>NC_091124.1:100100000-105972500 GCF_040183065.1 Periplaneta americana
AATACCATTAAATTTCGCTATTACCAATTCCACTAGTCTAAGGCTAAATAACCTCGCAGTTTATACGGAATTGTTAAATAACCCATTTGAATACATGACTAGACTATTTCTTACTGTTATGTATGCTTATTTGCCAATTTCGTTTTTCTTCACGTAATAAATACGAGTATCTTTCATGATTATTGCGATCTTTTTACTGCAAATGGCAAGATGCTACATTACGTTGTCATTATTATTATTATCATTATTATTATTATTATTATCATTATTATTATTATTATTATTATATTATTATTACTATTATTATTATTATTATTATTATTATTATTCATTCACCCAGCATTGAGAACTCAATTGGTCAACTGATTAACTTCGCTCCTATCTATTTCGTCATCACCATAATGAAGCTATCGGGGATGAAGGTTGTTTCCATTCTATGTATAACCAGCAGGTCGCACCGCTAGGGCTGAACGCGAGCAGTGTGTCGGGAGGTCTCCGGGGATTAAAAATGGAGTTTTCATTATTAATTATGAGCAAAATTTTACAGAAAATTAGGAATAGTTATTGAAATTTTAACGTTTAGTGACATTTGTGACATCAACTTGGGCTGTTAATAAAATAACACATCATCACATAAATAAATTCTATAGTAAATAAATCTATAGTTAATAAAAATGACAAAAGACATTTACGTTAATAATAATAATAATAATAGTAACAATAATAATAATAATAATAATAATAATAATAATAATAATAATAATAATAATCCGTGGCGCTGCAGCCCACGAAGGGCCAAGACCGACCAGCCGGCTGCTGGTCTCACGGCCACATGCCGAAGCAAAGGTGGACGATCATTCAACCAGAATGGCAGTGTCGTGTGGTTAGCACGATGAGCCCCCCAGCCGTTATAGCTGGTTTGCGTAACCGGATTTCGCTACCTATCGTAGCTCCCCAAGTTCATCACGATGCCGGGTGGGCACCGGTCCCATACACTGGCCGAAATTTCATGATAAAACTTCTTCTCTCATGAGGATTCGAACCAGCGCGCTTTCCGTAACGCGAGTTTCAGGTAGGATGCCTTAGGCCACGACGCCACGGAACGGGACTAGACATTTACATTACAACCATGAAACTTGATATTATTTTGTTTCAACTAGTGTTATAATGCCTAGTTCAGTTTTGTAAAACACGTAAGATCATATTCAAAAAAAAATATATGTTTATTTATTTAGCTATTATGTTGATCACTGTAGAAGACTCGAGATCGCAGTGGTACGAAGTGACGAAGAAAATGACAACTCTAAAGGTGCTAATAAAAATCCAGGATAATCATTTATTTTCTAAAGCCAGAACTTATCCTACTCTTCACTGCTGAAATAGCCTATAAACATTTGTCAGTAGATAGCCTAATCAACTAGTAGTGAATCTGTGATCTCAGTTCAACTTTTCTACAGCTAGCTCATAAAAAGAGGTAAGCACCCATCTCAAATACGTATTTACTTCTTGAAGAATGTAATAAATAACCAGTCAACAACAATTATTTGACATAAAGAGAGTCGTATTTAATAATAGACACAAAATCATCAAATTCGCAAGTCAGTGGTCAGTTCTCAAAGTTTCCATTTTGAACACTTGATGCCCAAAGTTAAGTTTCTCCTCAAATCATTTCTTTTGATTTGGACCAAACGTATAGTTTTGCGACGTCTTGGTAAGTCAATATTTAAATCATTCGGATATGTAAAGATACGAGTAGCCAAATAGTCCAGCTGAAACAACCATATTTGTGTAATGAAAAGTTCAGCAAGTTGGGTGTTAACAGTCTGTAAAATGAACAGCATATACGATCTCACAGCTGTAATTTAGCTCCCGCTAAAAAAATCACCTCACTTCAGTATGTGACAAGAGTTTTGTGAAAAGCATCTATTTCTTCACACTGCTTAACAAATAATCAATATTTTGAGGGTTGACTAAAAAAAAAATTACTACTTTTATTGCGTCACTAAGAACCTGGAGAAGTTCATTCGGATTTTTTTATGTAAGTCCTTGGCGGTGAGTAAGAAACAGTGAACAATCGCACAGGGAAGGACAACCTCTTCAGCAATAGCATGTCATGCTCTAAGAGTCTTTTCACTAACATGACTTACATTCGTAATGATAATTCGTTGGATTTGATGTACAGAGAGTTTATATTGCTGGAGAATAAAAATAGGCTTTTTTTTTAACAAAAGGATGTTTTGTTTCTACATGGCTAACCATTTTAAAAGGCTTCATGCTTTCGAAAGATAGTAATTCAGAACACACAACAAATTGCGGCTCGTTTTCATAAACTGAAAACCTGAAGTTTAAAGAAGAGTCATTA
Organism: Periplaneta americana; assembly: GCF_040183065.1. Classification (NCBI taxonomy): domain Eukaryota; kingdom Metazoa; phylum Arthropoda; class Insecta; order Blattodea; family Blattidae; genus Periplaneta; species Periplaneta americana. The sequence continues at coordinate 100,102,363 of NC_091124.1, forward strand.
TATTTTTTACACTTTCTCGATAGCTTCCATTCATCTTCTTCAGAAGTAGTTTGAACTGTTATTTTGACATATTTATCCATTTTAAAGCTTTCTAATACTAGAAGTAAGCTACAGCTACGTTTCTATTCCGAAAACGCAAGAAAGCACGACAAGAAATCCACTTTTTCATAAAACGGTTAAACAGTCGACGTTCGTGTTGCTAGAGAAGCATTTGCGACTTTACGCCAGTCGAGCGTGCTCTTCTACACTGTCGTGTCATCAACCGAACAAAACATAATGAAGACGCGCTTTGCATAGCTCACAGTGCTGCCAACACGGAAATTAATAGGCGGGGTGGGATGTCACCTTCTTAAGGTCAGCAAAAACGGGTCGTTGTGTAAAAAAGGTTGAGAAACATTGCTATAATGCGACACCGTAAAAGCCTCTTGAGAGGTCTATCGTCACTTCTTCCAACGAAGTAGTATTTTAAGATTAATTTTGGTAATATGATTCTGTTCATTCGATAAATATGTTCAGTACAATTACAACGGTAATTTTGTATTTTGTCCAAAACTTGGAAGTACTGATTTTTTTATTTGTTTTGTAGTCTTGTGATGTATATTTTGTAGTTTTTTTTCCGAGATATCAGATATTTTAACACATTGATATCCAATAGTAACTCATACGAGGTAACCCCTGGCGGAAGCAACCCGCAACACATATTCTTTAAGGTCGTTTTTCCTATTTTATATGGAAAGTTATTGATCTTAGCAGAGCATGTTTAACGTTCAATCTCTCCTGGTTCTATAGGCGTTTGGATACCCATGTTTTGACACAAAGCACATAGTTCTACTAACTTTCAAAATAACTTATTTCTTTCTTTTTATAATGATTTATCTAAAAATCAACACAGGATCGTATAAGTATTGTTTAAATATGCTTTTTATTAATTAGTTCGAACTCGGTTAATGGTTACGGGGGTGACGTCCACATAGTTTATAATATCGATGGTCTTGAACAGCAATCTCGCATGTCAAAAAAACATTATACCAGAGCGAAAAAAATATCTTGAAAACGAGCAAATATCCGACATAAAATGATCTAAGGAATGTTTACAGATTATTCGGGAAATTTTTCTTCATAGAAAACAAGTCAAATCTTATTCCGTTTATTATTATTTTATTATTATTATTATTTTTTTGACATACGATGTTGCTGTTCAGCACTATCGATATGCTGTATCGGTATGTAAGTTAAGAGATAAAATATTTCAATATGTTTTCGGTTTTATAATTTTGTTAAATCTGATGAGTGCATATTTTTGATAACGAATGTAGGCCTATATATTCTGATAGATTACGCAGAACGATTTTGAGGTTTATTTACTAGAATAGCAGTCCAAGCAACTGTGATGTATCCATAATATAATCTGCAATACTTTGTTCTCTGTCGTGGGTCTGAATTCTTACGCATCTTATTATTATTATTATTATTATGATTATTATTATTATTATTATTATTATTATTATTATTATTAATAATATCACTCAGCTTTTTCAATACGATAAAATACAATATTGATGCTACAATGGACAAATTCAGTTTCGGTTACTATTTAGAAAGAGAAGTATAATATATCTGGTATCGAGGATAACATTTCTGGGTTATATGTATGTAAGTTGTTTCATATTAAAAGAACAGTTGCATAGTATTACTAATTTTGAAATTATTATTTTCGTTGCTGTAATTAATAATGACTAAGATACGCAACGTTAAATGTTGCGGGTTTCGATAATAGCCTATACCTAGAGGATAAAAATAGGTCTCGGTATATTAATGTACTATAAATCTTTTACATCATTCAGGCTTGATTTTCGACTGCGAAGTAGAGATATATACCTTTCGCATACAGGTATTGTTATTCGTTACGTTTTCTCCATGTTGACCACATAATTAGGGCATTGGTCAAATCCCTCCACGAAGATTCTCTTTCTCTCCGCTATGTCTAATACATGTTAGGACGAATGTTAAAGTACAGAGTGGTGCCAATCCATTATGAAGTAACTGAATATGGAGATAGGAGCACAATTACTTGGCTTCTCATCGTTTGCAGTTAATCTCAAAGAATACATGTCACTTCCAACTTCATCATGTTCTACTGTTGAAGTCGTTACTTTTAACGCAAGATTTGAATTTTGCTTGCCCTATATAAATAAGAAGTGAACTTGATCGCCAGTCCTTGTAATTTCAGCTTTGTGAACTATTCCAACATATGCAGTTATTATCTGCCACCCAATTGACCTGGTCGGTATGGATTAAAAGGTCTTCCATATAATTCTCAGACATTAAATTCTTCTTCTACTTGTTTGAGATATGATAAATACTAATTTTCAGGGGAAGTGGACTGCCAACTGTACTTCTATCCCTTCGGTGGTTTTCCAACTGGACGGCTGCCTGCTGGTTTTGTTTCTAGTGCTATGTGGCCGAATCCATTTCCTTTCTTTCTTTTTACATGTTCATATCACTGTCTTATTCTTTGTCTTCCCCGTCACACCACGTTCTGTACCCCACAATGATCTCGAACATCCACATTTCTTATACGGTTTTCTTTCCCCCCTCGAGTATTTCTCTCAGCGTCTTCATTGCTACTGTTCATAACATATTTAAACTTTTACTTATGTTCGCCTGCGTTTTGAGACCATATGCCATAATAGGCCTTATACGAATCTTACAGATTCTGCTTTTTCTATCAAAACGCATGTATTCATTGAACCAACAATCTCTGTCGAAGAAGCGGTTGTGATTGCAGCCCTGTTAATTTGATGCCTTAGTTTCATTATACGATCATGGCTGCTTAACAGATCGACTTCGAGATACTTGTTCTATCGGCTTGCTCTCCTCTAAAAGTTTGCGTGTGATTGAATACTTGGCGCAAGTAGACCATAATATATTCAGTTTTAATTAACTGCTTAAATTTATTGTAATCTACATCTAGACTGCGACAAAAACGTACAAGCCAAAGTAACGAGGTATCAGTTATCGTTCTAGATGACTGAAAGGAAGTGAAGTAAACGATACAGTAACACTCATCCTAGACGTGTGTATATGTAGGGCGTATATAATGGAAACATTTTCTTTGTAACCCAAGTATGAGCGCAACCAGACATAAATCCAGCCAGGCAAAGGTTAGAGCGATTCGATTTCCGGCAGAACAGTGAAGATTTATCTCCTTTCCATAGAGACTGACTCTGTTCTTGTATTGTGTTATATAAAACGATGATCTTACTGGATGCTGTTCATATGACTTGGTTATCTCGCTACCTTTATGTATATGGAATTGTTTAAAAACTCTCGAAAGAGTCTCCTTAATGAATATCGATTATTATTATTATTATTATTATTATTATTATTATTATTATTATTATTATTATTATTATTATTATTATTATTATTTCGAACAGTCTACCAGGAGTTGAATGCTCAATAGTAACACGCAGACTGTTCTCAGAAAAGAGGTTTAGGCTATAGTCTATATGAAAGAAATATTCACGATTAATTAAAATCATAAATAAAAGACTTGATTTTTGACGTGGTAGTATACTAACAAACAAAACAATAAAAACCAAAGTGGTTGAAAATCTCGTCAGAAAGAAAATCACTCACCGAGATCAGAATGGAATTATGAACACATGCGAAGAAGAAATCTATTACTGTGGAGAAATATTAGGTTACCACACCAAGACTGGCCACCCTACCCAATTATCTTCTGGCCTAGTACAACAACAACAACCATACCAAGAAGGAATATTTGTAAAGATGGAGTGATGAGATGATGGCGATTTAAAGCTATAGCTTGTGGGGAAAGTAAATTACATTAAGAAAAAACTAGGAACATTATATAAGAATTATTGACTAAATTTCTTCGACAGTTTCTTAGTAACTTGTTCTGTACAATCTTGTCAACCTCTTTCCTTTTTTAAAAAAAACTTACGTAAGATAACCCTCTCTCTAAATTTGCAACCTTAAGAAAATTTATTTTTATATTGATGATGAAGTCGTATTTCGATAGTAAAAAAAATTGCGTTGCAATATTGATACTAAAGAGGACCTTAAATAAAAATTTCATAAAGAATAAGGTACTCCTTCTCGTACAAAAACAAAAGAGATAAGGGGATGCAACTGGCGAAGATATGACTCACGTGTTCTCTAACTTCGCCACTTGCGTGCCTGTTGTAAATTCAAATAATATTTTAATATCATCAGAGTACAGATGTAATATATTTTAATACACAAAAATGGTGATAGTAGGAATTAACAAAGTATTATTATTATTGATAAATGATCACATGATTAATAATTTTAGTATTATTTTACTTACTTAGGTATGGCTTTTCAGTAACCCGGAGGTTCATTGCCGCCCTCACATAAGTCTGCCATCGGTCCCTATTCTGAGCAAGAATAATCAAGTCCTTATCATCATATCTCACCTCTCTCAAATACATTTTAATATTATTCTCCCATGTACGTACCGGCCTCCCCAAAGGTATTTTCCCTCCGGCCTCCCAACTAACACTCTATATGCATTTCTGGATTCGCCCATACGTGCTACATGCCCTGCCCATCTCAAACGTCGGGATTTAATGTCTCTAATTATGTAAGGTTAAGAATAAAATGCATCCAGTTCTGCGTTGTGTAACTTTCTCCATTCTCCTGTATCTTTATCCCTCTTTATCCTCCCATGTACGTACCGGCCTCCCCAAAGGTATTTTTCCCTCCGGCCTCCCAACTAACAATCTATATGTATTTCTGGATTCGCCCATACGTGCTACATGCCCTGCCCATCTCAAACGTCTGGATTTAATGTCTCTAATTATGTAAGGTTAAGAATAAATGCATGCAGTTCTGCGTTGTGTAACTTTCTCCATTCTCCTGTAACTTTATCCCTCTTAGCCCCAAATATTTTCCTAAGAACCTTATTCTCAAACACCCTTAACCTCTGTTCCTCTCTCAAAGTGAGAGTCAAGTTTCACAACCATAAAGAACAACCGGTAATATGTTTTATAGAATCTAACTTTCAGATTTTTTGAGAGCAGACTGGATGATAAAACCTTCTCAACCGAAATATAACAGGCATTTCCCATATTTATTCTGCATTTAATTTCTTCCAGAGTATAATTTATATTTGTTACTGTTGCTCCAAGATATTTGAATTTTTCTACCTCATCAAAGGATAAATTTCCAATTTTTGCACTTCCATTTCGTACAATATTCTGGTCACGAGACATAATCATATAGCTACTTTGTCTTTTCGGGATTTACTTTCAAACCTATCTCTTCACTTACTTCAAGTAAAGACAAATTCCCGTATTTTCCCTAATTGTTTGTAAATTTTTTTCTCTTTGCTTTATCTCGCAGTGAATTGGAAAAGCATCTGACAGAAACTAGCCTATGCGGACTCTGCTGTACGTTTCACTGAGATACTTTTTTTTTAACGGAACTAGTTTCTTGGGAATACCAAATTCAATAAGAATATTATATAAAACTTCTCTCTTAACCGAGTCATATGTATTTTTTAAATCTATGAATAACTGATGCACTATACCCTTATACTTCCATTTTTCTTCAATACCTGTAGAATACAAAAATTTGATCAATAGTCGATCTATTACGTATAAAACCACACTGATGATCCACAATAATTTCATATACATATGGAGTTAATCTTCTCGAAAAAATATTGGACAAAATTTTGTATGACGTCAACAAAAGCGATGTTCCTCGAAAGTTGCTACAGTTAGTCTTGTCCCCCTTTTTAAAGATGGGTACAATTATGGACTCCTTTCATTGTTCTGGTACAATTTCCTTTTCCCAAATAGTAAGCACAAAGCTTATGAATTTTTCTATACAATGCGCTTCCACCGTCTTGTATTAATTCTGCTGGAATTTGGTCAATAACTGGAGACTTGTAATTTTTTAGCTTTTCTATCGCAATTTCAACTTCAGAAAGTGTGGGTTCGGGTATAAATGGCTGAGCAGTTTGTATTTGAATTTCATCGCGATCATTTCTATTTGGCCTATGTAGTGTATTAAATTTTAGTAGCTGCCCAAAATAGTTTTTCCATTTGTTCAGGATGGAATAAGAATCTGCAAGCAAGGTACCATACTCATTCTTGGCCACGTTTACCCTTGCCTGATATCCATTCTTAAATTCCTTTATGCCCTTATATAAATCTCTAATCTTTTTATTATTACTATTTGTTTCTACCTCATTCAGTTTTTCCTATAAGTAACAGTAGCCCTACTAATGTCCACCCCTGTGGTCTCGTGGTAGCATGTTCGCTCCCGAACCCAGTGGGTCGGGGTTCGATTCCCGGATTGGGACGAGTTGCCTGGGTGAGATTTTTTCGTTATCAGATAACGTTATCAGGCGTATGGATCCCCACTCATTCTCGCCACTTTCTTTCCTCCCCAATCATCCTTTCCTTATAATTTCGGTTGTATTTTTTGGTTTTCAGATCGCGGCTGCTGCGGCCCTCCGAAGCTCCTGACGCTCTCGGCCGGCCTCCATGGATATGGCAAATCATGGTAGTTGGTGTCCCAGCAGCGGTACTCACTCCCGTCCCGAGGGGAGAGGTGTCCTACATCTCAGACCGTTGGCCAGACGGGAGGGTGGCGTACACCTCAGACCGTTTGAGGGGGAAATGTGGGGAGCCGTTAGGGTGGAATGGTACACGGACTTAGAGGGATGGCGGGACTGGTCGTGAGGGTGTTGGGGATTAGGTCGGTTCGGCGTGGGTGTGGTCGTTGGACTATAACTCATCCCAGGGGCGCACAATATACCTGAGGTCGCGGTGCATAGGGATGTTCCCCTCCCGGCCTCATAGAGAGGAAAAAACCCTAATAACGCATCATTAATTGACTATAATGCATTTAGAGCAAATCGGCAGTATAGAGTCACATAACTTCGATATTCCAGTGGCACAGTGAACTATGAATTACATCCTGATTCTTGTTTTACATTAGGGTATTTGAATTTAATGTTTACTTTTTCGACACGAATGTGATATAATGTGTTTAAATATTTAACACTAACAAGTTGAAGTCGTGTTTTCGGTAGGGTTTAACGGCAAATAAATGACAAACATCTAGAATAATATACTTTTCGTTCAGCCTTGATATTTTTGACACTACTGACATTATGCTGGCCTGATTGTGCAATTAGGTAAAACATCTCATATACTTGATGAGCGAGAAAAAAAACATAGGAGAGAACAGAAGGGGAGTGATACTTGTAACACATGTCACATAGCCACGGCGATCTGGCGTTCCTCATGCACAGCCGCACTCCGACGCCAGGTTGAGTCCGCTGTCTTGACGGTTGGCTTTATGAATTTAATAAAAACACGTTTTGCAGCATCTACGTAGCATGACAGCCACTCGTTGGCTTGTAAATTATGGAATATGTACGTGCAGCGTCATAAATGGGTCTGACGTCAAGGTAGAGCAGGGGAATGTGACAGGCACACACATGATTCTCCGGAGAAGTCTGGCTTCCAACATTGCCTTAAGAAGGCAGCTACAGTTTATGTCAGGTTTAGCTTTTCATTAAGGAAGAGGCACTGTTCAGTTTCTATTAAATTACTTTCTTCCGAGGAACAATGAAAAATCCGCAGGGAAAATTTGGCCTATATTCCTTACTTTGCCATCTCTTTGAAGTAGCCTTTTAAGCAAATCAAAGTCTGTGTGGATCATGACATGTGCTTTAACGTCGCGTTTACAGTAAGAAGTGAACTTAAATCTTTTGTTTCCTTTCATTGGAGATACGGCGGCATGAGGATTTCATGACACTCAAGTTCGTGTAGTCAAAATAACATGTTCCAGTTCGAGATAAACACCAAATCAAAGCTCTTCTAAGACGTTGAACTTCACAACAGTAACTTGGATATTCATAAAGAAGTCCATTGTATCACTTCAAATGGGAATCATAGACGAGTGGACATAATCGCTATTGGCTACAATAATAAAACAGGCTACTTTTGGATACAACCATAATGTCATTTGAGACCTGTAGTGACAAGCCGTTGGAAGTAGTAAATGAGAAGAAGCGAATTTATGAACCAACATGTGACGTCTTTAAAAATTATCACCCAGACACTACTGAAATTATGGACCTATTCAATGAAAGTCGAGAAACTATAACCTAATATACCGGGTGATTCACGAGGATTTACCGTCCTTTACGGAGCTCATTTCCGAAGACATTCTGAGCAAAAAATGGCATATAAACATGGGTCCTATTCACAATATTTACAGAGTTACGTTTCGTTATTGGAACGTATTGCTGTGAAAGCGTGATCTTGGTCAGAGTGCAGTCAGCAGCCAGTGCGAGCGCTACGGAAATCAAAGATAGCCGTATGCAGTTACGTAGAGCGACGAGTACCGTTCACAAGCGTGCGGCCAAGTGTACTCAAGAGGACGGCGACAATTTTTAAAATATGTTGTAAACCCTCCAAGACTGTAAATTAGGATGAAAAATTGAACTGCACATAATTAAGTCGGTGGAAGTGGTGTGATTTGTAATAATTGTTGTGATATGCGTAAGAATAAAGTAATTTTCTTGTTAAAATAGAAAAAGATGTATGTAGGAAGCAACTAAGGAGTTCACAGCACATTTTTAACTTCATAATACTTGCCAATTGAAGAAATAATACTTCTGAATGGTTCATTCTCCATTTGTATTATTCTTTTACCTTCAAACTAAAGAAAAAACGTATTTTACAAACAACTTTAAATTAGTGTAACTCTGAAAATAATGAGAATAGGAACTATGTTTATATGGCATTTTTTTTTTGCTCAGAATGTATTCAGAAATAAGCTCCGTAAAGGACGGTAAATCTTCGTGAATCACTCTGTACAGGATATACAGAGTGAAAGTGAAATAGCCCTGCAGATTGTCAGAGCGAATGGCGTGCGTAACAAAAAAGTGTAATACCATAATGGTGGAACGTTTATAGTTTTCTTAGAAAAAATGTATTCTCCAAAATGTTTAACACGCTCTTAATCGGTAGCCTATTGCGAGTAAGATCGTGATTCTTCTCCATATCGATAGGAAATTTAATAAAGGATCATTTATCCCCCTGGCGTATTTCAATAGCGTGTACAGTTTAAAAACCACTAATTTGAAGCCACTAAACGATGCGAACAGATTGCAACGTTGTGGTCAGAGAGGTAGGTTAAGGTAGGGAGACAGACCCAAGTTCGTTGACCTCTTACACCTGTATTACGAGAAGAAAGAGCAGTGTGTTAGCGGCGATGTTGTTAGACTGATGAAGCTTCCAACTTAACATTCTAATGAATCATGCATTTAATCACTAAATCTTATAGTGATTTTCTATTCATTCACGTGTACCCTATCGTCCCTTTCAATCTGCAAAGCTATTTCACTTCCACTCTGTATATATACAGTATATATGTAATTGTCCACAAAATTATATATATATATATATATATATAATATACAGGGTGGAAGTGAAATAGCTTTGCAGATTTCCAGAGCGAATAACTCATATTGTATATAACAATAAAACTATAATATCATCATATTAGTGGAAAGTTAATATTTTCTTTTTTTTTTTTTCAGAAAAAAAAATGTTATTTCCCAAATGTTTAACAATCTCTTATTCGTCAACCATTGGAAGTAAGTTCGTGATTTTTTGTCCATGTTGATAGGAAATCTAATAAAGAATAATTAATCCCTCGGGCGTATTTCAATAACGTGCACGGTTTCGTGTAAATTTAATTTTAAAAACCCCTAAATCAAAGCCATTACACGAAGTGTGCGACTGGCAACGTCTTGGCCGAGAGAGCTTACGTACGGAGACTCACTAAGTTCGTTGACTTCTTACAACAGTATCACGAGTAGAGTGGCTATGTTGCCGGACTGCTGAAACTTCAAACTTAATTTTCTAATTAACCGTGAATTTAATCATAAAACGTAATGTAAGTTTCCTATTCATTTACGGGTATCCTATCGTCTCTTTCAATCTGCAAGGTTATTTCACTTCCATCCTGTATATTATGTATAAATATAATTTATATAATTTTGTGAACAGTTAATTTACCAAGAACAATATGTAAACAAATTATCCTTATGGTCTTTAAGACATCCATTCTGAGGTCGACAGCTATATCATTTCTATATCCGCAGCATATAATTAATTATTTATATTTATGTTACATTTACTCTAAATTTATGTTGATGTTCTTGTTTTAGTATTTCAAATTATTACATTTTGCTACGTCGCAACAGGTGCAACCTGTTTTTTTCTTATAAACGAAGCTCTGGTGACAAGATCACAGTGGTATAATTGTTTCATCTGTATGGAGGAAATGCTATACTACGCCTATTCAGAGGTTTTTTTTAGGTGGCATACCCACCACTGGACTATCCTGGCGATAGTCTTGTAAACCATTCTGGGAAATATTTTATTACAGTAAGCTCTATTGGAAGAACTTTTAGCATGAAACAATAGAGACTGGTTGTTGTTGATGATGATGATGGTGATGATGATGATGATGGTGGTGGTGGTGGTGGTGGTGGCGGTCATATACTTTGTCAAGTTATGAAAGTCAATCTGGTGATAAATAAATAAATAAATAAATAAATAAATAAATAAATAAATCAATCAATCAATCAATCAATCAATAAGTAAATACATAATAAATACATACATAATGTTAGTGATATATAACTTATATCAATAAATATATTATTAGGGGCAGTAGGCCAAGAGGAAGTGCAGTAGTACAGTAGTAATAATAACATTAAAATTTAATACGTGTAATAAGTTGACGTGTAATAAGTCAACTACCATTATACAAGAAGCGCACTCAATTGAGTGACTTGGTGGCCGGGATTCCATAGTAATATGCACTGTTGGGCGAAGAATCTACAGAATATATCTGTTATGGTAACAATGATTATACGTCAACATATAAGTCGAACTTGAAGTCAGGCCACAAAAGGAGAAACACTGGAGGAGAGAGATTCGTTCCGGTGCTGTAGACTGAACTTAGGCGTAGCTCAGTGGTTAGAGCACTTAGTACGTAGAACCAAGGAAATAGGTTCGATCGCCGGCGCCGGAGCGAATTTTTCTCCTCTAACAATCATTGTTACCATAACAGATAAATTCCGTAGGACCAAAAATTAATCTTTACTTAGATGAGTAAAGAAGTTTGTATAAACTTGTGTAGTGTTTCAATGGATGTGGAAGTACAGCTGTGTGAATGGTACCGGTAAGCACAACAAGCCTTACAAATAGTATGAAAGAACGACGTATGACTTAAAGTGTGTGTTATATAATCTGCTATTATTTAGCTCCTCAGCCTTTCTGCAAAACGAGGTTCCAATGTTGTTGCCGGAGGTTCCCTTGGCTACAAGAATGGGCATGTTTTTTCAGCATGACGGAGTCCCTGTACGTTTTAACCGCCATCTTAATCTCAGATTACTCGAAAGACGGAGATCGGTTGCCGTTGTCACGTGCATTGACTAACAAGGTCTCCAGACCCTACTCCTCTCGATTTTTGTATGTTGGAAATGGATGTAATGCAAAAGTTCACAAGAACAAAGTAAACACGAGGAACGAATTGGTCGCTCGCATTATGAATACTGCTATCTTCGTAAATGATCAACAAGATGACCTCAGAAAAGCAGTACTTATTGTTGTCAACAGAGTGGAAAAGTATATTGAAGACGGTAGCGGAATTTTTGAGCCATTACTTTGAACCGTTGAAATGTAGTGATAGTATATAAATAAGCAATAATTATAATTAGTGCTGTCGATCGATCAAAATATTTAATCGATTAAAGATTTGAATTTAATCGGTTAATCGATAGATTAATCTAGCTTTGATCGATTTGAAAAAAGTTTTAATATACTGTAATACACAATTATTGTTAAATTTAATTTGTATTCGGTGATAAGCTGTAAGTATAAAATGTATATCTGTTCAGTCTATACTGTATCGGTATATTACAAAACACTACTATTTTAGTTATTTACTAACATATTTATTATGTAGGCTTATAATTTTTTGTGTCAACTTCTCCGGGGATTTTGAGACTAAAACAAACAAAAAAAAAGTCTGAAGATTCACCTAGTTAATACTAGTTTCTTACTAATAATATTAGTTAATACTGCTTCATTCACGATTTTGAACATGTGAGTGCATTAACATGCTCCGAATTAAGTGCCGCTCTACGTTTATTAACAATGTTTCCTGCATCACTAAAAACGAAATATATTTTTTTTTGTCAAGCACTTCTCCACGATCGTTCATTTCAAATCCAGACGTTTCACCGAGTTTACCTCTCAAATTCTCATATGACATAATGGAGTTTCCACTTTTCACAGACCACATAAATCTGATTTTTTTTTCTTTAAATACACACGCTTAATCTACAAACTCGGTAAAGAAACTGCAACAGTGCAGTGGTCGTCAAAACAGCAGACTGCCCCTTTTATAATCGGGTTACAAAATTTTAGAAAAAGAAGAAGATAGTTACTTTCCCACTTGCACACAGTGTAGCAATGGCTAAGGTGTAAGTGGGGCGAATCCCAGAAAAGTATATATTTCATATGCTAGGAAGACGAGCTGACAGCAATGTGCAAGTTTTCTTGGGAAACCATATAACTGAATAAGGGTTTCGCATTATGTTTCAACTTTCAATAGGGGTAGACCAGGTCACTGTCCTCATATCGCCATCTCTTTCTGAAATTTTTGTGCAAAGACTGGCCCTATGTTACCTGCTTTGCAGTTACAAAATAACGGTACTATTGTGCTTTGAAGTAAGTAATTTCTGAGAGACGAATGTTGTCGGAATTTTTAGTCTTAGTTTGTATTAATAAAATCATAATTAATATCAAGTACGACCGATTAATTTTAATCGACTCGGTTATTCGATTAAATATGTTTGATCGATTAATCTTACAACAGAAATTGATCGATTAATCGATTAAATCCTGCAAAACTAATTATAATTATCATGTCATTTGTCTTTCTGTTTTGCCACTTGTAACGGGTGTTACGGGTAACATTGAAACAACTTTATCTCCGCACACATTTAAAATTGGACACATTTTATTTGCATTTTTTGCTCTGTACGTAGGTTATAGTTCATTCTACCACACTCTACAAGATTTAATATTCCTCCTGAATCATCCTGCACTTCATTTATTCACTCCCAGGACTGAATAAGAGCAAAAGAAGTTCATTAGTTAAAAAGAAAAGACTGTAGATAGACGACGTACCAAAGAGAAATGCATTCTATACACTTTGTACATACATATAAAGTAAAACTAGTGTGTGGGAGGAAGAGAGACGTGCGACGTTTTAGTTAGATGATAATGTAAAACTACATATTCTGGATTTTTACGCAGATGTGCACAGAGCAATGAAATTGGTATTCTGGCTCGTCTTGACGTTTAGAAGGACAAACATGGCTGAGAGCTTCGGCTTGGGCAGCACTGCATTATTAATAAACAGAAGAAGACAGCAGACGAGACGAAGTCTGTGGAAGGGGTTTCAGTGTTGTCAGTGGCAGTTCATCAGCGGAAGACGAAAGTCGCATTCAGATGCAAATACATCAGCGTCTTGTATGCGGTTCGACGCACACTGCATGGGGCACGTATTCCCTTTCTGGATCTATTCAGTTTCCTTTCTCTTTGGCAAGCTCGTCCACACTTTAGTTCACAGTACTGCATTTAAGCCCCACCATTTCCCACGGTTGCTTCGCACTGTGGTCTTATTATCTCTGTATTGCAGACGATATTCTCATCGACAATAATCATGTCGGTGAATGATAAATATAGTATTGTAGACGTAGATGGCTTTCATTAGTTCAAAATCAACAGACTCTTACACTTCATTAGTAAAGTGGTAAATGAACGGAATAGTATAATTTTATGTTGTAGGTACAGTTACGGAAGAAAAAAACTGGCCGATGGACAGCAAAACTCGTAATGTTACATATGCCGGTTTTGTTGTGATTATCACAGTACAGAGTACTGTTTACTCGAAGTTGCTGGACTAGGAGAGAAAGGCTTTCGTACTGTTTCTGTTCACATTCTATAAGGTTGAAACTCTCGTGTTTTTGTCGATGTACAGAAATTTGTTATTTAATTGTTTTTACCATTGCAGGTATGAGGAATGTTACTGATTTCATTATCAACTCCTCTGTTCGCCTCTCTTTACTCTATAGACATACGGTACTTCGTTTATTTATGGTTTATTTTTACTTTAATATCTTCCTGGAAAAACATACGACGAAGAGTAAACAAAATTGAGATAGATACAATACATACGAACTTAATGGTAAGATGATATAGACGTGAACAGTTAGTTAAAGTAGAATAAATATAAATTGATTAAGGTAATCCAATACAAATTATATAAGTGAACATTCAGTTAAACTGAAATAAACAAATACCTATAAATTACTTTCGGTAAACAATTAGTAATGAGGGAAGAGAAACACAAATAGATTTGTTAGTTAGAAATAATTTTTGTGCAATTTAGGAAAACGTTTGATTATATAAGTGATTCTAGTATTTACTAGACCCTATTTATTATTTCTATTATTAAAGCTACAGGGTGCTATTCATAGACATTTCGCTAGCCCGGGCTACGAGCGTGCTAAACAGGATTCATATCATATCATATCATATCATATCATATCATATCATATCATATCATATCATATCACATATCATATCACATATCATATCATATATCATATCATATATATCATATCATATATATCATATCATATATATCATATCATATCATATCATATCATATCATATCATATCATATCATATCATATCATATCACATCATATCACATCATATCATATCATATCATACCATATCATATATCATAGGCTATCATATCGCTGACACTGGTTTATGAATACGAAAAACGTTAGTTCGCTGATCATCCACCGAAAGCCCGCGCTAAGACTGTCTATGAATACGGCCCACAGTGTTTATTTTTGTTCTAAAAATAGAAAAGAAAAATAAATCCCTGAAGTAAAATAATTAATACTGAATGTTCTTTATATCACAAATTAAAATGTTCTTCTACCTATGTAGTTCTAGTTATATACAACAGTTTTCTTCTGGACTTAATAGCCTGTCCATAAACCGTTGACATTGATCACTGCATCCATTTTTCTACTTACAGAATTAAGAAGGCTTTGGATATAGACCTACTGTATCTATCTCACAATGTAACATCATCCCAAACATCTGCAATGAGATTCCACAATTCATCTGCAATCCTAGGACACCGACTCTGTAGTTACACATTAACATTGCGTTGCACTTCCGTACACACATTTTCTATGGAATTTAAGTCAGGACTTCTTGGCACCCATGGAACCTCTCGACATCGTCCCTGTGAATGTTGAACCACCGCTGAACGGCGACGTATGTGTGTACCGAAGACAAGTCATGTTGGAATTTTATTTTGTTTTCGGGCTTAAACACACGAACACTAGGTAGCATCACATTTTCCAGTTTATTGGTGTACTGATGCTCATTCATATGCCCATGAATCCTCCATAGTGCACCGCCACCATAACCAGAAATCCGTACCACACCGACACGGACAAACGACCACAGCGTTGTCTCTGGACCACAAATATTCAGGGTCAAATCTCTTGGATTGTTTCAGTCGATATACGTGCACTGGCCTGCTATAGTTCATAAAGATATCATCCAAAAAGATGACCTCTTTCCATGGATAGTTGTGGTCCTCGGAACTGTTCTGACTTAAAAAAGTGGTCCCCACTTCAAAAAAGTTTAAGAAACACTGGCCTATATCATCAACAATACTATTTAATCCTTTTCAGTATGTTCACTATATAATTCGATTTGAAAGGCTTATTCTGTAAAGAGTTGGAGTTTATTTTTCAATTTATTTTATACTCCTGTCGAAGTAAGAAATACTCGTAAAAATTATACACCAACAGAAACCATGCTTAAAAAAACCACAGCCTGCCTTTCAAAAATAAATTTTGTTTCAACAATGAATAAGTTTGAGTATTATGTTTCTTTGCTTCGAGTCTGATATGCTTCGTCAGTTCGACTTTGATAATACCATCATTGCTTTCTCTGTGAAAGTCCGAAGAAAATCTTTATAATTCGCAAGTAAGATGCATGTACTTTGATTTCAGTAATTTACTGTTTTCTGAAGTCGACCTGGTTGACGAGTTGGTATAGCGCTGGCCTTCTATGCCCAAGGTTGCGGTTTCGATCCTGGGCCAGGTCGATGGCATATAAGTGTGCTTAAATGCGACAGGCTCATGTCAGTAGATTTACTGGCATGTAAAAGAACTCCTGCGGGACAAAATTCCAGCACATCCGGCGACGCTGATATAACCTCTGCAGTTACGAGCGTCGTTAAATGAATCATAACATTTAACATTTTGTTTTCTGCATTGTAACATTTCATTTAAAAATAACTTTAACTGAACGTCACCTGTATTATAGCTGTCCATAAACTGTTTGTGGGATTTGGGGACGGCAAAATCTAGCACTGCCTAGGAGCGGCACTATACCTAACTCCGGCTCTGCATAACCTACAGAATACTGTAGAATGTAAATAAAACCATTCCGAAAGCCAATCTCTCTAAGGGACGAAGTGAAAAGCGTTAATGTATCCCATGAAGTTATTTCTATTCACTAAATTATACACCAACAGAAATCATGTGCAAAACAAATCAAAATGGTGTTATAGAAGTAGTCCAGTTGGAAAAACCACCAACACAATTATATCGAAAAGTCTCGCTCATTGTCAATTTAAGTCTTTCTTGATGAATGCAATAGCGAATAAGGCGATCTGTCATATTATAGTAAAGTACGGTGACTTAGTCGTGGCAAATTATTGGATAGGTTCTATGAACTGAGGAAGGAAACATCATCGTTCACGGAGAAAGAAGAAAAGTCTGTATCATAAGTGAAGAATGAAAAAATGGATTTGTGAACTTGCCTTCTTAATGGAATTATCTGAATGCTTTAAATTGTTTTCTACATGGTAACAACAAGATTATTACACAGTTATATGACAGAGTGAAGGCGTTTAATATAAACCACCTTTAATTATGGAACGTTAGCTTAACTAAAAGGATAAGTTACAGCACATTTTTCAATATTAACAACGATATAGGCATACTAGTTTCTTAAGACTTTGGATTTCGAAGAATATATTCACACATCATGACGATCTGCACCAGAAATTTGATTCGAGATTTAAAGATTAGGAAAATTTTCAATTTGATTTTCAATTAGTATTTGTAATTATAACTTATTGATTTACTTTACGATAGTGAATTGAAGGATAAAAATCAAAACAAAAGAAGTTATCTGACTTTTATATGAACTTTCCACGTCTTATATTTCCCCGAATGTACAGACATCCTTTTTTGGATTCACGTAGGCCATCTGTGCGAACAGTATTTTTTTTCGTATGATGAAGATATAAACAAGCCATGTCATGGAAGCCAATTATCGGATCACAACTTAAAATGTGCTGTCACATTATGCACTATACAAACAATAGTTCCAATCGTTGAGAAATTGCTGAGGAAAAAGAGAATTAAACAAATCCCGAAAAATCAGTGCTAATGCCAGTGTTGAGTGGACTGAACGGAGTTAAATTTCTCCATTATTATTCCTAGGATTTTTATGTGTTTTGTTTAACATTTTCCTTAACAGAAGCAGTTTACACATTTACAGTAATTGTCATGCATTACCTGCATAATTAACATGAAATGTGTATTACATTTGTAAAAGTAATTATAAATTTATTAACTTCTAAGTTTGTTGAAAATAGGCTACAATGTTTTTTTTTTTTTTTTTCAAATTGCTTAAGATAGTTCATTTAGTTATTTCTATTCAGCCCGTATCTTTTTTCCATCAGAAAACAATCATAAACCTATGCAGTAAATTCATATTTTGGTCCCGCCGCTGAACATCTTACCTGCCCTGCCACGACTTTCCGCGGGCGAGCGGGCAAGGCTTGATGACGACACTGTGCTCTGAGTTGGGGACCAATGCTCTATAACTGTGATAATCACAACAAAACCGGCATAAGTAACATTACGAGTTTTGCTGCACATCGGTCAGTTTTTTCTTCCGTGACTGTACAAATTTAACTTTTTAACTTCGCTCTAGAATATGCCATTAGGAAAGTTCAGGATAACAGAGAGGGTTTGGAATTGAACGGGTTACATCAGCTTCTTGTCTATGCGGATGACGTGAATATGTTACGAGAAACTTCACAAACTATTAGGAAAAATACGAGAATTTTACTTGAAGCAAGTAAAGCGATAGGTTTGGAAGTAAATCCCGAAAAGACAAAGTATATGATTATGTCTCGTGACCAGAATATTGTACGAAATGGAAATATAAAAATTGGAGATTTATCCTTCGAAGAGGTGGAAAAATTCAAATAACTTGGAGCAACAGTAACAAATATAAATGGCACTCGGGAGGAAATTAAACGCAGAATAAGTATGGGAAATGCCTGCTATTATTCGGTTGAGAAGCTTTTGTCATCACTAGTCTGCTATGAAAAAATCTGAAAGTTAGAATTTTTAAAATAGTTATGTTACCGGTTGTTGTGCATGGGTGTGAAACTTGGACTCTCACTTTGAGAGAGGAACAGAGATTAAGGGTGTTTCAGAATAAGGTTCTTAGTAAAATATTTGAGGCTAAGAGGGGTGAAGTTACAGGAGAATGGAGAAAGTTACACAACGCAGAACTGCACGCATTGTTTTCTTCCCCTGATATAATTAGGAACATTACATCCAGATGTTTGAGATGGGCACGGCATGTAGCACGTATGAGCGAATCCAGAAATGCATATGATGATAGAGATTGGATTAATCTTGCACAGGACAAGGGCCGATGGCGGGCTTATGTTAGGGCGGCAATGAACCTGCGAGTTCCTTAAAAGCCATTTATAAGTAATTAAGTAAGTAAGTAAGGTACAAATTTAATGCACCTCACTAACGTGAATCTCAGATTATCTCTCCTCTTACATAAGTTCGGCCACTCTATACATGTTTCTACTTATGAGCAATGAGTTAAAATATTTTCGGCATTTAAGAATGGCAATAGCGTTCCAAACTTTTCAGTAACTTCTGGACTACGTAAAGATTTGGGCATTGACTCCTAAATGTTATAACTATTTTAGTTTAAAGTAAGGAATTTATTTCCTCCATTTTAACTCAAATCGTACCGTATCCGAATACAAATCCTGTGTTCTTGATAGAGAATTGGAGGCTACATTTTTCTCGTGTAGGATTGGATTTTGTGTTACTTATCTTATATGTATTCATTATTGTCTTATGGGATTAGGTACAGCTTACAGCAATAAATTTTTTGGAAATATTCAACATTTTTCGTCCATTGCTCTATCTTCTACAATAATGAAAATTGGTTTGTGTAAAACACTGTCCTTCTGCTATATGAAATATATATATATATATATATATATATATATATATATATATTTACGATTAAAAATACTCTTTATATATATATATATATATATTTTTTTTTTTTTCAAAATTCATAATGGTGGTAGTTTATTGTGCAGTGATGAAGAGTTTCCCTCATAACTCATAAAGTTGTGAACTTTTTCATGTTCTCTCTCTTTATTTTATTGCTGAACTCATGTTTACAATATCATGCTCTTTCAACTTCTTTACTTAATAAATAATTTTTTTGTGTTGGAAGAAAATACTGATATTTGACCATTTTTAAAATGAATTTATTTTTTATCAGACAATCTATCAAAGGCAGAGAAGTGAGCTTGCATCATATTGTAGATATGGCATACATAAAGACACACAAAAAAATTCATCACAGAATGTTGGACAGTTTTTGAGTTATGTGGGAAAAACTTCATCACTGCATAGTGAACCGACTTTTGAAAAAAAAAATGTAAATTTGTTTTTAATCATAAATGTATTTTTTTCATATAGCAGAAGGACAGTGTTGTATACATACTACTTTTCATTATTGTACAAGATACAGTAATGGATAAGAAAAATGTTTAATATTTTCGAAATTTTACTGCTGTAGGCTGTACCTAACCCCTTACGTAGTAGTTCTTCACATTGATGACTATAAGAAGAGAGTTCGGCTACTTGTGAATATGTGGCTGTAGTTTAAAGTCAATACGGAAATAGGGGCGGTTCGGTCAAAATGTGAGCACGAAAAGGATGATGATTCGCATTTACAACAAATAGGCCTAACTTTGAAATTATCGTGGTTACAACTTTCAGGTTCTTTAGTTAATATTCCACTGCAATGTGCCACATGTAGCTGAAGCTATGTAAGTACTGATTTTTCAATAAAGATCTTGAGCATCAAATATTAATAACTTTGGTTATGTATTTCTTGAATTACTTTGATTAAAGTATTATCATTCCATGATTTGTGTTTCTCGAGCAAACTTCTTCCATTACAGCTTAGAAAATTCTGAACGAATAATGGAGTAATAGAGTTCCATGATTTCGAACCTTCCACACAATTGAAATAACCTACCACCATCAACAAAGTTGAACTAGCTAAGCTGCATTCTATTACTTATCCCAAGTAAATAATACAGACGATAATGTTGGAAATTGTAAAGATAAAAGGCTGTATATTTACAAGAATTGTTTCGAAAATCGCTTTCCTCATACACAGAGGAGTTTAATATACATATTCGAGGAATCATAGATGTCACTGGAAAAATTCCCTGACATCTCTTCAGATCCCGATAACATCAAGAACCGAATACTTAGAAATGTACTACCACCTGACAAGTCCTCTTTGTCCCGGAGAGCTTTTCTATCCATGTGGATTTCATTTAAGTTATTGTAATTACTCTCAAGAAATCAGGAAACGAGCCATTCTTACATACCAATCACAGGCCAATCTGTCTTATGGGTAGAGACTGTTTTCTCAATCCAACAACACTGAAATGAGCGTAAGAGTGCACGTGCCGTGCATTACATCACGTGTCCTTCAGTAGACACCCTGCTCACAAACAGAAGTAACGAGCAATACAAGATCACTCTAAAACATTTCGTTATTCCTAAACAAGTACAGAATGCTTCAGTTTAACAATGTTTATGATATTATGCACTGTAGTTGAAGTAAGGGTACCTAAAACAAGTACCAAAGTACAGAAATAATCTGAGAAATTCAGAATACAGTATGTCCGTTTAAGTTAAGACATAATGGTGTGTAATGTATGTAAGACTGACATAATCTGTTCTAAAGGATAGTATTTACAGCAGCACTGCAACTAAAAAAATACATAAACCAATTGAAATTGATAGAAACTAGTCTGACGATCTACCTTCAACTCGTAATTCAGTGTCAGCGGACGAATTTAGCAGAGATCTGTATGAAATGATGATACAGGTCAAAATTCAACGAAGTTGAGGACAAGCGCTTTGAAAGAACACTTGAACACAAGGACAATACCTTTGCTACAGTAGAACAGGTATTTTAAGTTAAATTTTACAGAAAAGATTATTGTACTATAGCTTAAACAATTCATTCAGGGCAGTACCTGTGTTACAGTTGTACCGGTGATTTAAGTTAAAAATTTACAACAAAGATTACCGTAATACAGACTTAAACCTCATTTTCGAAATTTTGACCAAAATTCAGTACAGTCTCCCCTTAATGAAATGTTTAAGACTGTATTACAACAATATTTGATATAAAATTTTAACTTAAAATGTTATTGTATCAGAGGCACTACTCTTAACAACAAGTTTAAGCCTATATTACAATAACCTTTGATGTAAATTTTTAACTTAAAACACTTGTACTGCCCGTGTCTCACGTCCTGAACCGAAAGCTCCCTAGTGCTTATAACCACACCTCTTAGGTCTGCTCGGACCGGCACGGCAGCTGCAGCGTGGCAGCACGACAGCATATTACATGTTATGAAAACATCATCCTATGCCATTGTAGGGATCTTTACTGTTTATAATATTGGATACTCTAATCGTGGTTACCACTATCGCTATTATCTCTGATGGAGATTTCCTAAAATGTATGTACACACTAGGCCACTCTTCGTTCAGTCTGGAAAATTGCTGAATTACCATAGGGCAGCGTTTCTCAATGTATGTTCCGGGGTTCCGTGAGCCCTATATGATTTTAAATTTTATTTTATACCTTTTTTTTTTTACTTGGTTATTTAACGACATTGTATCAACTACTACGTTATTTTGCATCGATGGGATTAATGATAGCGAAATAGTATTTGGCGAGATGAGGTCAGGGATTCGCCAAACATTACATGACATTCGCCTTACGGTTGGGAAAACCCCGGGAAAAAATCCAACCAGGTAATCAGCCCAAGCGGGAATCGAACCCGCGCCCGAGCGAAACTCTGAATCGATAGGCAAGTGCCTTAGTCGACTGTGCTACTCCGGTGGCTATTTTATACTTAGTGGATATTATAAAAACATATAAATGTTACGAAAATATGAATCAATAATAACATGAAACCACCGATAATAATGATAATAATAATAGTAATAATAATAATAATAATAATACAATAATATGCTTAACAATAATATGTTTAATGAATATCTAAAACGGAAAATACCCATAATACTTATCACTTTCATCACTGGATTCTCCGCGTATGTGTTCACTAAAACAAAATACCGAAAAGACAAAATGCAGAAGTGCAATAGAAATGAGACTACTACAACTTTCCGCCATAAAACCAGATTTTGGGCTTGAGAAGCAAATACATTCGTCCCACTGAACAGAATAAAATGATTGAGATACTAGCTTTCACTTGTCTGTTAATTATTAAATACTAATAAAATATTATAAGGATTCTGCAGTTACACTTTAGATTAAAAGGGGTTTCGCGGTGGAAAAATTTGAGAAACACTGCCATAGAGGAAAGAGTTTACGGATGTGTACACGTGATAACCGTAATCGCGATTAGATCGATAATCTCAAGTAGAGACTGTAGTCTACCACTGGTATTAGTGTTTAGTTACAGGAATTGATGAGAAGGACATAATTTGTTTTGTGAGGGGACAGCCTATACATTCGCTTGTCCATAACTGACGAAAGAAATCCTGAAAAGGCCGATGTGTTGAACGTAGGATAGTAGGCACATGCGGTACCCAGGACCTCCCACTCTCTCCCTCTGCGTCTCGCCCCGCAAAGAAACAGCTCAGGAAGTGAGGCACGGGCAGTATAACTGTAACAAGGGTACCGCTCTTAATTCAATGTTTAAGAGTACTGTCTGTGAAACTGTAACATTTTAATTTAAAAGTTCACAACAAAGATTATGTTTATGCTTTTGTAATACACGTCAACACAGACCTAATCTTGGAATCATTCTTTTAAGTGCGTACTGTAATTGTTGTCCTTGATGCGGAAATAGTACAGCGCCGCGCGCCACTTCCCTTCGTCGTCATTAATTGGTTCATTGCACAAACTCAGTACTCACTTAACTTCAAAGAGTAATGGCTAAGATTTCGGCCTCTACTTATGTGTTAGCCTATGTGCGTAAGGTTATGACTATGATAAAAAGTAAATAAATAGCTCTTGTGCATACGCGAATTATAATCTTGAAATCAATGTGGCTTTTGCAAGCATAGAAGAGTCTCTGGCCATCTCGTACGGTTAAAGGGCATGTCTACAGACTGTTTCATAAGGAAGGATCATCTTGCAGGAGCCATATTTGATATAAATCAGTACGTTTCAAACTTTCTACAGGCGCGGCCTCCCAAAATATGAAAACCATTAAATTCATACTTCACGATTTTTTTAGTAGGCCTAGGTTATTTTACAACGCTTTATCAACATCTTCGGTTATTTAGCGTCTGAATGAGATGAAAGTGATAATGCCGGTGAAATGAGTCCGGGGTCCAACACCGAAAGCTACCCAGCATTTGCTCATATTGGGTTGAGGGAAAACCCCGGAAAAAACCTCAACCAGGCAACTTGCCCCGACCGGGATTCGAACCCGGGCCACCTGGTTTCGCGGCCAGACGTGCTAACCGTTACTCCACAGGCGTGGACATACTTCACGATCCTCATGCAAAAACTTAAGAATATAAACTTCTATGAGCGACTACTTCAAACAATTAAACCAAAGGAAATTAAATCTCCACCAAATAAGTAACTCAAATTATCCCAACAAAATAAACCAGGTATAGAAAATATAAATAAAAAACATAAAAGAAATTATAGCCACGTTTAAGTCGACATGATTGTATTGGTCAATGTGTGCCAATTTCGACTTGCCGCGTACAGCGAGTCCGCACACGTCATGAACTTCAAACATGAACACTCCTTACACTCCTTATTTTCAGTGCCTGCTATAAAAGAAGCGGAAAGGGAGACAGAGGATTATTTTCCGTGGTTACGGCTTGTGCTTTCATTCAATATTTTATAAGTGTAATTTCAGCGCTAATTGAGGTTTCGGCTCTAGTGTGAGCTCAGTAAATTAATTCATGAAATACATTTTTAATTTAATTGGCAAAACAAAATGGACAAATATGGGACAAATAAAGTGAGCCATGTATACGCTGTGAATTCGTAAATAAAAACAAACAAAAAAAACTATGAAGAGGCATTCATTTAAAATATGGACTTATTTCATCGGAAGTGAATACGGAACTAAATGCAAAACGTCTTTCTCCTACGGTAGCACTGAAAACTAAGTACAGGAACGGTTTGTTATAGTTTGAAAGAAATTTCATATCATTTTTCTTATGTGTTTAAAAATGTCTACCCGCGTATTGACGAACTTTTGAATAAATAAGCAAACAACTCTATATCTAATATATTTTTTTAAATATATGTCTTCGTTTTTCTCAAAAAAATGTGTTTCATTTCTTTTGCAGTGTTAAGTTATTTCTATTTCTTAACACACTTCATATGGCAGCAAGAGCCCCCTCGGGATCGCGACATCCAGTTTCAGAAAAGCTGATCTAGAGAAAGCTTACGACGCATTGGCGGTATGGAATTTCCTACGGCACAACTTGAGACTTCGTAGCACTCTTTTAGGTTTGCGTTCATTTTCATGGCCAAGAGACATTACCGAGTCATAATTATACAATTGGCACCGAAGTTTTTTCCGAACATCTTCGAAAAAATGGCGTCCCATAATGATCTCTAAAAATGTGTCCTATTATATTGAGACAAAGATAATATTCAATAGGAGAAGTCACCCTATTTCGACAGTATTATACAGTGACAAGTTTACAGTACATCACATTTCCTAATTTCTGTCATCTATCAGTCAATAAATACAACTTTTAAAACCTATTTGAACTACAATACATCCTCATTCTGATTTAAGTATCAAAATAAAATCTTTTTAGTGAATATTGGGCTTTATAATCGATTGTATGTTATCTTGTGTGGTCTATGTAGAACATTTAAGAATGTGTTGT
The DNA here is from genome assembly GCF_040183065.1 of Periplaneta americana. Taxonomy (NCBI): domain Eukaryota; kingdom Metazoa; phylum Arthropoda; class Insecta; order Blattodea; family Blattidae; genus Periplaneta; species Periplaneta americana. The sequence continues at coordinate 100,127,855 of NC_091124.1, forward strand.
GAAAATATGTTTGATTGTGAGGTACGATTATATGCAGACTACACAGTTATTTACGCGAACAGGACCGCATCAAGAGGGGAAGCAAGCAGGGCATGTACCCTGGCGTCTGGCTGACAAGGGACAAAGTGGAAAAATATAATTTTTATATCTTATTCAATGTTCCTTGACAATTTTAATATAGTCCATAATCGGCAATAAATTGATAATTTTATAATATAAACACGTATTATGTATGCAATATATTTCTTATAGGTTAATATGGAACCTAATGTATATATTTAGCGTAATGTTACGAATCACTCAGCATCTACCATCTAGCTGCGGCGTTAAATACTATCTGTCGTGATGACGGAGATAGCTGATAGAAAGTGATGGCTTAAACACGAAGAACTGCTGAGGACAGTAGTACCGCAATGGGGTCAATATGGCTGGTATGTATAAAGGGATAGGCCTACATGCGAGAATACTCTGGGAATACAAAACCGCATATGAGGAGCATCGTTCCAAACCATACTATGTCCAAAAAAATTAAATCTTATAGAAGAGACGAAAACAAAGTAGGCCTACTCCTAAAATATGACCGCTATTTATGAAAGAAGAGTTCTGAATCTCATTTCTATACATGCCAAATTGGATAATATGTAAACTGAAATATTTTAAAATCTCAATCCCTAAAAATTATGGACTTTTTTGGACTTAATACAGTTTAAATTGTTCATCATGAAGTTTAGAGAATAAAAATAAAAATAATATCAAATTAAACCATAATCAGTAATATCTAAATAAGTAGAAACACAAATAAAATACAAAGTATATGCCATCTTAACATCAATACAAGAGCACAAATTAGTAAAAAAAAATAATAATAATAAAATGTGCCAATATAAGTTTTAATGTGCAAATGCTAAATTTAGAGTTTCCGTCTACAATGTGCTCATTGCTACACTGATCGAATGATCAGTTTAATAAACTTTATAGTTTAAAAAATTCCAGGATATAGTAAAAAAGTCGTTGTGGAGAAAATACGGTTCGCACCAATCGTGAATGTGGACAAAAGTCGCTGTTTTTCACCATTCAATTATACTGTAACAGAACACGAACAGAGTTCACAGCACGAAAGAGCACACTCAATTCTGGGAATTGATTTCAAACTCGATTTTGTCCAGTGGTGGACATAATACGGTTTGCAATGACGCTCCTCATATTTTGTGCAATGTGCGGCTCACACTCTGAATTTAGTTGAGTACATGCTGCTGAGTCATCGCCTGAAACTAAAACGTTCTTTGGAATACTAAATTACTTGTAGGTATTTTTCAGCCTCTACATCAATGGTCGTCAGCACTCGCTGAAATGGGTAAAGTGCATGGAGGGTAAAGAACTCTGCTCCGTCGTGCACAAGGGATAGAGAAACAGCATACCCACCAGCAGCGACGATTGCACGCTAGGGCTGTGTCTTGTCTGCGTGTAAGAGACGATAGCCCGAACGTGCAGTGTTTTGATGACCGCTGCTCTACATCAAGGTAGGATTAAAAAAAAAACATATAGGCCTATACTTCCTTCAAAATCATAAAGTAAAACTGAATGGTCAGCAAAGGTGGAAGCTGTTACGGTTGCATATGAATATTACAAGATTTACATGGACCAGTGAGAGTTGTCAGTCCTCTATTCACTCCCGAGACAAAGACTATAGTTGTATCTTAGCAAGGAAACATCAGGAAGTTTGAATTTATCGCCGTTACTTGTTTCTGGTATGGTAATCTTGTTCTTAAGAAAATTGACCATGTAAAACAATTTCTGCAACAAGCTAATGTAGGCTAACTGTAGATAGTAAGTCAGTCTGAACAATTCAGTCTCTTAAGTCTCTTGAAATTAATAGGGACTACGCCTCAGCCATTGCTTTGTAGAAGCTAAAATTATAGCTGAAAAGAACGATTTTCCTGCTTTTTCCGAGAAAAACTGAAAAGCAAAAAGAAGATGTTTGAGGAAGGCTGCGAAGATGAATGTTCCTATTTATTAGGATCTGTTTAGAATTACTTTATTAGAAATCATTGACAATGCAGTGAATGAGCTAAAATGTGCCAGCTTCAAGCACTAGAATAAATTAACGATAAGTGTAGCTTTAGAAATTGGATAAATACGAAAGATGGATGTGAAAGCACATAAATTAGCTAGGACATGAATGAAGACGAATTCCTTGAAGAAGTGGCACGTTTTAAACACCACGCCTTAATATTTGATGCTATTACGAAAACGGCGCCTGCAGAAACACTCCTGAGCCTCAATTACAAAGACTTAAAGAAGGATATCCAAACTTCACCTACGTCTTAAGAATATTTCGTAGCAATTCAAAAGAGAAACAGTTTTTGTTTTAAATTATTCATTTATTTTTCAGAAAACTAATAATGAACAATGATATACACGATAAGCTTATATTGATTTTAAATCGAAAACTGGCTTTATTCTTGGTTTTAGTAAATAGATGTAGCTGTGAAAATTGAACAAATCAATAAATTAAAGCGTATAAAATTCTTATATTGTTTACCAAATTCAAATAGATGTCAAAAAACAGCGAGGCGACTGCGATGAAGCTGTTATAGTAACGTGAATTTAGACAGTGAGAAGTGCGGGGAACTGTATCCTTCGTTAGCCTTGGTATGTTATATCTGTTGTTCTTTGAAATTATATTTCAAGAGATATTTAACTTCATATCTATAGTATATTCGGTAGGAAAATGCCTTTATTTCCAATTTCTCGGAGGAAATGTAAAACAAAAGAACAATTCGAGTGTTTCCGTATTTAAAAAAAGCATGGGTGCAAAAATCATCAGCTGAAGAAATCCATGAAATGGACGATGAAGGAATGTTCAGCATTAGGACTGCTTCAAACTGGTTTAAGCTATTCAATTATGGAGACCTCAGTACGTATATCTTGAAGATAAACTTCACCGAGAAAGACCATCTATTCCAGAGAATGAAGCTTATCTACTAACCCAGAAGAGCAGCCGCTCGCCACCTGTCAGCAAATCTTGCTGTTTCTAGTGTCAGACTATCGCCACCTCAACCAATTTAAAATAGTTAGATACGTATGAATCGATCGAAACACAATTTCAGAAAAAAGATTTTTGAGACGAACTAATAATACAGTCCATATCTTCAAGTGAAACAATGTCGAACTTATTCAGGAGAGTTGTAGCTTGAAATGTTCATTATCTGGGAATTAATATAGAAATTCACTAAGAGTCATTAAAATGCGAGGTGAATCAAAAGTATGGAACCGTATAAATATCTTCCATATGCTTGATATTCGATTGCTATCGGTTTTACCCTACCAGTATTGGTAAGAACAAATGCTCTACCAGTGACACATTCGATTCTAGCACTCAGCCATCTCAAAAGCCGCCATTTTGGATGAAACTTTGAAATTTTAAATGGAAAGGGGGACATGTAAGTACTCAAAATCATTTGAATTTTCTGAAGAAAGAACAATGGTGCAATCTGTTTTGAGATATCTCTCATTGTTTTCAAGTTATTTGAAGATAACTGCCCTAATGACACAAACATTAGTTACTGCATCTACAGATATTTTGTAACATGGTACAGTACTAAGGCGGCTTTGGAAAAGGTATTTTATGCAATTCTGATAATTACATTTTCCTGCTTTACTGTTTGGGTAACCTGTGACAGTCGCTTTTTCAAAAATAATTTTTACCAGCATCTATAAATAATCATCCTGACTCCAAAAATCGTTTGTTTTTAATTTTGTTTGTATATATCTATCTGGATGTTTGTTACCTTTTCACGTAATAATGACTGAACTCATTTATATGAAAATTGGAATATAAAATAAGTATGTCTTAACTTAAATTTTTAGGCTATATGGCATTCAAAATACTTTATTTAAAAGGAGGGTTATAAGGGTAACTGAAATAAATAAATCCAAATATCTTGCTTATTATTAATTTTTGTGAAAAATATTACCTAACAAAAGTTTCTTTAAAAATGATTTTCGATAAGTTTTATTCTATGTAAAATTTTGATAGGACTGAAAAGAGATAAACGAGTTTTAAAATAGCAATACGTTTTATCATGGCCCACCTTAGACTAATAGACTTAAATGAAATGAAAACAAATGACTTCGTCTATAAGGGACCTTGCACAACAACAAATGGAAGCCATTCATTTAACACTATTTTATACTATATAATTATTGTAGGATGATGGGAAAATATAAATGTTTATCAATATTAACATACAGAGAATGTTTGTGTGTTTATATGAAGTAATCTCAAAAGCTACTTAACCGATTTGTATAATTATTATTTCACTATTTGAAAGCGTGGTCTTTACATGGACATAATTCTATATGCTATTACGGTAACTCCTGAGTGAATCGAGGACAGGTAAGATGAAAATAGATTATTACGCACAGAAAACTCGATATCCTGTCGCAATATTATATTACTTACTTATTTAAACTCGATATCCTGTCGCAATATTATATTACTTACTTATTTAAACTTTATTTGGTCCACATAAATTACTCAAATTTTGCACACTTCAGTTTCTTTTTATCTACGGAACATAATAGTTTTGTTGTAAATACAGCACGTAGTCTATGGAGTAAAAATCAGTATTTTATCGTTGAGCTCGCCAGAAATGAGTTATAAGTGTCACGAAATATTATTCTTGGGCTCATAATTTACCCATATTCGTTTCCTGTGTTTTTTTAAATAATATTTATGTACATACCACATTCATTTCCATCTCAGAGAATTAACGAACAACAAGAGTGTATTGATTTAGTATGCAGTAATAGTACGTTAGCTTAGCATTCCATTATTATATAATTCAAATATTAACTATGCTCATTTGAATTGTGTTAAAATGAGTTAAATGAATAAACTATGCAATACATGCAATGCAAAAAATGTGGTAACTAGCCAAATGAATTATTTGCGCTGTTGTAAAAGTTGTTCCCCCTGAGATTCAAGAACTCCCAGAACCAATTGAAACCTTACTTACCGTAGTACATCCGTTATCAACGCACTTTTTAAATAATATACAACCGTACAAAACCTTATTCCAAGTGGCATCGTTTGGTGCAAAAGAAATACATAAAGTCAATTCTACGCCATCATTTAGACTGAAGTTCAAGCATAGGCTTATCATTTAATTGGAAACTTCCAGCTGAGAGTACGAGCCTTCAGTTCTTACAAGTATATTTATTTTCAGACGCTGACCAATTGTCTATTAGGTCTAATATAACATCAATCTTAAAAGTAAAATTGACTGAACAACTCCAGAAAGTATTGCATGATAATAACTGTTAAATTCATAGTTTTAAATACAACTTTCAAACTGATTCAGGAGCAAACGACTTACAACATACAAAAGCTATTATTCATTAAGTAATTAAAAAACTGTATTTCGATTTAAGTCAATATTTATTTCTAACAAGTGCAGCGAAGCGCACGGGTATGGCTACTTTTAAATGTCTCGCCTGCTCTGGGGTCGTACACGCAGTCACTGCACTAGGCCATTTGCGAACAATCTGTGAATGAAGAGACAAGACGTGCCGCCGATCCAGCAGTTAAATAGGAGACTATACTATCACACTTGACAGCGCGATAAACTTTATTTCCTAGCAACAAGTGTTTGGTATCTTAGCGTCACATTTGCATGTTCAGTGTGGGGCCGGCCTGTAGGAGGAGACGAGAAGACAGATGAGATACACAAGAATAAGTGGGGCGCGCGCTGCAACAGGCCCGCATTCCAAATTTTCAATTCAGAACAACACAGCATTAGTTGCAGTAGTCGTCTGGTAGCTGAAAGACTATCTACTGGCTCTTCGTTCGTTTGAAAATGGCGGACAATCTACGGTACTATGCGAAGAGGTATTACTACACCTGAGAAGTCACATATTTATTCACTTAATAAATAAATAAAAGAAGTGCAGGAAGCGGAAACCTAACAAGTTACTGAAGGTAGTAATTTATACTATAAGAGAGTAAAGTTATATTTTAACCTCGAGTGAAATTTTAATTCCCTAGGCGAAGCCGAGAGTGATAATTTTCATGAGAGCATAAAAGGTGTTTATTCTCGTGTGGTTTACATTCATTACTGTTATCCAAATTTCATTAATGTTATCTAAATTTAATTTTAAATCATAGATCTTTTCTCTGAAATGCGTTTGTGAAGAAGTTATAAATAAATGAATGTATGAATTTTATTGTTGCTAGTGCGTTGGTTGTGTGTGTGTGTGTGTGTGTGTGTGAGAGAGAGAGAGTGAGTGATTTTAAAATGTGTAATTCAAAAGTGAATTTAAAAACTTTTAATTCACTGCTGTGCATAAAGTTATTGTTTCGGTTTCTAAGGACGGTGAAATGACCAGTCATGTATAAAAACAATTTATGATTAAAGTGAAAAAAATGATCAACAAAAGTTACTAAAAAGAAGCAAATTCCGGAAATAAATTTGTATTGAATGAGGAAAATAGAGATAAATAAATGAAAAGAATATATAAAGGAAAAGAAAGGAGAGCATGAATAAAAAAAAATTGAGGAATGTACTGTATGTCTAGAAAAAAAGGAGTAACATGGTAGAAGAGAAGAGAAGAGAAGAGAAGAGAAGAGAAGAGAAGAGAAGAGAAGAGAAGAGAAGAGAAGAGAAGAGAAGAGAAGAGAAGAGAAGAGAAGAGAAGAGAAGAGAGGAGAGGAGAGGAGAGGAGAGGAGAGGAGAGGAGAGGAGAGGAGAGGAGAGGAGAGGAGAGGAGAGGAGAGGAGAGGAGAGGAGAGGAGAGGAGAGGAGAGGAGAGGAGAGGGGAGAGAAGAGAAGAGAAGAGAAGAGAAGAGAAGAGAAGAGAAGAGAAGAGAAGAGAAGAGAAGAGAAGAGAAGAGAAGAGATAATAATAATAATAATAATAATAATAATAATAATAATAATAATAATAATAATAATGACCTTTGGGGACGCCGAGACGTAAATGGGAGGATAATATTAAAATGGATTTGTGGGAGGTGGGATATGATGATAGAGACTGGATTAATCTTAGACAGGATAGGGACCGATGGCGGGCTTATGTGAGGGCGGTAATGAATCTGCGGATTCCTTAAAAGTCATTTGTAGGTAAGTAATAATAATAATAATAATAATAATAATAATAATAATAATAATAATAATAATAATAATAATTTATTTTATTGCACCTAGTAGAGTTAAGGCCTTAAGGTCTTCTCTTACACTCATCCACATCTACAAATTAATAATAACCATACGAGAAAAAAAATAAATTCATTAATTAATGAAAAACTTAAAAACAGAAATAAAGTAAAGCACTGGAAAAAGAGACAAATATAAAGAGAAAGCAAAATTTGAGCTAGCAATGACAACGTCAAAGAAGGAAACAAGGGAAATCAAAGTGATTTGAGCACCTCTGCAATAACACATGCGTGTTTATTTAACTGCAGAGTGTCAATTTCCTTGTTTCGTGCGCCGGATATTTATTCGACCGCCAACTTCATTTTCAAGGGACAGTGCACTTAAGAGTCTGTTTCAGCGTGCCTGCCCTACTGTAACAAGATAAAAGCTTACATTCTTTGAAGATTAGCCGATAGGAATTTTGTAGGGAGGAGGAACTATTAACACTGGAAAGACACTCCAAAGCTTGAAGATTCTAAGATTAGCATGAAGAATTCTAACTGCGTACTCTGCCTTTCACTATAAACAATAATTTATATGATATTTTAGGCCACCAATGACATAACTATTGGTCAAGAAACACTTTCTCATTGTGCTGAAATTGAGGTGGTAGGTTTGAATCACACCTACAGCATGTATGCTTGTTCTTTAAGGTATATGTACATCTTTACATACAAAAAATTTTGTTTTGCATAATTTTGCTCTGTAAAATTTTTATACAATTGAGAATGGTACCAGAAAGAGAATGAAGTGAACAGATCCCTTGAAATTATGTCTAAATTGTTTATAAAAAATATTTTGTTTATAATTTTGGCATACAACTTGAAACATGATAGCTCATGCAGTTTTTAAGATAGAGCCACATTTTTTTCACTCTTTTAGAGCTAAAACTACTCTTTAGTGCCTGAAATAGAGCTATTTTTTATTTTCATTTACATTAATTAAATATTACCATATATGTAACGTATACTAATATTTTATGTTGCATATGTCATTTAAAAAAATCCATAGATAATTATTAACTATATTAATGTTATTTTACTCATTGTCAGGCACTAGGGGACATTTCAAGCTTCAAAATGAGACCAATATCTTCTTGCTATCACCATATTTGGGTGAGATATCATGTTTAAAATAATTAAATATTCCAAAATTACTATTTACAGGAAATGAGCCACAAACTTTCAGAGCCTAGAACACTCCATCCATGTTCTTATTTTTCATTGATGCAACAAATCCTGCGATGGTGTTTGTCCCAGGGTTTATGCCCATCCTCCTTAGAATTTTAATTTCTACTTTTGGACTCTTATTAAAATGACGTACAACATCATTGACACACAAATTTATAGTTTTATGACCAACAGTAAAAGATTATAAATTACCGGTAATTCATTATTTAAAAACGTGTTTTCAATCTAATAACCATGCACTGATATCTATGCATCAATTTTTGGAACTAGAAAGAAGTTTATTTTACAAGCAATGCTGGACGAGGGGATTGACTGCTACGAGGATCACTCCAAAAGTAATCCACAATATTTATTTAAAAATTACATTTTTATCTGAGCCGAGCTCAACGTATCAGCGGATCATTTCGCCTGCTACATCACCGACAGAGTTCGCATTGCTGGCACACCGCCGATAGCGCCATCTTTTTCCTTTATATTGTGATATCTATATCCCTATTGGCCTGCTAGGGTCTGAAACAATTGAGGGAGAGAGAACCGAGTCTTCGTTTTTTACGTTTATTAGGAAAGAACTTCTCTCAGGAATTCACTGTCGACGCGGAAGCTTGTTTGGAGAATATTTCGAACAGTTAGCTTCACTCAGGAATTCAGTGTCGACGCGGAAGGTTGTTTCGAGAATATGTCGAACAGTTGACTTCACTCAGGAGCTCAGTATCGACGTGGAAGGTTGTCTCGAGAACTATTTGATCAGTTGACTTTACTCTTGGAACTCAGTCGTGATGTGCAAGGTTGTATTGGATTTATCATTGAATAGTTAAGTCAAAATTACGAACTTATTTTGGTACTTTGTTACATTTGCTTACGATATATTTTCTGAATTGTATATAAAGAGAAATGATCGGGACGAAATTGAAATACAAACTGCTGAGCCATTTATACCCGAACCCACGCTTTCAGAAGTCGAAATTGCGATAGAAAATCTGAAAAAGTACAAGTCTCCAGGTATCGATCAAATTCCAGCAGAATTAATACAAGAGGGTGGGAGTGCATTATATAGCGAAATTTATAAACTTGTACTTGCTATTTGGGAAAAGGAAATTGTACCAGAACAATGGAAGGAGTCCATAATTGTACCTATTTTTAAAAAGGGGGACAAAACCAACTGTGGTAACTTTCGAGGAATATCACTTTTGTTGACGTCGTACAAAATTTTGTCCAATATTCTTTTGAGAAGATTAACTCCGTACGTAGATGAAATTATTGGGGATCATCAGTGCGGTTTTCGGCGTAATAGATCGACTATTGATCAGATTTTTTGTATTCGACAGATAATGGAGAAAAAATGGGAGTATAAGGGTACAGTACATCAGTTATTCATAGATTTCAAAAAGGCTTATGACTCGGTTAAGAGGGAAGTATTATATGATATTCTTATTGAATTTGGTATTCCCAAGAAACTAGTTCGATTAATTAAAATGTGTCTCAGTGAAACATACAGCAGAGTCCGTATAGGTCAGTTTCTATCTGATGCTTTTCCAATTCACTGCGGGCTAAAGCAGGGAGATGCACTATCACCTTTACTTTTTAACTTCGCTCTAGAATATGCCATTAGGAAAGTTCAGGATAACAGGCAGGGTTTGGAATTGAACGGGTTACATCAGCTTCTTGTCTATGCGGATGACGTGAATATGTTAGGAGAAAATACACAAACGATTAGGGAAAACACGGAAATTTTACTTGAAGCAAGTAGAGCGATCGGTTTGGAAGTAAATCCCGAAAAGACAAAGTATATGATTATGTCTCGTGACCAGAATATTGTACGAAATGGAAATATAAAAATTGGAGATTTATCCTTCGAAGAGGTGGAAAAATTCAAATATCTTGGAGCAACAGTAACAAATATAAATGACACTCGGGAGGAAATTAAACGCAGAATAAATATGGGAAATGCGTGTTATTATTCGGTTGAGAAGCTCTTATCATCCAGTCTGCTGTCCAAAAATCTGAAAGTTAGAATTTATGAAACAGTTATATTACCGGTTGTTCTGTATGGTTGTGAAACTTGGACTCTCACTCTGAGAGAGAAACATAGGTTCAGGGTGTTTGAGAATAAGGTGCTAAGGAAAATATTTGGGGCTAAGCGGGATGAAGTTACAGGAGAATGGAGAAAGTTACACAACACAGAACTGCACGCATTGTATTCTTCACCTGACATAATTAGGAACATTAAATCCAGACGTTTGAGATGGGCAGGGCATGTAGCACGTATGGGCGAATCCAGAAATGTATATAGAGTGTTAGTTGGGAGACCGGAGGGAAAAAGACCTTTAGGGAGGCCGAGACGTAGATGGGAGGATAATATTAAAATATATTTGAGGGAGGTGGGGTATGATGATAGAGACTGGATTAATCTTGCACAGGATAGGGACCGCTGGCGGGCTTATGTGAGGGCGGCAATGAACCTTCGAGTTCCTTAAAAGCCATTTGTAAGTAAGTAAGTAAGTAAGTAAATGGAGAGGATTCGCTAGTGATTATGTCTTGGTTCGTGTGTGAGAGATTGCGCGAGGTTTTGTAGTCGTTACGAGTTACGTCGTATTGGTGCATAGTATGTTACAGATTAGGTTTCGCGGTTTGATTTAGCGTGCGTATTAGGATACGCGGATATTGTATAGATACGTTGTATTGAGGATCCAAGATAGCCTGGCGAATTGTGGTGATTAATGAAAGATATTGGTTATATCGTAATAAAGTATGTAACGATACAGCTGTCAAATTGCTCTCTTGATTGTTCTAGTACATTATATTACAAATTGATGATTACTTTTTACACGATTCGACTTATAATTCTGTGTATATTGAATTCCAGTTTGTTATTTAAATGGGTACGTGAATTCGGAGCCATTGTCGTTGTTTATATAATTCTCTCTATCTCTCTCTCTCACTCTCGGGTATCATGTTCATTGTGTGATAGTACAGAGATTTTTAGTATATGCAGATTGTAATTAAAGGTCAAGCTTTAGCTAATTATGTGAACATTGAGTATGTGTGTGTGACTGTTTCACTTTGGATTATTTTCTGTAAGTTATCGAGTCAATATGTTGAGTCTACTAGTTAGACTTTAGTTATACCTTTTAAAATCTAATTGGGTATTGAGTAAGAGTTTATGGAAATCGCTGGACATTGATGTTAAGTTTTACATGTTGGTTGAGATGCTGTGTGAATGTTCCAGCCTGGAATATTTTTGTAGGTCATGAACTTAATATTTTTGAACTTGCTAATTAGATTGAATTGTGACTTTGAAAGTATATTGGCCGTTAACGATCAAAGTATGGAAGGTTCTGGACTTTATTTATTGTTGTGTTTGAGATTAGTTTAGTATATTATTTCTATTTATTTAACTTCACATATTCATGTTTTATTCCATCAACTCATTCATGTACTTGTTATTTATTATTTGTTAATTATATTTGTTACCATAAATTCACACTGTTTATTCTGTAAAGTCTTCCACTGCGCACATCCCAATAACCCGATGCAACAACGACATCTGGCGAGTAGCACCCCGGTATTGTACGCGCCTCATATCCTACAGCTTTTCTATTTTCATAGAATGTAGATACATCCTTCAGGAACAATACGTCACTTTTCCACATAATCCCCGCACCTTTCAACTGCCTTACTCCACCTTGGAATGAGGGCCTGTATACCTGCACGATAAAAGTCTGGACCAACACGTCTGAGTCTATCTTTAGTAGCGTGCACGAGGGAGTCATCATCTTCAAACCTCGTTCCTTCAGTTTACCAAAGAGATGGTAATCGCATGGTGCCAGATCAGGACTGTAAAGCGGATGTTTCAGTGTTGTCCATCCTAGTACAGCAGCCATCCCGAAATGCTATTATGGCGCCACTCACGGGAAAGACTTAAATTAAATTTGAATACAAGGGGGAAGGATGTATCTATGACCTCCATAAATTGCAAAGGTCTAGAATAAAAAATAAATTTAAAAAAAGTTGTGCATTACTTTTGGAGTGATCTTCGTAGACGTAAGCGTGGCTGATGACGCAGAATTTTGGAAAATGGGACTTATCTGAAAAACTATACAGCATAAATCGAAAATCCTTATATCAAATTAAAGGGGAGAAAATTTTCTATTAAAATAGTTATACCCTATTTTGAAAATTCTAATTTTTCATCTTTTTTCCGTTTTGTGGGTGTACATATACCTTAATAGACACAAGCCCTGAGATTTCTTTGGTATAAGTTTTGCATTATGTTGGCACAGAGCTGTGTAGCCGGAATAAGGTAGGGAAACACATATTTGAAGAAGCAACTTGAAAATATTTACGAAATTGTAGAACGTACTGTTGAAATATATCCTAAAAAATAATAAAACACGACAGTTTAAAATATTCAAAGGCCTGAAATCTCAAATAATAATTAAAATATATTCTTTCCGTCGTGAGAATATATGTTAGCGTTGCATGAGATTAATCAGTTGTATATTTTGTACTTGTTATTTAGGGTATGTACAAAATAAATTGAATAAATTTAAATTTATGAGTGCAACAAAAAAACGATCTTCTGCAAGAAATCCTATGAAAGATACACAATTTAAGTACTATAAGGACATGCCAGTACCTATGATATGTATGAAATGAGGCAGCGTAAATGAGATATCTAGGGTCAGTTGCTGACTAATCTTTGCTTCAGCATTCTTCTGAAATATCTACAAAATTCTGTTGTGTTTTTATCCAATCTATGTAACGTTCAATCTTAATAAAATTCTCTAATAACGTTATTCCTAATTTTACTTTTTCTCAATAGGCTATTCCTGATATATCCGCCAAAAGTCCATTTCGGTTGACAAGAATTTAGAAATATGAATTCCTTTAAATGCCAGGTTTATGATTCATATATATATATATATATATATATATATATATATATATAATTGAGTTATAGATTGGAATTTTAACTTCTTTATATTTCTGTCCTGTAATGTACCATTTAAAGTTTATAATTGCAAATTGTGCTTTTAATCATTTTTGATTTATAGTTAAACATGTAAATAGAGTGGATAACACTGAATAAATCCTGTAATAATAGCAAATACTGCTCCTATTGATAATACACAGTGAAAATGAGCCATTACGTAATAAGTATCATGTAATACAATATCAACTGATGAATTTACTAATACTATTCTCTCTCTTCCGTGTGGAATTTCTAGTTTCTCATCGGACGCCATCCTGGGTGGCGGATGCGGAAAAGTTCATCGGATATGGTATGGTACTCGGGAAATAAAATACCCAGGATTAATCAAAACAAACATAAAATAGGTTAGAGCAGACTTTTAACTGCTGTGTAAGCAACTGGACTATGATGAAATCTAGAAAAGAATCCCTGGTCCTCCCTTGTTATTTGAAGAAGCGAACTATGCTTAAATACAAAAAAATGAATATCTTTATAGATGTATAAAATTACGAAAGACACTAGAGTAGAACTATGATTTTTGGAAGACGGAATTAAAATAATATATTTATAATGTATGTACCGGTACATATTTTTTCTACTCCGAACGTATTCTACCGCAGCCTAAAGAATTCATACTTTTATGCATATTGTATTATTGAAGAAGAATTAGACAGACTATATTATAGAAAAGAATAGCATCAAATCATCTCAGAAACTATGAACTTTTGTCCACAATATTTTTAGTCGCATTCCTGAAGCTATGAACTCCTTGATTTACCTTCTTGCATTTCCGTTATTCTTAGTTTTTGTGAATCGTTGTGTTTTTCGGATAACTTACTATCGATCGTGAAAGCAAGTAAAAATCTATAGGCACCAAATCAGAACTACGCGGACGATACTCAAGCGCGCATTCCGTATCGCGAGCCCTAGGCAGGATGCCTTAGACCACGACGCCACGGCGCGGGACCAAGTTAAGTGAAAAGGTATAATGTATATTATGCAGCATCATGCTTATAGCTGTACGTAATCGCAAGGAAGCGTATGCTGTTTATACTACATAATAATTGAAGAATCCACTGCAAGAATGATGGATGTCACTTTTTTGTCGAAAATGAACCAAGATTGTCAATGCATAGCTTAAGACACATAGAATGTACATAGAGAGTTATATGGCATTAACACAGATAGTCATTGTCCAATAATGATCGGAAAATCACAGTTAAGCTTTGAGCGCTAAGCATTTCAAACTTTCAATCGCTTCTCCTGCAAAATGTATTCCAAATGACATCATAATTTTTGCAGCGGACTCTTCAATTTTCATATTGTACCCACTGCTCGATTTTAATATTTTAACAATTATTTTAAATTTGTATATACATTTAATGTTTTATGATATTCATTCCTTTTGTATGATCTCACACTTTCAACAAGATTCACCTTTATGTTACCCATTGTCTTTCATTATTTATAATGTAATAACTATTCATTTTAAGGGTTAATGACGATCTGATGATGTTTTTTTAACGAAAACGTTTATCATAAAATAAAATATTGAACTAATTAAATCAGATATGTTTATGATGGTCTTATATGAAAAACATTTGATAATTCAATACAGCTTATCGGATCCAATATGGGTATTAGATTCTATTATGACAATTTCGCCAGATACTATAATAATTGTCTCGCCTAACCCATAAATTAATTGGAAGTATCTATCCTAAATCTATATATAAACCGCAATAGTTTACAATATAACATACTGTATGTCTGTAATATTACACATACGTTACGGAAATAAAATTCTTTATTCTGCGTTTAGGCCAATGCAAAATGTCAGAATTGTGCAATATGCTCTTATTGCACCAAGGCGATGAGTTACAAGGCAGTCATTTATAGTTTCAGTTCATTAATTCGTTCGAGTGCATCACGTAGTACGCTACTTGTCTGTTAATGCTGCCATCTCTGAAATAATTCAGATGGAAAAAAAATGAACAGCGTGAAATATTTAGATCTGGACATCAGTTTAAATGTATGAGAACGAATTTTGTCCGCGGACTCCAAATAATTTCACCGTCGAAGCTTTTAATTTACAAAAATGAACAGCAGGCAGTGATGCATCACGTTCATTCGAATGCGCGGAATAGGAGGGGGGGATTTCAAACATTTAAACACAACTTTGTCGCAACCTTAACTGTGTGCCGCCACTTCTCAGCAGTTTTGTTCCTAATTTGAGCCGTGATGAACGTCCCTAGTCCTGACAGATAACTCCTGCACACGGGAACCACCAAATAATTAAACACAGCCAGCGCTGTGGCAAAACAAACGAGCCACTCCACTCCGGTTGTATCCCCACCCCTACAAACGACTGTACAGGCCGGGCAATAAGCAACTCCCGCCTTCTATCTGCACGGGTCTTTTTGTGCTCCTTTCGCTTCCAACTTGCAGCATCTCTAGTCACTCAAATCAAGCGGGCATTCGGGTCACATAGAAATTTCACACTGCATCATCTTCACGAGCAGATAAGGCTTATTCCAGTCTTGTCTAATTTCCACAACCTAATCAGCTACGAAATATGTATGATAAGACTTTCCTGTGTTAAACTCCAAACGTACCTCGTTTACATGTTTCGACCTATTTATTGGTCATCCTCAGAACTGGTCGTTGTTGGTCTTGGCGCCTCTTGTTCTATTTCCAGATACATTTGGAGTTCGGAGTTTAACACAGGAAAGTCTTATCATACATATTCCGAAGTGATACAGTGTTAAAAGTTATGTAATCAAGATGTCTAATCAGCTAGTTGACGTTTTTCAAAGAGGAGGCAGACGTTCGATGTCGGGTAGCAATTGTATGTTTATGGAGAAAAAATTTGTTATATCGGAAGTACAGGGACATCATTTTATTTTACTTCAATTTTTATTGTACCTGAGTTTTTGAATGTACTTCACTCCCACCCCCTCTACTAGTAAATTTCCAACCGTCCTACACACAGAACCAAGGTCACGTATGCAGTATAATTCACCTTACGATCATAGTAAACAATAGGGTCTACTTTAGTCAGTATAGTATGTTCCAGAAATATGTTCGCGTTTTCCAGTGACGAAAGAGCTTTCAATATTGAATCACATTTTCGCACAGGTACTGTCGTCCGTTTGCCTACGTCGCATCCCGTTTCCCCCAGCCGCTTCTGCTCGCCCCTCTGTAAAGGTTGACTGGGCTATCTTAGCTCTTTTCATTAAAACATTAATTTCTGTTAGGAATTGGACGTTTACGTAATATTATACAACTGTTCAAAATAACTTAAATAAAATGGCCTCGTTAAGTAATTAACTGTCACGTGACAATAGATAGCATGTCTGAGTAATGTTATCTTTTCGGATCGGGCAGAAGTGAAGTCTGAATTTACAGTACGTAAGGCACTCTTTTATAGAGTAGGTACAGAATTATTTCAACATGAGTTACTAGTAGGCCTACGAAGGACGAAATTGGTAATTGGAATTAGGTACAATAGTCAATAATGCGATAATATGCACAAAAGAACTGAAGCCTGTATCGATTTTTTATTTTATTTTAGTAGGTTATTTTACGATGCTTTAACAACATTTTAGGTTATTTAGGTTCTGAATGAGATGAAGATGATGATAATGCCGGTGAAATGAGTCCGGGTCCAGCACCGAAAGTTACCCAGGCTCATATTGGGTTGAGAGAAAACCTCGGAAAAAACCTTAACCAGGTAACTTGCCCCGACCGGGAATCGAACCCGGGCCACCTGGTTTCACGGCTTGACGCGCTAACCGTTACTCCACAGGTGTGGACGCCTGTATCGAAATGAGCGGCTACCATTTTCAAAATTGTGTTTAAATATCCATATTATGATTATTTTTCGATTTAACTTTATTCTCTATATTGTACGCTAATGTGCTGTAGACAGTATAATATACACTGCATAATGAATGCGTCCGAGTGGATAGCTCAATTCGTGAGTAAAAACACTTATTGTTAATACAGTGCTGTATTGTTATTAAGCAAAAACGTAATGAAAATTATCAAACTCAAAATCGCGATATTTCTTAGTTTGCGTAAATGGATGAACTACTTTTCTTCCCCCTATACCTAGTAAAGTGATTTGTTTGTATTTTACGCCAGTATCATCGAACTCCAGTCGTGGAAGGGGGTAGCAAAGGTATAGCCAGGTTAATATTAGAAATGTTATTAAAAATAAAATTATATCTCTGTATAAAAATGCAGTTATAGTACTAGAAGAGAGGACCTCTCGGTTCAATGGAAACAGAGTTTTGCGCAAGATATCATGAACCACTGAAACCGACTGGCATTTGTCGACTACTAAAGTTAATGCACCTTAATATAGAAAATACACAACATTTGGAGCAGTGATGTTACATGTTAATTTCACTGCAATGTAATATACAATGCAATAAATTATTTTAGCCTGTGTGATAGCGAACATGTCCGCTTTTCATTAGCCTATCTGTTATGCCGGAGAGCCTGTCTTCACGTTACAGTGAACTTAAAGTTCAACAATTCCGACACTCACAAATAGCATGCACTCACTCTTCTTCCCAAGTGGACGAGCAACAGCTATCCGACAGTTGGTGTAATCTCCTCCCAAGTATACGAAACTCAGATGAGGATAAGTCTGACCTTGCTTCTGTGACAGACTCCCACTGTTCACGCTTAGATCGCACACTTGGGAGTCTCTCCACGAAATTGACTGCAAACAGTGAACTTAGGATATAAAAAATCTATCCTTAATTTATCTCTGTTTCAGGTTCTTCTGATATGTACAGCAGTGGCAAAAAAAAAAAAAAAACCGGATCGACCCTTGTAGCTGATTTCAGAGCCTTGTTCACTCCAGAGCACGATAGACTGGTAACTAAGACTTTCGTGGTTCGAATCCTGTCTAGGAAGGAAACTTTTTTTGTCCCTCATTCAAATTTATTCCCGATACTTTTCGATTGCAGCGATATTTTACTACTTAATTAACTTATTATTCCCAGAACATGAATTTTACCAGCAATCGAAAAGTATTGGGAATAAATTTGAATAAAGAACAAAAAAAAGTTTCCTTCCCAGGCAGGATTCGAACCACGAAGATCTTGGTTACCAGTCTATCGTGCTCTGGATTGAGCAAGGCTCTGAAATCAGCTACAAGCGTCGGTCCGGTTTTATTGCCACTACTGTACATCTGTAATCAGGTAGTACATCTCACTTGACGATATATGTCAGAGGAAGAATAATTGTTTGTATGAATCTGAAGAGAGATCTTCAGTTGCAAAATCAGATACATCACTAAAACATAATTTTTCAGTATGAAGGAAAACGTTTGCAAGGAACCAAGGATTTGCAGCCAATACTAATTTTCATCATACAAATCCATGTGATATATCTGGCTTTGGAGCATAACAGTGCTATAGCAGTTGTAGAATCATATGAAGATATGAAATATAGCATTAATTCAATTCGAAAAAAAAGTGATGTATCTGACTTTGCAACTACACGCCTCAAGTGTGTCTAATGTAATATGTATCTAGTCAGCGATGTATGCAATGGAGGAGGAAAGAAGATCACCACCCTACCTCATTATCTCCTGGCCTATTTACCTCATGATTGATGCCTTAATGCTGTCACGAGGTTCACACCGTTTTCGAATAGTTGAATAAATAACAACAATTCTCAATTATGAAGAGAACTTTTGCGAATTTCAAATCACATCGATTATAGAAATAGATTGGAAAAGTACGTAGCATTTTCTGAAATCAGCAAGGTTTTAAACTACGCTTTACTGGAGATGCAAAGTAAGCGCAGTAAAGTGTGCTGAACTGTAGGATTATTGCACCGTAATTACAAAATATGATTTGTTAATTAGTGGTTCATACAGAAATCTTTAATATATTTTCTTAAAGATTGTAATGTTACTACTATTTATGTAATTTATGTTTATCTACTAAAAAGACTAAAGTGATAGGTTTTAAGGGAACAACGCCATTAAGAACAAAAATAATTATTAATAATGAAATCATAGAGCAAGTGAACTGTTTCAATTACCTAGGCTGCATGATATCATATGAACAAATTAACGACATAGATAGGAAGCTCTCTAAATTCCAGCAGTTAATTGGCACGATAAAAAGAACACTGAAGAAGAAAGTTAGGACTGACACAATTTTAAAATTTTACAAAACAATGGCGATTCCAACATTAACCTATGGATCCGAAACATGGTGTATGACAACTCAACAAATGAAGAGAATAGAAGCAGCTGAAATGAGACTGATAAGGCCAATAGCAGGATATAGCTTATTGGACCACAAGCGAAATGAAGACACGACAGGAACTAAATATGCCAAATATTATAGAAACTATCACAGAATATAGGAATAAATGGCATGAACATATATGTAGGATGAAACCATCTCGCATTCCATACCGACTACACCATTATAAACCCCAAGGGAGAAGACGAATCGGACGCCCTAGAAAACGCTGGAAAGACCAATTTTAATATTGCTATGGAGACGAAACGGGCCAATGGGCCCAAATCGTATTGTTGATGATGATGATGTTTACTGAGAATTGAGTCTCGAAATTTAGTGCCGTTCTCAGCAATTGTAGATATTTTAAATTTATTAAAAGCTCCACTTGAAAAGCAAACATTCTGAGAAAGTATATGAGCCTGAACACGACTCCAATATTGTTCCTCGCGCTGCACCCAGGGTTTACTCAACATTTTCCTCTTTTTCAAAGCTTCTTTCTCTAAAATCTTTTAAAATTGCAAGAAATACAATAGATTTTTGTTCGTCCATTATTACGACCTTGAAAAAACACACCTCTCGAGTCCACACTAGTGAAATACTCCAACCGTTCTAATGGACGCTATTCTGAATGTACTCTCTGAGATTAGTTTCTTGAATACCTAGCTCCTTGCGAGTGAAAACCTTTCCTACTGGATAAGAAATTCAGGAGTATTTTCGATAGTACCTTTAATTAAAGCTCTGAAATTAACACGTACATTGCTATTCTCAGTAGCCTTGCGGTTATTATGCTGTTAGAGTTTCCTCCGAGACAAGAAGCAAATAAAGCCGACAAATTTCTACCACCACCACCATCGGTTTGCATCAGTACCGTTCAATTGTAGCTCATAATGTTTTACTTATGTCCTTAAGTCTTGATGGGCACCCTGCGTAGCTCATACGATAACTCGTTAAAGACTAGGTTTCTCTGAACCAACGCATGCGAGGTGCGAGACCCGCCTCGCACAAATCCGGACTACACTAGAGATAGTGAGTGGTTTCTATAGCTACGAGGTGCGTAGTCTGCGCAGCTCGCAGCTATAGAAACCATTCAATATCTCTCATGTAGTCCGGATTTGGTCGAGGCGGGCATCGCACCTCGCTTTCGTCGGTACAGAAAAGCTAAAGGCTTTAGTCTACTGATCCGGAGCTACGCTCGGGCGTGTGTTTGATGTCCGTTTGGGCCGCGTACCTGGTTGGATTTTCTCATAGGTTTTTCCCAACTGAAAGGTGAATGTCAAGTAATCAATCTCATAACAAATTCTAGGCCTCATTTCACCAAACCATCTTCCTGTCATCAAATTCATCGACGCTAAATAACCTAACAGTTGATACAGCGCCGTTAAATAACCGAGAAAACTCTTAGTAAAGAAACTAGTTAATGAAATTATGTGGTATGCAAAAGGCATTATAATCTGATTCAGTTTTGTTCCTTTTCCTTTACTTTGCTCGTTCTTCTATTCAATTTATTTTGATTTAGAGCGAGATATGAGTGGCATGCATAAAGACGTATCATTTGCTTTTGTCTTTCCTATAATAAGTTTATATTAAGTTTCCTACGCATAATATCATTCTGTTTCTACGTAGTGTATACTAACCATAAGCCGGTTTCCTTTGTGCTAAACAAATGCCTTCTTAGAGAAGTAACATTTTAGAAAGGTTAGGGGTTTCCGCTGTGCTCTTTACATGACGCTTAGGCACTAAATTGTTTCCTTTAACCTTAAAGATAAACGTAAGAGCTGAAATTTGTTCCTCCCCAAAAGGCAGACAAATCATCATGTGAGACAACGAGAGCTATTACAAGAGAACAGAGGAAAATAACGACTTCAGAATGTTTTCGTTGATTTTCTAAAAGAATATTGAATTATTATGAGTAAAACCTAAAGTCCTACAGTGAGGCACAGAGAAGATACAAGATATTAAAAAACGGCAAGAGATCACGCTGGAAAAATGTAAATGAAAAGAAACTTACGAGGGAATTTAACAACATGTAAAGCTATGTCAAAGGGAAAACAAACTCCAGAGCCACGGAAAACAAAACGATAAAGCTTCCATGGAAGACTGAACTGCTTGACACGAGTAAAAAGAAGTACAATGCATTAATGATGAAGATAACGAGTACCGGTAGGTATACATACATTGGGCCCTTATTTTAATGTCTTTATGAAAGTCTGGCTGTAGTTGCGAGGTAAATTACAAATGTTGATTTTTTATACAATTTCTGTAATGCAGATTTAAAGTCACATATACAGAGCGATTCACGAGGATTTACCGCCTCTTACGGAGCTTATTTCCGAAGACATTCCGAGCAAAAAATATCGTATAAACATGTATCCTAATCTCGATATTTTCAGAGTTACACTAATTTGAAATAGTTAGCAAAATACTTTTTTTCTTTAGTTTTAAGTGTAAAAAATATTATAAATAGAGAATGAACTAGTCAAAAGTACCATTTCCTTAATTGGCTAGTGTTCTGAAGCTAAAAATGTGTTGTTAATTGCTTTCTACAGATTATGTTTTTCAATTTTTAACTAAAATTTACATCATTCTTACGCACTTATCACAAAAATTGTTACAAATCATACGACTTTAGGAACTTGATTCTTTACAGTTTAATTACGTATCCTAATGTACAGTCTTAAAGAATTTAGAAGAGTGGCGTGATTTATAACAATTTTTGTGATAAATGCATAAGAAAATGTAATTTTGTAATTAAAAATCGAAAAAAAATCTACACGAAGCAACCATCGAATTCACAACACATTTCTAGCTTCCGAATATTAGCTACTTAAAGAAATGATACTCCTGAATAGTTCATTCTTTGTCTGTAATATTCTTTTACCCTTAAAACTCAAGAATAATAGTATTTTACAAACAAATTCAAATTAGTGTAATTCTGAAAATATTGAGTTTAGGACAAATGTTTATATGACATTTTTTTGCTCAGAATGTCTTCAGAAATAAGCTCCGTAAAGGACGGTAAATCGTCGTGGATCGCCCTGTATTTTAGGGCAGGTACATTAATGGGATACTAATTCTCAAATCCAGTGAACCTTTCCTATCTTTGTGTCCCTTGAATGGGGTTCGCTATTTTTCGAAGGATTTAGGCCTACTTAAAAGTAAAAGAATGTATTGAACTTCAGATAGGTATTTAATTTTATTCAAAGTAGATGCTAAAAATTTCATACATTCAAATCATAGTAGACCTATCCACTACGAAAATTTACGTAAAAAACTTTAACTAGACTTTTAAGCATTCAAGTAATATTTCCATTCCGACACTGCTATATCTACTGCATGCAAATCAGAATTCATCCAATAAAAGAAATTATGGTCAATTGTACTGAACTATATATTTTAAAAAATTCGTTTAAGAATGTAAACTATAAGATCAATGGTTATTTTTTTCAAGTTTATTTATACACGCTTTAACATCTGTGGTCATATCACTTGTTTAGAATCTGTGGGTATATCAGCAGGCCGTTTATACTATTTTTGAGTTCCTGTTTCTATTATGTATTGCATATGGTTGTGTTCATGTAATTGATTATATATTTTTAGTTGGTTTTTTAACGACGCTGCATCAACTACTAGGTTATTTAGCGTCGATGAGATTCGTGATAGCGAAATGGTATTTGGCGAGATGAGGCCGAGGATTCGCCATAGATTACCTGGCATTCACCTTACGGTTGGGGAAAATTTCGGAAAAAACTCAACCAGGTAATCAGCCCAAGCGGGGATCGACTCCGCGCCCAAGCGCAACTTCAGACTGGCAGGCAAACAAACGCCAAAATCGACTGAGCCGCCCGCGCCGGCGGCTTATAGATTTTGATTAATGTTTATGATATTGGTGATGGAGGTGGTGATGAATCACAGCATGTAAATTCGCAATCCGATATTAGTCTTTGTGACAAACGGAAACTATGAAAAACCCCTCAGATTGGTTGGTCACGAGGTTTGAACCGGGACCTACAGAATGCAAGTCTCAATCGCTACCGTATGAGCCAACTCGCTCGATAATTGTAGTTATTATTTGAGTTCGAAACATGCTGTATCATTTCTTAGCAAGAAACGACTATTCCTCATTTTTCGTCATAATAATATGATCTAGGGTTCTATAATCTATTTAGGGCTCCAAATGGACTGGAACGGCATTCCGATTCCTGAATGTTAATTAGTTTTTCTATTAAATGTGGTTAATTTGTTAAACATATTGACAGCGGCATTGTCGGTACTCCTTTACTGTACTAGCATTGATATAAACTCTCGCTAATTTATAATAGGCTACTCTTTCTGCATGTCTTTCAGACTGTAGAGTTGTAGAGGTTCTGGATAATAGCGCGGAGTAAGTTAAATTAAAAGGATCGGAATTCATCAACACTTTATAACTCCATATCCAGCTAATGATCAGAAGTCACAGGCCACGGCTGTTCAGCGACTCGAATATCTTATCTTTTAAACTGCGACCTGAGTATCGACTTCAAAGAAACAAAGGTTCTAGTCTTAGGTCTAACCTGTAAGTGTAGGGCCTAAAATAATTCTCTTTCGGAAGTAATATGCTGGTGGAAGTGATTATTAAATGTATGTACATTTTTTTTTTTTCAATTTTTTTTTCGGCTGAATGTAGTGACTACTGTTCGTAATTCCCGTCTGTTAATTGTTGTGCACATGGACCTAAATATTACATGGTAATACTCGGCGTCATCTCACTGGTCATTAATCCCATCGTTCTTGTCACCAACACCACACTGTCCACGAAAATAATCCAGTTTTACTGTTCGTGAAAATTTGCATTTCGACCCTGCCATAAAAATGGTACGGGGTGTAGAAATTGCTCTATTCGTAATACCAGTTTCGGCATTAATACGCGATCAAAGTAATGATTCAATATTTCTTATTATGAAACAAATGCCTACAATCTAAGTGTGATTTGTTTTTAATTAAATGCCTGGGGTGAGATGAAGGCTAGAGATAAATGCACCAATGAAGAAGAAGGAGATTTACTGCTTATGATACTACTGACCGTAGTTAAAGCAAGATAGTGACATGTTTGTAATAGTTTAATAGTTTGTTCTATTACACAACTTATCTCAAGTCGTAGAAATATGTGGTTTGCATTCCATTCAGAGATAGAGTGGTTGGACTACTGATTTTGTAAAATAGGAATTTGCTTCTGATCCATTCTGGAAGTTATAATCGAGGAGTCAGTTTATCTGTACGAAATGAAATTTACATACAGTACTTCCATTTCAGAACCTTTTCTCCTTTTATGTCTTCACAGTCTAGTACAGGATCTTCTAGCACTAAATAGGATCTCTGTACGGATCCCATTGTCAGTGACTTATAATAATTATCCTATCCTAGCAATGCTTATATTAATTATTTTAAAAGAAAAATGAAATTCAACTTTCGGAGTAATCCAAGAAAAATATGCATCTGACAACCTTTTAAACTCTTAAATAGTACAAAAGCTTTTTTTCTCCTTTTTACACTAAACGTTTGATCTATTGATTTTTCTTCCTGCTACATTTCCGAAGATGAGCTCTACTCATTCGAAAGATAGTATTGCTTCGCCTGTTTCTTTTTATTATTGAGTTATGCTTGTCATAGATTACAAATTTAATTAATTTATCTACTTAAGTTATAATTTATCTATATTGCTTGAGTATTGGTATTTAGTTGGCATTTGTTTTCACTATATTTGTATTTGAATTATTGATCTCTCACTTACAATTTAATTAGAACGATTTTATGACATGTCGAGGCCAACATCCTCTCAAGGCCGATTTCGAAGGCGCGCTCAGCAATTTCGGTGCCAATGTGAGAAAAACAACAGAAAATATCTATTTTTAGCAAATGTTAAAAAAATATACACATGCAAAAAAACAAAAAACTTTTTTCGGAATTTTTGTTTTTGCACTGCAGTGACACCCATCTAATATTAAACGTACTAAATTATTTTGGTGGTAATATTTTCAAGGACTAGGAATAATGAGCACAATACAGGCCTATTCTGAAAATGTCTATTTTTGATTTGTCTTACAGCATTTAAAAATTCATTACTTCTACAATATATGGACTAAAACGAAATACCTACTAATATATGTAAGTGCTGCAAAAAAAAAGTCATAGTGCAAAAATTTAAGCCCTAAGCACTCTTGCATGATATTTCAGTGTTGTCTTAAATTTTGACCGGCATTAATAAAACGATGGATTAAAGAGACTGTCACAGTAAGTGAAGAGATCTACTACAGTTTGCTACAGAAGTCGTCACCCCTAGACAGAGCAATCAGGAGCCGCAAAACATAATCTTCATGCCAGATGGAGCACTACTCCACATCTATAATCCTGCAAATCAATTAATTACATGGATTTTTGGCGATCGTGCTATCAATTATTGTCACTTTCCAAAATGTGGCCTCCTCGATGACATGATCTCAAT
Organism: Periplaneta americana; assembly: GCF_040183065.1. Taxonomy (NCBI): domain Eukaryota; kingdom Metazoa; phylum Arthropoda; class Insecta; order Blattodea; family Blattidae; genus Periplaneta; species Periplaneta americana. Next base: position 100,153,966 of record NC_091124.1, read on the forward strand.
CCGGCCGAGTTTTGATTGTTGGGTTACTTTAAGAAAGATTTTTCGTGGCACACTCAACAACCTTACAGCAACTGAAACGAGCTCTCTCGCAAGATATAAGGATTATTCCAAATCATTGTCTTCAAAATGCAGTGTATGATGTTGCAGAAAGAATGTTGTTTCTTGAATAACAGAACGATGGGTATATACCCAGTGTTTTGCTAAAACAAAACCTATTTGTTTGCCCAAAATAGTGATATTTCTGCTTATTGCTATCGCCAATCTGGTATTATTTAGTATGCTTTAATATTTGAAATGACTCTTGAATGATCTAATATAACTGATATACATGCAGGATGCAATATCTGTGTAATATATCTTAGAGTCCTTTAATTGTTCAGTCTTCACGCTTCCCTCAAAGATAAATTACCTGAATAGGCTACAGAGACAAGGAGTCTTTAGTTGTCATTGAGGTTAAGACGCGGGAAGACTCCAAGATGCAGAATGTATGGGTCTTAATTCAGCCTTTGTTACACAGACGTCTGAGAATAACTGTTCGAAAGTGCTCACGATAGCAATTTCAATTTATTAAAGGTAAAGTGAACATGAGTATAAAATGACGACGACGATGATGATGATGATGATAATAAGAAGAAGAAAAAGAAGAAGAAAAAGGAAAAGAATAATTACAATAGTAAGTAAGGGAGATGGAGGCAGGTTGGCTACAGAGGCACGTTGGCACATCAGTTTTATTTCGGTAGTTATGCGATGGATTGCAGCACCACGCTGACAATATGATCCATGCTTTATAAAGCACGTTCCAATCAAGCGTCAGACCTTTGTGGCAAGCGGTAGAAGAAGGAAGCCATAAAGTTGTTTTTGCAGCAAAATAAGTAAATTTTCACTATCTCGTGATTATTTTTTACAGGGTACATGTGTAACATTAGGTGAACTTTAAATATATCCTTGGAAAGTACATTTAATTAGTTCTGTTTTGTGTTAATTTCATTTCGATCATTCACTATTTTAAATCGTAATTTTAACCCAAATTAAATATCTACACCAGAGGCAAGTTCGCACAGTTGTTAGGGGCAGATTGACACGGTGTGTAACCTACGTAACTTACCCCGCTATATTACTCTAAATGATTACATAAATTATACAATACATAATTTACTTATTCATGCAATTTGCTATTATAAGTTCAATTTAATTGATTGTAAATATTAAAAATGTATGTGAATTGCAGTGAATGAGAAAATGAAGACTTATGAAAAAACTGACAGAGCAACTATTTCTCCTGATATGATGCAACGAGCTGTCAGTGCTGTAAAGTTCGAAAACAGAAGTGCGGCCAAGGATTTTAATATCCCATTCCAGACTCTCACTTGGTATTGTATGTAAGCTGCGGATGATGACATAAGAGGAAAATGGTCTACAGCGAGATGTACGGACTCTCCAGGTAAGAAAGCATTAGAGGAGAGAAAAATCGAAAAAGAATAATGAATTTGTTCAACAAACATACAAGAGGAGACTGTAGTACTGAGAAAAGGAATCTTAAGACCAATCGAAAGACAAAGAATAATTCAAGAAGGGAAAGTAACGAAGAAGACAGAGAGAGACATATTGCCTGTATTGTGTTAAATCTTATTCAGAATGTGCACCAGGTGAAAGCCGGATTCAGTGCCAGGAGTGTAAATTATGGCACCTAAAAATTTTACAGATGGAAACAGAAAGTTTCTCGGATATTTTTTAATAAGACAATATGATATATAGGCTAGTCATTTACAAGCTCAAAATTAATTTTTCTACTTTTTTTCTAGGATTCAGTTCTTTTATCTGAGTGTTTAACTACATGATTCTACATATATGTATGTGTTCACCATATTGATCGTTTGCCTGTGTAAAGAAATAAATTCCAAATTTAAAAATATTCAATCTTGTATGCAGTTTGCTCTTATTTAACATGTAGCCAATTTACCCCATACCATGTGTCAACCTACCTCCAGGACGGGGTAAGTTGACTCAATCTGCACGTTTAAAAATAATACAAAATTTCAAATTTAAATCGTGGTGAACTCTAAATTCAAATATCTCTCGACATAGGCAAAGAACCATGTAGAACAACCATCTTTGAGGATTTCATAAAATGCTATGCAAATCACAGAAATAAAAATGAAACGTAAAATTTGAGCCAACCTGCCTCCCTCTCCCCTACATATAAGAGCAATGAAACGAGAATTGCCTTTTGAGCTAAACTTTATAGAAAGTGATATTGCATTAATTTCTTAACGTCAGGCTTCTTTGTGGGAGTACTTAAGCTCGGCATAAGATGAAATTAACGAGTCGACCCAAATTTTTAAACGGATAAGCACTTATGTCGAGTTTAAAGAAGCAATTTAAAAAAATGTATTTTTTTGTTCAACGATACTACGGCTGTTACGTTTCTGGTTGACAATTCAGTTTTGTGTCAGAATCTTCCGAGTAAAGCCATATTCTTTTGCATCTGAGATGGATAAGTGCTTAAAAATTGGTAGTTTGGAACAAGAGAACAGAATAGCAAAATCGAAGTAAGTCGTGTGTCAATCCTATCAAATGATACATTTTCTGTTATGCGCGTCAATACGACGAATGTCAGCCGCGTGTGAAGAGTACAAAGTTCGATTATTATATTAAATTTGGATTTATACAAAGATTGTTCACGAGCACAGTCTGTTGGTTGTGGTGACATTCTTGCTAAGAATTTTCTGAAGCCTATACTTAGCAACGTTTAGAAACAAAACTCTTCAGCCATCTAAATAAATATTTTACGTGAAAAGTTAAATAGTCAAAAAATGGTTTTCAATTTGCTACCGTTGCAAACAGTGGCAATTGGAATGCTCTTCAAGCGTCTTACCGCGCAAGGTTAAGTTGTTACAGAATTGTTAAAAATGCAAGACTTCATTCGAACGCAGAATATGTATTAGGTCTTTGCCTAAATGTTGTAATTCAGTGTGTCTGCAATGAATCTTTCATAAAAATACTAATATATGGGTAGTATTTTTCTCAGACAACACTATCAATCCTCGGATTAAAGACATAGCAACTATATCAAAAATAAAATTTCAGGAGGAACTTGTATTTTTGCTATTATACTTGACGAATCGACTGATATTGTCAATTGAGTAATTTTGTCACTTTTTTATCTGCTGCAGTCAGATCAGGGGCCAGACAATGTCTCAAAATCGTGAAATTATTCGTACTGTATACATGTTTTTCAGACAGTTCATTGAACCATGAGAAGTGTGCGCTGATTACATTCTATTGGTTATCTCAAAAGTAGGGTGTATCACAACAACCCTCGCACCATCATCCAGCTGAAATAAAACATAAGGAACGAAATTAGTGGTATCGAACCTGTTTTGTTGAGGCGAGTTATGCAGAACTTTCATAGCAGATTGCAGGAATGGATTCGTTACCGTGGAGGCTAATTATGAAATGTAGTTTTTAAAAAGTAATCAGACATTAATAAATTGCATTGTGCTATACTACTTACAGTAGATATAATGTGTTTTCTTTTAATTCGTTCTGAGTGTCCCACAACAGGGCTATAAAAACAGTCATATCCCACTGCCACACTCTACACATTGGCTAGGTTGGCATCTCCATAGCGGACATTACTTCTTTGTGATATAACTTAAATAAGTTATTTACGTATTTTATAAAATATATAAAATATGTGAAGTTAAAGTACAATGACTAAGCTTTGCTTCAACTATAAACGCTTTATATTGCATGTATGTCTAAATAGACATATATTTGTTTATTTGTACTATATCCTATAACGAAATAAATGGAATAGATGTACTTCTGTTATTTTAGATAAGTTAGAAAATACATAACCAACTTATTTTAGTCATATTGCGAAGAAGGTGGATGTCATCTAAGACGCCTATATTCCCAATGGCAATTCCTAAACTCTATACCACCGGTGACCGAACTGGGTATCGTGATTACATCGTGTAATCAAAGATATTCATACTGGTAAGGGGAGTTTCCATGACATTGCTCTCTGTCTCGCTCACGTACTGATGACAAGCAGTGTCGGTACCATGTCGCTCTACAAACCCTCTGTCTCTACGAGAAGGAACAGAAGGTTTCGTACAAAATGGGAAGAGGAATTTATTCGCTGTTCGTCGGAGAAAATGTAATATGTTACTTTGCTCAACGGTTCGATTAGTAGTAGCAGCCTATACAGAAGCGACATTACAGGGCATTACGCTGAATACACAGGCATAACAGGTATTATTATTATTGTTGTTATTATTATTATATTATTATTTATCAGAAAGTGTTACCATAATTCTTATATACGTGCCTCAATATACAAGCCTACATCTTCCCTTGAATAATAAAATAATTACTGCGCTATATCTCCATTTTAATTTACCTTTTTTAATATTTTGATGACTATTATCAGTTATTTACTAGTTATTGATTTAATAATAATAATAATAATAATAATAATAATAATAATAATAATAAATAATAATAATACTGAGATAGCTTTATTGGTAGCAGCAGTAGCAATAATAATAATAATAATAATAATAATAATAATAATAATAATAAAAATAATAATAATAATATAGAGAAACTGATTGAATATTGCGTGCTAGTGTGGTAATGAAGTGAGCTATTAAACTCCAAGAACTGAAATCAGCCTTAAATCATCGTCATGAAGAGAAAGATGACAAATAAATGTAAGGAAGCCAACTATCTAGTGCCGAACGAAATAGCTCGTTCTCTTAAGCCTTCCAACGAAACAGAGTTTTAGAAAAGCGTAATGATCAAGTGGCTGAAATAATTTGTCCAATGAAAGTTGTTAATTAATTTTGAAAAATTGCGCATTTCTCGACTAAATATCCAGAAGAGAAACAGGAAATTTCTGATTGTGTTCATTGAGGATAATTTTTAAAAAGCAAGAACATTTGTATACATTTTTTATTGGTTCTTGATGACAGTAGTGACATTACTGATACAGCAATGCTTGCTAATTTTATTCGCGGGGTTGATGAAGAAATCAATGTTAATGCACGAACAACCACTGGTTGTAGTTTTCATGTCATATACCTCTCCCCGTCTCCTTACTTCTTAGACTGTCTCTCGCGTGTATTTACTGCCGTTCGAGTTTTGGTCACCGCTGCTGTATACTATCTGAGAAAAACAGGATTTAGGAACCATTAACTAACTCTACCAAAGTTTTAGTACCATCGTTACACATTAAACTAAGTCTCATAAAGGAATTTGTGAGAGGTGTGGACAAAAGTATTTAATGTTTTGGAAATATATTTCTAGTACATTTTCTTCACGCAGTCATGAAATTTTCGAAGCTGGTATTTTTGTATTCCCTAAAAAAGACATACAGATTAATGTTATAAAATAAATTTTAAAATACAGTGAATTACTTAGAAAAAAAACTCTTTCCATATCTTCAGAATGTTAGCAAGCTTAAATAATTTTTAAGGCGTTATAGGATATGGTCGAAATTATGTATGTATGTATGTATGTATGTATGTATGTATGTATGTATGTATGTATGTATGTATGTATGTATGTATGTATGTATGTATGTATGTATGTATGTAATTATTCACACTGCAATAGATATATACCCGGTGGCAGTGGTAACTAATTACACTCAAATAAAGACAATAATAAACACAATTAATAAAAAATACAATTAATAATAATACTAATAATTAATACTAACAATAATTAATAATAATAATAATAATAACAGGGAACATCCTAAATAAAATGAACCACGATCAGTTAAAATAACATTTAAAGTAAATCTAATTTGTACCTTAAACCTATGTTCGAACTAAAACCCATGAGTATGATATGTTCATATCTGCACAAGTACCTTTCAACACTACACTCATTTCGCTGTCAACTCACTCACTGCACTGGAACTACGACACATTTCACTGATTCTATCCTGATTTCACTAACACTTCAAAAACATTTCACTGTTCAAATACTTTGCACTGCCACTATAAACTATAAAGCTTCACTGACAGGAACACGTTTCACTTACTCAACACATTTCACTGACACAACATAATTCTTCACTGATAGAACACTTCAATAACAAAATATCACCCTATACTGTGTATAATTATCGTCTATTAGTACGTTGAACAATTTCAGAATCTCTGGCTGAAATATGAGCAAATTCATTTTCAACATTCACATTTGAACCAATTTCTTGAAAACTGAAACTTTTTCAGTGAGGAACGTGAAGAAATATTTCACTTCGGGCAACAAACAAAGGAAAATAGGCACCAGGGAAAGCGGATGTGAATATGACAGTCGATTACTGTTGAATGCTTAGTAAGACTTTACTAGAAGTAAAAAAATTTAAAAGGATTGAACTGTACACGTGGGCAGTGTAAGGTTGCGTATTTGCAAATATCACGTTACTAGCTTTATTATTCAATTAATAGTTTACTTTTATTTTGTTTTCTGTTATTTTTACTTATTTCAATTTGATGGGACAATTTACAAACGAGTGTCGATATTTATTTAACAATAATAATCTCATAAAGTTGCATTTCAAATAGATATCATTAGAATTCTCAAAATGCAGAACAGTGTAATAATTTTAAGAGCCAATTTTTCTGACAAACACTATAAACTCCTCTTGCTATGCCGTTTTTCACATGAAACGTAGAGAAAGATTATGTTATAGCCAGTTAAGGTAATATCGTTCTATATTATGTTTAGGATAACAACAATATTACTTCTATTAGTTAAACGCTTAAGGTATATGATGTATATTATTCTGGGACTAATTGACTTGCGGATACTACATGAAGATTATGTTTTGATTGAGATCGCTGTAAACACAAACAAACAAAAATTAGTTCTTCGCTATCAAATCATAGTGAAAGCGTAATTTCCTTACAAGTCTCGAAATCCGTTTCTTTTATAGAAGAATCATTTTTTTTCTCTTTACATTTCGTTTAATGGAACATTAAAAACACGAAGAGTTTGTCTCGGAGCATTTATTGCATGCAAATTATTACAACTGTTGCTTTAACATTAACTTGAAGTGCAGTTCTTTCGACATAACAGGATTTTTTTAAGTCGATATAGGTCCTTCCGAACGAGCTCCGAACTCTCTTTTGACCCAGGGGTAGGTAGGATTCCGAAAGGGTGGGATGTTTTGTATAGAATGTGTGGCTCAAATTGTCCATAAATTGTTTTACGCATCACACACAACACGACCATGGGAGGACGCACAATACTTTTTGTCGCTGAAATTCGCTCGTATTTTAGTTCTAGTAACGATAACGACTGAAAACAGGTAAAATAATAAATACATACAAACATGTCGACTTATTGATATATGGATTCTTGCGGTTTTGACAACAAAAATACCTAATAACGCCGCAAATACCCATGGATAACATAACAATGAAATGTTATACAAAAACTTATTCTTACCTTGTCAGAAGAGACGAACGCATCACAAAGCCTCGTAAAATTTACGACCTACCCCACATAACTCGCAAAGAAAGCACTCAATACAGAGAAAACTAACACACTGATCACCCGCGTCCTTGAATAGGAAGCTACTAAGAAGGGGAGGAATATGACTCCAAAAACCAAAGAAGGGGAGCAATGTTGCCAAATATTGCAACCAATATGAGGTTGTTTACAGACCACTGCATTGTCTATAGAAAAATTAGATATACTCGTAGTTCAGGCGGACTTTAATCAAATTTATAACTAGGCATTAATACATAGGACGAAGATAAATTGTTCTAAAAGTAAATCTGTAACATTTTGTAAAACTAGAGAGAAAACTAGTCTAAATTACGAATTCAATGGTGGTGTAATTCCGCAAGAACATGTTGTAAATCCTTAGGAGTATATATTTTCAACTCCAAACTTTCTTAGGAAGAGCAGGTTGATAATGTTATGAGAAAAGCACGGAAGGCACTTCACTACTTTATTACGAGACTCTTGACAAAGGCCAGACGAAATCCAGAGAAATAGCATATCTAATGTTAGTACGACCGTTAATGGAATACAGAACTACATGTTAGCCTCCCTATAGAATATATTAGAAAAATTCTTTAGAAACAGTCCAGTTAAAGGTAAAAGAGGATAAGGAATTAATATGATAAAAGAACTTGAATGGGAAACATTAAAAAAGACGTAGAAAAACTAGAATAATATCATTGTATAGAGCATATAATATATTATAGGTCAAAAATCATTGGTAGATATGACGGCTCGGTTAGAGAAGCCAACGTAGGCTACTATGGTAGGAACGATCATGAATTTAAAATCAAATATAGGATACAAAGAACGGATGTAGGCGAATTTTCATTTTTAAATCGAACTACAAATGATTGAAATGACCTACCTGCATCGGTCTTTGACGGTTTTCCTTCTTTAAGAACATTAAAAAAATACTGTAACTTAAAAAGTTAAGCATGAAGTTTTAATCTTACAAAAGATACGTTACTTACATTACATTAATTAAGGTGACATGTATTTACTTAGCCTGACGAGTTATTCCTTTGGTTTTAATTGTAAATTAGTTAAAAATATCTTGTAAGAGGGTCATAGACTAAAGGAACGTTAACGTGTTGCAGGAACATCTTGTCGAACAGTTATACCGTAGTAAGTAGCACATCGCAGCCCCTCTTGTTACTGAATGGCAAGGTTTACCGTACTTAACGAAGGGAAGTTACTTTCCGTATAAAAACAGAGTCCATTTTCTATCATCTGATATCTTCTTCTGTCCCAAACTTTTCTCCCGTTCACCATTCCTTTCAGTGCATCATTCAATATGCCAGTGACACAGATAATTTTTTTTTCTCTTCCTGATCAGGTTGAGTATTATTCTTACTTCACCCAATTTTTCTCGTACAGCTTCCTTTCTTATTCTGTTTGTCCTTTTTAGGCGCTCCACATTGTAATCGTGAAAGCTTGTGATGTTTTCATATACGGATTTAATTGCATGTCATTTTATCAACAAAACCGTTCTGTCCTACACATCTAAGAAAATTAATTTCTGCTACTTCTAGTTTTCTTCTGTTTCAGTATTGAAATTTCAATTTGTATGCAGGTTCACAACTTCTTCTCCACATAACGCTCTTTTTCAAGAATAATCTGTTACAATACATGCATCTAGACCCATTTTTCTTTATGCATTGAAATTGTTCAATAAATGATGCTAATTTATAATCTTAAGTTTCAAGTGATCAGAAAATAAGAATTATTCTTAAGGCCGGTTCACAATAAACCGGCAACGGAAACGAAAACGAGAACGAAAATGGAAATATTGTTAAAATAAATGTATTTAAATGTGAGTAATCACAATTAATGAGAAGCTTGCCGGAGCGCAGGAACGGAAACGAGAAATTCCATGCTGAATGCTCACATTTAAATAAATTTATTTTAACAATATTTCCGTTCTCGTTCTAGCCTTTAGAATTGCAACGTTAGTTCATACATCTTCAAGTCTGAGAGGAAATAATAATAATAATAATAATAATAATAATAATAATAATAATAATAATAATAATAATAATAATAATAATAGAGAGATATTTCATATAATGTCACAATTTACCTATCGAAGTTCACTAATATAGACTTTTCCACGGAAATAAATTACTCCAAATATCAAATTCAGTGTAATTTTGAACGCCCCTCCATAATGTTCCTGTCAGCTATGTGCCATGTGTTAGAGAATACACAATTTTAACGCATTTTAAATAAACGCAAAATGGCTGTTAAACCCATTCCAGGTCCAGTCTAAGCTCGTCTATCACAGCTTACAGAATGTAGCTTGTTGAGGTACAAGAGTTACAGTCAAACGTAAATGTTTGTGCTGCGCACAAGCGCTAGTTGTTATTTATGTGCTGTATGCTTCACTGAAAACTAATTGCATCTACAATAGAGGCTCGGTTTCAAATACTTGTGCGTTCAAACGAATTATTTGGTAGTAATTAAGGTATTGGGACAGATTTCGTCCAGAAGTTCTCATTACCCCGTAGGCCTACTATAAAAAAATCATAGAGGCAGAGCCTTTGCCTTTTGATTCGGAGCTGCACTCGGGAGTGGGTTCGATTCCCACTTCAGCTGATTACTTGGTTGGGTTATTTTCGAAGTTTCCCTCGACTTTAAGATAAATGTCAGGTAATCCATAGCGAAACCTTAGCCCCATCTCTTCAAATAACTTACCATCTCGCTATCACCAATTATATCAACGCTAAATGACCTAGAAATTGATACAGCGTCGTTAAAGCCAATTAAAAAGCTGTAGGAAAAATTTTCAATAGCGTTTTCATTATTATAGTTACAAGAGAAAATGTCATTTATTTTCATAGGCTATTCCACAATAATTAGTTCATCAGCAGTTATAGTATATTTACTCTCATAGGATGTTAACGGAAATCCTAACTTTTGTTAGTTACGGTAGCTTGTGATATATACAAAAGCTTGAAAAATATTTAATATTTTCATTTTGTTCCTTTACAGCATTATATTCTCTGAAATTGCATATTCCCAACTGTATGTATACGAAACATGTGCACTGTTTACTCCGAAAGAACTACTATTTTCTTTTCGTAACAATCCGTCATATGCTGCTTCGATGTACTACATAATTTGAAGGTCTTTTTCGTAAGTTTAAGTTTTCTGTACAAAATTCACCTTTTCTCACTTTCTACTCATCAGAATTATTTCAAACTTCAAGGGAATATTCATTATAGCTTATTGTGTGATTTAACACCGGTGAAATTTGGATTTAAAAAAATAGGAAAAGTAAAATTTTTAAGTTTGCATAGTATGAAAAAAGTAAATTCTGTATAATTCATTACTGTAATCGAAACAGTTTCTGAGAAAATGTGAATTTAAGACTATTAATTTTATTTAACATAAATTAAATTACAAGGTTCCGGATTCACTTAACGAACTACAGCAACGTCAGTTGTATTATATGTATGTATTTGTCACTTAATGTTTTTAGTCTAAACCAGCTGTTAGAATATCGGGTTTTCAAGAGGAGGACATACTCCTTACATGGAATAAAATAACATCTTATTTCATTACTAGCCGTACCCGTGCGCTCCGCTGTATCCGTTAGAAATAAATATAAAGTAATTACATAATTAAAATAGGACATTTAATCCAGGTAACATTCGTATTTGATAGAAGGATAAATCGTTTAATATGTTACTTAATTTAAATTGCACACAAATAATTAAAATGCGATCATTTTGATCCAGAGACACTCATTTGGTGCAATAACAATTCCTTTAACAGGTTTCTTAATTTTTATTACATGCAACCATAGTTTAATGAAGATTGGCATCATTTAGATTTAATGTGTATATTTTATTTTACTTGTTATAGGTTTCCATTGAATTATGGTAATAACTTAATTCTAACCCTTGTTTTCTACGTACGAGAGGCGAACCCGACGCTTAGCAGCAGAAGGGACTGAAGAAGAAGAAGAAGAAGAAGAAGAAGAAGTTTTCTACGTATTCTGTAAATGGCGCTTGGCCCACTATGGTTCTGAACCCTTCAAATAACTTAAACTATATTATATTACACTACACTATACTACACTACACTAATACTATACTATACTATACTTATACTAATACTATACTATACTATACTAATACTATATTATACTATACTATACCATACTAATACTAATACTATACTATACTATACTATACTATATTATACTATACTATACTAATACTATACTATACTATACTATACTATACTATACTATACTATACGAATACTATACTAATACTATAATATATTATATTATATTATATTATATTATATTATATTATATTATATTATATTATATTATATTATATTATATTATATTATATATCAGAAGCTACTGTAATAACATAGCATTATGTCCGTCTAGAGAAAGTACACTTTCCAATGGTGAAATAATAATTACTTATACAAATCGGTTAGTTTAGCTTCCGATATTACTTCATACAAACACAGAAACATTCTCTGTAGGCTATCTTTCATAGCTTTCGATTGTTGCTGTCCAAGGCCCCTTATAGAAGAAGTCATTTGTTTTTTAATTCATTACACGGCCTTAGATGGCAGTTATTTTAATTTTAAAACTCATTTATCTCATTAAATATCAGTCCTGTCAAAATTTTTCAAGGAATAAAACTTATCGCAAATTATTTTTAAAAAAACTTTTGTTATGTAACATTTTGCACAAAAATCAATAATAAGCGCGATATTTCGATTTATTTAATTCAGGCCCCCTTATAACCCCCCTTTTAAATAATGTATTTTGAATGCCATATAGCTTAAAATCTAAGTTACAACGAACGTAATTTATATTCCAATTTTCGTCGAAATCCGTTCAGCCATTATCGCGTGAAAAGGTAACAAACATACAGACAGACAGACATTCAAACCAAAATGTCAAAAAAGCGATTTTCGGTTTCAGGGTGGTTAATTATATATGTTAGGACCAATTATTTTTGGAAAATCGAAAATTACCAGAAAAATTTCGGCTACAGATTTATTATTAGTATAAATGCTATACGTATTATACAGGGACGTCATTTTATTCTTACTTCAGAGGCAGTACAGCAAGTGGACAGCTTCAAATACTTAGGATGTACCATAAGCAGTAACATGAACTGCTGCCAAGAAGTCAAAAAGAGAAAATCAATTGAAAAGGAAGCTTTTAATAGAAAAAGGAGCATCTTCTGCTGACGTCTGGAGAAAGAACTAAGGAAGAGATTAGCGATATGTTTTGTGTGGAGTGTAGCATTGTATGGCGCAGAAACATGAACAATACGACGAAGTGAAGAGAAGCGTATAGAATCACTTGAAATGTGGATATGGATAAGAATGGAGCGTATGAAATGGACAGACAGAATAAGAAACGAAGCTGTCATGGGAAGAGTGGATGAAGAAAGAATGATGCTGAAACTAATCAGAAAAAGGAAAAGAAATTGGCTGGGTCACTGGTTGAGAAGAAAATGCCTAGTGAAGGATGCACTGCAATGGAAGGAATGGTGAACGCGAGAAGAGTTAGTGGTAGAAGAAGATATCAGAGGATAGACGACATCAAAATAATATAATATGGATCATATGAGGAGACAAAGAGGAAGGCGGAAAGTAGGAAAGACTGGAGAATGTTGGGTTTGCCCTTGGGCAGAACACACTGAATGAACGCTCGAACGAACGAATGAATGAAAGAGCATTGATTTCCACAAAAGTTTTTAATCCTTGTTAAATCATTAAATAACCTATATAATTTTAGAGACATATTAAATAAATATGAATTAATTCTCGTCTATTTTGATTCGACACATTTCTGATTGTGTTTTGTTTTCAAATGCATTACAGTTAAAAGCGTTTTTAAAAGTATCTATTTAATTTACGAAGGTAAACATGAGTTATTGTTTTACATCTCAACATACGTTTCATGCAACGGACATAGCATTCATACCTTGAATTTTAATAAAAGTACTGTAACAATGGTTGTGATAGAAACATAAACAACGGTTAATCATATTACAATATTTCGCACAGAAATGAGGATTTCAAGACCACGCCTTAAACACTACAGCATCGTATGGATATTAGAACTGCAAAATGATGGACCATCCACAAACGAGTTTATAATTAAACAAGAAGCGCTTAGATATCTATTAATCTAGTACATATTCATCTACTCAGGCCACAGTTACTCGTATTTTCCACAGGCAGAGATTTGATTTTTTCTTTTTCTGAATGTAGTTATAATATATGTGTCTACTCTTAATTACTTTCTCTCATAAATGCACCTTACTTCATACAAATTTCATTGAAGACACTTCATTTTACTGAGAAGGATTGAAGGATTGCGGGATGTATTGATACTGGACACAACAATCGATACAAACTTAAGTTGTAGCGTTACATAGTCCTTTACATCATGAAAAACAATTGCTAATCAATCCGGATCAAAACATTTCCATGAAAAACTTCACAAAATTAGCGTATATGGCTACGGCAGAAATCAAATTATGCTTTTAAGTGCAGCTTCGATTCAATTAAATTTCGTCAACAAATTCAGAAGCTCCAGCGCAATCGATCTCTCGACTCTACGGACCTCGAAGCGATTACTCTTCTCGAGGGCGATCGCGATGACGGAATTTATGGAGGGAGCAAGCGAGCGAATATCAAGTTTAAACTGAAATAAATAATTGCATTTTCGATTAAAAATCACGTCAAAGCCAAAGTTTTTGTTTTTAGAGATACAACGGGAATAAATCACACAGAAATATTATTGTGTTTCGTATCTATGGCAACGAGTCAACTTGGTTAGGCATTGCTTAGCATTTAAAGAGGATTGGGTATACGGTTAAATATTCCCACGAGGTTGACGCAAACACATCACTCTGAGACAATGTAACCAATAAATCTGTTTCTTCTACATAAAATGTGAAATATAACTCAAACAAACGAACTTCATCTGTAGGATGAATAAAGAAAATAATATTTCATTCACTACAAAGGTCCGAAGAAAAACTTATTAAATTTTAATGTGTATATCACAATTTTCCTTCGCTTGACGTCAATGTTGACGTTGGTAGTGTATGAAATTTCTGCCTGATATACTTTCACAGGAAAATTAAGTTATCTGAGTAAAGAAATACTCTATTTCTCTTTCCTTAACATGTCTTTGTATGTCTGTCTCTATATATATCCTTAGCTTTCCTGTAACTACACTGAGTGAAAACTGGAAACCCAAATGTAGTTAGTAAATAATCAGTGAATCAATGTGATTTCATAAAAGATGACTTAACCTGAGTGCCTACCAAAGAGAAAAATGTACAAATAAACTCTTTCCGTGCTAATAAAAGAGTTTAAAGGGGCGCTGAACAAAACAGTTTCGTATGTTGTAGACAAAAGGGAATTGATAACATTACTGAAAACCGGATCTCAAAATATAAAATGGTTCACAAAGGAATTTTATCCACCACTGCTGCTGACGCCACATTGTCGCACTTGCGTTGTAAAACCTCGCAGTTGCTTAACGTTTTGTTATGAAAAGAAGAGCGGTACTTTTCGCGATTTGGATATGAATTGTAGTATGTAATGTGATTAACTAAAGGAAATTGTCCATTTCTCCCCGCTGTCACAAAAAAGGGTACCGAAACCTTTCTTCTACATCTCACTTCGTATTCGAAGTTGTTTTCTATGCTAATGTTTGAGTCTTTTACTAATTTTCTCTTTCCGAAAATCTTCTCCTTTGGACCCTACACAATAAGTTTACTGTGCTTTTACTATAGGTTGTTGACTCGCTGCAGGTAGTGAAAGGTAGAGATGTGTTGAGGTAACAACGTTGCTATTTAGAATAGAGTACGGTAGTATGGGGAAACGCACGCATATGGACATTCTGAAAGTAAATATACATTGCACAATGACAATGTCAAAAGAATGTGAAAAGCATTTATCCTCCTATCTTTTATAAGCATTTGTGTTTAATTATACAAAGTGTTAATGGTGGAAATAAACATGTAGCAATTTTAATTTCTTCATTTATCCTATTGGTCGTCTTTAGGAAGTGCAGTTACAGTACCGAATTACAATGTACTACAAGACACATTTGTGCGAGACCGTGCGTATTTGCTTGGTTTCTTCACAAAACCAATCCGCGGAAAGTCTAAAATTCCACATTCAGTATTCCCAACCTAACATACATAACAATTTCCCTCTTCTTACCGCTTAAGTGACATATTGATTTTACTGCTTTAGGCTTTTAACATATTACTTTTAGAGACGTTCAATATAGTAATAATTATAAATTGGAAACTTACCACTGCAATTTCACCTAAATTGCACTGTTAATTATTGTTTTTAAATATTTGCAAAAATTAAGTAAACTCTACAACTCCACTAAAGTTACTGCATTCGTGATGCAAGTAAAATTAAGGAAGCCGTGAAAAAATTTACAAGATTCCAGACTCATCATAGACTGGGGGAAAAAAAGACAAACGTATATTACGGCCTGCTGGAGTATAGTAAACACAGAAAACATTTTAAAGCAACAATGTTGAAGATAGATATGTTTGTTTTGCAAATTTGCCGTCATTGAACAGAAACCAAGATGGATATTTCATTGCAACTAATTAGAAATTCCTCTTTAGGGTATGTAATAAACGATCTTCGCACAAAATAATGTACGATACACGAGCGGTATGTTTTCTTTCAATTCTCGGAAATTAAAAAAGCTCAACTACGTTCCGCTTTTTCAAACTTTTCCTCGAACATGAAAACTTCAACATACCGCTCTTGTAACGCATATTACTATTTCAGTGTCTCAAACGTAAATATTTTTCAGTTGTCTCCAAACACAGTTTGTACTGTGAAAAGATGCGCTCTACGTCGCATGGCTTTATAGGAGCAAAACGAAAAAAAAAAAAAAAAACTAACATAATTGCAATCTCTAAGAGACAGTCCTTCATTCTCGGGTGACTCTATGTCCACTAATTTTCTGTTTATATTACACAATGCTCCATATCCGTTATTTTTACATAAAATTCATTTCCACTTCTGTTTTACACGTTCAGTAACCGATGTACTTGTGTCTCATTAATTCTCTGTGTCATTTCCTCAACTAATTTGAGGCTTCCGGCATCTCTTGCTCTGACTTTTCTAACCATGTAATAGTTTCAGACACAGTTTGAAAATAGGTTTGTATGAAAAGCAAATTATTCGCCAGAACCTTCAAATCCAGAGCGTTTTTCTTTGCGTATTTGTTGTCATTCATTCTACAGTACCCCCACCCACTGTACGCTTTACCACTATACTCAGTACACCGTTATGCAGATTTCCCTCTGAACTGCTCTATCGGGTCCGAAGTCTCGAAGCCTAGTCATTACGTTTTCGAACTTGGCCAATATATGCCTACTTTATTTCCTTTCTCTAACCTCAAAACTTCTTTCAATTATCCATTCCCAATGTGTAATACCAACCATTCCCAGCACATAGTCACTATCACTTCGTAAGTTTTCCATGATTTTTTCTTTGTTCGTCATCCAAGTATTTTAAGTGGCGGTCTGTATCTGCCTCAGTATCTCTGTAACATGTAGCCATAATCACTGTGACATAATCTATTTTTTTCTTCCCAGGTATATTTGTGGATATTTTTATTGGGATAAAAGGTCTGTTGCCCGTATATTATTATAAACCAGAACATTTGTTAAACATTTATCATTTTCGTTACTTATCTTCTCTCCACGAGGTCTTATCAAATTTGGAACTAATAATTTTCCAATTCGGGTATTCAAAGCTTCTGTTATAACTATATAATCGCTTGTCCCCATTTGATTAAAACACTGCTGAATTTGATTGTAAAATTTCCCACTTTCTTTCATTTTACCCTCGCTGGAAGCGAATACACCGATTATGTTACTGTGAGACCCTGTCTTCACTTTTAGTGTTACTATTCTATCACTGATCACCGAATATCCTGTAATTTTATTCTTCGTTGTATTTTCTTTCTTATTAATATTTCTACCTCCGAAGCTCCTCCACTATCTTTCTCTACTCCCGAGTAGACCAGTAAAAATTTTAAATTACGGTTTATTTAACGACGCTCGCAACTGCAGAGGTTATATCAGCGTCGCCGGTGTGCCGCAATTTTGTTCCGCAGGAGTTCTTTTACATGCCAGTAAATCTACTGACATGAGCCTGTCGCATTTAAACACATTTAAATGCCATAGACCTGGCCCGGGATCGAACCCGCAACCTTGAGCATAGAAGGCCAGCGCTATACCAACTAAGCTACCCAGGCCGACGTAAATCAGTAGACTATATCTATTCCCTCAAATTCTCAGTTCCTTTTTTCTTTCTTTTTTAATTTTCTTATACAGTCGACTCTTACTAATCCGCCATTCCTTGCACAGATTGGTACCGGATTAGCGAGAGTGCCGAATTACCGATAGTGCTTAAAAATGCCATTTAATGCAATATTATAAGCTGCGCCAATCTCTCCACCTGCACTTGTAAATCGAAACTAGAACATTCCACACGTGGCTGCGTGGCAGGCACGTGTATACATACCGGTATATTAATAAATGCATAAGTAATACAGTATAACACATGGCACTACTGTAAATTTCCCAGAAAATTGTTACAGCAGAAGTAATAGGTAGTATTAGTAGGAGAAGGCCGGATAATTGAGAGGCCGGATTACTGAGGGCCGGATTAGTGAGAGTCTACTGTACTTATAATACTTTTTTTTTTCTTGTTTATCTCCTCGAGCACCTCCTGCATTTTTTATCCTATGCCCCTCACGTTCAATGCACAAATTCAAATAATTAGTATTTCGTAAAATTATTTTAATTTTAATATCTTTAACTTGAATAGGAATTAGTTCGTCGGTGAAACATTTCTCAACGTCTTCTGAACGTAAAAATGGAAGCTAGAAAAATTGATTAAGGAAGGCACTATTTTCCGAACTGATCCAAAATTCATTAGTGGGGGTAACTGACTGAGCCTCGGTGGCGTTCTGAATGTTTTGGAAGCGAGAAATATTCTGTCATCTCCTGAAATTTAACCCGAGACGTAGCAGTTCGTAGTAAGGTGCTCTACTGAGCTATCCGGTCGACCATAAAATGTAGCCTTTGGCACAAAACTTGCGGATTGAATAGAATATAAACAGTATTATATTTGCGCCACTGTCATTAACCAACATAAACTGTTCATCTGTATTAGTTTCTATGATGATTTTTGCTAGTGCCTCATATGTTTCTGTTAGATATTGGAAAGAGTGGGATAAATAGCAAAGCGAACATTTCGAATGTTTCGTTTTACGTGTGCCACGTCACCTATAGTCAAATTGGGAATATCATCTTCCAGGTACGTGTGTAAATTAGGACAGGTAGAAATGATCTCCACAGTTTTTCACTTTAATGATTACTGAATATTTCCCTATTGATTAAGTTGTTATTGGTTGGTTTTTCATGATTATGATTTTGAGACTTTTACACTATGCAGTTAGGTTCATTTTAATGAAACACTACCGTGCTGAAGAGCGGCAGTAAAATTTAATCGTCGAACATCCCAGTTTAACTTCTTGAAATGTGTAACCCAACCTAATTGGTAAGCACTGTCTTAGAGCGTCGGCATTCCAAGCTGTAACTAGAGTTTGAATTACGGTGATTCCAAGTGGAATGTGTGTTGATATATGTAGGGTCCTACGTTTGGTTACTTTTAACATAAGTGAGATGTACGAGCTACGGAGAGCAAGTTGCGAGTCAACAGTTCACATTGGAGTGAAGTAGTCTCGAGCACGCTCCGATACTGTGTGATCTGTTTATTCGTGTATCATGTATCTGAGCGAACAACAGGAATCGTAATACTAATCCTGTGCGCTATGGCACTTGGATTTAATAACAATATTAACGAAGTTTCTATTAAAAAGGTAGATTAAATGCTATAAAGAATCATTTTGACCAGAAATAGACAAAACTAAACAATTTTCAGGAGCAGCCCTATTATTTTCATGAGTTATCACACTTTGCCCACACATGCAATGAAAAGACCATTCGAGGTGAGATAAAGATATAAATTAAACGATATTAAATATCTATGCAGTGCAAACACATGCTCTCAGAGATACCTGTGCTTTTTACTGAAGCTATGTAGGACAATATCATGAGTTGCGCAACAAATATAACAATATTAATTTAGAAACCACCTTGGAATATTTCTTCCTATAACCGCTTTTGTTGACATTATGCATTATGTAAAATAAACCGGAGTCTTAAACAATTTTGAACTAACTAAAAAAAAAAAAAAAAAAATAGACGCAACATATTTTTTTTTGTCGCCATGGCTACTTGAAGCCCGAAATTTGTCTACCTCTTATTTTTACAATAAATAGAACGCATCGAGATACTTTAGACATAATTAAAGGTTGGAATTA
This sequence comes from Periplaneta americana, assembly GCF_040183065.1. Classification (NCBI taxonomy): domain Eukaryota; kingdom Metazoa; phylum Arthropoda; class Insecta; order Blattodea; family Blattidae; genus Periplaneta; species Periplaneta americana. The sequence goes on from NC_091124.1 coordinate 100,173,944, forward strand.
AGAAATTAAAAACACAAATGTCAGCATAAACATAAAATAAAACAAATTGCAATATGAGTGCGTGCTTTACGATTCTCTACACATTACAATCAATGAATGTAAACATTTTAAGTGTTCCAAATGAAATATGTCTTTTTATTTCTAGGAAAATACATTTTCTTCTTTCCTAATAAAGTGCTCGCTACCGAAATCTTCTATTAGAGCACTAATCTTCAAGCGCCCAGCTTTGTTTTGTTTTCGTATGTTCACTGAACAGCATTACTCAGCAGTGTAGATGTCGCCGAGCTGTCTATACTCCATACATATAGTCCGGATCAGCTTACTTAATAGCCTAAGGGTGAAACCTAACCTTTTTTTCCCTCACTGCTACATAAGCTAGTGGATTGTGGTGATTTACTAGTTCGCAGGTTGAATTTTCTCTTGCCTACTTAGTTTCGAATTTCGGTACTGAGAAATACTACAACTAGTAGTGATTTTATAACTGTTATGTTGGCAGCAGTGACACAAGTTGTCGGTAGTTTAAATTCTGAAAATTCAAATTGTTCTAGATTTCTGAGCCGATTTTAGAAGCTAGTAAAATTTGAACATACTAATAATGAATTAATATTAATATTAACACATAATAGTTATTTTTGTGTTGCTTTCTTTTGTGGTTACAATTTCAAGATTATAGTCAAGCAGACTAAGTGTGATACATGCCCTTGGGTAATCGATAAAAATACCATTTCACATTTTAATTAATTTCTTTCGTGTTTAGAATTTTATTACTATAATGGAGCAAATAATATTCTTTTAAGCATACATTTCAAAGTGGCATTCATTTTCGGAATTCGTACTAATTATTTCACGTGATCAAACAAAAAACATTTTTAGGTTAGATCTCGTGAATCGTAAACTGTTTAATCAAAGCAATGAATTTCATGTCGTCAGACACGTCGTACACTAATCTACTAACTACTAACATAATGTGCGAGAGGTCCAAAAGAAAAATATACTTTTTCACAAATTATTTAACCTTTTAGAAAACACCTCCCCAACATGAAGATGAGATGTGGTAAATAAGTAAGATAGCGTTATTGTTAATACTATATTATTATTAGGCCTATTATTATTATTATTGTTATTATTATTGTTGTTATTGTTATTACTATTATTATAGTGCATGGTATTGTGATTTTACCCTCTTTGGTGATATCTAGTATTAGTTGGCAACACTGAAGAGACGGCCAAATTAGCCTTTTAGGAACTACTCTTACGTGATCCTCACTATACAATACCTACACTGTTGCTGGTTGCTTGGAGACTAGGTAACCAAACGCAGGACTCTGCTTATAAGACGGTGCTAGGTGGAAGGTTTCTCGGGGTACCTACTTTAGTTTCCCCTGCTGGCGTCCGACTATTGTTCTATTAATCGTCATATTGCGGTGCTGTGTAGTTCGCTTTCCAGGGTGTAACGAAGGTAATAAATACATAAATATATGAATGAATGAATGAATGAATGAACAGATAAACAAATAAGTAAATAAGTACGTAAATAAATAATTAAATAAGTAAGTAAATAAGTAAATAAAAATAAATAAATAAACAAGCAAATAAATAAATAAATAAATATACATTCTAGGTTGCCACTCATAGATGGGGACGCTTGGGAGAATGACGCGAGGTCGAATACCCACTATTGGCAAATATATAGCCTATATCCTTTTTCGAAAATAATGTTGCTGTAAACAAGCTGAAATCAAAATATAATTTGCTTCACATAATACAAGTATTGCTAAGTGCTTCAAAACTGTGTTTTCGTGCTGTACGATATTCATACTTTGAATGTGACTGCTTTCATTTCACTTTGTCATGCCGTAATTGTTTCCACTGAGCAGTTATCAGCTTAATGTAATTCCTTTTATTTCAGCGCAGTTCCCTTGTCGCTTTGTTTTGTTTTACATTTCACATTGACGCTTTAATCAGAGTGCTTCATTATAATTTTGCTTGTACTTGTATTGCAATGGGTTTTAAATTGAAATCCGTGTTTAAGACTGAGTATCGTTAAATATTATTACATTCGCAAGTTGTATATTATTCGTTACATCATCCGAATTAGAACCTCTCTTGCAATACAGTTATTATGTAGTGGCATACAGTTACGAATACGTAATTATTCCTTCCTTCTGCAGTTACATTATTTATAAAATATATCTATAAGCCTATGTACACAGGTTGTAAGGGGTATGAGTGCCGTCCTTTTCACAGTCGTCGGGGACGGTCTACAGTCTAAAGGATCAAAAAATTTTCCTACAACATAGGGTCAAAACTTGATAGTTTTTCCAGAAAAAAAATTTCTTCTCTTATTTTATTTGCGTTATACTGCTTATATCGTTAGTAAAATTACGGAAACAATTACATCAGTAGGTATATCTAGCAAAGAGTTAATATCAGTTTAAATAGAAATTTGTGTTTGTTCCATTACGTTTTCGTGAAATAAATAAAACTGCATTCTTAAATTTGTTAATATTCTGACGTGAGAGACGTGGCAACGTGTTCAGCAGGCAGTACTCTGCACGTACATGTGAGCTGAGTTCAAGCTCCCTGTCCATAGGTCTACTGCCGAGCAGATGACAGTTCGGTACCAGGTATTCGATAAGCAACTTACAATGTCATTCACAGTTTACGAATATCATATATTATTAATTTATAGAGAAAGTCGTCGTAATTGAAGTGAGACAAGAACATGTACCGTCAATATTTTCCGCAATGAAGATTACCTAAACCACGAACTTTTGTAGTGGTTTCTCAACGATTACTATCAGAAACTTGGAGTATCTTACCTCGTTTAAAAAATCACACAAACAGAAATTTGTTTAAAAATGGCACTGCTTTATGGAAGCGGGAGAGATTAAAAGTTCTTGTGATTTTGTGCTGTAAACCACTGTTTATTTTTAGACGTACGAAAAAAATAGATCAATACTGCCAATATTGTTAAATAAAATTGAAATTTACAATAAAGTTCTATTAATGAGATTGAAAGTTTGTATTTGCTGTTCGTTTTATGTAAACAACGGTCCACCCCTGCATTAGAACAGAGCATCTCTTTCGTACCGGTATGTCCGTATACGCTTGAGCTGTACTGTGTACTACTAAACTCCCTCCTCCCTCCCCATCCAGCAAAGTTGCCAAACGCCTAATATTATAAACTTTAATAATCAGTCAAATATTGAAATTAGAAAAAAAAATTGTGCGGACATTTTTTCTTCCTTATGACATGAACAATCATCAGTTAAAATAATGGCACTTATACCCCTTACACCCTGTATAGTTGACAGCTAACAAAGGAATCTTCTAAAAGCTCTCATGTTGTTGGTTTTAATCAAATTTCGTATAAAGTTAGATGCTGAAAAGAAATAATGAATACAAAAAATCGGATTATTATGTGAAATACAAGGTTTTCAAAAGGTGGTGTGTAAATATTGAAAATCGCTTGAATAGTCCAATGACTGTACTCGTACTGTTGGCTTTCCAATACCTGAAGCGCTCCTCTCTTCCTGTGTGGATGCTACAGAGACTAGCTGCAGACAGCCTGCAAGAAAAACCGTGCATGCAAGTATTTATTTCAGCCAGTATAGGATTCCATATTGCCGCATACTGATGCAGACTTATGCATGTTTTTTTTTTTTTATATCTTCAATATCGTTGAACTTGCTCCAATATTTTCATGAGAGAAATGTTAAGGAAACGGCCATTTTCTTTCCGCACGACCGTCAAATAAGTGAAAATATTAATACATTTCCTGGAATAATCCTACAGCAACCGTGGCGAAAATGCGACTCACGTGCACATTGTGGCTCGCAATGATAGCTGTGTATTTCTCTTGCTTCCTTATTTCCCAACCCCCACCCTCTCACTCACAGGAGTCAAACTCCGTTCCATTTGTATTTGTCTCTGACCTGCGAGTGGCGTATCGTCGCAATGTCTCTCTTGAATGTACCTCTACAACAGCGTTGTCAGACACAGCCTACACGGAGCGGAGCGCTCCACTATGCCTGTTCCGAGCTCCGGTGCTTCCACAACATAAGCAAGTTCAAGTTCCGACTCTAGCTCCACAACTGCTTTTGGAGCTTACAACTCTGACAATAATGCTCTACAAAAACGAAAGTTTCAAATAGCATGGGAGGACGCATTTTTTGCTGCCAATATGGTGAGAATATTAAATGTATGATTTCTTCAGAAGTATTACGAGGAAAACGGTTGTACGACATAAAACAGCATTATACTACATGTTACTCATGAAACATTAAAAGATTAAATGTTGTTATTATTATTATTATTATTATTATTATTATTATTTCGATCCTTTTTCAGCAGATGTACGAATAATGTGGTTAGGTCTTCAATTTAAACTCACAGATTTACAGTGTATCCCTAATGTTACAATGAAAGCTAGATGTAAGGACTTGACAAATGTTGAATTTTTCAAATCTTTGCCAAAAAATAAATATCCGAAGCTTCGTTCTTTCGCTTGCTCTGTTGAAGCCATGTTCGCTACAACTTACGTTTGTGAAAAATTAATTTTCAACAATGAAAATAGTAAAAACCAAATTTAGATCACGACTGAGAGACAAATACCTTCGTGATCAACTACGACTAGCAGTAAGTGACATAATTCCTTATTTTGAAACTCTGTCGCAGAGACATTCTGAAGACAGTTAATTTTAGGTTGTGATAATGTGTCCTATGTTTTCTTATTCATTTCTTTCTTCGTTACACGTACTAAAAATTAGTTTGTAACCTTATACGCTATAAAATTATATTTAAGTGCTTGACATAAAATTAAAATCCGTTAATAAGTCAGACAGTTACTTCCCTTCCCCTTCGGGTGTCCGCCTCCCTCCATAGGTGCTATGCACGTTGCACGTTACATAGTGGCTCGGCGCACGATTACATTTTCGCCATGGCTGTCCTACAGCATCCAGCATTCCACTGGAAACTACGATAGGCCTACCTATCACTTGATACCGTCCATGACACAGAGGGACAGACTCGAAGTGGACTCGGATAATGAGAGTAACATTGAAACAGTTAAATTAAATAAACGTATAGGCCTATATGATATATGTAAAACCTGACAGCTTATTTATGAGGTTCAATAATACTGTAATACGTAATAGCCTATTATTGACATTGTACTATAGACCATGACAGGCAGGAAGGCATTACACCATCTAGTTCCTCAGCATACGCCTTTACTTCCAGCTATGAACTTAGTCCAGAAAAGAGAGGGAAAATAAACAGAGAGCGATAGCATTCTGGTTGACGCCACTTTAAGAATGTGTTGTATGAAAGACTGCATAGCCGCTTTGCAGAAGCAAGAAAATTAAAGAAATGTGTGAATGTCATTGTTTCAATATAACCCATACTGATTATACAGGGACATCATTTTATTTTTACTTCAATTTTTATTGTATCTGAGTTGTTGAATGTACTTCGCTGCCACCCCTTCTACTAATGAAGTTCAACCGTCCTCCACATAGTAAACAGTACGTTCCAAAAATATGTTCGCGTTTTCCGGTGACGAAAGAGCTTTCAATATTACATCATTTTCTATTTGCCTACGTCGCATCCTGGTTTCCCCCACCTGCTTCTATTCGCCTCTCTGTAAATGCTAGTGGCTGGGCTGTCTTAGCTCTTTTCTGGGAACATTAATTTCTGTTAGGAATTGGACGTCTACGTAATATTATACCCATACAATTGTTTAAAATAACTTAAATAAAAGGGCCTCGTTAAGTAATAGTCACGTGATATCCTCCCTTTCTACGACGCTGCGACGTAACCACTTGGACGGACAGTAGATAGCATGTCTGAGTAATTTTATCTTTTCGGATCGGGCAGAAGTGAAGATTGAATTTACAGTACGTAAGGTACTCTTTTATAGAGTAAGTAAAGAATTATTTCAACACTAACCGTACCCGTGCGCTCCGCTGCACCCGTTAGACATAAATATCAAGTAATTACATAATTAATATAGGACATTTGATCCAGGGAACATTCGTGTTTGATAGAAGGATAAATCGTTTAATATGTTACTTAATTTAAATTGTATTTAAAATATTAAAATGCGATCATTTTGATCCAGAGACCACTCATTTGGTGCAATGACAATTCCTTTAACATGTTTCTTAATTGTTATTACCAATTATTTTTGGAAAAGCGAAAATTAACAGGAAAATTTTGGCTACAGATTTATTATTATGTTTATATTATATTATATTATATTATATTATATTATATTATATTATATTATATTATATTATATTATATTATATTATATTATATTATATTATATTATATTATTTTATGTAAAAAGTGTGTTGATAACGGATGTACTCGAATTAGAAAGTTTTTAATTTGTTGTGGGGGAGCTCTTGAATCTCATGAGGAACAGCTTTTACAACAGCGCAACATAATCTGCTTGGCTCATTACCCAATTTTTTTGCATTGCATTTATTGTATATATATTTTATGTATTTTAACACGATTCAATTGAGCATAGTTAAAATTTGAATTATACAATAATGAATTTCTAAGCTAACGTACTATTACTGCATACTAAATCAATACACTCTCGTTGTTCGTTAATTCTCTGAGATAAAAATGAATATGTTCATAAACATTATTTTCAGAAATACAGGAAATGAATATACAGAATAACCTATCATGTTTTCTGTGCATAAGAAGCTATTTTAATCTTACCTGTCCTCAATTCACTCACAAGTTACTGTAATAACATTATAGCATTATGTCCATCCAGAGAAACTACACTTTCCAATGATGAAATAATAATTAATTATACAAATCGGTTAATTTAGCTTCTGATATTACTTCATACAAACACAGAAACATTGTCTGTAGGCTATGTTTCATAGCTTTCGATTGTTGTGTCCAAGGCTCCTTATAGACGAAGTCATTTGTTTTTTATTTCAATACACCGCCTTAGATGGCAGATATTTTAATTTTAAAACTCATTTATCTCATTAAATATCAGTCCTATCAAAATTTTTGAAAGAATAAAACTTATCGGAAATGATTTGTAAAGAAATGTTTGTTATGTAACATTTTTCACAAAAATCAATAATAAGCGAGATATTTCGATTTATTTAATTCAGGCCCCTTTATAACCCCCTTTTAAATAATGTATTTTGAATGCTATATAGGCTAAAATCTAAGTTACAACGAACTTAATATATATTCCAATTTTCATCGAAATCCGTTAAGCCATTATCGCGTGAAAAGGTAACAAACATACAGACAGATAGTCAGATAGACAGACAGACAGACATACAAACAAACATTTCAAAAAAGCGATTTTCGGTTTCAGGGTGGTTAATTATATATGTTAGGACCAATTATTTTGGGAAAATCGAAAATTACCAGAAAAATTTCGGCTACAGATTTATTATTAGTATAGATGAGTTACTGATACGAAATACGAACCTGGTAATTGGAATGACGTACAATAGTCTATAGTGCGATAATATGCACAAAAGAACTGAAGCCTGTATCGAAATGAACGGCCACTATTTTCAAAAATGTGCTTAAATATCCATATTATGATTATTTTTCAATTTAACTTCTTTCTCTATATTATACGCTAATGTGCTGTAGACAGTATAACATACACTGCATAATGAATACGCCCGCATGGAAAGCTCAGTTAGTGAGTAAAATCACTCACTGTTAACACTGTACTGTATTTTGATTAAAGAAAAACCGAATGAAAATTATCAAACTCAAAATCGCGATTTTTCCTAGTTCACGTAAATGGATGAACTACTTGTCTTCCCTCCTATACCCAGTAAAGTGATTTGTTTGTATATTACGCCAGTATCATCGAACTCCAGTCGTGGAAGGTGGTAGCAAACTGTGTTTCCGATTCTTAAACGTTGATCCAAAGGTATAGCCAGGTTAATATTAGAAATGTTAGTAAAAATAAAATGTTGTCCCTGTAGTTCCCCAGCATGCGCCTTTACTTCCAGCTATGAACTTAGTCCAGAAAAGAGGAGGGAAAACAGAGAGCGATAGCATTCTGGTTGACACCACTTTAAGAATGTGTTGTAGGAAAGACTGCATAGCCGCTTTGCAGAAGCAAGAAAATTAAAGAAATGTGTGAATGTCATTGTTTCAATATAACCCATACTGATTATACAATTTGTACTCTTACTCTAGTTTTGTGATTGTATTCATGTGTATTCAATCTTTTTTCTTAAGTTAATACTTGTAGGGCCTATATGTATTTTCCTGTATGTGCTTTGATTCTGGTTGAATAGAAGAGAATACCTGATGGCCTTAACTCTGCCAGAGAAAATAAAACTATTATTATTATTATTATTATTATTATTATTATTATTATTATTATTATTATTAACAACGTAGTGAAAGATTGGCTTGACTCTAATCTCCTGTCCTTAAATACTAATAAAACTACCTATAGGCCTATCTAATTTTCTTTAACAACGAAAAGTTTACCACCACCTATGAATAATTATCACTCAATAGGCATAATAGATAATAATTTATGTAATGAATTAATAAATAATTATTGTAATTGCTCACATATAACACCTTATATAAAAGTTATTTAGGAATTATTATTCGACGGCCTGGTATAGCTCTGTCCTTCTGTGCTCAAGGTTGCGGGTTCGATCCCGGCCCAGATCGATGGCATTGAAGTGTGCTTAAATGCGACAGGCTCATGCCAGTAGATTTACTGGCATGTAAAAGAACTCCTGCGGCACAAAATTCCGGCACATCGGCGACGCTGATATAACCTCTGCAGTTGCGAGCGTCGTCAAATAAACGAAATTTAATTTTTTTAGGAATTATTACAGATCAGCATTTACGTTGGGAGAATTAAATTGATTTCATGTGTACAAGTATAAAAAAGACAATTTATAAATTCATAATACCTCGAAATTTTATCACTAAAGAGGCATTAAGAATAATATTTTCAGCTTTAGTACAATCATTAATACAATATGGTATAGTAAATTGGGGTGGAGTAGCATCATCTGTACTTAATCCATTAATTTTATTACACGGAAGATTAATAAACATTTGTCTAACCAAAAATATGGATCACCCAACAAATTTAATTGATACAGATTTTAAAGTATTAACTATTGAAGAAATTTATGAATATTGTTTACTAACTTACTTCCACAGAAATCAAAACATCTAACAGACATGTATATCGTACTCGAAACCAAAAGTCTACTTTTCCATTAATTGAGCCTAAATGTCATATAAGTTCAGCTCTTAAACATGTTACTAGTTTCGGCCCAAGACTTTATAATAAAATTTCCAAATTTGTAATATTTTAAAAGTTGAACCTTTAAAAAAAAAAAATTACAAAATTATTCATTATATATGATATATTAACAACTGTTTTTTTTTTCTTAACTTTTTCACTTCTGTCGACTATATTCATGTTTTTATTGAATGTCACTGTTTTCTGTCTGATTGTCAATTCATATTAAATATGTTCTCTCTTCTCTCTTTCTTTTTTCTCTTGTGTGTTAGTTGTCGGACTGAATTAAGTTAATGTATTTAGTAAACTGTCTTAGTAAATTTTATGTTGTATTATTGGCTAAGACCGCTCCGTACATGACTCTGGCTCCAACGGTAGTGACGATAAATATTTCTGTTGTTGTTATTGTACTATTATTAAATGACAAGAAACTGAGGCTTTGAAATACCAAGATCACTGGCTAAGGTTTTTTTTTTCTGCTCCGGGATCTGAAATTTTACGATTTAAGAGACGCTGTCGTATAAGAAGCCGGATGATAAACGATTTGTAAACCACCTTCATACACGTGATGAAATTGAACTCGAAAGAGAGACAAATGAATTTTTACTACATGCAAACCCGAAGATTTCTGAAATTGAGCTTTCTTTTGTATAGGTCTAAAACTCATAAACGCCAGCTTCGAACGTGAGATGCGACATCATAATATTAATACTCGATCACAACGTGATAACACCCTAGAAATTTCACTTCACACATCATCTCTGTATTCCTCATCTTTCACTGTTGCTACCTCTCGTCACTAGAACTCTCTGCCGTCTGAAGTCAAGGGCTCCGAACCTTGAAATCTTTCAAATCCAAGTTAGAAAATTATCTTATGACGAGTTGTCAAACTAACTTACTGTTATGACAAGTGTTGTAGTGCATGTTTCCACGTATTCACTAATTTTTTTTTTATATTCTAGTAATATTTAACCTATTTTACCTTTTTGTTTTCATCATGTTTCCCGATAATGGTATATCTACAATGTGATAACTTGAGCTATATATAAGCTAATCATAATTTTCCTTACTGTGTGTACCTAAAAATATTGCTTTCATTGTACTATCACCACCACCACCATCACCACCACCAGTATTATTATTATTATTATTATTATTATTATTATTATTATTACTTCTATTACTATTACGATTATGATATTATCATTATTATCAATATTATTATTATTATTATTATATTTTTATATTTTGTATGTCTCATTTATTTTGACCTACTGTTCACATTTTATTATGAATTTTCCTTTCTTTTTATATGTTATATATTACTTCTGATTTCTACTGACTTGCTGTTTACATTGTATTATGATAATCTACTTCATTTTTTGTGTAAAACTGTAATGTACTTTACTTTGTAAATTTGTAGTGTTTTCTGTATCGCAGTTTTACTCCTAGTTGAGTGTTAGAGAAGGTCATATGTCCTTAAGTCTGCCAGGTTAAATAAACCATTATTATTATTATTATTATTATTACTACTACTACTACTACTACTACTACTACTACTACTACTACTACTACTACTACTACTACTACTACTACTACTACTACTACTACTACTATATATACGTGGAAGTACATTGTCCTTTGCCGGCAAAAGACACAGAAATTGCTGCACAATCCTTAAATGCACTTACATATTCAAATATACTTATATTCACTATAAATATGGGAGTTTTTTTGTCTAATATACTATATATAATTACACTGGTATTCTTTTATGAAACATGCTAATATATACACATTCAGTTTTTACATTAGTTAAAAATCATTCTGTTTTGTAATATTGTTTCATTTCATTATTACATTAAAATAAGGTTTCTAATTGCGTCCTGGTGCTTGTTTTCTGCCATATGTTTTACTTCATTGCGATGTTTAGGGAAGGGCAACAGACGGCATTATACAGTATTGTATATTGAAACATTTTCTTCAAAACTATACAAGTTCTTTTTAATCAATAGTTAATCTGTCTATATCTATCCATTGTTTTTTTTTTAATTTGTGGAATTACTGTTAATCTATTGTAAGTTGCGGACCTCCATGGTCAGCTATTAGAGCAGCAGCATGTCTTTAAGTAAAGATATATATATATATATATAGTAGCCTAAATAAATACGTAAAGATCACTGAACAATTTAAATGCTTTACTATTGCCGTACATGTAATTTTAAAACATCGTTTCGATTATTTTGTTTTATACCCTTATCGTGTATTTAAGGTTATTCGTATCGGTGTATAAATGCAGTTATCCAATGGATCTCCATTATGTGTGTACTAAATCAAATTATTATTTCGTTTTATTTTAATAGGTGTACTAATTTTGTTGTATAAATTTAAAAGGACAATATGAGAAAACCTTGGAAATGTAAGATTGGAAAGACCTTTATGCGGTTCAGCGATACAGTTTCATTCCTAATAGTTATCACTGCGGTGCAACGTAAACATTATGGCAGACGAAGCGCGTGCGTATCTGTGTAGTTCAGCGATCGTCAGCACACTGCACTCTCGGGCTAGCGTCTCTTACTCGCAGCTCTCTTACAGCACCAGCGTGCAACCGTGGCTGCTGGCGGGTATGCCGCCACGCTATCTCTTCTGCACGACGGAACATAATTTCTTGCACCGCTTGCACTCTACCCATTTCAGCGGGGGCTGACGACCACTGCTCTAGTGTGAGGTTTTCAACCTCTTTCAACCGATAATGTTACCTCCAAAAGAAGGACCTGACAGTGTAGGTAATGGACTCAATTTCTGTTACATTCCTTTTTTTTTTAACAAGATATTTCAGTGTGCAAAGTTTGGAAAAGAATCTCAACATGACACAGTTGAAGGTTCCCTTGTAAGCAACTGGCAGAGCGTTGGATTTTCATGCTAGATATCTGGCTTCAAAAGCCAGTAAAACTGTCTGAAATTTGTGATGGCCAAAGATGGTATGTGATATGGCCTACTTACATTGGAAACGTCCCAGATCGCGGTGCTTGAATTTAATGAAAATGCATATTTAAGTTAATTTTCGTTCGTCAACAAATATGGTGATAGTCGTTCGTTTCGCTTTTTCCCCGTTTACGAAATATAATGACTTGAGTCCACACCTGTGGAGTAACGATTAGCGCGTCTAGCCGCGAAAACAGGTGGCCCGGGTTCGATTCCTGGTTGAGATTTCTTCTGGGGTTTTACCTCAACCCAATATGAGCAAACTCTGGGTAACTTTCGGTGTTGGACCTCGGACTCATCTTATCGGCATTATCACCTTCATTTCATTCAGACGCTAAATAACCTAAGATGTTCATAAAGCGTCGTAAAATAACCTACTGAAATAAAAAATAAATATAAGGACTTGAACATCGATGCTACGGATATCGCTTCTTGCGCACACTCGGATCCTTATAGTTCTGCGACTTCGTATCACAGCTCTCGCATTAATGGTCGTCAATTTTCTTTTTCTCTTAACTCACATTAATAGAATGCTCTTGCTTGATACTGGTGATACACAAGAGAACGCAATGTCATTATGAAGACCCTATCGTGCAATGTGTCTGGAATATTTTCACAGATAATTATTGTATGTCTGAAATACTCTTCTAGCCTTCGAATTAGAATATTATATTGCTTAAAAAATGCACATACAAGGGTTGCACGAATCTTGTAGTTTTTGGAGAGATAATGTGTTTTAATTGTGTTAACATGTAAATTATTGTTTACTCCTTCAAAAGTACACATAATGTCATCTATCTGGCCACTCCAGGAATCCAGAAATAGTAGTGTCTTTCGTGACATCCAGGATCTTAACTACTTCTCACGTGATATTTTTGTCAGTTTACCGGAACTACTTGTATCGACCACGACATTAAATGACTTATCTTTGTCTGCACGTTGTTTCACTTTAGGTCCAAATTCCCCTTTCGGTTCTAGAAACCACACTATGTACAGTCGTGTTCCTAGACTTTCAGCTGCATCCCTATGGATTTGGACGGTGTACGAATGAGTGAAAAATGCCATGGATTGCAATACTACTGTATTAATGTGAAATAAGAAAAAAATGACAGCACATAATGCGAGAACTGTGATACGGTGTCGCGGAGCTGTAAGGATTCGAATGCGCGTAAGAAACGGTATAAGTAGCAACGATTTTCAAGTCATATATTTCGTAAACGAGGAAAAGCGAAACAAACGACTATCACCACGTTTCTTAACGAAAAAAGGAGTTTAAATATGCATTTTCATTACATCCAAGCTACACGACCTGGGACGGTTCTCTTGTTAGACAAGAGGACGAGCAATTGAAGATAAACAATGAAGAACTTACCACACGATAAGGGATATTCTGATAAGTAGCGTTATCAGGATACAAAACTCTCATATTTTATTGATCTCAGAACTGTTTTTAGTTCATTATCATGTCAAAAAATTATTTAATTCTCGACAAGAAACCGGAAAAATATTTGTAGGAAGTGGACCTAAAAGCAGTTCTGGAGATTGTGACGAGCTAAGAAAACTCCTTTTATTCATCTTGGACTGAGATGGACCATTTTAAGAACATTGTAGTAACAGAGGTAATATTAATAGTAGTAGCACAGTGTAGTAGGATATACAGTCACGAAGCTTGAATTGTTGAAGGTACTAGGAACAATAGACTGTGCCGGTACTATCTCGCATTGTCTGTGATGAGGCAATAGTAGCGATTCTAGTGGTTAGCAACTATCTATGTATGCATATTCCCTACGTATTGAGCTTCGTGACTGTATATATTAGGCTGTGGTAGTAGTTATGCTATTTAATGACGCTTTCAACTGCAGAGTTTATTCAGCTCGCGATTATTCTAACATTGTCGTTGTCAGAAAATAGCAAACGATTTATTTTTCGGAGCGATCTATCAGAGACAGGATGATTTTACATGAATCTACGACATGAACCTAAAGATTCACTTTCTTCCCTGAGGAAGCCATGCTCAGGATTTTATAATCCTTTAAAATCTTTCGTTCTCGGCAGATCCTGAATTTCCTTTCCTTTCCTAAACTGCCAAGAAAGGTTTCATCTGTTTTATCGAAAACACCACAGACAGAATGAACGGTCTTTGAGACGTAGCTAATTCACTATCATAAATAACTCCATAAAAATGTTCACTTTATTACTGTGTCACAATTCTGTACATAGTTTAGGGTAGCACTGCTACAGAACTGTAATAATTGAAAAGGTCTTTATTGCAAACATGCTTGTGAGACATGAAATATTTTGACAAAACTAACATAATTCAATTTAAATCCTGTCCAAATTCAACCCCGCAAATTTATAGCGCAATAATTAACAATAGATCCCTATTAGAAACAACGACAACCAAATTTCTTGGCTTAAAAATCGATAATGTGTTAAATTGGAAAAATCATATTAAAGAAATTATCCCTAAACTAAATTCAGCTTGTTTTGCTATTAGATCTATGCAAAAGATAGTAAATATCAATACCTTAAAAACAATATACCTACTTTGCATACTTCTACTCGGTAATGAGTTTTGGAATAATATTCTGGGGAAATTCCACAGATAGTAACAGTATATTCCTGTTACAAAAAAAGAGTAATTAGAATAATAGTAGGTGCCAAATCTAGGGAATCGTGTAGGACTATTTTCAAAAAATTACAAATAATGCCCATGGCTTGTCAGTATATAATTTCATTAATAATATTCCTCGTATGTAATCGTGAAAACTTTGTAACTAATTCAAAAGTTCATAGCATAAATGCACGTCAAAAAAATTACTCATGCTCCATCAGCAAGTCTATCGTGCTATCAAAAAGGAGTGCGTTATATGGCAGTAAAAATGTTTAATAGCAACCCTATCGATATAAAAATTGAAACTCAAAACATAAGATTATTTAGGGCCAAATTAAAGAAGTACTAATTTCTCACGCCTTCTATTCTGTAGGTGAATTCATGACATTCAATAACACTTCCTGAAATTGATAGCTACTAAAACTATATGTTGTACTAGTAGACTATATTGTAAATCTCGCCTGTATAATATTTCATCTAGACTGTGACTATAAATTAAGACTTTATAATAGTATTAAGTTTTTTTGACTTGTTCCATATTCTAACTGTAAAGCAATGTATGAATACCATGGAATGTTAATAAACAGAAAACAATAGTTTACTGTATTAATTTTTAATGTATGAAAATTCATTATATGTTCATAACACTATTTCATAATAATTTTTAATATATGAAAATTCATTACATGTTCATAACACTATTTCATAATAATTTTTAATGTATGAAAATTCATTATATGTTCATAACACTATTTCACAATAATTTTTAATGTATGAAAATTCATTATATGTTCATAACACTATTTCACAATAATTTTTAATGTATGAAAATTCATTATATGTTCATAACACTATTTCATAATAATTTTTAATATATGAAAATTCATTACATGTTCATAACACTATTTCATAATAATTTTTAATGTATGAAAATTCATTATATGTTCATAACACTATTTCACAATAATTTTTTATATAAGTCCACAGACGCATTTCCTATCGACCGTCCTCTTTTCTCTGTTCTCTTCACTCCTACTACATTGACAGCATGAAAGAAACGGCTGAACCTGCCACAGACGCGACCAGCAAGAAAACCTATTGTCTTCCAAGTCGAATTTTTACGACTTACTCAGTGTTTCTGCGTCTTTGAAACTTACTGAAATTTTTATAGAAGAAAGCTTTCATTTGATACTATTCCTTCATAAAAACAGAAGAGAACTTAAAAAGGCGTTTTGTACTTTTATTCCAACAGAGAGTATTATATTTCAGATGCAAAGACTCAGGCTGCATTGTACAAAGCTGTTCCCAATAGTCTATGAGAAGTGAATATCCATACGGAATAGCAGGGAACGAAATTATATATGAAAAATTGTTTTCCCGACAGCAGGTGTATTAAAACTAAGAACTTACATAAAAATCTAGCGATGAACATTTTGTAGTGTTTAGAACAATTTGTCAAATATGATAAAACGTTACAAATTATTAAAATGGACTAACAATTCTTTTTAAGATTTATTTTAGGTCGCATAACTGCATGATCTTTTTGCGACCACAATATTCATATACAGAACAATATAAGGCAAGCAGTGATGATTACAAACGAGGTACACAATATATTACATTGTATCTAGAGGTAAAAAATAATAATAATAATTAAATAACAAAAAAATTAATAAACAGAGTATATGAACAGTATAAATTTTACAATCAAATCATATTATACAGGGAAATTTATTTAAAGAATTAAATTACTTGTAGAAGAACATCTGTATTGTTGAGTGCTGTAGATATATCATTTGGTTTGTTGTACTTTTTCCTTGAGGTGTGGTATTTTCGGCATTCTATGGTGACGTGTTTAACGGTGAGTAAGCAATGACAGGTTTCACAGGTTGGTGGTTCATTTTTTGATATGAGGTAGGAATGGGTTCATTTTGTATGTCCAATTCTTAATCTTGATAATAAAACCTGGCCTTTTCTATTAAGCTTGTGGATCGGTATATTAATAGAGCATGTTGACTTGACTTCGAAAAGTTTTCTGGAGGATTGAGAGTCCAAAGTGTAATCCATGATTCTTTACATTTATTGTCTATGAGGGAAGTGAAATCTCGATATGGTAAGAAAGTATAGTCGGGGTTGGTAAATCTTTGGTGCTTTGTTTGGCTTCTCTATCAGCTGCATCGTTGCCTGCAATGCCACAATGAGAGGGTATCCAGATGAAAATAACTTATTTTCCTTTTGCTATAAGTTTATGGTATAAGATCTGAATGTCTTGTGTTAATTTATCAGTTGTCCATACATTACTCAGCGCCTTTAATGAGCTTAAAGAATCTGAAAATATGATGGAATTTTTATGGTCTTCATTTAGAATATACTGTAGTGATTCTCTAATTGCATATAATTCGCATGAAAAAATTGAAAAGGATTCTGGTAACTTAACTGATATTATTTCATTTTCAGATATCACTGCATCACTTGATTTAGAACCAACAGTATAAATTGCGATGTGATTAGTGTATGAATTTCTAATCTCATTATATAAACATCTGTATTCAATTTGGCTGGTCTCACTTTTAATATGTTGGGTTAAATCTAAATTTATTGCACACTGTGTTAAATATTAAAACATTTTGTGACTAGTTTCGGCGCGATAGACTGTTAGAGAATGGCGCACACCAAGCCAAAAATAGTCAGCAAGGCAGAATACATTCCTTTAAGTTAAAATATTTAACACACTGTATAATTAATATTAGGAGCCGTTAGTTCAATTTAACAAGTTTTAGAATTCTACTAAATTTCATACGCAAGTGCTAAAAGTGTTGCGAATTAAGAATGAATAACTTCTCAGTAATTTGTAAAACGAAAAAGAAAGGCTAGGGATCTAAAAAAATACGTTAGTTTACTATCTAAAGAGAATAATTTTATTGTACTTAGAATAAATATAAAGAATACAATCTGTGTTAATTTCAAGTAACTATGTATGTATGTATGTATGTATGTATGTATGTATGTATGTATGTATGTATGTATGTATGTATGTATGTATGTATGTATGTATGTATGTATGTATGTATGTATGTATGTATGTATGTATGTATGTATGTATGTATGTATGTATGTATGTATGTATGTATGTATGTATGTATGTATGTATTATGTACTTTGTAACAGAGAAAGTTTTTCGCTTGAAACTTAATAAATATAGCCAACTATATGCTTGAACTGTCAGTACTGTGAGACCTATAAACCAAGACTAGAAGTTTATAAGTAATGAAAATTCCTTGCAATGTGACTTGCCTGATCTAACATTATCGTTTAAATAATAAGAGGCAAAGGACAAGCATTCAGTCATATTATACAGTAAGAGAGTTGACCCTTCATTTTTCATATCTGGAATTGTATCTCGACATGGTATCTCCGCAACATACCAGTAAAGTATGTAACAAAAGTCTTGGGAAAAAGTTTTGAACAAACTATATTATTTTGCTATAGCATGATATTATTATTACAGAGATTACTTTATGCATATTTGTCTTGAAGTTCGCAAAATTAAACGGCGGCATAAAACCCATGATATTGAATTTGATGGAATTTCGCCCTAACCTGAGCCATAAGATGAACACGTCTACTTAATGAGCTTCTAAAGGATTGTTTAAACTTTAAAATTATGTTTTGTTTAACGACGTTCGCAACTACCGAGGTTATATCAGACGTGAGGTTGCAAAGTCAGATACATCACTTTTTTTTTTTTTTTTTTTTTTTTTCGAAAACGAGTTAATGTTATGATTCATATCTTCATATGATTCTACAACAGCTATAGCACTATTATGCTCCTAAACCAATTACATCACAGGGATTTGTAGGATGAAAGAATAGTGTTGGTAACAAATCCAGATGTCATGTGACTTTATTTCCAAAACCAGATAAATCAAGAGTTTGCGCATACGTTCACTGCGCATCGGTATGTTCTCGCGCAGAAACAGCTGAAAGAAATACGGCAAGATGTCATCATTAGCCTTAACGAATATATAGATATTTTCTCTAATTTTGGGACAGTCATTATTATGTGAGATAAAACATATGACTGGAAAAACACTGTTTCCCATATAGTGCGGCCATCAGCTCAGTGGCACTTTCCATGTAAAAGGTTTTTCTTTCAGTCGAACAAGGAGAAAGATGACGTCCTGGTGAGGGTGAAGTCACTACAGCAGTGAGTCTGGTCAATACAAGAGCATTTGTAAGAAGAACAAAAAGTAAATATTGCATCACCAAGCATAATGCTGCCAGGAGAACAAGTGACACAAAAATAAATTATGTAACTGCTTTGCTGACAAAACATTTCGACAATGACTGGAAATCACTTCAAGCATTGTCCTACTATGCACGTATTATTAACAGACTGGAAAGTTTGGATGAAAATCAAAGAAGAAGAAAATGTGTGTGACCATACCTGTGAAACAGGTGATATGGTTGTTTAATAATTCAGTTTCTTTTGTAGTAAAATTGTAAAAATTATGACAAATTAGTTGTAATAATGTAACATTGGGTTTAAAATAATACATTGTGTGTAATAGAATAGTTTTTGTTTTCAAAACGGGATAAGACCTTTTATTCATTTGCAAACCCAGATAGATCACAGAACAATTTTCAAAACAGACGCATCAAATACGTTTCTCTATTATCTAATAATTTTGCAATAATGTTAGGCCTACTGCCATACGTCATGGAACATTAAAATATTCCATAACAAACATATCCTCAAAGTATTAACATTTTGTCTTTTGGTGTATAGGAGATATACATTTTTCCTTCATATTGAAAAATTATATTTTAGTGATGTAGGGTACCTGATTTTGCAACTAAACGCCTTACATCAGCGTCGCCGATGTGTCGGAATTTTGTTCCGCAGGAATTCTTTTACATGCCAGTAAATCGGTTGACATGAGCCTGTCGAATTTAAGCACATTTCTATGTCCTCGACCTGGGCGGAATCGAACCCGCAACCTCGGGCACAGAAGGCAAGCGCTATACCGACTGTGCCACCCAGGGCGACTGAAGGGTCCTTAAATCTTACGTAACACTGTGCCTCATTTTGAGCTTCCCAACCATTTGAGAATTTGGGATATCGCAATTGGAGGGCAGTTGCGCAGAATCAATCAGCATGGCGGAAGATCACTGAAGAGGTCAAAGTTCTCCATAGGACTGTAATAACAGAAAGGAAGAGAACTTCCTATCGCCGAGAGGTATCCCCATATCACTACGAAAACTCTAATATTCTATGTGCTGTGAGTTGTATGTAGCTACTACGCTTCGCGGCTCAGACATTAGGAAAGTTACCAGCTACCTCCGACAGCCTGGAATTTATTTGGATTCATTCCAAACTTGCGCTAGTCATGGTATGCCTATAGTTACCTTTCGGCATTATGTATCACTGTGTAGTTGGCCATCATAATATTGACAGATTCAGCAATCATAACAATAATTTACTAATATTCTGTGTTCATTAGATCAGTACGTCTTTAGCAGTATGGAAGTATCTAGTAATTCGATCACCCTTAGATTTTTTCCATTATCGCATTGACATATTTTCCCCAACATCCATTAGTAACTTGCCCAAACTGCTGACGCCAGGTAACATCAATAATAGTCTTTATTATATACAATGTCTACATTTATTTGTTCTAGAAGTCCGGCTCGGAACCTTTCAGAGCGAGGATGATTACAGAGGATTAGCAGAATAAGGGTTGCTTCCGATCTCTGATAACGAATTTGAATAACATCATGTACGTCAGGACTCACACGACAGCTGAACTGTGGCGCGAGGTGACAGACCAGTAGTGAGTTATCTCATAGTCAGAGTGCACGGCGACTCACAGCAGAAATTCCCAAAAAAATCGGACCATTTTGGGAGGGGTACATAACAACCCTTTCCGATGCCAAATACAGTTAAGTGAAAATAAAAGAAGCTTGCAATAAGCGAATTTAGTTATTTTCAAGAAAGGCGTCTTCTGTGTACTTAATAAGATTGATAAAGCTCGAATGGAATTAATTTTTATCATCTCGTAGTGTGCGGCGACTTGTGACGGGAGTGGATTTACTTGCTTTTTCCAATCTGGGATTAATCCCATCCGAGCTTTGCCAGTCTTATTAGGTACACACAAGATGCCTTTCTTGGAAATAACGAAACCACGTTTTTTGCAGGCTCCAATGATTTTCACGTAACTGTACTTGGCATGGGAAAGGGTTGTTATGTATCCCTCCCAAAAGGGCTCGATTCCCTTGGGCATTGCTACTGTGATACACCGTGCACTCTGATTATGAAATCACTCACTACTGGTCTGTCACCTCTCGCAGCAATTCAGCTATCGGTGTGTTTCCTGACGCACATGATGTCATTCAAATTCATTGTCAGAGATCGGGAACAACCCTGTAATGATGATAATGTTAAGGAGAAACGGGAAAACTCTGAGAAAAAAACCCTCGCGCTGGCTTTGTCCACCATAAATTCCTCTGTGTTCCAGACGAGGATCGAATTCCGGTCGTCAGGTTGAAGACGAATAACTAAGTCTACCCACTCAGCTACGGGTGACATGACGCCTGGTAATATTCTTATGTTGATATTGTGGAACCTACGAACTTGGGACCTATTTGTGTTGTGTATGCATGTGTGTGTGTTCATGAATTGTCTACATGTTCCTTAAATTTCTATTGCCGTTGCTATAAGTTAATAATAAGTATTGTGTCACATTTCTTTGTAGTATTTACTTTTAGTGCGATAGTTTTAATGCGCAATTAATAAAATTAACATTTAGCAATAACGTGTCATTATGTTTGTTTTAACTCGCTCAATTTGTTTAGTTATTGATATAACTGAGAAAAGAGTGATTCAGGGAGTAAAATGAGCATGGACTCATTTCGACTAAGATGGATATCCTAGTAGCAAAAGCCGAATTGTTATAAAGTACGTACTAGTGTAAGAACAACACAAATGTTAGTAAGATTTCAGTACTCTAGGGAACACAGATCAACACTTAGTCCTGAGAGACGTCTGGAATTCGGGTGATGCGTGAGTGAGTCTGTGAGGTTGTTAAGTGTGTATATAATATATACACACTTAACAACCTCACAGACTCACTCATGATAGTTGTAACTTCTGTTTCTTTTATCGTTGCACTGATTGCGCTGCGTTTCATGAACTACAAGGGGCTATCAACAAGTTTCCGGAATGTCCTGAATGGAGGCAAAGCATAGGTCGTAGGAAACGGAGAAGTTATCTAGAACCAGGGAAACGCCTGGACTCTATACTAAATATGTTCACTGGAATCTATACTACATGTATCACGTGAAAGGCAGTGAAGAAGACTAGCCATAAGGCGTACATGTAGAAATTCCAGGAAAAATCGCAATAGGTCCTCCACATGTTGCACAAAATCTCGTGTAGAAGCTTATTTCTTAAGAAAATCTGACGCTGTTTGATAGATTGACTCAACAGGCATGGAAGCAATGATCTTCAGTGACGCCCATGTACAGATTCTACCAGAAGTCACCCCTGATGTTTATAAAGGGACCAAATGCCTCTGAAAAATGAAGATTTTTTTTACTGCAAACCTAATCTCTCTATCTTTCAAACTGTACATTATATAAGAATTTCTCTGTTATGAAAACTTATTGAAAAATTACATTTTTTGTAAGAAAAAATTAATTATTCCAGAATGGATGCATTTAGATCAATGAATTTTGGGATAGAGTTAGATGATATCTCAAGCCATTCTTCTATATCCCAATATTCTGCATTTTAATTCACACGTCTGAATTTCGACCCATTTTCACTTATTTCCAAGGAAGAAATCTAACATTTACACTCTTTTGGCAAACTTCACAACTCTACTAAAATGGAGGGAATAAGCTGGTTGACCCGTGTTAACAATTTCCAATGTTATAATTAAGTGGCAGTGGCGGTTCTGGGATAATTTGCTGCGAATTTTAAACTCAAGAGAATTTTAGAAAATTGTAATTTTTCCGGAAGAAAATAAAGAACAAATCTAGATTTTAATGGTTGCTCGAGGTGTCACAATATATTTTTTTACAAAAATTAATATTTGCACAAGAAGCCTTTAATATATTTCAAAAATTAATATTTGCACAAGAAGCCTTTAATATATTTATAACTATATCCCAAATTCATTGATCTAAGTACATTCATTCTGGAGTAATTAATTTTTCTTCTACAAAAAATGTAATTTTTCAATAAGTTTTCATTGCAGAAAAATATTGTTATGTAATTCCCATGTACGTATTTATATTATGATACTGCCACTTCATTTATGTATTTGATGTTCGAAGCGTTATAAAATATTCCTAAACATATAGGCCTACGTTATTAATATTACACCCATTTCTACTTTTCGCACGATCGATTCAACTGAAAAAAATAAGCTTTGCCACTGCACTACCTACGCTTTATTTCAATATTTCTTTCTTTCTTTATCTTAGTTTAAGCTGTCGCTTTTAGGTTCATTTATACGACCCACGCCACACGGGCCTTACAGGACCGCGACCTGTCGGGAAAGGAATTCTGCAGTGCCTGGGAAAAGTGACATAAGTCAGTTTCCACAAACATTTTTTGATAATTTATTGACAACTTACGGAACATCTGCTCGCTTGGAAAAAGAGACATAAATATTTCTCTCATTACAATAATTCATACACAAAAAAATCAAATCGACATAAACCAGTGTAAGTTGTCAATAAATTATGAAAAAAGGTTTGTGGAAACTGACTTATGTCACTTTTCCCAAGCACTGCAGAATTAATCTATTGGATCATATGCATAGGCCCTACTTCTTTGACCACACAAGGACATGGAGGGCCTCCCAGGATGAGGGATCAGCTCAATGCCAGGGCCACCTCCGATACAACACAAACATTTAAGACATTACACAGCATTCACTCACACATATGAAAGGATTAAGGGAAGGATCGCCGTCTAAGGTCGGTCTTTCAAGAGGTACAATCCCGAAATTTGCCTGGAAATAACTAAGGAAACCATCAAAAACCTCAGGATAGCAGGCCTCTGGGATCGAACAAACCCGTCCGTCCCGAATCCAAGGCCAGCTCTCTACCACGCCGCTACCCCGCTCGGTTTCAATATTTCTGGTAATCAATTTTATTTATTTTCCTTTTATCTATTATAGTGTGAAATTCTATATAGAATCGCAATTAATTTTATTGAGGCAGAAGCAATACTAATGCGTTTCTATTTTCTGAATGGTACGTTGATAGCAAGAGCATTGTGAATTAGCATGCTGGAACACATAAAGCATGGAGGTTCAGTCCATCTCACACAACGCCGACCTGCAGAAACCTCATTCTTATTGTGCTCCATTACACGCAAAATAGTACAATCCAGACTTCATATAAATCAGACAGACCTGCTTTGCACTCCAGTGGATCCGGTGTCGATTGTACTGCCAGACTGATTTGGTCCCACCATCCGCCATACTGCGCCTTCCTCTCCAGCCATAAAATCCGTGTCACGTACTCTGGTAGTGGACTGTACTACCTCACAAAACTACATGAGTCTCCAGACAAACAAGAGCATGCGGGATTCCGGTGCCTCTAAGCCAAGACACACAATTGCGATTTGTTTTCTCTGCGACTGAAAAATCGCTGTCGCAGAAATTTATTGTGATGCGCGCCCTGGGACTGTTAAATCGCTGGTTCTTATGTACTTTCACTATGGATTTCATTTCTTTGCTATTTGTAATCATTAGTTTAATACATTACTACACAATTTGAATTAACATATATTAATTTAGTCTACACCTGTGGAGTAACGGTTAGCGCGTCTGGCCGCAAAACCAGGTGGCCCGGGTTCGATTCCCGGTTGGGGCAAGTTACCTGGTTGATGTGTTTTTCCGGAGTTTTCCCTCAATCCGATATGAAAAAATTCCCGGCAACTTTCGGTCCTGGACCCCGGACTCATTTCACCGGGATTATCACGTTCATCCGCATTCAGACGCTAAATAACTTAAAATGTTGATTAAGCGTCCTAAAATAACCTATTAAATAGTACATTATGCAACGAGCCTATAATGATAGTAATTAAGACGCGAATATGTTTGTTTATGAAACGAGCGTCTTAATTACCATTATAGGCAAGTTTCATACGACTTTTTATGCTCGACCATATTTCTAACTTCAAATTATTCAGAAGTATTCATTTTATTTGTATCTGACTGAAGATCGGAAGTGACCTTGTACATAGCTCGTATATTGTGAGATGTGCGCAGACGCGAAAGTATTGATTTTTTCCGAGGAACAATAATGTCATTGACCTTGATGTAATGTAAAGAATAACATGAACTAATTTTGATATAACCTGGAAATTGATTTAGAATTGAAAAACGATATAACAAATTGAATTTATTTGAATATTATTTACAATTAACGCTAATTATTATAGTAACAGAACATAACCTTCTGCGACAGTATTGGATTTTCAGCCTCCGTGACGTTTTCCTCGTTGTCTTTCGATTGCATATCCGAGAATAATCGAAAACCTGAACTTTAATGAATAGGTGTACTTTAATGACATGCATTAAAGGACTACTACCAGGTGTATAATTACTACATTTCGGCATGGTCGAGCATAAAATATATTAATTTATCTTAATTTCTAAGTGTATTGTTCTGCTTAATACAATACAAACTTAAAACTCTCATTTTGGTTATATTATAATGCTCCAACATTATCTCTTCCCCATAGAGCGAAGATGCTGCTATAACGTTACAAATTTGTATATTCTTTTTACATTTGAGGGGGTCAACGCAACAGTGGTGTAACCCTCCCCAAGGCGAAAAATTAAATATAGACGCAATCTGTTGATTTTGACGTAAATTATCTTCCTACAAAATGGAAAAGACCAATTCACCATTATATAGGTTGTTACGAAGCATGCAATTTTTCCCCTTAAAGAATATCCTTTGTGTTTGAGTGCAACGTTGGTCCACCACCAAACAGCCAATGAGAAATCAGTATCAAGGCGCATGAATATTTATGTAAATATTGTTAAAGGACTGACGATAAAAGATAAACACTCTTGATCTACAACATGTGAACTTGACACAAAAATATTGCAAACGAAGGCCAATAAATCCAAATAAAGCTGAGGATATTTGTGACCTTTCGAAATATGTTCCGCTGTTCGTCATCCATTATAATATAATAGTGTGATTTCTGAAAGTAGGACTGGGGAAGCTCAAGCAGAAAATGTGGATGTAGAAGACCTCTTTGACTTACCTGATTATGTATAGGATGATGATTATGATGATGATGATAATAATAATAATAATAATAATAATAATAATTTATAAAACAATTATATTACCTGTTGTTCTGTATGGTTGTGAAACCTGGACTCTCATTTTGGGAGAGGAACAGAGATTAAGGGTGTTTGAGAATAAGGTTCTTAGGAAAATATTTGGGGCTAAGAGTCATGAAGTTACAGGAGAATGGAGAAAGTTACATACCACAGAACTGCACGCATTGTGTTCTTCACCTGGCATAATTAGTAACTTTAAATCCAGACGTTTGAGATGGGCAGGGCATGTAGCACGTATGGGCGATTCCAGAAATGCATATAGAGTGTTAGTTGGGAGACCTGAGGGAATAATACCTTTGGGAAGGCCGAGACGTAGATGGGAGGATAATATTAAAATGGATTTGAGGAAGGTGGGATATGATGGTAGGGACTGGATTAATCCTGCTCAGGATAGGGACCGATGGCGGGTATATGTGAGAGCGGCAATAAACCTCCAGGTTCCGTTAGAAGCCATAATAATAATAATAATAATAATAATAATAATAATAATAATAATAATAATAATAATAATAATGAACCTATTGTCAAATGGACTACTGTATCCCACAAATGACAAAATCCGAGAAAAATAATTTCACCCTACAAGAATGAATTTCTGTAACTTCACTGGATGTAGTTGAAAGGTGGGATACCCCCACTTTTTCAGAAAGTTTTAAAATAGACAAAAATAGAGCATGAATTTTCTAAAAGCGACAAAAATTATGTAATACATTGAGGATTAATCTCTCTGGCAGTGAGCTCCTCAATAATTGAAAATTATTGTGAAAGCTCATTGTAAAACTCACACGAAAGTTTTAGAATTACACAGTGTTTCATTACATGTAAAAAGCCCAACATTTTATTCCAACAAATTTCTTGTGCTTTCTTACACGCGAACAAATTTCATTGTAACGATGGACTAACCGCGAAAAAGTGTTGTAGGATCATCATAAAATCTATAATATATTAAACTCCTTAATAAAAGATTAATTAATATAATGTTAAGTTGACTAAGCATCACACAACACACCACTGCCAACAAAATTTGATTTTTCGAATTCTAGGAAAAACCACAGTTATATAATTTTAATTTGATTTTCTACATTTTTTTAAGTGGCTTAGACCACTGTTGCGCTGACCCCAACACTTATTGTGTAGTCAACAGTCCGAAGACAACTTTCAACATCATAAGTGACACCAATAAGGCATCACTCATGAGGCAACCAAGCCAGGACTTATTACAGTATTACATAGGCCTATTACTTAATAAATAATTTATTGCTATTGCAGTAAGTTTCGGTTGACGCTCAGACGTTAATGATATTCGATCAGTACTTAATTTCATTAGGTTCCGCGATAACTCGCCATTAAGGCAAAACGCTGCAAGGTCGTAGGTTCAATTCCCAACAGAGTCGTGGATTTTTCCATTAATCTAATCTAATCCTTCCAGTCGAACTATAGCTCTGGGATCGACTCAGTCTGTAACAGAAATGAGTACCAGGGACATTTCCTTGGGGGTAAAGGCGGCGGACAAGTAGGACTGAAATCCCTACTGTCATTAAATGCTGATTGGCTGTAGAGGTGGAAGCCCTAACCTCTCGCCATCTTCTGGGTCAATTTGACCTGGCATGGAGTTACCTTTAACTTTTTAATTATGTACTTACTTTATAGAAATTAATGAAAACATTAAAATTGTTTCGTAATATCTGCAGTGCTTGGGAAAAGTGACATAAGTCACTTTCTACAAACTTTTTTTATAACAACTTACACTGGTTTATGTCGATTTAATTTTTTTCTGTATGAATTATTGTAATGGGAGAAATACTTATGCATTTTTTTCCAAGCGAGCAGATGTTCCGTAAGTTGTCAATGAATTATCAAAAAAAGGTTTGTGGAAACTGACTTATGTCACTTTTCCCGATTTATTTCCTAAAGCCAAAAATTCCTTGCGAATATCAGTGTAACTATTTGCAGCAAGCGGTCTGGACTTCATAATGCAACTTATATGGTAAGATAAACATCATAGAATTCAGCAATGATTATTAATATAAAGCTTATATGGTTATATTACTGTAACTTGCATTAGTACAGCTCTTCTGACTGCATCTTAACACAATTTTTGTTGTGTATGAGACTTAATCAGTTCTAGCGCCTACATAACAACTTCCAAGCACTTAGCTTCCAATGTTAATTTGAAAGCGAATCCACGTCAATAATGGGCTTGATGTATTTTAAGGATCTCCAAATCCCCTATGTTCTACGAACATAATATTTTTGTTCGCAGTAATCCTCTTTCAATGTCCCTCTCATTCCGCTTTTATCTACTTATTGATTTTCGATTATGTAAACGCAGCAAGTACTGTCTGCGAGAAAATAAATAAATTTCGGTCGCTGTCAGTACAGAGACGTTGCCAATGCATTCTGAAAGCTAATTCACTCTTTGCAAAAATGAATTCATAACACTGTTTAAGCAAATTGAGATATTTCGAGTGACTACATGTAAATAATATGAGACAGAAATGTACTGTCTTGAAGTCTATTTTTAATTTCTTTTAATCTATATATAGTATAGTTGTACTTCTCTCAATTTTAATCAGATGTTTGAGCTTGGAAACGTGATTACTGTAATGAGAGAATTTACGTAAAGATTAATTTTTTGGTCCTACAGAATACGTCTGTTACGGTAACAATTAATATTAGGGGAGAAAAATTCGCTCCGGCGACGAGGATCGAACCCATGTCCTTGGTTCTACGTACCAAGCGCTCTAACCTTTGAGCTACGCCGGCGCCGGAGCTAATTTTTCTCCTCTAATATTAATTGTTATCGTAACGTATTCTGTAAGACCAAAAAATTAATCTTTATGTAGATTCTTCGAGCAACAGTGCATATTACTGTGGAATCTCGGCCACCAAGTCACTCAATTGATTGCGCTCCTTGTATAACGGCAGTTGACTTAATATAAAAATGTCAACATATATGTCGAACTTGAAGTCAGGCCACAAAGGGAAAAATACTGGAGGAGAGGGATTCGATCCGGTGTTGTGGATTGAACTTTGGCGAAGCTCAATAGTTAGAGCGCTTGGTACGTAGAACCAAGGTCCCGGGTTCGATCCCCGGCGCCGGAGCGAATTTCTCTCCTCTAATATTATTTGTTACCGTAACATACGTATTCTCCAGGACCAAAAATTAATCTTTACATAGATTCTTCGAGCAACAGTGCATATTATTGTGGAATCCGGGCCACCAAGTCACTCAACTGAGTGCGCTCCTTGTATAATGGCAGTTGACTTAATATAAAAATGTCAACATACATGTCGAACTTGGAGTCAGGCCACAAAGGGACAAATACTGGAGGAGAGGGATTCGATCCGGTGCTGTGGATTGAACTTCGGCGAAGCTTAGTGGTTAGAGCACTTGGTACGTAGAACCAAGGACCCGGGTTCGATCCCCGGCGCCGGAGCGAAATTTTCTCCTCTAATATTATTTGTTACCGTAACAGACGTATTCTCTAGGATCAAAAATTAATCTTTACGTAGATTCTTCGAGCAACAGTGCATATTATTGTGGAATCCCGGCCACCAAGTCACTCAACTGAGTGCGCTCCTTGTATAATGGCAGTTGACTTAATATAAAAATATCAACATACATGTCGAACTTGGAGTCAGGCCACAAAAAGAAAAACACTGGAGGAGAGGGATTCGATCCGGTGCTGTGGATTGAACTTCGGCGTAGCTCAATGGTTAGAGAGCTTGGTACGTAGAACCAAGGAACCGGGTTCGATCCCCGGCGCCGGAGCGAAATTTTCTCCTCTAATGTTATTTGTTACCGTAACAGACGTATTCTCTAGGATCAAAAATTAATCTTTACGTAGATTCTTCGAGCAACAGTGCATATTATTGTGGAATCCCGGCCACCAAGTCACTCAACTGAGTGCGCTCCTTGTATAATGGCAGTTGACTTAATATAAAAATGTCAACATACATGTCGAACTTGGAGTCAGGCCACAAAAAGAAAAACACTGGAGGAGAGGGATTCGATCTGGTGCTGTGGATTGAACTTCGGCGTAGCTCAATGGTTAGAGCGCTTGGTACGTAGAACCAAGAACCCGGGTTCGATCCCCGACGCCGGAGCGAATTTTTCTCCTCTAATATTAAGTAAATTGTGGAATAAACATCAACGGCAGCAGACTAAATAATCTAAGGTTTGCTGATGACGTCATATTGTTCGCCAAATCACCCAGAGAACTGCAGTGAATTCTCCAAGAATTATGCGACGCCAGCAGATCAGGAGGCCTCCTGATGAACAAGACCAAGTCACAAGTAATGACAAACGGGCCGGAGTCACCCATAATAATTGATGGTGCAGAACTACAATACGTATCTCAATACATATACCTAAGACAGCTAGTCTCCTTTCACCAGAAGAAAGAGAAGTAAATAAAACGAAGGATTTCTCTCGTGGAAGGCATTCTGGACCACTAAGTTCATCGTACTGGAGAAAACACTCAGCAAGAAACTCAAATTAGAAATATTGGAGACCTGCGTAACTCCTGTACTGTTGTATGGATGCCAGACATGGTCTCTCACTATCAAACTTCGTAACAGTCTCCAAATATGCCAAAGGAAGATGCTGAGAAGGATACTAGGCTTATCACTAGGGACAGAGTTCCAACCGAAGTGCTACAAAACATGTCAGCAATTAAAGATCCAGCACTGCAAGCCACCAACACCAAATGGAAGTGGGGAGCCCATGTTGCAAGACTAGAGACGGAAGATGGACGCAGAAAGTCACACTATGGGACCCCCGCATTGTCAAGAGATCACGCGGAAGAAGATGGACCGACCTCTTCCGTGAACGTGTAGGAAGCCATTGGTCAAGCAGAGCAAGACACAGGGAAGACTGGACAAACCTGAGAAGACAAGTGAACAGCGACTAAAACCAGTGCGACAGAAACAAGCGAACAATATCAAAACAGTGCAGAGTGTGAACCAAGTGAACAATTTCAAGCATGTAAACATCTCTTACGCGGGGTAGCTCACCGCGTGAGACAAATAGAGCTCTGCCTCTATATGAGGAGGCCTTTGCCCTTAACGGGACATTTTTAGGCTAATCATTTCATTTCATTTCAATATTAAGTAATGAGAGAGCTTAAATTAAATTTTATCCTTTCTTCGGTACAAATTCCAAACAGGCTCGCACGATAGGCCTATAAAATTGCGATACCTATATTGAATATTATATAACAAGGAACTAGTTATTCAATGAACGGTGGGAATTTCATGCTTAGGATAACTTTATTTAGGTATTTATGCGACATGACATTTTATAGGAAAATTCATCATGATAAACTTATAAAAATTTAATTTACTGAATATCATTAGTCAGTTTGCACAAATATGTGCAATCAACAAAGTCAATGCTAAGGTACAATGTGAAGGGGCGAGAATGAGATAGTCCAAAGCCTAACTTTTAACAAAAAGTTTTTTCTGTGCGAGTTGATTTCATACACATATGGGGAAACCATTACTCGACCAAGGCGAGTGGAGCCGAGGGTGTAATGTGAACTATCGCGATGCGGTATTACGAACGCAGGAGCAGTAGCGCCACGGCTCCGGGCTGCAGGACTTCATTGGCCTTGATCGAGTAATACTAGTAATATATTGCGAAAATTACCCAACAAATGACATAAGTATATGCTGAAGAAATTATGCTACCGCACCTAATAGTTTTGACTCTAAACCTTTAATACCTCCTCCTGTAAAATTTTATTTGTATGGCTTAGGACGATATCATTCTCACCCCTTCATATAATAAAAATCATAAAATAAACTAACAGAAGACATAAAAGACAATAAAATTATAGCAATATTCTAAACAACATTAGGATCAAAAAACTAATTAATAAAGACGTCCTTTGCAGATTAAAAACATACGAAGGAAATTTATTTATAATTTTTAAAGATATAATGAAGTAATTATTCATTGTTTTGGTTACCCTACATTTAAGGTAGTCAAAAAGCTCACGGTTTGTGGTATTATATAGATGTATAAAAGTCCTATGTGTCAATATGTATGTGGATTATCTTTTACAGACATTAGAGTTTGATAAATGTACTGTGATGTTACAGTCATTAATTTTTCATTCAGGGATATCTACCTGCAGTTTGTCTTCATTGATGAATTTGTTATAATTCTAATAGCTTTTTTAACATAAAAATCTTACATAGAGAATGGAGTGAAATAATCCTCCAGATTGAAAGAGACGATAGGGTACACTTAAATGAATACTGTAGAAACCTATATTACGTTTTGTGATAAATGCCGGTTAATTAGAAAATTTAGTTGGATGTTTCAGCAATCTGGCAACATCGCTACTAGCACAAACCTCTTTCTTCTCGTAATACAGATGTAAGAGAGCAACGAAGTCAGGTTTGTCCGCCTCAGTAAACTACTTCCCATCTCCCTTTCTTGCTACAATGTTGCGAGCTGGCCGCATCGGTCAGTGGCTTCAAATTAGTGGTTTTTAAATTAAATTTATACGAAAACCGTCCACGCTATTGAAATACGCCAGAGGGCTAAATTATTCTTTATTAGATTTTCTATCGATATGAACCAAAATTAAGATCCTACTCGCAATAGTTACCGAATAAGTGGGTGTTAAACGTTTCGGAAAAAACATTTATTTTCTAAGAAAACTATGGATTTTGCACCAATACGGCATTACACTTTTTTGTTACATACAATATGAGCTATTTGCTCTGAAAATCGGCAGGATTATTTCACTTCCATCCTGTACATGGCCGGATGAAAGAACCATTGAGATATATACTTCAGCGAAAGGAAAAAAATAACGCAATGTATTGCCAGCACTATATAGTACTTTTACAAAACATCTCTCAATATAACTACTATTTCTCGAGTTTAATAGGTGCAAGTTGTGCACTTAACAGGCTGCATTTATTACGAAACATTTCTAGTGTCTGAATGCTGGATATAGGGGAGAGTCGGGTAGTATCGGACATCGGGTAATATCGGACAGTGAGTTTCTTTCATCTACCACACGATGATAGTACCTGATTGACATGGTTACGTTTCTGTGATGTCGCATAGAGAAATGTAACCATGTCATTCAGCTACTACCATATGGTGGTAGATGAAAGAAACGCACTGTCCGATATTACCCGATGTCCGATACTACCCGACTCTCCCCTATGTGCTAAAGCAGCGGTCATTAGCATACTGCACTCTCGGGCTAGCGTCTCTTATCCGCAGGTCTCTTACAGCACCAGCGTGCACTCGTGCCTGCTGGCGGGTATGCTATCTCCCTATTCCTTGAGCACGACGGAGCATATCGTCGTTAATCCTGCAATAACTCCTATGTGCAAAATATAAAATTTTTCAGTAGGAAGAAAAAACACATTTATTTATCCTATGGCAGCCGTACTAGAAGACTGTGAATTCTTACATTTTCGAAACAAAGAAATATAATTACATGCAGGAGATTTTATTTGCTATATCTCTATTTAAGTTATTTAATAGAGCAAAAATATGAAAATCGATAAATATGTCACATAGGAGTTCTTGCAGGAACGACGATATTATGCTGCACTCCTTGCACTCTATCCATTTCAGCGAGTGCTGACGACCACTGTTCTAAAGGGTAACAAATAAATTCAATTAGTACTTCGATTTTCAGTCTTCATTAACGCTGTATGTAAGAGCTCACTAAAATGGTCATCTCGTAGTAGTCGCACGATATAAGCACGCAGCTCTGACGCTACGGGAAAGTTACAATCACGGGTTCGAATACTGACTGCACACGAATGTGTGTTTGTTGTTAACGCTGACTGAGGCGGAGGCTTCACATCTTGCTGACCTCACGGCCCGGGAGTCCCGCAGTGTGTTTAAGCCTAGTGTTAGCTTGGGAGATCTTCTGAAATAGGCCAAGGACCATATGACTTGTAGGGTTATTGATGACAATAATAATGATCAACTAACTAAATCTATCGCCTAAAAAATTTCGACTTTGAACATATTTGGCACAAAATATTTCATATCTCAGTGGAGAAACATACTGAGTTGTTGTATAATATTTATATGTGGGTGAGAAAACAAAATTAAAGCCCTTGAGACGTCACATAAATAATTCGCCAGTTATTTTCCCTAATTACTTATTTGGTGTAATGTTACGCAGACTTCCATTTATACAGTCGACACTACATAGCTATAATAATTCATGGGTTCGGATATTGAATACGAACAGTTCTTTCGATTAATACATTACAAACTTTTTATGCACCTGAGTTTACCAACAATTTTTACCAAAACATAAAAGTGTGAATGTTCACTTTCTACATTATATTTATTATATGTTGATCATGCACAAATTTTAAGAACTTGAGTGAACTATTGAAAATAGAGTTGAGGCCATATAATACCGAGGTATTTTATGAGTTCGTGAACGAAATTTCAGATCGCCCCTGTACTCCAGCATCGTTAATGTTGGGTTTGAAAGAATATGAATAGTCAATAATTGAGAAACGCGCAATGGAACTGGAAGGAAAACATTACCATGCAATGATCTTGTAAGCTTTTTAAAATGTGTTTGAATTAGGAGCAGTTGTCTTGAGAGATTTGCACAGATTTTGGTGATCTTGCCCTTTTGCGAGCAACAGTTTTTGTTGGTTTTCCTAAACTTGATGAGAGGGGCTGAAGACCTGTGATAGCGGTTGCAGAAGAAAATATCGCAGCTGTGGAGAAGATGGTATAAGATAACCTCTATTTAGATTAAAGATTAGAGACATCCCTTAAGAATAGATTAGGAAGTATGTTGGTTCAAATGATCCAGTGAAATGGGCAAGTACTTCTGAATTCATAACAGGTGACAGAAGGTAAATTTATCAGTGTGATCCCAAAATAAAGTGTTAAGATCTATATCTTTCACGACGACACCTCCTACAAATGTTAAGAATTTCACGAAGTGAAGAAAAGACATAGAAGCTTTTGAAATGTGGATATGGAGAAGAATGGAGCGTGAGAAATGGACAAGTAAACAGACAGAATAAGAAACGAAGTTCTGGTAGAAAGAGTGGATGAAGAGAGAATAATGCCCAAACTTATCAGGAAGAAAAGAAGACACTGGCTAGGTTAGTAAATAAGAAGAAACTGCTCACTGAAGAATGTAATGGAAGGAATTGTGAACGAGAGAAACGTTCGGGGCTGAAGAAAATAGGCTATCAGATGAGAGACACCATTAAGATATATGAATCATCTACTGAGACAAAGAGGAAATCGAAAAATAGGGGAAACTGGAAAATGCTGGATTTTCAGTGAAATACCTGTCATTGGACAGAAATGAATAAATTCTTAATCTTATCATTAGGTCTGAGAAGTACAATATGCCATTATACTACCAGTGCGCTTCATGCGCCTCTGACTTTGAGTAGCTATACGTCTCAGAGTTGGGGTGAGTTAGCGCAGTGTCTTTCGTTCGTTAGAACTCATGCTTATCATCACGGTAAGTTAGTCCTCAGCATTTGGATGGTTGAAAGCCATTCATTTGACTTCGAAACACAACTAGCCTATCTGCTAAACAAAAGTTTAAAGACATTATTTTCTTTGTTGAAGAAAAACTGCACTATTTTAAAGACATTTTATTCTCTGTCTATAGAAAATACACCTAATATAACGTTGACAAGTATCTGCCTTTTATTTCACTATGCTAATATAATGGTGTATTACGTTTTTGTTTTACATTATTTTTCATTTCATGTATTGTTGCAATGAATAACAAACGACATAATCAAATTTTCAAAGCAAATGATTACATGTTGCTAGAAAACACAGCCTTAAATTTAGGAAAACTTCGTTCCACTTCTGCAGAAACAATGAGGACATTTTTTAACTATTTTACACAAGCATTATCTATCTCAAAATCTGAATCATTATTAATAAATTTCATAATTTGAAATTGTCACAAATTTGACATATAGTTATGAGTCCTGCATCCCATACATAAGTGAGAAATATAACATTTCCATTAGTCAGTGGAGTGTTTCTGATCTTTTATTTGGTGCACGTGGCACACTTCTTAAATTCACATATAATATTTTCAAACCACTCGGTCTCCGATTTTTTTATTTGCATAAAAAAAAAAATATATATATATATATATATATATATATATATATATAATTTGAACTGGTAATGGAAATTACCGAAAAAAGGCTGAACGAATTTTAATAAATGACCCCTCATTTTGAAGCTTGGAACCCAAAGATTTTCATAAAAACAGTCGTTTTTAGTGAAATGTCAATTTTCCTACATCATTTTCCTATTTTCCAAAATCCATCTTTCGTCAGTTTTGAGAACTAATTAATTGCATTTCAGAATAAAACAAAACACACACTACAATAAACAATAGATTATTACATGAAGGCCATGACCTACAGGATTGCTGACATAGAGTTCAGATGACTCAGATTCTTTCACATTATAATGCCAATATGTCGATCTTCTTTTGTGTAATTCTTTGATAACGTATAAAAAATAATTTACAGGTTTGATTCTGTGGTCTGTAGTTTTCCGAGTACAGCTGTGTATTGGATATTAAGAACTACAAAACTTAAGAATGTTTGATGACATTATTACCATTAAAAATGAAATATTATTATAGTTAATGCAACTCACAATGCTATAATGATGATATGATAGTGAAACCTTTTGAGGTTTTATGTAAGTAGAAGCAGAGAAAGAATATTTTTTATTAGATATTCATTATTATAATTTACTGAGTAACGGCTATATAGGCTAGGCCTATATGTTACTGAAAACTATAAAACTTACGTAAGGGAACAATATTGTTATTAAAAATGAAATACTTTTATAGTTATTAATCAAGTGGTGTGGGTCTTTTTCATATACGAGTATTTAATGGCAGTGTGATATAGGTATTTATATATCTGATTCTCTAATTTTCCTTGGTAGTAATTGAATCATGCTTCCTATTTTAACTGCGTCTTTAAACTACATCAAAATTAATTTCATATTTATTTGGTTTAATCGATTACATTTGTAATTTCTGCCAAGCATATTTTGTTGTAGGGAAAATAGCATGCCATTTAACTTCTTGCTACCGTGATGAGTAAGTTTATTTCCCGCAACCAGCAACGAATGAAACACTGAAACGCTAACGATTTACGATGGACAATTTTATTTAGTGCGCATATAAGATTCTACAACTCTAACATATCATTCGCCTCATTTTCCGCATCTCAGCAATAGATTCCTCACAACAACCTATATTACTGAAAATATACGGGGTAACATTCATTGTTACACTAATTAATCCAGCAGTATTTGGTAGATCAGTATTGTCTGGAGGAAGTGCAAAAATTACAGTTCCTAAGAAAAGACCAAAAGGTATTACTTACTGATAAAATAAGAGGCCTACAATATTTTGTAGTCTCTTGATCACCTCAGCAAGATCTCTTAGTGATTCAGCCCTCTACATTTCAGGGTAGTTCATGAAACATGCAGCAGCCATACCAAGATGCTAAATCTTTTGTTCAAAGCATGACAAACTTTATATTTTCTTAACTTTCACCTACAATCCGCAATGACCTGAAATAGCTACTGCATTACTCCCACATGAAAAATTCGCTGATCGTCCTGACATTGTTAGCCTACTTGCGATTTCGCATTGAAACTCAAGAACTGAAGACGGATAGGTTCAAGGAAAAGTATTTGGCATAAGAAAAACATTCAGAGGGAGTATTTTTCACTATTATGGAAGCAAATCTTTCAGAGGCGAGCTAAAGTTTTTCTGTATATATTATATTTTATGTTACGATTATTAGCAAAATAATAAATAAATAAATAAATAAATAATAATTAAATAAATTACTTTCAAAATGTCTGGTATTCTTCATTGAAAATAAATCTGAACAATTTTTATTTGAACTTTTTATGGACTTAGCTTGCAGTATTTGCTGCACAAGCCACTAGTTACTAATATAATCTTAACCCTTAAATTGGTAAAACTTCATTTCTCACACTAGTTTATTAAACCTTGTCGGACTGTAAAGAAAACAACTATCGCAATGTACATATTTTATGTGTTATACAATATTATAGTATTGTGAAATTTTAATTTGTGCGAAATAATTTAATAATCATTAAAATAAATTAACAATAAATATCTAAGGAACTTTCCTACGTAGATCATTCAAATCTAATAAAACAAACATAAACGAATCGCCGCTCTGTTATGACTCGTACACCCGCAGAGTTGCTCAGAATGGCTTGATCTTCGCTGGGTCTGCCTTCTTCTTGGAGCTCTTCTCTCCCGTCTTGAAGATCGCAGGGTCGAGGTGGTTATACGGCATGTCACACCAGTCCACGCTCTGTGTGAGTGGGTTATTCACATCAGATTGGAGCAGATGCGGTGCGATCAACACGAACATTTGCTCAGCCCACGGTGTTAGGTCCATGGGCGTGAATTTGAACTGCCACTGGGGGAGACCCTGGTGAACGAGCATCATGCGGAAATACTGCGTAAAGTCTGCAGCCAGGTAGTGCCACTTCTGTCCAGCAGCCAGATCTTGGGGTCCTCTCGTTTTAGATCGGATTCGCACTCGCTCTTGTCCATGTACACCAGACACACCTTTCTGATGCCTTGGCAAGAGTCCAGTTCGAAGATCTTGCACGTGACGCCGAAGTTGGGGCGCTGCCTGGGGTCGTCCTGCTCGCTGCAGATCTCGATGTCCAGCAGCGTGGGGCATTCCGCATCGCCCATGCTCTTGACGCCGGCCAGCCGTCGTAGCTCAGACATAGAGTTGATCTTCATGTTACCGATGGGGAGCACCTCGCCTTGTGGATATTCTCGACCATGGCTTCATTAAAGATCGGACATCCTCTCTCCTTTCTTCGTGGAAGTTTTGTTCTTGTGAACTTTCTACCCGTGCTCAAGCAGGTACGCTACACATTAAATGAGAAAGATCTCTTCTAACGAAATAGAGTTAGGAAATGATCCCAGGATGGAGAGAGCATTCCCTCGCTGAACCGCTATTCCAATGCGTTGACGAAGGAAATTGATACATCCAGGATCGCCGGTACGGGACAGTAGGCGTGTACCAATTTGGGTGAGTAGATCTTTAGCGTCTCTACACCACGGACCAAAGGTCTCAACTGCAAAAGCGACGAAGATGTAATTTGAAGTTAAATGTTCATATTTGCGTCGTTTAGCTTGATAAGCGGATTCAGTAGCAGATCCGGCACAATTGACAGAAGATTTTAAATGGGAAAGGGCTAATGTATCTACACATGTAAAATCCCAGATGAGTGATTTACCTTTGGACCAAGGAATTAATGTCAAGCCGTCAGGTCGTTTACCATCCGACCGGCTAATACCAGATGGTTCAAGAAGAGTTGGAATGTCACAGGAGGTTAAAGATCTACTAATGATGTTATTAACAGTAGAATGCCTAGGAATGCGACCTTTACTTCTGGCACAGCTTAAGGCATGATGTCCAAAGGAATCCACAGTCTCTCCGCATATACATTGGTGTACATGGCAAATTTTGCAGCCCAGACGCAGATTCCTTCTCTTGGAGAGCTTTAATACGAGCGATGTCCTTGTCAGATGTGAAAAAGGATATAAGAGAATCAAGTATTTGACCTGCAATAATCTCATCTCAGGCTTTTTGAATGGCTGGATTCTGGGGAGGAGCAAAGTTATTCGTTTTTTTCGTACCACTTATTTAAAGCTTCAGGAACATAGCAAATGTCGACAGCATCACTGTAAATAGGGACAATAAATTTGATGAAGTCAATAACGCCAAAGACTGAAGATAAAAAAGCTGGTATACAAATATCAGTAAGTGTACGAATACCGAGGCCTCCTAATTTAATTGGGAGAGAAGCCTGTACCCAACTGTCGTTGTCAAAAGAAGTATTTAAAATAGATTGTAAAGACTGCTTTAATAAATCATCTGCCTGCTGGAGAAAAGTAGGAAAAAGAAATAAGGGTGTAGTTCTTAAAAAATAAGTGAATTTAGGGATTAATAGGCAATTTTTGACAATGAAATAAGAGACTTGGGGGTGAAAATGTTCAAGACGATCAAACAGAGTTTTCAGGAACTCCAATTTCTGAGTAGCTATTTCATCAACAGAATCTAAAATGATGGGAGAACCCAGGACGGACAGATTTGACTTTGTGACAGTTTTAATGCCAGGAGCAATATTCTGGAAAGAAGATAAAATATTTGGGTTAATAGCAGAACAAAAATAAATTTCACATTTATTAGGATTAATCTCAAGACCAAGTTCGGACCCAAGATGAATGATTTTCTGTAGATCACAAAGAACATCATGGGAATCTCCAGCTAAAGTCCCAT
The DNA here is from genome assembly GCF_040183065.1 of Periplaneta americana. Lineage (NCBI taxonomy): Eukaryota > Metazoa > Arthropoda > Insecta > Blattodea > Blattidae > Periplaneta > Periplaneta americana. Next base: position 100,214,595 of record NC_091124.1, read on the forward strand.
CATCCAAATAAAAGAGATTTAAGTCACTAGTTAATTTTTGGATGAGGGAGTGGACTGTAAGACTGAAGAGTAAAGGCCCTAAAGGGTCTCCCTGCTGACAGCCTGTTTATGATAAAATAATTTTGGAATTAAAAAAGAGATTGGACGGATATCTATAAGACTGCCAAACAAAAGGGTAAAAGCTGGGGAATTTTTCTAAAAAAGAGGTTAACATGATATCACGTTCAATGCTGTTAAATGCGTTCTTAAAATCTATCTTCAATAGAATTTGATCTGAGTTATCATAAGTATGTAAGAAGGATCGTACAGAGTGTATAACAGATTCACAACCTTTAGGAGAACCAAATCCTAGTTGATGAGGTCGAAAAAATATGACCACTTTCAATCTTAATAGCGTGACAAATAATTTTAGAAACAAGGCGCCTGGAAGTATTACCTATTGCGATTGGGTTTATGCCACCGCCAGATTTATTAACTGCAAGCAAAGAGGCACCAAAGAAATATGTACGTACATTATCATTTAATTTACCTTGAGACAAAAAATTGCAGAGATTAGTTATGGATGAAAGGAGCTTTTTACCAGAGTCACCAGCTGAAATGGACACTAAATCAACTAGATGCTGAGGTCGCAGACCATCAATACCAGAAGCAGATCCTTGAGGGAAACTTTTAATGGCATGTAGGACATCAGATTTAGAAAAAGATGGGTGATTAGCAGTAATAACAGGAGCATCAGAAAAAGTAGATGGTCGAGAAGGAGGCGGGTGTTTTGATAATAATTCTTCGTAAGTAAGTTGATTGTATTCAGCTATCCCCATATCGGATGATAATATACGAACAGCGTTGCGCCAGGGAGATATGTGGTGACTTCTTCTTAGTACGAATAGACTCGGTGAAAGAAGGATTTTGAAAATTGTTTAGGTTTTCCTTAATCTTGGAGATTAGTGATTTATTAGTAGACTTTTCAGGAACAAGAAGAGCAATGTAAGCGTAAAGCATTAAATGATATACAAAGGTCAATCAGATGTCGAAGTCGGTCCTCAGCCAATGGGCGAGCTCCCTTGGGGATTCTGCGTATGACAGCAACAGATTTCTTGCACTGTATGAGTATGGAGTGAAGCTCTTCGTGGGTGATATTTGAGGATTGAATTGCATCTTGAATGTCAGAATGCACACGTGAGTGATGAATGCGCAGACCACGAGTACCTCTAAAAAGTCTAGTATCACCTGATGGACAATGTGGGCACGGAATATATTCATGAGGTTCAGTGATGGCACTAATATGTGTAGAAATATCAGAAGAACTTCCTGCTGCGGATGGGGTAATATCCAGCGAAGAATCTTCTGATGTATGACATCTCGAAACGTGGGTATTGATGCCTCGATGAGTAAAAGATTTACCACATAAATTACAAGTCACAGAAGAAATGTTAGTAGATTCAGAAGGAGTACACAGAGGGATGTTGGTTGACATCACTGATAAATTAAAGTAAAACGCGTAAATAAACTAGACGAAGACGAAAACTGAATGAAATTAATTAGTTAATTAATAATTGTAAGCACTATTGCTATGTAAAATCAACAAGTCTCTAAAGTCACTAGAAAACACACAGAATTTCTTGAATATTCACATGACGAAAAACATTCCTAATACACACATGAAGAAACAAAATAAGTAAGTCTTCAGATAATCAAGAGTTAATCCATTTAAGGATATTAATCACATAATAATAAACGTTTGAAATGAAAGAGAAAACAAAGCACATATTATTAAATCATGGCTTTGCTTTCTATGATCTCAAGAGATCGTGCGTATTTGCTTGTTTTCCGCACAGAACCAATACGCGGTAAGTGTGAAATACCACATTCAGTATTCCCAACGTAACACACATAACAATTTCCCTCTTCTTACTGCTTAAGCGCGACATTCATTTTACTGCTTTAGGCTTTTAACATATTATTTTTTAGAGATGTTTAACATAGTAATAATTATGAATTGGAAACTTACCACCGCAATTTCACCTAAATTGCAATGTTAATTATTGTTTTTAAATATTTGCAAAAATTAAGTAAAGTCTACTACTCCACGAAAATTATTGCATTCCTGATACAAGTAACATTAAGGAAGCCGTGAAAAAATCAACAAGAATCCAGATGCCGATGTTATTACTGCAATATGTTATATAAATAATATTGTTAAAATATTAAAATAAAAAATAAATCATTACATAACCTTACCGTTTGTTTTAAGTTCGCATTTATAGACTGGGGGACAAAAAGACAGACGTATATCACGGCCTGCTGGAGTATAGTAAACACAGAAAACATTTTATAGCAACAATGTTGAAGAAAGATATTTTGGTTTTCCGAAGTTGCCGTCATTAAACAGAAACCAACATGGAGATTTCATTGCAACTAATTAGAAATTCGTCTTTCAGGTATGTAATAAACGATCTTCGCACAAAATAATGTACGATACACGAGCGGTATGTTTGTTTTCATGTTCTCGGAAATTAAAAAAGCTCAACTACGTTTCGCTTTTTCAATCTTTTCCTCGAACATGAAAACGTCAACATACCGCTCTTGTAACATATATTACTATTTCCTACCAATTTTTTTTCTATTGTTCTATTGAAATTACGGCATACAGCCTATTAACATGTTGTATCCTATAGGATAATTTGTCAATTTATGGGTTAAGGATTCAATCCAAATATTACATTACCATTTATAATTTGGCCATTGATGATTCTATAGGGTGTGCATTTCTCTGGAATTTTTACTAAAACATGTCTGTATTTAATCCTTTTATCTTTCTAAATTATTCTGTAGTGCTTTTATTCTGGATCTTTATGGTCACCCTCATTGAGGGCAAATTATTTTCTAAAAAAATTAATATATCCATAATGTTTATCCATTATTTTTTCCATCTTGTTTGCTACATTTTTTCCTATTGCATATTCCAACTATTCGGTTTCGACACAATATCACTGACTACATGTTTTCTGTTTGTAGAAAATACATCTAATATAACAGTGACAAGACGTATCAGCCTTATTATTTCACTATGTTAATATGATACTGTATTACGCTTTTGTTTTACATAATTTTTCATTTCATATCAAGAGTCCACTGCAAGAATGATGGATGTCATTTGGAATATATTTTGCAGGAGAAGCAATTGAAAGTTTGAAATGCTTAGCGCTCAAAGCTTAACTGTGATTTTCCGATCATTACTGGACAATGACTATCAGTGTTAATGCCATATAACTCTCTATGTACATTCTATATGTCTTAAGCTATGCATTGACACACTTGGTTCATTTTCGAGAAGAAAGTGACATCCATCATTCTTGCAGTGGACTCTTCATATATTATCACAGCGAATAACAAACCACATTTTCAAATTTTGAAAAGAATAAATGCCTGTTGCTAGAAAACATAGCCTCATACCTAGAAAAACTTCATTCCACTTCTACAGAAATAATGGGGGTATATTTGAAATATTTTACACAAGCATTATTTATCTCAAAATGTGTATCATTATTACAAATTTCATCATTTGAATGTGTCACAAATTTCGGCCTCGGCATCTAGCTATTATTCTTCTTTACAAGACGTTGAGTGTTGTCTGTCGTAATGTAACCGATCAACTAAAGTTCACTGCTGAACGAAACACACTGAAATCCTCCACCTCCAACGCATTTACGTACCGGTACCTAAAGTCAGAAGCGAATGTAGCTCTATATAACAGCATACAATTTTAGCCCTACTTATCATTATTAAATTGAGAAACTGTATTACAGTCGAGAACGTTTTGTTTAAAAAATTATTCATTATAACAAGGGCACTGAGAAATTATCCGAATAAGTACGTGCCAAATAATATGGTCTAATTACACTTTCTTATTGATAGAAATTGCTTCAATTTTTACGTTATCTGACAACTCATAAATCCTTATTTATGTATAATTGAAAATATCAGCACATTTCAATAAATGGGTCATACGTATATGAATCTTTGACCATGATCATATGTATTAGTTGAACATTGTTGAATAAAATTTAATATCATAAGAGCTGTATGACATTTTATTTTACAATCAGTATAATACGAGTATCAACAAAACACCTTAGCTTCATATATTATTAAATGTACCGAAGTACATATGATATTTCCGTGCAGAAATTCTGCGTCATCATATGATGAAGGATGACTGGAACAGAGAAACATTCTCTCTGGCACCGGGATTTGAACGTGCTGACGCTCTATCCATTAAGCCACACCGGATTCCCATCCCGATGTCGGATTGAATCCTCTCAGTTTAAGTTCTACCTCTTGGGTTCCCTCTAGTGGCCTACCCTCATGCACTGCGTCATAGATGTATGACAGTGGCACAATGTCCACACATGTGCAGAGGTGCACTCGTTATGAGTGACTAAGTGGCCGGGATCCAACGGAGTAAGCGCCGTCTTGATTATTTTTCGCATATCATATGTTACGATGTACCGAAGTACATATGATATTTCCGTGCAGAAATTCTGCGTCATCATATGAAGTTACCACAGTCTAGTATATACAGTCACGAAGCTTGAGTTCTGAGGGTTCTAGAAACAATAGACTGTACAGGTACTATTTCGCATTGTCTGTAATGAGGCGATATTAGCGATCTTAATGGTTAACAACTATCTATGGATGCATATTTACTACGTTCTGAGCTTCGTGACTGTATATACTAGACTGTGATGTTACTATAGATTCAGTTACTATAGCTAAGAGTGTTAATAATGGAAGATGTTACGCAACGACAAATTCTTGCAGGTTCTTAAGATTAGCTATACCTGAGACGGATGTCTCAAGGGATACTTGTTTGCTTAGGTTGGTATCTCTTCTCCCATATGGATGAACCAGTTAATTTAGCTGTGTACTTATTGTAGCGCAGTTAGACATTATCTGAGCCAAGATAAACGGCTCCCCTGACGCCGAACAAGTTGTTACACATAAACAGTTTCATCCCCTCCTCATTCATACCGCCCCTCGTGCTCCAAGGGATGTTCGCACTCATTTGCTGCTGAGAGGTGAGATAACTACGATTACAACAGATTTCGCTAGGTTAACATTTTAAACGTGTAAGGTATAATCTAATTTGTGAAGATAAAAAGCAAATCTCATGTTCAAATTAATGAGAGTATATTCTCAATTTAAGATAGGCGTATCTACGACCTTGCTACGCAGTTTGAATTAAAGCTTTCAGAGGCAATTCTACATTCACAATTTTACAGATATATTGTCAACTTTTACTGTTGAACTTTCAAGACAAATCCTTATAGTTTAGTGATATCCGTTCGTGTACAAATTGCAGAGATGAGAAAATGAAATTTAAAAACTTGCAGTTAACAGAATACATTAGCTTCGTGGGCATTTGCTACGTGACTTAATTTAAGCTCTTGTAATAAATAATATAATACATTAATAATAACTTTAGAGGTACTAAATGTTACAAAATCCGTAATGCAATGCACATTGTCCATTTATAAATAAAGGAGTTTCTTAGAGCAACTAAATTCAGGATATTAGTTACAAAGAGTATTCTGATGTCAACTTCACTGCGTATCTGTGTACAACAATAACTCATTGACAAATATGTTAATAGGAGAAATATCAAGAGGAGGTACAAGTTCAGTGAATAAAAGAGTTTAAAGTAAGGGTTGCCGCAGCCTTAACATACAGTACAACAATAAAATCTACAACCACAGAGAGAAATAATCACGTATTCAGACTGCTGAATGTTATTTCTTACCAGGTGTAACAGGTTACAAATTATGACATTAGAAAACTAAGAAATAAGAGGCAAGCTTCTCACTAAACTGGGAAGAAAACATAGAGTAGGTGGATTAGAACCAGTTAACAAGGTACATTACTCTCCAGAAACATGATGACCACTACCACAAAAGTTAAATGGAATATCGAAAGTAGCTGCATACATACATACATACATACATACATACATGCATACATACATACATTCCACACCTGTGGAGTAACGGTTAGCGTATCTGGGTTCGATTTCCGGTGGGGACAAGTTACCTGGTTGAGGTTTTTCCGAGGTTTTCCCCTCATCCTAATAAGAGAAAATGCTCGGTAACTTTCGGTGTTGGACCCCGGACTCATTTCACCGGCATTATCACCTTCATCTCATTCAGACGCTAAATAACCTAAGATATTGATAAAGCGTCGTAAAATAGATAGATAGATAGATAGATAGATAGATAGATAGATAGATAGATAGATAGATAGATAGATAGATAGATAGATAGATAGATAGATAGATAGATAGATAGATAGATAGATAGATAGATAGATAGATAGATAGATAGATAGATAGATAGGCAGGCAGGCAGGAAGACAGACAGATAAATAGATAGACAGACAGACAGACAGACAGACAGACAGACAGACAGATAGACAGATAGATAGATAGATAGATAGATAGATAGATAGATAGATAGATAGATAGATAGATAGATAGATAGATAGATAGATAGATAGATAGATAGATAGATAGATAGATAGATAGATACATAGATAGATAGATAGATAGATAGATAGATAGATAGATAGATAGATAGATAGATAGATAGATAGATAGATAGATAGATAGATAGATAGATAGATAGATAGATAGATAGATAGATAGATAGATAGATAGATAGATAGATAGATAGATAGATAGATAGATAGATAGATAGATAGATAGATAGATAGATAGATAGATAGATAGATAGATAGATAGATAGATAGATAGATAGATAGATAGATAGATAGATAGATAGATAGATAGATAGATAGATAGATAGATAGATAGATAGATAGATAGATAGATAGATAGATAGATAGATAGATAGATAGATAGATAGATAGATAGATAGATAGATAGATAGATAGATAGATAGATAGATAGATAGATAGATAGATAGATAGATAGATAGATAGATAGATAGATAGATAGATAGATAGATAGATAGATAGATAGATAGATAGATAGATAGATAGATAGATAGATAGATAGATAGATAGATAGATAGATAGATAGATAGATAGATAGATAGATAGATAGATAGACAGACACGTACATAAATATATAAAATACATAGGTACGTAAATACATATATATGCAGAACTCTCACATGATGTTGCGTTTCTTCTTTGTGCGGATCTGAACGTTCGGACGAATTCATTAATCACTGCAGCGAGTGTGCATATTGATTGAGATAATACGAGCCATGATGCAAAATGGAGGCGTGCAATCATCGCCATATATATTGAAACCTACAGACTGGCAAAATTCCATTTACAATACATGAATTTATATAAAAAAAAGGGGGGGATATCCTATCGATAGGTACGTGGATTATACAATTTGTATGTAAATATTTCCCTGTTTATGTTTCTATTCCAATTTAACTTCTGCTAGCACGGCGCAGTACTGAAGGTACCTGCGGAACAATGCGACTCGGAACACATGTCTGCCTCGTGTATTTAATACCAAGGAAGTGGATACCTACGTGAGGTGGGAAGCTATTAATCCGCCTTAAGGGTAATCTTGGTTGGGGACTGCCTTCGCACCAGGCGGCTTGGATATGTACATTGTACTACCTGGAATGGAATGGTATGCATGTCCTAAGGCAACCTGCGCTACGGTTTCCCCTGTGGGCCGCCTCCGAACTACCGTACAACCTTAATACTATAATTCTTTTACCTTTCCGCGTAGGCATCACCGCGATCCCTCAACTTCCACAAGCTACCATGACCCCAAGGGAAGAGCCCACGGTATATAGAACTACCACCAGCAACTAATGACCACATACCACGGGGTCATAAAACATAGTTTCTTATAATTCAATCCGCGAATTTCTCGCGAATTTCATAAAATATCCTATCAAGCAATACATTTCACTTGATATCATGTGTCAGAGGAAGAACAATAATTGTTTGTATACATCTGATATCTGATTAGTGGAATATGTTACTGGTCAGAGATGTATGAAATGGAGGGGGAAAGGAACAGGCCACGCTACTCCATTATTTTCTGCCTTAGTTGCCTCATAAGTAATGCATTATTGGTGTCACATATGAGGTTCAAACTCGTCTTCAGACAGTTTACTAAACAATAATAATCAAGGGTTGTGTAAGAAAATAAAATTATGTCGATTTGGATGCAAATTTTTCCTTTTAATGCAATATAAACCAGTACGCGTTCTATTGGTTGACTAAAGACGACGATGCTGTAGTAGCTGAGTGCTAAGAACTTCACTGTCTGTCACGTAGATGATCCAGATTCGAGTCTCGGTCAGACTTGAGACTTTCCATATCTATGAAAAATGCGTAATGACACCTGTGGCGGAGAAGGTCATAATTGGAGGATTTATAGGGGTTCTCCCGTTTTACCAAATTAGGTAGCTACATCATTCGTCCGACCTCAATTCCCACAACGCCTGTTGGCGACGCATGAAGGACGCTGGTATAGGGACGAGTGGAGTTTCCTGGATGTTCACTTCAAAGTGTGTCATGACGTCACTGTCATGAGTCAGAGATTTGAAGCGAGTTTCAACTTTTATGTCAGAGAAGTTGCCTATTAATCAAGGCGTTCAACCTTAACTTGAGAACGTGTACGGTAAAACTTGAACGTCGTAGCAACAGATGGCGATCTGTACGGTCTGTGTGCTACCATAACCTCTTTCGAACTGTGTTTTGCGCGAGCAAGTCGTACGCAGGGTATTTGTTATCATCGGTTGCGTACGGCAACATTCCACAACACAAATCAAATGCTCCATGTCCATGTTCACCGTCGAAGTTAATGTCAACAAATACTGTACGTAAGTAATCGTCTTAACCCTCTCCCCATATCCCGACAGTAAGGAAAAATCTCACCTCAGTAACTGTTTCCAAACAGTTCACATTCCTGCCACTACCGGCGTTACCGTACGTATCGGTAAGTACTCTTCAGAATGAATGCCGTACTTGCCAGGCAACTTCTCTGGCACATAGGTAATACGCCTCTGTGGAAGTGTAGGAAGATTGAATTCTCTAGGCTCATCGACTAGCCACATGACGGCATAGAGCGAGCCACGACACACTTTGTACTGAACATGTATTAGTCAGCTGGTTATTGTTGTTGATGTTGTTTGGTTAACTGTCCGAAGACAGGTCTGAATCCCACAAATAGTACCAAAAGGCTCCACTTATGTTGCAACTAGATCAGGAGATAATGGGGTAGGTTGGGCAGTTCCTTTCCCTCTGCATTACATACATCCCCAATTAGTTACATGTTAGACTTCACATGCATACAAACAATTGTTTTTCCTCTGACACATATCATCAAGTGAGATGTACTGCCCGATGGTCGGAGGGAAAATATCTAGCTCGAGTTAAGCGTAATAGAACTTCTGAATCGTAGCGATGGATCGCAGTGCTTTCCTCCCAAAAGGCAATACACTACAAAGAGACAACGATTATCTATATTCAACAACATATAATATCGATTATTATCTTTTGAACTGATACATAGTCATCACAAGTTATGTCACAGTAAAAGCCCAGACACATATAGATTGCTCATTCCTATGTTAAAATCGGTTGTACTTTGAAGAGACCAACCGCCAGAATCGCCACCTGTCCGCTGTAAACGAACATGAGATGGCAGTACAGCAGCTAATGCAATTCAACTGGGAGTTATGACGTGACTCCTTATGCAACAACTAAATGGCAGCATAGTAAACCTGACAAAACTTGTTACCGACAAAGCCTATAACGCCGAGCAATCTGGGTATATATATGATCTAGAGTAAAAGCAAAAACATTGGCTGAGACAAGTTCAAATATGAAGCGCTCGACGTGGGATGTGTGGAGCACAGTGCAGAAGAGGTAACGGTACAAATAACTGTTTAACCATTTAAGTCAGTCATCGTCAGCCGTCGCTGAAATGGGTAGAGCACTTGGAGGGTAAGGGACTGTGCTCCGTTGTTCACAAGGGATAGAGAGACAGCATACCCGCCAGCAGCGACGATTGCACGCTAGGGCTGTGTCTTATCCGCGAGTAAGAGACGCTAGCCCGTGCGTGCAGTGTTTTTATGACCGCTGATTTAAGTTGTAGGTGTATCTTTGATGTCTGAAGCTACTAGGTAATCTTATGCATAAACGGAACAATCATCATACTCATTATTGTCGTCCAACACGAATTATTCTATTGAAAACCTATTTCGACACTATCTACTGTAGTAATAATTTGTGAGATATGCCTGGTCTTCTTTGTTCTCTTCTTCTGTAGAATATCATTGTTTTTAGGATTCTTGTGCCGTCCATTACAGATACATTGTATAGGTACTTTTATTGTTGTTAATTTTGTGAATTAATTTGAGAAATTACGTGGTCATATAAGTCGAACAATGGTTTATCCAAAAATACGACTAATTTAGGATCCACTCTCATATCAGCAATACTTTCCGTTATCCAGTTAAAAAATCTGATTGCTCGCGTGATCACGCGGTAGCAGTTAGTGGACCGCTGTAATTTTATAGAGATTTAATTTAAGGAATTTAGAGGCAATTCTTGTTGAGGATTTTAATAAGCCTGTTTTCTAAGCATGCCATGTTTCAGTTGTTCGCTATTTCACCTAATTTTTATTCCGTAAGAACTCTGCGCCTGATAGGATATTTCTTCTCGTTAAGATATCCTATTTGTCGTAACATTTTAGCAAATTGACGAACTTGGAGCAGAATTGTCAGGATATTTTCTAGAAAAACGCCTCACCACTCTTGTAAATAAATTCGTATTTACATACGTATTGAACATAATCTCCTTGTTCTAGGCTATACCTATTAGAGTCCTGCATAACCGGTTACTAAATATAGGAAAGACATATTACTACTGAACGCCTGGCACTATAGACAGTTTGCGAAGCTCTTGCGTCTCGTGGAATGGTCCAATGTTCGGTTTAACGAATGTCCGAGTCTCACTCGGTTGGACGGCTCTGGATCATGAAAGACAGATAATATTGAGCCATCCAGGAGTTCCAAGAATAGTTGCAAGGACGCGATTACAACCGTCTACCTTTCAATTGATATTTCTTCCTCTCTCTTCATTGATCGAACACGCATCATGAAACTACAATCATTAGGCTTAAGAGTGCTTTTATTTTGTTAAAACTTTTTATCTCTCTAAAAACGATTTATTAGAGAAATAATAATACATCCACTTAGAATAATTAAAAACATAGGCTATATTAACAACTACTCTTTCAGAGGTAGCCTATGTATTTTGAATTTAAAGTATGAATGTTACAATAGTAAGTATGTACATATTTGCTCTTCTATTTTGTAAGTAATTGTAAATTATTTTATTCTTGTATTTGTTTACATGTCAGATTTCATCTATGTATTACGCTTATTTCCTTTGTTGTTACCGGTGTCCATTAGTTGATTCATATATTAGTTATGAAGATAAATGTATCAAAGTGTCCAATCAATCATAATCCTATTTCAATATAACTTACTTACTTACGGCTTTTAAAGAACACACAGCAGATTCATTGCCGCCCCCACATAAGCCCGTCATAGCTCCCTATCGTATGCAAGATTAATCCAGTCTCTATCATGATATCCCACTTCCCTCAAATCCTTTTTAATATTATCCTTCCATCTACCTCTCGGCCTCCTCAAAGGTTTTTTTTTCCTCCGGCCTCCCAACTAACACTCTACATTCATTTCTGGATTCGCCCATACGTGCTACATGCCCTGCCCATCTTAAACGTCTGGATTTCATGTTCCTAATTTTGTCAGGTGAAGAATACAATGCATGCAGTTCTGCGTTGTGTAACTTTCTCCATTCTCCTGTAACTTCATCCCTCTTAGCCCCAAATACTTTCCTAAGAATTTTAAGCTAACACTTCCTTTAATTAGGAAAAGTAAATTTCCTTCAATTGTTACTCCATTTGTGTAGTTACAAAATGTCATCAGAGTTCCTGTATGATGAAATGCGCTCGGTATTCTGTCCTATATATGTGGTTCTGTCTAGTCAGGCGCATCCGCTTCAAGGCCGGATATTCGAACGAATGTCCAGCCTCGCCGGTTGATCTGCAAACTGTTATGCAGCACTCTGATACCTATGTAGCGACTTTATTAAAATGAACAATGCAACTTACGCACAATTTACAACAATTATGATACAACTGAGTAACACGTCAAGCCACTAATAAATTCTAAAAAGAAAACGCACAATGATAACAGATTTAACACAAAACACGTGAACTCACTAACAAATTCTAAACCGAACAGACTAGTGTAACTCACCGCCTTCCAGGGTCTAGGTATTTCAATCCTCGATTATGCCTATACTTCCATAGTAACGAACCGTATTCTGACGGCCTCGGTCGCTGCTACCAGTTCTGAATTTCTAATAATGGATCCAATTTAACTTCATGAGTTTCCATATTGCATTTTAATATCATCACAGTACATATGTCTGTAAATACAGGATGAAAGTGAAATAACCTTGCAGATTTTCAGAGCGAATAGCTCATGTTGTATGTAACGAAAAAATGTAATGTCATATTGGTGCATAGTTCAAAGTTTTCTTCTACAATTTTTTTTTCAAAATATCTAACACTCTTTTATTCAGTAAGTATTACGTGTTGGATCGTGGTTTTTGTCCATATCAATAGAAAATCTAATAAAGAAACATTTATCACTCTGCCGTATTTCAATAGCATGGATAGTTTCGTGTAAATTTAGTTTAGAAACCACTAATTTCCAACTAATAAAAGATGCTAGCAGAATGCAACGTCGTAGCGAGAGAGGAAGGTTCGCGTACAGACAGACCTGAGTTCATTGATCTCTTACATCTGTAATACTAGAAGAAAGACGATTGTATTAGCGGCAATGTTGCCAGACTGCTGAAACCTTCAACTTAATTTTCTAATTAACCGTGCATTTAATCACAAAATGTAATGTAGGTTTTCTATTCATTTAAGTGTACTCTTCCGTCCTTTTCAATCTGCTTTCAGAATTTGGCTACGCCAACATGTCTACACGCAGGAATAACTTAAGAAAACAGTCATTTGCCACATATGACCAGATGCTATTTTGAAGGTAAAAATGTCCATTCGTGAATGAGGGAAAAAATAAATAAGAATAGCTGGACAATTTAGTGTTGTGTTATTGTGTCCTGTGGAACCTAGACAAGCAGAAGAATTTACCTCAAATTTAGCATGCCTGGAAAGCGTGAAGAGACGTTCCTTTGCAAGAGCAATATTTCGTATGGTCTTTAGTCAGGTCTTTGCGTTTGTTTGTGATTCGGTAAGATACATGAACATTTGCTTACATGATCTTCAGTTTCTTTTGCCTGATGAAATGGAATATAAATTAATCTGTTCAGTAAAATTTTACAAATTAGCTTTCAGAATGAAATCAAGTGATTGTTTCTGTAAAACAAATGTTCCTTGACGCAAGAAAAATGCGTTATATCTTCAAGTAGTCCCTTAAAGGAAAAGGTTCGTTGCCTATTCTCTTCCTTATTACTGTTCCAACACGCTGGAATTCTTGTCTGACATCAGTTAAATGGATGGAAAATAATTGGGACATTTTCTTTTCATTCCTACATTAAGGGAGGGCAGAGGAATGTAATTTAAACGCCAGCTGCAAATTCCTAAACAATCTGGAGGAAGATGACGTGAATGTGTTGCATGTTCATAGTTTATTTGTAAAGTCACTGAGTGTGTTATTAAAGCCCTTGCTTGTACAACTGGAGAGCAGTATACAACTTCAGGTCGCGGAACTTTATTCATCTGAAGAGAAGACCCCAGGTGACGGCTGTTGTATTTTCTATTATACTGTAGTGGATGGTGTGACCAAGTTAAGTGTGTCCAGCACACTGGAACATGCAGATAAATCAATGTCACCAATGACAAAACAACAAAGAAATGTACGATGTTTATTGCTGACTGGTGTTGCAGTTCAGCGTCCTCCCCTACAAGTCCGAAGAAAATCAAACGAACATTAATAACAATATAGTTTATATATTAGTATATTTACTATTATTGATCTATTTTCTTACAGTTAATTTTAAATTATCCGACTTTCTGCTCTTTTTTCTTTCTAAACATGCAGTACAGCTAATTATATTTGATTTTTGTGTGATATAAATCAAATTACTTAGAAATTTCAATAAGCAGTCATATAATTTTAATGAATACTTAGAAATTTTAATAAGTAGTCATATAATTTTAATGAACGTCTTAGCCCATTCCGACAAAATCAGATTATTGTTTTGTACAGTATAATAATAATAATAATAATAATAATAATAATAATAATAATAATAATAATAATAATAATATATGTGGCGCTACAGCCCACGAAGGGCCAAGACCGACCAGCCGGTTGCTGGCCTCACGGCTGCATGCCGAAGCAGAGGTGGACGATCATCCAACCAGAATGGAGGTATCGTGTGGTTAGCACGATGAGCCCCCCCCCGTAATAGCTGGTTTGCGTAACCGGATATTGCTACCTATCGTAGCTCCCCAAGTGCATCACGATGCTGGGTGGGCACCGGTCTCATACAATGGCCGAAATTTCATGAGAAAATTGCTTCCCCATGAGGACTCGAACCAGCGTGCATTCCGTAACGCGAGTCCCAGGCAGGATGCGGGACACAGTATGATTTTACATAACTTATTACAAAATTACAGTATAAATGGTTGAAAACCTTCTTAATATTTAGAATTTCCTACCAATGTGCAACTATTATGTGAAATTAAACTGAATTTGTAATTTGTGGTGGCTTTAAAGGGTTAGGTACAGCTTACAGCAGTAAGATGTTTGGAAATATTCAAAATTTTTTTCCTCCGTTACTGTATCTGGTACATTAATGAAAATTGATATGTATAAAACACTGTCCTTCTGCTATATGTAAAAATATTTTTACGATTTAATATATATATATATATATATATATATATATATATATATATATATATATATATAAATTCAAAACGGTGACAGTTGAATAGACAGTAAGAACGTAACTTCTTGTAAGAGTCATATCTGTGGCTTGTGATATACAGGTTAGGCTACTCGAGATCGAATTGTGAGTAAAATCTATTTCTTGCAACAAAACGGGAATATGATTTTTCTGGCATCTAATATGACATGCTTGTGAAGAGCAATTAGAATTTGCAAACGTATTAATATTTTCTGTCTTTTTCAGGTTCTGTTCTCATGATCATGTCGCTAGAGATCTATACTTGTAGGATCCACTTGTTTTCGAATAACGTAAACAACAAAACATCAAAATTTTCTACTAGTGCAATTCACTTCCTGAAAAGGAACCTGTAAGTATTTCTGAAACGTAGGAAAATTTTAATCTCATAGTTTACGAAACTAATAACTGTCTTCACGAAATGTGAACTCTTTGAAATATAGTGGGGGTTTCTTTAACCATTCTGATCATGAAACCTTTGCCAATAGAAAGAGACAAAACCCTAATTTCAAATACAGCGTCATTGTCTACTTTAGTGAGCCTGTCACGGACGATAGGGCAATATGAAATTCCTTACGGTGTTCAGTTTCTTAGACATATTGTTTACATGTTATTGCTATTGTTTTGAAAAAATTTCAGCACTCTGTGGTATTTAACTGAAATTATTTTGAACTTTTAAGCTTGGTACTGCTAGAAGCAAAATCTGAGAGTTAAAACGAGTTATATTAGCAGTTTTAACCTCATAAGCAAAGCGAATTGCTTCGTTTTTATCCTAATCTGAACATGATCCTGGAAAATATTAGCGAGAGCGAGAATTTCCCAGAGCTAATCCTGTAGTAAGTCATGAGTAATGAAAACGATGCTGCACTCGGAAAGTCTAAAGATTAAAAATTAATTATACTTTATAAAATGTTTTTATAAAACACGTTAAAGCAGAAGAATTAAGGTTGTAGCTAAAGCAAATGAAAGTTATATTTTGTTTAGTTAACGACTCTTCTTAAGCTGCAAACAATGATGACAGTAACATAGTGGCAGAGAACACTGATACAGTTGTCTCTCTATAAGAACCAAAGTAGCTACAGTATATCAGTTAACATTTGTTTAAAATATATATTTCAATATTCAAGGCAGGTTAATTCTGTTTTCGTTAAAGAGTCTAGCGATAATGAGCGTAGTTACACATACAGCGAATCAGGATTCTATTTGATGTAGTAAAAGTAAGCATGTGTGCTTCCGCAGGAACTAGTTCTGGATCCTTTATCTAACACAGACCTATAGAACTGTAGCTCCTCAGAGCTACTGCCTTCGTACCCCTTCTACCCATCCACCTTTTCTACAAGTGCAGTCATATCGTTCTAGTTACACTCGGCTGCATCAACATTCATTCTCGCGGCGGCAGGTACACAATATGCTACCAAGAATTACAAATGAACAGATAATAAAATCCTTAGGAACACACCTTTGGAAAGTAAGAGAAAAACGAATGAGGGAAATAAATAAGTCAAAAGACATGTAAAATAAATTTTAAAATGTATGTGTGCATATAATGTAAGAAGTCTACCTATGTATATATCATCCTATTACTAGTAAAGCTAATTAGTTCACTTTTTGTGTAAAATAAGTTAAGTACAGTCGCCGACTTGCCTTTCCGTGCTCTGTATTCTACTAAAACGGAATAAGTCCGAAATATTGTAGGCAACAAACCAATTACTTTATTTGAAGAATTTATTATGATTTTTCGTGTATTAATAAAGTTTTAATTCCTGTTTTTACAAAACTTGCATTACTGGACTTAACTGGTTTTACTAGTAATAGGACGACATGTAATTTGTATGTTGATAAATGAGTGATAGCCAGGCTTCGGCCTAGGGACACAGAGTAACCAGTATGAGGTTTAAAGTACACGGAGTATAAATGACGTCATGACCCGTATGCAATCACCCGACTGCAACAGCACAGGTGGGTCCGTAATGTGCATTACCGTTGTGTGTACACCTATTGCTGCTTGGCTGCGGTACGTGTAACAGGCTTCGGCGTAGGGACACCTGATTGAAGGTTACAACTCACGTTAATACTTTAATGGTAGACACTTATTGTCCACACTAGAAATGTACTGTACATACTGCATCTGTACAGGGTGAAATATATTTTGTGTCGTACTGTGACGAACTGTTTATATGTTGAGACACGAAGTAACGGCGCGCTCAATCTCACACTCCACTCGACCAACTCAACATTATCGTCCGTGCGTTCTGAACTTCATGAGTTTCTGTGTGTGTGTGTATATATACAGGGTGTTTCAAAAATACGGGGCATAATTTCAGGTATATATTTCCCACATGTAGACAATCAAAATAGTTCATTACAACATGTGTCCGGAAATGCTTCATTCCCGAGTTATGGCCTTCACAACATTGAAATTCACCGGAACGGTTTTCTTTCCGCAGGTCGTTCTCATTACAGAAGATGTTCAAAATGTCTATCTCCTGCTTGAATACAGACCTCACATCGATGTCTCATTCACCTGCGAACACGATCCCAAACTCTAGGAGTATTGCGTATGTCCTCAGAACATGCCACAATTCCATTCCGAAGGGATTCCAAATCAGGCACAGGAGACGAATAAACCAATGATTTTAAATGGCACCACAAATAGAAATCGAGAGGGTTCAGATCAGGTGAGCGTGGAGGCCAAGCAATTGGGCCACCTCTACCTATCCATCGATCAGGAAACCTTCGATCCAAGTACCGGCGAGCCGTACGACTGAAGTGTGCAGGAGCGCCATCATGCAAGAAGTGAATGTGTTGACGATTGATCAGTGGAGTGTCTTCTAAAACATGAGGTAGGCCTATGGTGTTTTCCAGGAAGTTTGTGTACGCCTGCCCCGTAAGTCTGTTTACAAGTACATGGGGTCCAACTAATCGATCACCAATGATACCGGCCCACATGTTGAGGGAGAACCGCACCTGGTGATGAGATGGAACAGTTGCACGTGGGTTTTCATACGCCCATACATGCTGATTGTGGAAATTTGTTATGCCATCTCGTGTGAACTGTGCTTCATCTGTAAATAATACTAAGGCAGGAAAGTTCGGATTTACACCACACTGCTGCAAGAACCACTGACAGAACCTAACTCGTGCAGGGTAATCTGCTGGTGACAGGGCCTGTACATGTTGCAAATGATAAGGATTCAATTGATGCTCTTTCAACAGTCTCCAGACAGCAGTCGTATGAGGAACAGTGACTTGCAACGCTACCCTTCGTGTGCTGATAGAAGGAGTCATGTTCACCACAGCCTCCAGAATTTCCTCCTGTACTTCTGGAGTTGTATATTTTGGTCGTCCCCTCCCCAAACCAGGAGAGTTAAATTTTCTATACTCGCACAGACGGTACCTCTCCTGGTACAAACGACGAGCCAGCGCAGCATTGCCGTCCGCCTTACCGTACATGAAGTGTATCTCTGCCAGCTCTTGATTTGAATACATGTCGCACAGTCTAACGCCTACACAACACTGAATGTAACCTTCGCCTCGGAATGAACTGTCAGAGTGCCCTCTTAATGTCTCCTTTGACGGCAACGACCTGGGGAAAGAAAAACGTTCTAGTGAATTTCAATGTTGTGAAGGCCATAACTCGGAAATAAAGCATTTCCGGACACATGTTGTAATGAACTATTTTGATTGTCTACATGTGGGAAATACATACCTGAAATTATGCCCCGTATTTTTTAAACACCCTGTATATATATATATATATATATATATATATATATATATATATATATATATATAATTTCACTAACTTCTGCATTAGTCTGTAAAATTACGGTACATTTATTTTCCTTGCATCTCCAAGAAATATTTCCCGTACTCATTTTATTCTGTTTTCTACATTTAAAATTGTCCTTAACAACGCATTCCACGCCATGATTTGTGACCGTTCTTATAAATGACATTTAACTTTAAATTCACTTCCTATCACAGCTAGCACATCCTTCCCACGGCAACACTTTCATTTCACTGTGGTTATGGAGACATCGAACCCCCGCCCCTGTTCAGCGTCAGGTTCACTCATCCTCCTACCAATTTGAGTACCGGGTCTTTTGGGGGGGGAGGGGTAAAAAGGCGGTCGGAGCGTGATACCGACCACACCACCTCATTCTAGTGCTCAAGTTAAGAAATCAAAGGGCTCTGATCGGACCATATTTCCTGCAATAGAAGCCATCCTCTTGCTGAGTTATGGTCTATGGACATATGTTATATTGTGCATAATATATTTATAATAAACACACATTTTCCTAGACAATTTAGCAGCGACGACATCACGTCTCATTGCTTAGTAGCAAACGAATTGTAGGCCTATAAAGAAGAATTGTACAAAAGCTTGTAAATTTCCATATTTAATTCTCGATAAAGCACATTCATAAATTCTGAAGTGACGGGAAGATAAGAATTCAATATTTGTCTATTGCAAGCAACCACGATGGAAAATATTACAATTTATTATAACCTTAAGTCACAAAAGTAACCACATATAAATCCAGTGAAATAATATCAAGCTACAGATAATATATACATAGAAATAAGTCCCACGTATACAGTATTATATATGTAATGTGTACAATCTCCTGTGCTAATAATACATTTAATTATAGTACAACTTCAATTCTGCATAAAATCCTTCACAGAAAGATTCCACGTCTTTCAGTTCACTAAGGTTGCAGGAGCTCTAGGAAAAGACCCATATCACGACAGTACCACAAATAAGTACGCAATATTATATAATGCAACATTTTAATGGTGTTGAATAGGAACCTGGTATGTAAAAGAAAATGAACACAATAGGGTTTCACTTAACTCCCAATAAAGATATTTTCTCGAAACTTCTGCAAACATATCTTGAGCCAAGGCATGGATATAAACTTCACAAGAAGAGAATTAAATAACTTCTTAAGTCAGACATTTGCTCGTTATCAAGATATTAAAATGTTGTTTATATACAAATATACGAGGTTGCTGTTCAACACCATCGATTTTCTTCAATACTAAACACAAATTACATCTTCATATCAAATATACAGCTCTTATTTTACTTTTAAGAGCTGTAATATTTTTAGAACTCAAACAATTCCTAACAAACTTACTCGTAAAGTTTTATAATACTCTTATAAAAAAATGAATAGTATTTTACAAACGGCTGTGATAAGAGTCGTGCCTGCAGCATGTCTGGTGAACTTTACATAATATTTCTTTATTCAGAAGTCGCCCTTTCGACTTCATATGTAAGTAATTTTTTCCAGTTTGTCATTAGAGATTCAGTGGAAATTTATTCCAACAGGCAGCGACATTATAAATCGCGTGGGAGCATTAATTTTGTACTAATTACTTGCGATACGTTTAAAGTTTTCGTCATTTTCAACTCGACGAATAACTTGCAGGTTTTATTACATGTTTAAAGATGTCTCTTACTGTTTGTGATGTGCTCGGTGCCAGTGCCTGAACTGAAATGGCAACATCATTGTTTACTAAGCCACGGTATTACTCGATCGAGGCGAGTGGAGCCGCGGGCGTAATGTGAACTATCGCGATGCGGTATTACGAACGCTGGAGCAGTAGCGCCACGGCTCCGGGCTGCAGGACTTCACTGGCTTTGGTCGAGTAGCCTAATATGCTTACAACCATTCAGAGAATTGGAGTCGTACTGTAATTTTATTAATCCAAAATCAATTTCCATTCCACATACACTTGTATTATAGTATAAT
Organism: Periplaneta americana; assembly: GCF_040183065.1. NCBI lineage: Eukaryota > Metazoa > Arthropoda > Insecta > Blattodea > Blattidae > Periplaneta > Periplaneta americana. Next base: position 100,235,393 of record NC_091124.1, read on the forward strand.
GTTCATGTTTTTCCGAGTACTTCGTTTCACCTCAGCAATTAGTTTGCTATGTAAACAACATAGCCATTGCTGAGTCTTCCGTATTACACTGGCATAACGATTTTCAATGTCATTTTTTATTCCAATAAGTTACCTTGCTAAACAAATCTTAACAATTTTTCAGTCCATACATATTATTCCAAGTGGATGAATACAATATTTTTACATCTTTAATGATGTATTTTTAATCTGAAAAAACGTTTTCGCTTTTTATATAAAGCATCATTAAGTCCTAAGGTTAGAATAATTTATATTGAACACCAATACAAAGTTTTAAAAATGAAGCTGATTACATACATTGGAATTTCGGGTAAAAAAACATTTTCAAATATTAAAATATGTTGATTTTTGAGACCATGAAAATTAATATTAAGAACAAATAGATTAAACTTATGCGGTATGTAATGCCTATAGGCAATAAATTAAGTAACAGTTATTTCATGACGTGGTTGTAAACAACATTATATCCATTTAACTAATATGTGGTGTGCATATAGTTATTTCGTAAGTCAGTGATATTTAGTTAAAGTCAACTATTAAAAGCATTTATAGGTAATATGTATTCTGAAAATTTATTTCCAGTTGGTACATCTGGTTATGTTATATAATATGACGATGAATCGGTTGCTAAATTACGTTGCTGTTACTCGAAGTGTTCGTAATTAATCTGTAAATAATTTCGAAAATTAGTTGTACTCGGCCTAAATTAACTTTCTTTGAATTAATTTTAATAATTTTTTCAAGTACGCAGGCTGAATCGTAGGTAATGTCATTAATTTCAGAGGATTATTCTTTTAGATAATTCTAACAAAAAAGTTCTGGACGTTCTTGCTTCCTTTCGAGACAAAAATTGTTTTATATGAAAAATTTCATAACGTGTTTTGTGAAAACCATTGATTTTATTCCCTTTACTCTACAATATGCTCAGTCAATTTAAGACAGCAGTGTATTATGATATTATATTATGTTTAAAAGTGTTTTAGTTTTGTCCTTTATAAGTGTAGGAATTTGATACGAACAAACATAACTTTTTTGTTCCATATACAACCTCTTTTATCTCGAAAAGGAAGCAAAAAACGAGCAAAATTATATTAAACATTTTGCTTGAAATATCTCAAAGAATTACTCCCTGAAATTAATGACATTACTTACGGTTCACTCTGTATAATAATATCGTGGCAGCCATATTGGAATGGTGCCGTTGTGCCGTTGCAACAAATGTAATTTTTGCTCCCGAGTTTACAAGTTCTTGTAGTAGGGCAGTTACCTGCATGACAGAAGTAGTCGCTAACTTGTGAGTTAGTCATCGAATTTTATAAAGCAAGTTTTCCGGGTTTAAGATTTCATCATTAATAAATTAACGGGATTTTATTACTGTGGTAATTAGATATGAAATATTCTTCCCCGACAATTCTATTACTTTCATTATTGATCACTTTCAAGATTTGTGAAGATTATCTGGTGTTAGTTAATTAATGACTTTTATTTTACCAAATGCATAGCAAATTTTTACTTGTCTCTATTGTAATAAAAGTCAGATTTATATTCACTATGGCGTGTTCTAAAATTTCTTTTCGTTTGGCCTACGTACTTCGTATTACAACTTTTAGAGTTAGCTAATAAATTTCTATATTCAAGTATCTGTCCTTGTCTTGTGTTTTAATAGGTAAAATTGTATCTATTTTGTTATTTGTGCTAAAGGCTTTATTTTTTTAAGTCAGTTATACAATTTATTTCAAATATTTCTATTAAATATCATTGTTGCCCAATTTTTCTTTTCGTTAGCTTTACGTTCTGTTATTTTCAGGGTACTATGTGTGTTGATTTCTTTTTTTTTTTTTTTTTGTTATTTAATGTGTTATAGTTCTTTTCTTATATGCATTTTCTCGGGCAAGATTTGTTATGGTATTTAATTCTTTTTTAATACTGCTTAATAGTATTTTGAGTATTCTATCTATAAGGTATATCAATTTACTTAATTTGTTGCTATGTGTTGATTAGAGTTCACTTTTATAGAGTGTATGTGTTAGCAATAGATTTTCGGTACCTATATAAAAAATTATGGATTTCATTTCCTCTGTTTGTAATGTAAACTTCAAATTAAATCGTAGTTTATTGAGAGTATGAAAATTTAATATTTGAAAAGGTTATTAACCTAAAATTCTGATGTATGTAATCAGCTTCACTTGTAAAACTTTGTTATGATGTTCAATATAAATTGTAACTTTAAGACCTAATGATGCTTTATATAAAAAGCGAAAACGTTTGTAGACATTAAAAATACATAATGTAACGTGTAAAACTGTTGTATTCACCTACTTGGAATAATAAGTATAAACTGATATATTGTTAAGATTTGAGTCAATAGAGTGGACGACCCCTCTAGTCTTAACTGTGCTGCTGAAGTAACCTTTATGTAGTTCCGAAACTTCGGAAATGTCAAGTTTCAGAACACGGTAGAATACCCAAAATTCTTATTCTGAATATTGATATTATTTATAATCATAAAATTATATTACCTTCATTATAACAAACTGAATCATTCAGAGTAAACGTTCAGGGCTTTACAATTGAATGTAATTAAATGTATTGAACGATAATTAAAGAATTTTCATTAAAATTTACAAATGTGTGTTGATGTGCTATGCCACACATGCTCCTGATCCATGATCTATCATGCTGATGAAACAGAAGAGAATCAGATAAAGTATTATTTTTTTATGTCCATGGATTCACATACTTCTACTGCATTTGTAAGCAATACAACTAGGTTTTTGTGTGCTTGGTAGTACTTTTTGTCTCACTTTATGTATATTGCTTCCAAAAAAGTTTATTTAGTTCTCGCAGTTTGAAGAGGTCCGCACTGGGAAGCGCACAACATCGATTTCTCGAAAATGTTAAAAGGTTTTAAAGCGCAAACAGCGTATCTCTTAGAAGCTCACACGTACGCTAGTGGTCTTGCAGTCTATCATGTTTGATCTTTGCATACATATGTCAGTGTTTGTTCGTAATGAATTCTCTAGTGCATTGTAGTTATATAAAGTAATAGATAATATACCGTCTTTCATATGTCTTTGAAACATTTTATAAATTCACCACAAACTACGCAACACATGATAGTTATTCTTATCCCGCGCCGATTAAGAGAGAAATTCTCCAGAGCTTTTAAAAGAAAAGCCCTCTATCATAGTTGCCTAGTAGCAAATATGGCGTTCAGTAAACGTGAGCAGTCATTTTGTCTGTTGCAATTTCTACTCAAGAGCCTCGTCCATTATGACTGTACAGCGATGATTTCGAGCGGAATTCCAGAAGGTAGAATCTGTTTTCAACAGCATCAAGAAATCGTATGAGAAATACGAGATTTACATAAACGTGTTCGAAAATTGACTGATGCATCCAGGATAATGACTATATCTTTCAACAAGGCGGCAGTCTGGCTCACTACCACAAACACGTACGAGGGTATCTCAATCAAAATATGTCATAAAGGATATCATGCACAGAATAAGGAGAAGACGTGTTAATGTCATTGCCATCCCGGTCCCCGGATTTAACCCCCTTGACTTTTTTATTGAGGTTTGTGAAGGATAAGATTGTCTTTGTGTCTCTACTCCCATAATATTCAACCGTATCACCACTGCTGTAACTCTGGTGGATTGTGATATGCTGACTGGTACTGGGGTTGTTATGATTTATCAGCACATAAACGTCTGCCATATCAGCAAATGTGAAAAGATTGAGCATCTGTGATGTAAAACAAAAATAAATTGATGAATTTCCTCTATTTCTGTATAACAAAATTTGTTACCTGTTGCATAGTTTATGGCGATTTTCTAAAATGTTTCACGGACTTCTTAAAGACGGTTAATATTTTTTTCTGAAAATTAAAATTTATTAATAGACCTATCTAATGTCTTATATTATAATATATTATTTATTATTACTTATTCTGATGATGCCATGAATTCATTGTAATTCTTAAGGACAATAAACATCTTGTCTTATCTAATGGAGTTCGTTAAAATTAGTTCCAAATTCATTAATTGTGTCTGTAATGCTTTCGGCAAATTACGCGAACCAACATTCTACAGAAACTGCACTCTGTTAATTTCTCTTCTGCTATACTCTTCCGGGCATTATTTAAGGAGGATGTTGGGTGAAATTTCTATTTCCTTCATTTTTCAAACTACGTCCTTGGCTTTCTGTACAAATAATCACGGCGTGATAGATAATGTTGTGGCGAAGTTTCATTTCTATGAGTCAATTAGTTTGAGTTATTAACAAAACTATTTTTAAAAATATTGCATATTTCAAGATGAAATGTGTCGCTCAGTTTTTGAGTAAGATGTTTGAAATTTTTTGCAAGACCAGTGGCATATTTAGGAAAAAATATTACACATTAGTTTTCCTATATCTTAACTACAGGGGGGGGGGAACAATTTTTATAATCACTGCATACCTAAAAATTGAAATTTTTATTGCCACTATAAATATTTTTAAAAAGTATTCATTTAATCAAAATCCCATGCGCTATTTTGTTAATCACAGTATATAGAATATGTAGTAAAAATTTCATGTTCCTAACATCAAAATTGTAGAGTTATTATACTTCCAACATGACCAAATGTGCTAAAGAAAAAGCCTGAGAAAACAGCTGGTAAAATTTGCATGGAATTGAAGTTCAAGGGTGCAGCCATTTATATATTGCGTAATATTTATTCTTTCGAGGGCCACAGGGCATTGAAACTTCTTCAACATATAAATAAGAGATTGACGATTCATTTTTACAAGAAAACAAAAATGACCAATATTTCACCTGCAACCCCCTTAATGTAAGAATGCATATTATGTTTGCTTTTGCGCTATTCTTTGCTGGCAAGAGTGCTTACAAATTTTTAACCACACCGGTTATTACTGTACGATGCGTACGTACAATATACCTAAATACTGCACATACATGCGTACATAAATAGCAGTAGAAAGTTCTAAGTCGGTACAAGTTGGAAGGCCAATACAATTTGTGTGCTCTTTTCATGTAATCGGGGGTGCTCTTATGACGTATTTTTGGCTTTAGATTTTAATTTAAAAGGGTGTAATGTGCTCTCTTGATCAATACTGATTTGAAAGAGTTATTTACCTGACTGTCGTGTAGTTTCTTAATATTAACTTATTAAGGCTCTGTCTATTTTAGTTTTTAACAACAAATCCAAAAGTTCGGGGTCAATTATTGTCGTTCAGAGAAATGGAGATTTATCTCTCACTAACAAGCAGTTGTGGTTTCTCTTGTATTGTGTTTGATCCATACGTCTTACGCTGTAACCTTGCGCATACTAAGTAAATCCTGTGACCTGGAAATGTGTGCAGGATAATGTTATGATTTTTCAAACGTTATTCTCAAATCGAAATATATGTACATTTCGATAATTTTATTGTTCGTAACTCTGGTTTAATTTTAAGCCGGATAGCCTATTTCAGACGTAATATGATGATAATGATGTTGATGATGATGATGATGATGATTATGACGAGTTTTTTTTTTCCTAACAGGTTAACAGCCTTTGATTCGAAGAAGGATAGTTTTTAAAATATGGTATCTGTGAGATTATCTTGTCCGTCTGGGTGACGTAATGCCCGAGGTTGCGGGTTCGATCCCGGCCTAGGTCGATGGCATTTAAGTTTGCTTATATAACCTCGGCAGTTGGAGCGTCGTTAAATAAAACATAATTTAATGTAAGGTTATCTTAATTCTGTAAAGAAATTTAGACAATCATATTTCCGCGTTTTTTTATATTATCTTACTGCGCTAGTAACGTGTTTCTTTGTTTGATGCTTAAGATTTGAAGACTGGCCTGGGCACCACAATTCTAACGTTCAGCCTGCTCCACTTAAGTGCAGAACATAATGAATATACAAGGAACACGACCGAGGTGCCCTCTCCAATAATTCTATCTGCAACAATGCCGCTGCCGAGACAGTGACGACAAATTTAATGGCATTAGCAAGTTGCCTCTTAGTTACAATAAGCCTCCGTTCCGCGAGGCGTCAGTGCTTCCCCCTAGCGGCGGCGAATTTAATTACGATGTGGCCGCCGGGCGCTCAATTGGTTGTCTCCTCGTTTTGACTTCGAGACGATTTTTTTCCTCGATAAAAATGAGGAAACTTATCACATTAATGCAAGTCATTACCGACTTCTTCTTGTCGAGAGGCCCAGATCTTATATTACAAATTATGGGAATGTAAGGCTTGCTGCTTACACAAGTGTGCTCCGGTTTTTATTTCATTCTCGCAGCAGTTGCAACTGAACCTTCATCTTTCTTTTAAAGGATATAATAATGTTTGGCAAGATCCAATACTCACAGCTGGCGTACACAGTTGTGATAGAACTTCCTTGTGTCCTCTATTAAAAGTTTCCTTTTTATTAACAGCAATCTCTCCATTTTACAGACCACAATACTGTAACAATTTGGATGATGAACAAAGTAAATATGGCATTTTATAACCAGTACATCCACAGATAAAATCCTTCTGTCATTTTCTCTCTAAGAAAACAGAATTAAACTTACGGACTAAAGCAAATATACATTACTCTGATATGTCCTGTATATGCATAAATATAACCAAGTTTTAGTTAATGTAAATACAATATAAACTTTTAAATAGTGGGACAAAATATGAAGAAATAAATAATTAAATTAGTATAAAAGATACAAGTAACCAAGCAAGATGGCTCAGAAGGTAACGTTTGAGACTTGCATTCGGGAGGTCCCGGGTTTAAAACCCGTGATCGACCAATTTCACTGGAATATTCCATGGTTTCTCTCAGTCAAAAAAGGAAAATGCCGGATAATTTACATACCAAGATTCATGACCACCTCAATCATCAATTTTTAAAACATTAATCAAAACCTAAAATCAGTGAAATGAACACAAGCCATCTATAAAACACGACAGTAGAAACAGGAACTCAAAAATAGTAAAGCGGCCTTATGATATACTCAAAGATCGTAAACACGCGATATGACCACAGATGTTAAATCGTGTATAAATAAACTTTATGCTCGACCATGCCGAAATGTAGTAATTATACACCTGGTAGCAGCCCTTTAATAGACCTCATTAAAGTACACCTATTCATTAAAGTTCAGGTTTTCCACCAATCAGAAAGCAATATGAAAGCACGGAGGCTGGAAATCCAATACTGTCGCAGAAGGTTATGTTCTGTTACTATAATAATTAGCGTTAATTGTAAAAATATTCAAATAAATTCAATTTGTCATCTCGTTTTTCAATGTCTAAATCAATTTCCAGGTTATATCAAGATTAATGTTCATTTTACTCTCTAGATTATATCAAGGTCAATGACATTTGTTCTTCGGAAAAAATCAATACTTTCGCGTCTGCGCACATCACAATTTACGAGATATTGCACAAGGTCTCTTCCGCTCCCCAGTCAGATAAGAATAATATGAATACTTATGAATAATTTCAAGCTAGAAATATGGTCGAGCATAAAAAGTTGTATGAAACTTGCCTATAATGGTAATTAAGACGCTCGTATCAACATTATGAAACGAGAACAAGCGAGTTTCATAAACATACCACCGTCTTAATTACTACCATTATAGGCTCGTTGCATAATGTACTATTACACAAAAAGAGAGAGAAGTTTATAATGCAGCATAGGATAACATAATAAATCGACGAAAGAAGGAATGGTACACACGTGTTAATGTAATGGACAGCAATCGAATTGCTTAATTTTAAGAATGAAGGGGTAAACCATCCCGAATCAAAACCGTCGTCAAAAGAACAAATACAGTGCGCGGTATAAACAACTTACCGGCATTATAACCGGTCTTAGCTCGCGTGTTTAGTGGGGAGATCCGATCGCTCTCTCACACGGCAGATAAACGAATGGGCGGTGATTTAGGCCTATATTTCCGTACAAATAATGTGTCGGTTAAGGCTGGTTCACAATAAACCGGGAACGGAAACGACAACGAGAACGAAAACGGAAATAATGTTAAATAGATTTATTTTAACAATATTTTCGTTTTCGTTCTCGTTGTTGTTTCCGTTCCCGGTTTATTGTGAACCAAGCTTAAGATATAAAAAGAAAACGTTATGTTGACCTTACAGTTTATCAAATCATATGTTGAAAATGATATCCACCGTTCTTCATGCAAGAATCATATCAGTGTAGAAAATTCTGAAACATTTTCTGCAAGTCTCTATCTGCAGTTTACTCAGCACCCGCATGATTTCATTGTACAGATCTTCAAGTGTGTGTCGATTGTTCTCACTGTCTGTTTTAAATTTTCCAAAAAAATAAAAATCACAAATATTTAAACAGTGAAATTATAGGCAAAGATTGGCAGAATGGTCGACCTGGTTGGTGAGTTGGTATAGCACTGGCCTTCTGTGCACAAGGTTGCGGGTTCGATTCCGGGCCAGGTCGATGGCATTTAAGTGTGCTTAAATGCGACAGGCTCATTTCAGTAGATTTACTGGCATGTAAAAGAACTCCTACGGGACAAAATTCCGGCACATTCTGCGACGCTGATATAACCTCTGCAGTTGCGAGCGTCGTTAAATAAAACATAACATTAGCATTGGCAGAATGTGATTCAGAATTTTCTAAACCGAAGTGATTCTTGTATTCAGAAAGGTGGACATCATTTTCAAGATTTTATGCTTTGATAAAAGGTAAGATCAAATAACGCTACGACCAAATTGTACACAGAAATCATTTTATTTTTAATTCAATTTTTATTGTACCTGACTTTTTGAATGTACTTCACTCACACCCCTTCTACTAATGAAGATCCAACTGCACTCCACACAGAACCAAGGCCGCATATAGTAAGCAGTACTGAGTTAGTGAGTATAGTACGTTCCATAAATATGTTCGCGTTTTCCAATGACGAAAGAACTTTCAATATTGAATCACATTTTCACACAGGTACTGTCGTCCGTTTGCCTACGTCGCATCTGAATTTCCACCACCTGCTTCTGCTCGCCCCACTGTAAAGGCTAGTGGCTGGGCTGTCTTAGCTGTTTTCTGAAAACATTAATTTCTGTTAGGAATTGAATTACGTAATACTATTCAATTGTTAAAAATAACTTAAATAAAAGGGCCTCTTTAAGTAATTAACTGTCATGTGATTTCCCCCCTTTCTACGATCCTGCGACATAACCACTTGGACGGACAGTAGATAGCATGTCTGAGTAATTTTATCTATCCGGGTCGGGCAGAAGTGAAGATTGAATTTACAGTACGTAAGGTATTCTTTTATATAATAAGGACAATTATTTCAACATGAGTTTCTAGTACGAAGGACGAAATTGGTAATTGGAATTAGATGCAATAGTCTATAGTGCGATAATATGCACAAAAGAACTGAAGCCTGTATCAAAATGAACGGCCACCATTTTCAAAAACATGTTTAATTATAATATTATGATTATTTTTCAATGTAACTTCATTCTCTATATTGTACGCTAATGGGCTGTAGACAGTATAATATACACTGCATAATAAATACATCCGAATTGATAGCTCAGTTCGTAAGTAAAAACACTTATTGTTAATACTGTACTATATTTTGATTAAACAAAAACCTAATGAAAATTATCAAACTCAAAATTGCGATATTTCCTAGTTTACGTAAATGGATGAACTACTTTTCTTACCGTCTATACCTAGTAAAGTGATTTGTTTGTATTTTACGCCACCAGTCGTGGAAGGGGGTAGCAAACGGTGTTTCCGGTCCTCAACCATTAGTCTAAATGTATAGACAGGTTAATATTAGAAATGTTAGTAAAAATAAAATTATGTCCCCGTATGTGCTGTACATTGTACGTCTCACGCTTCTAGCAACAATTTCTTTCTGATCATGTCACCAGTGATATCTGCCTCTGTGGTTCGTTTCCTTGAATTCACTTGCAGAAGGCATTTATGAGTGAAATAATTGAAGACTTCCCTCGAATAAGGGTGTAACGAACAAATCTATAACACACGTTTCAGGAAAAAAGAAAATAATTTCAGGGGCATATTTCGTTAGCCTACATTTATTAGCAGAACCATTTGATTAATCAAGGATACAAGTTTATCGAACTATTGGAGGCATTCATTTATTGTTATAAATTATTGCTTCAGAATCAGTTTTTTAATTGAAGTCAAAAATTTAATTGATTTTATGTTACATCATTTTCGAGGGAGGTCTTCAATTGTTGTGCAATCAAATGAGATGGTGGAATTATTTCGTTTTCTACATTGCACGAAAGTGACACTTTTACAGAACGGAATTATACTAATCTCAATTATTTCACTTCATACTTGACATGATGGAATACTTAAAGAAGAAGAGGAGGAGGAGGAGGAGGAAAAGGGGAAAAAATTTGGTTAACAGGCTAACGGTTAATTATAGAGAAAGTTAGCTGTATATACAGCACCTCATTTTCTTGCCAATTCACTTAAAATTCGTATTTTATTTGTTAATGGGCAGTTGTATTAATACGGCACATCTTCATACTACCACCGAGACGAGAGAATGTACTTCGACGAGACGATAGCACCCGATTCCTTTAAAATTTTTCTTATCCTGGACCCTAAAGACTTCCGTGTATTTATCAAAGAAAACCACTTATATGGCGAAGCAATGTGAATAAATTAAAGATTTGTGCAACCATCACATTCGACACATTGGTCAACGTTTTTCATTGTTAGTTCGTCTAACACAGAAGTGCTTGGATGCTAATAGATAGACTTTGTGCATTTGTAGTTATAGTATATTTCACAATCATCTCTTGATATGTATATCAATATTAGTGACACAGTATTTAAGCTGATATTTTGAACATTTAAGTGTTTATACAATTTTGAACCCATCTCTGTACAGAATACCGGTGTAAACATGTAGAACAAAATGTAAGTGTTAAAAGAACAAAATTCTGATGAAAATTATACAAAAATAGGATAATAAAATACGTAATTTGTTTTATACATTAAAATAATTAAATGCAGCTACATTAATTACAAGCCTCACCAACGATTGTGTAATTGTGTATATAAAGCTAGTTATACAGTATACCTGACAGAAGTATTTAAAGAGGTGCAAAATTGTACGACGCCATAGAATTCACGGACATGTTCATGCAATTTCATTTAATAATCCGTGGCGTTACAGCCCGTGAAGGTCCTAGACCGACCAGCCGGCTGCTGGCCTCACGCCCACATGCCGAAGCAGAGGTGGACGAACATCCAGAGGTGGAGGTATCGTGTGGTTAACACATTGATCCCCCAGCCGTTATAGCTGTATTCGCAACCGGATTTCGCTATCTATCGTAGCTCCCCAAGTTCATCACGATGCTGGGTGGGCACCGGTCCCATACACTGGCGCAATTTCATTCACATTTATTTATTTTATACATTTGCTTTAAATACAGAGACATCATTTTATTTTTACTAACATTTCTAATATTAACCTTGCTATATCTTTGGATTAACGGTTGAGAACCAGAAACACCGTTCTCTACCCCTTTTCAAGACTGGAGTTCGATGATAGACTACTTACGTAAAATACAAACAAATCACTTTACTAGGTATAGGAGGGAAGAAAAGTAGTTAATCCATTTACGTAAATTTGGAAATATCGTGATTTTAGTTTGATAATTTTCATAGTTTTTTCTTTAATCAAAATACACTACTGTATTAACAATTTACTCACGAACTGACCTATCCATTCGGACGTATTCATTATGCAGTGTACATTATACTGTCTTCAGCATATTATCATACAATATAGAAAATGAAGTTAAATTGAAAAATAATCATAATATGGATATTTAAACATAATTTTGAAAATGGTGGTCGTTCATTTCGATACAGGCTTCAGTTCTTTTTTGCATATTATCGCAATATAGACTAACTCCAATTACCAGTTTCGTCCTTCGTACTAGTAACTCATGTTGAAATAATTCTGTACCTACTCTATAAAAGAGTACCTTACGTACTGTAAATTGAATCTTCACTTCTGCCCGATCCGAAAAGATAAAATTACTCAGACATGCTATCTACTGTCCGTCCAAGTGGTTTTGTCGCAGGGTCGTAGAAAAGAGGGAAATCACGTGTTAATTAATTAACGAGGCCCTTTTATTTAAGTTATTTTAAATAGTTGTATAATATTACGTAGACATCCAATTCCTAACAGAAATTAATGTTTTCAGAAAAGAGCTAAGACAGCCTAGCTACTAGCCTTTATAGACGGGCGAGCAGAAGCGGGTAGGGGAAACCGGGATGCGACATAGGTAAACGGACGACAGTACCTGTGCGAAAAAATGATTGAACATTGAAAGATCTTTCGTCACTGGAAAACGCGAACATACTTCTGAAACGTACTATAGTCACTAACTCAGTACTGTTTACTATGACCGTAAGGCGACTTTGACTGTCTATGCTTAATTCTATGTGGAGAACGATTGAAAGTTTACTAGTAGAGGGGGTGGGAGTGAAGTACATTAAAAAACTCAGGTACAATAAAAATTGAACTAAACATAAAATGATGTCTCTGTACTTGTCATTGTTTTAAGATGAGTGAACGTTGAAGACTGCCCAATCATTAGATACATTACATATGAAGGGTACACGGGAAAAACGATCAAGGTCCATCAAAAATCGAAATTGAGTTAATAATGCTATCTTATAGTGGAAAGGAAGTACTATCATGTGGTCTAGCTAGTAATAAGAAATCATCGTTCTTGACATTCCACTACGTAAATTTCTATTAAACACACACATAACAAAGTATTAAGTGCTTAAACTTTAAAATTAGTTTTTCTCGAAACTTTCTAAAATGGACCTTGATCGTTATTCCCGTGTACCCTTCATATATTTGTATAACTATTCTCTCTTACATATAAATGTATAACATATATTAAAAGTTTACTTTACAGTGCTGTATCGAATAGCATGTTATTTAGCGTTGATGGAGTTGGTTATTGAGTTATAAAGAGCAGGTATTCGACCTGACGAGTCCAAGCATTTGCTTTACAGTTGGGAAAACTTCGGAAAATCCCAAGTATTTAATCAGCCCTGGTGAGATTCAAAATCGAATTCTCATCGTATAAATTATATATATCTTTATAATACCACTATAAGGAAAACTTCAATCTGTTCCCATAGCCTATAATATACAGGTCCGGCAGAAGTAAATCCATTTTTAACCTGTGTGGTATAAGGTCTATAGTGTTGAAATATTTTATTACTAACTGACGTACAGGCCTCTGACTTAGTAACTTTTGTGTTCCAGGTTTGCTGAAGTAAGAATATGACCCATCAGCTAACGACGGAATGAGTGAGGACTGTAAAGCTGTATTATGAAAACCATGGCAATGGAGCAGCAGCCGCTCGTTTGTTACGTGAATAAATTTACATACGACGGTGCAGAGTCGTATCAACATAAGTTTGATCATGAAGAATAAGACAGTGAGTATGATAACAATAGATCAGGGAAGATGAGTTTCATCGACGATAGAACAGGCTGCCGAATTACGGGAAGCACTGTTGCGAAGCCCTCAGATATCAATAACCATCTGGCAGAGGGACTATACTGTTTTCGCTGTAAGAAAAATCCTAATGTAAACACAAGCACGTTGCTGTCTTACCCGTGATTGGCTCACAGTCGAAACACTCACACGACGCAGGAAAATATAGTCCGCATTTGGAAAATATCATCTTGTATTATTTGAAAATAAAAAATTGAATTCTAGTTGTTAAATACAATGAAACATAACTTCACTCATATGTAAAATGATATGTAAAAGAAAAGCTACTTTTATATTTTGTTATGTGTTATAACGCGGATGAATACCCACAGTAATACCGAGGTAGTCTGTTTTTGTAACAAGCTGGCGTCTCTCGAGCTCGTAGTTGTTCCCGTAAGCACGTAGTACTGAAGTATGGCTTCTGCATCCTGGGTGTGTGTGTGGTTATTAATCATAAGAGTAGAAACCCTCTCTAAAGCGGTGAAAAACAAATAGTCTTAAATGTATATAATAAGTTATGTGAGTTTTAATTAGAGTAATTATAAAGGATATGTTTCCTAAGAAAATGAATGCATAGTAGTGAGGTTAGGCCTACTTGACGAGTAACGGGAAATGTTTAACATGAAACAGAATGTACAACAGCATGCGGGAACACGTACTGAGAATCTATGGCGCCAAATAGCGGCCAATGAAGCTTCACTTCAGTCACGTGCTATTGTTTATATTAAGATTTTTCTTACAGCGAAAAGATTATAGGTATTAGTGACAGAATTCTCAAAGGTTGCTGGAAAAATGAAAATGAAGTCATTTTACCTCATTTGTTACAGTCCTTGAATAATGGAGTTTCAGACTGGAGGTCAGAATTTTGTACACGATTTTTGGCTCATTTACGTGAGAATGGGAACTATCCAACGAAGAGGTGGTCAGGTCACAATACGTTCAGACTGAACAGCTAGGATCTCAATCGCTGTATTTCTGTATTTAATTCACATGTTATGTTAACTTACTAGGGGTAACAGTTTGGGTAGCCATTTCATTCACGGATATCAGGATAATTACCTGCATGTCCTACAAACACAATTTTGGCATCGAGTTGAACAAAAGCTGAAGTGGTCACCGCCACATATGCGTTGCGTGTCGGAAGATGAACATACATGTCAAAGGAATATGGATAGGGAAACGTAGGTCACTGAAGTGGCCGGCTCGATCGCCGGATCTAAAGCGGACTGATTTATTTTTGTGGGTTGTCCTTAAAGATCTCATCTACAAGAACAAACCCTGAAATATTGATGTGGTTGTGTGTTTGTATTTGAGTGAGTGAGTGAGTGAGTGAGTGAGTGAATGAGTGAGTGAGTGAGTGAGTGAGTGAGTGCACGTATAGCCTATAGAATTATGTGTATCTATAGGAAAAGTAATGTTCGATACCAAACACCACACTTTTCTGTCGCATAATAATATAATATAGTATATATTAAGTAATAATAATTACATTATATTATATAATTTTCTGGAGTGTTAACGTAGTGACATTATGGAAAATTTCAAAGGAAAAGAATGCTTTTCAAATTGTGTTACTATAACTCCTGATCCTCTATAATAGATTGATTAGCCTAGTTCACTTTCAATACAAGTTTTGCCAATTACACTATGCTGTCATCTAGCGACATAGCTTGCGTTCGTTACCAAAAAATTCATTTTCGATAGTGGAGATCGTAGTGGTTGTTCTCTTTTAAGCCTATATGTTGTCAATTTATAACAGGGAATGGCTAATCTGAGATAAATGTGATCAGGGCTATAACTCAATATTAAAATATAACATAGAGAAAGATTGTTACTTACAATTCATGTCGACATGCACTGTGGCCTCTAAGGGGTGAGTGCGGTTATTGTTGGAGGCATGGCATTTGAGTTGAGAATGCAAATCTTGCCGTCCCAGGTTTCTGATAATGATCTCGTTACGGACAAGATGCCCACCATCACTAGTCTTCAGTACTGTGGATACATTGCTGGCCAACTGGTCGTTGCGGTACCATGTCACTACCGGTCGAGGTTTGCCTGCAAATAAAGCAAGAGAATTCTCACTTGTGGGACTTTTACGACACATCTCAAAACCATATTCACACGTTCAGATTAACTTCACTGCGACAGATGTGAGGATTATGCTGTAAAGGATTTGGGGGAAATTCGGTGTAATAGTGTGGACTGATCTGATTTAGTTCATAAAAGATTCCATTGTAAGTGTATAAACTCGGAGAACTTTTGATGTATTTGAAAGGAAATGAGAAAAATGTCTTATCCATTGGGATGCCTTTGAAGCAACATCACATCACGGTCGTTCTCGAAAAGATATAGTAACCTCAGCAATCATCACCATCATCATCATCATCATCATCGTCATCATCAACATCATCATCATCAGATTGAATGCTACTACTTCTATCACATTAATATCAATAATACAACCACTATCATCTCTACAGCGACAGTCAACTTAGATCATTCTGTT
Organism: Periplaneta americana; assembly: GCF_040183065.1. Classification (NCBI taxonomy): domain Eukaryota; kingdom Metazoa; phylum Arthropoda; class Insecta; order Blattodea; family Blattidae; genus Periplaneta; species Periplaneta americana. Next base: position 100,251,483 of record NC_091124.1, read on the forward strand.
TTGGCTTTTTTCATTTGTTAACTCATGCATTATTTAAATAATTATTATTTATATGTGTTGGGAGAGTAATTCATATTATAAAGGTTTCTTAAGATATTCACTTTATTATGTAGTCCTTTCAAATACCTTTAATTTCTACTTGTTTATGTATTTCTAATTTTGTTTTATGTGGAATATATTTTATTTTTATCTTATTTTCGCTTGCAGCTTAACAGTTCAATAGATGTAAAACAAATTTATGATACAACTGGAGTCCTACGTTTGGTTACTTTGAATACAATTTAAGTGTACCTCGATCATATTAGCTCCATGCTGCTGTCTCTACCCGTACGTTCCGGTACTGTGTGTTTACATCTATTCGTTTACCCATGTCTAAGTCGGTGTACAACAGGAATACTACTAATGTACATAATACCACTTGAATTTAATAGCAATAATAAAGAAGTATATACTTTAGAGGCGACTTGTAAACAATAAATTATATTTTTTTTTTACCACTGTTAGACGAAACTAAAACTTTTCAGGCGCCAGCAGCTTTATTTTCGAGGTACATCACATTTCGCCCACACAGGCAATGAGAAAATCATTCGAGCTAAGGTGATACATTAAAAAATATTAAATATCTATGCAATGCAAGCACACTCTTTTAGAGACGCTCTGTGCTCTCCACTGAAGCTATGTAATGACAATACCTTGAGATGCGCAACAAATGCAACAATTTAATCTAAGAAGCACATTTGAATTTCTTCCTACAGCCGCTTTTGTTATCATTTTGTATTAATCGTAGTAACATAAAAGAAATGGAAATCTCAAAAATGTTGAACTCAATAAACAATTCAGGCACCACATAGTAATTTTTAGTCGCCATGGCTATATACTTCCTGTAATTTGTCTATCCATGATTTTTAAAAGAAGTAAAACGGATTAAGATACTTTAGATTTGATTAAAAGTTCAAAGAAATAAAATGAAAAACATACATTTCAACACAAACTTAAAATAAAGCAAATTATGTGTGTGTGCTTAACGAATCTTTACACGTTACGATAAATGACAAACATTTTAAGTGTCTCAAATGAAAATTTTTTCCTTCTTTCTGATAAAATACATGTTCTTTCCTACTGAAGAGCTCGCTACCAAATTATCCTATTAGGGCACTGATTTCAAAGCGCCCAGCTTTGTTTTGTTTTCGTATGTTCGCTGAACAGCAGACCTGAACTGTGTAGTAGGCTCGGGTGACTCCGATCTACATTCCATACATACCTACACTCTTGCGGATCGCTTGGAGGCTTTAGGTAACCAAACGCTGGATTCTAGATATAAAACAGAATGGACAGAGACAAAACGAGGGAACCAATCCCTAGTTGAAAAATACAGATCTTCTCTTCCCATTTTTCATTGCGGATGTGTGTATGAATACTGAGATGTAATATAATTATTTCTTGATGAAAATTTCAATTATTATCAATAATAGGAATATAAAGTTAGATATGTACTTTTATATAATACGATCATATTAAATTCACTTCATTTCTGCAAAATTCGTTGTAAATCCATCGTAGTTACTGATTGTGTACAGAGAGAAAGGACCATAACTTCATTAATTTTTAAGGACAGAATCTTTAGATTATAAGTAACAAGAAAGTGACATGTCATGAGCCGAAAAAAAAATATTTGTGTCTGAAGTTTGAATCACTTTTATGGTAAAACTATTGGGTAGGCCTATGAGACGTATGAGTGGTAAGATATCAACGCGAAGAACAAGCCGAAAAAATTATTCCTGTGTTATTTCTTTGAAAAACGCTTCATTTTTGTAATAATGTACAAAATTACCTGACTAAATGCGCAATTACAGTGGATGGAACCTTCAGGGAGTCCACACCTGTGGAGTAACGGTTAGCGCGTCTGGCCACGAAGCCAGGTGGCCCGGGTTCGATTCCCGGTCGGGGCAAGTTTTTCCGGGGTTTTCCCTCAATCCAATATGAGGAAATGCTGGGTAACTTTCGGTGTTGGACCCCGGACTCATTTCACCGGCATTATCACCTTCATCTCATTCAAACGCTAAATAATCTAAGATGTTGATAAAGTGTCGTAAAATAACCTACTAAAAAAACCTTTAGGGAAATCCGGCATCGTTGTACTTGCGGGTTTCTCGGCAAGTGTACACTGTTTATCTGAATTCTTAAGTTCTACCTCAGCAGTAGCAAGTGTTATGCCAGTCTTTTCGTAGAATTCTAAAGGTGAAGTCAATTAAGGGCAAAGCCAAAATTTACTAATTGTGAGGACCTAGATATGATTTTTATTTAAGGGGGAATCAAGTCAGAATTCCCATAAATGTTTATTGCTGTGAGACAACGAGTGTTAGAGAAAGGATGTGTGATTGCAGCCTGTAGTAATCGTGGGCCGCGGTTACTCACCACCTTTATGTCTTATAATCTTTATTGCATGTTCTTATTTGTTCTGCACAGAATTGATTACTACCCAAGTTCAAGTGAAATTTCTTTTTATTTCTTGCATTGTAATTAAGCTGAAAGTATGGATATGTTAATACATTTTGTTGTTTTCTTTCACAAAATCTTAATAAAATAGGCCTACTGATGTTGAGAATCAGCCTACTTATGTTTGTTTATTATGAATTGCAAGGTTATGTTTAAGTATTCCGTTATGTTTACTTTATTCATAAAATAACAGCGCATGTATTAATTTTCATTTTTATAAAGCACACTGAACTACAAATCAGCTGATATTGATCGCCTCCTCACTGAAAGGCGTCTAAGAGTTTTCGATGTAAGCAGAAGCGAATCCTTTGCTTATTACTACTGCATTAAGTCTCGTACTTCCGCAGTTGTAAACAAAGCATTGCGCCGTTGCAAAGTTATTCACTTCTAATCTCTCAATAGAAACTCAATTTTTATCATAGTCATTGTACATAGAGAAACGGTTATTCGTATCTATTAGTTTTTTATATCTATTACTAGTGCAAATTAATGCAGTTATATTCTTTAACCCTGTTTAATGGCTGAACGTTGTGTTACACTTAAAAGAAATATAATTAAAAGTGTATAAATGCGAATTATTGTTAATAGGCCTATTAGTAATCTGTCAAAGGTTGTTATATTTTTTAGTCTTCATTTCATTTTGTACTTTCATATTTACATTAAGAATAAGTTTCTTTACACTAAAGTTTAGTTAACGTAGACCTAAATGTATTAATTGAAGAGTTCAGAGCCATAGTGGGCCAGGCGCCATTTATTAAAAACGGAGCAACCAAGGGTTAAAGTAAAGTGAATACCATAGTTTAATGAATATTGACATATCATTTAGTTTGAATGTGTGTACTTTACATTACTTGCTATTGAATTATGGTAATAACTTCATTTTAACCCTTGGTTTCTACGGTTTTGGTAAATGGAGCTTGACCCACTATGGTTCTGAACTCTTCAATTATGATATTTCAATTACAGATTATCATGTTTAAACTACCGATAGCATGATGATTGCTGTTCTTAATATTCTGCACTCATTTATGTAAAGTTTAGTAAGGTAGCGATTAAATTGAGTGTATTAAATGACGCATATATTAAACTTTTGTTTACATCTAGCTACCGGCAGTCTCACTTCATTTGTGTGAGTGATGGGTTTGTTATTGTTGGAATTATGTTTGCATATTGTTTCTGCCTTGTACTTCCGATTTGCATGTTCTTATTGTTATGTTTTTTTTCTCGTTGGAGTGGTTGCGTTATTCATTTCCATGTCATTAATGCTGTAATTAGCACACCTGTTATGTTTATTACTCTGTAATTGCTGCATTAAACCAATGCTAGTTAAAAGCCTGTCAAGCAGCTTTTGTAGTTTTCGTTAATTTTTATGATGCTTTAATAATCCTGTGCCTTGGGGCAAGACAGTGGTAAGTGCCATTAGGAAAGTTTTGAGAAATTGCAAAAACAAAGTTTGGGAAGGTCTTTGAATCATTGATGTTTCAGTCCAGTTCATATGATTTAATATAATATTCATTATTGTTTAACCATATCTTTAAAATTAAATAAGAGCATGTTATACAGTATATATATATATATATATATATATATATATATATATATATATATATATATATAGACACACACAAACAACAATGCATGCCTCATTGGTTGTGGAGTTACCATTATATTTCCTCAAAATTTTAGGCCAGTATTATATAGGAATTTTTGTTAATAATATCACTGATTGTTGCCACAATTATATTCAATAATCTGACTATAGGACGTACTTGCTGGAATGAAAAAGAACTCTTGTGGGATACCTCACGCTGATATAACCTCGGCAGTTGCGAGCGACGTTAAATAAAACATAATTTAATTTAATACAGGAAAGCATACGTAGAGAGGAAAATAAAGAGAGGAACAAATAAAGTTGAAAATCGAGGGAAAATACAGGAGCAATTAGAGGAATAATAGTAGAAAAAGAGGAGAGAATAGATGAGAAAATGAGGGGAAAATAAAGCGAAAAAAGAGGAGAATAAACAGGAGAAAATAGAGGGGAATACAAGGGGATAATAGATGTGCTAATAGACGGAAAATACAGAGAAAATGGAGGGGAAAATAAGCAGAAAGTGGGTGAAAAAAAGAAGTGAAATTAGAGGGATTAGAGTTTATTTCTCCTCCATTTCCCCTCTATCTTACCTCTGTTTTCTCTTTAGTATGGGATATATTTTCTCCCCAATTTTCTCTCTAATTTTTCCTATACTTTCTTTATATTTCCCTCTTTTCTCCTCGATTTTCTTTTATATTTTCCATAAATTTTCCCTCTATTTTCTCCATATTTTCTCCTTTATTTTACCACTAAATTTTCCTCTATTTCCCCTCTATTTTGTCTTCTGTATTACCTCTATTTTCTCTCTCGTTTTATCCATTTTTTAGTTTATTCGTCTTCTCGCTTTCTCGTTTCTTCGTTGTCTTTTTCCCTCTTTCTCTCGTTTAAAGTACTTGGTTCATATTCAGAACTTCTTTTAGTATCCCCTGTGGATGTTGGTTCCTCATTTGGACTCATTATTTCTCCTTGCAACAATAACCTCTTCCTAGTAACAGACATTTTCACAACACGAATGGCGGTTACCACTGTCTTGACTGAAGTTCAATGGTGTCTCTATTTTCAAATTCCTCTCACAGTCTTCATAGATGGCAGATATGACCAAACAAATTACAGACATAGATAGTAGAACTAGGGAACATTCAGAATGTGGTTTTATTCATACATGGTCCATATTGGCACTTACTTTCCCCAAGCACAGAATTCCACTGTAGATAGTATGAATGAATGTAGCAAGGCAGAGAGAAATGTAGGAAACAAGTCTTAACACATATTTAATTTCTCATTAATAACACTGACCAACACGAAATTTTCTCCGACTTAAAACAATGTCTCTTGTGGTTTGGTGTGCGCTGAATCCGAAAATGCATCACTTTTCATCACATCACGGAAGGTTTTTAAGATATACTATGATTTCACTTTTCGATAAGCGCTCTCCTAGGAAACATCTATCGCGGGTTAGGGGTTTTAAACCAAAACAAAAATGAGGTTATGACTTACTTCCCATGTATTGTGGGTCCCTAACACTACGGCATGGTGCGTCTTCAGGTTGCGGATAGAGGAGACGGCCTCCAGATATGGAGGGTAGCTGCGAATATATTGAATAAGCAGTCGTGGACAGCCGATAAGGGGTGGTCCTCCAGCTTGGGGGTTGGGCGAAGGGCTAACAACCCATCACCGTAAAAAACAGCTTGTTACGAATCCCTACAATAAGCCTCGGAATAGGACTGATTCTCTGGCACGACCACAGCAAAGGAATAAGGTTTTGAGATTTGGCACTTGGAACGTAACTAGTCTTTATAGAACAGGAGGGGTAACATTAGTAGCAAAAGAACTAGCCAGATATAGAATAGACTTCGTGGGAGTACAAGAGGTTAGGTTAGATGGGAATGGCATATCACAAATAGGAGATTACTTGTTGTATTATGGGGAAGGAAACAATAATCACCAATTAGGCACAGGATTCTTTGTTCATAAAAGAATAAAATCAGCAGTAAAAAGGTCGAATTTATCAGTGACAGGTTATCATATTTAGTACTTAAGGGTAGATGGTGCGACATCATAGTTATAAATGCTCACGCCCCTACAGAAGAGAAAGACGACCATATAAAGGATAGCTTCTATGAGGAATTGGAACATACTTTTGATCAGTTCCCTAGATATCACATGAAAATTTTATTGGGGGATTTCAACGCTAAAGTAGGACAGGAGGATATTTTTAGACCAACTATTGGAAAAGAGAGCCTACACATAACTAGTAATGACAATGGAGTTAGATTAGTCAACTTTGCCACATTGAAAAATGTAATTGTCAAAAGTACAACATTCCCCCATAAGGATATACATAAATATACTTGGACTTCTCTAGATGGATTGACACACAACCAAATAGATCACATCTTGATAGATAAACGGAGACATACTAGTATAGGCCTAGTAGATATTCGAACTTTCAGAGGTGCAGACTGTGATTCTGACCATTATTTGGTGATTGGAGAATTAAGAGAAAGATTATCATTAGCCAAGAGAGTAGAGCAACAAGTTAATATTACTAAATTCAATATTTTGAAATTAAAGGACGAGGAAGCTAAGCAAAATTATCAGGTCGAAATTTCGAATAGGTTTGCCACTTTAGAAAGTTCCGACGAAGTTGAGAAAGAATTAGATGTTAATAGCGTGAGGGAAATTATCATAGATAGAATCAAAATTGCAGCTGAGCAGAGCATAGGTTATTATGAAACTAAGAAAGAGAAACCGTGATTTGATGAAGATTGTTGCATGGTAGTAGAAAGAAGGAAACAGGCAAAATTGAAATTCTTACAGGATCCAGTTGAGGAGAAGAGAGATAATTATTTCAATGGAAGACGGGAAGCAAGTCGTACACTTAGGAATAAAAAGATAGGTTACTTGAAGGAAAAACTGAATGAGGTAGAAACAAATAGTAGGAATAAAAACATTCGAGATTTATATAAGGGTATAAAGGAATTTAAGAACGGATATCAGCCGAGGGTATACGTTATCAAGGATGAGAATGGTGACTTGCTAGCAGACTCTCCATCAATCCTAAACAGATGGAAAAACTATTTTGCGCAACTACTAAATGTACATAGGCCAAATAGAAATGATCGGGACGAAATTGAAATACAAACTGCTGAGCCATTTATACCCGAACCCACGCTTTCAGAAGTCGAAATTGCGATAGAAAATCTGAAAAAGTACAAGTCTCCAGGTATCGATCAAATTCCAGCAGAATTAATACAAGAGGGTGGAAGTGCATTATATAGCGAAATTTATAAACATGTACTTGCTATTTGGGAAAAGGAAATTGTACCAGAACAATGGAAGGAGTCCATAATTGTACCTATTTTTAAAAAGGGGGACAAAACCAACTATGGTAACTTCCGAGGAATATCACTTTTGTTGACGTCGTACAAAATTTTGTCCAATATTATTTTGAGAAGATTAACTCCGTACGTAGATGAAATTATTGGGGATCATCAGTGCGGTTTTCGGCGTATTAGATCGACTATTGATCAGATTTTTTGTATTCGACAGATAATGGAGAAAAAATGGGAGTATAAGGGTACAGTACATCAGTTATTCATAGATATCAATAAGGCATATGACTCGGTTAAGAGGGAAGTATTATATGATATTCTTATTGACTTTGGTATTCCCAAGAAACTAGTTCGATTAATTAAAATGTGTCTCAGTGAAACATACAGCAGAGTCCGTATAGGTCAGTTTATATCTGATGCTTTTCCAATTCACTGCGGGCTAAAGCAGGGAGATGCACTATCACCTTCACTTTTTAACTTCGCTTTAGAATATGCCATTAGGAAAGTTCAGGATAACAGGCAGGGTTTGGAATTGAACGTGTTACATCAGCTTCTTGTCTATGGGGATGACGTGAATATGTTAGGAGAAAATACACAAACGATTAGGGAAAACACGGAAATTTTACTTGAAGCAAGTAAAGCGATCGGTTTGGAAGTAAATCCCGAAAAGACTAAGTATATGATTATGTCTCGTGACCAGAATATTGTACGAAATGGAAATATAAAAATTGGAGATTTATCCTTCGAAGAGGTGGAAAAATTCAAATATCTTGGAGCAACAGTAACAAATATAAATGACACTCAGGAGGAAATTAAACGCAGAATAAATATGGGAAATGCGTGTTATTATTCGGTTGAGAAGCTCTTATCATCCAGTCTGCTGTCCAAAAATCTGAAAGTTAGAATTTATAAAACAGTTATATTACCGGTTCTTCTGTATGGTTGTGAAACTTGGACTCTCATTCTGAGAGAGGAACATAGGTTAAGGGTGTTTGAGAATAAGGTGCTTAGGAAAACATTTGGGGCTAAAAGGGATGAAGTTACAGGAGAATGGAGAAAGTTACACAACGCAGAACTGCATGCTTTGTATTCTTCACCTGACATAATTAGGAACATTAAATCCAGACGTTTGAGATGGGCAGGGCATGTAGCACGTATGGGCGAATCCAGAAATGCATATAGAGTGTTAGTTGGGAGGCCGGAGGGAAAAAGACCTTTGGGGAGGCCGAGACGTATATGGGAGGATAATATTAAAATGGATTTGAGGGAGGTGGGCTATGATGATAGAGACTTGATTAATCTTGCACAGGATAGGGACCGATGGCGGGCTTATGTGAGGGCAGCAATGAACCTTCGGGTTCCTTAAAAGCCATTTGTAAGTAAGTAAGTATGACTTACTTCAGGTATCTTATTGTTGTTGGAATGTTCTTTTGTATTTCTAATAAATAAACAGATATTGGTCCCTTGTATTCAGTAAATTTCTTAACAGTTCAAAGTGAGGTCTACGCAATGAACAAGCAAGAGTGTTGTTTTAAATATTTAATTTTAAAAAATTACCATTTTGAGCGAAGGAAAATTGAAAGAGGCATTTTCATCAGTCTACAAATTCACAAAGTTATGGCTGACTCTTTGTTTCAGGAAAAACTTTCCGTTACACAAAAAAATAGCATGGCGCGCTTTCAAAGATGTTTGCTCAAATTTCCTTAGAAATTCTAGGGCAGACAACTACACAGAACTTACTGTGGAAACTATGTCAAGTGCATATTAGAAAATGGGGTGTAATATGTCTCTCATAATACACTTTTTACATTCTCATTAGGATTTCTTTCATTCTAATCTTTCATGGCGGGTTAGTGGTTGTAAACCAAAACAAAAGCTAATGCATTTTATGAGGTTATGACTTATTTGGGGTTTCTTATGGTTGTTGGAATGTTCCTTTTTACTTCTAATAAATAAACAGATATTGGTCCCTTGTATTCAGTAAATTTCTTAACAGTTCAAAGTGAGGTCTAGGCAATGAACAAGCAAGAATGTTGTTTTAAATATCTAATTTAAAAAAAATTGCCGTTTTGAGTGAAGGCAAATTAAAAGAGGCATTTTCATCAGTCTACAAATTCACAAAGTTATGGATGACTCTTTGATTGAAGAAATAGTCTTTTAAATGGTAATTCAAATTCCGAGATTTTCTCATTATACGCATGAAATATTTTATTGCTGTTGTGTTTTAAAGTATGTATGATTTTTGTATCCAGAAAATATTCACGAAACGTCAAATTACACATAGGCCCTACTTCCATGTCACAGCTCAAATGATAACATACTGTGCTCTGATACCTGATCAGGCACCAAAAATAAAATATAAAGTTCCAATATCTTAATGATTTGTTGAGAATATTCATCGTTGCAAAGTTAGTAGAATGGCACTACCCATGAATACATTTATTCGAATTATTGTAACAGCAGCAGATGTTTTACACTCATGAACAATTCCAAGCCTTGGGGTTTATTAATTATAGCTGTTATAGGTGGTAGTTTTCTTAGTTGAATTATTTTTCCTACTCCTCTTTTCATGATTTACCTATATTGGTTTGTTGATTTCTTCAATAGAGAAAGTTTCAATAAACAGCTATTTTCATTTATAAATTTGTCAATAATGTGATGTTATGAGTTCATCAGAATTTATTTCTCTCGATTAATATTTCGTATTTTGTATTCTACATTACATCCAATTATTATAAGTGATCACCAAATTTTCAACTTCTTCGTACTCTTAGTGAAACTAATCTCTCTTGATTCTTTTGGTTTCTGGTAGATGATAAATCAGAATTAAAAATATATCCTATTTGTATCCTACAAGGTCACATATACGGAGTGAACTATTTATCTTGACCACTCAAAATAAAGTTGTACGCAAGCAATATATATATATATATATATATATATATATATATATATATTTTCATACAAAAGGTGTATAACTGAAATGGGGAAATAATACTGATGGAGAGTCAACCTTGTAGCGTTATTTATTAATGAGATACGAGTACTAACATTGTTTCTTTAAATGGCACACTGTATTTATTATTTAGCATTTTAATTAAGCTCGTCAAGACCTTTTCACAAATGTATCACAGTGGGTCATTCTGATAAGCAGAAAGTTAATGAAAGGAATAATATTAGTGCCTTGACTGTATGGTTCCAGTGCTGAGTATGAAGTAGTTTGACTATAAGTTGGTGTAAAGAATACGTAGTACATTTCAGATGATACTCAAAACGTAACTGATTATAAATAGATTTGATTTTAATCCGCTGAACACTGATGACAGAGTGAGTGGTCTATGCTACATTTGGTTTCATATGTTTATTGTAAACCATAGCTACATGGGGTGGATTACATGACCCTGGGTATCTGCAATGTAGACCTATTGCGAATTGTTTACATCAACTTAGAAAAATCACTCCCTTTGCATGTAGGTACTATGCAGAGGAAACATGCAGTCAAGGCATTAAATAACGTTCCGTTTATTAACGTTCTGTTTATTAGATTGACACTCTATGATACATTTTTGGACAGGTCTTGACAATCTTAATTGAGACTGTTAGAAGCAAAGCGGTCTAAGTGACATTTATATGAAAATTGATTTAAGTGCATCCAGAGTAAACTAAAGCATTTAAAATTTCAGTGGTGAAGAGATATATCTTTCAACCACATCATACATTAAGATTTAAAATTATAACTTCACGGAATCACATTTTCTCGAAATTAAATGAAGTGCAATTACATCTCTTTGCTTATGCCCGCCTCAATTGAAAAACTGAATAATAAATACCATAGTGTCATTTAAATAAGCAATGTTAGTATGTTAGTACTCGTATCTCACTAATAAATAATGCTACAAGGTTACCTCTCCATCAATACTATTTCTCTCTTTCATTTAAACGAGGCGCATCCAGAAAGTAAGTTTCCCTATTTTTTTTTAAAAAGAACACATACTTTCAGGAAAACATTTATTGGCAAAAGGTACAGCAATGTTTAAGCTATTTTTCAACATAGCCACTATCAGAATTGAGACACTTTTCGTATCGTGGGATCAACTTTTGTATCCCTCTGTCGTAGAACTCTGCCGCCTGTGAATGGAACCAGCGTGTGACAGACGTCTTCAGCTCTTCGTCGTTGCCAAAACGCTTACCGGAGGACAGGAATTTCTTGAGGTGCAAGAAAACGTGAAAATAGTTGGGAGCAAGATCAGGACTGTAGGGTGGATGATCAAACAACTCCCAGCCAAATTCCGTCAAAACAGCTGCTGTGCGCCGAGCCGTATGTGGACGAGCATTGTCATGGAGGAGCACAATACCTGCAGTAAGCATTCCACGCCTCTTGTTTTGAATGGCACGTCGCAATTTTCGCAGTGTTTCACAATAACGGTCAGCGTTCACTGTTTCACCTCTTGGAGGGAAGTCAATGAGCAGAATGCCCTTCCTGACCCAGAACACATGCACATCACTTTCCGTACCAACAGCGTCTGTTTGAATTTCGTCCTGACCGGAGATCCACTATGCCGCCAATGCATTGACTGCTGCTTGGTTTCCGGGGTGAAGTGCGAAATCCAAGTCTCATTGCTCGTGACGATCCTGTCGAGGAACTCGTCGCCGTCATCGTGATACCGTTACAGAAATGTCAGTGCAGCTCCTAAACGTAGTATTTTGTGTTCGCGTGTCAGGTTTTTCGGCACCCACCTGGCACACACATTTTTGAACAGCAGGTGCTTAGTGAAAATCTCATGCAACAAGGATCGCGATATCTGCGGAAAATGGCTGCTCAGCTCCATAATCGTGAAGCGACGGTTCTCCATGATGCACTGCCGCACCAGCTCAACACGAACATCATTGATGAGGGACGGTCGCCCACTGCGCTCTTCATCATGGACACTCTGACGACCTTCGGAAAACTGCCTACACCAGCGACGCACCATCTGCTTACTCATGATGTTCGGCCCATAGACCTGACAGAGCTGCCGATGAATTTAAATTGGCGCAATGCTTTGTGCATTAAAGAACTTCATCACCGACCGAACCTCGCAGGCGGCGGGAGAAGGAATAAGAGCTTCCATTTCGGACCACTGCTGCCACGCTACTGGCACCAGTTGGGACCTGTCCGGCTGGCATATGATTGATACGTCATAGATCTGTTACGCATGTGCAATTGACACGGCTAATTACGTTTACTTTCAAGGGGAAAAAATCGGGAAGCTTACTTTCTGGATGCGCCTCATACATCTTTTGTATGAAACAATTTTTCATTTGGTGCTTGTATACAAAGTCATTTGGGCGGTCAAGATAAATAGCACACTCTGTTTTTGAGGCAATGAAAATGCTCTCCATTTTTTCTTTGAAAGTTTCCTTGATATATTATTCGAAAGCTATTCCATCATGAAATGCTTTACCATTGTCAATTTTACTTGCGAAAGGGCAACAGGATTATATTTCGTTCAATTATTTCAATGTGAAGCACATTTTCTAATTATGACCAGAATGAATAGCTGTCGTTTCTTAATTGAAGATCTATCTTTCCAAAGGAGGTAAGCGTCGAAAACTAGTTTTGGAGATATTGATGAAAAACACACTGCATAGTGCATGATGAGGTACCTCAAGCACCATCTTTCGGCGTACGAATGAGTCACTTAGGCCTATAATTGAACTACGACAAATCCCATTTAATCCCCATTTCAGTTTGGTTGATAGGCTTTCCCCTCTACTCACACTCTTTACTATTCGTGAAGGGGAAGATGCCCTGTCTATCTTACTAACGTTCGACTAATTGACTTTGAACATAGTGAAAATTCTTATTATTAAAAATACTCAATGGTAATCTATATTTCGAAAATCTATATTAAGCGTTTGTATTTCATTTTACTGTTGTTTATATCAACTAGCACATTAAAAAGCTACTGAGAGCAGAAGATAAATGTTTTCTTCACCGCTAGTTGCTACTCTACAACACACACAATGGGACAATCTGCACTGTGTTACTGCCCCCTGACTTCATAATACAAACTAACAATTCCTTAATTTAATTAATTAATAGTTGAAAATATTGTAAGAACGTTACTAAAATATACTGAAACATGTAATTTGTGTAATTGTCAAACATCTGTGTCGCTGTATTTTATATCCACTTATGTACTTTATTTAATATTTTATTTTCTTGTGTGTACAACTTGGGCGGGGGGGTGCTGGTATAAGAGGTAACAGCTACCGGTCTGTTACTGACGGACACAGGGCAAGTAGAAAGGGAAAGAAATGCCTTCTCATCCTCTTAACTTGCATGAAATGTCGTTTAGTACGATAAGCTCAAAAAGATATACCTCCCTTATAGGTACGTTGAATAGAATGAAATTCGAAAAACTGAAAAGACAGGGCTTCAATTATTGAGAATATCGTGTCCTACAGTCCCACTCACAAACATAACAGTAACATTTTTATGTATTTTATATGTATTTCTAGCAAATTGGGAATATATTTTAAGTCACGGCAAAGTTGTGGTGTATTCTAAAAAGAGGTTCATGTTATCGTATTATCTATCCTCTAATAAAATTATAATAATATGAATACTGATACCTCCTAGAATTGACTGTAGTTTGCTCCAATTATGTAACAGCGCTGTGTTTGATTGACTAATAAATAATGAGTCCCCTTTTACGACAGATGTGTTGAATATTACACAAGTTCATTGAATTTATTATTGACGCGAGAGATAAAACTATCTGTTTGAAAGAGTGATAACCCCATGCAGCGGCTTCAATGTATAGAAAATTGAATATTTTCTTGAAGATTAAACTTTTCTAGTATAGAATCTACAAGTTCTCCCTTACTTTTGTTAAATTAAGAACTCTGATAGGTTTAATTCCTCTTGTGAAATTCTGTGTGGCTGTGTGGAGAGAAGATTAGAAATGAAATCAAGTTCTCTTGACGCGTAGTGTTCAAATAATCAGAGCCTTCACCTGATACAGCAGGAGGCTTAGGAAGAAAATTTCCTTCTCTATGAGATATGGGTCAAGTTGATGATGATATTAGGATTAGTTTGTGGTCTGCTTGATGCCTTAAAAATAACACTCTCCTTAGTGATCTGAAAACTCTCCACACTATAAGTACGGCAAAAGGATTTGGTGGCTTGAGAGAGGTTCGAATACAAACACACGTACTACAGTAAACGCAGGCCAGGTTTTGCCTTTCATCTAAAATAACAGCTGTACGCCTTTCTTATTATTAAAGTACTAGGATGTTTCTGAGATGAAAATGTCACTTTTCTATAATCGTATATAAATCTGTATTATTTATTTACATATTTCAAATTGTTTTTACTGTTGAAACCACTCAGTGTAGCATGAAATCAAGCCTAGCACTGACTAAATAACTCGTATGAATATGAAATGGTAACAGTGGGCAACATCGCTGTCAAATTATACTAAAAAAATCATTGATTACTTGTTCATTCAAGGGCAGGTTTTTCACTGCAAACTCAGCATTGTCCAATAGTTCCTATTTTATGCTTTCCTCTTAGTCTACGCATATGATCCATATATCTTAATATCGTCTATTATTTGATATCTTCTTCTGCTCCGAACTCTTCTCCCGTTCACTGCTCCTTCCAGTCTATCCTTCAGTAGGCAGTTTTTTTCTCAAGCAGTGGCTCAACTAATTCCTTTTCCTCTTCCTGATCAGTTTCGGCATTAGTATTTCTTCACCCTCTCTTTTCAACACAGCTTCATTTCTTATCCTGTCTATCCATTTCACAAGCTCCATTCTTCTCCATAAGTTATTTAAATGAACAAATAATGACTTCACTGTGTTAACATTTTAAATAATAATGTTATTAATGTTATTAATTTAAATAACTTAACAGTTAGTCAGTGATTATATAGAAGTGTTAAAAGAGTGTATACAGAAATGAAGAAAAGTCACATTTTAAGATCCAATTTTTATGAAATCTAGTAAATTTTCTTTAGTAGTGGCACGGGCTATACAAAGAAACTGGAGATGATAATACATTTCGAGAGAAAATTTTGTATTATTTTGTACAATGTATATATGAAGGGTTTTAAGCCATACGTGACTATCACACAACATAACAAAATTTAAGTTTCTTATTTTAATTAGACCTTATTTTAATGTAGCTTGTCGTAAGCACGAAAAACTGTTTCCTTAACTGCTGAAGTCTGCAATGAAATTATTGTGGGATTAAGGGTGACAGCATTTGGATTTAATCGTTCGCGGTTTAAATTTTACCTCGAATATCTCCGAAACTATTTCATGTGGATTTATAATATCTGGTTTGAAATCCTTCATGTATTTTGGTCCGTCCTTTGGAATTCGTCTGTAATACTAGAAATTAACATTTAATGTTATATTGGTAATTTTATACATATTTTTCAGGTTTATATCTTGCAATTATGAAGTATGATGGAGTAAATATTTAACAACATTTACCTATTTTCTTAGATATGATATTTGCTTAGTAACTTAGTTAAACTGGAGTGATCAAATACCGTAGTTTTCATCTTCGTATCATACCTCCCAACTTAAAGTTTCAGCTACATATCAGGAAGATTATAAATGAAATTATTCTGTCTAGCAGTCGTAGCGAATTGTGGATGGCGAATAATAAAATTAAAAAGATATTGCTCGAAAGAGTAGGCCTACAAACAATTACAGTAGAGCAACGATTATCTGAATACCGATCAACTGAAACATCGGTTAACCGAAAGCGTTCCAATCGGCAAATTTGAATTTGCGCGCGCGCCATGTAGAAGTTTTGCTAGTGCTGTTTGCGAGATTTAGCGGCAAAAAAACGAGTCTGAGCTCTGAAGCAAAAAAAGAAAAGTTTGGACTTCTTTTCCTAAACTGTAGGCCTACTTTAATGGCCGTTTTGAACTTGTTAAACTAGGCTAGTCAATTTTCCGTGTTATTTGTAAGATGTGTGGTACAAAATATATACTGTTTGTACAGTTTCATATTTAATATCAGTGTTTCTTTGTTTCAGACTGCTCCTATGACACCGGTACAATTTGTTTTCGTAAATGATCGGTTATCCGAAAAATCAGTTATCCGAACACTCCCGTCTCTTAACTGTTTCGGATAATCGATGCTCTACTGTGGTTTAATTATTTGTAGCATGGAGATTTGTACTACACTATTCATTACTCAATACTACAAGTTCGCCAATTAAATGCACTGCAGAGTTAGAAGGGCATTCATGTGTAAAACAAAAATAAGGTAGAAATAAGACAATGAGAACGAAAGAATGTAATATACTAGAATACAGATTCAAAGATAGGAACTTGTTACAAGAATGGAACCCCAGAGATAACCTCAAATGGCCGAAGCGGAATGGGATTAAATCCAAAAGAGACAGAGAGAGAGAGAGAGAGAGAAGATGGCATTATCGGCAGACTAACACAGAGATAAGATGGAAGTCATCGTTGACAGAGAGTTGAGGCAAATGTTGAAAGTAAATGTAAAAAAATATTCCACAAAATTAATACAGCGTACTGAAATCTTCCGTAAATCAATTATCTTATAGGTTCGCATATAGGAAAGAAGCTGCAATTATTCATGTGTGATATGTAGTGAATAAAGTACTTGTAGCAGACATTACTGGAACACTTCGACTTCAACTGGAATTCTCATAGTCAGGCCCTATATCTTATTAAAATATACCTGTGGGAAGCGTAGGCTTGAGGACGTTGAGCTCGTGGCGTCGCAGGATCTCTCAAGGAGTCGCTCGTCTTGACGAAGTAAATGTGATTCGCAGTCAAGTGTAAGTTAATCTACTTTGTGGAATTCAACGGAACAGAAGTATGCTCGGATTTGAATTCATTACTAAGTGTATTTTAATAACTACACGAGCGAGTCGCTCTCTCCTTAATCCAGATTGCGAACAGAGTTACAAAACCTTTATTAGTAGCAGATTTCTTTTGCTGCTTTATAGTTGGAACGTTTTAAAAGAAATTTCATTCATTCCGAAAAGAATTTATAATATGAGTATGTACAAGAATTCGCCTATTTCTAAACGAGAAGTGCCTTACATGAGGCGTTAAGGATATTGTGTTAATATATTACAGATATAAAATTTCTATACCTAAGTGTTACGTAGATTTCATAAATTAATTTATGTACTCGTCAAACTTAGACGACCCCAGCTCAGAAGAAAGGAATCAAAGAAGTCACGTCAACATGCTCTCGATGTTTATGTTATGCAGTTGGCCGCGTCCGATAACAAAATCGCTTTATACGGGTAACAGCGTTGCCAAACATAGACGGCCTCAACCTGAGTAGAGAGGTCAGCTTATCTTACCGCAAGAGACAACTACTAACTTTTATTTTAAAAACATCGTACTTCCTTCAGCCCAGCAGCTGGGCTAAATCAGACAATGCTGCATAACTAACAGGCATGCACCGTATTATTTTGTTATGTTTAGGGTAAGACATGAGTCAACAGGGTGGTGTGAGTGAAGACGTCTAAGTTTGGCGAGAACTGTACAGTAGTGGCAAAAAAAAAAAAACGGACCAACCCCTGTACCTGATTTCAGAGCCTTGTTCACTTCAGAGCACGATAAACTGGTAACTAAGACTTTCGTGGTTCGAATCCTGCTTGGGAAGGAAACGATTTTTTGTTCCTTATTCAAATTTATTCCCAATACTTTTCGATTGTAGCGATATTTTACTACTTGATTAACTTATTATTACCAGAACATGAATTTTACCAGCAATCGAAAAATATTGGGAATAAATTTGAATAACGAACAAAAAAGTCTCCTTCCCAGGCAGGATTCGAACCACGAAAGTCTTAATTACCAGTCTATCGTGCTCTGGAGTGAACAAGGCTCTGAAATCAGCTACAAGGGTCGGTCCGGTTTTTTTTTGCCATTACTTTACATATCCATATTTATATGTGATACGAAAATAGTACGTACATATGTGAAAACTGAAGTAAAATTACTATTCCAAATTTACATATTATTACTTTTCTTGTTTAAAGTTTTGCTGCAAAATTGTGAAAAACGTAACTTTAATTAATATCGCATACTTCCCCTTCAAGAGTAATGATATAATATTTACAATGCCATTCGTATAGTGATGAAGTTTGATTTTCCACACATGACAATAACGGCCAAAGAAACTTCATCACTATGGAGTTATCGTGAAACTATTAAATCTTGAAGTATAGGTACTATAAGACGTTTGTATTCAAATACAGTATAACACTTTAGTCTTCTTCCTTTCTCACTAATTTTACACCAACTTTTACAAACTATTGTGTTATAACGGTTCTTACTGATCGCTACAAATTTTCTTCGGATATCTCCTCAAGATCTTTCAGTGGTCAAAAAATTATTTAAGTTGTAGAAAAAAAGCAAATACAACTCTTCATTTTTATCTTTTTCTTTACACGAAGTTGAAAGAGGGAGTATTGCGGTGTAACGTATATAAATATGTCTTTTCCTCCGTCTGTTTGTGCATAATGATTTCTCTTTTGAATTATTGCATTAATTTTGCTCGAGCCAGTTAATCCGGGAATTGTGCACAAATATATAGTTATTTTTACTAACATGAGAACAGTTAATGAGATTTTGTTGAAACGTTTTCTCAAACTGCGGATACAGCTTCTTCACTGCAGATAGACAAAGATAAAGATTTAGCAGCCCATAGTGTGTGAAAACTTATATTCTATAGAATAATTGGACCGAAGGAGGCACAATTATTTCTTCAATGTGTGTGTACTACACCTAGTATAAAGTACTAAACATGTAATTTTACTTTTCGGCACCCAATGCATTCCACAGAATAACGTATAAAATTTATACTTTATATGTAGTAATGAATGGCAATATCGTCGATGTTATGGTAGTGCTGAACAGATGTACTCGAGAGGTCCAGGTGTAAAATTTCTGGGCAGAGGATGTTTGGACCACACCAACAAGAAAGTATCTTTAGTGTCAATGATGGCCCAAATTTCTTGACAGTGGGTGTTTGAGGGCGTCGACCGCACCAGCAACAAAGTATCTCTGATGATACAAATTTCTTGACACTGGGTGTTTGGAAGCGTCAACCGCATCGGAAAGAAAATACCTTTAGTTCCAGTGGTGGTGGAAAATTTCTGGACAGTGGGTGTTTGAGGGCGTCGATCGCACCAGCAAGAAAGTATCTTCAGTGCCAGTGATGGTGGAAAATTTCTGGACAGTGGGTGTTTGAGGGCGTCGATCACACCAGCAAGAAAGTATCTTCAGTGCCAGTGATGGTACAAATTTCTGGAGAGTGTGTGTTTGAGGACGTCGACCGTACCAGAAAGAAAGTATCTTTAGTGCTAGTGATGATGCAATTTTCTGGACAGTTGGTATTTGAGAGCGTCGACCGCACTAGCAAGAAAGTACCTTTATTGCCAGCTTTGTTGCAATTTCCTGGACAGTGGGAGTTTGAGGTCGTCCTCACCAGCAAGAAAGTATCTGTAGTGCCAGTGATGGTGCAAATTTCTGAACAATGGGTCTTTTGTGGTCTGGACAGCATTAGTAAGAACAATTTTAGTGCGTGCAGATACAGAGCATTGCCTAATTTCCACATAATTAACAATCATATTTTACAATATAAATGATGATCCGTTTGCTCGTGATGTCTCATGTGGACAATACTGCGGCGATACAGCCATTTATTACTACACAAGTGGATAGTTGAAGGTTATTCTGTGGAAAATATTGTGCGCAGAGTAGTAACCCTACATGATTAGTACTCTGTATTATATGTAGTACGCAACTGTTGAAGAAAAATGGTGCTCGTTTTGGTCTATTTCTTCTGTAGAATTTATATTGCTGCACTAATAACAACGGTGGATACTTAAAAGAAGTAGTTGAGATGCTATAATCCATAAATATCTATCCTGTCACATAAAAATGCGAAATGATATCGTAGACCGACATTCCACACTTTGAAATCACCTGCGTAAGTTGGCAAATCTATTTCATTTTCTGACAATGTTTTATTTCAACTTAAATTGCTAAACCTTGCATTAATAGCCTACGGGCAGCTAATTTTTATAATCTGTTATATAAAGTATACGTGAAATTATTTTTACTCTATGGAGAATCGAAGTTGAGATATAAGCTGCCATACACGTTTTCAGCTTAATTAATACAGAAAAAGTGGTTTCGTATATACCATATCTGTCTATGCAGCCGGTACAGATATCTATCCCTAACTAGTAGGTGGATTTTTCTTAACATTCAGTAACTACGAATCATTTTGTGTGAGAATGATGCACTTGAAATGTAGTAACTCTAGTAAAATATTAATAGACCTTTGTTTGAAATCAAAACATATCTTTCCTATATCTGAAGTCGTTTCTTTATTGTTTTATATTTAATTTTCTTCCTTTTCTCGTACCAGAAAACTCTGGTCCTTAAAAGGGTCGACTGTTTAAATGGCAGTCTCTCAAACAAATTTTCACTGTTCTCTATCCGGAACTTAACGACACACTAGGCGACTAATATTTTTGTGTCCATCAATTCAGGTTTTGATTACACACCTTCTTTACTTTCTACGTGTTGTATCTTGTGCTTGTAAATGTTGGGCTGAACCGTTAAAAGTCTGCCAAGACTTACATATTCATCTCCATCATATAAGTATGCAATTTCAAAATAAAAACTTTTGTGAATCGGTGTTTTATTTTCGCAAACTGTATTGGGTAATTGTTTCACACTACACGCTCCATCCCGGCTTTGAACGTAAGCCACCCGATTACAGAAAATATTATACAGTCTGCTAAAATTTACCTCCCAGCTAATCTAAACTTCAGATGCTTCTAGTAACATGTCACTATGTTTTCTTCATACTCGGTGCTACCACTTAATTCTTGTTCTTCAGTGTCTACAGGCAGAAGGCTACACTTTCGTGCACCACCCTATGTTTTGTGGTTCCGTAAATGTTCCTTAGAAATTCCAATTTATGTTGCTTCAAGTCCATTTAAGGTTTTCAATGTTAGTGTCCATTCTCAAATCTACATTGATATTGATTTTGCTATCGTAAAATGTAATTGTATCGATGTTTCCATTCCTGCTGCACTTATAATTACAATTACTTTCCCGTAAAAGTTTTAAAACTATACATTTACCCAGAATTATATTGACCAATGCGGCATTAAAATTTGTAAGTTTTAATAGTATTAAACTCTCTACTGAAGTATTGATCACAATCCATAAAATGAGAATTCATTTTATTATAATGAATTTGATAGATATAGTCATTTTATAAAGAAGCTTAAACGATTCCACTTTGCAATCAAACTTCGGATTTACCCTTTAACAGTCGCATACCAATTGGGGGTGGTCAGCTACTGTTCCCAAAGGATATTTATACACATTATTACAAAAAATCAAGTGTCGGCAGGAGTTAATTGTCGAGTAAAATTAATTTTTGTCGGCACATGTACACATTGGATTTATTTTCACATTTATTATATTAGACCCAGTAACAATAATTGCAGTTAAAAGGTTGTATTTCTTTCTTTCACTGTAAATATGTTAAAGAGGAAGTATTTGAGAGACGCAGATATTGAAATGGGGTTTCAGGAACATGGTTTATTGATAGTTATAGTAGTGAAAGTGAAGATATTATTCAGCAGCCTACAGAACAAGATGTAATAGAAAGAAATTAGCGAGTCAAAAAAGGACAAGGTAATTCTTACTTTATCCTTTGAATAATTACATCACTTTTTATTATATTTACAAATATTTATTCATTTTATAAATTATACTATTTTGAGCTGTAACAGCATATGAGAAAATA
Organism: Periplaneta americana; assembly: GCF_040183065.1. NCBI lineage: Eukaryota > Metazoa > Arthropoda > Insecta > Blattodea > Blattidae > Periplaneta > Periplaneta americana. The sequence goes on from NC_091124.1 coordinate 100,273,740, forward strand.
ACAGGTTTCAGATTACCTATTGCATGTAAATACTTATTACTTTAGAAGTTCAGCCCGTACGAAGGTGTCCACTTCCAGAGGCAAAACTCGAATGACTGTTTCTGTTTACATGAGTATTTGTGTATGGTACATAATTATACATTATCATATTACATGAATGTAGTGAATAAAATTGTATTTGTCTTAGAAGACAATATTTGCTAACTGTTGAAAATATGCTTTATATAATGAAAATAAATTTAATGAAGTTTATATAACAGATCCTTAAGTCATAACGAATACAAAAATATATAATTAATGCAGAAAGAGTATAAACTCTGTAGGGTCAGTCACTGACCTCCCCCATTGGTATTATTGGTGTAACAATGGGCATTGTTATGCGACTGTTAACGTCTATATGTTCTTTCAATTGATAAGAATGACATCTTAAAAATATATTGCAAAGGAAGATTTATTTCGTGACATCTGAGACGTACACTAATAGCTACAGCATTGCATCTAATAAAGGAAAAGATAACCGACTCTCAGTAATAGCCTATGTGATAAAGAGGCTATCTAACTTATTTCTTAAGAAATACATTGTAATATGTTTGTAGTACATACCTTTCAGAATGCTAAACATTTATAAATTTTTAAAAATTGTAACTATTCCGGAAATGCTGTATGAAAGTTCAGCTGTAACAGAAGTACAACCACAGAAAACTTAAGCGTAATGAACGAGATTGTTTAGAGCAGTGGAGCTACATAGGTTAATGAATGAGAACATTAATGAATAAACAAGAAAGGAACTAGATGTTGAAGTCTGATGACATAGTTATAGAGATAACGCAGTAAGCTTCGAGCAATGATAGTGATGACTAGAGCCCGGGTGTTTGGCAAAATGCCTTTCTTTTACTGGGTGGAAGTAAATCATCATTTTCATAGATATAAATGTGATTTGAGGTAAATAAAAGTGGTAGAGCCAATTTTTATTTTGCCTATTTTCCCTTTTTAAGACGTTTCTTACTTTTGTCACTTTAAAGCAATATTTTTTGTTTATTTGCAATTTTCTAATTAATTGTAATGTGATGTGTATGAAATTTAAGTACATGAAAAAATGACACTTTAGCAACAATAGTAAAAAAATTAATTTATTTCAGTGCTTATATTATAATATATATAATATATTGTATGCTTATATATTCTGCTATAAATCATGCTTTAATACTACTGGTGTAATAGGAATAATGATCGACAAGAATAATACTGTATTATGTCATGTCTTCAAATACCAACAATCAGCTTTATAATTTTAACTAGTGGCTTGTGCAGCAAATGCTGCAAACTAAGTTCATTAGAAGTTCAAATTAAAATTTTTCAAATTTATTTCCAATGAAGAATATCGGACATTTTGGAAGTTATTTGCATCCATAATAGTGAAACATACGCTCTCTGAATGCTCTTTATGCCAAATACTTTTCCTTGAATCTATCCAACTTCAGTTCTTGAGTTTCAATGCGAAAACGCAAGTAACAATGTTAGGACGATCAGAGAATTTTTCATGTGGGAGTAATGCAGTAGCTATTTCAGGTCATTGCGGATTGTAGGTGAGTGTTAAGAAAATTTCAGGTTCGATTAAACCACATAAATATTAAATTAAATTCGATTTAGTTTCAAGACGCAGCTAAAATAGGAAACATGAATCATTATTACCTAGGAAAATTAGAGAATCACACATATAAATATGTACATCACACTGCCATTAAATATATGAGAAAAACCCACATCACTTGACTAATAACTTACTTACTTACAAATGGCTTTCAAGGAACCCGAAGGTTCATTGCCGCCCTCACATAAGCCCGCCATCGGTCCCTATCCTGTGCAAGATTAATTCAGTCTCTATCATCATATCCCACCTCCCTCAAATCCATTTTAATATTATCCTCCCATCTACGTCTCGGCCTCCCCAAAGGTCTTTTTCCTCCGGTCTCCCAACTGACATTCTATATGCATTTCTGGATTCGCCCATACGTGCTACATGCCCTGCCCATCTCAAACGTCTGGATTTAATGTTCCTAATTATGTCAGATGAAGAATACAATGCGTGCAGTTCTGCGTTGTGTAACTTTCTCCATTCTCCTGTAACTTCATCCCTTTTAGCCCCAAATATTTTCCTAAGCACCTTATTCTCAAACACCCTTAACCTATGTTCCTCTCTCAGAGTGAGAGTCCAAGTTTCACAACCATACAGAAGAACCGGTAATATAACTGTTTTATAAATTCTAACTCTCAGATTTTTTGACAGCAGACTAGATGATAAAAGCTTCTCAACCGAATAATAACACGCATTTCCCATATTTATTCTGCGTTTAATTTCCTCCCAAGTGTCATTTATATTTGTCACTGTTGCTCCAAGATATTTGATAACTATAAAAATATTTCATTTTTAATAACAATATTGTTACCTTACGTAAGTTTTATAGTTTTCAGTAACATTATATATAACTGTTATTCTAAAATTATAGAAATGAAGATCTAATTTAAAATATTCTTTTTCTGCGTCTACTTAGGCCTACATAAAACCTCAAAAGTTTTCACTTTCATATCATCAATATAGCATTAAGGTGTGTAATTAGTGGCAAATAGGTATACTCACATAATTGTATTAACTATAATAATATTTCATTTTTAATGGTAATAATCTCATTAAATATTCTTAAGTTTTGTAGTTCTTAATATCCAATACACAGCTCTACTCGGAAAACTACAGAAGAGAATCAGACCTTTAAATTATTTTTATACGCCATCTGAACCCTAAATATGTCAGCAATCCTGCAGGTCATGGCCTTCGTGTAATATTGTTTATTGTAGTGTGTGTTTGTTTTATTCTAAAGGCCATTATTTCTCAAAACTGACGACAGATGGATTTTGGAAAATAGGGAAATGATGTAGGAAAATTGACATTCCACTGAAAACTACTATTTTTCTGAAAAACTTTAGGTTTCAAGCTTCAAAATAAGGAGTCATTTATTAAAATCCGTTCAGCCGTTTTCCCGCAATTTTCATTACCAGTTCAAATTATATATATATATATATATATATATATACATACATATTAAGTCTGTTCTCATAGAAGTTGTCACGAAAATTCTGTTCTACACGTGTCTATAATTGTAGGAGAAAGAAATCTGAGTGAGGATTGTGAGGAACAGTCAGTTATTATCGGGTGACAGAAGGTATAAGATCGGTTAGCTAGAATGCCTAAATTCAGTAAACTATTGATAAGTAAACTTCATGCTAACGACAGTGAATTTGGTGCCCATGTGTTTTCAACTCATGGAACAGTTTTGTTATGTAAGGTTTGTGAAAACACAGTTAATCACGAAAAAAAAAGTATTTCATAAGTCAGCATAATTATGTCAACTACGACGTAAAATATGAGTTATGTTGATATAATTTAAATTTATTTCTAAAAAAATATTAGCCTATGCTTTTTTAAAATCAGTAATGCCTTTTTCAAAATTTATTGTGCATTTTTTTACGTTTTTATTGAATTTTTTTGCCTGCCTATTTTAACTGTTATAAATGCTTAAACATCCGGGCTCTAGTGATGACATAGCATTAAAAATTTATTTTCTCTAATTAACATATACCTTTACGCTGCCAATGCCGTCACTTAATAATTGTTGTCATGATTTCTCTATTACCTATTTACTGCAATTGAAGAACTGTTTTCGGGAAGCATGGAATTACAGGTAGAATTCATTCCGTGTGTTCAATAGCTTTTTTCCTCTGCAAGTATCAATCAGTAAGAATCCCGGAGGCGTCGTGTGGAACAGGTGCTAATTACGCAGGAGACCTGAGGGATACAAATATGAGCCCAAGCTAATGGTCAGCACATGTGGCAGTGAACCAGAATGCCTGTTCACCCATAGGGGAGCTTCTAAAGGGATTAGTATGAGGAAGTATCACGTAATGTTCTCAAATTCTGAACTCCATTATGACGTCAGCAAAATTCTATAACATATACATAGGCCTACTTTGTACGGATAATATAATTATCTGTTCAAGTACGAGATTTCTTTTGGTACTTCTATATGACTGTGTCTGTTCTATTCTTTTTGTGATTTAATAACAGACTGTCATCTCATCCTCTCTCAAAAGTCTCTTGAGACGACCATAAAATAAAACAAAATACGTAGTAGAGTCATTTTCATGGACCAGAAGCTGTAAGCATCGTCGTGAAGCATACATAAGAGAGAGAGAGAGAAAGAGAGAGAGAGTGAGTGTGAATGTGAGAAAAAAAAATGGGTAGTGTTAATTTCGTTACAGTGGCACTGGCTAAGTCCTTCGCATATTTACACTAACAGCGTCAAAATTATCATATTTGTCAAATGTTTGGCTAAGCGGTGAGCGAAACTTTGAACATGCCTAAAAATGTATATGAGGAAAGTTGTAGCCTTAATGAAGAATTTCTCAAGACGGAAAAGGATTGTCAGGATGTTGATTCTAGTATACATAATAGTTCAGGAATAATAAGAAAGAAAAACATTAAATTGTGACGTCCAATGTTTTTTAGAACTGATTTTACTGAATCTGAACACTAACAAAAGTACATTAATACTCTTATTATTAGACCTAAACATAAGTATGGTTGTACCAAAACCATTTCCTGCTCCACAAGTAACTGAATACATACGTATGTATGTATGTATGTATGTATGTATGTATGTATGTATGTATGTATGTATGTATGTATGTATGTATGTATGTATGTATGTATGTATGTATGCATGTATGTATGTGTGTATGTATGTATGTATGTATGTATGTATGTATGTATGTATGTATGTATGTATGTATGTATGTATGTATGTATGTATGTATGTATGTATGTATGTATGTAATCCCAGAATAATACACACATCTCCTGGCGAGTATGCCGGAAAACCTGAAATGCTATTTGTAGAAGTATTGACAAGCTTTCAGAAATGCCTTATTTGTGTAATTTACCAACCCCCGAAGATTAACGATATTGCAGAGATCGAGAGATCGTTATTGGAATTCATCACAGATTATGAACACGTCTTAATAATGGGTGATCTTAACACAAATTTGTTGGCCTCTGATTCGAACTACACTAGACATCTATTGACCATGTTCCAGGCTCTTGACCTAGCAGTCCTTCCCCTTGAACCAACCCACCATACCCAATCTTCCGAATCCCTATTAGACTTAATTATTACGAAGAATGCAGACAAAGTACAAAAACATGGACAATGTGCGGCTTCGGGAATTTCGTACCACGATATTATTTATCTAGTATATTCTTTGAAGTGTCCCAAGCCCACACCTAAACTCATAAAGTATCGTGACTTGAAACGTATTGATGAAACCCAACTACTTGAAGACGCAATAAAGATTCCCTGGGACTCAATATGGACCTTACATACTGTTGACGAGAAACTTGTTAAACTAAATGAGTATATTATAAATTTATATGACAAGCATGCTCCTATCAAATCTAAACGCGTAAAAAGAACACCAGCACCATGGATGACTGCTGACATACGTAGTATGATTACGGACAGAAACACTGCATACAAAACGTTTAAACATGACAAGACAGAAATCTCCTATAATTATTATAAACTCTTACGTAACAGAACTACTCAAGCCATTAGAAACGCAAAACTGAGACATTTTCATAACATCTTGAAGGGGGGAGCTGACCCTTCCAAACTGTGGAGAAACTTACGGACAATTGGCTTAGGAAATCCGAGGACTCAGGTAGACAGTGTGCCAGTTTCTCTTGACGAACTAAATGACCATTTTGCAACGGTACAGTCAATAACCTTGGATACGGTCGACAAACAGCAGACAGTTAACGAATTACAAATGACTCCAATTCCGGATAGAGAAATATTTTTCTTCACTTATGTCACAGAAACTGAAGTGAGAGCGGCAATAAAACGTATTACTTCTAAAGCTGAAGGTGTGGATAATATTAGTATAATATTATTGAAGAAAATATTGGACATAATACTGCCGACATTAACACATATATTCAACGCCTCACTCATAACTTCTACCTACCCGAACCTCTGGAAGAAAGCCTTTATCCGTCCGATCCCTAAAATTAAAACCCCATTATGTGCAAATGATTTCCGTCCAATTAGTATCCTACCTGCCCTATCAAAAGCTCTGGAACGTATTGTTCACAAACAACTAATGAACTATCTAACCGAACATGCCTTACTGGACGAATACCAATCCGGGTTCAGAAATGGACATAGTACGACTACAGCACTACTAAAAGTGAATGAGGATATACGTGAAGCCACAGATGAACGTAAATTAACATTACTGACATTACTTGACTTCAGTAAGGCATTTGATACAGTTGACACGGACCTTCTATTATGTAAATTAAGACTTGTGCATCTTTCTGAAAGTTCTGTTACTTGGTTTGAATCCTACCTTCGCGAACGTCAACAATGTGTCATTGCATGCGATTATTCTTCAAGATGGTGTGTCGTGAAATCTGGAATTCAACAAGGATCAGTTCTCGGACCTTTACTCTTCATGATTTATATTAATGACGTGACTAAAATGATAAAACACTGCAAATACCATATGTATGCTGACGACTTGCAAATTTATTTGCATTTCCACCCTGATGAGACTAGTGACGCAGTAAATAAAATAAACGAAGACTTAAATTCGATTTCACTGTGGTCACACAAATTTGGATTAAGGTTAAATTCAGAGAAATCGCAAGCAATCGTAATGGGACATAATCGTCTACGAAGTACTCTTGATAGTGGTACTATACCACATATAACATTGAATGGGATTATTGTTAAATACAGTGAAACAGTTAAAAATCTTGGCATTTTTATGGATAGCGATCTAAATTGGAACACCCAAGTAACACACACTTGCAAAAAAATATTTTCTCAACTTCACTCTTTGTTTCATATGAAAGAATTTCTACCACTTAGTCTAAAAAAGAATCTTATTCAGACGCTTGTAATGCCCCATTTTGATTATTGCGATTCCTTACTAACTAATGTAAGTTCACTCTTAGCTGAGAGACTACAACGTGTTCATAATGTGTGCATACGATTCATCTGCAATACTCGTAAATTTGACCATATAACACCTTCCCTCCAGTTACTTTCATGGGTGCGTCTGAAGGAACGAAGAACAATACATTCACTGTCTCTTCTATTTAGAATCATGCATACTTCTACTCCGAATTATCTCTTATCGCGCTTTCAATTTCTTACAACTCTTCGAAACCGACATCATGCACTTCTTTCTATCCCTCATCATAGAACGTCTCTATACTCATCCTCGTACACTGTAGAAATACCTCGTCTCTGGAATTCGCTACCTAATGATGTCAGGGACTGCCGGACTTTATCACAATTCAAAATTAAATTGGAAAATTTTGTCTTGTTTAATGCTTTTTAGATATTGCTAGAAGTGTCGATTTGTGTTTTTTTTACTCCAGATTAAAATCGCAAGTTTCTTGTTTATGTTAGTTAATTAGGATACAATTAATTATACTTAATCACTCATTTAAAGTTTGTGTGACTGCAACCTGTGTATATTTTTGTGTGACTTTACTTCGTTTATAGTGTTTTTTTTTTTCCTTTTTATTTCTGTTATTGTATTTGTATTCCTGGTGTTGTGGAAGAGAAGGCCTGATGGCCTTAACTACACCAGAATAAATAAATAAATAAATAAATAAATAAATATGTATGTATGTATGTATGTATGTATGTATGTATGTATGTATGTATGTATATGGATGTATGCATGGGTGTTTGTGCTTATCTGTGTACATAGCCTAATTACTTACATATATGCATACTTATTTGTCTAGAAACTATTTTAATATGTAATTACTCATATTATCTATTAGGGGTAAGGTTTATTGGAACAACACAGTAACAGAGTTAAGAAATCGAAAAGTACGCCGATAGCATATGTACATAGCAAAATATGTATTTTCCTACACACATCTCAATGGATCTGTTAGTAAGGACTACGAGTTAAAACTGTATTTATTCCTTATAGTGTCAAAATGTATTTATTATTTGATTGTACCTTATCTTATTATATAATGATAAGTATACAGTTAATTTACGTGTATTACTATAAAGTTCAACATTGTTTTTAGTTACTGTTACAAGCATTTAAATTCATCATACGTGAAAATGATCAAAGGCAACGCAAATGTATGGTCCTGACATTCTTAAATTTCAATGTCTGCTTAATATTACTCTGATTTCTATACTAGTTGAACAACTCAACATTAAATATAAAATATACATTAGTTAATTCGAAAATTAGTGACAACACTTCTAGTATTCAGCTCTGCTAGCTGTTAGTAATGTAAGCTGGTATTATGAAACGGTGTGGTGACTTTTACGTGTTATTTGTAACTAAGTTATAAGATAATAATCTGATTTATACTCTAGAAGCAGTGATTGTAATAATAAGACTGTTACTTACATCGCACTAACGAAATGTTTAGCAAATAAGAGCAAAGATAATAAATAAATTAAAATACAGGTTACAAGAAAAAAAAGGTTAAACATTATCAGGAAACTTTACAAAATGACTGTTTCCCTATTCTCCGGATATGGGTTCCTGCGGCTATGACTCTTCCCTGAAATGTACGAACCACTGAGAGGGATAAGCTTTAAAAATAGATATGTCATTATAACAGCTGCAGACCTAGAGTAGGTAATTGGAAGCTTGGAGCAAAGTGACGCTATGGATGGCATCTATCGCCTTCCAGAGCTGTGACCATGAGTTCGTGATAATGGAGGAGTTTACTGTTTACAACTGTATGTCAGTTGTAAATGAATAAGTTTTTGTTCTTAATTAAAGAGTTATCACTAGTTTCAGAATGACTCATATATGCTAGATAAACTCGAATGTGTCCAGAAACTTGCCGTTGGTTGACCCAATAATTTTATCAATGGAGTATTTGAAAGGTTCAGAGTCATAGTGGGCCAAGCGCCATTCATTAAAAACGGAGAAAGCAAGGGTTACAGTTAAGTGAATACCACAGTTTAATGAAGATTGACATATTATTTAGTTTGAATGTGTATACTTTATATAACTTGCTATATGTTTCTATTGAATTATGGTGATAACTTCATTTTAACCCTTGTTTTCTACGGATTTAGTAAATGGCGCTTGGCCCACTATGGTTCTGAACCCTTCATTTGATATCTTATATTTGTCAGTCAATTTTACAATTCATGCTTATGGTGGACCTTCACATTTCTCCTTTTCGATCCACCATCCCATCAATATTCCACTCTTTTATGTCAATGTATTCACTTACCAAATATTTCCTGATTACAGTAGTTTCTATTCTTCTGTTTTAACTGAATTGCTATCTATCCTTCCCCATCTATCCTCTTCCATTCTCTCTCATACCTAGACTATCTCCTTTTATTTTTCGCTTTCCTATTAAATATTGTACACTCCTTTCCTTAATAATTTGCATTATTTTTTCTTGTATATTCTCATATCTGGCTACTCTTAACCATTCTTTTCTAGCTATTGACTCCTAAATTATTTGTCCACATTTCCATATTCTCTATTTTACAACACTTACATCACTTATTATTTCCCTACTATTCTATCCTCTATTTATTTACGTACTTATCTCTTTCTCTTCGTTCCACTCCAAAATTCCCTCTTTTATTGCTCTTTCCGTATATCAGTGTAATAATGTTCCCCGTGATTGAGATATAGGGAGGATATACACGTTTGAGCAGTAAAAAATTAGGGATATCCAATATTTTCTTAACAGCAACTAAAGACTCTTTCGCCTTGTAACTTGACATGCTCACTATTTAATGCTTGTGCAATTATTACAGAATATTTTCACATTTACTAGAAGTTTTACCATTTAGAGTAATTATTATGACAATAAAGTGGCAATTTTTGTGCACTGATGTGCTGTTTTTTTATAATGTCCACAAATTTGAATAATTTTTAGCCATTCATTTTTCTATTTATTCTTGAATGTCAAGTGAACAATATGAACTACAAGATTTGAAACGTCTACAATATAAGTATTTTTTCTTAATTTCTTATGAGAAGTTATTTTTTTTTATGTTTTTAGGTAAAGAAATTAGAAAATAATCTATAAATGTTACAGCAATAATTATATATCTCGTGAAAATTTCTTCACTGACATAAAGCTAAATATCCAATCATTATATTAAAAAATTAACTGAAAAACGACTTTTTTACCCTGAAACCAGTATACGCCACCTTAATTTCCTTGTCAACATCGAATCTGCTGCTAGTGATAGGCCTATTTGTTCACAAAAGATTTCCATACTCGTCTTTGTAGTTTACTATAGGCTACACAGCACTGTACGACTTATTTGAAATGGCGACGTAAGTACAAGCGGTGGAGGTCTCTTAAAGGCCCTGCCCGATGTATTTAATGGGAGGTGTAAATGAAGGAATGTATTAAATTAATGTACTATAAATAAATCCGAACTCCCTGCGTGGTAAAGATTCCGAGGAATCTCCGAGTTTTATGTAGGCCTTGTTGGTTGTAACGTCACGCTTGCCCACTGCAGAGTGTTACTGCACAGCATGTTATTCGTAGCTTCTTCTGTCTGTCTTAATTCATAGGTAACTATATGAGGAAAAAAGAGAGATAGGAATACAGAGAGGAGAAGAGAGAGAAAAAGAGAAGGTGGAAAGGAGAGATAGAGTAATAAAGATAGTAAAAAGAGTGGAACAGAGAAAAGAATAAAGATAGTAAAAGCACAGTCTAGTATATAGTCACCAAGCTCAATACGTGGTAAATATGCATCCATAGATAGTTGCTAACCACTAGGATTGCTAATATCGCCTCATTACAGAAAATGCGAAATAGTATCGGCACAGTCTATTGTTCCTAGCACCCTCACAACTCAAGCTTCGTGACTGTATAAAGACAGTAAAACGAAAGAGAAAGCGAGAGTCAAAGAAAGAATAAGGACAGAGAGAGAGGAACAAAGATACTAAAAAGGAAGAAGGGGAAAAAAGGAAAAGACAAGAGGAAAAGAAAGAGGTAAAGAAAAGAGAAAGAGAGAAATAGATAGGAAAAGAGAGGACGAAAGACAGGGAAAAAGAGAAAAGGGTGACAGAGGGGGGGGGGAATAAAGATAGTCACTTTCGTGACAACAGTAACATTCGCATGGTATGATTTCGCACTGAGAACACTGACACCACGATGTGTGTAAAGCCTTTGAATCTACATTATCGAAAATTATTTTCACTGTTGCTTTTGTAAGGTTCCAACTGTTACGGCTTAATCACAGATATCGTAAAGTCGGTAACTTATTGGCGTGAACTGGCTCAATACAGCAGACACAAGTCGCTGAATGAATATAACCTGTTCAAGTTGGGCAAGCGCTACGTCACGCTCTTCGAAGACATACTAATATAAAATCTTCGTTTTTTAATATTATTTCAGGGATCTGTCGTTTTCGCCATTGTTCATAGGCTATGAAAGTAAATAATATATTCTGATTCCAGAGACCGGAAACTTGGAAGAATGCCTTTATGTGTTAAATCTATCTTCGCTTTGAAAGTAAATCTGTACGAATTATACCTTTGTGATTGAAAGGTCACAGTTTTATGTTGCCCTTTTCTGCCTTTTTTAATATAAATGCCTAATTTACTAAATAAATGCTTTTTTGCCTTTATTTGATTATTTATCTATTATTTATTAATTTATTATTAAAAATTGCCTACAGGTACATTTTAATTTATTTCTATAACCGCCACAATGAAAGTGACTTCACCGAATGTATGTTATTGTCTTTCAGTCAGTTCATATTCTCTTTGCAACAATGAGTGCTGCCGTGCAAAAATGTGTAACAGTAAGCGTTTTAATTTTCGCTTGTGTTTATTTGACAAGGCAACAATGATTGCGGGTCTAACGTTATTTTTCTTTAAGTTTTCATTGCTACGTTGTTGTAGCTATAAATAACTAAAATTATAAATTTATAACTAAATATTTCATAGTATCGCAACATATCAGTGCAACCAAACACAAAAATGCACTTTCAAAGGCTACTGGAAGAAGATTTCTTTGCTTCCAACAGTAATTTGCAACATCGAGTCGAAAATCTCAATATGCATTCTACTTATGTAAAGCATTTCTTGCTGCCGAAATCCCTTTGTGGAAAGTTCAAGGCTGTCGGTCTAGTGCAAGGTTTCTTGTAATTGCCTTTTATTGCGTATTTTAGCTATTTATAATGCCCTTTTGCCTGCCTATTTTAGCTATTTATGATGCCTTTTTTCCTGCCTATTTTAATTATTCATAATGCCTAAACATCGGTCTCTGATGATTACATAACTTTTCATTGTAGAGGGCCTTTAAAATAACTCGCAATTTACACTTATTTATAAAAGGGATATCACTTTAACAACGGAAAAATACCTATATTATAGACACATTCCAGGTCACTTTGTCCACTTTATATTGTCCACAGTCATATAGTCCATCTGCATATAGGACATGGACATTTCGTCCAATTTTTTTTGCTCACAAAAAATTCGTCCATTTTCAATATTGTCCCCTTATATCATAAGACCACAAATATTTTCTCCATTTTCTTTGGTCAACATTTTTTCAAAAGTCTATTTACAATTTTGTCCATACAACTAAATACAAGACAAATTGAATTGCAGTTAATAGAAAACAATTTCATCATTATCAATGTGTTTCTTATAGTTTCCATGAACTCAAATTAATTTAATCTTTGTAACAGAACTCTTAATGAGGAATCACATTTATATAGTACAACTTCTAAGATATTATAATGGCATATTTACTTCCTTTGTCTGAAGGCAAGGATAAGATAGTTCATAAAAATGACATCAGTTGCATTCATTAGCAAAAATGAAGACCGATCGTATTGGCGGTACGAAAATCGCGATATGCCTATATGCAATGCCAGTTCTGCCACAATTGGGATTATACATGTTCGTATCCATGTATTAAAGTGAGGTAAGCACACACATGTTGAGAATACAGCTGAAATTGGTGTGAAGAATGTTGCGACAGGAATCAAAAGAAGAGACGAGCAACACCCATATGAACCTCCCGCAGCCGTAATAAGGGAAGAAATTCAGGCCAGTGAAGATTAGGAAATACTATTGAATTTACCAGAAAGAAATGCATTGTTACGTACTGTCAACAGAACACAAAGTGTGCTCGATTTATATTTGCATGCCATCAACTACAGTTCAAAATTGTACTGACCAAATTTTGTTTCTGAGTTTATAGAATACCGAAGAGAGGGATGAAGAGAGAAATAGAACATAATTAATACGTTATTTCTTTTAAAAATAAATTTGTAGTTAATTTCATTGCATATGTCTGAAATAAAGTACCCTAATGTAATTTTGTAAATAATATAGTAATCCTATAATGGACTAAAACTATATAAAGTAGACAAAAATGTCTGAGGACATTTCAATATGGTGGACGAAACCATATAGTGGAGAATTTCCATAAGTTGGCATAAATAGGTAGGCTAGACAAAATCGTTAAAAACATTAAATTACTGTGGACTAAAATCTCAACTAGACGAAAATGTATGGTGGACGTAAATACTGTGGACGAAATATCACTGGACAATCAGCCTGAGAATCTAAAGTCGAAATTGATAGCATAATGGCGGCACGAAGCAGATTACAATTTTAATTCATTAATTTTTATATAAATATGAAATATTTTGTCACGCTGAAATGTTATTAACCTCCAGAAATATTTATCCATGTTTGTGAAAAAACAAAGTACAGTAGCATAAAATTCATTGGTTATACACTATAGTCTGCACTTTCATTAACATTTTAAACGTTCATTATAATCAATCACAACTACACGTTTACACAATAAAAACACTCAACGGGATAGTAGATAATTACATGAATTTCGATATCCTACACACAGAGAGAGACAAGATACTGACAACATTTCGTACCGAATGAATTAGACATATTCTCATTTCCTTGCCTTTTCTGTTAGAGTACTTGCTCCGAAACATTGAGTGTTTTGTACCTAAGACACTGTTGAAAAATAAAAAAAATGTTTGTACCCTGTGAATCTTTTGAGTCATATGGGTAAGAAATGTATTATTGGCACGCGGCATCGTAAATACCCGTACAATCATTTTGATTCAATAAACTTTCCTCTTATATTTTATCAATGCGTTCGAACTTAACAAAAATGACATGAACTTAATTTCATCTTCACTGCGTTCCAATATTCACAATGCTTACTCAATATACGTATATGTTGTTATTGAACTACATGAATCAGACTCGCACCAGTTATATCGTTTGCTTAGCGTGTGCACAATAAGTGACGCAGAACTCAAAAGGTAACGTTTTTCATTGGGACTACTGTACATTTTCATTTATTCGGACATTGGGATATACGTCTCAAACAGTTTTTTTTTGTACCAAAAAATTTCAATTATTAGAAAGATGATACCCAATCCGCACCCTAACAGCAGAAGGTAGAATGCGGATTGCAGGTGCTTTACGCCCAAATCGTAATATCCATCTCTGAGACTCGGGATTCCAATCTCCCTCTTCTTTATTCTGAGATCGTTCTTCATCTGTTCCACACCGTAGATGAATAATCCAGCCTCTACAATGCGGACTAGGATGTCGTTCACTGTATCTAGCAGAGGGCTTCCCTTTTGCATGAATATCACAGCATTTGGAGTGTACCCGAATCCTCCATCGAAAGTACAAAATGAAGATTGTCCAGAAAAACTAGGTATTAAACCTATCTGTGAATAATAATGTATTAATTCCTTACTCCAGAAGACGGTAGCATTTCTGTGATGGGCAATGACATCCATAAGCCTGACGCATTCTAATATGCTTGCACAAATCTTCAACTTATTCGTCACTTTCACAGATCGCCGGTCACTAGCATCGCTGAAAAGTGACTCATCTTCACGATAAGCAAGAAAATTCAAGCCTGACTCAAAGAGCTCATCCATGCTTGAAATCTGGTGTTCAAAACCCTGGTCAACAAGCAACGCTGTTAGGTACGACTGAAACACATTGCTCATTGCTAAGCAGTAGCAAACCCACGAAAAAAAGAAGATGCGAGCAGATTGAGTCCTGGGCTGCAAGGGCACTGATACGCTCATCAATACCTCCCACGTGATCAACAGTACATTTGAAAGACTCTTGTAAGGTGATAATTCCATTTGTAACGATGAGACGGAAAATAAGATTAAAGCGGACACTAGGACACTCAGAAAACCTACTAGCCACAACGCTGGGGTAAACACTCTTGTGATTCCTACCCAAAGAGGTACCTTTCGTGCACATGGTACGTGCCAGGTTATTAAATCTGACCAGTAGCTCGTAGTAGAATCAGCCTTAAAATGATAATCCGCCCGTTGTAACAGGGCCGCGATTGCCAAATCCGACTTGTTGGTCATCAAATCGTATTGCCAGAACGATGTGTTTTCTCCTCGATACAGAACTACAAACTTCTTTGGTATTGACACATAAGTGTCAGTCGCATTTAAAGCTGCAATGATGATCTTCAGAATGTTGATGTCCCAACCATGTTGATACGTCAGTGCTGATATATTAGTTGTCTTGATAAAAGTTCTTTGAGGCTCCATAACAAAAGGCTTGAAAGTCACTGTTGATATCCTTAATGAGCACCTTTGAATATTTCTTTTGATCTTTACAGGATATAGCATTGCGTTGTATAAAAAATGTCCATATCCGGTCATAACCCACTTATCCAAAAGTGTTGCATCATGTACATAGGTACATGTATTCGAACTTTCATATGGAAACCACGTATACAAAGCTATACTTGTCATATTTTGAGTAATATTAGTGCTATAACTTATTCCTGTCTTGGTTTCAGCCGTTTCTGATTCACTAATTAAAACAAGAGAATTTATTACATTCCAGTGCCACATTTCCCCAAGAATTACTCTTGCTAGCTCTCGTGCGTTATGTATAACTCTATTCGTAACCACAACAAGAAACAGAGCTCTAGGATTCCAAGAAGTATTCACACTCAAATATTGCATTTGCGCCATCAGATCCATTACAATATCATCTAATGATATTATTAATATGTAATACGTATGTTTTATTCGGACTCTCTGTTTCAATACATTACTGATCACATAGATTGACCAGCGATGATTTTGATGTAGTTCTTGTAGCAAGCGGAAGGATAGATGTCGCGAATTATCAGATTTGTTGGTGTAATTACCTGTGAATTGGTCGTTAATAGATAACACCAATGTACCTCCTCCTGTGAAGTATTGTTCACTTATTGCTTTCGAGCACAATATCATTTGATTTTTGTAGGTATCAAAGTACGTAGAAGCCTGTATAGATCCAAGAACAATTAAAATTGTAAGAATAAATAACATGTTAATAAAACTGTTCGCAATGAGTTATCGTAAAAGTGAACTTAGATATTTCACGATTCATAAAATAATGTCCACAAAACATATAACTGTGACATGAGTAACTGCAGTTGAAAAGAAGAAAATAATGCAATATTCACACATTATTGGTTGAATATACACATTTTAATGTAACTGTAACAGGAACGAGTGTGTAATTATATATAAAACACGCTTTTAAACTACAATATTGATATTTCACTGTCACAACAGAAGGAAACCCGAAAAATAACAATGTGCTATATAGATGACTATTAAGATGTATGCAGACAATATTCTGGCCGCCTTGTTGAAGTATATTTCTTAACCTTCACGTATCTAAATCAGATGTTAGTGCACAACAACGTCGCAGTGAAGTAAGAGCCGCTACTTTATATGGAATGTTCATGCCAATAGGTATGTCAACAGCATGAAAAATTCGTGATTCACGGCAATAAAGCTTCAACAAACAAGAATAGATTTGTTCCTTCGTCAAATAATAACAGAGGTAATGGCACACTCAATCATTAGAAATAACACGCTGTCATAATTTGAGGGACGAAAGCCAATTTGTATAATAAAATAAATATAAAGAAAATTCTTAATATCCCATTTATACTAAAGTTATCACATCATATAGACAGAAAAGGAAAACACACCATAACGACTTAATCTGTTTAGAAGTATCTCATTAGTAAATCTGTACAAATAAATAACGATATAATTGAAGACTGGATATAAAAAAGGCTTAAGTGCCAAAGAGACAAACTGTAGAAAACAAAGTTTTCTTATGTGAATAGTAATGTAATATCTTACATTTTGCTAATCTATGGGAGAAGCTAGGTTCTAAATAAAATTTTATTATAATGAGTATCATCATTTTTGTCTGTGGAATGAACCAGAATCATAATATTTTTTTTTTTTTACAAACTATTTTTCGCTAAACTGGAGAATTTGCTACGGTAGCTTTAAACCGTTCCGTTACTGTTACGACCAAATTGAACTACATACACAATGTCGCCAACATAAGGACATGACGTTGCTCTGTGACGTCGTCAGAAGGAGAAATTTGTTCTTTTTTTCTCTCTACCTCCTTCGATCTGAACATTACTGAGAAATAACACCACTGTTAGCGACAAGCTGTATTTGTGTAAATATTGCGATTACGTGGCTTAGATGAGGGGCTCGCGACAGGAACAGTTTTGCTGTAGTGCATGGAAGGACCTCTCATGCAGTAAAGTTGATTTAAATAATTTCGAGAGAAAAATTGTTCCGGGGCCGCGAATCGAACCCGGGATCTTTGGTTAAACGTACCAACGCTCTACCAACTGAGCTACCCGGGAACAATACCAAACATCGATTCAATTTTTCCCTCTATATTCACAGACCTCAAAGTGGGCTGACAACCGTCAAGCAACCAACATTGAGTGCACACTAACTCTGTGTGACTTAAATTGTGGTTTTTCTGTTAACGAACAATGACGTGTATTATGCAAATCAAGCTTATATTCAAATCAACTTTACAGGGAGTGACTTGCTTGCAGAATCTCATTCAATCACCTTTGGGGTGGCCGAGACGTAGATGAAAGAATAATATTAAAATGGATTTGAGGGACGTGAGATATGATTGTAGAGACTGGATTAATCTGGGTCAGGATAGGGACCGGTGACGAGCTTATGTGAGGGCGTCATTGAACCTCTGGGTTCATTAAAAGTCATAATTAAGTAAGTACGTTGACATGTTGTGTATGGCATAGCCATCACTGCAGACAGCCGTCTGAGACTTTTCTTGGGACTTGCTCTCATAGCAGCGATGTTAGCAGCTTCGGTTTCAGGAACACGCTTACGGCCACCAGTATGTGGCATATTAACATACCCAGTTCCTTCAAACGTGCGTAACCATAACATTATCGACTTGTAACTCGGAGCCCTTCGAACACCATACTCCCGCTGTTGTGCAATAAAAGGCATTTTGTTTATTCGTTTGTTGCTGAGTAACTTCTTTCCTCTCTTGTGCGGTGACAGGGATGATACAAAGCTCCCGTGCTTCAGTATCACTTTGGAACTAAAATGAATTTTAAATTACTTCGCCATTATAAATTTTATATTCATTTTATTATATGTCTTCCCAAACAGACCAGACGGAGGATTACAACATGAAACATCTGTTATTATAACCAAAATTATGGCTTTCATTTGATCTCGACATAAGAGACAAAAGTAGACAATAATAATAGATTTCAACGTGTGTGTGGAACTATTAAACGGAATCCATCGCTTTGAAGTGCCGGTCAGCATATCTTACTGAGAAACGAAATGGCCCAGGTTCAAATTCTAATTGGGACAAGTTACGTTAGTTAAGTTTTTTCCGGAGTTTTCTCTCAAATCTTTAAGATCAACCGATTAAGAGAAAATGCTTGGTAATGTTTGGCACTTGACCCTGGACTCATTCGCTGGAAATTATCATCGTCATTATCTCACTCAGACCATATAGCTAACCATAGGATTTGATGAAACATAGTAAAAAAAGCAATAAAGACTATTTGGCGGTTTGAAGAATGAAGCGCAGATAGACACCCAGTTAAAGTTTTATAAAATATTGCCCGTTCCAGATTATACGAATCATGGCCATTAACAAAATCTGCGAAAAAGTAAAACAGAGCCAGCAGAAATGGGATTCTTAAGAACAAGAATTGGCGTATCTTTTTGAGACTATAAGAGAAATGAAGAAATTAGAACTGGCTGGTACATAATCAGTTTAAATGAAAAATTAGAGAATAGTGAATATAAATTCTTGCAACAATTAAATGGAATGAGAAGTGACTGAATAGCAGAACAGATGTCTGACTACCAAGCAATTGGAAGGATTGGTGCGGGACGATCGCGACTTGTATAGGACACAATTCTAACGTTGAGTAAAATTGAATAGTAAAGGGAATGGCCAAAAGACTCATGCCTTGTTGATAATGATGATGATGATAATGATGCTGTTGATGGTTTGAATAGCGGATGTCATTGTACGATTTATCCCTTTAATGAGATTTTGGGTATCGGCCTGGTTGTACCATTCTTCTCGGAGAGCTTCTCAAGTTGTTTGTGCTGCTAGACTTCTAACACGTTTCCCGAATAAGTTCCATACTTGTTCGATTGGGTTGAGATCAGAAGTCTCCCATTAATAAAACATCGTCATCGAGAAATGAGGCGAATAATATTACATATTCCCCTACAATCTTAATGTACCTAGCAACAGTGATTCAAAGTTCCTCGATGAACAACAGTTCAGAGCAGGAATTTAAAGAAATGCCAGTCCACACCATTACAGACTCACCTTGGAACCTAGCCATGGAACAGAAATTACATGTTGCATATCGTTTCTTTAGAATTGATCAAATTATTCCTCTCCCATCTGATGAGGGCAAACAAAATATTGATTATTCGGTTAAAATATGCGGCTCAATAAATTGATCCAAGATTCAACCGACGTGATACGGAAAGCGCAACTGGGCAACATAATATTGTGACGCAATTTGGGTCCCAGTAATGATCTTCTTACGGTTCGCTCACTAACACTAAGCTGATGCACTTTTTGTAGATCATTTATTGTTACAACTGCAGTAGAGTTACGATCTCTACAGTGTAAAGCACAATAAGATGATCGGTAGGGACCGGATTTTTATGTAATTACATATTATATTCCTTTCAACCTAACCGTATATAAATAACAAACCTTTGCTAATCTTGTAATTACCATTGGTATATAAAAATTTTATACGATATATTTTTACATATTTACCCCACATTACATATTATGGCTTGGTATTACATAATACTGGGTGTTCAGTTCAAAGTGTGTCATGGCTCGCTGTATGCCGTCATGTGGCTAGCCGATGAGCCTAGAGAATTCAATCTTCCTACACTTCCGCAGAGGTGTATAACCTATGAGGTAGAGAAGTTGCCTAGCAAGTACGGCGTTCATTCTGAAGAGTGCGTACCGATACGTACGGTAACGCTGGTAGTGGCAGGAATGTGAACTGTTTGGAAATACGTACTGTCGGGATATGGGGAGAAGGTTAAGACGATTACTTACGTATTTGTTGACATTAACTTCGACGGTCAACATGGATACGGAGCATTTGATTTGTGTTGTGGAATGTTACCGTACGCAACCGATGATAACAAATACCCTGCGTACGACTTTCCGGCGCAAAACACAGTTCGAAATAGGTTATGGTAGCGCACAGACCATACACAGACCGTCATCTGTTGCTACGACTTTCAAGTTATACTGTACACGTTCTCAAGTTGAGATTGAAGAACGCCTTAAATAATAGACAACTTCTCTGACATATAAGCTGAAACGCGCTTCAAATCGGTGACCCAACAACAGTGACGCCATGACACACTTTGAAATGAACACCCAGTAGTACATAATGCAACGAGCCTATAATGGTGGTAATTAAGACGCAAGGACGTTTATGAAACGAGCGCAAGCGAGTTTCATAATTTTCATACGAGCATCTTAATTACCATTATAGGCAAGTTTCATACGACTTTTTATGCTCGACCATATTTCTAACTTGAAATTATTCATAAGTATTCATGTTATTGTTATGTGAGTGAGTGCAATAGCCTATCTCATAAATTGTGAGATGTGCGCAGACGCGAAAGTATTGATTTTTTCTGGGAAACGAATATCGACGACCTTGATATAATCTAGAAAGTAAGATAAAAATTAATCTTGATATAACCTTGAAATTGAATTCGACATTGAAAAACGAGATGACAAATTGAATTTATTTGAATATTATTTACAATTAACGCTAATTATTATAGTAACAGAACATAACCTTCTGCGACTGTATTGGATTTCCAGCCTTCGTGACGTTTCCCTAGTTGTCTTTCGATTGCATATCCGAGAATAATCGAAAACCTGAACTTTAATGAATAGGTGTACTTTAATGACATGCATTAAAGGACTGCTACCAGGTCTATAATTACTACATTTCCGCATGGTCGAGCATAAATATACATATTTAGTGACCATAATGAACTGAATTAACAGAAACAAGAATACAATTTTAAGATAACGAGAAATTACTAACGTTAATGTCACGTATGGATATGTTGATGACTGACAGCAAAAAACAACAGCAATTTTCTTGAGAACAAGTGCACAATACCGGAGCCTCCAGTTTTCTAATCATACAAGTTATGCATTAATTAAAGTGTCTTACGGGCTTGCGAAACTGAAGGGGTGGGGAATAAAAACTCTTCTCCTTTTATCTTATCTACTTTTTCCACACTTTTGCTTCTTTTCTTCTCACTTCCTGCTACTGTCTATTACTTTCATTGCACTTTTATATCAACACGAAGACCTATACATATCTACGTACCATATTGGGAGCACCGGGAAACGATCCAGAAATCTTCTGCTTAGGAGTCTTTCTGCTTTCGTAACCACAATATCGTTGAAAAAGGAACGTTTAAATTCTTTCAAAGACATAACCTTGGTAATGTATTTCGACTGTCGATAAAAGTTTCTTTCAAGTAATACGGAAATAATTTAAATTTAAATTTTGCGAACGGTATATGTTTATTGGTATTATTACTTCTAAGTTCATATAAACGTTCAACTGTACGAATGTAGAAAACGAGTAAGATATAAGGTGAGTAATAACATTGACAAACTATGTATAGGCCATTTAATACTTCCTATACCTGCAAAGACGATATCCATTTCATACAATTATTATGTTAGTGTAGGGGCTTAAAATCCCGCAAACCTCGATTATATCTTCGCCACAACCCTTCTATTTTTTGCCTAAACCGTCCAAATCCTACACAGTGCATAACAAACACAGATATGAGTGTCAGTGTTAACGGTAATGCCTACGAGATGTGAGTGTAATCCAATAGTGGCATATGTGAACTTTCACACAATTACCATAAGCCCGCTCAGGTATTGTTCACTAACAAGCAAACATTCTCATGGAGGCAGATAAAAAAGTTATTCTTTTTCCTTCCACCATGTTAACAACGTCTAAACAAGTGTTTATATAAATTTTTGTCACTCGAACGCAATTACAAGGCCCCGTAAAAAATAAGTTTCCTTGGCGCCGTTTACAGGAAGAAAACAAAATTTCATGAAAGATTTATTGCAACAGATACAGAAATTATTGAGATATTTTTCAACACATTTCCCACCGGAATTCAGACATTTCTCATACCGTTGAATCAAGTTTCGTAGCCCTCTGTCGTAGAAGTCTTCCGCCTGGGATCGGAAGCAAGATGTGACAGTCGTCTGCACTTCTCTGTCGATTCCATGGCATGACACGTCTCAATTCCAGTGGACATTATGAGGAAAAATAACTGAACAGTTGTGATATCTGTTCTAACAATAAAAAAAAAAATGAAATTGCGTTTTCTTTCTTCCAGGAAAACTTATTTTTTACACCCCTCGTAATTACGTCCGAGTGGCCAAAATTTTAAAAGCACTTGTTTTGACATTATTAATATGATGGAAGGAAAAAATAACTTTTTTTATCTACCCTCTTCATAATTTTTGCTTGCAAGACCTTTCTTCTTCTCGCTATGGACAACCAGAGATTCACTGTAATTAATGATTCTGGAAAAACCACCTTGTTATACAAGCCATGATTACTGCTGTATTAAGTTTATCATTGTATTTTTTTTAAGATTTATATTTACTTTATTTTGACTTTGTTGTTTCTACACAGCTTTATATTTATTTATGTTTCTTGTATTCATATCATTAGATTGTCTTTATCACCTTAACTGTTATGTTCACATCTCAAAATAAAATGACATAAAATAGTTGCCACCTTCTTTATTTCGCATATTAAATTAAGTGAATTGCTTATAATGAGGTACTTCTAAGTACTAGAAGTGGCTTTTTTTTTCTTGGCGGGTGCAGGAACAGGATTTTTTATTTCCTCTTTATGACTAAAAAGAAAAATGCATACTATTATGCAATGTACTCTTTCACACACTTCAATAAATATTGAAAGTTCTTTATGCCTATAATTATCTGTTATTTATTCTGAAAAGCGATGTGACTACTTTTGCATAAGCACGCACGCTGTGTTGGAGACGATCTCACCGCTGTTATATAGCTAGTTTCAGTATTTAATTACTGAATTGATGTTGGAAGAGTCACTTAATCCATACTAATGAGGATGGATGTGCTATTTCAGAGAATATTATTTTTACAGGGACATCATTTTATTTTTATTTCAACTTTTATTGTACCTGAGTTTTTTAATGTACTTCACTCCCACCCCTTCTACTAACGAAGTTCCAACTCTCCTCCACACAGAACCAAGGCCGCAGTACTGAGTTAGTGAATATAGTACGTTTCAGAAATATGTTCGCGTTTTCCAGTGACGAAAACTTCCAATATTGAATCATATTTTCGCACAGGTACTGTCGTCCGTTTGCCTACGACACATCCCGATTTCCCCCACCTGCTTCTGCTCGCTCCACTGTAAAGACTAGTGGCTGGGCTTTCTTAGCTCTTTTCCGAAAACATTAATTTCTGTTAGGAATTAATTGGACGTCTACATAATATTATGCAACTGTTTAAAATAACTTAAATAAAAGGGCCTCGTTAAGTAATTAACTATCACGTGATCCCCTCCCTTTCTACGACGCTGCGACGTAACCACTTGGACGGACAGTGGATAGCATGTCTGAGTAATGTTATCTGTGCGGGTCGGGCAGAAATGAAGACTGAATTTACAGTACGTAAGGTATTCTTTTAAAGAGTAGGTACAGAATTATTTCAAAATCAGTTACTAAGTATGAAGGATGAAACTGGTAATTGGAATTAGATGCAATAGTCCATAGTGCGATAATAGGCACAAAAGATATGAAGCCTGTATTCGTAATGAACGGCCACCATTTTCAAAAATGGGTTTAAATATCCATATTATGATTATTTATCAATTTAACTTCATTCTCTATATTGTACGTTAATGTGCTGTAGACAGTATAATATACGCTGCATAATGAATACGTTTGCATGGATAACTCAGTTCGTGAGTAAAAACACTTATTGTTAACACTGTACTGTATTTTGATTAAAAAAAACCTAATGAAAATTATCAAACTCAAAATCACGATATTTCCTACTTTACGTAAATGGATGAACTATTTTCTTCTCTCCTATACCTAGTAAAGTGATTTGTTTGTATTTTACGCCAGTACCATCGAACTCCAGTCGTGGAAGGAGGTAGCAAACTGTGTTTCCGGGTCTCAATCATTAATCCAAAGGTATAGCCAGGTTAATATTAAAAATGTTAGTAAAAATAAATGATGTCCCTGTATAACGACACTTTCAAATGCAGAGATTATTCAGTGACCAAATTCAACTTGTGAGAGAAATGAACTACAAATTTTGTCTGAAGTTCTCTATTAAGGACAGAGTTCTTTTATATGCAATAAATCTACGACACTGGCCTCCCAGCCTTAGTTTCCTACTAGAAAAAGTCACACTAAGAACTGTATCGTCCTTTAAAATCCATCTTCCTTCGCAGGGTTTGAATTCTACAGCCTCGGATCCAACAGCCAGTGTGATAACCGCAAGATCATAGATGACTACATAGAATCATCTGCGTCGTTGCAGGAAGATAACGGCTAGAATATCGAATCCTATACATTTCAAAATACCAACATGTTTACCTCAGGCACTCTCCTAAACACACTAATAGGTGAATTAATGAAAGGGTCAGTAGCAAAGAGCTATAAGTGCACTTAAGTTATTTGTGAGAAAATGTGGTTGGAAGTACTTAAGATTTCGTAAATTTCGTATTTTTTTTATTTCAGTGTGTGGTATGGTTAAAAGATGTATTCCTTTGCGACTAAGATTTCAAATGTTCTACCTTGCCCTTGATGCACTTAATTCATGTTCTTAGAAATGTCACTTGTACCCCTTTGCTTCTGACTCCCTCATATCAGCTCTATCGCTACGGGATAAAACTCTGATTGGGGTTCTGGCTAAAATGTACATCTATCATCAGGCAGAATATCTCACTTGACGGTATGTGTCAGAGGAAGAACATTATTGTTGCATACATCTCAAGTCTCATTACTAGGAACCATATATTTTTTTTTCGGCAAATAAAATGGGTGATTTCGATATTAAACAAGCCGCTATTTCGGTCAGTATATCGTCAAATAAATGGTCAAGTCGGGGGTATTTCGTAAAATATTTTATCAATTAAATATATTATGTTATGATTAATATAAAACTTTTTGCTATTTTTGTCTGTCCACACATATCACATATCAGCATCACAAAAAAATATAAACTAAGTACCGGTATGTTTTCTACATTGTCCCCACGAAGATTTTTGAGGTAATAAGAGAGCATTTTCGTGTACGCGCAAAAGGTACTTTCACTGTCCCCACTAGATTGATGTAGGGAACCACACTTCCTGCAAACACTTCACACCAAATTCATTGTGTTCTTCTAATAGTCCCCATAAAACCTTATGGAATCAAAATACTGTATTACTTCCAGTGCACAACATACTACAGAAATCAATCTTTTCGATCGCAATAGAGAAAATACAGAAATATTGGCGTTATGAAGCGATTAACAAATTCAAACGAAAGTCACGATTATATATATTCTTAAAAATATTGAATATAATTTTGAGCAAATGAAGTAGTTTTTGCGATAGATTGGATATATTTAGTTGGTTATCGACATTTTTCACACAATGATCAAAATTCCGCGTGATTTCGCAAGAATATTTCCCTTAATTATATTATTTTAGAGATCTGGAAGAGTAACAAAGAAAGCAATGGTGGGAAATTTTCGTGTCTATCAGTATTACCAAAAAATTGTCCATATTTATTAGCTATTTCTGTTACTAGTTAGCGGGGTATGCACTGGAGGGGTAAAGGAACTGGTCACCGTATCCCATTACCTTCTGGCTTAGTTGTCTCGTGAGTGATGCTTTATTGGTCTTACTTTTGAGGTTCCAACCCGTCTTCAGACTGCTGACTAAACATACATAGTACGAGTTTCGAACCAGGGAGTTTCAGGATCGTATAAGCTTAGAGTTCTGTATCCATAATACATTGCGATCCGAGCCTGATACATTTCCACAAGGGAGAAATTTGCATCTGACATTTCGCCATAATTTTAATGCATCGGAAAACAGACAAAAACATGAACAGAAGAGAAACCACATGGGATAGAAACATTGCAACACATTAGTCGTCCATTAGTGATGGGATGTAAACTTTCAAATGTAGAGTAAAGAGTTGTATTTCATCATTATTGCGAATCTATCAACATAGATGGTGTGTTAATAGGTTCATTCAAAGATAGTCTATGTGCATTTTTCCGCAAATTATACTTGAGGGATAGGCCAACTTCAATGTAAGTGACATTTTCACTATAATCAAAGATATAACAGACTTCACAGAATACAGAAAATAATTAATCAGAGCCTCTATGATAATGTCATGTCCACTACTGTGGAGTAACAGTTAGCCTTCGTGGCCGTGAAACAAGCCGGCCCAGGTTCAAATCCTGGTCGGAACAACTTACCTAGTTGGTTCTTTTTTCTGAGATTTTTCCTCAACCACTCGAAGCAGAATTGCTGGGTAACTTTCGGCACTGGACCTCGACTAATTTCGCCTTCATTAGTATCGCTTTCATTAATCATCTCAATGTTTACGGGTCGACCAGGAGGACATGGCGGACGTGGTTCCAGGATCTGCCTATAGGCGGCATCTGTCTGAGGGAGCTGCACATATCCAGCAAAGTCACAAGGGCTTTAATAAGCGGACTGCTGGTGATCGGGGAAATGTAGCTCCCTTGGATAGATGGAGTTTTGGTGACTCGTGGAATCGATGGCGACATGTTCTTCTGGTTGAGGGTGTCACAGATTCAAGCACATAAATTACAAACAGATGCCATCGAACTGAGGAGACCGCAGAATAACATCACATGTAGGCGGACGATCAGTTCTCCAGTTAGATCTGGATGTTGTGGCTGAATCGATACGATGACACCATGCAGTGAAAGAAGCGATCCTAAGGACTTCAACAACCATTCCAATATAAGAAGGTTGCACAATAATCCTAAGGCTGCAGTGCTTGCCTGCGGGCCCCCTCCGAAAAAAAAAATGATGTTATATCAATAATGGAATAACAGTAGATAGACAATTGCGAAGGGAGCCTATTTGCTGGATGAAGGCCTGCACAACAGTCCATTTATCGACTACATCTCTCACGAGTTCTCTCCCTGAAATCACATCCTGGTTCGTTAGGTAGCAAGTTTCCAAATAAATATAATTTCATATTGTTAGATAAAATTAAATGAATCACTATGATCAGTTTCATTTGCAAAGAATCGTTTATCTTATTATAAAACTACTCTTAAGTTCTAAGCTTTACCAAAACTTTTTAATTTCGCAATATCCTTCTGACTGTCGCTAGTCCTTGTTAGTAAAAAATAACCCCTTGCACGTTAAATTTCTCTGTCTCTCTTACTAGATTCCCGTCTCGTAAATGACCGTAGGGGAAATTTTTACTTTCCATCTTTCTATATAACCATCAATATCGATCTATTTTTATCGTTAACTGACAGACTCCGCTAGTGTTGATGCCTTCCGAGGTCTCAAGAGCGTGCTTTAGACCAAAGAGAAAACAAAGAAGACAGCAGAATCCCAGCGCTTCTCCAAAGATGCCTCTCTCTCTCTCTCTCTCTCTCTCTCTCTCTCTCTGTAGTACCTATACAAATCATTCTGTCAGACTTAAGGTCTTTGAGAGCATAATCGGGTATATACGAACCACTTTTCACCATATTCTCAAACAGCAAACATGAATAGCTATTCAATATACTAATATCAATAATTAAATATTCATTATCTCTTTATCGAATTTCGGTTCCTCTATATATGCTCCATTCGTTCGCGCGCCTTCTACCATCACAGTCCACACTATGGAATAGCGGTTACCATGTCTGACCGTGAAACAACAGGCCCGGTTGCAACTCCAGGTTGGGATAAGTTACCTGCAACTCATTAAGAGGTAACATAATGTTGGGATAATTTCGGCTCTGGACCCTGGACTCATTTCGCTGGCATTATCTCCATTTCACTCAGAAGCTAGACAACCATAGCAGTTGATGAAGCACCATAAGATAAATCAATTGTACCATCATTCTAAAGAAGCCAAGATAGAGAAGCATGATGTGTTAAGATGACTATATATGATATATGATATATATTTGATGTCAACATTTACATCCAT
The DNA here is from genome assembly GCF_040183065.1 of Periplaneta americana. Taxonomy (NCBI): domain Eukaryota; kingdom Metazoa; phylum Arthropoda; class Insecta; order Blattodea; family Blattidae; genus Periplaneta; species Periplaneta americana. The sequence goes on from NC_091124.1 coordinate 100,302,506, forward strand.
GAAATGTGGACCTCACAATTTTTGTATCCGGTGCCACAATTACATTCATTACAGTTATACCTTTTGTAGACGCTCTTATAATTTAACTTTCGACCCCATTTAGGTCATTCAGAATTGACACTTTTACGACTCTGTTCTTGATTTTCATTACACTTATATCGAACACACACTGTTTTAATAATACTTGTTACTAAAACATATTACACCATTGTCCAATATGTTCGTTATTGTGTCTATTTCTTGTGTACATTTCATTTTCAGACCTCACTAATTTTCTACATGTTATACTTCACTATCCTAGCTAGTCTCCCCCGCCATACTCCTCACCTATTTTCCTTATCTCTATCGTTTTACTTATCTTCCTATTTCATTCCTCTAATTCATTCAAAATTGACGCTTTTATCACTCCGTTCTTGATTTTCAGTTCACTCAGACTATATCGAACACACACTGTTTCTACTAATACTTGTTACTAAAACATATAACACCTTTGTCCAATATGTTCGTTATAATGTCTGTTTCTTGTGTAGGCCTTTAAGATGACTATATTAAAATGTTCTCACATGAAGTCTTTGGTTCAAATTTTACTTGAATAACGACGCTTTTCTTTCTAAATACGTTGTTTTCACATAAACTTTCTTTTCAGAACTACAAAACGTTTAAAATATAGCTTATTACAACGTCAGTGAACTTTCGATATACCTTTTTCTCTTATTGCCTTCTGGATTATATATCTATAGATTTATGCTTCTTTCACTCATGTGTCGCAGTAAGACCTTGCTCCGCAACTAATGGTCATTCAACATTTCTGTACTTTAATCTAAGCAAATCCATGGAATACTTCTAATGTATTTTACAAGTACGTCAGAGACAACGAAGTTTTCTCAATTGTCTTTGTTTTCAATTTTTCTTTCTCCATTTTTTCGTTCCTCGTCTCCAGAAATACATTTCAGCAGCTATGATTATTGTGTTCTGTCTTCTGTCGCTCGTGTGGAAGCGTTTCTTGCCACAAAACCATTTCACCCGTATCCGATTGACAGAAGGGAAACTAAGATTCAGTTATCACTCAATGAAATCTAAGTAGGTAGTATTTTTCTTGCTTTTGGTTAATATTTGTGTTGTTTTTTTAAACAGTTACTTAACAACTATGTATCAAGTACGCGGCTAATTGTCCGTGGAGTTGATAACAGAGAGGTGGTATTTCGTGAGATGAGTTCGAGGATTCGCTGTGAGTTTGCAGTTCTTTGCCTTGCGATTAATGATCTCTGATAAAATCCAACCAGATACAGATCCCAAGCGAACCAACGCTTGAGAGCGGTTAAGAGTCCAACTCGGTCAACTGATGAGCTACGTCATTGACTACCGTCCTGTGTCGTGTCCTTATAGTGTCCTTGTGCCATACCACCTACATTACTAGGCAGTCCTGTCATATTTGAGTAATGTATTGTGTTGCTTTAAACTATTAGGGGAAAAGCGAGAATTTTACTTAAAGCAAATAAAGAAATAGCTTTGGAAGTTAATCCCATAAAAACAAAGCATATGATTTGTCTCGCGATCAGAATATTGTGCGAAATGGAAATATAAAAAATTGGAAACTTGTCCTTTGAGAGGTGGAAAAATTCAAACACCTTGGAGCAACAGTAACAAATGAAGAGTTCGCGGGAAAAACGATGAATGTCACAGTTTTGTTAAGGTTGATATCATTATCTAATTCAATGGATCACTACGAAATTTAATGTTGTTCTTATGAAAAATGGTAAAAAGGAGAATTATCACCAAGAACACAGTAATCCTTTCCTTTATTTTCTATAGAAACAGCGCTACATCTTGCAGTTATAGACTCAATTAGATCATTATCTAATCCTTAACAGAAATGTGACATTCATCGTTTTTCCCGCGAACTCTTCAAATGTAAATGATACTCGGGAGGAAATTAAACGCAGAATAAATGTGGAAAATGCCTATTATTATTCGGTGAGAAGTGTTTGACATCCAGTCTGTTCTTAAACATCCTGAAAGTTATAATGTATAAAAGAGTTATATTACCGGTTGTTTTGTATGGTTGTAAAACGTGGACTCTAACTTCGATAGAGGAAAAGTGGTTAAGGATGTTTGAGAATAAGGGGCTTAGGAAAATATTTGGGACTAGGAGGAATGATGTTAAGGAGAATGAAGAAAGTTATACAACGCAGAACTGCACGCATTGTATTCTTCACCTGACATAATTAGGAATATTAAATCCACATGTTTGAGATGGGAAGGACATGTAGCACATATGGGCGAATCCAGAAATTCATATAAAGCGTTAGTTGGGGGGCCGGAGGGAAAAAAGACCTTTGGGGAGGCCGAGACTTAGATGGAAGGAAAATGTTAAAATGGAATTGAGAGAACTGGGATATGATGGTAGAGATAGGATTAATCTTGCTGAGGATAGGGACCGATGGCGGGCTTATGTGAGGGCGTCAATGAACCTTCGGGTTCCTTAAAAGCCATAAGTAAGTATGTAAGTTGTGTTGTCTTACAATATTATTACAAGAAGAACAACAGCACGAGCCAAATCCAAATCGAAGTTGTAAAAATAATTTGCTAGTGGTTACGGTGATGATGATGGTGATCATGGTAATGATGATGATTGTGTTGGTGTTTGTGCTGATGTTTGTTTACTTTGGTTTTATTTCTGCTTCATGAGTTGGCTCTTGCGGACTCAATAGTAGGCTAATTGTCTAATCCAGTGTTTAATATTGCGGATTTTGATTTCTTAATTCTAATTCTCTTTATTTCGCTTAAACTATTGATCATAGTTTTACATAACATCTGGTTGCCTTCCTCTGTTGGGCATGTGCGGATGTAGGCTAACAGCCAGCAGAGACTTGTATCAATATCATTTTAACGGGTGCTGTTTTTCAGTAAATAATTTTATTTATTGAATTTATATTTTCATATCCGCATAATACCGTCATTTCCCATGCTGAAACACAACTATGGTCCACGATACAACCATTCAAAGAACATTGTAGAGGTAACATAGCCCGTTCGTAGATAGCTGCAGTGACTTGACTTCAAACTACGGGTACAGTACAGCAAAAATATAGATAAACGAGGTACTACGTTATGGAGTACAAAATTTGAATGGTTGTATCGTGGACCATAGTTGTGTTCCAGGACCATAGTTATCGGAAATGACGGTAGTGTATGTAGCGCATGTCTATAGAACCAGGAGATATTGCACATCAAGCATGCTCTGCTAAGGGGAATAACTTTCCGTATAAAATAGGAAAAACGACCTTAAAGAATATGCACTACGGGTTGCTTACGCCAGGGGTTACCTCGTATTGGACATCTATGATGTAGCGCAATGACTCTAGAAATGTTTGTTCGAAATACGGCGTGTGAAACGGGGCCACGTAAAAGAGATGTAATTCCTATCACCCTAGAACTCCGACTCGGACAAGTGTCTGCCCGGGACCAGCCAAGGCGCTGCGGCGCCTAATGGAGCGCGATGCCCTAATGGGAAGCGAAGTTTGTGATGGTATTAATCGTAATTATCTACCGTTGTGGGACCTTGTGTACACAGCAATTACCGTCAGGCTTTAGAGTGGATGAGCATGCGTGAGACATGTTCACACGCAATTCGAAGCACGTCTCCGCGAATAACAGGCTCCAATCTCTTGATTGGGTACACTACTTAATGAAGAAGTTCTTAGTGATCTTCAACACTTTCTAACTTTCATCTGGCTATAAACATTTCATTCATATATATATATATATATATATATATATATATATATATATATATATATATTAGTCAGTTTACAATCCGTTTTGACATTTTCTGACAGTCAAATATTAATTTACAGTCACTAATAAATGTATCGCACTGCAAGATACCACTCCCCTCTATCTCTCCATAGGTCTTCTCCTAATTGTCTTCTTTCCATAGCTTCCAGAATCCCCTTTTTCTATGTTGTCATAGGTCTTCCTCTTTTTCTTCTTCTTGATGGGGTCCTAACATATGCCAACCTTGGTAATCTTTCCGTATTCATTCGCATCATATATATATATATATATATATATATATATATATATATATATATATATATCGTCGGTTTCCTGATAAAAGTGACCAAGTCACATTGAAGGCTTCCAAGCATTATGAAATTTTAAGATATAATTTTGTATTAAAAACTAATAATATAGCACATTTATCTTCAAAATAGCTTATTACTAACATCTAAAGAAGTACAGATAACTTCGGATGCACCATTAAACCTTTAAATGCCTTTATGCTCGACCATGCCGAAATGTAGTAATTATACACCTGGTTGCAGTCCTTTAATGCATGTCATTAAAGTACACCTATTCATTAAAGTTCAGGTTTTCGATTATTCTCGGATATGCAATCGAAAGACAACGAGGGAAACGTCACGGAGGCTGGAAATCCAATACGGTCACAGAAGGTTATGTTCTGTTACTATAATAATTAGCGTTAATTGTAAATAATATTCAAATAAATTCAATTTGTCATCTCGTTTTTCAATTCTAAATCAATTTCCAGGTTATATCAAAATTAGTTCATGTTATTCTCTAAATTATATCAAGGTCAATGACATTATTGTTCCTCGGAAAAAAAATCAAACTTAAAAATGTATTAGACGACACGTTAAAAGTGTTAAAATTTAAAATAGGTTATGTACCTAAGACAGACGGCCCGTTTCGACGCCGGTGCTGCGTCATCTTCAGTGTCCTACGAACTACTGTTGTTTCTGCTGATCTTAAATTCTGCCATTTGCATTCGTCAATTGTATGGTGGAGGTGTATTGCTCTTATGGTGGGCGGTGGTTTTTTGTGTGATATGTATTATGATATCGAATAATGTGTGGGTATTGAACTGTAATTGTGTATTAAGCATATGTTGTGGGTGTGTTATTGTATGTTTATATATTTCGTATTGTTCTAAGATGTTTAACTGTGACATTTTGGTGCGATGTGTGGAATTTCCATATCTGTTTCTATATCATTGTAGTCGTGATTATTGTTGATAATATGTTCTGCGTAATTTGATGTGATGTAGGGTTTCGTTATAGCTTTAATGTGTTCATTATATCTTGTTTGAAAGGATCTTCCTGTCTGTCCTATGTAAAAATGTGGGCATCTATTGCATTTTAGTTCGTAAACGCCAGTTCAATTATATTTATTTGTATATTTGATGTGATTATTTAGATATTTCTGTGTTATGTTTTTTGTTTTATATGCTATATTGTATTTTACTTTTCTGAATGAAGTTGCGATTTTGTATGTATTGGTATTATGGTATGTTAATGTTATGTATTTATTTTCAAGCGGTGTTTGTATTGGTTTGTTCTGCTTTTGCTTTGCCTTTTTTATTAGCTGTCTATCATGTTAGGGTTATATCCGTTCTCTTGTGCTATATAATTTATTGTGTTTAGTTCTTAAGGGTAGTTGTCATTGTCCATTGGTATGTTAATTAATCTGTGTGGCATTGTACGGAAAGCTGCCAAGTTTTCATTTAATTCTTTTGATTGAGGTGGTGTGAAAAGGATTCGTGTTCCAACCTTGAGTGTTATCTTCTCTCACGTCCTGAGAAGTATTTCAAAAACTGTATTGTGAGATTTTCAAAGTGGCATTTTTTTTTTTTATTTTAAAGAACGCCATCAATTATGTTAACTTAATTTTATTCAGTAAATTTAAAAATCTTCGAAAAACTACAGTACTGTCTCTATTAACCCAGTAAATTCAAATTATGATTTACTTACCAAACCCTACTCTATGAGCTCTAAAAATATTTTCGCCTAAGCCTTGTAGTTGGTGTGTCTATTTTCGATATTGTTTTCTAACACGCTCGAAGAAAAAATTGCGTAATTATTTGCTGAATAGTGCTTATTAAGTTCAATTTCTCATTGTAATAGGCCTATCCTACAACACAATCAAAAGTAGCGGCGGCGGCAGCGGCAGCAGCAGCAGTAGCAGTATCTTTACTTTTTTAACTTTGCTCTAGGGTATGCCATTAGGAAAGTCCAAGATAACAGAGAGGGTTTGGAATTGAACGGGTTACATCAGCTGCTTGTCTATGCGGATGACGTTAGGAGAAAATCAAGAAACGATTAGGGAAAATACGGGAATTTTACTTGAAGTAAGTAAAGAGATAGGTTTGGAAGTAAATTCCGAAAAGACAAAGTATATGACTATGTCTCGTGACCAGAATATTGTACGAAATGGAAATATAAAAATTGGAAATTTATCTTTTGAAGAGGTGGAAAAATTCAAATACCTGGGAGCAAGAGTAACAAATATAAATGATACTCGGGAGGAAATTAAACACAGAATAAATATGGAAATTGCCTGTTATTATTCTGTTAAGAAGCTTTTATAATAATAATAATAATAATAATAATAATAATAATAATAATAATAATAATAACAATAATAATAATAATCCGTTTCGCTACAGTCCTTCAAGCGCACAGACCGGCCATACGACTATTGGCCTCACGTCGACATGCCAAAGCAGAGGCGAAAGTATGAAAAGTATATTGTTTTCAAGGTATTGATATTGACTATCTTTTGCATAACTTAGATCTAATAGTAAAACATGCTGAATTTAATTTGGGATTAATGTCTTTAATACTAGTTCTCCAATTTAACACATTATCGTCCACACCTGTGGAGTAACGGTTAGCGTGTCTAGCCGCAAAACCAGGTGGCCCGGGTTCGATTCTCATTCGGGTCAAGTTACATCGTTGAGGTTTTTCCCGTGGTTTTCCCTCAACCCATTATGAACAAATGCTGGGTAACTTTCGGTGTTGGACCCCGGACTCATTTCACCGGCATTATCACCTTCACCTCGTTCAGACGCTAAATAACCTAAGATGTTGATAAAGCGTCGTGAAATAGCCTACTAAAAACTATTACCGAATTTTAAGTCAAGAAATTTGGTTGTTGTTGTTGTTGTTGTTGTTGTTGTTTCTATTAGGGACCTATTGTTAATTATTGCGTTTGTAAATTGCGAGGTTCAATTTGGACATGATTTAAATTGAATTATGTTAGTTTTGTTACAATTTATTACTAATTTATTGACTGAGAACCAATTACATATTTTGAGGCGAACTTGCTCTGTTGATGATTGAAATGTGTTGGAGTTATTGGCTGTAATTATTATACTTGTGTCATCTGCAAAGAATATGGGATGACCTACATCTTTTAGTAGGGGACAAAACCATTTATGAACACTAGAAAAAGTAGGGGGCATAATATTGATCCTTGAAGAATTCCATTATTAATAGTTCCACATGTCGAGTTAGATTTCATAGTTGTATTGATTTCCACTTTCTGTTTGCTATCTATGAGATATGAGTGAAACCATTGGCGTGCAATGCCTTTAATTCCATAATAATCTAATTTGTCTAGCAGCGTTTTATGGTTTATACAGTCAGATGCTTTGAATAAATCACAGAAATTCCCTCCAACTTGTAATTTTTTTATCAATTGCCACCAGAATTCTGTCACCTAAACTAATTGTTGTCTTCATTTTTCCTAAATCCAAACTTTTCTGGAACTAAATGTTGTATCTTTCTAGACGATGATATTATAATCTTTTATACATTACTATTTCAAAGATTTTGGAGAAGACTGGTAGAAGTGATATGGGTCTGTAATTTTCTGGAGACATTGTTTCTCCCATTTTGAAGATAAGAATAACCACTGAATATTTTAGTCTCTCGGGGAATATACCATTGAAGATTGAATAGTTACATAAATAACTTAGTGGCTCAGCTATAATATGTGAACTCGCTTTATATATTTTGCTTGTTATTTCATCATAACCTGAGGAGTTTTTTTACTTTAGATTTTTAATAATTGAAATTATTTCTGTTTTGATTGTTGGAAATATTTGAATATTTGGAAAATTTGTTAGAAAATATTGTGTTAAAGATTCAAAAAAGTTATGATATTATCTTGGGAGATGTTGAGGTTATTAGTTATTGTAAAAAATATTTGTTAAATATATTTGCAATTTAATTTGGGTCTGACGTTTTTGTATTGTTAGATTTAAGGGTATAGTTTGTTATTTTACTTTTTGATCGTTTACTTTGTTGTTATTTTGATCTTATTATCAGAGTTTTGTGTTATAGTGTAATTCTTTATCTTTTTGGTGTAATATTTTTTAATAATTAATTCGCAGCGCTTCAGACGTCCGTTCGCAGCGCTTCAGAAGTTCGTTCGCAATGAGCACATTCCGAATCTCAGCGCTGAGCAATCTGATGGCATCACGATGTTCCGAATTTCACCGATGGAGTCCCTGATGCTCCACCGGTGTCACACCGGTGCCATCAGCTTGCAGAGGTGGTGGCAGTCTCCATCAGCCGCCATCAGTGAATCTGATTGGTTCTTGTATAGGGCGGGAATTAGCATACGAATGACATCGTGCACTGTTGTGTCATGGCGGTGTGTTCTGTTTTAGTTCTGCTGTATTGTTTGTAATGAGCACAACGTAAAAACAATATGTTAATGGCTTATGAGCGAACATGTCAACGGACCAGTTATTACTACCGGTTCAAGAAATAAATTGTTTATGCTCTCTTTTCTTTGAACGAGCTGGCAGTACAAAAATTTCGCAAAATTTTGCTAGCGTAGCACAGACAACAACATATACAGTCGCCATGACAGCCATCGCTCCTTCCAAGCAGTTTTGTTCCTATTTAGCTGCAGCGTGACGTCATTGTTGTCCACCGGTCCGGTGAGATTCGGAATACGCTGAATGCTTCAGACGTCCGTTCGCAGCGCCACCGACAAGCCACTAGTGGCGTTGCTAAGTGGCCTCGTTTGCAGGTGCCTCATTGTGGAGGAGCTACATCTAATCGAAATATTCATTCGTCCAGGGATATATAAATATAAGACTGGGAGTCAATATCTAACCTTCTAATATTTGTGAATGTGTAAGCATAAACAAAGGAATGAAATAAAATATATTAATAAAAATGTATATGGAAATACTTTAAATCATTCATACAAACATAACCTGCTTAACATACTATTGCTTGGCCTCCTGCATTAAACACATATAAATTCTACAAGTTGAAAATCCATAGGCTCATAAACAACAAAACTCACTCGTTCAGAGCCGCCAAGTCAGCACCATCCAATGGATTAGAAAAGAAGTGCTTGTCCAGAATTCTTACTGAAATTGTAATTAAATGGGCGAGTTGTTTAAATTAATATTAAATTTTCACAATCTTGAAATAGTAAGCTTTAAATTTAGTTGTAAAAATCACAATGAAAACTTTCATGTGTTCAAGATTTCGTTGACTTGAATCGGGCTTACACAATTTTATATGTAGTTTATACATGAGGCGTTCAGAAGTCAACATGATTAACTCCTTTTCCAAAGTTTTTGAGATATTCAAGGTTAAAGTTAAATACAGATAATTAATTTTGTGATGTAGTCAAGAAGAATACTGCATTCTGTGGGGGTTTTACTGAACTATGGAGTTAAACACATTGACCACTGAAAATATGGTCAATTTAATACATTGCCAACTTATAAGCTCTGAAATAACAAAAAGGGGAGTTAATCATGTTGACTTATATACTAATTCTTGTTATAATTGTCATAATGCCTCAATCCTTTCCATTGTTTAATTTCTGTCCACTATCATTCTCTTCGAGAAAATAATAATAATAATAATAATAATAATAATAATAATAATAATAATAATAATAATAATAATAATAATAATTTATACTGGGAGAGTGAAGGCCATAGGTTCTTCTCTTACACTCTACCAGGTCACAAAGTATACAAGCAGTGAAAATTTAATAAAAGTTAAAGAACAGAATACCAACATATTAAAAAAAATAATAATAGCATTATAAAATCGACACTAAACAATACAGTGCCTACCAAAAGTTTAAGACCACCTTGTGACGTGATATATTTTTAATTGTGAACAAACTAATTCTAATAATTTTCACAAAATAATCACTTTAATACAAAAATTATACTGTTATTTAATGTTACTGTAAGTTTCATCAAGGTCATTAATGTTTTAGCTAATATTTTACACATTTAATTAAAGAATGTCACTGAAGTAAAAAAAGTGAAAATCATGTGCTAGACAGGTATTTTTTTCTTTACTTCGCAAGCTGCACATGAAAACGTTAATAGTCAGTAGGTCCACCCTTATGCTTTAAACACATTTGCACACGTTTTCTCATACTTTGCACCAATTTCTGACATTCTTCGGGCGTAACTTCGTTCCAGACCTCGGAGATTTTTTCTCGAAGTTCCTGGACATTCCTTGGCTGGCGGGACGCTACACGAAGGCCTATGATATTCCACAGGTTCTCAATGGGGTTCAGGTCCGGACTCCTTGCTGGCCAAGGCAACAATGGAATGCCCTTCCTTTCGAACCAAGCCATTGTTGCTGCTGACTTGTGGCAAGGCGCGTTATCCTGCTGAAATACGAAGTACCCGTTGTGCAGCTTCTGGGCGGATGGGAGCATATTGTCTTTCATTGTCTCAATATATTCTTGCGAATCCATTGAGCCATCAATGAACCTCAAAATTCCTGTCCCTGCAGCAGACATGCAGCCCCAGATCATGACAGAGCTTCCTCCCCCCTGGACTGCTGGTACGAGGCATTCGGGAAGAAATTTTTCCGTTGGTGTCCTTCGGACTCTCACTTTTCGCGAACTATACAGAACAAATCGCGATTCATCGCTGAACATAACCTTACCCCAATGTTCCATATACTAGTTCTTCCTGGTTTTACACCAGTTCCTTCGATTCCTCTTGTGAGTGTTATTTAACAGTGGCTTTTTAAGAGGAACGTAGGACTGAAGACCAGCTTCTCCCAGGCGACGTGAAATGGTCATTTTTGACACCTTTTTATGTGTAGTATCTTCAAATTCCCTCATTATACCTGGAAAAAGAAATTGGCATACAGTATAACATTACTCCTTTCTTTTTCCTAGAAAACCTAGAATACTGCCCTAGTGGTTCTTGTCAATGGACGGACCTGGCTTCAGGCAGAACACTAAACAAACAAATAATAGTATGTACCTGGAAGGGATGCTTTCCGGTTCCTCTTCGCCACTCGAGCGATGATCCGGTCCTCGCGTAAGGAAGTTACCCTGGGACGGCCGCTGCGTGGCTTATCAACCACTTCACCTTGCTCGTGAAATTTTTTAATTGTGTTAGTCACGCAAGTTTTACTAACATTTAACGCTGCAGCAATTTCTCTATGAGACTTACTGCACCTATCCATACCAATTATTTGCCATTTCAAGGCCTCGGTCACAGATTTTCTCCCCATTGTTACCTAGCTCAGTACTGTAAACAACCTGCTTCTCACACAATGTGAAGGAAACTGGTTACAAGTCAAAACATGATGTTCTTAGACATATTTTGTTATGCAACATCTCTTAAGCGAAATCTGAACTATCGAATGGTGCAAGAACGGTAACGCCTGCTCAATCGATTTAAAAGATATTAATATCTGAAGATCTCTCACTTTTAGCTACCTTTTTCTTATTTTGCAAAAGTGCAAAAAAAATTATAAAATACCAAGAAAATTTTTTGGATTTTTTTCCTTGCGCCAAAACGTTCCTGTACATTCTACAATACTATAGAAAAATCAGTACTGAAATGACGCAATTCGTTTAGTGTCCACAAATGAATCTGTAACTAAAATTGATTAATTTTTTTAATTACACATTTTTATTTAAAAAATCATATCTTACAAACGAAATGTCGTATCCCGATATTTTTTGCACAAATAGATGTCTAAGAACGTATATTATTTAAACAAAATTCCAGGAAAGATTTGTAACAAAAATATAAGACCAGGAACTGTTTACATGAAATTAGCTGGTGGTCTTAAACTTTTGGTAGGCACTGTATGAAAATAATACCATAATAGAAAAAAGAGAGTAAAATAACATTTGAATATAATAAAAACAACTCATTTAGTACAAAAAGTTAATTTGGAAAACGTACGGGAAAATATAACAAAATGAAATGTAATGAAATAATAAAAAAGAAGAAAATAAATACGAATATTAAATAAAATCCACAATAAAAAGTATGATAATAAATGCATCTGGTGATCAAGAGAGCAAAAAAGGGGATATAATATATTTACAAATCTATCCCAGAGAGAAGGTAACGGTTGAGTCATAACGTACGTTCGCAGAACTCCATATATTCGTATATTGAAGTATGGAACTGTTGTTTGTGTATACGTGAATTGAAAAGGAACTCTTTTATCTTAGATTGGCTAATAAAAGAATTGTCCACATCTCGTGCGTAGTCCAATAGTAGTTTTTTGTGGTTATAAACTCTGTTTTCGGTTAATTGCGCCCTGAAAACTGATAAATCTGGATTTCTTCTGCTCGAATACTTCAGTAAACAATACCCGTTATAAGTAAATAATTTATAATAAACCACTTAATAAAGCAATAACTAATTTAAACAGCAGCTGAGGTGTTATAAATTTTAAAACACTCGACTGGAATTTATTACATTTTACCATCCAAACTGAGTGTTATTTTAGTCCTATTACATTCTCATATTTTGGACACCGGTACGTGAAACTTAAACGAAAGTTAAAATTTAGAGATTAACAATATTGGAACAGAATACATTTGAACTCAAGAAACTGGCCTTATTAACTCCATCTCAAGCAGCAACTGCTTATAGCATAAGATCCTATGCTTTAAGCTTGCTCCATTTACATGCATTTAGAACAACTGCGAGCTGAATAATGTATAAAGTTCCTATTGCCGTTGCTGCTTTGAGACCACGATATATTTCTTTTCCGCAGGATGCAGAACACCAGAAAAATATTTATGATACATCCCATGCCTCAGGCATTTTAAGTGCGATTGCACACAGATTGAAATTCTATATCCTGACGGACACATCAGCAAAATCTATTGTAACCGAAAAGGTATTTTTGAATATGCAAATCTAATGTAAATCTAGTGAAGAGGATCATAGTTACTCGGTGCTTTGGGAGCGTAACGATGGAACGATACCCGCAATAAGGCAGCATTTAAACTTAAATTTCTTGTGGTAGAAATCTCTATGGCAAATAAACACTGCAGCAAATGAGGTGTAGGCATCATTAAGAAAGCAGTAGTAGTGTCAAGCCGTCCTACAATAAAGTCTCCATAATGATTACAGCTAAACAGTTACGTTTAACAAAATAGTAACTGACATTGGTTAAACGCAATATTTTAACGGTATGTTAATCACTGCCTTCAAAAAACTATAACTTAACTATAAACAGTAATATCATTCGTGTTATGGCAAATTAACTAACGTTTTACGAAAAGATTAGTGTTATACAGGGTGGAAGGTAACCTTTTACAATCCTTCTGGGATACGATATCTCGAATTATGACAAACAAGAAAGTCTAATAATGTTTTCTTCCTAGAATGTCGGTTTTCGAAAAAAAATGGTCTTTTGTAACTTAAAATTATGATTAAGTTTTTTCATGAAACTGCTCAAAATTTGATTTTTATCCCATGTAGGATGATAGAGTAGGTTATGTATGGCCATGTTACAGTAGTATTTACATGGAAAATAACACAGATTTCCAATAAATTGCGTTAATAGTCGTGTACACATTGCATGGGAACAGGTCTGTGACACGCTGGCAACACTGTTTCCTACGTACGCAAACCATGTGGCCGAGCTAGGTGTACGGAGCGGACGATACGCTTACATTAAGTTAGTTGCAGGCTACGTGCAATTAGAAGTAGTTGAAACACAACGAGATGCCACAGTTTTCTAATCGTATCTGGACATGTTATTAATTTATGGCAAAACTGGTCACAATGCCGCTGCAGCTGCTCGCTTATACCGTTACAGATAACTGGATCAGGAGTGTGAAAGTTGTAGACACGCAACTGGTGGACACTTTGAACAATACCTTTAAAAGACACTGTAGAGAATGGTGTACAAAATTTAACAGTATACCTCACATTAATGTGTGTCATTTTCATTTAGTTTCAAAGTTGTTTATTTCTTCCAAACATTGTATTGTAATTGAGTTGGAGTGTCATCAACTGTGTGATCTCAATGTAAAATAATACAATATTTAAAGAATTATTTTTGTTTTATGGATAATTTTTTATTCTGCTGCATTATTGATGACAATGCCTTAAAATGTAACGGAAACTGCGTGTCTGTTCGTACTAAATTTAGAGCTGAAATGATACAATAACGAACGTTACATCATAGATAACGAATAACATAGTTCATGTAATTAACATGTTACGATTACATAAGTTTTGATTCGACTGCATTCTCAACAGATGTTTTTGTATTCAAAATAGGTACATGTGCACATCCTCTCAAAACCCCTACCAAATAGATGATTGGAGCGGCGTTCAGTATGCTGGGATGCAATGATCTCGCGAAGTAAACACTGATACTGTCTACAACATTGCAACATTCGTTTTCTCGAAATATTACAGAAACTATTGGTCGTATAAAAAAATATTATTTAACAAAACGTTTTCAAATGACATGATCTGTTATGTGTGTGAAGGATTGTAAAAGGTTATCTTCCGTCCTGTATACCTTAAGAGGTCAAAATAAATATTTTTCTCTATTCTTATGAACTATTAGCTTTATATTTATGAAATAAATTTTAAGATACCGTATCTATAATGTTGATCAAGTTCAGCATTGAAAGTCATGCCATGCATTGACTTTAGCTCCGCTTTCTTAAGTTTGTCGCTCGTTTACGCAAAACTGCATTTTTATAAATTCAAGCCATAATAACTTGGCCAATACTAAGATATTTCCACAATACTATGCATAATTGTTTCTTAAGATATTATGAAGGAAATAGCCTAATTCTCATAGCATTATTAGCTAAAAGGATAAAATTATAAACATTTAATGATTTTTCTTACATATCAGACAAATATTTTTATGGCTATTTCTAATGAAACTACATGCGAGGGTGTTAAGTAATCATCTTCATATGCATATTAGTTACTAGTTAAAAAAGGATTACCAATAAATATTTAAAACTTTGAGAGTTATGAAGAATTAACTATTTTTAGGCCGCTAGGAATAGTCAAAATATTAACAAAATATATTAATAGTAACTTTTAGTCAAATATGAAAGGAGCAATAAAATCCAAACATAATTTCAGGTCAAATAGACTTAATGGTGATGAGATAAAAAATATATAATTTTTACGTCACGTTCATGGCACAAACAAAGTTTTTTGTGCCTTTCTTTGAACAGCGTGTTCCAATACAAATGTAATATTACATGCCTAGGTTACCTTAAAGTACATTATAGATCTATATTATATACTATTCTGGCTATTCCAGGCTGAATATGGCTAATTATTAGTGTAATTCATCTACGATATGTAAATGTCAAGATAATATTGTTACTTCTTAGTGTAACTTATTTTCCTATTCCTAACCTATGAACGCTGCATCCTTCCAGTTTTCCGATACGGAGCACAGACATGGTCTCTAACGGAAAGAGAGCGGCACATGCTGAGAGAGTGCCAACGAAAAATGGAGAGGAAGATGCTGAACATCACACTCAGACACAGACTACGTAACGGAGACATAAGGAGCCAAACACATCTCAAAAAGACGCAGCAGAGACGGCCGACAAGCTAAAGAAGAAATGGACAGGACACGTGATGCGACTCAACGAGAACCGGTGGACACACATACTTACGACATGGGACTTAAGGATTGGCAAATGTATCGCTGGAAGACAGAAGACAAGGTGGGCGGACGAACTTAGATCAAGATTCGGCCAACTATGGTCAAGAACAGCGAAAGACCGACAACAATGGAACCTCATTACAAAGTGACTTCCAACCCAAACAGTTACTAGCGAACTGTGGACCCTTCAGTGTTAACCCAGACAGCATCTTAAAACTATTACAAAACAAAAGTGACCATCTTTCCCGGAGTGGCTAACCGGGAACTGCTTGACAAGCCAACTGCATAGTCAGGAGGCCCTTGCCCTTCACGGGATTTCGTGGCTAATTCTTAATTCTTCTTAACGTATAAAGAACTAAAATCTATTTACATATTTTAGCATTGAAATTTAGACCTACATATTTATCATATTTTTTCATGAGCCTGTTTTCAAAAGAATTATATCCTCTAATATTCGAATTATTTACAGAATGTAATTAACATATTTTAGTCGGCCCGTATGGTGTGATTATGACTTTTAACCTCTTTTTTGCTTATCTACAGTTCCAAAACAACTTATCCTTATATACTAGCCAGTCTGTTGTAGTATTTCAAAGTATATACTATTTGCAAACTTTATAAAATATGTTATATAAATTTTCCCTAGTTTTGTCTTGTCCACAGGCCACCTCTCATCACATTTATGTATAGACTGGATTAGTGTTCCTCTTTCCTTTCCTAGTTTTGTACAGTCATAAATGGTCCACTGTTTGATCCCCATCCCTGCAGACACACATTGCATATTTCTTGATTTTGAAGCGATAAAAATTTGCGTCGAGTCTTCCGTGCCCGGTCAAAAATTGTCGTCAAGTTTGGAGTTATTTGTACCTTCAATTTCAATCTATCTTGGACACTAGGGAAGAACGCCTTGGTTAGAGTACCTTTGGAAGTATTTGACCATTCACTTCCCCATTTTCCTTTGGATATGACCTCTAGCTGGTTCCTTTCTTCACTCATCGGGACCTTGTCGTAACAGATCTGTAGATCGACGTCACTCTCTGCCTGTTTCGCTAGACGATCTGCCAGTTTCTTACTATAGTTCCTCAAATGAGCCTTGACTCGTCTGAAGTCCACTAGCCGTAGATTCGTTTGGATGCCTTCAATTAGACTTGTGGTTACTTCCGTTCCTTAGAGAGTCCAGAGTAATTTTTCTGTCAGTGTAGACAGCTATTCGTCTTTGTCTTTCAGCTAATGTTCTTAGTCGTTTTATACTATCCAACGCTTTCATTATGGCAAATTGATCCACTTGGTTGTTCGAGCATTTATTGTCTAATCTGAATCTTAGTTGCTGGGTTAGTTCATTACTGTGAAATATTGCTGCTCCTGGTTCAACTTCATTTTCACTTTTACTGCCATCTGTACATACAGAGTGTAAGAGGTATAAGTGCCGTCTTTTTCACAGTCGTCGGTAACGTTCTAAAGGATCAAATATGTTCATACAATATAGGGTCAAAACTTTATAGTTTCTCAGAAACAAATATTTCTTTGCTTATTTTGTTTGCGTTATACTCCTTATATCGTTAGTAAAATTACAAAAACAGTTACATCAGTAGGTATATCTAGCAAAGAGTTAATATTAGTTTAATAAGTATTTGTGTGTTCTATTACGTTTTCGAGAAAATAAAAAAAATGCATGCTTAAATTTGTTAATATTCTGACGTGAGAGACGTGGCAACATTCAGTAGGATTTACTCTGCACAGACGTACAGCTCAGCTGAGTTCAAGCTCCCTGTCCATAAGTCTCCTGTCGAGCGGATGGCAGTTCAGTGCAGGTATTCAATAAACAATTTATAATGCAATTCACAGTTCAGAATTATCATATGTTATTAATTTATAGGGAAACTCGTCGTAATTCAAGTGCAGTACGAAGGATGTATCGCCAACGTTTTCCGCAAAGAAGGTTATCTAATTGGCGAACTTTATTAGCAATCTCTCAATGATTATTAGAAACTCGGAGTCACTTAACCCATTTTGAAAATCATACAGTCAGAAAGTTCTTTAAAAATGAAACTGCTTTACGGAAGCTGGAGAGATTAAAATTTTGCATTAGAAAAAAAGTTCGTGTGATTCTGTGCAGTAAACCATTAATGTTTCTTTTTTAGACGTACAATTAAAAATGGAGCAATATTGTTAAATAAAATAGGAATTTACCATTATGTTGTATTAATGAGATTGAAAGTTTGTATTTGCTGTTCGTTTTATGTAAACAACAGTTGTCCTGGCCCGCCCCTGCATTAGAATAGAACATCTGTTTTGTACCGGTATGTCTGTACCCGCTTGAGCTGTAGGCTACTACTCGCCATCTGGCAACGTTGCAAAACGTCTAATTTGTAAACTTTAATAATTATTTAAATATTGCAATTATAAAAAAATTGTAAGGACCTTTTTCTTCCTTATGACATGAACAATCATCAGTTGAAATAATGGCATTTATACCCCTTACACTCTGTATTTCATACATGTATTCTGTGTTTTGTCCTGTTTCTTTTATGTCGATGAGGTCTCCCGGGTGTGTCCAGTTTTTGTATCGTATCATCGCACTTATGTCTTGTTATTGCAAAGTACAAATTTACTATTTCTTCTACCTTGAACAAAATGGGAGTGAGTCCAGTAACAACGCATAATGCTTCGTACGAGGTGATGCGAAATGCCTTTGCAATTCGTATGTTTGTTAGCCTCTGCACTTGGTTGAGTTTTTTGAAGTTATAATTCCTCTCCAAGCCATTTGCCCAAACAGGAGTCCCATACGATAACAGGGGCAGGATTCCACCTTTATATATGATCCTTAATGTAATCATAGGTGGGGGGGACCTACAAAGGAGGACTTGTTTTGGGTACAACCCGTGCATTGGATTTTAGAGAAAATTATGATAATATAAAATCTGTAAGTATAGTATTACTCAATAAATCCATCCATCTATCTAGTTACATATTTACAATATTACTTACACATATTTACAACACCATATACAACAACGACGAGTTAGTCAAATTACACACAAGTATTTGCAATTAAGTAACGTACATTATTCTTTTTTTCATTTTAGTAGGTTATTTTACGACGCTTTATCAACATCTTAGGTTATTTAGCGTCTGAATGAGGTGTAGGTGATAATGCCGATGAAATGAGTCCGGGGTCCAACACCGAAAATTACCCAGCACACATTATTCTGATACAAATTGTAGTCCTTTACAATATATAACAATGTGCATTTGTAAGTGTGAAAAAGTGAAATTCCTTCTGTTTTCACTAAAAATAAGCTTGTACCGCGAGAAAGTTCGCGCAACATCGCAAGATTTTATTGATGCATATTTAAAATAAACATTATTGTCTACGTTATTAACACCAAGTTGCATGCTGTTGATTTTACACACTTCTAAATAGCCAGGTTTTTTGAAGGACATGCTGCAGTTTTACTTTAATTCTGTCTGTAGCCGGTCCATCGGGAACTTTTCTAATCGCCTCTGAAATATTTCGCATTGCACGAAGAGTATCACACGTGGAGCATTAGATGTTTCAAGAAAGGTGATAGTCTTTGTTAAGGTGTTAAAGTTATTTTAAATAAACAATGGCAGTTTTCTAGACGTGTATTTGCCATAAATCTTTGAAAATGTGGACTACTGAACTTGTTTATTGGAATATTCACAGATACCATCATTTCGTACAAATCATTATAAAATTCAGAGTTTGTAAACTGTGCAGATGAGAGAAATAACGGCAAAGTTCACTATGCTTTTCCGTTTCACAGTGCTTTTGAAAATATTTACTAATATTTAGCTGTAGTTCTGTGTTGCACATTTTACAGCGTAAGTTGTCGCCCTCCACACTAAAATACTCACTTCCAAACGCAGATGCAATTGCATTCAGTTTAGACTCTTGTCTGACTGCATTGTATTATGTTTACACTACTGCACACAGAGTCACGACCACAGCCACCTTGCCATTAAATAACAGCACCAGTAGTGCTGTAGGAACTGTAGGTAAGCCACTACAATGCAAAACAAGCAAGCGGCATAGGTTCGAATGCTAAACAAATCAAACGTACGTTCGTTCTCCGGTGCAGCACACACAGGTTGCCCTTTCCTGTCACAGTGCAGTACTTTCAAACCCATGGCCTCCGTGACGTCAATATAGGCAAGCAACAACCAATCTAAAATCCATCCACGCTGTGCTAAAGTGTCGTCCTTGATGAAAATACTATTACGATTTATTTCCATTCTCTATGAGGTAGGTCTTATTAATCATTAGAGTCGACGGCAGTTCGGAAGGCGGTCGGCTGCTATATGCGCCATAGAATTTCTGGCATGTGACGTCACAAGCTTGTAACGTAGAACCAATCGGAATCAGTCGGTAACAAGCGCTTACCGAGTTAGTTTGTTCACGTGTGAGTGTTTCGATATATTGAATATGTAAAAGTAACATTTACTGTGTGTGTGTGTGTGTGTGTGTGTGTGTGTGTGTGTGTGTGTGTGTGTGTGTGTGTGTGTGTGTAAGATAAATAAATGGAATGAGACAGTGTAAAAAGACAAGTATTACACAGGCAGGCGCGGGAATTAGTGTTTAAAGTGTGTAATTATTTTAAAAACGTTGACGAGCAGAACGCTGCCAGCCATCATGGTGCTGGCTGTAACGTTGCCAACGCGCAAGAAACGACTGCAGAAGCATGTCGTATGGGTTTGCGAACCGTACAAAGAATTGTTAGTGAAGAAAGAGGATTTGTTTAGTGTCATGCTTAAAGTAAGTTAATCAACGGCAAAAGTCATTATTATCTTTTGAAAAATTAAATTCTCTTCAGCCCTATATGTACCACATGTGTGCGTGTACTACGATATGGCAATGTTGTACGCTTCCTCGCTCACCCTCTCTGTCTCTCTCGGCGCTAACTCTAGCAGACGACCGCCTTCCGAAATACCGTCGATTTTAGTACGTTATGAAATTTTGTGCTTTCATGGTGATTCTGAAGAGAAGAAGAATTTAGACTATTCCACCGTGTGCTGGAACTTAACAAATTTTTAAACAGCATACTGCTTCCATCTTCAGGGCAAAATGGGAAAGATCACTTATTGTTGTAAGTGACTTGTTTAATTTGAAGAACTGCCTTTCCAACAGTAATGTAATATTTTCTGTAACAATAATACTGTCATCACACGAAGCAATCAAACGTATAGCCATATTTCTGATACACTCTGTAGACAGCAAGTCAAATCCCACATTTACTGTGTCAGTAACTTTGGGTATCTCTCTGAAAAGTATTAAACTATTTTTTTTTCAGCGTCATAGTATATGTTTAAGTTTAGAATTTGTGTATATAGAGTTAATGGAATGTAAATAATATTGTTTTAGTACATAATTTTGTAAATAACCTGTGAACCAGTTCTGAATGACTTGTTTGTGCGTTTATGCGTCCTAGGCCGCACAGGTCGTGGAGCACCCAGTTTGCAATGTTATTAGATCTAGCATAATTCCACGGACTGTTCTGGACCGATACGAGAGTAACGGCAGTTAAATCGCGTTTGATTGCGTGGGATGCTGCATCAAATAGCAACCCGGGTAACGCAGATAGCGTAGCAGGTAGGATGGGGCTGTACATGCAAGGATGCCATGAAGATCAACTGGAATTAAAGGATCGCTGTGATGCCGGATATTTATGGCTTGGTAGTAGAATAGCCCCATTTGTCCTTCCATTAGACCCAGTTCTCGTCTTTAATCATCTAAATTTTTATAGCAAGTGACATACAGTACGTATGATATTGTTATATCGAAATTTATTTATCATCTTTGTCTCTGGACGGCAATGAAAATCTTCCCTAACTTAACACCCTGTCCTCCCTAGCAAAATCTCTTCGTTCACATTAAGTCATATTATTTAGTTTTATTCATTTGAATGGATGATGAAAGTCATCCTTTCAACATACATTTATTTTTTATTGTTTTTAGTACTTTTATGTTTTTACTTTTTACATAGTTTTAATTTCTTAATTTACATAGCTTTCATTATTCTCTCACAAACTACAATCAATTTCAAATGTTTTCAAATAGATTAATTTTTACTTTGTTTCTTTCTATCCGTGATTCTGTCCAGCAATGAAAGAGCAGAAATTTGCAACATTTAAATAAAGTTTCATCTTTTTCGTTTTTGCAGTGCACTCTTTATTGGCTCAAAATGTATTTCAATTTTTTGAAATTGCTATAATCTACCTCACAGACAAAAGAGGCAATACGTTATAATCAGTTAAGGTTGTCATTCTGCCTATAGAAAGTTGTTTAACTAAATTTATATTACTGGGTTTCTTACTTTGTAAGCCTCTTCACTTTGTTTCTTACTAAACATTGAAATCATATTTTCGATATTATTTAATTGTAGAGAATAATTTTCATTACTAAAAATAACATCTGGAAGAAAGATAGCTATTAAACAGCATTCCTTCTTCTTTAAAACAAGCTTTTATTTTAATATTAGTCGAACAGAGGAAATGCATAGACTGGTTTGCTGGTCATCATACATTCATTACTTCACATCCTGGTAAATCATCTTTGGTCATTTTAATTTAGCTGCGTTTACCCATCCAAAAACCAGGTCGTTGTTCCACTTGTATATTACTTTGGCATTAAAAAATTATATTAGGCTATTATAAATTGAAATATACAAATAGGAGATATAACCTTCGAAGAGGTAGAAAAATTCAAATATCTTGGAGCAACAGTAACAAAAATATAAATGACACTCGGGAGGAAATTAAACGCAGAATAAATATGAGAAATGCCTGATATTATTCGGTTGAGAAGCTTTTGTCATCTAGTCTGCTGTCAAAAAATCTTAAAGTTAGAATGTATAAAACAGTTATATTACCGGTTGTTCTGTATAGTTGTGAAACTCGGACTCTCACTTTGAGAGAGGAACAGAGATTAAGAGTGTTTGATAGTAAGGTGCTTAGGAAAACATTTGGGGCTAAGAGGGATGAAGTTACAGGAGAATGGAAAGAGTTACATAATACAGAACTGCATGCATTTTATTCATCTGACATAATTATGAACTTGAAATCCAGACGTTTGAGATGGGCAGGGCATGTAGTACGTATGGGCGAATCCAGAAATACATATAGAGTGTTAGTTGGGAGGGCGAAGGGGAAAAGACCTTTGGGGAGGCCGAGACGTAGATGGGAGGATAATATTAAAATGGATTTGAGGGAGGTGGGATATGATGATAGAAATTGGATTAATCTTGCACAGGATAGGGATCGATAGCGGGCTTACGTGAGGGCAACAATGAAACTCCGGGTTCCTTAAAGGCATTTACAAGTAAGTAATTAATTATTAAATAATGTATAGTCTGCATTTGAAACTAATGTATATACAGGCATGTTTAAAAAATACGTACGGAGTATTTTAGAGGTGACTTGATCGTTCTGGCAATCATTTTAAGTAAGGGAATATAGTGTACCTGACACGTAATTTTAGCATTAGAGAGGGCGCAGGCGACAGACAAGTCGGTGGCCAACTTATGTGTAGATGAACAAGTGCAAACGACCGATATTTTTGTGGATGAAAATTCACGCGCACACGAACTCTTAGTTTGTACTCGTAGGTGATTATATATGAAGATGGACGGACAGCAATTGCGATGTGTAGTTTTATATTACTCGACCGAGATGAGTGGAGCTGCGGGCGTAATGTGAACAATCACGATGCGGTATTACGAACGCAGGAGCAGTAGCGCCACGGCTCCGGACTGCAGGACTCCACTGGCCTTGGTCGAGTAATACCGTAGATATCGTCGTTGAGAATAAAGTAATACACATTTCTAGGTTCATTCAATTGTCAGCCAACGTTTACTCAAAGAATAATTTCATACATTACATGAGGAATTATGCGAGTATCTTGAGAATTTTTTCTATTGCTATCGTATGTAAAAGACTTATTGATATTTGATATTTCTGTCATGGTATTCGCCACTAGGCTGATCACATAAAGGACGGCGTTTTCGTATTTCAATAATCAACTTCTCCTCGTCAATATCCATTGCAGGACACGCAACTCATTAGCTCCTTCTCCAGAGAAAGATAACCAAACACTGCTGGACTGCTCAAGGCTATAGAAATATGTTTGCGTCTACAGTCGAATCGGTCATTTAATGAAACGTGCTCCATTTTTTTTTGTCGACCCTATAATTCTGTAGGTCATGTGCTCGCATTCACTACAAAATATAATGTCCAATGCGGCCGACAGAATAGTAGGCGACCGACAGTCTGTCGTGTGCGCATTACCTTATGCCAGTGATGTCAAAGCAAGCGCATTTTTCTGACCTTGACGTCGTGCGCGGCCATCAAGCGCTAGGTATGGAAGGAGGAAGGATTATGTTGGATTAAGAAAACATTGGTGCACAAATTTCAAACGGAACGTGAAATTTTATGTCGTTATTTTTATAGGGCTTCTTTCTGTTTGATATTATGAATATTGTCTGTAAAACAAAAGTATTAACACCAATTTCTTACTATTCCAGTTGTGTTTTAAATGTTAATCACATAAAAAGAGTTAAAAAGGAATATTCACATAAATTACATAGTAGTACAACTTACTATACTGTACTAAGTGAATAAAACACATCATTCTTAAAGAAAGTGACATCCCAAAGAAAGAGATTGGGTACATGAGAGTTTGAATTGATATCGTTCACATATTTAGCCTTATAAAAGAAGTAATCAATAAACTATTCAAAACAATATTATAGTACGAAGCAAAGTTACATAGGTATATGTTTTAACAGTAACTAATACTACATAACAAAACTCTTATCGCATTATACTTTTAAGGTGATATTAGTGCTCAAATTCTTATCATTAGAATATTAAATTATTTTCTCGAAATCTGCTGAAGCTGTAGAAATGACGTTTTTACAACACCTGGGCACATATCTTTTGTTTATGATGTAATAGTAGTTGCTTTGTTAATTCATTTCCTTACAAACATTTTCCATGCGAATATTTTCAACACTTTCAATAGTCTACAGTATCTTCAGTATTACGTATTTACGATATATTATATTTACGGAAACATTGTTTCAGTAACTGTAAGGCTACTAAATAAACATATATTGTATTTGAAAATTTAACTTTTCTGTAAAAGGTTGAGAAAATATTCCTTTTGATTTAAAAAGCAAACTTGTGAAAATTTAGCGTTAAAACTGAAACTTGCATTGCTATAATGCACTTATACTTCTCAGACAAATCTAAAAATTAACATGAATACAGTTTTAATAAGTTTTCCCATTATCCATTGAATCAGTGCTGGACATCCCTGTATATAGCTCGACGAAGCGGTATATTTTATTTATTTTTATTTTATTGGGTTATTTTACGACGCTGTATCAACATCTAGGTTATTTAGCGTCTGAATGAAATGAAGCTGATAATGACGGTGAAATGAGTCCGGGGTCCAGCACCGAAAGTTACCCAGCATTTGCTCGTATTGGGTTGAGGAAAAACCCCGGAAAAACCTCAACCAGGTAACTTGCCCCGACCGGCATTCGAACCCGGGCCACCTGGTTTCGCGGCCAGACGCGCTGACCGTTACTCCACAGGTGTGGACCACGAAGCGGTATATACAGACCGATTATTTAGTCCTGACAGCTCAGCGACGCGAAAGGGGGGAAGTAATAGGAGTAGTGGGGAGAGCTTCGGAATAGAGATAAGGGCGAGTGGTCGGTAAAGGAATGCAGTACAGCTTAATTATGCTAGAAACATACCACTCTACCGCACGCATGACATCCCAACACTCCGAAGGCAAGCGAGTAAATATACCAAACACCCCTTGGCGTAACTAAATGGACTCGCCTGATCCAGGCGCACATCTCCGGAGACTGTCAGGACTAAATAATTTTACTGTACTACCTCTTTCGTCTGTCTCTTTCCTTTCCGCTGTAAAGCCTCAGGCTTTCTTGAGTTCTAAAGTGCGCGCTAGCGAATATGGGCATCAGTTGACGTGACTGCCTTATGCAATGCCAAATTGTCTTCTATCCACCTGGGCGCTATGTAGTCGGTTGATCACTTACAAGGCAACATTCTACACTGGAAGGTTTGATATCCTATCAAACCTTCCAATTTATACACTGAAAGGTCGCAATTATAACAAATTTTCCACGGAAAAAAGAAAATTCGAAATGAACCTACAAGACACTTAAATAGTACTTAGTATATTAGTAGTAGTAGTAGTAGTAGTAGTAGTAGTAGTAGTAGTAGTAGTAGTAGTAGTAGTAGTACTTTGGAGATCCTGATGCTGTCGCTCGGAAGAAGGCAAGCTCTGTGTAGTACCTGTACCGCAATGCAATGACCAGCAAGTACGCAATCTGACATCGAACATAACAATGTACTGCAGCTATAGAGTTTTAGGTTTAATTTGAATGAAATTGAATACCATACTAGTCTAATAATTACAGCCCTATCTTCAATCAATTTGGATACAAGTTAGACAAAAGTCGATCATTTCTAACCTCGCTGTGTACGGAGAGCCCTGTCAATCAGAACAGTGCAAGCAGCAGCAGCGAATCAGTCTCCCCGGTACTGTACTGTGTGTTACATCTTGCGTCTCTGTGTGTGTACGTTGTGAACAGTAGGTACGATATATTTTGCAGTAGTCTTGCAACAAATCATTATTTTATAAGACTCAGTAAGAATAAACTATGGTCAATGTAGAGTATCCACCGCCCACTGAACGAATATTGGTTAAACGAGCGTTGAGAGACTTCCGCCGATTTTGGAATAGACACCGACGCACTTAGGTTAGGTTAGTTTAGGCTTTTATTATCCCGTCAAGATGAAGGTGAAAGCGATTGAGTGTGATTTTTTGTTTTCTATGTTGGCAGTTCAAGTGCGTCGGTGTCTTCCAAAATCGGCGGAAGTCGCTCAACGCTCGTTTCACCCGAATATTTCACACTTTTATCACTGCCAATGTTGCACTATAAACCAATTTTCGCAAATCTAATGTAAAAGACTGCCTACACAAGCAACAAGTTATACTAAATGTTTAGGATTAGAGTAAAACTGGCCTATGCCTCCTATAGTGAGCGGGACATAAGTAACATTCACCTAAACTATTTCTTTTAAGTAAAAAAATATATTATTTTTAAATAAATATATTGCAGTTACATACTGTAGACATCGTACAGGTTGAAATTATTAGTTGAAAAGACATACATCTCATTAAACAAAACTATGTATTCTATGAACTTTACGAGCGTCTATGCATTACAATGAATTATCATAAACATTTTCAGATTCCCTTACGCAAGCTACCACATTTTTATAGTAGGTCTGTAAATGATACCTACGTAATGTTGTTGCACAAGGAAGGTTTCTTTCTATATATTTTTCCATGAATTATTGAAAGTGATTATTTTCGACCTTTTCAAATGGAATATCCGCTAATACCAACATTTTACACAAGTCATTGTAAAATTCAGACCGATTAGAGGGGAAGTCGGAAGTGGAAGGCACGTTTCCATGCTTTGTGGACAATACTTTTCCACGTGTAACATGTGTTTTCGTGTTACAATGTTTCTGTATAAAACGCCGTTTGTTGGTTTTTATTTCTATGTCGCATACCTAAAAGAAAATGTTTTCTTCTCTCTGCATGAAATACTCGTTACCAAATTCTTCTATCAGAGCACTGATCGTCAAGCGCCCACCTTTTGTTTTGGCATGTTGACCGCGTACTTCATTCACTGAACAACAGAACGCCACTGTGCAGATGAGGGGTGATGCCACGGAGCTGTACTCTATATACACGTACATTGCTGCGGGTTGCTTGGAGCGTTTAGGTGACCAAAGGCAGGGCTCTCCTAATAATTGTTCACCTAATGGAATATTTCACCATATTCTCATATACACAAAAAATTCCTACCTTGATTTGAATTATGATAATCAATTATTGCTTACGTATTAGTTTTTTTTTTGTTTGAACGAGAGAAGGTTACATCGTTGCATAATTACTAAAAGATAAAGACAAGTTATCAACTTGTTTACTTAATAAATTACGTTGTACAGTAGGCCTACTTAAAAAAAATAATGAGGTTTGGAGGTAACTTCACAAAGATAAATGGACTGAAAATTACATTAGATTTTTGAAAGAAAGTGTTTATTTTATTTATATAATTGTCAAATTTATTTTACTTTGAGCACAAGAGATGTAATATGAAACATATAGCACATAGTAATTGTTGAGACATAGCATAATTATTTATATTGTATTGTATTGTATTTATTAACATTCCATGGTATTCATACATTGCTTACAGCTAGAATATGGAACAAGTTAAAAAACTTAATACTATTATAAAGTCTTAATTTATAGTCACAGTCTAGATGAAATATATACAGACGAGATTTACAATATAGTCTACAAGTACTACACAAAGTTTTAGTATCAATTTCATGAAGTGTTATTGAATGTCATGAATTCACCTACAGAATAGAAGGCGTAAGAAATTAGGTATTTCTTTAATTTGGGCCTAAATAATTTTATGGTTTGAGTTTCATTTTTTATATCGATAGGGAGGCTATTAAAAATTTTTACTGCCGTCTAACGCACTCCGTTTTGATAGCACGATAGACTTGCCGATGGAGTATGAAAGTCATTTTTTGACGTGTATTTATGATATGAACTGTTGAAAGTTTTCACGATTACATACGAGGAAGATTATTAATGAAAAGATATACTGACAAGCCATGGGCATTATTTGTAGTTTTTTGAAAATAGTCCTACACGATTCCCTAGATTTGGCATCTACTATTATTCTAATTACTCTTTTTTGTAATAGAAATATACTGTTACTATCTGTGGAATTTCCCCAGAATATTATAGCAAAATTCATTACCGAGTGGAAGTATGCAAAGTATATTGTTTTTAAGGTATTGATATTTACTATCTTTTGCATAGACCTAATAGCAAAACAAGCTGAATTTAGTTTGGGGGTAATTTCTTTAATATGATTTTTCCAATTTAACACATTATCGATTTTTAAGCCAAGAAATTTGGTTGTTGTTGCTTCTAATAGGGATCTATTGTTAATTATTGCGCTAGAAATTTGCGATGTTGATTTTGGACAAAGGATATAATTGTACTTTAACATTTAACATAATTTCTCCTGATCTTCAAACCATCCTAGCATATGTCCTTATGGGCAATAGTTTAAAGTCACTGGTTCCGAACATAAAATGTGAGTTCATAACATATTACGGATTCAAAATATACTACGTAGAATGCAGGACAACAGTTTTATTTGCTATGCGTGGTGCAATAAGTATTTTTTCTTTCATCACTGCATGAACAATTCACAGTAAATTTTGTTCTGTTTGTGTTCAGTAAGACTTCCACAAGACTATGGAAACTATAACACGAAATTAAATAACATTGTTGACATACATCATGAAGGTTAAAACTAGATAATTCACGCGATAAGTGTCTTTATGCAGTCCAGGACCGTATTAAGAATTTCTCGATCCAGGCTGTGTTTTATCCAACTGAATTCTTGAATTCTTTGAAACCAGAAAAATTGGTACCACATAATTTAATACATAATATCGAATCACCAATAATACTATTGGAAATATTAACCCACCAAAATGATGTAATGGAACAAGAATGGTGTGATGAAACTAAAGCGAAACGTAGTATAAGTGACAATATTAACTGGCAAAACGAAAGGAGAAAATGTTTTTATCCCAAGTATTCATATGATATCCGGTAACAAACATGGCTTTAGATTTTTAGTAACAGCAGTTTCAGTGAGACTGACCATATTAAAATGAAGCTCAAGGACAGTCGCTCAAACTTGCAGACATTAACTTAAAAATTCCGTGTTTTTCACATTCTCAACTCTATTTTATACAAAGAAGTAGGAAAAAAATAATGATTTTACACATATCAAAAAGCTATTCATTGATACTTTTGTCATGTTGCTAATGTAGTATGTCAATGTACGAGTACCTAAGCCGACTGAAAATAACTCTGTATTAATTCTAAAATATGCATCTCTCAAAATATTGTTGTTCATGTCCGAAAAAAGTGTTACTGTGAAATTTTAACTGTATAATCACATTGCCAGTGTATTATGTTATGGGTTGTGGAAATAACAATCTCTTAATTTATTAAAAAAAAAAGGTATACATCTCTCAGAATATTAGTCTTTATGTTAAAAATAACTTATTATGAGTTTATATTGTATCTGCATTCTGCGTATAAAATAAGAATTAATATAATATGTTCTGAATTTGTTACATATAGTTTCTAAAATCATAATAAAAATAGACGTACAGAGATCAAGGGGTAAAAAATCTTCCAATACAAGTTAAATTACATACGTATACAGTATACTGATTCTTTGATACGACCGATAGATAAATTTTGGCTCACGACATTCCAATGGAATTAGACTGGGAACAGGAGAATTTCCTGTTTATCGTCAGCTGTCTCTGAAATTCAAGTGGAAGCACACAGAGATATGAAATTACGTGAAATGCACAGCTTCAGATCAATTTACAGATCTTATAATAATTTTATCTCTGCCCCTGAGCAGCCTCACATTTGCGAGGGGAGGAAAGAAGACGCAGAAACGTTGTAATGCTTTTTAATACGTTGACTCCCATGACTAAGATAAGCCACCTGAAATTTAACAGTCGCTGACCGGCAGAGATAAAATGCAAGATCTGTTGATACAATGCTAAGTGGGCATATAGGGTTCGAGGGGTGTGTCTTTGTTTTGCTGATATTCAAGACAATTCTAATTCATTTAAAGTTTGTTTGACTGTAGCCTATATATATGTTCTTTTGATTTTAATTTACTTATAGTTTGATTTTTCAATTATTTTATTTGTATTTCTGGTGATGTGGAAGAGAAGCCCTGATGGTCTCAACTACGCCAGAATAAATAAATAAACATACATATATATATACATATATACATGTATATATACATACAAATTTAAAAAAAAGCATTTGAAAGTAAGGCACGTGATGAAATGTTTTCTTTCGTTGCTTGCTCTGCAGTTGTTTTAAATTTAGTTACTCCTTTCAGACATTTAGCTAAGGTCATTAATTCATGGTAATGACGCTATGTAAAGATTCATCTTTATGGCCGAGGAAAGCTTTTTAAAGATAATTTGTTTTGATTGTCTATAGTTGAGTTTCTAGGATTTCAGAAAAGTCTAACAACCAGTTAATTAAAAAAAAAAAAAAGAAACAAAAAGGACAACCCAGGCAACGTCGGGTGTTTTCAGCTAGTTATGTAATAAATACACATATAAAACTTTAAAATGATGATAGTATGATATCCGAAATTTTTAGAGTTCTGTAGCACACTTTTCTACAGCCTAACAATATCAGTGTATGCCTTCCCATTATATTGTACAGGATCCTTCAATGAATCAATATAAGTAAAACTTTTACACATTCTGTTAAAGGAAATGTAAATAGAAATTGATTTCAGTTCACATGTGTGCCTGTTGTGACCAGAAAACATTACATGGTACACATTTACTACCACCCATTTGTGACAATATAAAATATATAAGCTTTTAATTTATAAATTAATTGTGCATATAAACACACTTTTTTAAATTGTGCAAACTGATTTTTAAATCCGACAAACACGTAAATATATAAATTCAATGAAAATAGTGATTACACCAAGCAGATATCCGCACATTAGGATAAAAAATGCGCTCTGTAAATGATCCAAGCCCAGATCAACATATTCATCTTGCAGTGTGTTCGCTGACTTGACTCCAGCGTGTAACTTCACAATTTCGAAACTGTCTTTGACCCACTTACTGAATATACCAGCTTCAACGACTCTATAAATAACTTCATTTATGCGATGCAAGCGAGGGTCGCCTTTTCTCATCAGCCCAACGATGTTAGAGGTCTTAACTCCACCGTTCTTTATTGTGCAAAGCTGAGGTTGTCCTCTCTCATCGATCAGAAGGGACTTGTAGTTCAGATACTTTACTGAGAGTTCAGCAAAAAAAGAGGAAAAGTTATTGTACACCGACATCCACTGAAAGCAACTGGGATAGTCTGGACAGAAGACCTTCCTCTTTAAAATTCTCAAAGATGAAGCATCACCGACAGCCTCAAACAAATATTCTTGCTCAGGATGATAGCCGAAGGCTGTGTCAGAGTTAAGAAGCTCATCTAGAGAGGATATGGTATGCTTGAACCCGGGCTCAATAAGGTATGTAGTGAGATACGTCTGGAAAATAGTGTTCATAGCTAGCGAGTACCATAGCCACAACAAGAAGAACAGCCTGATGGCCGAAGTTCGCGGCATAAAAGGTACCGACACGCCCAGAAGCGAGGACCACAAGATGGAGAAACCATGCGTCACTGTCCGGAACTTCCGATGCTCGGAGTCTGTGAATGATTTCTGAAACCTGGCCAGAAAGATTAATACGATACCAGCCAGTTTTATGATCAAAACGAATAATAACCACGCGCTCCCTGTCAGCATTCTGGTGATGCTCTTCCATCTGGGATGCCTACTTGCACAAGGCACAAACCACATCCATGTGTCAGAATGATAACTAACAGTCGCTTCCAGAAGCAAATTAGGCATCTCAAGGACGTCGTACCCTCCAAAAGCGACATCAGCTCTCGTCGATGTCAAATCGTAGGTGTAGCCTGTTATGTTGCCGAATACATCGACTACAGTAAACCTATTTGTGACAGGAAGAAGCACTTCCGTCATGTTGAGTGCTGTAGCTATGTGTCTCCACATATTAATCTCCCATCCTGTGTACGATGTATGATTGTAAGAATAATTGTTACCTGAATTCTCTTTTTGTTCATCTGTAAGGAGAAGTCTTGACATTACAGACATTCTCAAAAAACAACGATGGAGAAACGTGTTGATTTCATCTGGGAATAAATCCGTATCTTTCAGAAAGTATCCACTTCCATGCATGACCCAAGTGTCAATCAATACCACATCTTCAACTTCTGCACACATATCTGAATCAACGTATAGATTCCTTGTGTAGATCTGTAGAACTTCAACCATCTTATTGTCCTTTTCTAATTTTGTTGCCTTATTATTCAGACTATGGGTCACAACAACAGCATAAATAACATTCCATCGCCTCAGAATTTGAAGTATGTGCTTACACAGATCTTCAGGGTTGCTTGAAGTGCTAACAGACACTACAATTTTAGATCTCGCGTTCCAAGAATATTGGTATCCAATGTGGTTTACAGTGACGTTGAACTTCTCAAGTGCATTAGAAGCTTCATTTATTATACCACTTCTTAGAATGTATACATTATTGTTTAAGTATTCTGAAAGCTTGAACTTGGACTTTGAATTATAAGTGACTGTAGGCCATCTTTCAAGATGATGGATGCTCGCCAAGAACCATGATTCCTCATCACTCCATTTGTCAGTTACGTCACGTATGAAATTATCTGTGAATCTCGTTTTGATATCGGAAGCGAACATTTCACTGTTATATTCAAGAGTCGTGAAGAGCACTAGGGTAGTTGTTTCTCGGAAGTAGCGGTTACTGATGGCTAAAAGGCAACGAACCGAATGATATTCCTGTAGATTGAAGAAGTCTGACGGTTGTCCATAGCAGAATATGGTGATTAAGACGGTTGTCAGTGTGATTATCGTACAGTGTATCAATATCATATCTGTGAATATGAAATGAAAACATCTGTTTATAATGCATCTTAATCGCTATACTATATGTAACTTTTAATCTAATTTAAATATTATTTTCATTAATATATTATCAGGAAATAATAAAAGATATATGGAAAATTAATTTCAGACACAGAACTGGCTGGTAACCCAAAACCTATGAAGTTATAGATACTTTATTTGGAGAAACACAATAAGTTAATGGCATAAATTATGGAACTGAAGTGAAAAAAAAATGTTATTAACTTTCACGGATTAATTAATTAATTAATTTATTTATTTATTTATTGTAAATATACGTATTTAATGTCTTGAAAATATTTGATTTATTTTAAAATATTGCTTTATTTTTTTATAATTGTCTTTAAACAGTCACAAAAGTAATAATTTCTCCAAATACAAATTAAAGGCTGGATTAATTTATCACCATCAATCATCACCATCATCAAAAGTAACGACAACTACCTTTGATAAATGGGCTCTTCGGAAGGATATTTTTCACGCGTGAGATTTTAAAATTAAAATAAACTTTTAAAACAACAAAGCACACTATTAAATGATCAACTCTTATATAACACAGGAGAAACACAGAAGGAATACACAGCGTACAGTATCTCTTTGTAACAGATAAACAATGTTTATTTCCTCAGTTCATGCTCGAATTAAACCAGAATTATGGATTTTTTACTAACACGGTAGCCCATGAGCCACATTGGACAAGACAAATTTTCATATCTCTTTACATTCTTGTACGCTTATTTTAAAAAATTTTAAGAGGGCGTAATTTAATTTATTAAAATCACATTTTCAGTACAATTAAGCAAAAACGTAGTTATCTAATTACAATAATTTAGTTCCTGGCAGAAAGCCTTGCTTTAAAAACATGAATTAAAAGTTAATTTCAGTGTGACAACAGCGTTCTGTCTTCTATCGTAAGCTGTGCAATAAATTTACTACGGCAATGGTGTTCTTTTCCGAGGTAGCAGGGTGCTCAATATAATGCAATTTGTGAGGAGTTTTGAGTAAGTTTTGGAGTAATTTTCTGTTCTACGGTTTCTTTAATTTAGTTTTCTCCTCTTTGTCACGGCTGGAGTTGAGACGTAGAGTGTGTAAGTACAACAATCACATCCTGTCACAATGTGTAACTTAACAAAAGAGATTTTGCCCTCCCATACTACTTCACCAGCTGAGATTGATCCGCAAGTTTCTTAGTTGCCCATGTTACAACATTCAAAGTTGGTTTTGTCAGATATTACTGTTGGAATAAATGTATTCGACTGAAATTATATTAGTGTGTTATATACTGTACATTACAATTATACTACAAATTACTCATTGGATTAGGTTTAGGTCCAAACTTGTAATAATTCCCAGTTTCATATTCAGTTCCATACTTTGAATATGTGTTGTTTAAACAGTAATACTGGCTTAAGGAGCTTTGATTCGGTTGAATTGTTGAATTTATGTGCAGATATGATTTAATTAACACTGATTCCATTAAATGAGTTATTCAATATTTGATCAATATAATACCGATATTACCGCAAACAGTCGATGCAACCATTTTAATAGTAAATTTTAATTAAAATAACCTTATGTGGGCTTGAAGTAAAACAACACGTACCAGTAACCACTATGAAACAAACAATTGCATTTTTATATTGCTTTCAACCGGGTAAAATACCGGTGTTGTGTGTGGCTCGTTCACGATTTTCGGAAAATGTACAGAGATATAAAACGTAAATGGGCAGGTTATTACCAACTAAAATGTAACAATGCTCTCAGAAATTATATTGTCTCATAAGTAGTGTAGTGTTTTGAAACATTTTAATTATTTCTTTTTTATTGTCGTTTTTATTTAACTAGCTAGCTAGCTACTGAGTACAAATTAAAATTATAACACAAAAATGTTTCTAGCCATTACCGTAAGAGCCAGGCTCGTGTATGGTGTGGTCTTAGCCAATAATGTAACATAAAATTTACAAGGACAGTTTACTAAATACAGTAAGTAACTTAATTCAAACAAATAAATAACGCACAAGAGAAAAGAAAGAAAGAGAGAAAAAAATACATTTAATATAAATTGACAATCTGACAGAAGCCAGAGTTATTCAATAAAAACATAAATATAGTCGACAGAAATAAAAGGAAAAAAATTGTTAATATTATACATCATGCATAATTTTATAAATTTCGTTTTTAAAAGCTTCAATTTTAAAATATTTCAAATTTGGAAAATGGTTTGTAATTTTATTATAAAGTCTTGGGCCGAAACTAGCACCATGTTTAAGAGCTGCACTCGTGTGACATTTAGACTCAGTTAATGGGAAAGTAGACCTTCGAGTATGATATTCATGTCGATTAGACTTATTATTTATTTGATTTCTGTGATAGTAAGTTAGTAAACTATATTTATCAAGTTCTTCAATAGTTAATACTTTAAAATCTATATAAATTAAATTTGTTAAGTAATCCATATTTTTATGAATCTTCTGTGTAATAAAATTAATGGATTAAGTACAGACGATGCTACTCCACCCCAATTTATTATACCATATTGTATTAATGATTGTACTAAAGCCAAAAATATTATTCTCAATGCCTCCTTAGTGATAAAATTTCGAAGTATTATGAATTTATAAATTGTTTTTCTTATACTTGTACACATAAAATCAATTTGTATATCCTAACGTAAATGCTGATCTATAATAATTCCTAAATATTTGACTTGTGTGGAAGGTGTTAGATGTGGGTAATTAGAATAATTATTTGTTAATTCGTTTTAGTTGGACAATACAATTTACAGGACGTTATGGTTATTATTGTGTATTGTGAGCATGTGACAGTCATCAGTTAATACTAAGAATATAAAATGGAGGCTATAGAGTTTGAGATTAAGAGTCCTTCTAAATCACTACAGCACACAAGATAACAAAATTGCTGCCGGGGCTCGAAGAATATGTGAAGTCGAGGGTGAAAGTATCATTAGTGAGCGTCTACCACAACGATGGTCCCAGCGTTCCAACAATGAAGATGAAATTATTAAGGAAGGCTTAAGGTATAGGTTACTGAGAATAGGGTAAAGGTTGGTAATATCGTGAGAGTTATTTTTGAGAATTTATTACAGTTTTACTGAGCGAGAGGAAGATCGGTTTTTTGCATCAACGTATTAAGGGAATGTTCATGGGCAAGTTTCTCTCTCCCTCTCTCTCTCAGTAAAATTGTAATAAATTCTCAAAAAGAACTATCACAATATTACTCGTATCACAGTGTTACCAATCTTTACCCTACATGAAGGGTTTTGGAAGAATATCCACAAAAATGTACTAGTAGGTTATCAAAATAACTTTGTGCTTTAAATATATATATATATATATATATATATATATATATATATATATATATAATATATCGCCACATTAAGACGCTTAGTAAATCTTACAAAAGTTGCAGATATGTAGTAATGAATGGACACCTAAACAAGGCTCAATAAATAATGGGTATTTGTCGTCAGCTTGTACCTAATCCAATGGATGATAGATTTATCAGAATAATAAAATTGTTGCATGTGATGAAAAATGGGTTTATTACCGCAACCCCGACTCTTCAGAACAGTGGCTCCATCCCCGCCAGCCTGTCAAAGTCGTCGATAGACAAAATCGGTTCGGCCCCGAAATAATGTTTGTTCCTAACTGACGTGCAGTCGATGCGGATATTTATTCTCAACAACTAGAACGAGTTTATGAAATTGTAAAAGATAAATACGAGGCATTAGTTAATCGAATTACAATTCTCTTGAAACAGGAAAATGCAAGACCTCCCCACTGCTCTAACAACCACGAAAATATCCACGAATTGGGAGGATTCGAAAGTGCTATCACGTCTTCGAATTACCATTTGTTTCTATCCCCGGTCAATTTTTTGCGTAGAAGAAATTTCCAAAAATTTGGAAGACATTGAAATGGGTATCACCGAATTCTTCGCATTAAAACAAAAGCCTGGTACCGTCGCGGGACAACAAACATTGCCGAAGAGGCTGAAGACCATGGAAAGTAATCAACTTCACTTTGAAAATTAGATTAATAAATTATTTCTTGTGACAACAATCTCAAACTAAAATTTTGTTCCACAAACGACATTAGAATATTGTCTCTATGAACATTGTGAACGTTCAGAATTGAATATCCTATAATAAATTCGCCTATAATGTATAGGAAAATTAAAGCACTGTTAACGGATACAATTAAGTAATTGCACATTTGAGGTTAAGTTACGTGGACACTTCCAGCATTTTGGTGATGATGTATATTATCACGATTACGCAATTCCTCAATTAATATATTTAATCACAACATTTCAAATTCGGTAGGTAAGGTCTTAAATACTGGCTATATTTTAATTAAAACAGATAAATAAGTGGATTTAAAACGTGCCAAATATCTGTTGTGAGAGCAATGAGTTAATTCTTAAAACTTATCTCGACAGCCTTAATATTAACGAAATAAAAAGCTATTGCATTTTTATGAAATGGGCAATTTTATTGCAATATTTTTATCTTATACATGGAGTTTTAGAAATTGATTCTTAATTCTATTTAATGTATTTGCAAAGCATACCAAGAGAGATAAGCCGCATGCTATTGTAAGGGTGCCAATAACATGATCTTTTGCGAGTTCGACAGAAATTTGGAAACTTTCACAATAAGTTATATAAATAGAAAAAAGGTATAAAAATAGAGCTGTTTGAGATCTTGGCACTATTGTTACCTTTAAATTCCAGTAAGACATCTTATACAGGAGCTACCGCCACTTAGAGAGCATATTCCAAAAGATATTTTGAGCAAAAAAAGTCATATAAACATGAGGCCTATCTCAGTATTTTCAGTTACACCAATTTGAAGTTGTTTAAACTATCTTTTTTTCCTCCAGGTTTAAGTGTAAAAGACTATTACAATTAGAGAATGAACTGTTCAGAAGTATAATTTTCTTTAATTGGCTAGTATTCTGAAGCTAAAAATGTGTTGTTAATTCCACAGTTACTTCGTACAAAATTGTTTTCAATTTTTAACTAGAAAGTTAAATTTTTCTTCTGCATTTATCACAACAATTGTTACAAATCACGTCATTCTTGTAAACTCCTTAATACTGTACATTAGGATGCAAAATTGAACTGTAAGGAACCAAGTTGCTAGCAGTTTTGTGATCGGTAACAATAATTGTTGTGTTAAATGTGTAAGAATAATGTAGGCCTAGTTTTTAATAACAATTTTTTAAAAATCTGTACAAAGCAACTAAGGAATTAAGAATATAATTTTAGCTTCAGAATAATAGCTAATTACAGAAAGTAGCCTGTACTTCTAAATAGTTCATTCTCTATTTGCAACATTCTTTTGGCCTTAAAATTAAAGGAAAATGGCATCTCTTAACAACTTCAAATTAGTGTAACTCTAAAAATATTGAGAATAGGACACATGTTTATATGACAGTTTTTGCTCAGAATGTCTTCAGAAATACTCTGCGTAAATGGCGGCAACTCCTCGTAAATCCTCTTCATGTAGGAGGACAACGATTGTTATTCTCCTATAGGTAATTCTCCTTTCCGTCTGTTTCAACAATTTCAATTTTAAATTCATACTGAAATATCTAATTACATTTAAGATTCTTGCCCGCCTTGTTGCTGCATAGTCTAAGGCTCCTTGCCTTGGATTAGTTAATGAAAAACTTTTCTCGTGAAAATTCTTCCAACGTATGGAACCAGTGCCCACCCAGCATTGTGATAAATTTTGAGTGAGGACAGCAGCGAAATGCTTTTTCAAAGCTAATTATAACAGTTGGAAGGGGTCACTGTGGCGAGGGGAAGCCCGGTTTTTTGCGTCAACGTATTAAGGGAATGAGCGTATTCAGAATTTCAGCGCTGAGCAATTTGATGGCATCACGGTGTTCCGAATTTCAACGATGACGTCACTGATGCTCCACCGGTATCGCACCGGTTCCATCAGCTTGCAGAGGTGGTGACAGTATCCATCAGCGAATCTGATTGGTTCTTGTATAGGACGGGAATGAGCAGACGAATGACATCGTGCACTGTTGTGTCATGGCGGTCTGTTCTACTATTTGTAATGTGCAGAGCGAAAAAAAAAATATTAATGGCTCATGAACGGACATGTCAACGGACCAATTATCAGTACTGGCTCAAGAAATAAATCGCTTATGTTCTCTTTTCTTTGAGCGAGATGACAGTATGGAAATTTCGCAAAATCTTGCTAACGTAGCACAATAACAACTTGTACAGTCGCCATGATAGCCATTGAACCTTGCAGCAGTTTTGTTCCTATTACGCTGCAGCATGACGTCATTGATGTCCACCGGTCCGGTGAGATTCGGAATACGCTGGATGTTCGTGGTCAAGTTTCTGCACAAAACCTGTCCTTCTCTCACTCAGTAAAATTTTAATAAGCTCTGAAAAAGAACTATCACAATATTACTCGTATCACAATTTACTAACCTGTACCCTAAGTTAATAGGCGGAGATGATGACAAGTTATTTTCTGATGGCGATGAAAATTCCTTAAATTTTTTAGGCAG
The DNA here is from genome assembly GCF_040183065.1 of Periplaneta americana. Taxonomy (NCBI): domain Eukaryota; kingdom Metazoa; phylum Arthropoda; class Insecta; order Blattodea; family Blattidae; genus Periplaneta; species Periplaneta americana. The sequence goes on from NC_091124.1 coordinate 100,342,550, forward strand.
ATTTTTAAGGGGAGGCAGAGGTGAAATTTTCGAACAAAACTGAAGAAAAAATGAAAATGTGGTTTTTTTCCATTTTTATTATCTTTATATTCATATTCCGATGTTAGTTTTTGATTTTGTGCCGTTTAAAAGTATGAAATTAAAAACCAAGATAACTGTATTACTATATTATTCCCATAATAAAATAATACTTATCATTATTTATATACCTTCTCTGAACATATAAATAAAAATAAATATTGAAAATTTCTTACAATATGGTGCATGGAGCATTTTTATATCAAACGATATAAAGTTTTATAAAATTATTAATATTTACAGAACTATTGTACTTAGAAAGTTGAAACTTGGTATGTCCATTACTAATAACATACTTAGTATCCATGATCAATTTCAAAGAAATCGGATAAATTTTGTGGATTTTGAAATATTCACCTCTGCCTCCCCTTAATCCAAGAATAGAATTTTTGTGAACATATTTTTCCATATTTATTTTTCTTCCGAAGGCTTTCACAACTATTGAAAAATTCAGAATTAAAAAAATAATGCACCGTATTACTCGTAAATATCTCAAGTTAAGAAATGAAGAGGAAGTTAAAAAATTCGAAAAGAATTAAATAAATCTACAATTATAAGACAGTTGCAGTTTAGAGAATGGAAAAACGTATGTATGTGGTTTTCCGACGACAATGAGAATGTATGAATGTCTATAGGTTTATCTCCTTCTGGCTGAATTGAATCTTTGAACCTCAGATTTTATGGAAACTACCGAAGAATAAACCAATGGGCGTCAATTACGAAGTTTCGCAAACATATTACTCTTCTATTTCTTCTGCGAATCCACCCAGTTCATCTCGTCTCATTCATCTTCATTTAAACAATTTCACTTTTCCACTCAATCTCGCTTTCGGACTTCCGTGAGAATCGCGTCATCTAAAATGTAACAAAAGTACTCGCTGTCAAACGAAGATACAGCAATGCTTGAACCTAAAAATTCACATAAAACCAAAGCATATTGAGGAAACCTACGACTGTGTACTTTACCCGCCATAAATGTTGCAGATCGTGTCCAGACACACTTCGCAATAGAGTCACATTAAATGTGAACATAAGTTATCCATAATTCTATCGATCTACTGTTAATTTCAATATTAAAATCAATTCAATAATATCTCTCTCTTTGGCATTACAGCCCATCCAGAGCCAATGTCTGACTAACTATTGAAGACCATTCGTCTCTTCCGTGTGTTCATAGTCTTCTCCAACACCTTATTCGCAATTATTTAATACCACTGATGAACTATAAAGTTATTCAAATGAAATAAATAACGCTTTCACTGTGTTAACAATTTAATTTAATGTTGTTATTTTACCTGATTGATTAGTTTCGATGTTATTTCCATTATTTTTTAAATCTTAGTCAGTTCCAGCTCTATCTCCTTGTTTCCTATTATGGTGGAGTGTGTTCATGATTGTATCGAAAATGCTATGTGTTCTGAAATTCAATTCAGTGTTGAAGATGTGTTGCTGGTGTGCTTTAGTGTGTTGATAAATTTCGTATTGTTTTAAGAGTATCCAGTTTCTATTTCTTTTGTTTGACAGTATTTTCATGTCAACCAAGAAACCTGAAACTCGATATTCTATAATTTCATAGACACACAAAAACACAGTCACAAAAGATCCTCAACACTCAATTGGATTTCAAAACACGCACCCTTTTCGAGCAATCATGAACATACCCCATCATAACAAGAAATCAGAAGATATCGCTAGAATTGACTAGGATTAAGAAGATGACAAAAATAAGATTGAAACTAGTCAATCAGATAAAATAGTAACCATAGCTCATTATTTATTTAATTTAAGTAATTTAATAGTTCATCGTTATTATAAGTGTTTAAAGAGTGTATTCTAGAATGATGAATATTTAATATCCTCCTCCATATCTTCCAACCTTTTTTTCCTAGATCTGCCGCTACATCTTTTACACCTGATTTATCAATGAATATCTTTTTGATTAGGGATCTTTCTTTGCTTCTTTCAATTTGTCCAATCCATTTAAGTCTTGAGCTTTTTATTTCTCCAATATAATTCTATAATATTACTTGTGTATAGTAGGGTAAAGTTGCCCAATTCCTGATAATCCTAATTCCGTGATACGTTTTTTAAATTGAATGTCAGTCAAAGCTTTGCCGTTCGACTATAGCGCCAGACATCTTTCTCGAAAGAGTCTATTTTTACTTACTTTTGAGACATCGGTGAACTTCCTAGCAAGATACCCAAACCCATGACATTCAGTGAGAAAAACGTATCACGGAATTAGCAACTTTACCCTAATAATATTCTTATTCTCATTATTATTATTATTATTATTATTATTATTATTATTATTAATATTATTAATATTATTAATATTATTATTATTATTATTATTATTATTATTATTATTATTATTATATCTTAGAAAATAATGTTCAAAAACACAAAAATTACCTCTGAAAGAACTGTAAACGGCGTTAGAGAACAAATGACACTGTGCGCAACGAAGAAAGCCAGTCGTATTTGTAGATGATAACGCAACTTATCTAACTAGTTTTGGATTGCTAAACAAATGGACTTAATACATCAGTTGCAGTTGGAATTTATGTGGAACATAACAAGAAGAAATTGTAATTTGACTGTTATATCAAAATATTCTTCAATTTTTATTTGTAAAACTTATACAGCGTATTACATCAGACCTTGCGACAGAAGGTAAAAGGAAGTAAACACCAAAACATGGATTTTTTTTATATCTTTAGTAACATTTTCACAAAATTAGAAGATTTGAAATAATTACACCAACATAATAAAAATTAAAACTGTGCAAGCATTTATACGATAATTTTCTCAGAATTTCATCTTACAACTTTAAAATAATTATCTTTATATTATAGATTATGAGATTAATATTGAAGACTTTTTATATGAGAGTGTCAGATGTAAACATAATTACGCAATGACACAATAATTTATAATAGAATAATATAAATTAATTAATTTAGCTCTAGATTGTTTTATAGACAAAGTATATTATTATATCTCGTGACCAGAACATAAATTAGTACGAAATGGAAATAACAAAATTGGATATTTATCATTTGGAAAGGTAGAAAAGGTCAAATATTTTTGAGCAACAGTAACAAATATAAATGACACTCGGGAGGAAACTAAACGCAGAATAAATATGAGAAAGGCCTATTCGGTTGAGAAACTTTTATTTGTCAGCCATTATTATTATTATTATTATTATTATTATTATTATTATTATTATTATTATTATTATGTATCGAAGTCATCCAGTCTGCTCTCAAAAACTTGAATGTTGGAATTTATGAAACAGTTATATTACCGGTTGTTGTGTATGGTTGAGAAACTTGGACTCTCACTTTGGGAAAGGAACAGAGGTTAAAGGTGTTCGAGAATAATGTGCTTAGGAAAATATTTGAGATTAAGATGAATGAAGTTACAAGAGAATGGAGATAGGTATACAACGTAGAACTGCACGGATTGTAATCTTCACCTGGCATAATTAGGAACATTAAATCCAGACGTTTGAGATGGGCAGGGCATGTACCATATATGGTCGAGTCCAGAAATACATATAGTGTGTTAGTTGGGAGGCCAGAGGGAAAAAGACCTTCGGGGAGACCGAGACATAGATGGGAGGATAACATAAAAAAATGGATTTGAGGGAGGTGGGATATAATGGTAGAGACTGGATTAATCTGGCTCAGGATAGGGACCGATGGCGGGCTTATGTGAGGGCTGCAATGAACCTCCGGGTTCCTTAAAGTCATTTGTAAGTAAGTAAGTATAGAAAAATTGTGACGGTGTCGTGTATAGTTCCTTGGGTAGCTCAGTCGGGAGAGCATTCGTGCGCTAAGCGAAGGGTCCCGGAATCGATGCCCGGCCCCGGAACAATTTTTCCTTCAAATTATTCAAACCTGCTTTACAGGAAGCTACTACCCGAAAGCCAGATTTGCATAATATATTTCGTTACTGAAGGTACGTTAACAGGAAGGTACAATTTAAGTCACGCAGAATTTGTGTGCACTGAAAGTTGGTTTCTGGCGTCTTGTCAGCCCATTTGAGTTGTGTGGATATAAAGGAAAAATTGTGACAGTGTCGTGTATAGTACCTGGGGTAGGTCAGTCGGGAGATCATTCGTGCGCTAAGCGAAGGGTCCTGGGATCGATGCCCGGATCCGGAACAATTTTTCCTTGAACTTATTCTTAGTATAGATTGTTTTGTAATTTATTTTAATTGCACTTTTTATAGTAGACTATAAGTTACTCTGTAAAGTATAAAATCCAAGAGAACGATTTAACATTTGTTCGAAACCATGACGATCTTAAGAGATTTTCAAAATTTACCGAATTATATTTGTAAAGATCATATATAATAAAAGAAAGCCCAAAAAATAATAATTCAAAATCTGTAGTATCCTCCTATTTGAATATACCAAAGATCTCATCTTCTCGCAGACAAAATAAATTTCTACTGAAATTGCAGAAAATTACAAATAAAAACCTAATTTCAAAAGCAATGAACGCTAAGTTGTATCAGGTTGTATTCACGAATAATAATATTGGAAGTCCAGTTTAATTCAGATAAAAGTTATTATGGATAGCGACGGTAATAACACCCACATTTTCGTGTCTATCGTTTTTCATGTCATGATTAAATGAATTTATTATTAAGAATCTAGCTAGGACAAGCACATAAATTCTTCAGATCGAAGTAGACGAAAAAATTGTTACTCCTCTTGTCTCATAAAAATTGTCTGTAGGAATAATTCATTGTAGACTTACGTAAATACTTCCAGTATACTTAGAGTTTAAATTATTTCTTCTAAGAAAGTACAACAATAGTTGAAACACTCTATATACTAAAGGAGCAATGTAATAGCTTTGATGGATTGACTACATTACGAACGAAAAGGGATATATAACTTACGGAAAAAAAAAAAATTCTACATAAGTAATGACGAATTCTTCATGCTGCTAAGCAATCCTATGTTGTAGTTCCCCGAGCCTGTAAGATATTGCTGCAGTAACGCATAGGATGGGTGCGATCCATCCAATCAGCGTTACATAAGAGCTTTTCCTTCAATAAGATCTTCCATTTTTAGCTTTGGAGACTTGAAAATATGGTCTTGCATATCGCATATAATGGAATTTATACCATATTTTATGCATAACTGGCTTTATTATAACTCATTAAGTTAGCAGCTGGCTTCTCACGGAAGGAAGACTTGTTCTATTTGGTAGTCTATGTACGATTAAGGTGAACAAAATGGCGATAAGGAAAGTTTTCCGAATATTTCTCTTTCATATACTATTTTGATTCCATATTCATTTCATTAACAATCTATTACTGAATGCTTTACATGACTTTTGCGGTACAAGAACGAAAAGTTCTTAAAGAAAAAAATGCTTTAACAGATTTATTATAAGGATGTGAAATATTTGATTGTAAGGAAAGAAAGCGAAAGGAAAAAAGACGCGTGGGAAATTAAGTTCGTAGGATACGTAGCAGCATATAATCATTATTAACACCATTAAATCGAGAAAAATTCGTTCCGGCACCGGGAATCGAACCCTGGACCTCAATGAGGTTGGCGAGACCTCATATAATGAATATTTAATGTATTAAATGTTTACAGTTATCACAAACTGTTGTTGAATATGGCCACAATAGTCATTTAAATATGAAAATTGACTTAACATAGGTTTAAATGTAGGTAATTAGGCCGTAAAACAGTACAATGAGAGGAGTTCGACCGGCACCGTGGATCGTGTCCTGGCATAGCTCAGTTGGAAAGAGCCCTCAGCGCGCAGAGCTGAGAGGTCCCTGGTTCAATTCCCGGTGCCGGAACGAAATTTTCTCGATTTAATGGTGATAATACACATTGACTACTTGATAGTAGTCGTGTTAATATTCAATGAGGTTGGCGAGACCTCATATAATGAATATTTAATATATAATCATTATGTTAGATAAAAAAGTAAATTAATAAATCATATTAGAATCATAAAATATGAGCGTAACAATAATGATAAAATACCAATTGAAGGGTTCAGAACCATAGTGGGCCAAACGCCATTTACTAAAACCGTAGAAAACAAGGGTTAAAATGAAGTTATTACCATAATTCAATGGAAACAGAGTGGATCGGGGGAAGATGCCTGATTTTTTTTTTTATTGAAAATTTAAGATACTGTTCATTTAGTTTTGAATTTCATATTGAAATATCAAAGTCTAGATGGTATTTTGAAACCATATTTTTGGTACAAAAAAGAAAACATTAATTACCTTGTTTATAGATACAGGTTTTCCTCTTGCCTGCACTGTAGGCATCTTTCCCCGATGGTCGGGTAAGATGGCAAATGCAATTAACACATTTACTGATATATGTATTTTACCTGAACTTGATTTGATACATGAATAGGTATAACAAATTTGACTTAAATCTAAAGCTCATGGACACTTTCTCACTCGTTTATCACTACTTAGCAACACAGTCATTGCACATATTTTAATGCCGTGTGCAAGACTCGTGAAATCACTGCTTGCACACAATGAATTCAATCCAGCACATTTTTTGTCATCATTATTTTTATGCGGCGTTTAAGCGTACGGTAAGGAATCCTGTATGCTTGCAATACTCTAAAACAGTTCATACCCTCTGTTATAACATGTTCCATCGCAAGTTGAAGACTGTCCTCAATCCACTGACTTCTATCAGATGATCTTACGTAATGTTTACACATTCCCTGCAATAAAAGAAAAAATAAAACTCTTGCAGCAAGTCGTCATCTTACCCCGAAAAAAAGTGATCATCTTCCCCAAGTATCATGCTAAGATGTCTAGTTCTGTGACGCAACCTAATATGGCTGAATAAGGTCGTTGGTTGTTAACAATACAAACTTTGGAACCTTTACTACAATATCCATTACAAAGATTTGACAGTTATTAGGAATGTATTAAAATTTTAACATACCTTTGCAATTATTTTATAGCAGAAAAATGAGCTATTTTCTTGCTTTTCTTCTTCTCCTCACAACAAGAACACTTGCCAAATGAGTTAGCTTCCACTCTACAGACATTCAACTGTCTGAATGATCGTGAAGACATGCGCGTGGCGTTCTCTCTTGGAAGAATGTGAAATTACAAAGAAATAAGCATCTTCCCCAGATAGTCATCTGCCCCCGATTCACTCTATAGCAAGTAATATAAAGTATACACATTAAAACTAAATGATATGTCAATCTTCATTAAACTAAGGTATTCACTGAACTCTAATCCTTGCTTTCTCCTTTTTTAATAAATGGCGCTTGGCCCACGATGGCTCTGAACCCTTCAATTGCCAGCCTGGATGGCGCAAGCGGTAGAGGCACGGCATCCTTATCGCTTGGCCTGAAGGGTTGTGGGTTCGAGTCCCGCCTCGGGCATGGGTGTTGTGTATGTACTAGTTTAAGGAAATCAGAAAAACAGAAATAAGATAAACAAAAAGAAAACTTAGAAAAGAAAAGAAAAAGAAAAAAAAATTAAAGTTGAATGTATATGTAAAAAGAATGCCAGAGAAGGACTTCAGACAAACAGCCTACAATTACACACCCAAAGGAAAAATATCAATTAGAAGATCAAAGAAGATATAATATAGATCAATTTTATTTGATGGACGGGCTAAACACTTTAACCAAAGTTTTAGAGGACTATGACGAAAATGTATTAAATTATATATTCTGATTAACTTGTCTATTTTAAGTGGTTGCTTAGATTCTAATAGTAATTAACCATACAATTTCGAAGAAAAGTTCATGAACTGCTCTAGCTTCATGACCATTGCTTGGTTATCATTGCAATTCATTTGAGTTAACTTCCTCGAGGTCTTATTTATATTTACGTATTATTAAGCCCTACACAAACTATTTCAGACTAACAAGTTATATAAATGATACAATCTCATCTCACCAACAAGGAATATCATTTTGAGGCTTCATTTAATTATTCAAACAATTAATCTAATTTGATATAGGCTAAATATGAAACTTTCATAACGTACACCGTTTATTGTAATTGGGTGTCCACATAAGACGCAATATGTTTGCAATTTATTTATCCAATTTAAGTAATAGCTGGAATATTAATTCCTTGTCTTCAGTAGGCTCACCAACCTGAAGTGCATTAAACCTTTTCCTTGGTGCTTAAGTTCGCATACAATGGTTTACCATTTATTATTCCCTCTTTCTCATACGATTTCTTTCTGGATTAATTCTGTAAATGTCTGAAGACCAGTTTCCATTTGTCCTTGATATAATATAGAAGTGGCTGTGTGTGTAGAAAAGAAAGCTTTTATTGTATTGTATAATTCTGAAATCACAAATTCCTTATTCATTTGGAATTCCGAAGTGTACATTGAGAAAAATAAAAACGAAGCTGCGACATCAGGAGGATAGAAGTAAAGGAAAGTGAAATGGTGGTTACATGAGGACTTGGGAAATATTTGGTTGGCTGGTTTCATCAATTACAAAGAGCAGGCATGCCTACTGCACAAGTGGGCATACCACTAAAGAAAATGCGCGTGAATTAACATGCAAATTAAGTGTTGAATTTTCTATCTCCAGTGGTCAATTGGACAGATTTAATAAAGTAAGGAATCATCTAACGCAAGATTTGTGGAGAGTCAGAATCTGTCAGTGAAACCGACGTTAATGAATGGTAAATGGATTGCCATCTCGATGTACGAATTCCGTGGTATTTCCAATATTGTTTTTTAAGTTTTTTCCAGATAAATCGTATGTTTTGAAAGCAGAAAAATTAAGTAGAGAGTAACAGTGCTCCTTAATAAAAATCTTGATAACGATGAAAAACTGCCCTTAATCATTATGGGGTAATCAGTTAAGCCTTGGTTTTTCTGGAGCGACGCATGCGACGTGCGAGGCCGCCTCGCACAAATCCGGACTACACGAGAGATAGTGAGTGGATTCTATAGCTGCGACATGCGAGGTCTGCGCACCTTGCAGTTATAGAAATCACTCACTATCTCTCGTGTAGTCCGGATTTGTGCGAGGCGGGCCTCGCACGTCGCATGCGTCGGTTCAGAAAAGCCAAGGCTTTAAATCGCGATCCTTTAAATGCGTGAAGAACTCTGCTTGTGTCAATGAAACCCAAGCATGCGCAAAGTTGACGATTTGTTTGTCTGATGGCTAAAGGATTTGGTTAATATTATAAAAGCCCATCGCAAGATTATATTATTTAGACGACTGCCGACCCCCTTAAAAAGTGCACATCAAAAACTTGGAGCTTGCACTTTTGCACCGCCGTACAACCAGCAAATTTACTTCACGGACCAATGGATGACAAAATTGCACAAGCATCTTTGTTGCAAGTGAATCGTCATGCGATATCTGAAACACATTGGGAGTAAGGATGGAAACATTTCACTTTCATGATTGCTAAAAATTAAGCCAAAGCTGGATGAGAAGGATTCCACTACTTATTTATTGAATAATTTCACGAGAGATGGATCTAAGATGGATGCTTGCATTCAAGTCGTTTAGGCCCACTGTACGCACTATTTACGATGATCGTATAAATCCGACGGGTGGCATTTGTAAATCGGACGCTGACAGGCGTGCCATCCTTTCTGGGCCTTGCAGGTAAGGTCCCATCATATACTGACAAGTCCGAGCCCAGAGCACGGAGCCCTAAGTTCTTGGAACCTAGATCAGGATCGGAAACTCGTGCTATCCCCAAACTTCACTCCGGCCTATAGTTACTATTACAGATTAAATTATGGGGAAGTGGAGCGTGTTGGTGGAATGAAAGAGGTAAACATGAGTACTACCCCCAGAAAAATAATCTGTAACGTCTGTTTTTGTCCAAGACAAATTCCACTCAAACTTGACCGGGATGGAAACCGGGCCGCCTGTATGGAAGGGCAGAGCCAACACTGCAGCCAAAGATCCTGCGAGTCCACCACTACATCACTGCAAACTGCTTCAGAGAAGCGGTATTTAATGAAGTAAGAAACTTCGATAATTTTATTAAAGTTAATATGCACCGTGTACCTTTATGTTCTCGCAATTACACTACTTCTTTTTAATTTCTAGAGTTTTGATCATTGAGTCTCTGAAACTAATCCCATTTCTAATATAATCGTTGGAGATTGGGCTGCTGTGCGCGAAAGTTGTGAGACGTTCATTTGGAGGGCTTCAAGTCCGTATACAATGGGATAGTGACTTTAGAAATTCTCAATGTAGATGGAAAGATCGAAAATCATTCTGTAGTTGAGGCAGAAGGAGATGAAAAAGAGGAATCCGTTAACGAACCAGTTCCCATACAGAAGAAAGCTCTGTCAGCGAGGAGGTGATAAGACAATGCTTCCTCAGCTGAAATGCCATTCGACATGAATTCTTAATTAAATCGTGTGGAAAATGTGATTTTTCATTACACGGGTTCAAGCACAAGGCAAATTGGCTAACATTATGAATGACATTTCTTCGAAAGAAACAGGTGAATGACTGTAGTACTAAGTACTATATTGTATGTAAACAGTTCAATTTACATATGTATCCAATTATTTGTAAGTGCTATATTTCCTGTGTGTTTCACAGGAGAATTGTATAAGGAAAAATGTCAAGGGACTAAAAATGTAAAATGTAGTAAGAGCTAGTTATGGTTCATAATAGGTTCAGAGGAATTAATTAAATGAAATTCTAAAAAGTAACGTCTTTCGTATTATTTAACATGCCACATTTGTTTCTTCTATAGTAAAGAACTGTGATTTATTTCTATTGTCATGGTAGAAATAACACTATGCTGCTTAGAATCAGTAAAATTAATTACACTTAATGAAAATGAATGGCATAAAAATATCCAAGAAAACGAAAACATGAAACACTATTAATCATTGTATTAGATTCTCAATTAAGCCACTTTTCGCAGTCACACAATAACATAAAACTGTTGTATAACTCTCATTTTACAAACAACACATTTTTAAAGTCCGCCGAGTTAGCTCTATGGTAGCGTGTCTGCCTTCAGACTAGCCGGCCAGGGTTTGATTCCCGGCGGGGTCAGAAATTTTCATGTAAAATTTCTACCTCGGGACTAAGAGAGATGGCGGTGCACAACTTCTAGTAAGTAAATTGTGCACAATAGCCCTGGGTTAAATCCCAAATTTCTCCGCAGTGCATATGAAGGGAAGGCATATATCACTGTTGATAGTGATTCATCCGTCGGTTGAGGACGTTAAGCCGGGCGGCCTCCTTGGTGCTATTCGACAGGAGTAGGCTAAGTGCCAGCACCGGACTTCCCCTTCTCCCTTCTTCACCTTCACCTTCATCACCATCACCATCATCCTCATCCATTCCTTACACTACACTTAAGCTCGGTTCAGACGGTGCTTGTTTCCGTGATGGATTCCAAGGTGGCTGCCCTGCGTGCTCACTTGCTGGAAGTAATGCGCTCTGGTGGCTAGCTTGATGGATTTCGAGAATAGGTACTTGCTATTTTTCGTGTTGGTTTGCAGGTTGGAACCAAAGAAGATGATATATTATCACCACTGAAACCATGTCGCCATGTTCGTTGTTTTCCAACTAAACCTGTTTTTTCTATATTCTATGGTTTCTAAGAAACAGCAATTAAATATCGGACTTAGCTGTTTTGCTCTTATGGCTTAATTACCTTATTGCGACATTTACTATTGTTACTGTAGGACTTCAGTTGTTTTCTACTCACGGTTTAATTTCCTTTTGACCATGAGTGTAGGCAACAGATGAAACAGCAGATGATTTTCCAATTAACTGTGAAAAGAGTCAGCTCCTGAGAACAACAACCATCACCGATGCCAACACGAGCACCGTACCCACCACTTGCTAGCCAGCAAGGAAACAAACATCGTCTGAACCGGACTTTACACGAACATTTAACATACACTCACCCTAGTACACGACATAACTCTTCACAAATACACATCATGCATAACGTGGCCCGCCGAAGTGGTGTCCTGAGATCTATCCGCAATATGCGGAACCCGAATCAAGCAAAGTGAAGTGGGTAGGCATTAGACACACACACACACATTTTTATTGTACTATGCAATAGGTGTGTTGGTTGGGAGGGTGGAGGGAAAATACCTTTAGGGGGGCCGAGACGTAAATGGGATGATAATATTAAAATGGATTTCAGTGAGGTGGGATATGAAGATACAGACTTGATTAATCTTGCACAGGATAGGAACCGATGGCGGGCTTATGTGAGGGCGGCAATGAACCTCCGAGTTCCTTAAAAGCCATTTGTAAGTAGGCTTAAGTATGCAATAGGTACTAATTGCATGAATTTTCTGGATTTTGTCTCTCCATGTTTATCAACAGTGTTATTTAATTTTGTGTTATTTCTGCCACGGCCCCATGAAACGCAATGTGTAAAAGTTGATATTTAAAATACAACAGAAATAGCAAGACTTAAATGTAGAATCAAGTCTGAGAGCAGCATTGTATATGAAAGCCATGTGTATAGTAGATTATACTGTACCTTTATTTTGCTTTTTTATTCTTAGCTACAGTTTCTAGAGATAGAATGAATTTTCGAACGGCGAGTAATGAGCAATGATAGGAGGATTATGAGATGTGACGAATGCATCTGAGTCCTTCCAAATGTGTCACAAAGATCATATCTACACAGGATCCTCCAAGAGTAGAGGGTTCTTTGGATGATGTGAGTTGTAGTTCAAGCTTAAGTTATCTCTCATGAAGTTTAGAAATTGAGCGTTGTCATCAACCGTCAACTCCAAGTTTAAATCGCTCATAGGTGTGATAGACATTTCTGAAACCTTGTACCATCGGCCACTTCTCTTAAGGTAAGCGTTCACTACATCGTATCGCACTCATCGGACGAATCGCATGGATCGGAAAATGACCATCTTTACTGTAATTGTTATGTAACCGCGTTCACTATATCGTATCGCACGCATCGGCTCTCGGTAAATCCGTCCACGTTTCTCGGATGAGCAACTTTTCCGATGAGTGTGATCATGGTTTTCATTAATAAATCACTTTTAATTGCTCAACTGTTACTATTATGTTGTGCCATGTTCAGTGTCGCGCCAAAATGGCAGACGGAAAACTTATTTCGCTTGTAGAAAACTGCGAAGAATTGTATAATTTGAGATATTCCCATTACGGTAAACAAGTCGTTTCTTACATATATGAAGAGTGGACTGCAAGAATGATGGCTATCACTTTCTTGTCGAAAATGAACCGAGACTGTCAATGCATAGCTTAAGACATATAGAATGTACATAGAGAGTTATATGGCATTAACACTGATAGTCTTTGTTCAGTAATGATCGGAAGCTTTGAGCGCTAAGCATTTCAAACTTTCAATTGCTTCTCCTGCAAAATGTATTCCAAATGACATCCATCATTCTTGCAGTGGACTCTTCATATATTATGTAACCAATATCTCTTTCGTTTCTTCGTCTTCAATTAAATAGCATGAAACAATTACAATTCTTATTCGCTGACACTCATAATTAATAGAACTAACCTCAACACTCCTCTGTTTTCAGCAATGTTAATATCGTAAGTCATATATTTTAAACAGCTGATAGAGAATCCGATGAGACGATGAGGTAGAGCCGTTACAGTGAACGCACTGCACTTAAAATATTCGTTGCTTGCGATTCGTCCGAGGAGTGCGATATGATGTAGTGAACGCTTACCTTTATTGTTAGTGTATTTCACCAGCATAGATGGCAATTCTCTCCGAATGTCTTTGGCATGTATGAGATTTTCTCTGCTACTTTTAGTAATTCAATTAGAAATCAAATTTCGTTGTATTTAAGCAACAGAACGAGGTATACTATGTGCTACTCCAGATCACAGATTGATCAGTCTTATAGGCTTTGAAGGCAACAACTTTTATCAATTTCACTATGCTGCCATCTAGTGACTGCGGAAAAAGTCACGTTATAACTCTCATTTGAATTGCATGGAGCAACTTACTGTACTTCCATCTAGCGGTTGTTACCAATCGACAGTAGTATAAAAAATAAAAAAATGGTTTATTTAAAGATGCTCGCAACTGCTTAGGTTATGTGTTAGCGTCGTCGGTGTGCCGAAATTTTGTCCCGCAGGAGTTCTTTTACATGCCACTAAATCTAGTGACATGAGTCTGTCGCATTTAAACACACTTAAATGCCATCGACCTGAGCCGGGATCGAACACGCAGCCTCAGGCACAGAAGGCCAGCGCTGTGCTAACTGCGCCATTCAGGGCAACTTGACAGTGGTGATCCTGGTTGTTGTTCCCTTCCACTTGTTACCGTTTTTAACATGGGATGATCAATATGTTATATGTATACGAGTATATGTGATCAGGGGTGCTACTAAAATAAAAAAGCAAACAAACAAAAAATTGTTCTCCATTTAATTTCTCTGTTGCCAACAATAAGAACAAAACAATAAAACAATCTGAATCACAAAAATTTCTGAATGTCACTTCATGTCAACGCCACCTATATTAATTTACATTTCTATTTTTACACTGGTGAATTTCCACTCTAGCGCGGCCTTCAACCGAGCCTTATCTATCTTTTTCGTTCGGCTTTCTATGTATGCGGCCATTTCTGGATGTTTTTAACATCAGCCATTCCTCTTGTTACTAAATTTCTGACCGTGATGGTATTTTGCTCCAAATTTCTTGGGCATGTTTGAGATTTTTACTACTATTCTCACAAATTTGGTCTGATAACTCTCATAATGTAAGTGGCATATAAATGGAATTTTATCCACTCATAGCGTTGTCTTTAGGCTACAGAACGAGATGCTGCTCATTTCCGTATCTCCAGTTACACTAACGCAATCGGCCTGACTCATACCGCTGCGCCGTGCCAAAGACGCTTCAAGCGGCCATTTTTGCTACGCTCCCTCATCGTCAAGCGTCTCGTGCAAGAGGTTTACATTTTGTGCAGAAGCGGAATTTGACTTATATCCAATTGTAAATATATCTTATATCTTTCACGCAACAAGGTTTTGAAATTCTGCACTTTCTTTGGACATCTGAAACTCAATACGTACCCGCTCATCCACAACCGAAGAACGATGTAGTTCTACTTAAAATAAAATTGATTGCAGAATAAACAAATGCAAAATTAGAAAAGGAAAATGAATGTAGGCCCTACATTTTCTGAATACTGTTTCATTAATTCTTCTGAACATCTTAAAAAACATAAAATAATTTTTGTTGTTTTTCTATGTATTTTTAGTACCTTAGCATTTTTCCTTATAAAATATTGATCTGAAACATACAGATACGATAGTATTCACAAAGATTGAATTTTCATGTTAAATCCCTATGTGCAGTATACTGTTTTACGCAGTGAAAAACTATAAATTGTTTTTGAACACTAGGCCTATCTAAAATATGTTAATATTTCAATAAAATTGCTAATGTAGGCCTGTACGTGAAACACATATGTGCTAAGACTGTTTGTCATTACTGCTTGGTCTTGTTTTATCTATGTAATATGCGGTCCTGCTTATTGCGCTGTTTTCACGTGGTCACTTGATGGACGTTTTAATGGAATTTTACTGTGAAAGATTTATCTTCTCTTGATGGACTGGCTTTGGATCCCAGGTTCATTAGATTAATTAGGTGGGCTAACATGAGATAAACTGTTCAACCGATCATTTGTTTATTGTACTACTACGAGAGAAATACAAAGTGAAACACCGAAGAGTGTAAATATTGTCTGTGGTGGAAAGAAAGGGTGTTGGAATAGGTTGTCTCACTGTAAATAGCTTATTCTTTCATAATTTCAAAATATTGCTAGAAATTGTAGTGCTAGAACAAAGATAGGTAACTTATTGTTTTTTTTTATAAAAAAATATTTCTATAACCCCCAGGAAAAGCACATAATTGTGCTCAGGGTACGTTCCACATAATTTTAAGATAAGGAATTTATTAATGAGCAGAATAAAAAGTAACAAGAGTAAAGTAAAACACAGATATTACAATTAACTGGAACTTTATATAATATAATTTCCTTTCTTGTGGCGAATTCATTGTCTTCTGCTTTTTCTTAATAATTTGATAAGGACATACCAATGGAATTAAATTATGTCTTGAACAATAATAACCAGGGAAAGGATTTATATGTAAATACATATTTACTTATAAAGCTAATATAATTTATATTTTGCATTATCTTTATGTTTCACAATGTGTAGGGTTGAAAAATCCTACTTTTATTTTCCATATTTTTCCATATTTTAGAGTTTAGTACATATTTTCGTTAATTTCCATATATTTTCCATATTTCATATAAAACAGTCCATATTATATTAGGTTTAACAATAAAACAAAACAAAATTCCATTAACTTTTAAAAATACATTTCAACAATAGAGATTTAAACACATGTTCAGTAATCCCTTTAACATCAGAGTTATTTGAAAATTAGCAGTCCTATCAACAATGGGAAAGTAAGTTACAAAACTGTATTAATTTAATTTAAAATTTTTAACAGACTTCAGTTGTGCAGCTCAACAGTTAAATGCCAGTCAGAGTACACATAGGTTCAGTTTTGTAAATCATACTATAAAGACGGTAAATATGCCAAAAGTACGTCATTCAGTCAATTTAAAATCAAAACTAACAAGTTACATTTCAGAATTTAAAGAAGATGGTTTATCAACTGACAATAAAATATTATTTTGTAATTTGTGTCAGTGTGCAGTATCATCTACACAAAAGTTCCTGGTGCAACAACACATTACAACTAGTAAACATCAGGCCAACAAACAACTAAATTCCAAGCAGAGACAATTGTTTTTAACCCAACCAACAACATCGAATGTAAGATCTGAGTTTAACATCGACCTGTGCCGTTCTCTCATCTCTGCTGATATTCCTCTCTACAAACTAAAGAATAAGGTCTTCAGGGAATTCCTTGAAAAATATACTCAACATACAATCCCGGATGAGTCAACACTTAGGAAGACGTATGCTCCATCCATCTACGATGAGACAATACAGAAGATAAGAGATGAAATTAAAGATAGTTCAATTTGGGTTTCCATTGATGAGACTCCCGACAAAGAAGGTAGACTTGTTGGTAATGTAGTTATCGGTTTGTTAAGTGAACAATATTCTGAACGAATTCTTTTACATTGTGATGTTCTAGAAAAGTGCAATAACAAAACTATAGTTAAACTGTTCAACGAAGCTATGGGTATCCTGTGGCCAAAGGGTATTATGTACGATAATGTGTTATTCTTTATTAGCGATGCTGCCCCTTATATGGTCAAAGCTGGACAAGCATTATCTGTTGTATATCCTAAATTGACTCATTTTACTTGTGTGGCGCATGCATTTCATCGTGTGGCAGAAGTGGTCAGAGACAATTTCCCTAAAGTAGATTTGTTGATTTCATCAGTGAAAAAAGTATTTCTCAAAGCTCCCAGTAGAGTTAACGTGTTGAAAGAAATGTACCCTGAAATTCCATTGCCACCAAAGCCAATTTTAACTAGATGGGGTACATGGCTAGAAGCAGTTGAATATTATGCCGAACATATAGACTCTATTAACAATGTTCTCCTTGCATTGGACTCTGAAGATGCAGTCTCAATTGATACTGCGAAAACAGTTACCTGTGACATAAGTGTGAAGAATGACTTAGCTCACATTCAGCATACATTTTCATGCATCATAAAAACGCTCAAAAGTCTCCAAAATAGGCACCTTTCACTATCTGAAAGTTTTGAAATTATAAATAGTACTGTGGAACAACTGAATCGTGGTAGAGGTAAAGTTGCAGATGCAGTAAGAGCTAAGGTGGACACTGTACTTTCAAAAAACCCTGGATATGAAGAACTACAAAAGGTTGTTGCTGTGATGAGTGGTGAATCAACAGTGAAGATTAACTTGGACTTATCCCCAGCAGACATTGTGAAATTGAATTATGTACCAGTTACTTCTTGTGACGTCGAACGCTCTTTTAGTCAGTATAAATCTATCCTCAGAGACAATAGAAGAAGATTCACTTTTCAGCACTTGAAAGAAATGTTTGTAACCTATTGTTATGGTAACAGACAATAAAAATTGTGTTTTGTTGAAACTACATTGGAAGATAAGGTACGTCCATTATATTTTTTGTTTAGCTTGATTAAAATGTACCAATATTTAACGTACATAGTCATTTTTTTATAATTTTAAGTCCATATTTAATTCCATATTTTGGTAAAAATCCATATTTAATTCCATATTTTGGTAAAAATAACTACATATATATTTACATATTTCATATATTTTTAGTCCATATAAATCCGTTCCCTGATAATAACAGTTTACAGAAAACAACACAAATATCCTGTCTTCCTTAATGTAGATTATACATGTTATTTACGAGTATGTAAGAAATATTTTTATTTATTTAATTCAATGATTAACTAAATATTTTTTCCTTCACATTAGAACAGTGGCGCACCCAGAATTATAGTTTGGGGAAGGCTATTTATAATCAATGTCATAGAGGAACATTAAAACTCTATAACTGTATCCTTACGCGAAGAGTGGATGGTTTGAGTACAGTCTGCATTACTTTAATTCTGGTGAGAATGTTTGGAGCTACCTGACACGCTTCGAATTGAAGTTACAGAACTTCGAACATTATCGAAAATGCAAACTTTTAAAAATAAAACTATGTTGTAAAAAGTCCATTCACATACAGGCCTATTTAAAAGTGTTTCAGAGATCACACACATTCCACAATAATAGATGCAGACACGTCAAGCATTAAAAACTTGATTGCTCTTTTTTCTTTTTTGTTTACATTTTATTTGGGAGAACTCCTAAGCCCTCTGGATGTGGCACTGCATTAGAATACACTAAATTCAATAACCGAAAGAATAAGGTCACCATCGTCATAATTTCTTTGAAGAGTTTTGAGTCTGTACCTACTATTTGTGAAGATAAGACAAAATGCGCGCTGGTTCGAGTCCTCATGGGGGAAGAAATTCTGTCATGAAATTTCGGCCAGTGTATGGGTCCGGTGTCCATCCAGCACGTGACGCACTTGGGGAGCTACGATAGGTAGCGAAAATCCGTTTCGCAAAACAGCTACAGCGGCTGGGGGGAACATCGTCCTAACCACACGATATCTCCATACTGGTTGGATGATCGTCCACTTCTGCTTCGGCATGCGGACGTGAGGCCAGCAGCTGGCTGGTCGGTATTGGCCCTTCAGGGCTGTAGCGCCATGGATTTACTTTTTTAATTTGTAAAGTTAAGAAAACTATTTTTCTCCTGTTACAACAGAATAATAATAAAATTCATAATTACAGATTATATGCTACATAGGCCCTAATCAGTGTATTACATTTAGTAATACAGAGTAAATTAATAAAGTATATTATGCAACAAGCAGTAAAAAAGGTCGAATTTATCAGTGACAGGTTATCGTATTTAGTACTTAAGGGTAGATGGTGCGATATCGTAGTTATAAATGCTCACGCCCCTACAGAAGAGAAAGACGACCATATAAAGGATAACTTCTATGAGGAATTGGAACAGACTTTTGATCAGTTACCTAGATATCACATGAAAGTTTTATTGGGGGATTTCAACGCTAAAGTAGGACGGGAGGATATTTTTAAACCAACAATTGGAAAAGAGAGCCTACACGTAATTACTAATGACAATAGAGTTAGGTTGGTCAACTTTGCCACATCAAAAAATTTTATTGTCAAGAGTACCTGAGGAGGAGTTAGATGTTAATAGTGTGTGGAACAATATCCAAGATAATATCAAAATTACAGCTGAGCAGAGCATAGGTTATCATGAAACTAAGAAAAAGAAACTGTGGTTTGATGAAGATTGTTCCATGGTAGTAGATAGAAGGAAACAGGGAAAATTAAAATTCTTAACGGAAAACGCGGAAATTCTACTTGAAACAAGTTAAGCGATAAGGTTGGATGTAAATCCCGAAAAAAACTAAGTATATGATTATGTCTCGTGACCATAACATTGTACGAAATGGAACTATAAAAATTGGAGATTTATCCTTCGAAGAGGTGGAAAAATTCAAGTATCTTGGAGCAACAGTAACAAATATAAATGACACTCGGGAGGAAATTAAACGCAGAGTAAATATGCGAAATGCGTGTTATTATTCGGTTGAGAAGCTTTTGTCATCTAGTCTGCTGTCAAAAAATCTGAAACTTAGAATTTATAAAACAGTTATATTACCAGTTCTTCTGTATGGTTGTAAAACTTGGACTCTGACTTTGAGAGAGGAGCATAGGTTAAGGGTGTTTGAGAATAAGGTGCTTAGGAAAATATCTGGGGCTAAGAGGGATGAATTTACAGGAGAATGGAGAAAGTTACACAACGCAGAGCTGCACGCATTTTATTCTTCACCTGACATAATTAGGAACATTAAATCCAGACTTTTGAGATGGGTAGGGCATGTAGAACGTATGGGCGAATCCAGAAATGCATATAGAGTGTTAGTTGGGAGGCCGGAGGGAAAAAGACCTTTGAGAAGGCCGAGACGTAGGTGGGAAGATAATATTAAAATGGATTTGAGGGAGTTGGGATATGATGGTAGAGACTGGATTAATCTTGCTCAGGATAGGGACCAATGGCGGGCTTATGCAAGGGCGGCAATGAATCTTCGGTTTCCTTAAAAGCCAGTAAGTAAGTAAGTAAGTCTATAATGGTAAATAGTAATTAAGAAGCGAGTTTCATAATTTCATACGAGCGTCTCAATTACCATTATAGGCAAGATGCATAAGACTGTTTTTGTTCGGCTTTAATTAAATGTCTAAGTTTTGAGTTTTTTTTTACAAATATCTTACCTTGTTACTTTAGTGATAATGAAATGGTGAACATGCGTGTATTTTCAGTGTGTTGTATGGTCGAGCAAAAATAATATTTTATGAGCATTTATTAAATCGTAGATTATACGACGGTGGGTCGGAAAGTAACGCACGATAATTGTTTTTCTGCGTTGATATTGAGGCTTAGATGTTGACATTTCAACGAGATAGGCCTATAGTTTGAAATTTTCACTACAGAAACAATTTGTTTTGCATGTGCAGCTCTAGCGAGAGAAGCGTGAACTATGCAACAGTAAATTTGTAAGTTGAGGGTGAGTATATTATGCGTCAATGAATGCAATAAACAGATAGATTACCAAACATACTGTCTAATAACACCAACAAACCTTCGTGTGCACTGAACAATGGAATGTACCCTTCGCTCTTTCTTGCGCAGGTTAGGCGTTAGCTTATGGAGTTCACTTTAGTATTTAATACGTTAGCTACTAAGAACATCAGAAATATCTGCAGTGTGACACAACATCTATCTATAAAACAAACTTCGTAATCGAGAAATTACAGTAAAGTAAAATTAGTAGTAAAGTCACTATTGTTTTAGATGAATTCACGTTTATTTAGTTTATGAATATTTCATATTTACGATTATTACAAAAATATCACAGTCATCAGCCATACTTATTATGTAGACTATTTGTGGTTTTACAAGTACAGTGAGTGAGCAGAGAAACATAGTGAATCTCCAGTGATTTATATTGGGTGTGCAGTGTGTTGTAGTGAAAGTGCAGTGAGCTTATAAGTAAATTCTGAGAGTTATAGTGGCAGAAAAATAGACTTATAATGAAGGGGTGTGAGTTGTATTGATCGTCCTAAATTGCTTGTAATGAGGTCTAGGCTAGCGATTTGAGGTTAATATAGTAAGTACAATTCTACGGAATAATAAGGATGTAATTGATGTTCTGTTATTTGAAATGCTGTATCAGTGAAGAAGTGTGTTGTGTCTGTAAAATGTGTTGTGACAGTGAAGTGTGTTTGTGTCAGTGAAGTTCTATAGTTTACAGTGGTAGTGCAAATTATCTGAACAGAGAAATGTTTTTGAGGTGTTAGTAAAATCAGGATGGTGTCAGTAAAATGTGTCTTAGTTCCAGTGCAGTGAGTGAATTGATAGCGAAATGAGTGTAGTGCTGAAAGGTACTTATGCAAGTTTGAACATGTATCATATATACTCGTGGTTTTAAGTTCTAACTTAGGGTTAAGATATAAATTAGATTTACTTTAATTAATTATGTTATATTAAGTGATTCATTTAATTTAGGATGCTCTTTGTTAATATCATTACACTCATACATTGCTATTATTTTATTATTAATATTATGACTATTTTATTATTATTGTAATTATTGAGTATAATTAGTTACCACTGCCACCGGGTACTTATCCATTTGCAGTGTGAATAAATACATACATACACATATTTCATCGAACGAACTTTAGAGTCACCAATACCAGTGGGCTATCCAATAAAATAGGAATTTTACGAAAGTAACTATAATGCACATTTTGGAATTTCGGTCAATGAAACAAGACTGCTGGAGTGTGGTTTTGTCTGAGAGCTTGGAAAGTCACTCTCTCCAGGTCCTCCAAGTTAGTAACTCGATTATAAGCAGCACGAAGGCAACAATTTGCCCGCATGCAGATGCGGTCCACACTGCCCTCGCTTGTTTCGTCCTCAAGATGACGGTTAGCTAAATTTGATTTAGCTAAATATCTTGGGCGATCTTATCCGGCCTTGTTCGCGATTCAAATCTCGTGACCGAGGTACGAGGACCTGTCCGATCCCCGAGGCGTGACCGGCCTCTCTAACGACATGTCAAAGTTTCAACTACGACGCCAATGTTCCATATACTGTTTATTCAGCTCCACAACTTACACCTTCCAGGCGTCTACTCTGACAGAACATTCAGTTTTTGTTACATCGATGTGTATTTTTTCTAAGAATGAATAGATTATAATATTATTATATACCGAGACAAGAATTAAAAGAAATAATACAGAGTGTTAAATTAGTTCGTTTACAACAATTCAGGAATGATGGAGGAATTAAAGGAAAAAGTTTCCGCATGTGACAACTAGAGATGAACAACGATCGAGAAAGCGAGACTAACAGCGCCCGAAAAGCCGAAAACCCGCACGACAATAATGTATTACGTCGCGTCCTTGACGTAAAGACTGGTTGTGAGTGTTCCGAAACTCGAGATTGATCACTCCCGCAGTCCCGAATGTCAAGTAGTCTTGAATCGCCACAGTTGTTTATACCTGACTGAACTTTTATCTACTTTGGCAACTGTTATGTATGTATAAATAATCAAGTAGCCTATTTGAAACATCATCTCTACCTTTCTGTGTATAAAATCCGTTCCTCAGTCTTTATTTAGTTACTAGGCTCTTATTAAAAGGCTAGGAATTTTAATTTCATATGTTTAAGATCAAGTGTGCAATCTCAAGTAAAAAGATATTAACGTTATGTTGTATGTTTCTTAGAAATGCAAATTTATTTGAGAATTTTTTCACTTGATATAACCATAGGTAATATATAATAATAGAACCAGAAAATTTTGATAACTAAGATACTGTTCTGTTTTGTCTTTTTGTTTCATTTAAACATTTATAATATTATTTATTTCTATGATGTACGTTATTCAAAGTTACGAAATCTTTCCACACCGTCCAAATGCTATTTCGAGAATGATGAGCGAGACTCGAAACGCACGAGAATGGCGAGACGAGACTCGAAAGACAAATGCAACGAACACAGCGAGCGAGAGCGGCAGTTAGTTTTGTCCATCTCTAGTGACAACAGTCTGGTAGGTGTGATTTCATTCCTCTAGGAGCGCTTATAGGTTAAATCGCACATGCATTTTTTGCCGTTGATGCCAGGGACTTTTTAAATGCAACACTCCAAGATCAGAGGATCATTGGATTGGTAAAGATGGTCATCTGTATGGACTTTTTTTTTTTTGAGAGGAGATGAAACGTCTGGTCTGTGAGACTCTCATATATACTGTAGAGGAAATGTGGATACAGAACGAACGCCTGACATTTTAGAGCATCAGTGACATATAGATTGTCACCTCTATAATTTAGTAAAACGGAAGAAAGGTTCAATAACTTCTCTGAGCGTATACGACCTAACCTGTCGGACTGTTATCACTACACAGAGGCAAAGCATGTGTGTATCTAGTGCCTACCCACTTCACTTGCGTTATAAGGGTTCCTCATAGTCCAGATAGATGGGAGGACTGTGACCTATTTTCAAGTCGCACACCACTTCGGCGGGCACGTTATGCAAGATGCGTATCTGTGAAGAGTTATGTCGTGTACGAAGGTAAATGTATCTGTAACTGTTCATGTAAGTGTTATGTATAGAATGAGAAGGTAAGGAAGAGAGAAGGGGAAGCCCGGTGCCGACACGTAGCCTACTTCTTTCTAATATCACCAAGGGGGCCGTCAGGCTTAACGTCCCAATCCTACTCTTCATGTGGTACTGGGGAGAGATTTGGGATTTAACCCAGATATACTGGTGCACAATTTAGTGATTAGAAGTTGTCCACCGTCAATCCTAGTCCCGAGGTAGATATTTTAGATGAAAATTTCTGACTCCGCCGGGAATCGAACCCGGGCCGACTAGTCTATAGGCAGACGCGCTACCACAGAACTAACTCGGCGGACGAAGCAGAATATAAAAATTCATATTCTAAACCATGCCTGTTAACAGGTATGAGAAAAAAGACTTTCACGATTCACGATGAATGCAATTTATACCAAAAGCCTTCACATTTCATAACGTTTGTTAACATTTTCACTTTTCATAATAATCTTTATTTTTCCCCATTTTTTTTACAATCTTTCTCCCTCAGCTATTTTCTCTAGATATTCCACTGAACGGGAATTTATAGATATTATAAGAACAGAATAGAGATGTTTTCCAGGAAACACTTCAAATTCTCAAGCCATCCATTCAATGAACATTCCGAAATTCTCAAGGGCAAGTGAAATATCAAAATTTCCCTTTAGGGTCATTGAACCGTAGTGTCAATTAATTCAAGCCAAAACAAAATAAATGGTTACTATTCTTTCGAACCCACTGAAGAACTATTCAGTTTCACCATGTCTACTTTCACACTTATAAATTAATAATTTAAACATGTTTCAACTAGGCCTATTAATTTTTCTGCCTACATAATTTTTTCTTGCTTTTAAACTTCATATGTTTTTCACTGCATAAACTAATATTAACTGACAGAAGGTGCACTCTTTTTGCGGAAAATATAGAGAAGTTACTTGTGTTCTAATGTAACTAGTGTTGAATCCAGTCAATGCAAGAACATTCATTCTTCATTGTATAAAAATGAGTTATCTAGTTCTTCATATCAGGCAAGAATTTGGTGATGATGCTGACAAACTGTTTAATTATGCAGATGTGTTGTATTTTATTCGGTTATTAAATATAGACAAAATTATTGAATTCTGAAAGTTTATTTCACAAATAATTACGTATACCAGCAGATGACACGACCTTTTATTGATGAATCAAATATTAAATCAGCTAATTGGAATAATGAAATATGCACGTGTTGAAGCAGCGAAGTAATTTCAGGCTAACGGTTTCTGTCTATCACTTTAAACAAATCACATGATGTTTCGTTCTCATTAAGGGATATTAACTAGTACTTAAATTTATCAGGCAAGTCATTTGCCACTATCTAGAATAAGAATGGACCTAAAATAGATGTTTCTGGTACACAACTTTTATTGTTTATTGTTTAAGAATATGCATCATTTTTACCCCCCAAAAATTGCGTCAATCCCTGATTAAAGTTGGACCATTTACTTGGCTAATTTATTGACGGTGATAATGAACATGATCAGGCAGCATGTACATTTCAATTTTATTCCATGAAAAAACGATTTAACTACACCATAACAAAATTTAATGTTGTAATAAATTTCTTTGTCTCCTCTATCTTGTATGAACCACATACACTAGAATAAGACAGCTCACCTGAGAAGTGATTGTAAAACTTCCCAAAACACTTTTTAAATAATTGTTATATTCAATACTTTTCATAGGGTACTGGTTTCCTGAGCCCAATAACTCTCTAAAGCAACAGTTACAATGAAATGTTGTGCCAACTTTCATAAAGGATATTTTAAGTAAAAAATACCTTTCTAAATTCACCGTCAAAAGTAAGGTCAAATTGTTTTTTACAATTATATTTATTTCAAGTATGATTTAATACTTCCTTACTGTAAAACCTGGTGTTAGGATCTCGGACGTTTACACTCAACACGAAATAACTTCTTTCTGTTATATCTCCAGGACCTAAGATTGGCTACCAATAATACTGTGTATGTCATTTACTAACTTTCATAATGTTGAGTTCAAAAACAGTTTCTAGATTTTTATGGGCCGTATTCATAAACATTCTTAGAGCGGACTTTCGGTGGATGATCAGCGAACTAACGTTTTTCGTATTCATAAACCAGCGTCAGCGATATGATATGATATGAATCCTGTTTAGCACGGTCGTAGCCCGGGCTAGCAAAATGTCTATGAATAGCACCCCTATATGTTTAAAGTAAGACTTGGTGTAAGGAACCAAAAATCTTAAATATCTTCATTTTTATGTAAAGTTTCACATATCCCTAACATGCTTAATTGTATATATTTTATAAGTACATCCTTTGCTAATTGTACAAGAAATCGTCACGTTTTAACTACCTGAAGATGAATTGGTACCTGTGAAATTTTTATATTTAAATACTGAATATTTTCTAATCTAAGGATGCAGATACTTGAAATCTGTCACATTTTCCATAAATTCATATAGTTTTTGGGTAGGTACCTTTTATTTTTATTATTATTATTATTATTATTATTATTACTGTTATTATCATCATCATTATTGTCATTATTACTATTGTTATTGTTGTTTACATTATATTATGATTATCTACTTCAATTTTGTGTGTAAAATTGTAGTGTACTTTACTTTGTAAGTTTGTAGTGTTTTTGTATCGCAGTCTTACTCCTGGTTGAGTGTCAGAGAAGGCCGCATGGCCTTAACTCTGCCAGGGTAAATAAACAATTATCATTGTTATTATTATTATTATTATTATTATTATTATTATCATTATTGCCATTATTATTATTGTTATTGTTGTTTACATTATATTATAATTATCTACTTCAGTTTTGTGTGTAAAATTGTAGTGTACTTTACTTTGTAAGTTTGTAGTGTTTTTGTATCGCAGTCTTACTCCTTGTTGAGTGTCAGAGAAGGCCGCATGGCCTTAACTCTGCCAGGGTAAATAAACAATTATCATTGTTATTATTATTATTATTATTATCATTATTGCCATTATTATTATTATTATTATTATTATTATTATTATTATTGTCATTGTTGTTTACATTATATTATAATTATCTACTTCAGTTTTGTGTGTAAAATTGTAGTGTACTTTATTTTGTAAGTTTATAGTGTTTTTGTATCGCAGTTTTAGTCCTGGTTGAGTGTCAGAGAAGGCCGCATGGCCTTAACTCTGCCAGGGTAAATAAACAATTATCATTGTTATTATTATTATTATTATTATTATTATTATTATTATTATTATTATTAATCCCTATACACGGAGTTGTAGGGTACAGTATTTCGATTTTCCTTCTCCATAAAAATCTTGTACCTGTAATAATACTTCACTTCCAGTAGAAAGTATGATTATTTTCGGTTCAAACGTTATTAAATAAACTTTTGTAATATAGGAAGTTTCTTTTTGTAAATTAGTAATTATGGGAAAGTTCTTAATGTGTTATGGTTGCCAATTTATCTTGATTTCCAATATATTCGTATTTCGTCAAGGGGCACAGTTTCTACTATTCAGCGTTGATAACGTGGTAATTTCAAGAATAATAGAATGTTGTAAGAGAACTGAAGTACTTCATGAAAACTATATACAATTTCTCTTTAACCGCAAATATCACAGAATCTTCTGAGAGGAAGAGCATAAGGAGAAGAGGTCAGGGCGTTGGTTTAAGCTGTTTCAACCGTCCGGCGATTTATCGCTGTTTATTCGACGTCTTGCTATCGAGATTACCGGACTGATCCGACAGGCAATTTAAACTTGCGCGACGGTGGCGCTGATAAGCGTGATGGATCGCCGCTCGCTCTTCAGGTGTCTCCGCCATTGTTAAGATGGTGAAGCAATGGCGTGTGGATTAGTGAGAGGATCATTTGAAAATTGCGAGTCTTAGTATAGACTTTACGTGTTCAATTGAGATTTATAGTCATTTGTTACGTCTTTACGCCGATAATTCTACATGTAACGCGAAAGAAATCTCTTCAGTTCTTCGTTTTTACAAGTTTTCTTAGCGGAAAAATGACTAGTTATTTTGGTCATCGTTACTGCCTGTAGCATTTGCTCGCTATTATCCTCTCGTAATTATCATCACCATCATCATCATCACCATCATCATCGCCAAGACTTGGTATAAAAGCTGATGCAACACCAGGTCGATTAAACCAAGTCAGATTCTTAATTAAGCGACATGGTATTTTATATGGTCAATGCTATGAAATTTGTGGAGCAAATCATAGATTTATACCTATCGTAATTGAAAGTATTTCAACAAATAGTTTTATTAACTAAGTTCTAAAAATAAATTAATCATCAGATGACTGAAAGCAAGTAATGGTCTCTTAAACCAAATTATAGTAATTTAGCAATTACTTCTGATGAGAAAATTTAGTTAAATATTAACATTATCTTGTATGGCCGTAATTGTAATCATTACTAACTGATCAAAACTATCATTATAACCAACATGGCCATTATGATGTCTTAATCACCACATCATAATTGTCACTATCATCACTGTCATCATCGCAGTGTCACTTTCACTATCATCTTCATTAAACATCGATTATAACTTACTATCACCATCGCTGAGCTCGCCGTATTACCACTATTACCACCACCATTACTAACGTTATCACCATTAGCTAGTTCTTACCACCAATCATCATCATCACAATAATAATAATAATAATAATAATAATAATAATAATAATAATAATAGTAATAATAATCTAAAATGTTTAAGATTTGCTGATGATATGGCTTGTTAGCAGAAAAGGAGACGATACTAAGGGATATGCTATTGGAACTGAGCGACAGCTGTGAGTAGTACGGAATGAAGATAAATGCCAACAAGAAGAAGACCATGGTCATAAGAAGAAAAGTAAAGAAGGCAAACTTGCGAATTCTAAATGAGGCAGTAGGGCCTAGAGCAAGTGGACTGCTTCAAATACTTGAAGTGTACTATAAGCAGAAACATGAGCTGCTGCCAAGAAGTCAAAAGGAGAATAGCAATGGAAAAGGAAGCTTTTAATAGAAGAAGGAGCATTTTCTGCGGACCTCTGGAAAATAACTAAGGAAGAGACTAGTGAAGTGCTCTGTTTGAAATGTGGCATTGTATGGGGCAGAAACATGAACATTACGACGAAGTGAAGAGAAGCAAATAGAAGCATTTGAAATGTGGATATGGAGAAGGATGGAGCGTGTGAAGTGGACAGACAGAATAAGAAACGAAGCTGTGTTGGAAAGAGTGGATGAAGAAAGAAAGATGCTGAAACTGATCAGAAAGAGGAAAAGGAATTGGCTGGGTCATAGGTTGAGAAGAAACTACCTTCTGAAGGATGCACTGGAGGAAATGGTGAACGGAAGAAGAAGCAGGTAATTGTGCGTGTGTACTATGTCAACATTAAATGCACTTATCTTGTCTATATTTTCTTCTTGTAACATTTCTCATTTTAATGGCATTGTTTTTTGAAAGTTTTCTCATTGAAAGAGTAGAAATTAATAAAAACGTTTCCTATGAAAGTTGTTTGTTTTGAAAAGCTATATCAAATGGTACTCTATTTGACCCCGACTCCGATTTGAAATTTTAAAGTGATACGCCACTGACCCTACTTCGTGTTAGAGCTGATTGATGAAATCAAGCTCAAGTGAAAATTCACATATGGTTTAGTTATAAATATTTTTGTCTCGGAAAATTTTAATGCACTAGTTTCAGAAATAAATGACTGTTACGTGTGATTTGAATCTCTCTGTGTAATACGTTTTGAAGAAATACTAAATTAATTAATTTATTTTATTTATTTATTTTATTTATTTCAAATATACAGAATAAAGAAATATAATTACAAAACAAAACAAAGAGAAATACAAATAAAATAATACAAGCAATATAAAAAGAAGATACAGTAGTATTAACAAAATTTGAGACCGAAAAATAATAATAATAATAAATTAGATATCAAAATAACAATGAAGAGTTACCTCTAAACATTATTATCAAAATGACTGTTTAATATATGCAAAGTTCCCCTAATTACAGTGATAACAATAACATTAATTTTGTTAATGAGTAGTCGGAGAGTTTTCCAGATTTTCACAAAATAGCTTGGTATAGTATCGTATGTTTCCACCATCAATCCGAACACCTGTATCTGTTATAAATCATATGGAGATTATATATGCTTTAGCTACAAATATAATTTCTTCTCTTTCAAAGAAAATGAAGCAAAAATGCTTGTTTTTGTCGTATTTTAATAGTTTCTATAATATCCTGTAAACATCTAAGAATAGTAAGTCTTTTCTTAAATAGTGAAAATGAGGGTTTCATAGACATTGTAAATTCGGTTTTTATCATTCGGAAATTTATGGGGTATAGCCTACTCTATAGTAAATCCACATGATTACTTAGAGACATATTAATTATCTATAATTCGGAGTTTTACCTCTGATTGAGGCTCTGGCTGATATGTATGTCTATTATCAGGCAGTACATCTCACTTGACGATTAGTGGAATAGTAGCTAAGCGGCTATGTATGCTTTGGAGGGGGAAAGGAACTGGCCACCCTACCCCATTACCTCCTAGACTAGTTGCCTCATGAGTGATGCCTTATTGGTGTTACTTAAGAGGTTCAAACCTGTCTTCAGACAGTTGACTAAACAACTACAACAATTCGCAGTTGTAGCAGAGGGGTTACATGAAAATAACATCTTTACAAATACAGTAGAGCGTCTCGTTTAGACAAAGTTAAAACGTAAAACGAAGTGCAGGTAACGTGTGAAGGGAGAACGAGCCGTACAATAAACACGAGGGATGCAAAAAGTTTTAGTTTAGGGTGACCAGACGTCTCGTTTTTAATGGAATTGTCCCTTTTTTCCACCTTTTGTCCCCTGTCCCGAGAAAAGTATGCTCGGAACAACAAATGTCCCGTTTTTTTAAAAATGGCGTTCCGTTTCCTTAAACAATTGTTGAATATTTCTTTTTCTTTTAATTTATTTAATAATCACGTGAAACACTGATTAATTCTATATTGTTTCCATCAGATGTCACCGTAATGAATTCAATAAAGGCCATGTTAATCACAAAATGTCAATTTAAAAGTGTGTCTTGCATGGACTTTATATTTTCCTGAAGGAAAGGCCAACAATTCTAGAGCAAATTCACTCATCAAAGAAATATGATGCTGATTGTACAGTTCATCTTCATGGAGAATGTTAAAATAGTTCAAAGGTAATACAAGGCAAACAATTTTGTTATGAAACAAGTTTAGAATACATTGACAGGGATATAATGTAAGATCCAATTAACCTGAAGTATTTTTAAACAGATAAGTTAATCTAATTAACCCAGACTAGTTTCAATATAACAATATGGTTAACAATGACTTAAGCCAAGTATCCTTGCTATTCTATTATGTAGCCTATAATTATTACGCCTATAGCCTAGTTATTGTAAAGAGTGTAGCATTATTACTTTGAAATAAATAAAATTGGATCTTATTGCTAAATGACATTATATAAACACAGGTAATAATGAATGTTTACATAAAATGTTGATTCATGTCAACTTTAATAAGTGTCCCGCTTTTTTATTTCGGGAATCTGGTCACCGTATTTTAGTTACAACATTTATGGCGGAACATTAATTGAAATCATATTTTACAAAAACACAGAAAACAAAAGAACACAAATTGCATAACTTTATCATATACACATTTTAACAAACAAGCAATTGTAACGTAAAAATAATTCAATATAACAAATCAAATTTTGCTACGTATATGATGTTGCTTTCAAGCAGCATTTTTACGGTTATAAATTTCATTCTCTATATATGACTAACATAATATAAATTATCACCGTCTTCTGTACAGTACCTGAACAAATTGAACTTTGAGAAGGGATAATTACGTTTAGGAAATAGTGTTGCCACTTCAGACCAATATACTGTAGTTTCGTTAATTCGGCCACAGAAGACGCTGGTATTATGTTAGGTCGTGCAGAGAATGAAATTCATGACCGTAAAAATGCTGCTTGAAAGCAACATCATATAAGTTGCAAAATTTGACTTATTATATTGAATTATTTCAACGTTACAATTGCTTGTTTGTTAAAATGTGTAATATGATAAAGTTATTCAATTTGTGTTCTTTTGTTTTGTGTGTTTTTACAAAACATAATTTCAATTTATGCTCCGCCATAAATGTTGTAACTAAAACCTTGTGCATCCCTCGTGTTTATCGCACGGCTCTTCCTTGCCCCATACGTTACCTGCATTTTGTTTACGTTTTCACTGTGCCTAAACGAGACGCTCTACTGTATTGCGCATTCTTCAACAATAATTTCAAGAAATATATAACGGCATAAAAGCAAACCACAAAAAAGATGACATATCAATACTGACGAAGACTGTACTTCAACTTTTATACTTTTTTGTTGAATGAATGTTACTGAGGTAATTACATTGAGGTAAGCTTTCTTACGGCTATTCATACTATAGTGGCCCATATGGTAATCTTGAATGAACATGACAACCAAAATCTCCCACATCAATAATATGTTAATATAACAACAGATTAATGAGTAATGCCTTTAATTAAAAAAAAGAGCCGCATTTTTTTTCGTGTTCGTCATATAAAAGCACTACATCAGTAGACGAGCCTATGGGCTATTCCATATGAAATCGATCAGTAAAAAAACCTCGCATTTTTTTATATTCTAATTTTCTCCCCTATTTATACAAGGTGCTGAGGAGAGTGCATTTGCAAAAATATACTATCGAAAGTCAAATAGTTTTCGTATTATTGAGCGACAAATTTAGCGTATTTTATAAAAACAAGTCTCTTTCAGCGCTCAGAACTCTGGAACCATTTACTGCAGAACATTGAACGGGAGCTCACTTTGAAGCTGACATTTGGTAGGTTATGTTAAAAAGTAATCCTTATTTTTATTGTACACAGAGAGACAGATAATCTGATTTTACTTACTTTTAGGCTTTTTGCCAATCTTTAAAAATGTAAAAAAAAGAATATTGAGAAAAAAACCTTGCATTATTAAGAGGGATTCGGCATTGTTTGCTCAGTGGCACGGCAATAAGTTTCGAGGGAATTAAATAGATTATTTTCACACGCCTGGACTTGAACGGTGCAGTACCGCACGCATTGGCCGAGAGCTGAAGATAAGCGTGCGTTGGGCGTCATTTTACTCCTGTGTTTATGAAAACCTGTGATAAAGCTACCACAGCCATGCGCTGCTAGACGACACATCACGTATTACGTCTCCTGGCCTTGCTTCCCTCTGTTAGCTCCCGCCTCATAGTCAGCTGGTTAGTTCACGTGCGTACTATTTATTTTCTTTATTTGATATTTTCAATACTTCCTTATCAACATGCCATCAGTAAAAAATATGTGTTTATTTGTACTTTCAATGCCGAATCTAACTATATATTTTTAAAATATTTTTTCCTTGGCAAAGACGTCTTAATGAGGAAAAATCTAAATTTCTCCATTTCCATAAAAAGTAAGAAAATCTGTTTATATGTCAATTTAAACTTTAATTTCTCAGCATCAAAATAAACCATGATTTTGATCATTGGGTGAAAGGGTTTCGGAGCTACAACAGTTTAAAGTTGCTAATTTTATGAAAATACGATAAATTTAAATATTTTTAATTTAAACACTATGAAGTTCTGATGCCTCAAACTTTGCACAATGCACTGTATCACAGTTCTCTATGCACAAGAAAAGTTTTATTGAATTTAGAAATTGTAAGGCCAATTTTCTCTATATTTCGGTTGATTTGAGATGGAATAGCTCCTATGGAAAACAAATAATACGTCAGGAATACCACTGTAGTTAATAGAGAGAGTCTCAAAGTAGACGTAATGCATGCACTTATATCAGCCGACAAACTATAAGGCCCGATAAGGCTGCTGTTTGTCTCCGCGAACGCTAGGCTTCACTCTATTAAAACTTAGGCGTAACATAATTCGGTACTCAACCTCCTTACAGTAGCTGCTGGAAGTGTTGCCCATATTTCTCTCACACATAATTCACAATTTTCTTTTGGCACACAACTCACAGGTTATTCACAGAAACTGTTTTGTTAAATCTATATTGCGTTTCTACACTGGGTTGTCAGGAAATTGACGTGTTTTGCCACACGAATGTTTATTTTTATGCATTTTATTTACACTTTCAAGCAGTAAAAATGTAACCATGGCACAGCACACCAGAAAAGATGAAAATAATATAAACTACACTAAATCACAGCCGCCTCACAACTGGCATGCACACGCTTATCAAACTTAGCTGCATATGTCTCTACCTGCCGGCAGAATAAAACACCTCGCGACGGCAAATGCATATGCAAATATTCGCTGCTTCACTTGCTTACTGGCGTACTACATTGCGTTAACGTTCGCTGAGATTTTCTATCTTTTAGTAACCATAAATATGCAAGAAACTGTCTCAATAATGAACGCAATAAAATAAAAATCTGTTAATTTTTATTCAAAGCCGAATCTGCTTCAATCATCGATAGAGTTCAACTTATGTCTGACTGAAGTTCATAGACAACGTTCTGACAAATATTAATTTGATAGGAGCCTATTGATTATTTACAAGAAAAAATTTTAATATCTACATTCTACTTAGATGATGAGGCATACATGAGCAACAGAGAGAATAATTAACAGAATATACAGGGAGTTAAAAAATACGGGGCATAATTTCAGGTATGTATTTCCCACATGTAGAAAATCAAAATAGTTCATTACAACATGTGTCCGGAAATGTTTCATTTTCGAGTTATGGCCTTCACAACATTGAAATTCACCGGAAAGTTTTTCTTTCCGCAAGTCGTTGTCATTACAGAAGATGTTCAAAATGTCAACCTTCTGCTTCAATACAGACCTCACATCGATGTCTCATTCACCTGCGAACACGATCCCAAACTCCAGGAGTATTGCGTATGTCCTCAGAACATGCCACAATTCGATTCCGAAGGGATTCCAAATCAGGCACCAGAGACGAATAAACCAATGATTTTAAATGGCCCCACAAGTAGAAATCGAGAGGGTTCAGATCAGGTGAGCGTGGAGGCCAAGCAATTGGGCCACCTTTACCTATCCATCGATCAGGAAACCTTCGATCCAAGTACCGGCGAGCCGTACGACTGAAGTGTGCAGGAGCGCCATCATGCAAGAAGCGTATGTGTTGACGATTGATCAGTGGAGTGTCTTCTAAAACATGAGGTATGGTGTTTTCCAAGAAGTTTGTGTACGCCTACCCCGTAAGTCTGTTTACAAGTACATGGGGTCCAACTAATCGATCACCAATGATACCGGCCCACATGTTGAGGGAGAACCGCACCTGGTGATGAGATGGAACAGTTGCACGTGGGTTTTCATACGCCCATACATGCTGATCGTGGAGATTTGTTATGCCATCTCGTGTGAACTGTGCTTCATCTGTAAATAATACTAAGGCAGGAAAGTTCGGATTTACACCACACTGCTGCAAGAAACACTGACAGAACCTAACTCGTGCAGGGTAATCTGCTGGTGACAGGGCCTGTACATGTTGCAAATGATAAGGATACAATTGATACTCTTTCAACAGTCTCCAGACAGTCGTATGAGGAACATTGACTTGCAACGCTACCTTTCGTGTGCTGATAGGAGGAGTCATGTTCACAGCCTCCAGAATCTCCTCCTGTACTTCTGGAGTTGTAGATCTTGGTCGTCCCCTTCCCAAACCAGGAGAGTTAAATTTTCCATACTCGCACAGACGGTAATGGAGACGTACAAATGTCTTCCGATCTGGACATTGTCGCTGTGGGTACCTCTCCTGGTACAAACAACGAGCCAGCGCAGCTTTGCCGTCCGCCTTACCGTACATGAAGTGTATCTCTGCCAGCTCTTGATTTGAATACATGTCGCACAGTCTAACACCTACACAACACTGAATGTAACCTTCGCCTCGGAATGAAATGTCAGAGTGCCCTCTTTATGTCTCCTTTGACGGCAACGACCTGCGGAAAGAAAAACGTTCCGGTGAATTTCAATGTTGTGAAGGCCCTAACTCGGAAATAAAGCATTTCCGGACACATGTTGTAAGGAACTATTTTGATTATCTAGATGTGGGAAATACATACCTGACATTATGCCCCGTATTTTTGAAACACTCTGTATAGAACGGACTACATAAGATTTCGCAACTAAGTAATTTGGAATTAACAAGTTACTGCAAGGCAATAGCTTTCGGAAGAAGATACTCTCGTACTGTTATATCAGAAATAGTAATATTAACGTAACTTGGCCACTAGAAGAAATGAATTGTTTCAAATGTGTTAAGTAGGCAATCCTATTGAATAGATATGGAGTTTTAAAGTAAAATATAAAATTTCGACAATCTCCATTCTTGCTGATGAATTTCAGTTTCTTAGCTTTAAAGATGGTTATTCAAGAACGGGTAATATATTAATCATACAATTAGAGAGAAACTTAGAATTTACAGCTTAAGGGGTTAGGTACAGCTTACAGCAGTAAAATTTTAGAAATATTCAACATTTTTTTTCTTCATTACTGTATCTTGTACAATAATGAAAATGGGTATGTGTAAAGCACATATAAATTTTTTTTTTTCGATTTTAAAAAATTGTTTATATATTTTTTTCAAAATTCAAAATGGTGGTAGTTTACTGTGCAGTGATGAAGAATTTCCCTCATAATTCATAAACTTGTTAATTTTCTTATGCTCTCTCTTTGCTTTATTGCTGAAAGTCGTGTTTATAATATCTTGCTCTTTCAACTATATTCCTTAATGAATAATTGGCCTATATATATTTTTATTTTGTGTTAAAAAGAAGATACTGATATTTGACCATTTTTAATGACTTTATTTTTTATCAGACAATCTACCAAAGGTACAGAAGTGATCTTGCATCATATTTCAGATATGACATGCATAAATACACACAAAACATTTCGTCACAGAATGTTGGATAGTTTTTGAGTTATATGGGAAAAGCTTCATCACTGCACAGTAAACTGAATTTTTGAAAATAAAAATGTAAATAATATTTTTAAATTGTAGAAATATTTTTTTCATATAGAAGAAGGATAATGTTTTACACATACTAATTTTAATTATTGTACAAGATACGATAATGGAGGAAAAATATGTTGAATATTTCCAACATATTACTGCTTTAAGCTTTACCTAACCACTTAATTGAAAAAATTCAGGAATGTATAAACAGATACAAGTATATCGTATATTAAAAATAGTAGTTAAGCAGTAGAAATGCTATCTAAGCTCATTTTTAAGGAGTAGCAAATATAGGAAACCAAATCAAGAAATAAAGAAGGAACAAGAGTGGGTGCAAATGTCTCATATGATGAATAACAGAATGTGAAAACTAAAAATAAATGACTACACTAAAATTTATAGTAGACGCTCAAAGTGACAATCTCCAGCTTGAATGAGGCATTGCAGCATGCCATTGTAGATTATAGCATCCACTCTAACATTCCTGGTGTCGGTCTGATAATATTACAGTCAACCAGGATTTCCGCTTGAATTTCCTCTACAGTGTTCACAGGTGTACCATGGAATTTACTTTCCATGCATGCAAGTGGGGATGCCGGCACTTTATAATGCCAAATATTATAACTGGAACTGTCGGACAGTGAATTTGACTTGGGTTCCTATGTTAAGTGTACCATTTTGAAATTGTATTTGTTTTCAACAACCTTCGTTCACGAGCGCAAATAACCATAGATTCTGACGCTAACTATTACTCGCTGCTATTGCTGAAGCTGCTACTACTGCTACTGCTGCTGCTGTTACTGCTACTACTATTACTGCTACTGCTACTGATGCTGCTGTTACTGCTACTACTACATCATTGCTACTGCTGCTACTAGTATTACTATTGCTACTACTACTATTTATTTATTTATTTATTTAATCTGACAGGATTAAGGCTATAAGGCCTTCTCTTCCATCCTACCAGATAGCACATATAAAAAAATAAGTACAAACACTGATGAAAATAATTTAAATTAAATTAAAGCCCTATAGAGGGTCAACAGGCTCAAAAGAACATTTTAGAGCTCTTATCGAGCTAATACAAGAAAAAAGAGAAAGAAAACAGAGATAGCAATGATAATAATAATAATAATAATAATAATAATAATAATAATAATAATAAATACATTACATAGTCTATTAATATTAATTTTACAACAGCATAGTTACAATATTAATTATGTCATGGGTTAAGCCGAAGTTGCGCAACCTGACAGGTGTTCAAAAAGCAATTCCATGAAAACTAGAATGCGGTTCTTTAATTTAAATTTGAATTTTGATATTGTCCGACAGTCTCTGACATGGTCAGAGAGAGAATTCCAGAGGCGTGGAATCGATATGCTGAAAGATGATGAGTAGAAGGATGTTCTGTGCAGAGAAATAGAGAGAAGGTACATGTTCCGGGCTCGAGGTAGTTAAAGGTAAACAAAACGACATGCTAGGTAAGAGGATGTGGATGATTTTAAATAGTATATTTGGGAGTTGAAGTATCTTCTTTCTTTAAATGGATTCCAAGACAACAATTCTAGTGACGGTGTTACATGATCGAATTTTCTAATGTTACAAACGAAACGAACGCAGATATTGTGAACACGCTGTAGACTGTGGGCAAGATCAGTATTTAGATTCGTGAATAGAGAATCGCAATAATCGAAGTGGGGTATCACTAAAGTTTGGATCAGATTCATTTTAAGGCTGAGAGGTAAGACGTTGGTTAAGTGTCTGATGGAATTAAGTATGGAAAATGTTTTCTTACACATATAGGTCACTTGACTCTGAAAATTTAAATTCGAATCTAAATATACTCTTAATTTTACTACTTGATGTAATTGTAGTATTATTTATTTTTGTGTTTGATACGGTAGCTAGATATATTTTGTTTAATGCTCGTTGGTGGCCCATTATTATTGCTTGTGATTTGTCTGGATTTAAACTGAGTCCAAATTTTTGCGCCCATTGATCTACATATTGATCTTCATTAATTCTAATTACAGAGTCATTGATTGTACAAGTTCGGGAATGAATGTAAAGTTGTAAGTCATCAGCGTACTTGAGAGCTTTACTGTCGATATTGTCTGGCTGGAAAGACCAGACATTTCTAGAGTGTGAAGAGTTAATGAATGAAACTTTGGCAGGGAAATAGAAGAAATGAAGAAAATAAAAGTATTATGAAAATTTATTTGGAAAGCAAGGAGGTAAAACAGTTTCTTAATTCAATGTGTTCTAACAGTTAATGACTCGTGGTTTAGAAATTCAAGATAAGATATGATATTAGGTAATTACCGATACTGTGTTGGGAAGTAATTTCTGTGGTTACAAAATGAAAACAATTTATTATATATTTTTGCTTATTGTGAGAGATTCTATAAGACCTTTACTTAAGAGCAATAGATAACGGTGTTAGATAAAAAAAATAATTGAAAGAAAGTGGAACAAAATATAAAAAACCACATGTCTCTTATAGTGTAGCAGATTTTGATAGTTTGGTCACATATTATAAGATCAGTGCCCATTAAATCAAGTTTCTTTTGGAAATTCTGACAGAAGGAGACCGAAAGGAAGACCACTTTTTAGTTGTAGATATCATATTCACTGAATTAATTATGTCTTGAACAACAACGGGTGTATTTCCTATAATCTGTTTTAATTAAAACTGCAATTACCAATTCATTACTGCAGTATAGCATTTTAATAAGTAAGGCATGACATGTTATTCAATGATGTAGGTACTATAGTTGCGTGTGACTGTCTAATATAGGTTTAGAATTATTGAAAACGGAACAGAAGACAGAATGATTGATTCATCATCACGATAAATTTAGTATTCTGATTTTTATAAGCCAATAGGCTACATAAAAATTTTAATCTTCTTATTCACCTTTTAAAAATATCATAGTATATTATGGAACAAGTTTATAACGTTATACTTAATTGCATGAGTCAATGTTTAGGGAACGAGCGAAGCATTACAAAGCAATTAGCAAAGAAATAACATAATAATTTTAAAGTGGGTAGTTTGATATTAAGGTCTATGAAGAAAGGGGTTGATATGACAAGAATGATGTCTCAAATACTATTGCATGGCACATCGTTTCGTAATATTAAGTTTATAACACAAGTTTTGCCGTCGTAATGGAAGTCATGCTGTAATGCTGTACATGGTTTAGCTCTAAATCAGGTAACATACAAAATTTCTCACTTTAGTTGTCATTACTGTTGGGCATGCATGTACTTTTAATTATTGAACCGTTATTTTCCTTCCATACTTTTTATAAGTAGAGGATATTTCATTCACATATTATGTTTATCTAAATTGTACTCTTCGGACACTTTACATCCGATATTTTACATACTGTAATTAAGCCAATATAAGATTACAAGGCTCTTTATACCGGTGGCGTATTATTATTTTTTAAGGCTTTAAGCTTTTGTGATGTGTTTTATATTTGATTTCTCATATGTGGCAAATTATATTATGGTTAATGTATTTGTGGCCTAACAGAATTTCAATTTGTACTCGTGTAAATAACCACAAAGAGGTCTGGAAGTTACATAGGTACATCAATTTATTTGTTTTTAGTAATTTATATACTGCAAAGTAAACTTAAGCTGAAAAATATTGTTATACAATTTTACATTAATTATTCATGGATTTAAACAATTAAATAAAAATGGAAGTGATGTTTATTTATTCAATTACTATAAATCAGACCTATATTAGGTTTGTAAGTTTCGTTGTTTCCAATACTGTACAAATAATTATTGTTAACCGTGTAGTCTCAATGTAAAAGGAAGGGTCATGTATATTCTCCACATTAACCTACAGATAATTTATTTATGTAACATTTCAAAGATCTTACGGAAAGAGATTGCAAATTCTGCTTCACTTTCTATACGTGGCGGGGTTTTAGAGCAGTGTGCTTTCTGCCTTGCCTGTACGTGGAGAGATAAAGGAATTCTGGCAGTTTAAGATCTATGTTTTCCATTTTGTACGTCGAGATAAAGTGGAGAGAATAATCCATATTTACCTATATATTGAACCCACGTCGTAGCGCTGTGAAAAATAGTCGCTCTCCATTTTATTGAGTTTTACCATGTTATTTCCACCCCTTCGAAACCCCAGCGAGAGGGATCGACTGCAGTAAGGATACTTCTTATTCCATATATCCGTGACTTATGAGAGTATTTTGAGCACTCGGAGGAATACTCTACTGGCAGCCATCTTCCTGTAATCCATGTAGCATTTGCTATCTATCTGCCTTTTCGGTTTGGCTTCCTAATCCCATTACTAAAGCCGATACAGGCCCCGCCCGAACACTGTTCACGTTTGATGGATAGAGAGAAGCTTATTCATGTTGATGATGTGCAAAACTGCACTTACATCACTGCTCAGAGGGGGGCAAAAACATGGCCACGAACTTACAGATATATCTTCGCATCGCTACGTACACAAGCTCGTGTTTATCTGCTAACATGATTGGCTCATTGTAGCATTTACATCATCACGATATTGCACGCTGACTACTGGCTTCCTAATGGATAGTTCTTACTCAAAGTAAACCCATCAACTGTCAATCGCTAGCGAAATAGTGACGCAGGAATAGTTAAGTCCAACAAGAAAGTAATTCTGAACTAAATACACATTATCGTATTCATTAACCACTATACATTTAAATGAACATGTATGTATGTATTTATTTACACTGCAAGTGGGCAAGCACCCGGTAGCAGTGGCATACACAATATAAACAATACACAATAAAATGATACACAATACACAATAAAATCATAAACAGTACACAATAATAGTACATTATGCAACGAGCCTATAATGGTAGTAATTAAGACGCAAGTATGATAGCTTATGAAACGAGCGCAAGCGAGTTTCATAATTTTCATACGAGCGTCTTAATTACCATTATAGGCAAGTTCATACGACTTTTTATGCTCGACCATATTAATTGAATTTATTTGAATATTATTTACAATTAACTCTAATTATTATAGTAACAGAACATAACCTTCTGCGACAGTATTAGATTTCCAGCCACCGTGACTTTTCGCTAATTCTCTTTCGATTGCATATCCGAGAATAATAGATACTTGCGGTTTTATAACGGTACAAAGCTGACTTGTCAATGGCTGAATACCTGTAAGCTGACTTGTCATTGGCTGAACACCTGTACTTCAATGACATGCATTAAAGGGCTGCTACCAGGTGTATAATTACTACATTTCGGCATGGTCGAGCATAAAATGATAAACAATACACAATAAAATCATAAACAGTACAGAATGAAATTTACAATACACAATACAATTATATACATAATGCAATAAGAATACACAATACAATTTAACACAATAATTACAATTAATAATAAACATAAAATACCTAATTTTACAATACAACCTACATATATATATATATATACATATATATATATATATATATATATATATATATATATATATATATAGGCCCTACATAAGTTTCAATAGTCTTTCACTTTACTCTCATCTCACTCACTGTAGTGGCACTATGACGCTTTAGCACACATTTCACTGACACTATAGAACACATTTCATTGACGCTATAAATTATCACTGATCGGAACTATTCACTGCACTGTGAAACCATAACTTCACTGACTCACCTCGCTTCACTGATGCAACAGTTCAAATAAGTCAAATAATTACACCCTTATGCATACTTATAAACAGAACTACATTTAAGCTAAACATTTCTAGTCCAAGGCCCTCTTACACGCTATTTTTAAATAATTTACAATTCAAACCAAGGAAGTAACTCGTCAGGCTAAATAAATACATTTCACCTTAATAAATTAAATGTCAAATGTCACCTTAATTTTAATTTGCACTTTATACACAACTTTTTTAATTATTCTTGAATCTCCTGAAGGAATGACAGCCCTCAAAGACCGCTGCAGGTAGATCATTCCAATCATTTATAGTTCTATTTAAAAATGAGAATATAACATAATTATAATAACACTGGACAAGAAATTTGAACTTTGTTTCTGTCATTTAGATGAAACTAAATGGGAGGTGCTGAGTTCATTTGTGAAAACCAAAATTTTCTAACACATATTTTTATGGTACACGCACTTCACTCATCTACACAAATTTGTTACACTAGCACATAAAGCAACTTTTGTTTGGCCAAAATTCACAAATTAAAATATATTTTTTTTTTATCTTTTACGTTTATAAACAGTTTCTACACTCTCTCTAATGAGTGACCAACAATATTCAGCCAGCATACTTGCATTCCACCTTCCACTGAAGCGCTTTTTCGAAGGTAGATATATCTTGATGAAACCTCTCCCCGTATTCATCGCTTACAGCATCAAGATTTTTTTTTTTTTTTGGAAAGAAATCCAGGTGGCTGTCAAGAAAGTGTACTTTCAGTGACATGTTACATCCCATAAGGTGAAAGTAGTGCAACATTTCACTAACATTAAATAACTTTTTATTTTGAAGAAACAGTACGTGCTGGATAAAAAACTAATTGCAGATTCGTTTTTTGGACCATAAAATACATCGAATGGACATATTTTATAAAAAGGACAAATTTCATGTTGTACAGTGTAATCGTCATTGTTACATCCGCCGCCGCCTTCGTATTCAATCTTACTCAAGATTTGGACACTTAGACTAGATCCGTACCAACTTCATGAGATAATTTTGAAGCAATACAAGTCATTCAATATGCCTTCATCCAGCAAAGAAATTTAATACTTAAGAATAAGTGGGGTATCAATAACCGTGTAAACATAACATTTTAAGGAGAAAGGATGGTAAAATTCGTACAATTTTCATTTATGTACGGTGAAATATCATTGCTACAACAACTTTATTTCGAGATTCATTCATTCATTTAGTGTTCTGCCCAACGGCAAGTCTTTCACTGCAAATCCAGCTTTCTCCAATCTTTCCTATTTTCTCCCTTCCTCTTTGTCTCCTCATATGATCCGTTTATCTTAATGTCGTCTATCACCTGATATCTTGCCACGAACTCTCTTCCGTTCACCATTCCTTCCAATGCATCCTTCAGTAGGCAGTTTCTTCTCGGCCAGTGACCCAACCAATTCCTTTTCCTCTTCCTGATCAGTTTCATCATCATTCTTTATTCATCCACTCTTTTCAACACAGCTTCCTTTCTTATTCTGTCTATCCACATCACACTTTCCATTCTTCTCCATATCCACATTTCAAATGTTTCTATTCGCTTCTCTTCACTTCGTCGTAATCTCCATGTTTCTGCCCCGATACAATTCCACACTCTATACAAAGC
Organism: Periplaneta americana; assembly: GCF_040183065.1. Classification (NCBI taxonomy): domain Eukaryota; kingdom Metazoa; phylum Arthropoda; class Insecta; order Blattodea; family Blattidae; genus Periplaneta; species Periplaneta americana. The sequence continues at coordinate 100,387,269 of NC_091124.1, forward strand.
ACTTCACTAGTCTGTTCCGTAGTTCTTTTTCCAGAGATCCGCTGACGATGCTCCTTTTTCCATTAAAAGCTTCTTTTGCCATTGCTATTCTCCTTTTGACTTCCTGGCAGCAGCTTATGTTACTGCTTATAGTACACCCTAAGTACTTGAAGCTGTCCACTTGCTGTACTGCCTCATTTAGAATTCGCAAGTTTATCTTCTGTATTTTTCTTCCTATGACCATGCTCTTCGTCTTCATTGTATTTATCTTCATCCCATACTGCTCGCAACTGTCATTTAACTCCAGTAGCATATCCCTTAGTATCATCTTCTCTTCTGCTAACACGCCCTATCATCTGCAAATATTATGCATTTTATTCTTCTTCCTCCTACTATCACTCCTCCCATGTTCTGAAACAGTTCTTTACTAAATCCTCCAAGTAGATGTTGAACAGGGTAAGTGATAAAGTACATCCTTGACGTACTCCTCTCCCAATTTCACTTCCTTCTGACATTTCTTCTCCTATCCTGACTATGACTCGTTGTTTCATATAAAGATTTCTGAACATGTCTTCTCTCTTTCCATTGCACACCAATTTTCTTTAGGATCACTATTAGTATATTCCAATCCACTCTGTCAAAAGCCTTTTCTAGGTCCACAAATACTACATACACTTCTTTATTCTTCTCTAGGTATCTTTCGCCGATTGTTCGTAGCAGTCCAGTTACATCTCTCGTACCTTTTTCCTTCCTGAAGCCAAACAGCTCTTCTTCCATCTGTTCTTTCATATTGGAATATAAACGTTGATTCAGTATTCGTAAGAGAATCCTCGCCAAGTGCGATATTAGGCTGATAGTCCTGAACTCGTTATATTTCTTGCATTATTTTTCTTCGTTATTGGAATCAACACTGTCTCCGTAAAATCTTCAGGCCATTCGCCTTTCTCATATATTTTGTTGCATAATTGTAGAATTTGCTTCTTGTCTTCACCCAAGCATTTCACTAATTCAGTGGGGATTCCATCAACTCCTGTTGCTTTTCCATTCTTCATTTCCTTAACGCTATTTCAACACCTTCCCTTATAATGGAAAATTCTTTTTCGTCTTCTGATACGGTTACTTCTTTTTACATAGCTAAGTCATCTGGACGATTCCTTGTCTCATATTACTCTTCTACATATTTCATCCTTTGTTTAATATTCCTTGAACTTTTGAACAATTTTGGGGCCAAAATTTTTAAAACATATCAGAATACAATAATTAATTAAAATGGATATGTCTCAGCCATTTTTTAGAGATACATTAAACATTTCTATATTTTACTCCAATATGTACGTTGTTTGAAACGTCTGGAGCAAAATTGTTTTTATTGGCTTTCAAAATTTTAAGATAACTAAATATATTTTAAAAATGAACTTTAAATATAGTTTTATAGAAACATGGGTTATATTTTTCAAACGAAAAAAAAATAATAAAGTTTTGTTGTTGAGTGAAGTTTTCTTCTTCTTCTTCTTCTTCTTCTTCTTCTTCTTCTTCACTTCATGGTATGGGCAATTGCCCGTTTCGGCTTCAAAGGTCGCTCCATCTTTTCATCGGTCGTCCCTGATCTCTTCGTCGTTTTGGTTTATAATTTATTGCTTTCTTAGGACGTCTGTAGTCGTCCATTCTCTCTACATGTAATTTCCATTCTTTCCTGTAATTGTCTATTTTATCAATAAGTGGGTATACTCCTAGTTCCTGCCTAATATTTTCATTTGTAATTCTATATAATCTCGTACATCCTTTTACTTTCCGCAAGAATCTCATCTCTGCCGCTTGTATTTTATTAACTTCAGGTTTTTTTGTAACCCAACTTTCACTTCCATATAAAAGAGTAGGGACTGCTATTAAATTGTAGAATTTCATTTTTGTTCCCTTTCTGCCTTTATTCTTCAAAATTCTATTAATTGTGCCACATACTGTCTGGAATGATTGTAATTTTATTTTTATATCATTATCCTTTTTGTACCTTACATCACATCCCAGGTACTTAAAATTTGTTACTTGTTCTACTGCTTTATTATCTATTTCAATCTTAGATCTCACAGTATTTTTGCCTTGAAATGCCATTACTTTTGTTTTGTATTTGATATGTTAAAGTTATGCTTCTGGCATATTTTATTTAGTTCATATACTGCTTTTTGTAGTTTTGTTTCAGTATCTTGTATTGCAATCATATCATCGGCAAATACCAGAATATTAATTTTTATTCCTCTATCAATTAGAATTCCAGGATCGACTAAAATATTCCATTGTCGAACAATTTCGTCAGCATAAATATTAAACAGTGTCGGTGATAAACTACACCCTTGTCTTAAGCCTATACTTGTTTCAATTTCTCGAGTTAGATGTTTTCCAGTATTTACGGTAATTCTTGAGGCATTATATAAACACTTAATCATTTCATTCTGATAATGTGCTGTAGATAGCCTTTAGATTGTAATATTTGAAATAGTTTTGGCCTGTCGCTTGAAGTTTTCTAATAACCTAAATAATGTGTGTATCAAATAAAATTCATGTAGCATTAATAGTTCCGAAGATATACCGGTATAACTTTTTGTAAGGTATAAGAAAAAAATTAAGTTACGGGTAATAAATTCAATCAAAGTTTTGTGTCATTTAGAAAGCTTGTGCACCACAGCTTTAAAATCATGTCACAGCAGCTGACTAAACAATAAATGCGTATTAAATTTTATGTAATGTGTTCTTCACATATCGAATGTATTTTAAAGAAAAATAAAATTTAAAGAATTTGCACTTTTTCACTTATTTAACCATCCTCTCCACATAAAGAAATCACTGACAAGATTAACGAACGAATGAAAGCTGCTGTTATATCTACAAAAATTATATTTTGATTAAGCCATCACAGCAGTCAAGTGTCAGGAGCTTAGGAAAACAACAAATGGAAGAACAACTTTTTAAATATTGAACCAGTTTATGGCCATTTAAACGTTGTAGGGATATCTGTATCTAAACTACATCACTTATTCGGTGTTGGTCCTTCAGTATAGTGGCTGCAAGGAAAGCACGTGGACTATATGTCTGTAAGACCAATGGGAATGCAAATCCAATGTAGAAATTTACTCAACTCATCTCTTCCTCTCAAGGGAGTCAGTAAGCACAATAGCCCTTCAGGTCACAGTGAAGATGGACTTCGGTCCTCCTCCCCCGGGAATAAACAAAGCAATGAAGAAAAAAAGGAGAATATACAGGGCAATTTTATTGTGAGTTCCACTTTGACATAAGCTACTGCACGAGGCTCGAAGGGATATGATACTGGAGAAAATAAGTAAGACAAACAATTGAAGATACTAAGAAAATGGATGAAACAGAAAGAGACGGTGTTGGAAGAGATATCATGCTACAGAAACTAAGCAAATAATAAAAACAATTGAACAATAATACTTAGACAATGGACGGAACAGGAAGAAACAACGAAATAATTCAAGATAACAGAAACTTGTGCAGATCTGACGAATATAATATGAATAGAATAATTAAAGAATGTGATGCTCGAATTTCAATAGTTAATTAAAATAAAATAGAAGAAATAGCACGAGAGAGGCCACGAAGGAAACATAGACATATCGGTCGTATAAGGAGAACATTAAAAATTTGGATTGAACATCTACCTTCAAGAAATGATACCCATGAGCGATTGGCATGAGATTTAGACAATCGTAAGTAGTTGTAGACTTAGTTTATGCGATGAACATGGCAGAAAGCTATCGCTTATGACAACTCTAGAAAATACAAAGCAAGGTACTCAGTCACATTGTAAGGCAGAGATATAATTCTCTATTTTTGTGACAGGAATCGCTTGAACCATAGTAGGAGGGGCTCAGAATGCAATCTTAATTTCCTTGAGCAGATTGTGTTCATATTCATTCATTCCTACTGTTCTGCCCAAGGGCAGGCCTTTCACTGCAAACCCAGCATTCTCCAGTCTGTCCTATTTCCTGCCTTCTTCTTTGTCTCCTCATATGATCCATACGTCTTAATGTCGTCTATCATATGATATCGTGTTCATATTATAGCAGTTAATTGAAAACAGATGTGAGTAAATTTGTGGGCTATAAAAACCGTGGGGAATTCTGACGGAAAAGTGGCACCTAACTCACTCAATTCAGGTAATAAAGAATTTGAACTATTAAACATGAACTTATTAATCAAGGAATGAGGAAAGTCTGTCCATTATCTACACTTTTTATCATTTCACGAGGATTTACCGCCACTTCAGGAGCTTATTTCCGAAAACATTCTGAGCAAAAAATATCATAACATTTGCCCTAATCTCAATATTTTCAGAGTTACACTAATTTGAAATTGTTAATAAAATACCTTTTTTATTTAGTTTTAAGGGTAAAAGAATATTATAAATAGAGAATGAACTATTCACAAGTATCACTTCTTTAATTGGTTCATGTTCTGAAGCTAAAAATGTGTTGTGAATTGCTTTGTACACATATTGTTTTGCAATACTTATCACAAAAATTGTTACAAATCGTACGACTTTAGGAACTTGATTATTTACAATTTAATTATGGCCTATGCTTTCTAATGTAAAGTCTTAACGAATTTACAAGAATGGCGTGATTTGTAACAATTGTGATAAATGCGTAAGAAAAATGTAGTTTGTAGTTAAAAATCGAAAAAAAAAATTCTGTACGAAGCAACTATGGAATTCACAACACATTTTTAGCTTCATAATACTAGCTAGTTAAAGAAATGATACTCCTGAATAGTTCATTCTTTATCTGTAATATTTTTTGCCCTTAAAACTAAAAAATAATAGTATTTTAGAAACAATTTCAAATTAGTGTAACTCTGAAAATATTGAAAATAGGACATATGTTTATATAACATGTTTTGTTCAAAATGTCTTCGGAAATAAGCTCCGTAAGTGACGGTAAATCCTCGTGAATCACCTTGTATTGACAAGGTCGTAATAAAACGATAATCACAACTAAGGCCAAATGTTTAATTATTGTAATGAACATTCGATTGTATTTTCCGATGAGCAATTTATCATAGCACAGACAGAAAAAGTATCTTCAATTACCTGCACGTTTACTGTACGATATAACATAAAAACGTAAACGACACATAATTAATTAAATCTGAAGGCACAGTAATCCTCGTAAAATTCGCATTGAGGCCTAAAATAATAAGTAATCAAATAATGGAACAAGTTGAACAGCTAAGGCTGTAATGTATTCTAATAATTTGAGAATGATTTACAAAACGAACTGTACAAACTGTAATCATGTGCCGATCCGTACATCGAGCCTCAAAGAATAAAACCAGAAGATAAAACTTTTATAGCGATAGCTTTCTCGATGTTAATGGTATGCAGCGAGAATTGTACGCTTAATAAAAGTGACAATGGGGAAATAAAAACAGCCGAGGTGATTAAAAAAACTGTAGGACACACATTAACAAATGAAATTCGCTATAGTACTGTCAGAGAAGAACTCGTAATCTTCATCAAGGGTAGAAGTTTGCATGACTACGGATACATACAAAGCAGCGAAGGACTACTGACGCACTGGATATCCAATAAGGAAATCGGCAGATTACTTTTAATTAATGCATGTGAAAAAGGACCTCTTACTCAACCTTGAGAATTAAGATGATAATGAACTTTAAATTTTTAAGAAAAATAAGAATCAATGTTGAATCTTTCGTACACTACTTTTAACACTTGAATATAAATAATTGATTAAATGACGATCTTACTCGTGTTAATTGTGTAAGCATGTGCGGCTTACAGCTGTTTCGGTGCTTCTTCACACCATCCTCAGAGCCTACTAGATCTCGGCGTCATCTCGAACTTCGCTGCCTGTTGTGTGGGTGGGTTTCAATTGTTGAAAAGTGTTGAAATGTGGTGTCAAATTCTCAACACACAGATCAATTTCAGAACACACACACTATTTCACGCCACATTTCAACACTTTTCAACAATCGAACGCACCCACACAACAGGCAGCGAAGTTCGAGATGACGTCGAGATCTAGTAGGCTCTCAGGATGGTGTGAAGAAGCACCGAAACAGCAACCGCACATGCTTACACAATTAACACGAGTAAGATATCCATTTAATCAATTATTTAAAAATAAGAAGATAATAGATATCAACAAGTAGTGGAATTTCCTTGTCATGTGATCAGAATCATAATTTTCATTCGGCATTAGAGGGATACACTTCAGATCTATGTTTAAGCAACACTACTTAGACATAAGACCAAAACGCTGCTGTTGTGAAATTAAGTATGTTCGTTTACGTGGAATACCTACTGTAATGTGAAAATGTTGTAATGGAGTAAATATTAGATATTTTTTGCGGTAAATTGAGAATATTTTTGTCTGGTGTTTTTATGTGAACAAATAACAATTGTATTTAAATGCTCTGTCTCCAATTGTAGGCGAAATTACGGCAATGTTTATAGAGTTCATGCAACATATGAACATTTGTAAAAACAGTTAAATGATGATTTCGAGTTTTTACTCTCTCAAAGAAGAATTAAGTCTGTATTTTTCTACAGGTTATTTTACTAACAATAAACAATATACCAATAATGAAATATAGATATCAGTAATGGATAAAATATTGTATAGCACACGGGAGTAAGTGGATTTTATGCATTCGTGGAAATTATCACCCTCGACTTCGTTTCGGGTTGTAAACTTCCTCCTCGCACATAAAATCCAATTTTACTCTCTTATACTATAAATTACTATTATTAATAAAACTCATAAGTAGAGTATAAGTCGTGCAATATCTATATTCAAAGATTAATGAGTTGTCCAACAATCACTTCATACAGATCATAATTACATAAATTCTTGCTTAACAGATTAACCCAGATTTTCCCACCGTCCTTTTTTAAGGGCAGTTGCAGTGCCTTCGGATATTATGTCATTGTTGGTGTTAGGGACATTTTATAAGTTGTGCGATAATGTTGGTAGTATTTGTTAGCTTTAGAAAATATACGTACCTTGTTTCAGGTTATTCCAACATCATTTAACCGATTTTTGAGAGTAACTAATGTGCTACTGTATTTTTATCACAAACAATTTTTTGGGCTTATCTGGGTTAAGTGCTGATTAATATTTGTTACTTATAATGAAACTAACATCTGTACATTATTATCATTATTACCATTTTATTTATTTAAATAGAATATAAAATCTTTAATGGCCAAAAATCTATTACATTCAGTATACGGACATATTTTATATCTAGATTTTGATCCCTATAGCATAATTCCAGGAAACTAATATTAAATCAATTTTCGTCATTTAATTTACCGATCTCAAATTTAATTATAATTTTTGATATGTACAGTATGTTTCATATAGTAGGTAGAACTGAATCATATTAGCTCATAAATTAAGTTGTTCATTTTCCGTATAGGCTTTATCTCAAATTAAACAAACATACGCTAACAGTCAAAATTTAACTGAAGTTTGCTGCTATAGCACATTCACTGCTATAGCATATTCGTAATTTAAAATATTTATGTCACTATTGTATTGATTAAGGCTGCTTCCACTGGAAGAAAAGGTTTTATGGCGTCACACTGCCAGCGAATATAAAACAGTCTACTTATACATTTCACAATATACCTTGTTTCCTTGTTGTTATACTGTAAGGCCCGGTTTCTTCAACTTTTGTTAAATTATAACAGTGTGTTATTCCATTTTAACTGTAAACTTAACAGTAGAGAAGAATTTCTTCAACTACTGTTAGTATTATTATTAAATATCCGCGGAAAAGAACCCTCATTCACCAAGCGGTATGCTAGGGTTTTAGTTTTTTGTTATGGGTAAACTACTTATCTATACTATTTATTTTGACACAGATAATGGTGAAATATGTATCTAAAGTCTTTTAATGATGAAGTTTAGCAAGTCTATAAATTGTCTGTAGCAACAGGGTTTTTTGATTACTTCACATAGTGGAGTCCTGTATTCGGTATTGCAGTCCAGAAGATGTGACTTTATGTGAAATCTCTTTGCTTCAATAATAGAACAGTCAAATAGAAGGTGTTTTACACTGTGAAGGTCTTCGCGGCAGGAGCATGTAGAGTCGATGTCTGCTGGAATGTTGAATCTGTAGAAGTAAGTACCAAATTTCCCATGTCCAGAAAGAAACTGCGTTGTCACGAAATAGGCTACTGTTAATATTAACAAGCTCTTAAAACCTGTGTTCATTTAACTGCTCAATTTCATGCAGTTAAGTCATTTAACTCTCTGTTAGCATAGAAATATTCAATATGGCTGGTGCGTTAGATGCTGAACTTGTATATCTTGATTATTTATAAAATGATATCCATGAATACATAAACAGAGCGGAAGATTTCAGTGATTTGACAGAACAGAAGTTCATACAAAGGTATGGGCTGTTTTCTGCCAAGCCTCACTTTTCTCTTTCAACGCAGATCGGTTTGTTTATTTATTCTTAATAATTGGTTTATACTGCGAAATTGTTGCCAGCAGAAGGCTTGTCTCGAAGGAAGAGGAATTACTCCCACGATTTCTTTTTGTTTCAGTGTTTTCCATTTCACAACAGCAATACCAATATGGCAATACGCCGCGCCATGCTACTGTGATACAGACGATGGAAAGAAGCATAAGTCTAACCTAGAGAATAGAAAGACTTCTATGCTCTCTAAATCAAACAACGGAAACAAGCGAGAATCGCAATTGTCACAGTTCAGAACACAGAATTGAGCCTAAACTTGGTTATAGGTTATGGTTAAATTCTAGAATCTCTGGTCCTAACAAAGTGTTAACAAAGAGAATGTTAAAATGTGAAATATAAAGTTGAAGAAACGTAATATTTTAACAGCAATTTATATTTTTAACTTACAGTTAATTAACGCTATGTTAGGTGCATTTTAACAAAGGTTGAAGAAATCGGGCCTAAGTATAACAATAGGTTAATTATGCTTTATATAATATCTTCTCATCTGTGTTTAATAGCTTACGGGTAGGTCTAGCATTCATAATGTAACCAGACAAAATTAGGAGGTATTCCAGCACCATGTAAGATAGCGTTTACTTTCACACTTGGTGTCTACATTTACATACTTATGGAATTGAATAGAATTTATTTTCAATTACTTAAATAATTTGGTTGTGAGTTCTGACTAGTGAATCAGATTAAGCAATGTCTCCTAGAAAAGAAATCCAAAGACCAATTTCTGCATCAATGAATTACAGCTATTGAAATGTGAATATAAATTGAAGAGTCCACTGCAAGAATGATGGATCTCATTTGGAATACATTTTGCAGGAGAAGGAATTGAAAGTTTGAAATACTTAGCGCTCAAAGCTTAATTGTCATTTTCCGATCATTACTGGAAAATGACTATCAGTGTTAATGTCATATAACTCTGTATGTACATTCTATATGTCTTAAGGTATGCATTGACAGTCTTGGTTCATTTTCGACAAGAAAATGACATCCATCATTCTTGCAGTGGACTCTTCAATTGTGAAGGTCGCATTTATTCTACTAATTAAAAGTATATGGGAGTGATTTTACTAACAATTCTTAAAGATGAGATAATTAATACATACTTAAGGCACCGTAGTTAATATTAAGACAGGTACGTGGGGTGTGGTGATTTGTACTTTTTATAAGGATTCATAGAAGCATGTTGTGGGAAGGTTAGTATTTTATTGAGAAAGTAAATAGAAAATAAAATTAGTCTTACAATACTAAGTTATATTCCTATGTTGTTACTTTGTGCAAGGTGGGGCAAAATCATTCATACAAATGGTGAAAAAATGGTGTTGTTTTTCTGTTTGCATTTCAGCCCTGATCACTTATTTCAGGTAGCTAAGCCAGAGACTACAGAAATGCACCTAACAAATAACGGGAGGATTGATATTCTCCTTCTGGCAGGGAGTGGTACCACCCGCAATTTAGCGCAGATTGTTAATTAGACGCACAAGACGCAAATTATCCACGACACCGCGGTCAAATTGATCCAGAAATTCAAGAGAACAGGTTCGATCGAGGAAGAAGCCAGATCAGAGTAGCCACAGATGAAGGTACGTCAATTATGGTGCTGACTGCAACGGTGAAGAGCTCGAAAATGGGAAACCGGCGCCTGTCTGCGGAACTCGAGTTTAGTCAAAGAAATGTTCTCCGCATTTTACACGCTACCAAGTGACACCCGTATAAGATACAGATCTGCAGGGTTCAGTTCTGACCTTGAGCATGCAAACGAATTTGACAGAATTTGCTGATACCGGAAAGTGTGTTGTCAGGTGTTCGCCGCGAGTGGCTGGAGCGCATGTCACTTTGTTATGACTTGCAGGGGATACACATGTCAAACATGTATATGCCAATTGTAATGCGTCTGCTGCAGAATCACTGTACCCTGTAACACGGTTTGTATGGAGAGTTTTACCTCAATCAGACATTTCTATTGTAAATATGTAAGTCATAGGTTAATTGGTAAACAACAGTGTTTGAATGACATTTTTATTAAAATATACTAAGTAATTCACTTTAAAAGGCTGAAACTAGCTGAAACTGCTCAGTGCAAATCATTGCTCGCTTAGATGGCCATATTGTTTTAATGATCAGGCCTTCTATCTAGGTGTTATTGGTTTACTACAACATAGGGAATCTCGATGGCAACGGTTAAAGTTCCATGCTCTATGTAGAATTTCCAAATATGACCATCACTTTCCTTTATCTTCAAAACTGCGTGTTGATTGAACAAACAAGCGTTAATAATTAAAGATCGCCTGTAAAGGAGAATAGGCCTAGTGGAAAAATGAAATAATTTTCTTCATGACGATGAGACGTATACATTAAATTGTAAAATTTGAAGTCATAATACTAATATTAATTGACAAATATCTTTGAGTCTCTCTCTTTTCTAAAACAAAATCAATATAGGCCTACTGTATACGAAAATAGTTAGTGGACACGCAACGATTCTTACAGCCTAGAACTGATGGTATGGAGTTAATTTGCCTGATTATACAGAGTGTAAGGGGTATAAGTGCAATTATTTTAAATGATGATTTTTCATGTCATAAGGAAGAAAAAATGTCCTCAATTATTTTCTAATTGCAATATTTAACTAATTATTAAAGTTTACAATATTAGGCGTTTGGCAACGTTGTTGAATGGGGAGGAGGGAGTTTACAAGTACACAGTACAGCTCAACAGACATACCGGTGCAAAACAGATGCTCTGTTCCTAGACCTAGGTCTAGCTCTGTTCTAATGCAGCGGCGGACCGTTGTTTACATAAAACGAACGGCAAATGCAAACTTTCAATCTCATTAATAGAACTTTATGGTAAATTTCCATTTTATTTAACAATATTGGCAATACTGGTCGAATTTTTTATTGTACATATAAAAATAAACAATAATGGTTTACGGTACTACACAAAATCACACAAACTTTTTTTTTAAATGCAACATTTTAATCTCTCCTGCTTCCATAAAGCAGTACCATTATTTAAGAAATTTCTGTTTGTGTGATTTTCGAAACGAGGTAAGAGACTCCTAGTTTCTAACAATTATTTAGAAGCCACTACAAAAGTTCGCCGATTAGGTAACTTTCATTGTGGAAAACATTGACGGTAGATCTTCTTGCCTCACTTGAATTACGACTTTCTCCATAAATTAATAATAACATATAATATTCATAAAAATTGAATGAAATTGTAAGTTGTTTATCGAATACCTGGTACCGAACTGTCATCCGCTCAGCAGAAAAGGGAGCTTGAACTCAGCTGACATGTACAGCTGTCAAAAAAAAAAAAGTGGCCGCACTCGTGAACAGCGAATATTTGCAAAGTCCACTTCGGGTCGCGGCGATGTTACACGATGCATGTGCTTGTACAAGCAGTTCCGGAACTATGGAAGTGTTCCATATCTGCTCCTCGCAGACCAGCGGTAGAGTGCTTGTTTAATGATTCAAAGGTTGTGGGTTCGCGCCTTCTTCAAGTTTTCATTTTATTTTTTAATCATTCTTTAGCGATGTAAATTATATTCAAATTATCATTTATATCCAGTTATCGTTCTTTATCGATATCAAGTTATTTATATTTTGTTATCGTTCTTTAGAGATATGAATAAAATTCAAGTCATCATTTGTATTCTGTTGTCGTTTTATAACGATATGAATAATAATTATTATTATTGTATCTCTAATGGGGGTTAGCCCTATTTTACATATGTATGTTAGGGCTATAGTTTTATGCACAAAAGAAAGATAAGCATAAAGAGAAATGGAAAGAAAATTAAATTAGCTTACGCGATGTAAACAAAACATAAACAATCCGTAAATTAGGCATTGCGATTGCAAAATAAATATCAGTTATCAATTTGAAACATACAAAAACATTAACAACACACATACGTAACACTTCTATAACACTAATATGCAGCTTTCCATACCATACATCATAAATTAATACACAATAGTCACACAAACACAATCAAACTATAATTACGACATTGCGACGACATCAAGCATCCCATAACTGACTCACATACATAACAAATCAAGCATCCGTTGCAACACATACACTTCAACATAGTAACCACACTTTTAAAAGTTACAAATTTGGCTCCAAGAAGAATAAATAGGACACTGTTACTAATTACTATTCTTCTACAATTTCTTAAATACATCTGTAATAAATCTGTGAAATTCCGATATGAATAATATTCATGTTTTTATATTGTTATCGTTCTTTACCGATATAAATAATATTCAAGTTATCATTTACCCTATATTCTGTTTTCCTTCATTAGCATTATAAAATAATATCCAAGTTATTTATATTGTTATTATTCTTTCGCAATAAAATAATCTGTATTTTATGTAGGTAATTATTATAACACAAATAAACATCTTTTTTTGTAAAATAGGTTACTTTATTTAGATAATTAAACACGTATTATATAATATCTTATATTAATTAAACAAACCGATATTTATCATTTATATTGTGTTATCGTTCTTTAGTGATACTGTATAAATAATATTCAAGTTATTTCTATTGTAATCGTTCTTTAGCGATATAAATAATATAAATTTAATATTAGGTTTGGAAAAATCCAGTTGCATAATACTGCTATTAGTTTTTCTTTTTGTATTATTACATTATACTATCTTGAACCACAATAAAATGAAAAGGAGTAACGAGGAATTGAACCTGAGACGTTGACATCTAAATTCCGACGTTCGTCCGCTGAGCTACGAGGGCAAAAGTGTGGAAACATTTTCGGAAAAATTGGCCCAATCACACTCTAAGATTTTCTGATGATTCGTAGAAGCTAGTCCAGGATGCGGGGGGCAAAGGCTAATTGAGATTTCCCGATATCTGATAGGGTCAAACATCCTGATAGAATTAATATTTAACCCTTGCCGTGACTTTCGGTGAAGTCCGGAGGGCCCAATTAGTCAAATCCACTCTCCTCATCTCCACGCTTGGGCCCCCTGGAATTTAATAAGATGCGAAAGAGATAGTTGTGTGCGGAAAGCAACGGGATGTTACCGCATTTAGGCCTATCCTTCCCAAGAAAAACTGCAAACATGAACAAAGGAAGCTTTAAATAGAAGAAGAAGTACCTTCTGCGGACCTCTGGAAAAAGAACTAAGGAAGAGACTAGTGAAGTGCTTTGTGTGGAGTGTGGCATTGTATGGGGAAGGAACATGGACATTACGACGAAATGAAGAGAAACGAATTGAAGCATTTGAAATGTGGATGTGGAGAAGAACGGTGCGTGTGAAGTGGACAGACAGAATAAGAAATAAAATTGTGTTTGAAAAAGTGAGTGAAGAAAGAATGATGCTGAAACTGATTAGAAAGATAAAAGGTAACTGGTTGGGTCTGTGGTTGAAAAGAATAATAGACGACATTAGGATATGTGGATCATATGCGGAGACTAAGAGGAAGGCAGAAAATAGGAAAGATTGGAGATTGCTGGGTTTGCAATGAAAGACCTGCCCATGGGCAGAACACTTATGTATGTATGTTCAGAATGCCTGGAATATCGTGTCTAAGAACAGTCGCTATTTGCATAGACTAGTCAATTCCATGCCCACTCGACTGCAAGATGATCGAGATAAGAGGAAGATAGACTAAATATTGAATTGTGGCTTTTTGTTTTGTTTTTTGAACGCTTAATTGTTTGAATGTTTTAAAGCCGACGCCAGTAAATTTGTTTTGTTTATGCCACGAAAGATATTTTTATTGAGAATAAAATCTTTTTTCTTTCCATTTGGAGCCACAATATCATAATGATAAAGTCATGGCATAATATATTAATGAACCTGATGTTAATTACTAAAATAATCGTAAAAGAAAAAGGAGCCATTATGTATAGTTTGTCTCTCTCAAAAACAGAACAAAAAAAAAACATAAAAAGCACGAAGTTGTAGTCGAACGCAGGACCTCATGAATAAGAGGCCTGAACGCTACCATTATGCTATCGATAACACACAGAATACTTCAATTATAACTGTAGATATAAGGCAACGTGGTCCAACAACATGTAACATCGCCTGTCTCCGAATTGTAGCGAAGATACCCGAAGGGAACTTTGTTCCAGGAGAGCGGCCACTTTTTCTTTTGACAGCTGTACGTATGTCTGTGCAGAGTACTGCCTGCTGAACATGTTGCCACGTCTCTCACGCCAAAATATTGACAAATTTAAGCATGAATTATTATTTAATTTCACGAAAACGTAATGGAACACAGAAATATGTATTTAAAATTATATTAACTCTTTGCTAGATATACCTATTGATGTAATTGTTTTCGTAATTTTACTAACGATATAAGCAGCATAACATGAATAAAATAAGAGAAGAAATATTTTTTTCTGGGAAAAATATCAAGTTTTGACCCTATGTTGTACGGACATTTTTTGATCCTGTAGACCGTCCCCGACGACTGTGAAAAGGACGGCACTTATACCCCTTACACCCTGTATTGGGTTAGTAGGGGGGAATTGGGAATGAGAATGTGAATAGTCTTCTGAAGTGCAGTGCGACGACTGAGATGTCAAAATCTGTAAATGTAAATGTGTTGTACCATCGCATTTGACATATTATTCGCTCATAGGCTATTTCATAGGCATATAGTGAAATATTTCTAGGTTGGACATCTATAGTTCCATTAAAATTTATCCAAATTAGAAAGGTGTCCAACATGGAAACTTTTTATGACATCACAAATAGGCCTATATTGATAAAATAGGACAAATTAACTGCACCATTTACATTTTAATAAGCGTTACTGTATAACGAAGATTTAAATTTGACGGTAGAATTTTTTCGGTCATGTCGATGTTCCTCATCAGTGAATCGTTGCACCACGAGAAAGCCAGAGACATTGCTAAGACAATTACAAATCAGTGACACATTTGTAGCTAGAAATGGATGTTAATATGATTTACCGATATATATATATTTTCCGTGCAGGATTTCTGGGTTATCATCGTCACCTGAATGCAATAACTAGATAAATCAATTTTTCTTATTTTCAGATATTGTCTATTTATCTATTTATTGCGCTAAGGAATTGTACCCATTTTTTACATTGGAAAATAGATGTCGCTGGTATCGTTCGATCAGTTACCTAGTTCTTGCATTATATTGCTATGCTATGACAGAGATAACCAATAAAACGCAAATTTCGAGTTATCTAGTTCTTGCATTCAGGTGACGATATGATGAAGGATGGGTGGAGCGCGTCGGTGGGTGACGGAGTTGGTATAGTGCTGGCCTTCTATATCCGGGTTCGACGGCATTTAAGTATGCTTAAATGTGACAGGCTCGTGTCAGTAGATTTACTGGCATGTAAAAGAACTCCTGCGGGACAAAATTCCGGCACACTGGTGACGATGATATAACCTCGGTAGTTGCGAGCGTCGTTAAATAAAACATAACATTTAACAATTGGATGGAGCGGAGAAAAATTCTCTCCGGCACCGGGACTCGAACCCGGGTTTTCAGCTCTACGTGTTGACGCTTTATCCACTAAGCCACAAGGATTCCAGTTCCGATGCCGGATTGAATCCCTCTCAGTTTCCCTTTGGTGGCCAACCCTCATGCACTGTGTCACAGATACGCGACAATGGCACAATGTCCAACACACTGTGTGCAGATGTGCACTCATTACGAGTGTCTAAGTGACCAAGATCCAACGGAATGAGCGCCGTCCTAAATCACTAAGTGATTATTTATGCATATCATATTAATATGATGTACCGAAATACATATGATATTTCCGTGCAGGAATTCTGCGTTATCATTATGATGAAGGATGGATGGAGCGGAAAAGAATTCTCTCCGGTACTGGGATTCCAACCCGGGTCTTCAGCTCTACGTGCCGACGCTTTAATCACTATGCCACACCGGATTCAAGTTTCGATGCCGGATTGAATCCTCTCAGTTTAAGTTCCACCTCTCAGTTTCCCGTTTGTGGCCAACTCTTATGCACTGTGTCGCAGATGTGTGACAGTGACACAATGTCCAATACACAATGTGCAGAGGTGCACTCATTACGAGTGACTATGTGGTCGAGATCCGACGGAAAGAGCGCCGTCTTGAATCACTAAGTGATTATTTACGCATATCATATTAATATGATGTACCGAAGTACGTATGATATTTCCGTGCAGGAGCTGAAAACCTGGGTTCGAATCTCGGTGCCGGGGAGAATTTTTTTTTCCGCTGCACCCAACCTTCATAATAGAAATGGATGGTTAGAATATTTTAGAAAGCAGAATAACATAGCATTTATTGCTGTATGTGGCGAATCGAGCGGTGTTAAACTCAAAGAAACATCGAGTGTATTTACCCTTTTTGAAATTCGTTGGATTCACGGAAAAAAAATTGCTGACGCATTGTTTCATATGTCAGCAGCATTAACAAGAGCCCGCATAATTGTTTTATACATAAAAGCTTAACAGACTGCGTGATTCCTTTGTCTAGTGGCTGCACCTCAACGGTTAGATTGGTGGACAGTAAGTTGACAGTACAACAAAAAAAAACATGGATGACAGCTGATATTTTCGGTGTGTAGCTGAAGGAAATTAACATGCAAAGGGCTGGACGTAAAATACTGTTGTTGATAATAATTCAACAAGCCATGTTGATCTTAATCTGTCGAATGTTATTGAGGAAAACATTTTCAGTGCGGACGAAACTGGATTTTAGTATCATCAGTTGCCATCGCGATCGAAATCTTTATCGTTAATTACATCATTCGGAGTTTTACGCATTCCTTTTCGTTGCACGCTGCAGTTTTGTTCCAATGCTTAAATAATTCAAGTTGTATCGCTGTTTATTTTTCAATTCTTGCGCAAAAGCATAGCGTTCTGTTGATTTTTAAATACCAAATTCGGCTGGAATTTTCCTGCAACTTATGCCATTGAATAAACAGTTGACTTCTTTCTTTCTTTTGATAGATAGCTCTAGCAACTTAATATTAATTGTGAAATGAAGCGGGAAGGACAAATAAAGCTTAAAGCATACCTGCACAAACAGCGCTCAACGAGAGCGCGCGCTCCTTCGGAGCGGGAGAGCCGTTTTTACCGCTCGCCGAAACGGAGAGGAAGATACGTCAGAATGACATAGACTTGCTGTAGGTAGAGGAGAGGGAAACGACCGCTCAGTTATCTAGTGGAGTGCAGTGTGTATTCTCAGTAACTGTTTCATGTTGCTTACCTACTGCTAGAGTAC
Source organism: Periplaneta americana (assembly GCF_040183065.1). Lineage (NCBI taxonomy): Eukaryota > Metazoa > Arthropoda > Insecta > Blattodea > Blattidae > Periplaneta > Periplaneta americana. Next base: position 100,405,031 of record NC_091124.1, read on the forward strand.
AGTATGGAGGAATCTAAAAGACGGAAAAGTGATCATCAGGCACATTCTTTCAGTGTTGCATGGGAAAATGCTTATTTTTTCATAGCTGCTGGAGTAAATACTCAGTGCCTTATCTGCCAAAACATTTTTAAAGGTAGAAAGAAACATAACATAATGCGTCATTACGAGTCCAGACATAAAGATACTTACGATTGTTTTGTTGCTGAATATCGCAGTGAAAAGGTTCAGGACTTGAAAGCTGCATTATTACCCGAGGTAGGTATAGTCGGTATTTATTTTTTATGAATTTGATATGCATCATCAGAGGTACTTTCTTAATTACTTCTATGCCCGAGGTTGCGAGTTCGATTCCGGGCCAGGTCGATTGCATTCAAGTGTGATTTAATGCGACAGGCTTATGTCAGTACATTTACTGGCACGTAAATGACTCCTGCGGGACAAAATTCTGGCACACGGGCGACGCTGATATAACCTCGGCAGTTGCGAGCGTCGTTAAATAAAACATAACATTTAACATTTAACGATTTACAGCTCGAACTTATTGATCTTCATTGTGACCTAAGGGCTAAAGATCGTTTGAATAATACTACTAGCCTGGTGGAGTTTTACAAGACTAAACCTCGGCAATAATATCCACGACTACACAGGCTGGCTGTGAATATGATTGCTATGTTTGGCTCAACATTTATATTTGTGAGCAACTGTTTTCTATAATCAACTTTAATAAGGCAGGCATCGAACATCTGTAACTGATGTTTCATTATGATCAGTAGGCTACTGTTCCTTTCAGCTGCCAACAGAATAAAACCTCGTTTTCATGTACTGATAAAGAAAAATATAAGAAAATGTTATTATATATTTAAGTAGCTATAGAATTTCTATTACTTCTGTAAAATAAATTTCTTTTTTATTAATTAATAATAGTCCAAGATAGTTTTGCAAAGACTGAACGGGAATTCATTTCCTGAACATTCTTACTAGTACTTTCTTTTGTGTACATTTTGTACGAGATCACCCTTTCTTCCAGTCCACTCTCATACAGAGTGCAGCCAATATCTGCATTCCGCTCATGAGCTGTGAGCCGGCTCGGAGAGCGCAAACCTTATGCAGGCCTGGCTTAAAGGATGTACAGTTAAGAAAAAAACAACATTTTCTAGCTCTTGTTTTTCAAGGTGAAAAATAAGCTAAAGGACTTTACAGTTACTGGAAAAACCCAACCTCGCACTCCTTTTTCAAAACACTGAAGAAACCCATTCTCTCACAACACTTTCAAAACACTGCCCAGAATTCAATACTTCAGTATGTAATCAGAAGACAATGTGCCGCACTTGTCCGAGATAGGACTACAAGGGATGTACAAGAACCTAAATAGAGGAGTGTCCAAGATATAAAGTACTGCGGACATGTTGTGATATTAGGCTGTAGGATCTTTGCCAGTTCCAATCGAAGCCGTCCAAATTGGTACTGCATTTTGGATCATCTGTAGTGCAATTAGTTATCTGTAATGTGTGCATGCCCGCGTGTTTAAATACGAGGTTTATGAAACAGACCTAAGAATACCGGTACTACTATAATTCGATAATATTATCATACGAAAGGTCAGTTTAATTACTCGCAACGACTTGCACTGTAGCTACAGTGGCTCTCATAATTGATCGTACACTTACATTTTTATATAAATCAAATTATATATTGCATTTAGCATTATAATTTACATACAAAACAAATATAATTATAACGTCCATTATCATTTCTCCAACTAAACACAGTTTGTACGTAATTTGTCTAAATGTTAATGAAATAAAATAAAATTTAACAAAACACATCTTATTTCAACATCACATAATTCATGGTACAGAGGGAAAAAACATAACATTATTTACAAGAACAATAAGCTCAATACTTTATACATTGTCCCTTGGCTTTAATAACTTCTCTCAGTAGTGTTGGCATGGACTGTACTAATTTATTTGTGATGGAACTGGAAATATTTGATCATTCTTGAATTAATGCAGCCTTAAGCTGACTTTTGTTTGTCACATGGTGTTTTTGTACCCTTTTTTCCAATTCCCACCACAAATTCTCAGTCGGATTGAGATCTGGGGATTGAGGTGGTGTATTCAAGCGTTTTGAAGTATTATATAGCAGCCACAACTTAACATTGAGGACCGTATGTTTTGGGTCGTTGTCATGCTGGAATTGATAGTACGACCCCAAGCCCATTTTCTCCGCACTTTGTTGGAGATTTTGCCTCAAAATGTTAAGGTAGCCGTACTGGTTCATTGTGCTCTCTATGAAAGCTAGGTTCCCTACACCATTAGCAGATATATAGCCCCAAACCATAGAAGAACCACCACCATGTTTTACAGTAGGGCGGAGATTTTCCTTTTTAAACTTTGTATTAACTCTGCGCCACACGAAATTTCGTCCATCCGAACCAGAAATGTTGAATTTACTTTCATCACTAAAGATGACTGATTTCCAGAACTCTTCACTACAATTTACATACCTTTTCGCAAAGTCCAATCTCTTACGTCGATTTACTTCCGTGATCCGTGGCTTTTTCCTCGCTACTCTGCCGTGATAACCCGCTCTTCTTGAAGTGCGACGAGTCGTTTCAGTAAATACAGGTCGGTTAAGTGTTGCATTAACGTCAGAGGTCAGTTTCGGAGCACTAAGCCGTGGGTTACGTCGAACTGTGGAAACTATCTGGCGTTCATCTCGTTCGTTAAGTTTTTTTCTACCTCGGCCTCTCTCATTTTGTATTCCTCCGTTATATTTGTATCTGTTTACTATCCCTTGAATTGTAGAATGTGTTCTTCAAAAAATTGAACCTATTTCTCTACGTGATTTCCCTTTTAAAGCTAAATTAGTAATTGATTTGTTCTCCTCCAAGGAAGTTTCCTTCCTCTTGCCCGTTTCAACTAGGGCACGGAAATGAACAGTCCACTCTGTGTAGTATACCTACTGACGGTCAAGACGCAACTGCTGAACCTCTTGTCCGGATAGTAATAGAGGTGAGGTCGAGGCATGTTAACAGGTGTACGTTCAATTTTGTGATGTAGTTGATCGTGTATTTAAGCTAATAAAACTATTATGCAGTGCTTACAGTATCTTCAAACAGAGGTGGAAGGAAAAAAAATCGTAACTGTAATGTGTGAAAACATACTCTCCTTAGAATAAATAATGTTATTTAAGTAAAATAATTTCTGAATGATTAATCTCATAAAACTGTATGCTTAAATGATAGTGTACGATCAATTATGAGAGCCACTGTATATCTAAGAATTTATGAGGATGTGTGAGTCACGCTTTGAACAATAGTGTGCAGTAGTTTTTGTAATGGAAAGGATAGATATAGGCTAGTGAAATCAGATTCACTTTGGCGGCCATACACATAGTCATAAAACAATAACTAAAATAGTAATTTCAGGGAGAGGTATTCCTTCCACTAAAATAATTTTACTACCATTGAATGTCTTTTTTCTCAGAATATATAGGACACATGGAAATGAAAATAAGCATGCTTGAGGGACAGGGAACTCGTATTGTATACAGCACAGTCTATATGAGAACCTGCATACAACAGCAACTCAAGGTAACGGAGAAGCTAAGCTCTCTAAGAGAGGCTGTTTCTCTTCGCTGATATACACTTTCTGTACAACACTAAGCAATTTTAACGTTTTTGAAAATCTTATAGTTCTTTTAATTATAAAAATTTGTCGAATATTCTGTTCAGCCTGGCAGCGTTTAGATCTACGAAATTCGCATAATAAATCATGAAGTACTTTAATTTCGATGTAATTCTTGATTTTAATAAACATGTACAACATATAATAAAATCGTCCACACCTATGGAGTAACGGTTAGCATGTCAGGCCGTGAAACCAAGTGGCCCGGGTTCGATTCTCGGTCGGGGCAAGTTGCCTTGTTGAGGTTTTTTCCGGGGTTTTCTCTCAACCCATTATGAGAAAATGCTTGGTAACTATCGGTGCTGGACGCCGGACTCATTTCACCGGCATTATCACTTTCATCTCATTCAGACGCTAAGTAACATTCGAACCTTCAGGGAAGCAAACTGTAATTCTGATCATTCTTTGGTAATTGGAGAATTAAGAGAAAGACTATGAGTAGCCAAAGGAGTAGAGCAACAAGTTAATATTAGGAAAGGTGGAATAGGATGCTAGGGACTGGATTAATCTTGCTTAGGATCAAGACCGAAGGCGGGGTTATGTGAGGGCAGCAATGAACCACTGGGTTCCCTAAAATCCATTTGTAAGTAACTAAGTAAGTAATTAACTAAGCCGTTGCAACTTATCTCAACTAAAACAGAACTATAAACACGATGTATTTTGAAAATGATTATAATTCATCGGAGCGACCCGAGTTAGATCCAGTGCATAATAGGCCTATATGTAATTTCAAGGTGTTCAATATGAAGCAGATTCGCTGCTATTACATACGCTTATATTCCGTCAACATCATCAAGTTTTCAAGGTTTATTGACATGTTCCGTTTTCAGGATTCAACTGGTTTCTCCAGCGTTTCCTTCGTCTTCAATGTGTTGTTATTTTATTCGGTGTGTACTTCCATACTCTTCACGGAATTCTTTCACTATTCTGTTTATACGGTTCAACTAGTTTTGCTTGTATTTGTAAATTACTACAGTTATACACTCCATTTTAATGTGTCGAATATCTTAATGTCTTCATTGGGAATCTGGTCTGGTAAGTATTGTATGCCCTGAACAGTAGCATCTCAGCAACTTGTAATTTTTTTCTGTTTCACTTTAGTTTTAGTCAATGTTTCAGCACCGCATAACAATAATGAAACTGCCATTTTTTATAAAATTTCAAAATTCTTTCCGTTTTTACTTTTCTAATTATGCGTTTTTAAAGTACCAATCAATTTATAGCATATACAAATTTTATTTTCAACATCTGTGAAGAAATGTGCGTTAAATGATATCCGAAATAACAAAAAACTTTAACTTGCTCCAATATTTTATTATTAATTAAACGTTTTGCTGGAACTCAACTTTTCCCTTCACAAACAATTTTTAAACACTTTTTAAAATTATAATCATTTAATACTTGGAGTGTACTATAAGTAGTAATATGAACTGCTACCAGGAGTCGAAAAGAAATTAACAATGGCAAAGGAAGCTTTTAATAGAAATAGAAGCATCTTCTGCTTACCTCTGGAAAAAAAAACTAAGGAAGACTAGTGAAATGCTTTGTGTGGAGTGTAGCATTGTATGGAACAGTAACATGGACATTACGAGAAAGTGCAGAGAAATGGCTAGAAGCATTTGAAATGTGGATATGGAAAAATGGAGCATGTGAAATTGACAGACAATAAGAAATAAAGCTGTGCTAGAAAAATTGGGTGAAGAAAAAATAACGCTGACACTGAACAGAAAAGAGAAAAAATAAATTGGCTGCGTTAATGACTTAGCTTAGAAGAAACTGCTACTGAAGGATGCACTGGAAGGAATTGTGAACGGAAAAAAATGTTCGAGGTAGAAGATGATGTCAGATGATAGACAATATTAAGATATGTGGATCGTATGCTCAGACGAAGAAGAAGGCGGAAAATAGGAAATACTGGAGCATGCTGGATTTGCAGTGAAAGATCTGCGTCTGGTCAGAAAACTAATTGCTGAAATAATCTTAATTACGGCTTTAACATACTGCACGTTAGTCCAGAAGTAGGCATGGCAATCAGTAGATCTCCTAATGAAGACTGTAAAAATTATTAAATTATGAGTAGGCACTACTCATCTGCTTGTAGAATGTTCATACTTCTAGATCAGCGGTTCTCAATCTTTGGTACGCGTACCACTGGTCATACGGGAGCCACTGCTGTGTGGTACTTAGAGTTTGATATAAATATATATATATATATATATATATATATATATATATATATATATATATATATATATATATATATATATATATTGACACTCGGGAGGAAATTAAACGCAGAATAAATATGGGAAATGCGTGTTATTATTCGGTTGAGAAGCTCTTATCATCCAGTCTGCTGCCCAAAAATCTGAAAGTTAGAATTTATAAAACAGTTATATTACCGGTTCTTCTATATGGCTGTGAAACTTGGATTCTCACTCTGAGAGAGGAACATAGGTTAAGGGTGTTTGAGAATAAGGTGCTTAGGAAAATATTTGGGGCTAAGCGGGATGAAGTTACAGGAGAATGGAGAAAGTTACACAACACAGAACTGCACGCATTGTATTCTTCACCTGACATAATTAGGAACTTGAAATCCAGACGTTTGAGATGGGCAGGGCATGTAGCACGTATGGGCGAATCCAGAAATGCATATAGAGTGTTAGTTGGGAGACCGGAGGGAAAAAGACCTTTAGGGAGGCCGAGACGTAGATGGGAGGATAATATTAAAATGGATTTGAGGGAGGTGGGGTATGATGATAGAGACTGGCTTAATCTTGCACAGGATAGGGACCGATGGCGGGCTTATGTGAGGGCGGCAATGAACCTTCGGGTTCCTTAAAAGCCATTTGTAAGTAAGTAAGTATATATATTTAGTTGGTTATTTAACGACGCTGTATCAACTACTAGGTTATTTAGCGTCGATGAAATTGGTGATAGCGAGATGATATTTGGCGAGATGAGGCCGAGGATTCGCCATAGATTACCTTGCATTCACAATACGGTTGGGAAAAACCTCGGAAAAAACCCAACCAGGTAATCAGCCCAAGCGGGGATCGAACCCGCGCCCGAACGCAACTTCAGACCGGCAGGCAAGCGCCTTAACCGACTGAGCCACGCCGGTGGCTTATAAAAATATAAATTATCATAAAATATAAAGAAATATAGGCCTAGCTGTTGTCTATATATTTTATGGGACACACTATACCAGAAGTCTCCAAATCCTACTCGCGAGTAAGCCCCTGAACGGAACCGAAGCCAGTACACAATGAGCGCGCTCCGCCTCACCCATTCCCACCTGTACTGTACTCAATGTTTATGCGCAAACGAAGAGCAGTGGCGGACTGCCATTATCATTGTATTGGTCGGAGTGTTCTACCGTTTCACAATGTCTTCTAATCATGGACGTAGTACATTCAAGGATAAATAGGAAGAGAAATTTTTTTGTGTTTGTGGGGAGAATGTAAAATGCTTAATTTGTTCGGAAATTCTTAAGGGTGTGTTAAAATTCAACATGCGAGGACAATACTCGACTCTTCAGAAAGAATATCATACAATTACAGGCATGTTGAACATGTGAAAATAATTTATTTTGGGGCTATCTGTATAACTGTTGGTTATACATAATAATCAGTATATTGTAATAAGTTTACACTCAGTTCCGCATGACAAACATATAGTTTTTCGTTTCATTTTAGATGAAATGCATAGGCCTACAAATATTTCGATAAATATAAAACCAGAAAATACAAACACAAATCACACACGTGTCCTCAGTTTTAAACAAGAAAAAGCTTCTTGCTCGCTATGTTCTAGCTTGGAATATTGGAAAATCAACGAAGCCCATTACAGAAGCATCATTTATAAAATCGTGCATACAGGACGTTACTAAAATACTGTGTCCAGAACAAAGTCAAAGTTTAAGAAAATTAAATTGTTTCCAATTACAGTTCAGAGAAGGATTTTCAAGATTGTAAATGTAATTGAATCTGAAGTCGAAACCACAATTAACCAGTTTGTAGCTTACTCACTTGAATTGGACTAAAGAACAGATAGAAATGACAAAGCTCGCCTAGCCATTTTCATCCGAGGAGTTAATGAACATTTTACTGCAGGTATGCTCATTCTCTGACTCCCGATTACGTTCTGTAATCACAACCTTCGAATGTAGAGCGTGCTGTTCCTCGTTCGAAGCTCGACGGATGCTGCAGAAGGCAGTTCAAGTACTTAGTAAACGCACGAACAGTGCGGGACAATGACACAGTCAAAACCTTCTGTAAGCAAACTATCATTCCGTACAGTGTGGGAGGGAGACTATTTTTGTTGTACGTTCGGTGAAAATGGAAAATGATTACTATATTGTGAGGTACTGTCAGAATACTACTGAGCAACATAAAACTACATTATAGGCTCTGCTACCCAGAACATGCGGAAGTGACAGAGAAGCTGTTTTCTGTAATATAGCCTATTTTCATATACCAACATTATTATTATTATTATTATTATTATTATTATTATTATTATTATTATTATACCTATTACTATTATTATTGTTATTGTGGTGATTTTATTCCAGCAGAAATATATATTTTGATAAAATAATTTTTCAGGGATACAACTTGCACTACAGCTTCAAGAATTGAAAGCACTTCATGAAAGGCCAAACATTGAAGAGAGTCGAATAATTCAGAGTCTATATTTTGGAGCAAGTTAGCCTATGTAGTATGTTGGGAATTAGCTAAGGCACTAAAACCCTTCACGGATGGTGAACTTGTAAAGAGATGTATGGTGCCTGAACAAAATATAGTTAATTATGTCTCTGTACTGCAACAGTTCAAATGTGAATTCACAGAACATAGTTTTAGTGATTTTAGACGTATGGAGAGTGATATTAGTATTTTTGTTAATCTTTTCATAAATTTAGTACAATCCGTGAGAGTGCAGTTCCAGGACGAGTTAATTAATTTACTAAGTAACGTAGAATTCAGAACTAAATGCAGAGCATATGACTTGAAAAGCATAGAATTATTTAAAAAATGAATAAAACTAAATATTACAAGATGAGCTTATTCGTTGCCACTATGTCAGCTACCTTCGCCTCGACATATGTGTGCGAACAATTATTTTCGAGAATGAAGGTTATTAAATCCAAATATAGGTCCCGATTAACAGATGAGCATCTTTAACGCATTGCAGTAAATTCGTTGGAAATAGATTCCCGATTACTTGCAGAAAAGAATGCAGATGTTGAATAGACCGCAAAGTAGACTATATGGTGGAATATGAAAATGATATTATCTATGATATTATTATATCATATATTAAATATAATAAATGATGTAATAACTGAATATTGCAGTGTATACTCTTTCCTCTTTCAAATTCAGTTTACTATCCGCATTTGAAAGAGTGTAAGAACTATGCTATGGGCGGTGCTGCAATGTAGTTGCGGAGCCCAGTCCATACACAGTGTGTGTCATGCAGTGCAGCATCATCCGTGTAATTGGGGCTTTTACAATTTTGAGCATACATGTTTTACTCTGTCTCAATGTCTTCTAGATGTAATTACAAAATACAAATGGAGAAGATCTTTTCCAGGCACTGAAAGGCATCATAGAACAGAAGAGGTTGAATTTGCAATGGCTTGTGTCAATAGCAACAGATGGGGCTCCAGTTTCATAGTGTGTCAAAATAATATACAAATGTATGATATTTCTTATTTTTTCATATTATTTGTAAACATAAGCAGACTGTTGCCGCGATCCCCCACTGATCGTTTCCATCTGTTGAGGTACGAATCTCTCCCCCTTCTCTAGCCTTACAGCACTCTGTGTTCGGCGGGCAGCATCGAGAGCACGAATGACGATAAGCTTTTTGGAGACCTCTGCTCTATACAATAAATTCAAATACCGTGTTTTAATTAAACAAGACTAAAGGAAACACTCAATCATTGATATTGGAGCAGAAAAAACGTTTCTTCTAACCCTGGGAGCGACACATGACGTATTCTCACAATATATTTTGATAGTGGTACTTGAAATTCCCTAAGTTAAAAATAGTGTTACGCCATTAAAAAGGCTGAGAACCGCTGTTATAGAGAAAATCACACTGTGTCTAGCTCAGATGTTTTTCGCTCATTAAATTAACAATTATGGGTTCGTAGAATTTGAATCTGCGACTTTTGATTTCACGCAGTGTCAAAGCACCATTTTAACTGTTATGTATATCTCAGCAGGCCTCCTTTTTTCAGAAAGGGAAAAGAAGAAGTCATAGTTTAGCGCAATTGTTTTCTGCTTTATTGTAGAAATTTCTGTCAGGTGCAGCGGAAGGAAAATGGGTTTAATAAATTCTATCAAAAAGTATTCTGTTAGTTATCATTTTTCTCTCTGAACGTCTGTGCTTTTCATAAGGTTTTATACATAGTTGGGTATAGCCTCATAGCACTTTTATAAACAAGCTGAATGCGGGCAGTGACGTTTGTTTGGTTCGCCGTAAGCCTCCGATAAGGGCAAACGTGGCAATTCCTAATATTCTGCGCACATAAATAAGAAACAGACAATCAGTCGCAGCGATTACACGTAACCTGCTATATTAGCGGCGATCAACTTTTACGGCAATGGCAGTCGTTGAGGCGCTGTGCTGCCGGATTTACAGGCGCTCGGCTTTATGAACTACATAATAGCAGCGCGGCGTGTTCGGCATGGAACCTCGCAGATCAGACACTCAATTGCCTCATTTAATTTGCTGTCGCATGTACGTTGGTTGTCAATATGCGAAAACTCCACAACATTCCTTTCGAGCTACTCCCTTCCTTTGTTTCCTGTTTTTCTCTCCCTTTCCGTTCTTTCTTTATATTTACTTTCTCTTCTCATTTAACTTTATTCTTCATTTAATTTTCTTCAGTTTACATACGTTAACTCTTCTGTACTCCCTTGTTCTCTTCTCGCTCAAGTGAACTAAACCTCCTTTCCATTTCTTGGCAACTTCTTGTGCTGCATTATGTTCTTTCATTTCTTCCGAGTGTTCCTGTCTGTAATTGTAAGCATTGCAGTCCGATGGTAAGGACCAGTTATATTGCTTCAGAATATCTAGCGTTTTCTTAATTAATTTAGTCAAGATTGTTTAGGCAGTAGACCTAACTTAAAATAAAGTACAAAATCATTTCGCTATTATTATTATTATTATTATTATTATTATTATTATTATTATTATTATTATTATTATTATTATTATTTTACTACTACTAATTTATATTATATTTACCAATTTCCAAACTTTAGGCCTACCAATAACCATAAATGTATTTAAAAACAGGCTTAAGGACTTTACTAATAGACGGTAGTATACTCGTACACACTATTTAAAGGGTGTAATTGATATTTTGTTATTTGAAGTGTTGGATCAGTGAAGAAGTGTGTTGTGTCAGTGAAGTGTGAAGTGTGAAAGTGTGATGTGTCAGTGAAGTGTGATGTGTAAGTCGAGTGCAAAGTATTTGAACAGTGAAATGTTTTTGAAGTGGTAATGAAAGTAGGATAGAATCAGTGAAATGTATCGTAGTTCCATTGCAGTGAGTGAGTTGACAGCGAAATAAGGTACTTGTGCAGGTTTGAACATATCATACTCGTGGCTTTTAGTTCGAACTTAGGGTTGAGATACAAATTTGTTTACTTTATATGTTATTTTAAGTGATCGTGCTTCATTTAATTTAGGATGCTCCTTGTGGTTGTTGTTGATGATGTTATAATAATAATAATAATAATAATAATAATAATAATAATAATAATAATAATAATAATAATAATAATAATAATAATAATAATAACAATAACAATAATAATAATAAGTATTATTATTATTATTAATTTATTATTAACTGTATTTTTTATTACTTGTGTTTATTATTAATTGTCATTATTAAGTATAAATAGTTACCATTGCCACCGGGTATAATCTTATACCCATTTGCAATGTAAATAAATACATACATAAATTATTATTATTATTATTATTATTATTATTATTATTATTATTATTATTATTATTATTATTATTAGGGATAGCATTTTTATGAAACTGCATGTTTTTTTTTTTTTTTTTGGTAAGCCAGAAACCTAGCTGCTTCAGTATTTAAATGTTTTATGATGAATGGAGCGTGTTAAGAAATAATTGTTAGATTGTTTACTTTTGCATTTTTTCTTCTTTGCTGCATTTTTATTCTATTCATTTCTTTTTTGTGTATTTTCTTTTACCTTCCGTCACAAATCCCTATTAACGCCAGTATTTGCTTATTTACTGATATTTTTTACGCACATTTCGACCTTCAATGCAAGTTATTTTGTACATTTTAATCGTTTTCTATAAATTCGTCATTTTAACGTCCACTACTATGTAATGAATAAGTCCAATCACATCTCTGGATTCTTTCAGATATACCTGCTAGTTTGAGACAAGTCATCGCAGGGCGTTCCTTAACATATTGGCAAGATCATAAATGGAAAGATAAAAAATGTGTTAAATAAAATTGTAGGATATGTAATAGGCCTATATGCTCCATATCAGTTTATTGTTGTATCTGGAACAATTTTCACGGGAGGCAATTGACAGCGTTTATTGTATACTGCAATGGAAAATAATTTATTTACATTTATAGAAGAATAAGGTAAAGTTGGGAATTTATTTTCATGATGAACATTTATTACTGTTATTACTAGGCCTATTATTATTATTATTATTATTATTATTATTATTATTATTATTATTACTACTATTACTATCATTATAATAGCTCGTGCGGAACCTGGTGAAGTTTGGAAGGAGGGAGAGCAGCAGTGTGGTGTGGGGTCGGCTACCGGCCGATGTTACAGTGACGAGATGCAAGCAAGACTGAACAAGCGTTACCCCCTCCACTCCTAACCGCCCATAGAACTGGTTTCGCCATCAAGGTCAAGCTTCACCATGTTCCGTTCGAGGTATAACATTATTATTATTATTATTATTATTATTATTATTATTATTATTAAATTGAAGTTCTGCCAACGGCGGGATGTCTTCTAAAAATCTGCTCCTAGCATTCAGTTGTGTCTGTTGGATTAATATTGGAGATTTTTGTTCGTGGCTTGCAATTCATCTCTTGTAGAGTTTGGTCGTAATAAAATTTGAAATAGGATGTGGCGTAAAGTTTCCTATTAGCTTTGCTAATCCGGCACATATTACATTTTTATAGGTTTGTGTTTTGTAGAAGAGATGTCCAATTCCTGTACGCGCAGTAAATGTAGCAGCTTCCAGAAATATATTTGAATATATATAAATATATGAATAATAGCGCTTTTTTAATTATGATTTTAACAGTAAAAGCTGTTCAACGTGGGCGAGAAATGACCGATATAATGTAACTGAAGCTCTGTGTGAGAGAGAGGATTATTTTGCATGCCGTAGATCAACAACATGGCACCCACAGCTTTACTTCTCTCCTGAAGTCCGAGTATTTTTAAACTGGCGGCTCAAGGTCAAGCAGTGGACTGCATTTTCCATGTGTGCTTACTCCCACTCCTGGAGCGTTCTCCTCAAGAAAAGTCACCTGGATCAGTGGCGCGGCATGTTAGAGGGGAAGGGGATCAGTCAGAGCTTAGGAGAAGGGGTATAGTGTGGAGGAGACAAAATGACCTTGATCCGCCAGTTCGAAATGCACAGACTGTAGAGGACTATATTATCACGGAGTTACAACCCGTTCAGAGATCAGAATGATAACTGGGAGATCATCAAGGACGGCAGAAAGATATGATGACCACGACGATGGGAAAGGTAATTAGAATATCAGAATAGAAGCGCACCTCAATTGTTGTATGAATGTGTAAAACTTAATGTTTCATTTGTTGATAGCTCTCTTTAAGAAAATAATTACGTATCGTAATTTGTCGAAGCTATTGCACCGTATGATTAGAACATTACCATTGTTCCCGGAAGTCACGAAAGTGAAACATGACAGAATTAGCTTTAATATTGCCTGAAATCTGCTTGCAAACATATCGGTATTTCAACACATCAACAACAGAGATTCGTAAATAATAAACCTGGAATAATGGAAGCGGTGCAGATAACCACACTTTCTGCTTAATCGCGTGACAGCGGCACTATTGACGAGATCGCGAGCGTTTCGACAGAAGTCATCAGAAATTAAAATGGTCGAGTTACTGAGGTTTTAAAACATGGGCAACAAATTCTGCCTCTCGCCACTGAAACTGTGATTTTATTGATCAGCCCATGTGCAGCCAATTTACGCAGGGTTCGTATTAAAATGTAGCCTGTAGATAAATTTTTACTATCGTCGATACAAGATCGGAGAGAATCACGCACCTAATCGCCCGATACACAACTTTAATATTCCAATCAAATGACCAGCAGACCATCCTGTTTCAAAACAAACATTACATTCTCCATTGCTGAATGCGAAACAAGAAATAAACAACGCACTACACTTTTAATTTAATGTATATACGCAATAGCGAATTTACAATAACAGAAATTCTGTACAGATCACTTGTCAAGGGGTTTCTTTGGACCGTTTTTTACAGTATAAACGTAAAACAACATAACATGATAAATTGGTTCCCAGTCTGTCAACATTGTAACACGATATGATTTATTTTTAATTTCTTTGCTTATTCAATTATTATTACATGAAAATAATTGATAATAATATAACAAGGTTAGAGGTGGTTCTTTATTTTGACCGTAATAATCTGATACCGTTAATACGCGCAAAAGTTAAATAAAATATAAAAATATAAATAAGCACAAAATTAATAAATTCAGCACAAAGTGTCTGCCATTGTATATAATATAATCGACATTTTCATGTTAATGTATGTGTACATTTGATTTACTAGCTCAGTGGTGGCTACCGGTCTAGTCTAGATCATCAGCTTTCCAAGTCGACGGTTCAAGGTACGAGTCTCTATTAGGCGTGTCATTTTATTTGACAAATCCATAGTGACAAAGTTTCAGTTGGAGTTTTTTTTTACTGTTTCCCCACCTACTCATTTATAGGCATTAACCTCATTTCGGTCGTTGTCCATTCCATTCTCATCTTCATACAAATTCTCCGATCACTGGTTGGCGACATGTGAAGTTGCCGGTCTACAGACATGTAGAAATGCCTGCAGAATAACGCAGACGGTAATAGATAAAAATATCATTAGATTGGAGTAACAGTTCATAGATTGTTGACAAGGTACTAGGTGTTAACACCGCTCTTCAGAATAATAATAATAATAATAATAATAATAATAATAATAATAACAACAGTAACAATAATAAGAATAAGCGTAGTAATGAGTGAAGAAAACTGGGTGCGATGTAGAAGACTAAAACTCACATTTTCGATTTTTGTTAGTAACAAACTCATCATGTTCTGTAAATTAATATATAGATATAGGCCTATATATGGAAAATTGCATTTTTAAGATTATATTATCTTTGTAATACATCAATTTTAATATCAGGTAACAACATTTATATTACTTTACTTTCATTTACTAAATATTTATGTGACACATATCCCGTTATCTTAGAAATTGTTAAAGCTATAGTCCTCCATTACTTTATACACAAATATACAAATGAATTAACATAATAAAAATATATACATGAATAAATTAGTATGTAAATTTGTTACATTATTGCCTATTCTTCACATGTAGACAATTTTAACCACTGAAACTAATTAAGCTAAATAAACTAATCTCTTTCGGTAGAGTTAAGAATAATGGGAGAATATTCCTTCCAAAAATGCCTCCAACCGCTGGAAGAAAATAGTGTAATCCCGTGGGGATGCTTTGAAGGGATTAGAATTTCATATTTCTAGGTAAGTAATCGTATTTTTCCTGGCAAAAAATATGATACTTTTTAACTCGTACTTACTGTTTTTCATTACTTGAATTCGAGTACTACAGATGTTTGACGCGATAATTTGGATTTCGTTAAATCTGCTATCACATTCTTTAAAAGCCAATTTGTTCTTGTTACGTTTCTGTTACAGTCATCAAATAAGAATTGATTCGTTAAAAAAAATAACATTTCGTCAGACATTGATATTTGTCCATTGTGTAGATAAAACTGTAATTTTTAGTTGAAAGTAACCTAATTTCAAGTCACAAGATTCCCCTACTTGGAAATCTTTTGTGCAATTAAAAATACATTCCTAATTCAAACTTGCCAAGATTGCCAAGAAAGAAACAATTTTCTCGCTTCATTGTAAATTATTATTTTATTTTCTATTATCTATAATTTACAGTTATGGATTATACAATATCGAGAAATTAAGAATTATTATAAATTTTTACCCTGGCATGAAAGAGATTACTTCATATGTGGCCAAATACAAAACTTAATAATTACAATTATAAGTGATATGTTATAAAGTTTGGATGGCTGTGGGTTGAAAATGTGATGTCTTGAACAAGGCTTTTGCTTCGTGCTCGTACCTCGTTTCTGTTAAGTTTGAAATGTTCGTATTCCCAAATATATTGAAAACCCAATGTCTGAAGACGAATAAAGAAGGAAATAAATGTTCATATCCCATTTAATAGCAGTTTGGGCACTAGCCGTTGAGCGCACATCTGGACTGCTCATTAATTAATAGATTTTACGTTCTTTTATGTGCAAAACTACACGGATTTGAAGGTTTATAGGATATCTTCTCAACACTAATTTTGTGTCTGTGAATGGTTTCCTCAGAAATGAAGTCTTACTGCTCTTACTGGTTTTCTCTCCGCAGATGAATCGTCATAAAAAATTTTCACGTAATGTTTTGGTGTTACGCAGTTTTCATTGTTGCGATACGAGTTTTTTGAGTCAGTATGTATAAAAGAAAAGTGTGCGTAGCTTAAAATATGGCCAGCGAGCCCGCAGACGCCGAAGGCCTGCGTCACAACTTTGTTAGCAAAGTAATTAAGAAGCTAATTAGGACTGAAATTGTCCAACTTGTCGACTTCTATTACTTGTCGTAGCCGTTCTAATTAACTGTTATGGGGACGGGGTCCTGGAAACGACACTGCAGAACAGCTGTTGAGCACGGCGCAACAGAATGTGATAGGTCCATAGTCTTCAGAGGACACATTCCTGGATTGTACTGATTTCGACCATAGGTTCAGTGAAACTGGCTTCCATTCCCAGTAGGAAAATGCATACTTTTATGTCCATTCCATGGGCACTGTGTGATTCGTGATTTGTTTAAGGCTGATTGCATGAACAAGGTATGTGTACACAGAGTGATTGACGAGGATTTACAGCCACTTACGGAGCTTATTTCTGAATACACTTTGAGCAAAAAATGTCATATAAACAAATGTCATATTCTAAATATTTACAGAGTTACACTAAGTTGAAGTTGTTTGTAAAATACGTTTTTTCTTTAGTTTGAAGGTGAAAGAATTTTACAAATAGAGAATGAACCATTCAGAAGTATCGTTTCTTTAATTTGCTAGTCTTCTGAACCTAAAAATGTGCTGTGAACTCATTAGTTGCTTCGTACAGATATCTTTTTCAATTTTTAACTAGAAAATAACATTATTCTTACGCACTTATCACAACAATTATTACAAATCACACTACTTCCACTGACTTGATTATTTGCAGTTCAATTTTGTATCCTAATTTACAGTCTTGGAGAGTTTACTACACATTTTAAAAAATGTCACCGTCCGCTTGAGTACACTTGGCCACACGCTTGTGAACGGCACTCGTTGCTCTACGTAACTGCAAACGGCTATCTTTGATTTCCGTAGCGCTCACGCTGGCTGCTGACTGCACGCTGACCAAGATCATACGTTCATGGCAATGCGTTCAATAAAGAAACGTAACTCTGTAAATATTGAGAATGGAACCCATGTTTATATAATATTTTTTGCTCAAAATGTCTTCAGAAATAAGCTCCGTAAGTGGCGGTAATTCCTCGTGAATCATACTGTATATGATGATAGAGGTACAGAGGCACAGGAGTGCTTAACGGGCGGGATATCGAGCATCCCTAAGTCCTTTAGTCTGAATCACTTTTTTTGCACACGTGATAGAATGAGCTGAGTACCGAGTATACTGCTGACTATGTCAGCCATCAAATCCATTAACCATATCTGGGGCGCCTAAACTTTTGTATTTGGAGTGCCAATAACTACAAGATTGATGAGTCGCAGGCTATACGTTATACTAAGGACAGTTACTCGAAATACATACAATTATTTTCAATATACAGGAAGGCCACAAAGTCCCGTTACCCTGTATAATAACTAACATAAACTCCTAAACATAAAAAAATAAAATGAACAACAGTTCTTTAGAGGAGTTTTCTTGACATATGAACCATTAATTGTCCAAAGGATTAGTCTGTGTACCCTCATTCTCATGGCAAATAGTTAATACGCCGCCAGGTTCTGTGCGACATTTTTCGGAGAACTGCTGATGTAACTTGAGTGAAAGCTTGTCTCACAGCATCTTTCAGATCGTCAGTAGTATTGTACGGCTTTTTGAAACGATACCCTTTATGAACCCCCATAGGGAATTATCACATGTGGTGAGATCTGGGCTTCGTGGTGGCCAGGCAAGTGATGCCAGCAGCGCAGGAGAACCACGACCAACCCAACGCCCAGGAAGAGCTTCACACAAAAATCTGTGAAATCTATGTAAGTAAGACTATGAAAGGCATAATATGGAGTCGATTTAACTTCCAGAAACCCAATACAGATGTATCATGCCTCAATCAATAAAGTACAATTCAGTATTGCCATTGAAAGAAGAAAGCAAAAGGACTTGCAAAATTTAATGCAGTTTATTTCTGAGGAAAGTAGGATCTATTACCAAATTCTGTTTGCGGACAGTAATAAAATGTAATAATCTAGATGCAGAGGAAGAACATGAGAGTGAGAGAAAAAACAGAATCTGTAACATGAATCAGACTGTGTTAACATTTTAATATTGTTTGTGGTTTTATTTGTGTATTTTGATGTGCTTTATGGTAATCTGCGATTTTCTATCTCATATATTTGAAATTTTAAAAAATGTAGCAATGTTAGGCTAATCTTAATAATAAAGTTCCATTTTCTCGTATATTCCAATGTTTCATAAGGGAATTATGATGTACTCATCTTTTTTTTCTTCACATGGCTCATATTTATTCACTTTTCTTAATTTATACACTGTGGAAGTCAGAAAACCCTTAACTCCAGCATTGTTTATTTCAAATTGTAGCGTAAGATAATATAAAAATTTAGGTTTTGAAGTATTTAATTGATAAAGGATGTCATTTTACACAATATTAGTAGGTAAATGTATAATATTTAAAGTTACTAAGACAGATGATTTTTTTTTCTCTCCTGTAAAATTTTGTTTATTGGAATTAGGGAGCTTTTTATTTCCCTGTCTCAAATATCTATCATACTTATGAATATAAATGAATGGGGTCCACACCTGTGGAGTAACGGTCAGCGCGTCTGGCCGCGAAACCAGGTGGCGAGGGTTCGAATCCCGTTGGGTCAAGTTACCTGGTTGAGGTTTTTTCCGGGGTTTTCCCTCAACCCAATACGAGCAAATGCTGGGTAACTTTCGGTGCTGGATCCCGGGCTCTTTTCACCGGCATTATCACCTTCATTTCATTCAGAAGCTAAATAACCTAAGATGTTGATACAGCGTCGTAAAATAACCCAAATAATAAATAAAATAAATGAATGAGTCTGAATGGTAAATGAAAAAGTTTTCAACATCGTCTAGATAAAGATGTGATTAAACACATTTTGTGTAGTGACAACATACAGGTAGAATCGATGAAGGCAGTCCATGTTTGCGGAACGTGACTGTATACTTTTCGACCCGGTAATCCCATTAGTTCCCTCGCGATTAAGTTAAAACATTGTCAGTTCAAACTTTTTGTCTATAAAATTAATACGGCCGAGTTAAGTGAAATAGGTTCAGGGCAGCAGAACTTGAGCGCCCACACTTCATCTGCCGTCCCTAGTCATCATCATCATTATCATTAACATCACGACTCGGTAGCGATGGGGACAGAAAAACAAACCAAGCGGTCTTGATTGAGAGTGGACATGTAGCGCCGTCACGGGAGAATGCTGTGTGATGCGAAACGAAGACAACAGAGAGGAAGGTAGGAAGAGGGAGCAAAATAACTTGAAAAAAAAAAGAATGGAATGAAATGTGAAAGCGAAATATGAAAGGAAGAAATTGCAAAATAAGAGTAAGAGAGATAGAGAGAAGGAAAAATAAAAGAAAAAAATAAGTGAAGAAGAAAACAAATATATATATATATATATATATATATATATATATATATATATATATATATATATATAATGTAATCAAATAAGAGAACAAATGAAAAAGAAGAATGATCAAAAAGGAATTGGGGAGGTAAAGAAAGCAATGAAAGCAAAAAAAGGATATAAATCGTAATGGGTAGAATGTATGAACTGAAATTATAAACAGAAGGAAAATAAATACATGCGAAAAAGAAGTAAACCAATATCCAATTACAAATCTGTTATTCATAGATTTCAAAAAGGAATATGACTCGGTTAAGACAGAAGTTTTATATAGTATTCTTACTGAATGTGGTATTTCCAAGAAACTAGTTCGAGTAATTAAATTGTGTCTCAGTGAAATTTACACCAGGATCCGTATTGGCTAGTTTCTATCTGATGCTTTTCCAATTCACTGCGAGCTAAAGCAAGGAGATGCACTATCACCTTTACTTTTTAACGTCGCTCTAGAATATTCCATAAGGAAAATTCAGGATAACAGACAGGGTTTGGAATTGGACGGGTTACATCAGATTCTTGTCTATGCGGATGACGTGAATATGTTAGGAGAAAATCCACAAACGATTAGGCAAAACACGGAAATTTTACTTGAAGTAAGCAAAGCGATATAGGTTTGGAAGTAAATCCCGAGAAGACAAAGTATAAGATTATGTCTCGTGATCAGAATATTGTACGAAATGGAAATATAAAAATTGGAGATATATCCTTCGGAGAGGTGAAAAAATTCAAATATCTTGGAGCAACAGTAACAAATATAAATGACACTCGGGAGAAAATTAAACACAGATTAAATATGCGAAATGCGTGTCATTATTCGGTAGAGAAGTTTTTGTCATCTAGTTTGCTGTCAAAAAATCTGAAAGTCAGAATTTATAAAACAGTTATATTACCGGTTGTTCTGTATGGTTGTGAAACTTGGACTCTCACTTTGACAGACGAGCAGAGATTAATGGTGTTTGAGAATAAGGTTCTTAGGAAAATATTTGGTGTTAAGAGGGATGAAGTTACAGGAGAATATAGAAAGTTACACAACGCAGACCTGCACGAATTGTATTCTTCACCTGACATAATTAGGAACATCAAATGTAGACGTTTGAGATGGACAGGGCATGTAGCACGTATGTACGAATCCAGAAATGCATATAGAGTCTTAGTTGGGAGGCCGGAGGGAAAAAGACATTTGGGGAGGCCGAGGCGTAGATGGGAGGATAATATTAAAATGTATTTGAGGGAGGTGGGATATGATGATAGAGATTGGATTAATCTTCCATAGGACAGGGACCGATGGAGGGCTTATGTGAGGGCGCCAATGAACCTCTGGGTTCCTTAAAAGTCATTTGTGAGTAAATAAAATAGAAAGAGGATCACCACTATTATTAGTAGGCCTACGAAACTGAGGTCCTTAAGAAATTGAGAGATGTAGATATGGCTTTCACACGAAGTAATCTTCAGTTATTAATAAACACCCAGTCACTTTTCCACAGAGCCAAATAATTATCAATTCACTTTTGCTATCCTGTACATCATAATCTATAAACTAAACAAATATAATTGCTTAATTTGAATTGTCGATCTTGACGATCATTTCGCTTGAGCTAAGCAAAATGATGATTGTTTTTCTTTAGTCAACTGTCCGAAGACATGCTGTAAGTTCGTGACACCAATAAGGCATCACTCATGAGACAAGTAAGCCAGGAGACAATGGAGTAGGGTGGCCAGTTCCTTCCCCCTTTCATTGCTGACATCGCTGACTAGTAATATGTTACACTAATCGAACTTAAGATGTATGCAACAATTGTTCTCCTGACACATATCGTCAAGTGAGATGTACTGCCTGATAATAGATGTACGAGACATATCAGCTAGAACCTCAGTCAAGGGTGATGATGATAGGAATTGGTGCAAGAGCGTGCAAGATTCAGGCTACGACAGAAGTGTGGAATAGCAGTATTTTCTTGTTTTGTAATAACTGTCTTTCTTGTGTTCTGAGATAAGAAGAATGATGATCGGTAGGCGTAATACAGTAAGTGGAGGAGAGTGCAAAATTCAGGCTATGAAGGAAAATGTGGAACAGGAGTCTTTTCCAGTTTTGTAATTGTCTTTCTCATGATCATATTGGCGTGGGGTCGTGCGTCGTCATGAAGAAAATCTCTTCTCCTGCATTATAACGTAATCTGCGGGACATGCATAGAATTTATTCTTCAATATTTTCACATAGGTATCAATCTTACTTACTTGTGGCTTTTGGAGAACCCGGAGGTTCAGTGCCGCCCTCACATAAGCCCGCCATCGTCCCTATCCTGAGCAAGAATAATCCAGTCTCTACCACCATATCTCACCTTCCTCAAATCCATTTTAGTATTATCTTATCTTCCTATCTACGTCTCGGCCACCCCAAAGGTCTTTTTCCCTCCGGCCTCCCAACTAACACTCTAGTTGCATTCTTAAGGTAAGCGTTCACTACATCGTATCGTACTCCTCGGACGAATCGCACGCAACGGATATTTTAAGTGAAGTGCATTCACTGTAACTGCTCTACCTCATCGTTTCATCGGATTCTCTTTCAACTGTTTAAAACATATGAATTATGATATTGACATTGCTGAAAACAGAGGAGTTTTGAGGTTATGTCTATTAATCATGAGTGTTAGCGAATAAGAATTTGTAATTGTTTCATGCTTCTTAATTGAAGAGGAAGAAACGAAAGATATATTGGTTACATAATATATATGTAAGAAAGGATTTGATTACTGTAATAGGAATGCCTCGAATTATATAATTCTTCACAGTCTTCTACAAGCGAAATAAGTTATCCATCTGCCATTTTGGAGCGACACTGGACATGGCACAACATAATAGTAACATTTGACCAATTAGAATTGATTTATTAAAGAAGGCCATGATCGCACGCATCGGAAAAGTTGCTCATCCGAGAAACGTGGACGGATTTACCGAGAGCCGATGCGTGCGATACGATGTAGTGAACGCGGTTACATAACAAACAATATATTACAGTAAAGACTGTTATTTTCTGATGCGTGTGATTCATCCTATGAGTACCTTTAGACCCCAAAATTCATTATTAGGCATAAGTTTTGGTGAGAACGGCTGGAATTGAAAATGCGAATGTTTAATCATTTTTGGTGGGTTTGGGAAAGATTTGAACGTTTTGTCAGTATTGCAACTACAAAGAAAGGACAGGAGTTAGGGTAGTAAAGGTGACGTTATAGCATAACTGATTCCCTAAATTATCTGTATACTTTACTTCATAGCAGAAAAAACACGGAAAATTACATTAGTGATGAAACCGTAACATTTTAGAATAATGTTATAGTTAATATCGAAATAATGAGAAACAAGTTTTTATGAATATTCAAACGTATAAATATGGAGAAGTACTTTATTCATACTTGACATATGTTATTAAGTTTTTCTTTGGTTAGGAATACAGCATAAACAATGAATGACCAACAAACTGTAAGTTAAATACAGAAATAAATTAATAAATATCAATTATCATAAACAAAACATTTGTTTTTGCATATCTTAAATTTCATTCAACAGATGATGAAGAGGGTGTCCCTTTTCGCTCAATAAGACGAGTTATGTTTGGTGCGATGGATCTTGTATTTGCAATTCGAAGAACTGCAGTGAGATGTTCATCAGATAGAGTAGCTCTTCTTGGAGATTTATTTATCTTCATTGGAGAGAACAGTTTCTCACACAGATATGTGAGCCGAACATTTATAAAAATCTTGCAGCCAATTTGTGCATATGTGGGAAATCTGTTTGCGAAAAATGTTCATAAAATTATGATAGGCTTGTTCGTGATTCACGTTAATCCTTCAACTCATTATCACATCGAATTGTGAGCAACTCGCACTGAAAATCAGAAGGAACAGCATCAATTATTATAGTAGATGAATAGGGCGAAACAAAGACTGAGATCCATTCATAAATCGTGTAGATAGAACATGTTTGAATTAAACGCTCAGGATTAGGTGCAAATGCCTGTAACTGATATTGTGTCAAACTAGATGTTCTCGTTGACAATTTGGGAAAATGGGCTAACCTTCCTTACAAAATCTGACGCTGCCAAAGCTGTCTAACTCAGACTGTAGCGTGGAACAAAGTAATATGGTGCCATCTAATCTTACAGCACAAACTATTAGAAGTCTACAGCTCTTGTCTCTTTCAGGCGCTCATCCAGTTAGCTCAAAGAGCGAGCTCTCTCATTGTCCACCTTTGATTTAAATGATAATGAAACATGTATCGCAAAGGGAAACAATTCGATAAATAAATAAATAAATAAATAAATAAATAAATAAATAAATAAATTTAGCCTGCTAGATCCCGTAAGGGCAAGGGCCTCCTGATTGACAGGGATTGGCTCAGTAGACTTCACTCATTAGGTGAGATGGTCCTAAGGAGTGATATCGAACTTGGCTGCACTTCTTCGTTTCTATGTACACAATATAAACAATATATTCGCTTGTAAGTTCCCTATTAGCACCACACTACACACTGGGGACGGTTGCTTTTAGAACTCTTCATAGCTGTCTGTCTCTTGCTCTGCTCGTCCGTTGTGATCCTTCCTTCTTCTTGAAGAAATCGGCCCATCTAGTTGTCTGGCGTCCCACTCTTCTTCTGCCGATCCTGGGATCCCACAATGTGACTCTTTGCGTCCATCTTCTATGGTCCATCCTTACCACGTGCCCTCCCCATTTAGGCTTTCGACGGTGTTTACGACGTCTTTCATGCCGGTACGGTTGCGTAGCTCCTCGTTCTTTACTTTGTTCCTCAGAGAAAGTTGCAGGATTTTTCTTTTCATACTGCGTTGGCAGACTTGAAGCATACGCCTCTGTTTTGATGTTAGGGACCAGGTTTGGCATCCATACAGTAGGACAGGTAGTATACATTTTTCCAGGGTCTCAACCTTTAAGCTTAGCTTCTGGAATTTGTCTGTAAGTATGAACTTTAGAGACCAGAGCTTCTTCCATGCCACGCTGATTCGTCTCTTTATTTCTTTCTCTGAATTGCTGGAGAAGGACAGATTCTGGCCCAGGTAAGTATAATCTTCCACATATTCTAGTGGCTGGCCATTTAAGTGGATCCGGTCTTCAGACGCGTTAGTCATTAGTTTTGTCTTTTTTGGGTTCATGGATAAGCCTATCTCTTTGCTGATCCTGTCCAATTCTTCAAGCATCTGTTTTAGATCTGCTGCTGATTTCGCTACCAATATTATATCGTCTGCGAACCGGAGGTGGGTCATTCTCAGTCCATCTATGGTGATACCGTATTTACTTTCCCAATTCAGCTTCATGAATTGGTTTTCAAGCAAGCATGTGAAGAACTTCGGAGAGAGTGGGTCTCCCTGTTTCACTCCTCTGCCTAGTTCAAAGTTTTCGCCCTCTCTCTCCGTCATTATTCTTGCTTTACACCCCTTCGCTAGGAGCCTGATGTATATGCTTGGAATCCCTTGCTTTGCGAGAGCTTGCCAGATATATTTGTGTTCTACAGAATCGAAAGCCTTGCTGTAGTCTACAAACGCTATGAATACTTTAAGATTAAATTTTTGTACTTCTTTTTCAAAGAGTTGGTTAGTTGTTTGGAGGTGGTCAATAGTACTGAATCCCGATCTAAAACCTGCTTGTTCCATTGGCTGATTCTCATCCAAGATCTTTGTCATTCTTTTAGTTATGATCTTCGTGAATAGTTTGTACAGGTTTGCCAATAAGCTGATCGGCCTGTAGTTGTTGATATCATCTTTTCCTCCTTTCTTGTGAAGTAGGATTATCGTGCTCTGTTTCCACTCATTGGGTATTTCTACTGATTTTAGGATCTCATTACACAGGTTTGTAATGATTGGTTCTAGGTCTTGGCCCCCAGTTTGAGGTATCCGTTGAAGATGCAATCATCGCCTGCGCATTTCCCTGACTTTGTCTCCCTTATTGCTGCTTCCACCTCGGCGGGGATGATGGACATGGTGCTAGAAAACTCCTCATGGTTGCTCTCTGGGATCTTATAATCTTGAATGGGATCGTCTTCTTCCAGTCTGCTTGTGTAGACTTATTTATAAAATTCCGTGGCGTGGCGCACATTTTCTTCTCTTGAAGCCAGTGTTCTCCCTCTTTCGCCCTTGACTCCTAGAATCCAATTTCTCCCTGTTGACATCACCTTCTTATTTTCTTTACTGACTTCGAACTCTCCATCACTCTCCAGACCATGTTCGTGTTATATTCCCTCAAGTCTCTCATGATCTCTCTTTTGGTCTTCTTGATTATTTCTTCATAGGCTATTCTCTTTTCTTCTGTCGGTTGGTGCTTGCTTCCAGTTTCGCTCTTTCGCTCTCCTCTATCAATTTTCTGGTGCTTTCTTTCAACTTGCTCTTCTTGTTTGTATCGTTGTTCAATTTATGGGAACTCTTGGCGGCATTTGTTATGCTGGTTTCTAGTTGATTGTAGTTTCAACTCAGGTTTAAGTAATAGGTCTTGTAGGCTCTTCTTCAACGTCTCTTGGAATATCTCTTGGTTGATTGTGTCCGGGTTGTTACTCTTGTTTTTGACGAATGGGCATCTTTTCTTCTTCAGACATGCTTTTAAACGTACCATTCTGTGGTCTGTGTTGAATTTGAGGCCATTTAACACTTGTATGTCTCTTATATCCCTCAGATTGTCGGCCAATATGAAATCAATTTCAGTTTTTGTTTTTCCATCTGGGGAGATCCAGGTCCATCTGCTGTCTTTGTTTTTCTTGAAGAAGGTGTTAACAATTTTTAGCCTATGGCTCTGCGAGAAGTGTATAAGTTTGTCACTCCTGTCATTTCTTATTCCGTAGCCGTAAGGCCCTATTGGCTCCTCGTTCTCAAATTCCTTGCTGCCTACCTTGCTATTAAAGTCTCCAATTATGAAGATCCTGTTCTCTTGGTTGTTACTTATTGTGTCATCTAGGAGATCGTAGAAATTATTTATCTCTTCTTCACTGCTCGATTCAGTGGGGCATGTACTTGTATTATTGCAACTGAGTTGTCGCCCGCCTTCAGTGACAAGACTGTGATTCTCTCAGATATTCCTCTTATTTCTTTTATACACCTCTTGAGGTGTTTCTTTACTATAAATCCTACGCCTCTTTGTCCTTTGGTTTCCCCGATGTAGCTAAACACATCCCCCTCTGGTTCCTCGATTATAGCTTCTCCGTATTTCCTGACTTCGCTAAGGCCTAGAATGTCGAAATTCCGGTTAGATAGTACATTTTAAGTTCCAGTTCTTTCGCCTTCTCTCCGTTCCCTTCTCTCTTGTTGGGTTTTCCGCTCCTCTCTTTTCCTTTTTTGAGTTTAGATCCTTCCATTGAATCCAGTTTCCATTGATTAGAATCTTCTGGTACCCGACTTTCACCTCGCTGTTTCCTTTTTCGCGCTCCTCTCTGGCCCTCTTTCTCAGGGCTGCTTGGATTTCTCTCTCATTCTTGGTGAGGTTATCGTCTATATACAGATCTTGGCCTTTTAAAATAGTCTTGTTTTTTACTATTTTCAATTTGTCTTCGAAGTTTACGAAGGTCGCTCTTATAATCCCTCTGTTGATTCTATCCTTCCCTATGTGCGTGATATTGGTTGCCTCAACCGAGCTATCTATTCTTCTCAGTATCTCCTTGGCCTTTGATTCCAGTTCCTTTCTGTTCTCGGTCTCCATCACCAGCTCTTCTCCTTTTATAATAACATTATTTCTTCTCTCTCTCTCTTTGTCCTTTGTTCTTCCTGGGCTTCTAGGGTTTGGATTCTTGCTGTTAGCGTACTCAGTTTTTCTTGTGTTGCGTTGTCGGCGTTGGTTATTTTCGTCTCCAAGCTCCCGCTTAGTTTCTCCCATTTTTCGTCTCTTAACTTCAATTGTTCTTTAATTGCTGATATTTCTTCTTTTGTTTCTTGCCTGAATTCGTCACTTTGCTGTTTCAAGTTCTTCAATTCCGTTAGGATTGTGGCGAACATATTCCTGATTTCTTGTCCCTGTATTTGAGTGTTGCTTTGTTGGTTCTCCCCGTCCGAGCTGTGTGATAAGGAGACTTCTTTCTTTAAATATAACAAACACATTAACATAATAACCTCAACGAAAAAATCTGAAGACAGAATAAAATTATTTTTTGTTATGGAGGAAAATTAAGTTGTTCACTACGTATCCTTTTCGTTGGCTCCTTTACTTATTATCTCTGCCTTACTAAGCACCAGAGGGGGTAACTACAATCTAATTAGTTCTAAGATATTGCTCTAAAACGTTTAGTATAACATTACTCAAATTCACATACCTCTAGTTGTACATCATTTTTAAGGTATTTAGAGACTCGATACGACCACAAAACTTTAGTATTATATGTGAAATACTCTACAGAATTGCTATACGTCATTATTATTCCATTTTTTTTTTCATAAAATTTCCAGTTACTCCCTCCTTGATTAGTAGGGTAGATCTGTCATGCATTCTTTCAAAACTGCGCGTTTCGCAGACATCGACATAGATATCGTCAGATATTTTCTAGAAAGAATCGAGAAAGCAAGAAATCCGCTCTCATTTTACGCCGATAAACGAATGGATTACTTAACAGCGGAAGGAATATGTCTTGAAAATATGTGTGCAAAATTCATGTTCTCTTGTTTGATTTCATCTGTTGAGTAGTCATTATACTTTGTGAAATGCAAGAAAAGATATCAATAACTACTCTTAAAATAAAATCATCGAATTTCTCTAGAATGTCAAGATGTTCATTATAAAATTATTGAAAAATCTATTTTTATAATCATTGTCTTAATTGAAATAAATCTCCATATCGATTTGAAATGACATTTTTCACTTAATATCTGAATATTTCATTTATAGTTGATTTACGATACATTAATTTATATTTTCCAGCTGTTCTGGAATAATATGTATTTTTGAAACACACGTCACGACGAATATTTGTTTCGACAAGTCTCATGCAATGTACTTTTTCGAGAGAGTGACTATACTTTTAAAGTAAGATTTATTTTCAACACGGAGTTACTATAAAGTTAATTTTCAGCTCAGGTCAAACTGAGGGCAGAAAGAGTTTAAATATATTGTACATGCACGCGGAGAATTCTATATACAAAACAGCCATAAAAAATATTCGTGCGATGGCTCCAACCGCCATTCCACTGTGGAGTGAATATGGAAGCAGCAATTGCTTTCGAGATGCCGGACGAAAATTATTCCGCCAGATGGTGTAGCAGTCCAGAAGACATTCTACCATTTGCAGGGAAGTGCCTCTAAATCATGCCACTTTGTTACACAGCTTCTTACATTTTTCGACTGAAGTTTCTTACACTTTCCGCTGAGTTTCATAAGACAGGAATCCTTGTGAGCGAGGTTCCTTTCAAGTATTATTCTAGTAAATTCCGAGTTTTTAAAAAATGCTTGAAAATCAATTATAATATTAATATTAATAACACTCTGACCAAGGATATATTTGTTTCTTAAACTATGAGAAACCATTATTTTCAAACTTTATTTACTTGTTCACCTCTGCGTAGAAAATTGTTTTAGAAATAAGAGAAACTTTCTTTAAAAAATTCTGTAACACCTCCTAACCGTTGTATTTTAAAATTTTCACAACGAAAACTAAAATTAATTTTTAATAAAATAATTTTCTCCTAAACATAAGACCCTGGAGACACACAAGATTTAAAGAAGAAACAAAATCTCTAGTAAATCCTAGATTTCTCGTTCACTCACATTTTTCTGTATTTTATTTTTAAAAAAGGGAACCTCATCTGCCTGCAGTATTCGAGATAACCATTCCGGTTCAATTTCCATCTGAGCTAATACACGTAATGAAAAGTTGTAGCTATCTTTCATAAACACCTTCCTGCAATCTAAACATAATTTGTAATTTATAAGAATACGTTATCAGAATGTTGCCTCAAATTTTCCAAACAGTACTGTATGCAATTTGTGTTTTCTCAACATATTAGCACTGCTGACTGAAAACGTGTTTTCTTTATTTAGTTTTCTGGCTTTCATGAAGGATCTTTGCGCAACTTGCATTCTTCGTATTTCCGATTTAAATAGTTTGTTCAAATGTCTTAAGTAACGTTTGATAGAAGAGCACTGTACAAGGATGCATTTCTTTCCGACACCTCCTTAATCCGGCACATTGGCAATATTAACACTGAATCAAACCAATTTATGTTACAAGATTTAAAACCATTGCTCTAAATTGCAAAATGTGTGTAATAAAGAAACCAAATAGTTAACTAACTTTCATATACTTTTCAAAGCTTAACTGTTACATCATAGTATTAGAAGCATTTGTTTTAGCTATCCTGAATCTTGATCTCCACACATCCCATAGCCCTTTAGTTCATCTTGATTGTTTATTTTGTTTTGAAATGTATATTACTCTGTACTT
The DNA here is from genome assembly GCF_040183065.1 of Periplaneta americana. Lineage (NCBI taxonomy): Eukaryota > Metazoa > Arthropoda > Insecta > Blattodea > Blattidae > Periplaneta > Periplaneta americana. The sequence goes on from NC_091124.1 coordinate 100,435,458, forward strand.
AAAAAATAAGGTTACAACCTCTACTACGTACTTCCGTCAGGAGATGGAAGTTATTTATACAAGATCTGTAACAGAAATATACATATTTGTTTATAATGTAATTTATTTATCTTAGGCCTCCATAGATCTTTTTCTTTCCATGTTAATTTTGCTGCCTCATTTTTTTTTTAATTTATAGTACGTAAAACTAAAATTTACTGATAAATAATTCGGTTTTTGATAAACTGAATTGCTGTTAGATGTTCTTGATTTCAAATAGCAATCCGGCAATAAATAATCCATAGCGCGACAGCCCAGAAAGGGCCAAAACCACCAGCCGGCTGTTACCTCACGTCCACATGCTCCAGCTAACGTGAGCGATCATCCAACCAGAACGGAGGCACCGTGTGTTTAGCAAATTAAACCCCAGCCGTTATAGCTGAATTTCGTAACAGGACTTCTCTAGCTATTGTAGCTGCCCAAATTCATCACGATGCTGGGTGGTTACAGGACCCATACACCTGGCGATATTTCATGAAAGAATTTCCTTCCTCATGATGACTCGAATCTGCGCGAACTTCTTAAGATGAGTCCTAGACATGAAGCTAGACTACGAAGCTACGGCACGGGCAGTCCAGCAATTTCTTACTAAAATTATTATTTTTAATGTGCATAAATCCTAAACAAAAAACAGTTATCCCTTAACACCGAGTAGGAATAAAATCCAATTAAGAGTTTAGGATAAATTGCTGTACCCATAGGCAGGCAGAAAGACAAACAGATGGCGTGTATTTCCATGAACATGTACAAACTGAAATTTAAATAATCAGTACTATATCTGTATATTTTGTTCACCGCTGTAGAGTAACGGTTACCATCTCTGACCTTGAAACGAGCGGGCATGGGTTCAGTGTGATCATTTTTGTATTTTATTTAGCATTTGTAATTTAATAAGAGGATTAATTTGAAAAGAGATTATTGTATTTTCAGCGTTTTATAGCGCTTATGCCCGACTACTACCAATATAGGGAAAACAAAATGCTGCATTTCGAGAGAATGGGGTCACTGATATTTAGGTGAAAAGAGTCAATATTTCCAATGTATATATTTTTTTCTGGTTTTGTTTTACATTTTTGATGTGGAAATATAAAAGAAAATCCAGTTCTCTGTTGACAGAGGATGATACGCAGAAAGCTTTCAAAACTTTTCGATACGATAGAAGACAGCGTCAAGCAGTAGAATTTTATTTTAGAATGCTGCATTAATGGATTCATTGTAAAGACAATAAAAGAGAATGGTATCACGAGAAATGTGTTGGGGCAGTGGTAAAAAGGTTTATTGTGGAAAATGTTTCGTTTGTAAGTGACGTGTATAATTTTAAACCTATTTTAGTCGTCCAACTCTTTGACCCGATTCGTGCTACGTGATTTTGATTTTCATATACTTTGAAAAATTAAAAAAAATTATATATTGTTCCTTGTAGGTAAAAAAAAACATTGTTTGAGGGTATTTGTAATACAATCAGTTAATATGAAAGAGTCAAGGGCAATTAAGATTCTTCTCACTTTTGACCCGACTCCGCCGACCTTACTCTCTGTCCTCCAGGCATGTATGGATAAAAATACAGAACTTCATTCCAGTTAATATTCTATATAGTACCATCAACTAGATTGGGAATCTCATGGGATTAGAGTAACATGCCAGTTGTTGACGGTATACTATTTGTTATTATTTTTGGTAAAAAGTCAAGGGACAGATGTTAGAATAGATGATAGAAGAATCCAGCTGTGGAAACTTTGTATCTTGCAAACCAAATATGTCTGAAAAAATTATGGTCATAAATCGTTTGAAAAATCTTTATCCTAAATGGTGCACATTTTAATTACTACGTGATATAGGCTACATTAAGAGTTGACATACCACTTGAAGGGTTCAGAGCCATAGTGGGCCAAGCTCCATTTATAAAAAACGGAGAAAGCAAGAGTTAAAGTTAAGTGAATAACTTAGTTTAAAGAAGATTGACGTATCATTTAGTTTTAACATGTAGCCTATAGTTTATATTACTTGTCATATGTTTCCACTGAGTTATGGTAATAACTTCATTTTACCCTTGTTTTCTACGGTTTTAGTAAATGGCGCTTGGCCCCACTATGGTTATGAACCCTTCACTTAAAGACGTATGTGTTTTATATTTTTATCTCACACCCACACTAACAGAATACAATGGCTACCATTATATTATTTTGTCAGAGTTATGAAAAGCTTCCATCAAACCGACATAAAGCATCAAACAGATCGAGAACAAACATTTTTATTTTGCATCGTGCGAGAATTCTAGTTAATTCTGTTTGGAACCATTTTATTCGGGAGAGAAACTTCAGATTATGTTAGGTTGACGCATAAGGTCGTATCGGTTTTGTTCATCATCACAGCACTGCGAGATTTTATTATCGTTTGTCATTTGTAATTTTAAGTGTTGTGCTTGTAAATATGCTTTTGAATTTTGCGGATTTGAATAAAGTTTCTATTGTTTGTGGGATAAAGAAGTTTGAGAATCAAGTGAAAAAAATACCTTCGACATATTCTTCTCTTTCAGTATAATAGAGGAAAAAAGGTAGCCAAGGTGACTCGAAATATTTTTGCTGTATACGTAAAGAATGCCATCGGAGAGAGAACTGCCAGAAAATGTTTCTGTCGTTGCAACACACAACACCCCGTACAAAAGTTAGTGTCCATCCACAGAACATGATGTTATGCAGCTGGTGAGATAAAGAAGGCCTTGTGTACTACGAATTGCTTCTCAGGAATGTAATCATAACTCCACAAATTTATTGCCAACATCTCAGTTGCTTTGCGGCCGCGATTGAAGAAAAACGACCAAGTGTTGCAGCGACACGATAAATAATGCACGCCCGTACTCAGCTATAGTGAGGATCACGTAAGAACAGTTCCTAAAAGGCTAATTTGGCCGTCTCCTCAGTGTTGCCAATTAATACCAGATATCACCAAAGAGGGTAAAATCACAATGCCATGTACAATAATAATAATAATAATAATAATAATAATAATAATAATAATATACTATTAACAATAACGATGTCTTGCTTATTTACTTATTTACTGCATCTCATCTTTATGTTGGGAGGTGTTTTCTAAATCGTTCAATAATTTGTGAAAGGGCTACATTTCCTCCTGGACCTCTCGCACATTATGTTGGAAATTAATAGATTAATATATTCTAATATTAAAATGTATTTTGTCTGGCAATATGAAATTCATTGCTTTGACTAAACAGTTTATGATTCACGAGACTTAACCTAAAAATGTATTTTGTTTGATCACGTGAAATGATTAGTACAAGCTCCGAAAACCGAATGCCACATTAAAATGTATGTTTAAGAATACTTACTCCTAATAATTTTGCTATTCAACCTACTGTAGTTATAATTAATGTCTCCGTCCGAATTTTCTATCGATCACCCAAGAGCATGTATCACAACACATTTTATATTTATTTACACTTACCTGACTGTAATCTTGAATTGTAACCACAACGCAACACACAAAATAACTTGTTATGTATTAATATAATACTGATATTAATGAATTGTTAGTATGTTCGGATTTCACTAGCTTCCAGTAGTCGGGTCAGAAATCTAGAACAATTTGAATTTTCAGAATTTGCACTACCGGAAACAGCTGTTCCTGCTGCCAACACAACAGTTAGGAAATCACTACCAGTTGCAGTATTTCTCAGTATCGAAATCTGAAACAAAGTTGGCAAAAGAAAATTCAACCTTCAAACTAGAAAATCACCATAATCCACTAGCATATTCATTAATGGGGGGAAATGGTTGTTTCACCCCTAGGGTATTAAGTAAGCTGATCCGGACTATAACATGAGGAAAACAGTTATCCAGGAGCTTGTTTGGGAGATGATTCCACATCCCTCATATTCTTCCGATATTTCGTCTTCAGATTTCCACCTTTTCGTTCTCTATCCAAAAATCTTCCAGGAAACCCCTGTAATAACGAAGATGCTTTACAAATTTGACTTGACAAATTTCTTAACTCCAAACCAGTGGCGGAATCGAAAAACTACCCCAGTATTGCCAGATAATGCAGGAGAATATGGTACTGATAAATTCCTGTCTTCTATTCACCTCAAATAACTTTTGTCACAGTGAAAAAACAATACGAAATTTTCATTTATATTTTTATCTACGCTACGAGGAACTTTCATTTATTTATAAAGGATGACATGCAAAACTGTTCATGTCCGTGTGTTTATATGTTAATTTGTTTAATGCAGTAAGATGATTTTAAGGGGGGAAAGAGGGCAAAAAATCATTAATAAAGAGTTGGCTTGCGGAATCTATCAGTAACGTAGAAAACAGTGAAGAAAGATCTGCTGAAAAGATGTGTATATATGCAATTAACATGTTTTGAATTTGTAAATGAACTTCAAAATATAGGAAACACATACTTCTTCTAAAAAATATTTCAGTATCACAATTGAGAGAGTTTATGGAATGTTGGATTTTATACCACATAGCTAATACAGTAAATACTGTAAGATATTTAGGCTATATTTTTAGAATACTTATATTTCAGCTGATTTTTTTCTCACAGACATGTGCATTATGTGATTAAAAGTAAAAATTCTAAGGTAAGATAACTTACTACATGTCTCAAAGTCATAATGTGCAACCAAAGAAATTTTGTTAATTTCTTATCAATGTTTTTGTTTTTCTTTGAGTTTCTCATCTTACATTGATTCATGACGTTTGTTGTATCCTGCTGATTCTTCTTCGAAGATTGGTCAGATTTCGTTTAAATTTTTATCCTATACCTGCCATCACGCATAATTTTGTCATCAGTTTTCAATCGGAATCTTCATCAGTTGTTTAGCCGATCGATTGGTTCGTTTCATGTTTTTTCTCTACCCTAATGTACAAAATACAATACTAGTACATATACACTTTTACCTAGAAGGTTGTTGCGCTGCTTTAGCTTTCCGTATAATATAAAGTTAATGGAATTACTGTACGAAAAACGAGATTGTCTCTCGATGGAGTCTGTTACAACGCAAATTAAATTTCAACTCTGGGATTTGAGCGAGTGCAACCGGCGTCGTAAGCAAATGCTCTAGTAAATCCCGGTTCGCCCTAACGTCTTCTATGGCATCCTATATTTTACATAGTTCTAAGTTAATTGTATTTCTTACTTTACCTTTCAAAGCTTTCTGGCTACGCACCTTGAACTTTTCAATTAAACTCTCGGTCTTTATGTGGTAAAATTTTAGACATCCGACTTCAACTAGGCAGCCCGATGAACTTCAGCCAATTTGTAAACTCTAATTGGTATGTTGAACTTTTAAAATAAATTCTGCTATGTAAAATTTACCCAAAGTTGGAAAATGTCGTTTGAGAGAACCATACACGATTTTGTGCTGACTAGATATCTTCCTGGTAAAAATGCTTTGATACTTGACAAGGATTTGTCCAATGATCAGCGAGTGTATCCGAACTTATTCAGGGAGTAAGTTTCAGTGGAAAATGTCTCTGAATCAACAATGCAAACGGCCATGTCGCTATTAATGAAGTTGCTGCTGCTACCCTGCGGGCTATGCGTAATATAATGAAACAACTTCATAGAGCTCCTCGCTTTTTTCCTCGCCGCACACAAACTAGAAAGGGTTTGGGAGGGCTAGCGAACAAGATGAAAAGTTAGCCTAATTGGCTGGGATTTCGACTTGTATAACTGGAGGCGAAGTGTTTTAAATAAGGAATAAAGACTTAGCCGCGCATGACCACTGTAGGTAATTGGTAGGACGATTCTAGAGACTCGCAGGATGTGTCTACTCTGATTCCCCAGTTCGTGCACTCCGGTGATAGAGTGGTCAGAGTATAAGCTACCACATACGTCGAGTAGCAGACCAAAACTCAAATTTATGTAGACCTATAACGGATATGAAGTAATTTTTTGATTTCAGGTGTGCTAGATTGAATTTCTAGTTACGAAATTTAAATCACTTGCCAGAAATATTCCTTAAACCACTAAAAATTTCGAACTTTCATAAATGTACAGTTAAGGTTTTACATACAAAGGAAGGCAAGTTCAACCAGTGAGAAGGCGATAGCGAAATTCTATTTACAGCAAAAAAAGTACATTGGCATAACAGTGCATTTGCTGCAGTTTCACAGATATAGCGGTCGAGCATTTCACTCAGTTCACAATATTCCTACTATTATTGTTTCTAGCGTTTGACATTAAGTGCCCTTTAACTATACTGTATTATTAGAGTCAATTCTCAAAATTATTTTTTTCGCACGCTAGCATGTCTGAATACGTTCTCAAATAGTGATGTGCACAGCTTACAATAATTAATCAAATTTGTTTTCTGGTGTCTGCTACAACTCTTTAATTCGCTGCAGTAGTTCATAACTACTTGTGACTTCTGTAGCATACATATATTCTTTTATATAGCCCCATAAATAAATCCAATCAGTAACACCACTTTTTAAAAAGCGCCCATGAAAGTTTGGCATGGTTTCCATCGATCATTCGACATACATTAACTTATATGACAAAATATTCATCTAGCCAAACTTTCTTGATCCACCAACCAATGGTGTATTCTTATCTCACATAGCTCTTAAATCCAAGTTTTAAGTGCTACACAAGCAGTATCTTTTGATTCGCTGTTGTTAGATATGGAGTTAGTAGCGGCCACACATTGTGTCCAGCACTTCCAATCAATCGTTGTAGAAATGTTTCTTAGACAACTTTCTGATAAATTTTTAGTGGCATGATGAAGATCCATTTTGCTAGAAGTTCACATTTCCCACATATTGACAGGCGAAAGGTCATACCGTGAAAATGTCGAGATAAATAATTCAGTAACGAAAGGATCCAAAAGTAACCTACAAACTTTTGTTTCATAAAGAAGTCAAAGACACATTTCATTTCTGACGTTTCACAATCTGATATGGTGGTTCAAAATTCCATAAAAGTTTCATGATACTTTAACACGCGCCTCCTCTTTCCTGGACCGTCAATGATCGCTGAGTTCAGAATTCAATAGCAGTTCCATTAAACTTCAACATACAGCCTGAGTTCTGTGGACCACTATGTACTCCATTTTATTTAACACAGCATCACCAGTAAAGCAAATGCAAGCACTGTAGGCATGTGCACACAACAAAATTTAACTGTTTCTGATTCCTGTTCAGACAAAACTCGGTCTTTTAAATCGTTTTGCCGTGTATGATGTAGAATTACTCGTATAACATTTCACAGTTGAATGTCTTTTCCGGAGCTCATTAAATATGTTACTGTCAATTTGTCATCTTCATTCGTGAGTTGTTTATTAGTAACCATGTTATCCGATGGCTCAGTGACTCGCATTTCGTGTATGTGTGTGTATGTATGTATGTATGAATGAATGCATGTCTGCATGTATGCATGTATGTATTTTTGTATGTATGCAAACTGTATATGTATGCTTGCGTGTAAATATTTATGAATGCATTGTAACATTATTCTATAAGTATATTATTTTTCTATGGACGGCTATTTAACGATACTGTATCAACTACTAAGGTATTTAGAGTCGATGGGATTAGTGATAACGAGATGTAATTTGGGGTCATGAGGCTGAGAACTCGCTATGGACTACAAGAGATTTTTCTTACATTTGGGAAAACCCTTGGAAAAAGCCAACCATTATTCAGGTCAAGCAAGAAACCTGTCTCTCCGAGAAATATACTTACAGTGATGTCAACGAGAGCGCAAGCGTGCCTCATCGCCCGTATGCGCTGTTCAGAGCACGTACAGCTCGCTGGTACAAGTCACTGATGAACTCAAGGGTTGTACAGCTGTCAAAAGAAAAAGTGGCCGCTCTCCTGAAACAAAGTTCCCTTCGGGTATCTTCGCTACAATTCGGAGACAGGCGATGTTACATGTTGTTGGACCATGTTGCCTGATATCTACAGTTATAATTGAAGTATTCTGTGTGTTATTCGATAGCGTAATGGTAGCGTTCAGGCCTCTTATTCATGAGGTCCTGCGTTCGACTACAACCTCGTGCTTTTTATGTTCTTTTTTGTTCTGTTTTTGAGAGAGACAAACTATACATAATGGCTCCTTTCTCTTTCACGATTATTTTAGTAATTAACATCAGGTTCATTAATATATTATGCCATGACTTTATCATTATGATATTGTGGCTGCAAATGGAAAGAAAATAGATTTTATTCTCAATAAAAATATCTTTCGTGGCATAAACAAAACAAATTTACTGGCGTCGGCCTTAAAACATTCAAATAATTAAGCGTTAAAAAAACAAAACAAAAAGCCACAATTCAAATTTAGTCTATCTTCCTCTTATCTCGATCATCTTGCAGTAGAGTGGGCATGCAATTGACTAGTCTTTGCAAATAGCGACTGTTCTTAGACACGATATTCCAGGCATTCTGAACATACATACATAAGTGTTCTGTCCATGGGCAGGTTTTCATTGCAAACCCAGCAACCTCCAATCTTTCCTATTTTCTGCCTTCCTCTTAGTCTCCGCATATGATCCACATATCCTAATGTCGTCTATTATTCTTTTCAACCAGAGACCCAACCAATTCCTTTTTCTCTTTCTAATCAGTTTCAGCATCATTCTTTTTTCACTCACTTTTTCAAACACAATTTTATTTCTTATTCTGTCTGTCCACTTCACACGCACCGTTTTTCTCCACATCCACATTTCAAATGCTTCAATTCATTTCTCTTCATTTCGTCGTAATGTCCATGTTCCCTCCCCATAAAATGCCACACTCCACACAAAGCACTTCACTAGTCTCTTCCTTAGTTCTTTTTCCAGAGGTCCGCAGAAGATCCTTCTTCTTCTATTAAAAGCTTCCTTTGTTCATGTTTTCAGTTTTTCTTGGGAAGGATAGGCCTAAATGCGGTAACATCCCGTTGCTTTCCGCACACCACTATCTCTTTCGCATCTTATTAAATTCCAGGGGGCCCAAGCGTGGAGATGAGGAGAGTGGATTTGACTAATTGGGCCCTCCGGACTTCACCGAAAGTCACGGCAAGGGTTAAATATTAATTCTATCAGGATGTTTCACCCGATCAGAGACCGGGAAATCTCAATTAGCTTTTCCCCCCGCATCCTGGACTAACTTCTACGAATCATCAGAAAGTCTTAGAGTGTGATTGGGCCAATTTTTCCGAAAATGTTTCCACACTTTTGCCCTCGTAGCTCAGCGGACGAACGTCGGAATTTAGATGTCAACGTCTCAGGTTAAATTCCTCGTTACTCCTTTTCATTTTATTGTGGTTCAAGATAGTATAATGTAATAATACAAAAAGAAAAACTAATAGCAGTATTATGCAACTGGATTTTTCCAAACCTAATATTAAACTTATGTTATTTATATCGCTAAAGAACGATTACAATATAAATAACTTGAATATTATTTATACAGTATCACTAAAATCGATAACAGAATATAAATGATAAATATCGGTTTCTTTAATTAATATAAGATATTATATAGTACGTATTTAATTATCTAAATAAAATAACCTATTTTACAAAGAAAGATGGTTATTTGTGTTATAATAATTACTTACATAAAATACAGATTATTTATATCGCGAAAGAACAATAACAATATAAATAACTTGAATATTATTTTATAATGCTAATGAAGGAAAACAGAATATAAATAATAACTTGAATATTATTTATATCGCTAAAGAACTATAACAATAAAAAAAAATGTGAATATTATTCTCATCAGAATTTCACAGATTTATTACAGATGTATTTAAGAAATTGTAGAAGAATAGTAATTAGTAACAGTGTCCTATTTATTCTTCTTGGAGCCAAATTTGTAACTTTTAAAAGTGTGGTTACTATGTTGAAGTGTATGTGTTGCAACGGATGCTTGATTTGTTATGTATGTGAGTCAGTTATGGGATGCTTGATGTCGTCGCAATGTCGTAATTATAGTTTGATTGTGTCTGTGTGACTATTGTGTATTAATTTATGATGTATGGTACGGAAAGCTGCATATTTGTGTTATAGAAGTGTTACGTATGAGTGTTGTTAATGTTTTTGTATGTTTCAAATTGATAACTGATATTTATTTTGCAATCGCAATGCCTAATTTACGGATTGTTTATGTTTTGTTTACATCGCGTAAGCTAATTTAATTTTCTTTTCCATTTCTCTTTATGCTTATCTTTCTTTTGTGGATAAAACTATAGCCCTAACATACATATGTAAAATAGGGCTAACCCCCATTAGAGATACAATAATAATAATTATTATTCATATCGTTATAAAACGATAACAGAATACAAATGATGACTTTAATTTTATTCATTTCTCTAAAGAACGATAACAAATTATAAATAACTTGATATCGATAAAGAACGATAACTGGATATAAATGATAATTTGAATAACATTTACATCGCTAAAGAACGATTAAAAATAAAATGAAAACTTGAAGAAGGCCCGAACCCATAACCTTTGAATCATTAAACAATAACTCTACCGCTGGTCTACGAGGCGCAGATATGGAATACTTTCATAGTTCCGGAACTGCTTGTACAAGCACATGCATCGTGTAACATCGCCGCGACCCGAAGTGGACGTTGAAAATATTTGCTGTTCACGAGTGCGGCCACTTTTTTTTTTTTTTTTTTGACAACTGTACATAAGACATTGAGGAAGAAGTCGTTCAGTAAGTTTGAGGCTGACTGGACTCTTGACTTCTTATGAGTGAAAGAGGAGACTCCGTTCTTTGTCTGATACATGGAAAGCATTTAGTTACGATGAGAAGTAATGTGAAACACCTGATTGATGTACATAAAGATGTACTTAAATTTTGTTGTTTTATTGACATTAAATAGTAATAAATATATGTTCAGATGTGCTGTAGAGGTTCTTCCTCGCTGCATTGCATAAGTTTACAGAATAAAGTACAAAAGTATGGATTCTAATAGCGTAGACTCGTTATGAATTCTGTCTAAAAAAATTGTGAAGATATGTCGTCCATAGATTTTCAGTTTGACAATGATCATTGTGATGTCCATTGGATAAGCTGAGGAAAAGTTCTCTCCAGGTTCTTTGAATTGCGTGAACAGAGTCATGATGGAAGTTCACTTTGCCTGGTAATATATCCAGGTACAAATATTTGAGGCACAAATTATTTATATATTTTGCAGTAAGCACGTATGTGAGCAATTTTCCTCACTTATGAACCTCACAAAACCAAGACTAATACCAAGATTATCAGATGATAATAAGCGTGCTATGCTACGTCATGCTGCAGGAAACAATTTCGCCGGACATAAGAAGGCTGGTGTAGGCAAAAACAAGAAAAAACACTTCTGTATTGCACGAGAAGTCAGAAATTTAAATTTGTTTCTAGAAATGTGCTGCTCATATAATAAGTACATTATTAAGAGTGTAACAGTTACATAGGAATTAATTAGGTAGCCCTCATTATCTAAAACCACTAAGATAAGGAAAATATAGGCCTACTATATTTATTATTCGTTGCAATCCTATTATTTCATTTTTCCGTAATCACAATGTCTTGGAATTTCTTTCACTTTTGTATTGGTAAGTTTAAAACAGGAAAACAGTGTTTTTATACTAGTTGGATTATTAGATAATTATATAAAAACTAATTATATTCTAGCTATTATCTGACACTATGTAAGTTAAGGAGAAGCTATGTTTATTATTTATCGTAGCCTACTATTTCATAATTCATATTGCATTTATTAAAGAGGTACATTCTACAAAACATGTTAGCTATTATTTAAAAACAGTTTAATTTATCTTGAAGTGACAGGCCAAGAGAGTTCACTTTGCTCACCCCTTCTTATTCACTGCTGCTGCCTGCAGAATAGATTCATTGCAACCAGTGAGCACTTGATCGCACGTAGAACCATCTACGTGCTCTTGACCTTGACATCGCTGTGACACTACTTCAAATTAAGTGAAATGACTGTACCATAATACTGACTTTCTGATAATTTATAATATTATATATACAATTTTACCAATCAATTACATTTTATTTAATACAGTATGAGTTTAATTATAATATATTTTGTATACGCAGGTCCTTAGTACGATAATTGTAGTAATTAACTCTATCGGTAACAACGGTGGTGGCGGTGGCGGCGGCGTCGGCAGCAGCAGCAGCAGCAGCAGTAGCAGGATTAGTAGTAGTTGTGATGAAGGAAGAAGCGAATGAAGTTAATCACATCACTTAAAAGAACGACAAACTGAGTATTTACGCTAACCAAATACATGTTAATAGTCAAGTCATAGGCTTATGCATTTTCTGTCTCTGAAACGCTCGAGTAGAGAATATATAAAATTCTGACAACATTAATAAGTAATAAATTACATGTATTATAGCGTCATAGTATAAGATGTCATGCCTTGGACTAGCGTTACGGAATGAGCGCTGGTTCCATTCTTTATGAAGGAAGAAGTTTTCTCATAATATTTCAGTCAGAGCATAGGATCGGTGACCACTCACCATGGCAATCATTTTGAGGAGTAGCGAAATCCGGTTGCGCGAGGATGATCGTGCAACTCTACTGAGAAATGTGGACGTGAGGCCAGCAGTTCAGGGTAGACCTTGGCCTTCTATGGGCTATCGCGTACAGGATTATTATTTCAAGACATAAAGCGGACCTTTTCATGTGACATAGCATCTTATACAGGATGACTCACGAGGCTTTATCGTCACTTACGGAGCTTATTTCCGAAGACTTTATGAGGAAAAAAGTCATATAAACATTTGTCCTAATCTCAATATTCTCAGAGTTACCCTAATTTCAAATTGTTAGTCAAATACCTTTTTTTCTTTAATTTTAAGGGTAAAAACATATTACAAATAGAGCATGAACTATTCAGAAGTACCATTTCTCTAATTGGCTAGTGTTTTGAAGCTATAAAAGGTGTTGTTAATTGCTTTGTACAGATTTTGATTTTCAATTTTTAACTAAACATTACATCATTCTTACGCACTTAACAAAAAAAATCGTTACAAAATATACAACTTTAGGAAGTTGATTCTTTACAGTTTAATTATGCATCCTAATGTACAGTCCTAAAGAATTTACAAGAGTGGCGTGATTTGTAACAATTGTTGTGATAAATGCCTAAGAAAATATAATTTTGTAGTTAAAACCGAAAAAAGCAACTATGAAATTCTCAACACATTTTTAGCTTCAGAACAGTAACTGATTAAAGAAATACTTCTGAATAGTCCATTCTTTATCTGTAATATTATTTTATCTATAAAACTAAAGAATAATAGTATTTTACAAACAACTACAAATTAGTGTAATTCTGAAAAATTGAGATTAGGACAAATGTTTATATGACATTTTTTGCTCAGAATGTCTTAACAAATAAGCCCCGTAAGGGACGGTAAATCCTCGTGAATCACCCTGTATATAATCTCCTAAAAGTGTTCTCTTCATTTCTCTCACCATCATTATCTCCGTTAACACTGAATCGAGCAAACTTTCAATCAAACTAGTCAATACAAAATTATTTTTAATCATAACGATAACATAAAAGAGAATTATATACAGTGCAAGCTCTTAAGTTCGATATAAAACAAGTTCGACATCCTATAGTTCGACTGCTTACGTAAAAGAATTAGACACGGGCACTAAGAAGTGGGTTTGCCATTCGAATAGGAATTGGCTCTGTGTCTTGTAGTGATACTTTTGTTAAAGAAAAACAGAATATTTTATTGATTAAAACACCCACATTTAATCACTGATTTTAAATGAATGAACTCCTCTTTTTCTATTTGAGAATTGTGCCGTTTGTGAGACGGAACTGTCGAAACCCACTATTTTATTTCAAGGAGTGCAGTTCGGTGGCTTATTTGAACACTGAACTGCACTCCTTGAAATAAAATAAGATATACTAGAAGCGCATACACAAGTCTCGGAGCGGGCAGGAAATGCAAGTATTATACAGTACTGTATTCGTTGATGGATAACCAATAAGAATTTGTATTCATTTCACCTGCCACACCCACTACCCTTATTGGACTGAACTTTCAATTATGTTCAGTCGAACTTAGGAGAGTCCACTGTACTGGAAAGGAATATAAATTAGTGGAAATTATACAGTTCCTTTCAAAATTTATCAATAATAATTTTATTAGTTCAATATTAAAATACCTTGCACGGATATACATTATAGTGAGACAAACACGGAATTTCTTTTCCCAGTGGTAGTAAGTGTAGTCACGAACCACAACGACACGGCTTCAATAAGTGCAGGTTATCCATTTCGATGTGCGCCCTTGCTCTTTGTCTATCTCTGATTATATTTTGCGGGTTATGTTGCTTATAATATTGACTGAGGTAAAGATTACGTTACCAATGTAATTATCTACCCATTGAATGACCAGCGCTATGAGTTCATGTTTGAGATTCCTCAAACCACGGGCCACTAGCTGAGAACCAAGTTTGAATTAGACAATGGAGCGGAAAGGAACGCTGCAGAATATTGGAGACGGGAACAGTTTGCAAAGATTTTCTCACACTCTTCATTCTCTGTCGTAGCAATTTGCATCCATTAAGAACACTACGGAAACATAAATCCAGCAGCGACTCTGCAGAAGCCATCCAGACGTCATAAAAATTTATGAAGCAAGAAGAATCGAACACTAATTAGGTTAAAAATGTTAATTTCATAGAATGCTTCCCTGGATGAGAACACGGAGAAGTTGCAAAATGCCAACTTCTGAACGGAGAACTTCCAAGGAGCCTCAATAAAATAGTTTCTTCTGCACTTGTACGTATTCTTGGCTGAATTCACAAGTTCTTAAACATAACGGCAAAGAAGTTGGAAAACGTCGGGCAGATCAAATGTAGACGCTGCAGGCAAACTATGTCTCAGCCATGATACAAGGGGATACAACTCACTTGTCAGAGGGATAATTCCATAGCCCGTCAGTTACAACTTTCTTTTAAAACCTCTGTTAGTCAGTTCGACAGGATATCTGATCAAAGGTTTATTTTGATATAGGCTGTACGTTTGACTATCCAAACGCGAAAATCTCCAATATCCGACTGACTTCCCTCGACCTGTGAAGAACAAAACGGTTTTGCAATTCTGTCTTCTTTGTTTCAGTTTTTCTTGTGCCATTTTATTTAATCATTCCTTCTATGTCGTCTTATTACTGTTTCACCGATTCTCAATAGACACTGTATTTTAAAATGTAGTGAAGTTAACTTATTTTTCTAAAATTTCTGACCCAACAAAGCATTAATATATTAAAAGAATTTCGAAAACAATTAATTGAACTGCGATCCTTGTTCTTTCCTTTACCACAAACGGGGCTAATTAATGCTCCTTCACTTTGGAGATACATTTTGAACAATATTGCATTTTCTCCTCACTTTATTGCACAATAAATACAAAGTTTTGGATGTTTTTCTTTCTTTTATTCTTTCTTTCTCTCTTTTTCTTTCTATCTATCTTTCTTTCTTTCTCTCTCTCTATATCTCTCTTTATTTTTTCCTTTCTTCTTTTCTTCCTTTCTTCCTTCCATTCGTCTTTTTCTTTCTTTCTCTATATCTCTTTTTTCCTTTCTTCTTTTCTTCCTTTCTTCCTTCCATTCGTCCTTCTTTTCTTTCTTACTTTCTGTCTTTCTTTCTCTCTATATATATCTCTTTATTTTTTCCTTTTTTCTTTTCTTCCTTTCTTCCATTCATCCTTTTCTTTCTTTCTTTATATCTCTCTTTATGTTTTCCTTTCTTCTTTTCTTCCTTTCTTCCTTCCATTCGTCCTTCTTTTCTTTCTTTTTTCTTTCCCTCTATATCTCTTTATTTTTTCCTTCCTTCATTTTTTCCTTTCTTCCTTCCTTCCTTTCATTCTCCCTTCTTTTCTTTCTTTCTTTCTTTCTTTCTTTCTCTCTAGATATCTCTCTCTATTTTTCCTTTCTTCTTTTCTTCCTTTCTTCCTTCCATTCGTCCTTCTTTTCTTTCTTTCTTTCTTTCTTTCCTTCTTTCTTTCTTCCTTCCTTTATTCTTTCTTTTCATTCTTTCCTCCTATCTATCTGTCTCTGTCCGTCTGCCCGCCCGTCCGTCCATCCATCCATCTACAGGTTGTAAGGAGTATAATGCCGTCCTTTTCACAGTCGTCGGGGACGGTCTACAGGATCAAAAATAGTAGTGAAAATATGGAGCTCGACCTGCCTGAGCCTTCATGTCGTCTAATGGCAACTCATTTACCTTATACAAGATGTGCCTTACTTCGATTTCTACCCACACACTATTCTTATTGCAACTAAAATATATTTGGCTGAATCTATACATAGATTGGATAAATTAACATTTTAATAACAGTCTATAGTCTACCCAGCTATTGCGCTACATCCTGTAGTCCTTGTTCTGGCTTCTTTCAGTTTTCCAATTTTCTCTCTGACTTACCTAAAGTTCTTCGCAGCAGTTGTATTTCAGTTCCTCAATAATATGTGCAGCATATTCCAATCTTCGTTTCTCTTATGGTTCTTTCTTTCCACCTGCCCCCCCTAATATATTTCCATAAGTTCTGCACGTCTCGAGATGCGTTTCCTCACGCTATACTCGTATTTCTCTGCTTTTTCATAGATTTCGATTTACACTTTTACTTATCTCCCTTATTTGATTCATTCGTCAAGTATCAAAAGTTCTGAGATATATTTTTACTGCCGTTAGTGTTCGAACTTGCTTTTGTGTTAAATCGTATTGATAATGTCCCGTTAAGATTATTCTCCATTTTTAAGAGGACACTGTTAAAGTATGTATAGACCTAACCTTCTCTTTCCATTGGATATGTGTTTGCTTAACTGATTTCATAGTTCTTACAAGTAATGCAGACGCAATGATAGAGATTCCGATATTCTCATTGAAATAAACTTTTCCAGCTATTCTGATCAAAACATAGATAATGGCGATTTATTCCACCAAATGACATTATTGTTAGCGAGATTTTGTATTGCGTCGAGTACGAAACGATACAGTTCATGGTTAATCTATTGCTAAGGGTAATTAATTATTAGTAGATCTACATAATTATTATTTACACTTTTCGTTTGCAATTGTGTTAATTTCCGCTATTCCTCCGGTTACATAGCTACACAGGTAGGCAAAGGTTTCTCTTTTTTTTTTTAAATTAGCTATCACTGGTTGCAAATTCCCCTTCACATAATATGTGAGTGAATTTATACAGACTATTTCGTTTATATGACGTCATTCCATTTTCGACCAATGATTGTAATGAAATTTTGAATTCCAACCAATCACAGTCACACTTTGTGATAATTTTTGCAGCTAGATTTATCGCTATCAATGTATCGCATGGTCGTTCTTTTGTTTAGTAGTTGTCGCCAACTGTTTCCCCGTAAATTGATGATCATGAATACATTAAGATGCAACTACACCAGGTATGCTCAATCTCTGGCTCCCGATTACGTTCTATAATCGCAACCTTCCAATGTAGAGCAGCACGTTCCTCGTTCGAAACTCGACGAATGACTGCGGAAGGTAGCTCAAGTACTTAGCAAACGCACGAACAGTGCGGGACAATGACACAGTCAAAACCTTCTGTAAGCAAACGATCATTCCGTACAGTGTGGGAGGAAGACTAGTTTTGTTGTGCCTTCGGTGAAAACGTGAGGTGTTTATTATGTTGTGAGGTTCTGTCAGGAATACTACTGAGCAACATAAAACGACATGATAGGCTCTGTCTGCCATCCAGAACATGCCGAAGTGACAGGGAAGCTGTTTTCTGTAATATGTATTCATATACCAACGTTATTATTATTATTATTATTATTATTATTATTATTATTATTATTATTATTATTATTATTGTGATTATTTTATTCCAGCAGAAATATTTGTTTTGATAAAATAATTTTTCAGGGATGCAGCGTAAAGAGAGTATGGTGCCTGAACTTGTAAAGAGAGTATGGTGCCTGAACAAAATATAGTTAATTATATCTCTGTACTGGAACAGCTCAAATGTGAATTCACAGAACATAGATTTAGTGATTTAGACGTAGGTATGGAGAGTGATATTAATCTTTCTGTTAATTCTTTCATGGTAAATTTAGTACAATCCGTGAGAGTGCAGTTCCAGGACGAGTTAATTTATTTACAAAGTAACGTAGAATTCAGAACTAAATGCAGAGAATATGAGTTCACAAGCATAGAATTATTTTAAAAATGAACAAAACGAAATATCCCAAGATGAGGTTATTCCCTGCCACTATGTTAGCTATCTTTGCCTCGACTTGTGTGTGCGAACAATTATTTTCGAGAATAAAGGTTGCTAAATCCAAACATAGATTCCGATTAACAGATAAGTGTCTTTCGAGCCAGTTGCGCATTGCAATAAATTCCTTGGAAATAGGTTTCCGATTACTTGCAGAAAAGAATGCACATGTTGCATAGACCGCAGTATATGAAGGAATATGAAAATAACATTAACAATGATATAATAATATCATAACTATATTAAATATAATAAGTAATGTAATAACCGAATATTACAGTGTATACTCTTTCCTTTTTCAAATTCAGTTTATTATCCGTATTTGTAAGAGTGTAAGAACTATGCCACGGACGGTGCTGCAATGTACAATGCAATGTAGTTGCGGAGCCCAGTCCGTACACTGTGTGTGTTATGCAGTGCAGTATCATCCGTGTAATCGGGGCTTTTACAATTTTGAGCATACCTGAACTACACGGTTAAACTTTTCTTTCAACTTAAAAGCAATGAATGCAAGATTGATATTTAATATTAATTAATATATTTACGCAGTGAAGACGACGTTCAAAACGGCGCACCATGTAGACACAAAATCTTCATGCATCTTAATTGAACGTACCTTTTAAACTTGATTCTTTCAATATTGTTCCCAGATTGCACGCATACGCGATTGGAATATTGAATTGTGTAGATGCAGCTTTAGTTTTGTTACACACTACAGCGAGAATGCGTTTGTCGAGATATAAAAAATACTTACGTGTAGCACTGATTGTAACGGTCGAAATAAGGCACAGCTGACATTGGTCCTGCTTCCACAGGTAACTTAACCTATAACTGTAGCCTATATAATTTGTAGTTTGTGAATGAAATGAAACAATTTATAGAAAGTCCGATGTTCAAATTTATGTAACATCATCGCATATCAAACCCAAAGACCTTGCATAGTAATAATAAGGCCTTTTCCTCAAACTGCCTTCCATATGGAGTAATAAAATTCGTGTTTTAATTAGGCCTATCCATACAGAGATGGTTTCACTGTGTAGCAACATGTCTCGCTGTGAATACATAGGCATTGGTATATAGCTGTCCCCACTGTTACCGTTAAATTAAATTATGATTTCAGCAGATAATGAAAACGTATCTATGTTATAATAATAAGAGAAAAGTGCAGTACATCTAATTAACATTGCTAAACCTGTATTTCGCTTTTCGCAATTGGCATTACTGAATAATAACATCGAATTTCTTTATTGCAGTAATCGATATTCATCTACGAGTATTTCAACTTCAAAATGACTGAATAGGTAAGTATTCGTTAATATACAATTATTAACATTTTGTGATCGAATTTTAGGCATATGTTATTTACATTTTTATTTTATCCACGAAATAGTCCTAATAAATGTTACTCGAGGTCTGAGATTTCCCAGATAAATCTCAGACCTCTCGTGACATTACTACAGATAGAACTACACTTTAAAGGGTCTGAATTACGCAATTTCTCAATTCAGAGTGAAAGGAATACACTTAGATTTTCAGAAGCATCTCTTCTTATTCTTCTTCTTCTTCTTCTTCTTCTTCCTCTTCTCAACTTCACGGATTAGGCTTATTATCTACTCCGACTCCGTAGTTACGATTTTATTTTTGGATCTTCCATCTCTTCCTTGGTCTTCCTACATTTCTCATTCTTGTAATTATATACTATATTTGGAGTCTGTTGTCTGTAATGTTTAACATATTTCGGAATCTGATGTCAAATCATCTGAAAACAATTCAAGTCTCCTTCAGTCAGAGCGTCCAATTAATACCCCGGTGGAAGGCTTTGTGTTGGGTATAAAATTTTTGCACGCTTCAATACATGTAATGTCAATCGGTGTTGTCACATTTTTTTTAACAATTTCAAAGGCATGTTGGGTCGGATAAGTATAATAATAAAATTACAAATATGTATGGATTTCTTACCGTCACAATTACTTATCAATAATCAAAATTAAACCATTAGGTTATTACATGAAATGGTACATATTGACCGACGAACGTTTTCGCCATGAATATGGCATCCTCAGATCTCATCGAAGCAATGACACATAAAAATCACCAGAAATCATAAGTGTTCATTATGTGTCATTGCTTCGATGAGACCTGAGAATGTCATATCCATGGCGAGAGCGTTTGTAGGTCATTATGTACCATATTATGTAATAATCTAATGGTTTAATTTTTTATTATTGATAAGTAATTCTGACGGTAATAAATCCATACATATTTGTAATTTTACATTTTTTTAAGATTATTCCTGGTTACAATTATTTTCATACCAACATAAACGCATTAATTTCTACCACCAAGATCCAAAGTGAATAAATTTTATAGTATAACATTACTTTTAATTAAAACTAAAATTACTAACATTTTGTCCTCACCAATTAATTGCAGACACGATAACATTGGTTTATACTCCACGTGGAGTTGATATGAAAACACCAAATACAAATTGCTAACGCATCATTGGTAAACATTTGTTACCGCTTTTTGTGATTGGAGCGGTAACTGAGGTCTGATCAATAAACAAATTCTTACCTATAGAAAGCGCTCTCTTTCACACCGCCCAGGTATTAAATGAACGCTCGGACCATCCAGCATTTATTACTCTCACAGTTCAGTTACAATTTGTAAAAGTAACTTAATTGATTTCGGAAGCATTCCACTTCACAATAGCCTCAACTTGCATCAGTTCTACCCCCACTTCATAAAATCTGGAGAAGACTTTTATATTCAAAGCGTTGATCAGTGGTTGGTTAACCACATTGCAAGAGTCGAGGGGAAGTTTTAAGCGGCTAAACTCTTTTTCAGGGTTTATTTGAGGTGTGACAGTTGAAATACAGTGTGATTCACGAGGATTTACCGTCATTTAGGGAGCTTAGTCCCGAAGACATTCTGAGCACAAAATGTCATATAAACTTGGATCCTATTCTCAATACAGAATTACGTTTCGATATTGGAACGCATTGCTGTGAATGCGTGGTCTAGGTCAGCGTGCAGTCAGCAGCCAGCGCGAGCGCTACGGAAATCAAAGATAGCCGTATGCAGTTACGTAGAGCGACGAGTGCCGTTCACAAGCGTGCGACCAAGTGTACTCAAGCGGACGGCGACAATTTTTAAAATATGTTGTAAACTCTCGGAAACTGTAAATTAGGATGCAAAATTGAACAGCAAATAAGTCTGTGGAAGTGCTGTGATTTGTAATAATTGTTCTGATAAGTGCGTAAGAATAATGTAATTTTCTAGTTAAAAATATAAAAAGGAGTCTGTACGAAGCAACTAAGGAGTTCACAGCACATTTTCAGCTTCATAATACTTGTTAGTTAAAGAAATGATACTTCTGAATGGTTCACTCTCTATTTGTAATATTATTTTACCTTCAAACTAAAGAAAAAACGTGTTATACGAACAACTGTAAATTAGTGTAAATCTGAAAATATTGAGAATTGGAAATATGTTTATGTGACATATTTTGCTCAGATTTTCTTCAGAAATAAGCTCCGTAAAGGACGGTAAATCCTCGTGAATCACCCTGTACCTATATGAGATCATATCGACCAACCGATTTATGTTCAGTATGGAAGACTTTCTGCAAGCCGATGCTACCGATCAGCGAATGCCTCAGTTATTGATGAGTCCACATTACATTCATAATCAAGAATTTACATAAATCTAAAAAAAAAAAAATATGTGATTTCACTAAACCATAGAAAATCTTTCTTAGGCTTTTAAGTATAAAATGCTAAGTATAGGACTCCTTGTGACATCGTTTCATTATTTGATAAAGGAACCGTTCGTAAGAAACTCAAGACAGAACAGAGGTTAACAGTTCCTTTACAAAGAAAAGCTAGCTGAGAATAAGAAAAAGAGAATGGCGACTAAAAAAGAAAACCAGACTTATAAGTTTGTAAGACTTAAAAAATATATGGATTTAAAGTTTGAAAGGCAAGAGGCAACAGCAAGTCCCAAAAAGCAGGCATAAACAATCAAAACGGTTAATATATTATATTGAATTTTTTTTACTAATGGCGGGCACTTGACTTTCGTCATTCACCCAAACATTCCCATCTATTGGGCGACGCGCCGAAGCTTCTAGTTCTATTATCTGATACGGAGACGTTGCTCTTGGTGCACTAAAGAGGCGAACTACTAACGCCGTATGATGTTGAATGATTAATAGAGAAATGGTGGAATGCCGGGAAGGGGAAACGGAAGTGCTCCGCGAAAATCTACCACCAAACACCATCTTTATCTATCACAAGTTCCAGTTGAATCCACCAGAGCGGTTACCAGCGTGAAAAGCCGACGCTCTAGCCTCCAACTGACGGTGCGCTTTTATATTAATACAAAATAAAATTTAAATTTAAAATTTTTATGTACCGGCATGGAAAGAAGTACGAACACTCTTCAAACTAGAACTGAAATCAGCTCAAAGTCTGTTCAGAATAAATTGTACAAAAACAGTTCTTTAACTATAAGTATTTCGTTATGCCTGGTGTTTACACTATAAATCGATAGATAAATAAATTCATGCTGGCGTAAATAAATAGAACAACATTGCTTATAGACGCAAGTGTTTTCTTCCATTTTTAATATTTCATAACAATTTATTTGCCTTGTGTACGAGTATTATCTTCTCTATATTCAATTGTATTATTACATAACACCAATACTGTCCACCGCTGTGGAGTAATGGTTAGCATGCCTGACTGCGAAAGTAGTGCGTCGGGGATGAAATCCTGGTTTGGACAAGTTACCTGGTTGAGACTTTTTTCTGGGGGTTTACCCTCAACCCATTAAGAGAAAATGCGGATAACTTTCGGTGCTGGACCCTGGGGCCATTTTACAATATTTACAATCTTTGTAAATTGTAAACTTTGTTTGTAAATTGTAAACTTCTATTTCACAATTTTTGGTTGTAATGTTGAACTTTACAAAGGAAATCAAATCTTTAAAAACGATATTTTGCGCACTTTAAAAGTGTTTTGTTTCACAATCAAGGAGTAATTTTACAAATGTGTAAACTTTACTTGTAAAGTTGCATGTTTTCTACAACAGTTCTGAGATGTGTAAAGTGCAATATTGCAACAAATTGTGAATAAACGAAATAAAGATTTATTTATTAAATTAATATTTAAATAACTGGATACCATTAAGAATTAAACTAAAGCAGTTTTAAAGTTATTAAGTAGTTCTACTGTCTCAGACGAAGATACTGAATTTAGGGCTATTCAAAGAAGATGTATGCGTAAAAATTTCAGGCCTAGGATTAGCAACACATTCGTATCATTATATGAATTTATTGAAAGGTTTCAAATGAATCCCGTTTCGCTGGAATCTCTCCTACAAGATATTTGACATCATATTCAACATCCAACAGAGAGAAATGGTGCCGTAACCTCAAAGCGAGAACTGTGTATTGCTTTGCATTGGTTTGATGCTAGCTGTCAGTTTCGTGCGTTAGCAGACAAGCACGGAATTTCTAAGATTTCAGTGTACAGAAGTACCCACAGGGTAGTTGATATTAACAGAGTTAAATTCGAGGCAGGTTATTGATCACCAAATCTATTTACTTGCAGAGGATCTTTGTGCTCTTGCTGGGTTCCCTAATGTTTGTCAGCTTATGGATGAAACATTAATAAATACTAATGGACCAACAAATATTGAAGCAGACTTTGTGGATAGACATAGTAACTATTCTACTAACTGCATATTTTTACTAGGACGAAATCCGTTATTTACTTATTTAACTAAATTTGGCGCAAACTTTCATCATTTAAAGTCCTAGGCCAATTAACACTTTGGTATACTCGACCAATTATATCACACGAAACACCATTGTAGCCAATGTAGCAAAATCTGGATATTACAAATTTTTCTTAACAATACTTTGTAAGCAAGCTTATAATAATCTATTTAAGGATAAAATATAAACATGCCTATCGTTAGTTGTAAAAATATAACGACTTTAGCTCTGCTCCTTAGCGATTTTTGTAAACTATGGTTGGCGATATTGTTTAACCAATAATGCTTATTTGTAAATTTCTTTAGCTGATTTTGTGAAGTTCGTTAAACTTTACAAATTAATAAGATTGCACTGCGAAATACAGTTTACGAGCATTTATAATATTTTTCTTGTTAATTGTTAATTTTTTAATTTGTAAGCATTGTGAAACGGGACCCCTGGACTCATTTCGTCGGTATTATCACCTTCATCTCTTTCAGACGCTAGATAGCCACAGAAGTTGATAAAGCGACGTAAAATAACGAACGAAATAAACATCGTTATTCATGCCAAGCACTTTCTCCAGTATGAACACAAATAGTGACTATCAATGAGGAAAAATTCCACCATTGTGATGTTGAGAGCAAAAATATGATACTTAAGACTGTTATGAATTAAAACAATGTTACAAGGAATACCAGAACTTCAATTTTTTAGATGGAATTCATATGAGGGCATAACAAATAAGAAACTGAAATGGGTGCTCGACCATCTATCACTCTACTTGACTTTGACTTGTGAGTTAATATCGCCGTTATGCTCTACCGGTATGATGTAGAATCCAAGGGTTTCGATCCTTCGGATATAAATGTATGCTTTTGAGTCTTCATCAAATCTAACTAGCCCAAGTCTTTTCATTTGGTTTTTAAATACGACATAAAAATGATTTTGTCGAATTGGAATTAGAGTTATCATATTCATAATGCGTACAATATTCCAATATAAAACAATGAAGCCATTTCTCTTAAAATTATTTTGAATTCATTTATATAGAGCGCTAGCCAGACTAGGCCTACAGATTTTACTGTTAAGATCCAACGCGATTGCCAAGGAAATACTATGTACAGACACGTAAAAGAAAAATTGAAGTTCCTTCATTGTAGGCCATGTTTCGCTTACAACACAATGCACATGTGCAGTAAACAGGAATCCCTGTCTATATATGCTACTTGTGAACAGTCGTGCGAAATTGTTGCCTACGTACAGGTGGACTCCCACCATGACTCTTTCGTTTGGATCGACTGTGGAAAGTATTTATATTGCGTATTGTAGACAGATAACATAGGCTGTATGGACGTTGAGGTTAGTATGCCTACATTAGTGTACAGCTGACTTCAATTCAGTGCAGTTTAGTTTAGTTCGTGGCAATGCAGTAAATAATCTACTATATCAGAACAGCGAATCTTCATTTATTATAAGTATATTACGAATAAGTAGTACAAAAGTACTGTGCTACATTCCTACGGAAATATCCTGTTCAACAACCATCTGATTAAACAATTCACAAGTTAGTGGAAAAAGTGCGAGAAAGGGCTCTTTTTTATATAAAAAGAAGACCTAAACATCGAGTTTTAACTGAAGAAAAACTCGACGAGATACACTATGTGCTACAACAGTTTCCCACTAGATCATTACTAGACTTCCGTGGAATTGCCACGAGAATCGTAAGGTTTACTACGCATGCGGTATAGACTGTATGAGAAACGGACGTGCAACGGATGGAGTATGCCTATAATTTAAACACTGAACAGTATACTGCGGTTACAATAAAACCTGTATCCTGCATTCAAGAAATATAATGAGTGAATATTGAAGTAGGAAACGTCTAAACATGTAAATACACAATTATTTTGTAGTGAGATATATTAACTCTTAAAATGTAATGTAATATACTCACATCATCCTTGAATATGTGCATTGAAGTGAAGGGGTACATACATTTTGAGCGAGTGGTCACTTAAACAATTTTTATATTGGGAAAATGTACGTTCAACATCACACGATGTAATACGTGCATATAAAGAAGAACGGAAAATCACTACTTTTCAGTACACCAACTTCAGACGTTTTGTCGTGACCTGATAGTACATCATTTATAATATGAAGATGTGAATAGGCACAATTTTTAGCAATAATGTTTCTCAACTTACATTTCATTTTTTCTGAAATTAGTGAATTATTATTTTGGATAACAGTTTGTGATATTTTATACACTATATTAAGGGCTTCTGAGAGTTGTAGATTAAACGATTCTAAAAGGGTGATGCCTTGGGACACGATTTTAAAATTAGAATCAATGAACAGAATATCTTCCAATAGCTGTTCAGAAGACAATGATTTTACAGCTGCAACAGCGGAAATGTCTGTGCTATCCAATGCATCAATTACCTTCATTACTTTGCCGAAATATTTTGCATAATAATTAACAGCATCCAACCACGTTTTCCAAGGGTCAAGACTGGTTGCGGGGGTAAGGATATTCCAGGGGCAATTGTTTGGAACAGCAACACTCTCATTGTAGTATGTTTGATTGAATTCTTGTCTGCACTGAACAAATGTTAAGCTTTGACTATTCCAACCACAGTAATGCAAAAACAAGTGCTTACTTAGGTATACATTAGCTGTAGCTGCTCTATCTATTTGAACCGGTCACAACTCTTAACATGAACTGCTTATACTACGAGACCGGGCGGTCGCTCACCTCCTCTATACTACCGTACATCGGCAACCTGATTGCATGCTGCGTGTGGCAATTCGGCGAAGTCTAATCATTACGAAGGTTATTTCAACAGGCAGGTGTATCCAAGAATCAGCTTGGAAAGCGACGAAACAATTTAAACTGAAGCCTTATAAGACAACAGTAGCCTATCTAATAAATTGAATGAAACACGGGCCATGTTCCTAGGATTCAATTCTATCAATAGAGACAAAATCCAGCAAATATCTAGAATTTTTTTTAAAAGATGTGAAACGTTTATTACAAAGAATTGTGGATAGTTATAGACAGTTACTTCACTTAGTACAAGGTACGCCAATAATTTACATCTCTGATGTAATGTAATTCATAAGTCGGGAGATTTTATTGCCGAAAGCTGACGCGCTGAATCACCGCTAAGCGGCCTGTTACTTGCCCATGTTTCTTTTCGAACGGCGCCATACTAAGCGAAACCTGTTTCCAGGCGTACACCCGTTATTTATACATGCACTTTCCTTTTAAAATGTTTAGCTCTTGACTCTGGTATTTCTTCAAATAGTGTACTGAAATGGGTATTTGTTCATTACTCCTTCAAATATCATCACAAGATGTTCATTATAAATTGAAACATACATACATACATACATACATACATGCATGCACGCATACATACATACATACATACATACATACATACATACATACATACATACATACAGTCAACATGAAATAAGTAAATTATAAAATTACAATAACGGGAACTCAATATATTGTGTATGGGTCTCTTGAAAAGACGGAAAAAATATATAATCTAGGTAACAAGTAATGTTATTTTTCGTGTAATATATATATATATATATATATATATATATATATACATAGGCTATATATGTACATATACATAGGCTATATATACATATATATATAAACAGCCCACGAAAACAAATAGATAGACTGAATGCAATTGGCGGCTTGTACGCAGTGGAAGATGACAAAGAGTCTCAACAAACAGACTGATTGCGAAACAAGTGCGATTCTTCTCTTGTGACAGGGCCACTTTAATTACATCGCCGCTCCGCTTATTAGGAACTTTAAGCGCTTCTTGTTCTTCACTGTTACTTAATTTGACTGAAGAGATATTCAATTACAAAGACGCCAACCGTAAAGCTCGGCAAAATACAAAACTTAACGCGACGCTGGAATGGTCTCAATTATGGCGGAAGAAACGAATCAAATAGAAGTTATTAACGCATTTCGTGCCAGATTCTCTCACTTCTTTTGTTTTAATTCACAACTATGAATATTATTGACGGTGTAGGTTGCAGAGGGAAGAAATCCTCTTGAAAGGGAATCTCGGTCTAGAAAACAATTATTTCGAGTCCATTACTTTATACTTTTAAGACGTTTAATCAACAGCTACATGTACAAGCGGAGTTATTTAGCTAACCTTTCTTAAAGAGAGTATCAATGCTTAACTCTATGAGTATCTTCAGATGGAATTTTGTGTACCTCAGAAGTCTGTTTATTTGTTACCCTGTTATTTTTTATTATCAACACTTGCTTATAAATGTGAAGAGTAAAGCCATTTTATTTGCTGACTCCATCTTATATTCCACCAGTGAAGATAATGGACATTGTTTTTAGAGAAGGAAATTATTGTTTTATTGTTAATTGACTCTGCTTAAATGATAGTAAAACACAGAGTTTGTTCTTTGCTGTAAGCAATTATTACAACATTGATCCGCAGTCCATCGTAATCCATCTTGGGCATCACATATTGATAATGTGTGTGTTAGACTATCCACAGTTATTTCTTTACTAAGCCAATTGAAAATCGCTTACTGCGAATTTTTATAGCATTTTCTAAAGAATGGGGTAATGGTTATGACATTTCTAAAATAGACTTACTTGCCTACGAAAAAAGACATTGCGATATTAAATGGATCTGCTTATGATAATCATTGGATACCTTTATTTAATTACGAAAATGTCATAACGGGTATTAATATGAATATTTGTATTTTGTTACGTAATATGCTAACAATAATCTTGACGATTTCATTGCTGGAAACGATACAGAATTAGGCCTATATGAGGAACCCGGTATGAAAGATGGACATACGTTATTTTTATCGGAATTTAGTTAGGGATTGGTGAATGAATGAATGAATGAATGAATGAATGAATGAATGAATGAATGAATGAATGAATGAATGAATGAAGTGATACATAATCCTACAAACTCATGTAGACAAGATTCTTCGTACGAGCCTGTACGGCCATTCGTGCTATAACTATGCACAGTTTGCATTTTCAAAGAAAACAAAAGTATAGGCCTACTACTAATAATAAAAAGTAAAACAACAATAATAATTGTTATTATTGCTACAGTCATCATAAGAAATATATATACATATATATAGAAATAATCCAAATAATAAATATAAATGTAAGACATAAAATAACATATACACAAACAATACAAAAAATATAAAAAATAACACACTAAGCTTAAATACAAAAAAAAACATTATCCCCTAATTAGCTTATTCGCTCAGTGTTAATACTACCCATTGCAACACTAATAAATAACTCATCCCCTTATTTCCTCGGCTCCCTCCCCCTCGGCCATTTCCACCCTCTGCTGTCGAATTTTTGCCATAAATTTTCCCACACTCTCACAGAATTTAGCGTTATTTGATACATCCTATGGTTCTCTTACTACTTTTAGCGTTCTTTCCAAATCTCTGGTCAGTTTATTTAAGAAAAAAAAAAAGCATTTACATGCTGTTGCGAATGTTAAAGTATGTTGTTCTATTTATAGTCGGACACCTTCATACATAGTTTCTTTCAAAAGCGGACATGATCTTTTCAGCCAATCAGATTCCTGGAAATGGCTGAAAACTGTCATGGCGACCAGTTAATGTTTACATTCTGACAAGTTTTCATGTTTCAATTATTACATTCCCATTCATTTTAAATTTTTGTTTAACTATAAGAATATTGGGATACCTTGAGTTCAGTATGGAGAAAAATATGTTGGGGAGTACGCCTGAACTGACTAGAAAACGTTAATTTAATCCAGTACATTGGAAACTTTTGAAAATGAATCATTCACTAATTAAAATAGGAGTCAAAGTAAAGCTAGAGAAACTTGAGGGTTTTCAAATGTTACTAAGTACACACATCGGAAGTGAGTGGACGGAAACCTCCATTCTTCAGTGTTAGAGTACTGTAATCCAGAATTCTAATAAAAATATAGACACGCATAATGAATCTTATTGTTCTGAAGATCCTTTAAATGAATTACAGTAAAACAAGAACTAAAAAAATGAAAGTGATATTATTATAAGAATTGAATGTAAACAGTATTCTAAATTTAATTTTTCAATTAAATATTGGTTTTAGAACAAAATCATAACATCCATAGAATTTTCTCATCATTATCCCGATTTTGCGTTGTCTGTTTCAAAAATGGACACTTGCATCTTTGACCCAAAAACGGACAAAAGTCACTCCTAGTTTCAAAAGCGGACGATGTAAATTTTAAGTATGTTTTAAAGTACTTTAAACTAATATTTTTTAGTGAAGACCAGAATTATTTTGTCAATGAAGTTAGCAATAATATGTCACAAAAATTGTTGTACCTATACAAGTTAATATAATTAAATACAATTATAGCTCTAATGTCAAATAATGAAAATGGCTCTTGTGCGTCTTTGATACTAGAGTCCTCATATTTCATACAATGGTAAAATAATAGGCCTATATAAGTAACCCCATTTTAATTGCATATTTAAATACAACATTTTGTGCATAAGTGAGTTATACAAATTCACAGTGTATTAACTTATTATACATTATGAAACAAGGCATAGTCATCTAATCTCTCAATTACATATTATAAGTTTGAATAAAACTAAGAATTGATTTCTATATTGTGAATTTCATTCACCCAATTGTGTGTTATATTTACAATTATATCCTCTCCAAAACATTAACGAATTTCTTGAATTAACCTTCTTTGAATAATTGTATTATATGTGTTGAACTCGTATTTTGTTCGTTATGTATGTATATACCGTAGGTACAATATGCATGCACATCTATAGATTTCTTCTAATTCTCATGACACAAATATAATAAATTTATTTTCAAAATACCGAAAAATGTCAAATTGCTTGGAAGAACTAGTACATAAACCATTCGAGTAGGCCTATTTAATCTGTTCGTAATGAAGTAATCAATAACTCTTAAATGCAATATTTAATTTAATTATTTATATTTATATTATGTAAACACTACAATCAATAACATCTATCATGCTTTAGGCACTCTGTATTTCTATTTGACCTATCTCTTCCATATACCGCCAATGGATTAACAAACTATCGTTCTTAATTCCTTCATTTATGATGTTTAATAGTAAAATCTATTCAGTTAAGTAGCCTTCAATCGCAATTAAGTATACTTGCTATTTGTATTCGTTTTTGGAAACGATTAGGCCTACATTTTTTACTTGAAAAATGATATATTGGAATCAACGCTCAAAGTAAAGGTTATTATTTATTTCATGACTTGAGTGGACTATGCCTTAAGCCGTGATCTGGAGTCTTTCTGAACATATTTTTAATAGAAATGCTACTATTGTTCGTTCAGCGAATACGAGGTCCAATTTATAAGTTCCTAGTCTAAAGGTGGATAAAGACTGTGTAGTAACGATTACTACGTCTAAGTGTAAAACTAGCAGACCTGGGTTCAAATCTTGATTTGGATAAGTTACTTGGTTGAGATATTTTTTCCGGGATTTTCCCCCAACCCATTAGGAGCAAATGCTAGGTAACTTTCGGCTCTGAACCCTGGACTCATCTCGCTAGCAATACTACCTTCATCTTACTCAGATGCTAGATAAACAAAGCAGCGGATAAAGCGATGTAAAATAATCAATTAAAAAATCGGTATAAAGTTGCTGTATTTCAAAATGTTTTTTATTGGTCATAATCATCTTTCAAGTTTATGCACCTACCAAAACAGTCACAAAGAAATTCTAACAGTAAGTCTAAAAAAAACTGTTCCTTTTTGTGGCCTGCAAACCACTCTTCCACAGTGGGCCCACTTCCTTATTTGTTACTCTTTCATTCGACGAGAGTTTCTTTTCTTTCAACGTTTTCTTCCTTTTTCGTTTAGGAAACAGACGATAGTCTGAGCGGGCTGGATCTAGTCAATATGGGGAATAGTCAATCAATTCAAATCGAAATTCATTAATCTTCTGTAGCTCAAGGGGGGATTTGTGAGCCGGTGCAATGTCTTGAAAAGAAAGTAGATCTATCTACAATATTTAATAAGACATTTCTCCACAATTTTTCCCTGAATTTTTGTCAATAATGAAAAATATTACGCCTCCTACACAGCTTTATCTTGCTCTAAGTAGTTTGTCATAATTATTCCGTCTTTGTTCCCCACAAAAAACAACTAATGCGAGGAGTGGATCTTCTAGAACGCTAAAGTGTTTCGGACGGAGAGAACTAGAGTATTTCCATTGTTATTTTGTTTTAAGATCGTAATTATGGAACTATGTTTCGTCCAAAGTTACAACACGAAGAGTCCTCTTCAAAATGGAGGCAAAGCGACTTGGGAAATGTCACTCCGAGTCGTTTCTGATCAGTAGTTGAGATATTTAGGGATACTCTTACCAGTTAATTTTCGCATGCCCAAATCATTATGTACGACATGAAGACACATGAATAGGAAATTTTCTAATTTTCTCACCTTACACATGATGTCAATACTTCGATCCTTAAACTCATGTCATGCATGGCATCAACGTTTTCTGGAGTAGTCACAGATCTCCGTTTTTCCTTTCTTAAATTTCGTAACACGATTTTTTATGATCGTATCCCTCAGTACGTCCACCATAATTGCATAATTTCCTTGGCGAGAACCTTCAAGAATGAAAACTTTATCACCGACCAATGGGAGTTAAAGTTTTTAAATTAATTTTTTTAATCCGGCAAAATTTCTTTATAAATAACGGTCTTTAACTTACCAACAAACATGAAGTAAGTTTTCATCTACCAAGATACTCTTTAACAATATAAAAATTCCCTTTTGTATAGAGAGGACAAAACGCTGGTTATCAATTCCCTATAGAAATGACATTGTATCAAACAAACTAGTGTTTTCGTACTGCCTGAGACTCACATAGCGCAGTACATACTACCCATCCCTTGTAAACAGACCGGTGTTGATTTCACGAACTAGGTGAGTGCGACATAACCCTTCATAAATGCTTTGACTCCTCAATGCCCCACGCTTCGTAATCGCCTACGATGTCTTGTATACAACGATAGTGGCGACATTAGCGCTCAGCGGTCAAGTAACATGGGGAGCGTGGTATTCTGTACAGTATTCCTGATCACATATAGATTGCTCATTCCTATGTTAAAATCGGTTGCACTTTGAAGAGAACAACCGCCAGGATCGCCATCCGTCCGCCGTAAACGAACACGAGATGGCAGTACAGTCGCTAATGCAATTCAAATGGGAGTTATGACGTGACTCCTTATGTAACAACTAGATGGCAGCATAGTAAACCTGACAAAAGTTGTTACCGTTAAAGCCTATAACGCAGAGCAATCTGGGTATATATGATCTAGGATAGTATAACTCTGTGACAAGTCGTATCGTTCCGTCGCCACTGTGTCAAATGCTATTGTTGTTGTATTTTCGACCATTCTAGTAAATATCTATGCTGTAAATGTCTAGTGCTCATTAAGAAATCGCAAGGATGAAGACGGAATGAGAGAAAGATTTGAATTCTTCAAATAGGTGATGATGACGATGACGATGATGATGATGATGATGATGATGATGATGATCACTACCACGAGAGTGGTGATAGTGAAAGTTGGAAGTTCTGTTTATTTTTATAGAAATTAGTATAGAAAATTGGGCTAAATAAATATTGTAATAACCTATTAACGTTAATTTAATTGAACATATGGATTTAATAATATGTATTTAAACTATGGCCAATTCAGGAAAAGACCACAAACGGGCTGACCCTTTGGGTTGAACGCAGCAGAATTTATTCAGACTGCGAAATAATGAATGGATATATAGCTTAAATGTGCAAAGTGCGACAAATCACGCTCGTTAAACCTCGCATGCGGGTCTTTGTGTTAGCTCCAGAATTGAGTTTATAAGGGGGCTCGGAGCTTTTTGGTTCAGGCATGTGGCTTTCATGTACTAGAATATAAGGCACTAACCTCCCAGCATTGCTCCCTTCTAAATAAAGCCATGCTATGAACTTGTATTATACTTCAAAATTCTCCGAGAGGATGAATATTGAGCAACACAACCTTAAATCAGTACGAAGCAATATATTAAAGAGAACCTAACTCTTCGGAAGATATTCGCCAAGAAACTCTTTACTGATCACAGATAATATGCCTTAAAAGCTATTTTGTTCAAATACGTTATGTAAAGGAATGAGACGATGTGATATTCTAAGTTCCAGATATAAGACATTGCACATCACAGCATTATATCAGTACGAAGAAGTATATTAAGGAGGAAGCAGTATATTAAGGAGGACTTAACTGTTCGAAAGATATTCGACAAGAAAATTTTGATTGATCACACATGATATGTCTTAAGAGCTATTTTGTTCGAATACGTTATGTAAAGTTACCCAAGAAAAGGAATGCCACGATGTAATATTCTAAGTCCCAGATATAAGGCATTGGGCATGATCGAAGGATCGAAGTCTAGATACACAAGATAACGCTTAATTCAGTAATTTAAATTCAATCTATTTGGTTCTATTGTGTTCTATTTGTGTTCTGTAGCATGATGGCACTAAGTCTGACCAGTTTTAGTACTTGTGACTGACGCTGCTTTATACATGATCAAAGCAGCGGAGGCATTAAAAATTTCATTTCCGAGAAAAACCATTTAACATGTTCTGCTTACGCTATCCATCGTCTTACTAAAATACGTTTTATTTTCTGTGTCCCCCACGGGTCTAGATGTTTGTTCACTGTTACCTATATTGTCTCGTAGTAGGCCATTTGCCTTGGTAACTCCACGAACAGTGAGGCTCACATTTGAGTCTTGTCTTCAGCATCCGTCAAAATATATACCCTCATCTATACCACAGAGATTTGTAAGTCAGAGATAAAAGGAGGTGGCAAAAGAAATGGAGAAAAAAGACATAAAGAAAGAATTAATGCTTTCTAAAATAAACTAAAGTAACATATTATTGCAGCAAGTACACGTATCTTCCGATGTGGCTATTCAAACTGAATTCAACCCTACATTAAAAAATCAATCACGTTTTGACGACATTCGTTCCATAGGAAGGTTTAAATATTGTTTGTTACGTGTAGCTGCAGTATGTTCTGGAATTTTTCTTATACTGGCGATATAGAGAGAATTCAAGAGTGACATTGCCACGAATGTCATGAACTCGAGATAGCGCATTCCGTTCGAGACACTACCTGTCAATAAGACATCGGTGGCAGCCCTGCACGATATTCCATGTATTTAAATTTAATTATTATTATGTCAGTATATGGGTACGGAGGGAAAGCCTTACGGTCTTAACTCTGCCAGGCAAAATAAAGCTAGTACAACCACCACCACCACCACCATCATCACCACTACTATTACTACAGGAAATTGACTCCTTTGACTGTCTGTCTTTGTCTTTCATAGGTGACATTATGGCTACGTCGCAGTTCTTCGCTGTTTGCTCTAGCACTATAATGGAGATGTGAAGTAGAATCTACGCTCCTCATTCTGCTCGAAAGGCACTCAAAACGCAACTAATCGTAATGTTATCATGACCTGTCCTCAGCCGTGTCCTGCCGGTTAACGGAGACGCAAAAGTTCGTGTGTACGGTGAACATTTAAATTGTAAGTTCTGCATAATTTCGTTGTGTTTACACTGGTATATGAAAGTAATACATGGATAACTTACTTAATTACAAATGACTTTTAAGGAACCCGGAGGTTCATTGCCGCCCGCACATAGGGTAAGGTTGTGTATATCGCACCACTTTAGCATTTATAATTTTTATTGAACAATACAATTTTTATCTTCTGCATTCCTTTACAGACATACATTCCCAGAACATTTACCTTTCATGTAAAAAAGAATCCTTGAATTTGATTTAATATTTTTGAAGTAGAATGACATTTTCGAAACACTTGTCAGTGGTGCCATTTAGGCAACTAGTTTCCTACATAGCACCTGTGGTTTCTTAAATCGCACCTCTTTAACTGTAGGGAACAGGATGAAGGAAAACTTTTAATATTGAACAGTATTTAATATGAATAATGTAATAAATGCAAATTACACGTTTATTGAAATTAATGAAAGAGAGTAAAGCATCTTCAAATGAAATTGAAAAAAATAGAGCATAAATTATCTAACATTTAAACTTCCTGAATGCGTTTTTTATTGTCACACATTTGCCATGTGCTTCACCAGGCAGTTCAAACTGTAAACTGCGTCACCTTTTCTCCACGATTATCTCGAAGCCACCTAAGAACTGCTTCATGATTTAGCTGTCTGAAATGGTTTGAAGATAGATATATCTAAAGGTTGGGCCTCTGAGTATTATGACGAGGAAGCTGAAATAGGAGCACATCATTTTCTCGAGATAATCTAGCTTCTAAATTTTTGGAATGGTTCGTTTAGGTGGACATACAGAAGCAGCACTTTTTTCCATGGCAGGTTTGAGTGGCAAATAAAATGTTTAAGCTATTCGACAAATAGTTGACTGTTGATGTAACCTGAATCAGAGCAAACAAATAACGATCCTGGAAGAACACCAGCTGAAAATGTAGGATGCACTGTTTGACGTTTAAAAATTATCATAGGTGGCACAAAATATCTGGTGCGCTTGTACAACACACACTTGTTGTATTAACGCCCTTTTCACCACTTGATATTGCACCCACCTGATGCATTCCTCGTTCAGTTAAAATTTTTGGGCCTTCTTTTGTACGGCTAGAATTGCTACAATTGCTCATATCGTACCGGTGCGAATTAGGCACCTACAAAGTGGTGCGAATTAAGAAACTACGTCATAAGTTATTATTTCCTTTATTATAGCCTATAATCACCACATGTTCGAAAATCGTACTAAGTTAAATGTTCTTTAATATTTCTTTTAACCAATAACATCTTAAGATTATGGATTCCTTTGCATACAAATACGTTATTTAGTTACAAAATGTTAGCTAAATTTACATCCAACTGAGCGATTGTATTAAATACTCTATCACCACGTTGCTAGCACAAGGAAGTGGCAGAAATCAAGTGGCATGGTGGAAGTTCATATGGTAGATTGTAACAATACCACTGGATGCTACACTACTATACAGTAGTAACTTGTTTTAAACTAGCAGTGGTGCCATTTAGGAAGCGGTGCGATTTTTGCTACTCTACCCTAAGTCCGCCATCGGTCCCTATCCCGAGATGATTAATCCAGTCTCTAATATCATATTCCACACCTCCCTCAAATTCATTTTAATATTATCTGCCCATCTACGTCTCAACCTCCCCAAAGGTCTTTTTCCCTTCGGCCTCCCAACTAACACTCTATATGCATTTCTGGATTTGCCCATACGTGCTACATGCCCTGCCATCTCAAATGTCTGGATTTAATGTTCCTAATTATGTCAGGTGAAGAATACAATGCGTGCAGTTCTGCGTTGTGTAATTTTCTCAATTCTCCTGTAACTTCATCCCTTTTAGACCCAAATAATTTTCCTAAGAACCTTATTCTCAAACACTCTTAATCTCTGTTCCTCTCTCAAAATGAGAATCCAAGTTTCACAACCATACAGAACAACCAGTAATATAATTGCTTTATAAATTCTAACTTTCAGATTTTTTGACAGCAGACTAGATGACAAAATCTTCTCAACCTAATAATAACAGGC
Source organism: Periplaneta americana (assembly GCF_040183065.1). Lineage (NCBI taxonomy): Eukaryota > Metazoa > Arthropoda > Insecta > Blattodea > Blattidae > Periplaneta > Periplaneta americana. The sequence goes on from NC_091124.1 coordinate 100,473,243, forward strand.
ATTTCCCATATTTATTCTGCGTTTAATTTCCTCCGGAGTGGCATTTATATTTGTTACTGTTGCTACAAGATATTTGAATTTTTCCACTCTTCGAAAGATAAATCTCCAGTTTTTATATTTCCATTTCGTAGAATATTCTGGTCACGACACATAATCATATACTTCGTCTTTTCGGGGTTTACTTCCAAACCTATCTCTTTACTTGCTTCCAGTAAAATTCCCGTGTTTTCCCTAATCGCTTGTGGATTTTCTCCTAACATATTCACGCCATCCGCATAGACCCTCTCTGTTATCCTGAACTTTCCTAATTACATATTCTAGAGCGAAATTAAAAAGTAAAGGTGATAGTGCATCTCCTTGCTTTAGCCCGCAGTGAATTGGAAAAGCATCAGATAGAAACTGGCCTATACGGATTCTGGTGTAATTTTCACTGAGACACAATTTAATTAATCGAACTAGTTTCTTGGGAATACCAAATTCAATAAGAATGTTATATAAATCTTTTCTCTTAACCGAGTCATATGTATTTTTGAAATCTATGATAAACATTTATAACAACAACATTAACTACAACTCATTAGACAGACTATGTTCTATTGTCATAGATCCGATGAGAATATCGCTGACAAAACAACGGTCTGTAAGGTAAAAGTGTTTCTTGAAACAAATAGGTTTCTTTTTCATTTTTAAACTATCGAGTCGCTTCATCATCACCTCATCGACCTTCAATGGTTTAACCACTTGAAATGGGTCACTAACAATACACTCTATGTCGATAATGAAAATTATATTCTTTTCGCTTTTGTGAGTATTCTTGCGTTGTCTACGCACGCAGTGACAGAGTAATTACGACTAGAGCTTAACTTCACCTTCATACGTACGGACTGATGTCAAAGGAACGTGAAGCAGCGGTTAAGCAATTACCCTACATCCTTAGTTGTGGAGAGTAACTTTGTTTGTGAGACGTGATCAGAATTAGCAAAGAAGGAGCTTGTAAGCTTTGAGATATTTGAAAACCTTTATAATATTGTTTAACACGCATTAGAATTCTTTCAACATTCCGTCCTAGGTGTTTGATTGACGTGCAAAATCGTCCTTTTTCTGTGAGAGTCCTTTTAATTTTACTGGCCTGCTTCATTTAGTTCCATTCACTAAATCACAACCAACCTTTTCCTAATTTGTATTCCGCCTTTTTTTGCCGCATCTTCCTCGCCGCGCCATCTCTGTCTGTCATGCTACACAGAGAATCCGCAATGGAGGGCACCGATTAGTCGAGCGTCGCGTCGCTTCTCTTTTTACTTTTCTTTTTTCAGTGGCTTATTGGTTTCTGGGGTAGGCCTTTTCTATTTACAGAGAGGCAAATGGGATCCACGTGATCGAGATTTATTGCAGCGTAGGGGCGTTACTTAAGGTGAAGCTGTGATAGAGTTATGCTGAAAATAATATTCTTTTCTATGTTTTCATGTCGATTATACTAATTGACGTGCCTCAATGATACGTCGGAAAAAAAGAGATGCGCGTACAGTGTATTCCTCTGCCAATTACTTTATAAAACCAGATTCCAAAGCAGCTTCAAGTAGAAAAATATTAAAATTGGAAATAGGTATTGATAGTAAGTCCCGCGCCGTGGCGTAGTGGACTAAGGCATCTTGCTTAGGACTCGCGTTACGGAACGCACCCTGGTTCGAGTCCTCATGGGGAAAGACATTTTTCCATGAAATTTCGGCCAATAGCCTATATGGGACCAGTGCCCACCCAGCATCGTGATGCACTTGGACAGCTACGATGGTAGCGAAATCCGGCTGCGAAAGCCAACTATAACGGCAGGGGGAATCATCGTGCTAAACACACAATACTTCTATTCTGGTTGGATGATCGTCCACCTCCGCTTTGACATGTGAACGTGACACCAGTAGCCGGCTGGTTTGTCTGGGCCCTTCTTGGGCTGTGGCGCCACGGATTATTATTATTATTATTATTATTATTATTACTATTATTATTATTATTATTATTATTATTATTATTATTATTATTATTATTATTATTATTACTTTCAATATGTAGGTACAAAGAAATCCGTAAGGCAACCATTTCAAGACCTACTCCACATTTATCATGCTAACAAAAAGCTTTCCTTTCTTTTTTTCGGTACATGACTTAAAATGGATACAAGGGAATAAATGAATGAGTGTAGAATAGTAGGTGAGGATAATGTGAAAGACAGTCGCGACTCTTGTTTCAGTTCAAGGACAATTATTTATTGGCTCAATGATCTTTGAAGCTCCAAGACTATACGTAAACTACTTGTTTGATTCCGATGTAGGGTAAAGTTGTCTAATTCCGTGATACTCCTAATCCCGTAATATTTTTTTTTAATTGAATGTCAATCAAAGCTTAGCGTTCGACCATAGCGCCAGACATCTTTCTTGAAAGAGTGCATCTTTCGCCTACTTTTGAGACATCGGTGAACTTCCTAGCAAGATACCCAATCCCGTGACATTCAGTGAAAAAAACGTATCACGGAATTAGTGGTATCACGGATTTAGGCAAGTTAGGAAGTAAAAACATTGAATGATTATATAACCTACAATATCAATATCAAAACTAAGTATGTGAATTATGAAATAACCGCATTCGATGCATTAGAACTTTTAGTGAATTTTTCTGTATCAGAAATGAAAAACGTTCGCGATATTAGATCATTGCTGCCTAGTCTGCTCTACAATACTGAGATTTTGGAACCTCATAATCTTTACAAAAGTATTTTGCTAAAAAGCATAGATCCTAGAAGATCTTCGTTTCATATATCCTAAATAAAATTGTAATATGTAATTTTTATATCATCCTAGCATTAAGCTTATACATAGCATAGGCCTAGATGTCCAATTGTAACTCGTACGAGGTAACCCCTGGCGTAAGCAACCCAAAGCGATATCCTTTAAGGTCGTTTTTCCTATTATATATAGAAAGTTATTGACTTTAGCAGAGGATGCTTGACGTGCAATATCTCCTGGCTCTATAGGCGTTTGGACACCCATGATATATAGGTTGTTACTACATCCGTAATCGCCTTATTATAGCACGCGTGTCAATAAAAGCAATGACGTATTCGTTATGACGTAACAAGAAATGAAATGCAGGACAGAAGGTAACGTAGGGCCTACCATTTATTTCCGATCTTTGACAATTTTCTATCACTTTTGTAATATCACATAAAACAGTTGTGTGATTCAGAGAAACCATATTAACAAAATAAAGGAACATTTGTAACATAACCTGCAAGGTCATCCATTTATCTTTATTCAATGTCAATGCCAGGCGCAACTAATCGATACCAACATATGAAAACTCTGTGAGCTATGGATCCCAAATTTCTTTTTATAATTTATTTCCTACAATTTATAATGCTAAGATGCTATAAATTGTTGTATCCAACTCGTGGATAATCTTATTATGATACCCGTGAAAATTCTCTCGTGCTATAATCACCAAGATTATCCACTTGTTGCATAAATAGCTGTTGTGTATTCTGACTTCAAACTTCCGTTTATCATAGATAATATTATGTGGCCAAAACTTCATGCTATCTGTTAAATCATCATCATCATCATCATCATCATCATCATCATCATCATCATCACAATACGGCCTGAAGATATTAAAAATTATAACCATAACCCTGCTTATTTACGGCAGAACTAAAAATTTACTAAATATCTCACACTTTCTATTCCATACAAGAACGCTAGGCATTTCACAGTAGTGTGTAAATATTAATATAATAATCTTCTGTTATACATTATTATAGTAACCGTATTGCTTTGTATAATATGTTATTGTTATTATGGTAATACATTTTTGTATGGTCTACATATTTTCATATTTTATAATTATTATGTTAAACATAAGAATAGGTCATATTATTCTTTATTCTATTTTCAAAGCAACTTTAAGAATGTTACAGTAGAAATAAATAACTCAGTAAGTCAGCCAGCCTGTCTCTCTATCTGCCAATCCGCCTCTAGAAGACTTAAAAGTTTAATTGCTTCCTCCATCGTTTCTGTGGTCCTCCAACTCGCCTCTTTCCCACAGATTATCTAACCATGCTGCGAGGAGCATTCTATGGTTAGTTATCCTCATTAAGTGTCATACCAGTTCTTCCTGTATTTTTAATAACGGAGTTAATACACTCAATATTAAATTCTGGTTTTCTCGATTTATTTTATGGCCAAGTAAACCAAAGCTGTCAATGGTCCAAGAAGTCGCATTCAATCTCCTTCAAACCTCCTTTATGAGCCTTAGTCAAAAACCATGATTCGAAGCTATATAACAATGTAGAAGTCGCTATTGTTTTATAGGATTTAAGCACAGTAGGCCTATCTTTACTTATTTTTTTTATTAACGTGTGATTTATTGTGCTTATAAGCTTTTGGATATAATTCAACTTATTTTCTACATGTGTAGAAGTCATGTAAGAAAGTTCGCAGCATAGATAGGTGAAATAATTAATTTTTTCAGCCATTTCATTTTAAATTACAATTCTGTGGTGTTCGGGTAAAGGGGTATAAGTCATTTTTTTGTGCAGATGGAATTTTGTTCCCCAGATGAACACACAAGTTAAACTATACAAGGGAGTGTGCAAAAATCAAAAGAATACTAGCAGTTGATGTGTTTTATTTGTGTAGAAAATTATTTGCAATTCAGTGTACATAAATTCCAGATTCAGTGTATGTACTCGTACATAAATCCATAACTCAAATAACATTCTTGTATCTACCCACAGTACTAGAATATGACTTGATCTTGCCACTGACACCGATTCCGAGAATCACTTGTATTTTTTCACTTTGGCTGCCTAATCGTTAACGTTAGCTAAAACCTCATCCAGATGAAACAAAAATATAGATCTAAAGCATAGATGCTAAATACCGCAACTTACTGTGGCTTATTCTTTTGGAAATTAAAATAACGCCCTATCTTTATATAATGTATAACAGCAGCATTATTGCTGATGTACGTAACAACTTAAAATAAAGGAAACTGACGATTGACAGAAAATTGTACGATAACTGCATAGACACTGAAGTACCCAGGAATAACCTACAACATTTTCACACATCATAAATTCCGCTTAAAATAGTCAGAATGTTTATATGAATGTCTAGTGTGGAAACCTAGCACTCAAGTTCCTCAAAATAAAACGGGTTAGGATGTAATCTTACACAAATTTGAATAGAAAAAGTACATAGATATTTTCTTACATCTAATATAGGCCTATACTCTGTATCTAGTAAGGCTGGGAACGGAGCGGTTCGGTTCGGAGCAGTTATTGTGACGTCATTACTCGGTAGTACCGAGTACAAATTTGTGGCGGCAGATTTAAAATTTAGATGGATTGCCTCGATTTTAGAACGTACTTTGAAAGTGAAACCAAGGGTGTTTTAAAAGCGTCGTAGTAAAGCGCTTTGGCTTCGCCAATTGACGAGAAAAAAGTGTTTCTCTTCATTGCAAAATGGAGGTTGCAAATTTCATTTGCGTGATTACAATTATTTGCGGAGTTATTTTGTATGAAAGGCCTATTTAACTTTCAGTGTTGTTATATATGACAGACGAAATAAAATTGATAAAATAATTTATAACACTAATAGCTAATAAATTAACACGCGAGAGGTAAACGTTAAACGCTGTAGCTAAGTAAAAAAGAAGATAGAAAGAAATGGGCTCCATGAAGCACTGCCTAAAACACTTAAAATAACACACAGAATTATTTACTTTTACGGAAAGTGGGTAAAATAATCAATAAAACGTGGAATATTAAACTGAAGAATATAATGTTTATTTATTTTATAACATTACTAGCCTTCAATACAACCATGTTCTCTTTGGTGAAGAATAATATTATTGATAAATTAAAGTAATTAGGTAACATAATTCGTAGAAATAAATACAAATAAAATTATGACTGATGTGGTAACACAAATCCAATAAACACAAATAGAAAAAAAATATAATGCACTTCCTTTTTTTTTAACATATTTTAATATTAATCAAACACTCAATTATTATTATTATTATTATTATTATTATTATTATTATTATTATTATTATTATTATTTACAGTAATATGTTCAGCTTGTCATTGTTCATTAGGCCCACTTGACAGGTCATATAATAGGATGAACACCTCTTCAATACTAGAGGCCTTTCAGTCCGCCTTGGGGATAAGGAAATAATTTGTGCTGCAGCAGAAAATATTTAAATACAACCTACGTTGTTGTCTGCTAGAATTAAGTAAAACACGTGAACTCTGTCTGAACGTTTGAACTGACCGGTAACGGCTCGGTTAACCGAGTAACTTCGGTGCTCCGCTGCCAAGCACATAAACCGATAGAACCGAGTAACTCAACAGTTCTACTCGCTCCGTCCCCAGCTCTGGTATCTAGTGTTCCTATTTAGTCATGTTTCTGATATTTGTGCTGACTGTCATATACAGAGCGTTAAAAAAGTATTCAATAATTTAGGAGGTGATAGTATGCATCAAAATAAGAAAATAATGTCTAATAAACATGGGTCCTGTAACACACACTTTCTGAGATCTGAACACTTGTTCACAGGAAGTGCTCAATGTGACATCCATTTATGGCAATGCATTTCTCTGCCCTACAGTACAGTACACTACCAGATAATCATACCGTAGTTGATGGAATACTGATCCGTCGCAAGGAATACTGAAAACAAAAGTTTCGTTGCGGATATGAGTTGGGGTTCAGCAGATTTGGTGTTGTGAATTTGCGTAATCAGCGTGTATGAGCTGATGAAAATTCTCATACAGTTGAAGAAACAAGGCATCAGCACCTATTCTCAATCAACATATGGGCAGGCATTCTTGGTGATAGATTAATAGGGTCATACGTGCTACCACAGACATTAACTGGGGTTAGTTATCAGGACTTTCTTATTAACATAGTACCGCTGAATTGGTCGGGGAAGCCCCACACCTTGGCCTGCTCGTTCCCCAAACCTAACCCCCTAGACGTTTGGTTATAGGGACACATGGCGAAATTGGTTTACGCCACTGCAAGCAACAATCTGCAGACACTACAGGATCGCGTCTTCAAAGCAGTCAGCATATATAAGAACAACCAGGTCAATTTCAAAGAGTGCGTGATTCCTTATGCCGAAGGACAGAGGAATGCATTAACATGAATGGACGTCACATTGAGCACCTCCTATGAACAAGTGTTCATATCTCAGAAAGTATGTGTTGTAGGACCCATGTTTATTATAAATTATTTTCTTCTTTTGATGCATACTAGCATCATACTATTTAACACTCTGTATAATACAATAAATGATGATGAAATGAGTTGAAAGGGACATTATAACATGTGGAAGACAATTCATTTTGCAATGCGGTACGAAGTTCCATAACTGTATGCCTGATTATAGTAATTATTGATCACTAGAAAATAAAGTATTAAAGTTAGAGACTCATATTAACAGGGAACTTGACAAGAGAATTATGAAACATGAAAAAAGAAATGCTTGTCAGATAGTTGAAAGTGAAAAGGATCTATGATATTAAAATATATATTAGTGGCGTAAATAGGAAGAAAACATCAGCTTCATTTAAATATTACTTCAAACGCATTCGTTCCATTTTTGGTTAAAAGAAATTACAATAGCATAAAATAGAAATATGTTCATACCATTAATTTAAATAATGTCAGTGGTAGAATAGTATGTAGTAGGTCCTACATTTATTCTAAATAGCTATCGCTGTTATTCTGTTTCAAATTTGTAACATAAGCAGAGAATTATCTTGTTCACAAATGACGAAAATCGAGTGCCGTTACAACTAATCCGCGTATAGTCCCCTGGGGCTGGGGCTCGATTGCAAACAGACTCTCTCCTATTTATAATTTCACGGGCTCTTAAACCGTTTAATCTTCCTGTAAAATCGTTCTATGCGTTACATGTAGAATGGAATTCACAACGCAATACAATTCAGAGAAAAATAAACAGCATAAACACACGCATGTTCGGTATGAAATCCCTAGACCCAAACATTATTGTACTGTCCCCAAGATAAAATAATACAGGAACTCAATGCCAAGTATTCACTCCCTATATATGCTAATGCAATATGCTCTTTGGACACAGATTTTTCTCCTTATAACGGTTATAGATTTCTCACAATTCTTATCCAGCAGGCGATCGAACACATTACAGATACACTTACAAATGGCTTTTAAGGAACACGCAGGTTCATTGCCGCCCTCACATAAGCCCGTCATCAGTCCCTATCGTGTACAAGATTAATCTAATCTCTATCATCATATCTCACATCCCAGTAACGGTCAGCGCGTCTGGCCGCGAAACCAGGTGGCCCGGGTTGGAATCCCTGTCGAGGCAAGTTACCTGGTTGAGGTTTTTTCCGGGGTTTTCCCTCAACCCAGTACCAGCAAATGCTGGGTAATTTTCGGTGCTGGACTCCATACTCATTTCACCGTCATTATCACTCTCATTTCATTCAGACGTTAAATAACCTGAGATGTTGATACAGCGTCGTAAAATAACCCAATAAAATAAAAAATAAAATATCCCACATCCCTCAAATCCATTTTAATATTATCCTCCCATCTACGTCTCGGCCTCCCCAAAGGTCTTTTTTCCTCCGGATTTCCAACTAACACTCTATATGCATTTCTGGATTCGCCCATACGTGCTACATGTTCTGCTCATCTCAAACGTCTGGATTTAATGTTCGTGATTTTGTTAGGTGAAGAATACAATGCGTGCAGTTCTGCGTTGTGTAACTTGAGACGGTTCCTCGTATAGGATAAGGAGATTTTCATTAGATTAGTATTTCGTGTTAATATTCTCATATGGATAGTAAGAAGCATGCACGTGTAAGTTAGTTTCAAAATCTGAGACGGAAGTAACAGGTGGACAGGAAGACCGAAAGGAAGCTAGGCGGACAGGAAACATGTGTCCAGGCGTGGAGTTGACTGATGAGGGAATGTATGGACTTTGCCTGCGGGTGGTCAGTAAGATGACGCCAAGCCAGGTTCCAATAGAGATGATCTGGTATATGTCAGAGAATGGTCAGGACGCCGGAAGTAGGAGATGTTCTAGTTAACGAACAATTTTTGAAGAACGCGTCTTAAGTGACGTAAGTGTAATCATGGCCAATCAGGATTCTTAATAGAGACACGTGATATATAGATAGGAGGGCGAAATTCTATGTTTGGTGGTTGAAAGTAGGGGATAGATTTGGCAGATAGACAGAAGGCAGATAGACAGTGTTCGGAGAGGTCACACTCCACATATTCTCGGCAAACCTAACTCGGAAGTATAACAATTTACGGACTTAGAATTTTTTAGTGGGTGTAATAAGAAGTCGTGTGTTGCATTATTATTATAAGTCTGAATTCTTTCCTCTCATCACGTTATCAACTGTCCGTTATATTACTGGTGTTTTATAGTACAAAATATATAATTACGTGAATTCAGAAATTAGTATACCAACTTGCGGGAAGTGAGAGCGAGATATTATACACTTGGACGCGCATTTCTGCTGATCTGAAACGAACACTTAATAGTAATAATAAACGCTTTCATAGTTCTTACCAACAACTTCTGGTGTGCGCCTACATCATTTCAACCTACGAGCACGTCTCCCAAACCCCATGTCCCGACCGTTTTGCAGCTGACCTGGGAATCTCATACCTCTACCGGAGTAATCTCGAGGAGGCTGGCGCCCAAATTAATCAGTGTATATAATTAATTATTGACATCGACGTGCTTCCTCGAGATACTCTCTCCATATATGACGGAGCTGGCAGCCGAGGGCGACGACGACTGTTACAAAATTTGGCGCCCAACGTGGGGCTCGAGATGGCAACAATGACCACGGCGGGGATCGACGCGAGAGCCGACAGCCGACGCAGGGTTAATGCGGCTCGAGATGGCAACAATGACAACGGCGGGGATCGACGCGAGAGACGACAGCCGACGCAGGGTTAATGCGGCTGATGGCAACAATGATCGCAGCGGGGATCGACGCGAGAGCCGACAGCCGACGCAGTGTTAGTAGAGCAGCTTGCAGTATCATGCAGTGTCAACGACCGACAGCCACAACACCATGCAGACCCCAAACAGCTGAGAACAATGATGGACGGTGGGGGAGACGATCAACCAGGCGTACCCTTGAAGACGTCGATACGTAAGCATAAATGGTTTCATTTCAATTGTTGTGTCCATATATATGTACATGTGTGTAATTCATTTTGGTAGGGTTTATTTTGTTTTTGAGTTTAAGGGGAATTGTTGAAGATATATTATATATTACATGTTGCTAAGGAGCCAGACTAGAAGTAAAAAAAAAAAATGGAGACTACAGCAGGGACGAGTACTAGCCAAGATAAAGAAAGTTCGCGAGGTTCGGACAATGCCATGTCGAATAATGTGTTAGAGCGGATATTGGAGCAGATGAATCAGATGAGGAACGAAATGATAGAAACTAGTAATAATTTGAAGAGTGAGATGGCTGAGAATAGTAGCAGGCTAGAGAGCCATAGTAGCAGGCTAGAGAGCCAGTTCGGTAATTTGAAGAGTGAGATCGGTAATTTGAAGAGTGAGATGGCTGAGAATAGTAGCAGGCTAGAGAGCCAGTTCGTTAATTTGAGAAATGAAGTAGCCGAGAATTATAGGAAATTGGAATCTATGCTGGTCTGGAATTGTAGTGAATTGAATAATAAGATAGCCGAGAATAGTAATGAAGTGGAAAGTAAATTAATTGAGAATACTAATGGATTGAATAATAAGGTAGCCGAGAATAGTAATGAAGTGGAAAGTAAATTAATTGAGGATATTAGTGAATTGAATAACAAGGTAGCCGAGAATAGTAATGAAGTGGAAAGTAAATTAATTGAGGATATTAGTGAATTGAATAATAAGGTAGCCGAGAATAGTAATGAAGTGGAAAGTAAATTAATTGAGGATATTAGTGAATTGAATAATAAGGTAGCCGAGAATAGTAATGAAGTGGAAAGTAAATTGATTGAGGATATTAGTGAATTGAATAATAAGGTAGCCGAGAATAGTAATGAAGTGGAAAGTAAATTGATTGAGGATATTAGTGAATTGAATAATGAGGTAGCCGAGAATAGTAATGAAGTGGAAAGTAAATTAATTGTGGATACTAGTGAATTGGATAATAAGATAGCCGAGAATAGTAATGAAGTGGAAAGTAAATTAATTGTGGATATTAGTGAATTGGATAATAAGATAGCCGAGAATAGTAATGAAGTGGAAAGTAAATTAATTGAGGATACTAGTGAATTGGATAATAAGATAGCCGAGAATAGTAATGAAGTGGAAAGTAAATTAATTGTGGATATTAGTGAATTGGATAATAAGATAGCCGAGAATAGTAATGAAGTGGAAATTAAATTAGCTGTGAATATTAATGAATTGAAAGAGAAACTAGATGAAAATAGTACTGAACTGAAAGATAAGTTAGCTGAGATTATTAATGGATTGAATAATACGATAGCAGGAAATAGTAATGAAGTGGAGAGTAAATTAGCTAAGGATATTAATGAGAATACTGAGGAATTGAATATTATGGTAGCCGAAAATAATAATGAGGTGGAAAGTAATATAAATATGGATATTAATGGATTGGACGATAATCTCGATGAGAATAATAATGAAATGCAGTATAGACTAGCCGAGGACAGTATCAGGTTAGAGAGCCAGGTGTTAGAAAGTTATGGAGCATTCAAGGAGCAAGTAAATAGAGTAATCGAAAAGTTTTATGAGTTTAGGAGCAATAGTGGACTTGTGAAAGAGAATGCGGAAACCATCACAAACATGGGGCGGAGGGCAGAAGAAGCCTTCCCACCCCACAGAGGGTACAAAAGCAATGACCATAATGACGGTTGGAGCAGGGATCGGCCACACAGTGCTGGCGGTCATGGTTTACAACCCTACAATAATGACCGATTTTCTAACAATGGTACAAAGCGGTACTGCAACGATCAAAGGAGTGAATATAGGAAGGGCTATTGGAGGCCTCATTTTTCTGCAGGAGGAGAAAAAGTTAAGTGGAAGCATGCTGGTAGATTTAGAGTGAGGAGAAGTGTGTCTCCACGTGTAAATTGTCAATTTAAGGATGGCACAATGACATATGAGGAAGGCCGCAGACGATCCCATTCGGAGAATGACGATCCGATTCATGATAGACATCCAGGCGACGTACCAGGTTAATAGACGAGAATTTGTGTGAGGTTGAAAATAATATGATTTTAATTATAAGAAAAATAAGAATGTGTTTGTTTTGTGCATGTAGTATTTGAGCGGTATAAGCAACTAGAACCAAGAACTGATTTCAGTGCGGAAAATGTTAACCTTGGGAAAATTTTTGTTACTTTTGTTTTCTTTTTTTTGCCACCTTCAGAATTAGTGTTTTTGTGTGTTTTCTTATAAGATCATGCGATAAGTAGTATTCCCTGTGGCAATAATTTAAAGATGATATTAATAAGAATTAATAATGATTAATAATAATGATAGAATATTTTTTTTAATTAACTTCATTTATGTTCATTCATTTGTAGAGGTTGAATGATTCGATTTGAATATGTATCCATTTTTTAGAATCAATATTAAGTGCCAGACCCTCATTTTTAGTTCGAGACATAAAGTTGTCCTCTATATTGAGGGGACGTTATTCGAGATGTGTATTCAAGGTTGCAGCTCATGTATGAGATATGATAAATAGAGTCAGTTAGTATTTCAGAAGTATTATGTATCGTTTGGTATAATTTTGATTCTGGTTAATAATTATTTCGGTTTTATGAAGGTGGATGTGTTTTCAAGGGTTGCAGCTAATGTGTGAAGTATGATATAAAGAGTTAATTGGTATTTTAAAATGTATTATGTATTATTTAGCGTATTTTTTTTTATTGTAGTTCATAATTCTTATTTATATGTTATAAGTATAAGTATGTATCAAGGAACCGATCATGAATGTGAGTGAGAGAGCGCCATTGTATTCGGATGTGCCCTGAATGTTACGATTGGATGCTGTATATATGTCAGGTAGAAGTCAGTTAAACTGGCGTGTGAGATGTAAGCAGGCGTGAGGTGTGTATATAGATTCATACATGTGAATAGTTGTAAATATGTAATAATTGTAAGTGTAAATTTGTACATTGTTTATAAGCATAGCAAAAGGTGTATCCAAGTGTGACTAATTAGGGGACACCGGAGACTAGTAGCGAAGGTATTTTTTTTTTTTTGGGACGTCTCATAACAACAAATATTCCCTTGGGAATATTCTTTGTTGTGAGAGGGCATTTGAGACGGTTCCTCGTATAGGATAAGGAGATTTTCATTAGATTAGTATTTCGTGTTAATATTCTCATATGGATAGTAAGAAGCATGCACGTGTAAGTTAGTTTCAAAATCTGAGACGGAAGTAACAGGTGGACAGGAAGACCGAAAGGAAGCTAGGCGGACAGGAAACATGTGTCCAGGCGTGGAGTTGACTGATGAGGGAATGTATGGACTTTGCCTGCGGGTGGTCAGTAAGATGACGCCAAGCCAGGTTCCAATAGAGATGATCTGGTATATGTCAGAGAATGGTCAGGACGCCGGAAGTAGGAGATGTTCTAGTTAACGAACAATTTTTGAAGAACGCGTCTTAAGTGACGTAAGTGTAATCATGGCCAATCAGGATTCTTAATAGAGACACGTGATATATAGATAGGAGGGCGAAATTCTATGTTTGGTGGTTGAAAGTAGGGGATAGATTTGGCAGATAGACAGAAGGCAGATAGACAGTGTTCGGAGAGGTCACACTCCACATATTCTCGGCAAACCTAACTCGGAAGTATAACAATTTACGGACTTAGAATTTTTTAGTGGGTGTAATAAGAAGTCGTGTGTTGCATTATTATTATAAGTCTGAATTCTTTCCTCTCATCACGTTATCAACTGTCCGTTATATTACTGGTGTTTTATAGTACAAAATATATAATTACGTGAATTCAGAAATTAGTATACCAACTTGCGGGAAGTGAGAGCGAGATATTATACACTTGGACGCGCATTTCTGCTGATCTGAAACGAACACTTAATAGTAATAATAAACGCTTTCATAGTTCTTACCAACAACTTCTGGTGTGCGCCTACATCATTTCAACCTACGAGCACGTCTCCCAAACCCCATGTCCCGACCGTTTTGCAGCTGACCTGGGAATCTCATACCTCTACCGGAGTAATCTCGAGGAGGCTGGCGCCCAAATTAATCAGTGTATATAATTAATTATTGACATCGACGTGCTTCCTCGAGATACTCTCTCCATATATGACGGAGCTGGCAGCCGAGGGCGACGACGACTGTTACAAACTTTCTCCATTTTCCTGTAACTTCAGCCCTTTAAGCCCCAAATATTTTCCTAAGAACCTTATTCTCAAATACCCTAATCTCTGTTTCTCTCTCAAAGTGAGAGTCCAAGTTTCACAACCACACAGAACAACCGGCAATATAACCACATTACAGATATACTATTTTACAAATCTGACTTTCACATATAGCTCTCTGTGAAGCTGAATTGAATAATTTCAAGACAAAAATTGTTCTGGGCATCGAACCCGTGACCTTTGACTGAACGCGTCAGCGCTCTGCCAACTGAACTACTTGGGAACTCAACCTCAAATATTCCCTTTATATACACATACCTCAAATGGATTGAAAAAACTCTACCACACACTAGCCTACCTCAATTATTCCCTTTATATCCGCATACCTCAAATGGATTGATAAAACGTCGCACCCCCAACACTGAGTGCACACTTTCTGTGTGACTTAAATTTGTGACTGTGTTAACAAACAGTGACGTGTATTATACAAATCTGCACTCAAGTTTGGGTCTCTGATATCTTGTCAACCCATTTGAGGTATGTGGATATAAAGGGAATAAATCTCGGGTGCTCATATAAAGGGGGTTAAGTGTGAATTGGCTAAAATGACATAAGTACAGGGAACTCCTCCCAGTTACTTCTGTCTTGTGTTAAAAGGCGTTAAACCATTCTTCCATCGATAATATAGTTCGTGTGATGCTTCATATTTCGTGACAAAGAGGTTTTTTCAGTACCAAAGAAGAGAAGTTTACACATTTTACAATTTGACTTAACCCCCTTTACACGAGCACCCGCGAATTGAGCCGGGGTCTGGTAGACATCCTGAGTAGCTCAGTCGGTAGAACGTTGGCGCGCTCAGCTAAAGGTCTCGAATTCGATGCCCAGCCTCGGAACAATTTTTCCCTTGAAATTATTCAGTTCTACTATTTCTTTGTATGCTATCCGGAGTAAAGAATGATTTGATTCTATTTATGTTATAAATGCAGCCTAATAAAGTAACAAATACATTAAGAATGTGCTCATTCATTTCATGATGATAATATTAAGGAATTCATAGTAACAGCAAGAGCAATAAAGCATATTATCGCCCTACATTTATCATTCACTCTTATCCAATACACAAATATTGAGATAGATTATATCACTGAATGCTTTCAGTGTTTTAAAGCCTTTGCTTCTTCAAATTTAATACAACTAAGTCAGATATCATCCGGACGCGGTGTATTCAACGGCTAAATTGCTTCACTTAACAATGTGTGAAAGTTTCGAATTCGTCTACAACATTCATTTTGTCCGTTGATAATGTTACCTCCAGTGTTGATTAGTGTTGTGAACCAGAGCATAACTACCCTGTAGCAATTTCGCTATCTGTCTATGATATATCTTAGGAAATATTTTAGAAATATTGTAACGCGTTATAAAAGATTCGGAAAGAAATTCATAATTTTACTTTAAGTTTTCGTCGCATTCCATCAACTAACACCAAACATGGATTCCCGAAAGTATTTCAAGAATGTCCTTAAGAATTTTAGTAATAGTTGGCGGACACAACAACGAATTTTACTCTTTTATACAGGGACATCATTTTATTTTTACTAACATTTTTAATATTAATCTGGCTATACCTTTCTATTAACGATTGAAAGAGGAAACACAGTTTGCTACCCCTTCCACGACTGGAGTTCGATGATACTGGCGTAAAATACAAACCACTTTACTAGGTATAGGAGGGAAGAAAAGTATTTCAATTATGTAAACTAGGAAATATCACAATTTTGAGTTTGATAATTCTCATTAGGTTTTTGTTTAATAAAAATACAGTACAGTATTACCACTTAGTGTTTTACTCACGAACTGAGCTATCCATTCGGACGTATTAATTATGCAATGTATATTGTACTGTTACAGAACATTAGCGTACAATATAGAGAATGAAGTTAAATTGAAAAATAATCATAATATGGATATTTAAACACATTTTTGAAAATGGTGGCCGTTCATTTCGATACAGGCTTCAGTTCTTTTGTGCATATTATCACACTATAGACTATTGTACCTAATTCCAATTACCAGTTTCGTCCTTCGTACGAGTAACTCATGTTGAAATAATTCTGTACCTACGCTATAAAAGAGTACCTTACGTACTGTAAATTCAATCTTCACTTCTGTCCGATCCGAAAAGATAAAATTACTCAGAAATGCTATCTACTTTCCGTTCAAGTTGTTTTGTCGCAGGGTCGTAGAAAGGGGGGGGGTGAATCACGTGACAGTTAATTACTTAACGAGGCTCTTTTATTTAAGTTATTTTAAACACTTTTATAATATTATGTAGACGTCCAATTCCTAACAGAAATTAATGTTTTCAGAAAAGAGCTAAGACAGCCCAGCTACTATACTTTACAGAGGGGGAACAGAAGTAGGTGGGGGAAACCGGGATGCGACGTAGGCAAACGGACGACAGTACCTGTGCGAAAATATGAGTCAATATTGAAAGCTCTTTCGTCACTGGAAAACGCGAACATATTTCTGAAACGTACTATACTCCTAACTCAGTACTGCTTACGCGCCTTCGGCTCTGTGTCGTGAACGGTTGGAAGTTTACTAGTAGAAGGGGTGGGAGTGAAATACATTCAAAAAGTCAGGTACAATAAAAATTGAAGTAAAAATAAAACGATGTCCCTGTGTAAACAATGTATCTTATACATTGCATAATGGATACGTCTACTGGACAGTTCAATTGGTGACTACAAACATTTATTGTTAATACTGTACTGTATTTTGAGTAAATATAAACCTAACGAAAATTATCAAACTGAAAATCATAATAGTTTTTAGTTTACGTAAATGGATGCACTACCTTTCTTCTCTCCTATACCTAGTAAAATAATTTGTTTGTATTTTACATTAGTATCATCAAACGCCGGTCGTGGAAGAGGGTAACATAGTGTTTGCGGTTCTCAACCTTTAACCCAAAGGTATAGCCAGGTTACTTACTTACTTAGTTACTTACTTACTTCCTGGCTTTTAAGGAACCCGGAGGTTCATTGCCGCCCTCACATAAGCCCGCCATTGGTCCCTATCCTGAGCAAGATTAATCAATTTTCTATCATAATATCGCACCTCCCTCAAATCCATTTTATATTATCTTCCTATCTACGTCTCGGCCTCCCTAAAGGTCTTCTTCCCTCCGGTCTCCCAACTAACACTGTATATGCATTTCTGGATTCGCCCATACGTTCCATATGCCCTGCGCATCTCAAACGTCTGGATTTAATGTTCCTAATTATGTCAGGTGAAGAATACAATACGTGCAGTTCTGTCTTGTGTAACTTTCTCCATTCTCCTGTAACTTCATTCCTTTTAGCCCCAAATATTTTCCTAAGCACCTTCTTCTCAAACACCCTTAACCTATGTTCCTCTTTCAAAGTGAGAGTCCAAGTTTCACAACCATAAAGAGCAACCGGTAATATAACTGTTTTATAAAGTCTAACTTTAAGATTTTTGACAGCAAACTAGATGACAAAATCTTCTCAACTGAATAATAACACGCATTTTCCCATATTTATTCTGGGTTTAATTTCCTCCGGAGTGGCATTTATATTTGTTACTGTTGCTCCAAGATATTTGAACTTCTCCACCTCTTCAAAAGGTAAATTTCCAATTTTCATATTTCCATTTCGTACAATATTCTCGTCACGAGATATAATCATATACTTTGTCTTTACGGAATTTACTTCCAAACCTACCTCTTTACTTGCTTCCAGTAAAATTCCTGTGTTTTCCCTAATCGTTTGTGTATTTTCTCCTAACATATTCACATCATCCGCATAGACAAGCAGCTGATGTAACCCGTTCAATTCCAAACCCTCTCTGTTATTTGAAGGATTCGTAACAAGCTGTTTTTTACGGTGATGGGTTGTTAGCCCTTCGCCCAACCCCCAAGCTGGAGGACCACCCCTCATCGGCTATCCGCGACTGCTTATTCAATATATTCACAGCTACTCTCCATATCTGGAGGCCGTCTCCTCGATCCGCAACCTGAGGACGCGCCATGCCGTGGTGATATGGACCCACAATAGCCAGGTTAATATTAGAAATGTCAGTAAAAACAAAATGATGAACCGGTCTAAGCTACATCTTCAGCGAGGTAAAATACATAGCCCTATATTTCTTATACCTATGACAATGTTTAAAAACTCAAAAACTTTGTATGCGTTGAGCGTTGTGAAATAAAATTTCTGAAACGGACTAAAATATCATCTACTACTAGACGAGACTAATTTATATATAAATTAAACCGTCAACAGGGTTCAAGAATTAAAATGAAGTCAAGGTCGAACTGGGAGAGGAAAATGTGCTGAATGGACGCAACCCGTGAACATCGATTATTGGGCTGGGTCTTCCTCTCATTAAAGTAGCCCCCGATACTGCCAGAAAGAGGCTCCGTGATTGAGGACGTGCTGGCGCAACAATAATTGGAGGGTGGCTCAAACATCCCATCAGTAGACCACAAAGAGTGAAATTAGAGCTTCCTTCTGTTCGTTATTATTAATGAGGCTGCAGAAAGATGCATGAAGGAAGACACTTTCTATTGAAAAGAAATTAAGAGCTTGTAAGTTTTCTTTTTTCATATATACAAAACTAAACCTGTATTGTCACGCGGTAGCTGAGTGGTCAAGCCTATCGCGCAGGAGATCCGGGTTCGAGTCTCGGTTGAACTTGTTATACTTGTGACGTACAATATCACAGAAGTTTCTTTTTTTTCCGAGGTAATATCGTTTCCCCATATTAAGCATTTACATAATTCCATCACCATTTCTCCATTTTGTCATCATTCCATAGCATTCCCTGAACGCCGGCACGGAGGGGGCTGGTTAGAGATGAGTGGGATTGCCTGCTCGAAACCTGGGTACGCAGTGAACCTTAGTGTAGTCAGCCGGTGTGGGTTTGGGAAGCGCCTAGCTTTAGGGTTAGCGCAATAGCTCTTGAAAAGTCGCAGTATTGGGTAGTAGTGCCCCCTCCTGAAATTCAATACCAAGCCTCTATTGCGCAGACATTATAGAAACTAAAAGAAATCTAGATATGAAATGTTTAAAATGTAATAGCAAAGTGTAATATCCAGTGGCGATTTCTCCATGAAAGATATGAGGACCATTCTACAGTTTAATTTCGTGCCTCTGAGGATAGGAAACATTTTAGTTACAGATTTTGATTTTCAATGCGTCCCTACGTATTAATTTCCTTTAAGCTTCCACTTTCTGTCGTGAGTTTCGCCACTGCATAACTCAGAAATAATTTCCGAGGACCCATCCAAATATCTTACAACAAACGGTATTTCTAACAGTGTAGTTAGTGGACAGGGGAGGGTGCGGAGGGCGGGGTATGGCTTGAGTTTAACCGCATTTGAGGATATGACCGTGTATCCTAATACTACGACCCATCTTTCTGGGTGATGGAGACCCTGTCAGAGATTACAATAACAATTTTCAAGTACCCTTATAGCCTCCTTAAATAAAGTTCACTGGTCATTTAAAAAAATAGAATGAGCGAAATAAGAAATAATTTAAAATGATATAATATGAGAAATAAAATGAATAAAAAACAAAATTACATAAAAATAAATCAAATAAGCTATAATATATACAAGAATTAACAGGACTTTCAGATGACAGGACAGCCGAAAGAATATCTGAAGTTATATTTTATCATTTAGAAGAATTTAGCTGTAGCAAGAAATTAATTGCACAAACGTACGACGGAACATCACTAAATGAGCCGTTCAGAGCAAAAGTGGTGTAAGCCAAGAAGGGTAATGAAGGTTAAAGTAAACATTCTGTAAAATACAGCGCAAAGTAGCAATTAATATTCAATTTATTTAAACTATTAATAGTCAGTGGATAGCAAGAAGGACATATTAATTGCTACTTTGCGCTGTATTTTACAGAATGTTTACTTTAAACCTCATTACCCAACTTTGACTTACACCACTTTTGCTCTGAACGGCTCAAATATCGGGCAGTACAATGGCTTAGGAGCCATATTCGCAACTAAAAAGGGTAGGAGAATCGAACTTCACTACTAATAAATTGCTAGTTCCAGAATGTGAGGCAAAGACTAATATAGGACTACATGTATTGATTTTGCATGACCTATTATTATTATCATTATTATTATTATTATTATTATTATTATTATTATTATTATTAATATTGTTGTTATTAGTTTCTGTCTTGTCCATCAATTGTCAATTTCATATCCTACATACAAAAAATATTACGAGTCGCCTCTGGCAATTTATATAAAACGTTCGAATATATTGTTAGTGGCACTGATCGCAAAATAATCTCGTCATTTGAGAAAATAATTAATATTCAATTAAGGGTTGAGACTGATCTTATTCATTATTATTAAATGATAGAAACTACGACATATAGATTGATTGACTTCGATTTTCCGCCATTAAAGTGTATTTATTGATATTTCCCGATCTCTGATTGGGAATTGATATTTAATACTTGTGGTGAATTTCGGTGAAGTCGTCAGGGCTAATTACTCAAATCCACTATCCTCACCTCCACGTTGGGGCGTCCAATAGTTTTTAAGATTCGAAAGAGAGAGTGGTGTGTGGAAATAACGGCAAGCTACTGCATGGTCTTTCCCAAGACAAACTGAAAACATGACATGATGAATCTTTCCACGGTAAAAGAATCTGAAAGTAAACTATCGTCCACCTTCGGATGTGTGGGAAGGGATACTGGGGAAAGATACATTATGAAGCAACTCTACAGAGAGAAGAAAAGAAGATTGAGGATTGGAATGTGGAATGTAGGGACTCTTCTGCAAGCAGGTAAGTTGGAAAACTCGAAGGAAGAAATGAGAAGAAACAGAGTGGATGTTGTGGGAATATGAGACTTGAGGTGGGAAAATAGTGGTGAGTTGGTAAGTGAATATTTTAGGTTGTTTTATACAAATGATGAGTGCAAAGGAAATCATGGTGTTTGTGTATTACTGGGACCACGTGAGAAAGATAAAGTGATATCAGTGTGTTACGTAGATGACCAGATGATAATGATAGGACTACTAGGGAAGAAAATGGATTTAGTGCTAGTGCAAGTTTATTTGTCACATATTGGACTAGCAGACGAGGAAGTGGAACAAAGTTATGACAAGATACAAGAGATAGTTGAGAAGGAAAAGAATGGAGCATGCGCAATCCTAATGGGCGACTGGAACGCAGTAGTAGGAGAAGGATAATATAGCAGAACATTTTGAAAATATGGATTGGGAAAAAGATATGACAGAGGAGAATCTTTGATAAATTTCTGTAAAAGAAATTCAATGATAGTTGGAAATACATTATTCCAACAATTTAAACGAAGAAGATAATTATACATGGCCATGTCCAAGGGACGAAAGCAGATATCAGATAGACTACAATTTGGTATAGGAAAGATTCCAAAATTGCTTTAAAAATGCAAAGACTTTACCAAGAGCGGATATTAACTCAGATCATGTCCTGCTGATAGGCGAAGTAGATATTCGTCTTTAGAAGATAAGAGAAAGACAGGTGACGAAGAAATTGAACATGGAAAAACTAAAGAATGAAGAGGAAAGAAGAAAATTTGAAGCAAAGTTTCGAGAGAAAGCCGCTACATTACAATTCACACATGAGAATAGTATTGGACGCATCTAAAAAGCAGTATACAGACAACTGCAGAAGAAGAACCAATAGGATACAGAGACGGTGTGAGAATTAAGAAACCTTATATCACTGGGAAAATGTTGGAGAAGATGGAGGAAAGGAGAAAATGGAAAAAAAATCAACACAGAAGAAGGCAGAAGAAACTACAGGAAACTTAACAACGAACTTAGAAGAGAAACTGGTAAGGCGAAGGAAGACAGTTCGTTGTGAAACGAATTAATTCGAGTTTGCATTTTTTTATGGAGAATGTCGCTTTGATATGCGAATGTTTTGGATTAAGAGCACGTTTCCGAAACGAATTATGCTCGTAATCCAAGGTTTTACTATAGTCGGAAGTCAACTCATTCATGTTTAAAGGCTACAGCTCTAATCAAATCATATACTGTTATGACATTTGTCTTACACTTCACCATTTTAGGTAAAATGTATGCAACTTTTCTGTGAATTTTCTTACTGCGTCTGTTCATTTTAGTTCCCATTGGCTCAACTGAATCTATTTTAAAACTTCAATTATCAGAAATATATGTGCAGAGTAAAACAAACTCTTAACATTACAGTGAAAACTTTCGTAATATTTTGTAGTGCGGACAGAGTTTTCTGTAAAATCGGTTTGCATGCAGTAGGAAAAGAGATACTTTCGTGAATGCAATTTTTAGCACATAGTGACAAAAATTTTCAACACGTTTATTAACTGATATCCTCGAAATAATATCGTCAGCAAAACTGTCAACCACTTCTTCTGAATGTAACAGAAGTAATCCAAAGATGCCGTTTAGGAAGTTGCTAATTTTGGTATCTTTTGGCTTATTTAATTCAGTTCTTGAATTTTCTTTCGCCAGTTCCGAACTAGATAAAGCATCCCTTAATAACAGCTTCGGACGAAACGCGGGACATGCCGACATGACGTATTTTGGAGTGGTTAGAACAATAAAAAATTCCTTCCCAGTATGAGCATACCCTTGTCCTTGTATCACAATTTAACCCCTCACTTTTGATTTGGATACTTAAACAACTGACGGTTTGGGCTGAATTCATCTATCCTTTTTCATAACTATCCCTGATGAGGCGTGACTTGGGTACATAGCCTATAATGTCTCTTGGGACCGAATTCGTTTATTCTTCCTAAATAATTCGTTAGTAGCTATGATAATGGGGGAAATGAATGCATGGAGTGCTGGATGAATCATCCTTGAAAATGTAGCTGTTACTTACTGTATGGGGAAAGGTTTAAATTAGTCTTGAGGGATTTAATAAATTAATCTAATGGATTAATCGATCAATTTCTGTTGTAACATTAATCGATCAAAAATATTTAATCTAATAATCGATTCGATTAAATTTAATCAGTTGTAGTTGATATTAATTATATTTTGTTAATACAAACTCATACTAAAAATTCCGACAATATTCCTCTCTCGGAAATTGCTTACTTAAAAGCACAATAGTACTGTTACTTTGTAACTGTAAACCAGGTAGCGTAGGGAAAATCTTTGCACAAACACTTCAGAAAGAGATGGAGATATGAGGTCAGTGACATGGTCTACCTTGATTGAAAATTGAAACACAATACGAAACCCTTATTAAGTTTTATGGTTTTCAAAGAAAACTTCCACCTTGTTGTCACCTCAGCTCATCTTCCTAGCATATGAAATACATACTTCACTGTGATTCGTTCTCCTCATCCCTTATAAAATAGCCATGTTTATACTGTGTGCAAGTGAGAGCGTAAGTACCTTCTTCTCTTTCTAAAATCTGGTAATTCGATTACAATAGGGGCCAGTCTTCTGTTTCGACCGCTGTACTTTTGCAGTTACAGTTTCTGTATTGTGTTTGTATATGAAGGTTGTGTGTTTAGTTTGATAAAGAAAAAAATCAGTTTTCTGTGGTTTGTGAAAAGTATAAACTCCATTATGTCATATGAGAATTTGAGAGGTAAACTCGATGAAACATTTGGATTTAAATTGAACGATCGTGGAGAAGTGCTTGACAGAAAAAAGTTTTTTTCGTGTTTAGTGATGCAGGAAACATTATTACTAAACGTAGAGCGGCACTTAATTCAGAGCATGTGAATGCACTCGCATGTTTAAAATCATGGATGAAGCAGTATTAACTAGGTGAGTCTTCATACTTTTTGATATTTATGTTTGTCTCAAAAATTCCCGGAGAAATTGACACTATAAATTGCAAACCTCATAATAAATGTTGGGCAGTAATTGAAATATTGGTTTTGTAATATAACGATACAATATATACAGATATACAACATTTAATACTTATGCTTATCACCGAACACAAGTTAAATTTAACAATAATTGTGTATTACAGTGTATTAAAACATTTTAACTCTATCAAAACTCGATTAATCTATCGATTAATCGATTAAATTAAAATAGCTAATCGATTAAATATTTTGATCGATCAACAGCACTAGTTTAAATATTTGAAGGACACGTTATATAATATTATCTAAACAGCAATTTATTTTATTATGATTTGAATTCATACAGTATAATAGAGAAATATAATATTGGAGTAGATTTGATAGTTTACTACATCTATTATCAGGAAGTGCATCTCACTTGACGATATGGGCCGGAAGAAGAACAATTGTTTGGTCAGTGAGAGCGATAGCTTACCATATGACACATATGGGTGTCTGACAAGCTTTTTCACATTTTAAAATAAAATTGTTTGTAATATCGAATGATTTCTAAGTATAAAAATAAACTATCATACTTCTGATTAATGTTCTATACATTCTACAATATTAACTATATTATAAATGGAATGTTAATTTTTAATATTTTAGAAAGGGTGAAAGAATACTTTTAACCAACACTTCATTTATCGAAGTAGAAGATGCATTCGCTATATTACTTGAAATGCGTACTTGTGACCTGAAGAGACACAGCAGGAAGTTTTGAGAACTGTGACACAAATCAGCCCCCCTTTTTCTGTAGGGAATCTATAAAGTCATCTTATAAAACGAAAGAAAGTTCGCAGGAAGTTGACATGCTCCCTGCTTGTCTCGCTGCAGATCTCGAATGACAAAACAGAAGAAGAAAAGTGAAACCAATGTCTGATACTTTTTCTCATCCAGTATCGACCTGACGTGCATCAGAGACAGGCTTTTTTGTTTGGTGCCACCACTCTCTCTATCTCTTTCCGTAAAGTTCTCCTTTACTTCTCTTCTTTTTGAAGCATATTAGACTATTCTCTGCAGATTTCGTCATCTTAGTCCCTGACCAGAATTTCCACCATTGTAATTCCCGTCTTTTAAAATTTAGTTTTCTCATGGGATCATATAGCCTACCTGACAGAGAAGAAACTGTAGCTATTCCTACAAGTTTATCGTCTTTATCATCATGTTTAATTACATATACCTGTTAACAGAATACAATATTATTCTCTTGGAAATTACTTTATTACACTAAATTGCATTCCATTACACTATAAAGCGCATACTTCGCCTATTTTGAATCTGTCATAAGATATGGTATTTCTATATTGGGTGGAAGTAAGAGGATGAAGGAAATTGTGTTATTACAGAAAAAGGTAATTCGAAATTTAAAAAACTGCAATGGTCGACAAAGATTACGTCATATGAAATGCAGCTCGCAATACACAGTAAAGGGACAGTAGGAGGGAGATGATACCCAAACTGCTTAACATTGAATGAACAAGGGGAGGGAGATCATGCCTTACCCCTCCGTCCTGTTTGTGTATTAAGGGGCTGATTCACGAATCTCGAAATGCCGACTACTGTTCAAAACCATTGTTTATATATTTCGGTATTTTAACAAGTGTATAATGTAAATACTTTTAATGTTTTAATTTTAATGCGTAATTCTATAGATAATATTTTTTGACTCTAAGGTGACGAACATGGTTATAATTATAATTATTATAATTATCATTAGGAATAAATTTAATCTTCCATATTTTATGTTGATTAAGACTCAAAACAGGCACATATCTTGGGCCAAAATTATACAATAAATTATTAAATGGTGTTGCTTCTAAATCAAGAATTCATAATTGACTAGTTTTAAATTCTAAACATTCATTTCATGAGTTTTTAGATTTTAAAGACATAAATATATAATTATGAATTTTTAATATAGTAAAGGCCCTAATATACTTATTAAGTTTTCTTTCACATTGTCTATTGTGTGTACTATGTTTAATAGCAATAAATAAAATATTAAAATATGAAAATAACAAGATAGCCTATCTCCATTAGTGTCCTCCTACATTCTATTATAAAATATTTCAATAACCTCATTACCTTCCAAATATTTAGCTCCATATTTTTATTTGCACTAAGAAATTAGTTTAATTTATTGGTCTGACCGAATATTTTGGGTTTGCCCTGCGACACAGAATAGCTCACAATAAAATTTGAAGTGAAAAATTATATAAACAGGTTTCAGACAAAATTGATTAAGACATAAGAAAAAAAAATAGAACCAAATATAATTTAAATTGAATATACAGCATAAAGATGCTGACGAAATATCGCTACAGAAAATTTTATTATGGTGGTGACGATGGCATCTTGAAGATCTCTCGTCAGCTCGTATTTTTCCATACTGCTAGTAATAATAATAATAATAATAATAATAATAATAATAATAATAATAATAATAATAATATCTATAATCAGGTAAGCTATTGAAATTTGTCCAGATTTGAGAATCATATTTTTCTAATTTTACCTAAATCCACATCTTTATTTTCCCTTATTTATATAGTATTTACTTAAGAATCAAGAAATATTAAATCATAAAATAATGTATTTTTTTAAATAAGAAGAAATTTCTTATATTGCCTCACATTTAAGGAAAAATAAAAATCTTTAAATACATTAAGAAGTACATAGTATATCTGAAGATGGCAGTCACAGACGAGCGAATATAGTTGCTCTTAATAGACAAAAGAAGAAGGCAGTAATATTGGACCCAACTGTACGGTTCGTAAAAGGATGTATCTCAAGCATTAGCGGTTGATCAAGAAAAACAAGTCATTTACCGGCCAAGTGTTCCTCATTTGAGATATAATGCAATTATTGATTACACATTGGAGGTAAGGGGTTTGCTTTTTGGTGCCTGACTTTTAAAACAATATGATATGACATCCCAAGATAATAAAAATATTTGTTTAAATATTTTAAAGAAATCCACACATAATCATTTATATAATATTTAATTTTTTTAACTTTCTAAATTGCATATTGTACTATGATTGCTACCTACTGTATTGATTTTTCTCTCTTCCCATATATGCATTTTTTATATTTTTTCCTGACCTATATATTTTTTTATTTTAGTTGGTTATTTAAGGACGCTGTATCAACTACTATGTTATTTAGCGTCGATGAGATTGGTGATAGCGAGATGATATTTGGCGAGATGAGGCCGAGGATTCGCCATAGATTATCTTGCATTCACATTACGGTTGGGGAAAACCTCGGAAAAAACCCAACCAGGTAATCAGCCCAAAGCGGGGATCGAACCCGCGCCCGTACGCAAGCAGGCAAGCGCTTTAACCGACTGAGTCACACCAGTGGCTTCTTGACCTATATGGTCACCTGTTATGACAGGCGGTTGTATTAATAAAATAGGCCCACAATATAAAGTTCAGAAAATATTGAAATTGTTATAAGTTGGAATGAAATACCAAAAATCTATGTGTATATTCAATGATAACAAATGCAATACTGTAGTAATGTCGGCGGAGAGAATGTCAAAGAGAATGGACTGAGTATCAACTGGAGAAATGAGGAAACCATGGTGAAACGAGACTTCCACGATGCAAATTTTTGAACATCTAAATAAAACTTGGTTCTTCTAAAATTTCATTACATTACAATAAAAAAGTTTCACATACAAATATACCTCATACATATATTTCTGATGAATCAATAGTGTATATAACTACGTATATAATTCAAAATATCGAAATATTGACGTTCCACTGCATATAAAATCCAATATCCGGAGCGATGTGGGCGTATTTTCTATTATTCTGGCTCGGTTCACTTTATTTAGAAATATTATGGCGTAATGCTCAGTACCACCAGAAATTAAGGAGGATTGGAATTCGATTCCAGCTAGCGAATGAGGTTTCAGAGGTTAACCTATATTTTACCAGTTAAATGCTGCAATAACGTCACTTTCGAATATATTAAACTAGTGTAAAGTGGATCTACTCATAGAAAGGATATAGTAGGCCTACTAGCCTATTATACAACAGTAGATACGACGTGCTTCACATCAATGAAGGTGGGGAGTA
This sequence comes from Periplaneta americana, assembly GCF_040183065.1. Taxonomy (NCBI): domain Eukaryota; kingdom Metazoa; phylum Arthropoda; class Insecta; order Blattodea; family Blattidae; genus Periplaneta; species Periplaneta americana. The sequence continues at coordinate 100,501,672 of NC_091124.1, forward strand.
TCAAGTTTTCCAAAGTCTGAAATAAACAAATAACTGAAATAATAACTAAAAGCATAAAGAATTATATAAATACATAAAATAGGTACATGAGATAGATAAGTAGACAAAAAGAAAAATGGATAAATAAGTAAATGAATGAATGAATAAATAAATAAATAAGTAAATAAAATATAAAGATAAAAATTGAACATAAGATGAAAGGAGAAAGTTATTCGAAGTAGCATATTAACATGTATTGAAGTGACCCCCAAGCAAAAATACGAATTAAAAAATAAAATTCATAGTCGTACACTTTCTAGCTCATATGGGTCATTACTTTGCAGAATGTTTTTAAGTAATAATTTGCATGTATATACACCACAAAAGTAACAGTGTAATACTTGTGAACTGATTTGTAACGTTAGTAGTCATGTGGGGGTTAGAGTGACCCCCAGTTAAAAACACGAATTAAAATATGAAATATCCTGGTTCTATGTAAATCTTCTAGCTCGTATGCATAATTACTTGCCATAATCTTCTAGAGTAAGAGATTTCACGTATAGAATCACAAAAATATCACTATACTGCTTGTGAACTAATTTATGATATTAGTAGTTGCGTGGGGGTCAACAGAACCCCCAGCCTAGAAAATTTAAATTAACGCAACAAGTGACAGTGATAAACAGGAAGTTATCATGCAGTCGTATTTCCGACACCCTTTCAGGAAGGTGCAGATAAGCTGAGCAACGTAGACAACAGCGTAAAAATAATACAAACCAACATATAACACTGGGGGTCAACATGATCCCCACGCGACTACTTAAATGTTAATGAGGTCGTAGCATAAATCGATTCTCCGTAGTTTCTTTGTTATACCCACAAAGTTTCGTTGAGAAATGTTGAACAGTAATGCTGAAACACCCGTTTATTTTAATATATTTTATAGGCCCCTGTTTTTTTTTAAATTTCAACTCTATATATCTCATAACAGCATTTTGGAGTATGGGCCCTTATTGCAACTACGTCCTCAATTAAGAATTCGTGGTTCAATATTTCCGAAGCTGGGTTTCTAATACAATAGAAAAATTAAAGGTATGCAGAAATTCCGAAAAAGAAGGGGAGTGAAATGGTGGACAAGAACAGAAATATAATTCCTATGAGAATGACAATGACGAAGACATCGACGACGATGATGACGATGAGGACGATGATGATGATGATGATGATGATGATGATGATGATGATGATGACAGATAAACATGATGCGAAACATTTACTACTGACTGAAACTTTTTATGGATTGTTTGTTTCTCTTTGATTTACCCGGCATCCTGTGTGGTTAGAATGTAATGAAAAATTACTATACTCTTAAATACTAAAACTTCAGAGATGTGCCAAGAGAAAGTCGAGGCCAGCAGGTTCTGCAACTCGCTACTCTTTGATACCGCCTACCTCCCGCAAACTTGTAACTAGTTGTTTCATTTATGCGATGTTTTCACATAAGGGATTCACTTAACTATGATTTAATGACGACTTCACACTGCAGGCGAGCATTACAGCAGTTCGTCTTCAACCACCTGCACAACTTCCAGAGCCCAAGTTTCTTCAAACAGGAGTTACTTTCACTTGAGTTCTCCTTACGTATGGAATGGTTTCTTCACAGTGAAACAGTACGGGTAGCAACCATAGTTACTCAACTTACTGCACTTCGCAGGATAAACATCATGTACGTGATTCATTCATTAGTCCATCGTGTTATGGGTACAAGGATGATTATAGTATTGAACGATTTCAAATACAAAATAGCTCAACATTCTCCACTCAATTTGATGAAAGAATTAAGTTATTGATTTTATTACCACATAGCCCTATGTCAAAATCCGTGTTTTTTTAAAAAAAGCCGGTCCACACCTGTGGCGTAACGGTCAGCGCGTCTGGCCGCGAAACTAGGTGGCCCGGGTTCGAATCCCGGTCTGGGCAAGTTACCTGCTTGAGGTTTTTTCCGGGGTTTTCCCTCAATCCAATACGAGCAAATGCTGGGTAACCTTCGGTGCTGGACCCCGGACTCATTTTACCGGCATTATCGCCTTCATTTCATTCAGACGCTAAATAACCTAGATGTTGATACAGCGTCGTAAAATAACCCAATAAAATAAAAATAAAATAAAACTAAAAGCCTACTTCAAAATGAGCATCATAATTTCAAAATCCACAATATTACTTACAAGTTTGTTGTAATGATCCCAACTAATAAGTAGACGATATTTAAATATCACATGAAGGAACAGTGAAGGATTTAACCTTGTGAATTCTCTTCAGGTTTGGAAAGTTTCTATTTAAGTAATATCTTACAGCTATAGAGATGCTATGTTTTCTAGCTTATATTTTCAAGAAAATATATTTCGTAAACAAGGAAAAAGCGAAACGAACGACTCTCACCACGTTTATTAAAGAACGAAGATAAGCTTAAATATGAATTTTCATTAAACTCAATCACCATGACCTGGGAAGGTTCCCTTTGAGTCGCAATGGAAAATTATGTCTCATGATATATGTGGTCAGCACAACGCTGTACCTTCAACAAAGACAATACAGCACGTATTTCATGATAATAGTATCTTAAAATGTGTTTGTAATTAATGTCTATTGCATTTCTCACTCGAAAGCCCAAAGTATAAATCCGTGTGAAAGTAAATGGTGATCCTTAGACTCAAGATGAGCAAGAAGTAAAACTCGGATATCTTCATAATTTAAAAACTATAAGAAGATGAATGGCCAGAACCATATTTTCCGCTCATTTTCATATTCATTATTACCATCATCATCAGCACCATCGTCGTCAGTAATATTTATCTATTTATTTATTTATTTATTCATTCATTCATTCGTTCATTCATTCATTCATTCATTTATTTATTTATTTAATTTATTTATTGATATCTTTGAACTGTTGCGGCCTCACATTATTGAGGATTTAGAATCGACACATAGTAGTGATACCAGCCGCCCTCCCTGTTAGATAGGTTAACATATCGCAATGCTATTCCTCAAGGCAACACAAGAAAAGCGTAACAGAAGAGACAACTATCCAGTCCTGTTGGAAGGAGATATAGGCTTATCTCTATTTCTCTGCTAGAAACAGAATCCGCTACTGTAACTTCTACCAGTTTATTTGTTAAAATTCTATCAGTGCTTATATAATAGGATTGGAACTCTACTGCAGAGGCCTTTTGCTAGTCGAAGGCTCTGCTTTCGCCTTGGATCAATTTGATCCCACTCAGCGATTATCTAAATGTGTAATTGAAGAAGTTAATTCTGACCTTGTACGAATACTATGATTCTAAATTATCTGAAAGTAAGGAGAGTCATAATAATAATAATAATAATAATAATAATAATAATAATAATAATAATAATAATTTTTCATTTATACTCGCAGAGTTAAGGCCATAGGGCTTTCTCTTACACTCTACCAGGTCACAAAGTATACAAGCAGTGAAATTTAATAGAAAGATAAAGAACAGAATACTGACATATTACAAAAATTAATAGCATAACAAAATCGACACTGAACAATATGACAATAATACCATAACAGAAAAAATAAAGTACAATACAGATGTAAAGAATGGAATATAATAAAAGCAATTCATTTAGTGCAAATAGTTAAGAGGGAAAAGGAGAAAGGAAGAATAGAACAAATGGAATGTAATAAAATAATTTAAAAAATACGAAATTTAAATAAAATCCACCATAAAAAGTGTATGATAATAATTTCATCTGTTGATCCAGAGGATAAAAAAAAGGAAAACGAAGAAATTTTTTTTCACAAAACTATCGCAGAGAAAAGGGTTCATAATTGTAAGGAATCTGAATAGAAAAAGTGCAATTTCAGTTATGTTTCAAACTAGATAATGTCCGACAGTTTCTGACATGTTGTGGTGGAGGAGTTCCAGAGATGAGCTGCAGAGACGGTGAAAGATGAAGAGTAGGATGATGTTTCTGTGTTTAGGAATGGAGTCTCACAACAAATACAGGAAAACCGTGCTGTAAGAACTTCAAAAAGTAAGTTTTGATCTCTATCTTAACTTCAAAATTAAGAAAGGCATGACAATTCTCACGTCCTTCATGTATGTCGTCGTTTGGTGCAAGTATACACAGCGTTTCAAAAATACGGGGCATAATTTCAGGTATGTATTTCCCACATGTAGACAATCAAAATAGTTCATTACAACATGTGTCCGGAAATGCTTTATTTCCGAGTTATAGCCTTCACAACATTGAAATTCACCGGAACGTTTTTCTTTCCGCAGGTCGTTGCCGTCAAAGGCGACATTAAGAGGGCACTCTGACAGTTCATTCTAAGGCGAAGGTTACATTCAGTGTTGTGTAGGCGTTAGACTCTGCGACATGTATTCAAATCAAGAGCTGGCAGAGATATACTTCATGTACGGTAAGGCGGACGGCAATGCTGCGCTGGCTCGTCGTTTGTACAAGGAGAGGTACCCACAGCGACAATGTCCAGATCGGAAGACATTTGCACGTCTCCATTACCGTCTGTGCGAGTATGGAAAATTTAACTCTCCTGGTTTGGGAAGGGGACGACCAAGATCTACAACTCCAGAAGTACAGAGGAGATTCTGGAGGCTGTGAACATGACTCCTCCTATCAGCACACGAAGGGTAGCGTTGCAAGTCAATGTTCCTCATACGACTGGAGACTGTTGAAAGAGTATCAATTGTATCCTTATCATTTTCAACGTGTACAGGCCCTGTCACCAGCAGATTACCCTGCACGAGTTAGGTTCTGTCAGTGGTTCTTGCAGCAGTGTGGTGTAAACCCCAACTTTCCTGCCTTAGTATTATTTACAGATGAAGCACAGTTCACAATCCACAATCAGCATGTATGAGCGTATGAAAACCCACGTGCAACTGTTCCATCTCATCACCAGGTGCGGTTCTCCCTCGATATGTGGGCCGGTATCATTGGTGATCGATTACTTGGACCCCAGGTACTTGTAAACAGACTTACGTGGGCAGGCGTACACAAACTTCCTGGAAAAATCATACCTCATGTTTTAGAAGACACTCCACTGATCAATCGTCAACACATTCACTTCTTGCATGATGGCGCTCCTGCACACTTCAGTCGTACGGCTCGCCGGTACTTGGATCGAAGGTTTCCTGATCGATGGATAGGTAGAGGTGGCCCAATTGCTTGGCCTCCACGCTCATCTGATCTGAACCCTCTCGATTTCTACTTGTGGGGCCATTTAAAATCATTGGTTTATTCGTCTCCGGTGCCTCATTTGGAATCCCTTCGGAATCGAATTGTGGCATGTTTTGAGGACATGCGCAATACTCCTGGAGTTTGGGATCGTGTTCGCAGTCAATGAGACATCGATGTGAGGTCTGTATTCAAGCAGGAGGTGGACATTTTGAACATCTTCTGTAATGACAACGACTTGCGGAAAGGAAAACGTTCCTGTGAATTTCAATGTTGTGAGGGCCATAACTCGGAAATGAAGCATTTCCGGACACATGTTGTAATGAACTATTTTGATTATCTACATGTGGGAAATACATACCTGAAATTAGGCCCCGTATTTTTGAAACAACCTGTATATAGGCTTTTGTCTGCCTCAAGGTAGGCGTGCATATGGTAAAACCCGTGTTGTGATTTCACAATTTCAGCAAAAACAACGCTTGGCATCGATTGTCAAGAAACAAAAACCAATAACATATGTCAGTACAACTTTACTTTTGCATATCCTCCGACACGCCAATATCACAAACATAGAATATCAGTGAAAATAGTCACTTTACGTGTAGTTTTCGTGGGATCAATTTAACATAATGGTTAATATTTATATTTAAAAAATATTTTGTAACAACGTTTTGACATAATTTTTTGACGTGTAATGCGTATATTTGACCTAAAGTAACAGAGAAAATGAAGGGATTTGGTGGAACGAAAATAACACTGACGTCATTCTACTTCGGTTGAAATGCTTACGTCGTATCCTATGAACTCAAATATGTGAGCGATTCTATTCCTATACACAAGCAGATTCCGCAGATAGATGAATAACATATTTGGAAGAGTTTAAAATAATCCATGGGGAGCTGCATTATATTTAAAATAGATTGTTATTCTATTCTGAATTGACATGAACGCAAAATACACACGTAAACAATATATGCGTAATTATATGAAGTTAATATAAGCTTGGCATTGCTCACATGTAGATGGATAAATAACAAAAGAACAATAATTATGGTATGTTCTCATGTGCTGATAATACAATATACCAATTAATTATTATTTGTGGATCAAAAACAATTCTTTACTATCCTCTTAACAGTACACTTTTCTTAATGCATTATTATTATTATTATTATTATTATTATTATTATTAGACTATTATTATTATTATTATTATTATTATTATTATTATTATTATTATTATTATTATTATTATTATTATTATTATTGGAAGATTAACTTTCCTGTATTCACAGCTTATTTCATTCCGTTCAATAGACAACTTAAGTATTACAGCAAATTGTATTTATTCACCCTAATTCCATAGTCATGTATATGGTGTCAATAACACACGTTTATTGTAAGACGAAACAAATCAGACTCTCTTTGATGATAGTTACAAAACCTCTGCTTAACGATTCAAGTCGCGTGGACTATTGCCTATTCGACCCAAATTGGACCATTATCTTAGGCCAATACACTACCAAATTATTGGTTACTAGTCTGCAACATAAATAATTGTACCATTTGGACATAATACTTATATATTCAATACTCATATTATATGTAAGTTATATCTAGTCCCGCGCCGTGGCGTCGTGGTCTAAGACATGCTGCCTAGGACTCGCGTTACGGAATGCGCACAGATTCGAGTCCTCATGGGGGAAGACATTTTCTCATGAAATTTCGGCCAGTGAATGGGACCGGTGCCCACACAGCATTGTGATGCACTTGGGGAGTTACGATAGATAGCGAAAATCCAGTTTCACAAACCAGCTACAACGGCTGGAAGGATCATCGTGCTAACCACACGGTACCTCCACTCTGGTTGGATGATCATCCACCTCTGCTTCGGCATGTGGACGTGAGGCCAGCAGCCCTTCGGTCTTGACCCTTCATGGGCTGTAGCGCCAAGGATTTACTTTTACTATTATATGTATAGGCCTAACTACGCAGATGGATGTTTCTGGAACTAACATATTAGTGAACGATTTTCTGTTTTCTCTTAAAAATCCATCAACAGAAGAAATGTAGTTTAAAGTTCTTCTCAAACAAAGAAGTGCTTATATCTTCCTACACTGTATGTTAGCATAACATTTTCCAAAATTCAATATAGATCATATTGCCTGTAAAATAGTGATACAGCAGAAAATAAAGACGAAATATCAGGTCAAGTTCAAAAGAAAACTGTAATCTTAAAATGTAAATATACGTATAATACTTAAAGCATATGAATTTTGTCAATCTTGAAAATCTGACCTGCTTACAGCTTCTGCACAACTTTGAACACTCTGGTGGGGAAAAAGTGAAAATATTATGAAGCAAAGTTGGTCTTCCCAGGATATCTGCCTATTCTCTTGTACAATTATGGGTAGAATGCAGTAATATGTTTAAAATAGATGTAACAATTTGACTCAACCCCATATCTGCATAGGGATTCTTATTTCAGTTCAGGAAACAAAAAGAAAGGTGCGGTTTACGTGGTTAAACAAGAAAAACAAGGAAGTCCACAAGAAGGGAAGGGGAACGAAGAACAGAAAGTGTGTTGGAGTTCGTTTCGGCGAAGGCGTCCAAAAGTTGGATGACAGCTGATGTTGCTGAAGTCAAGTTTCGCGACGCCACCCGGGGACGCGGGCGCCGGAGCGAAGTGAAGCGTCACAGAAAGAAACTAAAAAAAAAAGCAAACCGTCAGCTATACAACCCGCACGCCTGAGTTTCATACACTCGACAACAAAAGTAACTTTCTCAGTTCCTTCTACAAAGTTTTACTTTCGTCTTGTTGGGAATGATACAGTCACCACCGTGGAGAGATGTCTGGCGGTTAGAAGAAAGAATTCAGCGATAGATAAGATATGCCGAGATACACGTCTTGCAGAACCAAACATCTATTTGTGACTGTAACCCTACTTACAATTAACTCTATATCACTATTTCTAATTTTTTAAGATTGTTTACTTATAGATTTCAGTTTAGAAAGCTCTCTCTTTTCGAACAAATTTATTTCTCGAAGAAAGGAAGATTGCCGAAGACATACGTACAATGTCAAAATTAGATCCTTTGTGATGTCCTTCAGGTGAATTAGCTGAACGACAAAGAAACAACGATGGAATGAGAAAAAAACTGAATCGAGACAATGAGAGAAATTTTACTTTAATTCCGATTTATCCACTAGAAATAAAATAAAATCTACCGAGAAATAAATTGAATTTTCATTTCCTAGATATGCATCTTATACCTCAACCAGATAACTTGTCCCAAACAGGATTCGATCCTACACCCGCTATAAGCATTACTATAAACATGTCTCAAACATGATGCAATATAGCGGCAAACCCTGGACAGATATACAGAGCCTTATACATGTACACATAGATAATTATTATTATTTTCCCTGTGCTCATTTACAATTAACGAACTGTTCTAGTCCCTTAGCTCGTTTAACGTCTCTCTTGTTCACAAGAAATTCATGAGTAATTAAATCTATAGGCTTTATCACAGACTTGTAGAAGCTAATGGATGACAATTGCGGCTTTCGAAGAGGGGCTGCGGAGCTGCAGCACTCCCAGACATTTGTGACTCTTGTCTCGTTTTATGTTGTGAAATTCATTTATTATACAGTCTCTATTTAGCGGCTCGAATTTTTTTAAATTTCGCTCTCATTGATATGCGCGCAATCGTTAATGAAGTCACTTCCTCCCCTGATGCTGCCAGAGCGAAGCCAGAGACAAGGACTATGGGTGAAGCCATTTCCTCCCCTGGAGCTGCCAGTCTCGTCTCGGATGCTTTGCGCGTTAGTTTTACCCCTCTCCCTGCTGCCCCTGGCCATGAATACAGAGTCATCAGGCGCTGTAAAATTTGCAGCAGCTTGTCAGTAACGTGCAGTTTTAAATACATTTTATTTAATGTTGTGAGTATAACAAGTGCAACAGTGTTTAATTCTGTACAATATTTACAGTCTATTCAGTTCAGAACCCAAACAGTTCAGGAGAAATGTGAAATTAAGTGCTCATCAGTTGAATCTCATAATGCAAAGTGCCAGTAAACAAAATACAAAGGCTCGCATATTTTTTGCTGATTTATCCAGTATCCCTGCTTTCTTATCTCGATATCCACTCAGTCTGTATTAGATTAATGTGTTTCAAAGACAATTCCATCAGCTGGGGCAACAAGATGGAGTTTTAAAATAAGAACAGTAAATGTTGTTCATGAGAAGAAGGAGCCATTGCTAGAATGTTTTCAAACCATAATGGAATCTGAAACATCTAACAACATCACAGTAAATTAGGCAAGCGCCCTGGTGCGTGCTCTTGAAGATTCTGAGTTCAATTTCTGGCTCAGTTTTCTTTTTTTTTTTTTTTTTTCATTTACTTATGTATCATGTAGATATACGTAATATACAACCAACTACAACATCGCCAGTTAGATATTTCTAAGGACCAAATCTGCATATAAAAATTAAATTATGGTTTATTTAACGATACTCGCAACTGCAGGGGTTATATCAGCGTCGCTGGTGTGCCGGAATTTTGTCTCTCAGGATTCTTTTAAATACCAGTAAATTTATTGACATGAGCCTTTCTCATTTAAACACACTTAAATGCCATCGACCTGGGCCGGGATCGAACCCGCAACGACTATGCTACCTAGGCCGACTCTGCATATCAAGCTTTGTTAATGCCATACTGACAATACGGAACAGAGCACAGTTCAGCAGCGAGATCTGTGAAAATGAAAACCCTAAAAAGCGTCGTAAGGTCGAAGGGATTTAGACAAGGGTTGCGGCAGCCAAGGAAGTGTGTGACCTCATTTTCACACAAGCTAACACCCGATGCCAGTTCATAGATCATCTGATACTAACTTCTCTTCTGTGTCAAGAAAAATTTGAATGCTACAAAACCTCGTTTCCTGAAAATGACCTAAATGTATTTGTGAAACTTTATCTAATGTTCAATAAAGACAAACTGAAAACGTAACTCACTGTGTTGTATCAGTGACAAGAATTCAGAAATAACAGTGACGCAGTCAAGCTCTTGCAGTTTCTTCCATCTGAGAACTTCCACGCCTCATTTTCAGAAGTTGTGAAACTACTACGCATAGCTATCACCATAACAAATGACAATTTTCGAACCAGAACGTTGCTCTTCGTGTTTGAAAAGAGTGAAATCCTATCTTAGAAATATGATGAGAGAAGACAGACTGACAGCATTAGCTATGTTTTCCATTGTAAAGACTATGTTAACGACATATCGGATCTTAATAAGAAGATGATTCCAAGGTTTGCAACCTACAAGACAAGGCGCATGGAACTAATCTTTAAATAAGATAAGTTGCATGGTTTATTTTTGAATGCAGCCCCCCTGAATTCAATACCCACGAGCCGCCACTGATGACAATGAAGAATTAGTGGAACGAATTGTGACAGAGTGAAAATTGGTCGTAATTCACGGCACTAGTAGTCAATGACGTGAAGAAAAAATGAAACAATGACAGGATAGAGCCTGCTTCACCTAAAAGAATAGGAAAATTGGACAAGAACTGCATTCCAAAAATTGACCTTAAAATGCCGGAAAAGAGAAGTAGGGTAAAGGTAGGTAATACTGTGATAGTTATTTTTGAGAATTTATTACAATTTTACTGAGCGAAAGAAGGACCGGTTTTGTGCAGCAACTGGGAGATTGTAAATTGCTCTCGAAAGTAGTAAACTGCACTGCAAAGAAACCGAACGGTTAATCACTTACGATGTAAACTGCACTGGATTACCGAGGAGTAGAAGATACAAACTGCACTGAAGCTACGAGCTGATATTTGTTGCATAGACTGTATTAACAATTGAGTTTATTATGCGTATCGATTATAAAACACTCGTTCAACACATACTGTACTGTACCACTTCAGTTTATTATGCATGTAGATTATTATCAAACACTTATTCAACACTAATACTGTATAGTAAACAGTTGGCAGAAAAAGTTAGCAAAATAATTGTAAGTTCCATCAACATACACTGAAAAACAGTTTAGTAAAATTACCAAATTTGTATGACAACTAAAAATAATAATACCGCTATTCTTGTCATTGTGCAGCACAAACTCTTCTCCTTTATTAGTTACAATGCGCTTTGAAAGAGTTTCATTTTGATTGCTTGGTAATTTCGGATACATCTTTCTGAGTGCATTATACACATTTCTTTTTATTTGATTTCAATCATTATTGTCAAGAGAATTATTACTCTGGAAAGGAAGTTCGCTTAGAATTGTCCGAATCACTTTGCTCGGCCGCGAAGATATATCTTTTGTTGCTTTACGTTTTGCAATAGCACTCACAATTTGGCGTTCTGGCTTATTCACTTCTTTATCAACGTTATGAACTAACTCAATTCTAACAATGTTATTGTTTCCTATTGTATATATTTTCGCATTGCACTTTCGGAGTGTACGTCTGCACTTCACTTCACCATACTTAAGCTCACTATCTTTGTAAAATTTAAAATCATCAATAATGAGTAACTCTCTTCCGCTTCACTAGTAGCAAGAGTAGCAACAGGCATTCCGGCCATTAGAGTACACATAACTACAGTGACTGGAGTCTGTTCAAAAACAAACATCAGTTTCAATACGCAGCAAAAGCCTACATCATCAAGGAGTCAGTTCATGAAGACAAACCCTAACAAATTGAAGCAAGGCGATGTATCGATTGTCGAGAGTGTACAGACCAGGCAAAAATATTGGGCAAAACTTAATAAAATGGGAAGAAGTGTAATTTACAACAACCAGTGCAATTTACCACGTTCAAAATCAGTGGAGTTTACATACAGGAAGTTTTAATTCCAGTGCAATTTGCCACCGTCCCAGCAATTTGTCCATGAACATTCCTTAATACGTTGACGCAAAAAACCGAGTTTCCTCTCGCTCAGTAAAATTGTAGTAAATTCTCAAGAAGAACTATCAGAATATTACTTATATCACAATATTACCAACAATTTACCCTAAATCATCTGAACACATATAGCGGGTAATATCGCATTCAATTGCCAAACAAAAGCTGAATTATAAAGTAATGAGAGAAAGAAATGAGTGGTATATGCTAGAAAACGAAAATGCTAGACGACATAAATTTAGTCACAAAAAAATTAACCTTACATTCACGTAGATCTGAAACCGCTTTTCGCATCACCCGAGAAAACTGTATCGTAGTTGAACTTTGATCTCATTTTTTAAAGCTATGAATAACAGTCTGTGTCGAAATCCGTCTGTGGAAACGGAGGAGGAGTGGTGACAAAGCGGAGAAGACGTTCTTTATTGAATAAAAAACAAATTGGGCTCTCCTGTAACAAGCCGTATCTCGTGTTGTGTCACAGCCCGTAGGTCGTTGTCGAGTAATTTGTGACAGTGACGTAATATGGAGCTGTCACCCGGGGCAACAAACAGGAGCAGAGCACATTATAATAAATTTTGCAAAATAACAATAAGCAGGGAGGAAGGCTGCGTTAAATCGAGTGGAAGTCATCGTAAGAGGCAGTTGAAAACAGGTGACAGGCGAGGAACGTACGTAGGTAGACCGACAACTTGAGAGGCTTGTAGCTTCATATAAGAGACTGTGTTATAGGGTTAGCTGCATCACTTACCAATTTCACGTATTATTAAAGAAGGAGGCAGGGTTCAGTTAGCTGGGAGCCTCCTGTTCAACGGAACACGCCCATTATCTGTAGATTATTATTATTTCCATTTCACTTTCTAGATTAATTTCACTGCAATGTACCACGTAAAGAACTCAACGACTTTCCGTTCCGCGCTGGAGAGCTACTATAAGAACGCGGAACGAAAAATGAAAATTTTTAGGGGGCTAGAAACAGTGTTGAGTAGGTTTCCACATCTTTCCCTCGTCTCCCTTCTAAACACAAGAGTTTTCTTTACAAATTCGGAATGACCATTTCTTTTTAGTGCAGAAGTCAATGCTTAGGCCCAGCTACTTCTTCATAATAAATTACTGATAAAAAAACCTTCACGTTTATAAAGAACGTTTCATATAGCAAGTTGTCGCCATTAGAAACGTGACAAAGATTTGCTCAGTACATCTTTTATGCGAACATATCCTTTTCTAATGGACTTAAATTTAAATACCAGCACTGAAAATACATTACCTCTCAGTAATTAATAGGGCCGTGATATCGGTATATTTGTATCAGTTTGAAGGTGAACATACGACGCCGGACAGAATGTAGTCGACGTGTTTAAAGTACAGGCAGTGGAAGCGAATTTGACACACGCCTAAGCAAGCACGTTCCGTGTTTTTATACGATTATTGCGTATTATAAAATAGAGATAATACAATCATTGTATGTAAAGGTTAACTTCGGAAAGATCTAAAATTTTGAGGTTGAGAATAATTGTTGGAAATCATACTTAAATTGTCACAAATATGGTAAAACATAAGTCTGAAAAGATTTTTTTTTTTTTTTAGTTTGGAGTTTTGCATTACAGTTTTGGAATGCCGTAAACGTATATGACGTAAGATGATATAAGCAAAAAGGTGTGTGCGAAAATGAACACAGTAATACAAAAAAACTGTGGTTTCAATGCATTATGCAAAATTTCAAGAGTTTTGTCAGATGACAAGTGCGATTGTTATAAACTTGATGTATAAATGGATGATGTGAAATATTTTATATAATATGACCTTGGTTTTAGCCGATGTAGAACGTAGTTTTTCCGCATACCAGGTTATACTTTGTTTTAGTTGGTTATTTAACGACGCTGTATCAACTACGTGGTTATTTAGCGTCGATGATATATTTATTTATTTAGTTATTTATTTATTTATTTATTCTGGTGTAGTTAAGGCCATCAGGCCTTCTCTTCCACAACACCAGGAATACAAATAAAATAATATAAATAAACAGAAAAAATACACTATATACAAAGTAAAGCTACACAAGAAATAAAGAGAGAGAGAAAAAAACACTATAAACAAAGTAAAGCCACACAAAAATATACACAGGTTGCAGTCACACAAACTTTAAATGTGTGATTAAGTATCATAATTAACTGTATCCTAACTAATTAAGTAACATAAACAAGAAACTTGCAATTTTAATCTGGAGTAAAAAAGAAAAAGAAAAGAAAAACACAAATCAATACTTCTAGCAATACCTAAAAACATTAACTAAGACAAAATTTTCCAATTTAATTTTGAATTGTGATAAAGTCCGGCAGTCCCTGACGTCATTAGGTAACGAATTCCAGAGGCGAGGAATTTCTCTAGTATAGGAAAATGAGTATAAAGACGTAGTATGATGAGGGATAGAAAGAAGTGCTTGATGCAGGTTTTGAAGAGTTGTAAGAAATTGAAAGCGCGATAACACATAATTCGGAGTAGAAGTATGCATGATTCTAAACAGAAGAGATAGTGAATGTATTGTTCTTCGTTCCTTCAGACGCACCCATGAAAGTAACTGAAGGGAAGGTGTTATATGTCAAATTTACGAGTATTGCAGATAAATCGTATGCACACATTATGCGATTGGTGATAGCGAGATGGTATTTGGCGAGATGAGGCCGAGGATTCGCCATAGATTACGTGGCATTCATCGTACGGTTGGAGAAAACCTCGGAAAAAACCAACCAAGTAATCAACCCAAACGGAAAAAGAACTCGCGCCCGAGCGCAACTTCAGATCGACAGGCAAGCGCCTTAACCAACTGAGCCACGCCTATGGCCTACAAGGTCATACTATCCGACACCCGACGATCATTTTCATTGGAAACTTTGAAAATGAATGTTGTTTATTGCAGCAGGAACCGAAACCAGGCGAACAACATGAATGAAAAGTAAGGTACGGAATAGATGTGATAAATAAATTAATGTAACAGTTAAATATAGGGAAAGCAAAATTGTACGCCATATATAGGTTTTCGGCATTCTAAAGCTGAGGGAAAAAAAAAACATCTTTTCAGATTTATGTTTTCCCACATCTGTGACAGTTTAAGTATGATTTCTCAACCTCACCAGCATTTAAGATCTTTCCGATATTAACTCTTATATACAATGATTGTATTGCCTTGATTTTATAATACGCAATAATCGTATACAAAACACGGAACATGCTTTCTTAGGCGTGTGTCAAATTCGCTTCCGTTGCCTGTACTTGAAACACGCCGACTACATTCTGTCCGGCGTCATATGTTCACTTCAGACTAAAACAAATATACCGATGTCACGGCCCTAATAATTAACTCACCAAAGCCAGATCATATATTCTACACCTTGTGTTATCATCCATTTTTCTTACGAAACTTGATAGTTCTAGAGTAACCTAACATTTTTAAATTACATACACGAAGCAAGTAATCATAGGAATTTGTACAGTTGATACTAACGCCTCGCCTGTGCCATCAATAGATCCCTGCGTCTGGTTATTTTTGTGAGAGTCAGGTGTACGTCGAACATTACTGGATTCTCTTAGTACAGAGAGCAAGTTTCGAGTCAACAGTTCACGCTGTAGTGAAGTAGTCTCCTTGCTCACTCCGGTACTGTGCGTTTAC
The DNA here is from genome assembly GCF_040183065.1 of Periplaneta americana. Taxonomy (NCBI): domain Eukaryota; kingdom Metazoa; phylum Arthropoda; class Insecta; order Blattodea; family Blattidae; genus Periplaneta; species Periplaneta americana. Next base: position 100,517,456 of record NC_091124.1, read on the forward strand.
ATTTATTTATTCGTCTATCTGTGTCTGTAAGTCTGTGAAAAACAGGAATAGTAGTCGTGTAAAAAATATCAGTTTGATTTAGTAACAGTAATAAAAAGTATTCATTTAAAGGAGCTTATATGCAATAAAAGATCATTTTTACCAGTAATAGACAAAAGTAAAACATTTTCAGGCGCCAGCCCTTTCATTTTCAGGAGCCAGCATATTTTGCCTACACATACAGTACAATGAGAAAACCATTCGAGCTAACAAGGAAACATTCTTTACCTATGAACTGCGATTTCAATAAAAATTCTCATAATTGCTAAATTTGAGTCAGTAAATAATCTGGTAAGTCACTCATGTAATTTTTCCCTCATTAAATAAATATAACGTGTATAATTACACGTCTTATACGCCGCTCTTACACGCAACTAACACTGCCACTGTGCTGACTACCTGCCTAGCAACACAGCGCCACTCAAAAATCCATTACTTGCTACAAACAGTATCGAAATAATCACTACATTTTAAGAAACGTTGTTTATTATATATCCTACACACACATATGAACCCCGTATACAATAGTATAATTTTATTATCTACACACACCTCAATCGTTATCCTCTGTGATAATGTGGCTCTGTTACGAAATGGTCAGGGCAGAGGGTTCTTTTGCAGTACAAACATGTCATAACAGCTGGTTCTCCACATCCAGGTGTTTCACAAACACTATTTCCAGTACGCAGCATTGCTTGGACTCTCACTTTGAGAGAGGAACAGAGATTAAGGGTTTTGAGAATAAGGTTCTTAGGAAAATATTTGGGGCTAAGAGGGATGAAGTTACAGGAGAATGGAGAAAGTTACTCAACACAGCGCTACACGCATTGTATACTTCACCTGACATAATTAGGACCATAAAATGTAGACGTTTGAGATGGGCAGGACATGTAGCACGTATGGGCGAATCCAGAAATGCATATAGAGTGTTAGTTTGGAGCACAGTCTACTTATACAGTCACGAAGCTTAAGTTTTGAGGGTGCTAGAAACAATAGACTGTGACGGTACTATTTTTCATTGCCTGTAATGAGGCGATATTAGCGATCCTAGTGGTGAGAAACTACCTAATGTTGGCATATTTACTACGTATTGAGCTTCGCGACTGTATATACTAGACTGTGGTTGGGAGGCCGGAGGGCAAAATACCTTTGGGGAGGCCGAGACGTAGATGGGAAGATAATATTAAAATGGATTTGAGGGAGGTAGGATATGATGGTAGAGACTGCATTAATCTTGCTCAGGATAGGGCCAATGGCGGGCTTATGTGAGGGCGGCAATAAACCTCCGGGTTCCTTAAAAGCCAGTAAGTAAGTAAGTACACAGCATTGTTTGGAGAACATTACTGAAATCGTTTATGTCCTTTTCTGTCACATATCCACATTTCTGACAAGTATATTCCAGCACGTCTCAGAATTCGGGTGAACAGAACTGATGATACACAGCAGAATGTACTTTTCAAATAAAGATTCTATTATGTAAATTTTTTGCCTAATCCTGAGTAATTAGTTTGGACTCTACGAATCACAAGCTTATACTGTCTAAAATATATGCATCTCATGGCTGTATAAACCGCATTGTTTTGGGGGAGATAATTTCCATACTTATTATTTTTCCTTCCAGCAAAGCGAATTATTTCTTCATTTGTAAATACATTTATATCTGTTTGTCCACTCCAGGAATCTAAAAGTGATAAAGTATCTTTCTGTTTAACAGGAACGAAAACTATCTTCAGCCAAGTTTTTACATGGAGTTTAGAAAGTTTACCTCATGAGCTAGCACTACTACAGTATTCAAAAGTTTTCCCTCTCTATCAACTGCTTTACTTTAGGGATAAATTCCCCTTCATCCGCCTATAATTCATTGTATTTTGAATTGACTAGATTCTTTAGAATGTACATATATGACATTAACTGGATTAAAAGATCTCATTTTTAGAAACTAAAATAGTGAAAATAAAAGCAAATACTATCAAACGCCCGAATTAGGACTGCGCACAAACATAATTATTCTTATAGACGCTTCCAAACTAAATTCAATGTCCTATCACTTTTGTTATTCTTCAAAACACATACTATACAACACTTCTTTTCACAACACCACTTCCACATAATTCCTCACAAGACACTAACATACAACTCACAGTACCACAACTGCAAATCCCCTCTCAGATACAGAGGGTTACCGACATAATTTGAAGGTCAAGAGCGTGGTCGCAAACCGGTTTGTATCGAACGAATTCATAGCATGCTGCGTTGCGCATTCTGGTTGCGTGTAAGAGCAGCATATAAGACGTGTAATTAAACACGTTATATTTCTTTAATGAGGGAAAAGCTAGTCGAGTGACTAGTACCAGAATTACTGATTCAAACTTAGCAATTATGAGAATTTTTATTGAAATCGCAGTTCATAGGTATAGAATGTTCACTTCTAAGATAAAGATACATTTATTGAAATAAGCTATATTAAACAACATTAAATATCTATGCAGTGTAAACACACTCTGTCAGAGACGCTGTGTGTTCTTCACTTAAGCTATGTAGTGACAATATTTTGAGATATGCAATAAATGTAACAATATTAATCTAAAAAGCACATTTAAATATCTTCTTACAACAACTTTTATTAATATTATGTATTGGTCATAGTGACATTAACAACTCTTGAACAATTTTGAACTCAATAAAAAATTCAGGCGCCAAATAAAAATTTTAGTCGCCATGACTACCTGGTGCCCACAATTTGTCTATCCCTGATTTTACAATAAGTAAAACGCATATAAATACTTCAGATCTAATCAAAGGAATTAACAAATGGAAAAACATAAATTTCAGCATAAACTTGAAATAAAGAAACTGTGAGTACGCCTACGTGCTTTAGAAGCCTCTACAATTAGGTAATCAATTACTGTAAACATTTTGTGTTTCAAATGAAAAATGTAGGTTTCTTTCTGATAAAATAAATTTTCTTATTTCCTACTGAAGTGCTGGCTACAAAATTATTCTACTAAAGCATTAATCTCTAAGTCCGTAGCTTTGCTTTGTTTTCGCATATTCACTGAACAGGACTCCTAAACTACTGTATGTAAGTAGGATTAGATGTCACCGATCTAAGCTCCATACATACCTACACTTTTACGGATTGCTTGGAGACTCTAGATCAGTGGTAGTCAGCACTCGCTGAAATGGGTAACGGGTAAGCGGTACAATGTAATATGCCTCGTCGTTCAGCAGGAAGAGGAAGAGAGCATACCCGTCAGCAGCTACGGTTGCACCATAGTGCAGTCTCTTATTCGCGGGTAAGAGACTCTAGCCCGAGGGTGCACTGTGCTGATGACCGCTGCTCTAGATAACAAAACACAGAACTATAGTCATCAGTTATGGAGAAATGAAAGTGATGATTATATCGTGTTCAGAATTCACTGAATTTGAATGAGTAGACATTGGCTTTCGATTTAAAAAAAATGGATTCAATTCCCAGAGGTTTTAAGAAAACTTTTACGACTGCTCAGTAATGGAGTAGGATGTGGGATAGCCTGCTGATGGCTAAGGCATTATTTACTAAAAAGCGGAGAGTTCGAATTGCAATAGTCTTACCATGGTATTAGATATTTTTAAATGGTGTAATACTTCCGGCCAGTCTACAAACTCCAGGTAGATTAAAGTCCGGTTCCTTCAAACTTTGTTAAATTATAACAGTGTGTTATTCCATTTTAACTGTAAACTTAACAGTTGAAGCATTTCTTCAACTACTGTTAGTACTAACACGCTGTTAAAATCTAGGTTAATTTAACTGCCCAATTTCATGCAGTTAAATCATTTAACTCTCTGTTAGCATGGAAGTATCCAATATGGCTGGTGCGTTAGATGCTGAACTTATATATCTGGATTACTTAGAAAATGATATCCATGAATACTTAAACAGAGGAGATGACTTCTGTGATTTACAGAACAGAAGTTCATATAAAGGTACAGGCTATTTGCTACTTCTCACTTTTCGCTTTCAACTTAGATCCGTTTGTTTGTTTATTCTCATTAACTGGTTTATACTGCGAAATAATTTCCAGCAGAAGGTTTCTTTTGAACGAAGAGAAATTAGTCCCAAGATTTCTTTTTGTTTCAGTGTTTTCCATTATTTTCATAACAGCAATACCAATATGCCGCTCCACGCTATTGTGATACAGACGAAGAAAGAAGCAGAAAACTGAAAGAATAGAAAGACTTCTATCCTCTCTGAATCAAGCAACGGAAACAAACGAGAATCGCAATTGTCAGAGTTCAGAAAAGAGAAGTGAGCCTATACTTGGTTATAGGTTATGATTAAATTCTAGAATCTCTGGTCCTAACAGAAAGTTAACAAACAGAATGTTAAAATGTGAAATGTAAAGTTGAAGAAACGCAATATTTTTAACAGCAATTCATACTTTTAACTTGCAGTTAATTAACACTATGTTAGGTGCATTTTAACAAAGATTGAAGAAACCGGGCCTAAGTCTCTAACAAAAAAATATATGAAACAATTCTTTGCAGACAGAGACAGCAAGCAGACTACGACATTCTGTAGGCTAGTCCTCTACAGAGTGTACGGGGTATAAGTGCCTTCCTTTTCATAGTCGTCGGGGACGGTCTACAGGATCAAAAAAGTCCATACAACATAGGGTCAAAACTTGATAGTTTTCCCAGAAAAAAATATTTCTTCTATTATTTTATTCGTGTTATACTGTTTATATCGTTAGTAAAATTACGAAAACAATTACATCAGTAGGTATATCTAGCAAAGAGTTAATATTAGTTTAAATACATATTTGTAATGTTCTATTACGTTTTCGTGAAATTAAATAAAATTGCAAGCTTAAATTTGTTAATATTCTGGCGTGAGAGATGTGGCAACGTGTTCAGCAAGCAGTATTCTGCACAGTCGTAACGTACCTGTCAGCTCAGTTCAAGTTTCCTGTCCATAGGCCTACTGCCGAGCGGATGACAGTTCGGTACCAGGTATTCGATAAACAATTTACAAGTCATTCACAGTTTAGGAATATCATATGTTATTATTAATTTATGTATAAAGTCGTCGTATTTCAAGTGAGGAAAGAAGATGTACCGTCAATGTTTTCCGCAATGAAGGTTACCTAACCTGCGAACTTTTGTAGCGGTTTCTCAACGATTATTAGAAACTAGGAGTCTCTTACCTCGTTTCGAAAATCACACAAACAGAAATTTCTTTAAAAATGGTACTGCTTTATGGAAGCGGGAGAGATTAAAATGTTGCACTTTAAAAAAGTTCTTGTGATTTTATGCAGTAAACCGTTCTTTATGTTTCAGACGAACAATTAACAAATGCACCAATATTCCGAATATAGTTAAATAAAATGGAAATTTTTAATTCGTTGCACGAAAGATTGCCGATTTCAAGAGAGGCATTGGCGCTGCGTTATACGATAAGATACAATGTATATGCTTTAGTTCGCCTACTGGCCGCCGGCAATCATTCAAGCAGCGAATAATGCCATAAAGTTCTAAATGAGATTGAAAGTTTGTATTTGCTGTCCGTCTTATGTAAACAACGGTCCGCCCGTGCATTAGAACAGAGTATCTGTTTTGTACCGTATGTCTGTATCCGCTTGAGCTGCACCGTGTACTTGTAAACTCCCTCCTCCCTATCCAGCAACGTTGCCAAACGCCTAATATTGTAAACTTTAATAATTTGTTAAATATTGCAATTAGAAAAAGTCGTGAGGACTTTTTTCTTCCCTATGACATGAACAATCATCAGTTAAAATAATGGCACTTATACCCCTTACACCCTGTATAATGTCTTGACAGTATTTCAAGTATTATCATTTCTCGCGTCATAAATCCGCAAGATTTTCTTTAGTCATTCAGTAATTGTCGTCCCAAACACAACAATTATTAGGCAAAACTATACTATTCCTTCCACATTTTCCTTTCGTTCTTCGCCAATCTTTTCTCCTTCTCCCTACTACTACACCGGTCCATTGAATAGTCTACGTGACGACATCTGGTGCCATTTGACTCCGAGCGCTCTTGAGGACAACCAGCAATTTTCTTCGTACGAACCCCTCTGAAAACAAGTATCGTAAATTTGGCCCAGGGTAAGTAGATTGTGACAGCCTCCTTTCTGAATTTCGTACTTCAAAATTCTAAATTACGACTCTTACCTACCCAGCCATCTATACAGTTAGTATAGATAAGAGTAATTTGGTTTTGCTATTGGGTCTTTCTATTTTGTGCTGTATATTTTGTTATTATTTGGACATTTTTATAGCCTACTTGCAATTTGTAATATACTCTTTGCTATTATAGAAGGAATATTAATATCATTTTTAAACTAGTGATATACATGTCAATATGTTAACTAATCGCTTGTCATTGGGGACGATAGCCAACCGGTTTCCTGTATGTGGGTTATTCTGTGATTAGTGGACATTTTCAACTTCGTAAAAAATATTTTTGAAGTTGGAGAATGAAATACGAAAACAAATTTTCTCCGTACGAACTGAGTGATATTTGATTATATATATATATATATATATATATATATATATATATATATATATATATGCATCAGAGCTGAATTTTAATAAACAGCTGTTTTTTTTTTAAACTAAAATGTTGATGCTCCATTCCGGTTCCCCTGTGACATCATAACAATTTTCCATCATCGTTCGTTACAAGTGCATTGTGGATCCACTGCCTGTGGTGCACTCTGGACAATATCTGATTTTGATAAACTACTTCAACGAGCTAATAAGTTGGCCAGTGTCAGGAATCGATTAGCATTGATCTGGCTTGTTGAATTGCGTGAGCAATTTGGATAGCTATGGTGCTACTATTCATTAAAAATGTAGAAGTTAATATAAATGCCGCGAAGATATTCCAATTCACTGCGGGCTATAGCAAAGAGATGCACAATCACCTTTACTTTTTAACTTCGCTCTAGAATATGCCACTGGGAAAGTTCAGGATAACAGTCAGGTTGAACGGGATACATCAGCTTCTTGTCTATGCGAATGAAGTGAATACAGTATGTTAGGAGAAAATCCACAAACGATTAGGGAAAACACAGGAATTTTACTTGAAGCAAGTAAAGCGACAGGTTTGGTAGTAAACCCCGAAAAGACAAAGTATATGATTATGTCTCGTGACCAGAATATTCCACAAAATGGGAGAGTATAATTTGGAGATTTATCTTGCGAAGAGGTGGAAAAATTCAAATATCTTGGAGCAACAAGAACAAGTATAAATGAAATTAAACGCAGGATAAATATGGGAAATGCCTCTTATTATTTGATTGAGAAGCTTTTGTCATCTAGTCTGCTGTCAAAAAATCTGAAAGTTAAGATTTATAAAACAGTTATATTACTGGTTGTTCTGTATGGTTATAAAATTTGGACTCTCACTTTGAGAGAGGAACAGAGATTAAGGGTGTTTGAGAATAAGGCTCTTAAGAAAATATTTGGGGCTAAAAGAGATAAAGTTTCAGGAGAATGGAGAAAGTTACACAACGCAGAACTGCACGCATTGTATTCTTCATCTGACATAATTAGAAACATTAATCCAGACGTTTGAGATGGACGGGGCATGTAGCACGTATGGGCGTATCCAGAAATATAGAGTGTTAGTTGGGAGGCCGGAAGGAAAAAGACCTTCGAGGAGGCCGAGACGTAGATGGGAGTGTAATATTAAAATTGATTTGAGGAAGATAGAATATGATGAAAGAGACTGGATTAATCTTGCACAGGATAGGTAAAGATGGCGGGCTTATGTGAGGGCGGCAATGAACCTACGAGTCCCTTAAAAGCCATTCGTAAGTAAGTTAATATAATCTTGTGCACGAAATAAGATTAGACTAGGTTGCCATGAAAATGCATTGTGCATGGGTGATACACACGTGTGTGGCGGAGTCATGTTTCGCAGAAGCGATAACAGTAAAAGCCCCTGTCCCCCGTATGTTCCAAGCCATCTAATCAGCTCCTAGCTGTAAGTAGTGTACGCTTCTCGGCACTATGAGCCATGCTCATGGAGTAAGGGCGAACAGCGGCAAGTTAAGGGCCCTGTCATTGAACAAAAAGTATTGATGTAGTCTAGCGTTCGTTGTAAAGTAACGAATCTAGTCGTGTCTCTGGCTCAGGCACTACCGAGCTGGTCTTCGATTCAGGCGAACTGGTTTCGATACCCGTCCAGGTAGTACACTGGCTCGCAAAACTTTTGTCCGATATACTGTAGAATTTTTATAGGTCTTAAGTTGGTATTTGTACTCACTCTTGAACAGTAGCGTAGGCGTCAGGTGGTCTCCCCGCAGGTAACAAACCACCCCTCCTCACAACAGAAAGGTTGAACCAAGCTACTTAGTAAACTTAAAGAGAATATGTTTACTTAGTGGTCTAGTGATATAGATAAATTTAATAAACACGGAATTTTGTAGCTCCTCCTCATGCCACGGTTCTTTGCGTTATAATACGCTTATAGCTTATTTTTCTTTGGTTGTTGTCATAGTAATAACACTACGCTAATAAAATTACATTGCTTAAAGGTGGCACTAACAATCAATAGATTAATGTTCTAATAAATCGGATTAATAATTTTATTAAGACAAATTTTTATGGGTTTGTGTATAATTTAAAACTTTATTGTCAATTATATCCCGTAGGATACAGCAGTTTAATTTATGTTTTGCACACATAACAAAAGGTTTGCATATTACTCTCATATAGTAATGGAACGAAAATGTGGATAACAAACTAAAAAATAAGCAAAGCATATAGAAATAGCAAATGTCTGTACTTTCAACACCAAACATAATATTGGAACCATATCTGATACAACAAAGATGTGTAAATGGAGGTATTGTTCTGTTGAAAAAATATAATTTTATTATATCAGGTTGCAACATGCGCATGTTAGGTAGCATACAGTATTTTCCAGTATGTGGATACATTGCTGGGAAGTCAAATTCTCTTCAATTTTACACACAGTTCCTTCTCAAAGCCACAAAATCCATCTCCAAACAGCGACAGAAATACGGCCACTGCGTTGTGTTGATGTTACATAATTCTGGCTGAAACCTTGTGGACCCATTAGGACGAAATACCTGAATAGGCCCATGACTGGTGTTTGAGAAAATCTTTTAATCTGAAAATATTACATTTTCCCATGGATATTCATAATATCCCTGTCAAAACGCGATATGATCTATTCTATGTTTATGATCCAACATGGTATTTATACGTGCAGGGAAGATGAAAAATTTCCCTGGAATATTATATAATACTCAAGACAAATAAACAACATGTTTTAAACATTTCCGTGCAAAATAGATTCAATGTTTTATTTCTGTCGGTTACATATATTGTTATTGCTCTAAAAGCTTGTCTTTGGTTCGACTAGCTAGGTATATACCTGCAACTTAGAGTTCAAATTACCTCCCTTCCCAGGACGACATGTGGAGTGGGGTGCAGACATATTGCCAACATAATATCTCACAAAGTTCACTTCCACATTATTTCACACGACAAAATATTTGCGAGCCAGTGTACCGTAGTAAATAAAGCAGACGTTGCAGAGAAATTTTCTTGCGGCTCTCTCTATTGTTACACCAAATTTTCCCACCTTCCCCTTATTTAATTTTAGCTTCTGAAATAATCCTCTGATTGAGGTATTTGGCTGATATCTGCACTTATTATTTATCAGGCAGTACATCTCGCTTGACGATATATGTCAGAGGAAGAACAATATTGTTATATATCTCAAGTGTGATTAGTGTAATATGCAGCAATCGACGATGTATGCAATGGAGGGGAAAAGGAACTGGCCACTCTACCGCATTATTTCCTGGCCTAGTTTCCTCATAAGTAGTGCCTTCTTCGTATCACTTGTGAGGTTCAGAATTGTCTTCGGACAGTTGACTATACAACATCTGCAATAGTTAAAAATAAGAAGTTTCGATTATATAAGAAGGACTTGGGGCTTCGGAAGTTAAGGATGGGACTTGATTGTGCCGGGATGGGATATGTCATATCTGATTCACGAATGTCATCCTGGCCACCTGACTTCAAAATCACGGCATAGTACATAGGGAGCACAACGGGCCAATATAAAGACTTCTCATGCTCCCATTTGATTTTAAATGTACCAAAAAGTCTTTGGTTTCATGTGTCTTGCCTAGCTGGTAAGAAAATTTAGACCTAAAAATGTTTTAAATGATTTCCCAAAAAATTATGGGAATGGGCAACAGTTGTTTTGAAAATAAGCTCCTCATTCTTAAATACTAATACGGTGTTGTTCCAGAGATCTGAAGGCAATCTCTTGTTCATTATGTGAATTTCTCAAAATGCAATCCAGGCCTAACTGCAATTTTATTTTTAATGAAATACTTTCTGTGAACCTCATAAATTCGTTTATATTCAGAACTTATGAAGTCATTTTCAAGAAGTGTGTCAGCAAAATCGCATAATATATCTGCACTCAGCTCTGCATAGTGCAAGCCATCCATTCCAACAACCGAATATAATATTAACCCCAACCCTGTAACATTAAGAGTCACGCGGAGTGTTCCTGACATCCCAAATATAATGGGTTCTGATGGGCTATTTTTTTAGTGAAAAATTAAAATAGCGCTCTTTTTTATTGAAACAACTATATAAAATACTTTAATACCTATCACAATGTTATAATTAATGTAGTAATGTTAATATTTCAATATTGGTTCACATGTAATATTCGAACGATTATTTGCTCCTAATCATAATTTCTGTGGCTTGAAGCAAGAAACATCAATGTCAAAAAAGTAACTTTGTGGGAAATCGCTTCCAAAGTTTTCCACCAAAATTGAAACAGTTATAACTTCCAAATGACTCCAGATTTTGGTTTACATTTTTTTCTTGGTTACAGGTGGATCCATTAGAAGCGGGCACACAAATTTTCATCTATGTCAGTGTTTTGTAAATACGAAATTTTATTGACACTGTTTATTGTAACACTGAAGACATTTTACGAAGTTTTGGCTTTGGTTGTGATGTGAGGATAATTCAGATAAGCATATTTACTATATATTAAGAAAATATATACATATTAATGATAATACTTATCATTTATTATTGTTTTTATCACTGGACAATGGGTAGGGGAGCTGCAGGTAAGCCCGGTCAGTTGGGAATGCCGGTCACCTCTTTATCTCCAAAACAATAATTCGATTTTGTCTTCCGACTGGTGCTGCACTTTTGGAAGGATGACATTAACTATGTGCAAGACTCTTTTTGTAGTAATTGAAGCCTAGCTGTTACGAGGAGTGCTTGTATGTTTTCATTGATATTCTTGTAAATCAAAAGGAACTTCAGGCTGCTGCTGTAAGTAATTAATCTTGTTTTATTTAATACTTTCACACTAGGAATATACCCATACATGTTGCTAGTCAATGAGTAGCAGTTTGATATTGGTACCTACATTCATTAATTTATGGTTGCATTTTTACAAACTGTCTGCAATGAAGGCAGTACCGGTCAACTGACCGCCATTACCTTCGCTATATCGGCATTACCTTCGTGTGAATATAACATTTCGAAATGCAGCTAATGCATTATGTCAAGTGATATAGTTTTATTCTTAATAGTTCATGCGTTTAATATTATTTATTTTCATTAATTATTTATTCATTCGTTAATTAATTAATTAAGTATCTGTGTATCTAGTCATCTATTTATTTATTTTTGCATTTCCTTGAGATGGTTAGCAAATACAGGCGTAAGACAAAAAGAGGCAGCTTGACAGTAGAAGATCTTCAGAGAGAACTAAGAGCTATGCAGGCTGGAAAGTCCATCAGGTCAGTGTCGAAGTCTACTGGAATCTCCTTCAGTACACTTTAGGAGAGGATACGTAAACAGAACTATAATGATCCTAAATGATGAAAAAAGGTGAATTTTTACTCCTGACCAAGAAGCAGAGATGTGCAACCAGTTAAAAGTTTCGGCAAATTCCTTCTATGGTCTTATGCCAAACGATGTAAAGCGTTCAGCCTTTGAGTTTGCTAAGCAAATAAAATAGAACATGAACATACATTCTCCAAAGAAACAAAAATGGCAGGACGTTATTGGCTTGAAGGTTTCCTGAAGCGAAACCTTTCTTTGTCTTTGAGAAAATCAGAGGCAGTAAGTATTAACCGCATTAAAGGTTTCAATAAGGAAGAAATTCGAAATTTTACACTAATGTTGAGGATGTTTTTCTAAAATATGGATTCTCGCCATCACATGTCTACAATGTAGACGAAAGAGGGAATGGAACCTAAAACTATTTCGGCACCCAAGGGCCAAAAACGAGTAGGAGCATCTACAAGTGCAGATCGTGGCACAAACGCCACTGTGATGTGTGCCATGAGTGCTGCTGGGAACTATATTTGCCCGATGTTTATATTTGGTCGGAAAGGAATGTGTCCGACTCTTGAAAAAGGCGGACCTCCTGATGCACTGTACAGCTGTTCCAAAAATGGATGGTCCAATGAATTTTCTTGAAGTGGTTGGAACATTTTGCTCACCACTCCCGTCCTACTCCAGAAAACCCTAACCTTCTGATCTTTGACAACCATTACTAACATTGCACCTTAGAGGCATATGAATTCTGCAAGGTAAAAAGTACTGTTATGGTTTCATTGTCACCTCACACTTCTCAGAGAACCCAGTCACTTGATGTGACATTCTTTGGAGCTCTCAAGACGGCATTTAATAAGGAGTGTGACATCTATATGAAAATGAACAAGTAAAAGTGTATCAGACCTGATGATCTTGCCAGAGTTGCAAACATAGCAAATGTTTTTGTCAGATTTTGAAGCAACAGGAATTTTCGCTTTAATTCCCTATTTGTCTCCAGATTCTGCTTATTATAACCCTGATCTTCACCCAGCCACATCACAGAGTAATCCCTCTAATCAGTCAAATATCTGCTCATCTGATCCCGTTTATGCTCCACCTGAGTGCAATGTTGCAGTCAACCGTTTCTATAGCTGTCAGTGAAACACCAGGAGAATAGAAAAAACGCAATTACAAATCAGTATTTCCGAAATTTTGAAAGCGGTACCAGCTGGACCTATTACATCAAACAGTAGAAGATCAGGAGGAACAAAAAAGCAGCACTCTGAAGTACTCACTTCTACACCTATGAAGAAAACATTTGAGGCTAAAAAACAGAAGAAACTGTCGCAGAAAGAAGAAAAGAAATACGATCCTGAAAGGTCTGCTGCGAAGAGGTCTGATGCAAAGAAAAAACTCCCAAAGAAGTTGTTTGAATCTTCATCAGAGGATAATGATCTAGTCATGTGTGATAACAGTGATGATGAACTGAGACTGACAGAAAGAAGTGCTCTCTGTGCAATGATTATGGTATCAAGCTGCTGAAAGTGGTTACCTGCAGAGTGTAGTGGTTGTGATAGTGCCAAGGGGTATGAATGTGACTGGTGTCTTAACATGACTGATTAAATTACGTTCAGAGACCTAAGAAAAACTTTTAACTATATCTGTAACTGAAAAAATATAAGACTGTGTTTCATGTAACTTCCTTAGGCGGATTTGTAGCTAATAAAATATTGTATGCAGTTATTTTGTTTTTTTTTTAATATAATTTCTGACTGTTTTGAAGAAAGACAGATATAAACATAAGATTTTTAATTTACATATTCATTATAACATCGTTTTTGTGTAATTCCATTGATTGGTACACACATTGTAACGTAGAAAATATTGAATAAATCATATAATAGGTTGTTCCCTTTAAATTCAATTGTAAATTTCATGACCGTTATTACCTTCATGTGCTGGGAATGCCGGTCAGTGCAGTGGTCTTTAATTATGGAATTTATATAAAAATTAGCAACTGTTTATAAACTGTAAATAGATGCAGTTGAAAGTGGATAGTTCAACAGTTCTAATGCCTTCACTAAATTTCAAATTGGATTATTAGTTGTCTGATACAGTCACATTTTGCTTAGGTGACCGCCATTGCCTGCTTCTCCCCTATATTACAATATTCTTCAATATTTTGAATAGCACTATATTTTAAGCGTTATTGCACATGCTAAAATAAAATGTATACTTTAATCGTGATGCTTACTGATTATATGGGCTTGTTCTCGTACATTGTTTTTTTTTAATTGTGGTTTATTTAACGACACTCGCAACTGCAGAGGTTATATCATCGTCGCCGGTGTGCCGGAATTTTGTCCCGCAGTTCTTTTACATGCCAGTAAATCTACTGACATGAGCCTGTCGCATTTAAACACACTTAAATGTCATCGACCTGAGCCGGGATCGAACCCGTAACCTCGAGCATAGAAGGCCAGCGCTACACCAAGCACGCTACCAAGGCCGACCGTATATTGTTACAGCTAATGAAACATGTTAAGGAAACAAAAATAAGTTAAGCGTATGAGCTCTAAGCTCTAAAAAAGAATGCGAATAGAGATAATTGCTAAGGATCATAATACTTCATACTCACTACATACATTTATCATCACTCTTGCAGATGGGAAGTCTTCACGTTGTGGTTCTGAAGTCACGGCTTCATAGTAGTTTATACTTGAGCAATTCCACGAAAATGTCATACTGAGGTGAATTTCTTGAAATTGATGTAGGAGTATTTTTGTTGAAGAAATATGTTTCTTTATAATTTAAATCGCCTTATTTCGTAAGATAATGTTTAAAATACTCTTTCTTTTAGTCTATAACTTACTGCAGATCTTGTCATATTTCAAACGCTTAAAAAAACACGTATAGATACTTATGTTTCGTGTCACAATTTGGACACGTAAATTTGTTTTATTTCGAGCAGTCTTTTTTGTATACTATATTTTGGTCTTTCCTTGATGTAAATATGTAATTAGTTGAAGTACCCTAAGATCCTAAATAACTTAAAATCATTATAATTATTTGTACTGTAAGTTACGGTCAGTCCGTCACAAGAAACATACAAAAACTCTTCCACACAGCACAATAATTGGCAGATTAAAATTTCCTTTGGTATTCTGCGTTATTACTACATGACCAATAAAAAAGTATTAGAACATTTTCTTCTAAAGTGACTTCGTTTTCCGCAACGGCATTGTGAGTGACTGACATGTCGCGCTCTCAGCTGTTATGCTGTTCATTCTCACAGCCTGCTTAGTTACTTGGAAGGCCTTGGTGAAATTATACGTGAACTGGTGATAAGTGTGCAGTAATTATACCTGAAAAAAGGAAAATGAGATTCAGGCAGCTCATTGGAGCAATAAACAGGTCTCAATATTTACTGCTGTTGCCTTGTTTAAACAGGAAGGTGACAGGGAAGTTCAGAAGAAATAGTCTGCATTAGTGTCAGATTATGTAGCACATGACAAATAGGCTATGCAGTGAATGTTTGTCTATGAAAAATGTTTTCGGAAATTTTGGCGATTCTTCCGAACATTGAGGTGGTAAAAATATTTTCAGATAAAGCAGTGAGTCATTTTAAACAGAAGTAAACATTGAGCAATGTCACATTGCTTGCTCGCATATTTGAATTTAACATAGAATGGAACTTCTTTCAGTCACATCATGACAAAGGGGCCGTGGATGTGATTGGAGGCCAAGTAAAAAGGATTGCATGGATGCCTGCGAAATCGGGGAAGAAGATACAAAGCGCTACAGAATTTTGTAACATTGTGAGCAATAAAAACATCCAAATTATTGTTAAGGAGGTAGCACAGATTGAGATAGACGAAGGAAAAAAGTATCTCGAAAAACGATTTGAACATCTTGCACCTATTCCGGCATCTCATGGAGTTCATTACGTGAAAGTATTAGATCCCTATGTTGTAGAATATGTACAACTGTCTTGTGAACAATCAATGCGAAAGGTCCACAGGTTCCGTGTGTGAAAAGAAACTAAAGTTTGTTCACTAACAAGTGACATATTGACAGTGTTCCTGCCGTACATACTTGTTAGACTAAATAAGTGAGTCAACGAGTGCCGTGGAGTACTTCTACGTGTTTAATTCCAATGGTTCAAATTCAATCTAAAAGTAGAACTCAACACTCTAATCTATTATTATGAACATAATATATAACAGCCATAGGCATGGGAAATATAAACTGTGATCTGCGTCACCTTATCGTAATCGATAAGATCAGTGCCAGATGGTTAGGAACGCGCTTGAATAACGTAATATACGGTCTTACGCCGCGGAGTTGATGCCATATAGAATGATAAGCGCTGTCAAGGTTGCTGTGACACTCTTATAGTCCTAAAATTAAACACCAATGCATATGGCTTGTATATACAGGATTTAATCACAGAGAAAGAACTATATATGTTATTAAGTAGGCCTATGTAATTCTTGTATGTGCATTAATATGTGTCATTTAAGATGCATGGTTAAGCAAACCAATTTTTGTATTCTGGAAAACATATTAACCGAGCGGGCTAGCGGAGTGGTAGAGGGCTGGCCTTGCATTCGGGAGGTCCGGGGTTCGATCCCAGGGGCCGGCAATCCTAACTGAGGTTTTTCATGGTTTCCTCAGTTATTTCCAGGCAAATGCCGGGATTGTACATCTTGAAAGTCCGGCCATATGTGTGAGTGAATGCTGTGTAATGTCTTCAATGTTTGTGTTGTATCGGAGCTGATCCCTCGTCCGGGGAGGCCCTCCATGTCCTTGTGTGGTCAAAAAAGTATGTATGTGATCCACAGTTTAATTCCTCTCCCGACAGGTCGCGGCCCTGTAAGGCCCGTGTGGCGTGGGTCATGTAAATGAACCTACAAGGGAGAGGTTAAACTCAGGGAAAGAAAGAAAGAAAGAAAGAAAGAAAGAAAGAAAGAAAGAAAACATATTATTCATTTAAATTAATCGTTATGTTAATTTACTACTTATTTTGTACTATTTACGGTTCTGTAAGTGCAACTTCATTTTATAATTCAGAGATGTCAGTCAGTTACAGAATGAGGTCAGTCTGTTACACATCACTTTTCCGGCCATAACTCCATTACTAATCGTGATTTGGAGGTCGTTTTCAACTTAAACTGAAGATTACAATTTCCTTTCCGAACTATATTTTGCAAAATTGTATCAGCAATGACAATTCAGAGAAATCTGTGGAGAACCATGTTCACCCGAAGAGAGAGTTGACATTTATGTCAGTCTGCTACACACACTTTGGACGTAAATAAATAGTATACTTTTCCTATTAAAGACGTTTATTTTTATATGTATCTTAAGTGTACACTTCCCTCTATAAAATCCTGCGGTGACACAATCTAATTTCAACCCATTATACAATTTACGCAAACATTTTGCTGTCAAAGTGTACTGTAAATGTCAGTCAGTTACACGTGGAATTGCTCACTTATAGAATAAATAAATGGCAGGAGTGACTTCTAATCTTAAGCTTTTAGTAGATAGTGAAAATGGTCCTTTGTGAAATTTAGGTGCCGTCGATGATAAACTTTACCAGGACAATTTTGCCTATTACTGCTGCCATTTAATTTTGATCTAAGATACAGGTTTACATGGCATATTAGTTTTCTTAGGAACACAGTATTCGTTTGATATTGAACTGAAGTTTAGGGATTTTTTATTTTGTTCAAGTTATACTACTGTAGAGTTCTTGGTATTAATATGATAAGATTGATCCAATCTCTTAGAAGCTCAACCAGAGCTGATGACTTCTATGCATTTTCAATAGCAGCGTGTATAGTGTCAACCTCCACATGAGTATGTCCTGGCTCTAGGAATTATTTTCCTGATTCCTGTGACTAAGAGAGAAAGTCTATCACAATTACCGCAACAAAAATGTCCCTGTTGTGTCCAGTAGGAGTAGAAGAATCACAGAACATATTTACGTCTTCAATTTCATGAGGCAATTGCATCTAACTGTGTTCTAAAACGAGACACAATTTCTTGCCCACCTCGTCCAGAAACTGTCTCATCCCAGAAGTAACATGTTGAATACTTTTTTCTAATAAAAATCGAATAAATTGTTAAATTTAAGATTCAAAGGCAATGGAGTGCGCAGGCATTTTTCTACGTCGGAACTGAAAAAGGCTATCTTGGGGTTTTGTTTGGTTGTCTCTTTGTGTAACTTTCAGCTAAATTTAAGGCCGGGTGGAAACACAATTAGACGCCGCGCGGCGCGGCGCGACGCGACATTTTGTCTGATGGTACTTGTCTCCCATTGATTTCTTATGATGTGGTGCACACAGAATCAGACGCGACGCGACTGTCGCGAGCAGACACAAGGAGACACGAAGAGACAACATCGAATGACTGCTAGAAGTTCGACGCAAGGAGGCTGTCTGATAGCTGCAGTGTACTGCGCATGCGTTAGTAGTGGCTATGATTGCACGCTTTCACTTTCTACGAATACTATTTTGTTGTGTAGTGCACATTATTCGCAATGGAGCTCGATACGGATAAATTAGTTGTTTAAGTACCAGGAACTCTAAGTTCTATACAATCTTTGGAACAATATCACGACAGTAATGTAGTTTCTAAAAACATGTGAGAAACTGTAAATGAGATGAAAGCACCACGTGAATAATAATAATAATAATAATAATAATAATAATAATAATAATAATAATAACAATAATAATAACAATAACAATAATAATAATGATAATTTGTAGTAAGACTAATTCTCTGCTCTATACTATCACTCATTATTGATTTATTACGCATATTCCTTATTGTGAGTCGTGAAGTAGCCATAAATATATAAAATGACGTTTGTGCATTACATTAGTAGTATTTAATTTTAATATGCTTTCAACTGTATAGATTTTTTGGCCGTATTAGGCGTCCTTAGGTAATAATAACCAAATACAATAGAATTTCTCACATAGACAGTCCTCTTTCATTGACGCCATTTTCTAGCCTAAGCCAATTTTTCAAACCCACACAGCCAGCAAATAATTTGTCTCGAGCAGACCGTGTTAAGCTGTCGCGAGGAGTCGTAAAGCAAAACGTCGCGTTTCGCCTCGCCGGCTCGCGTTGCATCTGATTCTGTGTGCACATGTTCATTTTAATCTTTTCCTATTACACATTTTTCTTCATTATTTTGTTGATGTATTTATAGGAACTTCAAATCTATCGCATTTTACAAGCTTTAATTATTTGAGGCAATGAAAGGCTAACAGTAAGTTACATTCTCACAAAACACTTTCCTGCTAGCAGCTGCAGTTGCACACAATATATCTGCATTTATTCACAGTATGTTTTGTAGAGCCTGTGTACTCTATGCGAAAATGAACAATCAGGATTAAAATCCATTTTGTTTCATTGAGTTCCATATTAATAGCTTTATAAGTCAGAAATATTTTTATTTGATCTTTTATTGTCATTGGTATCACTGGACATCTTCTTTGATGTCCATATTTTCGTCTTCTATCAGGAGAACATATATCACAATCAAAACTTCACTTCTTTTCTACTATAGTGTTACGCTTATCTTCAGAAATGTTAAAGGTAGAGAGTTCATACACATTTATGTACATTTATTTCGAGTGCCCTTCTGCAAAAAATACTTCCTGAAATATCTTCATCTGCTTTCACTTTGTTTCCATTTGTGTGTGTGTTGGTTTAGGATTCTCATAGACTACTGGATTTCATGACAAGCGTCGAGTATATTCTCAAAAATTGTTATCGTTGCTGCAGAAATAAAACACAAGCATGTAACCTTATTAATTTTATTATATAGACTAGTAGTCCTTAGAAAATATGTTTCTATAGCATCTGTTGTATATGTTCACTTTTTAATTACTTTGACTTTTAGGAACATTTTCTAACTGCTTCTATCTATTTGTAATTTTTTTCGTTTACATGAGTAATAAGATATTATTCTATAAAAAATGGCAGTATGACGCTCTCATTTCAGAATATGACAAGCCTTTGACGTGCACTACTACACGATTTAATATTCATTATTGATATACATTTACATTAAATAACGATGCAAAAATACCTAATGATATTACTGAAAATTAAAACAACTCTGCTATTCTTGTCTAGAAATTGATCAATGTCACTATCACTAACATTGTTGACGTAAACTAATGTCGATAAAATACTAAATCAATCACGTAAATTAGAAGGGAAAATAATTAATGTTGACATTGGTTATTATAGCTCTAATACAACACAGCCATCCAGAGTCAATGTATCAATTGGTTGTTCTAACTCCAAAAATAATTATTTTGAGGTCCCCAATGTCTTGACTGGTTGTTATTGAATATGGATTTTAGTCCTGTACAGTGACATTGGAGTGTAAATCACCTGTATCTTGTTAGGCTATTAGGAGTGAATAGGACATTGTTTGTTCTTGCATATGAAAATATAGGTTAAGTATTACCACTTAGCAATTGTAACTCATTTTCACCAAAATCTGACATTGGTGGTTCTTGCTCCAAGCCACAGATTTACTTCTTATCTTCAGTTCCAGACCACTTTCTTGATTTTTCTGTGTGCAGTCACTACTTAACATCAATTGTTTTTATTTGTTACACAAGTATGGTCAGTTTAGTCACTGTCACTATTTACAATAGTGGCGCGGGATGTTGGCGTCACCCCACACTTCTTAAACCGTTATTATATCGAGTATGCGAATTCCAGTTTCAAATATGTTTACAGTTATTGTTGCCTTACCAATTCTAAGAAAGATACTGAAAGTTTCAGAAGTAAGGCTTACTCAATATGTAGTTAACAGCTCCGTATATGTAACTAGAGTCTTGACAACACCCGCGCGACTTCTCAAGGGTTAATATTGTTTATGAAGTAAGTTTTGAAACTGAGTGCAAACGAAAGACATTTTAAGAGTTTCGATGTATGAATTTAATAGGCGTATTCCGCTCCTGAAAATATTCGAAAATGATTATTCTTCACTTGTAGTACAGATAGTTGAGAATTTTGTCTCACGTAAGTTCGTTCGGAATCCCGTCAGTATCAGTGTAATTATTGTAGTGTGAGTTATGTAGTAGTTTCTTCGTAATATATGTTTATTTATTATCCCGCGCCTTGGCGTAGTGGTCTAAGGCATTCTGCCTATGACTCGCGTTACGAAATACCCGCTGGGTCAAGTCCTCATGGGGGAAGAAATTTTCTCATGAAATTTCGGCCAGTGTATGGGACCGGTGTCCACCCAGCATCGTGATGAACTTGGGGATCTACGATATGTAACGAAATCCGATTACGAATGCCAGCTATAACGGCTGAGGGGATCATTATTCTAACCACACGATACCTCCATTCTGGTTGGATGATCGTTCACCTCTGCTTCGGCATGTGGACTTGATGCCAGCAGCCGCCTGGTCAGTCTAGACCCTTCACGAGCTCTAGCGCCACGCTTTATTATTATTATTATTATTATTATTATTATTATTATTATTATTATTATATTAGCCTACTACATATGTTCATAATTTAACATAAATGGATCCTATTGCAATTAATTTGATAAAAATTATATCATAAGTTCGGAAATCTTTGCAAAATGAATTTATTTTATACCCAAACTGTTTATAGGTCTAGCTTGAAGTAGAAAATTTAATTAAGATAAACCACCTTTCTAGGGAGCAAATTTTGACAAAATTAATGACCGCTCTCCAATCTAACCGATTTTTTTTTATTTCATACAGAAGCCATAGATAGCGTTTTCTTTATATTGAAAAACTCCGATTAAGTGTGAATAAGGTAAATTATTCTGGGTGAATTTAGACAAAAATAGTAACTTTTTCCTAACACATTTTTATTACATTTTAAATAAAAATTCACATATAACATTTTCTATATATTGACAAACTGTGTTTATTCTGCATAAAAGATACTACGAGTAATCATTACTAGAGTATTTAAACAACAATTAATAACTTATCTCCTATCTAACAGATTTTCATCAAATTTTATGCAAACTGTATAGCATACAACCGTCTTCAGGTTAGCAGACACTTTTTGTGTCAATTAGTAAATTATATGCTCCATACACATCTCGTTTGCATTTTTTTCGTGATCCAAGTAACGTATACTGTCGTTTACAAAGTTAGTCTTTCTGGAGAAAATTCCGAGACTTGCTTCAAAATATTGCCAGCATTCCTTCTTCCTTTAGATCGTAAAATAATCTGATCAGTTTAAGTTAGTTCATGTTTACTCGTACTTGCTAATAATGCTTCCACGTTTCGTCTATTAGATTCCTCGTTCATTTCCTCAAACAGTTTCCTAGGACGTCCCCTACTGGGATCAGGTGTTGATTCAAGACAAGATACTAGTCTCTCACAATGTGTAATTGCATTTGACACATTTTCCGGGAAACTTATAGTAAAATCCAACTGTTCATTGTTCTTAGTTAAACCTTTCCTCAGAGTTTCATTACTTTCAGTTCATTTCCTTCGAAATACTCAACATAAATTGTCACTAATATTCTTTAAACACGACATAATTTAATCAGTACAGTTCACTAAATCTAGTTTCTTCAGTATGTAGTCAAGAACTTGGTGCTTTCGTTTCAGAGAAGTCACTTTGTTCTTGACAGACATCTAATAGCGTCCTCAGCGTAATCTGCGCCTTTAAATCTGAACATCGAAATGTATCCGAAAGTGACAAAAAATACAGCTGAATTTTCTACCGCTAACTCTTCTAACATTACTTAACTTGTTAAGTGATTTTCACAGCGCCCTATGGTTTTCCAAATTTTGTAAGCATATTTTTATCAGTACTACGCAGTTCACAAACATCACGGGCTGATAGTTGAGATTTAAACGCTATAATTTATGGCAGGATGATATAAAAGTTCATCTTTCCCTTTCTTCACTCTCTACGTCCCACTTAGAATTGTAAACTTCACGATTCTTTTCTAAGAAATACATATACATATATTTTCATTTTTGTCCAGATAGATTCTTTTGTGGTGCACTGTGTGACATTGTAGTCCACGCTGAGATGTTAGACATATTTTTAGAATTTTGATGCCAATATACTGTATATTGCATTTGAATGAGGTAATCTCCTAATAGAAAATCTCTGCTGCCACAAACCTAGCTTTGCGAAAGATTTTGCTCGTATGTAAATAATACATCCAGATACACATTTTTGTGAATCTCCTATACCGGCAGTTTGCATGAAATAACAGTATTGTCTACTTGGTGATTAGAAACGTTCTGGAGATAAATTGCGTTATAAAAGATTTATTTCCTTACATTGATAGTCATTAGTTAAGAATTACAGTAGAGCAGGTTTAGCTAATGTTATGTTTTATTTAACGACGTTCGCAACTGCAGAGGTTATATAAGCGTCGCCGGATGTGCCGGAATTTTGTCCCGCAGGAGTTCTTTTACATGCCAGTAAATCTACTGATATGAGCCTGTCGCATTTAAGCACACTTAAATGCCATCGACCTAGTCCGGGATCGAACCCGCAACCTTGGGCATAGAAGGCCAGCGCTATACCAACTCGCCAACCAGGTCGACAGCAGGTTTAGCGTGGCTAAGATTGGGGGCATGGAAGGGTAATAAAATTGTCAACGAAGAAGAAGAGCGCCTTTGTCCACTGTGCGGAGAAAAGGACTCCTGGAGACATATTTAATTGCAGTGTGTCGAATAGGAACATATTCGGAGAAAATATCTACCACCCTCGTGCTAAGTCAGAGTAGGAGTTCGCTTGCATGTCTTGACTTCAAAGGGAATAGAGAATGCGAACAAAAGACTGGATTGTTCCTCTTGAAGCCGAGACAGATTAGAACTTCAGCTGTTGAAGTTTGTGGTGCGAACTGACGAAGGGATAATGGTAACTACTCAATTGTACACTTTTATTACTGTTTTAGGTTAGGATATATTTCAATTATAATGTGTTTTGTTTGTGCCAATTTAATTTTAATCTGTTTGTTCTTTTGGATCTAATTATAGGTGGGACGGATAGTGAAACCTACAAAGTGGGACTTGTTTTACACAGCACGTACGGTCAGAAGACTCGTGCATTTGGATTTAAGAGAAAATTCTGATAGATAAGAATTCGTTGTAACTGGTGTAGTACATAACATCGAAATGCAGGACAAAAAAATTTTTTTTGTGAAAAACAACGGTACTAGAAAGACTGAAACGATATTTTTTCTTACTCCATTTCCCACAAAGAGAAATCTTCCGAGAGGTTTGTCATTTACCTCTCATGCAAGATGTATTAGTATAAAGAGTGGAAGGTCTTCAATGACAGTAACTTCACGGAAGAAATCTTTAAGATCAAAGGAACAGAATTTTCCTTTTGCCCTTTTGCGTTATTTCCTTTTTTTTTTTTTTTTTTTTAGTAGGAAATCGAATTTGTTTGGAAAGGAAATTGCAACATCGCAGTAAATACAGTAGTAATTTCCAACGCATTGAAACATCTCTTCTCCGCAACAGTGGGGGCAGAGTTGCCGAACATTTGTTACTTAATGTGATTTATTAAATTATTGAATGACTGTTAAACCGTAGACACAACACAAATATTATGAAAAATTATCTGCTAGGACTCTAATGTATCTAATGTAGAGACGTTTCAGAAATGTATATAATATATTATTTTCAACATAATGGAATCAAAATTTATCATGCAAAATAATTATTTCTGAAAATGTAAACGCAGAGCCGTAGAGGAAAAAATGACGGAGGACTTTGCCCGTTCATAATATTTACGGGTATAAATCACTACTGATTAGTAATATATGTTTTCATCTGTCTAGGCATCCACAGACTTACCTAGGAATCAGTCAAAATGTCTGTTGGAGTGTTTTATTTATATTTGTCTATGTATTCATGTCAGATTTCTTTTTCGAAATTTGTGAACCTCATACAGTCACATAAGATTCCTGTAGCATGAGATTTTGCCGACTTCAGATCTCTGTAAGTCAGTACTGGATTTTCATTATCAAAATATTTAATTAGACCTACGAAGTAAGAAGGATTTTACCTCACGACTAGAGACCAGATGTTTAGGAATTTATAACAGTTTAAAACAGACAGGCAAAAAAAGGCAATAAGAACGTAAAAAACGCACAATAAATTTTTAAAAGGGCATTATAAATTGTAAAAAGGCATAATTACTTAAAAAAATGAGGAATCTAAATCTGAAAGTCTAATTAGGCCAATCATAATGTATGTCTGCCCAGCGTGGGGGCATGCACCAGATAAATGCTTAAAAAAGATTCAAGCCTTTCAAAATAAAAATTTTAAGACTAATTTCGATGCTGCCTTATGTAACTCCGGTACGCGTGATCCGTAGGAAACTAAAAATTTGGACAGTGAAAGAATTTATTTCCGATTCCGCTTTTCGTACGTACTCTAAAGTTACTACCATGAGAACAATTTAATATCTAGTTTAGGCAACTACATTCCGAGCTCAGACCTAAATGCGTCCTAAACATGCTAGCATGGAACGACGTCCCCCATGACGTATGTGAAGAAGTATCTCGGCGGGGTATCAGTGATATTTTGCCTTTCTAAACTAACGCGACCACTATCTCAAATTAATGAAGACATTTTTGTTTCAGGACCAATCACCGGGTTTCTTAAATGGAATAAACGATCAAACGTCTGTATTATATTGTAGCCTGTATCAGTAAATACTGTAATATTGTAAATGCTTTAATATGTCTCTTAAATTATGTCCCTTTTAAGGACCGAACGATTCTTCGTCACAATTTTATTAGAGTCAAACAAAAATCTACGTAAAGATTATTATTTTTTGGTCCTACAGAATACATCTTAATACATATTAATCATTAAGTCAAACAATAAGCTAACTAGCTTAGTCGTCAGTACGACAACTCATCCTGCCCCTGGGTTTTCCGTGGTTTTCCTACGGCGCAAACACAAATGTCGGGTTGAGAACTAAAAGAAAGGGGCTACGAACCTCCTCCCTTCCTCTAAAAATGTTCCATCTCAATTTCTTAGAAGTTTTCAAAATTCAAGTCGTACGCCTGCTCTCCGGGTTTCAGATTCGGGGCTTGCCTTCGCCGTCAAACTCGCCCACCAAACAGCAAACTCTCTCTCGAGGCTCTTGTAGCTGCCACTTAATGATAAACAAATAGTTACTTTGCTTACATCCCAGTTAATAACATAAATAGGGGACTAATTATACAGTTCTTCATCAGGGCTAAAGGCTTCAAAGCTGGGCACCTGAATTAATCGAGTGCACTGGTTTTACAAATTAACATGGGGGCGTAGGTAAATACCATGCCATCCATTACAACTCACTCCTCAGAATTCACCTTTGTTTGATTGATTGATTGATATATTTTAGCCATAAATTTAAATTATATCAACATAACTCACATTTTTACTTCGTAGTACTTACAAAATATTTTTTCGTGATTAACTGTCTTTTCACAAACATTACATAACAAAACAGTTCCATCGGTTGAAAACACATGAGCACAAAATTCACTAACGTAAGCAAGAAGTTTACTTCTCAATGGTTTACTGAATTCAGGCATTCTAGCTAACCGATCTCATACCTTCTAGGCTATCAACCGACAATAACTAAACTGACTGTTATTCACTCACATTTCTTTCTCCTACAATAATTAACACGTGTAGCACAAATTTGTAACAGTAAGATTTGAAAATATGAAAGAAAACAGTAGGAAATGCTACATGGCAACTTCTATAAGAACGGGCTTAATATTTAAAATTATGAAGTTGATTGTTGGTATAGTGAAGATATGACATTACACATTAATTTGTAACTGTGGATTGTCGATAATTATTAATACGAATATTATACCAATAGCATTAAATCAGTATTAGCAGATTAAGCACCGCAATAAATTACTTTTATTTACTATTCTAAGTAAAGTGAGTCACTGTTTCATATAACTTATTTAAATTTCATACACATTACATTACAATTAATTAGAAAATTGCAAATAAACAAGAAATATTGCTTCAAAATGAAAAAGAGGTATTTATTATTCAAATAGTAAGGAACACCTTATAAGGCAAAATTGGCAAAATAAAAATTGTCCCTGACACTTTGATTTACTCCAAATCACATGTATATCTATGAAGATAATAATTTACGTCTACTCTGTAAGAAAGGCATTTTGCCAAACATCCGGGCTCTCCTCATGACTTGTCTGTACACAGCGTTAAACCGTTACGTATACCACAACAATTGAAATATATCGTCGTTGTTCCTGCAACAACTCCTATGTGACATACTCATTGATTTTCAGATGTTTACTCTATTAAATAACTTCAATAGTGATATAGCAAATAATAGAATCTCCTGTATGTAATTATATTTCTTTGTTTCGAAAATGTGAGAATTCACAATCCCCTATATACGGCTGCCATAGGATCAATAAATGTATTTTTTCTTCCTACTGAAAAATTGTATATTTTGCACTTAGGAGTTATTGCAGGAACAACGACGATATACTCTGGTATTAATATCTACTACTACAGAATGAAATGCTATTCTTCCTGCAAATTTGAGGTTCGGCTATACGTAACACAGACTTGTCAGTTGCTGCATAAAGGATGGCAGGCACCTCGAATATTAAGTTGGGAAGTGCGTTAGCTCTTGTCTGAATTGACTCGTCTTCTACATCTTCGCAGTGGGGATATTTATAAGCATCAGGCAGTGCTGTCATGTGGTCAGGAGTGACATGACACACAGCCGTTCCGGCCAGCGGAGAGGATTCAGGACTTTCTGGCACTAAGTAAGGTCAAAAAACAGCATATAGGCCTACTGTTAACAATTTCGGGAAAAACAAATAACAATATTTATATTACTCCAACCCTGTTGTAAATTATTATCTTTCACTTCTTTATAGTACCATTACCTCCTTCTTACTTCTCATTGTTCAATTTAATCCTAATTCATTATTACTTTCCCCCCTCTTTTCTTCCTCCCTGTCTTTCATATTTACCTCCCGTTCTCTCCTCTCATTTTCTCTCTTTCTCATTTAATTTCTTATCTTTTCAATCCTTTCTCTCTTAGCTAATCTTCATCTTTCCCTTTTAATTACTTTTTCATTATTTCCCAATTTGTTTTTTAAATTTGCTCTTTCTCATCACTTTTAACCCCTTTCATTTGATCTTTCTACATACTTCCCTTCCTCTGTTTGATTCGATATCTTTTCCTTTCTTCGAGTGTATTATTACTTCTTTTTCTATATTTGTTTTTGCTTTACCATTTACTTCCTTTTTATTGTTCCTATTTGTCTGTTTCTCTTTGTTTCTTTATACTTCGTCTCATTTCTCTTTAACAATTTATTATACTCTACATCCCTCTGTCTGTATGCTGTATAGGGTAAGATTGCCTAATTCCGTGACATATTGAATAAAGTCTACATTTATGCCAAATTTGTACTAAAAGTTTTCAAATAACACCTAAAGGACGTTATTTGGACCTTTAGCTACAATTTTTATAACATTCAGTGTCAACAGTTTCACAAGTTTGATATATAATATATGATTCTTCATTCTTATACAATGGCTCCGAAATCTATGACAGGGATCCAGATTCCATGATAGTGATTTCCTAATTCCGTGAGTGATATCCTAATTCCGTGATACTAAAATAATCCTCATTAACTGCTCCGAAAACAAACGTGTATTTGGAAAAAACATTTAAAGTCATGGTATATTGTTTTAATATGGATTGAACAAGAAATTACAACATAGAAAAAGAGTCTAAGTGACAAATTTCATAGAAAATACTTGTGTAACTACAGGAATACATATTACATATTAATATATTATAAACAAAATAAACTGAAAGTTAAATTCAATACAAAATAAAATTTGAATAAATTGAATTATAACATAATTATTTTTCATTATTTATATTCCTAACAAGTCCACACCTGTGGAGTAACGGTCAGCTCGTCTGGCTGGGAAACCAGGTGGCCCAGGTTCGAATCCCGGTCGGGGCAAGTTACCTGATTAAGGCTTTTTCCGGGGTTTTCCCTCAACCCAATACGAGCAAATGCTGGGTAACTTTCGGTGCTGGACCCCAGACTCACTTCACCGGCATTATCACCTTCATATCATTCAGACGCTAAATAACCTAGATGTTGATACAGCGTTGTAAAATAACCCAATAAAATAAATAAATAAATAAATAAATTCCTAACAACAGCATTAATTAAGATAAATATATGCCCTATTATTTGTATTAGAATTATAATTGATGTTTTCTATTATTATTTCCACGAACTATTTTCTTTCATAGACATTAATTTTCACAATTTAGCGTTGGCATCACTAGCCGAGTGAGCCAGGAAGGAAAAATATTAAAATAAAACCGAAAATGGGAAAGCTCCTGTAGCATTGTTAATGTGACACAGAGTTTAAATAATCATACACATTGATTCAGCTGACTATAATCTACAGTAATATATCATTTTTATAATGCTATATTGATTCTTACATCAAATATAAAATGTTTCTTCAGGAGCGGTTACAAAAGAAAGAAAAACTTACTGGTCAACCACCTTTCACTGAACAAAAGCTTCTGCAATCTACTGCTTCTATTCAAAAGGCGGGTAGTCAATAGAATTGAATAGAAGACATCTTCTGACACCTGTTAGGTATTTCAAAAACTTAAAAGTCAGAGACCCCAATCCATGGCAGTCAATTGAAATTTTATCACGGTATTGGAGGTATCACGGAATTAGGCACTTTTACCCTATATTTTATGCTCATTTCTTTTTATCCATCTTTTGTCTTTACTTTCATAGTAATTAACAATAATAACAATAATAATAATGATAATAATAATAGTCATCATCATCATCATTCAAAATTTTAGCACTCCTCTGAAAGAGAGTGTTCTCGTGCTCAGTGGAGAATTCGATACATGATAAATTTACATGCATAAGTAACAACATCACAATAAAATATCATTTAAAAATGAATAATTACTCAGAAAAAAACTGCTCATATACCTTCTTAAATTATAAACTGTTGGAGGTAAATATATGTGGGTATTTCCTTATTACTCGTAATTTGTTGTAAATTCTAGGACCGATATTACTGCTAGGGCTGAAAGCAGTGCTGTTTAACTCTTGAGGTCAAACAAAACGTAATGTATACATACCTTTTTGCTTTTGTATTTGTGAGTATATGATAAGAAATATGTGTGATTTTTATGTATAAAATTAATAATGCATTGATATAAATTTGATGTATTTTCAAGACTTTAAATTCAAAAAACAATTTTTCGGTAGCATTATCAATAAGTTCTTTAGGCATAATTTTTATTTTTATTTTCTGTAATAACTTTAGTGGGTTAAGGTTTGTTAACTGAATGAATGGATAGAAACTCTTTGTCCCAAAACGAGTTAAGTCGACAAAAATGAAGAAAAAAAAAGTTTTGCTGTCTTGCTAATATTCTTTGCAATCGTCAGAGATCTGCTTAATGTTTTCCCTCGAAACTCACTTCCATGAAGTAAATATCGAGGCAGAAACATGACGATTTTATGCAAAACAAATTAAGTCCATAGCACGATTTCCATCGAAACACTTTAAATCTTTTGCACCTTCACATTTGCTGAGGAAACAGAAGTCCTTCGTGCATGCACATTTGTTCAGGACACATCCAATTTTGAAGATGGCTGCAGCCAGCCAAGACATGGAGAACGACAGAAGTTTTCATAGTGACAAATCGGAGGTTATAAGTGAAATCCGTAGACCAGGCATGTCAGAAATGAGACACTGAAAGTGCAGTGTATGTGCGCGGAACGCCAGTCTGTGCAGATTGCGTCATTCACGTGTTGGCTCTTACCAGTTCTTAGCGGGAGGGATGTACAAGAATCTATTCTGCACTTCTAGTGTTCAATTAAATTGACATTTGGACATTATAAACATACTTAGCAGAAGGAAAAAACAAAATTATTGTCAGTGTCAATATTTGACAATAATTGTAACACATGAAACAATAGACACTCAGTTACAATTCACAAAGCAGTCGTTCGCAAAGAATAATTTATTTACATGATTTGTATACATTATTTGAAGAAAATATAAATATTGCAATAATTTTGAAACAACAAAAAACGAACACAGTATTTCATTTTACGTAGTAGGTACTGATTATTTCAAAGTAATACTCTTTCATTGTTACTCAAGCATTATTAGGATCATTGGTGCACAAATGTTAAAGAAAAATTTTACTCCCAATTACATGCAACAGGACATTGTGAGGCTTTTACACTGGAATCATTTCCTTGCTGTATATTAATATAAATTCACATTATTATTAATAAATCAGATAAATTAAGCTTGAATTTAAATTTATATATAGTTTATTTGGAAAACGTTGAGAGCAAGTATCAGCAAGTTGGGAGCGTTACTGAATTGAGTTAAAAGAATGCTTCACAAGCTGTGATGCGAGGAAATTTTCTTTATGTCAGGTTTAAAGATTTATTAACATAAGTATATCAAGATAATATAGTAACGTGAGATGGAAAATTCGCCATTATGCATTATTTTTCCAGAAAAATTTTCCGGCTTACAAATAGTTGCTTTCTTCCTTCCCTTACAACCTCAAGACTCTCACATGTATTCCTCACTCAATATTCTCATCACTTATCAGCTTACCAAATAAAAGATGTAAGTCGTCTAACCATTGATGGCTGTGTTAATACAGACTTCAAAACAACATCATTGTCATGTCTGTTTTGCCTGAGAGTACTGATTAAGAAATAAGAGCTGGCGAATATCATAATTTTGAGAACTTTACTAATCTGATTTAAATTCTCACGTCACTATTAGGTCCATATGATATGATAAAAACTTTTCATTTTAAAATAATTACTGTTGGCTGAGGAAAACATCATATCAATTATGTTATATGATTCGTGATTTCTCTTCGTTATATCTGTGGACTCCTCACTCTATTTTTCATAACGCATTCACAATCACAGCTCAATGAGCACACACGTACTGATCTGTGTTATTGAAACCAAAGCTGTTCTGCTACTGCAGGTAATGTACAGCCCTGTCGCGTTCTCTCCAAGCCGATTCACTCCCTCCAGGTAGTGGAATAAGAAGTGCACATCGCACAGAGACAAGTGCACAATGTGCGCGACTGCACAATGTGCAGGGTTTTGACATGCCTGCCGTAGACACTGGAGATTCGGATTTTCGGTCAGTAAATATGCACTATCCCTAACATAAATATGTCTACAAAAACACAACATTAATAAACACCTCAGAAAATACTAAATTACTCTTAGCACTCAGCATGACGTATTACAACCTAGCAGATATCTGTCAAATTACAATATTCAATTTTGTAAATAAGGATTGCCATTTATATGTCAGTATATCCGTTGATAGGATCATGCCGACATATTCAATAAGAACAGTGACAAAAAGTCGTCTTTAGCAAATTTCTTCAGAGTTGTATTACCTCTTTTCCTTTAAGTGTTATATCATTATCTTATATGTTTTGGTCTTTCATTCTACCAATATTAAAAGCTCTCACATTGCGGGCCTCCCTGATCATATGACCAACACGATGCAGGGCCACCACAGAGACGTCATAGGACAAGCAGAAGTCAAGGGACGAATTACCCATTCCCGTGTAATGGAGATATTACTCCGCCCATACCTGGAATCGAACCACGAAGAAACTGGTTGGGAGGTGCAGGCGATATCCATTTAACTATAGCGGCGGACCTCACAGTTACCCCACTGAATTCATATCATAATTGTACTTTAAAAGAAACATTAAAAAAAATTAATAACTCTTTCACTCGCGAAGTGTAAAGAGTATACGCACCTGACGACTTATGTGAAGTCTCTATACGGGATATTATATAGCTCTTGCAAAATAATTTTTTACAGTAATCATCACAAGCTTATCCTAAATACGCCATGATCTCTTTTTATTTTGTAGGCGTAACGTTGAATTTCGTACTCAACTATTAGAAATATATTAGTATGAAAATGTAAAATAAATTAATTAAATAAAATTTACTGTTCTTCTATAACATATATTATGAAAGGGATGACTTAGTTGGGTAAAGTTTGATTTTATATAAATTAATGCCATTTTTTGTAGAAAATGTGGGGTCAATATAAACAATTAGCTTCCTTATGATCACTATAGGTTGTGTATTAAATTAGCTAACTACAGTAACTAAGATGTGCAGCCTGTGTCTATAATCTACACCACAATTATATAATCTCAAACGAACACTTTTATTATTAAATTGTCTGTCAATTTTGTAGTTCATCCACTTCTTTCTTCCTTGTATACAATTGAAAGAGAAAAATTTCTGGTAAAATTAATAATAATAACACCATCATTATCAAAGGACCGTACCTATAACCAAAATGCTCTGGATGATATTGTAGTATTTTAAAATCCTGAAAAGGAATTAAAGAAATCAGTACATGCACTACTGAAAACGTATTACCCAGAACACAATATTAAAATATTGTAATTTTTATACTGAACAACAATGTAGTTTTATTCTTCCAACAATAACTCTTCACTTTCTACAATTTAATTCTACTCCCGTCAACAATGGGGTTTGCTCTCCACACAGTAACACAGTATTCGTTAGTGCACTCCACAGACGACAATGACAATTTACTTTGACTATTACGAACAACAATGAACTGTTAATCTTAACTAATATTCACAAAGCACTATTTACAACACAGAACTATCAGTTCTCAGTTTACGGCTCGTTCGTCTTGGCTAGTTCTTCTAGCTCAGTCTCTGGCGTTCACAGAATCTCGAACCCCAGACCTTCAGAGACCATCCGCTGCACTTCGAACTCAGGTCTCCCAACTGCGGTCCACTGCACTCGAACTCCGGGCTTCAGGCTCCACAGTTACGGACACAACTCAAGTCGCGCTCTGGTCTCGAAGCTGGCTTCACTGCTACACAAGGCTGTCTGGCTTGCTCTCCACTGACTTTAACAGCACTGCCTTACTGACTGATTGACTGACGTTCACTTGCGTCTTCTCTTTTATAACCAAACTATAGTTTCTGGAGAGTTCGCGAAAGATTCCACTCTCGAATAATCTGGATATTTCTACTTCTCTGCCGCGGTCGCTCTTTCCCCACTCCACTCTACTCTCTAAGCCACAGCACACGCCACAGGAAGCAGATGCGCGCGCAACCTCCGCGCCGGCCGACCTTGCAATTCCTTCTGCTCGTCGTGAGTTCGAATCTCACGTCGCTGTCACAATATCAATGAAAAATTCAAAGTAATCTCGATCGGAAAATAAGTACAAATTTGTAGGTATAGTAAAATTTGCTAATATAAATCAATTGACAAGATAACTTCTTCTTCCATTATTGAGATTATAATTTATGACCCAAAAGGAAAGAACAAATTTTGTAATTATTATTAAAGTAACCAAACTGTACTTTCTCTAACTGATACTGCGATTTCCATCACTTGACCTGAGTATGTAGAAGATGTAGTCTTAAAATGGCTGAATCTGAGTTAGATTCGGGATTTAATGTTGAATATAAAAGAGGTGGTTTTGCTTTAATATGTTCAGCAGATTATGTTTATAGTTTATTTATGATTTATGATACAAAGGGCCTCTGTATAAAGATGTATAAAAACAAATATTTCTGATACAAAAAATATATTTTTCACTTCGAGTCCAGACTGAGAAGGAGGTGGGTGGTGTACGATCATCCTCTCCTCCTCTACTACTTCTTATAGTGGCTGTTATTCGCCAGGTGGACGGTACATTGGAAGATTAGATGTGCGCAGTAGAAGACTTTTAGAAATAAATAGTGTGAATTTGTATAACAGATATAATTAGCAATAATAGATAACAATAATCATGAATGACAAATGAAATAACATATAAGTATGAAATTAAATGAATGTGAATATAACAAATTAATCTGAATAAGTACCAAAGCAATGACTGAATCGTGGAGAGTTTAACTACACTGGGCAAACATATTTATGAGTCGTAATACAATCTAATACGCCCATCTCTCAATAATCAATTACTGACCCATTAAACATTTAGTCATTAAAACATTCTCTCAATATATATATATATATATATATATATATATATATATATATATATATATATACGTAAACGCATGTAAATCACAGGCTATTTTGTTCGCGAACCGTAGATTAATTCCTGAAGTCAACGACCTGAATATTCCACCTGTGAAACTGGATAAAACAATCATCCCGTTTAGCTCTACCGTAAAAAATCTCGGAATGCATTTCGAATCTAATCTTAGTTGGGATACGCATATTAAATATACATGTAAGAAGGCATTCTCTATTCTCCATTCACTAAAAAGATTGTATCATTATCCATCTAAATTAAAACAGACGCTGGTACAGACACTCATTCTACCTCACTTCGATTATTGCGACGTTTTGTTCAGTGATCTCAGGATTGATTCCGCCCAGAAACTACAGCGTGTTCATAACGCGTGCGTCCGCTTCATTTGTAATGTTCGATACTATGATCATATCTCACCTTCTTTCGAGAAGTTATCATGGCTTAGGTTACATGAGAGGAGAAATCTGCACTCACTTTCTCTCCTATATCGAATTATGCACACTTCATCCCCCTATTATTTATTCGCTCGTTTTCATACTTTCTCTCGCTATCATAATATTAATACTCGATCACAACGTGATAACACGCTAGAAATTCCACTTCACACATCATCTCTGTATTCCTCATCTTTCACTGTTGCTACCTCTCGTCACTGGAACTCTCTGCCGCCTGAAGTCAAGGGCTGCCGAACATTGAAATCTTTCAAATCCAAGTTAGAAAATTATCTTATGACGAGTTGCCAAACTAACTTACTATTATGACAAGTGTTGTATTGCATGTTTCCACGTATTCACATTTTTTTATGTTCTAGTGATATTTGACTTATTTTATATTTTTGTTTTCATATTTTCCGATAATGGTATATCTCTAATGTGATAAGTTGAGCTATATATAAACATAATTTTCCGTACTGTGTATACTTAAAAATATTGTATTCATTGTATGCTTTGTACTGCACTATTGTATTACTACTATTAGTATTATTATTATTATTAGGCCTGTTATTATTATTTTATTATTATTATTATTATTATTATTATTATTATTATTATTATTATTATTATTATTATTATTATTATCAATAATTGTCTTATTTTTTTATACTTTGTAGGCCTCGTTTATTTTTGACCTGCTGTTCATATTTTATTATGCTTTTTTCTTTCTTTCTGTATGTTATATATTATGTCTGATTTCTTCTTACTTGTTGTTTACATTTTATTATTATTATCTTATTCAGTTTTGTGTGTACTCTGTAAATTTGTAGTGTTTCTATAACGCAGTTTTTACTCCTGGTTGAGTGTTAGAGAAGTCCGTATGGCCTTAACTCTGCCAGGTTAAATAAATCATTACTATTATTATTATTAATATTATTATTATTATTATTATTATTATTATTATTATTATATACGTATATCCAAGTAGATAAAACCTCAACATAAACGCCCAGTCAGTACACTAACTCATAACACATGGCCCATTCAATTATAGATAACATAACATCTTATTAACCAAACTCAACGTAGACATAAACTCAGTATAACACAAAGAATTTACCCAGTACGAACCGTCACATAACTGATCACTATAAATTACCAATTCCACATCCGTCTCACATAAACTGTGCAGATATCACTAACAACAATCTCTGTACTTTACAATTACACAATGCCCAAGAGATATATATATATATATATATATATATATATATATATATATATATATATACGATATGTGATAAGTAACCGACAATAATTTCAAATACCAATTATCATTTGAATAGCAACGGAAAGTCAATGCACTCGATTCCTGAAAACCGGCGTGGAAACCAATAATAACCAAAATGGAGTATGAAATACTAGAATAGGAAAATGAGGCCCATACTATTCTAGTTCATTACAGCGTCAAACACGACGTAACCCAAGAGATCGTAAACACTACGCTATCACCCAAACCGTCTTGGAACATCAAAACCTCACATATCAAATCATATTTTCTCACGTAATCCCCTAATACAATACAACCTCCAATATCACAATACATCACTTCACGTAATCGCAATTACTTAACTCAAGACGTATCATCAGCGAGTGATTTCCAATACACGATCCCGCACAATATCTCAAACACATATAATCAAAATCGAGAATATCACAACCCAAATTTGCCTATTCCAATGATTACACATGTGATACAACTAATGCCGCGCTAAATCCCAAAATATATTCATATCAAACAAGGTTCCATATAATCCGTAAATACTCAAGTGAAATATAATGACACACTATTCTCGAACAATCTACCAGGATGAACTTAAGTTACCAAAGTAGAATACAGTTCGAGCTCCACTTGCCGAGTGCACGTCGATTGTCTAAAATGAAACTGTCGGTACGGGCTGCAACTCCTGAGTGGTGTTACCCCTACGGCCTCCGGCTCCTGAGTGTTGTTATCCCTACGGCCTCCGGCTCCTGAGTGAAGTAACATATGACTGCACGTAACCAGGTAAACTCGCTTTCCCTCTCTCCTCATCTGACGTAATCAACCGGCCCATAGGATAGTTTGGATAAGAAAATGAAAGGATTCATAACGCTATCTATAATATGACGTCTGAGAGCACTCTGTCGGACGAAGTGACGTACTAGATGAACAGCTACGATGTCGGGCACGGCTCAAGACTAATTGAAAATGCTCCTGGTAGTTGATACAGCGTCGTTAAATAACCAACTAAAAAATAGTAAATTAAAAAAATTCAAAATGTTAATGACTTAAATTTCAATTTCTCAGCAATTGACTGAAAAAGCCTTACATTAAATCAATGGAGTAAATTTTGAAGAAAAAAAAAGGTGTGCATAAGTCAAGATTTACAGATATTATAGAGGAATTGTAGACTGTTTCACATTTATAAACAATACATAGGCCTACAAATATAAAATTTAGTGGTAAAATTATGGCTTATTCTATAACAAAATCACGTGGAGACTGAATATCGACTGTGGGGTTATCTAGCATTCTCGAGGATTCGTTATTAAATTATCTGACAAGCGCCTTACAGTTACAAGAAATCTCGAGAATAAATCCAACAAAGTAATAAGCCCTATCGGGATTCGAAACCAAGTCGGATCGCAGCCGCGGGTTACAAGTTCAGTTTCTTATCCCTGAGCTGCACCTACACCTAATTGTAGATCAAATTGTAATAAATTATTCTAATGTAAAACAATCGTTCCGAAGACCTAATCAAACAAGTACTGAGATTGTAACAGCATAAGAAAGAACTTTCATACTTAAAGAGTATTCTTTTTATTTTACTACAATTTTAGAACTACAGCAATTACACGATTTAGCACTCTGAAGGATACCAATTTAAAATCCACACACAATACAGATACAGATGATTCTCCGATGCTTCGGTCACTACTAATGTAGTTGGCTCATTTGTAACGGTCTTAGTAATAAAAACTCTATATACAGACTTTTAAGTCTCTTACACAATGAGTAACTCGTTTATAAGTCGTATGTAAATTCCTTGCTAATAATCACTACATACGTCGTGTATAACAGTATATCTGTTCCACAGCTACATTATAGTTTCGTCATTACTTCATTACGAAAGGTAATAGAATATCTGAGGTTCTCTATTGTATCCGATAGAGCGCTCTAGTGTGCTGTGTTAAGTATCGATAGTACAACTGGCTCTGATCGATTAACACACTATATTTTGGTGAAAGAGTACAAGCTACAGCAACATTATTCTAATTATTCTGTGCTCTTTGGTTTGTTCTTCTGTGGTTACAGGGCAACCATCACCATAAAATGACAGTCGATACAAACAGCTGTTACTGGGGCGACCATTTTTTCTCTATATACAACGCTTAAAAAAAGGGTTCGTGTATATAACTACTGCAAAGCAATTCCCATTGTATAGTTACAGACTGTTTATACATCCATCGCTTATGCATGGTTTATTAGTAACATTTTCTGCCTCAACTCTGCATACGTCTCGTATAAAAACCATAAACGGTTTATTAGTAAGACCGTAAGAAGAAATGCATGTGTGAATTAAGAAAATTAATTATTAATAATTACACGTCTCTTGCCATTTTGGCACATTTCTGTTTTGTATGCCTCATTTTGTTATTCAAGAAGCGAATTTGAAAGAAATGTGTTGTATAAATAAGCCTATATTTGGATCCTCTTTTGATACATAATTTTACCTATTTTTAATGATTTTAATTAATTATTTGAATATTTTAGGTTATTATCATTATCATTATTATCATTATTATTATTATTATTATTATTATTATTATTATTATTATTATGCCAGCGCAGTTTATTCTGCTCGTTGCCTTTACCCATTACTAGAAATCTCAAACTAAGTTTCCACAAAATAATAAGATTTCACTGATGGCAGGAATTAAATTTGGATGTCTGTCATCTCAGAAAGGAAAAGCATTTCAGCCGTAAGATAATGTACAGCAGTGGGCGAGAGTTCGTGTTTTATGTCTACGGAGAGGAGAAGAGAAAAGACTTGTTCAAATGTCTGGCAAATTCTCTTTATAAGAGAGAATACATATCAAAGGAAGGAATGTTTGAAAACAAGAGCGGAGGGAAGAGAAAAGAGGAAAATCTAGGAAAAAGCTAAGGGAAACATATAGAAAGAAAAAGATGAGTGAGTGAAATGAGAATAGAAGGAAGGGACAAAGAAAAGAAAGAAACAACGGTGGCAAAAACCGCGCTGAAATTTGCAACCACAAACACAGGACATGATTACTGGACTTTCTGCGACGACTTTACTACATCATTCTACGCCAATACACTTCCAGGAAATCACTTTTCATGCTAGTGATAGCTTTCAATGATGCAGACTCCTTTAGCTTTGATGTCTATTGTAAAGAGTAAGTAATGGACAAGAATGTCTATTAGGCCTATTGAAGCATAACAACGGCGTACAGCAATACCTGGAGGGGACATTACGTAGGTCTAAACCATTTCTCATTTAAATCTATCAGCAGAGCGGGTATTCTAAACGCTCTGCTATCAGTAAAATTCGTTACAAGAGTCGGCATAATTTGCACATCCCCTAGTAGGTAGACAACCCACCATTAGCGCGCGAGTAGCTGTGCTATGTTGAAATTATCACCCAAACTTCTGAATTACGCCAAACGACCAGATTCCCCGTGTTTTCTATAATTACCTCAACAAAATGAGACCCAGACTAGAAAGGCTACAGAGTTATAATCAGCTCCAGCTATGCGCACATTCTCGTCCATCTTTTTCTGTACATTTAATAGTAAAGACAACATGGATTACAGACAAATAATTATAATTGCTGTCAGTTACCTTCGCCAAAATTTTATATCATGACTAAAGCCAGGAATTTACCCCAGAGACTACAAGGTTAGGTATGCACAGAGTATACGTTGTACGTACGAGAAACATATCCCCATTTAATTTCTGCGGTACAAACCACACTTCAGTTGTAACCTGGCATACATCAGGCTTCACGTCATTCATGACGTCACGACAGTCTAAGCATAACTAACCTAATATCCTCATGTTGTGGTATAATTCCTACCTTTAATCATGACTCAAAGACTGTCAATCATTTTGCCCCCGTTAGTTCGAGGTATCAAGCAAGAATTTTGCCTACCACATTAATCGGTCGATTGTAAGTTTTGTCACATATATAGCATTATTTGTCTTCAGGAAGAATGTGTATTTTTCAAGTTCCATCGTAACCGATCGGGTTTGAATACGCGAAACTTCCACTCACAAGCTTTTTATCTTCCACCGTGTTAAAAATGTCAAAAGATGTGCTTATACAAATTTTGACCACTTGACCGCAATTACGAGGTCATCCAGAAAGTGATTTTCCCTCATCCGTTTCCAGATAAAAAGCACAATTGCATGGAAAGATTCATTGAAACAGATACAACAAATGTTGCGCTATTTTTCAACATATCCCCCACTGGAATTGAGACATTTTTCATACCACGGGATTAATTTTTATATCCTTGTGCCGTAGAAGTCAGCTGCTTGGAATCGGAACCAGCGTTTGACAGCCGTCTGCACCTCTCTGTCGATCCCATGATATGACATATTATGTCGCATTTCTTGTGGGGAATATGTTGACAAATAGCTCAACATTTGCTGTGTCTGTTCCAATAAATTTAACCAATGAAATTGTGTTTTCTTTCTGTTAACGGCCCCTGGCGGACTAATTTTTTACGGCCCTCGTAATTGCGATCGAGTGACCAAAATTTCTATAAGCACTTCTTTTGCCATTATTAACATGGTGAAAGAAAAAAAAAACTTTTTTTATCTGCTCCCATCAGAATGTTTGCTTGTCAGAGGCACACAAGCAAACCAATAGTGCACTGAAGACACGTATTAATCACTGAAGAATGATTAACAAGACTACCACTGAACGAAAGGATTTAGATGTTCGTACCAACTCTCGTTTCCCTCGCTGTGGCGTCGTGGTCTAAGGCATCCTGCCTAGGACTCGCGTTACGAAATGCGCTTAGTTTCGAGTCATGGGAGAAGAAATTTTCTTATAAATTTTCGACCACTGTATGGGACCGGTGCCAATATATCAGTTGGGGAGCTACGATAGGTACCCAAATCCGGTTACGAAAGTCAGCTATAACGGCTGGGAGGATCATCGTAATAACACGATACCTCCATTCTGGTTGGATGATCGTCCACCTCTGCTTCGGCATGTGGACGTGAGGCGAGCAGCCGGCTAGTCGTCATGGTTCTTCATGGGCTGTTATGCCTCGTATTATTATTATTATTATTATTATTATTATTATTATTATTATTATTATTATTATTATTATTATTATTATTATTTACAAACTCTCGTTACATAGCAATCTTAAAATTGAACTGTAATGTTATTCTATAGTAAGTCCCAGTTTGAAATGGCTGTATCTTCTGTAGGCCTACATATTAGCAGTTTGGTTCAAAATAGATACCATTATTATTTAGAGAGATTGTTTTTTTTTTCTATATGAATTTCGTAGCTATATCACGCTAATGTAAACAATTTGCGGGTAGCCCATAAATTGGCAGAACTTCATTTCTCACACTAGTTTATTAAACCGTGAAACTGTATTGAGATCAATCATCTGCGTTCAAAGTCTGTAAGTTTTAAAAGAGGCGTGTTACAAGGTTCCCCTCTATCACCTGCTTCATACAACTTATCAACCGACTACATACTCGAGGAACTTTCAGAGGAATCGGTGGCGTAAAATTGATATCCACCGGTGAGACAATCCGATATTTAGGTGTAAATTATGAAAATGATATTGAATTTAATCCTCTAACAGCTATGCAAACATTACGTCAAAATTTGGAATTGTTTGCATCTTCACCCTTTCTCCAAGCCGATCAGAAATTCTCTATATGTATTAAATTTTCGGATTTGTCCTACACTCATCTATCCTTTTCAAACTATTCCCCTTCGTCAGATTCCCCAAAAACTTCTAAAAGACTCTGACAAAATGTCAGCACTACGTGCTTGTCACCAGGAAATACCACTGCTTCTCACATGTCTCAGAGATTGTGTAAACCCAAGGGAACAGTATGTCCGAAAGATATCCATGACTCAATAGGGAATCGAATCCGCGAACCTCCCAACTTGTAGTGCAATGCCATAACCACGATGTTACGGTACTTCACTAAAAGTGAGCAGCAAATGCAATCCTTAAGAAATGTAGTTCCTCATACGCTTGCAAAATAATACTTAGGAATAGCAGAATTTCTGAAAGGTTTTAATAGAAACAATTTATGAACTTGTTTCACTATTCTTAAAGAGTA
This sequence comes from Periplaneta americana, assembly GCF_040183065.1. Lineage (NCBI taxonomy): Eukaryota > Metazoa > Arthropoda > Insecta > Blattodea > Blattidae > Periplaneta > Periplaneta americana. Next base: position 100,560,366 of record NC_091124.1, read on the forward strand.
GTTATATGTATAGGAGTAACACTTAAAGTTCCTGAAAAACCTATATCCGTAAAAAATAAAGTAGAATGTCTTTTGTTCAATAATAAATGCAACTCAGTTTCCAAGACATCGGCTTTTACAAATACAAAAATATTTCCCAGTTTACCTGCTAGACACTTTTTAAGTTGACAGTCTATTAAATGAATGTACTTAAGTCCACTACACTTTTGGGCCATGATTTTATAATTTTAAATCGTCACCGACTTCAAAATGCTTTTGGAGATGAAGCACCAACAGCAAGTACTGTGTATGATTGATTGTTATTTCATCAGGTGCAAATAACGCATCTGATAAATTTATTATCATAGAATAGCATAACGTTTTACGTCCCACACATATTTGTTAACCAAATAGGTCAATAACTTAATTAAAGTAATGCACTGCACAAATTTTAAAAATTTAATTTCATGTACCAAGTTCATAAAATTATTAGTAGTCCTATGTACATAACTGTTACATTCATATTGATTCCCGATTTTATCAACATTGCGGTAAAGGTGTATGATAATTGTATAAAAACAAGACGAAATAAAAAGTTGATTATTATTCGATAGTAATTATCATTATAGTGATAATAAACATTAGAGATGAAAATAATAGGTCACGTGTGTACAATCGTATACTTCACTTTGCTTTGAACGGAATTTCCTCTTTGTGTTGTTTTTTTCGTTTCTGTGTGTGTTCTTCATGTGTAGGCTATAATTATTATACTCCTTCCGTATCTTATATTTTCTTTCGGTCTATATTTTCTTCTTTTCACCTGTTTTCCCTATGTCTAACTCCTCCGGTCTTTCTTCCATCTTCCTCTCTCATTATCTTTCCATTTCTATCCCTCTGTTTTCTTTCTTTCATATATCTATCTATCTTCTAATTATCCTACATTTAATGTTCATAATCGCCACCACCATCACGACTCCCACAATATTTACTAGAAATGAACAACGATCGAGAAAGCAAGACTAACAGCGCCCGTAAAGCTGAAAACTCGCACGACAATGTTATATACGTCGTGTAGTTAACGTAAAGATTGCTTGTGAGTGTTTCGAGACGTCGAGATTGATCACTCCCAAAGTCCCGAACGTCAAGCAACCTTGAATCGCCACAGTTGTTTATACCTGACTGAACTTTTATCTACTTTGGCAACTGATATATATGTATAAACAATCAAGTAGCCTATTTGAAACATCACCTCTGCCTTTCAGTGTATAATAATAATAATAATAATAATAATAATAATAATAATAATAATAATAATAATAATAATAATAATAATCCGTTACCCAGTCTTTATTTAATTACTAGGCCCTTATTAAAAGGCTAGGAATTTTCTTTTCATATATTTGAGATCAAGTGTGCAATCTCAAGTAAAAATATATTAACGTTATGTTTTATATTTCTTAGAAATGCAAATTTATTTGAGAATTGTTTTTTTCTATTTATGTAACAATAGGTAATATTATACAGGGTGTTTCAAAAATACGGGACATAATTTCAGGTATGTATTTCACACATGTAGACAATCAAAATAGTTCATTACAACATGTGTCCGGAAATACTTTATTTCCGAGTTATGGCCTTCACAACATTGAAATTCACCGGAACGTTTTTTCTTTCCGCAGGTCGTTGCCGTCAAAGGAGACATTAAGAGGCCACTCTGACAGTTCATTCCGAGGCGAAGGTTACATTCAGTGTTGTGTAGGCGTTAGACTCTGCGACATGTATTCAAATCAAGAGCTGGCAGAGATACACTTCATGTACGGTAAGGCGGACGGCAATGCTGCGCTGGCTCGTCGTTTGTACCAGGAGAGGTACCCACAGCGACAATGTCCAGATCGGAAGACATTTGTACGTCTCCATTACCGTCTGTGCGAGTATGGAAAATTGAACTCTCCTGGTTTGGGAAGGGGACGACCAAGATCTACAACTCCAGAAGTACAGGAGGAGATTCTGGAGGCTGTGAACATGACTCCTTCTATCAGCACACGAAGGGTAGCGTTGCAAGTCAATGTTCCTCATACGACTGTCTGGAGACTGTTGAAAGAGTATCAATTGTATCCTTATCATTTGCAACGTGTACAGGCCCTGTCACCAGCAGATTACCCTGTACGAGTTAGATTCTGTCAGTGGTTCTTGCAGCAGTGTGGTGTAAATCCGAACTTTCCTGCCTTAGTATTATTTACAGATGAAGCACAGTTCACACGAGATGGCATAACAAATTTCCACAATCAGCATGTATGGGCGTATGAAAACCCACGTGCAACTGTTCCATCTCATCACCAGGTGCGGTTCTCCCTCAACATGTGGGCCGGTATCATTGGTGATCGATTAGTTGGACACCAGGTACTTGTAAACAGACTTACGGGGCAGGCGTACACAAACTTCCTGGAAAACACCATAGGCCTACCTCATGTTTTAGAAGACACTCCACTGATCAATCGTCAACACATTCACTTCTTGCATGATGGCGCTCCTGCACACTTCAGTCGTACGGCTCGCCGGTACTTGGATCGAAGGTTTCCTGATCGATGGATAGGTAGAGGTTGCCCAATTGCTTGGCCTCCACGCTCACCTGATCTGAACCCTCTCGATTTCTACTTGTGGGGCCATTTAAAATCATTGGTTTATTCGTCTCCTGTGCCTGATTTGGAATCCCTTCGGAATCGAATTGTGGCATGTTCTGAGGACATACGCAATATTCCTGGAGTTTGGGATCGTGTTCGCAGGTCAATGAGACATCGATGTGAGGTCTGTATTCAAGCAGGAGGTGGACATTTTGAACATCTTCTGTAATGACAACGACTTGCGGAAAGAAAAACGTTCCGGTGAATTTCAATGTTGTGAAGGCCATAACTCGGGAATGAAGAATTTCTGGACACATGTTGTAATGAACTATTTTGATTGTCTACATGTGGGAAATACATACCTGAAATAATGCCCTATATTTTTGAAACACCCTGTATAATAGAACCAGAACATATTGATAACTAAGATACTGTTCTGTTTAGTCTTTTTATCTCATTTAAACATTTATAATGTTATTTATTTCAATGACGTATGTTATTCAAAGTTTCGAAATCTTTCCACGCCGACCAAATGCTATTTCGAGAATGATGAGCGAGACTGGAAGCGCACGAGAATGACGAGACGAGACTCGAAAGACAAATGCAACGAACACAGCGAGCGAGAGCGGCAGTTAGTTTTGTTCATCTCTAATATTTACATCTTCATATCTGGTCCTTCCTAAGTCTGTAAGTTGTTACCAGACAGCTGATTTTAGATCCCAATGCAGAACATTAGGTGTACGTCAGTTGCAGGGAGGTTATTTAACTTTGTTTCTGAAATTTCTACGCTCCCTCCCTAAGCCAAAAACGTGATTCCTTACGCTGTGTTGGGACCGAAAATCCGCTATCTGATTATCACAATAGTGCAATTAATTTTAACGCTTTGTTCCATCATTTCATGAGTCTATCCCAATTTTTGCGTTGTTTTGTCCATTATATTTGTACATATCTCTGAAATCAGTTCTCACTGAGCGACGAGTGGAGCTGGACGTGAAGGACCGTACGTCGTATAAAGTAGCGAAGTGAAAAAGTACAAACAAATGGTTATAAAGTTTAAAGAATTTGGAAGTGTGTGTTCCGACTAAAATGGATCCGGAAAGTATTAGTGAAAGCATCGTTAAAATTAAGAAGAAAATAGAAGAATTACAGGAGGAAAACAAGATGTTGAAGAGAAAAGTGAAAGACTTGAAAAAGGAGGGTTAGGGATAAGAAGAGGAAGTATAGTAAAGACAAATAGAGCAGATAGTGAAAATCGAGTGGGCAGTACTAAGGATAAACCCTCTTATAATCTCAGAAAATGGTGTGTTAGTGGATTCAAGTGTGCAGTGAAATATAGAAGAATAGTGATTAGGAATAGGAGTAGGTAATGATGATTTTATTTGAATAGTGGGCAAAGAGTAACTTATCAATGTAAATAAATAAGGACTGTGGGAATACGGAGTAGTAAAGAAATTGTTAGGATTTGTTATGAATAGGAAATGGTAGAAGATAGGATTAGAAGATAAGCAGGGTTAGATAATAAACGTAGAAATATGGTAAGTAACAAGTATAGTGAATGAACATCGAGGACAAAGTGAATGAACAGATGAACAATGCAATGATGAATATGCGTCGGTCTTAAACATCTTGTAGTATAAAAGTTGTAAATAGTGTAAGAACGGGACTGCTGGACCGAATACAGAAATGTGAAGGGCCAGCGGGACCAGAGAGATTAGTGTGAATATAAAACATATCATATTGTGTCGTATCGTTTTATATCATTATCAATATCGTATCATATCATATCATATATCATATCATATGGCATGTCATGTCATATCATATCATATCAGATCATATCTTATCATATCATATTATATATAATATTGTTTATATTTATTTTATTCCTAGAAAGTTTGAAATGAATACAAGTTAACACAATGGAAGATAAACTAGCCCACTCCTAAATGAGTAAGACTCGAATCATATATCATATCATATCATATCATATCATATCATATCATATCATATCATATCATATCATATCATATCATATATCATATCATATCATATCATATCATATATCTTATTTTTTTATTTTTTTTCCTTTATTTTATTGCTAGTAAGTTTGAAATGAATACAAGTTAATACAATGGATAAACTAGCCCACTCCTAAATGAGTAAGACTCGAATCATATATCATATCACATCATATCATATCATATCATATCATATCATATCATATCATATCATATCATATCATATATCTTATTTTTTTATTTTTTTTTCCTTTATTTTATTGCTAGTAAGTTTGAAATGAATACAAGTTAATACAATGGATAAACTAGCCCACTCCTAAATGAGTAAGACTCGAATCATATATCATATCACATCACATCATATCATATCATATCATATCATATCATATCATATCATATCATATCATATCATATCATATCATATCATATCATATCATATCATATCATATCATATATCATATCATATCATATCATATCATATATCTTTTTTTTCTTCTTTTTTTTTCCTTTATTTTATTGCTAGTAAGTTTGAAATGAATACAAGTTAATACAATGGAAGATAAACTAGCCTAGTTCTGAATGAGTAAGACTCGAATCATATCATATCATATTATATCATATCATATCATATCATATCATATCATATCATATCATATCATATCATATCATATCATATCATATCATATCATATATCATATCATATCATATCATATCATATATCTATTTTTTTTTCTTCTTTTTTTTCCTTTATTTTATTGCTAGTAAGTTTGAAATGAATACAAGTTAATACAATGGAAGATAAACTAGCCTAGTTCTGAATGAGTAAGACTCGAATCATATCATATCATATCATATCATATCATATCATATCATATCATATCATATCATATCATATCATATCATATCATATCATATCATATCATATCATATCATATCATATCATATATATCTGAAATATTTTAATTAAAAATCGTCCCAAAAAGTTATATTTGGGATTTGATTTATTATATCAGAATTTGTTCTGTAACTTATCTTCTTAATTTCATCTGAGTTAAATTATTATTCAATTTCCTACAGGCATTTGGCACCACTTTTCACATAGTTATGTAAAAACTTGAACAGGTTTGTCACAAACTGCCAAGATGTTATGTAACTTTTCATTTGTGTAATTTTCGAAGAGAGGAACAAGAGACTTTGCGACTGAGACAAGTTTGTGTTTATTTTCTGAAGTAAAATGACACTTTACTTTGCGAAAGTGCTGTTTATTAAACTCTCATCTGTATCTCTCTTCCAACTAACTTACAACGCAATGAATATAGCGCTTCCTACTTTTTACGTCCATGGAGTTTACTGTGGCAGCCTTGGCCCCCGACTGCATAAATTTTCCATCTTCGGCGCTGCGAGACGTTATAAGAATGGGGGTTGGCGGTAGCGCGAGATGATCTGACAGGACTCAGTCTGCCGTGACAGCGTTCCATCAGCGTTACAACTTAGGAGCGAAGAAACAAATGCATCGCGCAGCCCGTGTTGATGCAAGCCACGTTTTTATTATCTCTCCTACTCCCCTGATATTTTATGACGATCCATAAAACTTGCTAAAACTATAAACAAAGCCGTAACTTTTCGTAGGGGGCCAGCGTCACATTTTGAATTAAAAGTACTTTTCAAATTCCACAGCTACAATAAAATGATTAAAATATGAACACACTCCTGTGTATTATGAGCGTTGAACTTCTATTATGCACGTCGCAAACGAGGGCTCATAAACAACAAATTAGTTTTGAATATTTTATCTCCTCACCTCCTATCGCAGCGCAGTATGGAATTCCAGTTGAGTCAATTGCTGCGAAGGTGATTAGCGACGAGATGTTCACAAGCATATGCTTTACGCACACCTCGTAAAGGCAGAATTACAAACAGCACTTAACACCGGTAATGCGGGCTGAAGCTCATTGCACTATAAAAAGTTCTCTGTTGCCTTCTTAGTCATGAATTTCAGTAGTAATAATCTAACACAGTCATTTATGTTAAACTTTTTGTTACTTTCCATAAGATATTCGTAATATATAGGCCTAAGTACTAAATAAAGCAATGCGGTTCCTGTATGAAAGTGTTTAATGAAACCATTTTAATATTGGTCTAATTTTTACTCACACACTTCAGGGAAAATGTTAAATTTATGCCTCAGAATTAAATTATAAGTCAAAATTTATTACATGTAGACCTACCTATTCTTAATTCTCTTAGCAAGAAGCGTAACTTCAGAATGTAATGTATAGGGACATCATTTTATTTTTACTAACATTTTTAATATTAACCTGGCTATACCTTTCTATTAACGATTGAAACAGGAAACACCGTTTGCTACCCTTTCCACGACGGAGTTCGATGATACTGGCGTAAAATACAAATCACTTTACTAGACATAGGAGGGAAGAAAAGTGCTTCATCCATTTATGTAAAATAGGAAATATCGCAATTTTGAGTTTGATAATTTTCATTAGGTTTTTGTTTAATCAAAATACAGTACTGTATTAACACTTAGTGTTTTACACACGAATTGAGCTATCCATTCGGAAGAATTAATTATGCAGTGTATATTGTACTGTTACAGCACATTAGCGTACTATATAGAGAATGAAGTTCAATTGAAAAATAATTATAATATGGATATTTAAACACATTTTAGAAAATGGTGGCCGTTCATTTCGATACAGGCTTCAGTTCTTTTGTGCATATTATCGCACTATAGACTATTGTACCTAATTCCAATTACCAGTTTCGTCCTTCGTACGAGTAACTCATGTTGAAATAATTCTGTACCTACTCTATAAAAGAGTACCTTACGTACTGTAAATTCAATCTTCACTTCTGCCCGATCCGAAAAGATAAAATCACTCAGAAATGCTATCTACTGTCCGTTCAAGTGGTTTTGTCGCAGGGTTGTAGAAAGGGGGGGGGAAATCACTTGACAGTTAATTACTTAAGGAGGCCCTTTTATTTAAGTTATTTTAAACACTTGAATAATATTACGTAGACGTCCAATTCCTAACAGAAATTAATGTTTTCAGAAAAGAGCTAAGATAGCCCAGCTACTAGACTTTACAAAGGGGCGAACAGAAGCAGGAGGGGGAAACCGGGATGCGACATAGGGAAACGGACGACAGTACCCGTACGAAAATATGATTCAATATTGAAAGCTCTTTCGTCACTGGAAAACGCGAACATATTTCTGAAACGTACTATACTCAGTAACTCAGTACTGCTTAAGCTTCCTCGGCTCTGTGTCGTGAACGGTTGGAAGTTTACTAGTAGAAGGGGTGGGAGTGAAGTACATTCCAAAACTCAGGTGCAATAAAAATTGAAGTAAAAATAAAATGATGTCCCTGTATAAAGAGATATCTTGGTGAACCTTTCGACACGGTGTGAAAAGGTTTCTGGTATATACTATGCTCTATTTTGCCAGAAATTCGTAAATATAATTGTAAAACCGAACTAATTAGTTGGCTTACCATCTAAACTCTGAGTTATACTTCATAGTAAAATGTTTATATAGGCAAAATTCGAAGAGTATAAATTTAATTATTTCAAGTACTAATATATTTGTTAAATATAAACTACCTGCATTGTACAATTTTCCTTCACAATCGTAACAATTTGTTTCGAAATAACGTAGGAGTACTTCCCTTACAACTAATACTTAAACGAAGAAAAAAGTAGTGGGGACGCACAGTGCATTATATATATATATATATATATATATATATATATATATATATATATAACGTGGAAAGACATTACGAAAAATATCACGAAGAAATTTATAAAGATAATGATAGTTCTATTAATTAAAATGTGACTCAGTGAAACATACAGCAGAATTCGTATAGGTCAGTTTCTGTCAGATGCGTTTCCAATTCACTGTGGGCTAAAGAAAGAAGATTTACTTTTTAACTTTGCTCTAGAAGTGTAGAATATGCCATTAGAAAAGTCCAGAATATCAGAGAGGGTTTGGAATTAAACGGATTACATCAGCTGCTTGTCTATGCAGATGACGTGAATATGTTAGGGGAAAATTCACAAACGATTAGGGAAAATATGGGAATTTTACTTGAAGCAAGTAAGAGATAGGTTTGGAAGTAAATCCCGAACAGACAAAGTATATGATTATGTCTCGTGAGCAGAATATTGTATGAAATGGATATATAAAAATGGGGAATTTATCCTTTGAAGTGCTGGAAAACTTCAAATACCTAGGAGCAACAGTAACAAATATAAATGATACTCGGGAGGAAATTAAACACAGAATAAATACGGGAAATGCCTGTTATTATTCGGTTGAGAAGCTTGTATCATCCAGTCTGCTGTCAAAAAATCTGAAAGGTAGAATTTATAAAACAGTTATATTACCGGTTGTTTTTTATGGTTGTGAAACTTGGACTCTCACTTTGAGAGAGGAACGTAGGTTAAGGGTGTTTGAGAATAAGGTATTTAGGAAAATATTTGAGGCTAAGAGGGATGAAGTTACAGGAGAATGGAGAAAGTTACACAACACATAACTGCACGCATTGTGTTCTTTACTTGACATAATTAGGAACATTAAATCCAGACGTTTGAGATGGGCAGGGCATGTAGCACGTATGGGTGAATAAAGAAATGCATATAGAGTGTTACTTGGGAGGCCGGAGAGAAAGAGATCTTTGGGGAGGCCGAGACGCAGATGGGAAGATAATATTAAAATGGATTTGAGGGAGATGGGATATGATGATAGAGACTGGATTAATCTTGCTCAGGATAGGGACCAATATATAAAAAGAATCTGTTTTTCAATATTTCTTGGTGAAATCACAGACGTGTTTGATACATCGCAGCTTGTAGCTTTTGTTCTTGATATAAATTAAAACCTCATTATTACAGAAGAACTATTACTGTATGTCGAAATGGGTGGAAAAACACAATTCTATTTAGATTTTAGGCAGTGTAAATAATATAACTGAATGTTGAACACAGTGTTACTTACAGTGCCTGTTATGTTATAATGTGGCATTACAATTTTTGAGAGATAGTTGTTTATGTTACTACTTTCAATCGTGTCATATTCTACTATTACTTATATTTTTACAAAAGCAATGTAGAAAAGAACCATAGATATCTACGTATTTAGAAATGCTACTGTTCATACCACATTTCGCCTACGCTCTTGACCCCCACCGTCTGAGTGTACGTCACTGATTCCCTATCTCCCTGCAATCAGCAGCTTCCTACACGATTCACCTTGTCAATCTCCTGGCCGTGTCCTAGCATCTGGCGCCTGCGAGTGATTTCAAGGTCATAAAAAGCGCTTGTTTTGACATCGCTGGCCTTATTGTCTCGTGAGGTAGGAGCCTTATGCCTTGTCTTCCCGTGCTCTAAATGTCTTTCCATAGCCTGTATGGGATAGATTTCTCTTGATGGTGGCGGTGGTTGTGGTAATTATGGTTGCATTGTAGGATGAAGTGACCTACATTTTCAACATGAGAGGTATTACTTTTCTCTTTTTCTGTATCCATCTTTTTATTAAAAATAAGTCTCCATTCTGGGTTAAATTTACTGTACGTTCTGTTGCATGTTACCTACGTACATGTTGCACACCCCTGGAATATTACTTCTATTAACCCCTATTAGTAGACTAGCCCGTTCGTTTTTATGTTCTTGTTAATCTCCCGACGAAAGCTGCGAGAACTCTGAGCTGTAAAGCGCGCGCTTGCGCCTATGGGCATCAATTGACATGGTTGGAATAGGCATTAATATCACTAGGAATGTCATTCTGACATGATGACAGACATTGCCCCATAAAAAAGCACCCTTCCTCGTACTCACTTCTATTAGAGGGAGAGAGAGAGACAGACAGACAGACAGACATACAGACATACAGAAAGAAAGATCGGACCAACATCACAGCGGCCGGAGAGATTACATCAATATGAAAAATCCATGAGTCTATAGAGAATCGAAACAGCGACCTCCCTGCTAACAAGCCTAAAGCCTTAACAGCGACGCTACCGTGCGCCCTCCTCTTCCATAAAAAATATGCATTCAAAATAAATTTTGATCATATATAGATATATTACACAGGGTCAAAGTGAAATAGCCTTGCAGATTTTCAGATGTTGAATGTAAGAAAAATTATAATATCATAATGGTGGAAAGTTAATAGTATAAAAAAAATGTTTTTTTTTTTCTCAAAAGTTTAACAACCTTATTGTTTGGTTGTATCCTAACATATGGAGGTGAAGTTTGGCAAATTACAACTAATGAAACAAAAACGATTTTAAGTACAGAAATAGATGTCCTAAGAAGATAATCTATGAAATCTAAAATAGAAAAAATAAGAAATAGACGAATAAAACAAATTATGAAAATTCAAGACGAGCCAAAACATTAAAGACACATTTAACAGAAAAGAAAAGATTACAATGGTATGGCTTTATCAGAAGAATGTCAGAACAACGATTGCCAAAAATAATTATGGAAGGGATCCCACCAGAAAGAAGGAAAAAAGGACGACCAAAGAAGACTTGGCTGGAGGGTGTAATGGCAGCTATGAATGCTCGAAGATTTGAGGCAGGCCAAAAGATGAACAGAGAGGAGTGGCGTTTGGTTTTCGGAAGACGGCGACAGCTATTATGATACCGGAATGATTGACTGATTTATCAACCTATTATTCGGTAACTATTGCGAGTATTATACAGCCTACTGCGCATTTATTCATGAATGGATAATTGTTTGTGTTATAATGTGAACTAAGTTTTGTTAAGAATTATTGTCAAGTGTACCTTTAAAGAAATATTATTTAACATGATTGTCAAAACATAAATTTCCTTTAATGATCCTAGTAGGAATATGTATAGCCCTACACTTCTCTATAGTAACCTATTCTCTGTACAATGTAGACTCCTAACTCTTACACTCCATGACGCTCCCTCAAACCACAGCGCTCGAAAAGTGCAATTTAATAGGCAGCAGTTCGTAACCTTGCCCGTGTCTTTGACATGCCTGTATTAGACCCTCCCCAGCGTCATTCGACAAATATTTTCTCGCTTACCGTCAATGATACCATTTATCTGTGAAGTACAATGTGTTTCTACAAATGTAGAGCATTGTTATGAATTTATTCAGATTTTTAATGTGATTGCAAGTTACGATTTTAAGTTATTCCAAATATCATTTCCTTAAAATGGAGTGTTTTTTTTTTTAATTTTCAATTACAGAAAATACTAGGAACTCTGGATTAATACTATTTAGGTTTTTATATTAAAAAAGATACAGTTCTTTATTTTCAAAGTTCAAATTTATCCTAAGTTCTACGCTTATAATATGGAAGCTATCAATAATAAGTTACCCATTTTTTAAATTAAGCTTAAGCTTACTTTCAACATTCTCTACGAGTACAAAGTTTCGGTTTAAAAAAAAGATGTATAAGAATTTTGTTGTCCGATTCAACATGTAATAGTCCAGATGTAATAATAATACTAATAATAATAATAATAATAATAATAATAATGATAATAATAATAATAATAATCATCATAATCGTAATAATAATAATCATCATAATAATCATAATAATAATAATCACAATAATCATAAATTTATCTTTGCTAAATAACTTTTTTCCTCGATAGTAAGTGGCCAATTCTACCTGTCAGTTTATTATAAACGTGATAAAAATCATTAAGAAATTTTGAGTGACGGTTTTTGATATAGACAGCCATTCTGGTTTCTTGAATTAAAATGAAGTCTCTTTCTTACTGAAATATTGTAAAATGTTTCCATCATTCTCGGATAAAGTTATTCGTAGATACTGGATATGATGAAACTCTGCTCAATATTTGAGGTTAAATAGCTGTACACAGACAGACGGACGGAATGATATCACCTAAAATGTTGAAATCGATACTTTCAGCGTTATATATAATTTATATATTTTAAAAAGAAAAAGATCTTCAAACAATATCTGAAAATGAAATAGTGTACTGAAGATGAAGGTATACAGGGTGTAAGGGGTATAAGTGCCATTATTTTAACTGATGATTGTTCATGTCATAAGGAAGAAAAATGTGCTCACAATTTTCTTCTAATTGCAATATTTAACTAATTATTAAAGTTTACAATATTAGGCGTTTGGCAACGTTAGTGGATGGGGAGGAAGGAGTTTACAATTACACAGTACAGCTCAAGCGGATACAGACATACCGGTACAAAACAAATTCTCTGTTCTAATGCAGGGGTGGACTGTTGTTTACATAAAACGAACAGCAAGTACAAACTTTCAGCGTCATTAGGCCTAATAAAACTTCATGGTAAATTTCCATTTCACTTAACAATATTAGCAATATTGGTCCAGTTTTTATTGTACGCCTAAAAAATAAACAATAATGGTTTACTGCACAAAATCATACGAATTTTATTTTAAACGCAACATTTTAATCTCTCCCGCTTTCATAAAGCGGTACCATTTCTAAACAAATTTCTGTTTGTGCGATTTTCAAAACAAGGTAAGAGACTCCTAGTTTCTAATAGTTGTTGAGTTCGCCGATTAGGTAACCTTCACTGCGGAAAACATTGACGGTACATCTTCTTGCCTCACTTGAATTACGACGACTTTCTCCATAAATTAATAACATATGATATTCCTAAACTGTGAATGACATTGTAAGTTGTTTATCGAATAATCTGTACTAAACTGTCATCCGCTCGGCAGCAGACCTATGGACAGGGAGCTTGAACTCAGCTAACATGTACAGTACGTACAGTTTCCCTGGAAAAGGATGAGACGATTGAATATTCCTAAGTCTCAGATGTAAGACACTGCGCATGATCGGAGACCAGAGCACCGATACACAAGATAACGAATATGAGTTACTTAAATTCAGGCTATTTGGTTTGTTACTAGCATCGTTCCGAAATTCAATTAAAAAACTGCAAAACATATGATAATATTACGTAAATAAAAGATAAATATATACATAAATCGTGTAGTTAAATCGACAATGGACCTTCATGACTAGATCGACACTCCGCACAGAAAGGAAAACTTTCATGTCTTTTTCATAGCTCAGACGGTAAAACTTCTGCGTGTTGTGTAGAAGAGTGCGAGTTCGATTCTTAGTCTACACAACAATTTTTTTTGTCTAAATAACGTTGAAATAGCTAAGTCACGTTGAAATATAGTTTTACAAAGTCCTGAGATTAAGTGTTAATGATTGCAAACAATACAAAATTATAAGTTATAATATTATAAACGTTAATCTAATGAATGCATTTATACATACACATATACAATGTAAATGCATATATATTAAAAACTAACAATTAAAATGAAATTAAAAAAATATATAATAATAGACAAACTTTTACAAAGGTTTAGAGTCCTTAGGCTATGTCATTTGTTGAGTAATTATTACAATAATTTATTAATAGCTTTCCTATATGTGTAAGAAATGCACTCGCAAAAAACAATTTTTGTTAAAAGTATGGCTTTGGATTATTTCATTCTCACCCCTGCAGTTAATTTTAACTATTTTATCTACGTGTTTGCATTCAATTTTATTCATGTTATGATTTAATGTATAAGCACTGTTGCAGTTATTGACTAATTACATAATATATTAATAATAATTATTAAATACATCTGTTAAGTAACCAATTGCAGTATCTTTTGCAAAATCTTGAATGTTTAAGTTGTCAATAATATTTCTGTACTATATACTATAATACGTTAAAAGAATTTGCAATAGATTTGGGATCCTCTACTTTATAATCATTGGTTTTAATGAAAAAATATTTTCTTTCTTAGGATATCTACAAGTTTAAATTTAATAATATTACGAATAGGTTTAATTGCATTATCTGAATTTTGTACTTTTCTACTCAAATATATTCTATTTCCCTCTTTCATAATTTTTGATAAATTACACTGTACTTCTTGCAGTATTTAAGAACATGAAGATCATTACATTGCAACTCATTACATATAGATTCTTCTTTTTAATACATGAGATTTTGAAGTCCCTGCGTTATCTACATGTTTTAACTTTTGAATTTTTTCACAACATTGAGTGGAGAACATCCACTGAAGTGATTATGAAATTAAGTGAAAAATTCAATATATTTACTCTTAATATCAGTAGTACCAGTATCATATATGTTTTTCCCAGATTCATTTTGTAGACATAAATGTAAATAATCACTAGATACAGCAATTACGATCCTTTCTTAGTTTTTAAATTAATATTTTGAAATTGTTCAGTGACATTGGAAACACATAGGATTTGTTTATCATGGTCAGACAAGCCATTGATTATAGGTTCTGTCGAATAGGAATTCAGTCTAATTCTGTGTACAAAACGTTTATCAATGGCTGTGTTACTTCAGCTTGTATGCTATGGGAAAATGACCCTACGAATAAGGTTTCCAGTTTCAAGGAGTGAATTTAATTTACTTTTACGGAAAAGTTCCGAGAGATAATCTATGTTTATGTCACTACAGATCACAAATTCCATATGAGATTTCTAAAGTCTTTTCTTTACAAATTCAATGTTGGCTATAAATATTAATAAATAATGTAAGAAATATGAATAATTGTAGTTATAAGTCTGATTTACATTATAAAAAGCAAGAAGTTACATTCCTCGGCAAGATTGGAACTTTCGATGTTTGGTTTTGTCGTCCAACGCACAACCACGGACCTATTCAATGCTTATGTTAATAACATACAATTTAGCTGTAGCAATGTGGTGTCATAACTTGGGGTTTGTTTATTTAATGTAATTAGATTTAATTTGATTAGTTTCGCAACAATTGGACTTCCTGTTATATCCTGTTATTTAGATATTTAATTTAGGGTTGATTTATTAACTCTTACTATGCAAGATGCCTCTTATTTCAATAATTCTATATCATGTTAAATAGTCATTGTCTACACTAAAGCATTATCGTCATCTCTCATTTCTCATCGTAATGGCGAACCGACTTGACATGAGACAGCGAGTTATAGCTCTAGTTGAGGCTGGATATGGGGCTAGATCTGCTGGCCGTTTGGTCGGTGTTCCTGGAAGTACAGCCGCGAGATGGGTTCATCGTTACCAAAATTTTGGGGAGGTCGAAAATCGCCCTATTCCTGGGCGTCCGCGGACTTCTTCATTGGAAGAGGATGCTCTTTTATTCGAGACAGTTCGACAGGACCCCTTTCTGACTGCTAACGAAATAAGAGCAGCATATAACTTTCCCGGCTCTTCACAGACTGTGATCAGCAGGTTGAGGAACCGCGGTATTAGGAGCCGGAGGGCTGCGCAAATGGAAATATTGGGGGAAGCACAAGCTGTCGACCGTCTTGCCTTCGCTACCAATCGAGTGGATTTCGATTGGAGAAATGTAATTTTCTCCGACGAAACAACCATCTCGAGTGATTACGAAGGTCCTGTCCGTGTCTATCGTGAGGATGGTCTCCGACATGATCAGCGCTATGTGCACCGACGTGAAAGATCGGGGCGCTTTAGCATATCGTGTTGGGGGTGGATGTCTTACGATGGACCTGGCGTTATAGAACGCATCGATGGCCGGTTTAATGCGGAAACTTACGAGCAAATTCTGGAAAATATATTCCTTCCCTCCGCCAGAGAACGTTTTCCCGAAGGAACATTGCTGTTCCAGCAGGATAACCATCCCGTGCACTATGCTGCAAGCATTCAAAGATGGTTTCAAAGGAGACCCGAGATCGAAATCATTAATTGGCCTCCGAAGTCACCTGATTTGAATGTCATCGAAAATTTATGGGCGGAATTGAAAAAGAGAAGGATAGCCACCTATGCCCACCGACGCCCTCGAAATCGAGACGAATTGTGGGATCAAGTTGTTGACACCTGGGAAGATCTCGCCGGGGATCAGAACTTATTCCACAATCTCGTGACATCCATGCCGGATCGACTTAGAGCTGTAATAGAAGCTGATGGCATGTGGACAAGATTTTAAGTTAACAGGTCTCTTTTTGTTTCTTATGATTTTTGTTTGAGGAAGAATACTTTTAACTTCCAAGTAAGATTTATTTTTTTTGACGAGATTCAGCCCACTTGTAAGACCCAGAAATTGGGCATAAATTATTCCATATTTTTCGACAAATTAGACAGTCGAGGAACTCTGAACAAATTAATTACACCTCAATAAAAAAAAAGTTTTACCTGGGATCGAACACGAGACGTTTCGGTTATACAATGGAACCGGCACGCTACTATATGAGCTACCGAGACAAGACAGTGATAGCAGCAGTCCAGAATGTAGATCCCTTAGCAGGCATTTGCCATTCGGTACAGTGAAGCAATGATATTTTGGGACTCGAGCTATGTTGTGAAATCCTGGCCTTAAATGGCAGTCTTCTTCGTGATCCTTATTCTGGTCCTTGTCCTTGTTGTGGTCCTTGTAACAATTCTTGTACTATCTGTCATGTTATGTATCCCTACGTCGATATCGAGTGAACCGCGCTGTAGAACTTTAACTTCCGACGACCAAGAATCGTCTCATTCTTTTTCAGGGTAACTGTACATCTGTGCAGAGTATTTCCTTCTGAACACGTTGCCACGGCTCTCACGCCAGAATATTAACTAATTTAAGCATGCAATTTTATTTAATTTCACGAAAACGTATTAGAAAACACAAATATGTATTTAAACTAATGTTAACTCTTTGCTATATATACCTACTGATGTAATTGTTTTCGTAATTTTACTAACGATATAAGCAATATAACGCAAATAAAATAAGAGAAGAAATATTTTTTTCTGGGAAAACTATAAAGTTTTGACCTTATGTTGTATGGACATTTTTTGATCCTGTAGACCGTCCCCGACGACTGTGAAAAGAACGGCACTCATACCCCTTACACATCGTATAAGTTGAAAATAGTGATTTGGTCTAATATGAAACAAGTATCGGTAGCATACGTGTATATTCGAAGCTGATATAACAGTACAGCCTACAGTAATACGATCAGCGAACACAATTCCAGCAACTTGGGAATCTCTGTATCAAACTACAATGCATATTAAGAACACCGATCACTGAAATTTCATGTTTATTACAGCTAATGATGGACACGGCAATCGATACTCTAGATCAGATATCTGCTATGTAAAATTATCCTGAAACGTATATCAGTATATTATGATTGCTTTGGATCACTTGATAATTTGTGTTCGACAGCGTTTTAGTGGTACACGCAAGCTGATCAGATCCATGACGCTGGAGAATTATAGATGTGAGAAAATGTGACAAGCTGAAGTAGTAATGAACGGTTTCTCGACATAGGTGAACATAATGAACAAAACGTTGGTGATATCGGATATGATAAGAAAAAACATTTTTCTGGCCAGTCACAATTGTGGATTCGATATCCGTGATAATAATATGGAAATGTTATACGAATGACAAGGAAAATTGAAGAAAAAAGTAGATGAAACTTGTCCTCTAAGCATAGTTGCTAAATTAATCACAAACACCAAGTGACACTAAAGTGGCTTGATAACGGGGAAACAATATTATTTGAACAGCAAAATGTGGGCGTAACAAATTATTTTCTTTGGTAAAAATATTACAGTAATTACATTGCACCATGAAATACCGTACACAACATTATTTTACTGCATTATCCTCGGGTAAACATGACTAGATTCTGAGTAGAAGCGATAAGTGGTCTGTGGCGCAGCTTATTTTCCTTCTTTTGCACCCACAGAGTTGCACGTTACAAGTAAACAGCACGCGGAATATAGCATTTTGAGTATTATACAATGAATAAATTATAATTCTGATATGCTCCCATAAAAGTTTCTTTTTTTTTTTCGAAAAAAAAAAGACATGGACAATTTCGAGGGAAAAATTGTTCCGGGGCCGGCCATCGAACCGGGACCTTTGGTTAAACATACCAACGCTCTACCAACTGAGCTACCCGGGAACTCTACCAGACTCCGAACCAATTTTTCCCTCTATATCCACAGACCTCAAAGTGAGCAGTCAACCGTCAAGCAACCAACATTGAGTGCACACTAACTCTGTGTGACTTAAATTGTGATTTTCTGTTAGAAAGATAATAGTCTGTATTAACAAACAATCACAAATTCAAGGAAGTATTTTTTTACATGTCACGACAAATGAAATAAACTTACTTCTGAGCTCTTTCTGTACATTGAGAGCTGTTACATTTCTTTCTTGTATTAAACTCTACCAAAATCATATAATTGAAAGTAAAGAGTGTAATTGGAAATTATGATTTAGGCAGCATTACGAACAGTTCGATTCCTGATTTCGCTGGAATCTGAGTGGCGTGCTGTTCTGTAGATTTATCAATTCAAGCTATAAACTTTCAGGATCTTCTATCGGCTGTAAGCCAAAAGGATTTCAGAAAAATCTCGATTTCTTGTTAATTGTCACTGTTTCTCCAAACTTACCAGTGAATTCTGCTGTAGGTCTTGAAGTAAGGTCTTATATTTGATAAGAAGATTTTCTTATCACTCTTCAAGATAGTTTATAGTCAAGGAAAGTGAAGTTGTCTATGTTCTACATGATACTGCCACATTTCAAATTTATCCATAAATGCTCTTAGCTAATCGATCATATGTCGTGCAATTCTGTAACTCGCACTCACGACGTGCTAACGATATTTCATATCAGTCGCCTTGTTGATATCTCTTTTTACCTTTAGCTGTTCTAAAGCAGATCTAGACGGTACTTCTTTACTAAAAAGTAAGAAAGTGTAATATAACATAATACAAGCTTTACCTCTCTTCTTAATAAAAAAAGAGTCTTTCTCTTTCGACTCATCACTAAAGGGAAATGATCTGGGGATTATATTGTTTTTCACTTAAAACGAGCTGCCACATACTGCAGACGCGAGCGAACTTGTGTCTTGCAAGAACCGCATACAGACACTACAGCTAGTACAGAGTCCGTTCTACCTGCACTAAGGTTGTGTTGACACTTCGAGAGCACGAGTTGCCCACCCATGATCTTGTAGTTAAAATTATTAGTTTGTCAATCTGAAGTATATCTTCCACTGTGCAGATCAGTGGTGACCAACTCAGCTGCTCCTATGAAGCAGTGCGTGCTCGTGAGCTACAAACAGGAAGCTCCCATGGCGAGCTTATGCTGACATGTAAGCAAGCAGTGTGTAGGAATCCAGTCATTGGAATAATAATTATGGAGGCGATAAGAGACAAGTAGCTCCGTGTGTTATTGCTCGCACACATGTAGCAGTAACTCGCGGTAGAAGGAATGTAAATATGCATATATAATATCCTGACTTATACTGATTAGTAGGGACAGCACTTTGCCCACGAGGCTGCAAGCTTAAATATTACTAGAGTTTTTTAGTGGGCAACGCACGTAAATCTAGCAAGAGAAGACTTGATTGTTCACGCAGTTCTCGTTTGATCAAGTTGAGCAAAACAAAACATGGACCAATTTAACAATTACATTAATATTTACTATTTAAATAATTTATCAATAGTACCATACAACAGGTGAAAAATTTCTATTATTTATGATGTGAAATTTCATACCGCTATGAAGACGATATAAATAAACGATTAAGGGAAGGCAGAGGTGAAATTTTCGAACAAAACTGAAGAAAAAATGAAATTTTTTTTTTCATTTTTATTATCTTTATTTTGATATTCCGATGTTAGTTTTTGATTTTGTGGCCTTAAAAGTATGAAATTAAAACCAAGATAACTGTATTACTATGTTATTGCCATAATAAACTAATACTTATCATTATTTATATACCTTCTCTGAACATATAAATAAAAAGAAATATTGAAAATTTCTTACAATATGGTGCATGGAGCATTTTATATCAAACGATATAAAGTTTTATAAAATTATTAATATTTACAGAACTATTGTACTTAGAAAGTTGAAACTTAGTATGTCCATTACTAATAACATACTTAGTATCCATTATCAATTTCAAACAAATCGAATAAATTTTGTGGATTTTGAAATATTCACCTCTGCCTCCCCTTAAATAGATTCCAGATGATGCGTGGAATGATAAACAGAAATTTAAAGTATAAAACTCTAAGAAAGACTCAAATTAAATTTTATAAGGTCATGGGAGTTACGAGCTTGATGTAGCCTATGGATGTGAAAACTGAGAGATGAATAGAACTGATAAAGGAAGGATTGAGTCCGCAGAGATGATATGGGTATCTAAGAACAGTGGCAAGCTATAGAAGAAACACAGAAATAAGGAAAACACCAAATATATTTAATTTAACAGAAAGAACAGTGAACAAAAAAGGGACTGGTTTAAACATATAAACAGGATGAATGACGACATAATTCCCAGAAAACTTTTATATTCTAGATTTACTGAAACAAGAGAAATAGCAAGACGTAGAAGGAGATGGAAAGACGACTTTAACAACATATAAATGTATTATATTCCCTAATGACGGAACAGGCCAAGTGGCCTATACATTGTGGCTGATGATAATGATGATGATGATAATGATGACGATGATTTACACTATGTACACTAGAATAGGCTACGCTATTTTTACTATGTACACTATTATTTACTCTACAGTCCTGTGTATTGTAATTCAAGATCTTTTATTTAATAATACTACAGCCTACTTATTTTGTAAATGCTGTATAATTTCTTAAATATGTTTGATCAACGTAAGCCTACATTTTTTATGGTAATGTCAATAGTAAAAAATAGCGTATTCTAGTGTACATAGTGTAAAGGGACTGTCAGACATTGTCTACTTTCAAATGGCAATTGCCAAAAAGACTGCTTTTCGTCTCTAGAATATGATCCTTCTTCAAATATTACTTTTGTACAGCTGTCAAAAGAAAAAGTGGCCGCTCTCCTCAAACAAAGTTCCCTTCGGGTATCTTCGCTACAATTCGGAGCCAGGCGATGTTACATGTTGTTGGACCACGTTGCCTGATATCTACACTTATAATTGAAGTATACTGTGTGTTATTCGATAGAATAATGGTAGCGTTCAGGCCTCTTATTCATGAGATCCTGCGTTCGACTACAACCTCGTGCTTTTTATGTCCTTTTTTGTTCTGTTTTTGAGAGAGACAAACTAGATATAATGGCTCCTTTCTCTTTTATGATTATTTTAGTAATTAACATCAGGTTCATTAATATATTATGCCATGACTTTATCATTATCATTATGATATTGTGGCTGCAAATGGAAAGAAAAAAAGATTTTATTCTCAATAAAATATCTTTCGTGGCATAAACATAACAAATTTACTGGCGTCGGCCTTAAAACATTCAAACAATTAAGCGTTCAAAAAACAAAACAAAAAGCCACAGTTCAATATTTAGTCTATCTTCCTCTTATCTCGATCATCTTGCAGTCGAGTGGGCATGCAAATAGCGACTGTTCTTAGACACGATATTCCAGGCATTCTGAACATACACACATAAATGTTCTGTCCATGGGCAGGTCTTTCATTGCAAAAACAGCAATCTCCAATCTTTCCTATTTTCTGCCTTCCTCTTAGTCTCCGCATATGATCCACATATCCTAATGTCGTCTATTATTCTTTTCAACCAGAGACCCAAACAATTCCTTTTTCTCTTTCTATTCAGTTTCAGCATCATTCTTTCTTCACTCACTTTTTCAAACACAATTTTATTTCTTATTCTGTCTGTCCACTTCACACGCACCGTTCTTCTCCACATCCACATTTCAAATGCTTCAATTCGTTTCTCTTCATTTCGTCGTAATGTCCATGTTCTTTCCCCATACAATTCCACACTCCACACAAAGCACTTCACTAGTCTCTTCCTTAGTTCTTTTTCCAGAGGTCCGCACAAGATCCTTCTTCTTCTATTAAAAGCTTCCTTTGTTCATGTTTGCAGTTTTCCTTGGAAAGGATAGGCCTAAATGCGGTAACATCCCGTTGCTTTCCGCACACCACTATCTCTTTCGCATCTTATTAAATTCCAGGGGGCCCAAGCGTGGAGATGACGAGAGTGGATTTGACTAATTGGGCCCTCCGGACTTCACCGAAAGTCACGGCAAGGGTTAAATATTAATTCTATCAGGATGTTTGACCCGGTCAGAGACCGGGAAATCTCAATTAGCCTTTGCCCCCCGCATCCTGGACTAGCTTCTACGAATCATCAGAAAATCTTAGAGTGTGATTGGGCCAATTTTTCCGAAAATGCTTCCACACTTTTGCTCTCGTAGCTCAGCGGACGAACGTCGGAATTTAGATGTCAACGTGTCCGGTTCAATTCCTCGTTACTCCTTTTCATTTTATTGTGGTTCGAGATGGTATAATGTAATAATACAAAAAGAAAAACTAATACCAGTATTATGCAACTGGATTTTTCCAAACCTAATATTAAATTTATGTTATTTATATCGCTAAAGAACGATTACAATATAAATAACTTGAATATTATTTATACAGTATCACTAAAGAACGATAACAGAATATAAATGATTAATATCGGTTTGTTTAATTAATATTTTGCGAAAGAACAATAACAATATAAATAACTTGAATATTGTTTTATAATGCTAATGAAGGAAAACAATATAAATGATAACTTGAATATTATTTAAATCGCTAAAGAACGATAACAATATAAAAAACGTGAATATTATTCATATCGGAATTTCACAGATTTATTACAGATGTATTTAAGAAATTGTAGAAGAATAGTAATTAGTAACAGTGTCCTATTTATTCTTCTTGGAGCCAAATTTGTAACTTTCAAAAGTGTGGTTACTATGTTGAAGTGTATGTGTTGTAACGGATGCTTGATTTGTTATGTATATGAGTCAGTTATGGGATGCTTGATGTCGTCGCAATGTCGTAATTATAGTTTGATTGTGTTTGTGTGACTATTGTGTATTAATTTATGATGTATGGTACGGAAAGCTGCATATTTGTGTTATAGAAGTGTTACGTATGTGTGTTGTTAATGTTTTTGTATGTTTCAAATTGATACCTGATATTTGTTTTGCAATCGCAATGCCTAATTTACGGATTGCTTATGTTTTGTTTACATCGCGTAAGCTAATTTAATTTTCTTTTCCTTTTCTCTTTATGCTTATCTTTTTTGTGTATAAAACTATAGCCCTAACATACATATGTAAAATAGGGCTAACCCCCATTGGAGATACAATAATAATTATTATTATTCATATCGTTATAATACGATAACAGAATACAAATGATGACCTGAATTTTATTCATATCTCTAAAGAACGATAACAAAATATAAATAACGTGATATCCATAAAGAACGATAACTGGATATAAATGATAATTTGAATATCATTTACATCGCTAAAGAACGATTAAAAAATAAAATGAAAACTTAAAGAAGGCCCGAACCCACGACCTTTGAATCATTAAACAAGCACTCTACCGCCGGTCTACGAGGCGCAGATATGGAACACTTTCATAGTTCCGGAACTGCTTGTACAAGCACATGCATCGTGTAACATCGCCGCGACCCGAAGTGGACTTTGAAAATATTCGCTGTTCACGAGTGCGGCCACTTTTTTTTTTGACAGCTGTACAGTATGATTTTTATATTTAGTATATAAATTTTTCTTCATTATTTTAATAATTCTTTTGTTAATTCTAAGAATTACATGTAACTGAACACATGTACATTTGCTCTTATTATTATTATTATTATTATTATTATTATTATTATTATTATTATTATTATTATTATTATTATTCTCCATTATTTCCACTGACTCGGCTAAATTTGAGAATATTCAAAGAAAATTTATTTCCTTATGTTGTTATAGACTTTTACTTAGGCCTAATTCTGTTTATAAATATGAGATTAACTGCAAATATTTTAATTGCTGTAGTTTATTTACTAGACGTCAGGATCTTAATTATTTTTTTTGTAAAGTCATTAAGGGTGATATTGATTGTGAATCATTCATAAGCAATGTCAGTCTTCGTATACCAGCTAAGGGTTTAAGATTTCATATATTTTGTTTTTTATAATAGAAATTCTAAATCTCTCTCTCCGGTTTCCAGATGTATAAAATATGCTAATTTGCATGGATTGAACTTGGATCCATTTAATGTGTAGTATATATTTTTTTAGTTTTATGTCAGTTGTTATTAATTTATGCCTTTTGTTTGATATGTAATGTAATATTTTCGTCATATTGTATATCTTTGTAATACTATTTATATGATTCCATTCTTCAATTATATGAATCCATTATTTCATTTGCAATTATCATTTTATTTAATTGACATTATTTTTAATTATTCCATTGTACTTTTATTGTAATTTACATCATTGCTAATGTTTTTGTTATATTCCTTGTGCTGAACTGTAATTGGCCACTGGCTGTTGTACAGTACATTAAGAGTACAATTTAAAATAAATGGTTTAGAAATTCAAGATTTTTTTTCTGGCCTCCCAATTTGTTATTATTATTATTATTATTATTATTATTATTATTATTAAATTATTGTCTGTATTGTTGTTATTTTATTTATATTTCAATGTATTTTTTACTGGTTGATTGGAAGAGAAGGCCTTATGCCCTTAACTTTACGAGTATAAAATAAATCAATTAAATAAATGAATAAATAATTTAAATTGTAGGAAAGGTTAGTGAACATTGTACGAGGTCTAGTTTTGAATCAGCAGCATAAACAAGATGAAAATGTTCCCTGATAGTATTTTGGCACATCCCAAACATGACGTCACGTCAATGTGGTCTATGAACAACTAACCTTATCTCCGTGCTCTCTGGGCCAGAATAAGGTCCCTACTGATTAGGGCGGTGAGTAACAAAATACGAGCGACGAACACGTTTTGAGCGGTGTAAGCTTGAGTATCAAAAGGCTGCCGACGCTAATCGTTTGAGTAGGACTATCTGTTTTTGCATACTGTAGGTTTACATATATCATACTGCACGTGTGTAGTGAAGAGTGAATTTGCACTAGTCACCACTGGTGTAGATATTATCCTAATCCCATATTCTCGACTCTTTGCCTGAGGCCAGCAACCTCACATTTATAATGGAAAAATATAGGCCTACATGACAGACAGAATTCATAGCCGTGATCGTTGCAACAAGGCAAAGTATAAATTCTTGCCACTTGTCATTGCTTTCATTTAATCTGGCTGGACTTATGTATTAATTATATCAATATAGAGGTTGCACCGTAAGGAATGTCATTAATATCAGGGGGTTATTCTTTGAGATATTTGAAACAAAAAGTTCAACACTAATTTGCTCGTTTCTTTTCCTTTTCGCGATTTTTTATATGAAACACTTCATAGTGTGTTTTGGGAAAGCCTTGATTTAATTCCCAATATCCTCAGTCGGTTTAAGGGAGCAGTGTATTGTGATACTAAATGGTTGAAAAAAATTTAGTTTTGTCCTTTAAAATATACAGAAATTTGATCCGAATAAATGTAACTTTTCGTCCAATTTAATAATGTTACATATTTGTTAGAATCATATTTGTGCTCATTTAAAGGACAAAACTAAAATTCTTTCAATCATTTATTGTAGTAGTACGCTGCTCTCTTAAATTGACTGTGAATATTAGGAATCAAATCAGTAGCTTTCCTAAAACACACTGGGAAACGTTTCATACAATTTTTTTTATCTCAGAAAGGAAGCAAAAAGGAGCAAACTTTTTTGTTTCAAATATCTCAAGCAATAACCCTATGAAATTAATGGCATTACTTACGGTTCACTTTGTATGTGTAAATCACTGTAAACAATCCTTTCAGATACATTTATTTAAAAACTGAGAACGTTCGAAATATTCTAATAGTGACTCTGAATATCAAATTCTTCTCAAAATATACGTAGTATAAATTTAAAAATAGTCTATGATATGACGTTAATAGAGCAAAGATTGGATAAAGGACAGGAAAGAATTCGGAGAAACTCTGCCCAGTAAATTAGAATTACCTTGCTGTTAGTCCATAGGGTTTCTATGGTGGGAAGCAGTCACGATTTTCATGGGGATCACTCTTAAAATACATATTTTTTATGTAATAAATTATTTCTAGAAAGTTAAAATACAGAATAACAAACGAACAGTAAAAAAATTGTTAAAATTTTAAGTCTTTAATGGTGCTTATAAACTAGTAACATGACTCATTGTACATGGAATGGTGGAATGTGACAGAGGGACTGAAGTACATGGCAAGTTTCCACAGTTATTTTTTCTAAAACTTCTCCCCAAAGGTTAAATTTTTAAGTTTTTAATAGTGCTTATAAAATAGTAACAGGACTCATTGTCCATGGATTGCTGGAATGTGACGGAGGGACTGAAGTACATGGCAAGTTTCCACAGCTATTTTTTTCTAAAACTTCTGCTCGAAGGTTATTTTTTTTTTCATGGTGCTTATCAACTAGTAACATGACTCATTGTCCATGGATTGGTGGAATGTGATAGAGGGACTGAAGTACATGACAAGTTTCCACAGCTATTATTTCTAAAACTTCTCCCCAAAGGTTAAATTTTTAAGTCTTTAATAGTGCTTATAAAATAGTAACATGACTCATTGTCCATGGATTGCTGGAATGTGACAGAGGGACTGAAGTACATGACAAGTTTCCACAGCTATTATTTCTAAAACTTCTCCCCAAAGGTTAAATTTTTAAGTCTTTAATAGTGCTTATAAAATAGTAACATGACTCATTGTCCATGGATTGCTGGAATGTGACAGAGGGACTGAAGTACATGACAAGTTTCCACAGCTATTATTTCTAAAACTTCTCCCCAAAGGTTAAATTTTTAAGTCTTTAATAGTGCTTATAAAATAGTAACAGGACTCATTGTCCATGGATTGCTGGAATGTGACAGAGGGACTGAAGTACATGGCAAGTTTCCACAGCTATTTTTTTCTAAAACTTCTCCTCGAAGGTTAAATTTTTTTTTCATGGTGCTTATAAACTAGTAACATGACTCATTGTCCATGGATTGGTGGAATGTGATAGAGGGACTGAAGTACATGACAAGTTTCCACAGCTATTATTTCTAAAACTTCTCCTCGAAGCTTTTAAGGGATTCATAATTGTAGTTTTACTAGCGAAGGTTTGTAGTTTAAGGGACAGTCTTATTGCTGGATTCATGTAGGTGTCTTTATTTGTAGGTAAATATACTCATATAACGAATCGACATTTTATAAAAGCGAAAATTGACATTTGTTACTGAAGAATATTCTAGCTACAAATATATTCTAGAAAACAATAATAAATGGAATTTGTGAATTTAGAAACTTAACATTACGTTGTGTGTTTGCTTTGTCGTGACGAGAAGTAAGAAGTTCGTGCTGAAACTGTTAAGTTGTATGACGTTGGACTATATATCTACACAATGAACAGTAGTGACGCAACTTTCAACGTCAACACACTATCAAAACAAACATGTACAGGCCCAGAATTGAAATTTGGGCACCTGTGGTCCAAATTTTGTTTCTGGTTTTGTAGAGTCGGGTGGTAATCAAACTTGTCTTTGTGTCAATGATTCATGGCCTCAGAATAAGAAACAAAATGAACAATTTACATTGTATAAACAAACAATAATAACTGACAATTACATTCTTCGTAATGTTCAATATAAAATAATTTAGCCATAAATGTAAGAATAACAAACAAAGTACGTAATAATATGTATCTAGTCTTGCTGCAATTCATAATAATGTACATTTTCAGCTTATCAAAAATAATATAATTTGAAGGGTCCAGGGGAAAAACCTGTTAAGTCCAAAATTATCAATTTTCTGTTTTGGATGCCATGTAATACCTCAGGGGGGTAGAGATTTCTGTGGTTTAATTGTACACAGTAAAAACCTGATTAAGCCAGAAATATTTGAAGAATGATACCTCAGAGATAATAGAATGTAATGGACCTTGAAACTTTTAACTTTCTCTCTTGTAAAAACAGTAAAATGTGACTTAGCAGGTTTTTCCCCTGGACCCTTCATTTTATATGCTCAGAAAAGTAATATTTGTACCCTGATATGTTCGTTGTACTTCACAAATACTGGAGCAAATCTGATATAATATGATACAGTATTCCTTGTTATATCATCAAGTGAACAACAGCTCTGTGAATCTAATAGTGAATTTCGTAAGTGGCACATCACATTAAACCCATAATTCATTTCAAGAATACTTTTTATTTCTGCTTTAAAGACTACTGGGACTTCTGCGGAATGGTATTTAGTTCTGAACAATAATCATCCTTCCACACCTCGCGGCGTCGGTCATTTCTATATTCCTGGAATGTATAAGAGTGACTGATACAGACAATTGTTTGAAGGATATTGAAACTTACCAACATCATACATAGGTCGAGAAAGCATAAAATTATACATAATTTGAGTCAAATTTTTAACTGTAATGTTTCTCTCGATTGCTGTTTCCCCCATGCAAAGAAAAGCATCCATATAAATATTTCGTAGCACAGTGTCCCTGAAACACGTAATAATCGTTCTTTACATTACATATATACATTATATAATTTCCAGGCGATATGTTTCTCCATTTGCTGAAAGGTTTGTATGATTACCAGTGAATCTTCAAGTATTGCATTCAACTTCATGTGATTGGAAGATTTAAATTCTGCCATATTAAAAATCACTCACTAAACTACACAACTCCACTGGAAATGTTAGCAAGTAATGAAACAGCTTCTCTAATGTGCATATTGCTGTAATGTAGTTACGAAGTCATCATCCCACACTTGAGGATATACTGAGAGTTATTTGTGTGAACATAGTATAGTGTGCTTAGAAGACGGCTAGTATAATAGAGCCGAGGCTGCACTCAATCTGAAATCTATGTTTTGGTAAGAACTTCCTAGCTTTAGTCGTGACAATAGATATATTATGTGGAGTGATCTGGAACAATTCTATATAACAGATAATATGTATGTATGTTGATATGCTAACTCTAACGATGTGTCGATGTCTATCTTGACAACGAAACTCACATGGAGATAAAATCAAAGCAGACCAGGAAATACATTAATTGCGTCCGATTAAAGTCGACAGCCTTCTAGTTGAAGCACAAATATACATATCAGCTAAGGAGAGGAAGAACATTTTTGGTCGATTCCAATGGGTGCGTCTGAAAGAACGCAGAACAATACATTCACTGTCTCTTCTATTTGGAATCATGCATACTTCTACTCCGAATTATCTGTTATCGCGCTTTCAATTTCTTACAACTCTTCGAAACCGACATCAAGCAATTTTTCTATCCCTCATCATAGAACTTCTTTATACTCATATTCCTATACTGTAGAAATTCCTCGCCTCTGGAATTCGTTACCTAACGACGTCAGGGCCTGCCGGACTTTATCACAATTCAAAATTAAATTGGAAAATTTTGTCTTAGTTAATGTTTTTAGGTATTGCTAGAAGTATTGATTTGTGTTTTTCTTTTCTTTTTCTTTTTTACTCCAGATTAAAATTGCAAGTTTCTTGTTTATGTTACTTAATTAGTTAGGATACAGTTAATTATGATACTTAATCACACATTTAAAGTTTGTGTGACTGCAACCTGTGTATATTTTTGTGTGGCTTCATTTTGTTTATAGTGTTTTTTTCTCTCTCTCTTTATTACTTGTGTAGCTTTACTTTGTAAGCGTTTTTTTTCTGTTTATTTCTATTATTGTATTGTTATTCCTGGTGTTGTGGAAGAGAAGGCCTGATGACCTTAACTACACCAGAATAAATAAATAAATAAATAAATAAATAAATAAATAAATAAATAAATAAATAAATAAATAAATAAATAAATAAATAAATGGTATTGGCGTTCTGATTTCAAGACGTATGTAAAACATAATGAAGAAGAAATGTTTCTTTCTGATGGTCAGGGTATTTCTTCTGAAACAAAAATGTAGATGTAGCACATGGAATAGAGAATTTTTCTGATTTTTTATTCTTCATTACTAGAGACTCTCGCTGATATTCTCACAACCATATACATGTAGGCTATATTTATTTACACGAAAGAAAAATTAATAGATTGGGTCCTTCTCGTGAAATCTCCATCGTATAATGTGGAAGCGAAAAAACCGGAAGTTTGTTGATGAAGCAGTCTCGATGATGAGACCATGAATCCAGTTTTTTTTTATTGTTTCCTTGGGAGGGGAGAGAAAAGATGCAGAGCATATTCAACTTAGAGATTCGCCGAATCACAGGAAGAAAATACATTCCGCTTTTAATTAAGATGAGAGAGAACGTCTTTAAGACTTGGAGGACAGAGAGACTGAGAAATTAAATACCGAGTCGTCAATTATCAAGGACATGCATTTTAAGTCATTGGGAAACAGAGCGAGGTTTCGTATTCAAAACACTGGGGCAGCAATGAAATCAAACAGTTTCTTTCTCACACAGCATCTGTTACGAGCAAATCTCGCCTTATCTTCGCGTCTTCACAATATTAATCCCTTAAAGAACATCTAATTTCTGTAACCATTTATTCTAATTTATTTTTAACTTCTAAGCGATGAGGAAAGAATAACAGAAATCTAAGACATATCATTAGAGTCCCGCAGAATTATAATCTCCTGTAGTTCAACAGTCTTTGGATTCTGTAGAACCAGTTACCAATTGAGAAGAAATAAAGCGAAATGTATAAGCAAGAAGACTGTGTTGATCAGACTTTCTACGAGTACTCGCTTTTCCACCATTCCTACTTAAATTACGAACACCCTCACTTCGGTGTAGGCAGGGCCTGAATTAGGCAGGAGCCTATGGTGCCTCTTTTCAGGGTCTCATGATTCTGGGGGCCTCAAAATCCAGGGACAAGTTTAATTTAAATGAATTATGCAAATGGAATAGACAACAAGTCTCCTGACTGAAAATCAGAATTGAGAAAATAAGTAATTACTACCTAATTAGTTGTTATGTTACGAAATGCATAAAATATAATTTTATTGCTTTAAGTTTAGAGTCATAAGTTGATTGCAGAGTTTAATGTGTTCAATTTGTAGAAGTAGACCACCAAATACAGTTTATTTAAATTGTAACAGTGGACTATTAAAATAATTAATTAATAATGAATTCAGCAGCCAAAGTCAACAACATTGTCAATCCTCATTGTGTTGAGTGTTAAACAAAGTGCCTAGTGCTTGTGTTTCTTGCAAGCTTATCTAATATTTGTTGGCATAGGACCATTATCGGTGTGTAGTGGTAGCGTTAAAGTGTTTTTGTAGGAATGTCTATAATTAAAAATGATATTCCCAAGCCAATTTGAGTTAGGAGCCAATAAAAGAAAAAGTAAAGTATTGAAATTCAACAACAGGAATAAACAACGCTGAACATTGGGAAAGTATGTTCTTTTTTTTTTTTCTTTTCTTTTTTCTTTCTTCTTCTTTTTTTTTTGCTAGTTTACACCATTATAATAATTCTTTCTTTATTTATACTGACAGACTTAAGCCCATAGGGCCTTCTCTTACACTACCAGGTCACAATGTATACAAGCAGTGAAAATTTAACAAAAAGTTACAGAACAGAATATTAACATATTACAGAAAAAAATAATAATAGCATAATAAAATCGACACTAAACAACATGAAAATAATACCATAATATAAAAAAAGAAAGTAAAATTCATTGGAATATAAAGTAACTCATTTAGTACAAATAGTTAATATGGAAAACGTAAGGAAGAATATAACAAAATGGAATGTAATAAAAAATAATAAAAAAGAAAAAGAAATACGAAAATTAAATAAAATTCACAATAAAAGAGATATGATAATAAATTCATCTGGTGATCAAGAGAACAAAAAAGGGAAAGGAAGGAAAAGAGAAAAGGCCTTGTAACTGAAAGGAATCTGAATTGATTCGTTCATATGTTACTAGCAGTAACTCCTTTACCAACAGACCAGTATGAAATAGTTAAGAATGTTTTAACACAGACTAATGAAGATTTTGGCATACAGAGACAACAATCCGCCACAGCTACTAAGTTGTAGAGAGCCAATGTATTTTTTTTTGTATAAGCCTAAGTCATAATTTAGGAAAAATGAACATTCCTTCTAAACTCTTGAATTACTGCACTAGAGGAAACTAGGAATAGTACCGGTACTACAACCAATGCAATCAGCTTTGACCTGTCTTTTGGCCACACATAATCACTGATTATCTTAAGAAACCACTTTATTTTTAATTATTCTCCTCAAAATATAGAAATATTAAAAACCTCTGTGACATAAATGCATAGTCAAAGGAGATGGGTGATAGAATTTAAATAAAATGAGATAGGGCCTAGACCTGGTTATCACATAATGAAAAGAAGGAGCAGCATAAAGAAAATTAAGCTCCGGGCCTCTGAAATTGTAAATCAGGCCCTGGGTGTAAGACGTATCGGGTAACCAATATATCATACCATTTTCTCAGGAGACGAAGGATTAAGAGCAAGTAAATTCCACGGTACAAATAAACATCATATGAATTCTCTAATATTAGCCTATACGTACGAGCATAGCAGGGTGATGAGGACGACAATTGCTATGTATTATGATGATAGATTGTTAAATAAAATCTATAAAAAGGGAAAAGAATTGCCAGTTACATGTCAAGAAGACAGATGGGGGTCGGAGTCAGAGGTCTATGGTTATGAAATCTCGACAATGGAAAGTGAATAGTTAACGACACGCTCCGCCTTACTCAAACCACAAAAAAATTCCCGGTACTTACTTGACAAAAGACTGAACACATCCCAGATTTCTTCTGAAGTTAACAAGAAGAGACAAATCTCAATCTCTGCAAGGAATCTATTCACTGCATAAGAGTCCATAAGCATTTCACTTTCAATTTATTTATTATATTCATAACGACCCGGTACCTCAGATGGTAGTGCAACTGGTTATGGACAATAAGGTCCCGGGTTTAATTCCAAGTAGTGGCAGAATTTTTCTCGTCAACATTTCCACAACGGCCTTCTATCATACTGAGTGCCGGGATTTTCACTAGGGTAACAGGGGTAACAGGCAGTCGAAGCATGGTGCCTACAGCATCACCTCATTAAAGTGATGAGGTCATGAAGTTAACTTTCATTACAGCAACATCGCGTATATTGACCGCAAAACCACTTACTATCACTATCTCAAATAAAATGAAACTTGATAGTTGAAAGAAAATAAACTCACCTCTAAAGCTGGCAACGTTGCATGCGTTATCTGGTGTTGACTTAGAGTGGGGTAAGTTGTTGGTTTAGTTAACTGTCTGATGATAGATCTGAACCTCACAAGTGATACCAAAATTACACCACTTATGAGGCAAGTAAGCCAGGACATAATGGGGTAGGGTGGCCAGTTCCTTTCCTCCTCCATTGCATACATCGCCGACTAGCTACATATTGCACTAATCAGACTTCATATGCATACAAACAATTATTGTTCTTCCTCTGAAAAATATCGTCAAGTGAGGTGTACTGCCTGATAATAGATGTACAGTAGTGGCAAAAAATTCGGATCGACGGAATAATCGAAGTCCCAGAAATGAGCCACTGCGCATGCCACGCCCACATTCACAAGATAGCGAGTAATCTATTGAAATTGTTGTAGTTTCGACTGCTAACGTAGCTCATTTCGAAAGACATTAGAAAATAAGCTGGTAAAATTTATGTTCTGGGAATAATAAGTTAATTAAGTAGTAAAATATTGCAGCAATCGCAAAGTATTGGGAATAAATTTGAATAAGGAAAAAAAGTCTCCTTCCCAGGCAGGATTCGAACCACGAAAGTCTTAGTTACCAGTCTATCGTGTTCTGGAGTGAACAAGGCTCTGAAACCAACTACAAGGGTCGGCCCTTTTTTTTTTTTTTTTTTTCCCCACTACTGTACATATCAACCAGTTACTCAACCTGTGCTTAATTTACGTTCTTTTCTGTATTTAAAATTGTCACAACAAAGAACACCACGCCACGATTGCTACTGTTTTAATGAACTCCAAATCCCCTGCGATGGCTGGGTGGTCACACTATCAGCCTGTCACAAAGGCGGTCCGGGTTCAAGTCCCGGTGAGGCGTGAGATTTTTCATTGAAAAATCCATACTGACACTTATGATGGACAATGTCACAGATGGGTTTCTTTCTCTTGGTTGTCTCGTCTACATTATTGCGTCAACTTTTCTCCATTTCGTCGTCATTCCATAGCATAGCCCGAACGCCGGCTAGCGATGCACGGAAGGAGCTGACCTAGGGACGAGGGAGGTTGGTTGCTCGAAACCTGCGTCACTACTGTACATTGGGTAGATATATACAGTAGTTCAAGCTCACACAACTTACCTTAGTGTACTCAGCCAGTGTGGGTTTGGAAATGCACCCAGTTTGTGGGGTTAACACAATAGATCGTCAAAGGTCGCAGTGCTGGGTCATAGTGCTACAAAATTCCATTTCATAATGATTTCCATTCTTAGGCATAAACGATCGTACTGGAATACAACTTCGAAATTTATCTAGCCAGTCATTCACAACACGACTACACTACCCACAAGATACATAGCACATTTCAAATGTTAATTCAGAAAGTAATCGCACCATCGACCTCTGGGAACAACTCTATGGATGACGTCACGGACAAACGACCTCTATATTCAATTAATTAAAATGAATTTGTTTATTTTAATAAGAATATGAAGTAATAAAGGTAGTATGAAAGTGTTATTTGATTATTTTACAAACATTCATATTGAAAAGCATTCATGAAGATAAAATACTTATAATTGAATACATAATAGGAACAATTCTATATGACGTCACTTAGTAGCAGTATTTGTGGTAATATACTACAACTATAATTTTGCGGAAATGAAATTTTGCGGAGTTACTAGATTTCAGCATATGCTGCGCTCCCGGTCATGAAAGCGAGAATATCTATTACAGTGCCACCCAGGCGTCTTCATGTCGTGTAAAGGGGATATCTTTACTTTATGCATCTTATATCGGCATTGTGACTTCGAGACGATAAGTAAAAACATTATACAAAACTATATAATACATACCTAATTATTAACACACAGTAAACAGATTAATTTAATTGGCAAGCATAAATAGTTAATCATTTGAATAGAGGAAGTTTTTCTGTTGGTTTATAGAAGCTTTAAGACAATTATTAGGCAACAGATGGAGATCTGATTTTTTCTTGTACGTACTAAAATTATGAATGTTATGATTAACACTAAAAGTGTCTTAATTTTGTGCCTTCGAGAATAATAATAATAATAATAATAATAATAATAATAATAATAATAATAATGATTTATTTTAGCTGGCAGAGTTAAGGCCGTAAGGCCTTCTCTTCCACACAACCAGCAAAAAGTGTATATACATATGCATGAACTTACAAAGAATTCAACAATTTGATTTAGATGAGAGTTACATGTATACAAGAGTTATTTACGAATTAAACAACAAAATACTATGAACTATTAATTAAACACTGAAATAAACTGGGTAGCAGAATTAAACTAAAATACATAGAATGTTAATATATTTCAAATTATATTAGATAATAGAAAGAGATTATTATGAGACAATTTTGAAAATGCAGCACAATCAGGATGATGTCTAAAGAAAAAAAGCAACAGTGTAGTCAGTAATATTTTAAATCAGTATGATTGGAGTGAAATGCTAATAAGGTTATCTTTTAAGCTGTTCTTAAAGGTGTTTGTTGTCTTGCAGCCCCTAATACTTTGTGACAAGGAATTCCATTGACGCGAGGTGGATATTGTAAAAGATGAGGAATAACAAGATGTTCTATGAAGAGGTATATTTAGCGTGCCACAGATAAGTGATCTGGTATTTACGTCGTGGTTAGAGTATAGATAAGAGAAACGAGACGAAAGGTAATTTGGTGTTGAGGTGTGCAGAATTCGAAAGAGTAAAGACAAAGAGTGTAAAGTTCTGCGTTCTTTAAGTCGGAGCCACGAGAGACTTGCGAAGGACGGTGATATGTGATCATATCGTCGGATGTTGCACACGTATCTGATGCACATATTCTGAGCTCGCTGTAACTTGACTGACAGTTCAGAACTTAGATCACTTAACAAAACGTCACAATAATCGAAGTGCGGCATTACTAGGGTTTGTACTAGGGTAAGTTTTAGTTGCTGGGGCAAGAAGTTTCTCAAGCGACTCAAAGAGTGAAAGGAGGAACAGATTTTCTTTATCGTTTCTTTAACTTGAAAATTCCAACTTAGATTATTATCAAAAAAGAAGCCAAGATTTTTTACGACAGATGAATAAGGGATTAGCGTGTTGTTAAGGGTAACAACTGAAAGATTACTGTTATTAAGGGAGTTAACTACACGCTTATGTCCAATAATTATGGCTTGAGTCTTACTTGGGTTAAGTGCGAGTCCGAAATTGGCCGCCCAAGTGGAGACAGTGGCTAGGTCACAATTTAACTTGTCAATCGATTCATTGATCGTATTGGGTCTGGAATGTATGTAAAGTTGTAGGTCGTCGGCATAGAGGTGATATCGGCAATACTGTAAGTTCTTTGATACGTCATTAATGTAGATAGAGAAAAGTAGTGGTCCTAATACGGAGCCCTGCGGCACTCCCGCCTTTGTGTATCGCCATTGGGAGAATTGATTATCAAGTGAAACACACTGTTGGCGGTCCTGTAGGTAGGAGTCCATCCAGCTCAAGGTATTGTCTGATAGGTGCAAAGTTTTCATCTTTGCAAGAAGCAAGTCGATATCAACAGAACCAAAGGCATTGCTGAAATCGAGAAGAGTTAGTGCCGTTACTTCACCCCTATCCATAGCTTCACGGATGTCCTCGGTCACTTTAAGTAGGGCT
This sequence comes from Periplaneta americana, assembly GCF_040183065.1. NCBI lineage: Eukaryota > Metazoa > Arthropoda > Insecta > Blattodea > Blattidae > Periplaneta > Periplaneta americana. The sequence continues at coordinate 100,597,846 of NC_091124.1, forward strand.
GTAGTAGTGCTGTGTCCATGCCTAAAACCCGATTGATAGTCATCGAGGAGTTTGTGTTCGTCGAGATAGTTCGTAAGTTGTCCGTGTACAATATGTTCTAATGCTTTTGAAAGAGTGGGAAGAATTGATATCGGTCTGTATTGGTTTACTGTAGAAGGTGTGTTAGATTTAGGTAAAGGTTTCACTAATGCCATTTTCCAGAGTGAGGGGTAGGACCCAGTCATAATAGATGCATTGAATATATGGGTGACGGTCGGCAGAATCACATCTATTATTTTATACAGGAGAATAAGGTGCTTAGAAAAATATTTGGGGCTAAGAAGGATGAAGTAACAGGAGAAAGAAGAAAGTTACACAACGCATAACTGCACTAATACAATTAGAAATATTAAATCCAGATATTTGAGATTGGCAGAGTATGTAGTACGTATGGGTGAATCCAGAGATGGATGAATAGATCGATGGATCGACGGACGGACGGACGGAAAGACAGACAGACAGACAGACATAGATAGACAAGCAGGCAGGCAGAGAGACAGACAGACAGACATAGATAGACAGGCAGGCATGCGGACGGACGGACGGACGGACAGACAGACAGACAGACAGACAGGCAGGCAGGCAGGCAGGCAGATAGACAGACAGACAGACAGACAGACAGACAGATAGATAGACAGATAGATAGATAGATAGATAGATAGATAGATAGATAGATAGATAGATAGATAGATAGATAGATAGATAGATAGATAGATAGATAGATAGATAGATAGATAGATAGATAGATAGATAGATAGATAGATAGATAGATAGATAGATAGATAGATAGATAGATAGATAGATAGATAGATAGATAGATAGATAGATAGATAGATAGATAGATAGATAGATAGATAGATAGATAGATAGATAGATAGATAGATAGATAGATAGATAGATAGATAGATAGATAGATAGATAGATAGATAGATAGATAGATAGATAGATAGATAGATAGATAGATAGATAGATAGATAGATAGATAGATAGATAGATAGATAGATAGATAGATTCAGCAATCTTAGGATACGTACAGATGCATTGTAGTAATCAGGATTTTTTCTTAAATACAATGCAAGGGTCTTTTGACCATATGTTCTTTACAAAACAAGTCCTACTTTGTAAGTTTCACCCCCTCACCTATGATTAGATCCAACCACTCTCCAAAACAACACATAGATTAATATGAAAATGGCACAAACAAAATACATTATATATCCTAGCCTAACATACAAACAGGGATAAAAGTGTATGAATCGATAGTTACCATTATTCCTGCCTCAGTTCGCATCACAAACTTCAACACCTGATGTTCTAAGCTGTCTCACCTTCAAGAGGAACAATCCAATATTTTCTTCGCATTCTCTATTCCCCATTTGGTCAAGACATGCAAGCGAACCCCTTCTCATATTCTGACTTAGCATCGAGGGTGGTAGATATTTTCCCGGGATATGTTCCGTTTCGTCACACTGGGCAAAAATGTGCCGCCAGGAATACTTTTCGCCACACAAAAGACAGAGGCGCTCTCCTTCGGTGATAATTTTATTAGCCTTTCATGCCCCCAATCTTAGCCAAGCTAAACCTGCTCTGTTGTCTTTGTTAGAAGAATTTATGTAGTCACTCCTCCACCAATTAAGCATGAGGTCTGATTGTAAATGTAGTGAGGATTTTTCCTAACATTGAAATAGGTATAGTGTGTTAGTTGGGAGACCTTAGGAAAAAAATACCTTTAGGGAGGTCAAGACGTAGATGGGAGAATAATATTAAAGTAGATTTGAGAGAGGTGGGATATGATCCTAGAGACTGGATTAATCTTGCTCTGGTTAGAGACCGATGGTGGGTTATGTGAGGGCGGCAATGAACCTACGGGTTCTGTAAAAACCATTTGTAAGTAAGTGTCTTAATATTATTTTGACAACAAGCCACCGGCGTAGCTCAGTCAGCCGAGGCGCTTGCCTGCCGATCCAGAGTTGGGGATTATAATAAGCGTTAATCACACTATTTCATAATTTACGAGTAGTCATCATTAATTTAATTACCTTATTCAAGGTGTAAGAAGAATTAAAATTAATCAGAGCTAAGACACCGAAAGTTTCTCTACCGGCAAGTAAGTTGCATCGCGTGATTTTCTTATGCTAGTTTTCATCATTGAATTTATTTCAAAAGAGTGATATTAAAATCGGTGCTTCCAAAAGCGTATCCTCCCATTACTGGACTTAACCAAATTTGTACGTCATTTTTATAATGTGAATAACTATTAAAAATGAAAAAAAATATCATTCTAATATATCGCATTGCATAATAAATTGTATTAATTTGTACAAATTGCAGTCCAAATTGTCAGTAATGATGAGAAATAGATTTACTTAAACGTTTTACAACTATAGAATTACTTAGGCCTATATGTGAAATAGAGCTAAAGGAATACATTCATCAATTCAGTGCCCGCACAGCACATGGATATTGCGTATATGAAAGCACTTACTTGGGTTTCGTTTACGGTACTTATAAAGTAGTCATATTTAAATTCTGCACAGAACATGCGAAACCGAAGTACTGCTGCATTCAGTATGTATAATAACTATGTATCCCCAGGCTTATGTATGGCAGCGAAAATGCCAAACGAGAAATAGATTCAAGCGGATATCAGAACTCCTTCAGCGACTTTACATGCAATAATTCAATTCAGAAAAAAAAATCAGCAATATAAATCTAACAGACGTATAAACTCCAATGGTCAAGCAAGAAAAATAAAACAAATCACATGGAATAAACCATTCGAAAGACAAGTGGAACCTACTGAAGTAGATGAATAAGCAATGAATCTACACAGAATTACTTAGCTCTGGAAGGCTTCCAGAAAGAATGTAAGGTTACGCTTTTCGTACCGCTTGCTGGGTCAATATAATTACAGAATTTTGTGTGAAAATTGTCCATGAAAAAGAAAATTCATACAACTGAATCAAACGCCTGACTAGAAAAATGAATAGGAGTACAATAGGAAAAGGAAAGAAGAATATTTTAAGGCTCTTGGCAATGTGCATTAGAATGTTTGTCCCCCAAACTGTTAACTATAAGTTTAATGTTACTGATTCCAATATTACCTATAATGTATGAAGAAGTAAATATATAAAGGAAACAATAAAAAACAAGGTAACGCATAAAGGGTAGGAAACAGAGAGCTGCAAAATAGCGCTTACAACCGGTTTAGATTGGATTGGTCGGAGCTACAACCGGCTGAGTTGAACATCAACCGAATATTCGATTGACGGGCGATTACGCCTGATGTATTGCAGACTAGACAGAACACCATGCGCACCAAGTCATATATGAAACTGACATTTTTCTAGTACACAAACGGACTAACAATTGAACGAAATTTACGTTATCTTATTTAAAAAAGAATGTTTGCTAGTACTCCTACAATTGATTCGATACAATAACACACCATATATTTTGTTTATTATTTTGAACTTGCAGTAACGTCATACGTATCATTTATAATTTAAACTTTTACATTTTTAATAATAAAAGTTCTTTATAAATATGTTAAACAGTGGTATAGTTTTACACTCAACAAGAAGTGCAAAAGCCAGTATATTTTTATTACCAATAAACGCTACATAGCTGGTGTTTTACTATACCATTGTTAAACAGTATAAGTCATAACTTCGTCATCATTTTATTACGTCGTAACTCTTTCTCGTCACATAGCTTCTCGACTGAATCTCATTCGATTTGTATTACCCGATAATCGATATTACATAAGTGTTTACTGTTTATGTAAGATCGCGGATGGTTTAGGGCACATATCTCACACAGAAAGAAATGGGAAGGGGAAGAAAATACGATCTCCAGAAAAACTAAGTACCATATACAGTACTTTAACACGTCATTTTGTATATTAATAAACATCTTTCATAATAGGTAGGCATTATATTAAGAAGCCATGAGAATACTGAGCTAATATTTTACAATACCATAAACGTTCGTTTTGATCATAAGTAGGACTAGATATATGTGGTATTTATTCTGGCTGAAAGGACAAAAAGGAGATATTGTAGATTATTGTTTAGTCAACTGTCCGAAGACAGGTTTCAACCTCACAAGTGATACCAAGAAGGCACCACTTATAAGGCAACTAGGCCAGGAGATAATGGGATAGGGTGGCCAGTAGTGTCGTGCAATGTTTGAACATATGAGGGGATGTCAAGATACTACAAACTTCGCCGTACTACATAGGCATCCCAACAGTACGTAGAAGTGAAGCATGTAAACTAAATTAACCGAATCCATTGAAAACCGGTAAGAGGGCTTATGTTCGATTAATATTTGCCTAGTCTCTGTAGAAGCGAAGCTCCCTTTGCGTTTGTTCAATCTTTACATTAATTTTCGATACTTTTCTCCTTAGTTCCTGTTCTTTTTTCGCATGTATGCTTTAGCTGCATAAGGATATCAGTCACATAGCCTATCTTGCGAAGTTACGCATAGTAATGAGTATAGGTAACTTTTCTTGTTATTAATATTAACCCCTTCAGGCCTGATGTACATTATAGTGTACATTGTTTCTTTTTTTTTCTTTCTTTTTTGGAATGTTTTCGATAGTTTTAAATATTTTGAAAAATTCAGTGTGTTATAAATGGAGAATAATATTTTTGAAACATTTCTATATCTGAATTAAAAATAAAATTTAAAATTTTTGGGGCCCCAGGGGTCAAAACTGTCCCCAAATTTTGATTATCTGTGAAGACTTGATTTGGGAATTTTAGATCCGGAGAATGATTATGTAACCAGTTTTTTTTTTTTTCAAATTTGTTTAATACAAATTCAGGTCTGAAGGGGTTAATAATTATTCACAAAAATATGCATATAATTAAATGAAAAAAAAAAACATATTAAAAACGCATAGGCTATTTTCAAAGTACCGACTAAAATTGTGCAATGTTCAAACTAATAGCAAGATCTGTGCTAAAACATGAAGGGGTGGGAGTGGAGGAGAGTGAATACTTTTATAATAAGTTGGAACAAACACAAGAGGCCTTCTTTTGCAGATCGAAAATCGACGAATGTCGAATTTCCTTATACTCGACTAACTTGAATCGAACATAGTGTTTGTAATACATGTCCATAAAACTTTTATAATCCGTATAGTCACACAAATACTGTGTCGAGCAACTGTGATTAATTTGAATATTATGTTATATTACCTGTCTTTACATCTAAATAAAATTTCACAAGAATTGTTCTAAAATCTTTACTCAGCTGAAGCATGATGAGATAGGAGGGTAGGAGAAGCCAGCGAACTTCAAGGGCACAGATCATACAAGGCGCAAGTCCGAGCAGCTGTGACAGACTCGCTTCTTTAAAAGAGACTTCGGTTCTTGTCAGGCTCGACTAACTTGAACCGAATATAGAGCTTGAAATGCACGACACTACTTGCCAGTTCCTTTTCCTTTCCATTGCATACATCGCCGATTAGCTACATATTATACTAGTCGAACTTCAGATACAAATGTCCAAATAATGTTTACTGAAAGGGACAAGTTTTCTCTCATTAATTTATTGCGAATAGAAAGTTTGTTTCCTTTATACTAAAGAAAACTACATTTAACCACTTATAATATTCAACTTCTAAATTAGTTACAAGCACTTAGATTTCCACTCACGCCAGAGCCCTGCTTTCTTATAATAATGAAAACTTGACACTATTTTGTGACATCTTTGGTTATCTTTTGCAGAGAATTATAAAAAGTGTTGATTCAAATTATCTGTGTTCATTATTTTTGATTATTGAATTTAGAGGCAAGTGCATTTAGTAACGAAATTCAAGCGTGTTTAATCCATTCTCTGTTCCAACAGGACAGGGAAGGATATATTTTAAAAAAGGCATGGTCTATTCATTTTCTCTAATTCGAACAGAGAATATAATAATATAGTAAACGTATTCATGGATCTAGGCTTACTTAGAATTAAGTAAATACTTCATTTCTTGTCCATGTGCGAAGACTTCGACGTGGCATTAAAATTTGAAGTTCAGAACTTATAGATCCAACTGCTTCAAATATTCTTTTAAACTATCAGCAACAATTCGTATATGTTGCTTCGTGAATCTACATTTTCCTTTAACACCCTCATCGTTAAATTTAAATGGATAAAAACGAGTTTTGTATTGCTTTATTTTTATATTGCCACAATTATTTATACCATCAATGTCTTCAATGTCCTCTGTACTTATTAAATAATCGTTTAAATCTTCCATTTCGGTTGTATGACTTTCTTTATAGGAGATGTTTAGTTAAGTTTTTAAAAAAAAGTCAGAAAACAAACGATCAGCTGTTTACGGAGTTGGCCTTCTTGTCTTTCTGTGCAAAACTTATACTAGGGTGACAGGTTGTGTAGCTATTATCATGTGGAATTGTACAACTCTTATATAGAGAATAGCTTGTACACTGTTTATTGGTTACGTTTTACGTTCCAACTGTGTTTAAGTCCTATATAACCTTTATATTATACATAGTTTATTAATAAAATGAAAATGTATACCTGAAGTTGTTATTCATATATAATGTCTTTTAACTACTGTAAGTACACATGCATTATTAAATCATTAAGAAGTCATTTCTAAGAAGATAGAATGTCAGTTTTAAGAAATAATGTAATTCCTGTGGATGCAGTTTTACGCTGTAAGTTGTTGATCTTGAAGGTAGGTAACTGTAATATCCGGATGCCTCAATGACGTGATCTGCCTTTTATATTCAAAAGCCGCAGCCGTCCTCCCACAAAGAGAGCGAAACAAATCGAGCCTTTGGTAAATCGAATAATAAGGCAGTCCGCGTGGTGGAAGAGCTTTGCATATTACCTACATCGCTAGGCGCTCAGTATAGTTATATAATTTAAATTATTCAAAACCGGTTTTGCTGGACTCTAGTAGGAAATAAATGTAGGTCATATACTTTCTACAGTTCCAGTTTTAAATAGAATTTTGATAGTTGAGTATACGGTATGAACACCTTTTACAGAGTTCATAATATATCGTAGAATGATACATTAATTAATTTGCATGAATTTTATTTGAATGACGTCAACATCGTAATCATCAATCACAACTTAGGCAACTTGGACAGGTTTCAGAGAATATGTAGTCTCTTCAAAGATCTTCCTTTTCGCCTGTTATACCGAACAAAGTTTGAAAAAATGAAGCCCAAAAAAGTGTATTTTGACAGTTAAATTCAAAAATCCAAAATAGCAAAATGCTATTGGTACTTGTTTAGAAGATATATGCAACTAAAATAAGAATAATAATAACAATAAAATTATAATATTTACAATAATAATAATAATAATAATAATAATAATAATAATACTAATAATAATAATAATAATAATTTATAAATGATTCAAATTCTACCGCAAATTCCATTAGCGACATTTATGTGAATATCGTAGACGACATAAACATACAAGATTGTGGAAAAGATGGTGAAATTGTTACAAAAATCTAAAAAAAAATTATGAATACAACGAAAATGTATAATATAAGTACAGATCTGAGAGTCTGTTGTGAAATAATCCTCCTTATTTGAGCTATTTCTACACTTTGCCAATGGAATGATGCATTTTCCCAGAAATATTAAATTTTCATATATAAGAAGAAAAACAATGAACACTAATGTCCAACAACTGGAACTGTGGATTTATTAAAAAAAAAACACTTGGCTTTTAAACAACGGATGCTGAGATTCTCAACATAACTAGCATCTTTGTTTTATTCACTAGTCAGAAGTCATAATGACAGTCGACACTTTTTGAATAACTTTATTTGAAGTACGGAGCCCATTTCACTTCCGTTTCCTTATTGTTACCACTTAACTAGTCGGTTCGCACACGACTGACATAAAGTTCTGTTTGTATTCTTACATGAATACGTTATTGGTTCACATGAGCTATCAGGCGAGGATCACGAGTTCTTTGCCATGCTCGCCGAGCATTTTTCCGTTTTTTTTTTAATTCAAATGCAGTGACCTAAGGAGACGAATCATCTTGTTGTGGAGTCAGTAAAAGGACCAACTATAATGAAGTACAACTTTTGTGATTTCTGTTGTATAGCATTTCATTCGTAACTGCTAAACATTCCTGACATTTTAAAGAAAATCGATCAACAGATAAATATTCATGGCCTTCCTAAATGAGGTTACCCTCTATTGGAACGTGAGTGACTGAAATGATTGAAGAGTGAAGTTCATTCTCGTTTTTATGTATTTCTATTCCACATTCAGATTAATAATTTAGGAAATGAGTATCAAAACACGCAACACATTAAATATTTGAGTTCATTTCAAATGTTTAGAATTGAACGACTTCGTGAATTTCTATTTGTAAGGTATCATTTACGGATTCGAAGGGTAAGTTTGGTATGATATTCTCACTTTCACGTTTAAAGATGTAGAAACCATATCTTGATGAAATAATTATAATGGGGTTTGGTTTTGTATACATCTTCTTTTCTGTCATAAGTTCATATGTTCTCAAATGTTACAATTTTTAAAAAGCTTTGCTATCCATGACGTCATTCCAACATTAGTCACTTCAATCATTAAAGTTTCTGTGGCAATCCTCACAAACTACGTATATCAAATATTATAGTCTCACTTAGTTCTTTTTTACTTTGTGTTTTTATAATACGTGTATAATTTTCTTGAACTCTCTATACTTGTTTTCTATTTACATAAACGTGACTCAGGAATTATTGTGATTTTTACCAATTATTATGATTCTATGTAGGCCTATATTATTCTGTGCTTTACGCAACCCAGAAATACTGGGCAAATTATTTCTTTAAATATATTTATTTATTGAATAAATTATATACAGGCCTATAAATTCATAGTTTTCCGCTCCGGGCAGGTTTTCATTCTCCAATCTTTCCTATTTTCTACCTTCCTCTTAGTCTCCGCATATGATCCATTGATCTTACTGTCGTCTGTCATCTGATATCTTCTTCTGTTCCGAACTCTTTTGTCGTTCACCATTCCTTTGAGTGCATCTTTCAGTAGACAGTTTCTTCTGAGCCAGTGACCTAATCAATTGCTTTTTCTTTTCCTGGTCAGTTTCAGCATCATTCTCTCTTCACCCACTCTTACCAATATAGCTTCATTTCTTTTTCTGTCCGTCTATTTCACACGCTGCACTCTTCTCCGTATCCACATTTCAAATGCTTCTAGTCGATTCTCTTCACTTAGTCGTAATGTCCATATTTCTGCCCCCCATACAATTCCATGCTCCACACAAAGCACTTCACTAACCTCTTCCTTAATTCTTTTTCCAGAACTCCGCCGAAGGTGCTCCTTTTTGTAGCGAAAGGTTCCTTTGCACAGTTATGTAGCCTCTTTTTCACTTGCTGGCAGTAATATACATATAGGCATGTATGTATGTATGTATGTATGTATGTATGTATGTATATATGTACGAGTATGTCTGTATGTATGTGTGTATGTATTGATATATGTATGTATGATGATGGTGATAATAATAATAATAATAATAATAATAATAATAATAATAATGTTTCTAGTAATTTTTTCATCTCTGGCCACCTGTATTATGTATTCGAGCGTCAAGGAAATCCATGTTCGAATAACGATAGAACTTACAATAGGAGGTGTTGAGAGATGATCAATATGTAACGCACAAAATTTTTTACGAAGCATTATTTTTGTCCGGAAGTTCAAAGTTGGCAGTGAATGTTGCGCTCGATCGATCTCGCCCTGGTGGAACTATCGGTACAGAGCAAAGATTGTGATTTTTTCAGCATCGTCAACGTGTGAAGATCAACGATGCATAGCCGTTTTGTGGGCAAAAAAAAAAATCGAATAAAACTGACACAGAAATGTTGGACGTGTATGGTGCTGACTGGACCGTAGCAACATCTCCAGATGGTACAGATTCTTTGAAGTGGGTCAAGTGAACCTTACTAACGAACCATGTTCCGGCTGATTAGAATGACAGCTTCAACAACACCCAATGTGAGAGGCATTCATTCATTCATTCATTCATTCATTCATTCATTCATTCATTCATTCAGTGTTCTACCCAAGGGCAGATCTTTCACTACAAACCCAGCATTCTCCAATCTTTCCTATTTTCTGCCTTCCTCTTTGTTTCTTCATATGATCTATTTATCTCAGGGATATCAAAGCGCCTGCATTATGTGCTCATACTACAAGCAATACAAATCCAACAAGGTGCACTTTTCAGCAAGATAAAAGTAAAATAATCGCCCTTATAGATATATTGTGCGGGTTCTTGAGAGCATGCAGTGCAGGCGCTTTAACATCTCTGAGTATCTTAATGTCGTCTATCATCTGATATCATCTTCTTCCCCTTCACCGTTCCTTCCAGTGCAGAGAATTGAGAGCAGCAAATGGAAATGATCGGTGGCTGCATCTGCGAACCTTGACACAACAATGCAACATTTCGTACGGCACGGTGTACTATATTATATTTTGCATGGCACATTGCAAATTTGTAAAGTCAGTGCGCGTTGGGTGCCCAAGGACCTGTCGGAAGAGCAGAAGGACCTAAGATTGTCACGCTTGGCCCGCCTGACGCATTACACTGACGAAGATCATCTCACGATACTCATGGCATTCTGGAAGGTGTAGTGACTGGTGATAAGTCCTGGGCGTGCCAGTACACGAGCGAGTCGGCCTCGGTAGCGTAATCGGTATAGCGCTGGCCTTCTGTGCTCGAGGTTGAGGGTCGATCCCGGCCCAGGTGGATGGTATTTAATTGTGTTTAAATGCGACAGCTCATGTCAGTAGATTTACTGGCATGTAAAAGAACTGCGGAACAAAATTCCGGCACACCGGCGACACTGATATGACCTCTGCAGTTGCGAGCGTCGTTAAATAAACCATAATTTAATTTAAACTACACGAGCGAAACAAGCAGGCCAATATGGTATGAGAACATTCCGAGACCGCGACATCGAAAAAACCTGCCACACGATCAGCGAAAAATAAAGTCCTGCTGACGGTTTTCTGGGAAATGTATGATGTACTCTTGATGGAGTTACTCGTACTTCTAACTGGAAACATTGGAACTCTACGCTACAAGACTGACAAAGTTGCGTCGTGTCCTCCGAGACAAACGCCCTAACAGAGGCGTTGAAAATATAAGACTTCTTCACGACAATGCTCGTATCCATGTTGTGGCTTCCATTGTTGAAAAAAATGAGAAATTTTGCAGGAGGTAATCAACCACTCACCCTACATCTCGCGCCGTCTGATTTTCATCTCTTCGGACTCATGAAAAAAATCCTAGGAGGCAGACGCTTGGGTTCGGATAAAGAAGTGAAATCGGTCGTGCGTATGTGACTATACTCCCAGAAATCGGAATTCTATGAGCGAGATATAGTAAAATTGGTTTCACGATGGAAGAAATAAATGTTTGGAGAGATTTACCTCATATGTTGGAAAACAGTTAAACCTGTAGTTTTTAGTGCATAATTTATTTTTCGCTATCTATTAAATAGTTTACAAAAAATATTGTGCGTTGATTTTCCATTCTCCTAGATATATCTTTAACGACAGTGTTCGTCGATTACTTTGCTAGAAATTGGCTGTGGTCACTAGCTGAGAAGAGCCTGTCTATTGGTGTAGCCTATGAATAGTGAACGGAAGAAAAGTTCCGGGCAGAAGAAGATATCAGATGATAGACAACGTTAAGATATTTTGATCATAATCGGAGACTAAGAGGAAGGCGAAAAATAGAGATGATTGGAGAATGTTGAGTTTGCAGTGAAATATCTCCTCTTTGGCAGGAAACTATGAATTATGCCATGTGATCTATGACACACACTCGTGATTCATGATACACCTTAGTTGAAATCTATAGTCGTTAGCAACTCGATTAATCCTAAACAAAGCTGGAATCTTATTTTTTCATGGAATATCTATGTTATTTTCTCATATATATTAAGATATAAGTATAAACACAGTATCCAATTTATGTCCTAGAATTTGATACTATATGATTATTTCTATATTATAATCACTTCTAATATTAGTTTCCCATTTACAAAATACTTTACTTAAAAGCTACATAAATATTAAAAGATTCCAGTAATTCTTTTATTAAATTCTAAGCATATTTTCTCTCTTCTCAAATCACCATCATTACTCCAATAAGATCGTTAAAGGTTACGTTTTAAAATTAAATGTTTCTGAGGAATTAACCTCACACACAATTAGAAATAACTATTTTATCTATTAGTCCCTTTTAGGAGCTTGACACGGGCTGGGGCCTACCCTCACACGTAGACCACTTGGGTGAGCCCATTGTACTACCAGAAATGAAATTATGTGAATGTCTTAAGACCCTATGCCATCTCCGAATTTACTATAGCCTTCAGAACCCCTTTACCTTTCCGAGTAGGCATCATCGCGGTTCTTCAACCCAGGTATCACGAGTTACTATGTCTTCCAGGGGAGAGACCACGGCACACAGCATTACCACCAGCAACGTATGACTAATATCACGAGGTCCAAGTGAGTGGCAGCCAGCAGCCGACACTATAGCTGTGCAAGTCCGAAATAAGGGAAGGAAACGAAGGTGGTGATGGTAATGATTATGATGATGATGGTGATGGTGAAAGATGGGAAGTGTAATTATAATGGCGAAATGGGTCCGAACGTTAACCAGCAATTCTACTTCAACTGGTTTATATGAGTTCTACTGTTTAATTTTTCAGTTTTGTTCATGTGCCACAAAAAAATCGCAAAAATAAATACAGAATGTTTCAAGAGGATTTACCGTCCTTTAGGCAGCTTATTTTCGAAGACATTCTGAGCAAAAAAGTCATATACACATGGGTCCTATTGTCAATATTTACAGAGTTACGTTTCGTTATTGGAACGCATTGCTGTGAACGCGTGATCTTGGTCAGCGTGCAGTCAACAGCCAGCGCGAGCGCTACGGAAATCAAAGGTAGCTGTATGCAGTTACGTAGCGCGACGAGTGCCGTTCACAAGCGTGCGGCCAAGTGTACTCAAACGGACGGCGACGCTTTTTAAAATGTGTTGTAAACAGTCCAAGACTGTAAATTAGAATGCAGAATTGAAATGCAAATAATTAAGTCGGTGGAAATGGTGTGATTTGTAATAATTCTTGTGATAAATGCGTAAGAATAATGTAATTTTCTAGTTAAAAACAGAAAAAGATGTTTGTCCGAAGCAACTAAGGAGTTCACAGCACATTTTTAGCTTTATAATACTTGCCAATTAAAGAAATGATACTTCTGAATAGTTCATTCTCTATTTGTATTATTATTTTACTTTCAAACTAAAGAAAAAACGTATTTTACAATAGTACATTATGCAACGAGCCTATAATGGTAGTAATTATGACGCGAGCGTCTTAATTATCATTATAGGCAAGTTTCATACGACTTTTTATGCTCGACCATATTTCTAACTTGGAATTATTCATAAGTATTCATGAGCGGAATTGACCTTGTGCAATATCTCGTAAATTGTGAGATGTGCGCAGACGCGAAAGTATTGATTTTTTCCGAGAAACAAATGTCATTGACCTTGATATAATCTAGAGAGTAAACTAAACATTAATCTTGATATAACCTTGAAATTGATTTAGACATTGAAAAACGACATGACTAATTGAATTTATTTGAATATTATTTACAATTAACGCTAATTATTATAGTAACAGAACATTACCTTCTGCGACAGTATTGGATTTCCAGCCTCCGTGACGTTTCGCTAGTTGTCTTTCGATTGCATATCCGAGAATAATCGATACTTGCGCTTTCATATTGCTACAATGGTGTTTTCTGATTGATGGAATACCTGAACTTTAACGAATAGGTGTACTTTAATGAGGTCCATTAAAGGGCTGCTACCAGGTGTATAATTACTACATATCGGCATGGTCGAGCATAAACGACTTTAAATTAGTGTAACTCTGAAAATATTGAGAATAGCAACTATGTTTATATGACATTTTTTGCTCAAAATGTCTTAAAATTAAGCTCCGTAAAGGACGGTAAATCCTCGTGAATCACTCTGTATAATAATCATTGGCTCTCATTCGGAGTAAATCTGTGTTGTGTGATAACCAAATTATTGTTTACGAACAATACTTCATTATGTTCAAATACATCATTTCAGTATACATTCTTCCGTACATGCTTAACATAACATACGTGAAAAGAATTTTACTTCTCTAAAGAGCAGGCTGATGGATAACAAGCTATTACTGGTAAAGGAATAAGGAGTATCCGTAGCTTGAAAATATAACTCAATATGGACCCCTCAAACCACAGGCCATAGGGTGTCACTAAACCTAAATCATATTGTTAGTAAATTAACTATTAACTAATGATTCAGTTATCACCAGAAGTTGCATTCAGATTCTGGGGTTAGTATTACAATTATTTTGGAGAAGGCTGTACCTTCAACAGCTCGAGCGTTCCCTGAGGGCCCCTGCTTCTCTTATTCTGGTACAAACTTCGTATAGCGCAGTTTGGCCCGGCACGGCCGGTCTCGACGTGTAGAAGAGCGAGTTAAATTAATTTTAGGCCATTGTTCTATCTCCCTCTTCGCATTCATTCCCTGCAGGTCTTAATGGCCTGTTGGACCTCATTACTATTTGATTAAATTCATTATATTTCTTGTTTTATTTCAGGTTTCCGGCACTTCACCGCTAGGAAAATTTCACAAATTTTCCAGTTTGTATATTAAGAAAGCTTCTTTTAATTACCAGTCCTGTAATTATGAATATTCACCCACAAGAATCGTCCATTGTTGTCGAAGACACAAACAATACAGCCTACATTGTAAGATTGTAGATGGCATATATGCAAAGGATATTTTACGTATCACTGTCTTCTGTCTTCCCGTCTCTCCGTCCACAGAGAAAAACTTATTATCAATTGTGAATTCCTACTAAATTTGATATTTGCATGTCGCAAAACCATTATTTCATAAAATAAAACTTTGTTTCAAATATATCACTTATAATATTATTAAGATTCAGAATAATATTCATTCGTCGTATTATATTAGTAGTAATGTTGAATATTATCACATATTAGTAACTAGAATTGCTTTAAATTAAAATCTACGAAGGCAGTAATAGAATTCCTATGTTAACTTCACTGTAAAATAATAGCTCTAAAACGTTTTTCAGCAGTTAGATTAATCAGTGAATAACATCATATTCTTTTACTGAAGTTCAAACGTTACTAACCGTAAAAGCAGACAAACAAAGCTTATTTTCTGACGAGGAAGTTAATATTCATCCAGGGTCAAGTAGGACTAATATGATACAGCAAAAGAAGTCTTGTTAATTTGATACGGACTCCAAGGTTCAGTTTGAAAATGCTTAAAACTACTATTATATAAGTACAGTGTATGTAGTATTTGTGGACCTGAAAAAGGCTTCTGACAGACTGGACTGGAATAAACTGATGGGGATCCTAACGAAAATATGTGTGGATTGGAAAGAGAGAAGGCTGTTCAGTAATCTGTAGGCCTATATGAAACGAGTTAATGTCAGGATACGAAAAGAAATGTCAGAAGAAACTGAAATTGGGAGAGAAGTATGTCATTGATGATGCCCTTTATCACCAACATTCAACATCTACTTGGAGGATTTAGTGAAGAACTGTTTTCAGAGAAAGGGAGGAGTGATAGTAGGAGGAACAATAATAAAGTGCGTGAGATTTGTTGATGACATGGCGTTGTTAGCAGATGATGAGATGATACGAAGGGATATGCTACTGGAGATGAATTACAGTTGTGATCAGTATTGGATGAAGATAAATGCAAATAAGACAAAGGCATGGTGATAGGAAGAAAAGTAAAGAAGCTAAACTTGGGGGTAGAGCAAGTGGACAGCTTCAAATACTTGGGGTGTACTATAAACAGTAACATAAGCTGCTGCCAGGAAGTCAGAAGGAAGATAGAAATGGCCAAGGAAGCTTTTGATAGAAAAAAGAGCATTTTCTGCGGATCTCTGGAAAAAGAACTAAGGAAGAGACTAGTGAAGTGCTTTGTATGGAGTGTGGCATTATATGGGGCAAAAGCGTGGACAATACAGCGAAATGAAGAGAAGCGAATAGAAGCATTTGAAACGTGGATAGGCCTATGGAGAAGAATGAAACGCTTGAAGTGGACAGGCAGAATAAGAAATGAAGTTGTGTTGGAAAGAGTGGGTAAGAAAGAATGATGCTGAAACTGATCAGGAAGAGGAAAAGGAATTGGTTGGGTCACTAGCTGAGAAGAAACTGCCTACTCAAGGATGCACTGAAAGGAATGGTGAACGGGAGAAGAGTTCGGGGCAGAAGAAGATACTGTATCAGATGACAGACATTAAGATATATGGATCGTATGAGAAGAGAAAGAGGAAGCCAGAAAATAGGAAAGATTAGCGAAAGCTGGGTTTGCAGTGAAAGACCTGCTCTTGGGCAAAACATTGAATGAATGACTAAATGAATGAATGTTATGGTATTTAAGGAGGAATATTGAAAAAAGTTCAAATAAATCATTATTAGCCTCATAAATGTATTAAAAGAAAGTAAAGTTTTGATTCTTGGATAAACTTTGATGTGATACTTTAGTTAATGCACTTGAATGAATAAAAAGAGAATAAGTTTTTAATTTTCATTTTACTCAGAATAATGTATTCTTGATTTTTCTCTATAGAAAGCTATGAATGGTAATCATTCTAGTAGTAATAAATTATGTAATTTAGAAGGGCTATTATGATATTATGTTTACAATGAAAGAAATTGACCAAGATGATCATTTTTCTAAAATAAAGTAACTTATTATCTCTTGAGGGGTATTTCATAATTTCTTATCTCTTGACGGATGTTTCAATTGACATGTTGACATGTTGACATGGTACTTACAATACAGTATAAGTTTAAAAATATATACATATAGATTATTTTTACTTATTCACCTAACAATTCTAGCTAAATAGTCATTCGTCTTACTGCTAAAATCTAAAACAACTTTGGAAAATACATTCGTCAATATTTAAAGACTTATTTTGGTTTAGTTAGCAATACAAATTGTATCATAATTTTTTTCAATCTATTTCCTTACACACAAAAATATTATTCGAACATAGAGTAATTGTCTATCATAGGCATTAAGTGTTCAAATTTCAGTAAATTACATAAATCTTTATGGAAAAAAGAGGTAATTACAAAAGCTGCTAAATCTGGTCAAATTTAATGTAATTTCAACCAAACTTTTCCAGGTGATACATTAAGCATCTGTGTGTATCAAAATAGCCTTACTTCATTGCTGTGTATAATATTGCCAAATTTATAGCACTGTTTAAAAATAGCCCTCTAGGTGTATCGCAATAGCCAACACAGAAGACTATTATGATACAATGTTTTTGTTGTAATTTTATCAATTATTAACTCCAAGTCCTTCATATATGTCTAATTTAGTACCTGACTTAATTTTTTTCAAATTTGTAATATTCTTTGATAGAAAAATTACAGAAAAACGATTAATTTTTTGTATTACAATAATACTAAAGCCGGAGAAGATTATGATGATGAAGATGAAAGAGAAGTTAGAGTATAATAGGAATTATTTTAAACTAATTTCATTTAAAGTAAAAAATTATTTTTACTTCATCATTTAACCATATTATTTACATATTGAGTGAATGTGCGAGAGATCCATATTGTGTGATTTCGAACACCATATCTGTCTCTTGTTCACATCTGCCTAAATGACATTCTATTTTACTATAGGTTGAAGGAAAATGCTAACTTCTTGGCTTTGGTTCAGTGAACAGGCAAAGGTTATGAAAATTAGAACAGATTTCATGTTTTGTCTGTACTTCGTTTCTACATGACAGAATTGTGA
The DNA here is from genome assembly GCF_040183065.1 of Periplaneta americana. NCBI lineage: Eukaryota > Metazoa > Arthropoda > Insecta > Blattodea > Blattidae > Periplaneta > Periplaneta americana. Next base: position 100,615,800 of record NC_091124.1, read on the forward strand.
ACTTAAGAAATATAGACAAAAACTCATTGAAACTTCGTAAGTTCTTTTCATGGCGGAGAACACAAAATCTTGCACTGCAGACTGAGGCTCATTGTCTTTCATAGGGATGGCTGTTAAATCTATATTCGTGATTTGTTGTTTGGTGCCATCTATCGATTCAGCTACCCACAAACAGCAATATCCGACGGAATCCGAGACGGCGTGCATTTCCCAGGAGACGTTAACTGGAGGTCTACATACCGAATTTGACTGTTCTATGTTCCTGTATTTACTATTAGTGATAGTTTCTTAAACAGAGTTCGTAAGGTCCAGGATGAGTGATAGGTTAGGTTAAATTTGTTCAGGCTTTTGATATACCTTGCATATACGCTTTTCGATTGAAGGATAAATCTTAGGCCCTGGACTATTCGGTATTCAGATCTCCAATTAAAGTCTCGTCATTTTCCAAGATTCCTCCGTCCCCTTGAGAGTTCTGAAGTCTCCTTAGATCGATGTCATTTGTATACGATTAACGTTACTACTTCCTGCTGTATCCTGGAGATAGCGTTCTTGTAGATATCATGATTCAGTATTTGGAGGCATCTATCGATTCAGCTAAACAGCACCAAGATACTATGGAGTCCGCCACGAGAGCTCCTTCTGTCCTTGGGACCCTGCGGCTTCCTCAGATCGACGCTAGTGTAGATTATGCAATTCACGGTAATATTACATCTTGCTATATTCTCGGTCGAGCTGAAAATATTGAAAGATGATAGATGAAGTTGAAATTAATGAAGGCAAAATGACTCCGTGGTCCAAAGCCGAAAGTTACTTAGCAATTCTGCTTCATTTGGTGGGTGGAGAGTGTAACTAGTTAAGTGTCCCAACCAGGATTTGAATCCGGGCCCGCTCGTTTTGTAGTTAGACGCTGTCATTCCACAGCGGTGGACATCTTTGTAGGTTAATATGTCATTAAAACAACTGTCTAATTTTATTGCGTGAAATGTTTATGCTGTTCATGATTATTATTTTGAGCATGGTTGAGATTGATTTTAAAGGCACATTTCATTTGAAGTAAAATTTTGATAATTCTTTATATTTCCCTATTTATAATTCCCGCACTTAAATTTAACAAGGCGGAGCCTTCTCGTTAATTACTGTACTTCCACATTCCATGAGATCTAGTCTCCAGGCAACAATACAATTCATAGTCGAAACGTTTGTCAAATCAGTATGACGCCAATGAAGGGTTTGAAATTATAATGGGCACTGATGTGTCTTTACAGACAGTTAAATTAATTTGGATATTAATACCACAGTTAAGTACTTTAAAATTAGACTATGTTAAATTAACTATTTCTGTCTTTATACTCCTCGCATTTATTAATAAATATCATTTATGTGGGGATAATAATAATAATAATAATAATAATAATAATAATAATAATAATAATAATAATAATCATGATGACGATGGTGAAATTCATTGTCACATTAATTTGTTTCGCCTTTATGTTCTATCATGGCTGGCTGGTTCGAAACTACTTCGTTCTAAACGCATAATAATTTCAGTCAACGGCCTCATACTATAATTAATAATGTCACCGTATTAAGAGAATGTGTAACCAAATTTCATGTCAAGCGCATAAATTCTTTACGTAAAAAATTATTTCAAGAAGATAATTTACGATAATCTTAAAATAAAATGAGAGATTGTCAGAATATTTATTTTTAATATCTCATTTAATTAGAACAGACTGATAAGGTTTTGTTTAGGCCTACTCATAATTGTAAAATCTTATACCCAGCATTTGTTGAGAAGTGATATTATGTACTTCATATTGTTGTTCTGTGGGTACGAAATATGGAATATTTATTATTTGAAAATAAATTTCGTAATACGAATGTTCAATTTTATAGGTGCGAAGTCATATTTATTGATGTACAAGAATGATCTAATATTGTATCATTATCTAAAACAGAAACAAATATAATTGAAATAAGTAGCCAATCCTATATTTTGTTACATGTTACAACATGTGTCACAACGTTTTATCCTAGCTATGGTTTGTGTTGCAGCAAGTAAAAATTGGCCACATAGCCATGAAGTTCCATCAGTTATAAATGAGGCTTGGTAATTAATTTTTGCTGGCCGCAGGGTTCACAACGCTCAAAGCGGGCAACCTTGTCGTTGCATGAAAGCTGCTACCAGGAGGCATGAATGTTTATCCGTTGCGAAGTGATGTCATATGTAGTAGGAAAGACTAGCGTCGTGCTGACCCAAAATCACAGTAGTCTCGCAGTGCCTATCTCTTTCTAGGTCTATTATCAGATTATTAAGAAAACCAAAAGAAGGAAACCAAGGCCCTATAAGAACTATAGCGTAATGTAGTCTGTTAACAAAGAGCTGTACTAAATAACAATGCCATTCAATCAAATCGTCTGACGTTTACTTCTTCAGGACAGTCTCAGTTCAGTGGAGAGCTATAATATATTTTTAACATGGAGATAAAATCTCTAATAGCAACGTAACGATGAATTGAATAGTTTGTGGATGCCACAATAATGGCATTAGTAGCAGTGGTAATATTGACCGTAACTACAAGTAGCAATGACAACAGTAGCAATAACATCGATAATGGTAACAATAATGGTAATAATACTGTAGTAATGACAGCGAGATTGCAGTGATAATGGTAGAAAGGTGAAAGTATCTCTAGTGTCGGTATAGGCCCACAAGGTACAGGAAGATTAAGGCTTCCATCTTTTCAAGATAAACTTTATTAGTAACAGCAGAAATGTCACTACTACGTACTTGCCTTCTTTACTTTGAAGGAAATGACAATGGTATATGTTTTTTGGAGGCTAAATAAATCTCAGAAACATAATATGTCCGAAAGAATTACATCAAAGGAAAAACTTTGGGAATCGAACTCGCGACTTTCTGACTTACAGCGCAACATTTTAACCATGGCATTACTGTGCGCCAGAGATAACAGAAGTATCAGTAAATGTAGTAGTATCTTTGGTTATGCATTTTTTGTTACTCACGAGATGTAGAGCAGGAGGTGAAGCGGCACGAGGAAGTACGTTAGTGATATGAATGCTTACATACGTGACACAACGGTGAAATTATTCATTAAATAATATATAGACTTCATTACTTGCTGGTGATTGACCTTGAGCTTAGGAAGTGAGAAGTTAAGCTATTAAATTACAACGCACTAGATTAATCAATTATTAATAGCTACTTTATTAAAATAATTAGTATTCTTTTATTCCCATAAGCATATTGTACCTAATGTAATGAGCAGGCTTAGGATCCGAGACAACTTAAGAATGAAGTGAAGTTACAGTGCAACGGAGTACAGATGAAGTGAGGTGGCGCGTTGAGTTTTGTTTACCTGTGCGTTAATGTACAATCCGGTTCGTGATCATAGGTACAGTATTCTTCCGTCTCTCCCAACGAAACGAACTCAGACCATCCCAGAGCATTTTCAATTCATAGTGAACTGTTTGTTCGAACTAGCTGCAAGTATGTACCTGGTCGTTTGTTGTAACGTAAACACCTTCAACGTCGCCGAGGTACATGAAAACTTAAGAGGTATGTACAATATCCTATTCCATTTTCCACCGTTACTAGATTGTACTATTAACAGTACATTGACGTCGTTGTTTACATTCACATTATGTCTATCTACTATATTCAAGGAACACTATAGTCAAGTTCTGAGTATATTAGTTGCTAAAGTATCCCAGATCCTAAGCCTGGTAATGAGTAATGACTAGGGAGAGGAGATTAAATAAATACACCAACTTGTTACGTGAAACGGACTATATGAAACCGGGTAGAGTTCTTAAACTCGCAGTTTTATCCGTAAATAAAATTCGATATTCACAGGTATAGACTGCTTCACAAGCAGTTACACGTGACTGAAGAACGTACTGGAGGACAATATATGTGAAATACGTGATTACTTTAGCTCACTGTGATTGTGTTTAACTTACAATTTATATTATTTCATTAACTGATCCCTCTTGTATTTGATTCAGTGAAGTGACACTAAGTTCTATTGACTGAAGAGAGTCTGACAATTTTAGTTTCGATGATTCTAAGTACCATATTGTAATCACTACAGAACTGAAATTTCTCTCAATATCAACGATTTTTTAATGCTATGATGAAACTAAATATTTTACCAACTTTGTAGAGGTATTACGCTCCTCCCCAAAGACGTTGATTAAGTGAACAATTACATAACTTTGAGCATAAATAAAGGCATGTCTAGCCATATGTTTCACTAAGTTATAATTGGTCATAAAGACAGTGCTATTATTTCTTTTTGGTCCTACAGAATTATCTCCACTCATACTAAATAAAAAGTGGAGGTGAACAGAAGCACGTGATAGCTAATGCACTTCTCCGCAGGATGCCGTTTTGGCACAAACACTACGGTATCAAAAAGTTTTGTACATTCCTACGTGCTCAATGTACATTTTACGAAATCGTCACACTTGTCACGGACAGGCTTTTTCCTATGTCGTTTTTAACTTGAGACGTGGTTAATTTTCCTGTTCCTTGAAACTCTTTAAGAGCCTTAATATTGCTGAAACGGAAACGCCAGTAAATTGACTTGTAATTCCCGTAATAACATCGATCGTGACTTCAAGGTAATTTCCCAGTAAACTTACAAAACGCGTTTAGTATGGCCTAATTCTCTTCTAATTCCATGTTAAAGGTTTCATTGTCGATGTTTCTCATAAGAAGCTATAATTTGCGACACACCACTTTCCACGTATCTGATTATGTTTTTATATTAAACTGATGTTTCAGGTAAATACGAACGCTTACCCTTTGCGAGGCGACCATGGCAGGCATGAACTACATTTAAAATATCAAATTGTTCTCTACTCTAACTGTTTTTCGTAAACAGTTTAATATTCAACAATTGAAAATCATGCAATAAATTTCACAATATCCTGAAACATTAAATTTGTGTTTTCATGGAAACAAAACACAAATCAGAAGCTATAGATATAATATTAACGAAGGACATACGCTGTTGAAAATATTAAAATTGATTTACGCTTCTACAATTCGAATTATCATATCATTGTATTTCTCCGGTAGCTAATGGGAGAGTTTCATATCTCTTCCTTTTGTTTTCCTCCATTTTTAGTAAGAGCAGTAGGAGAACAGTAGTAATTAGTGAAAGGAGTACTAGTAGTGCCTTACGGAAAATAAGTACAATCAGATAAAGCTATTCCAATTTCATAGCTTAATTTACCCTCTTCCTAACATCATAGTCCCTCCGAAATGTTACGGCACATAGATGTGATAGTGGTGCCAATGGCAGTACTTACTTATTTACAAATGACTTTTAAGGAACCCGCAGGTTTATTCCCACCCTCACGTAAGTCCGCCATCGATTCCTATCCTGTGCAAGATTAATCCAGTCTCTACCATCATATCCCACCTCCCTCAAATTAATTTTAATATTATCCTTCCATCTACGTCTTGGCCTCCCCAAAGGTCTTTTTCCCTCCGGCATCCCAACTAACACTCTATATGCATTACTTAATTCGGACATACGTGCTACATGCCCTACCCATCTCAAACGTCTCGATTTAATGTTCCTAATTATATCAATGGTAGTGCTAGTGATAGTAGTGTATTGATGTTCCTAATGGTAGTAATGACTGACCAAACAGTGATAGTATTTGGAGTGGTAGTGCCAGCAATAGTATTACTCGACCAAGACCAGTGGACTCCTGCAACCCGGAGCCGTGGCGCTACTGCTCCTGCGTTCGTAATACCGCAACGCGTTAGTTCACATTACGCCAACGGCTCCACTCGCCTTGGTAGTAATGGTAACAGCATACTCCGTTTCTGAAATCTGTAAAGTTAGTCAGCGCTATTGGGTAGAGACGGAGACAAGCGAATGGACGGAGCCTAGCAATGCGGGAGTGTGTTGTGGGTTACATCGGCTCGAGGGCGCTAAGGAGTAAGATGCACGGTGGCATCTTGAGTTCAGATAGAAATACCCCCCCCCCTCTGCAAACACTCCTTCCCCCAAAGCGGTCATTGGACTGGCCCCTCCATTCACCACTTGTGCAAAAGACTTGTTTCGTCTCCTATACTCTACAGATTCCAGAAACAAAGTTTAGTCATCCTGTTAATGATATTGGTACCAAATATTTACTAATAGTAGTGACTTTCGTAGGAAAAATATTGCCAGTTCCCAAAATCTGTAAACTCATGTTAATTATTGATAAAGGTCACGTTTACTTACGGAAAAATCCAATCTAGCGATCAGCCCGAGAGGGAATTAAACCCACCTCCAGATTAGCAGGCAAACGAGCTATCGCCTGATTTACGCCGTCGAAATCAGCAAACGAGCAATTTTATGGCAAATAATTAACTATATTATAGAGAACGAAAAATCCGAAATACATAAACAATGTGTTTTAATGTGTGGCTGATTTTTCAGTTGCTCGAATGATGAAACACACATTTAATAGGAATTAACTAGCAGCTTTTTAACTTGCATTAGATTTAAATATTTAAAACACGAAAATTGTGACATACTGCAATAAATATTACGAGTTGACATTTCAGAGGGTTCTGAATTTTGTATGGAAGTTAATGTAAAATGCGAAAATAATGGATTATGAATTCAGAAGTCATAACGGTGAAATTGCTTTGATAAGTGTCTATTACAGAATATAATTGGAAATATTTTTCAAACCATGTGTGGATGCGCTGAATTTGTTATAAACTCCAATTTTGACTTCACTAACTGCTGCTGTTGCTAGTGCTACTATCACTACCACTACCACTATTACTATTACAGCAAAAAAAAAAAATAATAATAATAATAATTTATTTCTCATTATTTAATCTCACTGGATGTAATTAGCGAGAGATTGGTTAAATCGATACAATGATTCCATTCCAGTGAGTGTTTATTTCTCTTAAAAATCATGTTTAGATCAACATTGCATATCACATTTAATTCGATTTTTCGAGGCTCGCATTTGGTTAATTCGAAGACATGACCTAATCGGTTCCAATGAAAAGTGCGTGTAATATTGAATTATAGACCAAGTCCAAAAGGTTTTCATTGAAACTTCGGTCATGACTACTGTTTATTTATTTGTTTATTTGCTTATTTATTTACTTCTTAATTTTTTCACTTATTTACTTATTCATTCACTTAAGCCTATTTATTTGCATATATCGTTATTCATTTTCATATGTCCTTTTTCGTTAATTTTTTTAGTAAATTATTTTCACGACGCTGTATCAACATCTCAGGTTATTAAACTTAGCGTCACCTCGGGCTACCTCTTTTCCTCTATTAAACTCAAGCAGAACAATACGTCGAAAGTATTCTTTTTTCCACTTGATTCTCAATTTCTTTATCCCACAAGCAGTAGAAAATTTATTCAGACCCGCAAAATTCAAAAGCATATTTACAAGCACAATACTCCAAATAACAAATGACAAATGATAACAAAATCTCACAGTGTTGTGATTATGAACAAAACCGCTACGAACTTATGCGTAAACCGAATAAAATGGTTCCAGACAGAATTAACTATGATTGACGCACGCTGAAAAAATAAAAATGTTGTCCTTGATCTGTCTGATACTTTATGTCGGTTTGATGGAAGTTTTTCATAACTCTGGCAAAATATTATAATGGGAGCCATAATATTCTGTTAGTGTGGGTGTGAGATAAAAATATAAAACACATGCGTCTTTAAGTGAAGGGTTCAGAACCATAGTGGGCCAAGTGCCATTTACTAAAACCGTAGAAACAAGGGTTAAAATGACGTTATTACCATAATTAAATGGAAACATATAGCAAGTAATGTAAAGTATACACATTAAAAGTAAATGATATGTCAATCTTCATTAAATTATGGTATTCACTTAACTTTAACCCTTGCTTTCTCCGTTTTTAATAAATGGCGCTTAGCCCACTATGGCTCTGGACCCTTCATATACTAACAATACTCTCCATTTCAACTTATCTTTCTTCTCACTACATAACATTTTATTACACATGAAATATGGCTTAATATAGGCTACTAGATCTATACGAGTCAAGATGATAGGCCTACAAGATGGAAATGATATCATCAGATCTACATCTCTCATCAACGTCACTTCTGGTGCAGATAACACGGGACGCCCAGGATAGTTAGCTCAAAATATGGTTATCACTAGAAACCTGCCAAAGGCAACTCTAGTATGTCCGGCTGCTTCTTTAGGGTTTCACTGACTCATCCCTTGTAGTATAAATTAGATCTACGAATTGGTCGCATTGCAGGAAGACATCCGGCCGTCCCCCTCTCCCCATAGAACCCCCTCGAGTTCTATTTTTTCTGTTGATCTTGTGAAAATCAGTAAAGTGATTTAACTATGACTAAGAAATTAGAAGTGACATTGGTGATTATATGATCATTGCTATGATTTTGGGGATGTAGAGAAAGTATTGCAGTGATATTTTTAATGAAACCGAAATACTCTAAGCAAAAATGTGTCAAAATCTTTTTGTTTCACAAATATCACACAACTGATAATTCTCTCATACAGTAGGACTTCATGTAAAAGAAAAAGTGTGACAATGTATTTCATGTTATGGAAATGTCGATATAAGATATCAGATGATGGACGTCGGTTTCCGGTAGGAAAGTAGATATTGATCTCCTTTCATGGTAATAGGGCTCGTGCCTCTTATCTTGTATTTATTATTATAAGAGTACCATGCTGACAGGTATATTGTATATTGTATATTTTACTTATTCATTATACTGAAAAGAGTCAAAACAGAACGGGCCAACGTTCTTACGTTTTGAGATGAATAATAATGAAACTGACACTAATGAAGATAATAATGATGGTGATGATGATAATAACAATAATAGTAGTAATAATAACAATAACAGTAGTAATAAAATAATTATAATTTTAATAAATTCATAATGTTTAATTATTTGCCGAATTCCTAAACGATTAAACCCTTTCTCTTTTTACTTGTTATTTAACGAGGCTGTAGAGTAGGCCTCTCAACTACTCGGTTTTCCAACGTCGTTGGAACTGACGACAGCGAGATGATATTTGGCAATATGAGGCCTAGAATTCGCCATATATTACCTGACATTTGCCTTACAGTTGGGGAAAACCTGGGAAAACCCCAACCAGGTAATGAGCCCAAGCGGGAATCGAACCCACTCCCGAGCGCAACTCCGAATAGGCAGGCAAGCGCTTCAGACGATTGAGCTACGCCGGTGGCTGCAACTCTATTTTAACAACTGCGTAAGTATTTTAATGATGTCCTAACTTATTTTATAGTGTTAGTGCTTTCTTGGCCATTTAGCTCTTAAAGTACAGGATTAAGATTTTTCGAAAGAAGTAATTTTAATTGCTCACATTTTCTTCATTTTGTATATAACCATAAAATTCTGGCACTGGCTTACTATACAGAACATAATTTTATTTTTACTTCAATTTTTATTGTATCTCAGTTTTTTAATGTACTTCACTCCCACCCCTTCTACTAGTAAACTTGCACCCGTCTTCCACACAGAACCAAGGCCGCATATGCAATCTAAGTCGTCTTACGGTCATAGTAAACAGTAATGCGTGAGTGAATATAGTACGTTCCAGAAATGTGATCGCGTTTTCCATTGAAGAAAGAGTATTCAATATTGAATAATATTTTCGCACAGTTTCGCACAGGTACTGTGTGTTCGTTTGGTTACATCGCATCCCGGTTTTCTCCACCTGCTTCCGCTGGCTCCTTTGTTAAGGCTAGTGGCTGGGCTGTCTTAGTTATTTTCTGAAAACATACGCAATATTATACAACTGCTTAAAATGACTTAAATAAAAGGGCCTCGTTAAGTAATTAACTGTAACGTGATTTCTCCCCTTTCTACGACCCTGCTACATAACCACTTGAACGGATAGCAGATAGCAGTCTAATCAAATTTATCGTGCGTAACGGGCAGAAGTGAAGATTCAATTTACAGTACGTAAGGTAGACCTACTCTGTTATAGAGTAGGTACAAAATTATTTCAACATGAATTACTGTTTTTAGGTACGAAGGACGAAACTGAAAATAGGAATTAAGTAGACTACAAATTAGTGCGATGATAGGAAAAAAAAAGAACTGAAGCTTGTATCGAAATGAACGGCCAACATTTTCAACAATTTGTTCAAATATCTACAGTAGATTATGATTATTTTTCAATTTAAATGCACTCTCTATATTGTATGCTAATGTGCTGTAGACAGTATAATACACATTGTATAATTAATACTCTAAATCGTGATATTTCCTATTTTACTTAAATGGGTGAACTACTTTTCTTCTCTTCTATATTTAGTAAGTGATTTGTTTGTATTTTATGCTAGTACCATCAAACTCCAGTCGTAGATGGGGGTAAGAAATAGTGTTTCCAGTTCTTAACCGTTAATCCATAGGTATAGCCAGGTTAATATTAGAAATATTAGAAAAAAAAATATTATGTCCTGGTACAAGAAATGGAATTTTTTGCACTAACATATCTAGTAGTTCGTTTGTTTCTGAGTGATTTTGTGTTCGTGATTTCACCAGGCACTTTCCTGTAACTTGGCCTGCAAGATCGCTTGATATTGATCCAGCAGATTTTTGGCTGTGGGGCTATCTGAAGGGAAGGGTGTTCTTGAGGAAAATTACAACATGTGATGAGTTGGAGGATTTCATTGCACACACTGTGTCAGATATTCCACAACAGGAACTCAGAACTGCTGTATACAGCTTTGAACAGAGACTGTTACTTGTACAATAACAACATGGTGGACACATACAACATCAACGATGAAGTTATGGCAATGAGTAGTGGTGAAAAAAAATCCCATTTCTTATGTGATATGCCAGTACCAGAACGTTTAGATTGTGTAGAAAATCAAGAAAATAATGAGCAATTAAATTTACCTTTTCTTGCCGCCACGGTGGTCAAGTGGCTAGAGCGCTGGATTTATAATCCTATGGACCCGGGTTCGATCTCCGGTGTATCCCCGGTTTATAACTTGTGTTGGGCAAGCCCGTGGCCCAGGTAACACAGGGGTTTTCTCCGGAAACTCCGGTTCCCCTGTGTCAAACAAATCTCCATAATCATCTCATCTCATCGAGGGCGTAGTATAGAGCAGAATCTCCTGTGGCGCCTCTGCGTAATGACTCTGTCGGTAAATTGATCTATATAGCTGGCTTCATATGGGTGAAAGACGTGAGTCAAGTACCCCCATTAGTAAAAAAAATACCGTTCATTTTAAGAAACCCTGCATATAGAGGGTGTTAAAAAAGTATCCATTATTTTAGGAGGTGCTAGTATGCATCAAAACAAGAAAAAAATGTCTAATAAACATGGGTCCTACAACACATACTTTCTGAGATCTGAACACTTGTTCATAGGAGGTGCTCAATCTGACGTCCATTCATGGCAATGCATTCCTCTGCCCTTCGGCGTCAGGAATCACGCACTCGTTGAAATTGACCTGATTGTTCTTGATAACCAAAATTCTAGGGGATTTAAATTTGAGGAACGAGCAGGTCAAGGTGTGGGGCCTCCCCAAACAATACAGCGGTCCTGAAATGTCAGCGTCAGGTGTTCACGTTCATTGCGGAAAAATGTGCTGGTGTGCCATCCATCATGTATGAACCACATCTGTAATCTTTGCTGACATGGCACATATTCCAGCAAGGTAGGCAATACGTTAATAAGAAAGTCCTGATAACGAGCCCCAGTTAATCTCTGTGGTAGCACGTATGGCTCTTAATCTTATCGCCAAGTACCCCTGCCCATACGTTGATTGAGAATCGGTGCTGATGCCTTATTTCTTCAACTGCATGAGAAATTTCATCAGCCCACACATGCTGATTACGAAAATTCACAACACCATCTCTGCTGAACCCCGGTCGTTTCGGCAACCAAACTTTTCTTTTCAGTATTCCTTGCGACTTATCAGTATTCAATATCAGGGATGTCAACTACGGTATGATTATCTAGTACCCTGCTGTGTTATAGGGCAGAAAAAGGCATTGCACAAATGGACGTCACATTGAGCACCTCCTATGAACAAGTGTTCAAATCTCAGAAGGTATGTGTTGTAGGACTCATGTTTATTAGACTTTTTTTTTCTTGTTTTGATGCATACTATCACCTCCTAAAATATTGGATTTTTTTAACACTCTGTATTTATGTAGGAAGATAATTTTGTTCACATCCCTATAATAACAATAAATAAGAACTTAATAACTCCATCTATCACACCGATACTGTATAATACTTTAATTGAGCATAAGCGATAGTGTGTGGTAATTTATTGTAGTACAATTAATGCGAAAAAAAAGAGAAGGAATGTAGGCTAGATAACAGGGGAAACGAAAATACGCTGAGAAAATCTGCTCTAACAATCACAAATTCTATATTTGCTAATTGAGGTTTTGAAGTTGGTTCTCTGGCGTAAAGGGAAAATGTATTAGTTATTAGGCTGCCAGTGAGATGTTTGATGCATTAATTAATTAAAAGTATTTCTGTATACGAAAAGTAGATAACCGGAAGAAGTTAGCTCGGGTTTTGGAACCAATTTCCGCCATTAATAAAGCAAACGAGACAGGATAACACGCCGCTCCATGCCAAATCTTTGCAGTGGCGCTTGAATGAATGAAGGTACGGGACTAATTCCTCTTGTGCCGCTAATTCCGCAGAGATCGAGGTTGGCAGCACTGCACGTTGTATTCAATGTGTGCGCCTAGCGTTTTAAACGTGATTTTACAATACTCTAGAGGGGCGGTACTTGATGGGAGCATTGTGCAGTACAAAAGCACAACATGAACACTTTAAAATTCCAAAATGGGCTGCAAAATATATGGAGTACGGTGTGCAGTAGTCTAAAGGGGTGGCCATCCGAATATTGAGAGAAGTAGATATGTTCTATTTGAACGGAAACTCGCATCAGCCCAGCACTTTTTGTAAAAGACTTCACAATTCCAAGAGTTTCGTATTGTGATTCTATTAGTCACTTTAACAGCATATTAAAAAGCACTTTAACACTTTAGTAACGTAGAAGTGCAGAAAAACAACTTTTTTTTTCACATTAATGTCGAAACTGAGGTCTGTTCGTAGGCAACAGAGAGAACGTTAAACTCTAACGCCCCTGAAAAAAAAAAACATCAAATTCCCGCGAACCCAAGTAAAATGTTGAAAGGACATAATGATTTTGGTGCAGTACTTATCATAATCATCTCAGAGTATGTTCACCACCACATACGGGCCGAGGGCAATCCGGATAAGCAAAAATCCGGATAATGCGGAGGGTGAGAGGGCTATGTCGTTTTTGATCCTCTAATCTTAAAGGGACAAAGGTCGAAGTCATTAATGTAGAAAGACGTTATTCACGCGTACATAATAAACGAGTTTTTATTCACAATAGGCCTATAGTACAGTATGTAATTAACTTTAAAAAACTTTGTTATTGTTCAGTACTGTATATACGTACACTGCTGCAATTAAAAAAAAACTATCCAGTACCACGTTAGGCCGTATAATCAAAGTCCGGACGATCGGAACTCTACTGTAGCTGATAACGCCTAACAATTACTAACGCATGGCGTGTGATTCCTGAGGCAAGAAGTAAATTGTGTGTGTTTTTTTTTTTTGCTTGGTTATTTGACGAAGCTATATCAATTACGAGTTTATTTAGCGTCGGATTTGTGATAGCGAGATAATATTTGGCGAGATGAGGCCGAGGATTCGCCATAGATTACCTGACATTTGCCTTACGGTTGGAATAAACCTCGGAAAAAATCAACCAGGTAATCATCCCAAGCGGGCAAGCGCCTTAGCCGACTGAGCTACGCCGGTGATACACACTCTCTTCTTATAATCTGTATGCATTTTGTAGCAGCATTAGCAATAATTTAATAGTAGTAATAGTAGCAGCACTAGTAGTAGCAGTAGAAGTAGTACACCGTGATCCGAAAGTCCCGTTACCTTTACAATCAACTTTAACTCTCAAACCACATTACATAGAGGAATGCAGTTCTATAGGATACTTAAAATAAATGGCTGCCGTGGCACGGAATCTGGCTCCCGGGCGACAGGTTGAGCATCAGCCGGTAAAAAGCTGCCTACAACGGTGGAAGCAGAAATGGATTATGAAATCTACCTTACAATAGATGTTCAAAGTGTCTTTGTCTCGCCGTGTAGAAGCTTGATATCGTGATAATATGTTGTCACTCACTCGTTTAAGCTCATCAACTGATTTCCTTCTTATTTAGTGCTTAAATACTAGCCAGGAGTTATTCCAATATGTACGGATTCGTGTGAAACACTTTGCTCTTCAACTACACATAAATAGACAAATAAGTAAGAAGTGAGAAAAAAAGAAACACTGAAAATAACAAAAGAAGAAATAAAGGAATCAATACACCTAGAAAGAAATGAAAAATATAAAACAAGAAATAGAAAAAAAAAACAAGAAATAAAGACAGCTAGAATGACAAGAGAAAAGAAGAAATAGAACAACCAGGAAATGGAGAAAAGAGGAAACACCAAATAAAATTAAATAAATACAGAAATCCAGAAGTGGAGAAACAAATGAGAAATAAAAAAGAGAAAAAGAAATGAAGCAGTCAAAAATGGATAAGGAAACACTAGAAAAGAAAAGCGTAGATACACAAAAAGAAATAGATAAAGAAAGGAAAAAGGACAAGATGAAATTAGAAACACGAGAGGCAAATATAAGGAAACACAAAAAGAATAGAAAAAATAGATAAATCAAGAATTGGAGCATGAATGAGGAAAAGAGAAATACAGATATCAAGAAATGGAGAAAGGAAGAGGATATCAAAAGAAAAGAGGAAAGGAAGAAATGGGGGGAAAAAAGGAAAAAAAATGAGGATAGAAAAGAGGAAATAGTGAAATAAACAGATGAAGACAGAACTCGATGGGAGTATTTTAAGAAAGAACACGTAACGCGACTACGCACCAGTGCAGTGTTATTTTCCCAGAATGCATATGCCATGTATGTAGGCCTACAGCTATACATTTCAATGACTTTGTACAACTCTCTCAGTTCTCTTTACATTCAGTGTACTTCAACATGTGCCCCTCTACTTTCCCACTGTATGCCAAGGCGATTTTTACTTTCTACCGAAACATACTACAGGCATCTGAAGTGTGATTAGTGTAAAATGTAGCTAATCGGTGATGTATGCAATAGAGGGGAAAAGAACTGGCCACCCTACCGCATTATCTCTGGCCTAGTTGCCTTAAGAGTGGTGCCTTGTTGGTATCACTTGTGAGGTTCAGACCTGTCTTCGGACAGTTGACTAAACAACAACGCACTGCTGCGTATCAACATAAACAGTTTTCATAGCTCAATAAAATTATCCTTGTGTGTAATGTATCAACGTCTTGAACAGGATTTGGTATACGAGTACACAATCATTGATATATTTTATACTCAAAAGGAACATATTCAAGGTGTTAGTCCATATCCCAGAGAAATATCTATTCAGAATATCCCGATTAGACCATGTATGTATGTATGTATGTATGTATTGTGACAGCGACGTGAGATTCGAACTCACGACCAGCGTCCCGCAAGAGAGCAGATCGCGCGGGCTCCACGAAGCACTGAGGGACGGCGCGCGGCGGAGAGAAGAGAGGGGAAAGGGCCTACGCGCGAGGGGAGGCTGCGCGCGGAGCTGCTGCTTACGGAGTGAAGGGGGAACGGACCTTCCCGACTCTTCCACCGTCGAAGTGGAAAAATCGCGAATTCGAAGTTTCTCGGTTACGTTGCTGTGGTTATAAATTACGGACGCGAAGGAGTGTGTGTGTGATTCATGATTAGTTCAGTGAGTAAGCCAGTGAACAGAGTAAGCAAGCCAGTCTTGTGTACCGGAGTTCGACTCGAGTGTGCGTCCGCAACTGTGTTAGCATCCGAAGGCCTGAGTTCGAGTGCAGTGGACCGCAGTTGGAGGGACCTGAGTTCGAGTGCAGTGGACCGCAGTTGGAGGGACCTGAGTTCGAGTACAGTGGGCTGTCTCTGAAGGTCTGTGGTTCGAGATACTGTGAACTCGAGTGACTGAGCTAGAAGAACTGTGAACTGAGAACTAACAGTTCTGATTTGTAAATAGTCCTTTGTAAATATTAGTTAAGATTAACAGTTCATTGTTATTCGTAATAGTCCAAGTAAATTGTCATTGTCGTTGTGGAGTGCAATAACGAACGCTGTATTGCTGTGCGGAGAGCAAATCCCATTGTTGCCGAGAGCGTTAATTGTGAATTGTAGAAAGGAATTATTATTGTTGAGTTGAAATAAATCTACAGTATATATTCCTAAAGAATACAGCGTGTGCATAGGCTATTGTGTATATAGACAGATTAAACTACAGACAAAATAATCCTGAACACATTGTAACTAATTCACTGAAAGTAATGTACATTAAAAGCTCTTTCGAGAAAATGTAATGGTTCTCAGAACTATGGAAATGATAATGGCGACGGTGACGGAGTAGTTCCAAGGCTTAATGGAACGTGAGTTGGACACCTAATCTATATCTTAACTGTTCTTCTCAAACTCATATTTATTAGTTACTTCTTAGACAGCCACGTGACGCATCTCCAATGATGAAGGCCGGCTTAGAGAAAGAACTTAAGTTACAGTGCAACGGGGTACAGATGGAATGAGGTGGCGCGTTCAGTTTTGTTTACCTGTGCGTTAGTGTATAATCCGGTTCGTGATCAGAGGTACAGTATTCTTCCGTTTCTACCTACGAGACGAACTCAGGCCGTCACAGAGCATTTTTAAATTCATAGTGACAGTTCTTTCTTAAGTTGTCTCGGATCCTGAGCCTGTTAATACGCGTCTCAAACTATCACACCTCAGTGATATAGGGAAAATATCCGAGGAGGAGTCAGCATGGAAACTATGTCAATCATCCATACCAATGAGGGGTCAGCATGAAAACTATAGTGGCTTCCACACAAAGCTAAAACTGACTCGTCATATATCTGAACCGTCACGGATTACATTTTCGTCATAGTACTGTACGCTACATAATCTAAAAGACTCTACACTTGTTTACAGGATTGTTTTTCACATTATATGCTTTCAAACATGTTCCAAGATTTTTAATTTTTTAGTATTTAAAATATTTCCTTGGTTTTTATTTTCATAGCATGAAAACCGTACAATTACATCCTTTTCTTCAGTGCGTTTTGGGGGAGATAACATGAAAATTGACCATAACAGAAAATATGTAATCTCCTCTCCCTGCTGCTGCTTGTATTCACCTTGTTCTTTTTGTCATATCCTGTTTCTTATTGTCTTTCCCTAATTCTCTTTATCTTCCGCTTGTTCACTTTGTATTCCTAATGTTCTTCTTGTAATTACTTTTGTATTTCCCCTCTCTTTGTCGCCCTGTTGTTCTCTTTGTATTCTCCTTGTTCTACTTGTATTCCTCCTGTTCACTTTGTATTCCCCTAGTCCCCCTTGAATTCAACTTCGTCTCTTTGAATTTCTCCTGTCATTGTATTCCACTTGTCCCTGTATTCCCTTAGTTCTCCTTTAATTCACTTTGCTATTTTTAAATTTCCCTTGTTATCATTGTTTTCCCACTGTTCTCTTTATATTTCCATGATATGCCCATCGTACTCGTCGACGATAACTTTTACATAACTTCTACAACGTCGCCTTCATTGGTTTTGAGGCTCACCTCGACAACGGCGCCTACGATACTCGATGGTTGGTACATCGACATGGTCTTCGTAAGGAATTTGGACGGTTTGCGATGCAGCCACCATATATTTATCGTACTTCTCATATTACTTTCCTATTCTTGCAATGTATAATCCCATTGAATCTGTAGAGTGCCGTGATTTGTCGCTCCATGAATAACTGCATACACAACCTTGTTATATTTCACGCACCACGCACATGTATTTCTATGTAAAAATATGAAGCATAGTAAAGCTACGTATTTGTTGATTTTTTCAGCCGAGTTGACTGAATTATGGAGAAGGAAATCTTATTTACAGTAAGTAAGCGTGTGTTGACAAACATATTTGCAAAGGGCACATGGGTACAAAGATATACGAGTTGTATTGCGTGGAATTGTGAGCTGTGTAAAGCCTTTGTTTTTCTGTACCAACGCATGCGACGTGCAAGGTGCGAGGCCCGTCTCGCACAAATCCGGACTACACGAGAGATAGTGAGTGGTTTCTATAACTGCGAGATGCGAGGTCTTCGCACCTCGCAGCCATAGAAACCACTCACTATTTCTCGTGTAGTCCTGATTTGTACGTGGCGGGCCTCGCACCCCGCACGTCGCATGCGTTGGTTCAGAAAAACCAAGGCTAAATGAATATCGGTCCGTGCTACACTTCGCATAATACAACAATATACGTAGAAAAATGCATGCAGTAAAGTGTTTACAACCAATGAGCACTGCAGCTAAAAATTGCTAGTTCCCAGGACCATTGTCCAGCATCATCTCTCAAATATCTCGAGTGAAAAAGCAATGAAACTTCCTAAAAAGGAATCTAGTCAAAGAACACTACGAAGACTCGATAAGAAAATCTATCTCCTGAACGAAATGAAAATTTATTGTTGAAAATATATCAGAAATGTAAAGATACTTGTGACATTGTGGTACTGTGAAGTATGTCCCTGTGTAATGAAAAGCCCTGTGACAAAGAAACACTGAACTACTGTGACGGAAAATATGTGAGAAGCCTTAGACCACTGAGTTCTGATAATAATTATTATGAAGATACTTAGCTAATAAAATTATTGTGAGCTGATAAGAGTCAAAGGAAAGAAGATGACATTTTCCAAGAGACATAAATTTCTGGAAAGCGATCTAACTCGCCTAGCATGGAATGTGCACTACTCAAAACATTCAGATCTGCCTATTGGCAATATAGTGATGGAATAAAACGCCACGTAAGAGTCTAATACGATAGTTTACATCATAATGCACTCTTTAGTTTGGATATCTGAGTACAATGCCGACGAGAATAAGTGACATATCTGCCCGAGCCCCGAACGCTGAACAGCTAGGACGGCAAGATTTAAAACGCACATGTACCTGAAGCTTTCTCTCGAAGTATCTCACAATGAATACCACTCTGATACCAAGAAGTAATACCTGTGGTTGGTTTTATATGTCACATAGGCCATTTCTCTGAGAAGATAACTTTAGTTTCTCATTCTTTGTGTTTTTATATAATTATCTATGAATTACCTACTACGTGCTACGAAATAATATATTTGAGTCGTCCATTTCCCAACCGCTTGTCCAGGTCATTTAATTTCTACAAGGGTCGTTTCGCATGTGTGATGTGGACAAGATACGTTTTGTACCCATCATCTTACCATGCACAAAATGCTGTTTTGAGCTGTATTAAGTAATAACAATCAGTCAATAGAGACAAATCAACTTAATTCATTATTAAATAAAAATCTAAAACATAGTAACGTGATAACGAACTGTTGTACAAAATTAATCAGAGAAATAAATGTATGTAAATGATAAGTGACAATGTTCATTGTTTCTATATAATACGTAGACAATATTATTATCATATTTATGGAGCCTTGTTAGTCACTTTTGAACTAATAATTTTGTCAAAAATTAGAATGTAAAATTAAATGACATATTGCAGTTAATATACAATTTCAGTCACTTATTATAGTCGCTCCCTTTAAACATGCAAATTGATGGGTTCGGAACCATAATGGGCCAAGCGCCATTTATTAAAAATGGAGAAAGCAAGGGTTAAAGTTAAGTGAATACCACAGTTTAATGAAGATCGACATATCATTTAGTTTTAATGTGTATACTTTATATTACTTGCTAAATGTGTATACTTTATATTACTTGCTATATATTTCCGTTGAAATATGGTAATAACTTCATTTTAACCCTTGTTTTCTACGGTTTTAGTAAATGGCGCTTGGCCCACTATGCTTCTGAACCCTTCAATTACTTAATAAATTAAACTTCAGTTCAAGAAATGTTCAGTGATAAATTGAGTGCATAGTTTAACTTAACACAAAAATTACACAACAAATTACATAAGCAGATCGTTGAATAATGTTCTTCCTTTTATTACTAACTACTGACGAATGTTAGCCAACCTGCAAATTAAAATAAAACACACTAAAAGCAAGAAACTTATTAAAGTACTTTTATCTTAATGCCTGTGAATATAAGTTTACGCAGTTAGGGAAAGGCTCGTTTGGAAATCAGTGACCATTAAGCAGCACTAATGGCGTAGGACAAGATGGCGTTTGGTTTTTGTAATTTTGTCTATAAATACAGCTCTACCATATTGGTTTCAGAGATGTGGACAAGAGTCATGTTGTAACTATACACCCATAAATCCTGCATTTCAAATGTTATTTTCGTATACTTTAGGATTTTTAGTACTGTAAACCAAACATATTAAGCAAGAAAATAATAATAGGAATATAGCGATATCAACATTGAAAATCGAATTTTTTTGGACACGGAACTGTTTGGAAATATACTAGCCTCATTTGTAAGGTTAACATTACTACGTTAATTTTTCGGCACTGATTCTCTGATGAACGAGTTTACATATTTTGGATTAAGAGAATCAGCTTTTGAAATGAAATATTAATAGTCTGGTGTGCTCAACCCTTAAGCAGCCTCGGTCTAACTGCATTTTCAGAGAATTTTACCGCTACCTTATCCAACAAGAATACTCTGTGAAAATCTCATAACATGAACCTAATACTGATTCTTTATACAAGGTAATACGGAACTTCAAATTGATAACAAATATCAATGCCCTAAAATGAATCGTCTCTACTAACCAAAACTAAAGTCAAGAGAGAACAATATCGTAATAGGATGCCTATACTTCGTCCCATACTGACAGGAGAAGTAAACATTGCCGGCAGAGGAGGAGAGAAGTGTAATAGCTATTCAACCAATAGCAAAGGTCTCATTACACGCTTGACTTGAAGTTGGGCAGTCTGAAGCGTTCTACCCCCGTCGAACTTCAAGACAAGCATGGAATGAGACCTTTGCTATTGGTTGAATAGCAATTACACTTCTCTCCTCCTTGCCGGCAATGTTTACTTCTCCTGTCAGACATTACGGAACGAAGTACAGTGGAAGTCAAACCTACCTTCCGAAGTTGCATTCAATGAATGCAATTCAAACAACACATAATAGCTAAAGTTGTTGTTTTTAATTTTAAATTAGCTATTTTTGCAAAAAAAAAAAAAACAAAACAAAAAAAAAAGCAACAAAAACTATACCGTTACGCACCCACTCTCTGCTTTTCCAAATTATGGTGGAAAATCATAGTAATTTATACACAGTTCACTGCAATCAACTCCAGTGGCTAGCTAAGTACCAAGCGCCAATAGTAGTAATAATATTCTTGTGGATAGTATTAATTTTTTTATACAACTCCACAATCGTAATGGGAAAACATAAGACAATTATGTACAATGAAATTACTTAAGTTGGAAGAATTACAAGCAACATAAAGTTCATTAATCCTATAAGAGCCACGTGAACTCGTTTTTGACTATAAATATACCTCAAATTTGTCGCACAACTATATGAACAAAATTTATATCATGCATATTGTACGTTCGTTAAAGAGTGACACTGAATCTATTATAAAAAGACTAATGAATATGAATGAAAGTTCTCCCTACACACAACTACCATCATTTATTCAAGCCCTTGAGAGCACCTGTCACATGACGTTGGATGTCACAAATGTCTCTGAAATGTACTCATTTTAGGACCAGTTTAAATTTCTGGGGTAGATACGTTGCCAGTGCCGAGACGAACAAATTGCATGTTGGGTTAAACAGCTCGATTCCGAGTTACGAAACTGTTCCACATTTAACGCTCAGGCACAGTAACTTCTTCGGTTCTACTAATGTGTTACATTGCCCGTGAGCGCTTGAAGACGTTCCATCAATACTGAATGAATACTGAATCAATACAACAATGTTGACGGGGAAGAAAGCTGCACGAGATCTCTATAGATATTCATTGGGCAGAGTAAAAATGACTGATCATCTCTCAGCGATTTTCTCTATCATTAAAACGCTCGTTCATAACTCAGAATAACATCACCGTACATACACATTTTCAAATACTGACATACGTTCGTGACAAGTTCGTCTGACATGTTGTTCCATTTTGAATAAATAAAAAGAAAAAAAACAGATCTTACTTCGACAACATTACGAAAAATGATTATGTTAGATACAAGCCTATGTGCAAGCCTTGAAAAAGTTTACTCTAAACCACATACATTTCGTCGTAAAAATGTATTATTATTAATCTTGTGAGCTTTTATGTAGTAGTAATAATAATAATAATAATAATACTAATAATAATACCTTAGAAAGTACAGGTTTTGAAAACCGATGAATTATATGTGGTAACCCTGTTTTAATAACTTACGGTACTCACCCTCCTCACAGTAGTTGCTGGAAGAGTTTTCTATCTAGTATGATACATAATTCAGATCGTCGTAAGAAAGTATCATTCTAAGACTACGTCCCAAATCAAATCCTACTTCATTCAATTTTATTTTCAGTAAGCACACGATATTTTCGTTGGGTATTTATTAAATTTAATATTGTTTTCGTGCACGGAACTGGGCGGTCAGGAAATTTACGTCTAAAGTTCTCTCTTGTTCTCCCCACGACTTCTTTTCCCGCATGTAGGTTTTCAAAATGTGTACTCTTTGATGCACTAAATATGTTACCACTACAAAACACAACACAACTTAAAATATTAAACTCCTCTTATTCTTAACTGACTTAATGCACAGCTAACAAGTACTGAGATGAAACTGCCAAGCTGCAGCGAGTCCCAGCGAATGCAAGCAGCGGCGGACGCGGTAGGAATCTGCCGATGATCGTCCAACATAAACACCGGAAACGTTCGCTGAGACTCACTGTATCTAAACTCTGAACATATCCACTGCATATGAGTCAATACTAGACACAATTATAATAATCTCTGATATGTTTAAACTTAGAGCCGAGTTATGCAAAGCCTATTTCTTAAGCTTTAGACCTAGTCGACCTAATACTATTTGGACATGGGCCTAGCGACTAGACTGTTGTGACATAAGGTTCAAAGAAAGCGCATTACTATATATTTTCAAGGGAGAAACATCTAGGCCTATATCATAAACAAGATATAGCCACGACAGTGGCAGGCACGTAGCGTCATATTTTTTTAATATCACTTCTAACAATAATATATGTTATAGTTCATGAATGACAATAGCAGTAAATGTACTGCAATGACTAATGGAATATTTACGATATATTAAAAATTACGCCGAGAAGTTATTTGAAATGGACATGGAGGTAGAGGTGGTCGGCACTGAATTCCAATTTAATTTAATTAGTTTAATTTAATGTCAGATTCTATCCCGAACTGATTCTCGGAATTTATCGAAATAATAGATAAACGCAAGGTAATTATGCAATAATGAATACTATATATAAATATCTGTGTGATTGCTTTTACGGAGAAGGGGCTTTCCACTACTGTTCTGTGAATGATATTGTCGAACAATCGCGCTCTTGTATTGTGAAATTAACCCAGGCTATGGTAATGATTATATTTTTTTTATTTTAATATACAATTTTTTGAACCCTATTTTACCCTAGGGTTATAGTTATAGACTGATAGTTCATATTATTACAAGGAGAATTCATTTGACGTGGGTAACCCAGTATTGCTACTTGAAACTAACACATATCTACTACATTAATTTGAATTAATTACAAGTTCTTAAATACATATATTACATATAAAATTACAAAACTGTTTATAGCAGCATGTTTTTCTGAGCACATTGAATAATGGTTTGTCATATATTACATTACAAAAATGTATATGTCCGACCAAAATAAACCTTCTGTTTTCGAATACTGCACAATGAAACAAAAGGTGATCCACAGTTTGCTGTTCCTCACAGATACATAAGTAGTCATTTTCCTTATGTAATTTAAATCGTTCTAAATAAGACCCAAATTTCGCATGACCCGATAAAAATTTCGTTAGTATAAAATCCGGTATAATTTTGTTCCTATTTAAGCGGGTGTCGACCCTAGGAAAAAAAGAATTCTCTCGTAACTGAACCGTCTGTACTGCATAGCCACTGATTGTTTGGTAATTATGATAATGAAGTGTGATTAATAATTTTAGTAGGCTTAGTAGTGGTAGTAGTAGTAATGATTGTAGCAGTAGTAATGCACGTAGTAATGAAATTGTAGTACTAATATAGTAATAATTGTAGTAGTAATAGTACAGTAGTACATAGTTGTGGTAGTAGTCCCAGTAGTAGCAGTAATAAATGTAGTAAGTTAGTAATAGAAGTAGTAGTAGTAATAATTTCAGTAGTAGTGGCAGAAGTAGTAATAGTAATAGCAGGAGCAGTAGTAGTAGTAGTAACTGCAGTAACAGTAATAGCAACAGCAGTAGTAATAATAGTAGCAGTGGTCATAATAGTAGTAGTAATAACAGTAATTATTGTAATAGTAACTGCAACAGCAGTAATAGCAACAGCAATAATTGTAGCAGCAGTTGTGGTATAAGTAGTAGTATAGTAATTATTGTAGTAGTTCTAGTATGTTTTATTAATTGACAGAATATTAACGACGACAAAGCGATGTAATATGCCAAGAAACTCGGTGCTTAACAGCAATTGACGCGTCTATCAACAGAGCTTTGTTTATGTTGCTCTAGAATCTGGACAGCCCTGTTATGAACTACGTAGTATCGGCAATAGCCGCCTGAGGGCGGCAGTATCGACACGGGCATTGTTCCTGTCGCTATATTTTTTATAGTTAGAAGCAGGCGGAGTGGAGTGGGTGGGCAGAGCGCCAGTAGGCGTCAGGGAGCGCCGCGACGCCATTAGCTGCCGCCCCCTGAAGAGTAAATCATCGTCAAGCCGTTTGTATGCTGCTTGGAATCCGAGGAAGACTTCGTCACCACCGACGGATTCCATGTTTCAGAACGAATCTATATAATTTTTCGACAATATTTTAACTTTTTAAAACATGAAATCAGGCGCTTTGACTGCGTTACGATGAAGATTATAAGCCTCGGTTTTTCTGAACCGACATATGCGAGATGCGAGGTGCGAGGTGCGAGGCCCGTACATTTCAAACCATGATAAGAAACGTTTGCAGTGTTACAAAATATTAAACCTACAAAAACAAGTTATCAAAGCAAAAATCAACGAGAAGAAAGAAATAGAATGTTAATTTTATGCAGAACATTATCAATGAGGAACAGAGTTCTTAACGTAGCATCATCACTTCGAAGGACGTCGTGCTCGAAGTTTGGATAACCCTTAAAAATGTTCCGTCTTTGGCAAAGTTTTGATCAAAGAATCTCGTATCTGATGGCACGTACAAAGGATTTTCTATGGACTAAACTAGTTGAAAACAGTCGGTAGCCTTCACGAACCAGATAATCTACAGTACATACAACAAACATTTCTCCGTGTACACTACGCAATTTCATTTATTTAAGCTGGCAGAGTTAATGCCATGAGGCCTTCTCTTCCACTCAACCAGCAAAAAGTATATATACATATGTATGAACTTACAAGCTACAAAGAATACAACAATTTGATTTTGATAAAAGTTACGTGTATACAAGAGTTACTTATGAATTAAGCCGTAAAATACAAGGCTGAATTTTTGTGCTGAGTTGAACAGAAATATTAACAGAATCTATTTATTTTATTGAAATAAATATTTTGCAACAGTCAGTGCCAGTAATGAAGGAATTATGTGTGTAGTACACACTGCACTTCTTATTACCATAAGTAGGAATTGAATTCTCGGAGACTGATTACAGCAAGATGCTATACATATATGTTCCCTTTGTCTCTTCATGTATACTTATCTTTCGATATGTTCGTATGTGTAATTAGGGAAAGTATTTTCATTAATTTTGTCAGACATTCAGACTGTTACGCAGGCGGCCCGGGTTCGATTCCCGGTCAGATCTGGGATTTTGTTTATTGAAAAATCCATAGTGACACTTGTGGCGGACAAGGTCGCAGTTGGGGTTTTTCTCTGGATTCTCCCGTTTTCCCCCTAATTAGGCATTTACATCATTCCGTCACCATTTGAAGGGTTCAGAGCCATAGTGGGCCAAGCGCCATTTATTAAAAACGGAGGAAGCAAGGGTTAAAGTTGAGTTAATACCATAGTTTTTATGTGTATATTTTATATTACTTGATATATATTTCCATTGAATTATGGCAATAACTTCATTTTAACCCTTGTTTTCTACGGTTTTAGTAAATGACGCTTGGCCCACTATGGTTCTGAACCCTTCACTTCTCCATTTCGTTATCATTCAGTAGCATTATCCGAACGACGGATGGCGACCCATGGAGGGTGCTGGCCTAGGGACGAATGGGGTTGCCTGCTCGAAACCTGGGCACACAGAGAACCTTAGTGTGGTCAGTTGGTCACCACAGGGTCAGAGCAATAGATCTTAACAGGTCGCAGTGCTGTGCAATAGTGCCCCTCTCCGTTAAATTCAATTCATTAATTTTATTTATGATATCCTCTCTAATACCCTGTTACTTTAACATCGCTAAATGATATTTGAAGGTAAAAGGAAAATTAAGTCTAAATAGCATTCGCTCATGGTTATCAAATGCATTCATACATAAAACTGGTCCATTATCGGTTGATTCTTTTTATTGCTGCTCTTCGTACAATTCTTAATTGATCTCAAATATTATTTAATACTATTCAGTAACAACTAGGATTTTAAGATGCGTTCCTTCTGGATGTAGGAAATGAACAAATTAACTCGCGCAACCATATGCATTCGTGTCCCGTAGTTGTGAGAAACTTAAGGTGGGGGTTAGTGAGCTAACTAGCTTTAAGTGGGAGTGTAGCGAGGGAGAGAAGCTTCTCAGTGCACTGTTTCATTCCTCTCACGCGCAGGTAGGTTTTACAAGACGCCGAAAGACCTATACATGTAGGTACAGTATGTTTTTGTTATTTGTGTTTTGTATTATTTCTTCATTAATATATTTAATCTACTGTCTTTAGTATATTTGGTGAAAATTAATAACCATTCAGTCATCACTCTTATTATAGAGACTTTTCAGAGAGGAGGAAGCTATGATACAGTGATAATATAAAAATACTGAAAATGATTTGAGAAACTGAAGTACCTACTCACAAAATACCTGCAACATTTCACTATTATTCTGTAACAAATCTCACAAGATTTGCGCGGAAGTTAACGGCAATATCTTCAGGTAATATGTCCATAGTGTATGTTCGGCAAACCAGCTCAACATTCTACTAATTTTGCTATATCCAAATTCATATTTTATAATTTTCGTATTTCATTATGCTAAATTTCTTTCGTTTTGGTAGCATAACGTACTTTCAATATTCATGCCAGAAAAGAGTAAACTATCAGTTCTGTTGTTTGTATAGTTAGATATTTTCGTCTTCACGAAGAAGACAGAGAGTCTATAGAAGTACAGAGTCCAATAATAAAGGAACGAAAACGGACCATCTAACAAAAAAAATACATAAGCGCAGACATTCTGCAATTAACACGATTATATCTGTGCATTAAAGTCGTATTGACTGTTCTAGGTACTCATGATTAAGTATTATACATGCACATTTTGAAAAGCTATGTCCGTTAGTCATGAAATAATAACGTTTTGTGATAATATATGGGTACATCATATATATCACTATAAAATCAAGCGACATATCCTCTGTTAAATGAAGCCAATGAAGAGCCCTTGTCCAGTAATTGATTTGGCGGAACACAATATTCCCATCTAACACCACATTCTCGGTACAAGAAATTACCTGATATGGATCCTGTAACGTAACGTAATGAACACATCGAAACAATATAGCATATCAGATATGGTTGTCCTATAATAACTTCATATGAATGTGTGAACAGAACAATAAAACCGTAAATATCATCTGCAAGAATTTATACCAAATATCTACTATAAAACTATAGGTAATGCATATTTGTATACAAACTAATATCTGTACATAAAAGGGCAATATAAGGTATGCATAAGGAATTCTGAAGAGGGATTCTGACGAATCTGTCAGTCCCGCAGTACAGCGTAATACAGTATTGGTGAACAGGACTTCATGCACCCATTATTAAGCCTTTCTGTAAAAGAGAAGTAACGTCGAGTGTAGCTACTGTATTAACTTACATAATTTCAGAAAATAAAAGAATTCTCTTCATGGTTTATGTTTATATGAAGCTCCAGGAAAGATTTATCAGTTGTTTCTCGTCTCACAAACTCCCTGCCTTCCGGAATGGTATATTTGCAAGCTGACGTCTCGAGTGAGATTCTAAGTACCTCACACAAAGATAATAATAGTAGAAGTAGTAGTTTTTATTATTATTATTATTATTATTATCATTATTATTATTATTATTATTATTATTATTATTATTATTATTGCAATTATTTATTTTAGCTGGCAGAGTTTAAGGCCGTAAGGCCTTTTCTTCCACTCAGCAGCAAAAAGTATGTTACATGCATACAAGAGTTACTTATGAAATAACAGTAAAGTACTCTTTTATCATTATTAAACAACGAAATACAAACTCTGTAGCAGAATTAAACTACAGTAATATGGACTAGTGAAGTGCTTTGTGTGGAGTGTCGCATGGTATGGGGCAGAAACATGGACATTACGACGAAGTGAAGAGAAGCGACTAGAAACATTTGAATTATGGATAAGAAGGTTGGATCGTGTGGAGTGGACAGACAGAATGAGAAACGTAGCTGTGTTGGAAAGAGATGATGAAGAAAGAATGATGCTGAAACTGATCAGAAAGAGGAAAAGGAATTGGCTGGATCACTGGTTGAGAAGAGACTGTCTTCTGAAGGATGCACGGGAAGGAATGGTGAACGAGAGAAGAGTTCGGAACAGAAGAAGATATATCAGATGATAGACGACATTAAGGTATATGGATCATATGAGGAGACAAAGAGGAAGGCAGAAAATAGGAAAGACTAGAGAATACTGGGTTTGCAATGAAAGACTGCCCTTTGGCAGAACACTATGAATGAATGAATTAATATACTTAGAATGTTAACATATTTCAAATAAAGTTATATAATAGGAAGAGATTATTATGAGACAATTGTAAAAATGCAGCGCTATCGGGACGCATGTCTAAAGAAAGAATTTGCCATGTAGTCAGTTAAAGTTAGTATGATTAGAGTGAATTGCTAAGAAGATTATCCTTCAAGCTAATTTAAAAGTGTTTGTGGTATTTTGAATCGTAAAGATTGTTTAACAGAGGTGCATATATGTAAGTAATCTACGACTTAACAAGGTAACACCCTTTATTTTACACTTAACGACCTACACAACCGTTTCATTTAGACTAACATCTCACTCACCGGCCTCTTTTCTCGCCATTCATTAAATAGTGACAACTCCTTATAAATATAGAACTCGCGATTTTTCATGTATAGCTCCTTGGCTTGCTTGTTCTGCTTCTATCAATATTTCGTTAGGAATTTCAATGCAATCCATTTCTACAAATTAATCTCAGACAAAACGGTTTGTAGTAAACACTTTTGTTTTATTCTCCTACCATAGTAAACAGGATTATGTCGTTTATCACAGTAACTAATTAAGACGTTTCTCAATTGTTATTTTATCTACAAATTCTCAATAATTTCTGTTCAACAACATGTAAAATACAATTATTAATTTATTTTCTCTTAAGATATATGACTCTAAATACCATAAAAGTTGTACAATACACGACCTTTATAAGAACTCAACATGCTCACATGGATAACTAAACTCGCTCTCGCTCGTTTAGTTAAATTCCATGCTCGCGTGTGAAGTTCTACATAACGGTCTTGTAACGTAAATAACTATTATTGTCTTGCAGTCTCTAATACTTTGTGACCAGGAATTCCATTGTCGCGAGGTGGAGACTGTAAAAGCTGAGGAGTAACAAGATATTCTATGATATCTAAGGGTATTCTATTCCTGTCCAAATTCAACCTCGCAAAATTCTAGCGCAATAATTAACAATAGATCCCTATTAGGAACAACAACAACCAAATTTCTTGGCTTAGAAATCCATAATGTTTTAAATTGGAAAAATCATATTAATGAAATTACCCCAAAACTAAATTCACCATGTTTTGCTATTAGATCTATTCCAAAGATAGTAAATATCAATACCTTAAAAACAATATACTTTGCACACTTCCACTCGGTAATGAGTTTTGGAATAGGCCTAATATTCTGAGGAAATTCCACAGATAGTAACAGTATATTCCTATTACAAAAAAAGAGTAATTAGAATAATAGTAGGTGCCAAATCTAGGGAATTTTGTAGGACTATTTTCAAAAAAACTACAAATAATGTCCATGGCTTGTCAGTATATCTTTTGATTGATAATCTTCCTCTTATGTAATCGTGAAAACTTTGTGACTAATTCAACAATTCATGGCATAAATACACGTCACAAAATGACTTTCAAACTCCATCGGCATGTCTATCATGCTATCAAAAAGGAGTGCGTTATATGGCAGTAAAAATTTTTAATAGCCTCCCTATCGGTATAAAAAATGAAACTCAAAACATAAGATTATTTAGGGCCAAATTAAATAAGTAACTAATTTCTCACGCCTTCTATTCAGTAGGTGAATTCATGACATTCAATAACTCTTCATGAAATTGATACTAAAACTGTGTGTTGTACTAGTAGACTATATTGTAAGCCTCTTCTGTATATATATTTTCATCTAGACTGTGACTATAAATTAAGACTTTATAATAGTATTTAGTTTTTTTACTTGTTCCATATTCGAGCTGAGAAGCAATGTATGAATACCATGGAATGTTAATAAATACAATACAATACAAAAGAGGTATACTTAGCATGCCACAGATTAAGTGATCTGGTATTTACATAGTCTCTGATACCACAGATGCCCATGTTGGACATGGTGAACACATAAAAGGAAATATCAGGACGTGTATTATGTTCGGTTTGAGAAAAGAACATGTCCTGGAAATAAAAAAATACATATAACTAAATAAAATAAAAGACAAGAATTGAATTCCCTAGAAAATTTTGTAATGGGACTTTACATTAACTACGATTGTGCTCTCTACACTGCCCTTTAATTAGAGTCCATAGACGGGTAATAACTTTCTACTATTATTCGTCCCTCTGAACTCCAAATTGTAATGTCAACAAACACGAACGCTTCCATTGTGCCAAGGCAGTAGGAATTTCTTAGGCCACTATTGCTGCTCGAAGCGCATCCCGGCTCGTTTCGCACACTCTCTGCCTGTGCGGATTGTTCTAGAGCCACATTCAACTCACCGCTGCAGTTCTGCTATAACGTTATTGTATCTTTCCTGTTATCTTGAAAGCAAATACACAGAACTGCTATTGAAAGTGGAGTAATACTAGAAATGGAAAACGCTCAAATCACCGTCTTTGTAATATCACTTACCGGGATATTCATTTCATCAGGCAGCAACCAGAGTGCAAAGAAATATTTATTAGATTCTACAAAATTGCGAAACCCGATAATAACAGACTTTCAGCTCAAACACTACTTATTTGCATTTGAGAATACACCGCGACATAATGTGGGCCTAGTGATGTAGAGAACGATGATTGGATAATCTTAATTTACTTTATTTCCAACAAAGAAGTTCATTACAATACGAGAGAAAATATAACTCTGAAAATGGTTGTACAAATTTAGAAATTTGAAAAACAAACTATCCATTACATAGTCTATGCTCGAGAATTCAAAGCTTGTGCAACTCGTGATTAAATCTCCTTTCAATTTGTAAGAAAACGCCACTAAGTCTACTGTATGAATCCTGTATATCAAAAACTAAATTAATTTATTCTGAATTTAATGTATTTAATATTGAACAAATTTATAAATATACTCTGTTAAATTTTATCATAAAAATCGTAATAAGTTTATATTACAGGCACATAATCATGACACAAGACGAAATAATAATTCAACATTAGTAGAACCTAAGGGTGTTATTCATATACATTTCGCTAGCCCATGCTACGAGCTTTCTAAACTAGCCCCGGCTATCGACTGGTTATTTCTACAGGATTCATATCATAACGCTAACACTGGTTTATGAATACGAAAAACGTTAGTTCGCTGATCATCCACCTGAAGCCCGCGCTAAGAATGTCTGTGAATATGGCCCTAAATGTTTCACATCTGCTGGCCTACAGCATAGCATTAATTTTGGCCCTCGTTTGTATAATTCTTTAGCTAAATTACACCCAGTACTTCTAACATGTAACTCACTAACATATAACAAGAAAATTAGAAACGTGTTAATGTCTTCAATTTGATTAAATAAATTTATAGCCTATGTGTATGAATTAATCAGCCTATAATATAATTGTATTCTATAATTCTGGAATTTATATTTTTTTTTATAAATTGTCCTACTTTATTCACGTACGATATTATTCTTCTCTATGTTAATATTATATTATGTAAATTCACTGCCGCTCTTATTTTAATTTTTATTTCCTATTTTATTTTATTTCATTTTATATATTCCTCTTATATTAATATAGGCCTATTATATCATATAATTTCACTGTAGCTGTAATTTTAATTTTAGTTCCTATTTTATTTTATTTTGTATATTCTCTTATATGCCTATTAATAATATATATGAACTGCGACGAACACGAGCGCTGCTCATTCGGTCCTCAGATGTTGTTAACATTACTGTATCTCCTTTTTTATATTGATTGTATCATTTTATTTCTATTTCTATAGTTGTAATTATATTCTGTATTCTGTATATTTAAATTTAAATAATAATAAATCTAAATGAATTAAACAAATTTATATATTTAGTAAAAACAAACTATTTATAATAGAAGAACATGTACATGGAAAACTCTCAAGGCATTACTTAGAATAGATCACAAATATCCAAAGTGGGGACCATGTGTCACGCTGCATATATCCTGGCGACATGTTCAGTTGATATCTCTCTCTTTATTCTCATTTTATTTTACTAAAATAGTTGAATAATTTCTGTAGTTTCAAAGTCGTTATCAAGAGGAATAAAAATAAAATGCATTCTGTAATAAGTAAAATAACATACAACTGGACAAAAGTTATTTTCTTATACTGACTTAGATACTTGTTTATTTTTCTTTTATAGATAGTGAGTATATATTTCCGCCACGAATGTGGCGGACAGGAAGCGATTCCAGGCCAGGTCATAATGAAGTTTGTGTTAGGCAAAGCTGACGTTGCAAGAGGATTTTCTCGGGGTACTCGCGTTTCCCTATACCATACTACCAACACTGTAAACCTTCCCCTCATTTAATTTATCATCTACTATAGTAAATATAGACTGGGTGAAAATTTGGGTACAGTACGGGTGTCCGATGCTAATATAGAAAGAGCTTGGACTCCGGGCTACTCGTCTGCGAATGCGATCAGGCTCTATTAGGGCTGAGGTAGGATGGCGCACTTGTCACCATCGGATTCACGAATACCACCTATACTGTTTTCGCTGTAAGAAAAATCCTACTGTAAACACAAGCACGTGGCTGTCATACTCGTGACTGGCTCACAGTCGAAACACTCACACGACGCAGGAAAATATAGTCCGTATTTGGAAACTATCATCTTGTATTATTTGAAAATAAAAAATTGAATTCTAGTTGTTAAATACAATTAAACATATAACTTCACTCACATGTAAAACGATATGTAAAAGAAAAGCTACTTTTAAATTTTGTTATGTACTATGAACGCGGATGAATACCAACAGTAATACCAAGGTAGTCTGTTCTTGTAAGAAGCTGGCGTCACTTGAGCTCGTAGTCGATCACGTAAACACATGAAGGCTTCTGCATTCTCGGTGTGTGTGGCAATTAAACTTAAGAGTGGAAACCCTCTCAAAAGCGGAGAAAAACGAATAGTCTTAAATGTATATAATAACTTATATGAGTTTTAATTGCAGTAATTATAAAGTAAATGTTTCCTAAGTAAACGAATGCATAGTAGTGAGGTTAGGTCTACTTGACGAGTAACGGGAAATGTTTAACATGAAACAGAATGTACAACAGTAGGCGGGAACATGTACTGAGAATCTATGGCGCCAAACAGCGGCCAATGAAGCCTCACTTCTGTCACGTGCTATTGTTTATGTTAGGATTTTTCTTACAGCGAAAGGATTATAGGCCTCCAGTTGGACTTCGACACTCATCGCATATATTGGGTGCACAATGAGCCAAAACAAACCTAAGTGCAAAGACCCGTCTCTGATTCAGCCCTCGAAAATCCAATGCAAGCCTACACCGTTTTGACCACATTGGACAAAATGTCTACTCTTGATGCCTAGATTAATGATCGTAGCAAGAGAAATGATGAAGATGATCACTATTATAATGCTGTGGTGTTAGTGATGCAATTTTGATGATGATTGTGGTGATGATTATAATTATCATAATAATAGTTTTTTGACAAAACAGTGAACAACAATGCCCTGCACAATTGTGCCTTTTCCAACCTTAATCTATTGGTCTCTAAGCACAGTAAAATATAGCAAAGAGTAAAGCACGTTGTTGTTTGGTGAAATATCCGAATACAGGTCTGAACCTCATAAGTGATACCAATCAGGCAACCAACACTCATGAAGTACCCAGGCCAGATATACGGGGTAGGGTGGCCAGTTCCTTTCCCCTTGCATTTCATACATCGCTGACTAGTTACATATTACACTGATCAGACTTCGCAATTGTCCTATCTCCGACTAATATCGTCAAGTGAGATGTACTGGCTGATAATAAGAGTAGACTACAGTACGTATCAGCCAGAACCTCAATCAGAATATGCATAGGCCTAATGTTCAGTAACACTAATCTTTGCTATGTTCAACGAAGCTAAGTTTTTAAATAAAAAGTTAAACAAATTAATAAAAGAGTAGGAAAAATAATTCATAAATTTTTGTTCCTGAAAATTCAAAATTTCGCTATCATACTTTTGTGCTGGAATGACTAAATTGATGTAGTCTTCGAGTGATATTATTTTTTAAATTAATAGATATGAAAATATAATGTACTATTACCAACTTGTATTAAAATAAATAATCTTCATCTGAAAATCGTTTAGAATTTCACATGATAAATTTTATTTCACGTAATTAAATAATTTCACTGTTATAATAGTTTATTATTTATTAAAATCGCATTTCTCATTACTTATTGCTAAAAATAATTGCCTTTAATATCATCGTGTAAATAGATGAATACATAAGGAAATGTAATTTAGGCCTAGTCTATATTTTAGGAAATACATCCTCTTCGTATACTTCCTGTTACAATAGTAAGAATTCCTCAATCGCGTCTTGTGGTGGCTAGGTTTTTCTCCTCCTTACGTTGCAAGATCACAAGAAATTCAGTTCTTCGACAGTTATTGCTATTTGGTCATTCCAATACTTCCCTCTACTATACAATTATTTTCTATTACAGGCCACGGAGACCCACAGGGCTCAGGGAGGTTAAGGCTACTTTTTTTTTTTTTTTTTTTGCAGATAATCGGATTAGTGGCAGTAGACATGTCAAGCTTACATGCTTACTGCCTTTATCCCAGAGAAATTGCCCTTGATACCCATTTCTGTTAGAGGGTGAATGAGCCCCAAGGGCATAATTCCGCAAGGATTATATCAATGAAAAAAATCCATGATCCTATCGGGAATCAAACTCGCGATCTTCAGACTTGTAGAATAGCACACTGACTGAGAGACTACCATGCTGAGGAGAATTTGTATATATTTTCGATAACATGGCAATATGAAAATTTAGGGCAGCCCCTGGGTTACAAGTAGGCTAAGGTTATTCTATTCCGGAATTTGTAGCTAACGAATGGTAAAGATAGCAGATATTTAACACTGATATGTATTCAGAAGCCATATATTGCAGTTTAATCCTAGTTTGCTTTCAAAAATTAAATAGAATTTAAATTAGAATGGATGGAATGTTCAAACTTGTAAAAAAATTAGGTGTGAAGAATTGATGGAGTATGACAAAAGAGAAAACAGATTGGAGGAAAATCCCTAAGAAAACTGAGGCCCACACTGGGCTGTAATGCTATTAATGATGATGATGATGATGATGACTTTGAAAAATTGACATATAAAATCAGTGAAGCTCGCTCTCTCTCCTATTTATGTAATGTATGGTTACAACAACCAATTTCTTTGAGAAAGCTTAGCTTTCCTAAAAGTCTTAATTCTATCATTGTGTTTTGATATGAAGAAGAAACTTCAAATACCGATTATGTGATTAAGAACAATTGATTTTAGACAACCTTCTTTAAAACCACTTTTTTAGAGAATAAGAAATAAAACTATCTTTCCTGAAAATGTCATTACTCTCCTTCAAAATTGTGTTCCGACGTGAACGAAAACATGAAATAATAATTGTCTGATGAAGAGCAACTGATTTCGGAACACTGTGATTAAAAACACTTTCTCCAGAATTAAAAATAATAACAGTACAGCCATGCGAAAATAATGTGATAACTTCATTTAATAGGTCTATTACTAGAATGTGTTAATTGAAGTTCCGTTTTGTTACACAGGCCTACGAACATAACACGTTTTCATTCCCAGTGTTATGTATGAATTGAATATATGTGAGATTGCTTGAAGCCACGAGGTCATATCTGAACAAGAATTAAACCACTCAGCCCTCACTCCAGAAATTATAGTCCAGTAATAAATGTCTCAACATTAGCTTTACTAATTACAAATCGATTCTCGGCAGGAAAGTGAACATTTACGTTCCTACCACAGGGACAGACTTTATTCCTGTAGTACATGTAGACCTATTCGCCGTGAGTTGTCTGAAAGCTGTCCATGCGCTGTGATGGCCACATAACTGAGCAATTCGATACAATTGAATACCTAATGCTGCTTTAAAAGTCTTCAAATTGGAGACGAGACGAGTTAAAGAGCCCACTCCTATAAATTTTCTGTAAAATATGTACTACTAATTCCACAATTTGGGACATCTGGCCGACATCTACGGCTGACCACTAGAATCCAGAATACAAAGCAGAGGTTAACTTAAATATAAGATACAATATGATTTGCGGAGAGAATACAGAACAATGATAAACTTAAAAATAAAGGATAATATTTTGATTTCGGAGAAACATGAAATGAAAGTAGCCTACTATTAAAAGTAATTAAAAGAAGTAACAAATAATATTACGTAGTGTTATACAAGCGATTGTGTATAATGGACAATGAATCTCCCAATAACATTAGACAAATTTTGTTAATGTCCTCATTAGAAAATTTAAAAGAAAGTATATTGGTTTTGGTTAACTTAAATGAAGTTCCCCTAGCGCCACAAAGAAGTCCTTTCACTTCCCATGTATCATTTTGTATCTCTCACTAAAGTGAGGAATACATGAATTGTAAATAGACTCTTTTCATCCTTAACGTTATTAGCTTGTTGATCATTCTTCTCAAAACGAACAGTGAGGTCAAGAATGAGGCTTCTTTGATTCCAGCGATCGATGACTATAATGTCTGCTCTTCTCGTTGACCCATTCTCAGCCAAGCAGTGCACTTCTTCGTAAACCTCCCACTTTGCCTTCCGAAGAGTAATTGAGATGGAGCTTCCACTTTACGGTGGCGATTGCTCCTCAGTAGTTCTCCTTTAGGGCAATAACCCAAAACATGCCCAAGGGTTTCTACTTCGCTGCATCCTGGATGACGACAGTTTTGATCTCGGAAGCAACGACCTGGCACAGATCGTACTGCTGCGATGTTTGTAGACATCTTTATGGCACTGGTCCACTCTGAGGATGATATCCCTCTTCTATTACTAATTCAAGAGTTGTCTTGGATCTTCATTGTAAGTCACCACTCCTTTACCTTTTTGTGGAAGACGACACCAATTATTAAACGACCTCCGCCGTAACTCAGATCTTAAACTTCGTCCTGTCATCGAATGTGCTTCTGCGTTGGTGGGAATGTTTAATCGTGAAAGAGCTTCTTGTTTTTCAGTTTTAAGATTCCTACAGAAATGGAGAGGTTCGTTAATTACTTTTAGAACACTTCTGGAAATGTTGTAGTGTTGGAGGTGTACTTACCATTCAGCATTAAATAAACCAAGACCACGGAAATCCTTCGGAGGATACAGCATGTCATTCGGACAATCGAGCGGTAAACCTACAATTTTCTTAACACCTGTCCGGATAATTTTGTCATTATCGTGTAAGAAAGATTTTGGAATCTTATTCAATGTTGTACTTTGGAGCGAATAAATGATCTTAGGGCATATATACTGATTCATAATATTCAGTTTTTGATCAGGTTTTAGTAAATTAGTGGTGATTAACTTGTCAATACATTTACCAAAAGTTCGAATAATATTTGGTTGATCGAATACAATTTCTGCAGAAAATGTAATTCCCGATCCAATAGAATTAATTGTATTTCCACAATTCAAACTGATAGTGACTTGGCTGAGAATACCATTATTTTAATGTTAATGAGGCTACATTTTTGGGGGTTAAATTAAAACCAATTTTTTATCAATTTTGGACCGTCAAGTCCATTAATATAGAAACTGACTCAAGGTCCTTACTAATGAGGGCCAAATCATCGGCGAAGGTAAGAATTGAGACAGGGCGAACATAAATTATTGTGAAGAAAGTAAGACATGTATTATAAAGTCTAGCTGGTAATAATAATTATAAAGCTGGCACATATTTCAAACATATTATAGGTCTCAGAAATTCGAAAATTATTATATTTAAGGGAATTAAATATAGTAAAATTCAAGTTCAGAGGTTGGCTTTTGGATATTCCACAGTTTTCTGAAAATTAAGTTCCAAAAATTTTCGAAATTACCTACAAGTTTCACTATAGGAACTACCTGAAGTGTCATCTATTATGTTGGGTCCGTTGCGATTGGCAATTCGAAACAACTGGTCCCCCAGAGTATATTACTCTTCAGCTCGTACCTATGGCTCGATAGTGGAACGTGTATGTAGTTCCGAAACGCTGAAGAAGTAATTTCCTAGAAAACTTGGAGTATTTAAAGAACTACTCCTGAACACAATCATCGTGAAAGTCAAAAAGCACGTAAGATTTCAAGTTGATGCTCATATTGGAATACGCTCGTAACTTATGTTAACAGTTAGATTTCACTTGACTGAAAATTTCAAGGAAAATGACTATTTATACTCATTGGTCAATTTGTCATAATTTAATAGATTCCGAACTACTTTCTATATGAGTAATAACTAAATAAAAAGTTTCCTTTTTTCTAAGGATACAAAAATAAAAGCGAATGCTTAGACGGTGTCGCCCTTAAAATCTAATTTTAAATTATTTTTCTTTTGAGTGAGTGTAGAAGTCGAATTTAAAAAAGCAAATCTGAATTTTTTCAGCCCCAATAATAATTTGGACTTTACTGCGTAATTTAGTATATAATTTGTTAAGAAATTGTAATTATAAATGCTTGTAAATACGTATTACATTCTATCTGTCAAACTACCTTTATTTATCAAACTACACTACTGCATATACAGGAGCATCATTTTATTTTCACTTCAATTTTTACTGTACCTGAGTTTTTAATGTACTTCTCTCTCACCCCCTCTACTACTAAACTTCCAATCGTCCTCCACACAGAACCAAGGCCGCGTATGCAGTCAAAGTAAGGAGTATTGAGTTAGTGAGTAGGCCTATAACACGTTCCAGAAATAAGTTCGCGTTTTCCAGTGAAGAAAGATCTTTCGAAATTTAATCATATATTCGCACAGGTACTGTTGTCTCTTTACCTACGACACATCTCCGTTCCCCCCACCCTCTTCTTCTTGCTCCTCTGTAAAAGCTAGTGGCAGAGCTGTCTTAGCTCTTTTCGGAAAACATTAGTTTCTGTCAGAAATTTGACGCCTACGTAATGTTATACAACTGTTTAAAGTATCTTAAATAAAAGGGCCTCGTTAAGTAATTAACTGTCACGTAATTTTCCTCTTTCTACGACCCTGCGACATAACTACTTGGACGGACAGTACATAGCATGTCTGAGTAATTTTATCTTTTCGGATCGGGCAGAAGTGAAGACTGAATTTACAGTACGTAAGTACTCTTTTATAGAGTAGGTACAGAATTATTTCAACATGAGTTACTAGTACGAAGGACGAAACTGGTAATTGGAATTAGGTACAATAGTCTATAGTGCGATAATATACACAAAAAGCCTGTATCGAAATGAACGGCCACCATTTTCAAAAATGTGTTTAAATATCCATATTATCATAATTTTTCAATTTAACTTTATTCTCTAAATTTTACGCTAATGTGTTGTAGACAGTATACTATACACTATACAATGAATACGTCCGAATGGATAGCTCAGTTCGTGAGTAAAAACACTTATTGTTAATACAGTACTTTATTTTGATTAAAGAAAAACCTAATGAAAATTATCAAACTCAAAATCGCGATATATCCTAGCAAATCGATGAACTGCTTTTCTTCCTTCATATACCTAGTAAAGTGATTTGTTTGTATTTTACGCCAGTGTCATCGAACTCTAGTCGTGGAAGGGGTTAGCAAACGGTATTTCCGGTTGTTAACCGTTAATCCAAAGTTATAGCCAGGTTAATATTAAAAATGTTAGTAACAATAAAATAATGTCCCTGAAGTTAGTACAGTTGATTATTGTAATATGTAACATTCTTGTGAACTTTCATAACAAATTCAGTGTTATGTGTTTTTTAAGTAAGGCTTCGTAATGTTTACTTTTGTCACTCAGTTTCTCTGAAATTAAACATTCACAAAATAATGTCTGTTTTTCTCAGAAACGCTAGAAACATGAAATGTTTACAGTTTATCTTCTGTATTACATTGACTCCTGAGCTCTAATTTCTTGTTATTTGAATTGAAATTTTGTTGTGCATGAATATTGATATAGTCTAGGCCTAATTATATTTTTATTGAAATGTAGTTTACAGAAAATCGTAAGTTATTATTATCGCAAAGTATACGCTTTAAACAAGAGCTTGGCTCTTTTAAGGTAATAAAGAATAACGAGAAAAATTTCCATGAAGGTATCTTCCTTTGTGAGATAAAGGTATGCAAAGACAATTAACTTAACAATGGTAATATAGGGTCTTTGATCTTACTTTAATTTCTGACGAACTCAAGTGGCTAATCAGATATGAAGTTATGTGTGCCGAGTTTAAGATACAATAAGTATTGACAAGGCAGGGGAATTAATCTTGAGTTTGTGATGATGGAATATTGGTGGTATGGTAGTAAGCTTGGTGATTGGAGAATTAAGAGAAAGATTATCAGTAGCCAAGCGAGTAGAGCAACAAGTTAATATTACTAAATTCAATATTTTGAAATTAAAGGACGAGGAAGCTAAGCAAAATTATCAGGTCGAAATTTCGAATAGGTTTGCCACTTTAGAAAGTTCC
Organism: Periplaneta americana; assembly: GCF_040183065.1. Lineage (NCBI taxonomy): Eukaryota > Metazoa > Arthropoda > Insecta > Blattodea > Blattidae > Periplaneta > Periplaneta americana. The sequence goes on from NC_091124.1 coordinate 100,657,421, forward strand.
GACGAAGTTGAGAAAGAATTAGATGTTAATAGCGTGTGGGAAAATATCAGAGATAGTATCAAAATTGCAGCTGAGCAGAGCATAGGTTATTATGAAACTAAGAAAAAGAAACCGTGGTTTGATGAACATTGTTGCATGGTAGTAGAAAGAAGGAAACAGGCAAAATTGAAATTCTTACAGGATCCAGTTGAGGAGAAGAGAGATAATTATTTCAATGAAAGACGGGAAGCAAGTCGTACACTTAGGAATAAAAAGAGAGGTTACTTGAAGGAAAAACTGAATGAGGTAGAAACAAATAGTAAGAATAAAAACATTCGAGATTTATATAAGGGTATAAAGGAATTTAAGAACGGATATCAGTCAAGGGTAAACGTGATCAAGGATGAGAATGGTGACTTGCTTGCAGACTCTTCATCAATCCTAAACAGATGGAAAAACTATTTTGCGCAACTACTAAATGTACATAGGCCAAATAGAAATGATCGGGACGATATTGAAATACAAACTGCTGAGCCATTTATACCCGAACCCACGATTTCAGAAGTCGAAATTGCGATAGAAAATCTGAAAAAGTACAAGTCTCCAGGTATCGATCAAATTCCAGCAGAATTAATACAAGAGGGTGGAAGTGCATTATATAGCGAAATTTATAAACTTGTACTTGCTATTTGGGAAAAGGAAATTGTACCAGAACAATGGAAGGAGTCCATAATTGTACCTATTTTTAAAAAGTGGGACAAAACGAACTGTGGTAACTTTCGAGGAATATCACTTTTGTTGACGTCGTACAAAATTTTGTCCAATATTCTTTTGAGGAGATTAACTCCGTACGTAGATGAAATTATTGGGGATCATCAGTGCGGTTTTCGGCGTAATAGATCGACTATTGATCAGATTTTTTGTATTCGGCAGATAATGGAGAAAAAATGGGAGTATAAGGGTACAGTACATCAGTTATTCATAGATTTCAAAAAGGCATATGACTCGGTTAAGAGGGAAGTATTATATGATATTCTTATTGAATTTGGTATTCCCAAGAAACTAGTTCGATTAATTAAAATGTGTCTCAGTGAAACATACAGCAGAGTCCGTATAGGTCAGTTTCTATCTGATCCTTTTCCAATTCACTGCGGGCTAAAGCAGGGAGATGCACTATCACCTTTACTTTTTAACTTCGCTTTAGAATATGCCATTAGGAAAGTTCAGGATAACAGGCAGGGTTTGGAATTGAACGGGCTACATCAGCTTCTTGTCTATGCAGATGACGTGAATATGTTAGGAGAAAATACACAAACGGTTAGGGAAAACACGGAAATTTTACTTGAAGCAAGTAAAGCGATCGGTTTGGAAGTAAATCCCGAAAAGACAAAGTATATGATTATGTCTCGTGACGGGAATATTGTACGAAATGGAAATATAAATATTGGAGATTTATCCTTCGAAGAGGTGGAAAAATTCAAATATCTTGGAGCAACAGTAACAAATGTAAATGACACTCGGGAGGAAATTAAACGCAGAATAAATATGGGAAATGCCTGTTATTATTCGGTTGAGAAGCTCTTATCATCCAGTCTGCTGTCCAAAAATCTGAAAGTTAGAATTTATAAAACAGTTATATTACCGGTTGTTCTATATGGCTGTGAAACTTGGACTCTCACTCTGAGAGAGGAACATAGGTTAAGGGTGTTTGAGAATAAGGTGCTTAGGAAAATATTTGGGGCTAAGCGGGATGAAGTTACAGGAGAATGGAGAAAGTTACACAACACAGAACTGCACGCATTGTATTCTTCACCTGACATAATTAGGAACTTGAAATCCAGACGTTTGAGATGGGCAGGGCATGTAGCACGTATGGGCGAATCCAGAAATGCATATAGAGTGTTAGTTGGGAGACCGGAGGGAAAAAGACCTTTAGGGAGGCCGAGACGTAGATGGGAGGATAATATTAAAATGGATTTGAGGGAGGTGGGGTATGATGATAGAGACTGGATTAATCTTGCACAGGATAGGGACCGCTGGAGGGCTTATGTGAGGGCGGCAATGAACCTTCGGGTTCCTTAAAAGCCATTTGTAAGTAAGTAAGTAAGTAAGGTAGTAAGCTTATTTAAGTTCAATTACTTTACGCGAAGTCACATCATTATTCATACTTTTGTGCAGAAAGACAAAGTTATCACTTCCTTATGTAGTTTTGCCTGACCCAGGTTCCGGGGCTTTGCACCTGCCCGGCACCTTGTCGGTGTAATTGAATTCGTCGAACTCGGTAATGCCAATGGAGCTGTTATGCAAATCCTGCGCTCCCGCTCTCTAATGCTGGAATATTGGCCGTGGGGCTCGACTCTTAAATGCCTTCATTTAACGTATTTTAATCCGGCGTCGAGAATTATCGAGCAATACAGAATCTGAGATAATTTTTCAGGTTTCAGCTAATTCTGTTGGTTGTTCTGCATCCTTGCAGAGTCACGCCTGATTAAATCCAAAATTCATCCGCGGGACATCAGTTCTCATTAGCATAGAAACGGGAGTCGATTCCAACTAATTGGTTCATATTCCATCTATATAGAGAATCCTCTTTTTACTATTCTCCTGCAGAAATCCTCTTACTAAATTACGTAATGCATAACAGTATACAAATATGAAGAGCTGTAATACACACAGATTGCTGATCAATGATGATTTAATCATAAAATGGGATAAACGGTTTGTAACGCAACAGCGTTTAAGCTTGATGCCCCCTATAATACCATGAAGTTACTTAACTATGAATACTATGAATACTTGACGTTTTCTAAGAATGAATGTAAACTGTTCAAATTTACCGAATTTATGTTACCACAGATATTAAAATATCTTCTTTGTTTTAGCAGGCTAAGGAATGCTATATGATTTAAAAAAAAAGTACTTCTCTCTTAATCCATACAAGGCAAATTAAAGGTACAAATTATAATAAAAATATTTTAGACACTTAGGCCTACATAATCAGGAGCAATAATTTAGAGTGATAGTGCAGAAAGCATGTGATAAATTTTATTCTGGCTGCCTAGGTATAGAAAGTAACATGGAGAAATAAATATAGACCTATGACAGTAGTCTGGAAAATGTAGCTCGAGATATAAACAAGAGTATTTGGGAAACGAACTTGCAATAGGGTCTTTAGAAACGTGAAATCTTTGCAAACTTTGCCACACCTTACGAAGTTGCGACTAGAGCAGAAAATAATGAACTATAAATCGAATAAAGTCGAATTTTAAAAGATTTTAGTCCGTAATATACAATTTCATATTGTAAATAAATTAAATTATTTTATTCTTAATGTCTTAAAATGTTGAGCAATCGATAAGATAAATAAGAACCACAATGTGAAAATTAGCAGGTATTGTCTATATCTTTTAACTTTATAATAAATACTGGAATAGGTTAAGCAACAAATTTTCTTGCATTAATAATATTACACAGAGTAGAAAAGAATATCCATTTCAGGATCTGATGTAGGAGGTTAGGTGTGGTTCACATTTCGAATAAAAGCCCATGCCCCGTTAGACGTTCTTTCCATGCTGTAGGTCTTGGTTTGCAGGGTCATTGCTGACGTCACGTATATATTATCACCTCTTGCCGTCATCACATAGGCCTACGTAATCTGTTGTTTTTTCCTCACACAACACTCTCCAAGATTTTAGGAAAGGTATCTCGCCAATATGTGGAATGGCATCACTGAACGTCTTTTTATTTTACCGTACATTCTGCCACTCTGCCTCACTGTTCCCATTTACTTTAACCTCAAGCGACATTTTCCCACTTTTATTGAAGAAATATCACTAAAAATTGAACAGATCTGGCGTCAGTACGATGTTGTGTTAGGACATTTTATACTTGCCGTCCACATTTATTATCTCAATCAATCTTTTGGCGGGAAATGAACTAGCAAACTTGGACCAGAGGCGTGGACTCCACGCTCTCCGGATTCAATTTGTTCTGCTTACCTTAAGAGCCTTGTGAACTTGATTATACGGCTCCAAACATTCGGATCTTTTAAGAGAAAGTATCACAATATACTTCATAATTATGTGAATTAAATATGATGACACTGGTAGTATCACTTCGAGTAGCTCTTGTAGCACAAAATATGCAATGGTTTACGAAATAGGCTACCAAAAATTAACAATAGACTATAAAAGCCAAGAAGAACAAAATCAAGTCAATTGACGTGATCATGATATTGGGAGATTATACGTCATGACATCAGCAATGGATTGCCAATCGGCCTTGACGCATCAGGAAACATTTCGAGTCCGGAAGAGGGAAATAACGCGTTAAAGAACGCAAGTTGCTATTGTAAACCAGATCAATAGTTGCTGCTCACCTTCACATCCTATAAACAGACATGTATTGTGAAGAACAACGTTTTACAATCTGTCAGTTACCCTTAGAATCTCATCTTACTCAGAGTATAGCAAAGAAGTTTTCATTAGTTTTAGAGAAAAATAACGACTATTCCTGTCCCGAATCCATTTACTAATGAAAGACCTACTTTATATCTAAGTGGGAGTAAAAGTGGACATTTCTCATCTACAACTGTTCCCTTTTTACTGAAATGGTATGGCGTTTTATATCTAAGTTGTGACAGAATTACACTTTATAAAACAAAATGCCTTAGGCCTATTTATTTCATCCCTTCCGATATTTTAAAATGTAGAAATTCGAAAGTTTTCTGTAAGTAGTAAACAACACTAATAATTTCCTATGTACGCGAGTATACTGTGCGGCCAAGGGTTGAGTCGTATCGCCGTTTTTTGTTTGCTGTCATCAGTTCTTGGCTAAATTACACACCTACCAAGTTTCATGTATAATGCGCGAGTCACCCGCAATTAGTTCACGACTTCCATTTTCCTTCATTGACACGTAACTCTCCGGGATTTGGACGTGATTGCAAAACTTTCGTGTTTAATGTTATGTTTTCAAACCATTGCTATTAACATTACCATTATTATTATTATTATTATTATTATTATTATTATTATTATTATTATTATTATTATTATTACTATTACTATTATAGTTCACTGAAAAACAACCCCCTGAATTTAAAGGTTGCCAAAATGACTGTATAATAATCTTACAATATTAATGGTAATAAATAACTAACAATTTAAAAATTAATATAAAATGATAATTTAGAAAATGACTTACATCAAAAGCAATAATAAATTGCAAATAAAATAAATTTAATCTTCCCCTATAAACCGTTGTATGATTTTTTTTAATATGTGCAAAGATACCCTAATTGCAATGATGATAATTTTAACTTCATTATGATGATGATGATGATGATGATTATTATTATTATTATTATTATTGTTATTAAAAAGGACATTCTCACTAAATTTATACCTCTAGCATTTCATTTCTCGTAGGTTGGCAGATCTGATGTTAGATTCAGTCTGTGATTTTCAAGAATGACTATAGGCATCCGACAAGGAAAACTCAGTGCGCAGAAATCAGCGGCGTGACTGTCTCGCGCAGATGACATGCTCCCGTTCCCAGCATGCTCTCATGCCTACTGCAGGGAGGTAAGAAGTGTATAGCATGCGAGCCGCGATGATTCCGAGCTGAGTTTTCCTTGTATTTTTTCAGTATTTTGCCGATACAGCTAACCTCTTAGTCACACAGGATAGCGGTCATTATTTACAATTAGGAGGCGGATTCATATGCACTAAAAAAGCGAAAATATATGAATGCACTTATGCACTTAAAATCATAATACTGTATATCCACTAAAATACAAAATGTGTACTCTTAAAATTGAAGAAAAAATTCAGTCTACTATTATTACGGTTCTTCTATTATGCATAAGTATATTGAGACAGCAACAGTTGCTAAAATTGCGTGTCCAACTCACTGCTTAAACAGAACACTTCTAGTGAATTTTTCGTTAGGCATCGTTGATAAAACTAATTCAGAACTTATAATTTTCTTGCAGCTAAGCTATTCTAAAATACAATGCACTCTACACACTGTCGAAGTTTATAAAACTGTCACTATAACAACATGAAATATTTTGTTTTGCCATGTTGGCAAGTAAAAAAAAACAGGTAATTGCATTACTGTGTCTATAGCATTGTTGACAGTTGCGAAATTCGAGTTTAGCAAGTGCAAAAAAGCCTATGAATATTTTCCGTAACTTCTGCTTCAATCGTAATGCAGCGTTCTAGTGACAAACTCTTATGCACGTGTGGAGTAGACAATAAGGTGGCTTCATGTGTTCTAAATAACATTTATTTTAATCACAACTTTCATTCATCATAATATTCGAATATTGTAAATTTGCACAGAATCAGTACCGGTAATGCATTTAATTGAGTGCTTTGTTGATTGCCAAGGATTTGTCCAAAATGATTAGCCGACACTGTCTCCATGAAGTCAGATTGCAATAAATAAAATGTTAAGTCTTGTAATGTGTTTCAATGTCTGAGTTTCTTCTGTATTTCATTTTTTCGATTTTCCGTATTCTTAATTTTGGTTGAACACTACATTGCTAAGAAATTAACGAAATATGGTTTTTAATATGCACTAAAAGCTGAAATATGCATTAACCCTTTAAATATGCATGTATAGAGTGTAAGAAGTAGAAGTGCCATTACAGCACAGTCTAGTATATAAGCTTGAGTTGTGAGGGTGCTAGGAACAATAGACTGTGCCGGTACTATTTCGCATTGTCTGTAGTGAGGCGATATTAGCGATCCTAGTGGCTAGCAACTATCTATGGATGCATATTTACTACGTATTGAGCTTCGTGACTGTATATACTAGACTGTGATTACAGGTTATTTTAACTGATAATTATTCATGGTATAAGGAACAAAAAATGTCCTCACATTTTTTTCTAATTGCAATATTTAATTAATTATTAAAGTTTACAATATTAGACATTTGGCAAAGTTGCTGGATCGGGAGGAGGGAGTTTACAAGTACACAGTACAGCTGTACCGGTACAAAACAGATGCTCCGTTACAATGCAGGGGCGGACCAGGCCAACTGTCGTTTACATAAAACGCGCAGCAAATCCAAATTTTCAATCTCATTAATAGTACATTATAGTAAATTTGCATTTTATTGAACAATATTGGTCCATTTTTAATTGTACATCTAAAAAACAATAGTTTACTGCACACAATCACATGAACGTTTTTTCCTAATGGAAAATTTTGATTATCAGTCAATTAGTCCACTGCAAAAATATCCATCATTATCAATGCCCAGTATCAGATACAGGATCTTGAGCTATTAAATGTCCAATATAAAATATGTCCACAGTCATTAAATGACCATTATCTTTAATGTCTATAGCCATTATATGTCCAATACAAAAATATCCACGGTCATTAAATGGCCATTACCTCAAATGTTCCGAGTTATTACATGTACGGTATTACGAATGTCCTGAACAATATTTATTAAAATGTAAATTAATAATTTAACAATGTAATGTAAGCTAATTTACAACATTCTGTTAACCTACGTATTTTATTTTATAATTTTCTTCCTCACTGGGGTCAGCAATTCAGCATGCATCTGTATATCTGTGTATGATATGTTTCCCATTATTGTTGTCGTTATTTGATTGTATTACTGTACAATCACTTCAATTCGCCGTTGAGTAGTATTATACTGTGGTCTGTGGATAAGCTTCGGGGCTTCTACCGCGTTTCTTGGTGTTGGTGGCTGACGTTTCGACCGCTGTGTTATGGTCATCTTCAGAGCAGTTGGATAAGGAAATAGTCTGTGAGCTCGTATATATATATATATATATATATATATATATATATATATATATAGTAGTCTCGATGGGGGACCTTATGAGGGCCAGTATGTAATATGAATACTCCCCTTCACACAGACCTCAACCGGATTGGACAACGAAGGACCAATCAGATGCCAGAAGGAGAACTTACAACCTATCACCGAAGGTACTCCCCCCATCGAGACTACTGTGTATATATATATATATACAGACTATTTCCTTATCCAACTGCTCTGAAAATGACCACAACACAGCGGTCGAAACGTCAGCAACCAAGACAACGCGGTAGAAGCCCCGAAGCTTATCCACAGACCATGTACACCAGCCGCGGAAGCCTACGCGAATAGTATTATGCTGTACTTATTCTTTACGGGATATTTTACGGTTAAGTGACCATTGTGAACTGGATTCAATGCCATTTTCTGTCTCATTCTGTTCTTGTTTTATATTTTTTATAAACCTTGAAACACTGACATAATGTCCAGATATCACTTTTTGAAATTTAAATTAGAAACCTTCCACTTCATTATTGATTCTACGGCCTTGCAATGCTATTTCATGGGAATACCACATAGGAAGTGTGAAAGAATCTCGGTAGTGTAGCTCTTCGAAAAGAATGTTGAATATTCGTCTCTATGCATGCCACATACTGGATAGTTTGACTGGTGGACATTTCTGTATATTTCGCATTTTGATTTGTGGACATTTCTATATATTGAACATTTTAACTTATGGACATTACTGTATTATATCCAACATTTTTACTTCTGGGCAATTATGCATATTAGACATTTTGTGGACATATTTGTGGTGGACTTTCTGTATATTGGACATTATGATGTGGACGAATTGATCTGGAATGGAAATTTTAATCTCTTCTACTTCCGTAAAGAAGTATCAATTTTAAAGAAACTTAAAGTTTACAGCTTGTCATATTTTAGGACATGACACTCGACGCAAAATCACTTCTTACAGATAAACCATTTGTATGTGATTGTCTAAGTTCAGTTTGTTTTCGTATCAATACGAACTCGTTAAATTACATTTTAAAATTGTACATACGGATTTTATCAGATTTTCCACATGTCCACCGTCGTTCTGAAGGCAGGCATCACATCTTCAAGTTCAGTTGTTGCGGACACGTTAAAAAATGCAAGGAGTTTTCTTGATTGAGTTTGCAACTGCAAAAATACGTTGTCACAGAACAACTTCACTGTCAAGCACATCCACATTGTAAACCAAGTCCTTCATAGGGCCCCAAAAAAAGAAAAGAAATTCAAAGGATTAAGACCAGGGCTGGCCAATGAATGGTCCATTTTACCTATCCAATGTGCAGGAAATCGAGAGGCTAAAAGTTTTCGTACCCTGTGGTAGAAATGAGCAGAGGTTCCGTCATGCATGAACCACATATTTAGTGTCTCTTGTAATGGCATATTTTCTAGCTATTTTGTTAGTGTCCTCTTTAGAAATTTTCTGTATTTAGTACCCGTGAAATGTAATGGAAAAATGTAGGGTCCAACTAAATAGTTTCCAACAATTCCCGTCAAAACATTAACTCTCCATCGATGTTGTAAGTCTTTTTGTGTAACTGCATGTGGATTTTCGTCCGGCCATATGTGATAAATTGTGAAAATTGAACACTTCGTCACGAGTTAAAGAAGCTTCGTCTGTTACAACAACGAGTGATATAAAGTTTGCGTTGTCTTGGCGCCGAGTGAGAAACAATTCGCAAAAGACTGTTCTTGGAACCTGGTCATGAGTTGTAAGGTGTTGTACAGGTTTTATGTGGTATGGGTACAATAACTGCTGTCGTAACGTTCTATGCACTGTCCAATGAGACATACCAACTTCTGGAGCAATGTTTCTAGTACTACGAGCTGGATTTCCGCTTACGATATTCAATATGTCTTCTTCAATAGCTAAAGTTTTTGGTCGTCGTTCAGGTCCACGGTTTTCAAAACGGAGTAAAAGACTTCCAGTTTCTAATAATTGTTGAGAAACTGCTACAAAAGTTCGCCGATTAGGTAACCTTTGCGGTAAAGTTTACGGTACATGCTTCTTGCCGCACTTAAATTACGACGACTTTCTCCATAAATTAATAACATTTCATGATAGTCGTTAACTGTGAATGACATTGTAAGTTGATACACTTAAAATGACACAGTGTCTACCGAATACCTGTACTGAACTGCCATCCGCTCGAACAGAAGACCTATGGACAGGGAGCTTGAACTCAGCTGATCTGTACGTGTGTGCAGAGTACTGTCAGCTGCATGAACCCTGCTGAACGTGTTGTCACGTCTCACACGTCAAAATATTGACAAATTTAAGCATGCATTATTATTTAATTTCACGAAAACGTAATGGAACACACAAATATTTAATTAAACTAATATTAACTATTTGGTAGATATACAGTACCTATTGATGTAATATTATTTTCGTGTTTTTACTAACGATATAAGCAATATAACGTAAATAAAATAGGGAAAGAAATATTTTATTTGGGAAAATTATCAAGTTTTTTCCCTATGTTGTATGGACATTTTTCGATCCTGTAGACCATCTCCGACTACTGTGAAAAGGAGGGCACTTATACACCGTACACCGATTCCCGGTCAGGATGAGTTGCCTGGGTGAGGTTCTTTCGGGCTTTTTCCCTCACTCCTATGGATGAATATCAGGTAACTTTATCAAGCGATTGGAACCCCACTCCTCTTCGCCACTTCCTTTCCTCCCCCATCATCCTTTTCTCATCATCCCGTTTCTGGTTTTTCAGATCACTCTACCGGTGGCCTCCCGAAGCTGCTGACTCTCTCGACCGGCCTCCGTGGATTGTAGTTTAGCGATGTTGGATGGCTTCTACAATGGCACCCGAGGCGGACCTACTCGGATGAGGAGTTTCGCCTCGGACCGACAGGGTGGCCTTGGGGGAACTTGCCGAAGCAGGAATGATATATGGATTCTGTCGGCTGTATGGACCGGTCATTAAGGGAGTCATGGGATTAGGGCGGTGCTCGTAGGGGATGTGTCATGCAACTCATTTCATATCGAGGGTTAGCGTAATAGATCGCAATAGGTTGCAGTACTAGGCCATCCGTGCCCCCCTCAGTTAAATTCCATTCCATTTCATTCCATACCCCTTACACCCTGTATATGCATTATAAAACCTTTATTTTGGTTACAAATAACTTTAAAATGCATTTATATAATGTTAGCATATGATTTGCAACTAAGGAATAAACATGCCTCGTATTTATAATATAATCGACTTTCATTTGAAATAAAACTCATATCAGGTTCAAATTCATATTTCGCATTCCAAAGGAAAATACTATGTTACGATAATTTTGTCGTTTGTTAAGGAGAATGGAGGAAGTTACACAACACAGAACTGCACGCATTGTATTCTTCACCTGACATAATTAGGAACTTAAAATCCAGACGTTTGAGATGGGCAGGGCATGTAGCACGTATGGGCGAATCCAGAAATGCATATAGAGTGTTAGTTGGGAGACCGGAAGGAAAAAGACCTTTAGAGAGGCCGATACGTAGATGGGAGGATAATATTAAAATGGATTTGGGGGAGGTGGGGTATGATGATAGAGACTGGATTAATCTTGCACAGGATAGGGACCGCTGGCGGGCTTATGTGAGGACGGCAATGAACCTTCGGGTTCCTTAAAAGCCATTTGTAAGTAAGTAAGTAAGTAACGTTAATGAGATGGAAGGTTTGTAAATTTGCGAAGATAAATGTGCTAGTTAAATACTGCTTACGCACAAAGCATGTTACATAAACTTACGTAAATAGTTTTTAGGTATTTCATAGAATGTAGAGTTTAGTGAGAAAGCACGTGGCTTTTAAATGTTAGCTTTCTTTTGAAAAATACGACAGATTATAGTAAATTTAATGAAAGTGTAATTTCTTGCTTTCCATTAAGTAGACTATTCTACTCATTGTAACATTGAAAGGTACTGGACGAGTTCATTTACTCCTACTGTCAGCTTTCTAAAATGCTTGTCTATAGCATGGAAAAAGATGCTTAAAATGGAATCCCAATTTATAAAGAAGTCACGACACAATGTACTGCGTTTTATAGAAGAAAAGGCTATTTGAAGACGAGCACGACGTTGAAGCTTTGTCTGCAATCTTTTCTAATTCTTGTAAAGCGCTGTGTTTCGTCAGCTCATCGAATACGAATTAATGGGGTTTTCGGCAGAAGGTGCACACAAATGAAGCGACAAGTGCTTAGTTTCCCAGCCAAATGCACAAGATGTAGAGAAAGACGTAAAATCTCCCAGGTGAACTGCAACAGGATGCACAGATAACCATCTAAATCCTAGTTTTTAAACTCTTGAAAATAAATGACACTGATCACATCGAGAGAGATGTGAGGTTTATTGCAGGCAAAGTGCTCTGTTGACGTTTTCTCAAACTGTCCTATATTCCATGTCAAACTATCCCTTGCTGTGATTGGATGGTCAGACCTTCAGCCTGTCACGCCGACGATCTTGGTTCGAGTCCCATTGACGCCTGAGATTTTTTATTTTTCATAGTCACACTAGTGGCGAGCAAGGTCGCAGTTCGGTATTTTCTCGGGGTTCTCCAATTTCCCTATAATAGGCAGCTATATCATTCCGTCAATATTTTTCCATTTCGTCATCATTCCATAGCATTTCCCGAACGCTGGCTGGCGAAGCAGGAAGGAGCCGGCCTAGGAACGGGTGGGGTGGCATGCTCGAAACCTAGGAACGCAGCGAGCCTTAGTGTAGTCAGCCGGTTAGCTTGTAGGTTAGCGCAATAAATAGTAAAAGTCGCACTGCTGGTTATAGTGCACCCCTCCCGAGAATTCCATTCCATTCCCTGTCAAACTCATATCATAACTCTTTCTAATATATTGAGAGAGGTTTATCTAAGAACTTCGTGAACACTATTAATTCTATTTCTGAATTTAGAACACCAGTAAAATGGGATCCAATAGGTACTATTAAGTGATACAGGCCTAGATGACGACGTTGACTAGCGGGGATGAATTTGGCCTCAAACCTCCATCGATGAATAGGGCTATTCCTTTGCGTTTCGAAATTTGTATACAACAGCAAACACCCGACGATCAAAGATAAAAGTTCCATTATCTCTTCGTTAAACCATTTGACAATTCCTCCATTTTTTCGTTATGCCAGTTCAGAATTCCATCTATTTTTTTTTTGTCATGCCACTTCACCTTTTCGTCATCCCTACGAAACATTACTGTATATCGCATTTATTGGAACATATAGAGGACATCATATCAGAAGAGCGTATCAACAAATGCAGGGTTATTGAAATATTTTCATAGAAATTATTTAGGTATGTTTGGAAACAAACATTTGAGAATTACAATAGGCTTGAAGAATGATCAAAGAATGTAGCATACCTTGTTATGTAGAAAAGGATAGTAAAAATTAATCTGTATTTAAATGGCTCTAATGGAAAGATGTAGTTTTGTTGATACGCCTTTCTGGCAAAATACCCTTGATGTAGCGATCGCATATACGGCGTGCCTTTCCTATCAAGAGCCATCGAATATTGAGACATGGAATAATATTTAGTGGATGATTATGTGGCTTATACAGAAACATCATTTTATTTTAATAACATTTCTAATATTAACCTGGCTATACATTTGGAATAACGGTTGAGAACCGGAAACACCGTTTCCTACCCCCTTTCACGACTGGAGTTCGATGATACTGGCGTAAAATACAAACAAATCACTTTACTAGGTGTAGGAGGGAAGAAAAGTAGTTCATGCTTTTACGTAAACAAGGAAATATAAAAATTCTGAGTTTGATCATTTTCATTAGGTTTTTGTTTAATCAAAATACAGTACAGTATTGACAATAACTGTTTTTACTCACGAACTGAGCTATGCATGCGGATGTATTCATTATGCAGTGTATAGTATACTGTCTACAGCTCATTAGCGTACAATATAGAGAATAAAGTTAAATTTAAATATAAGCATAATAGGCCTATGGATATTTAAACACATTTTTGAAAATTATGGCCGTTCATTTCGATACAGGCTTCAGTTCTAATGTGCATATTATCGCACAATAGGCTAATGTGCATAATTCCAATTATCATGTTCGTACTTCGTATCAGTAACTCATGTTGAAATAAGTCTGTACCTACTCTATAAAAGAGTACTTTACGTACTGTAAATTCAATCTTCACTTCTACCAGACTCGCATAGATAAAATTACTCAGACATGCTATCTACTGTCCGTCCAAGTGGCTATGTTCCAGGATCGTGGAAAGGGGGGGGGATCACGTGACAGTTAATTACTTAACGAGGTCCTTTTATTTCAGTTATTTTAAACAGTTGTACAATATTACGTAGACGTCCAATTTCTAACAGAAATTAATATTTTGAGAAAATAGCTAAAACAGCCCAGCCACTAGCCTTTACAGAGGGGCGAGCAGAAGCGGTTGGGGGGAAATCGTTATGCTACGTAGGCAAACGGACGACAGTACCTGTTCGAAAATATGATTCAATATTGAAACATATTTCTGGAACATACTATAATCACTAACTCAGTACTGTTTACTATGACTGCATATGCGGGCCTTGGTTTTTTTGTGGAGGACGTTTGGACCTTCATTAGTAGAAGAGGTAGGAATGAAGTACATTCAAAACCTCAGGTGCAATAAACATTTAAGTAAAAATAAAATGATGTCCCTGTACAAGAATTGTACTAAAACTGCAGTAAATCAGGTATGCTCTATAGTATGCCTTTGAATGTTGTATCTTTTTGTATGAAATTATCACATGGTATAATATAATGCCGCAGTAGATTATAGGCCTATATTTTAAGGTTATATAAATTATTATAAATTATTTTGTACCTTGCCTGTCTAATTATTGTTTAATAATCACGTTTAGATGGTAGGCACATTTGGTGGGAAACGGAGGTGCTCGGGCATGGATTCGATTCTCACTTTTGCTGCTCACTTGGTTAGGTTTTCTCCGAGTTTTTCTCAACTGTAAAGTTAATGTAGACAATCATAAGGCGAATCCTCGACTTCATCTCACCAAATACAACTCGCTATCGTCAATTGACAACGTCATTAAATAACCGATTGATATCACGTTCAAAAACCTCTTCGCTTTCTCGACTCCGAAAATCAGATAAAGAAAAATCTTGCGTTCAAATAAACAGAATATTTTATAGTGAAGATTTTATGAAAGTCTACACGTTCGTTAATACTAGACGGGAAGTACAGGGACATAATTTGTTTTTTCTTCAATTTTCATTATAGGCTACCTGAGTTTTTGAATGTACTTCATTCCCACTCCTTCTACTAATGAAGTTCTACCGTTCTCTACACAGATTCAAGACTGCATATACAGTCAT
Source organism: Periplaneta americana (assembly GCF_040183065.1). NCBI lineage: Eukaryota > Metazoa > Arthropoda > Insecta > Blattodea > Blattidae > Periplaneta > Periplaneta americana. The sequence continues at coordinate 100,672,617 of NC_091124.1, forward strand.
AGTAGCCTTACGGTCATAATAAACAGTAGGTTACAAAAACATGTTCGCGTTTTCCAGTGACGAAAGAGCTTTAAATATTGAATCATTTTCGCAAAGGTACTGTCGTCCATTTGCATAAGTCGTATCCTGGTTTCCCCCACCAGCTTTTATTCGCCAGCTAGTGGCTGGGCTGTCTTAGCTCTTTTCTCAGAACATTAATTTTTGTTAGGAATTGGACGTCTACGTAATATTATAAAACTGTTTAAAATAACTTAAATAAAAGGGCCTTGTTAAGTAATTAACTGTCACGTGACTTCCTCCCTTTCTACGACCCTCCGACATAACCACTTGGACGGACAGTGGATAGTATGTCTGAGTAATTTTATCTTTTCGGGCCGGGTAGAAGTGAAGATTGAATTTATACTATCTAAGATACCCTTTTATAGAGTAGGTACAGAATTATTTCAACATGAGTTACTAGTACGAAGGACAAAACTGGTAATTGGGATTACGTACAATGGTCTATAGTGCGATAATACGAGTATGTACAAAAGAACTGAAGCCTGTATCGAAATGAATGGCCACCATTTTAAAAAATGTGTTTAAATATCCATATTATGATTATTTTTCAATTTAACTTCATTCTCTATATTGTATGGTAATGTGCTGTAGACAGTATAATATACACTGCATAATGAATACGTCCACATGGACAGCTCAGTTCGTGAGTAAAAACACTCATTATTAGTACTGTACTGTGTTTTGGTTAATCAAAAACGTAATGAAAATGATCAAACTCAAAAGCGCGATATTTCCTAGTTTACGTAAATGGATGAAATACTTTTCTTCCCTCCTATACCTAGTGAAGTGATTTGTTTGTATATTACGTCAGTATCATCGAACTCCAATAGTGGAAGGGGGTAGCAAACGGCGTTGATCCAGAGGTATAGGCAAGTTAATATTAAAAATGTTAGTAAAAATAAAATGATGTCCCTGTACAATACTTTTTAAGAAACGGAAAATGCTTTAATATCTCACAGAAAAGGGAGCTAAGAATTCCGTTTCATAATATAGTCTGGATTTTCTCACTTTATACTCTAAGGGTAAACCATCCACCGCTGTGGAGTAATGATTAGAGTGTCTGGCCGTGAAACGAACGGGTCCGGGCTCAAATATTGATTGGGATAAGTTACTCATTTGGGGTTTTTCCGGGGTTTTTCCTCAAATAATTAATGCAGAAACGCTGGGTTACCTCGGAATCATTCGCCATCATTAATTCACACATAATCATCATTCATACAATAATCCAGGTTAAGTTCATGTTGCGGCGTGCTGTACTTGTACAAGAGCGCGGCCGTTCAGCTACCCAATCATTCACAGAATAGGAATGATAAGTACAATAAGCCTCAGGCTGCAGTGCAAGCCTTCGGGTTCCTCCTCCGTACAAGGCAAAGAAAGGTGAACCTAACCATTTTTCCTCTATTAGGGTACTTCATTTGATAGCTGATTACAGTGATTTTCTAATTGCCAGGTTGGATTTTGTTTGCCAATTTTGTTTCGAATTTCGGTCTGACAAATACTACAGCTGGCAGTTAGGCTACTGTCTAACTCGGCATTGTTTACCTTTGAAGAAGCTACTAACGCTCACAAAATAACACATACTAGCGATTCTTATTTAAAATAAAATTAGAATGCAATTGTTGTTTAGTTAACTGTCCGAAGACAGGTGTGAACCTCACAAGTGATACCAACATTACACCACTTATAAGGCAACTAGGCCAGGAGATAATGAGGTAGGATGGCCAATAATGTAATTAACATTTAATATTCTGTGACGCTACAGCCCTTTAGGGGCCCAGACCGACTATGCGGCTGCTGGCCTCACGCCCACATGCCGAAGCAAAGGTGTACGAACATTCAGAATGAAGGTATCGTGTGGTTATCACCATGATCCCCCAGCCGTTATAGCTGGCTTTCGTAACCGGATTTCGCTACCTATCGATGCTCCCCAAATGCATCGTGATGCTGAATGAACATCGGCCCATACACTTACAGAAATTTCATGAGAAAATTTCTTCCCTCCTGAAGACTCGAACCAGCGCGCATTCCGTAACTCGAGTCCTAGGCAGGATGTGTTAGACCACAATGCTACGGCGCGGGACGTAATTAATAATAATAACTAATACAATATAAATAAATAAATAGTAGGGTAAACATAGGTAATTTCGTGATAATTTCATGAAAACGAATTTAAAATGCAAATGTGTAAATATATCCTTATTCCGATTTTTTCATCTAAAAGGCGATAACTTGCTGTACAAATCTGGAGACATAAAAGATTGGATACGTTCTTGAATATGTGCCAAAAACCACTTTTACAACTTAAGCTGAAAGGTTGGTTATTTCGTGATAATCTTGGTAATTTCGTGATATTGCATTGATAATTTCGTGAGAGGTAGAAGAATTGTGGAAAAATTCATTAGAGTCAAATGAAATTCTCATTTATTGTTACAAGACTTCAAACATAGTAATTCCGTCTAATATTCATAGCAAGAAAACAGAAATACATGTCAACACATAATAAGAATGAAATCAAAGTAAAAATTGAAATTGAAAAGGGATATTCTTTGCCCTGAAAGGGTGAACACTTTTATTACGGACTTTCCTATAGCCTATATTACTAGGGTAACTCCAAAAGTAATGCATAACGTTTGTTTAAAAATTATATTTTTATCCTACAGCTTTGCTATTTTCACAGAGTGTAGATGCATCCTTCAGGAACAAAATGTCACTTTTCCGCATAATCCCTGTCCCTTTCAACTTCCTTACGTAACCTAGGAACGAGGGCCTGTAGAACAGCATGGTAAAAGTCTGGACCAACACGTCTGAGCCATTCTTTAGCAGCGTGCACAAGGGAGTCATCTTCTAACCTCGTTCCGCGAAGGGATCCTTCAGTTTACCAAAGAGATGATAATCGAACGGTGCCAGTTGAGGACTGTAAGGCGGATGTTTCAGTGTTCTCTATCCGAATTTTCTGATCTGCTCTGTGGTCTTGTGACTGACATATGGCTGTGCGCAATAGCAGAACATCCTGCCTCTCCTGATGTCGTCGAACACGACTCAGTCGAACTTCAAGTTTCTTGAGAGTTGCAACATACCCGTCAGAATTAATGGTGGCTCCGTGTGGCATGATGTCCACAAGCAAGAGTCCTTCTGAATCGAAAAACACAGTAGCCATAACGTTTCCTGCCGAAGGTGTACTTTTGAATGTCTATTTCTTTGGTGAATTTGCATGATGCCACTCCATTGTCTGCCTCTGTCTCCGGTCCAAAATGGTGGCGCCATGTTCCATCTTCTGTCACAATTCTTACAAGTCATCTAGCACTTATCATTGACACTTAGCATGATTACAAATCAAACAGAAGCTATACTGAACCCATTGCGTCTCCATTTTCTTTTTTTGTTATCACATCTTGTCTTCAGATTTCTAAAATTCATATTGTAATACGTTTTATACTATTTTAAAAACTGTAACACTTAATTCTCAACAAAGTTTCGCCTCAAACAGCTAAGATTTCTATCAGTAAAGCTAAGCCTATATGGCGACTACAGACGTATCTAAAATTCCAAAAACATTTCCTAAAATTTCATGAAGATACAATAAATCTTTGTGCCAAATATCATATGCTTTATTAATAAGCCTGTAATGTAATTACAAACATCCACAAAATTTGTATGCCTGAGAAGTCGACGCAAACTTGCTCTCTCCAAACATAAAAGCTCACTGAAGCAACTACAATAGTCATACAAAGCTTAGCTGTATGTTTCTGGAAACTGGACAACATATGCAATCCCTTGGCGGAAATTTGGAACTCGTAACACCATTGGTTAGTCCACATAAGATCAAAGAAAAAGTATCACGAAATAACCACTGCCACGAAATTACCAATGTTTACCCTATTCATTTTAGAGTGGTAATCGGTTTTCTGAGTTTCTACTAATCATTTGATGTGGTCAAAATATTAATTTTTTTTAGGTTAGGTCTCATGAATAGGGTCCGTATTCCAGCTACCTATAAACTGGAATAAAGTTGTCTGATTCAAAGTATATGTGACGTCACAGCGCAGATACAGGTATGTTCGTATACAAAATAGTTACGCATCCTCTGCTCTCTTACTCTAGAAAGTGAAAATCGGGACGCAGCCATAGTGAGTAATCTTATCGATTACTACTCCTACTAGTCGTATTAGGGCAATTTAAATAACTAACACTTTTGTGGCTGATTGAAGGTTCATTGCAGAGCGTGTAATATTGTCGGGCAAAGTTGAGGATAATTGAACCAATATTTTTACTGTTAAAATATACAACATTACATATAAATTGTGTAAAATAAACGTAAAAGTGACGCAAAAACAGTGTACTGAATGACACTGAAATACCAAAAGGCACAGAAAGTGTGTTGAATGTAATAAAAAGAACCAGTACCATAAAAATCTCTAAATTATGAAGATATTAACTCGAGTTTAGCATGGATTTGTGTAACCTATCATGATGTTCAATGCCAAAATCCCAATCAATAAATTAAATAATCTATATTTTATGGAATTTATAGAGAAGTACATAGAAAATGAGTGGGTTTTCAGTGACGAGCGAGAAGCAATATCCTAATGAAACACGAAAAAATATTACAGAATAGAAATAGCTTGTAGTACATCATGCACCAATAACGTCATGTGCTATTGAAAGAATTTCTTGCAATATAAAATCTTTACAAGTGACATCCGCATATGTTCAAGTTCCGTAACTTAAGAATGCACGTTATTAGGCCTATTCACTTCAAAGATCACGAGAAAATGAACATCACGGTTCAAGCATGTGTTTACTAGTATAGCTTCAGAATGTCAGGAGTTGACTGTACCCCACGAACACGCAACGACGATGTGTTTGTTTATATCCTTATCCGTTGCATCATCTGTGTTCGGCATACTATATACCCAATGTGTCTTTAACTTCAGTCTTTAGGTAGCTGGAATTCGAAGCCTACTCATGAATAATAAGCTATTTAGTCAAACTAATGAAATTCAAGTTGCCAGACAAAAGGGATTTTAATATTAGATCAGTAAATAAATAAATAAATAAATAAATAAATAAATAAATAAAATTAATAATAATAAATGAATAAACAAACAAGCAAATAATAATAATAATAATAATAATAATAATAATTATTATTATTATTATTATTATTATTATTATTATTTTTATAAAGCTTTGGTGATGTCTGGTAACGGTTGGTAGCATTGGAAAAAAGGCAATTACCTTTTTTAGGAACTAATCTTACGTGAACTCATTTTACATAGCAACGTTAAAATCGAATGTTTTTCTTGTGGACTGAGCGCATCGCCACGGAAGCTCCGCGTCACGGCTCTCTTGCATGCCAACTGCTGGACGCGATAGCATCAGATCTGAAACGTGGGGATCAAACAAGCCGTGTGTGGTTTCCTTTCACTGTTTACATCGAGTCAATTAACCGGCTGCGGTAATCCCCTCCTAATAGCATTCACCCCCACCACGCGCGTCTCTTTGCTTCGGCCACTTGGGCGCCCTCCCGTTGCTTTCTCATGCATTAGCCCTGCCACTTGAAGGGCTTTTAGTTATGTTATATGCATGACCGTATCAATGCTGCCCCGTAAGCCGGCAACATGCTGCGGATCAGCCCGCAATTTACCAACAGGCATCAAACACGCTGCGTTCTGCGCCAGAAAAGGATTAGCCCTTCAACACTAACGTGCCTCGCACAAATATGCGGCCAATTTTAATCCTCCCACTATGAATTTCAGTTCTACTCGATCCTGGTATTTTTTAGTAGATCGTTATTTATTTCGACAGAATATGTCGCTCAAACACCACAAATTTCCACAACTAAATTTTATGATTTATCAGGATCTTGCGTAACTGATGCATTTAACTTCAATGCTGACCACGATATAAAATATCTGTTTGTACTTTAATTAAAATTAGGCCTACGTCCATAGTGATTATAGTCAATTTCATGGTCGTCACGGGTCTTCTACTATGAATTCTGCTGCTGTATTCCATCTTCACTCAAGATGTTCACAATAGATTATGGTTTATTTAAAGATGATCGCAACTACAGAGGTTATATCAGCGTCGCCGATATGCCGGAATTTTGTCCCGCAGGATTTCTTTTACATGCCGGTGAATCTACTGACATGAGCCTATCGCATTTAAACACACTTAAATGCCATCGACTTGGGCCGAGATCGAATCCGCAACATAGAGCACAGAAGGCCAGCGCTATACTGACTACGCTACCCAGGGCGCCTTTCACAATAGAAAGATCATATCGAGAGAATGACCGAAAATTTTCATCAAAGGAACTTATAATGTATCGGTAATTTCTAAAAAGAAAAATAACTTTAAAGCGATGCCAAAAACGATGGATTCGACCATAATGCCATGTTATCATATGGTCACATGGATGAAGAATATGATCATCATGATGATGACGATGATGGTGTTGTTGTTGAAGAAGATGATAGTGATGATAAATATATTTGCTAGTGGTATGACTTCTTCGGATGCACTGGAAGGAAGGTGAACGGGAGAAAATTTCGGAGTAGAAGAACATACCAGATAAACGACAACGAAATACGTGCATCATATGCAGAGACTAAGAGGAAGGCAGAAAATGAGAATGAATGAATCCTTCGTCATATTGTTAGCATAGCACATAACAGCCTATTTGGAAAACGGTAGAAAAATACATATTCATTCATAGTAGTTAAATAACATAGAACACACATTCAGTTTAGCCTTCAATTACTAATCTAAAATAAACCCCAAGTCCACTGAACGTTTACCTATCGGAGATGCTATGTGACCATAACAATGAATAAATCAAACCATACACTTCAGTTTTCCAGTAAGCCTGCATGTAGGTTTTTATTTTAATTTTCATAACTTGCACTACCGATAATACAATTTTCAGTTTGTTCTGTAAAAAAAAATAAACATAAACATAAAATAGGAATGCTGTATAGACTGAGTTCTGAAGTGGGGGAATATTAAATATCGGTGCCAGAAGACTTCCGGTATACTTCGTGAAATATTTACGTACCCTCATTTTTATATTTTAATTATTTTGACCATTAGAGGCCTAATAATCATCAAGTGACAAGTACATCACTGCATTAGCGTCTTCGCTCCCGAATCCAGCGGGCCGGGGTTCGATTCCCCTCTTGGGACGAGTTGCCTCGGTGAGGTTATTTCCGGGTCTTTCCCTCACTCCTGTAGGTGAATATCAGGTAACTTTATCACGAGTATGGAACGACACTCATTCTTGCCACTTCCTTTCCTTCCCTATCATCCTTTCCTCATCATTATGGTTGTCTTACTTGGTTTTCAGATCGCGCCTGCGGCGGCCCTCCGGAGCCGCCGACTCTCTCGGCCGGCCTCCGTGGATATGAAAAGCTATGGTAGCTGGTGACCAGCAACGGAACCCACTCCCCTCTAAACGGGAGAAGGGGCTTACACTTAACATTAATGGCAATGGGATCATACAGTTCACACTTCGCCACACGAACTTGTTACTCCTCCATATGTTCGTCAATTAATAGTTTTCCGCTTACTATTAATATTCTTGTAGCAGAATTTTATTCTAAGCGAATATTCATTTCCTCCTTCTGTTAAAAGTCCAAACATTATCCGTGATGGCATCTAAAAATGATGTATTCATAATATCACAAAGAGGAGACTCACACGTCTATGACTTCATACTGCATAAAATTTTGCACTTGATAATTAGACCATAATTCAGATAATTTTCCTTTTCCATCTAATCTTTAATTTTACTTTTCTCTCGCTTTTCCTTTTCCGATGCCGATAGATGATATGGCTAAAACTGAATGAATGTTAAAGGAAGTAATGGAAGCCAGCGATGGAAAAACGCTACAGAGTCATTTCCACAGATTGAATCTTAACATTTCTTCTAACAAAAGAACCCTACTGATGTTTATGAGTTCTTTAGCAGCTACCAAACCATAATCGAACATCTCATGATGTTAGGCCTACTCTTGGGATTGAAATCTGATGCTTGTCTTAGGTGGTCTAATAGTCTATCTTGTTTCCTGTTGGATTCGAGATTTACAGGTTTTAATCCAGTAGAGGACGAGGGCAAAATAAAAATTCATTTTCTATATCACTTAAATTTCTTATGGAAAGGGAACTACGTACATATTGGCCGAGAAGTTGGCGAATCTCCTTTTATTTCGCGAAATTCGTGTTAGCGTGTTGGTTACTATGTGAACCTTGGTAACCATACAAGGTTCATATGTTGATGACTTATGGTGCGAGTAATAATCGGTATAACACAACGTAAGGCTTACGAGCAACAGTGGAGGATGTCTTCACGCACGTGTCCCGGAATTATCTCTGCAAAATATTTGCCAGAACATGGCACAGAATTTATGTGTGCTACGACATGACGGTCTCCATACCGATCTTCTGGAACATTAAACAATCATATCAAGCATTCAGTCTTAACCATCATAATGGTCGAAAACAAAAGGGGGTACGCCCACTCCGTACTTCATATTGTACCTCTGTGTTATCTCCGTGATATAAACCGTCAGACGGTACGGGTTCGAGTCTCGGTCAGGCCTGAAATTGATATTCTACGAACCGAAGGCTGTGAGTTCATACCACATCAGTAACACTACTCATTTACTACACTTCAATCGATTTCCATTTATTATCTTCTTTTCAATAGTGAAACTTAGGGCAGAAAAGGTCCAAGTTCGACTGTTTCTCAGAATTCTCCGGGTAAACACATCGACATATTTCCGTGAACAACTATCCATTTCATTATCATATTAATCACACGTCGGCGACTTGAGGAGAAGGCTATTCTTCAGACATGTGGACCACCTTGCATGTATCCTAGATACACAGCCTGCCTTAGTTCAGTCCACAGATGTGAGTAAGAATGTACCCAGCTGGGAGTTAGTACAATAGACCAAAGAATTGTCCAAATTTTGGGTCGTTATGACCCTCGCATATAAATAAATCAATCAGCTTCATCATGTAGATGTCGAAGTTAATGTGTAAAATCGGATTCAAACAAGTTATATCTATCAATGCTTAATTGAAAGTATTATGCTAATGTGTTGCACTCAGTATACAAAAGCTGACATACTAGTTTCTGGCGAAAGAAAGAATTGTCCTCGAAGTAAAACATTCCTTAGACTGCCAACAAATAAGTTTTTATGTCCTATAATTTTGTTTGTCTGTCTGTCTGCCTGCCGTACATTTATTTATTTATTTATCTATTTATTTACTTATTTATTTATTTATTTATTTATTTTATTTATTTATCTATTGAATCTGGCGGAGTTAAGGTAATCAGGTCTCCTCTACCAAACCACCAGAATACAAATAGACATATACAAGAAACAAATGCACAGAGAAGAAGCAAATAAGAAAATAGAAATAAAATTACAGATACAAATACAAAAAACATAAATGCAAAATAATTAGAGAACTAAAAACAGTATTCGGAATAAATTAAGACAAAACCTGAATTAAATTATGGTGTACGAAACTTTCATGTCGTAGATAACATTCGAGTTAAAATCTGTTTTGTTTGGGTAAAGGACGATAAAGCATACAAATTAGTTTGGATATAAATTAAAATTAAACTTCGGAACCTTATTGCAAATAATTTTCTACACGAATAAAACACATCAACTGCTGCTATTCTTTCGATTATTGCATATTCACTTGTAGAATTTAACTTTTGTGTTCATCTAGGGAACAAAATTCCATCTGCACAAAAAAATGACTTATCCCCCTTTACCCGAACACCACAGAAATATTCCTCTTATCTATAGAATACTTCCGCTGTGAGAACTCACAAAAGAAAAAGATACTTCTTCTCTTGGGGAACTTTTGTAATTGCTAATGCGTACCTTGACCACACGTATTATTTGTAGGAAAGAAGTGTATTAAAATTATGATGACCGGAATACGCCAAGACACTCTGTAACTTTTTCGGTACTAAAATTCTTGCGTTATGATTGTATTGTTTCCGCCATAGTGACTCCGTACCATCCTTATTGAAGGGCTGTTGTATGGGTTGGTGGCTTCGGTGTTTTCTCTTTCAGCCGGCAGGTAGCGGGTTAGACTATTTATTCAGCTTCGCGTAACCACAACTCTCACATGTTCTATAAACAAGAATTCCTTTTAAGCATTTATTCATGACCCGACTCACCCCTCGGGCGCCCCAAGAAAGGGAATAATTGAACGAGTTAAGTAGTTGGCAGCAGCTGAAACATTCCAGTATAAACAAGTCGCCCGAGGTAAATGCGTTCTGAGGAACTTCGCAGCATAACGCTATTATCCTCACATGCTCGTAGGCTTTTATTGTTGTTCTCTGAATGCGTGCTCAAGAGAAACTTCCTGTTTCTTCTGTAAGAAACCCTCGCCTTGAGAAACTTCTCGTTATCTACAGATGAGAGAATCCTGGAAACTTAAACCGTTTCGACTTCATGCAAAAACCAGTTCATAATGGCTTTTGTTCATAAAACATATCCGCAGACGTAGGAAGAAAAAAGCCTACAGGTAAAATTATTTTATATATAATTATAGATATTACTCAAGCATAGAGCTTTCAAAGTGTATTTCTTCAATAAGTTGCATAATAGATGCAAATTTTATTATTAAGTAAATTCGCATGAAAGTAGTGTTCTTTGTTTGCTTCTGTATTCAGTTTTGTAATATACAGTAAGTATAATTTATTTAGAAGAAATCGTTTACCCAAGCATTCTGGGTAACCAAAAACACAGAACAATAAATTCATAAGAATAGTAAGTCATTAAAATTAATAAGTGAGACAAGTTTACATAAATAGAAAACAAGAATTTTATAATTCAGATAAATTATAGGCCTACATAGGCTAATTATATTTTTTAGAAACACAAACTTAGAAAAAGTGGAAATATAAAATTTGACATATGGTTTTTGCGGATTGATACAGACCCTTTAATGGTTGAAGTGATTATTCAAGAAATCAGTTATCGGAGGCAAAGGACACTATGTCCATTTTTTACGAAATTGAGATTTTTGCATACTTATATTTAATTTTTCGCTTTTTTTAGTGGTGCAAAACACTAGCTTCTACGCGTAGTAAGTAACAAGCGAGTTAGCCCGTTGGAAAGGGTACTATGTGTCATAAGAAGATCCCGGATGTTTAGGCATTTATAACAGTTAAAATAGGCAGGCCAAAAAAGGCAATTAAAAAGTCAAAAAGGCACAATAATCTTTGAAAAAGGCATTATACATTTTAAAAAGGGATAATATATTTGAGCACTAGATTTAAATTATATCAACATAACTCACATATTTACTTCAACACATGTTGACTTATAAAATACTTTTTTTGTGATTTACTATCTTTTCACAAAACCTTACATAACAGAACTGTTCCATTGGTTGGAAGCACATGAGCACCAAATTCACTAACGTAAGCATGAAGTTTACTTTTCAATGGTTTACTGAATTTAGGCATTCTAGCTAACCGATCTTATATCTTCTGTCACTTGACAAATACTGACTGTTCCTCACTCAAATTTCTTTTTCCTAATAATAATAAACATGTGTAGCACAAAATTGTAATAATAAGATTTGAAAATATGAAAGCAATCGATTGGAAATGCTACGTGACAACTTCTTTGAGAACGAGCTCAATATTTAAAATTATAAAGCTGATTGTTGGTAACGTAAATACATGACAATATTATATTTGTAACTGTGGATTGTTGATCATTATTCATATTACACCAACAATATTAAAGCACGATTATTAGCAGATTAAGCACCGAAATAAATTAATTTTATTTACTATCGTTAGTAACATTAGCCATTGTTTCAAATATTTAAATTTCATACATATTACAATATTACAATTAATTAGAAAATTACAAATATAAAAGAAATATTGCTTTAAAATGACAAACAATGCATTTATTAGTAAGAAACACCTTATAAAGACAAAATAGGCAAAATAAAAATTGGCCCTATCACTTTGATTTACTCCAAATCATATTTATATCTATGCAAATAATGATTTACTTCCACCCTGTAAAAAAGGCATTTTGCCAAACATCCGGGCTGTAGTAGTAAGGTACGGTGTTAAACAGCACTTTCATTTAGCTCTCCTGTAAAATTCGGTATTTTTTAAATAGTGTCCTTTACCTCCGATATACAGAAATAATATCGATATCTCGCCTGTTACAAAGATCTCCGATTTCGAACCATCCGGTGTCCTTTGCAGCGAATTCTACAATATTTCATTCAAACACCGCGATTATTACCATTTATCTATTACTATCTATCTATGTATTAGTCTTCAGATAGTTCTGTCCCAGTCGTGTGAGTATTATGAATAGAACTGTAATTTTTAAATATTTATTTAAATTGTTTAAAATATTTGTACCTACATGTTCACTGGAAAACTATAAAATTGGTAGAGATTTATAGTAACCTAAAATGCCCATTTGTGTCTTTAATACATTTTATATATTAGTTTTACTGCCGCCTAAAGAGCCTATTCCAATAAATTAAAAAAAGTGTCAGTTTAAAAAACTTTAATTGTATAACAACAGAACACACAAGCTCAATAATGCACTCATGTCTGTGCTGTGAACAGTGTTAATTTTTTAATAAATTAACAATATTCGACGTTTTAATTTATAAGCAGCTGTATCAAAACTTTTCAGTTATCAAGTAACCAGTAGTACTGATCATACTTAAATGATCATAAAACTGTCAGAATTGAGACACTTTCGGTTTTCTTATTACCGTAAGACTCAGTAATCAGCTTGATGCCCTGTGACGTCATCTCAGCCTGCCCTGCTGCCCGCTGCACTCAGTTTCGCTGCCGTGGGCACAGCGCAGCGGAGACTTGGGGTGGTGGCTCCTTTTTGTGTTAATTATTTCTCATATTGATTAAATTGAACTTAAAGTAATGTAAATACTGGTATTTACGTGTATGAAATCAAATGATTGATATGTTAGAGATGAAATGAAAGCTAAATAAAACTAAATATTGCATTTTATAATTCTACTTTCTTCTTTCATTTTGTTGGTGCATTAATGGACAAATAGTAAAAATATTTCCTCATCTTCTTTTATGGAATTTTTTAGCCCCTTTATTGCGTACTAATTGCTCAATATTATGAACTATGATCTGGGCAGTACATGAACTAAGGGAACTTTGTAGATTATAGTCAGATGAGTTAGCTAATTCTGTGGTGAAATGCACAGTATGTCGAAAGCATTCTGATGAAACCTGCAAAATCTGACTGATGGAAAATGGGAATAAAAATCACAAAAAGTTTCCCTTACTTCTTATTTTACCTTCAGTTCAATATCACACAGTAATATCACCATTCATATTAGTCGTGTAATATTCAATGAGGTAGGCGAGATCTCATATATAATGAACATGTAAGTTTGTAATTTCTAGCTGAAACTGAACGGGAACACCATCTACATCCACAGTGGATGAGACATCGAAAAATAACATAACAGTTTCGAGAAAATAACAATTCCAAAAAAAAAAAAAAAAGTACTGCAGTTTGGAACACTCGTTCCAAAATAACAGTAGTAGTTTCTGACAGACTGTTCCAGTGTTCATCATAGGAACTGGAGTACTGTATAACATACCGTCCAAACATCTTGTCTGGAATACTCGAGATACCTTTCTTAGAGACCATAACAGTTCCAGCCAAAGTGTTCTCCTTGGATTTACAGTAGTTCCTTCACAGGTGAGAATGATGGGGGAAGCGCGAAATTTTTAACTCCAAAGAATTTGCAGGGCGCGTTTCAATATTAAACAATCTGTCTGATTGGCCGATAAGCTTCAGTTACATTGTTTCCTGTTAATATAGCAACAAGAATAAAGAAATCAAATTGTAAGGTTATTATTATTTTTATCATTATTATTAATATTATTATTATTATTATTATTATTATTATTATTATTATTATTATTATTATTATTATTATTCAAAAGTCATCGTTTTATTATATCCAAAGAAGAAAAAATTACACAAATTTGTTTAGCGTATTATATTGTTATAACATTTGTATATGGTAATATAACACTGCAAATGTAGCCCAAATAACCTCAATGTTTATTACAAATAAAATAATGAAGTTTAATAGAGATTAATATCATGCAGTACTCAAATAATATATTTTATTTAGCAGAAGGCATGATCAAACCATTGTGATGTTTTATAGTTTGAATAAATTACTGCATTTGCACCTCACTCTAACAACTGTCGTATTTCGAATTGAATTATGGTCTAAGATTTTTTGGAAACGGAACTAGTTGCGAAACAATATAATATTTTGGTGATGATAGCGCTGTGTCAAACGCTTGCTGTTATTTCGGAACTGTCCTTTGGAACTAATACTCTCCTGGAACTAGAACACTCGGAAAAGTTGCAGAAAAGAACGACTTTTCCTAGCACTAGGCTATGAAAATCTTGAAAACTGACTCCATACGGACAAGGCTTGAAATCGTGAATGAATTCCTCCCTAAGTAGACGACGACCGTTGAGACATACTAAGTTTTATTCAACATTGCAACTACCTTCTGCCAAGAGTCCCTAATGAACGGGAGATAGGGTTGCATACTGCCGAGGATGATGTAATGCCCGCTTTCCCTGCACGGGAGCAGTATTCAGCGTCCGTATCGCTTTCGGGAGAGTTCATAACACTGGCCAACAAAAAAAAATTTTTTTTTAATGTTTCTTGCGCTTCATGAGTCAATTCTTACTAATCTTGGGTTGAGAAAAACGAATATGACAATGAAAAATTTTTCTTAGCCCTAGTTTCTGTGATACACAATAGGTGGAAGTATTTCAGTTTAACGGATTAAGAGAAAACGATACATTTTAATTACATATGCCAACAACATTGAAAGTGCATTTAATTTTTTTTAAATAGCAGTTACATTCTAAGAGTTCTAAATTTATGGGAATACCTGGCAGATGGTTGGGTCTGAAGAGAACCATGTGTGGCTTCATGAGATCGTCGTCTTTTAGCTTGCCTCTTGTAAGTGAGTTCCGGAGCATCCCTACGCAAAGACAGCAGTAATCCGCAAGCATTGTTTCATTCCAGCGGCCCTGATATCTTTGTTCCATAACAGAAATATCGTGATGGAACCTTCCTCCGTGTTCATCACTGAAAGCTCCACAACTAGGAGGGAAAAAGTGTAGGTGGGAGTGGAAAAAATGGATTTTAAGGGACATTTTGCATGCGAATTGATGATATTTTTGCAGGAGCACTGTCACCAACTGAGTGTAGTTATCATCTCTTTTGTTGCCTAAAAATCCATGAATAACTCCCTTGAAGGCTTCCCAAACTTCCTTTCCATTCCCCGCCAAAACTTGGTCAAATGCAGGATCCTTTACAAGTTCTCGAATTTGTTGCCCGATAAAAATACCTTCCTTGACTTTGGCATCACTTAATTTCGGAAATTTCTCTCTTACGTACTTAAAGGCCTGTCCTTCTTGGTTCATACCTATGACAAAATATTTTATCAAACCCAGCTTAATATGCAGGGGTGGAAGAAGAACATCTTTTGGGTCCACAAGAGACTCGGCAACAACATTTTCTCTCTAGGGTTATGATTTCTTGCAGGCCAGTCTGCCTGAATATAATGTGATTTCCTATCCCTGCTGTCCCACATACATAAAAAGGAGCAATATTTTGTGTACCCCAGTTGCATTCCTAAGAGTACAGCAATGAGTTTTAGATCACCACAGATTTTCCACTTGTGTTCATGATATTCGATTGAGTCGAAGAGGGCTGTCATATTTGCATGAGTCTCCTTCATGTGAACTCTATGACCAACAGGAATAGAAGGAAGACGATTGCCATTGTAAAGCATTACAGCTTTCAAACTAAGCTTGGAGGAGTCTATGAATAGCCTCCATTCAATTGGCTCATGGTTCAAATTCAAACATTTCATCAAGCCATTAATGTCGCAGCAAACAAGATTGTTTTTCTTCTAAAAAAAAAAAAAAGGGAAGCAGATCCCTGTGACGTTGTCTGTACTAGTCTAGACCCTAGAATTTCTGCCTTCTCCTTTCACAGGTCAAGGTCTCTAATGAGATCATTCAATTCCGCTTGACTCAGTCTGCGCAGTTTATCATCTTTTTTCCTCAAAATCAGGGTCCTGGGATGTGGAAGGCTTGTTGGGTTCTTCTTCTTGTTCCATACTGTCTCCAGTTTCTACTTCAAACACACAATTTTCGTGGCATTTTTACCAATTTTACGCTTTAAAAACACTTCCAAACCAGAAATTCTGCATTAATTACAGCAGAAACAATATGAAATTCACAGTGACAGCAACAATAAGTATGTTTGTAACTTACAAACAGCTGAAGAACATTTGTGTTTTGTTATTTGACAAGTGTGCCGACTCCCAAAACAAAATATCCCCCAAACTGAAAATGTTGACTCTAAAAAATGAAAGGTCACTTTATCTACAAAGCAAGAGCTAATATGTCATTTTTATGGTGATTTTTTAATTCAGCAGGTGGAAATACATAAGAATTAGCTATTTTTGAGCAAGAAACATTTTCATTGTTGACCAGTGATAATCACTGACCAAGTGTTTTAAGTTGAGACAGAGATGTCTGGAGAGAAATCATCAAAGTGTACGCCGCGCTGTACGCTTAAATACTACAGCGGCTCCTGAAATTCACGGTTATGACTAGGTATGACGGGAAATTCATTTTTGCCAGCACTGCAACAAACACCTCCACACTAAATAGTATAAACTACCCCTAACTAGAATTTTTAAGCTCATGCCTTCTTCTAAGAGTATACTGTTAATGAATACTAGCTATGAATTTATACATTTTGTTTTTATTTGTGTAGCTGGCTACTTTTGCATTCATTATCAACTGAAAGTACTCTGAAGTAGTTTTTCAATAATATTTGCCATTGAGTTTATATCTGAGTGTCCACAGCTGTGGAGTAACGTTTAGCGCGTCTGGCCGCGAAACCGGGTGGCCCAGGTTCGATTCTCGGTCGGAACAAGTTACCTGGTTGAGGTTTTTTCCGGAGTTTTCCCTTTTTAACCAATATGAGCAAATCCTGGGTAACTGGAACCCGGATTCATTTCACCGGCATTATCACCGTCAACTCATTCAGACGCTAAATAATCTAAAATGTTGATAAAGCGTCGTAAAATAACCTACTTCATATATATATATATATATATATATATATATATATATATATATATATATATATCTGAGTGATTTTAAATCTCGTTACATTGCGCGAATTTTCTGTTAAGCTATGTACATATTTTCAGTCTTTTAAAGATATAGGACATGAAATAATATTGACTGGCAAAAGACAAAGCTTGAGCATGGACAATTAGGAGAAGATTATTGTTAAGTACTGCACGTGAAATTATGATTTGTGAAAGTATTGTCATTTTTCTGATGCCATAACGTTTGTTTCTTACAAATAAATATAAATTTGAGGACATATTATAGTATTTTATGTGCCTACTTTAACATTTTATAAGTTTATTTTAGATACCCAAACATAATAATAAGAATAATAATAATAATAATAATAATAATAATAATAATAATAATAATAATAATAATAATAATAAAATGTATTTATTCTGCGGAAGTTAAGGCCATCAGGCCTTCTCTTCCACTTAGCTAGAAATAAAAGGAGCTGATACAATTTTACTGACTAATATTTAGAGAACACTAATAAAAAATTCATACAGTCATGCAAGCACAAGTTGAGCAAAATAATGCAAACATGCGAAATAATAATTACAAAATAATGTAAGGCTAGAAGTTACATGCAATGAATATGCAAGCTGTAAGTGAACCAATATTACAAATTACAAGAATAACAAATTCAAATGTAAAGTATAACTATACAACACTGAGGAAAATTACATATAGGCCTATATATATATATATATATATATATATATACACACACACACACACACACATACATAAGGGAGAATTAAACATGAATACTAGTCACATGTTTAAACAATTAACTTTTAAATTACAATATCGTTCGACATTTCCTGAGGGAGCTGGGTAGGGAGTTCCAGAAACGAATTGCTGATACTGTAAAAGAGGAAGAATAGTAAGCTGCTTTATGGCAAAGCTTAGGTAATAAAGGATCATTTTTAGAACGAGTACCCATGCTGTGATAAGAGGACAAGAAATTGAAACGCACCGAGAGCTAGTTGGTCGAAGAAGTATTGACGATGCGATGAAGGAAAATTAGTGAATGGATATATCTTCGGTCCTGTAATCTTACCCATTGGAGCGTTTCAAGGGAAGGTGTAATGTGGTCGTATAGTAGCCTCGTTTAATTATTAGGCAGCGGCATTCCTTTTAAGATTTGTAGGTCTTTATTGCATGCACCGATAATAAAATGAAAATGCGACGTTGTCACGTCTTGTTTGTTGCTGCTATATATTAATATAACATGGATATGGGCGTGGAGTATTGGAGCGGCCTTCAAAAGACTTGACGACAATGGACAGCGCGACATAATTAAAATTATTGAAACTACAAAGCTTCCGTCCTCTTTGACACCGCTAGCCTACTAATTGAACGTGGCCACTATATTTGCTGATGTTGCAAAGAGCGTATTCCGAATCTCACCGGTGAGCAATCCGATGGCATCACGGTGTTCCGAATTCCACCGATGACGTCATTGATGCTCCACCGGTGTCGCACCGGTGCCATCAATTTGCAGAGTTGGTGGCAGTCTCCATCAGCCGCCATCAGTGAATCTAATTGGTTCTTGTATAGGGCGGGAATTAGCAGACGAATGACATCGTACACTGTTGTGTCATGGCGGTGTGTTCTGCTTTAGTTCTGCTGTATTCTTTGTAATGAGCACAACGTAAAAACAATATGTTAATGGCTTATGAGCGAACATGTCAATGAACCCATTATTACTACCGGTTCAAGAAATAAATTGTTTACGCTATCTTTTCTTTGAACGAGATGGGAGTACGAAAATTTCGCAAAATTTTGCTAGCGTAGCACAGACAACAACTTGTACAGTCGCCATGACAGCCATCGATCCTTCCAGCAGTTTTGTTCCTTATTTCGCTGCAACATGACGTCATTGATGCCACCGGACCGGTGAGATTCGGAATACGCTGAAATGAAACGTATGCAGGCATTGTGAACGCGCTGCCATCTTCGGGCTAAGTTAGAATTTAAATTTGTTAGTAGAATGTCAAAATGTGGTAACACCAATGTTTGTATGGGAATTCTTTTTAATTGAAAGGGTAGAAAATTTTTCAGGCGGTTTAATGAATGACAGATGGAGAAGACGGTCTTGCATGTGTGTGTGACTTGGACATTCCACTTGAGGCCCTCGTCCATGTACATGAGGAAATTCTCCTCAAAATATGTGACTGGTTCTCAGTCAATAAATTAGTATTAAATTGTAGCAAAACTAACATAATTCAATTTAAATCCTGTCCAAATTCAACCTCGCAAATTTCTAGCGCAATAATTAACAATAGATCCCTATTAGAAAAATAACCAAATTTCTTGGCTTAAAAATCGATGTGTTAAATTGGAAACATCATATTAAAGAAATTACCCCCAAACTAAATTCAGCATGTTTTGCTATTAGATCTATGCAAAAGATAATAAATATCAATACCTTAAAAACAATATACTTTACATACTTTCACTCGGTAATGAGTTTTGGAATAATATTCTGGGGGAAATTCCACAGATAGTAACAGTATATTCCTATTACAAAAGAGAGTAATTAGAATAATAGTAGGTGCCAAATCTAGGGAATCTTGTAGGACTATTTAAAAAAAAACTACAAATAATGCCCATAGCTTCTCAGTATATCTTTTCATTAATAATCTTCGTCTTATGTAATCGTGAAAACTTTGTAACTAATTCAACAGTTCATAGCATAAATACACGTCAAAAAACGACTTTCTTACTCCATCGGCAAGTCTATCGTACTATCAAAAAGGAGTGCGTTGTATGGCAGTAAAAATTTTTAATATCCTCCCTATCGGTATAAAAATTGAAACTCAAAACATAAGATTACTTAGGGCCAAATTAAAGAAGTACCTAATTTCTCACGCCTTCTATTCTGTGGGTGAATTCATGACATTCAATAACGCTTCATAAAATTGACACTAAAACTTTGTGCGACTATAAATTAAGACTTCATAATAGTATTAAGTTTTTGACTTGTTCCATATTCTAGCTGTGAAGCAATGTATGAATACCATGGAATGTTAATAAATGCAATACAATACAATACAATGCACACCTAGATATTTAACAGAGGGACTGAATGGGATTATAATTTCATACATTTCTCAGGTCTAATTAAGAAAGAATATTAAACATTCACATGTATCGAGACTGTCTGGTATTATTGCTAGCATGACGCAAGACGAACACTTGACAAGAAATACTACACACAAGAAAAGGAAATCCTTTCATTTCTGTGCAAGGAGGGTAAATCTCCACTTCTCGCCTCAATTCGAACCGGTGCTCTATAGATTTATAGTCTGAGCGCTAACACTTGGGGAGCAGCGGAAGACAGCAATGAAACATGGCTGTATTTTTAACTTTAATTAAAAATGAATGAAGGAGAAATGCAGAGAAATAGAAAGGAGGAAGAAAGAATGGAGGAAGTGGTAAATAAATAAAGTAATAAGGAAACGGATGAAACAGAAATAAAGAAATGAGAGGACTAGAAATAGTAAGGAGAGAGGAAGTGGTGGGAAAAAAAGGAAAAGCGAAACATCGAGTGAAACAAAATAAGTTTAAAAAGTAAATGAGCGTGAATGGTATGAAAGAAGTAAAAGTAATTGGGGTTGATATGTGGAGTGACTTGTGTGTTGTACGCATCACGACTGCGCATCTTGTGTAAATAATGCCTTGGCGCTAGGGTCAGTTGGCTGGGCAGCGTTCGGAGGACAATTATTTGATGCAAGTTGCCGCAAGTTGAAGCACGGTAATGAAATTACACAGCGGCCGCAGGCAGTTCCACACCCCCACGCATTTACATGCTTCACACAAGCGACCTGACTTTCAGCACCAAGAAATCGTAGGGCACGATTATACGGAGAATTTTCGCAAGGCATATGCCTATCGTTCAGTGTCATTTTATCGATTCTGAACCGTCTGCAAGGTTTCAATCGGTCGTGTATTTTATAATGGCATTCAACTTCTTATAATGTATTTTCTCACATTTCCAATTCTACTTTTACTTGTAAAAGACTTAATTCAGGATCTGCGATTATGGATTGAGTGAGGTGCAATAACGACAAAAAAAATAA
Organism: Periplaneta americana; assembly: GCF_040183065.1. Taxonomy (NCBI): domain Eukaryota; kingdom Metazoa; phylum Arthropoda; class Insecta; order Blattodea; family Blattidae; genus Periplaneta; species Periplaneta americana. The sequence goes on from NC_091124.1 coordinate 100,694,032, forward strand.
GCTTTACTTTAGGAAACCCCATTATAAATCTTTCACATTGCTTCCACGTCACCCACAATTTTACACGGCAATAAATTCCGGATCATAAGTGTAACAAGGAAACATTCTGTTGGGGAAAATAAAAAAAAAAATATTTTTTTTATTCCACCATGTTAATAATGTTAAAAGAAATCTTTATACAAATTTTGGCCACTCGAGCGCAATTACGAGGCCATCCAGAAAGTAATTTTCTCTGGGGCCGCTTACAGAAAAAAACACAATTGCATGGAAAGATTTATTGAAACAGATACGTCAATTGTTGCCATATCATGGGATCAATTTTTGTATCCTTGTGTCGTAGAAATCAGCCGCCTGGAATCGGAACGAGCTGTTGACCCCATGATATGACAAATGTCTCAATTCCGGTGGAGAATATGTTGAAAAATAGCTCAACAATTGCTGTGTCTGCTCCAATAAATTTGTCCATTGAAATTGTATTTTCTTTCTGTAAATGGCCCCTGGCGAACTAATTTTTTAACGGCCCTCGTAATTGCGGTCGAGTGGCCAAAATTTTTATAAGCACTTCTTTTGATATTATTAAGATGGTAAAAGAAAATAATAACCTTTTTATCTCCCCCATCACAATGTTTGGCTGTAAGTTATTTAACAAGACCTGGAAAAGTTGAAATTGGTGAAAGATAAAGATAAATGAACACTTAAGTACTGAGACTAAATGTTAACAATATTCTTAAAATAACAAGTTCAAACAACGAAATAGATCAAGTTAACAAAATGTCAAATCAATCTGTTGAATAATATTCTCTTGAACGAAGAGATTGAGGTACACCAAGGAAAAGACTGTACCAAAATATCTACAACAAATGCATAATAAAATTCCTGACAGCACAAAATGAAACTTTCATCTGTATATACAAAGGCGAGGAACAAGAATCTCTTGGTTTAAGTATTCTACGAGTTTATGAAATTTGATTAGGCCTAATTCAATTTAAAAATGCATTACTTTACGGTAGTTAGAATGTTGCATTGTTGGATTGAAATTATTCATACACAATCGCGTATATTTAGGTCAGCTTTCCAAATTCACATTTCAATTCCTGAAGCAGGAGGGCCCTCCGGAGTGGATAACGTTCATATTTTGGCTAGATTCCACAGCGCGTCGTCCTTTTAATATTCTTGAACACAGCACCTGCTGATGAACATAGTAGTGGAATGGCTCTCATTTTTTGTGTGTTTACTCGTCCTACATTCCTTCTGTTAGTTTTATTACATATCACTTCAATTTATCCGTCGTTGCTGATGTACCATTGAAAGTCAGAGCCATGAGTCTCTTGCAAGAAGTTAGCAGTCTTATATGAGGTTTTAGCCTTTCACGTTGACTGTGACCAGAATTATTAGGCTCTTGGGTACACGGTGAAATACCCAAGAGTGTCTTCTTCTTCTTTTTCTTCTTCTTCTTCTTCTCTTCTCTTCTCTTCTCTCTAGGCTTCCAGCCTGTTAATCCAGAGTATCTCTCCATCTACTTAATGGTCTTCCTGGGGATCTTCTTCCGGATGGGTAGTTATCCCTGGCGATTCTCGCAATTCTATCCTCTTCCATTCGAGATACATGCTCATTCCATTGTTGTCTTCTTATTTGCGTCCATTCTCTAATTGGTTGTATTTTGCATTGTTCTCTGATCTGATCATTCCGTATGTGTTCCCTTCTTGTGATTCCTACAATTTTCCTTAAGGTTTTCATTTCTGTTGTATCCAACATCTGTTTCGTTTTTGCTGTTTCAGGTCTTATTTCAACTGCATAAGTGAGAATAGGGCGCACCACGGTCTTGTAAATTCGAACCTTAGGTTCAATGTGGAGATATTTATTTCTCCATATGGTTTCGTTCAAATATCCCGCTACTCTATTTGCTTTAGTAACTTGGTTTAAAATTTCCTTTTGTAAAAGGCCTGAGCTTGATAACTGGAAGCCAAGATATTGAAAGCACATCACTTGTCCAATTATTTGTTTTTCCAATTCTAATTTGCATCGAATTGGGTTCTTACTTATGGCCATAGATTTTATCTTTAGTGTAGATATTATAAACCCATAATTTTGGCAGCTGGTATTGAACTAATGTAACAATCTTTGCAGATCATCTTCGCATCCTGTTACCAATATTACATCATCAGCGTAACATACCATTTTTATTTCTTTAGTAACCATTTTATATCCTTTCTGTAATTCTGAAAAATTAAAAAGGCCTAGTGTATATCTTTATGGTGTCGCATATCTTCCCCAGTAACAATGTCATGAGTGACTACCATTTCTACAGAATCTTCAGCTATTTTGAAATTATCATCATGGCTTCAAAGAAACAGTGGAGCTTACGGGACCTTTTGAATATTGTTACTTTCGTCAAGTGAACTTAAATTGAATTAAATGTTACGAGGACTTAATGCAACTGATTAAGCAAGTTCTTTGCCATCTCTGTCATCCTTTTAGTCACCACAACAAAATTTCTGGAACACATTAACATTTACGATACAGACGTTTAGAGCTCCTTGCATTATTCATTTCTTAATCAGTGATTCAGGCTTGAAATATTTCGAAAACAAATAGTTGTTTTCTTAATTGGTTTCAACGGCTAATTGACTATGTCGATTAATTTTTGCAAATACCCGTTGCTAACTTTGGATGTGTTCTCTATTTCCCTTTGTTTGTCTTCTTTATATTTACCTTAAAAGCGGGTAAATTTATTTCTGTGAATTGTATCGTAGTATCAGCATTACAGCCTTTGGTGATATTGCAATCAATACCGTACATACAAATGTACCTCTTGCCTCTGTGCAAAAGTAACTCAATTCCCAACTTTCTCGGAATTCACTTCATTCATCACCAACCCTTCTTTTATGGTTGCTTTGGAAAGCTATATGACATTGGAATTGCTTCTACAGTATAACAGTTATATCACAAAATTGTTTACTTACTGACTTTGACAAATATAAAGATTGACACAAACATTATTTCATCCATTTGAAATGTAACCGAATCAAACTGTGTGAAAGCTACAGCAAAACTGTCAGCACGCAAAACGATGGTTTAAAATATGCATATGTAGGCCTACATCGAAAAATTCTATGATCATTGAAATAAGTAAACAGTGGGCGTTCTTAACAACAGACGGTATAATAGTGTAAATACACGAAATATCAACGCAAATGATTTCGAAGTAAGAAATATTAAACTACTACAAACTTGCTTCTATTTATTATACTTTATTTTTTGGTCATTATTCTTTATTTATTTTATATAAAGAGAGCACAAGTCTAAAAAAAAATACTGCACGAACTTCCAGTTTACAAGCTGATTTAAACGGTAGTTAATTTCACAGGGTGTTTCATAATTATAGGTACAACTGCAGGTGTTAATACAGGACAATTAAATAAAGCAAAAATTCTAATAAACATACAACAACCGTTTCCCAGACATGTCATGACCCGAGCTAGGAACTTCGTACCGATCTCGTTATTCAGGGAGCGAGCAGTCAGGAAATGGACATACAAAACGGGCGACCTGCACGACCAACGGCCCCTTCGGAGTGCATCATGTTCATATTAACAACCCTTACTGCATGCAACAGGGCCACATCGGCAGTATGGAAGACGTTTGAGTAACAACATATTGTTCTACTGCAAATGTGAGTGAGATTCATTCCTTGTACAAACACAGTAAGTTTCCTAGCAATACATGTGTGTATGTATGTATGTATGTATGTATGTATGTATGTATGTATGTATGTATGTATGTATGTATGTATGTATGTATGTATGTATGTATGTATGAACTTCCAAACCTCTGAGCTCTGGCTGATATGTACATGTATTATCAGCCAGTACATCTCATTTGACTATATGTGTTAGAGGAAGAACAATTGTTTATGTCCATCTGAAGTCTGATTAGTATAATACGTAGCTAATCGGCGATGTATGCAATGGACCTAGTTGCCTCATTTGTGGTACCTTGTTAACAACTTGTGAGGTTCAGATCTGTCTTCGGATAGTTGACTAAACACAACAATCAACTTCGACTGGAATACAGTGTTTCATCAATTTTCCTGTGTTTTAAGATATGTTTAAGAAAAAACGTTGTTAACAAGATTATTTATTTTAATTCTCTGCTGGTTTATTTATTTGATGATTTCAAACTTTTCCTTCTTTCTCCCTAGCACTTCAGTGATACCTTACTCTTCTTATTTATTTTCTTTCTTTTATTGTCTTATTTTTTATGATTTGTTACACTGGTCAACAATGATTTTGTTAAATAAATAATTTCGGGTGTTTCTTATGTATTGCCATCTGCTGATTCCAAAAATGATTCAGAAATTTTCCATCACACACCATTTTTTTTATTTTGAAAATAAATTTGTTCGTGTTTATTAGCATTTGTGGTATGCAACATGATGATTAGAAGGCGTGTTTTACATTTATATTTCATTACATTGTGTCAACTATTGACTTGTAACGTTTGGTATTGTTGCCTGTGAATGCACGAATAACAACAATGACATTTCCCTCACAAAACTGTGATTGTACGGTAAATTTCCCAGATGAATAAAAGCTTTCTCTAAAGAAAGAAGCTAATCCTGTGCTCTCTTCCGTGGTCAATTGAATTGTGACAGAAGTGTATAATACCGTACCTAATAGTGCATTGTAAGGAGTAGTGTATAATGTATAAGAAACATATCTTGAAAGTGTCTTACTGTTAGAAACAACTTCTGTTAAGTGTGTGGTGAGCTCACTTTAAAATCGCAGAGGCCAAATTTTACTCCTCTAGTTAGAAGAGCTTATGACTTATTTTAACAACAAAATAGACCAGAACAAGACATAGGTCCCGGAAATCTGTTGTGCCAAATGTGTACCTAATACTATTAACTAGCTCGTTTAAAGTATCACGTCATATGCCTTTTGAAGTCCCAATGATATGGCTCGAACCTAATGATCATTTGACATACTGCTACTTCTGCTTGACAAATATATCTCGAATAAGTTCGAAGTCCAGAAACTGTTAAATATAAATCTTCAGTTACTGCAATTCGGCCGGTGCTTCAAGGGCCAGGACTTCCCATACCAACTCCACCAGATGATATTACATTGACTGAAGTAATTCAAAGTGTTCCTGATGTTCAGATTGAATTACAAAATGGTCCAGATTTTGTGGAAGATAATACTATAAATGAACCTCACTTTTTAACACAAGAGGATTTAAATGATTTGGTTCGAGATCTTGGTTTGAGTAATAGCAAGGGTCAATTACTCGTCTCAAGATTGAAAGGCTGGAAGCTGCTGCAGGTAACACCAAAATAAGTTTCTTTCGCCAATGCCAAAAGGAATTTGAGCATTTGTTTTCTAAAGAGTAGGACCTGGTTTTCTGCAATGATGTTGAGAATTTGTTCGATTCACTGGGTGTTGAGCATAAACCTGAGGATTGACGTTTGTTAATAGACTCCACAAAAACAAGTTTGAAAGGATGATTACTACATAATGGAAACAAATATCCATCCATTCCTTTAGCTCATGCAGTTGGTATGAAGGAAAATTATAAGAATATGAAGCTCTTACTATCCACTATCAAGTGTGACAATTTTTCTTGGCAGATATGTGGGGATTTGAAAGTAATAGGTATCTCACTTGAATTACAGCTTGGCTATACTAAATTTTGCTGCTTCTTGTGCATATTCGATAGCAGAGATAAAAGTAATCATTATATAAAAAATAACTGGTCAAAAAGAGAGTCACTTTAATCCAGGACATGATAATGTTCTTCACCAACCACTTACTTCTAAGTTCTGAAAAAAATTTTACTGCCTCCACTGCACATCAAACTAGGCTAGATTAAGAATTTTGTGAAAGCAATGAATCGTGATGGCAGTGCATTTCTCTTCCTGAAAAATAAGTTTCCAAGATTCAGTGAAACTAAACTAAAAGCAGGAATATTTGTCGACTTCAAAAAAGGGAACTGATAAAAGATACGCAATTTGAAAACCAGTTAAATATGCAAGAAGCAGCTGCATGGTTGTATTTCAAAAATGTTGTCACGAACTTTTTAGGAAACTTCAGGTCTGAGAACTACAGAGAATTTGTCAGTGAGATGATTGAGAACTATAAGTTTATGGGATGTAATATGTCTTAAAAAATACATTTTCTGCATACCATCTCGATTTCTTTCCTGAAAACCTATGGCTGTGAGCGACGAGCACGGGGAGCATTTCCACCAGGACATCGTGGAAATGGAAAGGTGCTACCCGGGTAAATGATGTCCAAATATGTATGTTGGCAGACTATTGTTGGATATTGAAGAGAGATTTGCCTCAAGCAAAGTACAGCCGAAAATATGCTTCACATACATTTTAGATCCATAAATGTAATTTCAGCTAAAATATCGTAATACTATAATGTATAGATTCGAAAAATGTTTTTTTCACGTGATTACTCAAAAACCCTGGGTGATAGAAAACTTCTGTAAAAAGATTTGAAATCAGCACAAAAACGTCACCTAGAATCACCCATTGTTTCCCATTTAACAGACAAAAGTTTAAATTTTGTTGACCAGTGTTATGATCAGAGAGAGCATTTGGTGTACGTAAACCGTTGAGTTAACTGCTACAAGCACTATATCGTAATGTATTAGGGAGCAAGGAAGGGGGGGGGGTGAATGTCATCGTGTCGCTACAATAACGACGACTGGAGTACAGTTCCTGCAGCAAATTATCTTTACTATTCAGTAATTTCAGTTTATAATATTAAATAACCAATTGTTTATATTTAACATTTAATTACAACATATATATTTCTGTGTTACATGATATTAATGTAGCTACATAAGAACAATATATTGTATCTAAATACAACAATATAGAAAACATATTATTTTACTTTGTACTACTTTGCTCTTCTTCATGGCTGCATTTGTTACAGTGCACGACAATATACTTCATTAAGTTTTTCTGCTTTCAAGTCGTCAGCCCACAATAATCGCATTGATTTTTCAAACAGAACTTTTCTGCTTTCATTTTGTCAGATCACAAAAATCACATTGATTTTTCAAACAGAGCTGCAATGGTAACATGATTTACTTTGTCTAGGTCTTCGGATGTCAATAGAAACATTTTGCCCACACCTTCAGTTTGAAGTGCCCCAAAAACAACATTAACAACGGTTCTGTTTGCAATATTTGTCGTTGCGTCTATAGATACCCACAATTTTTCATCTTTTAAGGTTTCTCTAATTTCACGTAAAACATCTTCATAACATTTTGCTAAATAACCCGTACGCAGAGTAGATTGTCGGGGTAGTGTTCTACCTGTATATTTTTGAAAAAATGATCTGACACATAGGTGTTTCAGTTTTTTAAATGGAATATTTGCCCTAACGAACATGTGGCCCAAGTCTTGGTAAAAATCACATTCCATATTTGAACTCGTGGGAATAGCTTCGACTTTCTTAAAATTCAACAACTTAAAATATTCCGTGTGTGTTTTAGAGTTGTAGTGTTTTTGTACATGGTGTCTCTTGTTCCCCGGTAGATCGACTTTACATACCATGCATGTAAGTTTTTCACCATACGTGAAAAAGTGTTGAGGTCCGAACTCCTCAACAAATAGCTGCAATTGTACATGCCAAGGCTTTTTTTTCCGCATATCGTAAACTATATTGTAATGTAAACGCAAATAAATGCTTTGCACTTACAGTAAACACAAGTAGAACAAATTAGGACTGCGATAGGAAAAAAGTAAATACAGGAAATAGTGTAGAAGGACCAATAAAGAAGAATATGAAGAAGACAGGAAATTCAAATACGCCAGGAAATGCACAGGTATTGAAAACTATCTAAGACAGTACATGTAACATCAGAGAGCTCAGCGCGTACAATGACTGTACCGTGTAGGTAAGATCCCTTCCCCCACCTCGTGACGTAGTCAAAGCTCTCGGTATAGTAAACTTGTGTCCACTGATAACGTACCCCATCTGCTCTCTTTGGTTATGATATGTTGTACAACATATTATGTATCTGTTCTTGTCTACATCTGATAATGAGTTTTACTCATTCGGGAATACTCAATGAATAAAAATTGTGTTAAATGAATATATTTCGCTTGTTATACAAGGCTACATTAAATAATGGCAAAGTCACTTGTTTTCATTTTATTATATCAGCCTGATTGAGACGGCACGGATATAAAGCGCATTGTTATTTTAAAACTCATATTATATCTTGTTAAATATTGGTCCTATAAAACTTTTGCTTAGAATAAGACACGCGGATACATTTTAAAGTAACTGTTACGTAAAACTATCCTAAAATCAATATTAAGCGGGGTATTTCGGTTTACATATTTCAGCCCACCTTACAATCCCCCTTTTAAAGAAAGTATTTTGAAAGTCGTATAGAAAAAATGTAAGTGGTTTTACGTACCAATTTCTACCGTACCAAATTTCGTAGAAGTTGGTTCAGCCATTATCGCGTGAAAAGGTAAAAAACTTACATACAAACAAAAATTTCAAAAATACGATTTTCGGTCTCATGACAATTCATTATACATGTTAACACCAATTAATTTTTAAAGGCTAAAATTACTAGAAGAATTTAGATTACAGTTTTATTAGTACAGATTTATTCATTTATTTATTTATTCAATCATTCATTCATTCCTTTGCATTACATAAATTAATACTAAAATACAGCTTGCAGCAATTATATATTTGAATCTTATCACTGCATACTACATGTCCCGTGGCCAACATGATGACTGGTCTAAACTAGAGGAAATTATATTACAATTTCTTTAAATCGAGTCCCAAGACTGGCTAACATACGTGACTTGCACAGCGCTGCAAACCTACTTTTTCCGATTTCGTGTCTAGGTGGAAACAAGATTCTTGGCTTTGAGCCACGGGGTTACAAAAGTGTATGTTGCGCGTCATAATAGGCTTGTGATGGAGACGGGAGGAGTAGGAGTGTGTGAAAGAAGCAGCGGGGCTCAATGAAAGTGGCAAGTGGAGAAATGAGAAATGCAAAGAGCAGCTTCACCTGCCTCAAAGTCATTACTGAATCTATTGAACTCGCGAGTCGCGTCGAATCGCGGATTTTCTTTCTTGCTTTCACGTTCCTTTTAGCGGTTCCCAGCGGCCGGTAAAAGCAACTGTGAACACTGACAGTGGATATTTGTCTTGAATTCAGCTCCCCGTCAGTTGAGAAATAGCACAGCACATGCCATGCAACAGGGACAGATTGGCTGCGAGGCGTCCCCGTCGACACAAGTTCTATTGCACATTGCTATTATGCGAAAAAAAAAATACAAAATACATTTCCGTGCTGCAAAAGGTTATTATTCTGAAAGGGAAGATTTAACCCATATCTGCATAGCCATCATAAATGATCTATTACACTAACCCCCTGGTAGAAAAATTCTCAACACCCACACCGAACAACTTTGCTAAGGTTGGCTCCATATTCAGATTTCGTGGAGGCCTCCCCACATGTCCTTATGCACCTCTTTCGTATCCTACTAGAGTGATCGAAGAAATGCTATGAATGTTCTTGTCGTAATCACTGAACGTATATTGTTGTAACATACTGTGCACGGATAAATTCATCACTGTAGTTTGTTTACTATGCTATTGGAATCATTGCAGTTTGTGACTACAATGAGTAAAGAATCAACTTTCCTAAATACAGGATTATGTGTCCTCAAGTGATTAGGAAAAGAACAGAATCGGTAAATCAGGAATGAGGGAAAAGAAAGATCTTTCAAAGAGGGCTAGGACCAAAATAGATCATGATACACTCGAACTGTAAAACCTAACCCTTGCGCACCTAATAATTATCTTAATAAGAGGCGCAAATAAAAACGACAAAAGTTAAAAATGGGATTCTTTGAATCTGGAACTGTTGTCACTAAAATCAACCTGTCTCATGCCTCTGTAGGTGTGGATTCCATAGTGTTGAATATGAAAAGGCTCATTAGACACAACCTACAACATCGTCATACTTATCAACACTTCTTGCCAATTCCTACTCAGCTTTACAAGGATTTGATAAGCCTGTACAAAAAAGGTGTTATTCCACCAAAACATCATAATGAATACATTCGTCTGCAAGATAGTGCATCAGCTCCTAACTGTTTACCAGAAACTGATGAAGTTCTTACATTTAACTAGTAGTTTGATCTTTATGATATTATTGCTTTAAACCTATACAATAGCAATTTGTTTAATTTTCTGTTTGAAGTTCGAAATAAAACAAAGGGAACTAAAACAATGCATAATACCTTACTTGAAATTATTATTGATTAATAATTTTAATATTGCACCTAAAGTGATAATTTTTGTGAAGTTTCAAAGTATTTCCTTATAGCTAATCATTAATTAAACGCAGAATAAATATGGGAAATGCATCTTTTTATTTGGTTGAGAAGCTTTCGTCATCTACTCTGCTGTCAAAAAATATTAAAGTTAGAATTTATAAAACAATTATATTACTGGTTGTTCTGTATGGTTGTGAAACTTGGACTTTTAGAGAGAAACAGAGATTAAGGGTGTTTGAGAATAAGGTTCTTAGGAAAATATTTGAGGTTAAATGGGATAAAGTTACAGGAGAATGGAGACAGTTACACAACACAGAACTGCACGCATTGTATTCTTCACCTGACATAATTAGGAACATTAAATCCAGACGTTTGAGATGGGCAGGGCATGTAGCACGTTTGGGCGAATCCAGAAATGCATATAGAGTGTTAGTTGAGAGGCCGGAGGGTAAAAGACCTTTGGGGAGGCCGAGATGTACATAGGAGGATAATATTAAAATGGATTTGAGGGAGGTGGGATATGATGAGAGAGACTGGATTAATCTTGCACAGGATAGGGACCGATGACGGGCTTATGTGAGGGCGGCAATGAACCTGCGGGTTCCTTAAAAGCCATTTGTAAGTAAGTAAGAAAGTAAGTATAGCTAATCATTAATTTGGTCCTATGGTTATAAAATAAAAATGCACAGACTTATAAACATTTTCATAATCCATTAATCCATAAAGCTGACATCTCAGCAAAATAATTAGCACACATTCAACAGAGGACCTGTTTACATCACTCCTGGGGAACAACGGTCACCTCTAGGAAGTCCAGAAGAAGTACCTGCGTGCATCAGTTCGAGGAGTAGCCCTATAGTTGAAATTATCTTAATTTATGAATATATCTTAACCATAAATATCAGTCCGTTAAAATAACTTCACTCATAATAAAATAATTATAGCGAGAAATACTCTACCCAACAAAGCATCTTAAGAACCATATTATCGAAAGCGAGCATAATTCCACGTGTGAGACATGACACATTTATTTTCTATCCTTTCGAACACATTTAAGTTCCAATTTTCATTATTAATTCTACGGATGGACAAGGATAAATAGTTTTTTCGTCTCGTGTAAAATTTGTAATTTGGCGGATAAGATGTTTTAACAAATAACAATCGATATATTAATAGTATCTGGCGAGAATCTTGTGATGGATATTATTTACATATTAGATTAGTATACTTGTAATAAAACAACGAACTGAAACACTAGACATAGTTAAAATACAATGCTTGGTGATAATAGAAGACAGTTTAGAAATTACATAGTCCAGTCAACACAGTTACATTAAAACCAGCATTGTCCTTTGTTTGTGAAAGTTCTGTTATACAGAAGAGGAACAAAAAGAAAGTCTACAAAAAGTTTATTACAACACTAGCGCGTTTTCATACGCAATATAAAACCAGAAATGAATTTTCCAGGAATAAGTTGCTAGAAGAAAATAACGCTGACGATAAAGCATTATATAAATAATTGCTAATTAATGGAAGAGACATGAAGTATAGTTGAAGCTAATGGGAAAATGGTGGGAGATTGAGGAAAGGTAATTTTAACCCCATCATTTCTAAGCTATGCAATATCTGATTCGAGTTTTCGAGGAAGGTAAATACCATCTTACTTTTGGCCGATCATGTTCTTAACAACCTTACCGATATTTTCGGTAGGGCATGTAAGTTAAACTTACAACAGACGTACGGTAAGCAAATAAATCAAATAAACTTTCATTTATTTACTTAAAAGTAACAAACTATCAGTGTCGCGCACCACTGTGTCCTATGAGGAAATTAATTAATTAATTAATTTATTTATTTATTTATTTATTTATTTATTTATTCTTATTTTATTGCTTAACTTAAATATACAGAATACAGAATATGATTACAACAATACAAATAGAGATAAAATAATACAATCAATATAAAAAGGATGATTCAGTAATATTAACAAAATTCAAGGACCGAATGAGCAGCGCTCGTGTTTGGTCGCTGTCTTATTATGCCAATACTATTTCTACATTAATTACAATAATTAATGTAGATGAAACGTAAGCGTGAACACAATTTCTGACTATTTCCGGTTCTTGCTCTGAGCGCCACTTGTGGGATAGTGGCTGAACGCGAAAACATCCATGGAGCAAAATAGGTATTCAAGGAATAACTTATACCGGTATGCAATTTATTTACACTGATGTATAATTATTGTGCCATCTACAAACATTTTCTATATGCTATTTATTTATATTGATGTATGATTAATGTGACACCTACCTACACTAGTCGCCTAGAATCTGAGAGCATAACGGCCGTTAGCTTCGTCTGTAAAACAGAGAGGGAGCATGCGCGAGTGTATATATATATATATATATATATATATATATATATATATATATATATATATATACTACAGTACTGCTTTTACCCACCGCGTGACGTCACTCATGCTTGCAGATCCCAGGCGGGAAGTGTACTTCTTTGAAGACAAAACTAAACTTTCCATAATTTATTTTATTACAACATTTTCACAATCGTCGAATAATAACAAATAAAATATAACATCTATCGGCAATTACGAATAATAACAAATGAATGACACCTATCGACAAATAACAAACGGCGATCACACACGAAAATGTTAGCGTCCAAAAACAAACTATTCACTTAAATTTAAAATGATTAATAATATTTTATCTCTTTTTATTGAAATCTCCCAAAAATAGCATGCAATACATGCGTTAAGTGCATAACAGAATCTCGGAAATATAGAAATTCGACTTCGTCTCGTCTTCTCTAACTTTTCCTCGATTCTGTTACAATGCACTTACCTCGCTTGTATCGCAATATACTATATGATAACTTTTCGTTTTGTTTTCAAACAATGGATTTTAAGACTCCTTGAATTTCAAACAATTAGAGCCTTCTAGTCCATTTTATATAGTCATTTTTGTCTTTCTGTGATGTTTCGCAATTTTAATGTTTCTTGTTAAGTAGACTAAGTGTTACAATACTATGGAAATTGTAGTGCTCTCATGTAAAACAAAGTTGGACACCATTACCTAATAAGACAGTATATTATCTTTCTCTCTTACTTACTCTGCTTAACTTCACCTTTCATCCGACTTACACATCACTGCGCGTTGGGAAGGAAGATTCAACGGATCGCATACTAGACATATAAAAATGAGGGCGTCCCTGGTCACGTGATGGACATGGAACTACTGTGATATCACAGAGCAATCAAAAGACAACGAATAAACATCCAGTCTCATGGAAGGACGTTACTTCTTCTATTGCCTACACCAGGAAACGAATTTCGGACCATTTGCTAGGACGCACATGCACTATCCATTTTGCCAAATCGACGGACTCCTACTTATCAATATATTCATATATGAAGAGCATCGTTTCAAATCGTATTATGTCCACTGCTGAACTAAACTGAGTTTGATACATTTTCGTATAGTTTCGGATGCGGTCTTTCACGCTGTGAATCTGATTGTATCAAATCGTATTCGCTAACAGTGATAATGACTGCTTAAAAGTAGCGGTTGTTTCAAATCGTATTCAGTCCTTTATAGTGTCTGTTTCATATTGGTATAGAATTGGTATAAATTAAATTAATTAATTACTTTCTTATGCTATACTTACAATTTGGCGCACTTTTCTCGACAATGCTACAGATTCAATACGGGCAATACAGTCTTTTCCTTGTGACCTATGTGAGATGGAAGTTGTTTCCAGAATGGAACAAGAAAATATTGTAAGTGAAAGTTTAATAGGACACCGAAAGAAGCAAAAGCAAGCAAAACATGCACATAAACTGAAATATGAGATAAGGTTTTAATAAAGAATGCAGGGATTGTCAGACCCTCTACAAACATTTATCACACCTCGGCAACATTTTAATGAATGTAGAAATTTTATAATTTTAATTTAATGTAATATAATACAAAGTCAACATTAAAATCTTCAGGTCTTTTATCTCTTTCTTACCCATCAGGGTATCATGGGGGGGAGGGTTTTATGTGGGAGCAGGTAAATGGGCTGAAACTACCCTCGAATTTTTTTAATGTAAAATGACTGTTTCATTTCTTTCTATGACCTATAGGGTCTAGTAACTTATGGCAGAAAGGAATAGTTAAAAAAACGGCGTTTATTGCAATTGTGTGAAGCTTTAGATTTCTATGCTAACATCATCGATGCAGTTATTGTGGTAACTGGCAATATGGATGATGATTATATGGCAACTTGTGGCTGCTTAGAAGAAGAAGGATGATTCGAAAAAGATGTAAAAAATTCAAACACCATGAATCCAGCTGGATGGATGTTATGAATACCTTGTAGGCCTACATAAAAATTTGTTTAATGTGTATATACCTTTATTGTATTAACAAAATAATGTTTTATTTAATAATAACAATAATAATGGTTTTTATGAATCCATTTCTCTCATTAAATACATTATGACAGCAGAAAGAAGTCGTGAACACTCTGTACATCCAAATGTTTAATGTGGAAATAGTAATTTTATATTAACAGATAAAGTTTTTCTTTAATAATAATAATAATAATAATAATAATAATAATAATAATTATTATTATTATTATTATTATTATTATTATTATTATAGGTTATTTTATATATTTAACTCATTAAGGCTTTTTAATTACGAACATCTGTGCAATTATTAGACCAAACATATTATGTTCAACATATACTTTCCTTCAATTTGAAGAACAGATCTGAAAAGTGATTTAATTGTTTCAAGTTCCTTGATGTATTTCCCAAGCATAACTTCACATTTTTCACTTTGTGAAAAATTACCCACATTAGGAGTAATCAGTTTTAAAAATTTTGTTTTTTGGACATATTATGATTTGAAACGATGCTCCTCATATAATCAATCAGTATCAATGGCCTCAGCACCAAGTAAACCCATTAAATTTTCTTTTAGGGAATGTCACTACCATCTACTCGTATTACATTATATGGGTGCTATGCATAGACATTTTGCTAGCCCACGCTACGAGAGTGCTAAACTAGCCCCGGCTATCGAGTGATTACTTGTACAGGATTCATATCATATCATATCGCTAACACTGGTTTATGAATACGAAAAACGTTAGTTCGCTGATCATCCATCGGAAGCCCGCGCTAAGAATGTCTATGAATATGGCCCTATGTGATCAGCTGATCAGCTTTGTGCGCTTCAGCAGCGGTTCTAAAAATTGGCCTCGTCTGAAGCTACTGCAGCTTGTAATAATGGATATATAGTAAATGTGGGCCTTCAGACGCAGCTACAGCCACGGAATAGTGGCGCTGTAGTATTTTCCCTCTTAACACTACCTAAACCACGAGATACAATGGGAAACGACTGAAATTTTCAGCAATAAACGATTCGAAAATTCTACGGCATTCAGTATGTAATGGCAATAATACTGTAAATCAGCGCTCCTAGCGTTGAGCATCGGAATCTTTTAGTACGCAATATTGTTGCATAAATGTGGATCATTAAAAGTCCATATTTTGTGAATATAGGGACTGTTTATCATTTGTATTAAGTAATACGCCCTGAAATGTTCAGTAGGTATGAACAAAGATACTTCATAAGAATAGAAGTTGCAAGAGGAAAGAAATCCAACCCAATGCTTTACGGCATTACATGAAGCTTGTGGGAGAGAAGTCTTATCACAATGAACTATTGCAAGATGGCCGGAAGCGAGGCATTCACTTTCAATCAAGAGTTGACAACCAAAGAGCTTTATACCAATCAGTGAGAGAGACATTCAAATATGATGCTGCATATTGAGCCGCAAGGATTTGGCAACGTATTGGTGTCATGGTAGGACTACTGTATATTTGAAGTATGTAATGCCAAAAGTAACCTTAATAAATTTAGTGTGAAACAGTAACTTTACTTTACGAAAGCCTACGTAATTTAATTCTACATTTACATACATCTTGACATTAGAACTCTCTAAATCTGGTTATTTAACCCTCTAAATTAATTTTTCCAAAGTTGAGATCTAGCTAACATAAGTTGTTTTCTTGCACCTGAAAAAGGTAGTCACCCAATTCCATCAACATTCTTAGGCACATTTCAAGACAAAATTTACAAATACAGTCCCTAATAAAATTTAGAAATATACAAATGGGCCCTATGTAAGAATTGCTCATTTAATAGTGGACCCTATAGGATTTTGATGATGTTGATAATATCTCCGAAGGACGAGCAATAACGAACGCTTTTAGGTATACACCAAGACTACTATGAGTAAATTATAATTGCTTCTGTTGAGGTTTACTTTTTCACTCTTGCAGCGAAATCGTCTTTTTATTCATTCCGCTTCATCGATTTCTTTCCACCTCACATATCACTAGGGAATGACGACTCGTCACCCTAATACCTGATTAGGGACAACAAAATCGTAGAGGCCTGGGGTGGGTTTTAATATTGACATCCTAAATTTCCACCCCTTACTTATTCAGGAGCCGCCGTGAGATATTCCGCGGTGGCGGGTTGCCCGTAAGATAAAAGACTGAGGAAGGAGTCCTCATTAAATATCCAGGAGCATTTTGTATCGTGGAGGCGCTGCATAATACATGACGTATTTGGGTCGCGTACTTACCGCCATATACGTCACAGCGCAGAGCGAGGTCGGCGCCTTCCGAGTAGGGCCCCACAACCGACGTCCTCTCCACTCCCTCTTCGTCCACGATAACCAGGCGTTCAGGCGGAACTGCAACAGAGAACAATTCAGACTCAAATTAACCACTCAAAATGTAATAAAGAACTTTCATGTAATTTATTAAGAGACTGCAATAATAACAGCAGAAATCTAGTAATAGCTAACGTCAGCAGACCTTCTCTTGCGCTCTGCCAGAGTAGTCGAATACAATAGTCTTACATGATAATAATAATAATAATAATAATAATAATAATAATAATAGTAATAATAATAATAATAATATTAACTAGAACGTTCCTTCGAAGTGTTGCTGGTATCACTTTTTAGATCATCAAAAGAAAGGATATATACAACGAAACATTTTTAATTTCACTGAAAAATATATATAGGATGCGGCAGTAGGATATGACGGTTTTATAGCCCTTTTGTGGGACACTCAGGACGAATGAAATGAAAACACATATACCGCGTGTTCATTTCAAAGTGTGCCATGACGTCACTGTTGTGAGTCAGCGATTTGAAGCGAGTTTCAGCTTTTATGTCAGAGAAGTTGCCTATTAATCAAGGCGTTCAATCTGAACTTGAGAACGTGTACGGTATAACTTGAATGTCGTAGCAACAGATGGCGGTCTGTAAAGTCTGTGTGCTACCATAATCTCTTTCGAACTGTTTTTTGCGCGGGCAAGTCGTACGCAGGGTATTTGTTATCATCGGTTGCGCACAGCAACATTCCACAATACAAATCAAACGCTCCGTGTCCATGTTGACCGTCGAAGTTAATGTCAATAAATACGTAAGTAATCCTCTTAACCCTCTCCACATATCCCGACAGTAGGCCTAAGAAAAAAAAATCACCTCAGTACATGTTTCCAAACAGTTCACATTCCTGCCACTACATGTGTTACCGTAAGTAATGAACGCCGTACTTGCTAGGCAACTTCTCTGGCACATGCGTAATACGCCTCTGTGGAAGTGTAGGAAGATTGAATTCTCTAGACTCAACGACTAGCCACAGCGAGCCATGACACACTTTGAACTGAACACGCAGTACTGGAAGTAATCTATTACAATGCAATTTATTAATGTCTGACTACTTTCTAAAAACTACATTTCGCAAGTAGTCTCCACGGCAACGAATACATTCCCGCAACCTGCTATGAAAGTTCTGCATAACTCGCCCCAACAAAACAGCTTGATGACACTAATTTCGTTCCTTATGTGTTGTTTCAGCTACATGTTGGTGCGAGGCTTGTTGCGATACACCCTACTTTTGAGATAACCCCATAGGAAGTAATCAGCGCACACTGATCATCGTTCAATGAACTGTGTGCGAAACATGTTTCCAGAACGAATAATTTCACGATTTGGAGACATTGCCTGGTCGCCAAGATCTTCAGATCTGACTGCAGACATCAATAAATTGCATTGTACTAGATTACTTTCAGTAGGCCTATACATATGTGTTTTCTTTTAATTCATTCTGAGTGTCCCACAACAGGGCTATAAAAACCGTCATATCCCACTGCTGCACCCTATACAACAAAAATATAATTGGTACCTAGCAATATATAAAAAAATGATGACGATCAGTTGTCTAAATTAATACTTGACAATGAACCAAGAGGACACAGAAATGTGAGTAGACTAAGAACAAAATGGATAGATGACATAAAATTTGAAATTTACAATTCATGTTGAGGAATAGACAGCTAAGCCCTTGTTAATAACATATATAAATATAATTAATTATTTATTCCGTCTTATGACTTGAGCATTGATTATATATAAAAAAAAACAAACACTTATGTTTTACATCTTATATAGCCTTAAATACTAATGTTTTCGCCCTTTATAGGGCATCATCAGGTATGAGATATAACAGATATCCATCTAAAATCAATTACAAAACATTTGCTTTACATTTGGAAATGACATAAATAGAGTGAAATGTAACATAGTGACAATACTAATCATCCAAAACAACATTGTAAAGGAACATGTCAAATATTAAAAGCAAAATTAAAACGATGTAAGCGTGCATATCTATGAAGTGATACTGAATACGTAGTGTTGGTATACAAAGTAGATCTCAATACATTAGTGTCCTAAATATATTATACTGTTGCCAATAACTTGTTGAAAGTGAATAGAGAAGCCTACAGAGAGTAGAAATCAATGTGCTAATCACAGTAAAATAAAAAATAAAAAATACTAAAATATAAACCTAATATTACTAAATGTAGAGTCGTAAGGAAATATGAAATGGCTAATTCCGATGGAACGAATAAAATCTTGTTAAGTGTTCTGTGCTCTCGTATAAAATCAAGCGAAAATTGTGTACGGTGATGATTTAGAATTTTCGCTTGATTTTATAGGAGAGCACAGAACACTTAAGAAGATTTTATTCGTTCCATCGGAATTAGCCAGTTCATATTTCCTTTCGACATTCTGATACAACCTCACGTCACTTAAGCAGGTCTACTATTGAGCAAAGTCGGAGGTTCACTCTCTCTGCTCCTTCAGCCAGTAGAGACACCCGGCAACGCAACAATGTAGGTCTATATAGAAATCATTTACTACCCTGATGTCAATAATTTTCTTCAGCCCTACTTATCACTAGGGATGCTAGGGATACACATACAAATATTTTACGTTTCATGCATTTGATATTTCTTCCATCAGAGAATGTTCTTATAACACAGAAAAAAAATAAAGTGAAAAAGTGGCCTCGTGGAATGAGAAAAATGCTGAGAAAATAACCTTACGTAATCAGTGCATTGATAAGTTTATATTTTTCATCAGAAAGTATACAATGTCAGTACTTACCATTGAAAACAATTTGGACCATAAAAGACAGCAGAAACTATTCTTTTAACAGAGGAAATCCGATGATGTATTCACTTACAAATTCAAAGCTATAGATCTAACAACTATTAAAGTAGTTAAAAAAACTCCGTTCACATTACTGGAACAGCTCAGTAAACTAAATATATATTATAATGCATCTTCTGTCATATATACTATATCATCAGAATTACATTTTTCGCTGGTATAATTTCGTTATAAATTTAAATAAAAATATGATAAAATTAGCCATGTCACGAAATTATTCGAGTTTGTTCTACTTCTGGTAAAGATAATGCGCTCGAAATCGGTTCTAACCAGTTTATTCTTTATTTTACGTTCGTGTAATAGGCAATGACGAACACATCAGTAAAATTAAAAAGGATTTTATTTACACCTCATTTATTTGTGGATGTTTTCAATGCCGAGTACTTGAAAACTAACACTTCCACTCATTTCAATTGCTCTCGGCTAACCTGATATTCATTTTCAATATGTAGGCTACACTATGTTACACATATTAACTACCAAAATGTTTAATTAACATGTTCTCATTCTTAGCAGCAGTTTCACAATAATTTTACTACGGCTACATTTATGATTCTTTTCTTGGTCCTCATGCTGGTCGTATACGGTTGTATTTTAGTAAATAACTTGGAAAAGAATTTAATACAAGTTTCGTACATAATTTAAATGGAGACATTTTTGGACACAGTATGGAACTGCTATTTCCAAGTTGGATTTATTCAAATTATAATCTACTATAAGTCAAATATATCATTATGTATCTGCAAATCGTTATTTTCTGATTTTCTTTTAATAATGTAAGAAATGATTTTATGTATCTTTTAACTCCGAAACTAAGTTGAAAAAGGAAGGAGGGAAGAGCACACCTCCAGAAAGTTCTCCGCTCTGGCTGACACTACCCAGCAAAGGGCCATTTTCATTTTCTGGAATGCAGAAGGAGGACGAAAGCAAAAAAAAAAATTGGTGATTTAATAATTTTGGGCGAATGTACGAGAGCGCTAAATTAATTTAATAAGGAACCAAAAATAATTAAATAAACTACCATTGTTATTAATTGAGAAAAAAATTCGCTTCGGCGCCAGGGATCGAACCCTGGTCCCCAGTTCTACGCATTGAGCACTCTAACCACCGAGCTACGCCGAGGCACAATCCACAGCACCGGATTGAATTCTCCTTCGATATTTTCCCTTAGTGGCCTTACTCCATGTTAGACATAGGCCCTAAACGTATATTGACACAAATATTAGGCCAACTGTCATCACACAAATTGCGCATTGATTTTAGCGACTTGTTGGCCGAAACTCCACAGTCGATCCGGCTGTGGATTGAGCCTCGGCGTAGCCTAGTGCGTAAAACTGGGGACCCGGGTTCGATTCCCGGCACCTGAGCGAATTTTTCTCTATTAATAGCCAATGATAGCCATAACAGATAATTCCGTAGGACCAAAAAAATTAACCTTTACGTAAACTTAGAGTTAATGAAATTAGTATCTTCTCGCCTTCTTAACAGAATACTGCACTTAATTAAGACTTTGTGCTCGTATCCTAGATGACTGGAGGAATGCGGTAATTATCCCAGTCAACAAGATATGAAACAAACTGATAGATGATGGAGATAGATATCTTTTGGTTGAGGACACTTGTGTTATCACAGAAAATTGCCTTTTTATTCATTCATAGTGTTCAGCCCAAGGGCAGGTTTTTCACTGCAAATCCAGCATTCTCCAGTCTTTCCTATTTTCTGGCTTCCTCTTAGTCACCGCATAAGATCCACATATCTTAGTATCATCTATCGCCAAACTGTCTTTATTATGTTATATGTACAGTACGTATATATGAATGAAATACTTGTATATTATTATGCGATTTACTTCAATTTAACAAAGTAAAAAGAGTCTTATTCAGGCACCACCACTATGATCATCATAATCGTGTCTATTTAAGTCTCCTACCAGAGCGTTGGGGTCTTAGGATATTTTGTCCACTTGTTAGTTGGTAATTTAAGAATTGTCGAATTAGGCCTATACGTATGTGCTCTATTCATGCGAAGACGAGGAATAGATTTCTTGAGTTAGATTATCAACTACACGGACCATTCCGAGGTGGTGAGTTGCTTTTATAGGGATTGTGGAATGAAAACGTCAGAGAAGTCGAAATACCCGTAGTAAATCTATAGTCACCGCTTTTTCTATCAAAAATCTCACAGTCGTCAGCTGACTCAAACACCTGTATCTTGACTGGCTGCGTTGTTCTCAGATTCACATTTTGATGCAGCAAGATAAGTAAATCAGGCAGTGATGGGCATTGATGGTCAAGCGATACGAGCGCTGGTAAACTAATTTGTGCAAGCTAGACAGTTAATGATGTGCTCAGTATCACGTTCGAAGCGATACATAGGCAGGTTTCAACACGTTTTAGAATGGACACAAATACGTGCTTACAAGTTAGTCTAATAGTCCTGCTTTGTATGCAGAGGCTTCTGAATTTTTTGAGGGTACTTGAATTGAGGAATCAATATTTATTGAGCAAGCAGCTAGATAGAACATTACACACGTTGAGATCTGAGTTGATATATCGGCAAATCATAGCTGTCTGAAACAGGTATTTGTCTAAGTTTAATGAAATATCCTTCCATTCTTTGTTTTTCTGACCAAGTTTTATCCGAAATTTATTAATTGTTCTTACTGTACTCCGACCACGAGAAAGTCTCCAGGGAATGAAACGAAGCGGGGTGATGCTGTGAATGAATGTTGATGTCATAAGATGTCATAAGGTCACACACGTGGGTACTCGTATCTCTACTGGCTATCTCTCAAAGCACAAACAATAACACTGATTTAGCCTACACATTTTTATATTACCCTAGTTACAAAATTAGATCACTGTTAATCTCCTGGTCTTTTAATCCCTCCATATAGGAAATAACATACGCAGGAAAGCGCATGATTTTTAAACTGACGTTATAACTCTAATATTATCTATCTACTTCGCTCCAATAGATGACGCAATAGTAAGCACATTCCTTTCACGGTTTATCTCCTGGTTGGAGCAAGAAAAACGGGAACTCACTGCAATTTATCATACACCCACTGAGTAAAATTCTTAAATCCATAAAGTGGAAGTTTTCACGTAATGGTGAATAGTATAGTCCAGGTTTCCATATGCATTATTATTATTATTATTATTATTATTATTATTATTATTATTATTATCATCATCATTATTATATATTTATTTATTTCCTTAAATTAATTAAAAACTGTTTTTAAAGAACCCGGGTGTTCATTAATCCAGTCCCTACTACAGGCATACCAAAGCCCTGCACATTGTGCAATCGCGCACATTGTGCAATCGCGCACATTGTGCACTTGTGTCTGTGTGATGTGCACTTTCTATTCCCCTACCTGGAGGGAGTGAATTGCCTTGGAGGGGAACGCGACAAGGCTATACAGACCTGCAACAGCATATCAGCTCTTCTTTCACTAACGCAGTTTCAGTACGGGTGCTGATTTGGCTGTGTCCGTGAATGAGTTATGATAAATAAAGTGAGGAGTTGATAGATAATGAAGAAGAGAAATTACGAATCAAATAACATAATTGTTATAATGTTTTTCTCAGCCAACAATAATTATTTTAAAATGAAAGGCTTTCATCAACCCATGTCGAGGAAATAGTGTTGTGACAGTTTAGATCAGATTAGTAAAGTTCTCAAAATATGATATTGTCAGCGCTTATTTCTTAATCACTACTCTAACGGCAAAACGAACTTGACAATAGCGTTGTTTTGGAGTCTGTACTAACAACTGCCATCAAAGTTTTGACGACTTACGACTTTCATTTCATAAGCTGGTAAGTGATGAGAATATAGTGAGGAATACATATGAGCAGACAGTGTATACGGCTTGACTTAGGGAAAAGTGAAGTTGTTTCGTATCGGAGTATATGGCACATGCCGCGTCGTCCGTCTTTTGTGTACCTGGCGAGTACAACAGCGTAAAGAACGAAGGAACCCCGGTTCCACATTGCAACGCAATGTGTGCAGTTGTGTTATCCTGCTCAAGTATTTAGTACGAGTTGAATAGTGTAGTGCTGATCCATTCATAATGTCGAAGTCTAAACGTTAAATTCACTCAGAGATACGAAATGCAATTAAGAAGTATGAGAGTGACATTTCATGTATTAACGAAGACAATATCGTGTGTAATGAATGTAAAATTGAAATAAAAACCAGAACATCTCAGGCTATAGAGAAACATTGCGACAGTACATCGCACAGGAAATGCGTTGAAATTAAATCTGAGGAACCATCATCATCAATGTCGTCGTCATCATAATCATCATCATCATCATCATCATCATTTAGTTGTGCGGGTCCAAACGACACGTGCAACATAATGCTCAGTGTAAATATTCCTCTAAAGAAGAAATTGAGTGATCCCCATTTTAGAGTTTTTCTTCAGAAATTATCTTGATACAAAAACTGTTTAAGCAATGGGCGAAGACGATTCAGCTTCGACAACTTACGAGAATATATCGTCGTTTTGACTGTACGGAGATACAGTAGCATGTTGACGTCGTCTACTTTTAAAAACTGTTGAGCCAATGGTCTGAATGAAAAAATGTAACATATAGTAAATGTACACCTACATTCAACGATAAGTAATCCCGCATCCACTGTCTACATATGAGGCTCTTGAGGTTGTAAGGAGCGAAGAAAGCAACTATTTGCAAGGCGGAAAATTTTTCTGGAAAAATATATAATGGCAAATTTTCCATCTCACGTCATTATATTACGCTAATACACTTACATTAATAAACCTTTACACCTGACATAAATAGAATATCGTCGCTTCACAGCTTGTGAACTACACTTTTAATTTCTTTCAGCAATTCTTTGAACTTGTCGATACTTGCTCTCAACGTTTTCCAAACAAACTATATGTGAATTTAAATTCTAAGCTTAATTTATATTATTTATTAATATTAATGTTAATTTATATTGACATACAGCAAGGAAATTATTTCGGTGTAAAAACTTCACAATGTCCTACTGCATGTAATTAATTGGGAGTATAATATTTTCTTCAACATTTGTGTACCAATGGTCCCAGTAAATAATAATGCTCGACGAACAATGAAAGAGTAGGGTCTATTACATTAAAATAATTAGTACCTACTACGTAAAATGAAATACTTGTTCGTTTTTTGTTGTTTCGAAATTACTTTAATATTTTTTTCTTCATATACTATATAAAATCATATTAATAAATTATGCTTTACCAACCACTACTTCGTGAAATATAACTGAGTAAGCCTAAAGTTTCTTAAATTACAATTGTTAAGTATAGACACCGATAATAACCGTGGTTTTTTCCTTCTGCTAAGTGTGTTTATAATGGCCAAATGCCTATTTAATCCAACCCTACAAGCGCAGAATAGATTATTGTACACCTCTGCAGCTAAGAAAGGGTAAGAGCAACGCTCGAATGATGGAGTCTGAACAGACCGGCGATCCGCGCACAAAACTGCACATTCAGAGTCTGATTTCTGGCATGCCTGTCCTAGTATCATATCCCACCTCCTTGAAATGAATTTTAATGTTGTCCTCCCATCTATGTCTCGGCCTCTATAAAAGGTCTTTTTCCTTCTGGTCTTCCAACTAACACTATATGTACATTTCTGGATTCACTCATACGTGCCTATTTCAAACGTCTAAATTTAATGTTCTTAATGACGTTAGGTGAAAAATACAAAGCGTGCAGTTCTGCGATGTGTAACTTTCTCCAATCTCCTGTGACTTCATTCCTCTTAGCCCCAAATATTTTCCTAAACACCTTATTCTTGAACACCTTTAACCTCTGTTCTTATCTCGCAGTGACAGTCCAAGTTTCACAACCATACAGAACAACCGGCAATTCATTCTTTCATTTAGTGTTCTACCCAAGGGCAGATCTTTCACTGCAAACCCAGCTTTCTCCAATCTTTCCTATTGTCTGACTTCTTCTTCGTTTCCTCATATGATCTATACATCTTAATGTCGTCTATCATGTGATATCTTCTTCTACCCCGAACTCTTCTCCCGTTCACCATTCCTTCCAGTACATCCTTCGGTATGCAGTTTCTTCTCAGCCAGTGACCCAACCAATTCCTTTTCCTCTTCCTGATCAGTTTCAGCATCATTCTTTCTTCACTCACTCTTTTCAACACAGCTTCATTTCTTATTCTGTCTGTCCACTTCTCTCGTTCCATTCTTCTCAATATCAACATTTCAAATGCTTCTATTCGCTTCTCTTCACTTTGTTGTAATGTCCATGTAACCAGTAATGTAACTGTTATATAAAATCTTTCAGTTTTTTTTTTTAAAGCAGATTGAATGAAAAATCTGCTTAACCAAATAATGGCAGGCATTTACTATATTTATTTTGCGTTTAATTCCCTCTCGAGTGTCATTTATATTTGTTATTTTTTCCTCAAAGTATTTGAATTTTTTCCATCACTTCAAAGGATAAATTTCCATTTTCTTTCATATTTCCATTTCGTACTGTGTTCTGGTAACCAGACATAAACTATTAGTAAGCTTTGTTTTTTCGAGATTTACTTTAAAACCTACCTCGTTACTTGCTTCAAGTAAAATGCCCGTGTTTCATACTTTGTGGATTTTCTCCTAACATATTCACGTTATCCGCATAAACAAGCTGCTAATGTAACCCCTTCAATTCAAACCTTCCCTGTTTTCCTCGACTTTCCTGATGGCATATTCTAGAGCAAAGTTAAGAAGAAAGCTGATAATTCATCCCCTTGCTTCAGCCCGTAGTGAATTCGAAAAAACACATTCAATAAGAACATTATATAAAACTTTTCTCTTAACCGAGACAGACACATAGAAATTGGCCTATACTCTCTGTACGTTTCACCGAGATACATTTCAATTAATGGAACTAGTTTCTTGGGAAAAATAAGTTCAATAAGAATATTATATAAACTGTCTCTCTCTCTCTATAGAGTCATATGCCTTTGTGAAGTCTATGAATAACTGATGTACTGTGCACCTATACTTCAATTTTTTCTTCAATATCGGTTGAATATAAAAAATCTGATTAATAGTAGATTTATTACGCCTAAAAGCTCATTGATAATCCCCAATAATTTCATCCATACGAGTTAATCTTCTCAAAAAAATATTGTACAAAATTTTGTACGACGTCAACAAAAATGACACTCCTCGAAAGTTACTATTATTATTATTATTATTATTATTATTATTATTATTATTATTTCTATTATTATTATTATTATTATTATTATTATTATTATGTTACGGTATATTTATTAATAGTCTATTAGTCTATACTGTGTTCCAATAGAACATATTCATGAATACTTACTTACTTACTTTACTTCTGGATTTAAGGAACCCGGAGGTTCATTGCCGCCCTCAAATAAGCCCGCCATTGGTCCCTATCCTGAGAAAGATTAATCCAGTCTCGATCATCATATCCCACCTCCCTCAAATCCGTTTTAATATTATCTTCCCATCTACGTCTCGGCCTCCCCAAAGGTCTTTTTCCCGCCGGCCTCCCAACTAACACTCTATATGCATTTCTGCATTCGCCCATGATTGCTACATGCCCTGCCCATCTCAAACGTCTGGATTTAATGCTCTTAATTATGTCAAGGGAAGAATATAATGCGTGCAGTTCTGTGTTGTGTAACTTTCTCCAGTCTCCTGTAACTTCATCCCTCTTAGCCCAAAAATTTTCCTAAGCACCTTATTCTCAAACATCCTTAACCTATGTTTCTCTCTCAAAGTGAGAGTCCACGTTTCACAACCATAAAGAACAACCAGTAATATAACTGTTTTATAAATTCTAACTTCCAGATTTTTTGACAGTTGACTGGATGATAAAAGCTTCTCAACCGAATAATAACAGGCATTTCCGATATTTATTTTGTGTTTAATTTCCTCCCGAATATCATTTATATTTGTTACTGTTGCTCCCAGGTATTTGAATTTTTCCACCTCTTCAAAAGATAAATTTCCAATTTCTAATATTTCCATTTCGTACATTATTCTCGTCACGAGACATGATCATATACTTTGCCTTTTCGGGATTTACTTCCAAACTTATGTCTTTAATTCCTTCAAGTAAAATTTCCGTGTTTTCCCTATTCGTTTGTGGATTTTCTCGTAACATATTCACGTCATCCGTGTAGACAAGTAGCTGATGTAACCCGTTCAATTCCAAACCCTCTTTGTTATCCTGGACTTTCCTAATGGCATACTCTAGAGCAGCGGTTCCCAAAGTGTGCTCCGCGGAGCCCTTAGGGCTCCGCGAATGATTCTCAGGGGCTCCGTCCGCGGAAGTTATGAAGATGACAAAAATTGGTAATTCCATCTAGTCTCTAGCGGGGAAAACGGAAACTACTTCCATCAAGCGAAAAATACTTTCTGAGAAAGTAATTTGCATTCCTCTTGCTACATGGAAGCATTAATATTAGATCTACTCGTCACTGGAACTATCTCGAACTTTCTTGCTTGCCAAGTACTCGATGATTCTCGAAATTTATTTTATTTTTTATATACTGGGCAGGCAGCGTTTGTTATTCGTGGTACGTGGAATCTACAATCTATTGACTGTTACATTACCTCAAAAAATATATATACTGTATACCTGCATGTTAATTTAATAGCAGATGTGTCAGCTAAACTTTCGTTGAACCGGAACTGTGGCTTAAGACGGGCTCCCTAAGACCTAAGAGTCATTAGCCATTAACCAGTGCTCAGTCAAAGGGAGATAACAACAGCTATAACCTTACTATCAAAGAAGATAGTGCGAATTCCTGGGAATTGAGTTCGGAATATGTTGAACATGATTCTGTCTCAGAGTCTACGATGCCTAGTGTAGAGGTATTGAAACTAACAAACGAAAATATTGTTATTTATATGTAATGATAAAACACACATGTTAGGTCAATAATGCAGTGATCATTGATTTTATGAAATACATTAAAGGTGATATGTTACAGTTGTATGAACACTACTTATACAACTGTAACATATCACCTTTAATGTATTTCATTGTGATTTATATTTGGTCACGGGATTCAGTGAGTTTGCTGATGAACGTCCACAGTGTGTGATATGTAACAAAGTTTTATCCCAATAGTTCTATGTTTCCTGCCAAGCTTAGACAGCATTTCTCAATTCAAAAATTGACAAATAAAACTGCAGACTAGTTCGAAAGAAAAAGTGACGAACTCGATGCAGTTCAGACAAAATTTTACCTCGTGTAAAAAAAAAAAAAACAACGAGAAAGCACTGAAAACGTCGTCATGACCAGACTCTTGGTGGTAAACCTCATCCTTGCTGAAACTCTTATGAAACTACTATTAGTGAAGGTAGTGAAGTGCATGGTGGACAAGAAAACTGCGAACTTGATTTCCAGTGTGTCCTTATCAAATAACACTACATAATCGAATCCAGAATCTATGAAAAGACATAAAAAAGTCATGATTTCCCGTATCAGTTAAACGAAATTTTCGTTACAACTTGATAAATCCACAGTCTTTGCCGGATTAGCTATGTTAATGATGTTTGTGCGGTATGAATTTTCAGGTTCTTTCATTAAATATTTTGTTCTGCAGCCACTGCCATTATCTACAAGCGGTACTGAATTTTTTTCTTCTTCATTGAAAACTCGATACCGTGGGACAATTGCATTGACGTGTCCACAGATGGCGCAAAGGCCATGGTAGGTCCTGTTGCTGGCGCGTTACAATGATCAAGAAAGTTTAAAAAACTGCACAAGTAGTCACTGTGTACTACACCAACACGCCCTCGCAACGAAAAAATGCCAGCGTTATTAAAACAGGGACTAGACAACGCCTTCAAAATTGTCAACTTTGTTAAGACACGACCTTCGCTGTGTAGAATACTTAAAATCCTGTGTGAAGATATGGGTAGTATACACAAGTCATTGTTGGTAATATTACACACAGAAGTACGATGGTTGTCGCGCGGTAAAGCGTTGTCCCGATTACATGAACTTCGAACGGAAGTTTCTTCACTTTTGAAATACCAGAACAGTTTGCTTGCAGATTATTTGAATGATCAGGAATGGTTGTACGAATTATGTTACTTGGCAGACATTTTTCAAAAATGAATTCAGCACATACATACAAGGTAAACGGAAGACTATATTCGATGCTGATGACGAAATTGTCGCACTGAAGAAAAAGACAGCGTTCTACATAGAAAGCGTCCACAATAAGGATCATTGACTTCAAACTTTATAAAAGAAAATAACATAACAATGAATGTCTCATTCATATCAATGATGAAAGAACACCTTGACAATTTGCTTCAAAATATAAATTCATACTTTCCAAGGGACACTCAGGAATCGATTCTAAAGAAATATGAGTGGATTGTAGATCCATTTCCAGTGATGTCAAAACTAGCAGCCCTCACTGCTTCAGATATGAGGTCCTTACAGACATGGTTTCGAACAGCCACTGTCAGGCATAAAAAAAAGCAAACCATTTCCCAAATGTTGGGCTAAGTTAGGGGAAAATCTTTTGATATTAAGTTCAAAAGCTAAATTTCTCTCACTGCCCTTTGGTACTGTGTACCTCAGTGAAACGACCTTTTCGAGGTACACGGCTACAAAAACAAAATATCGAACTTGTTTGGACACAGAAGACGATATACGTCTTCAACTGACTTCTATGACACCGGACATTGACAAACTCTGTCGGAAGAAACAGGCACATTCTTCACATTAACTTCGGGTGTACATGTAACATTGAAACATTTTTTAAATATCGTAACTACGGTACTTGTTAATATCATTTTGTATATATATATATATATATATATACACAGGATGATTCACCACCCGTAACAGTAGTTTATTTCGGAAACTAGTGCATGAAAATTTTCGAGATAAAAATATTTATTACTAAACCACATGTGAACTTTCACTTGAGCTTGATTTCATCAATCAACTCTAACAGGAAGTAGGGTCAGCGGCGTAACACTTTAAAATTTCAAATGGTAGTCGGGGTCAAATATGGTACCATTTGATAGAGCTCTTCAAAACAAACAACTTTCATAGGAAACGTTTTTATTAATTCCTACTCTTTCAATGAGAAAACATACTAAAAGACAATGGGTGATTTGGACCACCCGTAAGTCATTTATTTAGGAAACTAGTGCATGAAAATTTTCG
This sequence comes from Periplaneta americana, assembly GCF_040183065.1. Lineage (NCBI taxonomy): Eukaryota > Metazoa > Arthropoda > Insecta > Blattodea > Blattidae > Periplaneta > Periplaneta americana. The sequence continues at coordinate 100,725,204 of NC_091124.1, forward strand.
AGACAAACATATTTATAACTAAACCGCATGTAAACTTTCACTTGAGCTTGATTTCATCAATCAGTCTTAACAGGAAGTAGGGTTAGTGGCGTATTACTTTAAAATTTCAAATGGGAGTTGGATCAAATAAGGTATACCATTTGATAGAGCTCTTCAAAGCAAACAACTTTCATAGGAAACGTTTTTATCAATTCCTACTCTTTCAATGAGAAAACGTACAAAAACAATGTCATCACCAGACATCGGATTCTAGGGCAAATGCCTATTTTGTTTCTTTAGGAGAAAAGTAAAAATAATTATTAATATTTGTGTTTCATGGAAATTGAAAGGTATTCAAAGAGTTTTATAGTGCCCTAAAATGCCCTAAAACGGTTATTAGAGCCTAATTTGTTAATATTCGCCTAAAAATCCCTAACTCACTGTAAAGTTTCGCATTTTACTCTTACTTTTTATAATTTATACGTGCATTCACTGCGAAATTTAAGGCATTTAAAAAGTGGAAAGTTTGCTTCACACCGGCCATGAAACCATTGATAAAGGAAACAAAATGTTTTGAATCTCACGACACTCGCAATAGATTTCACCGAATTTAACATGTTTGGAGGCATAAATGCCGACAAAGAACCAACCTTCGTTTTGAAGCAGGCAACAATCACAACATGTGTTGCTACCGATTCAGAGATATACTATACTATAAAAATGACTGTTTTCGGTCTGAAACCGATTAGCTGTACTGCCCTTCAGAGTGTCATAAAATCACAATTTTTGGAGAAAGAGTGGTTTTGAAATATTTATGAAAAGTCGTAAAACTGCGAATTAGTAGGGTAAACCGTTACAAAATATTTAAAAGAATGGCCCTCCTAGTGTTAACACTACCAGGAAATGCAACAATAAGTGGAACTTTGTATTTTTGTCCAATTGAATCTCAATAACAACGGTTCATTTGAATGCTCGTTAACAGTTGCTCTTTCCCTCACCTTATTTGTGTTGAGAAGTTTTGAGCGGTAGGACGTTTTCCTGTGAAGTTTAACGCGATAATGCCGAAAAATATAAGTGCAAAATCTACATTGATCCGGCATTGGCTAACAGAATATTCAGAATTCACTCATGATGGAAAAATAATATTCTGCAAGATTTGTAGCAAACAGGTATGTAACAATAGTTGAAATATATAAATTCTATTAATTTTAATGAGTAGGCCTATAATATTTATACATTGACTGAGCTATCCTGAGGTATAATTCTTTTTAAGACCACTACACTTTAACCTTTTAAATTCCGAAGTTAAAGTATTTGCAGGTCATTAAAATTTTGATTGTTCGAACCCACTAACTTTGTGATAGAAATACGGCAATACAACAATTAGGATTTTATTTTAATTCAGTTTACTTTACATTTTTAGATTTCGCAAGAAAAGAAGTGCCACCTAAAGCAGCATGTGCAAGGAGCGGCTCATAAGGCTAAAGCTCAGCAGAAAAATCAACTGCAACAAACTTTGCTAACACAACCTACTTCATCCAATCTCAGCAGCAATTTCTATGCTGATTTAACCAGAGCGTTTGTTGCTGCTAACATTCCCTTGAATGCAATTGAAAATCCGGTTTTAAGACAGTTTTTACAAAAATACTGCAAACAAAATATCCCATCTGAGTCGACCCTAAGAAAAAATTACTTAGACAGAATATACAATGAAACTTTAGCTTCCATTCGGGAGGATATAGGTGATTCTTACATATGGGTCTCTGTGGATGAAACCTCAGATCCTATGAATAGGTATATAGCAAATATGGTAGTAGGAAAACTTAGTCCTGATGGACCTTCTATTCCACACCTCGTATGTGTTAAGGAACTTTCGAAAGTGAATAGCCAAGCCATTGCTTATTTTGTAAATAAAGGCCTACAGTCTTTATACTCAGGTAATATAGACGATTCTAAAGTTCTGTTGTTTTGTACTGATGCTGCCTCATACATGGTTGCTGCAGCTCCACTTCTTAAAACATTTTATCCTAACCTCACGCATGTAACCTGTCTAGCACATGGCCTTCACAGGGTTTCTGAAACAATCCGGAATGAATTTCCTCTGGTCAATTCGTTTATTTCTAACACAAAAAAATGTTTTTGTAAAGCCCCATCCAGGATTTCAATATTCAGAGAGAACTTTCCAGATATCCCACTCCCACCTCAGCCGGTTGTTACACGATGGGGAACCTGGATTCAGTCAGTGGTGTATTATTCTAAGTATTTTAAAGAAGTGGTCACAGTTATTGGTAAATTACCTGAAACTGATAGTGCAGCGTGTGTGAAAGCAGTGAAAGATTGTCTGAATGACTCACGAGTGAAAAACGATATTGCCTACATAACATCAAACTTTTCTTTCATACCTGCAAACATTGAACAATTAGAACGTGAAAAACAATCTCTTTGTAGCCAAATAGCAATAGTAAAGGAAGCTCAAGTGAACATACATTCTGCTTTGGGCGAAACTGGGGAAAAAGTTAAAAATAAGTGGGACAACGTATTAAATAAGAATGTAGGATTTTCATTGTTGGAAAAAGTATCAAGAGTGATATCGGGGGAAAGTGTAAATGTTCCAGTAAGTATTGATGTTTCTATTGTACCTATTTTAAAATTTGCGCCTCTCACATCAGTTTCGGTTGAAAGAAGTTTTTCTGCTTTCAAAATGATTCTCAGTGACAAAAGGCAAAGGTTAACTGTGGAGAATTTAGAAAAAATTCTGGTGGTGTACTGTGCAGATAATTATAATAAAGTCTGAGCATGGAACTGAATTTCAATAACTTAAAATGAGTAATCTTGATATCAATAATCATTATTTCATTAGTTTCAATATATTAAATTTGTGCAGCTCTGTTTATAAATATAATATAGTATTCTTTTTTAATGTTTAAACATACTTTTTTGTGCGTATTTTAGTGTATAACTAAAAATTTCAGTGAAAGAAATAAGTATGATACCTTGATGTGCCTAAAATGCCTATTTTCATTAAAATAGAGCCTAATTTTACAAATTTTTAGCTTATTTTAGGCGCCTAAAACTGCAATTTTTAGTGCCTAAAAATCCGATGTCTAGTCATCACTATTGAGAAATGTTACAAGACGAAAATGTAAACAAGACAATTAATGTTGACATGTTACTGAAAGGCTGGACAATTCCATTAATTTTTTTATAAATTTTGAAACTATCTGCCGTTGTGAGCAGCACACACCCGTACTCTTCTTCTAACACTGTCAGTGACTCCTAATACTTCGGCGTGGTCAAGTGACTGGCAGAGTAGCAATTAATGAAAACGTTTGTTTTGAAAGGCTCTATCAAATGGTATCCTATTTGACCCGACTCTCACTTGAAATTTTAAAGTGATACGCCACTGACCCTACTTCCTGTTAGAGCTGATTGATGAAATCAAGTTCTAGTGAAAGTTCACATGTTTTTGAGTTATAAATATTTTTGTCTCGAAAATTTTCGTGCACTAGTTTCCGAAATAAATGACACGGTTGGTCCGAATCACCCATTGCCTTTTCGTACGTTTTCTCATTGAAAGAGTAGAAATTAATAAAAACGTTTCCTATGAAAGTTGTTTGTTTTGAAGAGCTCTATCAAATGGTACCCTATTTGACCCCGATTCTCATTTGAAATTTTAAAGTGATACGCCACTGACCCTACTTCCTGTTAGAGCTGATTGATGAAATCAAGCTCAAGTGAAAGTTCACATGTGGTTTAGTGTAAATATTTTTGTCTCGAAAATTTTCATGCACTAGTTTCCGAAATAAATTACTGTTACGGGTGGTCTGAATCACCCTGTTTATACTTCCGTTTATGTATCGTGTGAAATACTGTATGCTTCATAGAACGTAGACAGATAAACTGAAAAGTAAACATTTCTTGGGGCTCCAGGAGAAACTTTTGCTTCAAAAAGGGCTCCGTGGCTGAAAAAGTTTGGGAACCGCTGCTCTAGAGCAAAGTTGAAAAGTAAAGGTGATAGTGCATTTCCTTTCCTTAGCACACATTGAATTGGAAACGCATCTGACAGAAACTGACCTATACGGACTCTGCTGTACGTTTCACTGAGACATATTTTAATTAATCGAATTAACTACTGAAGCTTTCCTGGCGACGTGATAACTCAAAATTTTCTTGGGCTTCCAGCCAGGTCATAAGTTAGTGATCCACCGACGTTTCGAGAATGTTCATCTTCCTGTGAGCCAATCAGCGCACAGCTCCTCGGCTGACTATTCCCTCTGACAATATAAATTAAGGAGCTGGGTACCCTTACTTATAATTTAACCTTGAAGATGAGGAATATGAACATACTCGAAACGTCGGTGGATCACAAACTTATGACCAGGCTGGAAACCCGAGAAAATTTTGAGTAATCGAACTAATTTCTTAGGAATACCAAATTCAATATGAATATCATATAAAACTTCTCTCTTAACCGAGTCATCATACGCCTTTTTGAAATCTATGAATAACTGATCCACTGTACCCTTATACTCCCATTTTTTCTCCATTATCTGTCGAATACAAAATATCTGATCAATAGTTGATCTATTACGCCTAAAACCACTCTGATGATCCCCAATAATTTCATCTACATATGGAGTTAATCTTCTCAAAAGAATATTGGACAAAATTTTGTACGACGTCAACAAAAGTCATATTCCTCGAAAGTTACTACAATTAGTCTCGTCCCCCTTTTTAAAGATAGGTACGATTATGGACTCCTTCCTTTGTTCTGATACAATTACCTTTTCCCAAATAGTAAGTACAAGCTTATAAATTTCGTTAGATAATGCGCTTTCACCCTCTTGTATTAATTCTGCTGGAATTTGGTCTGTAGATTTTCTATCGCAATTTCGACTTCAGAAAGTGTGGGTTCGGGTATGAATGGCTCAGCAGTTTGTACTTCAATTTCGTCCCGAATCTTTTCCAGAGTTAAAGGCACCGAAGAGCCTGAATAAATTATTTTTAAACCTTAATACTTTCATACCTAATGTTTCTTCGGTTCTATTTTGAAATTCCATTTAATATATTTTACGTTAAACTCAAACGATTAGACTAATTGGCACAAACTATTTGTGAAGAAACAAATGTTTATAGGAGAACTATTATTGTTTACATTAGCTATTAAAAACTTTACTTTTGCTGTAAATTTCGCAGTAATTGAATTTAATGACATTAATTTGATCAATAGCATAAAACTAACACGCTCTTCCTTAAATCTGTGAATTTCAAATGTAGAAGAATATCTGCAGGCTAAAGCAGTATTTCAAGCAAAAGAAAGAGAGTAAAAAAATTAGAGAATAAACAAAAATTTACATACTTATTAAAAAAAATACTCGGATTCGAACCACTACATGATCCGAACAAGGGAATGCTCATCGGAAAGTATATGTCCGCGCTACAGCACATATAAAACCTGCGCGGCATCAATTGGAGGTAATCGGATTGAAGGCGCGCAAACAACTGCTCCGGAGAAAACATAATCATGCGCAGCACTAGATTGAGTGCAACACACATTTTCGTCCCTTTCTTCTACCAAGGTTCCGTTAATGGGCCAGTCTACCAGCCATTGAATGGTTGGTACCACAATTGCAAGAAGCTAGTATCGAAGACACTGTGGTCCTGCAACAGGATGGGGTGCTAGCAGACTTCGCATTGCAAGTGCGTCGATACCTGAATACGACCTTTCCCAACCGGTGTATTGGAAGACGATCTGCAGATGATCAAGTTCGTTTTGCCTGGCCTCCAAGAAGTGCCGATCTCACAACAACTTATATTGCTCTCTCTAGGTGTTCATCAAGGATAAAGTGCGAAATAACCGCTGTAACACAACGGCACAATTACGAGCAGCTGTGGAATATGCCTTCAACGAAGTGATCCTTGATTATCTCCCAAAACATCTGCCAGGACATGGCGCAGAATTTAGCTATGCTATGAAAATGAAGGTCTTCATACCGATGTCTTGGATCGTTAAACTATCAGGTACATACCCATATCAATCAATCATACTCATCATAGTGTCGTAATACATCGGCTGACCTGACTGTATATAGATATGCATACACAAACACACACACACACACACTACCGGTCAAAAGTTTTCGATCACCTATCACAACTATGGATTTGTGTTCTGAGGGCAAAGGGTGGATACTATGAAGAGGCTAAAATATAAACCATAATGTATTGTACTTAATGCTGGAGAGAGAAAATAACTAGACGTGTCTACGTTCTTGTGTGATTGGAGTACTATCTACTTTCTGAAAGCATCAGCAAACTTATGCTTGAAAACTGTCAACAAATTGTGTAATTATCACTGAAAGAGACTGTTGTATTTGTTGATGAATAATGAGAAAGTTAGTCAGTTTTACTTGGACATATACATTTGGTTTAGGCCACCATCACGTTGGTCTAGTGCAGGGATGCAGAACTCTGCTACAATTGAAGCGCGCGTCATAACTCGGAACACGTAACTCATCCCTTCCCTTCAACTCTCGCGTCATTGTACGGTAGGGGGAGAGGAGAAGAGAGAACAGTCTGTATACCTAACGTCACACAAACGTCATTGAAGGCTCCGGCCTTGTGGATCGGGTAACGAATTCATTCCCTACGATTCCACCCCTATCTTCCCCAGTTCTGCAACCCTGGTCTAGTGGCTAGATCACTGTACTTAAAATCCTGTAGATCCAGATTCAACCCTGCCATACTCAGATTTATAACATGCGATGAGCAAGTCCGTGGTTCAGGTAACACCGGAATTTCTGTGGGAGCTCCGGTTGTCCTGTGTCATCCAAACAAAACCTCCATCATCATTTCATCTCATTGCGATTGTAGAGTAAACGAGCTTCTATGGCGCACCATCGGCAACGATTCAGTCAGCAAATTGGTCTACCCAATTGGCTTAATATGAGTGAATGACTAATAGTGAAGTGCCCGCCACTAGTAAAAAAAATTGATTTCTTGGAATATTTTGTTAGTGTGACATATTCATATTATGTAGATGTTGATCTAGCACTATTAATTCAGTTTATGTTGCCAGATTTGTGTTCGAGTTTTTATGTACCGCTACCCTATTTGTCACGCACAATTTTTATATTTCACATCGCTAGTCAAGCTATTCCTGTTTTGAGGCAGTTTATTTTGTCGTTACTTTTTCGTTAAGACTTACTAACTCTTAAGGGGTTAGGTACAACTTACAGCAGTAAAATTTTTGGAAATATTTAACATTTTTTTCATTCATTATTTTATCTTGTACAATAATGAAAATCAGTAAGTGTAAAACACTGTCCTTCTGCTATATGAATAAACTATTTTAACGATTTAAAAAAAATTATTTATATATATTTTTCAAAATTCAATATGATGGCAGTTTACTGTGCAGTGATGAAGCGTTTCCTTCATACCTCACAAACTTGTTAACTTTTTCATGTTCTCTCTCTCTTTTATTTTATTGCTGAAACTCATGTCTACAATATCGTGCTCTTTCAACTACATTCCTTAATAAATAATATTCTTTTTATTTTGTGTTAGAAGAAAATACTCATATTTGACCATTTTTAAAAATAATTTATTTTTTATCAGACAATCTATCAAAGATAGACAAGTGATCTTGCATCATATTGTAGATATGACATGCATAAATACATACAAACAATTTCATCACACAATGTTGGATAGTTTTTGGGCTATGTGGGAAATGCTTCACCACTGTACAGTGAACTGAATTTTGAAAAATAATGTAAATATATTTTTTTTAAATGGTAAAAATATTTTTTTCATATAGCAGAAGGACAGTCTTTAACACGTACTAGTTTTCATAATTGTACAATAACTGAGGAAAAATTTTTTGAATATTTGCAAAATTTTACTGCTGTAAGCTGTACCTAATCCCTTAAGGTTTTCTCATCACCAAAGATATTGAAGTTTTATCTCCGAAAGATTCTGAAATATTGGTGGTGAATGAATCAATTTGTCTACTAGTGCTTCGGTTATGTACCTTACCACTATATACAGACATTACTAGATATTATACAGTCTAATAATGCCCATTAACCTGCAAGAAAATAAATGACAGCTGGCGACTGTCCTTATATTTTTTGACACAGAATTTATGCAAGCTAGAAATACCCACAGACCAAATTGTTGAACATCGTTTTGCGTTTTCTTTAAAGCACTCAGTTTTATTTAGTTTGACGCAGTCACTTCAGTCCTTCATCTGCAATAAGAAGAAAACTTTGTGGAAGAGAGAAAAATATTTCTTTTTTCGAAATTAATTTACCACGAGCAGGTTTGTAAGTTGGCGGAGTATATATTGATATTTGTTTGGGACGCTCCGAGATGTTTCTTTTAGCTGTGGCAATATAATAGAGCAAATACTGCTCGGGAGGTGGAACAAACATGGCGCTGTCTCCCCGGCGCTGCGCTGTGTAAATATTGGCGAGCAGGAAGGAAGACGCCTTGTCTTGACACGCCGTTCGCTCGCTGGCTCGGGCAACAGGTTCCAGTCTAATTTGCAAGCCTTCCTGGCTTTGCATGTGAGAACTTCAGATTTTATTCTCAGTTGCGGCTAATCTGGAAACAATATTCTAATTCTGTAACCCCTGAAATTATTTCTTCCAAAGAATCGTGAACATTTTCAATTTAGTTGAATCTCTTAGCTTCTTTGTTCTAATTGCTATCACTTGTCACCTGCTCTTTGTTCATTATTGTAATCATCACAATAATAATAATCATCATCAGCAGCACCAGCAGAACCAAATCATCATTATCATATGCAGAAACATCATTGGTGCCTACAATATGTGTCCTGAGGAATAAGTATCTTCTATATACTGTAATTATTCTTGTCTTCTATAACTTATATTTACTTCATGTACCCGGACAGAAGATGTAAAACTATTATTATTATTATTATTATTATTATTATTATTATTATTTACACAACCAGAACTGCACGCATTGTATAATATTGAAATGGATTTGAGGGAGGTGGGATATCAGGACAGAGACTGGATTAATCTTGCTCAGGATAGGAACCAATGGCGGTCCTATGTGAGGGCGGCAATGAACCTCCGGATTCCTTAAAAGCCAGTAAGTAAGTTTATTATTATTATTATTATTATTATTATTATTATTATTATGATTTACACAACCAGAACTGCACGCATTATATAATATTGAAATGGATTTGAGGGAGGTGGGCTATGAGGATAGAGACTGGATGAAACTTGGTCAGGATAGGGACCAATGGCGGTCCTATGTGAGGGCAGCAATTTACCTCCGAGTTCTTTAAAAGCCAGTAAGTAAGTAACTAAGTAAGTATTATTATTATTATTATTATTATTATTATTATTATTATTATTATCATCATCATCATCATATTTGTTAATTACGGTATATTTGTAGTCTGGCGCTCGAAGAAAAAGTTAAGTGAGAGTGCAGATTTTTATAAATTCAACAATTTAAAAATAATAAATTAAGATTACGGAATGAAGTGAAAAAACAGAGCTAATAGCACACTTCACAGCCGTTCTAAACGACATTTGTAATGGGATAGGTCTTAAATCCTTTTGTTGCACTATTACGCCACTACCGTAAAAGATTACGTTCTGTCCGGGAGGCGAATGGTACCGATGTGGAATTCTTGTATAAAATTAATAATTGAAAAACTTAGGTTGGCCCAATATAATACAATAGCCCAATATAATAAAAGAATGTTTTTTTTATGTTGGATCCCCTAGATGATGATTGCCAATTCTGTACATTAAACCTCGCCAGTTTCACAGGTATATTGCAAACGCGTCAATAACTACAAAAGAATGGCTATTAGCAATAAGGGGGAATGTCCACTTTTGTCAAAAATTGAGATATTAGCACCATCCGTTTCTTTATTCAATGTACTTTGTTTCACTAACGTTTCCAAGCAATAACGTGCACGGTCTCAAATATATCAGGTCTTGTTGTTTTTCTACTTTTTTAAAAGAAGGGGGAATGTCCATTGTTATACGATATGTACAATCTTGTAATTATAATTAAGCTAATTATTCTTTCCAGATGCTTAAAAAATGTACACATTATTTTGTTTCGTTTAAATGACTGTGGTATTTGGCTTAATGTTTAATTGTGAGACAGTATTACAGAGCTATTAAATTTCAACGTAGAAGTTTGAGGAAAATGTCTTCCAGTAGTCAGGAAAGCCAGGCAAAATCTACACAGGCCAAAATACGACCTAGACTGGTAGATTAACTGATGTTAAAAAAAAAACTCCAAGCTCATAGCACTGAGACTGGTGAGGGTTGTAAATGTGGTAAGATATAAGTGTTTTCTAGTTATACCGATAGTTGACAGAGACCAGAATATTAAAAATTTCAACAAGTTAATAACACACAATGAATAAAATTCGTATCTTAGTGGACTTATTGCAGTAAACTCAATAAAACGCAGAAGACTTAGGAAACCTGAGAAAGATGCTACATTTCACGACAATTCTTATGGTTACAAGGTACGGGTTAAGAGGGAGGATACAGTGATTGAAGTCCCTGTATGCAGCAAAGCTTTTGTGTCGGTGCATGGAATTACCAAGAAGAGCCAAGAAGTAATTATTCAGAGGTACTTTAAAGAAGGAGTCTCACCCAAAGACCACCGAGGTAGCCACAAAAACAGAAAAAATCGTCTAAGTGAGGATACGTTGAAAGCTGTGTGTGATCATACTTCATCATATAAAGAGAGACAGAGTCATTATAGTTTACATGATTCCAAACGCATATCTTCCAGAGGGTTTGAATGTCACTAAGATGCATAATCACTTCAGAGAGCGGTATCCAAATCTAAATGTTTCTTATCTGAAGTTCATTGCAATGTTTAATGAAATATTTAACATAAAGTTTGGTTATCCCAGAACTGATACCTGTAGTGTATGTGATGAGTTTGTAACAGAAGTCGAATCTCTGGGGGGGGGGGAACTTAATGTTCCAGTGTCTGATAATGAACATAAATTAGTTGAGAAGAAAATACAGGATCTTACCATCTTACCACAGCCAACAGAATCCATAAATTGAAGGCCGATGTTTTCTATACCAGGAAAAGAGCAGCTCGAATAAACAGTGAAAAATGTTCGGAACGGGAGGCAATAGCTATGAACTATAAAAAAAATTGAATCTACCTAATGTTACGTCGAATGATCCATATTATCGCAGACAGCTTGGATTTTACAGTTTTAACATTTACGTTCTATCAACTAAAGAGTCATTTTTATGCTTATGACGAAACCATTGCTAATAAAGGTGCAAATGAAGTATGTTCATTTTTCCATCACTTCATCATGTGCCATATGAATCAAAATGTTCGATATCTTGAGATATTTTGTGATTCAGTTTCTGGCCAAAACAAGAATTGGACTGTTCTTAGACTAATGCATTACACTGTGCATCACACTCAAAGATTACACTGAATCAAAATAACTTTCCCAATACGTGGTCACTCGTACTTAAGAGTGCGATAAAAATTTTGGGCTAGTTAATCAGCATAAAAGAGCTGAACTGCTAGACGACTGGATCCAGGAACTACAATCAGGAAGGCAAAAAGCTTGTCCTTTCACAGTAACACAGGTGAACCAAAGCCTTGTTCGAAACTGGTCAGCACTTCTGGAGAAGAAATATCTTCGCAAGTGTCCCTTCGCAACACGACCAGTGAAATAAATTGTTCCAGACCGATCACATCCTAGAATTTTGAAGTATACTGTAGGACCACCTATAATGGAGCATGGGAGGAGAGTGTAGTGAACACCCCTGGATAGCTATCACAAGTTGCATCTTCACATTGCAGAGAGTTCATCTTACCAGAAAAAACATACAAAGGTAAATGAAATTTTTTTATTGAAATAAAAACGAGCATAGTTATTGCAAACATTTCATGCTCTTAATATTTCGTTCTGTTCTTCTCTTTTTAGGTCCATTACCAGTTTCAAAGGAGAAGTACAAGGATCTTCAACAACTAAAAAAATTCTGTGGCGAGGAAGCAAGAGGATTCTATGAGAAATTGTCGAGAAAGGATTAATCGGTGTGAAAAATGTGATATTAATTCTGTAGTGGTCGGGAAAAGTAGCACAAGTTAAAAATGTTAATTTTACATTACCAGGAAAAAAACTATCTTCACACTGGTTAATGTCAATTTGATTTTTTTCTGTATGAATTATTCTAATGGGAGAAATACTTATGTCTCTTTTCCCAAGCAATCAGATGCTCCGTAGGTTGTTAATAAACTAATAAAAAATCGTGGAAATTGACTTATGCAACTTTTCCAAGCATTGCAGAATTGATAAAATTAATTTCATTCCACGCTAAGTTTATATAGCTAATGTGATTTCTAACAATTAAACAACATTCACCCTTCAATAATACAATACAATAACATAACAAAATGTGAGTTTGGGTTCTATTTTTTATTTAACTATTAAGGAATGTGTATCAAGGCTATAATATACTGTTCCAGATATGTATATTTGATAAAGGTATAAGGTGAAAATAAATTAAAAAATAAAAACTCATTTTATAAAAAAGTACAAAAGATTTAAACTTTAAAACCTTAATATCTCAAAAGCAATAAAAATGGACATTCCCCCTTTTTGCTAGTCTGTGCTGCGTGAAGTGTAAGCTTAGTCAATTTCAAAAAAGATCCACATAACTTATGTAAAGTAAAAATAAACATAGATGTCAAATTATGATTTCATCCCCCTTCGACAAAAGTCATTTTATTCATTACTCAACATGAGAAAGCAAGACTATTTTATCTATTATACTATATTGCTTACAGCATGTAAATGTTCTATTTTGTCTTCAGAGAAAGAGCGAGAGAGTTAACAACTTTGGTATAACTGAGAAAAAGCGGTGTGGGATGCTTTTTACAGATATAATTATTAACACAAGAGAAGTGCTGCTTCATCTACGCCAACATCTTCTACGAACTGAACAAAATTCTTCTTATAACACCTTAAGAAACAATTTATTATTTGTCTCTTCATGCACTCATTAACAAGTGCACTCAAATCAGCAGAAAATGAATTAGAGTAGTTGAATGTGTATAGTACTATCACCACAGTCATTAACACACGACAAGCTGTTACAAAAGAAAAAGTATCTGAACTAAACACTTCATGTTTGTGGGTCTTATGTTTATATCAGTTTGCTATCATGTTTGCGCGGATCACTGACCGCATGGAGTACGTGGTGAACAATGATGAACGCTATGTGAAGCATGTCCAGTAGTTGTGTAAGGATAGCCAGGTAAAACTTTTGGTTTTACTCTGGCTGCTTTCAATTACCTTTTTGTGTAACTATGGGATCAGTTTGCATTGAGATAGAAAAAAATAAAATCTCCTGTACTGTACGTTAAGTAGACGGGGAAAAGTGAAGAACCCACAGAAACATTTGGACCAAATGAATCCGTAGATTACGAGTATATAATCAAACCAAACTTTCTATTTCGCACAAATTTTTACATTGATGATTATGGTGGTAGTGGCGATGGTGATGGTGTTCGTAACACAATACAAGACTCTAAACCTTCGTAGAGTCGCCCTATGCTAGTCGCTGGAACCGAAATTCGCTGAATAATACTCTGCCGAGGGTGGCAAATCCTTAAGAAGACTTCCTCTGAGAAGAAAGTAGAGCTATGAATTCCGTGTTAGAGATTTGCAGCACATAGGAGAATCCTGACTTTCATTGAGATCTCCAAGCAAAATTTGTTAGCAGTTTCTTACCCATAACGAATTTTGACACTGAGAATCTTGTGTTGAGAGCGTTGTTAAATAGAACACCACATTCCTACTGCTTCTTCTGCTACTGCTACTACTACTAGTTTCTGCAGTAAAACTGAAACTTCGTACAGGAGTAGATCATCGAAAATTATCCAAAATTCAAATATACGCTAGAAAATTTATATTGATGTAGTAGAATTTATATCGAGTGCAGTCGACTTCCACTGTCGGAAAAAGACTTTCAACGCAAACTGGTCTGACCTCACCTCGAGGTTACTTGGAATGCTCATTCAAGCTGATAGCACAAAGATGTGTTGGCAATATTTTGTACAGGAAGTACATTAGCATTATGAATATAAGAACTTACTGCTTGGAAAACAGGGTTATAATTTTAATAGGCGAGATGTCCATGTATACACGCGAATAAGGCCTATAACAGACTAGAGGAGCTTTCATGCTCCCTGAACCATCACTACACTCTACACCAGATGTCTTTGGAGCAGACCATAACACGGATCTCGATGCATCTCATACTATTGCTGCGCTCCCATTGGTTGGCGAGTCATTACTTAGCTGAGAGCGTTGTGGACACTAGCGCGTGCATATCCTGCTTACGAGACGGTATTCAGAGACGCGTCCACTACTACAGTTCTATTGTGTCTAGCATCTGTGCGGTGTATGAGCAGACGACAGCAGTACAACTAGTGATTGATGCAAGAAGGTATGCTCAAAGACACATTACTTTAACTTTCACTTTTCGTTATATGAACGTAGGTAGTCGGTCACGTAATTCATACAAAGACATTTAGTATCGTGTGAACAGCGCTCTCTTGCATTTCGTTCCGTTGTTTATATCTGCTCCAAAGACATCTGCTATAGAGTGTAGAAGGAGATGTTGAAATCGAAACCAGGTTTCGGTGATCTTTCACCCGGAGAAAGACTAAGATTTCAATTTTATGGCAAACTAGTTAGATACCGAAGACGTTATGGAAGTTAAGACCCTTTTGTAACTAGGATTGAACCCAAACTCTTCCTCTCTGAAGTCTCATGACTCTTTATACATCCAAATTCTCTCCGGTACTAATATGTGGTCATGGTAATTCAGCCTACAGCAGATGGTTCACACGCATCGTTTTCGTTCAATTTACCAGAAAGTCGATTTTGGCACTTCGCCAAAATAGATAGTTCAGTATCCAATTTTATGTTCGCGCTGCCAATCTTCCATATCATGTTAATGTTCTGTATCGCTCTCATCGCCACAACAGGGAGATGGAAATAACCGCGATCGAACCGCTGCCGGTGGTCAAAATCCTCTTTCAGTGATACACAGTGCAAGTTTCGTGAAACATTTGTGAGCAAATTTGAGTAAAATGGAAACATACATATTGCAGGTATATTTCGTACCTATCGCTATCAGGCAAGTGTCAGAAACGATAACATATTATCAGGTTACATTTTTTTTTCTGGAGAAAGTATGGTGAAGAAAAATTCATCAAATTAATTATTCAAGAAAAATTCAATCCCTCGGCTTCACTAAAATATATATTAAAGATACGCCTCAGGTAGATGACTTAAACATAATATTCATTAACATAATAGAGGCCATTCGTTATCTTGTGAAACCTTTTTGCGCATCACAGGAAGAAGAAAGTGGACTGAGAAGCTTCTCTCCCTCCCTACGCTCCTTCTTGTAGTCAGCGAGCTCGTTTACCTTCATCATAAGGTTCTTACTATATGCTACGATATGCTACGACGCACACAAGCATTTGGTTACACGAGAAAATAAATTACCTATACTCGTATTATTTTGGGGTCTGTCTTATTTACCGGCACAAAAATAAGTGAATATTTCGCAACTGAGTGTGTGAAGGTACGTAAGTCGAATAATGATTTGGTAACTGCCTTTCTGATTACTTGTTTGACTATTGCGTATCAGAAGATTCTGACTACCTTCCAGGCATTTGGGCTTAACCAGTCATTTGAAATCACACATAAAATGAACGCAAGACAATGATTTCACAGTAAGCTTAATAGCCTCTTTTATTCACCAAGGCCTGGCATTTACAAGTTTTGAGGTATTTTGCTAGAATTTGAAACAGAATAAATAAATGAAGCAAACACTAAAAGAAGGATGATTCGAAGTAAACAGAATAAAATACAGAAATACATAAAAGGATTTAGGACGAACAATCTGTCTAGATTGAATTTTGTTGAGAAGATTGCCTGTTTGATCAAGCCCCTTCAATAAGTTAATGACCAGAAATCAAGCAGAGGTCGAAACGTGTTACTTTTAATTTAAGATTTTAGCGACTTAAAATTAATTCAATTACGTCATAATTTTCAACCACACCAGGTTAATACTAAAAATTACTAATCTGGCAGTCCGTATGCTAATATTCCATGGTTTATCAAACAGTGGATTTTAAGTAGGACGGAAAATCATACATCAGTTTAGGATACACCAACATAAAATATGAATAATAACTTCAAGTTGTTACTGCTAGGTAGATAATAAATAACCTTAAACTCATTCGATTGCCTCGTCGGGAAAATGTGGCAATCGCGCTGAACCGACGAGTGGAACTTCTGCTTGAGAACGCACTCGCTCGTGGGTGATTGCCAAGTTGAGTTTCTTCCGAGAGTTTTTCCAACTGTTGGATAAATATTAGGTAATCCAAAGACGAATGATTCATATCTATCAATACTAGATAACCATATAGTTGATACAGTGTCGTTTACTAGCAGATTTAAAATAAACATCTGGAGAGATAAGAAACTGAGTGTTGAGTATTCAATTGTCATTTTGCAAAAGTTACTGATTGGCAGATTGTGTATGAAAAACGATCCTGAGAAGAATACTATTTCTCCACTTGATTAAGGCATAGGATATTATGATATTACAAACAACATAGACTGCAGAGTAATATGAGAATTCTATAATAGCATAACACCTTTGGCACAAATCCAGTCAAGACCTCATAGAAGACGGCGGAACTTCTTCCATTCCAGTCACGTTCAACGCGGTCATCTGTAGCCTTTAAACGAGGTCCAACAGTGACATAGAATATCTTTTAAGCGTGTGTCTGCAGCGATTCTGAGATTCTACTTTATTATTGCACCTCAATTAAAGGCTATAATTACCCGTACTGAATATGACTATTCCATTCCAACTTATCTTGTTCACGGAATAAACCGTGAAGTTATGTTGGTTTCGCTTCAGCTGTCTTTACTGTAATTAATGATCACGATTATTGTGATGGTAATAATCGTCACTACCATCACTATTACTATCACTATTATCATCCATACCCACGGGCGTAGCTAAGGTGGCTGACGCATTTTCCGACTGATCCGGAGCTGTGCTTGGGCGTGGGTACGAGTTCCGCTTGGGCTAATCACCTGGTTAAGTTTATTTCCGAGGTTTTCTCCAACCGTAAGGGGAATTCCAGGAAATCCACAGCAAATCCTCGGCCTCATCTCACCAAGTACTATCCTCCTATCACCAAATGTATCGCTAAAATAAATATCCTAGTTATAGATATAGTGTCGTGAAATAAAATTAAAATAAGCTATTACTACTATTACTACGGCTGCTACTACTACTACTACTACTACTACTACTACTACTACGGCTGCCACTACTACTACTACGGCTACTGCTGCTACTACTACTACTACTACTACTACTACTACTACTACGCTGCTGCTGCTACTGTTGTTGCTGCTACTGCCATGAAGGTGGGGAAATACACCGGATGTATTTCTTGCTTCTATTTTTCGGAATGTAGACAACACTGCATAACGTGGAATCACATTGGAATTCAGCTGACCCACGTATAAGAATATCTCCCTGCACACAAGCCAGACACTTCATCCCTACTCTACTGGTGACTTTGATAAACAAGTGAACTGTTAGTTGTACTTCCGAAACTGCCTCCACAAGTGATACGCACTCCGGCTTCAGGAGCAAAGATTCGTATTTACGACACTGAATGTGTCTGTGCGGGACTATATAACTTCGAAAGAAACAGGGGCAAGAGTTACATCCGATATATCTGAGCAGTATAAATACTGACCAAGTTTTTGGTGCAGTAGAATATGTTCATTTGTTCTTTTACAGCCATCTGTTATACATTCTTTAGCCGTAACATCCATATCCAGTAGTTACACAGTACTTAATATAATTAATGGAAACATTTATATTTATTGGAAAAATGACGGCATTTATAGATAGGCCTATTATTGTCCCATTTTAGGAAAAGGAAAGCTCTGAAACGTAATCTATAGTACAAAGCTCTAAAAGAAATTCCTTTTAAGCTAGAATATCTTTAACTAGGAGTGCTTTGGCGGATCGCAATCAATATAGCACACTTTTACGCACAGAACCTGGAACGAGCTCAAAGACTTTTTTCAGCGGATCTGGCAAGAGAGACAGCAGGCGGTTACAGAAAGGTATGCAAGCAACCCTGAGGCGACTTCTTTTATCTTTAGTGATTGTTAAATATACTACCTTAATTATGGGATGGATATGGTCCTGCGAATAAAAGAGGCATTCCTTGGAAAAAGACAAAAGCGAGAAATTACACTAACAAAACCTAATATAAGTAATTATTCAATTATGTAGTCTACTAGGATTAAATTGTAATAGCCTATATGTGACTTTTTCACATTCCTGTTTCCACCATTCTTCCAACAAAGTGAACATGTTTGTATTATCAATGATAATTTGTGTTTGTGTGTGTTTTGGTGTTTCTGACAAAGACGTCTTTACCTATGAACGGATTTATTTAACTTTATGCTTGTGATAATTAAGAACATCATAAAGCTACGAGTTTTAATATCTCTAATGTGAATTTTTACTTACGAAAAATTATTACTTAGTATAAGATTGTATTTCTAACCGCAATAAAATTTTGGTCGTTTTAAAATTTTATTAAAGAATATAGGCCTACTAATTGTTTATACAAGTAAACCATAGCACAATATCAATAAAATTAACAATTGTTCCATATACTTAATTTCCTGAGAGCTATAAAAGTGTTTATTCTTCACGTGAGTGGACACGCTTTATGTCGTCAGGTACCGCAAAGTAAGTTTCCGTTTCGAAACATTGTATTAATTTTGGCCTACAGTATTATACGGGGTGGGCAAAATAAAACTGGCCGGCGGAAAATATAGCCTATATTTAAAATATATGAATTTACATGTATAAGAATGTAGCGAATAAAACCGTAACTGTTCGAAAAGAGTTTGAACACCAATAAACATTGCTCGAGTGCCGGAAAGCCTAGAAAAAGTCCGACGAAATCGCAACGCCGTTTATCTGTGCAAGTGGGAATTAAGAGAACGTCGTGTCGAAACATTATCAGAAAGGATCTGCATCTGTATCCTTACTAATTTACTGTTGTACATGCGTTAAAGCGTCCAGACGAACCTTCGCATTTTGAGTTCTGCCGGTGGTTTCTGAGTGAAGTGGAACCAGGACTTTTGGATCTTCAGTTTTCATTTTTTCAGAAGAGGCCTGGTTCAGCCTGTGAGGGTATGTTACATCACAGAAAAAGCGCCATTATGCATCAGTAAATCCCCATGAGTACTTGGAAGAGCCGTTGCATAATCTCAAGATTGGTGTTTGGTGCGCAATGTCAGGTGTCCGCATCGTAACACGATTCTTTCACGAAACTGTTAATGCTAACCAGTATGTCCAGAATCTGTTTAATCCATATGTGGATCAACTCACAGAAGATGAAAGACTATGGATATTTTCCGAGTCAGTTTTATTTTTCCCCACTCTGTATAACTAGCCATGTCCATGATCTTCGCTGCACTTTACAAACAAATGTCATTTTTTCTTAGAATGGGTCAATAACTTATGGTACAAAAGGGATTCAGCACTTTTTTAATAACAACTTACAAGCAACTTCTCTTAGAATAATCCACACCTGTGGAGTAACGGTCAGCGCGTCTGGCCGCGAAACCTGGTGGCCCGGGTTCGAATCCTGGTCGGGGCAAATTACCTGGTTGAGGTTTTTTCCGGGGTTTTCCCTCAACCCAATACGAGCAAATGCTGGGTAACTTTCGGTGCTGAACCCCAGACTCATTTCACCGGCATTATCACCTTCATTTCATTCGGACGCTAAATAACGTAGATGTTGATACAGCGTCGTAAATAACCCAATAAAACAAAAAATAAATAAAAATCTATTAGAATATACAGTTTTACCAAATTCCCGGTGTTTTAAGAAATCTTTATGAAAAATCGTTTTTGGCAAAATTATTTATTTCAATTTTCAATTGGCTTTTTTATTTGTTGGTTTCATGGCCAGTTTTTCCAAGTAATGTTTAATTTGGTTTAACAAATGTTAAATTAACAGCTGGTTTATTTTTAACGTTTTGTAAAGATGTTTTCCATTTTTCCAACATAATTTTGTTTAAAATAACCAACACTTAACTTAACTGTCGTTAATAATATTCTAACTACTCAACAGCAGTTGGTAATGATTTTGCATATATAAGACAACTTCTTATTGGCTGATATTATTATTTAAATTCTGTACTGTAGAGTAAGTCATGAAACATGTGTAAAATCGTAACCTGTTACAGTAGCCTTGATTCATACAGTACAGATAGTTGATAAATGAAAGTTGCATTGACTACTATTGAATAATAATGATTATTATTATAAGTATGGTTATATTTTATAATGCTAAATATGAATTTATGTTTAGAAAAATCTCAGCATTATGACCACCAGGTGACAATAATTACACGAATGTGTGTATAGTCAACTGTACACAAAACCCCGAGGAGAATTCCGTATCATATAAAATTTTCTAATTCAGGTCCATGTATAAATTATATGTAATTTCGTCCTAAAGAAGCAATTACTGCTGAAACATTTTATTATTTACTCACTGCGTATTTTGAAGCACTATTGACATCTGCTGTAGTTGAAGAGCCAGTAACATAGAATCTGGAGTTAATAGTAGCTGGTGAATTGGAACAAGTGGCCTATTTCTGTTTGTAGGATATTCAAATCTGACTTCAATTTCTTGCCACGTTGAGATCGCACATTTCCTCAATATTAAATGGATAATAGCTCAGCAATGAAATAAGCGTCAGTATGATAATCAGTTGACTTATAAAGATTATCTTCCCTATATTAATATTCCAAAATATATTTTAAATTATATATTACCAGTCTTATGGCTGGTTTCACAAAGCTTCATTAAGGTTTTAATGAATCATTAATGTATTTACTGGTTCATTAAATCATTTTTATATCTCACCAAGCATCTTTAGCCTAACGAACCAGTAAAACTATCATTAAATTTAGTGATATAAATTTCCGTCTTTAAATGTTTAATTATTCATTAGTTGCAATATAAAATGGCGGAACGTTTCGACGCAGAATTATTATATCTGGAACTGCTCGAAAATTAAGAGTCAAATGGAGATAATGTTAACCATTTAAAAACCGATCATTTTGAAAATTTCAATGACACAAAAATTCACAAAAATACCGCGTCACGAAGATTGTGGTACCGGTACTCAACATTTTAGAAGAAACTGATCATAGGTTAGAATATCATAAAAACGACTGAGACAAAGCTGAAACTAGTCAACTAGGTAACATACAACTAAGTTTTATTTTAAGACATGAAAGTGATTATTATAACTACATACCGGTACCTAAGAAATATTAGTAAATTAGTACATAATGTGCATTCAAACATAACAAAACTTAATTGGTATATTAACTTCCATTTATTAGAATTATATTATAGCTAGCGATAAGATATGTTTGCACTGGCTTTAAAACAGAAGCGAAAGAGCTGGATTCTTGGAATTTATAATCGTTTTCTTTCCGATGGAAATTTAATTTTCCAGAAGGATAATCACCCAGCGCACACCGTCATAAACGTTCAAAGACGGTTCACGGAAAAGCATGAAAAAGAGGAGGATTGACAAATATCGAGACATCCCACCTCAAAATCCAGATCAGTTCTGGGATCAAGTTCTGGCTACTTGGGAAGATTTCGCTAAGGACCAGATCTATTTCCGCGATCTGGTGGACTCAATGCCCCGAAAATGCCAGGCAGTGATAGATGCCGGTGGCATGTGGACAATGTATTAGATCCACATGTGTATTTCTTTTATTTTTCTTTAATTTGTTGGTTTATCTTTGTTTTATTTCGGGAAAAAATTGATTTCCAAAGAGTTTTTTTTTAATTCTCCTAGTGGAGCCAGAGTTGCGAAATAATTCGATCCACTACACAAAATTTAAAAAAATGAAGAAAGGCAACATTTATAAAAATTAGTTACGTTAATAAAAAAAAGTTATCACCGAGAAGCGAATACGGGCCCCTGAAATGGCAAGCCAACTCGCTACTGACTACTCCATCGGAGAGTCGTGACGTTACCTGCGCGACGAGGCACATATAGCTGCTTGGCTGGAAGTCTACGGAGACAGCGCACATATAAACGTACTCGTGTAAATATTTTAATATTCAGTACTAGTTAATGTTTCATTTAGACTGATTTATTGAAGCTTGGTGAAACCGGCCCTTACTCTAAACATTCCTCAAAGAGAAACATAACATGTTATTTTCACAACTTTTGTCTGAACAGCTATGGTGTTATCCGCCACGTTTAACTATTTGTTAAATGAATTAACGGCCTGAAATCCTATATTTAAAGTTAACAAACGATTAAGAATCTGTTAAGCCAAACTGGTGTTGAACAAATGGAAAAACTGTATTTAACAAACTGTTGAAGGTTTAACAGTCGTTAAGTGTTCTAACAATACTTGGACAAACCGGCCATCAGACTTTTACTTCTTTCTTCCCAAAACTTCAGTGATAACTTACTGTTCTTATTTATTTAATTTATTTAATTCTTATCGTATAATATATGTTTTTCACAGACTGTAACTTTGTTGTGTTTAGTCAACTGTTCGAAGACAGGTCTGAACCCCACAACATGGCATCACTCATAAGGCAACTAGGACAGACGATAATGAGTTTGGGTGGCCAGTTCCTTTTCACCTTCATTTCATACTTTGCCGACTAGCTACATAACATTACACTAATCAGACTTCAGATACAGAAGCTTTATGATTTCTTATATTATGTTGCACAACATCTTATGTATCTATCCTTGTATATGAGTTTTAGTCGTTCGGACATATTCAATAAATTAAAAATGTGTTATATGAATATTTTCCGCTTGTTATACAGGGACATCACTTTATTTTTACTAACATTTTTAATATTAACCTGGCTATACTCGGAAACACTGTTACCCCCCCCCTTCTTCCATTACAGGAGTTTGGAGTTGCTAGTGCAATATGTAAACAAATCATTTTACTAGCTATAGGAGGAGAGAAAAGTAGTGTATCCATTTATGTTACAGGGAAATATAGGATTACGATTTTCAGTTTGGTCATTACTTCACAGTATTTTATCAAAAGACAGTAGAATAGTAACAATTTTTTTCACAAACTCAAGTCTTCAGGCGGTTATATACATTATATAATGCATACTTTATCCAGCATATTACTAACCTAATTTATTCCTGAGAATTTTGTGACCACTTCCGTAAGAAACCCTAAATTCTACAGCTAACTTCTTGACCGACTTATTACGACCTCGTTGCATCCTTTCTCTAGCATATTACAGCATTTTCTGTCACCTTTGTTGGCCATCTTACACTTTTCTTCCTTTCTGTAAACTGTGTTGCTTTAAATTTATCTACCAGATTAATTACATTTCTACGAAAATATTCCGTAATAATACAATCAGGAAATTGTGGGAAAAAAAAAACAAGAAAAACTGTTGTTCACATTCGGTTACATTGTAATTCCAGTTTCCATCATCGTCCTTTATACCTACAAATAGTAAAACAAAACTCTTGTTTAAATAATGTTATAAGTGCCGTACCATATTATAGGGTACCGTACTTTCGGTAACTCTAATCTTCATTTGTGCTCAGTCCACATAGATAAATTCAGTTGTGCTACACACCATACCTGTGTGAAAATAAACTTCAATAATATAAGCTCTTTCTTCTGTAGAAAACGCAACATATTTCTGAAACACACTGTACTTTGTACTGTTTACTTCACTGCTAGCAACAGCGGCCGTAAGTTTGTGTGACTGACGTTAGCAAGGACATTAGTGAAAGGGGTGGGAGTCAAGTAGTACATTCAGAAACGCAGGTACAATAAAAATTGAAGTAAAAATAAAATGATGTCCCTGTACAAGGTCACGTTAAATAATCACAGAGTCATTTGTTTTCATTTTATTATTACACAGGCCTAAGCGTGATTGAGGCGCACTGATATAAAGCGCATTGTTATTTTAAAAGTCATAGATTTTGTTAAATAGCGGTCCTATAAAACTTTTTTTTAGAATGTAACTTGTCGGAAACATTTTTAAAGCATCTTTTGTAGATTAATACTATTCTGAAAATTAATAATAAGCGAGCTATTTCGATTTATTTACTCCAGTCCACCTTATTATAACGTCCGTTTTCACGAAACTATTTTCAATGCCATATAGACTAAAATGTAAGTGGGATCTAACTTATTTCACATACCAATTTTCGTAAAAATCGGTTCAGCCATTATCGCGTGGAAAGTTAACAAACATACCGACATACAAACAAAAATTTCAAAAATGCGATTTTCGGTCTCAGGTAGTTAATTATACATGATAACAGTAATTATTTATTTTTGTAAAAGCAAATATTACCAGAAAAATTTAGGTTACAGTTTTATTATTAGTATTATTATTATTATTATTATTATTATTATTATTATTATTATAGATTAGACTAGCATTTCCCAATAATAATAAATTATTGTTAAGTCCAAGTCCTCGTTTTATTTCTCATAATCCTATTTCATTCGAAAATAAAGATGTTAAATTTATTAATCGCTATCCATGAAAAAATAATTGAACAATGTAAGTGCATGTAGACACCAATGGTATTTTACAAATCTCAACTCATCATTACGTCGTCGTTGTCATCATCATACTCATCATCCTAATATATATTCCGCAGATTATTTTATTATTCAATATTTATGCGTTAACCAGGGAATAGCAGACACGAAATAATAGTTATTTATGCAACAAGTGGATAATCTTAATGATTATGGCGTGAGTGAATGTTTGTCGCACGGACGATAGTGAGTGCGATAATTTTCGCGAGTGTCATAATAAGATTATCTACGAGTTGGATACAACACTTTATGGCATCTTAGCATTATAAATTGTAGGAAATAAATTATGAAAGAAATTTAATTCGGAATCCATAGCGTTGCATAGCTGACAAATTGTCTTCATATGTTCGTATCGATTAGTTGCGCCTGGTCTTGGCATTAAGTAAAGACTAATGGATGACCTTGCTGGTATGTTACAAATGTTTCTTTATTTTGTTAATATAGTTTGTCTGAAGCACAGAACTGTTTTATATGATATTATAAAAGTCATACAAAATTGTTAAAAATTGGAAATAAATGATACGTTACCTTCTGTCCTGCATTTCATTTCTTGTTATGTCGCCCGTAGAAACGATAACCTAGATAGCAAGCGTTCCGGTATTACGTCATAGCAAATACGTCATTTCTTTCATCAGCACGCGTGCCATAATAAGCAAATTATTCACGATTTTCGAAGTAGTAACAACTTGTTTATAATGCTAGGATGGCATAAACCTAATTTATTAAACATTAATGAGTGTTTGCTTGGAATGACACTAAATAGGATTTACTGAAAATGGGTTCAGATGATTTTGTTCTTCACTGACTTTACACAGATTAGAGACGCAAGTGAAGTGATGTCTTTGATTCTTTGTGAGTATTTGTGCAAGATAAATGTATACTACCAACTTGGAAAATGTAGTAAACGATAGAAAGAAGAAATTTATACCCGCCTTGGCTCGATCTTCGCATGGTGATTATTCACAACGAGCACAGTATTGGAATCTCAGTCGTCATGCGAATGTACTCTAAAAAATAAAACATGTAACAAGATGCGAAGAACCGTTTCTCCATGGGCGACAAATAATTATAGTATACACAGATTGTTCCGATATTAGAAATATGTAATTCTGGAATTAAAAAAAAACATACTTTTGGTTTTTAAGAAAGGGACGCCATCTTTAAATCAAATCTAGAATTAAGTTACATGTACTAATTAAAATTTATTTTTAATTTACTCGAATATATCCTTTGACACTTCTCTGAAAACAGAGAATTCAGTGAATGAAATTAAAGAAATCGCCACAAGCTTATAAATTTGTCACAGTTTAATTATAATTAAGTGCAGTTGCAAAGCACATTTCTATTTTAATTCTTCAACGAATTCCTTCAAAATATTCAATTTTTAATTTTCAACATTTTTTCATCATAACAAATGACTGCCTTAATCTATAAATGACTCTCATTTTCATTGTATCTTACATGATTGAGGTGTCACCATTCTTTGTCTTCCAATGCTATGTTTATCTGTTACAAATTCGAGTTATATACACACAGAGATACGAACTTAGGTCTTGAGCATGAAAAACCAAAGCTAACGGGGCAAGTGATTTTCTGTCAGTTGATTTTGCGCCACTTAACGTGATTTTTGGCGAATTATGGCTATGTTGACAACAGCTAATAACTTCTGATTCTTCACCTATCATTTTTTTTCTAGAAATCAGACATTCAAAGATAACTGAATTTTGTGAATATCTTGTTTGTCCATAACTTCGTTTAAGAGTAAGCGCGTTTTCTCTATGTAATTTTGACCAGGGCAGTCTGCAGATACCACAAACACAACCAATGGCTTTGAATCATATCATAAAAAGCACAATGCCCTCTTCTATTCTCCACATTCCGACATATTAAAACTGGCCAATGTAATAAATTCCCTCCAAACATACACTTACATGAAAATCAATAGTGCACGAAAGCCATCCAAAAGGAAAATAAAAAAAGAGAGAACACTTGAGAGTAAAAGTTCTAGGTTAGATTTACCTACTCATAGAATTATACCAGATTGTAATACCAGGTCTACTTTTTGCGTTTGAGCCTTGTTCATTTATTTTCTGCCAGTTACTGATTTGATTTTCTTGTATTCTACTTCAATTCTCACTTGAGAACCGTGAACCAGAGTTCAACTCCCGCTGATGACGGAATTCTAATTTTGGACAAAGCAAGATTGTGACGGTTTTTCTCGAGGATTTCCCGTTTCCTCTCGTTATTCCAACACTTCCTAAAATTCCCTTTCATTACATATACATTTCGAGAAATAGGGCATTCATTGCGTATGTATGACGTGGAATCGATCATTCGCCATAGTGGGTGTTCTTGTCGTTTATTCAAACATCGGTAGATGGCAGTGCAAGTGACGGTGTATTCTATGAGACTTGAGTCCCTGTGACCTTGAAAAAGAAAGGAATCTGCTAGACTGTGATTGTGAATAATTGGACAAAAAAATACTACAGTAATTGGAGCTCATTTTTAACCACAGTATACCTGGCAGTCAGCAGTCTGAAGTAACATCAGCTTATTTAGATATCAGTTTTCATTATGTTCTTACGTTGATTGTAAAGTGGGAAGGAAAATACGCACCGAACGAGTTAAAACTACCAACCCTCGAAAACAAAATAATTGACCCCTTTGACGGGTATTGTTATTGCGCTACTTATTGTGGCGGAAAATGAGTTCCTCGTAACAATTATGAGAGATCTTTGAAGCTTATATACAGTAGATGGTGACAAGTAAACTTTTAATTGCTTTTCCAAATGTTCGGTTAACGATACATTTTGTAAGTAATGAATGCTTTTAAGTTTACACCGATATCCCGACAAAACTGTAAGATAAATAATAATAAATTACTATGACAAATACTGTAATTGTCTTCAGTTTATATTGTTATGCATGATATTAATTCTCTGGAAATTCTCCATACTTCATAATAAGATAATCAAAGTGATAAATCATCCACCTGATGGATCACATACTGCTGACTTATAAATAAAGTAAAGAGGGGTAAGTAAAAATTAAACGAGTTGCATTAACCCTACATTCACTTTAATAACAAATCATACACGGATTCGTTATGGATGACGCAGCGAGGTTAATACTGCAGTTATTTAATTTCTAGGTCAAATCAACAGCAATCAGGAAGTAAAGCTCTCAACGGGCTTCGTGCAAATGAAAGTTGTGTACTAGAATGATGTTATGAATTTAGCATCACCCTGTGCATGCGTAATATTGGTGATGCCTTGTAAGCCAGCAATACTTCACGCCCCGCAGTTCGAAGCCCGCGTGATACATTAATGTGCTGTCAGCTTGACAAGGTGTTAGCTGCAGTCGCTCGTCACGCGATGGCAGTTAATATCTAAAACAACGCGGCCCTCGAACCCAAAGGGATGTACTCGCGCAGGTTACGTCGAAGTGTTATTATGGGAGTCATAATAAATTAGATTTCACGAGTTCGACTCTGTACTGCTGTATTATTCAATGTTGTGTCTTCGACTACCAACCCACACGTCTCTATTTACGGTGAGCATCAGCGTCTGGAGTTTGGAAAGAAAAACACGATACAAACAATTCATCATGTTTCAACTTCAACAATACAAGTTATGCGAAGTTCTTGTAATTAATACTTAGCAATTTTACGAGTTAGAAACATGACATGTTATTAAGGATAGATTTTATAACATTAGTAGACGAGATTAAAATGCATACAAAAAAAAATTCAAAAATTACAATTCACCTCATTAAGAAATTAGTATTTTCAACACACATGAAAAATGTTATGCAATTAATATTAACTGTATACTATTCTTGCTTAAATTTCAACGTACAAGGAGGGTTAGTTGTCGAAAAAAAATATCAGCATAAATAAAATTAATATTCACTATAATTTTGACCGTTATGTCATAGAAGTAAAATTTGACTAAAGAACTGTTAAGTTGTTTAAATAAACAAATACTTCATTCTGTTAGGCCTAATGGTAAATTATGTTGGTATTTTACCTTAATTGATCAGTTCTAATGTGGTGTGCACTATTTTCTGAATTGTAGTGAAGTCCTGCAACAGCTTCCGGATTCCTGTAGTCTTGTGGGGTCTGTTCATGATTGGTAATGTTCTATCAAAAAATGTACGTGTTTTCGATACATCTATACTAATAATAAATCTGTAGCCGAAATTTTTCTGGTAATTTTCGATTTTCCGAAAATAATTTGTCCTAACATATATAATTAACAGCCCTGAAACCGAAAATCGCTTTTTTTTATTTTTATTTGTATGTCTGTCTGTCAGTCTGGATGTTTGTTACCTTTTCATGAGATAATGGCTGAACCGATTTATATAAAAATTGGAATATAAATTAAGTTCATTGTAACTTAGAATTTAGGCTATATGGCCTTCAAAATATTTTATTTAAAAGGGGGTTATAAGGGGGCTTGAATTAAATAAATCGAAATATCTCCCTTATTATTAATTTTCATGAAAAATGTTACATAACAAACGTTTCTTTAACAATAATTTCCGATAAGTTTTATTCTATGCAACATTTTGATAGGACTGATATTTAATGAGATAAATGAGTTTTAAAATTACAATAACAACGCCATCTAAGGCGATGTAATGAAATAATAAACAAATGACTTCGTCTATAAGGGTCTTGAACAACAACAATCGAAAGCTATGAAACATAGCCTACAGAGAATGCTTCTGTGTTTGTATGAAGTAATATCGGAAGCTAAATTAACCGAATTGTATAATTAATTATTAATTCACCATTGGAAAGTGTAGTTTCTCTAGATGGACATAATGCTATAATGTTATTACAGTAACTTCTGAGTGAATCCAGGACAGGTAAGATTAAAATAGCTTCTTATGCACAGAAAACTTGATAGGCTATTCTATACATTCGTTGCCTGTATTTCCTAAAATAATGCTTATGTCTCTGGATCAAAATGATCGCATTTTAATTTTTTTAAATACAATTTAAATTAAATAACATACTAAACGATTTATCCTTGTATCAAACACGAATGTTCCATGGATAAAATGTCCTATTTTAATTATGTAATTACTTTATATTTATTTCTAACGGGTGCAGCGGAGCGCACGGGTACGGCTAGTTACGAATATAGAACTCATCTCACCAAGACAACATGAAACCGGAATACAGCGCAGGACTTCACTATAATTCAGAAGATGAAGCATGGCATATTGAAACTAGTCAATTAAGCTAAAATACCAATTGGTTTAACGTAACACAGTGAAGTAGTTGTTTATTTAAATAACTTAATTTTTAGCGATTATAAGTGTTAAAAGTGCATATATTATTAAGAATAAAGTACTATAATCTGATACCTGACTAGGCCAACGACATACTCAGTCGGCTAAGGTAGTTTCCTGCCGATCCGGCGTTGCACTCGGTTGCGGATTCGATTCCCGTTTGGACTGATTACCGGGTTGTGGTTTTTTCGATGTTTTCTCCAACCGTACGGCGAATGTCAGGTACTCTATGGCGAATCCTCGGCCTCATCTTGCCAAATACCATTTCGCTATCACTAATCCCATCGACGCTGAATAACCTAGTAGTTGATACAGCGTCGTTAAATAACCAAATAAGTAATTATCCTAATAATGTTTTAACATATCCAGTAGGTGAAAACTTAATTCATACATAATGTAGAGATCACATAAAATTCTGTAAAATAAAATGTTAACAGGTAAAAATAAATCAGGTTTAATTATCTTAAATAGAAATGTAAATGCAAAAAAATATTTATTTATTTATTTATTATTTCTTTATTTATTATTTATTTATTTAATTATTTATTTACTGATTTATTTATTTACTGATTTATTTATTTACTGATTTATTTATTTACTGATTTATTTATTTACTGATTTATTTATTTATTTATTTATTTACTTAATCTGGCGGAGTTAAGGCTATCAAGACTATTCTACCACACCACAGAATAAAAATAGACATATAGAAGAAAGAAATGCATAGAGAAGAACCAAACAAGAAAAATAAATAAAATTACAGATACAACTGCAAAAAGAATGAGAGAAATAGGAAATATATTATATGAGCAACAAATTAATGAAATAGATAACAGCCTAATAAGAGTACAAAAAAAGAATTGGTATCATCAAAAAGAAAAGAGAACCATTGAAATAACGGCAGGATTTATGACTTGGAGAAACGTAAACCGTCAATTGGACAAATAAATTTTAAAAGGGAAATTGAATTTTCTTCTGATGATAAAGAAGCTGTTTTAGTCATGCTGTCTCGTTGTCCTTATAGATCTTTTATGTCCTTTCTATTTACATTACATTTCTTCTTATAGGTCACTAGAAACCTATAGCACCCGTTCGGACTCGTTATTTTTTCACATCTTCCACGATCTTCTCACCCTTTTCTTTTGTTCTTTGTTTTCTTTGTTCTGCTACAATTATGCGCACTTTTACTTGAATATATGAGAGTTATTAAAACTAGAACCAAAAAGAATGAATGTTGATTGTTGCAGAGATGAAATGGAGGTAGAGGATTCTAAACAATGGCGTAGGAGATTAATTCCGAAAGAGAAACATAAAGGAATGGTACGGAGCGAAAAGATAAGCAAGCATGGATTCAGTACCTAATAAGAGCATGATAAACATGCTTTATTTTAGATATTTTTCATATAGGTCTATATGCGTAACGCGTACTTCAGCCGAGGAAAGCAATGCAGCATCCAAATTAATGAGTAGATTGTCGCATTAAAATAATTTGTCGAGATCATAACTTTTTTTGGATATCCTGTAAGCATTTTTTTACTGTAACTATTCGAACATAATTTCTCCTGAGACTTCATTACTTCATCAAATCTCCGTGATTTCGTCATCGTTACCTATCTACGATAGCAAGTAAATTGTGCAAGATAACATAATTAAATGCTACATTCATTTTTGGCAAACATTAAGAGAGAAAATGGAATACATAATGAATGAATTTGTTGAAGTATAATAAAGGCATGACATACTAGTGGATTGAGTCATCTCTCCTAAACAGAAAAAAAAAAGTTGAAATCAACGCATTCAGTAACTCCTTTAAATCTACTTCAACATGGGGAATTGTTCATACAGGGGTCCCGCAAGGATCTATACTAGTGCCTCTTCTTTTTCTAATTTTTATAAATGACCTTGGCCCCATAATAAAAGGAACGAGTTATCCTATACTATTTTCAGATGACACAAGTATCAAAATTACAGACAACTGTGCCACATTCAAATATAACACATAAACAATTCTCCTTAAAATTTATAACTGGTTTACAACCAATACACTAGGATTAAACATTAATGAAGGTAACATAATTCAATTTAAAACCACTACAAATTTTATGTCTGAAACATTAAACACAACTATCAACAATATACCCCTACTAGAAACTCAATAACCAAATTTCCCGGTTTGCACATTAATAATAAATTAAACTGGAAAAATCATATTAAAGAAATAATTCCCAAACTTATCTCAGCATGCTTCGCAATTAGGTCGTTATAACAATTTAATATCTTAAAGACAATTTATTTTGCCTATTTTTATTCCATTATGTCCTTCAGAATAATATTTTGGGGAAATTCTGCAGATAGTAAAAATATATCCTTATTCCAAAAAAGAGCAATTGGAATAACAGCTGGAGCAAAGTGTACACAATCGTAAAGACTATTTGTTTAATTAGAGATTCTGACCTCAACAAATCAGTATATACTGGATACTCTTTAATACATGTCCTCTTATGTAATAAAGAAAATTTTCCTACTCATTCAGCCATACATAGTGTAAATACCTGCAGAAAGAAAGATTTTATAAGCCATTATCAAATTTATCATGCTATCAAAAGAGATTACGTTACCTGGCGATACACATTTTCAGTAATCTTCCTGAAGACATTAAGAATCATAACCAAAAGGTTAAAAAAAAAATGTAAAACTAAAAACTTACTTACTGTTTCACTTTTTCTATTCTGTAGATGAATTCTTGACATTTGTAAATATCTTAATACTATTAAATGTTAAACATACTGCATTGTATAATATTTTATACATCTGTCCGTCCGTCCGTCTACATGTATCTATTATATCTTTCTATAAAGGACCAATAGGAGGAAAGAAACTAGTCACCCTACCCCATTATTTCCACGCCTAGTTGCATCATAAGTGGTGCCCTATTGGTATCACTTGTGAGGTTCGGACAATTGACTGAACAAAAACAAAAACAACAAAGGACCAATGCAATAACAAAAGCGACAAAATGAAGGTAAAAGGCTGGAAAGACGGACACGTCGAACTGCTTTTAACATTTTAAGCACAATACTAACCTAAGATAATATTGTACGTCCTACAAATAAAACGACCCAATGAAGGGTGCAACTGCAACTGCAACTGAAACTCTCTCATTTCCACATTCCACCATCTCAAGTAACAACATTTCTGTCATCTCCTTTCGCTCCTGCATATTACTAGAACTTAGTGTTATACAGGGACATCATTTTATTTTTACTAACATTTCTAATATTAACCTGGCTATACCTTTGGATTAACGGTTGAGAACCGGAAATACCGTTTGCTACCCCCTTCCACGACTGGCGTAAAATACAAACAAATCACTTTACTAGGTGTAGGAGGGAAGAAAAGTAGTTCATCCATTTACGTAAACTAGGAAATATTGCGATTTTGAGGTTGATAATTTTCATTTGGTTTTTTGTTTCATCAAAATACAGTACTGTATTAACAATAAGTGTGTTTATTCACAAACTGAGCTATCCATTCGGACGTATTCACTATGCAGCGTATATTATACTGTCTACAGCACATTAGCATACAATATAGAGATTGAAGTTAAATTGAAAAATAATAAATTGAAAAATAATCATAATATGGAAATTGAAAAATAATCATATGTATATTTAAATAAATTAAGAAAAATGGTGGCCGTTCATTTCGATACAGGCTTCAGTTTCTTTGTGCATGTTATCGCACTATTATTGTACCTAATTCCAATTAGCAGTTTCTTCCTTCGTACTAATAACTCATGTTGAAATAATTCTGAACCTATTCTATAAAAGAGTACCTTATGTACTGTAAATTCAATCTTCACTTCTGATTGATCCGAAAAGATAAAATTACTCAGACATGATATCTACTGTCCGTCCAAGTGGTTTTGTCGCAGGGTTGTAGAAAGAGGGGAAATCACGTGACAGTTAATTGCTTAACGAGGCCTTTTTATTTAAGTTATTTTAAGCAGTTGTATAATATTACGTAGACGTCCAATTCCTAACAGAAATTAATGTTTTCAGACAGCACAGCCACTAGCCTTTACAGAGGGGCAAGCAGAAGCGGTTGGGGGATACCGGGAAGCGACGTAGGTAAACGGACGGCAGTACCTGTGCGAAAATTTGATCCGTGACTGGAAAACGTGAACATATTTCTGGAACGTACTATACTCACTAACTCAGTACTGCTTACTATGACCGCACACGCGGCCTTGGTTCTGTGTGGAGAACGGTTGGAAGTTTACTAGTAGAGGGGGTGGGATTGGAGTACAGTAAAAAATGCAGGTACAATAAAAATTGAAGTAAATATAAAATCATGTCCCTGTACATTAAGATCCAATCTGTTCGCATAACATACAAAGGTACTCAGTGAGGGATTATGCAGTGTTACACATAGGTAGAAAAAAGACATTCGAATAGAAGTACAGACCGATTATTTAGTCCTGACAGCTCAGCGACGCGAAAGAGGTAAAGTAATAGGAGTAGTGGGGAGAGCTCCGTAGTAGACATAAGGGCGAGCGGTCGGTAAAGGAATGCAGTACAGCTTAATTGTACTAGAAACATATCGCTCTACCGCACGTGTGACATCTGATCGCTCCGAAGGCAAGCGAGTGACTACCCTAAACACACCTTGGCGTAACTAAATGGACTCGCCTGACCCAGGCGCACGTCGCTGGCGACTTTCAGGACTAAATAATCGTAGGTACTGTAGTAAATGTACTGCTACAGGAGCGAATGGTATCGACAAATTTCTAATAATCCTGTGGTTTCAAGACAAAATGTGATGTCAATTTTTGGCGAAAATGAGACTTTGCGACATGTTGTTGTGTTGATGGTATATTGATTGTGACAAAATGTAATATGCATATTTCTATTATTTTTATCTCTATCCCGTTGTTATAAAACATGATTAATATGATTTTATACAGTCGTTCAAACTTAGAATGTTCTCTCCTGAAAAACAGCAATAAATGATATATCGCATTTTTACTTAGAGCTGTTAACGCCCATGTTGACCAATATCACCACACTGTTTAGACCAAGCTCTTTTCGCCTTTAACGGCCTGTTTGGGTCAACTATGAGTAAAGATTGGGATGTGGCTGTTTATTTCTTCCTTCTTTTCTGATGCTTTTGTTATTTATTTTTTGTACGTTTTCATTTTTGTTTGTGTGATCCTTTTTTGGAGCACCTCGTAGTGTCACATTTAAGACGTAGAATTAGAGACCACAATGTCCTGGGTTCAATTCCCAAAGAGGTCATGAATATCATCCATTGATCTAATTCTCCCGGCCGCACTATGGTCATGGAAATCACTCAGTCTCTAACAGAAATGAGTGTCTATCAAAGGTATTTCCTTGAAGCACAAGTATACAGCAACTTAGATCCCTACTGCTATTCCGTGCCGTTTGTCTTGTGAGATGGGAATCTTAATATTCCACCGGCCTGAGGTCATTTCGGGGCCTGTAATGGGATAGCTTTGCTTTTACTTGGATATTTCTTGAATTCAACCTTTTTCGCTTCAGTTTTTATAATTTCTCGTTATTCAATTTCCTGTATTACACAAATCATACTTTAATTATTTCTTTATTTAGTTCTTTTTTCCTTCTTGGTTCGTTTACAAATTTTCTGGTTTTCATTTTTCCTTAATTTTTCTACACTTTCTACTTTCGTTATATATGCCTGCCTTCCTTTCTTCCTTTCTTCCTTCCTGCCTTTCTTTCTTTCTTTCTTTCTTTCTAAGAAATCATAAGAGGACAATTTACTTCGAGTAAGTTACGACTGAAGCATGTCTCATTGTAATAACCTTTAATGCTACAGTTCAGACAATCATCTGTGTTCTGCGAGTTGTATTTAAGAATGTTAATCGTTACCCAGCTTTCACGCACACCTTCCAAACACTGCGGGAAATTCATTTACATATCTCCCACAGTTGAACTTGGAAGTTCTTCCTACAATATTGTACATCTCGGGTCTCCTCTCCAGCACGGAGTCTTAGTTTTATTCTGCCCTGACACTGGTATTCTATTTGTGCAGCGGAGCAAAGCAAATATCCCAGAATATTTATTTCACGGCAGCAATTGACTATAATTTGAAACTGCAGAATACTTTCCAGGATTGCTCTCCAAAGTAAAGCGCTCGCTCCCTGCACTCACTTCCAACTTGGCTCACTAATTTTGTCATGCTACGTACACTTGCGATTGACTGTGCATACGAACAACTTCGACATAAATAACTATTTATAGTACGAATAACAAAAATATTATTTCAGTTTTAAACTTTTAATTACTTAACTTTCAACCCACAAATATTACTATTGTATCCTATTTTAATTCTTGTTTTGTAATCATGAATATTTTTAAGATACCGTAATTTATGTAATTTCAATTTACATTAGGCTTAGGTATCTCAGCTTTCTGAATTGTACATTATTATTCCAAATTGTACCCTGCTATCATTATTATTTATTTAACCCGCTGGAGTTAAGACCATTAGACTTTCTCTACCACACCAACAGAAATAACAAAAACAAAATAAATGCAAAGAAAAGAACTAACTAAAATAAATAAATAAACGTACACATACGAATACAAAAAAAAAAAAGGCAAAACAAGGGATGAAAAATGTAATTGCAAAGACTATTACACCTTTACTACGTCATACTACTTTTGACCAATAAAACGATACGAAACGACGTCTTTCAACCAATCCTGGCTACTTATCGCACAATTTTATCGCGTTCCTAGCATTTGTTTAATTTTATCGCTTCCCTAGCATTTGTTTGTTTTATCACTACCCTAGCATTTGTTTATTTGTTTGCCAACATTTCAAACTGCACTGGTCTGGACGTCAAAAAAAAAAATATATAGAAAATTACAAACCACTCCAGTCGATGCACAGCAGTCTCAAATATGATCGCATTGGCATTCAAGAACAAGAATTAATAAAGATCACTGGTCATAGCTATGCATCCTCTCTAAAACCCTATTTACAAATAAATGAAGAGCACCATTCGGATATCCTGAATAAGTTGAGGAATACACCATGTACATCAACGAAATCCATTTCTTCTACGCACACGTCCAATATAATAGCAACTGAACCACCAACCACTAAAACATTCAAAGTTGAAAACTGTATTTTCAATAATTGTTCCTTTTAAAATTATTCACGTTTATTTTTTATTTCACCATCCTTAATTAAACTTTTCTTGTTTATTTCATCTTCCTTAATTAAAACTTTTCTAACACTTGTTTACATTATTTAGGTTATGTCATAGCTTCTGCTATATGATATTATGGATAGTCACATATCATAGATTGTTTAATACTAAGATTTATGGAAAATCAACTGTCAAGTGACGTTGATTACTAGGATCCGGATAATTGAAGTGGAATGCAACTGTTTTAATAAAAATGAAACTGAATCAACAAAATCTTCTTGACTAGTCACCGTCCACAGAGTTCAATGAAGATTCCATAGTTGACAGAACTGATAGCAAGAAAACAGCTAAGCATAACACACTACTACCATCTAGCGTAATATTTGTAATGTTGAGATGGTACAATAATAAATTTGAAGACAATTGTACTTTCGTAAGTCAATTAATATTTTATTGTATTGGAGTACTTTGTTACTTCTAATTTTTACATACTTTCTTCTAATCGTGTAATAGTCATTTAAATCCCACTCCAGTTTTGATGTCAGAGTAAGAACAAGTGCTTACATATATCTGAAGTGTGATTAGTGTAATATGTAGCTAGTTAGCGATATATACAATGGAGTGGGAAAGGAACTGGCCACCCTACTCGATTATCTCCTAATATAATTGCCTCATAAGTGATGCCATGTTGTTGTCACTTGAGAGGTTCAGACTAAACAAACAATATGTAGTGACAAGTAATTGAACATCCAAAGAAAAGTAACTGATTGTACAAATTTCATGAGAAAGAAAACAATAACAGTTTCGAAACATAAACAACAAATTCAAATTTTTCAGTATAGGCCTACTGCATTGTATTCTACTCAGTAAAAAAAAAATGCTTATTAACTTTGTTCTCGAACACTGTTGAATTCAGACAGTCTCTGGTGTCACTGGGTAGGATATTCCACAAGAACGATGTCCAAGTAGTGAATGATCATGAATACATTGATGTCTTATGTGCTCGTATGGCATGCAGTTATTCTGCGTGCATGTGTAGAGCTTTTTATACGATTCACAATTCGAATCTCTGAAACTCGTGACAGCAAAAGTGATAGCGACAGAAGAATTTATTGAATATAAAACATAAAATTTGTTTTAACTCTTCTTCATTTGTAAATGCAGCTATAGTGCTACTGAATCATTAAATAAAATAACATTAAATTAAAATTACGTAAATGATGAACGATCTCTTGATTGAATGACTGTGTCATGCCACATGAATATACAATAATAATATAATATGGCATAAACACATTTTGTTTAATATTTAAGAATTCAAAATCAAACATAACAGGCAACAAACATGAAATCATCCATAACACGTAAATTCAACCAATTTAGTACATAGCTCTGTGTAGCGTAGTACTAAAGTCAAAGGCTTTGCTGAAGTGGAACCCAGATTCGTACCTGAGATCAACAATTTTTTTTATAACTTTGATAATTTATTTACATTAAATTAGATACGTTATTTTATTTTAACCCGACATATAGGGGGCTTTACTACATAAATAATATATCCGTAGTATTTTATTTATGCTGTCTGAAACAAAGTTACCATACAATTATGTGTACGTAAGCTCACTGAAAATAACAGTGTATTAATTCTAAAATATATGTCTTTCACAATATTATTGTTCATGTCCGAATATGTGTTATTGCTGAATTATATCTGTATTATCATGTTGAGAATGTACAGTATATTAAACCTAATGGAAATAACAATCTGTTAAATTTTTTAAATACGCTTCTTTCAAAATATTATTCTTCAAGTCCAAAAAATTATTTATTGCGAGATTATACTGTATTCTGTACATAAAATAAAAATGGCACAATTAATATACAGTATTTCAAGTCATATTTAAGAAACCTGGTATGACATAAGCGGGCATAAAGCTACAAAAAAATTCTCCAATCCTACTACATATATATATATATACATACATACTTACATTACATATTGTGTTCTTTGATACGACCGATAAAGGGGTAAATTTTAACTCATCATAATACTGAAGGAGGTCAGACTGGGAACAAGAGAATTCCCTATTTAGCGTCAATTGACTTTAAACGTCAAGC
This sequence comes from Periplaneta americana, assembly GCF_040183065.1. Taxonomy (NCBI): domain Eukaryota; kingdom Metazoa; phylum Arthropoda; class Insecta; order Blattodea; family Blattidae; genus Periplaneta; species Periplaneta americana. The sequence goes on from NC_091124.1 coordinate 100,764,597, forward strand.
GAAAGCACACATAGACAGGAAATTACATTAAATTTGTGTCAACATAGCTTTAGATCAATGTAGAACATTAAGTCTATGCTAAACGGATGTAAAGTAATTGAGAGGATGTTTTTGTTTAGCTAAACTACAAGACAAAACTAATTAAAAACAAAAAACAGTAAGGCACATGATGCATCTTTTCTTTTCGGTGCCTGATATTCAGTTGGTTTAACCCCTTCAGGCCTGATGTACATTATAGTGTACATTGTTTCTTTTTTTCTTTTTGGGGATGTCTTCGATACTTTTAAATATTTTGAAAAATTCAATGTGATAGAAATGGAGAATAATATTTTTGAAACATTTCTATATCTGAATTAAAAATAAAATTTAAAAATTTGGGGCCCCAGAGGTCAAAATGTTCCCCAAATTTTGATTTTCTGTGAAGACTTGATTTGGAAATTTTGGATCCCCAGAATGATTATGTGACCATTTTTTTTTTAATTTTGTTTAATATAAATTCAGGTCTGAAGGGGTTAAATTGTATTAATCTTGACAGGAGTTTTGATTAAGAAGGTCTTTAATTCATTAAGTGACGCTATGTAAAGATTCACCTCTAGGGAGAGGAAAGCTTAGTAAAGACAGTAATTCGTTTTGGATTTCTATAATTGAGTTATCAAGATCTCCTTACGTCAGAAGCAAAAAAGGAAAACCCGGGAAACGCAGGGTGGTTTTAGGTAGTTATTTATAATAGTCTGTTGTAATTTAGTTCCAAATTCAATTACATCTGAAGGCTTTCCTTTCTGTGTTGATTGAACATTAACACAATCATCATTATTCTGATCAATTAATTTCTGCGAATCTTCGGGATTGTACATTTTTCGAAATATTGCCTGAGGTATACATCATTTTTTATGATAATATTTTTCCTATGAATTTCAGAATAAGCCTTGCCAATATGAATGCCAACATTTTAAAAAATGTTCCACAACAGCAACACTCACTATGTTCTATATTCCCAGTACGAATGTGTTTTCCATCATTATCAGCAGACGATTTTTATTTTATTGGGTTATTTTACGACGCTGTATCAACATTTCAGGTTATTTAGCGTCTGAATGAAAGGAAGGTGATTATGCCGGTGAAATGAGTCCGGGGTCCAGCACCGAAAGTTACCCAGCATTTGATCGTATTGGGTTGAGGGAAAACCCCGGAAAAAACTTCAACCAGGTAACTTGCCCCAACCGGGATTCGAACCCGGGCCATCTGATTTCGCGGCCAGACGCGCTGACCGTTACTCCACAAGTTTGGACCCAGCAGACGACGTAGATGACTGGGAATTAGGTATTTTAACTGGTATAGACATAGTCTAAAATTGTTGTCAAGCAAAATAAACACAACAGATAGAATTAAAATTTTCTTGAAAGGGTCTTGATTTAAAATAAGGTGATGAAATCTTACCTAAGTAATATATTTGCAGAAAGCACATGATTTTTCAGCGTTTACATACATTTTATATCTCATCTTACATCAATAATCCCATAATTCATATTAAAAACAGAGCATAACTATCAGGCATTAGCTTCATTCCAAGGCCTTCTACATTTCAATTAAAAAATCGAAAATATTATATAAATTGATTTAAATGCATTGATTGTATTACTCATGTCGATCAACACACGACTAAACAAGTAAGTAGTACGTTGCAATATAACTCTTGTCCTGGTAGTAAGAATTATGTTGCGTAGTACCTTCCTTACTTATGGCTTTTAAGTAACTTGCAGGTTCATTGCCGCCTTCACATAAGGTTGGTAGTAGTGACTGAGGAGATAAGATTGCCATAAAGCAGCTCTGTGTTTTCATTCTCATATTTAACACAATTCTCATATATATATTCATAGCATCATATTTAAAGATACTTAAAATACTCACTAATCATTTTATATATAAATCATAAATTCATAACATCCATTTTCCACGCAATTTTGTAATAATATACTTCGCATTTCATACACAACATAAATCGCCATATTGTAAACAGTTAACCTCAAATCAACACTTTGGTCACTATTCCCGACCTTTTCTTCTTTTAACTTGAGTAATTCTTAACTCATAAGTTGACTAATTTTAAGGCTCTTTGTTATTTGTAAAGTTGAAATATTTAATTGATACATAAGTAGGCTTAATTGTAACACCTAATATAGAACGTGTTTACATATTTTAACAAGGACTAGGCTAAATTATTAATAGCACATTTCAATATAAATACTATTGTTGGTTAAGAAATTGAATGTGTGTTAAATAACATAAATGGTGAAGTTGCATCAAGACTGAAATATAAGTGCAGTGAAGTGACGTATCGTGTAGATTAACGTCGACAAGTGTTGTACCGGTATAGTGAAGTGATAAAGTGTAGTGTTGGTCCATTGAAATATTGTAGTGTGGTCATACTTCAAAGTAGAAATAATTTAAAACATAAATAGTGAAGTTTCATCTAGACCGAAATATAAGTGCAGTGACGTGTCGTGTAGTTTCAACGTCGAAAAGTGTGGTATAGTGAAGTGATAAAGTGTAGTGTTGGCCTATTGAAATATTATAGTGTGGTGATACGAAAGGGTAGAAATAACCTAAAACTAATATACGTAAGTACATTAAATTGAAAAGTGAGTGAAATTGAATTTGTAAATAAGGTACATTATATACATAATGTGTGCTATGGCTGCTCTGTCTGGAAACTGTCGTAGTTGTAGAAGGATTGTAGTGAAAGGATTGGTATGTAATAATTGTAATTTCTGTTTTCATTGGAAATGTATAGATATAGATCCTGATAATTTTGTTGACAAAGGTAGTTGGGAATGTAGTGATTGTATATATGATAGAAAGATGCGCGATCAACTGGAGAGAATCAGAGCCCTAGAATTGGAATTAGATGAGGCAAAGTGTGAAATTAATAAATTGAGAGCTTTGAAGGATAGCATTAGTGTTTCGAATAAAGGGAGATCTCACACTTGGATGAAACCGAAGAATTCCAAATCTAGGAGTAGGCGTTTCTCTGCGGATGATGCTGCATCAATCAAACTGACCAACAAATTCAGTGCTCTTCAAGCAATGAATGTTGATCAGGAGAACTCAGACCCAGTATCGACACTAGTAAAGGTAAGTCAGAAAACAGATAAGGTTAATGATTGTAGGAGTAAAGTATTGATTTTAGGAAGCAGCCATGCAAGAGGTATTTCCTCACTTTTGAAGTCGAAACTGGGCGATGAGTTTGAAGTATCTAGTGTATGTAAGCCTAATGCTCCTCTCAAGAATGTTGTTGAGGATATGATGAAATTGAGTTCAGATTTTTCTAAGAGGGATCATGTAGTTATAGTGGGTGGGCCAGGTAATAGTATTGATAACGATTGTAACTATTCTATTGAGAAAGATGTCAACAACATAATTGAGATGAGCAGCCATACCAATGTGGGATTTCTCAGTCTTTTCAGCAGGTACGACAAGCCGTATCTTCACAGGAGGGTGCGGAGCGTGAATATGCGGCTTCAGCGGGCTCTGATGAGACCTGGGGCATCACACATTGGTTTGATAGATGTAAGCCCTATAAGAAGGTATGAATATACGTCACATGGCCTGCATCTGAATGGTAGAGGCAAGGAGCACCTTTCGGTTCTAATTGCTAATAGCATCAGAGGCAGCCATGTTAAAAAGCAGAGTTGTAATATTCCTGTGTTAGGTAATGCTAGGGCTTCTCCTTTTTTAGGTTAAACCTCCCACCAGTAAGGTGTTTGAAACAAGTTCAACTAAATTGTAAATGCTCTGATGTTTCTAGTAATGAACACAGTAACTTCACTATTTTTCATCAAAATATTAGGGGATTAAAACAAAAAACTGATGAATTGATCACTTCTTTAGCAACTCAAAAGCATAAACCTCAGATATTATGTATAACTGAACATCATATGAAGCAACAGGAAATACTACAACTGTCTTTACATGGATATGTATTAGGTTCTCATTTCTGTAGACATGCCTTCCAAAAAGGGGGTGCCTGTATTTTTATCAGAGAGGATCTATTATTTAGTAAAATTGATATATCTGATTTTTGCCTTAAACAAGATATTGAAATCTGTGGAATACAAATTGGTTATGAGATATCAAATTTAATTATCTTATGTGTTTATAGGGCGCCAATGGGAGATTATAAGAAATTTACAACTAACTTAGATTCATTATTGAAAAGACTTTATAAACCACATACCGAATTTGTAATCTGTGGTGACATAAACATAGATTATCTATCAGAAAGCTCACGTAAAAGAAAATTAAACTCGCTTCTTGAAACTTATAATCTTAGTCACACAGTAAGTTTTCCAACCAGAACACAAGCTGGAAGTAGTACTGCCATTGATAATATATTTATAGATAAAAGTAGATTGAATTCCTATTCAACAGTACCATTAGTCAATGGCCTGTCTGATCACGATGCACAAATTCTAAGTGTTTTCAATATGAGTAAAAAATTCCAAAGTGTTAATCTAAAAATAAAAAAAAAGGATTATAAATGCTGAATCTCTTCATCATTTAAATACATGTCTACAAAATGAATCTTGGGAAAATGTATATAGTACCGATACCATTGATATTAATACTAAATTTAATGCATTTTTCACTACATTTACGAATTATTTCAATGAATGTTTTCCAGTCAAAGTGGTGAAAAAATGTAAAAGTAAAAACATGTGGATAACTCAGGGAATTAAAATATCATGTGCTAGGAAAAGGAATCTATATTTAATGAGTAGGAATAGTGATGATCCTCATGTTCTTAATTACTACAAGAATTACTGTAAAACTTTGACAAAAGTTATAAAAGATGCAAAGAAAATGTATCTGAATGAAAAAATACAAAATTCAGATAATAAGATTAAAACTATTTGGGATATTACTAAAAATGAAACTAATCGATATTCAAAGAGTGAAAATATTACTTGCATTAAAATCAATGATAGTAAAATAGATAACCCAAAATCAATTGCAAATCATTTTAACGACTTCTATATAAATATTATTCAGAACTTAAACATTCAAGATTGTGCAGAAGATGCTGCACTTGGTTACCTAACTGATGCATTTAACACTGAGTTTTTAGGTCTCAAATTTATTCCCACTACCGCAGCAGAAATCATGCATGTGATAAAACAACTAAAAACAAAATATTCCTCTGGATATGATGAAATTCCAAGTAAAGTTCTGAAAGCTTGTTCTGAAATATTATCCCCTCCGTTAAGCTATCTATGCAATTTGTCAATGCAATGTGGTATTTTTCCAGAAAGACTCAAATATTCAATAGTAAAACCAATATACAAAAAGGGAGATAAATGTACTATTGCTAATTACAGACCCATATCATTATTAACAACATTTTCAAAAGTGTTTGAGAAAGTTATGTATAATAGATTATATCATTACCTGGAGTCCAACAATATACTAGTTTTAGAACAGTTTGGATTTAGAAAACAAAAATCGACAGAGAATGCTGCTTTTAGTTTGGTGGATGAAATACTAAATTCATTAAATTCGAAACTACATGTAGGTGGGATTTTTTGTGACTTGGCTAAAGCATTTGATTGTGTAGACCATAGTATATTAGTAAAAAAATTGAAGTTTTATGGTATTAAAGATGAGATGTTGGGTTGGTTTACATCGTACTTATCAAATAGAAAACAAAAAGTAGAAGTGAATGTACCAAATAGTCATAAAGTTACTTATTCAGAATTTAGAAATATTAAACATGGTGTTCCGCAGGGGTCAATTTTAGGTCCATTGTTGTTTCTAGTTTATATTAATAATTTAGCCTTGACCATAAACAATTCATCCCATGTAATTTTATTTGCAGATGATACAAGTGTAATTATTTCAAGCAAACAATACGATCGTTTTATAAACACTTCTAATACAGTGCTGAATCTAATGAATGAATGGTTCCATGCAAATAAACTAGCACTTAATGTTGATAAAACCAGTGCAGTCAAATTTAGTACACACAATAGTGCTCAGGTTTCCTACAGTATTCGATTAAATGGAACTCATCTCAAAGAATCTATAAGCACAAAGTTTCTTGGTTTAGAATTGGATAATCACTTGAACTGGAAAACGCATATAGAATGTATTACTCGTAAATTGAGCTCTGCCTGTTATGCATTAAGATCCTTATCTACTATTGGTGATATAAACTTACTTAAAATGTCATACTTTGCATATTTTCACTCTGTAATGAAATATGGATTAATATTCTGGGGTAACTCGTCTGAAGCTAAACACGTTTTTGTTTTACAAAAGAAAGCTATGAGAATAATGGCCGGTGTGCATAAAAGGACCTCATGTAAAAATATTTTCCGAAACTTAGAAATCTTGACTTTACCTTGTGAATACATTCTTTCCCTAATGATGCTGTATATTAAGAACCAAGATAAATTCAGTACTAATCAAGACATTCATCATTTTAATACAAGACATAAATCAGATCTTCATCTACCCTCTGTTAGTCTAAGCTGTTTTAAAAAAGGAGTTCGCTATTCATGTATAACAGTCTTCAATGCACTGCCTAATTATCTTAAAGATTTGAAGAACAACGAGAAAAGGTTCAGAAAAGAATTAACCAAATTTCTACATACTCATACCTTCTACACAATTGATGAATTGTTTATGCTTGTGAATTGAATTATTCTACTTAAATGACATGTACAATTTTATATAGCTCAACTAAAATATGTTTTTATATTGACTTCATCTGTTTACTATGTATTGTATTTTTTGTTTAGCATAACTGATGAATTGTATGTACTGTAAATTGAATAGTATACTGTATAGGTCAACTGATGAATTGTTTAAGCTTATAAATTGAATTAATCTACTTCATATGAATTGTATAGCTTAACGAAAATAAGTTTGTAAATTGAACTAATTTGATTGTATATGTTTGTATAGTTTGGCTGATGAATTGTATATGTTCTTAAAATGATTACTAGTCTGTGTAGCTCTACTGATGAATTGTATATAGACCTACTGTAAATTGAATGGTAATATGTATAGCTCAACTGATGAATTGTTTATGATTATAAATTGAATTAATCTACTTGATATTAATTGCACAAATTTGTATAGCTTAATGAAAGTATGCTACTTTGTATTGTATATATTTGTATAGTTTTGGCCGATGAATTGTATATGCTTTAAATTGAATAGTAATCTATATAGCTCTACTGATAAATTGTTTGTGTTTGTAATTTGAAGTAGTTTGCATGATATGTATTATCAATTTCTGTATATCACAACTGGTTGAATTGTTTATGCCTTAAATTTAATTAAATAGTTTTGTATTATAATATAGCTCAACTTATGAATGATCGTTTGCGTTTGTAAATTTAATAATCTGATTGGCTATATATTGTATACTTTTAGTAGAGCCATCGATGTAGCTCAGTCGGCAGACTCGCTGGGCTGCTGATCCGGAGCTGCGTTCGGGCTTGGGTTGGATCCCCCTTTGGACTTTGGTTTCTTCGGAGGTTTTCCCCAGCCGTGGGATTGAAGCCGGATGGTCTATGGCGAGTCCTTGGCATCAACCCCTTTGATTTGATTACCCCCTTTGATCTGATTACCTGGTTGGGTTTTTCCGAGGTTTCCCCCACCGAAAAGGCAAATGCCGGGTAATATTTTGGCGAATCCTCGGACCTCATCTCATCTCACTACATCTCGCCAAAATGTAAAAAAAAATGTAAAAAAAAATGTAAAAAAATTGTACAAAATTGTAAAAATTGTAGAAAATTACTAAACTGTAGAACTATAAAAATTTGTAAAAATTGTAATTGTAATATTGTAAAATGTTACATGTTCCACATCTTAAAGCTTCATTGCTCATGTAAGATCTATGGAATAAAATGAATGAATGAATGAATGAATGAATGAATGAATGAATGAATGAATGAATGAATGAATGAATGAATGAATGAATGAATGAATGAATGAATGAATGAATGAATGAATGAAGCCAGTCATCGTTCCCTATCCTGAACAAGATTAATCCAGTTTCCATCACCATATCTCACCTGCTTCAAATTCATTTTAATATTATCCTGCCATCTACGTCTCAGCCTCCCGAAAATTCTTTTTCCCTCCGGCCTCTCCATTAACACTCTATATGCGTGCAGTTCTGCGTTGTGTAACTTTCTCCATTCTCCTGTAACTTCATCCCTCTTAGCCCCAAATATTTTCCTAAGCACCTTATATCGCTTTCAGAAATATAATGGCTGGCATTCTCAAGACAGCCCTTCATTGCCTACCTCCTCGTTGCTAAAGTTAATCAATATCTAATGCAGACATGAAGTCAATCTTTTCTATTACTGAGTCAACTTTTAACTTAATTCGCCTTCGGTAAAGGAGTATAAAATAAACTGCAGTAATTCTACCACAGTTCGTTTGTGAAATTTGTACTCAATTCTGTTCATTTGTGTTCTTTACAGTAAATTATTGGCTATGTCAGAAGGGAAATCCGAAAAGAAAAAAAAAAGGAAAAAAAAAGAAAAAGAAAAAAAAATATTTGATATGGTAATGGATTGAGAAAGACTCCAATTTTACTGCAGACAGAAGAATTTAATCTTTTGTGAAGCCTGTGAAGAACATGTAGGTAAATCCAAGTATTTATGTACATCTATTTTGGTATGTACTTTATAGGGTTTTTCATTTCACCCCAGGGTCCCATTCGCTGATAAACACCTCCGGAAACACTGAAGCCACAAGATTTATTATACGACCTGCGTTCATATAGGCTTACATGCTTAAGAATTTAATTAATTATTGATGAAATGAAATTAGTATTTATGTGGATAACAAATAGAAACATAAAACTGAGGTGTTAGAGGTACGAGTTTTAAGGAGTGAGGATACAAAAGAGCGGATAAACAGCGCAGTGCAGACATCAGGAAGGAACTGAGTGTGTTACATTTAACGAAAAGATAGAAAAATACCAAAACAAATATTGTAATAACCAGGGAACGGATTTATATGGACTAAAAATATATGAAATATGTAAATATATATGTAGTTATTTTTACCAAAATATGGAATTAAATATGGATTTTTACCAAAATATGGAATTAAATATGGACTTAAAATTATAAAAAAATGACTATGTACGTTAAATATTGGTACATTTTAATCAAACTAAACAAAAAATATAATGGACGTACCTTATCTTCCAATGTAGTTTCAACAAAACACAATTTTTATTGTCTGTTACCATAACAATAGGTTACAAACATTTCTTTCAAGTGCTGAAAAGTGAATCTTCTTCTATTGTCTCTGAGGATAGATTTATACTGACTAAAAGAGCGTTCGACGTCACAAGAAGTAACTGGTACATAATTCAATTTCACAATGTCTGCTGGGGATAAGTCCAAGTTAATCTTCACTGTTGATTCACCACTCATCACAGCAACAACCTTTTGTAGTTCTTCATATCCAGGGTTTTTTGAAAGTACAGTGTCCACCTTAGCTCTTACTGCATCTGCAACTTTACCTCTACCACGATTCAGTTGTTCCACAGTACTATTTATAATTTCAAAACTTTCAGATAGTGAAAGGTGCCTATTTTGGAGACTTTTGAGCGTTTTTATGATGCATGAAAATGTATGCTGAATGTGAGCTAAGTCATTCTTCACACTTATGTCACAGGTAACTGTTTTCGCAGTATCAATTGAGACTGCATCTTCAGAGTCCAATGCAAGGAGAACATTGTTAATAGAGTCTATATGTTCGGCATAATATTCAACTGCTTCTAGCCATGTACCCCATCTAGTTAAAATTGGCTTTGGTGGCAATGGAATTTCAGGGTACATTTCTTTCAACACGTTAACTCTACTGGGAGCTTTGAGAAATACTTTTTTCACTGATGAAATCAACAAATCTACTTTAGGGAAATTGTCTCTGACCACTTCTGCCACACGATGAAATGCATGCGCCACACAAGTAAAATGAGTCAATTTAGGATATACAACAGATAATGCTTGTCCAGCTTTGACCATATAAGGGGCAGCATCGCTAATAAAGAATAACACATTATCGTACATAATACCCTTTGGCCACAGGATACCCATAGCTTCGTTGAACAGTTTAACTATAGTTTTGTTATTGCACTTTTCTAGAACATCACAATGTAAAAGAATTCGTTCAGAATATTGTTCACTTAACAAACCGATAACTACATTACCAACAAGTCTACCTTCTTTGTCGGGAGTCTCATCAATGGAAACCCAAATTGAACTATCTTTAATTTCATCTCTTATCTTCTGTATTGTCTCATCGTAGATGGATGGAGCATACGTCTTCCTAAGTGTTGACTCATCCGGGATTGTATGTTGAGTATATTTTTCAAGGAATTCCCTGAAGACCTTATTCTTTAGTTTGTAGAGAGGAATATCAGCAGAGATGAGAGAACGGCACAGGTCGATGTTAAACTCAGATCTTACATTCGATGTTGTTGGTTGTGTTAAAAACAATTGTCTCTGCTTGGAATTTAGTTGTTTGTTGGCCTGATGTTTACTAGTTGTAATGTGTTGTTGCACCAGGAACTTTTGTGTAGATGATACTGCACACTGACACAAATTACAAAATAATATTTTATTGTCAGTTGATAAACCATCTTCTTTAAATTCTGAAATGTAACTTGTCAGTTTTGATTTTAAATTGACTGAATGACGTACTTTTGGCATATTTACCGTCTTTATAGTATGATTTACAAAACTGAACCTATGTGTACTCTGACTGGCATTTAACTGTTGAGCTGCACAACTGAAGTCTGTTAAAAATTTTAAATTAAATTAATACAGTTTTGTAACTTACTTTCCCATTGTTGATAGGACTGCTAATTTTCAAATAACTCTGATGTTAAAGGGATTACTGAACATGTGTTTAAATCTCTATTGTTGAAATGTATTTTTAAAAGTTAATGGAATTTTGTTTTGTTTTATTGTTAAACCTAATATAATATGGACTGTTTTATATGAAATATGGAAAATATATGGAAATTAACGAAAATATGTACTAAACTCTAAAATATGGAAAAATATGGAAAATAAAAGTAGGATTTTTCAACCCTACACATTGTGAAACATAAAGATAATGCAAAATATAAATTATATTAGCTTTATAAGTAAATATGTATTTACATATAAATCCTTTCCCTGGTAATAACCTTCTGTGAATGCCAAACTACTACATTCTCAAGGAAGTTTTAAACTATAGACCACAAGGGAAGAGAGAGAAGAAGACCAACGAAGAAATGGTCAGACCAAGGCCTATACTATGTTGTTGCTGCTGATTTATTCTTTTAAACAGTTTATGTCATCTTACAGAGATAATTTCTGTTCCTTCTTATTAGATAAGTCACGACAAGAGGTCACATTTTCCTTCAGTATAAAAGCTATGTACGAGTAGTTTATAGGAAGCAGAACAAATAGGTTCAAAGATTTATTTCCATTGTGATGGTTAGTACAGTAGAAAACTTCAGCCTTTATTTGTGTAAGATTTTAGTGTCAGCAAATGTGTTATGGAACGTAGTACCCTTGATCACACTGTTATAACGTGATTTCTTTTGCAGTCCTTTCATGGCAGCATAGTGAAATTGATAAAAGTTGTTTCTTTAAAGTGCATTAGGTTGATCAATTTGTTATATGAGCTCAAGGGTAGTTGCAAACTGTAAATTTAAGGGATTCCAGTGGCTGTAATATACTGCACTGATGTTCAAGAATAATATTTTTTCCGGTTATTTAACCACACAGTATCAACTACTAAATTATTTAGCATCGATAGAGTTGATGAGATCGAAATGATATTCGGCAAGTTGAGGCCAAGAGTTCGCCATAAGATAGCCTTCCATTCACCTCACAGGTGGAGAAATACTAAGAAAAATCCAACCAGATAATCGATAAAAGCTGCAATCGAACATGACCAGGAGGGATAATTATATGCAAAACTTACACGAAATGTCTCTCAAAGACATTGTAACAGAAATAGGTGACCACTATATTTGATTTAAAGACAAGGAGGCCATGAATAATTTATTGCAGCCGATTTATGCGAGCACTATAGCTAATGTCTCCTTCCTCCTTTTCTTCCTACTTTACTCACTTACTTATGGCTTTTAGGACGTTCATTGCCGCCCTCACATAAGCCTGCCATCGGTCCCTATCCTGAGCAAGATTAATCCAGTGTCTATCATCATATCCCACCTCCCTCAAATCCATTTAATATTATCCTCCCATCTACGTCTCGGCCTCCTCAAAGGTCTTATTCCCTCCGGCCTCCCAACTAACACGCTATATGCATTTGTGGATTCGCCCATACGTGCTACATGTCCTGCCTATCTCAAACGTCTGGATTTAATGTTCCTAATTATGTCAGGTGAAGAAAACAATGTGTGCAGTTCTCCGTTGTGTAACTTTCTCCATTCTCTTGTAACTTCATCCCTTTTATCCCCTAATATTTTCCTAAGAACCTTATTCTCAAACACCCTTAATCTCTGTTCCTCTCTCAAAGTGAGAGTCCAAGTTTACAACCATACAGAACAACCGGTTGTATAATTGTTTTATAAATTCTAGCTTTCAGATTTTTTGACAACAGACTAGATGAAAAAAGCTTCTCAACCGTGTAATAGCAGGCATTTCCCATATTTATTTTTCTTTCTACTTTAGTTTTAAAATTTTAATAAAGTTAAATTTTTTAACTAGACTAAAATTCTGTTCAAACTACTGTCAGACCATCTCTTTCTCGGTCGACCTACGCTTTTATGTCCTCTAGACAGTTTATCTCTTGCTGTTTTTACTAGACTATCATTGTCCATTCTGCTTACACCTTTGCTCCATTCATTCCTCCCAACATTTACCCAATTATTAATGGGCTGAATTTTACAGAATTCCCTTATTGTCTCAGTTCTAATATGATCTCTTTGTGTTTTATCTAAAATTATCCTTAAAATTTTCATTTCTGTAGTATCATTTATTTGTTTTTGTCTTTTTCTTTTACAGTTTCTGGTCTAGTTCCTACAGCATATGTAAGGATGCGACGAACCACGGTTTTATAAATTCTTGTTTTTGTTTCTGTTCTTAAGAAATGTATTCCATATATTGTGGCCTAGGACTCCACATATTCTTAATGCTTTATTATCTTGAATGAAAACTTCAAGATTTAAATTGTCATAAAATGTTATTGGAACTCCAAGATAATTATAGCCTATGAGCTAACTTGCTCAATAATATTACCTTCAATTTATAGGTTACACTTTCGAAGGAATTTACTTATGGTAAGGCATTTGGTTTTCCTGGTGGATACTACCATATTATATTTTTGACTGATGTTCAAATTTAACTTTTCTACATTTATGGGATTTGTAGTTAGCCCTTTGGTTTTATCACAGTTGTATTTCCTTCATACATGCTTCCTTTTAAACTGATAAGAGCTCCTGGAACAGATTTTTCCTTCAACACTTGCATGACATATGATAGCCATACATTATCGAATGTGTTCACTAGATCTAAAAACACATACATGCAGTTCTATTAAATTCAATTGACTTCTCTACAATTTGTCGCACAATGAATATGGCATCCACACAAGATCTTTTTCTACGTAATCCTTGCTGCTGGTCATGGCGTGTAAATTATACTCCATATATAATCAGGTAGATAGCACCTAATTCCATGAGCTGAAGAATACTTTCCACCGTACTATATTCTGTACTATCAGATATGCTCTATACGTCTTTGGACAAGGACAAGATGTACCGAAGTACATATGATATTTCCGTGCAGATTTTCTGCGTCATCATATGACGAAAGATGAGTGGAACGGATAAAAATTCTCTCCGGCACCGGGATTTGAACCCGGGTTTTCAGCTCTACGTGCTGACGCTCTATCCACTAAGCCACACCGGATTCCCATCCCGATGTCGGATCGAATCCTCTCAGTTTAAGTTCTACCTCTTGGATTCCCTCTAGTGGCCTACCCTCATGCACTGCGTCATAGATGTATGGCAGTGGCACGATGCCCACACATATGCAGAGGTGCACTCATTATGAGTGACTAACTGGCCGGGATCCGACGGAATAAGCGCCGTCTTAAATCACCAAGGGCCTTATTCATAGATATTCTTAGCGCGGGCTTCCGGTGGATGAACAGCGAACTAACGTTTTTCGTATTCATAAACCAGTGTTAGCGATATATGATATGATTTGAATCCTGTACAAGTAATCACTAGATAGCCGGGGCTAGTTTAGCACGCTCGTAGCGCGGGCTAGCGAAATGTCTATGCATAGCACCGTAAGTGATTATTTTTCGCATATCATCCCGGTGCCAGAGAGAATTTTTCTCCGTTCCACTCATCTTTCATCATATGATGACGCAGAATATCTGCACGGAAATATCATATGTACTTCTGTACATCATAATAATATATGATATGCGAAAAATAATCACTTAGTGATTTAAGACGGCGCTTATTCTGTCGGATTCCGGCCACTTAATCACTCTTAACGAGTGCACCTCTGCACATGTGTGGGCATTGTACCACTGTCATACATCTATGACACAGTGCATGAGGGTAGGCTACTAGAGGGAACCCAAGAGGCGGAACTTAAACTGAGAGAATTCGATCCGACATCGGGATGGGAATCCGGTGTGGCTTAGTGGATAGAGTGTCAGCACGTAGAGCTGAAAACCCGAGTTCAAATCCCGGTGCCGGAGAGAATTTTTCTCAGTTCCACTCATCTTTCATCAAGATAATGTTGCCTACATGATTAAAGAGCGAGAAACATTGGTAAATCTCTATCCTTATATTATTCATGTCTACTCTACTTCGTTTAGCATATGAAGTCAGAAATTATTTCTCTGGAATTATGCCATAATTTCCTGTGTCAATAAGGAATCTCTCAAAACACCTATCCGCATTCAATCGATTAGGGAAACAGTGCCAGAAACACCTCCACCACCAGAACCTGTAGATACACGTTGTGTTATCTAATTATTGGCAGGCCTCCACGAGATAATCAAGCAGGTAATATAGATACATTCGACACTAGGGAATCAGCCTTTATTACTAAAGTCGAGACAGTCCTTAAGAATAGCAGCAATGTCACCTCTCTGGCATTCTTAAAATCCCACTTCCAACATCTACTATCTACAATTCAACGTCTAGAGTCCGCATCCCTGCCGCAAAAATGATATAGGCGTCATCGCAACGGTGCTGCTTCTGCGAAGTAAGTATCTGGTTCTTTGGGCACAGCGTGTGATACTAAATTAGCATATACTCTTCTGAGAAATCCCAGGTATGAAAATATGAAAGAAATGTACGTAAATATCCGGGAGGCAGCTTACAAATGAATTACCTTAGAGTTCACAAATAGTGGCATCAATAAAATACAGTATGTGCGTATGAGATTTTGTGCAATAGATGTGTTTCTCTCAGTCTGCGAAAATACGCTGAGAGACAACAGATAGAATTTCACTTCAAAACAAATAAATAAGTAAATAAATAAATGAACAAAAGAACCAACAAACAAACAAACAAATAAGTAAATAAATGAATGAATAAATAAATATATGTATATATATAAATAATAAACAAATAAATAAATAAATAAAAAATGTCACTAGTTGTGTACAACAACACACTTAAAATATGAACTCCCTAAATCTTTCATGTTTATGTGAGTTAAAGAGTTAATTACTTACTTTATATTCAGATACTTTGAAAGAGCAAAGTAATTATGTGAAAAAGTGAATTATGTCAAGTTTCAGTGACTAAGAATAAATCACATATCGTCAATATAATTCTGTGAAAGGTTAAAATAATTTTTCAAGTTGTGAATTTTCTGAATGTTTTATGTTTACAATGGGGTAATTATTATTATATTATTATAGACTAGTGTAGGGACTGGATTAATCTTGCTCAGGATAGGGACCCATGGCGGGCTTATGTGAGAGTGGCAATGAACCTCGGGGTTCGTTAAAAGCCATTTGTAAGTTGTAAGTAAGTAAGTAAGTAAGTAAGTGTAGCTTTAGACTTTGGTTAAAAACAAAAGAGAAAGAGGTTACCATGCCAAAGAGAATGTTACTTGAGTTAATAATTACTCTACGTTTGATGATAGAATGTTTAGCCTGATTCTAGATTGTTAATTTCTTTAAAGAAATTATGTTACATAAGTAGCCCTATTTAGATTTTGGTAAAATATAGTATCGATTGGTGAAAAAGGATTTATTTTTTAAAGAGTTGTTCGGCAAGGTGGGCACATTGAGGGACATTCTCCTTCATTGTGAAATTTAAGAGGAATAAAGGATATAAAAGTTGAACATTGTGTTGGAAAACCTGTTTGTGTTATCATTCTAGAAAATATCGGTGCCGTAAATACATTACTTTGGAGGATCGACGAATTAGTATCAACATTATTTAAACAAAATTCTGAATATTCCCTAAGAACATGTTTTTAATATCGTACTTCATGACTTTAATAATACAAATGTATGCGCTAAGTATAAATCTAAATGCCTGTACACTGATCTAAAACGACTCACAGTGATATTTTCCGAGTTGCTTGGTCGCCGCTTTGAAAATAATTCTTCAAACATTTTGAATCGTATTGTAACTATTGTGTGGACAAAACAGGGATCTATCATTACGATCTTGAAATAAAAAAGAATAATGAAAAGAATAGAATCACTTACCCGTCCAAAGAAATTCTTGTTAAAAATTCTGCAGAGAAAATCCTCGCTTAAGGTTTTTGGAACAGACAAGATAAAACCGTGATTAAGTATATTATTCTTTATTGTTAACTTTACTAAGTTTATGGAAAGTATTGTGGAGAAAGATTTTGGTAAATTTCCAAAATTTTGCTGTTGTTGCAAAACAATGCATCCGCTCACAAGTCCCTGGTTATTTTGCAGGAAACTGATAAAGTTGGCTTTGATGATTAACTATAATCCAGATATATTCCTAATTATGTCAGGAGAAGAATAGGAATGCGTGCAGTTCTGGGTTGTGTAACTTCCTCCATTCTCCTGTAACTTCATCCCTCTTAGCCCCAAATATTTTTCTAAACACCTTATTCGCAAACACCCTTAACTTTTGTTCCTCTCTCAAAGTGGGAGTCCAAGTTTCACAGCCATACAGAACACCGGTAAGATAACTGTTTCATAAATTCTGACTTTCAGAATTTTTTAGAGCAGACTGCATGACAAAAGCTTCTCAACCGAATAATAAAAGGCATTTCCCATATTTATTCTGCGTTTAACTTCCTCCCGAGTGTCAATTATATATATAATATATAGCCTATACACGCAGGTTACGTACTTACTTACAAATGACTTTTATGGAACTCGCAGGCTCAGCGCCGCCCTCACATAAGCCCGCCATCGGTCACTATCCTGTGCAAGATTAATCCAGTCTCTACCATCATATCCCACGTCCCTCAAATCCATCTTAATGTTATCTCTCATCTACGCCTCGGCCTCCCCAAAGGTCTTTTTCCCTCCGGTCTCTCAACTAACACTCTATATGAATTTCTGGATTCGACCATACGTGCTGTATGTCCTGCCCATCTCAAACGTCTCGTTTTAATGTTCCTAATTATGTCAGGTGAAGAATACAATGCATGCAGTTCTGCGTTGTGTAACTTTCTCCATTCTCCTGTAACTTATCCCTTTTAGCCCCAGATATTTTCCTACGCACCTTATTCTCAAATACCCTCAATCTCTCTTCCTCTCTCAAAGTGACAGTCCAAGTTTCACAACCATACAGAACAATCGGTAATATAATTGTTTTCTAAATACTGACTTTCAGATTTTTTGACAGCAGACTAGATGACAAAATCATCTCAACCGAATAATAACACGCATTTCCGATATTTATTCTGCGTTTAATTTCCTCCCGAGTGTCATTTATATTTGTTATTGTTTTTCCAAGGTATTTGAATTCTTCCACCTCTTCGAAGAACAGATCTCCAATTTTTATGTTTCTATTTCGTACAATATTCTGTCCACGAGACTTAATCATATACTTTGTCTTTTCGGAATTTACGTCCAAACCTATCGCTTTACTTGCTTCAAGTAAAATTTCCGCGTTTTCCCTAATCGTTTGTGGATTTTCTCCTAACATATTCACGTCATCCGCATAGACAAGAAGCTGATGTAACCCGTTCAATTCCAAATCCTGTCTGTTATCCCGAACTTTTCTAATGACATATTCTAGAGCGAAGTTACAAAGTAAAGGTGATAGTGTATCTCCTTGCTTTAGCCCGCAGTGAATTGGAAAACCATCAGATAGAAACTGGCCAATAGGGACTGTGCTGTAAGTTTCACTGAACCACATTTTAATTAATCGATCTAGTTTCTTGGGAATACCAAATTCAATAAGAATATTATATAACACTTTTCTCTTAACCTAGTCATATGCCTTTTTGAAATCTATGAATAACTGATGTACTGTACCCTTATACTCCCATATTTTCTCCAATATCTGTCGAATACAAAAAATCTGATCAATAATCGATCTCTTAAGCATAAAACCGTATTGATGATCCCCAATATTTCATCTAGGTTGCGATAAAAAATTGTAAGCACACAACAAAATATATAGCCTACCGAGTACTTATGGTAGAATTATTGACATCCACTCTGTGTCACGAATCGAACACAGGTTGACTGAATTTGTGGATTAAAATACGATTATTTGTAACGCACTGAAGAAACATTTCCTCTGTCACATTATTCTGATTACAGTGGAACTAAAGACGTTGCTAGGCGATAAATTGTTAAGGAATAAACTGTTTCCTCCGTAGGCAAACGTAACATTAATTCGACGTTGCTTCTTTGAGAATGTTTAATTCGTTATTCTCTTAATGTGTCACGACAGGTATTTAACGATTCTTTCAATTAGATCCATCAAATCTGAGGTTCGACTTCACTTCAATTGATGGGCTGGGTGCAAGACGGGCATTTTAGAGGATGTGCCCTTTTTGAGTAAAACACTTTATTGTGTTCTCTGATCTGTTATGCTTAAGACCACCAAGTTGTAGTTTAATAGTGTGATCATAGAGGTCAGGAGTACCCAAAATGTAAATGCGTGCATAGATCACAAATTATTAAGGTTTGAATTTTCAACATCAATTTTCTCAAAACTTGCATTTGAGAGAAGTGTCTTTCTTGCACCCAAACCCTCAATTACATTATAATCGTGCGATATAATATATCTCCCATAAACTGTGAAAATTTCTAGAAGTAGGGAATGTGCATTAGTAGAAGTACTTTATTACTGACAATTCTAAGAGTAGAAGTAACTTCACTGGAGAAGGCTTTTGTAGTCGCGTCATAACTTACATTACCGAATGGTTGGCTAAGACATAAATTTCCTCATTCAACATTTTAAATCCGGCTTACATAAACCCGTAGCAATTAGTGTTTGCTTTACTTGTAAGATGCAGTGAAATAAAGGCGAGATCAAGCGCTACTTTATACGCGTCGCTCTGAATTAGTAGTTTCGCCTTTAGTAATTAGAATGTTTTGCAGTTAGAACTCAACCGCCAATGAGGTGAATGCGGAGTAACACCTTGAAGACTGCAAATGAAAATGAGGCGGAGTTTTCATGGCCGATCTGGATCTGGATGCTGCTATGGTCATCACATTTATACCGCTCGAAGATGCGGGCTAATTGCTGCTCCGAGTATCCGATTTTAATTAAAGTTTATGGGCTGTGTACTTAATGGCTGGGTGGGATTTCGCCGACCACTGCTTAGTGGGTTAATATTCTTAACCCCCACTACCACCCTTTCCGTAGGTATGACGTCGGCCTTCGAATAGAGATATTGCGCCATGAACCTACACACAAGGCGGAATGTTTCTGCATTGATCTTTATTCACGTATCTGCTGCTGTTTAGTTACAGTGTGCCTTACTGTAAATTTATTTTCAAATCGCTTGGTTTCTATAATTTATCTCTTTCAGCTTTTTGCAATTAACTTTTTTTCTCCGTATGCCATTCTACCTTTAATTAAGATTAATAAAAAAATCCTATATCATTATGCGATTATAGTTGTCGTTAATTTCTTATCCCCACTACAATAAAGATTATCACGCTGAGGCCCAGTTTTACGAAAACGGAATAAAGTTCTGTTAATATTACTTCAGTGGTTATGAGAGAAATGTGTTGTACAGACACGGAATAGTGCACTATTCTGGGGATATGCTCCGAATAAGCTATTCCATGCTTTCAGTCGCTGTTAAATAAAATAGTTTTCTATATAATAAATTATTATGAAATGGTATCAGCTTTAGGCATGAACGTAATAGGCCTACTGATTGTGAATTACTACACAGGGTGATTCAAAAGTCACGCGACATAGACAAACTCCGTTATTAGTGCAGATAACGAAAAATGGAAAGAGGAGAAAGTTGTTAGAAATAGGTAGTTTTCAATCTAATGTGCTTGAATTTTCAACGTAGAATGCACCGCTTAGGCTGTACACTAGTACGACACACATGCCAGTCCCGATGCTGCCATATTAGTGGCTTTTCGGTTAGTTCTACCGGATTTCAAATACGTATTATTTAATGGGGGAAAATAGTTGACATGCAGAGTTTAGCGGTTATTTAACTTCTCACAGTGCAAAGAAGCATTTCTTTACATTGATGGCATAAGAATGCAGGGGGATTTTATTCTTGCTTGGCGGTTTTCCCTGAACATGTATTGGCTACACTGCTAATTTAATCGTAATTTCGTAATTTACCCTATGCACTACGAATCTAAAATCCGGTAAAACTAGCGGAAAATCCACTAATTTCGCAACATTGGGATTGGCGGGTGTGTCGTACTAGTGTACAGCCTCAACGGTGTATTCTACATTGAAAATTCAGGCACATTAGATTGTAAACTACCTATTTCCAACAACTTTCCACTCTTTACATTTTTTCGCTATCTGCACTAATAACGGAGTTCGTCTATGTCGCGTGACTTTTGAATCACTCTGTATATTATATTTTGAGACCGCGGAAACAAATTAAAATAAGGCTTATCGCAACAGACCTGATGTATAAAATGAGTATGAAGAAGAAGAATTTCTGTCAAGTTATAGACTAAAAATGGACACTTTTTTAAGTCTACTCGAATAATCATGATATGGAATGTTTGAAGACAGGAAAAATTGTTAACATTATCACCACTGAAAAGAAATTCGAATTTTTTAAGGATACTTGAAATTAAATTTTAAACAAATTCACAAGGCAATATTATAATATTATATTATCAGTATTATTATTATTATTATTATTATTATTATTATTATTATTACTATCATAGACTGGAACTTTGGCAGAATGCCTTTTTAAATGTGTTAAATCTATCTTCATTTTGAAAGTAAATATGTATGAATTATACCTTTGTGATTGAAACGTCACAGTTTTATGTTGTCCTTTTCTGCCTTTTTAATATAAATACCTAATTTACAAAACAAATGCTTTTTTGCATTTATTTGATTATTTATATATTATTTATTAATTTATTATTAAAAATTGCCTACAGATATATTTTAATTTATTTCTATAACCGCTACAATGAAAGTGATTTCACCGAATGTATATTATTGTCTTTCAGTCAGTTCATATTCTCTTTGCAACAATGAGTGCTGCCGTGCAAAAATGTATAACAGTAAGCGTTTTAATTATCGCTTGTGTTTATTTGACAAGACAACAATGAGTGCGGGTCTAACGTTATTTTTAACGGTTATTTTTCTTTCAGTTTTCATTACGACGTTGTTATGCTAGCTAAATATTTCATATCGCAACATATCAGTACAACCAAACACAAAAATACACTTTCCAAGGCTACTGGGAAGAATATTTCCTTGCTTCCATGAACCTACATACAGTAATTGCAACATCGAATCGAAAATCTCAATTTGCATTCGACTTATGTAAAGCTTTTCTTGCTGCCGAAATCCCTTTGTGGAAAGTTCAAGATTGTGGGTCTAGTGCAAGTTTTTTGTAATTGCCTTTTATTGCGTATTTTAGCTATTTATAATGCCTTTTTTCCTGCCTATTTTAGCTATTTATGATGCCTTTTTGCCTGCCTCTTTCAATGATTCATAATGCCCAAACTTCCGGTCGATGATGATGATGATTATTATTATTATTATTATTATTATTATTATTATTATTATTATTATTATTATTTCTTTCCAATGTTTATTATTGTCTCATTAACATTACTTTTACAACTTTCATTATTTACTTTCATGTTGTTTTATGATCTAGATCAGTGGTCGTCAGCACTCGCTGATATGTGCAAAGGGTAATCGGAGTCGTCCCATGTGTACTGTCGTGCAGCAAGAAGAGGTAGAGAGCATACCCGCTAGCAGGTACGATTGCACCATGGTGCACTGTGTTCTCTGCGGGTAAGTGACGCTAGCCCCAGGGTGTTCTGTGCTGACGACAGCTGGTCTAGATAATAATGTAATAATTATGTAACCTATTGTATTTAATTAGAATTAGAATGTGGCTGGGCGGAAGAGAAGGCCTACTGGCTTTTGCTTAGCTAGATTAAATAAATTAATTAAATTAAAAATTTTCTCAACCAAGGCAAAATGAATATATTAACTATTAAACTGATCACTAGTTCAACGTTGTGTTGAACTTTTGCCATATTCGTGTTCAAAGGAGTGAGAATAGCTACTCTTTTGTGTGTCCGTATTCATGTTTCTCCGCCAAAACGATCGAGATAACGGCAGTTACAAGGAAGCACAGTAATTGGCTGCATTATATCAAATGTCAATTTAGTCGTCAGTTCCATTCACCCGCATGTAGAGAAAGGCATTACTTAAGCTGTAAGGTGCTTTCGCGTGAGCGCGCGGCCCCCGTTATTATTGCGGCGTGCAAATAAAATGTAGTGCGCGCCTAAATTGCTGCAGAGTTCATATTGAGCGCGAGGCACCTTAACCTAAAGGGGCAACGAACTGCAAGCCCGCCTTACACGGTTCATTAACAGTTTCTTATGTGCGGTTAATGCAATTTCCGGCCTGTATCGCGGGTAAGTAACTGCTTGCTCCGGTGCATTGCAGACTACGAGAGCATAGCGATGCTGCCTCAACTACGGCGCGGCGTCCAGGTTCACACCTTTGTTCAAATTGCCATTACAAAGCCATACGCGTCTTTTAACATTCATTTTGCTTCATTTAATAGCATTTTCAACTATAAAGCCAATTCATTTTCTGTGAGACGGTATATAAAAACGATACTATGAATTTCGAGAGAAAAGACTTTAAAGATAAAGGCAATGGCGATGTGTGGGGAAAATATCCCACGCGTGAAAATTGAAATAATTGGGGAAATAATAGAACAAGTTTCTGAACTTACATACTTAGGAAATTTATATGTAGAACATAAATTGATCTAGACATCAAACTGAAATAAAATGAATGGACTTATTAGAAGACATTTTGACAAACAGTTGACAGTGACTACAAAGTTCAGACTACACAACATAACCTCAAAAGCAGCACTCAATTGTGGAAGCGAAATTTGGATATTAAATAAATGAAATTCACAGAAACTTGAAATAGATCAGTTGCGTTTTTAAGATCGTTATTGGGTATAACGAGGTTAGACTATAAAAGAAACATAGATATCCGAAAAATTTTACAAGATCCTTGTATAACAAAAGAAATTCAACAGTATCAGCAACATTGAAATAAATATGTGAGTAGTGGCAAAAAAAAAAAAAAAAAAACCGGACCGACCCTTGCAGCTGATTTCAGAGCCTTGTTCACTCCAGAGCACGATAGACTGGTAACTAAGATTTTCGTGGTTCGAATCCTGTGTGGGAAGAAAACTCGCAGACCTAGCTTCTCGCAGTTATAGAAACCACTCACTATCTCTCGTGTAGCCCAGATTTGTGCGAGGCGGGCCTCTCGCCTCGTACGTCGCATGCGTCGGTTCTGAAAAACCAAGGCTTTATATGGCAGGCCTATGCAGTTTTCTTGCTCTCCTAAAAATTTACCAGAATGAACTTAGGATGTTTGACCATTCCGGTCTTCAAATGTAGACTGTCAATGCATCTTTATGTTTATATTTCCATTTTCTGTAATTTTTGTGTCAAAAAGGCAGTTCCTTTAATGTCCTTAAGCAGCCATCAGTATATGGCATGCGGTTCATTGGAGTAAGTTTGTCAAGATACGATTTATCGGAAAGGAAAGCAACACGGCATATTTTTCTTACAATGAGGCAAGGGATGCAGTTAACGAACATAATGTATGTGCTCTGGGCTGCATGACTCATGTTCTGACGCAATTAGATTTTATTGCTGTAGGAATTATTATAGGAACGTGTTTTTCCAAGACAACCACAAGAGAAAACATGAACGATAAAGTAAGGGAAGCATCAGTTCCACCAGAAGCGCTCCGTTTGGTTCGTCTGTCTTTTCGCATGTCAGCAAGATATTGCAGAATAGAACAGCACATACTTTTGAACTTTTTGATTAATACCACGTGTTCCATTGAAATTCATTTCACTGTGTCTGCTTGGAATGAACGAACATCAATGTGTTTTGTGAAATGCATTTTGCCTGAAAATATGTAATTTATTTTTTACATATATATTTGGTTTATTTCGATTGGTTTATAAGTGATTCGAATAGGTATCTTTAAGCAATTTACAAAACGATTCGTGTATATATATATATATATATATATATATATATATATATATATATATATATATTCGCTGGAAGATTTTTCTGAATGAGATTTAAAATTAAATTATAGTTCTGTAGTGATTACTTTTTTATTCAGAATAAAGTTTCCTTTCTGCTCTCTCTCCAGAACATTAATTTTGCAAAGAAACACGCTTCGATATTTTAAGCCCTAACTAATTCCATCCGAAGCAAATTACAAAGTGATTCGTGTAGATAAACGTAAGTAAATTACAAAGTGACTCTGGTAGGTAACTTCAAGTAAATTACAAAGTGATTCTTGAAGATAAACATAACAATATGAGTAAATTACAAAGTAATTCTTGTAGATAAATATGAGCAAATTAAAGAATGATCCGTGAAGATATCTTTAAGCAAATTACAAAGTGACATGCTTTGGTATATTTAAGCAAATTTTAGAATAATTTCTTTAAATATCTTTAAGCTGTAAGATATTAATCTGAAAGGTATTTTAATTGTAATGGTAGTTCTGAAGAGATTATTTTGTTAAGGGAATAAAGTTTATTTTCTTCTCTAACTACAAAATATTAATTTTGCAAAGTAACTCCATAGATATTTTGAGCTCTAATTTCATCTGAACACGTTTCTGATTACATTCAAATGTGGATATGGAGAAGAATGAAGACTGTGACACGGACAGAAAGATTAAGAAATGAAGCTATGGTACAAAGAAACTGTCTGGTGAGGGATGTGCGGGAGGAAGAAATGGTAAACGGGAGAAAACTTCGGGGCAGAAGAAAATACCACATGATAGACGACATTAAGATATATGGATCGTATGCAAAGACTAAGATGAGGGCAGAAAACAGGAAAGATTGAAGAATGCTGGGTTTGCAGTGAAGGGCTGAAAACTATGAACAAATGAGTTAATGAATAATAGGTAATTTCTCCAGAACAATAGGATGTGGGTTTACTTCACTTCATGTAAAGGATAAATTGAAAAAGTTTTATACATCTTGATTACACAACTTTTAACACTGTATCACTTCGGAATGTGTATGATAAGACTTTCTTGTGTTAAATTCTAACGTACCTTGTTTACATTTTTCGACATATTATGGGTCATTTTCAGAACTGGTCGTTGTTGGTCTTGGTGCCTCTTGTTTTGTTTCCTGTGTGGGTTGCGCCAAGACCAGCAACGACCAGTTCTGAAGATGACCCATAATAGGTCGAAACATGTATACAAGGTACGTTAGAATTTAACACAAGAAAGTCTTATCTACATATTCCGAAGTAAAAAGTTTTGTTAGAGCCGATTTCGAGTACAAATCCTTATCTCATTTCATTTCTTTTTCATACTAAACAATCATTAATTTTTTTTAATATTATCTTACATTGAAATAAAATAAAACAAAAACTAAGGCTTATATTGACATGAAATGGGAAAATTAAAACATCGCGCATCTTAACCTTTGCGTATGCTATAGATTTATGAATGTTATTAATCAGTTAGTTATTGACGCAGCACTAACTAAGAAGACGATGGAATTAATGATTACGAGGTGATATTTTAGTAGAATGTAATCACTAGCGATTCAGTATTGATCACCTAATATTTGCTTTATAGTTGGGAAAACGTCAGATATTCGCAACCAGGTAATGTACCTAAGACGGTTTCTAAACCACACCGAAGTGCATTCTCAGATCCTGACTTCACCAGTGGCTACAGTGGTTTTCCTAGACAAACTGAAAACATATCATCATACTTCCTTAAGCCAAACTTCTACAACTCGATTATTCGATACCTCGAATTAATTTTAATATCCTTGTGGAATCATCCTACCTCGTACAATTTACATGTAATATTTTTTCAACATCTCAAAGTTCTGTTACTCGATTTTTTCAATATCTCGATTAATACTTCTCATCACATAGGAAGTAAACATTCTTTAACTCGATTTTAAGGTGAAAATGACAGTTATGTACACATGTAAAATTGAATCAATGTAATGTAATACCACTACTTCAGTTCATTAGTATTTTCCTTTCTTTGAAAGTATCCTTCTCTAGGAATCAACCCAATCAATTAGTACCATTATTACTAATGCTACCCCTGTCAAGCACTCCAGGCAGGTATTTGTACCGTAACGGTGTAGCACAATAAGCCCTACTACGAGGGCATAATGACAGTCTTTAACATTATTCTTCTCTAACTTTGATATGAATTGTTAAAATCGTCGTCCTGAAAAGCGGAGAACCTCTACGTCTGTTTGTTTAAAGTTAAGCCGTAATACTTGTCACCAGTAATAACTTATGGTATTGAAAATTTTGTCATACTTTCTACATCTCGAATTTTCTATAACTCGAAGCACTTCCAGGTTCCGGGAACACTTTGAGATATCGAAGTTCGACTGTAGCTTTATACGCCATGTTAGGTATTGTTCACACTGGTACTACAAATTCTTACGTACATATTTTATGAGGATATAGTGTTTTTGAACTACTTTAGGCTATATGTCATGAAAATAGTGTAAAAATTATGGTTTATTTAACGACGCTCGCAACTACAGAGGCTACATCAGCGTCGCCGGTGTGCCGAAATTTTGTCCCACAGGAGTTCTTTTACATGCCAGTAAATCTACTGACACGATCCTGTCGCATTTAAACACACTTAAATACCATCGACCTCGGCCGGGATCGAACACACAACCTCGAGCATAGAAAGCCAGTACTATATCAACTACGCTACCGAGGGCGACGAACGTAGTCTAATATGAAATAGTAATTAACTTATACTTAATTTTACAGACTTTATTACCGTGAAATAAAAATCACTCCCGTATCTATAGGTCTGACTATAAAAGTAAAATCAAATACATATACTATAAAAATTGATTTAGATCTAATTATGTTGCAATAGCCTATAGTTTAAGTACATAACTGTCGAATGAGGTAGCTGCCAATTTATGTAGCGAGAGTCTTTATTTTATAATTATTTCACGGTACACGAAACTTTAATTGAATTTCTATAAAATGTTACGAAATAGTTACTTATGACTTACATTATGATTAACGTAAATAGCTGTTTACTTCTTTAATTAACACCAATCACAGGTCCAAGGACCAGAAAGGTTGGGGGATCCCTTAGCAGAGGTCTGCTTTTGACATCTTTATTCTATGTACAATTCTACCGTTTTATACTCAAGTAACTGGTCAAGTCATTCCCATGTTCGTGTATTAAAATAATACAAGGAAAGTGACTTTCAAACGAATTAAAAACCCTTTGTTTGGAATTTTTAAAATAGGAAATGAATTCTAAATAAGACAAATAAAATAAGTATTTTCCATTACTAATGACAGCGAAATAGTCAATATTTATAAATCATTCATAAATTTACTATATGGTTAATCGCTTTCATTACAATATTACCAACGTCAGTAATGAATTGCGATTTACAGGATCCTTGTCTGAGAAATTAAACTTTTGAGGGACCATATTTCATTTCATTTCATTTCATTTATTGTATTCCATAGATCTTACATTAACATTGAAGCTCTAAGATGTGGAAAAAGTCAAGAGTTATACAATTTTAGGACGAGATGAGGTGAGGCCGAGGATTCGCCACAGAATACCTGACATTTGCCTTACTGTTGGCGTGTACCTCGAAAAAAAAAACAACCATATAGACAATCCAACCAGAAATCTAAACCAAGTCTTAACGCAGCTTCAGATCAGCAGGCAAGAGATTCTATCGATTGAGCTCTGCTGGTGGCTCTATAAAAGATACAATACATAGCAAGCCGTTTTAGTAGTTGAGCTATGCAAAAATGCAGGCTACAACACACGACAAGCAGGTTAATCAATTTACAAATCTAAACAATTAATGAACTGAGTTATACAAATTCAATTTACTAGCACAAAAAATTCAATCATTTCAGCTATATAAAAATATGCAGTACGGTACATAATTCAATTTACAAGCATATACTGTAGGCCTATAATTATATTATTCGTCAGTTGAGATAAGCAAAAATATATAATATATCAACCAGATTAATTAAATCTACAAGAATATAACTTTATCAGTTGAGCAATACTAAAATATGCACTACATAGCATGCAGATAAAAGAAGAGGTAATAAAACAGAACATTTCTGCACGAGACACAAGTCAACCAATTTTCAAATGCTGTACAAAATGTTTCAAACATCTTCACAAATCTAAATATAATGTATAGGAATTGCACAATAGTAAATTACACATATTAAAATAATGTTACTCTTCTCGAAATTTTACTTAGGCCTATTTCCTGTTTTGGATCTTTTGAATCTTATACGCAAGATGAACAATGTTCACAATTAGAAAGCAACATGGTGACAAAGTTTCGGTTAAGACAACGGAAAAGAATACAGTTTAACAGTCAAAACAGAGAAACCTCCGAGGCGATATTTGAACCTAAAACTGCAGCCTCCCCGCAAAGAGAAAACTCATGCATAATTTTTGGATACAAAACAGTGAGGGAATGAATATGTCAAATTTCTGATTAACAGAAAGGTCGCTATGCACATAATATGAAATCATATGGGTTGTAGGTTCTGACTTTCATAACCAAGAAAACAAAAGAAGGTGATTATGTCCCATAAAAGCCATGAGAGGTTTAACAATCTGGCATTGAAAACCTCCTACATGACAGACGTTTACGTGATATGAAGAGCCAATGCTGTTGTAACTCCAGCTCTGGAGTGTTCATTTTGATTGCAATATTGTTAAAGTTAGGAAACATGAATTTAAATATAAACAACTAAAACTGTATAAGACCATGTATTGTGGGTCCCTATCACCACGGCATGGCGCGTCCTCAGGTTGCGGATAGAGGAGACGGCCTCCAGATATGGAGGGTAGCTGCGAATATATTGAATAAACAGTCGTGGACAGCCAATAAGGGGTGGTCCTCCAGCTTGGGGGTTGGGCGAAGGGCTAACAACCCATCACCGTAAAAAACAGCTTGTTACGAATCCCTACAAAACAAATATAAATGACACTCGGGAGGAAATTAAACGCAGAATAAATATGGGAAATGCGTGTTATTATTCGGTTGAGAAGCTCTTATCATCCAGTCTGCTGTCCAAAAATCTGAAAGTTAGAATTTATAAAACAGTTATATTACCGGTTCTTCTGTATGGTTGTGAAACTTGGACTCTCACTCTGAGAGAGGAACATAGGTTAAGGGTGTTTGAGAATAAGGTGCTTAGGAAAATATTTGGGGCTAAGCGGGATGAAGTTACAGGAGAATGGAGAAAGTTACACAACATAGAACTGCACGCATTGTATTCTTCACCAGAAATGCATATAGAGTGTTAGTTGGGAGACCGGAGGGAAAAAGACGTTTACGGAGGCCGAGACTTAGATGGGAGGATAATATTAAAATGGATTTGAGGGAGGTGGGATATGATGATAGAGACTGGATTAATCTTGCACAGGATAGGGACCGATGTGAGGGCGGCAATGAACCTTCGGTTCCTTAAAAGCCATTTGTAAGTAAGTAAAACTGTATAAGAACGTATGGAATATAACGCAGAGAGTATAAATCATTATGTTGGATACGAGTTTCTGAGCTTTTATGATAAATGAGCACAGCTATGGAAAACAAACCACGACATTCGGTTCGACATTTTCCCCCAAAACTCGAGTACCAAATCTTATGTTGAGAATATTCCATTCATGGGCCAGTGAGCTTTTAAGAATGGATTGGGCGTCTATCCTTGGAAGATCAATAGGTTGTTAGAATTTTTCTAATATCAAACGAATTTTTATTTTCAAATACAGTATTAGTTATTAATGCATTTGTTGCATCTTTTTTATGAGACTTCCTTATGACTTCATTGCAAGACAAGTTTTTTTAGTAGTACCTTATTGACTTTACTTATGAGGTTGAAATCTGTCTTTGAAAAGTTGACTAAACAAAAATAACAGTGTCTGCAACGGATTTAGTAATTTGGGGATGATAATAGGTCACATCACATGAGTTTCCAAATGAGCTCTCCCTTTCAGGAGGCCTTACTTATTTCTTCATGGGCGAAAAATAGCTCGTCCGTTCATCCTTTCGTCTATCCATCCATCCATCCATCCATCCATCCATCCATCCATCCATCCACTTCTATAAGTCACACACTTTACCTTTTCAAGTCCATATTAAGTATAAAAGAAATGTGCATGCAAACATTAAGATATTATAATATGGAACTGAACGAAAACAAGTACTGAATTTTATTTATAACTGGGCTCGTAACATTAGGGAACGATAAGATGCGTTACGGTGGTTTCCAGTTGACTATCCATTCACCAGTCAGTACTCTAGCATGCAAAAACAGTGTACCTGCTGAATAATAATGCCGAAGGTTAAAGATTTTCAGGCGCATATATTTGCTGCGAAATTTGGAGAGTGTTTTGAAGTGAATAACGGAAACATTACATGTAAATTATGTAATACAAACATACGAGGTGACAAGCGATATTATATGCAGAGACATTGTAGCACAAGAAAAGAAAGGAGGCAACTCAAACCGACGAATAAATCTATGATAATTCTGTTGCACATAACGAAAGCTACGTAAAAATATATCTTTATAGTGTTATGTATTGTATATTTACTTTCAGAGATGTCAAGATTTGTTTATGTGCACCTTGTTATTCGCGTAATCGATCGCAGAACCAAGTCAATGTCCTCGTACTAGCTAACGTCCCCGGCCTATGTACCATGCTGCAATCAACTTGTGTAACTTAATCGGTCCCCAACATTACAAGTTTACTTATGACATTAAAATCGTGCTTAGTTTTATGGTTAAAAATGTTAAATGTTATGTTTATTTAGCGACGCTCGCAACTGCAGAGGTTATATCAGACAGGATCGAACCCGCAACCTTGGGCATAGAAGGCCAGAGCTATACCAACTCGCCAACCAGATCGACTAGCTGTATGGTAATAGTAACGGCAGTATTAGGATATTGCAATACCGTACTTCATTTGTACCATAATGATAAACTTGAAATATATTTTCGCATACTTTCTAAATGTCAAATTTTCCATAACATAAAGCTCTTATCTATTTTGAAATCACTTCAACATATTTTATCGAAGTTCGACGGTAGATGAAGGAGAGTGGTAATGATGATGATTATTATTACTAATGGCCTACTGATATTACTAGGGGAGACTGTTGTACCTTTAGCATAGTGTACTTTTGAACACTTTTTTTTAATCTTTGCTGCTACCTAGAAGAATCAAACTGAAGTAGAAAGCCGCTAAGTAGCTCTGGTCGTAGTTTCAGTTTGATTTACTGCAAAGTGTGAGTTCCATGGACAAAAGAAGTTCTTTAGTACCAAAAGTAAACATTTCGTTCATTGATATATGTTTTCTAACACAATACCAGATTGTATTTGTTATTTCTATCAAGTACGGTGTGTTCCCTATCATCTGGTGAGTAATAACATATTTTAATTTCCATGATTTAATCGAATCTCCAGTTTTGGGAGCCATATTTGTTTAAACGTGCATCCTCTTCTACCTTTGAACACAAAACATCTTGTATCATGGAACATGTTCCAAGGTACAAGGTACTATCGGTTTTTGTTTCATTTTAAGATCATGTCACGAAGTATGTCTGGTGTTAAGAGACCCCCAAATAATCCGGATGCCTTGAAGAAAGCTGTTGAAGGAGTTATTGCTCCTCCAGAATATAAAATCTCAATCAGAGAAGCCTGCTCCGGCTTATGATGGCAAATACATTTTAAATATGATTATCAGTTTTTACAGCTATAATCCCACCTATATTCCAACTTACAAGAGGGTATGTTCCAAGGTACATGAACCTGTGATACCTTTGAATACATTATATATGCCTTCATTTTATTTTTTCCACCATACAGGAATTTGTGAAGGAATTTTCAATAATTATTTCAAGCATTTTTTCATTTCCCAAAATTAACAAAAAATAAAATGTGAAAAGTGTTTAAAAGGTACAAAAGTCTTCTCTACTGTTAATATTATTATTATTATTATTATTATTATTATTATTATTATTATTATTATTATTACTTACTTACTGGCTTTTAAGGAACCCGGAGGTTCATTGCCGCCCTCACATAAGCCCGCTATTGGTCCCTATCCTGAGTAGGATTAATCCAGTCTCTATCATCATATGCCACCTCCCTCAAATCCATTTTAAAATTATCTTCCCACCTACGTCTCGGCCTCCCCAAAGGTCTTTTTCCCTCCGGCCTCCCAACTAACACTCTATATGCATGTTCCTAATTATGTCAGGTGAAGAATAAAATGAGTGCAGTTCTGTATTGTGTAACTTTCTCCATTCTCCTGTAACTTCATCCCTCTTAGCCCCAAATAATTTCCTAAGAACCTTATTCTCAAACACCCTTAACCTATGTTCCTCTCTCAAAGTGAGAGTCCAAGTTTCACAACCATAAAGAACAACCGGTAATATACCTGTTTTATAAATTCTAACTTTTAGATTTTTTAACAACAGACTGGATAATAAGAGTTTCTCGGCCGAATAATAACAGGCATTTCCCATATTTATTCTGTGTTTAATTTCCTCCCGATTATCATTTGTATTTGTTAATGTTGCTCTCAGGTATTTGAATTTTTCCACCTCTTCAAAGGATAAATTTCCAATTTTTATATTTTCATTTCGTACAATATTCTCGTCACGAGAAATAAACATATACTTTGTCTTTTCCGTATTTACTTCCAAACCTATTTCTTTACTTGCTTGAAGTAAAATTCCCGTATTTTTGCTTATTGTTATTATTATTATCATTATTATTATCATTATTATTATTATTATTATTATTATTATTATTATTATTATTATTATTATTATTATTCGATAATTCTGCATACCCCTAATGGGTATACGTCAATGAGGACATGGAAATGTACAAACTGATACTATACATATCCTACATCATGACTTCAAGATTGCATGTAGTGTAGCAGGGGATATTAAATGGAGAACGAGGAGACATTCCTGTTGAAAGAGGAATACGAACCTTCGCCTCTGTCCTGCAAGTAGCATGAGAACTGAGTCTCAGCGTTACATATGTCAGGATCAGCCACTATGAAAATTCAAAGACAATTGTTTACAATCTAATCCCACCATTATTCTACTATGCGTGTGCCATGTTACCCACACTGAATAGCTCACATAGTCTAAATGTACCTATTAGGTAAAGACGCTTAATTCCATTACATTTTCGTTTATTCAGAAAATAAGCCGCAGCTAAACAGCACAACTTGAACCGAGGGGAGGATCATGCACTGAGCTGACAAAAGCATCCTCACGGTCAAACTGAATGCAGCTTGTTAGGAGAAGTGCGCCTTCCTCTTGTTCCTTTGGTTTGCTCCCTTTGTTGAGGTTTTTGTTTCATCACTCTTAATTCTTTTGTTCATCTCGCTGTACAGCTTTTGTTCGGCGAAGCTCCCCAGAACAACGCTACTCCGGGGTTCTCGCCTTTTTATCTTGTGGTGATTATTTATTTCAAGGGGAAGCGAAGGAAATGAAGGCTGTACAGTCTTGCGAGAAACCCGCGCGGCTAACATCAACGCTACATTAACCCTTAATGAAGTTCACTTATTGTTCAAACGAAAAATTAAAACACCATTTTACGCAACACCAACAATTAAATCGGCTTCGCTTTACATTTCGATTTATCATCTTCCGCTCGTTTCCTCGGCTTTAATCTTTCTGAGACGATTACGTGTAACACTCAGTAATTCTGTGTTTGACCATACGTTCAATAACTCCGATACTCACGTGATGTTATCGAAACTTATTTACTCTTACGAAAGTGTACGAGGTTCTGGAATTTTGAGATGTGCCGTTAGCCAATCAGCTAGGGTGTCAGTTTTTCATGCAGGATTTAATTCCCAGTGAAACAGAGATTGGGGAGAGTCGGGTAGTATCGGACATAGGGTAATATCGGACAGTGCGTTTCTTTCATCTACCACCATATGGTAGTACCTGAATGACATGGTTACGTTTCTCTATACGACATCACAGAAACGTAACCATGTCAATCAGGTACTATCATCGCGTGGTAGATGAAAGAAACTCACTGTCCGATATTACCCTATGTCCGATACTACCCGACTCTCCCCTACAATTTTATAGTGGAAATAGACGGTTTTTGGAGAAGCTTTTTCGCTGCAATCCCACTTACAATGCAATATATTAATCATCAACCACAATTCTAATGAAATTTAAATCACTCCACCAATGGTACATCGACACCAAAAATATATACACTAACAGTAAAGTGATCAATTGCACCAAGAAGATAACGCATCTATCCTCCATTACGTAAAGATTGTATAAATAAGAGAGGAAAGGTTTTAAAAAGGCGTCCAAAGAGGCCTGAGAGAAAAAGAGACTGACGATCAACAGAAAAAAATATGCCTTGCACTTCCTTTCGATATAATAATTGTCGATAATCTATAATTTTATAATAACTTTTTAGAATCCTCATAATGTGACTCTAATTTCTTTTAATCTTATGATGAAATCTAAAGTAGTCAAAGTTTCGGAAAGGCACGCTGGTTTCCACTAAGGCAACATGGTTATGTGACACTTCGGAGTATAACCATCTCGCCATCACTAATTCAATCCACGTTAAATAACCTAGTAGTTGATACAGCGTCGTTAATAATCTACTAATAAATAAGAGCCGATACTGCAGCAATAAAGATAATCTTGCTAGGCATTTAAGTATTTCCAAAAAAAAAAAAAAAAAAAAACAAAAAAGGCGAAACTGTAGTATTAGCACAGTCTAGTATATACAGTCGCGAAGCTCAATACGTAGTAAATATGCAAACATTAGATAGTTGCTCACTACTAGGATCGCTAATATCGCCTCATTACAGGCAATGCAAAATAGTACCGTCACAGTCTATTGTTTCTAGAACCCTCAAAACTCAAGCTGCGTGACTGTACTGGGTGTTCAGTTCAAAGTGTGTCATGGCTCGCTGTATGCCGTCATGTGGCTAGCCGATGAGCCTAAAGAATTCAATCTTCCTACACTTCCGCAGAGGTGCATAACCTATGAGGCAGAGAAGTTGCCTAGCAAGTACGGCGTTCATTCTGAAGAGTACGTACGATACGTACGGTAACGCCGGTAGTGGCAGGAATGTGAACTGTTTGGAAATACGTACTGTAGGGAGGGTTAAGACGATTACTTACGTATTTGTTGACATTAACTTCGACGGTCAACATGGACACGGAGCATTTGATTTGTGTTGTGGAATGTTACTGTACGCAACCGATGATAACAAATACCCTGCGTACGACTTTCCGACGCAAAACACAGTTCGAAAGAGGTTATGGTAGCACACAGACCGTACAGACCGCCATCTGTTGCTACGACGTTCAAGTTATACCGTACACGTTCTCAAGTTGAGATTGAAGAACGCCTTAAATAATAGGCAACTTCTCTAACATATAAGCTGAAACTCGCTTCAAATCGGTGACCCAACAACAATGACTTCATGACACACTTTGAAATAAACACCCAGTATATAGTAGACTGTGGTATTAGCTTCTAGATTGTAACAATGGAATTTATTAACATAAGGGGCCAAGATTTCGGTTTGCAGAAAAACAAATGATAAGCCGACAAGTTATTTAACAATGGTTGAATCTGTTTGTATCTGCAAAAATAATGTGAACGGGTTGATGGGTAAATTCTTCATTATAATCCAGAAGAATGGAGACTATTCATCGACTCATCAAAAGTAACATTAAAAGCAGTCGGATTGCACAACAGGACTACAAAACCTTCCATTTCAGCGACTGATTCAGCGGCTATGAAATAAGCCAACGAAAATAATATATGTCACTATTATCGAATGGAATAGATTATATCGGAGATAACTGGTTAATGTGTGACAATTTGAAACTAATAGTTTCTCTGCTGAGATTGTAGCAAGGGTTTACTAAATTCTCTTCTCTGTTATGTTTATGGGATAGCCGAGAAACAACATAACATCTGGATGCCACAGAGGATAATATTTCTGTCGAGAATAATACTTAATACCATCCATTAGTGAAACCTAAAACACTACTTCTTTCTTCATTGCACATAAAATTAGGCATCATGATTTATCTTGTGAAAGCTTTAAATAAAACTGGTGAAGCTTTTCGGTACAAGAACTAGCCCCAATAATCAATACAGGAGTTAGTGTGGAACTATAAAAATACCGGATTCCATATGTTCATATATTTTCGTTTGGATCTCTTTCCGGACAACTTGGAGGGATGTAAATGACAAGCAGGAAGAGCGATTTCATCCAGATATTGCTACAATGAAGCAACGGTATCAAGGAGATGGGATCTAGCTACAATGGACGATAGATAAGTAGGTTACTTTACGAAGCTGTATCAACATCTTAGGTTATTTAGCGTCTGAATGAGATGAAAGTGATAATGCCGGTGAAATGAGTCCGAAAGTTACCAAGCATTTGCTCAAATTGGGTTGAGGGAAAACCCCGGAAAAAACCTCAACCAGGTAACTTGCCCCGACCGGGATTCGAACCCGGGCCACCTGGTTTCACGGCCAGACGCGCTAACCGTTACTCCACAGGTGTGGACATAATGGACGATTACTACTGGTTTCTAAATAAGGAAGATTCAGTTATAAAACTCTTCTCAACTTTATTAAGGATGTGGAGGGTTTTATGTTAATTTCATTATCATATCAGTTTTATCTTAGTATAATTGCCTTTGGGGATTTACTTACAAGAAATGAGACCTATATAGTTTTATTTATAACATTTAAAAATTGGGCTTAAAAACTGAAGAAAATATATCTATAACACGAAAATGTGACGTGTTATGAACTTCTCACTCTCATTTTCGTATTCAGTACGTGTGAATTAGGTAAGAACATTCTATACCATTCCTATTATAATAGTACATTATGCAGCGACCCTATAATGGTAGTAATTAAGACGCGAGTACGTTTGTTTATGAAACGAGTGCAAGCGAGTTTCATAATTTTCATACGAGCGTCTTAATTACCATTATAGGCAAGTTTCATACGACTTTTTATGTTCGACCATATTTCTAACTTTAAATTATTGATAAGTATTCATGTTATGGTTATGTAAGTGAGGAGCGGAACTGACCTGAATTGTGAGATGTGCGCAGACGCGAAAGTATTGATTTTTTCCGAGGCACGAATGTCATTGACCTTGATATAATCTAGAGAATAACATGAATATTAGGCTTGATATAACCTGGAAATTGATTTAGAATTGAAAAACGAGATGACAAATTGAATTTATATAAATATTATGTACAATTAACGCTAATTATTATAGTAACAGAACATAACCTTCTGCGACAGTATTGGATTTCCAGCCTCCGTGACTTTTCGCTAATTGTCTTTCGATTGCATATCCGAGAATAATCGATACTTGTAGTTTTATAATGGTACAATCAGTACAATGGTGATTTCTCATTGGCTGAACAACTAAATTATAATGAATAGGTGTACTTTAATAAGGTGCATTAAAGGGCTACTACCAGGTGTATACTACATTTCGGCATGGTCGAGCATAAAAGATTTTAAATTAGTTGCCTAGTGACAATCATGATAATATTTCACCATTGCTACATACACACAATAATATTTTACAAAAAAGATGATGCAGCTGGTTACTTGTTCCAGTAGTAACCATTTTAATAAATGAATTCGATGGTCAGGTATGAACACCATAATAAGTTATGACATTGTACTTTAAAAGGAAGAAAATTTGACAGCTACTGACTGGCAAAGCTAGACACTTTCTCTTAGACCATATATTTAGCACTATCTATACAACGTAAAATCGTACGAAATAATCTGATCTTCATTCCCAAATACCCATCTTACAGCGTTGATTTTCAATTTACTTACGTCAATTAAGTCTAAGGTTGCTTATTCCTTGGAATATTTGCAGTGAGAAGCTCAG
Source organism: Periplaneta americana (assembly GCF_040183065.1). Classification (NCBI taxonomy): domain Eukaryota; kingdom Metazoa; phylum Arthropoda; class Insecta; order Blattodea; family Blattidae; genus Periplaneta; species Periplaneta americana. Next base: position 100,803,334 of record NC_091124.1, read on the forward strand.
TCAACGTTTACCTGTGCAGAAGATACGAGGTAGTAAACTATATAGTTTCCATAGCTTTCTGTATCGATGATTTACGACATATGAAATAATATTGAAATTTAGCAAACAATGCAGAGTATTCCAAGAAATTCTGTTCCAAAACTACATGCGTTCCGTTTAAAGTTCATTAAAAACATGTTGTTATTTTTGTATTCTACTGTATTAATTAATTATAAGTACCGGTAGGTCTGTTCTAGTCTCAATTCACTGTTTGCGGCGTCTTTCTAGTTGCCCGTCTATAGTGAGAATTATAGCTAAAAACCATCCCGTTAAGATTTGGGAATGTTCAGATTATATAACGAATTTATACGGTATACTATACAATTTGTTTCATAATTATAGGCACAAACTTCAGGAGTAGTTAGAGGACAACGAAACAGGGCAAAAGGTCTTCATAAACCTAGGTCCGGAAACCAACCGTTTCCGAGATATGTCATCACTGTGGCCACCAGTGAATACACCAAGTATATTCGTAACCTCAATTCTCACCTGCCAGACTTCATGGTCGTAGGTACCTCCATTTTTTCAACATGAGCTACGCAACGCTTTAGATGATGTGTCTCTTTGGAAAGGCAGCTGCTGTGGTACATACACGACGGAGCATCGCTTAACTTTCATATTGATGTTCGAAATTTCTTACTTACAAGCTTTCACAACAGGTGAATAGACCCTGGCTTACCAACACCATGGCCTCCCAGATCTCCCAACTTCTTTCCTATGATTTTTTTTGTTAGGGAATATTTGAAATGTTTTGTGCATTCCAACATAATAATTTCAAGGGAAAAATTGTTCCGGGGCCGGGTATCGATCCCGGGACCTCTGGTTGAACGTACCAGCGCTCTTTCGAACTGAGCTACCCGGTAACTCCACCCGACACCGTCTCAACCCTTCCCTTTATATCCACACAACTCACGTGGGCTGACGAAACGCCAGAGACCCACATCGAGTGCACACAATCTCTGTGTGACTTGGAAGTGTGGTTTTCTGTTAACGTACACAGTGACGTATATATTATGCAAATCTAGTCTTTCAGGTATAATATATACGTCACTGTGTACGTTAACAGAAAACCACAATTCCAAGTCACGCAGAGATTGTGCGCACTCGATGTGGGTCTCTGGCGTTTCGTCAGCCCACGCGAGTTGTGTGGATATAAAGGGAAGGGTTGAGACGGTGTCGAGTGGAGTTCCCGGGTAGCCCAATTGGAAAGAGCGCTGGTACGTTCAACCAGAGGTCCCGGGATCGATACCCGGCCCCGGAACAATTTTTTCCTAGAAATTATTCAAATCTGCTTTACAGGGAGCCTTATCTGAAAGACTAGATTTGCATTCCAACATAATGTTAACGAACACCGGGAATGTATTGTCAATGGATGTCAAAGTATTAAAGACATGTCAATGATATTCGAAAGTGTACGATTATCGATGAGGAAACGCGCTCATACCGCATTGTAATAACGGTGGTCATACTGAGCATGTGTTAAACGCTCTCTTCTTCACATGCATATCGGATGTTATATTTCATTCTCTACTCGCCCCTACAGTTTATAACCATAATAATAATAATAATAATAATAATAATAATAATAATAATAATAATAATAATAATAATAATAATTATGAAGCGCCTTCTACATTCCTTCAATAATTGAGAAAATACTGAGTTCTTTCCTTGTATCATTATTTATGAACTCCGCACAAACTCATTCAAATTTTCAAAACAAATTTCATTTATATGATTATATTATTTACTATAATATCTCGGTACACGCAGTTCATTTAATGAAAGTGAATATTGAGATTTTGTGAAAAGATTACATGGAGATAAAGTGTAAATTAATCGAAATCGCAGCGTAACGAACACACTGGAGAAAGAGCGTAAAACATGCCCCGTTCACCACAAAATCGAATCTCAAGCTGTGAACCAAATTCCTGGTCTACAGCTGAGTCGGCGGTTTGAATAATGAACATGGGCTGTGAGATTAAATGTAACATCATTATGAGACTAATGTAACACTATTATATGCAATGGTCGTGTTGTTGCTTGCGGCTGCAACTTGGCTACTGTATTAATTTGATGGGTTTAATATGTACACGGCGTCTTGGGGGCGTAATTAAAGTTCTTATACAAGATGATACTTCTTATCTTTGCCGCTTCATTTTGAGAATAGCGGCACTGCACAACTTTACGTGAGACTTTTTAAGAGTTATTTGGAGAAGAGATTATACTGTATCGTGTAGAACTTTGCCTCGGAGATACCATTTGAAGCAACGTCAAAATGACTGCACATTTCGGCTACGGCAATTCTTCATTATTATACAAAGAAAAAGCAGAATGATTCAACAGCGGGTTTACCATGGATAAGTGATGGACGTGGAATATGTGTTTCGAAATATTAGACATGTCCTGAAGGAGATTAAGATCTATTAAAATGTTCAGTAACTAGCTATTTCGTCAAGTAAGCTAATAATTCAGTGAGTGATTACTCATTATCTAGCACTGAATCCAATCATAATGTTCATAAATATCTTGCTATAAGGCAGCCGTGGCGAAAATGTGATCGTGCGTCGAGCCACTGTGTAACCTGCAACGTGCACAGCACGGGAGGCGAACACCCGAAGGGGAAGTGAAGCAACAGTCTGACTTATTAACGGATTTTCATTTTCCTTACGTCAAGCACTTAAATATAGTTTTATACAGTACAAGGCTACAAACTAATGTTAAGTACGTGTAACGAAGAAAAAAAATAAAACATAGGACACATTATCACAACCTAAAATTAACTGTCTTCAGAATGTCTCTGCGACAGAGTTTCAAAATCAGGAATTATGTCACTTACTGCCAGTCGTAGTTGATCACGAAGGTATTTGTCTGTCAGTTGTGATCTAAATTTGGTTTTTACTATTTTCATTGTTGAAAATAATTATTCACAAACATAAATTGTAGCGAACATGGCTTCAACAGAGCAAACGAAAGAACGAAGCTTCGGATATTTATTTTTTGGCAAATATTTCAAAATTTCAACATTTGTCAAGTCCTTACATCTAGCTTTCATTTAACATTACATTGTAAATCTGTGAGTTTAAATTGAAGATCTAACTGCATTATTCGTACATCTGCTGAAAAAGGATCGACGTACAGAGACGAAGATGATGAAGATGATGATGATGATAATAATAATAATAATAATAATAATAATAATAATAATAATAATAATAATAATAACACTTAACCTTTTAATGTTTCATCAGTAACATGTAGCATAATGCCGTTTTATGTTGTACCTACAACCGTTTTCCTCGTAATAGTTGTGAACAAATCATACATTTAATAATCTCATCATATTGGCAGGAAAAAAATGCGTCCTCCCATCCTACATGAAACTTTCGTTTTAGTAGAGGTACGTGGTTTCGAGAGAGACATTGCGACGATAAGCCACTCGCATGTCAGAGACAAATACAAATGGAACGGAGTTTGACTTCAGTGAGTGAGAGGGTGTGGGTTGTGGGAGGTAGGAAGCAAGAGAAATGCATAGCTATCATTGCGAGCCACAATGTGCTCGTGAGTCACAATTTCGCCACGGCTGCTATAAGCGATGTTGTCTGTCTCAAACTTGGCATTAGGAAGTGTATAGATTACAATGTTGGACCAGAACTGAATGGTGGAGTGGTTAATTCTCAACCTACAGTCGAGAGTTATTTTTTCAGGTCGAATGTAGAATGGAAAAGAAAATCCGGTTAACATTCGAAGAAAGAAGACAGGAACTGCTCAGTTTTATTCGAACTGCATAGATGGTTGGCATGTAAGATCGCAGCTTGCTACCTAACTCTTGTGAAAGAGAAATTAACTGCAAACGGAAACAAACAAATAAATTAATTAATTAATTAATTAAATAAATAAATACCTAACAAACAAGACTATTCAGATCATGACAGAGAGTACAGCCCTATCTTATTTATCAACAGTAATCTCACTAAAGGTTTTGATTTATCTAAAGAAAATCAAAACTCGAGTGGGATTTAATTGATTATTACGTGATTAGAAGAAATTATATAAAGATTAGAAATAACGAAGTACTCCAATACAATAAAATATTAATTGACTTACGTAAATACAACTGTTTTCAAATGTCTTATTATACCATCTCAACATTACAAATATTATGCTAGATGGTAGTAGAGTGTTATGATTAGGTGTTTTCTTGTTATCAGTTGTGCCAACTATGGAATCATCATTGAACTCCGTGGACGGTTACTAGTCAAGAAGGCTTTGTAGATTCAGTTCCATTTTTATTAAAACAGTTGCATTCTACTTCAATAATCCGGATCCCAAAAATCAACGTCACTTGACAGATGATTTTCAATAAATCTTAGTATTAAACAATCTCTGATACGTGACTATCCATAATATCATATAGCAGAAGTTGTAACATAACCTAAATAATATAAACAAGTGTTAGAAAAGTTTTAATTAGGGATGATGAAATAAACAAGAAAAGTTTTAATTAAGGATTATGAAATAAAAAATAAACATTAATAATTTTAAAAAGAACAATTATTGAAAGTACAGTTTTCAAATTTGAATGTTTTAGTGGTTGGTGGTTCAGTTGCTGTTATATTGGACGTGTGTGTAAAAGAAGTGAACTCGTTGATGTACATGGTGTATTCCTCAACTTATTCAGGATATCCGAATGGTGCTCTTCATTTATTTGTAAATAGAGTTACAGAGAAGATGCATAGCTATGACCAGTGATCTTTATTAATTCTTGTTCTTGAATGCCAATGCGAGTCATATTTGAAACTGCTGTGCATCGACTGGAGTGATTTGTAATTTTCTGTTTTTTGCCGTCCAGACCAGTGTAGTTTGAAATGTTGACAAAGAAACAAATGCTAGGGTAGTGATACAAACAAACAAATGCTAAGGAAGCGGTAAAATTAAACAAATGCTAGGGACGTGATAAAATTGTGTGATAAGCAGCCTCGATTGGTTGAAAGACGTCCTTTCGTACAGATTATTGACGTAGTAAAAGTATAATGGTCATTGAAATATCACCATCCAACCTCTCATTTAACTAGAAAACAAAACCAACCAATCAATAAATCAATCAATCAATTACTTACCCACTGGTCAACTCACTCACTCTCTCACTCACTCACTCACTCACTCACTCACTCACTCACTCACTCACTCACTCACTCACTCACTCACTCACTCACCAACGAGCGAGCCAAAGAGAATAAAAGGATTTATTTATTTATTTTATTGGGTTATTTTACGATGCAATATCAACATCTAGGTTATTTAGCGTCTGAATGAAATGAAGGTGATAATGCCGGTTAAATGAGTCCGGGGTCCAGCACCGAAAGTTACCCAGCATTTGCTCGTATTGTGTTGAGGAGAAACTTCGGAAAAAACCTCAACCAGGTAACTTACCCCGACCGGGATTCGAACTCGGGCCATCTGGTTTCGCGGCCAGACGCGCTGACCGTTACTCCACAGATGTGGACGAAACAAAGAAATAAGAATATATTTCAAACCTACTAGGTCGTGGACACTTTACACACAATTGATCATACCAGAGTCGGTTATTCCTAGTGTTTTGTTGCCAATGTGGATCATAAACGCGTTATAGCTATGATGATATTGTACAGGCACATTAAAAAGGTAGGAACACAATTAAGTAGCTTTACCCATTAATTATGAAAAGGAAAGGGTTTGGGTCATTTTACCTTCCGCGGAGCTCAGGGACGATGAAAGAAATTTTTTAAGTTCTAGGAAAACTCTATACACCAGTATAAGGTCTCGCAAGCAGGGAATACCGACGGAAGGAATGCGAATGAAACAATGCGATAAGGAAGAGCGGATTACAGAAAGTTCACGAGATATCTTTAATGATATTCAAGAGTGCAGTCGGAAGAGAAATGACATCGATAGAATCAGTCTTGCGTTGTGATAGTTACATTATGATTTTAGTTTGTTCCATTGCATGTAAATACGTGTCTTGTATCGCACGGTATCATTATTTCTTTCGTAAACATAATATATTGGGCGTTTAATTAGCTTCGAATTTTTCTCTTGCTACGTTCTTTATTTCCACAGCGATGTCCTCATTTGTTCATCTTCTTGGAAGAGACAGTACTTCCATCGGCTTGCACCTCTCCTCCCTCGGCGTGCCTACATACGTCAAAACAGACAGCAACGCTACCATTGCTTTTCGGTTATCGTTCCTTGCGCGAGCTATACCAGTGAAACTCGTGGCGAACTGGGACAAGGTGTCGTCCCTGGGTTACAATATGCATATTAGGAGAAAATACGTAGGCCTAAATTAAGATATCCATGAAGAAAGAAACATTTGAATCGGGGATTGCAGAAACAGAACATGTCACTATTTGTAGCGACTTGCTGTACTTGCTATTTGGGCAAAGGAAATTGTACCAGAACAATGGAAGGAGTCCATAATCGTACCTATTTTTAAGAAGGAGGACAAGACTAACTGTAGTAACTTTCGAGAAATACCACTTTTGTTGACGTCGTACAAAATTTTGTCCAATATTCTTTTGAGAAGATTAACTCCATATGTAGATAAAATCATTGGGGATCATCAGTGTGGTTTTAGGCGTAATAGATCAACTATTGATCAGATATTTTGTATTCGACAGATAATGGAGAAAAAATGGAAGTATAAGGGTACAGTACATCAGTTATTCTTAGATTTCAAAAAGGCATATGACTCGCTTAAGAGAGAAGTTTTACATGATATTCTTATTGAATTTGGTATTCCTAAGAAACTAGTTCGATTAATTAAAATGTGTCTCAGTGAAACGTACAGCAGAGTCCGTATAGGTCAGTTTCTGTCAGACGAGTTTCCAATTCAGTGTGGGCTAAAGCAAGGAGATGCACTATCACCATTACTTTTTAACTTTGCTCTAGAGTATGCCATTAGGAAAGTCCAGGATAACAGGGAGGGTTTGGAATTCAACGGGTTACATCACCTTCTTGTCTATGCGGATGACGTAAATATGTTAGGAGAAAATCCACAAACGATTAGGGAAAATACGGGAATTTTATTTGAAGCAAGTAAAGAGATAGGGTTGGGAGTAAATCCCGAAAAGACAAAGTATATGATTATGTCTCATGACGGGAATATTGTACGAAATGGAAATATAAAAATTGGAAATTTATCCTTTGAAGAGGTGGAAAAATTGAAATACCTGGGAGCAACAGTAACAAATATAAATGATACTCGGGAGGAAATTAAACACAGAATAAATATGGGAAATGCCTGTTATTATTCGGTTGAGAAGCTTTATCATCCAGTCTACTGTCAAATAATCTGAAAGTTAGAATTTATAAAACAGTTATATTACCGGTTGTTCTTTATGGTTGTGAAACATGGACTTTCACTTTGAGAGAGGAACACAGGTTAAGGGTGTTTGAGAATAAGGTGCTTAGAAAAATATTTGGGACTAAGAGGGATGAAGATACAGGAGAATGGAGAAAGTTACACAACACAGAACTGCATGCATTGTATTCCTCACCTGACATAATTAGGAACATTAAATTCAGACGTTTGAGATGGGCAGGACATGTAGCACGTATGGGCGAATGCAGAAATGCATATAGAGTGTTAGTTGGGAGGCCGGAGGGAAAAAGACCTTTGGGGAGATCGAGACGTAGATGGGAAAATAATATTAAAATGGATTTGAGGGAGGTGGGATATGGTGATAGAGACTGGGTTAATCTTGCTCAGGATAGGGACCAATGGCGGGCTTATGTGAGGGCGGCAATGAACCTTCCGGTTCCTTAAAAGCCAGGAAGTAAGTAAGTATATAATTTAATATAACACGTTAAGAAATGACTGCCGATTGAGTTTCGAAATTAATATTTGGTTATAGGTCTGCCAAAAGGAATAATATAGAAAGAAACCGTATGAACAAATTGAATCGACAAAATTTCACAAGATCACAGCAGGTCTAAAAGAATTAGTCTTTGTGCATGTTGGCGGTAGTGATGATGATAATTATTTGGTTATGATGGTGGTCATTTTGTAATCATAATTAACGTCATAAACCGGAGACATCTTGTTCATTTTATTATGCAGCCAAGAATTAATGATTAAGGGGAAAGTATTTTCTGTGCAATTCAGCGCAATGAATCCCGCGTCCTAGGACCGCAATACGCTTAGCACCTGCGCGTGGGTGTGAGAACAGCGGTGCGGGATTATGCTGGAATATTGTTTCATTACGGAGGGCCGCGCGAGTATTAAGTCTGGCTTAGTTATGGGAGGAAAACAACGAGAGCTACGGGTTTTAATTTTCATTTTTCTCGGCTCTTCGTTCGGTCTAACGACCGCGACACGAATCCCTGGTCGTATTTCCCCTCCAACGCCTCCCTCCTTCCTCGATACGGTTACTGCGCCAGCTACCGTTTACTCGGAGAAGCTGTGCTCCGTTTCCTCAACAACGCATCTGGATATAGATTAACAAGCTTTTGATATGTTATCCGGAAGTCTCTTGTCCCGGATCTGCTCATAAAGTTTCATTTGTAAGCGGCAAAGGACAAACCTGCTTGAGGTCGCTTTGAATCTTGCTGCTGATACCTGAGTCTATCCCGACACACAGAACGCAAGTTGTATAAAGCAAGACTTTCATCTAGTGTATATCCTTGACCCTACAGTTTCTGATAGTTACTGCGTCTGCACTAAGACGACAATCAAATGCTAACAGAGGACCAAGTGAGGTAGCTCAGTGATAATACGCATTCCGGAGGTCACGAGTTCTAACCCGTAGCCAGAGAGTTTGACTGAATATGTATATAATATAATACAAGAATATTAAATAAGTTCAGTCGAAAAGACTTATCATAGTTAAAAAACAACAACAAATATTTATAAATATAAATAATTCATTGAAGTTAAAAGATTTAATGCTAACATTTTCGCCTATTTGGCATCTTCAGGCATATGTACGAAATATCTCATGTGGTACATTAATTTTACTGTAATTGGAATAACTATTAAATATATACATAAACAATCCTAAAATGAACATATTAAAAACTATACATACAACGTAAATAAAATAATAAAGTAATAAATAACAGTTATATTAGCGATATGTTATTTTCCATTCCTACAGATTTCATCTGTTACCATATCATATGTTATTTTAGGAGAAAAGTTTTGCTCCGGCGCTGGTGATCGAACTCTAGTTTTGAGCTCTACGTTCTGAATGCTAGTATCAACTGAGTTATGCCGGGACCGATCTACAGCACCAATAATATGGTATGGTAAGAGATAAAATCTGTACGAATAAAAATATCATATAACAGCTAATAGAAATATTCAGTCTTGTTGTATAGTCAACTGTCCGAATACAGGTCTGAACCTCACAAGTGATACCATGAAGGCACCACTTATGCGGCAACTAGGCAGGAAATAATGGGATAGGGTGGCCAGTTTCTTTCCCCCACCATTGCATACATCGCCCACTAGCTACATATTAGGGGCTACAATAGTCAGACTTCAGATGCATACAAGCAATTATTGTTCTTCCTCTGACACATAACGTCAAGTGAAATGTACTATCTCATAATAGATGTACATTTCAGCCAGAGCCTCAATCAGAGGATATTCAGTCTTATAGCTAAACAATCGTAAGCTGTTGAAATACACAGGCCATCTAAGTAATTTAGTATATAAATGCACTCCAGTGTGGTGACGTCTAAAGACGTACTATGACATAATGTCATAAAACATGGAGTAAGGCCAAAGGGGGGCATAAGAGAGTTCAAGACGGTAATGTGGACAGGTCCTCTGCATAACTTAGTTGGAAAGAGCATTCAGCTCGTAGAGCTGAACACCTGAGTTCGATCCTCAGTGCCGAAGCAAAATTTTCTCCTAAAATAACACCCAATCTGACTGAGATTTATTATCTTTTTCCTCAGGAATAAAGGCAAATTCCGGATAGGAAACTTACATACCATTTTTTTATCACCGTCTTATTCACCATTATCATCTAGAGTTCTAGACTTAGAAAAATGTATTGCTATCCGCTCACACTGCAACATAGTACATTTGGTGGCTGAAAAATTGAAGTTATATTTATATTACCTATTATTTATTAAATATAATATTTATATCAAATTCGTCTCTGTGCCTATTCGTTTTTCAATTTCTTCTCCAGCATGATTCAGTTCATGAACAATATTTCTACTCAGTGTTATTTGAATAGCGAGTTCTGCACCAGATGTTTTTTAGGCTTCAATAAAGCCAAAATTCTACCAAAGATAATTTATATTATATTCTTTGAGCCCATAATTAAATATCTGCGGCATCACTGTAAATAATAACTGAATCACTTTCTTTACTGCTTGGAAGTTGTCACAGTAATATTATTGTATGCGTTCAACATAGTTCTCCATCAGGTATTTAATGATTGGAGGTGGAGGAATAGATACTCCGACACTCTGGATTTCGAATTCAGAAACACGATACAGTGCCTTAACAGACATCTTTCGTAACATTAGGCATTAGTCTGTCAATGTCAGGAAATTGCGCTCTCATCTCTTCTGCAAATGCGTGACAAGTATGTGTAAGACATGTCACTTGTATCATATTCGGATAATACTGTTGAAGAAACTTTGCCTATCTGTTCATGTAGCTTGCAGCGTCTGTGACAAACAAGACATTTAGATACAGTACACATGAAGGCCAAACTAAACTCATAGCACTATTCAAAAGTTAACGTATGGTAGAATAATTTTATTAACCTTGTATAGCCTAATAGATTTGGCATTTTCTGTATTTAATACATCTACAACTACATTAAGAATGTGGCGTCGACTGAGTACGTGTCATCAACTGACATCAAAATTTTATTATCTTTTAATTTATTTCTCATTTCAATTATTCATTTGTCATAGGAATGTTGTACATAATCCTTTCGCAGTATTGATTCTGTAGGAATTTTCCTCCGTGTATTCTTCCCCAAAAATCCACGCAGTTTCTCCTTCTGCTATTTGTTTAGCAGAAGAATATAGACAGGCTAATGACAGAAGAGGATTGTAGGGATAAGGTTACTCTGGAGAATCAATCGATGATCAAAACAAGTTGGGGAACCGAGTTATACCTCTATGGAGGAAGCAGAGAGGGCTGGCTGGGCTTAGCCTGGTCTCTTCTAGGTGCTTGGAGGTCACTTAAAATCGTCAACGAAGAGAGGACGAGAATATATCCTCTTTGCGGTAGAGGCGAGACATCACACCATATTTTATCGGAGTGTGAAGCCACAGAAATTCTGAGGAAACGATTCCTGCCTTCCTTCATTACATCTAGCAGAGGGTACCTAGCAACATATGATATATTAAATAACGCTAAATTATTTCAGAGTCTGGGAAAAGTTATGGCAAAAGTTCGATAGCTGAGGCTGGAACTGGCCGAGGGGGAGGGGGCCGAGGAAATAAAGGGAAGTGTTATTTATTAGTGTTGCAATGGGTAGTATTAACACTGAACGCAAATAAGGTAAATAGGAGATAATGTACTTTTGTATTCTGTTTTTTTTCTTTTCAATTTTTTTCCTACATTTATATTTCTTATTTGTATTGTTTATTGCAATTTTGATAAAGAATTAAATCGAATTGTTTATGTATATATATTTCACTGTTTTTTCATACCTTATATTTATTATTATTATTATTATTATTATTATTATTAATTATTTTTTTGTGGAACCTCGTATGAAATTTGATTAGTTGTAATTGCGATAATAATAATTGATGATAACAATAATTATTACTGTTTTATTATCAGTAGTATTTTTTCTTTCTTTCTTTTAAGATTCAAACTGTGCATAGTTATAGCACGAATGGCCGTACAGGGTATTTGTATTTATTATGTATAAGTAAATGCACTTCATTCATTCATTCATTCATTCATTCATTATTTGTTAAGCGCAATATTCGCTGCAATGATGCTTGGTACAGAAAATGTTCTTTCACTTAATTGTGATGTAAACTCCCTTTGTACCGAGTTAACTTGATGTTCCTGTCACAAGCACGTGTATGTTATTTTTGTTTCCTAATGTTACTTGCTATGTGCCCTGCCACTTTCACTGCACACAACTTACAAAAACGTTCACTGTCGTGAACAGAAAACACCGTCCAACACATTTTCTTAGAAACTATCTTACTTAATTACGACCATGATATTGTTAACATACATTTACATTTGAAGGATTCAGAACTATAATGGGCCAAGCGCCATTTATTAAAAACGGAGAAAGCAAAGGATAAAGTTAGGTGAATATTATAATTTAATGAAGATTGACATATAATTTAGTTTTAATATGCACACTTTATATTATTTGCTATATGTTTAATTGAATTGTGGTAAGCGCTTAATTTTTAACCCTTGTTTTCTGAGTTTTTAATGTATGGCGCTTCGCTCACTATGGCTCTGACCCCTCCATTTGGTCTTTCGTCAGTTGTGTTGCCTTTGACCGCGCTCAATTATGTTGTGCTCTGGCATTACAGTGGCCAGCTGAGTGACGTATGCACAGGTTTGCCTTTGACTTGGGTTGACTTTACGTGGGCTGGAACCTTAGGCTCGATTTGGCCCATTTTGCATGCATAGGTTCTCAGATTGTAAGCATTAACTACAGCACATCGCAAGACCAACTTTAAACAATATTTTTTTCCTAAGTATAATATGGCTGGCTGGCTTGACGTGGGCTGGACCCAGAACGGGTCCGTACGCTTAGGCACGGTTTGGCTCATTGTGTGACCTTATATGCGATGATTGTTCAAGTCCGACAGGTGGCATTCGTGAATACGACGCTGACAGGTGGATCATCCTGCCTCAACCCCTGATAGAGCCAGATCCCTTTTCGCGGACGAACAGTCCTAAGGGCTCGGAGGTCCAAGCCCTTCATGATCTTCATGATCAGCCGACGCTGAAATGTGGGCCATCCTGGCTCAGCCCCTGATAGAGCCGATCCGCATACGAGTAGCCTAATGAGCCCAAGCGACCCGAAGCCTATAACAGCATTAGAAACCCGTACTACTCTCAAGACTCTCACCCCAGCCTGTTTTTACTATTGCGGACTAGATGAAATGAGAGGAAGGTGGAAAGTGTTGGTATAATGATAGAGGAGAACGGGAGTAACACGGACAATAAAAACAGAATTACAAAAATATTCCACGGCCTATTGATCACTCAAATATCGTACACACGCGGATGTTAAAACGTGTACTCGTATAAATAAACTTACCAAAAAAAATAGGCCTACATACAGTATATCGATACCGTATGCGATTTAACATTGCAATAAACAACCAGTTAACTTAATCATTGGCTATGTTTAGAAATTAGTAGGCTTTGACAATTTTTAATAGAAGAGAATATTATTTTTGGTTGCGAAGTCAAAGTCACACATTCTCTAGTTTTACATACTGCCAAAGGCTACTAATTTATAAACATGGGTCACTGATTAAGTTATTTTCTTCGTTGTTTTTAGATGTAGGTTTCTTATGGCAATGTTAAATCCATATGAGGTAATAAAAAAAAAACACGAGTAATAAAATCATTAATTATATTATTATTAATTAAAATACGACGTTTCTCTGCGCATTATGTAGCTGAATATTGACTACTCAAATATTAATTTTCGCCTCTCAACTTTACGCTACCGGGGAAGTTTTTCGAATGTCATACATATTTATCCTATAGATTGGATATTAAAAATGACAAATTCGCGATGCCTTTCACAAGCAGGAAATAAAATAAGATTCAGCGCCAATTCAAGAAGTTGGGTCTTCTTGTAGATCGAACAGAACCCAGATATGGAACTACTAATGATAGGAACACGACCAATATTTCTTTTGGGGGGTGGGGGGACTCAGGAAATATCCTCTGAAATCAAGGTAATTAATTTAAATATTATTAGGCGTTTCCATGTGACCCTACAAGTACTCTCGAGCGTATATATTTCGAAAATGTCCTTCTGTGCGTTACTTCGAATTTAAAAAAGAAAGACAATAATAACAGACAGCCAAAAGATAATTTTATTAACTGTAGTGGGATATGAGTAATTACGAATTACGAATTAAGATATATGGATATAATAGATATGGAAGGACGGTAAAACCAGGCAAAAGTAATGCATTAACATAAAAAACGCGCAATTAATAATTACATCGCAATGAATGAAGAAGAAAGAGGAGGAAAATAATAAGGTTATGCACTTATGAACACACCATAATGTAAATAAAGGATAATGCATAGTTCCAATGCTAATAATTTTACATCATAAACGCAGAAAATGATCATTTGGTTATTGTCAATGTGAGTCCATTTGTTTGTTGTTTTTTTTGGGGGAGGGAGGGTTAATAAGGACATACAGAAACTCTTTCCATATATTTTTATATTGGGAAAGAATATTAATCATGCAGTTACTTCAATCAAGATTCTTTAAATACTGCAAGTATTGTGAAGTAGCAGTAGGATTAAAAAGTACGGTACTTACAATATCAGTAATAATAGTATTAATTGATTAAAGTTCTCGTTAACACTTTGTTTGTTAAAAACATAAAATTACTTAGTCATACGTTAAAAAGTGTTAAAATTTAAAAAAAGAAGGTCAGACGGCCCGTTTCGACGTGATGTCACGTCTTCCTCAGTGTCTCCTGAACTACTGGTGATCTTGAATTCTGCGATGTGCATTTGTCGATTGTAGGGGTGGGGGTATGTTGCTCTTATGGTGGGGGCTGGTTGTTTGTGTGTTATGACGTATCATGACGTCGAATATTGTGTCGAATAATTGTGTGTTCAGTATATGTTGTGGGTATGTTATTTTATGTTTATATATTTCGTATTGTTCTAAGATGTTTAACTGTGAACTTTTTGGTGTGATGTGTAAAATTTCCATATCTGTTTCTATATTATTTTAGTCATGATTATTGTTGATAATGTGGTCTGCATAATTTGATATGATGTAGGGGTTTGGTTATAGCTCTAATATGTTCATTATATCTTGTGTGAAAGGATCTTCCTATCTGTTCTATGTAAAAATTTGGGCAACTATTGCATTTTAGTTTGTAAACTCCAGTTGAATTATATTTATTTGAATGTTTAATGTGATTATTTAGATATTTCTGTGTTGTGTTATTTGTTTTGTATGCTATCTTGTATTTTAGTTTTCTGAATGAAGTTGCAACTTCATTCAGAAAACTAAAATACAAGATAAGAGAACTATAAATATGAAGTTGAACCTTACAAACGAGTTCAGTGTCAATTCAACCGACCGGGTCTTTCCCTGTGATGTTGCTTCCTTCCTGGTTAATGCAGTGTATGCTTTATTTTTGGGCGGTAGAGATGTACACACTTGAAGTTTCTGTTACATTTCCATAAATTCCGAGAAACAAATGCGTTCAAAGCATGTCAAAGGAGTTTTTGGAATGCTTTTGGTGGAATTAATAACAAAATTAGACACAAGAAGAGGCATTATTAATCAACTTAGAGGAGGGAGCAAGCTATATGAATTTATACCATAGATAAGAAGAGGAGACTCTGGGTATAGCCAACCAAATCACTTTACTGAAATACTAACTCATAGTTGTTTTGAGCAACATACCACACCTGAAATTAAAACACGGGAGGAATTGAAATGTTTTATAGAAACCGAGTAAATCTGAAAACGTTTGGTTGCTAAGATTCACAGATTTAATACTGAGCCTTCAAAGGAACAATATGCCAAGCAGTAGTTACCATTCATGAAAACACATAAACATGCAAATATTTTAATGCCGATCAAATAGTGCTTGGATGCTAGAGGACACCATTAACAGTGCCATCTACGAGAGAGATCTCTTTTACGAAGTTCCAGCTTTGTATGAATACATTTTCCTTAAAAACCAAAAATGAATGTTTATTTCATTTCGGACAGTTAGTGATTTCTAGCAAGTGATTCACTCTCAACTGGCAGTAACATTAGTAATAGTACAGTAGTAATAAAACAAAAATTAATAGAGTAGTAAAATGGCTATAACAATAAATTGTAAAAGTATTAATGTCGATATTAATAATAATGGTGGCAATAAAAGTCATAACAGTAGTACTAATAGCAATAATATTTATAATAAACGTAGCAGGATTTAATTTAATACAGTCAAAACCTCTGTATGTGCATTTTCGCTGTGAAAAGGCCATTATAGTTTATTCGCAGTGATTGACTGCCTTGTAGTTTTTTAAATTTTGCAAAGATTCTAAATACAAACTACAAGAAAATATTTGTATAGCTTTTGTTGGGGAAATTGAAGAAGTTATACGAAATGCAGTAAGTTTAATGGGTTAGTTACAGCTTGCAGCACTAAATTTTCGTAGATATTCAACATTTCTTTCCTCCATTACTGTATCTTATACAATAATGAAAATTAGTATGTATAAAACACTGTCCTTCTCCTATATGGAAAAAAAAATATTTTCACGATTTAACAAAAATTATTTACTTTTTTTTTTTTTTTTTTTTTTTTTTTTTTTTTCAAAATTCAGTTCACTGTGTAGTGATGAAGCGTTTCCCACGTAACTGAAAAACTATCCAACATTCTGTGATGAAATTTTTGTGTGTATTTATGCAATATGATGCAAGATCACTTCTCTACCTTTTTTTTAAATCCTAAAAATATTTTTTTTATTTAGCAGAAGGACAGTGTTTTACATATAACAATTTTCATTATTGTACAAGATACAGTAATGGAGGAAAAAATTGTTGCATATTTCAACAAATTTTACTGCTCTGAGTTGAACCTAACTCCTTAATCACAAAACAAACTCTCCACAATAAAAGATTTATAATTAAAGTCAATTTGCTTTACAATTATTAATTTATTATGTTTATGTGAACTTTCTCAAAGAACTGCACTGCGAACTTGCTATTTGTGCTTATGTAATTCTGACATAGTAATACTAAATTAAATAGAAGTGCTGCCTAAAGCTTAAATTACTAACAAACGATTTTAAATGTGTGTTATGAACGCTTACAAAAATGCTGCTGCTAGTTATAACAACGATTATTATATTTTGTTAATGCTGAGAGGAAAACTGATCTTGTCATTGTGAAAAATGAACTAATAAAGTTCATATAATGAGTAATACATTACATATTTTAAATACATAAACAAATTCATTTTTTAATAACATGCAATATTTAGCTTAGGAGGACAGTCAGGTCATTTAAAGGGAGTAGTTCGAGAATCACTAACAGAAAAATATCTGATTTATATCCTTTTTGTACTTATTTACATGGTTATTTAACGATGCTATATCAACTACAAGATTATTTATCGTCGATGGAATTGGTGATTAGTGATATGAAATTTAGCGAGATGAGGCCAAATATTCGCCATAGATTACCTGACATTTGCCTTACGATTGGGGAAAACCTCGGAAAAATCCAACAAGAAAATCAGCCCAAGCGGGAATCGAATGCGCGCCCTTGCGCAACTCCGGATAGGCAGGCAAGCGCCTTAGCGGACAGAGCTTAGACCGGTGGCTCTGATTTATATCATTCTGTATGAACTTAATAAATTATTATCTGAACCACCTTCTTTCTAATATGTTTTCTACACATAAATTAAAGTTCCCTAAAACCACAGCTGAATAAAGCAACTCATAGGTCAAAGTCGAGAGATAAGAGAAAATATGGACAAATATTGCATTTAGATTTACTTATGGTACAAAATCGCGGTATGTCAAAATAGAATTTATGGTTAAGAAAACAAGTACTGGGGCAGTCTTTTTTCATGGGATACTCTCTTTAGTTTACTTATGTTATCGTCCCACAAATGGTATCTCCACTTACGTCTTCAATCAGAATTTGAAAATACACTTCTGAACAGAATTTGACTACCATCTTCAAAGTTTTCTCTTAAGCATCTGGATTGAATATGCGAGAATTATTTTTAAGTTTAATATGTTACATAAAAACGAAAGCTTAGGGTCAAGGTAATGTATCACACACTTAATTTTCTTATAAAGAGGTATAATAAAATTAATGTATCAATAATTGAAGCGTCGGCTTGAACAACGCTATAAGTTACATTTGATAAAATTTACAGGAACTGCAAAAATGTGTACGCGTACAACGTTGTTCTTATGAGGGTAGCAAACTTTTGAGTGGACAAATTTCACGCACTGCATTTATGGACAGTTGCAAGCCAAGGTGTATAGCAAAGTAACATATCATACAGCATTATTACACGGAAACACGCCGAATGAAAATTTTGTAACTTACAACGTTTTTCCAGCCGACGCTTCAATTGAAATTCTGGATTTTTAGTTAGAAAAAAATTGAAAATATCTCTCATGATTAGAGTCATAATATAAGTAATTATTGTGTGTGATTCTAATTCAGAACTAAAACTATCTAATTTTAATACTAAAATTATGTCCATTGAAGTTCAAGTGGCGGTGTGTTTCACCAAAAATCCAAATCCAAATTCTGTTGTCTTTAGGGAAGTAAAGTTTCAGCTCCCTCTCGAAGTGATTGGATATGTGTTCTTTGCTTACATTTAATATTATTTTGTTCCCTGAGATTGTAGGCAGCGACATACTGATTGCACTTTGAACCAAAATCCTCACCAGAATTAGGTTAACTGGAAATCACCACTCAACCCCGCAACTGTATTTAGAGAGTCCTGGTACACAGGTGTGGCATCCCTAATTCGACTGTATCCATAGTCAGCAGCTGCACGTCAGTGGATTACGAAATAATCTGCAAGCGACATGAAGTTTCTTCCTGGCTGTCTCATTTTCACTAGAGCTTGAAGCCCTGTGTAAGTAGGACTTCAAGTCTTTCATCAACAATATTTCGTAGGAGCTGGCCAGTAGCTAAGGCACAAGATATTATGCTACCTGCGGACCACGCTTGTACAAATACGGAATTAAAATTTGGAGCGAGTCTTGTTGGGAGTCCACCTGTATGTAGGCAACAATACCACACGACTGTCCACAAATAGCATATATACAGGGACTCTTGTTTACTGCACATGCTCAGTGTGTTGTGAGCGAAACATACAACAAAGGAGCTCCAAAGTTTATTTCCGTATCTGCACATTTTTGGATTTCATTTCGGCCATGGAAGTTTATCGGTCGTCAATGCGGTGTTCTGTGTCCTGCTGGATTGAATTGAAGCTATGTTTACTCGAGGGTTTCAGGGCCTTCATCAACAACAATACATACAGTAAGTAATATATCAGAACTGGCCAGCAGCTAACACACAAGATTTTGTGCTGTGTGGAAAAAAAATTTCTGAATAATGGGAACTCAACTAGGCCGTAAAATTGTTATCATTTATCAATGCGGTTTTCTGTATTAAGCTGAATTGGAACCTAATACCGTGGTGTTGACTCATTATCATAGAAATACCGTCACTGAGTCTAGTGTTAGACAAAACAAAAGCTGAAATACAGGGACACCATTTTATTTTTACTTCAATTTTTATTGTACTTGAGATTTTTAATGCACTTCATTCCCACTTCTTCTACTAGTACACTTCCACCCGTTCTCCACACAGAACCAAGACCGCATATTATGCAGTCAAAGTTGTCTCACGGTCATAGTAAACAGTACTGAGTGAGTGAGTGTAGTACGTTCCAGAAATATGGTCGTATTTTCCAATGAAGAAATTACATTCATTATTGAATCATATTTTAGCACAGATACTGTGTGCTCGTTTAGTTACATCACATCCCCGTTTGTGCTGGTCTCTCTGTAAAGGCTAGCGTCTGGGCCGACTTAGCTCTTTACTGAAAATATTTGGTGTTAGGAATTGTCGTCTGATAAAAACTACTTAAAATAATCTAAGTAAGTAATTGTCACGTTATTTCCGCCCTTTCTACGACCCTGAGACATAACCACTTGGACGGACAGTAGATGGCCTATCTGAGTAAATTTATCTGACACAAATGAGGGTGGTTAATAAATGCTGGGAAATAAAGACAGAATAAGTTAATTTTGCATAGTCTAAATGTAAGGAATTTAACTGTAGTATTGATTTATAAATTAATCAACTTCCATGTAATGACATATTACAGTAGGTATTTATATCAATTTCAATAAATTGAGACTTCATATGGATACTTGAATCGTTTCAACTAGCAATTCAATTCTTCTATGGAGACTAGTACTCACGGACTGAGAGAGCGATTATGAAATATTTAACGAGAAGTCGCCGCCTTAGATTTAAATATGGTGAGTATGAAGATAGAAATGAAAAGAAGTATCAAACATTTAACTTATTGCAAATCCTAAAACTTCCTTATAAACAGAACCACGCTCATAGGCCTAATAATTACGAACAGCACGAAAGTTTCACGCAATTATAGTGATTGGGTAAGTCTCCTGTCACTTTTTAATCGGTTATTTAACGACGCTGTATCAACTACTAGGTTATTAAGCGTCGACGAAGATGGTGATATCATGACGGTATTTGACGAGTGTGGTCCAAGTTTGACCATATACTTACATGACATTCGCCTTACAGTTGGGGAAACCTCTAAATTATTGAACCAGGAAAACAGATGAAGCACGCCCGAGTGCAGCTTCGGATCATCAAAATAATTATGAACTTATACTTAATATATTTGTGGTCACCATAATCATATAGGTTAACAATGTGATATGTTATTTATGTTCTTGTTAGTGGTAATGGTAGATAGTATTGGATGATAATAACAATGAAAATAGTTATAACGTTGGGTGATAATGTGAAGATAGTTATGATTAATGACAGGCAAAATATGAAATTTCATATTCTGTATAAACTAATCCTGCTGGCGGTATGGGAATAAGGTTTTTCATAATTTATGATTTGTACAATGAAATAATTAACGCCAAAAATGTTCATATTTCATATTTTGGTGAAATTTTAATTTGTGATAACGTTTTAAATATTTTTCACGATTTTTTCCTCTCTTGACCCTTTCCGCTCGAATTAGTCCAATAGGAATCACTAACATTTCTGTAATCTCTGACTCATATGATTTGCTGAGGATTCCATTTGATATCTTCAAAAATAGTTTCGTTCTTTACCGATAGAGTGCAGCACCCTCCAGTTCATTGGCTAGCTGTTATTAGGAAGAGGGTTGCTTTATTTTTGTTTTGTTATTTTCTCCATGGTGTCTCTATGACCTTGTGCACCATAAATTCAGGTCAGAAGGGTTAACATTTTTATTAACGATCAGTGCACCGGGATTTCCGAACCGTATAAGAAGACAATATATATGTTTTCTAGGAAATACTAATTGAAAAATTCAAGGTACTCATCCCACCATTATTCTGAGATTTTCAAGAACAAGTGGAACTTCCAAATTCCTCTTCAGAATGAAGAATGGTAGCGTCAATTGATTCGGGAAGAGAAAAAAATGTCTTCCTATTCCAGTTTTTCTTATTCTTTCGAACCAGTGATTATGATTACTTACATACGAATGAATTAATGTTTTAAAAGGCTTTTAAACATAAATGTTCCTTTCTACTTAATTTGTCCTCTTTATGCAACTTCAGCTTTTTTGACTGTCCTAAATAATATTAAATGTCAGATGGTGTAATTTTTGCCAGAAAATGTACGTATAAACGTTACCTGTGTTGTACTGTGAACAGTGTTGAATTCAGCCAATGTAAGAGCTATGTACTGCTTTATTAGATTCGGTGTAAAAAATTGAGTTACCTAGTTCTTCCTTTCAGGTAAAAGTAGGATGTAGCTGAAAAATTATTTAATTATACAGATTCATTGTATTTTATTTGGTAACACTAAATATAGACAAATCTATTAATCTCTAAGGGTGCTATTCATAGATATTTCGCTAGCCCGGGCTACGAGCGTGCTAAACAGGATTCATATCATATCTCTGACACTGGTTTATGAATACGAAAAACGTTAGTTCGCTGATCATCCACCGAAAGCCCGCTCTAAGAATGTCTATGAATACGACCCTAAAGGTTTATTTTGTATATAATGATGTAAACCTGCTCCAAATATGATTAAGGATGAATGGAACAGTGAAAAATTATCTCCGGCACCGGGATTTCAACCCGGGTTTTCAGCTCTGCGTGCTGACGCTCTATCCACTAAGCTACACCGGATTCCCATCCCGATGTCGGATTGAATTCTCTCAGTTTTAAGTTCCACCTCTTGGGTTCCCTCTAGCAGGCCCACCCTCATGCACTGCGTCATAGATGTATGATAATGCACAATGTCCACCCATGTGCAGAGGTGCATTCGTTATGAGTGACTAAGTGGCCGGAATCGGACGGAATAAGTTCCGTCTTAAATCACTAAGCGATTATTTTTTGCATATCATATATTATAAGATGTACCGAAGTACATATGACATTTCCGTGCAGAAATTCTGCGTCATCATATGATGAAGGATGAGTGGAACAGAGAAAAATTCTCTCCGGCACCGGGATTTGAAGCCGGGTTTTCAGTTCTACGTGCTGACGCTCTATCAACTAAGCTACACCGGATTCCCATCCCGATGTCGGATTGAATTATCTCAGTTTTAAGTTCCACCTCTTGGGTTCCCTCTAGCGGCCTACCCTCATGCACTGCGTCATAGACGTATGACAATGGCGCAATGTCCAAACATGTGCAGAGGTGCACTGCTCCAAGTATTTAAATATTTTAGCAGTTAAATATTGTTTCATATTTTCATAATTTGCCAAAACAAAATTTCATATTCTGGCTATATTGTCTTCATATTTTTCCTGTCCCTAGTTATGACTGCGACGATAGATTGAAAACGATGATGATTATGGTGATGATGGTAATAAAATCTGATAGCGAAGATTACTTTCAGGGTTGTGTCGATGTTAATTAGTAGTAGTAGTAGTAGTAGTAGTAGTAGTAGTTTTAGTAGTAACAGCATTAGTTTCAGTGTTTAAACCCACCCTTAGCAGCATGTAGTAAGAAAGGGGCATGTTATGAGAATGAAACAGCCCTGTTTCATTTATGAACCCTCCGCCCGGCCTGGGAGCAACAGGACCCGTGCATTAGCACAATGGCACCGTTCAGCGTGATGGATGCCGAACATCTAAGGCTGAAAGCAGCGATGATTTTGATATATCTGTGTTTGCTTTAGTGAGCGCAACAAGGGTGGGTCTCCTCGAGTCAATTCTGCTATGATTTATCGTGCAAGAACCGCTCTTCTATTTAGCAATGCTTCTCTTGTTAAAATACAAGGGCACACTTGTTATCGATCGGCATGCAGGGGCGAAACAATACTACGCAAGGAAACACCTTAGAAACTTGTGGATAGATCTGGTGGGAGTTGCTTCCTGTAGCCGACACTAAGCACAGCACGGAAACATGAAATGTGCCTATTGCGGACATCCTGAAAGAAATTTCTTACCCACTTTTAACGAGTCTCTTGAAAGGTCGAACTTTTTAGATATGGCAGAATATTATGTATTTACTATACAGGACATCAGCTCTAAGTACGTTTTTGTGAACATTCGACGCGAGAAAGAAGTATTACTTTAACATTTTAAACACACATTCGAAAATTGACATGTATTTTATCTTGCGTTTCATTGAATTAGGGGTTCATTTCTAGAGCTAGAATTTCTATGACGTAAAAGCTCTGGATATATGCATGCACTTATGCCCTGTAAAATACCAAAATATGACATAAAAACTTGGGAATATGACTCACAAGAAATTAAATATTGTCCAAAAATTAATTAGAAAACTTTTACTCGCGATTTTACAAAATTGTTTATATGCATATTAACTCTGATATATACATCTATTATGTGGCAGTACATCTCACTTGACGATATGTGTCAGAGAAAGTAGAATTGTTTGTATGCATCGGAAGTCCGAATCAGTGTAGGGTAATATGTTACTAGCCAGCGATGTATGCAATGGAGGAGAAAGGAACTCGCCACTCTATCGCATTACTTTCTGGCTTAGTTGTCTCATGAGTGCTGCCTTATTGATGTCACTTATACGGTTCCAATCAGACAACAGCGAGATTGGAATCTGAAGCATCACATACTTAGGAGGGGTGAAGGTGAGACCAACCAGGAACAATCTGACCATATTCCCAGCATTCTTTTGTCCTTTGTGTTTTGAGAACTTACTGCTGGCGAATCCAGTTAACTTCAAACTTCATTTAACCACAAAATATTTCTAAAGAATCGATATTCAATAAGCAACCAAACCCAAACAAAATTTCTTGCCATTATTAACGAAAAAAAAAAGTGAATAATACTAGGAGAACTTTTTAAAACTACTCTAATATGAACAAAAGTATGCTTTTCTGTCACTTTTGGTGAAGTATGGCTTAATTTTAGAAAATCATAAAATGTGCATATATACGAACAATAAAACTGTGTCATAGTACTCAGAAAATTATAAATGTATTTATTTTAACTTAAGTTTGTATAAAGAGACCAGGATAAAAATATGACATGCATGGAATTTCGAACCTTACTATTTACTCAGTATAGCACTTAGCCAAAGAGAATTCTAGTGTTAATGTTTAATTCATGAAATAACGAAGAAGATGATTATACATACATAAATACATAAGTGTTCAGCCCAAGGGTAGGTTTTTCACTGCAAACCCAGCATTCTTCTATCTTTCCTATTTTCCGTATATGATCCATATATATTAATGTCGTCTAGCCTATCATTTGATATTTTCTTCTGCCCCGTACTCTTTTCATGTTCACCATTTCTTCCAGTGCATCCTTCAGTAGGCAGTTTCTCCTCAACCAGTGACCCAACCAATTCCTTTTTCTTTTTCTGAACAGTTTCAGCATTATTCTTTCTTCACCTTCTCTTTCCAACACAGCCTCGTTTCTTATTACGTTTGTCCATTTCACACGCTCCATTCTTCTCCATATCTACATTTCAAATACTTCTATTTGGTTCTCTTCACTTCGTCGTAATGTCCATGTTTCTGGCCCATACAATGCCACACTCCACACAAAGCACATCACTAGTCACTTCCTTAGTTATTTTTCCAGAGGTCTGAAGAAGATGCTACTTTTTCTATTAAAAGCTTTCTTTTCATTGCAATTCCCCTTTTGACTTCTTGTCAGCAGCTCATGTTACTACTTATAGTACATCCGAAGTATGTGAAGCTGTCCACTTGGTCTACTGTCTCATTTAGAATTCGCAAGTTTATCTTCTTTATTTTTCTTCCGACAATCATGGTCAAAAAGATTATGATGATAATCAAAATGATGAACAAAATAAATTATCTAAATATCGTTATTGTCGTCATGTTGTTTTGACATTCGTTTGTTTCCTTGCTGTCCTACTAATCTTCTTTTACCCGAGTGAGGTGGCTCAGTGATAACGCACTAGATTTGCATTCTGGAGGTCGCAGGTTCAAACCCCGTGGCCAGCAAATATGATTGAGGGTTTTCATGGTTTTCTTCAGTCACATAAGCAAATACTGGACTGGAAATTCATATTATTATGATTCCTCATCACCTTAATAATCATTATTTCAATTAAAAATACTGAAATCCGTTAAAATTAATACAAACCATTCATTACATATGACAGTAAGAGGAATCGTAACAATACTTCATTGTCTACTTACGTATTCAAAGATACTACACGTGTGATATGACCTAGGTGTTGAAGCATGTAGGCATATAAATAAACTTAATAAAAACATATTCTTTCCAAAAATGATCAAGGCATGTTACTTATATTTAAATATTAATTAAATGTCTCATTTCAGATTTCATTTTATCTACTGTAATACTATACAATTATAAAAAAATGTCACTAATTCGAAATTCTATCTAATTTTGTTGTCAAAAACTCAATATTCATTTTCGTAGAATATGACGGGTACAGAAATAATGTCAGAAAGGAACTAGGCGTAAATGGCTTCTTAAGTCCAAAACGTACACTACTAATATATTAGGTAGACAATATGCTGTATTAGTATCTTTTGTGCCCATTGTGATCTTATCTTCCTACTAGTATACATATATATTTTTTTACTATTCCGATTCTTTTTGCATTTTTTATTTTTGTATTTGTATCTGTAATTTCATTTCTATTTCTTGTTTGTTTCTTCTCTCTGAATTTGTTTCTTGTAGGCCTATACGTCTATTTGTATTCTGATGTTTTGTTAGAGAAGGCCTGATGGTCTTAATTCCGCCAGATTAAATAACTAAGTAATAAAAATAAAATGATACACAAAGTGGTGAACCTCAATGAGATATTTAATATAACGATTGATAAATACATGTAGACCTTATATATTTTGTACACTCCTTATTATTCCATTCACATCTTCATATTTGTGATTATCTTTGTTCGTACCGTCACCGTTCTAGTACCCAACATCATAGAAATATTCTATCTGTTTCAAAAGTCCGTTACTGACAACGATTTTATATTTAATATTTGTACTTTTGTGATACTTCATTCCATTCATCATAATTTTTGAGGCGTTAATATTTTACTTTTAAGCCTACTTTTAGTATCTTAATCTACTTATTTCATTCATTTATATTCACTTTTCAGTATCATCATATCGCTATTAAGTGAATAACTCTAGAAGTATAATTAATTCAAATAAATTATTTCTCATTCGTAAAAATAAACCTGCTCCTCTTGTATGGCATGAAGGGCTTACATACTCCATAAACTTTGCGCTGTGAAATGACTGGTCGGCATGATAAGCTTTTCATTAGATAAATCGGAAATTTATTATGTTTCAGACTCCCTTGAAATATGTAAAAAAGAGAAAACATTCTTGCTTGTGGCCAGAATCGAATCTGTGTCTTTACACTCGGTTGCCAGTAGCTCTATCGAGAAAACTAGCTTCATTCATAGGGCGACATTGTGAATAGCCTGAAAAGAGGACTGAAACCTTTC
Organism: Periplaneta americana; assembly: GCF_040183065.1. Taxonomy (NCBI): domain Eukaryota; kingdom Metazoa; phylum Arthropoda; class Insecta; order Blattodea; family Blattidae; genus Periplaneta; species Periplaneta americana. The sequence continues at coordinate 100,830,276 of NC_091124.1, forward strand.
TACAATATTAAACGAAAAAATTTTCTACAATGACTAGAAAACAGTGCAATACGCAAAGATGTCTTAGAACCAGCGTTTCTCAAACTATGGTCCGCGGACCACCTGTGGTCCCCGAGGTCTGCCCTTGTGGTCCTTCAAAAAGAACAGAAGAAAAAATAAAAATTCAAACGAATTGCGTATCACACTATAGCTGAAAATCTCAGAGTTTAGAAATGACATATATGGCAATTTTACTTTTTCTCCCAGTACTGACATTTTATGAAATTTATTACCCTACCTATCTACCGACTTCCCACTCTACTCTCAGCAACAAAAGGGGGATTTAAAGCACTATGAACGTGGTGTTTCTCGCCATATTTTTCCTGCACATCAGGTGATGAAATGTGGCTAAGTACATTGGCATATCTTCCAGATGTATTCTCAAAACTAAAGGAACTAAATCTCTCTCTAAAAGGTAATTCTTTGACTGTTCTCAATGCGCATGAGAAAAAAGTGTTCGAGAGGAAACATAGTTTGTGGGTTGGATCCGTAAAATAGAGGATTTTTTCACTATTTTCAACCCAAGAGTCTTTTTTGGTTAAAAATGATTGCGTTATTGCAAAAGAATTGTGCAATGACATATGTTCGCATCTCGAAACTCTGAGATCACAATTTGAAACTTTTTTTCCAAGTAAATATGACGAATTTCCATGGGTTTGTGATCCCTTTCATTGCGATATTGAAAATAACAAACTTCCATTGAGTGAAAGAGAACAGTTAATTGAACTCTCGAATGACACCGGACTAAAAATGAAATTTCAAGCGGAAGGTATGGTTAATTTCTGGACCTCATCACAAGTGAAAAAGAGAATATAGTGAACTGTACAATGGTGCTTTACAGATTATAATTCAGTTTGCTTATACGTATCTGTGTGAGAAAGGGTTTTCATCACTAACTCTAATAAGAGCAAAGTACCGAAATCGACTCGATGTATGTGACGAACTCAGACTTAAGCTTACCAGCATACATACAAATATAAAACAATTGTGCAAGAATCGCCAGGCTTATCCATCTCATTAATGTGTATTTATTTTGTTTAGTTAATAAGTTAAAGATTATCCAAACTCTAATGGCTTTGATTTATTAAAAAACCAAATGAATTTTTTTCAATTAACACTAACTTAATTGTTAATACTAATATAAAATTAAATGAAGTAAATTAATTTTAATTAATTAATTCTGTTTTAAAATATACTGGTATTAAAATGTGCTACAAAATTGATAAATTTGCTTTCTTCGGGAACTCTTGATTATAATAGATGAAAGATTGGGTATGATAATAGTGTTTAGAAACTATACAGGACAACCAATTTGCTGCGCTTAAAGATTATCGAAAACGGTATTTTTAACATAGGTACTTCATATACTTCGTCATGCTCTACCCTTCGATCCTAAATTCCTATTACTATAACGAATAGTTATTTTATACGAATTTCAATATCTACACCTACTTACACGGTATAATAGGCCTACTATATAAGTAAAAATATATTAGTCACATTAGTTTTGGAAGTTTGAAATGTGTCTCTTGTATGGAATACAGGACACGAGAGTTACCTTTTTACTTCGGTAATGGAGAGTGAACTATTTAATTTGTGCTTGTCTTTGGAATAACAGCAGAAAAAACTGCAAACAACAATACGTACCTATCATTCGTAACGTTATAAATAATTTTTAATTATTTTAAAGTGCTTAAAATATATTCTTGGTAGGTATATGTGATTGGAACTTCTGCTTACAGTTCCAGTACGGATATATTTATATTGTCACAAAATTAATTACAGTTATGTATTCTTACATTTATAATTAGAAAGCAATTACTTTTCTCTATTCCTGTATATTGTTTGGAGTCAACATACAGTAACTACAGTAGAATTCCTCGTATCCGAAAACTGTGAACAAAGACAGTGCCGGATAACTGATTTTGCCGGATAATTAGAAACTACGTTTATAGGTTATGTAAAGACATACTGTATTGCACCAACTTTTTTTTCCATGTTGAAATTTAGTAATTTCCATAGAGATATTTAAAAATAAAGTTTCGAAATGCGTACAATGTTTATTTTTAGTACTGAATACCATATGTACAGTTACCCTTAAAAGGAATGAGACGACTCTTGGTCGTCGGAAGTTAAACTTCTACGGCGCGGTTCACTCGATATCGACGTAACATTAAGTACCATGACAAATATAACAAGATTTGCTACAAGGACCACAACAAAGACAAGGACCAGAATAAGGATCACGAAGAAGATAGCCATTTTAGGCCACGATTTTACAACATAGCTCGAGTCACGAAATATCATTGATTCTCTGTACCGAATGACAAATGCCTGCTTTGGGATCTACATTCTGGACTTCCGCTGTCATTGTCTTGTCTCGGTAGCTCATATAGTAGCGTGTCGCTTCCACTGTATAACCGAAACGTCAAGTGTTCGATCCCAGGTAAAACTTTTTTTATTGAGGTGTAATTAATTTCTTCAGAGTTCCTCGACTGTCTAATATGTCGAAAAATATGGAATAATTTATGCCCAATGGAGATGTGGATGTTGTGAAAAAATTTAAAAGTAAAAAAATGTAGATAACACGGGGAATTAAAAATATCATTATTAAAAAGAAGAATCTATATGTAATGAGTTGCAATGTAATGATCCTCATGTTCTTAAATACTACAAGAAGTACAGTGTAATTTATAAAAAATTATGAAAGAGGGAAATAGAATACATTTGAATAGAATTCAGATAAACAATTAAAGCTATTCGGAATATTATTAAAGTTAAACTTGTAGATATCCTAAGAAAGGGAATAATTTTTTCATTAAAACCAGTGATTATAAAGTAGAGGATCCCATATCTATTGCAAATTCTTTTAACGTCTTATAGTAGATACATAGTACAGAAATATTATTGACAACTTAGACATTCAAGATTTTGCAAAAGATACTGCAATTGGTTACTTAACAGATGTATTTAATAATTAGTATTAATAAATGTAATTAGTCAATAACTGCAACACTGCTTTTTCATTCAATCATAACATGAATAAAATTGAATGCACATAAAGTTAAACACTATTGCAAACACGCAGATAAAATAGTTAAAATCAATTGAAGGGGTGAGAATGAAAGAATCCAAAGCCACATTTTTAACAAAAATTGTTTTGTGCGAGTGCATTTCTTATACATAATGGGAAAGCTGCTAATTAAATATTGTAATAATTACTCAGCAAATGACATAACCTAAGGACTCTAAACCTTTGTAAATGTTTGTCTGTGTGGCTTAGGAATATTGTTTAATTTCATTTTAATTGTTAGTTTTTAATATATATGCATTTACATTGTATATGTGTGCGTGTGTATAAATGCTTTCATTAGATTAACGTTTATAATATTATAACTTGTAATTTTGTATTGTCTGTGATCATTAACACTTAATCTGAGGACTTTGTAAAACTCTATTTCAACGTTATGTAGACCAAAAAAAAAATCGTTGTTGTAGACTAACAATCGAACTCGCTCTCTTCTGCACAACATCCTGAAGTCTTAGCGTCTGAGCTATTGAAACGACACGAAAGCTTCCCTTTCTGTGCGGAGTGTCGATCTAGTCATGAAGGTCCAATGTCGATTTAACTACAGGATTTATGTATATATTTATATTTTATTTACGTAATATTATCATATTTTTTGCAGTTTTTGAAGTGAATTTCGGAACGATGCTAGTAACAAACCAAATAGCCTGAATTTAAGTAACTCATTATTCGTTATCTTGTGTATCAGTGCTCTGGTCTCCGATCATGCGCAGTGCCTTACATCTGAAACTTAGGAATATTCAATCGTCTCATTCTTTTCCAGGGAAACTGTACATTCATCAGTTCATAATTACAGTAATATATAATAGCGTAAAAAATACTAAAAGTTTTCGTAACATTATGACAATTTTAAATCGCGGTCATATGACGCTGAAGAGTAGTGTAGACAACGTTGCAACTATGAAGACGATGAAGTAGCGCTAGATAATTTGAACCTATTTAACCTATCTCTAATGTCCGTTTGTTTATATATATACTATCTAGTCCACACCTGTGGAGAACGGTTAATGCGTCTGGCCGCGAAACCAGGTGGCCCGGGTTCGATACCCAGTCGGGGCAAGTTACCTGTTGAGTTTTTTCAGGGGTTTTCCCTCAACTCAACATGAGAAAATGCTGGTTAACTTTCGGTGCTGGACCCCGGACTCATTTCACTGGCATTATCACCTTCATCACATTCAGACGCTAAATAACCTTAGATGTTGATAAAGCGTCGTAAAATAACCTACTATACTCTCCATTATTCAAATGAAACTTTTACGTGCTATAGGAACAGAGAATTACACACTTTCCTATTTAGTCTCATCCAACACCCCCTCGAAACGGACGAGTTCAAGTGGTAAATTTAAAGAACGTCTCTGCGCAATGTTTACAAGACCCAAGTGACAGCTTACGGATGTTACCCGATCTACTCCAGGGACATAACGGTATTTTCTGTCTATGTTTTCACGCGTGAACAATGTAAAGAGTAAATACAATAGGTGGCATGTGCGATCCACGAAAACCACTCAAATCTTTTTCTGACTCTTCCCTTTCGTATGAATGATGTTCTTTTTTGGCCTAGCCAAACGTGACGTTATTTTGGTATTGTCGGTTATTTGGGTGCCGGATATGAGGGATTTTACTGTATTTACAAAAAAAATATCATACTCGTAGACTTGTGTGTATTGACTTGTACAAAAGAAGTTGAATTAGAAGTGTATTATCAGAATTATTACAACATATAAAACATTATTAAGAAAGATATAATTTTAGTGCTTTACTCATATGAAATTTATTATTCTTAGATTACTGATTACATGAAAATTATTTGCATGTAGATTCACATTTTGTTTCAGAGTGACGTGACAAGCATACGAATCCGCTGACAATAAAATCCAAATAAATAGCGCTCTTACTTCAGATAATAATTCAGATATGACTTTCGTTCTACATTGATGACGTTTCATGTGTCCATAATATATATTTAAGGGATTGGATTTGTGACATTGGGTTTTGGCTAGCACTATAGCTCTATTAAGAATGGTCAAATTTGTTTACGGAAATATGTATTATGGTGTGAACTTGCATTTATTTTTATAAAAATTTGGTCAAATTGTGAGGCTCTCATGCACATTCGAAGTCGTCTACCAATAGCGCAGAAAGGCCTTTACAAATTCACGATGTTTACCTCATTATCCTTTAAAGAGGCATGTTTTGAAAACATTTTATCTTATTAAAGCGAAAAGGAAGTTAATCTTCGTTACATAATTCCGAACAAAGATAATATATCTCAGGAAATTAGCATCTGAGAGGAGAAGAGAGAAGGGCACTGGAGGCAGATGTAAAGAGCGAAGACTGCTTGATAATTAAAGAACAACACAAGGAGCAGCTCTGGGATTTAACAATTGCACTTAAGTAATGTGATTTATTCAACAGAGAAGTACAGCCTTAAATTAATGCCTCTTTGCCTTGTAGATGTCTTAAATAAATTACTAAGATCTTTAAAAATTTACAATACAGATGAAGAAACATTACAATACTCAAGAGTATACGTTCTTTCCAAACGGTCCAAGAAATCTTACTTCGTCTTTCATATGTTCTATTTCTGAAGACTGTCCATTATAAAGCAGCCTATTGTACTCATTCCAGTGACGTGTCGTGTAATTATAAATTCTACCTTTTCGTAGAGATATTATAGAGGGATTCGTTGTAATAAGCGCTATCGAGATTCAAATTCACTGTTAATATTTGCCGCCCAGCAATGTAACACGGAAGGTATGTGGGTGATTTTAATAACTGAAATAGAGCGTACCATTTTAAGCGTATCTATTTAAACTTATTAAGGGGCAAATCAAGATGTAGCATAAGACGAGATGAAAATATTCTTAATCTTCAATTGTTCATTTCTTTGTATGGTGTGATCTATTGAGTTAAAACTGATACTTCCTGGAAGAAAGGTTTTAATATATAGTAATACGTTCCAGAAAGTTATCTTACTCACTGTGGTCTTACTACGAGTATTCTGAAAAAAAAATAAGTAGATTATAAAATTGAATACAAATGAAATAATAAATAATTGTGATGGAAAACATCCAGAAGTTAATTAATTCACAAAACGAATTTGTGTAGTTTATACAGGGTGTAAGTGGTGTAAGTGCCGTCCGTTTCACACTCGTCGGGGACGGTCTACAGGATCAAAAAATGTCTATAAAACATAGGGTGAAAAATTGATAGTTTTCCCAGAAAAAATTTCTTCTCTTATTTTATTCGTGTCATACTGCTTATATCGTTAGTAAAATTACGAAAACAATTACATCAGTAGGTATATCTAGCAAAGAGTTAATATTAGTTTAAATACATATTTGTGTGTTCTATTACATTTTCGTGAAATTAAATAAAATTGCATGCGTGAATTGTCAATATTCTGGCGTGAGAGACGTGGCAACGTGTTCAGCGGGAAGTACTCTACACAGACGTACGTACATGTCAGCTGAGTTCAAGCTCCCTGTCCATAGGTCTACTGCCGTGCGGATGACAGTTCGGTACCAGGCATTCGATAAACAACTTACAATGTCATTCACAGTTTAGGAATATCATATGTTATTAATTTATGGAGAAAGTCGTCGTAATTCAAGTGAGGCAAGAAGATGTACCATCAATGTTTTCCGTAATGAAGGTTACCTAGTCGGCGAACTTTTTTAGCGGTTTCTCAACGATTATTAGAAACTAGGGGTGCTATTCATAGATATTTCGCTAGCCCGCGCTACGAACGTGCTAAACTAGCCCCGGCTATCGACTGATTACTTGTACGGAATTCATATGATATCATATCGCTAACACTGGTTTATGAATACAAAAGATGTTAGTTCGCTGGTCATCCACTGGAAGCCCGCGCTAAGAATGTCTATGAATACGGCCCTAGGAGTCTCTTACCTAGTTTCGAAAATCACACAGACAGAAATTAAAAAAAAATGGTACTGCTTTATGGAAGCGGGAGAGATTAAAATGTTGCGTTTAAAAAAAAGTTCGTGTGATTTTGTGCAGTAAACCATTATTATTTACTTTTTAGACGTACAATAAAAAAAGAACCAATAAGACTTATTGCCAATATTGTTAAATAAAATGGAAATGTACAATAAAGTTCTATTAATGAGATTGAAAGTTTGTATTTGGTGTTCGTTTTATGTAAACAGCGGTCCGCCTCTGCATTAGAACAGAGGATCTGTTTTGTATCGGTATGTCTGTATCCGCTTGAGCTGTACTGTGTACTTGTAAAATCCCTCCTCACCATCCAGCAACGTTGCCAAATGCCTGATATTGTAAACTTTAATAATTAGTTAAATATTGCAATTAAAAAAAATTGAGGACATTTTATCTTCCTTATGACATGAACAAACATCAGTTAAAATAATGGTACTTATACCCCTTACAACCTGTATAATGCAGAGAATATGAACAGGTGTCACATTTGAGAGTAATTATTGAGCTCTCCTCGTGTAAGTAGACAAGTAATTTCTGCTATCAGAGGGGTTGCGTATTTTATAAAAGCAAATAACAGTAATCAAGGAATTTCCCATCTAAATATAGATCAATTTTAAGGTAAGTTAGTTAGTGGGGTTTAAAAAGGGCGCGTCATCTACTATGGCTATTTGCGTCCTTTTTTATTTAATCCCCTTTAAAAAGTGACAGAGGATTTAAAAATCCCTCTCAGTGTATGATTATGTTCAAGAGCAATACTACTGCACATGCGCTTTGTCCCAGCTGAATTCATCACATGCCCGATTCAACAGAAACATGTCTTACGAGAACAGAAACTGAGAAACAGACAAGACATAAATTCAAATGCGGACAAGAAATATAACCGTAGCAACTAAAAATTAGTTCCCAGTCTGCCACATCCAAGTTTAAGAAACTTGATAACTTCTGAAAATACCTTGGAGTCATTGTCATTATATTGACAGTCCGGTACTGAATCTCTTACGGACTCATTAAAATATATTATTACCCATCTCCGAAGAACAGATATGAAAGGAAATCTCCATAAATGAATGTTTTACAATGCGTGTCAAAACGACATCTGAACTTCTGTCTAAATTAAGGTTGTCTTTGATGGATTTACATTGTTTACAAAAATGAACTCTACAGTCGATGGTCCTTCAAACTATTACAACACACAAAAATATATTATTACTCGACCAAGCCGAGAGGAGCCGCGGGCGTAATGTGAACTATCGCAATGCGGTATTACGAACACAGGAGCAGTAGCGCCACGGCTCCGGGCTGCAGGATTCCACTGGCCTTGGTCGAGTAATACTTAATTGCAATGCCAACAAGATCAAGAATAAAAACTACGAACTTCTACAACTACTTAACAAAATATGGTATTAATATAGCATTTATCATAGAAACACACTTACAACCTGATCCGTAATTCCACCACACAGGACGATTATCAGAGAAATAGTGAGGAAATAGCTATAATAATAAAAAACTACAAATCATCGATGAGCAATGTTACCACATTTCAACATATTAGAACCCAATGGAGTTTATATTAATTTCGATAACACTGAATTATTAGTGACATCTGTTTACCAAACACCATATTCGCAAATGAATGAACCTGATATGACCCCATTAATCTCCTTTCACGAGAATTTTATCTGCTGTGATGATATAAATGCAAAGATCACTGCCTGGAATTCCCATGCCATTGCACCCAGGGATAAATTTATATAGAATCATTCTGGTTTATCACTACGCAATTGCAACACATCCAATTCAAACCCGATATTCGTGGTCACTATCGCAAAAACCAGACCTTTTAGACGTTTGTTTATATAAAATCAAAACTGTCCCAATCATTCAGAAACGACAATGTTAGATTACGATCATATTCCAGTCCTTACGACAATAAACAAAAAGATAACAAAATACGAGACAAAAAATGTAAGAATAAAAAAGACAATTTGGGATAACTACAAAGACAGGAAGATCCTTTCACACAAGATATAATGAACATATTAAAGCTATAACCAAACCCTACACCACATCAAATTATGCAGACCACATTATCAACAATAATCATGACTACAATAATATAGAAACAGATATGGAAATTTTACACATCACACCAAAAAGTTCACAGTTAAACATCTTAGAACAATACGAAATATATAAACATACAATAACATACCCACAACATATACTTAATACACAATTACAGTTCAATACCCACAGATATTATTCGACGTCGTGAATCATAACACACAAACAACCAGCCCCCACCATAAGAGCAACATACCTCACCCCTACAATCGACAAATGCACGTCGCAGAATTCAAGATAACCAGTAGTTCAAGAGACATTGATGAAGACGTAACATCACGTCGAAACGGACCGTCTGTCGAAGGTCAATTCAAATTTTAACACTTTTTAACGTGTGACTAAGTAATTTTATGTTTTTAACAAACAAAGTGTTAACGTGAACATTAATCAATGAATTACACAAAACAACTTCATGACTCTGTTTCAGCAAATCTTCATATTTTAGAACCATCTGGTTTATAGCCCCTACCATAAGTTTAAGGACACCCCTCCATAAGTGATGTTTCACTTCTGTCCTTATACCCACTTACGTGTAACCCTCTGATGTTTATAAAGGGACCAAATGCTTGTGAAAAGTGAAGTTTTTACTGCAAATTCCATCTGTCTATGTTCCAAACTGTGGATTATATAACACGTCATAACACCAAACAACCAGCCCCCACCATAAGAGCAACATACCCCCACCCCTACAATCGACAAATGCACATCGCAGAATTCAAGATCACCAGTAGTTCAAAAGACACTGATGAAGACGTAACATCACGTCGAAACGGGCCGTCTTTGTTTCAAATTTTAACACTTTTTAACGTGTGACTAAGTAATTTTATGTTTTTAACAAACAAAGTGTTTACGTGAACTTTAATCAATGAATTACACAAAACAACCTCATGACTCTGTTTCAGCAAATCTTCATATTTTAGAACCATCTGGTATACAGCCCCTACCATAAGTGATGTTTCACTTCTGTCCTTATACTCACTTACGTGAAACCCTCTGATGTTTATAAAGGGACCAAATGCTTGTGAAAAGTGAAGTTTTTACTGAAAAGTCCATATGTCTATGTTCCAAACTGTGGATTATATAACAATTTATCTGTTATGAAACTTATTAAAAATTATATATTTTGTAGAAAAAATTAATTACTGCAGTATCTGTTGACTTAGTTGAAAGAAATTTGGAATGAAATTAGACATTATCTCCAGTTATTCCTCCACATCTCAATAATCAGTGACTTCACGCCGACAATCACTGAATTTCGACCTATTTTCATTTTTGCCAAGGAAGAAATCCAACCTGTCCACACTTGTGGCAAAATCCACTGTTGATTATTAAGATTGGAGGGAATAAGCTGATTGACCAATGTTATCAACTCCCAATGTTATGATGTAAATGGCAGTGGCGGATCCGGGTCCATTTGCCACAAATTTCAACCTCAAGAGAATTTGGGAAAATTGAAATTTTTCCTTTCTTACTTACTTATGGCTTTTAGAGAACTCGGAGGTTCATTGCCACTCTCACATAAGCCCATCATCGGTCCTTATCTTGAGCAAAATTAATCCAGTCTCTACAATCATATCCTACCTCCCTCAAATCCAGGCAATTTTTTCTAAATAAAATAAAAACAATCTGGATTACAATGCCTTCACGAACTGTCACAAATTGTCTTAAATAAAAAGCAATATTTCCACAAAAAGTCTTTCAGACATGTCTAACTCTATCCCAAAACTCATTGATCTCAGTTAACCCATTCTGGAGTACATATTTTTTTCCCTACAAAGTAGGCAGCAAGTTTCATAACAGAAAAATTTTTATATAATCTGCAGTTTGGAAGATAGACAGATTTGGTTTTCAGTAAAAATTTCACTTTTCACAAGCATTTAGTCCATGTATGAACATCAGGTTATTTCACAAAATTATAAGGACAGAAGTGAACATCACTTATGGAGGATGTAGATACAGCATTATAAAATATTCATGGACAGAATAAAATTACCACAACTTACAATTTTGTCACAACTATTTCACCGATACCTTCACCAGTCAACCATTTCATAAAGTCAAAGCCAGAAAAATATGGCAAGAATTCCATGAGCCACAAGCCGAAAAAGTAGGAAAATGTAGAAATATGGGCTACTATTTTGTTTTCCTCATAATAATGGAAAATGGTGTGGCATATTGCTAGGAAATCTTTATTGATATGCAGAGTAATTATTCATATACAATTTTTCCAGTCTTGAAGGTCAATAGTTGCAATAGATATTTGCATATAATTACTTTTTGAAAGTAAAACGAACTGGTCCTCTACAGATAGTAGGGTCTAAATATGGGCTACCACAAAAATTTGAAAATGAAATTGAAAAAAAAAAACAATGAAACATAAGTAGGAAATCTGTGTCACATAAATGGCAATATTCTGTAACAAATAACGCAAATCACGATAGTGAAAATACGGGACGTGTTAACGTGCTGGTAATATGGGCTACCTATCCCATATTTGATACATAGCAACATCGACTCATGAAGGTTTCTGAGATTCCGTATGGCAATTGTTGTCCTAAATAAATATTACTCTCATGCCATATAATAGAACTATTCATCATCATTGCAACTCATCAAACGTGATTTCTAAACACGAAATATATTTTTTCAATAAAATTGAGACAACATACCTGCGAAAACTTTGAAATTCATTAAAAACACGAAGGACACATCACATCCACACCACAAAGGCAACTGGTTTGTCTCTTTGTGCACGCAGACTGATGGACATGAGATGTGCTTTTAGAGCATTTTCGCTAGGTAACAACACCATATATAGTAAAAAGCGAGGTAGCCCATATTTCCGCCTTTCCTTTACTTTTACAGATATTATTGGGCCATACGTCACAACCATTATATTTGTAGAGTAAACGCATTCACCAGTAACCATTTAATGGCAACTCGCAGGAACTAAAAAAATTCTGATATTTACAAAATCAGTAGGCTATTTGACGAACAAAATACTACAAATAGTACACCTATACACAATATCTGCATCTAAATGACACATGTCTCTAAAAAAAAAAAAAGCTGAAATACTAGCAGATTTATTTCAACATCCCTACAAGCCATATGAAGAGATCTCAACCTAACTTCACGGAGGAAGTCCTACAAACTGTGCGCACAATAGATTCCAAGATATATTATACGAGTCACCACCCCATGGAAAATACGAGTACAAACATAATCCCTACAACTCTACTCCAGAAAGCGGTTGGTCCAGACAATATCCTCCCTTAAGCTTCAAAGCGATTATCTGGACACTCCATAATATATATATATATATATATATATATATATATATATATATATATATAAAACAAAGATTTAAAATGTCTGTTTGAAATTCATCCATTTCTCCCAAACATGGAAAGAAGCCATTATTATTTTAGCCACAAATCAGGATGACAACGCACGCTTCCTACTAACTACATGATGAATCCAATATCACCGCCTTACAAAACGATCTTAACTTTATTGAAACCTGGACGATAGAAAATAAAATGAAAATCAAAGTCAGTAAAAGTAAGTCAATATCCTTCTGTAGAACGCATAAAGAAATTTGTCTCGGATATCAGCTGAATGGTACATCGGTGCCACAAGTGAACACTTGTAAATACCTAAGTATATATTTAAGTAACAAACTGGGTTGGGAGGAACAAGTCACTAATACCACAAGGAAAGCCTGGAAAGCACTACATTTCTCTATGCGTATTCTGAAGAAATCTAACCGAAAGTCAAAAGAATTAGCGTACAAAACCCTTGTTCGCCCAATTATGGAATATGGAGCAGTAGGTTGGGATCCGTACAGACAAAACCAAATCGATTCAATAGAAAAGGTCCAACGCAAGGCAGCAAAATATGTCAAAATGGGGAAGGGACATGGTGAGGAGATAGTGAAAGATTTAGGGTGGGAACTTCTCAAATCAAGGCGACGAAAAACCAGACTCACCGCATTGTTTAAGGCACAAATGGGACACAAAGCATGGACCGATATCAATGCTAGATTAGCAACACCATCATACCTAGGAAGGGCTGATGATATTAAGAAGTTTAAATGTAGAAAACAAAGAACGGACGTGGTAAAATTTTCCTTTGTTAACCGCACAATAGTAGACTGGAACAGCTTACCTGCGGCAATCTTTCAGGGTGGTCCTCTTAAAATCAATACATTTAAGGAAAGGTTGAGAAGATTAGACTGAAAATGTAATTGGAGGTGCAGTGTAATTATTTAAGTTGTGTCATGTAATTAATTGAGTTGATATATAATTAATTAAGTTGATATGTAATTAATTAAGATGATGTGCAATTTAGTTGATATGTAAATAAATTAAGGTGATATGTAATTAATTGAGATGATATGTAATTAAGTTGGTATGTAATTAATTAAGGTGATATGTAGTTATTTAAATTGGTAATAGTTGGGTGAAAAAGAAGTAGGCCTGCTTATAAGTTAGATTTACTTTTGCTTACCGTAGGCGTTATTATAGAATAGTTTTTATTTATAGTCCTAGGTTTATTGCAGTAATTGTAATTATTGTACAGGGACATAATTTTATTTTTACTTCAATTTTTATTGTACCTGAGTTTTGGAATGTACTTCACTCCCACCCCTTCTACTAGTAAACTTCCAACCGTTCACGACACAGAGCCGAGGGCGCGTAAGCATACTGAGTTACTGAGTATAGTACGTTTCAGAAATATGTTCGCGTTTTCCAGTGACGAAAGAGCTTTCAATATTGAATCATATTTTCGTACGGGTACTGTCGTCCGTTTCCCTATATCGCATCCCGGTTTCCCCCACCTTTTTCTGTTCGCTCCTTTGTAAAGTCTAGTAGCTGGGCTATCTTAGCTCTTTTCTGAAAACATTAATTTCTGTTAGGAATTGGACGTCTACGTAATATTATTCAAGTGTTTAAAATAACTTAAATAAAAGGGCCTCCTTAAGTAATTAAGTGTCACATGATTTCCCCCCCCTTTCTACAACCCTGCGACAAAACCACTTGAACGGACAGTAGATAGCATTTCTGAATGATTTTATCTTTTCGGATCGGGCAGAAGTGAAGATTGAATTTACAGTACGTAAGGTACTCTTTTATAGAGTAGGTACAGAATTATTTCAACATGAGTTACTCGTACGAAGGACGAAACTGGTAATTGGAATTAGGTACAATAGTCTATAGTGCGATAATATGGACAAAAGAACTGAAGCCTGTATCGAAATGAACGGCCACCATTTTCTAAAATGTGTGTAAATATCCATATTATAATTATTTTTCAATTTAACTTCATTCTCTATATAGTACGCTAATGTGCTGTAACAGTACAATATACACTGCATAATTAATACTTCCGAATGGATAGCTCAATTCGTGTGTAAAACACTAAGTGTTAATACAGTACTGTATTTTGATTAAACAAAAACCTAATGAAAATTATCAAACTCAAAATCGCGATATTTCCTAGTTTACATAAATGGATGAACTACTTTTCTTCCCTCCTATACCTAGTAAAGTGATTTGTATTTTACGCCAGTATCATCGAACTCCGTCGTGGAAAGGGTAGCAAACGGTGTTTCCTGTTTCAATCGTTAATAGAAAGGTATAGCCAGGTTAATATTAAAAATGTTAGTAAAAATAAAATGATGTCTCTGTATATTATGTATCACTGCCACCGGGTGTATACCCACTTGTAGTGTTAATAAATACATACACATACGTATACATAACTATTTATAAGTTTACTCGGCTTCCAAGAAAAGATATTGAATAAAACCTCACTTATCATGAAAACCCCAATTTTAGCGTTCCAGATGTCACTCAAAATCATCAATTTCGATTCAAACCAGAACACAGCACTCGGAAACCATAGACAATATTGACAAACTACACACAGACCGGATTCTCATAGAAACACACAGTCCTTACAATTTTAGACAGAGCAGTCACCATATAGCATGACGCATTTCTTTATAATTTACAAAATCTCTCAATTCTCCTTCCAACGACGCCACAGGTCAATGTCATGTCCTTATGTTAGCGACAGTGTATATTTAGTTCCAACCGTAACTGTAACGGCACGGTTGAAAGCTACCGTAGCTAACTTTACAGAAATCTTGCTTCAGTGCTTCACCCACGTGTAACGAAATGAATAATTTGTAGGGTAAATTATGAAACCCACTCTTACTAATCTGTTTTACAACGGGATTTTGTGACCTCTTGTAATCGATAAACAATGTTCAATATTCACTATCCAGAGCAATCTACATCTGCAAAGATTATTCTGGTCAAAATCAATAACAATTGAATAAGTTATTATTACTGCACTGAAATTGATTACAGCGAAATAAAATTAAGCATGCACACTCATAAATTGTTAGCAGACTTAAAAAAATGTTAGAAATAGAAATGTACAGAGTGGAAGTGAAATAACCCTGCAGCTTTTCAGAATGAATAGCTCATGTTGTATGTAACAAAGAACTGTAATATCATTTTGATGGAAAGTTTATAGTTTTCTCAGAAAAAAATGTTTTATCCCAAATGTTTAACACCCTCTTTTTCGGTACTTATCGCGAGTAAGGTCGTAATTCTTGTCCATATCGATAGAAAATGTAGTAAGGAATCGTTTATTCCTCTGACGTATTTCGTGGGCGGTTTTCGTGTAAATTCAATTTAAAACCACTAATTTTAAGTCACTGAACGATGTGAACGACAAGGTTGCAACACTGCCAGTGAGGAAGAAGTTAACCAAGGGCAGTCTTATCAAGGTCATTCGCCACTACGAGAGGGTTGTGGCGCAAATGGAAATTATAGCAACTGTCTCCTATAAAAATAATTACTACGAACTACAACCTTAGAATACTAACAAATGTTATAATGTTGTTACGTTAAATGTTAAATTTATGATACCAATCTAGAATTCTGTGTAAAATATGTTCGTATTCAAATAGATTCCGAAAGAGGTTTACCCCGAAATTGTAATATTAAACATGCTTATTGAAATATATTTAATTAGATAATTACATAATATTATATTATTTTCCCCCTCACATAATGAATAAATACATTCTAACTGATTGCTATTTTTAATAATTTGAAGTATGGAAAACAGATTGATAAACATTCGATTTTTTTAAATCACTGAAATTGAATTATCTTACACTTCAAATATTGCAAAAGAAAATGTCTACTTCGTAAGTATTGCACAACACATAATTGTACTTAAAAATCTTTCGGTATTCACAAATTATCAAGGTTGTACTTTTTTCTTCCATCAGAAAACTTTATTAAAACATTAAAATAATGATACCTTAAAATAATAGTCAACCAATGGTAAAAAATACAACCTATGCTTTTAGTGGTTCACTATGACAAGAGACTAATCATTTAACTTCGAGTAATTGAACTCTCAGCTGATCTGGCAATCATCTGGTCACTGTAGAAAATACGAGCCATCTATGGCTCACTTTAATATGTCTGGCCTAGAGAAACAGACCTGAGTTCGTTGATCTCTTACATCTGTATTACGGAGAGAAGGAAGAGGGATTTGTTAGCGGCGATGTTGTCAGACTGCTGAAACTTCCAACTTAATATTTTAATTAACCGTGCATTTAATCACAAAACGTAATGTAGGTTTTCTATTCTTTTAATACACTCTATTATCCCTTTCAATTTGCATGGTTATTTTACTTCCACCCTGTATAGACTGCTAATCAAGAAAAATGTGCTGTTTGTCAAACCGAGGAAATAATTTTCTAAATTACATACGTATTTATTATTGTTTCAAATGTTTAATACTCTCTCTGTTCCAAAATATGGTATAGAAATGTATTATTTATTCTGTTCCAAAATATGGTATACATTTGGTAAGTTATCAGTAATATTATGTAACTTTAATACATTTTCTAGATATTTATTTGTCTGATAAATTAGCATAGGAAAAATAAGAAATAAAGTCATTTCATTCTATGTGATGTCAAATTAATAAAAGAGAAAACATACATTGTTTTGAGAGAGACAAATTAACTGCAATAAATTACAACCCGTTTTTGTACAACTGTTGTGCTTTAGATTTCCTATTAAAAATTGACTGGATTGGTATTCCATTTTCTGCAAAAGAAACAACAGAGCAGGTAACCATTTGATTTCTGTCTATAATGAACTATTTAAATATTTTGGTTTGTTGCACTACAGAAGACTAGAAACATTCACAACTGCACCATCTGATAGTCGCTTCACTACTGAACAGAATACCACACCGCGAAATATTTCGTGCACGCATTCGCAATAATCAAACTTGTTTTGATCGGTACTATATCATATTTTGGAATGGAGGGAGTAGAGCCAGTAGTGTCAGAGTTGTAAGCTCCGAAACCGGTTGTGGTGCTAGAGACGTCCAGTCGGAGCGTGAACTTGCTTATGTCTGTGGAAGCACCGGAGCACGCAACGAGTTATAGTGGAGCGCTCCGCTCCGTTTAGGCTGTCTGACAACGCTGGAGTAGACGTTTCCTTACCATTTTAACAAGAATTAAAATTAAGTTCTCATAAGCAATAGTCCAATGTTTTTATTGACTCTGTATATTCCCTTTGATTTCATTGAATTTTATATTAAGAAAAATAATATTGTGACTGATTAATTATTACGACGATTTTCATTTCACATTCATATCTATCTTCAGTGTTATATTTGTCAGAAAAAACACATTACTTATACTTCCTGCAATAGTTATTTCTTGCAGACCCCATGGTCAGCACAAGTCTAAATTGTAAGACAAGCAACTTTACCTTGAGTAGAAACTACGGACGTGGGCTTGATTTCTCCTGAGGCATTGCAGTTGTCAATGTGAGGTTTGTTCTTAGAGGAAGTCCTAGACTACTCCATGCTGCCTTCCTGTACCAGAACACCGCCAAAGTGGCCATAGAGTGGCCAAAATAATTGTTTCGGACAGCACCCAGATGTATAGAAACCATCGGCAAAGTAATTATCATCTCTTAATCTGTATTTTCGCCAGACCATATCATTTCAGAACAGCATGGATAAAGAAATTGATAGACGAATAGCATCAGCGTGAAAAACGTTTTGGGGTCTGTCCTTCATCCTAATGGACAAGGGTCAGAAATTGCAGAACAAGAGGCAGATCTTCAACAGCTGCATTGCACATGTACTTATATATGGGGTGCAATCCTGGCCACTCACCAAGAAACAGGCATTAAAATTAGGAAGGTGTCAAAGAAGAATGGAAAGGAAAATACTCGGAATAAGCCTGAAGGACAGAGTCAGAAACGAAGAAGTACGACGACGAAGCGGCATAGAGGACGTGGTCACACTCGCTAATAGGATAAAATGGCGCTGGGGAGGACAAGTGGTACGAATGCAACCTACCAGATGGGCACACACGGCGACACTGTGGGATCCAAGAATTGGCCGGAGAAACCGTGGACGACCGAGAACCAGATGGGAGGACGAGTTCAAGTTGCAGCTAGGAGGACTATGAACCAGAATAGGACGCCAAAGAACACGGTGGAAGGACGCAGTCAACCAACTTTGAGCGGGAGCAACAACCAGTGCTAGTGAAATTGTGGACAAAGAACTAGGAATGTAAATAGACCATCAGGTCGGCTCTTCTGATGGTCAAGACTCGAGCAACCCCTGCCCAAGCCCCATTGGGGATTTATGACTTTTATTATTATTATTATTATTATTATTATTATTATTATTATTATTATTATTATTATCTCTATTACTGTTATTTACATTTGCTATACATTTTTATACTGGTTGAGTGAAAGGGAAGGCGTAAGGCCTTGACTTTCTCAATAAAAAAATCAATTAAATGAATACGGTAACGCAAATTTTACCTAGTACTACATGTGTCGCGCGCGAAACATGTCGTCATGTCAATGTAGTCTATGAGCAACTAGCCTTATTTCCTTACTCCCTGGGGCAGAATACGGTCCCTAATGATGAATTAATGGAGTAGAAGGAGGATCTAGGATGTCACGAGAGAAGCAGTTCCAACATCATCATTATCTATTAAAATTCAAATTCGACTTGCCGGGAATTGAATTCAGGTCGTCCGTCATCAAGCAAAGCTGTAACTCCAGAAATGCACCAATGAAGTGAGTTCTTTTGCATTGTTGTGAATTGTAGACACTCCGACTGGTTTCTGTACCGTAGAATTTCTGCGCGGTATTGGGTCCGGCAGCTCTGCTGGGGTCGGAGGCGTCTCGCTGCGTCGTAATTGAATCTGAACCGCTGCCGCGACGCCTTATTATCGTCCGGGCGCGCATTATCGTAACGTCTTGTTCCACTAATCGACGCTCACGCCATTAGCACGGTTTTTCGCTCACAGCTCGCACCTCAAGCGTTACAGTAATCTACAGGAAACGGTTATTATTACGAGTTGTACATCTATAAGCAGACCTTGCGTGCTTGCTAATACTAAACTTGTTTACATTGACGCTAGATAAAAATATAATATTCATTAAGTAAAGAGAAATTTTGCGTACACTTACACTGAATCTATTGCAGCGAAGTAACATGACGTTGAAGTTAGCTTATGTTAGTCTATATTACTCCTTAATTCGCGTCCAATGAAAATTCTTATATATCAAAATATACAGTAGACAGGTATCATTATATTGTTGTACAGATGTATTTTTTTATATTGGCCTCTGTCAGTGGTTCTCAAACTGTGGGACACCGTAGCTTGACGGGGAAGGTGTGAAGTAAATGACGGCAAGAATTTTTTTTACATTTTTATTTCAAATTTAAATTTTGAATTAAAAATATAATCAAAACGAAAGCATTGCAATAAAACATTTCTAAGGCATAGCTTTATTTTATTTTATTGGATTATTTTACGACGCTTTATCAACATCTAGGTTATTTAGCGTCTGAATGAAATGAAGGTGATAATGCCGGTGAAATGAGTCCGGGGTCCAGCACCGAAAGTTACCCAGCATTTGCTCGTTCTAAGGCATAGATAATGACTAATATGTGCTTGCTTTGAAGCACGCAGCTTGTCCAGGTTTGGTTTTATATTCGAGATAGTCACTATCAGCTCATTTGGGGGAGAGGAGGCGCAGATTTATCCAAGACAAGAAAAAGGGAGGGCGCGAAATACGAAAGTTTGAGCACTACTGGCCTATGACAACAAGTTGCGCAATGGTTCATGGATGAATTCATTTCACATTTATGAGGAAAATAGAGATATTTGTGTTATTTGTAATATAACGCTCGAAAAGTAGGTTAGTTTTCTTTCTGCATGCGTCGTGAGTACCCCCCCCCCCCAAAAAAACAAGTGTTACCGTTTGTTTAGAATGGTGTATGTTCAAAGCAAACTTGAAGGGAAATTACTCCACAGTCGAACATGGGTGGGGACAGCCAATATTTATAGTTCTATGAAGAAAGATGTTGAATTGGAAACTCCAATAAATCTCAAAGTTGTTCAAAAAGGGTAACTCAAGCGTTTACTGTTTCTCAAAGAACAGTGAATGAATTAACAGTTAATTACAAAGCAATCAATCTGGCATATCATCATTTTCAGCTCCAAATAAAGGTAAAACATGAAAATGTACAAAATCTAATGTTGACATATTTAATGAAGGAGTGATTTGACGTAAGTTAAAGAAGCCGTTCCACGGTGGTTGCAGCATGACCTTGGATGCGGTGTGGACGAAAATCGTTTACTCCGCCCACATAACCTGCGCGAGATATAGGTCTTTCGTTATCTCGTGAAACCAAATGCATTCGCGCGTCGTAGCTGACAGTAAGAACTATACGGTGAGGGTAAGTGAGCTAGCTAGCTTGCTAGTCGAAGCGTAGGGAGGGAGGGTAGCTTCTCAGTCCACTTTATCCTTACAGGTGTAAATGTAGACTGTGTGTCATTAATTTAGCGGCACAGAATTAATTAATCATATTCTGTAATTATTGCGTGTGGCAGTACGGGAAGCTTCTTGATAACGCTATAGGATAGGATATCTTCATATCTAATACATCATAGCAGCTGACTGTCAGTGAAAAGTGAAAAATATATTGCTAAGTTGTAGGGATATCAGTAAACAATAGTAAATTATGTCATCGCTCATAATATACAGGTGAGACCAATGTTTTCTAACACGTGTGTAATTATAATTTCACTATTTTCTTTTTTTTTTTTTTACATTTGCACCTTCCTCCAAATTAAGTCTAATGTGTACGATCTCCCTCCACATTTTCGCTACCCAACTGCTTGCGCATGAAAACGGCCAATCTAATAAAATACAGCGTGAAAGGTAACCTTTTGTAAAGGAAACTAGGCCATGAGACAATGAGGTAGGGTGGCCAGATCCTTTCCCCTCCATTGCATACATCACCGACTACCTACATATTAGTATTTGTTTATTTAATGACACTGTTAACTGCAAGGATTATTGAACATATAAATTATACGTGGAAAAGAAATGACCGGCAGATATTTCCCTAGAGTATTCTTTTTGAGTGCAGGGTTCTTTCATGTGCCGTAACTCTACCAAATGGACCCATAGCTTTACTTCCATCCCGGGGACAGAATATTATCCCTCTTGAAAATCCATTAACCTGATAAGCAACCAATATCTATTTCCTGTTGTTGTCTGGGAATCAGACCCTTCCTCAACTCATCTTACGCTAGAAACACCCCGATGTCCTGTCTCGTTGTGGACAATTAATTCGGGTTATTACATACACACCAAGGATTCTATCCTTCGTCCCTGCATGTACCAAATTCCGGGGATGGTTG
This sequence comes from Periplaneta americana, assembly GCF_040183065.1. Lineage (NCBI taxonomy): Eukaryota > Metazoa > Arthropoda > Insecta > Blattodea > Blattidae > Periplaneta > Periplaneta americana. The sequence continues at coordinate 100,852,289 of NC_091124.1, forward strand.
ACGGGGCTGGACTCGGTTTCCTGGCTAGCTCGGAATTCAGCGTGATGCAATTGAATCAATATATTCAGAATGAGGATGTCAAACATGGCCCCCCCCAAACTATCTCTAAGCCAGGGACATACTTTCATCATCCCCCTCGGTACACACTCTACAAACCCTCCCCCACATTATGCCCTCTGGGCCGATCGGGCAATATTTTATTTAGAGATATCTCACAGCCAATTGCTTAGTCTCCTAGATTGAAACAACTCTTTTTCCTGTAGTTTTCCGTGGATTTCCTAAGACGCTAAGTCAAATGTCGAGATAAGTCCTGAAAGAAATCGGCCACGGGCCTACATCACCCTACAGCGAAAATCGGAGGGGAACAAGTGGCTTTGAGCTCATATGGGCACTTTCTTTCAGCCCCAATTTCCCGTTCAAGAACGCGTTTTCGCTAAACTTTTAAATGTTTTTCCTCCTATTTTCCTCCATTCATTCATTCATTCATTCATTCATTCATTCATTCATTCATTCATTCATTCATTAAATCATTCATTAGCCTCTACCGAATTTGAAACAAGGAACCTCAGTTTCTACGGCTATCGTACGACCGTTGACAACCACTTGCTTACTAAAACTGCTACTATTAAAATGTGCAGTTCAATTTATTATATAGCGGCACACAAGATTGTTTTGACAATTATAATATATGTTTAGTCAAGAATCCGAATTTTTACCTCATAAGTAATATCAATGAGTCATCACCCATTAGTCAACTAACAAGGAGAGGACATGCTCTGTATATAACCGAATGGAATAAGATTGTGTGAGATGAAAGTACAACACGTACTGTTTAAAGTCATATCTGATATGGATGGCCAATGACAACTCGTTTAGGAAATATTGGCTATTGTTTGTGACATACTTCCGTTAGGTGCTCAATAGGGATCCATTAGCCTCTTTAACAGCGTAGCCCATATGGTTGGATGCTGAGTTGTTATCCAGACAACCTGAGTTCGAATCTTAACTGGTTCTATATTTTTTGCTTTTAATAATGATTAATATTGTGATCACAGTTATCTATTTACATACCTGTAACGTATTTCTCAATGTATTGAATGCTTCATCATGTTTTAAAGAAATTACTAATTAACTAACATTGTATTGTAAAGGATAAACAAAGAAATACTAATTAACTAACATTGTGTGATCAAGGATGAGAATGGTGACTTGCTTGCAGACTCTCCATCAATCCTAAACAGATGGAAAAACTATTTTGCGCAACTACTAAATGTACATAGGCCAAATAGAAATGATCGGGACGAAATTGAAATACAAACTGCTGAGCCATTTATACCCGAACCCACGCTTTCAGAAGTCGAAATTGCGATAGAAAATCTGAAAAAGTACAAGTCTCCAGGTATCGATCAAATTCCAGCAGAATTAATACAAGAGGGTGGGAGTGCATTATATAACGAAATTTATAAACTTGTACTTGCTATTTGGGAAAAGGAAATTGTACCAGAACAATGGAAGGAGTCCATAATTGTACCTATTTTTAAAAAGGGGGACAAAACCAACTGTGGTAACTTTCGAGGAATATCACTTTTGTTGACGTCGTACAAAATTTTGTCCAATATTCTTTTGAGAAGATTAACTCCGTACGTAGATGAAATTATTGGGGATCATCAGTGCGGTTTTCGGCGTAATAGATCGACTATTGATCAGATTTTTTGTATTCGACAGATAATGGAGAAAAAATGGGAGTATAAGGGTACAGTACATCAGTTATTCATAGATTTCAAACAGGCTTATGACTCTGTTAAGAGGGAAGCATTATATGATATTCTTATTGAATTTGGTATTCCCAAGAAACTATTTCGATTAATTAAAATGTGTCTCAGTGAAACATACAGCAGAGTCCGTATAGGTCATTTTCTATCTGATGCTTTTCCAATTCACTGCGGGCTAAAGCAGGGAGATGCACTATCACCTTTACTTTTTAACTTCGCTCTAGAATATGCCATTAGGAAAGTTCAGGATAACAGGCAGGGTTTGGAATTGAACGGGTTACATCAGCTTCTTGTCTATGCGGATGACGTGAATATGTTAGGAGAAAATACACAAACGATTAGGGAAAACACGGAAATTTTACTTGAAGCAAGTAGAGCGATCGGTTTTGAAGTAAATCCCGAAAAGACAAAGTATATGATTATGTCTCGTGACCAGAATATTGTACGAAATGGAAATATAAAAATTGGAGATTTATCCTTCGAAGAGGTGGAAAAATTCAAATATCTTGGAGCAACAGTAACAAATATAAATGACACTCGGGAGGAAATTAAACGCAGAATAAATATGGGAAATGCGTGTTATTATTCGGTTGAGAAGCTCTTATCATCCAGTCTGCTGTCGAAAAACCTGAAAGTTAGAATTTATAAAACAGTTATATTACCGGTTGTTCTTTATGGTTGTGAAACTTGGACTCTCACTCTGAGAGAGGAACATAGGTTCAGGGTGTTTGAGAATAAGGTGCTAAGGAAAATATTTGGGGCTAAGCGGGATGAAGTTACAGGAGAATGGAGAAATTTACACAACACAGAACTGCACGCATTGTATTCTTTACCTGACATAATTAGGAACATTAAATCCAGACGTTTGAGATGGGCAGGGCATGTAGCACGTATGGGCGAATCCAGAAATGCATATAGATTGTTAGTTGGGAGACCGGAGGGAAAAAGACCTTTAGGGAGGCCGAGACGTAGATGGGAGGATAATATTAAAATGGATTTGAGGGAGGTGGGGTGTGATGATAGAGACTGGATTAATCTTGCACAGGATAGGGACCGCTGGCGGGCTTATGTGAGGGCGGCAATGAACCTTCGGGTTCCTTAAAAGCCATTTGTAAGTAAGTAAGTATGTATTGTAAAGGATAAACAAAGAAATACTGCTCACGTAGGAAGGTAAGATGTGTCACTGGCGTAATCTATTTCTGTAGCAGCTATTCCATTTCATTTTATACCCGATTCATTATGATGTCATAAAAACACACAAAACATACATATTTCCTGCACCATGCACAGCAAATGAAAGAAGGTTGTCCACAGTCACACACATTTTTCTGCACTTCTGCTGCGAAACAGACATCCTTCACATTCACAAACGCTTCTCGTTCGTTTATCAATTTTGATGCATACCACGCATATTTCAACATGGCTTTGAATATAGGAACTGACAACTGAAAGTGAATTAAAATAATAATAATAATAATAATAATAATAATAATAATAATAATAATATTAATATTAATAATAATAATAATATCAAGCTTTAAAACATGAGAAGGCATTAGAATTCGAACTGGGGTTGCCTGGATGATAACTCAGCATCCAACCACATGAGCTACGCCCTCACACAGACTAATGCTTCCCTATTAGGCACATAACGGAAGTATGTCATAAACAATAGCCAATATTTCCAAAACGAAGGGTCATTGGCCACTTATACCAGGTATGACTTTAAACAGTGTGTCTTGTAATTTCATGTCACAAAATCTAATTTAATTCGGTGATATACAGAGCGTGTCCCCTCCTTGTAAGTCATAAGGTAGGTAAAGTGCCAGTTCTTTTCCCCTCCATTGCATATATTGCTGACTAGTAACATAATATGTAGCTTATCATTAAGGCCAGCATGTTCATACCCTAAAAACCTACTAAATATGCACGCAAGTATATCTTTAAAAACCTTAAAATATTCCAATAAATATGCACTAATACAATTGTATATTTATTGATATATTACAAATTAATAATAATGGACAATGCCCTAAAGGCGAGCTCTTGATCAATGCTAGACATCATCGTGTACGACATGCTTTGGCGACATCGTTAAAAACTTTAAATTGGGAGATTCATGAGGAAGTACATTGTGTATCATCAGATGGTTCTTTTAGACGGGCAGACATTGTTGCTATTACGGACGCTTAAAACAGGCTCTTGTTCTTGACTCTACTATCCGTTTCGGAAGAAACCTAAATCAGGCCACCGAAGTTATATGAACCTTGTATGCCTTATCTTTCTCAAAAGTACAACGTCTCTCTTAAACAATGGTCTGTCATTGGTTTGCTGTTTGGCAGTAGAGGTTCTATTAAAAAATTCACATGGAATTATCTTAAGGAACTTCACATTCCTTTTGATTATGTAATGTCTATTCTTATAAATATTATCAAGGATTGTCTTCAAATATTACATCATCATCATCATCTCTATTTCAATTAATCCACTTATATTTGTCTTCAAAAATTAACATTATTTTTTCTTCATTGTTTCAAATCACATTTAATTGTACATGTTTATTGTATTCAGGACCCTTGTGGTCAATCAAATTCTTTGAGCTGATGTCTTTAATGAATAAATAAAATAATACTTACTTACTGGCTTTTAAGAAACCAGGAGGTTCATTGCCGCCCTCACATAAGTCCGCCATTGGTCTCTCTCTCCTGAGCAAGATTAATCCAGTCTCTATCATCATAGCCCACTTCCCTCAAATCCATTTTAATATTATCCTCCCATCTACGTCTTGGCCTCCCCAAAGGTCTTTTTCCCTCCGGCCGCCCAACTAACACTCTATATGCCCATACGTGCTACATGTCCTGCCCATCTCAAATGTCTGGATTTAATGTTCCTAATTATGTCAGGTGAAGAATACAATGCGTGCAGTTCTGTGTTGTGTAACTTTCTCCATTCTCCTGTAACTTCATCCCTCTTAGCCCAAACTATTTTCCTAAGAACCTTATTTTCAAACACCCTTAACCTATGTTTCACTCTCAAAGTGAGAGTCCAAGTTTCACAACCATACAGAACAACCGGTAATATAACTGTTTTATAAATTCTAACTTTCACATTTTTTGACAGCAGACTGGATGATAAAAGCTTCTCAACCGAATGGAAACAGGCATTTCCCATATTTATAAATTAAATAATAATAATAATAATAATAATAATAATAATAATAATAATAATAATAATAATAAGCACAATGCAAAAATATTATAGGTCAAGCTAGAGAGGTTAAACTTGCATTTATTGTTAAGAAGTTGAAGCATGTGAATAACTGTTCAAAAGTAGGGATGGGTTGCAGTTCACGATAATTATATGGCATAGGTTTTCAGTAGAGATACAGTGTCTATTGTCTCTAAAGATGGATTTGTATCCTCAAAGGCTTCTCTGAACGTTGCAAGATGTTACTGGGGCATACTTCAATGCTGTTAACTGTTCCACAGTGAAAGATAATTCACTTGCATCACTGGAGACGAGGGGAAAAAGGTTGTAGAAAATGTTTATCTAGTGCAAACATATTATGAAAACAAGAAGTATTTCCTACGAAAGAGTGTGTCTCTGATTGACAAATGGTTGACCAGAGATTTAACAGTCAGGGTTATTGGATCCTTATACAATATAATTGAGAAACCTCATTCTAGGTAGTAGTTAACTACATTAGCTTGGCAATGATGTTCAATACAGCCATATTTCAATACATATGCACAGAGAAGCGCGCTGCCTTTGTTCATTTAACGACATTGGATCGCCTGTATCTGCGGCACGCGCATATTGAATGGAGCAGCACGACGTATTAATTAGCTGCAAGTGGAATACTGAAAGGACTCAGGCACGCCATCGAAAACCTGTCAATACGGCGGGCGTCCGGATTATGAACATTGTACCTCCTGCGCACAATGGCACACGTTACATCTCTGCCACGCGGCCCGCTAAATTACACAATAGAGCACAGAATGAGGTACGCATTCCCAGAAACAGGAGGCAAGAACTCTCTGCCTTTCACACAAGATAGATTGAATAGCATGAAAGAAATTCCCTAATGACTTCTCAGGTTTCTTTAGTGACACTTGTAAGAAGTTTTCATTGTGCGACATTTGTGATGAGTGTTCTACTACATCTTTAAAATCATGAAATGCTTGTAATTTTCAATTATTATTGTCCATTTCTATATTCGTCCAGTGCTCAGAACATTATGAATCATTGACTGCGATCTTCATTTGTCATCGTTATTTCTATAGTTGTACAAAAAGACAGCAAAAAAAATGTACCACTATTATTACAGATCCTTCAACCAGAAAAATCCTCTCCGCCTCCTGGGAAATGTTTTCTTACACATTAAAGGGAAGGATTTCGCACAATAACCAAAGTAGGCTTGTCGTTTATGTCTTTCATTCGAGTAAGTAATTCCTCTTTTCCTATCTTTCAAGTTCAGCTAATTTAATGTGTAATTTGCTTTCCAGAAGTTATTTCATGACAAAATAGCAATAATACATCTAAGGAAAAGCCTACGTACTCGTACAAATTTATTCAAGCGTTTTGTACACCTCAAATCGCTTAGAATTTAATTAGAATTACATTCCGAGCCAATCTTTGAGAAGTCGTTATTTGACTGCCTCATTTCCTGGTAGATTTATGACTCAGTTTCAGTGTCAATCCTCCAAATTGATTATACAGTAAGCAGAAAGTTAGTGAATTTAATATTCAAAGAAAAATAATATTTAACATTTAGGTTTATTTTATTTAATGGTATATATTTGTTTATTTATTATAATGCAAAACTTTTAATAATCCAACAAATTCAAAGTGAAATGATTAAGAGGTGCTTATTAAACATGGGATTTAAAATTTAAAAGTCATTCATTCATAGTTTTCTGCCAATGACAGGTCTCTCACTGCAATCTCAGCATTCTCCAGTGTTTCTATTTTCTGTCTTACTCTTAGTCTCCGCATATGGTCCATATATATTAGATAAGCACAATATAATATTTGTTACTCAGTCAAATGACAAATCAATGTAAAATAATGACTTATATTATATGGTCATTAAGTTTTTATATACATGAGCTACAAATTGCAAACGTTTTCGCCCATTCAGGCATCTTCAGGTACAATTATACAATATCTCAATATCAAACTATGTAGCTATTACATTGGTGGTAGATAAACTGTTTAAGATTAATGGTGTACAAAACATCTCCATAATTAAAATGTAATATTACAAGTCATTAATTAAAATAATGTTAAAAACCACGTAGTGTTGTATTTAAACTTCATAATATTCTGTGGAACTCTTGTTCAGTAGAGTCCAATAAGTGATGAATTATGTCTGAAATATATAAATAAATACGAAATAGAAATAGGAAATTATCAAACGTAAAAGTGTAATTGGAATTGGATTGGATAAGTAAAAGTACTCACGTCGTTTGAACGTGGCAACTGTACAGATCACTATAAAACAATATGTTAAAAACCACGTAGTGTTGTAATTAAACTTCATAATATTCTGTGGAACTCTTGTTCAGTAGAGTCCAATGAGTGATGAATTATGTGTCGTTTGAACGTGGCAACTGTATAGATCACTATAAAACATCCTATGTTTGAAGCAGTTATGTAGACGTGAGACGACCTGCTGCTGTTGGAACTGTAGCTAGTATCAGGCTACAGTTCCAACAGCAGCAGGTCGTCTCACGTCTACATAACTGCTTCAAACATAGGATGTTTTATAGTGATCTATACAGTTGCCACGTTCAAACGACACATAATTCATCACTCATTGGACTCTACTGAACAAGAGTTCCACAGAATATTATGAAGTTTAATTACAACACTACGTGGTTTTTAACATTATTTTAATTTATGACTTGTAATATTACATTTTAATTATGGAGATGTTTTGTACACCATTAATCTTAAACAGTTTATCTACCACCAATGTAATAGCTATATAGTTTGATATTGAGATATTGTACAATTGTACCTGAAGATGCCTGAATGGGCGAAAACGTTTGCAATTTGTAGCTCATGTATATAAAACTTAATGACCATATAATATAAGTCATTATTTTACATTGATTTGTCATTTGACTGAGTAACAAATATTATATTGTGTTTATCTATTTTAATTGACAATCTGAATATTTCCAACATGCTTTCTAAGTTCATATATATTAGGCCTACATATATATCATAATGTCTATCATTTGATATCTTCTTGTGCCCCGAACTCTTCTCCCGTTCACCATTTCTTCCAATGCATCCTTCAGTAGGCAGTTTCTTCTCACACAGTGACCCAACCAATTCCTTTTTCTCTTCCTGATCAATTTCAGCATCATTCTTTATTCATCCACTCTTTCCAACACAGCTTAATTTCTTATTCTGTCTGTCCATTTCACACATTTCATTCTTCTCCACATCCAAATTTCTAATGCTTCTATTCGTTTCTCTTCACTTCGTCGTAATGTCCAGGTTTCTGCCCCATACAATGCTACACTCCATATGAGCACGTCACTAGTCTCTTTCTTAGTTCTTTTTCCAGAGATCCGCGGAAGATACTTCTTTTTCTATTAAAAGCTTCCTTTGCCATTGCTGTCCTCCTTTTGACTTCCTGGTTGCAGCTCATGTTACTGCTTACAGTACACCCAAAGTATTTGAAGGTGTCCACTTGCTCTACTGCCTCATTTAGAATTCGTAAATTTACGTTCTTTACTTTTCTTCCTATGACCATGGTCTACGTTTTGTAAGTATGTATTTATCTTCATCCTATACTATTCACAACTGTCATTTAGCCCCAGTAGCATATAACTTCTTTGTATTGTCCCCTCTTTTGCTAATAATGCCATATCATCAACAAATCTTATGTACATCATTCTTCTTCCTCCTACTGTCACTCCTCCTATGTTCTGAAGAGTTTTTCACTAAAACGTAGATGTTGAACTAGGTATGTGATGAGGATATCCTTGACGTATTCCTCTCCCTATTTCGCTTCCTTCTGACATTTCTTCTCCTATTCTGACTGACTCGTTTCATATAAAGATCACTGATCAGCCTTTTCTCTTTCCAATCCACATCTATTTTCTTTAGGATCCCCATCTGTTTATTCCAATTCACTCTGTAAAACGCATTTTCTAGGTCCACAAATGCTATATAAATTTCTTTATTTTTCTCTAGGCATTTTGCTCCAATTGTTCGTAGCAGTCCAATTTGCAGTAGCATAATATCTCTTCATATCGTCTCCTCTTCTCCTAAAACGTCATATCATCAGAAAATCTTATGAAATTTACAAATATTTACTCTGACAACTTTTTTGCTTTATTTTACATCAATATCTCGTGATATATCGGTATTTTGTCTAAATCATTAGGACTGAAAACTGTACTGCTTTAGCAATTTACTTGTTGTGCTGGTATAGAGAACAGGATTGGTGTAGTTCTAGAGAGTAAAAGAATATCACATGTTTTAATTCCATGTCATTAATTTGTTGTCGGATGAAGGCCCGAAGACTTGCATTGTCGTCTGAGGCTTGTTGTGCTTATTACTCCTGTTCTGTGAATGATATTTCTCGCGCAATGGCCGTGCTCTTGTACGAATACAGCACGATGGATCGCAAATTTAACCCCGACTTTGGTAATAATGACAATGATATTTGAATAAATGATGGATGAAATGAGTCCGAGATCCAACGCCGAAAGTTATCCAGCAATTCTGCTTCAATTAGTTGAAGGAAAACCTCGGGGAAAAAACTCAACCAGGTAATTTGTCCTAACAGTGTTCCGAACTCGGGCCCATTCGTTTCTCAGCCAGACATCCTAACCATTACTCCACAGCGGTAGACAATATCACATACAGTATAAACATAACAGAATTTCTGAATTCCTCGGTCAGAAATTTCAATTTTCTGGAACATAAAATTAAATAATTTCCATAATCGTACCTGTCGTCTCGCTTCACTTACCTTTCTTCCCATCATAATCTGAACACACGCTCTCGTCATGAAACAATACTAACAATAGCGTCCCATCGCACCTCCTCATACTCATCCTCTTTCACAATAGCCCTGCCAAGACTCTGGAATTCGCTACCTGCTAGCATCAGGGACTCTCGAATAAAATTGAATTCAAAAGCAAACTCACTAGGCACTTGGTCAGTAATTGATTTCTTGTAAATAGTTTCCTTAATCTATCACAAAATATTTCAATATCCAGTAATTTCATTACTTTACAATATTGTTATTCTAGGTTTAATTTGTGATTCAGTAAATATAAAATATTCTTTGTTTTTCTATGACTATTACACTTTTAGTACGTCATACTACTATTGACCAATAAAACGGTACGAAAGGACGTCTTTCAACCAATCATGGCTGCTTATCGCACAATTTTATCGCGTCCCTAGCATTTGCTTATTTTTATCACTACCCTAGCATTTGTTTCTTTGTTTGCCAACATTTCGAACTGCACTGGTCTGGACGTCAAAAAACAGAAAATTACAAACCACTCCAGTCGATACACAGGACTTTCAAATACTATATGACTCGCATTGGGATTCAAGAAAAAGAATTAATAAAAATCACTGGTCATGTTATGAAGAGCACCATTCGGAAATCCTGAATACGTTGAGGGATACACCATGTAGCCTACATCAACGAGTTCACTTCTTTTACGCACACGTCCAATATAACATCATCTGAACCACCAACCACTAAAACATTCAAATTTGAAACTTGTACTTTCAATAATTGTTTCTTTTACAATTATTTACGTTTATTTTTTATTCCACCATCGTTAATTGAAACGTTTCTTGTTTATTTCATCAACCCTAATTAAAACTTTTCTAACACTTGTTTATATTATTTAGGTTGTTTGTTATAGCTTCTGCTATATGATATTATGGATAGTCACGTATCAGAGATTGTTTAATACTAAGATTTATTGAAAGTCATCTGTCAAGTGAAGTTGATTACTGGGATCCGGATGATTGAAGTGGAATGCAAATGTTTTAATAAAAATGAAACTGAATCAACAAAGCCTTCTTGACTAGTAACCGTCCACAGAGTTCAATGAAGATTCCACAGTTGGCACAACTGATAAAAAGAAAACATAATCATAAAACACTACTGCCATCTAGCGTAATGTTGAGATGGTACAATAATACATTTGAAGGCAGTTGTATTTTCGTATGCCAATTAATATTTTATTGTATTGGAGTACTTTGTTACTTCTAATCTTTATATACTTTCTTCTAATCGTGTAATAGTCAATTAAATCCCACGAGTTTTGATTTTCTCTAGATTTATCGATAAAATCAAAACCTCTAGTGAGATTACTGTTGATAAATTATCTAGCGTTCATTAGTCAGGTAATCTTTTCGTACTTTGATTTTTATTGTAATTGTAATTGTAAGTTTAATACTAATTGTAATTTTATTCTTCATATTATAGTTGGAATCTCCTAGTAGAGGGACAGAGAAGGCCCGACGGCAGTGGCGGCTCCTGCATATTACTTAAGAGGAGGAAGTTAACAGCGCAAAATGACACCTTGAGAGAAACATGATAAAAATTAGCCTACATGCATACATATAAGACCAGGTAGTGTTAGGGTTGGCATTACCTTTTGTATAGCAATAGTCTGTTTTTGTAAGCTGAGTTTCCTAAATTGTCCAAAATATAATATGTTTTCACTTACATTCATTGTTGAATAATTGCACAAATTAACAATTACAAGGACATTCAAAACCTCGCAGCATTTTTCACGCACACTACAGCATCACACGTATTGGAAGAGACCAGCTACTAATATGTAACCGAATCCGTTTTATGGAAATGGGAATGAGAAATAATCTGTTAGGAAAGGGACAACACTGCACCCACTCACATGGTCTGTCTTGCCACATGTACATTTTACAAGTTCAGTATCACATGCTTTTGAAGAATGTTAGCTCTTGTAAAGTCATACTACCATTATTGTTCAAAGCTGCCTGTGGCCAATTAATTTTTATGTTAAAAATAATGTAGTATGCAGTGCTTTCAATTTCAAATATATTTGTACAAAACAGACAACTTGACTGTTGTCCTGTATAGTCGACAATGAATGGAAGTGAATTTCAGAGGCCAAAAACATCTACGATACTAACTTAGAACTACTTTCTCTTTGTTTTATATAAATCCAGCTTCAACTTTCGAATATCTTCGAAAGTTTCAAACCATGAATAGTAGCTTATATAAAGTGCAATGAATAATACATTTTAATTTATAATTTAAAAAAAAAAGTTTATATGATGTCTTTCATAGCTTTGTGTTAAAACTGTTTTTATTGTGTCTCCTCCTAGATGTGTTATAGTCTGGTTGAATACAGCATCGTTAGATGGCAGCGGTAGCGAGGTTGCTGTAAGACCAGTCGGTTTCTATTTCCCGCCCATGCGCTGATTCAGAGGAGGATCTCCTCCCTATCCGTTAATTTACTTGCTTTAAAATCTGCTTTTTTCTCTGGCCGCTAGCGCGCTGTTGTCTATGTGTGTTAACTGCATTAAAGGAGGAATGGATTGACTTTCCTCCACACAAACAATCTCGCATCCTTCTCACAGTTTTCTAGCAGCACATGAGTGCGCGTCGTTTAAAACTCGATCAACCGAGGCTTTCTTATAGCTGTGAACTTAAAAGTTATCGACTCTTCCTCGAATTTCAAGGCATATATTTCATTTGGTATTTACTTTCAAAAGAAGAAAAATGTGAGGAGGACGTTCCTCCCTTCCCTCCCCCGAGGAACCGCCACTGCCCGACGGCCTTATCTCTACCAGGTTAAATAAATAAATACTAATACTAAAATCATAAGTTAGGAAGCACTTGCTTTCGCCGTCACCTAATATTAGTGTATAAAAGACTTAAAAGAACGACGATAGTTTCTTTTCATCGTTGGGGAAATTATACAACTCTACAATCTTCAGCTTCACCATATTATCTCTATTGAAAGTGACACGGACCTGCGGTATGAAATATTCCGTTCTCTGTATCATAGCGACTTTATTTAAAATTCTGTTTGTATAACACTTGGATGCAGAGACTTACTTTTACCAAAAGCATTTCCTTGTTGGGATAACATGCCGAAACTGCTAATTAAGTTACCCACTGGATGTGGATCTAATGTACGTAACGAATTATTATTAATAGTCGAAATGCTTGTAAAAGCAAACCTTTTTGTCAGCTATAAATTTCAGTAGGATATACCCGAATTTGAATCTAGATCTGAGATGTAGAAAGCCATAACTCTGTAGGCTCCGCTAACGATCTGCCTTAAATTAATAATAATAATAATAATAATAATAATAATAATAATAATAATAATAATTTGCTTATTCTGGTGGAGTGAAGGCCACTAGGCCTTCTCTTCGACACCACAGAAAAAAGTACACTTACATATGTTTTGGACAGCAGCGAATCTATATTAATAATAAATCTGTAGCCAAAATTTTTCTGGTAATTTTCGATTGTCCAAAAATAATTTGTGTCAACATGTATAATTAACCATCCTGAAACCGAAAATCGCTTTTTTGAAGTTTTTGTCTGTATGTATGTATGTCTGTCTGTCTGTCTATCTGGATGTTTGTTAAGTTTTCACGCGATAATGGCTGAACCGATTTATATGAAAATTGGAATATATATTAAGTTCGTTGTAACTTAGATTTTAGGCTATATGACATTCAAAATACTTTATTTAAAAGGGGGTTATAAGTGGGCCTGAATTAAATAAATCGAAATATGTCGCTTATTATTGATTTTCATGAAAAGTGTTACATAACAAAAGTTTCTTTAAAAATAATTTCCGATAAGTTTTATTCTACACAAAATTTTGATAGGACTGATAGTTAATTAGATAAATGAGTTTTAAATTTACAATAGCAACGCAATTTAAGGCGCTGTACTGAAATAAAAACAAATGACTTCGTCTATAAGAGGCCTTGTACAACACCAATAGAAAACTATTAAAATAGCCTACAGCGAATGTTTCTGTGTTTGTATGAAGTAATATCGGAAGCTAATTAATTGTTTAATTATTATTTCACCATTGGAAAGTGTAGTTCTCTAGATGGACATAATTCTACAATGTTATTACAGTAACTTCTGAAACATATAGCAAGTAATATAAAGTACCGGTATACACATTAAAACTAAATGATATGTCAATCTTCATTAAACTATGGTTACATGTAATAACAATTAAGAAACATGTTAAAGAAATAGTCATTGCACCAAATGATTGCTCTCTGGACCAAAATGACCGCATTTTAATTATTTAAATACAATTTAAATTAAGTAACATATTAAACGATTTATCCTTCTATCAAACACGAATGTTCCCTGGATCAAACGTCCTATTTTAATCATGTAATTAATTTATATTTATTTCTAACAGGTGCAGCGGAGCGCACGGGTACTGCTAGTAAACTAAATAATGTCTAATTACACAAAAACATGTGGATATGGAGAAGAATGGAGCGTGTGAAACGGACAGACAGATTAAGAAATGAACTGTGTTGTAAAGAGGTGGTGAAAAAGGAATGATGCTGAAAGTGATCAGAAAGATAAAAAGGAATTGGTTGGGTCAATGTTTTGCTAGTGTAAATTTTCTTGCAATATATTTCTCAAGATATTCACAGTGTTCAACGTGGCCCGATACTCAGGAATAACCACAATTGTTACATAATTTGTAAAACATATAGACTTACTTGTTAACGATACTGTAAATAAATTCGTGACACTGAAATGAAACTAATTGAAAATGGAACTTTGTAAACGGTTGTACAAGTCCAATATACAGTGTGTCCACCATGAACCTGACACATTTCATTTGGCTGCCAAAAATCAATGAATGGAAATAAGTTGGTAACATGCATTGCAATATGTAGAGAAACTGTGGAAATTTCGTTGGCTATTTTTAAAAACCCGCGCGAGAGATTGTACGTGGCGCTGCGGTAGCTTAAGTCGCAGCGCAAGAGCGAGCACAAGCGATCTGGGGCCTGTTTCACAATGTTTGCAATCTTTGTAAACTGTAAACTTTGCTTGTAAATTGTAAACTTCTGTTTCACAATCTTCGTTTGTAATGTTGAACTTTACAAAGGAAATCAAATATTTACAAATTAAATTTTGCTCACTTTACGAGTATTCTGTTTCACAATGAAGAGTAATTTTACAAACGTGTAAATTTTACTTGTAAAATCAGCACATTTTCTACAGTACCTCTGAGATGTGTAAAGTTTGATATTGCAACAAATTATGAATAAATACAATAAAGAAATACTTATTAAATTAATTTTTGAGTAACTGAATAATATTAAGAATTAAACTAAAGCAGTTTTGATGTTATTAAGGAGTTCCAATGACTCAGACGAAGATATTGAATTAGGCTTAATCAAACGAAGACGTATACGTAAAATTCTCCGGGCAAGAATTATTAATATCACGTTCGTATCATTGTATAAATTTAATGAAAGGTTCCGAATGAGTTCCGCGCTATACTTCAGAATACCGCGTAAATATTTATATACGAAGACTGTATTTAATAAATACTTGCACTTAATAAAGAAGTTCCCTGCACCAAAACTAAATAATTCAATAATGCAATAGCGACATTACTTACGCGGTATTCTGAAGTCGTTTCGAGTCCCGTTTCGCTGGAATCTCTCCCACAAGTTATGGGACATCATATCCAACATCCAAAAGAGAAAAGTGATGCCCTAACTCCTAACCTCAAAGCGAGAATTGTATTGTTTTGCATTGGATGCATACTAGCTGTCAGTTCCGTGGGTTAGCAGATAAGCACGGAATTTCTAAGATATCAGTGTGCAAAAGTGCCCACAGGGTAGTTTATGTTGTTAAAAGAGTTAAATTCGGGGCAGGTTTTTGATCACCAAAATGTTATTTACTATAGCACAGAATTTTTATGCTGCTGATGGGATCACTAATGTTTGTGATGTTATGGATGCAACATTAATAAGTACTGATGGATCAACACAAAAAATTAACCTGATTTTGTGGTTAGATATTGTAATTATTTTATCAATTGCATATTTGTACGTGGACCAAATCTTTTATTTACTTATTTGACTGAATTTTGTGCTAACTTTGGTTATTTAAGTAATAGACGTATTGGTATTCTCGACCAATCACAAAAACATGAAACTCCATTGTCGCCAATATATAAAAATCTAAATACTTTTAATTTTTTAACAATACTTTATATTTTCTCTTGGTGAAATATGACTCAGCAAGCTTAGAATAATCTATTTTAGTACAAAATATAAACATGTATCGATAGTAGTAAAAATACAGCGACTTTAGATCTGCTCCTTAGCGATTTTTGTAAACTGTCGTTGCCGATCGTGTGTAACCAATAATGCGTATTTGTAAATTTCTTTAGCTGATTTTGTAAAGTTCGTCAGACTTTACAAACTAATAAAATGGCATTGTGAAACACAATTTACAAGCATTTGTAATCTTTTACTTGTTATTTGTAAAGTGTTAATTTGTAATTTGTAAGGTTTGTGAAACGGGCCCCTGGTGGTATGCTGAAACAAATTCGGTGATTCAAGTGCAACGCAACTTTCGGCGCGTGTTCCAGAAGGACCCACCATCACGGAACACCATTAAGACATGGAAACAGCAGTTTTTGGCAACAGGAAGTGTGGTGAAATTGCATGGTGGCGGTAATATGCGCGTATCAGAGGAGCGTGTAGCAGCAGTGAGACAGGCGTATGAACGAAGTCCACGCAAGTCAGTTCGACAAGCGGGACGAGAACTGCAGATGCCGAAGTCCACGGTACATAAGATACTGCATCGCTCTCTTGGGTTTAATGTATACAAATTGCAGTTGGTTCATGAACTGAAACCAGATGACGGTAATAAGAGGCAGGCATTTGCTATCGACATGTTACAGAACATTGATGAAGACCCAACATTTTAACCTCGCATTGCTTTTTCTGATGAGGCCACTTTTCATTTATCGGGCAAAGTCAACACACATAATGCGCGTATTTGGGGGTCAGAAAACCCACGCTGCATTATGGAACACATTCGTGACAGCCCGAAATTAAATGTGTGGTGCGGATTGATGCACAATTTGATCATCGGCCCCTTTTTCTTTGCAGAACAAACAGTTACGCGCAATACCTACCTCGACATGTTGGATCAATTTGTTGTGCCTCAGTTAATGCATTTGCAGCCGAACGTCATCTTTCAACAGGACGGCGCCCCACCACATTGGAGCCTGATCGTTGGAGAATTTCTCGACACACAATTTCCCGGTCGCTGGATTGGGCGTGATGGACCGACAAGATGGCCACCTCGATCACCGGATATTACCCATCGTGATCTTCAACAGCTACGCGGCCGCATAAGAGATGCCGTCAATTCCGTTACGCCCGAGATGCTTCAGAAGACCTGGCAGGAAATTGAATTCAGGCTAGATGTTCTTCGTGCAACGAGAGGATCTCATGTTGAGGTGTACTGATATTTTTAATAAAACTTGGTGAGTTACTCTTGATATTGCATGCATTCTTTTCTTTTTACCCCAAGCAGTATCAATTATACAGCAATTTGTATAATAATGTAAGGTGTGGTAGTATGTCTATGATATGGTCTACATTTTCGGCCTAAAATGTCCTTTTTCTTAAGATACAGAAGTATGAAATATAAAAGCTAAAAATAAATCTATTTAGATTATTTATTCATTGTTGACTCAAGTCATAGTTCAGAATCGCCACTCAAATGCGTTCATAAGCAGATACACTCCAAACAAAGAAACGTTCGTTGGAAAACATTTATAATAGCCTATGATAACAAAGCCACTTCTATCATATCTTCCAATGACTGACATAGTATCGTACGTACCAGTATCTTACTTCTTGGTTTCTTTCGTAAATAGATACAATAATGTTAATTTTGAAAATATTTCGTGTGGATTCTGTAGAAGATAAAAATTTCTGTTTCAAAATATTTCCGTTGGATAAATATTTCTGAACAGTCATCTTTTGATAAACTATCATGTATCCCTTTATCTTATTTAAGAGATATTAAAGAAGAAAAGTATAGTGGTTTGTAAGAAAAATTGTGTAATCTATTCTTTCGAAATAAATTCGTATATTTGATATGACGCATCTATATCAAGGCAGATGATTCTCATATGTTGAATATGAACGATATGCGTCACGTATTTTTGGGGAAGTCGCCGCACACAATATTCATATACAGTTGGGAAGACAGGCAAGCAGCCTATACAAAATCAGACCTATTATACTGTATTAGACGGTGAAAACTTAGTAGGCCTACGTCTTTCTGGAAAAACATAGAACTCGATAATTCCAAATCATAATTCTTTCTCTTAATATCTAACAGTATTGTGTAGTAATATTAGTAATTTTATTGTTACAGACATATTACAATACATTGTACCACCAACGTCCATAAAATATGTGACAAAACATTTAAATTTACAAAATGCAATTAAAATCATTGACACTATATAGAGATTTTGCCAGAAGAGTAGATTTAACAGTCCTTTTAAATTATGTATAAGACAAACACCAGTACTTACCTACTTACTTACTTACAAATGGCTTTTAAGGAACCCGCAGGTACATTGCCGCCCTCACATACGTCCGCCATAGGTCTCTATCCTGTGTCTCTATCATCATATCCCACTTCTCTCAAATCCATTTTAATATTATCCTCCCATCTACGTCTCGACCTCCTTAAAGGTATATTTCCCTCCGGTCTCCCAACTAACACTCTATATGCATTTCTGGATTCGTCTATATACGTGCTATATGCCCTGCCCATCTCAAACGTCTGGATTTAATGTTCCTAATTATGTCAGGTGAAGAATACAATGCGTGCAGTTCTGCGTTGTGAAACTTTCTCCATTCTCTTGTAACTTCATCCCTCTTAGCCCCCAAATATTTTCCTAAGCAACCTATTCTCAGACACCCTTAATCTTTTTTCCTCTCTCAATGTGAGAGTCCAAGTTTCACAACCATACAGAAGAACTGGTAATGTAACTGTTTTATAAATTATAATTTTCAGATTTCTTGATAGCAGACTAGATAACAAAAGCTGGTCAACCTAATAATAACAGGCATTTCCCATATTTATTCTGCGTTTAATTTCCTCCCGAGTGTCATTTATATTTGTTACTGTTGCTCCAAGATATTTGAATTTTTCCATCTTTTCGAAGGATAAATCTCCAATTTTAATGCCCTATAGTGTTTAAAAGACGAATTTTAGACCTAGAGTTATATAACATAATAGTATTATTTTGATATTTTCTATTACGTCTTGCAGTGTCCACATTTTATTTCAATTTTTTCCACTTTGTATAATTAGTTATATACAGTCTGCGGCCCAGGGTACCGAATGCATTAAGTTATGAACGCAAGGACCACTGTGTTGTGTAGATCGAGGGGACTGAGAGATTGTAAGTACAGGTACTCCTTGCCTCAACATGTAAACATTCAGTCACAGTAGGACACAAAATAAATGTTAACGTTTACAAGTATAATACAGGGACGTCACTTTATTTTTACTAACATTTTTAATATTAACCTGGCTGTACCTTCAGAGAACCGGAAACATAGTTTGCTACTCCCTTCCACGACTGGAGTTCGATGATACTGACGTAAAACACAAACAAAATCACTTTACTAGGTACAGGAGGGAAGAAAAAGTAGTTCATTTACGTAAACTAGGAAATATCGCAATTTTGAGTTTGATAATTTTCATTAGGTTTTTGTTTAATCAAAATGCAGTACTCTATTTAGAATAAGTGTTTTTACTCACGAACTAAGTTATCCATGCGAAAGTATTCATTATGCAGTGTATATTATACTGTGTACAGCACATTGCGTACACTATAGAGAATGAAGTTAAATTGAAAAATAATCATAATATGGATATTTAAATACATTTTTGAAAATGGTGGCCGTTCATTTCCATACAGGCTTCAGTTCTTTTGTGCATATTATCGCACTATAGACTATTATGCCTAATTCCAATTACCAGTTTCGTCCTTCGTACTAGTAACTCATGTTGAAATAATTCTGTACCTACTCTATAAAAGAGTACCGGCACCTTACGTACTGTAAATTCAATCTTCACTTCTGCCCGAACCGAAAAGATAAAATTACTCAGGCATGCTATCTACTGTCCGTCAAAGTGGTTTTGTCACAGGATCGTAGAAAGGGAGGAAATCACGTTACAGTTAATTACTTAACGAGGCCCTTTTATTTAAGTTATTTTAAACAGTTGTATAATATTACGTAGACATCCAATTCATAACAGAAATTATTTTTTTTTTCAGAAAAGAGCTAAGACAGCCCAGCTACTAGCCTTTACAGATGGGTGAGCAGAAGCGGGTGGGGGAAACCGGTATACGACGCGACATAGGCAAACGGACGACAGTACCTGTGCGAAAATATGATTGAATATTGAAAGCTCTTTCGTCACTGGAAAACGCGAACATATTTCTGGAACGTACTATACTCACTAACTCAGTACTGCTTACTATATGCGCCTTGGTTCTGTGTGGAGGAAGTTGGAACTTCGTTAGTAGAAGGGGTGGGTGTGAAGTAGGCCTACATTCAAAAACTCAGGTACAATAAAAATTTAAGTAAAAATAAAATGATGTCCCTGTATATAGAGTGCATTCTAGTACAAAAATAATTGCCTAACATTACATATTTCCATTTACATTATACTGTACAAGTTTTAACAATATATAATAAATCATTTCTGTGTGAGAAGGAAAGAAAAAAAGATACATAAAATACATTTCTTCACAATTCAACGCATCGAATTACAAGGTACATTCGAGGCGCTTCGAAAGAAATATATCTCCTATTTTTACTCAAAATAACATTTTTCAAGAAACGCTTTCAAATATTGTTTAAAGGGATGTTGGCATGTACCAACATTATACACAAATCTCGATAAAATTCTTTTTGGTGATCAAAGTCTCATTTTCATTTTGAAGGCCAGTTTTGACTGTATAAGTAAATATTTTCTATGTACCTTATGTTACTGCACTGCTTTTGAAAGAATCGAGTTCTATCTGTGCTTATACCTTTTTTTTTTTTTAACAATTTGCAAAATTCAGTCTCTTTTCCTTCAATAAGAAAATATTCCTTTCCGAACTTATCTATAAGTTCGTTCTAAAGAGAACGCTTGGTGCTCTTAATTTTCGACATGTTCCTCATTAGTGTGAGTTATATAACAGCGAAATTAAGACTAACAGAAATATACAGGGTGATTCACGAGGAAATGCAAAAAATGTAGGATGTGAATTCTGAAGTCAATCTGAGTCAAAAAGTTCATATGAATATAGGTCCGTTTTCAAACGGTTACGGAGATATGGCTCTTTGATTTCACAAAAACTTCCGGGATTCCATTATACTAACTCGCATTTAGAGACAGATGACGGAAAAATTTAAAGTTTATATTCACGTATGCATATATACCTAATATTCTAGACGTCGGGGTCGATGTTTTCGCATATTTTCAAAGGTACCTCCTTCTGCTTCAATGCACTGTTGCGCTCGGGTGTGAATCGCGCTCGTCGCTCGGAAGAGTTGCTCGTAGCTGTTCTTTATGCAGCGTGCAGCATCCAAAATAAGTTCGATTGACGCCTCTCTCGTTTCCACCTTCCTTTTGTATAACTAGTCTTTCATCCAACCCCATAGACAGTAAATACTCTTCGATATGGTGCCCTTCTGTTCGGAAAGCGTCGTTCATATTCAGCGACGGCACGCAAGAAACATCCATCGTACAAACCATAATCATACATAATATCGGCGTATACTGCAGTCGAAAATTTATAAGGCATCTCGAAAAACACAACTTAACATTTCCCATAACTATACGTGTATAACTACTGTACTGTAGGTAGCTGACTGAACTGCTGTGAAGCGATACGTGATAGTGTGTTTGTGTTATGTGTGGCTTCTGTATCATTACATCAGAAAAGGGCAGGAGATTGGATATTTGTAATGCCACACCACGCGGCTTGTGAGGTGAATGAACGTCTCTTATCTACATCGCTCACAATGCAGTTTCCAATGTTACATCATTCATTGCGATCGGTGGCCTTGTCTTACGTCTCACGTCAGCAGCTTATGGTAACGTCTGATTCACATTGAGGCGAGACGTTTTACCAAAAAAATCCATCTAGCTCCGCCATCGTTCGAAAACGAACGACGTATGTTCATATGAACTTTTTCACTCAAAATGGCCTAACATATCGTATCCTAAATTTCTTATCTTTCCTCGTGAATCGCCCTTTATATGTATAAATAATCAAATAAATAAATGAAAATAAATAAAATATACTTGTTTACTCACAGGATTTCAAGTACGTATGGTGATTGCAAGGACCCACGCCAAGCAGAATGAGAAAGGCGGTAATGCAATTTCTTACCAAACCAACTGTACACTCACAGTGCCATCCCGCCCCATGAATCATGACGTCACGTATACTCCGTACGTTCCAAACTTCAGTCTAATATTGACGGAATATACATAGGCCTACTATAAAGGCGCTTATCGGACAGAACATGAAGCACTTTAGCCCAAAGAGACTTTTGTGCACCCGTGATGGAATGAGTTACTTGCCGACTATCTGCCCCACTATACGGAACACTACGAATGTCTCTCCAGTCTTGAAATACCGTAAAGTGGGGTGACTTTGAACGCCGAGGTGACTTTGAACAGTAATTTAGCGCCTTTCTAAATTAAATGCTGTACCCAATTGCGAAAAAAACTGAACTAATTTATTGACAACTTAAACAGTTCTTTCGCAATTGGGCACAGCATTTAATTTAGAAAGGCGCTAAATTACTGTTCAAAGTCACCTCAGCGTTCAAAGTCACCTCAGCGCTCAAAGTCACCCCACTTTACGGTACATATAATATATCTGTGGTGGTGATCTGCAGTTCCTCACAGAATTATATGTAGATCTATGAGTCGTGGTATCCTAGACAGAAAAGGAAGGACGTGGATGGCATCGGTGTAACTTGTAGAGAACTATAAGTCGTCTAGAACGCACCACCGTCGCCATCTATCAATTTTTATATAAACCGTAAGGAACATCTACAGTATTATGGCAGGTGGCGGCTTCAACGTCGTGCAAACACAGGAGATACCCTATTTTTCGAGACGGAGATGTGTGGGTGGAATGACGAGAGAAAAACAGAAAAACCTGAGAAACTTCGAATTTTTCCATCATAAATACATCTCCACCATCGCAGAGATTTCAACTAGAATCCGCGGTCGTGATAAGCCTGCGCTCTACCAACTGAACTATCAAGACTGCCAATTGAATAATAAAAGAAAATATCGTTGTAACATTATTTTGTATATCTATGGTTTTTTGAAACACTTGAACTTTGGTATGTTTGGTATGTATGGTATTAGTGGTATGTATTATTTCATGTGGTTTAAAGTTTTCTAAGCGTAGGCCTATAAATTATTTTCCATTAAAATAAGTCTGTGATTTAAATAATTAATTTGTCCTATAATTTTCACAAATTCTGAAGATGCCAAATTACCTAACTTTAATTTTGTGAAAACTGCACACAAACAGCAGCATCGTTAAGGTAATATTCAAGCGCCTCATTCGGTAGGCTATATGAGTTACAGCATTCAGAAAATATACAGTAGTAATCTTCTACTTTTAATACTATAATAAATGTAGGTTTTCCACTAGCTTCTAGAATAACTATAGCACTTATGAATCATTACCTCCTGAAACCTACCTGCACATGAGGAGAAGAAGATAGATTGAGAAGCTTCAACCCCTCCCTACGCTTCGACATGCAACTAGCTAAGCTAGCTCACTTACCCCTATCTTAAGGTTCTTACTATAAACTACGGCGCACACATGCATTTGGTTTCACAAGACAACAAATGGCCTATAACGTAGTACACTGTATTAAGCATTATATGAAAGTATATTATATATTATTTTAATGTACCGAAGTACATATGATATTTCCATGCAGATATTCTGCGTCATCATACGATGAAAGAGTAATGGAACAGAGAAAAATTCTCTCCGGCACCGGGATTTGAACCCTGGTTTTCAACTCTATGTGCTGATGCTTTATCCACTAAGCTACACCGGATACCCATCCCGGTTTCGGACAGAATCGTCTCAGTTTAAGTTCCAACTCTTCGGTTCCCTCTAGTGGCCGCCCTCTGCACTATGTCATAGATGTCTATGAACGTAGGACTGAAGTCCACACATGTGCTGAGGTGCACTCGTTATGAGTGACTAGTTGGCCGGGATCCGACGGAATAAGCGCCGTCTTAAATCACGAAGTGATTTACGCATATCATATATATTATTTTAATGTACCGAAGTACTGAGACGATTCTGCCCGACACCGGGATGGGTATCAGGTGTGGCTTAGTGGATAAAGCATCAGCACATAGAGCTGAAAACCCGGGTTCAAATCCCGATGCCGGAGGGAATTTTTCTCTGTCCCATTACTCTTTCATCGTATTATATGAAAGGCCAAATCATATTTATCATGGGTTAGAGGACACGTCGAGACTACTGGGAACGAGAGAGCAGATGAATTAGCGAAGCTGGCTGCTGACTCAAATCTCCATATTTGTTACGCATTAAGCCCTTTTTATTTTGTAAAGAATCAAATAAGAAAACATACTCTTGAAAATGAGATCAATATTGGCTACAGGGTGAAAAGGGAAGTACTGCAAGATCGCTTTCAGGACGTTTCGTCAACAGCAATACTTCTACAGACAATTCGTCAATTGACGTCATATTTAAATAAGATCAACTTTCACTATTCAGCGCCACTTAACTGAATATTTGTAAATAAGTATTGCTGTAGAGATTTTTCATCTTTTGTAAATAGTGTATTTGCTAAATTGTACCTGTATTAACCCAATAACGTAGGCCTACATACCCTAAATTGTTAATCTTATAACCCTGATATACCTACGTGTAAAATAGGGTTCAATATATATCGAATATTCATGAATAATAATAATAATAATAATAATAATAATAATAACAACAACAACAATAATAATAATAATAATAATAATAATAATAATAATAATAATAATAATCACAAAAACCTGAAACTATTGAAATGTATTCTCGAAAGTTGATATAGGATCTCTGCTTTAATATAAGTTCTACGACATACAGGCCTACTGATATATTTTCTCTGTTCTCTCACCAATCCTCCTCTTTACCCTATTCCACTTTAGCTCCAGTCTTATTATATCACTTCACAACATCTGAATTAACTAGGAAATAGCTTTATATAAAAGTAGCTATAAGTGAAGCGCGTAAAATTTAATAGTTCAGCACTGGCCTAGTACAGCGACTTCACTATAACTCTCTGATAGAATATTGCACAGTTCACAATTCTCTCGCAACTTTGAACTCTTTCTCACACAGAACTTCGCAATTGCATCGCACGGAACACTTTTTCCACAGTTGCAATATCCCTATCTCTCATATCTCTTCTCATGGATTCTTGAAAAGTTTGTATTTGAAGTTGGAGAGGTCGCACAAAAAACGTCGCAATTCACCTTCACAGATTCCCAGGTCAATAGACATAACAACTTTACCGTCTTTTTCTCTGTCTCTTTCGGTGCACTATTCCTCGCAAGCAATCCTTTTTAATCAAAATTTTATTTATAAAATAACATCACAAGATAAGGTAATATATTTATTGAGTAAGCTCGTTAACATTTTAGTATACATTTCTCAACAATGGAGTATTTTAAAATTATTTTTAACATTTATGTGCTTCATAGCAACAAATCATAGCTGTATGAAATTAAATTTTATTTAACGTTTGATATTTAATTACCTACGCGACAACACGACCTATTCTTTTTTATATAAAGAACTTCAAACATGAACGAAACGATGCTAAGACTGTGACCAATAAGTAGTATGTAGAAGACGGATTTCATATGTCTGAGATTTAGGTCACAGTACTCTTGAGCCAAACTGAATATCGTATTTTTTTTAGTCTTTAATTTCACTTCGTTGTTGTATATTTGTAAGAAGTGTTCAAACAAACCTGCTTCCATAACTCGAGATAAAATAGCATCAATGCTTTCTAGTAAGTGACTTCCTTTTGCTAAATACATTGATAAATTTATGTTGACGATTGAACTGCCAGAAAATGTAGTGAAAAAAGCTTCTTCGGAGGAGCTATCACCAAAACTATCCAATGAATAGTAGTGCAGCAGCATCTGTCCCAAGATGACAGAAACGTTTCTGAATGGAGCACTAATACGCATGGTGTGGACACAGGTGTCGAACTCAATACAGACTAGTTTGCGTTCCAGTGTTCTCGCTGACCTGCTAAGCACGGTGTCCTTGAAGTATTTGTCGAAGTCTGTCCAAATTAGGAAGGTAGTGTCTGAGTTGATGAGCTCATCGATACTTTTGATCTGTTCGTCATAGCCAGTGTCGATAAGGAAGGACGTGAGGTACGTTTGAAACACAGTGTTCACAGCAAGGCTGAAAAGAAGCCATAGAATAAAGAAGAGACGAAGTTTGGAGGAGATGGGCAGTGTGGGAATGGCGTGTGCCACTAGAATAGACCAGACGCAAGTAAACGAGATGACAAGATTTTTATATGCCATTCGCTCTTGTGCCAGGTTCCCTGTTGCCTTCAGTGAAACCCATGGGACGAAGGAGGCCACGATGACAAAAATCAGAATAGATCCCCACGTCAATGGGGTAAAAACTCTCGTGATCGCATACCAGCGGTCGATTCTTCTGGCACTTGGAACGAACCACGATATACTGCTGATGTAATAAGGACGTGAAGCTTCCACCAAATTGTAGTCATCGCTGAATACGGCCAATGGAACAATATCTGATTTATTATGCACTAAGTCTTGAACCCAGTACTCGGTCAGATGATTTCCGTTCTGCTTCCATATATTGTCTGGTGGAGTCAAGTAATACTCTGTCATATTGAGATTTTCAGCTATCACATTGATAAGTCGTACGTGGCTGCCGCCCATATATGTCAATCTTGATTTGTTAGAGTATTTGTCTAGAATATACGTTGGATTCATAACGAAAGGTGTACCTTCTCGTATTGAAATTCTCAAAGGACAACCATGATTGTTCCTGTTAACCTTCTGTGGAAACAAGCTGCAATTCTTAATGAAATACCCACGCTTACCACTCACCCAGCTATCCAGATGAACGACGTCAACTCTGTTACACTTTTCAGAACTTTGATAAGGAAACCAAGTGTACGCATCCCATACTGTTCTCTCTGGATCTCCGTCGCTTCCTTTCAAGTTTTGTGCAACCAAAATGACGACATTTATGACCTTCAATAGCCACATATCTTGGAGAATGTGTTGAAACAGACTTTCATTGCTTGTCCCACCTACAAAAACGACTAAAAATTGAGCCCTCGGGTTCCATCCCGCAGCATGCGTCAGGTGACGTAACTGATGACGTACCGAGTTTCGTACTGCTTCAGAAGAATCATTTGAATGAGGGGCTACGATTATGTAACTTCCGTGTTTCTCGCCACTGTAACTGAGATATTCATTTTTATTTTGGATCGAAGGCAAAACAAGGATGGGCCATCGACCAAACTTGTGGACTATTCCAGAAAGATCTCTAACCAAACACTGTGGCCGAATTTCATTCGTTCTGAGTTTCAGAGACTTTCTATGATCGCTAACAGTCTCAGAGTTGTATTCATAGGCTGAATATGAAATTACCATAGTACGGCCATTTTTGAAGTGTCTGGAAATAATATTACTAATACAGTTAACCAGATTATTTTGCATGCATGTTGTACACACGAAATTACAACAAACTATTAACAGCAATCCACATTTTTTCATACCAATCATTTTAAGCATGAAAATAATCTGAGTTCACATACAAAGTATTTTTAACTTCGATATAATCCAGTTTTCTCTACAATTTAAGATATTCATACACTTGCAATGTAGTTGAATCAACAAATATACACTCACGTCGAGTCGCGATGAAAACTGCAGCACTACTGACAGATGGACTATCATGTTATTACAAATTCTATCACGAAATTTAATTAGATAATAAAAGCAAAAGCAACAAACACCTTCATTACGGTGCCATTTCACACAAGCAATTACAATGAGCTCATTAAGAAGTTAAACACAAGGCAGTAACTGTTATCTTTGTCTAGATATTAAGGAAGATGTTATCCAAACTTGACATTTAAAGGTTTCTAAGAAGTGCTCATTTGCAGCTTCACTTACTAAGAACATTATGTATATTCTATTACATATATTATATAGAGATATTTGGTTTATGTATTCATCAATAAGTATACGAGACTATATAAATTAATTTATCAAAAGAAATTACTATAAACTCATACAAACAAAAAAATATATATATTCTTCAGCTTTGAATACAGCTAAAGAGAATTGAACATTTAAAGAAATTATGCAGTCCCTACGAATAAAATGAGAAAAGACACAAAATATTGCACCATTTTATCTTCAAATCACTGCAATGGAACTCTATCTATTATGCCTTTACGTGATGTAAAAACATTACCAGAATATTTTACGCAATCTAGCTGGTTCCAAATAAAACTTGTCTTAGCAGAAAATCGAAGTGAATAATTCGATGATGTCGAAATAGAAATATTGATGAACTAACTGCTTCAACAAGAAATATGTGGCACATGATTTCTATGTCAGTTTTTTATTGAGTTCTTTTGTTTTACTAATGACCAAGCTCACCAACTTTTACAACTGTAACAAAAGTAAAGTAACTTAATAGTTAATAATTAACAGCATTAGAAAAAGTTTAAAATTGCTTGAAATAAACGTTTCAAAGAAATAAATAAGTTTATAAATTCATTCTTGTTTCACAACAATCTTAACAATTTATATTAAATAGTGATAAAACTTTAATAGTACATTATGCAACGAGCCTATAATGGTAGTAATTAAGACGCAAGTATATTTATTAAACAAGCGCAAGCGAGTTTCATAATTTTCATACGAGCGTCTTAATTACCATTATAATCAAGTTCATACGACTTTTTATGCTCGACCATATTTCTAACTTGAAATTATTCATAAGTATTCATGTTATTCTTATCTGACTGAGGAGCGGAACTGACCTTGTGCAATACCTCGTAAATTGTGAGATGTGCGCAAACGCGAAAGTATTGATTTTTTCCGAGAAACAAATGTCGACATTGACCTTGATATAATCTAGAGAGTAAAATAAACATTAATCTTGACATAACCTTGAAATTCAATTAGACACTGAAAAACGAGATGACAAATTGAATTTATTTGAATACTATTTACAATTAACACTAATTATTATAGTAACAGAACTAGTTGTCTTTCGATTGCATATCCCAGAATAATCGATACTTGCGCTTTCATATTGCTACAATGGTATTTTCTGATTGGTGGAACACCTGAACTTTAATGAATAGATGTACTTTAAGGAGGTCCATTAAAGAGCTGCTACCAGGTGTATAATTACTACATTTCGGCATGGTCGAGCATAACACTATTTAAAATGGCCGAACTCTTATGCACTATGCTAAATAATAAAACAGCCTGTTCGACACAATACTACGTACCAAAAACACATATCAATCAATAAAACGCGATAATAACTCAGTAAACTGTTTGAAATGTATCTGTGGCTAAAGTGCTGCCGCGCTGGTATTCCATCTAGTCGACCCGCGGTCGATCCCCTGTCAGGATAGAACATAACAGACGTTGCAGAGAGGTTTCCTCGGTTACTCCAGTTTCTCTAAATAATTTTACCAACACTCTCCACCTCCCCCTCATTTCGTCTATCATCTGCATCTTTAAGTAATGCATACATAACTTTATTTGTATGTACAATCGGCATTCTAATTACAATTTTGGGTCTGCATTATGAAAGAGTGGAGTCTTACACCAGAGCGAGGAAAGCAGTGTCTTACAAGCATATCCTTTTTATGTGTAGGTATTTCATTCGCTCGCAGTATTCTGCGGGCGTCTGGGCGTGGGAGAGGGTTCCTCATTTGTTGGTGTCTTTACTGTTGTGATGTTTCTAGATCAAGCAACAAAGGCCGGCCCTCCTCATATCGATCACGACATGTGTTTCTTATAGACGCTCCAAATCTCTTCCTTTTGTGATCTTTCCATAACCCCTCGTCTTCTCGTGGCGGTAATGGCACCTGACGCAACCCCCCTCGCCGGTATCAGCTGCATTTTCACCCCCGCTGAGTTATGTTTTTCGAGAGGGAACTCGCTTCTTTTTTCTAGGGGTGGTGGGAGGGTGAACTTGGGGGTTGGAAGGAGACTCGATACCGAGTTACACTCGTTGCATTTATCTTCATAAAAGTTGATAACGCTGCCGCGTTTCCATGTATATTATTAACATAATGCTTCTGTTGAATGTTATTCATGGTTTTCCAGTTCTTCCCCTCCCGATCACCACTTGTATTGACGCACGGGTCGTTTTCTCGGGCTCTTAAATGTATAGTTTTTAGTGCTTGAAACCAGATCTGTTCAAGCTTTATAGACCGGGGAGTTTTCGAGGAAATGCAGGACATGAATTCTCAATAAATTTCCATTTGAATTTCGTGCTCTCTAGTTTGGAACCGCATGACAAGCTTTTTCTTTAACAGCCCGAATAAAATTGTTATAACACGATGTTGGTTCCTCCTTAATTATTAGAGCACAAAGATAGATGCAAGCGTACAACTGAATCTGATGCATCCTAGTCTCGATCTGTGTCTTGAACTGTTTACCATATCAACGAGATCACCACGAAAGACATGGCAAACAGACAATATTTTGTGTAAAATGGGAATATCCGACCGCAACAGCCCATGAAGGCCCAAGGCCGAACAGCCAACTGCTGGTCTCACAACCACATGCTTCAGGAGACGTTAACGATCATCCATCAAATACGGAGGTATCGTGTGGTCAGCACGATGATCCCTCAGCTGTTTTAGATTGTTTTCTAAAATGAATTTCGCTACTCCACGACAAAACATGAGAGCTAGAGCAGTAGTTATCAATATGCATAAGATTGAGACTCAGGCAGCTTATTTTTTGCGTGGGCTATTACGGCTAGGTGATAATGTACAGTCTGTATAGATATCCTTCTTTTTATAGTCTTTAATTAACGCATGTTAGTGTTTTGAGGGCTTCAAAATAATATGTACCGTAAACTGGGGTTACTTTGAACACAGAGGAAACTTTGAACATTTTTTCATAAAATCCTGTTTAGGTTTCTACATGCTGCACTTGTTATAGATGGAGGTAAATTTGGTATGAGAATGATTTTATGATAATTTACCTCCATCTATAACAAGTGCAGTATGTAGAAACATAAATATGATTTTCTGAAAAAATGTTCAAAGTTTCCTCTCTGTTCAAAGTAACCCCAGTTTACGGTATCAACTATATGAATTACTATCTACAGCGAGGGCAGTGAGGATCATTCAATATCAAATCGGACAGAAGTATTTAAAAATTTACCTCGCATTTTTTAAATAGTAGGTAACATTTTACACATATGTGAAGAATCAAGACAAACATTTATGTAAAATAAGAGCTCTCTATAACCTATATGTATTTATCTTTATGTTGCACGTTAAAATACGTTATTTTAAGCAAAAATGCACATTTAA
The DNA here is from genome assembly GCF_040183065.1 of Periplaneta americana. Lineage (NCBI taxonomy): Eukaryota > Metazoa > Arthropoda > Insecta > Blattodea > Blattidae > Periplaneta > Periplaneta americana. The sequence continues at coordinate 100,883,821 of NC_091124.1, forward strand.
AAATATCTGAAAAAATGTAACAAACCTCCTACATCTACATTAAGTATTAAATTACATAATTCAAATTATTGCCTTATACAGTGTAAATGTCCGATTATTAAGGAGTGCTCTGAAGTTAAGTATTTAGGCATAATATTCAACAATCATTTAAAATGGAACCAACACATTTAATTACCTTTGTAATAAATTACGTAATGTAATATATTATTACGCACAATATATTTAACTTTATTTCAATCGGTACATATATGTATGGAATTATAGGATGGGATAGCTTTTGTAAATTCAATTTTAATCCACTTTATTTATTACAGAAGAAAATAATTAAAATATGTCTTCATAAACCTATTGATTTTCCATCTGAAACATTGCTTTTAGACTTTAATGTTCTTGAAATAAGACAAATTTATTATATTGTATTAATAAAATTCATACATAAAAAACGAAATAATTTTGAACTGTATTATAATAGTTATGTAATAAAAGGTAAGAATTCTTTAAGATTGTTTGAACCAAAATGCAACACTGTTACAGTATTTAATCATAGTAGTAATTTAGGCCCAAGAATATATAACAAATTTATATTTAAATATCCTAATCTTGTCAATTCTAGTAGTTCTAGTATTAAATTAAAAAAGTTATTTAAGGATTTATAAAATTTGAAAAATTGTAAATTTAAATTTATATATTCGTATTGCGTATTAGACACAAGGCAAATTGTATTATATACTTCTTAATTTCAATTCAGGAATCCGCCCCTGAGCACGAGTTCTACTCTTTTAGGGGTGAGGAGCTAAAGTTTTGTGTTTATATTATACTTTATGTTACAATTAATAGCAAAATAAATAAATAACATAAATATACAGAATGGGGAAAAAGGAAATTGACCAAAATTTGAGATTTATTTAAAAAGACAGAAACTATAAATGAAATGAGACATTTCTTTAAACTCTTTCAGTATTTTGCTTGATCTACACACATGTGACATCGATCTGCAACTGATCTGCTAAGTCACGAACACAACTCATTACTTGAATTAATAATTTCAAAAACATCCTGTATTAAAATTTTAGATTGTTCAATATCTTTTGGTCTCTGTGCGTATACCTTTCCTTTTACTACTATCAACAAGGAAAAATCGAATGGTGTTAGGTCACATGACCCGGGGTGGTTGCAAAATATTGCTGCCAAATAATAGATACATCTTCAAATCGATGACTGTTTTCCACCTCAGTTACAACACGCTGAAACATTGCAGATAATTTTCTACAGCCACTTTAACTGTCAAAGAAATAACCTACTATGGCACTGTTAGTGTACCATATTCTACTCCATACTGTAATACCAGGCAAAGGTAACTCTTTCTGAATAATTATTTGACGAGGATTACTGTGAATCCAGTAAACATAATTGTTGTGGTTGACTAGAATATTCAATTTAAATGTAGCCTCATCAGTCTACAATATCCGTTCATTCATTATGGATTAACATGTAGCCTACCCACAAATCTCTTTTAGTTAGTTTTCGATTCATTGTTGCAACTAACAACACTCTCGTCATAATCTACAGTCAGCTAGTTTGAAAACTATTACACATACAGGATAAAAGCTAGTCTGTTAAATTAATTTCCAACTTAATAACATAACTTAAGGGGTTAGGTACAGCTTACAGCAGTAAAATATTTGGAAAATATTCAACTTTTTCCACCCCCTCCATTAGCGTAGCTTGCACAGTAATGAAAATTGGTATGTGTAAAACACTATCCTTCTGCTATATGAAAAAAAATTATTTTTACTATTTATATATATATTTTGGACATTCAAAATGGTGACAGTTTACTGTGGAGTGATGAAGCGTTTCCCTCATAACTCATAAACTTTTAAACTTTTTCATGTTCTCTCTCTTTTATTTTATTGCTGAAACTGATGTTTACAATATCATGCTCTTTCAACTACATTCCTTAATAAGTTATATATATATATATATGTATATTTTGTGTTAGAAGAAAATACTGTTGAAACGCAACAATATGCAAATTTTTTGAAATGAATTTATTTTTATCAAACAATCTATCAAAGATAGAGAAGTGATTTTGCATCATATTGTAGATATGACATGCATAAATACACACACAAAATTTCAACACAGAATGTTGGACAGTTTTTGAGTTATGAGGGAAACGCTTCATCACTGCGCAGTGAACTGTCATATATATATATATATATATATATATATATATATATTTTTTTTTTTTTTTTTTCATATAGCAGAAGAAGAGTATTTTACACATGCTAATTTTCATTATTGTACAAGACACAGTAATGGACAAAAAAATGTTCAATATTTCCAAAATTTTACTGCTGTAATCTGTACCTAACCCCTTACAATTCTATAACAATAATAACCATAGCCCACGTACAATCATAGAGTTGTACAAACGTAACATTTAATTGTATATTATAGTGTGATCGGATCATGGCATACTACAAACATAACATAACATAACATAACATAACATTAGTTTGATCAAACACTCATTTTTAAATATCGGTCATGTGACTTTTACCCCACTCTGTATATCTGAAACAATGTATTGCTATAAAATAGATTAAACTTGTCCATGAACCTTTTATAACAGAGTCTCTAATATGATATGACCAATATGTATTATTTCAATTACTTATTTCAAAGAGCTAGTCAATTTACGAACTAGAAATACTCGTAAATGCTGGCATAAACTACTTCAACAAAGGAATTGTTTACAATTTAAAAAAATGTGGTACGATAAGAGGAACAGTGGGAAAAAATTATATTTCTAAAATAACGATTCAAAATTAGTAAATATTCATCACGAAAAACTGAAGTTAGAGCAAAATTTACGTTAAACAAGCTCTAAGAAAACTCAAATAAAAAATTATTGGTTGTTGTATCACAAGGCATTCTAATTGAAAAGCAATGTGTCTTTGTGAATTAGTGTTATCAAACCGAAGGCTGATCGAAGACATTGTGAACAATCGTATTACTGTATTACTCGAGATAGCAATTCTAGTGATAGTCGGAGTGTAGTATAGTGAAAAAGCCTTCGTTCTTGATTACGTAATTATATAACATTCTCTTGACACAGATCTGCACTGTCCCGCCCACTCCAGCCGGTGGGATAAACCTAAGAAGTCGTACTGTGTTTCGAAAGAAAACTTTCTACTAATATTATTATGGGCTATATTGATCTCTCTTCAGAATGATAGATTGTCGTGTTTAGTTAAAGGAGTGGTTGTGTTTCTTGAAGAACTTTCTTATCGCTTCTGTAACTAGTAGAAGAGAATAAAATGACAGCGCCCTGTTTCTACTCTCCGAATTTAAAGTTGATAGGTCGAATATCCTATCGAGCTCTCAAAATTCATCACGATGTTGGGTGGGCACCGTTACTCTACACTGGCAAAAATTTAATGACAATTTTTTTTCTCCCCATGAGGCTCCAACCAGCCCAGGGATGTGCGATACGGCCTTTAGATCACGATACTACGACGCGGGGCAATGGAAATACCGACAATACATATTTTATTTTGTGAAAATGTTATAAAACTTCTAATTCGTTTTCAAAGAAGAAGATGTATGTATTCAAAGCAAGTTCTACACATTTACCGATCAGAAGTTTTCTTTAGGAAGCTGGTAATGCAAACAGGCAAACGTCTTGTTATTCATCATCTCTTACAGTATCCACCTCGCGACAATGGAATTCCTTGTCACAAATTATTAGGGCCTGCAAGACAAACATTTTTAAAAATAGCTTAAAGGATAGCCTTCTTAGTAATTCACTCTAATTATACTGACTTATCGGTCACTGACTGACTATATGGTAACTTCTTTCTTTAGACATGCATCCTGAAAGTGCTGTATTTTCAAAATTCTCTCTCAATAATCTCTTCCTATTATCCAACATTATTTGAAATATATTAATATTCTATATTATATTTTAGTTTAATTCTGCTACACAGTTTGTATTTCATTGTTTAATTAATAGTTCATAGTAGGCCTATTTTACGGTTTAATTCATAAGTAACTCTTGTATACATGTAACTTTTATCGATATCAAATGCTGGGCAACTTTCGGTGCTGGACCCCGGACTCCTTTCACCGGCATTATCACCTTCATCTCATTCAGACGCTAAACAACCTAAGCTGTTGATAAAGCGTCGTAAAATAACCTAGTAAAATAAAAAAAAATCGATATCAAATTATTGTATTCTTTGTTGCTTGTAAGTTCATCCATATGTAGGCTATGCATACTTTTTGCTGGTTGAGTGGAAGAGAATGCCCTACGGCCTTACCTGTGCCAGCTAAAATAAATCATCATCATTATCATTATTATCATTATTATTATTATTATTATTATTATTATTAATACTGGGTCAAAAAATTTCATTCAGTACTACAAATTGAGACTTATAAAAACTTATGTTTTTCTTTATTCATTCATTTAAATAGGAATAATGTATATTGCAATGTTTAATTTTCCTTTGAAATAATGCGGGAGGTCTTGTAGTTTCATGTGTCATGCGGGAGCTTTAGGAGTGTACATCACTTGATGGCACATTCTTTAGCAACTTGCAACTCAGCTTGTTCATTGTCATTTCACGTGCCGTAATAATCTAATCATTTTGTCATTGTCATTAAAGATGTTGTACACACTACAACAACGGTTGTTTCTTGTGAAAAAGTACTGGGTATTACTCGACCAAGGCCAGTGGGGTCATGCATCTAGGAGCCTTGGCGCTACTGCTCCTGTGTTCGTAATACTGCATCGCGATAGTTCACATTACGCCTGCGACTCCACTCGCTTTGGTCGAGTAATAATAATCTCAGACATAGCGATGCAAAGGACATAACGGAGGGAATTAGGTGGTCTCTATCGTACACGGAGGAATATAATAAGCAACAACAGGACATCTTGTGACAGAAACAGGCAAGTATCATTCTTCTACATTACCGACGCGCGACAGTTGTTTCGGACGTTTGAATTCGACTGCAGTAGTGACCCAGTAAGTCATTATGACATCTGTCATAGGAGAACGGGTATTCGAACTAGATATGTTAGAGAACTATGAAGAAGCCGTATATTATGATGGCGGCTGTTCGTAAGCCGCTGGAGATAGATGTTGTTTGGTCAAATGTCCAAAGACAGATTTGAACCTCATATGTGACACCCATAAGAGGCAATTATGCCAGGAGTGAATGGGGTAGGGTGGCTAATCCTTTCCCCCTCCACTGCATACATCGCCGATTAGCTACATATTACACTAGTCAGACTTCAAATGCATACAAATAATAATTGATTTTTCTCTCACATATATCGTCAAGTGTGAAGCGCAGATCCACTATATTACTAATTGAGGGGCTGGGTGCAAGAAGGGCATTTTAAAGGATGTGCCCTTTTTGAGTAAAACGCTTTATTGTGTTCTCTGATCTGTTATGTACATGATCACCAAGTTTCAGTTCAATACTGTGATCACAGAAGTCAGGAGTAGTCAAAATGTAAAGGCGTGCATAGGTAACATTATTACGGTTTGAATTTTCAACATCAATTTTCTCAAAACTTACATTTGAGAGAAGTGCCTTTCTTGCACCCAGCCCCTCAATTCATTGGAACCTTTAATAAATTCAGAATTTGAGGTTTGCATCAAGTTTATTTGTTCCTTTTTTTTAAAGCAATCACACCCTTAAATCAACAAATTCCCTTTAAACTTTGTAACCTTTAGTTAAACAACCTTATAAAATTTGAAACCATTAAAACAACCGAAGTATACCAAATTACACCTGTTTGAACAAATTTTAGAAGAATTGACAATATCTTTGGATTTAAACAGTAACTGTAAAATTAGAATTCAGTCTTTCAGCATTTCCTTTATCTCATATCTCAGCACATGATCCTTAATACTCTATCAATCAAATCATAATCTATACCAGACGTCTCCAAAAGCCTACTCTTGAATAAGCCCCTGAACGGAACTGAAGCCAGTACGTAATGCGCGCGCTCCGCCTCACCCATTCCCACGCAAACGAAGAGCAGTGGTGGACTGCCATTATCACTGTGTTGGTCGGGCGTGTTCCACCTTTTCACAATGTCTTTTAATCATGGACGTAGTACATTCAAGGATGAAAGGGAAGAGAAATATATTTTCGTGTTAGTGGGAAGAATATGAAAAGTTTAAGTTGTTCGAAAAATCTTAAGAGTGTGTTAAAATTCAACATGTGAAAATAATTTATTTTGGGACGTCTGTATAACTGTTGGCTATACATAATAAATATATTACGATACGTTTACACTCAGTTTCGCAAGACATACTTACAGTTTTCGTGTCATTTTAGGTGAAATACATACAAATATTTTGATAAATTTGAAACAAGAAAATACAAACACAAATCACACACACATCCTGAGTCTTAAACAAAAAAAAACTTCTTGCTAGCTATGTTCTAACTTGGAATATTGGAAAATCAATGAAGCCCTTTATAGAATGAGCATTTGTAAAATCGTGCATATAGAATGTCTTCTAGATGTAATGCGAAATGAATTATTCCATTATTGAATATTCCCCAATCAAAAGTAGAAGCTTCCTAGTATGTCAAAATAATATACAAATGTAAGATATTTTTTATCCTTTCGATGTTATTATTTGTAAACATAAGGGAGAACGTTGCCACAATCCCTCACTGACCGCTCCCATCTGTTGAGGTACGAGTCTCTCCCCACTTCTACAGCCTTACAGCACACTGTGTTCGGCGGGCAGCATCGGGATCACGAATGACTATACGCGTTTTGGAGACCTCTGATCTATACGTACCATTATAGCAAACAGACATCCGACGTAGCTTCATTACAGCCTAGCAGAATCCTGTATTTATACCATCCCCAATCTCCAACCATTGGTTTAATCTCTTGTTACCCGGCCGGGGCAAGTTACCTGGTTGAGGTTTTTACCGGGGTTTTCGCTCAACCCAGTACGAGCAAATGCTGGGTAACTTTCGGTGCTGGACCCCGGGCTCATTTCACCGGCATTATCACCTTCATATCATTCAGACGCTAAATAACCTATACGTTGATACAGCGTCGTAAAATAATAAAATAAAATAAATAAATCTCTTGTTACCAAGCAATATCAAGACCCCTTTCCATCTGAGTTGGTGGCTCAGATCGTCCTCAACTACCCACTCGCCCCGCGAAAGGCGATCGACGCATGCGCATAGAAACGAGAAAACATCAGAATTTGCTACATCGAAAGTCCTTCTTTTCTGAACACACATATTCAAGATTGTAAAGAAACACCAGTGATACATATGATTACATTCTGCCGGATTACAAAAGAAACCACTCAAACATACAGTTACAAGTGATATATAATGCCTGATAATAGATGTAGGCCTAAATATCAGCCAGAACCTCAATCAGAAATATGGAGACATAATGCTTTCAATAGCACGGTCCCACTTTTAACGTCACATGAGTCCATGGCGCAGGTCCAAAATTTGTCTGCATCATTTTCAGGAATTTGAATCCATCAAGTTCGCCGGATTTACAAAAGCAGACTTTTTCTTGTGAGTTTGGCTGAGGAAAATGGTGTACGCTACTACAAGCCTTAGAACTTTGAACGATATGAAGGAGAATATTACACACGAAATAAACTATACTGACAACGCAATGCTCCAGCGAAAGACTAAGAACATGGAATGACGTGTTCAGCTGTGCCCCGAGGCGGAGAGAGGTAGTTTCAGCAATTAATGTAAAAGTAAAGGCAGTAATCCCCCACAGGTACATTATATTTAAGTCGTAATACAACGTTACTAGCATCACTCTTGTTAAAATATACAAATAAGGAAAACCATGAGTTTTATATACGTACGAGTATAGCAAACATTATACATCTTACTTACTTATGGCTTTTAAGGAATCCGCAGGTTCATTGCCGCCCTCACATAAACTCGCCATCGGTCCCTATCCTGTGTAGGATTAATCCAGTCCCTATCATCATATCCCACCTCCCTCAATTGCATTTTAATATTATTCTCCCATCTACATCTCGGCCTCCCCAAAAGCCTTTTTCCCTCCGGCCTCCCAACTAACACTATATGCAGTTGTGGATTCGCCCATACGTGCTACATGCCCTGTCCATCTCAAACGTCTGGATTTAATGTTCGTAATTACATCAGGTGAAGAATACAACGCGTGGATTTCTGCGTTGTGTAACTTTCTCCATTCTCCTATAGCATTATACATCTATCATAATAAATTTGTGAATTTATATTCTATATGAATACGAAGAGTGTTCAATAAGATTTCTGTCTCTGGTCTATGTAACATATGATAATATTATGACGATAATATGCACATCCTTAACTCACTTCTTCACACAATCACTTCCATTTACAGGCATTTCCACCTCCAATCACTTTTCAAACCTCACTTTAAGGAAAGCGTAGACACGACTCCACCAGAAACGTTAGCCTACACTGACTTAACCGCTTCATTGGTCAGGAAACGGCGACCTTGCAGTTTCGTCTTTTATGCGATGAATGAATGGAAATTGTAATGGGAAAAATTCGGAGTTGTACGGTGCATCACATTAAAAATGTCTGCTACATTTCATATCCACAATACAAGATGTTGATTGAAACTTGTACGAGGTACAGGAGAAAGTTTCACTACGCCTGTTAACAATATTACCTTTAATATAACTGATTACATTATTGTAAAATCCTAACACTAACCAGAAACACTAATTAATTCACTATATAGCCCCTCAATACACAAATTACTGAAAATAATATCATAGCATTAATCTTAATATGTTACATAAATGCGTACTTTCATGATGACATGTTAATTTTGATTCTCATTTAGGTACATGGTTCTGAAAAATAAGTTCTTTTCACCCTAGGCCAGTGCTCATACGTTGGTATGCCGCCTCCCAACTAAAAAGTTTTATATTCTCATGACGCGAGAACAGTATATATTTCACGAAAACAACTCAGTCATTCAGAAACACTCAGCATTTTCTCAATTACATTACATTTCTAGCTCCGCACAAAGTGTTCAAACAACGTCACAAATATTTTGAAAGTGAGGGACACAATCACCACCGAAGCGTATAATGCTGTAAATGATGGCATGAATAAGAGATGAGCTCTAAAAGCTGTCATTATAGATAAAGTATGCCAATGCGGCGGACGATTTCAATGGAAATGTGTAATGGGGCTTGAAAGATTGGACCACTTTGTCAAGTCAAGGGCAGCCACAAGTGAAACAAAGCTGCAGTCAGTAAGAATGGCGAGGTCAACACTTTGATGCTGCCATCAAAGTTTAACTAAGCAGGCGGCGGGAATTTTGCCATCAAAATTGCTTGAATAATGTAGTGCAGCAGGAGTGCACCTGTTTCATTATTTCTGCTGGTGCTAGCAAGACTGCAGCAGTCCATAGACCAAGAATCCAACGTGTTACCATGTTCAAACTAATACTCAAATTTGCGTAATATAATAATAATAATAATAATAATAATAATAATATTTCTTTATTATTGTTACACAAACTTCCAATGTGTCCTTATTCAATAGACTCAGTTACTCTAGTAAACTAATATTTACGTATTACATTTTTGCACTATTTTATGAAGTAAATAAACTAAACAAACGGTCAATTGGGAGGGGTTCGAAACAGAGGAGCTATTGAGCACCCTCTAACCAAAAGCTTGAATTGTTGTCATACGAACTCCATCTGTGAATGCATATCATATCGGACAGTAGCCCCGAGATTAATAATGTCATTGGTGCTAAATCGAAATATTCTTATTTTATATGAATTACCTTCTTGATAAAAAAAAATATTCTGAACATTTTTGCCTTCGATACTCTTCATTTTACAGATTATTCTTATTTAACAGAAAGTGATTAAACCTGTATTACACCTCTCTCTCTCTCTCTCATATATATACATATATATATATATATATATATATATATATATATATATATATATATATATATATATATGTGTGTGTTTATTACAAATAGCTTCTTAAGATAAATCTTGACAATGCGTCCCTCTGTAATAATGATTTGATTCCATATCCTCATAAAGTAACCAGCTGCTAACAAAACGTTACCGAGCATTGCTACTATTTTATGAGTGTGTGAATATTTCAGTCATGTCTTTCAGTAAACTATCAAGAAGTTTTAAATGATCGTGTTAACGGTAGGCTTACATCGAGAATTTAAGTAATCCAACTTTACAGTCCACCGCTGTGGTCTCGTGGTAGCGTATTCGCTCTCGAATGCAATGGGGCCGGTGTTCGATTCCCCGCTTGGGAAGAGTTGCCTGGGTGAGGTTTTTTGTTTTTTTTTTTTTTCCCCCTTACTCCTATGGATGAATATCAGGTAACTTTATCAGGTGTATGGAATCCCACTCATTCTCGCCACTCCCTTTCCCCCCTCCCTCATCATACTTTCCTTATCATTGCGGTTGTCTTCCTCGGCTTTCAGATCGCGCCTGCGGCGGCCTTCAGTAGCTCCTGATGTTCCCGGCCGGCCTCCATGGATATGTCAAAGCACGGTAGTTGGTGACCCAGTAGCGGAACCCACTCCCCTCCCGACGGGAGGGGTGGTCTACATCTCGGGTTGTTTGAGTGGGGAATGTGGTGTCTGTTGGGGTGGAATGGTACACTGACTTACAGGGATGTCGGGGCTGCTCGTTAGGGTGTTAGGGGTTAGGTCGGTTCGGCGTGGGTGTGGTCGTTGCTACAACTCATCCCAGTGACGTACAATAGACCTCAGGTCGCGGTGCATAGGGATGTTCCCCTCCCCGCCTCATGTAGAGAAGAAAAAACAACTTCACTCTCAAACACTTCAGTTAAAGTATTTATACTTTTTAAAGTACGCTAAAGAGGAGTAGCGACGAAACTTGTCATCTGGTAGTAGCAAAGCAGTGTTTACATTATCTAGAAAACATAGCATCCTCTAAAAGCATAAAAAATTTGGATCTTTTAACATAACACTGTAAGAAGCACTGTTCACTGACTTCTAATATAAAGGTGAATTTTCAACTATACAAAATATTAATATGACTTTGGAAAGGAAAATTCCATAAAAATGCTCTAATTCGCCCACTTAGTTTAGGCTTCAGACATGAAAATACGAACGATGTACTCAATTTTGTAGAGGTGGAGCATTTTGTGGCAACAATAATTTCCTACGTAGAATTAATCAAATTCGAGTGATAGCGACATAAATCCGATATTTTTTCTTGAATGTATGTTTGGTAAATCAAAGTCATACATTAAAACCAATCTGTCATTACTTCTGTAACAACCTTGGACTTGAAGTACCTGTTGGTAAATTAAGCCAAATGTTCACGAAAACAAGTTTCTTGCCGGAAAACAAATACTGGATCAATAAATAGCGAATGTGACACACAAGGATTGGATATCCTAAGTATAAAAACTAGATGGAAAACTACAGAAGAGGAATTAGAGGAATTGAAATGACAAAATTTTTAGACAATAACGATGGTGATAAGAGTGAAACCGGAAAACAGCCTTTAGTAGTTCTATTTGATTACGATAGCAGATAATTAATATAATTTTATAAGTAAGCGTATTTTTATAAAATTATTGTTGCAACATATTCCACATTAAAATTAAAGTGCTTGCTCCTAGTGCAAACTTTAATGAGAAAGAGAGAGATACAGGGAAACAAACAAAGAGGGAAGATGGAAGAAGACACAAGATGACAATGTTTTGAAAGTATTTGCATTTCATTTCAGACAGATCTAGTTTTGTTGAATTGTATCTGTTCGGGTATTTATTAGGTTGGGAGTACGCACGAATTATTTTTGAAGTAGGCTTTGTTATTGTTATTGAAGGTTTAGTATCCGTTTCATAAACGATTACAGCTACAGACTTTTCGTGCACTTTCTTTTCATCTATTTCTAATCCATAACATTACCTTCTCCAATTTTCTTTGCTAACGAACCAGCTAAGATAGAGACATGTAGTAGATTCACGTAGGGTTCCAAATACGTGCCTGGAATTGGATGAGGAAGCCTCCGAAAGAACTTCACTCTATTCACTTGAGCGACAGTGTCCCCCACTCTAGCAATGCTTCTCTTAGATACAGGGACAGTCACTACTACCTCATATCTTCTTAGTCTGATTGGTTATCATAATGATTTGAGAATTTATTTACTTCAGAATGTTTGTGTTTGAAATTCTTCCGTAGCTGTGAACTGGTTACCAGTTTATTCAAAATTCGACAAAATGACAAATGTATTGGACAAAGGATATATACGGTTCATTTCGAGTTCTACTCTCATGAAACCACACTTTAATTTTTCCAGTTTATAATAATCGAACATAAACAGAAACATAGAGTGAAACGGGGGGAGATGACTTTCGGAGGAAGATGCTTATTTCTTTGTAGTTTCACATTCTTCCAAGCGAGAATACCACGCGCATGTCTTTATCATCACTGAGACAGTTGAATGTCAGTAGAGTGGAAGCTAATTCTTTTCATTTTTCTGCTATAAAATAATTGCAAAGGTATGTTAAAAGTTTAATACATCCCTGAATTCATAGTAACTGTCAAACCTTTGTAATGGATGCTCCAAAGTTTGTATTGTTAACAACCAACGACCTTGTTTCGCCATCTTAGGTTGCATCACAGCGTTAGGCATCTTACTCCGATACTTCGGGAAGATGATCACTTTTTTTCGGGGTAAGATGGCAATTTGTTGCAAGAGTTTTATTTTTTGTTTTTTATTGCAGGGAATGTGTAAACATTACGTAAGATCCTCTGATACTTCGGGAAGATGATCACTTTTTTTCGGGGTAAGATGGCAATTTGTTGCAAGAGTTTTATTTTTTGTTTTTTATTGCAGGGAATGTGTAAACATTACGTAAGATCCTCTGATAGAAGTCAGTGGGTTGAGGACAGTCTTCAACTTGCGATGGAACATATTATAACAGAGGGTATGAACTGTTTTAGAGCATCGCAAGCACACGGGATTCCTTACCGTACGCTTAAACGCCCCCTAAAAAAGAATGTTGACAAAAAAATATACTGGATTGAATTCATTGTGTGCAAGAAGTGATTTCACGAGTTTTGCACACGGCAATAAAATATGTGCAATGACTGTGTTCCTAAGTAATGATAAACGAGTGAGGAAGTGTCCATGAGCTTAAGATTAAGTCAATTTTGTTATATACATGCACAAAACCAAGTTCAGGTAAAATACAGTAAATGTGTTAATTGCATTTGAATCAGGGAATACTAAAACGTTCTAAGTCACTATTTTTACGAAATCGATTTAATGGCGGGAAGTCATTCTTTGAAGGTAAATACAACTATGTATGCAAAAATATTCTAAGTCAAGTCTCTTTGTATGGTGATATAAGAGTTCTGTATTGCGTAGTGAAAACAAAAACGTTCTGAGTCAGTGACACAGGACCATTTTGTTTCCATTGGCCAGACTGACTCAGAAGTTTTTCGTTTGTATTGGCTAGACTGTTCTCCCGGTAAATTGAAACGGTGACAGTTGAGTTTGTTTTATAATATTTCAGTGTTAGTAAGAGATTGAAAATGGATGAAGAAAATAAAAGGAGAATTAATCAATAAAAAAAGTTTTATTCACGGCTTCAGTCTGAGGTATGTCCTGACAAATCTAAAGATCAACATCATGTTCTTGCCATTGTATTCGATTATATGCAGAACATTTCATTGCCAGTTATCCCTGTACAAGACACTTTTTATCTGAGACAGCTAAATGTCAACTAATTCTGATTTCATGATATCAAGAAAAACCATGCAACTTTGTACATTTACAATGAAGGCATCGCAAAAAAGGCCCTAATGAGGTGTGTTCTTTAGTTTTCGAATACCTTAGCTCTGTCCTAAATGATATAAAAGAAGTTCATGTCTACTGTGACAACTGTGGAGGCCAGAATAAAAGCTCTTAATAGTGTATTTTTGGCCTTCACAGATTCGGAATGATTTGAAAAAATTGAAAAATTCTATCCTATCAGAGGGCATTCTTTTTTTCCCTGCGATAGGGATTTCGCAATTGTCAAAAGGACCATGAGAAAACATGACAGATTTTACAGCATGCATCAGCTGACCAAAATTATTATAACTTCAAGTTTATCTAGAAAGTTTACAGTAGTAGAAGTTGAAATATGTGACATTAAAAATTTTAAGACTGGTGGCAAGAGTTTTACAAGAAAACATGTGTATCCGAGGAAAACAAGAGGGCGACATGTACAGAAAAAGAAACGAAGTGCAATTTGGTATAAGTTTTGTAATGCACTGTACTTATGATGATGACACAGCTGTTAAAGGTACCATAGTCACAAGAAGCCACATTGATGGGTTATTAGTAAACACGTACAAGCTATTGCACAACAGTGACCCTCGACCATCTTTTCCAGTGCGATTACGTAAGAGACAGGTAAAGTACATATAAAACCCCAAAAAGTACAAGACATTAGATCACTATTGCCATATGTACCTCTAGTGTACACGGACTTTTATGAAGAGTTGTTAAACTTGCCCACTGGAGGCGTAGATAGCGGCGCGTAGGAGCAAGAAGTTGATTAAAATAGTAAAAATTGGCCTAAAATACGTTTCTATCCAATACACTTTGTTAAAATGTGAGTTTTAGTTGACACTATTGTTTGTACACAAAATAGTTTAGACAAAATAAATATTCCATTAACAATTTTTCAATTTCTTATTAATTTTCCCTCAAGTAAATTAAAAGGTTCTAAGTCACACACCCAAATTTTATTTTTTTCTCATACATTTTGTTAAAATGTGAGTTTTAGTTGACACTTTTGTTCGTACACAAAACAGTTTATACAAAATAAATATTCCACTAAAAATTTTTCAAATTCTTATCAATTTTCCTGAAAATAAACTAAAAGGTTCTAAGTCAGACACCCTAATTTGAATTAATTTTAGGTTTATAGAAGAAAAAAAAGTGATTTTGGTCATGATTTAGCTCAAGTTTAGGTCATATATTAAAATGTAATTTTTCCATATTTTTAAACAAACAAGTAAAGAAACAGTTTTTGTTTTAGTTTTCTAAAAAACAAGGTTGGATGACTTAAAACGTTTCAGTATTCCCCGATTCATTTGCCATCTTACCCGATTATCGCGGAAAGATGCCGAGAGTGTCAGTAAGAACAAAACCTGTATCTATAAACAAGATAATTAATGTTTTCTGTTTTGTACCAAAAATAGTTTCAAAATACCTTCCAGACTTTGATATTTCAATATGAAATTCAAAACTAAATGAACAGTATCTTAAATTTTCAATCAAAGAAAAAGTCAGGCATCTTTACCCGATCCACTCTACACTATGCACCTTTGTAAGTATACATAGAGTGATATAATTAAAGGAATTCGCTCGAATTCACTACCAACTCTTTCACAATTATCGTGAGTACTTTCTTTAATTGATCAGTACTTAAAATATAAATGCATATTATTATGATGCTGTAAAGCATTTATTTCCAAATTTTCACAGCAATACATTTTAATGTACGCAGTTTTCCGAAATGATATGTGAAATATTTTGCTCCCTTTGTTTGTTTCTATAATATGATTCTCTGGAATAATTAGACCAGGCCTGCACAAACGGCGCTCATTGAGTGCGGTCTCTCCTTCGGAGCGGGAGAGCCGTCTAGCAGCTCGCCGGAATGCAAATTATCAACTTACAATGCAATACATTAACAATTCAATACTAAGAATGGCGTAATAATTTTAGTGTAAGCAAGAAGTACGTACAGCAATAACAAGAAATGACGTGAAAATCAGGAAATTATGTCCAAATTAGTGAAAACACTTAGGATTGAGTTTCCAGTTACAATTAATGAAAAAATAAAACTGATGTAACTTTGTGAACAAGATGTAATTAACATTACAGTTCGTTGTTTTACGAATCACTAATTCTGGGAATTAATAATGAAATAAAGAGTAATAAACTCTGTAAACCACATTCCATTCACGTCTTAAAGGTACTGTTCAAAATGTCCATCATCATCAGCGTGCGCTCCGTGTATTATCCGCACACATTTTACCTACAATTTTTTTTCAATGTAGTATGAATTTTCCTTCCCTAAATTCCATTGCCAATATTTGCATTCCATGGCACTGATCATTGACCAGTACCCAACTCAACTACCTGCTTCATAAAGAAACCCTAAATAACATTACTTCAACACTGATGCTTGTCCTTGTAAATTACCCCTAAGTACAGTGACTGTGGCAAGTTTTACAGTTTAACAGATATCGTGCAGTTGTCACCACAACATGAAGAATGCATCGATCAACCACCTATAGGCCTATAAACTCGTACAATGTGCTCAATTAAAGACTACCTATTGAGAATGCTGCGTCTGCTGTGTACTTTGCATTCATTATGATTGTCATATACCCAATTTAAGTATTTATAATTCAAGATTACCAGTAGTCTTAGGTGAGAAAAGTACTGTATTCTTAATTAGTTTACTATATACCTGAATAAAACCCAGACCAAGAAGTCTAATTTAAAAAAAAAATCGCATATTTTACGCACCCCAATTTTTCAAACAGCCAAAATAAATTAAAAAGTGCGCAAATTACGTGAGCAAATACGGTATTACAAAAACATAACAAACGACATATTATAAAAAGGTGATGCAAGATTATTGTGAAAATTCTGTTATGAGTTGAACAGAAGATGTACTGAAAAACCAAAGCGAAGACATCGTTTATATTATCTGTTCCTCGGAACTAGTCATAAGTTGAATATCTTTAATACCTATTACATTATAAACAAACAATATGCTATAAGAAAAAGCACTGTTCTCATTTTAAAGTGACGATCTTTAAAATCTGACGGTAAGTAATTTACAAGCTCAATAAACGTACGTAGTATTAAGTGCGCGGTGGTTTATTTCACACAACGCGCAACGCCGGGGAAAGGCACTAGAAGGTTTGCCACTCTCACTGACCTCACCTTGCATTCACAATGTATGATACGTCAGATGGGTAACAGTAGATACGTCACGCTATGAATACAGAGCTCTTGAGCAGGTCCCTTGCTTGTCGGAAAGTAGTCTATATATACATCGTGGAGTACCGCAATAATCTCTCCATTTATTATAATACTGAAAGGGCAGCGCGCGTCGCCAAATAAAGGGCTAGTCCATCGGCTTTTCATAACCAAGATGTCAACACAGAGCTGGGAAAGGAAAACGGTGTTGTGGGCATGTTTCCTCAGATAACTTTATGTAAATCTTACTCTGCATTCGTTATTATCCGTAAAGTCAATGTAAAAACTATATGGATCCCTTCAATATTACACTGAGCGTCTTTCGTTCTAGGACTCCCAGTCACTGGTCTCCTATATGGTGATGTTTGATGATTACTATGATTATACAGAGTGTTTCCGGGCTGGTGTTACAAACTTTCAGGGATGATGGGAAGGGCACATGTAGCAATTTGAGATAAGGAACCCTGGTCCGGAAATGACTGAGTTGAAAGTTATAAGCAAAAACAGTTGTGTGGAAATGGAATTGTAATTTGGTACCACGTGCCCTCCTTCCTTTAACCTTTGGAACAGTCGTGGAAAGATGGTATGGGACGGATGTCTCCTACGTGGCCCGATACAATCTGTGAGCTTGTTTACTGTTCCCATTGGCTCATTCGTATTCGAAAATCAGGTCTGCTTATTCCGCTCTCGTGTACTCCTCCATTTCAATAGAACTGATCGACTGGACACTGCTGTCTACAGATGTGCATATCAGAACCAATCATGTCCGTTACACATTACGCTATCTGCATTGCTTTAGTGTAGTTTCCGGTCCCCACCCCTCAGACAGCGCACTGAATGGAATACTGTAAGTAGACAACGTAAACAACATCAGCTGAATACAGTACGTGTAAGGTGTACAGATAAATACACATAAATAAGGTGTAAGAGGAATAAAATTATTTCATTTCAACACAACTATTTTTGCTTGTAACTTTCGATTCAGTAATTTCCGGACCAGGGTTCTTTATCTCAAATTGATGATGTGCCCTTCCCCATCATCCCTGAAAGTTTGTAACACTAGCCCTGAAACACTCTGTATAATGCGATGATTTCCCTTTGTTTCCTGTACCAGCAATAAAGGTGATTGTGAATTTTGCAAAAATTGTGATCAGGTGATTACATTCAGTATACGTAGCACAACAGTTAACTAAAAGAAATGCCAGGCTGGGAAAGAATCGAAGATAACTTTATGACAATAAAGTGCTCTTAACAATAGCCGAAATGGAGTTTAAAGGGCTGCCATACTTGGAACATCACATATAGAGCACAGCCAAGGACAGAGGATGTCAATGGTTTTCTAGTACCTGCCATGTTTTAAGGTTCCTTTTGTTTGTGCGTGTACGTTCTTAGGAATATTACATTAGTAGGAGCTCGGATGTTTGGCAAAATGCCTTTTTTACTGGGTTGAAGTAAATCATTATTTTCGTAGATATAAATATGATTTGGGGTAAATCAAAGAGATAGAGCTAATTTTTATTTTGTTTATTTTGCCTTTTTAAGGTGTTTCTTATGAATTAAATAATAAATGCCTTTTTTGTCATTTTAAAGCAATATTTCTTGTTTATTTGCAATTTTCTAATTAATTGTAACGTAATGTGTATGAAAATTAAATATATGAAAGAATGACACGCTTGAGTAACAATTGTAAATAAAAGTAATTTATTTCGGTGCTTAATTTGGTAATAATCGTGCTTTAATACCATCTGTGTAATATGAATAATGATCGATAAAAATATAATGTCATGTCTTCACAATACCAACAATCAGCTTTATAATTTTAAATATTAAGCCCGTTCTAATAGAAGTTGTCACGTAGAATTTTGAACTCCTTGCTTTCATATTTTCAAATCTTACTGTTACAATGTTGTGCTACACGTGTTTATTATTGTAGGAGAAAGTAATTTGAGTGACAGTCAGTTATTGTCGGGTGATAGATAGGTTAGTTAGAATGTCTAAATTCAGTAAACCATTGCAAAGTAAACTTCATGCTTACGTTAGTGAATTTGGTTCCCGTGTATGTTCAACCGATGGAACAGCTTCATTATGTAAGGTTTGTGAAAAGACAGTTAATCACGAAAACAAGTATTTTATAAGTTACCATGTGTCAACTACGAAGTAAATATGTGAGTTATGTTGATATAATTTAAATTTATTGGTAAAATATATTGTCTCTTTAAAATGTATGCCTTTTTTTTTTTTTTTTGCAAAATTTATTGTGCCTTTTTTCACGTATTATTACCTTTTTTGCCTGCCTGTTTTAACTGTTATATAGTACGTCCGCTCAAATGAGAGTCACTTGCATGTACCTTGAGCGGGAGGCGTCAGGTGTTTCAGTCTTGAAGCACGCGGCTGGTTGATGGTACGCCAGCGCTGTTGACAGATCTAAGTCGGTGCTCCGAAAACAAGTTCACATAGTATTCGGTTTCAGACGAGCATGCAAGTATAATACAGTTAGCTGAGAACAAGGCTGAGGACAGTAAATGTATATTGTGGCTTTTGTGTCTCATATAATATAAATAAAAAATAAAATATCTCCAACGTCAAACTTCTCAATGCAATACGTATTAAAACACAAGCTACCCAATATGTGTTCTCGTTTCAAAGAAATATTTTAATGGAACTATCACATTCAATGGGGTTTAAATATACAATTCATGGATCTCAACCAGCAGCAATGGAATCATTACGAATACGGATGTCGCGTTCCTCGTATTTACTGAATATAGAGTATTATCGACAACTGGATTATTCATTCATTCATTTATTTTATTCCATAGATCTTACATGAGCAATGAAGCTTTAAGATGTGGAACATGTCAACATTTTACAATATTACAATTACAATTTTTACAAATTTTTATAGTTTTACAATTTAGTAATTTTCTACAATTTTTACAATTTTGTACAATTTTTTTACATTTTTTTTTACATTTTGGCGAGATGTAGTGAGATGAGATGAGGTCCGAGGATTCGCCAAAATATTACCCGGCATTTGCCTTTTCGGTGGGGGAAACCTCGGAAAAACCCAACCAGGTAATCAAATCAAAGGGGTTGATGCCAAGGACTCGCCATAGACCATCCGGCTTCAGTCCCACGGCTGGGGAAAACCTCCGAAGAAACCAAAGTCCAAAGGGGGATCCAACCCAAGCCCGAACGCAGCTCCGGATCAGCAGCCCAGCGAGTCTGTCGACTGAGCAACATCGATGGCTCTACTAAAAGTATACAATACATAGCCAATCAGATTATTAAATTTACAAACGCAAACGATCATTCATAAGTTGAGCTATATTATAATACAAAACAATTTAATTAAATTTAAGGCATAAACAATTCAACCAGTTGTATACTTAGACGAAACATGGTATTATACCCATGACGGAGTAAAGTGTCGTCGGTGAGATGGGTCAAGTTATTGTGATGAAAAATTTTCTTCAGGTAAAGGACAACGAATGGTAATTTTATATGCGGAGGGAAGAAATGGTTTCATTCCAGGAGCATTATTCGTTACTCACCAAGTATGTGTAATGCCCCGGCTGATTACCATGGGACTATGAATTCTAAAATATTTGAAGAATGGTTTGAGGAATGTTTGCTAAAACGATTGGAAGAACCGTCTGTCATCATTATGGATAATGCCCCATACCATTCCCGTATTGTGAATCCTGTAGCTACCACTAGATCAACAATAGATGTCATTAAAACGTGAAAATAACATCCCTTTGGCCACGCCACTCCCAACAACAAAGTTACGTCTGCTACAAGACATAAAACGTAGCCATTACAGAGAAAAGATGTTATGTAATTGACGAACTATCATCAAAATACGGCCATGTTGTACTACGACTGCCCCCCTACCATTGCCATACAAATGCATTGGGAAACAAATCTGTTCAAGAAGTACGTGAATTAATAGTAAATATGATGGATGACATTAATAATAAAAAGCATTAGGTAAAGTAGGCCTATATCGAACATAAAGACAAAAGAAAGTGATTATCGCTGCTTAGAAGCTAGCTTGGAATCTTGTGTAATTGATTTAAATAGTGACTCAACGGACTCTGAATAGGAGGTGCTCGTGTTTTATTTCTGTATTTACAATACGCACACGAAGGTTCACTTTAGTCTTCACAAGGGAGAGATGGCAACGCAGCGTTGTTTACATGGAACCTGCTCGGAGTCGCGTGCCTACTTGCTCTCTGCGGTAAGTGTGTCCAATCGCACGTTTCAAGTGGCTCTCATTTGAGCGGACGTACTGTAAATGCCTAAACATCCGGGCTCTATACATTAGTAATATGGTTTTGAAGTCCCCTATATTTTAACTGCTAGGGCATTAAAGTCTAGTATTTGAGACCAAACAATGACTTGGAGGCTTTACATTAACGTATTATGAATGCGGTCAGCAGATCTGTGGGCAGTCAGGAATAGTCTAATTGAAGGAATGCGTGCTGCTCTGCCACCAAAGCTGTGTACAAATGACTGGACTTCACAGAACACTTACTATTGTATTAACGATTAAGGACTTATAGTTGAGTATTTATTTTCAAGGTCTGTACAACATTTTTGGGCATGCTGAGTATATCATAATGAGAATGTAAGAAATTAGCTGAATGTTACCAGAGATAACCAGAATAGAAAACTACATAGTGATATGTTTAGGAAGACACAAAATAAAAACGCGATAACATATCAACTGTTGCTATTTATATTTCAGTGATCTACTGTACTCCAACCAGGAGAAAGTCTCAGGGGAATGAGACGCAGCGGTGTAATGCTGTGAATGAATGTTGATGTCATAAGGTCACACACGTGGGTACACTCATCTCCATTGGCTAACTCTCAAAGCACAAACGATAACACTGATACACACATATTTATACTACCCTAGTTACAAATTATATCACGATTAATCTCCTGGTCTTTTAATCTCTCCATACTGGAAATAATGTATGCAGGAGAGCGCGTGTTTTTTAAACTGACGTTATAACGATAATATTATCTGTCTACTTCGCTCCAATATATGACGCAATAGTAAGCACATTCCTTTCACGGTTAATCTCCTGGTTGGAGAACAGTATAATACGTCGCTGTCCCGCGCCGTGGCGTCGTGGCATCATGCCTAGCAGAGCAGATGCCTAGGACTCGCGTTACGGAATGCGCGCTGGTTCGAATCTTCATGGGGGAAGAAATTTTATCATGAAATTTCGGTCAGTGTATGGGACTGGTGCCCACCCAGCATCGTGATGCAATTTGGGAGCTACGATAGGTAGCGAAAATACGGTTTCGCAAACCAGCTATAAAGACTGGGGGGAATCATCGTGATAACCACACGATACCTCCATTCTGGTTAGATGATCGTCCACCTCTGCTTCGGCATATGGACGTGAAACCAGCAGCCGGCTGGTCGGTCTTCGCCCTCCATGGGCTGTAGCGCCACGGATTTACTTTTTTATCTAATACATCGCCCCTAATGGTTCAGGGATAAAGCGCTCTTTTCTAGTCCCAAGGGTTGCGGGTTCAAATCCGATTGGGCTCAATGGATTTCTAGGACGGAAAAATCCGGAGCAAAAGTCCTCTGATTTTGATGACCACCTCAAAGTGTCAAAAAGCTCCTCTCTAGAGACGATATAGTATTTAAGGAAAGAGTGATAATAAATGTGTCACTATGAGTTAAGTTCGACTCTGTGTTCAAATTCAAAGAGATGAGTTATTGTTTTTTTTTACTACCGCTATTATTAATGTTATTGCAATTATTATTACTATTATTATTTTTTATTTTTCACTCAAGAGGCCCAATTATTATTTTCGCCGGAGACCTGTAATCATATAACACATTACAAGTATATTACCTACTTTCTAATACTCGAAATACATAGATTAGAATCTCTGTATTAGCATGACTCTTCATTGGAAGCATTTCAAAAGTAAAAATAAAAGTTGCCTCCTAGCAAAGCTATGTACATTTACTGTAGCTACGTGGTTTCTATAACGACTGCAGCAGTGAAGGGGCGATCTACTGGCGTTGAACAGCGTGAGCCTCGGGCCATTCTGCAATTTATGGCGAAAATACGGCTGGGATCAACCTCGACGAGTCTTCGCAGTCATAGTCAATCGTAATTCCTTCTAAGCAGCAAAAGCTTATCAATATCACACTCTTCCAGAAAAAAAAATATCAATTTTCATTATATTGCAAAGCTGAACACTGTTCATTGCCTAGAAATCTGCATTGTAAATTACCACTCAAATGTCTGCATTATTAGCTAGATTATTAAAATTGCGCCAGAATATATGGAATCTGCACCGCGTCATAAAGGCAGACTTCAGAGCTACGAGTCTTTTCTATCATCAGGATGTGATACAGCACTATTCTGTACACAAGAGGTAATTTGTGCTGTAGTTCTTAAAAATTATGGTTTATTTAACGACGTTCGAAACTGCAGAGGTTATATCAGCGTCGCCGGTGTGCAGGAATTTTGTCCCGCAGGAGTTCTTTCACAGCTTGATTCAGGGATTTCGGCACCTGGAAAAAGTAAGTACTGTCCGTTACTCAGGAGAAGACGAGCGGAAAGAATGTTACCTTCTTGACTATCGCTGTTGATTATTATAAACATCGCTCAGATAAGCATCCCAGTAGTCAGGTTATTACTCGTGCAGGAAACATGAGTAATAATGCGTATGGAAATTAAAGCTAAGTTGAACAGAAGGAGACCTAATGTTTCCGCTTACTGCAGTACAAATATCGCACGTGTTGTCGTTACGTTATCTGTTTACATCCCTTTCTCCTCAGTCCGCTCTAGTCTTCTCCTGAGTCACCGACAGTAGATAGAGCGAGTTACTCAACACTACTGACGGGCTGGGTTACATAGGTCAGGCTGCGCAGTCATAACATCTAACACTTCCTTATCATGTCGCGTTTCACTCCGTCTTAAAACACAATATTCTTCCACACGTGCTGTTACTAACCACTACTTCTGTTGACTAAACACTGTCATGATGACATATTTTCTTGATATGAGTGTCCCTCAGCTTCCAGCATAGATATTATTTTCAATCTTCCTCTTTCCTCTTCCCTTCCTATGCACATTTGTGATTAAATTTCTTTCTTGTGACGCAACACACAACTCGCTTACCAGTCAAACAACCAAGGACAGGAGTCATTAACGCTGAATCGAGCTGTACATGCCAGTAAATCTACTGGCATGAGTCTGTCGCATTTAAACACACTTAAATTTAAATGCCATCGACCTCGCCGGGATCGAACCCGCAACCTCTAGCATATAAGACCAGAGCTATACCAACTGTGTTACCGAGCACCTGTAGCACTTTGTTGACTCCAAAGAGATAACAGTTTTCTGTTCCTCATCCATGCATTTTTTTAAACAAATAAGAGGAGATGTAATAATCAAACACTGAACTCAGTCATAAGGCAAAGTGCATTTCCTCTCGTGATTTTACCACACTGGACGTTATGTATTCATATAATATAACAATTTTTACGCTCTCTACACAAGTTCCACCCTACTAGAATAATATAAAATGTGCAAGAAACTGCAATGTGCGATATGTCTCTGGAGGTTGCTCAAGTTTACTCTAACCCTTATCAGAATAAACCATTTATATAGTAGCTTTCAGCACTCTTTAAGCTACGTATATCTAGAAGTCAGCCGTCGACCCAAGGGACTATCCCACGGAATACATTAAAGACTTCTACACTACACCATCTGGGAACGCAAGAAAGAGTGTAGCTAGCGCCAGCTATTTTCATGTATGGGATTATTATATTGAAAACTTGGATGTGAGTTAACACTGCGTTAGCCGCGCCTGTGGTTAAAACGCTAGCGGACAGGTTTTTCATCCAGACAGGTCGGGTTCCATCCCGGGCCAGGTCGTAATGCAATTTGTAGTGTACAAATCAGATTTTGCAGAGGGGTTTTCTGGAGATACTCCCGATTCCCTTTTTCATTCCACCAACATTCTCCATCTCCTCTTCATCTCATTTATTATACTCAATAGCTAAAATAGGTTGGAGTGAATCTTTGAGGATAGTACGAATTTTCGATGCTGATATAGGAACTCTTGGGGATTATCATGTATTTGTATGATGATGGAGCCTGGCTCTGTCAGAGCTGAGGACTGATGGCCAACCTGTCAGCATGGTATTGACGAATGTCATCCATGCCAGCTGTCGGGCTTGGAAAAATCATTACTTACATACGAAGCATAATGAGCCAAAGAAAGCTTAAATGAAGGGTTCCGTTCCAGATCCCGCCCTCGAAAAGTTACGTCGCCCACTACTTTAGAGATGGATTGGAGACTCTGTGCAGTGAAGTGATTTGATCCAGAGTTTTAGCTCCCGTTCCTATTAAGGAATCGTTCACTGGGAGTAGCTCAAAGAACGGTTCCCTCCTGGCAGCCTAGTACTCTCCCTCTTTCACATCCACTTCGCACCAGCGCTTGACCTCCTCTCTTTACAGAAAGCATTTTTCAAAAGTGTCTGTTCGTTTACAGTCACATTGTTCAAAGGAGCTGATAGGTGGGTTACAACGTGCGGGAGGCATATTTAAATAGTTCGTTTTCGAAATGTCTCAAATTATTGTTTTATTAATTCATTCATTCATAGTGTTCTGCTCGAGTGCAGGTCTTTCACTGCAAACCCAGTATTCTCCGGTCTTTCCTATTTTCTGTCTTCTTCTTAGTCTCCGTACATGATTCATATATCTTAATGTCCTCTTTCATCTGAGATCTTCTGCCCCGAACTCTTCTCCCAGTCACCATTCCTTCCAGTGCATCCTTCAGTAGGCAGTTTCTTCTTAGTCAGTGATCCAGCCAATTTCTTTTTCGCTTCCTGAACAATTTCAGGATTATTCTTTCTCCATCCACTTTTTTCAACACAGCTACATTTCTTATTCTATCTGTCCATTTTTTTTCATTTCATTAGAGCTCTCCGCTCTGTTTAACTGTTATTTATTTATTTATTTATTTAACTAGCTAGCTAGTGAGTACAAATTAAAACTATAAAACAAAAATGTTTCTAATTACAACCATAAGAACCAGGCTCGAGTACGGTGTGGTCTTAGCCAATAATATAACATAAAATTTACAAGGACAGTTTACTAAATACAGTAACTTAATTCAAACCAATAAATAACACGCAAGAGCAAAGAAAATAAAAAAAAAAAAGGAAAAGAGAGAAAAAACACATTTAATATAAATTGGCAATTAGAGAGAAGCCAGTGATATTCAATAATAGTACATTATGCAACGACCCTATAATGGTAGTAATTAAGACGCGAGTACGTTTGTTTATGAAACGAGCGCAAGCGAGTTTCATAATTTTCATACGAGCGTCTTAATTACCGTTATAGGCAAGTTTCATACGACTTTTTGTGCTCGACCATATTTCTAACTTGAAATTATTCATAAGTATTCATGTTATGGTTATGTAAGCGAGGAGCGGAACTGATCTGAATTGTGAGATGTGCGCAGACGCGAAAGTATTGATTTTTTCCGAGGCACGAATGTCATTGACCTTGATATATAATCTAGAGAATAACATGAACATTAGGCTTGATATAAGCTGGAAATTGATTTAGAATTGAAAAACGAGAACACAAATTGAATTTATTTGAATACTATCTACAATTAACGCTAATTATTATAGTAACAGAACATAACCTTCTGCGACAGTATTGGATTTCCAGCTTCCGCGACTTTTCGCTAATTTTCTTTCGATTGCATATCCGAGAATAATCGATACTTGCGGTTTTATAATGGTACAATGGTAATTTCTCATTGGCTGAACAACTGAATTACAATGAATAGGTGTATTTTAATGAGGTGCATTAAAGGGTTACTACCAGGTGTATAATTACTACATTTCGGCATGGTCGAGCATAAAAACATTAATATAGTCGACAGAAATAAAAGGTAAAAAATACACACATTTGTTAATATTATATATTATGAATAATTTTATAAATTTATTTTTTAAAAGCTTCAATTTTAAAATACATCAAATTTGGAAAATGGTTTGTAATTTTATTATAAAGTCTTGGGCCAAAACTAGCACCATGCTTAAGTGCTGCACTTGTATGACATTTAGGCTCAATTAATGGGAACGAAGATTTCACACGCTTCAGTCTTCTCCATATTCACATTTCAAATGTTTCTAGTCTCTTCTCTTTACTTCATCGTAATGTCCATGTTTCTGCCTCATAAAATGCCACACTCTACACAAAGCACTTCACTAGTCTCTTCCTTAGTTATTTTTCCAGAGGCCAGCAGAGAATGCTCCTTTTTCTATTAAAGCTTCCTTGGCCATCGCTATTCTCCTTTTGATTTCCTGGCATAAGCTCATGTTACTGCTTATAGTACACCCCAAGATTTGAAGCTGTTCACTTGTTCTACTGTCTCATTTAGAATTAGCAAGTTTACCTTCTTTACTTTTCTTCCTATGACAACGGTCTTCGTCTTGTATGCATTTATCTTCATCCTATACTGCTCACAGCTGTTATTTAGCTCCAGTAGCATATACTTTAGTATCATCTACTTTTCTACTAACAACGCCATATCATCAGCAAATCTTGTGCACTTTATTCTTTTTCCTCCTACTTTTACCCCTCCCAGGTTCTGAAAACAGTTCTTCACCAAATCCTCCAAGTAGATGTTGAACAGGATATGTAATAAAGGACATCTGTCAAAATATGACATAATGTCCTTTCTTGAGAAGGGGATTGAAGGCAGTTCCTTTGATGGTAGGAAAATTCACGTATCTGTGAAATTTCCAAATAAACAGCAGTATGAGCAACTTATGAAAGATGAACACACAAAATAAACATTACTTTAAAACAGGAATAATATTACGTTCTGAATAATTAATGTTACTTATTACGAAACTCCACTTCAATGAACGCCATTCTTTATATAGCACTGTTACCTTCTCTCTTTCACGATGCAGATAGAACATTTAAGGCTATATAAGGAACGCTTTTATTGCTGCATAATTATGCCAAAAACTGACAGCACCATCTACCTTAGTAAACCAACATACTGCGTTCCAGTTATTGGAGTTTTGTGTCTGTTATGTAGGTCTATAGTATTGTTTTATCTAATTCATTTTCGAGTTTTTTTGTTAGATGCAATTATTATTTTAATTAATGTCATATAAAGTTTTATGCCAGAGAGAATTTCCCAAGGCAGTGCATGTGATAACAAAGAAGGCTTCGAAACGAAATTGCGTAAATGTGCCAATACCGTTTCATAATCAATTCAATCCATAAAACATTGTGATGTTGCGTGAAGTGGTTTCCCCAAATTTTTTAAAGAAGTTACATTAAGGAGTTAGGTACAACTGACACCAGTAAATTTTTGGAAATCTTCAACATTATTTTCCTCCATTACTGTTTCTTGTAAATAATGAAAATTGGTATGTGTAAAACACTGTCCTTCTGCTATATGAATTTTTTTTTTACAATTAAAAATATTATATCTATTTTTTTTTTTAAATTTAAAACGGTGCAGTTCACTGTGCTGTGATGAAGCGTTTCCCTCATAACTCAAACATTTTAACTTTTTCATGATCTCTCTCTTTTATTTTATTGCTGAAACTGATATTTACAATATCATGCTCTTTCAACTACATTCCTTAATAAATAATATTTTTTTTTATTTTTTTTTGTTGGAAAAAAATACCGATATTTCACCATTTTTTTTAAAAAGAATTTATTTTTTTTATCACATAATCTATCAGAGGTAGAGGAGTGATTTTACACCATATTACAGATATGACATACATAAATACACACAAAACATTTCATCACAGAATGTTGGATACATTTTGAGTTATGAGGGAAATGCCTAATCACTGCACAGTGAATTTTGAATTTTGATAAAAAAAATATATGTATATAATTTTTTTTAAATCTTCAAAATATATTTATCATATAGCAAAAGGACAGTGTTTCACATGCACTAATATGCATTATTGTACAAGATACAGTAATGGAGGAAATAAATGTTGAATATTTCCATAATTTTACTCCTTTAAGCTGTATCTAACCCCTTAAGAAGGTTGCGTAATAAGCACTGGACTAGTGACGATAAAGGAAAGCGGAACAGCCGCGCACACATCCTTAGTCAGTCAATTTATCACGCAAGTGCAACCTACCGTAGACTCTTGCTAATCCAGCCTCTTCTATGCCATTGCTGTTACTAACATTTTAATTGCACTGACAATTCGACTATAGAAATGTCAGATTTCTTCTAAAGTTTGGTAAATAGGCCTAATGTTTTCGCCTCATCTGAAAGCTCATTTCTTCTAATTTTAAAATATATAATAACTTGTACCCATTATCTCAATAATTTCACCATTATTTTGGCATTATAATATAAGCTCAATATATTTTCTCATCTTCAGTGTGTTTTCTCCTATTTCACATTTTTCGACATTTATTATCCTTCCGACGGACAAAAAGTAGACTTCCAATTGTGAAAAATACTTCATTGAGGCACCAAATTAAAGTTTAAACCATGTGCTTCGAGTATGTTGTAAACTATAATTATTATTTTCAATCGATTATTTTTATTTCATCCCAAAAATATACATACATACATACATACATACATACATACATACATACATACATACATACATACATACATACATACATACATACATACATACAGTAATACCTGGGAAGTTGACCACCTCTGTAACGTGAACACCTGCCTTAAATAACCAGCTTTTTAAGGAACCGGGAGGTTTCTATTTGTACTGTACAATAAATAGATTTCCTAAGTTGACCACCTGTCTAACTTGAATCTTGACCTTAATTTCATGTGCTTGGAGCTCTTTTCCCCCTGCGTAACATGACCATGAAGTTTTGTATCATGCTGTATAATGCATACAATTTTGTGTGTTGCTGTACAAAAATTCCTCTTAATGTAGCAAATCTATTTTTATGAATAGCGGTAGCTATTGGCACGCCTTCTGAAGGTCATTCTCCTCCCCTAATGGTCTTCCGGAAAGCCTGGGCTGGTGGAAGGTTAACGGTTCTTTTCTTTGACGTGAGTTCTTCAGATTTTCTTAAGATTTCAGTTATTTTATTTTATTTTATTTTTTATTTATTTATTTATTTATTTATTTATTTATTTATTTATTTATTTTTTGCATTTCAAGTGTACACTAGTGTTGGAGAAAATATTGAATGAAAATGATGAGAAAGAAGAGAAGAATGTCAGTGACAGTGACAGTGAAATTTCTGAACACATACAAATAGAGGATAAAATCATAACACTTAATGAAGCACTAAAACACGTAGACCAATTGATTAAATATTGTAACGTGAATAATACAAGTGCTGTAGAAGAATTTTACAGCTTATATACGGACACTGAAATGAAGATGCTTCGTACTAAAATTGTAACCAGTAAACAAGTGCATATTACAGACTTCTTTCAGTGAGCAGGTATTGTACTGTGTAGTTTGAAAGAGCAATCAGTTTTTGTTTTAACACTTATGTAAACTTATACTGTACGTACAGTACATAGTCTGAATAATAATACTGTATAGTGAAATACTGTACTGTACTTACTGTACATTATTTCTTTGTACAACTGTGACTACTGTACAATTTTTTCCAATGCCGTTAGTTTCCGTGTACATAATTATGTATACATTTCTGAAGTATTAATTACGTAGATAACCATTACAGATAAGGCAACAATAATTTCTGTAAGTTCACCCCTATGTATATTGACCAGGTGTGGTCGCAATCAGACACGGTCAACTTACACAGTTTTTACTGTAGTATATACAGAGTGTTTCAAAAATACGGGGCATAATTCCAGGTATGTATTTCCCACATGTAGACAATCAAAATAGTTCATTACAACATGTGTCCGGAAATGCTTCATTTCCGAGTTATGGCCTTCACAACATTGAAATTCACCGGAACGTTTTTCTTTCCGCAGGTCGTTGTCATTACAGAAGATGTTCAAAATGTCCACCTCCTGCTTGAATACAGACCTCACATCGATGTCTCATTGACCTGCGAACACGATCCCAAACTCTAGGAGTATTTCGTATGTCCTCAGAACATGCCACAGTTCGATTCCGAAGGGATTCCAAATCAGGCACCAGAGACGAATAAACTAATGATTTTAAATGGCCCCACAAGTAGAAATCGAGAGGGTTCAGATCAGGTGAGCGTGGAGGCCAAGCAATTCGGCCACCTCTACCTATCCATCGATCAGGAAACCTTCGATCCAAGTACCAGCGAGCCGTACGACTGAAGTGTGCAGGAGCGCCATCATGCAAGAAGTGAATGTGTTGACGATTGATCAGTGGAGTGTCTTCTAAAACATGAGGTATGGTGTTTTCCAGGAAGTTTGTGTACGCCTGTCCCGTAAGTCTGTTTACAAGTACATGGGCTCCAACTAATCGATCACCAATGATACCGGCCCACATGTTGAGGGAGAACCGCACCTGGTGATGAGATGGAACAGTTGCTGCACGTGGGTTTTCATACGCCCATACATGCTGATTGTGGAAATTTGTTATGCCATCTCGTGTGAACTGTACTTCATCTGTAAATAATACTAAGGCAGGAAAGTTCGGATTTACACCCCACTGCTGCAAGAACCACTGACAGAACCTAACTCGTGCAGGGTAATCTGCTGGTGACAGGGCCTGTACACGTTGCAAATGATAAGGATACAATTGATACTCTTTCAACAGTCTCCTGACAGCAGTCGTATGAGGAACATTGACTTCGTGTGCTGATAGAAGGAGTCATGTTCACAGCCTCCAGAATCTCCTCCTGTACTTCTGGAGTTGTAGATCTTGGTCGTCCCCTTCCCAAACCAGGAGAGTTAAATTTTCCATACTCGCACAGAAGGTAGGTAATGGAGAAGTACAAATGTCTTCCGATCTGGACATTGTCGCTATGGGTACCTCTCCTGATACAAACGACGAGCCAGCGCAGCATTGCCGTCCGCCTTACCGTACATGAATTGTATCTCTGCCAGCTCTTGATTTGAATACATGTCGCACAGTCTAACGCCTACACAACACTGAATGTAACCTTCGCCTCGGAATGAACTGTCAGAGTGGCCTCTTAATGTCTCCTTTGACGGCAACGACCTGCGCAAAGAAAAACGTTCCAGTGAAGGCCATAACTCGGAAATAAAGCATTTCCGGACACATGTTGTAATGAACTATTTTGATTGTCTACATGTGGGAAATACATACCTGAAATTATGCCCCGTATTTTTGAAACGCCCTGTATATTTTTTTTCTAAAATGTGGCATATCTTTTGAATGGTTCAAGGTAAATAAATAATTTTAGTTTGTAACATTCTCCATATATAAGGGGGTCATTTTGGCGAAAGAAATAATGGAGTTAGGTCGGTCCAAAATATTAATTTTTTTTCGAAAAAAAAATTTCTTTGAACCCCCAAATTCAGTTGTCAAGTTTGAATTATATCAAGTGCTTCGTTTACTTCCTAGAATCATGTCACCAAAGTTTGAAATACATTAAGGAAAAAATGTGGAATTTTTATCCTAAGAGTCGATGTATACCTAAATACAAGCTTAGACTAATATATCCCATAATTTTATTTGCTAAGGAGTTAAAATTCCTAATTTGTTTGAAGAAATATATTGTATAAGTAATACAGTAAAACACATATCACAGGTTCATATTCCTTAGAGAGCTATACAATAGAAGTGATAGGAAATACACTAGAAGGAGCCGGATAATTTATTATGAGGTCGGATTACTGAGGGCCGAATTAGCAAGGGTCTAGTGCAGACCTACTATAAATACTGCTGTACAAAAACAATAATTGTCACGTGATAATCTGTGACACGTAATTGGCTCCCGAATAGCTGTTGTAAGTTACATAGTTCGTTCAAAGATGAAAATATAAAACCAGTCGTCTGCGACCTCTCTGATAACCTAGTTAATGAACTAATGAGCGGTAACGAACTTTAAAAAGCTGATCTTTCACAAAGGAGTCGGTCACTCATGATTGGAATGCAACTATTATGGTGGCGTCTGTAAGAGAACGATTGAACTGTCACATCAAAATACAAATATTAATTACCTTTTAATCCTTCCTCCCCTGATACGCTCTTACTATAATAGAAGTCATCGTCGGTACTATCGCTCGTGTCTGTCATTTTTTTGTCGTCATCATCATCATCATCATCGTCATCATCATCATCATCACTGTCACTGTAGTGAATGAGAATTTAAAATAATATATCCTACAATTCAATTGTTTTCAACATGACATGTTCAATGTACTGTACTTAATTATTTTGAATGTCGTGTTTCTGCTGGCAGCCCATTATTTAATATCGACCCATATTAATTGAATTTGGTTAAGATCAGGATCGCAGGGGTGGGGAAACAGTCATAGTGCAATGTCGTATTCTGTCGATATCCGGTCTACCAAGCAAGTAGTGTGTGTTAGGTTATTTACTTTTAGATAAGTCATCGTCAAAGAGAATATTATAGTTAGTCTGGCTATACTGTAATTTCAGTTTCTAAGGAATTCGCTTTTGGATTGATTATTTATTTTGTTTGTTATGGTATAATGGATTGTATGTGTCTGGGTGGAAGTAAATTTAGATTCAACATTAATCAAATGCATCTGATATAATTTTCAGCAATCATCTACTGTTTAGATTTACAAATCAATAAATTACTTGGCAAGAGTCCATAATAACGCCCTCCAGAATGAACGATTATTTATTAAATATTCTTTTTTAGAAATACGTCCAGGACTTTGGAATAGTATGGCTCCTGTAAATGTAAGTTTTGTCTTCGTACAGTATATAATCGGCCATTCATCCGCTTTCTGCCGCCATGTAATGAGTCATGTAATTTCGTGTTTGGATTTCTATGTCGTGTTTCTTTTATAAGAAAGCTATGGTTAGTTTTCTTATCTTTCCACTTGAAACACAGATTTTTTACAACTAAACTTATGCTTGGTTAACTTCCTTGAAAGATAATTGCACATCTTAATTTCGTCAGCGGTCTCTTTATAATATTGTTACAGTCCATTTATACAAATAAAAATTTTTAATTTTATTGTCCGTCGAATAACACATTTGTAACAATCGTCGATGCCTCTGATTCTTTTGTCTACGGCATAATTTTTCTAGATGTTTCGAATGGTTTTCCTTTTACGGCACGCTTTTCCTTCTCTCCTGATATCTCTCACGCTGAACTTATTCCAATTGCTTGAAAAACTCTTTGTTGAACTTTCTGTATTTTTTTTGAATATGCCAGCCAACGTACTTCATTTTTGTTGCTTTACTCGTTTTTTTATGAACTCATAAACATTAGTGCAATGTTATGATTCTGAATGCGGATTGGTTTTATTTTTAGTTTGGAAGTAACTTGAGGCATTGTCTTAAAATATAATATATACATCACACATAGACCTAACGCAAATAATTTAAATAAAGAAATGAAATACAATAAGTTATATTTTCATTGACATTGAAAGAAATTAAAACATTAGAAATATATATATATATATATATGGTATATCACGAGGTTTTCCCCCGATTTATGGAGTTGATTCCTGGTGTTATTTGGAACCAAAAATTTAGATATAGTAATGGGGTGACCTTCATAATTAAGGAGTTACAACAGATTTTCGAAATACGCCGGGGTGTATGTAGTTCAAGACATATTTGCGTAGGTCTAACGATGTGTGGGGGGAGGATTTAACGTTTCACATTCCAAGTATGGAGAATTCTTCATGAGAACGGACTGCAAAAAGTGCAGGATTTAGAACCACATGATCACGCCAACCGTTTGCCTGCCAGATCCCCAAATTTAACACCACTAGATTACTGCAACTTGGGATGGATGAAAGATATCGTGTACCAGATTAGGGTGCAAACATGAGAAGAGTTGATTCAACGCATTCTCGATGCCACAGCGACAATAAGGAACAAACATGTGAAGTTACGAAATGTTACAAGCGCGGTTCACACCCGTGCGAATCTTTGCCTTCAGATGCAGGGAGGAAATTTTGAACATTTGCTTTAAATCCACTCTACATGCAAGAGACTGGTACAAAATAAAGCACTTGTTTGTATTCTAACTATGATTTCCATTTTTGCCAGTGACATCCTCAAATAATTTTTTTCTGCTCTTTTCAAATTGCCGTAACTCCTTAATTATGAATGTCATCCCATTACTGTATTTACATTTTTTGTTCCAAACAACACAAAGAATTACCACAATAAACCGGGGGAAAACCTCATGATACACCTTATATATTACGAGGCGTGTTCTTAAAGTAAGTTCCAAAAGGGTGTAGTAAGTAAACGGGAAGATATTTACAAATTATTTTTGTTGCATTGTATTCCCCACACTTCAATTACTTCTCAACATAATCTCCACCATTATTGAGGCATTTATCGAGTCGTGGCACAAGTCTTTCTATCCCCTCAATTGTAGAATTCGCCCGCCTGCAATGCGAACCACTCCCGCACTGCTGTTTTCACTTCGTCGCCATCAAAACGTTGACCACAGAGGAACTTCTTGAGGTACAGGAAGAGATGAAAGTCACTCGGAGCCAAATCCGGGCTGTAGGGGGGATGATCAATTTGTTCCCAGCCAAATTTCGAGATGAGATTTTGGATGTCGTCGCCATCAAAACGTTGATCACCGAGGAACTTCTTGAGATGCAGGAAGAGATGAAACTCACTCGGAGCCAAATCCGGGCTCTAGGGGGGATGGTTAATTTGTTCCCAGCCAAATTTCGAGATGAGATTTTGGATGTCGTCGCCATCAAAACGTTGATCACCGAGGAACTTCTTGAGATGCAGGAAGAGATGAAACTCACTCGGAGCCAAATCCGGGCTCTAGGGGGGATGGTCAATTTGTTCCCAGCCAAATTTCGAGATGAGATTTTGGGTGTCGTCACCATCAAAACGTTGACCACCGAGGAACTTCTTGAGGTGCAGGAAGAGATGAAAGTCACTCGGAACCAAATCCGGCTGTAGGAGGGATGGTCAATTTGTTCCTGTCCTCATGATTTTTTTCATCGACAGCACGCACCAAATTGTCATTGACCAACGATGGCCGACCGGTATGCTGCTCGTCATGCACAGAGACGCGGCCCTCTTTGAACTTCCTAACCCATCTCCTGACCATTCCATCACTAATGGCATCATCACCATACACCTCACAAAGATGACGATGAATGTCAGCTGGTTTGATGTTTCTCGCATTCAAGAAATGGATAACAGAGCGCATCTCACAGTCGGCGGGGTGCTCGATCACTTTAAACATTTCAACTGATCATAACTAACCCCACACACGGACTGAAGCTCTGAAACTGCATGCACAGCTTGTCTGAAGATTGAAGAAGAAAATATGCATGCGCAAAATAACGATTGCAGCGATGTGACGGCTATAATTGAAAACGGAACTTACTTTAAGAACACGCCTTGTATTTATACACCACGTCTGTGACGCAAGTGCTAATGTGCTCGTCTTCCGTCCACGAGGCCGAGATTTAAATGGAATTTGTGGTGAACAAAGCAGACATTTGAGAGGGTTTTTCTCAGGTTACTCCCGTTTTCCTCTATCATTCCACCAACACTCTCCACTCATCTATAATCTGCACTATTAAAAATATGTTGGGAGTGAAGGCTTGGGGATGGTACGTGTTTCCTAAGCTCACACTCAAAATTCTTGGGACTCCTAGTCCATCGAGCTTATAGGGCTACTCATCTGCGGATGGAAAGTGGCTCTAACAGGGGCTGAGACAGAATGGCCTAACTATCAGCCATGTGTCGGACTTGGACAATCATCACAAATATAGAGGACACAATGGGCCAAATCATGTCTAAGTGCAAGGACCCGTACCGAATCCAGCTCTTGACATTCCAAGCCGAACCGAGAGACGGTTAAATATGAAGCTCTTGTACTCTGGACGTCAGTCATTTTCAACTGGATGCTCTGTGACGTCATGGCAGGCTTCTCTCGTTCTCCGTAACAATCCAGGTAGACACTACGCAGCAGACCGCAACGCCTGGCCCTATCCAAGCAGTGGCATATGGCAAACCAGTGCAATGTAGTGTTTACAGTAATGATATCTTAGTGTATTAAGAATGATTATTATCGATCGTACGCTCGTACTGTGCTCTAGTCCAGACTATTCCAAGTGGGCATCCACCGGGATGCCGCGTAGCAGCCCTGGGTTCGTAGGAGCCGTGCCGAGCCCCGGAGAGAGACAGCGAGTGAGTGGGAAAGAGACGGATACCGATCGCGGAGAGGGAGGTACGCGTGCATGGGATGGAGTGAGCCAGTGAGGTGTATGAATGGCACATTTAGGACACAGAAAGAATTCAAGACTTACAACAATTTGCCTTTACAAAATAATACAACAAAATAAAATTGTCCTTTTTTTCTGTTCTTACGAAAACAGGTGACATTTCTTTGATTTCATCAACTTAGCTATATCAAGGAAAATTGTTTGAGCAGAATGAATGCGTAACACTGCTTCCAACGCAACATCGGACAAACATGACCTAGTTTTACTCTTATTCAGGTTCATGACTGAGAATATGTATTCGCATAGGTATGTAGAGCCAAACACAGGAATTAACTTGCATGTCAATGCATGGATACGTGGGAACTCTTTTTGTTCCAAGTTCTTACAGAACGCAACGACGCCACCTCCAATATTGTAATATCTATCTTAAAAAATTGTGTGACACTGGAGCCTTATCAGTTCTCTTCGGAATTTGACTGGAGCCTGCTCAACATTTACAGAAAAGGACGTCATAAAAATGTTCACCAAGTTCCTGCACGCGGCGAGAGATTGTTTGTGGAGAGAGACTAATTGTAGCTTGCACGGACAGCTCAATGTGCAGCGAAAAAAAGGGAAATATGAAATTTTTATGACATTGTCACTATTCGAAGAATACATACTGTACATAGTTAAACGGACAGAAATACCTTTAACCATTTAACAAACGTTTTTATAATATTTCTCATACATTGTTGACAAATGTTCAAAATAAACTTACTGTAAACATTAATTTCATTATATTGCGTTTAGAGTAGTTAATTAGTTGAAATGATATTTACTTCGTCGTAAGAAGACTGCATTTGAACTTTTAGTTTAGTTATTAATGCCTTCCTCTCTTCGCCGATAATATGAGCGTGGGTATCAGAATGTTTAACTTCAAAGTGACGCTTAATGTTGTACGTTTTGTCCCTTACATTGATATGACATATTAAACATTGAACATTGTTGTCAGATTAGACAAGATACAAGCCCTTCTAAGAGCGGTTAAATCCTGAACCGACTGTCGACGCACTTCTCTTCATTCTAATTCAAAACAGTTAAGCACAAGCGATAGCAGGCCTACACCATATGGATGACTGATGGAACGCATAATATAGCAATGCCTGCAGAATATCACCGAACAGACGAGGGGAAGATGATGATCGCATGCATTCGTACATCACCACAGTCTCAGTGACAGAGAGGAGTGGGCTCCGCTCTGGGCAGACACAGGCCATCGTCCGGGCTTCCTAACCCTCAAACGCTCTGTTGGAGTGGCATGTTCTACCTTCTGAACATATAACCTGTTTTTCTCGAACTGCCGATACCTTGGATATTTTGGGCATGCGATAGATTTTTTTTTTAATTTCATAAAATCATAGAGAGCATTTTGATTACAGACTCACTCATCAAAAACTACAGCACATAAAAACCTTCCACTGAACCTTTACCATTTTGTCAGAAATCACCCGTCGCTGAACGAGTGATAATGAAGCCATTTCACGGTGGCCTTTGGAGATTTATTTTTTCATTGGGTGTATACCAATACGATACACATACAGAATAATGTTCAATTGAAACAGGAGGTGTGCGTGCGTGCGTGTATGTATGTATGTATGTATGTATGTATGTATGTATGTATGTATGTATGTATGTATGTATGTATGTATGTATGTATGCATGCATGTAGTATCCGTGTATGTATGTGTGCACATACGTACCATCTACCACAAATAAAAGCTGTTTTAGCTAATCCTACGTGATAAACAATTGTGGAGGTTGCGAAGAAAACCGATCATTTCCACCGGAAATTAGAAATGAGTTTTTACAGTTTCGGTATGTTTAAGGAGGCATCTTTCTGAATATGTTACTGTTTTTATCCTAATTCGGTCATTTCCATGAGAAACAATGTGATAAATTCAGTATTTTCAATCAAAACCGGATAATTTTATATCATATTAATGTCAATATTATCATTGTCCTTTTTGTATCAAAAATGGACATTTTCAACACTGTATGTGTTGCAATTACCAATTCAATCAAAATCGGTCATTTTCACTCCTATGTGGAAGAGTTAAAATATCTTATTTACTAATTAAAATAATTGTAAAACGTGTTATAATATACTCATTTTTACATGATAATGAAAATGAAGGCTATCTAGGTAAATAGGGTATTCAATTCACAGTTCTATTTTAATGCAATGTGCATTCACATAGTTGAGTTAATGTGCTCTGGACGCCTATTGCTGGAAGATTATCTGGCCGATACGTACTACGTTTCTTTGCTGAGGATACAAATACTGACGACGTTTCCCCAGAGTATGGGGCAACTTCGGCAAATGTAGCATCTTTAATTTATTTTTATTTTTTAATTTACTGTTGTGTTTAATTCAATGCTTTACTTTTTGTAAATTCTAATCCATATTCATAATATAAATATATCAAGTGGATTTATCATTAAAATGTTGAAACATAAATTGTGTTTTGTTGTACTTATGTGAATTTTTAGCTTAACATGCCGAACTTGACCCGATCTCCCCTAGGCCAACAGGCTTCCTAAATATATTTATATAATTCATTTAGGTTGTTTCAAAATATTTTAGTGAGAATCATAAATATGTTAATTTTATCTTTGTTCCAATATGAAAAAATAATGAATATGTGAATGTTTTTAGTATCAGCAGTTTATTAAGCCTACGTTATAAAATGATAGGACCATGCATGATTGGCAGAAAGTAGCCTAGATGCAGTCTAGCGGCCGCACAACGTAGACTGCATCGGGAGATGATGCTGTACGCCAGTCTTGATGACGCGATTACTTGTTTAAACTCTGCCTTCCATCTTTTAAAACAACCTTCAGAAATAATACCGTATTTAAAATATACGCGTAAATTACTAGTACCGTAACATAAGTTGCATAATTGGGTATACTCAATTGAGAAGCTTTGGATTCTCAAGAAGTAACAAGAGTGTGTTTTTTTTTTATTAAAGCAACTGGATGATAGCCCTAATATTGAAAACTACGGTCATTAATTTAATGAACATTAATACGATATGACAGTAAAATATACAGATGAGAGTTACGTTTCTACAAGAAGCGTGTAGCCTACTGTTATGACCAGGCTTCGAGACTTCGGACCCGATAGAGTAGTTCAGTGGGAAATCCGCATAACGGCGTACTGAGTATAGTGGTAAAGCGTACAGTGGGTTGAGGTACTGTAGAATGAATGACAACAAATACGCAAAGGAAAACGCTCTGGATTTGAAGGTTCTGAAGAATAATTTGGTTTTCACACAAACCTATTTTCAAACTGTGTCTGAAACTATTACACGGTTAGAAAAATCAAGGCAAAAGATGCCGGAAGCTCTCAAATTCGTTGAGGAAATGACAGAGAATTAATGAGACACAAGTACATCGGTTACTGAACGTGTAAAACAGAAGTGGAAATCAATTTTATGTAAAAATAACGGATATGGAACATTGTGTAACATAAACAGAAAATTAGTGGACATAGAGTCACCCGAGAATAAAGGACAGTCTCTTAGAGATTGCAGTGATGTTAGGTTTTTTCGTTTTGCTCGTCTAAGTCATGCGGCGTAGAGCGCATGTTTTCACAGTACAAACTGTGTTTGGTAGACAACTGAAAAAGATTTACGTTTGAGACACTGAGAATGTATCTTGTAGTAGGTACATTGCAATTCTGTACTGTAACTGCACTTCCTAAAGATGACCAATAGGATAAATGAAGAAATTAAAATTGCTATATGTTTATTTCCACCATTAACACTATGTATAATTAAACACAAATTCTTATAAAAGACAGGAGAATAAATGCTTTTCACATTATTTTGACATTATCATTGTGTAATGTATATTTACTTTCAGAATATACATACTGTATGTGTGTGTTTCCCCATACTACCGTACTCTATTCTAAATAGCAACGTTGTTACCTCAACACATCTCTACCTTTCACTACCTGCAGCGAGTCAACAACCTATAGTACAAGCAGAGTAAACTTATTCTATCGGGTCCAAAGTCTCGAAGCCTGGTTATGACTCAACAACGCATATCGAACCAGTCTGTAAAGCTCGTGGGGGGTTGCATAAAATCGAGGCGCAAATTTCGAAATGAAAACAAAAAATTTACTTTTAATACAATTACAGGAATGATCCCGAAGCTTTGTAAGCGCATTCCGTCTTCTGCTTCGAAGAGACAGCCGTAGTGACTTTTCAAAATATTTTTTTGATCTGGGGGAAAAAGTTCAAATTTTATAAATATATTTTAAATATATGTATATAAAAAATGAATATCCATACAGTTATAATTTTACTAGACTTAAAACTATATTTTCAATGGTGAAGAAATGAAGATTCTCTCTTTAATTGTTCACGAGTAACCTTTCTCTAAATAATAGACTGCCGTAAAAACACATTACGTTGAACATGTACGTAGTAATATCACGAAAACTATTGGACAAAGGAAGCTGATATTGAGCAGAAATGAATGTCGTATTCACTTGATTTTTGTGACATATTACTCCAAAATTTAGAAAATGGAAATTGTTTTGCTGTCCGATTTCAAATGGAATGCCTCGTACATTTAGCACCATTCTTCCATTAATGTCTTATTTACATAAATGAGGAGTTGCAATAGTACCAAATTTGTTTTATAAACACAAATTGGTAGCCTAATATATTCTTCACTCCTTACATTAAATTGATGTAGAAAATGTTTGTAATTGAATTTATTGTGTTAATCATAAATGTAAAACAAACTACTTAACAAAAGGAAAACCACAGTTTGACGCACACAGATATATCACACACACAAATAACAATTCTTGCTGTCAAAGGACAAAAAGTAGCCGTGTTCAGGGAATGAGTTGTGCCCGTTGTGAACGTCAAGTGCATGTATACTATTGTGCCTGCATTATTTCTTCATTAAAACACAACATTTACATTATCCACGAGTGTGTTTAGTCGAATGCGTTTGTGAGCTACCAAAACAAATTTTTGTTTGCTGTCGTTTATCAGCTTCTTCTCTCCATAGTTGACATCAAAGCTGAATTAGGCTAATAAATATGTATGAGTGCCGAATACACTAAAAGCTGTAAATATTTACATTGTTTTGCAATTAATTTTACCAGTGGAGTCGTTTAAAATATCACCAGTTCACACACCCAACATTACCATTCGGGGAACTAAAAATCAAGATGGTTGTCAACTGTGGTACTTACATGAACAATGAACATTTAACAAAGTCCATCGCATTTCTTGGAGCTAATCTGCAGCAATATTCTTCCACAGTAACAGAAATGATTTTCCTACTATGTTATGCAAATTAATATATGTCACAAACTTCGATCCATTTATTCTTCTTGCCTATGCATACTGTATCTGGCTATCACTTTCAAAAACCCATATAATATTTCTGGACAAGCTCTCAAGCTCTTTAGTGAATTGTATTATTTGCATTACATCAAAGAGACATTTTCCTTCCAATTCTTGTCTTCTTAAACTTTTCTCCATTTGTACTGATCAACGATGTGTATTAATTATAATACAGAGTTGGTACTTCTCTATATTATATACAATATTTATGTTTTCTATCCTTTGGATCTCGTTCTATTAATTTTAATTTATATATTTTACATAGCCTACGTTGCTTTTGTATAGTATCCTCATATTTATTTTATTTGGGGTTGTTTTTTTTTTCCAATATACTGTACATATTATGTTAACTAAGGTACCTGCAGGTAATATTCATTCATTCATTCATTTAGTGTTCTACCCAAGGGCAGGACTTTCAATGCAAACCCAGCTTCTTCCAATTTTCCTATTTTCTGCCTTCCTCTTTGTTTCCTCATATGATTAATATATTTCAATGTCGTCTATCATCTGATATCTTCTTCTACCCGGAACTCTTATCCCGTTCACCAATCCTTCCAGTGCATCCTTCATTAGGTAGTTTCTTCTCAGTCAGTGACCCAACCAATTCCTTTTCCTCTTCCTGATCAGTTTCAGCATCATTCTTTCTTCACCCACACTTTCCAACACAACTTCATTTCTTATTCTGTCTGTCCATTTCACACGTTCCATTCTTCTCCATATCCACGTTTCAAGTGCTTCTATCGCTTCTCTTTATTTCGC
Source organism: Periplaneta americana (assembly GCF_040183065.1). Taxonomy (NCBI): domain Eukaryota; kingdom Metazoa; phylum Arthropoda; class Insecta; order Blattodea; family Blattidae; genus Periplaneta; species Periplaneta americana. The sequence goes on from NC_091124.1 coordinate 100,927,420, forward strand.
CGTAATGTCCATGTTTCTGCGCAATACAGTGCCACACTCCATACAAAGCATTTCACTAGTCTCTTCCTTAGTTATTTTGCCAGATATCCGCAGAAGATGCTTCTTTTTCTATTAAAAGCTTCCTTTGCCATTGCTACCCTCCTTCTCACTTCCTGGCAGCAACTCATGTTACTGCTTATAGTACATTCCAAGTATTTGAAGCTGTCCACTTGGTCTACTGCCTCAATTAAAATTCGCAAGTATATCTTCTGTATTTTTCTTCCTATGATCATGCTCTTCGTCTTACTTGCATTTATCTTCATCCCATACTGTTCACAGCTGTCATTTAGCTCCAGTAGCATATCCTTAAGTATAATTTCCTCTTCTGCTAACAACGCCATATCATCAGCAAATCTTATGAACTTTATTCTTCTTCCTCCTACTATCACTCCTTCCATGTCCTGAAGTCCGTTCTTTACTAAATTCTCCAAGTAGATGTATAACAGGATAGGTGATAAAGGACATCCTTGACGTACTCCTCTCCCAATTTCACTTCCTTCTGACATTTCGTCTCCTACTCTGACTTTGACTCGTTGTTTCATATAAAGATTACTGAAGGGTCTTCTCTCTTTCCAATCCACACAAATTTTCTTTAGGTTCCCCGTCAGTTTATTCCAATCCACCAAATACTATATACAATTCTTTATTCTTTTCTAGGTATCTTTCGCCTATTGTCCGTAGCAGTCCAATTGCATCTCTAGTACCTTTTCCCTTCCTGAAGCCAAACTGCTCTTCTTCCAACTGTTCTTCCATCTTACAATATAAACATTGATTCAGTATTCGCAAGAAAATCTTCGCAGAGTGCGATATTAGACTGATAATCCTGAATCCTTACATTTCTTGGCATTGTTTTTCTTCGATATTGGAATCAACACTGTCTCCATAAAATCTTCAGCCCATTCGCCTTTCTAATACATTTCGTTGCATAATGATAGAATTTTCTTCTTGTCTTCACCCAAGCATTTCACTAATTCATTGGAGATTCCATCAACTCCTTTTGCTTTCCCATTCTTCATTTCCTTAAGCGCTAGTTCAATTTCTTCGCTTAAAATAGAAAATCCCTTGTCTTTTGATACAGGTAGGTAATATGGTCATCTTAATTTTAAGTAATGTTTTCATGACTGTGGTATTCCTTAAGTAAAAAGTTCGTTTGTTTGCATGAACTTTGATTCTTTATTCATGCATAGAAAAATAATCCAAGACTTTTCTTTAAATCAGAGTGTTTTGTTTGTTACATTCTGAAAAATCTTACATTGTGCATGTAATATGCCGATATGAAGGTAATATGGCCAGAAGAAAGAAACTTAATTATTTTGGAAAGAAAAACATTTATTGGTAATAATAAAGTTTGAATTGAAGATAATGGTTCTTGCATTCAAAAAAACATATTCCCACAAATAATTTATGACTAGGTCTATAAATCATTGGAATTAAAAAAGTGACAGAGTTAACAAACACAAAATTGAAAGAATATATATTTAACTTGGCATATGTATGTGTAACAAATAAATAAGTCATACTGGCACTATCTTTGGGTTATCATATCAAGTAGCTGTACAGAATGATTCATAAGTCACTGTACAAACTTCGTGAGTGTAATAAAGATGTAAAAACTACAGTAAAATGTTATATAAGCACTTTTTTAACTTGATTTATTTCAGAATTATGACGAATAATATATAAAACAAATGAACCAGTATGGTGGACAATCAGTTAATCGGACCGCATGTTCTATCACCGCGCCTGACTGGCCTAGTGTACCGACAGTTTTTGGAATATGAATTGGTTGGTCTGCTTCATGAAGATGTCCCACTCGCTACACGAACCACCTTATGGTTTATGCACGATGTTGTTCCTGCTTATTTCAGTCGTGAGGCAAAGACTTATCTCAATGTTACATGTCCCGATAAGTGGATAAGTCATGCATGACCAGTTGCTTGGCCAGCTAGATCACCAGACCTTAACCCCCTGGACTTCAACCTTCGGAGCCGTCTCAAGGCGCTCGTTTATGGTAGGCCTACTGAAATTCCGAACGTAGTAGAACTACAGCAGCGAATTAAAAATGATTTTGAAACTATGCGGAATGAGTTGAACGGGGTCTGCAAGATTCAAAAAGCAGTACGACAATCACGTCACTGTCTTCACCTTCATGGACGTCACTTTGAACATGTTTTGGGGTAAATGTACTTGCGTTGTTTGTATTGAATTTGTGATGCCTTTGTTTAGCTGTACTCTGAGAGGAATTAATTTTGTTTTGTTTGTGTTGCACTTGTGATCCCTACTCTGCTGCATAACTCTGAAATAAATCAATTTCAGAAGAAGTGCTATATAACATGTTACTCTTATTTTTGCTTCTACAATACACCCACGAAGTTTGTACAGTGACTTATGAATCACCCTATACAATAGTAATGTGGCCACATTATCTGCATTTACCATATTTTTATACCGTACCTTACTATACATATAAGTGCAATTATTAAGTTAAAAATTAAAATCCTATTTAAGGACATTTTATGAATACTTGCCATTTCAATATCACAAACCTATTTAAGCTTTATACAAGTTGTAACAAGTTGAAGCAAAATATTTAACTTACGTTGTTTTGGCAAAATTTATTATATTAGACTACTCATTAGACCTCCACAATTCTATCTGTGAATTTCAGTCGCTGCATTGCCTTTTCCCGTAATATAGAATGATTGGACGTACTTCACTATTGGACCAACTTTTTCAATGCATGGTCACTTAAAACTTCTAGTAATGCACTCAAAATAACTTCCCCGTGTCCTTTGCGCAGATATACATTGACTTTCAAGTAATTGATAATTTTATTATAGTTTATATATAACATATTATAACTTGTTCAATGCTCATTACAGACATCCAATGTTTATTTAAAATAAATTCATATTGAACTGGAAAACAGCTGATTTTTCCAGAGGTGCTGGATGCAGGTAATATGGCCACGGATATGCGACTGTGTGCAATTTGCGGTGTGTACGTACATGCATGAGGAATGTGCTGGACTCACAAATGACTTATTTGTTACACATCTACTTATACCAAGTTATATATATATATATATATATATATATATATATATATATATATTTCATTTTTGTGTTTGTTAACTTTGTCATTAGTTTTTTCTTAAATTCCTTTATAGACCCAATCACAAATGATTTGTGGGAATATTTTTTGAAGCAGGAACCATTATTTTCATTCCAAACTTTATTAATCACCAATGAATATTTTCTTTTCAAAATAATGCATTTTCTTTATTCTAGTCATATTACTTTCATATAGGTATATTACCTGCACAATGTAAGATTTTTCAAAATGTAAAAATCCAAACACTCTGATTTAAAGAAATGTCTTGGATTATGTTTTTATGCATGCATAAAGAATCGAAGTTCTTGCAAACTCATGAAATTTTTATTTAAGAAATACCACAATCATGAAAACATTAATTCAAATTCAGGTGTCCATATTACCTTCAGGTACCTTATACTACCCTATAATAAAAATGTTTAGACACAACACATACTTTCATACTAAATCCAAAGAGTGATAATGCTTTTGGCCAAAACAACGGCCCAATTTAAAAGGGAAACAAAGCAAGATTTAAAGTTTTGAAAAACCTGAATTTTAAAACTTCATGTTGCTTTGAAAAATCCAATTAACACACTCTAATTACAAACTTAAAGTTTACATAAAATATCATTAATAGAATGCGGAGTATTTTAAACGATCCTTTGATTTTTCACAGCAACATAAAGCTTAAAAATGCAGGTTTTTCAAAGCTCTCAAATTTCAGTTGTTTCCCTTTTGTACTGGGCTGTCGAAAATATGTCAGAAAAATGGCTTGTGTAGACTTATCATAGATTAAAAAATTGTTTTATAGTACTTAACATAAATATTATGACACGCAACATCTGCAAAAAAAAATGATTTCTAGTTATGTGTAAGACCTGTCCGAACTTAAAAAAACAAACTTTTCAGAGGTTCAAAATTTATAAGTACAACGAATAAGGTCAGACATATATATGACAGTGCTGTGAATTAATTCACCCACATTTTCATTAAATTAAGTATTATGTACAGCTTACAGCAGTAAAATTTTGGAAATATTCAACAGTTTTTCCTCCATTACTGTATCTTGTACAATAATGAAATTATTATGTGTAAAACACTGTCCTTCTGCTATATAAAAAAAATATTTTTACGATTTAAAAAAATTATTTACACTTTTTTTTTTTTCAAAATTCAGTTCACTGTGCAGTGATGAAGCGTTTCCCACATAACTAAAAAATTATCCAACATTCTGTGATGAAATTTTTGTCTATATTTATGCATGTCATATCTACAATATGATGTAAGATCAATTCTCTACCTTTGATAGATTGTCCGATAAAAAAATTAATTAATCTAAAAATGGTCAAATATCAGTATTTTCTTCTAACAAGAAATAAAAAAATATTACTTATTAAGGAATGTGGTTGAAAGAACATGATATTGTAGACATGAGTTTCAGCAATAAAATAAAAGAGAGAGATCATGAAAAAGTTAAGACGTTTATGAGTTATGAGGGAAACGCTTCATCACTGCACAGTAAACTGCCATTACTTTTAATTTAGAAAAAAATTTATAAATATTTTTTTTATCGTAAAGATATTTTTTCCATACAGCAGAAGGACAGTCTTTTACACATACCAATTTTAATTATTATACAAGATACAGTAATGGAGAAAAAAAAAGTTGAATATTTCCAAAAATGTTACTGCCGTAAACTGTACCTAACCCCTTAAACTGATGTCAATTATAAGTTTAAAGTAACTACATTGTATAATTAGGTCACTCAAACACCGATAAGGTTAAAAAAAGTACCGGGTGGTCCAAATTAATTGAGTCATTCTGTCGAAAATGATAAGAAATATGTCTTTACTAACGGGAACCAATCTCTATACTTCAGGAAAATAGAACCGAAGTCTTTATAATTGCAGCTTTGGATCAAGATATTTGATTGATAAGTCAACTCTTTTCCCCTTTTGCACTACTGAACTCAATGTCGAAGATTGATGTTTTCCATTGAGTACTCCAATGTAAATTTCTTTGAAACAATCCATCCAATGCTGTTTTATTTAAACATTGTCTGACGTCTAGGCTAAACAAAAGAGCAGTGTTTGGTTATGAGTCGCATTGTGACATAATGAGTGTTGGCGTATTCGGCAGAAGTTCCCGGAAAATATTATTACCGAGAAATGTGGACTCGAGAGATGTACGTTTAGTAAACTGACCCTTCTTTCGAGGGACAAGGGAGAGGACAAATCATTGGAGCTCAGTCGGCGGTAAATTGCGCCATCCAGCCGACGGACTATTTTATTGCCACCCCAGGAAGGCGACGAGGAGGCGCAGGAAGTGATAACGGGTCCTTCCCCGCACTAATCGAATACAGACCCCACCCGGTGCACTGGTAATGGGCCCGCGTTATCTTAGCAGTGCAAAACATATGAGATAAATTGTCTTTAATTGTCGAGTTGCGAAGACGATAGATTGGCCTATTCATCATGGGAGAGGACCCAATCGTGTTTCTATGACAACAGTAATGGATCAAATTCACTAGAAGCTGTGACGTAACCTGAATGAATTCATTCATATCACGGAACTGAGTAGAACTTTCTAACAATTTTATAATTATAAATAATACAAATTGAGATAATATTTTATGCAACCTAAAAGCAATATTTAGATATTCCAGCAAACCTTTACGTAAAATTACAGCGCTACGTATACGTGACTTGGGTAATATACCAAGATATATAATCTCCAAGTGTAAACAACAATCACTGGTCAACAATGATTTTGTTAAATGTACAATTTCTGCTGTTTCTTATGTAATGTTATCTGCTGATTCCAAAAATTATCAGAATTTTTCTACCACCTACCATTTTTTTTTTGTTACTTTAGAAAACTGATTTACTTTTATTCATTTAAATTCAATTTATTTGGCCATTAGACATACAGTTTTACGCTTCGTCAGAATACATTGAGAAAACATATAAATATATTTTTAAAAACACTAATAAAAGAAACAGTAAAATTTAAGTAATACAATGAAAACATGAAATAATTTGAAACTTTTAAATTGAAGAAAACTAACTAAATTGCAATTAAACTGATTTATTAAAATACAATTTCATACAAATTTGTGTTGAAAAACTCAGCAACAGAATAAAAAGGATTATTTAATAACCAATTGTAAAATCTAGTTTTGAAGCTATTGATTGGTAATTTATAATATTGACTTGGGAGCTTATTATATAATTTCATCCCCATAATTAAAGAGTTTGTGTTACTCTTGTGTAATCTACAATATGGAATATTAATTTGTTGACTATTTCTAATTTCATGATCATGTAAATTGGCCAATAATGAGTAATTGTCGATATTTTGTCGAGTGTAAAGAACTAGATCATATATATACACAAATTTATGATTGTTAAAATACGTGATTGTCTGAAAAGTGGCCGACAATGTTCCGGATAGTTTTATTTACATAAAATTGATATATATATATATATATATATATATATATATATATATACAGTCCTTGCGAATCCAGAAATGCATATAGAATGTTAGTTGGGAGGCCGGAGGGAAAAAGGCCTTTGGGGAGGCCGAGACGTAGATGGGAAGATAATATTAAAATTGATTTGAGGGAGGTGGGATATGATAGAGACTGGATTAATCTTATTAAATAAGTATATAATAAATTTCAATCTTAAGACATATCAACTTGCAAATGTTTATTTGCTATTTAATAACAACATATGAACGTTTTCGCCGTTTAGGGCATCTTCAGATATAACAAAAAATATGTAATCTGGACCTATAATAGTAAATTATGCAAATGACAAGGAGTAGAGAACAATATATGTAATACATGAGATTCATGAGCTTTATGTAAAATATGACATAATACAGGATGAATATTGAGATGATCTTTGGATTTTAAAATTAAACTGGACGAACATTTTTACATATAGCTCATGTTACAATTAAATATACAATGATTAAAATTTGTCAATGATGTTAAAATTTAAAATTTATAATGATGGTATTAAAATGTTTTAGAGTACTGTAATCATAGCTGAGAATTGTCGTAAGTTACAAGATAGTTTGCGTAGCTGATGTTCGTGTGTTTTGTAATTGTTTCATCTGAAAATTGAGATGAAGAAATAATAATAAATGCAAAAAATATAAACGAGTTATTATATAGAGACGCAGATAATTATATTATAAAAGTACTTACTAAAAAACGTTCATTAATGAACTAATGTTGTTTATGTTAAAGAATTGCTATTAGGTGTAATTAGATTTGTTGAGATATTTGCTCGTTGAGTATGAATGTAGTGTAATGTACGAAGATTTCGTAATGAATTTTAGACATTCACTGAAAATTAAATAGAGAAAATCAATATTATATTTCGTAGTAATTAGTAATAATTAGATGAGCTATAATACCAAATATATGTAAGTGAATTTAAGGCAGCAGTAATAATTATTATAAGATTACTTACTTAAAGAGGTCGTTGGCTTTTGAAATGGATGTTGTTTGACGACAGTGACTACTCTAATTTGATGACATCCTATTACGTGTCATCAGGTTTATTGAAATATGTAAATGAAGATGTTCTATAAATATAAGAATATTAACTATTAATATGCTTTTCAATTTTGATATGAGGGAAGGATGTAATTGTTTTAATGAATTTGACGGTATTCAAATACTTACATTTGTGTGTGCTGGTGTTGGTGTGTTGGTGGTTTTAAGAGAACTGAGGCCTAGATAATCGTGTGTATTGAGGTATGCAGCGGCGCAAGAATATGAAAGGAACTATTTGAATGGCGTATCAAGATCAATGTGAATAGGTTTATTTTAAATTGCATACATAAACAACATTAGTTCATTAATGAACGTTTTTTAGTAAGTACTTTTATAATATAATTATCTGCGTCTCTATATAATAACTCGTTTATATTTTTTGCATTTATTATTATTTCTTCATCTCAATTTTCAGATGAAACAATTACAAAACACACGAACATCAGCTACGCAAACTATCTTGTAACTTACGACAATTCTCAGCTATGATTACAGTACTCTAAAACATTTTAATACCATCATTATAAATTTTAAATTTTAACATCATTGACAAATTTTAATCATTGTATATTTAATTGTAACATGAGCTATATGTAAAAATGTTCGTCCAGTTTAATTTTAAAATCCAAAGATCATCTCAATATTCATCCTGTATTATGTCATATTTTACATAAAGCTCATGAATCTCATGTATTACATATATTGTTCTCTACTCCTTGTCATTTGCATAATTTACTATTATAGGTCCAGATTACATATTTTTGTTATATCTGAAGATGCCCTAAACGGCGAAAACGTTCATATGTTGTTATTAAATAGCAAATAAACATTTGCAAGTTGATATGTCTTAAGATTGAAATTTATTATATACTTATTTAATAATTTACCAGGCATATTGATATATAAAATGAATTGTAAATGGATTAATTTTGCTCAGGATAGGGACCAATGGCGAGCTTATATGTGGGCGGCAATGAACCTACGGGTTCCTTAAAAGCCAGTAAGTAGTATATACAGTCCTTAACATACTAATTTAAAGAAAATATTTCAAATATTTCAATTCATTGCTTTACGAATTGACCTATAACTCTAGATCACTGTTGCCTGTGAAGTTAGAATTCATAAAAATGAATTTTATTTCTCATAAGATTGGGAGAGTTAGTATTAATTCTCAGTTGACTTGGAACTTACAATCACGAAACAAATTTCATAACCCGTGTTTTCTTTGTCCCAATTCTAAGTGTGATAAATGTATCTTATAAAGTGAAACATACCTAGAAAATCACAAACAATTCTTTTACGTTCCTGAATTAACTTGGCAAGCACCAAAGTGAACTTTACTACACTATTTTAAAGAGCGTACGGGTGTTCTTTTTATTGCAAAAAAGGTAAGAACATGAACTGCGCCCCTAAAATCCGTTGTGATCCATGTAATTCTCTTAACTGGTTGGGTGACATGCTTTTTCGAAATCCAATGATATGCTGGGAACCTAAGGTTCATTCAACAGACTTTTACTTTCTAGGAACCACAGATCTGAAGATTACAGAGAACTTGTCAGCTAGTTGATTCAGAAGTATCACGTGATGTGGTGTCGTATCTCTCAAAATAACTTCTTGCATTCTCGTCTATTTTTTCTTTCCTCAAAACCTTCAGGTAGTGAGCGACAAACATGGGGAGCGTTTTCATCAGAATTTTTCTGAAATGGAAAGACGCTACAGGAAAAATGGTGCTCAAATATTCTGTCAGACTACTCCACGACACTCAAAAAAGATGTTTCTCAAGCGAAGTATAGTCTAAAATCTATTCCACACACATTTTAGTAAATAAATGTTACAAGATATCAATACTAGAAAAGTCTGAAGTATATTTCATATAATTACTCAAAAACCTTGGGTTCTAGAACAATTTTAAAAACAGGTTTGAAATCAGCACGAAAAATGCTATAAAAATCACCCACTCTTTATCTTTTAACAAAAATATGTTTAATTTTGTTGACCAGTGAATTAAAGCAATGGTTTAGGAAGTATGTGACATAAAATATCAACAGTGACTATATTTTAAACCAGATAAATTAACTACATTTAATTGTTTTTGTTCAAATATATCCTATGTGACTAATATAGATGTGAATATTTTTTTATAAATTTAAGTTTCTCTATGATACAATATTAATAAACTCTTCAAACCGAAGAAATTTTAAATTTTACAAAGTGTTGGTGGTCCCATTCCTTCCACATATGAGTGAAAACTGGCTGCTATTTCCAAATCAGATAAAAAAGCACAGATCAAAAATGAGACTTTTAATATCAATATCAAGTTACATTTGAAAGTATTGTATTCGTAAGATGAATGGGGAGATTCCAGAAAAACGGAATAATTTTAATTTAAATACTAAACAATAAATTAGTGACATACCGGTATGTGAAAAACCAGTTTAAATTGCTAATTATACGTTAAGATTTTAGAAACAAATCAACTAAACTATATCTCGTGTACGGCAGGGAAGGTCGTGTTTGGGCATGTGCTTCGATAGTTCGTCTCCCTGAACATCGTCGATGACAAATGTATTAAACGAGAATAATACGATCACTAATAAATATAGAGAAATATTTGATAATCTGAAAGATTCTAATGCTGTAATTAGGTATTGAAATCAGGTTGAAAATAAAGATAGATTGAAGATTATCTAACGAATTATTTTGAGAGTTGCATAATTCTATTTATTAGTTATTCAACATTGGTCACAAAAATATAAAACATTTATGTTACAAGACATGAACATAAGTACCAAGTCTAAGGTCGCCAATTGGTTATCATGTTACTTTAAAACTTCCTCCACCGTCTAAAAGCGAAAGTGACTACAATGGTAAACGGTCAATTATTGAAAATACTGAATGGCGACAGGTCTCAAGTTATTGTGTGCTTATTTGTTACTTCATTTCATCACCACCAGTCCCACATTATAGTGCCAAACAATATGACAACATAGAAGCAAGCAAGAGAAGGCATCCTGCGTCCTGGAATTCGCACGAACGGGAGCTGTTGTGACATTACAGCGAAACTTTAGGACTAAATTTGGTAAGGATGCACAACACAGAATTGCTCGTTGGGTGAAGCAATTCGAAAACAGTGGCTGTTTATGTCTCGGGAAAAGTCCGCACCGTCCAGAGACCGGAAGACAGTAAACACGATGCGTGCCGTGTACGAATGCAGTCCTAGCAAGTCAGCAAGGCGGGCTAGTAGGCAAATATAAATTCCAGAATACAAGTTATAGCGTATCTTACGGAAGCGTACGGATACACTACCAGAATGTTGGATCGTTACAGGTACATATTTTGCAATATATTTTAAGGTACCATGGAACACTGGTAACGGAAAACGATAGCGTAGAAATACAATGATAAAATATATGATGAGAAAAATATTAGAAGAGGAAAATGTTCTGAAAAGTAATTAATTATTTAATTTATTTCATGAAAATGAGTAGTGAATTTAGAAGTGCCTTGTAACATACCTATAATAAATCAACTAATTTATATTAGAATTGTCCATGGAAAGGAATTCTTATTACAGTAAACACATTGAACAACACTTTTTGTTGTTAATAGAAAATATGCACTAATAAAAAGCATATGTTTGAAACAATTTTACATAATGAATAACATCTACTATCCGTGTGTTAATCACACTGTCAGATTAATACTAAAATACAAAGTCTCTATGATCGCGATATATTTCAGTTATGTAACACTATCACCTAAAACAGCAACACATAATTTATTCCAAAAATTGATGTTTCGCTATAATTACTTAAGACATACATTAATGTAAAATATATAGTTTATAAAAGCAAATTTCATTGGATCATTATATTATTTTCAACAATAATTCTTTACTATTTTCTCTATTTGAGATTCCTTCCCTCCTTAATCACGAAAACAATAGGACTACATGTTTATTATAAAATTATGCATTCAAATAAGGGTATCTCTGTTTGTCATTTTTATGAATAGCAACGCAGGAGTAAAGGGATGTTTGTTCTTACTTATGTGTGTGCGTGCGTGCGTGTTTTTATGTACGGTATGTATGTATGTATGTATGTATGTATGTATGTATGTATGTACGTACGTACGTACGTACATATGTATGTATGCATCTATGTATGAAATGTAACATATGTCTATCGCAGTTTAATGCGTAGAAATAGCTAATTGTAAATTCAGTTTTGTTACACATGATACATTATATACATACGTCACATTTAATTGAGAGTATTTTCATTCACTGATCACTTTATTCCAGCTCATAAGAATTTCACAGCATCTTTACTAATCTCATCCTGCTGGATGACGCTGTAGTTTCTTTTTCTGTAACTCGCGACCAATACCTGGAAATTGATTGGATTGATCAATATATTTAATTTGAATATTTTTTGACTATGCATTTTGTTGTATTCCTTGTTTAAATATTCAGTATCTCATGACCTGTTCGCACTCAGCTGAAGTGACAATAACGTAGCAGATTGTACTATAGGGAGCATATGAGGAGACAAAGAGGAAGGCAGAAAGTAGAAAAGGCTGGATAATGCTGGATTTTCAGTGAAAGACCTGCCCTTGGGCAGAACACTATGAATTAATGAATTATGGTACAAATAGTTCATCAGAATTGATACAAGAAATGTGCGAATGTGGCAAAAATAGTGAAGTATCAGATAATCATTTGAAGGTTACAAGAAATCTCAACGATTCTTTGGGAGATAAGAGAATTGTGTACGTTTAACAATGTTTATTTTTATTTATTTATTTTTATTTATTCATTTGTTGATGAACATAACAGGCAAAGCCCAATTACAATGTTCACGACTAACAAATTAATTTATAAAACATAAACAAGGAAAAGGAAACATACACTTATGAAAAACTGAAACATAATAGAACAAAGGGAAAGAAAAAAAGAGAAATTGAAATAAGGTGTGAAAGTAGCTTCAAATTAACTAACAACAATATTCTGTAAAATATGATAGCAAATAATTCTGTATCTAGAGAAATTCATATTGAAAATATCAACATTCGGATGAGGATGTAATTTATTGTATAACTGTAACATTTGGAAAATTGGGGAATTTTTGTGGGATTCAGTATTTGTCCTTGGTATGTAAAACAAATTTCGAAATTTCGTTTTAAGCTTAGTTGCATATAATGTTATATAATAAAATAAACCAACACAGTCCAACTTATTGTTAATAATTTTATAAAGAAAGTTTAAAGATTGACAATTTCGTCGAATTTGCAAAATGGAAATTTGGAAGCATTGTACCATAACTCTCATAGGTAGGATAATCATTATAAAGTCTGTAATATAACCATTTTAGAAATTTATTTTGAATTTTTTCTAGTAACAGAATATATTTGTTAGTAACTGGGTTCCAGATAACAGCAGCATATTCTAATTTAGATCGAACAATGGAATTATACAAAATTATTATAGTTTTCACTTTGAATTTACAAGAATTTCTCATAACAAAACCTAAACTTTTATAGGACAAATTTATAATATTATTAATATGACTATAAAATGTAAAATTGCTGCTAAATAATATACCTAAATCTTTATATTCATTTTCTGCTGGTAAAACTTTTGCCTCTATTTTATATGAAAATTTAATTGTATTTTTCAATCTAGAAAAGGTCATATGTATACACTTATTTATATTAAATAATTTATTATTAATACTCCATATATGTAAGTTTGTAATATCTGTTTGAAGTAGCTTACAATCTGATATAGTTTTGATTTCTTTATACAATTTAATATCATCCGCAAATAATAAAATTTTAGAATGTTGTACACAATTCACAATATCATTAACAAACAATAAAAACAATAATGGACCAAGATTGGAACCTTGAGGCACACCAGAATTTACCGTAAAAGGCTTAGAAGTATGTCCATGAAAGTTCACAACTTGTACTCTTCCTTTCAAGTATGATTTAATTAACGATAGCAATGAGAAGGAAAATCCATATTGTTTCAATTTCAATAAAAGAATATCATGGTCAACCTTATCAAATGCTTTCTGAAAATCTGTATAAATAACATCAACTTGTAATTTATTATCTAGTTGGGAGGAAACAAATTGAGTGAAATGTAGTAAATTTGTAACAGTTGATCTTCCAATCATAAACCCATGTTGATCATGTGAAATTGATTTTGCTACGTAAGTATAAATTTGTTTATATATTAATGATTCAAATATTTTATCTGGTGTCGATAAAACTGCAATAGGTGTATAATTTTGAATTTCGTTAATTTTACCAGACTTGAATATTGGAGTAATTTTTGTACATTTCCATTCTTTAGGGAAACAGTTGTGTTTTATAATGAGATTGAATATACTAGTTAGTGGTGATACTAAATTATCTGCACAAGCTTTAAATACATAAGGTGGTATAAGTCTGGTCCTGCAGATTTTTTGGGACGTAATTGTCTTATAGCACATTTTACATCTTCATGTGTAAAATACATTATGTTGAATGCAGCCGTAAAATCTTTAAGCTTCAATTTCGCATTACTTTACATTCTCTCGTTACTCCATTTCTTTATATTATTCTTTAGCCATTATTCCTTATTGGAATTTGTTTGTATACTCCTTATTACTGAATACACTTTTTCTGAAGTGCGTTTAACCACTAACCATATGCCAACTTTTTTATATTAAATTCGAGATTAGGTCTATGTTTTTACGAATATACTACAAATACAACACTAGTCAACATTCTTCTCTTGAATTGAGCAATCAGTACAGTACATAATGCAATTACATTTCCCATTACGGACAGTCACGGATTTGTGTTTTTCGTTACAAATAAAATATTGTATAAATTTTTGTTCTAGTTAGGGCCTACTTGTAAATCGATGCCCTGGAAATGCTAGTTAAAGGCAAGCTGGAGGTGAAAGTTGAAGGTATAAGATATAGACTGTACGGTACAGAGTTCCAACAATTTACAATGTAATTGAGAGGCTGAGTGCAAAAAGGGCTGTTCTCTGAAATGCAAGTTTTGAGAAAAGTGATGTTCAAAATTCAAACCGTAACAATCTTATTAAATCATCTTTTACAATAACGAGGCTTATGCCATATTGGAATTAAGGATGAAACTACTAAACTGCTTTGTGTGGAGTGTGGCATTGTATGAAGTAGAAACATGAACATTATGACGAAGTGAAGAGAATGGACTAGATGCATTTGAAATGTGAATGTGAAGAAGAATGGAGCGTGTGAAATGGACAGACAGAATAAGAAATGGAGCTGTTTTGAAAAGAGTGAATGAAGAAAGAATGATGCTGAAACTGATTAGGAAGAGAAAATAAATTGGTTGGGTCACTGACTAAGAATAAACTGTCTACTGAAGGATTCACTGGAAGGAATGGTGAACGGGAAGAGAGTTCGGGACAGAAGAACATATCAGATGAAAGAGGAGATTAAAATATAGCCTATGGATCATATATGTAGAGATAAAGAGGAAGACAAAATAGGAAAGATTGGAGAATGCTGGGTTTGCTGAGAAAGATCTGCCATTTTCCAGAACACTATGTACCGGTATGTGTGTGTGTGTGTGTGTGTATATACACCGGTACATAGTGTTCTGCCAAATGGCAGATCTTTCACAGCACATATTTGTCTTTAGTAACTACTATAAAATATTTTGTAACCCAAATAAAAAATAAATACTGAAGACGAATAAAATAAAAGACCATGTAAGTGCCCTTCTTTCAGGGAATACTTTAAAACCACTAAAAATTAAGTGTTGTGAAAAAATGCAAACAAATAATTATTCTAGCTTTTAATACATCACCTCAAATACCATTTCCCTTTCTTCAATTGACAAGAAATTCATGAGAAATCTTTAAGTATTTTTGATAGATTGTTCTCGAAGGTCTCCAAATTCAAGAAGGTCCTGCTTATGAACTGATCAATACTTGAAGGGTTCAAAGACAACTGCAAACTATTTTGTTGCAGACATTATGCCGAAGGAGAATAGTGAGAATAGTGTATCCGAACACATTTTTGGGTTTTAAACTTTGATCTTGGCTGATATCTGAATAGTACGTTCAGACCTGTGCCAAAGTCCTTGATGAGACGTGAGCTTTCCCGAACTTCAAACGGATTTGGATTTGTTCGACAGCTAGAGAAAAGGCACGCATTTACATTTCGGCTACTACTGACCTCTAGGAAAAAATTAAACCTTTTACTCAAAAAGACAACGTCCTCTAAAATGTTCTTCTTCAATCCAGTCAATCAATTCTTGCAGAAGGTAAAAGCATTAATCGTTTTTGATTCCGTCAAATCATTTAAACTACCGGTATTTACTATTTTATTTGTTGTGAATTCTAACAAAATGTGTTATAACACAACGATGTCCATCATTTTTGAATTTGTACTTATACCATTATGAAAATAAAGGAGAGATGTTATAAATGCAACGAGTGCATGCTTATGCTTGCCAACTTTAACAGCGGAAAGAGATGTGGTTAGTTTCATTCGGCGCCTTTTACATTTGAAAAAGTTTCGATTCTTGACTTTATAGAAAGATTGCTATTTTAAGTCTTCTATTAAAGTTCAGTACTATACAAGTATAAATGTACGAAACGATTTGGCGAAAATAGTAAAATTTTTACTGTACAGAATATTAAAAAAAAATCTATATACAGTAGAAGCTCGTAAGTTCGACAGAAATCAAGTACGTACGTAGGAGAATTAGACACGCCCCTATAAGGGCACTAAGAAATGAGTTTGCCATTTGAATGGAAATTGGTTCTGTGTCTTGTAGTGATACTTTTGTGAAAGGAAAACAGAATATTTTATTGATTGGGACATCCATATTGAATGCTGATTTTAAATTAATGAACTCTTCTTTTTCTATTTGAGAATTGTGCCGTTAGTGAGACGGAACTGTCGAAACTAGAGATGGGTAAAAAAAGAAAAGCTGGAACAGTTTATTTAAAACTTTTTCACAATTCAAACTGTTTCGCGAAACAGTTTCGTGATATAACATGTTCCAATTGTTCCAAAAAGTGTTACACTGCTCCAGTGATAACTTCAACGTTCCACATGGTTCCAACAGATAAACAGTTCAGTTTCTAAGCAGTTTTCCTCTCCTTTGCTGTCTGCAAAGGCCACGTGTAGCGCTATCATTGACCTCCAATCGAAAGTAGATATAATATTCATGTTCCATACGGCCTTCGTGCAACACTAGCCTATGTAGGATCGCGCAATTTAATTGTACGAATGAAATTCCCTAATAAATCTCCTAATTATTAGCTGTCCATTGATGGAGAATATGTTCATGGTGCCCTAACATAGTGTTAATTATTAATATACCGCGAAAAATATCATCGGCTAATATCATAGTTATTAAACTCTCCTAGGGTTATTTATTTATTTTTATTTTATTGAGTTATTTTACGACGCTGTATCAACATCTCTGGTTATTTAGCGTCTGAATGAAATGAAGGTGATAATGCCGGTGAAGTGAGTCCGGGGTCCAGCACCGAAAGTTACCTAGCATTTGCTCTTATTGGGTTAAGAGAAAACACCGGAAAAAACCTCAACTAGGTAACTTGCCCCGACCGGGATTCGAACCCGGGCCACCTGGTTTCGCGGCCAGACGCGCTGACCGTTACTCCACAGGTGTGGACTCCTAGGGTTATATGCGTTATTTTTACTAAAATCGATTTATTTTGAATTGTAGTTATTTACTGTATCCTTAACAGCAACCTACGAAAACTATCTTTCGTTGTCCTAATGTACTGAACAGGTGATTTAAAGACGATTCAAGGGTCTTGAAACATGTTCCCGAAGCAGATGAGATTTTGAAACAGTTGGAACACTTGGAACGGTTGGCACTGATGTTGTAAACATATTCTTATGAAAATGTTTCTGTGAAACTGTTATTTTGGAACAGTTCCGTTCATGAAACTGTTACAGTCGAAACTGTTTCTTAAAAAGAACAGTTTATCCCATCTCTAGTCCAAACCCACTGTGGTACTAGAAGCGCATACACAAGCCTCGTGGCGGACAGGAAATGCAAGTACAGTACTGTATTCGTTGATGTATAACCAATAAGAATTTGTAGTCATTTCGCCTGCCACACCCACTACCCTTATTGGCCTGAACTTTCAATTCTGTTTTGTCGAACTTCGGAGAGTCCACTGTAGTTTGATTTCATTGGAATATTTCTGCTAGGAGCTGATTTAATCGTGTATATCAGGTATGCTCAAAATTGTAAAAACACCGACTACACGGATGATGCTGTTCTGCATTACACACACAGTGTACGGACTGGGCTCCGCAACTACATTGCATTGTACATTGCAGCACCGCCCGTAGCATAGTTCTTACACTCTTACAAATACGCATAATAAACTGAATTTGAAAACGGAAAGAGTATACACTGCAATATTCAGTTATTACATTATTTACTATATTTAATATAGTTATGATATAATAATATCATAGATAATAACATTTTCATATTCCACCATATAGCCTACTTTGCGGTCTATTCAACATCTGCATTCTTTTCTGCAAGTAATCGGGAATCTATTTCCAACGAATTTACTGCAATGCGCTAAAGATGCTCATCTGTTAATTGGGACCTATGTTTGGATTTAGTAACGTTCATTCTCGAAAATAATTGTTCGCACACATACGTCGAGGCGAAGGTAGCTAACATAGTGGCAACGAATAAGCTCATCTTGTAATATTTAGTTTTGTTCATTTTTTAAATAATTCTATGCTTGTCAAGTCATAGTCTCTGCATTTAGTTCTGGATTCTACATTACTTAGTAAATCAATTAACTCGTCCTGGAACTGCACTCTCACGGATTGTACTAAATTTATGAAAAGATTTACAAAAATACTGTAAATTTTATTACTGAACAACAATGAAATTTTATTATCTCAACAATAACTCTTCACTTTCTACAATTTAATTTCACTCCCGTCAACAATGGGATTTGCTCTCCGCACAGCAACACAGCGTTCGTTATTGCACTCCACAAACGACAATGACAACTTACTTGGACTATTACGAACAGCGATGAACTGTTAATCTTAACTAATATTCACAAAGCACTATTTACAACATAGAACTGTCAGTTCTCAGTTCACAGCTCGTTTGTCTTGGCTAGTTCTTCTAGCTCAGTCACTCGCGTTCACAGAATCTCGAACCCCAGACCTTCAGAGACGATCCGCTGCACTTCGAACTCAGGTTCCCCAACTGCGGTCCACTGCACTCGAACTCCGGGCTTCAGGCTCCACAGTTACGGACACAACTCAAGTCGCGCTCTGGTCTCGAAGCTGGCTTCACTGCTACACAAGACTGTCTGGCTTGCTCTCCACTGACTTTAAAAACACTGCCTTACTGACTGACTGAATGTCTCACGTTCACTCGCGTCTCTTCTTTTATAACCCAAACCATAGTTTCTGGAGAGTTCGCGATCTCGCGAACAATCGACAGACGCCCAGACTTCACTGGATTTCTCCGCTCAGTCACCAGCTGCTACTTCCCCTCTCCAGCGGCCCAGAATGCCGCCGTTTCTCCTCTCCTCTCCATGCCGCGTGCCGCCCTCCCCCCAGTGCACCGTGGAGCCCGTGTCGACTCCCGCGAGACTCTTGCGGGACGCGTGTTCGAGTCTCGAGGTGGCTGTCACAATACAAATATCACTCTCCATACGTCTAAAATCACTAAAACTATGTTCTGTGAATTCACATTTGAACTGTAGCAGTACAGAGACATAATTAACTATATTTTGTTCAGGCACCATACATCTCTTTACAAGTTCACCATCCGTGAAGGGTTTTAGTGCCTTAGCTAATTCCCAACATACTACATAGGCTAACTTGCTCCAAAACATAGACTCTGAATTATTCGACTCTCTTCAATGTTTGGCCTTTCATGAAGTGCTTTCAATTCTTGAAACTGTAGTGCACGTTGCATCCTGAAAAATTAGTTTATCAAAATATCTATTTCTGCTGGAATAAAATCACCACAATAACAATAATGATAGTAATAATAATAATAGGTCTAATAATAATAATAATAATAATAATAATAATAATAATAATAATAATAATAATAGGTCTAATAATAATAATAATAATAATAATAATAATAATAATAATAATAATAATAATAATAATAATAACGTTGGTATATGAAAATAGGCTATGTTACAGAAAACAGCTTCTCTGTCACTTCCGCATGTTCTGGGTAGCTGAGCCTATAATGTAGTTTTATGTTGCTCAGTAGTATTCTGACAGTACCTTACAATACAGTAATCACTTTCCATTTTCACCGAACGTACAACAAAAATAATCTTCCTCCCACACTGTACGGAATGACCGTTTGCTTACAGAAGGTTTTGACTGTGTCATTGTCCCGCACTGTTCGTGCGTTTTCTAAGTACTTGAAGTGCCTTCTGCAGTCATCCGTCGAGCTTCGAACGGGGAACAGCACGCTCTACATTCGAAGGTTGTGATTACAGAACGTAATCGGGAGTCAGAGAATGAGTATACCTGGTGTATATAGACGCAGAATATGAACATTTAAATTTATTTGCACTATACGCCGCTACAAGGTGTCAAAATTTGGGCGTGTCAGCAGTTTAATTGATTCGCGGCCTTCTGCTCTTGTATTGTTGCATTTTCACTTGAACTCTGTGAGCAATGAAATAATACTCCTAATTGGACAGAGCCGCCGCATGGCGTGACCGACAGACTTTACACATACATCCTCGAGGGACTTGATTACCTTAATGCATCAGGCGCCTATCAACGTTGCTGTAGCTGCTCCCCGCCCCCGCCCGATCACTGAAGTGATTCATAGAGAATGGTGTGACTCAAGGAATCGGACACGCTTTCAGTTCCCGTATGCACGCGAGACGTTTGCATTATTGATGGTGCACTCTCTCCTCATTACTTTGCATGGTTGCTTTACACCTCAGCAGCAACTCGTGCTCCTGCTACACTTTGTCACAAACTTTGTGAATATACAGGGACACACTCCAGCTTATCCGCAGGCTGCAAGATATTTTGAGAATCGAATTTTTCTCATTACAAGGAATATTTTTAACAGACTTTTCTTTCCCGCAAGCTCAGTTTTATTAAGGATATTAAATGATAGTGTGACTATTGTTCCTGGACATTATCTTTAGATTTAGGCCTATTGCTTATTAAAATTTTTATGAATATAAATATTACTCCCTTTTGGAAATGGACTTAACATTACCTTCATTTTATTTCAAACGAATAAGCGCTAAAAATCAAAGAGCTCAGTACTTTACGAAAAAAAAATCCTACAATAGGAAAAGAAGGTAAAGTAGAAGTAGAAGATAAGGTAACCTCCAAGTCATTTACAGAAAATATCGCACGGAAGGTTGTATTCCCGTTCGGATAAGGATATATTCTTTCAAATTTGTTACATCTTCTATGTATAAGATAACAACATGTCCATTTTCACCATTCTCAACCTAAAATTTCACCTTTTTATAGATCTCCCTTTAGCACGTTTTAGTAATAGGTTTTCATTCGTCTGTATCTCTCCTTTATGTGTGATTATTCCATTTTCAGTATCGAATATTTCTCGAGTTTTCATTAATATGGATTTTAAATTCCTTTTTAAATATAATTTTTTAAAATTATTTATCAGAAAGCTCAAAGAAATAGATTAATTTCCAATTTTTTTCCTCGACCAATAAAAGAATTATATAAAAAAAAGGATTATTTTTAAAATAAATCAGTCCAGTAAAATTTTCAGACGAATAAAAAATGTTACTTCAAACTTTTGTGACTTTCTATGTATCTACAAAAATATCTCTTGAGCATTTAACACTGAGTTAGTAGTGTTTACGAACTTGACGTTACCACTAAACCAATCACCATTCTCATTAGACACCTATCAAGATCCGTAACTTGGTTAAGCGAACGAGACACCAAAACCATCCTCGCGGGTGTTGCTCTGTAACAGAAGCATTAATTATCGAAGGTGCACAAAACACACAACGCTCATGTTTTGCCTAATTTGGAATATAAATGTGTCAGTCTACAAAAAGTAATTGTTTTGAGAATTATAATTAAACACACGTGTATTTCAGATGGATTTTCTTGTTCTGTTTTTATACATACACTATTTTTATGTAGTATAGGCCTACTATTCTGGCAAAATCAGAAAGCACCGAGTTTAGAAAAGAATGTTGTATTCATTTTCGTTTATGTGTTTTGAAATAATATGCGTTTCTTCTTCACCGTTTTGATTAACTAATTTGTCTTAAAGCACTTTAACTTTATATTGTTACCCACATATCCATACGTGGGGAAGAAACAGGCAAGTCAGAGATAATATAAACTTGCATATTTTCTATAAATCATAGAGGCACATGGTTATTTTCAGTACACTATCTCTGCCTCCAATCGTTACGAATATTGTAAAAGTAAACATGGTTAAATCTTTCCTTTTGTTCCACCTAGCCCGAACTTGGGATCGTCGGTACGATCTGTCACTCACAGGCGTTTCTCCAAACACAGTTGCCTGTCAGCGTCCCCGTTATCATCGAGGTATTTAAATCAGAAATGTCTTATGATTTTATTTCAACACGCTGAGTTAAAAAAAATATATAAATCCAAATTAATGCCTCTGTGTCAATAGGAGATTTGAACCTCCCATTTAGGCCAAATAATGTATCTTCGTCATTTGACATATCAGTGAGGCCAAGAATCTAATCTTCGTCAATTTCCTTAGAATTATACTAAAATCTTCTATCAACCCGGAGATTACTAGGCATTTTTTCGGGCAATAAAAAGCAGATTGCAGTCTAGATATTGATATAAAGTCAATATGATATTTTATAAGCACAGGAGACAATAACATAACCTTCACTGGAAATTGTTGCGTGTAACTGAAAGAAAACATTACTTATATTTTTATCTCAATCATAAATGCGAACTCCATAAGTTCCAGTCATCAGTAAAACAGGGGTCCAGTTCTGAAGAGTAGCTGTCGGCCACGGATTCGACAAATCTGTTGCTTCTTTTGTCTGACTTCCTGGGTGATGGAGCCGAAACGATGGATTTATCTACATCTACGATCCAGTACAAATATTAAAAGCCTCGTACTATGCTAAACCAATCCAAAGTACTACCAGACGTATACCTAGGACAACTGGTAGAAATACAGAACATGGACAAAGAACTAAAACGCAGAGTAGCGATAACACGGAAAAGCTTTCTGGGCCCTAAACTCCGTTTGTTAGACAAAAATCTAAGCTGAAAAATTAAGATTAAAACACAAGACTCCTACATTTTCCCATCACTACTCTACGGATGCAAAACCTGGAACTTGACGGAAACACAAAAGAAACGCTTTCAAGTTTGTCTAAGAAAGATGGAGAGGAAAGTGTTAGGTTTATCCCTTAAAGACAAAGTACCAAACAGCAGGTTAAGGGAAATAACCAAATTGGAAGACGTATCTCAAAGAGTCACCAACTTGAAATGAAAATAGTGATGACACGTGGCGAGGCTCCAGAACACCAGTTGGGCCCCCGCACTGGCAAGAGACGACGAAGCAGACCAGGAACAAGATGGGACGTTGCCTTCCAGAAGGAAGCAGGAGCACACTGGACTAGGACTGCACGAGACTGCAGCGGCTGGAGAGACATCCGAAGGAAACAGGAAGTGATCATCTAGTGCCCGGCCAGGAAGAAGGGAGGAAGTGCGCGAAGTGTGGAGTGACGAACACGATCCACAGTGTCCGATCGCAAAGAAGTGAGAGAGGAATAAAGAAGTGAAGTGCGGAAGTGATCCAGTGATTGTCCAGAATTGAGCGAATTCCAACAAGCTAACCAGTTACTCGGATTAGCTCCCCGCGTGAGTCTTACCGAGCTGTCCCTCGCAAGAGGAGGCCTTAGCCCTTCAGGGACAAATCAGCTATTCATTCATTCATTCATTCATTCATTCATTCATTCATTCATTCATTCATTCAATCTACTAAACACAAGTAATTCCTAAATCATATACGGCATATATTTGCCTATTAGCTTAATCAGGGGCGGACGCAAGGGGGGAATTAAGGGGATATATCCCCTCCCGAAATTTTGAGAAAAATAAGAAACAAGAAACAAAAATAATATTGATTTTAATTCGTGAACGTACGTAGGAATTAGAGGGTTTTCCACGTAAAATCGTTTTGCTAAAATGTTAAATAAACGTATCTTTGCATTGAAAGAAATCCCTATGTCTGGGAATTTTTGTGCCTCTGCTTCGCAACTCTGATCCACTGCCCACTGTAGATTAGCACTGTTCTCTGACACTTACTACAAGAGATCCAACGCAAGAGGATTAATAATATAACTCGTTATAAGTGACTAAGTGGCCAGGATCCGACGGAATAAGCACCATCTTAAATCACAAAGTGATTATTTTTCGCATATCATGATATACACCTCTGCACATGTATGGACATTACGCCATTGTCATACATCTCTATGACGCAGTGCATGAGGGTAGGCCACTAGAGGGAACCCAAGAAGTGGAACTTAAACTGAAAGGATCCGACATCGGGATGGGAATCCGGTGTGGCTTAGTGGATAAAGCATCAGCACGTAGAGCTGAAAACCCGGGTTCAAATCCCGTTGCCGGAGAGAATTTTTCTCTGTTCCACTCTTCCATCATCATATGAAATATCATATGTACTTCGGTACATCGTAATATAAGCCATACAGACACCAACATTTTTAGTGTCAATGATTGTAGCTAGCCATGTTTTTAGCCTGTCACATGGTTTAGCCAGTCTACTACAGTCAGAACAGATGGACCTTAAGACATGCATTGAACTATGTGAGAATCTAGAAAGAGAACTGGAAGATTTTCGTTTAAATTTTCAGCCAGTGAACCTAGAGGCAAAAAGTGTTGCTGAACTTACTGGAATTACGCTGGAAATTCCAAGAACTGCAGGGAGACAAACACAGCATTCTAACTTCAAGACAGAGAGTCCTAAAGAGTATTTTAGGCTTTCAATTCTCCTTCCCTTCTTAGACTATTTTATTAGTCAGCTCAAGGACAGGTTTTTAAATCATAAGGGAATCCTAAAGTCCATATAAACTTTGCTGCCTAAAAACATAGTGCGAGCATCAGATGAAGATTTAGAAACTGCTGTTGAGGCTATAGTAAATCAATGGCCCAATGATGTTGATGCATCACCAGAGTCTTTCTTCAATGAATTGAAGATGTGGAGAGGAAATTTCCTTGATCAGAAAAATCTTCACCTAATGCCTACTGATTTTATATCATCTTTGAACAGGTGCAATGAAATTATTTTTCCCCGCACTCACAAGGCGCTAAAACTTTTCTGCATGTTACTGTAACTACAGCAACACCAGAATGGTCGTTCTCAGCATTGCAGTGTTTGAAGACTTACTTGAGGAGCAGACAGATTAAATGGACTGGTCTTGATGGTGATACATAAAAATGTAGAAATAAAAGCTTATGAAGTACTGGATGAAATGTCTAAGAAGCCTCGTTACCTTCTTCTGTAAATATCACTCTGTCATTGTTTTTGTATTGCAGTCATTGTAAATATTAAAATTTAAAAATTGTGGTTTATTTAACAACGCTCGCAATTGCCGAGGTTATATCAGCGTCACTAGTGCGCCAGAACATTTTCCCACAGGACTTCTTTTACATGCCAATAAATTTACCGATATGAGGCCTGTCACATTTAAGCACACCTAAATGCCATCGAACTGTGCTAGGATAGAACCCGCAACTTCGAGCACAGAAGGCTATACCGACTACGCTACTCAGGCCATCTTGTAAATGTTTGTGACTCGGAAACAAATTGTGAGTATATAAACTTATTTCTCATTATTCCATTTTTACCATCTCCTCAAATCCCTCCCCGAAAAAATTTCTGCGTCCGCCCCTGAGCTTAATATTCTTAACCTATTTTAGGGACTATGGTTGAAAATTCTGTGTTTCCAGCTACTTCCTCTCTCCCAGAATGAAGTAGTTCTGACTTCAATCAACCACAGTGATTATTTATCAATAGTGAAATTATGAGATTATTCTATTAAAAGCTGTACTGTTTATATGGATTATTAATAATTAATAGAACGATATTAATGATTTGTCGTGGTACTAAATGCATATCTTTACGAAAGCAGAAATAAATATTCAATTTCTCCTAGACATAACTTTTGGTTTGATAGATTCTTGTCGTTATATTATAATCAGTAGAGCCCTGCGTTTGGTTACCTAAAGTCTCCAAACGACCCGCAACAGTGTAGGTATGTATGGAGTATAGATTGTCGGTATCCGACCCTACTACACAGTTCAGGTCTGCTGTTCAGTGAATATGCGAAAACAAAACAAAAGTGGGCTCTTGGAGATCAGTGCTCTAATAGAAGGATTTGACAGCGAGCACTTCAGTAAGAAGGAATAGGCTATGTATTCTGTTTTATGAGAAAGAAGGATTAATTTTCCATTTGAAGCATTTAAAATGTTTAGTCATTACAGTCATTGTAATGTGTAGAGACTCGAAAAACAGGCAGTCATAATTTGTTTTATTTCAAGTTTGTGCTGACATTTATGATTTTTTTTTCCATTTGTTAATTCCAACCTTTAATTATACCAAAAGTATATTAAGGTACTTTTCTTATTGTAAAAATCAAGGGTAGACAAATTCCGGGCGACATGTATCCATGGCGAATGAAAATGTGTAGTATGTGGTCCGTGAATTCTTTATTGAATTCAAATTTTTTTAAGTTTTCGATTTCTTTTATGTCACTACAAGTAATACATAATGTTAACAAAAATGATTGTAGGAAGAAATTCGACTGTGCCTTTTAGATTAATACTGTTAGATTTATTGCTCATCTTAAGATATTGTCACTAAATAGCTTCAGTGGAGAGCACAGAGCTTTTCTGAGCGTGTCTTTGCATTATATGGATATTTAATATTGTTTACTATATTTCAGCTAATGTATCTTTATCTTAGTTCGAATGGTTTTCTCATTGCATGTCGGAAAAGTGTGGTGGCTTCCAAAAATAAAGGGGCTGGCTCCTGAAAACTTTTAGTTTTGTCAAACCATGGTAAAAATTATTTTTTTATTGCAAATAAACTGCCTTTAAATAAATACTTTGTTACTAAATCCAAATGTTATTTTGTAGTACATAAGCATTATCTGTTGTTCACCGATTTCTATGAACAGGTACATGATTAAATAGATGAAAACACAGTACCGGAGCCTGCGGGTACAGACAGCAACGTGAAATGTTGACTTGCAACTTGCTCTCCGTAAGCGAAGCTAATACGATCGATGTACAGTTGTCAAAAAAAAAAAAAAAAAAAAAAAAAAAAGTGGCCGCACTCGTGAACAGCGAATATTTTCAAAGTCCACTTCGGGTCGCGGCGATGTCACACGATTCATGTGCTTGTACAAGCAGTTCCGGAACTATGAAAGTGTTCCATATCTGCACCTAGTAGACCAGCGGTAGATTGCTTGTTTAATGATTCAAAGGTTGTGGGTTCGGGCCTTCTTCAAGTTTTCATTTTATTTTTTAATCGTTCTTTAGCGATGTAAATGATATTCAAATTATCATTTATATCCAGTTATCGTTCTTTATGGATATCACGTTATTTATATTTTGTTATCGTTCTTTAGAGATATGAATAAAATTCAAGTCATCATTTGTATTGTTATCGTTTTATAACGATATGAATAATAATTATTATTATTGTATCTCCAATGGGGGTTAGCCCTATTTTACATATGTATGTTAGGGCTATAGTTTTATACACAAAAAAGATAAGCATAAAGAGAAATGGAAAAGAAAATTAAATTATCTTACGCGATGTAAACAAAACATAAACAATCCGTAAATTAGGCATTGCGATTGCAAAACAAATATCAGTTATCAATTTGAAACATACAAAAACATCAACAACACACATACGTAACACTTCTATAACACAAATATGCAGCTTTCCGTACCATACATCATAAATTAATACACAATAGTCACAAAAACACAATCAAACTATAATTACGACATTGCGACGACATCAAGCATCCCGTAACTGACTCACATACATAACAAATCAAGCATACATTACAACACATACACTTCAACATAGTAACTACACTTTTAAAAGTTACAAATTTGGCTCCAAGAAGAATAAATAAGATACTGTTACTAATTACTACCGGTATTCTTCTACAATTTTTTAAATACATCTGTAATAAATCTGTGAAATTCCGATATGAATAATATTCACGTTTTTTATATTCTGTTATCGTTCTTTAGCGATATAAATAATATTAAAGTTATCATTTAGGCCTATATTCTGTTTTCCTTCATTAGCATAATAAAATAATATTCAAGTTATTTATATTGTTATTGTTCTTTCGCAATATAAATAATCTGTATTTTATGTAAGTAATTATTATAACACAAAGAACCATCTTTCTTTGTAAAATAGGTTATTTTATTTAGATAATTAAATACGTATTATATAATATCTTATATTAATTAAACAAACCGATATTTATCATTTATATTGTGTTATCGTTCTTTAGTGATAGTGTATAAATAATATTCAAGTAATTTATATTGTAATCGTTCTTTAGCGATATAAATAACATAAATTTAACATTAGGTTTGGAAAAATCCAGTTGCATAATACTGGTATTACTTTTTCTTTTTGTATTATTACATTATATCATTCCCTCCCACCGAACATCCTCATATTCATCTTCTTTCACTGTGGCTGTTCCTCGACTTTGGAATTCCCTACCGAGTAATGTCAGGGACTGTCAGACATCTAATCAATTTAAGAATAGGCTAACGAGATATTTTTCTAACAATTATTGTCAACAATAATAGCTGTTTCAGGTTTCTCAATGTTTAATGGTTATATATATATATATATATATATATATATATATATATATATATATCACAGATAAATATCTAAATTATCTCATTATTATTATTATTATTACCCTACTATTATTATTATTATTATTATTATTATTATTATTATTATTATCATTATTATAACTATTTCTTACCAGTGTTTATTATTGTCACACTAACCTTAGTTATCCAATTTTCATTATTTACTTTCATGTTGTTTTATGATCTAGATAATAATGTAATAACTATGTAAGCAAATGTATTTAATTAGAATTAGAATCTGGCTGGGCGGAAGAGAAGGCCTACTGGCCTTAGCTCTGCCAGATTAAATAAATAAATTATTATTATTATTATTATTATTATTATACTATCTTGAACCACAATAAAATGAAAAGCAGTAACGAGGAATTGAACCTGAGACGTTGACATCTAAATTCCGATGTTCGTCCGCTGAGCTACGAGGGCAAAAGTGTGGAAACATTTTCGGAAAAATTGGCCCAATCACACTCTAAGATTTTCTGATGATTCGTAGAAGCTAGTCCAGGATGCGGGGGGCAAAGGCTAATTGAGATTTCCCGGTCTCTGATCGGGTCAAACATCCTGATATAATTAATATTTAACACTTGCCGTGATTTTCAGTGAAGTCCGGAGGGCCCAATTAATCAAATCCACTCTCCTCATCTCCACGCTTGGGTCCCCTGGAATTTAATAAGATGCGAAAGAGATAGTGGTGTGCGGAAAGCAACGGGATGTTACCGCATTTAGGCCTATCCTTCCCAAGAAAAATTGCAAACATGAACAAAGGAAGCTTTTAATAGAAGAAGAAGAAGGATCTTCTGCGGACCTCTGGAAAAAAAAACTAAGGAAGAGACTAATGAAGTGCTTTGTGTGGAGTGTGGCATTGTATGGGGAAGGAACATGGACATTACGACGAAATGAAGAGAAACGAATTGAAGCATTTGAAATGTGGATGTGGAGAAGAACGGTGCGTGTGAAGTGGACAGACAGAATAAGAAATAAAATTGTGTTTGAAAAAGTGAGTGAAGAAAGAATGATGCTGAAACTGATTAGAAAGAGAAAAAGTAACTGGTTGGGTCTCTGGTTGAAAAGAATAATAGACGACATAAGGATATGTGGATCATATGCGGAGACTAAGAGGAAGGCAGAAAATAGGAAAGATTGGAGATTGCTGGGTTTGCGATGAAAGACCTGCCCATGGACAGAACACTTATGTATGTATGTTCAGAATGCCTGGGATATCGTGTCTAAGAACAGTCGCTATTTGCAAAGACTAGTCAATTCCATGCCCACTCGACTGCAAGATGATCGAGATAAGAGGAAGATAGACTAAATATTGAATTGTGGCTTTTTGTTTTGTTTTTTGAACGCTTAATTGTTTGAATGTTTTAAGGCCGACGCCAGTAAATTTGTTTTGTTTATGCCACGAAAGATATTTTTATTGAGAATAAAATCTTTTTTCTCTCCATTTGCAGCCACAATATCATAATGATAAAGTCATGGCATAATATATTAATGAACCTGATGTTAATTACTAAAATAATCGTAAAAGAGAAAGGAGCCTTTATGTATAGTTTGTCTCTCTCAAAAACAGAAGAAAAAAGAACATAAAAAGCACGAGGTTGTAGTCAAACGTAGGACAGGCCTGAACGCTACCATTACGCTATCGAATAACACTCAGAATACTTCAATTATAACTGTAGATAACAGGCAACGTGGTCCAACAACATGTAACATCGCCTGTCTCCGAATTGTATCGAAGATACCCGAAGGGAACTTTGTTTCAGGAGAGCGGCCACTTTTTTCTTTTGACAGCTGCACATCTAACTTGTATTCTAAATAACCAAGCGCAGAACTCTAATTATCAGTTTATTCCATATTCTTCTAGAGTATACACGGGCGAAAACTCTGCACTGTGCGTGTCAGGATATCGGAAACATAACATTGTTTCTGTCACTCGCCATATTCACAGTATTACGTTTTAATCCTCTTCTGAATTGCTGCTCTTTCGTGGATACCTGCCTACGCTGGAATACTACGCTATCCACAAGCCAGCCTCATTTCTCACCACACCGGCAACGAGTGCGAAGGCGTGCTTTGTATCCAGAGGGCATACAGAAACCCGACATGAACTCTAGGCCCCCTCCTCCGCACATTGCAGCCTGGCAATCTGACAAATGAAGATGAAATGTTGACAACGATATTATGTGTACACTAGGGATCAGTTTTAGGTCCATTATTGTTTCTAGTTTGTATTAATGATTTAGCCTCAACCACAAACAATAATTCCTATGCAATCTTAATTGCAGATGATACAAGTGTCATTATCACAAGTAAACAGCACGGTCACTTTATAAACACTTATAATGCAGTGTTAACTCGAATGGATGAATGTTTTAGTGCAAGTAAACTAGCACTTAATATTGATAAATCCACTCTACCTAATCAATCTTAGTACGGTACACATAATGGTGCTCAGCTCTTTTACAATATTAAATTAAATGGAACAGATCTCAAACAATATAAAGGACAAAGTTCTTTATTTTGGAACTGATTATTCACTTAAACTTGGAAATACACGTATTACTTTTAAATTCAGCTCTGCCGTTATGCATTAAGATCTTTAATTTCTATTCGTGATACAAACACCCTTAAAATGTTGGCCTATACTTTACATACTTACATTCTGTAATGAAATATGGATTAATATTCCATGATTACTCTTCTTAAGCTAGGCATATTTCTCATTTTATAAAAGGAAACTACAAGGATAATGGACCGATGTACATGAAAGGACACCGAGTAAAAAGATTTTCCAAAATTTATAAATCATGACCTTTCCTTGTGAGTATATTCTCTCCGTGTTTTTCTTTTTTTAATTAAAACCAAGATACATTTAGTACTAATCAGTACATTCATAATTTTAATATAAGACCAAATCACATTTCAATCTACTCTATATTAGTTTCAGCTGTAATTGAAAAGGAGTTCACTATTCATGTATTAAGGTCTCAATGCACTGCCTAATTATCTTAACCCTTCAGTAGTCGCGCAATATTTTTGTACGATATTAGTCGGGTGGATTACTGTACAATAGTAATTCATACTAATTAATACGAAAACAAGAGTAGCAAACGCAAAATAAATTTTCAGTACATCATGTGCATTTTTATTATATTTGAAAGTCATTACTGTGACTCTCTTAGTTCATGTATAGATATTTTTATTTAATTTAAACACCTTATGTAGGCTTACTGTAGTAACTACTCCTCACTGTATTCCCGTTAATTGTTGGCGTTGTTTTCCTACTGAAATGGCTCTTCGGATTGTGTTCCCAGTTAAATTTTAAGTCTATAGGTAGTCAATGGGAAAGAATTGGAGATGATGGTAATAAAAGCGGAGAATGTAATTATGATCTCGAAATGAGTCCGAGATCCAAGGCCGAAAGCTACTCAGTAAGCCTAATGCTGCTTCAATTGGTTGGGGGAAAACCTCGGAAAAAACATCAACGCCATAACTTGTCGCAACCAGGGATTCATTACTGCATAGCGGTGAACTTAGCATGGGTCATTACCAGCCTGAGATAACACACTAATAGAAAATATTTTAAGTCCTACCTGATAAAGGATCTCACGTCAGTAGTCGCGTGGCATATAATTGTAATCCACTCAAAATTAATGCAAAATAAAACTGTTACCATTATATTTCAGTGTATGCGAATACATTGCAAGTGTGCAGTACAATGTTGTAGGAAGGTACACGAGTTCCTGCACGATTGGTGGCGGTTGCATGATGATGACAAAATAATAAATATGTCTGGATTACTATTGTATGCAGTGCGACTAATGGAGGGTTAAAGTTACATTGTGTATTTTTGCACAAATTTCGACTTGTTCCACATCTTAAAGCTATAATGCTTATGTAAGATTTGTAGAATAGGACCTACAATTAAAATAAAATAAAAAATAATTATAATAAATTGCATAAAGGGAAGAATACTTAGGAAAACTCCAACTGCTGCATTCTCAATGCAAGTGTACTTCGTATGTCAGCCACTGTTCGTTTCATTCTGAACAATATACTTTTAGAAAATAAACTAGCGACTCCATTGCTTGTGTCTATAAGTGCAAAACTGAATGTTGACTTGTCACTCACTATGCTCAGAGTAGTACGCTATATGATAGTTACTATTCGATTACATCTCTTATGTATGACATGTTGTCTTAGCTGATATGAATTACAGCCTATGGACTGAAATTTAGGTAGGCCTATCGGAATGCACCAGGAATGTTGTTGAAATTATCGCTCACTATAATAATGGTTGTGCGTTGTACGTTAGCTATTGTTCGATTACTTGTAAATAATATTTTATGCTTTTAGAGCTTACATAAAATAGACATAGCTTAACGACTGAATTTTACTTGTCGGAAGGTGAAAGGCGTGATATTGACGCTAGCACTTAACTCTATTAGCAGTACGTTAGACACTATTTGAATATTTCTGAAGTATATGATCTTAGAATGGACATGAATGGTAGTCTAATGACTGCATTTTGCTTATCGAGAGGTAGCAGACATGTTATTGACATTGTTATTAGATCTACTTATAGCATTGTAGAACGAGACGGGACATCTCTTACTTGCTGCAGCCCATGTAGGCTTATAGTACAACTCTGTGAAAGGAGTTGCGTGCCAGTTGTGCGAAACTGGTTCATCAGTTGCTTCCGCCACTCGCCGCAACACGAGTTCCTCTCCAGCCTTCACACCAGTATCACCATTTTCTGGTTGTTACCTTCCATATCTCAAATATTGAACCGTTGAGACTCTCAGAAAATAATTTTTTTCCACAAGATATCTAAGTAGCGTATAAAACGTAATCATTTTCATCTGCATTATCTGCGTTTCGATTGCCACAAAGATATCCGTGTAGCGGCAGATGGAAGTGAGTACCAGCAGATGTCCCATTTTCAAACCAGAACGGAGGTTATAAAAAATTACTGAGAGTACTGGTGGAAAAAGGGAAAAGGGGAGAACCCAGAGGAAAAACCTCTCAACCTTGGCCTCGTCCAACACGAATGTCATGTTCGCCAGAGTAAGGGACTGAAGGTGTGCTCTCTTACATGACAGCTTTATGTGCTAGCCGTGAACCACCCAGGCAGTTATGTTGCACATTAGTCACTGTTCGTAAAATTTGGAACTATAATATTCCTTTTAGCGAAAGCAGCAGTTGAAACCTAAAAACTGCATCTTCTGTCGACAGGAGGGACGAATGCCTTTGGAATAGACTCATTATTGTCACAGCAGCAGCAGCAGCAGCAGCAGCAGTAGTAGTAGTAGTAGTAGTAGTAGTAGTAGTAGTAGTAGTAGTAGTAGTAGTAGTAGTGGTGGTGATGGTAATAGGTAGTAATGGTAGTACTTGAATCTTTCTGGCAAACGGAATTAAGAAACTGCAAGAACTTATATTTTTTTACCAAAAGAATATAACAAGACCAATAATTGAATCGCCCCATGCAGAAAGGGCTTCAGTCAAAAAATATTGAAAAAAAAACGAGATATCGATGGAAATCATGTCTTTATGAGTGGCTTCTATCGGCCTGTGCAGAAAGGTATTCAGTCCAATGCTTGAAAAGATAGAAACTGAAGCGTCAGGCTCAGAGTCCTATGCAGAAAGGAATATAGTGTACAGAATGTTTTTTTAGTTTTCTCAAAACTAGGTCTAATGGACTGAAGCCCTTTCTGCATGGGGCGATTCAATTTATATTCGATATGTAATATGGTTTACACACTGCTTAAGTCTAAATGTACTAAAACAATAGGATTAAAAATAACACATTTGTTTATTTAAAACAATTCGTGAAAATTGTTTCCATTTCTTTGAATTTGGCAGGTGCCATACTGACTTTTCAATAATTATGACATGGACGCTTCAAATATAAGCGCTCTATTACAAAACCGTTTTTTTTTCTCTTCGAACAGTGTAACAATAAAGCCTGCTATCTTCAAAAAGTATTTTCTGGAAGAGTGGACTTTCTTTGTTTCCTAATTTATTTTCGCAATATCCGGATTAAGATATTTTAATGCTGCAAGCCGCAAAACAGCTTTATGTTTGCTCTCAGTCTTGGCTTCACTATAGAGAAGGACTTCTCACAAGTATGTGTACTACCAAACATGGACAGTAGCTACATAGGCTGTAAATTTGCATAGTGTTGTTTTAAGTTATGTTTTCTGCTCATCACATGCTTCTTGCATATTATATATATTGCGCACTTCCCTATTTTGCATTCCTAAAAAGGAATGTCACCTCCAATCAGGTTTAAAAGGGTTAGAAGAATTACGCTTCGGAATATGTATTATATTCTTTCTCGTGTTAAATTCTATCATACCTGGTTAACATGTTTCGGCCTTTCACGGGCCTTCTTCAGAACGGTTGTTGCTGGCGCCTTTTGTTTTGTTTCCTGTGGGGCGTGTTTGTATAGCGTAATGTGGAGTCAAAGAGTGTGTGTGTGTACTGAAATGAGTTGTGAGTTGAGAATTTCATTTGGATGTGTTTTTGTGTGTCTGTATATTTCGTATTGTTTTAGTGTGTTTACTTTCTGGCTTTT
This sequence comes from Periplaneta americana, assembly GCF_040183065.1. NCBI lineage: Eukaryota > Metazoa > Arthropoda > Insecta > Blattodea > Blattidae > Periplaneta > Periplaneta americana. The sequence goes on from NC_091124.1 coordinate 100,962,719, forward strand.
TGGTTGAATGTGTAGAATTTCCATATGTGTTGATTTCTTTGTAGATTTGGTTAGCATTTGTGACGTGTTCTGCATATGTGGATGTGTTTTGCAATTTTGTTATGGCTGTGATGTGTTCTTTGCAGCAGCATGAGTGAGCGAAATAGAAATTTTGATTCCCCGGCCTTTAGACTCACAGTGAGTCTTAGTTGAACACTTTTCGGAACTTGTGCGCTGCTTCTGAGCACATTAGAGTAATTTCCATTTCGACGTAAAATAGAATGAAGGTTTCGATACAAAAAAATTGACAACATTGCATTAAAGAAGTGTAGGTCTACGCTAAAAAAGAGTGAAAACAGAAAAATAGGCCTGCTTATAGTTAGTGATTCAAAACTGTCTTGTTGAGAAGCGGTCTTTAACATCTTAAGCCGCGTATCCACGAAGCGAGGGTGCCCCGCCTATAGCGGTAGACTCGCTTGTTGTTTGCTTCGCGGTTTAGTTCTTTTGATACCGAGGCAAGAAGGAAATCAGCGTAAGCCACCAGTTAGTGCGAGGCAATTGAGGCAGTTAACATCGAGTTGCTCATGGCATCTTTGTCAACGAACAGTCCACACGTAGCGTGTTAATCACTGCGAGGCATGTTTGTTCGCATCAATAACCGACTGGAATTGGCTCACGGGTGAGGCCACCTCGCACCTTTGCGTGGCAAGATAGGTCTATCCGCTGAACGAAGCAAACATCATGAGACAACCTCGCCTTTTGGATACGCAACGCCAGACGACATGGATTAAGTGAAGCACTCAATGCCTCGTTCCTAAGACCGTGTGTATTCTTCGAATGGCACCAAACGTCCTACCTCCAGCCCACCCCCTCAAGCAGGACAACATTTTGAACCTGTCACACAATTTTCAAGGATATATTCAGCAAGTATGGCACGTTCTTCTTCAGACAGTACTTAAAAAAAAGAGTTTGATACTTCGTTTGGTTCGAATAATAACAATCCGAAGAAAGCACTGTGTCACTGTCCAATTTCAGACGTTTTGGTTTGATATACATTTCCTAAGAGAATACAGGTGAATTCAGTACGAACAGACGAGAATCAATTGAACTATACGGAAGCCGATATGAACGAGTTCAAGGCAGGAGTTTTAATAGAATTAACACATTGCCATTATAGCATTCAATTGTTATGGATGGTAAAATGGTCGTGGCAATAGCTATATAATCTTCATTTACGCATACGTGAATTGCGTATAGCTGAGTAAAATATGCAGAAGCACGTAAACATGTAGGCCTATTGCTTGAGCGCAATCGTATCATCATCTGCTAGAAAAGTAAAATTGAACTTGCCCGTCTTAACACTTTTATTACTGACATCAACATGCACAAATATTTCTCCATTTTAAGTTAACTTGATCATCACATACTTATTCTATTCCGGACCCCGGACTCATTTCACCGGCATTATCACCTTCATTTCATTTAGACACTAAATAACCTAGATGTTGATACAGCGTCGTAAAATAACCCAATAAAATAAACAAATACATATTCTATTGTCTCATTTATAAATTTCTAAACAGAAGGAATGTGTCTCCTTCTCTCTCGGAAAATTAGTTATTGTAAGGGCAATACATTTTGAGTACTTGGTTTGAAATACTCTGTTGTGATAATCTTCATAGGTCTGCAATACATATCTTGGTAATTGTCTATATTATTATGTCCACCAAGCCTAATGCATCATACCGCTACCTGCGTTATTGACCATGCAAAGATACCGACAGCCATATTTCTAAATCCCACGAATAAGATGTAAGTATTTTTAAGTTTCTACATACAAATTTCAAATCTAAAAGTAGTGTTTAAACTAAAATCACTACAAATAGGTCGCTTTTTGAAAACATTGTGTACTTACATGACTGAATAAAGGTCTTGCTTTCTGCAGCTCGATCTTTTCTATCGGCACGTTTTCATGATCACTGTTTCCCACTTTTATTAACAGAAATATTTGTGATGTTTTTTTGTTATTTCAATGTCAGTTGTTATCGTCACACAACACTTACATAACCTCTCTACAAAACAGGCCGCTTTTTGCACGCGGATTGCTTGCATTCTTTTTCCCTTTCAATACAATCATGTCTTTGCCCTCCATTACTTTTCAAAATTTCAAAATTATCTTGTATGAGCGTAAAATAACTCACTCTTGGTCAGAAAATTTTAAAACTATTGACAAGAATAAATAAAAAGGCGGTCACTGAAGGCATAAAGACACAGCTTACACAAGACAAACTCACATGACGAAGCAACCCAACACAAAGCAGTAACGAGGCACTGAAACGACACAGGGAGGGTGAATGATGAAGGCCTCTTCATTTTGCATAGCAGACTAGCACAGACAAAGGTATGAAGTGCATGCTCTATTGGCGATGAATACAGAGTAATACATAGGTAAGGCTTGTTTCTGCAGCGAGTTTGTGATGTATTGTTTGAAAACTGTTCCAACCTCAACTATTGCGCATGGTCAGCGATGATGAGTTTGAAATTAATAACAAACCATCCCTGCAAGAACACCCATACATTGTAAATTAATTTGCCAATTTCGGATATTGAAGTAATTAAATTCCACAATTATATTTCAATAACCATTATAGATACACGTGGAAACATAATATTTTAATGTAAAACGTACGTGTATACCAGTGGATAAAGGTAAAACACAACTATCTTAATGTGCATTCGTCAATGAGATTTGGGATTGATTTGCTTAATCGTTCTGACCGTCACGATATGGTTTGGTGACGGCTTGATATGCTGCAAGAAAGCCTCAATTTAATCAGAGTTTGAAGAGTAAAATCGATGTGCGCATGCTCATGACGGTTGCAAATGTTGCAAACTGCTGCAGAAGTAAACCTTATACTAAAGTTTTGTATAGATTACTTTTCTATTTTATAGACTACCGGTAAGTGCCCTATATCTGTTATGGCTGCTTTTAAGCCCTATATATATATATATATATATATATATATATATATATATATAATTCTAAATATTAAGTGTGTATTTATTTATATATTTTGTTTATTTACTTTACAGCGCTGTTTAGAAAATTTTCTGGTTAGAAAGACCAGTATAGGGTTCCGATATTAGGGATTTTCACAATGGGACACCCTTTCCTGCTCTGATAACTGGAAAGGGAAACTAAGGTTTACTTAATTACATTTTTCCATTTCTTCATCGTCGCATCATTCACCCTCTCCTAAAGTTTCGGCACTATTATCCGTAATCCCACTTTTCCCCCTCTTCATCTCGACGTCAGAGAGATGCATTGGCGATAGCATACAACTCCCACATCGTAATACCGGAGTCAGTCGCACGCCTATTGCAGTGCCACGTTCAGTAGGTACTGTCTTACACTATGCGTCACGCAACCTCAGGAGAACATAACTAGAAGCAACTGATGCAAACTTCATAGTGAGTGGGGAGAAGAAAGTAAATTGATTTGATAGTTACAAATTTAACATTAAAAACGTTTGTGTAAGTTATAATTATTAAGAAAGACAATACTACTATAACTGACTGCATATTGCAGATCATAACCACGAGAAAGGTTGACAAAAAAGACAGATGCTTAGTAATATTATGAAACGCATAGCACGCAGTTGGAATAGTATGATCTTATGAAAGTAATGGCAGAAGATAGACTGTCGCAAATATGGCTTGAATGGTCATGAAGAGGGGCAAACAAAGTAGAAGACATCGCTAGAAGGAATTATTATCAAAAGCATTCACGCGAGAGGATTACTACGAGATGATGAAAGATGAGTGGAACGGAGAAAAATTCTTTCCGGTACCGGGATTTGAACCCGGGTTTTCAGCGTGCTGATGCTGTATCCACTAAGCCACACCGGATTCCCATCCCGATGTCGGATCGAATCCTCTCAGTTTAAGTTCCACCTCTTGGGTTCCCTCTGGTGGCCTACTCTCATGCACTGGGTCATAGATGTATGACAGTAGGATATTGTCCACACATGTGCAGAGGTGCACTCGTTATGAGTAACTAAGTGGCCGGGATCCGACGGAATAAGCGCCGTCTTAAATCACTAAGTGATTATTTTTTTGCATATCATAATATTATTATGTACCGAACTACATATTATATTTACGTGCAGATAATCTGCGTCATCATATGATGAAAGATGAGTGGAACGGAGAAAAATTCTCTCCGGCACCGCTGAAAACCCGGGTTCAAATCCCGGTGCCGGAAAGAATTTTTCTCCGTTCCACTCATCTTTCATCATATGATGACGCAGAATATCTGCACGGAAATATCATATGTACTTCGATACATCATAATAAAACTATGAGAGACTAGAAGGATAGAAGTGAACAGAGATATAAACGTAGGAGATAATGTTGAGCACAGGAAGATATAGTAAGAAGCATTGTGTGCCTGAATATACGTAGTGTTAATTAAGTATAGGATTTTACTCATAACGTCTTAAATTTTAATTTAAAAAAAAGAAAAGTTTTATACAATATCTTTTGGAGTTAAATCATAAAATATAATACCAGTGTAAAAAAATAGTTATTCAGGCATACTGTGTGTCACATTAAACTTCATTCTGGTTTAAATAGAACCCTATTTTAAGACTCTCTATTCAATTTTACGTTTTAATGCGAAGAAATCTTACGAAGGTCTTAATGTATAAGAGTTTCAATTTTTTTCTCCACGCAGTGATATGACATTTATCTTTCTTAATTTAATTTCTTGAACCACTGCTTAAAAGATGCAGTATATGTTGTAAAGTTTGTTTAGTGATAGTGTTTTGTTTAGTTTTATAACATATTCAAAATGATTTTACATTCTTATTAAATTTGTCTCAAGTTTTGAAGTTGATGAAACATGTTTAATAAATAGTTAAAAGACACGAAACGAGTGAATGGATACAAATTCTACTCATTTATAAGTACTCTAATAGATATTCGGAATATGTAAATCTTAAAATATGGTGCCAATTAAAAAAAAGTTTAGGCTTATTTTCACACTCTGTATGCCTAAATAACTTTTTCTCTAACACTGGTATCATATTGTATGGTTTATCTCCAACAATTTTCGTGTAAAACTTTTTTTTTGTACAATTAAAATTTAAGAAGTTATGAGTAATATTCTACACTTAATTAACACTCTGTATAATATGTAACAAAATTAAACATGTAATATGAAATCTTCGATCTCAGGGTGCAAAGAATTTTGCATTGGGGTCTGCATGTCCACCTCTATAAAGTAGTGGTGGTACAGAAACAAGTCCCCGAATATTTTCCTAGTCCATTCTAGAAATGTCAAATGATAATATGATTATTCCAATGAATGAAACTAACTAGACTCACTTCTACTATCTGGCTGCGCCAATAAGAAGAGAGTGGCCTACTGATAAAAGAAAAATCCACTAAAGGCCTCGTCATTGCTGTATGACTGGTGTGGTGTGGCGACGTGTGGTGTAAAGGACCAGTACGTTTTTCTTCGTAGGAAACGGACGTACGGTAACAGTGTATGCTCGCACACGCTATGAAATTTCTTGGATCCATAAGTGAACGAATGTGAATTCACGACCCATACCTCGCGATCTTCCATGGAGGTCGTGTGTAAAATATTTCACAAGCCTGTCATCCCATAGCGCGATGACCACCCATGGCTTTCATGTTCCTTTGACTTGTCAGTTTATGATTACTTTCTTTGGTGCACCTGAAGGCGAAAGTGTTCGCCAACAGACCACAATCAACCGAGGAGATCAAAGGCAATATCTTCCACGAAAGCGCAGTAATACTGCAAAACGTGTTTTGGAGAACAGTGAAGAGTGAAGAACAATGAAAAACAGTGAAGAAGGTAAGACTCCAGATGTGTACCCAAAACCGAGGGAAGTATTTTGAATGATGTCACCTTAATAAGAAATAATAAAATAACGAAAAATGAAGGGAAATGAAATAGCATACTTTTGTTTATAATTAGTAGCTTGTAATACAATAAAACTTATATTAAAGACAATATCAAATTTTTACTTCCATTTGAAAACCGCTAGGTTTCCTTATTGGAAACTATATGTAATAAATATACGTATATATACATAAACATCGATTTTTGTTTCTTTGAAAATGTATCTATCCCATATATTTAAAAATGACACAGAAATAAATATTCTTCTGAGTATTTAGCCTTCCACGTCGAATGCGACCAGAAGTAGACTTTTGGGTATTCTACCGTGTCCTGGATCACCTATTCTCTCGGATCCGATATGTCTTCCTACTCCAAACAACTGAGCATCTGCAAATCTTTGCTAATGTTTATACGAAGTGTTAATTAATTAGTATGCAATATTACTCAGAACGTCTTAGATTTTACTTTTACAAAAGGAAAAAAGTTTATAAAAATCTGTTGGAGGTAAACCATTCAATACGATACCAGTTAGTTACGTAGGCATATAAGGTGTGAGAATAAATTTAATCTTTTCTACTGGTACCCTATTTTAATATTTTCATATTCCAAATTTCCACTAAATTTTACCCATTCACCCGTTCCATGTTTCTTAACTATTTATTAGACTTGTTTCATGCACTTCAAACTTGAGATAAATATGTAAAAGCATGTTAAGTAGGCCACGGACTTCAAACTTGAGATACATAAGTATGTAAAATCATGTTGAGTACGCCATAAAATTAAAATAAAGCACTATTACTAACCAAATTTTACAACAGATGCTCAAAATGAGAATCAGTCACAGCCAAACAATCCCACATACTATCAAGAAAACAGTTCATTGCCTAACAGTTACATGACTGATCTGTTCCATCTCATACCTAATTCTTCCTTTTAGGTCTTCAGTATTTCTTGGCTTATCCTGTTACACTCTGGTCTTCAAAGGAAGAAATACATACCAAAATTTAATTGTAATTCGGAATATGATCATAGACCGACATCAATGCTAGATTAGTAACACCATCATATATAGGCAGGGCTGATCATATTAGAAGTTTAAATGCAGAAAACAAAGAACGGACGTGGCAAAATTTTCCTTTATTAACTGCACAATAGTAGAATGGAACAGCTTACCTGCGGCAATCTTTCAGGGTGGTCCTCTCAAAATCAATACATTTAAGGAAAGGTTGAGAAGATTAGACTGAAAAAGTAATTGAAGATGCAGTGTAATTATCTAAGTTGTGTCATGTAATTAATTAAGTTGATATGTAATTAATTAAGGTGATATGTAATTACTTAAGTTGGTAATAGCAGGGTTTAATAGAAGTATTCAGAGCAGTGTATATTGGAGAGTACCGCATTCTTTTGATCTGACAAATGCCGACGCGGCGGCCATATTTACTCCTACGGGGAGACTGCACTACGCAAGACTTGCGTAGGAACAGAGGTTTCTAGTGTGATATTTCATTGTTATCTTGAAGAATGCCGTGTTGTTGTGCAGTTAATCAGTGTGTAATCAATTGCCGTTGTACAAAATTAGCATTTAGTCACAAACAAGAGGAGGAATATACTTCAATGATTAATTTCTCAACGACATAATATTTTCACTGCGGGCTAAAGCAAGGAGATGCACTATCACCTTTAGATTTTAACTCCGCTGTAGAATATGCCATTACGAAAGTTCAGGATAGCAGAGTGGGTTTGGAATTGAAAGGGTTACTGCTTCTTGTATATGCGGATGGCATGAATATGTTAGAGAAAATCCACAAACCATTAGGGAAAATAGGGAATTTTACTTGAAGCAAGTAAAGCGATAGGTTTGGAAGTAAATCCCGGAAAGACAAAGTATATGATTATATATCGTGACCAGAATATTATTCGAAATGGAAATACAATATAAAAATTAGAAATTTATCCTTCGAAGAGGTAGAAAAATTCAAATAACTTTGGAACATCAGTAACAAATATAATGACATTCGGGAGGATATTAAACGCAGAATAAGTATGGGAAATGCCTCTTATTATTCGGTTGAGAAGCTTTTGTCATCTAATCTGTTGTCAAAAAATCTTAAAGTAAGAATTTATAAAACAGTTATATTACCGGTTGTTCTGTATGGTTGTGAAACTTGGACTCTCACTTTGAGAGAGGAACAGAGGATAAGGTTGTCTGAGAATAAGGTAATTAGGAAAATATTTGGGGCTAAGAGGAATGAAGTTACAGGAGAATGGAGAAAGTTACACAACGGAGAACTTCACGCATTGTATTCTTCACCTGACATAATTATGAACATTAAATCCAGACGTTTGAGATGGGCGAATCTAGAAATGCATATAGAGTGTTAGTTGGGAAGCCGGAGAGGAAAATATCTTTGGGAAGGCCGAGACGTAGATGGGAGGATAATATTAAAATGGATTTGAGGGAGGTGGGATATAATGATAGAGACTAGATTAATCTTGCACAGGATAGGGACGATGTGAGGGGGGCAATGAACCTCCGAGTTCCTTAAAAGCCGTAAGAAAGTAATAACATAATATTTATAATTGAAAATATCAAGGTGGGACAAAAGCGGACGTTGAAAACCATTCCAAACTGGTATAATACTGGTAACAAAAACAGTTCCTGATTCTCAAGAAAGTTGTCATAATAAAGCGAACTTCAAATATCTTATGCTAGATATATCCACGCAGGATGCGTTAGAAAATTTATTTTCTACTCTCCGTTCCATAAATCCATTCCCGGATGCAAAATAATTCAAAACTGCATTACGATTTCTTAGTTTTTCTCATAAACGGAGCATGGAAATTACGCAGTTTGCGATTCTGAACAATTGGTTGAATTTCTAGGTACAGATGTAAGTAATCCCGAAACAGAAAGGTCTAGTGAAGATGAATGTGAGGAAAAGGAAATTGATATAGGCTAAATTGTAATTTAACTGAAAATAGAAATATTGACTTGAGTGAACAACAAGCTCTTTACTACTTGTTGAGATCAGTTTTGTTCAAAATAAAACAAAATAAGTTATGGGCATATAGTATTTGTGAAAACTGTTTTTCGTCTCTAATAGTAATAATTGATAACAGGGATAAATCTATGAATTTTATTAGCACATTAGTCACTCTCAAGTCTTACAAGGAAATGTCACTTGTATACCCTTGTAAATCTGTGATTGATATAATTTTAAATGTAGAAAAATGTGTAACGTTGGTAGAAAACGAGTTGACACTAAAGGATTTGAAGTCTTTAATTATTAACACTTCAACTCGTACGTTCCCAACTTGTCATAATATTTTTGAAAAAGTCTTTTCACTGTATTTTAGAACTAGAATGTATTTATTGTTAAGAAAATTGTCTGTTATAGCAAATGCACAACAACAATCTGCTAAATAGTGTCAGTCGAAGTGTTGATACGAGAATTGCATAGAAAATTGCTGATGTTATCCTATTCAAATGGACATAACATAAATAATAAAGTATTATCTCTAATCAGTCATTTCACTATGACAATATTGTTTACTAATCCTTGTCTCCTGTATTCAATAAACCACAACAACATGTATGATATCGCCTTTAATGACCTTCCTCCTAGCATTACTGCTTATGCTTCTGTGCCGAGCTAGGAGTAAATATGGCTGCCGCCGCCGAGAATGCGGTACTCTCTAATATACACTGCTCGGGAAGTATTTATATACTTTCGCTTATTGTAGGCATTATTATAGCATAGTTTCTATTTCTAGTCTTTGGTTTATTGCATCTTTTTAATTACAGTTAGAAGTAAATTTACGTTTATTTTATTTTTTATTGTTGTAATTATTGTTTATTTATTGTAATGTTATTACTGTATATTATATATCACTGCCACCGGGTGTATACCCAATTGTAAAGTTAATAAACACATACATAGGCTATGTAAATCTTAAAATATGGTGTCGTCTAAAAAAAAAAAGGTTTACTGTCACATTTGCATGCCTGAATAACTTTTTGCGAACAGCGGTATCATATTGTAACTTATAGTTTATCTTCAAGAACTTTTTATGATACATTTTCGTAAAATTAACATTTGAGTAGCTTAACATTCCATACTTAATTAACATTGCGCATAAGAGAGTTTAATTGTTCGAGTAAAATGAGACACCCGAACACCATAAAAATATATATTATAATATAAATCTATTGGAAGAGAAGTATAAATAATTTATTCGCGATTAATAAAATTACATATATTTAATAATATTAATATTATTAGTACCTATTAGTGGAGACAAGAAAAATCAGGTTAGTAAGGATAAAAAATAAGTAGGCCTAGTTATACGGTCAGAGTAGTGTTATCCATGATGCAATCAGTTTACCTCAGCCGCTGTGAATGCCCATATGGCGTATAATGCTAGGACGCTAAGGTAACGGTTATTAAGAAAGCTGAAAAATAAAGGAATTTACAGCTGATATCAGTGCGTATCAAATGACAAAATACATCGTGGACTTACTTCAAAAATTTCGTCAGTCCAATTTTTTCCGACTGTATATTTTTAAATTGCGTCTGCTTATAATAGCAAATGCATAACAGTTGTTAGCTGGGGTATAAAAAGAATAAGAGTTTATTTTGCTCTCCTGTACAATTTCCTCAAACGCATTTACCATCTTTGAGAAGTAAGGCAAATGATATTGAGTTATTGCACGTAAATAATTGTTTGAAATACCTGTACATATGAGCCGTTCAGAGCAGAAGTGGTGCAAGTCAGAAATGGGTAATGAGGGTTAAAGTAAACATTCTGTAAAATAAAGCGAAAAGTATCAATTAATATTCAATTTATTTAAACTATTAGTAGTCAGTAGATAGCAGGCAGAACATATTAATTGCTACGTTGCGCTGTATTTTACATAATTTTTACTTTAAACCTCATTATCCAATTTTGACTTATACCACTTCTGCTCTGAACGGCTCATATAATAGTTATATCTGTGTGTGTGTGTGTATATATATCTAAAGTATCTTATATTGTCAATAGCGAAGAATTACAGAATTTCAGTTGTTTGCAGTTCCCAGACATAAGTCCAACGGTGTATGCGTCCTCTCTGGTCGTATACATTTACCTTGAAAATGGAACGTAACTTATATAGAGTGCCGAAACATTGGAAATGTCAAGTTTGAAGACACGTTGTATCTTGAAAAGTAAATTTGTTAACTGTTCTTCAATTTATTATCCTATTAATTTTCTTTCATAAAAGGCTAACTATTGAAGGTTGCATAATAACTGTGTGACGAAAGAAGTTGCTGGTTCCTGTCTTACGTCACGTGTAGGCCTACTCACTTATCATGAAAATCCTACGATACAGCTCAATATCTTGCTATCAAACGATATATTCGTTATGATTAATATGTGACAAAGGTTAAAAGTGGTTGAATATACGAGTTGAAGCTTAACATTTCTCGACTAGCGGTACCGTAACGTAATCTAGCAGCTGTAATATGACTGAATTACGTCACTAAAATGTAGTAAAATAGGGGCGACGCCATTTGTATGACGGGTGGTGAGTATGGCGATAAACAGTTGTCAATGTTGCTGTTCGGTGCGATGCCAGGTGTGGTGAACTTGTTGTTTACAAAGACTCGAAACATGACGTGCTGTAGTAGAGAACAGGACGAACTATTAATACATTTTCTGAAAAATCCTGACATGTTACATCATGTGGAGAGAAATGACTACAGACAAGCCAGGCTGAAGCAAAAGCTGTGGTGTGAAATCGATGGTATAGGGTACTTAATAAACATGTATTATATATAAATACGAGTATTTGTCACTTTTATGTTGAAATGTTGAGCTGAGAATACTGAGGACATTCTTAAATACCATCGGACTATGGAGGACGATACAAAGCTTGACTATAGCTAAAGAAAGGAGCATCACCCAACGTGAGAAACCAGTGACGAAGTGCAAATTTCAAAGGACCCTCTCCCTTAAATTATAAAATATGGGCTCCCAAGTGGAAAATCATTAAACAAATTATGCCTATGATTTATATTTCTGAATATAAATGACCTCGATCTGTCTGATTTTTCAAAATCAGTTCTAATAAATTATCGTAAAATTCACTTAACCTGGATACAGATAGCTTTCGCTGTTCTCTATTTTCCCTTCGCGGTTAATATCCATAGATGTGTTGTTTGAAATATCATGTTCGAAAGAAATAGAATTAGAACTTTCTCCCATCGTGTGTAAATTTGAAGCATCACCATTCTCTTCATTCGAAAATATTTGTTATTGCACATTAAAATGGGCTTCAATCATTGGAATTTTTCCCCTCCACATTCTGCTTTCATTCTTATTTGTTTATTTTCCACTCCCTCAATATTATAATGCACGTTCTACATCAAACGACATTATTGTTTATCGTCAAGGAGAAGGTTTATTTTCTTTTCCGACATGTGACTTTATTCACAGTATTACGGCCTGTATATTACGGCAAAGCTATGCGAGGAAACCAAAGGTTTAGACGGGAACTTGAGGCTTCGACGCCCAATGATTTTATTAACTCTACACTTACTTGCGATCTTTTCTGACTCCACACCATATTTAATTGTTAACATCTACATCCATATATTCCGAAATGTTCCACTAACTTAGATATGCTATTCTAGTTATTTTAGTTTCCTTTACAATTAAAATTATTATTTCATAATTATATATTGATTACTTTTTTATGTTTATTTCTTGGATTCGTAGACGGCCTCAGCCATAAAACAATTTTTTATTTTCTAGTTAGAAATGTTTTGCAGTGATAGTGTTTTATGTAAGCAAAGTGAACATTCGAAGGTGAACAGATGAAACAAATACAGTATAAAATGCCATGTAGGCTATGGGTAAAATGTTACAGTTTCAAAAATAATTATTTATGTTTATAAAATTAGCGTATTGTTCTTTCTACTGCAGCAGATGATGAGATTAAATTAATTAATTAATTGTCTAAACATAATAAATAACACTTGATGCAATGAAAAGTTCATTTTTATGTTTTATTTCAAGAAAAGCGAATGTGTTGTCCGATAATTGAAAAAATAAAAACACAGATACAGAAGAAATAGTCTACTATTAAACTAATTTAATTGATTAATCAATTGTTAAAAATAGAGAGTAAATCCAGGAACAATAAAAACGTTGTTTGCACTGTATATAAAAATGCATTAAGCTATAAAATATCATAATTATTAACAGGAAATATCCCTGGGACCAAAAAATACAAGATAAGTAGCATGAAATTCTACAGCAGCTAAGTTGCGAGGGTTAAACATTATTTGAAAAATTAGTTTTATCGGATTTTCGTCATAGACCAATGGATATAATAACTATAGATCTACTATCAGATACAAATATGTTCAGTGCCACTCTTGCTATTCCTAGTTATCATGTTTACAATAATTTGCCAGAATCAAATATAATTATATTATTAAAATAGCCGTAGAACAACTAGGTGCAACACGGAATTACCCGTCATAGGCAATCTCTAATAAGGATACAAAGGCATCCATTAATTAGTAGTGAAACGGAGAAAAATTCTCTACGGCACCGGGATTTGAACCCGGGTTTTCAGCTCTACATGCTGATGCTTTATCCACTAAGCTACACCGGATTCCAATCCCTGTGTTGGATCGAATCGTCTCAGTTTAAGTTCCACCTATTGGGTTCCCTCTAGTGGCCTGCCCTCCCCGTTCCACTACTCTTTCATCGTACGATGACCCAGAATATCTGCATGGAAACATCATATGTACTTCGGTATATTAAATAATAGGTTTATATACGACATGCGTAAATCACGTTGTGATTTAAGACGTCATTATTACGTCGGAACCCGGCCAATCAGTCACTCATAACGAGTGCACCTCCGTACATGTGTGGACATTGTCCTACGTTCATAGACAGCTATGACGTAGTGCAGACACCGGGATGGGAATCCGGTGCAGCTTAGTGGATAAAGCATCAGCATGAAAGAGCTGGAAACCCGGTTTCAAATCCCGGTGCCGGAGAGAAATTTTCTCCGTTCCACTACTCTTTCATCGTACAATGACACAGAATATCTGCATGGAAACAACATATGTACTTCGGTACATTAAATAATATGTATAATATACATCCATTAATTGATTTTAAACAAGAAAGCGTTTCTTTACAAAAATTATAATCACCACCATCACCCTGATGGATAAGACATTCTACCTGTTAGGCCTGTACTGTACAATTTTTCATCTCTTCATGCGCTTTTCTCCACGATTAGCGCCATTTTAATTTAAAATATGGCCTTGTGTCGATTCAAATTTCAGTTGTTTTCGGAAAAAAACAAAATAATCATAAATGATACAAGAGCAACAAACTGGGAAGAACGTTATCACAGATTTGACACTTCTATCGTGTATTAGAGAACAAATTCAGAATATAAACGGGACAGATGAGATATATGAAAATGGTATAAGAAATTATTTTCAAATGTCAAATTATTTTCAATTGCCAAGAATCAGAAGTTTGTCTCCAGTATATCACAGACTGCTTCAAGCTCAAGAAATTAATTCAGCCTAAGGTCATGGTGAGTGAGGAATTATTAAAAGAGTAGAGTTGTCGCAGCTAATGGCCCCCATTCAGATGACCGCGAGATAGTCAACAGAAACATTAGACCATTATCTCAGTTTCGTATTAGATAAAATTATATGGTATTTTAAATAAATAGTGCATCTACCGGTAGTCGAAAAACTCGTCGAATAAGATATTGCTAGAAGAAAATACAAAAAAGTGTCACTGAAAAATTAGAAGCACTGATTTAAAGAGAAAATACACTATAGCATTCATAAATCTGATGCTGGCAGATCAGTTATCCTGCCTCTTACCTAACAGAGACAGGTCACGTCCTCATACGAGTGCCTGATAAGCTTCAGGTCGAACTTCCAAGTCCTTCCTATAGTCCAGTGATGTCAAAGCAAGCGCATATTTTTTACCTTGACGTGGTCGGGTTGAGTCGGCCTTAGAATTTATGACAAATTAAGTAAGATATACGCACATCTATTTATCTCCAAGTAGTTTGAAATTTAAAAATGAAGGTCTATGTAAGCAATCTGTTATAAGTAATTATTAATTTTAAATGTTATTTTATTTATGTAGTAATTTCCGCAATGAAATTGCCCAAATATCGACCGAACAGACTTCGTTTTGCACGTCTCCCTTGCTAACGATATGCATTCCTTTCAGCAGGGTAACCAATCAGGCTATCAGCTACAGCCAGGCTCCGTCTTGTACGTATCCTTAGTCAGGGTTAAAAATCCAGCCACCTGAATTGAATATCAGCGCACTAAGATTGAGACGCAAAAGCGGCACAAGCTACTGGTAACTACTAGGCCTACATTGCGTAATCGTGCATGAAACAGAGAGATCAGACTCTCTATTCTGATATTTATAATAGTCCTGATTTAAATGACAAGAGAAAAGAATTCCCCTTTTTATTTCACTACCACGCAAATTAAAATTTTAACTTTCAGTCCACCATGTCTGCGCTGTGACACGAAAAAGTGAACACTTTTAGGTATATCGGTCGATTTTTCATGTTTTATGAAGTAGGAATTTGTGGGAAGAGCACTTCCATGTCCAACACACTAAAGAAACGCTCATCTCACAGCGTGTATACCGAAAGGCAATATCTAATCCAATAATTTTCTCCTTCACGTCTACCACCACACAGTCAACAATATTAGCTTCCATCGCAGTTTGAGTTCTTATTTGTGGTGAGATAATATCAGACAATAAAATTACGCTACAAAAATTGGTAATAAATTCCACGCTATAACAACACAAACTCTCTCCTAACATATACATTCAGTGTCGCTTAAGCATGTAACCAAACAAGAAAGTAAGGACGGAACTCTGCCAGCTATATACTCAACTAGGCTATATTAGAAGCCTCTAATGCTAAAAATTATTCACTCGTGTCCATTCAATGGAGATAATTTCCTACAATGAAATAGATAACTTTTATTGTATTCTCCAGGAAAGTGTGTGCACGTTTAGTTGCCAAAATTAAATTATGGATGTGTAAAAAAAAAAAAAAAAAACTCATTCAAATCCTTCCACTAGTTTCTGAGAAAAATTGGGACTATGCCCCAGTGTTTTCGGTTTTTTCAAAATCTTTTTCCCAAAATATGTTATTAATATTATCATATGTTCCATAGAATATTAAAATTTACAGGTCATGTTCATCAGAGTTTCCTTAACCTGACATAAATTTCAGATATATCACGTTATAAGTTGATGAGATACAGAGCAAAATGTGGGCTGCTGTATAGTAGATTTACACAATCTTGCTACCTTAAAGCGCCGGTCAAAATAGTCTTTAATCTTTTCTGTTCTCTCACAATATTTAGAAAAACTTCAACCACGATTCTAATTTTTTAACTACTCAAACGTTGAAAATTAAGCCAGATTATCCTCTTTTAAATAACGTTGCCACACAATCAATTTTTTTTAACATAGCAAGTGCATCAAACCTATGAATAACTGGTCTCTGCCCTGTAGTTTGATGTTTAGATAGCTTAAGTGACTTCTTATGTTAATAGGAAGGCCAAACCTTGTACTCAAGACTTATACTTCAGAAGGGAGACATCCTCGTATTTCATTTCTAAGCTCAGTATCATTTCTTCCGAAGGTCCACCGAGTTAGCTCTGTGGTATAGTGTCTGCCTCCAGACTAGTCAGTCCGGGTTCGAGCCCTGGCGAGGTCAGATATTTTCATGTAAAATTTCTACCTCGGGAGAAGGCGGTGCATAACTTCTAATCATTAGATTGTACACCAATATGCCTGGGTTAAATCCCAAATCTCTCCACAGTGCATATGAAGAGAAGGCATATGTCACTTTTGATAGTAATTCGTCCGTTGGATGGGGACGTTAAGCTTGGCAGCCTTCTTGGTGCTATTCGAAAGGATTAGGCTACGTGCCGACACCGGATTTCCCCTTCTCTCTACTTAAATTTCATCATCATTCATTCCATACACTACACGTACTCGAACACTTACTCATACTCTTACCCTAGTACACACATAACACTCCAACTCCACAGACACATCATGCATAGAGTGGTCCGCCGTGTGCAACTAGAAAATGAGTCACTGTCCTGCCATCTATCCACAATATTCCGAACCCGAATCACGTAAAGTGAAGTGGGCAGGCATTACATACATACTGTACATACACACATACATACATGCATGCATACATACATACATACATATCGATGGCTTAGAACCACACTGTTCCAAGTCCAACTTTTTATAAGAAAGAAATCTGTTTAATTGTGTTCCAGTTCTTGTCTGCATATATGAATCGAACACAATTGTAAATATTCCTCTCCATAAGATTGCTATGAAGCTATTCCATATTATTTCATTAAGCTTTGAATATCAGGAGCTTAAAATAGCTGTCCTGGATAAAAAATAATAAAATGGACTTGGAACAGTCTGGTTCTGAGACAGCGATTACAGGGACATTTTATTTTTACTTCAACTTTTATTATACCTGAGTTTTTTAATGTACTTCACTCCCACCCCCTAGGCCTATACTAGTAAACTTCAAACTGTCCTACACACAGAATCAAGGCCGAGTATGCAGTCAGAGTCGACTTACGGTCATAGTAAACTGTACTGAGTTGTGAGTATAGTACGTTCCAGAAATATGTTCACGTTTTCCAGTGATGAAAGAGCTTTCAATATTGAATCATATTTTCGCACAGGTACTGTCGTCCGTTTGCCTACGTCGCATCCCGGTTTCCCCCACCCGCTTCTGCTCACCCTTCTATAAAGGCTAGTGGTTGGGCTGTCTTAGCTCTTTTCTGAAAACATTAATCTCTGTTAGAAATTGGACGTCTACGTAATATTATACAAATGTTTAAAATAACTTAAATAAAAGGGCCTCGTTAAGTAATTAACTATTCACGTGATTTCCCCCCTTTCTACGACCCTGCGACAAAACCACTTGGATGGACAGTAGATAGTATGTCTGAGTAATTTTATCTTTTCCGATAGGCCAGAAGTGAAGATTGATTTACAGTACGTAAAGTAGCCTACTCTTTTATAGAATAGGTACAGAATTAGTTCAACATGAGTTACTAGTAAGAAGGACGAAACTGGTAATTGGAATTAGATGCAATAGTCTATAGTACGATAATATGCACAAAAGAACTGGAGCCTGTATCGAAATGAATGGCCACCATTTTAAAAAAATGTGTTTAAATATCCATATTATGATTATTTTTCAATTTAACTTTATTCTCTATATTGTACGCTAATGAGCTGTAGACAATATAATATAAGCTTACACTGCATAATGAATACGTCCGGACATATAGCTCAGTTGGTGAGTAAAAAACACTTGTTGTTAATACAGTACTGTATTTTGACTAAAACAAAAACCTAATGAAAATGATCGAACTCAAAATCGCGACATTTCCTAATTTACGTAAATGGATGAACTACTTTTCTTCCCTCCTATACCCAGTAAAATGATTTGTTTGTATTTTACGCCAGTATCATCGAACTCCAGTCGTGGAAAGGGGTAGCAAACTGAGTTTACGTTTCTCAACCGGTAATCCAAAGGTATAGCCAGGTTAATATTAGAAATGTTAGTTAAAATAAAATGATGTCCGTGTATTATTTCTTCCGAAAATAAATAAAACCTCTCCAGTACGTTGTGGCAAGAGAACCAATGAACCTTTGTAGTGTGGTAGCCATTTAAATTCACTTCACAAATCCTGAAGAAGGAGAGGAAACTAGCGGTGGTTAAGTCCTATGGATCAAATGAAGTCTACAGTTTTGCACACTGCATTGAGCACATCTACATTTTATCAGCACTTTGAAACAAAGGCACTACTGATGAATAAGTAGTGGACAATTTGTAACTTTGTTTTGTCTAGATACTCGTCTCTGAGATTTTCTTTTTAGCCTTGCTGCAAATTATTCGTCTTTGCGATTTTCACAGTGAAATTTAAAATACCTACTCAATTGTAACAAAATTATTTTTTTGTTGTGTTTTTTAATGGATGTAGAACAGACCGCAAAAGAAAACGTAAATGGCCGCATGTGACACGTGGACCGCCAGTTTGGCATCGCTACATTTTTTTATTTATCGTCTGTATAATGAGCATGTAAAATGAATAAAGTAGCGAAAAAGATGCGACATATAATGACGGAGTTATGGTTAATAATACCTGGTCGTAAGACACAACTACTTGTACAGCACACACGAACAGTAAATAGCACATAAGCTGGGCTACGAGTTCAGAGCGCGCTTGCTATTGCCACTTACACAGCAGTTTATGATTATGTCGACATTTTACAGCTCATGTCGTGAATATTCGTGTCAGTCCCAACGCGCAAGGAAAGCAAGTCAATACTTCCTTTCTGTATGAACGATGACGCTGATGGAAATATCATTTTATTACGACAGAAGTGGGAAGAAAAATGTCAAAATAAGGCATAGAGAAAAAAATATATGTATATAATATCGTTCCACATGAAAGAGAAAATGTTCTGATACACAGAAATTGAGGGCGGATGTATTGGAAATTGAATGGTGGACTGCTATCACGGAAGTGCGTTGTAGAGATGGAGAACTCGAAGCACTCAAGCAAACAGCTGATATACGAAAGCAGAATAATTCTGCTCACAACATGCGGACTGAAATAGTCGCGTCGACAAGCATGCTGCCCCGATAATGAAGTGGTTCAAGTCTCAATATCAGAGACTGGTTGTTTAGACTAACGAATTTATAATATGTATGCCTAGATGTCTCAGATAAAAAACTCTGCAGTAGGATGCAACATTTTTATCGCTTGCTATACTGTACTCCAGGTATGCTCATTCTCTGACTCCCGATTACGTTCTGTAATCACAACCTTCGAATGTAGAGCGTGCTGTTCCTCGTTCGAAGCTCGACGGATGACTGCGGAAGGCAGTTCAAGTAACGTACGAACAGTGCGGGACAATGACAGTCAAAACCTTCTGTAAGCAAACGACCATTCCGTACAGTGTGGGAGGAAGACTATATTTGTTGTGCGTTCGGTAAAGTGTTTACTATGTTGTAAGGTACTGTCAGGAATACTACTGAGCAACATAAAATGACATTATAGGCTCTGCCACCCAGAACATGCCGAAGTGACAGGGAAGCTGTTTTCTGTAATATGTATTCATATACCAACGTTATTATTATTATTATTATTATTATTATTATTATTATTATTATTATTATTATTATTATTATTGTGTGATTTTATTCCAACAGAAATACATGTTATGATAAAATAATTTTTCAGAGGCACTACAGTTTCAAGAATTGAAAGCACTTAATGAAAGGCCAAATATTGAAGAGAGTCGAACAATTCAGAGTCTATGTTTAGGAGCAAGTTCTGTAGTGTGTTGGGAATTAGCTAAGGCACTAAAATCCTTCACGGATGGCGAACTTGTAAAAAGATGTATGGTGCCTGAACAAAATATAGTTAATTATATCTCTGTACTGGAACAACTCAAATTTGAATACATTTAGTGATTTTAGACGTATGGAAAGTGATATTAATCTTTTTGTTAATCCTTTCATAGTAAATTTAGTACAATCCGTGAGAGTGCAGTTCCAGGACGAGTTAATTGATTTACAAAGTAACGTAGAATTCAGAACTAAATGCAGAGAATATGACTTGACAAGCATAGAAGTATTAAAAAATTAACAAAACGAAATATCCCAAGATGAGCTTATTCTCTACCACTATGTTAGCTACCTTTGCCTCGACATACGTGTGCGAAGAATTATTTTCGAGAATGAAAGTTGCTAAATCCAAACATAGATCCTGATTAACAGATGAGCATCTTTCGAGTCACCTGCGCATTGAGTAAATTCGTTGGAAATAGATTTCCGATTACTTGCAGAAAAGAATCCACATGTTGAACAGACTGCACTGTATGGTGGAATATGAAAATAACATTATCTATGATAATTATAATATCATAACTATATTAACTATAATACACAATGTAATAACTGAATATTACATTGTATACTCTTTCCTTTTTCAAATTCAGTTTATTATCCATATTTGTAAGAGTATGAGAGCGATGCCACGGGCGGTGCTGCAACGTAGTTGCGGAGCCCAGTTCGTACACAGTGTGTGTTATGCAGTGCAGCATCATCCATGTAATCGGAGCTTTTACAATTTTGAGCATACCTGCTGTACTCCAACCACGAGAAAGATTCAGGGGAATGAGACGCAGCGGGGTAATGCTATGGATGAATGTTGATGTCATAAGATGTCATAAGGTCACACACATGGGTAGATGTATCTCCATTGGCCAGCTCTCAAAGCACAAACGATAACACTGATACACTCATATTTATACTACCCTAGTTACAAAATTAGATTACGGTTAATTTCCTGGTCTTTTAATCCCTGCATACAGGAAATAACATATGCAGGAGAGCGCATATTTTTAAACTGACGTTATAACAGCAATATTATCTATCTACTTCGCCCCAATAAATGACGCAATAGTAAGCACATTCCTTTCACGGTTAATCTCCTGGTTGGAGAACAGTAAGATATGTATGCAGCCGTAATTAATTTAGCTGTTCATCACTTTACAGTCCATTTCTGTTTCTCCACCTTCCTTCTGTGTCTATATTCTTATAGGCCTGTGCATGTTTCATTCCAAATCATCTGCCTAACATTCACAATTTTCTTCTTCCGTTGTTAAAGTTTTCTTCTCAGTTATATCCTCCATGCTTCTACTATAGCTTTCTTTCTGAATTAGGCTTTTGGATATTCCATCGTGTTCTGGAACCTGACATTTCAAAAGTTTAGAAAGTATGTACAGCAGCCGTCGGCAATATTTTTACTCACGATGGCATCACTGAACGCAACCAGTAATACATAAGATGTAATATCAATCGAGGACTATAGAGCACTCCGTTTGGATCCCAGTGGCGGACTTTCAACTTAAGCATCTGACGTAGACTACGCAATATTGATTTATACAGGGACATCATTTTATTTTTACTTCAATTTTTATTGTACCTGAGTTTTTGAATGTACTTCCCTCCCACCCCCCCTCTACTAATGAAGTTCCAACTGTCCTTCACACAGAATCAAGGCCGCATATAGTAAACAGCACTGAGTTAGTGAGTATAGTACATTCCAGAAATATGTTCGCGTTCTCCAGTGACGAAAGAGCTTTCAATATTGAATCATATTTTCGCACAGGTACTGTCCGTTTGCCTACGTCGCATCCCGATTTCCCCCACCTCCTTCTGTTCGCCCCTCTGTAAAAGCTGGGTTGTCTTCGATCTTTTCTGAAAACATTAATTTCTGTTAGGAATTGACGTTTACGTAATATTATACAACTGTTTAAAATAACTTAAATAAAAGGGCCTCGTTAAGTAATTAACTGTCACGTGATTTTCCCCCTTTCTACGATCCTGCGGCATAACCACTTGCACGGACAGTAGATAGCATGTCTGAGTAATTTTATCTGTGCGGGTCGGGCAGAAGTGAAGATTGAATTTACAGTGCGTAAGGTACTCTTTTATAGGGTAGGTACAGAATTATTTCAACATGAGTTACTAGTACGAAGGATGAAACTGGTAATTGGAAGTAGATGCAATAGTCTATAGTGCGATATGCACAAAAGAACTGAAGTCTGTATCGAAATGAACGGCCACCATTTTCAAAAATGTTTTTAAATATTCATATTATGATTATTTTTCAATTTAACTTCTTTCTCTATATTGTACGCTAATGTGCTGTAGACAGTGTAATATGCATAATGAATACGTTGGTATGGATAGCTCAGTTCGTGAGTAAAAACACTTATTCTTAATGCAGTACTGTATTTTGATTAAACAAAAACCTAATGAAAATTATCGAACTCAAAATCGCGATATTTCCTAGTTTCCTAAATGGATGAACTACTTTTCTTCCCTCCTATACCTAGTAGAGTGATTTGTTTGTGTTTTACGCCAGTATCATCGAACTACAGTCGTGGAAGGGGATAGCGAACTGTGTTTCCGGTTCTCTAAAGGTATAGCCAGGTTAATATTAAAAATGTTAGTAAAAATAAAATGATGTCTCTGTAGATGGACAGATTATATTTTATTACACCTTTATGTTTACTGTGCTACAACAACCTAGGAAAATATGTACGAATTGCACTATTTATACAACTCGTAAATTTTTGTCTGCTAGTCACGATCTTTGTTTAGATATTACAAGTTTTCGTGCAGAAATATATTGAATATAGAGCCAAACATAGCAGTTATGTAGAGTAACGGCATTCGACGTATAATAGGACTATACATATTTTCTATGGAGAGCATTTTAATATATATCTAACCCAGTCTAGTGTGTTATACAATGAAAACGTTTTATGTCCTCACTTATTTCCAGTTCTCTTAATAACACATTACTCCAGATAGTAGACTTGTTTAAAGTCGTATTTCGAGTCTCGTATGTTACTACAGATACAAGTTGCTTTATGTTCAAATTTATTCCTTCTATATAGTTTCTTCATGCTTGAAATAACTCCTCTCCTGTTGTATTTCCTTTAAGTGCAAAAATATTTAGCAAATATTTCTTATACAGAGAGATTCTTCGTAACTCCGCGAGTGAACATTACCAATTCTACTGTTTCAATATCTGTGTTTCCACCTAAAGCGAGAGATTAGACCAGTGTTTATGCATCTTTGATTTTATTTCTCGTTCAGCTAGTGTTTCAATATCCCTTATCCTCCTTTGTATTGTTCGTGTGGATAATTTCGTGCTGATAAAAAATCAGCTTATTCGGGACAAATAGGTTAGCAACTTTATTCAGACATGTTTTAATGAACTGTCCTTCATTATAGCACTTCAAATATTTTGCGATTTTGAAAGCAATAACATAACTTGCATGGAGTTCCCTTCGACTCATAGCTTGTTTCATCATTTTATTTTGGTACCGGAACTGTTATTTGAATTTCGTTCTTTGTAATGTTTTAATTGCTTCGCCCCGTCCAGCCCTAAGAAAAGAAAATTATGTTTATACTTATTTTCTACTATATATATTTCCGTTTACAATTACATTGCATATGTTCATGCTTACTTATGATTTCGTGATAATCTTATGACGTGTCGTAATGTCGCTAGATGTTTGATTTATAAATGCCTATTATAATTTTTGAACACAAGAGGCGTCTACATTGTCACCACATGCACAACAAATACTTTTCCTCCCATTCTTCCTTAAACACACTTTTCCGAACAGACGTTGAAGGTTTTAAGAAAGAATTAATCTAAATCTTATCAGGTAATCCGTCACTGATAGATGCCCGTGTATTAGAGTTTTAGGTGGAGTTGGACGGAAGGGAGGGGGTGAAGCAAAGACAGTTTACTGCGCTGCCCCTGCGATGTCACTATCACGATGACATTTCTGCCGATCCCTGACGTACAGGTTCCATCATTAGGGAAAAAGGTAAAACAAGAGAGGTCGCCTACTCTATTGGGCTCAATACGCGAGGCTAATCCTAACAATGTACGTTAAATTGTCTTTTGTTTGTTTGGAAGTGTTCAAAATTCTAATCATTTCTTGTCTAATGTCTTCCCCTGGGAGATCTTTAATCACTTTCCCCACACCCCTGAAAATGTTTTCTAATGGTAGGCCTAATGGAGTGGGAGCTACGTCATAGTTAAAACCTTTATATTAGGCTGACATTGCGTTTGGATCTGGTGGGAAATAAGTCGTCCGGATTACCCTGACGTAACTAGCCCAGCAAAGTAGGCAATCTCTCTCTGCTCTTACCTTTTTCCCTGATAATGGAACCTGTGTGTAGTTCCGCAAAGTTGGAAATGTCAAGTTTCAAAACATGGTGGAATACCCTGAAGTCTAATTCTGATCACAGTCACCGTGAAAGCCTAAAGATACTTATAGGCTTATCTTTCTTTATTTGTTTCTTTCATTAATCCACTATTTGTTCTTATATGCTCATTATTGTAACATTCTTCCTCCCTTTCCTTCATTCACCTCTCCTTTATATCTTCGTTCCTTTCATAACCGTTTCATACTTTTATTTTCTCTTAAATCTCATATTTTCGGAAAACGTATTATTTGTCTTTCTTGTGTTAAATTTTATATTACCTTGTTAACATGTTTCAGTCTCTATTGGCAATCTTCAGAACAGGTTGTTGCTGGTATTGGCGCTTTTTGTTTTGTTTCCTGTGGAGGTGTGTGTGTAGTGTAATTTGGAGTCAAAGAGTGTGTGTGTTCTGAAATTGAGTTGTGTGTTGAAAATTTCATTTGGATGTGTTTTTGTGTGTCTGTATACTTCGTATTGATCTAGTGTGTTTAGTGTCTGGCTTTTGTGTGTCTGTATATTTCGTATTGTTCTAGTGTGTTTAGTGTCTGGCTTTTGTATGTCTGTATATTTCGTATTGTTCTAGTGTGTTTAGTGTCTGGCTTTTGTGTGTCTGTATATTTCGTATTGTTCTAGTGTGTTTAGTGTCTGGCTTTGTATGTCTGTATATTTCGTATTGTTCTAGTGTGTTTAGTGTCTGGCTTTGTGTGTCTGTATATTTCGTATTCATCTAGAGTGTTAGTGTCTGGCTTTTGTGTGTCTGTATATTTCGTATTGTTCTAGTTTGTTTAGTGTCTGGCTTTGTGTGTCTGTATATTTCGTATTTATCTAGAGTGTTAGTGTCTGGCTTTTGTGTGTCTGTATATTTCGTATTGTTCTAGTGTGTTTAGTGTCTGGCTTTGTATGTCTGTATATTTCGTATTGTTCTAGTGTGTTTAGTGTCTGGCTTTGTGTGTCTGTATATTTAGTATGGTTCAAGTGTGTTTAGTTTCTGGCCAGAAACTAAACACACTAAAACAATAGGAAATAAACAGACACACAAAAACACATCCAAATGAAATTCTCAACACACAACTCAATTTCAGAACACACACACTATTTGTCTCCACATTACACTACATAAACACACTCCCACAGGAAACAAAACAAAAGGCGCCAAGACCAGCAACAACCTGTTCTGAAGATGGCCAATAGCAGGCTGAAACATGCTAACAAGGTAATATAAAATTTAACACAAGAAAGAGAAATAATACGTTTTCTGAAGTGATATAGTGTTAAAAGTTGTGTAATCGAGATGTATACTCATATTTTCAACTTATTTACGTAATTTTTGCTTATTTCTTTACTTTTCGCCCCATTATTTATTTCTTCTTACTCTTCCTTACTTCTTTGTATACATTTCTGCTTTTATTTTACTTTTATGTTTGTTGATGTCATTATTTCTTCCGACTGTTTTTGTTGACTGTCCATTTCTTTGTTTTTCTGTTTTCATGTCAGTTGTTTTCTGTCACTCCACGTTTGTTTTAAACTGTCGATCTTAGTTTAAAGAAATACCTATGGCTTGTCTGTTATAAATAGGTTACACAGAAGCGATCCATAAATTCCTTACAAGGAAGATCTCTCCCTCATGGCTGAACTCGATATAAACCGTTCCACAGCAGGAAAACAAAAGAACAAGAGAACTGCAAAGCTAACTGCACGAGATGTAAACTGCGATCATCCTCTGTCAGTATTCTCTCTTTTTAATCCCCCCTAACACTGGGATGTGATAAAAAAATCCTACATGGGCTGGATTCCAATAAATGGAACCTTCGTTCCTCCGGACCGCAGGCAATCCTTTCTATACTTGGTCTATTTAAAAGTCAAATTGAAGTTTTAGGTTAATGGGTTGCATTCGCTCGCCAGTTACTTTTCCAAATATGAATAAAGTCCGTGGCCTGCGTTATGATGGCCAGCCTCCCCTTATCAGGAGTTCACGCCTCTTTCCCTAATGACAGGCGTTATATTAAACTGTGTGACAGCTCGTAATTACTTGGGTTCGTCACCAGCTCTGTCTCCAATAACCCACATGTAATGCATCGAGAGCTATCCTTGTAGTTTTGCAGAGTTCGCCGAATACTTGTATAATTTATTTAACGCCAGTCATGGTCGCAGGCTTGAAATATCATAGAAGAAAGCTCGGTCACAATATCATGCGTTACGTTCTGAAATTATCCATGCTTTAAATAATTGTAACGCCATATTATAGAGCCCCGACATATTATCGCTTTTTAGTATTTGAGGTTAAGAACTGGATTCTTTTTTTTTTTTTTTGTTATCTGTTAATTAAATTCGGCGTTCAGATGTGAATCCCATACCATGTTCAGAGGTGAAATGAAGAGTTCAGAGCATAGTGGGCCAAGCGCCATTTATTAAAAACGAAGAAAGCAAGGGATAAAGTTAAGTGAATACCATAATTTAATGAAGATTGACATATAATTTAGTTTTAATGTGTATACTTTATATTACTTGCTATCTGTTTCCATTGAATTATGGTTATAACTTCATTTTAACCCTTGTTTTCTACGGTTTTTAGTAAATGGCGCTTGGCCCACTATGGTTATGAACCCTTCAAATATGTTCGCATATACGTCCTGGTATCTAGGCCTATATTGTAAAATGGAAATATACAGGAATATGTATACTTGTACACCAAGCAGAAAACTGCTTCAGACTAAAGCAAGGACACAAAATGCTCTTTAAATTACTTGGGAGACATCTTACGTTGTCTTGTGACTTGTGTCTTGTCTCTTGTGTTGTAATGTTAGGGGCCTATGTTACGTTGTGTTAGGGACCTATGTTATTATTATTATTGTTATCCAAATATTGAAACCCTATTTTACCTTTGGTATATTAGGGTTGTAGTTTGTTACATGTGAAATACATTATGTAGTGATAATACATAATTTTAAAGAATTAATAGTAGGTGTGAATCATAGTTACAATATAAATACACTAATTAAGAGACAGTAAACAATACTAACGTTACGTACATACATACATACATACATACATACATACATACATACATACATACATACATACATACATACATACATACATACATACATACATACATACATACATACACATATCTGCTAAAATTGATTTGCTCATTGGATATGAATTTTACATTAGATTGAGTTGCTAACATACAGAAATTGCTTGCGTTTATTAGCCAGAATTTGTAGATTTTTCAAAATTGTAATACAGTTACCTTCAAATTTTGGGAGTAACAGGAAGTGATTTCCTTATTTTCCTGTACACAGCCATTCGAACATTCAAAATACCTATCGAATTCAACGAAGTATTTTCTATCGCACTTACCTCTAATCCTCTACTTTCACATACGACTACCAGCATTTCGTAAAACATGGCTATCCGGTACTTGAATGTTATTTGCTTCATGTGCATGATTTCCAGACTTGCTTAAAATATGTGTGCTTTTGTCGTTAGAAAAAAATCCTATTTGAAAAAGTTTATAAATACACGTCTATGGTATTTCACCACTGCCCATTATAAGCTACGTATTTTTCGATAATAATTGTAAATCTGTCGCACTATGCACGGCACAACTTCGTTTGTAGCGGTGTTGCCAAATCTTTCATAGGGATCATTTCATTCATCACTATTGTTATGTTTAAGTTGGCGCTTTATTTATGTCGTTATTGGCGCTTATGATACCCTTATAAACAATATTTGGCGTAAACGTAAACCAGCGATTATAGGGTCTAGTTTTATTGAGATTCATTTCTAAAAAGAAAAAGACTGTTCACACCTATAAGTGCTCCCAAATATTGATATTACTTCTCCTGCAAACTTACTATCGAGATAGAATTTAAACAAATAAATAATAACCACAGCAAAACTTAAAAAATTATTAACAACAGAGTGTTATAACTTCTAGTTAGATTTTACTTCTACATTAAAATGTTGGATTAATTGTGGTTTCAATTTGTTATAATTACCAGTCATTTTCATCCTAACATCTTCCGCGACATTCCTGTATTCATGGAAATTTTATACATCGTAATGTCGCTGTTCATTAAATTTCTTACAGGTAATGTTTTTAGGCATTATCCATTGTGCCTGCCCATCGTTATTGTGGCTTGAAAGATTGAATAATAATCAATCTTCATGCTAAGATAGATAACGTCACAAAATTGTATAAGATTAAAACTTTCACGAATGACAAACCCGGATGTTTGTATAATATGTATGTAAAGACAAAAGAGATTTTAAATATTTTAGTTTTATTTTGAAAAATTCGTCAATATACAAAAGATATTGAAAAGGTGTTAGGATATAGTGTACTGCGCATTTATTCGTGAATGGGTATAGTAACTGAACATTTCAAATTGTTTGTGTTATAATTTGAAATAATTTTGATAAGAATTATTGTCAAGTATTCTTCCAAAGAAATATTATTTAAACATGATTGTGAAAACACAAATTTTAAAAATAAATTATCCTAGTAGAGCTATATATAACCTAGTATTAACTTTGCATTTTTGTAGTAATATATTCCCTGTACAACGTCATCCCCTGACTGAGAGTTTCTCTTACGCTCATTCAAACCATAGCGCTTGCAAAATGCACTATGGCGGACAACGGTTCTTAACTTTGCCCATGTTCTTGTCATGCCTGCATTACAGCATTTCTTACGAAACGCAACACAAGAAGGAATTTAAGAACAGAGCAGTAGGCACCTTTTATCCTTGTTCTAAGCCCAGAAGTACTAGTTTTGCTTCGATTGTGCATTGATGCCAACTAGACTAATTTGAAGTAATAACAAATCACTTCAATGTAAAGCGTATATCCATACCCATGTGCTATAATGGTGTCTATTATTTGTTACGAAAAAATTAAGAAAAGAAATAGGCAGAAATTAAGAATTCAAAAGATATAGGGCTACTACTTTATCTCAGAGTCCCTAAAATTGAATTCCTTAATGTAGAAGTAAAAGTTTCAATCATATAATTGTTAGAGGTTAGAAATGAACTAAGTCAGCTTTTTATTTCAATTTTCATGATAGTCATACCATGATCGGCTGGATATTTTCGCATTCCATGACGATATTATCATTACCGGTTGGAAGAATATTAAGTTCATTACGTTACATGCTTCAATTTTCTTTCACTATTACACTTGTACTACGTCATATTACTTTGGACCAATAAAACGGTACGGTGTTTGAACCAATCATCCCACAATTCATATGACCTCCCTGGCATTCGTTTTTATCACCTGCCTAGCATTTATTTCTTTGTTTGCCAACATTGTACTTTCAATAATTATACATTTTAAAATGATTCATGTTTATTTCATCATCCTTAATTAAACTGTTCTATCATTTATAATGTTTATTTTATTCAGATTATGTTATGGCTTCTGCTGTATGAGATTATGGGTAGTCACGTATCATATATTGTTTAGTACTTATTGATAATAATTGAAGTGGAATGTAACTGTTTTAATAAAAATAAAACTGAATCAACAAAGCCTTCTTGTCTAGCAATCGTCATAGAGTTGAATGAATATTGTATAGTTGGTACAACTGGTAATAAGAGAGCAGCTTATCTTAACACACTACTGCGGAATATTTGTAATGATGAGATGGTACAATAATACATTTTCAAGACAGTTAGTTAGTTAGAAATGGCTTTTAAGGAACCCGAAGGTTCATTGCCGCCCTCACCTAAGCCCGCCAGCGGTCCCTATCCTGTGCAAGATTAATCCAATCTCTATCATCATACCCCACCTCCCTCAAATCCATTTTAATATTATCCTCCCATCTACGTCTATGCCTCCCTAAAGGTCTTTTTCCTTTCGGTCTTTACAGTTTAGTTTTTAATAAGATAATTAATATTTTATTATAATAGAGTAGTTTATTTCTTCTAATCTTTATATAATTTTTTTAATAGTATAGTAGTTAATTAAATCTCACTCGAATTTTGATTTTCTCTAGATAAATCAAAACCTCTTATGAGATTACTCTAGATAATATGAGAACATGATGAAGTATTTTGATTAATTAATGTTAAAATAAATATCGAGTATTGCAAAATATCTTGCCCTGCAGTGTTTTTGTAACAACGTTCCTTGATATGCGACATCCTTCATGCAACATCTGCGTTATGAAGCAGTAAATGAAAAGTATGTCATTTTGCAACGTGGAAAATTACTTCTGAACACAGTCACACAACATGAATGAGGAATATGTAATCGACATATATTCAGAATAGTGTGTGACCACTTCTTCTTCTGCATCTTCTGCTTCTTTCAGAGTGTCTTTATACTGCTATCAGAATTATCCCCGATTCCATAACTCCTATGTCATGAAAGACAGCAAGTTATTGACTCTCCATGTAATATAAGGCGAAACATCTTCTAAAGGACAAAGGTACATTATAACCAGTGTCCAGATCATTGTGGTGATTTCAAGTTATATGTGCAGGGATCAAAACATTAAGTCTTCAACACCAGTAGCGCCGGTTGTGTACAGGTGTTGCATACAGAATCATACCACAGCAATGCCGTAAGTCACTCATAGGCGTCATAAGCTACACTCGTAATACACCTGCTAGCAGAACAGAAAATAATAGTGCAACGTTCATCTTTATAGGTGGTTTTCTTTCCCAGCAGTGTCAGCGCAGTAGAAAGAAGCAGTTGTGTAAAGTTTCGTTTCGTCTTTGTCATAATGCCGAAGAATAAAAACGTAAACATTGAAAAATTGAAACATATTATAAGTAAGTTCGGGTGTGATACTTTCAGTTTACGCGAAGAAAGGATTATATTATGAAATTAGAGGCAGAAGTTGGCATTTAGAACAGCACTGCAGTTCTGAAAAACATAGAGGATATACTCGCAGTGAAAAGATTCCATCGATTTACAAAGATGCATAAATGAGACTTTTTGCAGGAATTTTCGTGATATGATGATGCGTGCAAATAATCCTTTTAATAAACTGGACAATGACTGTACATTTTCGGTAATTTTTAAGAAAATACACTAGGCAAGACATGACTAGCAAGTCGACGCTTCGTAAAAACTACTTCCCTTCGTTGTATGCAGTTGTAGACATTCTAAACAAAATTAGAGATAATGTGGGTGAGATCAACATATTTGTTAGTATTGATGAAGCAATAGTTGCCATTGGGAGGTTTGCAGTAAATGTAATAATGGAAATCCTACGCAACGCTGGAGTGACATAGGTAGGTACCTACTACAGTATTTTACAATGTCAATTATAAAGAAGAGTATCATCATAGGGCCTGATTTTCGAGGAAATATTCCACTTACTATCAAACTTATTTCTCAGTTATATACCAGTATATATACAAATCACTTCCACATGAAGATGATTTTTTTCTACAAAGTATGAAAATGAAAAGAATTAAAACAAAAAATGTAGATTATCCTACAGAATATTGAATATAACATGATTTTATACTTCTTAGATTTTAAAATACAGACCTTCTATTACAAATCAAACCAGAAAGACATCGGGCTGAATTCAGCGTTCTCATCCTTTTTACAGAACTGTACATGTTTGACCGACAAGGGTTCAATGTTTACCTCTTCCGATGTCTTCTCTTCAACCACAATCATTCGCACTAGTCAAAGGTAAACCAACTTCAATGAAATTATTCAGAGACCTCCGGAATCTACTTATAACCAGGCTTTGGTCCTGGACACAGAGACGCATGAAGTTTAGAACGCACGGGCGATAGTTTTGTGTCGGTCGAGTGGACTGGGAGATGGAGCGCGTCTTTACTTCGTGTCTCAACACGTAAACAGTTCGTCACAGTACGACACAAAATATATTTCGCTTTGTACAGATGTAGTATATACAGTACATTCCTATTGTAAACAATAAATGTCTACCATTAAAGTATTAAGGTGAGTTGTAACCTTCCATCAGGTGTCCCTACGCCGAAGCCTGTTACACATACCGCAGCCAAGCAGCAATACGCACAACGGTAATGCACTTACGGATCGTCTTTGCTGTTGCAGTCACCCCTCGGCACGGGTCGTGACGTCATTTACACTCCATGTACTCTAAACCTCATACTTGTTACTCTGTGTCCCTATTCAGAAGCCTGGTTATAACCTATAACTGAAAGATATTTTACTGTTGTTATTAAAAGCCATCTTTCTCCATTAAAAAGAGTCAATGAATAGTAAATATATTCTCATGCTTTCGAATTCTGAGTTCTGTCCTGTTTCTTCTGTACTGAACCTCGTGCCTAATATTTTAGGCTATACTAGCAAGAGTGACACACCTTTAGAAGAACGGCTGGATTGTTAAAATTTATAAGCTGGACATTTCAGTTAAAATTTTTGCGATGCCAAGTGAAATGTGTAACAGAAAATACTGTGTTTGAGGTGGTTTTTATTATATAATTTAGTTTTCCTTGTCGGCATTCTCAATTAACCATCATACCGTTGATCGTTAGATCTACTTCCATGATCAATATTAATGAAAACAAAGTCATCAAAAATTTCGCTTTCTTGGACAATTCATCATCTTTATCATGGTTTTCAAGAAAACTATGTTGGTTTAAAGAATAAGCATCTATTTGTAGAAAATACTTTGCCACTCAGAATTCTTGGCCTCACTTGCTACAATGTAAGAGTTCTCGGCAATTGGTATCGGCAGACATCCGCTCACTGTTAACTCTGCCTTCCAGTTTAGAGTAAATAATTTGCATAATGCATGCAAAGCTCCGGCAGCCGTTTAGGAAAACCGAGCTCGTCCTTGTAGGAGCGGAGATAATATAGCAACAACCCCCGCCCCTACACGACTACCCACATTCTCTTACAGGCACAAACACATATGAGGGTAGCAGCCGACTGTTCTGTGTTTAATGAAAAAATATAACACGAGGGAAGGAACGAGTCTGGAGAAGCCAGCAGCACAAAGTAGCATCTATCTTGTAGGTCCGAAGGGAAGCTGATCCTCACCCTAGTTCGACCGTCGCAAAGCAACTGAGTAGACTGTACACGAATCAAAACGGGAGAAGTGCATGATCGTTTATCAAGGAAATGCGAAGGACAGTAGATACTCGACTACGACTATTAACATGATCTTGATACCACTATAAGGTATTACGCATACAACTCCTTATAATTATTATTTACATTTCTATTTGACATTTAAGAAGATTATTTTAATCTAGTGTCCTAATTTTCATGCTTATAACGTCATTCACGGTTTTCATAGTTACCCTTATATCCTTGTATCTATTCATATTACATATTTCCGAGCCTTCGTTTCGGCATCATCATCATCATCATCATCATCCTTCTTCTTCTTCTTCTTCTTCCTCTTCTTCTTTTTTCTGTCACTCTACCTACTGCTGGATTACCTCCAAAGCCATTTGGGGTAATTTGTGCTCTTTCATCCTTTGCGCATGCCGGTATTCATCTAACTTTTTTTTTTTCATTTAATTCATTCCTTAAATATAATAATACATACTACTCTCTCGATGAACTGCATTACTTTCTTTTTATTAAATTATTTCTTTTTTGTTCCTTTCTTCGTCTGCAATTTTGATTCACACCGAAGTTTTTCAACATCGTCTTCATCATAAAAAAGCTTCTCTATAATTTGCTTTAATCTCCTATTATATATAATTATTGGCATACCTATAAGCTTCGCTCTCTATTCATCTATCTACCTACGTACACACTTTCCCCAATCGTTATCCTATAAATTCATTTCTTGACATACATTAAACAGGTACATCACAGAGTTGCCATATGCGCACATATTACCTTCAATCACAGTATTTCTTTATTAGTTTACAAAGCACAAAGACAAACTGATGTATTTATAATACTCGATATAGCCTAGTACAGCGGTCATCAGAACACTGCACTCTCGGGCTAGCGTCTCTTCCCACGGACAAACACTGCCCTAGTGTGCATTCGTGGCTGCTGGCGGGTATGCTGTCTCTCTATCCCTTGTGCACGACGGAGCATATTTCCTTGCCCTCCATGCACTCTACCCATTTCAGCGAGTGCTGAAGACCACTGGACTAGTAGATAGATCTACAGATTTTCACTGTGTAGCAGGGCCTAACTACAGAGTCGCTGGACTGGCAAATATCCAGGAGCCCACAAAGTCAAGGTAGCCCACCCGTGCTGTTATTATTATTATTATTATTATTATTATTATTATTACTATTATCATCATCATCATCATCTGTATTTTCTTTTGTTTGTTGCAAGAGAATGCATTAAATATATTAAATACTTGGCATTCATTTGTGTGCATTCAGTACAAAGCAAGTACATTGCCGCTAAGATTGATGACTTTAAATAATAATGTGATACAAAATTTAAGTGACATCGATCTCATACATAAGCCAATGAGTTTGCAAAGACACTTCTTCAGGATTTCCGCGAAAAATGTCACTTATTCAATCAGCACTTAGTAATGAAATCTCAAAAGTGACAACAATCAGTGAACTAGCCTCTCTTCTTATTGTGAAAAATCACTTCATTTCAATCAGTTTTTCGGAAGTTTGTACAGCTTTGATGTTGATGTTCATTTTTAAAATGAAGAGCACAGGGGAAAAACAATCAAAGTCACAATTCGCATAAGGGTGATATTATCATCAAATTCAGTATATTACTGCAAATCTTTAATGTGTTTCTTGTCAAATCTGATAAAGGAGAATATTATCACCATGGATACAGTCATCCTTTCCTACATTTTCCTTAGGAATAGTAATCAATTTTGCAGTAATACACTGAATTAGAAGATGACATCACCCTTAAGAGAATTGTTACTTTGATTTCCCCCTATACTCTTCAAATGCAAAATAATAAAAATCTATCTGAGAAGCATCATAGTTCAAGAAAGGTTGAAGTGTTTAGCACTTGCATCCATCGCGCGTCAAGCAGTTCGTACCTAGGAAGCTGGACTGTGCAGAAGTACAGTAATAGATATATATATCTCGAGGTCAAAACAAGAGTTTCAAGGTATGAAAAATTCTACACATATATTTATAAAATTAATTTAGAAATAAATCTGAGAACTGTAGGCCTATTTAGAGTTATGTATTTCTAATATGCGTGGTAAGGAAACAAAATTATTAACATATTATGATAAAACATGTAGGGTTGTCACTCTGTAGAACTCAAAAGTGGTAGGGGACTCCACCTCAAAACTTTTGGAGAGGTCTCCAAGCCTTTAGTTACGCCACTGCACAGAGGTACATAATTTAAGCATCTCGATATTTAAAAGTGATTTCTAGCATGCCTTTCTCCTTCAACCCTATCTTATGGGCCAATGGAACACAGTCAATACCAATATGAACAACAATAAAACAACGTAATCTCTAGCCCAAAACTATGACCCGGCCCTTTTGTCCGTTACCAGTTTCTCCACGTCCAGTCCACACCTGTGGAGTAACGGCTAGCGCGTCTAGCCGCGAAACCAGGTGGCCCGGGTTCGATTCCCGGTCGGGGCAAGATACCTGGTTGAGGTTTTTCCGGGGTTTTCCCTCAACCCAATATGAGTAAATGCTGGGTAACTTTCGGTGTTGGACCCCGGACTCGTTTCACCGGCATTATCACCTTCATCTCATTCAGACGCTAAATAACCTAAGCTGTTGATAAAGCGTCGTAAAATAACCTACTAAAATAAATAAAATCCACGTCCATACCACAGGGACACAACCAAATAGTCACGATAGAGTCAAGTATCTTACCGATTTGTTTATATACAGATATACAGAACCGAAAGATTAATTTCTTATTTGGTTACAGAGTGAATAACTGAGTTCATTTATGTATTTTGAGTGACAATTTAAGAAAATTAAATATAAACGGCAAAATTATTCACAAAATAGTAAAGAGCGTGTTAAAGTTATAGGCCTAACGAACAACTGCGTCACTTTCGAGATGTCGATATTTATTCTATGATCAAGTCTGAAACAAGTACATCGAAATCTTTCTAATCTTGTCTCTTATTTTAAAAACCTGAAATTTAGCTGTCATTTGATTTAATTTATTTATTTATTTTAGGAACTAATTTTACAATTCTTGACAAAAAAAAGTCATTGTTTAGTACAGAAAGTTGTTCTGTATGCCATGTTAGTGAGAAAGAGTGAAGAATATTTCTGTCCGGGTATTGCGTAGTTACATTTGCCACATTTCCCACCAGCCAATACAAGAATAGAAGTATCGACCAATAACATAAAAACTCCCAACCTGTGCCTGAATATGTAGCACGTGTGCTGTTATTCCGAAACCGGAAACCATGCGTGTAGGTGTATTTTCTGCGAAACAGTAATTCCTATACGTTTGTAGTCGTACAGTATTACATAACAACTTTCGTAATTCTTATTTCCATCAGTTTCCAAATAACACACTATTTAATTTCCGGGACAAGTAACGCGTAGATTCATTCAGTATTTAATTATGAAACTTCATAAATACGGGATACTTATTCTAATATTTTCCGATCAACAAAGTAGCGGACCATCGTATGCTTCAATTTTTGGTAACATCAAAATCATTCACAGTAACTTCAGGTGTACCCCAAGGATCAAATCTTGATCCCTTGTTCTTTTTACACTATATCAATGACTTGCGTCAACAGATTTTGCACTCTAAATGTTTACTATATGCTGATGATGTTAAATTGTATAAAGTCATTGACAAACAACAAGACGCCTTTGATCTACAGCATGATTTGGACAGACTATATAGATGTAGTATTGACAATTTTCTTCTGTTAAATCCTAATAAATGTTGCTTTATGACATATTCTAAAAATAAGACAATTGCTCAATATCCGTATGAAATTAATGGTGTGAAATTACTTAGAGTAGAATCATTTAAGGATTTGGGTATTTATTTTACACACAACTTTTGTTTTAAAACGCACGTGGTAACTGGTGCGTATAAAACATTAGGATTTATAATCTATAATCAGAAATACAAAATAATAAAAAAATATAAATACTATTAATACTCTATATAAAACTCTAGTTAGGAGTAAACTAGAGTGTGCGTCTGTAATATGGTCACCTCAATTCCAGTCCCATCTGATGTAAATAGAAAGGATACAGAAAAGATTTGTACGTTATTTATATTTTAAAAAACATCACGTGTCGTCTTGTGAAAAGCAAAATTCATATAATCAGTTACTTTTTTAATTTAATGATAAAACTTTAAAATCTAGACGATTAATAAATAGTCAAATTTTACTCTATAAGGCTGTTAACGGTATATTGAATATCTGTGATTTTCTTAAATTCCTTCATTTTATGTAAAAAGAACAGAATTACGTTATGGGCAACATTTTGTTATTGCAATTCCTAGAACTCTTTTCTTCAAGAACCCTCCATTGTTTGTTATGTGTAATACAATTATCTATCTTTACACTGTGATTCTCGATTAGATTTCAGTTTAACAGTTAAACAGTTTCATACAATATTAAAAATAATTGTATTTCTTTAGACATTTAAATGAATAAGTGTATTATAATGTTTCTACTCTAGTTTTTAAATAATTTAAATGAATAAGTGTATTATAATGTTTTTTAATCTAGTTTTTAAATAATTTTGCATTATTATATTGACATTTGGCACTATATTAACTGCAATATTATATTCTAGCATCTATTTCCAGTATGTATTTTCTTTCTTTCGTTTGGGTTGTTTCATTTGTTTTTTTTTATTATGTATTTTGTATATGTAATTAACAACGTAGATGGGAAGATAATATTAAAATGGATTTGAGGGAGGTGGGATATGATGATAGAGAATGGATTAATCTTGCTCACGATAGGGACCAATGGCGGGCTTATGTGAGGGCGGCAATGAACCTCCGGGTTCCTTAAAAGCCAGTAAGTAAGTATATGTAATTAACAATGTAAGCCACCTATATTGGAAGCTTGTTTCTGTTGGTGGTGGATTTAAATAAAATAAAAAATAAATATTACAGCAACAGTTAAACACAATTGAAGAGTGTGATCTCAAAACTCCCTCAGTCAGCCCATTTAGTTATTTTTATGATTTATACAAATATATGTATTGAAGTCTGAACCTTCTATCACTAGCTATACTCGCATTTTAGGCTTCTTTTCTTTCAAAACAACGCCAATCCTTATTTAAAAGTTTGTGTTATTATGCAGGTCACTAGAAAACTCGCTCAATCCGGAGACCGGTGGATGCAAAAGCTAGCCCACCCCTTTCCTTCCATGAAAATGGACTTAACGCGTTTTGGAATCACAATCTTCAGTTACTTCCGACCACTAACTTAGCCCAGGCGGTAGTACTTTTGCCTTCTATTGCGGAGGTACTTTCCAGTGTGGTTTAGAATCTCGCTTAGGCTGTGGTTCATTGCGTGGTTGAATTTCCTCAACTGTAATTCAAATATCAGTTGATATCATAACGAATCCTTGGACTCAGCTCGCCAAATATCATTTCACTATAACCACATCCACCAACCCTACATAATCTTGCAGTGAATGTAGTATCGTTAAAATAAATAAAACGATTTTGAATAAAAACGCAATATTTATAAAAGACTGAAAATGAAATCTTCAAATCAATGATAAAGAGATAAGATACTAAAAATTAAGATGAAGATTAACAGTATGAAATCATCTCTTGAGGTTATAATGTCTCAGATTCCGAACATAATAAAACGGCGTCATATGAAAATATAGAATTATAACTAATCGTTGTCAACACCATTATCCAGTGAACATACGAGGCGCGTCCAGAAAGTAAGTTACCCTCACAGGTCATAGATAGCAGGCCATTCATTGCGAGAGGCTACTGCGCTTGCATGACAAAGTAATGACGTGGCAATGGTATCAATGCCAGATTCCTCACAGTAGTATAGCGGATGAAGATTGCATCCCTCGCCGATTGCGAGGTTCGTTCTGTTTTTCAACGCACAGAACATGGCACTGATTGAAATCCACCGTCAACTGTGTGAAGTATATAAGCCCGACATCATGAGCAAGCAGATGGTGCAAGCAATTTTCAGAAGTTCGGCAGAATGTGCAAGGTGTGGAGTGCAGTGGGCGGCCATCCCTCGCCAAGAAGATCCTGTGGAGCAAGAGCGGCAGCGCATTGTGGAGAACCGTCGTTTCACGATTACGTAACTCAGAAGACACTGTCTGCAGATTTCCCGCTCTTTATTACACGAAATTGTCACGAAGCACCTGTTGCTTAAGAAAGTATGTGCCAGGTGGTAGCCGAAGCAACTGACACCAGGACACAAAACAAAGCGCATGGGATCAGCATTTACATTTCTGGATCGGTACCACGATGACGGCTACGAGTTTCTGGAAAGAAAACTCACTCAGATACAGCAAGTGTCGCACTATTTTTCCACAATTATCACCAGAATTGAGACATTTGTCATACCGTGGATCAACTTTTGTAATCCTGAGTCGTGGAAGTCTGCCGCCTGGGATAGGAACCAGTGTGTGACAGCCGCCTGCAATTCTGCATCACTGTTATGCACGTGATGCTGACCGGACAGGAATTTCTTGAGGTGCAAGAAAAGATGGAAATCGCTGAGGGCGAGATCTGGGCTATAAGGTGGATGGTCAAACATCTCCCAGCGGAACTGCTGCAGAAGAGCTGTTGTGAGCCGAGCCATGTGTGGCCGAGCGTTATCATGCAGGATTACAACACTTGCAAAATGCCTTTCTGCTCAAGAAGACCGTACAAAACACTTTCCGCGTCGACGAAGTCTGCTTGAATTTGGTCCTGGTCGGATATCCACAGTGACGCCAATGCATTGACTGCTGTTTGGTTTATGGAGTAAAATGTGCAATCCACGTTTCATCGCCTGTGAATATCCGGTCCAGGACTGGTCGCCGTCATTGTGGTACCGCTCCAGAAATTTCAATGCTGATCCCATGCGCTTTCAATTAGCTTCATGGATCGTCTGATGCATGGCATGTGGCGTCGTCTTGTTGAAAACACTAAAATCCACATTATCATTCATGAATCACCTTTTGTACCCATCGAAAGTCGGAATTTGGTGCACAGAGAATAATATGACCAATATTTTCGACCAGACACTGAACGCTGCAGAATATCGTCTCATTTTCATATGGTTTGTTGAGCAAATGGACGATGTAGAGCTGGGTCAAGAATATTTTCAACAAGACGGCACCGCATGCCGTACATCGAAGTTGAAAGTTTCTTTGACGACCGGAAAATTTCCAAGAATCTTTGGCCACCAAGATCTCCGGACTTGATAACACCGGACTTCTTCCTATTGGGTTACTTTAACGACGGAGTTTACGTGACACGCCCCTAGACATTAGACGATTTGAAATAGAACATTACACACGAGATCAAAGTCAACCAACGAGCGACCAATAACATTGAACGACGACGTGTTAAGTTGTGCCTTCAGCAAAGGAGAACATTTTCAGCATTTTCTATAGAGATTAGTAATCTTCCAAAGATACTCTACATTTGAGGCATAACAAGTTATGGTTAGCATCATAGTTATAACAAGTTATGCTTAGCATCATACTTGTCGAAAGAAATAATGGTGCTAATTTTATATGAATCACTCTACATAAGGGCAATTCATATCCTTTTCTGCGTGAATTCGCAAGTGAAAGGTATTATTATTAGGCCTATTATTATTATTATTATTATTATTATTATTACTAGGACACTAAATTTGCAACTATCTCGATGCAACTGGATTGTAGTGGAAAAAATTAAGTACCTGTAACCCTAATGAACTTCTGAGCTATCCTGGCCGAAGATCACACCCTCCAAATCACGAACGTCAAAAACAAAGGCGATACGAAAGAGTAACCCGCATTATCTCTGTATGTGCCTACACCCCACGAAAAGTGAAGTGCAAACTTTGCGCAGTAAAACTTTCGCCTTGGAGACGATGAGAGTGAGAAGGAGTAACAAGTAAAGGAAAGATACAGATATATCCTGCGCTTGTGCATTAATTAATCATAACTCTTCAGACATAAAGACAATGCCTCTATTGGCCACTTTATACGTGTGGCTTATAAGGACTCAAGTGAAAGGTAGAATGTATTTGGAATATACAGGGACATCATTTTATTTTTACTAACATTTCTAATATTAATCTGGCTATACCTTTGGTTTAATGGTTGAGAAACGTAAACACCGTTGCTACCCCCTTCCACGACTGGAGTTCGATGATACTGGCGTAAAATGTAAACAAATTACTTTACTAGTTAGTATAGGAAGGAAGAAAAGTAGTTCATACATTTACGTAAACTAGAAAATATCGCGATTTTGAGTTTGATAATTTTCATTAGTTGTGTTGAATCAAAATACAGTACAGTATTAACAATGAGTGTTTTTACTCACGAACTGAGCTATATGTTCGGACATATTCATTATGCAGTGTATAATATACTGTCTACAGCACATTAGCGTACAATATAGAGAATGAAGTTAAATTGAAAAATAATCATAATATGGATATTTAAATACATTTTTGAAAATGGTGGCCGTTCATTTCCATACAGGCTTCAGTTCTTTTGTGCATATTATCGCACTATAGACTACTGTACTAATTCCAATTACCACTTTCGTCCTTCGTGCTAGTAACTCATGTTGAACTAATTCTGTACCTATTCTATAATAGAGTACCTTGCGTACTGTAAGTTCAATCTTCACTTCTGCCCGATCTGAAGAGATAAAATTACTCAAACATGCTATCTACTGTCCGTCCAAGTGGTTTTGTCGCAGGGTCGTAGAAAGGCCGGAAGTCACGTGACAGTTAATTACTTAACGAGGCCCTTTTATTTAAGTTATTTTA
This sequence comes from Periplaneta americana, assembly GCF_040183065.1. Lineage (NCBI taxonomy): Eukaryota > Metazoa > Arthropoda > Insecta > Blattodea > Blattidae > Periplaneta > Periplaneta americana. Next base: position 101,005,411 of record NC_091124.1, read on the forward strand.
AGCAGTTGTAAAATATTACGTAGACATCCAATTCCTAACAGAAATTAATGTTTTCAGAAAAGAGCTAAGACAGCCCAGCCACTAGCACTTAAAGAGAGGCGAGCAGAAGCTGGTGGGAGAAACCGGGATGCGACGTACGCAAACGGACGACAGTACCTGTGCGAAAATATGATTTAATATTGAAAGCTCTTTCGTCACTGGAAAACGCGAACATATTTCTGGAACGTACTATACTCACTAACACAGTAGTCTACTGTTTACTATGACCGTAAGGTGACTTTGACTGCATATGCGACCTTGGTACTGTGTGGAGGACGGTTGGAAGTGAAATACATTAAAGAACTCAGGTATAATAAAAATAGAAGTAAAAATATAATGATGTCCCTCTATAATATCACCACAGTCTCCCCTTGTAGTCAAACGGAGATGTAGCTCAGATAAACTATGGGATGTAGCCTACGTACAAACAGACTCGGATTTACTTGCCGTAAGGAAACCAAACTGCAGAATGGAAAGTCACACGGTGATGTAGCCAGTGGAACTATCTAATGGAATTAATCAACTGGCAACAAACAACAACATGAACTGTACATACCCCAAGTGTTTCAGCTGGCACACATGCATAGACCGGAAGAGCAGGATCGGTAAGATAAGAGAAAAGAACTAATAGCTTTGGTACATATAGTTCGGAAAATATACAAGACTGTAGATCCAGGGCCTCCGACACCGAATCTATTGTTTAACCGAATACAATATTTTTAATATAGGTAGTAATTTCAATTTCATGTTGGACGTGGAAATTAAGCTTGAGAGATAATATAACGCTGATATATAATGAATTGTGAAATAACGCTGAGTGTGGAAAATTTAGATTTCTTAAATCTAATACCATATTTTTATGCTTTGTTGTTCGGTTATGACGTAGTCAGGGAATACTTTTCTCATGTCTCTTTAACTTCTTTTGGAGTCAATGTTGCATGGTATATTATTTAGAGTAATTTAACCCTGGACTCCTAGCTTCAAACCCTATATAAAAATATAGACTTCTTTAGCGTCGGAAGAATTATTAAATCGGAAAACGTATTATGCGTCTTTCTCGTTTAATTTTATATTACCTCGTTAACATGTTTCAGCCTGTTATCGGCCATCTTCAGAACTGGATATTGCTGGTCTTGGCGCCTTTTGTTTGTGTTTGCTGTGGGGGTGTGTTCGTGTAGTGTAATGTGGAGTCAAAGAATGTGTGGTTCTGAAAACAGTTGTGTGTTGCGAATTTCATTTGGATGTGTTTTTGTGTCTATATATTTCGTATTTTTCTAGTGTGTTTAGTTTCTGGCTGTTTGGTTGAATATGTAGAATTTCCATGTCTGTGTTGATGTTTCTGTAGGTGTGGTTAGCATTTGTGATGTGTTCTGCATATGTGGAAGTGTTTTGTAGTTTTGTTATGGATGTGATGTGTTCCTTGTAACGTGTTTGAAATGATCTGCCTGTCTGTACTATGTAGAAGTTGTTGCAGCTGTTGCATTTGAGTTTGTATGCGCCTGTGTGGTTGTATTTGTTTTCTTGTGTTGTTTGTGTGTTGAGATGCTCTTGTAGAGTATTATTTGTTCTGTATGCAATGTTGTAATATAATTACTTGAATAAGGTTGCAATCTTGTGCGTGTTTTTGTTTTCGTATGTTAGTGTGATGTATTTTTGTGTTCTTGTGCTTGTGTTGTATTCTTATGCCTTTTTTATTGTGTTTGTCTTTCTTATTATGTTGTCTATTATGTTTTGGTATTCCCAAGAAACTAACACCTTTACTTTTTAACTCTGCTCTAGAATATGTCATTAGGAAAGTCCAGGAAAACAGGGAAGGTTTGGAATTGAACGAGTTACATCAACTTCTTGTCTATGTGGATGACGTGAATATCTTAGAAGAAAATCCACAAACGATTACGGAAAATACGGAAATTTTACTTGAAGCAAGTAAAGGGATTGGTTTTGAAGTAAATCCCGAAAAGACAAAGTATATGATTATGTCTCGTGACTAGAATATCTTTCGAAATGGAAATTAAAAAATTGGAAATTTATCCTCGAAGAGATGGAAAAATTCAAATATCCTGAAACAACAGTAACAAATATAAATGACACTCGTGAGGAAATTAAACGCAGAATAAATATGGGACGTGTGTTATTCGGTTGAGAAGCTTTTATCATCCACTCTGCTCTCGAAAAAGTTGAAAGTTAAAATTTATAAAACAGTTATATAACTGGTTGTTCTGTATAGTTGTGAAACTTTGACTCCCACTTTGAGAGAGGAACAAAGGTTAAGGGTGTTCAAGAATAAGGTGCTTAGGAAAATATTTGCGACTAAGAAGGATGAAGTTACACGATAATGGAGAAAGTTACACAACGCAGAACTGCACGCATTTATTCTTCACCTAACATAATAAGAAACATTAAATCCAAATGTTTTAAATTTCCAGGGCATGTAGCACGTATTGGTGAATCTAGAAATGCATATCGAGTTGGAAGAACAAAAAAAAATGTAAATCCCGTTTCCCCAACATTATTCCATTAATCATCATAATCGTCACATTGCACAGTGATCCAAAACTTGAATCTAGCCGGACAAAATCAACTTTGGTCACCCCCGTGAAAGTGAATTTTGTTGATAACATAGTATTTTAAACATATTGAACCATCATAATCTGTAATGAAAACTACAATAAACAGCTATATATCAGCACCATGCTATCGTGAAGTTGGACCTGGAGGCAGCTGGCCTTGCATGTAGTGTGAGACTGTTATTCAGTGTGAAAGACAAAAGGAGGTGTGTTCGACAATGTGAAGGACTAAATGTTAAATTTTTATTGCAAGTTTAGCTTAAGGTATATTTATTTATTTATTTACACTAGCAGAGTTAAGGCCATAGGGCCTTCTCTTACATTCTACCAGGTCACAAAGTGTACAAGCAGTGAAAATTTAACAAAAGGTTAAAGAACAGAATAACAAAATATTACAAAAAAATAATAACAGCATAACAAAATGACACTAAACAACATGAAAATAATACCATACTTAATAGAAAAAAAAAGGAAAATATATTGGAATATAATAAAAGCAACTCATTTAACACATTATAGTTAATATGGAAGACGTAAGGAAGAATATAACAAAATAGACTGTAATAAAATAATAATAAAAAAGATGAAAAGAAATACGAAAATTAAATGAAATCCAAAAAAATGGGGTATGATAATAAATTCGTCTGGTGATCAAGAGAACAAAAAAGGGGAAAGGAAGGGAAAAAAAAATATTTTTACGAAACTATCAGAGAAATGGGCTTACAATTGAAAGGAACCTGAATTGAAAAAGCGCAATTTTAGTTTATTTTTGAAATTAGACAATGTCCGACAGTCTCTGACATGTTGTGATAGAGAGTTCCAGACATGAGCTGTAGAGACGGTGAAAGATGAAGAGTAGAAAGATGTTCTGTATATAGCACATTTAAACATAATATTAGATGGAAAACAGAAACTCTTCTGTGCATGCTGATCACAGACAATCAATGAAGAAAAAATAATAATTTTGTGTTTATTACGAATATTGATATAGACTTTTAAAAAGAACGAATCGGAATAGATCGACGAAAACAACCTTTTAGCTTAAAAACACTTTGGATGCTAGGTGTGGTAACCTGCGGGTTTGAAAGACATATTCCATTCTTTACAAGATCGCCAACAGTTGTATGCTTTGCTAGTGAGATAATAAAATTGTATTAAATTCCATAGATCTATAGACGTTACAAGTTCTTTCTCATTATTTAATAATTCCTGCATGTAACTTATTCATGTAATATCGAAATATCTTTCAGGCGAGATTATATCGCGCAGAGTGAAAAGTGGTTTACCTGTTACAACCTGTATGGAATTATTTGAAGAATTGAGGAACTAAATTCATTATTTTAAATTAACTGTGTGATTATGTACAGAGAAAAAAATTAGATTACAGGACTGCAGAGTTGCTAGTTTTAAAGTTACCAAAAAAAAAAAAAAAAAGACTGAATATATTTTTCGAAAGTTCTGAAAACAGTTGAATAGAAACTAACATAGTTTTTACTGAAAAAACCAGGTTTGGTTAAATTGTGAAGTACAATTTCCTACTAGTACCACAAAATTATAGAAAACACTTTATGCTACTCTTAAAAAGTAGGAACACCACGTAAATCTTTTCATGAAGGTAATGTCAATATTAAGCGCAGACTGATAAAATCCTTTGTCTGAGAAACTTCGACAGAAGAGTTGTGTTTCGCAAGTCAGTTGGCTTTGAGTAAAAACATTATGCTGCTTTATCTCTTGTTCAAATTTTCATAAAAATATGTTAGATAGAAGTCATTAATTTTACCTAAATACAACCCTCATAAAGTGGGGGGGGGTGTTCGTCTATACAAACGTAATGAAGAGCTTGTACATGAAAAATGTATGCTACCAGCAACTTCATAAAAATCTGTTAGATAGGAGACAAGTTATTAATTTTGTTTAAATACACTCCATATAAAATTGTAGTTTCTCTTATACAATTGTAATCAAAGTTTGTACTAAAAGTATTTATTTATGTGTAAGTTTTGTTCAAAGTTTCATAAAAACTTTTTGGATACGAGAGAAGTTATTAATTTTGTATAAATGTACTCCCGGTAAAAGAGTAGTTCCTGTTGTACAAACGTAACCAGACTTTGTACAAAAAAAAAAAAAAACATACGCTACCTGTAAATATTCTACAAAGGTTAATAAAAATCTGTTTTATGCCAGAGAGGTTATTAATTTTGTCCTCTAGATTTGCGTTCTGACCCAATGTGCACTTGTGCGCTGTGAACCAAGGGCAACGCTCTGCGGCAAATAGTCAACAAGTAAAGCCTTGGTTTTTCTGAACCGACGCATGCGGCGTGGGAGGTGCGAGGCCCGTCTCGCACAAATCCGGACTACACGAAATATAGTGAGTGGTTTCTATAGCTGCGAGGTGCACAGACCTCGGATCTCGCAGTTACAGAAACCACTCACTATATTTCGTGTAGTCCGGATTTGTGCGAGGCGTGCTTCGCGCCTCGCACGTCGCATGCGTCGGTTCAGAAAAACCAAGGCTAAAGGCGTGTTCTCTAGAGAGGTGACATTGGGGTGAATAACGCGAAAGTCAAGTACCACTTTTTTGGGGGGGGGGGAGAACTTGGGCACAATAGATAGGCCTTAGATGAAGAGCTGCGATGTCCAACATGTTCATCCACATAAGACCATTTTATCTTATATGGTTGAATTGTATATTTTATTACCTCTGGTTTGTTCTTGGGATGAGTACGGTATAAAACTTCGTAATTCTGCATCCTACTAAGTTTGACACAATGCACTATTGCAACATCAATCTTGAAGGTAAACAATGAATAATGTACCTCTACAATTGGAGAAGGCTCCACTTCATTAGAAATTTCGTGTTTACTTTGCCTCATCGTTTCTTTAACTCTGATTTCCTTTTCTAATATGTCTTCTGCCAGTTGCATATTGGTGAAATAATTTTCTATTATAATGATTCTAGACAATATTCTCCAATGCATAGGCCTATTGTTCATTTCTTTACCACATTCTTCACTATTTTGAGATAATCTCATCTGGCTTCAGTTCTATATAATTACATTACCTCATAGTACATAGCATAAACTGTTTTAGAATCACAAAACCAAAATATCTTAACACCATATTCTGCTGATGTATACTGGGCGTGTACTGTACTAGATCTATCCACATCTGATCGTTTATCAGGTGTTATTGATTTATTTCGTGTTGTATTATTTCGGCCATTACTGACAAACTTTTACCGAGATACCGCGACGAAGGGATGAGAATTTATCATTATTATAACGAATTATTGATGTACGCTTACCTTTTTTATTACTAATGGCGGGTACTTAATTTACGGCATTCACTCATATGAAGGCAGTTACATAGATCAATTTATCGAATGGGTGCGACTTAGGATGCTGATCTACGCTACACCAACAATGAAATGAGATGATTATGGAGATTTATTGTACGTTTATCAATAAACCTGTTAAGTCTTCTAACATATTAAACAGATGTTAACAGATATAGTTGCTTACAAATTGGATTAGATTTCGTATAGAAATCAGTCTATCATCCCAATGATTTTCAATTCCAGCAAGAAGGACAAAGCCAAAAAAATCAATTGTTTTCTTAAGTGAAACATATACAGGGACATAATTTTATTTTTACTTACATTTTTAATATTAACTTGTCTATATCTCTGGATCAACACCGTTTACTACCCCCTTCCACGACTGGAGTTCGATGATACTGGCGTAATATACAAACAAATCACTTTACTAGGTATAGGAGGGAAGAAAAGTAGTTCATCCATTTACGTAAACTAGGAAATATTGCGCTTTTGAGTTTGATCATTTTCATTAGGTTTTTGTTTAATCAAAATACAGTACAGTATTAACAATAAGTGTTTTTACTCACGAACTGAGCTGTCCATGTGGACATATTCATTATGCAGTGTATATTATACTGTCTACAGCACATTAGCGTATAATATAGAGAATAAAGTTAAATTGAAAAATAATCATAATATGGATATTTAAACACATTTTTTAAAATGGTGGTCGTTCATTTCGCTACAGGCTTCAGTTCTAATGTGCATATTATCGCACTCTAGACTATTGTACCTAATTCCAATTACCAGTTTCGTTCTTCGTACTTGTAACTCATGTTGAAATAATTCCGTACAACTCTACAAAAGAATACCTTACGTACTGTAAATTCAGTCTTCACTTCTGGCCGATCGGAAAAGATAAAATTACTCAGACATACTATCTACTGTCGGTCCAAGTGGTTATGTCGTAGGGTCGTAGAAAGGGATGAAATCACTTGACAATTGATTACTTAACGAGGCCCTTTTATTTAAGTTATTTTAAACAGTTGTATAACATTACGTAGACGTCCAACTCCTAACAGAAATTAATGTTCTCAGAAAAGAGCTAAAACAATCCAGCCACTAGCTGGCGAATAAAAGATGTTGGGGGAAACTGGGATACGACGTAGGCAAATGGACGACAGTACCTGTGCGAAAATGATTCAGTATTGAAAGCCCTTTCGTCACTGGAAAACGCGAACATATTTTTGGAACGTACTGTTTACTATGACCGTAAGATTACTATGACTGTATATGCGGTCTTGGATCTGTGTGGAGGACGGTTGAACTTCATTAGTAGAAGGGGTGGGAGTGAAGTACATTCAAAAACTCAGGTGCAATAAAAATTGAAGTAAAAATAAAATGATGTCCCTGTATATATATATATAGTTTTGACGCGTGCAGTGCAGGGTTGACCTATGTAACCGTGCCCCTACATTTTGATCTAACAGATATTCGTCAGTTCCATCGTTGTCACTACAGAGTTGGATACGTTTCCAGGTCCTTTGCGACATTCTGCTTAATATCGCTGGTGTTGTGGTTGCGAAGGCTTCTCTCACAGCAGCTTGCAGTTCATCATTAGTTTCACAGCGATTTACAGCCACTATCTCTTTGATGTACTTATTCCTACAGGCTGTTGTCCAAAACTTCGTGAAGACCATGGTGATGATGATGATGATGATGATGATGATGATGATGTTGAAGATCCAGAGTCAATCCGTCTTTCTGCGAAGTTGTTCCATAATTACATTTTCATTTAGTTGGGATATTAACCAAATCCGAAGCATTTCGAAGCATATTGTTCCATTAACTAGGTCTTCAACATATATGGCCCAATCCCATTATCAGCAACAATATCTACTCGCAATTTAACGTGTGATTTTTTATGCCAAGGAAATGGCATTGTGTTTCCTCATGCCGCTGTACATCGCACACGCATCTGTAAAGAGGACATTTCCTTGAAATACAGCTGTAGAAAACTACAGGAGCAATAAAATACATACTTGGCTACTTTTTTTATATCAGCATCACTAAGCTTTATTGACGAAAACATGTCGAAATGATTTCAACATTGGGTCCTTCTTTGTGTGACTACGCATTCTTGATCGTGGTATTCCGACTTCTGATATTCGCTTCAGTATCAATTGATGGCAACCAATGGATCCGGCAACTTCAGCACATGAATTGAATCTATTGACTGGTTGAACAATTCCAGGATTGTCTTTTACCAGGGATGCCAAACATGCGCTCCCTAGAGCGCAGACATTACCATCCCTACTTCTTTCACCCCGTTTTTTTATTCTATTTAGTCAGTCGTTAGCTGCAGAACGTAAACATTCAGTGGCGAGCATTGAATTAATTTCTCCTTGCGGTCATTTAGGCCCTTCATGTACGTACATACCACGGTTAAAATATATTTTGTGCGAGATCGTGCATATTTGCTTGGTTTCCGCACAAAACCAATCCGCGGAAAGTCTAAAATTCCACATTCAGTATTCCCAACCTAACACACATAACAATTTCCCTCTTCTTACCGCTTAAGTGACATATTGATTTTACTGCTTTAGGCTTTTAACATATTATTTTTAGAGACGTTCAATATAGTAATAATTATAAATTGGAAACTTACCACTGCAATTTCACCTAAATTGCACTGTTAATTATGGTTTCTAAATAATTGCAAAAATTAAGTAAACTCTACAACTCCACTAAAGTTACTGCATTCGTGATGCAAGTAACATTAAGGAAGCCGTGAAAAAATCAACAAGATTCCAGACTCATCATAGATTGGGGGGAAAAAAGACAGACGTATATCACGGCCTACTGGAGTATAGTAAACACAGAAAACATTTTAAAGCAACAATGTTGAAGATAGATTTTTTGTTTTGCAAATTTGCCGTCATTGAACAGAAACCAAGATGGAGATTTCATTGCAACTAATTAGAAATTCCTCTTTCAGGTATGTAATAAACGATCTTCGCACAAAATAATGTACGATACTGGAGCGGTATGTTTTCTTTCAATTGTCGGAAATTAAAAAAGCTCAAATACGTTTCGCTTTTTCAAACTTTTCCTCGAACATGAAAACTTCAACATACCGCTCTTGTAACGCATATTACTATTACATAATGTGATACGTTGCAACAGCGGAGAAGGGGAAGAAAACACATAAAATAGTGTATGTCAGATTATAGGAGATTGATGTTCATGGACAAAATTCAGACCTATTATTGCTGAGTGAATATACTTTTATGGATCTGAAGAGAGACTTAATTACAACGATCCTGCTCTCTGATTTAGAGATGAGTGAAATAAAAGATAAATATGTACTTCGATAGATGCTGCGTACCTCTGAAGTAAAGCACAATGTAGAATATAGGACACGAGGCAGAGAAGCGATAACGGAAGAGAATTCAGAAGAAACATATAAACAAAATCTAACGGAAAAAAAATAATATGAAGTAAAAAAAAACTTCCTTAGAGCTATGACAGTTTCTAGGAAATCTGTTTCTTGACCAAGTGTAAACATATCACGCAGATACAAGGAATTCGCAGAACTCTAACATTAAAGCACTGGATTTCGTTGTAATCAAAATACATTCGAGAGTAAATTTTAGAAAAAGATCGCTTATTGACAACACAGAACATTGATCGTGTATTTGCGAAGAATATCATCAAAAAAGAGATTAAAACTGAATGTAGAAAAGAGGGATAGATTATAAGCTACTGAAAATTTGGCAGAAATAGCTATAAAAGAAACTGTGAAATAAGCTATTGGAAAACTTAAAATGATATTTTTCTTTCTTCATTACCTTCTTTCTTATTTTCTCTTCCCCTTTTCCCTCCATCTATATCAGTTAATGGAGTAGTTTGATGTGATTAAGGATCATGAAGTCAATTATATTAATACGAAATGCCCAAATACTGATCTCTTTCATAACTGTGCAGAGGTTTTGAAGTAGGTACTTTTAGCGAATACTTCAAAGTAGTATAATTATGTTGTACACAAAATGTTTATGAGGGCGAGAGATCTCAAATTGTACACCATATTAGTACAAAGAAACATAAAACATAACCTACTTAAAACCAATAATGATTAAGAATAATTGTGCTGTTTCCAAGTTTCAGTGACGCTTTACTCATAGAGTTACTTATGGCATTAGTGGATTCCCACAATGTGTTACGAAAAGCGAATAATGTTCAACTTAAGTCTTTCGTACAAAAAAAAAATGAAAACAGCGTGAAGGGCGAGAATAAATCGCGCTGATTCATTATCCAAAGTAGTGTTTTATAATGAAATTTGTAACATTCGGTGCTCACTGAAATATAAAATATGAGGGGTTCAGAACCATAGTGGGCCAAGTGTCATTTACTAAAACCGTAGAAGACAAGGGTTAAAATGAAGTTATTACCCTAATCCAATGGAAACATATAGCAAGTAATGTAAAGTATACACATTAAAACTAAATGATATGTCTATCATCATTAAACTATGATATTCACTTAAATTTAATTCTTACTTTCTCCGTTTTCAATAAATGGCGCTTGGCCCACTATGGCTCTGAACTCTTCGTATATGGATGTCAATTGACGAGAAACAGAAATGGGCAGAACTTTACGTATATAGTACAATAGTTGACAATGAAAGCAGACAGAACACCACACATATTTAATATAAAACTATATGACTAAGGAAACATTCCACAATATTTTAAATTCTTCCATTAATTCTGGCTGGGAGGAAGAGAAGGCCTACTGACTTGAATTAATTACCCTCACTATTTCAATTTCATCGCTGAAACTGTAAGAAGCCAGCCAGCATTAATACATGGACTGTTTTGTCTTAACAAATTTGTCAATTGGTCGTTAACTTCACCTAACGTTTAGTTTGCAGTCTTTGTAGGTGTTGTTTAATGAGTTGTATCAACAGCACGGTGAAGCCTATATAGTATCTGTGGAATTTATAATTATGAAATAAGTGCAAGTATCCGCCTTTCAGTTGGAACAAACCTCGTGACAGAACCCAAGCAAGCAATCAGTCCAAGCGAGTTTAAAAATCCAACCCGAGAATAGATTCGCTAGCCTCTTGAACTCGCCGGTAGCTACTAGCTTTTACTCACTGGCTTTCGTAGTAAAAAATATTATATTGTCATAGTAACTGAAATTTCTCGGAGAAGTAAGAACAACGCTACAGTTTCTAAATACTAAATAAATATATCTTACTGCATGTATTGCATCTGCTAAAAAATGTTTTTTTTTTTCTAAAGGTCGCATCAAGAAAAGATCCAGTGTATGCATTATTGCATTTGAAAACTCTCTGAACTATAACGCAGATGCAAGTTGGAAGAATATTTTTGCAACATTTATATTTTTAATACAAGAAATTTCATTCGCGCTTTAAAATTAAGTCTGGTGATGAATTTATTTGCGTTCAATAATCTTAGGAGGGTAATTGATGACAAAATCTGTTTATGTGTAAAAGCGATCTAATGAGGAAGTGACAATTCAAGAGGATATAATTAAATTAGATTAGATTAGATGTATTTTCATTTACTGCAATGACGTCCTGTGACGCTGAAAAAATATTTCTGCTTATATAAATATTCTCCAAAGGCATGCAGAAGAATATCTCAGAATGCCTTTCATTTTATAATGTTACAGCTGAGAATATGGTGGGCTTCTTTCTCGAAATATATACGTATATAATTTATGTAGTTCTAATTATTTGTACTTTCATTTTCTGGTATACTTTTTTTTTAAGAATTTCTGTATAAGGCTGCTTATATTTAGGCCTACATTTAAATTTTAATGTTATGTTCTTCATAGAAATCCTGACCCCCAGTAATAATGAAAACGCCATTGAAGTAGGCCTAATGTTACAATATTTCCTTAAAATAATACTGACGGTATTTATGTATTATTATTATTACTACTATTATTATTTAAAATATTCATGTAGTACTCTAATAAATGCTTATCTAAAACGAGCTGTAACGCTCTCTGGTGCAGGGAATGCTGCAACACACTGAACCCGAATTTGTATGTGACTGCGTATCTCGTATAAACACTCATAACGGTGAAGTTTTATAGTTCACGTTCCAAGCCATCGCATGTCCTGCGAATAGAGATAATAAACCAGACTTTATACCTGAGAGAACATGCTCGCCGTTTAAACGCCTCATAATCTGCCTGACACGAAACAGGAATCAATAAGATGCCAGCAACAAGTTACGTTTCTCGGAAATCGCGACCCAGTCAAGAGGAGGATCGATTGGCATTACTATCGGCTGTAAATCAATAATGGTCCTTCACCGTGGCTGGAATTCCAAGTTAAATTTCAGCGTATAGACTTACGAGTATATACCATACTTCATACATGTTTATGATATAAGATCCGAAGTATACTACAATATACCTCAATTTGTGCCGTAACTGTAACCTGCAGAATTTTTTCAGTCTTTTTCCTCATAAGTGACTTTTCCTGAAGTGTAGAATTATACTGAACATTAAAAATAAAAGAACATATTATGTCTCAGTACTGTGGAGGATAAGGATTGTAGTCGAAAATATATTTCCTTTCCTAAAGTACTGCTAGTGTGGCCGTTGTTGTTTAAAATACACAGATTAGACCCAAGTGGCATTCTTGCGCCATGCTAACCGCATGATAAGGTAGTCCTGCTGCTTGTAAAATAACTGTATTCTTTAAGAATCTGAAAAATGAATGTTAAGCAAAAGATCCAAATAACGACTTGCCTAGTTTTTAATAAAATAAGAAATGAGAAGCCTGTACCTGAACGTTGAAAGCAGAAGTCTGCGCTAGTTAAGACATATAATAAGAAGAGAAGAAAAATGCTGATAAAAGTTACCTGAGAAAAACTTCCAGATGAAAGGATACCTTTGGGAAGATCCAGATTCCGCTGGAATGACTGGGTGCAAAGGGATCTGGAACGAATTGGAAGAAACAGGACCATGCCGGAAGATACAGAATCTTGGAGGAAAATTGTGAATGAAGTCAAAAACTTTCTGAGATTCGATACGCGACATTCATTCATTCATTCATTCATTCATTCATTCATTCATTCATTCATTCATTCATTCATTCATTCATTCATTCATTCATTCATTCATTCATTCAGTTGTTTATTTATTTATTTATTTATTTATTTACCAGTTTCTAAACTGATTACCCCAAGGTGTCTCAATGTCCTTTTTAGTCATTTTTTTCAAACGTTCGTTCTCTACTTCTTGTTCATCTAACGGAAATTATGCAATATTGCGAGATATGCAATGGAGGAGGGAAGGAACTGGCCAAACTACCCCATTATTTCTTGATCTAGTTGCCTCATAAGTGGTCCCTTCTTGGTATCACTTGTGAGGTTCGGACCTGTCTTCGGACAATTGACCAAACAACAACAACAACCATAATTATAATATTTGCTAGACAACGTTCTTCGTTTTAATTGGTGTATATTTTAACGGCGTTTTATCTACTACTATGGTCTAGCGTCTATGTCTGCGTGAAAGAAGGTGATAATGGCAACGAACTGAGTGCAGGGTGCAGCGCTCAAAGTTACCCAGCATTTGCACTTAATGGATTGAGGGAAAACACCGGAAGAACCTCAATCAGGTAACTTGTCCAAATCAGGATGTGAATCCTCACTGTCAGACATCAGACATGCTAACCCTTACTTCACAGCGGTGGACGTAAAGTTCATGTTGCTCAATATATCGTGATCATCATCATCATCATCATCATCATCAAAGTAGGCCATCAAGGTCTGTTCCGCCTTATACGAGTTCATCTTACCACCGCAGTCTTCGTCTTCCCACATTATGAAGTCCTTGTGGTCAGTATTGATAAATTAGCTTTCTTAATGTCTATCGTCAATTGTTTTGTTTCTTACCTCTAGATCAGTGATGTCAACGAAAGCGCAAACGTGCTCATAGCCCGTATGCGCTGATCAGAGCACGTAAGGCACGCAGGTATAAGTCACTGGTGAACACAAGGGCTGTACATTACACACTGACGAAGAAGTTGTTCAGTAAGTTTCAGGCTGACTAGACCCTTAACTTCTTATGTAAGTGAAAGATGAGGTGATGCTCTTTGTTGGTTTGTGAAAATTATTTAGTTACAAAGACAAGCAGTGCCGAAAGCCTGAAATTATTAGTTCATCTACAGAATAATATAATATTCAAATCAATTTGTTCCTATTGACATTCAATAGTAGTAAATATATGTGTAGATGTATTGTAGAGCTTCTTACTCACAGCATTGTATTTATGTTTACAGAATAAAGTACAAACAAAAAGTGTGTGTTGCTAATGGCGTAGACTCGTTACATGTCAGTTACGAGTTGTGTCTATAAATTGTCTAGATTTTCGTACATAAATTCTCATTTTGACGATGTTTCTTACCATTACGATTTTGTTCTGTCCAGGTATTTGGAATTGCGTGGATATTTATCACAATTCATAATACTAAAATAGAGACAGTCCAGAACTAATTGACTACATGGACCGAGGTACTTAACTTTCGCAAGGATATAGGCCTAATCGAGCATCTGAACGTTTTGAATTTGAGATCGCAAGGAAAGAACCAATTAATTTGTGTCGACAGATATTGTTAAAAGCTTTCAGATGAAGATTTCATTGTGAATGTCACAGATCTCACAGCACAATTTTTGTAATTTCAACGCCTTGGGTCACTGAACTTCTGCTCAACAGTATAAAATACGAAATGTTTTAAAAACTCTCTGGGAAGGATTTAAAGATATTAACCTGCTCCACCCCAAGTTGGATTTGTTTTGTGATCCTTATTCACCAAACCCAGAAAATATACCAATACAGTTACAATTGAATATCTGAATTGACAAACATTCCAAGTCCAAAATTTACCTAATTCGCCTTTTTACCTAACAAGTTCTGTTTTACACAGGCTATCACTCTGTATAAAAAAGAATATTCCAAGTCCGCTAAGTCTGTGTTTTTGGATCATACAAATATTTTAGTACTTATAATGCAAGCCTAAATAGTTTCTTTTTACTTCAATGGATTTTTTAGTAGATTATTTTACGACGCTGTATCAACATCTTAGGTTATTTAGCGTCTGAATGAAATGAAGGTAATAATGCCGGTGAAATGAATCTGAGGTCCAGCACCGAAAGTTACCCAGCATTTGCTCATATTGGGTTGAGGGAAAACCCTGGAAAAACCTCAACCAGGTAACTTGTCCCGACCGGGATTCGAACCCGGGCCACCTGGTACTACAATGGACTTAGAATGTTAGCCAATTCAGGTCTTCCATTAGAAATTATTTTGCTGCAGGAAACAACATTTCACCGGATATATGAAGGCTATTGTCGGCAAAAATCAGAGAAAGCACTTCTCAATTAAGCGAGAAGACAAATTTAAATTTGTTTCTAGAAATTTGATGATGCTCGTGTAAGTAGTACATGATTATGTAACAGTTAATAATAATTAGATTAATTATAGGCCTCATTATGTATAACTGCTTAAGTTAAAGAGAAGTTATATTTATTATTTGTTATATCCTACTATTTTGTAATTAATTACATGTATTAGAGAGATACATGCTGCAAAACATGCTTTTATTTCTTATTTTCTTGAATTAGCGAAACACATTATCTATTACTGAAGAACAGTTTAATTCATCTTGCAGTGGTAGGCCAATAGAGTTCATTTTGCGCACCCCTTCTTTTTCACCGCTACATGCCTGCAGAATAGATTCATTGGAACCTGTGAGCGCTTGATAGCACATAGAGTCTTTCGCGTGCTCTGACCTTGACATCCCTGCTCTAGATACAAAGCCTCGCAGCGTCATTGCGAAGATGGTACGCAGCGCCGGCCTCGCACCTCAGATACGTCGGTTCAGAAATGCCAAGGCTTAAATGTAGTATTTATGTACATACAATATTTAAAGCACGTCTTGCGCTTATTGTGAATGGTCCGTCACTGAATCTCTGCGTTGTTTATCGTTCCTATCCACCTGGTTTGTTTCTCTGTGACCGCGAGCGCGCTCAGAGAGGCTTACCCCCATCCCTGCCTTAGACACTAACCCCTATCAATCATAAAATTGCAGCGCGATTAACTGATTATGGTAGAAGCTATGACATGAAATGTTTTAATGGAGCTGGGATTATTACTTCTTGTCTCTTAGTTGCAACCGGTATATAGAAGAGTTTCGAAAAACATAGCTTTCAGTGTGGCCACCGGATGTAGCGAACATAAAGAACAAAGTGTACGAAGAAAAATCGCATAGGCCTACATAGCGTAGCGCTCTGTGTGGCCTCAGCATGATACACAGGCAAGGCGGACAGGTAAGGCACGATCTCCTTCCCCTTAGCCATATTTGTAGTTTAACATGTCGGCCTAGGCCCTAATAGACGTTGGTGTTGCTAAATCACATAATTATATAGCTAAACAACAACATTTTACTTAGAAATTAAAAAAGGATTATAGAGTTTCAAAGTAGAAGTTTATATGTTCAAATATTTGTGCGGAACAATTAAAAGGACCTTGAAACATAAAACAAAATGGGACAGTCTTTAAAAATGTTAAATAAATTACATTTCCCATGATTATCTATGAGACTATAATTAAAACTTCGTACGTATTCTATGGTTCAATTATCATGTGTACCATATGTAATTATTGATCTTATGTTTGTGCACATATTACTTTGTCATTAACAAATAAAGTAGGTTAAACAAGGCTCATATACGGGAGAATGGATAACGTCAATCAAAGTGACTCAAATTATTGCAGCAGTAAAGAGATATTTCCGAAGGGTTCAAGGATGTTACAGACATGGGTACCCAGAGAAAGAAACACTTGGTCATGTCCTTGGACAGTGCGAGAGGGGAAAATTACTTATCAAAATAAAACATAATACTGTTACATCCTTCTTTGCTGAAGCTTTGTAAAGGAGGAATGACAGGTCGGAAAAGAAATAACATGTATTGCAGAAGGAGGTTCCATTGGAAGAACATGCATATTAAGGGGGGGACGGATGAAAAATAACATTATGTTACTGAATTGCCTATAACCTTGAAATTTGAAACAAGTTTATAACAAGTTTTCTTTACCTTCGATTTTTTTTTTTCAGAATTTTATGAATAATAATAATTATTTTTCAAAATTTTCATTAACAAAATTACGTACCTTTCTCTAAAAATTTGCTAAACCAATAAGCCTAAAACTTTGCATATGTAGCTATTTGTTCTGGAGACCTGGCTCGGGACTTCGCAAAGTGAGGGTGATTGTGGAGTATTGCTGGAATGATAATGATGATTGGAAACAGGAGAACTCTGAGAAAAAACCATCACGCCACAAATTCTTTCATGACCCACAGAGATCGAACCAGGTCGCATTGGCATAAGGGCGATGACTAACTCCAATTTTTTACATTACTGCTTTGCGTGATTGGACTATATCCTGAACAATATTTAGCTATTGTAATATTATAGTTGTCTCATTTTCATTCAGTACTTATTAGAAATATACAAAAGCTAACAATTTTAGTACCGGTACCTTTTTCTCAATTTTTATTTTAGTGGAGTTGATCAGTTTGGATTGTGATTGGCCATTATGTATATGTATAGGCCTATAAGATATATGAACTGCATATTATATATGACATTTTAACATTGCAATAACCGAAAGAAGATACAAGTCAGAGTTTCAAGCTTGTTGAATTCGGACACCAGAAACAGTGAACCCAAATCCACTACTCTGATGTTTGCTTTGCAATCGCAATATCTATATTACGGATAGTTTATGTTTTGTTTACATTGTGTAAGCTAATTTATTTTTTCCTTTTCCATTTGTCTTATTCTTATTTTTGTGTAAAACTATAGCCCTAGCATACATATGTAAAATAGGGCTACCCCCCCCCATTCGAGATATAATAATAATAATAATAATAATAATAATAATAATAATAATAATAATAATAAATGGGATGACTCCCTCGAACTCGAGAGAGACAAACAATCAGGTAGTTTGGGTGGGGAGGAGACAAGGGAAAAGAGAGATTGTGCTGATTAGAAAAATATGGTGGGAAATTGAAAGGATTGAGTTTCTTAGTAGGTTATTTTACGACGCTTTATCAACATCTTAGGTTATTTTGCGTCTGAATGAGATGAAGGTGATAATACCGGTGAAATGAGTCCGGTGTCCATCACCAAAAGTTACCCAGCATTTGCTCGTATTGGGTTGAGGGAAAACCCCAGAAAAACCTCAACCAGGTAACTTGCCGCGACCGGGAACCGAACCCGGGCCACCTGGTTTCGCGGCCAGACGTGCTAATCGTTACTCCAAGGTGTGGACGAAAAGACTGACAGAGTATCTAGTAACTAGAATATATTAATTTAGGAACTTACAGTACAAGTTTTGTCTCTCATTTGTGCACAGGCTGTGGTAGAGAATTCGAGAATCACCCACATTGGATGTTGGTCACGGCTCATGAAGCAATCTCATGCTTGTCTGCCTCGACCAGCGATCCGCAAGGTAGAACACACGTGATTCCAGCGCCCAAGTATCCGGATGCAGAGCAGCGGAAATTAACACGCGCTTGTCTTACGAATGCATGAACAAGCAAGTACGTATATTCACACACAACCTTCGTGTGTTGGGATTATTTCCTTCGGCTTTATTTAATTTTGTTTGTTTTTTCAATCGTTTTTTCGTTCATTCGTTACTTCATTCATTCCTTCCTTCCTTCTTTCGTTCGTTAAGGCCTTCAGTCTTGGAGTGAAGAAACATTAATAGCCATACATCAGCATGCCTCTGTCATTCATTCATTCTTTGGCTCATTCATTTCTTCTTTCGTTCGTTCGTTGGTTCATTTACCTCTTCGTGCGTTCGTTCGTTCGTTCGTTCATTCATTCATTCATTCATTCATTCATTCATTCATTTGGTAGAGTTAAGGCCTTCAGTCTTGGAATAAAGAAACATTAATAGCCCCACATCAGCATGCTTCATTCATTCATTCATTCATTCATTCATTCGTTCGTTCGTTGGTTCATTTACTTCTTCGTTCGTTCGTTAGTCCTTCGTTCGTTCGTTCGTTCGTTCGTTCATTCATTCATTCATTTGGTAGAGTTAAGGCCTTCAGTCTTGGAATAAAGAAACATTAATAGCCACACATCAGCATGCGTCATTCATTCATTCATTCATTCATTCGTTGGTTCTTTCATTCCATCTTTCGTTCGTTCGTTGGTTCATTCATCTCTTCGTTCGTTCATTCATTCATTGATTCATTTGGTAGAGTTAAGACCTTCAGTCTTGGAATAAAGAAACATTAATAGCCACACATCAGCATGCTTCATTCATTCATTCATTCATTCGTTCGTTGGTTCTTTCATTCCTTCTTTCGTTCGTTCCTTGGTTCATTCATCTGTACATTCGTTCGTTCATTCATTCATTCATTGGGTTGAGTTAAGGCCTTCAGTCTTAGAATAAAGAAACATTAATAGCCACACATCAGCATGCGTCATTCATTCATTCATTCATTCATTCGTTGGTTCTTTCATTCCATCTTTCGTTCGTTCGTTGGTTCATTCATCTCTTCGTTCGTTCATTCATTCATTGATTCATTTGGTAGAGTTAAGACCTTCAGTCTTGGAATAAAGAAACATTAATAGCCACACATCAGCATGCTTCATTCATTCATTCATTCATTCATTCGTTCGTTGGTTCTTTCATTCCTTCTTTCGTTCCTTCGTTGGTTCATTCATCTCTTCGTTCATTCATTCATTGATTCATTTGGTAGAGTTAAGGCCTTCAGTCTTGGAATAAAGTAACAGTAATAGCCACACATCAGCATGCCTCTGTCTGTCATTCATTCATGCATTCATTCATTCTTTGGTTCTTTCATTCCTTCTTTCGTTCGTTCCTTGGTTCATTCATCTGTACATTCGTTCGTTCGTTCGTTCATTCATTCATTCATTTGGTTGAGTTAAGGCCTTCAGTCTTGGAATAAAGAAACATTAATAGCCACACATCAGCATGCCACTGTCATTAATTAATTAATTAATTAATTAATTCATTCATTCATTCATTCATTCGTTCGTTCGTTGGTTCATTTACTTCTTCGTTCGTTCGTTCGTTCATTCATTCATTCATTTGGTAGAGTTAAGGCCTTCAGTCTTGGAATAAAGAAACATTAATAGCCACACATCAGCATGCGTCATTCATTCATTCATTCATTCATTCGTTGGTTCTTTCATTCCATCTTTCGTTCGTTCGTTGGTTCATTCATCTCTTCGTTCGTTCATTCATTCATTGATTCATTTGGTAGAGTTAAGACCTTCAGTCTTGGAATAAAGAAACATTAATAGCCACACATCAGCATGCTTCATTCATTCATTCATTCATTCATTCATTCGTTGGTTCTTTCATTCCTTCTTTCGTTCGTTCCTTGGTTCATTCATCTGTACATTCGTTCGTTCATTCATTCATTCATTGGGTTGAGTTAAGGCCTTCAGTCTTGGAATAAAGAAACATTAATAGCCACACATCAGCATGCCACTGTCATTAATTAATTAATTAATTAATTAATTCATTCATTAATTCATTCATTAATATGAATTTTCGAATCGATGTTTTTGGCTTGTCAGTAGTTCACTCATTTGATCAATAATATTGTTCGGTCCGTCAGTATCAATTAGTCAACCGGAGAGTCTAGTTTTCGGCGAGATTGTTGATAGGTCTGTAGACCATACAGATCCCAAGAAACGGATTCTAAGGTTCGCAATATCATGTCTCAGATACATATCGTGGTTGATTTTATGAAACCTCCAATGTGAAAGTAGAGAAAATAAATTTTCAGGAAAGAAACAAAATTAATTAAATATCAATAGGCCTACATTGATCCTCTAAAAAGTCATTTATGTTCACCATATTCACCAATGTTTTCTACCGAATTACTTCATATTCTTATGTAATCTCATTGATTTTTAATTAATTGTTTCTTACTCGTATGAAATAATGTTGTGTACTGTCACATAGGAGAATTCATAAAAACGACGACGACATAGAGTAAGAGCGACAAAGACTCTCGCGCACACGAGCATCGTCGCGAAGCGTGCTACCTGTAAAGACTGTTTATATATCTCGTACCGAGTATGATGGAGGATTGAGTGTACTCAGCAAGGGTTGAACAATTGTGGCGGTGCGCCATACGTGTCAGAGTTCAGGAATAACATTAGCCTATTACTCAAAGTAACTCAATAAATAAAATAGCCTAATTGTGTTCCAGCTGATTTATTTGCTGTGTCGTAGTTCTATAAATAAAAATGTACGTGTAAAGGAACGTATTACTATGTATTTTAATTCGATAAATATACAGTACCTAAAGTATGTAGGGTACTTAAGGAAGACTAAATAATCTTTCTGGAAAACAAAATTAAGGAACTAAAAGCACTTACAGTTTTTTACTAACGGAATATAACATAACTCTTATTCGATTACAGTAAATATATGTATTTAATATGATTTGCACACTAAGTAGAAAAGTACTAAAATAACTGTTGAATTAAAATAATCCGTGAAAATTTTTTTCTATTCGTTTTAATTTTTGCAGGTGCCATACTCAATTCTGATTTCATGGAAATTTCAAACAAAAGTAGGATACTCTATTACAAAACAATTTCTTTTTGTTTCTTCGAACAGTACCGGTACAACAACAGAACCTGTGTACATTCAGAACATATTTTCTGGAAGAATGGGCTTTCTTTGTTTATTAATTTTTGTTCGAAATATCCGAATTAAGATATTTTAATGCTGCAAGCCGCGAAACAGCTTTTGATTTGTATCCTTTCTGTTTCCTCTCAGTCTTGGCTTCACACGCTTCACTGTACAGAAGAACTTTTCACAAGCATATGTATGTACTATCAAACATGGACAGTACATAGTCTGCAAATTTACACTGGTAGTGTTATTTTAAATTATGTCTATGCAATCCTAGCATTAAAACAGTCTTGTTACGACGCTATAAATCGTCCACAATAAAATTGGTCTAATTCTGGCACTGATGCCAGAAAAAGGTTACCTAGCAACTAGTAGGCCTATTCCATGACGTCATCACCGCCAGCACAACGGTTACTTAGTAACCAAGCAATATATTACGTCATATCCAGTACTCATGTCTTCTACCATGTTATAATATTACATTTTATGAACTTATAATTAGAGGCCGGATTTTTATGTAATTACATATTGCATTCCTTTACTTGTAGACTATTCAAAATGACAAATGTCGGCGACCAGACCAAATCACTTACAACATACTACGCCAACTGCCTCCCAAAGCACTAAATTATCTTGCAGAACTTTACACAGGATCACTCAGACTAGGACACACACCAAAGCGCTGAAAACACTCTCACATTATTCTCTTTCCTAAACCAGGCAAAGACGCGTCTGACCCACAAAACTACCGACCGATCAGTTTGACAACAACATTAGCCAAATTAATGGAGAAAGTTCTTGTGTCACGACTACACGTCTATATGCGCAACCGCAATCTAATCCCGACCACTCAAGCCGGATTCCGACCGGGAGCGCAGCTACACGACCAGCTGATACGAGTGCTCACTCCCATTGAAGAGGCTTATACACGCAGACACTACAGCATCCTTATTGCCTTAGACGCCAAGAGAGCCTTTGACACAGTTTGGATAGACGCCCTAAAATATAAACTCACATCCTTAAACCTGCCACACGAAATCACACGTTGGCTCTCCAGCTTCATATCGAACCGAATAGGACAGGTGAGACTCGGAAGGAACGAACTTTCTCGGACCTTCCGAATAGAAGCTGGAGTCCCCCAAGGCAGTGTCATATCTCGCACTCTGTATAACATCTATGTGGCAGATATTCCCCTCCCTAATAACCCGCTAGTAGGACTGGCACAATATGCAGACGACGTCGCATATTGGGCAACACACCCCCGACTCCCCTCCGCTAGGAAGTTACTAAACGCAACACTCAGGCAGTATCTAAATTGGACCAACACGTGGCGGATCACAGTCAACACAGACAAAACACAGATATGCGTCTTCCGCCCAAAACTCCGGACTCGGGTCCTCCAGAACAACCCAATCACAATAGCCAACACTCAACTTCCACTCCAGCGGAATCTCACATATCTAGGAATACCCGTCACCTCCAAACTCTCCTGGACCGAAGTAGCTAATGAAACCTGGAGGAAATATAACGCAGCCACCAGAGCAATAAGCTACCTAAGTGGCATCAATCGACCCGGTTGTATAACCGAAACACTCCTCCACCTATACAAAGCATTGGTTAGATCCCTATGCATACATCCCTCCATTTTCCTCGCACAAGCCCCTCCAACAACCCAATTGAAATTTGAAGCACGCGAAAGAAGAATTCTCCGCCAAATCTTCCACCTGCACAGACGCACCAGAAATAACACAGTTTACACTACCACAAAAACAAAGCCACTCTTCACACACCTAAACAACATAAACAGGAAATACACACATTCGGCAGTAAATCGCGTATATACACAACACATCTTCGAAAATCCCCCGAACACAAACAACAGAACAACACTGGAGAAACTCCTCTACAACTACCACCAGCCCCCACCACCAAACTGAAACACACAAACAAAACCGCAAACACTGTTGGAAATTTGAATACTGTCTGAGAGGACACACAACAGCAACAGAGAGGCAGATGAATAAAATAACACCACACCATGAAAGTCTCCATAACGATTCAGACGCTTCTGCCACCGGAAGGGGAAACTTAAAAATGTATGTATGTATACACAGTGTTCTGCCCAAGAGCAGGTCTTTAACTGCAAACCCAGCATTTCCCTTTCTTGCTTTCCTCTTAATCTCCCCATATAATACTTTAATGCTGCCTATCAACTGATATCTTTTACCCCGAACTCTTGTCCCGTTCACCATTCCTTAAGCATCCCAAATTAACAAATTAAGCCTACACCAAAATAATTTAAAAAAAAAGTAAAAAATAAAATAAATAAAAAGCCAATCACCGCACTCCCACACCTACTGGCACTTATGCCAGAAATAGTGTATAAGTATGTAAATATATATTTATTGTTATTTATGTACAATGGCTGGAGAGGGCATCCTGCGCGTATAAGACCCTAAAACGGCCTCTGGCTCAAAGCCAGTAAAGTCAATAAACAACAACATCAACATTATACATTTTACATAAAGAATGTAACATTTTTGTTCATATCTACGCAGTTATTGAGTTTTTAATTCTTCGTATTAAATTCGTTTCATTTTTCAGAGTAAAGTATTGAATTTTCTTTCATATATACTTGGAGATAAATCTGAACGTCCCTGTCCCATAGCACCACCTGGAGGGCCACCGTTGTTCTCGCTATAGTACACCATGTTGGTAAAAAAGGAGGGCCCGGGACTGACGTTATGTTCTGTTCACAACTATAGAAAATACTTCAATTTCTAAAGCTGGTTTAAGAGAATAATTCTTTTAAAAATAAACACAAACATAAACTGGAGATTCCAACCCTTTACCTGTAAAAAAACAGTAGTTCGGAGTACATCAACTCTATACATTTGCACTAATGCTTTCCCAGAATCTGGAATGGCCAGGTGCGCCGGTCATTTAAATATGTTTGAAATTGAAAGTAGGCTATTAGTGAAGGATTTCGATCGGGTGTTAGGCAAGTTAAAATACCATTATGTGTGTGACAAAACAAAATATATATATATATATATATATATATATATATATATATATATATATATATATATATATATCTTTTTTACGAAATCTTAAGGCACAAGAGAAAGCATAGATTGTGACAGAGACAAGCTACATTTGCAAGCTATGGAATGGGGTGGAAATGGCAAATCGACTTTCCAGGCTGCAGCTTCCCACTTCAACTGACCAATTAAATTGTTACATTTTTGTGAATTTAAAGCATTAATAAATAATGATTTTAAATTACATATTTTATTATTATTACGCATTTAATTACATATTTCGCCGATATTTACTACATTTTTATGTACATATTTTGCTCTTTGACATTACATAAAAATCCAAGAACTATTTATAATAGTTTATTTAATATTTTAATGCTAGAATAGCATAAAGCGTTGTATGTAACACCTGTATAATCTTCATTATAAACACTCGTGAAAATTAGCGAGCTCGCTTACGCTCACACGCTAAACATTGAGTTAAAAGTTTTGAAGATTTACGCTTCTCTCCTTCCATGTACACATCCTTCTTAGTAGTTTTTCTCTCGTCAGGTGCGCTTGTTATCAGTGGAACGCGTACGAGCGAGTGACGGACTACTACTGACCCCTATGAGCAACTTGCTCATACGCGCGCCTATTGCCGTTCCTGACATACAGCAATGATAAGAGCTCAGTATCATCTAAATGTTACCTTCATCGTCGTCGTTGTGCCATACTGTAGGCCTACTTGACGAAGAAACGTCAGCACAACTGGCATCCCCATATATATAGTCTAAGGACACTTAATTTCTTCAAACTGATTTATGCCTTCAAATAAAATATTGGTAAAAAAAATAAAAGCGTCGAGCTCGAACGAGACGACATGAATTAGACTTACTTCAATACACTGATATAATCCAAACCATTTCTCCGGAAGAACGAAGAATATTGCAAGGCTGTATTATTTAGATGTATGTACGACTATTGTTGAATTTGGAACCAAGAAATATTGTCTCTTTCCAGCAATATATATGTATATATATACTGTATTTACTCGCGTAAGATTCGAAGCTAAAATCGAAGTAGGGAATTACACTATAACTAAAAAATGAATTGGTGTAAATGACATCACACAATTTATCTTCGTCTTCTATCTTCCATATAGGTTACCAAGGCTGTTCATTCAGAGACAAGAATCTAGCCTATTGTTATGGAGTCTTTCTGGGCTCGTCTTCCCTATCGGAGAGTTGTCCTTTACAATCTTCACTATCCTATCTTCCGGCATTCTATCAACATGTTCCTTCCATTCCGCTCTTCTACCATTGATCCAAGCCCCTATAGCTTGATCCCCACATTGCTCCCTAATATCATTCTTGACATGATCCAATCTAGTCTCCATCCTTAAACATTGCCATATTGTGTCTTCCACGCAACTTGAAATTCTTGTAGCTTTATGAACTTGTTGTGTACCTCATACTGAAGAGCACCATTACTAGTTATTTCTGCTGCTAGATAATTTAATCTCATCACTTGTTCTATGATCTTTCCTTGCAATTCCAGTTTACAGAAAAAAAGGTTTTTTGCTGACAATCATAGTCTTTGTTTTATCAACTGATATTTTCGTGTTACGTTTATGGTAAAGTAATTTTTGCAGCTTCTCTTCACTATCAGCAATAAGGATTGCATCATCTGCAAGACGAATAATATTTCTTGTCTGTCAAGTTTATATTCTTTTTGTCTCTAATAATTTTATTATTTCATTCATGACTGCATTAAAAGCAGCGGACTCAGCGAATCACCTAGACTTACTCCACTTTTTACTGGAATTTCTTCACTTAAATTACCTTCTAATTTCAATTTTGTAAAGTTATTTTCATAAATATCCTTGATTAAAGTATTTGACCATTAGGTATAGTTCCCCCCCCCCCAAAAGAATGAGACGATGAAATATTCTTAAGTCTCAAATGTAAAACACTGCACATGATCGGAGACTAGAACACTCATACACAAGATAACAAATATTTGACTTAATTAAATTCAGGTTACTAGGTTTGTTGCTAGCATCGTTTCGAAATCAAATTCGAAAACTGCAACAAAACATACGATAATATGATGTAAATAATATACGTATAAATATATAGTTAAATCGACATTTGAACCTTCATGACTAGATTGACACTCCGCGCAGAAAAAAATATATCTTTATGAATACATAGGCTTTTTGATTCCATTTTTGCAATAAATTCTGAAAATGAGGGGTGTTCAAAAACTTTTGAGCGGTAGTGTATGTATGTATGTATGTATGTATGTATGTATGTATGTATGTATGTATGTATGTATGTATGTATGTATGTATGTATGTATGTATGTATGTATGTATGTATGTATGTATGTATGTATGTGTCTCTCAAAATTCACTTCCTACATTCTCATTTAGACTTTTTTCCTTAGTAGAAGTTACATTGTTCTTCAACGAACTGAAGTGATGCAAGAGTATCGATATGTTTAACAACCAGGCTTCAAACTTTCTTAACCGGAATCACATCGACTCAACTGTACTCCGCGTCATTCGTAACTCTTAACAGGCGAGCAAATAAATATACTTAATTGAATACATCCGTGTTTGAAAGAAGAAGAATAATTCGTTTAATACGTTATTTAATTGAAATTGTATTTAAATAATTAAAATACGATCATTTTGGTCCAGAAAGAAATTTAATCACAAATGTGCATAGGAGGGGAAAAGGAAGGAAGAGGAATGAAAATAATATCTAACAAAAAAAATTGTGTCTCGTTTGGTTCAGTTGTTTTGAAGAAGAAACTAAATTTTTACAAAATTCTTGTTTGAGTCGAAAATCGAACGAGTGATAGAATACTGTGTGGACACGCGTATTAAACACTTCCTGAAAGAATTAGTACAATCGATTGGAATTTATAGATTTTATTAACAGCAGAACGATTTATTAATAGACAGGAGTATTGCTTGGAAGAGACAGGGAGGTTTATTATTTTTTAGAATTTGGGCATATTCTAATAGATGTCGCCACATAAATATAGCTTTGCGAGACGTATATTGGCAAATTTGTAATTAAAAGGAAAGAGATTGTGGGAGATTCGATATATACAGGGTGTTTCAAAAATACGGGGCATAATTTCAGGTATGTATTTCCCACATGTAGACAATCAAAATAGTTCATTACAATATGTGTCCGGAAATGCTTTATTTCCGAGTTATGGCCTTCACAACATTGAAATTCACCGGGACGTTTTTCTTTCCGCAGGTCGTTGCCGTCAAAGGAGACATTAAGAGGGCACTCTGACAGTTCACTCCGAGGCGAAGGTTACATTCAGTGTTGTGTAGGCGTTAGACTGTGCGACATGTATTCAAATCAAGAGCTGGCAGAGATACACTTCATGTACGGTAAGGCGGACGGCAATGCTGCGCTGGCTCGTCGTTTGTACCAGGAGAGGTACCCACAGCGACAATGTCCAGATCGGAAGACATTTGTACGTCTCCATTACCTACCGTCTGTGCGAGTATGGAAAATTTAACTCTCCTGGTTTGGGAAGGGGACGACCAAGATCTACAACTCCAGAAGTACAGGAGGAGATTCTGGAGGCTGTGAACATGACTCCTTCTATCAGCACACGAAGGGTAGCGTTGCAAGTCAATGTTCCTCATACGACGTCTGGAGACTGTTGAAAGAGTATCAATTGTATCCTTATCATTTGCAACGTGTACAGGCCCTGTCACCAGCAGATTACCCTGCACGAGTTAGGTTCTGTCAGTGGTTCTTGCAGCAGTGTGGTGTAAATCCGAACTTTCCTGCCTTAGTATTATTTACAGATGAAGCACAGTTCACACGAGATGGCATAACAAATTTCCACAATCAGCATGTATGGGCGTATGAAAACCCACGTGAAACTGTTCCATCTCATCACCAGGTGCGGTTCTCCCTCAACATGTGGGCCGGTATCATTGGTGATCGATTACTTGGACCCCATGTACTTGTAAACAGACTAACGGGGCAGGCGTACACAAACTTCCTGGAAAACACCATACCTCATGTTTTAGAAGACACTCCACTGATCAATCATCAACACATTCACTTCTTGCATGTTGGTGCTTCTGCACACTTCAGTCGTACGGCTCGCCGGTACTTGGATCGAAGGTTTCCTGATCGATGGATAGGTAGAGGTTGCCCAATTGCTTGGCCTCCACGCTCACCTGATCTGAACCCTCTCGATTTCTACTTGTGGGGCCATTTAAAATCATTGGTTTATTCGTCTCCGGTGCCTGATTTGGAATCCCTTCGGAATCGAATTGTGGCATGTTCTGAGGACATACGCAATACTCCTGGATTTTGGGATCGTGTTCGCAGGTCAATGAGACATCGACGTGAGGTCTGAGGTGGACATTTGAACATCTTCTGTAATGACAACGACCTGCGGAAAGAAAAACGTTCCGGTGAATTTCAATGTTGTGAAGGTCATAACTCGGAAATGAAGCATTTCCGGACACATGTTGTAATGAACTATTTTGATTATCTACATGTGGGGAATACATACCTGAAATTGTGCCCCGTATTTTTGAAACACCCTGTATAAAGGGTGGAAGTGATATAACCCTGCAGCTTCTCAGAGCGACTAGCTCATGTTTTACGTAACAAAAAAAGTGTAAAACCATATTGATGTAAAATTCATTGTTTTCTTAGAAAGAAATAATTTTTTTCCCAAATGTTTAATACTCTCTTATTCGTTGGTTCGTGATTTTGTCCAGATGGACACAAAATGTAATAAAAATTAATTTATTACTCTGGTGGATTTCTATAGCGTGAACGGTTTTCGTGTAAATTTAATTTAAAAACCATTCATTTCAAGTCACTGAACGATGCGAAACAGATTCAACGTTGCAGTCATTGAAGGAATGGTTAATCTAGCGCAGTCCTCTCAAAGTCTATGTCACTACGAGTGTGTTGTGGCTCGCGTAGAAATAGTAGCAGCTTTCTTCTATAAAAATAATCTACTACCAACTACGACCTTGGGATAATTATAAATGTTACAACGTTCTTAAGTTAAATGTTAAATTTATGATACTATACGTAAAATCCAGAACTCTGTGTACAATATGTGCGTACTAGAGTAGATTCATACAAGCGGTTTACTCCGAAACTGTAATATTAAACATGATAATTGTAAAATATCTAATTAGCTAATTACATACGGTAATATATTATATCCCCCCCTCATGTAATGAATAATGCATTGTAAGCTACTGGCATTTTTAACATTCTGAAGTATGCAAAACAGGTTTATAAAAATTAGGCTTTTAAAATCATTGAAATTACATTAACTCACACTTGAAATATTGCACTAGAAAATAACTATTTCGGTCGTAAGTATTGTACAGCACATAACTGTATTTGAAAAAAAAACTTTCGATATTCACAAATTATCAAGGTTATACTTCTTGCTTCCAATAGGAAACTATATTATAATATTACAATAATGATGTACTTTAAAAAAAGTCAACTCAATAAATAGTAAAACAAAAACAAAAAATATATATCTCTTGAAACTACAGCCAATGCTTTTAGTATGTTTACTATGGCAAGGGACTTGCAACTAACTTTCGGGCAATTGAACTCTAAGCTGAGCTGCCAATCATCTGGCCGCTGTAGAAAAGTCGAACCACGGCTATGGCAAATGCCATCTATGACTCATTTTGACATGCGTGACCTAGGAAGACAGACCTTAGTTCGTTGACCTCTTATACTACGAGAAGAAAGGGCAGTGTGTTAGCGGCGATGTTAATTTACAACTTAATTTTCTAATTTATCGTGCATTTAATCACGAAAAGTAATACAGGTTTTCTATTCATTTAAGTGTACCCTATTGTCCCTTTCAACCTGCAGTCTATATATACATTTAATATATTACATTACGTGAAGTGAAGTGGAATTGTATTCAATTATATTATATTAATTAAATTCTATTTGTGTTCTGGAACTATTACATTTTATATTCTATTGTATTGCATTGCATGACATAACATTACATTATAATATTATATTGTATTGTATTATATATCATTTTAGCCCTGTAAGGTTGGTATGGAAAAATAACTTCCAAAGAAAATTTTATAAAGAACTACATAAAGGATGGATGTTACAGACTATTACTGTGCAGACCGAAGGGAGCAATACAATACATTAAAATAAATATGAAACCTATTATGCGTTTTGTGATTGTATTAAGAGGATGCTGAAAGTCTGCGTAGTTTGGCAGCAGCGCATCGACGGCTCACTTACGAATAAACACACGTAATCGGTCTGAATATCAACATTCCGTCCCTTAGCCATTACTTTCTAATAGCAAGAAATAACATGTGTTAATCTTTTGCAAGACAACCTTCTATTTCATTTAAACAATTGGAAGAGATATATCGTTCCTTATGACTTTTTCTAATAATAAAGAGTAAAATTCAGAATAGTACGGACATTTATCAAGTAAATCAGCGTTAACATTAACGGGACAATTATTTCTTTTCTGAAAAAAAGTATTCATTTGGGACTAATATTGTATTTGAATATTTTGTTGCACTCTATCCAAGGACTAAGCAATAAAAATATGCATAGTTATACCTCAACCCTGCATATTGAGATACAAACAATAAAAATATAAGATTCATGACACTATTCTATGTTTATAATAACAATGACAAAAGAAACCATTATGAACCGAGATGAAAGTATTTTATTTAAAATTTTATGATAATATGACGCATGAATACAAATAAGAACAATATTTACAATATTCCGGGCGGAACACGCAATAATAAACGGAAATTCAGAAAATTCTCCGAGAAAAGACGCGATGTAAGTATGATGATTTCAGTTGTGGTGGCGGTGTTTTTGTGATGATGAAAATGATATATACCAAGAAAATTGCCACGATAACAAAGATTTCGATTACACTGAACAACAAATTTTACTTCTTACCTTGCTCCGATATAAAAATAGGTGAATATCACTAATATGTGTGCTCTAAATCTGAATTTAAAATCCAAATTGCCCCATCACGTACCATTTTCAGGAGGAACTCAATTGAATTTTTTATGAAAAAAGTATCCTTTTTTTAATTTATCACTGCTACTGATAAAATTACAACACACTAGGGATTCAAATGCCTCATAATTCTTGAAAAATGTGTACTGGATACAAAAACGATGTTACATAGTTTAAAACACAAGTACAATAAAAATATTTCATGCGTATAATGAGAAAAATCTCAGAATTTGAACCCACCATTTAAAATAATTTTCTGGATGAGTTCCGTTTATAATTAGACCTGGGACTGTTTTTGCAAGGAACCAACAAGCATTCTGGATGAGGATGTTCCTTTATATCGCCTTTCCATTTCAGATATTTCTTGATTAAACTTTCCCCATGATCGCCGCTAAACGCTCCAAGGTTAGGAGGAAATAAACCCAAATGAGAATGTAAAAAATGTATTCTGAGACATATATTACATCTCACTTTGTTATATGCTCTTAACATGGTTTCCGCAAGTTCGATGTAATTGTCTGCCATAGAATTTCTCAGGAAATTTGAGCAAACATCTTTGAAAGCGCGCCATGCCATTTTACAGTAACGGAAAGTTTTTCCTGAACAAAGAGTCAGCCATAAATTTGTGAATTTGTGCACCGATGAAAATACCCTCTTTTAATTTGCCTTCACTCAAACTGTAAACTTTTCTTTTAAATATTGAAAACCACACCCTTGTTTGTTCACTGCGTAGACCTCACTTTGAACTGTTATGAAATTTTCTGAATAGAAGGAACCAATATCTGTTTATTTATTGGAAGTACAAAATAACATATTAACAACCATAAGAAACCGAAAATAGGTCATAAACTCATAAAATGCATTAGCTTTTGTTTTGGTTTACAACCCTCAACCGACGCCAGATGTTTCTTGGGGGAGCGCTTATCGAAAATTAAATCATATTATATCTTGAAAACCTTACGTGATACGAAAAAAAGAGGTGCATTTTCGGATTCAGCGCAAACCAAACCATAAGTGACACATTGTTTGAAGTTGGAGCAAAATTCTTGTTGTTCAGTGTATAGTCCTAAATTTGATAATGGTGAAGGTAGTGTTGACGGAAAGCAATATGTTGAAGTGTAAGTAGATACAAAAATTATAATGATGAATGTAATGAGAAAGATAAGGAAGAAGGTAGTAAAACTAATGACGAAATAACAGACATATCGAAAATTGTAGCGCTTCTTAGAGCAGTTTAAAATGGGTCTTAAATAAAGAATATAAATATTTAAGCAGATTTGAGATTTAATGAAATGGCTATGTTTACAAATAATTTCGTATAGGGTTAATTATCAGTGACGTATCTTGCAGTTTTACTTTACTATAACAAAGCAGTACCGAAGTTACCGAAATTATTCAAGATGGATAGGTAAACCAATTAGCATGCAGTAACAACTGGGACTCAGAATAGCAAAAACAAAAGAGAGAGACTGTACAAAGAGAAGGGGAAGGAAGGGAAGGGAAGGAAAGAAATGGCGCTTCGCAGAGCGTGATTAAAGCTGTGTAACTGCTCCAGCACCGAAGCAATTGCATTAGTTCACAGTAAATTATCCTCCAATGAATTAGAAAGAGAGGAAGTTGGCGGACATGCGTGCTGCGGAAGAGACGCAAACGTTCCCTTCCTTCAGCACACATATTTGTTCCAACGATAATGGGAATGCATACTCGCTGTCACCAACATAAATTCGAGAGGATAGTTTCACTAACAACAAAATAAGGTATGCTAATACTTTCCTGAAACATGTTACACGCTCACAGCTTGGCCCACAGTTGGATTAGAATTATTGTTCCCACATTTGTATGAATTTTTCTAGCCTGTTTACACTTCACAGTTTTAAAAAACAGTGCAACATAAAAAACGTTCCTTCGGTGGCTGAGTGGTCTGGACTATCGGCCTATAAGAAGATAATCCCAGTTTGAGACCCAATAAAACCTGGGAATTTACATTCAA
The DNA here is from genome assembly GCF_040183065.1 of Periplaneta americana. Taxonomy (NCBI): domain Eukaryota; kingdom Metazoa; phylum Arthropoda; class Insecta; order Blattodea; family Blattidae; genus Periplaneta; species Periplaneta americana. The sequence goes on from NC_091124.1 coordinate 101,039,163, forward strand.
AACCCCGTAATTGGTACTTGTGGCACACACATTAGTAATTTGGTTTTCTATGGGTTCTACCGTTTCCCCACGTTAAGCATAAACACCATTTCGTCCGAGCTCCATTCCACTATCATTTCATACTATTCCCCGATTGCGCAGGTCTGGTCTAGGGACAAGAGAGGTTGCATGCTTCGAAAGCTAGTTAAACAGCGCACCTTAACGTAGTGTTGTGCGCGACAACTTAGGTCGGATGACTTGCTGAACGCCATTACGATTCTACCTTCGACTTATTTCTTCCTTAGACTCTGACTACCACTGACCGTCTCACTGTCTGCCGCCAATCTTCTCACCATCACTTTTTATGTTCTCTTATCGGTTTCCCGGCCGGGGTACCACCCATGCTATCCACCAGATGGGCTTTGACCCCTTTTCATTATACGTGCTTAAAGATGGCGTCTTAATCTAACATTTGTTACAATTAATTCGATTCAGTGCAATACAGTGATAAGTCGCTTTAATGAGACTACGCGTAAGAAAAGAGTTCGAACAATGCGTAATTTAATTTAACCAATTAAAATGCATGCTTTGCTCCACTGCACCAATGCGATTAATCCAGCAGTGATTCGTGGTGTAAGAATACTTTTATCGGACATAACTCCATATAACGTGGCTAACCATCTATTTACTTCACAAGCTGGGATTGCATTGCGAGTCTGCTTAAGATCATGTATTCTGCTGACACTGTTTCTGGACTGTTTCAAATTTAACACCCCACAGGAAATCATGCTACAGGGCGTTCTTAAGCGCTGGGGCATAACAGTAGTAAGCTGATGTGGGTTAGAAATGCGTCTAGCTAGAGGGTTAACACAAAAGATACATAAATATCAATAACATTGCAGTGTAAAATGGTACATTACAATATTGTTCTAGATTTTATTTATTATTACTAAAATACTGCAAATATTAGTTAAAATTGTGGTAAATTAGCTAATTACCCGAAACAATTTCCATATCCATTAGAGTAGACCTATATCTTCTTCGGAGTTACGAGGTATTCATTGTAGAGTATCGGTTTATATGTGTACACTAATTAAAAACGAAACCTATTCCTGCTTCTTTCTTTTTCATATTCTTCCTCGATCTTTCGTATGGACTGCAAACCAGCAGTAGGCAAGCATTCATTGTGGACTTCCCTGGTACTCTGGTTAGCACGGCACAGGCATGTTTAATCTAATCATTGACCTAATCATTCCAGCCCCAGTAGAGTCCTTGAATTTACTTAGTATATTGTTTATTATTATTACTGTTATTAAAATAATAATCATCATCAAAATGCAATGATATACATAATTGAGATCTTTTATTTTGTACCGAAATAAAATGGAAATTCTTTATTATCTGAATGTCACACGAATGCCATATTTTGTGTCTCAAACTGCAGTATAACATAAGGTAAGATGTTTATATTTTTACGGTGAAAATATGATTCGATATGTGTTATTGGTTTTATACAATTTTACATAAAATTGTAATTGGTATTATGTATGTAGGGTATTTATACCTGGTTCATAATGAGATTTTAAATGTTTCTTTTTTTCATTTTTTCATTTCATTTATTTAATACTATACACTTGAGCTACATTAGGCATTGCAGCCCGAAATAGCAGAAGCTCGTGCTCGGGCGCAGTTCAGATCAGTTATACAAAAATATATCACAAAATTAAGAGAGTTCATTGAGCACAATAACATTAATAAGTGGCAAAATACATACAGCATGTAATAAGAGGGTCTATATACAAATAGAAAATACAAAAGTACATGAATATTAGAGTATCAATTTTTAACCCAATAAGCTTAAACAATTAAATAATTAATCTGATTTGTTTCTTAAATCTATGTGTGTTCAGTGTACTTAGCTCAGGGTAAGCTCTAATTAATGTATTATATAATTTGGGTCCAAAATTCATGCTGTGTTTTAATCCAGCAGTTATGTGGTATTTGGGAGTATTTAGAAAGAAACTGTTGTTTTGTCTCGTATGGTATTCATGAGGATCAAATTTAAATTTATTGTGGTTTTTATGGAAGTAAATCAGCAATGTTTGTTTATAAATTTGTTCTAGATTTGATACACCAAATTCCTGAAAAATTAATTTTATAGGATAATCAAAAGATTTATATAGACAAATTTTGATAATTCTTCTTCGGAGCAGATTTAAAGGACGGAGAGTCGATTTTGCCATTCCTCCCCAACCTAAAATACCATACTGAATTATTGATTGAAACAGAGCTAAGTACACAGTACGCAGAACATAAACAGGTAAATAAGAGCGTAGAATGGAAAATTTGTGGATTGTTTTACGCAATCTGTTACACAGAAAGGAGATATGCTTATCCCATTTTAAATTTGGTCAATAATAATGCCTAAATATTTAACTTGTGAGGATATACTCAAATAGTTACATAAGCAAGTAGGTAGGTTACAATCATGTATTCCTATTTTGTCTAATACAGCTAGTTAGCAGCACTCTTGATCAAGATTATGGTCCGCATCTAAAACTCCTCTGTGGAAACTCACCCACACATATTATTGCGGTTTAAACTAGTGACTAGCAATATCTTACTTGTGTAGTCTTCTTTGTCGAGAGTTGTAAAATCTTAGACTAAATTCGCAATGAGAAGTAAAAATAATTCTGCATATCATAACTGAATCGGTTATTTTTTAACCCCATAAGTCAAGAATTGTAAATTTGTAAGAAAAAAAAAACGAATAATTTATAAATTAAGGTGTATTTGTAAAACTTTTTGCTTCTGAAAGTTAAATCTACAGTGAAGAAGTCGCGAAGTATGTCATTAACTTGTATTTAATATTAAATTTGCTGCTAGACAAGTTAAAATGTTCATGACATACGGGATTTCAAAAAGTAATAAACATTACTTTGTTTATATTAAGAAAACCAATAAATTCTGACTCCATATGAAGTAACATATGTGTGTTATAATAATTTGTTCATTTATACTGTTTAAGTGTAGAAAATGTTATAAATATTTAAATTATTAACAAGTTGTGCTGAGGTATAAAAAATATATTTCATGAAACTACACAGAAAAAAAAATGGAGATATCCAGTTCATTTCCCTTCAGTTAGTCCTAATCATACATACTCTTCCACAAACTTTTAATTTCCCCTTCATTAGGTAAATATCCCTGAAATTTTCTCAAATCCTCGATTTTATTTACATTTATTGCAAGGCTGTGCTAGTATGCTCTTTTTACTGGCAATACAATGGCTACCTTAATCATGCTACCCTTATACACATGTTTATTTTCATTCCCTTTTTATTTTTAACAGGTTCATTTATCTCCATGTCATCCACTGAAGACATGTTGGTGTAGTAAAAAAAAAATCAGAACGAATACTACAACAAAATAAACACAACTTGCAAGGCTGTGCAAGTATGCTCTTTTTACTGGCAATACAATGACTATCTTAATCATGCTACCCTTATACACATGTTTATTTTCATTCCCTTTTTATTTTTAACAGGTTCATTTATCTCCATGTCATCCACTGAAGACATGTTGGTGTAGTAAAAAAAATCAGAACGAATACTACAATAAAATAAACACAACTTGCTTTACTGTACGAGTGACTGTCATATTATAACAAGTGCACTCTATAGCAGTGAAACATACTCGTATCGGTTGAAACCCTATTTGCCAACAGCTAACTACAGGGAAAGCAGTCTATATCGGTTAAACATGGTTCTATCCTAGATCATATATACCCAGATTGCTTGGCCTTATAAACTTTGACGGTAAGGACTTTTGTCAGGTTTACTATGCTGCCATCTAGTTGTTACATAAGGAATCACGTCATAACTCCCTTTTAAATTGCATTAGCGACTGTACTGCCATCTAGTGTTCGTTTACGGCGGACGGGTGGCGATCCTGGCGGTTGTTCTCTTCAAAGTGCTGCCGATTTTAACATAGGAATGAGCTATTTGTTACATATATGATCTAGGGTTATATTGAGAAATCATGCAAGTCCGTGACTTACGGAGTTTCAAAACCAAAGCAACTACATGCGTTGTCCTCACTGCCATTCCATACACCAGACTTGCGGACTTTCAACATAAAATGATGCGTCTAGCCTGTGACTGATTTTTTTCACTTAAAACAAAAATGAAAAATGAATGACTTACGGGTTTTAAAAATAACCGATTCAATTTTCTTCAAACACAAATTCTCATTTCATGTGAGCAACACCGTGTCATTCGTGAATTTATTCTACTTGAGAAAAGATAAAGTACCTACATTATTTCGAGGTAAATCGTCATTTCAAACGAAAAACTATTAAATGTTTACTGAAAATGTATATATTTCATGTGCATCATTCCTGAGTAAAATTGATTAGCTGACTAGTAGATACGGAGCACGCACAAAATCCGTACAACAGAAAAGGAGCGAGATCGCTATATCCAGAAGGCATGACCTATCCACTTTTCCGGTAACACATTATGCTGACAACGTATGATGGTATCGAAATAATTATTTTAAACATCAAAATATTCTCTCTTTATATCCATCCATTTAGAAAAATAAAATAAGAATTAAGTTATACAGCTTGTACTCGTACCAAATAAAACAAAACTAAGAATAATTGAAAAAGTAACCTAAAAAATGTATTACAGAGCAAGTTTATTCCTTCGAAAAAGAACGTCGATTACAGGACAAACTTCCACCGAAAGTAAAGATACAATCTCCGTCAAAAATATATTTGTAGTGGGAAAATGTACTATATTATATGACGAATTTTTTCTAAGAACAACTCTGCCTCTTATACAATTTAATTCCGCCACTATTTTTATAACAAACGTATTGATTGATCAGTAATGTCCGAAGTTTAAAAGCTAAGTTTTCTACAGGCTGTTTCATTATTCATGGCTTGTATTTTGATTTGAGATTACGTGTTGGAAATACCACACACTACTCATTCCACATAGTCATGTACTACTTCAGGTCAATGTTGAAAGCAGCATGTAAAATTCATGTATACATTTTTGTCTTACCCGTGATTCAAGGTTTAGCGCGCTATGGTATTCTGTGCAGACAGTTCGATTTCGATCCCCGGCTAGGTCGTGATGAATGAAGTACATATTCCAGAGGGGTTTTCTCGGGTTATTCTGATTTTCCTCTTTCATTCCATTAACAGACTTTAGCTTACCCTCATTTCATTTATGGTCTGTAACAGTTAAAATTCCACCGGCGTGGTTGTCGGTTAAGGCGCTTGCCTGACGGTCAGAAGTTGCGCTCGGGCGCGGGTTCGATCCCCCCTTGGGCTGATTACCTGGTTGGGTTATTTCCGAAGTTTTCCCCAACCGTAAGGTGAATGCCAGGTAATCTATGGCGAAATCTCGGCCTCATCTTGCCAAATACGATCTCGCTATCACCAATCTCATCGATGCTAAATACTTGATAGATAACCTACTTAAAAAATAGTTAAAATTAGGCAGTACAGCCAATAGCATAGCTCAGATGCCAGGCCGATCCAGAACTGCATGCCGATCCAGAACTGCACTAGAGCGTGGATTTGATTTCCGCTCGGTCTGGTTATAATGGTTAGGTTTTCTGAGGTTTTCCTCAAATTTAATGCGAATATTAGATAATCCTCGCAATCAGCAATAAAATCCCGCTAAATCGTATTAGTTGATATAGCGTCACTTAATAATATATCAAGATTAGTACTAGTATCCGATGCTGACATAGGAAGGTTTTAAGGCTCAGGGTCGCCCTGGGCATATCCGGTCTGGGACTTGGCTCTATTAGGGCTGAAGTACGATGGCCTATCTGTCAGTATAAAATTCACGAAAGCCACCGAGACCACTTGTCGGATTTGAACAACCATCGCATAATATATAGGCAGCACGTAAGCCTAAGGACAAGTATCCGTCCCGGGTCCGGCCCTCGTAAAGCTAAACCAAGCCAAATGAAGACACTGAACGGTACATACAGTATAAACGGTTTGTGTATAGAAGTCCACATTCTGTTCCCTGACTTTCGACAGACCAAGTTCGCAAGTTCGTCTTGTTCATTAGTTCATGTACAAGACTTGACAGTTGGCACAGCAAAACGAGAGACAAGACTTCGACAATCTCTCTCTCTCTCTCTCTCTCTCTGTTCCTACTGCCTCGTAAGCAACTTTGACTTCTTGTGCAGTCCGACATCTCCCTCACATTTCTATATCCGTGTCTCTTAGCCGAAAACTAAATCTGCCACAGTATTCTTGAAATAAGTAGTACAATTTAAAGAACACAAATTTTTTTCTGTAATCATATATATTATAAACAAATTTAGATTGTTTATTTATATTCATTACCAAAAAAATTCGCTTAAAACCATTTAAGCTGCACATTTTTATTTCCCATGGTGAATTGGGGCACAACATAGTCAAGTATGCATAAAATTGTGGGAGGTTAACATTAGTTCTCAAAACAAGTGACAACAATCTACAATTTAAAAAAGTAGTTATTATAACATCTAATATTATGTTTTCTGGGTACCTATCAATTGCAGATCATTCAACTACATTGTGCGTGATGTAACGTAAAGCTATTCAATTTGGATTGTAGCCCAATCTTCATCCCAAACGGATATGCGGCCCTTGGTTCATTTAGAATGGGGTATCTGTGGTGCAATAGCTGTGGTTATCGGTATATACTTTAAACCTATTTTCACATTTTCTTTATATTCTTAATTTCATATTAATGCAATATATTTTACATTTAAACATTATTAGCATAAATAAAGTATCAGATTCTTATTTTAATACAATACGAATTATTTATTACATACAAATTTGTATGTACGTACGTACGTACGTGTGTATGTATGTATGTATGTGTTGTGTGTATGTATGTATGTATGTATGTATGTGTTGTGTTTTTGTGTGTTGTGTTGTGTATGTATGTATGTATATATGTATGTATGTATGTATGTATGTATGTATGTATGTATGTATGTATGTTCTGCATGTGCGTGCATTTTCTCGTTCATTCACTCATTCATCCATAATTCATTCATTCATTCATTCATTCATTCATTCATTCATTCATTCATTCATTCATTCATTCATTCATTCATTCAACCTGATAAAGATAATGCCATCTCTTCCCTTCTACCAGGCGTTGATATGTCCTTGCCGGAAACAATTGCATGCTAGTATCTACGTACAACAAATAGACATTTTTAGCACCTATAGAAGCGTGAATCGAAAATCGATGTCAAGAGATGCCAAAAAGAAAAACAGATGGAGACTGGAGATATAGTCGAGCTTTGGAAATGAAAAGAGTAGACAAAGTAAAATCTCAAGCTAACATCATACTTACAGTATGTGTAGAATTAAACGGAGATGTGTAGCATGCATAAATCAGTAGGTTTGTTCCGTTTAAAACCTCCTGATTCCTGAGAGTAGGCCTATAGTGTACTATACTACGTATACTTCATTTAAAATTATATGCATCAAAAACATTAAGATAATATACAAATACAAAACGACGCACATTACAAAATGATATGTGATTAAAATTATACACAAAGGAGAAACCACATTTGAGAATTCCGACCTAAGATATGATGTGTAAAGTTAAAATAAATTACGGGGTTAAGAGAGGTGACCAGAGTTCTTACTTTAAGGTGAACAGCACGTGGTGGAAGTTTCTTCAGCGTCACATCTAGCAGGGAAAGATACTGAACATATATTCTTCTGGAGAATTTTGTGTTTTTGCAGCTGTTTCATCCATGTCATTGAAGCTATGTTAGTAAGGGTATTGGTAAGTTGTTTCCGATCTAAGCAAGCATTAATTTCTTTTATGAAGAAACATGGTGCGTTGTTTCTCCTCCCACTTGAGGGAATGTTTACATACACTTTCGTATTCGTATAAAATACTTATAGGTTACTTGTCTTAGTTTTTATAGAAGACATCGCTGCATATAATGAAAGCTTTCAAAAGTCTATCTTCTGTCGTTCTATTCTTAAAGCAATAATATATTTTTCTGAGCTAATTATTGGTGTAGAATATTCTTCTGTTTATTCTTTTGTACTTCATGGAGGCAAACTTCTTGGTCTAGCGGTTAGCAACGTTGGCTCTTAACCAGAAGATTTCGAGGTCGATTTTCGACTATTCTAAGGAAATTTTCCTTAGTTAAGAGTTGTTTCTTGGTATGTATAGCCTAGATATTTGTGATACGGTGTCACGGAGCATGAGTATCCGAGTGTGTGCAAGAAGCAGCGTAAATAGCATCAACTTTCATGTCAATATATTTCGTAAACGAGGAAAAAGTGAAACAAACGACTATCACCTTGTTTCTTAACGAACGAAAATTAGCTTAAGTATGAATTTACATTAAATTAAAGCAGCATGTTATGGGACGGTTCCATTGTAAGTTTCGCTGCTTACCCACGTTTCTAGCTGGCAACCTCACTTGTCCCTAGAACAGCCAGCCAGCCAGCCAGCCAGCCAGCCAGCCAGCGTTCGGGAAATGCTATGAAATGATGACGGAATGAGAACTGTTGATGGAATAATGCAATAGATGCCTAACATGGGGAAACGGGAGAATCCCGACAAAAACTCCAACTGCGATCTTCTTGCTACAAGTGTCACTACGGATCAATCTTTAAAAATATTGTATTTTATTTATTTTTATGCAAAAAATTCCCCCCTAGTTTTAGGCATCAGTGGTCTAGATTAAATGGATGTGCCGCGGAATTTTAAATAACAACTTTAGTGTGCCACATATCGAAGAAGTTTCAAAAACATTGCCTTAAAGGGTCACTAGGTGTCGCACGCGAACGATGGAATTATAGCACACTTCAGTGATTAGACGAGTCGTCTGTTCCCAATAAATTCACAAAAAATCTTTCCATTTTTTCCCTGACCTTACACATATCTGGATTTCAAAGAATTTAGACAAAGCCACCGCGGCGTAGCTCAGTCGACAGACGTGTTTTCCTGCTATTCCGGAGCTGGACGGGGGCGTAGGTTCGATTCCTGCTTGAACTGATTACCGGTTGGGTTTTTTCCCGCGGGTTTCTCAACTATAAAGACAAGGTTATTTAATCTGTGGTGAAACCTCAGCCTCATCCTACCAAACATGGTCTCGCTATCAACAACTACAACAACGCTAAATACAGTAACCTCATAGTTGATAGGGCCTATAGCCTAGTTACATAACCAACTAAAAAGAAAAATTTTGTTTCCATCTTCTGTCTACATATTGTTTCCAGTTAGTACTTCACTGTTAAACTCCATCATTTATGTCATTTTTAATGTACTGTAGTAATTATTATACGATGAAATGTTATGTATCTTTTAGATCTTTTAAAAAAATTCATTTCTGCATTTTCTATTCTACTTTCTTTTACTGAGGAGCCATGTTTTAATATCATACAAAAGCAGTTGTGCAGCCATTGTTTTACAACATGTAGAATATTCTCTTATCACTTATGTACTATACGGCATGTCTCTTTATCAGGAATGTTAAGAGTGGTTGGATAATGTTATTTTTCTCAGTGGCTTTTATCGATATCAAAGTGGTATCGTGTCGGCCAAAGCTACGCCAAGTTATCTACAAATGTAGATCGTTAATACAAAAAATCCAGAATACAGTTTGGAGAGAGAAAATGATCAGATATGCAATACGCAGAAACAAAACAAACATGCAGAATAAATCTTAATAACCAACAGAGCGAATTTTAAAAATAATCAGAATCCTATTTCTATTTTGTTAAATACTAGACTTTAATATACCTTAAATTAACACTAGAATATAATTACTTTTAACAATATTTCCACACTAATGTTAAACTACTCTTGAAAGTCATGACTAAAAAACTATGAGAAAATCATTAAATAATATGCGAAATTCTGAATTAATTAATCAATTAATAAATTGGAATAGAGCAACAAGAAATATATAAATAAATACGGAAATTTCGTAACCATATTGGAGTGCACCTGATATAATATTAACTATGTTACCTGCGAGTCTGTAATATACGTGTTGTATTCTTCAGTAAGATGTTCCTATAAAATTACGGAGATATTCTAATCGAAGAATATTTTCACAGCCCTTTCACCTGTATAAACTAAATAGGAATGAGAGAGATAACTTCAATAAGTTATATGAACAAGGGCGGTACTAGAATATGTTTTTCGAACAAGGGGAAATTTACAGAGATGAATATTCTTCAATAATTTAGTTAATGACTTCTTATTTGTGGGAATGTAGCCACTGTCGATTTTTATGTAATGTTTTCTTGGTAGACAACTTTGATGTTCCCTTCCTTTCGTGCCACAGTCACTTCATTATCATAATATCGTTACTCAACCGTTGAGAAGTCTCGATAGTTTAGAAGGATCGTAAGAGAAGCACTGAAGTTTTGTACTGCAGTTCTATAAAAATTATAAGGGAAATAAAACTTATTAAAATGTATATAACTAACTGGATGAAATATACCTAAAAGAAGTGAAATTAAAGTCGTGTTAGTTCTTGTTGGCAGATAAACGAAGAGAGAATAATGTTATATTCTACATCTCTACTCATGTTCACTTATTAAAAATGTATATAACTGGATGAAATTTACGTAAAATAAGTGAAATTAAAGTCGTATGTTCACACATATGTAAATATGTATAGCCTGATTTAAATTAATTGACAATGTCCTATTTCTCTCGGAATTGCGAAAGGTAGACATATTTATGTTAAAGTATTTGACTTTAAATATTAATTTTGAGAGACAGATTGGACTTATTCAATTGCTTGTTTTTAAGAATCAATATCATTTCGAAGATTGGAGTGAGAAGAGTGGCTTACTAGTCGGGGTCGTTACAAACAGCTATACCACTTGACTCACCAACGATAAATTGTAAAGAGCGGAATATATGAGATCCAAAATTAATACGAGAGTTCTTAAAAACGGATAGATGAAGGAAATAATAAAATGTCTAATGTTAATATTTGCACCGAAAGAGAAGTAAAATCGGTGGATTAAAATACAAAATATATTGTATCTCAATTTTCTCTAACTTTCGGGAAACCTCGAAAGACGAGTTTCCTGTTGCGTAAATTTTATAGGAATAATGCAGCAAAATAAAATTTTTATATAAATTATGTCCTATGTAATATAACATAATAGTTGTGCTGAACAAAAATTTAACTTCATACTTTCAGTATATTACTATATCTCAATTTTGACCAGAAATGGATATGCAATATCTGTGATGTTAATACCAATTTTTTTCAAAATGAAGAACTGAATGAAACTAGTATTTTAACGTTTGTATTAGATAGGATTTTAATTTCGAAATGTCAAGACGTTACAAGGAAGAAATTAGTCTGTCATTTAGGTCTATTAGGAATATATTAATTGCAGCTAAACCCAATTTAAAAATTACATCTTAACTGAACTTACTATTGTCAGGCAGTACAAAATAATGTTATTCTCGTGTATTTATAGTAACAGGTCTCCTAGAATCGATATAAGTGGCAGAAATGAGAATCAATGATATATATAGTAACTGTTAAAAAAAAACTCATAGAAAATGGAAAGTTACAAATACAAACGGGAGATTAGAGGAAGAAGAGTAATAGCATAATTGCTGATCCTTTGCAATTATATGATGTTGTAATACTGTGCCACTGAATTGTTTACAAAGCTAGAAATTACGAAATACTCTCCAACAAACTCAACTGATACGTACTATTTCTTTTTCATCATATGGCACCTACTTTCGCTTATTTTTAGTGCTCTTGATCGATCAAAATATTTAATCGATTAACTATTTGAATTTACTGCTTCATCCATGATTTTAAACATGTGAGTGCATTCACATGCTCCGAATTAAGTGCCGCTCTACGTTTAGTAATAATGCTTCCTGCATCACTAAACACGAAGAAAAGCTTTTTTTTCTGTCAAGCACTTCCCCACGATCGTTCTATTTAAATGCAAACGTTTCACCGAGTTTATCTCTCAAATTCTCATATGCCATAAGGGAGTTTACACTTTTCACAAACCACAGAAAACTGATTTTTTTCTTTATCAAACTAATCACACAACCTTCATATACAAACTGACTGGCCCCCTGTTACAATCGAATTACCAGATTTTAGAAAGAGAAGAAGGTAGTTACGCTCTCAGGGCTATTTTATAAGGAATGAGGGGGACGAATCCCAGAAAAGTATGTATTTCATATGCTACGAAGATGAGCTGACAACAAGATGGAAGTTTTCTTGGAAAACCATAAAACTTAATAAGGGTTTCGCATTGTGTTTCAACTTTCCATAGAGATAGATTACTGTAGGTCACTGTCCTCATATCTCCATCTCTTTCTGAACTGTTTGTGCAAAGCTTTTCTCTACGCTACCTGGTTTACAGTTACAAAATAACAATACTATTGTGCTTTTAAGTAAGCAATTTCAGAGAGAGAAATATTGTCGGAATTTTTAGTATGAGTTTGTATTAACAAAATATCAATTAATATCAACTACAACCGATTAATTTTAATCGGCTCGATTATTCGGGTAATTATTTTTGATCGATTAATCTTACAACAGAAATAGATCGATTAATCTCGATTAATCTATTAGATTAATCGATTAAATCCCACAACACTGCTTATAATTAATGTAATAATTAATTTTCATGTGTATGTAAAATATTAGTGTACGCATTAGCATCCTAAGATGACAATCCTTCTGAATCTTTACTGATTCCAGACCTTGACATCAATTTCAAGCATTCTTAATGATGTTGGTTGTCGTGCATTGGTGTTATATCAATATGGAAAACATTTACTAGTCTTACTTACATTGATTTAGATATTACTGAATTAGACCTTAGAATAATAAGAATCGCGCACATAACGGGAAAAAGAAAGCAGCACGTCGGTCCTTACTTATTAGCCGGAAATTTCACTCGAACTTGTAAGAATGCAAAGCCGGATCTCCGGCTCAAGCCTTCAGAAGGAAGTGCCTTCTTCCTGCAACTGAACTGGAGCTCAGCATCTTTCTGAAAAGACGTGCATTAATCCCCACCACCATCAAGTGTTCAAAACGTCTACAACGGAGATGAATACATGTTTGTTGAGATCTCTATTTAGAGTCGGACTTGTGATTCTCTTGTGCACAAAGAGTTGAGGCTCTGTCGACACTCGGGGTTTTGTGGGAGAAGCACCTTCAATCCCACGCTTAGTAGATAGGGCTCGCACACAACGATGGATACACCAGTTCTCTTCTAAATACATTCTGACATAAGATCAAAATATGATAACAGCGGTTCTAACAAAGAAAAACTAATGTGATATAAATGTAAGAAAATTATGTCGTAAAACATACGTAAAGGTAACAGTGCAAAATATATCGGAAACATATCAGAAATGTTTGAACGAGGGTTTGAAAGGGACAGTGAACATTTATAATTATTTAATTAAGATAACGATGTAAAATTATGATGATAGGACTAATGGAAGTTTCAGTAAAATTATATATGTTACGATCTCTAAATTAGCCTTTCTGTTTAAGGACAATAGACAGGCTATAATATAATATAATATAATATATATATATATATATATATATATATATAATATTTCCTTTTAGTTTAATAAATGATTCCTTCATAGATCATATGACTCCTTCATACATCATAGGCTATGACAAATAAAGAAATCTCTAATACCTTGGAAGCTATTACATGTAGGCCTACATAACCATAGGATTCCGAACCACGTTCTTGAAAACAAAGAAGGAAACTTAAAGTAAGAGAATTTTAGTTCAATAATTGGAAAAAATACCGCTTTTTATCGCAACAAAACTTCTGAATAAACTCCCATTTTTTATTTTCTTTATTCCATCGATAGAGAAAGGATGGAAAACCTTTTATTCTGAATCTAGAAATTTCTATCCTTTACGTGTACATGTCTTTGAGAAAGAAGGAATGTGTGAGTGAAACATGAAAGATAAAATTGTCTGCCTCAATTTGCCACAGAAATGACTCAGACAGATCCTGAACAGATATTTCTTGTGAACGCCTATTTAGTATTACCGGCACTGCTCTATGGTCGGGAACATTACATTGGGACGTTATACATCTGTTCATTTGTTATACATTCAGTTTTCATCGAAGATCGTATGTTATGCTATGTTCTACACAGTAATTAAAAAAAATAATGTAAGAGACTTGCCAAACGTGAACGTATTTTGTACAATTGAAAGACACAAATTGTATGACCACTTCCTTTTGCCGAGCCTACCGTCATTTGCTATTTCTACCAGAACATAAGAGAATGATTTATGCTTAGATGGAAGAAGATATTTCCGATTTAATCTTTCAATATAGCTAATCGCGATTCTTCATACTTCCCTCAGGATATTCGTCATTACCAAAATGCCAACATTCCGGGATATTACATTGGCCGTGCAAGAAATGAGGATTAGCCAATGATGCTCTGGCCTCCAAAATTGCCAGATTTAATACCCCGCTACTTCTATTTATGGGGATTCATCAAGGATAACGCGTATCTGTTCTATTGACATAGAAATTGGACGCACAGCACATCTCCTATAATTGCAATTGATATATCACGATACGTTTGCTACGATGCGTCTATCTCTAACTAAATAGAAATGGACTATTACCGTCTTGACATCAACAATGTCAAACTTTTATGCCTACCCAAATACAATACCTGTAAAGTTCATGTGAAACTTAACACTTTGGAAAACTTGTGTCTTTTATGTAGTTATTGTTTTTGATAAGTAATTTCTTTCAAGTATAAATTAGGTTTACTTTTGCATCTCCCTTTTCGAATCATGTTGTACATTTGGAATATGCAATGACATGACGAGAAAGGTGAGGTGAAATGAAGAGTGCCGGTGGAATGAAATTAGTAATGCTGACGGAAACGAGAAAACCCCAGGGAAAAATTGTCACACTCCGACCTCGTTCACAATGCCAGAGGTCGAGTCCGAGTTTGTGAAATAATAGGCGCTCTCGCTCTACGACTCAGCTGTCGAGGGGCTAAGTGTCATTTCGTGCGCTGTGGCTTTTCTACAACTCGCTAATCTCCTCGTTCTATAAAAATTACAGTTATCATTTAGTTATCCACCTTCTTTTTGGAAAATGTTATGCACATAAGCGCAGTTTTGTAACACACATTTTGGAAAATGACACAGTTTGCTATATATGTATCGTCACATAAAGAATGTTTGATTGAACATGAAATATTTTCAGATGTAGTTTCACACCCAAAACCTTATGGCTTACATTCTGGTATGCGCACAGATAAAGTCCAGAATTGGTTAATGGATATTTTAGATATAGAGAGAGGCATAATATTGATGGATTTCCTATTATCGCAAATCTTGTGATTGAACATGAACCAAATACCTGAATTATACATTGTGTCCCGTAGAATCACTACCACAAAGAAATGTAGAAACTCTCCAAGCTTGGTAACAATGAAAATTATGACTCTAGTGCGCATGCGTGGGATACAACACATAGTGTTAAAATGGCGGAATTCACGGTACAGCAGGAAGTGAAATGTTGTTATTGGTTATCCGAATTGCAGTTCCCAAATGCAGTGCAAAGACGATTTAGATAGGAATATTGTGCAAATGCTTCAGAGAGTCATACCCTTGTGAAATGGTATAATCAGCTGTTGGAAACAGGCTGTGTTAAGGAAGAAGGGAAGCGGCAAAAAAGCATTGTCCGCAGCTAAAGTTGAAGATGTCAGGCAAGCATTTCAGAGCAGCCCAAGGAAATCAATTCGACGGACCAGTTCAGAGCTGGGTATTCCGAAGTCGACTGTTTACAACATTGTCCATACAAGATTGCGACTTAGAGGATACAAAATCCAACTTGTGCACAAGCTGCAGCGAAATGATATTCCCACACACCTGTAATGCTGCAGAACACATGGAGGGAGATAGAATAACGTCTCGATATTGTTAGGGTCACCAGAGGCGCACATGTGGAGATCTATTGAAATTTGGTGAGTTTTTCTAACATAAAATCTAAGTCCGGTTATTCTGTCACTATTATAATAATCCGTGGCGCTACAGCCCGTGAAGGGCCTAGACTGACCAGCCGGCTACTGGCCTCACGCCCACATGCCGAAGCAGAGGTGGACGATCATCCAACCAGAATGGAGGTATCGTGTGGTTAGCACGATGATCCCCCCAGCCGTTATAGCTGGTATTCGCAACCGGATTTCGCTACCTATCGTAGCTCCCCAACTGCATCACGATGCTGGGTGGGCGCCGGTCCCAGACACTGGCCGAAATTTCATGAGAAAATTTCTTCCCCCTTGAGGACTCGAACCAGCGCGCATTCCGTAACGCGAGTCCTAGGCAGGATGCCTTAGACCACGACGCCACGGCGCGGGACTCTGTCACTATTAGTTTAGGAAATATTCAGGTTTCTTTGTGGTAGTGGTTCTATGGGGTACACTGTATATTAGAGAAATTAATCGGAGTAGAATTCCTTAGGAATAGTAAGTCTGAAGAAAAAGATACTGGATTGGACAAAGATAAATAAATAAATAAATAAATAAGTAAATAAATAAATAAATAAATAAATAAATAAATAATTAAATAAATGAATAAGTAAATGAATAAATGATTAAGTAAATAAATAAAGTTATGTAGATTAAATTAATGTTAGAGACGAAACAGACTATGTAGTTTATGTGTTATGTAAGATAAAGCTTTAATTTCTCGAACATTCTGTAATACCTATACACAGACATTTTTCCTGTAGTCCTATAAAAAAAAAATCTACCAAGAGGTGTAAGTGTGAATAAAGGAAGAAGAAAGAGTTCTAAAATGTATGAAAGACCGCGGTCACAGCAGTGATGTTAAAAATGGTATTGATGTTGAATTATTGCAGATTATGAAAATTATAACAGTAATAGCAACGCTTATCTCTTTGTCAATATTATAATTCAGTGTGTATTTTTATAAGCGTAAGAAGACAAAGTAGGCCTACTATTTTACTGGAAAGTGATTGAGAGCTCTAAATTTTGTAAGTATCGTTCTAGTCATCTAGAAATACGAAATAAGTAGGCCTATTGTATGTACATATACGGTCATAACAATGTTGCCAGGATTCAAAACTATAATCTCCAGAGCATTTGCCAGACATGTTATCCGTGCAAAATAATTATTGACCATGAACACACGCTCGTATTTGGGAAATGAATTAAGCATAGAATTCGTACCCTACCACAAATGCAGTTTGGTAATTGTATATAATCGCATATATAGTGTAAACATTGTATTACGATATCACAATGGGTTAAATATAACAATTATACGGGTAAATAAAGCATTAGAGGAAACAATAGCGTCAGCGATAGCACAAAGGAAATCGCATAGGGAATAGAAATACAGGTAGTTTTCAGAGGAAATGAAATTTACTCTGAAATCACTTTTATAAAAGTCGTCATTCCCTATATCCTCCATCGAAATTCAAAATAATTTCAAATGATTTTAGGAACCATCGCATAAACACAGAAGGATATTCGATTACCGTTATAATAATAATAATAATAATAATAATAATAATATTAATAATAATAATAATAATATAATAATAATTGTGTTTGAAAGATAATAATAGTACACTTTTGGTTGCACTCCCGATGAAGCAAAAGCTTATGGCCGGGAATGGAGTTTACATTAAATAATGAAAAAGTATTAGACGCTTAAGCCTACATTAAAATAATTATTTAATTGTTTAATTTAATTATTAAATTGTAAGTAAGCAAAAGTAAAATGAAAGATACCAAAATAATAATATAAGAAATAACAATACAAGAATTATATCAGGTAATACACAGAAGAGTAGGTTAACTTGAAAGTCCAAGGGGCGATGGCCCTTTTAAACAATAATAAAATAAAGTGAAAAAGTATTAAATAATATAATTGAAGGGCTTGGGGCAACATAGCGGTAAGTTATACTCAAATTTTTCAGGAAAACAACTCTTAAGGATTTAAGATTTAAGAGTAGTTTTCCTGAAAAATTTGAGAGTGAGTTATCACTATGTTGCCCCAAGCACTTCAACTGTAAAATAAATACAAAATATTATGCAATAATATAACGAAGTAATATATTATATACATAAATGTCATTTTTAGTTCTATTTCACTTATTGAATTTTTGAAAATTCATAACATAAAAATATATATATATATATTTTTTTTTTTCAAAAATACCAATGTCATTTTCATTAGTTTTTTTTTTTTTTAATTTCTGTAATGTTACCTACTTTTGAAGTAAAAGAAGATTAAACGTCTTTGTTGAATATGCCTGCAAGAGTGTAACAATTCCTTCAACCAATGAAAGAGAGACACCGAATGTAATTTATTCTCCAGCTCCTTCATACCATACACTCTATATAAATTTAAAATTCCGTATAATGTACAACGACTAGATGAATATCTTATATCTGAATGATTAAATAATAATAATAATAATAATAATAATAATAATAATAATAATAATAATAATAATAATAATAATAATAATAATCTGGGCCTGATTTACGCAGGAGCCTATGGTGCCTCTGCTTAGGGCCTCATTATTCTGGGGACCTCAAAATCCAGGAAAAAACCTTTTTCTTTAATGAATTATGCAAAATAAAATAGACAACAACTCTGCCAACTGAAAATCAGAATTGAGGAAATAAGTACTTACGTAGGCCTAATGAATTATTATGTTAGAAAACGCATAAAAATCACTTTACTATTTTAAGTTCAGAGTCATAAGTTTATTGCAGAGTTTAATGTGTTCAACTTGTAAAAGTCAGCTACCATGCACAGTTTATTCAAATTGTAACAATAGGCCTATTTAAATAATTAATAATAAATTCAGCCAGCCAAAATCATTGTATTGAGTGTTAAACAAAATGCCTAGTGCTTGTGTTTCTTGCAGCTTATTTAATTTATGCTGGTATAGGACCATTATCGGCGTGTAGTGGTAGTGTTAAAGTTGTTTTTTAGGAATGTCCATAATTAAAAATTGAATTCCCAAGCAAATTTGAGTTAGGGATCATTAAAAGAAAACGCAAAGCTTTCAACAACAGTAAAAATAACGCCAAAGTTAAGAATGTTTTAACACAGGTTAATCAAGATTTTGGCATACAGAGACAATAATTCGCCACAGCTACTCAATTGTGGAGGCTCAAGGTATTTTTTTTGTATAAGTCTAAGTCAGAATTTAGGAAAAGTGAACATTGCTTTCAAACTCCTGAATTACTGCACTAGAGGAAACTAGGGACAGTACCGGTACTACAACCAATGAAATCAACTCTGCTCTGTCTTGTGGCTACATATAATCACCGACACGTTATGGTCCACTTTATTTTTAATCCTTCTTCTCAAAGTAGAGAAGTAATGAGAATGTCCGTGAAATAATCCAAAGAGATTGCATATAAATCACTAGTTCGTCCAGTAATGGAATATGGTGCTGCATGTTGGGATCCTTACAGATTAGAACATATTAAGACACTGGAAAAGATTCAAAAACTGGCTCTCAAGCGTTGTCGTAATAATTCAACATTAAAAATGGGACACACTCACGGACAGAAGAACGCGAATTCGATTATGCGCAATGTTCAAATCATACAGAGGTGAGCCTGCCTGGAGATAAATAAAGAATAGGTTGCAGCCGCCAAATCACTCTTCAAGGAACGACCACTCATATAAACTGAGGGAAAGAAGACAGAGGATGGACACCGGAAAGTTTTATTTTCTCAATCGTACTATCAGGGACTGGAATGCTCTACCTGCAGACTTACTAAAGGCTTTACCAATAACCAAAAATGTATTTTAAAATAGGCTTAAGGACTTTCCTAATAGACGGTAATACATTATGCAGATTATTTTGTGGGTTTACAAGTATAGTGAGTAAGCAGAGAAACATAGTGAATCTCCAGTGATTTATATTGGGTGTGCAGTGTGGTGTAGTGAAAGCGCAGTGAGCTTAAAAGTAAATTCTGAGAGTTATAGTGGCAGAGAAATGAGAAAGATTTATAGTGAGTTATACTGAACATCTAAATTGCTTGTAATGGGGTCTAGCTAGCGATTTGAGGTTAATATAGTAAGTACAATTCTACGGAATAATACGGGTGTAATTAATGTTTTGTTATTTGAAATGTTGTATTAGTGGAGAAGTGTGTTGTGTCTGTGAAATGTGTTGTGTCAGTGAAGTGTGTTTGTATCAGTGAAGTTCGATAGTTTATAGTGGCAGTGCAAAGTATTTAAACAGTAAAATGTTTTCGAAGTGTTAGGGAAATCAGGATAGTGTCAGTGAAATGTTTCATAGTTCCAGTGCAATGAATGAATTGATAGCGAAATGAGTGTAGTGCTGAAAGGTACTTGTGCATGTATAAACATATCATATATACATGTGGTTTTAAGTTCTAACTTAGGGTTAAGTTATAAATTAGATTTACTTCAATTAATTATGTTATATTAAGTGATTCATTTAATTTAAGATGTTCCTTGTTAATATTATTATATATTGCTATTATTATTTTATTATTAATATTATGACTGTATTTTATTATTATTGTAATTATAGAGTGTAATTAGTTACCACTGCCGCTGGGTATTTACCCATTTGCAGTGTGAATAAACACATACACATACATAAATACATGGTGAAAGGGGGTAGGTGACAAAATTTAAATGAAATAAGATAGGCTTATTTATCATATATGAAAAGAAGGGGCTCACAAAGAAAATTAAGCTCCGGGCCTCTGAAATTGTAAATGAGGACCTCGTAATAATAATAATAATAATAATAATAATAATAATAATAATAATAATAATAATAATAATAATAATAATAATGAAATATAAATATTACTTCAGTGGAAATGAAATGGGTAAGTTTAAAAAGTAGCAGCATGAACGGGTATGTGAGGTTTCACAATTATTGGCAATCATTGAGAACAAATTGTTTAAATACCGCGAAGAATTGTCCTAGCACATAACTGTCCCTGTCAGATCATGAGATTCAGGATGGTGAAGCACCCTTCGGTATTGCCAATTAATCACTGAACACAATGGCTGAGAGTCTTGTCCGCGTGGCACACAAAGTCTTGTTGACACGGACTGCACCCCATTCGTTATTCCATTAACACGGGATGAGAAGCGGCAAACACTATCATGCGCCACTCCACCTGCAGTGCTACCAACCTGTCCGCCCACACCTCAAATCACTATATGAAAAGTTGCACTTACGTGCCTAATCGCACTCTACTTCGTAATAGCTGGTGCAATACTGAACTGCCTAATGCATTCCGTAATCCTACACTGCCGAATTCCACTGTAACACAGTATCAACATATGAAACATAAAAGGGGTCTCCCACATTGTGATCTTAGCAAATATGCACAGGACTATCCCGCCCCTCTTACTAGCGGACGTGATTATGAATTTTTAAACTGGGTCGTAGGTAGATAGCGATTTTAATGCAAAGAAATTCCAAGAGTGGAGAATTTGATAAATGTAACAAATTAATGCTGCACTTGCTCTCATATTAAACCTTCTTTTTTCCTCTTTTTAAAACGAAAATTATGGGGAGGTCTGACAGGAAATAAAAGTTACAGGCCCAGTTTCACCAAGCTTCGTTAAAATAACGCTAACAGCATGTTAACTGACGTGTAGTTAGAAATTAAACATCCTGTTAGTGTAATAGTATTTCACCAAACATTTGAAGTACTTTGCTTACTTACTTATTGGTTTTCAAGGAAGATTTGAGACGTTTTTTTCATCTAGTCTTCTGTCAAAAAATCTTAAAGTTAGAATTTATAAAAGAGTTGTATTACCGGTTGTTCTATATGGTTGTGAAACTTGTATCTCACTTTGAGAGAGGAACATAGATTAAGGGTGTTTGAGAATAAGGTTCTTAGGAAAATATTCGAGGCTAAGAAGAATGAAGTTACAGGAGAATGTAGAAAGTTATACAAAGCAGAACTGCACGCTCATCTGATATAATTAGGAACATTAAATTCAGACGTTTGAGATGGTCAGGGCGTGTAGCACGTATGTGCGAATCCAGAAATGCATATAGAGTATTAGTTTGGAAGCCGGAGGAAAAAAAGACCTTTGGGGTGGCCGAGATGTAGATGGGAGGATAATATTAAAATGGATTTGAGGTAGGTGGGATATGATGATAGAGACTGGATTACTTTTGCACAGGATAGGAACCGATAGCGGGCTTATGTGAGGGCTGCAATGAATCTGCGGGTTCCTTAAAAGCCATAAGTACGTAAGTAAGTAAGTAAGTAAGTAAGTAAGTAAGTAATCTAATCTAAATAATTATAAGGCCTAACGTAGTCATTGCCAGCTAATTGTTTTCATTGCAAATAAATCTCCATGTAAAAATGCTACTTGTAACATATGTTCCCTGATAGCTATGATTCACTCTGTAACATGATGTTAAGGATTTAACTGTGGGAATAGGCTGTGTTAATTTAACAGTGGATTTAACATAATGTTAGCAGTAGTAACAATTGATGAAAAATCTCTTCCGTTATGTTTACTGTTCAACTGCGTTAACGACATGTTAAATATTTAACACAGGTTGGTGAAACTTGGCCTAAAAGTTGCGGAACAGTAGTCCTAAATATAGGAATTAGTTTTGAAATGCCAATACATTTTCTTCGCAAAGTCAATCATATTCAATTCGAATTACATATAACGAATACCTCATTCGCTTTTTGCTCATTTTCACATCCACATCTGACTCTTCTCTGATTGAGGTTCTAGCTGATATGTAATCTATTATCGACAGTACATCTCGCTTGACGATATGTGTCAGAGGAAGAACAATTGTTTGTGTGCATCTGATGTGTGATTAGTGTAATATGTTGCGAGTCAGCGATGTATGCAATGGATGGGGAAAGGAACTGGTAACCCTACCCCACTATCTCCTGGCATAGTTACTTCATGAGTGATGGTTGGATGGTGTCACTTTTGGGGTCCAGACCTGTCTTCGGATTAAACAACAACATGACACTCATCTCTTTCTCTGATTGACTGACTTCGAAAGTAAGGTATGCGAAAGTCGATACCATCTGCAGAAGAAGAAAGATAACTCGTCTTTCTGTCTGTGCAGTGACAATGGAAAAACTAACGATACATAGAGTACGGTAAGTAGTTTGAGAATAAACAGACAAAGACAGATGTTACTGGTTATCAGTACGGAGACAACTGAAGTAACGAGACATGGGGACAGAGGATGGTATCAGAAGCGGGTTTTATCTTGCAATCTTTCCATGAGCATTATTTGTGATTGATAACGTACAGTACTGTGCAAAATTCTTAGGCAGGAATTCAGAATCTAGGGCCTTGTATCGTACAGTAGTGGCAAAAAAAAAAAAAAAAAAAAAAAAAAACGGACCGACCCTTGTAGCTGATTTCAGAGCCTTGTTCACACTGACAGCTCGATAGACTGGTAACGAAGACTTTCGTGGTTCGAATCCTGCCTCGGAAGGAAACTTTTTTTTGTTCCTTATTCAAATTTATTGCCAATACTTTTCGATTGCAGCGATATTTTACTACTTAATTAACTTATTATTCCCAGAACATGAATTTTACCAGCTTATTTTCTAATGGCTTTCGAAATGGCCACGTCAGCAGTTGAAATTACAACAATTTCAATAGATTACTCGCTATCTTGTGAATGCGGGCATGGCATGCGCAGTGGCTCATTTCGGGGACTTCGATTATTCCGTCGATGGGTTTTTTTTCCTCTACTGTACATATGTAGGAGGGGTCTAATATGGAGATATATACTCCTATTTTTTATTTTCCTCTTATAATAGAGGGAAGGGGGTCTTACATGCGAAATACGAAATATGGTAAATACTTTTGTCCTTCAATTAAATTATTCTGTTCTCTTTTTTTTTTTTTTTCGTCTTTTTTAAATGACACATATGATTTCAGAATTTGAGTTATCAATTCATACAATTTCTTTTTCCATCTAGTTACTTCAACGAACAATTGCTTGTTTATTATAGAATTATATGTATTTCTAACTTTATATGCTGCTCTCTGTAAGAGTGATATTTATTATGGAGAAATAGCGGGTCGATGGCGGTGTTCCGGGAAGACCAGAAAGTCCCCATTGTACGAATAAATATATTAATCCAGTTCACAATTATGGAAAATTAATGAATCAGTCTTTCGAGTAACTGTGACAAGAATGCGAGTCAAACATCTCATTTTTTCGGATTACAAACTAATTCATTTAAACTCTTGTTCTTCGTTGAGAAGTTGATTTATAGAAGGTTTTATAATGTTATAATGATTTAAGTGATGCGATGGTAACTCTGTTGCTAGAGTAATTGGCTACGGACTGGAAATTCTTGGTCCTGGCTTCAATCTTGTGTGGTGGCAGGATTTTTTCGTTGTAAAATCTTGCAAAACAGCTCCGAGATTCACTCAGCTCTCTATTTAATTGAGTAATTCTACTGGGTCTTTTCTGGATGTAAAATGCGGTAGGAGAGTACTGTCAATCAGACCGTTTCATTCTAGTACCGAGGTAACGAAACCTTTGTACTCTACCTTAATATCCCCCAAGCGCTATCTGGCATGTATAAGGAATAAGTTTACCTAAACTTTCTTAAGATTTGCGATAGTGTATTTCAGCCGAAATAACTTGATATCGAAACTCACCAAACTCAATTTATTTCTGTCTAGTTTCGGAACAGTGACTAAAACATCTTGTTGGGAACCGTTTTTCCGATACCTTTTCTTTCCACGCCATAATTTTATAATTTCATGTTTCATAGCCACCCTATACGTATGGGAAAGACAAACAGAAAGCATTGAGTCTTATTTTAACGAGTCTGACGATTACTTTCTCGTAGAACGTTTGGCTAAGGAATCGGAACAGAAAGGTCTCTTGTTTAGTGTACTGGTGTAAGAATAACAGTGAATTATGAACAGACGGTTGAGTAATGATAAAACTGCTAATAACCTATTCAGTGTTCGTTCACTGAACATATGAAATGAACCCTTCGGGATTTGAACTAAAATCTCCGGCATAGAAAATCGAGGCTGCGATTATTTGCTTATGTGTGTGCTTAATCAGGCCATACAATACTACAAATCTTTGAAAACTACCATAATAAAACTGACATATCTTCCGAAAATTTAATATAAAAAATTAATAATAATAGTGCAGGAATAATATTGTAAAATATCTGCTGACGCTGTTTTGAACACCCCTACTTTAGCTATGTAGAAACTAGTGTCCTGCAATGTTCGAAAATGAGGGAGGCAACCAAGATATTATCCTCCTGAGTCATGAGAGTATAGTACACTATACTATACTTCATACACGATTATGATATAAGATGTAATGTGCAGATACCCCAACTATAGTATAATATACAGTACCTGCATTTGTGCACTAATTGTAACCTGCAGAATTTTTTTTAGCGTTTTTCCTATGTCAGCCACGTTTTTGGGGTATATAATTATATTGAACACAAAGTCTTAGGACTCAGAAGGATATAAAATTCGTCCTATTCCATAAAAAAAAAACCACTTGTGACGCTAGATGCAATAACAACTTAACTCTACTTAAGTTGTTATTCCGGCGATGGTATTTTCATAATCTTCCATATCTTCTGTATCGACTGTAAAAGTTGTATTTCATTTCGTGGACTGTAAATGATAGGAGACTTCATTATGCGAAGTGTTGGGTGCTAAGTCGAAATGTTCAAAATTCGCACTACATAAATATGTTACACTCATGTTTAATACATCAGTGTCTTTGGCAATATCATATACTTACAATACCGTTTTCCAACCATTCAGTTTTTCAGTAGGACTTAATATATCACTAGAGGACGAGATTAATCTGAAAAATCCCCCTCGTCCTGGCTTAAAATTATCAAAGAAAAATAGTATAATTTCTTTGAAATTCTTGAAACCAGAAAATGCATGTTCTTTTCAAATATTTTGGATTCTGAACCAGTGCTGGATGAAAATCATGCTAAGAGTGAAATCAGTGATCATGAATAAGAATATTTGGCACTATAGTAGAGGAGTTTTCATCTGAGTTTTCATCTGTAGCATAGCTTCAGACTTGATTTTCTTAATACATCTTGTGTTTTTCTTATTAGAAATTTAAAACAAACATTATTTTGTTTCTACAGTATATTTGAATAAAAAGTGTAAGGAATTATCGGCTAAAATTCTTAGGGCCGTATTCATAGACATTTTTAGCGCGGGCTTCCGGTGGATGATCAGCGTTTTTCGTATTCATAAACCAGTGTTAGCGATAGGATATTATTTGAATTCTGTACTAGTAACCAGTGGATAGCCGGGGCTAGCTTAGTACGCTCGTAGCGCGTGCTGCGAAATGTCTATGAATAGCACCCTTATTGTCTATTATTTTTATAAGCTGAAGTCTTGTTGTTTAGTCAACTGTTCGAAGATAGGCCTGAACCTCACAAGTGACAGCAATAAGGCACCACTTATGGGGCGACTAGGCCAGGAGATAATGAGATAGGGGCTGAAGTCTTAATGTACTATTATTTTTTGTTATTCATTCAATAAAATTCGTGCATGTTAGCGAAATAACACTTTTCTGCTGATTTTAATGCCTAGGTACTCCAATTTAACAGGTTTCAGACTTTCTGTGCAATAATGACTTAAGTTTTCCATACTTCATTTACAAATACCTTAAAAATGGATTGTGTTTAAATTATAACTGATATTGGATGTGAATAGTTTATACAATCTAAAATAGTATACAAAACAAATAATGCGAGTGTGACGTACTATTACAATTTCTACATTGTTATAATACTTTGACATTGTTTTTCTCAAAATATGAGTTTTCGACTTAAGCTGTTATTGCACCCAGCGGCTCAATTGCAAGTTATGTACCAAAATTCTTAATATGTTAAAACATGAAGGGGTGGTAGTAAAGGATAGCTAATAGTTTCATAACAAGGCTGAACAAAGATCACAGGTCTCCTTCTGCAGATCTAACATCGGCGAATATCTAACTTCGCCATACTCGACAAAAATTAACCGAACCTAGCGTCTTAATCCTCGACACTAGTAGAAACCATTGCTGTAGACATACCTTCTTAGATTTTTGTTAAATCAGTGTGAAATGAGAGCATTGAGGCGTAAGTACGAGATTGTACGCTTGAAAGTAGAAGTGTTCACAGACATGCACTGCGGAACAAGAAATTACCACGCTTGCCTTTCCTTCTGTGTCCGTTCACGCGCTGCAAACATTAGGTCACACATATAAAATCGGTAGAAAAATTAAGTAATTTAACATTGTAGCCAGAAAGGTAGATGGGAGGTAGTTCACTAAGGCAGACAGACCTGAGTTCGTTGATCGCCTACATCTTATTACGAGAAGAGAGAGCAGTATGTTAACGGCGATGTAGCCAGACTGCTGAACCTTTGAACTCAATTTTCTAATTAACCGTGCATTTAATCACAAAACGTAATATCGATTTTCTATTAATTTATGTGTACCCTATCGTTCCCCTTCAATCTGCAGGATTATTTGACTTACAGCCAGCATTGTCAAATCAACCTGCCAAACATATTTTTATTGCGGCTTATATGTTTCCTCCCCAAAATTTGGGAACCAGGCATGCCGATGAAGGCGACATATATATATATATATATATATATATATATATATATATACATATATATATATATATATATCCAATCGATTTTTATTTGTGGTACTATTTGAAGGAACTTGTCTATTCAGAACCCATTCCCATCATTAACATAGATCTACTTCGTCAGGAGATACAATATGGCTGCCAACGAATCTGACAGACACGTGGTACTTTTGAAAGAATGCGGGATTCTACAAGACGACGACTGCATGCATATCCCATAGATCTAAGTGTAAAAATTTCTCATTACTGCAACAGAAATCATACTACAACACGAAAAGATTGTACAATGGGATACATGTTCATATAGACTTTTATTTGTTGTCTCTTATCCGTTGGTGACTTGGGTTCTACATATTACGATACACTCTGTGTGTGTGCGTGCATGTGTGTATGTATATAGAGAGTGATTCATGAGGAAAGCTAAAAAAAATTTGAATTCTGAATTCTGAATTCTGAAGTCATTCTGACTCAAAAAGTTCATATGAATATAGGTCCGTTTTCGAACTGTTACGGAGATATGGCTCTTTGATTTCACAAAAACCTCCGGGATTCCATTGTATTAACTCGCATTTAGAGACAGATAAACCACAAATTTAAATTTTATATTTACGTATGCATACATACCTAATATTCTAGATGTCGGGGTGGATGTTCTTGCACATTTTCAAAGGTACCTCCTTCTGCTTCAATGCACTGTCGCGCTCGGGCGTGAATCGCGCTCATCGCTCGGGAGAGTTGCACGTGGCTGTTCTTTATGCGGCATGCAACATCCAAAATATGGTCGATTAACGCCTCACTCGTTTTCACCTTCCTTTGGTATACCAAATCTTTCATCCAACACCACAGACAGTAAATACTCTTCTATATGGTACTCTTCTGTTCGGAAAGCGTCGTTCATGTTCAGCGAAGGCACGGAAGAAACTCCATCGCACAAACTATAAACATACACAATATCGGCGTATTCTGCAGTCAAAAATTTATAAGGCATCTTGAAAAACACAACTTAACACTTCCGATAACTGTACCTGTATAACTACTGTACTGTAATTAGCTGACTGAACTGCTGTGAACTGATAAGCGATAGTGTATTTGTGTTATGCGCGGGATCTGTGTCATTATATCAAATAAGAACAGGCGATTGGACATTTGTAATACTCCATCACCCGGTTTGTGAGGTGAATGAACTTATCCACGTCGCTCACAATGCAGATTCCAATGTTACGTCATTCATTGCGATCCGTGACCTTGTCTCACATCTCACGTTAGCAGCATATGGTAACACCTGATTCACATTGGGGTGAGACGTTTTACCAAAAAAAAAAAAAAAAATTGCATCTAGCTCCGCTTTCGGTATAATACAGAATTTCTTTCTGATTTCATTCGACGACCCCAAATCGAGATTGAACTTCCGTTACTTCCTCACTTTTTTTTTCATAAAACGAGAGATAAATATAATACAAACCATATACATTTTCGATGACTCACACGCAAAACAAACACGTTCGGACTATAGGTTCTACATACCGAGAGAAGCATTCTGACATGTAGTAAATTTTCTGTCTTATTGCATCCCATTATAGCCTACAGAGAATTATTCTTAATTGAATCGCAAGATTTAAAAAGGTTATTAAAAGAAATTTCACAGGACACAGTAAAAAATTTCTAATGCCCGCAAATCGTGTGATGTATACATATAAAAACTAGTTACCTGTGCCAGTCTACACATTTTGGCATAGGTAACTTAATTTTTATACGTGTGAACAGTGGACCCTTCAGTGTTAATCCAGACAGCATCCCAAGCTATTACATTACAAAATTGACCATTATTCCCGGAGTGGCTAACCAGGAACTGCTTGACAAGCTACCCTGCATAGTCAGGAGGCCTTTGCCCTTCACGGGATTTCGTGGCTAATTCTTAATTCTTAATGTATACAGAATATGAATTGCAGGAATTAGAAAGTTTTCATAGTCTCCTGTAAAATTTGTTTTTGTAACGTGTCACTTTTCCAACTTCCGATTCAATTTATATGACAAATTTAATTCACATCGTTATAGAGGATATATCTTTAATCCTTTTACAGGGTTTTACAGTATATATCCCAAAAGTAACAAACGGATCAATATAAGCTATTGTTGATTTTAATTCTACGAGAATAATAATTCAATCTTTACCACTTATTTCACAGCGTCCATACGTCCGAAACAGTTTAATTTAATTCTGAATTGTCAGTGAAGTGAGTTCTAGTGTGCGTAAAAAAACAATTTTGGCTATAGCCTAAGTTACACTTAGAAAAAATAGTGATCTTTTAGTGCTTATATGTTTATGCAGTTTTTAAATTATATTCGCCCATCTATGTTCATCATAATTATGAAAAACATAAACAAAGTCTCTAGCTTAATTCGTGGACTCTGGGATTCTCACTTACTAGGGTGTTCCAGTCCATAGAAATAAGTTTATTAATTACTATGTGGCATAGTCTCTTCCAGAACGTCCACCAATATTTTATCCCCTCTAGATCAAAACGGTGAAAGGATATAACACAAAATGTCTTAATTCTTATGCGTTTGAATGACTACAGTGCATATCGATTTCTAAACTTTACTACGGATTAATACATCTTGATTACACAACTTTTAACACTATATCACTTCGGAATAGCCTATGTATTATATGTCTTTCTCGTGTTAAATTTTACCGTACCTGGTTAACATGTTTCGGCCTGCTATTGGCCTACTTCAGAACTGGTTTTGCTGGTCTCGGCGCCTTTTGTTTTGTTTCATGTGGGGGTGTGTTCGTGTGGTATAGTGTAGAGTCAAAGAGTGTGTGTTTTGAAATTGAGTTGTGTGTTGAGAATTTCGTTGGGACATGTTTTCGTGTGTCTGTCTTTTGCTGCCAAGAAGCCAGAAACACACCCCAACGAAATTCTCAGCACACAACTCAATTTCAAAACACACACAATCTTTGACTCTACACTATACCACATGAACGCACCCTCACAGGAAACAGAACAAGAGGCGCCAAGACCAACAACGACCAGTTCTGAGGATGACCCATAAATAGGTCGAAACATGTAAACAAGGTACGTTAGAATCTAACACGAGAAAGCCTTATCATACATATTCTTAAGTGATAAAGTGTTAAAAGTTGTGTAATCAAGATGAATAAAATAATGTTGAGATTACTCAAATATTACTGCGTACTTGGAACTATAAGGAAGTTAATATACGGAAATATAAATCATAAATATTCCATAAAAAAAAACTTTGCAATGTCCAGAATTATTCTAACAGCAAAAGGAAACAGATGTTCTCAAACTACATTCTCGTCAATCTGTTACAATTAGTTCCAATAAGAAATAATGATTAAATAATACGTGAGAAACGAGAGTTTACAATAACTTTTGCCACAGTGCTCTCCACGTTTGCCATAAAATCTCACATATACTCACTGAAATTTAAGTTTTTAGACAGAATTTCAGTGTAATTAACTGGCAGTTGGGTAACACTATTACAGATTGATGAGTAAACCAGAATATATTTAAGACGAGAAACAGAATCACATTAGAGGAAATGTATTCCGCAATCATTACGCCCACTAAATATTCGGCAGAGAATGCCTGAGATCAAAGCTCGTAATCCTTGGTGAGAAATATATGACTTTGAAGTATTTAGGGACTATGAACACGAAGCTTCTAGAACGCTGTGGCGGATGTCGGAAATATTAGCAAGTGTAGCGGGTAGTATTCGAGGCACGTACGGAGCACAGCGAGGACTCTCGAGTTCTAACAAGTTAATAACAAGTCCGCTACCGCCTCCACCAAGTTGATAACCACCGCCCCCTGTTCAGTCTGTGTAAATAAATTATGAACTGCGTTAACTACCTAGATGCAACGCAGACCGCATCCAGCATGTTTTTCAAAAACAGACACTTGACCGTGAAACAGCAATGCAACATAGGCTACTAGCGAGATCTGATGGCATTGCGATGACACGTATCTGTAATCACCGTCTGTTATCACTCAGTCACAATCAGGTCACACGCACAATTACCAAACGTTTAACTATTGTCAATGAGCTTATTTGCAATTCACCGATATCGATAATAACTTAAATTAGCCAAATCGGTAATGAGAAGCAGAATAAATACGAGAATAATATACACAATGTTACCTATAAAATACACATAAAAATGTAGCCTTAAAAAAGTACATAAATAAATTTTCACCTTTCATATGTATTAGCAATTTTACTAAGAAATACATATATTTATATGATGTTGGCCATCAGGAATAGACTAAATTTAAGTGCGATATTAGACAATAATGTATTAACTTCGTTGGCAGTTTCAATGATTTGTTACAGAATACTGATGCTGAATTAAGTTGTATATCTCAAAATAATAGGTATAAAATAATATCGTAATCAAAGAAATATTGCAGACAAATTATTTCAAATTATTGTAGATATATTCACGGACAACAATAAACCAATAAAATGAATACCAATGTAGCAATAGAAATGAATACTAAACCGTCACAACAATGTTGCAATAGAAATGAATACCAAACCGCCGCAACAATGTAGCAATAGATATGGTTACCAAACCGTCACAACAATGTAGCAATAGAAATGAATACCAAACCGACAAAACAAAGTAGCAATAAAAATGAATACCAAACTGTCACAACAATGTAGCAAAGGTAATGAATACTAAATCATCACAACAATGTAGTAATATAAATGAATACAAAACCGTGACAACAATGTAGCAATAGAAATAAATACTAAATTGTCACAACAATGTAGCAATAGAAATGAATACCAAACCGTTGCAACAATGTAGGAATAGATATTAATACTAAACCATCACAACAATGTAGTAATAGAAATGAATACTAAACCGTCACAGCAATGTAGCAATAGAAATGAATACTAAACCGTCACAGCAATGTAGCAATAGAAATAAATACTAGTCACAAGAATGTAGCAATAGAAATGAATACTAAACCGTCACAACAATGTAGCAATAGAAATGAATACTAAACCGTCACAACAATGTAGCAATAGAAATTAATACTAAACCGTCACAACAATGTAGCCATAGAAATTAATACCAAACCGTCACAACAATGTAGCAATGAAAGTGAATACGAAACCGTCACAACAATGTAGGAATAGAAATGAATACTAAACCGTCACAACAATGTTGCAATGGAAATGAATACTAAACCGTCACAACAATGTAGCAATATAAATTAATACTAAACCGTCACAACAATGTAGCAATGAAAGTGAATACTAAATCATCACAACAATGTAGGAATAGAAATGAATACTAAACCGTCACAACAATGTTGCAATGGAAATGAATACTAAACCGTCACAACAATGTAGCAATATAAATTAATACTAAACCGTCACAACAATGTAGCAATGAAAGTGAATACTAAACCGTCACAACAATGTAGGAATAGAAATGAATACTAAACCGTCACAACAATGTAGCAATAGAAATGAATACTAAACCGTCACAACAATGTAGCAATAGAAATGAATACCAAACCGTCGCAACAATGTAGCAATAGAAATGATTACCAAACCGTCACAACAATGTAGTAATAGAAATAAATACCAAACCGACACAATATTGTAGCAGTAGCAATTAATACCAAACCGTCATAAGACAAAAATATGAACCGGAGAACAAAGCAGAGTCGTTCTCTTTTGACAACATTATTCAATATTTACTTGGATGATATTCTGAAATGTACAGAACTGAATAATGGAATATTTACAATTATCACAGCGAATAAAATCGCAATTATATTGTTCGGATATAATTGGATCGTAAGATCAGATGCAGGAAAGAATTTACAAATTTAAAGTAACAAAAGAAACATTC
This sequence comes from Periplaneta americana, assembly GCF_040183065.1. Taxonomy (NCBI): domain Eukaryota; kingdom Metazoa; phylum Arthropoda; class Insecta; order Blattodea; family Blattidae; genus Periplaneta; species Periplaneta americana. The sequence continues at coordinate 101,072,793 of NC_091124.1, forward strand.
CAAAAGAACACTGTTAAATAATTCCAACAGCTAAGTAAAAAGTTAATATTTCTGAAAAAAAAAGACCCAAACAGAAGTACAATATCAATTAACAACAGAAATATCTAAGAATGAAATTTTGTTTGATAAGAAAATGAAAGATAATGAATGACAACATAATTTCAAATAACATTTTCAGAAATTGACAATCATATTTTTAAACTCAAAAGCACGAAGGGGTACAAGAAAATATTATACAGAGTGAACTGTAAATAATGCCATTAATTTCAGAGGGTTATTCCTTGAGATATTTCATACAAAAAGGTTTAACACTTTTTTGCTCGCTTTTGCTTCCTTTTGAGATAGAAATTGTTTTATTTGAAACATATCATAGCGTGTTTCGGGGAAGTCATTGATTGAATTAGCAATATGCTCAGTCCATTTAATAGAGAATTGTATTATGATAATAAATTATTGAAAGGATTTTAGTTTTGTCCTTTAAGTGTGCAGAAATTTTATCCGAACAAATGTAACTGTTCGTACTATAAAGGAATTTTACAATGTTACAATGTATGGTCAAGGATCAATGACACGTTAGGTTTGGATTGTTCAGAATTTTGATGGGCCTTTCATATAGGTTTTTTGATTCATAGATAAATCTTAGGTAGGCCTACATAAGTTTGCCCTGGACTATTCGGTATGTAGCTCTGCAATTGACGTCTCGTGAATAAAAGCACTAAATGTTTGCGTAATGAGTGAAACAAATAGGACTAATAAGAAAATACTTTATAATCTTTGTGACACATAATTAAACTTACGTGGTGTAATTAGTTTAATTTAAAATGAAATTGTTTGTGACTTTTCTCACAAAATAAGTTTTCGATTTCGATTTTATAGTAAATTCACGTGACATGATTTTCCGCTTAATATTAGGTTTGTTAATTGATATGCAGAGCATAACAAAAAGGAAGGTCGATAATTTTCCACGTTTCGCTCTTATTTAGTAAATGCTTGTTATGTATGCACAAAGAGTTATTCGCTGTATAATTAAAATTCACTTCGTCTCGAAATAAGTTTCATAGTTACGTCACTACAAGTTACTAATAGTTAGTCCACTAAACATACCGTATATATTCATACTCTGAAAAATTATATTGAAAAGATGTCTGTATTATCTACGTAATCATGGACTGCCGTGAAATCCGTACTAATTCCTATTAGCTCTCTAAAGCCGTATCTTTACTCTCAGCTACTTCCTTCAGATTAAATTGAGCTGTAATAGCTCACCAGTAGGGACAACTGTAGGGTGGTAAAGGGTGAAGTTCGAGATGAAATTTTGAGATTTCCCGCTATCCCATTTTCTGCATCCCTCTATCCCCTTTGCAGCGCCATACACATATATTAAACTTTGTTCCCTTGGCAACCCTGTCGTCTGCCTGTGTCTCTGTACAATAATTTTGTTTCCTGCTTTCCCCTTTGCGTTATTTCTTTTCCCCAACACACTTTATTTTTCCTTTTCTCACCTATCTTTCCAATCCTCCGAGTTCTCTCTGTTTTAATATTTATACACCCCTTCCAGGGGAGTTTAGTACACTCAGTTTCTATAAAATAGACTGCGACGCTGTAAAATAAAACTCTTATTAGCCTAGTGTAAGTTTATCTTTTTATTCATTCCCATCTGTGCTTTCTTAGTCTATTATGTTATTTTGACACAGGCACAATTAATATATATCTGTTCAAACTTTTATTAAAATTTCCAAGAAAGTCTTGTTTTCTTCGAAGGATAGTGTGTATCTGAAGTCATCCATTCATTCCCTCATTCATTCGTACTTTTCTACCTAAGGACAGCTCTTTCACTGCAAACCCAGCATTATCCAATCTTTCTTATTTTCAGCTTCCTCTTAGTCTCTGTTTATACTTAATAAATTTTAATGTCGTACCGCACAATTTTCGCTACTGTTTCCCCATCACAAAAAACTAGAGTCATGAAATTGACATATACTTTCTCATAAGAGATACTGGACACTCACAGAAAGAATTGGTATGATCATTTAATGAGAAAGAAGTCTAATAGAATATAAACTCAGACTTAGCGTTACGAGCAGAAATGCGGAAGAAATGTAGGCCGACCTAAGAAAAAATTGATAGACGTAAAACAGAGCTAATTTCCTGGAGGCGGAACAGAACTTATTGACCAATCATTGCAGTTCATGATGATGATGACGATGATGTTGGTGATAACTTTCTCATAGTATGTTTTACGGATTTTCGAAACAATTCCGTTCCCTTATTATAGTTATGAATTCTATTGTATTTGGTCAAAACATGATAACTCCAAATATGGCCTTTCTTAGCTGAAAGCGCAGCCCTATATAAAAACAGTTCTCTTTCGTTTGATATAGCCGTGATATTTCCATCTAATCTTATGTTATTTTCATTCACATTTGTATGTAAACTAGAATTAAGGTTTGAACAGGAAAAGTGAGAATAAACATTCTTGTATCTCAAAATAGATTCTTTGAAGTTATCATGTTTTCATCAAACACTACAGAATTATATTACTGTTTTAGTTCATTTTCTTGAATACAATCAAACTTTATAGGCCTACATAACTGAAATAATTAATATAAAAATAAAAGTATGAACTTCCATTTTCTATGTTACAGTGTTAATTGTAATTCCTAATGTAACAGGTTTGACTTCATTTTTACATTGTACAACTACTATTCGATTATGAGCATAATATTGCACAAATATATTTAAAGTAGGCCTAAATAAGATGGAGGCTTCATACAGTTGTAATGATTTAAAATATGTTCCAACTCACAAAATTAGGCATTTAAAATTGATATCAATGTTAAAGAATATTAGCCCTTCTTTCCGTAATTCACTCATGCGTAAAATTTGTGTTTACAGTAAGAACAAAGCGTTATCCTGACTTACAGGCTTAGTTGACTTGAGACAATTTCAAAAGTATAGTACAAATGATCTTTTCCGAAATAATTATTTTTTTAGAAATATCGTGTTTATCCCAATATTAATTCCAAGTCTCCTTTTCAGTTTATAAGTTCATAAAATTCAAGAAGAAAAATATACAAGGACATAATTTTATTTTTACTTCAATTTTTATTGTAGCTCAGTTTTTGAATGTACTTCACTCCACCCCTTTTACTAGTAAACTTCCACACGTTCTCCACACAGATCCATGACCGCATATGCAGTCAAAGTCTCCTTACGGTCAAATTGCACAGTACTGGGTGACTGACTATAGCAGTTCCAAAAATATGGTCGTATTTTTCAGTGAAGAAAGTTAATTCATTATTTAATCATATTTTCGCACAGATACTGTGTCCGTTTGATTTCGTCGCTTCCCGGTTTCCTCCATCCCATTCTACTAGCACCTCTGTAAAGGCTAATGTCTGGGCTGTCTTAGCTTTTTTCTGAAAACATTTGCTGTTAGGAATTGGCCGTCTATGTAATATTATAAAGTGTTGAAAATTATTTAAATAAGATGTCCTCGTTAAATAAGTAACTTTCACGTGATATCCCTCCCTTTCTACGACCCAGCGACATAACCACTTGGGCGGGCAGTAGATAGCATTTATCTGTGCGGTTAGGAGTGAAGTGAAAATTGAATTCACAGTATGTAAGATATTTTGTTACAGAGTAGGTACAGAATTACTTCAACAGGCGCAGGATTATGGCCCACCATGTCGACTGATTTTAGCGCTTTGCATTATTTCTTTTGAAGTAACTGTAAAACAGTTGTGTTTGCTAAATATCCTACAACAACAGGAGAATTATAGAATTACTTTAAAGAAAAAATGCATTAAATTTCAGAAGATAGGCTATGCTTAAAAACGTTTTCGATAATATGCACAAAATAACTAAAGCCTGTATTGAAATGAACGTTCACCATTTTCAGCAATTTGTTGAAAATATCCAGATTTTGATTATTTTTTAATTTAAATGCACTCTCCATATTGTATGCAAATATGCTGTAGACAATGTACTATCTATCTATCTATCTATCTATCTATCTATCTATCTATCTATCTATCCATCCATCCATCCATCCATCCATCCATCCATCCATCCATCCATCCATCCATCCATCCATCCATCCATCCATCCATCCATCCATCCATCCATCCATCCATCCATCCATCCATCCATCCATCCATCCATCCATCCATCCATCCATCCATCCATCCATCCATCCATCCATCCATATATATATATATATATATATATATATATATATATATATTGTATAATGAATACGCCCGTCTAGGTAGTTTAGTTAGTGAGTAAAAACAGTTATTGTTAATGCTGTACTGTATTTTGATTAAACAAAATCCTAACGAAAATTAGCAAATTCAAAATCGTAATAGTTCCCATTTTACGTAAGTAAATGGATGCACTACTTTTCTTCCCTCCTATACCTAGTAAAGTGATTTGTTTGTATTTTATTGTAGTATCATCAAACTGCGGTCTTGGAAGGTGGTAACAAACAGTTTATCTGGTTCTCAATCGTTAATCCAAAGGTATAGCCAGGTTAATGTTAGAAATATTATTATAAACACAATGATGTCCAGGTATAATTTTAACTGTAAATCAGTATCTTGTGTTTTAAGTAGATCCAATATCAATGGTGGGAGATAATCTTCTGTGGAAGAAAGCTCAGAAGAATGAAATGAAGAAGAATACTTCTGAAATAATAAATAGGATTATACCTCACCGTAATCCTTTCGTTACTATTTTGGTATGTAATCCTTGATAAGTTCCTTCTCGGACAATATCTCGTCATCATTGAATTATTGTTAGTAATATAATAGTTCTATGTATTGTGGGTCCCTATCACCACGGCATGGCGCGTCCTCAGGTTGCGGATAGAGGAGACGGTCTCCAGATATGGAGGGTAGCTGCGAATATAGAATAAGCAGTCGTGGACAGCCGATAAGGGGTGGTCCTCCAGCTTGGGGGTTGGGCGAAGGGCTAACAACCCATCACCGTAAAAAATAGCTTGTTACGAAACCTAACAGTAAGCCTCGGAATGGCGATGGCGGGCTTATGTGAGGGCGCCAATGAACCTACGGGTTCCTTAAAAGCCAGTAAGTAAGTAAGTAATATAATAGTTATACCGATTATTAATAATTCTTGATTATAATCGTAACTATGTACTAAAATGATTATATTTCATGCACATAATTCGTGAATAAATTGACTCGTATTATTAAAGTTAATAAACAAAATCTGTCAAAAATGAGAGAGATCACTATTTAAAGTCAGACGGCGGCGTGCCGAGAACTAATTTTCCGGCATCAGGGATGCTGAAAAAGTGCATTTCTACAACATACTGTCATGCATTACTCAATGTAATAAACCAGAGATGCCATTATGCAGGTATCACAGCGGGGATGGCGGAGAAAACAAAATTAACCTAAGCGACCTGCCATGTAGCAATTCTTCCGCCCTATTTACCACAGGATCTTCTGAAAACAACGCTAATACAAATTTGTTGACCCTCTATATAGCAGTTTCTAGTCTATGTACGAAATTCCTTAACGTGCAAAGTGTTTAATTATTCTGAAAAACAAATTATATATTGATTCTTGGCATGTTCATAAGAAAATAATTGCATACATAAATATATGTTATGAACAGTCAACCCTATGACAGGCCATATCAGGTCAGACAGTGATGAGATGTTAAGGCTTCTAAAGGCAGTAGAGAAAATATATGTTATAAGCTTATACAAAGACTTTATACTTTTGGATGAAGATTATGGTCTCATATTCAGTACACCTGACGATCTCCGGAGTGAGCGTTAGCAAAGTCATTCAATGTAGTATATCCAAATATTTCCGGACACTGAATTTTTGGAGAACATGATGATCCAGTACCATGGTCTGCGTACGTTCCACTGCTTGGAGATATATTAAGACCAACGTTTATGCCATTACCATTTATGCGAGAAAGAAATTATGTCATTTTCATGCCGAGCAGAACATGGAGACAAATTTCGGGTACATTTCACAAGAAACAAATATATAAGGAAACGGCTAGCTGTATTTGCTATCCTCATATACAACAGCATTACAAATCTTCCTTTGAAAATTCGAGTTATAAATAGCTACAACGTGCTACCATAGGATAATATATACATACATACGCTCATATATACATGCACACATACATATACGCACACATACATACACACATTCCTTGGATAGAGTGCAACAAAAAATTTCTAATACCATATTAGACCCAAATGAATATTATTCTCAGAAAAAAATAATTCTCCCTAAATGTTTTCACTGTTTAACTTGATAAGTACTATGCGTTCTATTCCGATACTCTTATTATGATAGACGCTGATAAGGCATGAGTTATCCCTTTGCAGTTTTTTAATATAATGGACGGTATTGTTGTAAATTAAGCAAATAAAATTAACACATATCCTTACTTCCTGCCATTAGGAAGTCTCGCAACCCCGCTGGAATGACTAAGGGACGAAACTCAACTGTTCAGATTGTTCCTACTTGAACCTGCAACGCGCTGTTGCCAATCTACGCAGATTTTTACTCTAATTTTCTAATTAACCATGCACTTAATTACAAAACGCAAAATAAGTTTTCTTTTATTTTAATGTACCGGTATTTTATTGCCCCCTTCAATTTGTACAGTTACATTACTTTCACTCTCTCCATTAATGTATACGCCTATATACAGAAAGAAGTGAAATAATCTTGCAGATTTTCAGAGCGAATTGCTCATGTTGTACGTAACAAAGTTTAATATCATTTTGGTGGAAAGCTCATAGTTTTCGCAGAAAAAAAATGTTTCCCTCTCTCCCAAATGTTTAACACCCTCTTATTGGGAAAGTATTACGAGTGGATCGTGAGTTTTGTCCATATCGATTGAAAATGTAATAAAGAATCATTTATTCCTCTGGCGTATTCCATAGCTTGGACGGTTTTCGTGTAAATTTAATTAAAAAACCACAAATTTTTTGCCACTGAACGATGCGAATAGATTGCAACATTGCCAGGGAGGGGGAGGTTCACTTAGGCAGGAAGACAAATGAGTTCGTTAATCTCTTGCATCTGTATTAGAGAAAGAAGAAAGAGGGGTGTGTTAGCGGCGATCTTGCCAGACTGCTGAATCTTCCAACTTAATTTTCTAATTTACCGTGCATTTAAACACAAAACATAATACAGGTTTTCCATCCATTTAAATGTACCCTATCGTCCCTTTCAATCAGCAGGGTTATTTCACTTCCACTTTGTATATATTATATATATATATACATATATATAAACATACTTTTGATCAGTTCTCTAGATATCACATGAAAATTTTATTGGGGGATTTCAATGCTAAAGTAGGACGGGAGGATATTTCTAGACCAACTATTGGAAAAGAGAGCCTACACGCAATTAGTAGTGACAATGGAGTTAGATTAGTCAACTTTGCCACATCGAAAAATTTAATTGTCAAAAGGATATACATAAATATACTTGGACTTCTCCAGATGGATTGACACACAACCAAATAGATCACATCTTGATAGATAAACGGAGACATACTAGTATAGTAGATATTCGAACTTTCAGGGGTGCAGACTGTAATTCTGACCATTATTTGGTGATTGGAGAATTAAGAGAAAGATTATCAGTAGCCAAGCGAGTAGAGCAACAAGTTAATATTACTAATTTCAATATTTTGAAATTAAAGGACGAGGAAGCTAAGCAAAATTATCAGGTCGAAATTTCGAATAGGTTTGCCACTTTAGAAAGTTCCGACGAAGTTGAGAAAGAATTAGATGTTAATAGCGTGTGGGAAAATATCAGAGATAGTATCAAAATTGCAGCTGAGCAGAGCATAGGTTATTATGAAACTAAGAAAAAGAAACCGTGGTTTGATGAAGATTGTTGCATGGTAGTAGAAAGAAGGAAACAGGCAAAATTGAAATTCTTACAGGATCCAGTTGAGGAGAAGAGAGATAATTATTTCAATGAAAGACGGGAAGCAAGTCGTACACTTAGGAATAAAAAGAGAGGTTACTTGAAGGGAAAACTGAATGAGGTAGAAACAAATAGTAAGAATAAAAACATTCGAGATTTATATAAGGGTATAAAGGAATTTAAGAACGGATATCAGCCAAGGGTAAACGTGATCAAGGATGAGAATGGTGACTTGCTTGCAGACTCTCCATCAATCCTAAACAGATGGAAAAACTATTTTGCGCAACTACTAAATGTACATAGGCCAAATAGAAATGATCGGGACGAAATTGAAATACAAACTGCTGAGCCATTTATACCCGAACCCACGCTTTCAGAAGTCGAAATTGCGATAGAAAATCTGAAAAAGTACAAGTCTCCAGGTATCGATCAAATTCCAGCAGAATTAATACAAGAGGGTGGGAGTGCATTATATAGCGAAATTTATAAACTTGTACTTGCTATTTGGGAAAAGGAAATTGTACCAGAACAATGGAAGGAGTCCATAATTGTACCTATTTTTAGAAAGGGGGACAAAACCAACTGTGGTAACTTTCGAGGAATATCACTTTTGTTGACGTCGTACAAAATTTTGTCGAATATCCTTTTGAGAAGATTAACTCCATATGTAGATGAAATTATTGGGGATCATCAGTGCGGTTTTCGGCGTAATAGATCGACTATTGATCAGATTTTTTGTATTCGACAGATAATGGAGAAAAAATGGGAGTATAAGGGTACAGTACATCAGTTATTCATAGATTTCAAAAAGGCTTATGACTCGGTTAAGAGGGAAGTATTATATGATATTCTTATTGAATTTGGTATTCCCAAGAAACTAGTTCGATTAATTAAAATGTGTCTCAGTGAAACATACAGCAGAGTCCGTATAGGTCAGTTTCTATCTGATGCTTTTCCAATTCACTGCGGGCTAAAGCAAGGAGATGCACTATCACCTTTACTTTTTAACTTCGCTCTAGAATATGCCATTAGGAAAGTTCAGGATAACAGGCAGGGTTTGGAATTGAACGGGTTACATCAGCTTCTTGTCTATGCGGATGACGTGAATATGTTAGGAGAAAATACACAAACGATTAGGAAAAACATGGAAATTTTACTTGAAGCAAGTAGAGCGATCGGTTTGGAAGTAAATCCCGAAAAGACAAAGTATATGATTATGTCTCGTGACCAGAATATTGTACGAAATGGAAATATAAAAATTGGAGATTTATCCTTCGAAGAGGTGGAAAAATTCAAATATCTTGGAGCAGCAGTAACAAATATAAATGACACTCGGGAGGAAATTAAACGCAGAATAAATATGGGAAATGCGTGTTATTATTCGGTTCAGAAGCTCTTATCATCCAGTCTGCTGTCGAAAAATCTGAAAGTTAGAATTTATAAAACAGTTATATTACCATTTGTTCTGTATGGTTGTGAAACTTGGACTCTCACTCTGAGAGAGGAACATAGGTTCAGGGTGTTTGAGAATAAGGTGCTAAGGAAAATAATTGGGGCTAAGCGGGATGAAGTTACAGGAGAATGGAGAAAGTTACACAACACAGAACTGCACGCATTGTATTCTTCACCTGACATAATTAGGAACATTAAATCCAGACGTTTGAGATGGGCAGGGCATGTAACACATATGGGCGAATCCAGAAATGCATATAGAGTGTTAGTTGGGAGACCGGAGGGAAAAAGACCTTTAGGGAGGCCGAGACGTAGATGGGAGGATAATATTAAAATGGGTATGATGATAGAGACTGGATTAATCTTGCACAGGATAGGGACCGCTGGCGGGCTTATGTGAGGGCGGCAATGAACCTTCGGGTTCCTTAAAAGCCATTTGTAAGTAAGTATGTAAGTAAGTTATACAGAAGTTGCCAAAAATGTATATACACTTCAAGCAAAGAAAAAACTATGTTAACATAAAAAATCTAAATTCACACAAACAGAAAATGATGGGCACTAATCATCTTAGACTTTTATAGTTACAACAGTCATAACAGTTGCTCAAAATGCCCACCATGGGCGTCGACACACTTCTGAGTACGTTGAACTACTGTTCGAGCAACGTTTGCGAAAGTGTCCTCAGCGATTGCAGCATATGCCGTTTCAATTTCTTCCCGAAGTGCTGCCAATGTAGCTGGTTTTCTACGATATAGGGTAAAGTTGCCTAATGCCGTGATATCCCTAATTCCGTGATACGTGTTTTCACTATGTCGAGATTGGGTATCTTGCTTGAAAGTTCAGAGATGTCTCAAAAGTAGCTGAAAGATGCACTTTTTCGAGAAAGATGTCTGGCTCTATGATGGAACGGCAAAGCTTTGACTGACATTCAGTTTGAAAAAAGTATCACTGGATTAGGGATATCACGGCATTAGGTAATTTTACCTTACAACATTCTTAAGAGTCAACCATAAGTAAAAGTCCAACGAGTTAGATTCGGAGAACGCGGTGAAAACTCAATCGGATCTCTTCGTCCTATCCAGTGCCCTGGAAGATTGTCAACAAGGTACGCACGTACATCTCGGTGGTAATGTGATGGTGCACCATCCTGTTGGAAGTAAAATTCCTCATTTCCATAGAGTGTACGAATGGCGGGTAAGACGGATGTGCATAACATGTTCAGGTACACTTGGCCAGTTACTGTTCCATAAAAAAAGAATGGTCCAATTAGATCCCTAGATGACAACCCACACCAAACATTACTTCCAGGTAAATTAACAGCATTTTCCACAAAAAAACATGTGATTGTTAGCACACCAGTAGACCCAGATATGCCGGTTAACAGTTCCGTTCAACTTAAATTGTGCCTCATCGGACCAAACAACCTTCCCTCCGAAGGCCTCATCCTCTTGCACCATGTTCCGAAATCACTCACAGGACTGCATTCTCCTGTCAAGGTCATTTTCATTTAATGCATGCAAAAGTCTTGGGATGAAACTGTCGCGCAGCAACGCTAGCATAACGTATGTGAGTCTCATTGTTTACAGGACATCATACTACACATTACTGTTGTTTTTCGGTCCAACTTTGAAATATAGTAAATAGATATCTCCTGTCAAAGTGTGTATACATTTTTTCGGCACCCTGTGTGTGTGTGTGTGTGTGTATATATATATATATATATACATACATACATATATACAGGGTGTTTAAAAAATACGGGGCATAATTTCAGGAATGTATTTCCTACATGTAGACAATCAAAATAGTTCATTACATGTGTCCGGAAATGCTTCATTTCCGAGTTATGGCCTTCACAACATTGAAATTCACACGAACGTTTTTCTTTCCGCAGGTCGTTGTCATTACAGAAGATGTTCAAAATGTCCACCTCCTGCTTGAATACAGCCCTCACATCGATTTCTCATTGACCTGCGAACACGATCCCAAACTCCAGGAGTATTGCGTATGTCCTCAGAACATGCCACAATTCGATTCCGAAGGGATTCCAAATCAGGCACCGGAGACGAATAAACCAATGATTTTAAATGGCCCCACAAGTAGTAGAAATCGAGAGGGTTCAGATCAGGTGAGCGTGGAGGCCAAGCAATTGGGCCACCTCTACCTATCCATCGATCAGGAAACATTCGATCCAAGTACCGGCGAGCCGTACGACTGAAGTGTGCAGGAGCGCCATCATGTAAGAAGTGACTGTGTTGATGATTGATCAGTGGAGTGTCTTCTAAAGCATGAGGTATGGTGTTTTCCAGGAAGTTTGTGTACGCCTGTCCCGTAAGTCTGTTTACAAGTACATGGGGTCCAACTAATCGATCACCAATGATACCGGCCCACATGTTGAGGGAGAACCGCATCTGGTGATGAGATGGAACAGTTGCACGTGGGTTTTCATACGCCCATACATGCTGATTGTGGAAATTTGTTATGCTGAACTGTGCTTCATCTGTGAATAATATTAAGGCAGGAAAGTTCGGATTTACACCACACTGCTGTAAGAACCACTGACAGAACCTAACTCGTGCAGGGTAATCTGCTGGTGACAGGGACTGTACACGTTGCAAATGATAAGGATACAATTGATACTCTTTCAACAGTCTCCAGACAATCGTATGAGGAACATTGACTTGCAACGCTACCCTTCGTGTGCTGATAGAAGGAGTCATGTTCACAGCCTCCAGAATCTCCTCCTGTACTTCTGGAGTTGCAGATCTTGGTCGTCCCCTTCCCAAACCAGGAGAGTTAAATTTTCCATACTCGCACAGACGGTAATGGAGACGTACAAATGTCTTCCGATCTGGACATTGTCGCTGTTGGTAATTCTCCTGGTACAAACGACGAGCCAGCGCAGCATTGCCGTCCGCCTTACCGTACATGAAGTGCATCTCTGTCAGCTCTTGATTTGAATACATGTCGCACAGTCTAACGCCTACACAACACTGAATGTAACCTTCGCCTCGGAATGAACTGTCAGAGTGCCCTCTTAATGTCTCCTTTGACGGCAACGACCTGCGGAAAGAAAACGTTTCGGTGAATTTCAATGTTGTGAAATAAAGCATTTCCGGACACATGCTGTAATGAACTATTTTGATTGTCTACATGTGGGAAATACCTGAAATTATGCCCTGTATTTTTTAAACACTCTGTATATATATATATATATATATATATATATATATATATATATATATAATGTTCAGAAAACAACCTGCTTATTTATTTATTTAATTATTTATTTATTTATTTAATCTGACAGGATACAGGCATAAGGCCTTCCAGATAACACATATAAATACAAAAAAGAAATACATACGCTGATGAAAAACATTACAAATTAAATTTAAGCCCTATAGAGGGTCAACTGGGTCAAAAGAACACTATAGAGCTCACATCGAGCTAATACAAGAAAATAAAAAGAAAGAAAAACAGAAATAGCAATAATAATAATAATAATAATAATAATAATAATAATAATAATAATAATAATAATAATAATAATAATAAATACATTGCATATTAATTGTCAATTTTACAACAGCATAGTTGCAATATTTACTACATATATGTCATGGGTTAAGCCGAAGTTGCGCAACCTGACACGTATTCAACAAGCAATTCCATGAACTAGAATGTGATTTTTTTATTAAAATTAAAATTTTGATATTGTGCGACAGTCTCTGACATCGTCAGGGAGAGAATTCCAGAGGAGTGGAATCGATATGCTGAAAGATGATGAGTAGATGTTCTGTGCAGAGGAATAGAGAGAAGGTGGATGTTCCGGGTTCGAGGTAGTGAAAGGCTTATTTGTAGGCCTTAATTACAATCGTAAATTATGTGTACAATTAACACATTGAATATACCGTAATGCAGTACCCGACGAAGGTGCTTACAGCCTACAGTACAAATAACGTCAATAATGATTTAACAAGTATGTCAGTAATAGTACTTCAGTACAATATAAAAATCTTTACGGTCGGCATAAAAAATCACGGCACTCGATGGCAACTCAGCTTGTCGAGACACATAGCAGAAACATTTTACACTATAATGTAGCCTATGACAGATTCCAAGCCTGAACATGATGTGAGAGTGAGCTTACCATGATGAAAACCTGTCTGCAAGAAGTAAGATGCCGACGTGTCAGTATTTTAAAGCACAGAAACTGTTGCTGAACATTTCTCTCTGCAAGTTCGCAAATTCTCCTTCCAAGTGAGGATGTGTATCAGGAAGTATATCTTGGGGGATGCGTCTGAGTCTATTTAAGGGCTGCGCGCGGTTTCCTCATGTCGTAAAGTTTAAGGTCGGTGACGCGAAGCCCTTCAGCCTCGTCTCCTTCACAAAACCAGTTCTCCTCGCTCAAGACACCCTCGCTGTACTTGTATTCTGAGCTCAGAATGTTGTTGCGACGAGTCAAAGGGCAAATGTGTGCAGCGAATGCAAGGGTGAATAAAATGTAGTATCCGAATACTACGGCGTTTGATCCACAGTGACGACTATTCCGAAGAGTTCCGCACAGCTACCGAAATTTATACGTTAAATGAAAGGAATGCAACTTCTGTGTATGTTAAAATGAAACGTTCCCGTAATTTTGTGTTAGTGGGTAATTAATTTAAGGGCACAAAGACGTGGGTTTTCTACATTGTCAACACTTACTTATAAATACATTTTGAACACACACAAACATAAATTACATACTTTTTTCCCTCTGGGAATTTGAAAGATATGTTTATGAAATTTTTCATGTAAATTTACCACAATAGAGAGAATAAATACTGAAATGTACATTTAAAATAAATCAATAATTTGTCCACAATAAAAATGTTAATTATAGATAAAAATTTAAACAAAAATTAAAATAACGTTAAATTCAAGCGTCAATATTACAGATATTATTCTGTATGACAAATTAATAAATCTATAATATTCTCATAGCTGCAGTGCATATGACCGTACAGATTACTGTGCACTTAACTGCGGAATCCCGGCCAAACAAGTCACTCAGCTGAGTGCGCTCCTAATATAATGGCAGTAGACATTGGACATATATACGTCATGCTTAACTTGGAGTCAGGCCACAAAGGTAAACATTGAAGATTCGGTCCGGTGCTGTGGATTGAATTCGGCGTAGCTCAGTGGTCAGAGAGCTTGGTACGTAGAACCAAGGACCCGGGTTCGATCCCCGGCGCCGGAGCGAATTTTTCTCTTCGAATATTGTCAATATTACAGATATTATTCTGTATGACAAATTTATAAATCTATTATAATACACTAATTTTTAACCATAGGCTAATATGTTGTATTTCTGATGGTGTGAAAGAGAAGGTCTGATGGCCTTAACTCCACCATAGTGAATAAGTAAATAAATAAATAAATAAATATAATTCTCACTTCATTCTTGGTACAAGTAAATGAAAAATATTCCCATGTGATTAATAATATCCTATATGATTGGTGCTTTAAAGCAACGTCGTTTTATTTTTATTAATTTAATCTAAAATTAAGATTTTTATTCTGTTCAAACTATATAATTATTTCAATGTACTTTCAATATTAGTCACTCTACTATGGTAAATTTACATGGAAATTTTCAAGCAGATACGCTTGATAGTTCCAGAGAAAAAAATTAAAAGTAAATATGTTGCAAATGTAAAAAAAAAAAAAACTCACTTCAACTTATCCTTAATACACAACTAAGACTATGAGGATAAAATATGAATTGCAATTCATTAGTTTTCCATGTTTCCTTTATCAACAGTGAAAAATAATCTAAATTAACATTAACATTTGAACCAAAAGAAATAGAAAAAATACTGTGAGATCTCGCAAGAGATGGCTGTATTTGTAAAATATGAATAATTGTTTCGACTAATAACTAACTAACAAGATGACAGTATATTATACAACGACGTACAAACGTGGAGCTTTATTACAGAGTAGGTCAAGTTAGATCACGACCGGAGGAAGTGATCTAAGACCCGTGAGTTAATGAAGCTACTTTTGTACACGAGTCGTACAATACTTTATCTACATTGTTCGTTATTTGCCAAAAATTGCCTAGAAGAAAATAAACCTATAAATTCAATTAAGCGTATTTAATCTGTTATGTCAATGATTTTTTTTCTTTATGATTCATGACGTCAGCTGTATTGTTCTTATGGTAATAATTGTAGTTGACTGAAGTCAATAAAGAGGTTTGAAGTTGTCGCCATCTTTTGTGGATGGAAAGTCGTGAAATTATGGACAATTTTTTTGATGTAGGGGATATTGCACTAGCTGCTAATAGCGCCACTATAGTGTTTTTGCTGAAGAAGTCTCGAAAGTTATATTATGAAGCAACATACATACGTTTTGAAGAGTGGGTATTTAAGAAAAATGTAAAAGACATTACGGAAAAAGTTTAATGGGTTTACTTTTTCTAACAGTCAAAGCGTCTGAAACCTTCCAGTATGTGGTCAGAGTATTCTATGCACCATGTAATATGCCTCCTCAAATCAATATGGAATGCTTACTTACTTAAAAATGGCTTTTAGGGAACCCGCAGGTTCATTGCCGCTCTCACATAAGCCAACCATCGGTCCCTATCCTGAGCAAGATTAATCCAGTCTATATCATCATATCCCACCTCCCTCAAATCCATTTTAATATTATTCTCCCATCTGCATCTCGGCCTCTCCAAAGGTCTTTTTCCCTCCGGCCTCCCAACTATCATTCTATATGCATTTCTGGATTCGCCCATACGTGCTACATGCCCTGTCCATCTCAAACGTTTGGATTTAATGTTCCTGATTATATCAGGTAAAGAATACAATGCGTGCAATTCTGCCTTGTGTAACTTTCTCCATTCTCCTGTAACTTCATCCCTCTTAGCCCCAAATATTTTCCTAAGAACCTTATTCTTAAACACCCTTAATCTCTGTTCCTCTAACAAAGTGAGAGTCCAAGTTTCACAACCATACAGAACAACCGATAATATAATTGTTTTGTAAATTCTAAGTTCCAGATTTTTTGACAGCAGACAAGATGACAAAAGCTTCTCAGCCGAATAATAACAGGCATTTCCCATATTTATTCTGAGTTTAAATCCTCCCGAGTGTCATTCATATTTGTTACTGTTGCTCCAAGATATTTGAATTTTTCCACCTCTTCGAAGGTAAATCTCCAATTTTTATATTTCCATTTCGTATAATATTCTGGTCACGAGACATAATCAAATACTTTGTGTTTTCTGGGTTCACTTCCAAATCTACCGCTTCAGCTACTTGCTTCAAGTAAAATTTCCGTGTTTTTCCTAATCGTTCGTGGATTTTCTCGTAACATATTCACGTCATAGTCAATATTGAATACAGCACAAATTGTCAGATTACTGTAACTTTCCGTTAGAGTCTTGTTAAACATGTTAATTGTATTTGAAAAAAATAGGGCTTCATTGCAAGACGAGTATAAAATTTGGGGCGCGAGTGCAAGCGAGTGATCCAGTCGCACCAGCTTTGTAATGGCTCTTCCCGCAGGTGTGTTACATGCTATTTTGTCTACGATAATAGTATGATTAAATGTAATTAATTAATTGCAATTGAAAAAACTTCTTAAAAAGTTTAAAACGCGTTTTCAACTAGGTCATCAGGTACGTTGCTATGACGCTAGTAGGAATCCATTGCTTATATAAACAGCTATTCAGTTTGACGACATTTTGTATGCTTAACGTTTCAATATTTAAATCCTTGAACCTCAACAACAGTCTCCACTTTCAAATAACGTTTCAGTATCCACTTACATTCCTCGAACGATAATTGCACCGTCATGTAACTTATGTTTATAAATAGTTGAACACGTTTCCATGCTTTTCACTGCCTTCTGAATCATAAACAGCAATAATCGTAGTTCTATCTCAATTCTTTGCTGTGAAATAGTATTTCAAAGAGTATATACATCAATTTGAGGCAGTCCGTATTAACAGCTAACATATTTAGGCGTCAAATTCATTTCCGGTCCTTTGCCGACATGTCACGACTCTAATAATGTTGGATACTCGTAAATTTTATAATGCAATGCGCTGGTGACTGGCGGTTAGTCAGATAGGGGTAATTAAATAACTAACTAAAGTCGACAGCAATATCTTGTTAACACAGCAAAAGCCTCCTGTACGGACGGCAGGGACTAACTACCACGCCACAACAACCACAACTTTTTGCGAATCAATTTGTTTTTAGAACAAGATTTCAATAGATTACCGCCGTAACTGTTGTTATCATTACAAAAATTAATCAACAGAATCACTGAAAACACTTGAAATAGATCACAACAGAATGAGAAAATCCCTAGTCTCGTAGATGAGAAAATTGATGTTATTAGAATCGATAATTTTGTAAGACATTAAAAATCTATTCCGTCTCATCTACTAATTGAGAAACAACACTGGATCAATAAAGCATAAGTTTTATATTTTAAAATTTGAGGTAATAACATTTTTTTTCATACTGTGCATTTAGGAAAGCAGTTTTACTATACATAAGATTATGTACCAATATGTGGGCTTTTCGAATGTATAAGTGAATTTAAAATATGTTCGAGTCCTCATGGGGGAAGAAATTTTCTCATGAAAAATCGGCCAGTGTATGGGACCGGTGCCCACCCAGCATCGTGATGCACTTGGGGAGCTACGATAGGTAGCGAAAATCCGATTCAGCAAACTAGCTGTAACGGCTGGGGGATCATCGTGCTATCCACACGATATCTCCATTCTGGTTGGATGATCGTCCACCTCTGCTTCGGAATGTGAACGTGAGGCCAGCAGCCGGCTGGTCGGACTTGACCTTTCAGGGCTGTAGCGCCATGGATTTACTTTACTTTACAATAATTGAATCGTCGGCTGGAACAACGTTGCAAGTTACATTTTCATTCGGCGTGTTATCGTGTGTATGTCATGTTACCTTGCTATACTCCTTGACTTGCAACTATCTATCAATGCAATACGTGAAATTTGTCCACCTAAAGTTTGCTACCCTCGAACAACGTTGTACATGTACACATTTTTTCAGCTATTGTAAATTTTACCAAATGTAACTTATAACGTTGTTCCAGCCGACGCTTCAATTTAATTTTTAAAAGATCAATGAATGACTCAAATAAGAGAAGATGCTTAATAGACCAACAATGAAAAGTACAAACAGACATAGGACTTAGACTTATTTTTAAAAATTAATAATTAAGTTTTATTCCCTGTACACTTCACAAATTAGAAAAACAAAATACAAATATATATAGATTGAGACAAGCATTTTCGTCTTACGGCATCTTCAGGTCTTTCCTTCAGGAGTTAGGTACAGCTTACAGCAGTAAAATTTTTGGAAATATTCCTCCATTACTGTATCTTGTACAATAATGAAAATTGGTATGTGTAAGACACTGTCCTTATGCTATATGAAAAAAAAAAATATTTTTCCGATTTAAAAAAATATTTATATACATTGTTTTTCAAAATTCATAATGGTGGTAGTTCACTTTGCAGTGATGAAGCGTTTCCCTCATAACTCTTAAACTTGTAACCTTTTTCATTTCCTCACTGTCTTATTTTATTGCTGAACTCGTGTTTACAATATCATGCTCTTTCAACTACATTCCTTAATAAATAATATATATATTTTTTTATTTTGTGTTAGAAGAAAATACTGATATATAACATTTTAAATGAATTCATTTTTAACGGAAAATCTATATTCATTTTCTCACTCTCTTATGTTATTGCTGAAACTCGTGTTTACAATATCATGCTCTTTCGACTACATTCCTTAATAAATAATACATATTTTTTTATTTTGTGTTAGAAGAAAATACTGATATATAACATTTTAAATGAATTTACTTTTAACGGACAATCTATCAAAGGCAGAGAAGTGATCTTGCATCATATTGTAGAAATGACATGCATAAATACACAAAAAAGTTAATCACAGAATGTTGAATAGTTTTTTGGTTACGTGCCAAACGCTTCATCACTGCAAAGTGAAATGAATTTAAAAAAAAAAAAAAAGTAAATGATTTTTTTAATCGTAAAAATATTTTTTTCCTATAGCAGAAGGACAGTGTTTTACATATACTAATTTTCATTATTGTATAAGATACAGTAATGGAGAAAAAAAATATTTCCAAACTTTTACTGCTGTAAGCTGTACCTAACCCCTTAACATAACCTTGAACACGTTACAAGATATCTGGTACGTGTTCAAGGTTATGTTAATGAGGGACCTGACGATGCCGTAAGGCGAAAGTGCTCGTCTCAATATATATATTTTAATCAATGATTCATTTAATTGTTTTTTAATTTGATAAGTGTAGTCGGAATAAAAATTAATTATTCATGTAATACAGTAACTTATCTGAAAATAACATTGTCTGTCAAATTAATTTAAGTTTATTTCGATTTATTTTAAGTATCGTTTTCAGAAAAGAATATGAATAGTACAGGAAAAGAACGTGTTTTCTCCATTTTCTTAAAATGAGTTATGCATGTTGCGTGAAATACGATCCCATATACTTTCACTGTGATAATGTGAACAGTCCAAGTGCTATGACAGATTTTATATTTGGCATACAAGGAAAGAGCGTGTTAAGACAGACTTTAAATTGCTCTTCTAAACAATTTGCTCAAGAGGACAGAGCACTTATTTTCTTATACTCTAGGCCTACATATAAAATTAAGTTAAAATTAAATGCAGGAATGAAAGCAAGAAAATTAAGCACAGAAATTATTAATTTTATCTATACCAATTATGAGTAATTTTTAAGCAAACGATAGAAGAAAATGTGTAAAAATTACAGAAAATAAGATGTCTTTGCTACCTACGGTAAGATGTCATCAGGAATTGAATTATAATAACCCTTTTTGAATAATATGTATGCTATTTAATTATTTCTATTACATAGGTTATTTCATATTATTCTACTACATAAAACTCTAGGCTCTACTTGTCACTATTAAGTATTCAAATATCTACCTATCTTCGTTAGTTACTGACATCTCTAGGTATTGTATGATTGATGAAGACAGTCCAGAACAGTCATTGTTAGACTTCGTTGAATTTCCACACGCAGCATGCCATCAGGTTGCCGATGTACGGTAGTATAGAAGAGGTGAGCGACCGCCCGGTCTCGTAGTATAAGCAGTTCATGTTAAGAGATGTGACCGGTCCAAATAGATAGAACAGCTACAGATAATGTATACCTACGTAAGCACTTGTTTTTTAATTACTGTGGTTGGAATAGTCAAAGCTTAACATTTGTTCAGTGCAGACAAGAATTCAATCAGACATACTACAATGAGAGTGTTGCTGTTACAAACAATTGCCCCTGGAATACCCTTACCCCCGCAGCCAGTACAACTCTCAGAAGCCCTTAATATAGTGGATAAAGTATCACAAACCGTTATCCAAAATAACAATTCACTAATTTCAGAAAAAGTGAAATGTAAGTTGAGAAACATTATTGCTAAAAATTCTGCCTATTCACAACTTCGTATTATAAATTAAGTACTATCAGGTCACGACAAGATGTCTGAGGTTGGTGTACTAAAAAGCAATGACTTTCCGTTCTTCAAATATGCACCTATTACATCGTGTGATGTTGAACGTACAGTTTCCCTGGAAAATAATGAGACGATTGAATATTCCTAAGTCTCAGATGTAAAACACTGCGATTGATCAGAGACCAGAGTACTGATACACAAGATAACGAATATTGAGTTACTTAGATTCAGGCTATTTGGTTTGTACTAGCATCGTTCCGAAATTCACTTCAAAAACCGCAAACAAATATGATAATATTACGTAAATAAAAGATAAATATATACCTAAATCGTGTAGTTAAATCGACAATGGACCTTCATGACTAGATTAATACTCCGCACAGAAAGGAAAACTTTTGTGTCGTTGCAATAGCTCAGACGCTAAGACTTCCGCGTGTTGTGTAGAAGAGAGCGAGTTCGATTCTTAGTCTACATCAACGATTTTTTTTTGTCTAAATAACGTTGAAATACTAAGTAACGTTGAAATAGAGTTTTACAAAGTCCTCAGATTAAGATCCTCATGATCCTCATGATCACAGACAATACAAAATTATAAGTTATAATATTATAAACGTTAATTTAATGAATGCATTTATATACACACATATACAATGTAAATGCACATATATTAAAAACTAACAATTAAAATGAAACTAAAAAATATTCCTAAGCCACACAGACAAACTTTTACAAAGGTTTAGAGTCCTTAGGCTATGTCATTTGTTGAGTAATTATTACAATATTTTATTAGTAGCTTTTCCAAATGTGTAATAAATGCACTCGCACGAAACAATTTTTGTTAAAAGTGTGGCTTTGGATTATTTTATTCTCACCCCTTCAGTTGATTTTAATTATTTTATCTACGTGTTTGCAATAGTGTTTAATTTAATGCGCTTTCAACTTTATTCATATTATGATTGAATGAAAAAGGACTGTTGCAGTTATTGACTGATTACATATATTAATACTAATTATTAAATGCATCTGTTAAGTAACTAATTGCAGTATCTTTTGCAATATCTTGAATGTTTAAGTTGTCAATTATATTTCTGTACTATATACTATAAGACTTTAAAAGAATTTTCAATAGATTTGGGACCCTCTACTTTATAATCACTGGTTTTAATGAAAAAATATTTTCTTTCTTAGGATATCTACAAGTTCAACTTTAATAATATTCCGAATAGCTTTAATTGCATTATCTGAATTTTATACTTTTCTATTCAAATGTATTCTATTTCCCTCTTTCATAATTGAAAAAGAGAAGGATAGCCACCTATGCCCACCGACGCCATCGAAATCGAGACGAATTGTGGGATCAACTTGTTGACACCTGGGAAGATCTCGCCGGGGATTAGAACTTATTCCACAATCTCGTGACATCCATGCCGGACTGACT
This sequence comes from Periplaneta americana, assembly GCF_040183065.1. NCBI lineage: Eukaryota > Metazoa > Arthropoda > Insecta > Blattodea > Blattidae > Periplaneta > Periplaneta americana. The sequence goes on from NC_091124.1 coordinate 101,095,204, forward strand.
TAGAACTGTAATAGAAGCTGATGGCATGTGGACAAGATTTTAAGTTAACAGGTCTCTTTTTGTTTTGTATAATTTTTGTTTGAGGAAGAATACTTTTAACTTCCAAGTAAGATTTATTTTTTTGACGAGATTCAGCCCACTTGTAAGACCCAGAAATTGGGCATAAATTATTCATATTTTTCGACAAATTAGATAGTCGAGGAACTCTGAAGAAATTAATTACACCTCAATAAAAAAAAGTTTTACCTGGGATCGAACACGAAACATTTCGGTTAAGCAGTGGAACCGACACGCTACTATATGAGCTACCGAGACAAGACAGTGACAGCAGCAGTCTAGAATGTAGATCCGATAGCAGGCATTTGCCATTCGGTACAGAGAAGCAATGATATTTTGTGACCCGAGCTATGTTGTGAAATCGTGGCCTTAAATGGCTGTCTTCTTCGTGAACCTTATTCTGGTCCTTGTCCTTGTTATGGTCCTTGTAACAATTCTTGTTGTATTGTCATGAAACTTATCGTTACGTCGATATCGAGTGAACCGTGCTGTAGAACTTAACTTCCGACGACCAAGAGTCGTCTCATTCCTTTTAAGGGTAACTGTACATTTTCCCAATATTAAAACTGTTTGAGTGATCATCGGAGGAGGTTCACTTTGCAGTCGCTCAAAATGTACGTAACTCTTCACTGCAATGCACATATTCAAGGGTGATGTGAGTATATTACATTAAATTTTAAGAGTTAATATATCTCACTACAAAATAATTGTGTATTTACACGTTTAGATATTTCCTACTTCAATGATCATTCATTATATTTCTTGAATGCAGGATACAGGTTTTATTGTAACCGCAGTATACTGCTAAGTGTTTACATTAGAGGCATACTCTATCCTTTGCACGTCCCCTTCTCATACAGTCTATACTGCGTGCGCAGTAAACCTTACGATTCTCGTGGCAATTCCACGAAGTCTAGTCATTTTACTGTGTGAAATCTATTTGTGACTTGAAAGTACTCACTAATAACTGATTAACCCCAAGATAAAATGATGCCCAAGGATAAGATCTGAGGGAGTTGAATTTGAGGAGAGAAGCAATGGCCAGCATATTTCTTCTCAAATCTCTCTCTTTGTGGAAAAAATTTATTCTACATGTTGTAAATTTTCTACAAGAACATGAAAGCTTCATTTCCCTTTCAAAGACACCCATGATAAATTTATGTCGCTCTTAATAGTTATCTGCTTCTGTTTATACCTATTTTAATAATACAAATGTGACCACTGCACTGAACTTCATAGACTACCTACTCCTAATGTTGAATATAAATTATTTCCATGCAATATTAATTGGGTACTCTGCGCTTATACGGATAACTGAAGGCCATTTCTTAACCAAATATAAGCCACCGGCGTGGCTCAGTCGGTTAAGGCGCTTGCCTGCCGGTCTGAAGTTGCGCTCGGGCGCGGGTTCGATTCCCGCTTGGGCTCATTACCTGGTTTTCCGAAGTTTTCCCCAACCGTAAGGTGAATGCTAGGTCATCTATGACGAATCCTCGGCCTCATCTCGCCAAATACCATCTCACTATCACAATCTCATCGACGCTAAATAACCTAGTAGTTGATACAGCATTGTTAAATAGCCAATTAAAATATAAATAAATTAACCAAATATATTTCTAAACATCTTCTTCTCTCAAAATTTTGAAACAGATATACAACACATTGTTCTTTGTATAATAGTATATGTAACTAATCGCCGTTTTGTTCAACTGTTTCATATGGTATGAAAAGACTATAGCCTAGTAGAGACTAGTTAATTCGAGAATATAATATAATTCCATACAATAACTTGGAAGATAATGAATTCATGGAAATCTGCATAATTTTAGTTAAAAAGTTAGTGTGGCAATGGCTCTAGCGCATTCACAATGTCGAAGTGTAGGGTATACACAAGTTTAACGTTAGTAAAGAAATTTGAATTGTTTTCTTATATTGGTAGCCTAACTGTTATGTGAGTCAGAGTCGAGCAAATCGGCCCAAATCCACGGGCTGATACACCGCTGACGTCACTAGGCTAAGCAGTGTCGCACGGAACTAGCTCGTGACGTCATCCTGCACCACCGCACGGGTCGCGGCGGACTGCTTGTGGAGCGGTTTAGTGCGGTGAACTTGTTTGTATCAAAGCATAAGCCCAAGCTTCCGCTTCTATCAGTTACTTATGAATTGAGTTGGCGCGGGTTTGTGCTTGTGTGTGCGGTTCGATCAATGATCAGCTACTGTTTCAAACGTTTTCGTTTTTGATTTCTGTTTTTCAAGATGAGTCCAAATAATGGTGCATCGCAAAGAAATACAGTCTCTGTGAGGCTGCTATTACACTATCAAAGTTCTTTGACAAAGAATATTATGATAAAATATTTCATCAAAGATCTTTGATGAAAGATAGGATTTGGGGTATATTACACTACATAAAATCTTTTAAAACACGCTTTCCGTGGATTAGTTGATATTAATATTTACGCGTCAAGTTTATGATTTGTTTATACTATTATTTACGCGTTAAGTTTATAACATCATGAATAAAGAACAGTATTATGCTTGCTTAGCTGCAATTAGTTCAATTATGTATGTTACTGAGAAAGAAACGCCTTTGGGTTAAACTCCTGATCACAATACATATATGTGGTCAGGGATTAAACTATGGATTGCAAGACGTGATAAGAGAGGTATAGATCAGAACTTATTGAAAGACCTACAATGAGAGGACTTGAAGAGTTATACAAATTATTATAAAATATTGTTTACTTAAAAATGGCTTTTAACGAACCCGCAGGTATATTGCCGCCCTACATAACCCCGCCATCGGTCCCTATCCTGTGCAAGATTAACCCAGTCTCTATCATCATATCCCACCTTCCTCAAATCCATTTTAATGTTATCCTCCCATCTACGTCTCGGCCTCCCCAAAGATATTTTTCCCTCCGGCCTCCCAACTAACACTCTATATGCATTTCCAGATTCGCCCAAATAATATTAATATTAACTTATATTATAACAATTATTTATTTACATTTCATTTGCTTCATACTCCGATATCAGAATTTTTGTGGTAGCAACAATCTAAACGCCATTTCATACAAGTTGAGAGGATTTGAAAGCATTTCTTTCCCCTTCTACTTTCTCTGAGTTCGTCAGCGACAGCGTAAAGTGAAATAAATGCTTTCGCATCCTCTCAACTTGCATGAAATGTCGTTTACGCTGTCGCTGACGAACTCAGAGAAAGTAGAAGGGGAAAGAAATGCTTTCAAATCCTCTCAACTTGTATGAAAAGGCGTATAGTTATATTTGCGTTCCGCCATATTTGTTTCAAGGAATAGAAATCTTTTATCAAAGATAACAAGCTGCACTTACATTTAATAAAAGATCTTTTATCAAAGGAACTTTTACAAAAGAAAACCCATTACACTGTCATATATTGTATAATATATATTTTATAAAAAGATCTTTGCAAAAAACTTTGATAGTGTAATAGCAGCCCGGAAAAACTTCATCACAGACACCGGCCGTGAAAGCATACTTTCTAAAATAAAATCTCTCTAGAGGAAAAGTAGTGAAGGAGAAAATCGCTGCTAGAAAGTTTAAAAATACAAAGTCGGATGAAAATTTAAAAAAGTACCATAGGGACAGTTTTTAAATCTGTATTCGACATCAGTGGAAAATATTTTAAATTTGTACTGTGTCCTGTATGCTTATGCCACACGCCAAGCTAAAGCACAACTAATGCGCGCAAGCAGGAAAGGAGTAGAATGCAATCAACTGGTGGGATGACGTCACCGCACTGAGCAGTGCGGTGGGCTAAGTTGAGCTGCGTAACCCAGCGTGATGGGCTACGAAGCGGCCGCGCCAAGCAGTGTTGGTCTTGGGTGGGCTGGGCGGCTTAAGCATTAGGACTGACAGTGCTGCGCTGAGGGCCAGTTTGCAGGACTCTGATGTGAGTATGTATAAAATGTGTCAGGAGCTATGAAAAAGTAAACTGCACTTTCATTATGCGTTATTGTATATAAGAGTGTAGCCTATAATCCATTTTCGATGTGAATTTTATATGAATTTTCTAATAAAAAGAATAATCGCTGGTTAATTCCAATTATCGTTATTTTGATTTTTCCGAATTTTACTTACAGTTCAATTAAAATGCAGTATCGGTTATCCAATAAGGAGTTTCGATAGTCAAATCACTATTTAATAGAGAAAAGTATTATTTCCATTAAAACTGAATAAATTCATTATTAAAGTTTTATAAACATTATTCCATATTTTTCCTGTTAGTCAAAATGTTACCATCTCATATAAATCTCTCCGTGAGCAGATAGCTCTGAATCGCATTGAGATCAGTTATTGACGCGACTCACGAAGCTCCCTATGAACGACTCATATTTGGTCTTCTGTTGAGGGTGGGTTTGTTGTCAGGGTCGAGAGGAGTGGGAGATATTACCTCGTTACCATAGAAACTAACACTATACCTACAGATTATTCCTTTCGCGTCAACTAGCGTGCGAACACTATGATCTGGGCAGAGTTCTCTTAGCTCTACAACTAAGATAAGCATATATCATATTATGTTGTCATGAATCTTGTATCTTACAATTAGTACTAATAGAATAACAGGAACGGATGGTATATTAATTTTAGTAGATTAAATATTTTGTAGTTTTATAGTGGTTTTAAGTGCAATGTAGTTAAAGTTGAATGAATCGCTCTAAATGATTGTGTGCACTTTATTTGAAACTCAGTTTTGGCGGAGGTAATAGGTAGACAAGAGGAATTTGATTAATCGCTGTAGGCTACACTTCAATCAGTGTTCTGTTTATGGAAATCGTGTGGCAATAAAAAATACTTTATCATAAAAACTTTCGTTAGGATAATTTTAATTTCGATGGTATGTAAAACATAGATTGTTGTGTGGTAGTAGTTGCTTGCAAGAGTTTTTTAGTTGATTTATATTACGACTACAGAAGTTGTAACTTACTGTTGCATTAAAATATTTGCTCTTTAATTTTCTCTCTTCAGACTACATTCTTCTCATATTTAAGAATTATGTCTCTCTGGTTTAGGACAATATCCTATTTCCTTCTCGTTTGCAAATACTTGGAAATTTCGTTCCTTCAACACCGATAACTTGCACCCTCGCATTCTTCTCTTCAACAAGCACAGCTTTTGTAATGCCGCGCTTGCTATCGATTTGACATGTTAACTGCCATAAGTTGGTAGGACGTAATAAAAAGATGAGCAGCACTACGCTCCCACCGCTCCGGAAACCACGGGAGCGCGGTTTTGGCATACGGGCAGGAGAAAGGAGATTTCGTAGCCGGATATTAACTTTACTTACCCTCCCGGGGAGCAGACACTGATAAAGTCACCCTATTTGTCGATGTTCATTTTCCCGTCACACCTTTTATTACATCAATGTGTCGTTAAGACGGATATGTAGTGTCTAATTTCTGGAACACTCTAGACAAGAGGTTTCTACCACTCCTCACGTTGCGTTGAAGGAAAAGAGATACACAAAGCTTATTTCGTGTTCAGATTCAAGGAGTCAAAATATGCCAAACGTCTGAAAGTAATATTGGATCTGTTCTACTCTTGTGCAGATGTCAGCTTAACTTGATGTTGACACAATGAATTTCTTATTTATTATCAGTTTTGATGACAAAAATAATAATAATAATAATAATAATAATAATAATAATAATAATAATAATAATATATTAATTTATAAGCTTGTACTTGCTATTTGGGAAAAGGAAATTGTACCAGAACAATGGAAGGAATCCATAATTGTACTTATTTTTAAGGAGGGTGACAAGACTAACTGTAGTTAGTTTCGAGGGATATCAATTTTGTTGACGTCGTACAACATTTTCTCCAATGTTCTTTTGAGAAGATTAACTCCATATCTAGATGAAATTACTGGGGATCATCAGTGCGATTTTAGGCGTAATAGATCGGCTATTGGTCAGATTTTTTGTATTCGACAGCTATCGGAGAAAAATGGGAGTATAAGGGTGCAGAACATCAATTATTCATAGAGTTTAAAAACGCACATGACTCGGTTAAGAGGAAAGTTTTATATAATATTCTTATAGAATTTGGTATTCCCAAGAAAATAGTTCGATCAATTAAAATGTGCCTCAGTAAAACTTACAGCAGAGTCCGTATAGGCCAGCTTCGGTCTGATGCTTTTCCAATTCACTGCGGGCTAAAGCATGGAGATGCACTATCACCTTTGCTTTTTAACTTTGCTCTAGAATATGCCATTAGGAAAGTTCAGGACAACTCAGAGGGTTTGGAATTTAACGGGTTACGTCAGCTTCTTACATAGACCTATGTGGATGACGTGAATATATTAGGAGAAAATCCACAAACGATTAGAGAAAACAAGGAAATTTTACTTGAAGCAAGTGAAGCGATAAATTTGGAAATAAATCCCGAAAACACAAAGTATAAGATTATGTCTCGTGACCAGAATATTATACGAAATGGAAATTTAAAAATTGGAGATTTATCCTTGGAAGAGGTGGACAGATTCAAATTTTTTGGAACAACAGTAACCAAATAAATGACACTGTGGTGGAAATTAAACGCAGAATAAATATGAGAAATACGTGTTATTATTCGGTTGAGAAGCTTTTGTCATCTAGTCTGCTGTCAAAAAATCTTAAAGTTACAATTTATAAAACAGTTATATTACCATTTGTTCTGTATGGTTGTCAAACTTGGACTCTCATTTTGAGAGAGGAACAGAGGTTAAGAGTGTTTGAGAATAAGGTTCTTAGGAAAATATTTGGGGCTCAGAGGGATGAAGTTACAGGAGAATGGAGAAAGTTACACAACGCAGAACTGCACGCATTGTATTCTTCACGTGACATAATTAGGAACATTAAATCCAGAGATTTGGGATGGGTAGGGCATGTAGCACGTAAGAGCGAATCCAGAAATGCATACCGAGTATTAGTTGGGAGATCGGATGGAAAAAGACCTTTGGGGAGGCCGAAACGAAGATGGGAATATAATATTAAAAAGGATTTGAGGGAGGTGGAATACGATGGTAGAGACTGGATTAATCTTGCTCAGGATAGGGATCGATGTCGGGCTTATGTGAGGGAGACAATGAAAGTGCGGGTTCCTTAATAGCCATTTGTAAGTAGGAGTACTTTATTTCTCCTAATCTTTATATACTTTCTTCTCTTTTTATCACCTCCCTACCATTTGTTTCTTTGTTTGCTAACATTTCAAACTGAAAATTCTATACGGTACTATAAAATATGCTTTACAATCGTCATTCGTTTACTGCATAGACAATGAACTGAAAATGGCGTTCGAAATTTTTGGTGAAGCTAACATTAGTGAAATACGTAGAATTTTAGTAAATGAAGTAATATTTAAGTGTGTGAGAGTACAGTACTTTATTTCTTCTAATCTTTATGTATGTACTTTCTTCTAATAGTGTAATAGTAAATTAAATCCCACTCGAATTTTAATTTTCTCTAGGTAAACAAATTCTCTAATGAGATTGCTGTCGATAAATCACCAATAATGATTACTTTCTAATATGTAATGTCTTCTAACGGTACTATAAAACATGCTTTACAATCGTCATTTGTTTACCGCATAGACAATCGACTGAAAATGGCGTTCGAACGTTCTGGTGAAGCTAATATTAGTGAAATAGAATTTTAGTAAATCAAGTAATATTTTATTGTGTGAGAGTACAGTACTTTATTTCTTCTAATCGTTATATATGTACTTTCTTCTAATAGTGTAATACTCAATTAAATCCCACTCGAATTTTAATTTTCTCTAGGTAAACAAATTCTCTAATGAAATTACTGTTGATTAAGCACCAATAATGATTTTTTTTCTGATATGTAATGGGTTCTAACTGTTAAATGTGTTCTGTAATATTGCAGTTATGGTTACGTAAAGTAAGAAATTCACTGACAAGATATTTAAATAAATAAATAATACTAATAAGAACGTGCAGGATTCTGTAGAAATGGCCAACTTCCGTTCACTTTTCAAACGCATATCTTTCTAGCGATGTTACTTTCCCTGTGTGAGTCAATGCTACTGTACATGCAATACAATAATAGGCTTCGATTTCCTAGATCCTAGAATCAATATAATATGTACTCAGGTATAAGCCTAACAACACAAATAGTTTCTAATCTTTTGTATCTCAAACAATATTACTACGATGCTGTGGTTTCGCGCTTCCGAAGCTCCACGGCCATCTAATTTAATGATGAAGTGAACTGTCTGAACACGTTTAACAGAGCAGAAAACGCCCTCAGATACTTCATCTTAACACTTCCAGTAGAATGGTTATCAGCATGGAGTTTCATAAATGGGAGGAAGATCACATGCCAAGCAACAACCAGGTAACGTTAAAGCTCTTATGGGAGTTGGTCTGATTCTAAGATAGACCAAGTAATAGGCTAATTTTCACTTTCTTAAAACGTAAAAACTACTCATATTCAGTAATTGTTACGCACTAAGTATAGATATTAAAAGATTTCAATAGTATTCGCTCTTGTCACATACAGCTCATATGAGACGAACTTTATAGTCTGAATAATGAATATCCGTGGAATAGACACTGAACTTAAATTAACAAAATTAAATTCGATCAAAGTTAATGAGCTAAAGTATATTAATAGTTACTAAACTTCTATTAAACTGAAAGCGTAAATTTATGAATACGATACGATTAATCTTTCATCGCATTTTAAAATATGCTACTATTCGGAGTATTATATCTCAGATTAATAACAGCTGAACTTAGGTACGAACGAACTGCGTTCTGTGGAGGTTAACATGGTCATCCATGTCCAAATATTTCATGATGTCGTGGTACGAAAATCAGCTAAAAGTCATTTTCCAGATCCGCTAATGTGAATACTAAGAGGAGAAATAAACTCGAACTTAAAATGATGAAATAAAATCCGAAGTCGTAACTCTCATCGGATGGCTTCCCGATTAAATATTATTTCGTGTTACGTTCTAATGCCCACAGTTTTATACCTGAGTAAAACTATACTGTATTAATCACAAAATAAAGTTACCTAATTATAAGAAACAAGACATTAATATTTTGATGTTTTTCCTGTTTCTTAGTTTACATGGTGTATATATAATGACACCAGCAGAAGAATATCGGTGACCACAGGAATTCTGATTTACAGAAAACTAATTCCAAAGTAAGCGATTTAAAATAGAGGGAATTTTTAAAAGAATAACATAGAATTAAATAATAATGGAATTGTATTAAACAATTTTCACTGTGATTATAAAGTCTGAAGAAAGAGAATTATTAATAATTCAATTGTTAGGTTGGTTGAAATATAAACGATGGTGAAGAATCTTCAAAGAATTATCTTCTGGATTTTGGCTTATCATTACAATGTGGTCTATGCAAAATTGCGTCATAACTTTCACACATAGCATTTGATTAAAATTCATATTGTAATAAGCAATTTTATGAAGGCCTAATAGTTTTCTTTATCTTCAGACTTTATGAGTTTGTTAATTTTTGTTTTCAATTGCACAGAACAATTTCGCTTAACTGTGCCAATTGTAAGTGAAATGTATTCCTATTGTTGGCAGATTCCATAAATAAATTATATCAATATAAGAATTAAGTCATAATTTTTACGGTGCTCAATCTGTAACAGTAATCTTTATAGGAGACACAATCTTTCACTTTGTGCATCGCCCAAATTTTATGGTACACAAAAGCTACTGCAAATATAAGGCGTTTTAATGGGTTCAAAATTATACAAAATCAATGGAATTACATTCAGACTCTCATATACTCCCATTTTTGTTGCCTGCTCAGTATTATGTGCATTGTAAATCTATAATATTACTGTACTTTTAATAGAAATATTTTTTATTTGGTTATTTCACGACGCTGTATCAACTACGAGGTTATTTAGCGTCGATGGGATTGGTGATAGCGAGATGGTATTTGGCGAGATGAGGCCGAGGATTCGGCATACATTACCTGACATTTGTCTTACGGTTGGGGAAACCTCAAAAAAACCCAACTAGGTAATCGTACCAAGCGGGAATCGAACCCGCGCCCGAACTCAACTCCGTATTTGCAGGCAAGCGCCTTAACCGACAGAGCTACGCCGGTGGCTACTAACTATTAATAGATATGTGATCAGAATAAAATCCCATTATAAGATACACAATTCACCTTTGCATTAAATTTCTTTTCGTAGAGTGGTAAGATAGCAGCAGCAGAAGGGAAACACTCCCGCGTCTCCTTCAAACCGGCTTCAAGTTACAGCATGGCAAGAGTCTTCTATCGCCGGTCTATCTCTCCAATATCTTCGGCTCTCATAAAGTTGCCACTTCTAGCTTATCTTACATCATCCTTTGCAAAGCGCATACAAGACAGAGTGATAGTCATTCATAAGAAGTGGTAACGTTTTATTATGTAACTTACTTATACCGTAGCTTTTAAGGAACCCGGAAATTCATTGCCGCCCTCACATAAGCCCGGCATCGGTCCCTATCCTGAGCAATTTTAATCCGGTCTCTACTATCATATCCCATCTTTATAAAATCAATTTTTATATTATCTTCCCATCTATGTCTCGGTCTCTCCAAAGGTCTTTTTCCCTCCAGCCACCCAAGTAACACTCTATATGCATTACTGCATTCATCCATACGTATTACACGTCCTGCCCATTTGAAATGTCTGGATTTAATGTTCCTAATTATGTCAGGTAAAGAACACAATGCGTGCAATTCTGCGTTGTGCAACTTTCTCCATTCTCCTGTAACTTCATCCCTCTTAGCCCCAAATGCTTTTCTAAGTACCTTATTCTCAAAGATCCTTTTTAACTCTTTTCCTCTCTGAAAGTGACGATCCATGTTTCAGAACCATACAGAACAACCGATAATATACCGGTAATTGTTTTATAAATTCTTACTTTCAGCTGTTCTGAGAGCAAACTGGATGACAAAATATTTTCAACCAAATAATAATAATAATAGACATTACCCATATTTATTTTGCGTTTAATTTCCTCCCAAGTAAAATTATATCTGTTACTGTTGCTCCAAGATATTTTAATTTTTCCACCTCTTCAAAAGATAAATTTCAGATTTTTATATTTTCATTTCGTACTATGTTCTGATCACAAGACATATTCATATACTTTGTATTTTCGGGATTTACTTCCAATCTATATCTTTACTTGCATCAAGTAAAATTCCCGTGTTTTCCATCATAGTTTGTGGATTTTCTCCTAGCATATTCACGTCATGTCTCGTAGACAAGCAGCTGGTGTAACTCGTTCAATTCCAAACCTTCTCTGTTATTCTGAACTTTCCTAATGGCATATTCTAGAGCAAAGTTAAAAAGTAAAGGTGGCAGTGTATCCCCTTGCTTTAGCCTGCAATGAATTGGAAAAGCATCGGACAGAAACTGGCCTATACGAACTCTGCTGTACGTTTTACTGAGAAACATAATACACCCAAAGTTGATTAAGAGTTATTGATTACTGGCGAAAGTTTTTTAAACATGGCACAAACTAGGCGCCCACAATGACGAAATGTGTTCAATATAAATTTCACTGGTTATTAATCTTAACAAGATATCGGCAAAGGCTGAGACTCTGTGCAATGCGGAATTGACGCGCTGCCCCGGACCTCGATGTACCTGGCTGACACGGGGCTGGGGAAATGCGAGGCTCTTGTAATCCCAGAGAGCGGGACTTGCTTGCCAAGGGTTGTTGTGGGACTGCTAATGGGGCGGAACAGCCCAGATGTGTATCGTTAAAGCGGGGAACAGCCCACGTGACAATTAGTGCCCGTGTCAGGGATAACATGTGCTGACGCTATCAGCGCCCAGAGATAAGCTGCACCAGAATATTTACAAATCGATACTCTCACAGCAAGGTCATCTCGATATACAGCGTTCACCGCTCTCTGTGAAGAGTTATGTGCAGGATAGAGTTTGGCTTAACTGTTATTTTTTTAAACAGTTTCATATGTAACTGTTTCAGTGAAGAAAGTGCTTCAAAAACAATTTCGTAACATCGCATCCACAGATCTATTCCGATCGATTCAGTATTGAATTCAGACCTATTCCCCCCACAGGGAATTTATATCATTCTTAAATGTATGAATCAAATATTAAAATCGCTTAAAATATAAAGCGTATAAAGATAATTTGCGTTGGAGTCATATAATTTATGAAGCTACAACAAACATTTGCCGAACTTCATGCTAGTTGAAAGTGCTGGAAAATATTATTTGCAGATACAAGTATCGGTAAATAAACACACTATTACCAGAGAGAAAAATAAATATTTATAATAAAAATTAAAATGAAAAAATACGGATAAATAATAATAATAATAATAATAATAATAATAATAATAATAATAATAATAACTTTGTTTCTTGCCAGAAAAGTATTGTACAATACAAAGAAATTATAAATTTACAAAATCCTAGAACTTCCCTGAAAGACAGTGTTATCGTACTCAGGGGAGGATTCGATACATAATCAATTTATATGCATAAATTACAATAAAATGAACTTATAAAAATTAATAATTACTCATATCAAATTTATTACATATAGTTTTATATTTAAAACTGCTGAAGGTAAATAGATGTGCCTATTTCTTCAGTAATAAATATCTTATTAATTCTAAGGTTAATAGTAGTACTACTATGGTTGAAAGCGTTCGTTAAACGCATGGGTTCAAACTAGAATTGAACAACGATCGAGAAAGCAAGACTAACAGCGCCCGCAAAGCCGAAAACCCGCACGACAATATTGACTACTTCGCTTCGTTGACGTAAAGACTGCTTGTGAGCGTTTCAAGACTTCGAGAATTGTCATGCAGCCTTGAATCGTTACAGTTGTTTATACTCACAGACCAGACTGAACTTTTAGCTGTTTTGACAACTGTTATATACGTATAAACATTCAACTAGCCTATTTTAAACATCATCTCTACCTTTCGATGTATAATATTCCGTTCCCCAATCTTTATATAATTAATAAACAGAAACACAATTTCAATCCACAATATAGGATTGGTTGAATGCTGAGTATTGTTTTAGGAAAGGCAATTTATTGTTTCCATATACATTTCGCTCCAGTCTCAGCTATTTTCTCTAACGCTATGCTTGTAGGTTTCGTGTCTGGTTGAATTGACTTGAAACACTAACAGATGGCAACAGGTACACATTCAGTCATTTGTTCCAAATGTGAGCTACGAATATTTATCTTCGCAGCGTATCAAGTAAACCCGGAACAATGTTCTTTTTCGGGGAGGGGGATGAATGTTGATGTGTTTTGTTTTGTTTAGTCAACTGTCCGAAGACAGATCTGGAACCCACAAGTGACACAAATAAGGCATCTCTCATGAGGCAGATAGGTCAGAAGATAATGGAGTAGGGTGGTCAGTTCCTTTCCCCCTCAATTGCATATATCACTAACTAGATACATAGGCCTATTACACTAATCAGACTCCAGATATATACAAACATATTGTTTTTCCTCAGACACATATCGTTAAGTGAGATGAACTGGCTGGTGATAGATGTACACTTAACGGCAAAAAGAATGGGCCGACTCTTGGTCGATAGAAATGCAAAGTTCTATTGCGCGATTCACTCGTGTAAGCGCACTACACCTCAAGGCATTGCTGTGGTATCTCTTCATTGTAAGTCGTCCGTCTATAATGTACTCAACTTTACGAGCTGTGTGTGGCCCAGTGGTAAGGTGTCTGACATCGATACCAGCGGTTATGTGTGTTCGCCTCCCGGTATGGTAGAATTATTTTTTTATGTTCGTTTTTAATTAATTTATTAGTTTAAATGTGAAATAGCATTTGTTCATAAACTTCGTTATCCCTGCCTTGTAAAAAATATTATTTCCCATCACCTGTGGGCTATTAATAGGCGAGACCTGGCCTGTATAACAAAAATACTTGTTTCACATTCTAAAAAAACTGGACGCATAAATAAATAATTAAATAAACAAAAACAAACAATTTGTTAATATATTAACAAAAAATGTCTGTGGTGGGTATCTCGTCCACAAACCACCTGCGTCAGCAACTGCCCTCATTCTGCGCGGCATGGAGTCCACAAGATTTTGGAACAGGTCTAAATTCATGGCCATCTCCTCACACGCATCTAGAACTCTGTCCCACAATTCAACTGTCTGAACGGGTGGTTGTTCTGTCCAATTAGAGTGTAGGATCCGTTTGACTGTAGGCCACAAATTTTTACAGCACTCTCTAGTCACACAGCCTACACCGCAACCTCTAACTTACTGAGTTGGAATTGAATTTATCTGGATATATGATAATAGTTAAGATAAGGATTGATATAAGGTTTGCAGAAATAGAGGGTGCATCCAAGAAACTATCATATTAACAGTTTTATCAACAGTAATCTCACTAGAGGTTTCCATTTATCTAGAGAAAATCATAATTCGAGTGGAATTTAATTGACTATTACACGATTAGAAGAAATTAGACCTATAGAAAAATTAAAGTACTTCAATACAATAAAATATTAATTGACTTACTAAAATTCAATTTCACTAAAGTTAGCTTCACCAAAACGTTTGAACGGAGCCGCTAATTTCAGTTGACTATCCATGCTGTAAACAAATGACGATCGCAAAGCATGTTTTATAGTACCGTAAAGAATTTGCAGTTTGAAATGTTGACAAACAAAGAAACAAATGGTAGGTAGGTGATAAAAACAGAAAAATTATGTGAAGATTAGAAGAAATAAAGTACTCTAATACAATGAAATACGTATTAATTGACTTAATAAAATTCTACTTCACTAATGTTAGCTTCACCAAAACGTTTGAATGGAGCCGCTATTTTCAGTTGACTACCTATGCGGAAAACAAATGACGATCGCAAAGCATGTTTATGGTACCGTAAAGAATTTTCAGTTTAAAATGTTGACAAAGAAAGAAACAAATGGTAGGTAAGTGATAAAAATTGAAAAAGTATGTGAATATTAGAATAAATAAAATAGGTACTAATTGACTTAATAAAATTCTATTTCACTAATGTTAGCTTCACCAAAACGTTTGAAAGGAGCCGCTATTTTCAGATGACTAAGTATGCGGGAAACAAATGACGATCGCAAAGCATGTTTTACGGTACCGAAAAGAATTTTCAGTTTGAAATGTTGGCAAACAAAGAAACCAATACTATTGAAGTGATAAAAACAAACAAATGCTAAGGAAGTGATAAATTTGTAGCAATAAACATGTATTATATATTGAAACACGTCCTTTGTTGCAGTTTTATTGGCAAAAAGTTTTATGTCGTAGTATAAGTGTAATAGTCTAAATATAAAACACTTTCCATTTGTTTAGAAATGCATCGTCCTATAATGCACTAGATGAGTCATTTCAGAATGAGCCCGTGATGCATGCACTCGTGCCTGGACTCTTCCCCTCTTTTACTGCAAGAGGACGGTGGCTGGGATGAATCAGTACACTGGTAATACGAAATATAGGATTATTTGCTTTACAGTGGTAAGTAAAAACAAGACGATGGCGTGTATAATTTTTGTTGAATGATGGGAAATATTAATTAACTCTTTTCCATAATTATAGGACCTATGTTTGCTTATGAGAAGATGATTCATTTTTGTTCATTATAAGATTAAATTACGTTAAGTGTAATTATGAACACTATTAATTAGCACTCAGATCGCGGAATGAGCAGTAGCTGTTATTCAATCAAGCTTTGAAATCGCAATCGCGATGGAAAGGCATAATGCATAATGTGTAAAAGACACATTACCCGTAAGAAAATTTATGTACAGCGACTTTACGATCTATATAATTCTTATGAATATAAAAACGTCGCGGAAGATGACAGGATGAAAATGATTGATTATATCATTTCGAATTATTAGTCCAAAATTTTACTACATCTAGGTTAAATAAAATTTATAACGTTATGTTTTCAAGAATTTCAAAATTTCTACTACTGTTTTGACTATTTATTTGTTTAAATTCCATCCAGCTCGTAAGTTTGCAGCAGAAGTATTATCAATATTCGGCAGCACTGTTAGATGCGTACAGTTTGTACACAAATCAATCTCAACAAAACTAGGCGAAGGTCACGTTTGACAGATTCTCGCATACAGTCCATTATGACTGCAAAACTGACATTGATAGAATTATTTTTAGAGAACGTCACAAAAATGTAGAAGATTGATACATTAGCAAATAATGACAGACTCGAATGTTCGCATGTGTGTGCAAAAACAAAAAAGATTTGAAATATTTTAGTTTTATTTTGAGAAAATTCGTCATGTATAAACATATTGAAAAGGTGTCTGCATATAGCCTACTTCGCTTTTATTTATGGATGGGTAGTTTCATTCAATATAGTAGTATTTCTCATTGTTGTCTTATACAAATGTGAAATAATATTTATTAAGAATTATTGTTAAATGTACCTGCAAAGAAAGATTAGTTAACATGATTGTCGAAAAATACATTTCCCAAATTTAATAAATGATCCTAGTAGGAATCTGTCCAAGTATTGTGGGTCCCTATCACCACGGCATGGCGAGCCTCAAGTTGCGGATAGAGGAGACGGCCCTCAGATATGGAGGATAGCTGCGAATACATTGAAAAAGCAGTCGCGGACAGCCGATGTGGGTTGGTCCTCCAGCTTTGGGGTTGGGCAAAGGACTAACAACTCATCACCGTAAAAAAAAGCTTGTTTTGAAACCACACAATAAACCTCGGAACAGGACTCATACTTAGGCACGATCACAGCAAAGAAATAAGGTTATGAGATTTGATACTTGGAATGTTACAAGTCTATGTAGAACAGGAGGGGTAATATTAGTAGCAAAAGAACTAGCTAGATATAGAATAGACTTTGTGGGAGTACAGGAGGTTAGGTTAGATGGGAACGGCATATCGCAAATAGAAGATTACATGTTGTATAATGGGGAAGGAAACAATAATCACCAATTAGGAACTGTATTCTTTGTTCATAAAAGAATAAAATCAACAGTAAAAAGGTAGAATTTTTCTGTGACAGGTTTTCGTGTTTAGTACTTAAAAGTAGATGGTGCGATATGTTAGTTATAAATGCTCACGCCCCTACAAAAGAGAAAGACGACCATATAAAGGATAGCTTCTATGAGAAATTGGAACACATTTTTGATCAGTTATCTAGATAACACATGGACATTTTATTGGGGATTTTAATGCTAAATTAGGAAGGGATGATATTTTTAAATCGACTATTGGAAAAGAGAGCCTAAGCGTAACTAGTAATAATAATGGATTTAGGTTAGTCAACTTTGCGACATCAAAAAATGTAATTGTAAAAAGTACAGCATTCTCCCATAAGGATATACATCAATACACTTGAACTGCTCCAGATGGATTCACACACAACCAGATAGATCACATCTTGTTAGATGAACGAAGACATACTAGTATAGTAGACATTCGAACCTTCTGGGGGAGGGGCAGACTGTAATTCTGACCATTATTTGGTAATTGCAGAACTAAGAGGAAGACCATCAGTAGCCAAGCGAGTAGAGCAACAAGTTAATATTAGGGGATTCAATATTCCAAAATTAAGAGACGAGGAAACTAAGAAATATCATCACGTAGAATTTTCAAATAGGTTTGCGGCTTTAGCAAGTTCTGAAGAAGGTGAGAAAGAGTTAGATGTTAATAGCGAGTTGGAAAATATCAAAGATAATATCAAAATTGCAGCTGAGCAGAGAATAGGTTATTATGAAACTAAGAAAAAGCAACCGTGATTTGATGAAGATTGTTCCATTGCAGTAGAAAGAAGGAAACAGGCAAAATTGAAATTCTTGCAGGTTAGGCGAATAGAGCTAATTATTTCAGAACGACGGGAAGAAGTCGTACACTTAGGAATAAAAAGAGAGATTACTTGAAGGAAAAACTGATTGAGGTGGAAACAAATAGTAAGAATAAACAAATAACGGCATGAAAGAATTTAAGAATGGATATCAGGTAAGAGTAAACGTGATCAAGGATGAGAATGGTGACTTGTTTGCAGACTCTGATTAAATCCTGAAGAGATGGAAAACTATCTTGGCAACTACTAACTACAAATAGGAATGATCGGGAGGAAGTTCAAATTCAAACTCTTAAGCCATTTATACTCAAATTCACACTTTCTGAAGTCGAAATTACGATAGAAAGTCTGAAAAAGTACAATTCTCCAGGCATCGATTAAATTCCAGCCGAATTAATACAAGAGGGTGGAAGCGCATTATCTAGCGAAATTTATAAGCTTGTACTTGGTATTTGGGGAAAGGAAATTGTACCCGAATAATGGAAGGAGTCCATAATTGTACCTACATTTAAGGAGGAGGACAAAACTAACTGTAGTAACTTTCGAGGAATATCACTTTTGTTGACGTCGTATAAAATTTTGTCCACTATTCTTTTGAGGTATAATTATTGAGGATCACCAGTGTGGTTTTATGCGTAACAGATTGACTATTGATCAGATTTTTTGTATTCACGGATATTGGAGAAAAAATGAGTACACGGGTACAGTACATCAAATATACAGAGATTTCAAAAAGGCATTATTTCTCGGTTAAGAGAGAAGTTTTATATGATATTATTATTGAATTTGGTATTCTTAAGGAAGTAGTTCGATTAATTATTAAAATGTGTCTCAATAAAACGTACAGCTGAGTCTTTATAGCTCAGTTTCTGTTGGATGCTTTTCCAATTCACTGTGGGCTAAAGCAAGGAGATGCACTATCACATTTACTTTTTAACTTTTGCTCTAGAGTATGAAATTAGGAATGTCCAGGATAACAGAATTGGTTACATCAGTTGCTTGTCTATGCGGATGACTTGAATATGTTAAGAGAAAATCCAAAAACTATTAGGATAATACGGAAATTTTACTTCAAGCAAATAAAGAGATAGGTTTGGAAGTAAATTCCGAAAAGAAAAAGTCTATGATTTTCTTTCGTGACCAGCATATTGTACGAAATGGAAATATAAAATTTGGAAATTTATCTTTTGAAGTGGTGGAAAACTTAAAATATCTTCCAGCTACAATAAGAAATATAAATGACATTCGGGAGGAAATTAAACGCAGAATAAATATGGGAAATGCGTGTTATTATTCGGTTGAGAAGCTTTTGTCATCCAGTCTGCTCTCAAAAAAGCTGGAAGTTAGAATTTATAAAATAGTTATATTATCGGTTGTTCTTTATGGTTGTGAAACTTGGACTCTGACTTTCAGAGGGGAACAGAGGTTAAGGGTGTTTGATAATAAGGTGCTTAGGACCATATCTGGGGCTAAGAGCGATGAAGTCACAGGAGAATGGAGAAAGTTACACAACGCAGAACCGCACGCATTGTATTCTTCACCTGACATAATTGGGAACATTAAAACCAGACGATTCAGATCGTCAGGGCATGTAGCACGTATGACGAATCCAGAAATGCATATATAGTGTTAGTTGGGAGACCGGAGGGAAAAAGACCTTTGGGGAGGCCGAGACATAGATGGGAGTGTAATATTAAAATTGATTTGACGGGGTGGGATATGATGGTAGAGACTGGATTAATCTTATTCAGGATAGGGACCGATGGCAGGCTTATGTGAGGGCGGCAATGAAGCTTTGGGTTCCTTAAAATCCTTAAGTAAATAGGTAATTCTGTAGAGCTATGTATTGTCTAGTATTACCCTTACATTCCTGTAGCAGCTTATTTCCTGTATAACTTACACCCCTCACTCAGGACTTCTCTTGCTCTCACTCATACCAGAGCGCTCGCAAACAGTACTCTCATAGAAGACATTTCGTGTCCTTGACATGCCTGCACTAGATGAAATTTTAAAAGTTACAATGTTATGAAGTAACAATATTTCTTTTTTTTATTCTGATTGACATAGCTTTCCAACACTACATTATCTAACAGAGTGCCCTCAGTTATCTTAAAATAGTTAATAGGCTATTGGTATTACTTATTATTTCTTAAAATTGAAATTAAATAAACAGGCTTATTTTAACTCCAAAATAAGAGAAGGTAAAATGTATTTTAAAAAGAAATCTGCATGGTTAAAGAGATAACACAAAAAGGAATATTTATAAATAATTTTTTGTGAATGATAATTAGATAAATTAGTTTGTAAATATTGATCCAAGAGATATTAGAGAATTAACTTGAGAGACGCTCTACATAATTCCGCAAATAAGAAACGGTTAAGGCATAATGATATACGTACTGAACTTCTAAAATACTAATACACGTTATGAGATAAAATTTCGATCTTTTTATATTCTGAACATGTACGAGAATCCAATCTTCAAAAAGAAAAATAGAAATGACTGCATAATTACAGAGAAATGAGTTAGCTTACAGCAGCCTAAAAATATCTGTGCTAAACTTATAACTCGCCGATTAAACCTATGCCTAATCATAAAACAATATTAACGTTTTGAAGAACAAATGGGATTTAGAAGATACAGATCTTCTTCAGATATGGAACACCTGATTCAAAAGAAGAGGGAATTTAATCTATCGAAATGTAGACCTGAATTATTTGTCGACTATGAAAAAGCGATTGATCGAGTTCTCCGAAACAAACTATGATCTATAATATATCGATAGCCTTATAAAATCAATACAAATTGCATACAATGAAACTAGTCTAAAATAAAAATTAAAACTGGAGAACAAGTAACAGATAGGACAGAAGAAGTCATTCAAGTATTCAGACAGAGGTGCTCTATATCTCCTGTTCTTTTGTAGCTATTGATAGTTGATGAGACCATTATAAGCTAATAATGGTGACAGTATAGAACGAGAATACTAAGTGAAACCACCGCTTAAGATTCTAGCTGAAAATACATCCGAGAGTAATTTCGCTCATTGCAAAATACTGAAGAACTCGCGGGAATGTAAACTAGACTTGCTTGGAAGGAAATTTTATCTTAATTTTAGATGTGTATATAATTATCTATATCGTCGCTTTGGTAGTGAATGGTTCTATTCCACAGTGAGCAAGTTTCGAGATAAAGCGTTTTGAAATTTTTGTGCAATCAGAAAAACTACATTATTTAACATTGTGAGAGTAAATTCGAAATTGAAATGGATTTTATGTTCTCATACAATTAAGAAGAATGCTATACTATGTTTCATTTAATTAAAATATTTTAATATCAAACTTATATTTTATAATGTGGCTTAGAACCTTTCACCATATTTATTAATGAGGGATTATCTAACTTAAATTGATGAAATGACATAACCCAAATCTGATAATATGAGACAAAAGTATTGTAGATGATGCTAAAGACATGTATCTTATTTAAAATATTATCGATTACGGAAAAATCAGTGTATTTAATCCTTTCTGGCATCAATTTTTATTTGCAACACAAGGCCAAAAAAAACCGTTCTAAGTGTTATTATTTAAGGGATCCTCAACCTCATTTAAGGCCCAAAAATAAATTAATGTCAAATATCTTCAGGTAGTATAGAAATGTTTCCAAATTAAGAATTTACACTTATCGCATTATTTATTATATGTTATACAGTTATTTATGATATTATTATATCATAGATAATGTTATTTTTTTTTTTTTTAATAATAGGCCTTTTACATTTTATTTTACTGTTTCTTCATATATTAGCTCATGCGATAAGTATAACATTGTAAACTAATTTCATAATAATGGTCCATGGGCGTGAATTTGAACTGCCACTGGGGGAGACCCTGGTGTACCAGCATCATGCGGAAGTACTGCGTGAAGTCTGCAGCCAGGTAGTGCCACTCAAAACTTCTGTCCAGCAGCCAGATCTTGGGGTCCTCTCGTTTTAGGTCGGATTCGCACTCGCTCTTGTGAAGGTACACCAGACACACCTTTCCGATGCCTTGGCAAGCGTCCAGTTCGAAGATCTTGCACTTGACGCCGAAGTTGGGGCGCTGCCTGGGGTCGTCCTGCTCGCTGCAGATCTCGATGTCCAGCAGCGTGGGGCATTCCGCATCGCCCATGCTCTTGACGCCGGCCAGCCGTTGTAACTCAGACATAGAGTTGATCTTCATGTTGCCGATGGGGAGCACTTAAACTATAGGCCTACATACTATATTTCTTAAATTCGGATAAACTGCTTTTGAAAAGTGATGTACACAGGCGTGAAAGGGTTACATTGAACAAATGATACAAAGCATTAATTATATATAAGTCAACTTCTTCTGATGAAGTTACTGTATCTGAGCAGAGTATACTGTTATCACTAGTAAGAAAATCTGTTTCTCTTCGTTTAGGTATATTTTGTCACTGTGATGGTTGGAAATTCTAGGTCACTCAATCTTTCTAGAAAAATATGCAGGTTCAATTTCCTTTTCTGTATTGCAACTATTTTACCTTCAACCAGTTTAGTGTCCCTCTATCCTCATACTTGTTCTTATTAGTTATCAGTCGAGCAGAGAAGCTCTTAAAATCAAAGAAATCAGCGAAGTCCATTTCAACTACCCTATAGATAGGGTTTCATATTTTGGCTGTTCGGGCAATAGTATACCATCTATCTGGGGTAAAAATATCAGTCTTGTCTCCTCTACCTTCAATGGCAGAATAGATACTATCACATTCCATTTGAGAATGACCAGACTCCATAAATTATTGGTTAATCACGTTGATAGGTAACATCATTACAGCACGCAGAAACATAGTCACATTTATACGGTTACGGTTTTGCCCTGATGTTGTGTCCAAATAGATAGTCGCTTCTTGTACTGCTGGATGAAGATTTCTTATTAAAGTTTCCCAAAGACATATTGCTATTTCTTTTCTTCATGCCACATAAAATTTACAGCCTCAGAGTTGCCCAAATTATATGTAGTGAAATTAAAAGTTTTCAATTTCTGTATGTAATATAGTTTTCCAATATTCAACGCTGGTGGTGTGACAAGAATTTCTTACACATACATTGTGAAACAGGAAATGAATTTTCAGATTTAGCTCTTCTTTTATTAGCTATTTTATATACACTTGCTTCCTGTTTCCTAGCCACATCCAGATCCATATTTTTCTTGAAGTTCTTGTTATCCTGCCTCATCTTTGTTATTAAAAGCATACAGAAATCACATTGATCCTTTTTCGGCTTGTGGAAACCATAATTAAATACAGTGGTGATTTTTTTATAATAACTGGCCTTCTCAGGAGTTATACCAAGTTCTGCACAGTATTCTTTGTAGTCACTGTATAGCCTGTTGTCGGATAAGCCAGAGGCAAGGTATTTCATTTTAGTAGAACTTGGACAGTAATGTGAATGATACTACTGGTAATGGCTTTATATTATGAGACCTTATTATGTTTTTCGCACTCTCTATTTTCTTGTATGGTAGGCGTTTCTTGCCCCTTTATCTGTCTCTACTGTACCGGTATTTGTAATTTATTTTGAACATTACGTTTCCATTTTGTCGAATTTCGTTTCCTTTTCTTAGTTAAATTGCTGTCCTGTGTTATATCTTCATTCCTCTCGCTTATCTGATTTTTCTCAACTTGTTCTGTTATCTTCTGTCCATCAGAGTGTGCTGGTGATTCTAAATTATCTTCAGAAGTTGTCTCTTCATCATCCCCTTCTGGATGGTATGGCCGATCATTGTCACTTATATCCCCAAATAATTGATCACTACTGTTTTCAAAGTCTGGATTTATGTCAGTTTTACTAGAAGTTGATTTTGATGGCTCAGTACACAAAAAATAATGAAACAATGATGCCACAAGTCTAAATTCCTCAGCTTCCAGGAGTTAAAAACAAGATAATTTAAGCATTTTATGTGGTTTAAGCCTCTTCACAATTCACAACCTTTCGAGCATCCCTGTTCAAATGAAATTGTGAATGGATGTAAGACACTTGCAGGTGGATTAAGACCCTTCACAACCGTACAAACATTCCAGCATTTTTCCTTCCAATGGAACTGTGAATGGATGTAAGACACTTAAGTCTATTCACAACTCAGTAATTGTGGTATAGGGCTTTTCACAAAATTCAAATATCTCCTTATTTTTTAAATTAATCACATATTACCTTTAACAAATGTAAAATTTAGACTTCTTAGACTCCATAAATGGTTTTAAGTCAAAAATCAAAATTTTGTGGGTTAGACCCCTTCACCACCAAAGCGACGATATATGAATCTAATTTATTACTTTCCTTGTGAAAACACTAAAAAAATTAAACGTTAAGAAGTCATGTTACTTGAAGTACAATACAAAAGAAATGTAAGTCACAATGCTTTGTTATACTAAACAAAAAGAAAAACAAAGCTAAATTATTTTAATAAAATGTTAACATCAGCAAAGAAAACGCATTAATATATTACCTGCTCTCAGGATTACCAAGGTTACGGTAACTCAGCAATGAATTTCCTCCCGTATTGTTTCACTTACCTGAAACAAGAAAACAGGATTTTTATTAGAGGATTAGTTTCACTTGGAAACAAAACAAATATGTGACTTGCTAGCCAATATAAGACAGTAGTATAAGCACTGTACGTTTTGTTTATATTAAGATAATATCACATTCTTCAGAAAAATTCCATTTAAGAATATTTAAGAGCATATGGAATCTGGAAGCAGAAACGACAACTAAGTGCATTATGCAGATACAGCTTTCCTTAAAATGACTCTGGAATAAATTGCAGTTATTTCTCTTACACACCATTATTTCAAGGCAATTTCAGAAAAATATTTTTACACTGATGATAGTGAAATTGGAAAAAATAAGAACTTTATGTTTATTTTTTCATACAATGAACGCTACAAGTGCAGGGAATATTATCCCTATCAGTTTAAACACATACATAGCGCTTATTGTACACTGCGATCAATTTTGCTGTCCGCCGGAGTGTTTTGCCTATGGGCGTTAGCCGGTTAGCCAGTTATTCGGGTCTCGGTGATTAGCAATAAAATAAACCAACCATACAACAATACACAAACAAATTTAAGAGGCTCATTACTTACCAAAGTATCAAATGAGATATTGAAACTATCCGCCTTCATTATTCACAAATTTTTCGCGTCTCATTAGGAAATTATTCATCACATTTTACAAAAATCCACTCACAAAATGTGCGTCTACGTACGGGGTCACTTGGCTGAAGATCATGTGCCACAGTTATTTTATACGGCTTGAAGTGCAATAATTTCGTAGCCTTTAGCACAGACCCATATGAAAGTAGGCCTACCACTTGTGCAAGACGACGAAGAGATTTTCTAGGGGGATTTTCTAAACGATTACAAATGTCATGTAATCTTTCTTCGGTGTGAACTCTACGCTGCTTTTTTGGTTTCTAAAGGTACTCGTCCACGATGCTAGTTATATAGCGCGCTACTTCTAATAGCGCAATAGGAATATCACATCACGTTTACACACATGTCCAGAATAACACGTTATTTGCAGTTTTTTTTTTTTTTGTGTAGCGCTAGAAGCTGTCAGGAAGATCTTGCAGCACATCTTTACATGTCGCTATGAAATTCGCGCTTGGATTCTCTGGCGCAAGAGCGTTCTACTTGACTATGTAGCACTGACAGCCACTGTGGAGCCTTACTTGTTCACATGCCCATTGTAATTATTTTTCCATTTTGACCTTAAACAAATAAAGTGAAAAATAAAATAAGAAATATTCTTGATTATACTGTATGTCAATTCACAATATCAGAACCATTCCTACACATTATATATGAACCTCATATTATTTAATATTAATGGGTTAGTGCAGGGCTGTGCGATTCGTGTTAGCTTGAGCGACCTACAGTTACCTGTCTCATCCTACTCCCGCAATTGCACGCAGTAGCGCTCAGAGAGAGGATAAATGGCCGGACCTGGGAGTGTGTTGATGTAAATAATAAAATAATATGATATATAACAAGGGCCATGTCCCAACAGATATTTGTTTCCGGACACATGTTTATAGGAACTTTCGTTCTAGTTTCGACCTATACTACCTCCTATAAAAATATGCGACACTTTTTAAGCACCCTGTATATATATCATATACTATAATAAATGAAGATTTAGGTCATACATTATATAAATAATACTACCATTTATATCAATACTTAGAATATTTTCCATTTCTTCTACAGTTTTTCTTCAATAAACACAATGGAATATCTAGCACTGTACAGAAGACTTGCTGCGCCAGCTACAATATTATCTAACTTGATCATGCCAGAAGGAGGTAGCGCTAGACTTTCCTTAACGCTCTGTACACGGCGCAAGGATCGTATTAAAAGCCAGAAGTCATTTGTGCGCTTTTCCCTCATAGACTCTGCAATCTAGGAGCTCGCTGTGCAGTTTACAAGGTGCAATAGTAACCTTGCGCTGGAAATTCGTTGCAATGGACAGAAAACTAGCTCCGTGGACAAGTACCTTTAGGCTGGACACTTCCAGTTTCTTGACATTTTTTGATAAAGATTATGGACTGTTTTGTGATCGGGAGCGTCTACACCCGGGAATATTTCTTGAAAACGTCTTCCAACTTCACGAAAACAAATTACGGTTTATTTAACGATGCTCACAACTGCAGAGGTTACATCAGCGTCGCCGGTGTAACTTTACGGTCTGAGTTAACACATATGAATCGTAAATAAAGACACGCTATACCGTTGTAAACTCACGAGACATGATACACTTTGTGTATACTGTCGAATTAAGAAACGAACAACACAACATACATCCGGGAAGATCTGCGCTACGACTGCGACGTTCAGCAAGGTCAACAAGTAATCAAGCAGGCTTGTTACTCCCTCCAGTGCGCGGCAAACGAGTGGGGGCTCGTTCATAGGAAAATCCCGCGCATCGGGGGAAAGCATAACTGATCGCACTATATAACATAGTGACGGAGAATAGCCTCTCCCAGAGAGCTTAACCTCTCCCGCTGCCTTAGTTGCTGTTGTTTGCAGGTATATGCAGACTGCTCTGTTTACAAAGAGTTCCCCGTCCCTAGTATAACGTGATATGGCACCATTTTTAAGTCCCGTGTCGCTAGTACACTTTTTGTACGAACTCTACAATTCTCGTGTACGCTCTTTTGTAGACTTGTAATGTTTTCAAATGTGAACAGCAGATGGCAGCAATTTCATTTTCATTGCTAGATAGGTTTGAACTTCGATATCAGCCTAGTAGTTTTCAAAGAAACAAGTGAAGTCCTGTGTGTGGCTTTGTATAGGACAGAAACACTGATATTACAGAAAAGTGAAGAGAATATAAGATTTTGAAATGTGGATATGGAGAAGAATGGAGCTTGTGAAATCAACAGACAGAATAAGAAAGGAAGCTGTGCTAGAAAGAGTGAGTGAAGAAAGAATAATGCTGAAAATGATAAAAAAAAAAAACAGAGAAATTGACTGGATCACCGGATGAGAAGAAACTAGCTGTTAATGGTGCACTGAAAGGAATGGTGAACTGGAGAAAAATTCATGGTAGAAGAAGACAACATTAAGACATATGGATCTTATGTGGAGAGTAAGGAGGCGGCGGAAACCCAGAACGATTGTGTTTGCAGTGAAATACCTCTCCTTATATAGATATAAATTACCTATATTCCACTTTTTTTAACAACGAAAGGTTTACCTCCCCCTATGAATAATTATCACTTAGTAATACATAATATTTCATGTAATGAATTAACAAATAATTATTGTAATTGCCCACATCTAACACCTTCCACAAAAGTTAAATATTTAGGAATTATTATAGACCAGCATTTACGTTTACAAATTGATTTCATGTGTACAAATATAAGAAAGACAATTTATAAATTCATAATACTTCCAAATTTTATTACTAAAGAGGCATTGAGAATAATATTTTTAGCTTTGGTACAATCATTAATACAATATGGAATAATAAATTGGGACGGAGTAGCATCATCTGTACTTAATCCATTAATTTTATTACACAGAAGTTAATAATAATTGTCTGACCCAAAATATGGATTAACCAACAAATTTAATTTATACACATTTTAATGTATTGTCTATTGAAGAAATTTATAAATATAATTTACTAACTTACTACCACAGAAATCAAATAAAACATAAATCTAATCGACATGAATATCGTACTCGAAGACAAAAGTCTACTTTCCCATTAATTGAGCCTAAATGTCGTACAAGTGCAGCTCTTAAACATGGTGGTAGTTTCGGCCCAAGACTTTATAATAAAATTACAAACCATTTTCCAAATTTGAAATATTTTAAAATTGAAGATTTCAAAAAAGAAATTTGTAAAAGTATCCATGATATATTATAATATTAACAAATGTATTTTTTTACCTTTTATTTCTGTCGACTATATTCATGTTTATATTGAATATCACTGGCTTCTGTCGGATTGTCAATTTATATTAAATGTGTATTTTTCTCTCTTTCTTCTTTATTCTTGCTCTTGTGTTGTATTTATTGGTTTAAGTTAAGTTACTTATTTAGTAAACTGTCCTTGTAAATTTTATGTTATATTATTGACTAACATTGTAAGACCACACCGTACACGAGCCTGGCTCTTACGGTAGTGCCTAGAAACATTTTTGTTTTATAAATGTAATTTGTACTCACTAGCTAATTAGTTAAATAAATAAATAAATAAATAAATAAATATATGAAAGAAAGAATGAATATAAGCATTGCAATGTACAGAACTTTAGAATCCTTTGTCTCAGAACTACATTTTTAATCACATACGAATACCTAGCCTATAAACATTGAAACTGATATAACGTTGATCTACTACAGACATCATTAGGAAATTTTACAGCATACAATTTTATGAAGTGCTTCAAAGAAATTGATATAATGAAGTTTTGTTGTAATCAGTTGCTACTGTTTTCTGAAGAAAACATTTTTATCCACTCACTCACTCACTCACTCACTCACTCACTCACTCACTCACTCACTCACTCACTCACTCACTCACTCACTCACTCACTCACTCACTCACTCACTCACTCACTCACTCACTCGTTTATTTATTTACAAATTAATACTGCATATTTTGTGCCCTTTTGCAGTGTGATTTCAATCGACATTTTAATATTCACTTCAATTTAATATTCAATACGAAACACTTAAAAATGTGAAATTAAAAATTCGTGGAGTATGTGTGTGGACATTGCTGAATGAAGAGTTTAATACAATACGACATTGTTTGCTCTTTTATTATCGTTATTATAAAAAAAGGAGAAATAATTATTACATACGCGTTCATTGAACATTAAAAGTCACATTAAAAGATCATAAACAACTGCCGTCCTGCATTTATTTTTCCCAAAGGCAGATTTTTTCAAACAATGAAATTTCAATATCTATTAATAATAATAATAATAATAATAATAATAATAATAATAATAATAATAATAATAATAATATGTTGTGGTTATCTAACGTCTGAACTAGATGAAGGTGATAATGTTAAAATTAGTCGAGGGTCAAACGCCGAAAATTACACAGAATTTGTTCTTACTGAGTTAAGGGAAAATCCCCAAAAAAACCTCAACCAGGGAACGTGTCCCAACCAAGATTTGAGCCCGGGTCCGTTCATTTCACGGTTGAAGCATGCTAGCCATTATTCCACAGCGGTGGCTATATAGGAGTTGGATTTTCTTTTGCCTGATGAATCAACTTGGCCTATTAATCGTAGCGTATTACATTTTTCCTCTCTTCTTATGAAGTTGATAGTTGCCTTTGAAAGGGTGTAACATCTTGAATTATGTGATGCAGGTGAAAAAGGTAATTCTAAAGCATTTATTTATAACAAATAATTATCGCCTTCAATGGATGAATAAACTCGAATACTTGTTCTGTGAAATGGTTGTGATAATAAATGTAGGCCTAATGAAATTATTTTCCTCTCTCCTGAAACATGAATTAATTTTGTCGTTGACATCCTTCTTCCTAGGAGGTATACATTAATTCTTATTACTAACAAGATTATCAGGCCTGCCAGTTTTTTTTCAATCGGTTATCATACATTCCATCCAGTGATATATCTCAGTACACAAATACTTATCGTGCTCTGAAGGGTAATTTCATTAAGAGAGAGAGAGAGAGAGAGAGAGAGAGAGAGAGAGAGAGAGAGACATATGTGAAGTTACATACAGTTTCTGTGATATAGTGGAGTACTAGCTTCGAATGGAAGTTTTGACTAGCAACTTGGATCACGTGTGAACCACGGCTGGTCAAAGTTCTAAAATGGAAACCAAGTCTGGTTTGCATATGAGTATTTCCATATTTATCCTAACTGTTGCCAGGCAACTTGGTGTCGCAGCGCACTGCTGACATTGCTCAGTCCTCATTACGATTTGATGCGCGCGGTTGGAGCTGGTGGTATCTCATTAAGAGGGACAAACACTGCGGGGGTGGAGAATGAAAACGTCGTGCCGTCTCTTACCCTTGGCTGCGCAACCCCTGGGGCTGTGCCGGCAGACCGCCTCGTAACTAATGCAAAAGCTTTCGTATACAAGTTACAGGTTGATTCCACATTTTGCTGTTCGACGTGAATACCCACACCCAAGAGCAGGTGGAGCCCTCATTTCAACAAGGGCTTCATGTTAGCAGCCCTTTAGCAAATCGTTGAAACGTCTACGTTAGCGTATGTTTATAAAGTTGAGAGGTTTTGGAATTATGAGAGATGTAGCGTTCACGAATAATGAAGACATAATGCTTTCCGTCACCTCTGACCATATTATTTGAAACAGAGTCCGTGGATCGCCTATCTTGCAGTTACGCCAATAAATGTATTTCAGAATGCTCTGCGTTCGAAAGCAGTGTAACGTCTCTTCTCCGATAAGAAATGAATAGACCACACGCCTCGTTGTCTAAACGACACTGCTTTGTATATTTGTTAGGAATAATAGTAATAGAACATATGAACAGTGAAATGTTTTTTGAAGTGTTATTGAAATCAGGATAGTATCAGTGGAATGTGTCGTAGTTCCAGTGCACTGAGTGAGTTGACAGCGAAATGAGTGTAGTACTGAAAGGTACTTGTGCAGGTATGAACATATCATACTCGTGGGTTTTAGTTCGAACATAGGGTTAAGACTCAAATTAGATTTACTTTAAATGTTATTTTAAGTGATCGTGCTTCATTTAATTAGGATGCTCCTTGTTATTTTTATTAATTGTATTTTTTATTAATTGTGTTTATGATTGTCATTACTGAGTAATTAATTACCACTGCCACCGGGTATTTACCCATTTGCAGTGTGAATAAATACATACGTACAAATTACAATTATTGAAGGTGAAGATATGCGAGCAGCACTACAGTGTTTGTCACTGATTGTTCTGAATACCGTACAACTACAGTATTTTTTTTAGTAGGTTATTTTACGACGCTTTATCAACAGCTTTGATTATTTAGCGTCTGAATGAAATGAAGGTGATAGCGCCGGTGAAATGAGTCCAGGGTCCAACACCGTAAGTTACTCAGCATTTACTCATATAGGGTTGAGGGAAAACCCCGGAAAAAACCTCAACCAGGTAACTTGTCCCGATCGGGAATCGAACCCGGGCCACCTGGTTTCGCGATTAGACGTGCTAACCGTTACTCCACAGGCGTGGACCAACTACAGTATTCCATAGATCTGCACGTATATATAATTTTGGATGTGAATGAGCGTATTCCATAGGTCACCGTGGAAGTGGATGCGCATAAAATACACATATATGCCATAAATCTCTTTGAAAGTGAATATGCATTAAGTGGACATATGCCATAGGCCATTTTACACGTATAGATGCTATTAACATGCACATCTAGGCCTATTACACATTTTACATTACTTTGATCTATTTATATCAAAATCTCCTTCATTAGCAAAAAAAAAAAAAAAAAAAAGAGCCTAGAATGGACGCAACTTAATGGTAAATAAATTGTAGTAAATAAATTATTATTAAAAAAATAGAAGGAAAATGACATGTAAAAACCAAGTGAAGGTGGTTCAAAACAGGTGATCTGAAGTGAATTAATTTCACACTCGAAGACAAAAATGTAAGAAAAAAGAACGAATTGATGCATTACAGGATCATAAAATGCCTTTGGTTTTCCTAACGCGCTAAGATAAATGTCGGGTGAGCCCCGAAAGAAATGAGTCACAGCTACATCTCGCCACACACAAATATCAGCATTTTTCAAATTAAAGCCTTCTGAAATCAAAGCCTGTTGCCTTCTGTGACGAATTTATTCGACTTTCTCCCGCACAGTGCAGGCTACTAACAACTTCGGCGATCCTGCCTTGTTATAGTTCTGTCGTGCTGCTTCCGCCCCTCTTGTTATAGGTATTAGTTTACGTCCACTTTCGGCTGTCACAAAATCTATAATGTTACTTTATAATAAATGGAACGGCAAGAATCGGAGACAAGTGGCCTCCCAATTTCCCATTAGTTCGTTTTATCATTCATTCATTCATTGATTAATTAATTCATTCAGCTGAAGAATGTTAATTGATCGAAGAATCATGAAGTAATGTAGTAGTAGGAGAATAAGCTCGATTCAGCGTTAATGGCCCTTGTCTTAGGTTGTTTGGCTAGTATTTTATTTATAAGAATTATTATTTTGTATTATTTTTTTGGGTGTGTGCGTCACGAGAATAAATGTAATCATAAACGTGCAAGGAGGGGAGAGGGAAGAGAAAGAATGAAAATAATATCTATGTAGAGATGGCCGATATTTCACAAACCGATATTTTGTCACAGGTATTTTTTTGTCACAGATAAACCTGTGACTGATGACGCTAAATATCTGTGACAAAATATCGCTATCGAAATCTGCTCCGTATTCAGTACTCTGTCACCGTTGCAACGTCTGTGACTGACATTTTCTCCTCTACGTCGTGGGTTTGCACATGCGCATGATACAATGACAGCAATCGGGCGGTGGTATTTGATTATTTTTTCGTGATATTTTGTTCAATATTTTTTTTTTTTCAAACTGATGATGTGTTGCAAAGTTATTAGCGGCATTATAATAATATAATCATGAATCTGACATTTTGTTTTCATATTTTAGTCTGTATATATGTTTTACAAATATTTTATGTATTCCCCGAGATCTTCACATTTTCATATCATGCTCACTGTCAATTTATATTAATTTGTAAGTATTTTCCACTCAATTAAAATCGAACGAGACAAAACTGGCTAATATGATGGGCAACTTATTTCGCTAAACTAACCTTGAGGTAGTTCCCTTCGTATTCCCCTTATACACCTTGCATATACGAATCTGCGACAGGTCAGGTTTGGTTGGTTTAAGCTTTTATTATGCCTAGACATATAGGATCAACGACTAAACTAGCGTTGAGGTAGTTCCCGTCGTACTCCGCATATACGAATCTG
The DNA here is from genome assembly GCF_040183065.1 of Periplaneta americana. Taxonomy (NCBI): domain Eukaryota; kingdom Metazoa; phylum Arthropoda; class Insecta; order Blattodea; family Blattidae; genus Periplaneta; species Periplaneta americana. Next base: position 101,128,660 of record NC_091124.1, read on the forward strand.
TGACAGGTTAGGTTTGGTTAGTTTAGGCTTTGTTATGCCATGGATATACGATCAACTGCATCTCCACAAAAAATCAAATTCAACGATTTTCACTTCCGAAATCACCTAAACTACCTCACCGCTAGTTTAACCCGAGGAACTGTCTCTCCACCCCCCCCCCCCAAAAAAAAAAAAAAAACCTTATAAATGCAACGATTTTCACATTCGAATTCGCCGAAACTACTTCAGCGCTAGTTTCACCATCTTATAAATTATGTAATGACTACACGATTTAAATAGTAATAATAGCATTGGTTACCAATACTTTATCTTGTGTAAAATCCTGTCTGAACAACAGTTTTGTTTTGTAATTATTTTCCATTGTTTTTCGGAATACTGATGTTTCGTTAATTTTTATTCTGACTCATTATTATAATGTTAATGCAGGATCAATTTTTAAAACGATTAGGATAATCACATAACCTCAATTTCTCCATACCCAACTACATTAAAAAATTATATCTACAATCAACTACGATATAACCTCTTGGTATATGAGGTTAACTTTTTACATGTTTCTGTTGAGTTAGGTTAGTATTTATTTGTTAATGGTACATGTACATAACTTATTTGTTGCATTTTCCCATATACACCACTGATGTGTGGCGTGCATAGAGAATTCGTATTCACATTGCACTGCTCTTCAATATTTCCTTTTAATTTTTATCGGTGTGACAAAATATCGGTGTAATTCATGCATATTGTGCTTACTTATCGATATAAATATCGGTGTGACAAAATCACAGATAAAAGTCACAGATATTTGTCACAGTCACAGTTGTCACAGATACTTGGAAATATCGTTTAAGCTCAACTCTACATCTATGCTCGTAGCTGAGGGACACTGATGTCAAGAAAAATACATCATCATGACATTGTTTAGTCAACAGACGTAGTGGTTAGTATCGGGAAGTCTGGAAATTGTGTTTTAAGACGGAGTGCACCGCGACATGATAAGGAAGTGTTAGGTGTTATGACTGCGTAGCCTGACCTGTGTGACCCAGCTCGCCAGCAGTGATGAGTAAAGGCCCATTCACAATGAAAGTTAAACATAACCGTAACATAAACACAGAATTTTGTGGCTAGGTTATCAAATAGGATCATTCACAATGATTCACATAAACATTGACATATACATTGCCATTAGACGTTAACGTGAAAGTTTGCAAACTCCAAACTTTCATGCTTATGCTTACGTGATTTGCAAATAGTACACAATCGTGGAGCGCTGATGTATAGGCCTACGACAGAATATGAAGAAATGGCGTCGTTGTTATATTTCCATGGTTACCAAGTATCTTTGCGGTTATGTTTATGTTCCCATCGTGAATGTTCTTGATTTTACAGTAACGTTTACATTTTTAACGTTTACGTTATGTTTAATTTTCATTGTGAATGAGCCTTAAGTCGCTCTTAGTCTAACTTATCTGTTTACTTTTTGAAAGGGGCAAAATCCCTGAAACAAGATTATTACTATGGTTAAGGATCGCCATTGAACGCGGTGACGAAAACGTATTAGATAGTTATATACTGAGGTAGATGGCAGTATTCCTTCGCTTTGACTGAAATTTTAGTTGACTTGTATTCAACTCGTGGCAGATTGTGGGGATGGTGATTATGGTAACAGTACTATGTAAATGATAAGAGTAATATATCATGCACTTTGATCGTTAAGTTACACGAATTTAAACATAGTAATACATCTTTCTCCACAATAAGATTATATAAATTCTAAATTAGAGACATCAGCTCAAAGAATTTGAGTGACCACAAGGGTCCTGAATACAATAAATATGTACAATATATGTGATGTGATACATAAAAAAAAGTTAATTGTTTAAGGCAAATATAAATGGATTAATTGAAATAGAGATGATGATGTAGTATTTGAAGAGAATCCTTGATAATATTTATAAGGACAGACATTACATAATCAAAGGGAATGTGAAGTTCCTTAAGATAATTCCATGTGAATTTGGGTCGTTTGGTGCATTTCGTCATCATTCTTGTGAGAATCTCAACCAATATCAGACATTCACAGACAACGAGATTCTCTCTTGCTCACGTTGTCAATAGCTTTCCTCATGAGTGAAACGATGTCTCACTATATTACTAATTCATTGGAACCTTTAATAAATTCAGAATATGAATATATATTTATATTCACATATATGAGGTCTCGCCATCCTCATTGAATAATCACGAATACTATTTTGTGTTAGTAGTCAACATGCATATACCTAATAATTTGAGAAAAATTCGTTTCAGCACAGGAAATCGAACCCGGGATCTCTCAGCTCTGCGCGCTCTTTCCAACTGAGCTACGCCGGGACACGATCCATGGTGCCGGCTGAACTCTCCTCATTATATCTTCAATGGCCTACTACCTGCATTTTTAAACATACAAGTCATATATGCAGGAGCGCATATTTAAATGACTTTATGGCCATATTATAGCAATAGTTTTTGAATTCTGTTAACATTGATATATATCTATATTCATATATATGAAGTCTCGCCATCCTCATTGAATAATCACGAATACAATATTGTGTTAGTAGCCAACATGTATATAACTAATAATTTGAGAAGTTTGTATCAAGTTCATTTCCCCTTTTTTTAAGCAATCACAGTTTTAAATAAAAAAATCATTTTAAACATTATAACCTTCAGTCAAACAACCTCATTATATTAGAAACGATTAAAACAACAAAGCATACCAAATTACATCTGTTTCAACAACTCTTAAAAGAATTATTGACAACAATATCTTTGGATTTAAACAGTAACTGTAAAAATTAGAATTCAGCCTTTCAGAATTTCCTTTAACTCATATCTCAACACAATTAGCACATGATTTTTAATACTCTATCAATAAAATCATAATCTATACGAATCATTACAGCATACAGACTTCTGATGTAGCTTCATTCCAGCCTAGCAGAAACCTGTTTATCCTCACCATCTCCAACCATTGGTAGAATATCTCGTTACCAAACAATATCAAGGCCTTTTCCATCAACTATTCGAGCCTCCCCCTAAAAAATAACTGCAATCAATTTATCGTACAGGATAGCGAAAAAGCAGAAGAATTAAATTCCTATTATGCCACTTTTTGGGATGAGGACAATAATACCACACTTAGCTTCTGTGGAAAATACGGGTCAGTTTTCTATCAAGCCTAGGGACATAAGGAGAAGGATCTCTAAATTGAAAACTCATAAATCAGTAGGACCTGATGGTATCGCCGGAGACGTACTGAAATTGGGAGGGGAAGCCATGATTCCCTATCTAGTGCGTACATTTGAAATATCAATTAACAATGGTACTGTTCCTCGAGATTGGAAAGATGCAATAATGGTTCCAATTTATAAGTCAGGGTCTCGCTCAGATACAAAAAATTACAGACCGGTCAGCCTCACCTCTGTGGTTTGCAAACAGATGGAACACTTGATTTCAGCTTATCTAAGGCAGCATTGGGATAACTCAAATTGGTTACATAACTGTCAGCATGGATTTCGTGGGGGCTATTCATGTGAGAGTCAATTAGTAACTGTATGTCAGGATTTAGAAGACGGAATAGATTCCAGTAGCCAAGTAGATGCAGTGATTATTGACTTTTCACGCGCATTCGATGTAGTCCCACACGATATATTGTTGGTTAAACTACAATCAACGGGGATTGACTTCAGAGTGCTCCAGTGGCTCAAGGAATTTTTAACTTGTCGCACTCAGAGAGTACGGGTAGGGGAGGAATTATCGAACCCAATTGAAATTACTTCCGGAGTCCCACGGGGGAGTGTCTTGGGGCCTCTTCTATTCCTGGCTTTTGTAAATGATCTGCCAGTTAATATCTTGTCTAGGGTTCGCTTATTCGCGGATGATTATATGGTATACAGGGAAATAAAAAGTTATGAATATACTAATCTTCTTCAGACTGACCTAAATAGAATACACGATTGGCCAATAGCCAACAACATGAAAATAAATTCTCTAAAGAGCAAAGCCATCAGCTTTACAAGGAAAAGAAATAAAATAGTCGCATCGTATACGTTAGGGGGTGAAACCATTCCGGAAGTTAACAAATGTAAATACCTCGGAATAACATTTAGCAGCGATCTCGGCTGGGGGGAACACGTTACGGACACAGCGGGAAAAGCATAGAGAGCGTACACTTTGTGATGAGGGTACTAAGAAAAGGGTCTGATAAATCCAAAGAGATTGCATATAAATCACTAGTACGTCCAGTAATGGAATATGGTGCTGCATGTTGGGATCCTTACAGATTAAAACATATTAAGACGCTGGAAAAGATTAAAAAACGGGCTCTCAAGTGTTGTCGGAAAAATTCACCATTAAAATGGGACTCACTCAAGGACAGGAGAACGCAAATTCGATTATGCGCACTGTTCAAAACATACAGAGGTGAGCCTGCCTGGAGAGAAATATAAAATAGGTTGCAACCGCCAAATTACTCTTCAAGGAACGACCACTCATATAAATTGAGGGAAAGAAGACAGAGGACGAACACTGGAAAGTTTTCTTTTCTCAATCGTACTATCAGGGACTGGAATGCTTTACCTGCAGACTTACTAAAGGCTTTACCAACAACCAAAAACGTATTTAAAAATAGGCTTAAGGACTTTACTAATAGACGGTAATTATACACAGTATGTAAAGGGTGTAAATGATATTTTGTTCTTGAAGTGTTGTATCAGTGAAGAATTATGTTATGTCAGTGAAGTGTATTGTGTCAGTGAAGCGTGTTGTGTCAGTGAAACGTGTTCCTGTCAGGGAAGCTTTATAGCTTATAGTGGCAGTGCAAAGAATTTGAACAGTGAAATGTTTTTGAAGTGTTAGTGAAATCAGGATAGAATCAGTGAAATGTGTCGTAGTTCTAGAGCAGTGAGTGAGTTGACAACGAAATGAGTGTAATGTGGAAAGGTACTTGTGCAGGTATGAACATATCATACTCGTGGGTTTTAGTTCGAACTTAGATTTAAGATACAAATTAGATTTATTTTAAATGTTATTTTAAGTAATCGTGCTTCATTTAATTTAGGATATTCCCTATTATTATTATTATTATTATTATTATTATTATTATTATTATTATTATTATTATATTAGTATTAATTATTTGTATTAATTATTGGTATTATTAGCTGTATTTTTAATTAATAAGTTTTATTATTGTCATTATTGAGTGTAATTAGTTACCACTGCCACCGGGTATATACCCATTGCAGTGTGAATAAATAAATACATACATACATACATCTGAGCTGATGGCTCCGACTGTCCTCAACTCCCCACTCGCCCCGCCTCCACTATCCAGTTGGGGGAGAAAGGCTATCGACTCATGTGCATAGAAACGAGAAAACATCATAATTTGCTACATCGAAAGTCCTTCTTTTCTGACCACACATATTCAAAGATCATAAAGAAACACCAGTGATAAATATGATTACATTCTGCCGGATTACAAAAGAAACCACTCAAACATACTGTTACATCAGTGAAAAAAAAGGCAAAGAGACAAACACATAGTCCTATAGTGAGTCCTTAAGGAACGCAACAAAATCGACACTTGTCTACCAAGAATAACCCGGATTCTCGAGCCTTGGTGCTACAAATGATTTAGCATGAGTTATAGCTAAGGGTTCAAGCCCCATATACATTCCACAAATACAGCAACAGATGTCTCTCAATTGAAATTATACACTCTTTTTTAAGGGAAACCGTCTAATTAATTTATTATGAAGCTAGCCGTGAAAATGTCAGAGTACATTTTGAAGTAGGATCTCTTAATCACCGTAAACAATACGGAGTGTAATCAAAATTGATTTAATGGCAACATTGAGCTTCAAAAGCTGTGTAGGTAGACAGTACATCCTAGAAGACGTTTATGGGTTTATGTTGCGAAAACCGATCCGGCGGACTACGTCGCATGCGATGAACATATTCTGCTTAATTCTGGGTGGTAATCGGAGCGTGCTACCATCTCGAGTTTATGATGAGTTGAAACCCTATCTGCAAGTCATTTTCGTCAGCGAAGTAAATGCGCCCTCGAAACAGCATCACCTGCGACCGAGATTAATTACACTCACCCGGTCGTGAATGTTGCTCGGAGGCGCTCTTTGTGTGCCAGCGATATTAGAATCCGCCGCTGAGCTTGTAAATCCCTACAAGGGGTCGATTCCCGGAGATAATAATAATTTTAATTTATTTACAGAACTTGGCTTTTGGCCACTCCATGTTGAGTATAATGTTTTAGAGATCGTGATGTTTTCAGGTAGCAACTTCTGTTGCATGTTTGGTTTCAAGTTTTGTAATCTCATTTCTCCTACTTCGCAATGTTGAGATCATTATATTCGTATACAACTCGATGCAGGAATCCCATGTCATAGAGTTAGTGAGATCGGCCTAAGAAATTACAAAACAACACTGTTTTTTCTCCTTTAATTTGTCATGATTTTATAGGGCTACTTTGAGTCAGTGTATATTTAATGCAGACGCCAATTAGCTGTGTAACTTTGTACCACAATGAAATGTCAAATTTCAATTTTTTAAAATATTTTTTATGTTTATTATGTCTCAATCTATAAAATAAGGTAAGTGAAGGTAAAAGGTAAAGGTAGCCCTGTTACATCCCATGGGGTGCATGCTTTCTTGACCACGGCACTAGAAGGAGGTGGTGTGGTCGGCATCACGTTCCGACTCCCATTTTATCCCCAGGAAAGTCCCGGTACTCAATCTGATAGGAGGCTGAGTGAACCTCGGGGCCGTTCTGGAAGTTTAGAGACGAAAAAATCCCGCCACCACCCGGGATCAAACCCCGGACATCCCAGTCCGCAGCCAGCTACTTTACCAACTGAGCTACCTGGCCGAGTTTTTTTTAATCAATTCACGTTTTATATATCAATTTCAATACACACTATTTTAGGTAAGTATAAAAATATGGTCCACAACCGTGGAGTCACGGTTAGAGCATCTGGCCGCGAAACCAGGTGACCCGGGTTCGATTCCCGGTCGGGGCAAGTTACGTGGATGAGGTTTTTCCGGGGTTTTCCCTCAACCCAATATGAGCAAATGCTGGGTAACTTACAGCGCTAGACTCCAGACTCATTTCACCGGCCTTATCACCTTCATCTCATTCAGAAGCTAAGTGACATGAGATGTTGATAAAGCGTCGTAAAATAACTTATTAAAATAAAACATAAAAATATGATAGGAGTGGTACAAAGATACCCCAAATGACTGTCATTATTTTATATCTATTTTATGATATCCTGGAGTCCATGTTTCTGCTGACATTTTTTCTTGTGATTTTTTACTCATCTAGCGCTATTCAGAACATCACACTGATACGAGTAAATGTATACAAATCTTTAAGTGAAGTCTTATTTCTCATAAGAGAGATTCATTTTAACGTATCGCAAACCTTCGATTCCAGATCCTCAATTTCAATTTTATTTAAAAGGGACATTTAAAATAAATTATTATTACTGCCCTTAAAATCCATCGCTTTTAGTCGTGCTTTGAATTGTCGAACAACGGATCTAATACAAACATTTTGTGTATTACATTTTCTACTACAGTTTATTAATACAGATATAGGACACTTATTTTGACAAAAGTTAATAACATTGTATTCTCCCGAAGGATTTCTTATCCGAAGATTGAATTTTAAAGTGGGATTAGATATTCATTTGTAGGCATATTTATGTGATATATTATAACTTATATCCATGTGTTATTATATAATAAAATTAGTGTTTCATTTAGTATCGACCAACATAGAATTCTATAAAGTCGATGGAGAAATCAGACACTCAGGTAATTTTATTTATAAAAAATTTGCTACATTAATCAAATAAAATATTAAAAATTTAGTTTTATTGCAATGTAAACACAATGTTTGACATAGATGTAAAGTTCATGGGTTTAAACTGAATGAGAGCAATGACCACTGAACACTAAAAACATTCAGCATGATTTCTATTGGGAGTTAATTATAGTCAGAGAATCCGAGCCTTGAATTAGTTCGAGAGACACCCATTTCCAATGATGTAGGTAAATTAAAATTATCGGCAGTGCCTTGCTCGTATTAAACTTACAATATTTGTAGATTGTAAATATGACGTTCTACAAATTACATCAATTGCAAAAATCGGGAACGGTGAATTACCACAAAATTGCGGTTGGGTCAGTGTGAAATATGTGAATTGCCACAAGGCAAGGCTGATACATTTGTGGTACACGAAAAAATCACCACTCACTTTCTACGTCGTTTTCAAGAATAAAATCTTCGCCTCTATTTGTCTTTATGGTCATTGATTCCAGCACTTCTTGGACCTCTCGTCTTCTTTTAGGCAAAGCGGGATGTACAGTTGATCTGATAAAATGTGTATTTCGCCTAATAAGTTCAGGATCCGCTGTTGTCAGCTCTTGTTCATTATCATGATTTGCCAATTCAACACGAATTATTTTTTTAGATTTTTCAGATAAGTTTTCTATTGCTTTTCTTTTGCAAGTATTGCTTTATTTCGTACCTCGGCTATGTTCGTGTGATTATGAATAAAGTCATACTTACCCATGTCATTTATTTCTTCAGTTAACCCTGTTGAATAAACCTTCGCTCTGCTGCTTCTTTGGACACACCGCCATGTATGTTTGAAACTTTTAGATATAATATGATCATAAAATTTAAAACTGTTGGTCACTAAAAGTTGTTTACTTTTTTCACTGTAAGTCAAATGCACTGCCATCAGTAAGCAGGGTAGAACAGACACTGATACGAAACATAAGCAACACGTACCAAAAATAAAATTTACTGTAGGTAGTTTTGTGGCAATTAACATATCTCGCAGGTACCAACTCAAAAATTGACCGCAAGTAGTTTTGACATCACAATGCAAGATGTTGGTCATAGAACACAGATATGAAGATAATTCGAAGCATGTTGCAAAGATACTAACAACAGCGAACAACAATGACTTCCGGTTTAAAAAAATCTGAAAACATGAATAACAGATTGTGAACATCTAAAAGGAAATCAAATGTAACCCAATTTCGCCCTTTCGATTTTTGAGATAGCCTAAATGGCGACTTAATTTTATTGCTCTCCGATTGCCCCAGTTATGTAGTCTAAATTGCAATATATTGTCCGATCTGGCAACCCTGAGCTGATGGTTTAAGGGCCAGAACTTCGTTATGGGGACTGTTACTGTCGTAGAACAGCTTAATTCCGCGCCGTAGTCTGGCAGACGTTTTGCAGATACAATCCGGAGACACATGAGTGAAGACATCTTGGACAGGTGCTCGTAACTCTTCCTTGGGCGATACCGATTATTATTTCCACTGCATGGTTAGCATGATTCACACTCCAACATAAATCTTCGCGAAATAAAGGGGCTGCGCCTACTTGCCGACTACTCTGTATCAACGGCCACCATTAGGAATAGAGTTTTTACCTAAACCAAACGTCCCGCCATCCATTAAAAATGTTAACGAATTTTGTGATCGTTCCTGAAAACATCTAGGCCTACTAATTTCGGGATGATGTTTCAATTCGAAGAGTAGGCTACGTTTATTGTTTGGTTGTCGTTTTAACAATAGCGATATCAAAAAAATATTCTGCTAGTAATAAATATTTCCTGAATTTTGAACTCATGGTTGAAGCATTAATTTAAATTTTAAAACATACTTTGTGTCAATAGTTATTTTACAGCACATGAAATGCATGGAGAATTAGGTATCCTGGCACACAAACTTTCTTCATCTACTCATTCTTTTTTAACGAAACGGTGGAAGTCGGTGGTCCAACTTCCAAAGTGCGTACACTAGACTTGCTTGCAAGAATAAGATTAAGACACGATGTCAAAAAAACCAGCACTCACAAAACGTTACAAAAAGTAGATTCCGTCTACATGGGTGTCGGAATACAATGAAAAGAAAGATCGGCTAGAGACTGGGATGAAGATGTAATGTATACCAAGCAGAAAGACGAGGAAGAGAAATGAGTGACAAGGCAAAGATGCTGGAGCGGTACGGGAAAAGGCCGCAAAAATTATAAACACTCTCTAAAAGGCAGCAATTGGAATCGTACGTTCTCTAGATAACTCTGGTATTTAAACACGTGCACTTACATATCTGTCGTTCATTACTTTGCAATTCTTGAAGCTCATTTTAAAAGAAACATTTCTAATACTGCTGTGCATTCGTAAAAATAACTGTTCATATTCTTAATTTCAGTAGCTTGAGATGAAGAGTACTTATTTTCTTCTGTATCAATATCAGTAACAATTACAATTCGTAATATCTTTCATGCCTACTTTGCCTTAATTAATTTTAAACGTTGGTACCAAAAGAGGAATCACTACTTGTTACTTACATTATGGTAGGCCTACTCAAGATCTTGTGGTCGGTCTCATGAATACCTGATGCAGTAGTTTTTCTTCGGCATATAAGAAAAATTCACTTAGACAGCAGAATTATGAACAACAACTGAAGAACTCCAGATTACGGAAATTGAATACATTGTGATATCAAACACAGATACATCAATGACTCTTTATTCATTCTTGTACAGGGTGTTTCCATGTTAGTGTTAAAAACTTCCAGCAAAAATAGTTGTGTGGAAATGAAATAATTTTCTTTCTTTGTACACCTTATTTATGTGTATTTATCTGTACATCTTACACATACTGTATTCATCTGACGTTGTTTACGATTCCATTCAGTGCGCTGTCTGAGGGGTGGGGACAGGAAACTACAGTACACTAAAGCAATGCAGATAGCGTAATGTATAACGGACATGGTCGGTCCTGATATGCACGTTTGTAGACAGCAGTGTATGTGTATAAGTTGCAGTGTCCAGCCGATCAGTCCTAGTGAAATGGAGGAGCGGAGTAAGCAGATCTGATTTTCTAATACGGATGAGCCAATGAGAACAGTAGACAAGCCAATGAGAACAGTAGACAAGCCAAGTACCAATGTAGGAGACATTCGGCCCATACCATCTTTCCACAACTGTTCCAAAGGTTAAGGGAAGGAGGGCACGTGGTGCAAAATTACAATTCCATTTCCACTCAACTATTTTTGCTTATAACTTTCGACTCAGTCATTTCCGGACCAGGGTTCCTGATCTCAAATTGATACATGTGCCCTTCCCCATCACCCCTGAATATTTGTAACACCAGCCCGGAAAAGCCATGTATATGAGGCAAGTAATAATAATACAAAAATTAATGTTATTGTTACTGCTTTGTCGTGCGTATCCCTTATTGAATTTTACCTTTTGCGTGTTGGTTTTCTCTGATGTGAGGATTCTAAGTTAATAATAAAGTAAAGTTCTCATTTCCAAGTAGCGACCAAATAGCCAGAACGAAGTATGGACACTACTTAAAAAAATAATATACGACAAATGCAAGAGAAATACACATAATTAGATCTATGCCATGCAGTGAGAGGAATTTCTTTTATTGCAAGAATCGATCTCATATCCCTTCCATTTACAGATTAATGTATCTCTGTAGTCACAGCAGAGGAAATAACGATGTAAAGGGACTTTCTTATGTTTCCGAGTAATTCGCATTCACACAGTTTTCATTATAATCATAATATATTTAAATTAATTTCGTAAGTACATAATCATGTCCACTGCTATGGTCTCGTGGTAGCGTCTCCACTCCCGAACCTAGCTGACCGGGGTTCGACTCCCAGCTTCGGACGAGTGCCTAGGTGAGGTTTTTTCGGTTTTTATTTTCCTCACTCCTATGGATGAATATCAGGTAGCTTTATCAAGCGTATGGAACCCCCTCATCATCCTTTCCTTATTATTCTGGTTGTCTTACTTGGTGGTCTTGAGATTGCGCCTGCGGCGGTCCTCCGAAGCCGCTGACACTCTCGGCCGGACTCTGTGGATATGTCAAGCCATGGTAGCTGGTGGCCAGCAGCGGAACCCACTCCCCTCCCAACGGGACATGGTTCTTACTCCTCAGACCGTTGAGGACACGGGACATGTGGCTTACACCTCAGACCGTTTGAGGGGAAATGTAGGGGGGGCTGTTGGCGTGGAATGGTACACGGATTTGGAAGAATGGAGGGACTGGTCGTCAGGGTGTTAGCGGTTGCGTCAGTTTGGCGTAGTGAGGTCGGTGGGCTTGCAACTCATCCCAGGAGCGCACAATAGACCTCAGGTCGCGGAGCACATGGATGTTCCCTTCCCGGCCTCATAGAGAAAAAAAATTAGGCGTATTTACAGGGGATTATTCTCTACCTATGAACTGCAATTTCAATAAAAATTCCCACAATTGCTAAGTCTGAGTCACTAAATAATCTGGTAATAGGTATTCACCCAGCTTTTCCCTCATTAAAGAAATATAACGTGTTTAATTACCACGTTTTATATGCCGCTCTTACACGCAACTAACACTGCCACTGTACTGACTGCTCATCTGCCCAGCAACGCAGCGCCACTCGAAAACCTATTATTTGCTAGAAACAGTATCGAAATAATCACTACCATTTTAAGAAAAGTTGCTTCTTATATAGACATATAACCCCGTATACAATAGTATAACTTTATTATTATCACATACCTGAATCATTATCTTCTGTGATAATGTGGCTCTGTTACAAAATGGTCAGGGCAGAGGGTTCTTTTGCAGTACAAACATTCACAACAGCTGGTTCTCTACAATAGGTGTTTAACAAATACTATTTCCAGTACGAAGAATTATTTAGGGAACATTACTGAAATCGTTTATGTCCTTTTCTATCATGTAAATGTTTTGCCGTTTTCTGAGTAATTAGTTTGGGTCTGAAATAATCTTTTACTCTATGAATCACATGCTTATACTGTCTAAAAAACATATACATATCATGGCTGTATAGACCGCATTGTTTTGGATGGGATAATTTCCATATTCATAGTTTTTCATCCAGCAAATGAATTATTTCCTCATTTGGAAATATATTTATATCTGTTTATCCACTCCAGGAATCTAAATGTAGTAACGTAGCTTTCTGTACATAAGGAATAAAAACTTCCTTCAGCCAGTTTAGAGAGTTTACCTGATGATCTAGCACTTACTGCAATATTAAAAGGGGTTTCCCTCTCTATCAACTGCTTTCCTCTAGGACCAAATTCGTCCTTCGATTCTTGAAAACATATACACAATCGCGAATCTAACACACCAGCAGAGGACATATGAATTTGGATATTATAAGAATGTGTTGTGGATGCTATGGACTGCAAGCGTGTTTTTTTTTTCATCTAGATGAGAGAGTGTCCTGTCAGAAGTCATTTCATACTCGAAACGAGATTGGTCTGTGTTAAACACACTGCCGGAACTGTAATGCTTTACATCAATGATTTTATTAATATATTTTACGAATTCATTGGCTTTGACAATTAGTTGGGATTCATTTTTAATTTCTTTACAAGAAATAAATTTAGTAATTTTACGTGTGGTGATGATGAATTTTCTTAAATCGATAAACAATGTTTGTGAGGCGCCTAGAGAATAATAATTGTGTTTTTTTGCGAACATCAATGTCCACGGTTTTAGATTATAGTCATGTACTGGAAGACCTCGTTGGCGGGAAGTTTTAAATGCATCCAGAATTTATTTTTTTATCGTTGATAACACATGATGTTTAGGAGGCTTTTTAAAATAATCTACTGACTTATATGCAAAACCAGTGGTGCATCTAAATTTTTTTGCAGTTGATAATATTACATGCTAGTTAGTTCCTTTTGTGACCAATGTTTGCACGTGATCATTAATTTTTCGAAATTTATTGATCATATCATCGGTTGAAATGGTTGCCTGTGCCTTAACAGGAGATGGCATTTCATACTCACTTGGATTCACAAGTTCATCACTGTTTTCGCTGTCAGATGCACTATCTATATCTAATGAGTCAGACATCACAACCGCACCTCTATATTGATATTTATCCTGAATCAGATAAAATAGTTCATAAGCGAAAGACTGATCATCAATACCGTCTGCCTGTAGTTCACTGTAATTTGAATCGACTAGATCCTTTAGAATGTATATGACATTAACGGGATTATTAAATCTCATTTTTAGAAACTAAAATAGTGAAAACAAAAGCAAATACCCGAAATAAAACTGCGCATAAACATCATAATAATTATTCTTATAGACGCTGCCAAATTAAATTGAATGTCTTATCACTTTTGTTTTTCTTCAAAACTTCTATACTATACAACACTTCTTTTCACAACATCACTTCCACATGATTTATTAGAAGACACTAACATACAACTCACAGAACCGCAACTGCAACCCCCTCTCAAATACACAAGGTTACAGACATGATTTGAAGGTCAAGAGCATGGTCCCAAACCGGTACGTACAATACGAACGAATTCATAGCATGTTGAGTTGCGTGTAAGAGCGGCGTATAAGACGTAGTTAAACACGTTATATTTCTTTAATGAGGGAAACGCTAGGGGAATGACTATTACCAGGTTATTTACTGACTCAAACTTAGCAATTGTGAGAATTTTTAGTGAAATCGCAGTTCATAAGTAGAGAATGTCCCCTTGTTAGTCATTCCTGAACGAGTCATGGTTTCCGCCTGCTGTCGTACTTTTGAAGACAGACGTTATTGCAACCAAATCCATGGTAGTACGATGTTTGGACTCACACTTTGTGCTACGATCGATCTTTTTATCGGTCTGTGACATCTCAGTTTGCTTCTTTCATGCACAGTTGTCATTTTGCTCGTTCCCATAATCTCTCATTGTCCAAGCAATGGAGTAATACTGAATTTACTTAATCCGCGATAAGACGACTTATTGTAATCTACTGTCTGCTGTCATCAAGTCACTTGACATTAAGCTGTTTGTTTTGACTTTCAAAAGAATTAAAATACCCAATTTCAGTACAAATGATTATTATAAACGAGAGTTATCATTTTATCTATTTAATGTCAATGTTATTTCAAACAATAATTCAGTATTTTACACTTATGACGAGTCTATAGGGAAGAAATATGCAGTTGATGTGATGTCAATGTTATACCATTTTATTTTTCATGTTCTTAACGATGATGTTGAAAACGTAACATTCTTTTGTGATTCTTGCTGTGGGAAATACAAAAACTATACAGTCATAAGATTTTTCTATCTTTTCCACATTAGAAAGCGTTTTAAAACTATCACTGTAGTCCATCTGATCAGAGGCCATTCATATATGGCGTGTATTCGGAACATTTAACAATTAAAGAATTAGAGCGAAAGTTCCTGCACATTGGAGAGACCATATTAGAGCTGCAAGACAGAAACCAAGTCCTTTTATTGTGGAAGAATGTGACCAAAGTTTATTCAAGAGCTGGGGAGACCACTTCAACAGAAGCTTTAAATCCAAATGTCCATTCCCAACAAGACCAATTCATTAGCTCTAGATTTTACACAATCAACCCCAATTAGTATTTATTCGAAATACATACAATGGCGCATGGTCTTCAAGTGTCATAACACTTCCAAAGAACAAGAGACATTCAATCTGATTTACAAGAAGGAGAATTTCTGCATCTACAAAGAAGCTATGATGGATGAAAAATTTAAGGACTTACAAGATTAAAAAAAAAAAAATCTGTGAAGAAACTGTACAAAAGTTTTATAAAAATCTATCAAACAATATAGCAGTCAAATAAGGCATTTAGTGTGTTGTGTTATTAAATAGGGTTCGGTAATTTTGTAAAGTACTTGTGATTGTTTGCTCTAGCCAAAAACAATAGCACAGTGCAATTTGCAGAACAATGACATTAAGTGAAGAAACTGTACAAAAGTTTTATGAAAATCTTTCACACAAAACAGCTGTCAAATAAGGTATTTCGTATGTTGTGTTATTATATAGGGTTCTGTAATTTTGTAAAGTACTTGTGACTGTTTGCTCTAGACATAAACAATAGTACAGTGCATTTTGCGGAAAAAGGACATTAATCTCCTTATCGTTATTTGTGCAAAATGGACATTCATCTTTCTCCTCCTGTACATTGTGCACTTGCAGACATTTTTATTTTAAAGTGTCTTGAACTTTACGTTGTTAGATAAACTGTTATATGATTAGTTACCAATATAAAGCTTTACGTACTGCATCAGTTTTAATTGATGTAAGCAATATTGTAAGAGTTATAACGTTTCAAAAATTAGAATTCATTTAACCCAATTAATGCTTCTTATGATATTCATTGTTTTTCTCCTGAACCCTTCTTGTTTATATTATATTTACTCCTAAAAGACATAAATTAAATTTTATAAAGTCCTAAATCTATCTTTTAAGCATCTAAAAATCCGTTCCCTACTGATAAATGAATCACTTAAAAATCCGTTCCCTACCCATAAGGAAATATATTTTCCAAGTTGTCCTATATGTGGAACTTGGCTCGTCATTCCATTCTCGCACAAATTGTCTCGACTGTATTCATTATATATGATATCTCCAAAGGGAGAAAAGCAGATCAGTTCTGTTTAAGGGGGTCGGTACAGTTTAACAATTTAAAAAAACCGATTTTAAATTATTTTTTTAAAATATGTATCAACTATTTAAATTTATTTTGGTAAAACAATTGTTTCAATATCTGTATTAATTTTGAAGTTATAAACTTCAATGCAAGAGGGTGCACATGGCACTACATTGCAGGACCAGACCTAAGCCCCTAACTTAGATCCTTTGTCTAGAGAAAAAAAATTGAAAAAAAAAGAACGTACAAAACTTGTTACATTTAATTTATAAATTTTAAAATATTATATATTTATCTAGAAATCTGAGTGTGGTCACTCGGTAGAGCTATATTTTAGGTTTGAAACAAAAATAACTGATCACTGAAATGTTGAATTGAGGCTGAGTTGAGGAAACTCTAGATTCTGACAAATCGTGTTGCCGCAAATTAGAATAAATTATTTACTTAAATTCGTGTTAGAAAATTGAGAATAATTTTAATATGTATTGAAAAAAGATACGGATTTCTGTGTAATTGTAGCTTTATATAACCTATGTACACAGAGAAAAATATTTTGTATGATAAATTCTTCAGTGCTCAAAGCTACACTTACCACCTTAAATGTACCACGTTAAAATAACTAATATGTATACATGGAAACTTGTATGCGTGCTACTAAAGTACGTGCCATTAATCCGGTTGCCTTTAGATTGCACTGATTAATGTGAACTATGAAATGACATTTCGAAATATTGATAAGTACCTCACATAAATATTCTGGCTGCGACGCAACCACAGACTAGGGTGGACATAAATATAAATCAACAACAAAGAAACGCAAGATATATCAATACTATCAGCATAGTAATAAATATGATGTATATATAATTCATGTATGTAGGTAGATGGGGAATGTACTAACGTAAACTATTTTAAGTTACTTCTAATTTTATTATTCTTGTAGTTCAGTCAACTGTCTGAATAGAAGTATGAAGCTCATAAGTAACGTCAAAATGGCGTAACTCTTGAGACAACTAAGTCAGGGTAGGGTGGTCAGTTCCTCTCCCCATCCATTGCATACATAGCTGACTTGTAATATATTTCACTACTCAGACTATTGTTCTTCTTCTGACACATATCGCCAATTCAAATGTACTTCCTGATAATAGATGTACGTATCAGGCAGAACCCCAATATACTTACAATAATTTTAACAAGTACAGGTATTTATATTAATTCTATTGTATTAATAATTCAACATAAAACTATGCAACCGTCCACTGCGTACAAAATTCCGCACAATGATTAAAATTCCATACATTTTATTGAATTCAATAAATATTTTGGCAAACACTGCTTAAAGTTCAGCTAGAAAGTAGTTACAATATTTCAGTATAGCTATGATAATGTGTCTGCTAAAGTTTATTTTATGGTGAGTTTGTTGAATTTACAAATTTCAAAGTTACAAGAAACAATATTGTGACATACACCGTCTGATGGTCTGACGATTTTGTATAATTCAGAGATCAGACAGTGTTGACGTAAACCGAAATTAAAAGTTATACAAACAGGAACACAATAGTTCAAGTTTTAAAAATTTTGCTCAATTCCAGATGGTGACGACGAGATTTTCTCGTTGCGAAAAGTTCCACGACGATCCCGAGGTTCACTTAGTCTCCTTGAATATCGAACTGAAAATACGGTCGAAGCATGGTGCTGACCACACCACCACATTATAATGTCGAGGTCAAGAATACAT
The DNA here is from genome assembly GCF_040183065.1 of Periplaneta americana. Classification (NCBI taxonomy): domain Eukaryota; kingdom Metazoa; phylum Arthropoda; class Insecta; order Blattodea; family Blattidae; genus Periplaneta; species Periplaneta americana. The sequence continues at coordinate 101,146,946 of NC_091124.1, forward strand.
CGAGCTCTATGTTTATGTCTCCCAAGCACCTTTACGGAAGAGACAGCCTACATATTAAATAATATGTTTAAGAAGAGAAATATTGGTTACAAATTAAAAGATAAGCATTTTTTTTTGTGTTTACATCCAGAAAATGTGTTTTTTCATTGTGTTTACTGTATTATGAAAATGTGGTGGTTCCAAAAAATACAACAGTGGCCTTACTTAGAAACAAAGCATGTAAGTTTTGACGTCAGACTTTCGCCAGTTTCTTAATTGCGCTGTAAAAAATTATCCAACTTAAGTAGAAGCTACTCAAGATTGTCTCATTTATGCAAAAACGTTCTTCACAAAAAGGTTATCATGTTTCATCACTGAGGGCTGCTTAGATTCTGTCACTGTATAAAAAGCCATTCAGCGATTCTCAGGTTGAAACAGTGTGTATTTATTTTGTTAAAGGAGGTTTGTGTGATAGGTGAGATGTAAGACAAGTTATTTAATCAAATTCTTGTTTCCAACATGATTACAATGCGACAAGTTGAATACTTGAGAGATTTTTAAAATATAATAAGTGATTTTAAAAGATATTTAATTATCTATTGTTTTTTATGGATTAACTGACATTAATGATGCAATATTTGTTACCTTTTATGGAGATGGAATAATGAAAGAAGACTTTTTGTAAAATAATGAGGAAAGACATCTCTATTACAAGCCATGGAGACCCACTGGGTAGCGACAGTGCTTGGTCACATTGAACTACAAGTTCAGTGAACACATACTTATAGCCTCCAGTGTTTTGAGCAACGAACGATGCGGCAAGGACCCAACTCTGATACTGGGTATATACAAACTTGTACAGTAAGCTCGCGAAACACTTTGTGTTTTATCTGCAAACCCTGTTCTAGGAAATAATGATTGGTACCTACGTAATATTATAAGCGATTCTACAGGGACATAATTTTATTTTTACTAACGTTTTTAATATTAACCTGGCTATACCGTTGGATCAACGCCGTTTGTTACCCCCTTCCACGACTGGAGTTCGATGATACTGGCGTAAAATACAAACAAATCACTTTACTAGGTATAGGAAGGAAGAAAAGTAGTTCATCCATTTACGTAAACTAGGAAATATCGCGCTTTTGAGTTTGATAATTTTCATTAGGTTCTTGTTTAATCAAAATACAGTACAGTATTAACAATGAGTGTTTTTACTCACGAACTGAGCTGTCCATGTGGACGTAGGCCTATTCATTATGCAGTGTATATTATGCTGTCTACAGCACATTAGCGTACAATATAGAGAATGAAGTTAAAATTGAAAAATAATCATAATATTGATATTTAAACACATTTTTGAAAATGGTGGCCGTTCATTTTTATACATACTTTAGTTCTAATGTACATATTAATGCACTATGGACTATTGTACCTAATTCCAATTACCAGTTTCGTCCTTCGAACTAGTAACTCATGTTGAAATAATTCTGTACCTACTCTATAAAAGAATACCTTACGTACTGTAAATTCAATCTTCACTTCTGTCTGACCCGAAAAGATAAAATTACTCAGATATGCTATCGACTGACCGTCCAAGTGGTTATGTCGCAGGGTCGTAGAAAGGGAGGAACTCACGTGACAGTTAATTACTTAACGAGGCCCTTTTATTTAAGTTATTCTAAATAGTTGTATAATATTACGCAGACGTCAAATTCCTAACAGAAATTAATGTTCTAAGACAGTCCAGTCACTAGTTTGCGAATAAAAGCTGGTGGGGGAAACCGGGATACGACGTAGACAAATGGACGACAGAACTTGTGCGAAAATGATTCAATATTGAAAGCTCTTTCGTCACTGGAAAACGCAAACATATTTTTGGAACCCACTGTTTACTATGACCAAGGCTACTATGACTGTATATGCGGCCTTGGATCTGTGTGGAGGACGGTTGAACTTCATTAGTAGAAGAGGTGGGAGTGAAGTACACTCAAAAACTCAGGTACAATAGAAATTTAAGTAAAAATAAAATGATGTCCCTGTACATACTTACATATGTACGTGCATGTGATATAATTGTCTGTCTGTTATAAGTTATATGTATTCGTTACTAACATTTATGTACTTATTTGTATTAAAATAGGGTTCAATAAATTTGGATATTCAACATTCAATAAGCAAAACATCTCGTACATGATAGTTTATAATTTAAAAAAAGAAATGCGCTATATAGTAAATTATAATTGAATCAGTCGGAGCTAAAAGTCACTTTTCAGAACTTTTCGGGAGAAGCAAAAAACATTCCACTAATATCACAAATATTATGTTTTTATGTTATAGAAGACAAAAGAATATTTAAAAGTCTTAGTTCCTTCTTCCACCCTTCGATGCGCATGACATCTGTTGTTCAAACTGTTGCATAACCCAAAACTGCATATTTTGACTTAGTTCCTTTTAGCTCCGACCGATTCAATTGTAATAATAAACATGCAGGACTTTCTGTTAGATATATTCGGCAGTCCTCTTTAAATCTATTAAGCATACAGTGAATGGCTACGTATATTTTAAAAATTTCAAACTAAAATATTCCCCTTCTTTCGAATAAGCAACAATTCTACTTCGGGAAACTACTTTCAATTTCACAAGAAATTACTGGTGCATACATAAAATGTCGGTATTTGCATGACCCTCGTCCACAAAACACGCAAATATTAGTTAATTTCAATCGTGCCAGGTAAAGTGTGTTGGGTTGTGTGTTTATAATGTGGTTATGTTTCAATTTCCTATAGGCCTACATGTCGGCAAAAAACAATTTCAATCAGACTAATAAAATTATCGACTCTCCATCGCTAGTTTTGACATGACCTTCTGCGCTAACTATACCGAATTGCGTGTGCCAACATCTATAATATAATCCATAGCACATCTAACCTGTTTTCTTCACTCGGTGACCAAATGCTGGCCTTTATATTTATTTATAGTTCCTGTTCATGTATGAAAACACTACGAAAGAGGTTTGTGAACATTATCATACCTTATGGACTTAAAATTATCCTAGTAGTAAAGGATGGGGCTCATTCAATTGATGAAGATGATAAACCATTTAAGTCTAGGCTAAAAGCTATTAATACTGATACAAACATAAAGACTGTCTGTTATTTCATTCGTCTAGTTGTTTTTGTTTCGTAAACAAGATGATATTCCAAATTTAAAATGGATCAAATCATGAAACTGATAGATTATTTACGCAAATATTGAAGTTTTCAATACATACTGTGCTTATACGTTTGAAGATCAAAGTTTTTTGTAGGTTATTTTACGATGCTTTATCAACATCTCAGGTTATTTAGCGTCTGAATGAGGTGAAGGTGATAATGCCGGTGAAATGAGTCCGGAGTCCAGCACCAAAAGTTACCCAGCATTTGCTCATATTGGATGGAGGGAAAACCGCGGAAAAAACCTCAACCAGGTAACTTGCTCCGACCGGGAAACGAACCCGGGCTGTCTTGTTTCGCGGCCAGACGCGCTAACCGTTATTCCACAGATATGGACAAAATCAAAGATATCAATCGTTTCTTTCATAAGAAAATAGAATCCATTTGCCCCTAAATTGTGTATTGTTATGTCCGTCATTAGTAATGCCTTTCCTTTAGATACTGTTCTACAGTTTATTTTTTCCTGTATGCAAAATTTCGTGTGTCACGAGGAGGCGACCCTATATTCAACTCTTTATTCAAAATTCTTGCAGTAAACTTGTAAATTACATTACTTTCAGTATTGTCAGTTTCAGTATATGATCTATATAGTTTAGAGATGTTCAGTTCTGGTAACAAGTAATCCATTATTCAAAGAGATTGTAATGGCTCTCACGCCCAAGAAATCTACGAATGAACTCAATGACCTTCTATGTTTTATGAGAGTATTTGTGTGATTGCTATTACTAACACAACGTTCAGGTATGGCAACATCTGCCTTTACGCATTTTTCAATAGACAATATATTTACTTGAGTAATTTCTACGACCACGACAAAGAACTTGTAGCAAATAACAGTAATTCCTTTGAATGTCCAGAACTGGTATCGGATATGGCAATAATGCGAAGTCCCTTGAAGTCCACTACTTTTCCTCGTATGTCAATTCACTGTTATTACTAGAGCCCTGGCTCAGTCACTTTGGATACAAGTTAGACAAAAGTCGATCATTTCTAACCTCGCTGTTTACGGAGAGCCCTGTCAATCAAAGCAGTGCAAGCAGCAGCGAATCAGTCTCCCCGGTACTGTACTGTGTGTTTACATCTTGCGTCTCTGTGTGTGTACCTTGTGAACAGTAGGTACGATGTATTTTACAAAAGTCATGCGACAAATTATTATTTTATAAGACTCAATAAGAATAAACTAGTTATTGTAAGTCAAACAAATATTATTTTTACAATAAATATATTGTAATTACATACTGTAGCCGTCGTACAGGTTGGAATTATTAGTTGAAAAGATATACATCTCATTAAACAAAACTATATCTTCTATGAACTTTACGAGCGTCTATGCATTACAATGAATTATCATAAAAATTTTCAGATTCACTTATGCGAGATACTACATTTTCATAGCAGGGCAGTAAATAATACGTAACGTTGTTGCACAAGGAAGTTTTAGTTCTGTATATTTTTCCATGAATTATTGAAAGTGACTATTTTCGACGTTTTCAAATGGAATATCCGCAAATACCAACATTTTACACAAATCATTATAAAATTCAGATCGATTAACGTGAAAGTCGGAGGTGGAAGGCACGTTTCCATGCTTTGTCGACAATTCTTTTACACGTGTAACATGTGTCTTCGTTTTGCAATGTTTCTCTATAAAACGCCGTTTATTGGTTTTTATTTCTATGTTGCATACTTTTGATAGAGATTGGATTGATCTTGCACAGGTTAGGGACCGATGGCGGGCTATGTGAGGGCGGCAATGAACCTGCGGGTTCCTTAAAAGCCACTTGTAAGTAACCTTACAGAATATGTTTTCTTCTTTCTGCATGAAATACTCGTTACCAAATTCTTCTATCAGAGCACTGATCGTCAAGAGCCTACCTTCGGTTTGTTTTGGCATGTTGACCGCGCACTTCATTCACTGAACAACAGAACGCAACTGTGCAGATGAGGGGTGGTGCCACGGAGCTGTACTCTATATACACGTACATTGCTGCGGGTTGCTTGGAGCGCTTAGGTGACCAAAGGCAGGGCTCTAGTTACATGTGATAGTTTATTCGAATGGTTTTACACTTTCGTTTTACCTTTCAAATGTTACATTAACATAAACTGCCTATATTATTTTTGCGCGATCGTGTTTTTGTTGCATTTACAGCTATTGTTGTTAGGCCTTGAAAGTTAGAAGTTCCACACAGAAATTTGTTCCCAGGGAGACCATTCTTCATAACATAAAACTATACGTTACTGAAATAGACCCATTACAATATACTTATTGTTACTTTTATTTAGTTATTATTAACGGTATAGTTTTGCGAAGGCCTTGGAATAGTATTCCTCTAAATTTTCAATGCAAAATAGAGTGATCCAGACCATCCGTAACAGTCATTTAGACTATGTCGGAAATGATTTCATGAAAATTTCGAGACTAAAATATTTCAAACTAAAGCACATGTGAACTTTCACTTAAGTTTGATTTAATCAATCAGCCCTAACAGGAAGTGGGTCAGTGGCGTATCACTTTAAAATTTAAAATAGGAGTCGGGGTGAAATAGAGTACCATTTGATAGAGCTCTTCAATACAAACAACTTTCATAGGAATAGTCTTTACTAATTCATAATCTTTCAATGAGAAAACGTACGAAAAGACAGTAGGTGATTCAGATCTCTTGTAAGTAATTTATTTCGGAAACTAGTGCATTAAAATTTTCCAGACAGAAATATTTGTAACTTAGCTACATGTGAACTTCACTTGAGCTAGATTTTCATCAATCAGCCCTAACAGAAAGTTGAGTCAGTGGCGTATCACTTTAAAATTTCAAATACCGTGATCTATTTGATCTATAATAAGATAGAGCTATTCAAAACAAACAACTTTCATAGAAAATGTTTTTATCAATTCCTAATCCTTCAATGAGAAAACGTACGAAAAGGCAATGCCAACAATATTGAGAAGTGTTACAGTACGAAAATGTAAACAAGATTATTAATGTTGATGGATGTTCCTGAAAGACTGGACAATGCTATTAATTTTTTTAAATGTTCCAACTGTCTGCCGTTGTGAGCAGCACACACCCATACTCTTCTTCTAAGATTGTCATTGACTTCTAACACTTCGGAGTGGTCAAATGACTGGCAGGTCTCCCGGATTCGCTGTTTCAAGTCATCTCTTGTTGTGGGACGATGTTGATAGACGATGTATTTTAACCGTCCCAAAAGATAGAAATCCAAAAGATTCAAGTCAGAAGATCGTACTGGCCATGCCACAGGACCGCATCTCCCAATTCTTTGCCCAAGGGAAGAGCTGATTGGCTGCCTCACGTGCCATCAAAGAGAAATGGGCTGGGCAACCATCCTGCTGCAGCCACATTACTGCTCGCGTTGCCAGTGGCAAGTCTTCCAAAAGCTGGTTGAGATGTTCTTCAGGAAGTCAGCATACATGACACCATTCAGAGCACCTTCAAAGAAATAAGGTCCAATGGTTCGGTGTCCGAAGATGCAACACCAGACATTGACACTCCACCTATTCTGGTTGTTCACTTCTCTCAGCCAGAAAAAATTGACTTGAGACCAGTAGTGGAAATTATGGATATTGTCATCCCCATTGCTCTTGAATGTCGCTTCATCTGTCAAGAGAATACTTTGATGAAACTGGCGGGTTTTGCCAGACAACCGATTGCAGAAAACCACACGACTCTGCAAAACTTCTCCTTCAAGCTGCTGGTTCATATTGATGTGGTAAGGATGGTATTTACTGCCATTCAGAATTCTCCACACCGTTTTCTCACTAATTTCATATTCCCTAGCAATTCTCCTGGTCGAGTCGCGAGGATTGACGAGAACGGCAGCAATGACATCAGCTGATCTCTCGTCTTGCACAGGTCGCCTTGCACGTCTTTTTATATTTCGCCTTGCACGCCTATTTTTATTTCGCCTTGCACGTCTATTTTGATTATGGTAAGGCTGCAGCTGACCAGTTGCTTGTACACGAGCAGCAAGACGGCTGAAAACATTGCAAGATTGACGAACACGTTGCAGGTATTTCTCTGCGTACAGACGCTCGGCAGACCTTAAGGGCCGTATTCATAGACATTTTTAGCGCGGGCTTTCGGTGGATGATCAGCGTTTTTCGTATTCATAAACCAGTGTTAGTGATAGGATATTATTTGAATTCTGTACAAGTAACCAGTGGATAGCGGGGCTAGCTTAGTACGCTTGTAGCGCGTGCTGCGAAATGTCTATGAATAGCACCCTAAGTTTCTACGAGTTTCGCCCTATACCATCAACATATCAGAACCTTCCTTTTTTGTGTAAACCATCGCTGTTTGTAGTACGTAGGAGGTATTTTTGTAATCAATCTTATCTTTTAAGTACTTATTTTATTAGTCACAAAACTTGAAAAATGTACAGCTGTCAAAACAAAAAGTGGCCGCTCTCCTGACACGAAGTTCCCTTCGGGTATCTTCGCTACAATTCGGAGACAGGCGATGTTACATGTTGTTGGACCACGTTGCCTGATATCTACAGTTATAATTGAAGTTTACTGTGTGTTATTCGGTAGCATAATGGTAGCGTTCAGACCTCTTATTCATGAGGTCCTACATTCGACTAAAACCTCATGCTTTTTATGCCCTTTTTTGTTCTGTTTTTGAGAGAGACAAACTAGACATAATGGCTCCTTTCTCTTTTATGATTATTTTAGTAATTAACATCAGGTTCATTAATATATTATGCCATGACTTTATCATTATCATTATGATATTGTGGCTGCAAATGGAAAGAAAAAAGATTTTATTCTCAATAAAATATCTTTCGTGGCATAAACATAAATTTATTGGCGTCAGCCTTAAAACATTCAAACAATTAAGCGTTCAAAAAACAAAACAAAAAGCCACAATTCAATATTTAGTCTATCTTCCTCTTATCTCGATCATCTTGCAGTTGAGTGGGCATGGAATTGTCTAGTCTTTGCAAATAGCGACTGTTCTTAGACACGATATTCCAGGAATTCTGAACATACACACATAAATGTTCTGTCCATGGGCAGGTCTTTCATTGCAAACCCAGCAATCTCCAATCTTTCCTATTTTCTGCCTTCCTCTTAGTCTCCGCATATGATCCACATATCCTAATATCGTCTATTATTCTTTCCAACCAGAGACCCAACCAAATCCTTTTTCTCTTACTAATCAGTTTCAGCATCATTCTTTCTTCACTCACTTTTTCAAACACAATTTTATTTCTTATTCTGTCTGTCCACTTTACACGCACCGTTCTTCTCCACACACACATTTCAAATGCTTCAATTCGTTTCTCTTCATTTCGTCGTAATGTCCATGTTCTTTCCCCATACAATGCCACACTCCACACAAAGCACTTCACTAGTCTCTTCCTTAGTTCTTTTTCCAGAGGTCCGCAGAAGATCCTTCTTCTTCTATTAAAAGCTTCCTTTGTTCATGTTTGCAGTTTTCTTGGGAAGGATAGGCCTAAATGCGGTAACATCCCGTTGCTTTCCGCACACCACTATCTCTTTCGCATCTTATTAAATTCCAGGGGGCCCAAGCGTGGAGATGAGGAGAGTGGATTTGACTAATTGAGCCCTCCGGACTTCACCGAAAGTCACGGCAAGGGTTAAATATTAATTCTATCAGGATGTTTGACCCGATCAGAGACCGGGAAATCTCAATTAGCCTTTGCCCCCCGCATCCTGGACTTGCTTCTACGAATCATCAGAAAATCTTAGAGTGTGATTGGGCCAATTTTTCCGAAAATGTTTCCACACTTTTGCTCTCGTAGCTCAGCGGACTAATGTCGGAATTTAGATGTCAACGTCTCAGGTTCAATTCCTCGTTACTCCTTTTCATTTTAGTGTGGTTCAAGATAGTATAATGTAATAATACAAAAAGAAAAACTAATAGCAGTATTATGCAACTGGATTTTTCCAAACCTAATATTAAATTTATGTTATTTATATCACTAAAGAACGATTACAATATGAATAACTTGAATATTATTTATACAGTATCACTAAAGAACGATAACAGAATATAAATGATAAATATCGGTTTGTTTAATTAATATATTGCGAAAGAACAATAACAATATAAATAACTTGAATATTGTTTTATAATGCTAATGAAGGAAAACAGAATATAAATGATAACTTGAATATTATTTAAATCGCTAAAGAACGATAACAATATAAAAAAACGTAAATATTATTCATATCGGAATTTCACAGATTTATTACAGATGTATTTAAGAAATTGTAGAAGAATAGTAATTAGTAACAGTGTCCTATTTATTCTTCTTGGAGCCAAATTTGTAACTTTTAAAAGTGTGGTTACTATATTGAAGTGTATGTGTCGTAACGGATGCTTGATTTATTATGTATGTGAGTCAGTTATGGGTGCTTGATGTCGTCGCAATGTCGTAATTATAGTTTGATTGTGTTTGTGTGACTATTGTGTATTAATTTATGATGTATGGTACGGAAAGCTGCATATTTGTGTTATAGAAGCGTTACGTATGTGTGTTGTTAATGTTTTTGTATGTTTCAAATTGATACCTGATATTTGTTTTGCAATCGTAATGCCTAATTTACGGATTATATATGTTTTGTTTACATCGCGTAAGCTAATTTAATTTTCTTTTCTATTTCTCTTTATGCTTATCTTTTTTGTGTATAAAACTATAGGCCTAACATACATATGTAAAATAGGGCTAACCCCCATTGGAGATACAATAATAATTATTATTCATATCGTTATAATACGATAACAGAATACAAATGATGACCTGAATTTTATTCATATCTCTAAAGAACGATAACAAAATATAAATAACGTGATATCCATAAAGATCGATAACTGGATATAAATGATTATTTGAATATCATTTACATCGCTAAAGAACGATTAAAATTAAAATGAAAACTTGAAGAAGGCCTGAACCCACGACCTTTAAATCATTAAGCAAGCACTCTTTCGCTGGTCTACGAGGCGCAGATATGGAACACTTTCATAGTTCCGGAACTGCTTGTACAAGCACATGCATCGTGTAACATCGCCGCGACCCGAAGTGGACTTTGAAAATATTCGCTGTTTACGAGTGCGGCCACTTTTTTTTTTGACAGCTGTACATACGTAGGTACAAAGAAATCAAAACACTTATTGTATATTATTGGGCAAGAGGAAACACTACTCAGCACGCAAAGGGGAAGGGGTAGTTTACTTGTGTCCACCCCTCGACGGACGGTGCTGCCGGCCACCAGATCTACTTTCAGCCAGGTAATTGTGCATGTCAACATTAAATGGACTTATCTTATTTACATTTTCTTCTTGTAAGATTTCTTAATATTAATGTCATTGACTTTTCGTACGTTTTCTCATTGAAAGAGTAGAAATTAATCAAACGTTTCCTATGAAAGTTGTTTGGTTTGAAGAACTCTACCAAATGTTACTTTATTGACCCCCACTCCCATTTGAAATTTTAAAGTGACACAACACTGACACTACTTCCTGTTAGGGCTGATTAATGAAATCAAGCTCAAGTGAAAGTTCACATGTGCTTTAGTTACAAATATTTTTGTCTCGAAAATTTTAATGAACTAGTTTCAAAAATAAATGACTGTCACTGGTGGTCTGAATCACTCTGTATATTGTATTTGCAATTTTAAAAATGTGATCGTGCAAAAAATGTTGTGCAATAGACGTTTGTGAAGTGCATTACAAAATCTCAGAAATTAAAAAAAAAAAACTCACTATGCTTGTTTTTCAAACTTTTATTCGATTTTATAAAAAAAAAAACACTCCCCAACCTTGTATCGTAATATAGTATTACGCCACGATCCACAGGCTGGAATCGAACCTAGGACCTTGCGATTACAAGACACTACATCATTATGCTCAGTAAGGATTTGTATATCAGATTAAAATAATTATGAAATATGGTGGTCAGAGATTGTTATGTTATAGACCTAACTCATTATAAGATATTGTAATTAAAATTTCCTTTTACAGGAATTCCAAATAATTCGAAATTGTGTAAAATAATTACTTTGTAAGTCCCACAATCACACGGAAATGTATTCAAAAGTACAATTGTGTGAACAGAGAAAAGATGGCTGAACTAATCGCAATGAATGAATGAGTAGAGCACAATGTGTTCAATTAAAAGCGGCGAACTCTGTGTTACAGAGCAACAATTCCATGCTCAATGCAGCTCGGAGTCATATCGTGACAAGGCACACAAAAGCACATGCTGCAGCCTGCATGACTGACAAGAACAATGACATTCCCTCACGAAATAATGGACGGAAAGTGGCCAATGCTATTCCCAAATTAAATAATTACATTGATTACGATACGCAATATCTTAGATCTACCACACCAGCTTCACTTCAATGTGATTCCAAAGCTAAGGCTTCGGACATTCAACATTTTGTTATACTTCGTATCTGCCAGACTCCTACAAATCTTCACCTTAATGTCATCATAATCGTACCAAACACAAAAATTAGGAGTTAGCGCCGACTATATTCGGCCTACAACTAAAGTTACATGGTCCTCGGAACTTTCGCCATATGAAGTTTGCGTATTTGATTTCTTAAAAAAAAATCGCGAGGTGCAGTAATCCCCTCTGATTTCTGTGTCCTATGATCAGGAAGTTAATTATGGTGTAACTTCGTATAATACAAACGGGAGTATAATGGCGTTCAAAGATAGGCCTACCTAGACATTTCTGATCGTGCAAGCGAACTTTCTAACCACGGAATGTCAGAACCAAATATATAAAAAATGAAATAGTTCTGCTAACTCTCAATAGGTGACAACATTATTCGGACCGGTAAAAATTTATTGGAGAAAATGATAAATTAGATTAAGTATAAATCATTCTTATAGCCTAATTCACAATATCAGTGGTTATATGCAAGGAATAGTACTTTTAGAATCATCAGAAGGGGATGAAATTTTGAATATTATAATGCAGAGATATTAAATCTACTAATGGCAACAATGATTGTTTCCTTCGCATCTATTCATAGAAGTAATAACTAAAAAACTACACTTACACGAACAAATTATCGATCTCTATTGATTACTAGGCGTCAGGTAACTTTGAATTCCAGTGTATCACGAAAATACCCGTCCCAATATCGTCTTCGTTCACTACAAATTCCAATTGAATTCGCCTGGTCCCAGATAAATTACGCGAAAAATTAATCTATAATTGTTTAACTGCGGAGAGCTAACAGATAGTATGGAACAAAATATTATATCTTTGTCCTCTCAAAGATTTCTTTGATAAATATAACTTTATAAAAGCTAAAACTCGTTCTCTTAATTGCATTTCTTTCACAGTATTCTACCGAAACCCAGCATTCTACAATCTCACAGTTTCATTTCTTATTTTGTCTGTCCATTTCACACGCTCTATTTTTCTCCATATCCACACTTCAAAAGCTTTCAGTCGTTTCTCTTCACTTCGTCATAATGCCCATGTTTTTTCCGCATAAAATACCACACTCCACACAAAGCACTTCATTGATCTCTTCTTTAGTTATTTCTCCGAAGGTCCGTAGAAAATGCTCTTTTCACAATTCTTACCGTCTTTTTGACTTCCTGGCAGCAGCTCATATTACTACTTATACAATAAGGTACAGAATAAAGTGTACAGAAGTTTATGTTGCACTCGCAGCTCAGTGAGATAAAATTATTGGTGGCATTGTTAATTGTTATTTCAGCAGTTGTTAAAGGAAGCCGTGAAAGAAACATAATCTAAATGATACTCAGTATACAAGAAAAATAATTCCTCGTGAACAACGCTCTCCCTATTTTCAGTATGCATTTTGAGATCAAGGAAGATTAAATAAGTTGGAAGATTTTTCGCTACTACAAGTTATCTAAGGACGAATAAATTGTCTACACAGGACTGTCTTCCCCAAAAATCATTCTGGCCTTCCAGATCTTTAATTTGATTTTCGATTCTATTTTTATGATCTTTCCATATAATTCTAAATTTGAGTTTTTACATTTAGGTCTTCATAATGCGAGCAAATTTTCTTATCATCTCTTTATTTAAAAAATGTTTGAAATATATGCCGTTGATCTTTTTACTCTCTAGGGAAACAATTTAAAGGTAAAGGCAAAAAGTTGTAGTAGACGTAATTTGTTCGTATTCGATAATTTACCAAATTTATCGGAACACCATTCGGTTCTGATGCCAGAACATTTTTTTATTGATGTATTTCTGACTTCTTTGGATGTGATTTCTTCCTTTTAACTGAAAATAAACTCAGCAAAAATTGACTAGTGAACATTTACAAGATATTGAGTTCGATCTTCTGTCAGTAAATTAGTATCGTTTTCTTTCTTTTCACTTAAAAGTATTACATTTACAGAATATTTTTCCTTTCTATCTATCCGACACAAATTTAATATTCGTAATATTGGACTTGATCTACTGGAACTTATACATAGTTCTGTTTGGTTAAATTTTACTATAAATAATTGTTTTTTTCTGCTATAACAGTCTTTTTTTTTTACTTCTCTGTTATAGCTTACTGACTATAATATCTATCTACTATCTTCATTATTCTTGGGTTACGAACCATCGACTATATGCTTTAATATTCTTCGAGATCAATTTTCAAATGTCTTCATTACCAGTCCTCATTCCTTTCATAATGTTATACTTGAAATATTATGGAAAGAATTTAATTGACTGTAATCGTGGTTCGGTTGATGAAAACTTGGAAATTACTGTCGTCCTTTGTGAACTACTATCATTCTTTTTTCTACTTATACGAGTATTACATGAGTCTCTATCTAAGACTTAAAGTTAATTGAGATCAAACTACAGGAAACAGGTTTGGAAATGCAAACTTTACGGACTTCTGCTATCACTGTTTCAAGAGCAGCAGCTTTAACGTGTGAAATAATGTCTATGTAATACGGTCCTATGACATGAAACCATATTTTTGCGAAAAATAATAATAAAGGATTCAATTATGCATAACATTTTATTTAGTGCCTTTTTATTTCTGCAACTTTATACAAAAATTCTCTTTCGTATTTATTCTATCAAGTGCTAAGTAGAAATTAAGTTTTTCTTCAGTTTTCATATACATATTGATGTTCAAAATGATGCTTATATGGGCCCTTTTTAGGGAGAGCAGCTGTTTATGTTCCTCTTTTACATAGAAATGTTACATTGTTATGTTACACAGTGTGGTAATACAAAAATACAACTTAGGAGTAAACAGAACACAAAATTGAAGGGGTTGGTGCAAGAGGAAGGTAACCCCAAAATTTAAAAATTTCATTTCCTTTGTCTATATTTAGGGAAAACATAGTGGCAGGTTTGGTACACGAACGAGGTAGATCCGCTGGAAATTAAGCGTATCACAAGAGATTGAAACTTACCTCGCTTATGTGTTTGGCACAAAAGGGAGACACTTAATCGTCTCTCCTGAGAAATATGCTAAAATAGAGTTACCTCCTTCTTGCACTAGACCCTTCAATTATTATCTTAAAAACAGATTTTAACAAAATGTAGAATAAACATAAATCACTTTGTGTGGAATTTATGATTCTTTCGTAATACTAAATGAAGTTAATCATTCAGATTTAGTTCATCATCACTAGCTTCTTGTGCATTTTCACTTCTGGTTCCTTGCAGCACGATCTCTTCTTGACCGTCCCTTGCGTTTCTTAGTTCCATCATTAACAGCTATCTCAGATATCTTCACGTAACATAAGCAATAACACAACTGCAGTTCATATCCGCAATGGCTTGCCTCTCCTACAAAAACTAATTTCAAAATGGCTGTCACATATTTATAAATCGAGATATCGCAATGAAACTTTGCAGGCGTACCAATGTAACTATAGACACCCAGAAAAACAATCTCCCTAAAAAGGGCCCTTGACGGTATGGGCCCGTATTACATAGAACTCCTGAACTGATCTTAAAATCAGAAAAAATAATATTAAGTGCAGAATAAGTAGGTTATAAGGTCATTCCATCACTTACGGAGCTTACCTACTATATTTGTCTCTATGTTCTTCGAAAACCATGGAATAATCGTTGGTACGCGTTAGATGAGTGGTCACTCAACTGTAGCCATTTGGTTATGTATTATGTTTAATAACATCGAAACCACTTCTTCAAGAAACAATAGTTCTATCAGGTATAAGTAGAAAAATGTTTACGAAGGCCATATTTGCAAACCAAACTTTGATTCACTCAATTAAATCCAATCGAAGTGCATATTTGTGTAGAACATCCTGTAATGAGAATCAGTTACTCGTTAAAGATGGGCAAGGTGCTTTTAGAAGCGAAGCGGGAAAGCAACTGAAACGAATACGTGTTGATGGGTTGCATAGTTGTGCTCAAGAACGAGCCTCCAGACCGCATGCAGATCAGTGGGCACATTACACGGCCCATCTCCTCCATTGTGACTAATCGGATGATGATAATGAAGCGAATTGCCAGGAGATGCAGCGCGCCGCCGACTTCGCTCAACACCAGATGTGACGACTGTCGTCGGTTACTGCTTTAATATTAGCATGGGAAGAAGGCTCTCAACATAATACTATTATTAATAATTGTTATTGGTATTATTATTATTATTATTAGTATTAGTATTAGTATTAGTATTAGTAGTAGTAGTAGTAGTAGTAGTAGTAGTAACAGTTTGCATATTCATTGAATGTAACTTCTAGCCCTATATTTTTGCAATTATTATTTAGTATGTTTGCATTATTTCACTCAACTTGTGCTTGTAAGACTATATAAATTTTTTATTAGTGTTCTTACAATATTAGTCTGTAACCATTAACATGTATTACTGCAAATTGTACCAGCTTCTTTTGTTTCTGATTAAGTGGAAGAGAAGGACTGATGGCCTTAACTTCGCCAGAATAAATAAATAATAATAATTATTATTATTATTATTATTATTATTACTATTTTTTCTCGTTGCCAAACTTTCAGAACGGCCCAGAGGTTCACTCAGCCTCCTACAAAATTGAGTACCGAATCTTTCCCGGGGGTAAAAGGCGGTCAGAGCGTGGTGCCGACCACACCACCTCATTCTAGTGCCGAGGTTATGGAAAGCATGGGGCTCTACCTCCATGCTCCCCAAGCGCCTTCATGGCATGTTACGGGGATATCTTTTTATTATTATTATTACTATCATTAGCAGTAGTTTTTTTTAACAACGCTCGCAACTGCAGAGGTTATATCAGCGTCGCCGGATGTGCCGGAATTTTGTCCCGCAGGAGTTCTTTTACATGCCAGTAAATCTACTGACATGGGCCTGTTGCATTTAAGCACACTTAAATGCCATCGACCTGGCCCGGGATCGAACCCGCAACCTTGGGCATAGAAGGCCAGCGCTATACCAACTTGGCAACCAAGTCGACAGTAGTAGTAGTAGTAGTAGTAGTAGTAGTAGTAGTAGTAGTAGTAGTAGTAGTAGTAGTAGTAGTAGTAGTAGTAGTAGTACAATTGCGTATTATTGTTAGTATGACTAGATTGTCAGTATTCCACACCAAAATTCCGACTTAGATTCCTAGAGGGTTCAAGTATAAGTTGTGCGGAAAAAAAACGGTTTTGGAAAGATTTTCTTGAGACTCCCGTTTCCTGTCGCCGTTCCACCATTTTCTCCATTCAGTATTATATAAAAAATAAAATAAATAAGTTTCTGTCTATTAATCCCACTTCAGGGGAGGGGAACGGACGGGGACTGCCCTCGAACGAAGGCCGCTTGGGTGGGCCCATTGTACTACTAGGAATGGAACGGTATGAATGCTCTAGGACCCCCCAACGTTACAGATTCCCCTGCGCACCGCCATCGAACTCCTTTCCAGCCTACAGTACAAAATACTCTTACTTATACCTTTCTGCATCTAAATATCACCCATGATGCACATACACTGGCACTGCCATCAGCAACTATTAACCACATACCACGGGATCCAAGTTCGGTGGCGACCTGCAGCCGACTCTACATCGGACGGAAATCCAAAATATGGGGAAGAAGCAGAAATAATTATGAAAGAGGGGAAATATAATACTGATGGCGAAATGAGTCAGAGGTCCAACGCCGATACTTATTAATTCTTCTTCAAAAATTGCTTGATGTAATTTCTTCCAAACAGGAATCCGGGTCCTCCTGTTCCATAGTCAGACAAGATAACCCTTACTCCACAGCTGTGGACAAGAAATATTATTATAATCCTGCTGCAAGTGTGGTGATATTACTAGTAAGATCACGGTGGATACAACAGCTAACGTATTTCAGCGATAAGATGCATGGACTTGTGGCAATACGGAATATACGGAGAGATGACAGATGTAATATAATAATAATAATAATAATAATAATAATAATAATAATAATAATAATAAGTTTACAGGCCTAAATGAGCTAACAGTTCGGTTTTTGGTTTGTGACTCCTAATGAAATGCAACAATTTCTCATTTTCACGTACCATTTCGTATTGAAATTAACAATAAATTGCACAGCCATGTATGAAGCGGTGACTCTATGTCACAGGATTTAATTAAATTATCACGCTCATAAATACTAAACTTTAAGTACTGCAGAATTTATTTCTTAATTTAAGACAATCGCTTATGTTGAATACAAATATTGAGCATAATACGTAATCGTAAACTACTTGAAAACCTTATCATTTAAACACGACATACGTTTTAGTGATCAACATTCTCTTTCAAGTATTCTGCCGTTGAGACCAATTTGTCTTAAGCTTGCAAGAATTATGATACAGCATTAAATATCGTATGTATCACATTTATCTCTGATTCTGGTTCTGGCTGATAGTTTTATTATCAAGCAGTACAATACTAAAGATTTACCTTACTAAAAGGCTTTAACAATAACTCAAAATGTATTTAAAAATAGGCTGAAGAACTTTACTAATAGACGGTAGTATATTATGCACACTATTTTGTTGTTTTACAAGCGACTAAGCAGAGAAGCATAGTGAATCTCCAGTGATTTATATTTTTCACAAAATATTATATATTTCGTTAAGGAAAGTCGTTGCAATAATATAGCTGGATAAAAATCTATCTTCCCAAAGTAGGCCTGCATAATCTATAAATAACTATGAAAATTTTTTAAGAACGATAATATTTTATCATTAATTCAACGCAAGCTTCAAAACAGTAGGCTAATTTTCTCGCCTTTCTTAAAACTTCCTCCTGCATGTCATTTGCTTAGAAAGTGTCTGGAACATCTGTGGTAAGTTACCAGTAGCAACAAGTAAACATTGTGAATATTAATTTCCGTTTTCTTCTCCTTCATCCATATCAAGGATTCGGCGAATCCCGTTCAGTAGCCAAAGAGAATAATATAAATTGCTGTCTCCATCTTTTCCTCTGCAATCCTACATCCCGTCTGCCTAAAGGTTTATAAAAGTAAGCTTGCAGCTGTAGCTGTCAGAGAACATTTTCACCTTCCTTAAAACTTCTTCCTGCGTGGAATTTCCTTCGAAAATGTCTCAGGAACATCTATGGTAAGTTGCCAGTAGTAACAAGGAAACAGGCTAGATATTAATTTCCGTTCTTTTTCACTTTAACGATGGTGTATCATCTAATGGGTTATTTAGAGTCGATGGAATTGGTGATAGCGAGATGGTATTTGGCGAGATGAGGCCGATGATTCGCCGTAGATTACTTGAAAAACCCCATCCAAAGTAATCAGTCCATGTGGGGATCGAACTCACGTCCGAGCGTAGCCCCGGGAGCAGTAGGAAAACTCGCTACCGCCTGAGCTACGCTGGTGACTACTTTCCGTTTGCTTCGCTTTCGATTTCAGATATGTCCTAGTAGAACGTTTCCCCCTTTTCATTGCTGACAGCGACCAAGCTGTTGGAAAGAAATCAAGGTGCGGACGGAGAAAGTGAACCTGGAGGGACGTATTACATCCCATTAACTTGTAAGCCCTCAACCAATCTTCTACAAAATCCCTGTAATTTTTCTGCTTTGTAGTACACACACATACACCACACACCGATTTATAGGCAAACCAAGTTGTTTTTTCAATGAATTGAGGGATCCCTCGAACATAGTATTGCCAAAGAAACTTTCCCCTTACATTAAGTATTGAAAATTCCTTTGTGATATTTATTAATCGTATTTGAAAAAAGTTTTGTAAACCCAATTTTATGCAATGGTGCTAAAACAATATTAACCATAAAAACAAATGGCGGATGTTTCCACACTTTTAGCCTTTACGCAGTATTAAATTTTTTCTCAAAGGCCACTGTTATATCATATTGATGGTGCTTACCCCGATTGTCCTATTAAAATTGAATGCAACGAAGTTTGGTAAGTCCTGCATTCTTGTCAACGCAACAATAACTGTTAAATCTGCACACATTTGCCAAGAATATTCTGGATAGATCACAGTATCAAGATCTATGATGTCATACGCTCCTTTCATTATACAAGGAATAGTCAACTTTGTATAGATGAATGAACTTTTCTGTCATGGAAAAGTACAGCCTTTAAACGTAGCAAACATATGAAAAGTTGCAGTTCTTCAGTAACATGGTCGTTTCCCTATTCCTTGTTACCATTGTTACAGTAAACCAATTTTCTCTTTCTACAATGAATGACAACACATATTTTGGTTTTCCATGGGGGCATTAATTTTGTGTCACGTTTTGAGGATATCACTCACGAAACTGAGAAAATTTGAGGCGTGTCAAGAAAGTAAGTCACAATTCGTTACATGAAAAAGAACAAAGATGTATTTAAATTGTAATTTACATTGAATTCCTTGGCTACAAAATTTACTCCTTTATTTTACTTTAAAATTAATATTAGAAATGAGACACGAGTATAATTTAGAAACATACCTAGCTTTCATCGATTAGAGAAAAGCTTTCGAGATACTAATTTTTTTTTTTATTTTAGTAGGTTATTTTACGACGGTCTATCAACAGCTTAGGTTATTTAGCGTCTGAATGAGATGAAGATGTTAATGCCGGTGAAATGAGTCCGGAGTCCAGCACCGAAAGTTACCCAACATTTGCTCGTCTTGGGTTGCAGACTAAATAGATATAAATTATTAAATATACTAAAAGAAGATAATTTTTCAAATAAATTTATAAATTAGTATTTAATATTTATAAAGATATAAAAATTGCTATCAAAATAAATGGAGAAATCACAGATGTCCAAATATAGGATACATCCCCAGTAATTGATATACTGAAATCAATACATTTCTTTTTGCAGATGTTCAGTTCCACAAATGAGAATGATCTCCAAAAATCAATACATTTTCTAAATATTATTGAAAAAATCTTTAACATGGAAATTTCAGTGCAAAAATCAAAATAATGACATTCTACAGAAAAGAACACATAAGAAACAAAATCTGCATTGAAGATAAAATTTTAGAACAGGTTAACACATTTAAATATTTAGACTACCATCGCTCATATGAACAAGAAAAATATATAGGTACTTTTCAAAACTACTAATTATGTAAAAGCCTGGGAATTATTAACTCAGTATTTAAGCACACTTTATTACAATGTCACACTTCATTAAGAAGTATATAATATTTTGGCAAGACCTACTCTGGCCTAAGGCTCAGAAACATGGACAATGACCAAGAGGAATATGCAGACTATAACGGCTAGAGAAGTGACATTTGTGAGTAAACAGTAAGATACATATTTTGGGATAGAAAATGGAGGGAAGAGCGTTGAAAGAACTAGGAGTTACACCCATGATTGATTTCCTACACAAATAGAGAACTAACTGGAGGATGCATGTGGAAAGGATACCGAGAAGCCGATGGTCAAAATCAACTTCAGTATATCACTCTACTGGAAAACGATCTATCTTAAGACCTATGAGAGACAGAATAATGATAATGATGATGATGATGATGATGATATTGAATTCTACATAACTGAAGTTATATTTGTACATTGTTCCTATCATTATTAAGGCACTTTTCATATATGAAACCAGTTTTTATATCTCCGCATCGTAGAATGATACCACATGGAAGAGAAGGCCTTATGGTCTTAACTCTGCCAGCGAAAATAAAACACATTATTATTATTATTATTATTATTATTATTATTATTATTATTATTATTATTATTATTATTATTATTATTATTATTATTATTATGTGATGAAAACCACACAGTCAGTTTCTTTGACATGGTCAACTTCGAAGAAACATATGAAAATCAGTTGGCGCTAACTCTGGCTTGTAAGAGCAAACATATTGCTACCAACCAAATGTCTTGTTAAGGTCTTGAGTTATGATGGAAATGTGCGCAACACTACACAGCGAGTTAGTCTCCCACTTTTATTTATCACAAGACGCAATTTCTTTCTATCAGCATATCTCACTCGATAATATGACAATAATAACAATTTTGAATTGCGATGCGATCGGCAATCGCTGTTGTCACTGGGTAGAGAATTCCAAAGACGAAGTAATGATACTGTATAAGAGGATGAATATAGTGAAGTTCTCTGCTGAGGTAAAGAAAGAAATACTTGAACTGATTACGTACTGTTGTCAGAAACTGAAAACGCGCTGCTAGGTAAGTAAGAATAGAGATGTGCAAGAGTTAAAATAGCGGTGTCAGTGAATGCATGATTCTACGTTGCTTGTGGTGATACATGATCAAAGTTTCCCGTATTACAGATGAATCTTATAGGTATATTACAATCTCTTATAGGTCATATTTGTCAACAAGGAAACGGAATAATCAAAATGGGGCATTACAAGCGTCTGAATAGGAATCTTTTTTAGGGTAAAAGGTAGAATTTCCTCATGTGGTGTAGAGAATGTAGCAACGATAATATTTTCCTACATCCTATGTATGTTACCTGACTATTCCAATTTAGAGGTCACTAACCATAAAGAAACCAATATTCTTAACGATATCAGAATATTCTATTGATTTACCGTTTAACATTATGTGTGGTACGTTATCGCAGTTAAGTGTTCCAAGCAGACGCTGATGTCCCATTGCAATGTACTGATATTTTTCAGAGTTTAACCTTAATCCAAAGTGGAAGTGGAAGTGGATGTAAATCTGTAAGTCGTCAGCATACATGTGATATTTACAGTGCTTTATTGTTTTCGTAACGTCATTGATGTAAATCATAAATGGCAAAGTGCCTAGACAAGATCCATGCGGGACTCCAGACTTGACAACTAGCCATTCAGAAGAACTGTCTGTTATGACACATTGTTGACGGTCGCGGAGATAGCAGTAAAAATTAGAGACAGCAATTTCAGAGAGCTTAAGAAATCTTAATTTGTGTATTTGTAGGTCTCTATCAACTGTGTCAAAAGCTTTAGTTAAGTCAATTAGCGTAAATAAAGTCAGTTTCTTTGAATCAAAGGCCTCGCAAAATCCTAATTTAGAAGGATATAGACTGATGGATCGGAAAAAGATACAGGCATGAGATAAGCAGTAAAAATGCCTATACAGGGTGTTAAAAAACATCCAATATTTTTAAGGTGCTAGTACGCATCAAAACAATTAAATAATAATAATAATAATGGCTTTCATTTAACCTGGCAGAGTTAAGGCCTTAAGGCCTTCTCTTACACTCAACCAGGATTAAAACTTGCTTACACAGTTGATCATAAAACTTGATCAGAATTAAGTAATTACATACTGATTACATAATGAGATCAAAAGAGGTAGTTACATAAAATTTACCTCATAAAATAAAAATAAACATAGTGAAATACATATTAATTTGTTAGAATCAAATGCGAATCACATAAAAACAGAAGCCGATAATTCAATAAAAAAAGAAAAATGTACACAGTAAAAATAAAAATAAACACATTAGTATACATATTAATATTAGATTACAATTAAGTGGGACTTACATAATTAAATCAGAAACCGACAATTGAATAAAATGTACACAAAAAATAGATTAATAATAAAAAACAACAACACAGTGGGATACATATTGGCGTTAAGTGATAAATAAACACGATTTAGATAATAAAAATAATGTCTAATAAATATGGGTCCTACAGCACATACTTTCTGAGATCCGAACACATATTCATAGGAGGTGTTCAAAGTGACGTCCATTCATGGCAATGCATTCCTCTGCCCTTCGGTGTAAAGAATCACGACCTCTTTGAAATTTGTTTTAATACTGTAATAAGAAAGTCCTGATAAGGATCCCAAGTTAATCTCTGTGGTAGCACATATGGCCCTATTAATCTATCATCAAGAACGCCTGCTCATAAGTTGATTGAGAACGGTGCTGAAGCCTTGTTTCTTCACCTTCATGGGGATTTTCATCAGCCTACACATACTGATTACCAAAATTCACAACACCATCTCTGCTGAACCCCGCTCATATCCGCAGCCAGACTTTTGTCTTCAGTATTCCTTGCGACGTATCAGTACTCCATCCCAGGGTGTCAACTACGGTATGATTATCTGATAGTCTGCTGTATTGTAGGGCAGAAAAATACATTGCCATGAATGGACGTCACATTGAGCACTTCCCATGAACAAGAGTTCAAATCTAAGAAAATATGTGTCATAGGACCCATATTGATTAGAAGTTATTTTCTTGTTTTGATGCATACTATAACCTCCTGAAATACTGGATACTTTTTTAACACCCTATATAATGCGTATAACAGAATTCATAATTACTTAAGGAATAATTGGTACCAACATAAAACATGAATTCAAGATTACAATACCCTACAATTTTATTTCTTTATAAACTTCAAAGCCACAGGGATAACTAAATCTTGAAGCAGAAGAAGTTTTTTCTTTTTTTTTTCTTTTTCTTCTTTAGGTTTTATTGAAGTTATCTTCATAATTGTTATTTCACCTTCTATCAAAAGGATATAAACATAATTATATTCCATAATGCCATATTCGTAAATCAATCATCACATGCAATGAGAAACATCAAATTTACTCCAAACTCCCCTAAGTATTCTGTTCATTGCTTCCAAACTGACCAAGTCAGCATGCGTACGCTATATGCAGTACTGACTATGTATACAGAGTGGATGGTAACCTCTGCACCAAAATTCAAGATATGATTCTACATGTTAAATATAACAAAACTTTTATTACACTTTTCCTTCGATGAAGCACTGTTAAGCAGGAAAAAAATAGTCTTTGCCCATGTTTGCAACGCTCTATTGCGGTAATGGCCCGAGAATAATGGCTGATTGCTATACAAGCAGATAAGTAAAAATAATCTGAACTGTTAAAGTCTTTAATATTTTTTTGCAAATTGAACCGTTTAGCCAAGAAATTAAATTGAACAACTAATAGCGAATTTTTTTTAAAATAAATCTTACAATGCAGGGTTACCGACTGACTACAGCAGAGGGGAAAGGGAAGGTAATGAGTGAGGCCGCGCTTACTTAGAGTTATTGCTGCAGCCATGATGTTGCCAAATGCTTCTAGAAACATAACGATTTTCTCTAAAACGGTGAATGTTAGAGAAAAAACTTATTTAGATTTTTGGAATCTTCCCATGACCTTATACGAGTTCCATTTTTGGTGCAGAAGTTACCATCCACTGTGTATATAAACTACTGTCACTTGCACTGTTGATTATGACGCACATTATATCTGTGAAATATTAGTGAAATTAATATTGAAGAATACAATGATGCTGATTTACAGTCTCATAGAGGATATAAGAGAATAATAAAACAGTTTTGTGTAGAAATCTTCGTAGCTACTAAAAACAATGACTGAACAGGATAACTTACTTACTTCTGGTTTTCAAGGAACCCGGAGATTCATTGCTGCCCTCACATAAGCCCACCATCGGTTCCTATCGTGTGCAAGATTAATCCATCATATCCCACCTCCCTCAAATCCATTTTAATATTATTCTCCCATCTTCGTCTCGGCCTCCCCAAAATGTATTTTTTTCTCCGCCCTCCCAACTAACACTCTATTGGCATTTCTGGATTCGCCCATACGTACCCTGTCCATCGCAAACGTCTGCATTTAATGTTCCTAATTATGTGAGGTGAAGAATACAATGTGTGCAGTTCTGCGTTGTGTAACTTTCTCCATTCTCCTGTAACTTCATCCCTCTTAGCCCCAAATATGTTCCTAAGAACCTTATTCTCAAGCGCCCTTAACCTCTGTTCCTCTCTTAAAGTGAGAGTTCAAGTTTCACACCATACAGAACAACCGGTAATATAACTGTTTTATAAATTATAACTTTCAGATGTTTTGACAACAGATTAGAACAGGATAACTACTTGATTAAATTTGTGGGTCCTGATGAAACCAAAATAAAAGGCCTAGAGACCAGAAACAAGAAGCTAGTATTGTAGTCATGTATTCTGTTGTCAAGGTTAATCACATAGTTGTTACTGTTTATGCTAAAATATTCTTAAGAATAATCTACGTTCGACGGAAGAGAATGAATGCTTAGTGTAGGTATTGAATGAATCACGGTCACAGTAAACCAGATAAAAAGATGGGGTAGTAGGCAACCATGAGGGATGTGCACATCTCAGATTCGATCATTGCTTTTACCGTATTTAGAAACTTAATGTAGGAACAGCAATTATGACAAGGTAAATTAATGCAAGAAGCTATCTCCCTCCCACTCTTAGTTGGTGGGATGTGAAAGGACTAATTCGAAACATAAAATCTGCTCTCTCAGCCATTTTGAAGCTGTTTCAAAGTCGTTTCAGCTTATCTCTTCCAGGTCCATTATCTAAGAGTTTATTTTCCAGATTCTCTTAAGTCATGACTTAGATCGGTTTAAAAACACTAAGTTGAACATAAATCTGTATAATAATTACAGCGACTCTAAATATTTCAGGGTAGTGTCAAAATAAATTCAACTATCTAATAAAATAATATTTGCAAGGGCGACAAATTTATTTTATCAGTTTTTGTAATTTTTATCATAACTTACTATTTTGAAGTAGGACATTTTGAAATCCACCTCTTCAATTGTAAGGTTTTTTAATCATGTACTTATTTGTAATAGTGTATAACCCTCCTATATAATATATGGGTAAAATACGTCTTCAACGCTTGGATAAAAATAAATAAATAGAAAAAAGTTAAACAGAAGAATAAAAAAATAAGAGAGGGTTAGAAAAAATACAAAGTAAACAAGTAAATAAATAAGTAATACGCAACTTCAACACTGCAGGAGTTTTTATGCAAGTTGAAAGGGTTACAATCTTACTATATATTTTACATCGTGCGGTCGTTCTGGCTCTTAATTCTGACTAACGTTTAAGCTACGAGTATAACAAAGACAATGTATTAATACAATTTCAGTTTTTTCCTTGATAGGAGATCAATGACATAACCACATTCATTATTTCAAAGATATAGTCTAGTTGAAATTTCCCGAAAAAATAAGTTATTCTAGGAATCAGTCACTATGGGCAACGAAACATAATGCTATCAGATTCTTTCTGAAACGAATTGTATAATGGAAGCCGGAAAACTCAATGAAAGCTAAGACACTACGTTTTCAGAAATCAAAAATCAAGAAAAAACTGATTTCCCTCTTGTTTTACCCATAAAGCATTTGTTTCATCCTGTGACGTCACTGCAGATAATTATCTGGGAGTTCTAGAAAGCCTGTGAAAACCAATTGTTCGTGCAGGGATTGAGTATTGCGAACTAAGCACCTCGTTTTTGCTCCATGATAAAGCGCCAGCTCATAGGGCGGCGGCTGTACAAAAGTTTCTGGCCCGTAAACGTATCTCTCCACTGTTCACTTATCATGTTCTCGGGACTGGCACAATGCGACTATTTTCCATTACAGAAACTAAAGTTGGTGCTGATAGGAATATGTTTTAATGACATTGGATCTAGCCAAGGTGACTCAGAAGTTGTCTGTGAACTGTCATAAAACAGAGCCATCAAAAGAGTTTCCATTCTTTGTTTCACCGTGTCATTCGTTTTATCAGAGCTAGATGAATTTAATGTATTTCGTATATGGGGAAGTGATTTTGAGCACAAGTTCCTTGTTTCTGCAATAATATTCTTTTTAAATTATTAACCCATTAAAGCTCAAATTATTTTTATTAAAAAAACGAAAATAATATATTTATTTCATAAATTTAATCCATAAGATGGCAAGAATACGTTTTGTTTCTTCTGCCGTGCACCAAGTAGCTGAAAATAGACCGCTGGGCACGTATGATATCTGCGTATTCATTTGCAATAAAGTAAATATATTTTTTGTGTATTTAATGTAGTATAACCAGAAACGTTTACATCAATATAAATAAATTTATTTATGACAGTTTTAGTATTTAATGCAAACAATACAATCCTGCAGCAATAATGAAACACATTTATTTTAGTAATATCTGTCTTTACCGAGTGCGGTAAGGTTCACAGCATCTTTGACAGAGAGTTTCATCACACTTCTTGCGGAATGTTACTGGTTTGCATTTATACCATTCCATCCGGCAGTGTTTCTGAGAGGGTCGTTTTGCCATGAAATGACCACTACTATCTAACCTCATACCAAATTTCACTCCTCGAGGTGATGAAATAGAGTGCTCCATTCTCTTGCAGTTCGAAAACATCTAGAGATATTGAACAGCCAACCATCGTCGGAATTCAAGTAGGACCAGGGAGTCTCGCCCATGTATTTCTCTGTAGATAATTCAACCATTTACTATAGCCATATCCAGCATTCTGACAAAGAGATCTCAGTACCACTTTTTTCCATGGATTGAAGTGGCATACTTCCCTGCTAACCAATCATGATGGTCCATTCCACCCATGTACTTACCGTATTTCTTTATGACCTGTGAAGTAACTGTTAGCTATCTGGCCGCGAAACCAGGTGGCCCGGGTTCGAATCCCGGCCGGGGCAAGTTACCTGGTTGAGATTTTTCCGGAATTTTCTCTCAACCCAATATAAGCAAATGCTGGGTAACTTTCGGTGCTGGACCCCGGACTCATTTCACTGGCATTATTATCTTCATCTCATACAGACGCTAAATAACCTAAGATGTTGATAAATCATCATAAAATAACCTACTAAAAAATATAACCTGTGGTTGCTGCACACTTATATTCTGTTTTACATTTCTTTACTATGGCGCTTTATTATAGTCAATGAACACTATGGGTTTATATATCATACGTAAACTTACGTCTCTCTTCTATTATCTGTTTCAATATGAATATGCAGTCGGAGCAAGAGCTACCTTATCGAAATCCATGTTGTTCTTCTTGTAACATGGCTTCGCATTGTCTATTCAGACGTCTTATTATTTTGTCATATATTTTGTAGGTTGAGTTTAAGAGAGTTATTCCACGGTAAATTTCACAGTCATTTCTGTTGCCATTTTTGAAAATGGGAATTACTATTCCTTGCCTTTTTTGAAAATGAGAAATACTATTCCTATTTTCCATTCATCAGAGATTTTTCATGTTGGCCAGCATACATTTAAGAAATTTAAAATTTTTTGTTTGAAAATCATTTATGCATATACAGTATTAATACTTCTGAATTTATTCCATCATATCCTGGAGTCTTTATATTTTTGTAGAATTTAAAGTATCTAGAAATTCTTCTCAGGCTATATGGTCTACAACCGATACTTCGTTACTAATCTTATTCTTTATCTTCCTCTTCTTTCCCTTTTTCTTGATGGCCATCTTGCGGTTCTGTCCATAAATTTTTGAAGTGCAACAACCATTCTTCTTATGTTATGTTGTTAATATTTATTGTGTCTTTTAGTGGTCTATTTAGATGCCCCATAAGCTTGTACGCCTGAGTCTGTATCATATTCCAGATTGCTTATGTATCTATTCCAGCTGTCTCTTCGCAACTTCTTGACTTCTCTTTTCATTATAGCACGCTGTCTTTTATTTTCTATTTTGTCTTCGTCTGAGAATAAAATTATTTCTGAAAAATAAAAATGTATGCTGTGAGACCAACAAAATAGATGATTATCTCATTAGGTGTTTCAACCAATAAATGTAAGATAAGAGTACTCTATCAAGTTCACAGGATTCACCTGGGAAGGAATCTGATTAACTTTTATATTACCTACATAAAAATATATTATGGTACTTACAGATTCACAACCATATTAGTGTTCTTTTTTTTTTAATAATTTCAAGGGAAAAATTGTTCCGGGGCCGGGTATCGATCTCGGACTCTTCGCTTAGCGCACGAATGCTCTACCGACTGAGCTGCCCCAGGAACTATATACGACACCGTCACAATTCTTCCCTTTATATCCACACAACTTAAATGGGCTGACAAGACGCCAGAAACCCAATTTTAAGTGCACACAATTCTATATGACTTAAATTGTGGCTTTCTGTTAACGTACGTACAGTAACAAATATATTTTGAAAATCTGGCTGTCAGGTAGAAGCTGCCTTTTTTTCTCAGTAATAGAAATGGAGTGAGTTGGCTCATGCGTATCGCATTGGACTCGCATTCGAGGGGGGGGTTATGGTTCGATTCCCGGACCGACCAACCTGACTGTGGTTTTTCCGTGCTTTTCCACAGTTACTTAGGCAAATGTCGGGTTGGAATTTTCATTGAAACGGTCCACTTTCCTTTCCCCTCCCGTGTAGAAAAAGAGTTTAGATTTCATATGATATCATCCATCTTTCTTATCTCATTCAATAGACATATTCAGGTCATGACGCATGTCTTCATCCGCTCTCAGGAGAGGGCGTCCTCTCCGTAACCTTTCCTGGGTTACCAGCCTCCCGCAATATTTCTGCCAGGATTCATTTCTTAAGGGTACTTCCAAGGGTGCTTCGACAACTTGGAAGGAATCCTGTGCTGCTTGGTCATCTTGGCGATATGAACGTAGAGCGGGGAAGGGTAGGAGGTCCTCATTGGGTGAGCGGATGAAGAGTCACATGCGGCCGGTGGGCTGGTATACCCTCATTCATCCCTCACATGCCATCTGACACATATATTTTATCATATACTGTTTCAATAAGCGATAAGAACTTCCTTTATTGTATTATTTCCTATTCACAATAGAAGACTTATGGACAAAATGTTCCCACAGACATACTGAACTACTATAATGAATATAATATCCATCTCCAATTTAATAACCATATTGGTGTTTCTGAACTTGGCATAACAATACTCATGAATATTTCCTTATTCCAGTAAATACGCAAAACATATTATCAATAATAATCACGACTACAATAATATAGAAACAGATATGGAAATTCTACCAATAGTCCACAGTTAAACATGTTAGAACAATACGAAATATACAAACATACAATAACACACCCACAACATATACTTAATACACAATTACAGTTCAATACCCACACAATATTCGATATCATAATACATAACACATTAATTATCTTTGTAATAAATTACGTAAAATAGTATATTATTTTGTTTTATTGAGGAATTACTTGTCAATAAGTTTATTACGTACAATATATTTAACTTTATTTCAATCAGTAATTATCTATGGAATTATAGGATGGGTTAGCTCATTTAAATCCAATTTTAATCCACTTTATTTATTACAGAAGAAAATAATTAAAATATGTCTTCATAAACCTATTGATTTTCCATCTCAAAATTTGTTTCTAGACTTTAATGTACTTAACGTAAGACAAATTTATTATACTGTATTAATAAAATTCATACATGAAAATCGAAATAATTTTGAATTGTATTCTCATAGTTATGAAACAAAAGGTATGAATTCTTTAAGATTGTTTGAACCAAAATGCAACACTGTTACAGTATTTAATAATAGTAGTAATTTAGACCCAAGAATAACAATTTTATATTTAAATATCCTAATCTTGTCAATTCTAATAGTTCTAGTATTAAATTTAAAAAGTTATGTATGAATTTTATAAAAATTGAAAAATTGTAAACTTAAATTTAAATACTATAATTGCACAGTAGACATAATACAAATTGTATTGTATAATTATTAATTTCAATTCAGGAATCCGCCTCCGAGTACGAGTTCTACTCTTTCAGGGACGAGCTAAAGTTTTTCTATATTTTATGTTACAATTATTAGCAAACTAAATAAATAAATAAATAAATAAATAAATAAATAAATAAATAACTAAATAACTAAATAAATAAATAACACACAAATAACCACCATCCACCATAAGAGCAACACACCCCCACCCCTACAATTGACGAAAGCAAATGGCAGAATTCAAGATCAGCAGGTACAACAATAGTTCGTAGGACACTGAAGATGACGCAGCACCGGCGTCGAAACGGGCCGTCTGTCTAAGGTACATAACCTATTTTAAATTTTAACACTTTTAACGTATCGACTAATACAATTTTAAGTTTTTAAACAAAGTGTTAACGTAAACAAGAATCAATAAAATATGACGTCCACCTTGTGCACAATGTTTATCACTTTATGCAGGAAAGATGTTTAGAACGAAATTACGAATAATCATATGACTAACACTTTAGTAATGGCATATGAAATTAGATGAAAAAAATAGAGATGGCCAGATTCATAAAATCGATTTGCAATGCTCATGACTAGGCTTCGAGACTTCGGGTCCCTCCACCGTACAAGAGGAAAAAAGTAGTAAAAGATACACAGATTAAACCGTAATATATAGATTAAACGTGATTGCACTTTATTTACAACAATTTCTACTTTCACTCACCAGGATTTAATTTGGGTCTCTGTTGCACAAAGATGATGTTTCAGTCTTTCGTTAACGATAAGCTAATACTGTAAATGCTTGCGAGTTGGTTTGTTATTCCCTTCAGTGTAACAAGAAGGCACACTGGATACATACTGTTCCTGATATAACATGTGCTGTAGCCTGTGATAGCAACATTTGATATTTCATGAATATAATTTAAATAAACTTATGCGCTATTTCCTTTTGTAGTGTAGGTAAAAACCGCATAAAATACGATGCTTCAATGTTCAGTTGTATAAAACTGAAGTACACACTACCCTGCACACCAAATGTGGGCGGTCGTATACTTGCGAACAGTGACTGTTAAATGCTTTACAACAAGGAATTTAATCCAGAAAGACATTAAAGTGGAGTAGAGCCGTGCTCTATGACGTCAGAGAGTCGCCACTGCGCCATCTGTGCAGTACATACATTACTCGGGGCAGGTAGTTAACAAACGTCACCTGGAGCCAACCGTTTGACCTTTGAGAACTTGCTCCGTCTTAGCTAGAGCACTAGCTGTGAGACGCGCAGTCCATTAGCGCTGAAATGCAGGCGACCTGCCAGTGACAAACGATTTGCATATCCAAGCCTTGCTTGAAATTTGGAAATTACGGTTTCCTAGCTGAGCAGTGTGAGCCAAATCACAAGAAAAACAATGAAGCACTTAGTTTTCACAGTGGTTTCCCTGAAGCATATACATGTGAGTGTCTGTGTGTATGTATATGAGGGTGGCCGTTTATGATTGTCATTCTTTTAACTCAATTAAGTCAGTGGCGTCAGATGAACTTGTATGAAAATTGTGTTGCCCAGGAGAGACAGGGTTTATTCAGGTCTTAATTTTAATAGTGACCTGCAAGCGTTAGTCTATAAACGAAATATATTGTTTTATGACAGTATATGTTCAGCTGCTTGTCTATGCGGATGACGTGAATATGTTAGGAGAAAATCCACAAACGATTAGGGAAAATACGGGAATTTTATTTGAAGCAAGTAAAGAGATAGGTTTGGAAGTAAATCGCTAAAAGCCAAAGTATATGATTATGTCTCGTGACCAGAATATTGTAAGAAATGGAAATATAAAAGTTGGAAATTTATCCTTTGAAGAGGGAGCAACGGTAACAAAAATATAAATGATACTCGGGAGGAAATTAAACACAGAATAAATATGGGAAATGCCTGTTATTATTTGGTTGAGAAGCTTTTGTCATCCAGGCTGCTGTCAAAAAATCTGAAAATTAGAATTTATAAAACAGTTATATTACCGGTTATCCTTTATGGTTGTGAAACTTGGACTCTCACTTTGAGAGAGGAACATAGGTTAAGGATGTTTGAGAATAAGGTGCTTAGGAAAATATTTGGAGCTAAGAGGGATGAAGTTACAGGAGAATGGAGAAAGTTACACAACACAGAACTGCACGCATTGTATTCTTCACCTGACATAATTAGGAACATTAAATCCAGACGTTTGAGATGGGCGGGGCATGTAGTACGTATGGACGAATCCAGAAATGCATATAGAATGTTAGTTGGGAGGCCGGAGGGAAAACGACATTTGGGGAGGCCGAGACGTAGATGGGAAGATAATATTAAAATGGGTTTGAGGTAGGTAGGATATGATGATAGAGAGTGGATTGGTCGTGCTCAGGATAGGGACCAATGGCGGGCTTATGTGAGGGCGGCAATGAACTTCCGGGTTCCTTAAAAGCCAGTAAGTATGTATGACAGTAGGGTAAACTCATCTAATTCCGTGATAATAAGATTTTATACTATTATTTCCATATGAAGACACAAAATAATATTGTTTATTACTGTAAACATTTGTTCAAACGTCGTAATATGACAATCCGTGAAGTAATAACTGATAGCTGTGTTTACATAGATAGCAAAAAAAATTAAAACATTACTCACATTTCATTTAATTCCGTGATATTTCACTTAATTCCGTGATACTGTAACCTTAATTCCGTGACACAATAGTGTACATAAAATAAAGGCAGAAAAATCTTACACTGTGGCCTTGAACATTAACATGAACGTAATTACCCAAATTAAAGTTATTCATTATTCATATAATCAACTGGAATCATCACGATCGACATCAGAAGTGGCACAACTATCACCCATAAAACATCAACATTAGATTCTGCAATTTGACACTTATCATGTTATGTTTTCCCACAGAATGAGCAAGCATTCCAATTTTCATTGTTTCGTTTTTGACGTCAGCATTATAGGATCTGTTACAAACTCCACAAACCCAATTTTCATCGTTAGAACTGGCTCGTGATGTGGATTGCTTTCCTTGAGAAGATTTTGTAGACTTCTGCGGTGAAATATCGGCTGGAGGTTTGGTTGGTAGCGTAAGGCACTTGGCTCTGACATCTATTTTGCGGTTAACCGTTCTCTTTTTCTTTGTTGGATCATATGTGGGTGTTTTCACAAATCTGATACAGTCTGACGTCGTTTCTCTTGTGTTCAAACAGGCAACTGAACAGAATCATTTTGTTGTGATGAAACACAGCTGAGCAAACTCTTTCTTCTGGAATGTCACCCTGCGTTTGTTGACTTCCAAGAGTTGGCTTTTCTTTTAATTTGCTAGCTGTAAGGGCTTCATCTGTCAAAGAAGATGGGTTGAATGGATAAACTCCCGTTTTAGAAAGCTGTGAACGGATATTTGTTGATGTCATTGCCTTCTCATATGCCAAACTGAACAACTTTTGCAAGTCAAATCGTGTTGGTGCAACATTGGAGTTCGTCATATGAAAGTTCTCCAACTCATTTCTAAAGCTTGCTTCAAGGGACGATAAACACTGACACCTAATGGTTGCAGAATATGGCTGTTATGAGAGGGCATAGTGAAGAGGACGATCTTGTTTTCTCTGGCCAAAGCCAACACATCAGGACCTACGTAATTTCCATGTGAGTCCATCAACAAAAGGAAAGGTCTGCTTGGAGGGATGTTCTTCACAAAGTGGCGCATCCAATCAAGAAAGAGATCACAATTGATCCACCCATTTGCTGAGAGTCAGATACTCAGTTATCTTTAAGAATCTGGGTAGATAAAGCTTGAGACCAGTTCCTGACTAAAAAATGTCTGAGAGTTCCGAGAATCGAACCCAGGTGCGGATCAGAGAACAGAGTGCTGATCCCTATGCGAAGATGATCATTATTAATATATATATATATATATATATATATATATATATATATATATCATATGCAAAATTTTCTTCATTTTAATTGGCGGTAATATTCGATTACTTAATATATATTATCTAATTATTGTAAATAAATATTATATAATTAAGTAATATAGATGACAACTAGTTGTACAGGTCATATGACGTTCATTTAACGAGTTTTCATTTTCTGTTCACTTAATTCCGTGATACACTAAGGCAGCCAAATGTTAAAAATCCTTAAGAAATTGTGCAGACAACTTAAGGTTTGTAGACTAAATTATATAAGTTAACTGACAACTGTGTACACATTCTAAATCTTCAAAGCAATCTCTATAGAAATATATATTCATACACACGTATAATTATGCACATACCCGTCTGTTTAAACTTATTTTAGGATACGACACCAGGACAACTCAAACCAAGCTTCTTAGCTATGGCGTACTAAGAAATGACTTGCTCTTAGCAGTGCACTTGTTCCCAGTAACCCAAACTTCTTGAGACGGTAGCTGATTAGTGCTGCTATCCATTGAACAAGCTACCAACAATTTGTCATGTACACATAATTCAGTAATATTCATTATATTCAGCATAACGGAATTACATGAGTCACGGAATTAGGTGAGTTTACCCTATACGTATGCAGTATTTCTAGTAGCAGTAAAGGAAATAAAAGTGATTACTATAACAGTAATATTGGTATCAAAAGCTCAGTACCTAGTTATAGAATTAGTATTATTTACGGTAGCAGTAATGATAATATTACAGTAATATCGAAATTATATTAACACCTATTTGATGTCATTATACAAATTATCTGCGTCTAAAAGTAAAAACAGAAAAAACTTTATCTATAAAGATTACTATTGATGTAATAACATCCCTAGTTTTACTTTGAGGCCTTTATTCTGTCCACCAGTTTCTAAAAGAGTAACTTTTTTTCAAATAGGTTATTACTTTAAATGAACGAAGAATTTAACATCAAAATATAAGATTGATAAATAATTTTAAAAACTTGTGAACTGAGAATTTTCTACTACAATAGATAATATTATTGGAATACTTTTATTAATTAACAAAACTCAACAACGTTAACAAATAAATAACGTAGAACGTTATATTAACAAAAAGTTACATAAACTGCAACAAAATGAGCATATACAAGGTGAGAAAATTACAATGTTCAGATTTACAGAAGTATTTTATAAAATTTAAAGAAGGAAAAGTTCGTCTAAAGGGCTGGATTCGGGATGAGTACGTAAAACGCTGATTGCATTTCCGCGCTGAATAGCTTTGCCTAATCGTTGACGCAAATAATTAGTGCATCGGCGATCACCAGTAATGGAGATCAAAATTTGGCCGATTTGAGATATAAAATCTTTACCGTCATGACTCCAAGGACCGAAGGTCTCCACAGCGAAGTGGATAAAAATATATTAGTCTAAAAGATGTGCATATTTACTGACTTTTTTCTACACGGATAATTCAACAGCAAATGCTGCGCGTCTAGTGGTATTCGGCAAAAGAGATGGAGCTAGAATGTCAACGAAAATGGAGCCCAAATTAAAGATTTTCCTCTAGACCATGAGATTATGGTGAAACCATCACATCGTTTACCATTCGCGCACTAATACCTGGTGGTTCCAAAAGAGATGGGATGCCACAAGAAGTCAGAGATATTTTAATGATATCATTGAGTGATGTATGTCTGGGAATGCGACCCTTGCTCCTCACACAGTTGAGTGCATGATGGTCAAACATATCGGCAATTCCTCTGCAAATACATTGATGTGACTGGCAGAGTTTACAACCAAAGCGTAAAGCCATTGCGATTTTAAAGGATGTACTATCTATTAGAGTGCCAACGTGAGGAGATGATAATGCGTGTAACCAAGCTCCAGACTCAGTCTCTTGAAGAGTTAGGAGACGTGCAATGTGTTGTTCGGATTTGAAAGAAGAAAGAATTTCATCTACAATTTTTTGGATAAAAATAACGTACCACTGATTTTGAAATCCAGGATGGGCAGGAGGATGAGTGGTTTGTGAGGAAGTATACCAACTAGTCAGAGCATCACGAACATGACAGATTTCAGCTGCATCACTGTATAAAGGAAAGAGCGATTTGATGCAACGGAAAACCTCAAAGGCAGAAGAAAGAAAAGCAGGTATGCAAATGTCAGAAAGTATCCGAATGCCCACACCACCAAATTTAATTGCGACAGAGGCTTGAGTCCAACTAGTATCGGTAAAACATATATCTTGGATCATTTCCAAACTGGGTCGAAAAAGAGCATCAGCTTTATGTAGGAAAGATGGAGGAAGCCATACAGGATTAATACGCAGAAAATAAGTCATTTTAGGGATTAGAAAACAATTTTTAAGAAGATAATAAGAAATATGAGGATGCATTAGTTTTAAACAATCGATATAAAATTGCAAAGAAATTAGTTTTTTACAGCGATGTTATCGGTAGCTTCCAAAAAAATGGGAGATCCAAAAATTGTTAAAGGGGACTATGACATTAGTAAAATACCCAGAGAAAGTTTTTGAAAAGAAGACAAAAACAGATTGATTAAACTTAGAACAAAAATAAATTTCAAATATATCAGAACTAAGTTGTAACCCTATAGTTGAACCGAAACGAATTAGCCTACTTAAGATCTTGCAAAACATCTGAAGGACCCCACTTAAGTAACCATAATCTAAGTAAAAAAGGTTGAGTTTACTAATAAGTTCTCAAATAAGGTGATGAATTGTTAGACTAAAAAGTAAAGAGTCAGTCGCATTCCCTTGTTGGCAACCTGATTGAGACATAATTGTATCAGAATAAAAAAATAACTTATGGTGTCTGTGTGCTTGCCAGAAAAAAAGGAAAAAGTTGTGGGACTTTAAGTTAGACAGCTTGCAACATGGTATCTCTTTCAATACAATTAAAAGCATTTCTGAAATCTAACTTCAGAACAATTTTATTAGAGTGAGAATTGGCAAATATGAATGAGCCCAATGAGTGAAAAATTCTTTCACAGCGAATCGAAAGCAAACTGATTAGGTCTAAAATATACATTAATTTCTTCTTTAACACTAACACAAGCCATTGTGGATACCAATCTACAGAAAGTGTTCACAATGGTATTAGGTCTGATGCCACCATCCTCCTTATTGATCGTAATAAGGAAATCTCCATAAAATACCGGACAAATTCCAGGATCTAAGCTGCCATGTAACAGAAAATTGCAAAGGTGGGTTAATGAAGAGTGAAGTCGTTTAGCGGAATCACCTGCAGATACAGAAACCAGGTCCTTAAGGTGTTGAGGTCGTAAACCATCGATACCAGCTGCGAAGCCCTGTGGAAAGCTCTGTAGAGAATTCAAGACGTCTTCGTTAGTGACTGATAAGCTAGGTGCTGTGGGATCAGGAAGATCAGGAAGGAGGAAGGTCTAGAAAGAGATGAATGTTTACATTTTAAAACGTCATATGTAGCAGTTGTTGGATCTGCAACTCCCATATCCGAAGATATGAAGCGAATAGCACAACGGATATCTCCTTTCTGTTCTACATGACGGGTTTTATTAGATCACCTTTATATGAACGATTTCAGATATGAGGGGGATTACCTAGATGGGAAGTTTGTCACATTGTCTTTAATTTTAGATATAAGAGATTTATTATCAGAGCGATCAGGAACTCGAGGAGCTAAATATGCGACTATAAATAAAACATGCCAGCAGTTAGTAGTAACGTGCGATAAACAAACATCAATTTGTTGACTTAACCGATTGACAGTTGAAGATCTAACGCCTTTAGGTATTCGGCGTAATACATTAACATTTTTCTTGTAAATACTTAGTTTAGAGTTAAATCATCTATAGAATTAGGTGTAGAAGAATCTGGAGGAAAAGATTGAAAATGAACTCGAGAACAGTGAATCTTTAATCCTCTAGCAGATTTGAAAGTCTTGGAAACTGTAGAAGGACAAATATGGCATGAAACGAACACTTCCGAAATATTATTGAAAGAAAGGCTTGAATCGATCAAAACATGAGAATTATTGACAGAAATGTCAGACGATACTGTTGGATTATGATTCAAAGATTCATGACATCGGGTAATGTGAAGATTGATACCCCGTTGAGAAAAAGATTTGCTACGTACCTTATATACAGCTGTTGAAGCCAGACAAGAAGTTAAAGTGGTAGAGAAAGAGCAAATATCTTTCATCTCCAAATGGCATGGAATTATATTGGGTGTTGAGGATTCTTTCTTATCAGTTTCGCCAATAAGGCGATTCATTTTTTCTATTTTAGAGCTGTAGGCATGTCTTTTAGAAATGTGAAGGACTAGACCTCTATTACAGTTCAAACTTAAAGGACATTGATAACAGCTAAGAGTTGTTTCCTTTACAGAAAAATTAATCTGTGACGTAACTGGGTCTCCGTTCTTCTGGGAAACTGAGAAGGACTGGTCTGTATTGTATAATATGTCTTCATTAATATTATTTAGTGATTCTTGCATAGATTCGTGACTATAGGCTAAGCGAATATTAATGCCTCTACTAGTAAAAGTTTTTCCAAACAAATTGACATTCAACAAATGCAAGTGAAGAAACTGATGTTGATGGATTAGAAGCTTTAAAAAACATTAAAGAAATTAATAACAATAAGGAATAGCTTATTCCTTGATAGTAGAAGCTCCTCCTAATAATAAAAAAATAAAAATAATATAAGTTATTGGATGTATGTAACATGTACAAAAGTTGAATTATTCACCTTAGTTACGGTAAGACTGAATATTTTGTTGAAATTATACATACATTTTGCCATCAATTCACAGAACTTACACGGACAAGCAAAGCAGTACTTACTGGCAATGAATATCACACAAAATAATAATAACTAGTAAGACACTAAAAGTTAGAGCTTTGTGACGATCGATATGAATGTTAATGTTGTTAATCCCAAAAATTTTCTTCAATCCAAGAACGAGATGATGAAATCAGGGACTTCATAGGAATTAGCCAAACGTCCACCTAACTAAGATAATTATTGATGAAGCAGTCACTAATTCACAATAATATAACACTTCAATATCCAAAAGTCCAGCAGTTGAAGAAAAATGAACTAATATTTCAGGAAATCATTATAGACTAAGTAAAAATCAGTCATGGACTATTAATTACTTACAAATGGCTTTTAAGGAACCCGGAGGTTCATTGCCGCCCTCACATAAGTCCGCCATCGATTCCTATCCCGTGCGAGATTAATCCAATCTCTATCACCATATCCCACCTCCCTCAAATCCATTTTAATATTATCCTCCCATCTACGTCTCGGCCTCCCCAAAGGTCTTATTCCCTCCGGCCTCCCAAGTAACACTGCTTTTCTGGATTCGCCCATACGTGCTAAATGCCCTGCCCATCTCAAATGTCTGGATTTAATGTTCCTAATTATGTCAGGTGAAGAATACAATGCGTACAGTTCTGCGCTGTGCAACTTTCTCCATTCTCCTGTAACGTCATCCCTTTAGCCCCAAATATTTTCCTAAGGCCCTTATTCTCAAATACCCTTAATCTCTGTTCCTCTCTGAAAGTGAGAGTCCAAGTTTCACAACCGTACAGAACAACAGATAATATACTGTTTTATAAATTCTAAGTTTCAGATTTTTTGACAGCAGACTAGATGACAAAAGGTTCTCAACCGAATAATAACAGGCATTTCCCATACTTATTCTTCATTTAATCTCCTCCCGAGTGTAATTTATATTTGTTAATGTTGCTCCAAGATACTTGAATTTTTCCACCTCTTCCAAGGATAAATCTCCAATTTTTATATTTCCATTTCGTACAATATTCTGGTTACGAGACATAATCATATACTTTGTCTTTTCGGGGTTTACTTCAAAACCTATCTCTTTACTTGCTTCAAGTAAAATTTCTGTGTTTTCCCTAATCGTTTTTGAATTTTCTCCTAACACATTCACGTTATCCGCATAGACAAAAAGCTGATGTAACCCGTTCAATTCCAAACCCTGTCTGTTATCCTGAACCTTCCTAAAGGCATATTCTAGAGCGAAGTTAAAAAGTAAAGGTGATAGTGCATCTTGTTGGTTTAGCCCGCATTGAATTGTTACATTTTCTTAATATAGGTTATCAACAGACTAATAAGAAGAATGTTTTCTTCAGCACATAGTATATTTTTACAAAACAATTTGGGGTTTCAAGTGGTATAAAATTTCGTGACGCTAGATTATTGCAATATGTTGGGTTTAGTTTGTGAGATATCCCAAAAATTACGATATCATTACCTCACCAGTGACCTGTAATCAAGAAAATAAAAATCATAATACGAATAAGAAACTGTGGTTGAATACTTCCCAAAAGCACACACGCCTTAATATCCTAAATCGTATGTGCTATATGTATGGTGTTGAACAGCAACCTCGTATGTAATAAAATATCAATTTAACAGGAGATCAAAAAAATATATTAATACGAGTATCTTGATAACGAAGAAATGTTTGACATAAGAGGATATTTAAATCTCTATATTTGATGTTTTTATGCATGTCTTGACTTAAGAGATCTTTGATAGAAATAAAGCGTAATCTCATTTTGTTGACATACGAGATTTCTGTTCAACACCATCGATATTATCAGCAGAATAAATATTATTTCAAGCACTGGTGCGTGTCCAGCTCGATTATCTTCCCTTCCTAATTAGCGAAAATCAATTTTTTTTTATAGAACGATTCTGTTTCAAATCTGGTTTTCTCAGGACATTTCTTCATTTCTTCGCTACAATCCCGAAGTTTCCCCACATATTAACACATACAGGATGATTTTGCAGTATTACGTGAAAGCTTAAAATATGACGTATAAAGAGAGAACTGCAATTCACTAAATCCGCATTTGCGGATTTACACCATTGTTCGGAATATGAAACTCTGAAGTGTACGAGACAGTTACACAGGCTGTCCTCACAGACACAAAAACAAATGTCACAGTGACATGATATTGTTGAACTGCGGCTGTTTCATAAACGAATTTTATAAAAACGTTCAATTCCAGTGGCGTATATTCTTCTACTAAAATTAACAGCTGTCAGTATAACGTATTTCTAATACTTTTTACTGAAATAAACTCTCTTAGACTTTCCCTGCATTAAATAATTAGTAGGCCTACGTAATTATAATTTTTTGTTTGTACCCCTTTATTGTAAATATTCTAATATTTATACCGGTAAGCCACTGCTGCAAAGAAAATACTAATTATTGTGCTCTTTAGGCGAATTCTGTAATTCAAGCATATAAATTATCTACAGCAGTGTTTCTCATACTTTTTGATAATGAGGCCCCGCTTTTGCTCAATTAAATGCGGCTGCCTTGAATAAAATGTACAGTAGAAGATCCCCAGACAAAGAACAAACATTGGAGTAACTAATATAACAGTGATTCTGAATCGGGGACCGCGGCCCTTTTGGGCGGGGCAATGAGCAGTTAAGGGATGAAATGTGTGAAATATATATTTTGTATATTCTTTAAGCTAGAGACTTAATTTTTTCTGTACAGCAACTTCTTGTTATTAGTATTAATGTCTTCAAGCTTCATTATTTTCGAGTTGTTAGATTTCTTTTAATTTTTTTAATTTTTCAAAATTTAAGTTATAGGCCTGAAGAAAAAATTGTACAATATATTTGACATGCATGTAATTTAACGACAGATCCATGCCTGATTAATACGTTTGTTTGAACCCAAGTGTTTAACGAATACTGCTTTCAACCATAGTACAGATACCGGTCATAGAATTAATAACAAATCAATAAAGAAATATCCACATCTATTTACCTCCAACAGTTTGAAATTTAAGGTTGTATGTAAGCAATTTGTTATGGGTAATTAAAATTTTACATGTTATTTTATTGTAATTTATGCCTGTGAATTTATTATGTATCGAATTCTCCCCTGAGCACGAGAACACACTCTTTCAGGCGAGTGCTAGAATTTTGTTAATTTACAATTTCACTGTATAAGAGCCCTGAAAGTCAGTTAATTTTTTTGTGTCAAGATTATACATTTTTTTTAATTTTTTACTTTTCAAAATACTTACTTTATCCAAAAGTACGAAAGTTCTGCACTTTTGTTTACCATACTTCTCAGAATATGAATTAAAAATTTCAACTTCTTAGCATGAAATTTGTTTCCAGTCTATATTATGTAATTGAATGTTAGTAAATGCAGCAAGAATAGACTAAAATTGTGAAAAGGTGACTTTAAAATGTCGACT
This sequence comes from Periplaneta americana, assembly GCF_040183065.1. Classification (NCBI taxonomy): domain Eukaryota; kingdom Metazoa; phylum Arthropoda; class Insecta; order Blattodea; family Blattidae; genus Periplaneta; species Periplaneta americana. The sequence continues at coordinate 101,190,324 of NC_091124.1, forward strand.
TTTTGTCACGAAAACATGTATGTGAATTGTGAAATATAACTACGGCATGAATTTTGAAGGCTATTTATGTTGACTATTACACTTTTACTGTGTCATACTACTTTTGACCAATAAAACGATACGAAAGGACGTCTTTCAACCAATAATGCCTGCTTATCGCACAATTTCATCGCTTCCCTAACATTTGTTTATTTTTATCACTTTCCTAGCATTTGTTTCTATGTTTGCCTATACAGCATTTCAAAATGCAAATCCTTTACAGTACTATAAAACATGCTTTGCGATCGTCATTTGCTTCTCACATAGATAGTCCACTAAAATGGCCCTCCATTCAACATTTTGATGAAGAGAACATTAGTGAAATAGAATTTTAGTAAATCAATTAATATAATATATTTTATTGTATTAAAGTACTTTATTTCTTCTAATCTTTATATACTTCCTTCTGCTTTTATAACCTCTCTACCATTTGTTTCTTTGTTTGCCAACATTTCAAATTGCAAATTCTTTTATAAAACATAATTTGCGATCGTCATTTGTTTACCGCAAAAACAGTCAACTGAAAATGGCGGCTCCGTTCAAACGTTTTGGTGAAGCTAACATTACTGAAATAGAATTTCAGTAAATCAATTAATATATTATTGTATTAGAGTACTTTATTTCTTCAAATATTTATATAGACTACTTTCTTCTAATCGTGTAATAGTCAATTAAATCCCACTAGAGTTTTGATTTTCTCTAGATAAATCAAAAACCTCTAGTGAGATTACTGTTGATGAAACTGGGTAACGAGGTTAATGATCATTTTTCTGCAAAAGTCTAAATTTTCTGTTTTCCAAAAAATGACCAAAGTTTCACCCATCCTCTTCCTTATCATTATTGTTGTTATTTTTTATTACTATTAATATTAGCCCCTATAATAATAATAATAATAATAATAATAATAATAATAATAATAATAATAATAATAATAATTATCTTGTCCGCGGACTTCATTAACTCTTCTACGGACCGCCAAGGGATTGCGACCCCCCTGTTGAGAATCAAAGATCTAGAGCATTATTACAAATTCAATTTTAAGCTTACAGATCACTGTTGAATCCCAGATTGTATTAGACCTATGACCCTTACGTTTTGAAGTTTAGATGACGAGTGGCTTTCTGTTATCATTTTAATCCATATATGCCCTACTCCTTTGCCTGTTTTTCAGCCCTCGAGCCTTCAGATTCAACTAAAACAATAATAACATCCTGCCGAGACGAACAACCGGTGTTCACTTTATATAACACATTTGCTACGTCGTCCCAGGCATGTCGAAGAACTGTAGGCCCCTGCAGCATATATACGATGGAATGATTACTAATTTATGTGTTCACATATTTCATAAGATATAAGTTGGTTACTTCCTTCTGAGTAAGTAATAAACATAATTAAACTAAATTCAAATAGCAAAATATGCATAGTTCTACACCGCATAGGTAATCGTAAAATAGGTATCCAATTTAAGGTATGTTAAGCACTGATATAGTCCAGACACGCGACTTTCCTTTAATTTATTTTCCTTCCCTCTGCAATATCTAGTAATCTGTCTCTATATTTATGAATGATCCTATAAAATGGATGAAGGAATTCTTATTGTCGCTGTAATAGGAATGCCACATATTTGATAATACGAGTACATTACAAGTGTAACTATTACTTACTTATTCGTGAGACATATTATGAAGATATAAAAGGAGCAAATAACTTACAGTTATGAAACAATCGAGAGTATTTATTTTTTTTTATTAAAGAGTTTGTACTACTTATTAGAGAGTAGCTTAGTTGGCAGAGCAGATGGCTACGGAATGGAAGATCCGGAGTTCGAACCCGAGTGGTGACAGGATTTTCTCGTTGTCAAACTTCCAGAGAGACCCCAAGATTCACTCAGTCTTTTATCAAATTGAGTATCGGGTCTTTCTCGGTGGTAAAAAGAAGGTCGCAGCGTGGCGTCGACCACACCACCTCATTCTAGTGCCAAGGTCAAGAAAGCGTGGGGCTTTACCTCCATGCCCCTCAAGTGCTTTCATGACATGTGAAAGGACTATCTTCCCCTTTTACTACTGATTAGAAGTAACTTATACAGAAAATTATTGACGGAAATAAATAAAATTCTGGCACATCAGGAGTGGAAGATTAACATTCTGTCCGATTAAAAAGTTTATACTGAAGAGATAATGTGAACTAGTATGTAGTGGTGCAGTAATTAGTGGGCCTAGGTTAATCCTGGTGACTGCAATTATTCCTTTTAAACAAGAATAAGATAAATATTTCCAGAACCTTCATTGTTTGCGTTTAGTATTAAAACTTGTCTAGATCCATTTAATACAATTGCTTCTAAAAATTTATAACCTTTTAATTTATTGTATGTTATGAATGATTTTTTAATCGATATTACATCACAATTATTGAAGTAATGTAAAACACGCATAACTAAAGTTGTAACTAAGTGGTTCTCCATCCTGACGAAATTAAGATTGTTACAGAATGAACATTTTAAGAGCATATTCGACACAGAAACCAAACAGCACACTATTTAAACCACAGTCTAGTATACACAGTCACGAAGCTTGAGTTGTAGCGATGCTGATATAACCTCTGCAGTTGCGAGCGTCGTTAAATAAAACATAACATTTTTGAGTTGTAAGGGTGCTAGGAACAATAGACTGTGCCGGTACTATTTCGCATTGTCTGTATTGCGGCGATATTAGCGATCATAGTGGTCACCAACTATCTATGGATGCATATTTACTAGGCTATGTATTGAGCTTCGTGACTCTATACTTATAACTTACTAGACTGTGATTTAAAATTTGAACCAAAGTAAATCCATAACAACAGATTTGGGCAATTGATCATTTGTTTATACTACACAGAGTGGAAGTGAAATAACCCTGTAGTTTTTCAGAGCGAATAGCTCAAGTTGTATGTAACAAAAAAATGTAATACCATATTGGTGGAAAGTTCGTTCGCGCCTTGGGAGCACGAGTTTGACAGCATGCTCTAATAACTCCCCTATCGGCTAAACGTAGAACCTTAGTCGTAAGTTGGGGCGTATTTCTATGTTTTAATATATTGTGAAACATTATAATTACTCGAAATATTTGTCATTCCATTCATAGATAATATAATAACAAATACATACCGTGAAACTGTTTATCACATTTTTATAGTGGCATTACCTCTTGAACAGTCTTCCATTCCGAATAAAAATAATGCTCGACACTCACAAAGAGACTTCACTATGACACAAAACATTACTGTTTAGATCTCTGTCTGTCATCAGTAATGCTATCCCCTGACGTTAATGTTTGCGGAACCATTACTGAAGCTGTAATGAGGAAGAAATCAATGTACTGCGGCAGTTGATGGAGGAAATAATGTCGAATACGAGAATATGAATTCCAAACTACTTCCTTAAAGTGGTAAAATTATTTTGTCCAGATAGATTTGCTTTTTGGACCATTATATTCTTGAATGCAATACTGAAAAATAATTGCATGATAAAGCTTCGTCTGCTTTGTAAGACCAAATATACGGAATAAGATACACATATACTACAATGCTTCATTGGGAACTGCAACCTGTTTTTGATATTTTATTTAATGTTCCTAACTCCCCTGGTAGAGGGGCATCCCCTGGTAGAGGGGCAGAGAAGGCCTGACGGCCTTATCTCTACCAGGTTAAATAAATAAATCTAATCTAATCTAATCTAAATAATCTAATTCGACCCTCGGTATGGAAATAGGTATTTCCCTCCTATATGGAATAAAGTGTATGCCTTTAGGGAACTATTTTTCTAGTGCATTAAGAAATGAAAGTTATATAAGAGGAGATTCGTGCTACTTGTCATTGTAACATAATCCTTCACAATCCTCACTAAAGTGAGAAGAGAACGCTAACAACGACAAATTCTTGAATGAAAATGTTTATCATGATAATCCCAAGCGAACGGCTATCAGCCAGTGAACGAGCTCATTGACGCTAGAGTAACCAATGGGAATAAAATAACACTGATAGTTAAAAGCATGGTGCTCAAAATTAATAAGTGATTTTTTTTCTTCTACGTTCATTTGTTTTATTTGTATCGTCTCTGCTTCGATGTATCAGCAATCAAGCAATTACGTGAGATTCACAGTCTCAACTTGCAACAGTAATTAATTACAATAATTGCACAATTAATTACTATAAGTAAAAATGTTTACAATAAAATTAAACATGTTGAAAATTATAGGAAGCAATGACAAAAGATTTTAAAATAAAATGTTGTTATAATCTCAAATCTTCAGTATTTATTCCAAGCAGCCTTTTATTCTGACCATCTTTGCTTCGATTCGACTGTTTTTCTGGATCTTATTATTATAATCTCGAATATTTAGTTGTTCAGAATTACAGTTGTTCGCATTGGGATTACCTTGCCGGATACAATTCATGATAATAGTTATCCTCAGGTAATTTAATTTCGCTTTTAAACTCATGTTTGCTGTCATTAGTTACCGGAAAGCTATCAGCACTCGTTGCCTAGAAGATAATAATAATAATAATTTTTTTTTATTCATTGCAGTGGCACTTGACTAGAGTCATTGGCCGTACAATGGAGATAAAAACTAAAAGGAAAGAAAACGAAAAAAAGTGAACAATGAATAATTTCGAGGGAAAAATTGTTCCGGGGCCGGGTATCCAACCCGGGACCTATGGTTTAACGTACCAACGCTCTACCAACTGAGCTACCCGGGAACTCTACCCGACACCGATCCAATTCCTCCCTCTATATCCACATACCTCAAAGTGGGCTGACAACCTCAAGCAACCAACTTCGAGTGCACACTAACTCCGTGTGACTTACAGTGTGGTTTTCTGTTAACGAACAGTAACGTGTATTATGCAAATCAAGATTTCAGGTATAACTCCCTGTAAAGTTGATTTGAATAATTTCGAAATTATTCAAATCAACTTTACAGGGAGTTATACCTGAAATCTTGATTTGCATAAAGTGAACAATGTCCAAGGAAACTATGAAGGAGTGGATATCAGCACTGCTGCATTCTGTCTCTGGCCTCCCAGTACCTATCCACAAAGCCGACAGATGAAATAATAATTATTACAATTATTGTATCATTAACCCTGATGAAATTTGTTTAAACAAAAGCCGCCCTAAATAAGGGTTCGATAGATCGGCCTACTAATCAATTCATAAAGAATAATAAGTAAACAAAACAATTTTGTGACATTTGGAAAGAAAAAGAAAAAACATTAAGATAAGAAAACGTAGGAAATCATTTACAATAAAAATTTTGTTGGGTATAAATGATTACTAATTATAGCTAAGGATGATTTTAACACGTGAGATCCTATGGCATCAATCGTTGCATCAGAAATGTTATATTGTTTAAGTTGATTTAAAGTTTCACGTGGGATCGTGCCACGGGCACCGAACATGAGCCCAAAAACTGTCCAATGTGTGATGTGGTATTGTGCTCCAAGATGCTGACAAAACTTAATCCCTCACACTAGTTTATTAAACCGGGTCGGACTGTAAAGAAAACAATTATCGCAATGTCTATATTTTATATGTTGCCCATATTTTATATGTTGTATTGTGACATTTTAATTTTTCTACCAATTTTGTTCTATTATGCTATTAAAATTATAGCATATAGCCTATTAATCTTTTGTACACTATAGGATACTTTGAGAATTTAAGTGTTAACTGTTTGACGAATAATAGTCATACGTTAAAGTTCGCATTTTTTCAGACAAAGATTAAAATCAAATATCTTCATAATACGAAATGTATTTTATATTAGAGTTATTTTGCAATGATAAGTTTATCAAAGATTGTTTTCATTATAAAATACTGATTTTCAGAAGTGTTTGTTCTTCTCTCTTTTCCAAAAATGGAAGTAATAATAATAATAATAATAATAATAATAATAATAATAATAATAATAATAATAATAATAATAATAATAGTAATAATAATATTAATAAGGGAAAATGCTACTGAAAATAATAACACCACTTCTTATGAAATAATTCGCAAGTTATACTGTTCGTCGTGAAGTTTTCATATACGCGCTATATTGCCATACATATTACGAATATGTTCGATTTATTATATATTTGACATTATTTTGAAATCTTTCCTACTTTCTATACCGTCTCATTTCCGAAATATGCACTAAATTTGAATGATTTATATTTAGGAAACAGGGTTCAAGTGATTCACAGTTTTTCCAACTAGATTGACTTGAGACATTGATTATGGAATTCACAATAATTTAATTTGAATAATTTATATTTAGCAAAAATTACTCGACTGATTCAGTGTTTCCAATTCGATTTGAGACACAGATTATCGCGTTTAAAATAATTCTATTGTAATAATTTCTTATTTAGGAAATAGTAATATGCGTTACAAGAGCGGTATGTTGATATTTTCATGTTCGAGGAAAAGATTGAAAAAGCGAAACGTAGTTGAGCTTTTTTAATTTCCGAGAACATGAAAACAAACATACCGCTCGTGTATCGTACATTATTTTGTGCGAAGATCGTTTATTACATACCTGAAAGAGGAATTTCTAATTAGTTGCAATGAAATCTCCATCTTGGTTTCTGTTTAATGACGGAAACTTTTAAAAACTAAAATATCTATCTTCAACATTGTTGCTATAAAATGTTTTCTGTGTTTACTATATTCCAGCAGGCCGTGATATACGTTTGTCTTTTTTTCCCCCCAGTCTATAAATGCGAACTTAAAACAAACGGTAAGGTTATGTAATGATTTATTTTTCATTTTAATATTTTAACAATATTATTTATACTACTAGGTTCAAAAAGTTCCCGGAATTTTACTACCATTTTTCGTATTAATATATAACAAGGGATATTATACATTTGTTTTGTTGGTAACATTCATGATGTCATTTCCTTAAAGTTTGTTGATAATGGCAATTATTGGTTTTGAGTTGTAGGCAATTGTTTATCATAGTGTTTCGTTTGTTCGTCGCATTTTGTAATTATGTCCACAGAGCAAAGTACAAACATCAAGTTCTGTGTTTTGCTGGGGACATGATCAGTATGGCTGATGAAGATGGTGATTTCTTAAACAAAATGAAACTGGTGCTACTTGTACGACCCAGTCCCTAAACGACAGTCATCTGAGTGGAAATCGAAAACATCTCCTCGGAAGCAAAAATTTCCTAGGGACACTTCCAAAGGCAAAGTTATTTTAAATGTTATGTTTTATTTAACGACGCTCGCAACTGCAGAGGTTATATCAGCATCGCCGGATGTGCCGGAATTTTGTCCCGCAGGAGTTCTTTTTCATGCCAGTAAATCTACTGACATGAGCCTGTCGCATTTAAGCACACTTAAAGCAAAGTTATGTTGGAAGTTTTCTTCGACTCTCAGGGTCTCATGCACCATGAGTTCATTCCAGAAGGTCTTACTGTAACGAAAGAATTGTACGTAGAAACCCTCCGGCGCCTCTGGGACGCAGTGAGAAGGAAACGTCCAGAAAAGTGGGTAGAAAACAACTGGTTCCTTATGCATGACAATGCACCTGCTCATCGCGCAATTATTGTAAAGAATTTTCTTGCCAGGCACAACATAACTGCTTTGGATCACCCACCATACTCTCCTGATCTCTCACCACCTGATTACTTTCTGTTTCCCCGTCTGAAAAGTCATCTGAAATGACGGAGATTCAATGCTGAAGAGGTTATCGCAAACGCGACGAGAGCACTAAGACGGGTTTCACAAAATGGCTTCCAGGCCTGCTTCCAGGAACTCTACACGCGTTGGCAAATGTGTGTTGTTGCGGAAGGCAACTATTTTGAAGGGAATGCTGTAGAATAGTGTTTAAGGTACGTTGTTTCTATGATGCTAGCAAATTCCGGGAACTTTTTGAACCTAGTATGTATAACATATTGCAGTAATAACATCGGCAACTGGAATCTTGTTGATTTTTTCACGGCTTCCTTAACGTTACTTGCATTACAAATGCAGTAACTTTTGTGGTGTTGTAGAGTTTACTTAATTTTTGCAAATATTTAAAAACAATAATTAACAGTGCAATTTAGGTGAAATTGCAGTGGTAAGTTTCCAATTTATAATTATTACTATGTTAAACGTCTCTAAAAATAATGTTAAAAGCCTAAAGCAGTAAAATGAATATGGCGCTTAAGCGGTAAGAAGAGGGAAATTGTTATATGTGTTACGTTGGGAATACTGAATGTGATATTTCACACTAACCGCGTATTGGTTTTGTGCGGAAAGCAAGCAAATACGCACGATCTCGCACAAAAGTTTTTATATGACTCATGATTTTTCAATTTGATTGATTTAAGACATTGATTATCTGGTTTACAATCACTTAATTCGAGTAATTTATATTTACGAAACAGGGTTCCATGATTCAGACTTTTTCAATTTGATTAGCTTGAGACACTGTTATCTAATTTCAATTTAATTAATTTCAATAATCTATATTAAAGAAATAAGATTCCATGATTCAGGCTAGTAATTTGATTGAGATGGGACATTTGTTTTCGAAATTACAAACACTTAATATGAATAATTTATATTTAGGAAACAGTATTTAATATTCAAGGTTTTCAATTTGACTGATTTAAGTTACTGAGTTGGCTGAAAATAACATAGAATAAAATTAGATATGTTACAGAAGAAATCATTCTTTCTACGGCGACTCATTATCGAATAGAAAATCACTTAATTTGAACAATTTATTCAGGTTTATTTCATTTTCGATGCTTTGACACAATGAGTTGGCCGAAAAGGGCATGAAAGAATCATTAACAAATATATATTATTGGAAACGGATATTACCAGTCTAACCTGCAGCTGATCATTATGAAATTATTTTCAAGATCGAATATTAATTCATTTTGAGTATTTAAAATTTATTGTGGTATACTAATTATGTAGGATTCGTTAAAATTTCATCTGATAAGCTAATTGTGTAAAAACGAAGCTTTGAACGAAAATTTACCTGTGCTCTGCCTTTAAAATCAATGTAGGCCTATAATATTTGTTTCCACACTGGAATAAGCAAGCATGTCATTAATTAACTTTTTTCTGAGTGTAATGTTTCATATTAACTGCTACTTAAGTTCAGCTGCAGAAATACAGTGTAAATGATGACGCCTGTATTGCTAGATCAAACACAATAAAATTGTATTGTCCACTGCGTTTTTTCTGATTACAATACATTACAAAACAGGCCACATTAATCATAGTACAATGCAATTATGCTGAATATCTCCTCATTCTATATGGAGTGTAGGAAATAATAATATGTGTTCACTAACACTGTCGCTCATGGGAAATTTTAACAATTACTCTATACTGCCCGTGTCTCACTTCCTGAGCTGTTTCTTTGCGGGGCGAGAAGCAGAGCGTGAGAGTGGGACGTCCTGGGTACCACATGTGCCTACTACCCTACGTTCAACACATCGGACTTTTTAGGATTCCTTTCGTCAGGTATGGAGCAAGATCAGCCATGGACAAGCGAATGTATAGGCTATCCCCTTACAAAACAAATTATGTCCTACTCATCAATTCCTGTAACTAAACACTAATACCAGTGGTAGACTACAGTCTCTACTCGAGATTATCGACCTAATCGAGATTACGGTTGATATGTGTACACATCCGTAAACTCTTTCTTCTATGGAAGTGTTTCTCAAACTTTTTCCACCATGAAACTCCTTTTAATCTAAAGTGTAACTGCGGAATCCTTGTAATATTTTATTAGTATTTAATAAGTAACAGACAAGTGAAAGCTAGTATCTCAATAATTCTTTTCATTGGGACGAAGGCATTTGATTTTTAAGCCTGTAAGCTGGTTTTATGGCGGAAAGTTGTAGTCTCATTTCTACTGTACTTCTGCATTTTGTTTTTTCGCTATTTTGTTTTAGTGAACACATACGCAGAGAATCCAGTGAAGAAAGTGATAAGTATTATTTTCCGTTTTAGACGTTCATTAAACATATTATTATTATTATTATTATTATTACGCATATTCTTGGATTATTATTATTATTATTATTATTATTATTATTATTATTATTATTATTATTATTATTTCGGAAATCGCCATCAGAGATAATAGCGACAGGGTAACCACGATTAGAGTATCCAGTATTATAAACAGTGAAGACCCCTGCAATGGCATAGGATAATGTTTTCAGAACATGTAATATGCTGCCGTGCCGCACGCTGTAGCTGCCGTGACGGTCCGAGCAGACCTAAGAGGCGTGGATGTAAGCACTAGGGAGCTCTCGGCTCATCAGGACGTGAGACACGGGCAATACTTTACTGGAAGCTGCTGGTTCCTTACTATTGGCTCTCCCTCACTTGGTATAATAAGCTTATAAGTGAAACTAAATTATGGATTAGTTGTAACGACTTATCCATCGAACAAACTGGAAGCTATTTCCAAACACAATACAAGAAACATATCACTGCCAAAACTAAATCAAACAATATTTCACAACACATCACAAACTTCACAACTACAGAAATGCAAATTCTACACATTAAAGCAAAAGTCAGAACTTAATGCACTAGAGAACAATACAAAATTTATAGCCATACAAAAATATGCACACAACACATCCACAAAACACAACTGAATTTCAGAACACACAAACTTTTCAAAACACAACTGAATTTCAGAACACACAACATTACCCAATCATAAATACAGACCCAAGACAACAACAGGAAGCATGAAGAAGCGCGGGGCTTCACTACAATTCAGAAGACGAACAGAAAGTCGAACGCATACTAACATTTTAAAAGTGATAATATTTACATTTGTTGAATATATTTCTAATCCCAAATGCAGTCACTATGTCCTGTTAAGTTATTAAAATAAACAATGAAGAAATATCCACTACACAGCACAAGAGAATGAATAAAATCCTAACATAATAGTCAACATCATAAACAAGACCAAACAAATCACAAAAAACAAAACATCACAAGCACATAACAAAACAAATACATCACACTAACACAAGAAAATAAATACAGGTAGAAAATTGGAACGTGTTTCGGAAAATGAAAATACAAAATTGCATATAGAACACAAAATACACTAAAAACAGAATTGTTTTAATTAAATAAAATTCAAATTATATTAGAAGAGATCTGAATATTGACAAGGATTTAAAATTACTGTAATTCTTCTACTTAGAATTGCTTGTTGTAGAGATAGTGTATATATTTTTGTTAAGTTTATTCATACATGATTTAACATATGGTCATTTAGCGTGTTCAGGATCCGTGAGTATACCAGTAGGCTGTTGTTACTGTTTTTGAGTTCCTGTTTCTATTGTGTTCATGTAGCTGATTTTAGATTTTTATGAATGTTTATGACATTGGTGATTGAGGCAATAATAAATCATGGTATGTAAATTTCCAATCCGGCATTTTCCTTTTGTGACTGAGGGAAACCATGAAAAATCCCAGTGAGTTAGGCCGGTCACGGAACCAGGGACTTCCCGAATGTGAGTCTCAAACGTTACCGTCTGAGCCAACTAGTTCGGTGATAACATTTTTGTGCAAGTTCAGAATAGCAAATTTCTCTCCACGAGAAAATAGAAATAATATTTAAGTAGTTCAATTCAAGATATCAAGTAATTATGCTATGAAATCTAAGTGAACTATAAAAACTGAATCAAGAGTCCTATCTTATTCTTTCCTCATTTAAACTCTTAATCATGACTAAATGAGTGATTTATTTAGTCTGATTATTGGGCATTTTCACTCGTATAACTTTTATCTACTTAAAATGATGAATTGAAAGAGAGAAACATTTTATTAATATTTTATACAGCACATTACTAGTTTCTCAACTGGTAGCTGGAACTTGCAGGTAGTGCATAGACGTTAAATCTGGATTTTCAACATAAATAATTTATTGATTTTTCTTACATAGGCCCTATAGTAAACGTGCTCAAACGATAATCTGGGGAGATTCAAATAAACGCATCCTGCAACACATAGGTAACGCATGTAGGCTGGGAGGCGATTTCAAGAAAGAACTGAAGCAGCGGCGGATTATAGTGTTTTGCTGATGAGAGTGTATGTATCTAGTTGCTAAGATTGCCATAAATAGAAGAAAGTTATACCATGAAACAATTCATTGCATTACTGTTAAAATACGAGGGTCGTACTCGAAGTTATGAGCAACCAATTATTATAAATCTTAATTTTTATTTTTTAGACAAACCAGGTGTATCACCTTAATCTACAGACTTTTCTTTCCCTTTTGAACATAACCTCCATTTCTTGCACACATTTTCCCCACCGTTCTGTAAGTTCGAAAATTTCCTTGCGGTAAAAGTCCGTTCCAGCTTCCGAAGACATTGACATAGGGTTGGCCTCGCAGCTGTTCCTTTAGAGAACCTAAAAGATGGTAGTCGGAGGGCTCCAAGTCGGGCCTGTAGGGAGGATGCGGAAGAGTTTCCCATCCAACTGTCCTGATTTTCTCCATGGTGACACGAGCAAAGTGAATCCGCGCGTTATTGTGTTGCAGGATTACTTTCTTTCCAGGTCGTTTCTCGCGCAATGCACGCCGGAACTTCGAAAGTGCTTGGATATAGCGGACAGCATTTATGGTCTCTCCAGGTTCAGATAATTCAACCAGAATGCATCCCAGAACTCATCAACTCTTTTCTTGCTGCGTTCCGTGAAGGCAGTTCGAGGGCGAACGCTACGAGGCTCATCTTGGATGCTCTTGTTCCCGTCTTTGAAATGTTTCACCCATCTCCGCTGGCACACATGCACACATCTCCGTATGCATGCTGAAGCATGAGGTGAATTTCAGCAGCAAATTTTTTCTCTTTAATAAGGGATTGAATGACAGCACACTGTCGAAACGAATCATCGTTGTCGACCATTTTGCAAATATTCCTTGTGGTCACGTGTTAGAAGCTAATGACATCACAACATGCCAATACATAGTGTAAAGTCTGTAGATTATGATCATATAGCTAGTTGTTTTGATACAATGTTGAGATTGGAATTATAGTAATGGGTTGCTCATAATTTTCAGTACGACCCTGTGTATATTAAAAAAAGATCATACTTGTTCGAAAATAAAACGTATTCAGTGTCGTGAACTAAGTTACAAACCTTTATGAAATCAATAACCATAGACATAGATACTTCTAAATACCTACATGCAAATTATAGGCCTATAGCCCAACTTTTTTCTTCAGTATAATCCTCTAAATTTTTAATCTAAACAAAACGAAACAATCAAATTAATTATGTTTATGGACCGTTCACTAACTTGTAAACTCATTAACATAATTAATAATTGAAGGGTTGGGTACAAGAAAGGCACTTCTCTCAAATGCAAGTTTTGAGAAAATTGATGTTGAAAATTCAAACCGTAATAATGTGATCTATGCACGCCTTTACATTTTGGGTACTCCTGACCTCTATGATCACAGTATCGAACTACAACTTGGTGATCATATGCATAACAGATCAGAGAACACAATAAAGCGTTTTACACAAAAAGGGCACATCCTCTAAAATGCCCTTCTTGCACCCAGCTCCTCAATTATAGCCATGTGGTAATTAGCCTAACATAAAATAGTTTCTGAAAATGAAGAATTTTAACGACCCCAAAGTTTCATTTTCATTTTATTCTTTTACTTTTTACTATCATTTTGTTTCTTTTTCATTGCCATGTTTTTTTCTTCACTTTCTTACGCGCAGCTTCTGTGACTAGAAATGATGGATTCCAAATCAGCTGTTATGTCGGTTACAGCAATACGCAGTTGTGCAAGAAATAATTTGGAGCTTACCTTTCAATTGTGAATATATACTTATGAATGATGGGCCATGTATATTAATTATATTATATTAATTTCATACATTTCACGTACAATTTTAGATCAAATAAGGCTTTGGATGATGCCCTCATGCTCGCGACAAAAGAACGTTTCTTCCCACTCGAAATATATTTCCTTTTTCTGGACATCGGTCCACAAGAACAAGTCTTCGACACAGAAATTGCTATCAACAGTAAGCTAAATACCAGCTCTGTCTCGAGCAACCTACTCATCCTCCGCTGCTCGGAGGGCCTGGAAGGGGGTATTTACTACGTCAGTATTACGTAGTATACCCCTTTCTCCTCTTTCCAGTGTTTAGAGATAAAACTCCACTTCTGAACGCCTCTGCCCTACAGTATGTTCAAAGGGTCATAGTTCTATCTTGTTATATTTGCAATCAAATACTGTAATCGAAACCACGTAGCCTAATATTTTCTGTTTTCATCGTTCATCATAACATAAATTCGTGTTACAGCTTCACTCGCGTTGCAAATTTCTCTGCTGGCATGTTTTATTTTTTATCAACAAAAGGAAACTTTAACGTTTGTTTTATAGTTCAAATACTGAATCTAGCTTGTCTGCGAAATTTCCGGGTGTATAATCATCACATATGGTAATGCTTTTCACGCTAAAAGCAATTCGTATTGTCTTCAATATAAACATTTCTCGCAGTGTTTTGTTTCAAAATAAACAATTACTGTTATTTCCTCAGAGAAAAATGGGAACAGGAGAATGAAAAACCTAAAAAAAAAGGCCTGTCAGCTGTTTCAAATTTCCATACTACAGTATATACAAGTGCTATGTATTTTTGCACCGGACATACGCTTTCTACACGACACGCAGAGGTTTACCTGTGTTCCAATAAGCTCTTCTAATTAATTTGATTCCCCCATCACATCGACTTGGGACAGGAAAGTAATTCTGTGCAGATTACCCCATAATTAGTGTTGTTCAAAATCTCTAATATGTGTACCAGGAAAAAGGGCTTACACAGCGGCCGAAAGGATTGCACGCGTAATTTATTAAATCCCGGTATTACTAACAACACAAACAAAACAACACCTCCGCGGCAACATTGTGCAGCACAATAATCATACAAGCAAATGGCCATATGCACCAGCCACTTCGGGGAGAGAAATGGAGCCTCGGACTCTAATGGCTCTGTGCTGGCATTAGCAGGGCACTCCGAGCGATAATACGCACATCGATAACGATGACGTCCATTAACATCCACCTGCGGGCGGCCGGGCATCGGACTTCACATACTTCAGAAGTTGTACATTCCTACATACATACATACCGTTCGTACATACAGTACATAAGTACATACATGAAGTACACACACACAGTACAGTCTTAGAAATAGTTTCGGAAAGGAGGCAGTGCACATGATCAGAGGAGAGGACCTGGCTCAGAAGAGGACTAGTTGAGGTAATCAAATTACTTCAGTTTCGTTGTATCATGCGCAGTGCCTCCTTTCTGGGACTGTGTATCTATGAGACAAAACTTTTTTCTAAGACTGTAGGCCTACATAGATACATACATACTGCACATACCGTACATACATACATACATACATACATACATACTGTACATACATACATACACACATGCATACATACATACATACATACATACATACATACATACATACATACATACATACATACATACATACATACATACATACATACATACATACACAGTACAGTCTTAGAAATAGTTTCAGAAAGGAGGCAGTGCAAATGATCAGAGGAGAGGACCTGGCTCAGAAGAGGACTAGTTGAGGTAATCAAATTACTTCAGTTTCGTTGTATGTCTGATCATGCGCAGTGCCTCCTTTCTGGGACTGTGTATCTATGAGACAAAACTGTTTTCTAAGACTGTAGGCCTACATACATACATACATACTGCACATACATACATACATACATACATACATACACTGCATACAGTACATTATCCAAGAGCAAAGAAATAAAGGAATCGACAGATAGCAAATGGAAAGTAGCAACACCACAAAAGCAGCAATGTGCAAAGCATTCTTCCCATCCGTAATTAGCGGTTGAAAATGAAATTTCCGGTTACTCCAGATTCTACAGCAGTCATGTCAACTTATGCCCATAGGCGCAAGCACGTGCTTTACAGCTCAGAAAAGCCTGAGCGCTTTACAACGGAAAGGAAAGAGACAGACGAAAGAGATTCACAAGATTTATAAAAGCCATAGACTTTGACAAACTGTAGTCCAAAAATACATGAACACAATATCCTGTAAAAATGTTACTACACTAACGTGAATAATTCTAATCTGATTCAAATGCATATTCCAAGCATGTAGTAGCCTATTACTGCAAAGTAATGGAGCATGCTGCTTAATTAAAAACACACACACAATATGTTATATTACACTGCATTTCATAAGTAACATAAACCTTGGTGATCGTTGCCTTAGCGGGTTCGACCCTGGGCCATGTCGATGGCATTTAAGTGTGCTTAAATGCGACAGGCTCATGTCAGTAGATTTACTGGCATGTAAAAGAACTCCTGCGGGACAAAATTCCGGCACACCCGGCGACGCTGCTATAACCTCTGCAGTTGCGAGCGTCGTTAAATAAAACATAACATTTTCGTTGCCTTAGCTGAATTACATACTGTTAAGCTGCTGGCTGGCTTGGATGTCTTTTCGAGACTCGCAGCCAGAATGAATTGAGCCGTTCAGAGCAGAAGTGGTGTAAGTCAAGATTGGGTAATGAGAATTAAAGTAAAAATTGTGTAAAATATAGCGCAAAGTAGTAATTAATATGTCCTTCGTGCTATCCGCTGACTACTAATAGTTTAAATAAATTTAATATTAATTGCTATTTTGCGCTGTATTTTACAGTATGTTTACTTTAACCCTCATTATCCATTTTTTGACTCACACCACTTTTGCTCTCTACGGCTCAATTAATGCACTAACATTTCTGCAATGCTTGGGAAAAGTGACATAAGTCAGTTTTCACAAACCTTTTTTGATAATTTATTGACAACTTACGGAACATCTGCTCGCTTGGAAAAAAAATACATAAGTATTTCTCACATTACAATAATTCATACAGAAAAAAATCAAATCGACATAAATCACTGTAAGTCGTCAATAAATTATCAAAAATGTTTTGTGGAAACTGACTTATGTCACTTTTCCCAAGCACTGCAGATTTACATTGGCCCATTGTACGCCTCGGGTCATCGTACCTCAGCTCTGACATAGCGAGGTTTCATTTCAAAACCAGTACCTGGTAAGTGCCAGGACCCGAGCCCTAACCTGTCTTATATAAGTATCAAGAACCCGTACTGCTCCTAAGACTTACCACATCCCATTTTTCACTGAGCGTATTCCGAATCTCAGCGCTGAGCAATCTGATGGCATCACGGTTTTCCGAATTTCACCGATGGCTTCACTGATGCTCCACCGGTGTCGCACCGGTGCCATCAGCTTGTAGAGGTGGTGGCAGTCTCCATCAGCCGTCATCAGTGAATCTGATTGGTTCTTGTATAGGGCGGGAATTAGCAAACAAATGCCATCGTTCACTGTTGTGTCATGGCGGTGTGTTCTGCTTTAGTTCTGCTGTATTGTTTGTAATGAGCACAACGTAAAAACAATATGTTAATGGCTTATGAGCGAACATGTCAACGGACCAGTTATTACTACTGGTTCAAGAAATAAATTGTTTATGCTCTCTTTTCTTTGAACGAGATGGCAGTACGGAAATTTCGCAAAATTTTGCTAGCGTATACAGACAACTTACACTGTCGCCATGACAGCCATCAATCCTTCCAGCAGTTTTGTTCCTATTTCGCTGCAGCGTGACGTCATTGTTGTCCACCGGTCCGGTGAGATTCGGAATATACTGACTGTTGCTGATGTTAGATGGAATGGGGAAGTGGTGAAGGGTATTGATGGAATAGAAGAGGTGAAATGAGTACCCCGAGGAAACTCCTCTGCAGCGGCTCTTTTTTGTACCACAAATTAGATCCAAGAAAAGCCGGGGATCAAGCCGTGTCCACCTGGCTGTAAATGTGTAGATACAGTACTTATATCGACATTAGCCCAGTGCAGCAGCTAGATTGCATATGCACACTCAAGTTTGTTTTTGCGACGAGAAAACTCGAGTGTCAAACGACTGTTCTGTTCCGGCTTCAATTAGTGAACAGCATCACGCTCATTTAAATACTTCACTCACGTTTCACCTTAGCTTAGTAGATAGCAGTCCGTGGTTCATTTTCCGACGTGGACGATGGACGAGATTTATTCCCCGTACCCGGGACTGGGTTTTTAACCATTGTTATATAATATATGTCCAATATTATTTCAATGATAGCCTTATATCGTGCTGACCACACGACTAAGAAGGCCTGCAATACGGGAGGATGGGATAACAACACACATCTAACGTCCTATTGTTATAAATTTCAAGATAATTTTAATTTAACACGGAAACTTTCGGAGATAATACAACAATAAGGTTCTAATAATATTTACAAGTTACAAAATTTAAAACTAAACAACATTCATTTATATTGATGATATATGAAAAACTTGTAATGCGTGCCATTACTTACCAAGCGGGAAATGAGACGCAGATAGTTGTACGCAGATACAAATGCAATTGGAATATAGAATCAACACTTAGCAACAAAATGCAAAAATTTGAGAAACTTAACACTGAATTTTCTTTCATGTGGATTGGCAAAAGTCACAAACGAAATTTTGAGGAATTTCAGCAGCAATGCAATCTGAAGGAACTCATCCTGAATACAGAACAAAACAATACCAAAGCTTATTGTTTTTACCGAATTCACCACAAACAGACACTTACTGTTAGGATATTCTTTGATTGAATGTTGGAACGCAGGAGAAGTATTGGGAAGCACAATAGCGTGCGAATACCCCAACTGTCGCCTTTAGAACAGTTTAGCTTTGAATGGTCATGAAAGCAAATTAACAGAAGATATTTATACTCAAGATAGCACGTAATTAGTTGTACAGGGGCATAATTTTATTTTTACTAGCATTTTTAATATTAACCTGGATATACCTTTGGATTAACGGTTGAGAACCGGGAAACACCGTTTGCTACTCCCTTCCGCGACTGGAGTTCGATGATACTGCGTAAAATACAAACAAATCATTTTACTATGTATAGGAAGGAAGAAAAATTATTCATCTATTTACGTAAAGTAGGAAATATCACGATTTTGAGCTTGATAATTTTCATTAGATTTTTGTTTAATCAAAATACAGTACGATATTAACAATAAGTGTTTTTACTCACGGTCTGAGCTATCCATTCGGACGTATTCATTATGCAGTGTATATTATACTGTCTACAGCACATTAACGTACAATATAGAAAATGAAGTTATATTCAAAAATAATCATAATATGGATATTTAAACACATTTTTTAAAATGGTGGCCGTTCATTTTGATACAGACTTCAGTTCTTTTGTGCATATTATCGCACTATAGACTATTGTACCTAATTCCAATTACCAGTTTCGCCCTTCGTGCTAGTAACCCATGTTGAAATAATTCTGTACCTACTCTATAAAAGAGTACCTTAAGTACCGGTACTGTAAATTCACTATAAAAGAGTATCTTACATACTGTAAATTCAATCTTCCCTTCTGTCCGATCCGAAAAGATAAAATTACTCGTATATGATATCTATTGTCCGTCCAAGTGGTTTTGTCGCAGGGTCGTAGAAAGGGAGGATATCACGTGACAGTTAATAACTTAACGAAGTCCTTTTATTTAAGTTACTTTAAACAGTTGTATAATATTACGTAGACGTCCAATTCCTAACAGAAATTAATGTTTTCAGGAAAGAGCTAAAACAGCCCAGCCACTAGCCTTTAAAGAGGGGCGAGCAGAAGCAGTTGGGGGAAACCGGGATGAGACGTAGGCAAACGGACAACAGAACCAGTGCGAAAATAAGATTCAATATTGAAAGCTCTTTCGTCACTGGAAAACGCGAAGATATTTCTTGAATATTCACTAGCTCAGTACTGTTTACTTTGACTGCATACGCGGCCTTGTTTCTGTGTGGAGTACGGTTGGAAGTTTACTAGTAGTGGGGTGGGGAGTGGAGTACATTCAAAAAGTCAGGTGTAATAAAAATAGAAGTAAAAATAAATTGATGTCTCTGTACTTTTACGACACATTGCACAAAATCGAAATCACTCAGATGCATATTGCTTACCTCAAACACAATGAAGCGAAAAAGTTATAAGAAAATTGCAAACAAATCGGCTGACACACTGGAAGATCTTGAATCAACAGTACAGCGCTAACACTCGACTACATTAACGTTACCGATGTTCTCGCTAGACTAACTCACCGAACACTGACATAAAGTGCTGCCATATCCTAAAACAAGGATGCAAAAGTGTGCTACAGTTGTGGCACAGGTCATAAGCTGTAACACGTGACTCATCCCTTCTTTTCACCTCCACATGTCATTGTATATGGTAGAGGGAGAGAAATATTTATTCAATGTGCTTGCGGACGTCACAGATACGTAATTCAAAGCCTGGGAGATTGTGAATGGGAAACAAACTCTTTCCCTAAGCTTCTACCCTGTCCTAAAGCATAGATGCGTAGATCTACCATTACCCCGCTGCGTACGAAAACCTCACTCTCTCCCGTGTGGTCATATAGTGTTTCCTATGCTGATATAGAAAGGTTTTGAGGCTTCGGGATTTAGAGCTTGTCAGGTACTTGTCTAGGGATAGGACCTGGCTCTATCAGAGCTTATGCTACGCAGGATAGTCCACCTGCATGGAATCAAGAGTGCCACCTAGGCTGTCTCTCCCACTGAGACAATTATCGCATATATAGGTCTCACGATGGACCAATACATGCTTTAAGTACAAAGGTCCAGCCCTTGAAAACCCAGTCCAATGAAACTCTCTTCTTTAATCTGTTGCTTTATTCAGTGAAACTCAAATAGGACTGTCTTTGCCATCATAGTATATTGCACAGTTTCTTCACTGAAACGATATGTACAGATTTTTACAGTGTAGGTTCATCTTGATTACTGTGGTGTACATCATTTTCCAGGAATTTGTTATAACGTGAGCGTTTCACTTTGTGAAGTGGTCGGCCAGATCTGCACTAATGAGGGTTCGGAGAAATTGTGTATACAAGCCATTTATTTCTCGCTGTGGGCTCTGTTGAAAGCATTTGCCTTTGATTAGTGTTTTTTTTGCGAGCTTGGCTTGTATCTGGTCGAAGAAACACGTTGCGTCACTAAAAAATGTTCGTGCAGCTGACACTGATATTAGGTACGTGTTACAAAGCAACACACTAACTTTCATTATGAAGTTTTGACTTGAAATTCGTTCTCATATTTCTCAAGTTTTAGAGTTGTTAGTATAACTAATAATCAATCCTACACAGATGAGTGACTATTAATGAATGACCACTTTCTGCCAGATCCCTCTAAATAGAGTCTTAGAAAATAAAACCAGGATAAGATCTACGACATTAAGTAAGTCTACGTACTCTTGTAGAAAAAGATGACTTCTCTCTTCTTTCTACTGTTGCTTGGAGGAGAGAGGCTGCTTTCCCTAAAAATATTATAAAAACATCTCTGACTTATTTTCATCTATGTTATACACTATCTACCAAAATGTAATTGGGCACTGTTTTTGCCACTTTAGAACCTCATCTCTTGTTACTATAACAGCAGCCACCCTGTCAGGCATGCTCTCCACTAGTTTGTGTAGGATATCCATTGGAATGCGTCACCATTCCTGTTGAAACATGGCACTCAGTTGGACAATGGTAGTTGGCCGCATCTCCCGAGACCTCAATCGCCAGTCCAATTCGTCCCAAAGGTGCTCAATGGGAATGAGATCAGGACTCTGTGCAGGCCAGTCCAACCGATGAACATCAATGTCTGCATACCACTGCATAGTAGCCGCCGAAACGTGGGGCCAACTGAGTGCCATGTTGCAAGAGGAATGGCGACGTATTCCAGTGGATATCCTACACAAACTATTGGAGAGCATGCCTGACATGGTGGCTGCTATTATAGCAACAAGAGGTGGTACCGCAAGGTTCTAAAGTGGCAAAAACAAAGCCCAATTACTTTTTGGTAGATAGTGTATTTCTCTAACAGAAAATACTATGGGCCTAAGTGGGTAGAATGTTCATATGTAAAATTACATAGCACTTATGTAATAGGGTCACTCCAAAAGTAATAAACACCATTTATTTAAAAATTACATCTTTTATCCTATAGCTTTGCTATTTGCATAGAATGTAGATAGGCCTACATTCTTTACGAACAAAATTTCACTTTTTCACATAATTCCCGTCCCTTTCAACTGCCTTATGCCACCTTGGAACGAGGGCCTCCATGCCTGCACGGTAAAAGTATGGATCAACATGTCTGAGTCACTCTTTAGAAACGTGCACGAGGGAATCGTCATCTTTAAACTTAGTTCCGCGAAGGGATTTCTTCAGTTTACTAAAGAGATGGTAATCGCATGGTACCAGATGAGGACTGTAAGGTGGATGTTTCAGTGTCACAATTATTGCAAGAAAGTCATTTTCACCATTGTCACACTGGTCCAAAAGTTCGCTGCACACTGTTTAATATCCTCGGAATTCACCTGGCACAAACCTTTTTTTAACTGTTTCAATATTCTACACACGCTTGCCTCTCGTATTCCAACTTGGAGTGACAATTCTTTCACTGTTACGCGTTTGTCAGTTACAACCATGTTGTTAACGCGCTGCACATTGTCTGCAGTGCAGAGTCTGCCGCTGCGAGAATTATACGGAATATTGACATGCCCTCTTTCACCAGATAATATGCTTGATCACCGATTAACCGTACTGCGATAGACAGCTGCATCTCCATAGGCCTACTCCTTATTCTACCTCTTGCGAATGTCTCCCACTGTCTCGTTTTTACAGCAGACGAATGTCAAGCACAGCAGCCATCTGGAATGAGTGCTATCACGGGAACGACTTAAATTAAATCTGAATACAAGCGGGAAGGATGTATCTATGACTTACATAACTCACAAAGTTGTAGAATGAAAAATAAATTAAAAAAATGTTGTGCATTACTTTTGGAGTGACCCTCGTAATTCACAGGGAAACATAAACCTAAAATTAAATAAAATATGCAGCTTAAGTGTCACTAATTTCGAATCTAAATCCAAACAATTTTGCCATACATAGCTTAAAAGGTATGCAATGCCGTGCAAGTCCTAGGCTCGCTCTGTCTTGAACTCTGCAATCAGCACTCAGCAGTCTCGTAACATCTTTGGCTCTTGGCTTCCATGGCTCTGTTGTCACTTTTAATTCCTAGTATCGAACGACAACGAGCAAGAGAGAGAAGGAGACTGTGCATGGTTTTTTACTCACTCTGTTAAAGCTACAGCACAAGGACAAAATGTAGCTCATCTCTGTCGCAAATATTTGTTTTCGTCACCAACTTCTCAGAATTCGCTTTTGTCCTTCGGGACAAAGAACATTTCTGCCATACGTTACACTGTAAGTGAGACAGGTAACACAATTCCTCTATTTCTCATTTCCTCCTCAAAGTATAGTCCCAAATATTTCTCGCTTGTGAACGAAGAACATGATGCTTCTTTTCGCAAATAGCCATGAGTTTCGTCTAGCGTCTTAGACTGCTGAAGCACATATGACTAGAAATTCTCGGCTTGATCGTCACCGCTGAACATGTCGGGTTCTGCGTCAGAGCTCAAGATCGAGTGACGCCGCTATTGCCCAGATCGACATTGTCTTCGTCGGCAATTCCGAATAACGTTTGAAGGAAAAGAGGCTTTTATTTAATCAACAGTGATTTTAAATCGACTACTGAGATATCCTTCTCTTAGGTAATTAATATGTTTCTCGTCAATCGGAAAATACAAGAGAGGTGTAAATTCACTGCTTGTATGTTTCGAGTGATAGAAGATACTATGAAATACTAACAGAGTTACTTGAGAAATCTTCACCTACATATTCATTTTTACTTGGTTATTTAACGACGGTATATCAACTACTGTTGTTATTTAGTGTCGATGGAATTGGTGATAGCGAGATGGTATTTGGCGAGATGAGATGAGACCAAGGATTCGCCATATATTACCTGACATTCGCCTCCCGTTTGGGGAAACCTTCGGAAAAACCAATCAGTTAATCAGCCCATGCTGGAATCGAACACACGACCGAGCGTAAACTCCGGATTATCAGGCGAAAGCGTTACCGCTTGAGCTACGTCTGTGGTACTTAAACTCTATTCCATAAAAATTAACATCTATAGTTCGGAATTTTAAATCAGTATCACCTATAATGGAAAACAAATCCTCTAGCTAATTAGGCACATTGGAAAGATGTTCGAATACAAACTACTTGAACAATACGTAATTATACTTTATTTTTCCTTCACAAACGAACCTTACTCCTGTCACATGACTTTATATTATTAGTCCATCAGTAACTTCACCTTGGCAGC
Organism: Periplaneta americana; assembly: GCF_040183065.1. Lineage (NCBI taxonomy): Eukaryota > Metazoa > Arthropoda > Insecta > Blattodea > Blattidae > Periplaneta > Periplaneta americana. The sequence continues at coordinate 101,214,762 of NC_091124.1, forward strand.
ACGAATTCACAACTCGAAATCCTGTCACAAGAGATAACAGTAGCCACCGGCGTAGCTCAGACGATAGAGGTGATTTCCTTGGTTGGGTTTCTTTCCGAGGTTTTCCCCAACCGTGAGACGAATGCCAGGTAATCTATGACAAAACCTCGGCCTCATCTCGCCAAATACCATCTCGCTATCATCAATTCCAACGATGCTAAATGTCTTATTAGTTGATATAACGTTGTTAAATAACAAACTAAAGAAAGAAAATAGATGAGAGTGCGAGATTATGACAATACGCAGCACGAGACTTTTCTGGAGTAACTAGTGATTGGGTTAATGTTGGAGTATCTCTTAGTTTTGTATTGCAGTGGAGACGTCACCTTACTGTACATGTTCCCTTTCTTGATAAATCCTTATAAGCGTCCAGAGCTGGACGGTGACTTTTTAAGTGGGAGAAAGGTATGCTGATATTAAACGATGTAAAATGGGACATACTTTAGTTTAAATTCTCCTTTTTATAAACTAATTCGTTCGCTCAATTATTCAAGCGTTTCAAGACATTGCGATATTAATGGTGTACAAAACGGCTATATAGCCTGATATTCCACAAAATTACATCCGTAATTATTCTATTGTTATTCCCAACATCTCAAAGTAGCAGGCATATTTTAATTGGCGCAATGCACAAGGTCTCATGCTCTGGTAAGTGCTGCACATCAATCTGTGTAAATATGTATGAGGTTCACATACGCAGAAAGTTTCGCTACGATCTGCACTCAGCCTCCCCAATAACGTTGCCAGGCACAATCATCGGCTGTTGCTACGATGCGGAACAATTCACTGCGCTGTTTTAATGAAGTATGAATTATTAAAGAACGCCTGCATCCACGAGTCCGTAGCGGTTCGCAACTACTCGATCTATGGGGTCGGAGTATATTATCAGCCATCTACTCAATATATTGACTCTGCCAATTGTTTCTTATGCTGGAGCGGTCGAACGGTGAAGCCGCAAGTTTCAAACCCGACTTCAAGCAATTCAAGTGGAATGTGGTAATAGAATAGACTTCAGTATCTTGTTGAACGTCTAAGTGTGGAGCGAAAATAGCAAGTAACTAAATATACAGTATATAATCACAATATCCCTCTCTTGAACCGAAATAGGCTAGTGCTACTACAGTTTCATTCTTTGTACTATTGGGGTATATTGAGGAAGATGGGTTTAATCGTATTTCATTTAATTCTCATCACTCAGTCAAATAAAATTTCACAGACATAAGTCCAATACACAACCCATACTTTCTGTTTTGGAGCAGAAATGAAGCGAAATGTACAGTATACTTTTCTAACATAGTCACTAGAATTGTTGTCTTGGAGTCCACTTAAAGAAAGAAGATTCTTCAAATCTCTCTTATTACTACTAAAAATCATCCGCACCCTCATACCTAGCATCTCGTTTTGTTTACCTTTCACTACCTCGAACCCGGAACATGTATCTTCTGTCCATTCCTCTGCACAGAACATCCCTCTACTCCATCATCTTTCAGCATATCTATTCCACGCCTCTGGAACTCTCTCCCTGACCATATCAGAGACTGTCGGACAACATCAAAATTCAAATTTAAATTGAAAAATCACATTCTAGTTCATGGAATTGCTTTTAGAACACCTGTCAGGTAGCGCAACTTCGGCTTAACCTATGACATATAGTAAATATTGTAACTATGCTGTTGTAGAATTGACAATTAATATGTAATATATTTAATATTATTATCATCTATTATTATTATTATTATTATTATTATTATTATCAGTTATCACTATCATCATTGCTATATCTGTTTTTCTTTCTTTTTTTCCTTGTATTAGCTCGATGGAGAGCTCTATAGTGTTCTTTTGACCTTGTTGACCCTCTATAGGGCTTTAATTTAATTTGTATTATTTTCACCAGCGTCTGTATTTCTTTTTTGTATTTATATGTGCTATCTGGTGGGATGGAAGAGAAGGCCTTATGATCTTAATCCTGTCAGATTAAATGAATAAATAAATGAATAAATAAATGAATAAATAAATGAATAAATAAATAAATAAATAAATAAATAAATAAATAAATAAATAAATAATTTCGGGAATGCGAAGTAACGTTTTGCGTACTGAAAGGTAAAGTTTACTTATTACTCAAATTTGCTGCAATTTATTCAAGCTCACTGTAACTGAAATGACGTTACGTATTAATTATATTATTTTAATATATTTTTCGTGCATTTTAACAATTACAGTAATACATGAGGAAAAAAAAAAAGAGAGTAAAACCGTGCGGCCATGAAAATGAATGACAAATTATTTCAGAACATATCTGGGACCCTCCTAGAAATGGGGAGATAAGAAAATACCTAAATATGTATTGCAAAACCGTGAAATAAAGTAACAGTAGTAAGAAAACGGATATGATTTGATATGGATGTTAGAAGTTGTTTGCAAAAGTCACACCTGATAGGAAGTGTAATTATGGTAACGATGATGATGATAAATTGTAATAATAATAATAATAATAATAATAATAATAATAATAATAATAATAATAATTTTATAACGTAGATCTTAGTCAAATTGAAGTTATGATTGTGATCGAGTTTAATAATTTAATTTAATTTAGGTATGACTATCATTATTATTATTATTATTATTATTATTATTATTATCATCATTATTATTATTATTATTATTATTATTATTATTATTATTATTATTATTATTATTACATAATTATTTTATTGGTGTTGTGAAAATGAAAAGAATTGTCATTGTATTATATTAATTATGTATTATATTGTCTTGTATTTTAGTATTGTATCGCTTTGAATTGTATTGTATTGTATTAATTATGTTATATTCACAGCATTGTAGTAATTTTCTATCATGATGGTTGAGTGGAAGAGAAGGCCGAATGGCCTTAACTCTGCCAGTTAAAATAAATTATTATTATTATTATTATTATTATTATTACTATTATTATTATTATTATTATTATTATTATTATTATTATTATTATTATTATTATTATTATTATACAGATAAGTAAAGACTGTACATTTGGTGAAATAAAATGGGTGATTTCAGCGTTACACCTATCACAATTTCGTCGGCAGAATTTTAATTGAACCTATATAATTATACAGTAGAATTGGTGGTTGAGGGTTTGTACGAAGTACACGGAAAAGAATTATAGAAACAGGTTCGACTTTCCTGTTGGTGTTTTCATCGCATTGGATTCTTTCACTTCCTCTTCAAATTCTCCATTAACAATTGGAAAGTATTTTTTCGCCAATTGTTAGCTCATGGAACTTCAGCTGCTTCATAGCAGAAAGAAATATGAAAACTAGAATATCATAACTGTTTAATAAATTGATGCCTTCATCCTTTATAAATATAACAAAACCCCTGAAAACACTGAGTTTCGCATTTTTAATATTTGTTGTTCCACTTCCACATACCAGGATTGCCTAATTCTTAAATAGGCAAAGTGTCACCGATTGTTATCCGACGCCCGGAAAAGTGTTCATTTGCATTTTTCGTCTTTATCTTGTGTGATTTCGAATCCTTAAAATTTTTATCACATGTGTATTTCTGTTCCCACGTTACATAAATGTTACTATATTCACACTTCACAATTTTTTTTCCTGCGTCAAATACATAAAAGCCTTCATTATCATACTCCTCAGCTCCAGAATGACTAGTAGTAATTTTAGACTTTGGTTTCCTATAGCAGAATGTTAGGCGATAAATTTCCAGTGTTATAAACACTATGGAGGCATATTAAAACATTAAGGAGACGTATTTTAGTTACATTATACTGCGAAATCGATCTCTTTTTGATAGAGAAAATAGAAGTGAGTCTACAGAATATCCATAGAAAAAAATATAAAAATATTGGCGTTACCAAACGATTGACAAATTAAGTGAAATAGAAGTCACAAACAGTTTTTTTTATCAATATTGAATAAAATGTTCGTTGTTTTGCGAAAAAGAGGGTATATTTAATAAGTTCATGGTTATTAACACATTTCGCACAATGATCCAAATTTCGTGTTTCCTCGCGATTTTTTTTTTCTGTTTAAAAATATATGAAGAGTCCACTGCAAGAATGATGGATGTAACTTTCTTGTGAAAAATGAACCAAGACTGTCAATGTATATCTTAAGACATATAGAATGTACATAGAGATTTATATGACATTAACATTGATAGTCATTGTCCAGTAATGATCGGAAAATCACTGTTAATATTTGAGCGCTAAGCATTTCAAACTTTCAATTGCTTCTCCTGAAAACTGTGTTCCAAATGGATGTGGACGTGAGGATCATTTGAACCCCTCGAAATAACATGTTGACGATATCAATACTTTCCCTGATGGTGATGCGTCGATCATGCACAATTTTTCGAATTTTTTTCGACATTTTCGGCAGTGTATGGTCAACCTGGCCTCTCGTCGTTCTCCAGCGATGTTCTACTATTTCAGAAACGCGAATGCCACACAAAACATCTCGCCCGACTCACTGCTTCATTCCCGTAAGCTTGTTTCAACGTTCCATGGGTTACTGTTGCCAATTTCCCGAAGAATTTGATGTTGGCACTCTGCTCCAGTTTCGACTCCATCGTGATTTCGAATGCACGTGCTAACATAACCTTGTGTAACACAGGTCTCAAAGAAGATAGCGCTTTGAAACTTTGTGTCACGTCTCTTCACGGTCATCTAGCGTCACTGCTGCGCGCGCGTGTCAGTCACGTGATCCCTTCGCCCACAACAGACGCAGTCCCGGAATTTAATGATCACACCTCGTACAATAGAATGGTTCCTAATTAATTTTCCCCGCAGGAATTCGAAATATTGTTCCGTAGTAACCAGGTATCTTAGCATTTTATTGTGAAAACATCACTATGGAATAGCATTACTTATAAATATACAAGGTGACCCGTTTGGGTATAGATAAAATAAAAACACCCTTAAACATTTACTACTGAACTTTATTTGTTGAAATTTTGTGTACACAACACTGAAAGATGGGAGATTCCTCAGAGCTAAACATGATCCCCATTGCGCACCCTGCACAACTCATAACGGTGATGCATTTCAGTCCATGTCCATTGTAACGTAAAAGGGGTGATTTTTTGAAAAGCTTGAATATTTTTACTCTCAGATCATCAATGTTGCTAGGTTTCTGTGAATAGACAATGTCTTTAACAAAACTCTACACGAAGAAGTCAGGAGGGGTTAGATCTTGGGAGTTTGGGGACCAAGCCAAGAGATAGCTGCTTCTCTTACTGAGTTTCGTCTGCGACCTCCTGCCTTTTTTTTTTAACACAGAACCTTTTTCTACAGATGTTCGATATCACAATAATATGGAATCGTATTTAGGTACATTACGCACGCCATACTCACGTCGAAATTCCCTTTGAACTCTTTTAACACTCTCACTCAAATTTAGCAAACAAAGAATATATTGTGCCCGCTGTCGGTTTGTAGTAGCCATTTTAATCATCTACGACTTTCATTTATCCTTTCAGATTATACATTGTTCATTGTCATACATGGAAACTCCCATCTTTTAATTATAATATCACAAGCACGAAAATGTTCCTACTATCATAATAAATTTATAAAAATAAATTAATATTATCCATACCCAAACGGATCAGACCGTATAATATGGAAGAAATAATTATAATTATGATAGGCAGTATATCTTCATGAAAAAATATAGAAGAAACATTAAATGATATTTTCGGCAGTACCGGTAATTCAGCGCCCAATAAGATAGGGATGTGTGATAATGATGATTTTGCTGATGATGATAACAATAATGACGATGATTAAGAACTGTTGTAAATTAAAAGTCTTAGTGTGTATGTATGTATGTATGCAGTAGTAGTACCTAGGTTATTTTACGACGCTTTATCAACATCTTAGGTTATTTAGCGTCTGAATGAGATGAAGGTGATAATGGCGGTGAAATGAGTCCGGGGTCCAGCACCGAAAATTACCCAGCATTTGCTCATATTGGGTTGAGGGAAAACCTAGGAAATAATCTCAACTTGCCCTAACCGGGAATCGAACCCGGCAATCTGGTTTCGCTGTCAAACGCGCTAACCGTCACTCCACAGATGTGGACATGTATGTATGTATGTATGTATGTATGTATGTATGTATGTATGTATGTATGTATGTATGCATGGTAAATGTTGTTTTATTTAACGACGCTAGCAATTACAGAGGTTATATCAGCGTCGCCGGTGTGCCGGAATTTTGTCCCGCAAGAAGTTCTTTTACATGCCAATAAATCTACTGACATGAGTCTGTCCCATTTATGCACACTTAAAAGCCATCGACCTGGCCCGGGATCGAACCCGCAACCTTGGGCATAGAAGGCCAGCGCTATACCAACTCGCCAACCAGGTCGACTGTATGTATGTATGTATGTATGTATGTATGTATGTATGTATGTATGTATATATGTATGTACTATACATGCACACACACATACACTGCTATTGCAAGGGGAAAGGAAATATAAATAATTCACATTTTTATACCAACAAATTAATATTGATTATTAAAAATAATATTACAAAATTTTCATTGCATATTGTATAAACATTATATACAGTGAAACCTGTTCAAATCGGAACCTGAATAATCCGGAATCCTGTCTATTTCGGAACAATTCATTGGTCCCGGCGAAATTCGTATGCATTATGTGCAATTTTTCCTGAATAAAACGGAAACTGTCCAACGCGGAAACGGAAACTGCCTACTACTCTTCAAAACGGAAATAATATTTTGAGCACACTATATTTTGTAACTATATTTTGAAACAGCGTGTAATTTCAAGGAATATACGAAATATATAGGTCACTAAGATAAAAACAAGTTGTCTTTGCAAAATTTTAGAGGGTACGAGGGTGTGTTGGCCTGTCGGTCATAAATTTTATTACCCTGTTGACTAGGCAGACGAGTCCCTTCAAAGATTTTCAATGCTTCACACCCGTACACAATCGTAGCTAGACAGAGCGCAAGTGTAGTGATTTCCTGGTAAAAAAAAAGTTGCATAAAATGTGGCATTAACATTAACTGATGAAGTAAAAGCTATCGAGTTAAAGGAAAATTAGAAACGAAGTGTATGTGAAATAATATTGAAGTACAGTTGTGGGAGGCTAAGGTGTGACACTTTAAAAAATAAAGATCATAATGAGTGAGTGACTTGCGGCCAATATTGGTGACACAAAAGGAACCAGAAAGCAACTGTTTATGTGGAAATAAATGAACTGTTGTGGGAGTGGGTTCTTCATGACCTTTCAAAGAACATGCCGATTTCCATATCTATTCTGCAAAACAAGCCATTGTATTGGCAAAGAAATTACATAAAGCAGAATTCAAAGCTTCTAATAGATGGCTCCTAGTACAATTAATTAATAATGTGCAGTCATATACAATACAGTATTATAGTATAGTTTTGGATATTAAATTGAATGAGATTAGTAAACTTTAGTACCGTTTAATGATTAATGAGTGAGTTACGATACTATTTTCATCAAGATGATTCACCAACGGAATAAGCGACAAAAGACTGATTTAATTGAGTAGTGTTAAATGGAATATTTTGTACTCCTTGCAGTTTGCGACATGCGATTTTGTTTTTCATGTATATGAATGATAAAATATTACATTTTAATGTAACACCTGAATAATACGGAAACCTGTCCACAACGGAAAAACAATTAGGACCATGTCACTTCCGTCTTGAACAGGTTTCACTATATTTATATTTATTTTTCGTTGTACTACTACCGTTAAAAGTCCAGAAATTTTCTGCAAAATACTTTACACCATACTTGGCCTGTATTCTTTCCTCCAGTCTTCCAGGATGTTCCAAAGTGTTTTCGAAGGTTAGAATGGTGTATATTTTCCAGGTACTTTAGAGCGATTTTTGGATAATGACTTTTTTGGAAGACATATCAACCAGACGAATGAGGCAACTGCACATCTGTGTAGTATGCTGTGATAAACGTTTTTATTCTTTATTTCAAAAAATTTTTGAAGATCATGCACACAACTAAATGATGAAACATTCTCACACCATAACATACATCTCTGCATTTTTCGAACATAATATTTGAAATTTCCATTCATTAGTCCAAAGTACGTGATACTATCGTCGAAAATCCAATTGTTTGTTTGCTTATTTGCCTTAGAATACATTTCTTAATAGAAACACTCACAGATTGGACGCCTGCAGGATACGCAGGGTTCTTGCGAGATAAATTTAATTCCACCTGAAGTTCTGATGCCGTCTACTTTCTAGGCAGCTTACTTTTTATAATAGTTAAGTTGTCCCCAGATTTAGTTCCAACTCGTAGTCATCTATTCCTTTCTACATCATTATTTTCCACGTGTTGTTTTTTCTCTCGATTGCACAGTCGTCAGGATTAGCCTGACGTAACGAGCCCAAGAAAGTAGCCGGTCTCTGATCTTACATGATAATTGAACCAATATGGTGTTCTGAAACGTTGGAAATGTCAAGTTCCAGGACACGATGGATTATCCAAAAGTATAATTCTAATCAAAGTCGCCGTGAAAATCTCAAAACTCTTCATCTTATTTGTTTAGCCTACACATTCTTAATAAACGCAATACAATTATTTCACAGCAGAAGATGTCACATATTATGTACGATTTCGAATCAGCAACAAAATGTTCTTTGTACCCATGCATTAAAATACGGAATGAGTAACTTATCAATAATTGCGTTCACATATACAACGTTCGAAACTGCTGGAGTATTACATCATTTTCGTCATAACAGCAATACTGTTACTTATATCAAAATAAACCATTTAAGATAAAATTTCGCCAGAATCCCTTCGATTTCGGCCTCACACCAGCCTTATTACGTCTTGCAAAACGTTATTTAAAGAAATAAATATAATCATAGGGCGCCCGTAGAAGATTCCAATCGGAGAGCTGACATCATAGCACTTAAAAGGAATGAAAATATAGCATTGGTTTTAGATCCCACCATTCGCTTCGAAAGAAACACCACCCAGGCGGAGGAAGTAAATTTTGATGAACTGGCTATCTACGAACCCTGCCTGCCAGTCCTGCCAGAAAAATATAAAATTCCAATTAAGCAATGGATTGTGAGAGGCCTCTTGTTTGGTATCATACCAAAATTCACCGGTGATATCCTTAAAAGTCTAAAAATTAATTTATATGAAATTCAAGAAGTTCTGATTAAAATTCTTAGAGGTTCTCTCCAAATAATAAATTACCACTTATATATTAAGTTAAATGCATTTTTCTTTTACTGTTAACACTGTATTAATTTTAATCTTGATCTTCAACTTTGTAAATTCATTATTGTATTATTGCCTTGTGGATCCTTATGGTCACCCTCAGTGGAGGGCAGACGATTTTTTCAAATCTTTCTCTCTCTCTCGTCAAAATATTAAATATGTACTGTATATATTCTACAATGAACGAAATGAATAGCCGATTTATGTCTGAACACGAGTTCTACTCTTTCAGAGGCGAGCTAAAGTTTTTCTGTACATATTATATTTTGTGTTATAATTATTAGCAAAATAAATAAATATATAAATAAGTAAATAAATAAATAAACAAATAAAGGAATAAATAAATCAATAAATAAATCAATAAATCATTAAATAAAAAATAAAAAAATAAATAGATAGATAGATAAGTAAATAAATAGATAAGTAAATAGATAAATAAATAAATAAGTAAATAAATAAATAGATAAATAGATAGATAAATAAATACATAGATGCATAAATAAATAAATAAATAAACACATAAATAGAAAGATAAATAAATAACTAAATGGATAAGTAAAAAATAAACATGTAATTAAATAAGTAAATAATTAAATAAATAAATAAATAAATAAATGTGGGATATGTACAAATCAGAACGTATACACCACAAAACTAAACCCTTGCGGTAGCTAAGTGGTCGGTCTTCTGCCTGTCACATAGGCGGTTGGGTTCGAGTCACTGTTATGTCTAGGATTTTTCATTGACAAATTTATAGTGACACTTGTGACGGAAGGTCGCAGTTGGAGTTTTTCTCGCTCTTCCCCCATTTTCCTATATTAGGCATTTACATCATTCCGTTAACATTTTTCCATTTCGTCATCATTCCATAGCATCATCCAAACGTTGGCTGGCGACGCATGGAGGGGGCTAGCTTAGGGACGAAAATGGTTCCCTACTCGAAATCTGTGTACGTAGTGAACCTTAGCGTAGACAGCTGGTGTGGGTTTAGGAATGCGCTTAGCTTGTGAGCTGAAAGGTTGCAGTACTGGGCCCCCCTCCAGAAATCCCATTCTATTGCATTCCAGTCTCACAACTATTACTGTTTTTCCTTAAAATAAAAATTCAGTACTATAAAGATTTGTGTAGGTCCTAATTTTGACTTCAAATCCTAAACTATAAAGGCAATATTAAGAAATATATATAATTATCTTACAGCCCTGATTAAAACCGCACGCTTAAATAAACACAATTTTCTAAATAAAAAAATTAAGAAGGAAAAGTCATCTACAGTATGAGGATTCTTTACATTAATAAGGCAAAGTTTTCTAAAACCCATTTAGAATATCGTAGGATTAACTCTTGTTTCGCCGAGTATAGTCTTTGGTGTTCATTTTATACTTATTTTATCTTTAGTCTTGCATAGGCTTTTTCAATTTTCTGTTAACCGCCCTTTCAGTGCTTCATGGCTTTTACATTCTTTTCATGCCCTTACTTTCCTAGACCTTCCCACATTCTCTCAATGAGGCAGAAACCTAGTCTCTTCGCAGACCAATAGATTCAAAGGAGCAATATTTTCTTTTAAAACCACGTCTTTCTCCAACCAAGCAGTTTTTTCTTTATCGGAAGAGAGTAGTCTTGAATTTGCTCATTTTAATTATCTGAATTCATAATACCGTTCACAGTACCAGTTTCCCACCCTTTTCGGACAAAATCTCACACCATAACTGAAATCCCTCTCTTTTGAATTCTAGGTGCACTGTACTTCTCACCAGCTTGTCACCGTATTCTTTTAGAGCTGCTGGAGAAGAGTAAAGTTCAAATGGCGATTCGTCACTGAAAAGCACAATGTTCACTTCTTCATACTCCACAGATGGTCTTTGCACCAGTAACAGTGAGCTTTGCGATTGTGCGGAAAAATAAGTGGCTTCCGTATAGTAATAAAAAGTATCTCGGCAGATAAGTTAGGCTACCCATTTGGAGGCCTTGGGCAAACTCACTTTTAACATTAAACTTATCTTTAGCACTAATGGATTTTGCAATTAATAGGCGAATTTTCTTTATCAGCTTAATAATGTTTCTTTCCACAAGTCAGAATTCAATTCTCAGACTAGGCCTACATATAGACCTACGCAATTTCTCGGTAACTTACTGAATTTTTTCGAATGCGGCAAAGTATTCTGAAAGCAATGTCTGCACACACTGAATGCTCTCACTATACAAATTTAATTTCTACTAGTTTTATGCGTCACTATTTTCCACTTTACTCTTACTCATATAGGCATTTTTCCCAGTGTCTAAAAAGTACGATAAACCATTTATTCTAACAAACATAATCATTGAACTAAAGACATCCTAATTTTCGACACATTCTCCAAATTTGTATTTGATGCAGTAATATTTGTCCCACTGCAACACAATTACATTCCAGATAGACTGTCCCGGACATTTTGTTCCGTATTAAAATCAAACCAAACAATATTGTAACGCAACGTTGCGGTACCAAATCATTAGAATTATATTATCTATTCCGAAAAAAATAGAACATTAAAACAAAATTTTCTGCTACGATATAATCGATAAATTGATAACTATTTTTCTGTCCGAACTGAAGTCCAAAAGCCATTCTTGTCCAACCTTATCTATAGTACTTTAAATCTGAGTGAAAATCTATAAGATCTGCTATAGTTCTCGGGTTTAAAGGCAGATTTCAAAGTTTTGTCTGAATGGTACGCCTTAAGGCATCAACATTTGGAAACTTGGGATGTTTCTTTGCCTGCTTCCGAAACGTATTTTTTGATTACAGAACTTGAAGGTTCACTGGAAGATACTGCAAACTATCTGATTCCTGAAAAGATTTGTTTAGTTTCAGCTGTCAAATGTAGTAGGGTGGATCGTTTTCATCTTGCCTTCGTCCTTGTCTGTGCGTTGTGTGTTATAAATCACTTCTGATTTACCTTTACCTCGAGGTCGTAATCCGCGCACGGATCCACTGGGACTGGTACTGAAAATTTTGATATTAATTGATTCCCCACGGAATCTACAACTTTTCAGTACCCATTGTCGCAGCAACACTACCAAATCCCCTCTGGCGCCCAGACTTATCACCTTTCCATTTCCTTATTTCCGGAGATTTAAAGAAAAGCCTGGCATATATATATATATATATATATATATATATATATATATATATATATATATATATATATATATATATATAGTAAGGTCGTTCAAAACAAACCCGGATATCGCTAATAGAGAGATAGAAAGACATTAAACTTACTGTTTAATATTCGCCATGGTTTTTAACACACTTTGCTCTGTGGTACCACGTAACGCATACCGTCTTCAGCCTATAGAATGCGTGTGGCGTGGAGGTGAACCAACGTTTAACACCATTTTGTGGCCTTTCGTCCGATTGAAATGTGGTTCCGTTCATACTTTTCTTCAAGTCTCCGGAAATATGGAAATCGCAAGAAGATAAGTCTGGATTCTAAAGGGGATGTGATAGCGTTTCTCAGCGAAAGTTTTGTATCTCGTTTTTTCTTATTTGACAGTATCAAATCTAGCATTGTCATGGAGTAAAATCACTCTTCTTGTCAAAAGGCCTATGTGTTTATCCTTGATGTTTTATCTAAGGTGTCTAATATGGTGAAATGGAAGAACCCGAGGAAAACCCTAAATGCGATCTAGTTCGTCACAAGTGTCACTTTGGATTTTTCAGAAAAATTCAGAAAAATCCCACATCATACTGGGACTAGAACCCGGACCGCCTGCGTAACGTGCTGGAGGTCTGACCACTCAACTACAGTAGGGGATTTCCAATAGAAAGTTTATAACTATTCTTGCCAACACCCATAAAACTAACTTCGACCGATACGCCTGTTGCCTCGGTCGACTTTCATTTTAATCAATATATAAAGATTTATATATATGTATATATATATATTTATATTTATAGTGGTGTACAATATATAAGGAACATAAACCTACCTGCTATATCACCTTTCTTATTTTTCCCACTTTTACTTAGGATTCGGGTAGCCAGAAGTTACTACACATACCGTACTATTGAAACTAATTTCTTCATCTCGAATATGAGCTATTTAGGAAATCGAATCTCCCTTACGTTTCACAAAATATTTCCTGTATATGATAATAGACTGCAAACTGTGTCCAAACTTGCTGGTCCCGTATGGTTTTCATTTAAAAACCCTGTGTTTTTTCTTGCACTATATGGCTTTGTAGGTCATTCGGTTCCAATTTCATGATCACTTTTGTCTTCGTTATTCGCGAAATTTATATACAGGGTGTTGAAAAAAAATCCAATATTTTAGAAGGTGATAGTATGGATCAAAACAAGAAAATAATGTCTAATAAACATGGGTCCTAAAACACATACTTTCTGAGATCTGAACACTTGTTCATAGGAGGTGCTCAATGTGACGTCCATTTATGGTAATGTGACAGCATATTTGAACATATTATTAATGTGATAACTAAGTTGTGTTAATGCCCTGTTGATTGCTGTAATTTCTCCATCAAAGTGAGTAGAAGCACTCCCTGTAGATAAGGGATGCAGAAATGGTGAGAGAGGGGCGGAAAGCATGGGGAAAGTGTTGGTTCCCCGTACACAGTCCACCGGCGTTGAATGACATATCTGTGGCCCGTACGAAATCACATAAGACAGACACTGAATACAAATCCCCTCCCCTACAAAGTCAGTGACGCAAGGATAGAAGGGGTGAGTGACGTATCCGATGAGTGACGCAACGGCACAATTGTCGCCCAGTTCTCCTAACCTGTTGTAGACAAATAAAAACTGAATAATTTGGAATATATTCCAGCCCCAGCTGGTTCATCTTTTTTAAATTTGCAGCAGTCTGTATAAATGTGTAACCAATCTGTATCGGGATAGAATGTATTTATATTTTCAAGAGCAACTTGTTTTAATTCAAGTGTAGACGATTCTTCTCTCTTCAAATCCTTTAATTAAATTTGTATTATAATTTATATGGTCACTTTGTAATGGCGATTTAGGTAATAGGATCTTTTCTGGTTTTTAATTAAAATTAAATATATATCTTAATTTCCTGATTGCCTGTAGAAACCCATTTTGAGTTTTCAATTTTCTGCACCTGAATTGCTAGCTTGTCCAGTATGTATCATGTGGTAACCTTATCATTCTTTCATATTGCAACAGTGATCAGTTATTCCTAACTGTAAGAAGAATTATAGGTGATCTCATGTTGAGTCCTGGGATCATTTCACCATATAACATCCACTCTCACTAATTCCAATGATCCTAGATAATCCCGTAGTTGATACAGCGTCGTTAAGTAACATTAAAAAATAATCCGCCACTGATCCCTCGTTTCCATCGCGTGTTGCATAATGTACAGGCGTTTGATCGATCACATTTGCTGTTGTCATTGTAAAAAAATGTTACTACACATCGGAGCGTGTGGAAATAAAAAATGTTTTACAGCCTCATCCCCCCCTTCCTTCCCGCATTATTAGTTTCGCGGTATCAGGAATGACGATTGATCCACAGCACAATCAGACCGTTTGAACTGACAATGGACGCAGTGGTCTGGAAGAATCCTTATGATTTTATTAGGAGCCGATATTTAAAACTATCCGCCCCGTCTTATACTGTTTGCTACAAATTTCATTTCCAGTACTGTTGTGACCGATTCCAGGGAGACTAAGCTGTGTGGTTGTACCATAGATTTTGAATAATTCTAACCAACGACAAATTTCGCAAACATATGAACGTTAAACTAATAACACACTTGTCCACCGTTGTGGCTGAGGGGTTAGCGAGTCTAACTCAGAACCCAGTGGTCCCGGGTTCGATTTCCGATAAGGACGAGTTGCCTGAGTGAGGTTTTTTCGGGGTTTTCCCCTCACTCGTATGGATGAATATCAGGTAACTTCATTAGACTACTGGAACCCCACTCATCTTCGCCACTTCCTTTCCTCATCATCCCGTTTCAGATCACTCTACAGGCGGCTCCCGAAGCTACTGACTCTCTCGACCGGCCTTCGTGGAATGTAGCTAAGCGATGTTGGATGGCTTCTGCAACGAGCACCCGAGGCGGACTTACTCGGGGGAGGAATTTCGCCTAGGACCGACAGGGGGGCCTTGGGGGAAGTTGCCGAAGCAGGAATGGTATATGGATTTCTGTCGGCTGTTAGGGACCGGTCGTTAATGGAGACATGTAGTTAGGTCGGTGCGCGTAGGGGATCTGTAGCACGCAACTCATTCCATATTGAGGATTAGCGCAATAGATCTTAACAGGTCGCAGTCTGGGCCATCCGAGCCCCCTCAGTTAAATTCAATTCCAATAACACACTTTCTTACAAAATGTCGACAATTTTCGAGCCACAGTTCAGAGTTAGAGATCCAGACAGGTTATGAGTGCGCGTCCGTTATTGATATCCTCCTGCTTTGTGATATTTGTCGCAGCAGGTGATCAGACTTGAAGAAAACATTTGCGTTGAATGGAACTCCTTAAAAACCCTTCATAATATGTAGATTACCTTTCAGTTCTTAGACAATTATAATATCTAAAAAGACTAATTTAAATTTTCAGGTGTCATTTAATAATATTATAAGTCAGAGATGTAAAATGAAACTGACTGAGGTGAAGCTCAGAGTTAGTAGAAAGATTTCATAATCAAAGAGACGATTTCGCTCCTAGTGGCATAAGATTTCGTGACAATATCATGTCTGAATTATGTCAGCACCATATCAGAAAGAACGATTTTCCTCACATGTTGCTCACACTGGCCTTGTTCCTTTTATGACACTTGATTTCAAACAGAATACGATTCACTTTACCAATATCAATTGTTAATGCTCAAGTCTTCTAGATATCTCTCCGCTGGGAAGTAACGTTCTGGAAACTTCGTTATGTTTACACAACTCAAACATTACTTCTTACTTCTTACATGTAACATTTAAATCAGAAATTGTTACAAATGAACATTTGGAGCATAATATATTTACGTGCGTACTCTCAGAAACTCTAATACATTGTGCCGTTAAATAACATTAAAAATTCAAGAATATAGCAACAACGATCTCTTTAATATAAGTCTAAAGTAATGAGATACTTTTGTCGAAGATCCCATTATAGTTCACAAAGGAAAGGAAAATCAACCTATTTATGCAGCTTGTATTAGAAGAGTTCGTAGACAAACATAGAAAGTTATACTATACGATGAGATTCATAACAAGTGAAAAATTAAATGATAAAATATTGAAAGCAGCAGTGAAAACACTTACGTCAAGGAAAGTAAATAGCAGCAGATAAAAATAGTCGTGTACCATGGTTGTGTCAGGAGGTTAAAGAGTTGACTGAAACAAAAATAATAACCTCTATGACATTTGAAGCGAATAAAACGCCACAAAAATAGAAATAATGTGAAGTTACTCGATATTAAAATAATTAGCTCAAAATAAGAATAATTAAAAAAGGAAATTTTGAAGTAAATGTACAAAATTAGCAAGGATTTTGTGGTTGTAAAAAAATTTATAAATGTTTCGCAACGAACGAAAAGAAGAGATAGAGTATGGCATTACTTCAAGAATATAGAAAAAAAACCTGGGTAGGAAATTTAATCCAATTATTATTGTAATCAAATGATGATGCTTTTAGTTCAACATCGGTGACTATTTTGAAGTCAAAGTCGAAGTAAATGACGTAGAATTATCTGAAGAGCTGTTATATAAACAGGAAATGTTAAAAAATGGAGGACATAATCAATTAAATTATAAAATTTTGTGACGAGATGCTTCTGTCAAAATATATAAAGCTGTTAAACTTTTATTGAATTTACAATACCACAGAGGCAGAAAACGTGAATTGGTTTACTTCAAAATAGGAGATAAGCTACTCCACCAGACTTATGAGCTATCTCTTGAGTACACTATTGAAAGTCGTATCTTAACTCATCAGTGAAGATTCTTAGAAATCTGCCCTACTTCTGAAGAACAATATGGCTTTAAAAGAGGGACTTTCCTGAGCAGATACAATTTCTGTCATTAGGTAACTGCTACTAAAATTATCAGAAACTTTTAGTGTTGTATTTTATGTTTGTATTTCATTGACCTTCAATATAGTCAAATTGTTAGAAGATGGAGACCCACCATAAACTTTCATTACTATAGAAATTCCTAAAATGTGCTTTTGTCTTCACTTCAGGGTAAAGGAAAGGAAAGTTGTTTAGCCAATAGTCCGAAGACTTGAATAATTTCAAGGGAAAATTTTTTCCTGGGCCAGGTATCGATCCCGAGACCCTTCGCTTAGCGCACGAATGCTCTACCTACTGAGCTGTGGTTCACATTACGCAACCAGTTAGGTAATAGCAGTATTATTACCTAACTAAGTTGCGTAATGAATATGTTTACAACATATTTATTTGCGATGTAAGGTCCACATAACAAAATCAAAATGGATAAACATTATTCCTTGTCCTTCGTTGTTATTACTTGTAACGCTTGTTATGTGTGACATTCAAACAGCTGTATCTCCACATCCATATTAAACTGGTCACATGTCTATATGAACTTTTTTGCTCAGAACAGTCGATGTTATCACGCCTTAAAATAGTTACTATTCCCCATATATATATATATATATATATATATATATATATATATATATATATATATATAAGTTATAATTATGTTGCAATGAAAGTACAACTCCGTTTAAAATACCGGTAGGCCTACGTTATATTCCTTGACCCACATTTTGACTTCGATTTTTAGGAACTTTGATCACCCCTGAGGAAGGTGCTAATTACGCAGTTTGTATTTAGCTATCCTGATATTCCGTCTTTGTTCCATTAGTAAGTGGGTGCGCATAAGAAAGCCTGCAATATCCGGCGCGGATTAGACTATGCAGAGAGCATTCAATTTTCTTCAGCAGTCAGCCAGACCCACTAACAGTTAAAAGATTAAGTAGAAAAGGGGCTTCACTACATAAGCGCTCTGCATGATCTTCACTCCTGCTTCTGTGCAGTCTCCTAGCTATCATCGTAAGACGCCGACGATCGCAAAGCCGATTACAGCTCTCCTTACGGCGTGATAGGTAATCTAGCTGCACAAGCACTTGTTCAAACAGTGGCGGATCCAGAAAGGTTTCCTGATTCCATTTCTAGCTATACAACTATTGAGTAGGGTTGTCCATATATTTTAAGTATGAGGTAATTTCGGTTGATTTAAAAGTAAAACAAAATCAAAAACTTTTTTTAATCTATTTCTATGTATTTTCCTTCATCTACCTCGCAAGTCGCAGTACTCTCTTTTCATCTAGGCACTAGATGGCAAAAAGAGGAACTCAGGGTATTCCAGTGCTATTACTTTTGACTAGCATATTGATATCAGGAAATCAACTTATGTTAGTGTGAACAAGAAACTGTCAGTAAATTTACTTTGATCCCTCGAGTGAGAAATGGAGTTATTTTTCATAATATCCAACACCTACGAAAAACCAGTAATGTTACAGGGTTTCAATATCCTTAAAATTCATTGGCCTGAATCGGAGCTCCCTTATGACGAATGTGATCCATATGTGAATACCACGATATAAAAGAAATTGTATGGTCCATCTTTACCACTAATTTAACGCTTTCGGAGATACGATTTGAGATTCTTATGTATGACGTATAAAACATACATAAATTTCTTGACAAATACAGTAACTCTTATTTTAAAAACCATTTAGTACAACTTTACATTTGCAACCTATATTCAAATGAAGGTTAACTTTACATTTGGACATGGGTTGCAAGGAATAGTCAAGTGCTTACCATAACCTTTCCTACCCCATTCCCATCCTCACTATCCCGTGATGCAAATTGTTTTCAGCGAAAGAGGCTTTGAGGATCGAGTCATAGCGGTATAATTGTTTCATCAAAAATGGAGGAAATGCTAATCTCACATGGTATGCATCAGCATCCCCTAAATTGTGAAGAAGGGATATGGTTGGTGGAGTTGTCTGTCAATCCTCCCGGCTAATGAACGGCAGATGTGATCCTCCAAGTAGTCTGTAAGCTAAGTATAGATGATAAAACCGCCATAATATAAATACTGCCCATGTCTCACTTCCTGAGCAGAGAACTCCCTAAAGGTTATATAGCCACGCCTCTTAGGTCTGCTCGAACCGTCACGGTAGGTGCAACGTGCGGCACGGTAGCATATTACATGTGCTGAAAACATTATTCTATCCCATTGCAAGGAGCTTTACTGTTTATAATACGGGAGACTCTAATCGTGATTACCACTATCGCTATTGTCTTTGATTTCCGAAAATGTATGTACACACTAGGCTACTCTTCGTACAGTCTGGACAACTGCTGAATTTTATTGCAATAGAGTAGCGTTTCTTAAAGTTTATAGCCAGGATTCCGTGAGCCCTACATTAATTTAAATTTTATTTTATACTTAGTGGATACTATAAAAATATATAAAAGTTACGAAAATATTAATCAATAACATGAAATCACCGGTAGTAGTAGTAGTAGTAGTAGTAGTAGTAGTAGTAGTAGTAGTAGTAGTAGTAGTAGTATGGGTAACAATACAATTAGCATTATTATTATTATTATTATTATTATTATTATTATTATTATTATTATTGAACATGTAAATGGAAAATAAGACTTACGACTTTCATCACTGCATTCTCTGTTTATGTGTTCACCAAAACAAAATACCAGAACAGACAAAATGCAGAAGTAGAAATGAGACTACAACTTTCAGCCATAAAACCAGATTATAGACTTAAGAAGCAAACACATTCGTCCCACTGAACTGAATTATTGAGATAGTGCTTTCACTTATCTGTTAATTATTAAATACTAATAAAGTATCACAAAGGTTCTGCAGTTACACTTCAGATTAAAAGCGTTACAGGTGGAAAAAGTTTGAGAAACACTGCCATAGAGAAAAGAGTTTACGGATTTGTACACACGACAACCGTGATCGCGATTAGGTCGATAATCTCGAGTAGAGACTGTAGTCTATCACTGGTATTAGTGTTTAGTTACAGGAATTGATGAGAAGGACATAATTTGTTTTGTGAGATGATAGCCTATACATTCGCTTCTCGATGGCTGATCTTGCTCTTGACGAAAGCAATCCTGAAAAGGCCGATGTGTTAAACGTAAGGTAGTAAGCTACTAACAGCACATGCGGTACGCAGGACCTCCCACTCTCCCTCTCTGTGTCTCACCCCAAAAAGAAACAGCTCAGGAAGCGAGACACGGGCAGTATATACTGCATACGTTGAAAGGTTATGTTTCTTGCTAGATCACTGTTAGTGATAAATATTTGAGAGGAAGAGAGTCAGCATTAGTTAATTATAACACATTTAAATATTCGAAGACAAGGATTCGAATTTTAATTGTTATATCTAAGAAAAGCACTGAAGACCAAAAACGATTTGGTCTCACTAACTTTTACTTTCACAATAATTGAATCGCTGATTTCAAAAACCTATACGCCATTTTTTCTAATTTCGTTTCTTTCAGTATTCTTATTTCACAGAGGTAGACACGTGTTTTGAGATCAAAATCATGAGAAGGTTCCAGATAGTTTGCTGTTAAACACGACACTCAATATTGTAGTGAGCGTAAAAACAACCTATTTGGTGGATATACTTGTAGGTTGTTTTATAATTCAACTTATTTCAAGGTAGTGTGTTACTTGTACTACTGCGTGCGTCGTAGTCTGGATTAATTTTTATAGTGTAATGATTACTTACAATACACCATGAACTCAATGTTCGATTAATGTACAATTTACTAAAAGCAAAAGTCCTACATCCATGATTAAATACGAATATTTAAAAATATATCCAAACAAAATTATAATTGTAGATTCTGAAGTCCAAAGATTGACAGTTGATTCTCGTGTTAACAGTTACATTTGAAGATAAAATCGATGTGTGTGCGTGTGTGTATGTGTGTCTCATGCCTACCCACTTCACTTTGCGTGATTCGGGTTCCGCGTACTGCGGATAGGTAGCAGGACTGTGATCCATTTTCAAATTTCACACCACTTCAGCGGGCCACGTTATGCATGATTTGTATCTGTGAAGTGTTACGTCGTGTATTAGGGTGAGTGTATGTTAAGTGTTCGTGTAAGTGTAGTGTAGGGAATGGGTGAGGATGATGATGAAGGTGAGGAAGGGAGAAGGGGAAACCCGGTGCCGGCACGTAGCCTACTCCTGTCGAATACTACTAATAGGGCCGCCAGGCTTAACGTCCCCATCTACAGTGACATATGCCTTCTCTTCATATTCAATGCGAAGAGATTTGGGATTTAACCCAGGGATATTGGTTCACAATTTAATGATTAGAAGTTGTGCACGCCATTTCTCTTAGTCCCGGGGTAGAAATTTTACAAGAAAATTCCTGTTCCCGCCGGGAATCGAACCTGGGCCGGCTAGTCTGGAGCATTCACGCTACCACAGAGCTAACTCGGCGGACGAAGATAAAATCTAAGACCTCAATTGATGCAGTCAAGAGGCTGCGGTGGCAGAATTATTTATCCATAATTGGCGTGTCAAAAAATGCTATAATGCAGTACAGGAGCCAAGAAAACAAGGAGGCTTTCGATCTCTGTTTTTATTATATGTAAAATGTACAGCTACCTCGCACTTTTGTACAAGACGTCTTCCACTTTCGACAGCTTACTGTCTCAGTATTCTGTATCATAATCTAAAAACTGTGAAGTCTGTTCACTACATTTTCCACGAAGGCAATGGAAAAAAAGATCCAAATGAAGTATTGATATTAAATTTTGAAGTGGCTCACTACTGGAATGAAACAAGTAGTCCTTTCAGCAGACTAAGGACTGTATATAAGTTACAGAAGCGTGAGTGAATGTTGAGTAAAAGTGATATGTTATATTTCTATTTGTTCACAGTTAAGACAGTTCATTTCATTATGATTTTTGCGGAACATAACCTGGATAATTTTGTAAAAAAATATATAAAATACTGATAATGTACAGTGCGTTCGCTTCCCCCTGCGCCCGGCCAGCAAGCGCGGACCATTAGTTAGCGACGTGTATCAATCCTCAAGCTTATCCTACTCATTTATTGTTATCACTTGAGTACTAACCTTGTTACAAAAGATGCTGAAAGTGGTGCATTGATGCATTCTTGATATCTTCTGATAAAATTTCCATTCACACGCTGAAGTTCTTCTTCAGTAATTGTCAAAATTTCTGTTCGTATATTGTTTTCCAGCTCAATGATTGTTGAAACAGAATGCAATTAGGTCAGCTGACTGCAAAATGATGGACAGCTGTTGAGTGATTCTTAAGCACGAGTGGCATCACGTTGGTAGGCTATATTATTGCTGCTCCGCGTGCTTGCTGTTCATTGCCCGGCCGCAGGGGGAAGCGAACGCACTGTAGTATCACATTTATCTTAATTGCAAAAAGAACCTTTATCCACAAAGTTTAAACAATTGAAGACTTCCCTCGAAAAAGAGTGTAACTTCAAATTAATGAAATATGTGACTTCGGTAGAAAAAGTAATTTTTAAGTATTCGTTTATAACAATAAATCATTTCATCCAAAAGATAGATAAACTTGTATCCTTGATTAATCAAATGGTTCAGCTACAAGCATAACGAAATGTGCCCCAGAAATTATTTTATTTTCTCCAGAAACGTGTATTATGGATTTGTTGGTTACACCCTTATTCGAGGGAGGTCTTCAATTAGATCTAAATAATTATTTGTAATTTCAAGTGTATGTGCTTCATAATAGGTCTAAACAACGTAATGTTTTCTGAACAACAATTTGTAAAAACAAAAATAGTCATAATTTGAAAGTAATCCAATTCTTTTTTCAGTTTTCCCAAACTTTAATTTTTGTGATATAGGTTGTTTTTTGAAATCATCCATTCCATTTTAACAACAAACCTATAGACCAATGGAGAAAAGTGATTCTGAATGTTGTATGACATAACACGCCATCTTATAAGAAAATCCTCGTTTTCCGCCACTTAATATTGAAAAAAAAAATTATATATATATTTTTTTAACATCTCTTTAAACTTTTGACATTCATTATTTTAAACTCATAACACTAAATTCAGCGTGTACACATATGGCTCTGAGACATGCATACTATAGTTACGTCAGATCGTAAATTACAACATAACTTTCATACTTCCTGGATCTCTGTTGAGGTCAGTACTAGATTTCGGCCACCTTTTACAATCTGGGAGGACCTGATATTCTATTTCACAGAAATCTGAGCGAACTCCGAGGCTGTTATGGAAATTACGGGAGATGAGGCCGTTTGTAAGAATCAATATTTCATAAATTATACTTCATCAAATAGTTATGCCAGTCAGTCATAGGCCGTGACTGTTCCAACTGACAGGTGCCAGTCAACGTTCAATTTCAGAGTTTGGAAAGTAAGCATATATCATAGTTATTATTGTGTTTCATATACATAATTTATAGGAGGTGATTGCCTGTAGAGTGCTGTTTCAAATAGTAAAAGTAAATATTAATAATCATGTTTCATATTGTTTACTTTTATAAATTCGAAAGAATGCTGAGAAGCCGTAACGGAAATGAAAGATTCGGTGAAAAATTTTAAAGAACGTGCCGTAAAGATAGACATTTAAATAATCGGGAATTCCACTTCATTGCACCTATGTACAGGTCATTTGTTATCTCGTGAAACAAAATTCATTAGTGAGCCGTAACTCATAGTAAGAATCTTATGATCGGAGTTAATTTGCTAGCTAGTTGCAACAGAAAGCGTAGCGAGGGATGTTCTCTCAGCTGGATGTTGGGCGAACACATAATGCAGCAATTACTGTACATGTGCGGTAACTGGCATTACCGAAAAACTGACTATATTTACCGAAAAACCATGTATTATCATTACTGCAAATAAAACAATGCTTGATAGTTGGAAAAATGTAAAATTATCTCTAAAACTGGCAACGTAACACAAATTCCTCTGATGTTAACTTAGAGTGTGGTATGTTGATAGCAGTAACCATTTTTAACATATTCCAGAAGAGATAGTTCACAGTACTGAAATTTTCCACACAGCTCCCAGGTTATTGTTTTTCTCAGTTTTTGTAATCATTCTTCTGAAATTAACTGTGTGCTTTCAATATGCCTGGAAGTTCATGGACAGATGGATGAGGCTCGCAAAAATGCTACTTCAAGTATCCATGAAATCAATCAGCACTGTTTGTTGTTTGGGGTTCAACTGATGGAGGTTTAGCCAGAAATATCGGAGGAAATATATCTTCCTTACTTACATAGTTTTCTAGTAGGTAGTTCAGAAATGTTTAATTGAGGATGACTGAGGGAAACGTTATGAAATTCTACGAAGCCATCACCTACCATATTCTGAAGAAAATACCTGAGGCCAATCGAATACATCAGAAGTAATCCAATTTCCGAATTTTTATTCGTATATTCAACTCGAGAACTAAGATGAACTATTTTTCTCTACCAAGTCTGTCCTAAGTGGAAAATACAGCACTTAATCTGTTCTTAACAACAGCATGAACCGACACTTTCAATGTCTAAAGTTATATTTTGAGGTTTAAAGTCATAATTATACTAATGACGGATACCATTATAAATACAGTATTTTCGTATAATAAAATAGTTTGATAAAAGCAAAAAAAAAAAAAAAAAAATAGAAATACATCGGAATACGACTGTATCGTATAACGTTAATGAGAGTGTTTAGGAGACACGTAAAATGTTCGATCTACTAATACCCGTATAGTCGATGGGTTATTACTAGGGATGGAAGTTCGGACACCGAACCTATAAAGTTACTTACATCTCGTGTTGTACAGACGTGGACAAATTATTACACTAAATTAATTATACGTGAAACAAAGCTGTATTTATCGGCAGAAATAATGAACAAAAACGTGTTTTGCATAGAAATAATGAACAGAAAATTGAGTCTGGAGGTAACTAATATTTTCGGAACATTTCCTTATTATTTATTAAGACGTTAATTTTGTCAGGGATGCTGGAAACCAAAGTTTGACACTTTCTTTGAATATCAGTATCATTTAGCCGGATATCAGACCGTGCTTAAATGGGCCCATGTTTTGTTGTAAGCCTCTTTTTGTTCACTTTCTTCTTCAGTATAGATCACAATTTCGTTCATGTCCGATCTTCTTGCAGACCATGAGAAAACAGACTGTTGAATATCTTCTGCAGTATATAATTAAAACAACTGTAATACCAACACAGCCAGATAAAATATACTTAACCATTGGAAAAATATGCCAAATGATGAAAACAATCATATTTATAACAATAGAGACTCTGTGAATTATACTGATAGTTGATATGGCGAATTATATTATGTTTCCAAGAAAAACGTTTTAGTCTAATAATTTGTTCACGTGTGTACAATGACATCAAAAACTTTTTCCTTACATTTTTATTGTATCTTGTTCTTTGACTATATCATGCAGGCTTTGCTTAATGGCAAGTTTTAGTTACCATGGTAATATTTACACTGTATATGTACAATTCAGGATATAGTTAAAAATGCGAGGAGAAAGTTAATGATGTCACTTTACAAGTCGTGTTGTTTACATCAACTCCGAGTGGTACGGGAACTTGTACAGAGCACTGCTATGCTTGAATCAAAACGTTGCTCGGTATAGTCAGATAACTAAAACAAATAAAGTATAACACATTTAGGAAAGCGACTTACCTCATTCTTTTCTTTCTAGAAAATGGTGATACATTTTTAATATAAATGAATGATATACTTTAAGTGTCACTAATTTTCTTGCAATGAACGACTGTGTACATTCTTAAATGTTCAAATATTAACCTGTTTCGATTGTCACTCAAATAACGAAATGTTCTTTCGTAATTGCACGATGTTATTGGTGTGACATTTTGAAATAGCTTGTATTAATTATAATGTTGTTGTGTATTATCTTCTTCCTGTTTAGTATTTGATTCATATTGCATTTCATAGAGATTTTTTTCAAGAACACTCCCTAGTTTCAGTTTAACGCTTTTATTGTTGTCAACAGAAGGTCTTATAGAATTTAAAGTTATTTCTTAACACGGGGGTATTGCGTACGCATGATTGTTGGAGTTGGCATTATCCTAGACGTATACATTTCAATGAAGTGTTTATAAAACGGAATATTCGCACATATCATCAGACATAAGTCATAATAAAAAGTGAACGGATGTGAAATCGAATCACTAAACAATTTCAGATGTTTGATGTGTCTTTTATAGTCACTACAGTTTCCTAAAGCACGACGTTTATTAATTTTTATGTCTAACTCACAAACTTTAGAATACAATATCTTTTCCTACTTGACTGAAAAATACTTATCTCCGTAGTCTTTTACAAGCATAGGCAAAGATATAGGTAATTTGTTATCACGTGAAACGAAATGTTTGCGTGCGCAATAGCTTATAATGAGAACCTTATGGTGGGGATAAGTGAGCTCGCTGGCTACAAATAGAAGCACAGCGAAGGAGGGAAGCTTCTCACTCCAGTTTATTCTTCATCTGACGCGTAGGTAGATTTCTCGAGATACCGAATGGGTTTTACAAATTTTATTGGTGTCAATTTAATACATCTTCACAGTGTCTTCACTAGATCACAACTGAACTAATGAAAGGTTTACTTTTTAAACAGAAAACAGGCATGCTGTATCGAAACAGCCTATTAGAATGCAGTAAATAATACAAATTCCGCACCCATTCGACTTCGAAAGAACAGAGATCCCTTCACGCGATGTCTTTCATTTTACATATGAACCTGAAGGAACATCAGTAAAGTATACAGCTATCGCCATCCTATAGCCAGTGTTCCTTTAACCTGTAGTCGCCTGTGGGCAATGTTTTGGTGTCCAAACTTCGTTCCTTAGTGATTATGTTACGAATGCACTGACCACTGTGTTGTGTAGATCGAGGGGAATTGGACATTGAAAGTGTAGTTATTTCTTGCCTCAACATGTAAACATCCAGTCACAGTAGGACACAAAATAAATGTTCCTTTACAAATATAAAATATAAGTGCATTTCTAGTACAAAAAATAATTGCCTAACATTACATGTTTCAATTTATATTATACTGTAAAGTTTTAACAATATAAAATAATCATTTGTATGTGAGGAGAAAAGAAAAAAAACATATACAGTACTTACATAAAATACATTCGCAACGTATCGAAAGAAAAGTATTTCCTACTTTTACTCAAAATAACTTTTTTCAAGAAATGCTTTGAAATATTGTTGAAAAGGATGTTAGCATGTACCAATATTATACACAAATCTCGATAATAATACATTATGCAACGAGCCTATAATGGTACTAATTAAGACGCGAGTATGTTTATGAGACGAGCGCAAGCGAGTTTCATAATTTTCATACGAGCGTCTTAATTACCATTATAGTCAAGTTTCAATCGACTTTTTATGCTCGGCCATATTTCTAACTTGAAATTATTCATAAGTATTCATGTTATTCTTATCTGACTGAGGAGCGGAACTGACCTTGTGCAATACCACGTGAATTGTGAGATGTGCGCAGACGCGAAAGTATTGATTTTTTCCGAGAAATAGATGTCGACATTGACCTTGACATTGAAAATGAGATGACAAATTGAATTTATTTGAATATTATTTACAATTAACGCTAATTATTATAGTAACAGAACTGACTTTATTTCAAATATAGGTGATTTATTGATTTATTGTTATCTTTCGATTGCATATCCGAGAATAATCGATACTTGCGCTTTCATATTGCTACAATGGTATTTTCTGATTGGTGGAACACCTGAACTTTAATGAATAGATGTACTTTAATGAGGTCCATTAAAGGGCTGCTACCAGGTGTATAATTACTACATTTCGGCATGGTCGAGCATAAAATTCTTTTTGAAGTTCTATGTCTGATTTTGATGTTGAAGTCTTGTTTTTACTGTGAAATTAAATATTTTTCATGTAGCTTTTGCTATTACACTGCGTTTTAAAGAATCTAGTTTTATCTGTCCTTGTACCTTCTTAACAATTTGCAAAATTCAGTTTTTTTTTTTTTTTAAATAAGATAATATTCCTTTCCGAACTTCTCTATAAGTTCGTTCTGAAGGGAAAGCTGGTGCTCTTAATTTTCGACGTGTTCCTCAGTAGTGTTAATTATAAAACGCGAAATTAAGACTAACAGAAATATACATGTATAAATAATCAAATAAATAAATGAAAAAAATAAAATATACTTGTTTACTCACAGGATCTGAAGTATGTGTAGTGATTGCAAAGGACCCATGCCAAACAGAATGAGAAAGACGGCAATGTAATTTCTTAAGAAACCAACTTATTTTTAGTAATGGTTAATGATTTGATGTGCAATGTATCTGCTTATTCTGTGGTATTCGCTGATAACGCCACTTTCTTGACAAGTCATAGTGATATTAATGAATTGAAAACTCTTAGTAATTCCGTTTTTAATAAAGCCAAGAAATGGTTTAGTTCTAATAAATTTCTTTTAAATGAAAGTAAAGCTGCATCTTTGTTGTTTAGTAGTACAGTCATGGAAAATGATAATTTTAAACTTCTTGGTGTTACTGTGGACAGCACACTTACTTGGGCAGACTATGTTGATTCTGTTTGTAAAAAATTGTCAAGAGTAATATTTCTTCTGCGAAATATGAAAATGTATGTTCCGAAGAATTACATTAGAGTTGTCTATTTTTCTTATTTTCATAGTAACTTATACTTTCTTATGGACTACTTTTATGGGGTAATAGTTCTAATACTAATAAGGTACTTATGTTACAAAAAAAAAGCTATTAGAATTATAACTAATTCATCAATGAAGGCACACTGCAGACCGTTATTTGTAAATGAAAAAAATTATGACTGTAACATCATTGTATATTTATCAAGCCCTAGATTTCGTCAAAGAAAATTCACATATGTTGACACATAGGAATGATGTCCATATATACAACACCAGAAACCGTGAATTTTTTGACATACCTAAGTGTAGCCTAACTAAAACAATGAATAATTATTTTATTATGTCTTTAAAAATAGCAAATAAATTTCCGAGATATCTTTTTAATCTGGAAAGGAAGTCTTTTAACAGACTTGTCACTGGTTGTTAATCAACAAACCATTTTATGATATTAACGAGTTTTTTATTGTCAACGTTGTTGAGAGTTTTTGAATTAATTTTATTGTTTTGTTGTTTACTTTTTATTTGACTTTGTCAATTGCACTATGTTTTGTGCTCTGACTATATAACACTGAATATACTGTACCCTCACAGTGTCATCCCACACCATTGATCATTACGTCACGTATACTCCGTGCATTCAAAACTTCAGTCTCGCGAATCGGTGACCCTAGACCGCAGACTGGAGATTACACAGGAGCTTAAGATTGGTATACTAGTGAAATTTACTGTATTATTTTGGAGATCTTCAAAACAAAATCTCTCATTTCTATTTGTCATAGTCCTTAACTCATTTAGCTGGTATGAAGCCTCATTTGCTGAACGAGGAAAGGTGGGTAATTATTGTTTACGACGTTGTCTGTATAGTGATAAGCGAAAATAATAATAGTACATTATGCAACGAGCCTATAATGATAGTAATTAAGACGCGAGTATGTTTGTTTATGAAACGAGCGCAAGCGAGTTTCATATTTTCATACGAGCGTCTTCATTACCATTATAGGCAAGTTTCATACGTCTTTTTATGCTCGACCATATTTCTAACTTGAAATTATTGAGAAGTATTCATTTTATTCGCATCTGACTGAAGAGGGGAAGTGACCTTGTGCATAGCTCGTAAATTGTGAGATGTGCGCAGACGCGAAAATATTGATTTTTTCCGAGGAACAATAATGTCATTGACGTTGATATAATCTAGAGAATAACATGAACTAATTTCGATATAACCTGGAAATTGATTTAGAATTATTATATATTATATTATATATATATTATATTATTATTTTTTATTTTAATATTATATCTGAACTGCGACCGAGCACGAGCGCTGCTTATTCGGTCTCAAATTTTGTTAATACTTCTGTATCTTCTTTTTATATTGCTTGAATTATTTTATTTGTATTTCTCTTTGTTTGTTTTGTAATTATATTTCTTTATTCAGTATATTTGAAATAAATAAATAAAATAAATAAAAATAAAATAAAATAAAATAAAATTGAAAAACGAGATAACAAATTGAACTTATTTGAATATTATTTACAATTAATGCTAATTATTATAGTAACATAACATAACCTTCTGCGACAGTATTGGATTTCCAGCCTCCATGACGTTTCCCTCGTTGTCTTTCGATCGCATATCCGAGAATAATCGAAAACCTGAACTTCAATGAATAGGTGTACTTCAATGACCTGCATTAAATGACTGCTACCAGGTGTATAATTACTACATTTCGGCATGGTCGAGCATAAAATCACTTTTCTGTACTACATCATTGACAGTGTTCTATTGTTCTCTTCGTATAATTTTATTAGACTGGAGAGTCAGTTCTTCGCATACTTTACGTTTGCAGTTTACGCAAGTTTCAATTGCGATGTTACTTTAATTTTCATGAACATGAACATGATCATGATTGCCTCTAAATTGCACTATTCCACTCACTGTCGGATTCGTTTGTACTGTTACAACGTATTTCTCTTCAATACACCTATGCTTCATTTACATTGCATTCTATATTTGAAATTGTCAATAGCAAGGCGCTTCATGCTTCGATTTGTTGCCGTTTTAATGAACTCTATTCGTAAGCAAAAACGATAACATTGAAATACAGCTTTGAACTTTGAACTACCTAGCAAGTCAAACACCAACACTACAACAATATCCATACGTCAGAGAGCACCTTTCGAATGGTAATTCAGAATGTAATAGCACCAGCGACTTCTAGGAACAACTGTATGGATGAAGTTACAAATAAGCGAATCTTATTATCCATTAATTAAAAAATTAATAATTAACATTTAATACTAGAATTTGTTTCTATAACTAAATCTGAAGTGATGTAAAGTAATTTAAAAGTGTGTAAGCAAGATGTATAATTAATATTAATCTGTTTATTTTAATAGGAATATAAAATAGTAAAGCTAATATTAAAGTATGTGTGTGTGCACGTATGTAAAATGTGCAAAATTAAAAAAAAAAAGCATATTCAGTACTTCAATACTGCCTCGTAACTCTGAATCCAAACCAAAGTAATGATGATTTTTATGCTTCAACTAATTTCACTCTCTGTCCGTTCCAAATTTAAGACATATTTGAGCATTAATGGACATAATTTCTTTTCTATATTCATATGACTTGAAATAAGATTTTATTTTGCAGCCCAATCACCAGACCTATACCGCAAAAATTTGAAGTAGAGGTAATTTTATTTTTTTTGTGCAATGGTAGGGCCCATAACTTGCCGTTATTCGCCCCAATTCCATGAGCATGGCTCATAGATGATCTAAAATAAGGGTATACCATCCATTAGTTCGCAACACACGAGATGGAACTACTGACTGAATGGATGGATGATGATGATGATGATGATGATGATGATGATGATGATGATGATTATTATTATTATTATTATTATTATTATTATTATTATTATTATTATTGAAACCCAATGTTTGGTCGCATTTTACATAAATTAGGTGAGCAGTGACAATATGCCCAAGGCTGTGGACTGGAGAGGAATGTGCGTTTAGGTTCTCTCGTGTCTCTTGTGTATCACATCGTCGCTGTTCCTGCAATAACTCCTATGTGCAAAATAAGAATTTCTTCAGTAGGAAGAAAAAACACATTTATTCTTCTATGGCAGTAGTGCATAGGAGATTGTGAATTCTTACATTTTCGAAAGAAAGAAATATAATTAAATATAGGAGATTTTATTATTTACTGTATCACTATGTTAAGTTATTTAATAGAGCAAAAATCTGAAAATCGATAAATATATCAGATAGGTGTTATTGCCGGAACAACGACGACATGCAATAGGCCTATGCACGTACAGTCAGTTGACACAAGAAATTGTATAAAACTGTAATGAATGCTTTCAGTAACTGTTTGACATACCAAGTAATTTTTCAGATAGCATACATTGAAAAGCTCCAAAAAATTACATAATCAATGCAAAACTTTTTATTCAATTTAAATAAAATAATAGGAAACTTTATAGAAATATTTTTAAAATTTAATTTAAATCAAATAAAAAGCTCTGTAGAAATGCTTTTTAAATTACATTTATATATCAAATAGTAAACTCCGTAGAATTGTAAATTACATAAAAACGAAGTTGTATATTACACTTAGAGATCATGTTGAAAGGCACTGCAATACAAAATAAACTACAAAATTTTACTGTTTCTAATGAAACGCTCCTCCTTTTCTTTATAAGTCAATGCTTGATAGAACTCGTCTATCAAGATGCTTTCATACTTTACTGTATTATTAAAAACCTGAATGTACTTGCTCTGTAGCGTGGTGTTGCGCTATTCTATGTACTCAACTAATCTGTTTACAGTGGTTCGATGACAAAGCACTGTGTTTTGATAGTCATGATGATGATGATGATGATGATGATGATGATGATGATGGGATATCACAGGAGAACCAGAGTACTCGGAGAAAATCCCTGTGTTGCCTGGACCACGTGGCTCATCAAACGAACGTTATTATTATTATTATTATTATTATTATTATTATTATTATTATTATTACTAGCAGTAGTAGTAGTAGCAGCAGCAGTAGTAGAGGTAGATTATTATTATTATTATTATTATTATTATTATTATATTATTATTCACTTACACAACAATGAGTAGGCCTACATGTCA
The DNA here is from genome assembly GCF_040183065.1 of Periplaneta americana. NCBI lineage: Eukaryota > Metazoa > Arthropoda > Insecta > Blattodea > Blattidae > Periplaneta > Periplaneta americana. The sequence continues at coordinate 101,247,981 of NC_091124.1, forward strand.
CTTCATTTTCATTTCGTGTCCTGTTTCAATAATAATATTGTGATTTGCACAGTATTAACCAAGGAGCACTACTTGTTGTTAACGTCCAGTTCTAGTAAATAGGAAACAGGGAAAGAATAACTTAACAAGACGTACTAAATGTCCTCTGATTGATGTTCTGGCTGATATGTACATCCATTATCAGGGAATATAGATCTCGCAAGCAAGAAATACAGACGGAAAGAATGCGAATGAAACAATGCGATAAGAAAGAGAGGGCGACAGGAAAGGTCGCGAGACAGCTTGAATGATATTCAAGAGTACAGTCGGAAGAGAAATGACATAGAATCAGTCTTGCGTTGTGATAGTTACATTACGACTTAAGTTTGTCCTATTGCATGCACTGCTTTTCGGTAGCCTAATCGTTCCTTGCCCGAGCTATGCATTTCACTTGACGACATGTTTCAGAGGAAGAACAATTGTTTGTATGCATCTTAAGTCTTTTTAGTGTATTATACAGGGTGTTTCAAAAATACGGGGCATAATTTCAGGTATGTATTTCCCACATGTAGATAATCAAAATAGTTCATTACAACATGTGTCCAGAAATGCTTCATGTAAAATAAATTTTAAAATACATGTGCGCATATACGGTCTCCCTATGTATATATCGTCCTATTACTAGTAAAGCCGATTAAATCCACTTTTTGTGTAAAATAAGTTAAGTACAGTCCCCGACTTGTCTTTCCGTGCTATGTATTCTACTAAAATGAAATAAGTCCGAAATGTTGCATGCAATAGAGTCCTGCAAAACCGGTTGAAAGCCGAACCAACTTGCATAGCGCTACTGAACGCCTGGCTTTATAGGCAGTATGCGAAGTACATCTGCTTGCGTACTGCCTGAGTATTCGGTTTAACGTGTATTCGAGTTGATTCGATCTCTCTGTGGGTGGAAGGCTCTGGCGTATAAAATGAAGATCACAGTGAAACATCCAGTATTATAGCTGCGGATCAACAAGAGGAACAAACAGCATGCAGCGTGAAACTACAGACGTTTTAAAGCGTAAATTGCAGAAAAAAAAACTTTCGGTATCCACAAATTACCAAGGTTGTAATTTTTGCTTACACTAGAAAACTGAATTATAATATTACAATAATGAAACACTTAAAAAACAATAAACTCGATCAATAGTAAAACTAAAACAAAAATAACTTTATATCTTCTAAAACCTACCACAACCAATGCTTTTAGTATGTTTACTATGACTAGAGTCATAAACGTAATAAAGGTTTTCCATTCATTTAAGTGAACCTTATCGCCCCCCACAATCTGCAGGGTTATTTCATTTCTAGCCTGTATATGAATAGCTACTGTTTTGGAGGAATGCATTTAGAGTTAATAATTATTTAATTTTATGTTTTGTGATTAATTGTAATTCTATTTTGGATTTATTTACTTACATTATACATTATGCTCATTTCATTTTCTACATACTAAATTGATGTAAAGATCACCAAACAACTCTAGCCTCTCTAGCAACACTTGTGAAACTAATATTGGCCATTCCATGAATAAGTGTTTGCACCGAGCGTAACTTTAGAGTAGTAAAACAGATTTATTAATACATAAACACAAGAAGTCAACTCTGATCATGTAGTGTATGATAATAGACCCTAATAATAATTGTGAACATCAAATAGTTGATATTAGCACGTGTGTAATAAAATAGTTCTTTGAATGACACTTGTTTTCTCTGAAGTAGATCTTTTCTATACAGAATGATTTGTTTCTAAACCTTGCTATTCTTTTGTTATTCGTAGTTTAGAAATGTGTAAATTATACTTATTTTGTACAGAACAACCACCATTGGGAGCCAAAGTAATCGTATTGTTGAAAATAACATTACTGTCTATCTTTTTAAATTGATTTCTTAATAAATAATATTGCAACTGATTAGAATAAATAAAAAGCATGCAACTATTGTCTTAGAGGTAGGCCTATACATTTTTTTTAGTTTAAAGTACAAACGTCATAATGGACTTATGTACTTATTTCCTATTTTGTTTTATAATGAATTGTAATTATATTTTTGAATATGTTTACATTATGATATTTCACATTATACATTACGTCTATTTCCTTCGATGTCACTGTGTCCATTGTCCATTTATTTGTTACTAGTCAAATTACTGCAAGTTCGAAATACAAAAATAAATGTATTAAAGTGTCAAATTATTTGTATTCCTATTTGAAGCAAACATATTTTTGTAATTAAACAAAATAAATATGCTTCAATATTATTACTCTGTTTGTATAGCCTACTGAGAAAATGTTAAAAAGTTATTGTATGATGAAATGTACCTGGTGTTATTTGGAGATCGTATTTTCTTCCTCCTTACCATTTCTTTCTGTGTGAGATTTGTGTTCTAAATAATTCGCGATCTTACATGAACTTATGTAATATCGATCACTGGGTTATAGAAATCGAACAAGATTCAGTCAACATGTGACGAGAAAGAGTTACGACGTAATCAAATGATGAAGTTATGACGTATACTGTTTAACAGTGGTATGGAAAAACGCCAGCTATATAGCGTTTATTCGTAAGAAAAATATAGGGTAAACAAGGGTGAAACGGGTTACCAGATGAATCGGGTCAGTTTTGAAAACACCGCTCTGTAAGCCAAAGCGCATATAATGCTGGATTGTACGCTAGCTAGTGTTGAAGTTGGGAACTTCTTCAATGCAGAAAGGCGGGAAAGCAACATAACTGCATTGTTTTCGGTGCGATGTTTGAAGTAGAAAATTGTTACTGTAACGATAGATAGCAATATTTTACTTAGTTTCTTGAATTGTAGTATTTATTTAATCTGAGTTTTACCAGTTATTATTATGATACTTATATGATTTAGTAATTAAGTTGAAAGTGGACTCTTAAACGATATGTTAACCATATGTTGAGCTTTTAAGACCAGTCAGTATGGCAAACCTTACAATGCAAAATATTACTGCTCTTTGGGTGATTCGGGTCACTATTTTAAGGGTGAAAAGGGTCAGATATTTTTTAACTGATTTCACTGAAATAGGGTTTATATTTGTCCTAAATGGGGAAATAGAGAAGGAAGACGCAGTCTTCATGATTGGAGGAGGATATGTAGAGGGCAATAAAATCTTATCGTGAAGAACGAAGCCAGCGCCACGCTGCGGCGCTCTTCAATGTACCACACTACTGCCTACAAAGACGTCTGGAAAATGAGGTCAACCAAAATGTAAAGAATAGGGAAGGACAAACCGTGTTCTCAGTTGACCAATACTTAGGCCTAAACTTTCAGCTTGTGACTTTGAATGTTCGATGTTCGAAAAGGTGTCCATCATCATCATCATCGTCGTCAGAAGATGGATCATCAGATGAATATGACACTGCATGTGGTGTTTGCAATGTTAAATAGAATGATCCTGTTTCTTTAAAGCTCGGAAACTGGGTACAATGCATGGGAAAGGTAAATGAGTGGTACCATGAAAATTGTGTTGAAGCTGAGAGTAAGAAGAGATTTATTTGTGGAAGATGTTCATTGAATAATTAAAACAGGACTTTTGTTGCTTATGATGAAAAATTAGTATTAAGTATACAGAGTGAGTCATAAGTATGTTTGGAAAACGTGTGAGCTTGCTCCTGGATCAAAAATAAGAACAAATCAAAATTTGACGGAAATAGTGACTTTTGTTTTCTTAAGTAGCCTATCTGATCATATTATTGTGTTGTTTTTGTACCAGTGTTTGTTTACAAACAACACAGTAACAAGCCAGTAGCACATTGTTTTTGTTTTGATTGGACGCGGTGGTCCAGTGCCTTGGCCACCCAGACCACCCGACCTTACCCCATTCGATTTTTACCTTTGGGGTCACTTGAAGGCTGTCGTCTATGCAACACCAGTAATAATGCAGAGGAGCTATTGCAACGTGTTGAAAATGCATGCCAATTGATCCGTGATGACAACATGGTGTTCGAACGAACTCGCCAGTCGTGTGTACCTCGTGCTCAGGCATGTGAAACAATGGAAGGGGACACAATGAGCTCCTTTTGTAAACGTTAAATGACAAGTTTCCAAACATGTACTTGTGACACAGCAAAAAAACAACGAAAAAAAGTATGACCATTTCTCCAGTAAAGAAGCATTTTTCGTCAAATTTTCATATAAGAAGTTGTTCTTATTTTTAATCCAGGAACACGCTCACGCGTCTTCCAGACATACTTATGACTCATCCTATATAATTATGTGGAATTGAATGTTCATAAGTGTTTTAAATTGTAGAAGTTTATGAATAAAAATGAAAAGCAAGAATGCTTCCATTTGCCTTTCTTGATGACCCTATTCACCCTGGCTGCTTAGGGTGAAAGGGTCATGCAGTACTTTGTTTAATTTATAAATATGCTGAATTGTTGCAGAGTTAATTCTAATATAGACATTTAAACTTGTAGCTACAACAACAATCTTTCTGACGAAGTATCATACTTTAGCTTTGATGTTAAGTTATGCGAGTTATTAGAGTAAATATGAATTATGACCCTATTCACCCTTGCTTACCCTACATGGCTTGTGCACGTCTTGTTCTGTGAAAAACTATAACATTGTTTAACATATCTATAAGCAACTTTCATTAGTAAAACTCTAAAAGTTTAAAATATAAAGGATATTTATAAAGGTACTGCAAGTTCAGAATAATAAAGAAAAATATGTGTTATAGTGTCGAATGAACTGTAAGAATACTTGCAAACACTTTTTTTTCAATAAGACAACGTAAATTTTCTTGTTACTCCGGTTGTGTACTCGAAAAACGTTATTTTCATGTAAATGAGCCTGATGTTCTGTCTACTCTGCAATACATCAGGCGTAATCGCTCGACAACCGAGTTATTCGGCCCGATGTTCATCGTAGCCGGTTGAGCTCCCGACCAGACGAATCTAAACCGGTTGTGTGCGCAGTTTTGCAGGTCTCTAGCATGCAAGCAACAAACCAACTACTTTATTTCAAGAATTTATTATGATTCTTCGTGCATTAATAAAGTTTTAATTCCTGTTCTTATAAAACTTGTATTACTGGTCTTAACTGGTTTTACTAGTAATAGGACGATAAATAAATTGTATGTTGATAAGTGAGTGATAGCTATATGATCGGATGGATGGATGGATGGATGGATGTATGTATGGATGGATGAGTTTGTGTGGATAGATAAATAAGCGTACTGCAGTTTAAAGAGAACTGGAACATGGCAAAATCTAAACCCGTGAAGAAATACTACTTCCAAAAGAAATGGGAATATGATTATTTTGTTGTTGAAGACGAAAGAATTCCTTGTTTACTGTGTCCCATCCAATTTATTTCTACTCGTGATTTCAATATTGTACAACATTTCAACAAAGGCCATATTAAGAATTATGGACTGCACAAAGTTTCGGGTAAATTCACTATTACGAACTGTATATTGATTATTTATTTATATACTGTTAAATTAAGGACGTCACTCGTTGTGTTCATTTTGAATTGAAATTAATAGTGACTTTCAAAGTTCATTACTTATATGTTGTAAATTTATGTTTCCGTAGGTGATGATAGGAGGAAAGTTTTCGAAAATCTAAAGCACGTTAACTGCAAAGAAATCTCAAAGAAACTACCGATAGGAAATCTAGCATAATTGTAAATCTTGAAAAGAGATAACGCATTATAAAAACTTTGAATTTATTACAAACCTTTTTGAAAATTACATGCCGCCACTGATGGACCTTTGACGGCGAGAGAACTCTACGCGGAAGTCGATCATCCCCAAAAGAAGTGGAGTGAGGCTGACATCATATGTCCCCTACTTACGAGTTCTGTAGGCCTGCTCTATCATCATATCCCACCTCCCTCAAATTCATTTTAATATTATCCTCCCATCTACGTCTCGACCTCCCCGGTGATTATGATATAAAACTGATCCCAAATGAGCTCAAATCGCTCTAAAGAACCCGTCTCAATAATCTTGTAGGATTTTGTTGAAGGAGATCAGATTCCAATAAATGTAAGAAATGTAGATTATGACTCCAATTATGCAGAATAAGTCAGTAATTCGTAATAACAGCGAAAACTGAATTCCACTAATAAAACTGCTCTTGCCGTTATATTTGAGGCTACGCCACTGCCTGGTGATACCGAGAGTGCAGACTGGAAAGTTAGTCCCTTATTGCAAGCGATTTCCCCCTGGATAAACTCCATGAACACGAGCTTCCGTCTGTCGTAGTGCAGGGTGGAGCAGGTGCCTCCTTTTAATTCTGGCGTCTCGGCATTCAAAACAAGAAAATCGATCCGAGCCGCGCGAGTCTGATTAAAACTGTCGCTGAATATCCACAAAACCTCAGATCACGCTTTCATGCCAGAGTTTTAAGTCCCCACTTCTTCAAGAAACAAGGTTCGCTATCTCAACCATTGGGAATGAAAAAAATAGGCATATGTTACTCATCGAGAACATTTCATTGATATAATATCGACAAATTGGATACCCGATTGGTGGAGGTCCGAAACTTTTACAGGTAAGAAGTAAGTATAGTCATGGATATTGCTGAATAAACTGACAACTTTAAAAATGTTAAATGCAGAATCAACTATCAAGATTTTGTGTTTTTAAATTCACAATATTTATTTATTTAACTAGCTAGCGAGTACAAATTAAAATTATAAAAACAAAAATGTTTCTAACCACTACTCTAAAAGCCAGGCTCGTGTACGGTGTGGTCTTAGCCAATAATCTAACATAAAATTTACAAGGACAGTTTACTAAATGCAGTAAATAACTTAATTCAAACCAATAAATAACACACAAAAGCAAAAAATAAGAAAGAGAAAAGACACATTTTAATATAAAGTGACAATCAGACAGAAGCCAGTGATATTTAATAAAACCATGAATATAGTCGACAGAAATGAAAGGTAAAATATATATAGGGGAGAGTCGGGTAGTATCGGACATCGGGTAGTATCGGACAGTGCGTTTTTTCATCTACCACCATATGGTAGTACCTGAATGACATGGTTACGTTTCTCTATGCGACATTACTGAAACGTAACCATGTCAATCAGGTACTATCATCGTGTGGTAGATGAAAGAAACTCACTGTCCGATATTACCCGATGTCCGATACTACCCGACTCTCCCCTATATATACACATTTGTTAGTATTATATATCATGAATAATTCTATAAATTCCTTTTTTAAAAGCTTCAATTTTAAAATATTTCAAATTTGGAAAATGGTTTGTATTTTTATTATAAAGTCTTGGGCCGAAACTAGAACCATGTTTAGGAGCTACACTTCTATGATATTTAGGCTCAAATAATGGGAAAGTAGACTTTTGTCTTCGAGTACGATATTCATGTCGATCAGATTTATGATATATTTGATTTCTGTGGTAGTAAGTTAGTAAACTATATTTATAAATTTCTTCGATACTTAATACCTTAAAATCTATATAAATTAAATTTGTTGGGTAATCCATATTTTTGATTAGACAAATTTTTATTAATCTTCTATGTAATAGAATCAAAGGTAAATAATGCAATTTTGTAACCTAGTTAGAGTCCAGAAGCTAATTAAAATAAAGAATAAGGTGCATAATGTGTAGGGGAACAAATTTCAATTTACGCATACAAATTCGCAGTCTAAATTCTGAAACCAACATTTTTTAATTTATCATGATGTTTTGAAAAGTGGAACAATAATCTCGGTTGCATTCTCAAATCTCAGTATCCCATTACACACATGAGCGCGATATACACTCACGGAGCAGGACACTATAGCACCATTAGTTGAGAAAGCCGAGTATCTTGACTCCAGATATTATTCATCCCCCTTCTGTGAGGAGGGTCTGAGTATAATAGAATTGCAAAGCGCTGCGCCCGGAACTTGAATTGCCACATATATTGTGCACAATTGCGGTATGTAATGGAGTATTGCACTATTCAACTACCGAGAGTACGACCTTTGTGTGGGTAATTTGATCACCTGAGTGAAGAGATGATGACAATGCGCCAGTCAATTTAAGCCAAGAAATGTAAGTGGGAAATATGGTTTTCGGGCACACATTGTTGATCTCGATTCGAACTCCATCACAACACAAGTTCACGCTGAATTAATCTCGTGATCAGAACAGCGAGCGAGGGCCACTAGTTCGACTCTCTATCAATATTCACTCGACACGAGATGCAGGTATAGTGCACTTTTGTACCACAACCGTTGAATAGCTTACAAACGTCAATGTTCCCATTTTACAACATACTGGAATACAAAAGCTGCCAACTAGACATATCTATAGAACTATATTGACAGGGGGAGAGCAGTAAAGTATGTTAACATTAAAGGGATGGAACATATAAGCAATAATTATTTCCAACGTTGAAACCTACTGAATAACTTGAATTCATTTCGTGTGTGATATTTTTTTAAAAGGTGGAAGATAAAAAAGGTGTTTCTTTTCTTCGGAATTTAATTAATTATTAAATACTTTAATGCTTCAGAATAACTGGCAGCCCATAGACAGAAGATCTGCATAGAAGCGTGGAATACGAGACATCATGTCTGAAGAAAATTTGACACTGATATTGCAATAATAGATAAGATATTAATTCCCAAAAAAAATAAAAGGATAAGGATAATATTGGAACATACGATACATGCATACATTACATGCATTCATGCATGCATGCATACATACATGCTTGCATACATACATACATGCATGCATACATACATGCATGCATACATACATACATACATACATACATACATACATACATACATACATACATACATACATACAGTCGGCCTCGGTAGCGTAGTTGGTACAGCACTGGCCATCTATGCTCGAGGATGCGGGTTCGATCCAGGCTTAGATCGATGGCATTTAAGTGTGTTTAAATGCTAAGGCTCATGTCAGTAGATTTACTGGCATGTAAAAGAACTCCTGCGGGACAAAATTTCTGCAAACCGGCGACGCTGTTATAACCTCTGCAGCTTCGAGCATTGTTAAATAAACCATAATTTAAATTTTACATACATACATACATACATACATACATACATACATACATACATACATAACATACATGCACGCATTCATACATGACGTAACATAACATATATACATAGCAGGCCTATTTATTGTGTATGTTAACTCATATGCCTATACCAGAGATGAAAAACTGTGCTACAAATGAAGCACATGTCATAAGCCGGAATACGTAACTCATCCCTTCGCTGCATTCCTCGCGTCATTGTACGTTAGGGGGAGAAGAGAAGAGAAGAGAAGAGAAGAGAAGAGAAGAGAAGAGAAGAGAAGAGAAGAGAAGAGAAGAGAAGAGAAGAGAAGAGAAGAGAAGAGAGAGAGAAGAGAAGAGAAGAGAAGAGAGAGGAGAGGAGAGGAGAGGAGAGGAGAGGAGAGGAGAGGAGAGGAGAGGAGAGGAGAGGAGAGGAGAGGAGAGGAGAGGAGAGGAGAGGAGAGGAGAAGAGAAGAGAAGAGAAGAGAAGAGAAGAGAAGAGAAGAGAAGAGAAGAGTGTTTTCCAAACGTCACAGAAACGTCATTAAAGGTTACGTCGTTGTGAATGGGGCAACGAACTCTTTCCCCATGCTTTCATCCCTTTCTTCCCCAGTTCTACAACTCTGACCTATACCTATTGATTAATGTGTAAATTATAATTAGCCTATACATCTTCACTTTATTTTAAGTCTTGTAACCAAATTAACACTAGAAAGGATAAAATGAAAGTTACATGGTATTTTTTGCCCAGTAGCACTGTTTAAATTTGCCAGTAATTCACTTTGAAGGCTTTTGTAGCACGTAATAATAGATTACAACGAATTTTCGGAACACTCTCTTTTCTTGTGTCATTACTTCAACACTGATTGGAAGGAATTATTGTTTGTTGTTTAGACAAGTGTCTTAAGACAGGTTGGAACCTCGTAAGTGACATTAATAAGGCAAACTCATAAGGCAACTAAGCCAGGAGATAACGGGTTAAAGTGGCCAGTTCTTTTCCCTTTGGATGGAAGTATTCGTGAATTTTACTTGATTTTGCAAATTTTAATAAACTGCAAGCCCGTCGCAAATAATTAGTAGATTTTTGTAAAAATGCAGTTTTTAAATGCATTGACAAAATATGTCAATACGAAGCAGAAAGAAGAGTTATAAATTGAAACATTGCGGTTTCAATGCAATTTCACCAAAATGCCATTTCCAATGCACCGTCTAAATAAGCGCTCGGGCTCTAACAACCTATTCCACAATGTAGATGAATACCCAAAATATCTGTACGCATACTACATGGGAAGCTATACGTTACAGTCGTTTTCATTTCATCCAGAATTCTTGTCATGTTCTACTTATATTAAAGCAGAGTTGGAATAATTTTTAAATAACTTATTTTAATAAATTAGCGTTAAGGGACGTGAGGCGAATCGGCGGTTCGAGTTCGTCCGAGATACGTGATGGGAATCGCGAAGACTTATGTAATAGATGAGCCTTTGTTCGCATCCCGGGACGGACAGTTTAATGAATGGTTCGCCCGAAACTCTGACTTGTGAGCGGAAACGTGATGGGATATTTGCTCATCGTTTAATAGGCCAAGTATTTCCAGTCCACTAGTGTAGTCATTTGGCTATATTTAGAGTTTCCGCTGAAACGAAATAAAATATCTGTATGCTGCATTATTCATTTCATATAATTTATTAAAAGTACGAAAATATATTGATAGGAAATAATTAAATTTATGCTTATAAGTTCAACCATTTTATATTTTTAGTTAGGAATGGATATATGATTGGAATGTTCAACTATGGGGATGTGTTAACTACAAACACAGACACGAAAGAAGAATGGAAAAAAATGAATAATATACAAAAAAAAAAACAAGTAAAATCGTAAATAAATAATAATTAAAATCATTTCAGTACTATACTGTATAGGTATGAACTGTAACAAACGGTACAAAAAAAAATGAATTTGTCAAATATATTATTGAAGATTAAGCACAAGAAATTCAAATTCTTTCTATATGACAAGAAGTAGAAGCTTAATGAGCGGAACATAAGGCGGCATGAAATGACAATAGAAAGAATAGATAGAACATGTCCAAAAACCATATACGTAGGAAGGACAAAATAAAAATATCGTATCCCACTTTCAGAAGTAAAAAGACAAGAAGACTATATTTACATATTCTGTCATATTAAAAATAAGTAACTGACAAAATATAACAGAAACAGAAGACAATAGAAACTGAGAATTATCAGTCAATTTAGAATAAATGTTATTTTGTGAAATATAAAATAGTCAATACCCTCTTAACGCAAAATAAACGGCTATCATTTCTCTCATACAGGTTTAGTTATACAGTGATATATATTATATACGAGTATAACTGTTTTCTATTTGTACCATTATATTGACAATTATACAACTAGACAAATAAATATAAATACATAAATAAAACGTGTTAAAAACATAATTATTTGGAGGGGAGATAATACTTATCAAAAAAAAAAAAGAAAACGAAGAAACGAAGTTTAATGAACATGGATCCTAAAAGTATGTGTACTTGTTCATAATCGTAAAGAACTATCAATGTGACTTACAAATGGCTTTTAAGGAACCCGGAGGTTCATTGCCGCCCTCACATAAGCCCGCCATCGGTCTCTATCCTCTGCAAGATTAATCCAGTCTCTATCATCATATCCCACCTCCCTCAAATCCATTTTAATATTATCCTCCCATCTACGTCTCGGTCTCCTCAAAGGACTTTTTCCCTCCGGTCTCCCAACCAACACTCTATATGCATTTCTGGATTAGCCCATACGTGCTACATGCCCTACCCATCTCAAACATCTGGATTTAATGTTCCTAATAATGTCAGGTGAAGAAAACAATGTGTGCAGCTCTGCAATGTATAACTTCCTCCATTCTCCTGTAACTTCATCCCTCTTATCCCCAAATATTTTCCTAAAAACCTTATTCTCACACACCCTTAATCTCTGTTCCTCTCTCAAAGTGAGAGTCCATGTTTCACAACCATACAGAACAACCGATAATATAACTGTTTTATAAATTCTGTCAGATTTTTTGACAGCAGACCAGATGACAAAAGCTTCTGAACCGAATAATAACAGGCCCTTCCCATATTTATTCTGCATTTAATTTCCTCCCGAGTGTCATTTATAATTGTTATATTTGTTACTGCTTGTCCACTTCTTCGAAGGATAAATCTCCAATTTTTATGTTTCCATTTCGTACAATATTCTGGTCACGAGACATAATCATATACTTTGTCTTTTAGGGATTTACTTCCAAACCTATTGCTTTACTTGCTTCAAGTAAAATTTCCGTGTTTTCCTTAATCGTTTGTGAATTTTCTCCTAACATATTCACGTCATCCGATTATCAATGTGACTACCATTAAAAACAATATTCTGAGAATATCTTTGAAGGAAAAGGGCCAAGCGCCGCCCATCTAATAAGGAAGAGTTTAAGAGGGTGATCTGAAATTTCCCCTGAAACGATGATAAATTTGGTTCATTCAATGCCGAGACGTCTGAAATCTATCATCCGTGCTAATAGCTTGCATACAGGATACTGAAAATACATTACAGAGACCTATATATGCATTAATATAATGTTCCAATACTTTTTTTTGAAATAAAATAGATTTTCTCGTGTAAATAGTTATTTTGTGTTATTGTTGTGATTTCTGTGAAAGGTATTAGTTTTACATTACATTAAGAAATAAATATTTCATTTTCTTAAACTTGCCCTTTATGCAGATCTTATAAGGAAAACACTGAGTGGGCCAATACTTTTTGGTGCCAGTGTATACAGGACAAATACGAACTCGACAAACTTAGAGAGTTTGTTCAGGGATGTTAGCTGAGTGATTTTATTGATAAAGGGAACCCATGTACAGCTATGGCCCATTACTAAGTACATAATTTATTAATGTGATTAATTGTAATTACCTCCATGACAGATGAAATCTGATATTTTACGAAGAAATTGATCATAAATCATCTCTATATATTGTTGTTTAGTCAACTGTCCGAAAACAGGTATGAACCTCACAAGTGATACCAAGGAGGCACCATTTATGAGGCAACTAGGCCAGGACATAATGGAGTAGGGTGGCCAGTCCCTTTCCCTCTCCATTGCAGACATCGCCGATTAGGTACATGTTACACTAATCAGACTTCAGATGCAAACAAAACAATTGTTCTTCCTCTGACACATATCGTCAAGTGAGATGTTCTGCCTGATAATAGATGTACAGAACCTCTATCAGAGGACCTCCATATATTATAACCTTATAATTATCAAAGCTCCTATGGAAAGAGTAAGTAACATTTTACGGAATAATGAATTAACACTAAACAAAGTACTGTAGTGCCATGCTCACTGGTCCTTTACAACAGCTTTCAAAATATCGACCAGCATGATCGCGACCAAGTGTACAACGTAGTTGCATAGACTGTCGCTCACATTCTAGCATCCCAGGAGATTACTGGCTGCATTGATTACTCAGTAAGAAGACACCGGAGACCATGAATTCCTTATATCAAAAGGTTCAGCTGAAATCCCTCTGAAGTTTATCTGTAGATTTCGTATTCACTTACCCCAGGTTGCGAACTGACACTCTGTAACAGAAATGCATTAAGTAATATTGCGGGACACCTCGCCGGGATACGAACCTGCTCACAGGACTAAGACAAACAGCGCATAGCCATTACATCATTGTAATTAATGCGGAGGAACCTCATTGCATTAGTGTATAGCTCCTAGTATACGACTTCAGATCTAATCAATTGCAATGCATTGCACATCGATCTAGCCGAAACCTGCGTTCAAGTCCCTGCAAAGTGTACACTTTAAGAAAGTTCTTAATTTTAATTACTGATCATTTTATCTTCCTCGTCTGAACTGTATGCATTAATTTATGTGTTTATAAAGGTATCAACTTTTTATCTTGTTGAGAACTACTCATGCTGTACATTACAATTAAATAATACACACATTTTCTGTTCCTCGTAATCGTCATCGTTGGCGTTTTAATCATCATAATGAGATTATAGTTTATCGTTATGAAGATGTATCAATCACTCACTCTGTATTCTGCGTATTTCAGTCACACTTTGGAACGCCATTTACGACCAGCAATGCGCCGGAAGCGCCGAAATCTCTTGAATACCCATCCCATTATGCTTCATGATGGTACTCGTTATCACGTGTCAGCCCAAGTGGTTAATTTACTTAACAGGTGAAACTGGGAAATTCTAGAGCATCTTCCGTATTCCCGCGAAAGAAATCACTGCGACTACGAACTTTTCCTTAAGATAAAAGAACCACCGAGAGAGGTACGCTTCAGAAATTGACAGGTCATTAGAAGAGTAGTAAAGCAGTCAATTAGAAGCTTAGAACAAGTTAACACTGTGGATGGAATCCATCGCCTTCCGGAGATGTGGCAACGGGTATGTGGTGGAGAACTTTTAAGGACTCTCGTTATATCAATTGTGAATGAATACGTTTTTGTACTTAATTGAAATGTTGCCACTACTTTCAGAACGGCCTATGCATTTCATTATGGTATGATGAAGGTGTTAGAATAAAATCCTGATAAACGTTGGTAATTGCCGGTAGTCCAACGCAGTAATAAACCCTCACGCACAATAATGCTTCGTGACTGTGTGAAGTCTTACGAAATAATATAGTACGAAATTATCAGAAGTAAGACAAAATTGGTATTTCAGCATAGGAACCCATATAACACATACACCAATTAGAAATAACAGATCATTATTAATTTGAGCATTCGTTGTTTTCCTCTATACCAATGAAGGATTAAATAACGATGAAGCTCTCCAAAAAGTTGTTAATTAATTAATTTTTTTATTATCTTAGGTAAAATATTATGATATTAAAATTTTGTAAAATTTCCTACCAATATGTTGAAAGAAATTTTAAATATAACTGTAATTGAACATTTAATTTTACACCCTTTTATTATAATTTTTAGATCATATTATTATATGATTGTTTCATTTCGTCCTCTGTATTTTTCCACTATAATTTGGTAATTCTCGATGTACAATCCTCCGTCGATATAGGATAAAGTCAAAATACATCTGCTTAGATATATTACGCGGAGCAAGTCCCCTGCTATCGACAAGCATCGTGTTTTAGGTAGAGCCAAGACCAGATTATGTAGTCTGGTCTTCGCAGAGCATGAAAGTCGAATATGATGGATAGGAAAACATCATTCTATCATATAGGGATCGGTATGTCAGAGTTGTTAATGCATTATAAAAGTGAATCCTGTACAACGTTAATAAAAATTAATTTTATTTTTCATAATATGAGGCGTTCAGAGCTAAAGTGGATCAAGTCACAAATTTCCTTAAATTGAGTTTAATTCATTTTATGATTATCTGAAGTTGGATCTTTCTCGAGCAGTAATGGATCAAGTCTTAATTCCAAATATTCGCTGCTAGGTAACAGCAGTCACTTTTGGCTCAAATTATTTGTTCACGATGTTCTGAACCATAGTGGATCAAGTCACCAAAGCGTTGCATCAATTAACGTCAATTTGTTTATATTTTATAAATATAGAATTTGAGAATGGAGCAATAAAATTATTGCTATTCAAATTAGATAAACCAATACAGCAACTTAACTATTAACTTATCTCAAAACTACGTCTTATGGACTTGATCTACTTTAGCTCTGAACGCCTCATATATCTATCCATAAAATACAATAATAAATTAGTGAAGAAGTAACTAATTAAATGAATGAATAAATCAATTAATAAATTAAAGATGAATACAAGAGTACCGGTAAATAAATTAATAAAAATATATAAACAAATAAGCAAGCCAAGCAAATAAATAAATAAATAAATAAATAAATAAATAAATAAATAAATAAATAAATAAATAAATAAATAAATAAATAAATAAATAAATAAATAAATAAATAAGTGAGGGAGTGAGTGAATGAACAACTAAATACCCTAATAAGTAAATAAATACATAAATATTACCTTAAACACTCAGCACTATCCTTAATATTTTCGCCGTCTTCTAGGCGTTGAATAATACAGGGCTACTACAAAAGAAATGGACACCTTTGAAGTCGTATAAAACAAAACTGGTCATGGTACCTGGAAGCATTTTACACTCTTTTGTAGAGGAAGTCTTGAAGTTTAATTTGTGAACTCACAAATGTTCAATATGTGATCCCTGCGTCACACGACACACATCAAGACGATAATCATGTTCATTCCAAACCCGATGTAACATAGCTGCATCGACACTTGTGTCCATACCTGTGGAGTAACGGTTAGCGCGTCTGGCCGCGAAACCAGGTGGCTCGGGTTCGATTCCTGGTCGGGGTAAGTTACCTGGTTGAGGTTTTTCCGGGGTTTTCTCTCAATCCAATATGAGCAAATGTTGGGTAAGTTTCGGTGCTGGACCCCAGACTCATTTCACCGGCATTATCACCATATCATTCAGACGCTAAATAACCTAAGATGTTAATAAAGCGTCGTAAAATAACCTACTAAAATTTAAAAATCGACACTTGCCACAGCGCTTCTGATACGTTCTTTAATTTTATCTAAATCATATGGAAGTGGAGGGACGAAAACTCTGTCTTTGACAAATTTCCAAAGCAAAAGGTCACACGGTGTGAGATCGGGACTCCTTGGTGGCCAACGTGCCAGAGCGTTATTGTCGTCTGTAGGACGGCCAATCCAACGCTGTGGTACAATTTGTAACTCCAAGCTTGCCCTTGCTGTCGATTTCTGTGGACTTCTTGCGTAAGGAGCACGAACACGTTCAACTTTCTCTTCTGATACGGATGGTCTTCCCGGACTGTTTCCTTTGCACAAACAGCCTGTTGTCTCAAATTGTCTCTGTCAATCATAGATCGACTGTCTAATCGGTGATGGTTTTTGAAAACGTGTTCTAAAATGTCGTTGTACAACAGTTACAGAATTTGTTTCAGCAAATTATAGCACACAGTATGCTTTATCCATACGAGTAACCATTTCTGCTATTTCTGCTTCTACAACAACAATCACGTCATAGAGGACTACCAATTACAACATTACTATGCACACTTTTATTGTTTCTTAACACAGCACCGCAAAATGTATGTTGATGTCACACACAGTTTTTAATTTATAGAACTTCAAACTTGTCTATTTCTTTTGTAGTAGTCCTGTATTTACTGTATCAAAAATACTGAGGCGTGAACGTTTTTTTGACATGATGCCTTATCGGTATGCGGGGGCTTGGATTCTCGTCACAACAGACCACGTTGTACTCTTTTTTGCTTTCTTTAGACTCAAACGCATTCTACTAAATCAGTGGAGCAATGTATATGTTTAAATTATAGTATATATTGAAACCTTAAGGTTCGTAGAAATGATTCTTACTCGCATTCTTGTTTGTTTGGATAATTTCATTCTTAGCTATAGTTGTCGTGTATAATGAATGGCGTGAGCAATGCCCCTGTTACAGCCGTTCCTGTTTCATTTGCAAGAAGACGGGATCGAATTCTAATTATGCAATTAGTCCGTTAAAACCCCTCGTAATGAACACTTGCCAGGCTTCTGCTCGCTACGTGCACTTCATTTATTCGCTTATTCAATTATTTAGCGCTTCAGTGTCCAAATATGGGCTTTGCCACATCAGGCATTTACGCTATGCTGTGGCTGCAAACTTCAGAGATAGTGTCATAGCTTCGGAGTGTCTGTCAGTCATAAGAATTTAGCGCGTCTAGACTCTCTGTGGATGTAGATATGAATTTAAATCCAGCTCATTATCATCCTTGCTGTCGTCTACATCACCGCTGTCATCATTACATCAGCCATTGAGCCAGCCATATCCCAGTTAAATGACGTTGACTCACTAGGGGGACTACGTGGTTTGATCCTGTGAGATATGTAAAGCATGTTGGCACATTCCCCCCAAACCAATCCGATTCCATACATACTCCATTATCATCACTATTCTGTGTCAAATATAATCTCTCTGCAACTTATCATTGAATATATAAGAATACCCACAACTTTTCTGTAGTGTTACTTTTCGCCTTCATCTAATAGCCTATTACGGGTCCTGTAACAAGTTAGCGACATCTACAACTGTGGAGTAACGGTTGGCATGTCTGTCTGTGAACCGATCAGGCCCGGGTTCAAATCCTGGTTGGTACGAGTTAACTAGTCGGAGATTTTTACGAGGTTTTCCTCAGAAAATTGAAACAGAATTACTGGGTATTAATAACTGCAGTCGTTGAACCTCGGAATCATTTCGTCATTATTAATTAACATTTCATTATTATTATCGCCGCGGTCTCATGTTTAACATTCGGCAGGTCTTTGACAATTAATTGTATTATTGTTTTTAATTTCTTGTGTCGCCGCTCCAATCACTCGCCTCAATTTCAATGTTGCAACCAATAAGCTGCTTCCATTATAAAATGACACCTACTTGTCTAATCCACGTGGACTAAAACCGAGGTTGCAATGTCTTGTGCTGAGGACGAACATTAAGGTATGTGATTAAAAATTATTATTAAAGAGTTATTATTAGGAGTTAAGAATGTTAACGTACTCGTATATGAAAATAATAATAATAATAATAATAATAATAATAATAATAATAATAATAATAATAATAATATTAGCCATTTTTAACAATATAACAAACTATCGAGGAAGTAGACATGACAACGTGACGCCTGGAGTGAAACCTACTGAGCAAAATTATGTTTTAAAAGCACACCGCACGTTATTGTATGATGCCGGCATGTTAAGTATGAGGCCGCGGCGATTATACCACAGCTCGGGTTAAGTTCATGGTGCAGTGTACTCTATACATACAAGAGCGCGACAGTTCGTCGACAAATATCATTCACAGAGCAGAAGTGGTAAGGCATAAAAAGCCTCAAGCTGTGGTTACTCTCCTCAGTATAAAGAAAAAAAAAAGTATACGAATATACATTTAATGTAATTTTCTGCCGTATAAATTGATTCCTGAAAATATATTTAGCTTCTACAATGACATAAATTTCAATGATCAAGTCCACACCTGTGGAGTAACGGTTAGCGGTTCGATTCCCGGTCTTGGCAAGTTACCTGGTTGAGGTTTTTCCAGGGTTTTCCCTTAACCCAATATGAGCAAATGCTGAGTAACTTTCGGTGCTGGATCCCGGATTAATTTCACCTGCATTATCACCTTCATCTTATTCAGACGCTAAATAACCTAAGCTGTTGATAAAGCGCCGTAAAATAACCTACTAAAATAAGTAAATAAATCAATGATCAAACGTCGTAGCGTCGTGATGTAAGGTATCATGTCTAGACTTGTGTTAAGAAATGTGTGCTGGTTCGAGTCGTCCTAGGAAAGTAATTTCCTCATGAAAATTCGACCAGTGTACAGGATCGGTGCTCACCCTGATGAATTTGGGGAGTTACCGTAGCTTGTGAAATCCGGTTCTTCAAACTAGCTGTAACGCCTTGCAAATTATCGTAATAACCATACGGTACCTCCATTCTGGTTGTATGATCGATAACCTGTGCTGAAGCATGTAGACGTGAGGTCAGCGACCGGCTGGTAAGCTGTCGCGCTACGGATTTTATTTAGTGCAGGGTTGGGCAGAATTATACACTCAGTGCTTGCACGGTGTACTACGAGAGAAGTGTGCTTATAGAATGCACGAAAACCGGTTTATTGAAGTTGCGGTACGTACTGTATGTTTCAAAAGAAAATGTTATTCTACCAAACTAAATAAGAACACAAAATAATGAAACACTTCCTTAAGCACAAAACAAAACATGTCTGTTGCACATTAATTCATATTACTCAATTTCTCAAGATTTGGAGAAACTGTATTAGCACAAGCTATGCGAAGAACTGCCGTTTCTTGTTTGAGATTTGTTTATTTTCGTAATAGAAAATAACTGTTCACATCTATAAGCGGAACCAAATAAACACAAAACTTTCACACACAGCATACGCAGATTGGGAAAGCGTCCTCTTGGGAATTCGTCATAAACTGCATGTCTCGACCTTCAATCATATTTCGCTCGCATCTCTCGGTCACATCGCAGGTCAATCAATTAGCATTATAATAAAGGGAGGACGTTATCAATAATCAGTTGGAATCAGAACATGCAGCAAAAATACGCAAATCCATTTCCAGGCAATAAAAGTCGTGGAACCTTGATGTAAATTCCTCTAATAGACCGGATAGAATACATGTGTACATTTCGAAATGTTCATTGTTCAAAATTCTATGCGCTTAGATAAGGATTGGAAATGATATATTTCGCCCTTTTGCATTTGACGTATCCATAACAGCAATTTCTCCTTAAAAGCTGCAATTCTATCTGCAAATTGTGTATTAAGAATTTCTTTTCCCTAAAGTCCTAAATTTAGCTCATTTAAAAGCTGTAAGATCTGTTATAGCTGCTAGCGCGCTGCAGCGCTCGTACTTGAAATTCCCCGTGAGCACGGAGAGCAAATGCACTCAAACGCCCATCACTGATTTAGTGCAATCCAGTTCAATGACAATTTCCTTCATTTTAATGTTAAGTCTCAATCGTCAACACCATTTCTATAACCGAAAGTGCTGTACTATAGAAGGTACGGAGTTTAGAAAATAGCATTAGTTATGCAAACGTCTTTTCAGCGCACATCCTTCCTCTTTGTCACATAACTTAAATCAGTAATTTACGTATTTTATAACGTACTGTATTTAAGATAACAGAAGTAAAACCATTCCATTTATTCGGTTATTGGAAAACAAATACACTAATACAAAGATATATTTACAAGCAAAAAAAAAAAAAAAAGCGTTTATGCAGAGTGTTAAAAAAAATATCCAATATTTTAAGAGGTGATAGTATTCATCAAAACAAGAAAACAGTGTCTAATAAAGATGGGTCCTACAACATATACGTTCTGTGATCTGAACACTTATTCATAGGAGGTGCTCAATGTGACGTCCATTCACGGCAATGCATCCCTCTGCCCTTCGCCATAAGGAATTATGCACTCTTTGAAACTGACCTGGTTGTTCTTGTACGTGCCGACATGCATTGAAGACGCGACCTATAGTGTATGCACATCGTTGATTGGAGTGGCGTAGACCAATTCCTCCATGTGTCCTCATAACCAAAATTCTAGGTTTGGGGAACGAGCAGGCCAAAGTGTGGGGCCTCTCCGACCAATCCAGCGGTCCTGAAATGTCAGCGTCAGGTGTTCACGCACATTGCAAAGAAAATGTGCTGGTGCAACATCGTGCGTGAACCACATTTGTAATCTTTGCTGATCTGGCACGTTTTCCACCAAGATAGACAATACGTTAATAACAAAGTCCTGATAAGAGCTCCAGTTAATATCTATGGTAGCACGTATGACGTTATTAATCTATTGTCAAGAACGCCTGCCCATACGTTGATTGAGAATCAGTGCTGATGTCTTTTTTCTTCAACTGGATGCGAACTTTCATCAGTCCACACATGTTGATAACGAAAATACACAACAATATTTCTGTCTACCCCGCTTATATCCGCAACCAAACTTTTGTTTTCTGTATTCTTTGCGACATATCAGTATTCCATGCCAGGGGTGTCAACTACGGTATGATTATCTGGTTGTCTGCTGTATTGTGGGGCAGAGGAATCCATTGCCATAATGTACGTCACACTGAGCACTCTTATGAACAGGTGTTCAGATCTCAGAAAGTATGTGTTGTAGGACCCATGTTTGTTAGACGTTGTTTTCTCGTTTTGATGCATACTATTACCTGATAAATATTTGATACTTCTTTTTAACACTCTGTATGTGAAACAATGTTACAGTATTTAGATTTAATTTAAATATTTACTTAATTCTAAGAATAATATAGATCTAATATAAATTATATCTTTGTATTAGGTCTTGCATTTCCCTTCGCGACAGCTTGACTTAGTTTCTTTTTTATATAAATATCTACTTTATTAATCTACGAGGCTTCGAAGAAAATGATATTTTGTCAACATTTTTGTACTGGAATTCAAGGATTACTATAGGTGGAATGTAACTCTACAGCAACTAATACAATTGCAAATGTGTCATAATCAGTGATGGGCAATAATCGAAAGTACTATCGATACTATCGACAGTTATGACTTCAACTATCGAAACTGTCGATACTAAAATTGTTTTCAATTCTACCGATAGTTCTGACGACTATCGATAGTATCGAAAAATGGGAAGATCATAATATTATAAGGCTTTCAAATAGGAGCTGGGCAACACGATTCTTCTACAGCGATTCAATCAGACATTACGAATCGTTTGTAACGATTAATTCACGGTTTGTTCAGAACTCATTCCAGTCTGTGATTCCAGGTATTCTTTTGAATCGTAAACAAACGACTCACACGATCCTTTACTTTGCAATCATGGGTAGAATTAAAGTTTTACACATATCTCACATAGATGGTAAGGTGGGCCTGGAAAGAATATGGTCCCTTTATAGAGTTGAGACATTGGATTCTCTCTTTCTGATAGCTGGAACCAGTTTTGATAACCTCTATTAATCTATAAAATTATGCGAGATAGTTATCTTTAATTATAATTAAACTCAGCCTTACTATCAAGTATAATTTTCATATTAAACCCCTATTTAACTTCTACGAAAATTTCAGGCACGCACTCATTATTTTTCACGTCTAACTAAGGAAATTGAGTATTTTGTTTCCACTTATCCGTTCCTTTTATCATACCCAATCATCCATAACTAATTTGGTAACGAAAGTATCTGTATTCACTGGGATCTTGAGTTCCCTCAGAAAGGCTGTTATCCAAAACTCAAAACTTAGTGAATGAAAGGCGAAACCGCCTGCATCCCAACGAAGTGGAAGTGCTTATTTTAATGTGAAACTTAGACTAACCTTGGAGCAACGGTCACATTAAAAAAAAAACATAATGGTGGCTAATGTTAGGACTTAAGGGACACATTATAATATTGTTTGTTATTCGTAAAGAATTCAGATTCAATTCAGTATATATTATTAAATTAATAGTTCAGTACGAGTTTAGACATAAATTCAGATTATAACTTACGATAGTAGAAATAGTCGATAGTATTATCGATACTATCGTAAGTGCCTAGTCATAATCACTTTAACTGGGCTCAGTTTTAGCTTCAAAAATTCGTTTTTATCAGCTAAGTTCCATGCTCTATTACATTCTCACTTCATCTCATTGTATACCTACTTTCCATTGGTAAATATAGTCCTTACAATTACGACACGTTTGATTATGTCTGTAGTGCTGACTGCAAATTTACTTTCACAGATATGATTCTTTCTTTTGAGAACACTATGACAGATTTTTCTTGTTATTCAGTACACTGTAAAAAAGATAAATTTCACTCACTTACACATTAACAATCTTACGTACTACACTGATGTACTAATTTCGCAAATAATTTAATGCTGGAAAAATAATCTTCTATCTGCAGTGTTTAGACCTTATAATGGTGAAGGCGTCGTTTTATTATGAGAGGCTTTCATGGTTCGTCCGAACTTCACATTCCTGGAATGGCTTTCGGGATATTTCAATGCCTGAAGTAAAAGGAGGAATTTTAAATGTTGTGTAAGTTTGTGATAATTTATATTTTGTAATTTGTCAGACATTTACAATACTGGTGAGTAAGCCTACTTAGTTCATTCGAAAAAAAATTATAGTTCTTTTCCTGGTTTGTGAACTGTTACAATGAATAATCTCATTTTCGACAAACTTTTAATGTGACTTTACACTGAAAGACATACGTATTATGAGAACAAGAGCTTTCTATTTAACACATATTGTAATCAGAATCACAGTCACAGGTACCTACTTCAATGCACTAAGAAGGAAATGAACTGGCCAGAAGATCTTTCTAGATATATGGCAGACTGAGGAAAGTTGTTTGATAAGAAGAGTGTAGGAATAGAGTATGGTAAAGGAACGTATAAGATGGTGCAGTATTGTATGAAGGCTTAAGTGTGCATGTAATTAGTGTTGTATTTTATATTATTTTTATTACTTATTAGTAGGCCTCAGAAATATATGCCGTTAAACTATCAGTGCGCTTCGTGCGTCTCTAACTTTGAGTACGTCTCAGAGTTGGGGTAAGTTAACGCAGTGTCTTTCGTTCGCTTGAACTCATGCTTATCATCACGGTAAGTTAGTCCTCAGCATTTGGGTGGTTTTAAGCCACTTACTTGGCTTCAAATCATAACTTTCTACTAAAGAAAAATTTAAAGACATCATTTTCTTTGTTAAAGAAAAATTACACTATTTTAAAGACATTTTATTTTCTGTCTGTAGAAAAAACCTAATATAACATTGACAAGTACCAGCCTTATTATTTCACTATGTTAATATGATGGTGTATTACGTTTTTGTTTTACATAATTTTTCATTTCTTATATTGTTGCAGTGAATAACAAACCAAATTTTCAAATTTTCAAAGGGCAATGATTGCCTGTTGCTAGAAAACACAGCCTTATATCTAGAAAAACTTCCTTCCACTTCTGCAGAAACAATGACATATTTTTAATATTTTACACAAGCATTATCTATCCCTAAATCTATATTATTATTATTATAAATTTCCTCATTTGAAATTGTCACAAATTTTACATGGAGCTAAATATCCATAATGTTTATCCAATATTTTTTTTTCATCTTGTTTCCTACACATTTTCCTATTTCGCGTTCCATCTATTCGGTTCGTCACAATATCATTGACTATATGCTATTTCATGTCTCTAGAAAATACACCTAATTTGACATTGACAAGTATCAGCCTTATTATTTCACTGTTTTTATGATAGTGTATTACGTTTTTTTACATAATTTTTATTTAATATGTTGTTGCAGTGAATAACAAATCACAATCTTAAATTTTCAAAGGAGAATTATTGCTAGAAAGCACACAGCCTTATATCTAGAGAAACTTCGTTCCAATTCTTCAGTAACAATGGGGAAATATTTTTAATGTTTTACACAAGCATTATTTATCTCAAAATCTCTATCATTATTACAAACTTCCTCATTTGAAATTAAGTCACAAATTTCGTCCTCGGCATCTAGCTATTATTCTTCTTTACAGGACGTTAAATGTTGCCTGTTACGAATAGCAGTACTTGGTCGTAATGTTTTTTAAGTTGGTTATTTAACGACGCTGTATCAACTATTAGGTCATGTAGCGTCGATGAGATTGGTAATAGCGAGATAATATTTGGCGAGTTGAGACCGAGGATTCGCCATAGATTACCTTGCATTCACATTATGGTTGGGGAAAACCTCGGAAAAAATCCAACCAGGTAATGAGCCCAAGCGGAGATCGAACCCGCGCCCGAACGCAACTTCAGACCGGAAGGCAAACGCTTTAACCGACTGAGCCACGCCGGTGGCTGGTCGTAATGTAACCGATCAACTAAAGTTCACTCCTTAACGAAACACATGAAATCCCCCACCCCAACGCAATTACGTACCGGTACCTAAAGTCAGAGCATCATGAAGCGTAATGTAACGGCATACAATTTTTAGCCCTACTTATTAGTAATGCCGATGCTATTATACAAACTACTAATCTATAATTATAAGGTACAGAGTTGAGTAACAAGCAAGTGAGACAAAATTATTATTTTAAAAAGTAAAAATAAAGAAACAGGGCACTCCCAGGTTTCAGAAAGTACTGGGGCGGCCTCCTGTTCCGCCTTGGCACGACTAGATCCCTACATAAAACTGAAGTAAATATATTTTCGTATTTTCCTTCATAGGAATAACTTTTAATTCACTGTGAGACGTATTGGCGGGCGGACAGACAATAATGAGACAAAGCTTCCAAATTACCATGATTATAATTGTGAAGCGATTACATAAAACATATTCTGAAATACTCTTAGAAACCAGGCTATACTAGTCAACATTTCTTTCTCCCTTTGAAAAGAGAATTTGAATATTGTTTGTGATCAGAAACTTCCATCCTGCTTCTACTCATCATGATAATGTGTTATGTTACTACAGTATTTTACTTAAAATTACCACCATTCTAATTGAACATAAGCATTAGGCTATAATCATTCGAGAAACCATCATAGAAATGGAACTAACTTTCATAACTGACAACTATTTATTTTATTTATAAAGGCTACATCCTACTGCAATACAAAAGAACAAATATAGTGCTCGAGGTAATGGGTGGAATTAAAGGCATATTATTCTCCTCCTATTCTGAATACGCCACGCTTTTAGTGTTCTTCACATAATAAAAATTCTTTATGTTACTTGTGTTAAATTTTCCTTCAGTAAATTTTAATTAGCGCAAAGTGCAGTTCACACAAAATGATCATTTGTTTACTATTTGTGAAGTTCATCAGTCATTATTCAATCTATTGACAGCTTGAAATAATAAATGAACAATTGCTAAAATTGGTGTATCAGATTCCTGAATATACGATAATGGTTCAAAAATGCATTTTTCATTTGTTTGATTGATTTCGCATCCGCATATCAGAATGAAACTATCTTGTTAATAAATATGCGTTGAAAACATTGAAGTCATGGAAAATGTGCATGTAATGAGTACTGCGGCTGTCACAGGCACCAGTTTGGAGGATCTAATTTCATTTGAACGAAATTCTATTTATTTATTTATTGGTCTATTTAAGGACACTTTAAACTGTATATTTTATTCAGAGATTTCACTCGCGCAAGCAGAAATGAATTTAAAAGTTTGTGATTGTGAATTAAACATAGAGTTGATATGCCATGGAGATAAGTATTATCGATTGAGGTTTCCGAATTTGAGAGTCTAAGAAACAGTGCGGGAATAAAAATACTCACAGCAAGTGTGCAGAAACAAAGTGATGTAAAAAAATATCTATTCTACATCGAGAATGGAAACCGTGGTATTTCGAATATGAAGCTCGTATGTTATCCTTTTAAATCACAAGCACCATCACTAGCACCAGAACCACCAATACAACACTTTCACCCACAGTACTTTCAACTTTATCATTATGAAATTCTACCAAAATTATCAGACGTCAACAATACCACCTCGACAACATTCTCTCGACATTGGAACTCACAAAAAATGAGTTTGACAACATCATCAGTATCACCACAATCAACAGTAATGCAGCATCACTATCATTATCTCTAGGACTCGGAAGTTTATGATGTAAAAAGCACAGAAAAATGACCTTAAATTACTGAAAATATGACATTAAAATTTAAAACGTAACCATGCTAATAATAATAATAATGAATCCTAAATCACGCCAATTCGCATTTAAATAGTATGGGAAAATAACATTTCCAACATAGCTCTTTTTAGTATCACCATTCGTGGGGTCTTGAGTTTGAAGGTTAGCCGATTTCTTTACTTTCGGCAATTTTACGTCTTCTCTTGTGTGATACAATATGCTGACTGGGGCATTTCGGCTGCAGTATTTGTTCTGTTGCATTGAATTGGGAAAACACCTAACACAAGTGATCAGGAGTCGAGGAAAATTCCTGTATGACGCAATCGTATTGCATAGGGAATCTGCAGTAGGTTCTCGAATATTAACTACTACTACACCGTAAACAAAAAGCCCGCTAAAAAGCAGAAAAGAGCAAATGCAACAAAAAGTAGAACATTTCCTAAAAATAACCAACAGATAATAGAAGAAGGATCGACTATAGAATGCTGGGTTTGCAGTGAAAGACCTGCTCTTGGGTGGAACATTATGAATGAATGAATGAATGAATGAATGAATGAATGAATGAATGAATGAATGAATGAATGAATGAATATGCATGAATGAGATAACAGAAGAACGAAAAATTAAAAAAAAAATATATGCAAAATAAACGTAGGCTATATTGGTTCGTGTTGAAGTGAAGCGAGTTTATATTCCATCCTGCATTGTTTATGATGTCTCAGAAAAAAATGGCATTTCATCAACTTCCGAGCCCAGTTATCGCCAACATCATTGTAATTGCTAACTTATCGTTAACATCATTACGATCATCACTACCAGCACTAACACTATCATCATACTGTCTCCTCTAAAACTACACTGACCGGCAAAAAAAGGGAACACCTTCAATATTTCCAGATAACATTTAAGTATAAAAATTTCATGAATTACACTAATGTTAGTGAAAATTGCAACACCAAGAAGGATACATGTGACTGAAATGAAACTGATACCACAGATTAGGTACATGGCAGTATATGAATGATTAGAATAATTACAGAACTGTATCTGATCTCTGACCATGAGAATTCAGTATGATATGAAATCTCCATGCGCTGAAATCAGAGACTCTAAGCGTCGTGGCATGGAATCTCTCTCCACGCAGTTTGTATGCGAGTCCACAAAGCGTCAAGAGTGGGTGCTGTAGGACCGTGGCGAACAAGTAGCCGACCAACCATATCCCAGGTATGATCGATGGGCGACATATCTGGCGAACGTGCAGCCCAGAGAAGCAGTGATACTCGTCGTTGTTCTAAGAAGGCTTGCACAATCCTCGGCACATGTGGCCAGGCACTGTCCTGCTGAAATGTGGCATATGGAGTTGCCTGCTGAAGGAGGGGCAGTACCTCGGGCTCTAAAATCTCCTTAATGTAGCGGTTGCTGTTCAGGTCACCCTGAATAGACAGGAGACGAGATCGCATATTGTATCTAATGGCGCCCCAAACCATCATACTAGGTGTTTGTCCGCTATGCCGCTCAACAATGCAGGCTCTCACATTGCGTTCACTACGATAGCGTCTAATACAGTACGTATGCGGCCATCATTGTAGGACAAGTTGAAGCGGGACTCGTCAGAAAACACTACATTTTGCCACTCAGCACGCCAGTAACGGCGTTCACGTGCCCAGTGCAGTCTGAGGCGGTGGTTTCTGGACAATGGAAGCTGACGTAACGGCATGCGAACCACTAGTCCAGCCCTCAAAGACGGCGACGAACCGTTAACGCAGACAAATCTACACCCGTTGCAGTACTCCAACGTCAACTCAACACTGTGGATGAAGCCGTACGGTCCGTCACGGTCATGCGGACAAGATGGCGGTTATCCCGTGCTGTGGTCACATTACGTGGTCCAGTACCTGCTCGTCTCTGCGTACGACCCTCTTCTATCTACTGGCTCCACACACGTATCATTGTCGCAGCTGTATGCCCTGTACGAGCTGAAATGTCACGGTATGACGAACCTGCATCCCAGAAACCAATCATTGTGCCCAGCTCGAACTCGCTCACGTGCTAATATTGCTCTCTTCCACGTCGACGAGGCATATCTGCACTAGCTTTCACGTTTCCACTTCGTTTGGAAGCTCTGCGCAAACTGAGCAAGGCATAACACTGACCTTGCTGGTGACACAAGAGACGTCAATGTTGGGTTTGTGTGCACGCAAGTGGTCTTCAGCACTCGCTGAAATGGGTGAAGGGTAAGCGGAGCTGTCCCGTGTGCCCCGTCGTGCAGCAAGAAGAGGTAGAGAGCGTACCCGCTAGCAGCTACGAATGCACCATAGTGCAGTGTGTTCTCCGTGGGTAAGAGACGATAGCCCCAGGGTACTCTGAGCTGATGACCGCTGGTGTACGCCATCTCTCTGGAAACGTAATCAATTATTGGTGGCACACTGTTTTACACATCCTTGAGTTTGGAGTCGTTTGGACCATTCTTTATGTGTGTTGCACTTTTCACAAACAGTAAGCTTAGTGTGTTATAAAACGATATTGATTTTTGAGGTAAATTAAATGACTGTTCAATACAAATTCCGTAATATATAAAACAAAATATCATAAAATTAAAGCTTGAATTAATTTGTCTGAATTAATATCTGTTCACACACTAAAACAATTTGTTGCTGATAGAGTAACCCGCATTAGGGACACAACCTAGTAGCGGGTGTTCCCTCCTCTTGCTCTGATGACAGCTTCCACTCAGCTTGGCATGCTCCTTACCACAGTTCTAATGTATTCATGCCCAAAGTTTTCATTCCTGCAGTAAAGCTTCCCTCAATTGTTGCATTGTTCCTGAAGAGTCATCTCTGCCTTGAACACGTCGTCCTAGATTACCCCATACGTGCTCTATCGTATTTAAGTCCAGGCTGCATGAAGGAATGCCACCCAAGAGACACGATACCAACTTCATCCAAACACTTCGACACACACCGATCAGCGTGAGGACTGACATTATCGTGCATAAGGATGAAATTTTCTCCTGAAAATATCGAGAACGGAACGACGTGGTAATGAAGAACCTCATCAATATATCGTGCTGCAGTCAGAGATCCATTTTCGATGAGCACAAGCTCTGTTTTCTCATTGGTAGATATTCCCGTCCAGACCATAATGGAGCCACCCCCAAATAGTGTGCGTTTATAGATCATGCAATTAAGACAGCGTTCTCTTGGTCTCCTCCATATTCGTTTTCTTCCATCTGGTCCTCTTACACAGAATCCGGACTCGCCTGTAAGGAGTACATGCCTCCAGTCTTCATGTGTCCAATGTTAGTGGTTCCTTCCAAATGCAAGGCGATTTCTGCGTTGTTCTGCAGACAATAGAGAACCAGTTGTGGGCCTCCGAGATCTCAGATTTGCTTCTTCAAGCCTTCTTCTAATTGCCCTTCACTGATGATGTGTGTGGCCAATTGAAGTCGATTACGGACTTCGACAGAGGTGGTGTGCCGGTCCTTCAAGATCTGATGCAGCAAAAATCGATCATCTCTGACTGAAATTTTTCTCCTACGGCCTGAACCCGATCTCCTAGTGTACTGCTGAGTTTCCTACAAGCGATGCAGTGCCCAATGCATCATAGAAGGGGCTGCATTCAACGTCCGGGCAACGTGTCGAAGACTGTGGCCTTTTTCCACCAGTGCCACTGCTGTTGTTACTTCATGAGATGAGAGAGGCATATTTGATAAAAACACAAAATGGCTGTCTTATATCAAATGAAGTGTTCGCGGGAAAAACGATGAATTTCACAGTTTTCTTAAGGTTGATGTCATTATCTAATTCAATGGATCACTACAAAATTGAATGTTGTTCTTATGAAAAATGGAAAAAGGAGAATTATCACCACGAATACAGTAATCCTTTCCTTTATTTTCTATAGAAACAGCACTACATCTTGCAGTTATAGACTCAATTAGATCATTATCTAATCCTTAACAGAAATGTGACATTC
Source organism: Periplaneta americana (assembly GCF_040183065.1). Lineage (NCBI taxonomy): Eukaryota > Metazoa > Arthropoda > Insecta > Blattodea > Blattidae > Periplaneta > Periplaneta americana. Next base: position 101,279,270 of record NC_091124.1, read on the forward strand.
GTCGTTTTTCCCGCGAACTCTTCAAATGGAAAACGCAAAAATGGACTCATAAATTTTGCGTTATTCATTTTTTTCCTTCATCTTCAATTTAACATCTTCTGCGCAGAAACAAAATTTTTAATGCTATTAAGTAGCGAGCATCGCTATTAAAGTTTAACTTAAAGTTTTTGTATTTTAGAAGCTTAAAATTGACGCAGATAAATTTTTATCTTAACTGTTGATGAATGTACAATTAATTTAGTTTGTACTAAAGATTTCAATGTGTTACTTTTTTTTTTTTTTTTTTTTTTTTTTTTTTTTTTTTTTTTTTTTTGCCGGTCAGTGTATTAAACAATAAATACCACAACCTTATGGACAACGTACAGATGATGGGATTATCTTCACGTGGATACTAGCTAGTATTGGAACAGTGAACGCCTACTTATAAGAAATAAGTTATTATGAAACCAGCAAACTAAAGATGGCACTCCAGTCGTGAACCGCAAATTTGAAACAATACTTAACGTGAACATACACTTCAAACACATGAAAAACCAGAAGTATAAAGCAAAATTAGACTACTTTTGTATAAAAACATTGTAAATCAACTCTTATGCTGGGAATTCAATTTCAATGCGAAAGACTACTTACTTTCCATGAACTGGCATTATAAATCTATGTGGAGTGGCCAACAAGTTATAAATTCTATAGTGTAGAAAAACCATACTGAAATACTTCAAGGCGCGTACAATTGAGAGTTACTTTCCTTTTAACTTTCTTTATTATGATTGACAATGGTATCAAATTGAACAATTCTCGGAACAAGTTTATTGTGAAAAATATATCTCAGAATCAACTATAGAAGGTCTACGTGGAATCTGTCTTCTTGGTATAACATCTTTACTTTAGAAGACTCGAGATGTAGTTGAGATCTGGAGTGCACGGAATTGAGAAGTCTTGTTAATTTTATTATTGAAAACTCTTCACATACTGTATTACAGTAAATGTACTGAAGATTCTTTTCTCCTATTTCAAGTTTTCTTAAGTTATAAAATTACAAGATACAGGGAAGTTGCTACTTGAAAGCAAGTTAATACTATATAAAAATGGGTGTTACAAAGATAACATAAAATTTTCTTCTTATACGTTTTACGCAGTTCCATTATCATGTAGAATGATATTATGAAGTAATTTTCTTTAATAAGTTATAGCCAAGTTAAATACATACATAAATGAACTTATTTACTTTAAACAAAATCACCGCCACTGTGTCTAGCGACTAGGGCGCTGGATCTATAATCCTTTGGGCACGGGTTCGATCCCCCGCGTACCCCCGGTTTATAACTTGTGTTGGGCAAGCTCGTGATCCAGGTAACACAGAGGTTTCCTCCGGGATCTCCAGTTCCCCTGTGGCATCTCAGCAATTAATCTCCATCATCATCATCTCATCTCGGATGGTACACCAGCCTTCTATGGCGCACCCTGGGTAACGACTCTGCCGGTAAATTGGTCTAAACCAGGACTGTACACGATTTGTACTCACTAAGCAGACTTGTGACTCGCGAGTGGAACAGTTTACTTATAACACTCTGCCGCCGTACGGAAAAAGAAGAGAGAGGGGTTGGGAGTTTACAGGCGACTGACTATACACACACAGAAGAAGAGCTTTTTCATATGGAGTTATAATTAATTGATTGTCCTTGGATTTATTTTGAGAGTATACTGGTCAGAGTCCTATATATTGAAAGAAGTGAAAACAAAGTTTTTCTACCTATGCAATTTTGAATTTAAGTTCATTGACTTTATTTTCAGTCCAGATGAACAAATTTTTTTTTTCAATGTATTTTACGTTTAATACTACGATCGTGTTTCATTATTATTATTATTATTATTATTATTATTATTATTATCATCATCATCATCATCATCATTGTTATTATTAGCGGTAGTAATAATGGTTAGTGTCGTTGTCTGCTTCTAACTATTATATTTCTGATTTAAATAATTTTTATGAACTCTAGAAACATATTGCACAGAAATTAGTAAGTATTACAATATTTTAAAATTGTAATACTGATTTTCTATATAAAATAAATTGTGTGCTCTTCATTTTATAGCATTTTATAAATAAAAGTAAAATATATTTTTTAAATGCTTAAAACCACTCAACATGTGACGATACATTTACAATTTACCTCAGAGTATAGAGATAGAGATTCGTCAACTTTTCTCTTGCGATCTTCATCAACAAAATCATCATACACAGCTTTATGTATGGTGTCGTATTGGCGCATTATATTAAGTTCTCGTCTACCTTTTATACTTTTCTGACATATAAGGCAATACGAATATTGTCCAGCTGCCACAAGAAATAATAGATTTGCTATAACATATGAAAAGAACATGGTTGGTGATAACGCTTCTTTCGTTTCTCTACGTCCATTATGCACTACAGGTAATTACAACTCAAGAGAAAAGAGCATATTGAAGGATTCTGAACAGTTAACTAGAGCATCCTACTCCTCCTGCACAGCAATGATACCACCCCTACTCTGCGCTCGCGAATTATTTCTTCGACTCTCCTCCTTCAGCTAAGTGCTCGCCTCCAATGAGCACCGTTTGGACAGGGTTGGTCTAAACAACTGGCTTCATATGGATGAATGACGAACAGTCAAATACTCGCCATTAGATAAAAGAAACTTTAAACACAATAAGAAGTTATATTTTCCTTATGTGCATTGAAAACAAAAAGTATTTTCGTAATCCCAAACGTGTATGACGTATTTAATTAATTTTGCAGAAATTTCATTGCCTCACTTTTTCCTACGAATGTTTGTTTTCACGAAAACAAGTATTCAAAATTGACTCTAATTCAAGAGCTATTAGTCCTCTGTAATGAAATGTTTGTTGTATTACGTGTGAAGAAATATCTAAAATAAAAAAAATAATATAATTAATTGACACGGCCTCTCCAATAGAAAGCAGACGTTTACAACTAACTGGAGAGCAGGTAGATAATTCTCCAACACCATGCTTGACGCAGTCTTCGTCCATTGACAGACAGACAGACAGACAGACAGACAGACAGACAGACAGACAGACAGACAGACAGACAGACAGAAGACATGCCCCAACCCTCATTTTCCTTATCAGGATCTGAGAATGTATATTTCCGCGACAATCCAAGAACGAGAAATTGAAGGTTTGAACCTTGGAAGTGTTAGTCCAAAATTACAGTATATTATAATAATTTAAATTTATTATTCCATTAAGAGTGACACAGATGAATCTCTTTCCTTTTAATGAAGAAAGAAAAATGCTCCAGTCAGCTAAATATAAATCATAATATTGACATATAACAGCATCGCTCTTTGTGAGGTCGGACACAATGACGTTTTCAGGACATTCGAAGATGGCAGACCATTATAAATTTAACATGGCACAGGATTTTAAAGAAGAAAAAATTAACAATGATTACTAGACCGCGGGAGTGCGGGCCCTAATACGGCGATTGCAGTTGACTATGCAGACGGGTATAGAGTATGACGTAAGTCTCTCTCGCCTTTCGCAGTACTGTTCCGCGCATCGAACCCGAAACATTCAGAGAGTGTTTAGCTGTCATACTGAAGAGTTGCGTGCGTGAAATGACACATATTGCAATGCCTAAAACAACTCGTACGAAGTGCAATACTAAATAATTTAGTGGAACAATTCGGACGCGATATATTTAGGCTATTATAGAAGGAGAAAGTGTTGTATGTGTCACGTGTAATTTCAGATTATTACGAATTAAGAAGTACTGTTTTGAAAGACACTGTAATAGTAAAGGACATAAGGAAAATGTTGAACGTAATTGAAACAAGAACCAATGGAGTTCAAATAGTCGGTCACAATTCAATATATAGACTTATGTGACATGTTGGTACACACAAACAATCCATTTAGAACTTTAGACAATCCCCACTTTAGATAATTTCTGGAAAAATACATAAATCAACATTTCCAGGAGAAAGAACAATACGTAAAGAATATTTACCAATTTTGTACCAGAATACGATTGCCAAAATTCGAGAAAGCGTAAACGATCAGAAAATATACGAGTTTCAGTTCATGAGTCTACAGACGTCAGCAGTAGATATGTGGCAAATGTGGTGGTCGGTATACTTTCCAAGAACTGTGTAGGAAAAAAATTTGTGCTAACTTCAGAGAAACTGGAAAAGGTAAACCATGCAACTGTTGTCCAAGTTTTTTAAAAGGCTGTGCGCCTTTTATGGTCGGAAAGGATTAAATATAATAATGTACTTCTTTTTTGTCACTGATGCAGCTCCATATATTATTAAGGCACCAAAACAGCTTAAAGAGCGACATCGCATCAATTACATAAGTACGAAATGTATGATTATTCTATGTATGCAATTCATATACTCAGGACTGTACGTCTGAAGCACGCACAGTGAGTTGCTTACCTCAGAGTTCATTACACTCGCCACGAACGCTCCAGTCATACTTAACTTGACGGTAAAAGGCCCGCACTCCCGCGGTTTAATGATTACAAAGGAGATTTTACGGATCTCCGAAGATAAGAGAAGGAAAAATGTATTGTGGAGTATTATGATACTCTTTTCGAGAATATACTATGTACTACTAAGATTGTTGGGTAATAATAGGCCTATATGAGTTTGTGTTCATGTTTTTGTATTTATTTTGCTAATAATTGTAACACAAAATGTAACATAAACAGATAACATTTTAGCTCACTCCTGAAATGTAGAACCCGTGCTAAGGGGCGGATTTCCGAATTTAAATTAAGAAGTATACAGAGTGTTTCTAAAATAGACCGACAAACTTTGGGATCAGATAGATAACCCTCTTTAAAATAGTTTTGTTAAGAACGCATAGGTTGCGACACTTCCTTTTACAGCAAGAGAGGTTTTAGTCATTACATTGTAGATCATACAGGAAGGGATCGAAGTAATTAAATACATGGAAAGTGAATAAATTAATTATTAATGTTACAGGCACAATTTATTGACCCAAACATAGAGAAAAACACAAACAAAACAAACCGAATGTAAAGGAAAAACATTCATTTCAGTGTTAACATTGCAGTATGGATCCATTGCTTTACTGTCTCATCACTACAACAAGTACTGGAACACACGTCCATTGATTTCCAAACAAACATCGCATCTACATGCCATATTTTGTCGTACTCTTTCAAAGACGCAAGGCATTTCCCTGATTTCCGCTACTACGCAGATAATGCGTGTTGCAAGATCTTCTTCAGAGTCAATAGAGTTTCATAAACCATAGGTACTAATCAAATTGGTTAATGCATGATACCGAGCTCAGGGAATGAACAAACCGGATCGAAGAATGATATTGCGCTGACTGAGTAAACAAACTGGGTGGTAGCATTAAACCATTCCTGCAGTTAAACGAAGCGTCTGAGCCTATGGTTTTCTTAACGAAATTTATTTGAAAGAAGTTTATCTATCCCACCCAAAGTTTGTCGGTCTAATTTAGAGATACCCTGTATAATACAATATTTTAACACTTGAGTAAAAAAGGCGTTACGAAGGTGACATATTTTTTGTGATTGCAAGTTTGAGCCGATTAATTTTCTAAAAACTATTGATAAGGAAAACTTTTCCTGGCTACGTTATGGGCGTTGCACAGGAAAATACCAGCGATGAGGATGCCATCTTCTAGTATGTATATGACTTACAAAAAATAATGATCCTATATATCTGAAAATTTCTAACAAAAGATGCAATGTTATGAAATTTTCAATAACAAATGGTATTGGGTGTAAGTTTTAAGCAGGACTGATGTAACGAATATCGTATTTTAATTATTTACGCCAGTTTAGAGCAATTCCTTTTCTCTATTAAAACTTACCTATAGAACAAAAAGTCGTACGAGTGGTGTTTACAGCGGTATTTTCGAGGTTACACAATGACCGAAACATTGTGTTGCTATATTATTTTATAGGCCTAACCTGGACCCATTCTCGAATAGACGAAACGCAGTCCGAAGCGTGATCTAACAAAATGAGCTCTTGAAGATACCAATCACGACAAATTTCAAGTCAGAATACCCGAAACAACTGTAAAAACCGTCTTTCTTCTCAAATTAGAATATGTTCAACAATATTCACAACAATAAATATTCACTATGTAACGAAATGAAAAAGATTCAATATCTTAAAATTTGAATTTCACATCTATAGGAATATGTACAAGGTTTTTAATATTGACAAAAACAATGCATACATACGTGTACTATTTCTGCTGAAATAAGTCATAGTTTTAAAGGATACATTATCTAAGCAAGCATGTTCTTAAAATATTTTAACATTGATTTTAACTTGTATATTCTTACGTTAATACTGTTTAGCATACAGTGTGATTCAAAACCTCTCCGACAAACTCTGAGGGGTGATATATCTAACAATAAAGAACCTTCTTTTGTTAAACAATCTATGTCTTTTGACGCGTCGTTTCGAAGTTACCGTTGAAAATATTTTTGCGCGAGCGTACGTCAATGTATGCGAATGTGTGCACCTCTGTTTGTTTGTTGAGATGTTTCTAAGAGACGAGAAGGTTTGTTGTTGTTTCTTTACGCTTAATGTTTTATACCTTTTCCTTTCAGTTCAGTCTAATCATCAATTGAGAATGGTTGTCTACACTTTTCCCGAGTTAACCGATGCGACATGGTAATATGTTATGGGGTGGCTCGCGGAAACTGAAGAAGAGCTCTCCACATGTACCAACAACAGTTTCAAAACAGAAACCACCCTCACCACACAATGTTTGCTCGACTTTATCAGCGCCTTCGAGACGATGGGTCTCCTCGTCCCCGGCGCATTGGTGGAAGACCGCGTAGAAGACATCCATTCTCAATTGATGATTACACTCAACTGAAAGGAAAAGGTATTGAACATTAAAGGTAAACAATCAACAACAACCTTTCTCGTCTCTTATAAACATCTCAACAAACAAACAGAGGTGCACACATTCGCATACATTGACGTACGCTCGCGCAAAAAACATTTTTAACGATAACTTCCAAACGACGCGTCAAAAGACATAGGTTGTTTAACAAAAAGTGTTCCTTATTGTTACATCTATCACCCCTCAGAGTTTGTCGCTGAGGTTTTGAATCACCCTGTATATTATTGCATATTGTTCTTAACTTTCTTTTCTAAACACTGACAATATATCATGTAAATTATGCCTAATGTATAATGCAATTATTTTCGTTTTATTTGTACATTTAAATTGTTAACTTGTACCAAGATCATACTTTAAGACCTGAAGATTCTCAAATTAGAGTGAAAACGTTTGTCTATATGAAAAATTAAAATGAAACACGTTTGAAATAGGTAAGCAACAGTGCCAACAGAATTGTGTCGCTGGCCTAGTGCAAAAACTGATAAGGCACACCACACACCTTGTACACTTTGCCTGGTTTGTAGCAAACAAGATACCAGGAAAACCCAACGCACTACCTCCAGCACAAAAATCTCGCGGCTAGGTAAGAATTTCGATAATATGGGTTTGACCCTCTCTCTCTCTCTCTCTCTCTCTCTCTCTCTCTCTCTACTTATACAGCGTAAAATGTGTATAGCTGCATCAATTTGAACTAGTAATACATATCAATATAATAACTAGTCGATAAGTTCGAATAAGCACCTGTAATACTTAAGGAAAAAATCGAGTTTTTATTGAGAGATTGGAAGTGGATATGTTGCAACAGCGCAATGCTTGATTCCCCATCAATTAAAAGTATAACTATGTGCTGACGATTAGTAAACTTTGGCACTGACCTTAATTGACTTCACTGTTAGAATTCTACGATTTGCTACTGCTGAGTTACCACGTAAGAACACAAACAATGTATCCTTTCCGAGCAAACTTTAAGTTCAGCGATGCGATATTTCCCTGAAGGTTCCGTCACCTGTAAATAAGTTTTAATCAATCAATTTTTTACGTTATTACATAAATGAAGCGTTTTTCGAAGAAATTACAAAGGCATTTTTTCAGATTGTTCGCGTTGATATTTTACCATTCATATGTCCCAATTCCCAATAGATTTGCCATAAATGGGTTTCAAACTTCAGACCTTTTTCTCGGCTAACCCGTTATACAAATACCAAAATGAAATTTGACTTTTTGGTTACGTTATTTCCAACCTAAAGGTCCTGTTCTTAAAATTAATGCAGTCCCTTTTCGCCCTGTGTGTGATAAATACATTTAAAAAGATGTCGAGTGTTCAGAATGACAAGGTTCTATCTAGGCCTAGTGCTTAGTAAATTTTATAGGAGAGCATTTTAAAAGTTTGGTTGTTAATATAATCAATGGAGATCAGAGATGTTAAATGAGATTAGCATTAACATGTTCAATCAGCATCTTTGGATGTTAACGGTAAACAATTTAACATTTAACATGTGGTTGTTAAGTGTTTAATAGTGTAGACGAGCCTTAAGACAAGCAAGCAAATATATATGAAAAGGAACAAGTGAATATCTTTAACCTAAACGACAGGATCGAGAAACACAACAACATTTGCACAACCATATCGAAATAATGAATGAAGAGAGATTGCCACATATTACCCGTCCCAGGCGAGTGAGGGCCTGGCAGATGAGCTCGCCACTTGTTCTGTTTACGAACGATACCGTCTGCAGGCAGTACAGTCAGACTATAGAGGCAACTGAAGCACCAGTTACTAACGCAACGTCATATGATGGGACCACATGATGTATTTATCTGTATTTCATGACATCATTTTTGCTTGGACATAAGAACAAATTTGTATCATTACATACAGTAAATAAATTAAATTTAAAATAATTATTAGTGACATGCCTACTTAGTTACACATAATTATAGTTACTTTTTATAAATAATATTTTTCACTAAGCACAATATAAAGCACTCCTCCGATGCATTTATAACAAAAAAAAAAGAGTATAACTAACATTATGAATATTATAATTACACTGTGAACATTATTCACTGCCATAATGTTTAAGCTTTTATATAGGTACGATAGTTGTCACACCCAGAACAAATACAGGGACATCATTTTATTTTTACTTCAATTTTTATTGTACCTGAGTTTTTTAATGTACTTCACTCCCACCCCTTCTACTAAGGAAGTTCCAACTCCACACAGAACCAAGACCGCAGATAGTAAGCAGTATTGAGTTACTGAGTATAGTACGTTCCAGAAATATGTTCGCGTTTTCCAGTGACGAAAGAGCTTTCAATATTCAATCATATTTTCGCACAGGTACTGTCCGTTTGCCTACGTCGCATCCCGATTTCCCCCACCTGCTTCTGCTCGCCCCTCTGTAATAGCTGGGCTGTCTTAGCTCTTTTCTGAAAACATTAATTTCTCTTAGGAATTGGAAGTTTACGTAATATTATACAGCTGTTTAATTTAACTTAAATAAAAGGGCCTTGTTAAGTAATTAACTGTCACGTGATATCATCCCTTTCTAGAATCCTGCGGCATACCCACTTGGACGGACAGTAGATAGCATGTCTGAGTAATTTTATATTTTCGGGTCGGGCAGAAGTGAAGATTGAATTCACAGTACGTAGAGTAGGTACAGAATTATTTCAACATGAGTTACTAGTACGAAGGACGAAACTGGCAATTGGAATTAGATGCAATAGTCTATAGTGCGATAATATGCACAAAAGGACTGAAGCCTGTATCGAAATGAACGGCCACCATTTTCAAAATTGTGTTTAAATATTCATATTATGATTATCTTTTAATTTAACTTCTTTCTCTATATTGTACGCTAATGTGCTGTAGAAAGTATAATATACACTGCATAATGAATACGTTCGCATGGATAACTCACTTCGTGAGTAAAAACACTTATTCTTAATACAGTACTGTACTTTGATTAAAGAAAAACCTAATGAAAATTATCAAACTCAAAATCGCGATATTTCCTAGTTTACGTAAATGGATGAACTACTTTTCTTCCTTCCTATACCTAGTAGAGTGATTTGTGTTTTACGCCAGTATCATCGAACTCCAGTCTTGGAGGGGGGAGCAAGCGGTGTTTCCGGTTCTCTAAAGGTATAGACAGGTTAATATTAAAAATGTTAGTAAAAATAAAATGATGTCCCTGTACATTACATACCGTCCTAATGTTCGCGATCTGTCCTGGTCTCTGACCTACAAAATGGACCGATCTGCTGCTCTTCAATGTATGCTGCCAATAATCCATCTTCGCTTGCAGCTTAACTCAGTGGGGATATATCTGAAATACTTTTGTCCATTAATTCCTTTCTCTGCAGTTTCAGTCTCTATACCAGCTGTTACGGGCGTTGTTGTTTCATATTTCCCTTGTGATTCCTCACTGCTAGTGATTCCAACATTAATAATAATATTTTCAATTCCTTCTTCTAACAGTTCATCGCATCTCCAATACATATCCGCGACAAGTCTTACCTTCTCAATGGTTTTTATCCAATCATCCTGGGTTATTGATGCAATGACGTCTGTCGTCATTGCTCTTAGGTTCGACAGAGAAATATGATGGACAAATTTCTATTCTATGCTTTCATATTCTAATATATGTGTGTGTCTAATGCCTACCCACTTCACTTGCGTGATTCGGGTTCCGCATAATGTGAATAGATGGCAGGACTGTGACCCAGTTTCAAGTTGCACACCACTTCGGTGGGTCACGTTATGCATGATGTGTTTATGTGAAGAGTTACGTCGTGCACTAGGATTGTGTATGTGTAAGTGTTCGTGTAAGTGTAATGTAGGGAATGGGTGAGGACGATGATGGAGAGGAAGGGAGAAGAGGAAACCTGGTGCCGACACGTAACATATTCCTGTAGAATAGGACTAAGGGGGCCGCCAGGCTTAACGTCTTCATCCGGTGGACGAATCACTATCAACAGTGACATATGCCTTCTCTTCATATGCACTGCGGAGAGATTTGGGATTTAACCCAGGCATTTTGGTGCACAATTTAGTGATTAGAAGTTGTGCACCGTAATCTCTCCTAGTTCCGAGGTAGAAATTTTACATGAAAATTTCCTACCCCGTCGGGAATCGAACCCGGCCTGGCTAGTCTGTAGGCAGACGCGCTACAACAGAGCTAACTCAGTGGACTATTCTAGAATGTAACAACAGTGAAATATAAATCTTACAAGATTCCTCATCAATACAGTGTTGATACCTGTTAGTTTATGTACAGACGCATAAAAATCTTAAATGGTCAACATAATATTTCTCAAGTACATCATATAATGATGATACTAAGGGCATATGTCGATAATAACCATTAATACCGAAAAAAGATACAAAATAAGACTTAAGGCAAAATGATCATTTTACTATATTACGGCTTGCATTCCACCAAGACACAGTTTCGTAATATCAAATGAAAACTTAATTTTTTCTTTTTAATAGCTCTCAGAAACTAAAGATTGTAAAAAAACAAAAGGTGACTTGAATGGCATTGACTATGCACTGAAGAGTTATGAAAATAAAAAGTAAATTAATACAAATTTTATTTTAGGTAGGCCTGTACGATAATCTTTAGACCTCCTGCGGCTCGGTGAAAACTGTAATCAAAGATCTAGTTTTTTTTTTATAGAAGAGACTACAAGACAACTTTTGTACACTTTAACGTTTTCAACTTTGAATTTTTTTCGATACGTCCCAGTGTACAGACCGACTGAGAGGGAACACGAATGTACTTACAGTCACAGCAGATAAACAATTTAATTCGCAGAGCCGCCGGGTCCTCACTCGCTTTGGCCGGGTAGTACAGTGTTTAAGTATTATATTACACTTCAAGCCAGAAGGAAGAAATAAACCAAGAAGATGAAGACAAAGAGGGGAAGATATCTTCTGTAATATATAAACAGGCCTAGGTCTCCAAGCTGATGATGATAAACTTTTCGCGGGTTTTGCAACAATTTAGATTCCTCTTGATACTTAAATTGACATTCTTGAATCATTGTCCAGAAAACATAGGGTACGTACAAAAATTAAATCATGTACTATACACCCAAAGAAATGGATAGCTATTTGGTTTCTGGGTTGTAAAATCTCAAAAGTAAGATATGTGACTTTATACATGTTGTACATACCTTAAAAGATTTAAATGTATGTATGTAATTAATATTACAGAAAGTTTCTTAAAAGTTATAAGTATATTGTATTGATTTATAATATGCTAGACAAGTTAGGAATATAGGGACAGTCGGGTAGCTTAGATGATAGCGGAATTGGCCACGGCCTGAAGGGCTCCAAGTTACATTCCAGAACAGACCCGGGGTCAACTCAATCTCCTGTCAAATTGAGTACTCGGTCTTTCCTCGAGGCCAGAAAAAGAATGTGGAGTTTCGACCATGTGTCCAGATTTAATATCGAATACATATTGAAGTCAGCCACCTTAAAATTATTATGAGTGTATTTAATCTAAACGTTCCTAAAATTGAGGACAAATATTTTTTTCATTGCTGTTAAAATAGTACACAACAAAGATAGCTAATCCTTGAAAATCCACTTGACTTTATTTAGTCTACAGAAGTTTTCGTGTTTGGTGCATCACAATAAAGAAATGAACCTGTTTTCATAAAGTCAGAATAATTTGTGGCTCAACGGAGAAAATGCGAAATAACCTCTTAAAGGAAACACGAGAAATTTTTTACAAGATGGCGGCAGTGGCAATGTTGCATCAAAATTGTATTGTGAAAACGGAGAAGGAAATCAATTTAATCTTGAGAAATAAGATTCTTAAGGTCAGTGTATATGTTTTTCTAAATACAAAATAATCAGTTAAATATAAATAATATAAGTAACATAAATAACAAATAATTGAAATTATTCTGAACAGGAAAGAGATTACATGAACGCACTTCAAGACAAAGCAAAGACGGTGCAAAAAAACGTGAGTCCAGGAACACAGTAGTATTAACATCCAAAACAAAGTACAATTATCCTTTCAATACAAAACAGTAGAGGCCCAAAGATTTATTCCTTGATGACAGAAGTGAAAGAAGTATGTAAAGACGAAGAAGAAACTGATAATGAGGCATGTGTGCTAAATCACCTGCGAATAACCAAAGAGGCATATCCAAATGGGACAGGTCAAATTCGAAAAATGGTACAAAATATTTAAAAACAAATTACCTAAACAGGCACAATGGTTCAACGCTCAAAATATATTGTAAAACAGAAGCAAAAACGACCACAATGGAAAAATGTGACAGTTTATTACGAATGAAATCTTTAAACTCTAGTTTCTCACTATATATATGTACAGTACAGTACGATTATTTAGTCCTGACAGTCCCCGGCGAAGTGCGCCTTGGTCAGGCGAGTCCATTTAGTTTCGCCAAGGGGTGTTTGGGTTAGTCTCTCGCTTGCCGTCGGAGCGATCGAATGTTATGCGTGCGGTATAGCGGTATGTTTCTAGTACAATTTAGTTGTACTGCATTCCTTTACCGACCGCTCGCCCTTATCTCTACTCCGGAGCTCTCCCCACTACTCCTATTACTTCCCCTCTTTCGCGTCGCTGAGCTGTCAGGACTAAATAATCGGTCTGTACATATGCGGAATAGGAACAACTTTAAAATATATCTGCTGTACTTCGTTAGACATAATATGTATATGAATTTTTTTATCGATTAGATCTCGTAATACATAATAAATAAAGTTCGATTGTAATCCCTCACAATCTCCCAAACTTTTAAAATTACTACCTCACATACAATGGGAATTTTGACATGCACAGAATTGCATAACCAGAAGTCAAGGAATGGAGAAGCGTACGTACTTTTTATTTCAGAATAAGTGCGTTTTGCTGTAGAGAATTCATAAATTCAAACAAAATGACACAAGACGTTAAGCGGAATGTCTTATTCTGCGCTGTCTTTAGTCTCACACAGGTCGGATATACGGATATTTGATCGCCTGTCCCCCCTGCGCGCGTTTAGGAGAAAGCATTTCCTGATACGATGACCGGCCCTTAAGAGAGGAATAAAATTACAATGCGATCGCCTCCCTCTGACCATACAAATACCGAACTGCCGTACTTGTCGGCAGGAAGTAAAGGGATCTCAGGTCTGCTATTAACTGAGAGAGTCTCTAGGGACAGTCAGGATCTGCGCCACAATTTACAGTGCCGTGGAAAATTTAAATTCCAGTGTTAGCTTTTGTAACTTATCACATGCAATGCCTAGTCTACAAAGCATTGTGTAATAATTTACAACTAACAAATAAGAGTCTTGTACAACTTTTGTCTCTAATTCGAGCAGCTTCAGTTCTTAAAGTATGATCTTGATACAACCCAACCATTTAAATATACAACATATTTGGACTGTTTGTGTGAATTAATTTTGCACAATTTCAAATAAAATTTTTATTACTGTCGTATAATTGTTTCTAATATTACGCTACTGTTTACGAATATCGATATTTGTCCAACGACCACTACATGAATAGCTAGTGACGCGAATATTATTGATTAAAATATATCTCACGAAATGGCTGCAGAAACATTGGAAAGGTGACTACCGAAAACAGTATAAATTACGTTTCAAGTAATGCTATGAATATTAAAACTCCTTTTCACTACTGCCTAGTTTCAATGTTTTTGGTAAGCAAATACACACAGATGGCGGAGACTGCACTCATTTCACTATGCGATGGAAAGAAGTGTCCTCGAGGTTTGAACGAACGTCATGTCTTTTGTCACAAAGCGAGACATAAAATGTTATGTGACGCGGTACTCACAAAGCTTAACATTCTGCAGACAACTCCACCTTGAAACTTTATTACTGAAGGAATGTATAAAAATAGAAGAAAGGCGTACTATGAAAATATGTAGAAAAATAGAAGAGAGGCGCAGTATACGTTATGTTAGAACTGTCAGTTCAGTACTTGAACTGTACAGTGATTATAATTTTTTTTTATATTTATGGGATAATTTAATATACACATCAAAATATTGTCTAAGGGGCGCAATTGAGGCGGTTAGAAGCAAAGGGATGTAAGTGACATTAAAATTGATTAAAGTGCAGTCAGTGTAAACTAAAGCATTTAAAATTTCAGTGGTAAAGGGATGTACAGTAATTATCATTTAACCACATCGCACATTAACATTTAAAATAAAAACTCCACGGAATTTACGAATGCTTAGTAGGCTATCTTTTAATCATATTTTATGGAAAATAAGGTGAGTGCACTTACACTTCTTTGTTTCTGACCGTCTAAATTGTAATAAAAAAATCTTTGTACACACAATTATTAATACCAAATAATATTGTAAAATGTAAGTCCATAATTGATTGGTCTGACTTTTACCACAGTCTAGTATATACAGTCACGAAGCTTGAGTTGCTGAGGGTACTAGGAACAATAGACTGTTCCGGTATTATTTTGCATTGTCTGTGATGAGGCGATAGTAGCGATCCTAGTGGTTAGCAACTATCTATGGATGCATATTCCCTACGTATTGAGCTTCGTGACTGTATATAGTATTTACTGTTACCATGGCAAGTTCCGTTTCGTTTTTCAATTGAATTGAATTTAGGGAGATGTGCACTACGACTCACCACTACGCCTTTCAATATGTATTGAGCTTAACCCCAAGCTAGGAACATTTCCAACCGGCGACGGCTGATTACACGAAGGCTCACTTCGTATCCAGGTTTCGAGCATGCAACCCCACTCATCCCTATGTCAATCCTCTTTCCTGAGTCGCAAGGCAGCGTTCGGAGAATACTATGGAATAAGAGTAAACTAATTTTCCTCAGATTAAAAGAAAAATATGGTTTATTTAACGACGCTCGCAACTGTCGAGGTTTTTCCGAAGTTTCTCCAAATGTAAGACGAATGTCAGATAATCCCTTGGCCAACTCTCGGACTCAACTCGCCAAATACGGTAGTCTCTGCATCATATCATCAATTTCATTTACAATAGATAACCTCGAAATCGATACAATAGCCCAAATAACCAATTGAAATATTATGCCAGGTATTATGTATACATCGTCATTCATATATTTATTTATTTATTTATTTATTTATTTATTTATTTATTTATTTAAATGAGCGTTAGTGGATAGAAATAAAAAGAAAATAATTTCCAAATACCTATATCAATACATTATTATATCTTACACTGCAGGATAATATTACAAATAAAATACCAAATACTTCGAAATTAGTATTCCATATCATAATATTTGCTATATTTCAATATTGTGCCCATGTACATAAAATTAAAGAATATTTGAAGGAAAGAGATTGATGTTCCATCGTCATATGTAAAAACACCGCGTTATAAATATGAGAGATTTTTAATGCCGGTAAATCATTGTTATTTTTTCCAACAAACAGTAATAATTTTACGTATTATTAATTTTTAAGTTGTCGAATGCATTACATAGCTGTCAGGGTCTGGGCAATCTTTTCTTAAGACTGCTAGAATTTAAAATAAGCGTCTCCATTTATAGAAATTTTCTTCTCTATAACTTGCTTTACGACGAACATGTCACAAAATTAATCTGGAACAAAACCCACATTGAATAATTGATCACGTGCTTTATTCTTGTTTAAGACTATATGAGGCCTAAATTTACGAATATTCTTTCTATCATGTATTTAGAGTTGCTAGAACAATTAAGATGTTATATTAATGAGGCTTCTATTCCTTAGAGAATAAGAATAAGAGAAAAAACAGTCTATACTAAAAGCCAGGTTATGAACCGACTAAGCCGGAAGCAACGTTCTGTTGCTCGCTTTCTGAGCTCTATTGCCACATAGTGATGCGAGATTCAAAGCATGTTCAGCGTTTGTCAGCGATATGTTTAAAATAACTACTGTCTATAGTTCTCGATAACACTATCTACAATATTAGTAATTAAAATTACTGTTTTTAAGAAAGCACGAGCTAATGACGCTGGTACGAAATGCGACTCGTAATGCACGTGGTACTACAAATGAACTGGGAAGTTTGACTACACTGTCTCCGTGATTCCGTTGCCAGATTTTCGTTAGCAGACGACATTTTCACGTGAGGTCCAATGAAAAGCTCCGTTCTCCTTTCCCCCTCCACCCCGCCGTAAGAAAATTATGATGAAGGCATGAGCAGTAACAATTACATTATAAATCTGATCATCCCCAATCAGTGAACCTGGTTTTCCAAGTTCAGCACGAATTAGTATTCTTAATGATGTTCCTACACAACAGAAGCCTCAATAAAGTACTTTATTGTACAAGTTCTAGCATCATCAACTCTACTATTTCTACTCAACGTTTCATCGCTGCACAGGCTACCCCTCTAACCCGCACTTTCCTCTCACCCTGCCAACTACTTCCTGTTTAGTCGATTCATAACCTGGCTTTTAGTATAGTCCCAAAAGGACAAGGGCATTCTGTATCACCAGTTGCAAGGCTACCTGGATTAATGTTGGTCCACAATAAACCGGGAAGTGAAACAACAACGAGAACGGAAAAATATTGTTAAAATCCCTATATTTAAATGTGAGCATTCACAAATAGCGAGAAACTTATTGGAGCCCGGAAACGGGAACGTGAAGTTTGGCGAACTTTCAACTTTGCCGTTCTCGTTTCCATTCACAGCCTACCTTTCAATTCGCGAACTGATGCAATTGCAATTTTTGTCTGTTCTTCCTACCTCTGGTTAACTCCTTCCTCTCCTTTGTATATTCGACTTTAATATTACATTTCCTGTTTAACCTTTATAATATTCACTATACATAGATCTACCGGTACTAATCACATGCTCTATCATTCTACCTGCTTCATACTATGAAGCACACAGAAAATCGGAGTACTGAGTGACTCGACTTTGAGTCACCTCTTTGAAG
The DNA here is from genome assembly GCF_040183065.1 of Periplaneta americana. Taxonomy (NCBI): domain Eukaryota; kingdom Metazoa; phylum Arthropoda; class Insecta; order Blattodea; family Blattidae; genus Periplaneta; species Periplaneta americana. Next base: position 101,297,143 of record NC_091124.1, read on the forward strand.
TCGTTTGCTCGGTATTCAAATTCACATTGAAGCTCTCTTCATTCTACACTTTTCCAGTCTTCTCTGCTCCTACTGTTTCTCTGAACAGGTCTGAACAACTCCGCTACGTCCACGGCATCTCCAGGTCTCTTTTTTATATTCTCGGATCCCACACAGTTGGTGCATAGCTCATCTTGATTGGTTGAGCCTCAACACGTGACCGACATATTTCCACTTCGGTTGTAGAGCTTGGATCACTATGACCTTCGTGTTTGACCGGGGCATCACTTGATTGCTGATTCTATCCATCCAGGAGAAGTGTAATATTCCTCCTCCCCTCTTGCGTTGGCTTGTTCTTAACATCTTCGTTTGGGTATTTGTCAGCAACCATGCTTGGCTTCCTCTATGGAAGCATGACCGGGCATACGCAACTTTTCAAATCATCGATAGTTAGCCGGCAGGGTAATAAATTTTCGAGAAGGATGAATTTTTAAGAGACCAGAATTTGTTCCCTCCCGATTATATTCATCTCTTCATCTCCTCGCCTGAATTTTCTTATATAGTTATGTGTTGGCCCAGATATATGCATTCTTCGGCTTATCTGACAGGTATTGATAATAATTAGAATTTCTGGTCCGTTAGACATAATTTTACAAGCAAACATTCTGATACGAGAAGATAAAAAAGTTATTTTTTTTTCTTCCACCATGTTAATAATTTCAAAAGAAATGCTTATATAAATTTTGGCCACTCGACCGCAATAACGAGGGCCGTAAAATAAGTTCGCCAGGGTCCGTTAACAGAAAGAAACCACAATTTCATTGGAAAAAATTATTGGAACAGACATAGCAATGAGCTATTTTTCAACATATTCCTCACCGGAATTGAGACATATGTCATATCATGGGATCGACAGAGAGGTGCAGATGGCTGTCAAACGCTGGTTCCGATATCAGGCGGCTGACTTCTACGACACAAGGATACAAAAATTGATCCCACGGTATGACAAATATCTCAATTCCAGTGGGGGATATGTTGAAAAATAGCGCAACAATTGCAGTATCTGTTTCAATAAATCTTTCCAAGCAATTGTGCTTTTTTTCCTGTCAACAGCCTTAGGGAAAATCACTATCTGGACGGCCTCGTAATTCCGATCGAGTGGCCAAAATTTGTTTAAGCACTACTTTTGACACTATTAACATGGTGGAAGAAAGAATTAACTTTTTTATCTGTCCTCTATCAGAATGTTTGCTTGTTAGCTTTCTTAGGATTCGATGTCTTTACTAAAAATTCAGAGGTAATTTAGCATCTTCTCTAATTCGGTCGTTTTTACAAACTGCACTCTATCGTAAGCAAATCTTAAGTTCGTTAGTCTTATTCTGTTTATGTTAATTACAAATTTTTCTGTTCCAGTTGAGTTTCCGGTATGTACTCTCGAGAAGACTTGTGGATAATATTGGAGAGATTGGATCCCCTTATTTGACTACCTTTTGTAATCTAAATTTGTCGCCTTCTTTGTCTGTTCTGATTTTGGACCAGCTTTGGTCGTAAATTTTGCCGAGAATCCTAATTATTTACTTTCAATGCCTTGGTTCTTCAGTGCCTGCAGTACCTTCAATGTTCCACCGATTCGAAGACCTTACTGTAATCCACGAAAATAGTATACAGAGTGGACCGTAAGTAATGCTATTAATTCCAAGGGGTTATTCTTTAACATATTTCAAACAAAAAAGTTCAATACAATTTTGCTTGTTTTGCTTTCGAGATAAAAATTATTTAGATGAAATATTTCATAGCGTGTTTTGAGAAAGCCATTGATTTGGTCGCCTATATTTTCAGTCAATTCAAGACAGCACCGTAAAACAATAATAAATGACTGAAAGGATTTTAGTTTTGTCTTTTAAATTTGCAGAAATTTGATCCGACAAGACTAAAATTATTCCAATCAATTAGTATCATAATATCCTACTCCCTTAAATTCACTAGCATGTTGGGAATTAACCAACGGTTTTCCAAAAACACGTATGAAATGTTTAATAAGAAACAATTTTTATCTCGAAAAGGAAGAAAAAAGAGCAAAGTTGTATTCAACGTTTTTGCTTGAAATATCTCAAAGAATAACCCACTTAAATTCATGACATTACTCAAGGTTCACCTTATATATCCCTTGGAAGTTCTTCTAAAGTACCGTAATTACAGTTCTGTAGTAGCCTATACAATCTGACTAAAACAAAGAGAGAAGAAATTGTGCTCCTATTTTAATAATTTTAGCCGTCATTATTATGGCTGTAAGGCATCTTTTACTTTTAGTCTAATAAATTCTCTAATAATACTTTGCAGGAATTGTATGGATATTCTCAAATACTTTTCTTTCTACAGGTTTTGAGGTTATCACTGCCAGTGTTCAGTAATCTGTTACTGTCAAGCTGAAATATTAATAGATAAATATACGCCGAATACATAAAGATTTGACCGAGGTAATGAAGTAATGGCAAGTGTTTGTTAACAATAAACTTATATCCGAAAACATGTCTCTACTGTTAAAAGGTGTGGAATTCTCCGATACCATACTCCTTGAAATATGCTTACAATAATATTTTAGTGTAACCGTGGAGTGCGTGTGGCATTGGAGCGTGTCGAGCGAGTTGAAAAAACGAATTTGCTGCTTGCGTAAGTTGCAAGTGGTTATAATGGTAGGAAGTCACGATGTCTGTACGCAGCACGATTTTCAGGAAGAGTTAATACCATTATACCACCTTCTTGAGATCTAAAGAAAATTGCGAGAAAGTAAATATCTTCAAGGAAGATAAGATAGCTTTCAACTCAGTGCATTTTTGTATAGTTCTGTTCCACTGATACATAGAGAAGAACAAAGAAATATATATAGTATTTGTGGACATAGAAAAGACGTTTGATAGAGTGGATTGAAACAAATAGATGGACATCCTGAAGAAAATAGATATGGTTTGGAAAGACAGGAGGCTGTTCAGTAACCTTTATGATGAAACGAGTCAAAGTCAGGTAACGAGAAGAAATGTCTGAAGGAAGTGAAATAGGGAGAGGAGTACGACCTTGTTCAACACCTACTTGCAGGACTTAGTGAAGAACTGTTTTCAGAACATGAGAGGAATGTGAATAGGAAGAAGAAGAATAAAGTGCATAAGATATGCTGATGATATGGCGTTGTTAGCAGAAGAGTAGATGATATTAAGGGATATGCTACTGGAGATAAATGATAGCTGTGAGCAGTATGGGATTAACATACGTGCAAACAAGACGAAGACCATAGTTGTCGGAAGAAAAATAAAGAAGGTAAACTCGCGAATGCTAAATAAGGCAGTAGAGTAAGTGAACAACTTCAAGTACTTGGGATGTACCTACTATAAGCATTAAGATGAATTGTAGCCAGGAAGTCAAAAGGAGGATAGCTATGGCAAAGAAAGCTACTAATAGAAAAAGGAGCATCTTCTGCAAAACCTATGGCTAAATAACCAAGGAAAAGGCTAGTGAAGTGGGTCAGAAACGTGGACATTACGACGAAGTGAAGAAGAGTGAATAGAAGCATTTGAAATGTGGATATGGAGAAGAATGGAGCGTGTGAAATAGAGAGACAGAATAATATACGAAGCTGTGTTGGAAAGAGTGGATGAAGAAAGAATGATGTTGAAACTGATCAGAAAGAGAAAAAAGAAATTGGTTGGGTCACTGGCTGAGAAGAAATTGCTTACTGAAGGATGCACTGGAAGGAATGGTGAACGGGAGAAGAGTTCGGGGCAGAAGAAAATATCAGATGATAGACGACATTGAGATATATGGATCATATGCAGAGAAAATAGGAAACACTGAAGAATGCTGGATTTGCAGTGAAAGACCTGCTCTTGGGCAGAACATTTATGTATATACGTTTCATTGAAAGCAATTTACAAACTAACAAACACAATGTCTGTCAGAGAGAAAATGTGTTATCACCGACGTTCGAAAAAAAAATATATTTTAGGCGGAATTGTCGAGGAGGCTTATACAAGTTTGCGTCGATTTGTAAAGGATCTGAGAACTTATCAGAGGCCCGTATGGGAAGCCTTGCATGGGGAACAGCTGCACCAGTTGTGCAGGCAGAATGTGCAGGTAGTGAAGGCGACAAACTACGTTTTTTCCAATGGTGCTTTGCAGTCTGACATTTCTACATGGACTGTGGAATGACAAAGCTTGCTTTATTGTTTTACGTGGAAGGAACTCTTAAATAGTTACAACTCACATTTCTGAACAAAGAAGAATAGTTAACATTACAAACGTGTTAAAAGTGTATAATAATGATGTATCAGAGAAGAATCCTTAAGCAACCACCACCGTATGACTCTAATAGCAAATTTTGTCTGATGGAGTTCATGTTGTCATCACGTTTAAAACCATTATCATGAACTTACAGTTTTTTCAGTAAATATTACCATGATTGCCACATTTTATCACACGTTAATTAAGTACCTAACTAAATGTGGTTTGAGTACGAAATTGGAATTGAGTATAGATACATCTCATTAATCTACTTGGCAACCGATAAATAATTCGGTCAGTCACCGGCATAGCTCAGTCGGCAAAGGCGCTTGTCTGCTGATGCAGAGTTACGCTCGGGCATGGGTTCTATTCCCACTTGGGCTGATTACAGTGTTGGGTTCTTTACGAGATTTTCCTCAACCGTAAGGTCAACATCTGATAATCTATGGCAAATCCTCGGCCTCATCTCGCCAATTCTGCCATTTCCTTATCACTAATTCATCGACACTAAATAACCGAGTAGTTGATACAACGTCGTTAAATAACCAAATAAAAATAATAATTGGTCGAGATGGTTCTAATCCATAGCCTGAAAAATCACCGAACTTCCATAGAGTTCACTTCTTTCTGCGGACATGGATCTAGTGGATATTAATAAGTTGATATGGAAGAGTTAATGCTGAATGTTTCAGACTCATTTAGACAACTACACGCTATGCAACGAATAGATTTAGACTAGTGTATTTCAGTCATTCCTGCGCGTGTTTTAACATTCTGTGGACAATTTTTTTATGTTCGGTGAGTTACTTTATTTTGTGGTCATTTTCCTATTAATAATGCACTGTATTTTAAAAATTGTACACATCTCAAGTCCCGTCCCTTCCACTCTTACATTGTCACAAATAAGTTACCGGTATGCTTAGCATTCGCCTTATCTTCATGTCTCATACACTTAAATCTAGTTCAAATGACCCCTCATTTTCGAATAAAACGATTATTAGTAACGAAATCTAACACTTTCAAATGTGGATTTATTATTAACAATTATTTTCCATAATTCTGTCTACATTTGAAGTGTTTTAAGAAAGCTGATGCCGTTTTCCTCCGAAAGGATGCGTGATGAAAAATAAATTATATGGATGTCTTGTCCAAAAAGAGTCAATTTTTGTTCTGTTCTTATACTGTGTGTAAGTGGTTTTGTTCGAATAGTTTTCAGTGATCTCGGATTTTCATTCTATACTTGCATTCCTATTATCCAGTATCTACTACGGAAGTATGGAAATGAAGAAAGGAAAACTTAAACGTTACGTTATACACAACAGACAAGCGAAATTTTGTTGCGGGTTCATTAAATTATTGTTTCACCTCGAGTCGCAGAGCTTCACTATTTCTGTACTCCTTGCTAACAGTTGCTAATTATTAAGAGTGCTATGCTGAGGTTTCTGTAATAGATCTTTGAACTGTACAAATAATTTCTCAACGTAGTTAGGCTATTACGAATTTGATTGTATTACTGAAAGATTATAGATGAAATATCTCTGGACAACAACACAAATATATTATCTCACGAAGTTACCAGTCGAATTCTTCTGCACATTTTATGTTATTTTTAAGGTCCTTAACAGCATACTGGTGACTGAATCCCATCTACTACGTTATTAATTTCTATGCATTCATTTCCCTCATTACATTCTTTGTTCTCATAGCAGCCTATCTAGTTTATCATTAATTTCAATAACATATTGTAAATAACCCTACTGTGCTGCATTCGTTTGACAAGGCAATTATTATGTGCTGAGCTATTTTCTCTGACTACGCCTAGAATACCCAGTTTCGATCAGTTAAGTCCCATCTGTACTAATCTGTGTCAGTTTGGTCACAGTAAATGTGTCAGTTTAGTCCCTTATACCTGCACCCCCCTTAACGTTACCCAGAAGACACCGCGGGGAGATGTGCTGCATGGCCTCCTAAAAATATTGTTTCTTGTGAATGTCTAAAAGTCGAAAATATTCATATTTCAGTGGCAGAAACTTATGCGACACAGCTTTTATGAACTGTAGCCGCGATGTTTATGTTCATCGTATTGAATCATTTTACTTTGCAAAAGATTTCCTTTTTCCAACAATTTATTTGGACGTGAACGAGATCTGCATCTCAGCTGCGTGTAATTTCCACTCTGTAGATTATATCTCCCATAAGCTCGATGAAACAGTATATGCTTGGGTGTGCGTTTGTTGTCAGTCTTTTTAACTTGGAGTGAAAAGATTCGCAGTTGGTTGTCGTGCGATTCAAACTGTTTGTATATTGTGCCCAAATATGGGGAGAAACGTTGCTGGGGACTTACGTAGGTTCGTAATATGTAGTCGCAAATTTCCATGAGCTTTCGTTTTCTGGATCTGTAAAACAATCATCCACTTCATCAGGCCTCAAGAATGGAAGTCCGAAAAAAATTTCAGGAAATTACTTTCTTTAAAACTTGAAATATAAATCTGCCCAAGCCCCAAGGAAGAAAATCTACGGTTCCAGCTTTGGCCAAGATGCAAACGGCATCCAAGAATTTTTGCTTGACTTCATACTGAGAGTATAGCAGTGTGTATTGACACCTCAAAATCGACAAATATTCTCGTTGGTAAACACTGAAAACCCCACTAGGAGCAGTGATTGTCGAGATGTTCGAATGCTGATGTGACTAAACTGACACACCAAGTTGTAAGGTGAAACGTATTGCGGACTAAACTGACAGAGACCCTCCAATACCTCCATTTAACGGATAATTTTTTATGTATACCTACGTCCTTTCCCAAGAGTGGGGGTAGGCAGGCATGTCAATTGATGCCCACAGACGCAAGCGCGCGCTTTAGAGCTCAGAGTGTCCGCAGCTCTCGTCGAGATATTAGACAAGAACATACTAAACGAACGGGCTAGTCTACTAATAGGGGTTATTGGAAGTCATAGACCAGGGGTATGCAAAGCGTACTTAGGTTACATGTAAGAAAACATACAGTAAATTTAACCCAGAATGCAGACTTATTTTTAGTAAAAAATGTGGTTGGACGCACAGTGAATATTATGCATATATATATATACCGTTGGCCTGGTTGGCTCAGTTGGTATAGCCCTGGCCTTCTATGCCCGAGATTGCGGGTTCGATCCCGGGCCAGGTCGATGGTATTTAAGTGTATTTAAATGTGACAGGATCATGCCAGTAAATTTACTGGCATGTAAATGAACTCCTGCCGGACAAAATTCCGATACATTGGCGACGCTGATATACAGTAACCTCGGCAGTTGCGAGCATCGTTAAATAAAACATAATTTTTTTTTATATATGTATCCACAAAAAAATATTTAACGTGGAAAGACATTACGAAAAACATCACGAAAAAAATTTATAAAAATTTTGCAGGTAACAATCAGCTATGATAATTATGTCCCTCGAAATTGCAAAGAGTCATCCTTACTCTGATGGATATTTATTAAAAGTTTCTAGAAACTGTAGCCAATGATATAAAAAAAATACGGAAAAAAATAAATGTTTATCAATAAACACTGTAGCGAAGAGGATACAGGAATTAGCAGGGGATACTGAAGGAAAACAGTAAACACTTAGGCCTATGTAAAAAATCTGTTTCTCAACATTTCTTGATGAAATCACAGACGTGTTTGACATCTCGCAGCTTGTAGCTTTTGTTCGTGGTATGAAGTAAAGCCTCATGCTTACGGAAGAACTATGAGTATATTTCGAAATGGGTGGAAAAACATAATTCTATTTATATTTTAGGCAGTATAAAATATAACTGAATGTTGAAGATAGTGTTACTTTAAAGTGCCTGTTATGTTATAATGTGGCGTTATATATTTTTTAGAGACAGCGCACTGAATGAAATACTGTAAGTAGACAACGTAAAACACGTCAGATGAATACAGTATGTGTAAGAAGTACAGATAAATATACGGGCTATTCCATCTCAAATCGACTGAAATATAGAGAAAATTTACCTTGCAATTTTTAAATACAATGAAACTTTTTCTGTCCGTTGACAACTGTGATACAATGCTTTGTGCAAAGTTCGAGGCATCAGAACTTCATAGTGTTTAAATTAAAAATATTTAAATTTATCGTATTTTCATAAAATTAGCAACTTTAAAATGTTGTGGCTCCGAAACCCTTTCACCCAGTGATCAAAATCATGGTTTATTTTGATGCTTAGAAATGAAAGTTTATATTGACATGTAAACAGGTTTTCTTACTTTTTCTAGAAATGGAGAAATTTAGATTTTTCTTCATCAAGACGCATTTGCACACGAAAAATATTTTTAAAATATATGGTTAGATTCCACATTGAAAGTACAAATAAACACATATTTTTTACTGGTGCACCGTTGATAAGAAAGTATTGAAAATATCAAATAAATAAAATAAATAGTACGCGCGTGAACTAACCAGCTGACTGTGAGGCGGGAGCTAGCCTAGGAAAGCAAGGCCAGAAGACATAAACACGTGATGTTTCGTCTAGTAGCGCATAGCTGGACTAGCTTTATCACAAGTTTTCATAAACACAGGAGTAAAATGACGCCCAACGCTCGCTTATCTTCAGCTCTCGGCTAGTTCGTGCGGTACTGCGCCGTTCAAGTCTGCGTGTAAATATAATTTATTTAATACCCTCGAAAATTATTGCCGAGCCACCAAGCAAACAATGCCGAATCCCTCTTAATAATGCAAGGTTTTTTCTCAATATTTTTTACATTTTTACAAATGGGCAAAAAGCCTAGAAGTTAATAAAATCAGATTATCTATCTCTCTGTATACAATAAAAATAATGATTACTTCTTAACATAATCCACCAAATGTCAGCTTCAAAATGAGCTCCCGTTCAATGTTCTGCAGTAAACGGTTCCAGAGTTCTGAGCGCTGAAAAAGGCTTGTTTTTCTAAAATACGCTAAATTTGTCGCTCAATAATACGAAAACCGTTTTACTTACGATAGTATATTTTTGAAAATGCACTCTCCTCAGCACCTTGTATAAATAGGGAAAAATTGGAGTATTAAAAAATGCGAGGTTTTTTACTGGTCGATTTCATATGGAATAGCCCATACATAAATAAGGTGTACAAAGGAATAAAATTATTTCATTTCCACACAACTATTTTTGCTTATACCTTTCGACTCGGTCATTTCCGGACCAGGCTTCCTTATCTCAAATTGATATATGTGCCCTTCGCCATCATCCCTGAAAGTTTGTAACACCACCTCGGAAACATCCTGTATACTAGACTGTGATACTATGCAGCCTCAGAAGCAGTGGAATGTACTTTTACTCGATTGATATCGAGCATGTATATACTTCTCTGTTTATAATGTCTGTAAATAATAATAATAATAATAATAATAATAATAATAATAATAATAATAATAATAATAATAATAACAATGATAATGATAATGATAATGATAATGATAATGATAATGATAATAATAATGATGATAATGATAATAATAATAATTAGAATGTTTAGTTGTACATTTATTACTGTTTGAACTTTTTCATCCCAACATGTGTGGCGATTGTGACCCAACAATGAATTTTCACAAGAAAATTAATTTTCCGGTAATGCTATTAACATATACAGTAGCTGGCCCATTCTATTATAATAGCACGGGTCAAACACAAAACAGGGGATAAATAGTTAAAATGGGAAGGAAGAAAAATATTCTTTCTTTCTTGTTACGAATATAATCTATAGTTCAGGTTTTGTTAATAGGAACGCTAAAGAAACGATAAAAATATTGATATATCCCATACAACAGGAAAATGAGTGCACTGAAATATAAAAAATATAAAATAAATCTAAAGTAATATTTACACAACGGTTGCTCTTTCCTTCCGAAATTATCTGATATCAATCTGTTCAACCTGTCAATAACACAGCATCCATCGTCACTTATCGGAGTACAAAGTTGTACACTTTGAGATGCAAGGACAGCTCCATCACTGCTAGCCTCCAGCAATGAGGCTCAGCTTCTCATTTCGTTTACTCGTTGGAGCGCTATGTTTACGGTTTGTATTTCAAAACCCTTTATAAATATTAAACACATATTGGCATGAGTTGTATATCAAATTACCAATTACAGCTATTGGCATATCAATCGAAGCTGTCCAAATTTTATCTGTACATGTTGACTCGAGTTTGTAATTTCAGCGTTGCCAATACAAATCGTTAAACTCACTGAATGTTTGGAAAAGAAATACAAATTTTTTGTCACTTTTCTAACATCCAGTTCAAAACACGATTTTTGACAGGGAGTTCTGAGAATATAAATCCGAGTTACATTCATCCACTACAAACATTCAAAGAATAATTTGGAATTCGAAACTTAGTATCCAACATTCAAAATTGCCTGTACGTCTCATTATTAGGATTATTATCACTCTAGACTCAGAAAGGTTGTCTACTCTGCTGTGCTACCAGGCTTAAAGGATCCTGCATAGTACTCTTAAGATATAACACTTGATTGGTTTTAAACAACAATATTGCCAATGAAACGGTACAAACATATCCGTAAAGAATGCAGAATAAATTTAGGTTTATTTCCTCAAAACAATATATATCATTTTAATTTTTCTTTATGTTTCTAGATTGCCACATTGGGAGCAAGGAAGGCAAGAAAATATAATTTCTTTTGCAAATGTGTCGTTCTGCTGGAATTTCTAATTCTCACTGTCTGAACATATACAGAAATCCAGCACAAGGACAAAATGTGTTTCGGTTTATTCCGTCATCCCTTTATACTGTATTTAAGAATAATCTGTGTATTTTAAAATGATTATTAACAAAGTGTCTGTCTACACCCCAACAGTTAATACCAAAATATGTTTCACTCACATTGTTTTTACGTTTTTCGCCAATACTGAAATAAATCCAATGTGCAAGATGTACTCAATGTAGCACTTATAATCCGAAAATGTCATATCTATTAATTTATATTTACAAACTTTTTATAATACCATAATACTAAAAACGTGCAAGATCATCTTTGTATTAATTCGTCAATTTCAAGAAAGAGTTCATTAAGATTTTGTCTTCAATTTGAGAATTTGTCAAATAATATAGGCCTAAGTGTAGTCCAACGAAATAATTAAATACATAGAAATAGATAAGTGAATAAACACAAACATACATATATATCCATAAATAGTAGTTACAAATAAATGACGCACAATTTCCTCTTATATCAGATCAAAATGATATGTTTCTTTAAATTGTGTCAATTCGCTCAGTCATTTGGCCATTTTTATGATTTATAAATACATACACGATTATTTTAGGCCTCTATCAATATATTTTAATCTTCCTTTCTTCCAAAATAACGCCAATTCTTTAGTAAAAGTTTGTGCTATTGTACATGTCGCTTGAAAACTCGCTCAGTCCTTAGTCCCTGTGAATAAAACAACTATCACAGTCCTTTAAAATGGACTGAACACGTTTTGGGATCACAATATTCAATTACAAGCTCTTCCGAAATTTGCAAGATATCCATAATTTTAGTAACATGATTATCTGAAAATGATAATTGGAATTTTGTATGACAATAAGTCAGATTTTTCGCCTGCAGGCTCGCATTGTATTTATTCTGCCAATTCTTGCGCGGATTCAACTCTGAAAGAAAAGTCCATTAACGTATACACTATCACTATTCAAAGATTATAAGACTCTTCAAGTACTTCTCGAGGTCAGGCAGTATAATTTTTTTCCGCAATTTAAGACCTATCATTCAAAATGTTTACTGAAATATGCAACTATCTTTCTACGTATTTATTCCCTATTCCGTCTTAATAAGACACACGTAGGAAACTATTTTGCATAGAGACTGGATATTATTGTCAATCTACCATGTTGAAAATGTTGACAATAGTATTCGTTTAAATCTTAGAACGGTTTATACGAAATTGGCATTGAAAAGAGTATGCACTTAATGAAAGCTTTTACATAGGTATAAAATGTGCAACTGAATATAAACTATTTCGTGCATTTCAGCAAAACAGAAATGAGCATAGGAAAGCACTGTCACTGTTGAATGTCTCATTTGTTTGTGCGTTGTTGACGGATGTCTCGATTACTTCCAGCACAGACCTTAAGGGTTTTTGGAAAGTAATGCACAACTACAATTAAAATTTAATGAGGGGATTCTGGACAGAAAGCGCAGCACTTCAAACTTCATATTTACAGTAGAAGTGAATATTTTTATGGAAACAAAATATTGTTGAGGCTATTGTTTTGCGAGTTTTGGCGTCACGGAGAACATTTTTGAATGACACCCTATAACCTCTGACAGAGCATATTTTTTAATGCAGGCCTAATATTTCATTTGTTTTCTACGGAAGAACTATGGTTAACTATGTTAAGCATTTTATTGTTTATATATTTTGTTAGTCCTTGAATTATGGGAGCAGTTTTATTGATGAAATACATAAAACAAGATGTTTTAGTCCACACCTGTGGAGTAACGGTTTGCGCGTCTGGCCGGAAACCAGGTGACCCGGGTTCGATTCCCGGTCGGGACAAGTTATCTGGTTGAGGTTTTTCCCGGGGTTTTCCCTCAACCCAATATGAGCAAATGCTCGGTGCTGGACCCCGGACTCATTTCACCGGCATTATCACCTTCATCTCATTCAGACGCTAAATAACCTAAGATGTTGATAAAGCGTCGTAAAATAATCTACTAAAATAAAAAAAATAAAAAAGATGTTTTAATAGAAAATGAGATAATTGAGATTCTGTTGGAAATAGGATTTGGTCACAGGTATGGAAATAAAATTTAGAGCTCCCTTATTGTGCAAGTTTCGCTTACAACACATTGAACATGTGAAGTAAGCAAGAGCCCCCGTATATGTATTACTTCTGGACAATCGTGAGAAATTGTTGCCTACATACAAGGTGGACTAACATCAAGACGCGCTCCAAATTTTAATTCCGTGTCTGTACACAAGATGTAAGCACACTCTTTAACGATACCGTAGTTTCCCCTAACTATGGTCCACATTTGTCACATTTTTCTTTGTGTATTCAAAACTATTCATTCAGATTAAGTGAAATTTTGGCTTCGGACTCTTGTAAGTGTATATTAAATAAAAATTGACATATGTGTTTGAAATTATTTAATTACAAGTGTTGAAAAAATAATAAGCATTGGTCCATAGATATATTCTGAGTTGCCCAACTATGGTCCACTCATATATTCATGCTTGAAAACATGAGTGGGCTATAACTGGATCTGTAATTATTCGTAAATCAATAAATTGAGTTTCTAATTTAAGGGTAGAAACATAATCTAGCACAGATTAAAAATAAATGAAAAATACATGGATTATTTTTATTAGTACACATTGCATAAACACACAATAAACAAGTGAAATCTGAAAGTCATTTTCCTGCAATAATGAACAACTACACTCACCGGCAAAAATACCGGGCCACCTAAAGTTTCTCAATTTCTTTTTATGAGGTGAGAATCAGAAAACCCATTATGAAATGAAGAAAACATTTCTTCCCAGAAAAAAAAATATTTTTTATTATCACTTGCGCTATTATTTTCAACGCCAAACAATGAATATAATTAAAAGGTGTAAAAACTTACAAATTGTTTCAATTTTCTTCCAAATGTTCAACTGATTTTGTGGCCACCCAGATGTTACTAATAGCGGATATTGCCTCCCCTCAGTAATTGCCGCTTCTTACTATACATGAAACAACAGCTCCATTGTTCTTCACTTCCAAAACTTTCCTTGGCCACAATTCCTCTTCATAAGTAACTACCATATAACTATGTGCCTTTAGCATTATTTTAACAGATTTCATCTTCTTTTCCACATCTGACTCACTGTCTGTATATATGGAGAGTACACCGGAAACATCATAATCTGTATCCAATTCAATTTCATCGCTCTCATAGTCACTTACAGGGACGGTTGTGATCCTTCTACCCTGAAGTTTTAGTTTTACCGGGCCATCATTCGTGCTAGTACTATTGATGCTGGAACAGCCTGTTTGTTTGTTTACTTGACTATAATGTTAAATGGTGTTTTAGAATATACTGAGATACCGTATTTGCAGAAGTAAATAATCAAATTGTTCACATTTCATTAAAACAAATATTTCAAAATGAAATAAAACTATGGTCCACGAAAAATTGTGGTACACAGTTGAGGACTGACTTGTAGCCTTCAGGTTAAACATTTTTCACGCGGAGTCCTTAACCTCTGCCAGTCTAATTATTACGTGAAAGTAAACACTATATAGCCAGGTTTAATTGTACAAAAAAATCATATACTGTATTTATAACGTACCAATTCTACAGAGGAGAGCTTAATAAACCAGAAAATCACAAACTGAATGATTTCGTGTCTTCACACATTCAATAGAACGATACACACTGACCTTGTTAAGCATCCATATCATTGCCACGTGTAATGGTCAATAGAAGCATCTATGGGGAACATAATTCCATCACCGTGGCGCCTTAAATGGCAAACACCGAACTCTTGGGGGACTAAGTAGTACATAATGTGTTTTGGACCATAGTTGGGAGCCTGGACCATAGTTATGGGAAATTAAGGTACAAATCAGTCACGTATTTTTCTGTCAACTGTGAGAAGAATAAAATCGAAATTCAGAGAACATGGCTGTATTTAAAACATACAAATGTCATTTATGCATAACTGGTATCTAAACTGGTCTTTATTTCATCCTCCTTAGCAACCTAAACAATGGTTTTATCCACTGCTGTGAATTAAAAACTTTTTTTGGCCGATCGTGTAAGTCCTTGTAAGTTAAACCTACAACACATGTGCGGTGAATAAATAAATCAAATCAACCACCACCACTATGTGTTATGAGGAAATAACTTACTTACTTATTGGCTTTTAAGGAACCCGGAGGTTCATTGCCGCCCTCACATAAGCACGCCATTTGTCCCTATCCTGAGCAAGAGTAATTCAGTCTCTATCACTATATCCCTCCTCCCTCAAATCCATTTTAATATTATCCTACCATCTATGTCTCGGGCTCCGCAAAGGTCTTTTTCCCTCCGGCCTCCCAACTAACACTCTATATGCATTTATGGATTCGCCCATATGTGCTATATGCCCTGCCCATCTCAAACGTCTGAATTTAATGTTCCTAATTATGTCAGGTGAAGAATACAATGCGTGCAGTTCTGTGTTGTGTAACTTTATCCCTCTTAGCCCCAAATATTTTCCAAAGCACCTTAATCTCAAACATCCTTAATCTATGTTCCTCTCTCAAAGTGAGAGTTCAAGTTTCACAACCATAAAGAACAACTGGTAATATAACTGTTTTATAAATTCTAACTTTCAGAATTTTTGACAGCAGACTGTATGATAAAAGCTTCTCAACCGAATAATAACAGGCATTTCCCCTATTTATTCTGTGTTTAATTTCCTCCTGAGAATAATTTATATTTGTTACTGAAATAACTGAATAACTAAACGAGGAAATAACTAAATGTCTTTTTATACCAGTAGTCTTTCTAAATTAATTTATCGGAGTGGAGATTTGGAAGAAAACAGGAATTAATGCAGATAAGACGTAAGCGTGAAAACCATTTCTAACGCCTTCCGGTTGTTGCTCTGAGCGCCACTCGTGAGGTCTTGGCTGATCGTGAAAATATCCATGAAGTAAAACACTATTCAAGCATTAACCTATACCGGCATGCAATTTATTTACACTGTTGTATAATTAATGTGCCACCTACAAACATTTTCTATATGCTATTTATTTATTTTTATGTATAATTAAAATGTCGGCTACGTACTTCTTTGAAGACAAAACTAAAGTTTCTGTAATTTATTTTATTAGAACATTTTCATAAACATCACCGAATAATAAAACACTTTCAACAAATACGAATAATAACAAATGAATACCTTTCAACAAATAACAAATGGTGATCACACATGAAAATGTTAGCGTCCAGAAACAAACTATTTATTTAAATTAAAAATTATTAATACTAATTTATTTCTTTATTAAGATCGGTCAAAAAATAGTGTGCAACAAGTGCATAACAGAATCTCGGAAATAGAGAAGACTTGACTTCGCCTCGTCTTCTCTTACCTTTCTTCGATTCTGTTATAATGCACTTACCACGCTTGTATAGCAATATAGCCTACTACGAGGCGCATCCAGAAAGTAAGTTTCCCTATTTTTTTTAAAAAAAGAACACACACTTTCAGGAAAACATTTATTGGCAACAGGTACAGCAAAGTTTCAGCTTTTTTTCAACATAGCCACCATCAGAATTGAGACACTTGTCGTATCGTGGGATCAACTTTTGTATCCCTCTGTCGTAGAACTCTGCCGCCTGTGAATGGAACCAGCGTGTGACAGACGTCTTCAGCTCTTCGTCGTTGCCAAAACGCTCACCGGAGAACAGGAATTTCTTGAGAGAGAGAGAGAGAGAGAGAGGGGAGAGAGAGAGAGGGAGAGAGGGAGAGAGGGAGAGAGAGAGAGAGAGGGAGAGAGGGAGAGAGAGAGAGGGAGAGAGAGAGGGAGAGAGGGAGAGAGAGAGGGAGAGAGAGAGAGGGAGAGAGGGGGAGAGAGAGCGAGAGAGAGTGAGAGAGAGAGCGGGAGAGAGAGAGAGCGAGAGAGAGATGTTCGGCCCATAGACCTGACAGCTGCCGATGAGAGCTGGCAATGCTTTGTGCATTAAGGAACTTTATCACCGACCGAACCTCGAGGCGGCGGGAGAAGAATAAGAGCTTCCATTTCGAACCACTGCTACCACGCTACTGGCACCAGGCGGGACCTGTCCGGCTGGCATATGATTGATACGTCATAGATCTGTTACGCATGCGCAATTGACACGGCTAATTACGTTTACTTTCAAGGGGAAAAAATCGGGAGACTTACTTTCTGAATGCCCCTCGTATTTCTATGTGACAACCAACACATTAACCATAAAATGCATACATTCTATCATTTATAACTTCTTCACAAACAGCACAAAATAGAAAGAAAATGTGTACAATTTAAAATTGAATTTAGATACCAATAATGAAATATAGACACCAGTAATCGATAAAATATTATATAGCTCACGAGAGTAAACAGATATTACTCTCATATATTATAAATTACTATTTCTTTTAAGAAAATCTTATTTTATGTTTGTTTCATCAAAAAAACTTATTTCTTAATACAGAGACTAACAAAATATATCAACAATCAAATTGTTATCATAGTTAACCATAACCATAGTACGTCAGATTATATTAATAAAACGTGTACGGTGCTAATTAAAAACGTTCTTGAAGACGATGTAACTCGCACAACAAGAGTCTTAAAAATATTTTGTTATCATAAAAATATTCCCTTCTAAATATAAGGTTTGACGATCTGAGCTTTTTGTTCTAAGTTTCCTCATTCAATTTTAATAGCAATTATGCATTACGCTTGAAACATCATACACAAAATTTATTTTTTACTTTCAATAATGAAAAGATAATGTATAATGAGTAACTGTCGAGGTTGTGATAGAGTGTTGGTTACAGATGTTGTTAAACATATGTTGCCTTAGCTACTTGACCGTACTTCCAGTGAAGTTTTAGACCACAGATGTCCTCGTTATCGTTGCTAGAACGCATGTTACTAATAACTATTCCATTACTGTACGTTAGCAGAACTCTGTCTATGTTCCAGTACTCATTTTCTGGCATTTCCACGACTCTGCAGGCACTTCCATATTCTCTTACAAGAAGCAGAAGATATGGCTTATTATTTTGTTCAGAGAGGTCCCTGCAAAATCTTGCTCCTATTATAAAGAACGTTTCCAACTTCAAACTCTTTACCACGAGGAGAAACGTATCACCATAATCTAGTATATACAGTCACGAAGCTTGACTTGTGAGGGTGCTAGGAACAATAGACAGTGCCGGTATTATTTCACATTGTCTGTAATGAGGCGATATTAGCGATCGTAGTGGTTAGCAACTATCTATGGATGCATATTTACTAGTATTGAGCTTCGTGATTGTATATAGACTACTAGATTGTGGTATCACTGTATGAGGAAGAGATGAGGAGTCGTGTATCATTACATAGTTTCTAATTTGTCCATATTAAATATATCGGTTGAAAAGAGACTAAGTGGGATCCATTTGAGCAATGTGTCAGGAAGGAAGGTTAAACATAAAGTTTTTAGATCTCCATACAAACATAAAGGGAGAGATGGCAACTTTGCAACATGTGTTCATGTAACAGTAGGTGAGTAGCGGTTGAATCGTAAAAGTATATGACTACACCAAAGGTTCCGTACATAACGTGTAACATATTATGTACAATGGGGACATAATAGTTGAACGACTCGATTAATTTCTAAGTCAAAGAATGCCACATTGTCCATGCCCCGAGCTGCAAGTTTCAGTTCCTATGATGACGAGACATTCGCTTTGTTTTTCTGTTTAATTATTACAGTCTATGCCAGGCCTGGGCGCTAATAACTCAATTCACACCTTAACTCCCCACTCCAACTTCCCCGGCTGAGACAGTTATGTTTCGGACCGATACGAGTAGATAGGAAAGTAAACATCACTCATTGACGGATTGTACACGGACATCATTTTATTAATACCTGAATTTTTATTGCACTTGAGTTTTTGAATGTACTTCACTCCCACCCTTTCTACTAATGAAGTTGCAACTGTCATTCACACAGAACCAAAGCCGCATATAGTAAACAGTACTGAGTGAGTATAGTACGTTCCAGAAATATGTTCGCGTTTTCCAGTGACGAAAGAGCATTCAATATTGAATCATATTTTCGCACAGATACTGTCGTCCGTTTGCCTACGTCGCATCCCGATTTCCCCCACATGCTTCTGCTCGCCCCTTTGTAAATGCTAGTGGCTGGGGTGTCTTAGCTCTTTTCTGAAAACATTAATTTCTGTTAGGAATTGGCTGTCTACGTAATATTATACAACTGTATAAAATAACTTAAATATAAGGGCCTCGTTAAGTAATTAACTGTCACGTGATTTCTCCCCTTTCTACGATCCTGCGACATAACCACTTGAACGGACAGTAGATAGTATGGCTGCGGGTCGGGCAGAAGTGAAGACTGAATTTATAGTACGTAAGGTACTCTTTTACAGAGTAGGTATATAATTATTTCAACATGAGTTACTAGTACGAAGCACGAAACTGGTAATTGGAATTAGATGCTGTAGTCTATAGTGCGATAATATGCACAAAAGAACTGAAGCCTGTATCGGAATGAAAGGCCACCATTTTCAAAAATGTGTTTAAATATTCATA
Source organism: Periplaneta americana (assembly GCF_040183065.1). Classification (NCBI taxonomy): domain Eukaryota; kingdom Metazoa; phylum Arthropoda; class Insecta; order Blattodea; family Blattidae; genus Periplaneta; species Periplaneta americana. The sequence goes on from NC_091124.1 coordinate 101,316,727, forward strand.
TTATGATTATTTTTCAATTTAACATCATTCTCTATATTGTACGCTTAAGTGCTGCAGACAGTGTAATTTACACTGTATAATGAATACGTTCGCATGGATAACTCAGTTCGTGAGTAAAAACAATTATTGTTAATACTGTATTGTATTTTGATTAATCAAAACCTAATGAAAATTATCAAACTCAAAATTGCGATATTTCCTAGTTTATATAAATGGATGAACTACGAGGCGCATCCTGAAAGTAAGTTTTCCTATTAAAAAAAACGAACACACACTTTCACGAAAACATTTATTGGCAACGCGTACAGCAATGTTTCAGCTATTTTTCAACATAGCCACCATCAGAATTGAGACACTTGTCGTATCGTGGGATCAACTTTTGTATCCCTCTGTCGTAGAACTCTGCCGCCTGTGAATGGAACCAGCGTGTGACAGACGTCTTCAGCTCTTCGTCGTTGCCAAAACGCTCACCGGAGGACAGGAATTTCTTGAGGTGCAAGAAAACGTGAAAATCGCTGGGAGCAAGATCAGGACTGTAGGGTGGATGATCAAACAACTCCCAGCCCAATTCCGTCAAAACAGCTGCTGTGCGCCGAGCCGTATGTGGACGAGCATTGTCATGGAGGAGCACAACACCTGCAGTAAGCATTCCACGCCTCTTGTTTTGAATGGCACGTCGCAATTTTCGCAGTGTTTCACAGTAACGGTCAGCGTTCACTGTTTCACCTCTTGGAAGGAAGTCAATGAGCAGAATGCCCTTCCTGTCCCAGAACACCGTGCACATCACTTTCCGTACCGACAGCGTCTGTTTGAATTTCGTCCTGACCGGAGATCCACTATGCCGCCAATGCATTGACTGCTGCTTGGTTTCCGGGGTGAAGTGCGAAATCCAAGTCTCATCGCCAGTGACGATCCTGTCGAGGAACTCGTCGCCGTCATCGTGATACCGTTGCAGAAATGTCAGTGCTGTTCCTATACGTTGCATTTTGTGTTCGGGTGTCAGGTTTTTCGGCACCCACCTGACACACACTTTTTTGAACAGCAGGTGCTTAGTGACAATCTCATGCAACAAGGATCGCGATATCTGCGGAAAATGGCTGCTCAGCTCCGTAATCGTGAAGCGACGGTTCTCCATGGTGCACTGCCGCACCAGCTCAACACGATCATCATTGATGAGGGACGGTCGCCCACTGCGCTCTTCATCATGGACACTTTGACGACCTTCGGAAAACTGCCTACACCAGCGACGCACCATCTGCTTGCTCATGATGTTCGGCCCATAGACCTGACAGAGCTGCCGATGAATTTCAATTCGCGCAATGCTTTGTGCATTTAAGAACTTTATCACCGACCAAACCTCGCAGGCGGCGGGAGAAAGAATAAGAGCTTCCATTTCGGACCACTGCTGCCACGCTACTGGCAGCAGGCGGGACTTGTCCGGCTGATATATGATTGATTCGTCATAGATCTGTTACGCATGCGCAATTGACACGGCTAATTAGGTTTACTTTCAAGGGGAAAAAATCGGGAAACTTACTTTCTGGATGCGCCTCGTACTTTTCTTCCTTCCTATACCTAGTAAAGTTATTTGTTTGTATTTTACGCCAGTATCATAGAACTCCAGTCGTGGGAGGGGGTAGGAAACGGTGTTTCAGGTTCTCAACCGTTAATTCAAATGTATAGCCAGGTTAATGTTAAAAATGTTAGTAAAAATAAAATGATGTCCCTGTATAAGAAAACGAACTTTCGGCTCCATCACTGATGCACAGTGCTTTACTGCGCTTTTGCTTCTAAAGCGGTGTAAGAGAAATTACATGGACGTGGGTATCTCCATTCCTTTTTCCTTCCCCTTTATGCCCAGAACTGGTCTATGCTAGGAAGAAGTTACAATTGTAGCCTCTTATGAACCGCGCTACAGATCTTGAAACATTTTCGCCTGCTTAACAGTTATGTCCCTCATTATACATTGGAGGCTTGTTATTTCCTCCTTTACGTTAGGGTCTAGTTTCGATTTGTTTCTACCGTCACTGAATGGCCGATCCTACCACTGACTTTGTTACCTATTTTCAATGAAATTACAGCCAACCAATAATGTTACGCAATAAACCAATAAAGTTCAACGGCTGAGTTGTTTGGAATTTTTCCATTGCTAATTTTCAAAAATTCTAGCACAACGTTTCGAAGAGTGGATCTTTCTTCGTCGTCAGGTGAAAACCTACAGCTTGTAGCAGTTGTTAATAATGATCCTCACAGTAAGTTTTCACCTGACGATGAAGAGAGATCCACTCTTCGAAACGTTGTGCTACAGTTTTTCAAAATTAGCAATGGAAAAATTCCAAACAACTCAACCATTGAACTATTCACCGTTGCTCCCCCCCCCCCTTCATTCAGATCAAAACCAATAAAGGATAAATCATTTGTTGGTATTTGTTCTACAAAATCCGTCAACATTATATATCCAACGTCTCTTGTTTTCCTATTATGCGCATTTAAAAATTCAACTAATAATGCTACTTTTGTGAAGACCCGTTCACAAAGACTATAACAGAATTAGACTTTTATGTTGAACTCACTGCCCTGATTAATCTCTCAAAAGGATCATATTTAGTCTTTTTCTAACCTGTAGGCCTACTTCAAGATTGCTTCGACTGCCAGAAGTAGGCCTACACGGAATATTACGAACATCCAATTAATCCATATAAGTTAACGATACGCGTGAATCTAGCAAGCGATATACGTGACTGGCTATTCACGCGACACTTCTTTCGTCAAGTTGGGTAGAATAATACCTGGACCACTTTAACAAACACTAATATTTGCATTGCAATTTAAATTATTTACGTTATGTCCAGTAAGGTCCGAATGTCTTGTCACTCCCCCCCCCTTATTTGTATGTTGATGTGCATCCATTTTCAACATCTCATAGCAGATATGTGACAATGGTTAATATTTTACGTTCCAGCTTGTTTAGTGATCCAGAACATCAGTATGGGAACATCATTGTCGCGGCACAGAATGATGCAGCGCCATGTCCTGTGTGAAATTTTCCGCAGCAAACTCGGTGTGATTTTCCTGAATGCCTCCCTAACAGCTTGCTTCAAATCTTCAATTGTCTTGTCTTGTACCGCCTTTGCTGCGGAAAATTTCACACAATGATGGCCCCATACTGATGTTCTGGATCACTAAACAAGCTGGAACGTAAAGCATCAACCATTGTCACACATCTGCCATGAAATGTTCAAAATGCATGCACATGAACATACAAAGAAGAGGGAGGGGGGGGTGACAAGACTTTCGGACCTTACTGTACACTAGAATACGCTTTTTACTATTTGCATTATCATAAAGAATGTGGGCCTATATTGATTGATCTAACATTATTTACACTATTTTGTAGTGTTGTGTATTGTAATGCAAGGTATCTTATTTACAAATACTACAGTCTACTTATTTTGTAAGTAGTGTGTAAGAGTGTAATGTTTGATCAATTTAAGCCCTCGTTCTTTATGGTAGTGCAAATAATAAAAAATAGCGTATTCTAGTATCTAGTGCCTCTCATTCAGCCTTCGGCTCGCTCTAGTTCACAGTGTCGTGTATTGTAATGCAAGGTATCTTATTTACAAATACTACAGTCTACTTATTTTGTAAGTAGTGTGTAAGAGTGTAATGTTTGATCAATTTAAGCCCTCGTTCTTTATGGTAGTGCAAATAATAAAAAATAGCGTATTCTAGTATCTAGTGCCTCTCATTCAGCCTTCGGCTCGCTCTAGTTCACAGTGCTCATTTTTCTGGAAAACTTAGTTGACAACTGCCACCGGATAGTTACCCATTATCAGTGTGAATAAATACATACAGTAGACATACTGTAAAGGGGCTGTCAGACATTCACTACTTTCAAAAGCCGACTGTCAAAAAGATATTTTTCGTGTCTCTAGAATATGATCTTTCTTCAAATATAACTTTTTAGTATTTCATTTTTATTTTTAATACATCAATTTTTCTTCATTATGTTAATAATTTAGATGGTCCAAATTATTTTATTTAACACTAAATAGTAATTGTTTAACTGTTAGAATTACACGTAGGCTTATGTAACATTTACATTTTGCTTTTTAATAGGCTTATGTGAGGGCGGCAATGAACCTCCATGTTCCTTAAAAGTAAGTAAGTACCGTATTATTATTATTATTATTATTATTATTATTATTATTATTATTATTATTATTATTATTATCATTATCCTTCACCTATATCAAGCATATTAGCTGAAATCTTCATTCATAATATAGAACAAACACACATACTAAACACTGACAACAACAAACACGCAGAGAGAATAATGTACTGGCATCGATATGTAGATGACATAATAGTCCTATACAGAGTGTTTAAAAAAATACGGGGCATAATTTCAGATATGTATTTCCCACATGAAGACAATCAAAATAGTTCATTACAACATGTGTCCGGAAATGCTTCATTTCCGAGTTATGGCCTTCACAACATTGAAATTCACCGGAACGTTTTTCTTTCCGCAGGTCGTTCTCATTACAGAAGATGTTCAAAACGTCCACCTCCTGCTTGAATACAGACCTCACATCGATGTCTCATTGACCTGCGAACACAATCCCAAACTCCAGGAGTATTGCGTATGTCCTCAGAACATGCCACAATTCGATTCCGAAGGGATTCCAAATCAGGCACCGGAGACGAATAAACCAATGATTTTAAATGGCCCCACAAGTAGAAATCGAGAGGGTTCAGATCAGGTGAGCGTGGAGGCCAAGCAATTGGGCCACTTCTACCTATCCATCGATCAGGAAACCTTCGATCCAAGTACCGGCGAGCCGTACGACTGAAGTGTGCAGGAGCGCCATCATGCAAGAAGTGAATGTGTTGACGATTGATCAGTGGAGTGTCTTCTAAAACATAAGGTATGGTGTTTTCCAGGAAGTTTGTTTACGCCTACCCCGTAAGTCTGTTTACAAGTACATGGGGTCCAACTAATCGATCACCAATGATACCGGCCCACATGTTGAGGGAGAACCGCACCTGGAGATGAGATGGAACAGTTGCACGTGGGTTTTCGTACGCCCATATTTCAATGTTGTGAAGGCCATAACTCGGAAATAAAGCATTTCCGGACACATGTTGTAATGAACTATTTTGATTGTCTACATGTGGGAAATACATACCTGAAATTATGCCCCGTATTTTTTAAACACCCTGTATAATGGAAACAAAAGACAAATAGGAAACCTACATCAACAACGCAAAACACATCCCAAATTAAAGTATAAAATACAAACAGAACATAACCAAGCTATAAATTTCTTAGACATCACCATAACATAAACAAATAATAGACATGAATTCAAAATACACAGGAAACCCACCACAACTACAACACACATACACAATTCATCAAACCATCCCATACAACATAAACATGCAGCTTTCCGTACAATGAAACACAGATTAATTAACATACTAATGAACAATGACAACTACACTGAAGAACTAAACAATAAAATATATAGCACAAGACAACGGATATAACCCTAACATAATAGACACACTAATAAAAAAGGCGAAACAAAAACAGAACAAACCAACACAAACACCGCGTGAGAATAAATACATAACATTAACATACCACAATACCAATACTTACAAAATTGCAACTTCATTCAGAGAACTAAAATACAAGATAGCATATAAGACATATAACAAAACATAGAAATATCTAAATAATCACATCAAACATTCAAATAAATATAATTCAACTGGCGTTTACAAACTAAAATGCAATAGCTGCCCTCATATTTACATAGGACGGTAAGGAAGAATCTTTCAAACAAGATATAATGAACACAGTAACGCTATAACCAAACCCTACATCACATCAAATTACGCAGAATATATTATCAACAATAATCACGACTACAATAATATAGAAACAGATATGAAAATTCTACACATCACAACAAGAAGTCCACAGTTAAACATCTTAGAGCAATAGGCTACGAAATATACAAACATACAATAACACATCCACAACACATACTTAATACACAATTACAGTTCAATACCCACACATTATTCGATATCATGATACATAGCACACAAACAACCACCCGCACCATAGGAGCAACACACCCCACCCCTACAACTGAGGAATGCAAATGGCAGAATGCAAGATCAACAGGAACAACAGTAGTGCATAGGCCACTGAAGATGACGCAGCACCGGCGTCGAAACGGGCCGTCTGTCTAAGGTACATAACCTTTTTTAAAAATTTCAACACTTTTAACGTGTCATTAAATAATTTTAAGTTTATTATTATTATTATTATTATTATTATTATTATTATTAGTATTATTATTATTGCTGCATTGTTTCCTGTATTGCTATTAATTATAGCTTATTTGCTATTAATTTTTATACTGGTTGAGTGAAAGAGGAAATCTTACAGAATTAACTCTGCAAATAAAAATAAGTAAATCAAATAAATCAATAAATATTTAAATTGTAGGAAAGTCATCGTAGTATTAGCCTTTATCTAGAGAAAATCAAAACTCGAGTGGGATTTAATTGACTATTAGTCTATACGATTAGAAGAAATAAGGTACTCTAATGCAATAAAATTGACTTACTAACATTTTATTTCACTAATATTAGCTTCACCAAAACGTTTGAACGGAGACGCCATTTTCAGTTGACTACATATATGCGGTAAACAGATGACGATCACAACGCATGTTGTATAGTACCGTAAAGAATTCGCAGTTTGAAATGTTGGCAAACAAAGAAACAAATGACAGGGAGGTGATAAAAACAGGAGAAAGTATATAAAGATTAGAAGAAATAAGGGACTCTAATAAAATAAAATACGTATTAATTGACTCACTAAAATTATATTTCACTAATTTTCGCTTCACCAAAACGTTTCAACGGAACCGCCATTTTCAGTCGACTACCAATGCGGGTAATGATGATCGCAAAGCATGTTTTATAGTACCGTAAAGAATTTGCAGTTTGAAATGTTGGAAAACAATGAAAGAAATGCCAGGAAAGTGATAAAAACAAACTAACTCTAGAGAAGTGATAAAATTGTACGATAAACAGCCATAATTGGTTGAAAGAAGTCCTTTTGTGCCGTTTTATTGGTCAAAAGTTGTATAACGTAGTAAAAGTGTAATAGTCACTATAATGCATTGTGAACATTCTGCATGATCTAGTTTACAATCATTAATATAACGTCAACTGTAGCACAAACAAGTTACAAATGTTTCATGCGCAAAACATGACGTCACGTCAATATAATCTATGAACGACTAACCTTATCTCCGTACGCCCTGATCAAGAACATGATCTCTATATATGAGTTATGAGATTTAAAGAATGTGCAAAGGGAATAACGCAATACATTTTTAATTAAACATAAGCATAAGTGAAGCAACATTTTCTGTTGTGCGGGGAATTCGTGCAAGTCCGCTTGAAATGAAACAGAAAATATTGATTTGATTATTATTGGATGGCAGAATATCAGGATTCATCAGATGTAGGAAACGCCTCTCGCCATGGTACCAAATGACGTGTCAAAAGATATTTCACCCAGTCCCAAATGCACTGTACCAATCTTTCCAAACATTGTGGATTTCACTTGTAACAACCCAAACGTGTCACGTCTGGTGCATTCGGGGTATGAATTGTCAATAGTGTCATAATTATGACGGTGAAATGAGGCTGACTGTCTTTACAGAACAAAAGCTTCGGTTTGTTGACTGAATCGAACACTGGTCCCACTGGGTGAGGCCGTTATTCGACTCAACCGCGACACGGACGTGTGTGTTGTATCTAATTAGCATACGAAGTGAGAATAACCAACAACACGCTGTCTTGTTTGTACGTCCCCAGGACAGGTTCGCATGTAAATTCTGCGGGTTGTCCGACGTCTTGCATTATTTACCTGCACGGCGCGGAGGGCAGCGGAATTGTGCGGCGCTGTATCGACGGGCAGTATCATTAATGCTCCACTCATATCGATTACCATCCTTTGTGCTGAATATTGTATTTTATAATCTGGAGTGTTAGTCTTGGGCGTTAGCTGCATTTGTACGAGGTACAGAAATCTTTTTAATGAATTCAACCGGCGATATATTCACTGTATGTATAATACTCGCCTCATTTTTTCATACAGGATTAATCAAGCGGAGGAGAGATACTTATAACACAGATGTATCAGATTTCCCTCAACAAATGCTACACATCACCTACTAGTCATAATTTCGAGTTATAAAAAACGGATTTATGACAGTTATATCTGATATTGTGGAGAAGACATGTAAATAAAAATCAGAAAGAATATAGAAATAAGAGATGTTGCTCCAATTCAATACGAATTATTTTTATTTTTATTATCATTTCCACATCTACATAAATTCCATTCTTAAGCACAGCATAAGTATATTCAGAAGTCACCTTGCTACAATGATAATGGAGCGGGATAAATTCGCGTACTTGAAGAAAATCTAACCTATTTTTCAGTTATTTTTCCACAACAAATCCCATATAATAAGACCAGGAATGAAATCCAGATTCCTTTCTTGTAAAAATTTACCTCTGAACTAAATTTCAATTAGTTCTATCCTAAATATAAAGAATAAAAGAAAGAATAAAACAGACGACTATGACAACGCATAGGGCCGTATTCATAGACATTTTTAGCGCGGGCTTTCTGTGGATTATCAGCGTTTTTCGTATTCATAAACCATTGTTAGCGATAGGATATGATTTGAATTCTGTACTAGTAACCAGTGGATAGCCGGGGCTAGTTTAGTACGCTCGTAGCGCGTGCTGCGAAATGTCTATGAATACCACCCATAGTGTTTAATTTAGAGAATCTAGTCGGCCAAAAATCATTTTTCGGAAGCTAATAGCTCAGTTTTCATTAAATTTGGTTTGTACCTTTAATTATTGAAGTGAGTAAGATTTTAATAATGAAAATGAATATAGCAACTAATTTTACGAAAAATAAAATCAGCAATATTGTAAAAAAAAACATAATGTGGAATGCGCTTAAAATTGAAAGAGTAAGACGAAGGGATATTGCTACATATCGTACTCGTTCAGACGTCAGGTGCATCCCCATCAGAATCTGTATCCTCGCTAGTAGTCTCTTCTTCTGCAGCATCGAGTAATGGAGGCTCGGAGAGTAACTGCAGCACTTCTCTTGAAATCGACCGCCATTTTCTCTCCTTAATTTTCCTTAAGCTGATGATGTAATGGTCGGAAGAAATAAGTAGCCTGAGCAAAAGATCGGTATTTGTTTCTTTTCTTGATATTTTTTCTTGGGAAGACTTCTCTGAAAAGTACATTATCTTTGTTCCTCGTTCCTGGGTTCCTCAGTTTACCAGTAGGTATAATAGTGTTCTGTGACCTTCTGTCCATGAGCCAAGAGTCTGTGAAGGTTTGTAGATATATAATGCTATTTGTGCAACCATAAATATAATTCCCTTGTCTCTCTTGCACACATGCCAAATGTCAGTTTATGAAAATTTCAAACTCACAAGAAAAGGTTTCTAATATTATACACGTAGACGACTTATAGATTTTCATCCCTTTCCGTAAACATGCGGAAGTGGAAATCTTTCTGAAAAATCTTATTGCGATATTTCCATAGTTTTCATTGCGACTGCTTTGCTTTGTCATGTCAACAAGTAGTCCCCTTTCCACTCTCAAACTAACCTATGTTTAATGTTTCGCACTAAATAATACGGTGGATATAAATTATCTGTTATAAGATTTTGCATTTCCCTTAATTCTTTATATTGATAAGAGGTCAACTGTAAATTAGTAATCAAAGCGAGATTCTTATTAGGTGACACTGTTGGTCGTTGCTGCAAAACAATTTTCATTTTTTTTTATTTTGTCGCACGTTGAAGTGATGCATGTGAAAGCTCTACATTACTGGCCGTATTTTTTCCCCTAGAAACTCTGAAATTCATTTGGGCAGTAGAAAGCTTTTCTTCTGGCGAACTTTCCTCAGAAAGTGGACTATTTTTTCTCCGGTTTCATATTTCGCTCAGTTCTCCGAAAATTTACGTGGACGTCCGCGAATGCTTGTACTGGCAGATTCAAATTGGAATTGTTTTGTAGTAGATGGAAAAATATTATATATTTCGTTCTCAGACTTTGCATCTTGGTTCAAACACAGCGCATTCTATTTCAAGAAATTTGTCTCATTTCTGCAGCATTTTTCCGACCGTAATTGAGTTTTCGAGCATAGAAATCTAATTCATTTCTTTATTGACTGTAAAATGCCTTCAGAGCAATCTTTGAGACCAAAATTTTTAAATATATATTTGAGAATTTCACTTTTCCCTCGCTCTTGCTTCACACCTCGAAAAGGTTACGTAGCGGATGGTATCTGAAAATAATTAATAGTCATTCTGTATGCATCTAGTTGGATAAATAAATCACGACGTCTTCCTCAGGAAAGCATAATGAATATGTGCACAAAATTTTATCGAGGTGATAGAGACACCTTTTAAATTCAACAAAATATAATGTAATAATGTAGAACTTCGACTCTCTGCACATGTTTATTCAGACACTTACTCTAGACCAGCCGTGACGTCAATGTGTCTCGCGAGCATATTGTGGCTCGCAATGATAGCTGTGCGTTTCTCTTGCTTCCTATCTCCCCAACCCCCACCCTCTCACTCACTGGAGTCAAACTCCGTTCCATTTGTATTTGCCTCTGACCTGCGAATGGCGTATCATCGCAATGTCTCTCTCGAAACCATGTACCTCTACAAAAACGAAAGTTTCAAGTAGGATGGGAGGACGCATTTTTTTTTTTGCTGCCAATGTGATGGAATATTAATTGTATCGTTTTTTCACAAGTATTACGAAAAAAAAAATGGTTCCATAACATAAAACGGCATTATACTACATGACACTCATGAAACATTAAAGGTTAAGTATTATTATTATTATTATTATTATTATTATTACTACTATTACTATTATCTCTGTACGTCGATCCTTTTTTCAGCGGATGTACGAATAATGCGGTTAGACCTTCAATTTAAACTCACAGATTTACAATGTGATATTAAATGAAAGCTAGGTGTAAGGACTTGACAAATGTTTAACTTTTCAAATCTTTGCCAAAAAATAAATATCCGAAATTTCGTTATTTCGCTTGCTCTGTTGAAGCCATGTTCGCTACAACTTAAGTTTGTAAAAAAATTATTTTCAACAATGAAAATAGTAAAAACCAAATTTAGATCACGACTGACAGACAAATACCTTCGTGATGAACTACGACTGGCAGTAAGTGACATGATTTCCGATTTTGAAACTCTGTCGCAGAGACATTCTGAAGAAAGTTAATTTTAGTTTGTGATAATATGTCCTATATTTTCTTATTCATACTTTTAGTAGTTACAAGTACTAAACATTAGTTTATAACCTTATACTGAATAAAATTATATTTAAGTGCTTAACGTAAGGAAAATGAAAATCAGTTAATAAATAAAACAGTTGCTTCACTTCCCCTTCGGGTGTCCGTCTCCCTCCATAGGTGCTATGCACGTTGCAGGTTACATAGTGGCTCGGCGCACGATCACATTTTCGCCACGGCTGCTCTAGACAGTAAGATAATTTTTAGCAAAAGAATGAGGTTATTTGTAAGTATATACCTTCTTATAATATATCCACTACTGTGTATTACAGAAAAATATTATATTAACTTCCTCACTTCGCATCATACAAACACAAATTGCGCGCCTATCCCTACAGCGTAAATGATCTTATCGGAGACATGCAACTTTCGGTCTTTGTGAGGGTCCCCTACCAGAAAAGCAGATCTGTATATACTTGGATATTATATTTTGGAGTGTTATAAACACGTCTATATAAGAATTTAGCATTAAAGACGGGTGTGTGAAAAATGATTTTTGGCCAGCTGGCTACTTGAAATTACACACAGTGTAACGGTGGGGAAGTTATATTTTTATTAATTTCATTTATATGTATATATATTATATGTAAATATATATTCATGTATTTTATTAATTAATTTGTCTATTTATATGTTTATTCATAAATTTGATACTTTATTTATTTCCTCATTCATTCATTCATTGCCTGACTAATATATTTGTCCATTTATGTTGTATGCATCTATCTATGCATGTGCACATACACACACACATGCAAGCGCGTGCGCGCGTTTTGCCCAAGGACAAGTCTTTCGCTGCAAATCCAGCATTCTCCAATATTCCCTATTTTCTGCCTTCCTCTTTGTTTTCTCATATGAACCCTATATCTTAATGTCGTCTATCATCTGGTATTTTCTCCTACCCGGAATTAGATTAGATTAGATTAGATTTATTTATTTAACCTGGTAGAGATAAGGCCGTCAGGCCTTCTCTGCCTCTCTACCAGGGGATTACAACTATAACATGAACAATAAGATTACAATTAATATTAAATTTACAATTACAATTACAATACAAATTAAAGTACGACAAGAATACCTGATTAATGAAAGCTAGACATTTTATCATAGAAGTTAAGAACAAAGAATATTTTTGTATTTACTAAATTACAAATTAAACCTACAATAACAAAATTCTATAGTGATGAAATTACCGGATATTGAGATATTTTGTGGTAGATTAAAAGAACTATTTACAAGAAACCATGTCTGAACGAGTCTCAATTACTGACCAAGTGCCTAGTAAGTTTGCGTTTGAATTGAATTTTATTTCGACAGTCCCTGATGCTAGCAGGTAACGAATTCCAGAGTCTTGGCAGGGCTATTGTGAAAGAGGATGAGTATGAGGAGGTGCGATGGGATGGTATTGTTAGTATTGTTTCATGGCGAGAGCGTGTGTTCAGATTGTGGTGGGAAGAAAGGTAAGTGAAGCGAGACGACAGGTACGAAGGAATAGAAGAGTTCAAGATTTCGAAGAGAAAGAGAAGTGAATGTAAATTTCTTTTCTTATCTAGTTTAAGCCAACCTATTGCTTCCAGGGATGGGGTAATATGATCATATTTACGAACATTGCTTACAAAACGTACACACAAATTATGAGCACGTTGAAGTTTCATTTTGTTGTCGCTGGAAAGGCCAGTCAGTAAAATGTCAGCATAGTCAAAATGGGGAAATACAAGGGTCTGCACAAGGGACTTTTTTAAGCAAGAGGGAAGATGAACATTTATCCTTTTTAGCACATGAATAATAGAATATACTTTTCTGCAGGTTTCTGTGATTTGCATGTCCCAGTTGAGATTATTATACATGTGAATGCCAAGATTTTTTACCGAAGAACTGAAAGGGATATGCACTTCTTCCGTTCACCATTCCTTCCAATGCATCCTTCAGTAGGCAGTTTCTTCTCAGTCACTGATCCAACCAATTTATTTATCTCTCCCTGATCAGTTTTAGTGTCATTCTTTCTTCACCTACTCTTTCCAGCACAACTTCATTTCGTATTCTGTCTGTCCACTTCACAAGTTCCATTCTTCTCCATATGCACATTTCAAATGCTTCTATTCACTTATCTTCACTTCGTCATAATGTACATGTTTCTGTCCCATACAATGCCACACTCCATACAAAGCACTTCACTAGTCTCTTCCTTAGTTATTTTCCAGAGGTCCGCAGAAGATGTTCCTTCACTGCAGCATGAATTGAAGTAATAAGCGAAAATTAAAAAAAAAAAAAAGAAAAAAAAAGAAACTAGAGCCAGCAGGAGAACAGAAACGGCGCCCTTTACGTGTAAACAGTTTAAATAAGCTGTATGTCGACAGTTAAGAAGCCTCAAGTACTGAGTCTGTTCAATTCTGTTATTATTAAGAAATAAAGAATTAACAAGTCACCAATTCAAATGGTATGGAAAATACAAGTTTCACAGCTTCCATAACTGAAACTAAGTAATACAATTAAAAATACATAAAAATTGATAATGGTCACATATTCTGTAGCGTAAAATGTAGGAGAAGGATGTATTATTTTTCCATTTTTCTTTAAATAATAATTCCAAAGTGTTTGCTTTTCCAACGTAAATAAGAATAAAGTAATTTTAAAGTTAAAAAATACTCCATTTAAGTCTACTGAATAAACTGACACTACCTTTCCCCTAATACTGACGCACCTCTATAAAAGATAAAATTATATGTGTGCTCTTTAGAGTGCACAGTGTATAATTTTGTGCAAATCCCAGATGCAAATCCATCCTTGCTTATAGCATGGCACCATTACGTATTGCTAACAGCTCTCGCGAAGTGTTGGGAATGTCTGGAGTGACTGCTTATAAAAAGAAAAAAAAAGATAGTATCACTCTCTTATTTGGCAATTTTCTGCATACACGAGCAAATAAAATTCTCGTTTCGCTAGGAACTGAATACATTCATCCATTCCAGATACTTTGTTGAGATGCAAGCTACGGAGTCTTGCATAAACTTACTATAAACGAAATTGCTGCAAGAAAACGGTTAGTAAGTTACTTCACATGCGAATACATAAAAATGAATCGAGAGAACCGAAATTTAACACAAATGTTTCCCCCAAAAGAATTGTAAAAATTTAAAAATGCAGGCTACATGTTATGTAATAAAAATCGTTGCCCTGAAACTTCTAAGCTGTTTATACAGCATTTCATTAATAATATATTAGTGTTTCCATTTAGAACATAATTTATGCTAACTGTAAAACAATTTTCTGCACGACCATGTTTTTTTGTTGTATTTAGAGCTATTGTTGTCAGGCCTTGAAAGTTAGAATTCTCACACAGAAACTTGTTGCTGTGGAAACCATTTTTCATAACATAAAACATACTGAAATAGACCCATTATAGTGCACTTATTGTTACTTAGTTACCATTAGAATGCAGTTTTGTGAAGACTTTGGAATAATATTGCTCTAAATGTTTAATGCAAAATATTATTGTATTTGCAATTTTAAAAATAAGATCGTGCAAAAAATGTTTTACAATACACGTTTGTGAAGTGCATTACAAAATCATGGAAATTGAAATACTCGCTCTGCTTGTTTTTCAAACTTTCTCTTGATGTTGTAAAAAGAACTTCCCAACCTTGTATCGTAATATGCTGATAACAAATCTCGTTGTTCCTGCAATAACTCATATGTGCAAAATATAACATTTTTCAGTAGGAAAAAAACACATTTATTCATTCTATGGTAGTGGTACATAGGAGATTGTAAATTCTTACATTTTCGAAAGAAAGAAATGTTTCTTTGTTCTGAAAAAAAGTGGCGTTATTACATTCACTGCAGCTAATAGCGCCACTATGCGTCATACTTTTATTTAATTTTATTGTGTAAAACCTTGTCACAATTATAACTTTTGAAACAAACATTCCACAGGAAAGGCTACAAATGATCAATATCTAAAAAAATCAATATTATTGTCCGTATTTCTGGACAGTTGTAACCCGTTTTTTGAATTGATGATGTTAATACCTTCGTACCATATTTAAATATAGTCTACGTAGGCCTATTCACTTATAAATAAATTACACTAGTCAACAAATTCAAACTATTCCTACAGCAAGAATGAAATAGGCTAATCTTGTCTAATTCATACCTGCTGAATATGAAAGGACAGTAATAAGTCACGTTTTGTGTTATAGATATATAGCCTTTAGTTTGAAAATCCAAACCTTTCTGCATATTAAAAATGTATATTGCTCTCATTTCTTTTACAAAACCGTGAAGTTAATAAAATAGCAAGCCAGCTGTTGAAATTTATAAATTCGGGAAAAAATTAACACAAAGCCTCACATGCCTAATAAAACAAAGAAAATGTTACGTGATGGAATTTTTGCAGTGCCTTATTCGTCATAAAAACATGCAAAGTATATAAAAATAATTATTCTATATGAATCTTATAAACATTTTGTTGATTAGTGTTATTTTAGGACTTTAAATTCATTGGAAAAGTAACTTCTCAAAATGTTCGTAATTCCGCAGATTGTTTACAGAAGTTTTATGCATTAGTAAATACAAGTAAGTTGCGTCATGCAACTCTTTCACGAGTGTATGAAGCATTGAAGAACATGTGCAACACAGTTTCACCGCGACGCCCCGAATAGAAAGGGGGCTGGTCAAAGCGTGACGCCGTCCATTGTGCTAGGGAGGCTTGTCACTTGCTGGGCACAACAATTATTCATCTATTGTAGAACCATTACTCCTGTACGTGCAGGGGGATTCTGATACACACACATCGCTCGACACGCACCACACTGCGTAAGGCTTCCCTTCAGTACAGCTTCGTTCACTGAACAGGCAGCAGCATGGGATTTCAAAAACCAGGTTGCATAGAGGGAAAATACAGTTTGTCAGCTTCATACAAAGAGAAAAATAACTCAATACCATGTCAAAACCGCAATTGATAGGACATCGTAAAGCTTGCGAATACGTAAAACAAATTGGCAAAGAAAGAATAGGCTACTTTGCAACCTGCTGCATTGTGAAGTGACAGAAGAGAAAAATGAATGAAGAGATAACCAAATTACTGAGAGGAAGATAAGTATGGCACGAGGGCTGCGTTGAGAAAGGACGCGAAAGAGAAGAAATAAAGACACATCTCGAGAAATGGAAACAAACATCCTGATCTGTGAAGTCGAGATGGCCGTAAAAGAAAAAGAAAGTAAAGATGACAGGTTATATCGATTAATATCATAACGATGCCATAGGGGTAAACTTAACTTCCACAAAGACAAACTGTACACAGACATACATATTTATACACAACGATATGAATAAATACACACAGACAGATACATCCACAAACAAATTCACATTTCCACCCTATTCCAAAGTTCATTTCTGGCACAGATCCCCGATTACATTCCATGGTCTTTTATCTTTTATGAAATTATGGAAGGAACCGTGTGGCAAAAAGTCACTTATCGTAGTGGAAAAACCAATGCTATTATGACAAAGACCAAAAGGACCACGAGAAATATAACAAGGGTCACGAAAAGAACAAAGACAAGAACCACGATAAAGTTCACGACAAGAACCAGCACCATGATATGGACTATGAGAAAGACAACAAGAACCATGATAAGGACAAGGGCAAAGACAAGAGCAACTACTATTATAAGGATTACGACAAGGACAAAGACGAAGACAAGGACAACGATTAGGACCACGACAAGAATCACGACATGGACCACAACAGGATCACAAAAAGGTCACGATAAAGACAAGAAAGCCATGATAAGAAACATAGAAAAAAACTAGGGCCACTATAAGGACCACGATGATGACAAAGACAAGGACCACGATAATTCTCACGACATGGACCACGACAAGCATTACGATAAATATCACGATAAAGTCCACGATATGGACGACGAAAGAACAACGATAAGCACTACAACAAAGACCACAACAAAGAAAATAAGGACTATAAGGACAAAACAAAGACAAGGACAACGGCTGAGACCATAATAAGAATCAAGACATTAGCCACGACAAGCGTCACAATAAGAAACACAATGAGGACAACTAAGTGTCACAACCACGATAAGGACCATGAAAAACATAAAAAGTACTACGGCAAGGACAAAGATAAGGACAATGAGAAGTGCCACGATGAGGATCACGAAATGGACCACGACAAGTATCACGATAAGAATCACGACTGAGACAAATACCACGATAAGGACCAAGACAAAGGCAACAAGGACCGTGACTCAAAAAGTATCATGATAAGGACCACAATAAAGACAACAAAAATCGGGAAAAGAACCATGACAAAGGGAAGGACCATGATGAAAATCACGACAAAGACAACATGGATAAGAGTAAGGTACGTAATTTACGGAATATAAAATGTATAAAATCTCAAGTTGATTGAAACATTCTAAATTTCATTGCTATTATTAAAAAATTGCTCCATTCATAATGACATCTTAAGTTCTGAATTATAATAATTATTTATTTGTTAAAGTATGTCGCAGTCACGCATTTTGATATGAGTTTTTTCATAATGCTTTAAGTTTTTTATAATATCATAATTGTTTATTTTGTATTGTACATATGTGACCATTAATAATTATCGAAAACAAGTCTCATGTCTCACTGCGCTCGCAATCGGCCACTTAACCCCAGGACTCTGTAAAACTTAGTTCTAGGGTTATTAAATAATTAAAAAATACTCGCGGGTATAGGGTTCGAACTTGCTCCCATCTGCATATCACGATGGAGATTTAGCCGACTGAACTATTGAGAATATACTTCGTTCCATAATGTCTGAGAGGCGATGTAAGTTTAAACATTGCAGGCAGAGGAGGAGAGAAGTGTAATTGCTATTCAATCAATGACAGAGATCTTATTCCACGCTTGTCTTGAAGTTGGGCGGGAGTTAAACGCTTCAGACCACCCAACTTCAAGATATGTGTGGAATGAGTGCTCTGTCATTGGTTCAATAGCTATTATCCTTCTCCCTCTTTCAACCGGCAATATTTACGTCCACCTCTCAGACATTATGGATCGAAGTATAGACGGATTTTTCTTCTGCGGGATATGTCGATCTCGCCATGAATGCCCAAGTTTCGAATTTTTTTTTTTCAACTAAGTTTCGGAACTAGTTCCAACAACAATCCAAATAGATTGAATTTAAACAATTGAATTACTCGTTATCGTGTGTATCAGGGCATCCAGCCTCCGATTATCTGCAGTGTCTACAATATTCCATTGTCTCATTCCTTTTTTTTTGGGGGGGTACTGTACATATCAGTCAGGACTTCAGCTCCCTCTTCCTGCCGGCAATATTTACGTCGCTGCTCACAAGCAAACATTCTGATGGAGGCAGGCAAAAAAATGTTAGATTTTTTCCTTCCACCATATTAATAGTGTCATAAGAAGTGCTTATACAAATTTTGACCACTCGACTGCAATTACTAGTCCGTCCAGAAAGTGATTTTTCCTGGAGCACAATTGCATGTAAATATTTATTGAAACAGATACAGCAGTTGTTGTGCTATTTGTCAACATATTCCCCACTGGAATTGAGACATTATTCATATCATGGGATACATGTTTGTGTCCTTGTGTCGTAGAGGTCAGCCACCTGGGATCGGAACCAGCGTTTGACAGCCGTCTGCACCTCTCTGTCGATTTTGTATTTTAGTAGCTTATTTTACGACGCTTTATCAATATCTCTTGTTATTTAGCGTCTGAATGAGATGGTGATAATGCCGGTGAAACGAATCCGGGTCCAACACCGAAAGTTACTCAGCATTTGCTCATATTGGGTTGAGGTAAAACCCCGGAAAAAACCCCAACCAGGTAACTTGCCCCGACCGGGAATTGAACCCGGGCCATCTGGTTTCGCGGCCAGACGCACTAACCGTTACTCCACAGGTGTGAACCTCTCTGTCGATCCCATGATATGACATATTATATCTCATTTCCGGTTGCGAATATGTTAAAAAATAGCTAAAAAATTGCTGTATCTGTTTCAATAAATTTTCCCAATGAAATTGTGTTTTGTTTCTGTTAATGGCCCCTGGCAAACTTATTTTTACGACCCTCGTAATTGCGGTCGAGTGGCCAAAATTTATATAAGCCCTTCTTTTGATATTATTAATATGGTGAAAGAAAAAAAAATAATATTTTTATCTGCCCCCATCGGAATGTTTGCGTCAGACTTTATGGAAGAAAGCATAGACGGAAGATTCTTCTTCTACGGGACATGTCCATCTCGCCATGAAGGCCCAAATTTCGATGTTACTGAACGAATTTTATATACACATATATATTTATTTATTTTCACAAAATATTAACTATTTTTCAGTTTTCCAAATAAGTTACGGAATTATTTCTAACAAGAAACGAAATAGATTAAATTTAAACAATTGAATTACGCGTCACCTTGTATATTTGGGCACCGAGCCTCTGATTACACGCAGTGTCTTATATCTGGGACTTGAAACATTCTATCGTCGAGCTTTCTTATACTTAAATTATCCGAGATCTAATCGAATAAAATATACGTATAATTTTGGCGCTTTGTGCGTGGACAGATGGGCGGACAGAATCACAAAAACCACTTATACTGTACCTCTTTAGCGACTATGTATTATTGCTATTATTAATATTGTTATTGTTATTATTATTACTCCGTATTATTATTATTATTATTATTATTATTATTATTATTATTATTATTATTATTACGTGTGTCTAATGCCTACTTACTTCACTTCATACTAATTGAAGGAATTTCAGTTTTCTCGTGCAGATATTTGATCTGAACAAATGTAACTTTTCTTTCTGAAAAGGAATTTCGAAATATTACATATGTTCGGATCAAATTTCTACACATTTGAAGGACAAAACTAAAATTCTTTAAATAATTCATTATCGTAATACACTGCTGTCTTAAATTCGCATGTGGATATCAGGAATTAAATCAATGGCTTTGTCAAAACACGCTATCAAATGTCTCATATACATCAATTTTTATCTAAAAAAGGAAGAGAAAACAAGCAAAATTGGATTGTTTTTTTGTTTGAAATATTTCAAATAATAACCTCCTGAAATTAATGATATTACTTTCTGTTCATACGGTATAAATATATACTTACTACAACGAAATTCAAAGGTTAGACGCAGCCTATGTCTGGACCTACAGGCTGATTTTCAAATTAATTTTATTTCAATACATTCCTGTATACAGAACAATTTCATTGTTCCACATCGAACAAATTATATACCTGTCTGTACTATGCGGTAGAGAATAAGACTTAAGTAATGAAGCGTTTATGCAGAGGCAAAGATAGTTATATGTATACAAAGTAAGGAGCAAAAGATGGAAAGCAAATTAGCCTGGAACCGTTTAAGAAACATTTGTTATTTGAAATGCATGAGCGAATTGTAGGTACATGGAAACTCATACCTGTAGGAATTGTCTCAAATAACTTCAAAGTCACATCAATTTCCAACACTACGAAATGGACTCCAGACGACGTATTTGGCTGGTATTATCAGACAGCCAAGACTCAAGCGACATTGACAAAAACAGTGATGATTATTATCAGTATACAAATGAAGACATTGTCTATAGTTTTGTACAAGGTATATAAAGTTTTCCTCCAGTTTAGTGCAAAAGGAGTTGCTTTTTCACGCATAAATACTGTAATTATTATTGTATCTATATAATTACAAAGTTTACGTAGTCACTCAAAGACAATATTCCATGATTGCACAAAATCCTAATACCAACCAGTGCCAACATCATAAGCTTTTTTAGAACGCTTTTGGTTTCAGAACTACTGGATTTAAGACTCTGTTGGACATTTGTACTATAGCCCTTCTACTACTACTCCAGTGTACAACGTTCTATAGCAACTGTGGTCATGGCAAAGAAGTCCTAATTTTCCTCTTTAGGGATTGCTAGGAAGATATTTGTGTATTAAAAACAGATTTTGCCAATTTGTTCCATGAAAAATTGTTTCAAATCAGCTTTATGTGCTCTGCTTACCATCACAAATATAACAAATTTATTTCGACCTTGCGAAGAGGTAGATAAGCAGGATTTTCAAAAGCAATCACTACTCGGTACTTTTCAACAAAATATTCCAAATAACATGTAATGCATCATAAGTGATTAGAAGTTGAAGGAAGATGAAAACTATGCACAACATTAGAACATTTTTACATTTTTTAGTGCAGAACAATGAACTCACATTGAATGGTAAAAACAAATTAACAGTAGAAACAACAGACATAAAGCTTGGTAATGCCTATAAAATACTGATTCAATGTTTCAAACATTATTAATATAATTTAAATCTCTAAAGAGAAACAAATAAGAAAGAACAGTCCCTCTCTCAGTAGAGTAGACAAATTTCCTGTGATCTGCTACTTACAACTACGTTAAAATTTTTCATTGAAGGAATATCATCCACTGGTAAAATTTGACGTAAGATATGAGCGAGAAGATGAGAGTCATCGACTAGAGTTTCCTTATGGTAATTGGGTTGTAGGTTTATATTGCTGCAGTAATCTTAGGATTTTTGTATCGTGTGGTAATAGGGATATCAGACTGGCAAGGTTTTAAAATATCTAGTTAATTATTTTCATGGAGATATAATTATCTGGACAGCTTTAGAAACCTTAAGACGTGGTACGACAGTATGCCTTGTAAAAAGGTTCGTCTGACGCTTCTGAATATTGTGTACCATCTGCCTCTGATAAGATAAGAGAATATGGAGAACGCATTGGTTTTGGCGACAACACCACTTATTCCAGGAATGAAAAGATTACTAATGATTCAGCGGACTCTGATGCAAAAATGGCATGATATATTTTAAAAATTGGTTCAACATTTTGTCTTAAATACTTTAGAAATGTATTGTTACAGGCCTAATCGTAAATAAAGCTTCATACCGTAGCCATAACATTAATACCAAATTTACTGCATCTTTACGAAAGTTATCAATTTGTTCTTTATTACACAACTAAATATATTGTAATATGAACACACCCGATCTCAGTTCCAAAAAGCCTACACCGTTCCATGCAATTCAGAAAAGTGAAAGGTACTAAGATTAATGAAAGGGTTGCTTCGTTTCTACATCAAGTGTTATGATAATCATTAATCCACTGTATTTTCAACACGATTAATGTACATTACTCTGAAGTGAAACTTGAGGAATCATCTCAAAATATAATCACAAACCTCTGAAGATGAAAGATACAGCAACTGTAATAATTGTTGTTACATGAACTATATCGATTGTGACCAAATAATCTGTTACTTAAGTGCATTTTATTTTTTCAGCCTTTGGTTCTATTGCAGCACGTAGTGCTGTTTCTTCTATTTGTATTTCTTCTATTCTTTATTAGTTTACTAAGATTTGGTCAGATAAAAGAGAAACAGCATGAGTGTATAACTCTGCACGTACGTGTATTATTATTTTTACAACTAAACACAGATGTTATATTAAAGTGAGAATTGTTGGTTATTTTTACTGACACAAATCTGTATCTGTATTGAATCTAGTACGACGCACAGTGTGCAAAAACGCTAATCTAGATGGAAAAAATTAGTAACTACTCTGGATTTCAATGGATTCTTATGAAAATTTGTAAAGATCTTATAGGTAGCACATATTTTTTGTGCACAAAGTCTGATTACATCTGTATGGTATCTGTATGCGTAATTGTTGTACAAAGTTTAATAAAAATGTGTTAGATAGGTGAGAAGTTATTAATTTTGTCTAAATTCACCACTATAAAGGGGCTGTTCCTCTTATATAAACATAATCAGACTTCGTATACAAAACAATATATGCTACATCTAACTTCCGTATGAAGTTTCATAAAAATCTGTTAGAAAGGAGAGAAGTTATTAATTTTGTCTAAATTTACCCGCTATAATTAAACGTAATCAGAGTTTATACACAAAAAAATATGTGCACCTGTAGGGCTGTATAAAGTTTTATAAAAATCTGTTAGAATGCAGAGAAGATATTAATTTTGTTCAACTATTAGATTTGCTTTCTGATCCATTGTGAGTTTGTTAAGGTTGGATAAAATTGTGTCAAATGTATTTTTTTAACCTGATATTCGATGTCATGTGAATAATTTTGCAGGCCTAAACACTCACACAGTGATTAAAACTTCCTTATTCCAATATTCATTTCTGCTGTTAAGCCAAACGTGAAACAGTTGCCGCCGCGTTACCGTACGCCCCACTACTGAAAAAGAATTAATTACTGATAAATGAGCAAGAACGCGCAAACTTTAAAACAAGGATTCAACACTCTAAATTATGCTGTATTAAATGGTAAAAGAATTGCTGTAACAGGATGTACTAAAACTCACATTATATTTGGAGAACTTTAAAAAATATACATTTTTCAATTATAATATTTAAATCGTATTGTGAGAAGAAAAATATTTTCCAAAATTGTAATTGAAGTTACATTAGTAAGAACGTACCTACCTGAACAGACTACATGTCTCACAACACAATAAATCACTAACAATTGGCACTTATTCACCCACATAGTAAGCCTCTCTGTCTACGAGTGAACCGGATCGAGATGTGTTTAGAAAGAATTCGTTGTTCATACCCTCCTAAATATAGTTTGCTGCTGATAAAACGTAAAAGGTATTTCTCACAATATTATCCAAATGTTAAAGAACATGAAGTCATATTCATCTATACTTAACTTAACAAGTGGAAATTTGATTTTTGTCCACCTAGATTGAGAAAATTGCACACTGTGCGACAGTGTTTTGCTTATGTTTTGGTGTAATTCAATACCTGCACACCTAATGAACTCAATTAGTTCTATCACACTCCTGCTGTATGTGTATCAGTACTTTGAAACAAATCTCCACAGTTTACTCGGCTATAAACACACTGTATTTCAGTACACAAGAAACTTGTGTACCGGTAGCCTACTTCGTCGTAAAGTCAGAGTATTTACCTGACGAACACTTCTTGATAAACGCCATCTTCAGAACTAACGTAAGGCGGAAGAAAATCAGGACTTGAAATTCATGGAAGAAAAAAAAGACGCTCCTTTAGCTACTGGAAATGTACTCGTAAAATATAATATAACGCAAGAATTTACCAACAGATGAACACAATTTTACGTACATCATGTTGTGATGCGCGACGCATTTCTTTTGTCTTTAATGTCGATTTACTACTCCAAGCCTTTTAATTAATCTAATGAACTTCTGCAATCACAAAACGAGGCTTTCTCCGAGGTGCTGACTGAGAAAGAGGTCCAGTTATTCAACATTCTCTTTAGAAGTTGAGCAAACAAAACCTCTCCTCTAACACCCTCTATAATGGCTTGAAAGGGATGAATTATTGATTGCCACATTATCGCACTGTTTGCTCTTCGCGGATTGATGGATGATTATAAAATGAGTTGCGGAAGAAACGAAGAGGGAGGCGTCGATGTAAAAACAACTCGAGAATCGCGTATAGACCCTTAGAGACAGCGGGACACTTAGCAGTGACTTGAGTTGGATCTCTGTGACTACATCATGAGAAGTATCAACAGAACGAACATAGGTTATTCTACTATTGCCCAGAATGAAGTTGGGATTCTAAAGCCTCAGTTAACAGGTTATCTATAGCACTGTCTGAACGATAGCGACTTTAATAGTAAGAAAAATTAAATTTCGAAGAATTACGGTCAACATGTTACTCCTACAAAACATATCTACATAGAATCGGCGAGATTCGAGTCAAGGCCTTCAATTTAGCTCTCTGTTATTCTATGATGTCTTCATTTTTCCTATGGTGATTATGGTACCTAATATATGAAATTATTTACCTTATATCTAAATTATGTTCCACTTTAATAATTCCCTCTTTCATTCATAGTTTTCTGCTCAAGGGCAGGTCTTTCACTGCAGATTCAGTATTTTCCAATCTTTCATATTTTCTGCCTTCCTCTTAGTCTCCGCGTATGATCCATATATCTTAATTACTTCTATCACCCGATATCTTCTTCCACGAACTTTTTTTTCCATATTCCTTCTAGTTTATCCTTCAATAAGCAGTTTTTTCTCAGCCAATGACCCAACCAATTTCTTTTTCTCTTCCTGAGTAGTTTCAATATTATTATTTCTTTAACCACTCCTTCCAACGTAGCTTCATTTCTTATTCTGTCTGTCCATTTCATTGGCTCCATTGTTCTCCATATCCACATTTCAAATCCTTCTAATCGTTTCTTTTCACTTCGTCATAATGTCCATGTTTTTGCACTATACAATGCCACACTACTCATTAAGTACTTCACAGTCTCTTCCTTAGTTATTTTTCCAGAGATCAGCAGAAGATGCTACTTTTTCTATTAAAAGTTTCCTTTGCCATTGCTGTCCTCCTTTGACTTCCTGACAGCAGCTCATGTTACTGCTTATTGTAAACCCCAAGTATTTGAAGCTGTCTACGTACTTGCTCTACTGTCATTCATAATTCGCAAGTTTACCTTCTTTAATTTTCTTCCGATAACCATGGTCTTCATCTTATTTTCATCTCATACTGCACACAGCTGTCATTTAACTCCAGTAGTATATCCCTTAGTATCGTCTCTTCTGCTAACAACGTCATATCATCAGCAAATCTTATGCACTCTATTCTACTTCCTACTATCACACCTCATATGTTTTGAAAATAGTTATTCACTAAATCCCTTTAATAATATTATTGTATTCAAATACTATCTTACTTTGGGGAGTATTTCATGACTCATATGACACAGAATGTACCCAGGGTTTGTTTCATTAAGGTAACTCGATGTGAGCGCCGTGTGTGACGCGACAGACATTGATGGGATAATTCAACTTCTGCCAAGACATTGGATAATACTGTATATCAGGTGTTACCGTACCTACAGCTTGTTTTAGTTACTGTAAGATTCGTGGTAGAGACAGCATTTAGAGTCAGTATTTTATGTAACTCCACAAGAAGAACGTAAAAGGAAAATCAGGGGATCGCGGAGATCTTTTCAGGAAAGTATTTTCAATGCTTCCTACCATTCTTATCCAACGTTCTGGAAGCGCCCGGTTATGATAGTTACGAAATTTACAGTAATAGTGGGAGGACTCCATCTTGCCGATGCAGATAACACGAGGTAACAAAATTCAATCAAGTTCTTGTTTATGTTATTTTTCTATGTTTTCCTTTATTTTGAGATGTTGATTGTGATTACAAGATTGCATTTTCCCTAATGTCAATATTTTAATTAAAATAATGTATTTTTCAGTTTCCTTAAAAACAACTAAAATTCATATGCTGAGATAATATAACCAGAGACATAACGCGTCATAACACAATATACAGTCTACAGTGGTCTGACTAAGTACAAAATAAAGTATAAAATTGAATTTTCCATATCAGAACGCCTTCATTCCAATATATAGATGATTATTAATTTTCCGTTCATTCGCTTGACCCCTCTTCACACACTATGCCCCATGCATAGTCCCCCATCATAGTACAATCCCAATGCCCCTGGCACCTTCTTTCCAGAAGGTGAATATTCTGGTGAAAGTGCTCAACATATTCTTGTTCACAACTTCTAAATCCTGTCTAAAGATATCAATATAAGAAACAAATAGTGCATTTTGACTGACATCCTACACCTAAGCACAATATGACTCTGTATCAAATTCTCAACCAATTTCTTTTAATTCTTCCACCTTTGGTTTCCTAGAAACCATTGTGTTAGCATTCTAAACTCTTAGTTTCATTTTGGAGAAGCCGATAAGCTCACTGTATTATAATATCAATTTTTGTTTACCACCTGTGCTTATCTTAATATTTGGATTTATATGAACGTTTTCGACACTCGGTGTGTGTCATCTTCAGATATGGGGCCTATGTCATTGTGTGTTGTGAAGCCCTAGCTTCTTAATTATGTTGTGGGTTGTTCACTTGTGTATGGCCTTTCATGATTTCTTAGTTTACTATAAGCAGTATGTGGTTGGTTATTGTGATTCTGTTAAGTTCTATCTTTTGAAAAACCCGTATAGGACAATAAAATTATGTTAAAAACATTATAACACATAATTATAAACAAATAAAAAACAAATAAATATATACACTATAAAACACTGCATACACTATATTACTTTTTCACATATATGGTTGGCTGTGTTGGCCTGTTGTATCGTTAAAATTGGGTTACTTTACTGTTCTTGGTAAGAACTGTCTTTTTGACGCACTTACACTGATATTCCATATTGTATGTTGGGGGTTTTTTGATGTTGTTCAAGTTGACTGCTGTGGATCGTGGATGCTGTTGTTGAATACTTAGACGTATATAATACAAGCTATTTTCTGTTGGGTCCGCTGTCTAGTATGGCCATGCGTGTCTGCAAGAATTTACTTTATATTAATATATAGAATTAACACGATTTTGTTTTTTATTAAGTTGGAATCTGTCGAGTAAAGTGTTGTATGGAAAATACTTACTATTTTAGATGATGTTGGAATGTTCCTATGTAGTGCATGGCTGGGACTAGAATGGCGGGCTCAATTACAATATTTTCTTAATGTACGTCATCTGGAGTGGGAAGTGGAGGTGGTATTGGTGGGACCTGTATGGTTGTTGTGTGTGTGTTTGTTTCGGCGGGAATAATTTAAACAAGTTAAAAAGTGGGTTATTTGTATTGGCTATTTGTTCATTGTGAAGGGGTTTTCCTGAGTTAAATTCTTTTGCAATGTGAAATTGTTCCGCGGTGTCTATTGTGGAGTTATTTATGATTTTTAATATTTTTAATGTGTCATTTATATTTGTCAATTCATGATTTTCTTCGATGAGGTGCTGTGCAAATTTGGATTTGTTCCTATTGTAAATAAAATCGGAGGTGTGTTCACGGTATCTAATTTTGAAGATACGTCGAGTCTGACCTATGTATGTTTTGGGGCAGTTTTTACATTTCAATTGATATATTCCGCTGTTTAGTAATGGTTCGTAGTTGTTGATTTTGTTCGGAATTATATTGTTTAGTTTATTGTTGGTGCTGGGGGCTATATTGATGTTTTGTTTTTTGAAAAAGTTACTGAGCTTGTTTGATATTTTCCCATAGAAAGTCAAACTGTGCCATTGTTTTTTGTTTTTTGTCTTTTATTTTTGCGGGTTGGAGTGTAGTGGAGTCTTTTTTATTTAGTTTTAATTTTCTTTTTTGTATTAATTTATTGATCAATTGGTTTTCATATCCGTTTTCCCTAGCTAGTTTTTTTATGTAATTTAGTTCTTTGTTGTAATTATCTTTATTTAATGGGGTTGTAAGCAATCTGTCGATGAGAAAACGGAATTTGCTGATTTTGTGTGTAATGGGGTTTGTGGATTGTTTGTTTATAGAGTGTGTAGTTGAAGTTTGTTTTCTGTATATGTTGAATGTTATTATTGGAGGTTCTATTGTTATGTTTAGGTCCAAAAAGTTGAGACTATTTTTATTGTTACTTTGTTCTAATGTGAATTTTATATTTTGGTGCAGTTTGTTGAATTCATTTAATATTTGATTGTCTATGTTTTGAGTGTTTTCATATAGTATTAATGTATCGTCGACATATCTCGCGTAAATACTAAAGTTGAATTTTTTGCTTAGGTTATTTATGTGTTTGTTTTCTAGATCTAGTAAAAATATATTAGCTAAAAATCCAGAGAGGGGGTCACCCATGGCTAACCCTGTTGATTGGGTGTATATTTTATTGTCGAATTTAAAGTAATTCTGTTTTAGAGATGTTTTCAGTAATTGAGTAACTTGTTAGATTAGGTTATTGTCTAATTGGGCCTCGTGAAGTTTTCTAGTGACTATATTGATGGTTTCATCTATTGGTATGTTGGTGTATAGATTGGTAACATCTAATGAGAGTATTTTGGTGTCATTTGTGGTTTTCAGTTTTTGAAGTTTTTTTTAGAATTTGTTTAGTGTTGATGATAGTGTATTGGGTGTCATGGATGATGCTATTTTTTAGAAACTTATATAAATATTTATTGAGTTTGTGGTTTGGTGCTTCTCTACTGTTTACTATAGGTCTCATTGTCATTTCTGTTTTGTGGGTTTTGTGAAGTGTTTTTAGGTTGGGTGCTTTAGGTTTTTTCATAATATAGTTATGGGTTTTGTTTTTTGGTATGAAATCTGGTGCATTTTTTATTGCAGTTTTTATTTGTTTTTGATATGTTTCTGTAGGGTCTGATTTTAATTCTGTGATCTGGTTGCTATTAAAGAGTGTATTGGTTTTGTCTATGTATTCTGCTTTATTCATCAGTACTATTGCGTCATTTTTATCTGCTTTTATGTGTATGATGTTGTTTTCTTCTAGTTTTTGTTTTAGTAATTTTAGCTCTTTGTGTTGTTTTTTTTTTTTTTTGCTGTTATGAACTCTTCTTTGGTTGTTGGGTCTTTTACGTAATTCTCTATAATTTTTGCAGTGCTATATTGTAGAAATTCTTTGTTTTCGTGGTCGCTATTCTGAATGATGTGTTGGGTTTCCATTGCTAGGTTTTCTATTACCTTGTGTATATTGCTTGGGGGGTAATTATGTTTGTAACCTTTATTTAGGATGTTTATTTCTTGATTATTTCGTTTTAGGGTTGTTAAGTTTACTATTCTATTATTGTGTGTAGTGTCGTTGGATTGTTTTTGTGGTTGGTTATTAAATAGGTTGTTTAGCTTTTTCTGTAGTGTTTCGTATTTCTGTTGGATTACTTTGTTAATTTTCTCTTGACTGTTTTTATAGATAGTGTCCCAAACGTTCCCGAAAGATTATGCTAATTGCAAATGTAGGTCGTAAAGTTTCTTATTCAAGTAGTTTTTCTTTTTGTGTAAGAATGCACCAGATTTCATACCAAAAAACAAAACCCATAACTATATTATGAAAAACCCTAAAGCACCCAACCTAAAAACACTTCACAAAACCCACAAAACAGAAATGACAATGAGACCTATAGTAAAGAGTAGAGAAGCACCAAACCACAAACTCAATAAATATTTATATAAGTTTCTAAAAAATAGCATCATCCATGACACCCAATACACTATCATCAACACTAAACAAATTCTAAAAAAACCTCAAAAACTGAAAACCACAAATGACACCAAAATACTCTCATTAGATGTTACCAATCTATACACCAACATACCAATAAATGAAACCATCAATATAGTCACTAGAAAACTTCACGAGGCCCAATTAGACAATAACCTAATCTAACAAGTTACTCAATTACTGAAAACATCTCTAAAACAGAATTACTTTAAATTCGACAATAAAATATACACCCAATCAACAGGATTAGCCATGGGTGACCCCCTCTCTGGATTTTTAGCTAATATATTCTTACTAGATCTAGAAAACAAACACATAAATAACCTAAGCAAAAAATTCAACTTTAGTATTTACGCGAGATATGTCGACGATACATTAATACTATATGAAAACACTCAAAACATAGACAATCAAATATTAAATGAATTCAACAAACTGCACCAAAATATAAAATTCACATTAGAACAAAGTAACAATAAAAATAGTCTCAATTTTTTGGACCTAAACATAACAATAGAACCTCCAATAATAACATTCAACATATACAGAAAACAAACTTCAACCACACACTTTATAAACAATCAATCCACACACCCCATTACACACAAAATCAGCAAATTCCGTTTTCTCATAGACAGATTGCTTACAACCCCATTAAATAAAGATAATTACAACAAAGAACTAAATTACATAAAAAAAACTAGCTAGAGAAAACGGATATGAAAACCAATTGATCAATAAATTAATACAAAAAAGAAAATTAAAACTAAATAAAAAAGACTCCACTACACTCCAACCCGCAAAAATAAAAAAACAAAAAACAAAAAACAATGGCACAGTTTGACTTTCTATGGGAAAATATCAAACAAGCTCAGTAACTTTTTCAAAAAACAAAACATCAATATAGCCCCCAGCACCAACAATAAACTAAACAATATAATTCCGAACAAAATCAACAACTACGAACCATTACTAAACAGCGGAATATATCAATTGAAATGTAAAAACTGCCCCAAAACATACATAGGTCAGACTCGACGTATCTTCAAAATTAGATACCGTGAACACACCTCCGATTTTATTTACAATAGGAACAAATCCAAATTTGCACAGCACCTCATCGAAGAAAATCATGAATTAACAAATATAAATGACACATTAAAAATATTAAAAATCATAAATAACTCCACAATAGACACCGCGGAACAATTTCACATTACAAAAGAATTTAACTCAGGAAAACCCCTTCTCAATGAACAAATAGCCAATACAAATAACCCACTTTTTAACTTGTTTAAATTATTCCCGCCGAAACAAACACACACACAACAACCATACAGGTCCCACCAATACCCCCTCCACTTCCCACTCCAGATGACGTACATTAAGAAAATATTGTAATTGAGCCCGCCATTCTAGTCCCAGCTATGCACTACATAGGAACATTCCAACATCATCTAAAATAGTAAGTATTTTCCATACAACATTTTACTCGACAGATTCCAACTTAATAAAAAACAAAATCGTATTAATTCTATATATTAATATAAAGTAAATTCTTGCAGACACGCATGGCCATAGTAGACAGCGGACCCAACAGAAAATAGCTTGTATTATATACGTCTAAGTATTCAACAACAGCATCCACGATCCACAGCAGTCAACTTGAACAACATCAAAAAACCCCCAACATACAATATGGAATATCAGTGTAAGTGCGTCAAAAAGACAGTTCTTACCAAGAACAGTAAAGTAACCCAATTTTAACGATACAACAGGCCAACACAGCCAACCATATATGTGAAAAAGTAATATAGTGTATACAGTGTTTTATAGTGTATACATTTATTTGTTTTTTATTTGTTTATAATTATGTGTTATAATGTTTTTAACATAATTTTATTGTCCTATACGGGTTTTTCAAAAGATAGAACTTAACAGAATCACAATAACCAACCACATACTGCTTATAGTAAACTAAGAAATCATGAAAGGCCATACACAAGTGAACAACCCACAACATAATTAAGAAGCTAGGGCTTCACAACACACAATGACATAGGCCCCATATCTGAAGATGACACACACCGAGTGTCGAAAACGTTCATATAAATCCAAATATTAAGATAAGCACAGGTGGTAAACAAGAATTGATATTATAATATTCTAAACTCTATTTGCATATACAAATTATTTAGATTGTAGCCTAGTATCACTGGAATCTGAGGTCAGGAAAACAATTTCACCTTTTAGTTTGCTTGAGGTGATTTGGGGAACATCAGTTTAATATGACATAGAGCTTCAGGGTTACTATAGAAATCTTTGGTAAATTATTTCACGTTTCATATGGAGTGGTAGTAACAAAATCTTCGTTAAAAATGTCAATGTATTGAAGCCTTCTAGCCTTACACTAATGAAATTGGAACTACTTGACTGCCTATACCTACTGTTAATGTTTGGATCATGTGAGATCTACCTGTGGTTGTGAACTCCATGAAAAAAGAAATGGGCCACACAGTTTGCGATGTGAAATGGTACAAAAGACATTTAACTTTGGTGAATCATATTAATGTTCAGTGATAATGTGTGGATTTTCAGTATCCCAAATTCCATAATTTTGAGGATTTACTTTCCAACTTACGTGGATCTATTCATATCGAAATTCAGGACGCATTAAGATTTTTCTGCACCATTTAACATCATCGTTCTAATTTTACACATGTCACTTGATTCATCGTATTTTATCCGCCAGGCTATGTGCTGTAAATGACTGAAATTGGGACTTGGGGAGAGTCGGATAGTATCGGACATCGAGTAATATAGGACAGTGAGTTTCTTTCATCTACCACACAATGATAGTACCTGATTGACATGGTTACGTTTCTGTGATGTCGCATAGAGAAGCGTAACCATGTCATTCAGGTACTACCATATGGTAGTAGATGAAAGAAACGCACTGTCCGATAGTACCCGATGTCCGATACTACCCGACTCTCCCCTATATTTCTTCTCTTTTGTACGTTATTCATTTTTAATAATGTCAAGGATTTAGAAACTTATTTCATAGGAAGTATTTCTCACTGAGTTGCCTTAGGGTTGTACGATGATTGTATTTTGGATCTGTAATTTTCATACAACACAGTATATAACTTTTTTCTAAAAGGAAATTTTGAATTATCACAATCACCATAGTCACCATCGTCATCATCCTGACAGGTAAAAGGTAAAGTTAAAGGTGAGGTGGTGTCTTTCAATGAACTGTCGCGGACTGAATCTGTTTCATTATACAGAACTGGCAGTGGTAATAGTACTATTTGTGGCATCACTTGTGTTGTTTTTACGTGATGGTAATCAAAATGTAACATGTTTTCAGAAAATGCTTAATCGGGCCCTTTTTCGTATCACGATCATACACAGAGTAAGCAATATAACGCCTATTTTATGCAGCAAAATGTTATTACGAGTATGTGTACATTTATAGACACGGGACCCACGCATTCGGAAAATGAGCAGAAGACGACCAAGGAGAAACGGGTTCGACGTTTTTCCGGAGAGACTTGAGAGCAGTCGACGAGAACAGCGAGGGACAGGCAGGCATTGAAAACACTGGAACAAATGACGAACACTATGTAAACTGTGTATAGTTGTGTATTGTTTATTTAGTTTTTTTGTGTGTGTTAGTTTGGATACTTTGTGTGGGTGTTTAATTGGTATAATTTACGTGCTTAGTAGTATATTTTTGTGTGTTTAGTTTGGGCAGTTGTTTGTGTGTTTAGTTTGGATAGTTTGTGTGTTTAGTTGGTACAATTTATGTGTTTAGTTTGTATAGTTTTTGTGTGCTTAGTTTTGATAGTTTGTGTGTTCAGACCAGCGGTGACCAAAACTCGAACTGCAGTGATTACATGCGACAGACAGCCTATGAAGTAAGGAGACGGAGGAAAAGTACTTGGCATGAAAACTAGAACCAGCGGTGGTTGATCAATCCCGGAGATAAACGTCTCAAGCTTTGCTGTATCAGTAATGTCACTGCTGTTATTAAGAGCCAGTGAATAATATACGATTTTTTTGCTTCTTTTTTTAACTTTCTTCTTGAATGTAATCAGGAATTTTCTAAATTCTTCTCTCGATACTTGGTCGAGAAATTCGTAGTTTCTCAAAATTAAAACTTGTTGTGAACAAGTTATTTAAGCTATTTTAATCATTACTCTTGAGAAATTCTGTTCTATTAAAAGGCTTTAAAGCACGAGATATTTCAAATCCCATTAGGTAGATGACTTCCTTACATTTATTTATATCATCTTTCTCTTCCAGTCGACCTGGTTGGCGAGTTGGTATAGCGCTGGCCTTCTATGCCCAAGGTTGCGGGTTCGATCCCGGGACAGGTCGATGGCATTTAAATGTGCTTAAATGCGACAGGCTCATGTCAGTAGATTTACTGGCATGTAAAAGAACTCCTGCGCGACAAAATTCCGGCACATCCGGCGACGCTGATATAACCTCTGCAGTTGCGAGCGTCGTTAAATAAAACATAACATGTTAATTTATGACTTTTAACAGTTCGTTGGCACATAATATTGAATCAGTTTTTCTACAATATTATTATTAATGAATAACTAATAAATAGTTAAAGATTAAGAAGGTTAAAATAGAGATGAAACCTAATAATATTACCCTTCTAGGGAGAAGATCTAATAATATCAATATTCATGCACGTACAGAAGAATTATAGAAACACATACTTAGTGATCAGTAATAATAATAATAATAATAATAATAATAATAATAATAATAATAATAATAATAATAATAATAATAATAATAATGCATTATTCAGCGTGGCAATTAATGTGTCTATATACTCCTAACTGAATCGTTGAGCAAAGTAAACATTACATTTTGTCCTACAGAACAACAAAAAAGTTCTCTTTCTAATTCTTTACGAAACCACTTATTACTGCTTGTAGAGACAGCGTTTGTAGAGCGACATGACACCGCCACTGCTTTCCTTCAGTACACGAATGAAACACACAGCAATGTACAGGAAACCTCTCATACCCGTTTGAATGTCTGCGATTACACGATGTAATCACGACACCAGCTTTGGTGACCGCTGGTTTAGACTGTATAATTTATATGTTCAGTTTGTATAGTTCTTTATGTGTTAAGAGTGTATAATTAATGTGTTCCGTTTGTATGCTTTTTTGTGTGTGTTTTTAAATTGTATAATTTATGTGTTTAGTCTGTGTAGTTTTTCGTGTTTATTTGGTATAGTTTGCTTGTGTTTAGATTGTAAGTGTGCAGTGTAAGCTCTCTTGGACTGGCTCCCCAAGTGTAGTAAACCTTCAGGTCACCCTACACTACTGTAGAGATTCTGATCTTATAGGATTCCAGGCTTTTTATATTTCTTAAGTATTATTCTTGTACAGTTACCCTTAAAAAGAATGAGACGATTCTTGGTCGTCGGAAGTTAAAGTTCTACAGCGCGGTTCACTCGATATCGACGTAACGACAAGTACCATGAAAAATAGAACAAGAATTGTTACAAGGACAAGGACCAGAATAAGGATCACGAAGAAGACAGCCATTTAAGGCCACGATTTCACAACTTAGCTAGGGTAACAAAATATCATTGATTCTCTGTACCGAATGGCAAATGCCGGCTATCGGATCTACATTCTGGACTGCTGCTGTCACTGTCTTGTCTCGGTAGCTCATATAGTAGCGTGTCGGTTCCTCCGTATAACCGACACATCTCGTGTTCGATCCCAGGTGAAACTTTTTTTTATTGAGTTGTAATTAATTTGTTCAGAGTTCCTCTACTATCTAATTTGTTGAAAAAAAATGGAATAATTTATGTCCAATTTTTGGGTCTTACAAGTGGGCTGAACCTAGTCAAAAAAAAATCTTACTTGGAAGTTAAAAGTGTCCTTCCTCAAACAAAAATCATAAAAAACTAAAAGAGACCTGGTAACTTAAAATCTTGTCCACATACCATCAGCTTCTATTACAGCTCTAAGTCGATCCGGCATGAATGTCACGAGCTTGTGGAATAAGTTCTGATCCCCGGCGAGATCTTCCCAGGTGTCAACAACTTGATCCCACAATTCGTCTCGATTTCGAGGGCGTCGGTGAGCATAGGTGACTATCCTTCTCTTTTTCAATTCCGCCCATAAATTTTCGATGACATTCAAATCAGGTGACTTCGGAGGCCAATTAATGATTTCGATCTCGGGTCTCCTTTGAAACCATCTTTGAATGCTTGCGGCATAGTGCACGGGATGGTTATCCTGCTGGAACAGCAATGTTCCTCCGGAAAAACGTTCTCGGACGGAAGGAAGGAAAATATTTTCCAGAATGTGCTCGTAAGTTCCCGCATTAAACCGGCCATCGATGCGTTCTATAACGCCAGGTCCACCCCCAACACGATATGCTAAAGTGCCCCGATCTTTCACGTCGGTGCACATAGCGCTGATCATGTCGGAGACCATCCTCACGATAGA
The DNA here is from genome assembly GCF_040183065.1 of Periplaneta americana. Taxonomy (NCBI): domain Eukaryota; kingdom Metazoa; phylum Arthropoda; class Insecta; order Blattodea; family Blattidae; genus Periplaneta; species Periplaneta americana. The sequence goes on from NC_091124.1 coordinate 101,353,817, forward strand.
CACGGATAGGACCTTCGTAGTCACTCGAGATGGTTGTTTCTTCGGAGAAAATTACATTTCTCCAATCGAAATCTACTCGATTGATAGCGAAGACAAGACTGTTGACAGCTTGTGCTTCCCCCAATTTTTCCATTTGCGCAGCCCTCCGGCTTCTAATACCGCGGTTCCTCAACCTGCTGATCACAGTCTGTGAAGAACCGGGAAAGTTAGATGCTGCTCTTATTTCGTTAGCAGTCAGAAAGGGGTCCAGTTGAACTGTCTCGAATAAGAGAGCATCCTCTTCCAATGAAGAAATCCGCGGACGCCCAGGAATAGGGCGATTTTTGACCTCCCCTGAATTTTGGTAACGATGAACCCCCTCGCGGCTGTACTTCCAGGAACATCGACCAAACGGCCAGCAGATCTAGCCCCATATCCAGCCTCAACTAGAGCTATAAATCGCTGTCTCATGTCACGTCGGTTCGCCATTAAGATGAGAAATGAGGGATGACGATAATACTTTAGTGTAGACATGACTATTTAACGTGATATAGAATTATTGAAATAATGGGCATCTTGCACAGTAAGAGTTCAAAAATCAACCCTAAATTAAATATTTAAATAACAGGATATAACAGGAAGTTCAATTGTTGCGAAACTAATCAAATTAAATCTAATTACATTAAGTAAACAAATCCCAAGTTATGACACCACATTGCTACAGCTAAATTGTAGGTTATTAACATAAGCATTGAATAGGTCCGTGCTTATGCGTTGGACGACAAAACCAAACATCGAAAGTTCGAATCTTGCCGAGGAATATAACTTCTTGCTTTTTATAATGTAAATCAGACTTCTAACTACATTTATATTTCTTACATTTATTAATATTTATAGCAAACATTGAATTTGTAAAGAAAAGACTTTAGAAATATCATATGGAATTTGTGATCTGTAGTGACATAAACATAGATTATCTCTCGGAACTTTTCCATAAAAGTAAATTAAATTCACTCCTTGAAACTGGAAACCTTAATCGTAGAGTCATTTTCCCACCTGCATACCAGCTGAAGTAGCACAGCCATTGATAAAAGGTTTGTACACAGAATTAGACTGACAGAACCTATTCGACAGAACCTATAATCAATGGCTTGTCTGAACATGATAAACAAATCCTAAGTGTTTCCAATGTCACTGAACAATTTCAAAATATTAATTTAAAAACTAAGAAAGGGTCGTAAATGCTGTAGCCTATCTAGTGATTATTTACATTTATATCTACGAAATGAATCTTGGGAAAACGTATATGATACTGATACTACTGATATCAAGAGTAAATGTATAGTATTTTTCACTTAATTTCAGAATCACTTCAGTGGATGTTGTCCACTCAATGTTGTAAAAAAAATTCAAAAGTAAAAACATGTAGATAACGCAGGGACATAAAATCTCGTGTATTAAAAAGAAGAATCTGTGTGATGAGTTGCAATGTAATGATCCTCATGTTCTTAAATACTACAAGAAGTACAGTGTAATTTATCAAAAATTATGAAAGAGGGAAATAGAATACATTTGAATAGAAAAGTACAAAATTCAGATAATGCAATTAAAGCTATTCGGAATATTATTAAAGTTAAACTTGTAGATATCCTAAGAAAGAAAATATTTTTTCATTAAAACCAGTGATTATAAAGTAGAGGATCCCAAATCTATTGCAAATTCTTTTAACGTCTTATAGTATATAGTAAAGAAATATTATTGACAAATTAAACATTCAAGATTTTGCAAAAGATACTGCAATTGGTAACTTAACAAATGCATTTAATAATTAGTATTAATATATGTAATTAGTCAATGACTGCAAAAGTGCTTTTTCGTTCAATCATAACATGAATAAAATTGAATTCACATTAAATTAAACACTATTGCAAACACGTAGATAAAATAGTTCAAATCAACTGAAGGGGTAAGAATGAAATAATCCAAAGCCACACTTTTAACAAAAATTGTTTTTGTACGAGTGCATTTCTTACACATATGGGAAAGCTACTAATAAAATATAGTAATAATTACTCAACAAATGACATAGCCTAAGGACTCTAAACCTTTATAAAAGTGTATCTGTGTGGCTTAGGAATATTTTTTTAATTTCATTTTAATTGTTAATTTTTAATATATATGCATTTACATTGTATGTGTGTATGTATAAATGCATTCATTAGATTAACGTTTATAATACTATAACTTGTAATTTTGTATTGTCTGTGATCATTAACACTTAATCTGAGGACTTTTTAAAACTCTATTTCAACGTTATTTAGCTATTTCAAAGTTATTTAGATAAAAAAAATAATTGTGTAGACGAGGAATCGAACTCGCACTCTTCTACACAACACGCAGAAGTCTTAGCGTCTGAGCTATTGAAACGACACGAAAGCTTTCCTTTCTGTGCGGAGTGTCAATCTAGTCATGAAGGTCCATTGTCGATTTAAGTACACGATTTGTGTATATATTTATCTTTTATTTACGCAATATTATCATATTTTTTGCAGTTTTTGAAGTGAATTTCGGAACGATGCTAGTAACAAACCAAATAGCCTGAATTTAAGTAACTCAATATTCGTTATCTTGTGTATCAGTGCTCTGGTCTCTGATCATGCGCAGTGTCTTACATCTGAGACTTAGGAATATTCAATCGTCTCATCCTTTTCTAGGGAAACTGTACATATAAATGTCACTGTTTTTACAGATTTGTATATAATGTATTCAAAATCAATCATAAGCATACGCACTTTGAATATCTGCAAACTGTACGCGTACCTATATGTGGAGAGAGAACAGAAAATCATAGAAGAAACGAATGAACGTTTGTAGAGAACTATTAAAGAACACGACAAATTTGTCCTCAAATATGTGACTCAACTGATGCGTGTAAACATGAGTAATGAATGCATAGACGAACCTCTTCAAGTCGTAATGTCGTGGTATAAGTCTAAAGCATCTGTTAAGGAATGAGCGCTGGTTCGAGTCGTCATAGGGAAAGAATTTCTCATGAAATTTCGGCCAGTATATGAAACCGGTGCCTACCCATCATCGTGATCAATTTTGGGAGCTAAGAATCCTGTTTTCAAAAACCAGCTACAGCGGCTGGGGGGACCATCGTGCCAACTAAAGGTTACCCTGTTCTGGTTGGATGATCTTTCATCTCTACTGAAGTATGTGGACGTGAGATGAGTAGTAGGGTGCTTGGTAACTGCCCTTCATGGGATTTTACGCCACGGATTATGTCGATCTCTTATCAATTTACCGGAAACTAATTAGCAAGTCATAATTAGGAACCTTTAGTTACGCATAGTATAGCAGACATTGTCGGGTAGTAAGATTCGTAGACGAAGTCCAAAGGATTAAAATACCTTTTAGTATGCAAGATAATTAGTGGTATTTATTTCAAAACTTAGAACCTTAATTTGTTTTCGTGTCTGTTCTTAATTTATCGTTTCTTGTTGTAATTGGAAAAGACTTATAGACATGGGAACAAGTTGATAATAACTGAAGAAAGTATAGTCTATTATTTTCCCCTTAAATACCGGTATGCAGACTTATTCTTATAGTGCTATGGCAGATGAGATTACAAATAGGCCCTATCATCCAAATTACTTGGTATCTGATATGGTATGAGCTGATTACCGTATTTCCATTCAATACGTAATGCTATTGTTTATGATTAAAATGAACTTACTGTAAATCGATGAAGATGCCGGCCACACAATTTCCACTTACCTGCAAGAAACAAGAAATACAATATTAATTTTAACTGTCCACTTGTATTTGAAAGCATGGACATGATCTCATGAAGTTATATGAGAGTAAAACAATAAACAATCGAAACAAATTGTTTTTACATAATATATGTTATTAAAACGAAGAATTTATCGACTAAGAATCCAACAACAGGAGAAAGTCCGACTTCAACACGAAATCGTGGCATTTGAATGATACTATCTAAAAGAAATTTACAAATTTCTAGAACAGTATTTTTAATTTCTCTCACAAACATTTAAAGTCAAATGTGCGATTTTACTAAAATAACTGCGCATTAATTTTTAATTACGGCTCAGTTTGCATTTCGAAAACAAATATCTTCTTCCCAGGTATTACAGTGTGTTTTGACGTGAATACGCCTATAAGTTCGGCCCTGTTAGTCTACCAGGAGCCATCTCGGAAATTTTATCAACATATTCACACGAGGTTTGTCGTGTCTATACTTCCTAAACTACACAACATATTCCAATAACGCAAACGACGACCAACAGACGAAGGATCAGTGTAACCCAAAGAGTTTGTAATATTACAAACTCTTTGGTGTAACCAAAGTAACCTTGAGTTGAAGCGGATGACGCCATCTAGTGATACGCGGGAGAGTGAATTTGAGGCACGCATTGGCGGGTCGCGCGGCAGCCGAAGCAGTATAACTTAAGAATGCGAAGCGATATAACGTTCGCAGTGGTGTCAAATTTTTCGTAACGAACCAGGCTACAATCTCAATTGAGTAACAATCACAAATTGACAAGATAAATTGAAAAAATTTTGGAGTTAATTTGATTGAAGAGAGAAAATTCACAATGTCGAGGAATAAATGCATTGAAGATAGGAACAGGCGTATGAACAACGGATACCTTTCATTCAATAATGTTTCCTGAGAGACGTAATCACGCATAAACTTGCGGCTGTGTCTCTGATATAGCCCACCCCGATTTTTTACATTGTTTCAACGTTCTTCAACAGCTATAAGAGAGAGTGCAGAGATTATTAAAAAATATATTCGTATTCCCAAATTGTAAATTGTAGAGACAATATTATCTACTCACTTTCACTTAATAATTTATGCGTTTGATGGAGTCTGTATCTCGACTGCATGACACTTTACGCTTTCTTTTATATCTGACGTTAAAGAAGTACAATGTGAGTCCAAACATGTGTCAGTTTTGCATGAAAGAGGAACCTTCCTCTCAATAAGAGGATTAAAAGAAATATTTTCCACCAGTTCCTTGCTTATTATTATGTATAATATAACATTGATGATGACATCTGATTAAAGTCATACGACTCCTGTAATTCGGCACTAAATTCAAAATTAAAATTGACAACAAAATAAGGAACGACTTTATATTAACAACAAGAGGAGTAAGACAAGGATGCCCACGCTTACCCATAGGCACCATTAAATTTCTATATTGACAAAGTCACTTCTGACTGTTATAATGAAATGGAAATGTTTCCATAGCGATATCTTTCTACTCATTGTTTTTTTACTTCCTGATGGAATGGAAATTATTTTCTATAGAGAAGATACAAATTAGAAACATCCGTTTGTTTTAAATAATGTTCTAGGCAATTAGAATATAAAAATATCGCTAAAAAACCAAAAGTAAATGGCAATGGAGATTATGAACATTTAAGAGTAAAAATATTAGTACAAGATAAGATATTGGACCAGGTTTCTGATTTTTGTTACCTAAGTTGTGATTTTTCATATTTGAGAACTGCACACGTTTAGAATAAATTTGCCAGATTCCAAAAGATTGTTGGTGCAATAAGGAGGACTCTCTGGCGAAGTAAGAAAAGACACAATCACTAAACTTCATAAAACAATACCAATCCCGATTTTAACATAGAGTTCCGAGACTTGGGCGCTTACGAATGGGAAAGGAAAAAAATAAAAGCTACTGAAATCAGATTCCTACGATAAATAACAGGATACACTTTAATGGAACATATATATACAGCAATGAAATCAGAAATAAATATTAACTAAATGTCAATATATTTAAAAGTATCAATATGTTTACAAAATTAGTTTCAGTCAATAACTTATTTATTTCATTTAATATGATGTAATAAACAGGCATTAAACTGTCATGTTTTATTAATAATTTTCTTTAACTAAACAGACGTTTTTGACTTGATAGCCATCATCATGTCCTTTTATAAACACTTTCATTTATAAACGTACAAACATTGAAACTAATCTATTAAATAAGATTATATAAATGTAAATTGTACATTTACATACAAACATACACATACAGTACATATGTAACTGTAATTGTACATTTTTATACAATACTTTTATTCAGACATTAGTTTCAATATTTGTATGTTCGTAAATTTATTCTTATTTTATTTTATTTATTTTACGTAGTAAATTGAAAATGAATCCAATATAATTATAATATAATATAATATAATATAATATAATATAATATAATATAATATAATATAATATAATATAATATAATATATTGTAATGTAATATGACGTACCGTAACGTAACATAATATAATATAATATAATATAATATAATATAATATAATATAATATAATATAATATAATATAATATAATATAATATAAGTACATTATGCAACGAGCCTATAATGATAGTAATTAAGACGCGAGTATCTTTGTTTATGAAACAAGCGCAAGCGAGTTTCATAATTTTCATACAAGCATCTTAATTACCATTATAGGCAAGTTTCCTACTACTTTTTATGCTCGACCATATTTCTAACGTGAAATTATTCAGAACTATTCATTTTATTTGTATCTGACTGAAGATCGGAAGTGACCTTGTCCATAGCTCGTAAATTGTGAGATGTGCTCAGACGCGAAAGTATTGATTTTTTCTGAGGAACAATAATGACCTTGATGTAATGTAGAGAATAACATGAACTAATTTTGATATAACCTGGAAATTGATTTAGAAATGAAAAACGAGATGACAAATTGAATTTATTTGAATATTATTTACAATTAACGCTAATTATTATAGTAACAGAACATAACCTTCTGCGACAGTATTGGATTTCCAGCCTCCGTGACGTTTCCCTCGTTGTCTTTCGATTGCATATCCGAGAACAATCGAAAACCTGAACTTTAATGAATAGGTGTACTTTAATGACATGCATTAAAGGACTGCTACCAGGTGTATAATTACTACATTTCGGCATGTCGAGCATATAATATAATATAATATAATATAATATAATATAATATAATATAATATAATATAATACAATAATAAATAAATAAATTTAGCTTCCCTTATGAAAAGGTTGCCAGATTTGACAAAGCGTATTACATATAATTTGGAAACACACCTAAAAGGTAAAATGATACACATTATAAACGGTTAGGGAATCAGATATGCAAAATGTCAGGAAAATTTATACCTAAGTAGCGTTTGTGCTCATTTGCAGTTAAGAAAGGGGGGATATTATCAAATAGGTTAGAATGATTTGAATGCCGCGAGAAAAATAATAATACGGAGTGATTGGCATTGATATCTAAACCACAACAGCCATCGGTTAAGATAACTTGAAATTTCCATTATCACTCCCATACAAATGATTTCTCAATATCTGAATCGATCCTTTGAGGGCACTAATGGCTATTTCCTTCACAATGCTGTGTGTTAGGCCCAGGTTTTTACATTTGTTGGCAAAGAAGGAGGGTATGGTACCTCGTGCTCCCACCATCAGACCTATTACATCAATGTGGGACAGGCTATATTTATCTTTATAGAACGGGATTGTTGGTTCATAGATCCGTTTCTTTTCACTGTCCACCTCATGCAGTTGATCTGCATGTGTCTCAAATCTGATGGTGTGATCGAGAATGTATGCCGAGTTGTTCTTAATGGCAATGATATCAATTCGCCGAACACTTCCTTGTGTGGCTAGTCCCTGCACCTCTTGATGGACTGTAAACCCTACTTCCTTCAGTGCCTCGGCCAGCATAGAACGGACAGCATGGTGACGGATGTTGCGAAGGGCCTCACTATAGGGGCAGAAGCCAAGGATATGGGGAAGAGTTTCAATCTCGTTGAGACAGCGCCTACAGCGGGTACCATCCCGACTTCTACCCGGTACAGCTCGGACCGGAGCGACATAGCCTACCATTTTAAGGGCGTCTATCCATTCCGAGAGGGTTAGACCTTTGTGATTTCTTATCCAGCTGTTTGCTGGGGGGAACTCTTTGTTAACATAATACAATATAATACAATATACAGTAATATAATATAATATAATATAATATAATATAATATAATATAATATAATATAATATAATATAATATAATATAAGCTAGCCCTCTCCTGAATGATTAAGACTCGTGCTCAGACTGGGATTCCAATACAAAAAAATAAAATTGAGAGTGAATAAATTACAAATTGAAAAGTGTTAAATATCTTTAAACCCAAACTATAAATCCAATACAATTTTTTGTTTTCAGTTTATTATTAATTCGGAGACGATTAGTGCTTAAAATATTATTAGAACATAATTTGTTTAATAATCTATGACTTTAACCCATGCTATAATAAAAAGTTGCATTGATTTCACTTTTACAAAAATATAATTTTTAAAAGAACCTGATGTTGACTATGAAGTCGAAGACATTTGTCCAGTTAAAGAAAAGTATTTTTCTAATATATGATTTTTATTCTTAATATATAATTTTTTCTATTATATTAAAAACTACGTGTTTTATTCTTAGACGTACGTGTAACTAAACTTGACTTCCTTTTACTATTATTATTATTATTATTATTATTATTATTATTATCTATTATTATTATTATTATTATTATTATTATTATTATTATTATTATTATTAATTGCATACTGTTCCTGTATTTCTGCCATTTTTATATTTGCTATTGTTCTTATACTGGTTGAATGGAAGAGAAGGCTTTATGGCCTTACCTCTGTCAGTAGGAATAAATAAAATAAATAAGTGAATAAAACACGACTATTCATTAAATAATATCAAATAAAATAGATAAGTTATTGACTGAAACTAACTTGTAAAGATACTGACACTTCATGATTTAACGGAATAATAACAATGTCAATAAATATATAAAAGTAAATGGTTTGGGTGATATTATACAACAATATAGGAAAACATGGAAAAAAAAATGCAGAAAGAATATAACCACATCGTCTATTATTTCAGCTCCTCTATTACAAACCAGGTACAGGAGAATAGAGCGTCGAATAAAAAGATAGCGAGATGTTTCCTTTTAACTCTGAAACCTAATATGCTAATGATAATTGATGATGGATAATTCGTACAGGTGAAAGTATTGTTTGAATGGTATCCACCGCAATTTAGTATTCTTCTGAAGTAGAATTGGAAGGAGGAGTATTGTCTTAAATTTCTAAGAAACTATCGTACTGGCTTAATTTACTGCATAAATCAATTTATCATTTGCATTATAACAAGAAAATCATTTTTAATATTTCAAGAAAAATGGTTGATATCGAAACGTGCACTATTTTGTGTAATACAAAATCTCCTGTGATGTGTCTTCTTGGAAACATGAGATGCTACATTGCTATAGAAAACACGTTTCCTTAGCTGTGGCACTGCCTACATCTGTACTAACCGATTCTTGTTACTCGGATGAACAGATTATGTTTCAAAGAGGCCTTTTAATCAAGAGTTGTGTAATTAAACACTTTACTCAAGAGCTAGTCCTATATACAGTAGACGTATAGTTGGTTTGTAACCAGCTCTCTTAGGAAACAACAGGGACAAGAAAGGTTCTGACTTTCAGCCATAATATTCAGAGAGTGGGGGAAGGAAAAATGACGTCCAAACTTGAGGTATGCGGACGAACATGTGTAGTATCTTCAAACTTCCAAATTCGCGGCGAGAGCGGTGGTAAGTAATCTTGTCTTTCGAAGAGTCAAGAGGTAGAGAAATGTTTACCACAGGAGTAAGAACTTGGCTCGGGTACCACAAGATTGTTAGGGCCCGGCTTTAAAGCCCCGTGGGAAGGAAAACCATGGACACCGTCAGCCCTCTCGTCTGACCACTTATCTCTGCAGAGCGCACGTGAGGGTTGAGTTACACTTCATACGTCTGGAAGCTCAGGTTTCAATCATACAAAAATATTCCAACTACGGAAACTATTTACATAAAGCGGTTTTCAATAGAACATATTTCTAATCTGAGATTTAAATGGCATAACAGACACAAAAGCGGACGAAACAGTTATTCTTTAATGTAAGCTATCCAACAACAATCCTTGGGAACCACCTAACGTTATAAAATAACAATATTTTTAAGATTGGTTTTTCGCTTGTCTCCTTATATTTGCGGTGTATATGTTATGTATTTAACTTACAAGGAGAGGAGACGCTCTGTATATCACCGAATGAAATAAGATTGTGTGAGATAAAAATACAAGAAGTACTGTTTAAAGTCATACCTGGTATGGGTGGCCAATGACCCCTAGTTTTGGAAATATTGGCTATTGTTTGTGACATACTTCCGTTAGGTGCCTAATAGGGAAGCATCAGACTGTGTAAAAGCGTAGCTCATATGGTTGGGTGCTGAGTTGTTATCCAGGCAACCTGAATTCGAATTTTAATTGGTCCTATATTTTTTTCTTTTAATAATTATTAATAGTGTGATCACAGTAATCTATTTACATATATCATATTTCTCAAAGTATTGAACGCTTTATTATTTTTTAAACAAATTATTAATTAACTAACATTGTACTGTAAAGGATAAACAAGGAAATATTGCTCACATAGGCAGGTCACTGGTGTCTGTTCTGTTTCTATTCCACTTCATTTTGTACATGATTCATTATGATAAGTATCATAAAAACACATAAAACATACATATTTCCTGCACCATGCACAGCAAATGAAAGAAGGTTGTCCACAGTCACACATATTTTTCCACACTTCTGCTGCGAAACAGACATCTTTCACATTCACAAACACTTCTCGCTCGTTTATTAATTTTGATGCATACCACACATATTTCAACATGGCATTGAATATAGGAGCTGACAATTGAAAGTGAATTAAGGAGTGAATTTTGAGGGCATCCTCCATTGAAGCAATTTGTCGTCCAGTTTGTAAAACGAAAGAGCTATTTTGCAAATATTTGATAAAAATCTTCACCTGTCTAAAAAAATAAACATCACAGGACTGGCATAATACAGTATATTTGGGTGAAATCACTTTAAGGTTGCACGTTGCTTCATTTTCTTCATTTGTAAATATTTCATCATATAAAGAACGATTTACTTGCCCTTCCGACGAGTCAAGAAATAGAAGAAATGGCTGCTCTTTCACATATGTATTTATTACTTTCTCCAGGTATTGCTTATGGAGTTGAGATGTCAGTTTTCCTGATAAAGAACGTGTTACATATATATTTCCGAATTTAGAAGTGAGTTCATCTACTTGAAGTTGCACTCTTGGGCCAAATTGTCCTTTTCGTTCTAATAATAATAATAATAATAATAATAATAATAATAATAATAATAATAATAATAATGTTTTAAAACATGAGGAGGCATTAAGATTCGAACTAGGGTTGCCTGTTTGATAACTCAGCATCCAACCATATGAGCTACGCTGTTACGTAGTCTAATGCTTCCCTATTAGGCACGTAACGGAAGTATGTCACAAACAATAGGCAATATTTCCAAAACGAGGGGTTATTGGCCACCCATACCAGGTATGGCTTTAAACAGTACGTCTTGTATTTTCATCTCACACAATCTTATTTCATTCGGTGATATACAGAGCGTGTCTTCTACTTGTTAGCAAATTAGACGAAGCTAAAAGATATTTCAATGACGTGGATCAGCAAGATGCGAAGGGTAAACTACAATAATCCAGAACAACATACTAATGTAGGTGAGAAATAGTCAACTTATGACTGGGGAAAGGATTTCTAGGTGCTAAAAAAGAGAGATTTAGGACAGAATGAAAGTAAATTTTGGACTTTTAGAACCTTGTGCAATAAATTTATGATTTTAATTTTGATAAATATTCCATTTTAGATAGAATTTATGTACAAAGAATTGTGCTGACTCAAACTCTACGAGTGAAAGAAACTGATTGCTGATTGGTCAGTTTCATTTCGCATAACGCGAGTACACTGACGCGAAAACTAATTTGTAAGCTCTCGCCTAACCTGAACAATCTACTATCCCTGTTATGCCAGATGAACTTTTCCAAACGAACTGTGTTTCCAGGAAATTAGATAAAATCTTCTTCCCTTCCCTTCTAAGACCAATATCGAACGAACTTGCCAGACTACATTATAGTGTTTGTCTATAAGACAATTATTTTACATTTTAAATAGAATTTTTCTAATTTTTTGGACATTTTTGCATTTTAGTACTTATATTCTTATTTTTAATATAGGCCTACGGAAAATACTAAAAACGATTTTTCAGACAAAAACATATTTTATGCATTTATATGAGTTTATGGTTCATTTAAGCCTTTTAGGTCCCGTAAAATTTTAATAGAGGGATTCTGTGTACATGAAACGTAGAGATATCTGAATAACATATATCTAGGCGTAGGAAACTATAAGTCCTTTCTCTACTTATGACCTTTAGGATGCGGGACCACCCACTTTCCTTTCGTGAAGCCGTTTGATCTCTCTCTAAATCCGTTATCCACCTTCACCGAAAACCTTTGACAATAAGGGATGACCACTTTTGAAATACAATTGCGTCAAATATATTAGCTTATTATTTAATAAAATAAAGAAAATTCTAGAAAAAGTGAAAGAAAGATATTAAGAGTACTATTCTATCACAAAAATTACTTTACTCAAAAGCGGAACATATAAAAAGGCTTCCAAGCTTACAGATTGCATATAAGGTTCTTATCCGTTTACAATTAGAGAAAAATATACTGAAATGAATTTTTATTAGGTTATTTTACGACGTTTTATCAACATCTTCGGTTATTTAGCTTCTGAATGAGATGAAGGTTATACTGCCGGTGAAATGAGTCCGGGGTCCAGCACCGAAAGTTACCCAGCATTTACTCATATTGGGTTGAGGGAAAACTCCGGAAAAACCTCAACCATGTAACTTGCCCCGACCGGAAATCGATCCAGGCTACCTGGTTTCGCGGCTAGACGCACTAACCGTTATTACACAGGTGTGGATACTGAAATGCATGGCATACATAATAATACTACTAATAACAACAGTTTAAACAGATCCCGTAAAGTGCAATGCCTTTCCCATTGGAGGATGTCTTTGGACTTGTGTCACATTTGAGCTATGTACATGGGGTTTCCTGACATAATGAGAGGATAAAAAAGTGAAAGAAAGTATGAAGTAGGTTGGTAAATAATGTGGATCCCCAGCTAAAATATCACAGAAAAATATTATAAAACTTATTATAAAATAGTTATGATTAACGTAATAATTAAAAATGTTGCATACTAATATTTATTCAGCAGCGAAAATTTTCCTTGTCCGAGAAATGTCATAATAATATGAAAAATGCCTCGAAAAATGATCTTAAGGAGTATAGAGTGCAATAAGAATGGCAAAATAAATACGGGAAGAACGTGTCACTTGTATAAGCAATACGGAATTGATAGGAACGATTTTGCTATGGTAACTGTCAGTAATGTATAGTGAACAATAATAATTGGAAACAATTTCGAAAACAAAGGATATTACAAGATGACTTCACTTCGGCGCTGCATAGTTCTGAGGTTCAACATATAATAATACTGTCCTCAACAATTTCCCTTCAGATAAATACAGTAGGTTACTCGTGATGAAACAAGTCAGATGTCAGCGGAAAATGTTTCGTAAAAAAAATGAGGTTCGATTCCACGCACATTTTGTTATATATTTGGTGGAGAAAAATATATTGCGAAATGATTATTTCCATTCTGAGTTACTTCCACACAGACTATCCGTTCATCTATCTGCCTACATGTTCGTGTATCCAGTCATCTTCCTAATCAATCATGAGTCTATTAATAAATCCATCCATCCATCCTCCCATGCAGTCATGAATCTGAGAATATTATTTTCTTCTTTAGAACATTCCGCGAACATATGTTATATCAAAAACTATGATTTATATGCACAACCTGTGGAATAAGCAAAATGAAACGAGAAATATGCAATTACATGCAAAATAAAATTTCTTGTAGGGTTTACTATCCTTCTAAAGAAATGAGAATGATGTCAGGTAGGTATACAGGGTGTTAAAAAAGTATCCAATATTTTAGGAGGTGATAGTATGCATGAAAACAAGAAAATAATGTCTAATAAACATGGGTCCTACTACACATAGTCTACTTCTTAAGATCTAAACACTTGTTCATAGGAGGTGCTCAATGTGACGTCCATTCATGGCAATGCATTTCTCTGCCCTGTAATACAGCAGACTACCAGATAATCATACCGTAGTTGACAGCCCTGGCATGGAATAATGATACGTCGCAAGAAATACTGAAAACAAAAGTCTGGTTACGGATGTGAGCGAGGTTCAGCAGAGATGGTGTGAATTTTCGTATTCAGCATGTGTAGGCTGATGAAAAACCCTATGCAGTTGAAGAAAGAAGGCATCAGCACCGATTCTCAATCAACTTATGGGCAAGCGTTCTTGGTGATAGATCAATAGGGAAATACGTGCTACCACGGAGATTAACTGGGGTTCTTTATCAGGACTTCCTTATTAATGTAATAAAACTAATTTCAAAGAGTGCGTGATTCCTTACTCCGACGGGCAGAGGAATGCATTGCCATGAATGGACGTCACATTGAGCGCCTCCTATGAAAAAGTGTTCGGATCTCAGAAAGTATGTGTTGTAGGATCCATTGTATGATATACATTATTTTCTTGTTTTGATGCATACTAGCACCTCCTAAAATATTGGATACTTTTTTTTTACACCTTGTGTATAGGATGGAAGGGGATCTATTACATTAATTCATAGAGGTAATAGATCAAACCAATGCGAAAAAGTTTTGTCAAATACGTTTTTTGATACGTTCAATAGTTTTGAGAATGCGAAATGTAACGTGTTGTAACACTGCAAAGAGCAGCTATGCTCCTGGAGGTCATTTCTCCGTAGTTGGGGTGAGTGTAACGCCAATCATCCACTCCGCAAGACTTGCGAGAGGAGAATGTAAACAAAAACGTCTCATCAGATACGCTTCGATCAAATTACCGTACCTACATATGTAAAACTTAACACATCACTTAACATTTCTGTAAACTTAATTTCTTTTCCAATTTATTTGTAATTTCTTCGAAGATAATAGCTTAAATGGAGATTGGGTTACAGAATGTGTATTCATAATGTTATTTTGAGTTTATATCAAATGTAAAGGGATCTTTAATGGAAATGGTTTTGTTTTATAAGAATGTACATTCTTTACTATTTTGTAAAGCAAATAAAATCAAAGAAATCAACAGATAGTGTGAATATTAAATAAGGTTTATGGTATTAAATTTACAGTTAAATAGCGTAATAATTAATATCTCTGAATGAAAATAATCACGAATAAAATAGTTACCTTTGACTTAGAATAAATCATTGGAATACCATCTACGATACAACATGCATAATTTTCCATTTTCAGTGGCTACCGTGACGTAATTTATAGTTTTATGTCGAGATCGAGGATCATGCTTTTCTTTAGTCGTACCATTTTCAAGCGTAGATGGTATTCCAACTCTCAGCTGTAGCACTTAAGCATTCATAGGCCTACATATGTCTTAATCGTAATGACCGACGTCTCTATTAATTAAATGATTGTAAATGTACAAATATTACGAACTGATGTAACGAAAAAGCTTATAATATTTGGATTAATGTTTGCAAAATTTCAAAGTTGTTTTTAAGTTCACATGGTTACTGTGGAGGAGAGATGTAATCTTCTTCAGGTAGCGACAGTACCCTCGTACGAACAGTCTTTACGAGTCCTGGGGGATTGGAGGAGAACGCCAGAGAGCGTGAACAACCGGGAAGACGACAATCAACAACCTGAGAGAGAGGAGCTGGAAACAAACGATTCGTAAATTTCCCCTGCATTACTCGCACAGCAGGATCAGCACGACAAGTCACAGACCCAATTGTGGGTGGTATGTACCTTAAAATGCGGTAAATTCTGCAAGCGTGCCGCACACCAGGACAAAGAATACTGATAGTTACTAGCAGCGGAAGGAAGTGCGTGTGAGTCAAGGACATGCGCCATGCTGAGAGGTAAATGCAGTTTATGAGTACAGGAATACCCCTTGCGCTCTGACGGCATGCCACACTTGTATGCATTGTCTTCTGGTTTATCTTAATTTATATGGTTTTACTTTCTCTTTACATGAAGTACAGTATCATATTACATGTGATCTTAAAAAAAATACAGATTCTCACAGACTTAGACTTTTAGAACCTCAAAGCGAAAATGACTTTGAACATATCTACTCTCTACGCGTACAGACTCACCCTAAACAATTGTATGAATTTTCTCATAATCTGTACATTTCAGTCAGTTTATGCGCAAATGATACAGGCCCCCTACAGGTACAAAATTTTAGTACTTTTATACGAGTAATTACCAGGTGTCTGTTTTCAAAACATTATAATGACCTATAATGCTGATTTATTCCAAAACAAAGGTAACTATTTTATTCGGATTACATTGAACAACAAGAATTTTGCTCCGACTTAAAACACTGTGTCCCTTATGGTTTGGTGTGCACTGAACACCAAAATGCATCTCTTTTCTTCGTATCACGTAAGGTTTTTAAGATATACTATTTCATTTTTCGATAAGCCAGGAAACATCTGACGCGGTTTGGGGGTTGTAAACCCAAACAAAAGCTAATGTATTACATGAGTTTATGACCTATTTCAGATTTCTTATGGTTTTTGACATGTTCTTTTGTACTTCTAATAAATAAACAGATATTGGTCCCTTCTATTCAGTAAATTTCATAACAATTCAAAGTGAAATCTACACAATGAAGAAACAAGGATGTGGTTTTCAGTATTTATAAGAAAAGTTTACCAGTTTGATTGAAGACAAATTAAAAGAGGGCATTTTCATCGGTCCACAAATTTGCAAAGTTATGGTTGACTCTTTGTTAGAGGAAAAACTTTCCGTTACAGAAAAAATGGCATAGCGTGCTTTCAAAGATGTTTTCTCAAATTTTCTTGGAAATTCTAGGGCAGACGACATCGAACTTGTCGAAACCATGTTAAATGGATATGAGAAAATGTGGTGTAATATGTCTCTCAAAACACACTTTTTACATTCTCATTTGGGTTTCTTTCCTCCTAACCTTGGAGCGATAAGCGACGAGCATGGGAAAAGATTTCGTCAAGAAATATCTGAAATGAAAAGGCGATATAAAGGAAGATCTTCATCCAGTATGCTTGCAAACTGCTGTTGGTTCCTTGTAAAAGACAGTCTTGAGTCTAGTTATAAACAGAAGTCATCCAGAAAATTCTTTTAAATGGTAAGTTCAAATTTCGAGATTTTTATCATTACACACAATAAATATTTTTATTGTTGTTGTGATTTTTGTGTTTTAAAATATGTAACATCATTTTTGAATCCAGTATACATTTTTTAAGTATTATGAGGCACTTCTGAATCCTTTGTCTGTTGTAATTTTATCAGTAGGAGTGAAAAATAAAAAAAGAGAAATTTGTTCATAAAATAATTAAATTCACTTTCCCCGGAAAATGTTACGTGATGGACAAATTTTGATTTTAAATTCAGATTTAGTGCACACATATTAGTAATATTCACCTATTTTTATTTCGGAGAAAGACAAAAAGTAAAAATTTGTTGTTGTGTGTTACTTTTATTCAGAAATATTAATTATTAAAGAAATTATGTATTTTCTCTTCGTCCTAAGTCATATGTCCATAACATAACACTTGTAACATTTATAAACCTACACAAAAGCCTTCACAGGTTTAGAAGTAGCGTACATGAGCGTTACAAGAGGGTTATATAATCAATTCACTTTGACTCATTTTCTACTTTGTCAGCCATGCTCACGACCCATTACAAGTGACGGTGTTCCAGTTGCGGCTGCAAGAGCTCTTCTGTAAGAATAAAGTTGATATTGCACTGTTTCGACATTTTTATGTTGCGTACCACACTAGTATGTTGCGTACAGCATTTCGAGTGTGGAATGCATGAAAACAGTGATACAGTATTCACCGATATGAACGTGAACGTGAGGTCTTTATCAGTCGCGTTATGACAATGGTATAATATCCCACACGAAGTTATCTTGCGAGTTCTATTGAAGGTAATTATTACTGTGTCTTGATTACAAAGGGATGATGTACTGTACGCATACGCTATACTCGTACCATGTAGTACAAGAGAAGATACTCTACTATATTCCAAAACAAAGAACTTCCCTGGGAGGAATGTCAAGCAACAATTTGTAAGTCCGAAACGTTGCGAAGTACAGTACTAAACTAAACTCTACTACCCAACTTGATAACATTTCCCTGCAAGAACTGAAGTTTATTGAAGATCAAATATGATATAAAATAAAGACTTGAATTAAACGTCATGCAACAACTTCTGACTTAAAGAAAGTCACAAAATAACATTTAAGAAATAATCTCAATGTTGAAGTAACTGAAGAACTGGACATGTAGGTCAGATGTTTGTTACTTTGTCATTAGTAGTAGGATTTTATGTCCTAAAAATGGCGAAAGTATGCTGTGTAAAATATGCATTTATGACCCAAAAATTCCAGAGATATACTCTTAATATAAAAAAAATATATGCCGTGACAAATTTAAATACTTTTTATAGTTTACTTTGGAGATATAAGCTATACTTAGAATGACAAGCTATACTTAGAATGACAACCAGGAGACAAAAAAGGGAAATTTATGGCATTTGAAAGCACATAAATTGTATTCAAAACAGAAAATGCTAACGTATTTTTATGAACTTTCATTTTATCTATTTTATGAGACCAGAGTTGCAATGTACAACGAATACCTTCTGCAAATTTTCAAATGAAAATGACTGTCAGCTAACAAAGCCTTTACATAGAAAAGCCTTTTCTTCTTCTAATAAATAGGAGCAAATGTAAAAAGAACAGTATGAGTTGACTTTAATTCTCTCGCTGTCTCTCACACACTCTCACCCACCCTTATCTTTCTAAAATTTGTTAACTTAGGACCGTATTCATAGATATTCTTAGCACGGGCTTCCGGAGGATGATCAGCGAACTAACTTTTTCCGTATTCATAAACCAGTGTTAACGATATGATACGATGTTATGATATGATATGATATAATACGATATGATATATTATATGATATGATATGATATGATATGATATGATATGATATATGATACGATATATGATATGATACGATATATGATATGATACTATATGATATGATATGATATATGATATATGACACGATATATATTATATGATATGATATGATATATGATATGATATATGACATGATATGATATGAATCCCGTACAAGTAACCAGTCGATAGCCGGGGCTAGTTTAGCACGCTAGTAGCGCGAGTTAGCGAAATGCCTATGAATAGCATCTTAAGTGATTTTCCCTATTCCCACATGCAGTTGCTTCCAATAAGATGCCTAACTACCCCTTTCTCTACCTACCTGAAAATATTACACAAATATTTGTCGTGACTAGTGACCATTTGGGGTCAAGTCCATTTTGCACATTCCACAGAATAGGAGAGGAAGGAAATATTAACATTTTACCAGAAGAAAATGAAAGAACATACTTCTAAGATATTCAAAGAACGAAGGAAACCAACTTTGGATATAGACAAGTGTGTAAAATTTCAAAATGTAAAGCTATGCTGAATATGACCAATAGATTTTTAAAAAATAATCTATCAGGATAAAATTGTCAAATTTGCACAAATATGCTCTAACAAAGTAGGACCCTACTTTAAATTAATTGGTTTCTCCATAAAATGGATTTCTGTATATACTTTAGCAACTCAATGAACTTATGTAAAAAAGTTGCAAAATCATCAAAATTCTAGCCCTAGTCATTACCCTATCTGGCGCGTTATCTCTGGGAATTTCTCTGTTTTGGAAGAATTAGACTATATTCTTAGAACTTCATGTCATCCCAACGTGAAAATGCGTTGTAAACAACGTGTCCTTTGAGTCGGGTCTTTTGTGATTCTTTTAATTGGTTATTTAACGACGCTATATCGACCACTGGGTCCTTTAGCGTCGATTTAATTGGTGACACCGAGTGAGATTTGGCGAGATTATGCTAAGAATTCACCATAGATCACCTAACATCAGCCTTAAGGTTGGAGGAAACCTCGGAAGAAACCCAACCAGATAATCAGCCCATACGGGAATCGAATCCACAACCGAGCGCAACTCCGGAACAGCAGACAAACATACTACCACCTGAGCTACGCGAGTGTCTTGTATTGTGTTACAGGCAAACGCTCGGAGTCACGTGTTCTTCACATTGTCAAATTTTTGGAAGGCTGAATTTTAAATTTCTCACACATGTACGGAATTCGTTACACATGAGCCCATGTGATACTACTTTTCGTCCAAAATTAAGGACCATTACTGCACAGTCTCTTTGAAAGAAGAGATGAAATCCTAACGACTAAGGGTGCTATGCATAGACATTTCGCTAGCCCGCGCTACGAGCGTGCTAAACTAGCCCCGGTTATCGAATGATTACTTCTACAGAATTCATATAATATCATATCGCTAACACTGGTTTATGAATACGTAAAACGTTAGTTCGCTGATCATCCACCGGAAGCTCGCGCTAAGAATGTCTATGAATATGGCCCTATCAGTCTTACTAATAAACCATGTACAGTTTTTATACGAGACTTATGCAGAGTTGAGACAGAAAACGTTACTAATAAACCATGCATAAGCGATGGATGTATGAACAGCCTATAACTATACAATGGGAATTGCTTTGCAGTAGGCCTAGTTATATACACAAAACCCCTTGTTTAAGTGTTGTATATAGCGAAAAAATGGCCGCCCCTCTAACAGCTGTTCGTATCGACTGTCATTTTATGATGATGGTTACCTTGTAACCACAGAAGAACAAACCAAAGATCATAGTATTATTAGAATAATATTTCTGTAGCTTGTACTCTTTGACGAAAATGTAGTGTGGTAATCGATTAGAGCCAATTTTACTATCGATATTTAACACGCCACACTAGAGCGCTCTACCGGATGCAATAGAGAACCTCAGATATTCTATTACCTTTCGTAACGAAGTAATGACGAAACTATGACGTAGCTGTGTAACAGTTATACTGTTATACACGACGTATGTAGTGATTATTAGTAAGGAATTTACACACGACTTATAAACGAGCTACTCATTATATAAGTATAAGATAGTTAAACGTCTGTATATAGGGTTTCTATTAGTAAGACCGTATAGATATAGCGATCTAAGACAGAACTGCCTACAAAATTTTGGTAGACGGAATAAACCATCCTCCAAGCATTTGGCAGTGTGATCTTAAAAATGTAAGATATTACGTTTAAAAAGATATTATATTCACGTGTGAAAATTATAATAAGCTCATTAATTTTATGACCTACCAAGCATGAAAATATACTTCCCTTTATTAAGCAGAAATCAAGGAACTTATGACGAATACCCAAAATAGAGCATAGTGATCATTCAGATTATTATGGAATCCCATCTAAGTTCAGTGTCGTTTGTTTCGGATTACTGTCTCTCACGCTATGAAGAGAATTTAAGAGTTTCTTTCTTTGAGATAAAATGGCCGTTTTGGTGTCAGTGTTAAATTCAAGTAAGATGTGTGAAATTTCGAGAACTATTAAAGATTGTTTAGGGACCGCGCGGTACAGCCGCGTTTAGGCGTAACTCTGAAAAGCTGGAAGATCGCGGGTTCGATTCTAGATGAAGTCATGGATTTTCTCTATTCATCTAATCCAAGGTTCTCAACCTTTTGAAGATTGTGAGCATCGTCCATATGTAATATTAAGTGAGCAAGCAAAATGAAATGGAATAGGTTCAATAGGCCTATAGTAGTCATTTAAAATAGCGGAAATCCTTATAAAATGGTAAATATTCTGTATAAAAGTAAGAGAATTGCGCGAATTAGAATAACTCTGTCAAAATTGTAGTTCGATGACCCTACTCGTTTTATAAATCTATTGTTGATTGATACAGAAATTCTTGAAACGATTCATTACAGTATTATAAAGTTAAGTTAAAGTTAGATTTACTCGTATTATTGCTGTTATCTTATAACTTTCATTAATTGTCAAAATTAAGTCTTACATTGTTATGTAATTACATTTTATAGTCTCTGGATGTCACAGACACATTCAATTTCGGTATTTTAGATCTCATTTGTACTTGACGTGGCACAATATTTCCTGCTACAACTCCAAGATTTTATTTGTGGAAGGAAAGTGGAGACTTTGTTTCCTTTCACGGTTATTGCATTCGCGATTCCTATCTTAAACATTCCTTGTTTTGCTCCATAGCAGCAAATTGGTATGGAATTCCGCTATTTTTAAATGACTAGTACTGGGGGAAGATAACAGCAAGAATAAATCTTAAAAGTTCATTAAAATTTTAGACAGCATTATTAATTATAATATTGTTTATTATTATTATTCATTAATATTGTATTCATTGTATGCTTTGTACTTCGCTAGTTCATTATTATTACTTTTATTATTATTATTATTATTATTGCCATTATTATTATTATTATTATTATTATTATTATTATCAATAATTGTCTTATTTTTTACACTTTGTATGTCTCATTTATTTTTTACCTACTGTTCACATTTTATTATGCTTTTTCCTTTCTTTCTGTATGTTATATATTATGTCTTATTTCTACTTACTTGTTGTTTACATTATATTATTATTATCTAGTGTGTAAAATTGTAGTGTACTTTGTAAATTTGTAGTGTTTTTTGTAACTCAGTTTTACTCCTGGTTGAGTGTTAGAGAAGGCCGTATGGCCTTAACTCTGCCAGGTTAAATAAACCATTATTATTATTATTATTATTATTATTATTATTATTAGTATTATAATAAATTCCAACTCTTTGCAGTACACGAAATATAAGTTACTAAACTCTTCTTTATTCTCCGCTCGGTTGTGAAAGTTTTTTTTTTTTTCATTTGAATATTCGTATATCATTAAGGGCCTAAGTAATATGAAAATTGAAGTAAATCACAGAACGTTACTAATTTTTACTTTCGTATTAACAATTGTGAATTCAAAGAATTTTAAATTATCAGTATAGAGTTTGAAAACTAATCCAGGTACAATAATTATTGTAATTCGTTTTAAATACCGGTACCAATAATTATAATTATTGGTAATTAAAATTAATTTCTTATGTCATTTTATTCATAGTTACCGTAGTGAGAGAAGGAAACCTATGCTACTAGCTATAAATGTTGCTGCAGTAAATTAAATTTTTCTCTCTCTCGAAGCTCGTCGCTATGGAAGCGGAAAATTTCACATCATCACTAGCATAAAAGACCACCAATTGTGTCAGAAACAAAGCGATGGAGAAAAAATAAAAGGGGGAAAATGACAATGTGAGTTAATTATTTTTGTTAGAATGTTTAGCCATTGCGCATTGTATTAGCTCTAACACTGCCAGTCAATTAGGAAAACTTGTAAGTTAAAAAGCTGTATACGTAGTAAAATATTAGTAGTGGTAGTAGCAATAGTAGTAGTAGTAATATTTTTAATTTTAATTTAGTGGTCTGACCCAATATTTTGGGTTTGCCCTGCGACACAGAATAGCTCACAATAAAATGTAAAACGAAAAAGTATATAAACAGGTTTCAGACAAAAGTGAATAAGACATAAGAAAAAAAAAATAGAACCAAGTGTAATTTAAATTGAATGTACACCATAAAGATGCTGACGAAATATCGTTACAGAAAATTTTATTATGGTGGTGACGATGGCATCTTGAAGATCTCTCGTCAGCTTGTATTTTTCCCTCCACTTTACAAAGGCTTTCGGGATGGTGCCTCTCGCTCCGAAGAAGAGACCGGTAACTGTATTTTATTTTATTTAACGACAATTTTAACTGCAGAGTTTATTCAGCATCGAAAATCGATGTGGGAGATGTGACAGACGAATTTTGTCTCAAGTCATCTTCTCTGGAGAGGATTATTTTATATGACGTAAATCTATAACATGGCACTACCAGCTTCCCCTCTCCTGGAGAAGATTTTGCAAAGGATTTTATCTCATATTGAAATTCACTAGAGTTTGAACCCGAATCTTATAGCCAGGATTATGACCGTGAGAGTACCGAGAGCGACTATTGTTAACGAATAATAATAATAATACTAATAATAATAATAATAATAATAATAATAATAATAAAAGCCGTAAATCCCCAATGGAGCAAGGCCTCCTGCTTGGGCATGGGTGGCTCGAGTCTTGACCATCAGAAGAGCCGACCTGATGGTCTATTTACATTCCTACTTTTTTGTCCACAATTTCACTAGCCCTGGTTGCTGCTGCCGCTTAAAGTTGGTTGGCTGCGTCCTTCCACCATGTTCTTTGGCGTCCTATTCTGGTCCACAGTCCTCCTAGCTACAACTTGAACTCGTCCTCCCATCTGGTTCTCGGTCGTCCACGGTTTCTCCAGCCAATTCTTGGATCCCACAGTGTCGCCGTGTGTGCCCATCTGGTAGGATGCATTCGTACCACGTGTCCTCCCCAGCGCCATTTCATCCTATTAGCGAGAGTGACCACGTCCTCTATGCCGCTTCTTCGCCGTACTTCTTCGTTTCTGACTCTGTCCTTCGGGCTTATACTGAGTATTTTCTTTTCCATTCTTCTTTGACATCTTCCTAATTTTAATGTCTGTTTCTTTGTTAGTGACCAGGATTGCACCCCATATAGAAGTACAGGTCCAATGCAGCTGTTGAAGATCTGCCTCTTGTTCTGCAATTTCTGGCTCTTGTCTAATAGGATGAAGGACAGACCCCAAAACTTTTTCCACGCTGATGCTATTCGTCTATCGATTTCTTTATCCGTGCTGTTCTGAAATGATATGGTCTGGCCAAGGTAAATGTATTGCGTGACAAATTCGATGTTCGCATTGTTGATGGTCATCTGCCCTTCTGCGTCGTTAGTCAGTACTTTGGTTTTGCTGGTGTTCATTGTTAGGCCTACTGCCATGCTTTCTTCGCACAAATCGTTCAGCATCTCTTCCAATCGTTTCATGGATCTGGCAAACAGAACCATGTCATCAGCGAAGCGTAGATTGGTCAGTTTTCTTCCGTCAATAGATATGCCGTGCTTGCGACCCTAAAGTAACTTGCGAAAGACCTCCTCCAATACACAATTAAAGATTTTCGGTGACAAGGGATCTCCTTGTCTCATCCCTCGCAACAAATATTACATATTCATAAATAAGGCTATTTCATAGTCATTAGATGAGGCTGGTATGTTATCTATGTTAAGACTTCAAATAAAAAAAAACAAGACAGGGGACACTCCGCTTTTTCAGTAGAAGTGTAATGCATTAAGGACCTTATTCAAGAACTTCACTTCGTTTGACTTCAGGTCAGAAATTAGGTGACAAAAAGTGCCATATCCGTATTCAGACACAATATCTATCTTTCCCTTGACAAAGTCAAATGCAGGTAAAAAAAACAGTGAACTTGGTGTTCGACGTCAATAATGTGCTGCTTCCAGCCCACAGCTGCTCCATGCGGAAAGTGCGGAAATCAGTCATTCATTGTTGTCCACATTTCGTTTTGAAACCTGTTATTTTCAAAAGATCCATTGAAATGAAAGGAACCGCACTTGAAGATACAACAACAACAACAATAATAATAATAATATTAATAATAATAATAATAATAATAATAATAATAATAATAATAATAATAATGACTTTATTTAATCTGGCAGAGTTAAGGCCGTAAGGCCTTCTCTTACACTTAACAAGGATTAAAACTTGTTTACATAGTTGAACTATAACTGGATCGGATTTAAATAGGTAATTACATACTGATACGATTCAGTTACATAATGAGATCAAAAGAGGAAGTTACATAAAATTTTACCTCATAAAATAAAAATAAACATAGTGGAATACATATTAATATTATTAGAATCAAATACGAATCACACAAAAACAGAAGCCGATAATTCAATAAAACATGTACACAGTAAAAAAGTGATAAATAAACACGATTTACATGATTACATAATAAAAATAAGAAACAAAAAATAAAATAAATACATTGCAATAAATATTTGCAACGCGTTAGGTCTGGCAACTCATCATAAGATATTTTTCTAACTTACATTTAAAAGAAATTAAAGTTCTGCAGCCCTTGATTTCAGGCGGCAGAGAATTCCAGTGAGGAGAAGTAGCAACAGTGAAAAATAAAGAATAAAGAGATGATGTGTGGAGTGGTATTTGTAGCATGTTATCATATAGTGACCCAGTGTTTAAGTTATGTAGGCAACATAAAAAAAAAATTGTTTATAAATATAAATACGTGGTAGAAAATAAGAAATCGGACGTCGTTTAGATTTCGGCAAAGAAAAAGGTATTGCCGTAGGCGATATTAAAATTCTGATAACATTAATTATACGAAAATTGATTTAGAACCTTAATTTTATATTGAATAAAGTATCTTAATAGAAGACTATAAGTAATTTTTAGCCTAAAATGAAAAAAAAAAAATACAAAACTTCGTCTATTATAGATTATATAATTTTACAAACTCCATTATGTTATATAAATATATACAAGTTAACCAATGTTCCATATGAACTCTTCCTTCTCAATTGATTCTCAGATTAAAATAATAATAATAATAATAATAATAATAATAATAATAATAATAATGAGAAATTAAAAATACACTTCACAACTACATAACTTCGCAATAAACTAGTGAAACTGTTAATATGATTACATAGGCAAACCTTGAGAATAAAGATATAAATTATTTAAATTGTGGTTTATTTAATGACGCTCGCAACTGCCGAGGTCATATCAGCGTCGCCGGTGTGCCGTAATTTTGTCCCGCAGGAGTTCTTTCATATGCCAGTAAATTTACTGACATGAGACTGTCGCATTTAAGCACACTTAAATGCCATCGACATGAATCGCGATCGAACCCGCAACCTTGAGCACAGAAGGCAGTGCTGTACCGACCGCGCTACCTAGGCCAACTTGAGAATATAGAAGCGAATAATATGACACAGAATGCATAATCCATGAATTCTTGGGAACTGCCATGTCCTAAATCCGATTCAGCCATTAAACTTAACTTTAACACAATAAAAAATATCTCATTAGTTGTTGTTCAGCATAATTATGTGTGGTATAAGTTTGGTCTTTACGTACCGGTATCTTGAATTTTACTAGTTTCTTGCTAAATTGCGACTAAAGTGTAAGCTATGTCGTGACTCTGAATATAAGTTCTGTTTCCTGTCTATTAAAGTCAGATGTGAGTGAAAGTGAAGTCCTGAATACGGCCCTAAGTTGATATGTAAGGTAATTCAAAAGTAAGTTTCCATTTTGAAACAGCTGTATCTTCTGTACCGACATATCAGCAGTTCGGTTTCATATAGGTACCATTTCTGTTTAGAAGGTTTGAGGTTTTTTTTTTTACCGATGCGTGTTTCGTTGCTATGGTAACTGTGTCACGCTTGTACAAACAATAAATTGTTGTTCAGAATACAGAAGGCAGTAGGAGAGGAATAATAATTTATTTTTACAATGGTTTTACCTTTACATGATATCAAGGTTACTGTCTGGTGAGGTTTTATGTCACATTTCATAGGCCTAATAGAACTGCATTTATGTGAAGAAATTGAAAATGGACAAACAAAAACAGAGACGGCAACCGGGCAGCAATATTTTCAAATGTTGCAAGACTTTGCGATACCAGCATTAGAGAATCATGAAATCGAAAGCATTGTTTTCATGCAAGACGGTGCTCCATCTCACTTACACCATAATGCAAAAACACTATTGCGCAACACATTTGGTGGTCGTGTAATTAGTAGGTATTTTCCGAACAGTTAGCCTTCTAGGTCACCAGACATAAATCCAGCTGACTACTGGTTATGGGGTTATATAAAAGAAAATGTATTTCTTAGTGGACCTACTACACGTGAGGAACTGAAACAGTCAGTATCGGATGTCACTGAAAGCATCCCTAGGAATGTGCTTACTAATGCCGTTTAGGCCTATATCATTGAAGAATGACTATTCCTTATTGAACAACATAATTGTAGTCATATTTAATTTTTTCGTGTTGTAATAAAATCCCACTTCTTTAAGAAGAAATTTGAGTTTTATTTTTGTGGAGTCTAACAATTTGACAAGCTTATTACCATTTAAAAATGGAAACTTACTTTTGAATAACCTTTTATTTATGCCTATAATTATAGGGAAGTAGGCCTACTACCGTATAAACCACAACTGAATAGCACAGTTTAATTTAAGAGATAGCAGATTATGCTGCTGCAATCTTTTAATACATATTGCTCCTCACGTTACCCACTTTGTTCGTTAGAAATGTCTGTCATCTCAATCGAAATTAATCTACCTGCATGACATAGCGTAAAGAAACTTGGCGGGGCGATATAAAATATGTTGATAATTCCACATAAGTGCTATAGGCTCCTTTTGTTTACTTTAAACATATAAATTGAGACCTCTTGTTAACTCGGCTTCGAATCCTGCGGATTCCAAGTGAAATTAGTGACAAAATACGGCAATAGGTGGTAGTAATTTTATTAGAATATCTCCGTGTATCCTACGGTAGTTTACCATTACTCCATTAGTAGTCCACCAGTGGCGCACTGATGTTAACGCTAAATCGGAACAGAAAGAACTGCAGCTCCTGGGCGTCACTCCCAGATGAGGACGTTTGGATTAGTGATTCAAAGTCTAGAACCGACCATAGAAAAAGAAAAGAAAAAAGAATCTTTCGTATTTTGCAAAGAATTATTATAGTTTCTTAAAAATATATAGCTACGCATGACCAATTTTACCGCAATAATAGAGTGGCGATAAGTAGATAATCTCTAGACCGCAGTACTCCATCTACTTTATATTTCCCCATATTCTTATATTTCCTTATTTTATCCCTATTAAAATATCTTCTCTTCGTTATTAGAACTAGTATCATTACTACGACGCTAATGACAGGCCATCAAAAGATTATTATTACTACTATTAGCAATACAATAACAATTAGCATCGCTGCAACTACCACCACCCTCATCTCCGTCGACACTAACGTCACTACTCTCAACTCTTTCGTAATTATTAACATCACTGCTACCGCTAAAACAATTTACGTCATTACAGCGTTGTTTCCGATCTCTGATAACGAATTTGAATGACATCATGTGCGTCAGGAAACACACCGACAACTGAATTGCGGTGAGAGGTGACAGACCAGTAGTGATTGATCTCATAATCAGAGTGCACGGTGTATCACAGTAGCAATGCCCAAGAAAATCCAGCCTTTTTGGGAGGGATACATAACAACTCTTTCGATGCCAAGTACAGTTACGTGAAAATCAAAGGAACCTGCAAAAAACGTTCTTTCGTTATTTCCAAGAAAGTCATCTTGTGTGTACCCAATAAGGCTGGCAAAGCTCGCATGGGATTAATTCCAGAGTGGAAAAAGCAAGCAAATCCTCCTCCCGTCACAAGTCGCCGCACTCCAAGAGATAGTAGAAATTAATTCCATTCGAGCTTTACCAGTCTTATTAAGTACACAGAAGATGCCTTTCTTGGAAATAACGAAACCTCGTTTATTGCAGGCTTCTTTTATTTTCACTTAACTGTACTTGGCATTGGGAAGGGTCGTAATGTACTCATTCCAGAAAGGTTCGATTTTTTTGGGAATTTCTGCTGAGAGTCGCCGTGCACTCTGACTATGAGATCACTCACTACTGGTCTGTCACCTCGCGCCACAGTTCAGCTGCCGTATGACTCCTGACGCACATGATGTCATTCAAATTCGTTATCAGAGATCGGAAACAACCCTGTACTACCACTGTAAACAACTACTATCATGAAGTGAACACAGTTGTCACTGCTAACTCAACTACCATCACTACTGTCGCATTACTACCTACATTATTTCCATACTGACCACCAGTATTATGACAATTACCACCATCACTAACACTAACACTCTACCACAATACGTAATAATTTCTACTATCACCAGAAATAAATACCATCAAGCACAAATACCTTCATTACTACAAAAACTACTGCAATAACTACATCACAACTGCCATAGGCTAGTCAATACCCTGACTAGCACTACTATCAACATCAACTTTAATTTTGTCTTATAGCGTGTTTGAGCAGAAAACTTTTGCTTATGGTTAGTTTTATTCGTTCTCCCAAAAGACTAATATGTAATGGAGCTGAGTTTCTAGCAAATAAAGTGCTGCAGACTTATTTGCCTTGTGAGACTCGTATCTGTAGTGCCAGAGTACAGTTGGTGTAACTTTTTAATAAGGAGACCGAGTCGTTTATTCACAAATACGCTTTAAATCCGACGTCATTCGAAAACAAAATACAGCTCAGCTGAGCGCTGCAACGGAAAAGTTCTACATTACGAATAATGAGTAATAATTCATTACAGCGAAGCCCGGTCTCGCGCCGTTACAAATCTTCAAAGTGACAAATGTCGGAGTCTGAAATTTAATTTGCGGTAAATATATTATCTGCTTCCTTCTCGCACCTTTTCATCCTCGTCTCCATCTCCATGTATCACGTTCCCCTTTATACCTAGAAGTTTGCGTGCAAGCTCTGCCTATAATTAAAAATTCTCAGTTGCTGCGGGTGCGACAGAATATCGTACCACACACATTCTAGCAAACCCTTTTACCTCTTTTCGTTCCTTCCGGTTACACAGTCTTCTCGCATCTGTGTATTTATTTACCACAATGTTCGATTTATTACTGGGAAAATATTAAATTATTCTCTTTCATTATCTGAGAGTCTAATTTCATATCTAAATGAGCCACATTCATATTATCTGTAATTTTGCAAAAATGAATTTCATTTCTGGACATTGATGTTCCTATTATCCTCGAGATTTCGAAAGTAGTTTCTGAGTAGACGCCTGCCTGCTTGCCTGTCTATTCCATGATTCCATCAAAGCACAGACATCTTTATAATATTGCTTACTCTGTTTCTCTTGATCTTTCTAAAACATCCATTTTTTAATTTTGATATTACTGTGTCAGTTTATAGTATATTCCTACTATTAATTCTAAGCCTACAGTCTTAAAAAATTCCAATAATTTGAAAGGAAGTAGTATTAATCAAAACAAGGAAAAAAATGTTATAAACAGGGATCCTAAAATTAATATCTTCTGAGATACAAGAACTTGTTAATAAACATTATAGGAGATCCTCAATGTGATTTGCATTGAAAAAAATGGACTTGTTGAATAACTAAATATGATTCCTATCAAAAAAGAACATTTAATATAATGAGAGAAGGTAGTATTCATCAGAACAGAAAAAATTCTGAAAAAGATGGATTCTTAAATTAAACTTTGTACGAAACAAAGGCTTTGATTTTGATATTGTAAGAAGTCAATATAATAACAGAGGGTAGTATTCAGCAAAACAAGAAAAAAGTCTAATAAAGGTGAATTCCAAAATTAAACTTTGTACGAAATAAGGGCTTTGAATTCGATATTGTAAGAAGTCGATATAAAGGGAAAGGGTAGTATTCATCAAAACAAGGAAAAAGTTTATCAAAGAAGAATTCTAAAAGTAAACTTTGTACGAAACAAGGGCTTTGATTTTGATATTGTAAGAAGTCGATATAAAGGGGGGGGGGTAGTGCTCATCAAAACAAGAAAAAAGTCTACTAAATATGAATTCTAAAATTAAACTTTGTACGGAACAAGGGCTTTGAATTCGATATTTTAAGAAATCAATATAATGAGGGAGGGTAGTATTCATCAAAACAAGGAAAAAGTCTAATAAAGAAGAATTCTAAAATTGAACTTCGCACGAAACAAGGACTTTGATTTTGATATTGTAAGAATAGCATGTACTCTACTGTGAGTGACTTCACTACTTGTTTCTTATCGGGTATAGATTACAGTATCCTAACGGAAATGCAGTAAATAAGGGCAACAAATTCGTAGTCCCTAAGACTAAGGACAAAAAGATGCGTTACAAGAATTAAAATCATATTGAGCATCTCCTATGTTGTTGATGAATAAGTGCGGATATCTCGGAATATATAAATTTGAGGATACTCTTTTGTCTTGTTTTAGTGAATAATACCACCACTCAAAATATTGAATAAAAATTATATTGATCCTATCCTATGATGTTGATGAACTCTTATTTCGGACGATATTAATTTCAGAACTCATGCTTATGAGACAGTTGCTCTTGCTTGATTAATATTGCCACCCTTCAAAATATTGTCTATTTTTAACACGATATGTACAGTACTTCATTAAATTCATCAACTGTTAATGCTAGGTGCTGAATATCGGCTTCAAATTGAAAATAAACTAAATTCATTCCATTCTTATGACTGTAATTAGACCGAATATGTATATACTGTATAACTTACTAACAACCTACAACTACCTATAACTTAAAACTTAAATAATAAGAAATAAATTCGACATCGTGACTTTAAAATATATCAAATCAAACTAATTTCATACTACTCTGAGTATATTTGATTTAATTCCTCTTCTTCAGCTTATGGAACGACTTGTAATAACTAAGAAGTTTCTACTTGAAACAATAAAAAACTACACAATTAAATAATGATGAAATGAGAACATACATAGAACGTTTTTGACAGTAGTCTACACAATGAACAGTCCTGTTTGACTTAAAATATTTTTAATCTCTTCAATATTTTTCTTAAGCTTAGCCTAATTATCTTATTATTACGAATCTTAGAAAACTAAAAGTTAGGCCTTTCTATATTATTAAATATGTAATATGCTAATGTAAAAAAATTAGAGATTCACAAAGTCTTTTCTTGGTACGCATATAGATTGAGAGGCAATACTGTGCTCTGCACTTTACAGTACCCTACACATGCATTGGTGAAGATTATTTAAATGAATGGAATTACATATTCGAGATACAAAAATTGATTATGATGAAGTATTAATTAATTTATTTAATAATTTATGATTTCACAAGATGATGGAAATAATATCGAAACTAGTCATACAGGTAAACTAACACCGTAATTTAAATATTAACACGTGAAGTTGTTATTTATTTAATGTACATAAATATTAAAAGTTCATCAGTGTTTAAAGAGTGTATGCACGATTAAATTAGAGAAAAAGCTGACGAAGACATGAATCAAAAGTAAATAAAATGTAATACAGTTTCAAAATTTAAGACAGAGGATATAGGCCCTAGTTGCTCAAAAATGGAAAAATAAAGTCACAGATAAATTTTTTCTGATAATGGGAGACAAAAGACAGAAAAACGGACATATCAAATTAATACCATAGCGGGAAAACATGCCGTCTTCGGAAAAAAAATCTGAAACTTATGTATTACTTCATATAGGGAGGCCTAAGCTTACTTAACGTAACAAATCAAAAAAGAACCTTTTTCTTTAATAATTCTTCTGTTTGTCTGCTTATGGTTGGCAAAATAGATGTACAGTAAAATTCCTCGTAACCGGCATCCAAATAACCGGCAATACCAAAACACCATAGTTTATGTACCTATACTCTTTTTCTGGGTGACTCTCAGCTGTATGTAAGTTCACTGAAGATTTTGTTGAATAAAACATGACCTGCTTCTTTACTTTCTTCAGCAATGCACCCCATTGCTTTAAAACATTATGGAATATTAAGTGCATATTGCAGGAAGGGAATAAGGAATTGGTTGGGACACTGGGTGAGAAGACACTGCCTACTGAAGGATGCACTGGAAGGAATGGTGAACGGGAGAAGAGTGCGGGGCCAAAGAAGATATCAGGAGATAGACGCCATTAAGATATACAGATCATATGCGGAGACAAGGAGGAAGGCAGAAAATATGAAAGATTGGAGAACGCTGAGTTTGCAGTAAAAGATCTGCCTTTGGACAGAATACAGGGTGGACCGCTCGAATGTACCTAATTTTAATTGTATGTGACTGGTGAACGGTTGAAGATAGAACCTTACGGTAACGTTTATATGAAAGGAAAACTCAATAAGTTTCGAATCCTGTCGGTAGATGGTGCGCTGACACGGTTTCTTTTCGCAGATTGTATCGATTGTCAAAATGGCGACACCACAGATGAAAGGGCAAACTGTGTTGTGGTATGCGGAGTTTAAATCAATTGTTAGAGTTCAAAAGGAATATCGGCGAGTATTTAACCATGATGCTCCAACTGCTAAAAGCATTAAGAAGTGGCACGATACATTTTTATCTACAGGATCGGTGTTGAAGAAGCATGGTGGTGGTCGTAGAACATCCGACCAAATGGTTGCAAATATTCAAGCCGCATATGAGCGAATCCCGCGGAAGTCATTAAGAAGAGCTTCGCGGGAACTTCAAGTACCAAAATCAACATTGCAACGAATTGTCCACAAACGTCTCAAACTGTACGCATAAAAAGTGAATTTAGTGCAACGTCTGGAGCCGGATGACATACCCAAACGAGTGGAATTCGGCAATAGCCTAACATCCTTTTCCAGCAAGATGGCGCCCCTCCACACTGGTTCAATAACGTTCGTACGACTTTAGACGTGTTTCCTGGCCGTTGTATTGGTAGGGGAGGACCGATCGCTTGGCCCCCGAGATCTCCGGATTTAACACCGATTTCTTTCTCTGGGGCTATGTCAAAGATAAAGTGTACCCCACCATAGTCAGAGACCTTCGTGATCTTCGGGAGCGCATCATAGAGGCTATTGAGAGCATTCCAGAAGACATGCTCCAACGTGCTTGGCAAGAAATCGTTCATCGCCTCGATATCGACACAGTGACAGATGGAGCTCACGTAGAGATATGGTGATGTGCATATCGAAACTTGTTGAGTTTTTCTTTCATATAAACGTTACTGTAGGTTCTATCTTCAACCGTGTACCAGTCACATACAATTCAAATTAGGTACATTCGAGCTGTCCACTCTGTACTATATAAGCCTATGTATTGCGGATTTTCATAAACACCTGCAATAGATGCCGGTTTTTTAGCTACTATGTTATTGTGATATTTTAAGAATTCTGAATATTTATTCATAACATGAAAGAATTTTTTTTAAATTATTCGTGTAATTGATATATATGTCACTTGCACGGGCCATGGATATTAGGGTCCAGGTGTTGTTACTTGATTTAGAACGGGAGAGCTCTGTGATCGCCAAGCCGGCATAAATTACTGTATATCTGTGCGGATATCAATGCTTGGCATGGAGACCCCATAGTGTCCGACAGCTCACCCCTGCTAATGTGCCTCTGCCGTTTAATCCCTCCATTAGAGAAGACAGCATTCACATCGGCATAATTCTATCAGGAAGGTAGTTCGAGTCCAGACATCGTTTAATCCTATATGCGTGTTCTCCATGATTTCAGTCAGTTCTCCATTCGGCCAATTAATACAAGAGGTCAGGATGAGGACAGGCTGGATACAAGATTAAAATGAATTACAAAAAGGAAATGAGAATTTATTTAAAGAAGAGAAGAAAGGTTTAAGATAGTGTATACAAAAATTAGTCAAAGGAAGATTAATTCTGTTTCACTCTCTTTTACAAGCATTTATCGGTAATGACCCTTGTAAACGTAAGGTTTAATCAATTTAGTAGAGATGTTATTGGGAATTGATGAAACTGGTCTTATCTTGAGAGACCGAAAAACTATTTAGAAACTGCAGCCGGATAAATAACATCAAAGGTCTGACCCTGAAATTCCGATACAGAATGCAAGAATACTAGGCAAAGAGGAGGATGAATGAATAAACAAAATAAATAAATAATGAAATAAGAAAATGAAGAAGGAAATGTGAACACAAAACAGAGGAGAAGGTATTGCATGAGAAATAAAATAAGGAAAGCAATAAAAAAGGAATGAAAAGAGAAAGAAAATGGAAAGTTTGTGAAACGAAGGAGAAGATGAGAAGATGAGCAAATATAAGTTTTAGAACAATTTTGTACTTAGAAAAATAGTAGTTTAACGACTGTAAGGAATGTAGGTCAATAATAAGGACTGAAGAAATAAGAGCAGTTGATCAAACGAAAGAAGAGGACTTTGGAAATAGAAGTAATTTTACTTATGATTATGAAAATCATACAGTACAAAGACTTACGAAAATCACCTTTATCAAGGTTACGGGTTAGCTTTTAAGTTACATGAAAATTCGGTGATGAAAATGACAACCAAATAGGCCTAGATAGTCTACAGTAAGGAGACTAACATTGGACAGAATGTAGAAATCAGTGATGAATTTAGGGATTGGCCCGGGGAGAATATCTCCCAGGATTTCTGGATGTTCCCCTCCCTGAAGATTTCAGATATTTAGGCCTATAAAATAAAAAACGTAATTTACATAATATTATGTTTAATTTGATATGATTTTTCAGTAACTAAAAGAAATTGTATTACCTAGGTAAGTAGATTTTGAGGTAGTTGTTTCCTTGAAGGTTGTTTTATTTATGGGGTTTTAGGAAAGGCAAACTGGTGACACAATTCGCATAGCTGCTGGCCAATCTTGATTTATTAAAACTGCTTTGTTTAGTCAACTGTCCGAAGACAGGTCTAAACCTCACAAGTGATACCAAGAAGGCACCAATTTTGAGGCATCTAGGTCAGGAGATGAGGCAGAATGGCCAGTTCCTATCCCCCTCTATTGCATACATCGTCGACTAGCTACATATTACTGTCCGTTACTCAGGAGAAGACGAGAGGAAAGAATGTGACCTTCTTGACTATCGCTGTTGATTATTATAAATAAGCTCAGATAAGCATCCCAGTATCCAGGTTATTACTCGTGCAAGAAACATGAGTAACAATGCATATGGAAATTAAAGCTAAGTTGAACAGAAGGAGACCTAATGTTTCCGCTTACTGCAGTACAAATATTGCTCGTGTTGTCTTATGTTATCTGTTCACATCCCTTCCTCCTCAGTCCGCTCTCGTCTTCTCCTGAGTTACCGACAGTACACTAGGCAGACTTCAGATGCATACAAACAATAAAATTGTTCTTCCTCCGACACATATCGTCAAATAAAATGTAGTAAACGTACATATCAGCCAGAACCTCAATCAGAAGATGGTTAAAGCTTAAATCGTCTTACAGTCTTATCTATAGTTAAAAATCCAAGTGTGGTGTGTGCTTATTAGCGTAATGTTCTGTGTTGCATTCTTTAGCAAATATCATCGGTTTACAAGCAAAACACATTAAGCAAAAAAGAATTACTTCTTAGAAAAAGGCGTATATAACGTATGTTTATGAACTTACAATTGGAAAATTAAATACACATAAAAAAGAAACAACTTACTAAAAATTATATTTTGAGGATTCAATTTTTTCAAGAAGCTTCAAAACGCCTTTTTCTCATAGGTAATATTTTTTTACTTAATTGTTGTGCTTGTACGCCGACGATGTAAGTATCTTGTTTACTTAAACAGTTAGGTCTATACACAGTAAACAAATAATTTAGTTTGCGATGTCAAAACAATAGACATTAAAAAGAAAATACGTGTTGTGAAGTCAAAAAGAAGTACGTCCAATGCATTTAATGAAGACAATTATTTAACTAGTGATTCTCTCCGCTAATTACTCAAATTTCATAATGTTAATGTCAAAGGTATTAAATAAGTTAAGGTATAGAAATAAGCGGCTAGAAACAATAGTTAAAGGAACTTGATGTAGTAGTAAAGGATGTAAATTGTAAGTGCATGTGCAGATGCGACTTCGGATGCGGTGTGGTCAGATAAACAAGCTAGTTAGTTGGTATTGTGAATATTCTGCACTTCCCTGTCTCATGATGCAAGTCAGTATTATTTGTGAGTTCTTATATTACTGCACACATAATTCTCCAATACCCTGTTACATTGTCTTTTCCCTTTTTAATATCGAAGTAAACATAATACAGAAATGAAAAACAATATACTTCGATGTGATCATATTTTTTATTATATTATTTCCTTTCCAAGTTTGAGAGAAGAACAGAGATGAATGGTGTTTGAGAATAAGGTTCTTAGGAAAACATATGGAGCTAAGAGTGATGAAGTTACAGGAGAATGGAGAAAGTTACACAAGCAGAACTGCACGCATTGTATTCTTCATCTGACATAATTAGGAGTATTAAATCCAGACATTTGAAATGGGCAGGGCATGTAGCACGTATGGACGAATCCAGAAATGCATATAGAGTATTAGTTGGGAAGCCGGAGGAAATAAGACCTTTGGAGAGACCGAGACGTAAATGGGAGGATAATAATAAAATGGATTTGAAGGAGGTGGGATATGATGGTAGGGACTGATTAAACTTGCTCAGGATAGGGACCGATGGCGGGCTTATATGATGGAGGCAATGAACCTCCGGGTTCCTTAAAAGCCATAAGTAAGTAAGTGACATTGAGATATATTTAAAACAATATATAAACGAATGAAACCATTTTTCTATGTTCCCTTCTACATAATCTCTGGTCTTGTTAGGTTAAGATATGAATAACTGTTTATTTTGCAGTCGACTCTAACCCCTCCTGTATATACGTAGCATAAATCCTCTTTGGGGAGGGGGGAGAAGATCTGAATTCAACACTGGTAGAAATAGTATTACAATAACAAATAAGACGATGGAACTATAAAAACAAGACGATAAAATACCGTAACAATAGCGTCTATATAAGAAGGAAAGAAGCAAGCAGAAGAGGAGGCACAGTCAGAAATGGAAGTAGAACTGGAGAAAGCTCCAGTCGCCAACTTAAAATAGCGAAAAAAAAAAAAAAAAAAGAGTGCATATCGGTTACGACAGCAGTTTCATTAGGACAGACATTAACATGTTCATTACAACGGCGGCGTTATCTCGCACAGATAGTTTTAACGAGCCTCTCAGCCGCTTGTTGATCGTTAATGTTGCACATTAGGTTGCTCTTTGCAGTTGCCAGATGGCAGCTATGTACTGCGGCAATGACATGAACGCCATGCTGACCTCAGCTTCTCCATATTACTCATAACCGTCTTCAAGATAAGAGCCAACAGCTTCTCATGGGTATAATATGCGGATGTTTACACCAAACCTGAGGTAAATAGATTCAGATAATCCGTGCTTCATAAGAATCTTAAGTGAGAAATATTTATATTTGATAAAGACTGATGCCTGACCAAAGAAGACACTGAAGACAAGAATATTTGGAGAAATAAAATTTTCTTTGGGTTGTAGAAAAACTCTGTGTTGTAGAGCATTCCTAATAAAAATGAAGAATGGTTTTCCGAAATCTCTGATGAAGTTCTGGATTGGTATATTTTGAACGCTATTTAGGGATACGATGAGATTCAGACTGAGAAAATGGTATCTTTTCTTCATAATATATAGGTTATGTAGGCTACTACAGATGGTAGATCGATAATGCGTATTTACTATTAATTTCACAACACTTTTAACACTTGTATGACACATATGATTAAACCTAAAACTTCTTTAACTAACTACTTTTAGTAACTTAAGTATGTACTGTGTGAACTATTCAAACTGAAGAAGACACTACAATTTTGTAACTAATTTTGGTGTGGTATTCGCTATTATCAAACAGGTTAGTGAGATTTTTCGCGTTGTTCTGGTGTTTTGTTGCTTGGTGTCTTTGTGGGGGCAGAAAGATGTGTGGATAAGAGTGTGGGTTAATCCGTGATAGGTAGTATTCTGTCGAACAGGATGTGCCCTTTAAATTCAGTTGAGTGTTATGGTTATGCTATGATTGTGTTTTTGTGTGTTTATTTATTTCGTATTGTTCCAGTACGAATCGCATCAATATGTAAAATATCCATACCTGTTTCTATATTGTTTTAGTTGTGGTTGGAGTTGTTGAGGTGTTTTGTGTTGGTCACTGTATTGTATGGTTTGATTATGACTGCGATGTATTGGTTTTAACGTGTTAGAAAAAATCGACCAGTTTGTCCTATGTAAAAGTCGTTACAACTATTGCATACACACCAGACATGTTGTATATGTTTGTTTGTGTTCTTTGTGTGTTTTTGTAGTAGGCCTATGTTCTGTGTTCTGCGTTCTATATGCATAAGAATCTAAATAATGAAAACGATAATAAAAGTTATAAATTTCACCAATTTATTCAAAATATATTAAATGCATGTATCCATACATAGATATAGCAAAACTTTCTTGGGCCGAAGCAAAATAATATAATTTAGTTAACATAATTGAAAGTGGCAATAAAGAAAGTGCAAATCACACGATGAAAATACCACAGCTTTTACATTTTACACATACATAAAATAATATCGGACGCATATAACAATGAATATTTAAATTTAATTATAAAAGTTAAAATACATTTATTTTTTTATTTTTTGCTTTAGAACAGACATTAAGAAAATATTTCTGTTTCACAAGTCAAGAAGGTTTTTGTCACAAGGGTGAAAATGATAATTTCAGATCAGGGCCTACAATTACCTAACACAAATCTGGCACTACAATATGTTGCAACCTCTCCACTCTTACATACAGATGTCAAATTTATCTAGAATATTTTTCTGGTTTTGTTGAAGAAAGAATCATTACCAGACATAAAATTAAAAAGTTCACAGTATATGATTAATACCATTATTATTATTATTATTATTATTATTATTATTATTATTATTATTATTATTATTATTATTTCGCTTAAAACGTTATGCATTATTCGAAATCTATGACTATTTATTGTAGTACCGGTAATACAACAGGCCAGCTTACAACAAAGGAAATGCAATTTCCGACAAGTACCAGAAATTCAAGGACCTAACCAAACAATTAGAAAGGGAAAAGAAAAAGGCAAAAGAGTACTTCCAAAATTTATTGAAAGAAGGCGAAAATAACTGGGGTATTTTTTATAATTACATGTGCAGAAGAAGGTGAAACCAGAAATCGATACCAGTTTTGAGAGGCACTTACGACCAAATAATCATAGGGGACAAACAAAAAGCAGGTTTATTGAATTCAAAATTTATTTCTATTTTGAATAAATAAAGAGAGAGATATTATAATCGAGGAAGATGAATGCACAGAGGTGTTCGAAATAATGGCTAAAAGTGTTCGGAACAGAATAAAAAGAGTACAAAACCGAAAATCGCGTGGTCCAGACGATATTCCCACAGAAATTATAAAGCTAGGAAGTGAAGCCATGATACCGTAGTTAATGCGAATTTTTAATATATCAATAAATAAATAATTATAGTATCCCAGACGACTGGAAATCGGCTGTCACAATTCCCATATATAAAGCAGGAGACATAAGCAATGCGAACAATTACAGACCTGTCAGTCTCAAATCAGTTATCTGCAAAATAATGGAACATCTAATAACACACTATATTTGTAACATTTTAGAAAATAAAGAATGGCTGAAGAAAAATCAACACGGCTTCAGAGCAGGATACTCTTGCGAAAGTCAAATCACAACCTTAATACAAGATTTATTCAATGAAACTGATCGGGGGGGGGGGGGAAATAGATGGACTTGTGATCGATTTCACTAAAGCTTTCGACGTAGTGCCTCACGAAAAACTTTTAAAGAAACTAAGCAAGCTTCCAATAGACAATCGAGTAGTAAGATGGATATATAAATTCTTATAAAACAGGACCCAAAATGTGAGATTAGGGAAGGAAATATCGGAACTAGGAAATGTAACATCAGGTATTCCTCAAGGGGGGAATTCTTCCACTTCAATTGTTTCTTATATAATATAGGCTATAAACGAATAAATAGAAATACTACGTCTCAGATAAGGCTATTCGCGGACGACTGTATAATATATAGACAAATTAGTGATGAATCCGTTATCGCCGCCTTACAAAACAATCTTAACGGTATTGAAACCTGGACGACAGAAAATAAAATGAAAATAAATGTGAGTAAAATAAGTCAATATCCTTCTGCAGAACGCATAAAGAAATTTGTTTCAAATATCAACTGAATGGTACACCGGTGCCACAAGTGAGAACTTGTAAATACTGTACCTAGGTGCATACGATTAACGTATTTAAGTAACAGTTTGGGTTGGGAGGAACAAGTCTCTAATACTACAAAGAAAGTCTGGAAAACACTACTTCTTAAGAAAGCTAACCGAAGGTCAAAAGAATTAGCGTACAAAACCAAATCGATTCAATAGAAAAGGTTCAACGCAGAGCAGCAAAATATATCAAGCTGGGAAAGGAACATAGCGAAGAGATATTAAAGATTTAGGGTGGGAATTTCTCAAATAAAGGCGATGAAAAACTCAGATTTAGTGCATTGTTTAAGGCACAAATGGGACACAAAGCATAGACCGACATCAGTGGTAGATTAGCGACACCATCATACTTAGACAGGTCGCCCTGAGTGGCGCAGTTGGTATAGCGCTGGCCTTCTGGCCGAGGTTGCGTGTTCGATCGCAGCCAGGTCGATGGCATTTAAGTGTGCTTAAATGCGACAGGCTCATGTCACTAGTTTTAGTGGCATGTAAAAGAACTCTAGCGGGACAAAATATCGGCATACCGGCGACGCTGATATAACCTCTGCAGATGCGAGCGTCGTTGAATAAACCATAATTTAATTTTAATTTACTTAGGCAGGGCTGATCATATTAGAAAATTTAAATGCAGAAAACAAAGAACGGACGTTGCAAAATTTTCCTTTGTTAACCGCACAATATAGACTGGAATATCTTACCTACGGCAATGTTTCAGGGTGGTCCTCTCAAAATCAATACAAATTAAGGAAAGGTTGGGAAGATTATACTGAAAATTTAATTGTAAGTGCAGTTTACTTATGCAAGTTGTGTCATGTAATTAATTAAGTTGATATATAATTAATTACAATGACTTGCAATTACTTACGCTGATAATAGCTGGGTGTAATAGACGTACGTATAGGCCTAAGTTAGGTTTACTTTTGTTTATAGTAGACGTTATTAGAGCATAGTTATTATTTATAGTCCTAGCTTTATTGCATTTATTTATATTTAAAATTAAATTTACGTTTACTTTATTTTTATTACTGTAATTATTGTAATGTTATTATTGTTTATTATATATCACTGCCACCGGGTATATACCCAATTGTAGTGCTAAATACATATATACAATCATGCATTCAATACATACATCAGCAGAGAACTTCAGAAAGTATTTCTTAATTTCTAAAAATTAAGACGTATAATTTTAAAATATTTCACTTATGGCCAGTTTGTCCAAGTAATGTTTAGTTTTGCTTAACGAATGTTAAATTAACAGTCTGTTTATTTTTAACGCTTTGTTAATGTATTTTCAATTGTTCAACATAATTTTGTTTAAGATAACCAATACTTAACTATAACGTCTGTTAGCACTATTTTAACTACTCAACAGCAGTTGGTAATGATTCTACACACGTAAGACAATTTTTGATTGGCTGAAATTAATCTTTAAATTCTATATTATAGAGTGAGTCATGAAACGTGCATAAAATGACAACTTGTTATAGTAGGCCACGATCCATAAACAAACAGTTAACAAATGAAAGTTGTAGGTGACGTGCTGAATAATAATTACAAAGTAAGGTTATATTTCCTCATTGCTATTATGGATACGAAATACGAAAGAAATAAAATAACACTGATGTATTTAAACAGTTCAAAGTATTTTTTAAATGTTGTATTACTAGTTTTAGTTAGTTTCATTTTGGAGATGCCGATAAGCTCACTGTATTATAATATCAATTTTTTGTTTACCACCTGTGCTTATCTTAATATTTGGATTTATATGAACGTTTTCGACACTCGGTGTGTGTCATCTTCAGATATGGGGCCTATGTCATTGTGTGTTGTGAAGCCCTAGCTTCTTAATTATGTTGTGGGTTGTTCACTTGTGTATGGCCTTTCATGATTACTTAGTTTACTATAAGCAGTATGTGGTTGGTTACTGTGATTCTGTTAAGTTCTATCTTTTGAAAAACCCGTATAGGACAATAAAATTATGTTAAAAACATTATAACACAATAAATAAAACAAATAAATATATACACTATAAAAACACTGTAAAACACTGTATACACTATATTACTTTTTCACGTATATGGTTGGCTGTGTTGGCCTGTTGTATCGTTAAAATTGGGTTACTTTACTGTTCTTGATAAGAACTGTCTTTTTGACGCACTTTCACTGATATTCCATATTGTATGTTGGGGTTTTTTGATGTTGTTCAAGTTGACTGCTGTGGATCGTGGATGCTGTTGTTGAATACTTAGACGTATATAATACAAGCTATTTTCTGTTGGGTCCGCTGTCTAGTATGGCCATGCGTGTCTGCAAGAATTTACTTTATATTAATATATAGAATTAATACGATTTTGTTTTTTATTAAGTTGGAATCTGTCGCGTAAAATGTTGTATGGAAAATACTTACTATTTTAGATGATGTTGGAATGTTCCTATGTGGTGCATGGCTGGGACTAGAATGGCGGGCTCAATTACAATATTTTCTTAATGTACGTCATCTGGAGCGGGAAGTGGAGGGGGTATTGGTGGGACCTGTATGGTTGTTGTGTATGTTTGTTTCGGCGGGAATAATTTAAACAAGTTAAAAAGTGGGTTATTTGTATTAGCTATTTGTTCATTGAGAAGGGGTTTTCCTGAGTTAAATTCTTTTGTAATGTGAAATTGTTCCGCGGTGTCTATTGTGGAGTTATTTATGATTTTTTATATTTTTAATGTGTCATTTATGTTTGTTAATTCATGATTTTCTTCGATGAGGTGCTGTGCAAATTTGGATTTGTTCCTATTGTA
This sequence comes from Periplaneta americana, assembly GCF_040183065.1. Lineage (NCBI taxonomy): Eukaryota > Metazoa > Arthropoda > Insecta > Blattodea > Blattidae > Periplaneta > Periplaneta americana. The sequence goes on from NC_091124.1 coordinate 101,398,653, forward strand.
AATAAAATCGGAGGTGTGTTCACGGTATCTAATTTTGAAGTTACGTCGAGTCTGACCTATGTATGTTTTGGGGCAGTTTTTACATTTCAATTGATATATTCCGCTGTTTAGTAATGGTTCGTAGTTGTTGATTTTGTTCGGAATTATATTGTTTAGTTTATTGTTGGTGCTGGGGGCTATATTGATGTTTTGTTTTTTGAAAAATTTACTGAGCTTGTTTGATATTTTCCCATAGAAAGTCAAACTGTGCCATTGTTTTTTGTTTTTTGTTTTTTATTTTTGCGGTTTGGAGTGCAGTGGAGTCTTTTTTATTTAGTTTTAATTTTCTTTTTTGTATTAATTTATTGATCAATTGGTTTTCATATCCGTTTTCCCTAGCTAGTTTTTTTATGCAATTTAGTTCTTTGTTGTAATTATCTTTATTTAATGGGGTTGTAAGCAATCTGTCGATGAGAAAACGGAATTTGCTGATTTTGTGTGTAATGGGGTGTGTGGATTGTTTGTTTATAGAGTGTGTGGTTGAAGTTTGTTTTCTGTATATGTTGAATGTTATTATTGGAGGTTCTATTGTAATGTTTAGGTCCAAAAAGTTGAGACTATTTTTATTGTTACTTTGTTCTAATGTGAATTTTATATTTTGGTGCAGTTTGTTGAATTCATTTAATATTTGATTGTCTATGTTTTGAGTGTTTTCATATAGTATTAATGTATCGTCGACATATCTCGCGTAAATACTAAAGTTGAATTTTTTGCTTAGGTTATTTATGTGTTTGTTTTCTAGATCTAGTAAGAATATATTAGCTAAAAATCCAGAGAGGGGGTCACCCATGGCTAATCCTGTTGATTGGGTGTATATTTTATTGTCGAATTTAAAGTAATTCTGTTTTAGAGATGTTTTCAGTAATTGAGTAACTTGTTTGATTAGGTTATTGTCAGCCATACTAGACAGCGGACCCAACAGAAAATAGCTTGTATTATATACGTCTAAGTATTCAACAACAGCATCCACGATCCACAGCAGTCAACTTGAACAACATCAAAAAACCCCAACATACAATATGAAATATCAGTGAAAGTGCATCAAAAAGACAGTTCTTACCAAGAACAGTAAAGTAACCCAATTTTAACGATACAACAGGCCAACACAGCCAACCATATACGTGAAGAAGTAATATAGTGTTTTACAGTGTTTTTATAGTGTATATATTTATTTGTTTTATTTATTGTGTTATAATGTTTTTAACATAATTTTATTGTCCTATACGGGTTTTTCAAAAGATAGAACTTAACAGAATCACAGTAACCAACCACATACTGCTTATAGTAAACTAAGTAATCATGAAAGGCCATACACAAGTGAACAACCCACAACATAATTAAGAAGCTAGGGCTTCACAACACACAATGACATAGGCCCTATATCTGAAGATGACACACACCGAGTGTCGAAAACGTTCATATAAATCCAAATATTAAGATAAGCACAGGTTGTAAACAAAAAATTGATATTATAAAGTTATATTACCAGTCATATGCTAAACATTCCCTACAGAGAGATACAAAATATTAATTTCGCAACTTCTGTTCGAACAGCTGTGGAGATATCGACCATATTTAACCAACTGTTAAACGAGTTAACTGCCCGAAATCCTACATTCAAAATTAACAAACAGTTAACCATCTGTTAAACCAAACTGGTGTTGAAAACATACAATTTTATTAATTAAGAAACTGTTTAGAGTTTAACAGTCGTTAAATTTTCTAACAATACTTGGAAAAACCGGCCATTATTCTTTCAGCGAGAATAAGTTCCCACTTTCCATCGTAAGTCTTATAAAATATGATTATAATAATAAATTTCTCTGTAATAATAGTTACTTTCCCTTTCAAAAGGATAACAGAAGTGTTATGGTGATTAAATAAAAACGTTTCAAAGGTACTCGAGTAACAGCATGGTGTAAATAAATCTGCATACAGGCTAAATTTGTAACTGCTACACTGATTTCAAGCACTCCCAGTTTATCTTTCTCTTGTAGAGAGAGCTGACGTCATAGATGAAAGATACACAGACAAGAAAATTAATACAGACGAGGAGAAATTCGATTCCGAGCGGCAACGTCGTCCATTCAGTGTTATTTGCTGTACACCGCCACAATGCTATATGTATTTACTCGGCCACTTTGACACATATTATGGCGAGGACTATTGTTTAAACCTCTCCTCCGAGGTCCATTCGCTTGTAATGGCGCTGATGTCTTTGTCTAACAAGCTTTGTCTGCATCCGTCAAATTCTGCTTACGTTTCGCTCGGGTGGTCTCCCTTTGTGGTTCACTAATTTGAATACAAGCCGTCTTGGAATTACCTCCGCTCCAGCTTCTTGTGTCGACCGACGTGTTTATTTCAATTAAGGAGGGCGACGAGGTTCATCACACACGCATCGAAGTCCTTGTTCCAGCTTCGGGGATTTCGATGTACGACGAACGGTTAATCACGTCTCTAGCCATTTGAGCCCTTGATGAATAGAATGATTGCGAGCAAGTCCCATATTTGGACAAGGATATATTTCAGTGTATTTGCATCAGTACGTTAACGGTACCAGTAATGATAGTTCTTCGTATAACGCCTTTTCCATATATGCAGACATTTCAGAGACGATAAGAAAGGTAGATAATGAAGCATCGGAAACTGAAATATATCGAGGAAACAGCCCAAAAAGTTACAAAAATGTCCAAAGAGAAATGTCTTTCAAAAAAACTTTCAGCTGCCTTGTATACGAGCTTCAATGGAACACAAAAGTACGCATTGGGCCTATGCATATTATTATAGGCCTACTGTTGGTTATCTTCATAATTTCGTGTAGGCCTATACGTAACGATGGGTAACTGAAAAGTGACACACTATATTGTGTTGTGAGTCCAGTCGGTATACAGGGTGTAAGGGGTATAAGTGCCATTATTTTAACGGATGATTATTCATGTCATAAGGAAGAAAAAAATACCCTTACATTTTTTTTCTAATTGCAATATTTAACTACAGTAATTATTAAAGTTTACAATATTAGACGTTTTGCAACGTTGCTGGATGGGGAGGAGGGGGTTTAGAAGTACACAGTACAGCTCAAGCGGGGAGGAGGGGGTTCAGAAGTACACAGTACAGCTCAAGCAGGGAGGAGAGGGTTCAGAAGTACACAGTACAGCTCAAGCGGGTACAGACATACCGGTACAAAACAGATGCTCTGTTCTAATGCAGGAGCTGACCACGACAACACTGTTGTTTACATAAAACGAGCAGCAAATACTGATTTTCAGTCTCATTAATAGAACATTGTGCTAAATTTACATTTTATGTAACAGAATTGCGTCATTTTTAATTGTACGTCCAAAAAATAAACAATAATGGTTTTCTGCACAAAATCACACGAACTTACTTTCTAATGTCCATTTTAATCTCTTCCGTTTCCGTAAAGCAGTGTCATTTTTTGTTGTGTGATTTTCGAAACGGGATGAGAGACTTCTAGTTTCTAATAATCGTTGAGAAACTGCTACAAAAGTTCGCCGATTAAGTAACCATTTTTGAGGAAAATGTTGACGGTACATTCTTCTTGCCTCACTTGAATTATGTATGTACGTATGTATGTATGTACGTATGTACGTATGTATGTATGTATGTATTCACACTGCAAATGGTGTATACCCGGTGGCAGTGGTAACTAATTACACTCAATAATGACAATTAATAATAAACACAACTAAAAAACAATAAGATAAATAATAATAATAATAATAATAATAATAATAATAATAACAAGGATCATCCTAAATTAAATTAAATAACGACTTTCTCCATAAATTAATAACATATGGTATTCCTAAACTGTGAATGACATTGTAAGTTGTTTATCAAATACCTGGTACTGAACTGCCATCCGCTCGGCAGTAGATCTACGTACAGGGAGCCTGAACTCAGCTGACTCGTACTTACATCTGTGCAGAGTACTGCCTGCTGAACGTTACCACGTCTATGACGCCAGAGTATTAACAAATTTAAGATACAAAGAAGATCAATTTTCACTTTCCTGATGAAAATTAAACTCGTGCCGGTTATAGCCTAACATGATGTCATTTAACATACAGTAATAAGAGGAATTTATATTGTGAATATTAAGTAGAAACACTTCTAGAGCAAAATGTTCATTGAAATTCAGGAATGGTTTACTTGAACTTAAGATATGGGTATAAATACTTTCCTGCATGAAAGCATATCCGTGCATTAGTCTCAACAGTTTTTTCAGTGATAAAATATCTAGGAATATTTCCCTCCTCTCTTATACAACATTCTTCTATGTAATATCTGAACGTTCAATAAGCGAAATATTTTTGCGATGGTACAGGGTTATATTAGCTGCATCAAGTGTATTGGACCGCAGTGGGAGGCGGCCTCAATTCAGCTACTAGCGCACTAAACAGCAATTTGACTCCACCACCTACCTACTTAAGTGAGGTTTGGAATGCAGTTGACGGGAAGACGTGGAAAGAGGGAGAGAGAAACATACGAACGCAATACAAATGGTACGGCAAACAAGCTAGAAGAAGTCCAACTACGTCAAGAATGTCGTTGACAGAGCGGTCGAACCGGAAAACGTAGGCTACGAAGAAAACACGAAATCGATGTGAAATGTCGGAGGCAGCAGCGACAAGAAAGAGTGATCGTGAGAACAAGTGACAAGAGCAAGCGTCGCCCTGAAAACATTCCCATGCCGATTTATCTAGAAAAACACTTCAGCGCACACTAATTTCCTGTTAAATTAATATTCATATGTATCAAGTTTCAATAACGGTATGGCACCATTATAAATTCCACTTTCCTTTCGACCCAGTGTTTTAATATCTATTATTACTTTAATAATATTCTTCTTTCCTTCGACAGTTCCACATTTTTTCTCAGAGCATATTAAAATTTTCTTCGGATATTCCTTTACGATCATTCTTTGTACAACCGTACACTTGCCAAAATCCAATTCCGATACAAACATTAAATGTATGTTAGTCGATTGAGTTATGAGAAAGATAATAATATTGTAGCTTACGAAATATTCTACATCATTAGAGCACAGAGTTTGGTCATCGAAGCAGTGGAAACATGTTAGCTATGTACTGAGTATAGCTCGGCAGAACGCTGCAGGCTTAGTACATTCACTTTCCGATTAATATTGTGTAGTTCGCTGCCTAGATCTGCTCTTCGTGCGTTTCTTTTATGATATTCAGTTCTTCTACAAGTGTTTCTAAGATATGCCTACAACTATTAAACTTCTTGAATCGTTGAAGTAAACACTAATTATTACTCTCCAATTAGAGGAACACATTGAGCAATCTCGAATATTCTGTAATTTGTGGTTTAAGGAATATTTTGATGGGCTAAAACTGAGAGAGAAGTTGTGACAACGTACAGTATCTCTGAAATTCCAAATTTTCATTTTCCACCAATTACTTCTTATGATCGGCCTGGGTGGTGCAGTCGGTAGAGTGCTGACCTTCTGTGCCCGAGGTTGCAAGTTCGATCCCGGCCCAGGTCGATGGAATTTAAGTGTGCTTAAATGCGACAGATTCATGTCAGCAGATTTACTGGCATGTAAAAGAACTCCTGCGGGACAAAACTCCAGCACACCGTCGACCCTGATAGGCCTGTAACCCGGGCAGTTTCCAGAATCGTTAAACAAGAACATAATTTACAATTTTTCTTGTGAGGTTAAAATATTCTCTAGAGACCTATAGACATTGTCTAATAGGGAAGAAGAATTTTTCATTTGAAACACTAAAAATGTTTAGTAGGTCTACCTACGTAGTTATTCCTTACAATGCATCTCGACTGACATTAACTTTATTGTAAAAGCTTCCAAAATGTTATTTCTTTATTTGCCTTGAAAATTACTGTGAAATCAATTAGTTTTTTAGTTTTAGATACTTAGGGTGCTATGCATAGACATTTCGCTAGCCCGCGCCACGAGCGTGCTAAACTAGCCCCGGCTATCGACTGATTACTTGTACAGGATTCATAACATATCATATCGCCAACACTGGTTTATGAATACGAAAAACGTTAGTTCGCTGATCATCCACCGGAAGCCCGCGCTAAGAATGTCTATGAATATGGCCCTTTGTCACTTGACACGAAATGCATGTAGGTATTAATTAGACAATTAACACTTGTTCTTTTTGCACTTGTTCCTGTTGTTTTTTGTTTTTTTTTGTATTCCTGGTAGTGTGGATGGCCATAGCCACTGGAATGAATAAATAAATAAATAAATAAATAAATAAATAAATAATAAATAGATGAATAAATAAATAAACAAATAAATGAATAAATAAATAAATAAATACATATACAAGTATATAAATAAGTAAATAAATAAATAAGGATCACGTGATCCACTGTGTTTCTAAAAGCTGGTCAGTTTTCTGAATTGCCAATTCTCATTCCTTTTAGTTTTGCAGATTTAAAACATTCAAAACATTTTGCAAATTCAAGAATAATTTTTTTATGCATAAGACTTATGTTGTGTTAAGGGTATTCCCCAAAGGTTTTATTTGTTGGCAGAAGCGCTTACCTACAAAATCTGAATTATGCCCTCCTCTCAAATTTACTGTCATGCTACGCCTCTGGTAGAAGGGGCGGTTATTCAGGTGAAGTAGGCGAAGTGCGCCTTCACGTATTTACGCCTATAACACAATTTTATCTCTTATTAATAATTAATTCTAGTTATTACAGGTACCATATTTCTAAAATAAAAAAAATTATTTTCAGTCGTTATAATAATAATAATAATAATAATAATAATAATAATAATAATAATAATAATAATAATAATAATAATAATAATAATAATAATAATAATAATAATAATAATCATGATTTATTTTAGCTGGCAGAGTTAAGGCCGTAAGGCCTTCTCTTCCACTCAACCAGCAAAAAGTGTATATACATATGCATGAACTTACAAAGAATCCAACAATTTGATTTAGATGAGAGTTACATGTATACAAAAGTTATTTACAAATTAAACAACAAAATACTATGAACTATTAATTAAACACTGAAATAAACTGTGTAGCAGAATTAAACTAAAATACATAGAATGTTAATATATTTCAAATAATATTAGATAATAGAAAGAGATTATTACGAGACAATTAAAATACAGCACAATCAGGATGATGTCTAAAGAAAAAAGTAACAATGTAGTCAATGATAGTTTACATCAGTATGATTGGAGTGAAATGCTAATAAGGTTATCTTTTAAGCTGTTCTTAAAGGTGTTTATTGTCTTGCAGCCCCTAATACTTTGTGACAAGGAATTCCATTGACGCGAGGTGGATATTGTAAAAGATGATGAATAACAAGATGTTCTATGAAGAGGTATACTTAGCGTGCCACAGATAAGTGATCTGGTATTTACTTAGTGGTTAGAGTATAGATAAGAGAAACGAGACGAAAGGTAATTTGGTGTTGAAGTGTGCAGAATTCGAAAGAGTAAAGACAAAGAGTGTAAAGTTCTACGTTCTTTAAGTCGGAGCCACGAGAGACTTGCGAAGGACGGTGATATGTGATCATACCGTCGGATGTTGCACACGTATCTGACGCACATATTCTGAGCTCGCTGTAACTTGACTGACAATTCAGAACTTAGGTCACTTAACAAAACGTCACAATAATCGAAGTGCGGCGTTACTAGGGTTTGCACTAGGGTAAGTTTTAGTTGCTGGGGCAAGAAGTTTCTCAAGCGACTCAAACAGTGAATGGAGGAACAGATTTTTTTTATCGTTTCTTTAACTTGAAAATTCCAACTTAGATTATTATCAAAAAAGAAGCCAAGATTTTTTACGACAGATGAATAAGGGATTAGCGTGTCAATAGTTAGTGTTTAGTTGTATAAATAGTACCTGTAACCCTCCGCTGAATAGAATAATGTCAACTGTTACGAGCAACGAGCGGTGTCTATTGCAACTTACAATACTGCAGAGGTGAAATTATTTGGGCTCCCATTCTCATACAGTTCTTGGTTTCCATGGTAATGTGACGTCAAGCACTAAAGAAAGATTGTATGAGTGAAGTGCGTTTCTGAGTCTTCAGTTACGGAGAACTGTCAGACTTGTTGTAGGTGGAGTAACCAGTTTGCAGATCTAACGATAGAGAAGGGTTGAAGCTGGTCTCCAAGGCCGGGGACTATTGTTTAAGGGCTGTGAAATTTTACAGTATGTACTATCTGGCTCGAGAATAGTATCCTCATTCCTTGTGTCCAAGCAGCCACCCCTGCAGCGGTAAATTAGCTGGCCCTATGATATTTTATCAGAAATACACCTTACATACATTCGCAAAGTTTTAAAGTTGCTTTCTGCAGCGTGTATTATTTCTTCGCATGAGCTTGCCAGTTTTGTTCCAGCTCCAGCTCTTGTATTTGAAAGTTTAACGCGCGCGTAAATGTACACATGTACCTTAATACTGTGTGCTTGGTTATTAACTTATTATTTAATGCATTTAGAGTATATTATTGATAAGTAGACTTCGTGGAATTGCCAAGAGAATCGTAAGGTTTACTACGCACGCGGTATAGACTGTATGAGAAGGGGCCGTGCAAACGGATGGAGTATGCCTCTGATGTAAACACCGAGCAGTATACTGCGGTTACAATAAAACCTGTATCCTGCTTTCAAGAAATATAATGAATGACCATTGAAGTGGGTAATGTCTAAACATGTAAATACACAATTAGTTTGTAGTGAGATATATTAACTCTTCAAATTTAATGTAATATACTCACATCATCCTTGAATATGTGCATTGCAGATAAGAGTTATATACATTTTGAGCGACTGCAAAGTGAACGTCCTCCAATGATCACTCAAACAATTTTTATATTGGGAAAATGTACGTTCAACATCACACGACGTAATAGGTGCATATTTGAAGAACTTCACAAACTTCAGACTTCTTGTCGTAACCTGATAGTATTTATAATACTATTGTGAATAGGCAGAATTTTTAGCAATAATGTTTCTCAACTTACATTCACTTTTTCTGAAATTAGTGATTTTTTTATTTTGGATAACGGTTTGTGATACTTTATACACTATATTAAGGGCCTTTGAGAGTTGTAGTTTAGACGATTCTAACAAGGTGATGCTTTTGGACACGATTTTAAAATTAGAATCAATGAACAGAATATCTTCCAATAGCTATTCAGAAGGCAATGATTTTACAGCTGCAACAGCGGAACTGTCTGTGCTATCCAATGCATCAATTACCTCCATTATTTTGCCGTAATGTTCTGCATAATAATTAACAGCATCCATCCACGTTTTCCAACGGGTCAAAACTGGCTACGGGGGTAAGGATATTCCAGGGGCAAATATTTGGAACAGCAACACTCTTATTGCAGTATGTTTGATTGAATTCTTGTCTGCACTAAACATTTCGACCCTCCCAAATACTAACATTGTAACTCAATTTTTTATGGTTTTGAGTTATGCTAGTTAATATGGTCTTAAATTGTTTCTTTTTCTTCCAGTACTATCATTATAGCTCTAAACCTTCCTAATCGTATGTAAACTCTTATTGATACTATCTGTATACACTGATTTACATGATCATTTTAAAACTTCATTTGCTTCTCCTGAAAAATGGAAGAAAGTGAGTTACAATGTTAATACATGTGACGATCGATATATTAAGCTTTGACTATTCCAATCACAGTAATGCAAAAACAAGTGCTTACATAGGTATACATTAGCTCTAGCTGCTCTATCTATTTGGACCGGTCACAACTCTTAACATGAACTGCTTATACTACGAGACCGGGCGGTCGCTCACCTCCTCTACACTACCGTACATCGGCAACTTGATTGCATACTGCGTGCGGCAATTCAACGAAGTCTATTGATAAGTGTAAATAGTGTATTAATCCTATATCATAGTGCAAGAGTGCTATTATACAAATACTTAGGTACCAGTACATAGAAAATATTCATAAATGAGTGCGAAATATGTATCTTGAAAATGACACGGTTTGTAATTTAATAGAAATGCCGTTTTGTAGGCTTAAATATGAGGATAAAAAAAGATTTTTAAATTCTGGATGACCTACAGTTCCGTTTGTTCTTTGCTTTAAAAAGTGCTAAGAAAACAGGGAAGTTGTATAAAATAACTTTTAAAAAATTCTTTCGATGAAAGAAGATTTTCTGTTTGAAGAGATCGAAAATTTCACTCGGAATGCTACATCACAGGAGAGACTTTCATCATTAGCCCCATAGCTTTGCATAGAGATACAGTATACTGTCCACCCTGAATTGAAGTCGGACATTTTATGAAGACATCATCGACAGGTTTGCTGCTTTAAAAGATAGGAGGATTGACTTGGTATGCAAAAAATTGAGTGAGTCCTGAAATAAATTAATTTTCCTGTTTGCATGTGTTCTAGAACTATTGAAATTACACGCAGTTTACGAATAGTAGGCCTACTCATTATATTGGTAAAATTGTTTATGCATTTGTGTATGTGAACAGTACTTCACCTATTTTTTTACGGAGAGCTGCTACTGTCTGGTACCCTATCAACTACTAAGTTTTTTAGCGTCGATAGAATTGGTGATAGTGAGATGATATTTTGGCAATATAAGTCCCAAAATATGTCATGGGATTATCTCCTATTCACCTTTCAATTCTGAAATACGTAAAAAAAAAAAAGGGCGAATAGGAAATCAGCTAAGCGAAATTCGAACTCACGGCCAAGATCAGCTTGGAATATGAGTCTCAATTGCAATCCCAGAGTGTGACTTTGGCTCGTCATTCTTTTTTTCATAAGACAAGCACTTGAACTGCTTCTGAAGGGTCTATCTGCGTTTTTTCCTACTTGGTCTCTGCCATATAGTCTTATTTCTGAGGCAAATCTCACGGGAAGATGCGGGTGAACTGTAGCATATTGAGAAAGGTTTATAGGGCCTATAAACTTGACTCTAATAAGGAACATTATAACGGACTAATACAGTGTTAGAATCCATTTTCCATCCCCAGCACACCAAACTTAATCTCTGATTATTCCCGGTACACCGACAAGATTTCGAATACTGTATTACATTAATCGAAAAAAACTATGTAAGGAGGACAGTCAGAGTCTTGGACCATGATCTCATTGTTGCTTATATGCCGTTTCTACGTAGAGAGTCTAAATACATTCATTAAATAATAATTAAGCTACTTTAATATTCTAGCCACGTGCAGCTCTACAGTCACTTGTGACATGACTGGTAATTAATTTCTTGCGTTTTAACTTTGAACAATTACCTGTATAGTTAATTATGGAAAATTATTCTTAAAACATACAATTTTATCGAAAGATCTGTCGGAATTTTGTGGCACTTGCGACAGACGTTTCCAAATGTTTCTTTTAAAGACGCTTCGTAATATTAAATATACTATGTCTGTGGTGTAGGGTCAGCATGCTGGTCTCTTACGCAGAGGTCAAGGGTTCGATTCCCGGTCAGGTTGAATTTCCTGGTTGAAGTTTTTCAGGATTTTCCCTCAACCGTAAGGCAAATGCCAGGAAATTCGGGCCAACATCCCTCAATATCACTGGCTCATTCATCACCGAAATCATGTTCATAACAAATACATACACAGTCGCCATCTAGTTCACAACAATAGAACAAGTCTCAATAGTACACAGGCCTTCGGGTTTCAACAAAAGATTAACTCGCGATATGACCAAAGATGTTAAAGCGAGTATAAATAACAGCGAGATAAAAAATATATTAAATATTTTATAGCTATGGAAGTAAATGTTGTAATTATGCCGTATACGACAACTAAGACAGATATTACTCATTTTTTCGGTTCAAGGCACCCTAGTGTATCAGAAATGTTGGCTGTGTTCTAAAAACTGAGTAACATTTAGGTTTCGATTTATAGAAGAACTAATGCACACCAATTCAGAGGAAAGATTATTTATATTTCACACATTTACATGTAATAATTAGACATCGGATTTTTAGGCACTAAAAATTGCAGTTTTAGGCGCCTAAAATAAGCTCAAAATTTGTAAAATTAGGCTCTATTTTAATGAAAATAGGCATTTTAGGCACATCAAGGTATCGTACTTATTTCTTTCACTGAAATTTTTAGTTATACACTAAAATACGCACAAAAAAGTATGTTTAAACATTAAAAAAAGAATACTATATTTATAAACAGAGCTGCACAAATTTAATATATTGAAACTAATGAAATAATGATTATTGGTATCAAGATTACTCATTTTAAGTTATTGAAATTCAGTTCCATGCTCAGACTTTATTATAATTATCTGCACAGTACCCCACCAGAATTTTTTCTAAATTCTCCACAGTTAACCTTTGCCTTTTGTCACTGAGAATCATTTTGAAAGCAGAAAAACTTCTTTCAACCGAAACTGATGTGAGAGGCGCAAATTTTAAATTAGGTACAATAGAAACATCAATATTTACTGGAACATTTACACTTTCCCCCGATATCACTCTTGATACTTTTTCCAACAATGAAAATCCTACATTCTTATTTAATACGTTGTCCCACTTATTTTTAACTTTTTTCCCAGTTTCGGCCAAAGCAGAATGTATGTTCACTTGAGCTTCCTTTACTATTGCTATTTGGCTACAAAGAGATTGTTTTTCACGTTCTAATTGTTCAATGCTTGTAGGTATGAAAGAAAAGTTTGATGTTATGTAGGCAATATCGTTTTTCACTCGTGAGTCATTCAGACAATCTTTCACTGCTTTCACACACGCTGCACTATCAGTTTCAGGTAATTTATCAATAACTGTGACTACTTCTTTAAAATACTTAGAATAATACACCACTGACTGAATCCAGGTTCCCCAACCGGCTGAGGTGGGAGTGGGATATCTGGAAAGTTCTCTCTGAATATTGAAATCCTGGATGGGACTTTACAAAAACATTTTTTTGTGTTAGAAATAAACGAATTGACAAGAGGAAATTCATTCCGGATTGTTTCAGAAACCCTGTGAAGGCCATGTGCTAGACAGGTTACATGTGTGAGGTTAGGATAAAATGTTTTAAGAAGTGGAGCTGCAGCAACCATGTATGAGGCAGCATCAGTACAAAACAACAGAACTTTAGAATAGTCTATATTACCTGAGTATAAAGACTGTAGGCCTTTATTTACAAAATAAGCAATGGCTTGGCTATTCACTTTCGAAAGTTCCTTAACACATACGAGGTGTGGAATCGAAGGTCCATCAGGACTAAGTTTTACTACTACCATATTTGCTATATACCTATTCATAGGATCTGAGGTTTCATCCACAGAGACCCATATGTAAGAATCACCTATATCCTCCCGAATGGAAGCTAAAGTTTCATTGTATATTCTGTCTAAGTAATTTTTTCTTAGGGTCGACTCAGATGGGATATTTTGTTTGCAGTATTTTTGTAAAAACTGTCTTAAAACCGGATTTTCAATTGCATTCCAGGGAATGTTAGCAGCAACAAACGCTCTGGTTAAATCAGCATAGAAATTGCTGCTGAGATTGGATGAAGTAGGCTGTGTTAGTAAAGTTTGTTGCAGTTGATTTTTCTGCTGAGCTTTAGCCTTATGAGCCGCTCCTTGCACATGCTGCTTTAGGTGGCACTTCTTTTCTTGCGAAATCTAAAAATGTAAAGTAAACTGAATTAAAATAAAATCCTCATTGTTGTATTGCCGTATTTCTATCACAAAGTTAGTGGGTTCGAACAATCAAAATTTTAATGACCTGCAAATACTTTAACTATCGGAATTTAAAAGGTTAAAGTGTAGTGGTCTTAAAAAGAATTATACCTCAGAATAGCTCAGTCAATGTATAAATATTATAGGCCTACTCATTAAAATTAATATAATTTATATATTTCAACTATTGTTACATACCTGTTTGCTACAAATCTTGCAGAATATTATTTTTCCATCATAAGTGAATTCTGAATATTCTGTTAGCCACTGCCGGATCAATGTAGATTTTGCACTTATATTTTTCGGCATTATCGCGTTAAACTTCACAGGAAAACGTCCTACCGCTCAAAACTTCTCAACACAAATAAGGTGAGGGAAAGAGCAACTGTTAACGAGCATTCAAATGAACCGTTGTTATTGAGATTCAATTGGACAAAAATACAAAGTTCCACTTATTGTTGCATTTCCTGGTAGTGTTAATACTAGGAGGGCCATTCTTTTAAATATTTTGTAACGATTTACCCTACTAATTCGCAGTTTTACGACTTTTCATAAATATTTCAAAAACACTCTTTCTCCAAAAATTGTGATTTTATGACACTCTGAAGGGCAGTACAGCTAATCGGTTTCAGACCGAAAACAGTCATTTTTATAGTATAGTATATCTCTGAATCGGTAGCAGCACATGTTGTGATTGTTGCCTGCTTCAAAACTAAGGTTGCTTCTTTGTCGGCATTTATGCCTCCAAACATGTTAAATTCGGTGAAATCTATTGCGAGTGTCGTGAGATTCAAAACATTTTGTTTCCTTTATCAATAGTTTCATGGCCGGTGTGAAGCAAACTTTCCACTTTTTAAATGCCTTAATTTTCGCAGTGAATGCATGTATAAATTATAAAAAGTAAGAGTAAAATGCGAAACTTTACAGTGAGTTAGGCATTTTTAGGCGAATATTAACAAATTAGGCTCTAATAACCGTTTTAGGGCATTTTAGGGCACTATAAAACTCTTTGAATACCTTTCAATTTCCATGAAACACAAATATTAATAATTATTTTTACTTTTCTCCTAAAGAAACAAAATAGGCATTTGCCCTAGAATCCGATGTCTACTAATAATAAATAACAACATTCCCCATGTTAACGAGGCTCACAAAGCGGGTACAGCGAAGGTAAAGAGAAGTCGACTGTAGCAACTTAATCCGAACAGCCATTAAAGAAACTACTCTATCATGGAATAGCTCAAATATTATTTTTACAAATGTTACAATTCCTAGACGGGAACGCGCGATAGCGTCATGGTTAAGGTGTAACGCTGCATGCCGGAAGGTCGCGGGTTCGATTTCCGATGGGGTCATAGAAATTCTCCATTGATCCAACCCTTCCGACTGCACTATGGCTCTGTGGTTTCCTCTGTCTCTATCAGAAATGAATGCCAGGGATGTTTCTTTGAGGATAAAGACAGGCAGCACGAAGAAATGACATTCCTACTTCATTACTGACGACTGTCTGTACAGATGGCACCCTGCTACTCCGTGTACTTTCATGGCCTGTCATACAGATGATTTTACCTTTCCTAGGCACTCTTTTTTATAAATCTCGTTTAAACTAAACATTTCCAATTTAAGTTATACATATTCATTTGCTGACTCCTCGCATGTTGTTTAGAACAACAGTTATTAATTACAGTACAATTAACATTACTTTCGACTTATGACAGTTCGCTAGCAGCGTAGCTTTTTTTTCTCTCTTGTACGAAGGAGCAACCCGAAGGCTTACAATGCAGCTTTGAAGCTTATTGTGCTTACCACTCCTATTCTGTGAATGACTGGGTAGCCGAATGGCCGCGTTCTTGTACAAGTACAACACGCCGCGCCGCGCCGCACTGTCCACTTAATCCGGGCTATGGTATGGATGATGATGATGATGATGATGATGATGATGATGATATGTGAATTAATGATGGCGAAATGAGTTCGAGGCCCAACGCCGAAAGTTACCCAGGTTGAGGCAAAACCCCGGAAAAACCCCAACCAGGTAACTTGTCTCAACCAGGATTTGAATCTGGGCCCGCTCGGTCACGGTCAGACGAGGTTACGAGTTGTCACGGCAACCAAGGCTAACCTTGAAAGTAACCAATCACCGTTTGATGCCTCGTGCTCTCTTCGTCCAAGCTTGCAGGCAATACTGCCACATTATGGAACATGTTTCGCTGACTGACTGACTGACTGACTGACTGGCTCATAGCTGTAGCAGCAAGTTGACAACGTTGCCATGACAGCTGACCCGTAAGCCACGAGGCTATCGAGCTGACAGAGGTCGAGAGAAACGTTAATTCTACTATAAGATCAAATTTTCTGAGAAATAGAAACTTCACCTTCAGAATGTGGCCTTATGAACCGAGTTGCATACGTTTCAGCCCGTCATTTACACACGATCACAACACTCCTCAATATTATCCATTCCCTCCCACCGATCATCCTCATATTCATCTTCTTTCACTGTGGCTGTTCCTCCACTTTGGAATTCCCACCGAGTAATGTCAGGGACTGTCAGACATCAAACCAATTTAAGAGTAGACTAAGGAAATATTTTTCTATCAATTCTTGTTAATAATAGCTGTTTCAAGTTTCTCAATTTTTAATGGTTATATGTATCACAGAATAAATATCTAAATTATCTCATCATTATTATTATTATTATTATTATTATTATTATTATTATTATTATTATTATTATTATTAAATTTCTTACCAATGTTTATTATTGTCTCACTATAATAAATATAAATTTAGCTTCCCTTATGAAAAGGTTGCCAGATTTGACAAAGCGTATTACATATAATTTGGAAACACACCTAAAGGGTAAAATGATACACATTAGAAACGGTTAGGGAATCAGATATGCAAAATGTCAGGAAAATTTATACCCAAGTAGCGTTTGTGCTCATTTGCAGTTACGAAAGGGGGGATATTATCAAATAGGTTAGAATGATTTTAATGCCGCGAGAAAAATAATAATACGGAGTGATTGGCATTGATATCTAAACCACAACAGCCATCGGTTAAGATAACTTGAAATTTCCATTATCACTCCCATACAAATGATTTCTCAATATCTGAATCAATCCTTTGAGGGCACTAATGGCTATTTCCTTCACAATGCTGTGTGTTAGGCCCAGGTTTTTACATTTGTTGGCAAAGAAGGAGGGTATGGTACCTCGTGCTCCCACCATCAGACCTATTACATCAATGTGGGACAGGCTACATTTATCTTTATAGAACGGGATTGTTGGTTCATAGATCCGTTTCTTTTCACTGTCCACCTCATGCGGTTGATCTGCATGTGTCTCAAATCTGATAGTGGGATCGAGAATGTATGCCGAGTTGTTCTTAATGGCAATGATATCAATTCGCCGAACACTTCCTTGTGTGGCTAGTCCCTGCACCTCTTGATGGACTGTAAACACTACTTCCTTCAGTGCCTCGGCCAGCATAGAACGGACAGCATGGTGACGGATGTTGCGAAGGGCCTCACTATAGGGGCATAAGCCAAGGATATGGGGAAGAGTTTCAATCTCGCTGAGACAGCATTACTTATCCAACTTTCATTATTTACTTTCATGATGTTTTATGATTTAGATATTAACCTCTTCCCTTACTATATATTTTACCAGATTTGTGAAAAAAAGTGCAATATTTTTTTTTTATTTTCGTAAAGAGGTAATATTGCAGAATCACTGTACATTACTAATTTTCTTACATAGGCCTACTTAAAAAATCACTATGAAATAGACAATGGGACTCAAACGAGTTAACTCGGGTTAATACATTTTGACACATGTTAGCAACCCGAGTTAACTCGGGTTAATCAGGGAAGTGGTTAATGTAATAGCTATTTTAAGACAACTGTATTGAATTAGAATTAGAGTCTGGCTGGACCGAAGAGAAGGCCTGTTGGCCTTAGCTCTGCCAGATTAAATAAATAAATTTCACGGCTAGCAATCATCACTTTATGGATATTTATTCCATATGAAAAGCGATGATAATGCTGGTAACTAGTTGTTATTCATAATGGTTATCAAATTGGCCATAACGGTACTGATAATGTAAAAATAGTGATAATATAGGTCATTAATGAAAATTATAACCATATAGGCGGTGGTGATGATGGTTATAACTTTACTATTATATTGATTTGGCTGTATTGGTTGTTATAGTGATGAGGATGGTGATGATGCTAGTAGTAGCAGTAGCAGTAGCAGTAGCAGTAGCAGTAGCAGTAGCAGTAGTAGTAGTAGTAGTAGTAGTGGCGGTGATGGTCGTAATGTTGGTATGATGGTATTGTAAATTTGATGCTACAACGCCTTTGGTGCATTTTGTATCATAATACGAGTAGAATTGATTACCCTTTCGGAGCACAAAAGCTGTAGGCCTAGTCTTGACGCTAAATAGGAAATACAGAAATTATAATGCCACAGAAAGTTGCATTGCTAGCCAAAGTGACTGGAACGTGGCTTTCTCCGCTAGTAACACGGATTTGAACCCCGGTATGTTTAAGTGGAATTGGTGGTTAAAAACAACGCTTGATGACGAATTTCTGCGGGCACTCCTGTTTCCCCCATCGACATTCCACCAGTGATTCATTAATCAGCATCACATGAAATTATGTAGATCGTCTGTCATGATCTCATGATGCATCGACGACAATATGCGCGTTAATTCTAGATGTGGGCACTTGTATCAGGAACACAGAATACAAGCATTGGATCAAAATATAATTCCAATGGATAACGAAATGAACGCAGCTATGTCTATAAAAATTACAATTTATTCTGAACATCACACATGTCTTGGTGAAAAAACAGAAACATGGTAATGATAACGATAGGACGATTGGGTATAACTTAAGACAGTTTACGTGTGTTCGGTTAGCAAATTATGAATCGAAGAAACTCTGTCAGTGAAGTCAGCTTTAAAGTTGAATTTTTATGACATTTCTCTGTTTCCAAAACTCACAATAATTTTTGTCTTGACGCTAGAATTTACAAAATGAAGCTGGAAATGAAATATTTAAAGCAATTTGCTACTTAAGCGTGGATGCTTGGCTACTTCTGGATCAAAACAGGAAATTCATTTTGTTAATTTATATTCCAGAGGCGATTGATTCAATAACTAGTTGCACAAGCTTAATGCTCTTAGACAATCTGAACGAAACTGCAATCTTTCATTTAATCCAGGAGTGCACGAAGTGCTGCTCTAGTAGCAAAACCAACTTCGATTATGGATGCATAAGAATATTTTCTTTACTTTCTAAATTGATTCTTGCGGTGTTCTGAGAGGACTTTAGAACCATGTTTAACAAATCCGGTAATTACAACCTTCATTGTATCTAGAATAGTTCTTTACCTGGAGAAAATGGAAGATATGTCTGGAATTTTTTAAAGGATGGCTCCAAATCACCAACAAGTGATAACAAAAGTTATAATAATTTTGTCTTACGAAGTTAGTCCATAAATGAAGCTGACACTATTTTGAACCTGTTACCATTTTGGGACACTTCATTTTTATTTTCGCTCCTCCTACATATTTTTAAGCTTGTTGGTAGGACATTTACTTATATCATGTTCAATAATTTTCGAATTCTCAAGCCATCTTATAACACATTATTCCAAAGAATTTATGTTTAAACCTGAATAACGATAATACTCAGAATTACTTGCGGGAATGTAAAAATCCAGGAAATGATGAGTACGAAGAAACTGCATAATATCCTTTATTTAACTCTCCATTTGAAACAATATTTTACATAGTATGAAACCCAACATAAGTTCCATTATTCACTAAAATAGAGGAGTTAAGATCATTTAGATAGGATTTGTTGTTCACAAGGAATATACCATTGACATCTGGACTATTCATGATATTTTCAATAGTTCTTTGAGTAGAGTCTTTGCAGTTCTCTCAATATACCGTCTAACAAATCTGAAGATGTAAAATGGCCAGGAAATGTCTAATAAAATATAAATAAACAATATATAAATAAGAATCATAAGATCTTTTTGTCTTATCTAAGAAACTTTATTTACAGACTCATTAAATCCAGTAGTAAATTTAATGATCTGTGCATTTACTACACAGCTCCCCGTGAAAATAGGGTTCTAAACCACGAGTTAAGTCACCAGCGTAGCTCAGGAGGTAGCGTGTTTGCCTGTTGATGGGAGTTGCGCTAGGACCTGGGTTCGATTCTCGCTTGGCTGATTACATGATTGGATTTTTTAGGAGCTTTCCCCAACCGTAAGGCGAACGTCATGTAATGTATGGCGAATCCTCTGCCTCACCTCGCCAAATACCAAATAAAGAACCACGAGTGATTGTATATCTGAATTTTTTTTGTTTAATATTCGAAGTAATTCAATGTCTGGAAGCATTATTGGGAATAGACTTACACTAACTTTACCCGCAAACGAAGAAAATGTTAAATGAAATGTTATGTTTTATTTAACGACGCTCGCAACTGCAGAGGTTATATCAGCGTCGCCGGATATGCCGGAATTTTGTCCCGCAGGAGTTCTTTTACATGCCAGTAAATCTACTGATATGAGCCTGTCGCATTTAAGCACACTTAAATGCCATCGACCTGGCCCGGGATCGAACCCGCAACTTTGGGCATAGAAGGCCAGCGCTATACCAACTCGCCAACCAGGTCGACCAAACTAAGGATGATTGTGCATTATAGTATACATGCACTATATTATTTCAGTTTTGTTTATTTATTCTCTAGAAAGATTATTTTCTAGACATTCAAGATGAAGTTTCACAGGATGGTGAAATATCTTACGGTGGAATAGAAGGTAGCAGTGGAGTCATAAGTGATAGAGATTATGGTAATTCTGTTGACACGAACATAAGTTGTGTTTGTGATTGGGGAAGTTTCCATTTATTTTACTTTGTGTTTCCCTTCGCTCTTTGCGTTTTCCCCTTTTAAGAAATTTAAAATTGATGATGAGAGCTGTCTACACTTAACAGCACTTTGAGTTTTCTCTCTTTCCATGTGATTTCTTACAGTCTGTTTTCCCATGTTACTAAGACAAAAATTATATTTTACTTACTACTCAGTAAGTTGAGAACTTATCCTTTCTACATTTCATCTAGTCGCCAACTGTCATTAGGCCTAAATGTTGTTTTTTTTTTCCTTTTCACATTGACATTTTAACTGTAAGGAAGTTCCATAGTAAATAATAACTTAATCACATTCAACTACATATAATAATTTAACTTTTGAAATCAATAACTTT
Source organism: Periplaneta americana (assembly GCF_040183065.1). Classification (NCBI taxonomy): domain Eukaryota; kingdom Metazoa; phylum Arthropoda; class Insecta; order Blattodea; family Blattidae; genus Periplaneta; species Periplaneta americana. The sequence goes on from NC_091124.1 coordinate 101,419,698, forward strand.
ATAACGTCAAATTTCCAATAAAGCTGTAGTTCGCTCGTTTTATTTTATTTTTTTTTCAAGCTATGATTATGATATTTTATTGTGTTAGACTCCGTACTTATATTTGGCAAAAAACGCATATAAAACAAATATATCTAATGCTCATTTCATCCATATTTTTATAATCCTTGTGACAAGAATATGAAGCTCGGTGTAACTATGTAGAAATTGGCTGTAAATAAATCGCATTTCGAACATTGCTAATATTTTATCAATTTATCCACTTACCTCACTGTTTTTAAAAATCCTGATAAATGTGCTATTAATTACAATACAGTTTTTATAGAATGAAGTTATTAGAGGATGATAACTTCGGGATATGACGCAAAATAAATTAAGTTTTGTCTAAAAATTACTTAGAAAACTTTTACTCACCATTCTACAAAATGTTTTATAAATATTAACCACATTTATTGACCACAGCGGATTGTTCGGGCTATAAAAATTAACGGGGAAAAAAAGGAGTGAAAAATGTCCGTCTATCCTCTGCGTAACATTCTTTTATAGAGTCATTGAATGTTTATGAATTACTACCTGACAACAGCAGTGTTGAAACCTCAAGTGTCACATGTTTAAGAGGGCTGAAGAGGTTTAAGGTGAGACCGACCAACAACAACCTGGCCATTTACCTAAAATTTTTTGTCCTTTGTGTTCTGAAAACTTACTGTTGGCGAATTCAGTTACCTTCAAATTTCATTTAATCTCAAAATTTTTCTAAGAAAAGGAAATCAAAATAAATAACCAAACCCAAAAAATATATATCATTATTAACATGTTAATAATACTTCGAGAAATTTTTAAACTGCTCTAGTATGACCAAATGTAACTATGCTTTTCCACCATTTTTGTGTAATAAGATTTAATACAGGTATATGATATAACATTATATATGACCACTAAAACTATGTCGCGTTCAGAATAGCTATAAATGTGTTTAATTTGAGTTTGTAAAAAAGACACAAAGGTAAAAATACGTGTCATAGGAATTCGAATCCTAATTATTATTTATTATTATTATTATTATTATTATTATTATTATTATTATTATTATTATTACCTACAAAATCAATGTCATCTTTGGCCAAAGCCGTCTAATACAATGTAACAGTCGTTCCCCAATGGATGGCTGTCGGCTTAAACTTATGATAGTGACTGGTTGAGCTATATGTAGACTATGGTCATATTTACCACATTCTGTCCTCTTTGAGTGAAACTTCAGCATGAATTACCTCGATTATTTGATGTTACATTATGAACGAATGTATTGTATTGTTGTCAACCGAATTAAATGTTTAAAATAGTATTACTGTCATTATTATCATTATCGTTATTATTTGAAGTAGAAGAGAATAAAATTACAGGATTTCTTACAAAATTCCATGGCATTTCTCAATATTTCCCATAATTTACCAATTTCCCTGGTATTTTCGATATTCCTCATTTTCCAGAGAGGTGGATACCCTGCAACTGCCAAACATATTCTGTTTAGATTAGAAAACACGAAATACTCTCAAGAATTTCAATTAGCGAAATTTATATTTTGAGGAGTAGGAAAAGGCAGAAATATTGTATTTTGCTACCGTTTCATTTAAATTGTGCCTTTACCCTGCATTTTCAAATGGAATTCACCAATTGTAATCTTTATTTTCGAAATATTATTGTACATATCACATTACATTATACTTACTTACTTACTGGTTTTAAGGAATCCGGAGGTTCATTGCCGCCCTCACATAAGCCCGCCATTGGTCCCTATCCTGAGCAAGATTAATCCATTCTCTATCATGATATCACACCTCCCTCAAATCTATTTTAATATTATCTTCCCATCTACGTCTCGGCCTCCCTAAAGGTCTTTTTCCCTCCGGCCTCCCAACTAACAATCCATATGCATTTCTGGATTCGCCCATACGTGCTACATGCCCTGCCCATCTCAAACGTCTGGATTTAATGTTCCTAATTATGTCAGGTGAAGAATACAATGCATGCAGTTCTGTGTTGTGCAACTTTCTCCATTCTCCTGTAACTTAATCCCTCTTAGCCCCAAATATTTTCCTAAGCACCTTATTCTCAAACACCCTTAACCTATGTTCCTTTCTCAAAGTGAGAGTCCAAGTTTCACAACTATAAAGAACAACCGGTAATATAACTGTTTTATAAATTCTAAATTTCAGATTTTTTGACAGCAGACTGGATGATAAAAGCTTCTCAACCGAATAATAACAGGCATTTCCCATATTTATTCTGTGTTTAATTTCTTCCCGAGTATCATTTATATCTGTTACTGTTGCTCCAAGATATTTGAACTTCTCGACCTCTTCAAATGATGAATTTCCAATTTTTATATTTCCATTTCGTACAATATTCTGGTCACGAGACATAATCATATACTTTGTCTATTCGGGATTTACTTCCAAACATATCTCTTTACTTGCTTCCAGTAAAATTCCTGTATTTTCCCTAATCGTTTGTGGATTTTCTCCTAACATATCACATTACATTATACTTAGTTAATATTGCAAACTCTGATTTCGGATTGTGTTGTTCAATAGTATAAATAATATAAAACATAATTACTGAAGTATGGAAAGGAATAGGGCAAAAACCATTATAAACCTTATAAGCAGTCAGTGTCTGCACTGTGATTATTGCTATGACCTCTTTCTATTTAAATTGTGTTGGAATAGGTTTCTAGATGTCCAGGTCCTTTCTTTCCGAAGGCAATAATCCTGTATAGCAGTATATTTATTATGATCTTATATAGCCAGTTAAGGCAACAGTGCCAAATAACTCCAGGGATCTTTATGTTGTTAAACAGATTCTCATCGTCATCATCCACCATATATCTTCAAGATTTGGACCGTTCCGTCCTCGTTCTTCAGAGGGCTGTGAACCAACACAGGCTGCGTAAAAAGTAAGTTACTTTATACCGACATCAAGTGTTCGAATTTTGTAAGAAGATGACATAACATTATTTGTAATGAATTGTGTTGAATTTCACTGAGTCTCAGGATTAAGTAAGAAACTGTGTCACAAGAGGATTATATCGATGCATTTTTGTAAGGGATATCTCAAAACAGACTACATCTTTGGACTCCCAAAGAAGATGTGTTAGGAAAGAATTTTATCTACAAGATTATATTCGAACATCACATAGTTCGCATGTTTAATGATGTTGTAACATAATCGGAAATAGCAGGATTCAATACACATCTAATGTAAATTGTTACAAATTTTGGATTATAATTTATATAATTCGAACTTCGGAGACTATTGACTCAGCCACGGTCGACTTTAGTAGAAGGTCGGAACGCTGAAACTTGCCAACATGTACATCAGGCATCGACCAACTCACATGGCATATGAGGTTTAATCTTTGTTTACGCTTATTTAAGAGTATTTGCAATTTATAGTGAGTCTTTTACGTGTGTTTCGCCTTTAAACCAATGAAGCTGCAGAAGAAATAGTAACAATATATACATATTTATATAAGGTAGGTAAAAAACATAATTTTAAAACAGAAATAAAACACGCAAAAACAATAACAAAGATTCTTAAAATCAAATCCTATGTATTATGCATATGTTTTCTGTTTTATTAATATAATATTACCTATTGGCTCGTTTTGCTTTACTATTCAATTTTTTTTCAGGAATGCATTAATTACAATGCCAGATAAATGTTGTGTTCCTAACTGCACTTCAAATTATCCGAGCAAAGGAGGTTATGTTCCAGTATTCAGATTCCAAAATGAAGATAAACTTCGCCAAGCCTGGATAAGAAAAATACCACGTAAGCACCGGAAACCTTCAAAGTGGGCTGTGGTTTGAATACACCATTTTCATGAACAAGATGTAATAAAAGTGGAAAAATACAAGGATTCGTCGGAAGAATGGAAGGAACGTCCTATAGATAGGTTGAAGTTAGTAACAGGAGCACTCCCCACAATTTTTCCTGATTTGCCAGCTTATTTGTCAACCCCAGAAACAAAGAAGCGGAGGGACCCTGAAGAACGAAGAGTCCAGACAGACTGAAGCACATGCTAAAAAAGAAAAAGGTTTTCTTGAAAAAGACATTATTAAGGACTTCTCTACGTTTACCGACAATGTTAGTGGAAAGTCACAGTTACTAAAGGGTTGGTTTATTTATTATAATATTTATTACGTAATACTTTATCAGTGCACTTTCGAAACCATACCACAGATAATAGTGTTAAAATAAATAATGGTATGAATTGTGAGGTATGTGTCAATCAGAACAGAGTAGCTAGACTTGAACTGTTTGACATATTAACAGGAAATATGAAACTCACCCGCTGGTCTCAGAACAAATTTTGAAGAAATACATATGAGTCTGTTGAGAAAGACTGTGTAACTGCTCAAAGTGTCCAATCTGTGCTATCAGTTACTACGAACAAATTAAATTCACTTCTTTTATTATTGGGAGAGTCCAGTGATGTACAACCTAACAGTGAAAGGCAAATTAAATTTGCAATTGAACATTTAAATTTAATTTGTAGCAAAGCTAAACATTATTCAACTGATTATATTTTATGGGCTTTTATGTTGTATATGCACTCTCCAAGTTGTTATGCGGCACTTCGAGAAACATATTAGATTGTTTTACCACATATGAAATATTTGCAACTTTTGACTTCTTTGTTTTCAGTGTCGCACAATTCAATGACAAACAATTAATATTTTCTCAAAAATTCCATAAATAACTTGACAGAGAGAGAACGTTTAGTTAGTTTACAAATTGAGGAAATGCATACCAAACCACAGTTTGATTATAAATCAGGGCAACTGTTGGGATATGCTGATAACCAGCAAAATACTGAAGCTAAAACTGTCCAGGCATTTTTTGTTTCTTCTCTATTTGGTAACTTCAGGGAAATTGTTGCTCTTTACCCAGTAAAGAATTTGACAGGCAAAGATTTATATGATATGATAAATGTTGTAATTGATTTATTAAGAAAGTGTTGTTTCAGAAAATCACAGAGTAAACAGAAATATGATGGCACTACTTCAGGATTCAAATGAAGGGTATGTTTCAAATGACATTGATCCACCATATAAGACTTTTTACATACGACTTTGTTCATATTTTTAAGAACATTAGAAACTGCTGGATCAATCAGGAAGATGCTTCTCAAACATTGATTATTCCAGATTTTGAAGACACAGACACACTTTTGACTGCAAAATTTTCAGACCTTAAGCAATTGTATCACTATGGTAATAATGTCAGTCCTCTCTTGAAACCTGCTCATAAATTAAATCATAAATCTCTGTACCCAAGCAACTTAGAAAGACAGAAAGTTTCATTAGTTTGCAATATTTCCCATGAGTCTACTTACAGTGCTTTAAACGCTGAATTTCAAAGTCAATCTGGTATTGTGTCAAGTCCAGGCACTTGTAGTTTGTATTGATAATACTGCAATGGTGGACAATTGTAAACGTGAAATCCAAGCTGTTGGGTACTATGAAAAGAAATGAATTGGCGAATCCCTTTTATAGTGTTGGAGATGCCCGCCTTAAATTTTTAAGACAATTTTTACAATGGTTGCAAAAATGGGAATGCATTAGAGAAGGTGGCTTAACTCCTGATACATTTAGGGCTTTGTTTCAGAGTAACTGTGTGTTAATTGAATTTATACAATACAGTTTGCAAACTCTTAATGTGGAATTTGTACTGCCAGGAAAGTTACAAACCGACAATCTCGAGCAATGCTTCAGTTGCTATAGGCAGTTATCAGGTGGTAACTACAATGTTTCCTTTGTACAGGTCTTAGAGGCAGAAAAAAACTCAGAATGAAATCTCTTTTAGGTATAAAATCAGCCAAGTATGGAATTCTAAAATGGTCCTCACAAACATTTGAAGCAGCAGAAAATATAGACCTAGAAAGGAATGAAACTGTAGATGTAGCTCCATTGTCATCCAAGATCCCGATACTTTTACCTTTGAAGCTGATACCTCCAGCCTTTTGTACATATCAGGTTATGCCTCTTTCAAGGTATCTTCAAGGTTACAGTGTCCACTTTGTATTGATTACTTGGTAGGGAAAGAAACCAGCAATGAAGATATTTATTTTGACACTTTGAACCGAGGAGGACTTACTCTTCCCTCAGATTTTGTAATTTACATTGCAAACATTGCATACTGAATTGTAAATCCATTGATTTCAAGGGGTACAAATGAAGAACAATTTGTAAAATGTGGAAATCAGAAAAAATTGTTGATGTTACTCTGCAAAACAGTTTTGTGTGGTGATGCTGGTTTTGTAAATGATGTATGCCTATGTGGTATGGAATATATTGAACTTGGTGACAAAATACTTTCAGTCATTACGAACGTACTGTTAAATAATTATTCAAAGGCCAGGAATGATAACATATCTGCAAGTAAACCAGTGTATGGAAGAGAAAGTTACAGACATTTTAGAAAAGGATGTAAAAAGTGTGCGTGTGTGTAATGCTCAATATTTAACGGTGAAGACATTCTCCTTCTTTCTTCCCAATATTTAGATGTAAGGCTCATAAAATTTTCCACAGGTTCACAGATTTTTTAGATATTCCATGTCCATGGCATCTTCTTTATTGCACAATAACCGTTTAGCAGAGTCCAATAAGCTGATACGATGTAGATGTTTTGTAAGACAGTCGTGACCAGTGATCAGTCTGAACATAGCCACAGTAAATTTTCGTGGTAGATCAGAAATGGATTTTAAATCTTGTAGTAAATTATTCCATCTTGAATTTTGATGTTCACTTGGAGAATTGGTGTGGTAATTGCTGGTAATTTTCCTTTTGATAACTCGTTTTATGGACTCATATGAAAACTGTAGTTCTTCTTTACGTTTTTTTCTAGTTCCTTTCTTGGCCAACATATCAGCTTTCTCATTACCATATATTCCACAATGGGTTGGGATTCATTGGAGAACTAAGATGAATGTACCTTAACATACAATGGATTTCCTTAATTTTTCTTGATATAGCAAAAGTAGTTGTACTAACTTCCTGGATTGCAGCTTTGGAATCAGATAAGAGAACTATATTTTTGCATTTCTGTAACCAAGGAAAACAATTTTGGAGAGAGGCATAGATACCTTCAAGTTCACCAGCAAAATTTTAAGTTACATTTACCAACATTTTTATAAAATGAAAAATATGGACAAGTAGCACCTGCTCCTTCATCTGGATTCATGAGTGAGTCATCTGTGTAAATATGTAACCAATCTTGTGTTAATAATGTAAAAAATGTAGGCCTAAATAAGGTAAAATGTAGGTATTATAGTCCTAGGAACTGTAGGCCTACAGTAGGCTATGTGTTTGAGTTTTGCACATGATGTAATTGGATATAGAAATTGGAAATAAGATTTAAAAAATGCTAATAATAAAGACATGACTCCTTGTAAGTTATTTATTGCGACTTTTCATAAATTGACATTAGCTTACTGAAGTCTGAAGAAGGTGGCCTAGTCTAACTGGATAAACCCATTAATTCTGGCTGGAAAGCAACATAGGCCTAGGATCTACATAAGGTAAAATGTGTATGAGTTTAGTAAATAATATAATGAGATTTTTTTATAAACAATGCAAAACTATAATGTGCGAAATAAGAAGAAAAAATGACACGGCATAACAGTTACGAACACTCGTATTAATATACAGCACATTTATTACGAGTTGACATTATTATAAATTGGAAAAAAAGATAAAAGGAAAACTTTAATTTGTTGAAAAAAAATATATATATATATCCATCTATAATTCGTAACATATTATATTTTAAATGTTTGGTTATAATGGTGAGTATGACAACAGTATGACTGACAACAGGAGGCGACCCAGTGTTGCCAAGTTGAACCTTTCGACCTTCTACTATAGTCGACCGTGACTCAGCATGAATACCAAAAATGCTGATTTGAACATCTGTCTTCCTGTTTGACAATGAGTATAGCGACATCTTGTATTAAACTATTGAAAGGAATTTATTTATATTCAGCACCTACAAATCAATTCTCCACATGAAACATTAACTTATTTATTAATGGACTTTTATTCAAATGTATATTCTATTTGTACATATACTCGAAAATTAATTCTAACATTTTTCCCAAAGTTTTATTTCTTGCATACAGTAAATTGACAAGTATTCTGATATTCTTATCAGGTAAAAATCCTGTGACGTCGTTAACTGCGTATAGTTTATAGCTGTAGAGCCCACCTTCTTTCCTGACCTTGACACGAGAAAGAGGAGGTGTTCAGAACCATGTTCCGGCCTCCTTCTACATCCAGAAACAGTCAGCACCTAATTTCAAATCTAAACCCTCTACAGTATGTTTTCCCGGACTTTCCTAATGACATATTACAGAACGAAGTTAAAATATAAAGGTGCTAGTGCAACTCCTTGCTTTAGCCCACAGTGAATTGGAAAAGAATCAGACAGAAACTGGCCTATACGGACTCCGCTGTACGTTTCACTGAGACCTGAGACACATTTTAATTAATCGAATTATTTTCTTGGGAAATCCAAATTCAATAAGAACATTATTTAAAAGTTCTTTCTTAAGCGAGTCATATGCCTATTTGAAATCTAAGAATAACTGATGTTCTGTTCTCTTATATTCTCATTTTTGTTAGTATTTCAAAGTAATTAATTGTTTAAATAACTACACCACCACTCACGAAATCCAAAAAAGAAATTATAAGCTTAATTATATACGCATGCATTTCTTGTTTCCTGATATTTATTTGAAACTATGAAAGAGAATTAATTGTACAGCTTAAGAGTGCAGTAACTTTGAAAAGTAATAATTGTAGCCTTTAATAATTGAGATGTGGTTTGTAGGATAGTAGAGAACTACATTTATGTCTATATGTCTGACAATATACCTAGTAATATACAATCAGATTTGTTTCTTGTCCCAAAAAAATTGAAAGAAAGAGATGACTGATTGAATAGTAGACTGTAGTAAATGCAAAGTGATATGTATCACAGACTAGCTATTTACGAATTTCTCTTTTTTCTCTGTTATAAATTCCGCAAAATGTTACGTGAAGTGGATTAGAGGACTCTGTATATGTCTTATAATACTGTAATAATGTAAAATGAATATCTTAATATATTCTGGGTGATAATTTTGACAGAAGATGTGGTACCTTGCCCAATAACGAAAAAGTTTCAGAGTGCAGTAGAAAATGGAATGGGAGGTTACCAGAAAACAAATTTTTAGACTGTTTCAAAAGTTATGGCTGCCATAACCAGGACAGTCTGGTTTTGAATTATAAATCCTTCTTCTATTAAATAGTTACACAATGAGAAAGATAGGTGCTGTAGAATGTTTTCATATTCTGATTCTAAAACTCGCAGTTTTCTGCCCCTCTCCATTTTTCCTCAAGTTTGTTATAATGTAAATTATTGAAATATCTGCTTATCTATGTAGCATATATTTAATTTTATTAACATTACCCGTGTAGTACTTTGAAAGTGAAACCAAGCATGTTTTTAAAGCGTTGTAGTAAATCGTTTTCACATTGCCAATTGACGAGAAAAAAAGTGCTTCGCTTCGCTTCATTGCAAAATGGCGGTTGCAAATTTTATTTGAGTGATTACAGCTATTTTCAGAGTTATTTTATATGAACGGCCTATTTAACCTTCAGAGTTGTTATATATGAGAGACGAAATAAAATTGATAAAATAATTTATAATACTAACGGCTAATAAATCAACATGCGTGGTAAACGTTAAACCTTGCAGATAAGTAAAAAGGAAGACAGAAAAAAAACGGGCTCCATGAAGTGCTGCCCAAAGCATTTGAAAAATAACACACAGAATTATTTATTACGAAAAGTGTAGAAAATAATCAATAAAATAATCAATACTGGAACCTTGAACTGAACAAATTAGAGCTTATTTATTTTATAACATGACTAGCTTTCCATAAAACCATGTTCTCCTTGGTAAAGAGTAATATTATTGAAAAATCAAAGTAATTAGGTAACATAAATCACAGAAATAAATAAAAATAAAATGATGGCTGATGAGGTAACATAAATCCAATAAACTCAAATAGAAAAATATAATGCACTTCCTTTTTTTTAACATAGGCTATTTCAATATTAATCAAACATTAATATAATATAAAAAAATAATAATAATAACAACAACAATAACTTATTATTACTGTTATTATTATTATTATTATTATTATTATTATATACAGTAATATATACAGACTATCATTATTCATTAGGCCCACTTGATAGGTTATATTATATAGTACGAATTCCTCTTCAAAACTACTAGGATTTCAGCCCGTCATGGGGATATTTGTCCTGCTGCAGAAAATATTTAAAACAATAGTACCTATGTCGTTGCCTGCTAGAACCAAGTGAAACATGTGAACTCTGTTCGAACGTTTGAACTGACCGGTAACGGCTACGGTTAACAGAGTAATTTCGGTGCTCCGCTGCTAAGACATTAAACCGCAACAAACGAGTTACTCAACAGTTCTACTCGCTCCCCGTCCCCAGCTCTACTCTTAAACCCTAGATCTCAGAAAATTTCTGATTCTTCGTTATTGTGTTAATGTACCACCATTCTTTTCAAACTCATCTCCCATAAAATATTGAGATCTCCTTTTTTTTTCTTTTTGGTGACGCACACGTACTCTCCTTCCTAACCCGCTGACCTGTAAGATATGGCAGTTCAGGACGAAGAAGAAAATGGTTAACAAATTGTCTGGTGCTACCTTTCGAAGCTACTAAAAACGTCTCTAACACCCTCTTAAGTGCTAATTCAAACATCTAGCGGATGTTAATCTTTATATCTCGGTCGTCTTTGTCACTATGCCTCCTGCAGGCTCTCTGACTGTACAAGTTTTGACATAAGTGAAAAAAAAAAAAACAGCTGTTATGAAACGCATCTGTATCACTGTTAATGATCGCCTTTTCGAAGTCTCTCATAGCTTTCCATTCCTCATTCTTCTGGCAGCGTTCAAAATTTGGTGTAAGATAATTACGTAAAGAGCTTGACTTTTGCTTGGAAGAAATGCGTTCACGAGTAATACGGGGACAAACTTGTCTTCCATGTTCGGATTTTTTCTTCGCGCGATACCATGCACAGTGAACAGTTATGCGAATAAAGAGGGGACAAACCTTAAATGTACCATCGACATACCAAGCGTCGGCATTTTCGATTCGGGGGACTTTCCGTTCGAGTACGTATACATTCATGGTATTTTATTTGGGAGAATGGGCGGAAACAACCACACCACGACTTCCTAGACCTGCTGCCGAGGTCATGAAAGCGTGGAGCTCTACTTCATGCTCCCAAAGCTTCTTCATTGCAAGTAAGGGAAATACCTTTATTCATATTGTTATCTTTATGGCTAAAAAGTACGTCAAATTTATATACGATCGTTAATTCCTTTCTTTGCTTAACAAATATTGTACAGTAACATTTATATTAGAATCTCTGAATCACATAATAATGAATAAAAGATTTGTACCACAACCATGTGGTCGCTTACGTCAATTTTAGTGACAGATAAATTCAGTTAAAAGGAATTGCACAGATTCGTAGTAGAAGTGGCACTGTTAGCTGAAGCAGATATTGACACTTTGTTTTATGCTGGTGCACATTTCTTGCCGTAATATTTTCATAAAAGTAGAGGGGTGTAAGGGACTCGAGGGGAGGTCCACTCCACTAAATTATATCCACACGAACACGAATACGCACTCAGAGCACCTTGTGGGCCGGGTCAATAGGGTTACAAAGACTTTGCCTTAATGCATGACGTCGGCAGAACTACAGGTGTCCAAAGACGCCGTGCGTCGCCTAGACAACTCCAGTTTTATTGCTCTCTCGTATTCGTTGCTATATCAATACTGAGGTCAGATTGTAAATTGTATTACATAATAGAGGCATTAGAATTACCTTGCCGAACTAAATCTGAGTGTAACAACGACACATTAAGACAATATTTTTGTACAAGCCATTGTTTTTTCATTACGTACTTAATCTCTCATCTCTAACTAAAGGGAATGTGTTCGGGTGAATGTTATTGAGATGTATTCTATAGAATTCAGTGTTAGGGCTTTTATTCTTTCTTGTCCGCCATATTATAAGGAAATGCTATGGTCTTTACTACGGCAGTCTTAATCCCCGGGAAAGGTCCATTTATTCACAGTTTTCTGCCAAGTACAGGTCTTTCACTGCAAATCCAGCATTCTCCAGTCTCCCTTATTTTCCGCCTTCTGAAATTCAGGATAACTCTATTTGCCTGCCTTTTCAGAAATCATTGCTGTCATTTATGTCTAAATATAATATAACTTATTTGTTTTGTGATGTTTTCTTCAGTTTAAGTTATTCATGTCTATGTGTCTGTATCTGTTCCTGTCCCTGTGCCTGTACCTGTGGCCAAGTAATTTTAACCTCAAATCAAAGTTGCTGAAAAATATAGGTAGGCCTATAAGTTTGTTTTAGGATTGTTCTGTTTATGTTCATTTTGTCTATTTGTTAAGATAAATTCAAATTTCCTCTTTGCTGTATACATGCAACACAAATTCATCTTAAGGACATGCGAAAAATAATGACATAAATAAATAAATTATCACACAGAACGACAAAATACAAAATTAAATACTACGAGAATCGATACGTTTTAGTTGACTATAAATGATGTTTTACCTGACGTTACAACCTCAAATATATTCGAAACAAAATAAAATATCGAAAATCTACTTGTATAAGAATGTACATTCGCTTAGAAAAAAAAAGTGGATATGCCTAATTCAGCAAATTCAGAAAATAGGCTATTACTTTCAGCACAAAGTGTATTGTTTTGTAATGATAAATCCATGTGTTTCAAGCGAAATGAAAAGTAGTCCCGTAGAAATAAGAAGCTGAAACCCAAAAATGCATCAACATACAAAGACAGCAAATAGCGAAGGCGACAAAGACGCTGTTTTGGCTCCTGTACCTGCAGTCAAGACAGTAATTACACAACAGATTGCACCCGGTTCTGGAATATCCAATTAGCGTTTGGACAATTTTCACGGACATATGTAAATTTTATCCGTATCACGTGTCTTCACGGACATGAGTATGAAGTCCATACTGAATTCTGCAGTTTCCTACTTTAGCAGTTAAAAAATAATATCTTCCTTAAGATTATTGGATAAACTAGCGAACAGGTACTTCCTTTCGTACTCCGCTTACACACCTTAAACTGTTTTACAGCTTTTTCCTCAGTCACACCAACATAACTCAGGTTAAATTACGAAAGTTTCACGCTCGTGTAGTCCTACACTCGACGTTTTCTGTGTTATATCACGACACGCGCCTTTCGTATCCCTTGCATATACGAATATGTGGCAAGTAGGTTAGATAAGTTTAGGCTTTTGCTATGCTGTGAGAGGTAGGGTTAGGTTAATTTAGGCTTTTGAATTGCTTTGAATGTACGAATCTGTGACAGGTTAGGCTAAGTAAGTTTAAGCTTTAGTTAGACTATGTCTTGCATATAAGAACCAGTGACAGGTTAGGTTAGTTTAGTTTAAGCTTTTGGTATGCCTTGCATATAGGGCTACTCAAAATTATCTAATAATGTGCCCTTTTTTTGCTGTTTACCTTTCTTTGGTAACACTAATGTAAACATTAACAAAATAATTATGTCAGTACAAGTCTTCAAAGTAAAACTATCAATATTATTATTAGGTTAGATTAGCTTAGAAGACATCAGGGTGTGCAGTAACGGCTAGCGCGTCTGGCCGCGAAACCAGGTCGCCCGGGTTCGATTCCCGGTCGGGGTAAGTTACCTTGTTGAGGTTTTCACCTCAACCCAATATGAGCAAATGCTAGGTAACTTTCGGTGCTGGACCCCGAACTCATTTCACCGGCATTATCACCTTCATTTCATTCAGACGCTAAATAACCAAGTTGTTGATAATGCGTCGTAAAATAACCTACGAAAAAAAACGTCAGGGCCCTCTATCCCGGTGGTCTACGTGAAACTGAAGATGACGGCGATTGAGTGCAGTCAAGCGATGTGCTGGTGATTTTTATTAGTGACGTCAGTACTGGTTACTGAGAAGTTTGTCATGGCGGATGTACAAACGAAGTTACATTTCCAAAAGTGTGTGATTTTTCATTATTATTAGTTCTCTTTGACTAATTTTGGGTACTTATTCCAATAGAGCCTAACATCTATAAGTTATGCGTTCTTCATATTACATCGTAACGTGTGTTTCATATCCCCACGTTTCCTTTTTTGACTACAAACCACCACTTATTTACCTGCATTACGAAGCATCTCTTATTTCAAATGTAATTTGTAAAATTTTACCAAAAATTTGTCTTCTTCCAAATACATCCCTATAAAATCCCTACATTTTCAACTCCATCACCACAAAAAAAAAAAAAAAAAAGAAAAAGAAAAAAAACGATTTTAACTTTCAGAATCACGAGAAGTACCTTTTCGCTACCGGTAGTGATTTCTTCGGATTATTTTGTTTACGAATTAGGCTTCCTCCACAGAACATGGTAACGTATATGTTAAAAATTTGCGCTACCGGTTCGTGGAAAGTTGAGTTATAACGCCGCAGTAATAAAACTATTCACTTTTGTATATAATAAAATTATGTATTGATCTCATGTAACCTACGGCTATACTAGCACTGAGTTACTTTCTCGTACTTCGGTTATACACCTTCAAGTATTTAGATCTCTTTCCTCAATCATACCAATATAACTATGGTGACATTATAAAAGCTTCATGCTAATGTACACTCACGCTATGCCTTGCATATACGAATCTGTAACAGAGTAGTTTAGGTTAGTTTAGAGTTTTATTATCCCTTGTATATACAATGGGCAAAAGCTGTTGATTGTTTTTGTAATGTCAGTGATAAAGTAGTGTAATGGTAGATTTTCACTTCCGAAATCACGAGAATTAATTCAGCGTTAGTTTCACTAAGCATTTAAAGCAAACAAAAAAATTCTCGCTAACAGAGAAATAGGTTACATTTTTCATTAACAGTTTTTAATACTTACCTATTCTGAAGATCTACTGGAATCACTGTCAGAATCGGACTTTTGGAAGTTGGCAGTTACGGGTTCCAAGATATCATCTCGTGCTACTTTCTTAAAAACAAGTCCTTTGCAATTTTTCGGCATGCCTAATATAGTTTTCCCAAGTAGATTTAGTACTATCTTCCATCTCTCTAACCAATTTCTCCGTCGTGGGATACAGACCTATACCACGGTCATACATTTCAAATATTTTACATCCTCAACTACCCCTTATTAAAATAGTTTAAATCACACACTTGCTTCTTTCGATTGCGTCTTTTGACTATGCCACATTGTTCTTGGCTTTTTATTGCCTCACCTAATTATAATATTTTGTACAATATTATGCTGAACCTACAAACAGCTACTGAGACTTGACAACGTCGATTTATTACTGGAACACGAGCGCTTGAAGTAGTTATGGACGCGATCCACCAGCCAGCCTGACTTGGCTTTTCAGAACTTCTTTCTTTGAATTATCATCCGCCGTAGTTTTAATCACTACTCTACTGCTACAAAACTACACCACTACAACTCTAATACTATAGCGCAGCACTAAACTTATAACATTATAGAAGCAATAAAACAAATAAACGGAGCTGCTATGATAAAAACTTCCCACTGCAATGAAACAAGCTCGACCGAATCTGATTGGTTCTCAGATACACGTGATAGTTTCGTATTACGAATCATTTCTGGATACCCGCGTTCCTACTTGGAGGCTAGAATAATCATTGCACATACGGGCTAGGGACCAACAAATTTAAAATCGGACCTTCTCAGTAATTATCAAGGTAGTATTCTTATTGAAAATTGATAGTGGGTGCAGTAATCGAATACTTCCCAAATGGAATATTTTCAGTTATTAATATTTTTGTGCAAGATCGTGCGTATTTGCTTGGTTTCCGCACAAAACCAACCCGCGGTAAGTCTAAAATTCCACATTCAGTATTCCCAACCGAACACACATAACAATTTCCCTCTTCTTACTGCTTAAATGACATATTGATTTTACTTCTTTAGGCTTTTAACATATTATTTTTAGAGACGTTCAATATAGTAATAATTATAAATTGGAAAGTTGCCACTGCAATTTCACCTAAATTGCACTGTTAATGATTGTTTTTAAGTATTTGCAAAAATTAAGTAAACTCTACAACTCCACTAAATTTACTGAATTTCGTGATGCATGTAACATTAAGGAAGCCGTTTGTTTTAAATTCGCATTTATAGACTGGGGGGAAAAAAAGACAGACGTATATCACGGCCTGCTGGAGTATAGTAAACACAGAAAACATTTTAAAGCAACAATGTTGAAGATAGATATTTTTGTTTTCCAAAATTGCCGTCATTGCACAGAAACCAAGATTGAGATTTTATTGCAACTAATTAGAAATTCCTCAACTACGTTTCGCTTTTTCAAACTTTTCCTCGAACATGAAAACTTCAACATACCGTTCTTGTAACGCATATTACTAATTCAGCACTGAGAAATTGTTATATTGTAGTGGGTGTAAACGAGTTTAATAAATTGACTTTGTCATCGTAGAAGTCACATTGTTGTGTCTAAATGATAGCAAACGTAAACGCAAACCGAGCACAAAAGCTTGGGTGAGCTTCTTTAATGGATCCATTATTTGTTATTTTATTTAAATCCACCACCAACAGAAGCAGGCTTCCAATTACAGGTGGCTTACACAGATAGGCTGCATACACAAAATGCATAATAATAAAAAAAGAACAAAACAAACAACACACACGAAAGAAAGAAAATACATAACGGTAATAGACGCTAGAATATAATATTGCAGTTAATATAGTGCCAAATGTCAATATAATGATGCAAAATTATTTAAATACTAGAGTAAAAACTTTATAATACACTTCTTCATAATACATATGTCTAAGAAAATACAATTCTTTTTAATATTGTATGAAATTTTTCAATTGTTAAACTGAAATCTAATTGAGAATCACAGTTTAAAGACAGAGAGTTGTATTACACATAACAAACAATGGAGAGTTTTTAAAGGAAACAGTACATAAGCATACACATTAACAATAAAGTTAGACACTAACGCAAAAGTTTGTGAGTTCAAAGCTTTCATGTTCACGTTGGCATAATTTGGGGGGGAGGAACTATCGCACACACAATACAGTTTGTATGAACATAAATTGCACTGCTAGTTGCACTGCTACTTGAATATTGTCTTTAAAGCAACCATTTTTATCCGTCACCCTCTTCAATTGTTTTGTTTTTTTGGTAATGTGACTGGTAGTAAGGCGAATCTTATGTTTATGTCGTAAATTTTATGTCGTCGTTTTCATTGTGAATGGGCTTAATTACTAGACTGCTGAGATGACTCGTTAAAAGGAAGTAGCCTACGGCTATACATATTGTACTCCTGGTATCTCATAAAAGAACGCAGAGATCTGAAGTTTCGGTAAGTGACTACAACGCAGAGAAACTTGATTTAATGGTGTGTGTATGTTGATAAACCTGTAATAAGATACACATACATACGAAACAGATTGTAGTTATAATCTAGAAAATGCATCTTGAGCATTTCTAGGCAAGAAATGTGTCTGCTACTTTTAGGTAGTGCTGTACTCGCATCAGCCGTATAAAAGGGACCGGCGGACGCTGGGATGTACCGTGACCACCCCACGGAGGGTGACACACGAATCAGTGATAGTAAAATGTTTCTTTTATGTGTCAAACTGGGAGTGGGAGGGCCAGTTTGCGGTTGGCTGGAGCATGCCAACAACGGGCCGTCACGACAGCGACTCACGCAATATCGGCGACTCCATGATCGTAAGCCAGATTACTTTATTGCCGGACGATGCACGCTACAAGAAAGCCTCCCCGTAAATAACACGAACAGTAAAAAGAAACCTGTGAACATGCAGCAGTAGTCCAAGCCAAGCTCTTTGTCGTGGTCGAGTGATGCCATGATTGCCATAGATGCGAAGTTCGTGAGTTCAAAATCACTCGCCGGCAGTTGCATTTTATTTGTGGTAGTTGCTGAGTACTGCCTCGCCTGCGAACTACGTAGCAACTAACACTAAGCTTTAACGTAGAATGGAGACCACGGCCGTGATATCAACATCTAGGTTATTTAGCGTCTGAATGGAATGAAGGTCATAATGCCGGTAAAATGAGTCCGGGGTCCAGCACCGAAAGTTACCCAGCATTTGCTCGTATTGGGTTGAGGGAAAACCACGGAAAAACCTCAACCAGGTAACTTGCCCCGATCGGGATTCGAACCCGGGCCACCTGGTTTCGCGGCCAGACGCGCTGACCGTTACTCCACAGATGTGGACCCGTGACATGTTAAATTACAGCCTGGGACAATATCAATCTTTGTTATGTCTTGTGTAGTAGTACTAGTAGTAGTAGTAGTAGTAGTAGTAGTAGTAGTAGTAGTAGTAGTAGTAGTAGTAGTAGTAGTAGAGGCCCTTCTGCTGATTTTGCACCATACTCCCGTTACGGTGTAGGCACAGTCACGAAGCTCGAGTTTATGAGGGTACTAGGAACAATAGACTGTGCAGGTACTATTTCGCATTGCCTGTGATGAGGCGATAGTAGCGACCCTAGTGATTAGCAACTATCTATGGATGCATATTTACTACGTATTGAGCTTCGTGTCTGTATATAATAGACTGTAGTGTAAGCGTCTGATGTCAGGGTTGTTCAAAATTACTAACAATTAATTGCAAAAACATAAAATAGAATTGAAATATTATAAAAGGATCGTTTTTAATTGTTATTTCATCACTCTCAATAATTATATTTAATAATTTCCTCGGGTTATTACTTTGAGAAATCCTAAAGTCACTCCAAGGCACAAGTCCACGACACATAGGCGAAGTAGTGGTGAAATTATCGTGACGTAAAAATTCGGCTATTTCCGTGGGTGTCTCTTGGAAGTAACTTAAATGATGTTCACCAAGAACTACGAGTAGTATGCTATCTCAAAAGGATCCTTCCTTTATTTTGTCTTGACGAAATTACTGAAACAGCAACAAGGATTGTCCTACAAAACAAACTTAAAAATTTTTAATGACATTCATCTATTTCTCAGCCGGCATCCGCACATTGTTTTTGGCCCACAAGTTGTTAAAATAATTTCGTTTTGATAGATTCATGATCAACATTAAAAATTATTCTGTTTTACAACAAACTATTCCTGCTGGAGGAACTCTTACTGTGAAATTCATCCCTTCTGTAACAACTGGTAAACTTCAGCCCATAAATTTTTAATTTTCTGTGCAGTGTAAGGTATGTTTTTGCTTTATTTGTGACTATGCCATTACGGACAGCCTTTAAAAGAAAAACTGTCTGATTGACTTCTTCATATTCCATTACATTCTATCACATTCAACCAGTTAAAGTTGTCAAGGTACAGAGCATGATTGAATATTCCTTCTACAAATCAGGATACACAATTTATCGTACAGATTGGTTTGAAACCCTCAAGCATTTTGCTTTTGATGTCAGCGGAATCAACAATTGTGATACTTGTAAACAATCATTTTTCATTCGATGCTCATGGTGCCAAAATAAATTTTGTTTCGAATATTTTATAGCCTACATTGTGCATGTGATCATTTTATCAAATATAATAATTACATTCCATAAAGCTGATAGCATCGCCGGATTGCAGCAGAGATAGCAATTCTGATATGCGAATGTATGTACCGGTATTTATTTCTCATATTGTGTCCACCATTAGCAGCTATTATTTCTCATATTATCATCTTACCATCAAAAAGCTCTTCTGCTGGTATCATTGGCTTCTTGTAACTCCGACTCCGAAGTGAGAATGTTCCCTTGTGAGGCCAGATGTTGGCACTGTAGAGGCTGTAGAGCCACAAATTATTTTTTAAACTTGTGTTGAAACTCAATATCTCCAATATTTTAACGATTTACAGATTATATCATCAGGGTCATGTTGGCTCTGTTAAGTCTGACAGGATAGTTATTTTTCATTCGACCCTTATACGAGGGAGAATGTAAAAGTAACCTTAATAGGCCTAATTGTTTTATTAATTGAATATGTACAATAAGACTACGAACACTTTATCACTTTTCAACATAATCCCAACTACGTTCAATGCAGGTGTTCCTGTTATACTATGTTGAAAAGTGATAAAGTGTTTGTAGTGTTACGATCTTACTAACAAAAACTCGATATACAGACGTTTAACTGCCTTGTACAACGAGTAGCTCGTTTATAAGAGGTGTACAAATCCCTTACTAATAATCACTACATACGTCGTGTCTAACAGTACAACTGTTACACAGCTACGTCATAGTTTTGACATTACTTTATTACGATAGGTAATAGAATATCTGAGGTTCTCTTTTGCATCCGATAGGGCGCTCTAGTGTGCCGTGTTAAGTATCGATAGTACAACTGCCTCTGATCGATTACCTATATTTTGGTCAAAGAGTACTAGCCACAGCAATATTTATTCTAATTATTCTGTGCTCTTTGGTTTGTTCTTCTGTGGTTACAAGGCAACCATCATCATAAAATGACAGCCGATATGAACAGCTGTTAGAGGGGCGGCCATTTTTTTCGCCATATACAACGCTTAAACAAGGGGTTTCGTGTATATAACTACTGCAAAGCAATTCCCATTGTATAGTTATAGACTGTTTATACATCCATCGCTTATGCATGGTTTATTAGTAACGCTTTCTGTCAACTCTGCATATGTCTCGTATAAAACTATAAACGGTTTATTACTAAGACCGTTATTGTACATATTAAATTAATAAAACAATGATTAATGTTACTTTTTGACTCTCCCTTATTTTATCATTGTTTCAGATTCTACAGCAATTCGTACTTTTTAAATAAAATTAAATACGAGTATGGTAGTGGGAGTCCCAAACTAAGTCCCATCCAAAAGTGTGTCGCACCTTCAAACTATTCGGAAAACGCTGCATTGAAGAATGGTACGAATTCCCTGATGCAAAGAATCATAAGGTTACAGAAAGATGTTCACTTGTAGAAATAGCTTTTCTCCAATTAATATCCATTGTATTGAATTTTGGTCCAGTTAGATTGAACAGTGTTTCAATGTCAGTACTTGACATAAGAAAAAAAATTCTGAAACTGCCATAGCATCTGTATCTGTAACTCTCAGAAAATCTTCCCTTGCAATCTTCCCTTGCAGCTATTATTACAAAAGCAGCAGCACACAATACATTTTCCTCGTATACTTTGATATCAACTATAGCCTTGCCGCAGCAGTGAAGTTCAGTCGGCTAAGCCACTTGACTGCCGACGCGGAGTTGCGTTCGAACACGGGTTGAATTCCCGCTTGTGCTGATTACCTGGTTGTATTTTTTCAGAGGTTTTCCAATTCGTAAGGTGAATTTCAGGTAACCTGTGGCGAATCCTTGGCTTCAACTCGCCAAATACTATCTCGCTATCACTAAGTCCATCTACGCTAAATAACCTACTAGTTGATACAGCGTCGTTAAATAACCAACTAAAAAAAAGAGAGTAGTTTGGACACACAGTTGAATTCTGGCTTTTTCTGACTGATTTGTGCCATGCGGCAATACCAATTGGCACAGCGGCCTCTGTGGAGACGCATTTTTGGCTTCTGGCTTCTGCCGACTGGTTTTTGCCATGCAGCAAGGACTTTGATCAACCAAATGAAATGGGTGGTTTGCGTGTCTTGTCATTAATTTACTGGCTTAAAGAAATTTAATCTTTATTTATAGCTTTGAAGGATATTAGTTTAAAATTAACTTAAAGCCTTATTTTCCCTACTCCTCTATTAATTTGTTTACCTTTCTATTTAAAGATTTTGCCAATCGGCACAGCGACCTCGGTGTGGACACACCTTAAGGCAATATCTCCCTCCCCTTAGCCATAACTTGTAAATTCAACGTTAAGCAGTCTTCCCATTTGCTGTGTATTACAGGCTGCATTTTATATGACGTAATCTTTGCCGACTTCTGCAACAGAGTGTGCGACTCTTCATATGTTTCATAATTTGGGCCCTGATGGAACCTACAAATAGTTCCGGAAAATCAAAGATTTTAAGTCTTAACACAAGTTTGGAAATTCGAAAACCTTCTTTTGGAAATATTCAGTACGAAAGTTCAAAATCGCATACCACAGCATACTATTGTATGAAGTGTTAGAATACAGACATAGTGTGAATCATTTCCTCTCATGTTATATTTTTACTCATGTTATAATCATAGCACACAGGTAACAGCACTTCAGTGCTTCACAATATGTTCCTGAAATAAATGCAGTAACATCGGCCCTTAAACAAATCCCAAGCGACCGGGGAAAATTTTTCTCTAAACCAATTTTCCGCTTAGTGGAGGCATACTATAAAAATTAAACCGTGGGCATGTAGGCTACAATAAGTAATTCAGATGAAATAAAATTTAATATGTTACTCATTTAGTTATTCGTACTACAACTGAACACATGCGAACATTACACTGAACACAATATATATATATATATATATATATATATATATATATATATATATATATATATATATTAGTAAATCCCTTTTTAAGTAAAATTTCTTAAAATCGAATATATATAGTCATATATTTTTTAGTAGTTTATTTTACGACTCTGTATTAACATCTTAGGTTATTTAGCGTCTGAATGAGATGAAGGTGATAATGCCGATGAAATGAGTCCGGGGTCCAGCACCGATAGTTACCCAGCATTTGCTCATATTGGGTTGAGGTAAAACTCTGGAAAAACCTCAACCAGGTAACTTGCCCCGACCGGAATTCGAACCCGGGCCACCTCGTTTCGGGGCCAGACGCGCTAACCGTTACTCCACATGACGATAGCCATGTATGATTACCGCAGATAGTGCTGTACCGTTTAATCTGAATTCCAAAGGGACTGGCCATTCATTAGCGCGCGAACTGGGAAGAACAGAGATACTTAAGAATCAAGAGGTAATTACAATACAACATCCTGTAAGCAAGGCAACAAACACAAAAGAGCTACGAAGGAGAAAGGAAATATACCTGACTTCACGTTTCAACTACTCTCAGAATAACAGTCAGATACCTGCTTGAAATTGTAGACGGTAATCGACCGTAAAATGTTCCAAATGAGATGAACTACTCTTGAATATAATAGTTTATTTGTCGTATAAAGGAGTGCTCAACACTGAGACATAATCGATCACAGATTCATGAATACTGAAATTATTGTTCATAAGTTAAAATATATAACATGAAATGTAATGTAGAATGTATAGGATGGCTAACATGTTATTGTTCTGAACTATAGACTTCTAAACATAGGACATGCTATTATCAGTATAAAAACTATTTTAATTTCCTTTTCAGCATTAGAAAGTTTCCATTTCATCCAAGGAATTTAATATGTTTTTGAATCCTAAAGTACCTACGTGGTCGGAAAATATTTCCGTTCAAGACAAATTCCCATTTAATGAATGATCCGTTTAAGATAGTTTTACTGTAATTATTTATGGAGTAGTCTAATTGACACAAATATATTTAGACAAATTTTCTATCCGTTAATTACCAACGAAGTAAACTTGGTAAGAGAATACGAAGCAGTTGGGAAAATTATGTTTCTTAGTTCCATCATTCGTAAATATTCTCACAAAATTTGTGAGAATCGACACGTATTCTCTCATAAATAAGGACCGTATTTTATGTAATATCAAGGTGTGAAATATATACACATTTATGTAAGAAAAATAAGCTGAATAGCTATGTACCAAAATATGTAAAATCATGAAAATATTTAATATCAGTATCTGACAAATATAAGATAGATGAGACTCTCCACTTGTGATTTCATAGAGCACCCGAAATTATTTACCGCACACTTGACACAGGACTATTTTTCCATCTGTAGTGAAAGCTTCGTCCATCGCAATCCATGATTTTATTTTTGTCATTAGGGTTGAAGATACAGGGGTCATTTTAGTTAGTTAAAAGCAGTAGATAAACTCACACATTATACTGTAAGTACTAAAGCTAGAGAACTGAGTGAAATGAATGACATAACATAACTGCAAGCACTGTTTCGCTTTACTGGATTAGGAGAAAATAGGAAATGTGGGACACATGCATTTTAGCTGCTCCCTGTAAGAAACAAACTACCTACTAAAACCTCAAACTACAGGCATTTACAAACTGTTGTATGAAAACTGACATTCCTATCTCATTCAGAAGTGTAGGATTATTCCAGCCGAGAACCATACTTTCTAATTGCTCGGAAAATCCCATTTACGTATAGGTCTGCTAAATTTAAAGTAAAGAGGTCAAGCATAACCTGAAAAGCTATTTATTTTAATCGTTCAACATCTTTCCAATTTGTTCCTTTATTCCAGCTTCTTTTCAAATGTCGGCTACTTTATTGCGGCTCATGTCAGACTTGACACGAGTTTTTCCCTGGAAGGATTAGGAAGAGGGTGGGTAAGGTTGTAAATTGCATGGGAACGGCTTATTAAGACTTGTGCAGAAAAATAATTATAGTTCGAGACAAATCATGTCCTCGTCTCACACCACCGCATGAAGGCAACGCTATTTTCTGAGTGATTTTTACAATACAAAGTAGTTGTATGAGAAAGGTTGCCTTTTGTTCACTCATATTTACAGTGGGCGGTATGGGTGAGTGCCTCTATTACTTTCTGGAACTAAGGACGTTATGTTTCGTCCCGAAATATATCCTTTCTTGGGTAGGTAAAAGGGCTTTTTAAATCTGTGTACTTCATATTGTAAACTTCTCCAGCATAAGTCCCCCTCCCCTTTTAGAGAAGTAGAAATGAATAAAACCACTAAGTAATATGTAGATTTATGTAATACCAAGCCATAATATATAATGTGGGGTAAATATGTAAAAATATGTAGTATCAAATTTTAATATATTAATGGTAATTACAAGATTCGCAAAGATTTGTTATTTATATACGTTTACGTTGAAAGGGATATAATATGTAATTACATAAAAATTCGGTCCCTACTCATAAAGAGACTGATTTTCGGCTCTATAAAACGCAGATAAACCACCGCTATTCATCCTACATAGTCTAAGACAGCGATTGGAAACTGAACGTAAAAAGTTCATTTCAACCCCTTCCAAGGTTTAGCACCGTTTGTTTATGAAGTGGCAACGCGGAACATTAACTCAGTTGCAGTGGCGTGTACTTTGCATTGAATATGACGGAAGTTTCTTATGTTTGACCCTAAGTAAACATTCCGGTTTTCCATATTGAAAGCAGAACAAATACTTTTCTTCCCGTTCATCGTAGAAATTAAACTTTGTTTCGAAGCCATCTTCTTTATTTACTCGATAAATAAACGCAATGATCGTAGAGAGTAAAGGATCAACGCCAGTGATCACAGCCGAGGGGGTTCAAAACCACGTTCTCGCCACTGGCATTGGACTGGGTTGAAGGAGAAAAAGAGGGGAACGTACTCAGTGACCACAGTCCAGTATATCGTCACGAAACTCAATAGTAGTAAATATGCATCCACAGATAGGTGCTAACCACTAGGATCGCTACTATCGCCTCATCACAGACAATGCGAAATAGTACCTGCAGAGTCTATTGTTCCTAGTACCCTCATAAACTCAAGCTTCGTGACTGTATATTCTAGACTGTGCAGTGACTACATTTTTCTCATCGCTGGTCTAGGTGATGGTAGTATAGAAATATGTTAGTCGCTATATCTTGAAGTAGGCCGAACCAATAAAAAAATATATAAATTTATTACGTAGTAAAGTTATCGTCGTGAAACTCTGAAAGACTGGAAAACTATATAGCATTTTTGGGTTGATTTTGTTAGTTGTCAATTGAAAGGCATTGACACGAAATCACGGAAGAGAGCAAATCAGCACTGCTGATGTCATCTGAGGCACGAGCGAGGGTTGCGTGCTATGTGTTGTAGCCTATATCATTCATAAAAGCATTTTCCTTCCCAGCAAGTCTCGTAATCGGCGATGAAATATAATTAAAATCACATTTGACAATCAAGGGAAGCACTTTAAATTCACTGGCAACTCACTTTCTCGAAATAAGAATGTAGAAATTCCGTCACGCCACTTTAGTTAAGCAGCAACGTTGGAGAATTTTATTCTTAATTAAAGCTTCTTTTCCACCGCAGGGGTTTAGGAGATTAGGAATGTATTATGAAAGTACAAACTATGGATTATTTGAACAGTGGTTCAGTGGGAGAGCGAGCTAACTTTCATAAGAGTTTATGTGAATTTTTTAAGTTTGCCTTTTTCAGAACGAATACTTTTTTATACTTTTCTTTCCTCTAGGATTCCTCTTTGCTTCTTCGTTCTATGTTTTTTTTATTTCCTCAGTTTTCATTCCTTTACTCCTCCCTATGTATGTATTTCACACTTGAGTACTTATACAGTATATTCCGTTATAAATCTTGTGAGAAATGTTAAATTATCTTTAAAAATCACAAGTAGCTGAAGTCACACGCAATTTAGTGATCATGTCGCAAGTCTAACGAACAGGAAAACACAGAACGCGTCCGGACAACAGAAGCACGCCTTGTTCCTATTAGGCCTACAAGAAGAAATTTCCACTATCCCATTCAGAATTGAACACAAGCCAGTTGTATTTGTAGCCGTTAATATTAACCACGTTATAAAAGATATTTCAATGGATTTGCCTTTAGAAAGATAGAAAAGATAGCTCAAATTTCATAAGGGTAAACTAGGATTGAAAATTTGTCTATATATTGATTATACAACTATCTTCAACCTATGAGGAGATAGAACGATTTCCTTGGAGGGGGGACACAATAGTATTATAGTATTATGTTATAATTCACAAATACGAATTCTTATCATTAGCATACGAATGTGGCCACACGCATTAAAAGGACAAACACATTACGCAATGAAAAAATAATCATTCATTATCCCTCTGGAACCTATATCATGTTTCATAAATTAACCAAAGCAAAATGTCACTAATTCATTCAATCATAATGTTCCGCCCAAGGGTAAGTATTTCATTGCAAACCAAGCATTCTTCAGTCTTTCCTATTTTCTGCCTTCCCCTTAGTCTTCGCGTATGATCCATTATGTTAATGTCGTCTATGATCTGATATATCTTCTCCCGTTCCATCCAGTGCATCCTTCAGAAGGCAGTTTCTTCTCAACCAGTGACCCAGTCAATTTCTTTTCATCTTCCTGATCAGTTTTCTTTCCAACACAGCTTCATTTCTTATTCTGTCTGTCCATTCACACGTTCCATTCTTCTCCATATCCACATTTCAAATGAATCTAGTCGCTTCTCTTCATTTCGTTGTAATGTCCATGTTTCTGCCCCATACAATGCTACACTCCACAAAAAGCACTTCACTAATCTTTTCCTTAGTTGTTATGAAAATAAATATCGTCGATTTTTGTTAACGAAGATACTAAGATCTTTGTGTGAACTAGAGCGATGTGCCATCGCTGATTCTGTAGGATGCTGTATATTATTTGTCAGTTTCGCCATTTGTTATCACTTGTATGGTCACTATTGTCGGACTATCGGATCTCTGTCCCCGTAAGATATGCGAACTGAACCCTAATTCCTATTCAGCCTCGGTAATTCATTTCTCTCCCTGCATTCCTATCTCTCTCTTTACTATCTCTCTCCCTTCCTCTCCCCCACTACTCACAATTTTGAGCCTTCTTGCAGGACAGTTTATTTGCACTTGCAGTCCAGTGTTGTCAATTCAACATGAACACTGTAGCAAGGAGTGGCGAAAGAAATATTATCAAGCAAGTACGTAATAGCATTTTGCGATGAAGAGAGACAAACAGTTCAATATCTTTTTCCTAAAAATAAGGCAGCGAAAAGAGCAGCTGTGATCACTGGTGAGGCTTATTTTATTTCAATTGACTACGTATTGAAATTACTTAACTAATACTAATACAACATGTTATGTAATTTATAGGGCCTATAGGCAGGTTAGAGCGCCTAATGAAGAAAATCAGGAGAGAGGGAGTCTGTGCAGGAAATGAAAAGCTAGAATCACCAGGGGAGAAGAGACCAAGGGAACCTTTAATTCTTGTAGATGATATGAATCGATGTATATTTTAAGAATAAAGATAGAAGAATTTTATACCGTGCAGAAAGAAGTTCCGACACTGAAGAAATTACTGAAGGTTGCGAGAGTAGCAATAATTTCCAAGGTGGGAGAGAAACGCTACGGAAAGTGATTCGAGACATGGGATTTAGGTTTAAAAATTGTAGAAATACAAGATTTATTTTTATTGAAAGAAATGGTATTGTAGCATGGAGGACCAGTTATTTATGACACCGTTTGACGCAAGTTTGGCAACATCCCTAATCGGCAAGGTTCGTGGCCTGCTGTTTGACGTGGTGGGAGGAAAGAGGGTGGAATGGAGTGAGTACAGGCGTTAACTTTTTCAAGAACGACGACAGCGCTGAAGGGGCACAGATCCGATGGTCCGACAATAGTTGTACGATGAAGGCCGTCACTTGTAATAATAGCAGATCCACAACACGTAGTAGAGGCCTACTATTATCTGTAGTATTAGTAGAATTTTCATTATTAATATATATATATATATATATATATATATATATATATATATACTTCCTCTTTGTTCTATACTTTTAAAAAGGAAGTGAATGAATGAACTTTCTAGAAAATCTTCCAAGCTTGTCCGAATTCTTTCTTATCCATATTATAAAAAGATAAATCGTATAAAAGCTGCCAATATTTACGTAAACGATGATTTGCATATCAATTTGTAAAATAAACCTATTATAACTCCTCAGAATAATTTATGCATTCTTCATTCTTAATACTAGAGAGAGAGACAGTAGCATATACCACTTTGATCTTGGGGGGGGGGGGCATTGCTCTCTACTCCGCCACGTATCTCCG
Source organism: Periplaneta americana (assembly GCF_040183065.1). Taxonomy (NCBI): domain Eukaryota; kingdom Metazoa; phylum Arthropoda; class Insecta; order Blattodea; family Blattidae; genus Periplaneta; species Periplaneta americana. The sequence goes on from NC_091124.1 coordinate 101,448,736, forward strand.
CCTATGATCTGCACCTTAGCTGTATTATACATATTTAGCTGTAAGTACTTGATTAGAAGTAGTGGTCGCATGAATGACAAGACTCTAACTGGTATTATTTGAACGTGTTAAATTATAATCCGAAGAGGGGAATCAGAGCGCTGTCAGTCAGGTGCCTTGCTCTGCTAGAAGGTGCGATAAGAATGAAGGGAAGTAACTGTAAGGTCCTTCAATAAATACAGCCACATTGTTATCCCTAGATAGTTAAGACAGTAATCCAATTTTCTAACGATAAAGTAATATATTCATATACTTATTAGTAAAAATCATATTACGAAACATCGTAGTATCTGTAGCTGACAACACAGGTCGTACTTAAAGAAAGATGAATGTTCACTTGGGCGCAGAAATTTGGACTCAGACTTAATCCAGACAAATCACAAGCCATAATAATGGGCCACCAACGAGCATTAAACAAAATAGATCTAGCCACTGTATCAAATATAAAAATAAATAATACCACAATTACACATAATAAGACAGTAAAAAATTTAGGAGTATATTTAGATTCAAATTTAAATTTTCAAAGTCAAGTGACCTACATACTCGTATGTAAGAATACTTTTTCCATAATTCATTCCCTCAGACACTTATCCAACGTTTTACCTCTCAGCCTTAAAAATAACCTGATCCAAATTTTAGTGATGCCCCACATCGATTATTGCGATTCTCTACTGACGAATCTAAATACTCATCTTGCCCATAGACTACAGCGTGTTCACAATATCTGCGTTCGTTTCGTTTGTAACATTAGAAAATTCGATCATGTAACACCGTCACTAGAATTGTTGTCTTGGAGTCCACTTAAAGAAAGAAGATTCTTCAACTCTCTCTTATTACTATTTAAATCATCCACACCCTCTTACCTAGCATCTCGTTTTGTTTACCTTTCACTACCTCGAACCCGGAACATGTACCTTCTCTCTATTCCTCTGCACAGAACATCCTTCTACTCCTAATCTTTCAGCATATCTATTCCACGCCTCTGGAACTCTCTCCCTGACCATGTCAGAGTCTGTCGCGCAATATCAAAATTCAAATTTAAATTAAAAAATCACATTATAGTTCATAGAATTGCTTTTTGAACACCTGTCAGGTTGCGCAACTTCGCCTTAACCCATGACATATACTAGTAAATATTGTAGCTGTGCTGTTGTAAAATTGACAATTAATATGTAATGTATTTATTATTATTATTATTATTATTATTATTATTATTATTATTATTATTATCAGTTATCACTATCATCATTGCTATCTCTGTTTTTCTTTCTTTTTTTCTTATATTAGCTCGATGATAGCTGTATAGTATTTTTTTGACACTGTTGACCCCCTATAGGGCTTTAATCTAATTTGTATTATTTTCACCAGCGTCTGTATTTCTTTTTTGTATTTATATGTGCTATCTGGTGGGATGGAAGAGAAGGCCTTATGGCCTTAATCCTGTCAGAGTAAATAAATAAATAAATAAATAAATAAATAAATAAATAAGTAAATAAATAAAATAGTATAGTGACATTATCTTTACGGGCACTTCTTTAAAGATTATTCCTTTTCCGACGAAAAGAGTTATAAATGTCCTAGGCAAAGGATACGACATCACATACTGAAACATCTCTTTAAAATGGACATCGTGCAATACGAACACGGCCAATATGTTTATTTCCCCTGGACATAATATAAACTGTTGAGTTATTGACACTTCGTTGATGTAGGAGTGTGCACAATGACAAAGTTGAATAGCGTAAAGCTAAAATTCGCTTTTTTCTGTTTGCATTTTAACTCCTCAAAAAAAAAAAAAAAAAAAAAAAAAAAAAAAAAAAATCCTATCCATTCACTCGCACAGGTGGTTGTTTAAGGCTATTAATTTAAATATGGTCGTATATTCTGTTTTTATAGGGATACAGCTGTTGTCCAATCCAGAGTTACAAATTAAAAACAAATAGTCCTAGGTTTGCAGATGTTCTGTCTCTTGTACAGTAGAATTTTATTTATGTAGGGAACATTTTTAGGGCATAATCATTTTGAATAGTTCTCCAAATCACTACTCTAAATCGAATGATAGGAATTTAATTTTCTTAAAACTCCTTTTCCTCGAGACCTCTGTATTAACACGAATATTTGCTAATTTAGACTCTTTTTCTGTTTTATACATCTTGGATTCAAGCTTTTCAGTGAAAGCGGAGCTGTTTGTAGCATGGCCAATGCGGTAATTCAATTTCCCGTTTGATTTTTCTTTATGTAAATACTTTATTATATTTCTGATTATTTCACGACCCTTGCTGTAAATTCAGTAAGAGGTATAATTCTATTATGTGGAGTATGTCATAATCTCTTTCAAAGAATACACAACACCAGCACATGGAAATCAGAAGCTAGAATGGAGAATAACTGTACAGACTGTACATTGGTGATTATTAGTAGGCCTATTGCAACGGTTAGTTCGCATATTTTGTGCATGTTTTGCTAACTTCGTCATACAGGAATAGGCTTATGATAGGAATTGAAAGCTAATAAGGTGACTACAGGGGAAATGAGAATGACCTGAGCAAACTGTTGAGGACCAACTCAAAACTCTCTATAGTTGGTTGCATAATGTCTGACAGGCGACGTACACAATGCCGACAGAAGATGAGAGAAAGATAATTGCTATTTAACCAATGGCAGAGATCTCATTCCACGTTTATCATGAAACTGAGGGGTCTGAAGCGTTTTACCCCTACCTAACTTCAAGACAAGCGTGAAATGAGACATCTGCCATTGGTTGAATAGCAATTATACTTATCTCTTCCTCTGCCGGCAATGTTTACGTCGACTGTCAGACAATGTGTGACGAAGTACAGTGTTGGAAATTAATCAAGTCTTAAGTCTGAAATTAGATGTTATAGTCTTTCCGGTAAAAATAGGTTTAAATCCAGCTGTAGAAATATGAATTATGTTACATGTTCATACTGCAGTTAAGTAATAAATTAAGATGGAATTTCAGAGTAATAAAAATAATGGAGGCTAGCATTTCACAAACGATTTGTTCCTACAGTTATTCGTATAGAATAAAACGCGAAGAATGAAATCCAGCAGGAGTCGCCTTTGATCCAGCACTTGGTTTGCTCTAACGATCCGGACAAAAGCACTCTCAGTAGTAGGGCTGGTTCATGCGCATCAGTAACGCCGCCACAAAGGACGCATAAACACGGCACTACTGTTCACGCTTATCTTGTTACATCCGCTATAACTCCCCATTGTGTGATACCTGATTCTTTCTGTACTCTATTCTACATAACTCTGAATTCGACACTGAACTCATTCTATCATCCTAAGTTCTTAAAATGAAATTTTATACCGATTTCGAAACGAAAGGTACCACAATGCAGTGTAGGATATCATATTGATTAACACTGTTGTACTTTCCATATAAATTTGAACTTCTACCAAAATGAACTTGTTATAAACATAAAGTCTGTGATATTGACTGCTATGAAATTGCGTGGAGGACACGGTTATGAATTACGAAATGACATCTAGGGCATGGATGTTATCAGTAGAGGGCGGATGTTGATGAAAGTCAGCTTCTTATTTTTCACATTTGGACGATGCCTATTAATATAGAAATCCTTTTTATGTTAATATCAACGTAAAAAAGTAATTTCTTATATTGAATTTTTTGCATTTTTTGACGTTTTTGAACTATAGGTCATTTTTATATTTTGTTTCGACTTTTTTTGGCCATTTTAATACTTTGAAGAACTTTTAGATCATTTGCAATGCATTTTACTTTCTTCTTCACCGATAGGTCTGTTAAATCATTTTCTAAGCAAATACATCAGTAGTAATTACCTACTGAATAAGTGAATAACAGTGAAGTCTGAGTTTTATAGTTTGAGACAGACTCTAAAGTCCATCCCTCATTCCACTGAAGACTTCACTTCACACAACGCAAGTAACATAAAATGCTTGACAACAGCTTAGTTTAAGTGAGGACTTTGACCGCTACTGTTCTTCTGTCGGTACGAGGGTGTCTTTAGAATTTATGTTTGGAAGGATGGAGGGAAACTTTCACTGTGTCCTAGACAGAACGTTGTGTCCCCAAGATGGTTCGGAAGGAATGTCTACTGTAGTAGACAGTATTTTTAACACAAAGATGGCAAGAATGCACACTGCGCCCACAATTTGTTTTGTCATTCACACTCCCTCATCTGGAAGATCTGGTAACAAAAGTGAAGCGCGGAAGAAGGAGGAGACAGAGAAGGCACTAACATGGACTACCCCTGTTTGAAACACATTGTAAACCCTCATTAAAATCTATAGTTTTCCCTTAAAACCTTCATTTTGTAGCATGTTGTTTTCCTTTATCATAGCTAAATTCCAGGAAGTTGCCTCTTCTCTCAGAGATTTGCAGAGCAGTCATTGAAACAAGATGACTAATTTTTAAGAAGTTATGGTGCGAGTACGGTGAATAATATTTAAATGTCATTTTCTTCTAATTTCAAGTCATTTTTCTGTTAGTTTAAGGGCATTTTAATTATCATTTTAGGTTGATTTTTATATCATCAACATCCGCCCCCTAGTTATCAATGTAACGTCCTGTGCTGTATTGTATTGAAATCAGACATCATGCCTGCCTTACAGAAGGCCCATCATGTGTTTAATTGGTATGAAAATCGAAGAAACCCTAAAAATACATTAACATATGCAAGTTCTGCCAGGATTTTAATAAAAATGGACATGATGCAAATGAAGGAAGAAATGACTAAGGTACTAAGAAACATGACGGTGAAGAAAATGATAATAGTGGTGATTGGACTTCTACTTTTAGGATTTCATATATCGTTTTAGGCTTTATAAAAATATGATTAGACTTTTTAGGATATCATTCTTTCTAGCCATAAACCTTAGAATTAAAATCAGTGCCAAATAAATTTTAACTGTAAGAGGGCCTTAGACTAGAAATGTTTAGTTTAAATGTAGTTCTGTTTATAAGTATGCATAAGAATGCAATTATTTGACTTATTTGAACTGTTGTATCAGTGAAGCGAGGTGAGTCAGTGAAGTTATGGTTTTACAGTGCAGTGAACAGTTCCGATCAGTGATAATTTATAGCGTCAATGAAATGTGTTCTATAGTGTCAGTGAAATGTGTTACAGAGTGTCAGTGAAATGTGCTAAAGTGTCAGTGAAATGCGTCATAGTGCCACTACAGGGAATGAGATGAGAGTAAAGTGAAAGACTATTGAAACTTATGTAGGACCTATACATAATTATGTAGATTGTGTTGTAAAATTAGGTATTTTATTTTATGTTTTATTATTATTCTGTTAAATTGTATTGTGTACTCTTATTGTATTGTGTATAAAATTGTATATGTGTTGTAAAATTGTATTATGTATTGTAAATTTTATTGTGTATTGCTGATCATTTTAACTGTGTATTGTTAATATTGTATATACCACTGCCACCGGGTGCTTGCCCACTTGCAGTGTAAATAAATACATACATACATATGTTCCTTGATATGTAACCTGTTCGCTGAACTTCAATTATACAAAAATCTATTTTTAAGAAAACACACAAAATGGCTTAATAGAAGTTCAAAATTCCTATTTTGTAAATAATAAGCTAAAGATTAGGTATAAAACAAAATGCTCACTTTTGAAGATAAATTTTTATAGTGGAGAACCATATGCATTCCAAATAATCTATCGTGAAAGGTTTTCTATTGTCCCCTATCACACTTTTGAGCGAGGCGTACTTCATAGAGGCCGGTAATTCTCTCGGTCCACATGATAATTTTCTAGTTCTTTCTTATCCTTGGGGAGCTGCAGATGCATTCTTCTTGACGTACCCAGGAATTCGTTCAGATTTTTGAAGAGAGCACACCCCGTCAACTACCCCTAGTATTTATTTATTTGAAACTACTTCCTTTGTCTTATTTACTGGAACGATATAACCTCCAAATGTTGAATGGTAGCGGGAAAGTCAGCGAAGTTGGCTTTGGTAAATGCAAGAGAAGTAATGTTTTCGCTATTCTGAAAATCATTCTTCGCCTTCGAGATGCAAACAGTTTCACTATTGCCGAATTTGCCTGAACCACGTTTGATTTCCTCATAATGTTCAATAGTAGAGTGTAGCTGACAACAAAACTAACGAGTGATTATATGCACAGACGGAAAACATACTATCACATGGTTTATAGCAATTACGGAAAAAGTAAGAAATAACTCCCGAGGAATAATTTATATTGTTTCTTCTGTCAAGATAAATTTTCTTAAATTACAAAGTCCCATTTATACATTTAAATAAATGTTACAATGTGCTAGGTACTTTATATTGATTTTAATCGAAGTTTTTTTTAGGAAAAAAACAACCATAGTCCAAAAACAAAAATTTTCAGGAGAAACAGAAAACTATCTGGCATGGGATTTGTTCACATTACAAGTATGAAATTAATTATGCCATTTCATAAGGTGTTGTAGAAACTTGGGAAAACTGTATTACATATATTATATAACTTAAATTGCCTCAGGGGAACGATCATTTAACCAGAAAAAGGGTAGGTGAGGTTGGCGTAATGATCCTCCCACGTGCATTAATAAGAATGAAAACAAATATGTAGTTTAATTTATTTATAATTTATTCATTTTTAGATCCGTGTATCATATATTTACTTATCTGATGTTATAGAAAGCGTAAAAAAGAGGATGAAGATTTTAGTACAACAAAATTTATGTATGCAATAACTATTCCACATAAATACTCATCGAACGTAGCCTACGTTACTAAAACATGAACGTGATACATTTGGCTTAAATAAAAAAATAATGTCTAATGCACTTTCAAAACAGTGAATTATGTATGCTTTACGAAAGAGAATATGCTTAATAAATTTTGTTCTAATCCTTGTACAGTTCTTATCAGCTGTAAGAGGAAGCTTTTCTTCGAAATGAAATCAGCCTACGTAATACATAGGCTGAACAAAACTTTCTCGTTACTTGCAACTCATGCATTTTTTCCACATAGATAGGCCATTCATTATTCAGAGGGTGTGGGAGATGGAAGGAAAACTGATTTGGAAACGGAGCTTCATAATGACTGATTGCACAGTGACTTTATCAAGATTGTGTGTTCATCCGTCCATTAATCACAACTCTCTCAACCTGAATTCTTTCTTTGCAACTGAATAATTTAAAAAAATATCGTGAGCAAATTTGTTAAGCTTTCACCTTGTAACATGATTCACGAAGATAAAACTATATCTATTTGAAGCTAAATATATGAAGAGTCCACTGAAAGAATGATGGATGTCACTTTCTTGTCGAAAATAAACCAAGACTGTCAATGCATAGCTTAAGACATATAGAATGTACATAGAGAGCTATGGCATTAACACTGATAGTCATTGTCCAATAATGATCGGAAAATCACAGTTAAGCTTTGAGCGCTAAGCATTTTAAATTTTCAATTGCTTCTCCTGAAAAATGTATTCCAAATGACATCCATCATTCTTGCAGTGGACTCTTCATATATTATCACTTATCAGTATTATGCTTTGTGAATTGCAATGGGATCACGTTATGATTTTAAGTAGGCTTGTAACATGGAAAATTATTTTGAAACTAATTCATTGGAAATTGAAATTACTCTTCTATTACATGATATAAATAACTATTATCAGTATTATAACATACGTAAGAAAATAACCTTCCTGTGAGCGAAATTCAAATGCCGATATTGATAGGAGCGAATCGAAATTCAAGCAATTGCTAGCGACACGTAGTAATTGTAGCAGTTCAGCAAAGATTACGTACTAAATGCAGCCCGCAATACACAGCAAAAGTGAAGGTGGGGGGGGGGAGAATGCCCAAACTGCTTAACATTGAATGAATATGGTTAAGGGGAAGGAGATCATGCGTTACCCCTCCACACTGTTTGTGTCACGAAATGCCGACAACTGGCCTATACGCTAGAAGCAGTGGTGGCAGTGTGAAATGTTACGTGGTGGTCATGTTGGTGGCAGTGGTAAAGTTCTATGATGCTGATTTTGACTATGGTAGCTACATAAGTGAATGGTAGTGATTTTGACTGTCAAACGGATGAAAGTAATGAATATGTTGACAGAGAAATTTGAGGAGTTGATAATGATGATGTCGTTGGTAGAGATAATGGTTTTGCTACGATAAGACTGGTAGTGGCATATATGAAATTAATAACAGCGGCGAATTTGTTTAAACTCATTTTTAAATTAATCATGGAACTATTTAAAATTCCATGTTTTCTTATTTAATAACATGATTTTTCTCAGGTAAATTTATTTGCCGGAACTTTTCCAAAGCTGCGAAGCTAAAATATTTTCGACGTTGTATGGAATAATCGTGAACCTATTTTGTCTAAGGTTAGATGGTTTTTGTATCGCCAACATTATCCAACGAAGTAGAATTGCAGAAACAAGTGGAACACATTCTCCGTTCATGCAAATGAGCAGGAATGTGTTTATGTTCACGTAGTTTGTTAATGAATTATTCAAAGCTCGAAACGGGAAACATTTAATACAGTGGCATATCGAAACTCCGTGAGTACTTATCTGGAGTCGGACTGCTTTGCAATTACGTTCTGGCATGACAGACAGATTTCCTTCAATTTTACGTACTCCACTCTGTAATTTTGTATCGAACCTCTGCACCGAATACAACGGAACATAGTTAGGAAAGCAATCACAGAAAATCCGTGCTTTCTATTCAGAAACTCTGCGATTCGAATCTCGATTCCACAATAACTCTTCTGGGCAACTGGTCTCGAAATGCAGTTGCTGCCATTGCTTAGGAATTAGTTATACTTTCCATGTCTGTATTTCCTCCCAATTACTTTCCATGATAAGTCTATCTTACTGAATTGTGTTACACAGTATGTTTCAAAACACATTTTACTTTAGAAAAGAATGAACCGGTGAATGTTATTTAGACAATCTTAAACTCGAAAACAATTGAAACAAAAATTGCAATAAGATGATCCGTCTGCATCAAAACTATAGTAAATAAACTTTGCTACAACATCTCACTGGAGCCGACCAGGGTGGCGCAAACCATAGAGGCACGGAATGTCTCTACCGCTTGGTCCGGAGGGTAATGGGTTCGAGTCCCGCCTCGGATAGGGGTGTTGTGTTAGTTTTGGTTTAAAAAAATAAAAGGGAACAGAGAAAAAGCTAAAATATTGCCGGATATGAAGAAACACACTACATACGTTGCAGAATATGGGACTTGTATTCATATATAATAACTTAAAACGTTGTGTATAAAGTGTAAATTAAAATTAAGGTAACATTTACTTTTTAAGGTGACATGTATTTATTTAGCCTGACGAGTTACTCCCTTGGTTTGAATTGTAAGTTTAGTTCAAATGTAATTTTGTTTATTAGTATGAATAAGGGTGTAATTGTATGTCTTATTTGAACTGTTGTATCAGTGAAGCGTGGTGAGTCAGTGAAGTTATGGTTTTACAGTGTAGTGAATAGTTTCGATCAGTGATAATTTATAGTGTCAATGAAATGTGTCCTATAGTGTCAGTGAAATGTGTTATATAGTGTGAGTGAAATATGTTCTAAAGTATCAGTGAAAAGTGTCGTAGTGCCAGTGCAGTGAGTGAAATGAGAGGAAAGTGAAAGATTATTATCCGTACCAATGTGAAACTTATGTAGGGCCTATACATATGTGGGTTGTAATGTAAAATTAGGTTCACTTGTTAATTGGGTTATTTTATGTATTATTATTATTACTTATAATTATTGTGTATAATTGTATTGTGTATTCTTATTGCATTGTGTATTGTTTATATTGTTGTACCACTGCTACCGGGTGCTTGCCCACTTGCAGTGTAAATAAGTAAATACATACATACATACATACATACATACATACATACATACATACATACATACATACGAACCATGACACCATTACTACACATACATATTTCTTACAATCTTATATTGTAGCTACTATATCTAACAACATCATATATTTCTACCAACGGCACTACTATCGCTAATACCTCACCGTCTTCACTATCTCCAACAAAACACGCCACTGAAATGCTTTTGAATTTAACAGAAGCATTTGGTAAAATCAGGAAAATTATACTTTTAGATCACTGTTATACTAAATTTAATTTAATTGAAAAGTATTAGCATAAATAGCAGTATTTGTGATTCTCATATACTTCCAAGTAAAATGCAATAACAATATTCTTATAAGCACAGGCAACATAAAGGACTATAACAAGGATCTGCATTAATTCCAACACCTACTTACACCCACAGCAGGAATAGACGAAAATATCAGAAAATTATCTGAAATAACAATATAGCCTACGCTGTTGATACAATTATTTGGTTCGGTGAATAATATTATTATGAGGACAGAAACAAAAACAAAAATGTAAAAATATTTTCAAATATTCAAAACTCGCTTTCAATCCAAATACGTCAAAAATCTACTTCTTCAAAACCTGAAATTAACTTAAATAATTTCTACGATAATTCCATGCACTTAGGTTTACATTGGTCCAATATAGTCTAATATGCGATGAGTGTTCCAGTCTGATAATAAGTGGCGTGAGTGGAATTCATGAATCCAATTCTGACAGACGGGTTATCCTGCCTCTGTCATGACAGTAAAATCCCATCTCAGGCGAATAACTGATACCTAAGCCTCAGAGTCCGAAACTCCAAGGCCTTAAATACTATATCAGCATCGGAGACTAGTATTACTCCCAAGACCTTACCCCAGTCCTAGTTTCGTGTTTTTGCCATAAAGTACTGCGGTGATTATAATATATTATTACATTATTTTTATTAAGTTATTATTATTAATCAGAAATAAGTATTTTCTGACTTGCGGTAAGTAATAAAATACTGTAGTAAGTAGTACATGATCACACCTGTGGAGTAACGGTCAGCGCGTCTGGCCGCGAAACCAGGTGGCCCGGGTTCGATTCTCGGTCGGGGCAAGTTACCTGGTTGAGGTTTTTTCCGGGGTTTTCCCTCAACCCAAAATGAGCAAATGCTGGGTAACTTTCGGTGCTGGACCCCGGACTCATTTCACCGGCATTATCACCTTCATCTCAATCAGACGCTAAATAACCTAAGTTGTTGATAAAGCGTTCTAAAATAACCTACTTAAAAATAGTACATTGTACAGTAGTGGCAAAAAAACCGGACCGACCCTTGTAGCTGATTTCAGAGCCTTGTTCACTCCAGAGACTGGTAACTAGGATTTTAGTTGTTCGAATCCTGCCTGGGAACGAAATTTTTTTTGTTCCTTATTCAAATTTATTCCAAATACTTTTCGATTGCTGGTAAAATTCATGTTCTGAAAATAATAAGTTAATTAAGAAGTAAAATATCGCTGCAATCGAAAGGTATTGGGAATAAATTTGAATAAAGAACAAAAAAAAGTTTCCTTCCCAGGCAGGATTCGAACCACGAAAGTCTTAGTTACCAGTCTATCGTGCTCTGGAGTGAACAAGGCTCTGAAATCAGCTACAAGGGACGGTCCGGTTTTTTGACACTACTGTACAATGTGCGTTTTCTAAGTGTAAAGAAGTACTCTAGAATGAGTCAGTAATTGTAAATCCGTCACCATCAGGATATTTTGAAACAGAATCTTGCTGCTGTAAATAATTTTAGGACCAGTAAGAGCATGGACATCACAGTCGAAGGCGGTTACCGACCGAGTCCATTGCTCTAATGCTGCTTCACAATGCAAGAGCATAATACAACAGCAATGTTTTGCGGCGAATTTGAGGTCAGTCGTGGTTAATGGAGCTCTGACATAATTTGATCGATGGAGAGCGTACATAATGTATGAGAAACGTGAGAAGGAAGGCAACAGACATGTGACAGTCCTGTTGTCCGAAACCACTTACACGTAGCACTAACGAGAATAAAATTGCATCAAATCACAGAATGTGACAGGTGGCAATAAAGCTCCCTAGCGCTTTTACATGGAAAACTACAGTTCAAACATGAGTCTGATCTCCCAGGCGGCTGACAATTTTACAGTACTGACATGAAATATTGCAAAGCAGGATAGCGATGTAAATCTTTAAAATACACAACTATTTCCAAAGGGCAGTCTGAAGGGTAGACTTGGAATTGTCTGCTGCAGTTTATGACTCCCCAGATCACAACGTATGCAACGTTATGTCGGAGAAATATTGATTTAATGACCTGAAGAAAATTCTGGAGCGATTTTATGCCATTATTTCACTAATTTTTTACTATTGGCTACTACATTGACCAAACGGATACACAATCGGATTCCTGTGTCTAAAAGTCGAAACGTATTTTAGATAGTTCTTAAATATTATTAAGCATTAGCCTAAGTAAATAAAATAATAATATGACATATTTTGTAGATTGAAGATAACTTACTTACTTATTGGCTTTTAAGGAACCCGGAGGTTCATTGCCGCCCTCACATAAGCCCGCCATTGATCCCTATCCTGAGCAAGATTAATCCAATCTCTACCATCATATCCCACCTCCCTCAAATCCATTTTAATACTATCTCCCCATCTACGTCTCGGCCTCCCCAAAGGTCTTTTTCCCGCCGGCCTCCCAACTAACACTCTATATGCATTTCTGGATTCGCCCATACGTGCTACATGCCCTGCCCATCTCAAGTGTCTGGATTTAATGTTCCTAATTATGTCAGGTGAAGAATACAATGCGTGCAGCTCTGCGTTGTGCAACTTTCTCCATTCTCCTGTAACTTCATCTTTCTTAGCCCCAAATATTTTCCTAAGAACCTTATTCTCAAACACCCTTAATCTCTGTTCCTCCCTCAAAGTGAGAGTCCAAGCTTCACAACCATACAGAACAACCGGTAATATAGCTGTTTTATAAATTCTAATTTTCAGATTTTTTGACAGCAGACTAGATGACAAAAGCTTCCCAACCGAATAATAACAGGCATTTCCCATATTTATTCTGCGTTAGATTGAAGATTAGCTACTTGAAATAATTACAGTAACAAAGTGGTATGTGAAACAATTAGCAAGGTTTTAAATAATTCCAAATTGGCAGAAATTGCAATGGCCTATTACGAAAATTTAATATGTCGAAATTCAATACTAAATTGATGTTAGTCTATTTAACCTTCAAGTCCACTAACTTTCTTAAGCTGTAGTGAATATATTCAAAATATATGAAGAGTCCACTGCAAGAATGATGGATGTCATTTGGAATACATTTTGCAGGAGAAGCAATTGAAAGTTTGAAATGCTTAGCGCTCAAAGCTTAACTGTGATTTTCCGATCTTCACTGGACAATGACTATCAGTGTTAATGCCATATAACTCTATATGTACATTCTATAACTTATGCCTTAAGGTATGGATTGACAGTCTTGGTTCATTTTCAACAAAAAAAGTGACATCCATCATTCTTTCAGTGGACTTTTCATATGATAATAGCGTTAAAACGTTCGATGTTCTGAAGTACAGTAGTGGCAAAATACCGGACGGACCCTTGTAGCTGATTTCAGAGCCTTGTTCACAGTGACAGCACGATAGACTGGTAACTAAGACTCTCGTGGTTCGAATTCTGTCTGGGAAGGAAGCTTTTTTTGTTCCTTATCCAAATTTAATCCCAATACTTTTCGATTGCAGCGATATTTTACTACTTTATTAATTTATTATTCCCAGAACATAATTTTACCAGCTTATTTTCTAATGGATTTCGAAATGGGCTACGTCAGCAGTCGAAACTACAACAATTTCAATAGATTACCGTTCTTGTGAATGCGGGCGTGGCATGCGCAGTGGCTCATTTCGGGGACTCCGATTATTCCGTCGGTCCGGTTTTTTTTTGCCACTACTGTACATATCTTGTGAGGCATTGTAACCATCACTTGTATGCTGACGACCTTCAGTGCTACATCTCTTTCCGCTTAGAACGAGTAACCGACGCTATAGATCAGGCCTGAACAAGGTTTGCGCTCTCCGAGCCGGCCCACAGCTCATGAGCGGAATGTAGATATTAGCTGCGCTCTGTATAAGGGTGGACCGGAAGAAGGGGTGATTTCGTACAGAATGAAGGCCTACACAAAAGGAAGTACTATTACGAGTGTATATGAAATGAATTCCCGTTCAGTGTATGGAGAACTGTCTTCGACTATTATTGATTAATAAAGAAATATTTATTTTACAGAAATAATAGAAATCCTATAGCTACTTAAATGTAAAATATTAATTTGTTATATTTTTATTTATCAGTACATCAAAACGAGGTTTTATGCTGTTGGCAGCTGAAAGGAACAGTAGCCTACTGATCGTAATGAAACATCAGTTACAGATGTTCGATGTCTGCCTTTATTAAAGTTGATTATAGAAAACAGTTGCTCACAAATATAAATGTTGAGCCAAACATAGTAATCATTTTCACAGCTAGTCTGTGTAGTCGTGGATATTATTGCTAATGTTTAGTCTTGTAAAACTCAACCAGGCTAGTAATATTATTCAAACGATCTTTAGCCCTTAGGTCACATTGAAGATCAATAAGTTCGAGCTGTAAATCGTTAAATGTTATGTTCCGTCTTTTAGATTCCTCCATACTGTACTGTAGCAGTAGGTAAGCAACGTGAAACAGTTACTGAGAATAGGCCTACACACTGCACTCCACTAGATAACTGAGTGGTCTTTTCCCTCTCCTCTACCTATAGCAAGTCTATGTCATTCTGACGTATGTTCCTCTCCGTTTCGGCGAGCGGTAAACACCGCTGTCCCGCTCGAAGGAGCGCGCGCGAGCTCGTTGAGCGCTGTTTGTGCAGGTATGCTATAGATAAACTGAACGAAGACATTGACTCGATTGTGACAAGGAAAAAGAAACTCCACCTTAAAATCAATCCTGGAAAGACACACGCAATTGTATTAGGACACAAACGGCAAACCGACGCTGTAAAACAACTTGGCATTTCCCCCGTTAAAGTAAGTACAGTGCATATTCCTTTCAGTTCTTCAGTAGAAAATCTTGGAATTCACATGGATAATAATCTGAACTGGGACATGCGAAACACAGAAACCTGCAGAAAAGTATATTCCATTATCCATGTGCTAAAAAAGATAAATGTTCATCTTCCCTCTTACTTAAAAAAGTCCCGTGTGCAGACGCTTGTATTTCCCTATTTTGACTATGCTGACATTTTACTGACTGATCTTTCCAGCGACAACAAAACGAAACTTGAACGTGCTCATAATGTGTGTGTACGTTTTGTAAGCAATGTTCGTAAATATGATCATATTACCCCATTCCTGGAAGCAATAGGTTGGCTTAAACTAGATAAGAATATATATTTACATTCACTCATCTCGCTTCACTTAACTTTCTTCCCACCATAATCTGAACACACGCTCTCGCTATGAAAAAATACAGTACTAACAATAACATCCAATTGCGCCTCCTCATATTCATCCTCTTCACAATAGCCCTGCCAAGACTCGAATTCGCTACCTGCTAGCAACAGGGGCTGTCGAAATAAAATTGAATTTAAACGCAATCTTATTAGGCACTTGGTCAGTAATTGAGACTCGTTCAGACATGGTTTCTTGTAAATAGTTCTCCTAATATATCACAAAATATTTCAATATCCGATAATTTCATCACTATAGAATTTTGGTATTCTAGGTTTAATTTTTAATTCAGTAAATACAAAAAATTTCTTTGTTCTTAACTTCTATTGTAAATTGTTTAGCTTTCATTAATCAGGCAATTTTTCGTACTTTGATTTTTATTGTAATTGTAATTGTAAATTGAATATTAATTGTAATTTTAATCTTCGTGTTGTAGTTTTAATCCCCTGGAAGAGGGGCAGATAAGGCCTCACGGTCTTATCTCTACCAGGTTAAATAAATAAATACCAAATACTAAAATGTGGTTAAAGACGCAAAATTAATCATGAATAAAAATGCTGTCTAAAATTAAGGTCAACTGAAATGATAAAAATGACAAAGTAGTGTGTAAAACTAAAAGCAAAGTATTCAATAATCTTATGTTACAAGATGCTAGCATTTAAAGGTAATGTTTGTTGGAAATGTAACAAAAGAAAGTTAACAAATACAGTGACAGAACAGTGACCATTCGGACTGGCAACCATGTGTAAGTCTATCGAAAGGAATAAAGGAATTTCCTTACGCATTCCCCCCTCCCCCCCCCCAAAAAGGGTAATGCCGAAGCAGAAAAAGTGAAAATTGAAAAGTATTGCTGAAGATAGACCAGAAATGCCAATTACTTAGATCTTAGAAACTGCATTACATTAGCAGAGAGCTTCTGACTGGTCCATCTCCCAGACTTGGAACATTTGAAGAGAATACTAAGATGATTAGGATAACATGGACCAATCATGAAATCTCGCTGATAGAATAGACTTAGTGAAAATACCTACTTGATATCATCGAACTTTACAGAAAGGCATGTTTCTCATACACAATTTTTAGAAAATAGAAACAGAGGATCACGTGTGTATTTATCATTGCAACTGGAAGAAATTTCTAGTTATCAAGGTAAGGTGTTATTTAGTTCCTAGATAGAACGCTAAAGATACCTATGCCAAAAAATTTCTCACCTAATTCTCAGAGTAATAGGAATAGTAAAAAGCTAAACTCCAAATTTATAATATATTCATATGGACATACTACTATAATTTATTTTCGTTCCATTAGGCCATCCTGGAACCAACAACGTCAATACACTAGTGATCTTCAGAAGGTAGTTAATATATTCATATTATTTTAAATTGCCATAATTTTGCTATAAAGATCGACAGTGTCAAAAAACTTAATGAAGATTGTTGTTCAAAATATTCTGGGTTTTCAGTTAATGTTCGTTTCAATTTGGAAATCGGTGCGTATATATGAATTGAATAAGATATTGAAATATGTGAGTGGTAAGATGTCAAATTTTATTATACGCCTACTGTGTTTATATAGAGCCAGTAGGAGACTTTAAATTTTATATCAACCTTAGATTTATTAATGAAAATGCTTTAAAACCACACGGAATTTCTTATCTATATTGTAGTCAATATAGATTTTCTTTCAGAAAGTTCTGTAAAAGACAAATTAAACTTACTTTTTTCAAACTTACAAGGTTGGTAAAGTAGTAAGTTTCTCAGCCACAATACAAGCTGGAAGTAGTACAGCCACTGATAATATTTGTACAGTATATTTAACGTATTTCCATGTAAATTTAAGAATTATTTAAATAATAATGAAAGTTTTCCACTTAAGGTTTTAAAACAAATGCAAACTTGAAAACATTTGGATAATTCAGAGACTTAATATATCACATATTATAAAAGATAACCACATTTAATGATTACGAAGAATAATGATCCTCATATACTTAACTACTATAAGTAGGCTAATAATAATGATTTTAAATTGGAGAATCCAAATTCTATTGCAAATGGCTTTGCCGACTTCTCTGTGTCACTGACAATTCAAACATTTACTATTGTGGAAATGATGCCGTAATTATCTATTTGACATTTAACATTGAATTTTCAGGTTTAAAGTTTATTCCCATTACTGCAGCTATAAATAGACATGTGTATGCGATAAAATATCCAAAAGAAAAAAAAATCCTCTGAATATGATGAAACAACAAATAAAGTTCTGCCTGTTCTCAAATAATTTCTCCTACATTATGTTTTTATGTAATTTCTCAATGCAATAAACTATTTTTCTATAAAGACACAAATAATTCATAGTAAAAACCAACATACAGAAAGGCATATAGGCCTATACAATAAATAATGTTAAAAATGTTCAATCTTATGACTTATCAATTTCATATTAACATTTGTTAATACATGTTAAAATAACATTTTATATTTAACATGTATTAACAAATTATATTTAACATGTATTAACAAGTGTTAATATCAAATTGATAAGTAATAAGATTGAACATTTTAAATTATTTATTGTATTTAATAACTGACTTATCTGAAAATCAAAACGTGAATTTTAAATTAAAAAAATAGATGTCTACTTTTGGTACTTATATACCAGCATCATTGGTAACATTTTAAAAATTTGTTTCAGAAAGTTATGTAAAGTAGCAAAAAAAAAAAAAAACCGGACCGACCCTTGTAGCTGATTTCAGAGTCTTGTTTACTCCAGATCACGATAGACTGGTAACTAAGACTTTCGTGGTTCGAATCCTGCCTGGGTAGGAAACTTTTTTTTGTTCCTTATTCAAATTTATTCCCAATACTTTTCCGTTGTAGCGATATTTTACTTCTCAATTAACTTATTATTCCCAGAACATGAATTTTACCAGCAATCGAAAAGTATCGGGAATAAATTTCAATAAGGAACAAAAAAAGTTTTCTTCCTAGGCAGGATTCGAACCACGAAAGGCTCTGGAGTGAGCAAGGCTCTGAAATCAGCTACAAGGGTCGGTCCGGTTTTTTGGCCACTACTGTACAATAGATTATGTCATTATCAGGGATTAAATATTATATTAGTTTTAGAGCAGTTTCGATTTAGAAAATAAAAATCTCCGGAGAGTTCAGCTTTACTCATAATTACGAAATTACATAATGGAGGGATATTTTGTGATTTAGCTAAAACCAAGACGCATTTAGTGATAATCAAAACACTCATAATTTTTTATGTAAGATACATACCAGCTCTCTAGCTCCTCTCTGTTAATCTCATCCGTTATAAAAAAGAGTTCACTATTCACTTATTACGGTTCTTCAATGCAATGTCCAATTTTCTTAAAGCTTTGAAGAGCCAAGAGAAAGTGTGCCTAACAGAATATTTCGTCGTGTTCCTGCAATAACTCCTATGTGATATATTTATCAATTTT
This sequence comes from Periplaneta americana, assembly GCF_040183065.1. Taxonomy (NCBI): domain Eukaryota; kingdom Metazoa; phylum Arthropoda; class Insecta; order Blattodea; family Blattidae; genus Periplaneta; species Periplaneta americana. The sequence continues at coordinate 101,467,638 of NC_091124.1, forward strand.
CCAGATTTTTGCACTATTAAATAACTTAAATAGTGATAGGGCAAATTATAACATTTCCTATATGTAATTATATTTCTTTGTTTCGAAAATGTAAGAATTCACATTCTCCTATGTACGGCTGCCATAGGATGAATAAATGTTTATTCTTCCTACTGAAAAATGGTATATTTTGCACATAGGAGTTATTGAAGGAACAGCGACGATATAAAATTTCTGCATACTCATATCTTTCACTAAACTCATGAATTCTTTATGAATGTAAATTCAATTTACCTGCTTACTACGTATTATATATTTTTTGTGTAACTTCCACATCTTAATGCCACAACGTTGATGTAAGATTTACGGAATAAAATAAACTGGTAAGCGAACATCAAATAAAATAATTCAAACCAAAGCCCTTCAAGAGTCTTACAACGATCAAACAAATGGGGAGCTAAAAATTTCCACGATATGTGCTCTAGCATTCGTGCCAGAGGAAATGCGTGATGCTTTTAAACAAGTACGAAAGTTTTTTCAAAGACGAAATGATCTTTATTTTAAATTATTTTCAAAGACGATATGTCAGAGGAAGAAAAAACAAGAAGTAAAATGAAGGCAGTTCCTCTACGCTACCCTATGAGCTTTGGAACCAATTCGGAGCAAGAAAACATAACATGCACCAGTCAAACAATATACTGTAGCTACTGTAAGCCTGTGATGGCATATATCTGATTGGCTTATAATATAAATCTGCGTGTATTGGAGCAGTTCAAATGGCGATTTTTTTAATGGCAAAGATAATTGATATTTTTATATTATTGTCCCATTATGTCTCTAACTTCCTAATAGCGATCAATATGACAGGTGGACTTCAGGGATAGACATTGTCGTAGATGCTCACTATCCATACGGCGAGAAACTTTGACTTCAGTATATATATTGGTTATAGGAGGCTAGATTGCCTATCGAAATGCAGCATAATCAAGACTATTATTATAAAAATTATGCAATTTGTATTATTTTTTATTTATCATAACTATAACCCTAATGTGAGTAAAGCAATTAATAAGAGGTTATGAAATTGCATTTAATTATTGTTTGTATTTCGTTTAGGGACGTCATTGTTTATCTTCAGCATCTAATGGTGTTCCTTTAACAAACTATCTTCTGGCTTATTTACAGTTTATTGCAAATTTCTTTGATTTCTATTAAAAATAATCTCTAATTTTCTCTTTCTGACTAATTTGCTGACTTCAAAATGTTAAAAAATTAATAGTACTGTATAATAAGTGGCTAAACGGTTATTTTTATTGACTAATTTCCTTCAGGTTAAATTAATTAAAAAATACGCGGTTAACTGATAACAGGTTATTTTCGAATAACTTCCCATCCCTAACTGGCACTGTAATTTATTTCAACATATTCGAAAGTTCGCTTGATATTAATACTTCTATCAGAGAAAGTTTTACCAACTTCTGTAACTCGTTTAAGAAATAAATGTGTATCTCAAAGCGTTCATGTTTCCAAATTTGACACTAACCTTTGAGGAGTTCTAAAATTTTCCCCATGAAAATTATGAATAGATAGGCTATTCGTTGCGCCACATTACTTCCTTGTAGGCTAATTAGTTTTAGAAGAAAATAAAGTATCTGAGGACTAGAACACTACCTTATATTAATTCTGTCTCGTTTCTTTTACAGTCATATTGATAACGAAACTACGATTTCTACCTTACATACTCAACGCTTCAATTGTTATTCCCATTCTGTGTTATAAAACAGTTTAATAAAATTATAGAAGTAATAATAAAGGAACTGAGTGCTATTACGATGTGTAGTTACAGTATGTATGTCCTTTTTACACTCGACCTGATGTTTGCATTAACGAACGTTCCATATGACGTAGAGCGAAAAGTTTAGTCGTAAACAAAGCGGCCGTAATAGTCGTGGAAACGGCCATGATTAACGATCAGGTTGCCAATATGCATCCCACATCTGCAGAGCCTCCCACTGCCAGTACCACTACCAAGAATATCAATAAGCCCTCAATCAAACCGCGTCTGTGACTGCATTTAACTTGGCCACACCCATCCACTGTGTCCAACGCACTATTATCATATAACTTTTGCATTCAAAATAAACGAGATAAAAATCATAATAATACCATAAAATAAAGTTTATGTTCAACTGTGCAGGAAAAATGATCATTTTTCACCATCTGTATGTGCGATGGTGCGAAAATCTGCAAGTAGTTTTCAAATTAATTAATTTTTTAGAATGCAGAGACAGTAGAGAAATGACATACAATATAAAGATAGTAAGGAGCGTAAACAGACATTACCAGGAAGTATTTTATTTGGTAATTTTACGACGCTTAATCAACTGCCATGGTTATTCAACGTCTGACAAATGACGGTGATAATGATAGCGAGATGAGTTCAGGATCCAGCGCCGAAAGTTACCCAGCATTTGCACTTAATGCAAAACCTCAACCAGGTTACTTGTTCCAACCAAGATTTGAACCCAGGCCACTGTCTCGCGGTCAGACGTGCTAACCATTCCTCCATAGCGCACAGTGGGTCAAATTGTGAATTTTGGCTGGACAAAAGTATGTTTCTTCATCGTAATAAAATCAAGATTTATTCCGCGTATATTATTTACAAGTAGTTCTTCCTGAACTCCCTGCACTAGAAACATATCTCAGTGCATACTGACAACAACAAAGCCACCAATCTGAGTTATCTCCGCACGCGTTGTTTACATCACCTCGCAGAGTCTTTTAGAGGGTGGAAGTCTGTGATTGCATTTATGTTATTTCAGTGTTTATTGTGGTGTTTTGACATACAAGAAGCAGCTAAAGGTTTAGCAATTTATATTTTAACCAGTTTCAGTAATTATTTACAATAGATGCTCAATAATTTGAATAGCATTACTTCTGTAGGAAACTTAACAATTACGGTATTTAAACATATGGTCTTTGATCAGTATTTTCATATTCTGCATGCTGCATATCGATCTAAATTGTGCTAAAATGTAGTGCGAGGTCTCTCGTTTACGGAAACTGTCAAATTATTAGCACATTTTTGCAACTAACTTAGTTATTTTACATTTTAGAGGTCGGTGCACAACCGGTTATCGCGTGGTTCAGATATTTGAAGAACTGGACTCGAAGATTCTGGAAAAGAAACGCTTACCTACTAACTACATGAAAATAAAGATAGGAATACTCGAATGTTCTAAAGTCGGATGAAATACTTAGAAAGGGAGCTATCCAGGAACTGCATCAGACCCCGGCTCAATTATTCCCCTTAAACCCACATGCCTCAAGTGGGTTGACAGAACGTCAGAGCCCAGCACTCAGTGACTCTTTCGGTGTGATTTAAATTTGTGGTTTTCTATTAACGAACGTTTACGTGTATTATACAAATCTCGCTTTCAGGTAAAGCTGACTTCAGTAATTTCAAGGAAAAATTTTTCCTGGGTAGCTCAGTCGGCAGAGCGTTTGAGCGCTCAACAAAAGGTCCTGGGTTCGATACCTGGTCCCCGGAACAGTTTTTCCCTTGAAATTATTCAACCTCGAAGCAAATTTCATATAGTGAAACGAATGTGATGTACATAAGAAACTAATAATTATTAAATATTACGTCATACCGTTTGAAAACCCGTATGGTGGTGACTCATATTTAGACCCCGGATGTTTAGAAATTTACTTTTATTAAAATAGGCAGGCATATAAGCACTAAAATAGTAAAAATAGGCACTTATTATTCATGGAAACAGAAAAAAATAGACAAATACTTAATAAACTATCCCATACGGTACTCACTTTCCTTGGTTACATGTCACAACAAGATGCTTTTTTAAGTTGTCAACTGTCATAGTGAGCCGCCTGTCGGAGAGAACGTTTTTCATGGTGGAAAAAGATCTTTCTAATTCTACTGAAGTGATTGGAGAAAACTTAAAACAACTTATTTCAGAAGAACTGTCTACTTTCTTTCAGTGATTGGGAAAAACTGACTATGTATTGTCTCAAAAAGAAGGGTGTGAGAAGGGATTAGAGACTTCAAACTACGCGTGATTTGTGCGTGCAAGCGACAACAGTAACGGAACCTGGAGTCTTGCTTCTAATACTTCCCTTATCCTTTTTCTTTCGCATGGTAAACCCCGAAGCGACCTGAGCACTGGGGGTTATACTGTTCAAACACCTTTGTTAAGTGACATAAAAGATGGAATTGGTAGAGGAGAAAAGTTTACGACTTCTTGGAAACGTATGTATTGCTGGAGAATAAGCTTCTCAGCAAATATTTGTGTGAGGTGAATATATATTTTTAATTTGTACAACCGTTCTTTTTTGTTTTTTTTTTTTGTTTATATAATTTATGTGCGGTTTATTTTAAATGCATTAAGAATATAGAAAATGTACAATAACGTCATAAAAAGGTTAAAAAAATTAACCTTAAAATAGGCAACGGGAGCCTATCGTCCTCAAATGTGTGGTAACGTGTTTATCTCTAATAGGTCTTTCATACAAATACTCTTACTTACTTACTTACAAATGGCTTTTAAGGAACCCGAAGGTTCATTGCCGCCCTCACATACAAATACTCAGATTAAAAAAATCATTTTGCCTAATATCCGGACTCTATCATATTATAACGGAGTCGCGCCTGGTGTCTCTACTTTGGAAGTTTTGAAGTTGCCTGAAAGCACAAAAGATCAAACCTTGATAAACAATTATTCAAGAAGGAAGTATCGTAGGAAGAAACAAATACAGTATAAAAAGGAAAGAAAGAAAGAAAGAAAGAAAGAAAGAAAGAAAGAAAGAAAGAAAGAAAGAAAGAAAGAAAGAAAGAAGGCAAAAGCGGTTAATGCACAAAATGAAAATTGCAAAAAGCAAGAGAACTCGGCAGGAGCAACGATATCGTCTGATGGTTTGTAATATCGACGTGACTGTGATAGTCTGAAGTGTGGCAACTTTGCGTTATAACAGCAGACTTCCATTAGTATATTCCAGCCTGTTATATCGTCCGTAGACCTATGTGTAGAGGAGTTTCAACAGGCATTTCATAAAAAGCTAGGTCAACTGCCATGGTTGAACGAACTTGTATGGAAATCGATTACACTTCTACATTTGCGGAACAGAAAACCGTGCACATGTTGAGAGTCATTAGCGTGGAAAATAGTTTGGTAGATCTCCACATGTTTTAATTACCTCTCTCAATCTATTAAAAAGATGTTACTTGAATGATAAATAATAAGAATTATTCTCATAGTTTGCGTTATTATTCTATTCCAAATATGAAATCCTGCCAAGACGTTTGACATGAATTTCGTTTTTCTTTCTTTCATTTTTATTTTTAGTCTGTTATTCAACGACGCTATATCAACTACTAGGTCATTTAATGTCGATGGCATAGGTGATAGGGAGATGGTATTTTGCGAGATTCGGTGAAGGATTCGCCACGAATTATCCAACATTCATCTTACAGCTTTTTTTTTGTTTATACGGAGGAAGGACTCGAAGACTTACACTGCAGTCTGAGGCTTATTGTGCTTACCACTCCTCTTGTGTATGATTAAGTAGCTGAACGGCAGCGCTCTTGTACAAATACAGCACGCGGCACCGTGAACTGAACACGGGCTATTATATGGAGGATGATGATGACAATATGTGAATTAATGATGGCGAAATATGTCCGAGGTCCAATGCCGAAAATTATCCAGAAATACTGCTTGAATTGGTTGAGGGGAAACCCCGAAAAACCCAAACCATGTAATTTGTCCCAAATATGATTTGAACCCGAGCCCGTTCGTTCCATAGCCAAACGTATTGACCATTACTTCACAGCGGTGGACGTTCATATTACAGTTACAAAAAACCTCGAAGAAAATCCAACCAGGTGATCAGCCGAAATGGGAATCGAACCTACGCCCGAGCGCAGTACCGTATCTGCAAGTAAACGCGTTAACATTTGAGCTACGCCAGTAACTCTTGGATGTGTATGAACGAATTGTTTCCATATGTGGTAAATTTATCTTATAAAAGTTTAACCCCAATTCTCAGGTCTGTGCGCAATAATGGATGCAAATTCATTTGTGTTTTACTTGCATCCGGTCTCCCAAGTTAAAACAAAACATCAGTTGAACGCTGTTATTAATTACCTCCCCTGCCGCAATAATTGAAACCAGGAGGTGCTACTTGTCTCGTAAATACTGTCGTCTGACTTTTATGTGCAGCATCCGAGAGTAACGGCTCCAAGCGGCAACCCGTAGTACTATTAATTGTAACGACTCATTCTCACCAAGACGCGAAAACAAAAGACAACTCAGTTCATGAGACCCGGAAACTTAAGCACTCCAGTGACAGGGGTTAAATAATACACGTTAAACCTACATTACTTAAACGTAGTTACTACATGCGGGTTCCTGCAGCAACGCTTCTTGTGTGCGCTCAACATCTGTAGCTCGCATTTCTTTTCACGGCGAAGGTTAAGTAAGGGTTGTAGAATTTTAGGAGAGAGCTATGTCAACATGTTTTGGTTGCCATGTTATCACTTCGTCGGAATTGTAGTATCAGTGGTTCCCATACTTTTGAAGACGCGACCCACTTTTGGGCGAGCCTTTTGTTTGTGACCCCCCACTCACTTTCATATCAATATTCAACTCTATTCGAAAAAATACTAATCTCTGTAAAATCGAAAACAACGATAAATTTACTCAAACCATTACAAGCCAATCAAAAGAACGACCAAAATATAAGCATGTGGTGCAATAATGACATGAAATGACGGGACATCGAAGTGATCTCATTGTCAAATTACCAGAGATAATGCCAATGGCTACACTATTTTATTTTACATCGAGATTATTTTATATCAAAATCACTACCATGTGAAATGGACTGTGTTTTCAAATCTATGGTAAATTCCATCAAATGAAGAGCTTTGCAAACTCGTATTTTCAGTTACATGTGGGAAGACATGTGTTCGTTATATTAAAATATTCTTTATCACACAGAAGTAAGAGGACTTTCGTGGACTAACGCTTTGAGGAGAGTTTTCCAGTTAAGAGCTGAACGCAGGACGATAATTCGGAATATGCAAATTATTTTCCAAATCTCTTTACAGTTTTAGACAGCCTTCCTTGCTGATATTTTAGAACACTTAACACTTTGAATAGAATGTTACAAGGTCAAGATATTAACAATAACAGCCAGGAACACAGTCAGCGGATTTGTAAAGAAACTTCACTTGTGGAGGTTGCGTACAAAAATGGCCATTTCCACCGAAAACAAAAAATGAGCTACACAGGCACCTTTCTGAATATGTTACGGTTTTCATTCTAACTCAGTCATTTCCATGAGAAACAGTATGATAAATTCAGTATTTTCAATCTAAACTGGATAATTCCATATTATATTAATACCAATATTTTCATAGTCTTTTTGTATAAAAATACGGACATTTTTCAACATTGTGTATGTGTTGCAATTACCTATCCATTCAAAAGCGGCCATTTTCACTTCTATGTGCAAGAGTGGTAATATCTTATTGGTAATTGAAGTTACTGTAAAAGTGGTATAATATATTGATTTTCCTATGATACAATATAATGAAAGTGAAGGATATCTAGGGAGATAAGCTATTCAATTCACATTTTTAATTTAAAGCAATGTGCATTAATTCAGCTGAAAGTTTTTTTTTATTTTATATTAATTGAGGTATGGTTGAATTGAAATCATTTTTAATAGTACAGACTATATACAGAAAAATATTTTATATTAATTAAGGTCTGGTAAATTGTACTCATTTTGAATATAATAAACTATATTCAGTTTATATTAATTAAGGTATGGTCAAATTGAACTCATTTTGGATAGTATACACTATATTCAGAGAAACAGTTTATATTAATTGAGACATGTTTAAAATAAACTCATTTTGAACAGAACAGACCATATTCAGAGAAGTAATTTATATTAATTAAGATATGGTTCAATTGCACTCATTTTGAATACTACAGACTATATTTAGAAAAATAGTTTATATTAATTAAGTTATGGTTAAATTGCACTCAGTCTGAATAGTGCAGACTGTATTCAGAAAAATAGTTTATATTAATTGAGGTCTGGTTAAATTGTACTCATTTTGAATAGAATAAACTATATTCAGAAAAATAGTTTATATTAATTAAGGTATGGTCAAATTGAACTCATTTTGAATAGTATAGATTGTATTCAGAGAAACAGGTTATATTAATTGAGCCATTTTTTAAATGAACTCATTTTGAATAGAACAGACCACATTCAGAGAAATAATTTATATTAATTAAGGTATGGTTAAATTGCACTCATTTTGAATAGTAAGACTATATTCCGAAAAATAGTTTATATTAATTAAAGTATTGTGAAATTGTACTCATTTTGACTACTGTAGACTATATTCAAAAAATAGTATCTATTAAGAAAGATATGGTTAAATTGAACTCATTTTGAATAATATAGGCTATATGCAGAAAAATAGTTTATATTAATTAAGGTACTGTCAACGGGGATAACATTAGCCCATTAAAGGTAACTTTGGCCCAACATAGAATATATATTTGAAATTATATATCTTCCACAAAACGTGATATATCTTAGTAGTTTCAATTGTACAGTGTAAATGATAGTTTCCGCCAGTAAAATTGTCTAACCAAGTACTTTCAGCACTTACCTGTAAGCAGCAGCACTAATTTAAGTGAATCAACTGTTTGGTAGTGTGAAAAATATTCTGGAAACTTTTATATAGTGAAACAGTATTTTCAGCAGTAAAAATTTGGCATGTACCAAGAAAGTTGGTAAGTACGACTGACAAAGTAATTTAAATTTAAATATAATACATTATTTGCTGTATTGATTATATTTTAGAAAAAAAGAAAGACTGAACACATCCAGGTATATGTGTCAGAAACTAGGTCATATGCAAATTATTCAGAGAAGAAACTAAACCAATGCTTAGATGACATCAGGAATAGTGTGAAAACAAAGAAGACAGCAGCTGCATATTATCACAGTTTAGTACGAATATATACAGTCACGAAGCTCAATACGTAGTAAATATGCATCCATAGATAGTTGCTAACCACTAGGATCGCTACTATCGCCTCATCACAGACAATGCGAAATAGTATCTGCACAGTTTATTGTTTCTAGTACCCTCACAACTCAAGCTTCGTGACTGCATATACTAGAATGTGATATTATGGTATTCCACGTAGCACTATAACAGCGTTGTCAGACACAGCCTAAACGGAGCGGAGCGCTCCAATATAACTCGTTGCGAGCTCCGGTGCTTCCACAGACATAAGCAAGTTCACGCTCCGACTGGACGTCTCTCGCACCACAACCGGTTTCGGAGCTTACAGCTCTGACACTACTGCATTATAACAATAAGATGAAAAGCAACCTCAATGTATAACCAGGCCGGCCAACAATATTCACAAATGAAGAAGAGAATGTATTTGCAAAACATGTGGAAAATATGGCAGAATTTGGATTTCCAATGGGTGAAAAAGATCTACGATGAGTGACAATAAAGAGCTATCTTGACAAAACAGGACGACTAGTGACTAATTTCAGAAACAATATGCCTGGTTATAAATGGGCGAAACTTTTTCTAAAAGTCTTCCTTACTTGACAGTCAGATTATATAGCAATATTAAAAAGGATCGTGTAACCACAGACGAATAGATTATCAATGAATATAATAATGTAATGCAATAAATGTAATTTCCTATATGACCTTCAATTTTGCGTATTCTTGATAAAATATGCACTGTTCTTAATTAAATTGTCATGTGAGTATCATTTCAGTGCTTTTTATCATAACAGATGGGTAAACCAGCATTCATTTTGAGGTTAGAATGGCCTAAAGGTGATCTCAAGTACAGTGTACTATGCAAGTTAAGACAGTTCAAACAAAGTTACCCCATGTCAAAGTATCATTGGTCCAATACTAAAAAATTATGAACTCAGATATAAGGTATGCAATGCTTTAGGAGCCATTATTACTTCATACAGAACTCCTTCGAAAATGTTTCATCAAAATAAATTAACAAATACATTAATTACAAAAGTTTACTTTTAGAATGGTAAAAAAATTGGGCCGAAGTTACCTCAGTTGACGGTATGGTTACATTGAACTCATTTTGAATACTATAGACTATAATATTATTCAGAAAAATAGTATATTTTATTAATTAAGTCATATGACTCGGTTAAGAGAGAAGTTTTATATGATATTCTTATTGAATTTGGTATTCCCAAGAAACTAGTTCGATTAAGTTATATTTTAGAATCTATAGCCTATATTGTCTTTCTTTCTGTTTCTTGAAACAATTATAGAAGTTTTCTATGTCTTGTTGAATATGAAAACATTTTTTTGTTCACTGCTCTGAAACATGCATTAATATCAATGACAATTGAAGGAGTCAGAGCCATAGTGGGCCAAGCGCCATTTATTAAAAACTGAGAAAGCAAGGGTTAAAGTTAAGTGAATACGATAGTTTAGATTGACATATCATTTAGTTTGAATGTGTATACTTTATATTACTTGCTACATATTTTCATTGACTTATGGTAATAACTTAATTTTAACCCTTGTTTTCTACGGTTTTAGTAAATGGCGCTTGGCCCACTATGGTTCTGAACCCTTCAATTTTATGCGTTGTTAGCCTTACTTCCGAGCTAAAGCACTTAACTAGTCAGATAAAGTTTGATGTTCCCGGTTGATGCTGTGTTCCGTTGTAGTTGACTTATCAATTGGTATAATTCGATGTATTATGAGTGTTCTTTCCTAAGAGTTTCAATACTACGAAACTTAGGAAGTGTTACGTTAACATGCCATTGTTAAAACTTATTCTTACATTATGTTTTAATACATTTGGTATAATCCATTGGAAGCATTGAGAATTCTTGTTGATATTCGATCTCATGAAATTAAATTCTTATATGTTTATTACTAAAATAATAATAATAATAATAATAATAATAATAATAATAATAATAATAATAATAATAATGCTTTGTTATTTCTGGCAGAGTTAAGGCCGTGAGGCCTTCTCTTCCACTCAACCAAAAGATAAAAAGGAAATACGTGATAATATAATGTTAGTACAATACTAATGGAGTTTATTGAAGAATGCAGTGAAGGCGAGGCAAAAAGAAAAACATTTCTTTCGAAACATTTCCTCAAATGGAGTAATTCTGGAAAAGAAAATATGATCGGAACATGCTGTTCTCAAATAATAGTTGTTATGAACAAGCAGGAAAACGAGTGGCGGAGACACAATCCATCTCGAGCACTGCTTCATGCGTTCTAAATAGTTCTGCCGAAACAGTTTTCATCTTCTTCATTGAACTAAATGGCTCTGATAAGAGTTTCCTCTTTGGCAGTGTTACTAGACTGACAGCAAAGCACCCGTATGATTAATAACGTTACCATAAGGTTACCATATCTTGAAACGCAAAAATGAGGACACCGTGCCAATCGGACCTTTATAATTCCTAACTTTACATATAAGAGATACAAATTCACACAATTAAGCAAATTCGTCTATTTCAGGAAATTAAATTCAAGTGAAATATTTAATATGCTGTACGTTTTGATACTTGATTGCAAATCATATGAGCATGCATAATGTAGAAATTTGCGAATATAGAAACTACAAGAATAAACTTCAGTGTCCAGTCAGTTTTCAATCATTTATGTTTCAATATAAAGCAACATTGAAACAGTCCATGAATATTTAAATTTATAAAATTATTCATGATATATACAATATTAACAAATGCGTGTATTTTTTACCTTTTTATTTCTATCGACTATATTCATGATTTTATTGAATGTCACTGGCTTCTGTCCGATTGTCAATTTCTATTAAATGTGCTTTTTTCTCTTTTTCTCTTTCTTCTTCTTTTGCGCTTGTTTGTTAGTTATCGGTGTGAATTAAGTTAACTAGTGTATTTAGTAAACTATCTTTGTAAATTTTATGTTGTATTATTGGCTAAGATCACATCATACACGAACCTGTCTCTTTCGGCAGTGGCTAGAAACATTTTTGTTGTATAATTTTAATTTGTACTCACTTTGCCTACTAGTAGCTAAATAAAAACAAAAAAAATTTCTCCCTTGATTGATTTTCTTTATACTGTCAGGAATTTCTAATAAGTACGAAAGAAATGCTGCGCTGAAATAGCGAAATATATAGTCCTTTCACTGACTTCATACCAATGTGATTTCTCTCCTTAGGCCACTGCATTTGAATTAAAGAAACGGAAAAATACGTGGAAAAAAACTCGCGATTCTCAACTGAAAGTTCATGTGAACCAATTGCATAGGCAAATAAAGTAACAGGACAAACAGAATCTCCCGAGATTCGTGTGTGAACCGACTGGTAAAGTGGTAAGAATAAGGAATCAGAAGTGAAATGGACTCTGTACCTACTTAAAATAAAAGAAAAGTGTTGAGTGACATTATAACCCTCGAATTAAATAAAGATGTTAAGTATGTCGAGAATATTGGCTTACGTTTGTCAAAAGTCGAGCAATTTTTGTAATTAAACCACATGTCCAATTTCCGGAAATTCTCATTGATTTTGGAAATTCTTTTCTAAAGTAATTTGAGCCTTGAAAATGAAGACATGTCCAAGAAAATGAGAACATTTGGTGACCTTACATACGTTACCTTGAAAGCTAAATGTGGCAATAGTGAAAGCATTTTTTTTGTACTCCAGCATTATAAACAGTCTTTACCGATACTGAAAATCATGCATAATATGTACCAGAGACGTAAAATATTACCATGCCAACTAAAACGTCATGACTTCTATTACGACGACGGCATAACTTGTGCCATAAAGTTCACATTATGAAACGATTGGTCATGCCATAATATTTTTAATACATCATTGTTGTCATAACAAACTCTTTCTTCTTAGCTCATGATATCAAACTACTCATCATCACAAATCTGATGTTTTTCTTTTTTATTGTTTTATAATGCTGTCATACAGAAGATAGCGCATGACATACGTTTATAACGTCAAAATTAGCAAACTCGCTTCGCTCGTTCCTGAAAATAGACTCATACCATAAAGTATATCATTATGAACTTGTTTCATAATATACTATTCTGACACGATATCAATGCGCTACGTTCTACTTTTATTTTGTTCACGTACTTTGTCAGAATTTCAGTAGTGAGATAATCGTAGAAAAATTTGCAGAAAATTACAGGTAATGTACATATTATGATACTCAGTATTACGTGACCAATTTAGCCAAATTATTCATTTTATTTTCACACTTTCAAAAGCGTCATTAAGCTCTTAATATTCACAATTCATATTGAAATAATAGAGGCTACTGCACAACTGTTTCCAATTTCAAGCAAAACTTTTAATATTGGAAAACAAGTGGTATTTCTCTCGAATCGTTTATAAAATTCATTCCATTCGTTCTAACAGCGTGGTGTGTCACGCAATGTCCTAGAATTTCTGTTGAGACGACATAGGTTACTAGTATTCAAGTCGCAGATCACTGTTCTTTGTCAAATAATTTTTTCAGAACTTGGCAGTTCAAGAGAACCACAGCTGGTGAAACCTTCCAGACTACTGTAAGTAATTTATTTTTTCAATTATTTATTTATTTACTATGGTGGATTTACACTTGTCCTAGAAGAAAGCTGTCATTAATTTTATTACAGTGCTCAGTGCTCGCAAATCACGTTTGTATCAGACCTCACTAAACAGAAACGGGTGAACTAGAGTATCGAGAATGATACAATGACATTTTATAAGTTGTAAAATACAATTGCAGCATTTCTTTTATAGCCGAAAGCTGTTACAAAATTAGTCTTTAGAGTTACATTATTGTTGTTGATAATTATGAACCGATCAGTTATCTGATAACAATTTTACAAGAATAACCAGAAGAATAGGCTGTAAAAAAGTAGAAGAGTGATTGGAAAGAGTAAAAAAAAGTTAATAAAATAGTATATTTAATTCCAGCCTCTGTGAAAAAGAATATTATAGCGATACAGGAAAAAATAGAGGAATAAAATTTATAGCTGTGAAGGCAATAAAAGTAAAATTGGTTAGTACCCTGAATTCATTTATTATATTTTTCTGTTCTTCAAGAGAATTTTGAAAAATTTCTAGGATTTTGTGGATATTACCACCGTTTCATAAGCCACTGATGATAAGATGTTGAATAACAAGAAAAAACATATTATTACCAAATGTTAAATAGCACCCTTAACTCCTGCTCTTTCTTAAACCTAAAACTCTACCGAAGAAATAATGATTATAGAGTATACTTAACTTATAGAGTATACTTAACTTATAAATAGGAAACTAATGGAGACAAACAAATGGTTAACTGGTTAACAAGACAGGTAACAACATTCTATTAATATTCTTATTTGAAGGTTATATTTGCTTTTCATCTCCTTTTTTTTTTCTTTCGGAGGAGGGGCCAAAGGCAAGCACCGCAGCCTTAGGCTTATTGTGCAAATTCCTTATGTTGGAATGATTGTTGAAGTCCTTAGGATCACTTCTTTGAAGCGCGTTATTCACTGCATGGTGTCATCGTATCAACTCAGCCACAGCATCCATTTCTGAGTGGAGACCTGATCCTCCGTCTGCCTGTGATCTTATTCTGGGGCTTCGTCAGATCGATGGCATCTGCTCCCAATTCTTGTACCTGAATCTGTTGCATCTTCAACCAGAAAAACATGTAGCCATTGATTCCACGATTCACCAAGGCGCCATCTATCCAAGGAAGCTACACGCCCTCGGTCACCCGCAGTCCGCTCATTAAAGCCCCTTGCGACTTCGCTGGATATGTGCAGCTCCCGGAGACAGATGCCGCCTATAGGCAGATCCTGGAACCACGTCTGCCAAGTCCTCCTGGACGATCTGAGAAACTATTTTCGTTTAGTCAACTGTCCAAATACAGGTATTGAGATTATTAATGGAAATGATACTAATGAAGGGGAAATGACTCCGAGGTACAACGCCGAAAGTTACCCAGCAATTCTGCTTCGAGTGGAAAAATCTCAGAAAAACCCCAACCAGGTAACTTGTCTCGACCAAGATTTGAACACGGGCCCGCTCTTTTCACTGTCAAGAATGCATCTGTTACTCCACAGCGGTGGACTTTCGCCTCCTTAGTTGTGGGAATTCAAACAGTCATAAATAATGATTTACAACAAATCAAAATAATGTGCAGAATTACACATAAACAACCACCTGAGTAGTTATGTTTGCAACATCAAACACTTGCGATTTTAGCGTTGCTCACCTAATACGCAAAACACTGCGTGCTTACAGCCATTTAATTAGGCATTAGCTTGGAATACTGGTGTATCATAATCCATTAGTTGCAGAATCGAGCGCTTAATACTGTCTGAAATGACCGATATGAATCTGGTGTTTGGTGCATGTGACGGAAATTCCAGAGCTGCTTATTGCCTGTATGCTGAAGAAAGGTACTCGAACAGATACATACATACACATCATAGCCATCATAGCAAATTTTAAATATCAGGTAGGCGTTTACGCGAGACAGGATCATTTAAGGTAAAATGAAGAGAAAACAATTTAATTTACCCGCTGTACTGAATGTTGCAAAACGTTAAATACCTGTATCACACTGGATGTTGTTTTGTTTATTGTTAAGTGAATGCACCTGCTGATAGGCATTCCAGGGTTGTTCGGACAGTTGAAATGGAAGGACAGATGTTGAGACGTATTGAAGAAAACTCTGTAATGAACTCACAGAACATTGCATTCTCTCTCAAGCGTTTCTTAGAAGAGCAGTCACTGCATCCCTTTAAAGAGCAGTAAGTGCAACACCTCAAAATTGATGATCGACCTATCAGAATTTTATTTTGAAATTGTTGCTTAGGACGAGGCGTTGAGAAGGTAGCTTTACGAAATTTTATTCTTTTCACGATTTAATCTTCCTTCAACACAAAAATGATCATAAATGTGCAAGTTAGAATCCTGGGAGCTTTACAGTACATCCTTTGATACGGAAATTGGTCGTTGTTCAGAGACTATAGTCCCACCTTGAAATAGTTCGGGAATCATCGTGTACGTTGTGTTTACAGGAGTTCGTTTTATATAGATTCGAAGCCCAGTCTTTGTAACGAGAAGAAAGAGCTCTATCGCTAAGCTATAAAATCTTCGTTGAGAGTATCGCTGGTTTACAAGCAAAACACATTAAGCAAAAAATATTAATTCTGAGAAAAGGGTATATATAATGTACATAATGTAGCTATGAATATAAACTTAGAATTGTAAAATTAAATACACATAAAGAGAAACAACTCACTAAAAATAATATTTTGAAGATTCAGTTTTGTTAAAAGAAATTTCAAAACGCCTTTATCTCAGAACTAATTTTTGCCTTAATATGTTTTGCTTGTGAGCCGATGATATGCCGTTTCGTGTCATACTGATACGTCGCTGCTACGACTTATTTTCATCTTCCAGTCATGATGCTTAATATTTTCCCTAGTGAACGTCACGAATAACGTTACAGGAAAGCGATCATTTTCCGTGTCACAAGAGTGCAAATTTGCTGTTATAACGAAAAATTACTGCCATATGGACAGACATTATGAGAAGCTATGTAGCTATTCGGCTCTTACTCATTCTCTTCTCGCCAGAATTGTCGACAGTCTCACATCTTCCTAAGAGAAGTTCTTGTCGAGTGCAAGAAGTATCATTTTCGATTGGCAAAAGAACAGGTTGCAACCAATTGTTACTTCTAGATACTTTGGAATTAACTTAAGTTTGAATCTTAACAATGCTTTACTGACAGATCGATCGGGTGTGGTGGTCCTAATTCTTGATGGCGAAAAAATAAAAACTCTTAGGCCTAACCAAAATTGTTTAATAAAGTTTTGGAGGTAAGATTGTAGAAAGAAGTATGTTGTAGGCTGAAACTCTTATTAGAGGTCTTAATATAAAAGATGTCGTTTTCTGTCTTCCTCGAAAACGAAAGACATTTTCGACGATTTCAATTTCTCACGCCGATAAGAGAATTCGAACGCCACGGGGAAGTTGCAAGAAGCAATTCGTAGATAAAACATGATTAAGTACACAAGTTCAGTACTCTGGAAAACTTCACTTGATCCTCGAGTTCAAACAATAGAAAGTGAGACTTCTCTCTCACACCTACAACCTCAGAGCCACGTATGGAATGCTAAGCGTGAAACAAAAATCTCGTCCAGATCTTGAGCTGTAAGCAATACAAAATAAAAGTAATTTCAATCTATTTACTCGTATGCTTTTCACGCACTTTCTAACATAGTGAAGAAATGTAGTTTATTCTCATTAACGGAACTGAAAACTCATCGATTTTTCACATCTGAGACAAGGGCTGAAATTTTGATTAAGGCAAGCCAAATTTTAACAATTTTTTTATTTCATTCTAACCTATAGGCTAATTGAATCATTGGGCCAATAAAGTTACATCGTATTCCGGTCATAAATTTACTACCGGACGGGCAAAATAGACTGCTATTCCATCAATATGTTTTGTACACTAAGTGAATTATACGATTGTATGTTATTGAAAATCTTATTACACATCACAGCAGTTTGTAATATTTTTAACTTCATAGAAATGCTACTGGGAAAAACAGGCACACAGTTTTATACAATCAGGATAATATGAAATATACAAAATCAATAAAAAGTATAAATTATGAATAAAATGATTGACATTTATTTTAAATGATATACTATATATTATTATGAACTAAAACTATTTAATTTATTAAAGTTATACTCAATAGGCCTATCATATTATGAATAAACATAAATCATGATCAAATAAGAACACTATTATAAGAAAATAACTGCAGTATTGAGGTGTAGGGACAACATTAAACTAATTAATGAAAGATATAACAATAACAAATTAATAAAGAACATTAAATATTACAATTGAGAAATTGTTGGAGGCTGGAATTTGATTCCTTGTCCCGAATATTCAGTATCCATCCCAACAGATTGCTTATCTGTCAAGTATAAATTTTATTAATAATAAAGACAAAACAATCATAGCTTTTAAATGCTGACTGTAAGAGAGTAATACACTTTAAACAGCTCCTTTCTGACATCAAGAGCAAGTTGTGAGCAGCTGATGGTCTTACAAGAATTTGCACAAATCTCCTTCTGAAACGATATACCGTGATAAAATTCTAAGATAAACTATAGGCCTAGTGGCAAACCACAACGTAGACAAACTAACATTAGGTAAAGTGTGAATTAAAATAGGCATACAACTAATAAAATACTGCAAAATAACAGACAGAGACTTGCATTACTTGGGGGATCTTTCGCACTTACTTGCGACTTCGTCTTCCTTGTTGTATACTCAAGACCACATCTCTCAGCGATTTTCATGACACATCTTTCCACTTATTAATATTAATTTGTCTGGATCCCTTTGCTTGTTTAGATTTATTCAGCCGGTCAATATCCACCGTAGAAATCATCTGTCTCGAAATCGTCCATTTTACGTAATAGATGAACCGAAACCTGATACACAAAGTATTCGTAAAGAGAATGAACTCCTGTGCAATAACTCCCGATACGATGTAAACAACTGAATACGCTAGAATTGATTAGTGACATAGACTGTTTTTCCAACCAAGAAATTAATGATTGTGTAGAAGCGCCTCTGGTACAGATATTGAGAAACAATTTTTGTGACAGCTGTGTAAGACTATACAGAACATTATTCCATTAAAAATTCGATTTTGAAAAATTGTAATTTAGATCGTTACTCGGACCAACGCTTCAATTATTATTTGTGGCACTGGTAATTTGGTGCATTCTAACTTGATTATTTTAACGTCGTTTCAGCATCCTAGTCTTCTTTGTTCTGTTGCTCGATGAACTTCGTTATTAGTCTATCGACTTTACATTTGAGGCTATGCGTCTACCGTAGTTTGTTTTTAGCCTCGTATTGAAAGGACAAGCATTTATATCGGTGCCTCGTTTCCTTTGATATATTATGGGACACGACCGGAAACGGTTTGTGATTAATAATGACCAAGCAATGTTAACTACGCTTAATCGTCATGGGCCGTGTGAGCACAGACCGGCCATTTTTGACAGTGACCGATCAAGTTGGGAAATCTCTATTTTTGTTCTGATAGAGAATTTCTTATATCGTACATCGACCGACCTTTGTTGGTAATATCTAGTCCAAACCAGTAAGGTTCTTCAAATATTTTAAAATATTCTAATATTGCCATGTTGGTAAATTGATTTGGATTCGAAAGATATCCTTACAGGAAATCGTGAAACGTAGATTTATGCTTCAACAACGGTATCCATTGTTATGTCTTTGTGTCTCCCAATTTGATTTAGAAGTATCTTCGATTAAAAAAACAGCAAATTGAAAATTCTCCAGTGTCTTTAAATTGAGAAAAGGACATTCCTCTGTGAGACAGTTGAGCGTAGGATGGACATTCCTTTTGCGTAAGGTGTTTTTTTTTATTTTAGTAGGTTATTTTACGACGCTTTATCAACATTTCAGGTTATTTAGCGTCTGAATGAGATGAAGGTGGTAATGCCGGTGTAATATGTCCGGGGTCCAGTTACCCAGCATTTGCTCATATTGGGTTGAGGGAAAACCCCGGAAAAAACCTCAACCTGATAACTTGCCCCGACCGGAAATCGAACCCGAGCCACCTGGTTTCGCGGCCAGACGCGCTAACCGTTACTCCATAGGTGTGGACTGTTACGTAAGAGGTGGGAGGATACATGGAATATTTCTGTCCTGTGAGCGAGTGGCGTATGCATCTGGGACACGTCAGAAATGCGTCATTATTGCACTCCGTGAGAATATCTAGTTATACAGAGTGGACGTGAAATAATGCTGCAGATTGAAAGAGACGATAGGGCACACTTAAAGAAATAGAAAACCTATATTACGTTTCGTGATTAAATGCACGGTTAATTAGAAAATTAAGTTGCAAGTTTCAGCAGTTTGGCAACATCGCCGCACAGTCTTATTTCTTCTCGTACTACAGATGTAAATGATCAACGAACTCGCGAATCTCCCTCTCTCTCAATATGCTCGCATTGTTCAGTGGCTTTAAATTAGTCGTTTTTAAAATTAAATTTACAAGAAAACTGTCCACGCTATTGAAATACGCAAGAGGGATTAATTATTATTATTTATTAGATTTTCTATCAATATGGACAAATATCATGATTCTATTCGCAATAGTTACTGAATAATAGGATGTTTAACATTTTGGAAAGAATTTGTTTTTTTTTTTTCTGAGAAAACTATGAACTTTCAACCAATATGGTATTACACTTTTTTGTTATATAAAACATGAGCAATTCGCTCTGAAAATCTGCAGGCTTATTTCACTTCCGCCCAGCATAAATCGATGAAAAGATATTTCTGGAACTTGAAAATGCCTTATTTCTGTTGTACATTCAAAATTTAATATTAAAACAATAAACTTAATTGATGACTTATTAAATTCATTCCCTTAATTTATGAAGGCAGAGGTGTGAACAAAGGGGACTAATATGAAGATAGGATTAAACGGAAGTAGGCCTAAATCCTGAGCGAAACACGGAGTTAAGACGCTACTCCCTGAACCAATTAGCCTATAACGTTGCGGGGAAAAGATAACAGCAGTCATTTTGAAAGTAAGATTACCCATTATTTACAAGATAGCGATAAATGCATTATACATCCTACAGACAACGTATATACATGATAAGGAAATGTTAGCTCTGAGTATATAAGCGACATGTCACATCATTTTTAATGTCATTGGATTGACAACAAAAGTAAAGTTCATTCGAAAGCTAGCGTTTATTTGAGCCTCTATATATGCGGTTTGCTGCATTCCAACTTTATAAAATTTGCACAAAAGCTTAACATTAAATTAAGTAATTGTTTAAAGAAAGGCCTAAGTATTTTAATTTCATTTACTGTGAAAAATAAAAAAAATTGAAATTCTTAAACACAAAATAAACTTTTTCTTCATTGTTATATATACACTTTCAACACTTATATAACCACTGATTAACTTTGTAACATCTTTAGTGTGTTAATATGAGGAATTTACCTGGTTGACTAGTTTCGAAGTGATATCTTTCATTGTCCGAAGCCTAATGAAGATCCCGCGCT
The DNA here is from genome assembly GCF_040183065.1 of Periplaneta americana. NCBI lineage: Eukaryota > Metazoa > Arthropoda > Insecta > Blattodea > Blattidae > Periplaneta > Periplaneta americana. The sequence goes on from NC_091124.1 coordinate 101,488,842, forward strand.
ATCTTTTGGTTTCCTGTTGTGGTGCGGTGTGTTCATGACTGTGTCGAAAAGTGTATGTGTTTTGAAATTTAGTTGAGTGAAAGAATGTTCTATACAAAAACACATCCCCAACACATCCTGAACACTGAACTCAATTTCAAAACACACATTTTTCGACACAATAATGAACACACTGCACCACAACAGGAAACCAGAAGATAGCACAGGGCCTTCACTAGGCTACGGACAATGAAGGATATCACTTGGAAACTAGTCAGCCAGGTAAATTCCTCATATTAACACACTAGCCGTACCCGTGCGCTCCGCTGCACCCGTTAGAAATAAATATAAAGTAATTACATAATTAAAATAGGACATTTGATCCAGGGAACATTCGTGTTTGATAGAAGGATAAATCGTTTAATATGTTACTTAATTTAAATTGCATCCAAATAATTAAAATGCGATCATTTTGGTCCAGAGACCACTCATTGGTGCAATGACAATTCCTTTAACATGTTTCTAATTTTTATTACATGCAACCATAGTTTAATGAACATTGACATCATTTAGATTTAATGTGTATACTTTATTTTACTTGTTATAGGTTTCCATTGAATTATGGTAATAACTTAATTTTAACCCTTGTTTTCTACGTATTCAGTAAATGGCGTTTGGCCCACTATGGTTCTGAACCCTTCAAATAACTTATATTATATATTACATATATTATATTATATTATATTATATTATATTATATTATATTATATTACATTACATTATATTATATCAGAAGTTACTGTAATAACATTGTAGCATTATGTCCATCTAGAGAAACTACACTTTCCAATGGTGAAATAATAATTAATTATACAAATCGGTTAATTTAGCTTCCGATATTACTTCATACAAACACAGAAACATTCTCTGTAGGCTATCTTTCATAGCTTTCGATTGTTGCTGTCCAAGGCCCCTTATAGACGAAGTCATTTGCTTTGTATTTCATTATACGGCCTTAGATGGCAGTTATTTTAATTTTAAAACTCATTTATCTCATTAAATATCAGTCCTACCAAAATTTTTCAAGGAATAAAACTTATCGCAAATTATGTATAAAGAAACTTTTGTTATGTAACATTTTTTAACAAAAATCAATAATAAGCGAGATATTTCGATTTATTTAATTCAGGCCTCCTTATAACCCACCTTTTAAATAATGTATTTTGAATGCCATATAGCCTAAAATCTATGTTACAACGAACATAATTTACATTCCAATTTTCATCGAAATCCGTTCATCCATTATCGCGTGAAAAGGTAACAAACATACAGACAGATAGACAGACAGACATACATAAATACAAACAAAAATTTAAAAAAAGCGATTTTCGGTTTCAGGGTGGTTAATTATATATGTTAGGACCAATTATTTTTGGAAAATCGAAAATTATCAGAAAAATTTCGGCTACAGATTTATTATTAGTAGCCTATAGATTAAAGTTGCTACAAAGTTAATCAGTGAATTAAAGTATTTTGAAGTAAAATCATTTATTATAATTTATTCGCTATTACTTGTAACTAGAATATTTTATTATAAAGTAAGTGTATAAAGCAGTTTCAAGTTTACATTTTACTCTAAAAACAAATCTCTCAAAGTAGATTCTCAATTTGGTCATAGTGATTCATATCATATTGCACTCTCTTTACATTTCCTCTACACTATTTCAATATATATTAGAATGTTTTATTTTCTCTAGCAGAGTTAAGGCCATAAGGTCTTCTCTTCCAATCAACCAGCTTTAATCAATACGATAACGACATTATATATAATTATGAATATTTAGAATACACTAAAGATTCTCCAGCAACAGACACTCACACTAATATTATGAAAGTTAAATGATAGTGATGGTGTATCATCAGTGTGGCCTCAAACAACATAGGCCTACATGGAAGACACCACAAAGTGTGATTGCTGTGTAAGCAAAAGCATATACTAATAGATAGAATACATATATGCGAGATTTTTGCACTATTAAATAAAACTATTTAGAAATATTTTTGTACCGGTATGATAATTCTATAAGCATCCAACAAGGAAAACTCAGTGCGCAAAAACCAGAGGGCGTGACTGTCTCGCGCAGATAACGTATGCTCCCGTTCCCAGCATACTCTCACGCCTACTGCAGGGGAGTAGAGGGGTATAGCATGCGCGCCACGAGAAGTCCGAACTGAGTTTTGCTTGTAGGATACCTATAGTTTAAATAGCTATCTCTATGTTTTATGTTCTAGTGTAGTATAGGCTATGCCACATTCACAAATTACCTTTGTTGAGATTTTATTTTTAATACTGGAGGGTATTGGATTGTTTGTCATTCACCCATATGAAGCCAATTGTGTAGCTCAATAAAATTGAATAGAGTGCATACATTTTATCTTTCAAAATTCGCGTAAGTGTGCAGGTGCTCTCTGTACAGCCCCTTTCGCTCTACATCAGCGAACGTGGAAAGACTATAGAATCACATTTCTTACAAATATATCAGTTACTTACTTACTTACAAATGGCTTTTAAGGAACCCGAAGGTTCATTGCCGCCCTCACATTAGCCCGCCAGCGGTCCCTATCCTGTGCAAGATTAATCCAGTCTCTATCATCATACCCCACCTCCCTCAAATCCATTTTAATATTATCCTCCCATCTACGTCTCGGCCTCCCTAAAGGTCTTTTTCCCTCCGGTCTCCCAACTAACACTCTATATGCATTTCTGGATTCGCCCATACGTGCTACATGCCCTGCCCATCTCAAACGTCTGGATTTAATGTTCCTAATTATGTCAGGTGAAGAATACAATGCGTGCAGTCCTGTGTTGTGTAACTTTCTCCATTCTCCTGTAACTTCATCCCGCTTAGCCCCAAATATTTTCCTTAGCACCTTATTCTCAAACACCCTGAACCTATGTTCCTCTCTCAGAGTGAGAGTCCAAGTTTCACAACCATACAGAAGAACCGGTAATATAACTGTTTTATAAATTCTAACTTTCAGATTTTTGGACAGCAGACTGGATGATAAGAGCTTCTCAACCGAATAATAACACGCATTTCCCATATTTATTCTGCGTTTAATTTCCTCCCGAGTGTCATTTATATTTGTTACTGTTGCTCCAAGATATTTGAATTTTTCCACCTCTTCGAAGGATAAATCTCCAATTTTTATATTTCCATTTCGTAAAATATTCTGGTCACGAGACATAATCATATACTTTGTCTTTTCGGGATTTACTTCCAAACCGATCGCTCTACTTGCTTCAAGTAAAATTTCCGTGTTTTCCCTAATCGTTTGTGTATTTTCTCCTAACATATTCACGTCATCCGCATAGACAAGAAGCTGATGTAACCCGTTCAATTCCAAACCCTGCCTGTTATCCTGAACTTTCCTAATGGCATACTCTAAAGCGAAGTTAAAAAGTAAAGGTGATAGTGCATCTCCCTGCTTTAGCCCGCAGTGAATTGGAAAAGCATCAGATAGAAACTGACCTATACGGACTCTGCTGTATGTTTCACTGAGACACATTTTAATTAATCGAACGAGTTTCTTGGGAATACCAAATTCAATAAGAATATCATATAATACTTCCCTCTTAACCGAGTCATAAGCCTTTTTGAAATCTATGAATAACTGATGTACTGCACCCTTATACTCCCATATTTTCTCCATTATCTGTCGAATACAAAAAAATCTGATCAATAGTCGATCTATTACGCCGAAAACCGCACTGATGATCCCCAATAATTTCATCTACGTACGGAGTTAATCTTCTCAAAAGAATATTGGACAAAATTTTGTACGACGTCAACAAAAGTGATAATCCTCGAAAGTTACCACAGTTGGTTTTGTCCCCCTTTTTAAAAATAGGTACAATTATGGACTCCTTCCATTGTTCTGGTACAATTTCCTTTTCTCAAATAGCAAGTACAAGTTTATTAATTTCGCTATATAATGCACTCCCACCCTCTTGTATTAATTCTGCTGGAATTTGATCGATACCTGGAGACTTGTACTTTTTCAGATTTTCTATCGCAATTTCGACTTCTGAAAGCGTGGGTTCGGGTATAAATGGCTCAGCAGTTTGTATTTCAATTTCGTCCCGATCATTTCTATTTGCCCTATGTACATTTAGTAGTTGCGCAAAATAGTTTTTCCATCTGTTTAGGATTGATGGAGAGTCTGCAAGCAAGTCACCATTCTCATCCTTGATCACGTTTACCCTTGGCTGATATCCGTTCTTAAATTCCTTTATACCCTTATATAAATCTCGAATGTTTTTATTCTTACTATTTGTTTCTACCTCATTCAGTTTTCCCTTCAAGTAACCTCTCTTTTTATTCCTAAGTGTACGACTTGCTTCCCGTCTTTCATTGAAATAATTATCTCTCTTCTCCTCAACTGGATCCTGTAAGAATTTCAATTTTGCGTGTTTCCTTCTTTCTACTACCATGCAACAATCTTCATCAAACCACGGTTTCTTTTTCTTAGTTTCATAATAACCTATGCTCTGCTCAGCTGCAATTTTGATACTATCTCTGATATTTTCCCACACGCTATTAACATCTAATTCTTTCTTAACTTCGTCGGAACTTTCTAAAGTGGCAAACCTATTCGAAATTTCGACCTGATAATTTTGCTTAGCTTCCTCGTCCTTTAATTTCCAAATATATAATTTAGTAATATTAACTTGTTGCTCTACTCGCTTGGCTACTGATAATCTTTCTCTTAATTCTCCAATCACCAAATAATGGTCAGAATTACAGTCTGCACCCCTGAAAGTTCGAATATCTACTATACTAGTATGTCTCCGTTTATCTATCAAGATGTGATCTATTTGATTGTGTGTCAATCCATCTGGAGAAGTCCAAGTATATTAATGTATATCCTTATGGGGGAATGTTGTACTTTTGACAATTAAATTTTTCGATGTGGCAAAGTTGACTAATCTAACTCCATTGTCACTACTAATTGCGTGTAGGCTCTCTTTTCCAATAGTTGGTCTAAAAATATCCTCCCGTCCTACTTTAGCATTGAAATCCCCCAATAAAATTTTCATGTGATATCTAGGGAACTGATCAAAAGTATGTTCCAATTCCTCATAGAAGCTATTCTTTATATGGTCGTCTTTCTCTTCTGTAGGGGCGTGAGCATTTATAACTATGATGTCGCACCATCTACCCTTAAGTACTAAATATGATAACCTGGCACTGATAAATTCGATCTTTTTTACTGCTGATTTTATTCTTTTATGAACAAAGAATCCTGTTCCTAATTGGTGATTATTGTTTCCTTCCCCATAATACAACAAGTAATCTCCTATTTGTGATATGCCATTCCCATCTAACCTAACCTCTTGTACTCCTACGAAGTCTATTCTATATCTAGCTAGTTCTTTTGCTACTAATGTTACCCCTCCTGTTCTATAAAGACTAGTTACGGTCCAAGTGCCAAATCTCAAATCCTTATTCCTTTGCTGTGGTCGTGCCAGAGAATCAGTCCTATTCCGAGGCTTATTATAGGGATACGTAACAAGCTGTTTTTTACGGTGATGGGTTGTTAGCCCTTCGCCCAACCCCCAAGCTGGAGGACCACCCCTTATCGGCTGTCCACGACTGCTTATTCAATATATTCGCAGCTACCCTCCATATCTGGAGGCCGTCTCCTGTATCAGCAACCTGAGTTACCAACTTTATTTGTTTTATTCAATATTGTTTCGTTATTTTCGTTTCTTTATTTGTATTGCAGCGTTTGACAGTTTGATTAATTATGATTCGATTTTATTTCATAGATTAAAAGAATTTTTTTCCATGAAGTAGGGCCTACCTACTAATTAATGGTGTTCCTTTTGTACTTTTTATTTAGTTTTTTTGCAATATTTATACAAGTTAACTGATGCTGATTTTTAATGGAAATTTCTCGTATTTTAAATGATTTGTAACTTATTTTTCGAGTTTTTTTGGAGAGTTTTGAAAAAATCTCAAGATCATTTTAAAGATGTTCGAAAAATCTTTGGGATTAGAAATGCAAGTGTTGAACAATTCTTTTCCCACATGAACTACTGCGGACTCACATGACGGGAAAAAGAAGTACTTATGAAGACAGTAAAATCAATGTTTATTGTAAAATAACTTTGCAGTGAGGTGTTACGTTTCGTGATTCATGCTTTAGAATTTATAATATAGAACAAAAACTTGTTACAAGTAATTCTTTTTTTTTTTTCAGAAAGTTTTTATACGGATGACTCTGATTTATAACAATGTATTTCCAGATGAATTTATTTTTTGAAGTGTACATTTCAATTCATTTTGTTCTATTTATTATTGAAGTGTTTTACTTTCATTAATAGTGCCATATTCCATTCGATTTAATACTATTCTTTTAATCTGTTCAAAGACAATATGGAGAAGCGCGATGGAAAATACGCACTAAAGCTGAATTTTTAAAATCAGTGGTGAATAATCTGTATTTTTCTTACATTTCTGGGAACACTATTCCAAATACCTACCACGAAAGACTTGTCCGAGCACATGCTATGCTTGATTCCGTGTTTTGCAAGTGGCGCCAACACAGCAGTGCTTTTATTGGCTAGTGTCGCACTAGTAAAGTCGACCTGAAAATCTGGAGGATTGAGCCCGATAGTATATACAAGTTTCATGTTTGTTTCAATACCCCTCTTATCTATTTGAACAAAACTGTATTTTAGTAGTTAGGCCCAGGTCTATACAAAATGACTGAAAATTATATTATTATTATTATTATTATTATTATTATTATTATTATTATTATTATTATTATTACGCAATGCCTAAAATTGTTAGACTGAGTCTGTGAATTCTGGTAGCCTGCAAGGCACTCTACCTTCCAGATGAAAACGCGGTATTCTCACTGAACAGCGAGAAAGACGTGCTATGTAAGTGAAACATGGAATGAAAGTAATTTACCGACTCTGCATTTGTAATTAAGATCGCTAGCCCAGCTCAACGCCATACGTTGGGCTGATTGCCTTCTGTTACAGTTTCCTTCCGTTCATCTAGTCTTTTCTTTTTCTGGTCTGCGACATGATATTAAGCGGCCTGTTTCTTTTTAGGCATGATAAAAATAATGTGAAAATGGTTGGTTTATGTATATACATTCATTTTCATTCTAATGGCCGACAGCTGCTATGAATAGGTCTTTTGTAATGAAAACATTTGCTTTTTTCTCCTGACTCTAGTTCGGTTCGCTGCATATAATTTGTACAGTATATTTTCTTCGTCCTTTTCATTCGGCTTCCTGGAACAATGTCACAGAGAAAGAAATTAAATATAGATGCATACAACTTGAGAAACGACGTTACGGCGTAATTAAGTTTCGTCTTCATAATTACGGATCATAATAACATTATGAAGAAAAAAGAAGAGCCAGCCAATTCCCTACGGCATGTCTTCTCCGTTATCAAATAAACAAAACAGAATTTGCCTGCTAGAATAAAGACCTAAAAAATTCTTTAATTCGTATTGCGACCTTCAGTTTATACAGCATAATTTTTACGTATTTCTTTCTACACAGAAAACTTCTTAAATATATAGACTACTTAGTTATGTGATAAGAAGAGACCGGATTTGAAAGGGAAAATTTTTCATCAAAAAATAACTAAAAAAGGAAACGTTAGAGCCAAAAAAGAACATGAAAAAGGACTGTATTACTCCCTAAACACACTTCAGCACATTCATGGATATAAATGGCACACGCAATCTTACATTTATCTCTTCACAACATAAGGAAAATGTTGTATTTGATATAGTCAAGAAAAGACTTCAAAAATGACTATATTACACCCTCAAAAGGGTGCTATTTTAATTGAAAACACACTTCAGCACATTCATGGATATATATATATATATATATATATATATATATATATATATAGTACACGCAAGCTAATATTTATCGTTTCGCAACATAAGGAAAGTGTTGTATTTGACCACATTCAACATTTCAATATGTTTCAATATGGTTCTGCCTCTTTGATTGCAGAATATCTTTATAAACAGAAAATGATCGCTCAACATTAGCTGAAACAGAGGTGAACATTTTCTGTTTATCCTGAACTCTAAATAAGCACACTTTATTAGCTTTTCAATGTCTGGAATCAGAAGAAGATCGATATTTATTTTCGCTTGTTCAGGAAGTTATAGGTCTATCTAAAAAATTATAGAAAAATTATCTAAATGTTTGCGATATTTGTCAAAAAAAAAAAGGACCAAAATAAGATATGTTTTTAAAAAAGGGAAAAAGGGGGAAGTCAAAACCACATAATTTGGTCAATGGGAGATAGTTTTGAACATCGTAATTAATTATTTCATGTTTCGTGTTGAAACAAAAAAAGCGATTCCTTTTAAATTCCGGACTCTAGTGATAAGACACAAATTCTGCGTGTACACGAAAAGAAAGGACTCTACCTCAAGACAACTTCGGGAAACATTAGCAGCGAAATGCCCGATGACGTATTTGTAGAGCATTCTGTTGCTCTCTCGTATGATGCTGCTCGAGTCCGTGCAGGAGAAAAGATGTGTTGCGTATAAATATGGCGGCGCAATTATTTTATATTAACTCTGATAAAAACGCAAGTAGTACGTGATAAAAACTCTCCCAGTAAGCAGAAGAGGAGATGAATTTAATAAATTATTACACATATCAGTAATGGAATTAATATTTCTTCTAATTACTTAATAAATAGGGAACACATTAATTGAAATATACAATATTCATGGATCTAAATATATCCAACACAATAAGTGTAAGAGACTAAAAATTTCATCTTAGTGTAATGCCACTATGTATCATTGTCACAATTTTAATTATATAAAATGTACCTACTTCAAAGGCATAAGAATTAGCACAAGCTTTGAAACTCTAATTCCGGAGTACCCACACTAGACATGCGATCTCTTACATCTATATCTCTTATCCCAAATCAATTACTCAGAGTTTGAAACTATTGCTTGTGCAACACTTAATCGTTAAGTGCGTGTAAAACTGTGATTCACCAAGTGACTTCACTGTCGAGGTTTGTTTATTTTCATTAATGAAAGTATGGGATGGGCAAAATAAAATTGGCTCGCGGAAAAGATATATGAATTATATGAATTTATATGCATAAGACTGACGCGGAAGTGACCCTGACAATGAAGGAAAGCGTGATTTCAATTCAACAATGGGTTGCTGTCACATGTCCGCGCATGTGCATCTCCCGTATGCTCTGTCCCAAGCTTCGCTGTGTCATTACGTTTGAGTAAGTGAGAGGAGCAGTCGTGTTTAGTGGCCAGTTGAATGCAACAAAAAATGGTGCTCACGATAAAACAACGCTTGTTCATTTTCGAAGTATTGGAACTATATGACAGCTCAGTTGTATGGGATTAAGAAAATGCAAACAAGACAAAGACCATAGTTATCGGAAGAAAAATGAAGACTGTAAACTTGCAAATTCGAAATGAGGCAGTAGAACAAGTGGACAGATTTATATATTAGGAGTGCACCACAAGTAGTGACATGAGTTGCTGTCAGGAAGCCAAAATGGGAATATGAATGGCAAAGGAAGCTTTCAATAGGATAAGGACCATTTGCTGAGGACCTTTGGAGAAATAATTAAGGAAGAGACTAATGAAGTGTTTTGAGTGGTGCGTGGCATTATATGGGCCAGAAACTGGGATATTACGATGATGTGAAGAGAAACTACTAGAAACATTTGAAATCTGGATATGAAGAAGAACGAAGCCTGTAAAATTTTTAAAGACTGACCTTCGGAAAAGACAATCATATTATGTTATTAGGAGAAAGTAAACTTACGGATACTTAAAATAATCCGTAGACCCATGGAGGACGAAGACCTACCATCCGAATGATAGCCTTACCTTTATAAATCTGAGCATAACTTTTTAATAGATTATTTAATGACGTTTATCAACTACTATGTTACTTAGCGCCGATGGAACTGGTGTTAACGAGATGGTATTCGGCCGAGATTCTCTGTGAATTACTTGACATTCGCTTTAGAGTTAGGGTAAACCTCGGAAAAACCCGACGATCTAATCAGGCCAAGTGGGGATTGAACCCATACCTTACCGCAACACCGAATCATTAATCAGAAGTGAACGATCATCCAATTAGTTCGAAATAATGAGTGGCAAACACAATGATCTCCCAGCCATTAAAGCTGGCGTACGAAATTGGATTTTTGCTATCACTGTAGCTCCCCAAATTCACCAGAAGCTTGAGTGACAGAGGTTCACATACTGGCCTATATTTCATGAAAAATATTTCTTACCTATGACAACTCGAACCTGACTTCATTCCATATTGCTAGTAGAAATCATGATTCTTTAAACTACTCAAATACAGTGCTGGACAATCTCACGGATATGTTATGACCAACCAGAGCATTTTCGTTCCCAAACAAGTTAGGAAAGTTATCGGCTAGTATATCCTGGAGTTTCAGGGTTCAAACTCTAACCTTAAATACTTAGCCTATGTCAGGACGCTTCGGAAGGTAAAACCTAGTTCGGTAAATAATAATAATAATAATAATAATAATAATAATAATAATAATAATAATAATAATAATAATAATAGAGCATGACAACTGTAAGTGGGATTACTACTAAATTGAAATGGTCTATCCAGCTAGTTTTTAACCACATAAACGCACTAACACTGCGAAACTAGCGCTCTACAAAATATTAGTGCTATATATGACAGGAAATATAATTAGATCGATGATAATACTGAACTAGTATATATGAGCCGTTCAGAGCAAAAGTGGTGTAAGTCAAAATTAGGTAATGAGGTTTAAAGTAAAAATTCTGTAAAATACAGCGCAAAGTAGCAGTTAATACGTCCTTGTTGCTATCCACTGACTACTAATAGTTTAAATAAATTGAATAGTAATTGCTACTTTGCGCTGTATTTTGCAGAATGTTTACTTTAACCCTCATTACCCATTCTTGACTTACACCACTTCCGCTCTGAACGGCTCATATAATATATATAGCATATTAGGTCTATAGAACATAATAATAAACATGATACACATTAACTGTAGCCTATATACTCTATAAATACAATATACAAAATTAATTCATTTAACAAAATCAGCCCCGTTACTGTAAACAAATATATATATTCTGAGATTATGAAGTTCATATCTTTTACCATAAATATCAGTAAACATTTGTTTAAAGTAAGAAAATGTTCTTGCTAGGTCACAAGACGTTACAATGGCACAATTATAATAACAAAAATCAATATACATATTAACAACATTTACATTTTACAAAATAAATACAAAAGCAGAACAAAACTAAATACAATATAACATAGATTGATAAATTAAAATAATATTAACACAAAAATGTGAATGAAAATGCAGCTTAATCAGTATTAGAATCAGATCACAATGTAGTCGTAACTCGGTGATTTACACCTACAATATTGACGATCGAGTGACTGTAGTGTACTATGATTCATAGTCTATGCGTACCTGCTTACAATACTATCCTGCTTATGCATCCATGGCTAACAAGCCACGTTATGCATTGACGTAACGTAATAGACATGCCAAAAGAAACTACTCGATCCGCTGTACGTTTGGCAACAAAAATGCGCTGCCTGGTTATAACTTATAAGCAGAAAACAATGGAAAAGAAATACACACAGAGATTACCAGTACTTCGACACAGTGGTAATCATAGAAAACTGCCTATCATGTGAAGTGTAAACGCTGCTGTTACGTTGTCACAGACTCGAAGCCAGCAGGCGGAAGAGAGTGGCGCGGAGCATTGGACGTGCATACGAAGGCTGTGAATTGTGCTGCATACACTGCAAATTTACATCCATCGATTGCCGCCCCAATGAAGCATCGGAATGCGAGTACGCGTCCATCGGCATGCGAAGTCTCCGCAGTCTGCTGCAGACGCAGCAATAAATCTCTGAAGATCTGCGCGTCTCTCACGAACACACCAGGAGTCTGATCTGGGTGATCGAGTAGTTGCGCGTCTTCAAACCCTGCCGAGATTGACATACGCTACTTCTTTCTTCTTTTTCGATCTGGAGTGTGACTTAGCTCAAGTTAATATCAGAATTTCTTTCAATTGAACACGTGAGAACATACGGTTTAACAATCACGAATTGCACGCTTCCATGTAAGGAAATACGTAATGTTATGTTAGCAATAGATTAGTATTCAATTATAAGTGACGAACGTTGTCTTCACAGTGACAAAGGTATAAAAATTTTAATGAGATACAAAGGGTTTCATCGTATTTAACTTCCTATATTACTGAAGATGTACGCGAAGCAATGGACAATCGACAGCCTGACAATATTATAGTTCATGATTTCAGCATGACATTTAATTATAAATAAATATATATTAGGGTGTTTTCCGGGCTGGTGTTACTAACTTTCAGGTATGATGGGGAAGGGCACATGTATCAATTTGAGATAAAGAACCCTGGTCACGAAATGACTGAGTTGAAAGTTATAAGCAAGAATAGTTGTGTGGAAATGAAATTGTAATTTGGCACATTCCCTCCTTCCCTTAACCTTTGGAACCGTCTTGGAAAGATCGTATGGACCCGATGACTCCTACGTGGGTACTAGGCCCGATACAATCTGTGAACTTGTCTACTGTTCCCATTGGTTCATCCGTATTCGAAAATCATGTCTGCATATTCCGCTCCTCCATTTCACTAGGACTGATCGACTGAACACTGCAACTTGTAGTCTACACATACACTGCTGTCTTCAGACGTGCACATCAGGACCGACCATGTCCGTTACACATTACCCCACCAGCATTGCTGTAGTAGTAGTAGTAGTAGTAGTAGTAGTAGTAGTAGTAATAGTAGTAGTAGTAGTAGTAGTAGTAGTAGTTTTATTTTTCCTGGCAGAGTTAAGGCCATAAGGACTTCTCTTCCACTCAACCAGGTTTCAATAATATACATGAAATACAAAATTATGTGATAGATTACAAAACAACACAAAAGAAGATACCTTAGAAATTACGTAAAAGGTAAAAAAGGTATCCCCCTAACATGCTATGAAGGCACTTGGGTTGGCATGGAGGTAGAGCCCCCTGCTTTCCATGACCTCGGCACTAGAATGAGGTAGTGTGGACGGCACCGCGCTCTGACCGCCTTTACCTCGGGAAAGACCCGGTACTCAATTTTATAGGAGGCTGAGTGAACCTCGGGGCCGTTCTGAAAGTTTGGCAATGAGAAAAAATCCTGTCACCACCTGGGATCGAACCCCGGACCTTTCAGTCCGTAGCCAGCTGCTCTACCAACTGAACTACCCGCCCGCCAGAAATTATATAAAATATAGTAGAAAATTACAAATAGTCAAGATCAGTTACAAAATATATGGACAATATAAATTAAAGTATAGTGTAGTTTCCTGTCTTCACCCCTCAGACAGCGCACTGAACGGAATACAATAGGTAGACAACGTAAACAACGTCAGATGAATACAGTTTGTGTAAGAAGTATGGATATATATATATAAGGTGTATATATATATATATATATATATATATATATATATATAAGGTGTACAGAGGAATAAAATTATTTCATTTCCACACAACTATTTTTGCTTATAATTTTCGACTCAGTCATTTCCGAACCAGGGCTCCTTATCTGAAATTTATACATGTGCCCTTCCATATCAACCCTGAAAGTTAGTAACACTAGCCCAGAAACACCCTACATATATACTCGGGGGAAGTAACGTGTATTGTATTTCTCTGAGAGCAGTATCGCCTGAATGAAATTTGATCTTCGTGAAAGCTTATAAAATGTTTCTCTCAATAATCGGTTTCCTTCGCAGCGCATCGTGGTGACTGGAATTCCTCAGGGTTTCGTTTTAGGAACTCTCCTTATTTTCAATATATATGAAAGATGTCTCAGAGACAATACAACACTGTCGGTATCATCTTTATGCCGACGATTTAGGCTACAACTGTAGGGTATGTCCACTCAGTTCAGATTAGGTGAATAACAGTATAACTAAATTAATTACAGATATAAATCCCTTACTTCCTGGTCACAGAAAATTGTACTGATTCTGGAGCCACAAAAATCACAGGCTATCTCAATGGGGAATCAGCGCTTCTCTCGTTATTAAAAAAAATCTGTTCTCTCTGCCGTAGTTGTAAAGCACTGAAATCCCGCTGGATGTTCATGTAGATGAGCACTTAAACTGGGCCACACATACTAAACATATACACGTAAAAATATATATTTTCTATATTACACTCACTTCGACGCATAAACAATTTTCTTCCTAGTTATATTCAAACCAATCTTAGTCCAGATACTTTACCATGCCACAGTTCGACTACTGCGACTTTCTATTAAATGATCTTATCTATGACCTGATCCAAAAATTACACTTTGTCCATAATTGCTGCGTTCGGTTTATGTGTAATATCCGTCTCCATGATTACATCTCAATGAATTGTCTTTTCTCCGGCTGGCTGACAGAAGCAGTTTGCATTCTCTTTCTCTTCTTTATCACATTTGCATACATCAATTCCTGAATACCTTGCATCATCATTCAATAAATAATCTATACACACATCATAATCCGTATACCCAGTCACTTCATACGGTCTATGCCAGTATCTCTTCATAGAACAGCCGCAAATTTTTGCTTCACATTATTCGTTCTTTTGATTCATTACCTACTGTTATTAGAGGCTCCCTGACGTTAAATTCTTTTGAGTCCAAAGTGAAGAGTCTTAATTTATATCGCACAATGTCCAGGGTATAAGTATTACATAACAATTGAATCAGTCGGAACAAAAGGAACTAAGTCACTTTTCACAACCTTTCAGTAGAAGCAAAAAACATTCCATTAATAACACAAATATTATATTTTTATGTTATAAACACAAAAGAATATTTAAAAGACTTAGTTCCTTCTTCCACTGTTCGATGCTCATGACATCCATTTTTCAACTGCATATTTTGACTTAGCTCCTTTTAGCTCCGACCGATTCAATTGTAATTAATTTACCAAGTAATTTTATCACATAACTTGTCACCCAATTTAAATGGGCATTTAAGTTTTTCTTTTTCTAGCTCATGCGTATTTTGCTGCTTCGTTTTTTGCCTTATGCATTTATTCATAGTTTTCTGTATTCATAAGGGCAGGTCTTTCATTACAGACACAGTATTCGCCAGTCTTCTCTATTCTCCGCCTTCCTCTCAGTATTAGCATACGATCCATATATATCCTAATGTTGTCTATCATGTGAAAACTTCTTATGCCATGAATTTTTCTCTCGTTCACTATTCCTTCTAGTGCATCCTTCAGTAGGCAGTTTCTTCTTAACGATTAACTCAGCCAATTTCTTTTCTTCTTCATGATCAGTTTCAGCATTATTGTTTCTTTACTCATCCTCTACTAGCACAACTTCATTTCTTATTCCGTACATCCATTTCACACTCTACATTCTTCTCCATATCCACATTTCAAATGATTCTAGTCGTTTCTCTCCATTTCGTCGTAATGACCACGTTTCGACCCATACAGTGCCACACTCCACACAAAGTACTTCACTATCGGTAGTATCTTCCTTAATTCTTGTCCAAAGGTCCGCAGATGATGGTCCATTTCTATTAACAGCTTCCTTTGTCATTGCTATAATCCTTTTAAATTCCAGGCAGCAGCTCATGTTACTACTTATAGTTTATCCCAAGTATTTGAAGCTGTGAAGTTGCACTACAGCATCATTTCGAATTCACACATTTACCTCCTTTATTTGTTTTCCAATTACCATGGTCTTGTTCTTGTTTGCATTTATCTTCATCCCATACTACTGCCCACAGCTGTAATTTATTTCCTAGCCTACAGTATATCCTAACGTCTATTATTATTATTATTATTATTATTATTATTATTATTATTATTATTATTATTAACATAATCATCATCCTCGTATAAAGTAATTACGGATTATTGCGTCCAGCATCTGGTCTCTCTTTGATTTATATCCATGTATTCAAAACAGTTGGAGTAAAATTCGACACATTTGGTTCCTTTCTTAAGTCTTCTCTTCTTTTCTAATCCCTGAAAATACATCCTGTTAGTATTGTCAAAAGTTTCATCTCTGTTTATTCCATTATTTTTCTTCGTTTCATTGTGATGTACCAAGCTCCATATCCATAAATCTGCGAAGGGATAGCTAACAATTTATAGAACTTTAAATTATTAGTGTCGAACCGTACTTTTTACGTAGTGTTATTCTTATTTTACAAACTAGCTAATTAAATTTTGGGTGTTTAATCTCTACGTCATTACAATTTTAATACAAGACATCGCATCCAAGATAGTTGAATTGGGTCACTTTTCCTATTTGTTGATCATTAATTACTGTTTTTGTTCTTAACGGAAATCTACCTTTAAAACCCATAACTTTTGTTCCTTACGTATATATTTTCAGATTATACACACTAGGTCTATCTATAGGATGTACTTTAAAATGGTGTTCTGTTTATATGTTCTTCAGTGTTAGCTACATAAATGACTATTATTATTATTATATTATTATTATTATTATTATTATTATTATTATTATTATTATTATTATTATTATTATTATTAAACCGAGTGGGGTTTATGTACAGTATTAGAAAAAAGTAATGGGACGAGTTTTAATTGCAGTCCTCCTGTATGTAAGCAACAAGTTTCGCAGGATTGTCCACAAGAATCATACAGGCGTCCATGTTTACTGCACATGCGCAATGCGTTGCATCTGAAACTTCGTAAGATTAGGTACCCCAATTAGTTTTTCTGGAACTGTACTCAAAGGTGAAAAAGCGCATCTACAACACTGCTTGGACAACACTGCTTGGAAACGCGGTCTTCAGATTTAATTTCGTATAGAGAATGACTGTGATTCCGTTGTCAGTGAGGTGTCCTGTGAAGGCCTTTTATTATTATTATTATTATTATTATTATTATTATTATTATTATTATTATTATAAGCATCATCATCATTATTATATTACTTTATTATCTGCAATTTGGCAGTAACAAATATATTACAAATCCATATTTAAAAAGAAGATAGACTTTGATTCCTTGCTTTGTGGAATGTACTGCTCATTAACTTTCTGTAAATAAAAATCATAAATCAGTATGAATTATGAAGTAATTTTTAAGGTACGATAGAAGAACGAGCCCCGCAAAAAAAAAAAAAAAAAAACCTCTTCCAATACAAGTGCCGATTAAATTGCCGCGATTTGAAGCCGGTTCTGCAACGTGGAAAGCAGAGTTCAACGAACGTTGCTTATTTGAATTTTTTAAAAATAAATTTACAGTTACTGGGTACATTATGCAATTCTAGAACATCTTTTCCCGAACCATTTATTCCACAACAAATATATATCAGCTATATAATTTATTTCATATAGAATTGACTCTAGAATTAAAACTCTTATTCTATTCACTTTGTTTGTATTTGGTAAACATGGACTGTAACTGAATATATCATCGTGATGAGAGACAAGGGCAGAAATGGACTTGTAAAATGATAGCACTTGATGCTGCCTTCTTGTGCTCATCTGATGTACCGTGAGAGGAACCCCATTTCAGGTCAGAACGATCAATGTGCGCATCTATGCGGAATATTGGAGCTCGGACCAGCAAGGCTGTGTTCTCGCAGGCAACGCAATTTGTTTGCTTACACAGGCGGCCAAGACACAAACTTTGAACAAACAGCGCGTGTGTGCTCATGGGAAATTGCGCAAGTTGCTATGTATCGATTTATTTAACCTTCATGTATCGAGTTCTGGGGTCGATCAGCGCCCAATTATTGTTAGCTTATTTATGAATAATGGATTGTGAATTAATATGTACCCACCAAGTAATTGAATCCAATTTGAAGTGCAATTCTATCAATTTTCCCCTGGAATATAATAATTTATGCATAACATTCAAATAGAGATCTATAATTTACTCCGTTGTATTTTATGTGAACGAAAAGGTTTTTTGTTTCATTTTCTTTATATTGATGTTGCGGCTTAGGAATTATTGATATCGATTGCTAAGAAATGATATTTCGTAGCTAAAAAATTACCATTTAATTTAACTACATTGTTATTTCGATTAACTACATTATTATTACCTATGTTCACAAAATTGAAAAAAAAAAGTTAAGTAATATTTTCTCTTTGAATAAGAGATCTTGCAAAGGAGATAGATATACTCTTATAAAACGCTTGTCTATTTCTAGAACAATTAATTTTTAAAACGTTTTTTGATCAACTGCAAATTTACAGATAGGAGGTATCACATTTTAGTTACCGATATATGAATTTCTAACTCAGTTTATGTTTGCCTGTTTTAATGCGAAACTTTCTAATATTTCTAATATTTTAGATGAAGTTAGAGCTCAATATTTTTGCCATTGTACAAGCGTTCCATCATGTCTTCTTTAATTAACGTTAAAAAAAAACAAAACTATTAATTACAATTATAACAAATTCTATATAACAATTAAGAATTTCATCATCATCATCATCATCATCATCATCCCCACAGGCGTGACTCAGTCGGTTAAGGCGCTTGCCTGCTGGTCTGAAATTGCACTCGTGCGCGGGTTCGATCCCCGCTTGGGCTGATTATGGTTGGATTTTTTCCGAGATTTTTCCCAACCGTAAGGTAAATGGCATGTAATCTATGGCGAATCCTCGGTCTCATCTCGCCAAATACCATCTCGCTATCTCCAATCTCATCGACGCTAAATAACCTAGTAGTTAATACTTACAAATGGCTTTTAAGGAACTCGCAGGTTCATTGCCGCCCTCGCATAAGCCCGCCATCGGTCCCTATCCTGTGCAAGATTAACCCGCTCTCTATCATCAAATCCCACCTCCCTCAAATCCATTTTAATATTATTCTCCCTCTACTTCTCGGCCTCCCCAAAGGTCTTTTTCCCTCCGGTCTCCTAACGAACACTCTATATGCATTTCTGGATTCGCCCATACGTGCTACATGACCTGCCATCTCAAACGTCTGGACGTAGTTGATACAGCGTCGTTAAATAACCAACTTATAAAAAAATAATAATAATCATCATCATCATGTCATTTTCGAGTTTCATTTCAGTATTTTAAGATTTAGCATATTATCTGATTCCATTCCTTTTTGAACTTTGGTCCGTTGGATATGTAACTGGAATGTTTTATAGGAGAGTTTGATTAATACTTTCTCTTTCGATTTCCATGAAATAGATATTTCAAGAATTCCTGTAACAAGGCCGAAGTTTGAGAACCGCAAATGAAACAGACTGCCCGACCTGTCTCTATCGAGGCACCGAGCAGCCAGCGGTCATATTCGTTTTATTGACTACTTAGTGTCACGCAACTTGCATGACGGGACTTTGGAAGTTGTTTCAAGTTTAACTCAGAGTCGCAACTTTCGAAGATTCTTCAGTCGATACAAACAACCTGGGCCTCTACCAGGTCTTATTTAGCGGAATCGCTGCACACAGTATCTGGACATTATAGCACAACTCTCGGCTGAATAACAACCTATCGCAAATGAGTCAGTCCCAAAACATGAAATTTGTATTCAAAAAGCGACATACATTTCAGGTAAATTACCCGACAATATCAATAACGTTAGTAAAAATAACAATGCCAGGATTTTTCTGTTTAGTTAGTTATTTAACGACGTTGTATCAACAACTAGATATGCTAGGATTTAAAGTGAATTTTCTTAGCACAACAATTAGAAAAATCAAGAAAGTACGAAGTGAAAAATAGCATTATAAGAAAATATCGAATTGAAGAAGTCCAATGGTAATTATGAAAAATGGTGGAAAAAACCAAAGATATAATGCATGACTTTAATTATATTTACATACTTACTGGCTTTTAAGGAACCGGAGGTTCATTGCCGCCCTCACATAAGCCCACCATTTGTCCCTATCCTGAGCAAGATTAATCCATTCTCTATCATCATATCCCACCTCCCTCAAATCCATTTTAATATTATCTTCCCATCTACGTCTCGGCCTCTCTAAAGGTCTTTTTCCCTCCGACCCCCCAACTAACACTCTATATGCATTTCTGGATTCGCCCATACGTGCTACATGCCCTGCCCATCTCAAACGTCTGGATTTAATGTTCCTAATTATGTCAGGTGAAGAATACAATGCGTGCAGTTCTGTGTTGTGTAACTTTCTCCATTCTCCTGTAACTTCATCCCTCTTAGCCACAAATATTTTCCTAAGCACCTTATTCTCAAACACCCTTAATATATGTACCTCTCTCAAAGTGAGAGTCCAAGTTTCACAACCATAAAGAACAACCGGTAATATAACTGTTTTATAAATTCTAACTTTCAGATTTTTTGACAGAAGACTGGATGATAAAAGCTTCTCAACCGAATAATAACAGGCATTTCCCATATTTATTCTGTGTTTAATTTCCTTCCGAGCATCATTTATATTTGTTACTGTTGCTCCAACATATTTGAACTTCTCCACCTCTTCAAAAGATAAATTTCCAATTTTTATATTTCCATTTCATACAATATTCTCGTCACGAGACATAATCATATACTTTGTCTTTTCGGGCTTTACTTCCAAACCTATCTCTTTACTTGCTTCCATTAAAATTCCCGTGTTTTACCTAATCGTTTGTGGATTTTCTCCTAACATATTTACGTCATCCGCATAGACAAGCAGCTGATGTAACCCGTTCAATTCCAAACCCTCTTTGTTATCCTGGACTTTCCTAATGGCATATTCTAGAGCAAAGTTAAAAACTATACCAAGTATAATAATAATAATAATAATAATAATAATAATAATAATAATAATAATAATAATAATAATAATTAATCCTGATCTGGCCAACGGAGATGCTTTACATCATGAATTTTCTTCTTTTTCCTCTTATTATGCATTATGAGTGGACTGGTAGCCTGTTTGGCTCAATTAATCTTCCCAACAGGAATAACGTCCTACAGAACGTCTTCTTCATTTGCATTGTAGCAATTGCCTTTTGGTCAAATATCTTCCATTCTCTCTAGTTGTCAGAACTACTAACGTTTAAAGGTGTTAATTTTCTCCTTCAAATATTGCACGTATTGTGGTACTGCGTAAGCTATAGGCTATGACATCGACAAAGAACAGGTGGACAGAAGAGATACTACGAAAAGTAGGATTGTGGCTGGATTTTTAAGAAGTAGCTAATATTCCGTCATTTTTCTTTCCCGTAGGAGGTTTTGTAACTAAAAGCAAATAAATTCGTTGCGCGACTTCCTGTGAAAGCCCAAGGACTACCAGCCGACTGATGATCTCACTATCAGAAAGACGAGACGTAGGAAGACCAAGAAAGAGGTGGAAGAATCTGCTGTGACATCGAAACTGACCAATTCCTAAACTATGAATTAGGAGATAATAATGATGATAAATATATATATGTGAATATGCTGTTGAAAATATAGCACAAAAAATAAAATTAAGCAAATGATATCTTTCTTATATTGTTTGCAGATAATCTGAAAATTGAATAGAATACATTAATGGCAAGGAATTTTGCACTTCTCATTGTAAAGTATATTTCTGAAGGTAGAAGCTTTGCATGTGTCCTTTACTTTAGCAAACTACATTTTGTTTTACATTTTTAGTGATGAACAGACTTCTTTTTTAATATGTTAAAGTTTGTTGGTAAAAACAAAAGTTTTAACTGGAAAGGAGCAGAAGGAGATGCAAGTTTCTCATAAAAGCTGAACAACCACTTCCCCACCATAATTAATTGTTAATGCTAATATAAATATCTTATGTCGACAGAATGTAGACCTCTATAACCATTTTGTATTGTTTTAGAAGAAGTTCTAAATTATATCCAAATAATACGCTCCGTTCTATGCACAATAAATAATTATAGGTCTCAACGTGTAATGATTATAGAATAATAATAATAATAATAATAATAATAATAATAATAATAATAATAATAATGTGAATATGTCTAATCAAGACTATTTGACGAGATGAAGAGGGATCCTTAAGTAATAAAATTTAGAATTCAGGATGAACGACCAAACAAGAGTAACCAAAAGAATAATTTAACTTTCCATACCAATACCTTCAAATTTCGAATCTTAAAGTCTACCTAGAGCAGGGATGCAAAACTGTGCTTCAATTGAGGCAGACGTCAGAAGCCGGAATACGTAACTCAACCCTTCCCTTCAGCCCTCGCGTCATTGTACGGTAGGGGGAGAAGAGAGATACTTTCAGTATGCTTGCCAAACGTCACAAACATCATTGAAGGCTCCGGCCTTGTCGACGGGAGAACGAACACTTTCCCCACGTTTCCACTTCTCTCTTCCCCAGTTCTGCTAGCCTGACTTTGAGTATACCGGAGACTGAAAAGAAAGACGTAAGCTATAAGGAGTAGAGCTCGGTCACACGTCACTATTTGGACCATGTGGAATGTTGGGTAAGAGGGAGGAGGACATCGGAAATAAAATTGCAGACCACGTCATTAATTTGTCGATCAATATGTTAATACCATAGTACATTGGTTCCCAAACTTTCTGAAGGTGCTACCCACTTTCCGGTGAGACGTTCTTTTGCGACCCCTTCCCCTCTTGCCGTACCGGTATTAAACGCCATTTGAAAAATATAAATCCTTGTAAAATCGAAAATAATGATAATTTTACTCAAAATCAGTGGATACCACACAACGTATGATCAAACTGAATTACACATGGTGCAAAAATTCCATGAAATATTAGGTAAACATCATTTCTAGTACTTCAAACCATTATCACCGTAGCGCTCCGGTAATAGTTCAATACAAAGTGGTAAATTCCATCAAAGGAAGGGCGTTGCAAACTTGTATTTTCAGCAAAATTTGTGAAGGTATGGATTCATTTTATAAAAATACTCTATCACAATAAAATGGCTTTCTTCAGGTAACGTGTTGAAAAAAGTTTTACATTTAAGAACATAATTTTTAATATACCCGACTTTTGGTATACAACACGAGAAATCGGGATATATGCAAACCTATTTTCCAATTGAAGAATGTGATCCCAAAACTCACACAGTATTTGGTCATTTTTATTATTTGTACATATATTATATATGATTTTTTTTAGATTTCTGTCATATTTTAAGCTTCTTTTCTTCCAAAACAACGCCAATCCTTGTCTAAAAGTTTGTGTTATTGTGTATATCACTTGAAAACAAGCTCAGTCCGTAGACCGGTGGATAAAAACTATTAATCCAGTCCTTTCATAAACATAGATCGAACACTTTTTTAATAATAGTTTGCAAGGCCAAGATGTTAACATTATAACAGCCAGAGATAAAAATAACGGATTTACAAAGATGCTTGATTTCTGGTCAATATCATTTGATAAAAATATATTTGATTTATTCCAGTGTATTAAAGAGCTCATGCAAAATTTCGCTACATATAATAGGCAAATACTGTGCTTTTGCGGACATGCAACTAAGTTTCCACAATTTAATCAACAACTTTTTGAGTACATTCCGGAAAAAACTAAAAAAAAAAAATTACGACTATCACAAAGATAGTGAATCCGTTTTCAAGCAGTTGTGTTCAACTGGTTGAAATTCCAGAAAATATTAAGGAAAATCTGATTTTAATAATACCTAGAAGGGAATATTTAAATTATACTTTTTCGCACAGCGTAGACAAATTTTGAATCAAAATAATGCAAGAACACTTCGAGCTTTCAAAAATACGCAGTTCTTAATTTTTTTAATATTTGCAACCTTGTATTTATGCAAAATGAGTTTCTAGTCTATGTTCACCATGAAAATTAAAGTGAGCCATTTCATGAACTTTATAATATCACTGTGTGTGTATGGAATGCAGAGTCCAAATTTGAGAAGCTACAGACGTGAACAAATTATTAACAAAATTGACGATTTTTATGATAATTCTGTTTACAAAATTTGATTTTTCAATTCAGACTACAGTTGACAATTTTGCATATTTCTATCATTACAATAGACAGAAATATGCAAAAATGTCAACTGTAGTTTAAATTGAAGAGTTAAATTTTGTAAAAATAAATAATAAAAATCTTCAATTTTGTTAATAATTTGTAAATTAGCAAAAATGTCAACTGCAGTCTAAATTGAAGAATCAAATTTTGTAAAACTATAAAATAAAAATCTTCAGCTTTGCTAATAATTTGGAAATATCCAAAATGTCAACTGTATTCCAAATTGAAGAATCGAATTTTGCAAAAATATATAATAAAAACCTTCAGTTTTGCTAATAATTTGTAAATATGCAAAAATGTCAAATGTAGTTCAAATTGAAGAATTAAGTTTTCTAAAAATATACAATACAAATCTTCAATTTTGCTAATAATTTTGAAATACGCAAAAATGTCAACTGTAGTCTAAATTGAAGAATCATATTTTGTAAAAATATATAATAAAAATCTTCAATTTTGCTAATAATTTGTCCACGTCTGTACTTCTGAAAAACAGGCACATTAATAGCATTAATTAATTTTTACTTTATAACTACTGAAACTTTTTTTATTATCTTCAAGATTGTTTATATTTATGTTTCTAAATACAAAACAAATCCTAATAAAATTTGTGACTTATTTTTTAAATCATCTCGCGACCCCCCTAAACCCCATACACGACCCCCCTGGGGGTAGCGACCCACACTTTGGGAAACTCTGCCGCAGTAGAAACGATGAGCCATTAAATCCAAAATAAATAAGGTGAAGTAGTTGCAAAAGAGACGACTTACAAAATATGAAGTTGAAATGATTCAGCAATACGAGAATCGTAGAAGTGATATAAATATATTTTTTAATTTTCTTCACATTTTGTTAAACTGGAAGTTCTATAAAACTATTCGTACAAACTTACTTTGGTGATTGTATTAAGTGCAGTTTTAGTATATTAATATGCTATTTTTTATTACGATCAAAGTTTTGGATTAATCCAAATGGTCTAATATTGTGAATCTCAAAATAAAGGCGCTTCAGGTTTCACCGTTGCACTGGTCTTGAAATCCTCTTTGAAACTGAGGATATGCTAATTGTTAAGGGCCCCATACACACTAAGTTTTACTTGGATGTAAGTCTGTAGAAACCTGATTTCACAGGCAAGTCTCTTGTATAGACGAAAAGTATTAATCCTTCAGATAAGTCTTCACACTTCTAGGATTGCTTGAACTTTTCCTACTGTAGCGCTCTCCAAATTAAGCTGCAGAAAAAAGTAAGCATAGAAACAAAGATACTGCGAGCATCTGGTCGAGATTTCATTGTTACGATTTTCAGTTCTCTGTAAGGAAATGGCGGCAAGCTATGAAAGTTCTGATTTAAGGAACTGTTCTCATGCATTTCTCTTAGAATTTATAGATATGTGTAAATATTTTCCTTGGAAAATCAAATAAGTTTTAATAACCCTTACAAAAGCGAAACTACAGATACATTATTTGAAGAAATAACTTAAAAATGAACGCAGAAGAAGATTGGAGAAATAGTATTTCTCGAGTGATCGCATTTCTCCATGGGAAATAACTTCAACAATCTGACATATCTTCTTGGTGAACTATAAGTCTAGGAGGTGAGTCTGAGCATGTATGGGAAATCATCGAATTCAGATGCCCCGTGGCTGCCCTGGGTTCGGAGGAGCTGTGCTGAGTCCTAGAGGGAGACAGCAAGTGAGTGGGAAAGAGACGGAATAACGATCGCTGAGAGGGTTGCACGCGTGGAAGGGGTAGAGTGAGCCAGTGAGGTTCATGTATGGATGGCACATTTTGACACATAGGAAGAATGCAAGAATTAGAACAATTGTTCATTACAAAATAATACAACAGAATAAAATTATCCTTTTTGTGTAGTTAGGAAGACAAATGACATTTCTTTGATTTCTTTCCCTTTCAGCTACATCAGGGAAAATTATTTGAGCAGAATGAATGCGTAACACTGCTTCCAAAGAAAAATTGAACAAACATGGCCTAGTTTTACTCGTATTCAGGTTCATAACTGAGAATATATTGTGTTCGCAAAGGTATGTACAGCCAAACATAACAATTAACTTGTATGTCAATGCGTGGATAAGCGGAAATTATTTTTGTTCCAAGTTCTTATAAAACGCA
The DNA here is from genome assembly GCF_040183065.1 of Periplaneta americana. Classification (NCBI taxonomy): domain Eukaryota; kingdom Metazoa; phylum Arthropoda; class Insecta; order Blattodea; family Blattidae; genus Periplaneta; species Periplaneta americana. The sequence continues at coordinate 101,515,037 of NC_091124.1, forward strand.
AAGAGGCCGCCTGGAATATTGTAATATCTATCTTTCAAAATTGTGTGACACTGAATCTTTATCAATTCTCTTTGGAATTTGACTCGAGCCTGCTCAACATTTACAGAAAAGGGCGTCATAAAAATGTTCACAAAGTTCCTACACGCGGCGACAGATTGTTTGTGGAGAGAGAATAATTGACTCAAATAACGTCACTAGTAAAGGACACAATATCTCTGAAGTTGAAATTATGCACTCCTTTACAAACATTCCTTCCGTAAAAGGCCGGCTACTTTTGGCGATATTTAGGGCAACAATATAGCTTGCATGGACAGCTCTTTCGAAACTTGGCTCAATGTGCTGCGAATGAAAGGGAAAATTAATTTTTAATGACTTGGTCACTATACAAAAAATATATACATAATTAAACGAATATAAAATTCTTTAACAGTTTAACAAATGTTTTTATAATAACTTCCATACATTGTTGACAACTGTTCAAAATAAACTTACTATAACCTAACCATTAATTTAATTATATTGCCCTTAGAGTACATAGTTGAAATGGTATTTACCTCGTCGTAAGAAGACTGCATTTCGACCTTTATTTTCGTTATTAATGCCTTTCTCTCTTCGCCGATAATTTGAGTGTGGGTATCAGAATGTTTAACTTCAAAGTGACGCTTAATGTTGTACGTTTCTGCCCGTACATTGATATGGAATATTAAACACTGAACAATGTTGTCGTCAGATTAGACAAGATACAAGCCCTCCCAGGAGGGATCAAATCCTGAACCTACTGTCGACGCATTTCTCTTCATTCTTATTCAAAACAGTTAAGTACAAACTACAGTACACCATATGGATGAATGAATGACTGATGGAACGCATAATCCAACAATGCCTGCAGAATATCATCGAACAAACGAGAAGAGTTGATGATCGTATGCATTCGTACATCACCACAGCCGCAGCGACAGAGAGGAGTGGGGGTCCGCCCAGGGCAGACACAGGGCAGCGTCCGGGCGCCCTAGCCCTCAGACGCTGTGTTGGAATGGTCTGATTTAGAGCGTATGTATATCCATACACTGTAATGATCTTTCGGCTTCTGTTTGTATTGTGTGACTCTTACGGACCTGAAACTTGAACATGTCGATATTTTTATTCTCTTTCGATCTGGTAAAACCTAGTAATGGCCTGGAGTCTTATATTCGTGCTCTTCAAATTGTTTAGCATTTTTCAGTTCGACATTGGAATCAGTTCTTGATGTTACGACATGCAACTACATCCTGCTAAAGTAGTCTTTTAATAATTCTATGTTATTGGATGACTTCAATGTAATATTTAACTCCCTTTCGTTTTCTCAAAACACAGTTCCTAGATATTTAAATTACCTAGGTTTCCTACCGATCACTGTCTACATTTTTTATTTCCCTCACCATACATTGTCACTCTTTTGTAGGGATGGAGGAAATAATTTAAATACCGATATATTGATATTGCAATATATTGCAAGCTTAATTTCGATAATCGGTATATATTGCAGAAAAATATCAATATATCGAAACAGTTATCGATATTTCGCTATTTCGTAAGCAAATCAACAGATATTAATGTAGTTACATCTTCAGGTGTACATTTATTACAATAAACTTAAATTTTAATATATCTTATTATCTTTAAAATTTTCAATACCATATTATGTAGTTCCTAACCTAAATACAAATTATGGTGGGGGTAAGATAAGCTTAAATGATACAATGAGAAAGAATTAAGAGAGCTCTACATGGGTCAGTACTTGATACTGGGACAGGATTCAATTATTGTAATTGTATTTAGGATTCAATCCAAGACACAAATATAATGCTATTTTCTTCCTAATAACGTAATCATTTTTAAATGTAAGCAATAGTACTTTGAATGTTACAAGTTTTAACAAACTTCACATTTAATTTGATACAATCCTTCTGTAGTAAGTTCCCATTGCAAATTATTGTTACAGTCCAACATTCCAATCTTCAATAGTGATAATGATATGGATAGAATTGTTATGCACTAAAGATATAATAAGAAAGCAGAATGTCAGTACTAGGTTGTGCACAGAAATCCTAGCCGTAAACAAATGTCATATCGATATTAAATCCTTGTTTCTTTTCATTTAATAATATTAGAATTTAAATGTTTTGATAGTCATTTTGAGGTCAAACAACTCCTTTTTAGAGTGGCAGTTGCTCCTGCCTTGGAGAACATTAATACTAAAACAGTAGTACGAGTAGATAGAACTCTGGTCTCAGTCTCACTTTCGCTTACATTGCATTTTGAATTTGGTACTGCATATTAAACTGTTTGATTTGGAATTCCATTGGATATTTCAAGGTTACAAAATTGTGCAACTTCATTAGCGCCATCTCTGAGGGAAATATCAGAGTTGTCTAGTGTGTTTGTTGTTATTGATGATGAAAATAATTCCACAAAAAAAAAAAAGACAAATTTATGAGAAAACCGATATATTATACGATATATTTAATGAAAATTTCGATATCGATATATCGGTATATCGAGACGAAATTATCGGTATTTCGTGAAAACCGATATATCGTTACCATCTCTACTCTTTTGATCTTTAAATAGAAATATGCATAGAGCACACAATTTCCATACTATTTTGTTTAGTTTACTTGATGGTAAGAAATTATTTTAAATGGAAAATTTTTATGTCGTTGACAAGCAATTGCAAAGTGAGTGGGAATAGTCTGCCATCCGTACGCTAGAGCCTGATACAGCAGGCAGGGCACGATCCTAAGGGCAAAAGAAGTCTTGCAACATGGAGTAATGAAGTAGTCAGAGAAAACTCATGCTGGAGTTTCTCCAAGTAATGAAGTTACAGTAAGAAGTAATTAAACTTTACAAGTCAGCGGTGAAGCAAGATACAAGAGACTGCGGACATGCTGGCGGATTGATTCCTCGGGAGCTTAAAGGAGCGTTTCACCGCCACACGACCTGCCTGACCTGAATCCACGTTGTCTTCCGTCTGCGACCAATAACTCTCACTGGAAAAACTCTGATTAAAATTAATATGTTACGTATTTGATATGTCGGCTTCGGTGATCTAGCGGTTATCAGTTTTCTCCTGGGTTCAGACCTAGACTAGACAATTATTTTTAGACGAAGATGCTGGAATTGTGGTTCATACGTATGTCTTTTATTCTGATCAGGGTTGGACCCAGGGAACTGCGAATCTCAATTGGGTTTCCAAAGTTTCTCAAGGTTTTCTACGCGAATGCCTGTATATTATCAATTAGAAATGGCACGACCCGCTTTCTTTCCAAAATTATATAATCTACCTTCATGCCATCATTTCGTATTGCTTTTTTTTCACCTTCCGCGATAGTCTTGCCGTCTTTCAGAAAAATTTTGCAATCGATTGTATTTTCCTCTTTATAGAGAGGAAAGAGCATTAAAGAGCAGTTTTGAAAAGCGGAGAATCCTAACAAAAGAAAAAAGTTGTGGTTATAGTTTTCTATTGCAAGAAGCGGTGAAATTATTGGCTACTAGTAGACACAGCGAACATGCGTATTAGATTGGAGGCGCTGCTGTTGCTCGGTTACGTGGAGTTCGCTGCAATGACTAGCACTACCAAAGGTCACGTAAAGAACATCGCTAAATTTACACGCAAAATAATTTAATTATTCGTTAGTTGTAAGTCATTACTTTTATTATATTCCCTTTATTGTACGTTGTTCCTGAGTCATGCATGTAATTTGTAATCGTAAATCATCGATTCCAATATTTGTTCACTACTCTTTATTGTTTTTTGTCCCTGAATTATGTACTAAATTGAAGCTGAAAGCCAGAATTTGTTTTTTAGCAGTCTACTAATGATAATCCCTTTTAAAGTCATGTGTTTAATTTGAAACGGTTGGACATTTCTTGTGTAATATCTTTCACAATGGTTGTTATTGCAAAAACATCTAATTACTATTTAACTGGAGTCATTTTTTCACTAATGTACATACTTCTACATAATCCATGCAATTTTTAACTGTGACCATTGTTTAGTATTATCACTTTACTAATGTTTATTGATTACAAAATATGTACCTCGTTGCCAGTTATAACCCAAATATACCTCAGACTGAAATAGTGTTATTGGAATTGAAATTGGATATAAAGAAACTTTACACGCTGCTATCAGTCAGTCTGAAAGCAGCGATGTAGAATTATATTCCTGTGTAAGGTGAACTAAAATATCTTCTCACCAACGACTCGTTTTACACAACCAAGCTAGATGTATTGCTTATAACAGTCATGTCAATTGATGCCCATAGGAGCAAGCGCGCGCTTTAGAGCTCAGGAGAGCCTGAGCGCTTTACAGCGGAAAGGAAAGAAACAAACAAAAGAGGTAGTATATGCCGCTTGGTCGAGCTATATTCAGGGATGGCCAGCACTGATTCAATGGATAAAGGTAAGAGAACTTATTAAAACTGTATCCATGATAATTTTTAGATTTGTCTGAGGAATATAAGTGCATTATAAGAATATAAGTTTTAATTTTAATGTTCATTTTTCACAAATTCGATTTTTTATTTTAAAGAAATATTTTCTCAACTTTCTTTTTCTTAGAAAAGTGAAATTTTCAGATATAGGCCTGTTTATTGAGTAGCCTTTCCGTAAATCGAATATACCGTAAATACGTATTACTGAAGATAGTGTATTGAATATTTTGAAAATATTCGCACGGAAATTGTTTGTAAGGAAATGAATTAAGAAAGCAACTACTGTTACATCATAAGCAAAAGATACGTGCCCATGTGTTGTAAAAATGTCAGCTCTATAGCTTCAGCACATTTCGAGAAAATAATTTAATATTCTGATGATAGGTAGTTGCTCAGCAATATCAACTTAAAATCATAATGCGATAAGAGTTTTGTTATGGAATATTAGTTACACTTAAAACACATACAGCAACTAGGTAACTTTGTTTTGTACTGTAATATTGTTTTGATTAGTTTACTGATTATTTTTATAAGGCTAAAGGTACCACCGATTTCAATTCCAACTTATCATGTCATATTCAATCTTTTTTTTTTTTTTTTTTTTTTTTTTTTTGGATATCACTTTCAATTTGAAAGATGTGCTTCATCCATTTAGTACAGTATAGTTGTACTACTATGAAATTTGTGTGAATATTCCTTCTTAACTCTTTATTATGTTATTAACATTTAAAACACACTGCAATATTAAGAAATTAGTATTAGTACTTTTGTTTTACAGAGAATATAGATAATATCAAACAGAAAGAAGCCATATAAAAATAACGACATAAAATTTCACGTTCCATCTTAACTTTGTGCACCACTGTTTTATTAATCCAACATTCTGCTTATTCATATACACAACCCTTGACATCACTGGCTTATGAAGTCATAAAATATTGTGACATGGATAAAGCGGAAGGTGAAAGAAGCCACAAACCGTTTATTGCAGACGGTAATCACAAAATTATAAAATGAACATATTATGTTTGGAAAATTAAAATATTAGTTACAACAATCATACACTGTCATGATTTACAAATCAGTGTTGGTAAGCTTAAGTAGCAGAGAGTTGAATGTCAAGACGTTTGTTGCCACACGGTATAATTAAATACTACTGGTCTATTATGTGAACCACTCGACTAGACCCGCTGATTAATCTAAGCACAAGTGATTCAAAATGAAGAATCTTAAGAAAGAGCACTGCTCAAGTCGCTGTTCGCGTTTGAAATTTGAGTTCACTGAAGTCAATCTTCATATTTTACAATTACTTTATACACGTGTGCCATAACCTTTAGGACACTCCCATAACTAGCGCATTTTAGTTTATCTAAAAATAATTTTGTGTTTAAGTTATAGAGTTGACTAAAGTTTACCGTTGGAGTATTTGGCTGTTATACAGGTGTTGAAGAAATTCGTAGTTACACAAAGTTGTGCATTTATATATTTTTTAATGCGATACCCTATATTTCATTCCATAAATTCCATATTTCCCTATATTTCACTCTTCATTTGAATGAAGTTGTATGAGCATGAAATATTATAGCTTTCGTATTGAGGTCATTAACCAATGAAAAAGAATTTTAAAATAATGTATAGGATCATGTTCTAACTACGAGGCGAGTCCAGAATGTAAGATTCCCTGGGCCGTTAAGAGAAACGACACACAATTTCATGGAAAGATTTATTTGGAACAGATACAGCAGTTGTTGAGCTATTTTTCAGGATATTCCTCACCGGAATTGAGACATTTGTTATACCGTGGTATCAATTTTTGCATCCCTGTGTTGCAGACGTCTACCGCCTGGGATCAGAACTAGTGTGTGACAGCCGTTTACATCTCTCAGTCACTGTGCTTAGTGGTGGTGTTGTCTTGCTGTACGATAACTCTCGGCAACATACGGCTCGGAGCACAACAGATATTCTGCAGGAGTTCCGCTGGGAGCTCAACATTCACCCTACAGCCCAGATCACGCTCTCAGCGATTACCAACTTACATTTCAAGAAATGTCTGTCCTGTCAGCATATATGTATAAATATACGTATATACAGGGTGGGGCATGGGAACCAAGTGTTTTTTAAATGGCTTGTACTCGGTCATTATGAAAGGGAGAGACGTGCGGCATGTGACATTCCATTCCGTGGCTCATAGCATTTCACCTGCAGTCGGCATCATGGAGCAGTGGACGTATGTTTGCGTATGAATGTTTTGTTAGGAATGGCGAGTCGGTGACCTCGAGACAGCGTGAGTTTTGCTACAGATTCAATATTAATCGCAATGATTCTGTTCTCGTGCGTGACACAATCTTATGTTGGGTTAAAAAAAAAGGCGCAATACTGAAGAATAAATCCCCCGGCCCCCCACACAGAGTGCGTACTCCAGAAAATTTTTAGTCACATAAGCGATACTGCGCAGCCCAGGCCGCTCTGCTCGAAGACATTCAGCTGCTCTTGGAATCAGCAATCGTACGGTAAGACGGATTTTGCATGGCGATTTACATTTACACCCGTACAAGATAGGTGGTTTCAGCAAGATGGGGCCACGGCGCATATCTCCAGAGCGTCAATGGCACTTCTTTGCCTTCTGTTTTCCAATCGTCTCATTTCGAGATTTGGTGATGTTCCATGGCCCCCTCGGTCTCTGACCTGTCCACGTGATTTTCTTTGTGAGTGCCTAAAGGCACGTGTTTACGAGGATAAGCCCCGAATATTAGATGAGTTAAAGGACACAGTACGTCAACACCACCCAAATCAACAGAGATCCCCTGGAAAGAATAGAGGTGAATTTTCGTCAGCGCCTTAAACAATGCGTCAACACGGACATCACATGCCAGATGTAATTTTCCGCTCATAATTGAAATGGTATGTTCTCACAAACGTTGTTCTACGAATAAAATGTGTTGAAAACAAAAACTGTTTTATGATTATTTTAAAAACACTTTGTTCCTATGCCCCACCCTGTACATACACATATACAACCTCTCTTTGTCCTGATGATGAAACTTGTATGTAGTTCCGAAGCGTTTGAAATGTCAAGTTCCAAGACATGGTGGAATACCCAAAAGCTTAATTTGTCGTTTGGAGTTGTTAAACATCCAAATCGTAATGAAAAGTAAAGCTTGTATTGGATGAAAAAAAATATAATATTAATTCAGTTTAGCGCAGTATCTGAGACACTCTTTGATGATTTGTGACAGCAATAACTGTTACCTTTATACGAGTATATTAACATGTAGCTAAGGTCACTGAATTTAGATAGCATTCCTTTAATACCGAATAAAGGTTGTATTGAACAAGTATGTACCGATGCAATAAAAGTATCCAACTCCTCTTTCCTTTACTAGTCCAGATGATAATGCGACAGCGAGCTTCAGTTGTTTATTTATTTTTATTTTATTTTATTAGGTTATTTTACGACGCTTTATCAACATCTTTGGTTATTTAGCGTCTGAATGAGATGAAGGTGATAATGCCGGTGAAATGAGTCCGGGGTCCAGCACCGAAAGTTACCCAGCATTTGCTCATATTGGGTTGAGGGAAAATCCGGGAAAAAAACCTCAACCAGGTAACTTGTCCCGACTGGGAATCGAACCCGGGCCACCGGTTTCGCGGCCAGACGCGCTGACCGTTACTCCACAGGTGTGGACTGCTTCAGTTGTTAAGTGATGGTTTGTTTACTGCTACGGCAGCATTATTCAAATGCTGTTCCCTTCCATTCCACAATTCCTTAGTATCGATGGGAGCTCAATAAAATTTGAGCTAAATAGAATATATAGTTGAAAAGTTTCATCACGTAAATGATTATTTAAAGTTATTTCAAGCGATAGACTTCCGGCTTAAGTATAACGTAGGTATCTGGATTTCATACCAGAGAGAAAGTGAACATCATCTTTCTTTAAGTGCGACCAAGTCCTTCGATCTGTGTTGTCTTCAACCACCAAAACCGTGAAGTCACGTTAATTTTAAATGTCCAGTTTGATTCAATACCTTTACAATTTAAAAAACAAAACAGGTCCAAGGTGATAGTGAGAATGTTAGTGCTGGTAGTGGTTGTGTTATTATTGCTGTTACTGCTGATGTTTGTTGGTAATGGACTGATAAATCTTATGTAGGTCTAAAAGCGTCCCTCAAAGGTGTAATGAGTGAATGCTTACAGTAGAAATGACAATGGAAATTATTCAATACCTAACATAGAAATTTGTCACAGTATAATAATAGAATAATTATGAAATATTTCTGTATCTTCAGTACTAATATATAGCATAATGTATAATATACAAATATATAACATAAAATAATACTTCTCATTTTTAATTAGGGTAAACATTGATAATTTCGTCACAATTTCATGAAAATTAATTTAAAATGCAAATGTGTAAATATATCCTTATTCCGATTTTTTCATCTAAACGACGATAATTTGCTGTACAAATCTGGAGACATAAAAGATTGGACACGTTCTTGAATAAGTGCCAAAAACCACTTTTTACAACTTAAGCTAAAAGGTTGGTTATTTCGTGATAATCTTGGTAATTTCGTGATAATCTTGGTAATTTCGTGATATTACATTGATAATTTCGTGAGAGGTAGAAGAATTGTGGAAAAAATTCATTATAAGTCAAATGAAATTCTCATTTAAATTGTTACCAGACTTCAAACATAGTAATTCCGTCTTATATTCATAGCAAGAAAACATAGAAATACATATCAACACATAATAAGAATGAAATCAAAGTAAAAATTGAAATTGAAAAGGCATCTTCTTTGCCCTGAAAGGGTGAACACTTTTATTACGAACTTTACTATAGCCTATATTACTAGGTTAACTCCAAAAGTAATGCATAACATTTTTTTAATTATATTTTTATCCTACACCTTTGCTATTTTCACAGAATGTAGATACGTCCTTTAGAAACAAAATGTCACTTTCCCACATAATCCCCGTCCCTTTCAACTGCCTTACGTAATCTAGGAACGAGGGCCTGTAGACCAGCACGGTAAAAGTCTGGACCAACACGTTTGAGCCAATTTTTAGCAGCGTGCACAAGGGAGTCATCTTCTAATCTCGTTTGCGAACGGATCCTTCAGTTTAACAAAGAGATGGTAATCGCACGGTGTCAGTTCAGGACTGTAAGTCGAGTGTTTCAGTGTTGTCTATCCGAATTTTCTGATCTGCTCTGTGCTCTTGTAACTGACATATGGCTGTGCGTTGTCGTGCAATAGCAGAACATCCTGCTTCTCCCGGTGTCGTCGAACACGACTCAGTCGAGCTTGAAATTTCTTGAGATTTGCCATATACGCGTCAGAATTAATTATGGTTCCGTGTGGCATGATGTCCACAAGCAAGAGTCTTTCTGAATCGAAAAACACAGTAGCCATAACTTTTCCTGCTGAAGATGCACTCTTGAATTTCTATTTCTTTGGTGAATTTGCATGTTTCCACTCCATTGTCTGCCTCTGTCTTCGATCCAAAATGGGTGAGCCATGTTTCATCTTCTGCCACAATTCTTTCAAGTAAGTCATCTAGCACTTATCATTGGCACTTAGCATGATAAAAAATCAAACTGAAGCTACACTGAACCCATTGCGTCCCCCTTTTCTTTTTTGTTATCACATCTTATCTTCAGATTTCTAAAATTCGTATTGTAATGAATTTTTAAAATAGTATAAAATGTAACGCTTAATGCTCAACAAAATTTCGCCTCGAACAGCTAAGATTTCTATCAGTAAAGCTAAGCCCATATGGCGACTACAGATGTATGTAAAGTTCCAAAAACATTTCCTAAATTTTCATTAAGATATAATAAATCATTGTACCAAATATCATATGCTTACCTTTAGTAATAAGCCTGTAATGTAATTACAAACATCTACAAAAATTCTACGTTTGAAAAGTCGACGCTAACTTGCTCTCTGCAAACCTAAAAGCTCACTGAAGCAGCTACAATAGTCACACAAAGCGTAGCTGTATGTTTCTGAAAACCGGACAACATACGCAATCCCTTGGCGGAAATTTGAATCTCGTAACGCCATTGGTTAGTTCACGAAAGAGCGAAGAAAAAGTATCACGAAATAACCACTGCCACGAAATTACCAATGTTTACCCTACGTGTCCGGATATTATTGCACCGATTTCATTGTGGTTTATTTCGGAAAGTACATAAGCTACACGAATGGAGTTGGTCTCAATTGACGGCTAAGGATATGGCCACTAGATATGCATGAGCTAGCTGTTGCTGGAAAATGTAATGCTAGTAAATGGTGCTATAGAAACATCAGAGCTCCCTTTGTTCCTTAATTTCGCAGCTCATCTTCCTGAGTTTGTAACTGCAGGAATAGTAAGAGAGTTCATTTTTAATTGAAGTGGTACATCAATTCACTTTCACCATCATTTACGCGAGTGCATCGACGAGCATCTTCCTCAACGTTTAATTCATCGTTCTACTGCCGAAGACCGAAACTTGATGAAGTGATCCCCGTACTCACCTGACATAATTCCCCCCCCCCTATGATTTTTCCTTGTGGGAGTAGGTAAAGGGTAATGTTTAGTCAATTCTTTGGCAAATATCCTGCTGGAGCTACGGCGTTGCATCCCAGTTGCGGCACAGGCGATGTATGGTGACATGCTGTGCAGAGTGTGGAGGAATTTTAACATCGCCTAGATGTGTCCCGTATGAGCAGAGATTCTCATATCGAGACATTCTAAGGCAGTGGTCGGCATATTCCATGCTCTGTGATGTCATACCACGGAGCCGCCACGCTCTTTGCTGAGCAAACTCTGCATACTGAGCACAACATGGGGAGAAGGTTTAACTGAACAGTGGCGGTACGGCGCCTATGCACTGACTGATGGTGAAAGTGAATTGATCTACCACTTCTGAGATAGTATGAGAACAGCACAATGACAATACATTTGTAATAAAAAAAACTGTACAACCGTGACAAATCAATGTAACAAAATATTTTGGTTTGTAATCAATTTAATGTTCTTACAATAACATGAAATTCATAATATAACTAGCTGCAGAAGCGCTCACATATATAAATGGGGCCCCGAAACTGCTATAAACATACAAATATAGAAATAAATACTTTAAGCCAGTGACCAGCAAAATCAGTGGTCTATGAAATCATCCCTCAGAGCAATCGTGCTCTCTTTTAAGAACATCGGCATCCAGAGCTCTGAGGGCGAAGAATAGCTTCAATACTGAACTATACAGTGATTCGACCTATAGGCCTACATTTATTTTCGTTGCATATGATTGTTTTATACAATTTTGCTCGTTTTTGTTTCCTTTTCGAGGCAAAAATGGTTTTTATATGTAACATTCCTCAGCGTATTTTGGGAAAGGCATTGATTTAATTCCAAATATCCTCAGTCGGTTTAAGAGATCAGTGTATTATGATAAATGATTGAAATAATTTTAGTTTTATCTTTTAAATATGTATAAATTTGATTCGAAGAAATGTAACTTTTCTTTCAGCAAAAGGAAATTTACAATGCTACATTCGTTCGGATCAAATTTCTGCATATTTAAAGGACAAAACTAAAATTATTTCAATCAATTATTAATCATAATACACCGCTCTCCTAAACTGACTGAGCATATTGGAAATTAAACCAATGACGTTCACAAAAATCCTATGAAATACTGGATATGCAATAATTTTTATCTCGATAAGGAAGTAAAAATTAACAAAATTGTATTTAGCTTGTTTGTTTGAAATATTTCAAAGAATAAGCCCCTGAAATTAATGGCGTTACGTACTGGTCATCCTGCATAGAATCACTACAACGTATAAATAAAATATTAGAACTTAACCAATTCCCCTGAACCACTTATTACACAACTGTAATAGCTTGCCGCTGCGCGATTGCTGTCCTCCTCTTCAGGTGCTCATCTAGTCTGACCTTGCACTGACGTCACAAATGCACAACCTGCTGACCACTGTTCTAATGTATAGAACAAAACTTTGAGAGATTACCTTCTATTGACACTTATTGAGCTGCTGTAGCATTAGATAAAGTATTGTGAAATAAGAGGAATCATTTTGTGAGACTATTTACATTTGAAAGAAATTTTTATTTCGTTATACAAACAATCATACAATTAAAGCATCACATTGTAATACTTACAACGATTACGATTTATCGGTTACTCATAACAGAACACTTCACAAATTAAATTATTAAGTAAATTACTCAAAGTTAGGATTAAAATCTTCAGGTGGGAGAATAAGAAGTAGTACAGACCGAAACGAGTTTGGATAGACTTCAAGAAGAGAGCAGGAGAACTGATCACGAGCAGCAAGAATGAAAATAACATGTCAGAGCCTAAAAGAATATAAATCTAATTTTATGTGTTTTAACATTTCTGTAAATATGAATGGCCAACGAAAGAGATAGAGAATTTTTCTTCTGAAACTGTAAAATAAAGACACTATATCCGAAAAGTGGCATATAATTTCTATACATGCCTCATCTCATTTTTAAGAGAGACTCCAAATATTTAGATAGGAGATAGCACAAGTTCTTAAGCCTCGTAGTCTTGGTTACAATTCTCAGTTTGAAAGCTTTTCCTTCCTAATAGGAAAGTTTATGTGCCTCAGAGACTTGTCTCATATACAGTACGTTATAGGGCACTCCAGCGTGCTCCAGCAAGAAATGAACGTTCTTCAATAAACATGTCACACTCCTACTTACGAGTGTTTCCTACACAACTCTCACTTTCCTCTCCTCATTCAAAAACTCTCGACCCTGCAATCTGTATCCTCAAAGCTCTATTGACCACGATTCAGTGAAGGGTATCCAATAATAAATTTCACATTTATAATGAACGGAACTACTCAGCATTATTTATTCATGTCCGTGTGTGGTACAGATTCAGGAAAAAAAATGACTACTTTATATTACTGATATCACAATTAAATGCTCAAAGTTATCAACTTTGCTCATCATCCTATCTTTTAAGTTTATTCAGTTTTGCCTTTTTTATGTTGAACACACCATTTTTTAATTTTTAGAAATAGGCCTATACCAAACAATATTCCAAAGAAATGTGTACTTAATAGGCCCTAAACATAATTAGGAATAGTTTAATAAATGTCGAGTTGAAGTTGGATATTGATTAATTTAAACCATAGTTCAGGAGTCGGAACATAGGTACCCAGTAGCAGAGGTTTCAGTACCTAATTACATTTATTTTCCGAGAGAGAGGAGAGGAACAAGTGGTAAGCTCATCGCTTTAACGCCATCTAGTATGTAACTAAGATGCCAGAGAGGAGAAATTTAGTCCAGAGACTCTAATTTAGACTTGGAGGTCTTTAATCCTTGAATTCACAAAGTATCCTACATGATACAACAGGTTATTTTCTTATTGGGTTATTTTACGACGTTGTATCAACATCTAGGTTATTTAGCGTCTGAATGAAATGAAGGTGATAATGCCGGTGAAATGAGTCCGGGGTTCAGCACCGAAAGTTACCCAGCATTGGCTCGTATTGGATTGAGGGAAAACCCCGGAAAAACCTCAATCTGGTAACTTGTCCCGACCGGGATTCGAACCCGGGCCACCTGGTTTCGCGGCCAGACGCGCTGACCGTTACTCCACAGGTGTGGACACAACAGGTTAATATCTATCTATATATATAATTTGAACTGGTAATGGAAATTACGGGAAAACGGCTGAACAGATTTTAATAAATGACTCCTCATTTTGAAGCTTGGAACCCAAAGTTTTTCAGAAAAATAGTAGTTTCCAGTGAAATGTCAATTTTTCAACATAATTTTCCTATTTTCTAAAATCCATCTGTCGTCACTAACTAATTGCATTTCGGAATAAAACAAAACACACACTACAATAAACAATATTACACGAAGGCAAGAATGCTGACATATTTAGATCTCAAATTAAATTGGTTATTAAAAACTTCAAGACTTGATAAAAATAATTTACAGGTCTGATTCTGTGGTGTGAAATTTTCTGAGTACAGCTGTGTATTGGATATTAAAAACTACGAAACTTGAGATGGTTTGATAACATTATTACCATTAGAAATGAAATATTATGATAGTTAATGCCATGATGTAAAAAACTACAAAACTTGCGTAAGATAATAATATTGTTATTAAAAATCAAATATTTTAATAGTTATTAATCAAGTGGGGTTGGGTCTTTTTCTTATATTTAATGGCGGTGTGGTATAGATACTTATACTGTATGCATGATTCTCTTCAGTACTGGCTCGAGAGAGCGCTAAAATTACAGTTCCTAAGGAAAGACGGCATTACTTACTGATAAAATAGGAGGCCTAGAAAATTTTGTAGTCTCCCGATCATTTCAGTAAGATCTCTTAGCAGGATAAAATGATTTTACCCTCTACATTTCAAGCTCTACATGCAGCAGCTATACTAAGATGATCTGTCTATTGTTCGAAAGCACAGCAAACTTGACATTTTTAAACTTCCACTTACAATCCACAATGACCTGAAATAGCTATTCCTTTACTCCCACATGAAAAACCCACTGATCGTCCTGACATTGTTACTTGCGTTTTCGCGTTGAAACTCAAACTGAAGGTGGATGTATAGATTCAAGGAAAAGTAGGCCTACGTGGCATAAAAAAATCATTCAGAGGGAGTATGTTTCATTATTATGGAAGCAAATAACTTTCAAAATATCTGGTATTTTTCACTGAAAATTAATCTGAAAAAATTTTATTTGAACGTCTAATGAACTTAGTTTGCAGCATTTGCTGCACAAGCCACTAGTATGCCATAATTTTAATAGAACAATAAAAAGGTTAGTAGAAAAGTTAAATAACCAAAATTACACAATACTGTAATAATGTAAAACATATAAAATATGGACATAGCGATAGTTGTTTTCTTTACAGTCTGACACGGTTTAATAAACTATTGTGAGAAATTAAGTTTTGCCAATTTAAGGGTTAATGTCCAATATCTTGCTTTTCACAGGTTTGTCCGATGTCCATACTTCATATTCGACCTAGTCTTGACTTTCCTATAATTTTCTTAGTGTACACACTCATACATCTCTAAGGTTCCCCAAAAATTCTTTTGTTTTATTGTCGGTATATATCTTATTAAGGTACTTCTTGATTCGAAAGTTCTGCGAGTAAAGTAAATATCTGTAATTAATTTTTTCACATGTTTAGGCTACAGAAAATAGTTATTGTCTAAAGTGCCCCAATTAAGTGTGTACATTTTTAATATTAAAATCAAAAATAACGATGATGATACAGAGGTTGGAAGAATAATAAAGTGTTAGATGGCAGTGCGACACCTGTGCTTTCATGGATTAATAATCAGACACTCCATCAGAAAATAATATAAAAGGAAATTACGTGTTTGCAAATATCGATTCAGCTAAGTAAATGGTTTCAATAATGTTTACTTATTAGAGAACATATAATGTGATTGAGCTGTAAAAACTTTATAGAAAGAAATGTGAAATTTGCAATACCTCCAACACCACCACCATACATGGTTGTTCCCGAGCTCTGATAACGAATTTGAATGACACCATTTGCGTTAGGAATCACACGACAGCTGAACTGTGGCGCGAGGTGACAGACCAGTAGTGAGTGATCTCATAGTCAGAGTGCACGGCGACTCACAGCAGAAATTTCTAAGAAAATCTAGCCTTTTTAAGAGAAGTACATTACGACCCTTTCCAATGCCAAGTACAGTTAAGTGAAAATAAAAGAAGCCTGCAATAAACGAGGTTTCGTTATTTCCAAGAAAGAGCATCTTCTGTGTACTTAATAAGATTGGTAAAGCTCGAATGGAATTAATTTGTATCATCTCGTGGGTTGCGGCGACTTGTTACGGGGGTTGGATTTGCTTGCTTCTTCCACTCTGGAATTAATCCCATCCAAGCTGTGCCAGTCTTATTAGGTACACACAAGATGCCTTTCTTGGAAATAACGAAACCACGTTTTTGCAGGCTTCTATGATTTTCATGTAACTGTACTTGGCATCGGAAAGAGTTATGTATCCCTCCCAAAAAGGCTCGATTTTCTTGGGCATTGCTACTGTGATACACTATGCACTCTGATTATGAAATCACTCACTACTGGTCTGTCACCTCTCGCCACAGTTCAGCTGTCGTGTGACTCTTGACGCACATGATGTCATTCAAATTTGTTATCAGAGATCGGAAACAACCCTGTAGTCATCATGACAAACATAAGTAACTTGCAAGATTGCGTAATAGGCCTATAACTGAGGCTGCTAAAACAGTTCAAAATGTGAAATAAAGTTGTAGCGAAATATGGAAAATGCCAACAAAATGGAAAATGGTAGTGTTGCGACAGTTTTACAGAAATCACACAATCCACGATGAAGTCTCTCTCGCGAGAGGTGTCTCTGGATTCCGTTCAATGTATATTTCGGAGTAAAAAATGAAATCAGTATATTCTGAGAGTGCCTCATACTCATACAATAAATTAGAATGATCCAGATAGGCGAATTTAATTTTATTAGTGGATATTGTAGCCTACACGAGAGACTTAAGTCATACCTTGCATTAATGATGATTTAGAATGAAAATTGTTACATTCAGAAGGTTGGCCCGTCACGTTGATATCACTGTTCCAGGGGGATGGATATGACGTAGAGAAAGTGTGGACACTACACCTCAATCTACTAATTTACCACCAATGATCTCCCACCTAAGCGGGACATAAAGAACAATGTGTACGCGAGAGAACGAATAACACCGCAACCGCAAGATAAAAAACTATAAGCAATTATGATTATTATTATTATTATTATTATTATTATTATTATTATTATTAAGAGTATTTAGAAAACAGAATTAAAACTCGTCGACATCTAACAGGTAATATAGTGCACGGGATGGAGACAAGAAAGAGTGTTGTTTACTCTCTGAAGTGAGTATATATGGACGTGGAACGATTTGTCTCGTGCCTAGCAAGATAACGAAACCCACAGCCAATTTGTTGTGGTCATTAATTTGTGTCCACCGCAAGCTACTATTCATAACCTCTGATAGAAATGCACGATTTTAACTGACCCATGAAAAATAAAACATTAAAATGCAGTTCATAATTTTATATACGATTCTTTGATAGTGCTTCATTCCATACACGTGGCCTGCTGTAAAAGTTCTTAAACTTATCCCTTAAAAGTGACGGAACACGCAATTAAATAACCTTTCGTGCTAATGAATATACATGATTCACATTAACTAATTTGAAATTTTAACATGTAGCTAGTTTTCAGAAAGATCAATTAATAGTAGCAGAGTTGGTTTCTCGAACTCGAGTAAATATTGCTACATACAAATTCTTTGTCACCATAAAAGGGGGCGTTTGTATCTATTATGTAATTTGCATGGTAATAGGATGCGTTAGTACTTTGTTACCTCTGTCATTATTTTTACAGCATTACTTCAACTACCTCCACACCATTTATCAATCACAACTATTCGATGGCCTAGGGTTACCAGGAATCCGGATTTCACCGAACGTGTCCTGCTTTTTAGGTGTTTTCCCTGCGTCCGGCCAGGAAAAGTAGTAAGAAAAAAGGCGCTGTCCAGCTTTTTCCCTCTCGTTGGTACTAAGAGAGAAATAGTCTCTGTCTATAGTCTATTAGAGAAATTATGTTTGTAAAATTTAATTTAAGACATCTATCTTGTGTGTACTTCTACAAGCGTTTTTACATGACTTTCTCAAAAGATGACATTTATATTGTTCTTGAATGTCATCATACAAAAGATATAGGGATGAAATTTATAAATGAAAAGTTCCTACAAATGAATATAGAAACAGCTATAAGAAAACTTATGAATAATAAAAACACATTGTTACAAAAGCAAATAGGACTATATCTATTTTCGGCTTAAAAATTAGAGTGAAAAGGATAAATGAAATTGCTATAATTGAATGAAAAAAAAGTAATAATTAGACAAATATGTTTGTACGCTTGTTTTGTGTTATAGATGTAGAATTATGCATGGAAGAAAGTATCGAGTGTTGCAGTGTGGAGAAATTGGAGGAAAGCCAGCATCTCTTAATAATGAACAAATGCACTGAAACTAAAATACCGGAGAAAATTCCTAAATTAAAAATAAAAGGAAGAAATTATTAAATAAAAGTAAAGTTAATGAGTTAACAAGTAAATTCAATTTTGGCAGGTATGCATTTTCTAGATTCATCGATAAAATTTTTGACTAGATTAGAAACTACTTAGATATATTTTTATTTCTAAATTTAATAGTTTTAAAGGTACGACAAAAGAATACTATGAAATAAAATTAAGAAATGAAGGCTTACCAACGAGAGAGAGCTTATACGGACTATATAGCCTAAGTATTTCTGTACCGAAAGAGGAATGGAAGATACTAGAATAAGGGAAGATTTATATATGCTAGCTGCACATTGCCGATTGAAAAGTGAAGTACAACTTAGGCAACTGAACAAATATTAATTGTATCAACATACTAAAATAAGTTGAGTCTTGCACAAAACTAAACGCAAGTGCAAGATAAAACAAAAAAACATCTTATATTAAATATTTAAATTGTAGAAATTGTATTAAAATGGTATATCTATGTATAAAATTATAAAGTGTGTAATGTAAGGTTTTAAATGATTATATGTATGTACTTTTTGTCTGTGTACTGTAATATAATAAATATAAAATATTAAATAACTTTCTCAAAATAAATTGGATCATCAGAAAAGTACTAAAAGTCAGAAAATTAAACAAAGTATATAGACTATAATATTTATAATACCTATGGGTAAAATACGAGGAGTGTTGAATCAAAATACTCCAAGTTAATTTTTCACTTTCTTACACATTTTCCCTCTTTTTATTGCAGTGAATCATTCTGTGTTGCTGGTTAGCTTTAAACCAGGACTGGGCACCAACAGCGAATTCTACTCTCTCACGGGCAGCCATATGATTCCTCTTGAACTTCTTTCTTCCCCGCCGAACACGTGCAGCGTTGATGCAGTGAGGGATGAATATTATTAGAGTTTGAATTCGCTCCCGGTGCCCAGCCCTGCTTTAAACAGTGCTTTCTCTTTATTTACAAGAGCCTTAAATTAATGTGTCTCAAGATACTTTGTCTGGTTCAGAAGAACTCATTAATGAAATATTCTCTCTTCTGAAATTATTTTAATGTGGACTAGTTACATTTTTATTCGATGTTCCTAAAAAAGTCAATAATTAAGCCTAATTATTATCATTAGACTTACATTAATTTTATTATACACTATGACTAAACAAGTTATCTTATTAGCTACTATATAAAGCATTCAAAATAAACATAACGTCACGTAAAGTGCTACAAAATTATTATGTTCTGCTTTATTTTGTAACGATTTCATTGGATGGAAAAGAAGATTTTGAGGTTCCTATGTCTTGGACTGTTTGCTCGTGTCATTGTTCAATTTCGATCGTCCTTATCATAATATCTTAAGGGTACCGGGAGAACAATCAGCATTAGATTCGCGTGCTCGGCTCATTCGTCCGCAGCAAGTCAAGGCGATAGCGCTACCTGAAGGCCACTTCACGTCAGTATGTGTTATAATTTTTCAGGATAAATACATGTTCTTTAGGCGGTGTTATTCAATGTGTCTCTGTGTTAATTAAGTTAATATGGTTGAATTGAGATATTCTATTCCACAAAGAGTGTTTATGTACAATTAATATGTGTTTACAGAATCGGCTCGGGCTCTAAGTAGATTATTTCAGGAAACATATTGAGGCATTAAATTTCCAGGTCGTAATAAGATTCATACCGGTAAATTCATTTCTTAAAACGGGAAGTGATTCAGGATAAGAATCCTAGAAAGAATCGTACTGTACTTACAGAAGGAACTCGAGCATTTTCTGAAAATTTCCCGAAAAAGATTACTCAGGCGCCTTTTTGCATCAAATGGCAATTTCCTATGGTTCTGTTCGTTTGGCGAAGATGTTACTTCAGTGCAAGAACTTAAAACGGGGATCCTGCATTGAGTGGTGTATTTTGCGACAGAGTTATTCAGATCTCATGCAAAGAGGGTCATGAAAATAATATTTTAGATAACCCTAACGCGTTCTACAACCTAGGTCAATCAGCGATCTCACTCGCAATTTCCAATTTCGGGACGTCTCCCTAATTGAGCCAGGCTATACTTTCCCCTACACTTTCGGTATGGAAGGAGGGGACTAAAACATGACAACGAAAATGAAGAAGTTGAAAGCAATTGTCTTGAAAATAAAAATTAATCATTTTAATTACTTATTGTTTTATGTAATATTTAGCCTTTTTAAGCTATTTAAATATATCCTCAATTTAACATAACTACATAGTTTAGATTTTACAACTCGAACATAGTCATAGAGGTGCTAAAAATAATCAGGAGTGCTGAAACTGGTAGGCTAATCAGTTTCAACAATGTCAGAATGTTTATCTTTTTAGAGGATTATTTAACGACGCTGTATCAACTATAGGATTATTTAGCGTCCATGAAATTGGTACTGTCGAGATGGTATTTGGCGAGATCAGATCCAGTATTCACCAAACATTACCTTATATTCGTCTTACGGTTGGAAAAAACCTCGGAAAAATCAAACCAGATAATCAGTCCAAGAGGGAATGGAACCCACCCTCGAGTGCAACTCCGGATCAGAAGGCAAGCCCTCTGCCGAAAGAGCTACGCCGGCGACTGAATGTTTTCTCAGAGAATTTCGGAATTTTTCTCGACAAACCACTAGATTTACATACTCACGGAATCTAGGTAAGTTGAGTAAATACGATGCCGTTAGTTACAAATAATTCTCTAGAGGAAATAATGCCGACAAGTCTCAAACATCCAACGTACGCGTAATTTTAATGCATATCCTTGAGTTTCACTCAGCGTTAAAACTGTACCTAACTCGTTGTGTGTATCAAAGTATAAAATTATTTCCATGTTGAATCCTTCATACACTACTTTTAACACTTTAATATAAATAATTGATTAAATGGCGATCTTACTCGTGTTAATTAAGTAAACATATCTGAGGACGGTGTCAAGTAGAACCAAAACAGCTGTAAGCCACACATGCTTACATAATTAACACGGGTAATATCGCCATTTAATAAATTATTTAAAATTATTTATTTACGCAAACATTCTGATGGGGGCAGAAAAAAATTTAATTTTTTTCTTTCGCCGTGTTAATAATGACTTTTCAAAAGAAGGGCTTATACAAATTTTGGCCACTCGACCGCAGTTATGAGAGCCGTAAAAATAATTAATTGATGAACTAGTGGACTTACTCGTGTTAAATATGTAATATTTGTCCGGCTTACAGCTGTTTCAGTGCTTCACGCACCATCATCAGAGCCTACTAGATCGCGGCGTCATCTCGAAATTCTCTGCCTGTTAGGAGGGTGTGTTTTATTGTTGGAAGGTGTTGAAGTGTGGAGTCGAATAATGTGTGTGTACTGAAATTGATCTGTGTGTTGAGGATTTGATCGGGGTGTGTTTTAGTGTGTTTGTATATTTCGTATTGTTCTAGAGTGTTGAGTTTTTGGTTCTTGGGTTGTGTGTGTAGGATTTCCATGTCCGTATTTATGTTATTGTATGTATGGTTAGTATTGGTTATGTGATCGGCGTATGTAGATGTACTGTGTCCTCTGGTTATAGCTTTAATGTGTTCTTTGTAGCGTGTTTGGAATGATCTGCCTGTCTGTCCTATGTAGAACTTGTCGCAACTATTACATTTGAGTTTGTATACACCTGTGTGGTCGTATTTATTTGTTTGTATTTTTTGTGTGTTGAGATGTCTTTGTAGTGTGTTTTCTGTTCTGTATGTTATGTTGTATTTCTGTTTTCTGAATGAAGATGCGATCTTATGTGTGCTTTTGTTTTCATATGTTAGTGTGATGCATTTCTTGTGTTCTTGTGTTTGTGTTGTGTTTTGTGTATTTTTGTGTTTGTTAAGTTTTTGTTTTGTCTTCCTTATGATGTTGTCTATTATGTTTGGATTGTATCCGTTTTCTTGTGCTATGTATTTGATGTGTTCACTTCTTCATTGTAGTGTTGTTGGTTCATGGGTATGTTGAGTTATCTGTGTACCATTGTCCTGAATGCAGCATGTTTGTGTTGTATGGGGTGGTTAGATGTGTTGTGTATGTGTGTGGTGGTGGTGGTTGGTTTTCTATATATTTTGAAGGTGTGTTTGTTGTCGATTTTTGTTATGGTGATGTCTAGGAAATTTATGGAGTTGTTGTTTTAAAGTTCTAGTGTGTATTGAAGTTTTGGGTGTAATTTGTTTATGTATGTGTATTGAAGTTTTGGGTGTAAAACAAAAAACACAGATAATCATCAACACAGAAACAGCAATACAAAACACAAAAACAGGACACCAAGAATACATCAGACAAGACATCATAAGACACGCAAACAAAATACACGAACCCAACACAAACAAAAGAGAACAGATAACAATAAAAACACTAAAAGCAAAACAACATAATCTCATTTTCACTAAAGCAGACAAAGGCAACTGCACAGTGATACTACACAAACAAGACTTACACAACAAAATAGAAACATACTTTAAACAAAACAACATCACAGAACTCGAAAAAGATCCCACCACACAATACCACAACACAATAAAAAACACAACCAACAAAAGCAAACACGTAATACCACACAACATAAAACACAAACTCAAAACAATCAAACCAGCAGCACCTAAACTCAATGCACTACCCAAAATACACAAAGAAAATATACCTATCATACCCCTAATCAACTACAGACTGGCACCAGCACACAAACTAGCCACACACGTGGACAAAATCATCAGAAACAACATAAAATTCAGAGAACAGACAGCAATAAAGAACACTATAGACCTCGTCAACAAAACAAAACAACAACACATACCACACAGTGCAACACTAGCATCATTCTATATTACCAACTTATACACTAATATACCAATACAGGACACATTACAGATACTGAAACAATTGCTCACAGATAACAACACACCACAAGAATACATCGAAGAAATCATCGAAATCACAGACATCATAACAAAGCAAACTATTTCACACATAACAACAAATACTACACCCAAACAGAAGGATTGCCAATGGGATCACCCATATCCAGCATACTAGCAGAGATATTTTTACACAACATAGAACAAACATACATACTCAACAATGAACACAACAAGTATGCAGACAACATAATATACTGGCACAGATATGTAGACGATATACTCATACTATACAAAGGAAACAAAAGACAAATACACAAACTACACCAATACATAAACAAATTACACCCTAAACTTCAATACACACTAGAACTTTAAAACAACAACTCCATAAATTTCCTAGACATCACCATAACAAAAATCGACAACAAACACACCTTCAAAATATATAGAAAACCAACCACCACCACCACACACATACACAACACATCTAACCACTCCATACAACACAAACATGCTGCATTCAGGACAATGGTACACAGATAACTCAACATACCCATGAACCAACAACACTACAATGAAGAAGTGAACACATCAAATACATAGCACAAGAAAACGGATACAATCCAAACATAATAGACAACATCATAAGGAAGACAAAACAAAAACTTAACAAACACAAAAATACACAAAACACAACACAAACACAAGAACACAAGAAATGCATCACACTAACATATGAAAACAAAAGCACACATAAGATCGCATCTTCATTCAGAAAACAGAACAGAAAACACACTACAAAGACATCTCAACACACAAAAAACACAAACAAATAAATACGACCACACAGGTTTATACAAACTAAAATGTAATAGTTGCGACAAGTTCTACATAGGACAGACAGGCAGATCATTCCAAACACGCTACAAAGAACACATTAAAGCTATAACCAGAGGACACAATACATCTACATACGCCGATCACATAACCAATACTAACCATACATACAATAACATAAATACGGACATGGAAATCCTACACACACAACCCAAGAACCAAAAACTCAACACACTAGAACAATACGAAATATACAAACCACTAAAACACACCCCGATCAAATCCTCAACACACAGATCAATTTCAGTACACACACACACACACTATTCGACTCCACACTTCAACACCTTCCAACAATAAAACACACCCTCCTAACAGGCAGAGAATTTCGAGATGACGCCGCGATCTAGTAGGCTCTGATGATGGTGCGTGAAGCACTGAAACAGCTGTAAGCCGGACAAATATTACATATTTAACACGAGTAAGTCCACTAGTTCATCAATTAATTATATTCAAGTGTTAAAAGTGGTGTACGAAAGATTCAAAATGCGTAAAAATAAGTTCGCCAGGGGTCATTAACAGAAAGAAAACACAATTTCATTGGAAAAAATTATTGAAACATACACAGCAATCTTTTTAGTTATTTTTAACATATTCCCCACCGGAAACGAGACATTTGTCATATCATGGGATCGACAGAGAGGTGCAGACAGCTGGTTCCGATCCCAGGTGGCTGACTTCTACGACACAAGGAAACAAACATGTATCCCATGACATGACAAATGTCTCATTTCCAGTGGGGGATATGTTGACAAATAGCACAACAACTGCTGTATCTGTTTCAATAAATATTTCCATGCAATTACGCTTTTATTCTGTAAACGATTCCAGGGAAAATCACTTTCTGGACGGCCTCGTAATTGAGGTCGAGTGATCAATATTTGTATAAGCACTTCTTTTACGTTATTAACATGTTGGAAAAAAAATCTAACTTTTTTATTCGCCCACATCAGAACGTTTGCTTGTTAGTATAAAAACGGACAGTATAGTGTTTGCAATGTTTTCTTATATATTAGGGGAGACTGTTGTACCTTGAAACACTTTTCATATATATTTTTTAATTTTGGGAAATGAAATTTTTTAAATGAAAAAATGCTTGAAATAATTATCGAAGATTTCTTTACAACTTCCTGTATGTATTTTCCTGTTTTACAGATCTATTAAGGATGGAAAAAATAAAATGAAGGGATATGTAATGTGTTCAAAGGTACAACAGGATCATGTACCTTGGAACATACCCTCTTGTAAGTTGGAACACATGCAATATAGGTGGGAATATAGCTGTAAAAACTGACAATTATATTTAAAATGTATTTTCAATCATAAACCAGAGCAGGCTTCTCTGATTGAGATTTTATTTCCTGGAGAAGCAATAACTGCTTCAACAGCTTTCTTCAAGACATCCGAATCATTTGGGGACCTCTTTAATTCCAGAGTTACTTCGTGACACGACCTTAAAATAAAAGAAAAACAAAAACCGATAGTATCGTATAATTTGGAACATGTTCCATGGTACAAGATGTTTTGTGTTCAAAGGTACAAGAGGGTGCACGTTCAAACAAATATGGCTCCGAAAACTAGAGTGTCCAATAAATCATGGAAATTAAAATATGTTATTATTCACTAGATGATAGGGAACACACCGTACTTGAAAGATATTAACAAATGCAATCTGGTTTTGTGTTAGAAAACACACATCAATGAACGAAATGTTTACTTTTGGTACTAAAAAACTTATTTTGTCCACGGAACTCGCATTTTGCAATAAATCAAACTGAAACTACAACCAGAACTACTTAGCGGCTTTATCTACAATCTACTTAATTTTGAGTCCTCTAGGTAGCAGCAAAAATTAAAAAACAAAAAATGTTCAAAGGTACACTATGCTAAAGGTACAACAGTCTCCCCTATACATAATGAAATAAATAATGGAGTAAATTGGGTATTAGCGAATGCATTTTCACGATTTCTGCTAACGTGTATATCTACGAACAGCATGTAAAATAGCAGTGTTAAAATTGATACAGTAGCAAGCTAACACGAAGTGTAACAATACATAACGAAAGCGCTCACAACAAATTCCTGTCATGCTTGGTATTTCCTAGAGTTGACGGCTCCACGGAATCGTAAAAGCAGACAGAGTGTAAGAGTCAAGACCTGTAAAGTGGCAACGTTCATCATCGACAACGTGAAACGAGACCGATATACATTCACGATCATTCCCCTCGACGGCCATTCCTCGGGAATTGCGAAGAAGTGCCGATGGTTCTTTCATCCGCGAAGTGAGACAATAAGTACATTATTTAACACATGTATGTCGCAGGGGGAACGGTACTGAAAGGGCAATTTCGACTTCATTCTCTTGCGCTCTTGGAACCTGACTTTACTATGGCAAAGAAAAACAGTAGAGACAAATGGCTTACAGCTATCTTGCACATATTTCAAGGGAAAAGTACAGTATGAGTTCAAAGTAAGACGTGTTTTATCCAAAGAAAAATACATTTTTGTAAGAAAATAAATGTTTAAAACTAAATCGACTACTTTAACATCACTTTAACTAATGCTATCATTATTCTACCTACTTTTTTGAAAAATATTCTTCTCGTTTAATTATGTTGAATAAAGGACGTTTAACATGTTAATATTCCGCTGAATACACTTCAACGATTTATATTTGAAACAGGAGTTACCACGTCCGTCTTTAGAAAACTTACCGCTTCGCGGTAAAGCGCAGTTTTGCTCATTCTGCATTTGAATCGTTTATTGTAAAAACACCACAACAGCCATTATTTACAAAATGCGTTTTTTTTGTGAATTTTGATTGCCAGCATGAAGGCACATCTTTCGATATAGAAATCTTATATCCAGCATGACTGTAACATGTAAAAAATTGGACAAGAAATATGCATTTACTGTAGAGACCCCACAACTAACATCACATATGGTAGTTATCAAATAAACTAGTCTGCCACAATAGCTGACAGCAGCACTGTCGCACCCAACAGCTGATTTCAGTCACAACCGGATCAGTGTTTTGTTCTGTCTATTGCTGATTAAGTGTTGCCCTTACTATTATTATTTATTTTGAGTATTATGTTACAAGATGGTTAGTTCAAGTGATGAAAATATTGCTAATGAGGATTATTGAGAAGTCGTCTAAGTTAAAGGTAAAACGAGTCACAGCTAATTATGTGGTTAACTTGAAAGCTTGGTGGCGAAAATTTTATAAGCTATCTAGCTTGTCTGATTCATCTTATGGCCGTGGTGTACCAAAGGATAAAAAGGTACATTTTAAAATTTCGAAGGTGAATGAGTTTTTTCACTGCAATGAACAAAAAGGTAAAGTTCTTTGCAAAAAGTTCATTGACGGCTTTGTACCGGAAGAACTATTCAGCATTCGAATTCCTGAGAAAAGTATTTGTGCTGAAAATTTACCGTTTGAACTGCCAACAAACATAGTTTATAACAGCTTGCCGCTACCAAATAATGTTAAAAAATAGAGGACCTCAAGAAGATTTTTCAGTACATACCGGATGAAGTGAAAGGATTCTACACAGATCTTACACATGGCGTACCACCAACAAAGATAGTAATGACAGTGGAAGCGAAGACTAGAAAAATAACAAGTCCTGATAAGAAAAATGTCTGTTGCAACAGAAAAAGAACTTTAATTCTTTTGTGAATTTATACTGTAGTTTTTAAATAGATTATAAAGTTTGTTCATACTTACTTTCATTCACTCTGATACTTGCAAAAAGGCAATGCGTTGCTTAGTTTTAGTTTGTTTGTTGGAAAAACCCCATAACATCCTAATTAATTAATTTTTTGGGGACTTTATATATATTATAAAATACAACTAATGGTGTATAAACCTCATATTTAGCAATTAATATCACTTGTTACACACATTTTAACAGTGAAAATGGAAGTAATGAAACAACAGTTTGTAATGGTTTCCCAAAAGTTTTGTTTTTGTCACTTGTGGGATTTTAGAGATAAATGACTCGTTTTTCTGTTCCATCAGGACAATTTCTTGAATGCTGAAAATTAATTCATATTGATTCAAACCTCAGACTTCACGACTGCTATGCTAGAATGCCTAATTATATATATACTTATATATTATGGACGACAGGAACAGCTCATTCTTAACAGCTGGGGAAAATTAGGTATTTTGTGAATCAGTCTAATGAAAACAGATAATACTACCTCTGTCAACTAGCTCTCTGGATTAGGAAATCGATACACTATTCGTTAAACAGTCACCTCTTAAATAAAAGTAATAATACTGCAACTTGAATGGGATATATTCACTCCATATTTTCCACGTAGTAACTCCAAAATTGCTTCATATTTTAAATACATTTGTAGCAAATTATTTGTTTGCAACAGTTTTGAAATTTTATATACAGTATAACATAGAAATATAGTTATACAACCACTTTCACGTGTTAAAATAAACTAAGTTATAGTTAATATAACCACTTTTATGTGTTTATTTATTTAAAATAAACTAAGTTTTAATTACCAGGCTTCTGTCCTGGACATAGAAACGCATGAAGTTCAGAACGCACGGACGATAGTGTTATGTTGGTCGAGTGGAGTGGGGGATGGAGCGCGCCGTTGCTTTGTGTCTCAACATGTAAACAGTCCGTCATAGTACGGCACAAAATATATTTTACCCTGTACAGATGCAATATATATACAGTACATTCCTAGTGTAGACAATACATTTCTACCATTAAAGTATTAACGTGAGTTGTAACCTTCAATCAGGTGTCCCTACGCCGAAGCCTGTATCACGTCCCTCATCCAAGCAGCAATACACCCAACGGTATTGCATATTACGGACCCACCTGTGCTGTTGCAGTCACCCTTCTACACGGGTCATGACGTCATTTATATTCCGTGTACTCTAAACCTCATACTGGTTACTCTGTGTCCCTAGGCCGAAGTCTGGTTATTACCTAGTTGACTAGTTTCAGCATATGTCAGCCGCCATCAGAAGTACCGGTAGCGAGGTCCTTGGAATGGAATTTACGGAAGGGGTCGCACTATGGCCCAGCACTGGGATCTGTTACGATCTACTGCGTTAACCCTAAAGCTAGGCAATTCCCAAACCCACACCAGCTGACCGTACTAAGGTTTGCTGTGTACTCAGGTTTCGAGCAAGCCACTCCACTCCTCCCTATGCCAGACGAAATGGAGAAATGGTGACGGAATGATGTATATGCATAATATGGGAAAGAAAAATGGGAGAACCCCGGGAAAATCCCCAACTACGACCTTAAAAAATGCCAGACATAACCGGGACCCGAACCCAGGCCGTCTGCGTGACAGTAGTGAGGTCCTTGCTTCTTCCGGTTTCTTACAGTTGATTTGCCGGAGGGTGCGTTTATGTGTGGTAGTGCGAGTCAAATAGGATGTGTTTTCTGAAATTTAGTTGTGTATTGAGGATGTGTTGTTGACATGTTTTGTGTCTGTATATTTCGTACTGTTCTAATAGTATTCTCTTCGTGGCACAAAATAATATTTAACTGTATATACTATTATCTTATTTGTAGAAATTTGTATAGAATATATTTTATTCGAATACATTCTTCGTTGAGTTAATAAAGACATAACTATTTCAGATCTCTTCCAAGTAGGAATAGCAGTGGGGGGTGAATGAAATTTTTAATTACTTTTAAATAATGCTAATTCACTTATGTTTATAAATATATTGACAACTACTGCACTTCTATGTAAATGTAAGTAATATAATGTCTAAATAGAGTATTACATTTCTGAAACTAATATTAAAAGTAACGATACTACAATTGTATGAGAGCATAGAAATTAAATGACATGAAAATTAAAGGAGTGCAAACTTCTACTCTATTTCTTTCTATACCTTACAAGTAACTAACAATATGGAAATTTTAGACAATTGCTTTCAGAAATTTTTAGACTGTAATATTTTTGTATGAAGTAGTTTTGGATTGGAATCCATAAATTCGCAGGTAGTAACTATTAATATTTCTAACACAAATTTCGGAGTCATACGGTGGTTTCCTTCATAAGCTTATCTTAAGTAATGTTAGAAATTCAAGTTTAATAATTAAATGTTTAGATTTAATCATTATTTTATACTCTTAAATAACGATCCTATGCTTTATAGTAAGAGATGTGCATAATGTTTAATACGTAAGAATAAATAACATTATAGAAACAAGCGACAAGCGACATGTTAAAAACTACCTTTTCTACATCACATGTCTCAAATACTTACAGTTTTATTGCGACTAAAGGAAAAAGAAATGTAAGAGAACAGTACTTTAAGGAACGAAATGCATGATACACACATTAATATTAATGTTTTCATAAATTAACTGTTACATTAACTTCGTCAAGTAATTCATTACTGTCTCAGTTTTATAAAAATGCTACCTGCGTATTAAATTTTATACTACCGGTACCTACATTTGAACCTTCGCCGGAAAGAAACAATTCTGATGGAAGAATTATGTATGAATATGCAAGCACTGACGTAAATACCTTTCATGATTACGTACATTACATGAATATAAATCAGAATTCACAGCCAAGGATTTTTCTTTTTCCGTATTTCGAACGTAACGTAGTCTGAAGTGTTGATGTGCTTGTCAGTGGAAAATATAAGAGTAAGGTGGTATTTTCCAATATTAATGCGATAATCCGCAATGCACTTCACTGATGTTCGCCTTGAAATTGGGAGAAACCTCTAAAAATACAAATCATTAGCCCAATCTTAGTCTCAGATCTCGAGTCCAACTCGCTACCGTCTCAGCTAAGCCGGTGGCTACGTAACCGAGGGTTACCTAGGGATGTAAAATGATTGCAATTGGTCTTCTATTCTGCGTGACAGAGGATAATTATGAACGTGATAATATAGGTAGCAGTTTTCTCTATTAAAATTTAATTTAACTGCTACCTTTTATTCCGGGCATTATATTATTAAACGAACAAATTAGACAGGTCTTTCCATTTGGCTGTTCTGAGCTTCAAGGACATTCTCAAAAGTCTGGCATTGCATGCGGGTAGGCGACGATTACCATCTCCAAGTCAAGACGTATACTGCGATTGTTATCCCTAATTGAAATTTAAAAAAAGCAACAATTCATGTGTTTGCGTGACATTAGCGTTGCAGCACGCTTTGGGTGCAGGAACAAGTGAACTTTGGCAAACTATATCTTTCGCAGATCTCACCTTGCTTACTCAATAGAGCCGGAGGAGGTGACGAGGGAGGAGGAGGTACTGGAGAATGAGAAAAAGAATAATTGCAGAAGGACTCACGCGAGTAGTGTCGCCGAACTTCGGTTTTCTTATTCGATGAGCCGCGCTATCAACCATTTTTATTGGGCTTTCTAGTAATAAACTTGTTTCAATGGATTGTACCAGTTTCTTCAAAGAAACAAGCCACATCGTGCCTCAAGCCCTGTTACACAGATTTGTAACTTATGCAAAGCTGGTGTTAGACCGAGTTTATACAAACGTAAATGCAACGGAAACTGGAGTTGCCCCATTACATAGTTGCTGGTATCAGGTGACTAGTTTGTACTGAAGCGACGCCAGTTTATGTGCAGTCATCTCAAAAGTACATTACATTGTTTCTACTCTTCAGTTTTCGTGTTCTTCTGGCATGTCATCCTCAGAGGAGGATTAAGATCTTACTGTCTTTAACAAGAAATAAAATATTTGTGCTCACCTGTTATTTTAAATTCTGTTGCTACCTTTTACCATAGTTCACAAATTGAATTCTTATTACAGGACCCTTTGCACGTTTGATTGCAAAAACACGGATATAAAAAATACGTTCGACCACAACAGAAATGCCTGAGCAACTAATGCAACTAGGTCACAAGTTTACAACATGTCGTGAATGGAACAACTCCAGTCGCTACGTCACTCGTCGGTTGTGTTGCCATCATCTTTGAGTTGCTTATGTAGCAACATCAACATTCAATTGCGTATGCTGTTACAGATCAACTCCGGTTTCCGTTGCGTTTTCGTCAGCAGTTTCTTTCTGCATAAACCCGGCCTAGTTCCCTCGAGTACGTACAATAAGTTTAGTAAGCTCGGTGGCAAGAAGAGGCAAAAGGCCGATTTTCTTCCATTACTATTGTTTCACAATGACATCACATCACTGATTCTTGACTCTACCATTTAAGAGAAGCTACCGGCGTAGCTCAGTCGGCTAAGGCGCTTGCCCACCGATTCGGAGTAAAATAAAAAAAATAAAAGAATGAATAGGTTGTTATCTAAAATAAATCTTAATGGCAGTCGAGTAATAGCTATTTTGTGTGTTTCTATGGGTATACTCTAAATTGAGTACCGGGTCTTTCCCGGGAGTAAAAGGCGGTCAGAGCGTGATGCCGACCACACCACCTCATTCTAGTGCCGAGGTCATAGAAAGCATGGAGCTCTACCTCCATGCCCCCCAAGTGCCTTCATGGCATGTTACGGGGATACCTTTACCTATGGGTAAACTCTATTAAGAATGTCATATATTGTTTTTTCAACTTTATTCAGCATTTAGAGACGTGCTTGTAACGGTTTCTATACGATATCGATTGTTATGATTTGTATGATTAAATTATTATCATTATATGATTAGCATTGTTAATTCCATTCACGACTAAATTGGAAAATAGGTACAACTAACATTCTTACTGCTCACAATGCTGATTTCCTATAACACAGAGCATTCCAGCGATAAATACCGGTTTATTTTTCGGGCGCTAGGCGGCAAGGTGCTTGAGCGACAGCCGGCAACCGGGCCCTTAATCTCACGGCACTCCACCGAAATTATAACCGTCATACATACTTACCAACCATAATATGTTGTATATATTATTAATTATTATATATTATATTAATTACGAAATTTTGTACTCACCCTCATGATAGTAGCTGCTGGAAGTGTTGACGATTTTGAGCTATATAGAGTTCACATCGCCCTAAAAACCATCGTTTACATTCATGAGCTTCACTGCACTGATTTGTCTAATTGCGTCACGAATGTTATCTTTCAGTTTTCATTTGTGCGAGGATTACTTGCATACACTCTTTTTTTTTAGTGTTCCCCATAAATAAAAATGTAACAGTGTTA
Source organism: Periplaneta americana (assembly GCF_040183065.1). NCBI lineage: Eukaryota > Metazoa > Arthropoda > Insecta > Blattodea > Blattidae > Periplaneta > Periplaneta americana. Next base: position 101,548,566 of record NC_091124.1, read on the forward strand.
AATCTGGAAACGAGCAGACATTAACCCTGTACTGGTAATTCTCCCCCCAAAGATACAGCTGAGCTCTGTTAGAGACACATTGGCAGTATAACCGGTCGCATTACCTTATTGAAAATACTCCGTTAAACTTTCATGATATATAGTATCAGTTCTTCACATAATGGTCCCAAAACAAGGCGTATGTATCTTTCACTGTTCATTGTCTCTTCGTAGAAGAAAGGTCCAATACAACTGTGAGCACTGATGGCGCATATCACTCTTATTTTTGGCCCATGCTGTGGAACCTCGATCAAATGTTGAGGTTCTTCTATTGCCCAGTGCCTGTTATTACGCAATGATACACATGTCCATTAACAAAAAACCATGGTTCATCAGAAAAATTGGTCTGTGAGCAATTTCCTCATTATGAACTTTTTCTACCACTCAGTTACAAAAATTAATCTCTTCTGTTAAAAACAAGATGTTGTAACTGATGAACTACAGTTATTATGAAGGGCTTTAATTTTAATTTTTTTATTGCTCGATAGACAGATGTATTTGAAATTCCGGTCTCCTGTGCTATACGTTTCCGACTTTCCAGATATTCGTTCCAAAGCAGCTTCAACTTCGTCAATTTTTTCTTCTCTAAGCACACGAGATTGTTGTGTTTTCTGTCAATTACACAATATGTTTCAATAAAATGTATCAATAATTGTTTTATTGCTCTCATGATCGGAACTGGGCGGCCTGAAAAACGATTTCTAAATTTTCGTCTTGATTTGCTACACAGTTTTTTTTTGTCGTATAACAAGTTTTCACAACGTATGTATTTTCAAGCACAGAATAATCCATCATTACACAATCTCCAAGTGGTAGCTAAATGAGCGGCACGGTACGGCACGACTCCTCTCTACATATTCCAGTTCCAGATTGACTAGTCACTGAAACGTTACGTCAGGTATTAAACGCCGAGAGACTGGAAGCTGGGAGCGTATTCCGAATCTCACCGGTGAGCAATCCAATGGCATCACGGTGTTCCGAATTCCACCGATGACGTCATTGATGCTCCACCGGTGTCGCACCGGTGCCATCAACTTGCAGAGGTGGTGGCAGTCTCCATCAGCCGCCATCAGTGAATCTGATTGGTTCTTGTATAGGGCGGGAATTAGCAGACGAATGACATCGTGCACTGTTGTGTCATAGCGGTGTGTTCTGCTTTAGTTCTGCTGTATTCTTTGTAATGAGCACAACGTAAAAACAATATGTTAATGGCTTATGAGCGAACATGTCAACGGACCAGTTATTACTACTGGTTCAAGAAATGAATTGTTTATGTTACCTTTTCTTTGAACGAGATGGGAGTACGAAAATTTTGCACAGACAACAACTTGTACAGTCGCCATAACAGCATCGTTCCTTCCAGAAGTTTTGTTCCTTATTTCGCTGCAACATGACGTCATTGATGCCACCGGACCGGTGAGATTCGGAATACGCTGTGGCTGATCACTCAGCAGTTGCTCAACCACCGCCGCCGCCTAGCGGGCAACGAATAAACCGGTACTTATCGCCAGGTACTCTGTCGGACACGATGGCCTATAATAGGGATAACTTTATATTATTATTATTATTATTATTATTATTATTATTATTATTATTATTATTTTTTTTTTTTTTTATGATCAAAATATTTCTTACAACTTATTGAGTCTTCTTTTCTGCTTGATGTGTGTACATTATTTAGATTCTTAACAAAGTGTAGGCATTACCGAAACTCTTTCTCGTGTATTAACAAATCAAAAAGAAAATATTCCTTTCTTCTTTCAAATAAATCGCTATAATTTACGATTCGCAAAAGATAAGTTCATATATTCCTTTTCTTTTTGTGGGCTAAATCTGTAAGTCCATACGTTTAAATACAAGTACTTCCAGGTGATTTGACTCGCAGGTACCATGAGCAAAAGTCAATATGCTGTTTTAAAGAAACAACAAAAACATTAAGCAGAAAGACGGACACAGTACATACGCATCAAAATGCATGAATTTTCTCAATAGTCCATATGAGTAAGTGTATCCTAAGTTACAGTCCTTTACTTTGGGTCTTCGCACAAGATCGGTAGTTTTCAGTACGGTAATTAAGACACACAAATGTGGAGAACATATTATACATGCACTCATTTATTTTCTGTATCATAAATCGAGTAATGAAAAATATATTAATTTGGTTGATTTTCTGAAAAAGGTCTTGCATTACTTAAATTAGGTATTTTCTAAAACTTCACTTGCTTAAGTCTTCCAATTTCTTCAAAAAAGCGAAATCTCGAGCTGAATGAAATAGAAATTTCATATCATCACGCCATCCAAAGACTTCTATTAAGTTCTAGATAGTCCCAGAATGTTCCTCAAGGCTCTACAAGGTTTTACAATTCAGAAAATTGTAGAAACACCTGAATGTTCCAGAAAGTTTCCGCATGTTCAAGAAAGTTCTAGAAGCTCCAGAAAATCATAGTGCTACTATTTGCTTATAATACTTATCTTATATGATTTTAGAAAACTCATGTTAGGAGTGACTATTTTAACAACTAAACAGAAGTGAACATTTTTATTATTTTTAGCAAAAGTTCTTTGATTTATGATACAGGAAATAAATTATTGTTCAACATGTAAAAAAGTCACATCCTTAATAAATACACTGCGCACAAGTGTTCCACTATCCCTACGTCAACGTCTTAAGTTGCAGTTTATTAGGATCAAATTTATTTCTTTTTTCGCATTTATACGCCTGTATTCGCGATATGACTTGTCAACAATCAATAAAAAAATTAACGACATATATTAAACAAAATATCTCAGCTATTTAAACATTTTTGCAATTGTCAATTTAGTCGGCAAACACAATAGACCCTATTATTCGCCAACTTATTAAATTGTTACGCGTTGTCAAGACAAACTTTCGTTTATCAGTACTACAGATCACTTTTATGTACTATTTCACATTAAATAAGGAATTTTAGTATACTATTTAAGAAAGAACAAGGGTACACTACGTAAATTAAATTACGTAAATTATGGTTTACTTAACGACACTCGCAACTGCCGAGGTTATATCAGCGTCACCGGTGTGCCGGAATTTTGCCCCGCGGAAGTTCTTTTACATGCCAGTAAATCTACTGACATGAGCCTGTCGCATTTAAACATACTTAAATGCCATCGACCTGGGTCGGGATCAAACCCGCAGCCGAGAACAAAAGGCCAACGCTATACCGACTACGCTACCCAGGCCGAAGATACGTTACGTCTTTGTTGTAAACTGTGAAATAACAATTCATACATCCAAGAAAAAAATAGCTTAAAGACTTCACTAATAAATGGTAGTATAATATGCTCGTAATTTCTTGGATTTATAAATATAACTACAGTCAGTGCAGTGAGTTATAGTGAAAGTGTAGTGAGTTATAGAGTGAATTACCGAATAATAAGTGAGAATTACAGTAAAAGTGAGTTGTAGTGAATGAGCAGCGCATAGTTGTGTAAGAGCAGTGGATTATATTGTATGTGCAATGTCTTTTCAGTGAAAGTGCAGTAAGTCATAGAACCAGTTGAGTAAGTTTCAGTGACCACATAACGAGTGAAATTAATGTGCAGTGCTTATTGAATTTAGAGAGGATATTGAAAATATTAGTAGTGAATAATGTGTACAGGTTCACTCGTAAGTAATGTCAATAATTTCTGGCTTGAGATATTTCAAACAAAAACATTTAATACGATTTTGCATGGTTTGTTTCCTTTTCGAAATAAAAATAGTTTTATTTGCAACATTTAATTGCATGTTTCGAGAAAGCCATTTATTAATTTCCCAACATGCTCAGTTAATTTAAGAGGGCAGTGTATTAGGATAATACATTATTATTGAAAGGACTTTAGTTATGTCCTTTAAATGTGCAGATATTTGATCCGAAAAAAAATATAATATTTTAAAATTCCTTTTCAGAACGAAATGTTGCATTTATTCGGATCAAGATTCTGCAAATTTAAAGGAGAGAAGTAAAATTATTTCAATCATTTATTATCATAACACACTGCCCTCTTAAATTGACTGAGCATATTCGATATTAAATCCATGGCTTTCCCAAACCACGCTATGAAATGTTTAATATAAAACAATTATTTTTCTCGAAAATGAAGCTAAACGAGCAATATTGTATTAAACTTTTTTGTTCGAAATACCTCAAATAAAAACCCCTTCAAATGAATGACATTACTTATGATTAATCCTGTATATTAGTATAACGTATCTTTTTATAGACTTTTGACTAATTTTCTTGTTCTTTCCCACATTTGCTGCACTTGACTTGTTTTGTCACTTTGTCTTCAGTTCAAATACCGTCATTTTTCCTGTAAATACCACCGTGTGCAACACCATTTGTAGTTAATTAATTCATTCATTCACTCAAAAATTAGAAATAAACTCTTTCTTCCCTCTTCCCCCGATTGTTTTGGTGAGTGTTTACATCAAAGACGGTTCTTATTATTGAATGGACAATACATTAATTAATTCGTAAATTAAAAATAAGAAAATCTTTCTTCCTTCTCTCCTCGATTATTTCGGTCCGTGTTTACATCAAAGAATGAGTATACATTCATTAATTCATTCAAAATTAAAAAATAAGATATTCTTCCTTCCCTCTCTCCTCGACTATTTCAGTCAGTGTTTACAACAAAGACGGTTCTTATTTTGAATGGAGTATACATTCATTAATTCATTCAAAATTAAAAAATAAGATATTCTTCCTTCCCTCTCTCCTCGACTATTTCAGTCAGACGGTTCTTATTTTGAATGGAGAATACATTCATTATTTCATTCAAAAATTAAAAATAAACTCTTTCTTCCCTCTCTCCCTGAATATTTCGGTCGGTGTTTACATCAAAGCCGGTTCTTATTTTGAATGGACTATACATTAATTATTTCATTCAAAAATTAAAAATAAACTCTTTCTTCCCTCTCTCTGCGATTATTTCGGTCGGTGTTTATATCAAAGACGGTTCTTATTTTGAATGGACTATACATTCATTATTTCATTCAAAACTTAAAAATAAACTCTTTCTTCCCTATCTCCCTGATTATTTCGGTCGGTGTTTACATCAAAGCCGGTTCTTATTTTGAATGGACTATACATTAATTATTTCATTCAAAAATTAAAAATAAAGTCTTTCTTCCCTCTCTCTCCGATTATTTCGGTCTGTGTTTATATCAAAGACGGTTCTTATTTTGAAAGGACTATACATTCATTAATTCATTGAAAATTAAAAAATAAGATATTCTTCCTTCCCTCTCTCCTCGACTATTTCAGTCAGTGTTTACAACAAAGACGGTTCTTATTTTGAATGGAGTATACATTCATTATTTCATTCAAAAATTAAAAATAAACTCTTTCTTCCCTCTCTCCCTGAATATTTCGGTCGGTGTTTACATCAAAGACGGTTCTTATTTTGAATGGAGTATACATTCATTATTTCATTCAAAAATTAAAAATAAACTCTTTCTTCCCTATCTCCCTGATTATTTCGGTCGGTGTTTACATCAAAGCCGGTTCTTATTTTGAATGGACTATACATTAATTATTTCATTCAAAAATTAAAAATAAAGTCTTTCTTCCCTCTCTCTCCGATTATTTCGGTCGGTGTTTATATCAAAGCCGGTTCTTATTTTGAATGGACTATACATTAATTATTTCATTCAAAAATTAAAAATAAACTCTTTCTTCCCTCTCGCCCTAATTATTTCGGTCGGTGTTTACATCAAAGACGGTTCTTATTTTGAATGGACTATACATTCATTATTTCATTCAAAAATTAAAAATAAACTCTTTCTTCCCTATCTCCCTGATTATTTCGGTCGGTGTTTACATCAAAGCCGGTTCTTATTTTGAATGGACTATACATTAATTATTTCATTCAAAAATTAAAAATAAAGTCTTTCTTCCCTGTCTCTCCGATTATTTCGGTCGGTGTTTATATCAAAGACGGTTCTTATTTTGAATGGACTATACATTCATTATTTCATTCAAAAATTAAAAATAAACTCTTTCTTCCCTCTCGCCCTAATTATTTCGGTCGGTGTTTACATCAAAGACGGTTCTTATTTTGAATGGACTATACATTCATTATTTCATTCAAAAATTAAAAATAAACTCTTTCTTCCCTCTCTCCCTGATTATTTCGGTCGGTGTTTACATCAAAGACGGTTCTTATTTTGAATGGACTATACATTCATTAATTAATTCAAAAATTAAAAATAAGATATTCTTTCTCCCCACTCTCTCCGATTATTTCCGTCAGTGTTTATATCAAAGACGGTTCTTATTTTGAATGGACTATAGATGCATTAATTAATTCAAAAATTAAAATTAAGAAACTCTTTCTTCCCTGTCTCCCCGATTATTTCGGCCGGTGTTTACATCAAAGACGGTTCTTATTTTGAATGGATTATACGCTGTTCGGAAGCCACAGCCATAGCTTTGACGAAGAATAAATGTTACGTCTTTAATCATTTCTCGGAATCAGCAGAGTCTGTTCAGCAAAGTCGTCGTGTGTCGCACCGTGAGATCGGTACTTATCCTCGAGTGACGGAATACGCGCTTAATGAACGCCCCTGCATTATGTGGTGTGTGACGTGAGCTTCCTCCTCTTCACCTTAGGGTGTGACACGGTCTCGCTAACATGACTGGATGCGTGTAATGTTATTTGAAATTGTAATGAGTTCCTGAATGAGTGTGAGGCAGTCACCGAATTATGAATATTTCAGTCACCAAATATGCATCACAAATAGAGGCTACCCCCAACCCCTAAAACATGATCTCACGGTCGAGTTCTGCTTCACATGCCTTAGTGACGAGACTTTGTAAATTACCGTTTCCAGTAATGACTTATTTTACATGTTAATACAAAGAATTCGTTATCTTTAATTTGCATTTAGGAATAAAATTTATAAGCGAAAAATGCGTAATGATATTCTAAATATAATGACATAAACATCTGTGTTTACAGATGGATTTCACCTTTTAATTTTGCCACAGAATTCACCTAATGCAGCGTTTCTCAAACTTTTTTCAACTGGGGACCACTTTTTTAAGTCAGAACAGTTCCGAGGACCACCTTACTCTTGTTCCTTTCGAAAACAAATTTATCATTTTTGTAATATATTTTAATACCAGTATATTTACATTTTAAAACAATCAATTAATTAAAATTAATTTAATTAATTTAATTTTATATTAGTATTAATTAATTAAATTAATATTAATAGAAAATAAATCAAGGCTATTAGAGATTGGATAACCTTTAACTTATTAACTAAACAAAATAAATAATTGTTGGTACTTCTATTAATGAGATGGATAAGCCTGCACAGTTGTTTTACATTTGGATGTATGCTGGTAAGCTTAAGTCGGAGATCGTCAAATACATCGAGTCGATTTCGATAGCCTACTTTGCTTTTATTAGAGTTAGTGATGAAAAGCCTTTCTCACACAGATACTTAAAAGCAAACTGAATTATAATCTGTAAACATCATTGTACAGTTCACTATATTCTCTTTTCATTTGTGACGAGGTCCAGAAATTAACCATACCTTCCGCTTGGAATTTCATTTTAAGTCCAGTGTCATTCAAGAGTTCAATTGACTGTTCTCTTTCACTCAATCAAAGTTTGTTAGTTTCAACTTCGCAATGAAAGGAATCTCGAACACATGAAAATTCGGCATATTTATTTGGAAAATAAGTTTAAAATTGTGACCTCAGTGTTTCGAGATTCGAACATATACCCTTGCATAATTCTTTTCCAATAACGAAATCATTTTCAACCGAAAAAGTCTCTAGGTTTGGAAATAGTGAAAAAATCCTCTTTTTTTACGGAACTGACCCTCAAACAAAGATTCTTCTCGAACAATTTTTTCTCATACACATTTGAGAACAGTCAAAGAATTACCATGTAGAGAGAGATTTATTTCGTTTAGTTTTGAGAATACATTTGAAAGATATGCCAATGTACTTAGCCACATGTCATCAACTGATGTGCAGGGAAAAGATGGCGAGAAACACCACGCTCATAGTGCTTTAAATCCCTCTTTTGTTGGTGAGAGTAGAATTGGAAATGGGTAGACAGGTAGGATAATAAATTTCATAAGATGTCAGTACTGGGAGAAAAAGTGAAAGGTGATTGCCATGTGTCATTTCTAAACTCTGAGACTTTCAGTTATGGTGTGATACGCAATTCGTTTGAATTTCATTTTTTATTCTGTCCTGTTTGAAGGACTACAAGGGCAGACCTCGGGGACCACAGGTGGTCCGCGGACCATAGTTTGAGAAACGCTGCTCTGATATATCTCCTTAGGTTGGCAAATATCTATAAATTTGAATGCAACATCATTTTCATCCATTGAGTAGACACGTTAACATCATTGTTTCTCTGGTGACTTACGATGCTCCATGTGACAAGTTCATTGATTACGGATAATACCGTTCCATTGGAAATGGAATATGACGGTTTATAGAACGCAGCCGTTTCTAGCGTTTTTGTGCGGGAAAGGAAATATGGCTGTTTATATGAACTTTAAGTTATGCAGTTTCTACTTTAAATTTATTGCAGGACTACACGGCTAATTTGGTGCAGAACACATTTCACGACTTGGAGATATCAATAGTCATTTAGATATCATGATTTCAGGGTATCCGATTACTTCCTGTAGGGACATTTTAAAAGTAAAATGAATAGGCCACACACTTTCATGGAGTTAAAGAAAGCATAAACAATGAAATTAGAGCCATTTATTCCGCGTTATTGAGGGGAACTGTGCAGCTTACAAAGTAGATTCAAGAGAGTGTTGTAAGTTATGAAGGTTATTTAAAAACTGTAATTAAAAATAGACACAGATTGATAAATTGTATTTCACTGCTATCTTTTCCTGAATATGACAATGTATTCTTTTATTCGGCTCACTGCCCTATAAAACAGATATGAAAACAGTCACATTCCATAGCCGAATCCTATAAAGCACTATTATTCTTAGACTTTTCGAACTAAATTTCGAGAGACTGACACTACGACTCAGTATTGCGACTTTTCAAGATCTAACCCTCAAGCTAGACGCATTCCCAAACCCACACCGGCTGATTACACTAAGGTTCGCTATGTACTCGGTCACAATATGACAACACGCTAGAAATTCCACTCCACACATAATCTCTGTATTCTTTATCTTTCACCGTTGGTACTTCCAGTCACTGGAATTCCATACCGCTTGAAGTCAACGGCTGCCGAACTTTGATTTCTTTTAAATGTAAATTACAAGAATATCTTATGGTGAGTTGCCAGACCTAACGCGTTGCAAATACTTAATGCAATGTATTCCATTGTGTTTGTTTTTATTTTTGTTTCTTATTTTTATTGTGTAATAATTAGACATCGGATTTTTAGGCACTAAAAATTGCAGTTTTAGGTGCCTAAAATAAGCTCAAAATTTGTAAAATTAGACTCTATTTTAATGAAAATAGGCATTTTAGGCACATCAAGGTATCATACTTATTTCTTTCACTGAAATTTTTAGTTATACACTAAAATACGCACAAAAAAGTATGTTTAAACATTAAAAAAGAATACTATATTATATTTATAAACAGAGCTGCACAAATTTAATATATTGAAACTAATGAAATAATGATTATTGATATCAAGATTACTCATTTTAAGTTATTGAAATTCAGTTCCATGCTCAGACTTTATTATAATTATCTGCACAGTACACCACCAGAATTTTTTCTAAATTCTCCACAGTTAAACTTTGCCTTTTGTCACTGAGAATCATTTTGAAAGCAGAAAAACTTCTTTCAACCGAAACTGATGTGAGAGGCGCAAATTTTAAATTAGGTACAATAGAAACATCAATACTTACTGGAACATTTACACTTTCCCCCGATATCACTCTTGATACTTTTTCCAACAATGAAAATCCTACATTCTTATTTAATACGTTGTCCCACTTATTTTTAACTTTTTTCCCAGTTTCGCCCAAAGCAGAATGTATGTTCACTTGAGCTTCCTTTACTATTGCTATTTGGCTACAAATAGATTGTTTTCACGTTCTAATTGTTCAATGCTTGCAGGTATGAAAGAAAAGTTTGATGTTATGTAGGCAATATCGTTTTTCACTCGTGAGTCATTCAGACAATCTTTCACTGCTTTCACACACGCTGCACTATCAGTTTCAGGTAATTTATCAATAACTGTGCCCACTTCTTTAAAATACTTACAATAATACACCACTGACTGAATCCAGGTTCCCCATCGTGTAACAACCGGCTGAGGTGGGAGTGGGATATCTGGAAAGTTCTCTCTGAATATTGAAATCCTGGATGGGGCTTTACAAAAACATTTTTTTTGTGTTAGAAATAAACGAATTGACAAGAGGAAATTCATTCCGGATTGTTTCAGAAACCCTGTGAAGGCCATGTGCTAGACAGGTTACATGCGTGAGGTTAGGATAAAATGTTTTAAGAAGTGGAGCTGCAGCAACCATGTATGAGGCAGCATCAGTACAAAACAACAGAACTTTAGAATCGTCTATATTACCTGAGTATAAAGACTGTAGGCCTTTATTTACTAAATAAGCAATGGCTTGGCTATTCACTTTCGAAAGTTCCTTAACACATACGAGGTGTGGAATCGAAGGTCCATCAGGACTAAGTTTTCCTACTACCATATTTGCTATATACCTATTCATAGGATCTGAGGTTTCATCCACAGAGACCCATATGTAAGAATCACCTATATGCTCCCGAATGGAAGCTAAAGTTTCATTGTATATTCTGTCTAAGTAATTTTTTCTTAGGGTCGACTCAGATGGGATATTTTGTTTGCAGTATTTTTGTAAAAACTGTCTTAAAACCGGATTTTCAATTGCATTCCAGGGAATGTTAGCAGCAACAAACGCTCTGGTTAAATCAGCAAAGAAATTGCTGCTGAGATTGGATGAAGTAGGCTGTGTTAGTAAAGTTTGTTGCAGTTGATTTTTCTGCTGAGCTTTAGCCTTATGAGCCGCTCCTTGCACATGCTGCTTTAGGTGTCACTTCTTTTCTCGCGAAATCTAAAAATGTAAAGTAAACTGAATTAAAATAAAATCCTAATTGTTGTATTGCCGTATTTCTATCACAAAGTTAGTGGGTTCGAACAATAAAAATTTTAATGACCTGCAAATACTTTAACTATCGGAATTTAAAAGGTTAAAGTGTAGTGGTCTTAAAAAGAATTATACCTCAGGATAGCTCAGTCAATGTATAAATATTATAAGCCTACTCATTAAAATTAATAGAATTTATATATTTCAACTATTGTTACATACCTGTTTGCTACAAATCTTGCAGAATATTATTTTTCCATCATAAGTGAATTCTGAATATTCTGTTAGCCATTGCCGGATCAATGTAGATTTTGCACTTATATTTTTCGGCATTATCGCGTTAAACTTCACAGGAAAACGTCCTACCGCTCAAAACTTCTCAACACAAATAAGGTGAGGGAAAGAGCAATTGTTAACGAGCATTCAAATGAACCGTTGTTATTGAGATTCAATTGGACAAAAATACAAAGTTCCACTTATTGTTGCATTTCCTGGTAGTGTTAACACTAGGAGGGCCATTCTTTTAAATATTTTGTAACGGTTTACCCTACTAATTCGCAGTTTTACGACTTTTCATAAATATTTCAAAAACACTCTTTCTCCAAAAATTGTGATTTTATGACACTCTGAAGGGCAGTACAGCTAATCGGTTTCAGACCGAAAACAGTCATTTTTATAGTATAGTATATCTCTGAATCGGTAGCAGCACATGTTGTGATTGTTGCCTGCTTCAAAACTAAGGTTGGTTCTTTGTCGGCATTTATGCCTCCAAACACGTTAAATTCGGTGATATCTATTGCGAGTGTCGTGAGATTCAAAACATTTTGTTTCCTTTATCAATGGTTTCATGGCCGGTGTGAAGCAAACTTTCCACTTTTTAAATGCCTTAAATTTCGCAGTGAATGCATGTATAAATTATAAGAAGTAAGAGTAAAATGCGAAACTTTACAGTGAGTTAGGCATTTTTAGGCGAATATTAACAAATTAGGCTCTAATAACAGTTTTAGGGCATTTTAGGGCACTATAAAACTCTTTGAATACCTTTCAATCTCCATGAAACACAAATATTAATAATTATTTTTACTTTTCTCCTAATGAAACAAAATAGGCATTTGCCCTAGAATCCGATGTCTGGTAATAATGTAAATCATGTTTATTTATCACTTAACGCCAATATGTACTGCACTGTGTTGTTTATTATTACTATTATTATTATTTTTTTGTATACATTTTATTCAATTGTCGGTTTCTGGTTTAATTATATCAATCTTACTTACGTCTTATTTAATACTAATATGTATTCCAATGTGTTTATTTATTTTTTTTTATTTATTGTGTACAATTTTTATTAAATTATCGGCTTCTGATTTTATGTGATTCGTATTTGATTCTAACAACATTAATATGTATTCCACTGTGTATTTTTTTAATTTATGAGGTAAATTTTTATGTAACTATCTCTTTTAATCATCTCAGTATATAAATAGTATCTGTATGTAATGTCTTAAATCCGATTCAGTTGTATGTCCAACTATGTAAACAAGTTTTAATCCTGGTTGAGTGTAAGAGAAGGCCATACGGCCTTAACTCTGCCACGTTAAATAAAGCCATTATTATTATTATTATTATTATTATTATTATTATTATTATTATTTTTATTATTATTATTATTATTATTATTACATAGGTTTAGAGCACGCAACCCCATTCGTTCCTAGGCCAGTTCCCTCCGTGCGTCGCCAGCTGTTCGGAGAAAGCTATGGAATGATGACGAAATATAGATGCCTAATTAGAAAACAAGAGAAATCAGAGAAAAACAACTCTAGAAATGTATATGCCTAATAAAGGAAAACAATGGAAATAAGAGAAAAACGACTATAGAAAGGTAAATGCCTAATATAGGACAGCTAACAAGGGAAATCAGAGAATAAACCCAACTGCAACCTTGTCCGCCACAAATGTCACTATAAAGCCGAGGCTAGATCGAGACTCGAACCCGGACTGCCTATCTGCGTGACAGGCTAAAGGTCTGACCACTCAGCCACCGCAGAAGTCTTTCAAGTCTCATCCTATGATGCTTCAATTCATAAGCTTGTCCTGAAGTTATTGTAAATAACAGCTAATAACGTATAGTAAAAATCCCTTTCAACCTAAATCTAATGAGATTGCTAGTCACTGCCTGATTTCAAAGATGACAGGAGCGGTTAATCAGGAATATAGTGCACTGGAAATTTTTCTTGGTGTCGAAGGAAGGCTTATTAATACATCCTTCGCTTTTATTTGTGAAATTATATAAAGGTTTATCGAGAACAATTCAAATAGTTGGGTAAGATCGCTACTCCCTCAACGAGTAGTTAAAGCACATCTGAATACCACCTAAGCTTAATAACTATGTCTGTCACAAGAGTATGCCTTCAGGGAGATGCCGTAGCACCCCCTTGTTGTGGTGACCAATGATATATGGTCTTATAGATTACCTTAATTGGGAAGAATGTTACACACAGGCCTATGCTGATGATCTAGTAATGTTACCCTTCAGTTTCATGTCAACACGCTGTGTGAGTTTCAGAGAGAAGGTTTGAGCATGGTGCGGGATTGATGAGCGAGGAATGGATGAAGCGTACATCAAAATAAAACCGAAATATTTCTGTTCACAAATAAAAAACTAGAAAGTATACCTCGAAATTACCTTTTTGGTAAGAATCTATTAATAGTTTATTATTTAGGAGTAATCATATATGCCTGACTGATTTGCAAAACTCACATTGGATATTGCACCAAAAGTTTATCTTTGCTTTTTGTACTAACAGACGAGCTTTTGAAGTCAGTGGGGACTACAGCGGAAAACCTTCCATTTGATTTATTGATCTGTTTAACGTCCCATGACTACGACAGCCATTCTACCAAATTCTCAAGAATGCATATTTTTGACTATTTATAAACATATTGCAACATTATATTTTATAATTGGTGCCACAGCCTACAGCGGTTGTAGGTCTATTGTGGTCCCGAACCTTGATTTCGGAAGGAAGGACCTTGATGCATCGCGTGCAGCGGCTTGCGTGTCTGAGCATTGCAGGAGTCATGAGGACAACACTGACCAGGGCTCTCGAGGTCCTGTTGTGTTTGCCTCCTGTGGATGTGATAATTCAAAATGCAGCCATGTTAGCTACCCCTTAATTCCAAGGTCTAGGCCAGTGGGCAGGGAGAGACCTGACCCAGTAGTTATGCACGTATTTGGAATATGGCAACGGATATCAATCCTGTTGTTGAAATGAGACAGGAGAGTATGATTTCTGTTCAATATGTTAATCTTCCTATTTGCAATATTTCTGATAAGACAGAACAGGAGGGAGAACAATGATATGGTCGGCCCGGGTGGCGCAGTCGGTAGAGTGCTAGCCTTCTGTACCTGAGGTTGCGGGTTCGATTCCGGCCCAGGTCGTTGGTATTTAAGTGTGCTTAAATGCGAGAGGCTGAAGTCAGTACATTTACTAGCATGCAAAAAAAAAAAAAAAAAAAAAACTCCTGCGGGACAAAATTCCGGCACAACTGCTCGTTGATATAGGTCTAACCTCGGCAGTTGCGAGCGTCGTTAAATAAAACATAATTTAAACTTAATTAGTACGGTATGATTTATAAATGGCTTCATAACTAGCCATATTACTGAAAAAGGGATCATTGGTGTAACACCGAATGTTATAATTTCTGTCGTTCTCTACTACAGTTTTCAAGAGCTTACGCACAGGGAAACTTATTGACAGTACAGATTTCAAAAAGGACGCGAAGTTTAATCTTAAAAATGAAACTTCACGACAGTTTCTAAGTCAGCATATTATACATCTTGATTACACAACTTTTAACTCTGTATAACTTCGGAAAACATATTATGTGTCTTTCTCGTGTTAAATTTTACATTATCTCGTTACCATGTTTCAGCCTGTTATCGGACATCTTCAGAACTAGTTGTTGCTGGTTTTGGCGCCTTTTGTTTGTGTTTCCTGTGGGGGTGTGTTTGTGTAGTGTAATGTGGAGTCAAATAATGTGTGTGTTCTGAAATTGAGTTGTGTGTTGAGAATTTCATGTGGACACACAAAAACACATCCACACTGTATTTCATGGGATGACACTGGAATCCAGGTGACCTTCGTATAGGGAAATCTCCCTGCACACAAGCCAGACGTTTCACCCCTACTCTGCTAGTGACTTTGATAAGCAGGAAACAATAATTGTACTTACGAAACTGGCTCCACAAGTGATACGCACTCCATTTTCAGAAACAAAAATTCACATTCACGGCAATGCCTATGAATGTGCAGGACTGCATAACTTCGAAAAAAAAAATAGGAACAAGACTTACGTACATCCGATACAATTCCTCATAATATAGCTTTCATGTAATTATCACTTTCATTTTCTCCTTTCGAACTTTAGACCGTTAACAGTCATCTTCTTGTCTAAATTAGACCGAAGAATTTTGGGATCGAATGGATAATCTTTCATAAACACTTTTTGTTAAGGAACAAATGTGTTGAGACGTATCGTTTCAATGTAACAAGATTTTATGTTATTACTCTTTTCATTAAGTTTGTTTAATCCATGAGCACATCTCAGTACCATGCTTTCGCCCCAGCTCACTTTGGAAATGCAATACGTCGTCATCTTACTGCTACATACAGAGATTATTGGATAGATCGAGGTGGGTCCGTTGCCTGGCCGGCGTGCTCGCGTGAGTTTAATTCATTTGATTTCTTTTTGTGGGGCTACATAAAATCCGTAAATCATGAAACCCATGTGCAGCATGAATAGACTGCGAAGCTAATGAAATCAGGAAAATGCCTGGCGTGTATGAGACAGAGTTTGACACGTCCATGCACGCTTTGTTTGGGAGTCAATGGACGTGTATTCTAGCACTTGCAGTACTGTTTATAAGACTGCATGTATTGAGTACAGCCTGCTAGCTTAACATAAATGTTTTTTTCTTTTCTTATTCTTTGTTTTGTTTGTTTTTTATGTTTTTCTTTGGGTGAAGTGAATACCTGTTACATTAATGATTTGATTATGAAATTCATTAATTAATTTTCAATTAACTGGATATTTCACTATCGTCTTGTAAGATCATCATTGTTAACGAAACAAAATGTGTCAGCTCATTCTTCTTTAAAGAAAAGTGTTTTAAAAAGGTTATCTCTCCGATCTCTAAGTTTGATGGTATGTGATGTAGTCTATTAGAGTAACTTCTATTGGAGTGCGTTGTAGGTGGGTTAGTAAAAGACCTAAGTCCTTTAAACAACCAAGGGCTGCCAATACTTATGTTTATTAATCAATCGTGAAGTACAAGGCGTAGTACAAATGATGAAATGAGGATGATGATGATAATGATGATGATGATTACTTGTAGCAACATGGGCCACTTGTCGCCGTCCTCCGCACTTCTGCTACTGCAGAGATACCGTAGTAATGATAATGATAATGAATGAGATCCTCCAATGATCACCGCGCCTTTTTATGGCGTGCCCATAGTGACGCTACGGTGACCTTCTAAGTCCGCGTGATCGCCTCTACTCGGCCTGGCGTCCCCACGCTATAACCAGTGCGATGACCTGATTCTGTACTTTGAAATATAAGCTCTTAGTCATTAATCCCAGTACATACATTACTCAATTAGTAATTATCGGTCAGGTCTGCACGAGTTATGAGGATGGAATACATTTTAGACTTGCAATGTTAACAATGTTACTCAACATTAATTACAATGATACCAATTATAATTATATTAATTACAAGCATACCAATTGTGATCACATTAATTACAATCATACCAATCATATCCCAACAATAAGTTGCGCTTATCTCAGGTATAATTTAGAGAACTCTGTATAAAAAACACGATTTCATATAATTCTGATCCTTTCACATTTACAGTGGACAAATTGTGCATTGTATACTTCTACAATTTATTGTTTACATTTCTCATTGTAATTATCCTCTTACTGAATCTATATCATTTTAAGGACATATTAACAACTCTACATTCTCGAATGTTTATCATCACTATAAGTGGTTATTTCCAACCTTGAGACTGATTGTCTACTTTCTACTAGATCCCCGGTACAATAAGACTTTGAACCCAGGAGCCGACCTGCCGACATAAAAGCATACAGTGTCACAAACTTTCTGAAATGCTTCTTTCCTTTTTATGTATCTATCACGAACTTTGTGAGTTTTTAAGCTGCAAAAACCAGAGTTAGAGACAAAATTTGAAACATTAGCGTGAAATATATAATCCATTTATCACCAAGTCGCAAGAGCTGTGAATTTGGCACTATCCATTTGCTTTTATCTTAAACCACAAATTCGTAAAAGGAGTCGGTGAGGGGTGGAGTGGGGTGAGAGGGGGAGGGTTTGGAGTCTCGCAGCTGCCAAAATACATTTCCGGAATGAAGTAACACAAAGACAGAGAGGGGAGCAATCTTCAGAAGCGCTGGCAACTTTATTGAGGCAATCAGTAGTTTCTCCTGAAGGACTACCTCCATGCTGCAAGCGTCTGTTAAACACCACCCGACTCCTTTTTAAGACTCTATTGTTTTTCCTTACTACATAAGAGGCGCGCATGTTTATACAAATTGTCGTGGAAGCATAATGGTGTGCAAAGAAAACAAGAACACTGTGCCTTCTTTCTGGTGTTGGCGTCTTAATTTAAGGGCGTTTTATCAACAGCAGCTTTCCTCTAAAACCAGGGAAGACAGTGACGTCCATTCGCTACAATTGGAGTTACTTTTTGTGACAGAGGTTATAAATAGTCAACGATAGCATCAAACGTGGTGATTTCCACTTTTTAATGTAGTGCGTTATTGAGTTGGGTTTCAAGATTCAATAATTAATTTTAACCACAGACACATGTTCTGACGACGACGTAAAATTCTCTTTCGTACATGGATAACCTGTGAGCTCGTTAGAGATACAAATAAAATCAACATTCAGATCTTGGAACTGAAGAACCTTATTGCGTAGTTAATAAGTCCAAAGAAGATAGAGAAGAAGTGTATATTTGGGCAGTGAAATGAAACATAAATAAGAAAGAAAAAACTATTAAAGAAATATGAGGATAATGGGACTCCGTGGAAGAGAGAGCTGAGTTAATTGAAAGCATGTTTCTGAAAACCATGACTGTTTGTCAAACCTTACACACAATAACATGTGAACAACATGTGAACGGTTATTATAAACCTTTAAGAATATAGACTTCAAGAGAGTCAAATTAATTTGGAAAAACTCAAAACTCCAAACTGCGCAACTCAAGTAAGATACGTAGCAAAATAATTTTTCATTAAATCACTAGGTTTTCCCACTTCTGGTAGATAAATTAGCTGTAAGAAAGACTTCCTCTCGTATTATAATTTTCCTCATATTCTCAAGTCATCATCTACTTCATTGTTAGCATAATCTAAGCTGAATAAAGTGAACCGTACAAATCTCAGTTACATATATGAATATTAAATAGATAGATAAATAAATAAATAAATATAAAAAAATCAATCGATCAATCAATCTCACACCCAAATAATTCATTTCTTTAATTCGCCGTTCCACTCTACAACATTTCATATTTTGGTTAGGTATTTCATATCGTCTGTCAGTTCTGCAAACAAAAGTTTCTTACGTCTTTCATTGAAGAAGCTAAAATGAAGCCCGTGGGAATTAAAAAAGTGACATTTTAAAGATATTGATAACGTAATTATGAATTATTAGTAATAATCATTTCATATCATTAGTTTTAAGGATATCTTAGTACATTATTTAATTGAAAGAAGTTCAAAAAACATATTTACTTGTCGGAATAACATCTATAGGCCCACATCTTTTTTAACACGTGTAAAGACACTAATGTGAGTGAAATCTTAACCTTAAATAATATAGCAGCAAACGACACTTATTCGAGAAATGAGGAATAGTGTCATCCATCGATTGTTTTCATATGATTATGTAAAATGTAAATTTATTCATTGATTTATAACCTTTAGATCAATTAATTATTCTAGTGACAACTATTGGAATATTAATTGTTACAAACATTTCAGCATTTCTTCTAACTGCGAAAAGTTCGTCCTTTTGCATTGTTCTCTGCTATAGGAAAACATGTTGGGGAAAGAGGGAGATCTTACTTCTACTATTGATACAAAAATAGCCTACTTCATGTAGAACTCCAAAGTACAGAAATCATAACTTTCAATCTGCTACAATGATTTTAGTATTCAAGGTACTGAACATTTTAACTTCTATATTTTTCAACCGATTTCTGCTATATTCTGGGAAATTGTGTAGGTTTCTCAATTCTCAAGATATTTAGAATTACTCGCATATGATTAAACAAATAATTG
Organism: Periplaneta americana; assembly: GCF_040183065.1. NCBI lineage: Eukaryota > Metazoa > Arthropoda > Insecta > Blattodea > Blattidae > Periplaneta > Periplaneta americana. The sequence continues at coordinate 101,568,096 of NC_091124.1, forward strand.
CCCTTGATAAGTTCCTTGCATAATAGTTTTCGCCTGATCAACTAGATTTTTTTTAAATACACACCAGACATGTGGAAATTAGAATAATGGGGGATATTTATATAGCCTATGTGAATATTGTAGCAAATAAAAATGTTTGAATTTTTAATTATTTTTTATTCAAAAATAAATTTTATTTACCTAATTAGAAAGTCAGCCCACCGTTGTGGATGAGGGGTTAGCGACTCTAACTCCGAACCCAGCGGGCCTGGGTTTGATCCCCGGTCGGGACGAGTTGCCTGGGTGAGGTTTTTTAAGGGTTTTCCCCTCACTCCCTCTGGCTGAATAGCAGGTAACTTTATCAGGCGATTGGAACCCCACTCATCTTCGCCACTTCCTTTCCTCCCCTATAATCCTTCATTCATCATCCCGTTACTTCTTCTGGTTTTCAGATCGCTCTACAGGCGGCCCTCCGAAGCTGCTGGCTCTCTCGACCGGCCTCCGTGGATAGTATTCAAGTGATGATGGATAGCTTCTGCAACGGAACCTTCTCGGGGGAGGACTTCCGCCTCGGACCGTTAAGGGAGCCTTGGGAGAGTTGCCGAAGCAGGAGTGCCACATGTTCTCTATTGGCTGTAGGGACCGGTCATTAAGGGAGTTAAGTGGTTGGTCGGTGCGCGTAGAGGATCGGTGGGCACGCAAGTTATCCCATATAGAGGAGTGTACAATAGACATCAGGTCGTAGTGCGTGGGATGTTACCTCCATCCTAACAAGAAAAAAATTAGAAAGTCAAAAGTAATGTAAAAATCTGTAACACTGCATATAATATTAATCGTGCTTTATGTAAGACTTCGCTTTTCCCAATGGGAGTGATTTCCCAATTTTATAGGTTTCGAAATATTGCAATAATTGATGTAATTAAATCTGAAACGTGATACAATTGGCGGATTACAGAAACATCATATTCTTCACTAGTACACATTCATGAGAGAATGTACAAAATATAACAGATTTTTCAAAAGTAAGAGGTGGCTTGATCATATTTTCTACACAACTTTAAAACTTCTGGCATTGCCATATTACACAAGAAATATGTTTTTACACCACCGCCCATTGCAATAACTTCATCGTTGATGTTGTATATGTCTATATTTTTGTTATTGTGCAAGTAACAGCTTCTCTTCAATGCTATATAAAGCAGTTCTGAGTTCTTGTTCTGGGATATTTGCCGTAATATATACAATGGAGTCGCAGGCTTGCTCAAGATCACTCTTTCCTTCAGACAGCCTCACAACCAATAAACTTATGCATTAATATCTGGCGAGCTTGCAGGCCAAGTTAAAGGAAAGTGCTTGCTGATAACACGACCACAAGAGCAATCAGAAACAAACGCATTGTCACGGAGAAGGAAAAAAATCCCATTTCTTATGTAATAAGTACACAGTGGATGCGGGATGACTTATCGTTGAATTTAAGTGCACATTTACTATATGTAAATTTTTTTTTTCATTCAGACCATTGACTGAACAGGTTTTAAACGTAAACAGACGATGTCAACATGCTACTGTATCTCCGTACAGTCAGAAAGAAAAGAAAAATAACGTACTGTAGAACATACCTTGCAAGGTTCAGTCCTCGTCATCACTGATGCAATTGCCAGCGTTGCAGTAAACGACGCTATATTCTCGTAAGTTGTCGAAGCTGAATCGTCTTCGCCTATCGCTTAGACAGTTTTTGTATCGAGAGAATTTGTGAGGAAAAGCTCTAAAATGGGAATCATTCAATTTCTTTAGAGGAATATTTGTACTGAGCATTATGTTGCACGTGTCGTTAGACCCGCACAACTAAATGATGATGATGATGATGATGATTCCTCAGATTTCGTTTCAACGCATTTCCTGTGCGATGTACTGTTGCAATGTTTCTCTATAGCCTGAGTTGTTCTGGTTTTTATTTTAATTTTACATGGATTACACTATATTGTCTTCGTTAATACATAAAATGTCACTCTCATACTTCTTAATTGCATTTCGTATCTCTGAGAGAATTTAACGTTTTGCCATTATGAATCGATCAGCACAACATATTCAACGCGTACTAAATACTTGAGCAGGATAACACAACTTAACACATTGCGTTGCAATGTTACTATGAACTGATCGGGGTTCCTTCGTTTTGTACGCTCCCGTACTCGCCAGGTACACAAAAGACGGACGGCGCGGCACGTGCCATATACTCCCATACGAAACAACTTCACTTTTCCTTAAGTCACCCTGCATCCGCTGTCTAGTAATAAGCCAGTGCGAAATGTTTAATATTTTGTAGATAATGAAGAAAATTTGAGCAATCAAAATTACTTCTCACTTCTGAAAAACCTTACAGGCTATTTTACTTTCTTTGGCATAGGATATGCAGCTTTCTCTACTACCGCTAACATAGGATTTAGATTCTTGGACAAATTTTATTTTCAGCGTGTTTTATAATGTAAAAGCCGTTCTGAAACTTTTTTTATCTTCTTTGTATAAAGTTGATACGCAATAAAATAAATCTGCTCTTGTGGAAGTGACACGGGTTACTATAATATAAAAGTTGTTCTAATGATCTTCTGTATCATCCCTAAAAGTCTGTAATAAAGTCACAGGATCACCCGCTATATCTGAGACTGCTGTGATATGTTTCGCGTAATAGATTGTTGAAAGCCATGAAAAGAAAATAATATCCTACGAGCAAATACTTCTATAACTGTAGAAAATCGAGAAGAGTTTTTAGAATAATGATGAAGGAAGTGTGGTCGGGTATTTATAACAGAAAATGAATAGAAAATGTTCTTAAATTCGATTAGTGTTCACGACTCTAGTCTAACTACTGGTACAACTTAACAGCTTTTGCTATGCAGATCCGATATCGGGTTCTTAGCTCCAATAAGATTAAGCATTCTGCCTCCTTTGAACACGTTTGCTACGAAGTATTTTAAGAACGTCGCGTGAGGCTACAGTTGAAACATAAATTGGAGTTCAGGTTCAAGTTCACCTACAGCTTATCCGTGATGCATAGTCGATGAAAAGTTGCTGTAAGTCACATTTGAAATTATTCTTGGGTCCCGTACCACACAGCCATACAAACTTCAGATAAATAGCGCTCTGTTTTTTCACCTAAGATAATACACAGCGGTATTCAATCCAGACAGCCCGGATTCGATCTCCAGCTTGGTCGTAATGTAATTTGTGGTGGAAAAATCAGACTTGTATAGAACTTTCTCGGGGTACTTCCTTTTCCTTCTTTTTTCTGCCAATAAGCTTAACCTCTCCATTATTTTATTTACCATGTAAGTTACAACAGTTAAAAATAAGCTGAAGTGAAGTCTTGGGGTAGTACCAGTTTCCCATACTCATATAAAGTATCAAGTCTGGGCTCCGGCTCGGCATGTGGAGGTCTCATATAGGAATGGAGACCTAGGGCTGAGACAGGATGGCCCACCTGTCAAAGTTGGATACACAAATGTTATAGAGACGCACAATAGAACCCCATGAGCGTATGTCTAGCATTCCTAAGCAATACCACGATATAATGCACCATCCCATTGACTATGAATAAACATTGGTACATTGAACGAAAATGAAACACACGATCATGACACACACTATCTAATTATAAAGATATGAAAGCATGGAGTAGGCCTAATTCAAAAATATCCGCAGGTGCATTCTAACTTTATCTTTGCTGTGGATTTCACCTAGCGTTAAAGTTGCGCCATAGGTCTCTCGTATAACAAAAAATTCTTAAGAATAGGATATATAAAATGTACATAATCTTCATCTATTCTCATAAAGAGAGTAATAATCTTATGTTTCAGTTCAGGAGAACGCCAATTCAATTATGCGCAGCTGGGTAACTTTCGGTGCTGGACTCCGGACTCATTTCACCGGCATTATCACCTTCATATCATTCAGACGCTAAATCACCTAGATGTTGATACAGCGTCGTAAAATAACCCAATAAAATAAATAAATTATGCGCAATGTTCAAAACACACAGAGGTGAGCCTGCCTGGAGAAAAATAAAAAAAAGAGGTTGATGCCGCCAAATTACTCTTCAAGGAACGACCATTCATGTAAATTGAGGGAAAGGAGACACAGGACGGACACTGGAAAGTGTTCTTTTCTCAATCGTACTATCAGGGACTGGAATGCTTTACCTCGAGACATACTAAAGGCTTTATCAATAACCAAAAATGTATTTAAAAATAGGCTTAAGGACTTCACTTAAGTAGTATATTACACACACTACTTAAAGAGAGTAATTGAAGTTTTGTTATTTGAAGTGTTGTATCAGTGAAGAAGTATGTTGTGTCACTGAAGTGTGTTGTGTAAGCGAAGTGTGTTTGTCAGTGAAGTTTTATAGTTTATTGTGGTAATGCAAAGTATTTGAACAGCGAAATGTGTTTGATGTGTTAGTGAAATCAGGATAGTATCAGTGAAAAGTGATGTAGTTACAGTGCAGTGAGTGAGTTGACAGCGAAATACGTGTAGTGCTAAAAGGTACTTGTGTATGTATGAACATATCATATTCATCGGTTTTAGTTCGAACTTAGAGTTAAGATACAAATTAGATTTACTTTAAATGTTCTTTTAAAAAACTTAAAATTGTTTAGTCGACACGTTAAAAGTGTTAAAATTTCTTAAAAAAAGGTTATGTACCTTAGACAGACGGCCCGTTTCGATGCCGGTGCTGCGTCACCTTCAGTGTCCTACGAACTCCTGTTCGTGTTGATCTTGAATTCTGCCATTTGCATTCGTCAGTTGTAGGGTGGGGGTGTGTTACTCTTATGGTGGAGGGTGGTTGTGTGTTATGTATTATGATATCGAACAGTGTGTGGGTATTGAACTGTAATTGTGTATTAAGTATATGATGTGGGTTTGTTATTTTATGTTTGTATATTTCGTATTGTTATAAGATGTAGGTATAACTATGGACGTTTTGATGTGATGTGTAGAATTTCCATATCTGTTTCTATATTATTGTAGTCGTGATTATTGTTATAATATGTTCTGCGTAATTTGATGTGATGTAGGGTTTGCTTTTAGCTTTAATGTATTCATTATATCTTGTTTGAAAGGATATTCCTGTATGTCCTATGTAAAAATTTAAGTTTGTAAACGCCATTGAATTGTATTTATTTGAATGTTTGATGTGATTATTTAGATATTTCTGTGTTGTGTTATTTGTTTTATGCTCGACCATGCCGAAATGTAGTAATTATACACCTGGTAGCAGACCTTTAATGCATGTCATTAAAGTACACCTACTCATTAAAGGTCAGGTCTTTCACCCAATGACGACTCAGGTTACAACTGTTCAGCCAATGACAGGTCAGCTTTCTACCGTTATAAAACCGCAAGTATCGATTATTCTCGGATATGCAATCGAAAGAGTATTAGCGAAAAGTCACGGAGGCTGGAAATCCAATACTGTCGTAGAAGGTTATGTTCGGTTACTACAATAATTAGCGTTAATTGTAAATAATATTCAAATAAATTCAATTTGTCATCTCGTTTTTCAATGTCTAATTTAATTTCAATGTTATCTCTGTAGGTTCTTATGGCCTAGCAAGGTCAATGTGAACATCTGTTCCTCGGAAAAAATCAATACTTTCGCGTCTGCCAACATCTCACAACATACGGGACATTGGTCAAGGTCAGATACAAAGAAAATTAATAATATCAAGTTAGAAATATGGTCGAGCATAAAAAGTCGCATGAAACTCGCCTATAATGGTAATTAAGAAGCTGGTATGAAAATTATGAAACTCGCTTGCGCTCGTTTCATAATTATCCATACTCGCTTCTTAATTACCTTCATTATAGGCTCGTTGCATAATGTACTATTGTATGCTATCTTGTATTTTAGTTTTCTGAACGAAGTTGCAATTTTGTAAGTATTGGTATTTTGATATGTTAATGTTACGTATTTATTCTCACACAGTGTTTGTTTTGGTTTGTTCTGTTTTTGTTTTCCTTTTTTTTATTAATGTGCCTATTATGTTAGGGTTATACCCATTGTCTTGTGCTATATATTTTATTGTGTTTAGTTCTTCAGTGTAGTTGTCATTGTTCATTGATATGTTAATTAATCTGTGTCATTGTAAAGCTATAACCAGTTGGTGTTAAATCTCGGACAGCAACTCGTCTTACTGCTGCTCTAGTCTGTGTCTATGTTGAAGTGCGAACTACGCGCTTGAGTTTACAAACATTAAGGGAATACGAGCAAAGCTGTCGACCACTTTAGAACGTGAAGTACAATTGGAGTGATGGAATTTTGGAGGCTTTGGTAGTAATCATATTCACAACTGATTCGGCAAGGTCCTATTTTAGGAGACGAACGAATATTTATTATGCGATTATTGCATGAAAGATGTTCTAATCCAGCAGTGAAGAATACCGTAATGTCAGTGCCTATGACGCTCGTGATGCACAGAACAATGTTGCTCGAAGAGCCATCATGGACCCTGATTAATATAAACCGAATAAGAAATGTCTATATGAAAGTTGATGAATTTGCGAACTACATTGTCCAACGTGTTGTGTACAAGAAATTGCATCGCGGTATATGTCTTAACCTATAGTGAATGAATAAAAATTATATTACGCAGTTAATGAAGATTCTATATTTCCATATGCAAGAATTATGCTTTATAATCTCCTCACAGAATCTATGGGTTTCCTTCCATTAAATATTTTAAGGTGATGGTATGGACTGGCTTAAAAAAAATTCATATAAACATGTGTCCAATTTTCAATGGGTGTAGAAATACAACTCTTTGAATGTTACGCATAACAAACCCTAAAAGTAGCAAGAAGGAAAGACATATTTTATATTTATATTTTCCATTAATATTATGTTTAATGTTATAGACTGATATTATTTAAATTTCTACCTAATACATATTAACTAAACGTTTGTTATTAAGTTTATAGAGCAAAACATTCATATATATTTTATGTCCAGGAGACTGCCTAATATATACTGTACATGTACTATGCACTTCATGTTTATGGATATTAAATGATAAAAAAGAAAGTTACAACATATAGTCTATTTGGTTGATGATAAAACCAATGAACAGCTACAGTTCAACTCTTACATTGCACGTGTATTGTAGCTAGGATAGGAGTGGAAGTCAGGTGGTTTGTTTTGCTAGAGTCTGCGCAAGGTGCAATATCGCTTACGATACTGAATAAAGTACAGTAGAGCGTCTTGTTTAGGCACAGTGAAAACGTAAACAAAGTGAAGGTAATGTGTGGGGGAAGGACGAGTCATACGATAAACACGAGGGATGCACAAGGTTTTAGTTACAACATTTATGGCGGAGCATTAATGGAATTTATATTTTCCAAAAAACATACAAAACAAAACAACAAAAATTGCATAACGCTATCGTATACACATTTTAACAAGCAAGCAATTGTAACGTTGAAATAATTCAATATAACAAACCAAATTTTGCTACTTATATGATGCTGCTTTCAAGTAGCATTTTTGACGGTCATGAATTTCATTCTCTCTATGACCAACATAACAGGTACTGTACTTGAATAAATTGAACTTTGAGAAGGAATAATTCTGTTTAGGAAATAGTGTTGTCACTTGAGACCAATATACTGTAGTTTTATTAATTAGGCCACAGAAGACAGTGATATTGTTAGTCATATAAAGAATGAAATTTATGACCGTAAAAAATGCTGCTTGAAAGCAACATCATATAAGTAGCAAAATTTGATTTGTTACATTGAATTATTTCGACGTTACAATTGCTTGTTTGTTAAAATGAATCGATTATTTTAGAAAGGGCACAAGTCACATTTTGTGAAAATTGAAGTTTTATTAAATACTGTATATACTCTATTGGAGTAGTCATATTTAGTTTAGAAAGAGCACATTCCTAACTCGACTCCATTTTTTGCTATGGAGGTTAGATAAATACTTTCCTTTGAGAACCTGGATATGTGTCTTTTCTTCACTAAACTGTCTGCAGTCAACATTCGCGCAAGAAGGTCCTCAATTATGTAAGTGATGAGCAAAGCTCGGAACTTGGGGACTTGTGTCTTTGAACGTGGCTAAGCGACCGGACTTCAATGTCAACAAACTCCCGTTTCCAGCACAGAGGTACTGTCAGGTCTGCTACAAAAGTAGTTCCTGACTGGAACAACATAATGATAATATTATGGTAGGTTGAAACAAGTAATTTTATAGCATATATATATATATATATATATATATATATATAAACATGCAAAATATATCAAATTTACAGTTCTGCTCTGTACATTTTATTACAGTGTATGACTACATACATTCGAAGATTTTCCAACCCATACCGTCTTCGTCTGCTAGTTAAACATGATTTGAAAGGAAAGAAACTTATTTCCACGTCACATGAAGTGACGGGAGCAAAATTATTTTTTTAATTTCATTTATTTTAACTAGCTACCTACTGAATACAAATTACATTTATAAAACAAAAATGTTTCTAGCCACTGCCGTAAGAGCCAGGCTCGTGTACGGTGTGGTCTTAGTCAATAATATAACATAAAATTTACAAGGACACTTTACTAAATACAGTAAGTAACTTAATTCAAACCAATAAATACAACACAAGAGCAAGAATAAAGAAGAAAGAGAAAAATAGAGAAAAATACACATTTAATATAAATTGACAATTCGACAGAAGCCAGTGATATTCAATAAAAACGAGAATATAGTAGACAGAAATAAAAGGTAAAAAAAAATACATTTGTTAATATTATATTATATCGTGGATAATTTTACAAATTTATTTTTTAAAAGCTTCAATTTTAAAAAATTTCGAATTTGGAAAATGGTTTGTAATTGTATTATAAAGTCTTAGGCCGAAATAAAGTATTGAATATTTTCACTGTCACTGTTTCCTGTTCGATTTTCAGTAGTTGTTAGCTGATCTCGTATCTGAGAAAGATAAGTATCCTAAATTTGTCTCGAAAATAGTTTTCAATTTCTATGTCACTACTAGGGAAGGTTCCACTACGACTTGATCCATGGCTATGGACAAATTTTCCATCGTTTTAAGGGACTGCAATGTATTTCAATGAATGCCTGTTTCCAATCTCTAGTTTGTGTTTGACACAAGTTACAAAATATAAACTCTTCATTCGAAGAAAATAATGTATCTCCTCAGAATTCCTTCACGAAATTCTGTACCTAAATTTTAAGAAATATATTTTCAAACGTATACAATACCCATTCGAATAATACGTATTTTCTTATTTTCAAACAGACCGTTTACCTCTAATTAATTATCTGAATGTCATTGGCTTCGACACGACACAGATTCCTCGTCCGTCTTCCTGTCATTCGATGTGACCACTTTCTTAGTACACACGACTGTCCCTGAGCACTTGCAGGGTGAGCTTTGTGTACGTTGTACCTGTAACCTTACTCATGAACACGACACACAAGTCCCCAAGTTCCGAGCTTTGGTGATGAGGTAAAGTCTTCCAATGACACAGCTGTGAATTGGCCAACTACAACACAGGGCAATGCAGAGTACAATTTTTAATGCCAAAAGTGAAAATAAGAAACATATTTACATGTTTATCACCATTTTGTATATTTATTGTTCATTATAGCATTGTTTTGTAATATTTCCACTTTTTGAAATCTCCTTGTTCCTGTGTTTAGTTTAAAGAGGGCACATGTGCAAGAAAAAAAAACTCCATAGAAGTCACCCTTTTCATTAAAAAATCTGAAACTCTTATGTAAAGTCTACTTTATTATCCTTCATAAGATTCAACATAAAGAATTGAAAACAAATTTTTTTCTTTAATATAAATAGTTTTTGTGTCACTTGTAAAATTGGAAAAATGTGACTTGTGCCCTTTCTAAAATAAACGATTCAAATGTGTGTATGATAACGTTATGCAATTTGAGTTCTTTTGTTTTGTGTGTTTTTAGAAAATATAATTTCAATTAATGCTCCCCCATAAATGTTGTAACTAAAACCTTGTGCATCCCTCGTGTTTATCGTATGACTCGTCCTCCCCCGACACGTTACCTGCACTTTGTTTAGTGCCTACGTTTTCACTGTGCCTAAACGAGACGCTTTACTGTAAATAATTTTAGACGGTCAAACATTAAACATAAATATATCGTCAGGTTTATGACTAAGCCTACTCATCAGGTGAATTTCATGTGACATGCCACATTAACATAATACTGGAATTCTAAATTTTTTAAATATATTTCTCGCGTGTATTGGGCTATGAGTCCAGTAGATTTTCTCAAGCGAGGGATATGTTCAAACATGAGTATAATTGATATGATATGATATCATATCATATATTTATTCCACCAGCTTACATCGGTCGTGATGGCCCTTCACATTTCTGTATACAGTGCCATCACTCCCTTGGATAAATAACATTCTGCCTACGCTTTCTCTAAACCTACATATTACATATAAATGACCCTGATCACTTTTCTATCACGTCCCTCACCTCTTGTTTCCCTCCCTTCTTCTTATATTTACCCTTCCCTTTCCTAGTTATCTATCTTATTCTTACTAATCTCATTTAACTAACCAATGACTTCTCTCAACCTCTCATTAATTGTTCCTAACATTGTTTACATTAGTTGAACTCTTCCATAGTTGTTAACTTATTTATTCACTTGAATCACTAACGTTCACTAACCACTCATTCCCATTAACCTAATCTGTATATTTTCAGACGAAGTAGTTTCTACAGTTTCATTACATTTCCATTCCCACTTTCGTTATTATATTTGTATCACTACTTACTTATTATCACTCTCTGGTTATTACTTGCATCTTATCCTTTTTCACTATTATTCCCTTGCCTTACCGTCTTTTCTGTCACTATCACTCTTTTAACTTTGTCACTTTCTTACGTTTTGTCACTCATGCATACTATATTCACTTTATCACTTTCCTATGTCTTGTCACTCAAAACATGAGTATTATTAAAAAATATATATAAATATGATACCGTAACTTAAAAATGTATACAATAATATGAGAAGCAAATTAAACACAATTAGCCCAAAGACTTTGAAACAGGGGTTCCACTAGTCTACACGCTAGAATTTTATATCTAAAACATAAGAGCTGCTACAAATGAACAGTCATATAACTAAAGAATAACATTCTGATATCAAAAGTTCTTCTCCTTTGTAAAAGATACATCTGTTCGCTTACCTACGCCTGTAATATAAGAGCGTATGAGCCCATCTTTCAAACTCTGAAATTTGGTATGAATTTAATTCGAGAAACTCGAGTACCTTGCCAGATGGGGCTATACAGTCACGGACAGAAATATAGGCACAGAGGAACTCCAAACATTAACTTCATGCTAACGACCCAGAACAAAATTCAGGTGGCCAAAATTTTGTTTCTGAGTCTGTATATACAGGTATCGAAAATGTTCATTGTTAGGACACTTCACCCTTTTGTTGTGCAAGATACTAGTATAGAGAAAACAAACTGTAAACACTAAAGCAAACAGCATAATCTTATCTGTTAGGGGCACTATATGATGGGACACAAATATAGGCAGAGCAAACTAAATCCAGGAAAGAGGCATCAGTAGTCTTAGCTGTTATGGAATACACATTCAGCAAGCTACAACTTCGTAAACAAACAATGTAAGTGTTACTGAGCACAATAGGAAAGAAGGAAAAAAAAGTTGACAATAATTAAAAAAGAGAAATTATAATGAACCTACATAAAGAACAACAATCTTGCAGTGGAACAGGCAAAATTGTGAACGAAAGTCGCTTTACAGTAGGAACATTAATCAGAAATTTCAACAAAACAAAAACATTGATAAACAAGCCTCGAACAGGGCAGCCATCTAAGCCAGAAAGCCAGACAACAGGAAAAGAAGAAAAATTATGAAACTGGTTAAAAATATCGCATGACTATCTCAACACAAACAGCAGTACAGTTAAAAGAATATTTATAAAATGACGTATATCTCCGTACAATGAGAAAAGCACTACACAAAAATGGGTACTATGCAAGAGTGGCAAGAATGAAGTTCTATGCACGGTATAAGGGATAAAAGTGCCGTCCTTTTACCAGTCGTCGGGAACGGTCTACAGGATCAAAAAATGTCCATACAACATAGGGTCAAAACTCCATATTTCCTCCAGAATAAAAATATTTCTTTCTTTATTATATTTGCGTTATACTGCTTATGTCGTTACTAAAATTACGAAAACAATTACATCAGTAGATACATATAGCAAAGAGTTAATATTAATTTAAATAAATATTTGTATGTTCTATTACGTTTTCGTGAAATTAAATAGAAATGCATGCTTAAATTTGTTAATATTCTGGCGTGAGAGACGTGGCAACGTGTTCACCAGGCAGTAGTCTGCACAGACGTAAGTACAAATCAGCTGAGTTCAAGCTCCCTGTCCATAGCTCTACTGCCGAGCAGATGACAGTTTAGTACAGAGTAAGTTATTCAATAAACAACTTACAATGTCATACACAGTTTAATAATATCGTGTTAATAATTTATGGAGGAAGTCGTCGTAATTCAAGTGCTGCAAGAAGGATGTACCGTCAACGTTTTCCGCAAAGAAGGTTACCTAATCGGCGAACTTTTGTAATAGTTTCTAAACGATTATTAGAAACTGGCAGTCTTGAACGTGTCCGCAACAACTGGACTAGAAGATGTGATGCCTGCCTTTAGAACGACGGTGGACACGTGGAAAATCTTATATACATCGGTATGTACAATTTTCATATGTAATTTAACGAGATCGTATTGATACGAAAATAAGCTGAACTTAGACAATCAATTATGAATGGTTTATCTGTAAGAAATGATTTTTCGTCAAGTGTCATGTCGTCAAATATGACAAACTGCAAACTTCAAGTTTTTTTTTAATGTTACTATTTTATGGAACCGGGAGAGATTAAAATTTTTCACTAGAAAAAAAGAACGTTCGTGTGAATTTGAGCAGTGAACGATTATTATTTATTTTTAGACGTACAATAAGAAATGGAGCAATACTGATAAATAAAGTGGAAATTTACCATAATGTACTGTTAATGAGATGGAAAGTTTGTATTTGCTGCTCGTTTTATGTAAAAAACAGCTGGCCTAGTCCGGCCCTGCATTAGAAGAGAGCACCTGTTTTGTAACGGTACGTCTGTCCCCGCTTCAGCTGTACAGTATAGCCTACCTGTAAACCCCCTTCTCCCATCCAACAACATTCTCAAACGCTGCATATTGTAAACTTTAATGATTCGTTAAATATTGCAATTAGAAAACAACTGTGAGAACACTTTTCTTCCTTATGACATCAATAATCATCAGTTAAAATAATGGTAATTCCCCCTTACACCCTATAGAAGCAAAGTAAATATGAAGAAGAGAGTCCTGTTTGCTAATGAATATGTGTCCGAAGATTCTGAGTTGTGGGAAAAAGTTATATTTTCTGATGAGAGCAAAGTTAACATTTCTCAAAATAATGGATGAATTTTGGTGTGAAGAACAAGGAAATGAGAGTGGGATTTGGAAAATATCCAATCCACTGTAAAACATATAGGTGATGGTGGTGTATGACAGCTAATGGGCAGGTGAACTTGTGTTTATTTGCGGGACAAACAATATATTTTGCAAAACTATCTCGAGGAAAATGCAAACCGGGCCTGGCAGACAATTACTACTTCAACACGACAATGAACCTAAACATACTACAGAAATTGTTCGTCTGTGGATCGTCTACAACATCCCTCAACAACTTCACACTCTTCCACAATCGCCAGATATTAACCTCATTGAATATCTTTGGGATGATTTGGGCAGAAGAGTGCGTAAACACGCCAGAACTAGAAAAAAAAAAACAATTGAAGGATATGCTTCTGAAAGAAATGTCGAGAAATATGGGCTGAAGTCTCTGTGCACTGGTAAACTTCTTGGTTCCATTCAAAACAGGATTAAGATGGTTATTGACAGAGAATTTATTTTTATTTTATTGGGTTATTTTACGACGCTTTATCAACATCTAGGTTATTTAGCGTCTGAATGAGATGGTGATAATGCCGGTGAAATGAGTCCGGGGTCCAATACTGAAAGTTACCCAGCATTTGCTCATATTGGGTTGAGGGAAAACCCCGGAAAAAACCTCAACCAGGTAACTTGCCCCGACCGGGAATTGAACCCGGGCCACCTGGTTTCGCGGCCAGACGCGCTGACCGTTACTCCACAGGTTTGGACTTCACAGAGAAGGAAAGTCGACGAAGTACTAAATGAGTGATCATCTTGCTTGTGGAAACAAAAAAACTAACCAAAATTATACTATGCCTATACTTGTGTTCACTATTAACAGAGATAAACAGAACAATTATTTTACTTTCTGTGTTAAAGTAACCTTTACTTTGCTTTCTATAATATTATTTTGTATTTACAGTAGTGGATATTAATTTATTTTCAGTTCCAGTGTTATATTTGTATGATAGAGTGAACTATAAATTTGTAAATCTATATTCTGATGATGTATTTATACTTCTGTCCGTGGCTGTACATTAAGCTGAAGATATAAGCAAAGACTTTCGCAAGGAATGGAATATGTACATCCAATCGCTAGAAGACGAAAAGAGGAAAAACCGGTTCTAACCGTAGGCTATGTCACACTGCTTGTCATTCATATAGGGCAACTTCAGTAAACGCAAATAGATATTCTCTGCTTGCTTCAGAACCACCGCAGTGAATATTTAATTTCGACATGAAACCGCTCTCTAATTTGCCATTAATATGGAGCGTTTCTGTCATTATCTGTGCAATATTTCAGTAAAATATTTTCTCTAATTAAATTAAAATTGGCGCATCGCACTGAACTACAATAAATGCGAACCAATGATATTTATTTTGTGTTGTCCTGCTAATAATCCATGCATAAATCTTTCAACCATCGTGATACCGTGGAAACCAAAGGATGAAGCTGTAAAATATCTTGGAGTGCACTTAGATCGCCGTCTATTATGGAACATTATATCAACAACAAACTTAAATTGGTCTAATGAAGACTCACTAAATTATACCCGCTCCTCAACATGAAATCATCTCGAAAGATACAAAATTGCATGCTACTAATTGCACGTTACTTTACAAATCTCTATTACGACCTCTACTGCTTTATGCCTGTACTGTCTGGGTAGGAGCTACAATAAGTGAAATTAAACATATCCAGTCATTTAAAATGAAGTCCTACGAATTTCACTCAATTCTCCTTGGTTTGTCCGTAACAGCCAACTACACAGAGAAACTGGTATTGACACAAACAGTTTATTCATTTACAAGCTAAGAAGTTCTATAACAACTTAGAAAATGTTCCAGGCGCCATTCACTACTCTCTCGGAAGAAAGTTCACATTTCCCACCAGAATCAAGAACCGACTTCTAATGGACCTCATATTATAATCAAAATTTATCACACCAACCTATGTATATAGTTTATTAACAATTTTTTGTTCACTGAGGAGCCCCAATCTAGGTTGCCCTCAATTCTATGTCAAGTATTTTATCTGTATTTTATTCAGAAGTGGTCTGTATAGCGCTAAATGCGCTAATCGATCAATAAATAATTATAAAAAAATTAAACACCTGTTCAGGCAAGTTACGTGAAGGAGGAAAGCAGCTGTTTTTGCATCATTTTGGTCCATGGGAATACTTGGCGATGAAAACTAAGTAATAGGCGTAAAATTCTCTCATTTTAGCCTAACACAGTGCACAAAATGAGGCAATATTCTCCTCACTTCCACTTCTTTATGCTGAACAGAAGTACGGTATATTCATAATCCTGGTCGGGAAGGTCCATAGAGGGCCAAAACAGACGTCTGGTCTCACGATCATATTATTTAACAGCGGTTAACGATCATCTCGTTCCATCATTATCATGTGGTTAGCACGATGATTCAGCCATTTACAGTTGGTTCCCAAAACTAGATTTCGCTACCTATCGTCTCTCCCCAAATTCATCACGATCCTGGTTAGGCACCAGTATTATGCGCACTGGCCGAAATTTCATAAGAAAATTTTTCTCTCCACGTAAGCTATAATGATTTCGTATTGCTATCTATGTGCTTTCAGGACAACTTCCTGGATATATTTGTGACAACATATTTAGATAATGCAAACATTATTGCATCCAACCATTTAGAATTATGTTAAAAATTGTGTTTTAGTACGCTTGGAGTCAAACCCATTTTTCAGATTAATTATATAGGCTACATATTTAGAATTATATTATCAATATTCAATATTCTCTTGCTTCGATGACAAGATTTTAAATTTATTCGATTTTATAACATGATTTAAGAGAAATCTAATCAAATAATTCAGATTTTCCTTTCCACTTTCAGGTATAATATTTATTATGTCACGTTTAATAAGCAACACACTTGGAAAATGAAAATCATATTAAAAATATTTCAATTATGAAATTATAATAGATAATTGAAATGTTGGCTCTATAGAACTCAATCTGTAAATTACACGAAGAAGGCGAAAAGTCTATCTCCTCTTTAAAAAAATTGTCAATTGGCCTATTATATACTGAAAACTTTGAGAACCTCATTGTCGACATTTTTTCATATAAATTAGTGTTATTTGGAAGATGGCATGAAATGGTACATTATTTTTATTCGGTGAATAACATTAAACAACGCACTTTCATTTGTACAGAGATTAGGCTAATAATAATAATAATAATAATAATAATAATAATAATTTATTTTACCTGGCACAGTTAAGGCCATACGGCTTTCTCTAACACTCAACCAGGACTAAAACTGCGACACAAAAACATTACAAATTTGCAAAATACAGCACACACAAAAAAACTGAAATAGATAATCATAATACAATATAAACGACAAGGTTGCCCTCGGTAGCGTAGTTGGTATAGCGCTGGCCTTCTATGGTCGAGGTTGCGGGTTCGATCACGGCCGAGATCAATGGCATTTAAATGCGACAGGCTCATGTCAGTAGATTTACTGGCATGTAAAAGAACTCCTGCGGGACAAAATTCCGGCACACAGGCGACGCTGATAAAACCTCTGCAGTTGTGAGCGTCGTAAATAAACCATAATTTAAATTATTAAACGGCAAGTCAGTAGAAATGAGACAATAATATATAAAATACAGAAATAAAGAAAAAGCTATAAGAAAATGTGGACAGTAAGTCGAAATGAATTAGACTACAATGTATAAAAATATGAGATAATAATAATAATAATAATAATAATAATAATAATAATAATAATAACAAACTAGTAAAGTACAAAGCATACAATGAACATAATATTCATTCGGTACACACAGCAAGGAAAATTATGAATATAAGTAGCTCAAGTTATCGTATGATAGAAATGCCATTATCGGGAAATATGATGAAACAAAAACATAAAAAAAATATCACTAGAATATAAAGAATGTAGTGAATATGTGGGAACTTGCATTACAACACTTGTCATAACAGTAAGTTTGCTTGGCAACTTATTACAAGATAATTTTAACTTGAATTTAAACGATTTCAAGGCTCGGCAGCTCTTGACTTCAGGCGGCAGAGACTTCCAGTGACAAGAAGTAGCAACAGTGAAGGATTAGGAACAAAGAGATAATGTGTGGACTGGAATTTATAGTGTTATCGCGTTGTGATCGAGTATTAATATTATGTAGCAAGAGAGAATATGGAAACGGTCGGGAGAGAGGGATAAAGTGTACATAATTCGATATAATTTACTTTGATTTTATTTAACGGTGTATTACTGTAATTCATGAATGAATCAATGAATGAATATACCCGCTGTGTCTCATAAAGTGATAGGGACTTCTAAGGAAAGGGAAAGCTCATTTATTGTATATCTTACATGGTGAGCAACTCCACGTCGTAAGTGGAGTGATTATGCAGGATCTTTAAGTCTACTAATACTTCACATAGTACAGTTCACAATTCGTCATTTATGAGTTTGTGCACTAGTTCCTTCTGAGCACTTCTGCACCGCGACACTAGGCCAGTGAACTCTACTATTATCTATGCATTTCGAACTGGCGGCTCAAGGTCAAGCAATGGACTGCATTTGCCACATGAGCTTACCCCATTCCTGGACCATTCTCCTCAAATAAAGTTAGCCGGGGCAGCCGGAATTACCAGTGCTTCAGTTCACAGTTTTCAGTTCAGTGACTCGTGCGTGGTTTGTACTTTCGTACGTTTATACGTGACCTTGATCTGCCAGTTCGAAATGCCCCAGATAATAGTTGCTTGAAGAAGTCTGCCTATCTCCTTTTTTACTTGGTTATGTAACGACGCTGTATTAACTACTGGGTTATTTACCGCGGATTGAATTGACGATAGTGAGATAGTATTTTGGCGACATAAAGCCGAAGATTCGCCATAGATAACCAGATATTCACCTTACAGTTTCGTAAAACCTCGAAAAAAACCCACCACGTAATGAGCCCAGCGTGAATCGAAGCCACGCCCGAGCGCAACTTCGGATTAGCAGGCAAACGCTCTACCGCCTGAGCTACGTCGAAGAGATCTTCGTGGCCTATCCTTTGCCCTCTTGCCTGATTGTAACTCATTCTTCTCTTTATTTGCGGCATATGGAAGAGAAACGGGGTTTACGCAAGCTTTATTAGGTTTTTTTTTTCTTTCAAAGGCACACCGTTCTTTTATTGTAAAATGAATATAAATACTTACCCTTTTATGTTATCAACGTATCACATAGTTGTTAAATAAATAATTAACAAAAGAACAGGACAGAAATGAAACATCAATGCATTCTGCACTCAAGTCCGCATGCATCCAACAAAGGGACATCATTTTATCTTTTAATTAAACTTTTATTGCACCTGAGTTTTGGAATGTACTTCACTCCCACTCCTCCTAGTAGCAAACTTCCACACACAACCAAAGCCACATATGTAGTTAAAGTCGTCTTACGGTCATAGTAAACAATACAGAGTGAGTGAGTGAGTGAATATAGTACGTTCCAGAAATATGGTCACATTTTCCAGTGAAGAAAGAGCATTCATGCACTATTGAATCATATTTTCGCACATGTACTGTGTGTCCGTTTAGTTACATCGCATTCCATTTTCTCCAATCCATTTCTGCTCGCCCCTCTGTAAAGGCTAGTGGCTGAGCTGTGTTAGCTTTTTTCTGAAAACATTTGCTGTTTGGAACTAGACTTCTACGTAATATTATACAACTATTTAAAATAATTTAAATAAAATGGCCTCAGGTAATTTCCCCCTTCCTAAGACTCTCCTACATAACCACGTGGACGGACAGTAGATAACGTATCTGAGTAAATTTATCTATGCGGATCGGGCAGAAGTGAAGATTGAATTTACAGTATGTAAGTACTCTGTTTTAGAGTAGGTACAGAATCATTTGAACAGGCGTAGGATTATGGCTCCTCCATGTCGCCTGATTTGAGTGCTTTACATTATTCCTTTGGGGTTAATGTGAAACAGTTATGTTAGCTAAACATCCTACAACAATAGAAGAATTAAACAATTACAGTACATTCAAAGAACCATACATTCAATTTCAGAAGATTTACTTGAAAACGTTTTTGATAATATACACAAAAGAACTGAAGCCTGTATCGAAATGAACGAAAAATAATTTTCAATAATGCGTTTAAATATCCGTATTTTGATTATTTTTTTTAATTTAAATGCACTGTAAATATTCTATGCTAATGTGCTGTAGACAGTATACTATACATTGCATAATAAATAAGTCCGATTAGATAGTTCAGTTAGTGTGTAAAAACACTTAATGTTAATACTGTACTGTATTTTGATTAAATAAAGACCCGACGAAAATGATGAAATTCAAAATCGTAACATTTCCTACTTTACGTAAATGGTTGCACTAATTTTCTTTTCTCCTATATCTAGTAAATTTTTTTTTTTATTGTATTTTACACTAGTGTCGTCAAACTTCGGTCATGGAAGGGGGTAGCAAACGTTGTTTCTTGTTCTCAATCGTTAATCCAAAGGTATAGTCAGGTTAATATTGGAATTGTTATTAAAAACAAAATGATGTCCCTGTACAATGCTGAACTTCAACAACAGGAAATCTCCCCCACTATTGTAAACACAGCTGGGAACAATAAAATCATAATCTACAAGGATTTTGGTGGCGATAAATATAGGTTTAATATTATTAAAATATTTAAGAACTTAGGCTTTTGACCCGGTCTGACTCACTCTGCATTTCAAAGTACCAATGCATTACAAATATCATGTCAAGTCGATATATAAAACTGCTACCTGGAAAGGACAGAACAAAGGTGTTAAGTTAATGTTGCTCGCAGAAAAGAAAATGGATTTTATGTTATCGCATATCGTGAAGTTAAACCAAAGTTGATATCTTGCAAAGTTATAATAATAATGTACTCGAATCGAAATCATATAAAATATAATATATACACGAAAGTTTAATGATAGGGTGGTTAGTATTGCTACAGTGTCTGAAAAATCTCACACTGTATTATTTGGAATACTTGAGCGACGGGTAACCCAGAATTCGTAACAATATTCCAGACTATTTCCAAAACTTTTACTATTTTATTTCAAATTCTAGTAATAGCACAGGCATTACGTATGCTACTTTGGTCATTTTTAACCCTACTACTGAATTATTCATGGGTTGATTTGCATATGAAGTAATATAATCAGGTAAGATAACTTCTTCATTTCAGGAATACTTGTTAGTATTTTTATGTAGAGTTACGTGCACAACTAACAAAAATATGAGTAATCGAAAATGGAATTGTTTTACATTTCCTTCAGACGCTTTCTCAAATCGATTATTGTCGTGATAATAAGAGGAGAATAGAAAGTTTCACTAGCAAATTAACTTCCACATTTCATTACCTATTGATTTAAGTCAATATAATTTCCTGTGCTGAGCATAAAGTGACACTTCACATTATTTCCATAATATACAGGGTGATTCACGAAGATTTACTGTCCTTTACGGAGCTTATTTCTGAAGACATTTTGAGCAAAAAAGAAGTCATATAAACATTTGCCCTTATCTCAGTATTTTCATAGTTACATTAATTTGAAGTTGTTAGTAAAATACATTTTGTTTTTAGTTTTAAGGGCAAAATATATTACAAATAGAGAATGAACTATTCAGAAGCGTAATTTCTTTAATTGGCTAGTGTTCTGAAGCTAAAAATGTGCTGTTAATTGTTTTGCACATATTTTATTTTTCAATTTTTAACTAAAAATTACATCATTCTTATGCACTTCTCAAAAAAATTGTTACAAATCATACGACATTAGGAACTTGATTCTTTAGAGTTTAATTATGCATCCTAATATACAGTCTCAAAGAATTTACAAGAGTGGCGGAATTTATGCCAAATTGTGATAAATGCGTAAGAAAATGTAATTTTTTAGTTAAAAATCTAAAACAAATTCTGTACGAAGCGACTATGGAATTCAAAACACATTTTTAGCTTCAAAATACTAGCTAATTAAAAATTGATACTCCTGAATAGTTAATTCTTTATCTGTAATATTCTTTTATCCTCAAAACTCAAGAATAATTGTATTTTAAAAACAACTTCAAATTAGTGTAATTCTGAAAATATATTGAGTTTAGGACAAATGTTTATATACATTTTTTTTGCTCAGAATGTCTTCGGAAATAAGCTGCGTAAAGGACGGTAAATCCTCGTGAATCACCCTGTATAAATCAACAATAATAACAATAAAATGATTCTTCCATTCTTAAAAAACAGAGCCATACCGATGCATAATCATATAAAAAATACATTAAAACAAAATCACAGATTGTGTTAATAGATAATTCAAGTATAAAACAAATTTTATAGATATCGGTATAGCCTAGTTAATTCTTTTGTTTCCTACCTTAGGAAAAACGGAAGGCAATATACGCTACTTTAAATATTTTGAATACTATCAATTCCTTCCTTCCTTTTTTCTTTGTTTGTTTGTTTCTTTCTTTCTTTCTCCTTCTATTTTTATTTTAGTAGGTTATTTTGCGACGCTTTATCAACATCTTAGGTTATTTAGCGTCTGAATGAGATGAAGGTGATAATGCCGGTGAAATGAATCTGGAGTCCAGCACCGAAAGTTACCCAGCATTTCTTCTTATTGGGTTGAGGGAAAACCCCGGAACAAAACCTCAACCTGGTAACTTGCCCCGACCAACAATCGAACCCGTGCCACCTGGTTTTGCGGTCAGACGCGCTAACCGTCACTCCACAGGTGTGGACATCTTCCATCTATCCACCTTTTTACCAATTTGAAATTGAAGTGGAACTAAATATGCACTGTGTATCAAAAAGAACTTTATAAGCTTATAGAAATTTATCCCTTCCAGCATCGTGATGAATTTTGGGAGCTACGATAGGTAGTGAAATCCGGTTACGACAACCAGCTATAACAGCTGAGGATTATCTTGTTAACCACACGATACCTCCGTTCTGGTTGGACGATCGTTCACCTCTGCCAAAGCATTTGGAAGTGAGGCAGTCGGTTGATCGGCCCTGGCTGTTAGTTGGCTGTTGCACCGTGGATTTATTTTTATTATAATAGAAGTAGTAGTAGTTTTGTAGCAGTATCATACTATTCTACACTAATGGCTTTTAGAGACCTCGGAGGTTCATTGCCACCCTCACATAACTCGCCATCTGTCCCTATCCTGAGCGAGATTAATCCAGTCTCTACCATCATGTCCCACCTCCCTCAAATCAATTTTGATATTATCCTCCCATCTATATCTCGGCCTCCCTAGATCTTTTTCTCTCCAACTAAAACTCTATAAGCAATTCTCGATTCGCCCATACCTGCTACATACCCTGCCCATCTCAAACGTCTAGATTTAATGTTTATAATTGTGTCAGTTGAATACAATGCGTGCAGTTCTGTGTTGTGTAACTTTCTCCAATCTCCTGTAATTTCATCATTCTTAGCTCCAAATATTTTGATAAGCACCTTATTCTCAAACACCCTTAACCTATGTTTCTCTCTCAAAGTAAGAGTCCAAGTTTCACATAAGAATAACCGGTAATTAAGCCTAAATTCTATCTTTCATCTTTTTTTGACAGCACACTGGATCACAAAAGCTTCTTAACCAAAATATATTAACAGACAATTCCCATATTTATTCCACGTTTAATTTCCTCACTAGTGTCATTTATATTTGTTACTGTTGCTCCAAGATACTTCAATTTTTCCACATCTTCAAAGAATAAATTTCCAATTTTTATATTTCCATTTCTTACTAATGTTCTGGTCACGAGACGTAATATGTATAGTAGTACCGGTAATAGTAGTAGTAAATTATATTTAAAGAAGTTTTTCCAACTGCAGAGGTTACCCATCTTGCAAATACAACGTGGTCAACAGCTGTCTGAAACTTTTTGTATCAAGGACAAGGATCTTTCATGTGCGGTATTTTACAAATGCTTTTCAGCTTTACTTTTCTATAGCAGAAGCCACGGTGTGGTGCGGATTGGTTTTGGATGTTGCGAAATGCTAGTGCTAGGGGAAATGGTTCTATTTTAACTGATGTGGCAATAAAAATTTAACAGAAATAGGTATGATATCTTCTGTTATTTTCTATTCTGTAGAACAGAATGGACCAAAGCGCAAATTCGATATCTGAATATCTTCTAGGCTATAACAGACTGATAATACTGTGAAACTACAGAGGCAACAGGTGACAATGAAGGTCCACCGAATTATCCTTATAGTAGCGCGTCTGTCTTTAAATTAGCCTGTCCGGGTTCAATTTCGTGGGGACTAGGTGAGGTGGCGGTGCACAACTTCTAATCACTAGATTGTGCACCAATATGCCTGGGTTAAATCCCAAATCTCTCCGCAGTGCATATGTCACTGTTGATAGTGATTCGTCCGTCAGATGGGGACGTTACGCCTGGCAGGCCCCTTGGTGCTATTCGACAGTAATAGGCTACGTGACGGCACCGGTTTTTCCCTTCTTCCCTCCTCATCTTCATCATCATCATCCTCACCCTTTCCCTACACTACACTTACACGAACATTTACACATACACTAACTCTAGTACACGACATAACTCTCCACAGATACACGTAATGCACAGCGTGGCTCGCCGAAGTGGGTCGCAACTTGAAAATGGGTCACAGTCCTGCCATCTATCCGCAATATGCGGTACCGAATCACATAAGGGAAGTGGGTACGCATTGGATACAAACAGGTAACAATACATAAGACAAACGCATTTATCAACAATGCAACAGGCATACTGTATTATACTAATTTATACATGCTTCTTAATGTAATTTAGTCCAGTTGAAATGTATCTGGTTTTTCTAATAAAATTAATTAATGTATTTACTATATATCGTCCCGCGCCGTGGCGTCGCGGTCTAAGACATCCTGTCTAGGACTCGCGTTGCGGAATGCGCGCTGGTTCGAGTCCTCATGGGGGAAGAAATTTTCTCATGAAATTTCGGCCAGTGTATGGGACCGGTGCCCACCCAGCATCGTGATGCACTTGGGGAGCTACGATAGGTAGCGAAATCCGGTTGCGAATGCCAGCTATAACGGCTGGGTGGATCATCGTGCTAACCACACTATACCACCATTCTGGTTGGATGATCGTCCACCTCTGCTTCGACATGTGGGCGTGAGGCCAGCAGCCGGCTGGTCGGTCTAGGCCCTTCACGGGCTGTAGCGCCACGGATTATTATTTTTATTACTATATATCAATTTTTATAGGTTGATATTAATTTGTCACTAATTTTGAAGGAGATAACATAACTTCTTCAATTTATTTTTTTCCACTTGTATGTTTTCGTCATTATTTAATTATTTAAGTATACAGAATATAGAATATATTTACAACAGAAATCGAAATGAAATAATACAATCAATACAAAATGAGGATACAATCAAGTTTTCTTAGATTTGTTTCCTTTCACTGAGACTAGTGTTCATTTAGTGCGTTAGAGTTGTGTCTTAGCATTTGCGTACATTTAGCTTACAACGTAAACACCTACACACAAGCGTACTTACATACTCACATACAGATAAGATTAGTAATATTTTTTGCAACATCACAATAATTCTCCTTTACACGCAATATAATGTGAAAAATCATAGCAGTAGTCATTAATATCGTGTCTTAACGCACAGTTCATCTTTGTAGTCTGACGGGTGCAAATGTTGTGCCATTGGTACGAGAAACTGTTAAGACGGAGTGAATTAGACATGCAGGCGCAGCATATTTACCATCCACTCCTTTGTGAAGCTGGTGAATATTTTAAGAAAACAGAAGTGGAAGCGGCATTTGAGAATGTCTCCTCACCGTTGCTTCTATGTGACAAGGGCAATATTTCGGTGACTCTTTACTCTCGTCCTCTTACAGATGTAACATCCCTCTCAAGGAGTAACAAGTCATGTTATATTTGGCGCGTTATGTTTCTTTGTTTCCCCTTACTTTCCATCATCTTCTACTTCGCCTCGGCTCTTGCACGAGGAAAAAAGAAAGTATTGTATAGTGCGTGACGGCAACAGGTAATGCCGGCCGTCTATTTGCGTCTTCAATTGTTTGTTCACGAATAATTTAAAAATCCCTTCAAATAAATTGAAGTAATTCATTTTTGTGACGCGCGTGCAAATGAACACTAGGCCCATTTATCTTTATAAAAATATACTTTGAGGAGGAAAACATTACTTGTGCCGCTCTATGTAGTATTCTGTTAATTTGCTGTTATAATTTGTTATGAAACATCTTAACTTATCATTTGCTTTAATTAAATTCCTATTATATTTATCTAATCAAAGGAAAACTGAGAGACAACTATTTCCCTAACACGTACTTAAAATGACACAGGCTTCAGGAGTATCAAAACCGGTAAGACCATTATATTACTTAATTGAGCTATGGTGGAATAACAATTTAAATTGAGCCGAAGTAAAAAAAAATCTCCTCCAAACTCTTTTCCACAGAAAGAAAAACTAAGTCTCAGGAAGGAGCCGTCATCTGACTGAGCAGGTGTCGTTCAGTAATTAATTTTATAAATTTTACGTTTTAAATTTTAGGCCTATATAGTTTTATGAGGTTCTAGGTGAAACTTACGGAAAAAATTCATCTACGCATGTTTTATGTTTCCCACCGGCAGGTCCGGCGGGTTATCACCTTATCACTCCTTAAAAATCACGTGTTAATGGCCCCGGTCCGCCTACGATACAAAAGACAGCCCGGATTCCAGGTCATACTGTGACCTCGATTGGTGATTACCAGATTACGGTCTAGGGTCACCGATTCGCGAGACTGAAGTTTGGAACGCACGGAGTATATGTGAAGTCAAGATCCATAGGGTGGGGTGATACTATGAGAGTACAGTTGATTTTGTAAGAAATTACATTACTGCCTTTCTCATTCTGTTTAGCGTGGGTCCTTGTATTCACCATACGTACTTGAGATCCTGTGAGTAAACAAGTAGCCTATATTTTATTTATTTTCATTTATATACTTGATTATTTATACGTGCATATTTGTGTTAGTCTTAATTTCGCTGCTTTATAATCTACACTTACTTACTTACAAATGGCTTTTAAGGAACCCGAAGGTTCATTGCCGCCCTCACATAAGCCCGCCATCGATAGCTATCCTGTGCAAGATTAATCCAGTCTCTATCATCATATCCCACCTCCCTCAAATCCATTTTAATATTATCCTCCCATCTACGTCTCGGCCTTCCTAAAGGTCTTTTTCCCTCCGGTCTCCCAACTAACACTCTATATGCATTTCTGGATTCGCCCATACGTGCTACATGCCCTGCCCATCTCAAACGTCTGGATTTTAAGTTCCTAATTATGTTAGGTGAAGAATACAATGCGTGCAGTTCTGTGTTGTGTAACTTTCTCCATTCTCCTGTAACTTCATCCCGCTTAGCCCCAAATATTTTCCTAAGCACCTTATTCTCAAACACCCTTAACCTATGTTCCTCTCTCAGAGTGAGAGTCTAATTGGTGATTATTGTTTCCTTCCCCATAATACAACAAGTAATCTCTTATTTGTGATATGCCATTCCCATCTAACCTAACCTCTTATACTCCCACGAAGTCTATTCTATATCTAGCTAGTTCTTTTGCTACTAATGTTACCCCTCCTGTTCTACAAAGACTAATTACGTTCCAAGTGCCAAATCTCAAAACCTTATTCCTTTGCTGTGGTCGTGCCAGAGAATCAGTCCTAATCCGAGGCTTATTGTAGGGATTCGTAACAAGCTGTTTTTTACGGTGATGGATTGTTAGCCCTTCGCCCAACCCCAAGCTGGAGGACCACCCCTTATCGGCTGTCCACGACTGCTTATTCAATATATTCGCAGCTACCCTCCATATCTGGAGGCCGTCTCCTCTATCCGCAACCTGAGGACGAGCCATGCCGTGGTGATAGGGACCCACCATACATGGTTATAATCAGGGAAAGGATTTATATGTAAATACATATTTACTTATAAAGCTAATATAATTTATATTTTGCATTATCTTTATGTTTCACAATGTGTAGGGTTGAAAAATCCTACTTTTATTTTCCATATTTTTCCATATTTTAGAGTTTAGTACATATTTTCGTTAATTTCCATATATTTTCCATATTTCATATAAAACAGTCCATATTATATTAGGTTTAACAATAAAACAAAACAAAATTCCATTAACTTTTAAAAATACATTTCAACAATAGAGATTTAAACACATGTTCAGTAATCCCTTTAACATCAGAGTTATTTGAAAATTAGCAGTCCTATCAACAATGGGAAAGTAAGTTACAAAACTGTATTAATTTAATTTAAAATTTTTAACAGACTTCAGTTGTGCAGCTCAACAGTTAAATGCCAGTCAGAGTACACATAGGTTCAGTTTTGTAAATCATACTATAAAGACGGTAAATATGCCAAAAGTACGTCATTCAGTCAATTTAAAATCAAAACTAACAAGTTACATTTCAGAATTTAAAGAAGATGGTTTATCAACTGACAATAAAATATTATCTTGTAATTTGTGTCAGTGTGCAGTATCATCTACACAAAAGTTCCTGGTGCAACAACACATTACAACTAGTAAACATCAGGCCAACAAACAACTAAATTCCAAGCAGAGACAATTGTTTTTAACACAACCAACAACATCGAATGTAAGATCTGAGTTTAACATCGACCTGTGCCGTTCTCTCATCTCTGCTGATATTCCTCTCTACAAACTAAAGAATAAGGTCTTCAGGGAATTCCTTGAAAAATATACTCAACATACAATCCCGGATGAGTCAACACTTAGGAAGACGTATGCTCCATCCATCTACGATGAGACAATACAGAAGATAAGAGATGAAATTAAAGATAGTTCAATTTGGGTTTCCATTGATGAGACTCCCGACAAAGAAGGTAGACTTGTTGGTAATGTAGTTATCGGTTTGTTAAGTGAACAATATTCTGAACGAATTCTTTTACATTGTGATGTTCTAGAAAAGTGCAATAACAAAACTATAGTTAAACTGTTCAACGAAGCTATGGGTATCCTGTGGCCAAAGGGTATTATGTACGATAATGTGTTATTCTTTATTAGCGATGCTGCCCCTTATATGGTCAAAGCTGGACAAGCATTATCTGTTGTATATCCTAAATTGACTCATTTTACTTGTGTGGCGCATGCATTTCATCGTGTGGCAGAAGTGGTCAGAGACAATTTCCCTAAAGTAGATTTGTTGATTTCATCAGTGAAAAAAGTATTTCTCAAAGCTCCCAGTAGAGTTAACGTGTTGAAAGAAATGTACCCTGAAATTCCATTGCCACCAAAGCCAATTTTAACTAGATGGGGTACATGGCTAGAAGCAGTTGAATATTATGCCGAACATATAGACTCTATTAACAATGTTCTCCTTGCATTGGACTCTGAAGATGCAGTCTCAATTGATACTGCGAAAACAGTTACCTGTGACATAAGTGTGAAGAATGACTTAGCTCACATTCAGCATACATTTTCATGCATCATAAAAACGCTCAAAAGTCTCCAAAATAGGCACCTTTCACTATCTGAAAGTTTTGAAATTATAAATAGTACTGTGGAACAACTGAATCGTGGTAGAGGTAAAGTTGCAGATGCAGTAAGAGCTAAGGTGGACACTGTACTTTCAAAAAACCCTGGATATGAAGAACTACAAAAGGTTGTTGCTGTGATGAGTGGTGAATCAACAGTGAAGATTAACTTGGACTTATCCCCAGCAGACATTGTGAAATTGAATTATGTACCAGTTACTTCTTGTGACGTCGAACGCTCTTTTAGTCAGTATAAATCTATCCTCAGAGACAATAGAAGAAGATTCACTTTTCAGCACTTGAAAGAAATGTTTGTAACCTATTGTTATGGTAACAGACAATAAAAATTGTGTTTTGTTGAAACTACATTGGAAGATAAGGTACGTCCATTATATTTTTTGTTTAGTTTGATTAAAATGTACCAATATTTAACGTAGGCCTACATAGTCATTTTTTTATAATTTTAAGTCCATATTCAATTCCATATTTTGGTAAAAATCCATATTTAATTCCATATTTTGGTAAAAATAACTACATATATATTTACATATTTCATATATTTTTAGTCCATATAAATCCGTTCCCTGGTTATAATATACACTACTGAGTAATATGTCAAAAATTAACAGCATCAAACAAACTTATAGAGAAGTTCGGAAAGGAATATTTTCTTATTAAAGAAAAAAAATCACTGAATTTTTCAAATCGTTAAAAAAAATATAAAGACAAATAGAACTCGATTCTTTCAAAAGCAATGTAGCAGCAAAAGGAACATGGAAAATATACATAATAATTATACAGTAAAATCTGGCCTTCAACATCAAAATCAGATATGGAACATTAAAAACAATTCCATCGAGATTTGTGCACAATGTCAGTACATCCCAACATTTCCTTCAACAATATTTCAAAGCGTTTCTTGAAAAAAAAAAAGTTATTTTGAGTGAAAGTAGGGGATACTTTTCTCTTGGTTGTTGTGAATGCATCTTGCAATTCGGTACTTCGAATTGTAAAGAAATGTATTTTATGTTAGTACTGTATTTTTTTCTGCTTACAAACAAATTATTATTTTATAATGTTAAAGCTTATAAAGTATAATGTAAATTGAAACATGTAATGTTAGGCAATTATTTTTGTATTAGAAATGCACTGTATATATTATATTTGTAAACATGAACATGTATTTTGTGTCCTACTGTGACTGAATTGTTACATATTGATGCAAGTAATAACTGCACTCTCAATCTCCCACTCCCCTCGATCTACACAACACAGTGGTCCGTGCGTTCATAACTTAAAGCGTTTTGGTACCCTGGGCCGCAGTCTGCTGATTACTGATTATGCTACATATGGTGGGGAAAGTCAACGAACATGCTGTAAGGTAGTAATTAGCCGTAATTATTTTTTGTATGTGGTAGGCCTATAAAAACGACGTAACACATTATTTAATAGAATAGAAATAAAATACTGTCCCTTCTACGCAACGACTTAATCAGCAAGGTAACAGTTCATTATCAGTCATGACCATTAGGTTCCACTACAGTGTTGATGTTCGTCCGTTGTCAACGAGTTGACCTGTAAAGGTAGACGTCGTCCTCACACCTTGTCACGAGAGACATGTTCTTCTAATATAGGTCAAAATATAAATACAGTATACGAAGAAACTTGATATCGCAAATTCGAAGTAGATATACAACAAATAATAGTGTTGTGGTATCTTGTCTTGTTTGTCGTACTGACCTTATATCCACGGAGATTCGCTTTGTATAACTGCTTAATGCTAAGTTATAAGAACGTCTTCGGAAGAAAGCCAAGGCACCAAAATAAAGTATAACGCCTCTCAAAATATTTCTCAATATTATTCTCTATTTACAAAAATCGGCTTCGATATTATAAAGTATATTAAAAAAGTTTTATTAATTCTAACCTTTCAGATGTTCTTCCAATGATTATCCAACGCATAATAATTGCTTTCACAACGGATATTTTTCATAAAAATTTGTACCCTCCAACTTTCGTAATTGGTTACTTCTCTAATTTAAAACAAATTGGCAACGAAAAGTAAAAATAAATCCCTATAATGTAGTTCTTTCTCCCGAAACACAGATCCCCATAGAAGAAAATTAGTTCCTACCAAACATAAGATTCTGCGCAATACTGGATTGCCCATTTTATCCATCTCTTCACCTTATAAAAGAAAGAGAGTTACAAAATCATCAGGATAAATTTATTTCGAGTTCATCATCATTTTTATATTTAATTTTAAATAAAGATCCATTAGCCATTTTGATTAAGAATTGTTACGTTTAATGTATATAATTACCAAATGAATTGACTGGTAAAACCCAAACAATAACTAAGTACAAATCTATGTACATACACAGATAGAGAGAGATAGACAAATAACCTAAAATGCATTTCGGTATCAGTAACGCTAAAAACATTCCCGCGATAATCTCCTAATATGGTTCTGGCTGCTTCACTTTCGAGGAGAAAAAAGGAAAGCATTAATCGGAGTGTTATAACAATATTTCACAATTTAATGAAATGTTACATTTACCATTTACATGAATATAATTTGTTTTTATTGAATAACATTTTATGTATTAGATCTTCATTGCGTATGTTCAAAATAATCTTAACGTGACACATTAGCTTAATTTGGAACATTAGTTTTGACGAATTGAAATTTTATCATATCGTCCCCATTTATTGAATATCTGATATATGTTGTTGTTTAGTGAACTGTCCGAAGACAGTTGACACTAACAAAGCATGACTCATGAGGCAAGTAGGCCAGGAGTTAATGGGGTAGGGTGACTAGTTCCTTTTCCCCTCCATTGCATAAATCGCCGATTAGCTACATATTACACTAATCAGACTTCAGATACAAAGAATTGTTCTTCCTCTGACACACATCGTCAAGTGAGATGTACTGTCTGATAATAGATGTACATATCAGCCAGAACTTCAACCAGAGGCTATCCAGTATACTATATGGAACCCTATTTCACCCGTTGGTCTGTTAGGGTTATACGTTAAACAATTTAGGGCATATACGTTATTGGATTAGTACCGGTACATTACAGTTTAGCAAATACTCTGTTTACAAAAGATGAAAAATGTCTACAGTTATACTCGTACTTATTTAAAAAGGTACAGTTAACTGGCGCTGAATAGTCAAAGTTGATCTTATTTAAATATGACGTCAATATGTACCTTTCATTCAAGAATAAGGGGCAGTCGAACAGAAGATGTCTGAAAGACTGATTCTCATCTCCTCATTCATAACTTAGATTATTTAAAATATAAGATCTCTGAAGAATTCGCCAGATTTTTCATGTCCTGTCAAAAATTGTGTTATAACATTTGGTTGTAGGCACTCAGAAGATAATCTATCTTACGCTGTTGGAAAAAAAAATAGATCTCTTATAGCACTTCCCTTTTCACTCTGTCGCCTTGCATTCCATTTTTCAAGAATATGTTTTTGTATTTAGTTTCTTGCAAATGAAAAGGGGCCTAATGCGTAATAAATATGGAGATTTGAGTCACCAGCCAGCTTTACCAATTCATCTGCTCCCTCGTCCCACTATCCGGACGTGTTCTCTAACCCATGATAGATATGATTTGGACTTTCATTATTTAGATGTTAAATTTCGAAGACAAGTGAGTCCAAATTATATTTCTCTTCAATAGCCTGTAGGACTGACTGAGAATCGCTTAAGCAAGCACTGGTTTCATTTAGAACGCACCATTTTGTTACTTCTCTTATTGCTAAGAGTTCAGCCTGAAACACAGGCAATATGAGGACATTTAGGAGTAGTAACTTGACATCTTTTTCTGGCTACAGAAATATCAAATTTGGGTTGCAACAGAAACACAAATAGCATTATCAGTATATTTCAATCACTAATAATATTGAAGATTTTGTTATTCTTATTATTATTATTATTATTATTATTATTATTATTATTATTATCTACTATTTTGAGAAACAAAATCATAAACTTATGAGAAACTAACGACGACACACAAGCCAAGGCAATGTAGAACAGTTTCAGAAATTTAATCATAAAATTCGAAACTCACTTCCTTGGATTATATATTAGTTCCTATACTTACATTTCCAATACCATATTAAAGATAATCAATTTTAAAACTGTCTATGGTACTACCATTTCGGGTATTTCCAATACTATCTACGTACTTATTCGAATTACATAGTGACTTAGAAAAAATCAGAACTATAGATTATTATTTAATCTAAAGTAAAGAAATAAGTAAATAAAACAGAAATTTTCTCTCCCATTTCAACAGACTTAAAGACTGGCTACCTTAACAAAAAATGGTGTGGTTAAAAGTTTTACTTTTCATTTCTCTATTCTTATTAGCAGACGTTAAAGCCTTTTCAGAATTTTGAAGTTGTTAAATGTAATTTAAAACGCTAGTAAAATTCCTATGCAAGTTTATGTAATAACTTATAAGGATGGTTACAGTTTTATAGTTAACATTTACGGTTAAGGAGGTTTGAAAAAGCTCCGAAAATCCCCTCATCAATACATGTGTCTAATATAGTAGTCTTCTTTTTGTTGGCTTTGTAGAACACTGTCTTGGAGAAGGTATCTAATGAGTTCTAAAATATTGGGTTGGGGCTTTAACACCATTCAATTCAGCTTATTATGCCATCCTTCAGTGGGATTGTTCGATCTATGTCTTCACCATACGTCCACACATTCCACATTAATCCTTACGTGTCATTTTGAAGCATTGCTCAACGAAGTAATCGTTAAACCTTGTCAAGTTTTCATTTTGAGGAGAATTCCCCATAATGAGCCGTGCTTCGTCGATGTAGTAAGGTGGTAACAAAGTACGTGAAGCACACACATTCTAACATGTATGCGTATTTCATCTCTTTGTATACAATCCTTTGCAAATCCTAACTGTTGTATCTTGAGCCACAAACGCTGGTTGATGCATTCATTCACTCATACCAAGAAATACGAGCCTTCAAGCTTGTATCACATGAGTATCAAGGTCCAATTTCAAAATCTGTGATTTCCACTTGGAGTAAAGATTATAGATTAAATAGAGCTATTTCTTCTAGATTGTTGACATAATATTCGGAAGAATAGCATAAACCAGACATGGACAATATGACCCCGCGCGAGCACTGTATTCATTTGTCCGTCCACAAATATTCTGTCTGCTTTTACGTAAGTAAGCAACGGTTGAACTCAGTACCATAGTGTTCCAATCAGGGGTGGAATATGGTGAATAAATTGCAAGTTTTATTTTAATTTCGAAGAAATAAGAGAATAAGATTATTTTGTTATTATGAATAAAGGTAAAGTTCAATCTCTCAACTGTTCAGTTAAAATTTATATAAAACATATCACACAGCACTTCGATTTTTAACTTATGAAGGATTCTTGCGAACATAAACTTATACTGTAGATAAGAGTTTAAAATAGGATTCTTAAAATGGTTTGTAGTAACAAAATTGTTGTTACATGCAAAATAGCAATGTGTTATTTTAATGTAATTTATTGTACTGGTTGAAATAGTGAAAAAGTTAAAAAAAATCTACGAGAATAATTTATTAATGAAAAGTCATCCCACAATCAAAATCAGTTAAAAATGCAATCCGATAAATTTATGGGATAACAAAGACACAGACGAGTCACAGAGAACAGTACCCTTTTTCAAATGTCGGGTAAAACCGGCAAGGAATTATATGAATAATTATTAACTAATAATAAGTCTCATAACTTACGTAATTTCGCAGTTAAGATGCTGACAATCTTTGAATCCAAGTATGTCTGCGGACAATTTTTTTCCTAAAACGAAATTGATGAAAAATATTGCGCGTACACATCTAACAGCCTACCATCTCGAACCTACTTTACCTTTAACATTTTTAAATTATAGTATATTTAACGATGCTCGCAACTGCAGAGGTTATATCAGCGACGCCGGTGTGACGGAATTTTGTCCCCCAGGAATTCTTTTACATACCAGTAAAACTACGGATATGAGCCTGTTGTATTTAAACCCACTTAAGTGCCATCGGCCTGGGCAGGGATCGAACCCGCAACCTCAAGCACAGAAGGCCAGCACTATACCCCCTACGCTACCGAGGCCGACTACTTTACGTTTATATAAGTAATAGTATTCATTCTAATATAGACGGATTCATCCTGGCTAACAGTATAGCCGACCTAGACTTTATAAGTGATTATTATTAAATGAATGCTAAGCCACAGTGGTCATATGAATGCCTACTGTATATTACGTATTTGAGTAGATTTGAAATGTTTAATGTAATGGCATGTCACATAATTGTGTACATCCCTAAGCGGAAGAGAAGCCAAGTGCATGCAGTTACCCGTTGATGTAAACGCAGCAGCTAATGTCTGAGCGCCAGCTCTGAAACCCCGGCAGGAATGCAGCGTGGAACCCGATAGACTGTACTATATATGCTGAGTCATGTCTCCCCGCTCCCCACTTCCTCTGACGGCGCGGTTTTAGAGCTGGCGCTCAGACAGTACGTCCGAAATATTGAGGAAGGAGTGAACTATATCATCTATATCTTCCCTCCTTTGTGCCCATACTTAGCATAAATTAATGGAATCTTACTCTTGATATTTTCACTGTCAAGTTCATTCAGTGTAATAAATATATTATTAATCTGCTTCCAACAAATCTTGAAGTTTCCATCGACGAAAGCTAATGTGGCCCTCTGAGAGTTTCCTTAGCAAATTTACATACAAATATTATCCTTCTTTCATCAGTGCTGTTGTTTATCCACAGATAATCATATCCTCCGGTTATTTGTACAGATATTTTTGTCACTTCTATAGTTTGATGTGGACTTAGTTCTTTTAGCTTATGTCTTCTATAAAATGTTAGAGCTAGAAAATTGAATTTGGGGGATATCTCCTTATACACTGCTGGCATGACAGTCTTGTCATTTTGTTAAAAATTAATTTGAGTTTTTCTGTTTCATATCTAAGTTTATTACCAACAGTTACAACTCTGTGATGTTCTTCTGATGTATTAATTTTTCCAATATTTTTCAGAAACCAATTCCTCATATTCTAATTTGTTTTGCTTACGTAGTATTGTAACTTATGAATACAAGATGATTTGTTTTTAGTCGTTGCTAATATGTCAACCACTTCATGGTTGAAGACGAACAGTGACTAACAAACTAAACCCATCTCTTTCACCCTTCATCTCGGTATTTGAAAGCAATGTTCTCTTGCTAACAATGAAATAATTGAACAGCGGAATATATCTGTTGCATATATTTTGGTATTAGGAATAACACACCAATATTTCCATTTTATGAATGTAGGACAGAAATTAAGTTTGGTATTAGATATCATAGAAAATATCAACATTATTTCAGGTACTCGAAATAACATGTAACGCTTTCTTGAACGGTTTAGTGATTGTGAATTACTGTCTGGACATAATGGCTGGAAGCACAAATCATTGCTGAAAGTCAAAATTCCTTAGCAATGAAATTCATTTTTCCAAATTTAAGACGGAATTACCTGATTACGTCTTGTAATTCTACCTTGTACTTCAATCTGAGACTAATGTTTTCAGCTTTTATGACAAACAATAGGCGTGGAAAAGGTTCAAGTGCTTCTATTCTATTTGATGCATTCACGATATAAACTGGACCATGAATGCATGGTGTCAAAGTTCTACAACAGTTGTAATTAAATTATTCCTTTTCTTCTGAGACACATAACATTTAAATGTAGAATCATTATGTCAAAAATGGGAAAGTGCAAATACATTCTTCCTTGATCAGCTCTGGAATTTTTTGTTGCACTTGCAAGAAACAGTGTGCTTCGTCAAAAAGCTAGAAAAAAGAATGGATTTTCAAGAAGTTATTATTGAGTTCCTGCTATGTCAAACGCACTCGTAGGTTTTCTATGAATCCTCTCTCTATGCTTTACTATAAAAGGAGAGCCTCTGTTGTTAAGAAAAGTAGTTTCTGCCATTTTACTAAACATTAGGACACTTTAGTGTTATGGCTTCAGATATTTCCTTCCGTATGCGATCATTCAGTGAGGGAACTTCTGGTAAATGTTCAGCTCTATAAAAAT
This sequence comes from Periplaneta americana, assembly GCF_040183065.1. NCBI lineage: Eukaryota > Metazoa > Arthropoda > Insecta > Blattodea > Blattidae > Periplaneta > Periplaneta americana. The sequence goes on from NC_091124.1 coordinate 101,605,354, forward strand.
CAGAATCGAAATTCCTTATAATTGCAGCCATTTTGTAATATGTCCTTCTCGTTCGTATTTTTATCAATTGACAAAGAATACTAATAAAGTCTTCTTAAGTTCAGACGATAACTTCCTGTCCAAGATTTCGAGTATTTTAATTATTCCTTGAGTAAGAGCTTTATGGAAAATCTGATAGATTTGAGAGCCTTCAAGGATTACAGCAAGAGCCTCACTTGCTGCTATTAATGAAACAACATTTTACAAACTTACGTTCTGAAAAAGATTCCAGAGTTTCTATAATAGTATATACTTGAAATGTTACCTTTCGCAATAACTGCACGCTTATGCTTTGAATTTCTGGCAATACATGATCACTAATGTTTTCAACGTTATTTTTAGGCCGTTTAAGGACTACTGGTAGACAAATCTATTGATCTGTTTCTCGAAAGACGAGATAATGACGCATTAGTTACTAATCCTCCAGGTTACTAGTTCCGTAATTTTACTGCTCGAAAAATATCTAGTTTAATAATGAAATTGTTAACTGGTAAAGGATTTAACGAATGAGGGCGTAGTTCAACTAGATTCAGATAGATGAAACTAAATGTATGATGCATGACATTAATACTGGAATCTAAATATTAACACAACCTTATTGACAAAATAAAAATTGCATAAAAGCTAAAAGCTATTAATATTTGGTCAGTAGGTTCAAAGGATAATTCTTTTGCGCAATATGTGGTAGCTTATCTTACAACTTATTATGTAGGTTGTATTGTAAAATTAGGTATTTTATTTATGTTTTATTATTATTGTGTTAAATTGTATTGTGTATTCATATTGTATTGTGTATTGTAAATTTTATTGCATATTGCTTATCATTTTATTGTGTATTGTTTATATTGTGTATACCACTGCCACCGGGTGCTTGCCCACTTGCAGTGTAAATAAATACATACATACAACTTTGTTATCAAATTCTTGGCCGCAGCTTTATTCAGACCAAACCTTTCCTAGAACGTTTCTTCGCTGTATTTTGTAAGAAAATCAATCCGATTTCTGTACACTCTTGGTCTATTAATGTTGTATATAATATCGAATACTTCTTCATCCGACGACAGTAAACTTACTTTGATGACTTATAATATTGCTATATTGCAATATTGACCATTGTCGCCATCTACAGTAACGTACAGTAAATACTTCCAATATATCTAGCAGGCTTTATTTCAATGAATACAGCTGAAAACTGAAGGTGAGTGCATTCCTTCCATAGTTCTGCGCATATAAGGAGAGTTACGGATTCCTTAGTCTCCCAATATATACAGGTGGAAGTGAAACAGCCTTGCATATTTCCAGAGCGCATAGCACATGTTGTATGTAACAAAAAACTATAATATCATAGTTCAAAATTTTTCAGAAAAAAAATGTTTTTTTCTTTTCATATGTTTAAGAATCTCTTATTCTGTAACTATTCCGAGTAGGATAGTGATTTTAGTCCATATAGATAGGAAATCTATTAAATAATAATTTAACCCTCTGACGTATTTCAATAGCGTGCACGGTTTTTATGTAAATTTAATTTTAAAACTTCTAAATTCAAGCCATTGCACAATGCGAGCAAGCGGAGTCTTGGCAGAGAGCAACTCACCTAACTAGTCGCATCGTCTTCATTGGCCTCTTACATTTGTATCACTGAGTAGATTGTGTTAGCGACTATGTTGCCCGACAGCAGAAACTTCAAATTTAATTTTATAATTAACCGTGTATTAAACATGAAATTAATATACGTTTTCTATTCATTTACGTGTGCCCTATCGTCCTTTTCAATCTGCAAAGCTTTTTCACTTCCACCCTGCAGAGATTACGTTAGGAAGTGATTTAAGGAACCCTTAGGCCTACCGAACGTTCGAGAAACTCATTTACAATAATTACAAACTTACTACCATCAAGTAATACTGAAATACTATTCTACAGGGACATCATTTTATTTTTACTAACATGTTTAATATTAACTTGCCTATACCTCTGGATCAACGCCGTTTGCTACCTCCTTCCACGACTGGAGTTCGATGATACTGGCGTAATATACAAACAAATCACTTTACTAGATATAGGAGGGAAGAAAAGTAGTTCATCCATTTACGTACACTAGGAAATATTGCGCTTTTGAGTTTGATCATTTTCATCAGGTTTTTGTTTAATCAAAATACAGTATTAACAATGAGTGTTTTTACTCACGAACTGAGCTGTCCATGTGGACGTATTCATTATGCAATGTATATTATACTGTCTACAGCACATTAGCGTACAATATAGAGAATGAAGTTAAATTGAAAAATAATCATAATATGGATATTTAAACACATTTTTTTAAATGATGGCCGTTCATTTCGATGCAGGCTTGAGTTCTAATGTGCATGTTATCGCACTATAGACTATTGTAGGCCCTACCTAATCCCAATTACCAGTTTCATTCTTCGTACTAGTAACTCATGTTGAAATAATTCTGTACCTTCTCTATAAAAGAGTACCTTACGTACTGTAAATTCAATCTTCACTTCTGCCCGGTCCGAAAACATAAAATTACTCAGACATACTATCTACTGTCCGTCCAATTGGTTATGTCGTAGGGTCGCAGAAAGGGAGGAAATCACGTGACAGTTAATTACTTAACGAGGCCATTTTATTTAAGTTATTTTAAACAGTTGTATAATATTACGTAGACGTCCAATTCCCAACAGAAATTAATGTTCTCAGAAAAGAGCTGAGACACCCCAGCCACTAGCTGGCGAATAAAAGCTGGTGGGGGAAACCGGGATACGACGTAGGCAAATGGACGACAGTACCTGTGCGAAAATGATTCAATATTGAAAACTCTTTCATCACTGGAAAACGCGAACATATTTTTGGGATATACTATTTACTATGACTGTAAGGCTACTATGACTGTATATGCGGTCTTGGATCTGTGTGGAGGACGGTTGAACTTCATTAGTAGAAGGGGTGGGAGTGAAGTACATTCAAAAACTCAGGTACAATAAAAATTGAAGTAAAAATAAAATGATGTCCCTGTAGAAACCGGCCATAGAACAATATTTCGTCTCCCTATACCTCTCTTTGCGCACTATCTCTCTTATTTTCATTCTTTTCCTCATTTTTTTCTTCTCTCTGCATCTGTTTTCTTTTTTGTGGTTGCAAAGGGACATCATTTTATTTTTACTAACATTTCTAATATTAACCTGGCTATACCTTTGGATTAACGGTTGAGAACCGGAAACACCGTTGCCTACCCCCATCCACAACTGGAGTTCGATGATACTGCGTAAAATACAAACAAATCACTTTACTAAGTAGTTGATCCATTTACATAAATTAGGAAATATCGCGATTTTGGAATTGATAGATTTCATTAGGTTTTTGTTTAATAAAAATACGGTACAGTATTAACAATAAGTGTTTTTACTCAGAAAATGAGCTATCCATTCGGACGTATTCATTATGCAGTACATATTATACTTTCTACAGCAAAGTAGTATACAATATAGAGAATGAAGTTAAATTGAAAAATAATCATAATAAGGATATTTAAACATGTTTTTGAAAATGGTCATCGTTCATTTCGATACAGGCTTCAGTTCTTTTCTGTAGACTATTGTATCCAACGCCAATTACCAGTTTCGGGCTTCGTACTAGTAACTCATGTTGAAATAATTCTGTATCTACTTTTTAAAAGAGTACCCTACGTACTGAAAATTCAATCTTCATTTCTGCCCCATCAGAAAAGATAAAATTACTCAGACATGCTATCTACTGTCTGTCCAAGTGGTTACGTCGCAGGGTCGTAGAAAGGAGGGAAATCACGTGACAGTTAATTACTTAACGAGGCCCTTTTATTTAAGTTATTTGAAACAGTTTTAAATTATTACGTACACGTCCAATTCCTAACAGAAATTAATGTTTTCAGAAAAGAGCTAAGATAGCCCAGCCACTAGCCTTTACAGAGGAGCGAGCAGAAGCGGGTGGGGGAAACCTGGATGCGACGTAGGCAAACGGACGACACTACCTATGCGAAAATATGGTTCAATATTGAAAGTTCTTTCGACAGTGGAAAACGCGAAATATTTCTGGAACGTACTATACTCACTACTGTTTACTATGACCGTAAGGCGACTTTGACTGCATACGCGGCCTTGGTTCTGTGTGGAGAACGGTTGAATGTGTACTAGTAGAGGGGGTGGGAATGAAGTACATTAAAAAATTCAGGTACATTAAAAACTGGAGTAAAAATAAAATGATGTCCCTGTACTTCAGGTGATGTGATAGATAAGGCCTGATGATCTTAGCTCCACCAGATTAAATGAAAAAAAAAATAAGCAAATTTTTGTCAGATGTTAAAATATGAAATGTCTTATTTCAATTGAACGTACCTAGCCATTCTTTTCAAATATTGAAGTACTTTTCTTCACGTCCAGTATGAAAATAACAAGGCACGTACGATACTTGTACATCTCGTACATCACTGATTACATGTGTTGTCGAACAGCAAGTAACTAGGACTGACCTCATTGCTAAACCGACCCACTAATCTCTGAGGGACGGTAATTCAGAGGGGAAATGTCTTTCTACCTAAGGATTACCAATTCCCCAAGCATGCACTATACACATTCGAAACCATGAATTCAATTTCTATATAGAATGGTAGCTGCGCCTTTAACTTTACGTGCACCACGCCCAACAATATTCTTAACAAAACCTTTCAATATTTGAATTTGAATGTGAAACAGTTAATGTCATATAATTTTCTACTAACTCAGAATATATTATGCATGACAAAAGTATGGCAAAAAAAAGTGTTACTCTTGATGGTTATGTAATCAGTAGGCCTTTGCTCCAAAATCTAAGTTTTAAATGTGAACGCACCACCTGCAGAAAAATTATGGTAAGTTAATCTAATTCTGTGAAGGTTAGTTCGGCAATTTGCTGCAGAGTATTAGGACGCCAACTTTTCTTACAATTTCAACGATCACATTCTAACTTTCTTTCCCTGCAATGTCACAGGCCGATTCTATTTCGCTGCAGCCTTAGAGCCAACCTTCCCTCCCCCAGCGAAGCAATGTTTCCACTCTCGGGGCTCAGGAATTGAAACCCTAGTCAAATAAGGGTTATACAAACAAGGATGGTAAATCACATCACTTTGGCTTGGCGGCGCTCACGAGCAAGTAAGGCGTTCTTAATTGTGACCGATGATCAAGTCTTGTTTTAGTGTCAGGGCTTAGCTTACGAGCTATACAGTATTTAACACAATTATGGGGGAAGAGTTCCTTTGTCAATTACTACGGATACATTCACCAAGATGCATTGGTACATTTCTACAATAGGAATAAAGTTTTCGGTGGAAAAGTCTTGATTCAACGGTTATTTCAAAGCCTCTGGACACTTTCAAATGCAATTTGCTGCTCAAAACAATGTGTTCGACGTAAGGAAATGTAGAATAGAATAGAACAGAATAGAATAGAATGTTTTAGTTTCGGTGGCAGAGTTAAGGCCATAAGATCTTCTCTTCCACTCAACCAGCTTTAATCAATACAATACATATTTAAATTACGAATATCTATTTTTTTAAATTTTATTGGGTTATTTTACGACGCTGTATCAACATCTAGGTTATTTAGCGTCTGAATGAAATGAAGGTGATAATGCCGGTGAAATGAGTCTGGGGTCCAGCACCGAAAGTTACCCAGCATTCGCTCGTATTGGGTTGAGGGAAAACCCCAGAAAAAACCTCAACCAGATAACTTGCCCCGACCGGGATTCGAACCCGGGCCACCTGGTTTCGCAGCCAGACGCGCTGACCGTTACTCCACAGGTGTGGACACGAATATCTACACTACACTTAAAAGATTCTCCAGCAATATTCTTCAGTTAAGTTTTAACGACTAGTACATGTTTACTTAAATTTAGATAAACCTATAACATAATTTATGAGCTAATTTAATTCAATTAAAGTTGAGATAGCTAGTAAAATGATTAGAATTAATTTAATATACGTTTACTAGAACTATGTTAGCCTATAGGAAGAAAAAATCTAAATCTAAAATATATTTATATAATGAGAATATTAATGTAATGAAATTTTACCATTAGAGGTTTTGTATTCTACAGGGTGTTTAAAAAATAGGGGCATAATTTCAGGTATGTATTTCCCACATGTAGACAATCAAAATAGTTCATTACAACATGTGCCCGGAAATGCCTTATTTCCGAGTTATGGCCTTCACAACATTGAAATTCACCGGAACGTTTTTCTTTCCGCAGGTCGTTGCCGTCAAAGGAGACATTGCGTGTAATATTTAGGTCTACGTCATGAACGACCGAGGTAATGCATTAATTTCTTATTTAATAAAGTTTTTAGATTGAATAGTACATTTTCTTTGGCAGTGCGTACAATGATTCCTTAATTCTTTACGCACTGGTGTTTTAGACTAAATTTACACATTAATAACCGGGCTTATGATCCGGGACACTTTAGGAACTAATTTACGCACAATTTGACTATAGAGTTCTTAGAACAAAGTAGACAGACATATTGAGAATGTAAACAACGATGTCAATGTGCTGCGTTATATTCTACTGTTAATAGTACAATCTAGTGACGGTGGAAAATGAAGTAGGATACATACCTCGCAAATTTTCATGTCCCTCGGCGTCGTTGTAGGCTTTAGCGTTACAACGAACAACCATGTACTTACTTGCAACTAGTTCGAAAAAATTGTTCACTATGAATAACTGAAAATGCACTGTGATGGCTTCAGTTCGTTTCACAGGGAGAGACGGAAGAATACTGTACCTCTGATCACGAACCGGATTGTATACTGACGCACAGATAAATAAAACTCACTGAGTCATCCCACTCCATCTGTACTCCGTTGCACTGTAACTTCACTTCATTCTTAAATCGTCTCGGATCCTAAGTCTGATGATAACAGTGGGTAAAATTCAACTATCGTAGAAAACAATATTTCGGAATGAAGTGGAACTGGTTTCTGTATTTCAAATCACACTGTATACAACGGATCTTTATTTGGATGTTTACAGAAAATAATGCTGCCTATAACTTCTTTATCACAAACTTTGATACATAAAAACATTGAAACGAAAGTTTATGTCGAAACAATTCCCGAACTTACAATAATGTAGGATAATTAGACATGGAAGTGAATGGAATTTCGGGAGGGGGCACTATGGTCCAGCACTGCGACCTTTCACGATATAACCCTCAAGCTAGGAGCATTTTCAAACCCACACCGGCTGACTACAGTAAGGTTTGCTGCGTATATAGGTTTCGAGCAGGCAAGCCACCTAATTCCTAGGTCAGCACCCTCCGTGCGTCTCCAGCCGGCGACCGGGGAATGCTATGAAATGATGACGGAAAGAAGACATGATGACGGAATGATGTAGATGCTTAATATGGAGAAAACCGGGAGAATCCCGAGAAAAACCCCAACTGCGACCTTATCCTCCACAAGTGTTACCAGGCCGGGACTCGAACCAGGGGTGCTTGGATGACAGGCTGGAGGTCTGACAACTCAACCACCGCAGGGGTGAAACTAGGCATAGAGAATAACACACAGCTCTTCAGTCACGCCAGACGACAGCCATTACTTCAGTAGTGAACAGCTAGTATTATTTGAACTAACTACAGCACAAGTGATCACCTGGTGAGGCGAAGAGAGAAGTAGGGATTCCATGGCTTAAAGGTGAAATGTTCTCTAGTAATTAACGCAGAAACGTCACATGACTTATGTTCATTTACACAAAGATTGGCTTACGCCTGACGCCAGATCCTTAGTGTGCCACAACTGATTCCAAGTTTAAGATCGACAGATTAAAGATCAAAGCGGCTTGAGAGTGTCGCTCCTCTATTGATGTTCCTTGCTGTGCAGCTACTGAGCATCTGTGCAGCGAGAAGTCCTTGTTCAGAGGAGAAGATAATTCTTTGGCGAAGTGCGGCGGAATTTTGAAAATATTTGTCATTTTTGTGTTCTTTTAAGTCTTTACAATTTTACATCGTTTAGTTTACAGCATTTTCTCTGATTTGCGTGCAAAAACGTTCTTTGGGCTTCTGATATCGAGAGGTAGACTACAGTTTGGATATTTATCTTCTCTATTTACTGTAGTCTTCATACAAACATTGTTGATGTGCAACATGCCTGAACAATCAAGAGTAAAATTAGGTTGCATGATATGACGCACAACTAATATGACATGATAAACAATGTAGTCCGGTATGTGCTAACTGTTGTTTAATGTAATGCTTAAGTTTAAGTTACGATATAATGCTGTGGGCTATTTTATCCGTATGGTGAAGAATTGGTAGAACGGAGAAAAATTCTCCCCGGCACCGGGACTCGAATCAGGGTTTCAGCTTTACGTTCTGGCGCTTTATTCACTAAGCCACACCGGATTCATGTCCGAAGCTGAATTGAATCTCTCTAATTTTTAATTTCTATCTACTGCCTTCCCCTTTGTTGGCCTACCCTCGTGTACCGTGTCACAGTATGTGTGACAGAAAATACAATGTCCAACCACAAGTACAGAGGTGCACTCATTACGAATGTCTAAGTGGCCGAGGTCCGACGGAACATGACGCCGCCTTGAATCACAGTGATTACCAGGGCCCGGATAATTATGTAATTACATATTTTTTCTATTAACATTAAGATACGAGATATGTGATATGTTGGAGATTCATGCCAATTAGAGCCTAAAAACGTAAATTTGCAAGCAGATATATTTACATATTTTGCTCTTAAGTACATATTATCACATATTTTACTCTCAAGTACATATTTATTAATATTTCGATGCTTAGTTGCAATTTTATTCATTTTATTATATGTCTGTATATCCTAGAACTGTTAGGAAAGTCCAGGATAACAGAGAGGGTATGGAATTGAACGGGTTACATCAGCTGCTTGTCTATGCGGATGACGTGAATATGTTAAGAGAAAATCCACAAACGATTAGGGAAAACACGGGAATTTTACTGGAAGCAAGTAAAGAGATAGGTTTGGAAGTAAATCCCGAAAAGACAAAGTAAGTTATATGATTATGTCTCGTGACGAGAATATTGTACGAAATGGAAATATAAAAATTAGAAATTTATCGTTTGAAGAGGTGGAGAAGTTCAAATATCTTGGAGCAACAGTAACAAATACAAATTATACTCGGGAGTAAATTAAACATAGAATAAATATGGGAAATGCCTGTTATTATTTGCTTGAGAAGCTTTTATCATCCAGTCTGCTGTCGAAAAATCTGAAAGTTAGAATTTATAAAACAGTTATATTACCGGTTGTTCTTTATAGTTGCGAAACTTGGACTCTCACTTTGAGAGAGGAACATAGGTTAAGGGTGTTTGAGAATAAGGTGCTTAGGAAAATATTTGGGGCTACAGTAAGAGGGATGGAGTTACAGGAGAATGGGGAAAGTTACACAACACAGAACTCCACGCATTGTATTCTTCACCTGACATAATTAAGAACATTAAATCCAGACGTTTGAGATGGGGAGGGCATGTAGCACGAATGGGTGAATCCAAAATGCATATAGAGTGTTATTTGGGAGGCAGAGGGAAGAAGATCTTTAGGGAGGCCGAGACGTAGATGGGAAGATAATATTAAAATGGATTTGAGGGAGGTGGGATATGATGATAGAGAATGGATTAATCTTGCTCAGGATAGGGACCAATGGCGGGCTTATGTGAGGGCGGCAATGAACCTCCGGGTTCCTTAAAAGCCAGTAAGTAAGTATATCCTAGAACTGTATGACCTTGCGCGAGAAGGTTTTCTGTCTGCCCGTCCGTCGGTCACGTGATGCTACAGCTTTGAAAGTTTTATAGCCTAAAAAGTTATCTCACATATCCTGTCCATGCATTCCATCGCATAGCAGAACTGTTCGACATAAATTTTCTAATGTTAAAACACTGATTTCGAATACAAAGAAAGTACAGTATATTTAAAGGCTTACAACAGAGGTGATAAATTCAAAGAACTGTTTCCTGAGCTTCCACTTCGTCCTGATCAATCTTAATGAGGTAGGGAAGCTGGACTGATTCTGTAGGCAACTACGCAAACAATTTTGATTCTATGAAACAAGTTCTCCAGCATTTTGATTCCCAAGATGCAGATTCTGTAGACACAGCACAGCAATCATTTAATGATGTAAAGCTTAAAAATGATATTGCCTATATCCAGTGCAATTTTGTGCATTTATGCATTGACATTAAATCTTTGGAGATATCTTCTTCCAAACTCTCAGATACTTCTATTGAAAGTCTACAAGGACCGGTTGGAGCTGCAGTGAATGATAACCTCTCTTTCAGTTTGAAGAAAAACACAGTATTGAAGACAATCAGTATTGAAGGTAGTACCGAAGTCTTTGAAACTGAGAACACACCAGAAGATTTGTGCAAGTTTTTAATTTGCATCCATTACTTCATGTGAAGTTGAACGATCATTTAGTCTAGCTTCATGCATTACGGGCGCTATGTTCGGTTCAAGTATGTCGAATATGATGAAGTTCGATATTCGCCGAAGTTCGCTCTACAGAAGGAGGCCTGTCGTCTTTGTTTCACCTTGTTATAAAAATATTCGCTGTCCTCCATTGTCATTGTCATTAATTTAACGTTCATTTGCACAATTTTAATCTAACCTATGATTTTTTCCTGGTTATGAAGGGTAAATGTTCAAACTTTGAAACATATCGGTAAAAGCATAATAGATTTGTATAGAGTTACATACAGTACATACATACATACACACATACATACATGCATACATACATAAACTTTTATATATTAATATTAGTTGCTTATTTAATGCTTTTTTGATATAAGATAATTAAAATATCAATTAAACACTATGTCTTGCGCAATATGATCCTGAAATTGGAACCCTTAGGTATATCTGAAACGTACAAGTCATATGCCCGAAACACAATTGAAGAACTTCAAAGTGTCGTCCCAATTCTGTTATTTTATTAGGAGAACTCAACATAAAATATGGCATGAAATTAGAAATTAGACAATTAAATGATTTCAATTCTAGCTAATTGCTAGAAGGTCTACACATTACTTAAAATAATGAACAATAAATATAATGTGGATATTCTTCCGGTTGTTCCTATCTCACAAACCAATGGCTTCCGAACTTTTAGTTTACATTATTGCATCAAGTACTAAGAAACTCTCCTGGACATAAACAACCGTTTTCTAGGAGTAACTCGGCTAACTGCTGCACCTTTGTCTTGATTAGGCGCCGTGTAACGTGTGTTCGTCCAGAGAGCAACTAATTCAGAGCTATAAAAATTAATCACGCGAGATAGTGATTGGAGCTGCAAGCGACGCTCTTCTAACCGCAGCAGCGGCGGATCGCTAGTCGAGACACACAAACGAACACTGAGAAATACGATTGTAACTGTAGTACAAAGTCGTCCATATCCCCATCTCGTTAACTTCAAGACATAAAGAAAGAAACGAGAACTAACAATCAGTAGTATACGAACGTATGAAAATTTCGTTTGAATTATATCAAGCTAATAGTGAAACATTTTGTTTTATTATACGAAACTTTTTACCGAAGAATATGAGTTAAATATACAGTGCAAAGTGTATTTAGGCTATTTTTGAAACATCGTTATTTTCATTGTTAAAGCATGACTACAAATATCGAATCTTATCAGATTGAACAAAATAATTAAAGCCAAGGCATGACATAAATTTCATGACCAGTCGTTGATATTATTGTGTTAATTTCGAAGTTTTAAATATTAGATATTTACAGTATTAGATTTAAAATTGTCGACTTAGTTCCACACTGAATTCTGATTACATGATTTAGCCTAAACTTTAAATGTGCGTGTTTTTTTTTTCCTCATTTATAGTTGTAGTTCATTTTGCAGTGTTTCAAATGGTAACAAATGTCAATAGCATAAATGCTGTATCCACTTCAAAATTATTTGTTTTCAAGTACAGTCCGGGTCAGTTTACTTCATACCCTAAGGATGAAACCTAGCCATTTTTCCCCCCACTACTACATATGCTAGTGGATTGTGGTGATTTTCTAGTTTGCAGGTTGAATTTTCTTTTGCCAACTTCGTTTCGAATTTCGATACTGACAAATACTAGAAATGGTAGTAATTTTGTAACTGATATTTTGGCAGCTAAGACAAATATCGACAATATTTGTCGGTACTGGAGTTCCATGAAATTAAAATTTTACTAGTTTTTTGAGCCGGTTACTGGAAGCTAGTGAAATTTGAACATACTAATAATTAATTAATATCAGTATTAATATTAATACATAATAGTTATTTTATGTGTTGCATTGTGGTAATAATTCAAGACTATAGTCAGGTAAGTTTTCAGAGTTAGTACTAATAATTTCATGTGGTCAAACAAAATACGTTTTTAGGTTATGTCTCGTGAGTCAATTGTTTAGTCAAACCAATAAATTTCGTATTGCCAAACAAAATGCTTGACATGTTAATCCCTTTCCCGTATAGTTAGCTTATGAAAATATGTTACAAATTATTGAACATAACATAAAGTACGGAAAGTAAATAAGTCATTTAGTACGTAGGATCGTGTGATACCTGGTAACAGTTGGCAATACTGACAAGACGGCAATATTTGCTGTTTAGGAACTGTTCTTATGTGACCCTCACTATATGAGCCTAGCAGGCTTAACAGTGAGCTGGAGAATTGAATAAAATAGCCCACGACATTGATCTACATTGAAATTGTATATTTTTGTAGCAGTAAATGAAATTCTATATCTTTTGTATGTTGATCAATTAGCTGCAGTCTTCAGATGCATTAACCGAAATCATTTTATTATTATAAAGGAAATGTGGCTCTTTATCTAAGGAAATAAGGTCCAGTGAGATCGTGAATGCTGTGTCTTCAACATTGCAACGAATGAACCTGAAGCTAGATATTGTATGTTCTCCGCTGAGATGATGATGATTTTTAGCCATGAGGAGAATTCTGTCTCCAGAAAGAAGCTGCTAAATTTGGCAATACAGATTTCATACAATATCACTGCATTATCCACCAGAATAATCTGTGTGTGAAAATTGTCAAAATAGCAGACCGAATGCTCTGTGCTACCTGCAGTTCCAGTTAATCTGAGGTAATATCGAAGCTAAATGACGATAATTATGTTATATTCTTGTTCGCTGATAAAGAAAGAGCAAAATTCTGAAGCGGGTCTTTTGATTTCAAAACGAAACCAGTAAATTCAACTAAACAGCATAATAATGGATCAGTTGCTCCCCGTGGTCAGATTCACAGGCTTATTCCTTCCCTGTCAAATAAGGCTCAAAGATAATGACAACCTAATTCGCTCCCGATCACATTTTATTTAGAAATATAAACAAAACTTCCTTACCTCCCGTTCTGAAGCCCATTTCCTTTCGGCCATTTCTAACAAATGTGTTAATAAACATGTAATATCACGTTAAATTCGGAAATATTGGTCGTATTGCTCTGGGTATTGTCATTTCAATATCCAACTAAATTTCAGATGGGTTATATTAAAAATTTAATTTGCATCACTTATCCACAAAAAGTAAGAATTCAGTTTCAAACGTAGCTCATGCTTTGTTACCCACCGAGCTTTGTAAAATGTAAGATGATGTAAGCTACATTGTCTCAGTACTAATAAACTGCCACAAGATTGCAGTATCATCGATCTCGCTTAACCTATAGCTTGAAGTAGAAATTGGCAACAAATCATTCATTAGGCTACATTGGAGCATTTTCTACCATGATTCAATTATGAAAGTCTTAAGTCAGAAGAGTAACGATGATTTAATACAGTTACTTCATTTGGACGCGTGGCCGGTTGGCGGAGATTTGCTTGGCCTTGTGCTGGGGTATTTGTAACCGGTTATGTCCCTCTTCACTCTCCAGTCTCTCAGTGTGCCCGCTGAATCAGCTGAAGCGAAGTCTTTGTTCTGTAGGCAGGGTATTTCTACAGTTAGTGCTGTTATAATGCCAAAAAGTCAGTATATTTGAGAACACAGAATCTTTATCTGTGATTCTTATGTGAAAACAAACTCTTTTAGAGAAGTGAGACGATGATTTATAGGCAGATTCCCTGCTGTCCGTGCGCCTCACAGAGAAAAGGTTCGTAATCTTGCGAATAGATTTATGTAAACGGAATCCGTATGCGTTGGACGAACTGAAAAGCAATATCAGAAGAGAAATTGCCGACATTTCAGAAGAAAAATTAATGCGTGTGAATGAAAATTTTCTTAGAATGTGTGAGAGATGTGTGGCGGCATTTTCAACATCATCATGACATGGTATGTGGTTATTGTACACTGGGTCAAAATGAAAGTGGCCGGCGTCTGAGAGACTAAGTTCGAATGGGGTATTTCCGTGAGCGCTCGGGACAGCTAGGCTTTGTTCAAAAGTTTGCGTATATTCTTCTAGTAGTTGTAATGGAGAACACAACTTTTAATCACTAAAATCTTCCGAGAAAATAATTCATACACGAGATTTAAAACAGACAGAACGATCAGAGTGCTTAAACTGTGAATATTGTAACACAAAGACTATATATTGTATAATAGGTTCTCAAGTGGGGTACGACAATTGCTCGTTACAATGCCATTCTGACTACAAGGAAACTCTTAGCGTAGCTAACATTTCGTGAGATTGCAAGTTCAAATCCTCGTGGAGTTACTAAACTTTTTCTTGTTTTGCATTTTAAATGCATCAGTGAAAATATAACAGGTTTTCGTCATTTTTTTTATCCTTAGAATACTTTTCGCTTTATTATTTGTTTCGTGTTAATAGAAACTTTTGACGCTACATGGAAGTAATACTAAAGACGACAATTAGGGGCTTTCATATTAAAATGCTATGTTAATTATTTTATTAATACCTGCTGCTTTGCACTCTATTGCCTAAGGAACATTCAGTAGTAGGCTAAATATGTTGACGGTTAAATAATTGGCAATAATTAATTTGCAAGTTATGCTACAGAGAATATGATTGTTACATTAATCTAAATCCGTGATCATCAGGGCTTCAACGTAGTAATTGTAAACAAGAAGAGAAACCATAATTCTGATGACAAAATATATCCTGATTTCCTGGAATTGTAACCACAAATTTGCACCAAGTTTGTAATTATCTGTAAGTAACATGGATTAACATAAGCAAAATTATTTGATTATATTACACTAAAACGAGTCGTAAAAATAAAAGAAAGGTAAAGTTATGCCCGTCACACGCCATGAAGGCACATGGGGGGGGGGGCTTAGAGGTAGAGCCCCATGCTTTCCATGACCTCTGCACTAGAATGAGGGAATGAGGTGCTATGGTAGGCACCACGCTCTGACCGTCTTTTACCCTCGGGAAAGACACGGAACTGAAATTTATAGGAGGCTGAGTGAACGTCGGGGCCGTTCTGAAAGTTTGGCAACGAGAAAAATCCCGTCAGCACACGGCATCGAACCCCGGACCTTCCAGTCCGTAGCGAGCTCCACTACCAACTGAGCTACCCGGCCGCCAATAAAAGAAAAGACAAAACAAAAAATTCTGTACGGAGATTCGAAGCATGCTGTGGAGGTAGCCCAAATCAGCGCCTTGTATTATGGAGTTAACTAAAGCGGCGCACGGAGGTTTACGGTAGTGAACTGCGCGCTCACACGAAGGAACTCAGAAAATTTTCACTGCTCAAGAGACCGGCCACCTTCATTTTGACCAAGTGTACAGTTATAATTTGCATCTATGCGCTTTAATTTTAGGGACTGTGAATATACGACTCCGCCGGCAAACAGCTTGAATTTTAGGGGCTATGAATATCCGACTCCGCCGGCAAATAGCGTGCTTCCTGGCGCCAAGCAAATCCCTGTTGGGCCGGCACACTGAAACACGTGGTCTCACAGAAAATGATTTACCCGGCACTCTGAGAGACGGTAGAGTGAAGAGAGACACAACCGTTTACAAACATTGCAGCGCAAGGCCAAGCAAATCCTCGCTAACCGGCCAAACGTTCAAATGAAGTCACTGTATAAGTGACGGCTTTAAATACAGTTTTCAAAAGATATTGAAGGATTGTATATAAATATGGTCATGTACCGGTATCAGAAAAACTTTATACATTAATTTGAACTTGTCAGTTCACAATCTGTAAGTTAAACGGAAGGTAGTACTTCCATTGCACAGAGGGAACAGAGCTATCATTTTTACCAGTGTTCACAATATAAATTCGAAGAGAATTGGTGTATGATATCCGTGAATTTTACTTCAATTTAGAGAAAATAGAGCTTGTCTTTTGGGAGAGAATCGGGCTGTCGTATTTCAAGGTAGACCCTAATCGGGCAACTCAGGTAATGAAATCTAAAAGGATGGGTGAAATTGAACACCTAACAGATATTTCTCTTCAGTTCAATAGCCTTAACTGGCGGCCGCAGGGTATGGATAGTTTCGTACATATATATGCTTTTGAATAATCTATTCTATTCTCATGCGGTGGATGCTAGAGGAACTATACTGATATACCTAAAAAGTGCGTCACACTTCTTCAAGATCTAGGAGTTACAGCATCAGACTTTCTAACATTGGATCTTCAAGTCATAAAATTTTCAGTTTGTATTTTACGGCATCACTGCTATATTATAATACAGATTCCTTTGTTTTCTTTTTCTTTCATTACTTAGTCTACTCTCTCTATTGTATCTGGGTATGCTGTACTCTATTATTATTATTATTATTATTATTATTATTATTATTATTATTATTATTATTATTATTATTCTTTGTCTATTAGCAGCCTTAGTAGCTATGTAGAGAAAGAATTTTAACTCACTAAATAAATGCAAAATCCTCAACTGAACGTAATAAAAACAAACCGTAGGAGAGTAATAAATTGTTTGTACGATAACGTCGTAGGGCCATATTCGTAGACATTCTTAGCGCGGCCTTCCGGTGGATGATCAGCGAATTAACGTTTTTCGTATTCATAAACCAGTGTTAGTGATATGATATCATATGAATCCTGTACAAGTAACCAGTCGATAGTCGGGGCTAGTTTAGCACTCTAGTAGCGCGGGCTAGCGAAATGTCTATGGATAGCACCCTAAGGAACTGTGATTTGTAAGTTTAATTTCCTTACTGTTTACGTTAGACTGTGATACGTGCTTCATATAAATTGATGTGTGGCAAAAAGTGTACAAAAATATTTATAAACTATTAAATTCGAAAATCTAGAAAATTCATGTAGGAAGAAATATGGAACAAGTACCAAAAGAAATAAAGAAAAGTAAGAACATTGAAAGCAGAGTTATGTCACTTATTAAGTTCAATATGTAGAGAAACGGTTAGAATGTTTGACCGTGAAACGAGCGGGCTTACGTTCAAATCCTGGTTGGCATTTTTTCCGAGGTTTTCCCCTCAAACAACAGAAGGAGAATTTATTTATTTAATTTATTTAAATTCAAATATACAGAATAAAGAAATATAATTACAAAACAAACAAAGAGAAATACAAATAAAATAATACAAACAATATAAAAGGAAGATACAGTAGTATTAACAAAATTTGAGACCGAATGAGCAGCGCTCGTGCTCGGTCGCAGTTCAGATATAATATTAAAACAAATAATAATAATAATAATAATAATAATAATAATAATAATAATATAAATAAATAAGTAAAATAAAATAGGAACTAAAATATAATTACAGCGGCAATGGAATTATATAACATAATATTAACACTAGAGAAGAATAATATCGCACGTGAAAAGTAGGACTAATATATGTCAAAATTATAGAATACAAATATAATATAGGTTGATTAATTCATACACATAGACTATAAATTTATTTAATCAAATTGAAGATATTAACACGTTTCTAATTTTCTTGTTATATGTTAGTGGGTTACATGTTAGAAGTTCTGGGTGTAATTTAGTTAAAGCATTGTACAACCGAGGGCCAAAATTTATGCTATGCTTTAGACCAGCAGATGTGAGACATTTAGGTTCTACTAATGTTGAATTAATATTTCGTCTTGTGTGAATTGATAGGTATCTTTCGGTTTTGGACCTCGGACTGATTTCGCCATCATTCATTCACTTATCATTATCATCATTACAATAGTCCAGGTTAAATTCACGGTGCGGAGCGTACTGTATTCGTACAAGAGCGCGACCGTTCGGCAACAAATGTCATTCACATAACAGGAGTGGTAAGCAGAATAAGCCTCAGGTTGACAAGCCTTTGGGCCTTCCTCTGTAAAAAATTGTCATTTATTAACATATAAGTATATATAAAACTAGACCATTAACTAGGAATACTGAACAAAGGCAACAAACAATTGAGATGAAAGTGTTCAAAATAGTATAAGAGATGGAACAGACCATATCGCGAATCAAGATAGATAGATCTACCCAAGAATTGAATATAGTTCGCAAATAACTGGATAAAATACAAAAGTAATTGAAAGGTACAATCAATCGCACTGTAGCCTATATCAAGAATGTATGATCATGATATGATTAATATTTCAAGTGATTTATAATCGAGAATGAACATGAGGATACTGGAGTATCGGCCGTCCAAGAAAATTATGTTAGGCCTATGGATTCAACAAAAAAATTATGGTTTAACGATGCTCGCAACTGCAGAGGTTATAACAGCGTCGCCGGTGTGCCGGAATTTTGTCTCGCAGGAGTTCTTTTACATGCCAGTAAATCTACTGACATGCCCCTGTCGCATTAGAACATACTTAAATGCTATCGACCTCGGCCGGGATCGAACCCGCAACCTCGAGCACAGAAGGCCAGCGCTATACCAACCTACGCTACCGAGGGCGACTGGATTCAACAAAACGAACTGTTTAACTTATACAGAATGGAAGTGAAACTGTCCCACAGATTGAAAAAGAAGATAGGGTACACTTAAATGAATATAAAACCTATATTACGTTTTGTGATTAACTGCAAGGTTAATTAGAAAATTAAGTTGGAAGTTCCTGCAGTCTGATAACCTCGTTGCTAACAGTATTCTTTCGCATTGTCATAATGATGTAGAAGGTCAATGAACTCTTCGTATATGAACTGTTTCGCGCCTCCTTCTCTATCAACAACGTTCCGATATCGATGCTTCGTTTAGTGGCTTGAAATGAGTAGTTTATAAATTAAATTTACACGAAAACCGGCCAAGCTACTGAAGTACTCCAGAGGGATAAATGATTCTTTAATAGATGTGATATCGAAATGGAAAAAAAATGAGGGAAAGAAGACAGAGGACGGACACTGAAAAGTTTTCTTTTCTCAATCGTACTATGAGGGACTGCAATGCTTTACCTGCGGACTTACTAAAGGCTTTACCAGTAACCAAAAATGTATTTAAAATTAGGCTTAAGGACTTTACTAATTGACGGTCATATATTATGCACACTGTTTTGTGGTTTTACAAGTATAGTGAGTAAGCAGAGAAACATAGTGAATCTCCAGTGATTTATATTGGGTGTGCAGTGTGGTGTAGAGAAAGCGCAGTGACCTTAAAAGTAAATTCTAAGAGTTATAGTGGCAGAGAACTGAGATAGATTTATAGTGAACGAGTGTGAGTTATAGTGAACGTCCTAAATTGCTTGTAATGTGGTCTAGGCTATCGATTTGAGGTTAATATAGTAAGTAAAATTCTACGGAATAATAAGGGTGTAATTGAGGACCGTTTTTGCAAAACTTACTGACTGCAAAATTTTCAAAATTGAGATTTTGATGGATTCCTTAACATAAGGCAGGCCTCTACATGATCTTCAAAGGGTCTTAGTAAAATTGGGTTATTTCTCTTCATTGTAGTGTTTCAAAGTGTGATCGTTTTTCAAAACTTGCTTTATGATATAACTGAGACATACAGCAAAACTTGCTTACTATAGTGTTTTGTCTCTCCTGTAAAATTTAGTTTTTTCAGTTAGCAAGTTTTTCAAAAACGGTCCTCAATTGATGTTTTGTTATTTGAAGTGTTGTATCAGTGAAGAAGTGTGTTGTGTCTGTGAAGTGTGTTTGTGTCAGTGAAGTTCTATAGTTTATAGTGGTAATGCAAAGTATATAAACAGTGCAATGTTTTTGAAGTGTTAGTGAAATCAGGACAGTGTCAGTGAAATGTTTCATAGTTCAGTGCAGTGAGTGAATTGATAGCGAAATGAATGTAGTGCTGAAAGATACTTGTGCATGTATAAACATGTCATATATACTCGTGTGTTTAAGTTTGAACTTAGGGTACTTATATAAATTAGATTTACTTTAATTAATTATGTTATATTAAGTGATCGTGCTTCATTTAATTTAGGATGCTCCTTGTTAATATTACTATATATTGCTATTATTATTTTATTATTAATTGTAATTATTGAGTGTAATTAATTAGCACTGCCACCGGGTATATACCCACTTGCAGTGTGAATAAATACATACATACAAAAATCACGATCCTACTCGCAATAGTTACCGAATAAGAGAGTGTTAAAGATTTGGGAAAAAACATGTTTTTTTTAGAAAACTATGAACTTCCTGCCAATATGGCATTACAGTTTTTTTGTTACATACAACATAAGCTTTTCGCTCTAAAAATCTTAGGGTTATTTCACTTCCACCCTGTATACTGAACTTACTATTATTTTTAAATTTATTATCAAAGAAGAAAAAGACTTAGTGCTATTGACTCATTTTAAGGCATCGCATAATGTATCGGAGGATTTCCATTTATATTTTCTGAATTAATACTGTACATTGCTTCCGGGTCCTCTGTAGGTATTAGAAAATTTCCGCTCCAATAGTGGAGCACTTTAATCCTTGAACAGTACTAGCAACCGCGCAGAGCTAGCCAAACTCGTTGGCAGCCATAATTAGTGTCATAATTCGACTTACTGAGCTGTGACAAAACTGTAATAACCCAACACAGACCCGTTGTTAAAACAGGTCGGCCCAAGTGAACACGCTACGGATGGACAGACAGAAGTAATAAGAGCTTCCACTGTCACATTTATGTGATGGCAGACATCACATAAATCACACTCCCTTCCTGTTTTCGAAGCAACAGATACAGGAAACACCGGAATTTCCATATTTTTATCCAGAGAGCGCAAACTTTGCGCTGGGCTGTACCCATGACAACGGAAACAAATGAACGGAGACAGGCGCGCACACACAGAAAGGAAAGTGATTAACAACATGGCTGGATGGGATGACGTTTCCAACATTCATTTTCTGGGACAATAATTCCAAGCCGCTGGTATAATATTTTGGCGTCGGCGTGACATTGATGCGCACGGGCCTCACTTAACCAAATTCGCGCCCTTTGTTGCCAGCGTTAATGCAAACAAGCATTAAGGTGTATTGTGTTTTATTCCCTCTGAAATATCCAGCTTCCGTTCACGTGCTGGCCTGCTGTTTCCATCTAGTTACGAAAGCAAATATTTTTGATTGGAAAGTACTTTTCTAATTATTTAAAAGAGGATAGCCTATATTATGTGTCATGTGAAAATGTGAATGTTTAATTTTCAGAAGCATAAAATATTAAGATAATTCCGAAAAACCTGCCATTGAACCTAGTGGAAAAGATCAGATAAAAGATAAATATATTCTTTCGACCCAGTCCAAAAAAGAAAGAAAAACTACTAATGAAACAAATAAACAGTAAGAGGGACAGAAAACGTCCTATTTTTCTTCAGTATGAACATGTCTGAATTCGTTTATATATTTGGTTGATGATGCTGACGATATTGGTGTATTTGATTATTATACTAAAAGATTTATATTATATAGGCCTAAAAGTATGTATATTAACTCCATATGTAGATGAAATTATTGGGGATCATCAGTGCTGTTTTAGGCGTAATAGATCGATTATTGATCAAATTTTTTGTATTCGACAGATATTAGAGAAAAAATGGGAGTATAACGGTACAGTACATCAGTTCTTCATGGATTTCAAAAAGACATACGACTCGGTTAAGAGAGAAGTTTTATATAATATTGTTATTGAATTGGGTATTCCCAAGAAAATAGTTCCATTAATTAAAATGTGTCTCAGTGAAACATACAGCAGAGTCCGTATAGGCCAGTTTCTGTCTGATACTTTTCCATTTCACTGCGGGCTAAAGCAAAGAGATGCAATATCACCTTTACTTTTTAACTTCCCTCTAGAATATGTCATTAGCAAAGCTCAGGTTTGGAATTGAACGGGCATCTTGTCTATGCGGATGACGTGAGTACGTTAGGAGAAAATCAACAAACGATTAGGAAAAACACGAAAATTTTACTTGAAGGAAGTAAAGCAATAGGTTTGGAAGTAAATTCCGAAAAAAACAAAATGTATGATTATGTGTCGTGACCAGAATATTGTACGAAATGGAAATATAAGAATTGGAGGTTTGTCCTTCGAAGGGGTGAAGAAATTCAGATATCTTGGAGCTTTAATATAAATGACACTCGGGAAGAAATTAAACGCAGAATAAATATGGGAAATGCCTGTTATTATTCGGTTGAGAAGTTTTTGTCATCTAGTCTGCTCTCAAAAAACCTGAAAGTTAGAATTTATAAAACAGTTATATTACCTGTTGTTCTGTATGGTTTTGAAACTTGGACTCTCACTTTAAGAGAGGAACACAGATTAAGGGTGTTTAAGAATAAGGTTCTTAGGAAAATATTTGAGGCTAAAAGAGATGAAGTTACAGGAGAATGGAGAAAATTACACAACGCAGAACTGCAAGCTTTGTATTCTTCACCTGACATAATTAGGAACATTAAAACCAAACGTTTGGGATGGGCAGGGCATGTAGGTCGTATGGGCGAATCCAGAAATGCTTATAGAATGTTAGTTAGTAGGTGGGGGGAAGACCTTTGGGAAGATCGAGATGTAGATGGGAGGATAATATTAAAATGGATTTGAGGGAGGTGGAATATGATGCTAGAGACTGGATTAATCTTGCACAGGATAGGGACCGATGGCGGGCTTATGTGAGGGCGGCAATGAACCAGCGGGTTCCTTAAAAGCCATTTTTAATTAATTAAGTAAGTATAAATATATGTATAATAAGCTTCTCTCAGTTCGACTTCATCAATCACCTTCTTCCTTCTGATAGGATTCAATTATTATTTGAACAATGCCACTTTGTTTTGCTTCACATGGTTACTATATATATATATATTTTTTTTTTTACAAATTTATGGTTTTTCATAGTCTCAAGTTCTCAACATTTTCAGGATTGTTACTTAACTCTTCAAATGAAATTCCATTTTCCATAGCACTTCAAACAATAAGCCTACTCGCTAAACTGCAGCACTGTAAATAGTTCAATATTTTCCTACCCGTATTACCCGCAAACTGATGATTGGAAATGAAGCAATACACGCCAATTGTATAAATATTGTGTGTGTGTGTTGTGAGTGTGAATTCGGGTTCCGCATACTGCGGATAGATGGTAGGACTGTGACCCATTTTCAAGTTGCACACCATTTCGGCGGGCCACGTTATGCATGATGTGTATGTCTGAAGAGTTATGTCGGGTACTAAGGTGAGTGTATGTGTAAGCGTTCGTGTAAGTGTAGTGTAGGGAATGAGTGAGGATGATGAAGGTGAAGAGAGAAGGAGAAACCCGGTGCCGGCACGTAGTCTACTCCTGTCGAATAGCACCAAGGGGGCCGCCAGGCTTGACATCCCCATCCGACGGACGAATCACTATCAAGAGTGACATATGCCTTCTCTTCATATGCACTGCGGAGAGATTTTGGATTTAACCCAGGCACAGTGGTGCACAATTTAGTGATTAGAAGTTCTGCACCTCCGTCTGTCCTAGTCCCGAGGTAGAAATTTTACATGAAAATTTCTGACCCCGCCGGGAATCGAACTCGAGGGCTAGTCTGGCGGGAGACTGACTACCAGAGAACTAAGTCGGCGGACATTGTATAAATACTTGTTTACATAAAAAACTGGAGAAAAATCTCTTGGGTATAAGGTAAACTTGAGTAGCCTGTAGTCTATACGAGTATTAAAGTCAAAAAGAAACACTGTGCATTTACAATTATATGGATAAAACATTTATGCACAATGAAATAGTGGACGTATTCTCGATGGAGGAATGAAATTGGACGAAACATCGGTAAAAAAATAGGAACATGAATTTTCAACAAAAAAAATTCCACACCTAAAGAAGACATAATTATCTTCCATCGGTGAAATTTTTACTAGAGTTAACCCAACAACCAAATTCTACAGTAAGAGAAGAAATAATAAAAGATTGAACACAAATATCTTCATAAAGCAAGGGCCACTGGTTGTTCTAAACAATGTGGAAAGGTAAACCATGTTTAAAATACGCACGGGTGAAAGATGGACTTCGTGAAACAAGAACAAATATACAATCCTTAATGATTTGATCACATGGACATGCCCAAGGGACGAAAGGAGATATCAGATAGACTATATACTGGTACAGGAAAGATTCCTAAATTGCTTGAAAAATAAAAAGACTCTACCAGGAGCGGATATTAACTCAGATTACGTCCTGCTGATAGGCGAAGTAGATATTCGTCTGAAGAAGATAAGAGGAAGACAGGTGACGAAGAAATTGAACATGGAAATATGAAGAACGAGGAGGAAAGAAGAAAATCTGATGCAACTACAGCACCTACCCTGTTCAACATATACTTGAAGGATTTAGTTAAGAACTGTTTACAGAACATGGGAGGAGTGATAGTAGGAGGAAGGAGAATAAAGTTCATAAGATTTGCTGATGTTATGCCGTTGTTAGCAGAAGAGGAGATGATATTAAGCGATATGCTGCGGAACTAAACGACAACTGTGAGCAGAATAGGATGAAGATAAATGCAAATAAGACGAAGACAATGCTCATAGAAGAGAAATAAAAAAGGTGAACTTGTGAATTCTAAATGAGGCAATAGAGCAAGTGGACAGCTTCAAATTCTTGGGATGTACTCTAAGCAGTAACATGAGCTGATGCCAGGAAGTCAAAAGGAGGATAGCAATGGCCAAGGAATCTGTTAATGGAAAAAGGAGCATCATCTGCGGACCTCTGCAAAAAGAACTAAGGAAGAGACTAGTGAAGTGCTTTGTGTGGAGTGTGGCATTGTATGAGGCAGAAACATGAACATTACGACGAAGTGAAGAGAAATGAATAGAAGCATTTGAAATATGGATATGGAGAAGAATGGAAATTGTGAAGTGGACAGACAGAATAAGAAATGATGCTGTGTTGGAAAGAGTGTGTGAAACTGATCAGGAAGAGGAAAAGGAATTGGTTGGGTCACTGGCTTAGAAGAAACTGCCTACTGAAGGATGCACTGGAAGGAATGGTGAATGGGAGAAGAATTCTGGTTAGAAGACGATATAAGATGATAGACAATATTAAGATACATGGATCATATGAGGAAACAAAGAGGAAGGCAGAAAATAGGAAAGACTGGAGAATGCTGGGTTTGCAGTGAAAGACCTGCCCTTCGGCAGAACGATAAATGAATGAATGATTGATTTTATTATGATAGTGATGATGATGACGATGACGACGACGAAAATTTGAATATACTGTATTTTGTGCAAAAACAATGAATAAAATTGCTACAGGTACACACACACGTATTGTTCTCATAACTTCGCATACAATACTAAAATTACATTTACAAATGTATGAGAGCGTATTCTCTACATTCGTCGCGATATTGGATTCAATCGATGCGTCATTTTTCTCCACTGTCTGCCTCCGAGTTTCCAACACGCTATCAATGTTAATATTTAATCACGTCGCTAGCAGTAAACACACAGGCGTTTTCGTGTTGAAAATTTCAGTGATGATAATCGTAGTGAATAAGTCCTTCACAGTAAAACTTAGTCATGGAGCTGAAATAGAGACTTTATTGATACATCTTATCGTCAGTAGCAGTTAAGAATGTGTAAAATGAAGAGAAAATAATCAAGTAATTCATATTATCTAGCATCTCGTCTTACCTAGCATGTCGTTTTGTTTACCTTTCACTACCTCTAACCCGGTACATTCACCTTCTCTCTGGACCTCTGCACAGAACATCCTTCTACTCATCATCTTTCAGCATACCGATTCCACGTCTCTGAAATTCTCCCCTGATCATGTCAGAGACTGTCGAACAATATCAAAATTCAAATTTAAAGCCCGATTGTTCAGGTTATTGATTATCATCTAGTATTCAGATCTTTCTTTTCGTTAAGGTATTGAAGAGCAGCTTCTGTATATCTGACGATAGGCTAATTGGTCGATGGTTACTTAAGTCGTATTTGGATCCTATTTATTAGAATACCTAGCATTATCATGTTCGCTTTCCAATTTTTAAATATTTCTTCTTCCATAAAAATGTCACTGAATATAAATGAATATCTGTTAATGATTTATAATATTTCCTTAGCTCATTTGTAGACACGTATTAGTGATCCCAACTTCACGGGGTGTATTTCCTCTTTTCAGTTATTTTAAGGCTGCTTGTACATCAGAAACGAGTATGGGGGGAACTTCATCGACTTTCAGACTTACTCTAACTCGTCGTAAAGAGAGAGACAAGATTTTAGTCTCGAAAACTATGTTCAGTTTCCTTTTACAAGGCTACACCTAATAAACTTTTCCAGAATATACTCCTTGGAAACTGAAATAAGTTTCTAACAAGTTTCCAGTTCAATATTACTACCTGAAATAAAACCGGTGTCATGAAAACGACACTCAACAGTCATTCTACGTTGTACAACAAATCAGTGCTTTATAATGTCATAAAACACTTTTTTACATTATATTTCTTTAAATCTTGAAACATCATTGACCACTAATGCAAATTAAGTAATTTACCCTACACTGATAAAATAAACTTAATTCGTTTACAATATATATCTGTCATTTCATTAACAAATTACGTGATTTAATTATATAACTGTAATTTATTGCTTTTGAATAAATTCGCGTAACACAATATTCATAGCATAGACTACATTTCAATCGTTTCTAATAATACTTTTCTAAGAAAACTTTGTACTCATAAGAGATACCTACATAAAATTGAAAGACTCGCTGCAAAAAAGGATGTGGAAAACAAAAACATTCTAAAAAATTGAAATATTAACTGAGCCGCTTTCCTTTTTTCAGAGTATGTTCTGGGAATTTAGGAGTTTCATTTTATCACTGACTCATTTATTACAATCAGCAATTTAGGTGCGTAAAACAAAAACAAATAATGGAGCTACACCCTTTTTGCAATAAGTAATGTCATTAATTTCAGACGGTTACTCTTGAGATATTTAAGAAAAAAGTTTAATACAGTTTATCCCGTTTTTGCTTCCTTTCCGCTATAAAAATTGTTTTATATTAAACATTTCATAGCATGTAATGGAGAAGCCATTGATTTAATTCCCAATATAGACCTATTTAATTTAAGAGAGCAGTATAAATGTTATGTTTTATTTATCGACGCTCGCAACTGCAGAGGTTATATCAGCGTCGCCGGATGTGCCGGAATTTTGTCCCGCAGGAGTTCTTTTAAATGCCAGTAAATCTACTGACATGAGCCTGTCGCATTTAAGCACACTTAAATGCCATCGACCTAGCCCGGGATCGAACCCGCAACCTTGGGCATAGAAGGCCAGCGAGAGCAGTATATTATGATAATAAATGATTGAAGGAATTTTACTTTTGTCCTTTAATTGTGAAGAAATTTGATGCTAACAAATGTAACATTGTAAAATTCCTTTGCAGAACGAAAAATGTCCAATCTTCTTAGTAATATCATCGTCATGTACATGGAATGCACCTTCTTGGTCCGTTCCTCTCACTCAGAAATTGAAGTCATCTTCTCATCGTCTCTTTGGTCGACCAACATCTCTCTTATCGATAACGGGTCTGTAAGTCATAGTGTGTTTCGTTACTTACTTACTTACTTACTTATTGGCTTTTAAGGAACCCGGAGGTTCATTGCCGCCCTCACATAAGCCCGCCATTGATCCCTATCCTGAGCAAGATTAATCCAGTCTCTACCATCATGACCCACCTCCCTCAAATGCATTTTAATATTATCTTCCCATCTACGTCTCGGCCTCCCCAAAGGTCTTTTTCCCGCCGGCCTCCCAACTAACACTCTATATGCATTTCTGGATTCGCTCATACGTGCTACATGCCCTGCCCATCTCAACCGTCTGGATTTAATGTTCCTAATTATGTCAGGTGAAGAATACAATGCGTGCAGCTCTGCGTTGTGTAACTTTCTCCATTCTCCTGTAACTTCATTCCTCTTAGCCCCAAATATTTTCCTAAGAACCTTATTCTCAAACACCCTTAATCCCTGTTCCTGTCTCAAAGTGAGAGTCCAAGCTTCACAACCATATAGAACAACCGGTAATATAACTGTTTTATAAATTCTAACTTTCAGATTTTTTGACAGCAGACTAGATGACAAAAGCTTCTCAACCGAATAATAACAGGCATTTCTCATATTTATTCTGCGTTTAATTTCCTCCTGAGTGTCATTTATATTTGCTACTGTTGCTCCAAGATATTTGAATTTTTCCACCTCTTCGAAGGATAAACCTCCAATTTTTATATTTCTATTTCGTACATTATTCTGGTTACGAGACATAATCATATACTTAGTCTTTTCGGGATTTACTTCCAACTCTATCTCTTTACTTGTTTCAAGTAGAATTTCCGTGTTTTCCCCTAATCGTTTGTGAATTTTCTCCTAACATATTCACGTCATCCGCATAGACAAGAAGCTGATGTAACCCGTTCAATTCCAAACCCTCTGTGTTATCCTGAACTTTCCTAATGGCATATTCTAGAGCAAAGTTAAAAAGTAGAGGTGACAATGCATCTCCCTGCTTTAGCCCGCAGTGAATTGGAAAAGCCTCAGATAGAAACTGGCCTATACGTACTCTGCTGTAAGTGTGTTTCGTTACCTATGATTAATCTATTCTTAGATATGGTCTTTCGCATTTTTTTTCCTTTCTGTTATTATAACATTTAAGCTAAACATTTGTAATTTTCGTCGGATTATGAGGATACTACTTTCATGTCTTCTATTATAGCGAGCTACATAACATAGAAACGTTATTTCGCCGCTCTCCAATCTTATTCTTTTTGTGTGTGTTTATTCACTGCCCAAGTTCCGCATTCTCATAACAGTGTCGGCGTGGTTATTGCTTTATAAAATTTAATTTTGGTACCTTTGCAGATGTTATGTCTGAAAGTGCGTTTGATAGTCCCTCTCATGTATAGACATTTATATCATTTGTTTCACAAACCATCATCACAATTATAAGAGATATCACAATCTAAATAATTAAAATAACTGACTTATTCTATAATGCTATGATCTATCACGATTTGAAGTCTTGTCGAAAATTTACCTTTAAAAGCCACGACTTTAGATTTCTTAATGCGGCCATATTAATTTCCCTATTGTACTAAAACTACGTCTAAAGAAGTATTTAAAATCCATTCCCTAATTGAAAATTTATCTTAAACTCGTTTTGCCATTCTTGAATGCTTTATTATTAATTCCTTAGGGTAGCCTCGTCTTTCCATCAACTTTAACAAAGAATTTTACTCATATTGCAGTGTAAATAAAATGTGCGTTTATAGATTAAATTCTCAACTTTTTTCAATTGATGCATTCTCAGGAATAATAACTTCACTATAAATTGCTGAATTTCAGATACAGTGCATCAGACATTTTAGATCTCGTATAACAGCATTGCACAGAACGGCAATGAAATGTTTCTAGAGGGTACTGTGTTTGTCGGAGAAATTTGTCTGGATGGAGATGTATTACTAAGAATTCAATATATGCTGGAAACTGATAACGACGTAACCTACGTTAAGTTGTTATTACATGGAACGCCCCAATTATATGTTTTACAGACAATATAGACTTTTTCATTTTCATTTCACTTATTGTAATCCATATATCTTACATTAACAATGAAGCTTTAAGATGTGGAACAAGTCAAAATTTTACAAGATTGCAAATATAATTTTTACAAATATTTTACAATATTTTAAAATTTTTACAATTTTACATTTTGGAATTATCTACAATTTTTCACAATATTTTAGCGAGATGTGTGAGATGAGTTGAGGGCCGAGGATTCGCCAAAACATTACCTGGCATTTGCTAGGTACATTAACGGCCTTCCCTAAATCCATGTTATTGTTCTTGTAGTAGTAGTTTCTAATTCATTTATACTATTTATCCGCCTTGTTATTATTTTAGCATATACAGAATGAACCGTAAGTAATATAATTAATTTCAGGAGGTAATCTTTGAGATATTTCAAACAAAAATGCTCATGCAAAACTAGCTGTCAGGTATTGCTCCATGTGAAGCTGATCTGAATATTTTCAGGGGAAAAATTATTCCGGGACCGGGTAACGAACCCTGAACTTTTGGCTGAGCGCACTAACGCTCTACAGACTGAGCTACGCAGGAACGTACCAGGCATCGACTCAATTTTTCCCTTTATATCCACTTGAAGTATGTGGAAAAATGTATGCAACATTTTTAAATTCCTTTTCAGAACTAAAAGTTACTCGTACATTTGTTCAGGTGAAATTTCTGTACATTTAAAGGACAAAACTGAAATTCCTTCAATTATTCATTATCATAATACATTGATCTCTTAAATTGATTGAGCGTATTGGATTACATCAATGGTTTTCCCAAAACACACTATGAAATGCTTCATATAAAACAATTCTTATCTCGAAAAGGAAGTAAAAACGAGCAAAATTGTATTAAAATTTTTTGTTTAAAATATCTCAAAGAATAATCTCCTGATATTAACAACATTACTTACGGTTCACCATGTATGTATTTTTTACGTATATGTGAGAATATTGATTCCTCTACAATGATCACTGTCACTTATATTTTCTTCTTTAAAAATTAGCATTACTCGTGCTTTTTTCCATTATTTAGGTAGGCCTATTGTATGGGTCTTCCAACATAAATTCAAAATATCGGTAGACTAAATCGTTTTATTACTTTCACGAATGTCATATTTAAAAAATTCGGATATCCTTTTTCTATTTGAGTAACAAACCGTACGGTTTTTGTAACAAGTACACCATTTTTACCTTGGTATTATGTTCATATGGACTGTATTCTTCTCTGTTTTATTTAAATGTTTCATTATTTTGTACGTGAAACCAAGGTTGCCAACATGTTAGCACTCCGGCGATTCCTATGTGAGTTATGAGTCTCTAGAATTTTCCTCAGGGCAGAGACCAGCCTGTCGTAGAGTAAGTTTGCTGTTGAGGCTGTCAACTTGAAGCTTGCAGACACGTTCCCTCATGGACTAGCCCCATGGGGAGGGCTACCACTTCCACCAGTCATGCCGAATTCAGGTACTCTTACTTCTTTGCCATTCCTGTCGTTATGGATTTCATCCTTAAGCCTGAACAAGGCTCTCTCTCCAGTAGTTACATATCGGGAAAATATGTTCCGGGGTATTTTATTGACTGCAAAGTATAGATCCGCCGTCTCTTGTACTAGCAGGGCCATCTCGTACAGAATGTGATTATAGACCACGCAGGGACTGTTTTGATTATAGCGTCATCGAAATCAAAGATAATGCAAGGTATCTCACCTCAATCCTAAGTAAGACGAGGACCAGTGCGTCCTACCTACACGATAATAACTCAATTTTTTCGAAAAACGAAAGGATAAAGTATGTGTTATTTTATGAATCCGAATTATTTATCTTCAACGTGAATGAATTTCTCTCAACGGTATCTCGGAGGCATAGCAACACTTCCGAAGCGTTTATCACTTCTATTAAATTCGTATTTAAAATTCTTGTTATTTAATACAGTACCTTACTCCTAACAATATAGAAGAGGGGACGAGAATTTTTCCTCTTTGCTATAGAGGCGAGACATCACATATTTTGACGCTGTGTGAAGCCACAGAATCTTTGAGGAACCTATTCTTGTCACAGTCCTCCATTACATCTAGCAGGGGATACCTAGCAACATACAATATATTAAACAACGCTAAATTCTTGGAAAGTGTGGGGAAATTTATAGCAAAATTTCGACAGCTGAGGGAGGAAATGACCGAGGAGGAGGGAGTCGAGGAAATGAGAATGTCTTAAATTTAATTATATTATTGGGATTATTTATTGAAGTGTTGCCAGGGAATTGAATTTAATCGTAATATTGTTAAGTATATAATTTTTAAGTGTGGATACTAATAATTATCTTCGTTCGTTTCACTGTGTTTTTTACTAGAAACTATCTTACTTACAAATGATTTTTAAGGCACCCGGAAGTTCATTGCTGCCCACACATAAGCCCGCCATTGGTCCTTATCCTGTGCACATTAATCCAGTCTTTATCATCATATCCAACCTCACTCATATCAATTTTAATATTATCCTCTCATCCACGTCTCGGCCTCCCCAAAGGTCTTACTCCCTCCGGCCTCCCAACTAACACTCTATATGCATTTCTGGATTCACCCTTACGTGCTACATGCCCTGCCCATCTCGATCGTCTGGATTTAATGTTCCTAATTATATCAGGTGAAGAATACAATGCGTGCAGTTCTGCGTTGCGTACCTTTCTCCATTCGCCTATAACTTCATCCCTCTTAGCCTCAAATATTTTCCTAAGAACCTTATTCGCAAACACTCTTAATCTCTGTTCCCCTCTCAAAGTGAGAGTCCAAGTTTCACATCCATATAAAACAACCGGTAATATATTGTTTTATAAATTCTAACTTTCAGATATTTTCACAGCAGACTAGATGACAAAGGCTTCTCAACCGAATAATAACACGCATTTCTCATATTTATTCTGCGTTTAATTTTCTCCCGAGTGTCATTTATATTTGTTACTGTTGCTCCAAGATATTTGAATTTTCCACCACTTCGAAGGATAAATCTCTAATTTTCCAATTTTTTTCTAGAAAACTGAATTTATATATTATTATTATTATTATTATTATTATTATTATTATTATTATTATTATTATATTAAATTGTCGCCCTAAGTGACACAGTTGGTATAGTGCTGACCTTCTGTGCCCGAGGTTGCAAGGTCGATCCCGGCCCAGGTCGATGGTATTTAAGGCTTATGTGAGCAGATTTACTGGCATGTAAAAGAACTCCTGCGGGACAAAATTCCGGCACACCGGCGACGCTGATATAACCTCGGTAATTGCGAGCGTCGTTAAATAAAACGTAATTTAAAATTTTATGAAAGAGAGTATAATTATACATTTTTTGTTTAAGTCTGTTTTTCTCATATTTTAAATTTATGTATTTTATTATTAGGTTTATTGATTCAAATTCAATATGAAATTACATTATTATTAACTTCGATAATCATGATGGTAATAATAATAATAATAATAATAATAATAATAATAATAATTATTATTATTATTATTATTATTATTATTATTGCGTGTGTACTGTATATTATTATGTATCAATAAATGTACTTCATTAATTAATTAATTAATTAATTAATTCATTCATTCATTCATTGCATAAATTATTTAATTTGCCTCTGGATGAGGTTCTGACTGATATGTAGGCTACATCTATTATATGAGGCAGTACATCTCACTCGACGATATCTGTCAGAGGAAGAACAATATTTATTGTTCTTTTGTTTGCATTCATTTGAAGTCTGAATAGTGAGTGTAATATGTAACTAGACGGAGAGATATGCAATGTAGGGGAAAGGAGCTGGCCATTCTACCGAATTATCTCCTGGCTCAGTTGCGTCATGAGTGGTGCCTTGTTGATATCACTTGTGAGGATCAGACCTCGGAAAGTTCAATAAACAACAATAAGGTACTATTACCAAACATTTTTTCTTTCAGATAATATTCATATTTGAACTGTTACATCGAAATTACCCACTATATTATCAAGTCATTTTAATTATTGTGGCCATGTAAATTCATGTCATCTATGGGCACGTAACTAACATAAGATGTTTATATTTTACTGTCCCCACATAAGGAGTACTTTTTTGTGTTTTAAAGACTCAATATTTTTAATTAAATTACACTACAGCTCATCCTTTTCTGCTGACATTTCTGTATTCTGGTTCTCTCTCGATATACTGCATGTCGCAAGTCTGTGCATACATACATAGTATATAATCGTTTTACTTTTGTTATTCGATTTTTTTTCTTTTCTTTCTATTAATGAACTGAACCGCTCCAGTTCTTTATGATAATATTATTAAAAGCTGGTATAATTAAAATTTCTCACTATTTCCGCTAACAAAAATTTAATTTATTTCATTCGTGCTTGACATTTGGGAGTAATGCTATATACGTCAAAGAAAACTTTGCTATTGACCTACAAATATTCTGTGCCACATATTTTCATTACTGCTAATATTTCAGTTTATAGTCTCCTGTGGTGCACGCGACGACAAGGATATAACTGACCTTTTTTTTGCAAGCCGCGGTCGGGGCTTCGACTCCATCCAGATACATGGATATACGACAGCAGTTAAAGTGACGTCCTGTGTGCAGTGTAATCCGACATAGCTCCGACTTCACATCACGCGAAATGTACCTTGTATTTCTCTAGTATTAGGTAGAGAAGAAAGCTTAAATTTTATTTAAATAAAGCATATAAAAAGTAGTAATTAACTATAGCTTACGGATTTCTAAATAACATGTTAAAAACATCAATATGCACTGAGATATAGTGCTTATATTTTAGCAATTGAGGCATGTAAATGGAAAAGGCTGAAAGTGCCAAAACTTCAGAACATAGTTTAGTATCTGAGAACAGGTGAAAATGACGTCGCCAACAATGTGGGATATTATAGAAATTCGTAAGAAATTGGTTTAATTTCTAGAGTGAGTGACAGGTAGAGCTGTGATTGAAGTCACTGTGAATGAAACCTGGATAAGGGTGAATGTCCAAGCATCACGATGATGTGCCAAGTGCACGTTTAGTGTACTGTTTGCTTTGCTGGGACTCGCTGTGAATGTGTTTGTGTGTTTGTATTGTGAGTCTACTGCGTGTTCAGTTCAAAGTGTGTCATGGCTCGCTATATGACGTCATGTGGCTAGCCGATGAGCCTAGACAATTCAATTTTCCTACACTTCCGCAGAGGTATATTACCTATGTGCCAGAGAAGTTGCCTAGCAAGTACGGCGTTCATTCTGAAGAGTACTTACCGATACGTACAATAACTCCAGTAGTGGCAGGAATGTGAACTGTTTGGAAACACGTACTGGAGTGAGTTTTTTTCTTACTGTCGGGATATGGGGAGAGTGTTAAGACGATTACTTACGTACAATATTTGTTGACATTAACTTCGACTGTCAACATGGACACGGAGCATTTGATTTGTGTTGTGAAATGTTACCGTACGCAACCGATGATAACAAATACCCTGTAAACGACTTGCCTGAGCAAAACACAGATCGAAAGAGGTTATGGTAACACACAGACCGTACAGACAGCCATCGGTTGCTACGACGTTCAAGATATACCGTGGCGTACCCGTTCTCAGTTCAGATTAAACGCCTTGATTAATAGGCAACTTCTCCGACATAAAAGCTGAAACTCGCTTCAAATCGCTGACTCACAACAGTGACGTCATGACACACTTTGAAATGAACTTCCAGTAGATCAGTTGTCTATCAAATAAATTAACCTAGATCGTCCTGTTAGTAAAGTGACTGTGTTAAAACTTCGTCGACGGGCGATACAGAACGGAAAACCCTATATAACAAGATCAGCGAAACAAACTGCAAGTACACCACCGCCACAACAAGCCACTTGTTAATGTAAGTATGCATGTAAAGATCTTACACCTGAACAGAAGGAGCTGTTGTGGAATTCTGCAAAGTTATTGAAAACCTACAAGTAAATTATTTACTAAAAAAAACGAATGAACATGCAAAATATGGGTCGTAGATTTCATACAAAATATGATTCAACAGCGTGCAGGCGTCAGTGTACATTTTCATACATGATTCCAAATGTCTGGGGTAAAAATGTACAGGTATGCTATAAAAAATATTTGGTATTCTACACATCCGGGTCTCTCATAAGAACCCTCATGTCATTAAAACGTCCATGAGTTTGGATCTTACAAGTATGTGGACGAAAACAGATGTTCTCAACAAAAGAAAAACCACTTAACTCACTTCCTGATATACAAAACTTGCCAAGGATTCGGTTTGTTTCCAAAATTAGCACCGAAAGGGCCAAAGATCTACTGGGGATGATAAACTACCTTGAGAAAGTAGAAGACAAACAGTTCTACCAGGAACTTCTCTTGAAATCGAAAAAGAAGGGACACTGAGTCACATTCGGGAACGAAGATGTAGCTTACCTTGTGGAAGAACATTCGTCGCCCCAGTCATAAAAAAAAGATAGGATCTGCCACTGAGAATGTGGATATTCCATTCTTTACTGTCCAAATTTCACGAGAAGATCCCTGCGAGGGCAGTATGGTCCTTGCGGGTAAGAGGAGAGTAAGCCAGTGACTCGGCGTTCTTGAAGGAGCAGGTGGATGGGAGTGATATCATTGGCCTGCTGGTACAAACAAGGCTCGGTCAATGGCCGGCCGCTTCAGGTTATAAGAGTGGGGGAAAAACTCGCATTCCTTGCTCGGATCTTCTCGTGAAATGCGGAATGTAATTTACTTTGTGCCTGAGGATGTATATAATGATTATAGTAACGTATGTCAGAGCATGAAAATATTACAATTATACTAAGATTCAGCGTTGAATGAAGATGAGGCGGGTCAACCGCAGACTCTCAGCGTATTCCGAATCTCACCGGTCCGGTGGCATCAATGACGTCACGTTGCAGCGAAATAAGGAACAAAACTGCTGGAAGGATCGTTGGCTGTCATGGCGACTGTACAAGTTGTCTGTGCTAAGCTAACAAAATTTTGCGAAAATTTTGTATTGCCATCTCGTTCAAAGAAAAGATAGCATAAACAATTTATTTCTTGAACCGGTAGTAATAATGGGTCCGTTGACATGTTCGTTCATAAGCCATTAACATATTGTTTTTACGTTGTGCTCATTACAAACGATACAGCAGAACTAAAGCAGAACACACCGCCATGACACAACAGTGCACGATGTTATTCGTCTGCTAATTCCCGCCCTATACAAGAACCAATCAGATTCACTGATGGCGGCTGATGGAGACTGTCACCACCTCTGCAAGTTGATGGCACCGGTGCGACACCGGTGGAACATCAAAGACGTCATCGGTGGAATTAGGAACACCGTGATGCCATCGGATTGCTCACCGGTGAGATTCGGAATACGCTCTCTGTCACCAGTCACGTAGCAGACCCGCCCTGCAATGTTGCCCAGTTGGGCTAGGAAGATTCTGTACACCCCTTGCTCTGTAGAAGGGATTAAAATATGTGGTGGTTGTTTATTTTCACGTGTAGAGATGCTTACATTGGTCATGTCAGTTCAAGAATCATATTTTTATGTCAAGTGGCTGCAGAGTTATTTGTATTTACGTTCTGCCTGTTTATCTTATGGCAGCTGTGTAAATATACGTTAATACGCATCATTTATTATTCGTACCTTATAATATAGAATGCAGTCTATAATAGTCTATTCTGTTCTTAAAGTACTGTGATATTAATCGGAGGCACAGTCAAACTTAGGAAAAGTTATTCTTATTTGTAATTTATATAACTACTTGATCTTGATTGTTCATACCATAAGTTCAAATGGTTTTAGTGAATAAGTACGTGTGATTTAAATGTTTTAATGTAGTGATAAAAATTTTTATAACGTGTTATTTCACATTCACTTTTTTTAAAGTGTGTGTGTTTTCAAATATGTCACTGGAACCTGGAATAAGTAAAGAGGGTGGGCTTACACTTGGCCGGTGACAAGTTATTAGGGGGCAGAGTAGAAAAATAATGTACAATGTGTATGAATACTAAAAGAAATTAGCTTCACCCGAAATACGAGATCGCACTGACTTTTCGAAAACACAGGAATTAACTATAGAAGCATGTGGTATTGGAAGCGTTCATACTCTTACAAATTTTTATAATGAGGCAAAAAAATCAACAGAACATAGTGGCGCGATAGATAGTACGAGAGTTGAATAATGGTCAAATTCTGTTCGTCATGCAGAACAGCTGCAAGAAGAAGATTTCCACAAACAAATTAACAGAGACCAAACTTTAGAACCAATTGTGATAAATCTTGAAGACGACAGTGATTCAGATAGTGAATTGAATGACACGGAGGATGATGAGAGGCATGAGGAAGACGAGAACGGAGGCCAACAACTTGCTATACCTCTGGTGGGTTAAAGTGAGTAATTTTATCTATTAAATAATACAAATAATAATGATAATAATACAGTAGTAGTAGTAGTAGTAGTAGTAGCAGCAGAGGAAAGTACAGTAAAAAGCTCCCCTCCTTCCCTGCCCAACCCTCCAGCACGTGCATATTGCAACACCGCTGAGACACGCTGCTCTGCTCTGATAGGCCACACTCCGTCTTCTGTCAAGTTTGACGCTCAGTATAGTTTATTTTGTGCCATGAGAGTTTTTTAGAGTGCGTCTGCATTTTGTTCTTCTCAAGTTACAACATAAATAATATAAAAATATGTTAATATGTAATATGTCCAAATATGTAAATATGTACCTTGAACTTTCTTCCTTTCATAAGCAGTTAGGTGGTACTTACACGATTCTCCAGGTTTATGAACAAAGAACTTTCCCCTTGATCCATGCATCCTCCTTACAAAATAAAGAAAATGAAATAAAAATAAGGTAATACTGTATTATGTAAAATTTTGCAATTCAGATTAACGATTTTTTTCAATAAATAAGACTAAAAAATGAGAGCTTTAAACAGTTTTGTGTGACTTCTACAAGTTTTTATTTGCGGCACTTCAGCCTTTTCCATTTGCATGCCTCAATTGTGTTTAGCCTGGAAAAAGTAACATATACCCGCGTTAATGATGTAATTACGTGTGATACATTTCTTAATGTAGAAGTTTCGACGTTTAGAAATATGAATTCTGAGCTTTACAAACGGAAAAAATATGCCGTGAATCGTTTTGTCTCACTTCCTTTGTAAGGGAGCTTACAGAATATAAACATCCTTAGCGTCTGTGTATTTAAATAACGTCAATATTTGTACTTACAAGGCAACAGATGCGAGTCCCTTTCGTGAAATTGTAGGTTGCTTGAAAATGCAATCGTATTAGTGAAATTGGAGCATTTATAACAATTAAGTGCACATACTGTACCTCCTGGTTGAGTGTTAGAGAAGGCCGTATGGCCTTAACTCTGCCAGGTTAAATAAATTATTATTATTATTATTATTATTATTATTATATTTATGGGATCATTTGATAAATATTTTCAGTGTGGTTATTCTCTCTTCTCCCAAACAATAAGATGACATCATAGTACAGTCGGCCTGGTTGGTGCGGTTGGTAAAGCGCTGGCCTTCTATTCCCGAGATTGCGGGTTCGATCCCAGGCCAGGTCGATGGCATTTAAGTATGCTCATTCAGTAAATTTACTGGCATGTAAAAGAACTCCTGCGGGACAAAATTCTGGCACACCGGCGACGCTGTTATAACCTCGGCAGTTGCGAGCGTCGTTAAATAAAACATAACCTTTAACATTTAACCACAATACAATATAAATTATATAAAAATAAATTAATACAATACAACCTGAAAATCTATTTCATTATTTTATATTAATAGCACCTATATTTTTCTGTTTACAATCATCTGCCGTTTGTTCTCCTTACCTACGTATACGTAGATATAAACTTCAAGCATAGTGTCTCTGACTATCCATTACTTCTTGTATAGGGTTTGATAATTTCGTTATCGAACAATTCCTTCTTGATTTTATATTCATCTCCCATTCCAGTAGAGATAGTGGTACTCTACAATCATCAAAATCACCTAAACTTCCCATACTACTCTAACCTCTTCCTTTATATCACCACCAACACTACCATGAGCAGTAGTAATCACAGGTGCAGCCCGTAATGTTCGTACCGATCTCATGAAGGGTAGGCCTAATAAGGTTTTTATAACATGGATAATAATAACTATTTTTATATAATTTGTATATGCTGAGTGATTACGAATATGAAAAAGATCCAGCACGACACATTTTTTTTATAAACTTATATTTTTATTTAGCGAATAGTATCAAAATATGATAAAACCAACCCACATCGAAAGGGGTTTCTTTCTTTAATGTGGATTTTATACACAATTATATAGCATTTATGTTCTCTTAAGGCATCGTTTGAAACATACTTTTACTTTTGTGCATTGGATGACTGCTAACGTTAAGGCGATTTGTTGTTTTTACTCATATATTTACCTCCGATTGACATTCTAGCTGATATGTACGGCGAAGAATATAATTGTTGAATGGGCGAAAATGTTTCAAGATCTGTGGCGCGGTTTATAAGAGGCTACAATTTTAATCCTTTTTCAACGTAGACTGTAATACTTAAACAGAAAAAGGGAACCGAATATCTCGTCATTATATGAACAAAAACTTTCGGCTCTGAGCGTGCTCGATGTG
The DNA here is from genome assembly GCF_040183065.1 of Periplaneta americana. Taxonomy (NCBI): domain Eukaryota; kingdom Metazoa; phylum Arthropoda; class Insecta; order Blattodea; family Blattidae; genus Periplaneta; species Periplaneta americana. Next base: position 101,645,999 of record NC_091124.1, read on the forward strand.
GCATTATTTGACTTAAAAATACTCGAGTCTCTCACTGTAGGCTACAACTGTTATCATGCAGCACACCTGACTTTACGATATGTGTCAGAAGAAGAACAATAATTGTTTGTATACATCTCAAGTCTGATTAGTATAATATGTATAAGGTCTCGCAAGCACGGAATACCGACAGAAGGAATGCGAATCAAACACTGCGATAAGGAAGAGCGGGCGAGAGGAAAGGTCACGAGATAACTTGAATGATATTCAAGAGTACAGTCGGAAGAGAAATGACATCGATAGAATCAGTCTTTCGTTGTGATAGTTACATTACGAATTTAGTTTGTTCCATTGCATGTGAATACGTGTCTTGTATCGCACGGTATTATTATTTCATTCGCAAACATATGTTGCGCGTTTAATTAGCTTGGAATTTTTCTCTTGCTACGTTCTTTATTTCCACAGTGATGTCCTCATTTGTTTATCTTCTTGGAAGAGACAGTACTTCCATCGGCTCGCATCTCTCCCCCTCGGCGTGCCTACATACACACGTCAAAACAGACAGCAACGCCACCATTGGTTTTCGGTAATCGTTTCTTGCGCGAGCTATAGGCACCGTGCAAGCTCCTCTGGTGGCGACTGTTGTTACTAACTGCAGGACAGCAGCGATAGAGTTGTGCTTGAAGCGTATGAATATACTTAACGTCTCAGGTTAAACGATTAGAAATATGGATGATCCTAAAAATGGAAGGGTCACGCAAATTGCTGTGTTCTTGGGTGCAGTAATGCTTGTAGAAACACACAAACCGAAATTGTTTTTATTCACTCCCAAAACAGAAAACTGAAGCGGAATGGCGCTAATTGTGGATCCAAGCAGTATGCAGACGAAAGTAAATAGCGCTACACTGCTTGCAATCACAGTATTATTATATACTAATGTAAAAAATAGAATGTATGTATTATAATATAATGTTTATAAATAACCATTAAGTTATCAACGTCGGGAATTTATAATTTAAATTTCAATGCTGTATGTGCTATTATATTTAAAAGTAAAAACATAGTAGGCCTACATAATTGCTGAGTTCTTTACATATATTATGTATTATGTATAATATTAGCAACAATAAATAATAATATATTTATTTTTAAATGTATTCATATCTTTATTTAATTCTTGATTTCAAATGCTGATGCTTCGTTCACCTTGGAAACCAACACACGCAATAAGAAATTTGCAGTATTCATTTTATTGGAAAACGAGATCAGAACACTCCCGAAGAAGTAGCCATACAGGCAGAAGTAAATGACACCATTCTTAGTGATTTTATTTTTTCTTTTACAATTGAATTGTGTGAATTGTCTACTCAAGTTCTATTCCATTAAATGCCGAACTGAAGTCACATACGAATAATGTTATGACAAGAATTCAGGAACAAATTAATGATATGTTTAATGAAGTGAAAATTTTCCAAGGTTATTCTTCAACAAGAGATGAGACAGAACTACGAGACTTAATGGGAGTGACATTTGTGGTTTGGGATATATTGTTAAAATTGCTGCCAATTGAAACACAATCATACAGTAATATTAGTAAAGAAAATCATCTACTCATATTATCAAATTAAAAGGAAAACTGGATTGTCGTATTCTGCTATGAGGGTGATGTTCAGAGTTAATCGTACAACTACAATTATGATGTATTTTTACCACCATTTTAATGTTGTTGACATCCACAATGGCTACTGTAATTTTGGGTTTTGGGCTATCAGAGAAAGTATTCAGGAAACAATGACCGCAATATAGAAAAGAAAGTAGACTACCCAAAATGCAGAATGACAATTAATTGTACTGAAGTTAAAGTGGAACAGCCACCCAACGTGCATCAAATGGTGGCCTTCAAATCTAAATGCTACGGTGGCAGATCGAATGACACATTCATAACAACTGATTGCAGATTATTGACTTTATTAGAAGGTGGTAATGAAGTCAGGTTTTCCCGGAATAAAAACAAACTTTTCCAATAAAGGGATCATTGTTGTTACTCTACCGTATCTGTATGATGGCAAATTAACAGCTGAATAAGTCGAAACTACTTACAGCTTTGCCAGTGTTCGTATTCATGTTGAAAAGTTCATTGGGCGAATTAAAATGTATAACATTTTACACAAACTATCAATTGAACTGCTTGCGTATGTTGATCTTGTTGTTGTTTAGTCAACTGTCCGAAAGCAAGTCTGAACCTCACAAGTGATGCCAACAAGGCACCACTTATGAGGCAGCTAGGCCAGAAGATCATGGGGTAGGGTGGCCAGTTCCTTTTCCCCTCCATTGCATACATCGCCTGCTAGCTACATATTACACTAGTCAGACTTCATATGCATATAAACAATATTGTTCTTCCTCTGACACATATCGTCAAGTGAGATGTACAGCCTGATAACAGATGTGCATATCAGTCAGAACCTCAATAGACGTAGTATGTTGATGATATTGTTCATATGTGTTGTGTTATAGCGAATTTGCAGTCGCCCATTATTCAGGAAGTGTAATTAAGACTACTTTTAGAATTAAATCACGTTAAAATACGTAATTTATAGAGACATTATACACATATAAATATTACACACTCATGGCATCAAATATAAGTATATCGTTGTTTTCGTAATATGACTGTTCTCCCTCATTCAATGGTCTGAAATCTGATTTAAATATCACAGAACTATACTGATATTACAGAAATTCTTTAATTACATTTTTACACCCTTCTAGTAATATTGAACTTTCCACTGCGTCTATTAAATAATTAAATAAATAAAGACTGGAGATTTCTGGGTTTGGAGTGCAAGAACACTATGAATGAATGAACCCATTCTCACTAATATTAGAACTTTTTATCGGCAGAAAGCCCATGTAATTTCTATTTCACACCTGACTAGTGAATGACTGCGAGCCTGTAGTTAATTAGAAATTGAGACACTGCGCGGCGCCACCAGTACGATTTTTAGACCCATGCACGGTGCCTATAGCTAGTCGGCAATGTATGCAATAGAGAGGGAAAGGAACTGGCCATCCTACCTCATTATTACTTGGCTTATTTGTCTGACGAGTGATGCCTTATTGATCACTTATGAGGTTCAAAACTGTCTTCGGACAGTTGACTAAACAACAACTCTTATTTTGCGGCAGCACAGAAGCTATGTAGGACATTACATCTGGCGATGACTGACTACTTAAAAGAAAATACAGTTGTTATATTTGGGACAAGAAATTATCAATTTAGTGATTAGTTCTGATTATTGTAGTGTCGTGAGAAGTACTACAGTATTTATATAGAGTTTACACTCTTAACACAAGTTTGTGTTTTCGCAGATCATTGCCTTTGATTGCATTTGGCATTATCCTTTGCATTCTTTGGATTTTCCAAAGGCTTTTGGCCTGTGATACACAAAATGGGACGATATTCTTTTACCCAGTTTGCGAATCTCCGGTTTCGAACTATTCGGTTCTCATCAGGAAGACAAAGAAGTCGTGAAACGGTAATCTTGTCAGAAATATTGCTAAAGCAAAGTCAAAAGGCGTAAGCCAAAAGGCAAAGCAAAAGCAATTGACAATTTTGCCGAGTACATGGTATTACTTCAAAACATTTGCAAAGCAAATGTCAAAAGACAAGCAATAACATTTATAGAGGTGTATCAAAATTCTATTTAAACTCCAAATCAGCAGATTTATTTAGACGCAAATTCGAAAAACTACCACATCGTTAGCAGATAATCATAGTAAAAGCTTTTATGAAATCGAAAAAAAAAAAAAAAAAGCTAAGAATTTTTGCATTAACCCAATATTCAGGAGGTACCTGTATATATTTTATTGTACACTCTTCATAGTTTTATATCCGGTACAGAATACTTCACACTCCACATCTATAGTTGCACTACAGTCCGAACTTTTACCTTCTCTTTGCACATACAGTACTTTTAATCCTAAACCGCATTTTTCCTAAATTATAAGTAAGTCATTAATATAATCATCCTATTCGGTGAAACTAGTTGCGCTAGATTCGCGTAGGTCAGAACATCAAAAACCTATCATTCTTAAAATACTCATAAGATAGCGTATAACTATAACTTATGAGACACTCAAGACCAAATGACAAGAATGAAATTGTTGCCTTCCTAATTTTATTGATTTTTATGTTTCCTATTGTTCGCTGACATCCGTGTGAGTACTGCAGCATCACATAGGAAAATAAGGGAAATAGACATTTATTTTCAGAAATTAGTGTCTTCATGGATCTCCAGGGGCCTCGCCATGTCAGTTTATTTGTTTAAGTCTATTACAGTAATTATGGATGATGAATAGGGGGCGTTACAAGACGTAGAGCTCGTGTTCTGCTGTTGGTACAATTCCGGAAATTTCCCGAAGGACCAGAGCTGAGCAGTGAAATATCACAATCAGCAGTCCACGGCCGACCAACCGATCGATGTGCCAGCCTAGAACTTAAGACTCTTAAACGCCAGAGAATTGTCCACTACCAAGAAGCCAACACAAATTCAGAAAGGTTTCGCGTTGTGCCGGCTGGGTCAAGAAATTCGAACACATTTTTCTTTATAGAAAATTGAATAACTACCAAATTTGCATTGGGTAAAGGATTAATTTAACATGTTTTCATTTTTTACAGTCCAGCTCGTCAAGTGCTTTATTCGAAAGCGTCGAATAAAAATGTAAAGCTGTAGTTTTACAACTGAAAACGTTCTCGTCTCTTAGGGTGTTCTATCATGGCGTCAATTTACTGTTAACAACTACAATAGAAATAATTTTTGTGTGATTTAACAAAAGTCTTCATTGTTGCCGTTAGCAGGGTGCAAATTAAGATTTCTGATGGGGGGGATAGAATCCTAGATAAAGAATACCATATATAAAATTATTACTATCCTCATTCGATATGGCTCAATAATAATAATAATAATAATAATAATAATAATAATAATAATAATAATAATAATATTGAGCAGGCTTAAAAAAAGAATGTAATTTCTAAGTTATTGATTGTTGTTAGCTTGCCTATGATAATAATATATCAATATTATTTTCTTTGCTTAATTTATACTGTACCGGTACCTTATAAAGTATACTCGTAATAAACAATTATATTTTGTGAGGGGGATAGAAGTTATCCGTAGCAGGAATGTTGATATGAATTTTTATGAGAGGGGGATAACTTTCCGACGGGGGGGGGGGCAATCCTCCCATCCCCCCGTTAATTCGCACCATGGCAGTTAGGTTTGTAATAATTTAGTATTTCATACCTTTTCATGTTAAAAATACATTTTATTTTACGTTTCTTATAAACAGTAGAATGGTGCAACAAAAAACGGTGAGAAACTCGTAGAAGAGCTTAAAATTAACAGGGCTATGGTTTTAACAACTGAAAATGCTCTCATAGCGTGCTGTATTACGGCGCCAATCTACTGTTAATTACTGTGATAAGAAAAAGTTTTGTGTGCTTTAAGAAAACTCTCCATTGTTCCTGTTAGATACGTAATTTTAAATATGTAAACATTATTTGAAATACTCAGAATTTCATACCTTGTTAAGATACCTTTTGTTTACGTTTCTTGTGATAAGTGACTGACTCTCTATGTTACCACTACATTATTTACAACCCTCGTATTAAGAGGATCAGCATGTTGGGAAAATATTTATTTTGTAGTTTCCTTATGTAGGCCTACTCGTCAGGCAGAAAGTTACATAAACACTTGCGTCGCGCGTCGGGTCAATTTGGCCCGTAACTAAGATCTGGACATGGATGCATGGCAAAATAGTGGGGTAAAATGTTTAAACTGAAGCAAATTAAATATTTTTATTCCGAACTGTATTTGATTCAGATATATTATTCGTAATGAACATAATTAAATACAATGAAATTTGTAAGTCTCAATTTAAAAACAAAGTGAAAACATGGATTTGAAATCTTAAAACCATACTGTTCCTTTCTGAGATGTGATTGAGAAATTTTAAGGCTGGGTTCTTAATAATGGTACCTAAATACTACTATATCCCTCTGAAAGTATTCTTCTTCTGGATAAATACATAGAATTCTATTATGTTCCTACATTTGGAAGCATTCTTGAAAATTATTGACATTGGGTTTTGTAATACAACAATCATTGTACCTAAAGGCTACTGCAGTGAATGTCCTTCAAAGAGGTCCAATTCTGAATTATTACAACGATTCCTAAGATGTTACCTCAAACCAATAAGCACTGGTGGCTTCAGTCTTGAAACTTTTCAATCTGATGTAGTAGAACAAAACAGTGCTTTCTTGACTTGTTCTTCGTATTATGAATACAACTCTGTAGTGAATTTTGCATATGTGTCCCAAACAAGCAGTACACTGTATTGAATGCTTATTGTCATTGGTATTAGGATAGATATGACATCTCTTCCTTTTATGAGATGCTGGTCCACTCCTTGTTTCTTGATTTTGCTCTTTATTCGACGGCATTTCAATATTTCCATCCACTAAATGGCTCAAAGGGGCAGATTAATATAGCGCAACGTGTGATAGTGCAGCAGAAATCTTTGTGCCGAACTCTTCTCCCGTTCACCATTCTTTCCAGTGCACTCTTCAGAAAGCACTTTCTTTTCAACCAGTGACCCAGCCAATTCCTTTTCCTCTTTCTGATCAGTTTCAACATCATTCTTTCTTCATCCACTTTTTCCAACACAGCTTCGTTTCTTACTCTGTCCATTTCACACACTCGATTCTTCCCCATATCCAGATTTCAAATGCTTCTATTCGCTTCTCTTCACTTCGTCGTAATGTTCATGTTTCTGTCCCATACAATGCTACACTCCGCACAAAGCACTTCACTAGTATTTTCCTTAGTTCTTTTTCCAGAGGTACTTTTTCTATTAAAAGCTTACTTTGCCATTGTTATTCTCCTTTTAACTTCTTGACAGCAGCTCATGTTACTGCTTTTAGTATATCCCAAGTATTTGAATAATAATAATAATAATAATCAGGGAAAGGATTTATATGTAAATACATATTTACTTATAAAGCTAATATAATTTATATTTTGCATTATCTTTATGTTTCACAATGTGTAGGGTTGAAAAATCCTACTTTTATTTTCCATATTTTTCCATATTTTAGAGTTTAGTACATATTTTCGTTAATTTCCATATATTTTCCATATTTCATATAAAACAGTCCATATTATATTAGGTTTAACAATAAAACAAAACAAAATTCCATTAACTTTTAAAAATACATTTCAACAATAGAGATTTAAACACATGTTCAGTAATCCCTTTAACATCAGAGTTATTTGAAAATTAGCAGTCCTATCAACAATGGGAAAGTAAGTTACAAAACTGTATTAATTTAATTTAAAATTTTTAACAGACTTCAGTTGTGCAGCTCAACAGTTAAATGCCAGTCAGAGTACACATAGGTTCAGTTTTGTAAATCATACTATAAAGACGGTAAATATGCCAAAAGTACGTCATTCAGTCAATTTAAAATCAAAACTAACAAGTTACATTTCAGAATTTAAAGAAGATGGTTTATCAACTGACAATAAAATATTATTTTGTAATTTGTGTCAGTGTGCAGTATCATCTACACAAAAGTTCCTGGTGCAACAACACATTACAACTAGTAAACATCAGGCCAACAAACAACTAAATTCCAAGCAGAGACAATTGTTTTTAACACAACCAACAACATCGAATGTAAGATCTGAGTTTAACATCGACCTGTGCCGTTCTCTCATCTCTGCTGATATTCCTCTCTACAAACTAAAGAATAAGGTCTTCAGGGAATTCCTTGAAAAATATACTCAACATACAATCCCGGATGAGTCAACACTTAGGAAGACGTATGCTCCATCCATCTACGATGAGACAATACAGAAGATAAGAGATGAAATTAAAGATAGTTCAATTTGGGTTTCCATTGATGAGACTCCCGACAAAGAAGGTAGACTTGTTGGTAATGTAGTTATCGGTTTGTTAAGTGAACAATATTCTGAACGAATTCTTTTACATTGTGATGTTCTAGAAAAGTGCAATAACAAAACTATAGTTAAACTGTTCAACGAAGCTATGGGTATCCTGTGGCCAAAGGGTATTATGTACGATAATGTGTTATTCTTTATTAGCGATGCTGCCCCTTATATGGTCAAAGCTGGACAAGCATTATCTGTTGTATATCCTAAATTGACTCATTTTACTTGTGTGGCGCATGCATTTCATCGTGTGGCAGAAGTGGTCAGAGACAATTTCCCTAAAGTAGATTTGTTGATTTCATCAGTGAAAAAAGTATTTCTCAAAGCTCCCAGTAGAGTTAACGTGTTGAAAGAAATGTACCCTGAAATTCCATTGCCACCAAAGCCAATTTCAACTAGATGGGGTACATGGCTAGAAGCAGTTGAATATTATGCCGAACATATAGACTCTATTAACAATGTTCTCCTTGCATTGGACTCTGAAGATGCAGTCTCAATTGATACTGCGAAAACAGTTACCTGTGACATAAGTGTGAAGAATGACTTAGCTCACATTCAGCATACATTTTCATGCATCATAAAAACGCTCAAAAGTCTCCAAAATAGGCACCTTTCACTATCTGAAAGTTTTGAAATTATAAATAGTACTGTGGAACAACTGAATCGTGGTAGAGGTAAAGTTGCAGATGCAGTAAGAGCTAAGGTGGACACTGTACTTTCAAAAAACCCTGGATATGAAGAACTACAAAAGGTTGTTGCTGTGATGAGTGGTGAATCAACAGTGAAGATTAACTTGGACTTATCCCCAGCAGACATTGTGAAATTGAATTATGTACCAGTTACTTCTTGTGACGTCGAACGCTCTTTTAGTCAGTATAAATCTATCCTCAGAGACAATAGAAGAAGATTCACTTTTCAGCACTTAAAAGAAATGTTTGTAACCTATTGTTATGGTAACAGACAATAAAAATTGTGTTTTGTTGAAACTACATTGGAAGATAAGGTACGTCCATTATATTTTTTGTTTAGTTTGATTAAAATGTACCAATATTTAACGTACATAGTCATTTTTTTATAATTTTAAGTCCATATTTAATTCCATATTTTGGTAAAAATCCATATTTAATTCCATATTTTGGTAAAAATAACTACATATATATTTACATATTTCATATATTTTTAGTCCATATAAATCCGTTCCCTGATAATAATAATAATAATAATAATAATAATAATAATAATAATAATAATAATAAAACTGTTATTTTATTGGGTTAAGAAATGCTTAATACAGACTTAAGATTATGTGCAGCACACGTTTACTGTTATTAAAATGTTAAGAAGCACTTATAATACAAATTTAAGATTATTTGCAGCACACGTTTTTCCGTTATTAAATGTTACGGAGCGCTTATAATACAAAATTAAGTTTATGTGCAGCACACGTTTTCAGTTATTAAAAATGTTAAGAAGTGCTTATAATACAAATTTAGGATTATGTACAGCACACTTTTTCCATTATTAACTTCACACTATAATCAAACAAGAACCTAAGACGGTCTGTGGATAAGCTTCAGGGCTTCTATCGCGTTGTCTTGGTGTTGGTGGCTGACGTTTCGACCGCTGTGTTGTGGTCATCTTTAGAGCAGTTGTTGGATAAGGAAATAGTCTGCGAGCTCGTGTATATATATATATATATATATATATATATATATATATATATATATATAGTAGTCTCGATGGGGGAGTACTTGCGGTGATAGGTCGCAGGTTCTCCTTCTGGCATCTGATTGGTCCTACGTTGTCCAATCCGGTTGAGGTCTGTATGAAGTGGAGTATTAATATTAAATACTGGTCCTCATACACAGCGGTCGAAACGTCAGCCACTAACACCAAGACAATGCGGTAGAAGCCTTGAAGCTTATCCATACACCATGTACACCAGCCGCGGAAGCCTACGCGAACACTTAAGAACCTAAGATACATACCTAATGCCTTTGTTGTTTTGCCGACAGTTAAATTTTGTGTACTTCTTCAAATAAGAGTGTTTTAACAGTATAAAATCTTAGCCTTAACTGTACCACCCCTATTTGTCTATTATGTTTTTCAATTTAGCTGTTACCCCGTTATTCGTAAATTAAATACATGGTAATTTTAGAGGTGCAACACAATTTTAGCATATGAAATCGATCTAGTTCTCAATGAAATTATGTCCTATTAATTAAATGAAACAAATTAATTCCTAGTTCTCAAGAAAAAATACTTATAAATAGTTGCTGGAACAGCCTCCATATGTTCAATGCTATTTTCTTAAAGTGGAATCCCCTATAGCTGAATTCAAAACGTTATCTTTAATCAGTCGTTTGTTCATTTCATCCAATATATGAAGCCTTGCGAGGAAGATCTTTTGCTGTTGATTTTCGATGATATTTACTCTCACACTAGAAATTTAGAAGCCATACATTTTGTTAGTGAAAATCACGTGATTATAGTGTACCTTCCTCCTCATTCAACACACAAAGTGCAGCCGTCGCGTCACTCTTGAGAACATTCTACGCCCAAGAAATTGAGCATTAAGTGCACCGTCACGATTAATGTCTATCTATACATTATATTGGTTGAATTATTTGAGAAGTCCTATATGAGAATAGTACCCATGTAAAATGTAATTAATAGATTTCAGAATGCTGATTTACTCCATGCAATAGACACATTTGTGTGATTATGATTTTTCTATTCGTGCCACAACATCGAGTCTAGAAAATGCAGATAGGCCTATCTCTGGTAGACCACACATACCACATGATATGTCTAACCAGGGTCAGGCAGTTCCCAAGTGTCCAGATGTATCATCTCGAGCCTGAGGAGCTGACATTAACCTCTGCCTTCTCTTCCACACAAAACTGGCACGAGCACCATCATCAGCTCCAGGAGGGTTCAGCATAAGCCATTAAAACTTACCATACAAAACCACAGATTGAAATATCACTTCAGAAAAAGACTAAAGAAAGAAAACAAAGTGAATGTCGAAAAGAATCGTCATGGAAATATGTTAAATGGACGTGGAAATGAAGTCACCTTTTGCAGAAAAGGGTCTGCCTCATCTACAAATGTGCTCATTCGAACAGAAAGATTTTAATCGAAGATAGTAGAGCTCTAGATTCGGAAGATAACACTGATGTTAAATTTCAAGACTATGATAATGATCTTTCAGATGATATAGACGCCGAATGCATGCTCTATGCTGGATAGTTTTAGTAATAGAACAACGGCGAGAAGTGGTTACGCTTCAATTAATCTTTTAAGTTCTTCCACACTCTTTTTGTAGATGTAGGAAGCAATGTTTTTAATTCTGATTTGTGCAAGCGATGATTGTGGCTATGATTGTGATTTTTTGTGTGATTATAAACGTTAATAATATGGTTGGTAAGACACTATATTCTTAAAAACTTATATCTAGCTATTGTAATTTGTATATTTACTATTAATTCTTGTATGCGTTTTATAATCACTTTTTATTTGGCAGTATTGTATAGGCTATTCGTTATCTCGAGAAATTTACCTACGCATCAGGGGAAGAAGAATGTGAATTGAGAAGCACCCTTCCTTGGATAAGCTTCTACTTGTAGCTAGCTCACTTACCCGCACCATAAAGCTCTTACTTTAAGCTACGGCGCATACATGGGTTTAGTTTGACGAGATAACGAATGACCTGTGCTTCTTCCATATTCGACGCACAATGTCTCTAATACGGGAAGATCACAAACTATATACAGTATTATAATCGGCCACAATTAATAAATTACACTTTAATCCCAAATAGCTGTATAAAATGATCACTTATCTGTAGCACACTAAGTATATCTCTTCATAAAAAATCTTGTTATTCATCATCTTTTACAGTATCCACTTCGCAACAAGACAAGACAATAAACATTTTTAAAAATAGCTTAAAGGATAATCTTAGCAATCCACTCCAATCATACTGACTTAAACTGTCACTGACTACATTGTTATTTCTTCCTTTAGACATCATCCTGATAGCGCTGTATTTTCAAAATTGTCTCGTAATAATCTCTTTCTATTATCTGACATTATTTGAAATATATTAAAATTCTATGTATCCTAGCTTAATTCTGCTACACAGTTTGTATTTCATTGTTAATTAATAGTTCATAGTATTTTGCAGTTTAATACATAAATAATTCTTGTATACATGTAACTCTTATCGAAATCAAATTGTTGAATTCTTTGTAGCTTGTAAGTTCATACATAACGTATGTATGTATATTTTTTGCTGGATGAGTGGAAGAGAAGGCCATACGGCCTTAACTCTGCCAGCTAAAATAAATCATTATTATTCAAATGTATTAACCCAAACATCAATAAAGACTTTCATTAAATCATGTGTAAGTTGAATTGTTATGTGGAACATTTAGGAAAAATTCAATAAAACCCTACCAATATGAGACGTGGTTCCCCAACTCGTAATCTGTGTAGAACCTGTAATGTTACAGGGTTTGGAAGTATGGTTCACGACGGAAGTAGACGACCTGTTCTGTGCGTGTCAAAGCAAAATGAAAAAGACTGTACTGCATTTGATGATGCAAGTCAGAATATCCAAGAGAGACGTTAGAAGAAGAAATGGTACAGAAGATGCGGTGGTGTTGTTACAACAATGGAAATGGAACGTTCGTGTGAGCAGATTGCGTCGTAGCAGACGGAGGTATGCTTCAATGATGAGAGACCCACGATTATGGAGGAAGAGCAGAGGTCGTCAAAGGCACAGGGGAGATTGATGTCTTCTTGAGAAAAGGCAAGAGTGAGAATGATAAATTGATAATGTATAAAATGATATTGAAAACTAGCTAGGGGACAGCATGGACTCAAAAACTGATAAATTGTAATTCAAGAAGCAGATTGTATTCACTTCGACTCCCTCACGGAATTTAATGAACTTCATGTTCACTCTAAAATGTAGAAAACTATTTCCCTTATAACACATTTTTAAAATAAGCTAATGATTTACTCATACATTCATTTAACGAGACTTGTTAAATAAGGAGCAGAAATGTGAAGACAGCTGGTTTACTGCAGAGTGACTTGCGAAACTATATGCTTCTCTATTTATTCAATCATGTTTAACAAAGGGGACGGCTAACCCTTTATGAAGGAGCGGTCCTGAGTGTCTTTGTCGCCTTACTTGAGTTCTAAATTAGTTCTAGCAAAGTACGGTTTCTGACAGTAAATTTGCAACTGAAGTATTAAGCACTGAACGGCAGATAAACACAATGGGGAGGTAAAGGAGTTGCCACAAGACTATCGCAAAATGTGTGGCGGGAAGTGAAAAAGGACTCTTGTCGCAAATTTAAGATCTAGAGTTTATGTTATTTTCAAATTCAGCATTAAATTCTGCAAAATTTGATACCAAAATTTAGATTTTTAACTAAAAAAATTGAGTTTGTTATGGCAGTTAGAATATTTGTTACGGAAATGAGGTGTTTTGAGAAAACAAACTTTAAAGTTTGACATTGTCACCATCAATATACTTACTTACTTATGGCTTTTAAGGAACCCGGAGGTTCATTGCCTCCCTCACATAAGCCCGCCATCGGTCCCTATCCTGAGCAAGATTAATCCAGTCTCTATCATCATATCCCACCTTCCTCAAATTCATTTTAATATTATCCTCCCATCTACGTTTCGGCCTCCCCAAAGCTCTTATTTCCTCCGGCCTCCCAACTAACACTCTATATGCATTTCTGGATTCGCCAATACGTACTACATGCCCTGCCCATCTGGATTTAATGTTCCTAATTATGTCAGGCAAAGAATATTAAAGAATTAATTGTTTGCAGTGAAAAACCTACCCTTGGGCAGGAAACTGTGAATGAATGAGACCTAGAAAAATAGCACCGACCTAACTGCCATATAGGCTAGTCTTATACACATAAATAATTTATTGCGTATTAACAGACTACCTTTACTTAAGCTATAAAGCATGCACGCCCCACTTATTTGTGAACATAAGCCACAGTGATCTTTATCTTCTTCCCAGTTAACATCCTGTTCGTACACAGCAGCTCATCTTATCAGATGTCACAATTTCCTCCTATAAATCAGGACGCGACATGGAAAATGGCGACCTACAACACGGAAACCAATACGGCAGTTAGGCAAAAAAGAGAGTCCCGTACTTTATTACTAGGCTCCGTATTCCAGCTACCTACAAACTGGAATGAGGTTGCCTTATTCGAAGTATATGTGACGTCACAGCACAGGTACAGGTACGTTCGTATACAAAATAGTTACGCATCCTCTGCCCTCTTCATCTAGATAGTCAAAATCGGGACGCAGTTATAGTGAGTAGTGTTACCGATCACTGCTCTTACTAGTCATATTATTGAAATAACTACATCTTTGTGGCTGATTGAATGTTCATTGGAGAGGTAAAATGCTTAAGAGTGTAATATTCCAGGCCATAGTTGAAGATATTTGAACTAATATTTCCACTGTCAATATAGAAAACATTACATATAAATTGTGTAAAATAAAAGTATCCAGCATCGTGATGCACTTGGGGAGCTACGATAGGTAGCGAAATCCGGTTGCGAATGCCAGCTATAACGGCTGGGGGGGATCATCGTGCTAACCACACGATATCTCCATTCTAGTTGGATGATCGTCCACTTCTGCTTCGGCATGTGGACGTGAGGCCAGCAGCCGGCTGGTCGGTCTAGGCCCTTCACTGGCTGTAGCGCCACGGAATTAAAATAAACGTAACAGTGACAAGAAGAGTGCACTGAAGGATACTGCAATACGAAAAGACACAGAAAGTATGTTGGACGTAATCCAAAACAACCAGTACCATCACAATCTGAAAATAATGAAGATATTAACTCGACGTTTAACATGGATTTGTGTAGCCTATCATGATGATCAGCGCCAACATCTCATTTAATAAATTAAATAATCTACATTTTAGTGAATTTCTAGAAATGTACGCAGAAAAATAGTGGGTTTTCAATCATAAGCGACATGCAATATCCTAATGAAACACGAAAAATATCCGATAATAGGAATATCTTGTACTACATCATGCACCAATAAAGTAATGCGCTATTGAAAGAATTTCTTGCAATATAAAATCATTTCAAGTGATACCCGCATATATTAAAGTTTCGTAACTTACGAATGCATGTTATTATTCACTGCAAAGCTCACGCCGAAGATGAACATTACGGCTCAAGCATGTGTCTACTAAGCTTA
This sequence comes from Periplaneta americana, assembly GCF_040183065.1. Lineage (NCBI taxonomy): Eukaryota > Metazoa > Arthropoda > Insecta > Blattodea > Blattidae > Periplaneta > Periplaneta americana. The sequence continues at coordinate 101,661,265 of NC_091124.1, forward strand.
GACTGTCGAGAGTTGACAGCGAGACGTGTTTGTTTACATCCTTTCCGTTGCATTACCTGTGTTCGGCGTACTATACACCCAATGTGTCTTTAACTTCAGTCTTTAGGTAGCAAGTACGGATTACCGACGGAAGGAATGCGAATCAAACACTGCGATAAGGAAGAGCGGGCGAGACGAAAGGTCACGAGATAACTTGAATGATATTCAAGAGTACAGTCGGAAGAGAAATTACATCGATATAATCAGTCTTGTGTTGTGATAGTTACATTACGACTTTAGTTTGTTCCATTGCATGTGAATGCGTGTCTGGTATCGCACGGTATCATTATTTCATTCGTAAACATATGTTGCGCGTTAAATTAGCTTGGAATTTTTCTCTTGCTACGTTCTTTATTTCCACAGCGATGTCCTCATTTGTTCATCTTCTTGGAAGAGACAGTACTGTCCACACCTGTGGAGTAACGGTCAGCGGTCTGGCCACGAAACCAGGTGGCCCGGGTTCGATTCCCGGTCGGGGCAAGTTACCTGGTTGAGGTTTTTTCCGGGGTTTTCCCTCAACCCAATATGAGCAAATGCTGGGTAACTTTCGGTGCTGGACCCCGGACTCATTTCACCGGCATTATCACCTTCATCTCATTCAGACGCTAAATAAGCAAATATGTTGATAAAGCGTCGTAAAATAACCTACTAAAAAAAAAAGAGACAGTACTTCCATCGGCTCGCATCTCTCCTTCCTCGGCGTGCCTACATACACACGTCAAAACAGACAGCAACGCCACCATTGGTTTTCGGTAATCGTTTCTTGCGCGAGCAATAGCTGGAATACGGAGTCTATTTATTAGGCCTTCCCATGGTATGCCGTCAGTTCGATTCCGATGTACAGAAACAACACTAATTGCTCGAGTATTATTCCAGACGACTTGAGAGCAAAGTAGTCCACACTCCGGTTCGCACCTCGTCACAAAGCATTGGAATCTTTAATTCAGAAGCGCGTTTCTATCCCTAGGGCCACGAGGATGGGCACGCAGGGCCCCCAAAGTGGTGAACTGTCCCCGAGCAACACTCCGCTGCATGCATTATGCAGACGCTCATGCTTCCTTATTCTATCTGATACTTCTGCCCCACTCCGCTCAGCTATCATGGTTATTCCTGCTTCCTCTGCTTGTTTATGATGCACCTACGTCCTACATAGTTTCCGCTGCTCACCATCACTCCGCATGCACAAAACAGAAGTTGAGTAGGCCGAGGACAGAAAGTAAAGGAAAAGAAACGAGACAAGAGGTTACAGCAAGAAGGGAAGTAGAAGCAGGCGTGTAGAATATAAACAAAAAAGTGACCAACTAACATGAAAACGAAGGGACGAGAGAAAAGTAGTGACAGTAAAAGAGAAGAACACAATGGCAAGAAAGAGCAAAGGAATGCGAATGCATAATAGAAAGTTAAAGAAGGAGTGACAAATGTAAAGGGACGAGGAGACACGATAAGTTAAAGAAAAAACAGGAAAGAGAATATCTAGAGCCAGTAAAATAAAGACGAGACAACAATGGCAGATACAAAGAGAATAAAAGTAAAAGAGAAGACACATAATTATATTTTCGAGATAGGTTTTCTAGATAGGCCTACTATTGAAAATTGAGCTTTTTATCAGGTTTTCAGCTTAATTCTTCAACTGCCATACATACATAAATACATACATACATGCATACATACATACATACATACATACATAAGGCAAAATCGGCTAATTTCGCAGTATCTCATATATTAATTAGTTGTGGAGTTGTCCATGTTCGTTTGAGCTTACAACAAATACGGATAAATGCCAGAACCTGTCGGGGATGTTTCATGCAGGAAGATCCTATTGCAACGCATTCTGACGAAAGTTATACAACTATCTGCTTTAGTATGTTTGTGATTGCTGAGATAGAATGAGTAAATTTGCAGTTTTGTGTTTCTAGACATTATATCGTCGAGATATTCAGAACTGTATCACACTATGATTAATGAATTCTCCACATTCTTATGATTAATTCGAACCCTTAAATTACTTGTTGTTTTATCTAATTCAGTTTGTTCGTAATATACTTTTACCGGTATTCATTTTCTTAACTAGTTTCCGCTAGTTGCCTGCAGAGCAGTTCGAGTGGCACGCAGATTCGAACTTCCTTTAAGAATTGCTATGGGCTAAGTATGCGCCACCCAGAAAATCTGTCCTACCATAGAATAACAGCCTCAACTCGCTCGAATTTGAACGATTTTTATGACGTGCTAGCAAGTGTGTATGAGAAAGCAGAACCGAGTACCAAGCCTAATCTCATTTGAAATTTAGATGAAACAGGGTTTTCGTTGGTTACGAAACCTAACAATATTGTGTTCCCAAAAGGAGCAAAGTCTGTCTATCTTCAAACAATGACAGAGAAAGGAGAAACAACAATTGTCTTGCCTGCGGAAGCGGATTCGGATTAGGCTAAATAGTTCTCATAATTTTTTTTCCATATTTGTCATAATGTTTAATGCAGATGTGTTAGATAAATGTATTAATTTACAATTAATATGCAAGCCTTTTCCTGTTATTAATGTTAATAATTCAAGCTCAGTTTTATATTTATTGCCTAGCTTGTTAATGTGTGTTCTGTTCATGTCTGTGCACATGTACTGATGTTTAGATTACATTAAAACATGTTTTGAGCTAAAAAGAGTATTCTTGAAAATTACTGCGAAATTTCCCAAGCAGTACTGCGAAGTTACACGAGTTCCTGAAACACACACATATGATCTCATGTTTTAGATGGAGCTATTCCCCTGTTTAGATACACTTAAAAAATAAAATATTTATACCAACCAGTACAATTACAGTATGTTTAGTGATTAACTGTTGGAAGAAGAACATTTTTTTAAGCATTTTTGGGTATAACTATAGACAGAAAACCTTAATACTGCGAAATTAGCAGAGTTTGACATGCATATATGCATGCATACATGTATACATACATACATACATACATACATAGACCTTTCTTTTTTCTTTCTTTCTTTCTTTCTTTCTTTCTTTCTTTCTTTCTTTCTTTCTTTCTTTCTTTCTTTCTTTCCCTTAGTTTAACCTTTCCTTGTTAGATTCATTTATATGATCCACGCCACACGGGCCTTACAGGGCCGCGACATGTCGGGAGAGGAATTAATCTATTGGATCACATACATACTTTTTTGACCACACAAGGACATGGAAGGCCTCCCCAGATGAGGGATCAGCTCAATGCCAGGGCCACCTCCGATACAGCACAAACATTTAAGACATTACACAGCATTCACTCACACATATGAAAGGATTAATGAAAGGATCGCAGTCCATGACAGGACTTTCAAGAGGTACAATCCCGGCATTTGCTTGGAAATAACTGAGGAAACCACGAAAAACCTCAGTTAGGATTGCCGGCCCCTGGGATCGAACCCCGGACCTCCCGAATGCAAGGCCGCTAGCCCGCTCGGTCATACATAGACCTAAATAATTAAATTAATGTTCATTTTACAGCACTTCCGTAACACGAAAAATTAGATTACATGGCCTAAATTACAAATTTAACGTTAGAAAAGAATCTATATACATACATTAATTTTGCAAAGATTTTGACGATACTGATTTTCTTATGTTGTGTACGATTCTAATAATATTTTTCTATTAACAAACATATTTAACATTTACGAGAATATCAAAGTGTATATATGTCGTTTGTAATATGTCTATGTTATTTGTCTAGATTAACAGTGATTTATTTTAATACATGCATAGACGCATACATAGGCCTGTATGCATACATACATACATACATACATACATACACATATACACAGGCATACATACATACATACATACATACATACATACATACATACATACATACATACATACATACATACATACATAATGCGGACAAACTTCCAATTCTATTTAAAAACTTTCTCTTTTTGTGTAACATGAAATAACTAAACTGCCGTGTTAGAAATTCGCCATTTCACTGTGTTCGGTACTCACTTCGACTGGAGCAGAGTACAACACACAAGGGATTGTGTAGCTACGACCATTCTAATGAAATGAATTCCTTAGAAGACCAATCGAAAAACGCGGCACTTCAAAAGAATTGCACACTCACATCTTTCCATTCACTTGGAAATCGTTGTACAATCTATCGGAAAGCTAGCTTCTCCGTCTCGCTCCAACACATTTAATTTTATCAACAATCAGATTATAGCGTCTACTTTGCATGTCGAATGAAAGCAGCTACCTCTGCGAAAGTTCTCAAGACGGGCGGGCGGCTTCTTAAAATCTCGCATTCACTCAGAGTTCCGGGTGTGTTGTAAAGTAGGGGTGCTATTGATCAGTTGGAGTTGGGGTTTGGATTAATCGCGTCTGATGCCCTTAATTGAACCGCCAAGGATTACATTTGGCAAGGTATCTCTGAATCGTGCTGGGGACGAAGAGATCAAAGCCTTCAAGCAAAGATGTCAGACAGGACTCGGAATGCAGAGCAGCAGGTCTTTAACTTTGTTTATTCACGGCTTGAAAGCCACCGTGGGAGGCTGACTACGCAGACGGTCTTTTGTTAAAAACGACAAGGAAGTAAGTGGTTGCATAACTTGAGAACTGAGGAAACGTGATTACTTCGTACGAGATATAAACGAATTATATCGTCAAAAATGTACACAAACAGTGCGAAACAATTTCAGGAGATAGTCAATATTGTCTCAGTATACACTATCGGTATTATTATTAAAAACCCTTATACAGACTTAATAAATCAAATATAACGGTCCGTCTGTGCTTATATATAGGAACAAAATAACTGAAATTATTTGTATACATTTTAATTAAAATATGAACTTTTTGAATCGTTTGAATCATCTTCAGATACACATGCCAAATGAATACGTTAATGAAATTGTTGGAGTGTAGGTGTACATGTGTATAAGCAAATGCAATGTGAACCACTATAAAATAAGTCGCATGCATATGTCATGAGTTAATATAAGTTTAAAACATATCGATAAAATAAAAATTTTATATACGTGTAGACTATTATACAAGTTAAAATGTTAAAATATACAAACTCTAATGTACTATGACCAGGTTGTAACAAAGTGTGTAAGTCCGTAGGACACCCATTGTGGCAACTCTTAGGAAGGTTAAGCACAAAATTGCGGGAGAATATTTATGGTTGCCATAGGAACAAGCAAATCTCGTGTAGTTAATGTCTTATCAACAAGCCAAAGTGCGTAGATTAGATTTTACGAAGCTACAATAGAACAAAGTGGTGGATGAACAGCAATCGTGTACTATTGTGGCTTGGCAAATTATACTCGTAGATCTACGTACTTCGATTTGTTGATAAGACATTAACTACACGAGATTTGCTTGTTCCTGTGGCAACCATACATATTTGGGTGGAGTGAAAATATGAAGTTTATGAAATGAAAATGTAGTCTAATACCAGGGAAAAGTTGTGGGGTAATATCATAAAGAACAATACATTTTTTCTAACTTAATATTTAGAGGTGCCCCAAGAGCGCAATATTTTGAAATTTTCACAAAATTTGGAGGTTCAGATTATTTGCTAGAGAATGTTCTCCAGTGGTTTAATCTGAACAGGATACCGGGAAAATGTAAAAAAATATATATAATAAAAGACTCTGCATATTTTGGTCCCCTGTTATTTCATGTTGAAATGTCATAGAAACCTCTGTTTGTAAAAAAAATTGGACATGATCACAAAACTCTTAGGTACGATATAATTAATATAATTAATGTAAAATAATTCTTCTGATGTTACAGGGTATTTAAATCAGAACAATGGCTCTAATTAAGACAAGAAATCTGACCTTCTGCCCTGTATTCGGATAATGGAGGGGTTGAACCCATCACAATTACCTATCATGACGTAATGAAATATTATCTCTGGATCAAAAATGAATTAGAACCAGAGTTCAAATCAAAAGAACGTACTGTTGGAGAGATTTCAGAAAGAGTTGCTATAAAAACTAAGGAAATCTGGATAAATTCATCTATTCGAGAGTCAGTCACAAAAGAACATTACAATTGATTCGTGCTTACTATGATCAATATAGAATACTGTTTACTGCAACCTCAATTTCAAGTCTTCCAAATAAAGTTTAAATATGTGATTTTATAGAAATTCATTAGCTATATAATGAAAAACAAAATAATAGAACGAATGTACAAAGAGGCAAAAAAATATAATTTTAAGAAACTTCAAAGCCCTCTGGGCACCTCAAACATTAAATATAGAAACTCCATATTTTTCACATTCCTAAGTGAAAAGACAGATTTTTGCAACTATTACATTTAGAAAACAGATTAAAAAAAATTCATGCATAGAGTCACTCCACCCTAATACATATTCTCCCATAATTTTGCGTTTACTTCCATGTAGCTATGCTTAACCTTCCTAAGAGTTGCCACATTGGGTGTCCTACGGACTTACACACACTGTTTCAACCAACTCATAGTACATTACAGTTTGTATATGAAGAGTCCACTGCAAGAATGATGGATGTCACTTTCTTGTCGAAAATGAACCAAGACTGTCAATGCATAGCTTAAGACATATAGAATGTACATAGAGAGTTATATGGCATTAACACTGATAGTCATTGTCCAGTAATGATCGGAAAATCAGTTAAGCTTTGAGCGCTAAGCATTTCAAACTTTCAATTGCTTCTCCTGAAAAATGTATATCAAATGACATCCATCATTCTTGCAGTGGACTCTTCATATTTCAATTTTAACATTTGAACTTATACGAGTACAATAGTCTACACATGTATAACATTGCTATTTTATCGATATGTTTTAAACTTATATTAACTCATGACATATGCATGCAACTTATTTTATAGTTATTCACATCGCATTTGCTTATAGACATATATATACCTACACTTCAACAATTTCATTAACATAGTCATTTGGCATGTATATCTGAAGATGATTCAAACGATTCTAAAACGTTCATATTTTAATTAAAATGTATACAAATAATTTTTAGTTATTTTGTTCCTATATAGGATCATAGACGGGCGGACCCTTATATTAGATTTATTAAGATTATAGCTTATCGCACATCCACTATGGCCTTTAAATTTCCTGATACAGACATTTAACTGCCTTATACATATACAGTGAATGGCATGTTTATAACTCGTGTGTGAATTCCTGACTAATAATCTGTATATAGACCTACGTCATGTATAATAATATAACTGTCATAGAACTACATCACAGTTTCGTCATTATTTTATTGCGAAAGGTAACAGAATAGCTGAGATTCTTAACTGCTTGCGATAGTGAGAGCTAGTGTGCCGCACTAAATATCGATAGTACAACTGGGCCTGATCGATTACCACGCTATATTTTCATCAAACATTACAGCTATAGCAATATTAATATAATTATTTTGTGTTCTTCGATTTGTTTTTCTGTGGTTACAAGGCAACTATCATGATAAAATGACAATCGATACGAACAGCTGTTAGAGAGACGGTAATTTTTTTCTCTGTATTCAACGCTTAAACAGAGGGTTTTGTGTGTATAACTGCAGCAAAGCAATTCTCATGTATAGTTACACGCTGCTTATAGATTAATCGCTTATGCATGTAGTAAAGTTTTCTGTCTTAACTATATACAAGTCTCGTGTAATAGTGTATTTATTAGTAAGACTCTCTTGTCACGTTGAGAATATTACTGTTTAAATATATTCTGTATACAGGAGGTAAAGAATATTATGTCACAAATATTAAATTTCAAGGAGAGTTAATTTAAAGTGCTCTTTATCTCGATATCGTACGGCACATAGTACCCTTCCAAAAAGGCTAAATCGTTTATTATTACTCGTAGGAGTTAGTGCTTTGCACCACTAAAAACAGCACGAAAAATAAAATTAAAATATGCAAACACCTCAATTTCGTAAATGATGGACATTGTGCCCTTTACCTCTGGTGTACAGATATAGACTATAGTTTCAATACAATCTAAATAATACAGTATTAATTTGAAGGAATGGCCAACGAATTCTTACAACCATATGTATGGGAGAAATAGTTCTGAACTATGAAATATAAATCAGGTATTGCAGAGTTGTTATTGGTTTGGTTTACCGATGTATCGGCGGGAGAGTCCTCGGAAAGTGCTGCTGTTCCAGCGGCCAGATAATGTACCGTAATGGAACCACTTTCCTCTGAGTCTAAAAACCAACGTAGATGACCTTTAACAGCGTTCCCTGGAGTACAGTGATAAGTGATAAGATTTAGAATTAATAAATTTGTTCCCTTTCTTGCAGATGATACAGACACGGCAGTGCGCTGATCTAATTGTTACAGTTTCTTTTGTGGCGAACGTTCGAGAATAGAGCCTGTGTCACCTAATCTAGTGTCTTTTAAAACAGGTTTATTCCTAGAGCGTTTTTTGTTTAACACCAACCACGTGTCCTTACATTTATCCACTAACATTTATTCCTGTCCGTCGGAAGTACAATATTCAGAAATTTCGCAATAAACTCAGTACAGACTTGGCGAGCCGATTCATACTTATAACATGACTTGCACACAAACAATCTTTTTTTCTAGAATCAAATACCGAGGAGCCATTCTACGCGGTATCTCATACAAAACTGTGCTCACAACAATCGCGCAATTGCACAACACGCAAAGGCGCGTTCTTCGTGAAAGGAACTCGGGGAGAAGAGTGGACGGTAGACGGTAGAATAGCGCCGCCTGTCCACATGCCGTAGGTCGGTAAACCAAACCAATAACAACTCTGTATATACCGCAGATTAGTGTCTTTGTTGTGAAACGAACCATAGTTTCAGTTAAGTAAAGATAAATAAGCTACTATTTCATGAGGAAATTGAAGCAGATAACAGAACACCCCTTAACAAATTTTCATTCTTGACCAAGATTGCAGTTCATCATCATCATCATCATCATCATCATCATCATCATCATCATCATCATCATCATCATCATAATCTCTATGAAGTAGCTTTCATAGAGTTAGGCCATCTGTTGGCCTGTTCCGGCCTAACTATTCCAAAAGTCATTAATAGAGTTTGCTTATCTTCTTCTTCTTCCTTTTGGTGCATATCTTCTATAAAGTTTTGGGTAGTCTGTTTCTTGTCAATATTTCTACATGTTGAGACTATTTTGTATTCTCTTATTTTAGTAATGTAACTATTTTTAACGCTTCTACAACCTTTGTATTAGTTTATTTTCTATTTAATCGAGAATAATCTGCAGTTTTTCTCAGGAATTTCATTCAGCATCTGTGTTCTATACATTTTCTTCTCTGGATGTACAGTATCGATTACCGTATGAAAGTAGCGTATAGAGAGAACTTGTGTAATTTGCAAATTTAATCTAGTTTTCGCTAGAATTTCTGCTGTTGAAAAACATTGTTACAATAAATGTTTAATTTCACGCTTATTCATTAAACAAATGTTCTAAATAGTTTAGAACATTCACTTGTTCTGGTTTTTGCTTATTGATGACTATTTATTTTTGATGGATTTGTTCCTATGGCCATTGGTTTTGTAGTTCATTCCTCACTAAGATCTTTAATTTGTAATAATTTTGTTTAAAGTAAATGTAGCTTTATGTAATTTATCTTTTCTATCTGACATCATTATTCTTGATTATCTACAAATAATAATATAAGAGACAATAAAACAGAATTTATCCGATGTTTAATTAAATTTACTGAAAATATTCTGATCGCAATTTTTAGTATTACATTAAGAAGGAGAATCCAAGATTGGTCGTAACTGTTTCAAATCTCGAAATACAATCACAGACACTTTACTAAAATTTCACAACATGTTATTACATATCTTAATAATGTTACGATTGAAGAATCTGCAATAGGTCTACTTTAGCATTGCTTTAGTCCACTCGTGCATACCAAGTGGATAATGAAAAGAGACATTTGAATCAGAATGAAGCGCCTTTCACTCAATGCAGTGGTTAATTTCTTTAGAATGATAGCTGTTTGGACTTTGAATTTATTATTGAAATAAATACATTTAATTCTAGAAATGTAGTAAGGACTGTCAGAAACATACAGACAGAATGGTTGGATATCGAGTTGATTAAATAGTCTGTGATATTCTACCAAGCCAAAAGTTAACAATAATGTCTCGAATTTTATATAAATGTTTACATTCTTAAACAAATTTTAGAGCGGTAGAAGTAGTGCGCCTCTACATATTCAGTTTACTATTTACATTCAAATATAAGATATGCAGTATGTGTTACATTCTCAGCGAGAAGTAGTATGCGAGTATAAAGATGTCCACATTGTTCACGTGTCGTTCACGACACTAAAGTTTCTCGGATGCTGAATAAATAAGGTGTTCTTAAACTGTCCTGCCAGACTCTAAGATTGTTTGTTTTTAGTACGTTATTTAACGATGCTGTATAAAGTAAGAGATTGAAGTAATGATAGCATCAAGGTATTTGGCGAAATGATACCGAAGATTCTCCTTGTGATTACCAGGTATTTGCTTTACAGTTGAGGGAAATCTGGACAAGAACAGTCCAAGTTATCCGAAATCGAACGCATGCTCTAGCGTAGCGCGGATCAGGAGACAAGCACACTACCACCTGATATATTCCGGCGTTTTTCTCTTGTTACTTTAAAATGATTCTAGTCGTCAACAGCAACAATAGACCTACTACTTTGTAGTAAACTAGAGCTATTTTATGGTAAAGTAATGAATTATGAAAAAGTAGAATTATGTAGAAAAGATGGCCCATCTCGGAGGTATCGGCTGCGTTCAGCCGGGATAGCACTAGTTCAGGTATTTATTTTTGCTGAGATACAGCAGCTATGAGTTGCTGAACGACCAGATTGCAAAATGTCCGCTGTATTTACAAAGAAACACGTCATTTTTCCGTCTACTCCGAAATATAAGACACCACTGGTTGTTGCCTACCCGCTCCACTTTCGCTGGCTTGCAGCGAAAAATATTTTGCTACAAAAAATGGCGGCCGCTATTTCAGCGCTGCCGGTCAGCAAGACGTTCAATGTTGTCGCTACCTCAGCGCTGTCGCGGCTAAACGCAGCCATTGTAGCACAAATCAACGGAGATTGACTTCAGAGTACTCCAGTGGATCAAGGAATTTTTAACTTGTCGCACTCAGGGAGTACGGATGGGGGAGGAATTATCGAGCCCAATTGAAATTACTTCCGGAGTCCCACAGGGGAGTGTCTTGGGGCCCCTTCTATTCCTGGCTTTTGTAAATGATCTGCCAGTTAACATCTTGTCCAGGATTCGCCTATTCGCGAATGATTGTATCGTATACAGGGAAATAAAAAGTTATGAAGATACTACTCTTCTTCAGAACGACCTCAATAGAATAAATGATTGGGCAATAGCCAATGAAATGAAAATAAATTCTTTAAAGAGCAAAGCCGTCAAATTTACAAAAAAAAAAAAAAAAAAAGTAATAAAATAATCGCATCGTATACGTTATGAGGTGAAACCATTCCGGAAGTTAACAAATTTAAATACCTAGGAATAACATTTAGTAGCGATTTCGGCTGGGGGAACACGTTACTGACACAGCGGGAAAAGCATGGAGAGCGTCACATTTTGTGATGAGGATACTAAAAAAAGGCTCTGAAATCCAAAGAGATTGCATATAAATCACTACTACGTCCAGTAATGGAATATGGTGCTGCATGTTGGGATCCTTAGAGATTAGAACATATTAAGACACTGGAAAAGTTTAAAAAACAGGCTCTCAAGTGTTGTCGTAATAATTCACCATTAAAATGGGACACACTCACAGACAGGAGAACGCGAATTCGATTATGTGGAATGTTCAAAACATACAGAGGTGAGCCTGCCTGGAGAGAAATAAAAAATAGGTTGCAGCCGCCAAATTACTCTTCAAGGAACGACACCTCACATAAATTGAGGGAAAGAAGACAGAAGACGGACACTGGAAAGTTTTCTGTTCTAAATCGTACTATCAGGGACTGGAATGCTTTATCTGCAGACTTACTAAAGGCTTTACCAACAACCAAAAATGTATTTAAAAATAGGCTTAAGGACTTTGCTTTATAGATGGTAGCATATTATACACAGTATTTAAAGGCTGTAATTGATATTTTGTTATTGAAGTGTTATATCAGTGAAGAAGTGTGTTGTGTCAGTGAAGAGTGAAGTGTGTTGTCAGTGAAGGGTGTTGTGTAAGTGAAGTGTGTTTCTGTCAGTGAAGCTTTATAGTTTACAGTGGCAGTACAAAGTATTTGAACAGTGAAATATTTTTGAAGTATTGGTGAAATCAGGATAGAATCAGTGAAATGTGTCGTAGTTCCAGTGCAGTGAGTGAGTTGTCAGCGAAATGAGTGTAGTGCTGAAAGGTGCTTGTGCAGGTATGAACATACCAAACTAGTGGGTTTTAAATTACATAAGTTAGGTCGGATACACCAGTGTTCATGAGTGGGATAGTTATATACAATGGAAATAATTTAATACAGTTATATAAACACTTTTTAATGATTGAATAAAATTAACAAAATCAGTTAAAAACCAGACATGTTTCGGAGGAGTGCCCCTCCATCTTCAGTGGTAGTACCACGACGCTGGTACAGATGTTCGACCGCGTAACGTAGCTTAAGGAAGACTGACTACGTTACGCGGTCGAACATCTGTACCAGCGTCGTGGTACTACCATTGAAGATGGAGGGGCACTCCTCCGAAACATGTCTGGTTTTTAGCTGATTTTATTAATTTTATTCAATCATTAAAAAGTGTTATATAACTGTATTAAATTGCTTCCATTGTATATAACTAGTGGCTTTTAGTTCGAACTTAGGGTTAAGGTACAAATTAGATTTACTTTAAATGTAATTTAAGTGATCATGATTCATTTAATTTATGATACTATTAATTTATTATTGATTGTATTTTTTTATCAATTGTGTTTATTATTATTTGTCATTATTGAGTGTAATTAGTTACCACTGCCATCGGTATATACCCATTTGAAGTGTGAATAAATACATTCTCATACTCCACAAACTCCACTTAGCGTCACCGATTTTGTTCCTTTCTTGAAACGTGAATGAGCTTGTTATTCCGTTAATATATAAAATCATGGACTTTAAACTGAATATCCTATATCATAGGAGATTTAAGAGTTAGTGAGATTGCGGTATAGCGTTAAAGAAAGTTTTGGGGTGAACTATTTCCTTCCAACAGTTACTGCTTCTCATATTCAAATAAAAAAATAATGGCAGGAATTCCTTTAATTTCGTGTAACGTTTAAATGTTTGGTGATTGTGTGAACGTATGCGTTTGAATGTTTGTAGGTTATGATGTCTATGGAATAAATTAAAGATCATTATGCATATTGCTTTATTAAGAGTTATTTTTTGTATTCTCTATGCCTCTAAGCTATGTTGCGGGTTGTATTGGCGTCCTCAGGCTAAGGAGCAATTGCACATAGAATATTACAGAAAAAAAATAACGGATATCTTTCCTAGTAGGTGCCCACTTAAAAGTTTCATGTTAAAATAATCGGGAATTTAAACCTTTCTCATACACGAGAAGACTCCGTTAACTGAATTCGGCCGATACCAGCTAAACAGGAGTTTATAATGTAACTAACAAGGTACATTAGCGAAGTGCGTGATTGATAATGGTATAAATCAAATACGATGGAAATTTCAGCTATAATCAGTGTTCATGGTATCAATTGTAGCTGCGCATAGTGGTAATTATATGAGGGGCAGGCAAATGAAAACAGGTCAGATGCCAAAAAGTATAATAAAACATTTATTACTTCAAAAGTAAATTCCAAAACTGTTGATACATTTATCCCACTGCGAAAAGACGATCAATCCCATTCTTGAAAATGCTTGTGGGCTGCCTACCGAACCAGTACTTTACTCTGTCACACACGTCTTCGTCCGAAGCAAAATGAAGTCCACGAATGTATTTCTTCAACTGTGCATTATTAGCTAAGGAATGACCTTTAAAAACCAATGATAGATAGGAGCAAAATAATATTACCAGCTATATTGATTAATGGGACTGATGAAAAATTTTGTCATTGGAATGAGCCAAAATGGTGAAGCCTTTAGGCACTTTTCCCATAAAATAAGTGATTTTAAGATAAAAGAAAGAGTCTCCACAGGTCCCCAGATAGGAAAACCGATAATCGATTAATATATTGATGAACTTTTAATTAGCTAGGAGCAAATTTCATATGAAGAATTGCAGTCAGTTGTAACGAATTTCCTCGGTATTAACACTGTGATAAATTACAGTAAAATAGAGTGCAACATGTCCTTCCACTCCCAAAAAACTTCCTCATAATCTTGGTGAAGTAAGCGATAAACCTCGAGAACTGTTCATCAAGATGTCGTTACTCTAGAAACACGTTATAAGGGTAAAAGAAGCATATGAATGGTGAAATTTAGTATAAATATTTTATAAAGCTGAAGATATGTTTTAAATAAGAAACAATTAAGCGTTTCAAATGTCGATTTCGAATTTAACTGATCGCAGTACATTACATTTGATTAGTTTTTTCTATAAACTTAGCACATTATTATCATCATCATCATCATCATCATCATCATCAAGCTTAATTTACTCTAGATTTCAATTTTTAAAACTCAGTACGGGTAGACCTATCAGATTAATTAAATACCTTTTTCCCTTTCGGGATCTTGGCAATTTTCCGTCAGATCAATGGATGCAGTACTCAGTCTGATAGAGGCATTTGGTCAGAGAGACAGTTGGGGAGTATCATTCTGGAAAGAAGTTCACTATTCAGTTCATAACTCGTTGAATCCTTTGATTTAGATTAAAGGCTAAATGAAGCGTGCATTTCCATAACGTTGTAAGTGCCGAAATCGGGAGAATCTTTTTTTCACATATATCAGTTGTAGGTGCCCTGTTTGACAATATTACGAAAGATTATGAAGAAAGTGCTGCTCCAAGTAATAAAGTAGTGCACTTTCAGGTTGTGCAAGTTACAACGTTGTATGTATTGTATAAAACTATTCTTGTTCCTACTGTAAACTTTAAAATTGGCACTTACAACGTTCTGGAAATGCACGCTTCAAATATAGGTATCTGATACCGCAAACAAACTATAGGGGTTGACAAACGGAAGATTGGAAACCTTTAAAGTTTTCGAAAATGGCTGATACTTGTGAAAGCCAATAGGAGCTGTGGCATCGTTTCTTCATATCAGAAAAATATAATGTCTTATCCTAATACTTAGAATAATTTGAGAACAATATTTCTTTCGAGTGGCGGTTATTTGGTTTCATTATCGACCAACATGACCCTCACCATAATGATTGTACACTAGCATAAGCAAGATGATGCTGATTTATGAAGTATTCTTGTAATAATTGAAGATCTCGGGGGTAAATAGTAATAACCTTCACAGTTTTCTGGTTGTTAACAGCCTATAAGCCACATTATCTTTGATTTGATTAAATAACTATGTAAATATGTTTACAAATGGTTGAATTGTGCTGCTTGAAAAATATGGCAATCCTCTTGTGTTTGCAGTAAAAATTAAAATGTATGGAATTTGTACATGGGGATTATGATTATTTACCCCCGAAGTCTTCACTTACGGGGAAATGAAAGTATTCGTTAGGATATTAACCTGGATCTCCAAATTAGAAAGCTGGTGCTTTATTCGGTCAACTAGTGATGTGTCTATTACTATAAAATATCAACATAGATTTGTATATATGTAAAATGAAAATATTTTAAACTAATCCAAAACTTTAAGAACCATGCTACTGGTACACCAAAGATAGTCATTTCCATCCAACATTCAGGTTATGTCAAAGGACTGCATTTGTATGATGATTTAACTTCTTTTTCCATATATAACTCATTTTAAATGTAGTTCGCAACTACAACACAACACCTTTTACATACACAATTCTCCAATAGCGGGCGAAAAAGTATGAAAACCACGGGAAATGATTAGATTAAATGAAAACAATAAAATGTCAAAGTAGAGTAACAACATCTAATAAAGTGTCGAAATAGCTAAGCTTGAATGTAAATAAACAGAAAACAATCAAAGGGTTTATATTTGCAGTTCATGGAAAATTACACGCACATAAATCGAATGTCAACTTGTGCTTACAAAAGATTCAATTTTAGATTATGTAAGGCTCTGATTCCAAATAACATAGTAAGTCTTTCATGCAGTTGTCACACGCGTTATCGATGTATTGAAATTTATGTTTTGTTTATGTTTTCCATTCACATTTCATTGTAATACACATAGTGACAGCTTGTATTTCAAATTAAAAGTACAATATATTCCCCACCTTGTTCACATTTGGCATGATCATCTTGGTTGCACGGAGAAGGAAAAGAAGGCTCTAATCTGTTTTCCTAACTTAAACTTTCGGAATAAAATAGCTATTAAAAAGAGGACATGGATTGTTGAAAATTTATGGTTACCATAAATTGGGAGATTGTAGCAATACACGAAATAGTGCATATTAAGATGCAGTATTACGTAATGTAGTGGAACATGGTTAGACAAATTAAAAAAAAAAATTGTAGCATTCATGTAATGGAAATTTTGTATGGAAAAATTATCTTTTTAAGTTTGTTTTTAAATATTTCAATTAAAATCATATAACAGGAAAGTATAAATTCTTTCTGTCAAATGCCTTGATAAAATCGAAGAAAAAGTACTATATTTCTTTGGAAAATTTGAATAATTCTTATTCTGCATAAACAGAATATCTAGGCCTACTACATTTTTGTAGCAACATGTAAGTGGTCCAATGATCTGGTTGAATTGAATGACTGGGTAGGACGAAAGTCTTTCGGAAAGAAGAATATCAGTAAAGTAATGAACTCTTAGCCAGTATGTAAAAGGCAAATTGAAAACTCTATTACTAGCTATATTAATTTCGCCAAACAGAACACCTTTTCTGTCTAATTAATTTAACGTAATACGAGTCGTATAGTCAAAAGGAGGATAGCAATGGCCAACGAAGGTTTTAGTAGAAAAAGGAGCATCTTCTACGGACATCTGGAAAAAGAACTAAGGATAATACTTGAGAAGTGCTTGTGCTTTTTATGGAATGTAGTATTGAATGGGGCAGAAACATGGACATTCCTCAAATGGAGAGAAACGAATAGTACAAGAATTTGAAATGTGGATATGAAGAAGAATGGAACGAGTGAAATGGACAGACAGAATAAGAAAAGAAGCGGTGTTGGAAACAGTGAGTAAAAAAAATTTATGTTGATACTGACCAGGAAGAGGGAAAGGAATTGTTTGAGTCACTGGATGAAAAGAAACTGCCTACTGAAGGATGCACTGGAAGGAAAGTGAAAGGAGAACAGTTCGGGGCAGAAGAAGATATCAGACGATAGACGATATTAAGATATTTGGATCATAAGAGGAGACAAAGAGGAAGGCAGACAATAGGAAAGATTGGAGAAAGCTGGGTTGACAATTGAAGACCTGCCCTTGGGAAGAACAACTATGAAGGAATGAATTATATAATTGCTTTTAGTCATAAAACCTTTTTAAACTTATATATATATATACATAAATAATCAAGTATTTTGTCTTCGCACACAGCATTTTTAGTACTTAAGTACTGGTATAGCATGTCACACAGATACAAGCAATTCTCGGCTATGAATAGGGAAAATTTATTACAGCTTCGTATTTCCACTGCGTCATTCTGAATTGAAAATGTTGTAACGCAAAAGAGAAATATCATACTTCAAAGTGTGCAATAAATATTTAGAAGCAATGAAAATAAATGTGTCACCAATGTTTGATCAACTTCTGAGAGAAATATGCCTTCGTATGAAGTTAGAGCAGCGAGATGACCAAATATGTGCATAAGAAAATAAAACGGCACAATTTTATGACCACAAAAACAATTTGTGGCCTACAATAAAATGAGATGTAAGTACTATTTAGATGCCATCAGGAGATTGTAAATAACGAAATAAAATGTTTACTGGATATAAGTCCATAAAAACGGGATGAGCAGTTCAAGTCCAAGCAACAAATTATACCGAAAGCATTAAGCACAGGTATAATCAATATTTATAATACTGTAATTCCCTACAAAGGCCTATAGTATGTATATCAAAATGTGTAATATTGAATTCTTACTTCAAATTTCCTAATGAAATTCACAGGAAAACTTGACAACCTGTAAATTTTACGAAAATGATTATAACTATTTCATTTTTCGAATGAATATATTTTTTACAAACATTTCTAATCTGGGCATATGTAGAATTTTGAAGGCCATCAAAATTTGCATTTGTTATGGTGTTTTAAAAACGTAAAATAGAAGTAGGTCTACAATATATTGTTTGACAGTTGAAAGGACTTCCTGGAATAATTATCTTTGCTAAACTTAATTAATTCTTCTTTTTTACATTATAAAATTAATCGAAATTGTCCGAGGCCGCAATATAATAATTATTATAATATATTGCCCCTAATCCACAAACGATTAGGGAAAACATGGGAAGCTTACTTGAAGCAAGTAAAGAGATAGGTTTGAAAGTAAATCCCGAAAAGACAACGTATATGATTATGTCTCGTGACGAGAATATTGTACGAAATGGAAATATAAAAATTGGAAATTTATCTTTTGAAGAGGTGGAAAAATACAAATACCTGGGAGCAACGGTAACAATAAATGATACTCCGGAAGAAATTAAACACAGAATAAATATGGGAAATGCCTGTTAATATTCGGTTGAGAAGCTTATATCATCCAGTCTACTGTCAAAAATTTTGAAAGTTAGAATTTATAAAACAGTTATATTACCGGTTGTTCTTTATGGTTGTGAAACTTGGACTCTCACTTTGAGAGAGGAACATAGGTGAAGGGTGTTTGAGAATAAGGTGCTTATGAAAATATTTGGGGCTAAGAGGGATGAAGTTACAGGAGAATGAAGAAAGTTACACAACACAGAACTGCACGCATTGTATTCTTCACCTGACATAATTAGGAACATTAAATTCAGACGTTTGAGATGGGTAGGGGATGTAGCACGTATGGGCGAATCCAGAAATGGATATAGAGTGTTAGTTGGGAGGCCGGAGGGAAAAAGATCTTTGGGGAGGCCGAGACGTAGATGGGAAGATAATATTAAAATGGATTTGAGGGATTTGGTATATGATGATAGAGACTGGATTAATCTTGCACAAGATAGGGACCAATGGCGGGCTTATGTGAGGGCAGAAATGAACCTCCGGGTTCCTTAAAAGCCAGTAAATAAGTAAGTAATACATTGCCCCTTATACATTATATTATGCAGTAAGTTATATTATACATCGATACATACACATTATACTGTATAATAGAAACTAGCTCGATTTTTTAAAGACATCCCTGCATTAAAGTGTGTGAAAAAATGTTCAATACTGAATGCTTAGCGCAGTTTTCCTCACGATATAAATAATTTTTCGGCATTGAATATACAGTAAGACCTTGGTTGTACTGTACATGTTGAGAGTCAGTGTCTTAGCTATACAGTACATATTGTTGCTGCAACCAATTCTCCTATTTCCAATCTGCCTGTAGTAAAAAAAAAAAAAAAAACATGCCGCTCGACAATGTACATTAATGTTGAAAGTAGTTATTTTAGCTTCTTTCTGTCGCGGCAAGCGTTGATTCGTTATTTTCACTATCGCGGATTTAGTTAATTACAAATTTTCAGAGAGGAATGTTTGGTGTTCAGTTTTCATAGTTTCATTCAGCCATGCCTAAAATAAAGCCATCTAAATCTTGTCATTTAAGACAGATTGTATCTGAATTTGGAGATGATGTTTTCTGTACGGACGGTGCAGTATTATTTTGCAAGTTGTGCGAAACAAAGGTATCAGCCGAAAGAGAATTCACTGTTCAACAACATGTGGGTCGCGATAATCATATACGGGCAGTGCAACTCGCAAGTAACAAGAAATCCACGCAACTTTTACTGCAACAAAGTGTAACCATGAAGGAGAATAAATCGTCAGATTTTTACAGAGACTTTTGTGAAGCATTTGATACTTCTGCATTGAAAAAAAAAATCTCACTGCCAGTGATTTAATGCATTTAAACCAGACGTAAGTGCAAGTTTGAACCAATAAATTATTGAGATTTGCAATAAAATAATGAGTCTAGGAAATTGTATATTTAGTATGTAGAATTACATTTGTTTATAGATCTTTTGTTATATTATTAAGTTTTGTACTTGTGAACTATATCAATAAATCAATATGTCAATTTAATGCATTTAAAGAATCCTTCGGTTGTTTCAGCAGATATGGAAAGAGGTTTCTTACAGTACAAAAAAGTGCTTTCCGACAACAGGCGTTCCCTAGCTTTCGAGAACCTGCGCATGCTGGTGATTAAATACTGCAATAATTCTGAATAATATAATATTTTTTATACGTGCTCTTTCCTAGAATATATAAATTCCCGAGTTTAAATTAATATTAGTTTGTATTTTCAATTCTAACGTTACAGAAGTTAGAACTCTGCTGTACTGCCATACTCTAAAATGAAGTAAAAAATTTTCTTTTTAATTTTTAAATTTTTAAATTGATTTTTAGGACATTTTATAGATCTTTTTCTTTGGATATTTTTAGGACATCAAAATCCGGGTCCTTTAATAATATTAGCTATCTTCATTAGAGTCATATACGAGGCCTATTTTTAAAGCGAGTAAAAAGTGAACTACGAAACATTTTGAGCACTTTATTTTTTATCAGGTGCTGCATACATTTAGCTACTTTTCTATTTAGTTACTGTTGTTATTTAAACATATGTCGTAGCGAAAAAGAAGTTTCTGTAGATCCTCCTCATAGAGTTCTGCCGCTTGAGACGACAACCAATATTATGGACCGTTGTTTTCACTTCATCGTCCTTGTTGAAATGCTTGTCGCAAAGGAACTCTTCAGATGAAGACGTGGTAGTCTGTCGGCGCCAGATCTGGACTGTATTGAGAATGCTCAACTTTCTCCTTTTCGAAAGATTCGATCAGAGATTGTGTTCGAGCAGCAGTACGGAGCCTCGTGTTGTTGTGAAGCAAAGCAACGCCGATAGAGAGCATGCATTTCAACACCGAAAGCGAGAAAAGCGGTCCAGGAATGATTGTCACCTCAGGGTGGACTTTCATGAGGAGGATCTACTGTACAGATTCTTGTTTTCCGCTACGATAAATGTTTCAATAACAATTACAACTAGCCACTGACGTAGCTCATTCGGCTAAGGCGCTTGCATGCCGATCCAGAGTTGCGCTCAGGCGCGGGTTCGATTCCCGCTTGGGCTGATTACCTGGTTGGGTTTTTTTCCGAGGTTTTCCCCAACCGTAAGGCAAATCTAGTCTATGGCGAATCCTCGGCTTCATCTCGCCAAATATCATTTCGCTATCACCAATTTCATCGACGCTAAATAACCTCGTAGTTGATACAGCGTCGTTAAATAACCAAGTAAAAAAAAATTACAACCAAATAGAAAAGTAGTTGTAAGTAAGTAAGTAGCATCTGATAAAAGTAAAGTACTCAAAATGTTTCGTAGTTCACTTTTTATTTCAAGACGATCCTTACTTTAAATAGAGCCCTCGTATCTTTTATGGAGACAATTAAAAATAAGTATCACACTATGACAAATGTCTATTTTCAATTACATTAGAAAATAAATCGTTATTGTAAGGCTTATAGGCATACGTATCTATAATAGATCATTTTATTTACTTTCTTTTTAAAAATCAACCGGATTAATTTCAACGTCCATCCTAACAAGAGTGCTGATTGTTAAGAGTTAGGAGTGAAAATAATGTGAAGTGTGAATTTAGATTCTATATTGATTCTGAAATGTACAATTCAAGAAAATAAATTAAAAAAAAAAACTTCGTGACTGACAGTAATTACCTGCCACTGTGCTAACAAAAGTTTATCCTTTCATCCGTACCTCCACATTCAGGTCAGGTCACATAAAAAGGAATTTTAGAACGATTTCGTGACGAATAAGCTTTATATTTCCAGAAATATTCTGTATTTCCGATATATCCTTTTGTGTGAGTTTAACTGTGCAGTAAAGGCATTGGAGGCAGTTAGAATAATTTCCAATGGGAAAAATACAGCCCAAAAATGGTTGTCTCATTTCAGGGAGGGACACTTTGACATGAATGATTCTCTATGTTCAGGAAAACTGTTCGATTTTGATAAAGACCATTTAAACGCTTTAATTCACGATGATTCACGTCAATGAAATCGGGATTGGCCAATATGATGAATTGTGACCAAGCATGCGTCGAACGACACTTTCATTCCATGGGCAAAACAGAAAAAAATGGATGCAGGCCTATGGGTACTGTAGGTTTTGAGCGAACAAAACTAAAAAATCATGTTACCATTTGTAATCCTTTGCCTGCTCGTCAACAACATCGATTGCTATTTCTTTCCAAAAAAAAAAAATGCTTTTAAATTGACACCAAGAGCAGAAAGGAACGGCTGAGCCACAACAGAAAGCTACTCCCTGTGCAGAAAATTGTAATTATCCACGTAAACTAAGGAGTCATGAACTACGAATTGCTTCCCAGAAATGTACCCATCACTGCTGAGATATATATTGCCAACAATCTAGTTGCCTTGAGAAAGCAATTAAAGAAAAACGACCGGGAAGACTGCAACATGGTACTGCCCGTCAACATAGTAGGGCCTATTAACATTACAAAAATGGCTATTCAAATGCGCTTTTGGGAGTTTATTCCATATCAACCCTATTCCCCTGATCACGATCAATCAAATTTTAATGTTTTCCGCTCTCCATCTAACAATGTCTGGAGAATCACTTTCAATAGCAAAACTGATATTCAAATTGGCTTCACGATTCTTCAGCTCCAAATCTCAATAGCTTTTCTCTTCTGAACATAGTATCACAAACGGGTAATTACTGCTATTTTAAACTTTTATATTTCAAATAAGTGCATACGATGACAAAAAATTGGTTATATAACATTTATAGACTCAACTGAAGTGTGGTTATCATATAATATGATTCATTTTTAACATATTACAAGTTCTATTAACGTTACTTATTGTAAGCTAAAATGATTCAGAACCGCACTAGTATTCACATATAATTATATAATGTTTTTATACATGTTCAATTTTATAATATACACAAATATTCTTACTGTACATCATTTGTGTTCACTGTGCCATTTATTATGTTCTCCACTTGTTGATGACTTTTTAAACAAGCCTAAAATATTTTTGGAAATATAATTTTGTAATGTAATCAGACAGAATATTAATTCTGTATTAATACAGGTTGATAATATTTAAAGATAAAACACACATGTTAGGTCAATAATACAGCGTTCATAGATTTTATGAAATACATTAAAGGTGATGTGTATCAGTTGCATGAACACTAATAAATACAATAATATTGTTAAAGATATTAGTTATAGTCAGACATGTTTCGGAGATGCTTCTCCATCTTCAGTGACTATTTACCACGACGGGTGGTTCAGGTGATCGAACCGTGTTGTTGCTTGGCTTAAAGAAGACTAACCGTTTTTTTACATCTCTTTCTGAAGTAGGCCTAGTTCCCATTTCACAGGATATACAACATTAATTATATTTAAATGACAGTTATATAGTTTCAAATTAAGTTCGTCTTTCTGTATGTGAATGGTTTTGACCTCATTTTGTATCCAAGTTTTTGTACATTGTTTAACAATATGTCTAGAACCTCGAGAATCTCCTTTAAGCCAAGCAACAACACGGTTCGATCACCTGAACTACCCGTCGTGGTAAATAGTCACTGAAGATGGAGAAGCATCTCCGAAACATGTCTGACTATAATATCTTTAACAATCTTATTGTATTTATTAGTGTTCATACTAATGAAACACATCACCTTCAATGTATTTTATAGACTGGTAAGTTGTAGACTGAAACTACACAACTATAATTTAATATAAACTTAAACTTAAATGAACTCAACTCTCAAATTGACTTCCAAATCTCCGATTTTTTCAGGTGTGGAATCGAAAAACTGCAAGGGCGTAGGGAATCTGTCATAAACAATGTAGGAGAATAATTATACTATTATTTTAATACTTTGTTTATGTTAAATATAATTTTAGATTTAATAAAGGACGCTACCAAGTTATACATAAACATAATCCCATTCAGGTTTGAATAAATAAATGAAGTCTATGAAAACTGAAAACAATAATCTATTTTGTGCAACTTAAATTCGATTTTGTTGTAAAACAACTGCACAATGTCTGAAAATGTAGTCATGTGCTTCCAAAAGGCAGCTCACAATGCTAGTATACCCTCGCACTCCTCTCCACCACCGCTGAACAGGTCAGCAAGGTGACCAGCTGCTGCTAGCTGACCGCAAGCACCCCTGCAGCACCCTCTCACCCTTTAGCTATGTAATTCTTTACGCTACTTTAAACTACCTCTAGATCAAAAATAGTTTTCACTCTCTCGCCTATTTCGTTAGAGTGCTAGAGATATTTTTCAAAGGTGATTAATAATAATAATAATAATAATAATAATAATAATCATCATCATCATCATCATCATCAAATGCTCTTCGGATTAGGCCGTTGGGCCTGTTCCGTCTCCTGGATTCAGCTGGTCCCTCCAACGCTTCTTCGGTCTGCCGATGTTTCTCCTTCCTCTTGGTGTGTAGTTTAGGATATTTTGTGGTATTCTTTCTGGGGGCATTCTGATCACATGGTCGTACCAATTTCTTCTGTATGTATCTAGAATTGTAGTTATGTTTTGTATTTTTAATATGTTGTGAATGTCCCCGTTTCTTTGGTGATCAAGACGTGTATAACCTGCTAGTGGCCTTAAGAGTCGCATCTCTGCTGCTTCTAGTCTTCTGATCTGCTGTGAGGTGAGTGTCCATGTTTCAGAACCATATAATAGTGCTGGTACGATTAGTGTTTTGTAAAATTTTAAAACAGTCTCAGTTCTAACCTTCTTCAACAGTGTTCTTTTAATAGTGCTGATATTTAGCCATTTTATTGTCAAAATCTTTAGGGGAAATGTGAGAGAGGTTGCAACCTAAATAATCAAAGAGTTAACTTGTTCTAATATATGATTTTATCTACAACTATTTTTGATCTGATGGAATTTGACCCAGAGAATGCTAAACCTTGGTTTTTTTTGTTGAAATTTTCAAATTATATGTTTTCGAAAGTTTTTCTAATTTGTATATTGCTCTTTGCATATTATCGGCAACTACGATTTGGTTATCTGCGAACAGTAATGTGTCTAAGGTTGTATCAATTAGCAAATAATGTGTGTTCAATTGTTCTTTCTATTCCCTGGTCAACTCATCTACGTATAAATTAAATAATAGTGGGGATAGTGGACAGCCTTGTTTCACTCCTTGTGTTGTTTTCCTTGAATTTCTGGAGGTTTTATTTTTTATTCTCACACTAATTTCTGTATTTATATACAGGCTTTGTATTGCACTTATTAAATTTTGTGGCATACCTTTCAATTGTAGGATTGTCCATAGCTTTCTCCTGTTCACATTGTCGAATGCTTTTCCATAATCTATAAGGGCCGTATTCATAGACATTCTTAGCGCGGGCTTTCGGTGGATGATCAGCGAACTAAAGTTTTTCTATACATAAACCAGTGTCGGCGATATGATATGATATGAATCCTGTTTAGCATGCTCGTAGCCCGGGCTAGCGAAATGTCTATGAATAGCACCCTAAATGTTATAAATATGGGTACATTGAATTCGCGATGTTTTTCTATTAGTTGTGACACTGAGAATACACAGTCTATGCACTATCTGTTGCGTCTAAACCCATTCTGCTCTTCTAGGAGGATTGCTTCTGTGATTACATTTAAACGTTGGTTAACAACTTTGCATAAAGCTTGCAACTTATAATAATATATTCATTAATTTAAGCACAAAACTTCAATCCCTACTCCCTGGTGAAAATGGCCGCACATCCTTCTCTCTGTCCTTTTAAGCATACTTCATTGTACAGGGACAGGAGACTCTTTTTTGTACACATGGGTCCCACACAGTAGCTTCACACACACACAAAGGAGGACTTCCACAACGGGGTAGGAATATTTGAAAATTATTAATCGAAACATTACTGGAATATAAATTAAAGTTTTCATTTTCCACTGTTCGCTATGAAATCAAAACAAAAGCAACAATATTACTACACATTTCACTAAACTTATCACGATTCCGAATTTTACTTCAAGTGAATTACTATTATTTTATTACTTTTTGGCATAATTTTGCATGCTTCTTATTTTTAATCTTAGCGGTAGTACCAGCAGTAGCAATAGTAGTTAACAACACTAGCAGTTCTTTTCTTTCATATCTTCCATTTATTTTATTTTTATTGTTTTTGTGAAATTTGGTATAAAGTTAGATTAGTTATAATTGTGATAATTAATGATAAGGGTAGTAATAATAATAATAATAATAATAATAATAATAATTATTATTATTATTATTATTATTATTATTATTATTATTATTATTATTGTTTTACTGTTTTATTATTAGTAGTATTCTTTTTGTATAAGTTAAGAATGTTTGAGAATAAGGTGCTTAGGAAAATATTTCGGGCTAAGTGGGATAAAGTTATAGGAGAATGGAGAAAGTTACACAACGCAGAACTGCACGCATTGTATTCCTCACCTGACATAATTAGGAACATTAAATCCAGACGTTTGAGATGTGCAGGGCATGTAGCACGTACGGGCGAATCCAGAAATGCATATAGAGTGTTAGTTGGGAGGCCGGAAGGAAAAAGACCTTTGGGGAGACCGAGACGTAGATGGGAGGATAATATTAAAATGGATTTGAAGGAGGAGGGATATAATGATAGAGACTGGATTAATCTTACTCAGGATAGGGACCAATGGCGGGCTTATGTGAGGGTGGCAATGAACCTCCGGGTTCCTTAAAAGCTAGTAAGTAAGTAAGTAAGTAAGTAAGTAAGTAAGTAAGTAAGTAAGTAAGTAAGTAAGTAAGTAAGTAAGTAAGTAAGTAAGTATTGTTTTTGTCTTCTTTGAAAATGCAAACTGTGCATAATTATAGCACACATGGCCGTACAGGCTCGTGCGAAGGATCTTGTGTACATGAGCTTGTATAATTGTGTATCAATAAATGCACTTCATTCAGTAATATTACTACATTTGCCAGACTGGAAGATATTTACGAATACGTTACAAGGAATATATCACAGCCATAACCAAACCACACAACAAATCAACCTACGCAGAACACATCATAAATTCCAACCACAACTACAGTAATATAGACACTGACATGAAAATACTATCGGTAAACATTCAACCCAAAAAACCAGATACTCGATACTCTAGATCTAGAACAATACGAAATGTATTTATTTTAGTTTGTTATTTGACGACGCTGTATCAACTACTAGGTTATTTAGCGTCGATGAGATTGATGATAGCGAGATGATATTTGGCGAGATGAGGCCGAGGATTCGCCATAGGTTACCTTGCATTGACTTTATACTTGGGGAAAATCTCGGAAAGAACCGAACCAGGTAATCAGCCCAAGCGGGGATCGAACCCGCGCCAGAACGCAACTTCAGACCGGCAGGCAAGCGCCTTAACCGACTGAGCCACGATGGTGGCCTACGAAATTTATAGACACACAAAAAACACCCATAACATATCCTCAACACTCAATTTAATTTCAGAACACACACTATTTTCGAAACAATAATGAACACAACCATCATAACATGAAACCAGAAGATAGCGCAGCTCTCACTAGAATTCAGAAGATGTTGGATGTAACTTCGAAACTAGTGAATCGGGTAAAATAACACCATAATTAAAATATTAACACAGTGGAGGTATGTATTTGATCTAAATAAATTAATAGTTCCTCAGCGATTATATAAGTGCTGAAAGAGTGTATTAAAAATTGAAGTAATATTACTAGTATAATCACAGTCTACTATATACAGTCACGAAGCTTGAGTTTTGAGGGTGCTAGAAATAATAGACTGTGACGGTACTATTTTGCATTGCCTGTAATGAGGCGATATTAGCGATCCTAGTGGTGAGCAACTATCTACTGTTTGCATATTTACTACGTATTGAGCTTCGCGACTGTATATACTAGACTGTGGTATAATCGCAAAATATTAAGAATTGCAACGACATGTAGTAGGAAATAGAGTTGTTAGTAACTGTAGTTGAAGAAGCAGTTATATTGGTGGCAGTAGTTCTAGTAATAAGTGGCAGTAGCAGTAATCGCAGTAATAAGAGCAGTACCTGTAATGCGAATCTGAAAAAAAATCCTCGCATATTATCCAGTATCAAATAAATTGAATATATGATAGAATTATCTCTCGCACACAATTCACAGCATGAAATAACCCAATTTGTACTGTTGAGGATTCTGTGAAAAGTATTAACTCGTAAAGAATAAAGAGAATTTCATAGAGGGGAAATAGAACACCAAGTCCGTGATACACATGGATATTAGCTTTGTGTCTTTACCTCTTGCTGACATAATTAAAGCTCTTTAATTAAAAGTGATATCATTTCGCCATTGCCTCCGAACAGGATAACCCAATTGCGTATTCCGCTTCATGTTTGTTCAGTCTTTTATATCGCGAATTACTGTTTCGGTTATTTAAAAAGAATTCGCCCCCCATAAACATCCGCTTGCAATTGTGTCCGGCGACTGATCCCCACACAGCAGGCTTTAATTGCATTGTTAAGTGGAACGTAATTAGTTTAGCCAGTATTTAACCTCCGCGCGCGACTCTCGTCAGTAGCTGAACACTGCCGAAATAATGCGGCGGCATAGGTAAAATACTGCGACGTATAGGCTACACAGAACGCGCTCATTTCACACCCGGGCGAGCAAAAGTAACCATGCCCTACCTGTGCTGGTGGCTCCGTTGTTGATACACCCCGAATTATAAACATATATGAAGGCGGCCGGGCAGCTCACTTAGTAGAGCAACTGGTTACGAACTGGAAGGTCCGCGGTTCGATCCTGGGTGCCAAAATTTCATCTCATTGTATAAATTGTAATGTCGAGGTCAAAAAAGCATGGTGCTCTACTTTCATGCTACCAAGTGTCTTTCTGTCATGTGAAGGAACTACATTTACATATACAGAGCATATCAAAAGTCCGGTAACACTTTCAATATTTTATTACACAAAAACTACTAAAGATAGCACTTTCAAACACACGTCAGTTTAAAGTCAAACTCTCAAAGTTCTTTTTACACCTTACAGAGATTCAATGTGTGAACCACGAGTGACTCGGCAGATGTCCAAACGATAATAAACTCTTCCCATACCCTTTTCAACATATCCTCTGTGACCGTGGCGGCAGCTTCTAGAATTCTTGCTTTTAGTGCCTCTAAATCACGTGGCAAAGGCGGTACAAACACACGGTCCTTTAGGTACCCCATAGAAAAAAGTCACATGCAGTTATATCGGGTGACCTTGGTGGCCATGTCATGAAACATCTGTCCCTTACTCCAGCATGTCCTATCCAACGATCAGACATCTCCGTATTCAGGTAAGCACGAACTGCATTGTGGAAATGTGGCGGAGCCCCGTCTTGCTGAAAGATGAAATCGTCATCGAGATCTTGTCTAAGTTGAGGCACCAACCATTGCTCCAACATGTCCAGATATGAATGTCCAGTCACAGTAGCCTCAATGAAGAAGAAAGTTCTGTACAATTTTTCGTTGTGACAACGCGCAGAAAACATTCACTTTTGGTGAATCACGCTGATGTTCAATGATTCTGTGAGGTTTCATGCCAGCTACAACAACAGGCAGCAGACGACGATGACTTATTCAGCCGCTTAATTTTCAGCGACGAAGCGACATTCCATACTAGTGGGAAAATTAACAAGCACAACTGTCGTGTTTGGGGTACATTATACGAATGCAATATAACATTATAGATATAGCGTAGCTTAGTCGACTATGACGCTTGCCTGCCGATCCGGAGTTGTGCTCGAGAGTGGGTTCGATTCCCGCTTGAGCTGATTACCTGGTAGGCTTTCTTCCGAGGTTTTCCCGAACTGGAATGCGATTTTCAGGTAATCTATGGCCAATCCTCGGCCTCATCTCACTAAATACCATATCGCTATCACCAATCTCATTGACGCTAAATAACCGAGTAGTTTATATAACGTCGTTAAATAACCTAATAAAAATATATAACGTTGTGTATGTATTAATTAATGTATCTATTATAATATACTTGTAAATGCATGTATATAGCTATAGCTTCTACCAAAAGTTTAAAGAAATCTCTTCAAAAGAGATGTTACACTTCTGACTTTATACTTAAGAAGTTTTTTACTTTAAACAAAATTTGTCTGTCTTTCAAACTGTGCATTATACAAGTACTTTTCTGTTATGAAACTTATTGACAACTTACATTTTTTGTAGGAAAAAAATTTATTTTCCAGAATGAGTGCACTTACTTTGGGATAGCGTTATATACTGTATATTTGAAATGCTTCTTGTGTAATTATCACTTCTCAATTTGAAAAATTGTGACAACTCGTTTACGCATTGTAATCCAGATTTTTTCTTGTCAGATTCTAAAATTATCTTCAGTTTTAAATTCACAGCAAATTGGTCAGGGACCGACACTACCATTTACATCATAATATTGGAAGCTGGTAAAATCTTGTCAATCAGCTTATTCCTTCCATTTTTAGTAAACATTTGTGGAGATTATTACAAGTGTGGAAAGGGTAGATTTATTCCTTGAAAAAAAAAAGTGAAAATGGGTCGAAATTCATTGATTATGGACATGAAGTGGCAGATTATTATAATTTGGAAGAATGATTTGAGAAAATATCTAACTCTGTCTTTCATTGATCTAAGTACACTCATTCTGGAGTAATTATATTTTTTTTACGAAAATTGTAATTTGTCAATAAGTTTTCATAACAGAAAAAAATTATATAATCCACATTTTGAAAGAGAGAGAGAGAGAGAGATTGGATTTAAAGTAAAAACTTCATTTTTCAAAGACATTTGTTCCCTGTATAAAGAACAGGGGATTTCACGTAAGTATAAAGTGAGGAATGAAACATCTCATTTGAAGGGGTGTCCTTAAATGTTTGGTAGAAGCTGTATCTGTACACATTTATAAATTCGTATGTGTCTGTATGTATACATATCATCACATATTTAGTAGGATGTCGGCTCTCTAGAAAAATTTTCAATGTCAGAGTAAATATAATAGCATTTGTCAACACATGGAAACATCCCCTCTTCGCAGCAATGAAGACGGGCATGCAGTCAATGTTATTAGACTTTTATCACTAGGTGACTGTCCTAACATCAGGAGTAGTCTGGCGTTTGGTAACAGTGTCGGATCTTAACTTCTGCATTTTGGAAGAAATTCTAGAATAAATGTTGGATAGGCTATTCTAATTTTTCACAAGACGTTATCTAACTTTAACATCAATATTTTACTCTATAATTTACGCGTTTAAAGTAACCTTCGCTAAAACTGAACACTTACTAAAATTCTTTTACTAAGATTAACTCTGACATTTGATAACTTAGCCTACTGGTAGTAACGTAGCACACGTTTCAAGTATTCTTTCCTTCATATTCTTATTTATTGTAGGTGCTGCAGACATGACTTTTGTTTACGTAGCTACTTCCACAGAAAGTAATCCAAAGGCGTAATATCAAGTGAAACCTGTAACCATGTAACATGTCCAACACATCCATTCACTTGTAGGTGTAGCAAAGAGTGATGGGACACAGTCTTGCAGATACCATATTTCTGCTCTGATATTCAGTTCCAAGAGTTACAGCTGAGAAGATAATGTGCTTCAAATTTAATTGTGTTTTTTAAAGTATAGACTTATGGAAAACTTTCAAACACCACCACACCAAATATTTAATGACCAAAGATACTGGGAAGGGACATTTTTAGATGCCAAATGATGCATATCATGAAACTTGGCCAATTTTCCAAAACGTTGCTTCATCTAAAATTAATATATTTCCTAAAATGTACTTATTACTTCAATAGCATTATTAAGTCATCCACATAACAGAAGGCGGGGCTGATAGTATGTGTCCGAGAATTCCTGATGCAATCAGATATGATAATATAACAATAATATAAGTCAGAGCTAATTGGTTACAGGTAGCGGAATAAGTCAAACTTCGGTTACCTATTATCATACTTATAACTTTAATTACATATTTTGTTTTGAATTATTCAACCTTAGTGACTTATCTTGATAATAATTAAAAATAAATATGTTAAAGTTTGGCGACATCGTTAAAAACTTTAAATTGGGAGATTCATGAGGAAGTACATTGTGTATCATCAGATGGTTCTTTCAGACGGGCAGACATTATTGCTATTAACGGACACTTAAAACGGGCTCTTGTTCTTGACCCTACTATCCGTTTCGAAAGAAACCTAAATCAGGCCACCGAAGTTGATATTGAGAAGAAGTCCATATATGAACCTTATCTGCCTTATCTTTCTCAAAAGTACAACGTCCCTCTTAAACAATGATCTGCCATTGGTTTGCTGTTTGGCAGTAGAGGTTCTATTTCCAAATTTACATGGAATTATCTTAAGGAACTTTACATTCCTTTTGATTATGTAATGTCTGTCCTTATAAATATTACCAAGGATTCTCTTCAAATATTACATTATCATCCGTATTTCAATTAATCCACTTATATTTGCCTTAAACAATTAACTTTCTTTTTTCTTTAATGTATCACATCACATTATATTGTACATGTTTATTGTATTCAGGACCCTTGTGGTCACTCAAATTCTTTGAGCTGATGTCTATAATTTAGAATTTATATATATAGTTTTTGGCTTATCTGAATTAGTACTCAAAATGAATTATTCATTTTGAGTACTGATTCAAATAAGGCAAAAACGAATGTAACTTTAACATATTTATTTTTAATTATTATCAAGATACGTCACTATGGTTGAATAATTCAAAACAAAATATGTAATTAAAGTTATAAGTATGATAATAGGTAACCGAAGTTTGACTTATTCCGCTACCTCTAACCAATTAGCTCTGACTTATTCCGGACACCACAGCTAATCGCTGTTGTAATGGAAATTTTTTTAGGGTATAACAATTTTCTTGATTTGTTTTAAAAATTTATTCCAGTTCAAGATGTAGTTTATGGTATGATGGAGATGGTTTATATTTGCATTTATTATTGAACTATTAGTTGAAATTTTGATATAAATTGGACTTAATTATTATTTTTGGAAGGTTTTAAAGATGATTTCAGCTTTAACCCATGATAAAAGCATGCTCATTGTTCACTTTTGTCTTCAACTTCATTCGATTCTTGTTCTTCACTGACGCAGCTGTACTTCCAGCAGTGTAAAAACCTCATGCAATATTCGCAACCCTTGTCGCTCAGTAAACATTTCCGATGCTAATCGATAATTTCTCCTGCATTCACTAAAATCAGACTCAGACTTACTCCAAAGCGCACAATGATTACTATGTGTCTGTGACAGCTGAAAAAATGTATCAAATGCGTAAAAATGAACGTGACTGCGCTAAATTTGTTCTTGTATTTGACGGCTTCCAAATCAGATTGTCACGAAAATATTTTCGTAAAATTGCAGCAGGTTCCTGCAATAATGCAAGGTATTCCTAGCGGCGCATTTTTTATGTCACATTACTTAATGTGCTGCGTACTGCGTCCTTATAGAAACTTCGAAAAAACGCAGCTGATGTCACAGACTTTCTCCTGTTCTGAATGTACTTCGAATGAAGGATATGAACTTAAAAATGAGTTGTGCATCAAAACGGGGAAAAAATTGTGTTCATTAGGCCTACTGGTGCTACATGATTTTGAGGATGTAGTAGAACTCAATTATCTAGTTCATCATTATTGCATTAGGAGGTCTGTTAGTGAAGTGATTTTTGTAGAGAAGAGGAGGGAGTTTTCAGAATACTCATCGAAAAACATCTACTAGGCCAGGGCCGAGCATGAGGAGGGGCTCCGTTTTTTTTAGGAGCGAGGGAACATCACACGCACTACGACCTGAGGTCTTTTGTATTATGGGATGATTTGCGTGCCCACCGATCCTGTACGCGCACCGACCTAACCACTCGACTCCCTTAACGACCGGTCCCTACAGCCAACAGAAGCCATGTACCACTCCTGCTTCGGCAACCCCCCCAAGGTTCCCTTAACGGTCCGAGGCGGAAGTCCTCCCCGAGAAGGTCTGCTCCGGGTTCCATTGCAGAAGCTATCCATCATCGTATGAATACAATCCACGGAGGCCGGTTGAGAGAGCCAGCAGCTTCGGATGGGAAAGGCTCCGATTAGCCGGCCAGAGCTGCTCACGCTCTGCAAGGCAAGCCAGAGCAGAACGCTCACGCAGTGGCAGACTCACATTACAGCTACAAAAAATTCTAATACTATACGAATTTTAGTTCCAAATGAATAATTTTATTAGCGAAAAAGTAATTTTCCCCAAGAGTTGACACTATTTTACTCGATAAATACTATCAGCGAGATTCTGGAGATTATTCTTAACATTAGATAAACTGATTAAGAATAATTTGTTCCTTAGTAGTTTTTCAATAAAATGAAATTAAATAAAAATATTAACGCGTGTCATTTTTTTCTGTCATTATGCAGTCTGGCGGCCCTATTGTGTTTAGTAAGGGAAGGAGCACTTCTCTTCAAATCTGAGTTCGTGTTGTGTTTCGTAGGTGAGCCGGCTATCCGCTGTTGCCAAACTACGCATATTTGAGTCTAATTTTGTAATTAACCATGCCCTTAATTACAAAACGCATAACAGGTGTTTCATTTATTTTACTGTAATCTATTGCCCTCTTCAATCTGTACAGATCTTATCACATCCACCCTGTATGTATGTATGCTTATATGGACGTAGTAATTGCATGTGTGTGTGTGTTTGCGCGCATGCATATATGCATATAATCATGTATGTATGTATGTATGTATGTATGTATGTATGTATTTATTTATGCATGTATGTATTCTTAAATATTACATTTTAAATATTAGCCTTTGTACTTGCATATGTCATGATAAATAAGTAAACTAATAAGATCGCAGTGCTAGGTCTTAATACCCTCTTCGTTAAATTCAATTCAATTCAATGCAATACAATACAATATTGAACTGCACTATTTATTTAATTTATTTTTCTTCTCTTCAGATGTAAATGTTTTTTGCCTCTAAATGTGTCCAGATTATTATAGACATATTTAAATTTTCACGTCATTACAACTGCAGCCAGTCTACGAGTCCAGTTGTACTGCCGCGTACATTTATATCAGTTTGAAAAGAGCCGTTCTGTATGGCCAGCACATGGAACAGTGTTTCAGCTATGAAATTTTTAGCAAATCCTTGATATTAATTTCCTGGCGTAGTCGTATTTCGTCTCTACGGTAGCTGAGGAAAGGAAATGGCAAAAATTTAATTTAGGAGCTTTGTATCCCTCCAGCGGGAAGAGTTGCCAATTCCTTTCTCCATTTAGACAACGCCATTGGCATTCGATTTACACTGCCCGAGTTACTCCTGTTGCCGATTTAACACTTTCTTATTTCCCCCTCTCGACGTATTCTGCTCCATGTCCCAAAGTCCATTATCGATTGGTTTTAAAAGAAACACGAACTTCCTTTTACTCCATTTTCAAACTTATCTGATGGTACATAAAAACTGTAACCGTCACTGTTTCTGTCATTACGTGAATAATTAATTTCTGGGTCGTTGTGAATCTGACGTCGTGGAGTGTCGTGTGAACACTTGGCGTTGTGCTGATATCTTCTCATGTGAATCTAGTGTAATTTTGAAGATGTTTTAAAATGAGCGAAAATAAATATCAACAGTATCTAGGCCTACTTACTCCCACAAATATAATGAGGGACAACTATAAAGACAGATGTGTTGCCTACATCAAGGGTCATCAGCTCGAAACTGTATGGAGCGCGGACTATCTGCTCCGCTGCTCCGATGCCTTGCGGTTTAGAGAGCGAAGAGGTGGTTTCAGCAATGTCGTATAGTAAATTTGACACACTCACAAAATAACACGCTGGTAGTACAAACTACTATTTGTACACAATAATAATAATAATAATAATAATAATAATAATAATAATAATAATTATCATCATCATCATCATCATCATCGTCCTTGCAGGTATTAGGCCTAGCGGCACTGTTACGGTCTCCGTCCATCTTTTCAGGGGGCGTTTCAAAGATCGTCTTCTATGTGCCATATAGCGGATAATTTGTCTTGGGAGTCTGGAACGGTCCATCCTATTGACATGGTTAAGTCATTTTTGTCTATGATGTATATAACCTCTCCTACCCAATTCTCACCCTCACCTTCTCGCGTTGCAACCTGTTAATATTACCAAGGCTCTGAGGACCGAGTCACGGCGGTATAACAGTTCCATCTAGAATGGAGGAAATGCCATTCCCAAAGCCGGTTCAGAGGCTATAAGGTGGCAACACCACCACTGAACTTACTACTCCTCGGCTAGCAACCGATTAGTAAGACATTTATATGCTTTCAAGTCTCCGAACAGAATAACCCCGACTGACAAGGAATGAACTAATTACAAAAGAATTGAAAATTACACCTATTTATGAACACCTAATAATAATAATAATAATAATAACAATAATAATAATAGTCCTAATAATAATAATAATATTATTATTATTACTATTATTATTATTATTATTATTAGGACTATTATTATTATTGATTATATTATTAGACTTACTGTTATTGTTGTTATCGTTACATATTATTATTATTATATTTTACTGCTTCTGAAATTTTGAGCTTGCTCTTAAACAAATCATACCAGATAATAATAAATTTATATAACACATTAAATACGATGTTGAGTTAAGGAAATTCAAGTTTACAACAGTGAAAAATCCTGAAAAGTTCAATAATAATTACGGTAGATAATAGAAATTTTTTTGTTAATTCGTAGGGAACCTCTGACAGAGGCAATAGGTATTTCCTTTAAAATAGATGTTGGCAGGGAAAGAGATTTCCAAAATTCTGCTAGGAAGCCTGGAATTGTTCCTCTAGTACCAATGAATAGACCCAATACCTCTATATCGTCGAGTTTACAATATGAAATGGTAAGTGTATATATGCTCTGCTTTTCTTAATGGAGTTCTAAAAGCTGGGTCTGACGTCTTTCCAAGGTGATGGTTGGGTCAGTAATGTAACCTTTGCTTTTGTTTTTAAAAGCAATTATCTCGGTTCTTCTGTGGCTTCCATTTTCTGCTAGGCCATGGACTTCTTCGGAAACCTTGAAGTCATTATCTCTTAGTGATGCAGCTTTAATGGAGCGAATGTTATGATGACGCCTATTCCTTAATAAATCACCGTGAGAGCAGGATCCCAAAACGTGCGCAAAGATTTATATCAGAGAATTGTAAAATAGCGCTTACAACCGGTTTAGATTAGACAGGTTACAGAACATCAGTCAAGGCAGGCCAATCGTCCGAATATTAGACTTTCGATCGATTACCCCTTATGTTTTGCAGGTAGACAGAACACCAGAAGCACTTCATCATACACAAAACCGACATTTTCTGAGTACACAAACGAAGTAACAATTGAAGCAAATTTACTTTGTCTTATTAAAAAATATGTTTGCTTGATATAGATCTGCAATTATTAATTGGACACTTTAATACACTTATCTTCATAACTAATACATAAATGAACAAATTGACACTGGTAACAACAAAGGAAATAATTGTATTGCAGAATATGAAATCTGGTGTGTAAAGAAATGCAAGAATAAAATAAATAAACATACTTACTAAAAAGAAGAGCAAATAAGTACATAAGCCTACATTTTAGTGTAATAGGCATATTTACATTTTAAACTCGAAACGTATACCTCTAAAACAGTAGTTGTTAATATAGAATACATAATACCTTTTAATTACACTAAAGAGCTTAATTATTATTTTGTTAATAAATCATTTTTTTCAGGCGATAGTGTTACTAACAAAACGAAAAGTACTCTGAAGCTCAAATGCTTGTACTTTCACGAGCATTTTGTTGCCCTTGAAGGTACCCAACTGAAGGGTACACGGGAATAACGAACAAGGTCCATCAAAAATCGAAATTAAGTTAATAGTGCCATCTGATAGTGGAAGGGGAGTACTTTCATGTGGCGGCATAGGTTTTATGTAAGAATGAAAATTGTCCTCAGTATTCTGCGTTAAAGTTTCTGTATACTTTGGAAGAATGAACAATATCACATTCACATCAATCCCAAGAAAGAACGAACAGTGTCCATTTTAAACACAGAAACCAATACAGGCACTTATTACAGTCTTGATCTTAGTCATAGTACATTGTTGGTTAGTTTATTTTTAGATGATATGTCAATAAAAGTTTCATATTATACAAAAATAATATTATTAAATGGCTGTATGATGTTTAGCTGTTATTCCATGTCCTAATAAATTATATTAATTTTCATTAGAATTTGTGATCACAATACAAACAACTGTACTATTTCAGTGTTCAGATATCTGTGATAGGGTGTTGATTATTTTCATTATTATATTGTTATAGTACATATTGTAGTATTTGTAGTTAGTGCAGTTTATTTTTAAAATGTCTGATGTTAAAGAAGATGAATTATCCGGACCCATACCATGTTCTGTCAATTCAAAGAAGAGAAACGTTACAGGATATGTTACAGATGCATAAAAAAATTCGTGCTATGAGTCATATTATGGGAGAAGATTGTAAATGTTCTCGTTTTCAGTTTTTCAGAAAATAAGCCTAAGTGAAAGAAGCGATCCTATTAAACATTTCAATGAATTAGCATCATATGACACTCAAAATGCTCACCTTTCAGGACTGATTTCAGTATTTAATGTGCAAAGAAGAAGATCCAGAAAAACACAAGATGAAACTGATTTTCATAATTTTTCTTACCGATATAAAATGCGAATGAAGAGACATGGGCAAAATATTGATGTTCCCGTTTACTATAAAGCATTTATTGCTCTACATGGAATAACAGGCAGACGTTTATTCACTTTAAAAAGGTCATTGGCTACTACTGGAAAATCCCATACAGAAACAAGAGTTAAACATGGAAACAAGTCTCACCAAATGAAAGGAGAGCTTTTATCTAAAATTCATCAGCACATTCAATCACTTAGAGGTCGGAAAGTTCACTAATCTTTTCACGATAGCCGAAGGTTGTATCTTCCATAGGACTTGAATACTTCAAAGCTGCATAAGTTACACTTAGAAAAATTTCCTGCGAACCCTGTGTCTTACAAGCAATACAGACTAATTTTTGTCACTAAATACAACATCAGCTGACATTTCACACATTAAATCAGACTTTCCAGTGAAAAAGACGCAAGTAAATTAGATAATTTTGAAAAGGAGAAACAAAATTTGATTTTGAAGAATGAATTGCACAAGAGAAAAGGATAGAAGTTTTATGAAGTAAAACGGGCTGCACGTCTAAAATCCAGGAAGTCAGAGTGTAAAGAGGCTATGTGCATGGATTTCCAAAAAAATTGCCAGTTCCAAACATTTCAACTAGTGAGGTCTGTTATCGTCGACATTTGTCCTTTTACTCTTTTAACATACATACGCTGTCAACAGGAAGATCTACTTTCTAGACATATGATCAAAGTATTTCAAAGTAAAGGCCCTGATGAATTTTGTTCTATGTTATGGCACCACTGTTTAACATTGTACCAAGCTGCACTGGTGAACTCGATATCTTCTGCGATTCTTGTTCCGGACAAAAAAGGAACTATACGGTATTCAGATTTTGTCATCATTTAGTACATACTAAGAAGAGGTTTGATGCTCTGTAGATCACATTATTTCCTACTCGAGGCCACTCGTACCTGGAATGTGACAAGAACATGGGACTTGTCAATCAGAGAGCAAGGTGTGAAGTACCTGATGACTGAGGCAAGAGACTGCGAATTCTCGGAGAAAACCAGAACCATTCATCATTGTAAACTGTAAACAGCTACAAGGCAAAGTACAAGGACTTACAAACTTTGAAAAACTTTTGTTCTCCAAGTGTTAGAGAATACTTCAGTCTTCTTCCTATCAATGACGAGTCACAAGAAGTCAATGACTGTGAATGAGAGGAATTTATAGTTCAATCTATCCATTCATAGTGACAATTTCAGTGCAATTAGATTAGTGTGTAGATTTGATTTCAATAATTGTTTGAAACAATGAATACTCAAAGATAACAATATTTTTAAAGGATCAACAATATTTATAACTTTTAACAAGAATACGCTACACGAAATTAAAAATGTGCTACATTGTTTGAAAATAATATGCCTGATCCTATTTCCAACAAAATTCAATTAAATTGTGACATTGCTCGTTCTTCCTATTTATAAAACGTAGCAAACTAGACTTTTTGCAGTTTTTCATTGTTGTAATTCATTAAATCAAAACAATATTTTGTCACATATTTGCTTTATAACGCTACATTACTGTGTGATAAAAAATAACAATAAGTTAACAATAAACTAGTAGTTTCAAGTCCTCAATCTTTAAATTTCATTTATCTCAAAATTATTCTGAATGGACTTTGTTCGTTATTCCCGTGTACCCTTCAACTGCAATAACTAGATTGGATGAATGAATGAATGAATCTATGACTGAATCAACAATTAAATCACAGAATTAATCAATCAATCAGTGAATGAATGAATGAATCAATCAATCCATACATGAATGAACCAATGAATCGATGTACGAATGAATGAATGTGTCCATGGATGGATGAATGGAAAAAAATGGTTTATTTAACGACGCTCGCAACTGCTGAGGTTATATCAGCGTCGCCGGTGTGCCGGAATTTTGTTCCGCAGGAGTTCTTTTACACGCTAGTAAATCTACTGAAATGAGCCTGTAGCATTTAAGCACACTTAAATGCCATCGACCTGGGCCGGGACCGAACCCGCAACCTCGAGCACAGAAGGCCAGCGCTATACCGACTGCGCTACCCAGGCCGACGGGATGAGTGGATGAGAATGAATTGATGGATGACTGATTGATTGAATGTACTGAGAAAGAAAGAATTATCAATTAAATGGTAGGCCTACACGATGATAAACATGTCTTTGCAAGGGCTCTTGTAACTCCTGCATGACTCAAGATGGTCTGCCTTTGCCGTGCACCTACAAAGAAAGAGAAACAATTCGAATATTCGATAAACCGAACCTGAGAAACCCCGCGAGATGGGAGAGTTTTGCATACTGACCATAGGGCCAGGCGTTCAATAGCGATATGTAATTTCTATTTTTCGGAACCGGTTGTGCACAACTCTAGTTCCTATCTCTCTGTTGCAGCGCCTACAGAGGTGATCGTTTTCATATCGTCCCGGTACAGATCTAACTACAGAAATATTTGCTGTCATCTTGATAGTCTCTCGCCACTTACTGCATGACAAGCCACGATGGTCTCGGATCCATGAGTTGGCGGGCATACATTGCATGTATAGACATATATTAGTACTGGTAACATTTCATTAAACATTTTTAGAGTAATTAGATACGTACAGTCATTTCTATAGTATCTGTACATATAAATATATAGGCCTATGACACGAATTGTTTTGTAGAAATGTCATTATTATTATTATTATTATTATTATTATTATTATTATTATTATTATTATTATTATTATTATAAATGAAGTGCTGG
The DNA here is from genome assembly GCF_040183065.1 of Periplaneta americana. NCBI lineage: Eukaryota > Metazoa > Arthropoda > Insecta > Blattodea > Blattidae > Periplaneta > Periplaneta americana. The sequence goes on from NC_091124.1 coordinate 101,703,130, forward strand.
GGAACGTATGAAGGTGTTTTTTTCCCTTTTCTGAAAATAATATTTAATGAAACTATTGATATTAAAAGTAAACAGTACTTCACAAACTCTCCTTCAATGAGGGCCACGAGATTTTTCCTGTTTGCAGTGCAATCTTGTAACTGGATTGAATAGCAAGCACACTCACTTAGATGTACATATTTCTATGAAAATAAATTAATAACATTATGTCAATGAAATGTCCAATACGAATAAAAGGTACTGAGTGCTTAATAAAATATTGTGTAGACTAATTAGGATATATCGTGAAATAATAATATAATATGTACTTACGACCTCAAACATTACTTTTTAAGCTCTTCAAGTATCGCCATCCTTTTCTGGCGAAATATTTTGCGTACAAATCTCGGATTATATCTCTGCCGGTCAGTGGCAGTTAAATTTCAAATGGTTATCTTACAACGTGGGCGTCAGCGTATTGAAAAGCATTACAACTTTCCTCCCATCTCCTCACTTCCCCACCGCAAATGTAACGCTGCACAGAGGCAGAGATAAAATCCGAGATCTGTACATAAAAAAGTCGATTAATGTCACTGCATGTTAATTAAATATTTTAACGAGAATCAATATATTTTACGTTATTATATTCAATAATTTAATAGGCTTTCCACACGAATGGTTGAACAGTATTGGTATTGATATCTAGTCTTATTTGTGTAGTCTCCCATTGCAAACACTTTCTTGAGTAGGATGCACATGAAACGTCATTCCAACTAAAGTTCACTGCATCGTCGCCACTTTCCCCTTCACTGCTCTGAACGCTTCTCTCGCCCCAACTGTCGAGCAAGTTTGCTCCGAATCCTGAATATTCCGAGCTGATACCCCTGGCCTAGATTGTCTCTATTCCTACACCAGATCCTCTGGAAGCTTAGCACTAGTGTACAGGCTTGGATCCTCGACTTTGTTTGGAGTGATACAAGATTGGGGGATGAGGAATTCCCCCAATATCATTTCGTTTGGCATTTTACATTTTATCCACCAACATTCTCCATTCATAGTACATTTTTTTCTTCAAATTAAGAGTGTTTTTGGAATGACATTCTCAATGTTCAGGTCTCCTAAAGAAACTCTCAGTATGACATTTGCTGCATCGAAAATGTCTTTACAATCAGTGATGAAGACTGAATCTGAGTTCACCAAATATTCATCCTTTCAAAACTAGAGACATGCATTTGGTTACCCAAACCTCCAAGCAACTCGCAACAGTGTAGGTATGTATGGAGTATAGCTTGACGTCATCCAACGGTCTTAATTCAGGTCTGCAGTTCAGTGAACATACGCAAATAAAACAAAACTAGGCTGTTGGAAATGAGTGTTACAATAGAAGAATTTGGTACCGAGCACGTCACTTAGAAAGAAGAAAATGTATTTAATCAAAAAGAAGGAAAAATTGTTCATTTGTAACACTTAAAATGTTTATAGTCAATGATTGTAATTTGTAAGGACTCGTAGCACGCACTCGTAATGTGTTTTATTTTAAGTTTGTGCTGAAATTGGTATTTTTTCACTTGTTAATTCCAAACTTTAATTAGATCTAAAGTATGTAGATGCGTTTCATTTATTGTTAAAATCATGGGTAGACAAATTCCGAGCGCCAGGTAGCCATGGCTACTAAAGATTATATGTGGCGCCTGAATTGTTTATTGAGTTGAAAATTTTTAAGACTATTTCTTTTATGTCTCTACGACTAATACATAATATTAACTAAAGCAGGAAGAAATTCTAATGTGCTTTTTATAATTAATATAAGTTACATTTGTTACTCCTCTCAAGATAATGTCCTACATAGCTTTAGAGCGTCTCTGAGAGCGTACGTTTGTATTTCATGAATATTTAATATTGTTTTATATATTTCAGTAAATGTATCTTTATCTTAGAGCGAGTGATTTTCTTATTGCATGTCTACACTAATAGTGGTAGCTCGTGATTTTAATTTTTTTAGTTTCGTCCATCCTAGTAAAAATGATATTTTACTTAGATGCCTTAGTTGTTCACAGACTTACAGACAAAGATATAAAAATAAACAGATGTAGACACACACAGTATCGGTGCATGCAGTAATACTGCTTGATTGACTGAAGCATGAATTGTTGACTTGTAACTTGCTCTCCGTAAGAAGCTAGTATGGTCGATGTACACCTAACTTGTATCCAAAGTAACCAAACGCAGGACTCTATTGATAAGTATGCTGTCTAAGGGCAGGTATTACACTGCAAATCCAGAGATTCATTTTGACAGAAAATAAACGTCCTCTTCTCCAAAAAAATCTATAAAGGGAAAGAATGCAATTCTGATAGAACTGAAAGAGATGGTACACAAGCCAAGGGACAAAGAAATAAATACTTAAATATATTTCTCTTTTATAAATATCTATAAATAAGGATCTAACATTTACTAACCTGGGAATGGACTTAGTGACTTCCACTCTACAGTTAATACGTCATCGTGAAACGTGTACTAATGGACGCAGATGTAAGGATTTGATGTGAAAGGAAAAACATTTTCCTGATGACAGAACTATCTGATGGTGTTTCGAGGTACAAAGTTCCCTTTACGACCAGTATCTCTACCTAATTAAAATATACACTGTATACCCTATATATACTATATCGGTTGGATTCCGTCATTTATTAAGCAGTTACTCGCTACTGAATCCTAAATCGAGATTTGAATGCATTAAAGAAAGAAACTGGGACGTCGTCGAGAAGAAACAAGTTCGTATATTTCCTCTCCTTTTTTATGACGAGCAGAAGAATTCATGTGAATAATTCAGTAGCCATTAAGTACAAATCCTTGTATACACGGGGTTCATCTCCTAACTATAGAAAGTTTTTCGGGAATTCGTTTTTATCACACACACAAAAAATGCAGAAAAGTTTCTATTAATCTTATTTTTGTTCTTGAGAGAAAGACAGAATTCAATATGAGTGAATGGTTGATTGATTTTATTTTTCGTTCACGGATTGGAGGACTGGTCTCCTATGCTTACACTTCGAAACCTGAAATTCACAAGGAAACAGTGATTGATCTCTGAACACCAGCATTGGAAATATTACGAAAGCTTTCGCTCCAGGATCTAGTTTGTGCTCTGGGTATATAAGTGAAATTCTGGCTATGTTTTTCCTGGAACTTTGACTGCATCTTTCATAGAAAATAGCAGTAGAAATTATAATAATTATTTTTGTTAGATATACCTATTATGGACAAGGAAATACTCGCCAGCTTTATGACGATTTCCTGGATGTCATTTATCGTGGTGCAACGAGTCTTACGTGGATGTGATAATTAGCACTTTGAGTCCAGGGATTCTGCGACGGTGCCAACTGGGTCAGGTGCTCCTCCTATTTTGGATTTTTGAGACTCGCAGCTAAATACTGTCTAGGATCAAATTGATGTGTACTGTAGGTACACATTGAAATATTATTAAGGTAACTCATTTTTTGTACACATAAAATTCAACTTACTTTCTCTAGTATTCATATGCTAATGACACAGTTGTAATTTTTAGCGGATCGTCTTCGACTAGTGTATATGAAAATGCAAGTAATGTACAAATGTTATTAATATGGCTAGGTAGGCCTTAGCAATTTTCTTTCACTAAATATTTTCAAGACTAATTTGATCCCATTTTCCTTAAACAAACAATTAAAAATCTCGTGATAAATTAAATGTGATCATTCATAATGCTGGTTGTTCAATTAATGATGATTGCAAATGTCCTATTCTGAAGGAATCTACGCAAGTCAAGTACTTAGAAGTTATTACTGACTAGCATTTCAGGTGGGATAAACAAATATCTTCTTTATGTAGCAGACTTCGTAAAACAATTTATGAATTTGTTATTATTCGCTCTTGCATCTTTGCAAATATTCTGCGCTTACTTTATTTAGGTTTGGTTCACTCTGTCATCCAGTATGGTCTAAGCGGCCGGAGATGAGCAACAAAATATTGGTTCAAAAGCGAATAATTAAAATTTGCTTAGATAAGTAAATTGATTGTCCAATAAATTCGATTTATTCCGATTTTAATGTTTTCGAAATTGAACAAGTAGTATATATAAATATAAATTATTAAAATATTAACATAAAAATCGTCTGAAATATAAAGAAGAACGACATTTTTATCCTATCACAAACCTAAATGTTACACGTTACACAACCATTAGAATAAATCATAGCCAGAGTTACAAGCCTAGGTTATACAACTACATTTTGTTAATAAATCCTGACCTATATTATTTTGAATTTAATAAATTAAAGAAAACATTTAAGCAAATTATTTAGTATTTCTTTTACTGGTTTATTTAACGACGCTTTATCAACTACGACGTTATTTAGCGTCGATGGGATTGGTGACAGCGAGATGATATTTTGGCGAGATAGGCCATAGATCACTTGAAATTTGCCTTACGGTCGGGGAAAATCTCGGAAAAAACCCAACCATGTAATCAGCCCAAGCGGGAATCGAACCCGCGCCCTAGCGCAAATCCGGATCGGTAGGCAAGCGCTTTAACCGACTGATCTACACCGGTGGTCATTTAGTATTCATGCCCCTTTTTTAGTTTCTTCTTTTTCTTAATTTCATTGTACTATTTATTTATTTATTCCAACTTATAGCCTATTCTGTTCTCAACTTGATTCTCTGCTTTTATCTTCGTAATTAAGTCGGTCTCGGCAGCGTAGTTGGTATAGCGCTGGCCTTCTATCTTCTATGCTCAAGGTTGCAGGTTCAATCCCGGTCCAGGTCGATGGAATTCATGTGTGTTTAAATGCGACAGGCTCATCTCAGTAGATTTAATAGCATGTAAAAGAACTCCTGTGGGACAAAATTCCGGCACACCGGCGACGCTGATATAACCTCTGCTGTTGCAAGCGTTGTTAAATAAACCATAATTTTAATTTTGTTTTCGTAAGTATCCCTGTTTTGTAATAATTCCATTGTTTATGTAACTTTATTGAAACTGTATTGTTCCATTTAATACAGAACAGTTATTTAAAGGAACAGCTCCCGAACACTTGCATGCACAAACGGGTGAGGCTACGTCCATAATATGTATTTATTTTGTATTTTATATAACAATATATAAATACTATTAAATTTATATTTGGCTATGAAAAGCTTACAACTTATATTGTCATTCGAAAATAAAGACAGAAATGCTAGGTAGCGGTCCTATTGCTGAACGTCAGTACCTTATAATAAGTGTTATAGCAACAGTCTACTGTTGTGGAGTAACGATTAGCATGTGTAAACGTGAAATGGGCTGGCCCGGGTTCGTATCTTGTTTTGGACAAGTTACCTGGTTGAGGTTTTTTCGAAGTTCTCCCTCAACGAATTGAAACGCGCGTTGGATTTCGGACTAACTTCGCCATCATAATTACACTTCCACTCTTTCATCATCTCCGTTTTTCCCCCCCCCCCCCCCAAGTTTCGGGCTTGCTCCGATGTAGAGTTGGCTGCGGTTCGCCATCGTACTTGGACACCGTGGTATGTGGTCATTAGTTGTTGGTGGTATTGCTATGTACTCATGGGTTCTCCCCTGGACTCATGATATTTCGTGGGACCAGGGTTGAGGAACCGCGGTGGTCTATGCGGGAAGTTATAAGTATTCTGTAGACTGTAGGGGATTTCGGAGGCAGAGGAATACGTAACGCGATAGGGGCTTAGGGCTGGTAGTACAGTGAGCCCACCCAAACGGTCTACGTACAAGGGCAGTCCCCAGCCCGTGCCTCTCCCCTCAAAGAGGATGTATAGGTAAATATAACAAATTATTGTTTTATATAGAATCTAATGTAAAATTCCAAAAACCTGGTATTGGTGATTTTGTAGATTCTTTTAATAGTAGTGCCTAATTAATACCTTGTAAAAGAATATTTAGTAAATACGAAGAACGGTACTTCATAAAAATTCTTGGTATTCTTGGGGATAAAACAACTCTACATTGCCAGAAATTTGTGAAAGGTAGCTTTACAATATCGGACTATTGCCAGATAGATGGAAGGTTTAGATAAAGAAGAGAATCCAGCAGATACAAACAGAGCATGATACACTCTTTACTAGAAATGACACGTTAATATTGTGGCTGTAAGAACTACGCATTTTGGAAGACGAGAGATGCTAGACATCAGTGGATTTTACCAAAGGATTTGGTATTACAGTTCACAGCCAACAATTTCGTGATAGAATTTGAACATCCGAAAAACTTCAACTTGTTGGAGGGCAGAGCTGTGAGTCAGCCTCAATTTATACGTAATGATATGTCAGTAACGAAATATTTCCTATAATTACAGTGGATACGACATGGCTGCGTTCTATTCATCCCGAGGTGAAGCGATACTTGAGAAAATGGCGTCATCAGAATCACTTCGGTCATCAATGTTGCCGAGCAATGCGGGATTCATTTAAGATAATCATTCTTGTATCTTGTGATAATGACTGGTCAAACCCTAAAGTGAGCAGTGGATTACGTTTACTCCAACTATTGTTCATAAGAGTTATCATAAGCGCCAATGTCGACATAACTATAGCGTCAACGTGAAAATAACAATAGCTATAAATAAAAGCACCACTGAGATAGATTTGGCAACACTGCTACAAAGTCGTATCGTGCATAGTAAAAGAAAGTAAGAAGTATCGACACATACATACAATTGGATGCTGGTGAAATATCATGCAGGTGTATTTATAAAGCCTATCCAAGTAGAATTGTAACTAACGACAAAGTCATAGATATGTGAAAGAAGTCAGGAAAACATACACATGAAACATTAAACATCGAGGTACTGTTTAGCCATGTTTTACGAATTAGCTGTAAATTTAAAACAGAGGATCAGTTAAGTGAGGAAACCAGCAAGATAATACGGCAGGGTTTAAAAGTGCGAAAGAAAATAATAATAATAATAATAATAATAATAATAATAATAATAATAATAATAATAATAATAATAATTTCCTTTAGCTGGCAGAGTTAAAGCCGTAAGGCCTTCTCTTCCACTCAACCAGCGAACGGTATAGATCATATTATGAGTGAACTTACAAGCTACAAAGAATAAAACAATTTTACTTCGATAAAACTTACGTATATGCAAGAGTTACTTATGAGTTAAACAGTAAAATGCCATGAACTATTAATTAAACAATGAAATACAAACTGTGTAGCAGAATTAAACTAATATAATAGAATGTTAATATATTTTAAAAAATTTAGATATAAGAAGAGATTATTGTGAGAGAATTGTGAAAATACAGCGCTATCAGGATGATGTCTAAAAAAGAAGTTACCCTGTAATCAGTGACCTTTTAATTCAGTATAAAGCTACGAGTATTTTTAAAAGTGTTTATTGTCTTGCATCTCCTTCGTTGAATTCAACTGTCTGAATGTTCGAATGGAAAAGAAGAAAAACCACTTCATCTTGCCACAAAAAATTTGGAAGAAGTTTCATTGCTCTATACAAATTCCGACTGTTAATGCGAGCAATATCTGTATATAGAAATTGATACTGAAATCATTATACGTTAAAACTCAGACTAATTTACAACTTTCATGAAAGACAAAAACATGATTATCAAAAGAAACATGAAGAACTTAAAAGTGAGAATTCGAAAACAGACGTAACAACTGAATAGCTTGAAATACTTGGGGTGCACTATAAGTAATAACATGAGCTGCTTGCTAGTCCTAGTCAAAAGGAGTATAGCAATGGCAAAGGAAGCTTTTAATAGAAAAAGGAGCATTTTCTGTGGACTTCTGGAGAAAGAACTAAGGAAGATATTAGTGAAGTGCGTTGTGTGGAGTGTGGCTTTGTATGGGGCAGAAACATAGACATTACGACGAAGTGAAAACAAACGACTGAAAGGATTTGAAATGTGGGCATGGAGGAGACTGGGACGTGTGAAATGAAAAGACGGAACAAGAAATGAAGTTGTAGGTAATTGAAAGAGTGGGTGAAGAGAGAATAATGTTTCAACTGTTCAGGAAGAGAAAAATAAGTTGACTGGGTAACTGGCTAAGGCGAAAATGACTACTGAATAACGCACTGAAAAGAATAGTGAACGGGAGAAAAGTTCGGAGCAGAAGAAGATATGAGATGATAGGCAACATTAATAAATATGGGCAATATGCGGAGATTAAGGGGAAGGTGGAAAATGGGGAAGACTGGAAAATGCTGAGTTTGCAGTGAAATACCTGCCTTTAGGCGGAATATTTTGAATGATTTCAAAGAGCGAATTATGTTTTAGCAGATGACACATCTATGTAGTACAACGTTTTTTTTTTTTTTTTTCATCTGTACAGTATGTGAGAGTACAATCGTATTTGTCATACCAATCAATGTGTAAATGGAATTAGCCTATTCCGCAGCTGTAACCAAATTTACATATTTGTGTATTTTTTACGTGTGTCACTGTGATAATTTAAACATAAATGATGTTAGTTCTTTTGTAATACTGTCATTGGTGGTTATGAAATTTTCCGTGCCACATAAACTGGCGCTTATGATCGAAAGCCAGTGTAAGTTATACGTTCTAGTACAAAATTAAATGCCCCTTACTAATGTTCACTTCTGGAACAATTTACGAACACGTCTGCTTGAATCGCGATCCATTGTGTTACAGTAAAGCGATATCGCTCGCAGTCATACGGGTACAAAAGGAACGCTTCAGCTTTGAAAGTGACATTGGGAAGTCCTCAAATATCCACCAAAATTATAAAATATGAGTCCATGTTTTTAGGATCTGTTCAGAAAAATTAGAGAACTGCTGCGGTCGTGTTCAAGGGAAAGATGAAATTCCTTCGACTCTACGGCGTGTTTTCGGTGCCGGACCCCGGACTCATTTCACCGGCATTATTTCCTTCATCTCATTCAGACGCTAAATAACCCAAGATGTTGATACAGCGTCGTAAAATAACCTACTAATAAAAAGATCTACGACGCGCGTCGGTCTGTTTGAAAACTGTCGCAAAAGATAGACATGGAGCACGCCATCTGTTTCAGGTTTCAAACGTGTTTTTGAACTGACAGGGAACTATAACTTATTTAAAATATGAGATGTTAAAACATTTACAATTAAATTTAGTTTGTCAAATAGTTATTTATGAAATAGGTTCATAAAGGGTCTCTTTTTTTGGCACGAGTGTGTTATCATACAATGATTTTCTACGATAACACATATTTACATGAATTAGATATTTTAAGTTGGAGAAGTTATAATCTATCCATGGAACGACAGCCTGTTTTGTTCATGATCATTATTTGATGGCAGTCTAAACCGACCATTCTCAACAAAGAAGTTAGAAAAAGTTGAAAGCTACTTCCTGTTGAAATGAGTACTACATGTAACTTCAGAATAATAACTAAAATGTAGATTCATTCGTAGTGTTCTGCGCAAGGGCGGATCTTTCACTGCAAACCCAACATTCTCCAATCTTTCCTATTTTCTGACTTCCTCTTTGTCTCTGCATATGATCCAAAATGTAGTTACGAATGTTAAATTTGTTACTTATTTGTGTTGCAAATAATTAAGTAAATGATCGACGTAATGCATTAATTAATGAAGTTTGTACAATAAATATGACATTTTCTTTGCCAATGCGTAAAATGAATAGTAGTGTGTAAAGTACTTACTTTTTATGTACTAGTGTTTTAAAGGCTCACTTTGCGAACTTATAACTTTGGGTAAAATGCAACTTTAACTACTATCGTAGATAAAATACTGCATATTATTGTAATACGATATTTTGAATGTCGTAGTATATAATATAATCCGTGGCGCTACAGCCTGTGAAGGGCCTAGACCGACCAGACGGCTGCTGGCCTCACGTCCACATGTCGAAGCAGAGGTGGACGATCATCCAACCAGAATGGAGATATCGTGTGGTTAGCACGATGATCCCTACAGCCGTTATAGCTGACATTCGCAACCGGATTTCGCTATCTATCATAGCTCCCCAAGTGCATCACGATGCTGGGTGGGCACCGGTTACATACTGGCCGAAATTTCATGAGAAAATTTCTTCCCCCATGAGGACTCGAACCAGCGTGCATTCCGTAACGCGAGTCCTAGGCAGGATGCCTTAGACCACGACGCCACGGCGCGGGACCGTAGTATAGAAACACGTATAATTTATGACATCTAATATGGAAGGGTTGATGTGTTCGTGCTAACTTACTTTAAGAAAAGTGGACAAATATATGTACAGTACCATATTGGCTTTCCCACAAGCAAATTACTGTAGTTTTGAGAGGCGTTTTCTTAACACATAATAGCGAGGGAAACTAGAACAAGACAAAATTATTGACATTACAGTTAAGTTCATATTATTTGCGTACAACGTCGATGTGTGTTTACGGAGACCAGTTAGTTCCCACAAGCACAGTCTTCAATGTAATGTTAAAAAATCCACAAACTATTTAAAAAACATCTGGTGTATTTATGTATGCCAGTGCTACGTCCTTTTGCCTATGTCGAGGAATTGTAAATTCGAGTTGTGAAGCACCTAAGTAAATGTTAAGTTCATATCTTTATTCAACTGTACAGTTACATAACTTTTTGACGTTATACTGTATATTTGCTCGATCTGTGTAATCTGTATGTGCACTTAGATTATGTCCATTATTTGTGATGACACTTATCGAAGTTCACTCATGATTGCTATACTAGTAACATTGTTCGAAATTTGAATTTTCAAACTGCAACTAGGAATTGTTAATAATTGATTAAATGGCGATCTTACTCGTGTTAATTATGTAAGCATGTGCGGCTTACAGCTGTTTCGGTGCTATTCGACACCATCCTCAGAGCCTACTAGATCTCGGCGTTATCTCAACTTCGCTGCCTGTTGTGTGGGTGTGTTCGTGTGATGAAGAGTTGTGTCAAATAGTGTGTGTGTTCTGAAATTGATCTGTGTGTTGAGAATTTGATTGGGGTGTGTTTTAGTGTGTCTGTATATTTCATATTGTTCTAGTGTGTTGAGTTTTTGGTTTTTGCTTGTATAGAACAATATGAAATATACAGACACACTAAAACACACCCCAATCAAATTCTCAACACACAGATCAATTTCAGAACACACACACTATTTGACACAACTCTTCATCACACGAACGCACCCATACAACAGGCAGCGAAGTTGAGATAGCGCCGAGATCTAGTAGGCTCTGAGGATGGTGTCGAATAGCACCCAAACAGTTGTAAGCCGCACATGCTTACATAATTAACACGAGTAAGATCGCCATTTAATCAATTATTTATATTCAAGTGTTAAAAGTAGTGTACGAAATATTCAACATGAATAGAAATTGATACTTCTCTCGCGACTCATTCATGATAAACATTTTCCATGTCCCTGCAAAATCTATTAAGAAAGTGATATACGAGCGCGTCGATAAGATAGATGATATAATAATGCATTCTCTTGGAGAGTCCTGGAGACCATCCAATAAAAGCTCCTCCAGGAGCCGTGAACTGACGAGGAGAGGCGCTTTCAATTGGGCTCGTCGTGCTATCTCAGAAATCCCTCCCCATCCATTTTCGACAGTTCTTTTAAATTACGGCTCCAAACACCCTGAATGTGCAGGTCGCGGCCCCGTAGTTCTGTCATCTTCAGCCCATAATTCTATGTAGTGCACCGCACTCTACAGTAATCACCTCTATTCTTAACCATTGTCTTATTTCTTTTTTCTTAAAAATACTTTCAATTTTATGCATTCTTATAAATGGATCTTAAAAATGAATGATCATATCACGTAAAACTGCGTTCACTGTGATGTCATATTGGACATTTTATAAAAATGCGCTCGAGTTTCAATACCTTAGAGAAACTGATCAATGTGAATAACTTACGTCAAAGAGAATATGTTATGTACTTTATTATTCTTCTATACATTCTTTAGTGAAGACATTTCTCCGGTTATGGTTTCACGAACATGTTTAACGCTTAGTGTGTTTGTATCGTCTCTCTTATCCTAGGCAGCGAACGAGTTAGACTAGCTGTTAATTTTCATTATCAATAAGTATTGCATAGATTTCTCGCTATATTGTACAACAATTTTTATTCACATACAATTAACAATTGACTGGTAGACTGCGTATGTTATTGTTGCTCCATCTATATGTTAATAATAATGCCGAGCTTGTATTAACTTTCTATAGCCACGCATGTATTGTACAAGTGTCTGTTTCGCGTCCATTTTAAAGCAAAACTGAATAACGTTATTTTAAAATATAATGCAACGTCCTCTTGAGTTATAATAAACTGCTCCAAATAGATTATGTATGTATGTATGCATGCATGTATTCACACTACAAATGGGTAAAATCTGGTGGCAGTTGTAACAAATTACACTCAATAATTACAATTAATAATAAACACAATAATAAATTAATAATAATAGTAATAATAAAAATAACTACTACCACTACTACTACTACTACTACTACTACTACTACTACTACTACTACTACTAATAATAATAATAATAATAATAATAATAATAATAATAATAATAATAACTATGTATGTAGTGCATACCTGTGGAGTAACGGTTAGCGTGTCTGGAATCAAAACCAGGTGGCCCGGGTTCGATTCCCGGTCTGGTCATGTTACCTGGTTGAGGTTTTTTCCGGGGTTTTCCCTCAACCCAATATGAGCAAATGCTGGGTAACTTTCGGTGCTGGACCCCGGACTCATTTCACCGGCATTATCACCTTCATCTCATTCAGACGCTAAATAACCTAAGATGGTGATAAAGCGTCGTAAAATAACCTACTAAAATAAAAAAATGTATGTTTGTATGTATGGGAACTACTTTTCTTTTGTATGGCAGTGAACCTGTCCACATTGTCAAGTTTATTAGATATGACGTAATCGTTTCCATTGCTACAGAAGTCCAATTTCTACTGAAAGGTGTTCCTTGCGGGACCGCATTAGGAGCGAAGACACAAGAAATCAGTGGACAGTTGAGGAGATGACCGCAGACGTCCAGCATTATCAACGTAAATGGAGACACCACTTTCTTAGGATGCCTGAACATCGTTTACCATAGTGACTATTGTATTACCATCCACGAGGACGAAGAGATTTAGGCAGACCTCACCGAGTTTGGACAGACCAATTCCATTTGTAGTTCACAGACGGGAAACAACCCAAAACTGTGTAGGTATTGGCAGAAGAAGAAGAAGAAATTTAGATCATCCCAGACGTTACGGGTCAAAATTGCACTCAGATTGTTTGTATAAACTATTTTTACATTTATTTTGAACCATGCAATTGTATTTTGCAAAAAAATGACGCAATCTTACTAAAGTAATACATTTGGTAACTCTTTCATTGAGGAAAACTCAGAGTCATATAATTATAACTTTTACGCTTTATTTATCTAATGCAGGCATGCCAAAACCTTGCACATTGTGCAGTTGTCTCTGTGCGATGTGCACTTTCTATTCTCCTACCTGAAGGGAGTGAATCGCCTTGGAGGGGAACGCGACAGGACTGTACAGTACCTGCAGTATCAAATAAACTTTTGTTTCAGTAACACAGTTTTAGTACGGGTGCTGACTGAGCTGTGACTGTGAATGAGTCATGAAAAATAAAGTGAGGAGTCCACAGATATAATGAAGAAGAGAAAACACCAATCATAAAACATAATTGTTATAATATTTTCATCAGCCAACAATAAATATTTTAAAATGAAAGGTTTTCATCAGCCCATGACGAGCTAATACAGTAGTTTTGTGACAGTTTAGATGAGATTTGTAAAGTTCTCAAAATATGATATTCGCCAGCGCTTATTTCTTAATCAGTACTCTAACGGCAAAATAAACTTGACAATGGCGTTGTTTTGGAATCTGTACTAACACTGTCATCAAAGGTTAGACGACTTACAACTTGTATTTGATAAGCTGATAAGTGATGAGAATAATGATTGAGGAATAGATGTGAGGCTCTTGAAAAGAGGTATTTGCAAAACGGAAAAAATTTTCTGGAAAAATATGACAAATTTTCCCGCTCACCTCACTATATTGTGTTAATATACTTAGGCCTACGTTAATAATTCTTTAAACCTGACATAAAGAGAAAGTCGTCGCCTCACAGCTTGTGAACTACGCTTTTAACTTTTTTCAGTAACACCCCAAACTTGCTGATACATGTTTTCAACGTTTCCCAAATAAACTATAATATGTAAAGCTAAATTCTGAACTTAATTTATACCATTTATTAATATTAATATAAATTTATATTAACATACAGCAAGGAAATGATTTCAGTGTAAAAGCTTCACAATGTCCTACTGCATGTAATTGGGAGTAAAATATTTTGTTTGTCATTTGTGTACCAATGATCCCAATAACGCTTGACGAACAATGAAAGTGTATTACTTTAAAATGATTAGTGCCTACTACGTGAAATGAAATACGTGTGTTCGTTTTTTTATTTTGAAATTATTTATTGCAATATTTATATTTTCTTCAAAACCTGTATAATAATCATGTTAATAAATGATGCTTTACAAACCACTGCTTTGTGAAATATAACTGAATAAGTCTAATGTATCTTGTGTCACAATAATTGTCAAACATAGACACTGAAATAATTGTGTTTTCGTCCTTCTGTTAAGTGTTTTTACAATGTTCAAATGTCAATTTAATCTAACACTAGAAGCGCAGAATAGATTCTTGTACATCCCTCTAGCTAAGAACTGGTAAGAGCAACGCGTGAATGACGCAATCTGCACAGACCGGCAAACCTGATCTAATAATTTAAGTTACATTAGCAATGTAATATACTTTGTATTGTTTATTTACTTCAATTACAATAGAAAATTAGAACCGTTATAAGTGCATTCGAGGAGAAAGATGAAAATTATTACTTTTTTAATAGGAACAAGATGCATTTTCGTAACCAGAAAATGAGCTTACCTAACTTCAATTTCAAATTCTACGGTTTAAGCTGACGTGTGTAACAATATTCACAAATTTTAACTAATGCCGGTTATTGACTTAGTCATTCACATATATGAAGCCAGTTGTAGAACCAATTTACAAACACATTCGTTGCGCCGTAGGAGGCTGGTCTACGCTGCACCCGAGTTGAGATGAGATGATGATTTGTTGGGATGCCATAGGAGAACCGGAATTCCAGGAGAAATCCCCTGTGTTAGCTCTGCGATCTCCAGATTTCAATCAATTTGGTTGTGGGGTTACCTTAAATAACGAGTTTTTCTGATACATCCAACATCCCTACTGCAACTCAAAGATGCCATCTCGCAAGAATTGCAATATCCCAAGACATTGTTTGCAAGATGCTGTGCATGTTGTCGCAGACAGAATGCTGTACGTTGAACAAGAGAACGGCGGACATCTTCCCAATGTTTTGTAAACCCCGTTGTTTGGCCAACACTGTGATATTTTTGTTTTTTCCCCTATCTCAAATATTATAATACTCTTGCTGTTTGAACTTACTTTTGAAATACCCTATATAATATTAATGTTGAAATGTTTTTCGGTTAAATATCTTTGAACCTAAATTTTGTCCAAACATTTTTCATATGAAAATATAATTTTGTCAATATTATGTAAGTTGTATGAACACAATGTTTTATAACATGATAACATTTCAAAATTAGTGCTACATATTTTAAAAGAAAATCAATATTATGAAACAAATTTTTCGATACTATTTTGAATAATTCACCATGGTTTATGAAATATTACAGTATAGGAATATAAACAATATCGGCTGGATGATTCGTAATTGTGGAAAATAACGGGAACGAAAAGTCTCATGACATCGCGGAAACCGCTCGTTAACGAGATAAATATGGCTAAATAGCGTGGTAGCGGGTTTCATTGCAGTCATGTGTCATTCGGAGTGCTGGAGACATAGAACGCAACATTCATTCGGTTGTGTGTGTTGACATTGTTGGTACAGTGGGGGAGCTACACTGAAATCAAGAACTAACGTTAGGATATAATAGGGATATCTTATGCGAAGTTTTATCGTTAGATGGCAGGGGCGTTCCATGAGGCACAACATGTTGTAGGACTATATTATGTCATACGCTACAGTTCACTACGTTCTCCAGTTTGTTGGTTTTCTGTGCGTGTAAAAATTATATTTATATTATTTTGTATAATCTGGTATAATTTAATTTCATTCAGTATTTTCTTACTCATAATTTAATTTAAATTACAAAAAATAATAGCTTAAATTTGTCTTAATACTCAGCGATTTCCCTTAAGAGATGGATGGGGAAATCTTCAGTATGCAGAATATGCTGTAGATACGAGTAAACTGACTGTTTATGGACCTAAACGAGAACTTTGAGAATGACGTGCACGAATAAAAAAATAGCAACTTTGTCGAAGGTGAATATTGCCTCTTTATTCATTAGTATTCTAAGTACTGCACGCGAAAAACAGAATGTGCAGCCACCAATGTGTTTCTATATATGGAAGGGCTATCGAGTTTTCTCCAATCATTCCTATTTTCTGCCTTCCTCTTTGTCTCCTCATATGATCCCTATATCTTAATGT
Source organism: Periplaneta americana (assembly GCF_040183065.1). NCBI lineage: Eukaryota > Metazoa > Arthropoda > Insecta > Blattodea > Blattidae > Periplaneta > Periplaneta americana. The sequence goes on from NC_091124.1 coordinate 101,719,702, forward strand.
CGTCTACAATCTGATATCTTCTTGTGCCCCGAAATCTTGTCCCATTCATCATTCCTTCCAGTGCATCTTCAGTAGGCAGTTTTTTTTCAGCCAGTGACCGAACCAATTCCTTTTCCTCTTCCTGGTTAGTTTCAGCATCATTCTTTCTTCATCTACACATTCCAACACAGTTTTATTTCCTATGTCTGTCCACTTCCATTCTTTTCCATATACACATTTCAAATGCTTCTCTTCACTTCGTAATGTTCATGTTTCTGCCCCATAAATGCTACAGTCTATGCAAAGTACTTCTTCCTTAGTTATTTTTCCAGAGGTCCGCCAAAGATGCTCCTTTTTCTATTAAAAGCTTCCTTGACCATTCCTATCCTCATTTTTGACTTTCTGGCAGCAACTCATGTTAATGCTTATAGTACACCCCAAGTGTCTGTCCACTTGCTGTACTGCCTCATTTAGAATTCGCAAGTTTACTTTCTTTATATTTCTTCCTATGACCATGGTCTTTAGTTTCTTTGCATTTATCTTCATCCCATACTGCTCACAGCTGTCATTTAACTCCAGTAACATTACCCATAGTAACATCTCCTCTTCTGCTGATAACGCCATATCGTCAGCAAATCTTATACACGTTATTCATCTTTCTCCTACTATCACTCCTTCTATGTTCTGAAAACAGTTCTTCACTAAATCTTATGATATATATAATAAATGATAATTTTTATAAATAAGTAGTTTACATTGATTAAAATCTGCACATAAGTAGGAAATCTTATACACGTTATTCATCTTTCTCCTACTATCACTCCTTCTATGTTCTGAAAACAGTTCTTCACTAAATCTTATGATATATATATAATAAATGACAATTTTTATAAATAAGTAGTTTACATTGATTAAAATCTGCACATAAATCCTCTATGCAAGTTTATTTGTATATACAGGGCCACCATTTTGGCTCTCGGCGTAGAAAGAGCGCAAGAATCGTGCGTACATAAGCAACCTAGGCAACAGTTTTTTCCGGAACAGTTCCGAATTTAGACCCTCTGTTCCGGATTTTTCTGAAGGCATTTCGGGACGCCAATTTGTCCCAGATTTTGCAAGAAATTGATATGTTCCAATTTAGATTCTTCTACATTCGTAGTAATGTTTTCCAAGAAATATCAACTCTAAAGTTGGCAATATACAGTAGTTAGTTAATTGCCATTACTGGTGTCAGTATTATATTATGGATGGTTCGGAATTAAATAGGATTGTATTGTCTCATTCGCTTCAAAATAGGCTATCACTCATATTGAATTCAATGAGAGGGGCTGGCAATGTCAGTAACTGGACTGGAATAGATGTTGCGAGACATGTGATAGACTAAGTGACTAACAATTTTTCATTCCACGTGGTATAGTAGAATGACGCCACAAAACTTCATTTTCATACGACTCGTACAACAAGTAGGTATTCTTTGCCTCGCCAGCCGCCGTTCTAAAATCTCTACAGTTAGAGTCAACAATTACACTAATAAAGCAGAAGTCAACAAAAAAAAGTAAAGTTCCCTAAAGTCTCAAGAAAACTGGAGGGAAAACAATTTGAAACCAGAAAACAAGTAATTGACGAAGGACCAACTAGATACCTCACTGAAAAGAGCAGAAAACTATATACATGACTCGTCCCCCAGAGGAATATGACTGCCAAACCTTGGTTGGACGTTGAGTGCTTCAAACAGAGAAGAGAGGCGTTCAAACTCTTGAACAGAGCACAGACAAACATATCCGAGCGAAATGTAAATTTCTATGCAGAGAAAAGAAATCATGTAAAAAAATGCTAAAGACCAATGAAACTAATTACATAGAAGAAGAAAATAAGCTCAAGGTCAAGAGGCGTTAACAGAATCCTTCCTTGCCCTTGGAAGAAAGTTAAGCAGCACTGGAACGGAAATTCCAATGGAATCTTGGGAAAAAGACTTCTCCCTTCTCCTAAACAGAGGTAACTTAACTAATGCATGCCAAATCAAAGAGTCAGATTCATACAACAAAGAGCTCATATAAGCATAGCGGAAGTAATCCTCAAGACGAAAAGCTGGCCTTCTATGCCCAAGGTTGCGGGTTCGATCCCGGGCCAGGTCGATGGCATTTAAGTGTGCTTAAATGCGACAGGCTCATGTCAGTAGATTTACTGGCATGTAAAAGAACTCCTGCGGGACAAAATTCCGGCACATTCGGCGACGCTGATATACCCTCTGCAGTTGCGAGCGTCGTTAAATAAAACATAACATTCTCAAGACGAAAAACAAGAATGCAAACAGACCAGGCGGAATTTATAAAGAAATAATCTCATACAGATAGCATATCAACTGATTCCCTTCTAAAACAATCTATTCAACCCATGCAGTAGATTTTATTAGGTATAGTATGTTTTTTTTTTTTTTCGTTTCATGCAATTTTATCCATGTATCCATGTGCTGTTTTTATCGCGATTCTGTTTATTTCTATTGAGTATTTATATTCCTCACGTGAATTAAAATAAGAAGCTCGCCACTCATTTGCTATCCCACTTCGCAAGGTGACCCGATTTTGAGACTTGAAAAACTGGTCAGCTTATCGATGAACAAGCTTTCACATATTTACTCCTATTGACTTTAGTTACTAATAGCATGCAGACAATTATATTTATATTTAATGAGTATTAATCTGTGTAACAGAAGTTGTTCAAATTGGTGTCCATCTGCATACGGCCTTCATCATTCAAAGATTGAAACTTCTCAGTTAGTTGACAGACACATTTTTTCAGGCAGCACAGTCAAATTACGAATTTTGCAATCTTCGAGACTTCTGTCACACAAAGCAGGTCTTCCTTCAAAGGATATAACAGATTTCCAAGTCGATTTCCATGTTTTCCATTGCGATTCAAAGTCAAAACTCAAACCATTTGTAGGCACTATAAGATGGCTATATATTATTTTAATGTACCGAAGTACATATGATGTTTCCATGCATACATCTGCGTCATAGTACGGTGAAAGAGTAGTGGAATGGAGAAAATTTCTCTATAAGATGTCGTCACATGGAAAAACATGTAGGCACTATATACCTGATTGGTAAGGATGAGAGATTATTGAAAAGTGGACGGTTATCAGTTAACAAGTTATTTTAACTTTAATTTAAATGGAGGAAGTTAACCAATGAAAAAAAAATTAACTTATTTTTTCCCAAGAAGTCGAAAAATTAGTTAGACAACCAAAACGGGAAATTACTGAAAGTAGACTAAAACGAACAATTCACAATCATTTGTGAGCCAGCAAAATGAAAGCTAAAATGACGTCATTAAATGTTGAAGTTTATGAAAGGCGTCTGTAAACAAAATACAAAAAATAATAAAATATTAAGAAAATGGAGTATATACAGTAAAATTTAGTTAATTATTTCACTCACATTGTGGTAATAGTACATATAAAAATAAAATAAAAACTAAGCTTACATAATTATTAAACTTTTACAATAGTGATCTTGAATATCACACATTCTAACAGGCAATCTATTCCTCTATAACAAATAAATACTGAAGTTAAAATGTATCGCCATTTGAAACGCTCCAATATTGTAAAATTACAGCCAATCAGAGAAAGTCAGCATACATTATTGAGAGTTGAATTGGAATCAAACTTAATTTCTCCATCTATGGTCGGATGGAGAAAAGCACTAACCCACACTCCATCTCGAAATTGCACACGAGACCAGACCAGATTATACAGAATGTAAATAAAAAGGAACGACGTTTGATATTAATTGAAATACAATTGAAATATATTACGTATTTTTTTAAATAATTTGACGTTAAGATATTTATAAATCTGATCGATTATTAGGTTAAAACGGCAAGGAAAAATAACTGCTATTTAACCGGTTAACCATTGGAAATAACCAGTTATCAAATTAACCGGTTCTAATTTTTTCCCATTTCTACTGCTGCTGTATCGGACGCTGGTAGGCCGCGAACCCACAGGACAGTTGCAGTGTGAGAGGCAATTCTACATTCTGTGAAGCGCTCACGAAGTACAAGTGGACCCACACTGAGATTAGCCACACATTATCAAATGTCGCAGTCGTCCGTATGAAGGACAGTACATCGTACTGTGCAGGAATTGAACGTATCACTCCATTCGGAATGCAGTGCGACATTCTGCAAGTGGCTGCTGCTCCACCAAGCCGCAGATCTACAATTTCTCAGCAAAGTGCTGTCAACGGATGAGGCAACGTTTACCAGGAATGACATTATCAATATCCATTACCAGCAATTCTCTGCCGACAAGCATTCACGTGCTGTCCACTCGCAAACTCAATTCTCAATCAACATTCAATCGGGAGTCGTGGATGATGTTCTACTTGGGCCGTGTAAACTGCCTGCACGACTAACAAGAGGAAACTAACTATATTTTCAGTAGACCGATTTCCCTTGACTACTGGAGGACGTTCCTCTGGCAATACAGCTGAACATATGGTTACCTCATGATGGAGGCCCTCCACATTACTCTAGTACAGTGTGACGCCATTTAGTAGAACGCTACCTCAGAAGACGAATTGGACGCAACAGGCCTATTGCATGACTGTCCTGATCGCCCAGTCTCATCTCACATCCTGCGACATCTAGTTGTGGGTTCAAATGAAAAGTACTATGTACTCCCAATGGCACGAAACGAGAGAACATCTGTGAAATGTAGGAAATACGATTCGGAATACGGCGCACATCTCACAACGAACACGGCAGTCATGGTGCAGGATGGTGAACTATGTTGTGAAAACGTAGTGGACACTACGGACATCCCTTGTGAACGTGCAATGTTCTATAACCCAGATCAATACACATTCTACGACGCAAGGGAATTCTCACATCTTTCTTTGCCAATTCCTCGAAAACGAAGAGGTTCCAGTAATATGTTGTTATAAGATGTTTGGTTTCGTTTCAATTAAGGATACGCCGCATCCGTTTATTCCAGTGATGTCAAAGCAAGCGCTTTTTTCTGACCTTGATGTCGTGCGCGGGCATCAAGCGCTAGATATGGAAAGAGGAAGAATTATGTACATGAATAAGCAGCCTGTTGGATTAAGAAAAGAATGGTGCACGAACTTCAAACGGAACGTGAAATTTTATGTCGATATTTTTATATGGCTTCTTTGTGTTTGATATTTTATTTATTGTCTGTAAAACAAAAGTACTAATACCAGTTTCTTAATATTGCACTTGTGTTTTAAAAGTTCATAACATAATAAAGAGTTGAGAAAGATTATTCACATAAATTTCATAATAGTACAATTATACTGTACTAAGTGAAACACATAATTCCTAAAGAAAGTGATATTCCAAAGAAAGAGACTGAGTATGACATGGTAAGTTGGAATTGATATTGATGGTATATTTAGCCTTATAAAAGTAATCAATAAACTAATCAAAACAATATTATACTACAAAGCAAAGTTACTTATAGTATATTTTAACTGTTACTAATATTACATAACAAAACTCTTATCACAATATGCTTTTAAGGTGATATTAGTGCGCAACTTCCTAAAACTAGAATATTAAATTATTAATTTCTCTAAATCTGCTGAAGCTATAGAACTGACATTTTTACAACACATGGGCACATGTCTTTTGTTTATGATGTAACAGTAGTTGCTTTGTTAATTTATTTCATTACAAACATTTTCAATGCGAATATTTTCAAAATTTTCAATACACTATCTTGAATATAACGTATTTACGATATATTAGATTTACGAAAACAATTTTCAGTACCTGTGAGGCTACTAAATAAACATGTCTGAAAATTTCACTTTTCTGTAAAGTGAAGTTGAGAAAATATTCCTTTTGAATAAAAAAGCAAACTTCCCTTTATCCATTGAATCAGTGCTGGCCATCCTTGTATATAGCTCGACCAACGGCATATACTACCTCACTCCTCTGTCTCTTTCCTTTCCGTTGTAAAGCGCTCAGGCTTTTCTGAGCTCTAAAGCGCGCGCTTGAGCCTATGGGCATCAGTTGACATGACTGGTTTATTCTATGCGATTAAGAATTACCCTGTGTATGTTAAGGTATGCGATTGTTTTTATTGCATCCCCATAAATTATTTAGTAAAATAGTATTTACTTTACATCGCTAGTGTTTCATTGCTTTGTAGATATGGAAAATTAACAAAATTCACCCAACCATTTAAGAGAAATAATTGTATGTAGATAGCACGTATGCTATCATTTATATGAATGAATTATATTTGTCTTGAAGCATTATGCCTTTTGGTGAGGCGGCACTTCACATTATTAGTATACAGTGACGTCTCCCCGTTTTACAACGCATCTCGTACAACTCATTTGGGTCAGTACTTATTATTAATTTATTGTTGCAATTCTTCCACTAGTCTTTTCTAGTCCATCATGAATTCCTCCACTAACCTTACTCCTCACCCATTATTATACCAAAAATACTATACTTCTAATTCTTGACCTCCCCCCTCCTGCATGAAACATTTCCCCTCACCCCACATCTCTACCTATTTGCACTTCACTGGTAACTTTTGCACATTGCTACTTTATTTTAGGTCTTCGTTTTCTTTTCTCTCGATTTATTTCCACTCCACACCATATTCTTAAGTCATACTGTTTTTTCCCCTTGTTTTCCCCTCTCCCTTCGTCACTGCTTCCAGAACTATCATCTACTTGCATTACTCTACTTTTCGTTAGCCTCGATTTGAATCTTAGTTCCTTTACCCGCTTCGGAATTGCTCCCATCTGATGGCCATTATTTACCTTCGGTTGCACTGAGGTCATATTCTGCTGTGTTTGCTGAATACCAGTTCCCGCCACTCCTATATCTTCTTCAGTTGACGTCACTGCCTGATTCACGGAAATTTTCGCTGAGTTCAACATTTCCACATCTGTCTCGCTGCTCTCGTGTACACTGACCATACTCGTGTCACTAACCTCGCTTTCAGATAAGATATTCTTGATTTTTTCTTTCACAATTTTTCTGTTCCTTTCACTATATTAAAAAGCCAAATTGTTTATCTTAATTTTGTCCTTGATAAGTTTCGCGAAATGTCCTTTCTTCGTGCTGCTTTAAACAATGGGATTAAAACTCTTCTACTACTTCTCACTTCGTAGCTCCAGTCATTATCTATTCTGATCGTTGTGTTCCCTAGTACCCTTCTATTCTTCTTAATTCTCTCCTCGTAACCTTAAATTTTACTGATATTGGCCTAACTTTTTCTGAATTTTGTATTTGCTTCTTTTATAATCTAAATGTTTGCTGTACTTGTCCATCGGTAACGTCCATATCAAAACACTCCCAACACACCCCTAATATCTTTTCATATGTATCGTTACTCTGTTTTCTCTCTCTCTCTCTTTCTTCTATTCTAAAAACTAACAATTTTTTTCTCCTCTTCACCTCCTCAAAATAATCCCATTTGCTTTTTAAAAATTCGTTTTCCAGTTGAATTTCTTCCGTTTTCTTTCTTAGCTCTGCCATGCTCTCCTTCATTGCCATTAGGTCTTGTTTTACTGCACTGTCCTCCATTTCACTATTACGCACACTTATTCACCGGTTTAACACAGGTCAACGCCTCCGCTACTATTCCCTGATGTGCACAAAGCGAACTGACTTCCTCTGCAACTTGCTTAAGACTGGTATCATTTATATACCAGGATTGCTATTCCTTCAAAATCCCAAAATTATTTTTTACGCCATCGCAATACTTTCTCTTTTCAAATGTGAAAGCAGAAGATGAACAAAAGCTTCATATGTTTAAATTAATTTAGGCCTACATTGAATTGGCAAAATTTTCTCACCAGTCTTTATATATGAAGAGTCCACTGCAAGAATGATGGATGTCACTTTCTTGTCGAAAATGAACCAGACTGTTAATGCATAGCTTAAGACATATAGAATGTACATAGAGAGTTATATGGCATTAACACTGATAGTCATTGTCCAGTAATGATCGGAAAATCTCAGTTAAGCTTTGAGCGCTATGCATTTCAAACTTTCAATTGCTTCTCCTGCAAAATGTATTCCAAATAACATCCATCAATCTTGCAGTGGACTCTTCATATGGTTAATTAGGAAGAAAAATACTAAGTCCTTAACAGTAACATTGTGCTTATAGTAAATTTTAAATTATTCCCAAACAATAAAAATCTTCACTGAAATAGACCTGTACTGTAGATCACAGCAAAGGTGCCTACATAAAAACTGACTGGATCGTTTAAACTGTACACAGGAAAATGTGAGCTAAAGTCTATACGATAGCTGTAATTATTAATTTTGTTGCCTCAAGGCACTTGAACAGTGGTATGTAGAGGTTAATTAATTGTATTATCATTTTTTCTCACAAATAGCATGTGGTGAAGTGACATTCCAAATTTATATCTAAAAAAAAAAAATTAAAGTGTCTCAAACCTGTTTACATGAAAAGATTATCTTTTGTTAAGCAACAATGGTTTTAATTTTTTCAAATGTGAATCGCATTTCCTACTCAATTTCAAATTGTTTTCTCTCAAAGAGTAATGTTGTGTAAATAGTATATTATGTACCTTATATATCAGTGGAACTGTTATTTTTGGACAGGTAAAGCAACTTTATTAAGAAATATTTACATTTGAAATTCATAATTCCCGAATAAATAAACTAGGAAATACTGAATAACATAAAATTGTTACATATGTAAACCCATTGACACTGAAATTGAGTGCTGTTTTTTTATTTTATTGGGTTATTTTACGACTCTGTATCAACATCTAGGTTATTTAGCGTCTGAATGATAGGAAGGTGATAATGCCAGTGAAATGAGTCCGGGGTCCAACACTGAAAGTTACCCAGCATTTGCTCGTATTGGGTTGAAGGAAAACCCCGGAAAGAACCTCAACCAGATAACTTGCCCCGACCGGGATTCGAACCCGGGCTACCTGGTTTCGCGGCCAGACTTGAATGCTGTTCAGAAACTAAGTCCCATCTCGGAACAGCTCGAAAATCATCGTGTACTCCGTGTTTATAAGCGTGCGTTTTACATAGAGAGATTCGAAATCCGGTCTTTGGAACGAGACGAAAGAGTCCTATTGCTAAGCTATAAAGTAAACCTGTTCAGCACGGGCAATTCTAGCCTTTGATCGAGGTGCAGCAGTGAGGTAGAATCTCAGAATCACATGCAGCGACACGCTTAAAAGATATTCAACGTCACTTTTGCACCTCGTTTAAAGACTAGAAATACTCGAGCTGAACATGTCTGCCATTAAGTCTTCTTAAATACGTCGTTTCGTGACATACACGTACGTCACTGTTACGTCTTGATTTCAATCTCGGATTTCGGTGCTTAATATTTCCCCGTGTGAATTTCGCGTTAACCCGATCGACATACACAAATTCACGTTACAGGAGAGTGACGATTTTCCGTGTCAAAGGGTGTGTAAAGACATAGATATAAAAAGACTAGAAATCAAACTGCATGGTAAGAACTACTATGTACTTTCAAACCAAGAATTATAAAAAAATTAATTTCAGTAAATATCTCAAGGACTTATTTTTGAAGTAAAATTTATTTTTCTTCTAGATACCAAAATAATAAGAATTGTGAAATGTGAAATTCGAAAAATTAAGAGTAAATAATTAAATACTATAGATTTATTATCACATTTCGAACAATGATACAGAAAGTGTCTAAGCCAACACCAGATATTACGTGTATTGTGTTCATTATTCTAAAGTTCCACGGACGTGCGGCCTGATATGAGATCTTCCAGTACTTATGTTGGAAAATGAGATTTGAATTTTACGATCGTTACAGTCGTGATGCGCGTCTTTTCAGAGATGCCATGGCGTCGGTGTAAGTGAGGTTGAATATCGCTTTTACTTGCGGCGGGAGCAGGAAAGCTTCCATTTCCCTCTGGGAGGTAGCAGACAAGTCTGAATAGAGCGCTTGGCCAACTTCTGCATTGAGATCAGTCATGGCAAAAGAGGGGGATGAACTCGAAGCCAAATAATGAAAAATTGGCCCGAAAATATGGTGTTGCATTCTCGCCTGCAACTAACATATTATATCACCGAAACACATTTCTCTCCTTCTGTGCATGAAACAGAATCTTCACATTTTACCAATTACAGCGAACATTTTCAATAAAATAAATTTCTTTTAATCTGAAAGAGATCAATAAAATCATTTCGTTACTTTTTATAGCTGTCTTTAACCAATGAAGTATGGTGTAATTAGAGAAATATGTGGTGGGTAAAACAAAATAAGTACTCAAAGTGAGACACAGTTACAGATCATCACATTATTAGCAAAACTTGCGCAATAAAAGTGACGTCAGAAAGAGAGCAGTTAAAAAGTTTCAATATGCTGTTCTTTTATTTGATTGCGGTTATATTTTGTCTCGAAAAACTAAGTATGCTCAAATATCATGATTATTAAACAGTAGTATGAAAATTTTAATGACATAATGGCTTGTTCCTTTAAAATAGTTCAGTGAAAATATCTATATTTGTTTATTTCAGGGATATTACTTATCTTCTATTATAAACCATCAAGCCATTAAATTATGCCATAAAAATGCAATAGGCTACACTGCTGAACTTACAAGAGACGAACGCTTTCGCCATGATATGGCATCATTAGGTCCCGTAATAGTGAGAAACACATAATGACCACCTTCTAAATCTGGTTATATAACATACTACCATTAAATATATATGTAAACAAACATTATTGAAACAATAATAAAATGTTGATAAAATGTAACATATATGGTTATTACTTATATATTACAAACTCTTTGAGTGGAAGCATAATACTGAGATGTAAATATAGGCATATCATCTTTTTAAAGAACATATTAAAGGTTTGAAAGTCAGTATATTTATTTAATCGTAGACAAACTGAATGGCGGCCGGGTAGCTCAGTTAGTAGAGCAGCTGACTGCGGACTGGAAGGTCCGGGGTTCGATCACAGGTGGTGACAGGATTTTTTCTCGTTGCCAAACTTTCAGAACGGCCCCGAGGTTCACTCAGCCTCCTATAAAATTGAGTACCGGGTCTTTTCCGGGAGTAAAAGGCGGTCAGAGCGTGGTGCCGACCACACCACCTCATTCTAGTGGTCATGGGAAGCATGGGGCTCTACCTCCATGCCCCCCAAGTGCCTTCATGGCATGTTACGGGGATACCTTTACCTTTATGGTTATTAAAATGTTGATTAAATATGTAATATCAGTGGGTTTGAAAGAAATAACCAAGTCTATAATATAAAACGTAATGGCATTGGGGTAGTGACAGAATACTTAGAAGTAGAGTACATAGTGCATAATGTAATTAACTTGAGAATCTTTCCTTATGGCTATCACTCTTTGTAAAACTCAGACGTGTTGCTGAGAGGTTACTACCAGCCTGATGCTTATCACAACAATTTTCGTGTAAGTATTCACTTTACCACATCTTTCATACATCATGTATGTATGTTTCAGCTATTCAAACTTGCAATTTTCAAATCTTCCCTTAATATGGTTGCAGGACTTTGTCTATAATATACCGCACACATAACACGCAATAACACGAACGAGTTATGTAATACAGCATTTCACCCAGATTGCACTTCATAATTCCACACGTGGAAGATTCTCAAGATAATTATTACATTATACACTATGTACTCTACTTCTAGTAATTATATATACTCTGTTACTACCCCCAATGTTATTACAATTTATATTATAGACTTGGTTACTTATTTCATGGTGACTTGCTTGCAGACTCTCATTCAATCCTGAACAAATGGAAAAACTATTTTGGGCAACTCCTAAATGTACACAGGCCAAATAGATATGATTGAGACGAAATTCAAATACAAACTGCTGAGCCATTTATACTCGAACCCACAGTTTCTGAAGTCGAAATTGCAATAGAAAATGTGAAAAAGTACAAGTCTCCAGGTATCGATCAAATTCCAGCAGAATTAATACAAGAGGGTGGAAGAACATTATCTAGCGAAATTTACAAACTTGTACTTACTATTTGGGAAAAGGAAATTGTATCAGAACAAGGGAAGGAGTCCATAATTCTACCTATTTTTTAAGAAAGGGGAAAAGATTAACTGTAAAATCTCTCGAGGAATATCACTTCTGTTGACAAAATGTTGTCCAATATTCTTTTGAGAAGATGAACTCCGTACGTAGATGAAATTATTGGAGATCATCAGTATGGTTTTAGGCGTAATAGATAGACTATTGATAAGATTTTTTGTATTTGACAGATATTTGTTAAAAATGGGAGTGTAAAGGTACAGTACATCAGTTATTCATAGATGTAAAAGAGGCATATGACTCTGTTAAGAAAGAAATTGTATATAATATTGTTATTGAGCTTGGTATTCCTAAGAAACTAGTTCGATTAATTAAAATGTGTCTCAGTGAAACAGCAGAGTCCGTATAGGCCAGCTTGTGTTTGATGCTTTTCAAATTCACTGCAGGCTAAAGCAAGGAGATGCAATATCACCTTTACTTTTTAACTTCGCTCTAGAATATGCCATTAGGAATGTTCAAGATAACAGAGAGGGTTTGGAACTGAACGGGTTGCATCAGCTTCTTGTCTATGAGAATGACGTGAATATGTTAGGAGAAAATCCACAAACGATTAGGGGAAAATACTGAAATTTTACTTGAAACAAATAAAGAGATAGGTTTGGAAGTAAATCCCGACAAGACAAAGTATATGTTTATGTCTCGTGACCAGAATAATGTACGAAATGGAAATATAAAAATTGGAGGTTTATCCTTCGAAGAGATGGAAAAATTCAAATATCTTGGAGAAAGAGTAACAAATATAAATGACACTCGGGAGAAAATTAAACGTAGAATAAATATGAGAAATGCCTGTTATTGTTCGGTTGAAAAGCTTTTGTTGTCTAGTCTGCTGTCAAAAAATCTGAAAAGTTAGAATTTATAAAACAGTTATATTACCGGTTGTTCTGTATGGTTGTGAAACTTGGACTCTCACTTTGAGAGAGGAACTGAAGTTAAGGGTGTTTGAGAGTAAGGTGATTAGGAAAATATTTGTGGCTAAGAGGGATGAAGGTACAGGAGAATGGAGAAAGTTACACAACGGAGAATGGCACGAATTGTATTCTTTACCTGACATAATTAGGACCATTAAATCCAAACGTTTGAGATGGGCAGGACATGTAGCACGTATGGGCGGAGACCGGAGGGAAAAATACCTTAGGGGAGGTCGAGACGTAGATGGGAGGGTAATATTGATATGAATTTGAGAGAGAATGGATATGATAGACACTGGATTAATCTTGCACAGGAGAGGGACCGATGACGGGCTTATGTGAGGGGGGCAATATACCTGCGGGTTCCTTAAAAGCCATTTGTAGGGTAGTAAGGTTATTTCTTTCAAATCCAATGATATTACATATGTAACCTACATTTGATAACTATATACAGTATGTTATATCTTATCAATATTTTATTAATTTTTGTCTACATATGTACTGTATTTAAGGGTAGTAAATAAAATAACCAGATTTGGGAAATGTTCATTATATGTTACCTACTATTACGAGACTTGATGATACAATTTCATGGCGAAAACTTTCGTCTCTTGTAAGTTCAACAATGTATTCCATTTTTATGTCATAATTTAATGGCTTGATGGTTTGTAATAAAATATTTGTAATTTGAAGAAAATAAGCAAATATAGATATTTTCATTTTACAATATTTATACTTAGGCCTATTGGACCAAATGTCTCTTTGAATATATATATATATATATATATATATATATATATATATATATATATATATTAGTGAATAAATTGTCACATCTTCATAAATCCATGCTTCTATTGAACAAAGCATTAGAAGATGGAAATCATGCCAACTCGACGTTGAATACCTATTCCTTTGCTAACAAAAACCACTATTTACACATGAGAAATGACAAGTGCTTGAAGTTGTTAAGTATGTCCATAGCGATGTGGATGTAGTAAAAAACTTACATTATCTTTATGTGCTCTTTTTTTTCTTCGCTGTCTCATTTCTATTGTACTTCAATTCTAAATTAATTCATATTCTCTATAAAGTGTCCTAATGTTAAAGTATAGACTTCAAGATCTGCGCAGCATTGGACGTTGCTGTAGTCCCCCTTTTCTTTGTTGTGTATGATGCTAATTCTGTAACCTTCTGGCAGCCACTGCTTTCTCCATGTGTTCGCAGTTTTTTATGTCTCGCCTAACTCCCATTTCGATGACACAGGAAGTCACTTCCCTTCAGCCAAGTCGGTCAGTGATATCGAGGACGACAGATCCCCTCTCACGTCAGCATTTGGTCGCAACGTGGTCTCCACATATCGGGGATTGACAAAAGGAAGCGTGCCTAACAAGAGATCTCTCGAACAAAGTACCTTTACGAATGTAGGCCACACTAAGAAGAGAGAACGCATTTTCTCTTTCCATTGTCACCTGATCTGCGTACCTCCGTGACAGATCAAGTAAAAGAACGGATCTTCAGTAACTAGCTTTACCTACTACGGGGTTGGTCACTCCTACATAACCTCTCTGGCATGAAATTATCCAAAGTTCTCCTTTATAACATTCCGAATTTAGATTTCCGAGCGTTCATTTCCGCTTGCCTTGGTCACAAGTTTCCCGTGAAGTTCCTCTCTGTGATTGTCGATCGCGGGACACGTCCTCTGAACCTCGACAGAAGAGAATATTCGCTTCTCTCTGTGGTCATCGATAGCATAGAATATCCGTAACACTGTTTTGATGATCGTCATTCCGCTATACCTCCATAGCCGAAGTTGTTTTCTTGGTCGTCTATCGCAGGCCTCGCTCTCTTACCCTCGATGGAAAGTGCCCACCCTGAAGCCTTAATCCATCTCTTAAGACCGTGTCCCAAAACTACATTTAGAGCTGAAGTGAACTAGATAGTTGACTAATTATCCGGATGTGACGTCAGAAGACATGATTAACGCCGTGATATCGGTATATTTGTATTAGTTTCAGGTCGATTGAAGGTAAACACAAGACGCCGGACGTGTTTCAAGCACAGGCAGCGGAAGCGAATTTGACACACGCCTAAGCAAGCACTTACCGTGTTCTTTATACGATTATTACGTATTATGAAATCAAGATAATATAACCACTGTATATAAGGGTAAAAGGAGTCATACAGATGTTTGACGGAAACGATGCAGCTTCCATAAATAATGCCCAAACTCTTCTTGGTGACCCAAATATTAAAAACCAATGTGAATATATTTCACCTAATTTTGGATTTATCCCCTCTACAATGGAACGTCTCGAAAAGATTGGTGTGAATTTGGTGCAGCAAATTTCGATAGTAAATAATCTCATCTCAAAAGCGAAATAAGCAAAATGGTGCGTGCGAAAATGAACACAGTAATACAAAAAAAAAAAAAAAAAGATGGTTTCAAGTCATTATGCAAAATTGCAAGAGTTTTGTCAGATGACAAGTGCGATTGTTATCAACTTGATGTAGAAATGGATGATGTGAAATATTTTACATATGCGCCCTTGGTTCCAGCCGATGTTGAACGCAGTTTTTCCGCATACAAGGTTATACTATCCGATACTCGGCTGTCATTTTCACTTTAAACTTCGAAAATGAATGTTGTTTTTTATTGCAGCAGGAACCGAAACCAGGCAAACAATATGCAATAAAAGTAAGGCACGGACACGGTCTTAGTTCTGCTGCCCACTATATCGCCCCCTCCGGGAAGCGTTTTCTCCTCATAGCACTCTGGTTTCCCTTAACTCAAAAGCCAGTGGAAATCACTTACATCATTCTATTTGTACATATCCGACAATTCAAAATCTGTTTGATATATTTGATATTTGTTTACACTAAATTAGACATATAAAACATAAAAAATCAGTTCCAAATAATACAAGAAATGGACAGTTAGTACACAGAAATATTACATAATGAAAAATAGAAACAACTATATATTTATACATATATAAGTATATAGAATCAATTTATGTATCATTTATAAACAGCTGTTTAATTTTTCATTGAACTTAATAACACAAAAATTTTGAAAATTCAGGGTGCATTTTAATTTTAGATTTATGTAATCTTGATCTCAGAAAAATATTTTGTTTTAATCTGCCGTTCTGAAAATTTTTTCCTCTCTTAATAATAATTATTGTAAATTAACTTTCCGTGTAGAATTGTAAATATAAGAAAATGGTACAGTGCATAATATTTACAATTTTTTTTATATTACTATACTATATTTGTGTAATTATTCAATGTCATACGTTTTAAATTCAGCCATATTGAGTTTACAAGGTTAATAATATTTACATTTTTTTATAATACTTCAATAATGTAGCTATATTTGCGTAATTATTCAATATCATACTTTTTAAATTCAGCCAAATTGAGTTTACAAGGTTAATAAATATATTTTATTAAGCATATCTTGATTATTTTTTTATAAAAAAATCAGATCTAAAGTCATTTTCAATTTCCATCCATGCCATATTGGAGGGTGGACTGAAAAAGAGCTAAATAAACTGTATGTAAAATACTGATGGGTAAAATACGATCTTGTACTTACAACAAGCTGTTATAGTCAGTGACTCTAGAGCAGTTATTATATACTGTTGTGACAGCCAAGCTGTCATCTTCAATTAAGAAAAAAGGAAATTGGAAAATAATTTTATTCATCTGACAAAATATATAACAAAATCATAATTTTTCAATAGGATTATCTGAAATTATAACAGCTTATCGCTTTGCTAGCAAGGAAAGTGTTGTCTTACAAAATTCCATTTCAACTATACTATTCCAGACAGTTCAATGATCAGTCATCTCAAAATATCAAAATATAATATCACCCCATTTCCATGAAATTTCAAGTACAGTAGTAAAATATGGGAGTGTCTCAAAGTACAATAATTCCTGAGTAGCCTAGGAAAAATGCAGTTAAATCCTTTTGATTGTGATACTCACAGTAAATGACTATATGACAAAATACTTGAATAAAATTGGAATTATTTTTCATCACTTTGACCACTGTGCAGTCTTCAGTAAGAAATATTATCAGAATCATCTTTAGCGATGTCCAGCCCCTTTCTTTAAATCCGCTGCGAGTTAGATTTATTGGAGAACGAGAGAGTTAATGATCAAGACGTCAGTATATACAGAATGTTTCCGAGGTGGTGTTACAAATTTTCAGGGATGATGGGGAAGGGCGCATGTATGAATTTGAGATCAGGACCCATGGTCTGGAAATTACTGAGTCGAAAGTTATAAGCAAAAATAGTTGTGTGGAAATGAAATTGTAATTTGGCACCACGTGCCCTCCTCCCTTAACCTTTGGAACAGTCGTGGGAAGATGGTATGGACCGAATGTCTCCTACGTGGGTACTTGCACCGATACAATCTGTGGGCTTGTCTACTCTTCCCATTGGCTTATCCTTATTCGAAAATCAGGCCTGCTTATTCCGCTCTCGTGTACTCCTCCATTTCACTAGGACTGATCGACTGGACACTGCAACTTGTATACATACACTTCTGTCTACAGACGTGCAAATCAGGACCGACCATGTCCGTTACACATTACGCTATCTGCATTGCTTTAGTGTAGTTTCCCCATCCCTCGGACAGCGCACTGAATGGAATACTGTAAGTAGACAACGAAACAACGTCAGATGAATACAGTATGTGTAAGACATACAGATAAATACACATAAATTAGGTGTACAGAGGAATAAAATTATTTCATTTCCACACAATTATTTTTGCTCGGTAATTTCCGGACCAGGGTTCCTATCTGAAATTGATACATGTCCCCTTCGTCATCATCCCTGAAAGTTTGTAACATCACCTCGGAAACACTCTGTATAACATTGCTTTCAACTGCAGAAATTATTCCGCTTCAAGCTTCGACGTGTGTGAGATAATGTCTCCAATAAATTTTGCTTGGAGCTTTCTATTAGGAAAAAGATAGTTTCACCTATACACCGGGTATGGTAAAATCTGCCTCACCCTTAAAAATTCAACGCCTCAGTCAGATTTGAAACCGCTAATTTCGAATCTAAATACTAGTCTGGTTACATCAACATCACTAAGGAAGACGGCTGCGTAATAAAGAAATCCTAATTCTAACTTAGTTTGGAAATCATTTTACTGGTGTCTAGTTCGACCTGCCCTGAAATGCTCGCGTATGGCACCATTCCAGTAAAATATTAAAAAAAAAAATGTCGTAGATACGGCTCTGGGTTCGAGCCAAGGGGACGCAATATGAAATAGGAGATCGTCGAGTGTTCGTTTAGTGAAAAGCTACAAACAAAAGAAACTGAAGCAACCAGCCTTCTTCAAAATGGCACGAACATAGAGAGATATCGCTCTGCCGTATTTATTGCGAACAGAGAACAGATAAGATTAAACATAAATTCATTGCGTTACTCTTAACCACTGGAATTTCAAGAAATGTGTATTATTTACATGAGAAATGATGATGTAAATATCCGTGTACCTTTAATATTAAATAAATATGATGTTGATATCTGCACTTAGAGCAGAGATTAAATATGTATCACTCATGTTATGTTTCAATTAAAACGAGATCTTCAAGATCTGGACTAAGATGATATTCAATTTAAAATATATTGTAGTCGTAATAATCGCAATTGTATTAAGATCGTTGTTGATGAGTAACGAAGATTGTATTACGGATGATATTACTCTATTAGTGACAGTGACTGTATGCAGCTGTGTAATTAAATTATATTAGCAACATTACCTAACTATGAGTGAAACTAATTATTGTATATGCTTGGAGCATAAACTAGTATTGAATACTAAAACAAATATAGACTTAAATGCAATTTAGAAATCATCTTAACATTCGTGAGCTGCCACAAGGGACAAAGAGTACTTAATAATATAAATGTTTACAAGTTCATTGAACCATTTATTTTGTTTTGACAAAAGAAACTCCTAACAAGTAGCCTACAGAGCTGCAAATACATTTTTAGATTATTAGTAGAAAAATACCTAGTTTTAGAGAAAGGTAAGTAATTACGAAAAAGTGTAGAGTACTAATGAACTTAGTTTCATTTTGAATATAGGTGATGTTTTAGTAAAGCAAATTGATCCCTTCAATGCAGCTAAGGTTACAATCGGGATAATAGATGTAGGTATTCCAAGCCTCTTACACACATATTTCATGAAGAGAGTAGCGGTACCTCTTGCTCCAACCAGAAGTCCGATTACTTCAAGTTCTTTTAGCCAGTACTTTTGGAGGTAATAGAGAATGGTGGGATTGTAGATATTCTTTTTTCCCTTATCTCCTTCTGCCGATGTTCCTCATTCGTTTCGAAACGCACAGTGGGATCAATTATGAATCCAGATCTTGTACATTCCTTGAAAGCTATTATATCTATGCGTCGTGTACTGCCAGTGATGGAGAGACCATGTACTTCTTCAAAGGTGTTGTAATCGGCATCTTTAAGGGCAGTGGCTATAATTGATCGTACTTGGTGGTGTCTAGCGTTTCGCAGAGCTTCGCCATGCGGACAGGATCCCAGAACGTGTGCAAGAGCTTCAACCTCGTTGTGGCAATGCCTACAACGGTTGTCCTGAGATATTCCCGGCACAGCACGTACTGCAGCAACATTTCCAACCATTTTAATGCCATCCCGCCATTCACGGTTGGAGAGTCCTTCGCGTTTGTAAATCCATTTGTTTGCAGCAGGATATTGTATATTTTATATTCGAGAGTAGTGTACCTAACGTTTAATACCGGTACATTTAATATTGTCAGTAATCTTATTTATCAATATCTTACAAACGAATTAGAAAGGTTACAACTTAATGGCAAAATTTACTTGTAATACCGATATAAATTAATACATCCATACAGTCATTGTGAAATATTCTAAAACTACTTTTTTTTCTGTTAGAAAGTTTATATAATTGACTTACCATGCTTATCACGACCAGTACATAATATAAATGTGATATTAACTATCTGCACAATATTTTATTCAAATTTAAACAAAAATATTATGAAAAAAACGTAAGAATAAAAAAGTCGTGTTATATAAAAATTGTAAGACAATAAGTAAATCCAGCCTTAAAATATGCAACACCCTTTTATTCCCTTTTATTTCACTTCCAATTTTATCACATTCAGTATTTTATAAGAATGTCACGTCCACTTTCCTGGGAATCGACTTAATCAGATTAGATGTGATGTCAAGACTAATCTTTCTCCTTTATTCTACGAGTGTCACATTGAGATGTTGCAAGAAATCAACGAGTTTCTCCCCTCTTTCTAAGGTGATTCCACAGGTATTTAATTCAGAATTTAAATACAGAGACTGACTTGAATTTTTTTTTATATCTAGGAGTATAAGAGATCCACTTTTTGTACTCCATGCAATATGGTGTGCCTTGGATCGTTTTGCACGAAGATAAAACTTACTTTAAATTCAATTTATTTTGTACTGGATATTATCTCGTGTAACTATATAATTTTATCTCATATTGTAAGAAGAGATCTTAGTACGGTCGTAAATTAATACATGGGTATAATTAGTTAGCAAGTGGCACTTTCCCTTCATTAATTCTGCATTCTTTTTTTTTTTCTACAGCAACGTTAACGTTCTCCTTTCATTATATTTCTTGTATTCAATAGATCCTACATCAAAATGGCAGCTTTGAGATGTGGAAAAAGTCAAAAGTTACAGAAAAATATGAAGTACATAGCAGATACTGAATATTAATTCAATTGACAAGCATAAACAAGTTAGCACAAAGTACAAGTACGAATAAATGTTATTAATTCTGTTCTCTTAGTCCTTAAGGAAATTCGACAGTCCATTGAAGACTATATAATACATGAATAGACTACAACAACAACAATAATAACAATAATAATAATAATGATAATAATAATAATTTATTTAACCTGGCAGAGTTAAGGCCATACGGCCTTCTCTAACACTCAACCAGGAGTAAAAACTGCGTTACAAAAACATTACCAATTTACAAAGTACACTATAATTTTACACACAAAACTGAATAAGATAATAATAATAATAATAATAAAATGTAAACAACATGTAAGAAAAAATCAGACATAATATATAACATACAGAAAGAAAGATAAAAGCATAATAAAATGTGAACAGCAGGTCAAAATAAATGAGGCATACAAAGTATGAAAAAAAACAGACAATTATTGATGATGATGATGATAATAATAATAATAATAATAATAATAATAATAATAATAATAATAAATAAGAAGAGTAATAATAATAATAATAATAATAATAATAATAGGCCTAATAGGAATAATAATTCTAATAGTAGTAATAAAATAGTGCAGTACAAAGCATACAATGAATACAATATTTTTAAGTACACACAGTAAGGAAAATTATGATTATATATAGCTCAACTTATCACATTAGAGATATACCATTATCGGAAAATATGAAAACAAAAATATAAAATAAGTTAAATATCACTAGAACATAAAAAAAATGTGAATACCTGGAAACATGCAATACAACACTTGTCATAATAGTAAGTTAGTTTGGCAACTCGTCATAAGATAATTTTCTAACTTGGATTTGAAAGATTTCAATGTTCGGCAGCCCTTGACTTCAGGCGGCAGAGAGTTCCAGTGACGAGAGGTAGCAACAGTGAAAGATGAGGAATACAGAGATGATGTGTGAAGTGGAATTTCTAGCGTGTTATCGCGTTGTGATCAAGTATTAATATTATGATAGCGAGAGAGTATGAAAACGAGCGTATAAATAATAGGGGGATGAAGTGTGCATAATTCGATATAAGCGAGAAAGTGAGTGCAGATTTCTCCTCTCATGTAACCTAAGCCATGATAACTTCTCGAAAGAAGGTGAGATATGATCATAGTATCGAACATTACAAATGAAGCGGACGCACGCGTTATGAACACGCTGTAGTTTCTGAGCGGAATCATTCCTGAGATCACTGAACAAAACGTCGCAATAATCGAAGTGAGGTAGAATGAGTGTCTGTACCAGCGTATGTTTTAATTTAGATGGATAAAGATACAATCCTTTTAGTGAATGGAGAATAGAGAATGCCTTCTTACATGTATATTTAATATGCGTATCCCAATTTAGATTAGATTCGAAATGCACTCCGAGATTTTTTACGGTAGAGCTAAACGGAATGATTGTCTTATTCAGTTTCACAGGTGGAATATTCAGGTCGTTGACTTCAGGAATTAACCTACGGTTCGCGAACAGGATCGCCTGTGATTTACATGCGTTTAGGTTAAGCCCAAATTGTTGAGACCAGGAAGAGATGGAATCAATATCTTCATTAAGACTATTAATGCTATCATTTAGTGCATCAGAACGGGCTGTAATATACAATTGAACGTCGTCTACATATATTTGATATCTACAGTGCTTAAATGATTTAGAAATTCCATTTATATAAATAGAGAAGAGCAAGGGGCCTAATATTGATCCCTGAGGAACTCCTGTGTTTACAGTACGCCAGGATGAGAAACGATTATTAGATATGACACGCTGCTGGCGGCCAGTAAGGTAGGAGTACATTCAGGTGATAGCACTATCAGAAAGGTGTAGCGTTTGTAGTTTAGTCAATAGTAGATCGAAGTCAACAGAATCAAAGGCTTTTCTATAGTCCAATAAAACTAGTACAGTAGCCTATCGTTTATCCATGGCTGCGCCTATGTCCTCAGTAACATTCAACAAAGCAGTAGAAGTGCTATGACCATTTCGGAATTCTGATTGTAATAGAGGTAGATGGAGACCTGATCTGCATTAAAATGAAGAATGTTTTCATTAATACGACATCAATCTTGATATTCAAAAAGAGATATTATAAGAGAAAAAATATACTCAAAAAGTAAGTTCAATATTTATAAATTTTGCAAAATCTTTTTACATAGTGTTCCTTTATATACATTTGTCATTGTCCTTATAGTTTTCTTTGGAGTTGATTTGTGCCAGAATATTAATCCATAATTATTTCATTATGGCATGGCAGTATGAAAGATGCATCTTGCTGTGTCGGGTGTGACCCAGCTACAATTTTATTTATATAACAATTTGTAATATGTATTTGGATATGGGTTTGGTAAGCAATTTTGAATTTTGAAGAATATTCATATACGAATACTAAAATAGTATTTAAAATCTTTGTTAATGTATGTAATTTTTGCTTGCAATAAGAAACAATTTTATCTTAGCAAAAAAAAAAAAAAACATTTAAGGGGTTACAGATTATCGCAAGGAAGGATAAATAAAGGGTTCAGAACCATAGTGTGCCAAGCGCCATTTACTAAAACCGTAGAAAACAAGGGTTAAAATGAAGTTATTACCATAATTCAACGGAAACATATAGCAAGTAACACAGGGACATCATTTTATTTTTACTTCAATTTTTATTGTACCTGAGTTTTTTTAATGTACTTCACTTCCACCCCTTCTACTAAGGAAGTTCCAACTCCACACAGAACCAAGACCGCAGATAGTAAGCAGTATTGAGTTACTGAGTATAGTACGTTCCAGAAATATGTTCGCGTTTTCCAGTGACGAAAGGGCTTTCAATATTGAATCATATTTTCGCACAGGTACAGTCCGTTTGCCTACGTCGCATCCCGATTTCCCCCACCTGCTTCTGCTCGCCCCTCTGTAATAGCTGGGCTGTCTTAGCTCTTTTCTGAAAACATTAATTTCTCTTAGGAATTGGAAGTTTACGTAATATTATACAGCTGTTTAATTTAACTTAAATAAAAGGGCCGCGTTAAGTATTTAACTGTCACGTGATTTCCTCCCTTTCTACAATCCTGCGGCATAACCACTTGGACTGACAGTAGATAGCATGTCTGAGTAATTTTATATTTTTAGGTCGGGCAGAAGTGAAGATTGAATTTACAGTACGTAGAGTAGGTACAGAATTATTTCAACATGAGTTACTAGTACGAAGGTCGAAACTGGCAATTGGAATTAGATGCAATAGTCTATAGTGCGATAATATGCACAAAAGAACTGAAGCCTGTATCGAAATGAACGGCCACCATTTTCAAAATTGTGTTTAAATATTATTAAATATTATGATTATTTTTCAATTTAACTTCTTTCTCTATACTGTACGCTAATGTGCTGTAGACAGTATATTATACACTGCATAATGAATACGTTCGCATGGATAACTCACTTCGTGAGTAAAAACACTTATTCTTAATACAGTACTGTACTTTGATTAAAGAAAAACCTAATGAAAATTATCAAACTCAAAATCGCGATATTTCCTAGTTTACGTAAATGGATGAACTACTTTTCTTCCTTCCTATACCTAGTAGATTGATTTGTGTTTTACGCCAGTATCATCGAACTCCAGTCTTGGAGGGGGGAGCAAGCGGTGTTTCCGGTTCTCTAAAGGTATAGACAGGTTAATATTAAAAATGTTATTAAAAATAAAATGATGTCCCTGTATAAAGTATACACATTAAAGCTAAATGATATGTCAATCTTCATTAAACTAGGGTATTCACTTAACTTTATTCAGTTTTTAATAAATGGCGCTTGGCCAAGTATGGTTCTGAACCCTTCAAATATCTTAATGCAATACAGGCAGAGCTGAATATAAAAGTAATACATGGAACCACGATTTAGGACTATTAATCCAGTCACTCCTTATTATGTCTGGATATTAGGAAAAGTTTGATTCATATAATAGATAGGTAGTGCATGGCTCTCAGTATGAATACGAGTGCAGTTTGTTCTTGTTTCATGACAAAGCACCAAGCAGTAGGGCTCTTGTTGAAGTTTTGATGAACAAGAAGTCTGTATATGTTGTCGCATTCAACGTATCCAGCGGACTTAGGCTTTCAGCGGTGCTTTAAGTTTTGAGAACAAGAAGAAGCCACATGTTGCTCTCTAATATGATGTGGACAGCATTTAACAGATTACAGACAAGCCTTCAGCCATTTTTTCAATTTTTCTTCGTGAACGTTAAGTGGAACGCATATATACAATAAAAATGCTACTTTGACTAACAATATTCAGATTGTTTCTTCCTGTATTAGTTCTCCAAGCACCGCACTGTCCATATTATAATTTTTAATAAATATTTATGGAACAAAGGAATAATATATTTTCGGTATTAATATTTATTTTATTCGTTTTGTTTGAGATTGGAGTAACTAGATTGAAAATATTACATAATACCTCATGTATGTATGTATGTATGTATGTATGTATGTATGTATGTATGTATGTATGTATGTATGTATGTACGTATGTATGTACGTATGTATGTACGTATGTATGTATTAAACACTACAATTGGGTTTACACCCGGTGTCAGTGATATATAATATACAAATAATAACATTGCAATAAATATTAATAAAATTTACAATAATCGCAGGAATAAAAAAAATAATAGATTAAAATGAACTTAAATCTAATTCTAACTATAATTGAATAGATGCAATAAATCTAGGACTATGAATAAAAACCAGGCTACAATAACGCCTATTATAAGCAAAGTAAACCTAACTAATAAGTACTTCTATTAAACCCAGCTATTATCAACATAATTACATATCACATTAATTAATTACACATCAACTTAATTACATATCAACTTAATTACATATCATCTTAATTAATTACATATCAACTTAATTGCATGACACAACTTAGATAATTACATTGCACCTACAATTACATTTTCAGTCTAATTTCTCAATCTTTCCTTAAATGTATTGATTTTGCAGGAGGTAAGCTGTTCCATTCTACTATTGTGCGGTTAACGAAGGAAAATTTTGCCACGTCCGTTCTTTGTCTTCTGCATTTAAACTTCCTATGATCAGCCCTGCCTAAGTATGATGGTGTTACTAATCTAGCATTGATGTCGGTCCATCCTTTGTGTCCCATTTGTGCCTTAAACAATGCGGTCAGTGAGGTTTTTCGTCGCCTTTATTTGAGAACTTCCAACCCAAAGTCTTTTACTCTCTCTTCACAAGTCCCCTTCCCATTTTGACATATTTTGCATCCCTGCGTTGGAACTTTTCTATTGAATCGATTTGGTTTTGTCTGTACGGATCCCAGCCTTCTGCTCCATATTCCATAATTGGGCGAACAAGAGTTTTTTAAGCTAATTCTTTTGACCTTCGGTTAGATTTCTTGAGAATATGCATAGAGAAATATAGTGCTTTCAAGGCTTTTCTTGTGGTATTAGTGACTTGTTCCTCTCAACCTAGTTTGTTACTTAAATATATAGGCCTACTTAGGTATTTACAAGTGTTCACTGTGGCACCGATGTACCATTCATTTGATATCTGAGACAAATTTCTTTATGCGCTCTACAGAAGGATATTGACTTACTTTTACTAACATTGATTTTCATTTTATTTTCTGTCGTCCAGGTTTCAATAGCGTTAAGGTCGTTTTGTAAGGCGGCGATATCGGATACATCAGCGATTTGTGTATATATTATACAGTCGTCCACAAATAACCTGTTCGCAAATAACATAACCAATTATGTTTGTGATAGAATGAATGAAGTCTGTGTGCTCTAAGTATTACTATGCATTTTTCGTTATGATGCGGTATAATTGGATATGTTATATGGTAACATCATTATATGGGGTATGAATATTGGGCAAATAGTTGTACCTTTCCATAACAACGACTCATTACAACGGAAATAAATAGGTGAGCGAAAAGAATGGCAAGAGAAAAATCTGCTCAACGTGAGTAAGGCGCCATTATTCTCGTTTGAAGTTGTAATGTAAATATCTACCTATCACTATTATCATCTTATTCATTTTATTTTTAAATAAGAACTTACAAATTAAATTTTATTTTGTATAAGACAGTTTGCTATTTTTTTAGATAATATTTTTCTAAATTAAAGCGTTAGGCAACATTTTTAATTAGGACAAAACCACTCTGTTAATTATTATTACAGATATGACGTAATCATTATTTTGGTGAAGATCTGTTGAACATAATCTTGATATTAAACTTATAATTATAATTGTTGTAATTCTTGGATAATTGGAAAAAGGGACATGTTATGATATTTAGGATAAATATTTCCTTACATATCCAATTGAAGGGTTCAGAACCATAGTGAGCCAAGCGCCATTTACTAAAACCGTAGAAAACAAGGGTTAAAATGAAGTTATTACCATAATTCAATGGAAACATATAGCAAGTAATATAAAGTATACACATTAAAACTAAATGATATATCAATCTTCATTAAACTATGGTATTTACTTAACTTTAATCATTGCTTTCTCCGTTTTTAATATATGACGCTTGGCCCACTATGGCTCTGAACCCTTCAATTCCACTTTTCCTTGGACATCCTGAAGTTCTTCTTTTATCCTGGTGTGTTTATAACTTAATGTTAATCTCTAAAACATATATAGCACATATCCAGATTTTATTTTACAAATTAAATTTCTGATGCGTCAGTCTATCGTTCACTATATTAATACTTTTCACATATCATATATTTATAAAACTTTAATTTAGCCACATCTTCTGCTTCAATGCAGTCCAAAATTGGAAGTGTATATTTTAATTATTTATTTTGTAAAATTTCCGACGTAAGCGTATCCCACTCAAGTAGAATGTTATTAGACTGTTTTCTTCAGAACTTTATAGATGTTTATCTTTTACAAATGCCTGTGTGTTTTTACTTATTAGACTGATTTTACTCCTAGTCTTGGGCAGAAATTGTAAATGAGGTTAAAGAAATAAAAGTGTTACTTTAAAATGCTTTTGAGAATTATGAATAACGTTACTGTTGTGAAGTAAGTGCTGAGTTATTACTGAATAAAATTTTACTTTGACTATAAAACTGAATATGACACAGAAATTATTAATAATAAAAATAATATTAAAAAAAAATTATAATAATAGAACTAAAGTGTATCAGTGAAAACGGAGTTCAATGCATTTAATATCATTTTAGAAAGTACTGCAGGGGAATTTTTTTTATAGCGCCTTCTTGATTGACTCAATGCTTATAAGAATGACCATAACACAAAGCAGTCCCCTAAGCGACTTAGGTTGTAGTGCGTTTACCTGTTGATCCCGAGCCATTCTCGGGCGCGAGTTTTATTCCCACTTTGGCTAATTAGCTACCTGATTGGGTTTTTCCGAGGTTTTCCCAAACTTTAAGGCGAATGTCATGTAATCAATGGCGAATTTTCGATCTCATCTCATCTCTCTCGCTATGACTAATTCCATCGACTTTAAATATCCTAGTAGTTGGTACAGCATCGTTAAATAACCGACTAATACAAATGAAATTCCATCCAGCAATCGATCCGTTAGAAGTAGAAAATTACTCTTAGATGACGAAATGCTACCAAAATATTCGAACATAGAAAATAGATGTTTTTAGATTTCATAATCTTATCATTGCTTACGTAAATTAAATTGTCAGCAAGTTACATAGAATCAAATTTATAGATTTTAGATTTAAACTTTCTCAGTGCCTTGAGAGAAATAAAGATTCCGCGTTCAGCATTAATTCTATGCTCTTTAACTTTTATACATGGTGTCTTAACATAATTGTACTCTCTTGCAGTTACATGAAAATGTGATATCAATTGTAGCGAATGGAATAAAAATTATTCTGGCATTTGGCTTAGTTAGGCATAGTGTATAACAACACAGACGGACTTGAGAGAATGTTCGGAATTGTATAATATACTGTACCATCTGTCCGAAGCGGAAGTGCAATCTAGCTCGCTCTGTTTGAAAGACAGAAACTTAGCTGGAAAGGATCATTATGTTTTCTTTGAGAGCTATGCTATTTTCTAGCCTATTTATTTGGTTCTGTCTTAAGGTGTAGCCTATGAGGATTGTGGATCAATATTAGACGTCCACAAGCAGCAGGACTGCTTGGTCGTGGGATCTGCGTGTCGCAAGTTCGAAGCTGACGACTACACAAGACACGAACACACATTGTTCCTGCTAGAGAATTGTAAACATCTGAGAGGAATATACACCCATATACATATTACATATTATATAATATACTGTATACAGTACGTAGGGCCTATAGGTCTTCACGTATACGGTATTCTGTTTCACGCGTGTTGGGAAAGTAAAAGTATACGATAGATCAGTGTTCGTCAGCACTCGCTGAAATGTGCAAAGGGTAAACGGAGCCGTCCCGTGTGCACCGTCGTGCAGCAGGAAGAGGTAGAGAGAATACCCGCTAGCAGCTACGAGTGCACCATGGTGCACTGTGTTCTCCGCGGGTAAGAAACACTAGCCCCAGGGTGCTCTCTGCTGACGACCGCTGCGATAGATTATTCAATATTAAGTGCTATGATCTATAATAAAATTCATAAAGGAGGTGGAAGAGTGTATGCATTTCTCGTGCTGTATTCCCAATATCAAGGTACATTTTTTAGTCTTCATGAAACAGTCATATTCTTCATTCTTCTATCATTAGGGCGCATAAGAATTCATGTAAAATAAAGCACTCTTTGTAAATAGTAATAATATTAATAATAATAATAATAATAATAATAATAATAATAATAATAATAATAATAATAATAATAATAATAACACATTATTGCCAGAACAAAAATACATATTGCTTTTTTATATAAAAACACTCTAACACCCCTAGAAACAGTAAGTTACATACTCGTGCTCAGGGAGCATTCCACATAATGTTAAGACATTTTATTAAATGACAGATTAAAGAATAATAATAATAATAATAATAATAATAATAATAATAATAATAATAATAATAATAATAATAATAATAAAGAAGAAGAAAAACCAGATATCACAATAACTGAACTTTAAATTTTCTCTGTAAACAGCAATTTTAATTGATTTTTTAAAATAAGAAGCATTAGCAAATTGTACGTTTGGTAATTTAACTATTATCTTGTTATAAAGTCTTGGACCGAAGTTGCCACTGTGATTATATACTACAGTTATTGACAAAGCAGGCCTCTGCAACAGGACAGTTTCTTCAGTTACACGCAGAATTCAGTTCATGGAAGTTTGTATAAAAATTATTCTCCTTTGTATACAGTATAACAGGCATGTCATAATGGGTTCTGAAAATGGGTTGCTTTGGATCGTCTTTTAAAGCGGGCTATTAGTAGGTACTGTGCGACCAAGGGATGAGCCGTATCGGAAGCAGGTCGCTGCTGTAGGTTTGTTGCCATCAGTTTGATTTACGATTAAATTACAGACCTACGCAAAATGCACAAGTCACTCGCAATTAGCTCGCGACTTCAACTCTCCGGTATTGACACAATAATCTCCGACATTAAATAGGCTACTTCGATACATCATAATAATATGATATGCATAAGTAAACGCTTAGTGATTCAAAACGGCGCTCATGCCGCGGATCCCGGTCACTTAGTCACTTGTAATGGCTGTACTTCTGTACATAATGCGTTGGACATTGCGCCACTGTCACATATTCTGTGACACAGTGCATGAGGGTTAGCCATCAAAGGGAAAACTGAGAGATAGAACTTAAACTGAGGGGATTCGACCAGGCACAAGAACTGAAATCCGGTGTGGCTTAGTGGATAAAGCTTCAGGACGTAGAGCTGAAAAACCGGGTTCGAGTCCCGGTGCCGGAGAGAATTTTTCTCTATTCTCCCCATCCTTCATTCTGAGCAATGACTAAAATGTAAATATGAATGTTAAATTTGTTACTTATTTGTGTTACTTGTGATATTTATGTTATGAAAGGTAGTGATAATGCATTAATTTCTTACTAAATGATGTTGGTACATTGAATATTGCATTTTGTTTGGCAGTGCGTAAAATGAATATCAATGCGTAAAGTAATTACTTAATTTTTATACACTAATTTTTTAAAGGCACGGATAACAGTGGGTAAAATGCAACTTCATTATCGCAGAACAAGAAGTTTGTACTGGATGACCTTGTTTAACAACTATGGCTGTGCTCTTATTGACATTTATTTTAATGCCTATAGACTGTTATTGATCTTTTGTGACTTTTATATACAGTTAGCTGAATCAATGTTACTTACAATTACTGCTTGATCATCAGCAAAGCTATTTAAAAAGAGAAGTTATGTGTTATCATTAAGGGGAAAGTCCATAAACCCAAATAGATTTAATTCAATTTTGATTACAAATATGTTTAAAAATATTTTTAAATTAAGGCTGTAAGAGGCCTGGCATTTGAAGAGATTTCAAAATTGTTTTTTTTTTTATCAAAGAAACCTATTTTCTGATTAAAAATCTTGTAACTTTTGTTCTAAAGTTGGCTCCCTGAATTTTGTAGATGAATGTATGGGAGGAGAATTTTAGTAGGTTAGAATTTATAAAACAGTTGTATTACCTGTTGTTCTGTATGGTTGTGAAACTTGGACTCTCACTTTGAGAGAGGAACAGAGATTAAGGGTATTTGAGAATAAGGTTCTTAGGAAAATATTTGGGGCTAAGAGGGATGAAGTTACAGGAGAATGGAGAAAGTTACACAACGCAGAACTGGACGCATGGTATTCTTCACCTGACTTAATTAGGAACATTAAATCCAGACGTTTGAGACGGGCAGGGTATGTAGCACTACGGGCGAATCCAGAAATGTATATAGAGTGTTCGTTGGGAGACCGGAGGGAAAAAAGACCTTTGGGGAGGCTGAGACGTAGATTTATTTTAGCTGGTTATTTAACGACGCTGTATCAACTACTAGGTTATTTAGCGTCGATGAGATTGGTGATAGACAGATGATATTTGGCGAGATGAGGCCGAGGATTCGCCAGAGATTACCTTGTATTCACATTACGGTTGGGGAAAACCTCGGAAAAAATCCAACCAGGTAATCAGCCCAAACGGGGATCGAACCCACGCCCGAACGCAACTTCAGACCGGTAGGCAAGCGCCTTAACCGACTGAGTCACGCCGATGGCTCCGAGACGTAGATGGGAGGAAAATATTAAAATGGCTTTGAGGGTAATGAAATGTTAAATGTTATGTTTTATTTAACGACGCTCGCAACTGCAGAGGTTATATCAGCGTCGCCGGATGTGCCGGAATTTTTGTCCCGCAGGAGTTCTTTTACACGCCAGTAAATCGACTGACATGAGCCTGTCGCATTTAAGCACACTTAAATGCCATCGACCTGGCCCGGGATCGAACCCGCAACCTTGGGCATAGAAGGCCAGCGCTATACTAACTCGCCAACCAGGTCGACGAGGGTAATGAGATATGATGATAGAGAGTGGATTAATCTTGCACAGGATAGGGACCGAAGGCGGACTTATGTGAGGGCGGCAATGCACCTTCGGGTTCCTTAAAAGCCATTTGTAAGTAAGTATGTGTGACATATAAATATTGATTTTATTTCCAAACCATTTTTCTCATTCAACATCAACTTCTTTAAGCCAAATTTTAATCAATCTGGATGAAATTTTTAGTGCAAGTATTTATGAAGTAGATGCATGTTTTTACCGCATCTATTTTGTAAGAAATGCTGGTAGTGTATTTTATTAATATTTGTTATATATGATGGAATTATAACATATTTAAAATTTCAAAAAAATAATTGAAAGTGAACAAAAGAGATATTTCATAAAATGAATGCAAAGAAATGATTTTTTATGTTTTGTGAATGTAAGGAAAAAAAGAAAATCGAAGCCAAAAACTTTTCGGAGTTAAGCATTTGGATTTTGTTATTTCTCTACATAGTAAGTGATTAGGATAAAAGTTGTCACCTTTAGTTGAGTGTCCCCTTAAAGAAATAACCATGTATTTAAGAAAAACTTCACAAATCTCATCAAATTAATAAAATTAATGGCTAGGTTAAACAAAATTGGAGACAGCGGTTTCCCCTAAGGCACGCCATACTTAACTGGCATAGGCTATTTAGACTGTTTGTAACATGATTCAACTTGTATTGTACTTTCTTCCTATTGAGTCAGATTAAACTAAGCAGATCAGAGAATATGCTAGGAGGAAAATATATCTTTCAATGTGACAAATATTTTTGTAATATATTTCATGTTTCATTGTACCTTCTTCCTCCAATATAGGTCTATGTATTGTGTTACAAGCTTATTGCTCATTTTTTCTCCTGCAATAATTTTTCTAACTTTGGCTGTACTGTTTTAATATTCTATTCTGTCTTGTAAATATTTGATATCAAGGTACTTTCAGTATTGCTTGTATTTTATTTACAGTTCTTTTTTATATTCGCCATTCAAATAATATAGATTGATGTTTTTAATGATTTCTTTTCTAATTTCTTATGTTGGTGCCTGGCGCACTGTTTGGTTTATATAATAATTATATAACCATATGATTAATGTATTATTATTATATCGATCTTCAGTATTTTAAAAAACTGTTCTTATTAATTTGTTACATAAACCTTGTTTATGTAATAATTGTGTACTTTCCTCTTCCAAAGATCTTAAATTATAACTTTGTACTGAATAATGAATTGTCTTCCGCTAGTCGAAATGAGTTGCATATTTATTATTAAAATGAGGGAAACGTATTTTACTGTCAACCAAGTAATGGTCCCTTACACAATTAAAATGATATTCAACTTCCAAAAATTTTCCAGAAGGCATTGCCGAGCTGACGGATTAATTATTCACCTCTAATCGACCATTAATAGTACAAAGAAAAAAATGGAATGAAAAAGTGGAAATGGAATAACATATATAAGAAAGACAATAATTTAGCATATGAAACTGAGAAGTCATTGTTTAACGACCAGTGCAATTGTATTTATTTCAAACAAATGCAAAATTAATTCACTCCTATTTGCTGCATTGTCCTCCTTGCAAAAATGCAAGCTCTGTACACAAATTTCTGCCTATGCAATCGTTTCGTTTCGTCAAACCGATAACGTGATAACGTATGATTGAGTACGAATGTGACAAATGCAAATCAAACAGGCGGAGGGAGCAATTAATTTGTAATAACATTTTTTGTCACGCTAGTTGTTAACAGGAATCCATTACTCATTTGTAAATTTTTATCACTAATTAAGCCGTTGTGCGAAACATTTTTACATCAATCTCCCTCTGTCAACGAGACTTTTGTACAAAATCGCTAGTCATGCGTTGCGAGGTCATTTGGCTGAAATGACTTTCTCTTCCGGGTGAAATATATGAGAAATACGCAAATTACAGAATTTAAACTATCTGCAGCCCAACGCTGGAATATATAACACTTATACAGTCGGTTTAATACGGCTATTTCTCTTCAATTTTGTATTGTTGTTATGAGCCGTCACATATCAGCTACATTTAAATTAAAAGCTTAATAATAAGACTTCATTTGTGCAGCATTTTGTAGCATTTTTGAATTTCACGTAATATTAAGTGAACTTTAACCCTTAAATTCACGAAGTATCCTATAGGATACAACAGGTTAATAGGCTATATGCTATAATTTTAATAGAACAATAGAAAAAAATTGGTAGGAAAATTAAATATAAACCAGCCAAAGATATTCAAGACGAAATTGTCCAAAACATAATTAAATACTCAGTCGCCATCTTAAAAAATCACCTATATGGTAAACACTCCACATAATTGTTTAATTATATATTTGTGATTGAAAATCTGTATTTTTATCTTAAATTTTTACCTATAGGCCTATATTTTTATGTGCCCATTCATGTACAACCATTATTGTAAATTGTGTGTTATTCTGTGTCTATAGGTAAGCCTAGGAAGGTCAGATACGAGAAACGAGTAATCTACGTTCCAACCATCCCGTATTATAAAGATAAATACCAACTTCACGTTATCAGTGTTACGGGATTGATGTTTGGAGGAAGAGGAACGATACCTAACTTCTCTTCTCAATTCTGTAAGACCCTAGAACTGCATAAATCTTTTCTGAATGAACTGGCCCTCCTCATAATTAGAGAGTCGGTCAAACTTTTACGGAACCACCTATATGGACTCTAATTCAGTATTCTGAAAAAACTGACGCACCATTATCATTTTTGTTTCTCTTATTAGCTTTCATTGCTTCTTTACTTGTAACTTTTATTTATTCTGTAAATTTCCATTGTTTGTTTGTTTACTTGTTCACCTTTTTTCTTACTCTGCTATCTTTCATCATCTATTTGTTCTTGTATTGTTTTGTATGCTTTGTCTAATGTCAGCCTCTAACTTGACGAAGCGCAATAAAATAAAATAAAAAATAACCGCAATAATGGTTGTGATCCTACAAATGTCATAGTTTTTTCACCCGTAATGGTTGTGATCCTACAAATGCAAAAACTATGGCATTTGTAGGATCGCAACCATTATGGGTGAAAATTGAATTAAATAATATAATTGTACAACAAGTAAATACATTTAAATATTTAGGCTGCAATATGACTTACAAGGCAAACTCAGAGATTGAAACTAAAATCAAAGGTTTTAATCATTTTTGCGGAACTATACGACGAACTTTGGGCAGAACAGTGAGGAAGGGAACTTTATTAAAATTTTACAAAATTATGGTTCTACCAGCATTCTTTCATGGCAGTGAGAGTTGGACATTAAGAAAAGATCAAGAACGTAGAATTGTAGCCAGCGAAATGAAGTTCTTAAGATATGTGGCAGGTTACACCTTGATAGATAAGAAGAGAAATGAAGATATAAGGAAGGAGTTAAAAATGGAAAGTTTATCGAGACGATTAACAATTATAGAAGTAACTGGATACAACATGTAGACCGAATGCCTGAAATACGCGTAACAAAAGCTGCTCTGCAGTACATGCCTAGAGGAAGAAGATCGCTGGGAAGACCTAGAAAGAGATGGCGAGATCAGTTGTGAGGAGACGTAACAGGTCATTCGAGAGGCCTAATACTTGTTGAAGATGATGAAAGAATAACCGAAATTTCACAATGCTATAATATTGTACAACATACACAATATGGACATTGCGATAGTTGTTTTCTTTACAGTCCGTCAAGAAGACAGTAGAAGAGGAAGTCTTTTGCCTTTCTACTAATGGCTCCTCTAGACGTATTGACATCATGGCGTATTCCCAGACTACCAAGAAAGGTTATATAATTGATCCTACCGTAAGGATTGAAACGGGAAGTAGCCAGCCGGAGGATGTCAATCAAGAAAAGATCAACATTTATCTGCCAACAGTTGATTACTTCAAAGCAAAATACCAGCTTGAAAACATTGAGGTGATTGGTCTTCTTATTGGAGCTCGTGATGTGATTCCCAAGTTCTTTGAGAGCTTCAGGAAGACTTTTGAACTACCGCAGACACTTACTACTGACATCATAACTTCAGTTTTGAAACGCTCTTGCCAAATTCTGAGTCATCATATTCACTCTGTTTAATTTCTTTTTCTTCATTTTATAATTCATATATGTTTATTTTAATTTTCTGTTAACAAATTTATGTAAACATTTAATATTGTAAAATTCATGTAGGAGAGTATACTGAGTCCTTCTGGGCTACCTCCAATGGGAGGCAGTTAATAATTTAAAATTTAAATAAACTAGTGTGAGAAGTGAAGTTTTGCCAATTTAAGGGTTAAGGGAAAATGGATTTACATCAAGAATTTGACCAAGTTTAGTTTAGTGGTTGGCAAAGATAATGTCATAATATGAAATACATCCTGCAAAAAATACAGGTGGAGGTGAAAGGAGGGAGGTAGAAGAGGAGAAATCGTGGAACATCTTCACTATTGCAAATTTTGCGTGCGCAGAGACGGGCAGCGAACATACTTAAACCAAAGAAAAGTTAAATTAAGTTTATGTCAATATAATTATATTTGTTCATTTCTTTTTAGTTTATTGTATGACTATTTCTTTTTTTCTGTTATTTTATACACAAGTTGTACATTACGCTATATATAGTATAATTAACTTATTAAAAATATGAGTCAAGCTCCACGGAGCGAATGTTAACTAAGCAACAAGATGATCATCTATCATACATGAAATTCTTTTGATTTTAGAACTGGTCCTGTCGTATTTACTTGAGCACTGCGTAACTTTGAATGAACAAGTGACGGCTAGGGGAAGGGACAGAGATCATATCTTACACCTTCACTCTGCTTGTGTGCTAAGGGATTCACTCACTAGTCAAGAAATGCCAATCATTGCTTCACTGTGAGAATTTCATTAAAAATGAAAGAAAGATGCCACAATTCATTAATAAATTATTACTATATTTAGTCATGTTATCTCATTGAGTTGTAACTTATGGTAAAATCACGGATTTTCCAATCAGTTTTTTACAAATATTGTACAGCAAACTAACTGCTGTTTACGTAACCTTAAGACAAGTTAATTGTGCACACCATTTGCTGGCTCATGAATATTTGGGGACTTGCTGGGGACAAGCTTATGCAAATGATTAAGTATAGCCCTTGACAGCATATATATCAGATTGGCTATTTCTATTTTATGAAATAGCAAGATATAGACTAAAAGAGAAAAACCACTAGGATCTCCACTGTCGAAAATGAATTTCTTGGTAACGACCGCTAGATGGAAGTAGCCTACAACTGTAAGATATTACTCCATGCAATTCCATCAGGGTTTTAACATGACATTTTGCAGTACAGATAAATTTTGATAAAAAGTTATTGTCCTGAAAGTATATTAGGCTGTTCAATCTAGCCTACAACTGTAAGATATTACTCCATGCAATTCCATCAGGGTTTTAACATGACATTTTGCAGTACAGATAAATTTTGATAAGAAGTTATTGTTCTGAAAGTATATTAGGCTGTTCAATCTGTTATATGTGATCAAAGGTATAGTTCATGGATAACAAAATATAAGACATTTAAATGGTTATACGATATCTTGTAATAGTTGAAACCAAAAAGAACTAGACAGAGTGACTAATAAGCGAATGAAGATCGAGTGTAGAGTCATTTGGAATCAACTACTAATGCGTAAAGAATGAATTTTTCTCCAGACATGCCTTCAAAGTATTTATTTTTTTTCGAATAATTACATGTGCAAACTTTAAGAACTGCTAAACGATTTCTATGATACAACTTACTCTTTGGAAATGGAAAACCCTCGTAACGTTTTAACACAATTAAATATCAAAACAATAATTTTATTTCAAGCAAGTGAAATAAATTCAAGATTCTGTACGCATATAATAATAGTTATATTTTGTGGCAAGAAAGTGTAAAACCAGTTTAACACGGACAGTCCTTTACACGGAAATCTTACATGAACAAAATCCGCGGTCATCAGCACATTGCACCCTCGGGCTAGCTTCTCTTACCATGGGAGAAGATACTGCACAATGGTGCATCCGTGGCTGCTGGCGGGTATGCTCTCTACCTCTTCCTGGTGCACGACGGGGCATATCACGTTGCTCCGCTTACCCTTTACCCATTTCAGCGAGTGCCTGCGACCAGTAATACAGGCCTACATTATTTTGAAGATTCACACTTCACTCACATGTTTTCATATCTTGTCAAATCTTTAGCAATATGAAACAGTCTTTTCAAAAATATTTTCCAATATTAATAAATCTTTGACAAGTTTCCATCTGTAGTATTAAATTAGAAGAAAAATTTGATCATGTACAAGCAGCTTCAGTCATATTAATAATGCAGCCATTCTTTAGTGTAAACACATGCCACATCTGCAGTTCATAGCTTACGTAGTAACAAAGAATAATAACCAGATAATAGAAGTACTCAAGGAAGAATCATGCTAACTTGAAATTTCGTCCAAATGATTTTCACTCAATCCCATTCACATTTGTTTTGGCGTGACTTAAAATAATGTTATACTACATTGATATTATTTTCACAACAATTGAAGGGTACACGGGAATAACGATCAAGGTCCATTTTAGAAAGTTTCTAGAAAAACGACTTTTAAAGTTTAAGTACTTAATACTTTCTTACGTGTGTATTTAATAGAAACTGACGTAGTGGAATGTCAAGAACGATGATTTCTTATTACTAGCTAGACCACATGATAGTACTTCCTTTCCACTATAAGATGGCATTATTAACTCAATTTAGATTTTTTATGGACCTTGATCGTTTTTCCCGTGTACCCTTCAATTTTCATTATATACCGTAGCACTAATTTAGGCCTATATCTTAAATGGAAATAAATCACTACGTATAAAGTAATATGAAATAACAGATTTAATACTCTACTGAATATGCATTAATATAAGCAATTCCAGATAATTATAATATCAGAAAACATACTATTAAAATAATTATTTGAACACTTGTTCAAATAACAGTTATATTTTAACTATTTTATAATTTTAGTGATTATTTTATTACTAATGTGAACACCATAACTTAAACTTGACCCCATTCTCTATTTTAAGATGTTATAATAAACTTGATTAGTAAAGCAGTGTTCGTCAACCTATATCATGACTTACGTTTGAAAACATCACT
Organism: Periplaneta americana; assembly: GCF_040183065.1. Taxonomy (NCBI): domain Eukaryota; kingdom Metazoa; phylum Arthropoda; class Insecta; order Blattodea; family Blattidae; genus Periplaneta; species Periplaneta americana. The sequence goes on from NC_091124.1 coordinate 101,759,176, forward strand.
TTTAAATAAGAAAATCTGGTGCAATATAATTTGCTTCAAATACATATTTCAACCAAAATACATCAACATAAAACCAAATAAAGACTCTACAGATTCACATTAGAATTCAGAATAATCCACAAATATCTGGATTCAAAATGAAATAAAAGATATGTATATTCAGAAAGGCTATTGAATGTGACATATACAACTGTCACTTATTCAATAACTAACACCTTACGCCCTATCAAACAGCAAGTTATTACAAAAATAAATAAAAAATGTTAGGTGTTCGAACAACTTACATTTTAACTAATATATAATTTTAATAATTATTTCTTAATTTCAGATATAATAAGTGAGAATACTATATCATTAGAAGTGATACTGATGAAAGAGTGAACCTGAATGCTAATTCTTAAGCGATTCATAACAAATTGAATAAGTGCTTGGTTTTTTCTTAGGTTTCTCCAACAAGGCAGATGTCAGATAATTTATGGAGGATTCTCACCCTCAATTCGCAAAATACCATTTCGCTATCACCGAACATATTGGCGCTAGATGACTCACTAGTTGATACGGAGTCATTAAATAACTGGCTAGAAAAATACAAGAACATCACTCGTAGTGAATAGAAGAGATTAATGTACGGAATGAATTTTCTACAGGAATTAAGCTAGAAGTTTAAAGTGGCATATATATTTAACGATGAACATAGTACAGTAGGCCTATAATATATCTCTCGTATATGGAAGACGAATAATTTAACCGAAGTTAAGTTGAATAATGGCTTCTAAATGTTTTTAAAGAGTATTATTAACCTATGACTATATCACCAATACTGTGAAATTATTCAAGTATTCAATTCCGATTTCGTAAATCAATAAGTCAACTTCATGTTATTTCATAATTACGTGGTTCACTTTTCTTATTGACATATTAATTTACACTATTTAATATCCCTGATAACTCAAAGACATCAGACGAAGAGTTCTGCAAAATTTATTTGTTATCTCAGAACAATTTTAAGGAGACTGCATCATGTTTCGCGCAGACAACTGTAAGTATTTTACTTATCTCACTGTAATTTCTTATAGCCTACTAATTCGCAATAACCCTCTAGTGGTCGCGCACTCAAATGCAACGTTAGTGGTGGTGTGAGTCACAGCTGTGATCCATATTTTAAGTTAATATTATACATATAATTTTATTTATTTTAAAAACTAATTATTGGAGAAAAATTCGTTCTGGCACAGGGAATCAAACCTAGGACCTCTCAGCTTTGCGCGCTGAGCGCTCTTTCCATCTGAGCTATGCCGAGACCCGATTCACGCTGCCGGCTGAACTCTCCTTCTTTGTATCATCAGAGGCCTACTACCTCCATTTTAGACATATGTCATATATGCAGGAACGCATAATTAAATGACATTATGGCCATTTTCGACAACAGTTCTTAAATCACTTTATTTCTTTTAACTTTATCTGGTTAATTATTTATTACACATTAACAGAGTATAGCTGCATTCAGTTTCCATAATGTACGAAAGAACTGTTTCCCCAAATATATATTATAACAAATGCTTTAAACATAAATTTACAATTTCAAATATGGATGTAAATATGTACGGATTTATTACCGTCAGACTTACTTATCAATAACCAAACATTTAAACCATTAGATTATTACATAAAATGATACATAATGACCGACGAACGTTTTCGCCATGAATATGGCATCCTCAGGTCTCATCGAAGCAACGACACATAATGAACACTTATAATTTCTGGTTTAAATACAATCGTTAAAAATGTTTGAAAAAGTTAAAGTGATAGACAGTGTAAACATATGTAATTATGAAGATACGTGTAACATAAAATTTAAAACCGTACAAAGTATTGAAATAAGAAACAATGTGTTAATGGTTAAATGTGCAATGAGATAAAATAGTTTGACAATCTTCAGTTGCAAGTGGTCATAAATTACAAAATAGTAGAACATGCTATGTTATAGAGCTCGCTCGTGTTGCTGTATGAGCGGCGTATGAAACCAAAGTCACAAATTTAGTTGAGGAGAATACTGACCTAACCGCAATGTTGTAGCAACACGAAAATAAATTTAGAAGCTACGAAAATTTCTGTGAAGCGCAAACGTGATCCAACAAGACACCATTTTAATTAAATGCCTATATATATATATATATATATATATATATATATATTTATTTATTTATTTATTTACTCAACACTTGTCAATTACAACGAAAAACTGAGGAGGTAAATAAATATACAAAGGAAACGTATCCAGATGAAAGAAGCAATAAGTGCTGATATAGAATGCACAAACTTAATTACTCGCCAAAACAATATTTGTTTAACACTTGTCAATTACAACTACAAACTGAGGTGGTAAATAAATATAGAAAGGAAAAGTAATCAGATCACAGATGCGATAAGTGTTGATATAGAATGCACAAACTTAATTACGCGCCAAAAAATATTTTCTTAACATTTGTTAATTACAACTACAAACTGAGGAGGTAAATACTGTAAGTATAGAAAGAGAAGGTATTCAGATGACAGATACGATAAGTGCTGATATAGAATGCACAAACTTAGTTACGCGTCAAAAATATTTCCTTAACACTTGTCAATTACAACGACAAACTGAGGAGGTAAATAAATATACAAAGGAAAGGTATCTAGATGACAGATGCGATAAGTGCTGATACAGAATGCATAAACATAATTACGCGCTGAAAAATATTTCCTTATCACTTGTTAATTACAACGACAAACTGACGAACAAACGAATGGTATCTAGATGAGAGATGCGGTAAGTGCTGATATAGAAAGCACAAACATAATTACGCGCCAAAAATATTTGCTTGACACTTGTCAATTACAACTACAAACTGAGGAGGTAAATAAATATACAAACGAAAGGTATCTAGATGACAGATGCGATAAGTGTTGATATAGAATGCACAAACTTATTTACGCGTCAAAAAATATTTCCTTAACACTTGTCAATTACAACTACAAACTGAGGAGGTAAATAAATATACAAACGAAAGGTATCTAGATGACAGATGCGATAAGTGCTGATATAGAATGCACAAACTTATTTACGCGTCAAAAATATTTCCTTAACACTTGTCAATTACAACGACAAACTGAGGAGGTAAATAAATATACAAACGAAAGGTATCTAGATGAGAGATGCGGTAAGTGCTGATATAGAATGCACAAACTTACTTACGCGCTGAAAAATATTTCCTTAACACTTGTCAATTACAACGACAAACTGAGGAGGTAAATAAATATACAAACGAAAGGTATCTAGATGAGAGATGCGGTAAGTGCTGATATAGAATGCACAAACTTACTTACGCGCTGAAAAATATTTCCTTAACACTTGTCAATTACAACTACAAACTGACGAGGTAAATAGATATAGAAAGGGAAGGTATCCAGATGACAGATGCGATAAGTGCTGATATAGAATGCACAAACTTACTTACGCGCTGAAAAATATTTCCTTAACACTTGTCAATTACAACGACAAACTGAGGAGGTAAATAAATATACAAACGAAAGGTATCTAGATGAGAGATGCGGTAAGTGCTGATATAGAATGCACAAACTTACTTACGCGCTGAAAAATATTTCATTAACACTTGTCAATTACAACGACAAACTGAGGAGGTAAATAAATATACAAACGAAAGGTATCTAGATGAGAGATGCGGTAAGTGCTGATATAGAATGCACAAACTTACTTACGCGCTGAAAAATATTTCCTTAACACTTGTCAATTACAACTACAAACTGAGGAGGTAAATAAATATACAAACGAAAGGTATCTAGATGACAGATGCGATAAGTGCTGATAGAGAATGCACAAACTTATTTACGCGTCAAAAATATTTCCTTAACACTTGTCAATTACAACGACAAACTGAGGAGGTAAATAAATATACAAACGAAAGGTATCTAGATGAGAGATGCGGTAAGTGCTGATATAGAATGCACAAACTTACTTACGCGCTGAAAAATATTTCCTTAACACTTGTCAATTACAACGACAAACTGAGGAGGTAAATAAATATACAAACGAAATGTATCTAGATGAGAGATGCGGTAAGTGCTGATATAGAATGCACAAACTTACTTACGCGCTGAAAAATATTTCCTTAACACTTGTCAATTACAACTACAAACTGACGAGGTAAATAGATATAGAAAGGGAAGGTATCCAGATGACAGATGCGATAAGTGCTGATATAGAATGCACAAACTTACTTGCGCGCTGAAAAATATTTCCTTAACACTTGTCAATTACAACGACAAACTGAGGAGGTAAATAAATATACAAACGAAAGGTATCTAGATGAGAGATGCGGTAAGTGCTGATATAGAATGCACAAACTTACTTACGCGCTGAAAAATATTTCATTAACACTTGTCAATTACAACGACAAACTGAGGAGGTAAATAAATATACAAACGAAAGGTATCTAGATGAGAGATGCGGTAAGTGCTGATATAGAATGCACAAACTTACTTACGCGCTGAAAAATATTTCCTTAACACTTGTCAATTACAACGACAAACTGAGGAGGTAAATAAATATACAAACGAAAGGTATCTAGATGAGAGATGCGGTAAGTGCTGATATAGAATGCACAAACTTACTTACGCGCTGAAAAATATTTCCTTAACACTTGTCAATTACAACTACAAACTGACGAGGTAAATAGATATAGAAAGGGAAGGTATCCAGATGACAGATGCGATAAGTGCTGATATAGAATGCACAAACTTAATTACGTGTCAAAAATATTTGCTTAACACTTGTTAATTATAATGATAAACTGAGGAGGTAAATAGCCTACTGTAAATATGTAAACGAAAGGGGGCTACCCAGATGATAGATGCTATAAGTGCTGATATGGATTGGACAAAGTAAATTACACGTCAAAAAATATTTGCTTAACACTTGTCAATAACAATGACAAACTGAGAAGGTAAATATATGCCCAAAGGAAATGTACCTAGATGATAGAAACGAAAAGTGCTGATATTTTTGATCATCAATCAAAAATAATGTACTGGATCAGTATTGTGATCAACGTGACCACTAGAGGGTTAACTCTCATGCTTTAAAATATAGCTACTCTTGTCCAAGATTCTTATATTCAAGAATAAACACATGTATCTCTATCGTCTGTACGTTTACTTTGATGAACTTTGACAAAAACAAATATAATTATTTTACTTAACTTTTTTATCCTCCGCTGGCTTCAAATGATAGCCGGTCTTTCTACAAAGCCGGTGTATTCAAATTTGATTACTGTCAGAGAAATTGAGATTTACCTTCCTTCGTAGCGTTGAACATTTCTCTATTCTGGTATTTGTTCTGTGTTAAGCGGGATTGATGCTTCATATCAATTGTTTGCGGAAGAAGCTTACCTTCTGCTAATATTAACAATAGTTAGAAAGTGCTAAAATAACGAGAATGTATGTGATGGTGACGGTGATGATGATTATGATGATGATGATGATGATGACGACGATGATGATAATAGTCTTGTATACTAGATAAGACGGAAAAAAGACTTTCTGTAATTCCGAATTGAAGAGCATGGAAGTGAAATATAATGTACAGTAATTTAATATGTTTCAACGTATTACTCGTATAGTGTGGCGACATTAAATTTGATTATTTCACTGAGACTGTATAGGGAGGACGTATTTAAATAGAGATATGTTAATGTTGTCGGGCGGGAATTCATCAGATATAAAAAATGAGTAACATGTGTGTTCATATATCAAATTTGGTTGCATGACCTCATCTATTTCCTTAATGTTTCATTCAGTCTTGTGTCACTCTAATCACTTTTACAAGTTCATTATATTTATACACACACATGAAATGCATGTCCACGCTTATTGAACTGCGAAACAATATTAAAAAGGCAATAAATCAGGAAACAAAAGGAGAAATCCTACACCATTTTATCTTCCTGTGACACTTTATCCATTCGATTCCTACCGTTCATTTTAATTAAACAAAAGACTGCAATTCTCAGTAAATATCTACAATGCATTATTCCTTCCTACAAAATAATTCACATATATGTAGGCCTACTGAACATGAACAATATTATTCCAATAGTTAAAAAAGAAATGAATGAATGTATATAAGCGTACGGACGCAAGATAAACAACCAACATATTACGTAATTTCTCGACATTCCGAGACTCTGTATTCTCGTAAAAATGCCTATTCGATCTTTTGTAGCTGCAGTAAAATATTTTTTCTTTATATTTTTTTTCACATGACATAATTAGGAACATTAATTCTAGACGTTTGAAATGGGCAAGGCATATAGCATGTATGGGTGAATCCAGAAATGCATATATAGTGTTAGTTGGGAGGACAGAGGGGAAAAAACCTTTAAGGAGGCCGAAACGTAGATGGGAGGATAATATTAAAATGGATTTGAGGAAGGTGGGATATGATGATAGGAACTGGATTGATTTTGTTCAGGATAGGGACCGATGGTGGGCTTATGTGTGGACGGCAATGAACGTCTGGGCTCTCTAAAAGCCATTTGTAAATAAGTATGTGTAAAAAATGGTTCCGCGCCGTGGCTTCTAAGGCATCACACTAGACGTTACGGAATGCATATGTATGGTTCAGGTCCTCATGGGAGAAGAAATTTTCTCATGAAATTTCGGCCAGTATATGGGATTAGTGCACATCCAGCATCGTGATGCACTTGGGGAGCTACGATAGGTAGCGAAATACGGTTACGAAAGCCACCTATAACCACACGATACTTCCATTCTACTTGGATGATCGTTCATCTCTGCGGAAGCATTTGAACATCTTACGCCATCAGACAGCTGACTGTACTGGCTCTTAATGGGATGTTGGGTGCTTGGGTGCTGATTCTTTTTCAATTTGGGTCATTCCATTTTTACGGGGGAGACATTTGAATTGCAATTTTTTTTCTTATATGACAAATATTTCGTTCAATAGGAACAAAAATGAAAAATCACTATATGGTATGCACTAGTGACATTGAAATCTTCCCTCATTTGAGTATTATAAAGAAATCTTTGCCTCAGTTTTAATACTATTCAGTTTTGAAATCCTGTCAGAGGTGTGACAAAAAATAGACACGAAGCATGACACAGTAATGAAGTTTTATTAAAGTTCTGTGAAGTGCTTGGTAAAAGAAATTCAAAACACTTTCAGACTGATAGAAGAGGAGTTATACTTCACCATGATCTACATAAAATAAAAATAATTACAATTACATGCAGAATTACAGATTATTAATTGTCGTAACGGGTGGGACAATCAAATGTGAATTATCCAATTTATCCACTCTAAATATCCAGAGGTTCATTGCAATATTAGAAAATGCTATTTCTCACACAGCTATTTCATTACTGTTTTGGTAAAGACACACACAATATGTTCAGGTCTACATTATTTTACACATTAGATTCATCAGTTATGAAAACTTCCCTGATTCACCAACTGTTTGCATGCACATTATTTTCATATCACCCTCCTCATCTATATTACTTTGACAGGTGAATACATGCTTATGATTTTATATACAGTTTTTCTAGTCTTACTAATAAATAAATTCCACTAGCACAACATTTAATGATTCTGGATTAAGTTCATGAGTTGCTGACGCTCTTGTTCCTGTACTATGTTTTGCAGTTTTCTGCAAACGTCATTTTCAAATTCATTGTGTCTATCTGAGTCAGGATTTTACTTAAACGACTTGTATTTCACTAGTTCTGATAGATATATAAAACCAATAATTAAGTTTCCAGAATCATAATCCTTGAAACAATGTTTTAACTAAGTCAGGTCAGTCATGCACTGTTCATTTTATAAATCTTAACAAATGAGCTCTAAAAGTTCTATATCATTAGAAGCAAAGTGCGGGTCTTTCTTGTTGATGGCAACTACAAAGAAGCTAAACTTACACAACGTGTGGCATTTCACTTGCCATAAGGATATCCTTCAGTCGAAGTTCATAGAATTTTGATAAATTTATTGTGGTTAATGGTTGTTCTGATTTCAACACATTGCATGCTTCTTTGACACTAACAATCATGTGACGATTCTGCAGTTAACTATCCTCTTGCCAGTTTAAAAAGTTTGCAGACATCTTTGATACCAGGGACTTGCCGATTGATATGATCTTGAGCATAAATCTCCTGAACTTTAGTAAGTATATTACAGGGCATATCAAAAGTCCGGTAACACTTTCAATATTTTATTACACAAAAACTACTAATGATAGCACTTTCAAACACACGTCAGTTTAAAATCAAACTCTCAAAGTTATTCAGCCGCTTAATTTTCAGAGACGAAGCGACATTCCATACGAGTGAGAAAATTAACAAGCACAACTGTCGTGTTTGGGGTACACAGAAATCTTACAGAATCATTGAACATGAGCGTGATTCACCAAAGGTGAATGTTTTCTGCGCGTTGTCACAATGAAAACTGTATGGACCTTTCTTCTTCATTGAGGCTACTGTGACTGGACATTCATATCTGGACATGTTGGAGCAATGGTTGGTGCCTCAACTTAGACAAGATCTCGATGACGATTTCATCTTTCAGCAACATGGGGCTCCTCCACATTTCCACAATGCAGTTCGTGCTTACCTGATTACGGAGATGTCTGATCGTTGGATAGGACGTGCTGGAGTAAGGGACAGATGTTTCATGACATGTCCACCAATGTCACCCGATATGACTGCATGTGACTTTTTTCTATGTGGGTACCTAAAGGACCGTGTGTTTGTACCGCCTTTGCCACGTGATTTAGAGGAACTAAAAACCAGAATTCGAGAAGCTGCCGCCACGGTCACAGAGGATATGTTGAAAAGGGTATGGGAAGAGTTTGATTATCGTTTGGACATCTGCCGAGCCACTCGTGGTTCACACATTGAATCTCTGTAAGGTGTAAACAGAACTTTGAAAGTTTGACTTTAAACTGACGTGTGTTTGAAAATGATATCATTAGTAGTTTTTGTGTAATAAAATATTGAAAGTGTTACCGGTCTTTTGATATGCCCTGTAAATAATGAGCGAATATACTTTCTTCGCACTCTCTTTTGTCAGTATTATGTATTCAACCCAATATAAGCTTCTTTACAACGGCAATTTTTTTCTCGTAATCTGAGAAATATCTATTTCAACTCTACTTTGCAAGTGCCTAGACAGTCCTATATAATTCTAATTTTGAACAACAAGTTTTCAATATTAATATCCTTGATCTTTTCCCGGTATTTCTTTTCCTTTTCTGCTCTTTTACATTGTTTCCTTTTAATGCACTACTCGATTCTCTTACTTTTCTTCTCATATTTTCCTGCCGTCTCTGCCCTTCTTTCTTTTCCTTTTTTTATGGCTTTCATACTCCCTTCTATCTTCTTTGAGCAAGTTCTGCATCCTGTCACAAGTTTGAAACGATATGTCCCATAAAGTCTGTCAAGGGTGGGACACACAATTATTACGATTATTCTCGAAAACCTCTTATGTACCAATCTGAAACAACTGGATTCATAATGTTAATGAAGATATGTTTACTTATACGTAACTTCAAATTTAACCTTCAGCTTTGTTTTTTTAACAAACTTTTTAAGTTATTTTGTCACAGGCGGAACATTTAAACAAGCACTATAATATAGTACTACTAATTTTAGGAAATATTATTACCTTTCAGAACAATATATTATTGCGGCTGCAACAATGGGCTATCTTCTTTCATTCAGAAAAATAAAGTGGCTAACAAATGAAATGGGGAGGTTGATACAAGAATATTAACTTACAGTATAAAATCCAGTTGAGGCGCGCAAGTATCCACTATTCCCTTTAAGCCGTAATTTCTTGATAAATGTTGAACTGACATCCATATTAATTCTTTTTCACAGAAAACTTAAGTGCTTTCCGTTACATAATCTTCAAAATTCGATGTGGTATGAGATGTTTGAAAATTTTGGGGTCAGGCTCAAATTATCATGGAACAGCCCATTTGTAATATGGCAAAGGAAACGAACTCACTCTAGCATGAAGACACAGATTTATACAGATTAAGCCGTAAGTAATGTCATTAGTTGAAGCGTTCAGAGCCATAGTGGGCCAAGCGCCATTTATTAAAAACGGAGAAAAGAAGTGTTCAAATTAGGTAAATACCATAGTTTAATGAAGATTGATATATCAAGTAGTTTTAATGTGTATACTTTATATTACTTGCTATATTTTTCCACTGAATTATGGTAATAATTTCATTTTAACCCTTGTTTTCCACGGTTTTAGTAAATGGCGCTTGGCCCACTATGGTTCTGAACCCTTCAGTTTCAAGGATATTGGAAACGAAAAAGTTTAATACAATTTTTCTCGTTGTTTCTTCATTTTAGAGATAATAATTGTTTCCTATGAAATATTTCATAGCTTGTTTTGGCAAAGCCATTGATTTAATTCCAAATTCGTTCAGTCAATTTAAGAGAGCAAAGTATTAATGATAATAAATGACTGAAATCATTTCAGTTTGGTTCTTTAAATGTGCAGAAATTTGATCCGGACGAATGTAACTTTTCGTTTTACAAAAGAATTTTAAAATGTTAATTTTATTCGGATCAATTGTCTGTACATTTAAAGGATAGAACTGGGATTCTTTCAATCATTAATCATTATCATAATACACTTCTCTCAAATTGGCTGAGCGTATCAGAAATTAAATCAATAGTTTATACCAAAGAATAACCCCCGAAATTAATGACATTACTTAGTGTTCACTCTGTATATAAGTTTGCAGAAATGATTCTCAGCGATTGATGTATACTGGCTTCTTCTCTTTTTCAATGTGTTGCAGTTCTAAACACTTCAAGATCTTAGTCCATACATAACCCATTCTCGACATGACACTATGCAGTCTAGAAAACGCAATATACGATAACAGTAACAAGGGAACAACAACTCGCTTAGTCCTCACCTGATATCAGAGTGGGTATCGCAATGAAACGAAAACTCGCTATTTCTTAGACGATATTTGAAGCAATGGCCGCGAATTCTAGCCGTTTTAGAATAATTTCCGAACAGTGGCACTTTTATTAAGAACGGTTTACCTTTCTCAGTATACCGTTACAAAAGGTAAAGTACTGTGTTCAAGCAGGAATATCGATTTATATATTTTCCGGAAACAGGCCTATACGTTTCCAGCATAATTTTATTAATGTAAAAAAATGAGTTTAGAAATATCGTCTATCCGTTTGTGTCTTTATAGAGAATTGTCCGAAGTTAGTTGGAAGGATATGGTTCATATTTAATATTTTTTAGTTGGTTATTTAATATCGCTGTATCAACTACTAGGCTATTTAGCGTTGATGGGATTAGTGATAGCAAGATGGTATTTGGCGAGATGAGATCCAGGATTCGCCCTAGATTACCTCACATTCGGTTGGGGAAACCTCGGAAAAAACCCAATCGGGCATTCAGCGAAGCGAGAATCGAACCACCGCCCGAGCTCAACTCCGTATCGCCATGCAGGCGGCTCAGCCGACTGAGCAAAACTTTATATATAAATAACTTTTAAATATTTCTTTAATTCACTGACACGTCGGTTTATGATACGGAATTCTAATCCTATAACAATGAAGCCCTCTTGAGGACGGATAATGAATAGGGCTAACTATCTTTGCTTTGAGACTATTTATTATTAATATCGAATTATGATGATATTTCTTTGAAAGCATCGGACAATTGAAAACAACTTGTCAGCAGAAATATAAAGGATTTGTTAATCTAAATATTTGTCACTGTCGATAGAAACAGTCAAACGACATTTTTCTTTCAGTATCCCACCCGCAACGCAATGGTGGATTGTTTCTTCATGCTTTGTATCTACTGTGTCACACAGAAGTCAGCTGACAAATGGAAAACATAACTAATTGTACAACTTAAATAATTGAAAGGTTCAGAACCATAGTGGGCCAAGCGCCATTTATTAAAACCGTAGAAAACAAGGGTTAAAATTAAGTTATTACCATAATTCAATGAAACATATAGCAAGTAATATAAAGCATACACATTAAAACTAAATGATATGTCAATCTTCATTAAACTATGGTATTCATTTAACTTTAACCCTTGCTTTCTCCGTTTTTAATAAATGGCGCCTGGCCCAATATGACTCTGAACCCTTCAATTACTGTATAAAGTAACATAATGACGTGTTCCCTCCACAATGTCCGTAACCTGAGTGACCTTTGTTATTTGTACTGTTAGGTTGGCAGTACATATTCTCCTTTTTTACCGCTAGAATTCTCCTGAATTAGTTTCTGTGTAATACGTAAAATGCATGCAGTAAACCTACATAAATTGAAGTAGGCCATAGTAAGGTAAACAACAATGCTACAGTTAGTTCTTGTTTTGTTTCGTTTATAGTTTGAAGCTACTGAATTATTATTTTGAGTTGAGTAGGAGTTCAGGAAGATAACATTATTGTTTATTATTTTCATATTGATGTTCATTGAAAGTTGAAGAAATCATGTTGACTCCTGAACAGCGAGTGGAGTTAGTACTGCTCTGTGGGGACAGTCACAAGACAACAAGAGTATCTGCAAACGAGTTCATCGTCGTCATCCTGACATTCTAAACCAGGTATGCTGATTTTCTGACTCCCGATTACGTTCTGTAATCACAACCTTCGAATGTAAAGCGTGCTGTTCCTCGTTCGAAGCTCGATGGATGACTGCGGAAGGCAGTTCAAGTATTTTGTAAACGTACGAACAGTGCGGGACAATGGCACAGTCAAAACCTTCCGTAAGCAAACGATCATTCCGTACAATATGGGAGGAAGACTATTTTTGTTGTGAAAACGTAAAGTGTTTACAATGTTGTAAGGTATTGCCAGGAATATTACTGAACAACATAAAACATTATACTCTCTGCCATCCAGAACATGCCGAAATGAAAGGGAAGCTGTTTTTTGTAATGTGTATTCATACATCAACATTATTATTATTATTATTATTATTATTATTATTATTATTATTATTATTATTATTATTATTGTGGTGATTTTATTCCAACAGAAATACATGTTATGATAAAATAATTTTTCAGGGATGCAACGTGCACTACAGTTTCAAGAATTGAAAGCATTTCATGATAGGCCAAACATTGAAGAGAGTCGAACAATTCAGAGTCTATGTTTAGGAGCAAGTTGTGTAGTATGTTGGGAATTAGCTAAGGCACTAAAAACCCTTCACGGATGGTGAACTTATAAAGAAATCTATGGTGCCTAAACAAAATATAGTTAATTACATCTCTGTATTGGAACAGCTCAAATATGAATTCACAGAACACAGATTTAATGATTTTAGACGTATGGAAAGTGATATTAATCTTTTTGTTAATACTTTCATATAAATTTAGTACAATCCGTGAGAGTGTAGTTCCAGGACGAGTTAATTGATTTCCAGAGTCACGTAGAATTCAGAACTAAATGCGGAGAATATGACTTGCCAAGCATAGAAGTATTCAAAAATGAACAAAACGCATTATCCCAAGATGAGCTTATTCGCTGTCACTCGAAATGCAGTAGCCTATGTGTGCAAACAATTATTTTCGAGAATTAAGGTTGCTAAATCCAAAAATTCAAACATAGATCCCGATTAACAGATGAGAATCGTTTGTGCATTGCAGTAAATTCGTTGGAAAGAGATTTCCGATTACTTGCAGAAAAGAATAGGCCTACACATGTTGAATGTGGAATATGAAAATAACATTATCTATGATATAATAGTATCATAACTATATAAAATATAATAAATATTGTAATAACTGAATATTTCCTTTTTCAAATTCAGTTTATTATCCGTATTAGTAAGACAGTGAGAGCGATGCCACGGGCGGTGCTGCAATGTAGTTGCGGAGCCCAGTCCGTACACTGTGTGTGTTATGCAGTGCAGCATCATCCGTGTAATCGGCGCTTTTACAATTTTGAGCATACTTGTTCTAAACCATCATACCAAAATGGATCCAAGTTATTGCATTAATTTAAAACAACTTTCAGTGTACTCGACAAGAAACGAATTTGTCGTTCCAAATCTGTTACTGACGGACAGCATTCCATAGACGTGATTTCTCTAAAAGGCCAGTGCGCTATGTGGCTCGAGGAAGTAGTAGGCCTATCAGTGTAGAATCTGTTCACAGTATATTGAAATCTGCACGTTTTCATCCCTACAAATTACTTAAAGCATTAACACACAATACAAGAAGATGATCCACTCAAGAGACGAACATATTGCTACTGGATCACACGGCGTTTGCGTACTGACCGGTCCTTCCTTCAGCATGTTCTGTTCAGAGGCGAATGATTGAATACCTGCCCAGAATAATGTTGCATAATCCATTTTTAACGAATGTGAGTTAAAGACAAAAAATGTTGCATATTACATTCCTGCTAGCGTTGTAGTACCAGAATATCGAATTATTAAGTGTGGGGGATATTACAAGACGTCCTCACCTATGGAGTAACGGTTAACGCGTCTGGCCGCGAAATCAGGTGGCCCGGGTTTGAATCCTGGTCGAGGCAATTTTCATGGTGAGATTTCTTCCCAGGTTTTCCCTCAACTCAATTTGACCAAATGCTGGGTAACTTTCGGTGCTGGATACCGGACTCATTTCACCAGCATTATCACCTTCATCTCATTCAGACGCTAAATAACCTAAGAAGTTGATATAACATCGTAAAATAACCTACTTAAAAAATTACAAAGCTTTGAAATTGGTAGTACCTAAATAATGTTGCATATGATGAGAAACATGGCGCGCGTAAACAGCATTTCTATATCTTGCAGCTCATTTTAATAAACGAAAACGTTGGACGGTAAACATACAGAAGTGGAGGGATGTGAAGAACAAAATGCTGAGGAGCAGCGGGTAGGAATATGAAATACGAAATAACATTACTATAATTCCTGGAAAGAAGCCTTCAATGAAATAACTGTTTAATTATGTACTTACTTACTGGCTTTTAAGGAACCCCGAGATTCATTACCGCCCTCACATAAGCCCGCCATTGGTCCCTATCCTGAGCAAGATTAATCCATTCTCTATCATCATATCCCACCCCCCTCGAATCCATTTTAATATTATCTTCCCATCTACGTCTCGGCCTCCCTAAAGGTCTTTTTCCCTCCGGCCTCCCAACTAACACTCCATATGCATTTCTGGATTCGCCCATACGTACTACATGCCCTGCCCATCTCAAACGTCTGGATTTAATGTTCCTACTTATGTCAGGCGAAGAATACAATGCGTGCAGTTCTGTGTTGTGTAACTTTCTCCATTCTCTTGTAACTTCATCCCTCTTAGCCCCAAATATTTTCCTAAGCACCTTATTCTCAAACACCCTTCACCTATTTTCCTCTCTCAAGGTGAGAGTCCAAGTTTCACAACCATAAAGAACAACCGGTAATATAACTGTTTTATAAATTCTAACTTTCAGAGTTTTCGACAGCAGACTGAATGATAAAAGTTTCCCAACCGAATAATAACAGGCATGTCCCATATTTATTCTGTGTTTAATTTCCTCCCGAGTATCATTTATATTTGTTATTGTTGCTCCAAGATATTTGAACTTCTCCACCTCCTCAAAAGATAAATTTCCAATTTTTATATTCCGTAAAATGGGGCGAGATTGATCACTTTTAATTTTCAACATAAAGTAATTTCAAAAATATTCATTTTTTTCTTAACTTGAAAACGTCCTGTATATTGCGTTGGGGGCAGCTATCTATCATGTGCCCTACATTTAATTCGTATGCTTTTCAGATACCCAAAATACCGAAAATTTCACTGATCAAAGACATACTCAGAGTGGGGTGACTTTGATCGGCCGTAAGTTTATTAGCAATTATCAAAGACGACCCTCAAACTAACGATTCTGTGGGGAAAAAAAGTTTGATTTTTTTTTTTTTTTTCTTATATTCACCTTTGAAATTTTTGTTTTTGAGGGGGTGACTTTGATCAACTATTTAATTTATTTCAAACACATCATACAATCAAAAATATATTTTTTAAATCAACACACAACATCTAAAGGGCCTACAGTAGTTCCATACAAAAGCATTACAAAGTATAAGTATTTTCTTATTGCAGGTAACACAGATTAACAAAATTCCTTTATATCAACATTCTGTTGAAAAGTGTACACATCCCCATCTTCTGCTGCATTCAAATCTGGATCTGGAAGTACTTTTATGATGTGTATCACACTGACAGTGGACACATCGTCTTTAACTGGTTTGAAGGCACACTTATTTTCAATCGATTTGAGGCCCATTACTTTTACCTCACGTGTAGAACTGTTTATCTGTAGGACTTTACAAACGTATCTATAAACCTGACTTTTCTTAGAGCTGAAACAAATGTTTACCAATACAAAATGTCCAACTCCAATTCCTTTTCCATCCTTCCCACTCAGTGTTTCAGGGGTTTCGTCGTTTCCTTCCGATGAACTTTCAGCTGAATCATCGGAAGTACTGGTTTCGTCAGGTGGAGTATCTACATCAGAGTCGCTTGACGATTCGTGTGGTGCAGTAATACTTCGTCCAGGCTCTACATTCAGACGATTTCGCTTTCTTCTTATTGCTGGCTCCAACGCAGTCCTTTGAGACTGAAGAAATTGTGTGAGAGTATCATTCACTTGTTGCCCCAATGTTGACTCCTCTTGGGCTTCCGGTAACTTTGAAAGGACTTTATCTTCATGTAGTGGGAAAATTCCTGTAGCACGAAAACCGCTGATCAAATTTTCACATATCTTATTGCCAGAAGGTCCGTTCAAATCTATAAGTGTGTTTCTCAGAAGAGTAGGAAATTTTTCTTTTGGCAGTATTCCACATCTTGGATATTTTTGTTTCCATTCCAATAGTTGCTTTCTCCATACTCCTTTCATAGCACGAAAAAAGCACACATCAAGGGGTTGACATAAGTGTGTGGCATTCGGTGGTAAACACACAAAAGAAATACTGTTTTCCTGACATAACTTAATGACACTGATGTTGATGTGTGAAGACAAATTATCCCCAATGACCACTTTGCGACCAGGTAATCTTTTAGCATGAGGCAGAAATGTAAGTTGGAACCAATCTTGGAATGTTTGAGCATCAAACCAACCATGTTTAGTTCGTGCATAGCGAGAACCTTGAGAACAACATTGCTTGGTACAACATGGTGCTCCTTTTGGTCCATTTTGACACCAGGTATCACACATACATTCACTTTTATACACAATGTACGGTGGCAACAACGTCCCATCTGCAGAGCCGCACATCATAATAGATGTGGCAGATTTTGAGAAGTTTACTACCCTCTCTGGGTATTTCACACCTCTTCTGAAAATGAAACGACTTTTACCGGGATCGTCACTTAAATTTGTTTCGTCAAAATTATAAATATTGGAAGGAGACACATCAGCAATTGTTGAGGCCAAATTATTGAAATAATCGCGTATTGTTGCGTGTGACAGACAAGCCCTGGTTCGTTTAATGTTAGCACAAAGTCTTTGTGATGCTTCAGATTTGCGTCTCTTTAGCATTGAGTAAACTAGATCTTTTCCTGGTAAATTGTTTTTCAAAGAAGTGCATGTTCGCCCTTTAGTGTCCAAATAATGTTTGATGAACATACGCAGATCCAACATACTAATGGGAAAACCCCAATCGCCGCATTTTACAATTTCACGTATAATGCATTTTTCCTCTAACTCTGAAAGTACAGTTTGTCCACCGGGTTTCTTTGTATGAAGGCCTTTGAATTTGTTATAAAGTGTACCGAAACTTATATTGTACTGGTTTGAAGCTGCCCGAATTGAAAGTTTGCCGGTTGCTACTTTAGTAAGAGCTTCCTCAAGATTCACATCTGAATAGTTTTTGTAGTTTCTAGATCCTGGCTTCCTTTTGTACGTCCTACCCATTTCTTCAATCTAAAATTGATAAAGAGATGAAACTGATCAAACTCACCCTAATAACTAAAAACTGTTATTGAATACGTACTCTAGAATTGAAAACTAATTTAATTAATGCTAATCATAGATCAATTACCAGAATAAATATTTAAATAGTTTAATAAGGGTACTCACATTTTATACGTGAATTCACAATAAGCAGGAAATAACATCTAACGACAATGACTGCTGCACGAAGAATGGAAACAGTTGTTGATATAATTTTTGCAGACTATGTTCCGATACCATTGTTAAAACTAACATGCAAAGAATCAACTTTCTGAGAACTTTCATTTGTTCGTTAAGGCGGGATTTTTCAAATTAAATGTAAATGATCAAAGTCACCTCGCGGTATCAAAGTAGCCCCATTTTACGGTTTCCATTTCGTACAATATTCTCGTGACGAGACATAATCATATACTTTGTCTTTTCGGGATTTACTTCCAAACCTACCTCTTTACTTGCTTTCAGTAAAATTCCCGTGTTTTCCCTAATAGTTTGTGGATTTTCTCCTAACATATTCACGTCATCCGCATAGACAAGCAGCTGATGTAACCCATTCAATTCCAAACCCTCTCTGTTATCCTGGACTTTCCTAATGGCATATTCTAGAGTAAAGTTAAAAAGTAAAAGTGATAGTGCATCTCCTTGCTTTAGCCCACAGTGAATTGGAAACGCATCTGACAGAAACTGACCTATACGAACTCTGCTGTAAGTTTCACTGAGACACATTTTAATTAATCGAAGTAGTTTCTTGAGAATACCAAATTCAATAAGAATATCATATAAATAATCATATAATAATTATGTAATTTTATTTATTGTTGGGCTGCTTTTATTACCTTTGATAACTTTCAATATGTAATGTGTTAATTTTTCCTGACATTGCGAGGCGTTTGTTTTAAAATAAGTATACTACTTCGCAAATCACGTCCATTTAGAATATTCTACTCTACTGATTACCTAGCCTCACTTTCAAATATATAAATGTGGATTGATTCGTTTTTGTCATTGCAGTGAAGATGGTGTATTTGAATTATTTTTCATTGTAATGTAGGCAAAACGAAAGTGTTTGTAATGTTATTTTTTATTACTTAATACGAAATATTATTCATTCTTGGATACACTATTTAACACTTCGGAGAATGACGGACACCACGTCGAAACTAGTCAACCAGGTAATGTATCATAATATTAACATAGAAAGCAGTTTTTACTTTTTCAGTGACAATATTAATATTGTATTGTTCATGTATAAAGTGACACAGTATTAATATTATACTACACTTGTAAGATTGGTTTTGGATATGCAAAATTCTTGTCATTTTTAAGTGTAATATACGTACATAGTGATTGATAATGTGGGCTGTTTACTTGCTTTATTACTAAAGAAGTAGTAGGTAAACAACCTAAAATTATTTTTGCTCCATATTTATGGGTATATACTGAATTATATTATTTACTGTTTCCTGTAAAGTAGCCAAAACTGCTTATGCAACATTATTATGGGGAGGTATTCGATTATTATTTCTAGATGGTCACTCTCATACGTAAAATGCACGATACTAGTCCAAAGTAAACCCAAGAAGGATGCGTGAAGCTAACAACCCCGCTGCTCCAAAAGTTATGACATGGTGTGGAATACTAGGTGATATGGTTATGGTTGTGGGACACATTTATTTGTTGGAAATGTAAACCAACACACATGGGGAATTACTGGACAACACTGTAATGAAGTTCTTGTATCAATTGCCACTGAACAAAGGGATAAGAATGTGTTATTAACAAGAAGGGACATTATGCTCTAAGAATTCGCCAGAAACTATATGAGATGTTACCGAGCTGTGTACTGGGTTGGACGAGCTGGACCTCAGTCATGGCCTCCATGGCCACCAGACCTCAAACGCCTTGATTTATTTCTATGGGAATTTGGGAAACAGCACGTTTTTCAGACAGAGCCTATATCAGATGACTTGAAACAAAGGATCCCAGCACATACCACAATTTTAAGGGTGACAAAGAATGTCAGGATCGAGTCTTCAAGTAAATGGAGCACATTTCTGTAGTGAACAGACTGTATACAATAGTTTTTTCCAATTAGAATAATGTTTCCTATATTATCAATTGACTTCTGTGTCACACGGTGTAATACAAATTTCTTCACAGAACGATTTTAGATCTTAAATATATTTAGACAAATTAAAACTTATAATTAACGTAAACTTAAAATGTTTCGAAAATAGAGCAAAAAACTGGACTTAAAAGCGAAGAAAATTTGTATTAAAAGAAGGAGGCATTAGTTGTACAGTAGGTGGCCTGGGGCGGAATCTGGGCTATACACGCTCTTCTCCACAAGAAATTATGAATCAGACTAGACAGTTGCCTTCGGTTCTCAAGAACAAAATAATAGCCCAACTTGTATGCAGAGGAAAATGAACAAGGGAGGAGGGCTGTATAATCTACTTTCCCAACTTATACCTAGTCTCCTTTATGAAACTTATTAATATGCATTGGAAAAGGACAAATATAATAGAACAGTCATTACTGACATATATTTTACTCTGATGACGAGAAGATCTGCGAACTACAGAAAACTTGATAGAAGCATAGAAATAGGTATTCAACGTCTTCTCATTAATAATTTTATTATATCGATATAGAACATCTCATTTTTCCACCGATGTGATTCAGTCGGCTGAGGCTATTGCGTGAAGATCCAGAGTTTCGCTCGGATGTGCGTTCGATTCCAGCTTGGGATAATTACCTGGTTGGGTTTTCCGAGGTTTTCCCTAGTAGTTGATACAGCGTCGATAAATAACCAATTAAATACTCGATTTCGGATATGCTTTTTCTTGAGGGATAATAAAATACATTCGTATCATTCTTAAGAGAAATAACCGTTAGGCTAACATTTGCTGTTGCACATTAACTAACCAATGACAGGCTTATTCGAAGAATGATAAATAGTAATAATTTCTTATACGTACAGTATTTCTGTTCAATTATATTACATGCAGGCTTTGAACGAGTGTACACTACGTACATTTTAATTAGTTATTGGATATTTTGTTATTCTGGCAGAATTAGTATAATGAGACCGTCTCTTCTATTCTACCAAAAACGATAGATAAGGATAAAAATAGTAACAGTTGGAATATTAATTGTAATACATACTGTATACTGCATATACATACGTACATACATACATATATACATACACATTCATACATATAATCATTATCTAGCGGGTTAATGAGCTTACATACAATGCACAGTGGGAGTCCGCCGAGTTAGCTCTATGGTGGTGTGACTGCTTCCAGACTAGTCAGCCAGAGTTCGATTCCCGGCTGGGATCAGAGATTTCCGTGTACAATTTCTACCTTAAGTCTAGGAGGAATGACGGTGCACAACTTCTAATCACTAGATTGTGTACCAATATGCCTCGGTTTAATCCTGAATCTCCCCGCTATATATATCAAGAGAAGGCATATATGTCACTGTTGACAGTGATTCGTCTATTGGACAGAAACGGTAAGCCTGGCGGCTCCCTTGTACTACTCGACAGGAATAGGCTAAGTGCCGTCACCGGGTTTCCCCTTCTCTCTTTCTCATTTTCATCATCATTCTCACCCATTTCCTACACTACATTTACACATACACTGACCGTAGTACAGTGGACTCTCCTAAGTTCGACAAAACAGAAATGAAAGTTCAGTCCAATAAGGGTAGTGCGTGTGGCAGGTGAAATGAATACAAATTCTTATTGGTTATCCATCAACGATTACAGTACTGTACTTGCATTTCCTGCCCGCCCCGAGAATTGTGTATGCACTTCTAGTACCACAGTGGGTTTCAACAGTTCCGTCTCACAAACGGCACAATTCTCAAATAGAAAAAGAAGAGTTCATTAATTTAAAATCAGTGATCAATATGGATGTCCTAATCAATAAAATATTCTGTTTTCCTTTAACAGAAGTATTATTACAAGACACAACCAATTTCCATTCTAATGGCAAACCCATTTCGTAGCGTCTAATTCTCCTGCGTAAGAAGTCGAACTATAGGATGTCGAACTTGATTTCTGTCGAAATTAAGAGCTTCCACTGTACACTACACAACTCTATACAAATACGTAGCTAAACGTCATGCCCATAGTAGCCCGTCGAAATGGAGTACAACTTTAAAATGGATCACAGTCCTGCCATCTATCCGCAATATGCGTAAGCCGAATCACGCAAGTGAAGTGGGTAGGCAATGGATACAAACAATGCAATGAAATATTGGCCAAACACGACAGATTCCTTATTCATAATTAAGTAATTTACAGAAGGAAAAATTTACAATAAAGTGTGCTGCTGAATTAAAAACTAGTACTTTAACACTATACATTCAGAGTTCGCGGAAAATTTATATCCTAATTTTACTTTATACCAGGTCCAGTTTACATTGTTTTAAAGTATATAGAATAAGCTATAAAAGAGTCTAATGTTCAGAAAACAATTCAATCTAGAAGTATATGACTTTTATTTCTTAGTTTAAACTAGTTAGTCTTTCGGATATCCCTGATATGACCAGGTCAGGATCTCCACAGGCGACAAACTGAGACGGTGAAAGGGAATCAATGGGCAGAGTACGATGACCAGAAATGGATAGTAATGCCTGGTGTTGATTCTGTAACTTTGTAACGTATTCAAAGCTAGTTATAAGATATTTTGAAGTAGACGTGAGTGATATTCTAAAGATATAAGATGAAGAATACACTATTCTCCGCTCCTTTAGGCGGACCCATGAAAAAGTTTCAAAGGATGGCGTTATATGGTCAAACAGGCCTGTAATAGTTTTGCAGACGAACCGAACGTACACTATGAACACGTTGTGGTCTTTCTGTTAAAGTGGCATTTATAGCTACAGTATGTGACAGTATGGTATTTTGTTTCTGCTGCAGTCATAATTGGTTCCTATTTTTTCGAAGATGGAAATGAGAGAGCTGTTACAGTGAATGATGAACGGTATCGACAGATGTTAGACATTTAGAGGCGCACTAAACAGGGATGACATGTGGTTTCAACAAGATGGGGTCACGGCCCATACTGTCAGAGACACACTGCGATTGTTGAGAAATTTCCTCCCAGGACGCATAATTTCTCTGTTTGGAGATATTAATTGGCCGGCTCGATCCCCACATCTAACAGCTCCTGACTTCTTCTTGTGAGGACACACTCTATCCAGGATCTGAAGAACGTGATACAGGCTGAAGTGAAACAAATCAACGAAACTCCAGGTTTATTGCAAAGTGTCATGAACAATTTTCGTGCAAGAATACAACAAGTCATCTGATACCAAGGGGATCACTTGAAATGTGTAATTTTAAAAATGAAAACATTCGAATAAATTTCATTATTCGAGCTACATACCGTGTTATTTTTTAATTTTAAACCTTATAGTCCCTTTACAATAGCATGTTGAAACTTGTCAGAACCAAATGCCGGAACCTGGGCCATTGTGCCGGTTAATTTTGCCAGAAAAATAGAAAGTTTTCTCGTCAGAAAATCTAAAATGACTGAAAAAATTGGTTTTCGTTAATGGTTCCAAGAAACTCAATTGCAAATTCTTATCACAGGTTTGTTAGTTGGCTTGATAATTTCAACAATATTTTTAATTAATATGTGTAACTTTTAACACCAGTGTTATCCACATCAGTGACGAAAATATTTGGGTTGAACTTCAAAGTAGAAACGATAAAAATTTCCCTGTGCCCTTGGTATTACATTCAAAGATAATAAAAATTTGGAAAACTTAAGGGGACACTTTGTATAATGTATATTAGACAGCCATTCAAAGGCCAATCGTTTTCCGCTTTGTGTTACTAATTCTGAAAGCTAACGAAAATAACATTATACAGGTAAATAATTTTATTGTATTTATTAACTGCAACTGGTATAATAATCTTAGCGCAACTGCATGAAAATGATGGAAATCTAAAAAAAATTACGAAAGTTATTCTGAGCTAATGGTTGCGCACAAATTCATACAAATTTGAATAAACCTCAAGTTTCATTAGTTGATGTGTAAAGTTTAGAAAGAGATACTGTGTGTATTTTATAATGTACCATATTTTGGTATACATGGAATAAGATATGGAAATCTATATGTAAAGATTAAACGATGAGCAAACATTCAAAATCTGACATGGTCATTTTCAAAT
The DNA here is from genome assembly GCF_040183065.1 of Periplaneta americana. Classification (NCBI taxonomy): domain Eukaryota; kingdom Metazoa; phylum Arthropoda; class Insecta; order Blattodea; family Blattidae; genus Periplaneta; species Periplaneta americana. Next base: position 101,783,416 of record NC_091124.1, read on the forward strand.
AATACACTTGAAATACTCAAAACTTATCTCTGCAAACAACTAAATATTTTGTCATGAAATATTAAAGATTAATATTTGCTATCTTTTCATATAACATTTCAGCACAGAAAAATCTTCGTTTATTATAGAGACATATTTGTATGTAGCATTTTTTATAAATGGACATGTCAGGGTTTGAATGTTTTTTGTTCAGATAGGCCCTACAGTAAATCTTCTCCGATTATAATTTAAACGCCTGCAGACTAATATCTTGTTGAATACCTCGTTTCATTAACCTAAATGGGCTCTGATGCTTCAAGTCAAGAGCGAAGGGCAATTTGCTTCCGCAAGGTTGCACAGTCATCACGACGAAAAGCTTTGACAGTGTCACAACTGTCACCAAGAGCAGGTGTGACCTTCTTGTTTAAAATTATGTCTAGTGACATAGGTCCTCAGATTCTTCTTCTGCACGAGTGCACTTCCTCTACGGTTACGTGCTTAGTACCCAGCGCATCTGCACGCATTAACTTAATACATTATGAATTAACTTAACGACCAACGTTTGTTTCTCATACAATTCAACATCATCTTTCTCGCTGATTTGTGAAAAATGTCACTTTTACTTTATGAATGATGTATCCGTTCGCCTTATAAACTTTCATCCACGCGAATTCTGACAGAACTTTATTTAGCTACGGCACGATCACAGTCTTAAATTATGAACTGGATCTTGGGGAAAGGAAGTAAAACTCGGACTGAACAGTATTTAGTTCTAATGATTTAAAACTGATAACAAAACTTTATTTCCAATAAAAATAACGCCCACGTCATTGTCATTATCATAATCGACATCATTATAGTTGTGATGTTCAAGAATTGAGCTTTCTATTGAATACTCGTAGCAGGTCTTTCTCTTTTTTCCCAGTTCTGTAGATTAGTACAGGTAAAATTACCTATATCGGCTACATCAATGATACATTTGCTTTCACTCCTTCCGTACACTAATGACATCGCAACAGATAACCATCAATAATGTCCAGTATAATAAAATATGTAATTTTCCTCTGAAATCTCCGATACCGTAGCAGTGAAACTCCAATTATCCGGACTAATTAGATGTTGACATTACTCGGATATGTTGAAATCTGAATGTTTGGGACAGAAGTGAAAATCGCTCTAAACACATGTTACTGTGAAAGTGCATTATTGCATGTAGGTGTTAAAAAATAAAAGTTTGAACACAAGAAATATTTTTAAAAGAAACAAAGTTACAAATATTTAAAAACAAATAGGATTTTTTTACAAAGTTCTGTATATTCAATTAAAAAATAAAATGAACTTTTCCGATTCCGGGAGTGAAAGCGTTCTGCAAGTTATTGCGCCGTCTTTGGAATAAAGAAAATATTTTTTGTCATTGAATAAATAATATTTTAATTTCCTGAGAATTGATCCGGATAATTGGCGATCCGGATATTTGATGTTCGGATGACTGGAGTTGTGCTGAGTTTCTTTTTATGGTTAGTATAAAAAATTAGATAAAAATCTATTACTGCAATGTTACAATTGAAGTGTTCAGTGCCATAGTCGTCCAAGCGCCGTATTTTAAAAACGAAGGGAACAAGGCTTAAAATTAAGTGATTACTATAATTAAATGAAACATATAGCAAGTACAGTAAAGTGTGCACATTAAAACTAAATGATAGGCTGTGTCAATCTTCATTAAACTATGGTATTCACTTAACTTTAAACCTGGCTTTCTCCGTTTTTAATAAATGGCGCTTGGCCCACTATGACTCTGAACCCTTCAATTTGTGCGCAAGTATCATACTTTACTCCATATACTCAATTACATACCTAACAATGGCACAGTATCTAACACAATGATTTACTCAAATATCTCTGACACGAAAATGTAACATTCCGAACATATTATAAAAAACATGTAACTACTTGTATGGTTCACTCAGCATCACGAAATATTACGATGATAATGACCGAGTAATTCAGTGCCTTGAGGCAAGACAATGGTAAGTGCCATTGGGAAAGTTTTGAGAAATTGCAAAAACAAAGTTTGGAAAGGCCTATGAATCATATATGGTAAAAGATGATGTTTCAGTTCAGTGTATATGATTTAATATAATATTCGTTTTTGTTCAATCATATCTTTAAAATTAAACAATTTTAATAGCAATATACAGGATATACACAACGCTGCATGCCTCATTGGTTGTTTTTAGGCAAGTATTAGACAGGAATTTTTGTCAATAATATCACTGATTGTTGCCACAATTATGTTTAATAACCTGACTATAGGATTTACTTACTAGCATGTAAAAGAAATCTTCCGGGACAAAATTCCGCCACACTGGCGACGTTAATATAACCTCGGCAGTTTCGAGCGTCGTTAAAATATATAACATAATTTAATTTACTAGAGGAAAAATAGAGAGAAAAATAGGGGGGTAATATAGGGGGAAAATGGGGGTTAATACAAGAAATGGAGCAGAAAGCAGAAGAAAATAGAGGAGAATATTGTGACAGCGACGTGAGAATCGAACTCACGACCAGCGTCCCGCAAGAAAGCAGATCGCACAGGCTCCACGGAACATTGAGTGACGTCGCGCGGTGGAGAGAAGAGAGAGGGTGTATTACGACAACGCGACGAGTCTGCGCGCGCAGCTGCTATTTAACGCAGTGAATGTGGAACGACCTTCCCGAATATTCCAGAAGTCTATCGATGTAGAGATATCGAGATAATTCTCTACACACCTGTAGAAAATTCTCGCAACTATGATTTTGCTATAAAAGAGCAGGCGTCAGCGAACTAGAGAGAGTTTTCAGAGTTTTCAGTTATTCAGTCAGTGAGAAAGCCAGAGCAAGCAAGCCAGCCGGAGTTCGACTCGAGTGTGCGTCCGCATCTGCGTCAGCATCCGAAGGCCTGAGTTCGAGTGCAGTGGACCGCAGTTGGAGGGACCCGAGTTCGAGTACAGTGAACTGTCTCTGAAGGTCTGTGGTTCGAGATACCGTGAACTCGAGTGACTGAGATAGAAGAACTGTGAACTGAGAACTGATAGTTCTGATTTGTGAATAGTGCTCTGTAAATATTAGTTAAGATTAACAGTTCATTGTTGTGCGTAATAGTCCAAGTAAACTGTCATTGTCGTCGGTGGAGTGCTATAACGAATACTGTGTTGAGTGAAGATCCAATTGTTGACGAGAGCGTTTAAGGTGAATTGTAGAAAAGAATTATTGTTGTGACGAATAAATTACATTGTTGTTACTAATAAAATTCACAATATAGATGAGAAAATGAGGGGAAAATAAAGGAGAAAAAACAGGAGAAAATAAAGGAGAAAAAACAGGAGAAAATAGAGGGAAAAATAAGAGGATAATAGACGTGATAATAGGGGGGGAAATAGAGAGTAAATGGAGGGGAAGGTGAATGAAAAAATTGAAGTGAAAATAAATGGATTATAGTTTATTTATCCTCTATTTCCCTTCTTTCTGACTTATATTTTCTCCTTAGTGTTGGTTATATTTACTATTTAATTTTCCCTCTAATTTATCCTCTACTTTCTCTACATTTTCCATGTTTTTCCTCGATTTTCTTTTCTATTTTCCCTAATTTGTCCCTCCATTTTATCCATATTTTCTACTTTATTTTACCACTTATTTGTTCTCTGTATTACCATATTTTCTCTCTCGTTTTATTCATTCTTTAATTTATTATTTTTCTTGCTTTCTCGTTTCTTCGATGTCTTTTCCCTATTTCTCTCGTTTAAAGTACTCGGTTAATATTCAGAACCACACTTAGCATCCCCTGTGGATGATGATTCCTCATTTGGACTCATTATTTCTCCTTGCAACAACAATCTCTTCCTAGTAGCTGCCATTTTCACAATACGAATAGCGCTTACCATTGTCTTGACTGGAGTGCAATCAAATTGTTTTCACAATCTTAATAGATGGCAGATATGACCAGAAAAATTACAGACATAGAAAGTAGAACAAGGGAACATTCAGAATGTGGTTTTATCCATACGTGGTCCATATTGGCACTTACCATTGTCTTGCCCTAAACACAGAATTTCGATATAAGAATGCCATGAAATTACCGAAAATCAAATAGAAAAACTCGTTACCTGATTTAAATTTCTTAGCTAATAACCTATTCTCTGGACTCTGCGTTTATTTATTTCAATAAAGTTTTTTATGAAATCCCTTTATTCTATAAAATAAAATTTAGGCCTTAAACTTAAAGGTGATAAACACTTTTGTGAAGTTATATTGTTGCAAAATTAATTATAACAACTACGGGAAAATCTTTCAAAGTTAAATAACTTGTAAGGGGCTGTTTTCGCAGAGTTCCTGCATAATTTATATTTACTCATAATTCGCATTTGTATTTTTACACTTTTTAATGGGAATATTTCTCTCGAGAAGTCCGATTATTCTCAATTAATTTTTGTTACGTGTCATTAATTAATCAGACTCACTTTTAGAATAGTGTTATTCTGATAACAAGGTATTTCTATGGTTGCCTTCTAGGATATCAATCTACTTATCAAAATGAATGGTAAGTGTTAATGCAATAACAATAGACTTACACCCTATTTAGAATAGTAATGAAAAACTTTTGGTTTTTACCATCATTCTTCTCCTGCATCAGTTGTCCACCAGATGAAACATCTGCACTTACCTGAAATGAAAAGAATTCCCAAGTTAGAATATAAGTATAGACACAGGTTATAAATTTCTAACAGACATACAATGTAGACAAAGTACAATTTTGACAAGGAAATTTCCACGCACTCTTCATGCAGCTTACGGTGTTTCGCAACTTCTGAAAGCGATTTTTTAATATTTCTACATACTGTACTTGTGTCCTAAACTCTATAGATATTTTCTTGAGGGAACAATATTGATTTTTTAAATATATTTAAGTACCAGTTTCTCAAATTTTCAGAGATATATCTCTGAAATTTTTACTACATATATATCTTGGGGCAATAGTAAGAAATATAAATTACACTTGGGAGGAAATTAAACGCAGAATAAATATGTTAACTACGTCATAGTTATTATGTTGCTAAAGCAACGTTTTTGGCACTATGCTGTAATAACTGAATTATGGACCATATTGAACTTGATAACAATGTCTTTATAATGCTAGAGTTGCATGAATTTTAAGTACACTTTCGTACATATGAAAAATAATATTAGAAGTAATTACAATACATAATAGTAAAATTATCTTCATGAAAAATTAAATACATAAATTTGCTTCAACCTTAAAATGCATATATTTTTTAATTAATTGAGTATGTCCTAACGAGTACAACTTAATTTTGAGATTATAAAACCATTGTCTTTAGTATGTAATCCACAGAGAAAAAGTTAATGTTTTTATCATTTCATTTCATTTAGTGTTCTTTCCAAGGGCAGGTCTTTCACTGCAAACCTATCTTTCTCCAATCTTTCCTATTTTCTGCCTTTCTCTTTGTAATCTTGTTATATGGGTATTTATTAAATGATTTCATTTAGGCATGCATTTCAAATAATAGTAAAAAAAAAAAACATAACGGTGGGAACCTAAGCATAACATAGGGATCAAATTGTTGTAAAACGCATATAACATAGCGGAAAGTATGTAAATAAACAAAGAGTAGTGATGTCAGAGTGCGTAGTAATGGCAAAAAAGAGTAATAATTTCTCATGTCTCCATGTTAATTAATCAGTCAGTACACTCTTTTGAGCCAGATACCCAGCTTCTGAAGCCGTCAGCCTTCTGATCTAGCAGTAGGTCTACATATTTTCCCCTGTTAAGAATTTACGTTTTATTGTAAGAGACACAATACATTTTTATAAGTTTTCGGCTCTATTATCTTAGCATGTACAGAACAATCCGCATTGTAAATGTACAATATTGTATAACAGTAGTGTTTGAAATTTACAATACATTCTATTTACAATGTGAGTACACGTAAGCGCATTGAGAATTTAGGCCATTCAACAGACATTGGGATTGATTGGAAAGTCTATTTCCGAAGAGGGCGGTTCCAACGAAAAAAAATCTAAGCTAAGAAAAGCACGGGAGAAAAATTTGGAGTGAAGAGATTAGGTTCGTGACCTATTTCTTGTAGGTCTCATTCCAACTCCTCTTTCGTTATCATCTCTGAAGTCACTTTTTTCCTTATCAAAGTTGTCACTTTTAAATAAAAAAAAATCAATGCTTGTTCACCGGAAAATAATTTCTTTCACATTTTTCACTGACTTTACAAGGTCGACCAGTTTAATTTCTTTAATTTTGCAATGAAATCATCATTCCTTCACTCTCGCATCCTTGCTTCAGATTAAAATAAGAGTTCCGTTTTCAGAAGAAGCGATTTTTGTTTCTTCCTACAAACTGGAACCTAGTATTCTAAGTATTTCGGAAAGACTTATAGGTTTCATCATCAGAGCAAATAGCTGCAAAACGTCTTATCATTAAGAAAAGCTGTGTCAAATTGTTGGACATATTTAGTCTAACGATCACGGATAACCTGTATGTCTTCATTAGGACACAGTCGCAGTGAAAGTGTAGGCATATAATCTCTTAACATTTTCACGTCTCATACAACGACAAGATATTCAGAATACAGAAATTCAGAAACCTTGCATTATAATACAAAGTGCATGAAGGACATAACGCTAAGTATTGTAAGAAACTGTTTAAATGACCTGATCAAGCTAGAGTAATATGTAAAATTAACATGTATCACAAACAAAATTAACATTTCAACTTAAAATATACAGTAGCCTAACTCTGAAAGCGATATTATGACTTTATTTAAGAAGACTGTAAGCAAAACGAATGAAATAATATAAGATAGGAACTGGCTGAATAATGAGATAAATTATCATTATCATCATCATCATCATCATCATCATCATCATTATTATTATTATTATTATTATTACTATTATTACTATTATTATTATTATTATTATTATTATTATTATTATTTGTAGTAGGCGTAGTGGTGGTAGTAGTAGTAGTAGTAGTAGTAGTAGTAGTAGTAGTAGTAGTAGTAGTAGTAGTAGTAGTAGTAGTAGTAGCAGTAGCAGTAGTAGTAGTAGTACTAGTAGCAGCAGCAGCATTAGTTATTACTTTAGTAGTACTAATAGTAGTAGCAGTAGCAGCAGTAGTAGTAGCAGCAGCAGCAGAATTAGTTATTACTTTAGTAGTAATAGTAGCAGTAGTAGTATATGATTATTTATATTGATTACTTATTATTTTGATTATTTATATGCTGATGTTATGGCATTTTGAATTTCAGTTTTATAAAATATTTTTTCTCGAATGAAAGTGAAAAACGTTTGTAAGGCAATTAAAATTTGTATATTCATTACTGTTAAATATTAGTTTAATATTTAATTAGCAAGCTTTTGTAAATTATGTTAAAACACCGATCTTCTAAGGATAAAATCGTTAATAGGGCCTATAATAATAATAATAATAATAATAATAATAATAATAATAATAATAATAATAATAATAATAATAATAATAATAAATGCGACAAAGTCCTTGATTGTAAAATACAAATTAAATAGGATGTTATCAATGTTTCTGTAGTAACAGGCCTACGACTATTTGCTTAGAGTAGATAGTACGTAAGATCCAATATCTGATAGTAATATTTTAGTTTTCTGTTACAGAGAAAATTATATTGAGATAATTCTTAAATCGATTATGAACATAGTGACTATAAACAGAGGATAATGGAGTAGTGATGTAATGGGAGTAAAATAAAACATATTATGTATATTAAGAAAACATTTCTTTTTTTGACAGTGCCATAATGAAAACGAAAAAATTTATATGATGTTTCGTAATTCGAATTCCGGATATCACTGCGATACAATCTAGCTGGATCAACCTCATAATAATAGTATGCATAGTATATATTTCGTAAAAGACCACCAATGGTCTACGTAATTTTGAACAGGATACTACACACTACATCTTACAATTTCTTCTATGACGCCAATATGAGCTGAAACGGTCATATTTAAATCAATAATAATTACAATACGTAAAGGTAGACTGCTGCTTGATGGAACATGCAGGACTTGCTGACTTAATATCACTTGATACCGAAACCACAAAGAAATGAAGATTGAAATAGCGACTATTCACAAACTTTTTCTTTCAGATAAAGAGGGAGACAAACTTTCATTTTCTATTTCTCCTTTCTTGGGAATGTATTAAAAAAGGTACGTATTCAATAGATTTTCAAATTCATTCAAACTTTTTTAATAGTAGATTGAGTGTATGAAGCAGTCTCTCGATACAAAACCAAACAGAAGAAAGAGATGCATTTCAGATAACCGTCCCTGCAGATTAAGTTTTGCAACAGGCTTGGAGCACGGAATAATGTGACCTTATGTAGAAGGTAGCAAAATTTTATACGGAAACTGAACACGCATGTTCTAACAGTGGCTTAGCTCTTTCATGCTCAGAGCTGGAAGTACAATCTAATGAAAAGTCAAATCACTCATTCTGTATTTCCGTTTAAATTCTATCAATATGATCGAATATAATGTTATTATTTTAAAAGTTGACGATTTCACAGGCTTATTCGCATCGGCCGTATCGTACGTTAAAATACACAACGTTTAAGAGCTTTTTACTTAGAACTACGTTATTGTTTTCGATATGGTATTTCGCCAAAAGCTTTATAACGATGTCTACAATATTTATTAAAGTGTTGCATTAGAATTGCTTAAAACTTTACAACAAATGAACATATCGAATCGAAAAATGTATTGTAGTGTAGTCCAGACGTGCTCACGGCGGGAATTTTGCAATTTGGGCGTCCGGTGCACTAGGCGTGCATGCACTGGAAACCTGTTGTACATGCAATCAGACAGTGTCGCGCGCTCAATCCTAGCGTAACCAAGCAGTAACATCGCTGGCGGTTTGTAAAATGGATAGAGCTACTGACATGGTATGTACCGTAGTCATTCATCCATTTACTTATTTATTACTCAGATACTTATTTCGTTACCGATTTACTCGTATTTATTTATTTCATTTCATTTCTTGTTTCTTTTCTATCTTTATTTGTTTTTATTTATTTATTATTCTTCTTTTTTCTTAATTTATTTAATTATTTCTTATTCTTTCTCACTTTAATTATTTATTCATTTATTATTTAATCTTCATGTATTGTGGGTCCATATCACCACGGCATGGCGCTTCCTCAGGTTGCGAATCGAGGAGACGGCCTCCAGATATGGAGGTAACTGTGAATATATTGACTAAGCAGTCGTGGACAGCCGATGAGGGGTGGTCCTTCAGCTTGGGGGTTGGGCGAAGGGCTAACAACCCATCACCGTAAAAAACAGCTCGTTACGAAACCTCAAAATAAGCCTCGGAATGGGACTGATTCTATGGCACGATCAGGTGTTTGAGAATATGGTGCTTAGGAAAATATTTGGGGCTAAGAGGGATGAAGTTACAGGAGAATGGAGAACGTTACGTAACACAGAACTGCAGGCATTGTATTCTTCACCTGACATAAGTAGGAACATTAAATCCAGACGTTTGAGATGGGCAGGGCATGTACCACATATTATGGGCGAATCCAGAAATGCATATAGAGTGTTAGTTTGGAGCCCGGAGGGAAAAATATCTTTGGGGAGACCGAGACGTAGATGGGAAGATAATATTAAAATGTATTTAAGGGAGATGGTATATGATGACAAAGACTGGATTAATCTTGTTCAGGATAGGGACCAATGGCGTGCTTATGTGCTGGCGGCAATGAACCTCCGGGTTCCTTGAAAGCCAGTAAGTAAGTAAGTATGTACGAGGCGCATCCAGAAAGTAAGTTTCCCTATTAAAAAAAAAGAACACACACTTTCACGAAAACATTATTGGCAACAGGTACACCAATGTTTCAGCTATTTTTCAACATAGCCACCATCAGAATTGAGACACTTGTATCGTGGGATCAACTTTTGTATCCCTCTGTCGTAGAACTCTGCCGCTTGTGAATGGAACCAGCGTGTGACAGACGTCTTCAGCTCTTCGTCGTTGCCAAAACGCTCACCGGAGGACAGGAATTTCTTGAGGTGCAAGAAAACGTGAAAATCGCTGGGAGCAAGATCAGGACTGTAGGATGGATGATCAAACAACTCCCAGCCAAATTCCGTCAAAACAGCTGCTGTGCGCCGAGCCGTATGTGGGCGAGTATTGTCATGGAGGAGCACAACACCTGCTGTAAGCATTCCACGCCTCTTGTTTTGAATGGCACGTCGCAATTTTCGCAGTGTTTCACAGTAACGGTCAGCGTTCACTGTTTCACCTCTTGGAAGGAAGTCAATGAGCAGAATGCCCTTCCTGTCCCAGAACACCGTGCACATCACTTTCCGTAACGAGAGCGTCTGCTTGAATTTCGTCCTGACCGGAGATCCACTATGCCGCCAATGCATTGACTGCTGCTTGGTTTCCGGGGTGAAGTGCGAAATCCAAGTCTCATCGCCCGTGACGATCCTGTCGAGGAACTCGTCGCCGTCATCGTGATACCGTTGCAGAAATGTCAGTGCTGCTCCTAAACGTTGCATTTTGTGTTCGGATGTCAGATTTTTCGGCACCCACCTGGCACACACTTTTTTGAACAGCAGGTGCTTAGTGACAATCTCATGCAACAAGGATCGCGATATCTGCGGAAAATGGCTGCTCAACTAAGTAATCGTGAAGCGACGGTTCTCCATGATGCAATGCCGCACCAGCTCAACACGATCATCATTGATGAGGAACGTCGCCCACTGCGCTCTTCATCATGGACACTTTGACGACCTTCGGAAAACTGCCTACACAGCGACGCACCATCTGCTTACTCATGATGTTCGGCCCACAGACCTGACAGAGCTGCCGATGAATTTCAATTGGCGCAATGCTTTGTGATTAAAGAACTTTATCACCGACCGAACCTCGCAGGCGGCGGGAGAAGGAATAAGAGCTTCCACTTCGGACCACTGCTGCTACGCTACTGGCACCAGACGGGACCTGTCCGGCTGGCATATGATTGATACATCATAGATATGTTATGCATGCGCAATTGACAAGGCTAATTACGTTTACTTTCAAGGGGAAAAATCGGGAAACTTACTTTCTGGATGCGCCTCGTAAGTAAGTATTATTTAATCTGGTAGAGATAATGTCATCAGGCCTTCTCTTCCCCCCTGCTAGGGAATTATAACTAGAATATCAAGAATGCAATTACAATTAAAATTACAATTAATATTACATTTACAGTTACAATAAAATGAAAGTACTAGAACATAACTTGATCACTAACGTCTAGACAATTTATGATAGAATTTTAGGAAAAAGGGAGTATTAGTTACTGAAGTATAAATTAAACAAAGAATAATATAATATTAAGGGTGAAATCACTCGAGAGTGAAGTATTTTATGCTTTAAAAAGAGAACTATTTACAAAGAGAACAGAACAAGTACTGGCACTACATTTAGAGTGATTCAACGTTCAAAATAAGAGGACGATTTCTTCTGTTCAAACTGGCGAACGTGCCAAATGCGTAGTATGTGGACACTGTTATAGTAAAAAAAAATATATAACGTTGAGCCTCATTACAACACCAGGCATGTTCAAACATAGGCCTGTAGTAACACTGTTAGATATGAGAGAAAGCGTTGAACAAAGAACGTGTCTATGAATTCTTCGATCTGCTGGAAAACATTAGTGACATATAAAAATTGTAATCCACGAGAATTTTCAATGTGGACGAGAGTGGCTTCTCCACAGTGCAGAAGAAGACACAAAAATTCGTGGCGAGGAAAGGTAAGAAACAAATGTGTGTGATATCGAGCGGAGAAAAAGGAGTGAATACAACGATGGTATGTTGTGCCAGTGCATCTGGTCAGTATGTCCCTCCCATGATTATTTTCAAGAGGCAGCTGATGAGTAATGATCTGTCTGTTGGTGCTCCACCAGGCAGTATTGTTACAGTTTCATAAACTGGCTACATCAACTCCGAATTTTTCGTCAAATGGATGCAACATTTCATTTCCTCCGTCCATCCTACCAAAGAAGGGACAGTATTGCTGTTGCTTGATAGACACACCATCCACAGCAAGAACTTAGATGCTCTGATTCTTGCTCGGGAAATCGGCGTAGCTATGCTGAAACTTCCAGGACACACCACTCATCGCCTTCAGCCACTTGATGTGGCTTTCTTCAGTCCACTTGAAGTGTATCAAGCTTGAAAAAGTGGCTACGTACTTATTTGGTAAACTATTAGCCTCTTCCAAGTGTAGAGACTTTTAGGAGAGGCTTATGGCAGAGCAGCAAAGATTTCCACAGTAATTAGTGGATTCAAATCGACAGGTATATGGCCTGTCAATAGACGTGTGTATGGGGATCATTATTTGCAGCTACCGACACTCTAAACAAAGTTCCTTCTGAAGGAGATGTTCAACCTAGCAGCATCATAACTTCTGGGCGGGCCCTTCAAGACACCCCTAGATGCAACAGGTAGGCTAATAAACTGAAACCATAAAATAAATTTATTGTAATTAGGCTAAAGGAAAATAAAGTCAGTGTTTGAATAGTTATATTTTTTCTTCTTCAATTTCAGGATGCTGACTGTCTCTATTGAAAACATTATGTCAATGCCAACGCCATCTCCGAAACTTCAAGCAAGAGCTCGCCATTCTCAAGCATCATGTGAACTGACCAGCAGTCCCAACAAAAACGCTCTCATATTAGCCAAGGGAAAAAACAAATCTTCAATCTCAACAGCAAAAAGGAAAATTGTTTGGTTTCCTGAAACTAGCAAGCGAACAAAGACAGAGCTTGATGATCGGTTCTGTGAAATGTGCGATGAATGTGGGGCAGAAGACATGATTAGATGTTTAAAATGCAAAAAATGTGTCCATTAAAAATGCGCAGAAGTAAGGAAATCAGTAAAAAAAATATTTTATACTAACTACAAGTGGAAATAAATTGTTTGTGCAAAACATTTATGTGGTACAATTTAGGAACCCAATGGTACAATTTAGGAAACCAGTTGCCAAATTTTTGCTCATTGCAGACATTTAGAAAGCTCAACCTAATAACTTTAGGTTAACTTCAAATAAACTTTTTTTTAGGAAAATCCTCCCAACATACTTGGAATTAAGATGCCGCTATTAAAATAATTCAACAGTTGTCAGTTAAAATTATAAAAAATTAAATTTGTACAATGGTACAAATTAGGCAACTCTTCCCTAAGCACTCTCAGAATACTGCTTACTGGTTGCATTAACGAACACAAAGAAGAAATAATTTTCCACACGCATATATTCACTGACAATTTTTTTTTAATTAACGTTATTCTACTCATTACGAAAGTAAAACAAATGAAACGGAATTAAAAGGAATAAATTATCTGGTCGCTACTAGAATACCTCGTCACATTGTAAATTAGTATCCAGCGGACAATAGATCCTTAATTCGATCCTTAAAACGTTGGGTAGATACCGTAACAGAACCCTAGGTCCAAAACATGCAACGATGATGAAGATGATGAAATTAGCTGGTCGTCGGCAAACAGGTATCCATATATCTCACGCATCAAGTTTCCTGGTAGAATTGCAGAAATCTAGAGGACGAAATACTTCGGTGACAAGTAATAATTTGGTGACTAAATCACCGGATGGCAAAAGTGAAACGGTGACGAACTACGTAGGTGAGAAGTTATAAAATGATGTCGTAAATTCCTGGTCCCGCACGAAATACTATTAGAGGAGCATTGCTTGCTTGATTTCGATTATTAATTTACTGTTAAAAGTAATGCATTTTTACAATGTTTGAGTTCATCATTCCGTTGATTGCAAGATGTAAAAGTGTCTAACATGTTTATGCTTTTATATGTGCAGAACATTATTGCCCAATCTAGAAAAATGAGAAAAGATAACTACCAAACTGAATATCGAACCTCAACAATAAAATTACATTCATTATTTTTGCAGAATGATTACATTTTATATCGGCAAGTAATTAGTATCCAAACAGTTTAAATTCAAATAAGAACCTGCGCACTATTCGGTAGAATATAAGAAATGATATGTAGTATCCAACAACATAGAGACCTGGACAATAGACAAGAGGACCGTGTTTGGTGGCCATGCAGTTATCTACATTTCTGGCAGTTTGGTGCGAGGTTCGTGGTTCAATCTCGGCCAGTACAATATATTTTAGAGAACAATAAAAATCTTAGCATGGTATTCTCGGGGACAGAAATAAATCTGTGTGCCTCGTGTCGTAAATTTACATCCTAGTAAATGGCCCCAAACCTTTGCGTTTTCGCCTAAGGCGATCCTTCAATAATAATTAATTGTCCTAAATAAAGATATACTCCATAGAAGAATTTCTTATATGCATATATAGCTGTAAATTCAACTCCCTCCTCGTCGTTAATAAATGAAACGTGGCAAATATGAAAAGTTGTAGAGTTTGTATGACCAGCGTGTATAAATAGGAGCAGTCCTAATTAAATTGTCCGATGTCAACAGAAGTAGTAATAGTAGTAGCAGTAATAGTAGTATTTTATTTGATAACATTTTCAGTGCTAGAAATTACTCAGCAGTGATTCTACCAAATGGAGTTGTAAAACTTTTAATGCTAGAATTTAAAAAAAACGTGAAGGATTATTCCGGATTATGGAATATGGATAATGACGACTACTACGTAATGATGACGATGATGATGAGGACCTGGTCATTTCACACAGGGAATAGGCCTATTCGCACAATGATATAATTCAAACAGGACAATTCACACAAGACATTTCGAACAGGATTATTCACACAAAAAAATTCAACCAATACATTCAATCTCGTAAATAATGATACAACAAAAGTAGCATAACCATGGTTATTTGGGACTGATAATGAACCTACTGTCGCTCCCGCGCAAATAATTCAGCGCGAATTGAAAAGGTTTCCAGCAGAAGTTCTGCCGCATCTTCCCCTAAGAGAAACTTTGAAAAGACAAATTAACAGAAGACAGCAACGAAATTTACCAGCAAATCCGAAATCATTACCAGATATTCAAATGTTACCCCGTGAATTTCGTGTTACGAAAACAGGATAATGTTTATTTTTTTTTATTTATTACATCTTTGATGAACACGGAAACAAAAATGAAGATGACTATAATGTATAATTGCGTTTGTCTCAAAAACCATTTTGGAAAATTAACGTGATCCACAACGTGGCATATCGACGGAACTCTTAAGACAACTCCTGACATCTTCAGATAGTCACAACGCATGGAGAGTAATCTGGCCATTCATTATCTTTCGTTTATGCGTTACTACCAAATAAACAACATTGTATGAAGTAGTACTCTAAGTAACCATACAGAAGTGCTCCGATTACAACTGGGAAACGCCACAGCCAACCGTGATAGTATCGGACTTCGAGAAGAGTATAACTAATGCTGTTAAAAAATTGTTCCAGCGGGCTAAAATGAGGTTATGCTCCTTTACCTCAAAGTGCCTGGCGAAAAATGCAAAAATTAGGGTTCCATGGCACTTATAATAATCTAGTCATGGTACCAATAGCGAAGCATTTGGAAAGATTTTAAGGGGAGGCAGAGGTGAAATTTTCGAACAAAACTGAAGAAAAAATGAAAATTTGGTTTTTTCCATATCTATTATCTTTATTTTGATATTCCAATGTTAGTTTTTGATTTTGTGCCCTTAAAAGTATGAAATTAAAACCAAGATAACTGTATTACTATATTATTCCCATAATAAACTAATACTTATCATTATTTATATACCTTCTCTGAACATATAAATTAAAAGAAATATTGAAAATTTCTTACAATATGGTGCATGGAGCATTTTATATCAAACGATATAAAGTTTTATCAAATTATTAATATTTACAGAACTATTGTACTTAGAAAGTTGAAACTTGGTATGTCCATTACTAATAACATACTTAGTATCCATGATCAATTCCAAACAAACCGGATAAATTTTGTGGATTTTGAAATATTCACCTCTGCCTCCCCTTAAGCCTTACATTTGTCTCCGTTACGGTTATTGCAAACGCCTTTCGCGATATGTTAGGCACAATCCCAAGGAATATATATGAATTTTCCAACGACTTCGAAAAGAAAAAAAAAATATTGCGGTTCGTGCGAGAGGAATACTTCCTGCTGATGAAGCTCGATACTCACCAAATTTATGGAACCAGTTTCATGCCATCAGGAGTAATGAATTTCGTACCAACAACGTCACGGAGGCATGGCATAACAGATTCCAGACACTAGTAACAAAGAATCACCCTTCCATGTATAAGTTGATCCAGAGGCAGAAGGAAGAATCGGATGTAGGAACAATGGTCCAAAAACTGGATGTCTGCCGAACTATAAAACAAGCACAGAAAAGGAAGTACAAGGATTTAAATTTGAGATTGCAAAACATTGCAACCAGATACGATGAGTACAAAGGTGGCGGAAGGCTTGAAAATTATTTACCTGGACATGTGCCTATAAAATTCTGTAATGCATTTTTTTTTTCACTATATTGAATGATATGATCCATTACTCTCGAATAAAAGTTCCTTTTGTGTAAATATTCCTTCTGTGAATTGTCTTTAGGTGAATTGCCCTGAGTGTATTTTCCTTTATGTCAATTGACCAGCGTGTGAATTACCTTTGCATGAATATTCCCTATGTGAAAGTTCCTAGAACCCGAATATGATTTATTAACAATAACAGTTTAGAGAGAAGTGATCGTGGTATTAATCCAAACTTTCGCTTACAGTGTACGATGAGGCCTGAATATAAGGGGAATATACAAGCAACTCCCGACTTCTATTCATGCATGCATAGGCTTCCCTCTTGTACAGGTATTCGTAAATTGAATGTTTTATTTAATGACGCTCGCAAATGCCGAGGTTGTATCAGCGTCGCCGGTGTGTCGTATTTTTATCCCGCAGGAGTTCTTTTACATTCCAATAAATCTACTGACATGAGCCTGTCGCAGATAAGGAGTTAGGTACAGCTTACAGCAGTAAAATGTTTGGAAATATTCAACATTTTTTTTCATACATTACTGTATCTTGTACAATAATGAAAATTGGTATGTGTAAAACACTGTCCTTCTGTTATATGAAAAATATATTTTTACGATTTAAAAAATTATTTATATATATACTTTTCAAAATTCAATATGATGACAGCTGACTGTGCAGTGATGAAGCGTTTCCCTCATAACTCATAAACTTGTTAACTTTCTTACATTCTCTCTTTTCTTCACGACTGGCATTTTGGAAGGGTCATGTGTGATGTTTAGTGTATTGTAAGGAATATTAAATTCCTTGCTGGTCTTGTAAACAGACACCAAAATTCTCTCACTCAGATTTATTTTCTGTGCAAGAGTGACACAAGAAGTCCTTGCGGTATGTTACAAGCCCCTGACTTTTTCATGGAATCATTTTTGCACTGCAAATGAGAACAAATAACAATCATGCTCTTTCAACTAGATTCCTTAATAAATAATATTTTTGAGATTGGAACCTGAACTTTTGTTATGGACTATTAATATTAGGTAGTGTTATTTACATTTCATCGCTTCAATAAATATATAACTATTACTTTTATCTTTCTTTTTAACTAGATAAAGCAAGAAAAACTTACACATAATTAATAGTATTTTCTACTGGGATCGAGCCCGTGAATCTGTCATATCAGTATTGTTTCTTGTACTATTACTCAGCACCAAATGTAATTAATCTCAATCACTCAATTGAGGACGTTATTTATTATTAGGTTATTTTACGACGCTTTATCAACAGCTTAGGTTATTTAGCGTCTGAATGAGATGAAGGTGATAAAGTCGGTGAAATGAGTCCGGGGTCCAACACCGAAAGTTACCCAGCATTTGCTCATATTGGGTTGAGGGAAAACCCCGGAAAAAACCTCAACCAGGTAACTTTCCCCGACCGAGAATCGAACCCGGGCCACCTGGTTTCGCGGCTAGACGCTCTAACCGTTACTCCATAGGTGTGGACTAAAAATTGAGGACGTACCTGCAGTAAGAGCCCATACTCCAAAATGCTGTTCTGAGATATATAGTTGAATTTTTTTAAGCAGTGCACTAAATGCACTAACCAATGAGTATGAAACTGCTGGATAAGTAGTATTGTGCTTTTTACAAAATATAACAGAAATGCTTAAAGCATTTTAATCCAATGTTATATATTTAAAGGATAATGTATTCAAGTAATGCATGTTATGAACCCTTTTTTTCTGGATAACGTACTTTCAATTCAAAAATAAATATAAGCTGTGTGTAGTCTTTATAAAAATTTATTATTATTTATATTTTTATATAAAATATAGTAATATTATTAATAATATTCATTAACATTTTTAGAACTTGAAATATTTTCCACATAGCACAGCAAATAACGAACATTTTGAAAAGTTAGAAATGTTTTGAAAAGAAAATAACGAATCATGAACATTTTGACTTTATGACATTTTTCCGCACCAAATAACAAATCACGAACATTTTGAAAAGTTAAAAATGTTTTCAAAACAAAATAAGGAACAGAACTTTATCAGACAAGGTAACACATTATGAACTTATTGAATAGTAAAAAAATGTTTTTCAAACGAGGTAGGACATTATTTTTGTTCATTCCACAATCATATTTTCCACACGATTTCCCTGCTCATCTTTGTCATCACTTTCATTCTCCTCTTCATCTTCCATAGTCTCAGAAGTTTGGAAAAGAGACTCATAAAATAAGCGGCTTTCCTCTTTTACATACTCGGTGTATCAAAAGGTCAGTTAAGGAGGTGATTCAGGACCTTATTTGCAACAAAAAATCCTAATACACTTTTTCAATATTCATCCCCGTTTACGATCCCGGCCACTTAGTCACTCATAATGAGTGCACCTCTGCACAAGTGTGGACATTGTGCCAACTGTCATACATATATGACGCGGGGCTGAGGGTAGGCCACTAGAGGGAACCCAAGGGGTGGAACTAAAACTGAGAAGATTCGATCCGACATCGGGATGGGAATCCAGTGTAGCTTAGTGGACAGAGCGTCAGCACGTACAGCTGAAAACCCAGGTTCAAATCCTGGTGCCGGAGAGAATTTTTTTCTGTTCCACTCTTCCATCATCATTTGATGACGCAGAATTTCTGCACTGAAATATCCTCTGTACTTCGGTACATCGTAATATATTTATGTCGTGTTCGGTGGAATTTTGAAGGTGTGATTCACAGGAAATTTGTCCCAAACAGACGTGAAGTCGATTCTCAAAAGCTAGAACGAGTTCATGAATTTTTTTGGAGAGAGGTATCCGCCATAATTTAGTCGAAACATAATTCTCTCGCAATAGGGCAATGAAGACCCCACACCGCTCGAACAAACATGAAAAATTCTAGGAATTGGAAGGAATCTCCTGCTATCACATTCGGTATATCTTATGGCTTCAGGTTAACATTTATTTCGATCCATAGCCCAGTACCTGCGTGGGAAAATTCTTCATAACTTGTAAGGCATTGAAATGAGCATCACCGTATTCTTCGCATAAAAAAAAGAGGCTGGTATCATTTCGGGACAACAAACCTCGCTGAAAGGTGGTTGAAGACCATAGAATCTGATGGCTTTTACTTTGAAGTTTTGATAAATATCGTGTCAAAATACACTCAAACTAAAATTTTGGTCCAGGACCGATGTTAGGCCTACATATGAAAATTTATTTATTTTTTTATTATGGTTTATTTAACGACGCTCGCAGCTGCCGAGATTATAAAGGGACATAATTTTATTTTTAGTAATATTTTTAATATTAACCTGGCTATACCGTTGGATCAACGCCGTTTGTTACCCCCTTCCACAACTGGAGCTCGATGATACTGGCGTAATATACAAACAAATCACTTTACTAGGTATAGGAGGGAAGAAAAGTAGTTCATCTATTTAGGTAAACTAGGAAATATCGCGCTTTTGAGTTTGACCAATTTCATTAGGTTTTTATTTAATCAAAATACAGTACTGTATTAACACTTAGTGTTTTTACTCACGAACTGGGCTGTCCATGTGGACGTGTTCATTATGCTGTGTATATAATACTGTCTACAGCACATTAGCGTACAATATAGAGAATGAAGTGAAATTGAAATTAATCATAATATGGATATTTAAACACATTTTTAAAAATGGTGGCTGTTCATTTCGATACAGACTTCAGTTCTAATATGTATATTAACGCACTATAGACTACTGTACCTAATGCCAATTACCAGTTTCGTCCTTCGTACTAGTAACTCATATTGAAATAATTCTGTACCTACTCTATAAAAGAATACCTTACGTACTGTAAATTCAGTCTTCACTTCTGTCCGATCCGAAAAGATAAAATTACTCAGTCATACTATCTACTGTCCGTCCAAGTGGTTATGTTGTAGGGTCGCAGAAAGGGAGGAAATCACGTGACAGTCAATTACTTAACGAGGCCCTTTTATTTAAGTTATTCTAAACAGTTGTATAATATTATGCAGACATCAAATTCCTAACAGAAATTGATGTTCTCAGAAAAGAGCTGAGACAGCCCAGCCACTAGCTGGCGAATAAAAGCTGGTGGGGGAAACCGGGATACGACGTAGAGAAATGTACGACAGTACCTGTGCGAAAATGATTCAATATTGAAAGCTCTTTCGTCACTGGAAAACGCGAATATATGTTTGGAACGTACTGTTTACTATGACCGTAAGGCTACTATGACTGTATATGCGGTCTTGATCTGTGTGGAGGACGGTTGAACTTCATTAGTAGAAGGGGTGGGAGTGAAGTTCATTCAAAAACTCAGGTACAATAAAAATTGAAGTAAAAAATAAAATGAAGTCTCTGTATCAGCGTCGCCGGTGTACCGGAATTTTGTGCCGCAGAAGTTCTTTTGCATGCCATTAAATCTACTGACATAAGCCTGTCGCATTTAAGCACATTTAAATGCCATCGACCTGGGCCGGGATCGAACCCGACACTATCTGTATAATAACCATCAAGGATCACTGAGACGTCAGCGAATGTGTGTAGGATAAAAAAGCAGCATTCTAAAATCTGTCGATACTCCAAGCCATTTATGGAAGATACGCCACTGGTTGGGTTGGATCAAAGATGATGTTTATCGTGAGAACCATCAGTCATACACAAAGGAGAGTGACGTGCGATTAACAAGCAGATGTGTGTTTTCCGCGGTGAAATTTTGAAGACAACAAAGCCTAAGATTAAAATCAATACAGGCGCCAGGCGCGTGAATGGTTTGGGCCAGTAGTGACCTCGACCGTGTAATACTTCCGACCTGCAGAGATTTCCAGGGCAGTGTTGCCTAGTATTAACCCGAACGAGATCGGTAGGGAAATTATATAATATTGGCAAACCATGAACCTAACTCCTCTGATAGCTTATTACTAGAACGAGGGCTTCTCACTCCTCCGAATTCGGGTTTGACACCTGGCGAGACCGGAGTGAACGAGATCGGAGAATAGCGGTTTTTATTCTGGGTTCTCCTCAACTTCACAAATTTCATTCCAGCAACACGCTCCATTTCACAATACGTTACCCTTAATTTAACATTCTTTCATCTCGTCCGAAAATATGGCACAGTGTGGTGTAGGAGCCTCAGTGATATAAATTGATATTCTCATCCAGACATAATTCTCTCTCTCTAAAGTTCACGACCGTAGATCGATGAACGAGGGTCGTGGACGCCTAAATGAGACCGGGGCCAGTCTTTCAATGTGATGATTGCTAAGCAGCTGCACTTCCACTCAGATGGCAGTACAAGAAATATTTCGGTCCTTCCTCAGAGAAAAATTAAATCGGCACCATAAAAATGGCAGAAATTTCTCATGCGTTTGACATTTTTTGGAACAATTGAGTTCTTTAACACAGCAGATCGCACTTTTGGGCGAGTCATTTATTTGCGACTCCCCCCCCCCCCAATATCATACCAGTAAGTAACCTCATTCAAAAAATACAAATGCCTGTAAGATGGAGAACAACGATAATTTTACTCAAACTAGTAGATACCACCTAAATTCTAATGTGCCTATACCTGCAAGACGAGAAATTAAAATATGAAAACCTATTTTCCAATTATTTTTGGCTTTTTAGACTGACCTTCATTTCTATAATATTTTTAAATACTTAGAACACTCGAAATACTGGTTTTCAAAGTCAAGATGTTAACGTAACAGCCAAGAGATGAAATCGACGGAATTATAAGGAAATTTAATTTCTGGTAGACATTATTGGACAGAAAGAACATTTATTATTCCAGTACAGACCGATTATTTAGTCCTGACAGTTCAGCGACGCGAAAGAGGGGAAGTAATAGGAGTAGTGGAGAGAGCTCGAGAGTAGAGGTAACTGCGAACGGTCGGTAAAGGAATGCAGTACAGCTTAATTGTACTAGAAACATACCGCTATATCGCACGCATGACATCCGAAGGCAAGCGAGTGACTAACTCAAACACCCCTTGGAGTAACTAAATGGACTCGCCTGACCCAGGCGCACATCTCCGGCGACTGTCAAGACTAAAGAATCGTACTGTACATTAATGAACTCACGGAAAATTTAGCAATCGTATGACATGACAAATTCCTAGTTTGTTTTTTTTTTTTTAATATACAGTTTACTTTCCACAATTTTAATCAACAGCTTTATGAATATCTTCTGCAAGAAACTCAAAACAATCATGACAGTGACAGATAGGTACTGAATCCGTTTGTAAGTTGCATTCAATCGGCTGAATTCTAAAAGAAATATTAAGGAAAAGGCTTTGACATGTATGTGCTTACTGATGGAAAGTTAAGAGTGTAAGTGTTTTCACAGAGCGTAGATTAGTTTCAGATCAGAAGAATGTAAGAATAACTCGAGCTTGCAAAAGAAACTCTTCAAGTTTTGATAGCATTTGGAAACTCGTATTTATGCAAAATAAATTTCCAGGCTATGATTTCAATCAAAATAAAAGCGAGAAATATAATTTAAATTGGAAATGATATAATTGTGCGCCTATTGAATACGAACCCAAGACTTGAGAAACTATTTTCTCAAAAGCAGACAGATTTATAGTATTAATTATATTTTAGTTTTGCTATTTCTGATTTTTTTATTATTATTTGTAGGCCTACGTCCAATTTTGTATCTGTTTCTGAATATAACATACATACATTACACACAGTACACACACTACACAACATACACAACACATATAATAAAGACACACATACAAGCAGGGTAGGTCTTGAACTGCAAACCCAGCATTCTCCAGTCTTTTCTTTTTCTGCCTTCCTCTTAGTTTTCACATGATCCACATATCTTAATGTCGTCTATCATCTGATATCTTCTTCTACCCCGAACTCTTCTCCCGTTCATCATTCCTTCCAGTGCATAAATGTGTTTTTTTTGGTACGTTATTTTACGACGCTCTATCAACATCTTCGATTATTTACCGTGTGAATGAGATGAAGGTGATAATGCCGGTGAAATGAGTCCGGGGTCCAGCACCGAAAGTTACCCAGCATTTGCTCATATTGGGTTGAGGGAAAACCCCGGAAAAACCTCAACCTTGTAACTTGCCCCGACCGGGAATCGAACCCGGGCCACCTGGTTTTGCGCCCAGAAGCGCTGACCGTTACTCCACAAGTGTGGACTAAATATGTTAATAAGATAGTTTTTGTTTTATTTTGTAAATCATCTCGCGAATCCCATCAGCTCTTTAGAAGACCCTCCAGGGGTCGCGACCCACACTTTGGGCTGTAACACACTGCAAGTAGTATTTCAGGTTTAATACGCTGCAAGTGGTATTTCTGGTTCTAGCTCATATCTGTAGCCAATAAAAAAAAAACTTGGTTCTTGCATCTATCAGTCGAGACGGAATCAATTCCATCCACTGCAGTCAATGTAGGCAATAAGTGCACCTGTTATGGAATGATTTGCGAGATGATTGTGCTGCTCAGCTTGCCGGTTCCACCATACATCGCACCACGCCCTCGTCTTCAGCCAGCAAGTCTAAATAACATAGCTCTGGCGGTAGTCAGCCGTATCTCAGATACCTATCAAACTTTCAAACCATGAAGAACAACGCCACGGTGAATGACTAATTCGACGCCGGGTAAGTACAAGAAGTGTCCTGTTTTTCAAAACTGAGATGATAATGAAATAGGAATTTTTGACTGTTGTGATTCAATGAAGAGGAAAAAAACTAAAGAACCTAGAGAAAACCCCTCTAAAACTCGGCTTAGTTCACCACGAATACAATTCTCCCGAATCCTGAGAGTATGAGATACTATACTATATTATACTGTACTTCATACATGATTATGATATAAGATGCATGTGTAGAGAGCCGAAGTATAGTATAATATACCTGTACTTTTTTCCTTAACTGTAATCTGCAGAACTTTTTCAGCATTTTTCCTCATGTCAGGGACTTTTATTAAGTATAGAATTATATTGAACTTTACAAGTAAAAGAACAAATATCTCAGGACTCAGGAGGATGAGAGAAATTGTTATTACCTACACTGCGAAACATAGAGTAGGAATTATTCACGAAACTGCTCTTTTTAGCTTTCTTGGTACGGGATGATTGTTTTCCAACATATCGTTTTTCTTCTGTGTTTGTCTCTCTGTATATGTACAGCAATTTCTCTTAAACTATTGGGCAACATTTTTAAATATCCATAATTTACAAATGAAGTTGTTTGCTTATCATTTGATACTGTCATATTTATTAAAAAGGCGTCGGCCTGGGTAGCGTAGTCGGTATAGCGCTAGCTTTGTGTGTTCCAGGTTACGGGTTCGATCCCAGGTCGATGACATTTAATTGTGTTTAAATGCGACAGTCTCATGTCAGTAGATTTACTGTCATGTAAAAGAACTCCTGCGGGACAAAATTCCGGCACACTGGCGACGCTGATATAACCTCTGCAGTTGCGAGCGTCGTTAAATAAACCATAATTCAATTCAACTTACTAAAAAAGTTGGGGTTTAAAACAAAATAAGTCGTCTATTCCAAATCGAACAGATTCATTTCTTTAGGGGCAATAAATTAATATACAAAATGGTTTAAGAAGCTTATCGAAAAGTTTCTACTGTTTGGTAGATGTTACTATTTATGCAATTATTCTTCTTATGGACATGTGGCTTTACAGTCCTTCAAGTTTGATCATAACATCCTTCGTGATATCCTCCGATTCATAACATTACTATATTTGCAAATTGAAGCTCCATCAGTTAACTATCATAGTTTGGGATTATCTACAAAAATTATTTTGTAATTTTAACGCAATCCTACACGTTACGAAAATTAGTAAACGCTAGATTTATTGATATTAGTTCACAAAAGTGCAAATTTAATAATTTAAAAAATGATCTAGATACACAAATTTTACGAATATATAGCAAGGAATAAAGTGAAATTTTCTGTACCAAACAATTGCAAATAACGCTTTTAAGCAAAAGTCTTACAGATTAAAATGTATAGCCTATATACCGATTACTTCCTAAAGTTACCGAAATTTTAGCCATTATTGAAATAAAGCAAAGTCAGTTACCAACACTTTTCTTTTAAGAATTAACAAAATCTATAAAATGTGACAATGTTATCTTGAAAGGGCTGGCATTACAGGGTCTATACTGTGATTTAATTTAACAATAAATTAATAAAGTTCTTCTGATTCACAGACAATACGATCTTACACAAGTTTATTGGTACTATCAAAAGAAAGAGAGATGATCCAACTATGGTAAACATAAGAATAATGACAGCCCATATTCTTTGAAATAGGCATCGTTTGATACAATCAGGAATTACCATTATATACAGAAGCATAAATTTAAGAACGAAAATATTAAATTTGTGCCGAAAGTTAAGTGCCCGCTATTTTACAACTGGTTCCCAGCACGCTAAGGAGGTATTTGCGCTCCCGTGTCCCACACCACTGACGATGTCTGCCGGAGCAGCAGACGAAAAGAATGGTAGCAACAGCGCCAACAGACTACGGCCTTTAAGCCCGATAACATCGATCCCTAAAAAAATTGTGTTCAGTTTTCAATATTGTAATCATGAATTTACTACCAGAAGTGCTTTACTTGACATGCAGCACTCACACTTTCTAGAATCGTTCCTGTTGACTATTTGCGACAGTAGCTTTGCCCTTGATGCACGGTGGGAGATGATGGCTAAGATAATTAATGCAGCAGGGAAAGGAGTACCCCGTAAAAACCCACCAAACACAATGTCTTTATCCGCCACAAATTATACTTCGATACACCGTCGTTCGAATCCGTGTTATAGGCGTAGAAAGATGATTCTCTTGGCGTTCCGTGAACGCTCTTCACAATTCTCATTTCCTTGTCACTTCCGTGTTGAAGAAACACGGCACATACTCTGTTTGTCTAGCGTCAAATCAGTCATCCGATGTTGCAGGTGTACCTAGTGTTTTGTATAAAGTTCGGCAGATGTCAGTATTGATGGGTACTAGAAGATTCAGTAATCTGCAGAGAAATGTCGAAGTCCCGAACCAGGACACAAAATTCTGCCGTAGTCCTATAGACTAAGTTGGATTTCTGAGATATGGCAGACAATCACCAGAGACATGGTATTCGGAGTAATTGGCTAGAGTGGAAACCGTGGAGCGACGAATGGTGGAACCGGCAAACTAAGCAACACAATCTGCACACATATCATCCCATAATAGGTGCACAAAATGTTTATATTGGCTGCAGTGCATGGGAATGATTCCGTTCCGCCAGACTGATGTCAATTCTAAGGGATTATTATTGATTCTGGTTGAAATAGGGGCAGGTTGCCTATATGTTACCACTTTTCAGTCTTTATTTATTTATTTCGAAATGTGAAGGAATTTTAATTACATATATTGTTAGACATTGAGATAGTACCATGGGACACAAAAAATGTAATTTTATTTTTTTTTCGAAATTTTTGAACAATCATCATTTGTTCTTATAAGTCATTATTTAAAACTCTGCGAGTGGTACGATTTATGCGCCCATTTTCCTAAATCGTACCTGGAGGTTGCTTAAATCGTACTCATTTGTAAAATATTACATATAGTATTTAAAATAAGAACTACGTTACATAAAAATAACATAATGCATATTATATTGTTGTCATTTATTATGTAATTTTATTAATGCCAATGAGTAACTGAAATGTTTTAAAATACAAACATTTTTGTAATATTCAAAAACATTATTAATATCTACTAAGACGAAAACACGTAGGTCCACTCAAGATTAAATCCTATTTATCACAAATGAAAGATACCTACTTCTAAGATTCTGTCATTACACATGTCACAGACAAAATAAGAACGTTCTTGTGCCGTGGAAACTCGTGCACGTCTCATGTACCCATTGATTGCATATCTTTAATGACAACTTCTTTACAGATTAAAACACAACCAGTCCTCTTCTTTTACATCAACATGAATTATATTAGAAGCTCTTTTTGTACCTTTTGATAGCTGATTTCCTTCTTATTCTTCTTTTTTTTCAGTTTCTCTTTTCGGTTTCTTCTGCTGCAATTGATTCCAATAGGGACTTAAGTTAACACAACAGCTTACTGAGCAACTTTTCTCGTTCTTGTTTGAACTGAAATCTTTGGTTTAAGGAGAAGACTAATTTCATTCAATGGAATCAAGGATTTAGTAAGTGTAGATGATTTAGAACTGATTATTCTACTCGGGGATTGCTGATCAATGCTGTTACTGATGACTGGCTGGTCAGTGATTTTATTGGTGGAAGGCTGATTAATGCTGGTACTGATGGGTGGCTGATCAACACTGCTGGTACTCGTGGATGGCTGAACTGATCTTCAAAATCAGAATACGCTAGACCAATTCATCTTCTATTTCCCGTGGAAAAGCTGTATTCCTCCCAATTGCAGGACGATCCAGACCTCTCTTCACCTTGCCCGTCTAATGTCGCTTGAAAATCGGTTTTGGAATTTTGCACTTACGGCAACATTCAATCCCACTGCTCCGGGACGAAATTCAATCAATGCCTTAAGTAAATTACTTCGTTCCCATTTTTCGTATTCTCGTTTGACCATTATCTATTCAGAAATTTAAAAATTTTAGGCACCAAACATTAATTGTTCACGTTGTCAAAATCGTGCTGGTACATGAACAACATTTTAAGGGTACGATTTAGGAAACTAGCAATCCAAGCAAACTATTCAGATCATAACTTAACAAAGCTGTTACAGTCACTATTTTACCGTTTAAATAATTAAAACTATCTTATATGCTAGGTGTAATAGAAGGCATTCATTAAATTAACTCACTGTTTCAATGAGGGCTTACGAAAGAGTAACAAAATCTTATATGAGAAATCAGAACTTACTATTAAGCAAGATTTAATACAGCTGTCGCCTTGGGCGAAAGGTGGGAAACTGAACAATTGTCAGTTTATATTTGTATTTCGTGAAAAATTCTCCAGATGGCTCCTATATACAATAATTTCCTCAATAAAAGTAGTACGATTTTGGCGACGGTACGATTGAGGCTACTTTCCCCTAACAAAGTTTAGCTACAGATTAAATTTAATTATCTTTTTTATATTATGTGAGTAGAATTCTTGAATTCTTATAGTGGATTAGTAATGTGGTGTTGTAAGATTTTGTGATGGCTTACTAATTTTCATTAAATTAAAAAAGTATAACTATCCATTTTAAAGATATTTTTAAAAGTATAATTTATCAACAGTAATCTCACTAGAGGTTTTGATTTATCTAGAGAAAATCAAAACTCGAGTGGGAATTAATTAACTATTACACGATTAGAAGAAAGTTTATAAAGATTAGAAGTAACGAAGTACTCCAATACAATTAAATATTAATTGACTTACGAAAATACAACTGTCTTCAAATGTATTATTGTATCATTTCAACATTACAAATATTACGCTAGATGACAGTAGTGTGTTATGATTAGCTGTTTTCTTGTTACCAATGTGCCAACTATGGAATCTTCGTTGAACTTTGTGGACGGTTACTAGTCAAGAAGGCTTTGTTGATTCCATTTCATTTTTATTAAAACATTTACATTCCACTTCAATTATCCGGATCCTAGTAATCAACATCACGTGACAGATGATTTTAAATAAATCTTAATATTTAACAATCTCTGATACGTGACTATCCATAATATCGCATAGCAGAAGCTATAACATAACCTAAATAATATAAACAAGTGTTAGAAAAATTTTCATTAGGGATGATGAAATAAACAAGAAAAATTTTAATTAAGGACGATGAAGTAAAAAATAAACATGAATAATTTTAAAATGAACAATTATTGAAAGTATAATTTTTAAATTTGAATGTTTTAGTGGTTGGTGGTTCAGTTGATATATTGGACGTGTGTGTAAAAGAAGTGGAACTCTATGTACATGGTTTATTCTTCAACTTATTCAGGATTTCCGAATGGTGCTCTTCATTTATTTGTAAATAGGGTTTCAGGGAAGATGCATAGCTATGACAGTGATCTTTATTAATTCTTGTTCTTGAATGCGAATGCGAGTCATATTTGAAACTGCTGTGCATCGACTGGAGTGGTTTGTAATTTTCTGTTTTTTTTTTTTTTTTGACGTCCAGACCAGTGCAGTTTGAAATGTTGGCAAACAAAGAAACAATTGCTAGGGTAGTGATAAAAACAAACAAATGCTAGGGAAGAGATAAAATTAAACACATGTTAGGGACGGGTCATTCCATATCAAATCAACAAGGCGCTCAACCCGACCGACTCAGATTTCTTTCAAAATTTGAGGGTTTGCTTTACCTGCCGCGCTGACTAAAACTGCCGAGTTTCATATGTCCTGTGCTTTTCGTTTTTCTGTCAGTGGCGTTTCAAACATGAAGAAAAATCATATTTTTGTAAGCACGCCGCTTCAATTAAAATTATATATCTCAACAACGTCTCCAGATAAATTTACAAAAATGCAGTGATACATTCTTAATATGTGATAGTTTTTATTGCTTATAGTGTTTTCTGCATATATTCAATTACACTAAAAAAACATGGTGAAACAATTTTCATATATTCATATTTAAAAATGCGGGGGTTCTATTTTAAGCAAAAAATATATACAGTACGCCTCAATTAGTGATATAATGAACTGATAAGTTTCAACTTGAAATCATCATAGGTTACAAAGATAAAAATTATTATGTCACTGCAAGCGTAAGCTAACCGTACAAGTCGCGATAATTATGTCCCACACATTCGTTGTATTTAATTATATTTGATCATATTCTTGAATGTCGCTATGTAATTTAACATGTAGCACATAATTAGAATTTTTTTAATTATTAACGCAAACTATTGTCACATGGATTTTTTTAAACCTGAAGTTCTGTAAGAAATGCTTATCTTTCATTGCTGAGATGAAATAGCCTGATCATCTTTCCAGACAGGATGCTGCGTTGTTTCAGCTGCATTTTAAAACTGCTTAGCAAATATAATACCCGTCCTAAACAGCAGGACTGTACGAAACTTGTGTTCCAGGCACTGCGGTAGATTTTGCAAATCAAAGAGCAAGCATTTTTTCCTCTTCAATATAGCTTTTTCAGTCACATAAAAGGTATTAATGTTTGGGAGATGATCCCATGTCCAGTCGTACAATTCCCTAGATGTAGTTATTTGTTTATCGGATGTCTCTGCTAACTAGTACGAGCAGCAAACCTTTTAAGTGTCCCACCTACAACGTCGCATGCTCTTTTGCCATGAGATATGCAAAAATATGCAATTCTGCTGGAAATCTTCCTGTGTTGTGAGGTTCAGGAAATTTTTTTTCTATTTTTGTACTGAGCAGAGAATCCATCAGAGAAATACATAATTTTTGTGGTGAATTACACATGTTTGTTTTAATGACTCCATTAGATAATTTTGAAACAGATGTACAGCTGTAGCGTCATATTTCGGGCAGTGTGAAATTATTACCAGATTTTTAATAGAGACTGTATCGGATGACGATTCGTTATAATATATTACAAAAGTATGAATGGTTGTCTGCACATTAGTCCTGTGGTATGATTGAATTTCATCTTGGATTACGAAATAATAGTTTTCAGCGAAGTCGCATAACACAACAAGCTGGCATGGCTGTAGAAATGATTTCATATCACTTAGAAACTTACTTTGTTCAGATGATATAAATGAGTGAGTCAGTAAATCACCAAGTTTCTCCAAGCGACAGTCGAAAAATTTGTCTTTGGGTTTCATTATGGTCTCAAGCGTTGATCAGTCATTCGTCATCCACTGCTTGTAGGTCACTGATTCACTGAAGTTTTATTCGAAACATTTCTCTAAACCCTCTCTTATTTTGAATGGTTCAGGACATTCTGTACATTTCCTGAACAAGCAATTTATATGAGGAGTATTGCACACCATAGTAGCCAAGAAATGTTGGTAAGTTGGAAGGTATAAAGAAAAATTTTCTAGAAATCCACGTAGACCTGAAACTTTAATAAATTGCTTCCGGCATAAGTTTTACATTCTGATGAGGACACAAACACAGACAGTATAGTCCCACTAACTCCAGCTAGAATACAATTTCTTGGTCTAAGAGCTGAAAATTTGGAGAATATTACCTTCATTTCAGGATTAGAATTTTTAAACGCTGAATATAATTAATTTCTGCTCATGTGATTTACTCCCTGATTCTTTAATCATAACAAATATTTCTTACCAGGCATCATTCTGCTAATGTCGTCAGAACAACAGAATTCTTTAACTTTACCGGCAACAGCCACGGGCAAGGGTTTTCCAGGTTTCGGATTTGGTGAACACAAAATTCCCTTTTCCTTTGCCAGGACTTTGGCTTTCCGAATTATATATTCGGAAGCTGAAAGAAACTTTTTTTTATATATTATTTACGCTCCAGCTTTTAGGTAGTAGTGTTAAAATGGTGATTTTCTCACTTTTTCCTGAATTTTGAAAATTTTCCTGCAACTGAGACAAAATTTCAGAATCAGGACTTGATGAAGGTCCTGGTTCCTCGGCGTCTTTAATATCAAAGACTTTATCTTTTAAGACTTTTTCAATATTTTCAAATTTCTGTCTCTTATATTTCTCTTATTGTAGCCTTTTTTGTTTAATAAGGAACACACCTTGGTCAAAAAGACTTGTACTTAATGAACTTACATTTGCTGTAGAAGTGACGTATTCTTCATTTCTAGAGTCGTTCTGAGGATTCTGCGTAATAACATCATATTATATATATTTTTAATTTCTTTGCGACACATAGCGCACACCTTTTGTTCCTGTTTTAAATCAGGAAATACATTAAGCATCCACGATATAACACTTCTTAAATTTTTCCCCTAATTACAATGCCCTGATTCTCGAAGGGATTGCAGCAAACATATAACTTAAAACGCGACTCCATTACATCGAACAAAACTACCACATACTACAAAAACTAACGAAACTGCTCTTGAAATAGATCGCATGTTTTGTATAAATTGAAGACTGTATAAACTATAACTCATGACGGCCTGACAGATCGACGACGCAGATAATCAGACAAGTACGAACTCGCACGCATGCAATGTTGGTGTAAGATGAGTATAAGTGCTACAAACTAAGACATTGATATATTTTTTTTTTACTCATATTCCTGAAAAATTACCGAAATGAAACTTACACCAAGGGGAGAATGCTGTTACCTCTATAACATATATTCTTCGCGAAATAATTTGTGCCCCGTATTTTTAGATATTCAATGTTAAAATGTGATTCACGTGACCATTCAATAAAGAATTCGATACTTCGATAAAAGAAACCTATTTTTATTGAAAAGTATGATTCGTTAGCTTGAAAATAAGCCCAAGTTTAAGGTTCTACCTCAATTAGAAGAGAAGTTATGAATTATTTTTGTTGACATAGTTTGCAACATTTTTACATTTTTTCTCATATTGACAGAATTACTGTATGGATAGCGTGCATTATTGAAGGCTAAAATTTTACATAATTAATTAACTTAAGGTTCTTTACCATCCCACCAAATTTAATGAAAATCTGAGGTGGTCGGGTTGAAAAGTCCATTTTTTTGTGTTGATTTGACATGGAATGGCCCGGACGCGATAAAATTTTGCAATAAGCAGCCATGATTGTTGAAAGATGTCCTTTCGTACCGTTTTATTGGTCAAAAGTAGTATGACGTAGTAAAAGTGTAATAGTCATAATAAAACAGCTTCATTAAAATTGTATATAGCTTATTAAAATTTCCATTATAAGATGACATTTTAAATTACTATAATGGTTTTCAACGTGAGTCTATATAACATGTAATCCTCATGAAATTATCAATGTGTAATCAATTAACGTATCCCTAAACGAGCGACCTCCATGTGATCATCTCTCAAGGTCTCGTTGATTGTCATCCGATCCGGCTATTACGACCCTCAATTGTGATGTAGCACTCAAGCACACAAAGGATGTTACATGATTCATGAGTTTCACCCTAGTTGTAACTTTCCCACAACACACATCACAGTTCGACTTAGGCACATCTGTAACGGGTGAGTTGTCGTTACCTAGGATGGCGGCATGATGGGTATTTAATTACATTCCTCAATTAGTCATTAGTTTAAATACATAGAACAGGTCAAATTTTGCCAGTAGGCCTTAAGAAAGAGACTACTTAAATAATAATAATAATAATAATAATAATAATAATAATAATAATAATAACTATTATTATTATTATTATTATTATTATTATTATTGTATAATATCATCGGCAATATATTATATGAAAAAATAAGTGCAAGTCAAGAATAAATTGACGTTGATTTCTGTATACCGCGACAACAAAAAAAATCAGGACTACATTTTCTTAAGCAACTTATTCGTTTACTTATGTTTATAAAAAATAAAACCTGCCAACAACACTTCATAATCCAAATGGGCTAGCCGGCGTCAACTAAGTCTTAGTCAAATCTCATTCAACACTAATCAACTTTCTCTAGGGGTTACATAGGCCTACACCTTTAAGAAAAAAAATATTTTTCATTCCTTCTTATATTAATTTAATATGATTTTTTGGACTTAAATCTGTGAAAGTTATTTAAATATAGCTATAGAATTGACCAAGTTATTTATTAAAATGTGTTGCCTGGCAATAATTTTAGCTCCACCTAGGGGAGACCCGGGCAAAACAAATAACCCGGGCAAAGAGAATAATGCCCATTTCTCAGAAACGCCAACAGGTAACGCTTTCTGCTATGTTGGAGAAGAATCCCAACCAGATTTTGCTGCTGGAACTGAATTGTCGTCATTCTAGCTAGCGAGAGAAGAAGTCAGCGTATGTTTGAAGAAAATTGATCGTTTTCTTAAAATATTTCAAGGTAAGAGAAACAACACACAATACTGCAGAAACTTTTTGTTATGTGATAGTAATATATAGGCGTTACAATTACTTCTAAAGTGCCGTACTTATGAAGAAGATTATTGACGTTTTTGTTTGTATAACCTTAAACGAAAAGCGAAATGGCGTCTGCGGGCAAAGTGAAGAGGGCAAAGTGGATAACTTATCCGCTTTGCCCTGCCACTTTTATTTGACTATATAAGTGTTAGCTGTATTTTTGTATTTATTTGTCTATTGTAATAAAGCGTGTTAGATAATTGTATATAGTGGAGGCATTAAGTCACACTAATTAAATTATAAATCAGCAACACTGATCTTAATTTTTGCTTTAAAAGGTCGTAATGTGTTTTCAGATGGTTTAATTTTTGAGAGGAAGACAGAACAAGCCAAATGGTCTGAAGAAGCCATGAAGAAAGCACCTGAAGAAATAAAATCTTCCAAACAGTGGTTCTGCTATCTGGCCATACAACCATAATCTGTTTGTTGATGAAGATTTTGTTTCAGTTCAACTTACAGATCGCCCACTTGAGACAAACCAGCGAAACTACAGCTGGCTCAGATTTAACCAATTCTGCGGTGCCAGCTTCTTCAGCGGCTGAAGAAACAGTTAATGTTCACTCAGAATCAACCACTTCTGTGATGGCGGCATCTTCAGAGATTGAAGGTATATTGAATACATCAATTACACTCAGATTTTCAGTTCCTGTTACACCAAAAACCACAACATCGTTAGCAGGAGAACCCAAGTCAGTTCTTTTGATTTAGACCAGTGCCAAAAGTGGATGCTCGAAAGATACGAGGTAAACGAAGAAAATGTCAGCGCTCTAAAGCGCTTACATCTATACCGATTAAAAACGTTGAAAGAAAAGTAACTTACGGCCAGGAGCAAAAGCAGAAGAAATTCAAGCCTTCAGTACCAGTGAAACGTCGACTTGTTGAAATTTGTATTTTGTACTAATCTAATGTGCTGTAAAGGACTGTAATAACATTTCTTATCGTCTAATATGACTCATTAACATCGTGTTTATGTGTTGATTTAATTTTATTATCAGTGAATAAAAATTAAATAGAAATGTGAAAATGTTATAGGGATATTCACTATGCCCAGGTTAATTATTCGCTTTGCCCGGGCAAAGCGAATAATTAACCATATTTTCTTTCTCAAATCATATTACTGTCCGTAGGTACGGGAAACGAACTGCTGTTTTTTTTAGATATGTGGACAACATGTGTCACAATCAATGTCATAAAGTATTTATTTCGGGATCACCAAAATAAAGCCTGTGACATTGTTTGTTCTTAGCTTATCTGCTTTACCCCGGTTTCCCCCTACTAACTTCGTCGGTCGTTTACTCAAAGCTGCATTTTCTAACATCAATCTATAATCACTTGGCAAATTTTTAAGATATTTGCATGAAACTTTACACACTTGTTTCCTTGGATATTATACAGGAGATGACCTTCAATCATTTTCCTAACATCATTAGTAAAAAGAACATCATATTCATATTTTTTTCTCACATCTTAGAAAAAAATTGTCTATTTCTAAAGGAGCTACATAGAAGTTGGTATGCTGTCTTCTTCATAAATACATTTTATCTACAATCAAAAAAGAATTACCAACAAATATTAAACATTTGGAGAGTTACGAAAGATTACCTGTTTTAGGAATCTGCGTGTAGTAAAAATATAAACAAACATTATATATATATATATATATATATATATATATATATATAATTCTAATCAAATATGACTATATGTTTTTGATAAGAAAGGAACAAACATTTCCAAGTTCACTTACTATTGATGAGATAAAGAAATCATAGTTCTTGTATTATTTTTATTGTGGAAAAGTATATGTAACCCCTTACGTAATCATATTATATGTACAGCATTGAAGCCGTTCAGAGCAGAAGTGGTGTAAGTCAAGAATTGGTAATGAGGGTTAAAGTAAACATTCTGTAAAATACAGCGCAAAGTAGCAATTAATATTCAATTTATTTATATTATTAGTAGTCAGTGGATAGCAAGAAGGACATATTAATTGCTACTTGGCGCTATATTATAGAGAATTTTTACTTTAAACCTCATTACCCAATTTTGACTTACACCACTTTTGCTCTGAACGGCTCATGTAAGCTAGAGTAACTAACAAAACAGCTATTTGTACAAAACTGTATGGTGTACTAATTTGTTTACTTCTAACAGCAATAATTAGAAATTTTATGCTGAAAACATATTATTAATAAAAAATCTAAATAAATTTAAAATACACCAGCCCTAGATATAAGGCGAAGGAAAAAGGAAAGAAGATGCACCAACCATGTCATTTCTTCTTAATAATAATACTTACTTACTTACAAATGGCTTTTAAGGAACCCGAAGGTTCATTGCCATAAGCCCGCCATCGGTCCCTATCCTGTGCAAGATTAATCCAGTCTCTACCATATATCCCACCTCCCTCAAATCCATTTTAATATTATCCTCCCATCTACGTCTCGGCCTCCCTAAAGGTCTTTTTCCCTCCGGTCTCCCAACTAACACTCTATATGCATTTCTGGATTCACCCATACGTGCTACATGCCCTGCCCATTTCAAACGTCTGGATTTAATGTTCCTAATTTTGTCAGGTGAAGAATACAATGCGTGCAGTTCTGCGTTGTGTAACTTTCTCCATTCTCCTGTAACTTCATCCCGCTTAGCCCCAAATATTTTCCTAAGAACCTTATTCTCAAACACCCTTAACCTATGTTCCTCTCTCAGAGTGAGAGTCCAAGTTTCACAACCATACAGAAGAACCGGTAATATAACTGTTTTATAAATTCTAACTTTCAGATTTTTTGACAGAAGACTGGATGATAAGAGCTTCTCAACCGAATAATAACACGCATTTCCCATATTTATTCTGCGTTTAATTTCCTCCCGAGTATCATTTATATTTGTTACTGTTGCTCCAAGATATTTGAATTTTTCCGCATCTTCAAAGGATAAATTTCCAATTTTTATATTTCCATTTCGTACAATATTGTGGTCACGAGACATAATCATATACTTTGTCTTTTCGGGATTTACTTCCAAACCGATCGCTTTACTTGGTTCAAGTAAAATTTCCGTGTTTTCCCTAATTGTTTGTGGATTTTCTCCTAACATATTCATGTCATCCGCATAGACAAGAAGCTGATGTAACCCGTTCAATTCCAAACCCTCTGTGTTATCCTGAACTTTCCTAATGGCATATTCTAAAGCGAAGTTAAAAAGTAAAGGTGATAGTGTATCTCCCTGCTTTAGTCCGCAGTGAACTGGAAAAGCATCAGATAGAAACTGACCTATACGTACTCTGCTGTATGTTTCACTGAGACACATTTTAATTAATCGAACGAGTTTTATTGGGAATACCAAATTCAATAAGAGTATCATATAATATTTCCCTCTTAACCGAGTGATATGCCTTTTTGAAATCTATGAATAACTGATGTACTGTAACCTTATACTCCCATTTTTTCTCCATTATCTGTCGAATACAAAAAATCTGAATAATAATCGATCTATTACGCCGAAAACCGCACTGATGATCCCCAATAATTTCATCTACGTACGGAGTTAATCTTCTCAAAAGAATATTGGACAAAATTTTGTACGCCGTCAACAAAAGTGATATTCCTCGAAAGTTACTACAGTTAGTCTTGTCCCCCCTTCTTAAAAATAGGTACAATTATGGACTCCTTCCATTGTTCTGATACAATTCCCTTTCCCCAAATAGCAAGTACAAGTTTATAAATTTCGATATATAATGCACTTCCACCCTCTTGTATTAATTCTGCTGGAATTTGATCGATACCTGGAGACTTGTACTTTTTCAGATTTTCTATCGCAATTTCGACTTCTGAAAGCGTGGGTTCGGGTATAAATGGCTCAGCAGTTTGTATTTCAATTTCGTCCAGATCATTTCTATATGGCCTATGTACATTTAGTAGTTGCGTAAAATAGTTTTTCCATCTGTTTAGGATTGATGGAGAGTCTGCAAGCAAGTCACCATTCTCATCCTTGATCACGTTTACGCTTGGCTGATATCCGTTCTTAAATTCCTTTATACCCTTATATAAATCTCGAACGTTTTCATTCTTACTATTGTTTCTACCTCATTCAGTTTTTCCTTCAAGTAACCTCTCTTTTCATTCCTAAGTGTACGACTTGCTTCCCGTCTTTCATTGAAATAATTATCTCTCTCCTCCTCAACTGGATCCTGTAAGAATTTCAATTTTGCCTGTTTCCTTCTTTCTACTACCATGCAACAATCTTCATCAAACCACGGTTTCTTTTTCTTAGTTTCATAATAACCTATGCTCTGCTCAGCTGCAATTCTGATACTATCTCTGATATTTTCCCACACGCTATTAACATCTAATTCTTTCTCAACTTCGTCGGAACTTTCTAAAGTGGCAAATCTATTCGAAATTTCGATCTGATAATTTTGCTTAGCTTCCTCGTCCTTTAATTTCAAAATATTGCATTTACTAATATTAACTTGTTGCTCTACTCGCTTGGCTACTGATAATCTTTCTCTTAATTCTCCAATCACCAAATAATGGTCAGAATTACAGTCTGCACCCCTGAAAGTTCGAATATCTACTATACTAGTATGTCTCCGTTTATCTATCAAGATGTGATCTATTTGGTTGTGTGTCAATCCATCTGGAGAAGTCCAAGTATATTAATGTATATCCTTATGGGGGAATGTTGTACTTTTGACAATTAAATTTTTCGATTTTGCAAAGTTGACTAATGTAACTCCATTGTCATTACTAGCTGCGTGTAGGCTCTCTTTTCCAATAATTGGTCTAAAAATATCCTCCCGTCCTACTTTAGCGTTGAAATCCCCCAATAAAATTTTCATGTGATATCTTGGTAACTGATCAAAAGTATGTTCCAATTCCTCATAGAAGCTATCCTTTATAAGGTCGTCTTTCTCTTCTGTAGGGGTGTGAGCATTTATAACTATGATGTCGCACCATCTACCCTTAAGTACTAAATATGATAACCTGTCGCTGATAAATTCGACCTTTTTTACTGCTGATTTTATTCTCTTATGAACAAAGAATCCTGTTCCTAATTGGTGATTATTATTTCCTTCCCCATAATACAACAAGTAATCTCCTAATTGTGATGTGCCATTCCCAATTAACCTAACGTCTTGTACTCCCACGAAGTCTATTCTATATCTAGCTAGTTCTTTTGCTACTAATGTTACCCCTCCTGTTTTATAAAGACTAGTTGCGTTCGAAGTGCCAAATCTCAAAACCATTTAATAATAATAATAATAATAATAATAATAATAATAATAATAATAATAATAATAATAATAATAATATTTTTTATTTCTACTGGCAGAGTTAAGGCCATAGGGCCTTCTCTTACACTCTACCAAGTCACAAAGTATACAAGCAGTTAAAATTTAACAAAAAGTTAAAGAACAGAACACTAACATATTACAAATAATAATAATAAAACTCATCGCTTTAGAAACGAACACACAGTAAAGCTAATGGCATCAGTGGTGGATTTTAGGCGAGAGCCAAAATCTGTGATGCATGCCTTATACAATTCGTCACTTAGCAGTGATTGCCTTCAGATCTACTCGTATAGGTTCAATACATAACTGTCTCTGTCGGGAAATGTGAAGTGGGGAAATAGGTAGTCTGCAGTACCTCAACTAAGGTATTTACTATTATTGAAGGTCATATCAATATGAGGTTTGATTTCAGATAAGTTTGAATTTATATAACACAATATTTTAATATAAGCTATTTACGCCGAGATCTGGGATACACATTTTATTCAAAATATTATATTTATTGGCCACTCTATCTGATATTTCCGTTATAAGCAATCGCTCCGTCTATAGGTATCACAATCTCCACTTGAAGGATTAGACATTTTGCCTGTTCTGATTTCACAGCAGATCATACCATCTCTTTTTGGTTTTTTGAACATCTCGTTGTCCTAATGGTGGTCTATATGTTATGTTGGGAAGACTTGTGGAATCCACTCTATTTAAGTGTTGTGTTCAGTTATTGCGATAACCTTGAATTATTTGGTTTATATTGAACATAATCCCAATTCTGATCTATGTCTTCATATTTCGAATGATCCATTTTTGTGCGGTCCTTTGTTCTTGTAAATGTAATTTCACTGCTCTGTATTCTTGTTTGCATTCTCTTTGTTGGCACCCATTTTCCACTCCCATGCAGTAAAGCCGACGTAGCCATTAACCTACAAAATTTAACCCTTGTAGTTTCTTCCGTTTTTCGAAGTTCTATGTGTAGTACCACAAATCATTTGAAATTTATTTAGTTTTGTGTTAATGTTTTTGCTCTTTCTATTCCTATATCTTTTCGCAATCAAAGTAATTGAAATCTGATACTTATCCTATACCCTTATTATAGAGTACCATTTTTTTATCTGATTTTAACAATTTTCCCCACATTTCCATTGCTTTAGTTTTACTTCCTCATATACCGGTATTAAAATTGTAATTTTTGCATACAGATTTTTAAGAGATGTAAAGGGTATTGTAAGGTATATTCGTTTTTCTGAATCGCTACCAGATCGTCGGCATATAATAAACACTCAGATTTGGTTGCTTAATTGATCAGGAAGAGGAAAAGGAATTCGCTGAGACACTGGCTGAGGAGAAACTGCCTACTGAAGGGTGCACTGGAAGGAATGATGAACGGGAAAAAACGTTAGTGGCAGAAGAAGAGATCAGATGATAGACAACACTTAGACAAATGGTTTGTATAAAAATCCATGGCGCTATAGCCCATGAAGGGGGAAGAACGACCAGCCGACTGCTGGCCTCACATCCACATGCCGAAGCAGAGGTGGACGATCATCCAACCAGAATGGAGATATCGTGTGGTTAGCACGATGATCCCCCCAGCCGTATAGCTGGTTTTCGAAACCGGATTTTCGCTACCTATCGTAGCTCACCAAGTGCATCACGATGCTGGGTGGGCACCGGTCCCATATACTGGCCGAAATTTCATGAGAAAATTTCTTCCCCCATGAGGAATCGAACCAGCGCGCATTCCGTAACGGAGTCCTAGGCAGGATACCTTAGATCACGACGCCACGCCGCGGGACTAAATGATTTGTACAGGGAGACTAAAAAGAATGCAGAGATTGGAGAATTCTGAGTTTGCAGTGAAAAACTGCAGTTGAGCAGAAAAATATTAATGAATTGGGTTGCTTGTTTAATTCTACTTCTTATTAAAACATTGTTTTCATTGTCAGATATTGACATTAATAATAAATGTTAAAAGAGTGGGCGAGATACTACGCCTTTGTATTATACCTTTATATTATTTATTAAAATCTACTCAGTTCTTGATTTTCTTGTGTTTATTGTTGTTTCAGATACATATTACATGTTTTAATCATTTATGTGTGGTAACCAGTCGTGGGCTTCCATTATTATCCAACGTTTGTAAAAATGTTTATGCTCGACCATGCCGAAATGTAGTAATTATACACCTGGTAACAGTCCTTTAATGCATGTCATTAAAGCACACCCACTCATTAAAGTACAGGTGTTCAGCCAATGACAACTCAGCTTACAGGTGTTCAGCCAATGACAAGTCAGCTTTGTACAGTTATAAAACCGCAAGTATCGATTATTCTCTGATATGCAATCGAAAGAGAATTAGCGAAAAGTCACGGAGGCTGGAAATTCAATACTGTCGCAGAAGGTTATGTTCCGTTACTATAATAATTAGCGTTAATTGTAAATAATATTCAAATAAATTCAATTTGTCATCTCATGTTTCAATGTCGAATTCAATAATCAAGGTTATATGAAGTTTAACGGGATTACATCAAGGTCAATGACATTATTGTTCCTCGGAAAAAATCAATACTTTCGCGTCTGCGCACATCTCACAATTCACGACCTGGAACAAGGTCACTTCCGATCTTATCAGATACAAATAAAATGTATACATCTGAATAATTTCAAGTTAGAAATATGGTCGAGCATAAAAAGTCGTATGAAACTCGCCTATAATGGTAATTAAGAAGCTCGTATGAAAATCATGATACTCGCTTGCGCTCGTTTCATAAACATCCATACTCGCTTCTTAATTACTATCATTATAGGCTCGTTGCATAATGTACTATTTAATAACATGCGTTATCTCTTACTGAAATAATAATAATAATAATAATAATAATAATAATAATAATAATAATAATAATAATAATATTTAATTTTTTATTTTATTTATTTACTATTGCTTATTGTGGTGTATAACAACAAGAGACCAATAACAGTTCAGCTAGAAAGCATAACTACAATATGACAAAATTAAAAATGACAAAATCACAATAAAAGTGCATCAAACAATTATTACACATAAAGACTACAACAATAATGACATTGAATGGACGGAATAAAATGGATGGCTAAAATAATAAAGTAATTACAATTAAAAGTAATTGTAATTGAAAATGAAAGGATGGAATATATTAATGAATAAACTACAAAATGATATAACAGATACCGAGAATAATATTATAATATAGTCTATATTTAAACAAAAGACATAAATTAAACTGATATAAAACTCCAAAAGTATATACTACACATTAAATGGATCCAAGTTAGATTCATACAAATTAGCATATTTTATACATCTTCTGACCGGAGAGAGAGATTTATAATTTCTATTGTAAAACATTGAATGAAATCTAAACCCTTAGAAGGAATACGAATACTAATATTGCTTAGGAAAGATTCACAATCAATATCACCCTTAAGAACTTTACAAAAAAATAAATAATCAAGATGTTGACGTCTGGCAAATAAACGACAGCAATTAAAATATTTACAGTTAACCTCACATTTATAATTACCAGAATTAGGTAAAAATCTATAAGAACACAAGGAAATACATTTTGTGCGAGATCGTGCGTATTTGCTTGCTTTCCGCACAAAACCAATACGCGGTAAGTGTGAAATACCACATTCAGTATTCCCAACGTAACACACATAACAATTTTCCTCTTCTTACCGCTTAAGCGCCATATTCATTTTACTGCTTTACGCTTTTAACATATTATTTCTAGAGACGTTTAACATAGTAATAATTATAAATTGGAAACTTACCACTGCAATTTCACCTAAATTGCACTGTTAATTATTGTTTTTAAATATTTGCAAAAATTAAGTACACTCTACAACACCACAAAAGTTACTGGATTTGTAATGCAAGTAACATTAAGGAAGCCGTGAAAAAATCAACAAGATTCCAGATGCCGATATTATTACTGCAATATGTTATATAAATAATATTGTTAAAATATTAAAATGAAAAATAAATCATTACATAACCTTACCGTTTGTTTTAAGTTCGCATTTATAGACTGGGAGGAAAAAGACAGAGATATATCACGGCCTGCTAGAATATAGTAAACACAGAAAACATTTTATAGCAACAATGTTGAAGATAGATATTTTAGTTTTTAAAAGTTGCCGTCATTGAACAGAAACCAAGATGGATATTTCATTGCAACTAATTAGAAATTCCTCTTTCAGGTATGTAATAAACGATCTTCGCACAAAATAATGTACGATACACGAGCGGTATGTTTGTTTTCATGTTCTCGGAAATTAAAAAGGCTCAACTACGTTTCGCTTTTTCAATCTTTTCCTCGAACATGAAAACATCAACATACCGCTCTTGTAACGCATATTACTATTGTGCGAGATCGTGCGTATTTGTTTGGTTTCCGCACAAAACCAATCCGCGGAAAGTCTAAAGTTCCACATTCAGTATTCCCAACCTAACACACACAACAATTTCCCTCTTCTTACCGCTTA
Organism: Periplaneta americana; assembly: GCF_040183065.1. Taxonomy (NCBI): domain Eukaryota; kingdom Metazoa; phylum Arthropoda; class Insecta; order Blattodea; family Blattidae; genus Periplaneta; species Periplaneta americana. Next base: position 101,827,774 of record NC_091124.1, read on the forward strand.
AGTGACATATTGATTTTACTGCTTTAGGCTTTTAACATACTATTTTTAGAGACGTTCAATATACTAATAATTATAAATTGGAAACTTACCATTGCAATTTCACCGAAATGGAACTGTTAATTATTGTTTTTAAATATTTGCAAAAATTAAGTAAACTCTAAATCATTACATAACCTTACCGTTTGTTTTAAGTTCGCATTTATAGACTGGGGGAAAAAAAGACAGACGTATATCACGGCCTGCTGGAGTATAGTAAACACAGAAAACATTTTAAAGCAACAATGTTGAAAGATAGATAATTTTGTTTTGCAAATTTGCCGTCATTGAACAGAAACCAAGATGGAGATTTCATTGCAACTAATTAGAAATTCCTCTTTCAGGTATGTAATAAACGATCTTCGCACAAAATAATGTACGATACACGAGCGGTATGTTTTCTTTCAATTCTCGGAAATTAAAAAAGCTCAACTACGTTTCGCTTTTTCAAACTTTTCCTCGAACATGAAAACTTCAACATACCGCTCTTGTAATGCATATTACTATTCTTTGAATATTCTCCAATTTAGCCGAGTCAGTGGAAGTAATGGAGTTCCATGCAACAGATGCATATTCAAGCTTGGATCTGACCAACGTATAGTATAAAATTAATAGACACATAGGAGTAGAAAAAGAATAAGTTATAGATCTAATTAGATGAAGCATTCTTAATGAATGGGTATAAATATATTGCACATGATCATGGAAATATAATTTAGAATCAAGTAAGACACCAAGATCTCTAATACTATCTTTCCTAGTAATTATGACATTATTAAGAAAATAATTAAATTAATAATAATAATGATAATAGTATGTTTTGTTTTGGACCAACGTTTGAAGGGTCGATCTAAGGATCTATTGTCCGATGATTGCTAATTTAGAATTTGATGAGGTATTCTAGTACGGTTCACTCTTCTTACATTCGATTTCTAATTTCTTCTATAGTTTTATATATAATCTACGACTGGTTCAATTTGTAGTTCTATTATGATGTCAGAGTTTCTCTTATAATCTGTTCTAGAGTAGCCTGCTCTACGTTTGATAAATTTCATTTCTCCCGCAGTCAATCTGTATATCCATACTGTCCAGGCCTCACTGCCGTAGCATAGTACAAGTCTAGCTAATGTTTTGTAGATTCTAATTCGTATGTGTTTCTGTACTAAGGTTGATTTAAAAATGGTATTAGTTGTTCCCATTGCTCTGTTGAATTTAATTATTTTTTGATTGAGGTCTTTCTCTTCTTCATATGCGAGGTAATTAAATTGTTTAATTTTTCCAGTATTTTATTATTAATGACAATTTTATTACGAACTGGATCTTTTCCTAAAAAGACCTGAACTTTAGATTTTGTTGTTGAAATATCCACATTGTAACTTTTTGCAGTTTGGTGGAAAGGGTGGACCGAACGTTGAAGATCTTCTGAGGTCGTTACAAACACTATGTCGTTTGCAAGTAATAAGGTTCCTCGATGGTATAATCGATTGAGTGGTATACTTCCATGTGGTTTTGGTCTCCATTCCTTGAAAAGAGAGTTCATGTGTATTATGAAAAACAAAGATGAAAGGCCACAGCATTGTCTGGCTCCTTGATTTATGGACCTCCATTCCGAAAGTTGGTTTTCAATCCTAATTTGTATATAGTTATCGTTTAAAGTATCGCATATAGCTTTTATCAATTGTTTTGGAATACCATCATGTGTTATAATCTCTTACTTCTGGCTTTTAAGGAACCCGTAAGTTCATTGCCGTCCTCAGATAAGCCCGCCATCGGTTCCTATCCTGAGCAAGATTAATCCAGTCTCAACATGCATCATATCCATTTTAATACAATCCTTCCATCTACATTTTGGCTTCCCCAAAGGTATTTTTCCCTCCGGCCACCGAACTAATATTCTATATGTATCTCTTGATTCATCCATACGTACTATATGGTGTGCTCATCCCAAATGTCTGGATTTAATGTTTCTAATTATGTGAGGTAAAGCATATAATGCGTGCAGTTCTGCGTTGTGTAACTTTCTCCAATCTCTTACAATCTCTAATAATTAATTTATTTCTGTTTACTCTATCGAAGGCTTACTTTCGACATTGATTTCTCTGTGTTTTTCTATTAACAGTTTAATAATAATAATAATAATAATAATAATAATAATAATAATAATAATAATAATAATGTCTTACTTCACAGAACGACGTCCTTCCGGAAAGCCAAGGATTATTTTCAAGGAACAGTGTGGTACTGAGCAGTCATCTTCTGGTTTAGACTTAAAGAAAGGAAAAGTTATTTTCCAAGAACCGAACAATGAAGACATGTCACTGGTAGCGAATTTATCTTTTGAAATAGCTAGATAAAGCACGCATATTATTTTATCAATAAAAATAAATTATAATATTTATTCGATTATGTTAGAGGAGAGAAGTTCTATCTGCCAAATAATCGAGTAGGCCTACAGACGTCATTATGGACCATTCTAGACAAGTTTAAGAAAAGTAGACAGAAGGATTTTGTAATGATCGTGATCTTATAGACATCCGACAAGGGAAATTCAGTGCGCAGAAACCAGCGGGCGTCACTATCTCGCGTAGATGACGTATGCTCCCGTTCCCAGCATGCTCTCATGCCTACTGCAGGGGGAGTAAGAGGGATAGCATGCGCGCAGCGAGGAGTCTGAGCTGAGTTTTGCTTGTAGGTTACCTATTACTTTTATAACATCAGTAACTAATTCATTTTTAATATAAGTTCTATTAGTTAAGAAACTTGACAATAATTATCTACAGAAATTAAACGTAAATAATTATAAATGTAAAGAAAATTTAATTTTTACAAGAGTTAAATCATTCAATATATTGTCTTGCGAGAAGTGATTATTACAAAGTTACGGATACAAAGAAACATGCAACGTATCTAAGACAGATATCAGCTTCAAGGCGGAAAAAAAGGTGAAATCAATCTGTGGAATTCTATACATAACCTTGACCTGTTCTTCAAGACTATGTCTGTGACAGGTGTAACAGATAGGGATAACACATTCCACGCACTCTAAACAAATAACTTTGAGCACTATTGAACATTGACGCCCTCTCTTTCACGTTTAAATCTTACACGACTGTTTAGTGTTCATTCAAAATATAATAGTAGCAATAGTAATAGTGGTAGTGATTGTAGAAGAATAGTGACGACAGAAACATCAATATCAAAGGCAGAATAATTTTTTATATTAATGGTTCTTGCTGTAGTAGTAAAGTGGTTGCTAGTAGTAGACTACTAGTAGCAACGGCACTACTATTCACGTAGTAATAATAGTAGGTATGTGCCGATTCCATTGTGAACGTACTCTGCTTCACACTCCACAACATTTCTTCTCCCATTATTGATGTCATATCCAACCTCTCATCTGCCCTCGAAGCTTCCCTCCGCGCCACTCATCACGAACCTGTGTCGGTCAGTGTCCTGTTCATGTTTGGCCTATTATTCTCATTACTCACAACTTAAACTGTCGTCCAGCTTAATTGGATAGTCCGTATTTTATTTTCTGTTTGTTTCTGCCCTTTAACTACAGTATTAACTATTTTATTCTTATGCAAATTCTTTCATTTGCGATTTCTTCTTTTTTCATTGGATGCCAATGGAACTTCTTTCTTTCATGCAATCTTATATTTATATTTTGTCATACATTACTAATATTAACTATGTCTTTACTAATAACAGAGCTGAGAGATTGCAGTTTGACAAGTAAAGCGCTAGGTTTTCCTGATCTCATGCTTACAGCTTTATAAACACCTTTTCTGAAATTCCAGTGAGATTGTCTCCATATCCTTAAATAAATAATTAAGTGTTTACGCGAAAGATTACTTGAGAGAATATAGTACAGTAAAACAGCAAGAATATTGCTGTGCCTGAGGGAGCTAACTATTCTGTAGCACTTTCTCTATTGATCTGTGATCTATGATCATCTTGAGAAATATTTTAGAAGTATTTTAATGCTATAAAAATGTCTGGAATGGAATTCTTTAGTAATCTGTTTCTTAGAACGAAGGGAATTCCTGATATAGCTATGAACTCTGATTAGAAGCCAGCATATTAATAATTAATCCACGGCAGGTAGATGCATTCCACAGTCTTTAGCAATAGGACCCATGCACATTGCCCTGTTTGACAGCTGGATAAATCTAATTGATCAATTGAAATGAATTATGCATTGCATGGTGGGTCCCTATCACCACGGCATGGCGCGTCCTCAGGTTGCGGATAGAGGAGACGGCCTCCAGATATGGAGGGTAGCTGCGAATATATTGAATAAGCAGTCGTGGACAGCCGATAAGGGGTCGTCCTCCAGCTTGGGGGTTGGGCGAAGGGCTAACAACCCATCACCGTAAAAACAGCTTGTTACGAATTCCTACAGTAAGCCTCGGAATAGGACTGATTCTCTGGCACGACCACAGCAAAGGAATAAGATTTTGAGATTTGGCACTTGGAACGTAACTAGTCTTTATAGAACAGGAGGGGTAACATTAGTAGCAAAAGAACTAGCTAGATATAGAATAGACTTTGTGGGAGTACAAGAGGTTAGGTTAGATGGGAATGGCATATCACAAATAGGAGATTACTTGTTGTATTATGGGGAAGGAAACAATAATCAACAATTAGGAACAGGATTCTTTGTACATAAAAGAATAAAATCAGCAGTAAAAAAGGTCGAATTTATCAGTGACAGGTTATCATATTTAGTACTTAAGGGTAGATGGTGCGACATCATAGTTATAAATGCTCACGCCCCTACAGAAGAGAAAGACGACTATACAAAGGATAGCTTCTATGAGGAATTGGAACATACTTTTGATCAGTTCCCTAGATATCACATGAAAATTTTATTGGGGGATTTCAACGCTAAAGTAGGACGGGAGGATATTTTTAGACCAACTATTGTAAAAGAGAGCCTACACGCAATTAGTAGTGACAATGGAGTTAGATTAGTCAACTTTGCCACATCGAAAAATTTAATTGTCAAAAGTACCACATTCCCCCATAAGGATATACATGAATATACTTGGACTTCTCCAGATGGATTGACACACAACCAAATAGACCACATCTTCATAGATAAACGGAGACATACTAGTATAGTAGATATTCGAACTTTCAGGGGTGCAGACTGTAATTCTGACCATTATTTGGTGATTGGAGAATTAAGAGAAAGATTATCAGTAGCCAAGCGAGTAGAGCAACAAGTTAATATTACTAAATTCAATATTTTGAAATTAAAGGACGAGGAAGCTAAGCAAAATTATCAGGTCGAAATTTCGAATAGGTTTGCCACTTTAGAAAGTTCCGACGAAGTTGAGAAAGAATTAGATGTTAATAGCGTGTGGGAAAATATCAGAGATAGTATCAGAATTGCAGCTGAGCAGAGCATAGGTTATTATGAAACTAAGAAAAAGAAACCGTGGTTTGATGAAGATTGTTGCATGGTAGTAGAAAGAAGGAAACAGGCAAAATTGAAATTCTTACAGGATCCAGTTGAGGAGAAGAGAGATAATTATTTCAATGAAAGACGGGAAGCAAGTCGTACACTTAGGAATAAAAAGAGAGGTTACTTGAAGGAAAAACTGAATGAGGTAGAAACAAATAGTAAGAATAAAAACATTCGAGATTTATATAAGGGTATAAAGGAATTTAAGAACGGATATCAGCCAAGGGTAAACGTGATCAAGGATGAGAATGGTGACTTGCTTGCAGACTCTCCATCAATCCTAAACAGATGGAAAAACTATTTTGCGCAACTACTAAATGTACATAGGCCAAATAGAAATGATCGGGACGATATTGAAATACAAACTGCTGAGCCATTTATACCCGAACCTACGCTTTCAGAAGTCGAAATTGCGATAGAAAATCTGAAAAAGTACAAGTCTTCAGGTATCGATCAAATTCCAGCAGAATTAATACAAGAGGGTGGAAGTGCATTATATAGCGAAATTTATAAACTTGTACTTGCTATTTGGGAAAAGGAAATTGTACCAGAACAATGGAAGGAGTCCATAATTGTACCTATTTTTAAAAAGGGGGACAAGACTAACTGTGGTAACTTTCGAGGAATATCACTTTTGTTGACGTCGTACAAAATTTTGTCCAATATTCTTTTGAGGAGATTAACTCCGTACGTAGATGAAATTATTGGGTATCATCAGTGCGGTTTTCGGCGTAATAGATCGACTATTGATCAGATTTTTTGTATTCGGCAGATAATGGAGAAAAAATGGGAGTATAAGGTTACAGTACATCAGTTATTCATAGATTTCAAAAAGGCATATGACTCGGTTAAGAGGGAAGTATTAGATGATACATTTATTGAATTTGGTATTCCCAAGAAACTAGTTCGATTAATTAAAATGTGTCTCAGTGAAACATACAGCAGAGTCCGTATAGGTCAGTTTCTATCTGATCCTTTTCCAATTCACTGCGGGCTAAAGCAGGGAGATGCACTATCACCTTTACTTTTTAACTTCGCTTTAGAGTATGCCATTAGGAAAGTTCAGGATAACAGGCAGGGTTTGGAGTTGAACGGGCTACATCAGCTTCTCGTCTATGCGGATGACGTGAATATGTTAGGAGAAAATACACAAACGGTTAGGGAAAACACGGAAATTTTACTTGAACCAAGTAAAGCGATCGGTTTGGAAGTAAATCCCGAAAAGACAAAGTATATGATTATGTCTCGTGACGGGAATATTGTACGAAATGGAAATATAAATATTGGAGATTTATCCTTCGAAGAGGTGGAAAAATTCAAATATCTTGGAGCAACAGTAACAAATATAAATGACACTCTGGAGGAAATTAAACGCAGAATAAATATGGGAAATGCCTGTTATTATTCGGTTGAGAAGCTCTTATCATCCAGTCTTCTGTCAAAAAATCTGAAAGTTAGAATTTATAAAACAGTTATATTAGCGGTTCTTCTATATGGCTGTGAAACTTGGACTCTCACTCTGAGAGAGGAACATAGGTTAAGGGTGTTTGAGAAAAAGGTGCTTAGGAAAATATTTGGGGCTAAGCGGGATGAAGTTACAGGAGAATGGAGAAAGTTACACAACACAGAACTGCACGCATTGTATTCTTCACCTGACATAATTAGGAACTTGAAATCCAGACGTTTGAGATGGGCAGGGCATGTAGCACGTATGGGCGAATCCAGAAATGCATATAGAGTGTTATTTGGGATACCGGAGGGAAAAAGACCTTTAGGGAGGCCGAGACGTAGATGGGAGGATAATATTAAAATGGATTTGAGGGAGGTGGGGTATGATGATAGAGACTGGATTAATCTTGCACAGAATAGGGACCGATGGCGGGCTTTTGTGAGGGCGGCAATGAACCTTCGGGTTCCTTAAAAGCCATTTGTATGTATGTATGTAATTAGTTAAATTATAATAAGCACTGTTCGGACTCATTTCTCGTGCAGAATTTCAACAAAGTTATTTATTCCTTTATAGTTCAGACGACATTTAAGTAGGCCTATTCCAATTCGGGCATTTAGTTAATTGTGATGACGTCTTAATTTTTCTTAAGACATAAACGTCGTAAGGATATTTTTCCTATTGTGAGATGCATTCAAAAATCTTTCGTTTGAATTCCGCGTTCATGATAATTACGTAGATTTTCGGCTTTTCACCAAATATGGCCAGACATGAATTACAGAAAATATTTCAAGAAGGTGCGCAAGAAACAATGACATCAGTTGACGGACACAAGAATGAAGAGAATCACTGTCTTAAATGCAAGGAATAAAATGTCTCTAATTTAAATAAATCAAGTGCCGTAAGTTGTGTTTGCAATTAATTAAAATAGCATTGTATCTTAAATTACTTGAAATCAAGAAACCAAGTCTGTTTCCTATGTATGAAGACTAAAACTAGCATTGGAAAATTAAAGTGATATCAGTTAATTAAGTTTAATGAGTAAAATTAGCTAAAGAATAAAGTGTTAAGATAAGAGGGAAAAATGTATACTCAATCAATTTATTTATTAAATATAATAATGGTATCAGATATCCTGATGAGTTTGAGTATGGTTATCGCCGGGAGTCGAACACGGTAGCTAATCATTGCATAAGTCACTTGACATGAGGTTTAGTACAGCTATTTTCAACTGGTTAATATGTAACGTCGGAGCGCGTTTCCCCCTTCGGAGCAGAGCTATGGAGCATTCAATAGAGCACATAAGGGAGGGTAATATTATGTTCTGAACATCGTATGTCTGCAAAACAAGCAGATTCTCAGGTCGACTGAGAACATGAACACAGACTTGGAGATGAAATGTGCGGGGCTTGTAAGAGGACGATCACTGTGGTGGTTTGCAGGTTAACTCGTTTAAATGTTTAATAGTAGTATAGATGTAATAGATCATTTAAATGACTTCAATATGTCCCTTCACGGTAAATTATAGCATTAAAACAAAATCCATATAGGCTATGTCCAAAAGTCACTGACCAACAAATAAATAGTTCTCATTTTCGAAAGTTAACACAGGTGCTTAAGTATTTTCTTTCATCTGTAAATATTGAAGAGTTCGTGTAGACAGCAGAAATTTTTCGAATGGAATTTGAATCAACCTTCTTGAGCCAGATTCCCAGCTATTTGGTACACCATAGTCAGTCGATGTAAATAACGTTGTTTCAGAACTGCAATTAAAGGGTTGAGAGCCATAGTGGGCCAAGCGCCATTTATTAAAAACTGAGAAAGCAAGGGTTAAATTTAAGTGAATACCATAATTTAATTACGATTGACATATCATTTAGTTTGAATGTGTATACTTTATGTTACTTGCTATATGTTTCCATTGAATTATGTTAACTTGATTTTAACCCTTGTTTTCTACGGTTTTAGTAAATGGCGCTTGGCCCACTATGGTTCTGAACCCTTCAATTAGAGTTTATATTGATTTACAATGTGACAAGGAATTACTGCGTGTATAATGTGCAAATAAAACCAAATTGTGCGATGCAGGATGGATAGAACAGAAAAAAAATCTGTTTTTTTTTCTCTGTTCTATCCATCCTTCATTATATGGTAAAGCAGAATTCCTGCAGGAAAATGTCATGTGTAAATGTTAAAATGTTATGTTTTATTTAACGATGCTCACAACTTCAGAGGTTATATCAGCGTCGCCGAATGTGCCGGAATTTTGTCCCGCAGGAGTTCTTTTACATGCCAGTAAATCTACTGACATGGACCTGTCGCATTTAAGCACACTTAAATGCCATCGACCTGGCCCGGGATCGAACCCGCAACCTTGGGCATAGAAGGCCAGCGCTATACCAACTCGCCAACCAGGTCGACTGTCATGTGTATTTCGGTACATCATAATAATAAGAAATTGTACGAGTTTCACATACATTTTCCCCTTACGTGATTTTCTCGCCTACATAGATATGTAAAGCAGATCCTGAATATATTTCTCTCCACATAAGTTTACAACCTTTATCACCTACCCTGTTCACATCTACTTTGAGAACTGTTTTCAGAACATAAGAGAAATGATAGTAGTAGGAAGAATAATAAAGTTCATAAGATTTGCTGATGATATGGCGTTATTAGCAGAAGAGGAGGTGACACTAAGAGATATGATACTGGAGGTAGATGACAGCTGTGAGCAGTATGGAATGAAGATAAATGCAAACAAGACGAAGACCATAGTCATAGGAAGAAAAATAAGGTATGTGAACGTGCGAATTCGAAATGAGGCACAGCAAGTGGACAGCTTCAAATACTTGGGGTGTAGTATAAGCAGTAATATTGCCTAAGCTGCTGCCAAGAAGTCAAAAGGAGGGTAGAAATGGCCAAGGAAGCTTTTAATAGAAAAACGAGCATCTTCTGCGGACCTCTAGAAAGAGAACTAACGAGAGACTAGTGAAGTGCTTTGTGTGAAGTGTGGAATTGTATGGTGCAGAAACATGGATATATAGTCGCAGTGAAGAGAAAGGAACAGAAGCATTTGAAATGTGAATATGGAGGAGAATGGGGCGTGTGAAATGAACAGACAAAATAGGAAACGAAGCTTTGTTGGAAAGAGTGGGTGAAGAAAGAATGATGCTAAAACTGATCAGAAAGAGAAAAAGGAATTGGCTTGGTCACTGGCTGAGAAGAAACCGCCTATCGAAAGATGCCTTGCTAGGAACGGTGAACGGGAGAAGATTTCGGGGCAGAAGAATATCAGATGAGAGACGACATTAATATATATGGATGATACTCGGAGACTAGGAAGGCAGAAAATAGGAAAGATAGGAGAAAGCTGGGTTTGCAGTAAAAGACCTGGTCTGGGCTGAACACTATGAATGAATGAATAAGTTTACAAGAAACCTTCATCACAAATGAAAATAACAAACTCTGACATAGAAGTCGACAATGGGATTAACTTATACTCCTAATTTAAAGTGTTTTCTTCGACTTAGTGCTGCTCATGCAATGGGTCCAAATATAGAAAAAATGGCGAAACAAAAAGCTTTAAAATATTGAAAAACCTAAAAGTCATTGAACATTAACTGCTACGCAACCAGGAAACACGGCGTTCCAAATCTCTTCTTAGCTTCTATCTCTACGCCCCGAAGCAATTCGAACTGTCATTTTCATTCAGCTAATGCATGAAATAAAATTATGAATTTTATATCAGAAACAATCCACCACTGTAGAGTAACGAACGGTTAACATGTCTGACCGTGAAATGGGGGGTCTCGGTTCTAAACCTGGATGGGACGTGTTACCTGAATGAGGTTTTTCTGAGGTATTCCCTCAACCCTGAAGAGAAAATGTTGGGTAACTTTGGGCCGTGGATGCTGCTGGCATTATCACCTTCATTTCGCTCAGACGCTAGATAACCATCGCAATTGATAAAGCGTCATAAAATAAACGAATTAAAAGTTATATTAGAAATGTGTAAAATTAATTACTAGCTTATTATTAATTAATTTAGACATTTGTATTAAATCTATGTATTGTGGGTCCCTATCACAACGGCATGGCGCGCCCTCAGGTTGCGGATAGAGGAGACGGCCTCCAGATATGGAGGGTAGCCGCGAATATATTGAATAAGCAGTCGTGGGACGCCGATAAGGGGTGGTCCTCCAGCTTGCGAGTTGGGCGAAGGGCTAACAATCCATCACCGTAAAAAAAGAGCTTGTTATGAATCCATACAGTAAGCCTCGTAATGGGACTGATTCTCTGGCACGTTCACCTGACATAATTAGGAAGATTAAATCCAGACGTTTGAGATGGGCAGGGCATGTAGCACGTATGGGCGAATCCAGAAATGCATATAGAGTGTTAGTTGGGACACCGGAGGGGGGAAGACCTTTGGGGAAGCCGAGACGTAGATGGGAGGATAAAATTAAAATAGATTTGAGGAAGGTGAGATATGATGATAGAGACTGGATAGGGACCGATGGCGGACTTATGTGAGGGCGGCAATGAACCTGCGGGCTCCTTAAAAGCCATTTGTAAGTAAGTATTTGTATTAAACATTGGCAGATTATTGATTCAAATCTTACCTAACAATTTTTTGTAGGAATTATTGCGTATAAAGCGTAATCTGTTACTTATGGCATGTATTTTCAAATAATGAAGTAATTAAATAAATTAAAAATAAAAATGTCAATCGTGTAATAATCTATTTCAAAACTGATATCTATGCATCGAAAGCGTAACATATTCATAGATGATCTACAAGATTCTCATAACATTACATGGGAATACGGCTTTTCTAAAATCTTAACCGAAATTACTATATGAAATGAAATGATTAGCCTAAAAATGTCCCGTTGAGGGCAAAGGCCTCCTAATATAGAGGGAGAGCTCTATTTGTCTCACGCGGTGAGAGAATTACTATACACTCATTTTTTAATTTTATAAACGTAGTGCATAGATAATAGGATGCGAAACTGCGGTCAGCACCATCCTACGTCTTACGGACCAAATAAGAAGACCAATGCCCGACGTCGTAGGTGGTGAAGATTAGAACTACGTGATGGGTAGGTTACCCAGAATTTTCTACTTATCCGTTAGAGACGTTGGTTGAGAAGACAAGATGACAGCCAGGAACTTGCAAAGAAGTGTATATAAGTGATACGTGTGTATAAGAAGTGATGCTTATGGGCCTTTTAAAAATAGTGTTGTTGAATGTATTGTAAAGTAGTAGATAGTAATATAATAAATTCAAATCTCTAAATTCGTTTTGCAGACTTTTCCATTACACTGTACAGTAAATACCCAAAGAATACAATCCTAATTGTCTAACCGTTTGTTTCTTTTTCTGTCTCTGGTTGTATTTTAGTTAGGCATTGTAAAATATAGAGATTATTTCATATTTCCGTTGCTTCCAGTGATATTCCATTGATTGCTGTTGCAGATTGTACGCAGATGACACCACCTACTTCACCAGTGACAATTCAATCAACCTCACACAACGTACTATGCAAAAACAACTCAAAATATTGGAAACATGGCTAAGAAATTGGAGAATAAAAGTCAATATAAGTAAAGCTCAAGACATCATTATTACCAGAAGAAAGCCAAAAATACCAGATCACCTCAATCTCTTCTCCGAAGATATCTACTATAAACAATCTGCCAAATAACTCGGCATTACACTTGATAAACAACTTAGATTTCATCACCATGTTGAAACAGCTCATAACAAAGCATTAGCCAGATTCAATCGTCTATATCCATTGTTGAAGTCACCATACATCAGACTTCCCTAGAAAAAAATCCTTTACACTTCAGTTATCAGATCTCAAATGACCTATGGCTGTGAAATCTGGAGCAATGCAAAATTCCAAATTATCAGACGTCTTCATGCTATACAGAGAAAAGTATCCCTAGCTATCACCGGTGAAGACTATAGAACCACCAATTTACAACTACAAGAATTGCTTGAAATAGGATCATGATATAATACAGAAATTTATAGAAAACTTTCATAAGGACTTGATCTATGACTCCAATCCTCTGGTAACAGCCCTAGCAACAAGTGCATAAAATAGCAACTACCGTCACGATCGGTTACCTCACTTAAAAATAAAAATATTCCTGCTTGTTAAACATCTCTGTTAAAGTAAAAGCCTTTTCAGGCTGACACTTGTGTACCATATATGTTCTTGTTAATAAAAAAAGGAAAAAAAAAAAGCGCATCTAGCGTGTGAAACGGGAAACTCAATAAGTTACGCATCATATTATATATTTATCCTTGCGTAGTGTGTCTACTGTATTACATAGATTGAATTTAAGCCGAAAAGAAAATGAGAATTTGAATGATGGGGAGTGTCCTGGACAAAATTGACTGGTTTACGTAAAAATGTAACTCTGTTAGCCATTATTCTGTCATTAGGGATAATGAATTACGCCTAACAGACACCCTCAGAAAAAATTCACAACACCAGCCCGAAAAAAAAAAGACGGAAAGATCTGGACGTTGGAAACGATTCGACATGCATCCTAAATGAAACTTGTTACTGATGTTACGTGTGTCCTTGTCTGCATAAAAATGAACCAGTAAAGCCGGGAGAGGTCTCTGCAAGTCTCCTGGTGTGACGTAATGGCATGTGTGGAAGTTTGTATAACAGCACAGCAAATTGGTCTACTGCCGTGGAACCTGCAATGGTGAGAGTCACGTAACATCCACACTGTTTTTAATCCACACCTCTAAACGACACACTTGCCATCTAGTGGAGTTGCTAAGCACTAAGACTCTAGTCATTTCATTTCATCTGCTCGTTAATTTGAGGGGCGGACCAGGTCGCCAATGTGTCCGCCATGTTGCCTGTAATAACTCCAGCGCTTACCGCTCGGATTTCATAAATCTTCAAGTCATTGTATAACAATTATTCCAACAAATTTGCATCCACCTGTCACGGTTCATTGTACATTTCCCAGCAACTATTAAACTGTAGCGAAATTCCTGGGAGGCACATGTTCGTATTTAAAACCAGCCGCTCAGTCGGACGAGACATTTCACATGCATCCCTGCAGTCCTATTAAAGGACTTAGAATGGACGGGAATTTTGCTGTTGCCATTCCGCGTGCATGCTAATGCTGCTGTGGGAGAGATAGCGAGTGTAAAACTGCACTACGAAAAATACACTACAGTCATGCTCCGTTAAAAATATAATATAGTCCCATACATATTTCATGTAAGAAAGGCAAAATATAGGCTATACCCTAGACTTTATTCCGAGTAAATACCACTTTTTACAACATTTTTTAAGCACTTTATTGAGTTATCGTTATTGCGACTGTGAAAATTCTGAACGCATCCTTCGCGCATTTACTGAAAATGAAATTATATCGATTACGGGGAAATGTTTTCAACAGTTCAGGAGACAATAAAAAAAGAAAGGTTCTACACTACAGACATGCTAAAAATGGAGAAGTTCAGATTTATATAACAACAATGAACATATTAAGATAACAACAAATATTGAAGAAGTAAATAGCCTTCAGTAATATGTACAACATTAAGACACAAGACTAAATTTTCTCTGTCCTTGTTTTATTGATTTATTACACTGAACAACAAGAATTTTGCTCCGACTTAAAATAATGTGTCCCTTATGGTTTGATGTGCGCAGAATCCGAAAATGCATCTCTTTTCTTCGTATCACGTAAGATTTTTAAGATATACTATAATTTCACTTTTCGATAAGCGCTCCCCCAGGAAACATCTGGCGCTGGTTGGGGGTATAAACCAAAACAAAAGCTAATGTATGTTATGAGTTTGTGACTTATTTACAGTTTATTATGGTTGTTGTCATGTTATTTTGTACTTCCAACAAATAAACAGATATTGGTCCCTTCTATTAAGTAAATTTCATTACACTTCAAAGTGAGGTCTATGCAATGAACAAACACGGGTGTGGTTTTCAGTATTTAAAGAAAACGTTTACCAGTTTCAATGAAGGAAAATTAAAAGAGGGCATTTTCATCGGTACACAAATTCACAAAGTTATGGCTGGCTCTTTGTTTGAGGAAAAACTTTCCGTTACAGAAAGAATGGCATGGCGCGCTTTCAAAGAGGTTTGCTCAAATTTCCTTGGAAATTCTAGGGCAGAGAACTACATAGAACTTGTTCTGGAAATCATGTTAAGTGCGTATGACAAAATGGAGTGTAATATGTCTCTCTCATAATACACTTTTTACATTCTCATTTGGATTTCTTTCCTCCTAACTTCGGAGCGGTAAACGACGAGCATGGGGAAAGACTTCATCAAGAAATATCTGAACTGGAAAAGCGATATAAAGGAAGATCATCATCCAGCATGCTTGCAGACTATTGTTGGTTCCTTGTAAAATACAGTCCGGGGTCTAGTTATAATCAGAAGTCATCCAGAAAATTATTTTAAATGTAAGTTCAAATTCCGAGATTTTTCCATTATCTGCATGAAATAATTTTATTGTTGTGTTTTAAACTTTGTTACATCATTTTTGTATGCAGTACACATTTTTCAAGTATTATGAGCAGGGAAAGGATTTATATGTAAATACATATTTACTTATAAAGCTAATATAATTTATATTTTGCATTATCTTTATGTTTCACAATGTGTAGGGTTGAAAAATCCTACTTTTATTTTCCATATTTTTCCATATTTTAGAGTTTAGTACATATTTTCGTTAATTTCCATATATTTTCCATATTTCATATAAAACAGTCCATATTATATTAGGTTTAACAATAAAACAAAACAAAATTCCATTAACTTTTAAAAATACATTTCAACAATAGAGATTTAAACACATGTTCAGTAATCCCTTTAACATCAGAGTTATTTGAAAATTAGCAGTCCTATCAACAATGGGAAAGTAAGTTACAAAACTGTATTAATTTAATTTAAAATTTTTAACAGACTTCAGTTGTGCAGCTCAACAGTTAAATGCCAGTCAGAGTACACATAGGTTCAGTTTTGTAAATCATACTATAAAGACGGTAAATATGCCAAAAGTACGTCATTCAGTCAATTTAAAATCAAAACTAACAAGTTACATTTCAGAATTTAAAGAAGATGGTTTATCAACTGACAATAAAATATTATTTTGTAATTTGTGTCAGTGTGCAGTATCATCTACACAAAAGTTCCTGGTGCAACAACACATTACAACTAGTAAACATCAGGCCAACAAACAACTAAATTCCAAGCAGAGACAATTGTTTTTAACACAACCAACAACATCGAATGTAAGATCTGAGTTTAACATCGACCTGTGCCGTTCTCTCATCTCTGCTGATATTCCTCTCTACAAACTAAAGAATAAGGTCTTCAGGGAATTCCTTGAAAAATATACTCAACATACAATCCCGGATGAGTCAACACTTAGGAAGACGTATGCTCCATCCATCTACGATGAGACAATACAGAAGATAAGAGATGAAATTAAAGATAGTTCAATTTGGGTTTCCATTGATGAGACTCCCGACAAAGAAGGTAGACTTGTTGGTAATGTAGTTATCGGTTTGTTAAGTGAACAATATTCTGAACGAATTCTTTTACATTGTGATGTTCTAGAAAAGTGCAATAACAAAACTATAGTTAAACTGTTCAACGAAGCTATGGGTATCCTGTGGCCAAAGGGTATTATGTACGATAATGTGTTATTCTTTATTAGCGATGCTGCCCCTTATATGGTCAAAGCTGGACAAGCATTATCTGTTGTATATCCTAAATTGACTCATTTTACTTGTGTGGCGCATGCATTTCATCGTGTGGCAGAAGTGGTCAGAGACAATTTCCCTAAAGTAGATTTGTTGATTTCATCAGTGAAAAAAGTATTTCTCAAAGCTCCCAGTAGAGTTAACGTGTTGAAAGAAATGTACCCTGAAATTCCATTGCCACCAAAGCCAATTTTAACTAGATGGGGTACATGGCTAGAAGCAGTTGAATATTATGCCGAACATATAGACTCTATTAACAATGTTCTCCTTGCATTGGACTCTGAAGATGCAGTCTCAATTGATACTGCGAAAACAGTTACCTGTGACATAAGTGTGAAGAATGACTTAGCTCACATTCAGCATACATTTTCATGCATCATAAAAACGCTCAAAAGTCTCCAAAATAGGCACCTTTCACTATCTGAAAGTTTTGAAATTATAAATAGTACTGTGGAACAACTGAATCGTGGTAGAGGTAAAGTTGCAGATGCAGTAAGAGCTAAGGTGGACACTGTACTTTCAAAAAACCCTGGATATGAAGAACTACAAAAGGTTGTTGCTGTGATGAGTGGTGAATCAACAGTGAAGATTAACTTGGACTTATCCCCAGCAGACATTGTGAAATTGAATTATGTACCAGTTACTTCTTGTGACGTCGAACGCTCTTTTAGTCAGTATAAATCTATCCTCAGAGACAATAGAAGAAGATTCACTTTTCAGCACTTGAAAGAAATGTTTGTAACCTATTGTTATGGTAACAGACAATAAAAATTGTGTTTTGTTGAAACTACATTGGAAGATAAGGTACGTCCATTATATTTTTTGTTTAGTTTGATTAAAATGTACCAATATTTAACGTACATAGTCATTTTTTTATAATTTTAAGTCCATATTTAATTCCATATTTTGGTAAAAATCCATATTTAATTCCATATTTTGGTAAAAATAACTACATATATATTTACATATTTCATATATTTTTAGTCCATATAAATCCGTTCCCTGATTATGAGGAATAATTTTGAATTCCTAGTGTATTGTAATTTTATCAGTAGCAGCGAAAAATTAAAAATAAATAAGTTTTGTCATAAAAAATTCAATTCATTTTCCCAGGAAAATGGTACGTGTTGGGGTAATTTGGATTTTAAATTCAGATTTAGGGCATACATATTAGTAATATTCACCTATTTATATTTCGGAGCAAGACAAAGAGTAAAAATTTGTTGTCCAGTGTTATTACGGAATGAAATTACTTTATGAGAACCTCGCTACGTCAGACACTTTTACCTGAGACATCTATCTCTTCTATCAATACAGATTCCGTCATGTTTAGTATCTATATGGATAAATGTTAATTGCATTCACGTAATATTTTTAATGTAATTGTACTAATGAAGTCAGCACAAAAATATAGGCCTATTTGAGCCCCTGGTCTTAATTTTATTTAATCCAATTGATATTTAATTATACTGTACAGACCCAGAAACAAAATTCAGTTGACCCAATTTTCGTTTCTGGGTCTATACATACCAAATTTTACAATCTTTTTTAGACATATTTATGTCGGTGATATTTATGTGTAATAAAATCCCTTGTCTTAATGTATAATTTAACTACCATATGAATATCTTGTACTATTTAAGTATAAAAGTAGGACTTGATGATGCTGAATAAGAGTGAAAACGTTTGTTCAGAAACTGTGTAATAAAGAAAACAAAGATAAGTTATAGACGGAAATAACATCAATAAATAAATCCGCTAGTTTTGTCAATGACAGTAAAGTTGACATTCACGTTTTCTAATGGGTGAAACATCTGGTGCCGTAAGAGCTGATTTGAAAACAAACACTTGCGTAAATCCTCATCTTAAGTCGTGTGTTTGTTGAGATTATTTTTATGGAACATATTTTTATTTCATTAATGTTACAAGAAATACTTCAACAAGAGACAATATTTCGCTCCCTCTTCTAAACATATTATGGCGTTGCTTATATTAGTAATTTTATTTGATGTCACAACTCCGATTCTAGTCAATTATTTAAGTATGCTTGTAGTATTTTTGACAGCAATACAGAGGTAAGAATAAATATCAACTCTTAGAACTAGAGTGCTATGTCAAACATTTGTTTGTAGTAGTAATATCAGTATTTGTACTAATGGTCGTAGTAATAGTAATAGTGGTACAGGCATCCGACAAGGAAAACTCAGTGCGCAGAAACCAGCGGGCGTGACTGTCTCGCGAAGATGACGTATGCTCCCGTTCTCAGCATACTCTCACGCCACCTTCAGCGGCGTAAGTGGGGTATAGCATGTGCGCCGCGAGGAGTCCGAGCTGAGTTTTGCTTGTAGGATACCTATAGTAGTTGTAATAGTAGTTGGAGTAGTAGTAGTGGTAATTGTAGTAATATTAATACAATACTAGTAGTAGTAATAGTCATAGAAGTATTACTTACAGTATATCAGTTGTACTAGTGGCAGTAGTAGTTGTAGTAACTCTAGTACTTTAATGACGCTTTCATAAACACTTCTACAGAGACCACTTAGGATCAAGATTCAATGTCGGCGAGAAATGGTAAACAATTTTTCTCGGAGTCCTCTCTCAGGACTGGGCCTGTAGTCTGTTAGTATCGAATCCAGCTAAATGATCTTTGAAATTTTATTTATGTTGACGACTGTTTCAATTGAAGACCTTTCCAGAAAAAGAATGTCACATGAAATTAATGAAGTATGTGATTTAGATGAAAAAAAAAATATTCATTTGGAACAATAAGTATTACATCCAATGGCTGAATAATCTTGTATCCCTAATTAGTCAAATGGGTCTGCTGGTAAATATAGGCCTAACGGAATAAGCCCTTATTCCGGTGACGTCTTCACTTATTGGAACGATTCAGGTCTTTCCATATTAGGCTTTACATTTAGTCTTGTGCAGTCTTTTACAACTTTTTTTTGAAGATTGGTCGTTTTGTAAGAAATGACAGAGTATGTGTAAAGAAAAATAACACCTGTTACAGTGTGCTTTTAATAACGAATTTATGAAAGGAAAGGATTCTTGGATTGGTTTTAAAAAGAAAACTACGGAGAAATCGCGTTCTGTTTTGTGTGTTTCACTGTAAAGTTTCATTCAGTGAAGACTGTTAGGCGTCACAATATGTCAGTTTCTTACGTTAATAAAATTCGTGGTGCTCTGAAAGCTTCTATAATTTTAAAATAATTTTGTACAAACAGGAAGAGGCCAGAACAAGAAGTACTCTTGGACTAAGCGTGTCATATACCAGTCAAATATTACCGTATTTACTCACATATTGGAACTCCTATTTGTTTTCCTCGTTTAAATCCAAAACAGTAATTTGGGTGGTCTTATATGACTATGTAAAACAGCAGTAAGATAATATAGTTTTAAAAGTAAAGTAACGGTAGCGCTAAATATAGAAAATGCCAATAAATTTTCTTCGCGAAGTCAATCACATTCAATTTAAATGAAATAGAATAACTTCCTCGCTTGTTGCCCATTTTTGCATTCACATCTGAAACTGATCTGTTTTTCTGAATGATTGAATTCGGAAGTACGTATGTGAAAATAGATTCCACCAGTAGAGGTAGAAATGGAATTTGTCTGTCTGTTGTGACAATAGAAAATACGGCACAGAGAGTACGGTAGGTAATTTCAGTACAAACAGACAGAGAGATGTTGTTCCTCTATTTCAGCGCGGAGGCAATTGGAGAAGTAACAGGCAAATGGGGCAGAGGATGGTTTCAGAAAAGGGCTTTACCTTGCAATCTTTCCACGAGCATTTGTGATTGGATACATCACTCTGCAAAAGTCTTACTCAGGAATTCAGAACCTGGAGCCTTGTACTGTAAAGATACGGATTTAAAATTTGAAGCGAGACTTGATGGGAGTCCACTTATGTGTAGGCAACAATTTTACACGACTGTTCACAAGTAGCATATGTACAGGGGCTCTTGCTTATTGTACTCGTACATGCGCAGTATGTTATAAGCGAAACTTATACAATAAGGAAGCTCGAAATCTTATTTCCGTAACTGTACTTACGTCAGAGGGGTCTAATATGCGGACATATATTTGTTTTTCCATTTGAATCTGGCAACGTTTTGCTATTGACTTTATAAAAACAGATAGCCTATCAAAATAGTTTTAGAGTAAAACAATCCATGCCTACACCGACGTTACTCCATTATCGGGAAATAAAAGGCCGAATGGCCTTATAATTATGTATAGTGTACACTGCTGCTGCTATTAATAATGTATGTATGTATGTATGCATGTATATATTTATTTATTTATTTATTAATTTATTTATTTATTTATTTATTTATTTATTTATTTATTTATTTATTTATTTATTTATTTATTTATTCACACTGCAAATGGGTATATACCCGGTGGCAGTGGCAACTAATTACAGTCAATATTGACAATAATAATCACAACTAATAAAAACAATAATTAATAATAATAATGATTAATAATAATAATAATAATAACAATAATAATAATAATAATAATAATAATAATAATAATAATAATAAAGAGCATCCTAAATTATATGAAGCATGATCACTTAAAATAACATTTAAAGTAAATCTAATTTGTATCTTAATCCTACGTTCGAACTAAGACCCACGAGTGGGACAGGTTTATACCTGCACATGTACCTTTCGGCACTATACTTATTTCCCTGTCAACTCACTCACTGCACTGATACTATCCTGATTTTACTAACACTTCAAAACCATTTCACTGTTCAAATATTTTGCACAGCCACTTCACTGACACAAACACACTTCACTTACACAATAGACTTCACTAACACTACACACTTCACTGATACAACACACTTCCTCACTGATAGAACACTTCAAATAAGATATCAATTACACCCTTTAAATCATCATCATCATCATCATCATCATCATCATCATCATCATCATCATCATCATCATCATCAATAACTTCAAGGTTTAGGCCGATGGCCTGTTCCGCCTCCAGAATTTTATCCATCAAACTGGTCTCTCCAACGTCTCTTTGGTCTTCCCACTCGTCTTCTTCGTGTAGGTCTATAACACCATGTTCTGAAAGGTATCCTGTCGTTGGGCATTCTTGTTATATGGTCGTACCAATTATTTCTATATTTTTCAATTATAGTTATTACACTCTCGATATTCAGTTCTCGACGTATATCTTCGTTTCTCTTATGGTCCTGTAGTCAATAAATAGTGTGTATAATATACTACGGTCTATTTTTAAATACATTTTTGGTTATTGGTAAAGCCTTTAGTAAATCTGCAGGTAAAGCATTCCAGTCCCTGATAGTACGATTGAGAAAAGAAAACTTTCCAGTGTCCGTCTTCTGTCTTATTTCCCTCAATTTATATGAGTGGTCGTACCTTGAAGAGTAATTTGGCGGTTGCAACCTATTTTTTATTGCTCTCCAATAATAATAATAATAATAATAATAATAATAATAATAATAATAATAATAGTAATAATAATAATAACAATAATAATAACAACACTCTATATGCATTTATGGATTCACCCGTACGTGCTACATGTCTTGTCAATCTCAAACGTCCGGATTTAATATTCCCAATAATAATTCTGTTAGGTGAAGAATACAATGCGTGCATTCTACGTTGTGCAACTCTGTGTGTTCTTTTGGAGAGTGGTTGGATCTAATCATAAATGGGGGGAGTGAACCTACAAAGCAGGACTTGTTTTATACAGCACGTACGGTCAAAAGACCCGTGCATTTGATTTAAGAGAATATTCTGATAATGTAGCGCATCTTTATTAATAATATTGCTGAATAAATCCATATATCTAAACAAAACTTTCTTCATTCTCCTGTAACTTCATTCCTCTTAGCCCCAAATATTTTCCTATGCACCTTATTCTCAAATCCCCTTAACCTCTATTCCTCTTCAAAAGTAAGAGTAAGTTTCACACCCATACAGAACAATCGGTGATATAACTGTGTTATAAACTCTAACTTTCAGTATTTTTGAAAGCAGACTACATGACAAAAACTTTTCAACTGAATAATAGCAGGAATTTTTCATATTTATTCTGCGTTTAATTTCTTCTCGAGTATCATTTATATCTGTTACTGTTATTTCAAGGTATTTGTATTTTTCCACCCCCTTTTCAAAAAATAAATTTCCAATTTTTATATTTCCATTTCGTACTGTGTTCTGATCTCGAAACAATCATATACTTCGTTCTTTCAGGATTTACTTCCAAACCTATCTCGTTACGTTCGTCATGTAAAATTCCCGTGTCTTTCCTAATAATTTGTGGATTTTCTCCTTACATATTCAAGTCTGTTTTCCTAGACTTTCCAAGAGGCATATTCTAGAGAACAGTTAAAAAGTAAAAGTGATAGTTCTTTAGCTTGCAGTGAATTGGAAAAGCGTCAGATATAAAGTGGTCTATACGGACTCTACTGTGTTTCGCCGAGACACATTTTAATTAATCGAACTTGATTTTTTGGGATACCAAATTCAATAAGAATATTATATAAAACTTCTCTCTTAACTAAGTCATATGTCTCCTTGAAATCTATGAGTAACTGATTTACTATCTCCTTACACTCTTATTTTTTCTCCAATAAAAGACGAATACGTACAAAAATCGTATCAGTAGTCGATCTGTTACGCCTAATATCACATTGATGATTCCTAATAATTTCATCTACATATGGAATTAATCTTCTCAAAAGAATATTGGACGACTTCTGTACGACGTCAATTGAAGTGATAATCCTTGAAAGTTGCTTTCCCCTTCTTAAAGATAATTACAATTATGAACTACTTCATTTGTTCTTGTACAATTTCCTTTCCCCAAATAGGAAGTATAAGCTTATAAATTTCACTAGATAATGCGTTTCCACCCTCTTGTATTAGTTCTGCCGAAATTTCATCGATATCTGGAAACTAAACTTGTACCTTTTCAGATTTCCTATTGCAATTTCGAGTTCAGAAAGTGTGGGTTCGGATATAAATGGCTCAGCAGTTTGTATTTGAATATTGTCCCCATTACCTCTATTTGGTCTGTATACATTTAGTACTTTCTCAAAATAGTTTTTCCATCTGATCAGGATGGAATTTATTGCCTTCAAGCAAGTCACCATTCCCATCCTTAATCGTGTTTACTCTTGCCTGATATCCTTTCTGACATTTCTCTATGCACTTATACAAGGTGGGGCATGGGAACCAAGTGTTTCTGGAATAGCTTGTACTCGGTCATTATGAAAGGAAGAGACGTGCGGCATGTGACATTCCATTCCATTGCCCATAACATTTCACCTGCAGTCGCCATCATGGAGCTGTAGACGAATGTTTGCGTATGATTTTATTGTTAGGATTGTCGAGTTGGTGACGATGGAACGGCGTGAGTTTTGCTACAGATTCAATATTAATCGCAATGATTCTGTTCCCGTGCGTGACTCAATCTTATGTTGGTGTAACAATATTTGAACAAAAGGCGCAATACTGAAGAATAAACCGCCCTGCCCCCAAAGCAGAGAGCGTACTTCTGAAAATGTTGAGAGTCAAATAAGCGATACTGCGCAGCCCAGGACGCTTTGCTCGAAGACATTCAGCTGCACTTGGAATCAGCAATCGTATGGTAAGACGGATTTTGCATGACGTTTTACATTTACACCCAGACAAGATGAGTGGTTGTGCAGAAATTCAATGTAAGGGATTGCCCCCAATGATTGAATTTCGCACAGGAAATGCTTGCACTGCACGAGCAATATGAAAACATGACGGTTACAATGAATAATGAAGCCCATTTTCACCTTAAAGTAGCCGTTAACAGACAAAATTTTCGATATTGGGCTGCTGAAAATCCGCGACACTTAACGAAAAACCTCTGCATAGCCCTAAAGTAACAGTTTGATGCGTAGTGGGACAGTTTGGCGTCATCGGTCCCTACTTTTTATTCCAAGAAAATGAGTTTACGGTTACTGCAAACTCTGTACGTTATATTGGGATAATTAACACCTTTTTCATCCTTGAATTACAAAGAAGAGGTACTGATCGTCAACGTTTGTGATTTCAGCAAGATGGGGCCACGGCACATACCGCCAGATCATCAATGGCAGTTCTTTGCCCCTGTTTCCCAATCGTCTCATATCGAGATTTGGTGATGTTTCATGGCCCCCTCGGTCCCCCGACCTGACCTGAGTATAAGCCCCGAATATTAGTTGAATTGAAGGCCGACGCATTACGTCAACACATCATCCAAATCAACAGGGATCTCCTGGAAAGAATAGAGGTCAATTTTCGTTAGCGACTTCAAGAATGCATCAGCGCAGACGGACATCACAAGCCAGATGTTATTTTCCGCTTATAATTGAAATGGTATGTTCTCCCAAATGTTGTTCTACCAATAAATTGTGTTGAAAGCAAAAACTAACTATTTTATGATTGTTTTAAAAACACTTGGTTCCTATGCCCAATCCTGTATGAATCTCTTACTATTTGTTTCTAGTTCGTTCACTTTTCCCTTCAAGTAATCTATCTTTTTGTTCCTATGTGTACGATCTGCTTCCCGTCTTTCATTGAAATATGAATTATCTCAATTCGCCTGGACTGTATCCTGTAAGAATTTCAATTTTCCCCGTTTCCTTCTTTCTATTGTCTTAAAACAACCTTAATCAAACTACGATTTATTTTTCTTAGTTTCATAATAACCTTAAACAGATAGAAAAACTATTTTGCGCAACTACTAAAGGTACATAGGCCAAATACAAATGATCGGGACGAAATTGAAATACACACTGCTGAGCCATTTATACCCGAACCCACGCCTTCAGAAGTCGAAATTGCTGTAGAATATCTGAAAAATTATAAGTCTCCAGGTATCGATCTAATTCCAGCAGAATTAATACAAGAGGGTGGAAGTGCATTACACTGCAAAATTTATAAACTTGTACTTGCTATTTGGGAAAAGGAAATTGTACCAGAACAATGGAAGGAGTCCATAATTGTCCCTATTTTTAAGAAGGGGGACAAGACTAACTGTAGTAACTTTCGAGGAATATCACTTTTGTTGACGGCGTACAAAATTTTGTCCAATATTCTTTTGAGAAGATTAAGTCCGTACGTAGATGAAATTATTGGGTATCATCAGTGCGGTTTTCGGCGTAATAGATCGACTATTGATCAGATTTTTTGTATTCGACAGATAATGGAGAAAAAATGGGAATATAAGGGTACAGTACATCAGTTATTCATAGATTTCAAAAAGGCGTATGACTCGGTTAAGAGGGAAGTATTATATGATATTCTTATTGAATTTGGTATTCCCAAGAAACTAGATCAATTAATTAAAATGTGTCTCAGTGAAACATACAGCAGAGTCCGTATAGGTCAATTTCTATCTGATCCTTTTACAATTCACTGCGCGCTAAAGCAGGGAGATGCACTATAACCTTTACTTTTTAACTTCGCTTCAGAATATGCCATTAGGAAAGTCCAGCATAACAGAGAGGGTTTGGAATTGAACGGGTTACATCAGCTTCTTGTCTATGCGGATGAAGTGAATATGTTAGGAGAAAACAATTAGGGAAAACACGGAAATTTTACTTGAAGCAAGTAAAGCGATAGGTGTGTAAGTAAATCCCGAAAGGCTAAGGATATGATTATGTCTCGTGACGAGAATATTGTAAGAAATGGAAATATAAAAATTGGAGATTTATCCTTCGAAAGGGTGGAAAAATTCAAATATCTTGGAGGAACAGTAACAAATATAAATGACACTCGGGAGGAAATTAAACGCAGAATAAATATGGGAAATGTCTGTTATTATTCGGTTGAGAAGCTTTTATCATCTAGTCTGCTGTCAAAAAATCTGAAAGTTAGAATTTATAAAACAGTTATATTACCGATTGTTCTGTATGGTTGTGAAACTTGGACTCTCACTCAGAGAGGAACATAGGTTAAGGGTGTTTGAGAATAAGGTTCTTAGGAAAATATTTGGGGCTAAGCGGGATGAAGTTACAGGAGAATGGAGAAAGTTACACAACGCAGAACTGCACGCATTGTATTCTTCACCTGACATAATTAGGAACATTAAATCCAGACGTTTGAGATGGGTAGGACATGTAGCACGTATGGGCGAATCCAGAAATGCATATAGAGTGTTAGTTGGGAGACCGGAGGGAAAAAGACCTTTGGGGAGGCCGAGACGTAGATGGGAGGATAATATTAAAATGGATTTGAGGGAGGTGGGATATGATGATAGAGACTGGATTAATCTTGCACAGATAGGGACCGATGGCGGGCTTATGTGAGGGCGGGAATGAACCTTCGGGTTCCTTAAAAGCCATTTGTAAGTAACTATAATAACCTAAGCTCCGCTCATATGCATTTTTTCATTTATTTATATTTTTTCAAAACGATATTATACAACTCCTTCTCAAGTTCGTCGTAACTTTGCACAGTGAAAAACCTATTTGAAGTTTCGACCTGGTAATGTTGCTTAATTTCCTCGTCTTTTAATTTCGGATTGTTGAATCAGCTATGTTAACTTGTTGCTGTACTCGCTTGGCTACTAATAGTTTCTCTGTTAATTTACCAATATTACCAAATAATGGTCAGAATCACAGTGTACCGCTCTAAATGATCGAATGTCTACTATACTAGCAGGCCTATGTCTTCGTTTATCTAGCAAGATGAGATCTGTTTGGTTGTGTCAATCAATCTGGAGAAGTACAAGTATATTTATGTGTATTCTATGCGAAAATGTTGTACTTTTCATAATTACATTTTTATGTGACAAAGTTGACTAACCTAACTCCATTATCATTACTATTTAAGTATAGGCTCTCTTTTTCAATAGTCGATTTAAAAATATTCTTCCATCTACTTTAGCATTGAAATCACCTAATAAAATGTTGATAACTGATAAAAATTATGTTTCAGTTCCCCTTAGAGTCTATTCTTTATATAGTCGACTGTCTCTCTTCTATACGAGCATTTATAACTTATATCGCACCATATACCATTAAGTATTAAATACGATAACCTATCACTGATAAGTCCTATCTTTTTACCGCTGATTTGATTATTTTATTAATAAAGAACCTTGCTCCTTATTGATGATCATAGTTTAATTCCCCTTAGTAGAACAAGTAATTTCCTATTGATGATATACCATTGTCATCTAGCCTAACTTCCTATACATCCAAAAAGTGTATTCTATATTTTAACTAGAGCTTTTGCTACTAAATAATAATAATAATAATAATAATAATAATAATAATAATAATAATAATAATAATAATGATAATCATCATCATCATCAAAATGACTATTTTTATTATCATTACTGTCACCACCATCATCATTACTTTACATACAGTAATATTGTATGCAAATAAGTGGACAATATCTTGTTCATTTTATTTATGACCTATTTACTTTCTTAGCAACTACTGTTTTATTGTTTATTCATGTTTTTTTCCAACAACAGGCTTAAACAAGTAGAGCGAAACTGACTGATTTCATAATCATGGTAATATCCCAATATCCCACTGTCTGAAGTAGTACAGGGCAAGCAAACGGATCTGAATTTCTGTCGGTATAGCCAATTACATGTAGGAAATAGAACCCGAATTATCTGATTTGCAGTCATAAACGAAACCATTTTAGGCAAATCGTATTACTAATGAATTAGAAAAATAATAAATATGTACAGATTATTATATATTGTTATTATAATATTATGTACATTATCAATGAAACTACTGAAACTGGCGCGACGGAACGAAGTCTCACTTAATAATACTGTGAGATAATACCAAAACATAATGCAGTTTATGCTAACAAAGCGTATTGTGGAAGTTCGGCCCATAATTAATAACATTATTACATGTCGTGGTGACGAATGATTGCTCCAATATATAGACAGAAGTGTGAGAAACTTATCATGTGTTTGGAACACAACGCAATGTAGGCCGAGTATTTAAAACATACTGTAATAGGTCTGTGTACAGTTTACTCATGTTAAACAATAATGTTGTTCCATAAAACGGCAATTAGTTTCCTGATCGTATGCGGACTCTGCTAGCCTGATTGGGAGCTAACGTCATGGTGGGGACACTTGTGTCGCGGAGTTCATTATTCGGTGATAATAGAATATTAGTGTGGTGATGTACACTCACGGAGACATACAATGACTGGCCGTTTTTTTAAATGAGCGCCAAACAGCTCAGCTGTCGGTATAAATATTCAACATATGAAGAGTCCACTGCAAGAATGATGAATGTCATTTGGAGTACATTTTGCAGGAGAAGCAATCGAAAGTTTGAAATGCTTAGCGCTCAAAGCCTAAATGTGATTTTCCGATCATTACTGGACAATGACTATCAGTGTTAATGCCATATAACTCTCTATTTACATTCTATATGTCTTAAGCTATGCATTGGCAGTCTTGGTTCATTTTCGACAAGAAAGTGACATCCATCATTCTTGCAGTGGACTCTTTATATATAAAGCACAATAATACAATTAAAACTAATCCTGATGTTGTGATATACAAGAATATGCATCATAATGAAGATTTAAGGTCGAATCGCATTATACGGAACGTCAATGTCAAATCACGGAGCGGTCACGTTACGTCAAAATATTGCAAAACTTGTTTTGTATGGTAGCATTCACTTATACACAGGCAACGTCACGGACCGTCAACAGCACGGACCGTCTGGGATTCTTGAGGAGAATGTTTTCACGTGACAGGACCTGTATCTGGACGGTTTGTTCTACGTGGTACAGTCATTAAGTTCTGACACTGACGCCTGAAGGATAGGAACCCACAAGAATCTGGATGTCTCAGAAGATGCCGCGTGATACGGCGTACACTTAAACAGATCGACATCCTCCCTCAATATAGTCGCCGTTGGCCGCTATGCACGTCTGCCAACGTTGGTGTAGCTGCTGGAAGCACCGCTGAAAGATGTTGGCAAGAAGATGCCGTACGGCTTCTCTTGTGGCATTCATGACCTTTTCGGCCGCATAAAAATTACGCCCTCGTAGGATTGATTTCATGAGGGGAAAGAGAAAAAAAATCGCATGGTGCGAGATCAGGTGAGTACGGAGGGTGTGGCAAAACAGCGACCTGTTGCCTTGCAAGTTCCTCTTGGACAAGGATGGAGCGATGTGCAGGGGCGTTGTCGTGTAGCAACAGCCAGTTCTTCCTATGCCAAAGCTCAGGACGCTTAAGACGAATTGAATTGCTTAAACGGCCAAGAATCTCTTTGTAGAGGATCTTGTCTACAGTTGCACCTTGTGGGATGAATTCTATGTGAACAATTCCATTTGAATAAAAAAAAAAACTGTTAAAGCATCACCTTGCCTTTTGACCTGTCTTGTTGCGGATTTTTCTGTCGTGGAAATAATGGCGTTTTCCAGGTGGCGGATTGTCGCTTCAGTTGCGGATCGTAAAGGAAACACCATGTTTCGTCTCCAGTTATGATCGGTTATAGCAGTTTCGCCTAATTTCTGACAAACGTGACGTTTGCCCGTTGCTCAAACTGCAACATACTCGAGTTCCGACGCGCGCATTCAAATCACCGTCACAACAAAGACCGTAGTTCTGCTTACAGTGCATGCACTCAACTGTCGCTTGTTGGGTCGAGAGACTAACTGACAAGGTATCATACCATGGCGCCACCTATGCGCTATAGTGCACCACAACGCCACTATGCGCTCAGTATTAGAACTTAATGACTGTACCACGTATTAGACCACAGCAGCACCGTTATGCATTAACATATCATAGCTCCTATCAGGGACAACCAATTGTACTGTAATTTTTAGGATTCATAGATAAATATCTAAGGAAAGCATAGAAAAAATTTGAAATTAAAATCTTTTTTAGACAGTGAGAAAAAAATTACTAACTTCGAAGTGACCCGTTCAAAATAGACATTGAGTTGATAAGCGACAAACTTTTTTTATTTTTCACGTTAGACGGGAGGTCAAAGAGGGAGAAATGTTTAGAAAGAATGGAAATTACTTTTAAAAGTGGCTGATACTCAAAACCTGTAGCGGTTTACTAGTTACGACGAGTTAAATGCGGGGGTTTACTAATGACCTCTGTTGTCACCGATGTCTTGCAGTCGAATGGTAAGGGATACATTAATTTGTAATACTAGCCGAAGCATATTTTTATACGATTTAAGCGCAAGTGCGGTCAAAAGACCAGTTCACTGGATTTAGGGGCAAGTTCAGATTGTGTAATGGATTTCATGAATAAATTCACATCTATAAAAGAAATAAGATTTAAACAGTTATATAGATCAGAATAATAAATTATAATTACTATCTATAGTATACGACTAGCATTATTACTATGTATTTTACTCTATAATGGATGAAGGATGGGAATATGGGAAAAATATATAAAACTTTCGTGTTGAATAAAATCCTTTTAAATGTGGGCCTAATAATAATTTACAGAATATAGCTAATATTATTTTCTGTGTCTTAAGTACAACTCACAGTGTACTTCGTGTTTTTTACAACTGGAGTTATTTCATAACGTCAATACTTTTCATGTTAACTATGTAATATAAAATAAAAAAAAAACATAAAATGAAGTATAAAAATGTTACGAAGATTTAATTACCGAGATATTTGAATAATTTTATAACTTAATTTAATTCAATTAATTCATTTATTGTCCACACTTGTAGAGTAACGGTTAGCGCGTCTCCTGCGAAACCAGGTGGCCCGAGTTCGATTACCGGTCGGGGCAAGTTATCTGGTTGAGGTTTTTTTCCGAGATTTTCCCTCAATCCAATATGAGCAAATGCTGGGTAACTTTCGTTGCTGGACCCCGGACTGATTTCACCGGCATTATCACCTTCATCTCATTCAGGCTCTAAATAACCTAAGTTGTTGAAAAAGCGTAGTAAAATAACCTACTAAAATAAAAATAAATTATTTATTTAATCAGGCTTTCTCTTCCCCTCCACCAGGGGATTATAACTACAGAATTAAAAATAAAATTACAATTATAATTACAATTAATATTAAATTTACAAATACAATAAAAATCAAAGTACTAAAAGATTAACAGATTAATAAAGGCTAGATAGTTTATTGTACAAGTTAAGAAGAAAAAAAAATTTGCATTAGTTAAGTAAAAATTAAACCTACCCTACCCAGTAAGAAAATGCTTAATAAGTTTGTTTTTGAATACTGCTAAATTCCAACAGTCTCTGATATCACTGGGTAGGATATTCCACTTTATGAACGAAAGATAAAATATAACTCATTAATTTTGTATTTTTATGGGATCTGAACATCGAAATTGATCAAGGAAATAATCTCTAACCTCGTATCAAGCAAAATCATTCCATAATGAAAGCTTGCAAAACTATTAATATAGCTTAAAGTATAATTATTGTCACTGTCACTTCAAGGTAATTTTTAGTCTTAATTTGATTACATTATAGTTTAAGTAGGCTATATGTTTTTATTCTACAGCGGTAGACTTCAATAGCACAAGTCCTTTTATAACAATTAAAATCTCACCAAGATAAAAAACAAACTGTTTAATACTAGCAATAACAAATGCACCATAAAAAGGGTTAGTTAGAAGCACACCGATGCAGTGTTAGTGAAATGTGAAGTTGTTTATACTACTATATCATAAGTGCTTTATTTAGATAGGCTAGTAAATTGCCATACATAGGCCTACTAATAAATACACAGTATAGGTAAAATATTACAACAGTGATAGTAGAATAAAAGAGATATCACGTGAAACTGAATACAAACTTACAAAAGTTAAAGTAATGAGCGGAAGTCTAACATGATAGGATAACTTTTGTTTCGCGGAAGAGGGTAAGATTTGTGTTGGAAGCAGTCTGAACATTATAACATAAGGCTACCTTCGATAAGAAGTCTTTGTGTCCTTTCCATATACGTAGGCGTACTGAATATCGTATCTGAAAAATTATTCGTTCTTAATTTGGTAGCCTATACTTCGAAGTTTAATGTGTTATATACATACGAATAAGAAACAGATAAAGGCAGAACAGGACTCGGTTCGTACTAAAGGCTGGGAGAGAAAATA
This sequence comes from Periplaneta americana, assembly GCF_040183065.1. Lineage (NCBI taxonomy): Eukaryota > Metazoa > Arthropoda > Insecta > Blattodea > Blattidae > Periplaneta > Periplaneta americana. The sequence goes on from NC_091124.1 coordinate 101,860,633, forward strand.
GTAAGTTGAATCATAAAGACGGTGTAATGCAAAATATCGGTACAGCTGTACTACATCGCCACCATGAAAACGTTTCCAAGCACGTCATTTTTTCTTTACATTAGTACGAAAGAGAGATGGATAGTTACTTCAAGTAAAAACTGAGTAAATGAGTCAGCAATTTTCCATGATGACAGCTGATATTTTGGTATCATTTTTATGGTAGATCGGAACAACCCAGCACTTCAACCATTCTATGACACTAACAGCTAGATAGACATATCCCCACCCACACACGGTCACTGAGCTATAAATAATAATAATAATAATAATAATAATAATAATAATAATAATAATAATAATAAATTTATTCTTCAGGCCTTCTCTTCCACCCCACCAGAAATATGTAGACAAAATTTTAGGACAACAGCGAAGAAACTAATTAATAACGAATGAAGGAGGATCGGTGGAGCGGAGAAAAATTCTCTCCGGGACCGGGATTAGTGTGTTCGACATTGTGCCACTGTCACACATCTGTGACACAGTGCATGAGGCTTGACCACTAAAGGGAAACTAAGAAGGTGGAGCTTAAACTGAGAGGATTGAATCCGGCATCGGAATTGCAATCCGGTGTGGCTTAGTGGATAGAGCGTCAGCACGTAGAGCTGAAAACCCGAGTTCGAATCCCGGTGCCGGAAATAATTTTTCTCCGCTCCACCGATCCTTCATCATATAACGCAGAATTCCCGCACGGAAATAGCATATGCACTTCGGTAAATCGCAATAACTAATTAATAACGTTCAATCAAACAAAACATGAACGTTTACAATTACAGTAACACAAAACAAAAAAGATAATTAAAAAAACATTACGAATTTTAAATTTGTATAATATTAAACCCTAAGATCTATATCAATATTATTAATCTAAATAACTAAACGGGAAAGGGCAACTAAGAATGCAAACGATAAATACTGTATTATAAATTGTTATACAAAAGCTGTAGGCTAATCAACACATTTAGTAACATTTTAATAATAAATTTCATTACACACAAGGTACATTTATAGATTAATTTTGAATTTTGATAGAGTCCGGCAAACCCTGATGTCACTAAGTAGAAAAGTCCAAAGACGAAGAAATGATAAGTTACTGTATAGGAGGATGAATATAATGTAGCCTATCAGTTTATACAGAAAATCCCACAGCACGTAGACCAGCCCCGCACGTCGCTGGCCTGCGATAGAAGAAATATTGATGAACATGATATTAGAATTGAGAGATATGGATGGAATGATATCGACGTCTGTATTGAGAAACCGGGAGAACCATGAAGAAAAAATGCAAGTATCTTTATCAATTTAAATAAAAAATCCAAAACCTGATCAGGGTTCGAACGTAGATCGCCTGCGAGGTAGCATGATTATCTAGACCACAACTAACTATATCAGGTGCCGAGTTTTTCGTATGTCGTGAACATCCTTGTACAGCTCAGTTTAACGTCTGAAATGTTTCTACCGGCACAAGGTGCAACCCCCATGGCGTAGATCATTACCGTACCTACCTCGCGGAACCTCATTAAGACTGAACAAAACACACATACAGTAGTTACATCCCAGATGAGGTTATAATTGCAACCATGATTCCAATGCAGCGTATGTCGTTTGTACACCAAAGTCTGTACGACATAATAATGATTGCATCAGTGTCGGCTCGTGATAAGTAAGTTGTCTGTGAAGTCATATAGTTTGATTAATTAACTATAAACTATTAAATGTAGTATATATAGCTTTATAAAATGATAGACTTAAGTTTTTCTTAAAAATTACATCTGAGAAACATATGAAATAATATTAATAATCTGTTAGTTCAATTAAAAATTATGTTCTTTACTACTAAATTCCTCTAGAATGTCTATTTCTATATTCAATATAATTAATTAGCGACATAACACAAATAATAAGTGTTTTAAGTGTTGTCAGTACATTACGTATCCATAATGATAATTATTTGCATGCTCATGTAATTATAATAGCTTCCTTTCAAAATCCATTTTTCCTTTCACAAGAAGTCAACAAAGAGTTCATTGTACAATCGTGACTATGAGCAAACTTACCCACAATCTTTTGATTGAAATTTGAAAATATCAAGAAAAAGGTCTTTTCCGGAGAGGACATTTACAATGCAGATAATTTACTCAATCATAAAATGTTAATTTCTATGATGTAGAAAAACAACGACCAGCTTTTGAAGACCCCACAGGGACCATAATTAGTAGTTTTAACACTGAAACGCCTTGTCTTTAGGTGCACTGTAAATTTTGGTACAGATCTAGGTATAGATTAATTTTTTGCCCGACATAATATATCTGTTACGGCAGCAATGGTTATTAGAGGAGAAAAATTCACCACAAAAAAAAAAACACTAAAGGAGAGGGATTCGATCCGATGCTGTGGATTGAACTTCGGCATAGCTCGGTGGTTAGAGCGCTTGGTAAGTAGGACCATGGACCCGGGTTCAGTCCCCGGCGCCGGAGCGAATTTATCTCTTCTAATAACCATTGACACTGTAAATTGTTTCAGTTTATCAATCCAAGTAAACGTACTCTCTCAGATAATGAACGAAATTATTTTGCATTATTCATTACTGACAGATTTGTTTTGAATTAAAATTTTATAACAAAGATTGATAACGTCGAAGTCGCAATAGTTACAAACGAAATTTAATTCTCATATTTTTGGCGAGGTTAAATATACATTCACTCCCTATTCAGCTTATCAACTTGTCTGATATAATTCCTAAAACGAAGAAAATTGAAAAGGAGTGGCAAATTTTAATATTTTACTAAATAGTGATTGTAACTATTCTATGAACGAAGGCCTACGTAATGAGCGCAAAAACATAATATTTACGTGATCCTTATTGTCCTTTGCTACGTAAAGATCTACGTAATATGTGCTTAAATATTGCATTAAGAGCGGACCTATGAAACAGTAACATTTTAAGTTAAAGTTTTACATCAAAGATTATTGTAATACAGACAAACATCTTCTATCATTATTTTTGTTACTTTACGTAAGCTAAGAGAATATCCTTCATTCATTATGAATCCAGAGCCTTCCTTACATGATTCTTCTCTTGTTCCGAGGCTGCGCTCAGGTATGAGTTAAAATTCTACTTGGGAAATTATCTGTCTGTCTGTATGTCTATATATTTATTTAATTATTTATTTATTTATTCATTCTGGTGTGGTTAAGGCTATCAGGACTTCTCTTCCACACCACCAGAAATACAAATACAATATATTATTATATATTATATTATATATTATTATATCCTAACTAATTAACGAATATAAACAAGAAACTTTCAATTTTAATCTAGAGCATCTCTTAAATTTACTCCTTCTGTAATAACATGCCAGTTAATTCTACGGCGAATCCTCCAAGTCACCTAGACAAAATAGTTGCTTGCCATTACAAATTACACCGACGCTAGATAACTGCGTAATTGATCAGTTCTTTAAATAATGAATTAGAATTCGAACATAAAAGTATTATTAAAATAATCGTGTTCGTTTACTACCGTAAAAAACTTTCTCATTTCTCTGGTTATTTTTTTTTTAACTGGGGAACAAAAATGTCCTTCATTAAAGAAATATTCATTCTAAACATTGTTTTACGTTATTCTTCCATATTCTCCTACCTTCCTTCTCCTTTTCTCTTATTCATATTAATTTTTAATATGTAATTTCTATATTCGAGCTACGCCAGTATAAAAAATTGAAATGATTTTGTGGGACGGAAATTCGACTTTGGTTGCTATGGATATGCCTACGTCATATCCGACAAACTATATACAAATGAAATCCGATTATGTATGTAACCAACTTGGGTATATTTAGTGTAATCTAGTGAGGTTACAATAGATTTTATAAAATAATATTATTCAGTTGTGCTTTAAGAGGTTAGGTAAAGCTTAAAGGAATAAAATTTTGGAAATATTCAACAATTTTTTCCTCCATTACTGTATCTTGTACAATAATGAAAATTGGTATATGTAAAACACTGTCCTCCGGCTATACGATAAAAATATTTTTACAATAAAAAAAAATATATTTTTTTCAAAATTAAAAATTTACTGTGCAGTAATGAATAGTTTCCCTCATAACTCAAAAAGTGTGTGTGTTTATGCATGTCATATCTACAATATGATGCAAAAATACTTTTCTACCTTTGATAGTTTCCCTGATCAAAAATTAATTCATTTTAAAAAATGATCAAATATCAGTATTTTCTTCTAACACAAAATAAAAAAGATATTATTTATTAAGGAATGTAGTTGAAAGAGCATGATATTGTAAACACGAGTTTCAGCAATAAAGAAAAGAGAGAGAGCACGAAAAAGTTACCAAGAGAAACGCTGCATCACTGCACATTTTGAATTTAAAATATATAATTTTTTCTCGTAAATTTTTTTTTTCATATACTAGGGCAGTGTTTTACACATACCAATTTTCATTATTGTACAAGATACAGTAATGGACGGTCCACACCTGTGGAGTAACGGTTAGCGCCTCTGGCCGAGAAACTAGGTGTTCCGGGTTCGATTCCCGGTCGGGGCAAGTTAGCTGCTTGAGGTTTTTTCCAGAGTTTTCCCTCAACCCAATATGAGCAAATGCTGGGTAACTTTCGGTGCTGGGCCCCGGACTCATTTCATCGGCATTATTACCTTCATCTCATTAAAACTCTAAATAACCTAAGATGTTGATAAAGTGTCGTAAAATAACCTACTAAAATAAAAATACAGTAATGGAGGAAAAGATGTTTAATATTTCCAAAAATTTTACTCCTGTAAGTTGTACCTAACCCCTTAACATGGACGCAAAATAGACGTGTACACAATGCATACGTAACTACAAGAAGTTAGTACAAGTCCGGCATTATTCACAAACAGGTGCAAAAATAACAATAAGAGTACCGGCACCATATTTACAGGATGTTTCCTTATGCGAATATACAGTATACCAGTTAATCGTTAATTCCTTTGGGCTCAAAACAGTTCTTTACTTGTCCTCTTAGTAGTACATTCTAGCCAACAGAATAGCTGAGGCGGTTGTGCGTTTGCCTCATGATCCGGAGTTGTGATCAGGGAATGGGTTCGATTCCCCTTGAGCTGGTTAACTGTTTGGGTCCTTTTTTCGAGGATTTCACGAAACTTAAAGGTAATGACAAGTAATCTATGGCGAATCCTGGGCATCATCTCGCCATCACCAATTTCATCAACGCTAAATTACCCAGTAGTTGATACAGTGTCGTTATATAACCAAGAAAAGTTAGTAGCTACATTCTGTTCTTAATACATCATAACTGGAGGGTTGACTGTTATTCGTAGGTTATTTCATTCTGTTCATTTGGTGCATTTAAAACATACAGCAAATTGTTTTTATTTAAATCCCCTCTTCTTTTTTTTTTTGTTTCCATCTCTATTACTGTTTTTCCTCCTGTATTTATTATTTCTGTGTCTGTTTATCTGAAGAGATGTTATTTTCTGATATTTCTTGGTCATTATTTGTTTGTTTATTTGCTACGATGTTATTTATTTCTTTTCATTGTTTGCATCTTTCTTCCTTTCTAGCCTGTTTATTTTGTTATTCCTTTATACATTTTCTCTTGTGTTTTTCTTATTGTTCATATTGTTTCTTTGCGCTTTCATCTTGTCTTTTACTGTATTTGTATTTTGTCTTTCTTCTCTACCACGTCTTTTTTCCTATTATGTTTTATTTATCGACGCTCGCAACTGCCAAGGTTATATCAGCGTCGCCGGTATGCCGGAATTTTGTCCCGCAGGAGTTCTTTTACATGCCGGTAAATCTACTGACATGACCCTGTCATATCTAAGCACACTTAAATGCCATCGACCCAGCCCGGGATCGAACCCGCAACCTCGGGCATAGAAGGCCAGTGCTATACCAACTTCGCCAACCAGGCCGTTTCCTGTCTTTCTTATCTTAAATTAATTTTACTCGTTCCTTCGTTTTTATTATTTTCGGATCCTTCTTATATTTTTTTTTCCTTAGTTGTACTTATATATTATATCCATCCAATTTTATTATGTCATTTCGATGGCTAAGAAGTGAAATCTCGTAGGCCTATCTGTAAATCTGCATGTGAATAAAAACCGTTTTAAAATTTATTTATCTCAAAATAAACAAATTCTTACATGCTTCTATTTCGCAAGATCTTCTACTCGAAGACAAAATGTTACGGTACTTAACTTTCCAATTTTGTGGACGTAATAATGAAGTTAATCTAAATAATAATAAGCCTAATGTAGTTAACCTAATGACCATTTTTGTAGGTACAAGGTATCATTTCTTAGTCGTCAATTTGTACTTTCCACCTTACTTTCTAAGCGTTAATTAATTTTTCACCAACGAAATGCCGTAAATTACGAATTACGAAACGAATTATTATTGTTATTATTATTATTATTATTATTATTATTATTATTATTATTATTATTATTATTATTATTATTATTTTATGGGCGTAGACTGCTACTGTGGCGCTTAGGCACAAATGGCCCATAACCTAGAAATAAATCCAAAAGACCGCAATACATTACCTGCTTTTCGATGATACTGGGTTTAATTTCCTGAAATTCTTCTGGAGACAATATATGTTTCCCGTGATAACGATGCTTGATTTCGCTTAAACCTGAAATATGTGAGGTGTGACTCAACTTCCATCCCACATTTCCTACAAGATAGGTCATCACTAATGCCCAATATATGTGATGCTTAACCAGATGGCAGTGTCTGTCAAAGAAATTCTTCTGGAGACAACATAAGTTTCCCGAGATAACGATGCCTGATTTCGCTTAAACCTGGAACATCCATCAAATGTGAGGTGATGACCCAATTTCCATCCCACATTTCCTACAAGATAGATCACTAACACCCAATGTATGTGGTGTTTTGTTTAGTTGAGTCAGATGTTGCTCTCAAATAAGAAGTTTACTGATTAGAAATAAACCCTATTATTGATCATTTACAAGGAATACCTAACAACCTCACGCCAGGGAATTTTACATTGTCATGTAAGAATCCTGCAGAATTCGTATACCGGTACAACATACAGCACTTTTTTTCGTTATGCACAATCAGATTTAATTTAGCAGCAGTTGTTTTTACGAGTAGTGGAATACATGGACACGAGGAGAAACTACAGAAGAAAGAGAATCTAAGAAAGTCGCACACCTCGTGGAAAATACACGTGACTGTCAACAATTCAACTCCGCTGTCATTAAGCAAATATTTTTGACACAATTGACTGAATAGATTCCAGAAATATTATTCGTCACATTATTCTTACAAGAATTCATGTCAGGTTTTACGTCTTATTTAGTTTACTTAATTTCCGGGACATTTTCTTCCATATGGTTACTTCAGATTGAGCTGAAGTACAGTATGGTCGCATTTTAGGAGACGATCCAAACAAGGAATGCGAGTTTTCCCCCCACTCTCACAACCAATCTCCGACATGGAATCTGCCGGCCAATGACTGAGCCTTGTTTGTCCCAGTCGGCCAATGACACCACCCCCATCCATCTACTTCTTCAGAAGAGTTGAGTTACTAGCTTACCTACTCCTCTTACCCCGCAAGGACCATACTCCCCTTAAGCGGATCCTTTCGTGAAATTTGTGCAGAACAGACTGTGCCATTTCCTGCAACGTAGCATTTCACATATCCAGTACCTGCAGCGCTTCTAGCGGCGGAATTGGGAACTGAAGCACATACCTACCAAAACTTTAAAATTTCACCATCTCACTTACAAAGGAAAATCAGAAATCAATTACATCAGTGGAAAGAAATAACAGTCTGAAATCAGGGTAATTATTTCGAAACACTCTCTGTTTGTAATTGATTTGTATAACGTATTTACCTCATTCTACATACATTTATCATTTTGGAAAGTATGTAATCAGATTTACAAGGAAATATAACCAACTAATGCGAATTCCCACGAGATCTCATATGCATCACTGTAATCGGAGTTTCAGATTTCTCGTTCAAAAAATGTATGTTTTATTTAACGGCGCTCGCAAATGCCGAGGTTATATCAGCGTCACCGCTGTGCCGGAATTTTGTCCCGCAGGAGTTCTTTTACATGCCAGTAAATCTACTGATATAAGCCTGTCACATTTAAGCACACTTTAATGCCATCGACCTGGCCCGGAATCGAACCCGCAACATCGGGCATATAAGGCCAACGCTATACCAACTGAGCCAACGAGGTCGACTATTTCTCATTACAGAACAAGTTTCCATCATACATCGCTACAGTGAACACATGAACATTGGAATTTCCATCAGAGAAGAACCGAAGCACAACACTGCAATTATTGTAAAAGCTAGCACAGCAATGCTAGTGTAATTCCGAACAAGAAATACGGCTCAGTGTCAACAAACAGGAAAATATTGGCATTACGGGGCTGCATCCCAAAGCCTGCAGGCTACATAGAGTTATTGAATGGGTAAGTGAATAACTCGCAAGGTAATATTTTGACAGTTCAACAAACATAGGCTGCATAAAGTGATGAGTTCAATTAACATTTCTACGCTCCATTTTAAACCTGCAATTCCAATGGACACTTAATCTAGTGACCGCTTTTCGAAACATTACAGTATTTCTATCTCCATACTTTACAAGCATTGCAATGTTTTGATTCTAGTTTCCTACTGTTGTTCATTCATAGCTATTCCATGCCATAATATTAATTTCGAGGGATTTGATAGTACTATTTTAATTATGGACATTTTAAATTTATTTTCGCCAAGAAGTTGATTATGAAATTTGAAAACATTATTGTATTTTGGAGTTTATTTTAAAGCTTTAGGTAATAAGACACGGGACTTTCTATTTGACACATCATAAGGAGTTGGTAACCGGGAATTAGTGGAGCGAAAACCTGTCCAACATACTATTTCCTTAACCTTAAAGGAGCTGGCAACGAAAATGAACAAACACTGTTTATTAAATTATGCGCCGTGGTGAGAGTTTTGTAGCTGTCAAAATCCGAGCTTCATACGACATCTAGTTCTCAAGATAAGTTGAATTTAGTAGTAATGGGTGGAGATAGTGACGTCACGGGTGGCTTGGCTGCTGTGTACCAGTGCTAGTCTTGGCGCTCTCCTCGCTCGCAAGTAGGCCTAGTATTATTTTCAATCATGTCGAAAAGGTGCGTTTGTTCGGTTGCAGTAAAAAATTCCACCAACGATAAGAATGTGTTCTACCATTAATTTCCTAATGGAGAAAAGTCTCTAGTTCGATTCAAACAATGGGAAAAGAATATTAACCATGTGTAATTTGTTCCACGATTACCAATCTTTGGTTCTAGCTGACAAGAATTTCTTGTAAGAAGTAAAAGACACTGAAAATTATTTTGACAAAGGAAAACTAGAATCATTTCTTAACTTTGCATTTAATAAACCCAAAAGAAGTGATTTTACTTAGTCTATAATTGGATGGTCACAAGTAGGCCTACCATTTTATCCATTTTGAATTTCAAACAATAAATATAGACAGAAGAAAGGGAAAAGAGTTAAAGCGATCTAAGCCTCTAAAGAAAAAGGTAGGAGTGCGTATTTACGGCCCCAAAACTCATTAATGGCAGAGTTTGTGATCGAGGAACAGTCAGCTTTGGAACTAGACGATGACCCATAAATTTACCGAAATATATAGGCCTAGTTCTCGTGCCTCGTCCTGAATCAATAGAAAACATGATTTGTTATTCATGATTATCTGTCACTTTGCAATACCAACTAAATCTATACTAATATAAAATCTGTAGTCAAAATTTTTCTGGCAATTTTCGACTTTCCAAAAATAATTGGTGTTAACATGTATAATTAACCATCCTGAAACCGAAAATCGCTTTTTTGAAATTTTTGTTTGTATGCCTGTCTGTCTGTCTGTCTGGATGTTTGTTACCTTTTCACGCGATAATGGCTGAACCGATTTATATGAAAATTGGAATATACATTAAGTTCGTTGCAACGTAGATTTTAGGCTATATGACATTCAAAATACTTTATTTGAAAGGGAAGTTATAAGGGGGCCTGAATTAAATAAATCGAAATATCTCGCTTATTATTGCTTTTCATGAAAAATATTACATAACAGAAGTTTCTTTGAAACTAATTTCCGATAACTTTTAGTCTATACAAAATTTTGATAGGACTGATATTTAATGAGATAAATGAGTTTTAAATTTACAATAACAACGCCATCTAAGGCGCTGTACTGAAATAAAAACAAATGACTTCGTCTATTAGGGGCCTTGGACAACAACAATCGAAAGCTATTAAACATAGTGTTTCTATGTTTGTGTGAAGTAATATCGGAAGCTAATTAATTGTTTAATTATTATTTCACCATTGGAAAGTGTAGTTTCTCTAGATGGATATAATTCTACAATGTTATTACAGTAACTTCTGAACGTAAGCAAGTAATATAAAGTATACACATTAAAATTAAATGATATGTCAATCTTCATTAAATTATGGTTGCATGTAATAACAATTAAGAAACATGTTAAAGGAATTGTCATTGCACCAAATGATTGCTCTCTGGACCAAAATGACCGAATTTTAATTATTTAAATACAATTTAAATTAAGTAACATATTAAACGATTTACCCTTCTATCAAACAGAATGTTCCATCAAACACGAATGTTTCCTGGATCAAACGTCCTATTTTAATTATGTAATTACTTTATATTTATTTCTAACAGGTGCAGCGGAGCGCACGGGTACGGCTAATATAAATTAATCATACATTTAAATGTGTCACGTCAATGTCTGATAATGTATCAAAGACAACAATTTTCATTAAATTAATTTTTCTTATTGAATTGTGTACAGATTTATGTTGCCAACAAAATAAAACAATTAAATTTGGAGACTTGGCACTGTAGCCAAGATAAAAGAGAAGTCATCTCTCGCACATTTGAGACTGCAGTTATTTTTAAATGCTGAAAATACTTCAGAAATTGAAAGGAGAGTAATATTTGGAAATTAACTATCAGAATCAAAGTGATCCTATATGAGACTAAATATAGTGATAAAATAATTATTCAAAATATGTCTAAATTAACATTTCCATCAGAATTTTTGTGACATTTTATGGCCAGGCAAAGACAACAATAGCATAGAATAAGAAGAACCTCTCCAGTTTGACAAGCCTACTTTTAAAAAGCCTACCGACCTCATGTGAAGAAATTACGAGTACTAACAATAAGTGAGGAGTGCTTGGAAACTCATTTTCAGTGCCTTCTAAAAGGGATATAATAAATGTTATCTAATTTGGATCCTCCTTGGAAATAAGCCCTTATGCATCTAGAATATAATGACAGTAATTCGTAAAAGAAATTTGATTAGTTATTGATTTAATTTTGCACAAAATTAGTAACATGAACTGTAAAAATAGTTAAGTTTTCAGAAGTCTACACTTTCCAATAAAATCAATATAGCATACAATATTCATTCATTCATTCATTCATTCTGGTATAGTTAAGGCCATCAGACCTTCTCTGCCACATCACCAGAAATAGGCAACAAATACAATAATCTAAATAAAGCGAAAAAAATCACACTATAAAGAAAGTAAAGCCACACAAAAATATACACAGGTTGCAGTCACACAAACTTTAAATGAGTAATTAAGTATCGTAATTAATTGTATCCTAGCTAACGTGTTTTAAAAATAAATTGATTATAACATAATTATTGAAACCGAAACAATCTCTACCAATACACTAATGAAAATCCCATAACGAAGAACTAGAACGTTTTCAGTTTCAATAGCAAACAATGGGTCAGAGACTAGAAAGATGTAAACAGCAATGTAAAGAAAAATAACTAAAATGTTACTAATAATAATCGATTCAAATACGAAGGCATTAAACATTCTCAAGTACTTAACCATAATACACAATTATTACTCTGCTCTCTGCTGGTTTAAAAATCTGGTATATCCCAACCTATCCTTGATATTTCCATCTAATATTATCCACAACGCATGAAGGAAGTTCTTTCATATTTTTCTCCCAAAGATGTCCAAACATTAACACAGCAGACAAACTGTCTGTACTCCACAAATTGTAAGATTTTCAAGGAAGGCTCACCAAGTGATAATAGATTTTCACAACGAATGTTTTTTTTAGTTGGTTATTTACCGACAATGTATCAACTACTAGGTTATTTAGCGTCGATGAGATTGATGATAGCGAGATTGTATTCGCGAGATGAGGCCGAGGATTCCCCATAGATTACCTGGCATTCACCTTACGGTTGGGGAAAACCTCGGAAAAAACAAACGGGTAATCAGCCCAAGCGGGGATCGAACCCGCGCCCGAACGCAACTTCAGTCCGGCAGGCAAGCGCCTTAAGCAACTGAGCCACGCCGGTGGCGTCACAACGATTGTTTACCCATACGTTCCATTTGCAATAAAAACCTCACTGTAAATTTCTACATCCGGAAAGAGCCAGATTTACGAGAAATTGTTTTTTTTTTTTTTTTTCGAATTCCTGAGTCCTGATCTACTGTATAACAGATAATGTAAGCAGTGCTAAGTGCTAGACATATCAGACAATAAATGTAATCTAGCTGTATACTGTACTGTCAACATCTCCTTAAATTATATTATGAAAATTACATATCAGATATATGAGCCGTTCCGAGCAGAAGTGGTGTAAGTCAAAAATGGGTAATTAGGATTAAAGTAAACATTCTGTAAAATACAGCGCAAAGTAGCAAGCAATTTTCAATTAATTTAAACTATTAGTAGTCAGTGGATAGCAAGAAGGCCATATTAATTGCTAGTTTGCGCTGTATTTTACAGAATTTTTCTTTAAACCTCATTACCCAATTTTGACGTACACCACTTTTGCTCTGAACGGCTCATATTATAACATTAATGAAATTCACTGTACAATAATCTATGAAGAAATGTAAGCATACCTGAAATTACTCACTGTACTGATCACAGTAGTGGAAATCGTAAAAATGCTCAAAACACAGGGGAATTTTGCACTTCGAATATTTCAGAAAAATAAGTTCCTCACAGTCATCTTTAACAACGTGAGAAGAGCATTCTACAGGAGTAACGAATTTATTAGGTTTGTTGTCAAGGGACCCGGCTTTAAACAAGCCATATTTAAACATATTCATATATCTAGGAGATGAAGCCTGATTGTGTGTTAAGGGCTGTAATTTTATCATTATCACATTATGTCTCTGGTGCAATATAATATTCGTGCCAAATAACAAAAAACTATCAGAGAATTTCCGAGTGGAATTTTTCCAAGGTCTATAGCCATAAACGTCAAGAGGCTGAACAATTGGAGTTGTGTGCTTTGGAATTGTTAACACTGCCACCGTTTTACCACAGTCTAGTATAGTGTATACAGTCACGAAGCTCAATACGTAGGGAATATGCATCTATAGATAGTTGCTAGCCACTAGGATCGTACTATCGCCTCATGACAGACAATACGAAATAGTACCGGCACAGTCTATTGTTCCTAGTACTCTCAACAACTCAAGCTTCGCGACTGTATACACTAGAATAGGCATGTCAATTGATCCCCACAGGAGCAAGCGCGCGCTTTGGAGCCCAGGAGAGCCTGAGCGCTTTACAGCGGAAAGGAAAGAGACTGACGAAAGAGGTGGTATATCCCGCTTGGTCGAGCTATATTCAGGGATGGCCAGCACTGATTTAATAAATAAAGGGAAGAGAACTTATTAAAACTGTATCCATGTTAATTTTTAGATTTGTGTGAGAAGTATAAGTGCATTATAAGAATGTAAGTTTTAATTTTAATGCTTATTTTTCACAAGTTTGATCTTTTTATTCAAAAGAAATATTTTCTCAACTTGTTCTTTATAGAAAAATGAAATTTTTAAATATAGGCCTATTTATTTAGTAGCTTACAGAATGTTTTTGTAAATCTAATATACCGTATATACGTATTACTGAAGATAGTGTATTGAAAATTTTTAAAATATTCGCATGGAAATTGTTTGTGAAGGTAATGAATTAACAAAGCAACTACTGTTACATCATAAGCAAAAGATACGTGCCCATGTGTTGTAAAAATGCCAGCTCTATAGCTTCAGCAGATTTCGAGAAAATAATTTAGTATTCTGATGATAGGAAGTTGCTCACCATTATCACTCTAAAAGGATAATGTGATAAGAGTTTTGTTATGGAATATTAGTTAGGTACACTTAAAACATATACAGTACCTAGATAACTTTGCTTTGTACTGTAATATTGTTTCGACTAGTTTATTGATTACTTTTATAAGGCTGAAGGTACTATCAATAATAATTCCAACTTATCATGTCATACTCAATCTCCTTTTTTTGGGGGGGGGGGATATCACTTTCTTTGTGAATGATGTGTGTCATCCATTTAGTACATTATAGTTGTACTACTATGGAATTTATGTTAATATTCCTTCTTAACTCTTACTTATGTTATTAACATTTAAAACACAACTGCAATATTAAGAAATTGGTATTAGTACTTTTGTTTTACAGACAATATAGATAATATCAAACAGAAAGAGCCATATAAAAATAACGACATAAAATTTCACGTTCCGTTTGAAGTTTGTGCACCACTGTTTTCTTATCGAACAGGCTTCTTATTCATATACGAGTACACAACCCTTCCTCTTTCCATACTTAGCGCTTGATGCCCGCGCACGACGTCAAGGTCAGAAAAATGCGCTTGCTTTGACATCACTGCAATAGATTGTTTGTTTTACCTTCTGGAGTTATTCAGTTATTCTTTCTACAGCCTGTGTACCTCGGTAACTGGTCCATGAGTCTACAAAAAGAATGCTATGATCACTGACAGATGTATAAAGTATACTTCTTGAAACAACTTGAAGAGGTGAGTTTTCATAAGCTTCTCTGATATTGAGGGCAATGCATATTGAAGTCTTAAACATTTTCTTCTTCACGACGGCAATGGAGATAAGAGTATATGAGTGTCAAACGATTATTTTGAAAAACATGCCAGGCCTTCTCCTGATTTAGATATTTATAGGGACATTTCTTATTTCAAATGGAACTTATGGGGAAAAAGTCTTTCTAAAAATTCATTATCACTTAGTGAGTCTTTCTTGTTAGTTACTGTTTTTCAAAATCTGTTATAGCGTGCACCATGTTTGTGTGTCTAGCCATGTTTAGTGTGTTTCAATTTAAAATTACACTATTGAAGTTTATGTGGCTGGTAATGCATTCAACAATTCCTCGCAAGTTGGAAATAAGTTCACTTTCGTAGTAGCACACATTTTCTTCCGCTTTCTGAATATATCACGCACGCTTCACATTCACACCAGTTCACGTTATTGCATTTCGTCTATTTCCTCCTGGCCCACGTCTTGTTTCATGCCTTTGTCCTCGTCGATTTCTGATTCAAACATATAAGGATGAACATTATCCATACTCGTTACGAACAAAGAAAAGGACCCTAAATACACACTGAAGCAATCCGTCTTGCACTACACCGCTCGTTAATTGAGAAGGATCTGGCTTAGCGAGAGGCAAGCCACACGTGACGTCACGGCCTGAAACGCCCTGCATTACTAAGGGAGATATTTCTGGTTCTAGGAATCGTAAAGACTTCCGGTTTTTCGACAGTTCCTGCCAAAGTATGATCTTTACATTCATTTCTTAGTGAAAATTGAGTTTTTAAAGTTGCCAGCTCCTTTAAATATTGTCCACAGCTTAAGTTACTAGACATAAAATATTAAGTAGGGTAATGTTGCCTAATTTTGTGATACTCCTAATTCCGTGATACTTTTTTTCACTGAATGTCACGGGATTGGGTATCTTGCTAGGAAGTTCACCGATGTCTCAAAAGTAGGCGGAAGATGCAATCTTTCGAGAAAGATTTCAGGCGCTATAGTCGGATGGCAAAGCTTTGACTGGCATTCAATGTTTAAAAAGTATCACGGGATTAGAGGTATCATGGAAATAGGCAACTTTACCGTACTGGTATTGAATACAAATTAAATACCTACAAGCAATTAAACAATTAAAGTAATCTTAAGAGGACACTCAATTATATTTTGGAACTTTTTTCCTATTTGACCAATCTTTTTCAAATTTGGAGAAAAAGTTTAATGTACACATGGGAAATAATAAGCAAAATCTCAGCTCATTAGATCCAATATTTTTCAAAATAAAAAATATTTAAATTTTTAATCAATAATTAATTGAAATATTACTTTTAATTATCATTTTTTTTTATTTTTTGGATTTGTGCATTTGACTGTGCCTTCTCAATGAAGAGGGGAAGAATTCTATGTATTGATTTAGTTCTATCACGTAAATTAGTGTAAAAATTTATTTTTTTTATTTCTATGAAATTAAATTTTAAATTTTTTAATGATTAAAAAATCATAAATAGCTTCAAAAAGGTAATATTGTAAAACTGATACACAAAATGACACTTTTTCTCCAATTTTTAAGTTGAGTGCCCCCTTAAATTGATCACATACTGAATAATTTCAAGGGAACAATTGTTCCGTGGCCATGTATCGATTTCGGAACTTTTGGCTGAGCGCACCAACCCTCTACTGACTGAGCTACCCAGGAACTTTACCCGACACCGTCTCAATTTTTCTCTTTTTATCCACATAACTCGAGTGGGCTGACAAGATGCCAGAAACCCACATCGAGTGCACACAAACTCTTTGTGACTTGAAATTGTTTTTCTTTTCTCTATCAAGCTGAAAAGCTCGGAGTTGACTGTATCTTACGTTCATATCTTCCCTTATTATCCACATAAAGTTATAAAAATACATGATGGGAACTCCATGACAAGGCATTGGTACGTTCAGAGTGTCCACTTAAGCTACGTAGGAAATTTCATTGACAGATGTCCATGATCTGGGAGGAATGAATCTTAGCGTTAGTAAATGTGCAAACCACGGCAGAAAGTGACAATATTATTGGAGAACACACTGACATTTTTTTTCATTCTTTCAGTCCCACTGACGATAGAATAATCAACAAACTGTTTCAAATTTATTTAAATATATTACTAGAGCACAACTTTGCAGTAGGTTGAATTTTAAGTAGTCCACAGTGGTGTTTTTTTTTTTCAGATCAGACTACTCTGTGGTTTTAATACAGACGAAAACAACTGATTTTCGGATGGAAACACATTCGAAATACAACTATATAAGAGAGGAAGGCAGAATGGGGAATCCTAAGCCACACTAAGATTGTGAAATACAAAATGATATTGATGTAAGCTAAAACCTCAACTGTCTTAATATCCCCTAACGATAGTTAACTTTCTTCAGCTGCTAGTACTTCAGTGGCCCAAGTTCCAAAGGTGTTCTTTGGTATTTTAAAGTGATAAAGGTGTGAAAATTCCCTTTTTCAATCATTATCCTTGACATATCTTCGGACATAATGAATTTCCAATTCATACTGATTTTCTGATAAGCCAGTCATTCTTAAAATATAATTGAGGGCATGATTGCAGCAACCCACTCTTAAATTTATCTTTGAATTCGCAATTGTATAACACGCATCTTCATATGCACAATAATATTAATATTTTATATTGTTATTTATTGCCTGATGATTTCCCAGGAGGGCGGAAATGCTTGCATCTATAAGTAAATTTAGAACAAAAGTTAGAAAATAAACTTGTGTTTTATATTTATTGTATTGTAAGTTACAAAGATTGATATTTTGAAAACTTGATACAAATGTATATGTAACGAATTTCGCCTAATCTCAGACGAAATTCCAAACTGTAAGAATAGCTGAATTTCAGATAAATAGGCTATGCAGTAGAAATTATTTTCATATCTTAGGAAATAAAGAACATGAGACTACTGTAAACTTTACTTTTAAGTATTGTCATGACAGCAATTAAATTACATTGATCTATTAATAGTTTCCGCGAATGGCATCGGATCTCTCTTCGAAAAAAAATACGAAATACAGACTTTCATAATAGTTGGTAATTGCTATATAGCTTTAAGATCATACAATCAGATCACTAAATATTATAATCACAAATCTCTTAACTGACAAAATTTATTAATTCAATTATACAAATAATTATACAATTGCTTACCACCCCACCCCCGTAAGTGCAAGGATTGGACCTACACATATTGAAAATTAAGTAAACACAATATTTTTAAATTCGTATTCACATTTTAGCTAGCATTTTCTGGCACAATTTGTTAACAAAGCATTATTATATCGACTTAGACAATTACATAATCCTCTATGACGTCATCTACATATTAAAATATGTTATAAAATGTCAGCGCGAAGAAAGAGTACAGAGTATGATAAACGAATAGTCTACATTACAATATACAGTATAATGAAATTTAAAATATACATACAAAATACATTTTATTTTATTTCTGTACTTTGGTGAAGAAACTTTCTTTAGCGGCATGACACAGTTACCCTTCTATAACTTTCTCCCTCTAAAATATTCTTAGAATTTTGGAAACAATAAAAGTCCCTAAGAGCTAGGTCGGAAGAGTAGGGAATTTCTTCATTTATACTTTTTTATGTTGTTTGGTGATTTCAATACCATATTGTATATAGAATAGTTAGAATAAGTATAATCAAAGCTATATTGGATTTATTATTTATGTCTATTATAGATGGTCGTTTTTGTAGTTGAATAATTTTTCCTACTCCTTTGACAATTAATTTATATTTTTATCTAACATTTTAGCTTTATTAGTTAGGTTTTTAGGTACATCATTTGGACAAGAAATTTTTAAATTTTAATATCTATCAATTTTTTTATATTCCAGATTTATTTACACATTAATATGAGGAATAAATATTTAAGGCCATCATAAGACAATTATATTTCGCATACATTTTTCCTTGAAGATATTATTTCTATTCTGAAAGCAAATGAAAGTCGCAGGGAGCAAAGTCAGAGGACTACCGGTAGGAAGATTCTTAGTAAGTTCAAATCCAGAGTTGTGAATTGCATTCGTAGCAATCAGTGCTGCCTGATGGAAGAGAATTCCTCGATACATCTTTCCTCTTCTTTTTTCTTTTATGCAATCGCGTTAGCAAGAGATTAATTCTGCATATTGTGACAGCGACGTGAGATTCGAACTCACGACCAGCGTCCCGCAAGAAAGCAGATCGCACAGGCTCCACGGAACATTGAGTGACGTCGCGCGGTGGAGAGAAGAGAGAGGGTGTATTACGTAACGCGACGAGTTTGCGCGCGCATCTGGTGCTGGTAGAGAGGAGAGGGCTCTGGATTTCTCTGGAATGCCATCTCTAGAGACGCGTGGAACCTTCGATGTTACGTCACTGTGGTTATAAATTACGGTCGCGAAGGAACGACAGCAGTTTCAGAGTTTTCAGTTATTCAGTCAGTGAGAAAGCCAGAGCAAGCAAGCCAGCCGGAGTTCGACTCGAGTGTGCGTCCGCATCTGCGTCAGCATCCGAAGGCCTGAGTTCGAGTGCAGTGGACCGCAGTTGGAGGGGCCTGAGTTCGAGTGCAGTGGACCGCAGTTGGAGGGACCTGAGTTCGAGTGCAGTGGACCGCAGTTGGAGGGACCCGAGTTCGAGTACAGTGAACTGTCTCTGAAGGTCTGTGGTTCGAGATACCGTGAACTCGAGTGACTGAGATAGAAGAACTGTGTACTGAGAACTGGTAGTTCTGATTTGTAAATAGTGCTTTGTAAATATTAGTTAAGATTAACAGTTCATTGTTGTGCGTAATAGTCCAAGTAAATTGTCATTGTCGTCGGTGGAGTGCTATAACGAATACTGTGTTGAGTGAAGATCCAATTGTTGACGAGAGCGTTTAAGGTGAATTGTAGAAAGGAATTATTGTTGTGACGAATAAATTACGTTGTTGTTACTAATAAAATTCACAATATTGTTGCCCAGTATTTCAATTGGTGTAATATTCCAGAGTATTGTGGCTACAATCATCCATGCTGAGATCTGTACCTAAATTATGCGAGATGGATACCTCTTCTCCATAGTTAATTTTATACGCCTATTCTGAATGAAAGTATTGCACCTATATTTCGCCTCGTGCCACATATCGACCAAGAAATCTTTCTGGATCCCTCATGAATAAAGTCGAATTAGCTTCAGAGTAATGAACACTTGCACCTATTTTTCCTGAGTAACATTAGTGGCAGGCACTTGGCAGATGTTCTATGGAGGCCCAATAATCTCCTACAATAGTTCGAACTGTCCAGTTTTCTGTTATTTCAGCAGTACTTCTAGTTGTGAATCGATAATCTCCCATAATTAAATCACCCGCACCGTGAATATTTTCTTACATACACACAGCCTGTTGTGGAACTGCAAACTTTCCGTGTTCGCAAATTCTCTCTTCACAATTATTCACCGCTTCATAGGAAGTGGCATCATCTCCCGACACATGTCACATCTTGGTGGGTTACGCTCAGCGTTAAACTTTTTTTCTCGAGGTATTTTTAACCAATGCATGAAGTCATATTTTTCCATTTCCCAAAAAAAAAAAAAAAATCACACAATCACTTATTTTTATCCGAAAATTTCGTAAACTACAACTGATAAAGCAGTGAAAGAGTAAACAAACGATCTTCCATTTATGTTGTAAAATTATGCTGAGACCTAAGTGTTAGGAATTTTAAACATTGTTAAAGTAGAATGAACATGATCATTATCATCACAATTATTTCATAACAGATACATAAAGAAATTTCAGTGTTAAAAGCCCAACAGTTTATATTAATAATTCCGTTAGGTTCAATACGAGTTGACAGTTTAGTGGAACTGTTAGCTCAATTTTGAAATGTTGAATACAAAGTAAAAACATCTACGAGATTAGGTCATGCAGTTTTCATTTGGACAGTAATGCGTAAAAATTTTAAAAGTTCTCACTCTTTCTTCGTGTTTTTTGCTGATTAACTCTGTCAATATTCCAGCCTTCACTGTCATATCACAGTAAGCTAGCAAAATAAATATTTTACACTCATGCACATCGCGTCATCTCATGAACGACGGAAAGAGAGCTACGTGGTATATATTTAGTTTTCAAAAAGTCAATCAACGTTGTTGATTCGATATGTAGTAAACCAGAAATTTATTGTAAAACCCTTCACTTTCGCACAGTGGTTCATCATGTCACATGTAAAACGAATTCCCAATTATCCCTCGTGAATGTACGGTTTGGCAGTGTGTTTACGGTTATTATTTAACTAATTAGTAAAACTAACAAACTGTATAAAGTCTACATACAAGTGATCATATAACTACAAATAAACAGCAATGGTATATTCTAAAGTTGGCTAATGGACTTCAAACTCCGATGCTGCGTTCGGGCATGGATCGAAATTTACATTGGGCTGATCGCTTGGTTCGGTTTTATTCGAGATTTTCTGAACTGCAAGGGACGGTGTCGTGTGAAGTTCATGGGTAGCTCAGTCGGTAGAGCATTGGCGCTTTCAGTGAAAGATGCCGGATCGATACCCGGCCCCAAAAACAATTTTTCCCTTACAATTCATGTATGTTCACTGGGAACTTTACCTGAAAGCTAGACTTACATAAGAAACATATGCAAGGGAAGTATCAGTTTCCCTCATTACGAATAATCTACCTCAACTCCTCAAATCATTTTCTTGTTATCCTGAATTCCATGCAGGCACAATAACAGCACATTTGATTCTTATATAACGTATTTAAAAATGAATTAAAATTTCCATAAAAAATCTTTTTTCGAATAAACATTGCAGGTGAAATCAATATATTATGTGTAGAATAACTTTCAATGACCTTTACAGTGACGTTAACTTTCATAGCATCTACCAGTGATTGAATTCCGATTTATCTGCTGAAAAGCCATCAAATGATCGAAACATTCATTAGTTATCTAATACTCTGTTGATGATAATAATGTTCTCATCTTTACCTTAGGACTAATCGTCATGATCATTAACAATCTAGAGAAATTTGAGTCCCATTTGGAAATTAATTCCTTGCAAACAGTAACGTAGCCTATAGGCTACGGACGGTATTGATATATTTCGGAATTGAGCTTCACTCCACCCTACAGAATAGCTCATGGAGTTTGTAATTATACGGAATACAGACTGACACTGTAACTTAATGCAAACTGGTTGGTATACTATGTGTACTGCTGCTTACAAATCCAAAAATCCTACTTTTTGCTGCTAGATATTTTTAAAGTTAACAGTATATAAAATTAATAGATTTAAGTCGAAAAGACTTACTTAGGTAGATACGGATTTTTTATGATTCTAAATCGTCTTCGACTGCAAAATAATGAATCCAACCAGTTAAAAATTATTCTGGAGAGGAAGTACCATTACCAAAGATACAGTAGTCTACGGTTGGTTTGCGGAATTAAAATGTGGACGTACTTCCATCACCTACGATTTTCGCAAGGATCGATCTGCTGCAGGGACCAGTGACAGAAATAACAATGCTGAGCGTCAAATTATTAAAGAAGATGATCGAATCACCATGCCGAGATTCGGACTTCTTTCGGGATAGTACAGAAGCTGAGAAACTAAAAGTGTTGACGGATATGCATAAAAAATTAAATCGAGGCCTGTCAAATTCTGTTTTGGGCATCATAATAATTAACGATATATGGACTCTCACTTATGATCCAGAAAATAAACGACAATCGGCACAATGGATCTTCCCAGACGAAATGAGCGAACAAAAGCTAACGAAAAATCGATAGCAAGAGGATGGTCATTCTTTCGTCTCTCTGCTTGCCAGCTCTGCTCCACGGATGATGCCAAGTGGTACACAACTATGACAATCCATCGACCCACACTGTGGAATAGAAAGTGATTTATTTTAATAGGTTATTTTACGGCGATTTATCAACAGCTTAGGTTATTTAGTGTCTCAATGAGATGAAGGTGATAATACCGGTGAGATGAGTCCGGGATTCAACACCGAAAGTTACCCAGCATTTGCTCATATTGGGTTGAGGGAAAATCCAGGAAAAAAGATCAACCAGGTAACTTGCCCCGATCGGGAATCGAACCCGGGCCACCTAGTTTCGCCGCTAGACGAGTTAACCGTTACTCGAAAGATGTGGACACAGACAGTGAACCTTTGGTCACTTCAAGTGCGAAATTAATCACTGAACGCAATACAGTCCTGATCTGGTACCATGCTACTTCTTCGTGTTTCCAAATCAAGAATAAAATGCTCTGATTGTGTTTTAACACCGTTGATGCTGCGATTGAGGCCCCAAAGAGATGGTGTTTGAAGTGCCTGTAGAAAAGTTGGAACAGTGTTTTGCTAGCTAGTTTCATGTGAATGTACAAGTGTATAAGAGGAAGAATGTTTTCAGAATCAAAAAAGCGAAAAGCAAAATTTGTTGCTATACATATCAGTTTACAAAAACTTTCAGTGTGACATATACTACATTAATACAATATATATCTAAATTGGACATAAAATTAAGATATTTTATATGACATGCATTAATAAAATAGGCTGTAGATTGTACGGGTAAGAAATGAAAAAAAGTAATGAAGTAACTTTTGTACATAGCTTATAGCATGTTTCATGATTAACTCACATAAATTAAGGATGTGCTCCTTCAGGTTTTCAGATTCCTGTGGTTGAATAATTGCTAGAAGCAAGGATACACTATTCAACAGTTACGAAATTATAAAAATGTTCGCTTTTTCTTATTTTTCATTTTATTTTCTTTGAGAACCGCACTCCAGTGAATAGCTCTTCACCTCTTGAGTGGTAAACTAGCAAGAGCCAACAGCATAGCTCAGCCAGTAGGCGCGTTTGTCTCCTGATACGGAGTTACGCTCGGGTGTGGTTTCGATATCCGCTTGGGCTCATTACCCAGTTTGGTTTTCACCGAAGGTCTCTCCAATTGTAATGCGAATGTCAGGTAATCAAAAGACGAATCCTCGGCTTCATTTCTGCAAATACTATTTTTCTATCAACAATTCATCAACGTTAACTAACCTAGTAGTTGTTAACAACGTCGTTCATTAATCGGATAAAAAATAAGCCTAATCCTTACTAGTCATGTTAAAGAATTTTATGAGTTGTGAAACTCCATTGACAATTACTTACACATTTCTAATGCTTAACTTGTTAGTTATATTTTAATAAACATACTCTTTGTGATCTCAGATGAAAGAATGTATCTCTTCACCTAATTATTTGAGTAATACCGGTATATCTGATCACCGTCCCGTGCCGTGGCGTCGTGGTCTAAGCCATCCTGCCTAGGACTCGAGTTACGGAATGCGCGCTGGATCGAGTCCTCATGGAGGAAGAAATTTTCTCATTAAATTTCGGCCAGTGTTTGGGACCGGTTCCTACCCACCCAGCATCACTTGGGGAGCTACTATAGGTAGCGAAATCCGATTACGAAAGCCAGCTATAACGGCTGGGGGATCATCGTGGTAACCACATAATACCTCCATTCTGGTTCGTCCACCTCTGCTTCGGCATGTGGACGTGAGGGCAGCAGCCGGCTGGTCGGTCATGGTCCTTCATGGGTTGTCGTGCCTCGAATTATGATTTATTATATCGGAGCAGCACGTTATGACAGTAGGCGTTAGTCGGCACTCAAACTGACTCATCTTAACACCTAGGAAGTATCTAAGTAAAGATTAACTTTCGGTCCTATAGAATATTTCTGTTATGGTAACAATGGTTATTAGAGGAGAAAAATTCGCTCCAGCGCCGGGTATCGAACCCGGGCCCTTGATTCTACCTGCCAAGTGCTCTAACCACTGAGCTACGCCGAAGTTCAATCCACAGCACAGGATCGAATCCCTCTCCTCTAGTGTCTTTCCCTTTGTGGTCTGAATCCAAGTTCGACATATATGTTGACATATATTAAAACAACTGTCATTATACAAGGAGAGCAATCAACTGAATGAATTGGTGGCCGGGATTCCACAGTATTATGCACTGTTGGGCGAAGAATCTACGTAAAGATTAATTTAAGGGAAAAAAACTAGAGGAGAGGGATTCGATCCGGTGCTGTGGATTGAACTTCGGCGTAGCTCAGTGGTTAGAGCACTTGGCACGTAGAACCAAGGACCTGGGTTCGATTCCCGGCGCCTGAGCGAATTTTTCTCCTTTAATAATCATTGTTACCTAGGAAGTAGATCACTCATGAACTTCAAAGTCAGCTCTTGTTTGCAACTTTTGATATCTCGACTAACATTGAATGTGATATATTAGACTAATAATTATGATGTATTCTTCTTAAACATTATCTAATTTTGCTTTTGTCTCATATAGTATAATATATACATTTACATATTAAAATTAAATTTTGTAAATTAAAATGACCCACACGAATTTTTATTGGTATAGGCTATAAATAACGATAATTCAGAATCTGTTGGAATTGTTATGATTTAACGACGCTCGCAACTGCAGAAGTTATATCAGCGTCGCCGAATGTGCCGGAATTTTGTCCCGCAGGAGTTCTTTTACATGCCAGTAAATCTACTGACATGAGCCTGTCGCATTTAAGCACACTTAAATGCCATTGACCTGGCCGGGATCGAACCCGAAACCTTGGGCGTTGAAGGCCAGCGCTATACCAACTCGCCAACCAGTTCGACCCGAATCTATTGAAAATTAAACCCATAACTTTAGGCAGTGTTCTTACAGTTACCTGAAAGATTACCACTTCATGTAAATTACTTAAGTATTGGATCACCCTGTACGTATAGGTTCACAGCGCTCTTGAGTATTTCAACAGACACTGCGATTATTGTAGATAGAATGAATTATTGCCATATATATACATATATATACATACATATATACATACATACATACATACATACATACATACATACATACATACATACATACATACATACATACATACATACATACATACATACATACAGGCTATAAGTATCTATCATGGGTGAGAAACTCTTATTGTAAACAGAGCAGTTAGCATGACTATCTACTTACAACAGCAACTATAGCGGGAGAAGCTAATCTCTCTAAGAATGGCTGTTTCCCATCTCCCTGGTATGTTTCCTACACATATTGGAAGCTTCTCTCCTTACTGTTATATAAATAGAACATTTATTTAAGAAATTCTAACTTCTGAGTAGCATACTTGGAATTGTGTTCACGAAGAGATGTGGTGTACAGGACAAAATTAAATGACAACACTTTTATATTTTGCGAAACTATATTCGGGCTGTTCCATATGAAATCGGACCAAATTTCAGAAAATTTGACCTCGCATTAAAAAAAAAAAAAAGAAAGGTGCTTTTGTCGCTGAAAGGCCTTCACTGGACAAGTCTAATGGTGGGTTAAAATATCCCCAACTAGTATCACTTTTCATTTTATAGGGCGTCAAATTTATCGCACTTTCGAAAAATTCTTAGTTTTTGGAAGAACATTGCTCAGAGACATTTAGTGGTAGGATTTTCAACATCTCTTTTTAAAGCAGACTCAGAGAGTAATATAATTACTTTGGAGGGATTTTTTGTTTTTAATTTTTATTCGCTTGACTAGGCAGATTTATTTATATTACTTTTTTTCTTTACGAAATAGCTAAAAAATAAAAATATTACAATATGAGTGATTTAACATAGAACAAAACGCAGTTTACAGATTCAAAATTTTATTTGGGTAAGGGTGGAAAATAAAATAAAGAAAAAAATTCTCATTATGGATTTCTTCGCCGCGCGGCTCCATCCCACAGCAAGCTGAGCGTGCACGTAGTTGGCTAACGCTAGCAGCTCGTAAGTTCCGTCATGCGAGTAGTTCACGCATTCGAAAACAACTCGAAATGAAAGATTCATTTCTCTGAATACTAAAAGAATTTTATATAGATATTACATAATCACTACACTAACTTGTTACTGTTTACTGATGGTTACGATTGGTATAATTCTTGCTTTTAAGACAATACGTCTTACTTTAATATAGTAGTTTTTTTTTTTTAATTTGCTGCAATACAATAAAGGAAAACTCTCACACATTAGAATTGAATAACCACTGTCACTTTGTAATAATACACGCAGAAGATTGGCTGGTGGGTCACGTATTCGTCTCATTCCTTGTGTTGTTACAACACACCAGTTGTTTCAAGACCACTCAAGGCCAGCTGATAAGCATATTCTGGCTCCTCTCACATCGCCGCACGACGCTGCAGGGAGCGCGTATTTTTATAGCGAGATTTGAAATATTTATTTTAAGGCTTTTCATTTAAAATTGCTTTTTTAAAAACATTGTATGGTTTTTGTCTCAACAATAACTAATATTATAGTATTTTATATCCACACTTTTTTGGAGGTAACATGTTATAAAACACAAAAAACAATATATCCATAATTTCCACAAACAATGAAATATATGTGTTATACCCCATTGATACATTTAAATGTGCACTACAAAATTAGCTATACATTACGTTTTTATTTCCAAGCCAGACGTAGTAGTATGCGTTGAAAGTAAGAATAAAATACAAAATACGCTAAATTTTAAGGAATTTTATCTGAAAAACTACTGAGCCAAAGAAAGTTAAAATTTGTACTTTTACTAGTTTCCACATACTAAACCTCTGTACGAATGTTCATACAATTCTGACATTTCATGGTATTTTGTTGTCCGATTTCATATGGAATAGCCCATTCACATTTTAATCTTCGTTGTATTCCTTCAATTTCATTTATCCTATCTTTCTTCCATTTTCTTTTAGTCGTACATATTTGCAATATTAACTTTTTCGTTTAATTTCTTCTCTCTTAACATTCTTCTGCCTGTCGCACCATAGACGTAAATTGCGTAATAATTCCTACATTAATGTAGAAAGAGATTGAACATTGTGCACTTTATATGTATCTCCTTCTTCTCGCGGAAACGGATAATTCGCCTAAGCATACACACATACATACGCTCACAGGCAGAAATACAAAGATATACTTGACAGAATGCGGGAAGTAACAATCGTGTCACGTAATATAGTCATTAAACAGAATAAGTCTCGTTAGCGAGGGGACAGATTTGAAATTCTGAAATGAAGGGGTGGAGCGGAGTTACGAAATAAGTCATATCTTTCATTCTTCAGGTAGCAGTCCTGAGCTGGATACATATCGCGGTTATATCGGCTTATACATTATGTATTGTAGATATGTTTCACTGCTGTGGCCATAA
Organism: Periplaneta americana; assembly: GCF_040183065.1. Taxonomy (NCBI): domain Eukaryota; kingdom Metazoa; phylum Arthropoda; class Insecta; order Blattodea; family Blattidae; genus Periplaneta; species Periplaneta americana. The sequence continues at coordinate 101,888,875 of NC_091124.1, forward strand.
AAGCAAACAGTCACTTGAAGAGTTAAACTTTGACACTAGTTTGGAGAAAATAAATATAAATAAATTAAATCATAAATTAAAGAGGGAATTAATATGTTAACCAATGATTCTATGATTTTACAACATACGCTCGCCTGCGAGGTACGCTCACGTGAGTCCGGAAATATCCAGAAGCTTAGTCTCATAATATACAGCCCTCGACTACATTATCGTCTGCAGTCCTTGTGCTTGGTACCTTATAATTTTTTAATATTTTCTCAATATCTACTTTCATTCATTCAATCATTCAAAGTTTTCTGCCCAAGGACATCGAATTCGTTACCTAATGACGTCAGAGACTGCCAGACTTTATCACAATTCAAAATTAAATTGGAAAATTTTGTCTTATTTAATGGTTTTTAGGTATTGCTGGAAGTGTTGATTTCTGTTCTTTACTCCAGATTAAAATTAAAAGTTTCTAGTTTATGTTCGTTAATTAGTTAGGATGGAAGCGCATTGTCTAGCGAAATTTATAAATTAGTACTTCCTACTTATAAAAAGGACATTGTACCAGAACAATGGAAGGAGTCCATAATTTTACATATAATATTCTTATTGAATTTGGTATGCCCAAGAAACCAGTTCGATTAATTAAAATGTGTCTCATTGTAACTTACAGCGAAGTTCGTATAGGCCAGTTTCTGATACTTTTCCAATTCACTGCGGGCTAAAGCAACGAGATGCGCTATCATCTTTAGATTTTAACTTCGCTCTAGATCTAGAATATGCCATTATGAAAGTTCAGGATAACAAAAATGATTTGGAATCCAACGGGTTACATCAGCTTCCTGTCTACGCGGATGACGTTAATATGTTAGAAGAAACGAGATGCGCTATCATCTTTAGATTTTAACTTCGCTCTAGATCTAGAATATGCCATTATGAAAGTTCAGGATAACAAAAAGGATTTGGAATCCAACGGGTTACATCAGCTTCCTGTCTACGCGGATGACGTTAATATGTTAGAAGAAAATCCACAAACAATTAGGGAAAACACGGAAATTTTACTTGAAGCAGTTAAAGCAATAAGTTCGGAAGTAAATCCCGAAAAGACTATGTATATGATATGTCTCGTGGCCAAAATATTCTACGAAATCGAAATATAAAAATTGGAGATTTATCCTTCGAAGAGGTGGAGAAATTCACATATCTTGGAGCAACAGTAACAAATATAAATGACACCCGGGAGGAAATTAAACGCAGAATAAATATGGGAAATGCCTGTTATTATTCGGTTAAGAAGTTTTTGTCATCTAGTCTGCTGTCAAAAAATCTGAAAGTAAGACAGTATAAAATAGATATATTACCGGTTGTTCAGTATGGTTGTGAAACTTGGAGTGTCACTTTGAGAGAGGAACAGAGATTAAGGATATTTGAGAATAAGATTCTTAGGAAAATTGTTGTGTCTGAGAGGGATGAAGTTAGAGGAAAATGGAGAAAGTTACACAACACAGAACTGCACGCTTTGTATTCTTCACCTGACATATTTAGGAACATTAAATCCAGACGTTTGAGATGGGCAGGGCATGTGGCACGTATGGTAGAATCCAGAAATGCTTATAGTGTGTTAGTTGGGAGGTCGGAGGGAAAAGACCTTTGGGGAGGCCAAGACGTAGACGGGAGGATAATATTAAAATGGATTTGAAAGAGGTGTCATATGATGATCGAGACTGGATTAATCTGACACAGGATAGGGAACAATGGCGGGTTTATGTGAGGGAGGCAATGAACCTCCGGGTTCCTTAAAAGCCATTTGTAAGTAAGTATTAGTTACGACATAATTAATTATGATTCTTAATTACTGATCTAAAGTTTGTTGGACTGCAACCTGTGTATATTTTCATGTGGCTTTACTTTGTTTATAAGTTAATGTGATTTTTGTTTTTATTTCTATTATTTTATTTGTATTTCTGTTAATGTGGAAGGGAAGGCTTGATTGCCTTAACTATACCAGAATAAACAAAACAAACAAAGATATAAACAAACAAACAAAGAAATAAACAAGTAAACAAACAAACAAATAAATGTTTTTTCACTTTAAACCCAGCATTCACTAATCTTTCCTATTTTCCGCCTTCCTTTTAGTCCCCACATAGAACCATATACTGTATTTCATTGTTGTCTATCATCTCCTCTTCTGCCCTGAACTTTTCTCTCGTTCACCGTTGCTTTCAGTGCATTCTTTACTAATCTGTCCCTTCTTAGTCAGTGACCCTTCAATTTCCTTCTCCCTTCCTGGTTATTTTAAGAATTAATTTTTAACCTAATGTTCTTAATTTTACTGGGGTTTGGTGATATTTAAGAAGAAAATATTGTACATAAATTTCTCAAACTGATAGTGCTCAGACAATTTTTAACCTTTCCCAATGTGTTCGGGAACACAACCCAGTCATACGTTCGGAGTAGTAAAAGGAAAAATAGGTGTGAAGGCATTCTGCGAGCCACGATCTGAAGCGGAACTGGAAACTGGAGACCATCTGCATTGAATAATAATATCAGTCTATTCCTTCGTTGCGCATTGAGAGCGACAATGAAAGTAAAGTTATTTAAACAGTTTAAAACGACAGTTTGCTTTTACGTAAATAGGTACAGCTAATCCGCAAAATTCCATTTTTTTTCCTTCTGCCAAACGACGGATTGCAAATGCGCAAAATATTTAAAACCTCTAAATTAAGAGATCCTTAAATAAAATTAATACATATACAACAACTCACCTTTAAGGCACACTGTCCAGTGATTGTCCAGGTATGCCGTTTGTTTACAGTACGATGGGCTGGAACCGAAGTGCAATTTTTTTTAACGTACTCCAGTAATGTTAATTCATCACTTTGATATTTCCTCCATAGTTCAGATGCAACACGATGATTATCTTGGTCACGTCTGTTTGTTTTTCTGTTATAACGCACCATGTTGAAAGAAAGATACGTTTCACTTTCCAGTTGCTTTTACATTTCCGTAAATTCATGGATAGAGGGATGAGGTTTGTAAAATTGTCGTTTCAAGTGACGATGGAACGATTCCGCCCCATTTGTTGTTCTGATTTCATTTTTTGATACACTGGCCCACAATTAGGAGAGAATTTAGCATCTTCACTTACATAGTTCCCAAGTACAAAGTCTAGGAATCGTGTTAACCGATTGTGATTAGGAGCACTGCTATGCAACTCAACAAACGCAACCCGTACTGAGCATGGAGGTACGTATTTTAAGCCAAACATATATTTCAGCAACTTTTCTACTTCGGGATTAGGATTGGTATATTCAGAGCGAAGTTCCAGGTCGAGTATCTTCCTACAGCACGTCTGGCCTAAATGAAAACTGCAGCGTTTAATGGTTATGTTAGGAAACACTTTTTTCGATTGCATTATGAGCAACAACTTCAAAATCTAAAATTATGGTTTCAGGATTAAAATCATCACTGCACAAATCACGAATACGTTTCCATATGCATTCGTAAGCTGATACAGTTTTCGATAACAGTAAACAAAAAGCAACTTGGACGTACCCCAATGTAGTATACAGTCGGACACAAAAGTCTACATACACCCTAAAAATGACACTTAAATTCAAAATCAATAAAGAAAATATTATGTATTCACTTTCTGTGTCATAAACAGACATTTTAGGAAATGAAAAACAACATATATACTGATATATGATTAATAACAGTTTCATATAATAACATCTTAAGCACACAAAAGAAAAACCGTTCAGGTACAAAAGTCAACATACATTTTGATTATTTTCACTTTCAGGCACCATTTAATATTTTGTATTTCCACCTTTTGCTTCTATCACAGCTTCCAAACGTTGAGGCATAGATTCCACTAATTTTTTGTGTCCGCTGATGTAAATTTATTCCACTCTTTCACTAAGGCAGCTTTCAAATCCTTCTTGCTTTTGCTTTTGTATTTTTTTATCCTCTGCTTTAGTTCTTCCCAAAGATGTTCAATTGGGTTGATGTCTGGTGACTGGGGAGGCAAATGCAACTGTTTTGGTACGTTGTAAAGTAGCCATTCTTTTACAATGGCCGTATGCTTGGGGTCATTGTCTTGCTGAAACACCCAGTCTGTTCCTAGTCCCAGTTTCTCAACAGATTGTTTCAAATTCTCTTTTAATATGGTGAGATACTTCCATTTATCCATAATGTCCTCAATAAATACTAAATTCCCAACCCCAGCTCCAGACATGCAGCCCCATACAAGAATATTTCCACCACCATGCTTCACTGATGGAACATGATTTTTCATTTTCAAACTTTTATTCCTTTTTCGCCACACCTTTTGCTTTCCATCACATTGAAATATGTTGAATTTACTCTCATCCGTGAAAAGCACTGTATTCCAGTATGTGGAATCTTTACTTCGATGCAGAGTTGCAAATTCTAGGCTCTTCTGTTCATTTACAATGCTTATGAATGGTTTTTTCCTTGCTATTCCACTTTGAAACTCATGCTTTTTCAGAAGTCTTCGTACTGTGATGGGATGAACAATATTTCCACTAGTATTTGCGACATCTACCGCCAACTTCGTAGCTGTAATTTTGGGATCTGAATTCACTTTTCTAATGATGTGTCGTTGCTCTCTGTTAGATAATTTTGTTGGTCTTCCACATCTGGCTTTGTTTTGTACACTTCCTCGATCATTGTAGTTCCTTATTACGGTTTGGACACTTGCATGGCTCCTTCTAACAATTTCCCCAATTTTACGCAGTGAAAAGTCCTTTTTATTGAGCTCAATTATATTTTTTCTTACCTCCACTGATATTTCAGTTCTTTTTGGATCCATGGTACGCGATCAAATTATGTATTGTAATACACATCTACTGTTTTAACAAACTGCACCAATTTCACTGTGTTCACTGCAACGTCTCTCCTACAACTGACGAAAGAATCGCAGTGTATGTTGACTTCTGTACTTCAGTAAACACAAACAGTTGCATCTAACAAGCTTGTAGTGCAAGATACTGGTCTGAATACCTTGGTTTTTGTTGTTATGGAAGTGGACGCAGACATAGAGTTTCACGTTAACATCTGTGCATTCAGGGTTGTACAAAATATGCTAAAAAATGGGGGTGTATGTAGACTTTAGTGTCCGACTGTATGTATGTATAGTGTAAACATGATTAAAATGTTTTGGTGAAACGTAGAATGTTCCATTCGCTAATAGGCCTATATTATGCGCATTACTACATAGAAACTGCAAATTTCGTTCGCAAGTAAAAATTACTGCCTTATTTTGGATGTCTAAAAACAGAACTTTTCGCATCGATTTGTTAAAATATTTTTTAACTGTTCTAATGCCTCATTTACATTGCGAATGTGAGTGGGCACCTGTTTCCTCCGGGCTCTGTACATTGCTAATCGATGTTTGTCTCCATTCTCTGAATATTATAAGTATCTGACCTTAATAAATCTGTTCGTATTATTTTACTGGGTTGTAAAGTAATTTCTTCACACACTTTTCTTTTACAATTTTTCCGCCAAATAGCCTATGTGATTCAATAGCCCTAACGCTTTTATTTTCATGATCATGCAAGTCTCTTAAATATACTTCCTCACTAACTTCTGCGCTACATTTCTTTTCCGCGCATTTCCTACGAAATATATCCCGTACTCATTTTACGCTGTTTTCTACATTTGAAATCGTTGTTAACAATGCATTCCACCCCACGATTTGTGACCTTTCTTAAAAATAACATTTCACTTTAAATTCACTTCCTATCACAGCCAGCACTTCCCTCCAACAGCAACACTTCCTTTCAACTGTGGGTATGGAGACATCGAACCCCCGCCTCTGTTCAGCACCATCTACACCGAACTGACCGAACATCGAACACACATTCATCAGCGCCATCTTCACCAGTACAGAATGGGTCAGAATAAATTTGGTATTACGTTATCAGATGAATTATGCGGAATTATAAATGTTGTTTTTGCGGTATAGAAAAAAAATTAGTTACTATAAATTTCGGTTATTTTGCACATTAGCAATCCAGCCGTTTCAAATACATCGGATATGATATTATTTCTTATATACATTTTGTAGCGCTAAAAAAAGATCGCATTAGTGATACAGCATGCTCTGAGATGTTGAAGGTACGAGTATAGCGTGTCACCACCACTACCACTACAATTTCGATGAATTTTATAAGAATATTCGAACCATGAACATTACGTTTGCTATTGATTTTACATTTGTGCTGTTTCTTTGAATTATTTTTACAACTGAAGTTGTAATAGGAGCAGTAAAACATAGTCTTTGTTTGTGGCTGAAGAGTAGTCGTGAATATAAAGATGTGATTGTGAGAGCAGGATTTTAAAAGTAATAGCCGAAACTTTAAGAAAACCATACAGATTCACAAGCACTTAAGAAAATCTCAAGTTCTATTGAATGTGACTTTTTAATTAAATGTCCCCCTCCAATAAGGCAAACAAGTCCAATTATAGTTTACTAATTTTGAGAACAGAAAGCGATATAGGTTTGGATGACAACGGCAACCAAACTGAAATCACTTTTGATTGTTAGGAAATCGAGAGAAAACGAATGGAAAGAACGAAGGCGAACGTGGGCCAATCTAGCCATCAACACAAGGCGATAAAATCAATGAATATTTATTAGCTACAAATTGGTTTTCACTCGGTGATAGTTACAGCAAAAATATGGTTAGTCTATGTAAAGACAAGACATACTGACAGAAAACTGAAGAAATACAGAGCAGAAATATAGCTACATAGAAGAAGTCAACGACAGCAAATAAGGCAACGAACAAGAGAATATTCGTTGTTCCTGCAATAACTCCTATGTACAAAATACAATTTTTTTCAGTAGGAAGAAAAACCACATTTTTTCATCCTATGGCAGCCGTACATAGGAGACTTGAATTCTTATATTTTCGAAATATGTAAATATAATTATTAGACAGTGATGCGGGATGACTTATCGTTGAATGTAAGTGCACTTTTACTATATGTTACATTTTTTTCATTCACACCATTGGCTCAACAAGTTTTAAACGTAAACAGACGACGTCAACATGCTACTGTATCTCCGTACATTCAGAAGGAAAAGAAAAATAACGTACCGTAGTACATACTTTGCAAGGTTCAGTCCTCGTCGTCATTGATGCAATTACCAGCGTTGCAGTAAACGACGATATATTCTCGCTTAAACAGTTTTTGTATCGAGAGGATTTCTGAAGAAAACCACTAAAATGAGGATCACTCAATTTCTTTAGAGGAATATTTGTACTGAGCATCATGTTGCACGTGTCATTAGGCCCGCACAACTAAATGATGATGATGATGATGATGATGATGATGATGATGTAGATGGTTCCTCAGATTTCATTTCAACGCATTTCCTGTGCGATGTACTGTTGCAATGTTTCTCTATAGCCTGAGTTGTTATGGTTTTTATTTAAATTTTACATACATTACACACGATATTGTCTTCGTTAATACATAAAATGTTACTCTAAAACTTTTTAATTGCATTTCGTATCTCTGAACGAATTTAACGTTTTGCCATTATGAATCGATTAGCACAACATATTCAACGCGTACTAAATACTTGAGCAGGATAACATAACTGCACACATTGCGTTGCAATGTTACTATGAACAGGTCGGGGTTCATTCGCTTTGTATGCTGCTATACTCGCCAGGTACAAAAAAGACGGACGACGCGGCACGTGCCATACACTCTGATACGAAACAACTTCACTTTTCCTTACGTCATCCCGCATACACTGTCTAATAATTACATATAGGATATTTTATTATTTGCTGTATCACTATTTAAATTATTTAATAGAGCAAAAATCTGAAAATCGATAAATATGTCACATAGGAGTTATTGCATGAACAACGACGATATACAAAAACATTTTTAAATATATATGTCATACTTTTGTACATAATTTACTACTAACTTTTTTGACACTTTTTGTTTATTCTCTTATCACTATACATTAATTACACTTATTACTCGGTCACTAAAACTCACTGAACTGGCTCTGTAGCTTACTGCATTGCCACTACAAAATACTGCACACTCTATAACTAACTGCACTTAGAGTACACTACTACTCACTGCCACTGACTCCTTTTCGCTGTAAATCTAACAACCATAGTGCACTGCCGTCTATTAGTAAAGCCATTAACTCTATTTCCAAATGCATTTGTGTCTTTAAGAACCTAAATTTAGAATATGCAATCAAAACCTACAAAGAGATACACGTACAATACTATTACACACACTTTTCGCTACTAACAATTTCAACACTTTCTACATACATAGTCTCTAAAACTTCACACTAACTTATCTCGTTCACACCTGTCGCGTAACGGTTAGCGCGTCTGACCACGAAACCAGGTGGTCCGGGTTCGAATCCCAGTCGGGGCAAGTAACCTGGTTGAGATTTTTTCCGGGGTTTTACTCATCCCAATACGAGCAAATGCTGGGTAATTTTCGGTGTTAGATCCCGGACTCATTTCACCGACTTTATCAGCTTAATTTCATTCAGACGCTAAATAAACTGAGATGTTGAAACAGCGTCGTAGTTGTAAAAACCCTATTAAAAAATTAACTTATCACGTTACTCTGACACTATAACTTATTGAATCGGCTCTGTAGCTCACTGCATTTTCACTACAACACACTGCACACACACACACACACACACACACACACACACACACACACACACACACTATAACTTGTTGGACTTTGACTATTACGCACTACGTAACCACAATAACTAACTCACTTTCACTATAAATGTAATAAATAGCGAGCATATTATCCTACCGGCTATTATTAAAGTGCTTAAGGTTATTTGTAAAAATATTTGTCGATATTGTTATAGTATATTGCGATAAAGATGCGGTTAGTGTGATTTACGAGAACGAGAAAAAGTTTGAAAAGAAGAGACGAAATCGAGTCTTTTCAATTTCCGAGTTTCTGTAATATACTTCACACGCATGTACTGCATACTATTTTTCGCACGATGGGTATTTTTGTGAATTGTATTATATTTTATTGTAACTAAAATATATGTGTTATGAGCATTTATATGAATTGGATTATATTAAGATATAGTAGAGATTAAAAGATTAATCACGTATATTGTTGTTATGGCAATATTTGAAAATAAGTATTGTTATCCGTATCACCATATCTTAAAAGGTATTTTAGGAATTCGATATGCTATTTATTTTTAAATTAATATGGAAAAAAATTACGGTTGACGTGTACAATGATGCAGAAATCGAGGCTTGGAAGACTGGATGGGCTGAGGAATTATATTTAATAATTGTACAAATTGTAGTGTCACGATGAATATTTGAAAATAAATTTTTGTATTATGATGAATGTGCTTATGGCATTATTTGTGCTCTCAGTCATTTTTTCGGCATTGAGATTTCTTTTGTTTCCATAGCAACTAGATTAAATCGTGCAAAAATGTGCTTAGTAAGTCTGCAGGTATAGTATCAAGTCCTTGGTGGTACGGATGTGGATAACAACACACACAAGAGACCAAGGGTTCTGATTTTAATAGAATAAGTAATGTTGATAAGGTGAACCTCTATCAGAAGTAGGTTAATCGTTCAAGAATATAGATTTGCTTTTGAAGAGCATGCGCGAGTACATAAGACAATTTCAAGCCTTTAAACACATAGGCCTGTAATTGAAAAAGAAAGTCATGGAACTCGAACTCGGGCCACAAGAGGAAGATCATGCACAATCTAGCAGTACTAGTAGTTTTTCTCAGTCGAAGAACCATTCTTCGGACAATTCATCATCATCAAACGCGACCTCCCACGCTATTGATTTCCCTCATTACGAGAGCCTCCACCAAAATCATCTAATAAATAAGGACAACAGATAAAACTGTAGAAAAAATCCAGGAATTTTTATAGACTCCAGTTTAACATGGGAGGATAACCATAATGGATAGGCTATATATGTACGAAATTAAAAAAAAAAAAAAAACTAATGACTTGCGTTTCTCAAAAGTATTTAAGACGTACCTACTTTTCTTTCTTTCAAACTATAATCCGATATACCTTATTTTTCTGGGGAAATGGTACCAAAATTGGAAGTATCTTGATTTTTGCAAAAGAAAGTCATTAAAATTTTATGCAAATCAAACTATAGTCCCGTCGCTCTAATTTCCGGCAGCCAATCACGTTGCAGTTCGGCTACATTTAAACGTGTGCGTCTTATTATTCGCTGATGAACACGTTAAGCATTTCCTAAGGCTCGATAAATATTTAATATAGTCGCCCGCCATTTTGGCTCTTTCGTTAGCTTTAGCAGAAAGCACACGAGGACGTTATTTTCCGCTCAATTATTTGCTGAATTACAGTGGGTTTGATTTATTATCATAGGAGCTACAACATGATAATATTTAACGATGTGGCAAATAGATCCCTCGTTTGGTAGCTCGGCAACGAAAGAACAAAAATGGCGAACGATACTACCTACCTAGACTTTATAGAGCCTTGACTTCCTAAGACGTAAGCAAAGAGGAGAAGTCAAGCCGGGAATAACAGCGTCGCGAACATTTTCGATCACTTTTCATACAATCATAGATATTAATATGATCTACTACTTTACACTTTACATAATATCGACAATTACTCATTAGTGGCCAATATACATGATCATGAAATTCGAAATACTGAACAAATTAATATTCCGTACTGTAAATTACATAATAGCAACACAAAAATACGTATATACAAGGCTCCTGCCAAAGGACGTTTCCGATTTCAAACACATGCAATTTACATTCTATTAATCTGAGCTGCATGAAATAGCACCAATGGAAAGAGAAACTCAAAATGTTGAGTTGTGGTAACATTGTTTTCCTAGTTGGTAACACTGTCTCATAATAGCGCATATAAATAAATTTGTTCGTTATTGAGGTAAAATGGCTGTTATAGAAGACAGAAAAGCTTGATTTTCATGTGAACCAGTCGGTATTAATGTGCAACAGCATTACAAAATAGTGCAGATCCACCCAGTGGGCCTACAATCCGTAAATGGTACACTGATTTTAAGGCAAGATTCTTCCCATACGATTGCGATTTCATCTGTACCGACTACAGTTGCTGCAAGCCCTAAAACCAGAGGATAAAGTGCTGTGACGAAATTTCTGCATAAATAATATGCAGACCTTAATTGAAAACGATGACAAATTTATTCGTTCCATGGTGTTTTCTGACGAAGCCACTATTCATCTTTTTGGCAAGATGAACAGACATAACCTCAGAATTTGGGGATCGGAAAATCCGCGTACCTACGTGGAACTTGACATAGGCTTGATATGTGCCGTGTTACCAAAGGGGGACACGTTGAACATCTTTGAAATAAGGAACTAAACTATTAGATTTCTCTTTCCATTGGTGCTATTTCTATGCATCTAAGGTCATTGAACATAAATTACATGTTTTCGAAACTGAAAAGGTCTCTTGTAGGAGCCCTTATATGGGTATATAATTTACTCTGTAAGTTGACCACCTGTCTAACGAGAATCTTAGCCAGAATTTAGTAATATTTTATGCATTTTTAATCTTTATAATTTGACCAATGAAAAATAGTTCTTGGAAATTTTGTGTATATCTGCACAGAAGATCCTCATAAATGCACCAAGGTGAAATTTCAAGCATCTTTAAAACTTTCACCAACTCATGCTTACAAATAGCTATGGCCAATACCTACTAGGGATTGTAAATGGTCATCCACCTCTACTTTCTGTAAAAGAACATGAAATATAATTTTATTGATTTATTTAACTTTTAGTACTTATCGGGACTGTCTGTAATTTTTAACTGTTGGGACTGAACTGTGGTACTGTTTCTATTATCCCGTGCTAATTGGGGTCCAATCCGGAATTCGCTTTTATTTATCTGAGAGTTAGTTATAGCCTATACAGTCGAGGAAAATCACAGAGAAGTACCTGTACCAGATTGGTCGACACCGAAGATGGAACACGGAATTTTCCGAATGCGAGTCTCAAACGGATAATTCTGAGACACTTGCTCTGAAAAGTAATTGTGAAGGTCTTTAGACGAGAAAATTATAGTTTATGAGGAAATACATTCAATTCCGAAAGGAATGCTGGAAAACGTATAGTGAAAACGAGGAGAAAGAAGAACAGAATGCTGACAGGATTCTCAGCAAAAAAAAGAAAAAGAGAATCCGATTCCAACACACAGTGCAGTCTTAAAATGCTTCGACCAGTTAATTAAATATTGCAATGCCAATAATATTCAAATAGAATAGTTTCAATTACTTATAGACACAGAAATTAGGATTCTTAAATGTAAGATGACCAAGAAACAAAAGCATTATAGACTACTTTAAATTTCACAAATCATGTACCAGCAATTTTAAAATTTTCAGGATTCATGTAGGGGTACTACATTTTCAATATACTGTAGCTATAACAATTATGATAATAACGTTTATTTTAAATTAAAATTAGCATTTACTTCTGTTTTATATTCATTAGATATACCTGCACATTTCATCTTCACAGGTCATTTGAATATATATGTTGACTAGGATTCATAGCTCCGAAAGTTGGTCAAATTATACAGATTTTGCTATTTCAATATTAGGTAGAAAAATATTGAGGATATGATTCCATATTCCTAAATTATATTTATGATGGTTAAAATTACTGTAGTGATACTTACATTATAAATTTACACCAAGATCGAGTATTAATATTAGTGTTTCAAGAACCAAGAAGGAAATTCTATCATTAAGCAACGAAATACATGAGAAAGGCGAATGGCCTGAAGATTTTACAGAGACAGTGTTGCTTCCAATACCGAAGAAAAATAATGCCAAGAAATGTAACGAGTTCAGAACTATCAGCTTGATACGCAATCGGCAAAGACTCTCCTGCGAATATTGAATCGACATTTATATTGTAAGATGGAAGGACATTTGGAAGAAGAGTAGTTTGGCTTCAGAAAAGGGAAAGGTACAAGAGATGCAACTGGACTACTACGAACAATCGGCGAAAGTTGCCTAGAGAAGAATAAAGAAGTGTATATAGTATTTGTAAGCTATAAAAGGCTTTTGACAAAGTGGATTGGAATAAACTGATGGAAATGCTACAGAAAATAGATGTGGATTGGAAAGAGAGAAGGCTGTTCAGTAATCTTTATATGAAACAGCGAGTCAAAGTCCGGATAGGAGAAGAAATGTCAGAATGGAACGGAATAGGGACAGAAGTACGACAAGGATATCCTTTATTACCTATTTTCTGTTTTGTCCCCTCGGTAGAGTAGTTGGTATAGCGATGGCCTTCTATGCTCGAGATTTACTGGCATGTAAAAGAACTTCTGCGGGACAAAATTCCGGTACACCGGCGACGCTGATATAACCTCTGCAGTTGTGAGCGTCATTAAATAAACCTTAATTTTCTACCCTGTTCAACATCTACTTGGACGATTTAGTAAAGAACTGTTTCCAGAATATGGGAGGAGTGATAGTAGGAGGAAGAAGAATAAAGTGCATAAGATTTGCTGACGATATGGCGTTGTTAGCAGAAGAGAAGGTGATACTAAAGGATATGATGCTGGAGCTAAATGATAGCTGTGCGTAGTATGGAATGAAGATAAATACAAATAAGACGAAGACCATGATTATATGAAGAAAAATACAGAAGGTAAACTTGCGAATTCTAAATGAGGCATTAGAGCAAGTGGACAGCTTCAAATTGTGAAGATTTACTAGAAGCAGTAACATGAGCTGCTGCCAGGAAGTTAAAAGGATAGCAATGGGCAAGGAAGCTTTTAATAGAAAAAGGAGCATCTTCTGCGGACATCTGAAAAAATAACTAAGGAAAAGACTACTGAAGTGCTTTGTATGGAGTGTGACATTTTATAGGGCTGAAACATGGAAATTACGACGAAATGAAGAGTAACGAATAGAAACATATGAAATGTGGATATAGAGAAGAATGGAGCGTGTGAAGTGGACAGACAGAATAAGAAATGAAGTTGTGTTGGAAAGAGTGGGTGAAGAAATAATGATGCTGAAACTAATAGAAAGATAAGAAGGAATTGGTTGGGTCACAGGTTGAGAACAAACTGCCTACTAAAGAATGCAGTGGAAGGAATGGTAAACGGGAGAAGAGTTCGTGGTAGAAGAAGATATCAGATGATGGACGACGTTAAGATATGTGGATCATATGCGGCGGAGACTAAGGGGAAGACAGAAAATAGGAACGATAGGAGAAAGCTGGGTTTGCAGTGAAGGACCTTCCGTTGGGCGAAACACGTATTTATTTATTTATTTATTTATTTATTTATTTATTTATTTATTTATTTATTTATTTACTGATTTATTTATTTACTTATTTATCTATTTATTTATTTATTTATTTATTTATTTATTTATTTATTTATTTTGCTAATAATTGTAACACAAAATATAATAAGAACAGAAAAACCTTAGCTCACCCCTGAAAGAGAACTCGTGCCGAGGGGCTAGAAATTATGCATATGTATGTATGTTTCAAGGACATAGACAAATTGATCCCATTAAACTGTGTGTCTCTATTCGTATACTATTTAGCCTAACTTACGTGAAGAAAAGTCGCAGATATGTTCATTAATATAGTTTTAAGCCAAAGAAATAAAGTACAAAATAATTAAAAGTATATTAAAGTGAATTCTATTAGCTGGGATTTGTAACTTCCTTAGTGTTTCTGAAAACAGAAATCATGTAAAGAAGCGTCGATCAAAGATAAGTCATTCGGTGCTAATATGGGCCCAAACATTATTCAGAACGCAGTTGTTCTGGACATATGCTGCATTGTCAGAATATAGTAATTAAAATTAAACTTTAAATGATGGATTTACAATTAACGTTTTAATATTCCACGAACCTATTATGTAATTACTGCTCTCTCGGAACTCAAAAAAGAACATACAATCTAAACATATGATTAATAATGGCCAAAATAATAGTGTCCAATTAACATAAAAAATGTTACGGCAGTAACGGCGTCTATGATGACGTTGTGTGTGCAACATCTCATAAACATGGGAATCATTCCAAACAAACTTTTGATTTATGGTTACGTCCCCTATCGCACTGACAGTCACACTACAGCAGCCGTTGATCAAAAGGTATCAGCGTCAGCCAGAAAAGCAAACACGAGTTTCGACTGTTCTCTGTTCCTGTTAATTTAGCAGGAAAGTACCCATTGACCACTATTATACTAAGAACCGCACAATTCTCAACTGGATATAAAATGTATCCCGTGTCTGAACCGGAAATCGAGAAAGAATGAGTCCCATAGTGACGATTTCAAAGAAGCGTATGCACTTGTTCACAAATTCGCCTAGGAGATATTGCCTCCTTTACATTTAGTGATTTTTGTGATTCAGAAAGCAATTTCGTAAGAATTACATAACATTTTTTTAAACAGGGATTTTTGACGCATTTTTCTGACGAAATTAATTACATTATTATTATTATTATTATTATTATTATTATTATTATTATTATTAAGTTATTATTATTAAGTTATTATTATTAAGTTATTATTATTATTATTATTATTATTATTATCTGTCTGGAAACTGTCGTAGTTGTAGAAGGATTGTAGTGAAAGGATTGGTATGTAATAATTGTAATTTCTGTTTTCATTGGAAATGTATAGATATAGATCCTGATAATTTTGTTGACAAAGGTAGTTGGGAATGTAGTGATCGTATATATGATAGAAAGATGCGCGATCAACTGGAGAGAATCAGAGCCCTAGAATTGGAATTAGATGAGGCAAAGTGTGAAATTAATAAATTGAGAGCTTTGAAGGATAGCATTAGTGTTTCGAATAAAGGGAGATCTCACACTTGGATGAAACCGAAGAATTCCAAATCTAGGAGTAGGCGTTTCTCTGCGGATGATGCTGCATCAATCAAACTGACCAACAAATTCAGTGCTCTTCAAGCAATGAATGTTGATCAGGAGAACTCAGACCCAGTATCGACACTAGTAAAGGTAAGTCAGAAAACAGATAAGGTTAATGATTGTAGGAGTAAAGTATTGATTTTAGGAAGCAGCCATGCAAGAGGTATTTCCTCACTTTTGAAGTCGAAACTGGGCGATGAGTTTGAAGTATCTAGTGTATGTAAGCCTAATGCTCCTCTCAAGAATGTTGTTGAGGATATGATGAAATTGAGTTCAGATTTTTCTAAGAGGGATCATGTAGTTATAGTGGGTGGGCCAGGTAATAGTATTGATAACGATTGTAACTATTCTATTGAGAAAGATGTCAACAACATAATTGAGATGAGCAGCCATACCAATGTGGGATTTCTCAGTCTTTTCAGCAGGTACGACAAGCTGTATCTTCACAGGAGGGTGCGGAGTGTGAATATGCGGCTTGAGCGGGCTCTGATGAGACATGGGGCATCACACATTGGTTTGATAGATGTAAGCCCTATAAGAAGGTATGAATATACGTCACATGGCCTGCATCTGAATGGTAGAGGCAAGGAGCACCTTTCGGTTCTTATTGCTAATAGCATCAGAGGCAGCCATGTTAAAAAGCAGAGTTGTAATATTCCTGTGTTAGTTAATGCTAGGGCTTCTCCTTTTTTAGGTTAAACCTCCCACCAGTAAGGTGTTTGAAACAAGTTCAACTAAATTGTAAATGCTCTGATGTTTCTAGTAATGAACACAGTAACTTCACTATTTTTCATCAAAATATTAGGGGATTAAAACAAAAAACTGATGAATTGATCACTACTTTAGCAACTCAAAAGCATAAACCTCAGATATTATGTATAACTGAACATCATATGAAGCAACAGGAAATACTACAACTGTCTTTACATGGATATGTATTAGGTTCTCATTTCTGTACACATGTCTTCCAAAAAGGGGGTGCCTGTATTTTTATCAGAGAGGATCTATTATTTAGTAAAATTGATATATCTGATTTTTGCCTTGAACAAGATATTGAAATCTGTGGAATACAAATTGGTTATGAGATATCAAATTTAATTATCTTATGTGTTTATAGGGCGCCAATGGGAGATTATAAGAAATTTACAACTAACTTAGATTCATTATTGAAAAGACTTTATAAACCACATACCGAATTTGTAATCTGTGGTGACATAAACATAGATTATCTATCAGAAAGCTCAAGTAAAAGAAAATTAAACTCACTTCTTGAAACTTATAATCTTAGTCACACAGTAAGTTTTCCAACCAGAACAAAAGCTGGAAGTAGTACTGCCATTGATAATATATTTATAGATAAAAGTAGATTGAATTCCTATTCAACAGTACCATTAGTCAATGGCCTGTCTGATCACGATGCACAAATTCTAAGTGTTTTCAATATGAGTGAAAAATTCCAAAGTGTTAATCTAAAAATAAAAAAAAAAGGATTATAAATGCTGAATCTCTTCATCATTTAAATACATGACTACAAAATGAATCTTGGGAAAATGTATATAGTACCGATACCATTGATATTAATACTAAATTTAATGCATTTTTCACTACATTTACGAATTATTTCAATGAATGTTTTCCAGTCAAGGTGGTGAAAAAATGTAAAGGTAAAAACATGTGGATAACTCAGGGAATTAAAATATCATGTGCTAGAAAAAGGAATCTATATTTAATGAGTAGGAATAGTGATGATCCTCATGTTCTTAATTACTACAAGAATTACTGTAAAACTTTGACAAAAGTTATAAAAGATGCAAAGAAAATGTATCTGAATGAAAAAATACAAAATTCAGATAATAAGATTAAAACTATTTGGGATATTATTAAAAATGAAACTAATCGATATTCAAAGAGTGAAAATATTACTTGCATTAAAATCAATGATAGTAAAATAGATAACCCAAAATCAATTGCAAATCATTTTAACGACTTCTATATAAATATTATTCAGAACTTAAACATTCAAGATTGTGCAGAAGATGCTGCACTTGGTTACCTAACTGATGCATTTAACACTGAGTGTTTAGGTCTCAAATTTATTCCCACTACCGCAGCAGAAATCATGCATGTGATAAAACAACTAAAAACAAAATATTCCTCTGGATATGATGAAATTCCAAGTAAAGTTCTGAAAGCTTGTTCTGAAATATTATCCCATCCGTTAAGCTATCTATGCAATTTGTCAATGCAATGTGGTATTTTTCCAGAAAGACTCAAATATTCAATAGTAAAACCAATATACAAAAAGGGAGATAAATGTACTATTGCTAATTACAGACCCATATCATTATTAACAACATTTTCAAAAGTGTTTGAAAAAGTTATGTATAATAGATTATATCATTACCTGGAGTCCAACAATATATTAGTTTTAGAACAGTTTGGATTTAGAAAACAAAAATCGACAGAGAATGCTGCTTTTAGTTTGGTGGATGAAATACTAAATTCATTAAATTCGAAACTACATGTAGGTGGGATTTTTTGTGACTTGGCTAAAGCATTTGATTGTGTAGACCATAGTATATTAGTAAAAAAATTGAAGTTTTATGGTATTAAAGATGAGATGTTGGGTTGGTTTACATCGTACTTATCAAATAGAAAACAAAAAGTAGAAATAAATGTACCAAATAGTCATAAAGTTACTTATTCAGAATTTAGAAATATTAAACATGGTGTTCCGCAGGGGTCAATTTTAGGTCCATTGTTGTTTCTAGTTTATATTAATGATTTAGCCTTGACCATAAACAATTCATCCCATGTAATTTTATTTGCAGATGATACAAGTGTAATTATTTCAAGCAAACAATACGATCATTTTATAAACACTTCTAATACAGTGCTGAATCTAATGAATGAATGGTTCCATGCAAATAAACTAGCACTTAATGTTGATAAAACCAGTGCAGTCAAATTTAGTACACACAATAGTGCTCAGGTTTCCTACAGTATTCGATTAAATGAAACTCATCTCAAAGAATCTATAAGGACAAAGTTTCTTGGTTTAGAATTGGATAATCACTTGAACTGGAAAACGCATATATAATGTATTATTCGTAAATTGAGCTCTGCCTGTTATGCATTAAGATCCTTATCTACTATTGGTGATATAAACTTACTTAAAATGTCATACTTTGCATATTTTCACTCTGTAATGAAATATGGATTAATATTCTGGGGTAACTCGTCTGAAGCTAAACACGTTTTTGTTTTACAAAAGAAAGCTATAAGAATAATGACCGGTGTGCATAAAAGGACCTCATGTAAAAATATTTTCCGAAACTTAGAAATCTTGACTTTACCTTGTGAATACATTCTTTCCCTAATGATGCTGTATATTAAGAACCAAGATAAATTCAGTACTAATCAAGACATTCATCATTTTAATACAAGACATAAATCAGATCTTCATCTACCCTCTGTTAGTCTAAGCTGTTTTAAAAAAGGAGTTCGCTATTCATGTATAACAGTCTTCAATGCACTGCCTAATTATCTTAAAGATTTGAAGAACAACGAGAAAAGGTTCAGAAAAGAATTAACCAAATTTCTACATACTCATACCTTCTACACAATTGATGAATTGTTTATGCTTGTGAATTGAATTATTCTACTTAAATGACATGTACAATTTTATATAGCTCAACTAAAATATGTTTTTATATTGACTTAATCTGTTTACTATGTATTGTATTTTTTGTTTAGCATAACTGATGAATTGTATGTACTGTAAATTGAATAGTATACTGTATAGGTCAACTGATGAATTGTTTAAGCTTATAAATTGAATTAATCTACTTCATATGAATTGTATAGCTTAACGAAAATAAGTTTGTAAATTGAACTAATTTAATTGTATATGTTTGTATAGTTTGGCTGATGAATTGTATATGTTCTTAAAATGATTACTAGTCTGTGTAGCTCTACTGATGAATTGTATATAGACCTACTGTAAATTGAATGGTAATATGTATAGCTCAACTGATGAATTGTTTATGATTATAAATTGAATTAATCTACTTGATATTAATTGCACAAATTTGTATAGCTTAATGAAAGTACGCTACTTTGTATTGTATATATTTGTATAGTTTCGGCCGATGAATTGTATATGCTTTAAATTGAATAGTAATCTATATAGCTCTACTGATAAATTGTTTGTGTTTGTAATTTGAAGTAGTTTGCATGATATGTATTATCAATATCTGTATATCACAACTGGTTGAATTGTTTATGCCTTAAATTTAATTAAATTGTTTTGTATTATAATATAGCTCAACTTATGAATGATCGTTTGCGTTTGTAAATTTAATAATCTGATTGGCTATGTATTGTATACTTTTAGTAGAGCCATCGATGTAGCTCAGTCGGCAGACTCGCTGGGCTGCTGATCCGGAGCTGCGTTCGGGCTTGGGTTGGATCCCCCTTTGCACTTTGGTTTCTTCCGAGGTTTTCCCCAGCCGTGGGACTGAAGCCGGATGGTCTATGGCGAGTCCTTGGCATCAGCACCTTTGATTTGATTACCCCCTTTGATTTGATTACCTGGTTGGGTTTTTCCGAGGTTTCCCCCACCGAAAAGGCAAATGCCGGGTAATATTTTGGCGAATCCTCGGACCTCATTTCATCTCACTACATCTCGCCAAAATGTAAAAAAAAAAAAATTGTACAACATTGTAAAAATTGTAGAAAATTACTAAATTGTAAAACTATAAAAATTTGTAAAAATTGTAATTGTAATATTGTAAAATGTTGACATGTTCCACATCTTAAAGCTTCATTGCTCATGTAAGATCTATGAAATAAAATAAATGAATGAATGAATGAATTATTATTATTATTATTATTATTATTATTATTATTATTATTATTATTATTATTATTATTAGGGGGCGGATGTTGATGACCTAAAAATCTACTTGAAATTATCATTAAAATGTCCTTAAAGTAATGGAAAATTTACATGAAATTAAGAGAAAATGACATTTAAATATTATTCACCGTATTCGCACCACAACTTTTAAAAATTAGTCAACCTTGTTTCAATGACTCCCTGCAAATCTCGGAGAGAGGAGTCAACTTCCTGGAATTTGGCTAAGATAAAGGAAGAGAACATGCAACAAAATGAAGGTTTTAAGGGAAAACTAAAGATTTTAATGAGGGTTTACAAAGTGTTTCAATCAGGGGTGGTCCATGTCAGTGCCTTCATTCTCCGTCCCCTCCTTCCGCTCTTCACTTTTGTTACCAGATCTTCCAGATGAGGGAGTGTGAATGACAAAACAAATTGTGGGCGCAGTGTGCATTCTTGCAATCTTTGTCTTAAAAATACTGTCGACTACAGTAGACATCCCTTCCGAACCATGTTGAGGACACAACGTCCTGTCCAGGACATGGTGAGAGTTTCCCCCCTTCCAAACATATATGCTAAAGACACCCTGGTATCGACAAAAGAACAATAGCTCTCAAAGTCCTCACTTAAACTGTCAAGCTATAGTACTTCCATTGTGTGAAGTGAAGCCTTCAGTGGAATGAGGGATGGACTTTAGAGTCTGTTCCAAACTATAAAACTCAAACTTCATTGTTATTCACTTATTCAGTAGGTAATTACTACTGACCTATTTGGTTAGAAAATGTTTAACACTCCTATCGGTAAAGAAGAAAGTAAAATGCTTTCCAAATGATCTAAAAGTACGTCAAAGTATTAAAAATGACCAAAAAATGCCGAGAAAAATATAAAAATGACCTATTAGTTCAAAAACGTCCAAAAAATTGAAAAAAAGCAATATAAGGAATTACTTTTTTACGTTGATATTAACATAGAAAGGATTCTTTATTAATAGGCATCGTCCTAATGTGAAAAATAAAATGATGATTTTTCATCAACATCCGCCCCCTAATTTTTATTATCGCCTATAGTTTCAAGGAATATACTATCGTTTCTTTAATTCTTCGTAAAGAAACACTGTAAAAGTGTATCTTGAGCTATAAAGAACATACGGCTTTCACGAATATTTACTGTCCTAATTTATAATACTCAGAAAATAAATCTAAAACTCAGCAGATATATATATATATATATATATATATATATATATATATATATATATATATATATATATATATATACTAACTTATGTTGATATTGAACATTTTACAATTTCTAAATGCCCAAGAAGGAAAAGGTTAACGTAAATTTGGAACTTTCTACCACGGACAGGGCTCTTTTACGTGCCGTCCTCTTAGCTTTATTCCTCTCGGAGAAAGCCACGACAAGGATTTCATCGACATTTAAAATTCATCGCCCGCGGCCGGATTTGAAGCGAATCCAACGACTAGCAAGGTTCCAGTTCTCACAATGGTCGAAGAATAACTTGAAAACGACCGGTACTGTACACCAATGGCCGGAAATGTTAATTTCTTTTCGATTTCAATTACGAGTAATTAGACCACTACTTTGCCCCTATAATTTTCTCCAAACAATATGTTGTTACTATGTTGTTAATAGAAATCATTTGTATATTTGTGTAAAACCTAATTTGTTAAAATTGATATTATGCAAGTGGACAGCTTCAAATACTTGGGGTATACCGTAAGCAATAATATGAGCTTCTGCCAGGAAGTCAAGAGGAGGATAGTAATGGCAAAGGAAGCTTTCAATACAAAAAGGAGCATCTTTTGCGGACCTATGGAGAAAGAACTAAGGAAGAGACTAGTGAAGTGTTTTGTATGAAGTGTGGCATTGTATGGAGCAGAAACATGGACGTTACGACGAAGTGAAGAGAAGAGAATAGAAGCATATGAAATACGACTATGGAGAAGAATGGAATGTCAGAAGTGGACAGACGGAATAAGAAATGAAATTGTATTGGAAAGAGTGGGTAAAGAAGGATTGATGGTAAAACTGATCAGGAAGAGGAAAAGGACTTGGCTGGGCACTGGCTAAGAAGAACCCGCCTACTGAAGAATGCATTGGAAGCAATAGTGAATGGAAAATGAGTTCGGGCCAGAAGAAGATACCAGATGATAGACGATATTAGGAAATATGGATCATATGAGGAGACAAAAAGGAAAGCAGAAAATAGGAAAAATTGAAAAAAGCTGGATTTGCAGTGAACAACAGCTGTTCTTGGGCAGAACACTAAATGAATGAATGAAAAGTAAAAATAATTTTTAACAGTTAAATCAAAGAAGATTAAGATTTTGTCAACAATAGCATACGAATAAAAAGCTTTATTTTTAATTCAGTGATTAGGCAGAGAAATAGAGCTTTGCGTAATAAATGTGGTTAACATATTTTATAAACGATAGTGAGCAAGAATTACATAATTTTAATTGAAGTATAATGACTTTCAGAGTAATATACGGAATTAGGCGTATTTCAAAACAGGAAAACAACAACTCAACTTGGACTTCTTTATAATTTCATAAAATATGTTATCAATGACTTCGTACTTTATTAGTTCTAATACTATGCCAGAGGAAATGACTAGCACACTGCAATTTTCCAAAATAATGTATAAATTATTTCAGAATAAAAATAAAGTTTACAGACTAATTAAGAATAATAAAATATAAAAAATTGTAAGTTATCGAAAAAGCTTATAAAAATTGTAATTTTAGTACCAACGCAACAAAATAACATACTAAACTACTAAGAGATACAGTTTACCAGGGGCGTATTCTGCGGACTACCGGGTCTACCGGCGGTAGCCCAAGGAAATTACAAAAGAAAAAGTTTATAATATAACATAATGTAATAATTTTGTATTATTAGTTTTACCACAGTGATTAAAATTAAAGTAATTGTTAGATTTATATGCGCTCTCTGCTCTCGAAAAGAAACAAGTTGTCAAGGCGGCATCGCTGGAGAAACCGCTTGCTACGTGAGGTAGCCTGTGACCGTACCGCGCACGCTGTCCGGTCGCACAACTGCCCATCCCCCGCTCTCTTCTGTTTCCAACGTGCAGTGTAAGGCCGGGTGAGTTGCCGCTCTCGTGATCGGTTTCTTCGCAGGCGCGAAGCAACAGTACGCTTAGCACGCTAGCTCATGAATGTAATTGTGTTCTTGCAGTGCAGTATTTTAAATTTGTGAATTGTTCGATTGTCTAAGAGTTATATTAATTGTGAATTATTAAGTTTTTAATTTCCCAATTAAGTGATATTGTGAAAAATATGGCAGAACAAGTTTCTGGAGAGGTTTGTGTTGAAAATGACTGTGTAATAGAAGGTTTATTAAAAGTGCCTTTTAACCGTCGTACATACAACGAGGAAGTTGAAATTGTGAAAATGGAAAGACCAATTCCTGAGTTAAATTTGTCCATGGACGTAAAAGAAAAACAGCGTGAGTACACACGCATTTCACTTCAACATCATATGGTAAGTGGATTGGTTGTGTGGTAGTTCTAAACTGTCTAAACTATTTTGCTGGCCATGTTTGTTATTTAGCCGCGAAACTAATTTGTGGTCTAAAGAGGGGTTTTATAATATGAACTCCCTTCGAACGTCAGTCCTAAAACACGACAAATCAAAAGCTCATATTTATAGTAGCATGAACTTTGCAAACTTTGGGAAGACAAGAATTGATTTACAGCTAGATAAGCAAAAAGTTCTACATATCAACCAACACAATGCTCCTGTGGAAAAAAAAATCGGGAGATTTTACTGCATCTTATTAACGCATCTGCTTTCTAGGAAAACAAGAATTGGCTTTTCGGGATCATAATGAGAGTGTGGAATCAGACAATAGAGGAAATTATATTGAATATTTAAGTTCCTTAAGTGAATTTGACCATTTACTGGCCAATCATCTTGAGAGTTCAACAGTATTTCGTGGTACTTCTCTCGCAATTCAGAATGACTTAATATTTGCTATAAGTGGGGTTATGATAAAGAACATAAATCTGAAATAGAAGAAGCACCTTTTGCGGCCATTGTTGTTGATGAAACAAGTGACTGCTCTAATCAGAGTCAATTGTCCACTGTTTTAAGATACGTCGATAGTACTGCCAATGTTCAAGAACGATTTATAGGATTCACAAATGTCAGTTCGGGCAAAATTGCTGCTATTTGGTTTCAGCATGTGGAAGGTGTTATAGTAGAATACAATGTCGGCAATAAGTTAACTGCACAGACATACGATGGTGCTTCAGTTATGGCGGGAAATATTAATGGCTTAAAAACAAAAGTTCAAGGAAAGTATCCTCAAGCACTATTTGTCCATTGTTACAGCCATGTTCTCAATTTAGTTTTGCAACAAACTACTTCATCCATTCCAGAATGCCGCATTCTTTTTTTCAAAACACTGTCGGGTTTAGCTGCATTTTTCTCATCATCTCCTAAAAGATCAGAAAAACTCAAGAATTTATGAAAAAGAAACTCCCAAAAGTAGCACCAACTAGATGCAATTTTACATCTCGGCTTGTAAATACAGTAAAGTAATATAGAGAACAACTGACTGCTTTCTTTGAAAATATCATTTGTAATGACTCTGAAGAAAACTGGGTTGATGATGTAATTGTGCAGGCTCAAGGATATTTGTATTTTTTTCACACAGTTTCAGAATATATTTCTTCTTGAAGTCTGTGCTAGAGTGTTCGCACATAGAGATGTGCTCTACAATATTCTTCAGACAAAAAGTCTAGACATAGCATACTGCTTGCAAGAGGTATCAAAGTTAAAAAATACTATATTCGAGTTCAGACGTAGTGGGTTTCCGTCCACATGGAGTAATATGGAAAATGAAAATTCTTCAGCCAATACAATGGAACCGACATTAAAGCGAAGAAAAGGAGATGATGAATGGAAATACAGGCAGCTGTACTACAGCATACTAGATCGTATGCACATGGAAATTACTGACAGATTTTCTGATTATGGAAAGCTTCAGTTCACATATCTTCTAGATTCTTAAAAATTTTCTGCTTATAGAGAAAACTTCCCGAATGAGGCACTAAACAAATTATTTCAGTCCTATAACAGTCACTTTGATCAAGTACGTTTGAAAAATGAATTAAGTGTAATATATTCAGCAGAGGTCTTTGATTTTTCGAACAAACCTATCCATGAAATATTATCTGCCATATATGCAAACTAGCTGAACCAAGTTGTTCCTGAAGTCCTTAAATTGGCAACATTAATTGTGACAATACCAGCTACGTCAGCATCAGTAGAAAGAACATTTTCTGCGTTGAAGAGAATAAAATCCTACTGCAGATCAACTCATACACAAGAACGTTTATCCGGCTTGGCACTGATGTCCATTGAAAAGTTATTTCTACAGAAACTTCGCAAACGGCCCAACTGTAATTTCAATGACGAAGTCATCAAAGTATTTTCGTCCCAATCAAGACGTCTGAAATTCATATATAAATAGGTAAGGAATTTTATTATAGGGACTTTTTTAAATATATTTTGTGTAATAATAGGGTCAGTGGTAGCCCAGGCCCTTAAACCAGTATACGCCACTGCAGTTTATAGGTACACTGTTATATTTTAGTAGGTAAAGTACAATTTGAATATTGTGTTAGCAGTTTATAGTGATAAAAATGAACACGAATTTAAACATGTTTGAAAAATATAGTTCGTCTTGCTGGAAATTGAATAATTTTAGTAGTATTGGTAATAATAATAATAATAATAATAATAATAATAATAATAATAATAATAATAACAACAACAAAAATAATAGTAACACCATCTGACAAGGAACGCACTTTGTACTTTGAAATGGACAAATGAGTTTTCTTCAGTATATCTGTAAGAGTTGAATGATACTAGTATTGGTAGTTAATATAACAGAGAGAGTAAGGTGATTTTTAATTGGGTTATTTTACGTCGATTTACCAACACTTATGGTTATCTAGCGTCCGAGTAAAAATAAGTTCATAATGCCAGTGAAATCAATCCAGGAGTCAGCCACATTTTCTCTTAAAGGCTTCAGGGAAAATCCCGGAAAAAATATCAACCAGGTAACTTGTCCAAACCAGGATTTGAACCAGGGACCGCTCATTCCACGGTCAGGCATGCTAATCGTTATTCCCAGAAGCGATTGAGTAAAGTGATACTCGTACTGATAAATAATGCCAGTAAGATTAGTAGCAATGCTCGTAATGATAGATAATATAACTCTAAGAGTAGAGAGATACCCGTATTGATAAATAATGTCATCAGGAGTACTAGTGGCACTTGTATTGATGGCCAAGGTTTCGGGAAGAATAGTAGTGAGACTCGTATTGATAGATAATATTATATCAATAAAAATAGCAGTAAAAATCATATTGCTAAATGTCAGTAAGATTAGTAGGGATACCCATATTGATAGACAATACTATATCAATAAAAGTAATAGTGATACTCGTTCTTATAGGTAACAGATCAGTACGAGTAGTAGTGATACTCGTTCTTATAGGTAACAGATCGGTATGAGTAGTAGTAATACTTGTTCTTATAGATAACAGATCAGTACGAGTAGTAGTGATACTAGTTCTTACAGATAACAGATCAATATGAGTAGTAGTGATACTCGTTCTTATAGATAACAGATCAGTACGAGTAGTAGTGATACTTGTTCTTATAGATAAAAGATCAGTACGAGTAGTAGTGATATTTGTTTTTATAGACAACATATCAGTACGAATAGTAATGGTACTCGTTCTTTAGATAACAGATCAGGAAGAGTAGTACCGGCAGTGATACTTCTTATAGACAACATATCAGTACGAGTAGTAGTGATATTTGTTTTTATAGACAACATATCAGTACGAATAGTAGTGGTACTCGTTCTTTAGATAACAGGTCAGGAAGAGTAGTACCGGTAGTGATACTTCTTATAGACAACATATCAGTACGAGTAGTAGTGATATTTGTTTTTATAGACAACATATCAGTACGAATAGTAGTGGTACTCGTTCTTTAGATAACAGGTCAGGAAGAGTAGTAACGGTAGTGATACTTCTTATAGACAACATATCAGTACGAATAGTAATGGTACTCGTTCTTTAGATAACAGATCAGGAAGAGTAGTACCGGTAGTGATACTTCTTATAGATAACATATCAGTACGAGTAGTAGTGATACTCGTTATAGATAACAGATTAGAGTACTCTTTTTATAGATAATAGGCCTAGATAAGTAAGAGTAGTAGTGATGTACCACTGGAATTAATAGAGTACCAGCAGTATGCAGTAATAGCAGTGTTTAATAATAGTGATTCTAGTATAATAGTGCTAGGACAATTACATTGGTATTATAATTTCAGCAATGCTCCATTATTTCATAAGGAACTCATTAAACATTTTCGGGGATCGAATGAAATGCTGGATTTGTAGCATCCCTCATATCACGGAAAATAAACGAGTAATGTCGTTTTATCTCTTCGAGAAGATATCTTAAGTTTGTTCAAGTACCACAATAAGTCATTTTTTGCACCTCCCTCGTACGAGCTCATTATAATGAGCAATTAATCTCCTGCGGACAGTAAAACCAGCCGGTATCCTCGTATTGAAGAGCCGCGCCGGACGTGCTGATCCTTCCTCCATTATTAAAAAGCGAGCGACAAGAGTTGAGTTGTCACAAGGAATCAGCGGCCGCAGTCGTCTGCAGAAGATCCCGACAATGGCGATGCAGGACGAATCTACATAATGCACGAGCTCAAGTGCGCTGTAGGGCAGGCTTTCAATGCTTGATGTTTTTACACCGAAGAACGTAGGGACAACTGTTCACGCTGCAGACAGGCGATTGAATAGTGCACACTCTGATCCATTTTAACAAGCTAGTCTTACTTTATTCCTTTCTTAATATCCTCTATATTCTCCCTGTTCTATCCTCTTTTCTTCTTTTGCATCTTCTTTCCCCTTCTACCTTCTTATTACACAAAGTATGAAATCAATATATTTGTAGATTTTCGCACATACCAGCGTACTGCATAATTTTCTTAGCATACTTGATAATGTAAAAGACGTATACGACGTGCCATCTGTCTATCTATGTGTTCGTCACTCTGCTCATCTATCTGCTGACAACGATTTACCTACACAATTGGACAAATTTTGTTCATATTCAAAGGGCACCACTAAATTTATGCTGCAAAAATGTACATGAAATATACTGCATAATTTTGTTTTTCCGCTCTCGTGGATATAGAGCGGACGCGGCAGGGCAAAGCGCAACTACACACATGCGAGTGAGGAAAGATAAAATGTATGCATTATATAATAATATTAATTGACATAAAATGAATGGTCGTTGTTTTAAATCAAAGGCACACATTCATTAAGTCAAACTTTTCTGTCCAAGGGCAGATCTTTCATTGTAAATCCAGCTTTCTCTGCTTTCTTCTTAGTCTCCGCATGTGATCCATGTCTTAATGTCGTCATATTCCTCTGCCTCGAACTTTTCTGCCGTTCATCATTCTTTCCACTGCGTCCTTCAATAGACAGTTTCTTGTTATCTAGTGACCCAGCCAAATTCTTTTTCTCTTTTGAAGTCTGATTAGTTTAATGTGTTACTAGATAGCGATGTATTCAATGGAGAGGGAGAGAAACTGGCCAACCTATATCATTATCTCCTGGCCTAGAAGTCTCATGAATGATGCCTTATTGGTGTCACTTATGAGATTCAGACCTTTCGGTTGCATTCAAAAGATATTTATTAGTCAATCTGTCTTAAATAAAAAGCAAATTACAGCCATATTATGGAATTACTAATTTGTCCTACAAAATAATATCTGTAATATTGACAATAGAGGAGAAAAATTCGCTCCGGCGCCTGGGATCGAACCCGGGTCCTTGGTTCTACGTGCCAAGCGCTCTGGCCACTGAGCTACGCCGAATTCAATCCACAGCACCGGATCGAATTCTTCTCCTTCAATGTTTCCCTTTGTGGCCTCACTCCAAGTTAGGCATATACAACGATTTTAACGTTTATGTCCAATGTCAACTGCCATTATACTAGGGGCGCACTCAGCTGAGTGACTTGTTTGGCTGGAATTCCGCAGTTATATGCACTGCTAGCTGTGAGAATATTATGGATTTATTAATTTGTCCTACAGAATAATATCTGTAATATTGACAATAAATATTAGAGGAGAAAAATTCGCTCCGGCGCCGGGGATCGAACCCGGGTCCTTGGTTCTATGTACCAAGCGCTCTGACCACTGAACTACGCCAAATTCAATCCACAGCACCGGATCGAATTCTTCTCCTTCAATGCTTCCCACAAAGGGCGTAGTGGTCAGAGCGCTTGGTACGTAGAATCAAGGACCCGGGTTCGATCCCCGGCGCCGGAGCGAATTTTTCTCCTCTAATATTAATTGTCAAAATTACAATCAGTTAAAAAAGGTTATTTATTTTATATTGTAATAATTATCTATATAAAATACATATATTATCTATAGACAATGCAGCATTATTGCTGAACAGTTGACTTAACAACAATTGCCTGATCAGTTTAAAAGTTATACTTGCTTCACGCACTGTTTCTAGTACTTCATTACTTACAAATGACTTTTAAGGAACCCGCAAGTTCTTGCCGTCCTCATATAAGTATGTCATCGGTCCCTATCCTGAGCAAGATTTATCCAGTCCCTAACATCATATCCCACTTCCCTCAGATCTATTTTAATTGTATCTTCGCATTTACGTCTTGGCCTCCCCACAGGTATTTTTCCTTGAGGTCTTCCAACTAACAGTCTATAACTTACGGATTTCTGGATTCACTCATATGTGCCATATGTCCTACCCATCCTGCGTACTAGGATTTTATTTTGCAGAGAGAGCAGAGAGTTCTTGTTTAACAACAAATTAAGTTGCAATAATTTGAGTTTGGCTTCCTCCTTTTAGTTATAATATGTTGTTCCTTGATTAGATGTTCATCTAAACGTAGTCCTAGGTATTTTAAATGAGTGTGTTGTGGTAGTTCTTCATTTAACTTAACCTAGGAAATTTTTCTCTACATAGCGAAAACGTAATACGTTGACATTCAGAGCAGTTTACCTGCACACGGGTTCGCTGTAGCCATTGTTGTAAATAGTCAAGATGAGCTTGTAGATTATTGCAAGGCCTAACGAGAACATTCAAATGAGACAGGTAACTGGAGTTCATTAACAAAAATTGTAATAGTGGTGTTATCTGTTACTGGCAGATCATATGTAAAAAGTAGGTAGAGATCAGGTCGTAATATGCTGCCTCGAGGAACATCTGAACTAATGCGATGAAGGGATAAAAGTTAATCTTTAAACTTCACTTGAAACTAGCGATCATTGAGGTAAGATTTAAGTAGAAGATAAAAGGGATGAGGAAACAGAAATTTGATTTTATATAGAAGACGATCATGTCAGATTACATCAACAGTTTGTTTTACATGAAGAAAAGCATCTCAGCAGTAGCATCATGATTCAAAATCTTGTGAGATGATATTGATGGGAACCGAAATGAAAGTCCGGAATTATTTTTTTTTAATATTTGCTTCAGGCGTTTCAGTAGAATATTTTCAA
This sequence comes from Periplaneta americana, assembly GCF_040183065.1. Lineage (NCBI taxonomy): Eukaryota > Metazoa > Arthropoda > Insecta > Blattodea > Blattidae > Periplaneta > Periplaneta americana. The sequence goes on from NC_091124.1 coordinate 101,920,397, forward strand.
ATACCTTAGATAGAAGAGGTAACAAACTCAATGGAGGATAAGAAGATGACTGGCTCAATAAGTGGCTTCCCTGGTTTACACATGGTAAGTGATTGCATTACTTTTCACTGACATGGGGAAATGGGTACAATATCTCATATCACTGAGAATAGAAGTGATGGAAAGTTCTTTTATCACTTTATCTGTGATCAGGTCATTCCCAGGACGTTTAATTAGGTTATAAAGGTTCTTAATAGTAATTTTGACTTCAGGTATTGAGAAAGACTTGCTGGGATGTGACAGCTGGAGTTAAGTGTCCAAATACTCTATTATTTCTTCTTCAGTTACACTTCTTGGTTCTGTGGCCTCAAAGACAGTAGAGAAATATTCTGCAAAACCTGTTCATTTTTCTTGATGATTTTTTGCCCATGTATGGCCTCTTTATAGAAATGTCGGAATGTGAGACTGAGGTCTTTTTAACCTTCCTGTAGATTTCCAAAATGTACAATTTAAAACAACATACGGGGGAGGATTTGAACATATTGAGTGATCATTAGCTAGAAGAATCATTAAAGTAAATGTTTAAATATTGTTTCAGCTGCTGGGAAGATCTATTAAACAAATGTTTGTGTTCAAGATGTCTCAAGCATTACTATACACGGCGTTGTCTAGGTTTGTCTTTTAATTTTGCCATTATATCAGCTGAACACTTGTTTCATTTATATATATATATATATATATATATATATATATATATATATATATATATATATATGCATACATAATTTTTATTTAAATTTGTGGAACACTGATTACACATACAGTATGTACTTGAACCACATAATCTATCAATGAAATCAAATTTTGGGGTTATAGAGAATGCGTCATGTGAATAATCGATATACGAAAGTTAATTTTTCTGGATGCATAATAAATGTTTCCATTTCCGAATGAATTTTGTATAATCATAGCTTTAAATCATTTCCGTTCCTTCGCTCAGTGGAGAGAATATGTGGCTTCCACCCAAGCAGTCCGTGGTTCGATTCGCGGCTTGAGCAATGGAAGAGATATATCTTCCATCCATGGAACTGGGTATTCGTACCTGGTCATTTGCTGTCCCGTGTTGTCTCAGTTGTGGGCATACGCAGTACTGATCACAAGATAAGGGAGTCTGCAATGTGTGTCGGTCTAGTGTTGATCAAAAGATAATATCCTCTCCTACACAGCATTTGATTATAAATCGATAATACAAAGGGAGATAAAACTAATGAAGGGAGAGTGAAGAAAGAAATAATTCCCCTCAAGTGAAATTAAATGAAATAAACTTCTCTTCATATTAGCGCTACAACTTGCCGTTTTTGTGATAATATCCACAAATATGAATGTTTCTGAGCCATCCTTTTTTTCTATTTATTTCTGAATGTCAAATGAATAATATGAACTACAATCTTTGAAACGTCTACAATACAAGTATTTTTTAAATTTCTTATGAGAGTTTAAATGTGTAATGTTTTAGGTAACATGCGTTTTAAATAAACTATAAATGTTACAGCAATATTTGTATTTCAGCTTGTTCACAAGTATGAAAAACAGCTGCATGCAAAATTTGACTGCGGTATCTTAAAAAATGACCAGGTTATCACAAAAAAGGTTTTGAAAAATACAAGTTACGGGAAATGAGCGTTAAATATACCTTATGTGTGGAGAGCTAAATAAGTGCACGCTCGCACATTATTTTATGGTGATATCTACCAAAATATTGTAGGCCTACATATCGTAAAAATTTCTTCACTCACATAAAGATATATGCCCAATCTTCATACAAATAATAAATTGAAAACGACTTTTTTTACTCAACCTGTATATTCCCCCGTAATACAAATGGTTAAAGCGAAAAATATTTTGAAAAGATTTTCAGGATTATACAGATTTATACTTTTATTTAGAAGATAAACTTTTTCCCTGAATTTCAAGTTCAAATGTTTTGCCTTAAAGGAGCCATCGGCAGAAATGTCATCGCGATGTCTGTTACTAAGTGACGTTGCAGAGGCAGGCAAGGTATTTGGCGGAGGTAAACTACACACACTTTTCAGGTATATTTTTTCCATACCTTTGCCATACACTTGTGGTATGTAATCTGCACACACAAAAAAACCTAGGTGGTAGAGGTCGTATGTAAATTACACACACAGCATGACTCGGTTTATTTTTTTAATAAATGACATATAAATCGAACGCAATGTCAACCAATGTTACGGGTGACAAGCACAATTGACTTACGCAGCTTGTGATGGAAGGAGAGAGGTACTGTATGAGTTAGATTGACTTGGAGAGGATAGTTACGCAGCAGTTCATCATAAAGCATTGGCCCTTGAACACAGTTATTTATAAGTAATATCCATGCTTCAATAAACGTTGTATGGAGTGAGGCCAATGTCATTGGATGTAGATTCCACCTAAGTCAATTTTGGCTTCGTCAGATTAAAAAATATGCTTTCATAAAGAAATATAAACGTGATTCTCAAACAGGCAGATGGCTAAAACTTATATCCAGTCTACCATTTTTAAACCCACATGAGGTTTCCGACTGTTTTGTATCTGAATTGGTGGTCATTAAGCCACAATATGAAAGACTAGATAAATTTTGTGACTGTTTAGTAGACAGCTATGTAGACGAAGACGCTACCTTTCCTCCTTCAATCTGGACAGCTAAAATAGAAAGCTTGCAGCGTATAACTAATCAATGTCTGTACGTATTTTCATAGTAGATTCAACAACACATTTTACTCTGCTCATCCAGATATTTATACTTTTACAAATAGGTTAATTGAATTTCAAATAGACACATTCGTGAACATTCAGGGGATAGCCTATCTACTGCTACAAAAATTAAAAATAAGTGATCCTTAAGGAGGAAAGAATAGAGAGAAATATAAAAGATTTTAATGAGGGGCATATATCCCCAGTGGAATTCATTAAGCGAGTAAACTACCATCTACCAATATAAATTATTGGTTAATACGTTACTATTGTAATAGTGAGTATGTTGAAAGTAAATATACGCCATTGTAGCGCTGTGTGCAATTTACATCCTGTTTTTATTACCTAGGTTATTTGCGTGTGCAGATTACATATCCAAAATCGGTGTGCGCAAATTACATGTTGTAAATTACCTTCTTTTAGGTCATATATCTGAAACATGTGTGCAGTTTACCGCTCCCGAGAAATACACATCCTCCTCCCAACCAACCCTTTGCAGGTACATTGTACAAGCAGCTACCAGTGGCGTAACATATAGCTAGTTAAGCATGGTAGGAAACGTATATTTAAAGAAGAATGGGAGGAGACGTATTTTTCTTGTGCTTATGGAAACAATAGTAATTATATGTTTATTGTGCTCGAAAGTTTCAAAGGACATTTATCAACACAATATTATACGCCATTATAATGTAGCCTATGTCATAAAGAGCATCAGAAGATCATAGGTATTTATGAACATTTTAAATCCAAATTGCAGTACGAAGGAAAATAGCAAAACGTAATAGATATGTACGATATGGTGCGATCATTCAAGTATGAGGGAAAAACAGTTCCATCATTTCCCATGCTCATATCCTTTTTTGATATTTCTGAATAATAATTATGCTCATCTAAATCTAAAAACAGAATTTCAACAACGGAGATACGGTAGCTTTTAAAATATTGCAAACGATTTCTTATTTTTTGTGAATTCTTTGAACATAGACATAAACAAGGTTAAGCCAGAAATGCAGCAAGTATTAGCTGATTTACAGAGTGATACATATTTACAAACGCGGTGTAAAGACATTGTGGTTTAAATTTCTTTAAAATGCTTCCCTTAGGTTATTTTCCTCCAATATAACGGATGTTTGGTTCCACTTACAGTTGTGAACTTTTTTTTTTCAAAATTGAAACTTCCAAAATAAAAAAAAAAAAGATCGCGGCTGAAAGGTGAAAGTTTATTCGCTATCTTGAGATTGGCTATTTGTGACATAAACTTCTGTGGCACATTGAAAGTTACGGTAGAGTAAGTATGAAGTTTATGATGGCTGCACGCCACTGATGTCTGAGCGGATCCTCAACCCTAACCACAGCCATGCGACCACATGTGTATTGCTGATTGCATTGCCTGACGTCATCGTGAGTACAATTCTACCGATGACTGCCTTAAAGTATCTTTAAAGCATTGTGGGGTGGACGAGTTAGATAAATTTTGGGCTTCTGAATCATGTTTTGCAACAATGTTTTAAATAAAATTGTGGCAGCATTTACGTCCACCAAAGTATCTGTTGGTTTAAGGCAGTCATCACCTGTGAATTGTGCAATGACGTCACTCCAGAGCGCGCTGCTGCCCTCTCGCAGTAGGCTATACTGTTCGGCTCGGGGTAGGGGAAAATGTGTTGCGTATAAATATTCAGTCGAGGCGTAATTATTTCATATTAACTCATGGAAAACCTCAAGTGTACGGTAAAACTTTATTATAAAACAGAGTGGGAGTTAAATTCAATAAATAAATTATTCTACATATCAATATTGAACTATCCGTACTAAGTACTGAATAAAACATGTCTCATTAATTATGAATTGCTCATCCGAACACTGTTCTATGCCGACTTTTTTCGTAAACGTGGGATAAATTGCAACAACGTTGAACTTGGCCTGGAGAGATTGTTAGGAAAATTTTATACTTCAGAATCATGTAGTGGCAGCATTGTTTTTTGGAAATAGTGTTGTGAATAACTACATACTTTATTTATTTATTTATTTATTTATTTATTTATTTATTTATTTATTTATTTATTTATTTATTTATTTATTTGTGCGTTGTCTCTAAATTTTACTTCTGTTCGTTTCAGAGTTTCTCGCGTAACCTTTCTTGAATTAGGACTATATGTGTGTGTGTGTGTGTGCGTATGCATGTGTGTGATATGGATCTAACCGTAATTATGTTACAAAATAAGATTACAAAGCTAAAAATCTATTCTTAATGTCGTCAGTAATTATCACTCTGTCACAATATTAATGTTACCAATCATATGTAGTTACTTCTAAGGCGAATATACAGCATAAAATAGAGCACAAGCATTGAAATTCTAATTCCGGAGTACCCACCCTTCGTATGCAGGCTTTTCTTTGTGTCTTTTCTCCGTAACCAGTTATTAAACACTTGGGCAATGCTTAATTGTAAAGTCTATGTCAAATTGTGATCAAACAACTGAGCTCTCTGTCGAGTTTCGTTTCTTTTAATTAATGAAGTATGTGTCTGCTTATATAATTGAAGGGTTAATAACCATAGTGGGCCAAGCGCCATTTATTAAAACCGTAGAAAACAAGGATTAAAATAAAGTTATTATCATAATTCAATGGAAACATAATAGCAAATAATATTGTAGTATACACATTAAAAATAAATGATATGTCAAACTTCATTAAACTATGGCATTCACCTAACGTTAACCCTTGCTTTCTCTGTTTTTAATAAATGGCGCTTGGCCCACTATGGCTCTGAACCCTTCAATTATAGAACTGCCTTCTGAAGGATGCACTGAAATGAATGGTGAATGTGAGAAAGTTCGGGGTAGAAGAAGGTATCAGAAGATAATAATAATCCGAGGTACGACAGCCCATAAAGGACCATGACCGACCAGCCGGCTGCTGGGCTCAAGTCCACATGCCGAAGCTGAGGTGGACGATCATCCAACCAGAATGGAGGTATCGTGTAGTTAGCATGATGATCCCCCCAGCCCTTATAGCTGGCTTTCGTAACTAAATTTCACTACATATCGTAGCTCCCGAAGTGCATCACGATGCTGGGTGGACACCGGCCCCATACACCGGCCGACATTTCATGAGAAAATTTCTTCCCCCATGAGGACTCGAACCAGCGCGCATTCCGTAGCGTAAGTCCTAGGCAGGATGCCTTAGACCACAACGCCACTGCGCAGGACTATCAGATGATAGACGACATTAAGATATACGCCTATGGATCATATGACAAGACAAAGAGGATGGCATAAAATAGGAAAAACTGGAGAATGCTGAGTTTGCAGTGAAAGACTGCCCTTGGGCAGAACGCTATGAATGAATGAATTACATATGAGGATGCGATAACGTGCAAAATACGTCGAGGAAGTCCTTGAAGACATGGAAGTCTCACCTGAGGAAACTGCAAATAAAATCATACAAACATTACTCATTTTGAAATATATTTTCCATTTGAAGGTTGGCACTATATCAATAATTATTTACTTACTTATGGATTTTAGGGAACCAAGAGGTTCATTGCCGCCCTCACATAAGCCCGCCTCGGCCCCTATCCTGCGCCCAACCCCTAAGCTGGAGGACTACCCCTTATCGGCTATCCGCAACTGCTTATTCAATATATTCGCAGCTACCCTCCAAGAAGAATCTGGCTGGGAGGAAGAGAAGGCCTACTGGCCTTAGCTCTGCCAGATTAAATAAATAAATTATTAAATTATTATTATAGCCTATCTGGAGGCCGTCTCCTCTATCCGCAACCTGAGGACGAGCCATGCCGTGGTAATAGGGAACCACAATACATGGTGTCAATAATTACTAATTTAAATAATGAATGATCATCCTCAATATTCACAGGAAAATGGTAGAAACATATGAACTTCAAATTTAAGGAATTGTACATCTTGGAACTATGACTCAGAATCATGTTATAGTTAGCTTAGTATTTCAGCCGAATCTGGAAATAGAGTAGGCCTATGTAGCCTGCACGAAGTGGAAAACGAACTAAGTTTCGGGAAATGGGAGCTGTCCTCCCTTATACATAACGTTCCCATAGAGAAAGTTTCTCGTCAAATGACTGTTTCATTTATGTGGCTGGGTAATAATTTGTCCTTTATCTTTCAAAGCAAGATTCATAACATGTCCATGCCCAGTAGGATCGGCTTAGTAAGCCAGGTCACAAACGTACTTTGTACTTGGAAACTCAAAGAGACTTTCATTTCTGCTTCCGTAATTAAAAAAGCGTTCCAATAATATGCCACGGCTCAGACAGGTAAATATCCTCATTCACTGTCGCACTGTTTTAAGAATGCTTTCAACTGGTGGTGATTAAGAGCGTTTAATCGTATCACATGTGTTCTTGTTACTACGACCATTACATTTCATAGATTAACACAGTTATGACAATTTGTTATATGTGTTGAATAAGTATTAATTACTGCGTGGCAAAATTTGATAGGTCTATTCTTTATTTAATTTCTTAGCAGTCCCAATACAAGAATACCGTGGCTTATCCACTATCCGAATATATAGAACTTAAAGCATTTTAAACAGTCTTCTCAACAGACATGAACGTATTTTTCCTATAGTAGTGCTCTTGAATGAAATAAACTCTAACTTTATTTCCTTAACCTCGAGATTTATGTAGACACATGCCACAAGTACTGCTAATTGGGCGGTGTCACATATATCTGTACGTTTGACCGTAGCCAGAGAATGACATATAAATTGTTTGAAACTCTGAACTAGATTCTCTAAAATGTAATCAACTACCGGTAGTTATTAGATACGTAGTGGGTACCACAATGGATGGCTTGTAGTCTCAAACTCTGAAGTTTTAGACACAGTTGCTCTGCTGTTAATATTAAACGTTCTTTGGAAAACTTACGATTGCTAAAAGGGGTGAGATATCTTGTAAGAAAGGCGCTAGGCCGGGGATGTCAAGGTCAAAGCACGTGAAAGGCTCTACGTGCTACCAATGAATCTATTCTGCAGCCAGTAGCGGTGAAAAAGAAGGGGGAGGGTGAGCAAAATGAACTCTGTTGGCCTACCACTGCAAGATGAATTAAACTGCTCTTCAGTAATAGATAGTGTGTTACGCTCATGCACAAAAACAAGAAATAAAAGCATGTTTTGCAGCATGTACCTCTCTAATAAATGCAATGAATTATAAAATAGTAGGATATAACAAATAATAAACATAGCTTCTCTTTAACTTAAGGAGTTTTACATAATGAGTCCTATAATAGCCTAATTATTGTTATTAACTGTTTCATAAACATGTACTACTTATATGAGCAACATCACACTTCTAGAAACAAATTTAAATTCCTGACTTTTCGCGTAATTCAGAAGTGCTTTTTCTGAATTTCTCCGACACCAGCCTTATGTTTGCTGACATGTTGTTTCCTGCAGCAAAATAATTTCTAGTGCGAGACCTGAATTGGCTAACATTCCAAGTCCATTGAAGTAAATTTTTCAGGACCGAAAAGAAACTGTAGACTATAGGCTTGCCTTATGAGTACTAAAATAAATATTTGCATGATCCAAAAACACAGGCTTAGAGTCGGACTTGGGATATTGTTCTTTACAGAGTGATAGCCTATGTAAAACAAAACTTGTTAGGTAAAAAGTCGAATTCGGTAAATTTGGACTTGGGATGTATGTCAATTCAGGTATTCAATTGTAACTGTGTTGGTTATATTTCCTGGGTTTGATGAGTAAGGATCACAAAACAAATCCAACTTGGGCTGGAGCAGATCAATATCTTTAAATCGTCTATGGAACTCTACCCAGAGATTTTTTAACACATTGCAGTATTTTATACTGTTGAGCAGAAGTTCAGTGACTGAAGGCGTTGAAATTACAAAAATGTGCTGTGACAACCACAATGAAATCTTCATCTGAAAGCTTTTAACAATATCTGTAGAAATAAATTAATTGATTCTTTCCTTGCGATCTCAAATTCAAAACGTTCAGATGCTCGAATATATCCTTGAGAAAGTTAAGTTCCTCGATCCATATAGAATCAGATAGTTCTGGACTATTTTTCTATTATGCATTCTGATAAATATTCACGCGATTCAAAATATCTGGACAGAACAATATCGTATTGGTGAGAAATATCATCAAACTGAGAATTTATGTACGAAAATCTGGACAATTTACAGACACAACTCGTAACTGATATGTAACGAGTCTACGCCATTAGCAGCACAGTCTTTTGTTTGTCCTTTATTCTGTAAATATAAATACAATGCTATGAGGAAGGAGCTTTACATTAAATCTTCACATTTTACTACTATTTAATGTCAACAAAAACAAACTAATCTGCATATTATATCATTCTGTAGATGAACTAATAATTTCAGACGTTCGACACTGATTGTCTTTGTAACTAAATAATTTCCACAAACCAACAAAGAGCATCACTTCATCTTTCACTTACATAATAAGTTAAGAGTCTAGTCAGCCTGAAACTTACTAAACAATTTCTTCGTCAATGTGTAATGTACAATCTTTGTGTTCACCAGTGACTTCTTGTACCTGCGTGCCTTACGTGCTCTGATCAGCGCATACGTGCTATGAGCACGTTTGCGATCTCGTTGACATCACTATCGCTAGGCTGATATGCTGATATAATGACTGTGACAATCACCCAATACAATTTCTTTAGAAAACATTTTCTCCTTCAATTCTTCTGTTATTTTTCTACATTCCTGTCCACTATGATACTCATATTCACTAGTATTGGTTATTTAAAAGTGACTTTGAAATTTATATTTGTTTACATAATGGAGAACCTTGCCACACCATCCATTTTGTTTAACGACGTCGCTCACGTAAATGTCCAGTTAATGCTGTTCTCTTCCCGAAATCCGATGAGTTGGTGTTGGTTGACAGAAGGCGACTCTAGAAGCCACCATTCCTGGTCAGCTCATTAGCCCGGTTCTAACCCTATCGATTTACTTACATATGAACTTGTTTTTGTATGTACAAGTGTTATTTATGAACATTAAATTACTTAAGACAAAGAGAAAAAAACTTCACTAATACCACTTGTTTAATGATGAACTAGCTGAAGTTATAACATTTCCCCCCTAATTACTCTTTGTGAGAAAAAAGTGATATAAATAAACATACATCGCTATAATTACCTTAGATTACATCTATCAAAGAAAATGATTTTGATTATGATAAAATGACAAAATATAAAAGTGTTTATTTTTTTCTTCACTTAGAATGCGGTGTTTTTACTACATGGAGGCGGCATTAAACTAGAAACCGTGCAGTGGACATAATTGATCCTGAATCTCTAGGATTCTACGGGTAAGCGAATAGTCTTTATCATTTATTATTAATAAGAATCTAAGTGCAAATATTGTATCAAGAATAACAAAGAATTTGTATATTCGATTTTATGTGAAGATTCATTTTTTGGAAGAAAGGAAAGAAAGTTTCTCAACAGAAACAAAATATATCAAATAGGAATTAATAGCAAGTGGTTGAACAGAAGTAAGTGTTCTTTCACATTACGTAAAATTCAGAGTTCAGTATGTGAGCAGTGAGTATACAGGTTGATTCACGAGGAAAGGTAAAAAATTTAGGATACGATATCTTAGGCCATTTTGAGTGAAAAAGTTCATATGAACATAGGTCCGTTTTCGAACGGTGGCGGAGCTAGATACATTTTTTTTTGTAAAACGTCTAGCCCCAATGTGAATCAGACGTTACCATATGCTGCTGACGTGAGACGAGGAGTGAGACAAGGTCAAGGCCGCAATGAATGACGCAACATTGGAATCTGCATTGTGAACGATGTAGATAAGAGGAAGAAACCTAGTGGTGGGGCATTACAAATGTCCAATCGCCTGCCCTTGTCTTATGTAATGACACAGAATCCGCAGATAACAAAAATAGCCTACACTATCATCAATTCACAGTAGTCCAGTCAGCTACCTACAGTAAAGTAGTTATATAGGTACAGTTATCGGAAGTGTTAAGTTGTGTTTTTCAAGATGCCTTATAAATTTTCGACTACGGAATACGCCGATATTGTGTATGTTTATGGTTTGTGTGATGGAAGTTCCTTGCGTGCCGTCGCTGAATATGAACAACGCTTTGCGAACAGAAGGGTACCATATCGAAGAGTACTTATTGTCTATAGAGTTGGATGAAAGATTTGGTATAGCAAAGGATGGGGCAAACGAGAGAGGCGCTAATCGACCGTATTTTGGATGCGGCATAGAGAATAGATACGTGCAACTCTCCCACGCGATTCACGCCCAAGCGCAACAGTGCATTGAAGCAGAAGGAGGTAGCTTTGAAAATGTGCGAAAACATCGATCCCCGACGTCTAGAATATTAGGTATGTATGCATACATGAATATAAACTTTAAATTTGTCCGTTATCTGTCTCTAAATGCGACTTAGTAAAATGGAATCTTAGAAGTCTTTGTGAAATCAAAAAGCCATATCTCCGTAACCGTTCGAAAACGGACCTATATTCATATGAACTTTTTGACTCAGAATGCCTTCAGATTTCACATCCTAAATTTTTTACCTTTCCTCATGAATCACTCTGTATATATCACGAGGATGCAACAAAATTCTTCGGAAAAATACAGTATATGATAAAGAACTCTTGATGTTTTTCTACATAGAACTGATGAAGCACGCCTTACTACCTTACCTTCCACTCTATATATGTTAGTCGTAGTTATATAAGTGTGTTTAAATGCAATAGGCTCATGTCACTAGATTTAGTGGCATGTGGGACAAAATTCCGGCATACCGCGACGCTCATATAACCTCGGCAGTTGCGAGCGTTGTTAAATAAAACATGAAATTAAATTAAAATTGTATATATATATATATATGTATATGTTATTGTTTAGTAAACTGTCCTAAGACAGGTTTGAACGTCACAAGTGACAGCAATAAGGTATCTCTCATGAGGCAATTAAGACAGACAGGAAATAATGGGGTAGGATGGCTAGTTTCTTTCCTCCTCCATTCCATATATCGCTGTCTATATATATATATATATTTAGAGACTTCAGATGTATACAAACAAATTGTTCTTTCTCTGGCACATATAATCAAGGAGATGTACTGCCTGATAATAGATGTACATAGCTAGAACTTCAATCAGAGTTATTCAACTATTTATCAGGCAATAAAATAGCCTAGAATTGCGGCCTCCTTCTTCCTTACATTCAAGTCCTTGCGGTTTCTATTTATGGAGGAAAATCATATGTGAATTAAGTAATGTATTAAATTTGAGTATAATTTGAAAAACGGACATAGTCCTCCGCCAAACAAAATTATCTTTTGTCACGATTTCTTATACCCAGTGATATCCAATTTCTTATTGCGTGTTTATTTTTGTTTGAAACGTAGTTTTTTCGCTTAAAAATATAGACTACAATTTTGACGTCTACATTTAAATGAATTTATTCAGTTTCCTTGACTGGAACAAAATGAAATTTGTTCAAGAATTACTTAAGCTGATATATTGCCGTGCTTCCTCTGCAGCGGAAAGGTGTAACATTAGTTGAGTAATGCAAAACCAATTGCTGATGAGATTATTGAATGTGAGGACATCTGCCCATAGGTTCAGACTTTATTCAGTAGTAACCTGAGAAAAATAAATAATGAAGCACAGTGAGAGAGAAAAGAAGCAGTTCATTAAGCTGGCATAAAGTGGATTGTGAAGCCAATAAAATTTTATAAATGATCCTATTTTGGTAAATTCACATCATTACAGTGACCGAAAAATCACGGAAGCTTATTTGGAATTCTCATAAGGGTACTTTCAGTTAGACTTTATTATCTTTGTAAATATCGTGACAAAAATTCGGGTTTAATGTATTGCATTCTATTCTCAAATGCCGCAACACTCCTGTACCTTCTACTCTCTCTATCATATTTCTTGCTAATAAAAAGGGCTAATGAAAAATGTAATATGTTGAAATGCTATACCTGGAGCTCCTACTCCTTCAGAAAGGATAAATTCTATTTCAATTAAAATCAAATGAAAAAGGAGCAACTTCTTTGAACATTAATGAGCGTGCGGACACATAAAAGACGTCTTCTACGAAGAAATGATAATAATGGAGGGGAATAAAACTCTTTTTTTGTTAATTACCAGATGTCTACGAGGTGATGACAAAACTGCAAACTGAATCCAACAGAAAATCACTATTAGAAAATGAAAAGTAGGAGACTCCACCTTCACGCACAACTAAACTTAATAAACTGTTCAACCATTGATGAAAATTGACAACGAACTGCATTAAGAGGATAGTCTATTAATGCACTAAAGTTAGTTAAGTTTCGAGATCGTTTGGTGTAATATATATATATATATATATATATATATATATATATATATATATAGTGTCTAGACATGTCTTATTACCGAGGAGTCTCTCGTTTTCGATTATTGCCCCGGAGAATAACCGTCCCCTTTTTGTTCCCTTTGGCTCTGAATTTTACTTTTCTTCCATTAATATTTAACTTCGAATAATAAGTATGTTGGTAGAACTGTTGCGGTCATTCTACATTATTCTGAACTGTGGTTCCGTGTTCAACCGAAAAAATTGGTTGAAGTTGGTTGAAGAAGTAAGGTAAGAGTTTTCACGGGTGACACATTCCTTCTCTTGCTCGAATTTTCCACCAGAGCCACCACATCAGGAGACCACAACGTTCTCACGAAGCCACCAGATGGCGAATATATTGCGTCAGACCCTCGCAATATCAGTGTTGTAAGATGACTGCGCGCTCGGAAACATAGTCAAATGTGGACGTGCTTAGTGTGATTTGGTTTTTGCGTCTGAGGTGCACCTCGATAGCAGAAATTCATCGTAAACCAGTTGATGTGTACGGTACGAAACGGAGCTTCGAGTGAGAGGTACTGGACCATTCTCCATACAGCCCTGAGCTGATATAAAGTGCGCTTCATCTCTTCGGACAGTTGAAGAAGCACATGGTTTGTAAACGATTCAACACCGATACTGCCGATCAGCAAGTCGTCATGGTGTGGCTTCAGGAACGTAACATAGATTTCTTCTATGACGGCACCGATGACTTGATCTACCGTTGGAGCAAACATGGTGACTATGTTGAAAATTAATGCGTTCCAGTGCCCTACTACTGTGTATCAGTATATCTGGCTATGAAACAAAGTTTGTCCACGAGAGCTCTTGTCACCTTGTTTTTTAAGAACCTTCGTACATTCCCTACTTCTGCCTGCAGATTTCTGCACGGAATTATTTTTCTCGAAATCAATATATTTCTTATTTCAGTACCTCTGTCAAAAAAAATCTGTCACTGAACCGTGATTGGAGTTGATTCACTTCAAATTTCGCCGTTCCCCTCCCGTATTTCTCTTAATTTAATCGTTTCAATTCTGTTTTTAACTTATGAATGACGTTTTGTAATTGAAAATATTACAATCCAGAACTCAAGCGAAATCTGAAAAAATTCAGGTTCAAGTATAATAGAAATGTATGCTAGAAATCTCGATATAACAGAAATTTGTGTTAGTCAATTCTACTCATTTGGCCATATATTTGCCTACAACGTGGAAAATTAGCAGGTTTCAGTACATATCATTAAGAGGGAAATTCAATGAGCGTTTGCTGGACATAACATAGTTTTTGAAATGAGGTTTGGAAAGTACGAGTAGTATTATTGGTAGTACAGTATGAAGCGGTTATTCAGTTACCTATGCATTTGGGACAATTGATTTTGTCACCACGTTGAATCCTATACATGGAGGCAGTGTAACAAAGGGCATTCGTGCTACAGTGCTTGCGCTCAGACATGTATACTGATGGGCATATAATTTCATCAGTTAGCGACCAGAACAGGGATGGTAGATATTTACTTTGAAACTACAAACTCACACCAATTCTATTCATTTCACATATTTTTCATAGCAAATACAACACATTTTGTGAATTAAGAAGCTAGGAAAAAAGGTATTTTAATAAAACAACGAGTTTCAAGTAACGAACAATAACTCTGTATGTAACAATTGATATACTTTTACTACAGATGATGCCTTGATATAAAAATAGGTTTATATCCCATTTTTTTGGTATTTGCTACTTCAATAGGATAGAGTTCGAGCACTAAAACAGTGCCGATGAAGACAAAAGTGATAATAGTGTGGAAAGTAAAAAAGAAAGATATGTTATACGGGTCACGTATTATTCGAAACTAACCAATTGGAGACAGTGAATTCAATGCCTCCGCAAGCCCATGTTAGACATGTTGTGTATAAGGGCTCAAATGAATTTTGTAATGTATTTCGGAAACAACGTTTGCAGCCCAATAACCCCTAAAGCAGTGACTAGCTCATCTGCACAAACCAAGTTTGGCATGTAGGTATATAAATTCCCAAAAAATGTTTGACCCATACTTTAGGAGTATATTGAAGGGACCTAGTAGAACTATTTTCAATAGGAACCATAACCGAAAGGATAATAGAGACGCTATAACATACTTACGAATCATGTGGTTTAACTTGGCGCCATTGTATCGAATACCCTTTACCGACAAAATAACACGGTTACACATTTTATTTGCTAGGGTACTACCTCAAAATAGAAGTTCTCAGTTTGGCAGATTCGTTGATATAAATATAAGGCACACCGTACTTGGATCGTTTAGTATTTTTTTTATTTGGATAATAGAAAGGATAAGTTCTTGTAAACTACAGTCATCTGTTTACATCGCTTGTCACTGATAACATAAAGAAATGCATATTTGCAGAGCTCAGAAACATGCATTATCTGTACGGTGTAGTGTAAGAAACTGATATATAATTTGAACGGTTGTACAAAGATTTCCCAATAGATGACATCCAGCTCGCAAAATCATCATTAGCGACTACGTCAAATAGAATCTACACATCTTTAACTTCATGTGAGATATTTAAAATAGCTCGAATTATCACTCTTCAAGAGGAAGTGCTGGAGAGTGTAGAAAACCTCAAAATCAACTCATTGGTAGATCTTGCACGATCGGTAGCTGTATGCTTGTTCATGAAGAGTACAAGACATACATCTAGTTGTCTGTGCACCACGGATATTATTTCGTCAATAATATGAATATATCTAATCTGTCCTACTTCGTGAGCCTCGTGTTGGTCACAGACGAGACTCAATTCACCAGATATAGCTGATTCAACTATACTTTTCCAAACTGTTGGATAGGAAGTCAAAGGCAAGAGCATTGACCACCCGATCCTCTCACCTGAAACTTCCAGACTATTTCCTCTAGGGTCATATGAAAAGTATTATGACGTCCTATATGAAGTGAAACGCATATATTTAAGTAATTGGACGGAATATTTGCTGTAGCTGACACGATACGGGAAACATCTTGGCTCATTGAAAACACACGCTAAACTCATATCATCCGTCGATTTTGGAAGACGCCATCGATAACATTCTCTAAATGTGTGTAAAATATCTCAAAATTATTAAGTGTACAAGTTCGTTTATTTATTAAAGCCTAGTAAACATTAGCGATAACAAAAAGTTAAACATATTAGATTAATTGGGATCAATTTAATCCAATTTAAATATAATGGAAACTAACTAAGCCGTCTCCTGCATTGTACAGAGCGTTCGCCTACGGGTGGGGTCAGGAAAGCGGCCTGCCTGCGGTGTCGCTTGCGGGAATCGTCTATCCGTAAGCTTCCGCTTACTAGACTATACTCTGTAGAGTTTTAATTTTAAAAGTGTAGCAGCAGTAAAGACATGTTTTTGAAACACTAACTTCCTGTGAAGCACGTCTTAGAGATTTATTAGGATAGCGTGTAAATGATGCACTGATTTCATCAATTTTTTCTCCCGTCAATACTCTTCGTTTTCGCTTAGGAATTGTAGCATTTATCGATCCTGTTGTCCTTCATTTGTTAACAAGACGTCTAACAATTTCTCTACCCTGAATTGGAGCACCCGAATATTTCACTTAAAATTTCCTACGCACCTCTCTACATGACTCTGTTTTCACATAATGCATCATACATAAAAACTCTTTGTTCAAGCGTGAATTTTGCGTTTTGCATTGTTAACAAATATTACACACACGCTGAATATTTATGCAACTGTGTCAAGGAACTGCACTGTACGTGTTAAATACTGCAACATCTGGCTCACAACTGATAACTTGTCCTTGATTGTCGAGCGTGTCTCAACAACTGCGCGCACAAAGCGGCGCATCAGTACATGCCGCTTTCCTGGCCTCACCCGTAAGCGAACGCTCTGTACTACAGACATGTGGACGCCCATTTTCAAGGCTCTGTATTGTAATTTAGTTTCTTGGACATTAGCTGCTATTAAAATCTTGTTTTATAAGGTGCCCTCGCTACACATCTGCTGTATATGTCCTTTGATGCAATTTGTATGTCAGACGTTTCACCACTTAAAACGTAAATTTATTATCTGAACGGTAGTTTTATTCTTGTTGGAATGTCGTTATTGTCCACTATTTCCCTTTGTAACTCTTTGATAATTATTGCACTCTTTTCAGATGCTATTCATACCTACGTCACTATAAGTAGCAACATGGAATATGTCCATTGCTTTGGAGTGACGGATAGCACGTCTGATCATGAAACCAGCGGGCCTGTGTTCAAATCCGTTTGGAACAAGTTACCTGGTTGAGGTTTCTTTACTCAAATCATTAAGAGGAAATGCTGAATAACTTCCGGCATTGGACCCTGGACTCATCTCGCTAGCATTATCACCTACATGTCACGCAGATGCTAAGTAACCATAGCAGTTGATTAACCGTCCTGAAATAACAAACTAAAAAAAAACATAGAATATACAATTTCAAAACATGTTTCTGCTTATAGTGAGGACGATAGGAATAATTTCAGAAAATAGTGTAAGATCTATAAAATAATTATAAAGCGAAATATTTTACAACAACAAAATTGAAACAGATATAAGAATTGAAGAAATAAATTCCTACAATAATTCGATGTATTTAAGCATTAAGAAGGGACTCTGATTACTTCTAAAGTACATAGGTCCGCGTCCTTAAAATGGGAAGTACTTATATTTTAGAATAGGAACAAAGCGATTAGATTGGCTATATTAGACACTATATCATTAATAGGTTACAAATAGAGTGTACGTATGTGTATGCATTCAGAGATGTATATTATCTTCACAGCATGTTACTATTCGTAAATATGTTTATAAGAGATTACAAGCTACGTCACTTCTGGTATTATCAATATCACAAACTGAAATCCATGAACACGCTATTTATGATCACATTTTCAAGTTACGAGATTTGATTCATGCCTATTTGACAAATAAAAAAAGTTAGTTTATACTATAGCTTATGTTATTGAAATTCTTGTGGCAGCCATTTTCATATAAATAGGAAATTAATTAGAGTACCTATTGATATAACAATAAACGATCCCGAGACAGTATTTCTCGTCCCAATGAACTGCATCACTTCTATATACTTACTTACAAATGGCTTTTAAGGAACCCGAAGGTTCATTGCCGCCCTCACATAAACCCGCCATTGGTCCCTATCCTGTGCAAGATTAATCCAGTCTCTATCATCATATCCCACCTCCCTCAAATCCATTTTAATATTATCCTCCCATCTACGTCTCGGCCTCCCCAAAGGTCTTTTTCCCTCCGGTCTCCCAACTAACGCTCTATATGCATTTCTGGATTCGCCCATACGTGCTACATGCCCTGCCCACTTCTATATATGTATGTGTATATATATATATATATATATATATATATATATATATATATACATAAATGGTTTATTTAACGACGCTAGCAACTGCCGAGGTTAATACAGCGTCGCCGGTGTACCGGAATTTTGTCCCGCAGGAGTTCTTTTACATGCCAGTAAATCTACTTACATGAACCTGTCGCATGTAAGTACACTTAAATGCCATCGACCTGGGCCGGGATCAAACCCGCTACCTCGAGTACAGAAAGCCAGCGCTATATCGACTACGGTACCCAGGCCGACTGTACTTTTACATCTCAGGGTCTTAGGTACATAGCCTACGTGTTTTAATACCTGTAATCTTCCTCGCAATCTTCTAAATTAATCTTTCAAGGTCTTTCTTCTCGTAGTGCAGACAATATTGTTCCTCAATCTTGGGGTGTGACACATTTCCATCTACTTACTTTACTTAAAATATCACTTCCAATTCATATATTTCTTTAATGTATTGGATATTAAAGCAAACAGAATGCTAAGATACTATATAACCTATTAGTACCGAGCATAAGATGGTCTAAGTTCGTTTGTTATTTGCCGAGTTTGAGTTACAACCATGTTGACTTTGCAGAAGAAGGTATATCACGTTTGTTCAATCTTCATGTTCGGTGCAATTCTACCTATACTTCATTCCATAATTTCTGACTAGAGAAATAAGCATTGCTGGCAGGGGAGGAGAGATTTGCAATTCCTATTCAACCTATGGCAGAAATCTCATTCCACCCTTGTCTTGAAGTTGAGCGTTCTGAAGTGTTCTACCCCCGCCCAAATTCAAGACAAGTCCAGAGTGAGATCTCTGCCATTGGTTGAAGAGAAATTACACATCTCTCCTCATTTACCGGCAATGTTTACTTCTCCTGTCAGACATTGTGGAACGAAATGTAGATCTATCTCTCCCGTCCGTGCATGTGCATAAGACATATCTTCCTGAGTTATGCTTAGTTATAAATACAAAAAATAAATGTATAGCTATTAAATGGCCAAACATTCACAAAAATATATGGATAAGTAAATTAAACAGTCTTCCAATAATGCATATATCGGTAATATCGACTAATGACAAAAATTATATTAACATTTTCACATAAGTTATATTCAAACAAATGACAGTCCTTCTGCAACAATAAGTGTATGAGTGTACGCATTAAGTGAAGGGGGCACGGGTGGCCCAGCACTGCGACCTATTGAGATCTATTGCGCTTACCCTCGATATGGAATGAGTTGCGTGCCACAGACCCCTACGCGCACCAACCCGACTCCATGACGACCGGTCCCTACATCCAACAGAAATCCATATACCATTTCTGCTTCGGCAACTTCTTACTTCTTCAGAAAATTTAAGAAAAAATATCATATAAAAATGGGTTCCATTCCCAATATTTTCAGTTACACCAATTGTAATTAGGCCAAATTAAATTTGTGAAATATATTTTTTCTTTAATTTGAAGAGTAAAAGAATGTTACAAATAGAGGATGAATATTCAGAAGTATCATTTCTTTATTGGCTATTATTCTGAAGCTGAAATTATGCTGCCACTTCCTTAGTTGCTTCGTACAGATTTTTCTTTCAATTTTTAACTATAAAATTGCATTATTCTTATGCACTTATCACAAATGTTACAAATCACCCTATTTCTAATGACTTGATTCTTTAGAGCTTAATTTTGCATCCTAAAGCACAGCACCGTAGGGTTTACAAGATTGACGTGATTTGTAACATTGTGATGAGAATAAGAATTAATGTATTTTTGTATTTAAAAATTCAAAAAAAAAAATTACGAAGAAACTAAGGAATTCACAACAATAGTTTTAGCTTCAGAATAGTAGCCAATAAGAGAAAATAATGATACCGCTGAATTTTTCATTCTCTAATTGTAATATTCTTTTACGATTCAATCTAAAGAAAGAAGTTATTTTATAAACAACTTCAAATTATTGTAACTCTGAAAATAATGAGAATAGGACCAATATTTATATGACTTTTTACTCAAAATGTCTTCGGAAATAAGCTCCGTAAGTGGCGACAACTATTACTGTATAATAAATGCATTTAATAGTTCCATAAAAAGTAAATGTTTTCATCTTCAGAATACACATTCTTATACATTACCATATCCAAATTGTTAATATAAAAATACACTTAGTATGATAATATATTTCTTTTATTTTTATTAGTTGTGATCTCACAACATTTCTTTTCGATGGGAGAGTGAATTACACGCAATAGTTTATGCATGAACTATTATGAATAAAATTAATAACAAGTTGTTTATATAGTCTGTATGGATCAAGCTGACTTTGCGAATTTTTATAAAACTTTCCAGCTTTACCGGCACTAAAATTCTCTTCACTGCTTGCACAGGATGCTGGAATGCAGAATGTGCGCTTGGCAATTGTTGACAGAGCGGACAGCACGGGATCATGCTCCTTCTACCATCGTAATAAATCATCATCACCAGCATCCACGGCCCAGTAAACGCCTACTTCATCACCAGCAGATGACCTGTCGCACTGAATTGCAGCGAGGAAAAATGTAATTCGCTACAGTCAGCAAACTTCGATACGGGCAAGTTCGGTCATTTTAGTTTACACGCTTCACTTTTACGCATTGCTGGTTGCTTAAATAGAGTAAGTTGGCAAAGTTTGCAGTAACTTTGCAGTTTCCTTTCACATGTTCGAACATTGTACGACGCTACTAAATACCCAACATCGTAACATGGAAACCTCCGAAGACTCGATTCTTATTTTTAATCAGGTGAATATTCTTATTACACTGGAAACGTGTTGTTAAATGGACTGGTTTTTTTCCAAATCGTGATGTATTTTCGCAGCTAATTTATCAGCACATCATCAATTCTATCAATAAGGAAGACAATGCTTGCAGAGAAGTTGTGTCCCTAGCGAGTAATTGATATAGAAAAGCTTGTTCTATTATATTTAGCAATAGACCGAGAATTGTCATTTCATATATAGACTTTTAAAATTGAGGACCGTTTTTGCAAAACTTGCTAACTGAAAAAACTAAATTTTATAGGAGAGACAAAACACTATAGTAAGCAAGTTTTGCTGTATGTCTCACTTATAGCAGAAAGCAAGTTTTGGAAAAACGATCACACTTTGACACACTACACTGAAGAGAAATAACCCAATTTTACTAAGACGCTTTGAACATCATGTAGAGGTCTGCCTTATGTTAACGAATCCATCAAAATATCAATTTTGCAAATTTTGCAGTTAGCAAGTTTTGCAAAAACGGTCTTCAATTGTTCTTTTGGTCACCGGTACAGATCAGGTGGTAGCACGTATCTCTTATGATCTGGAGTTGGGTTCATTGCCTGTTTAAGTTTGGAGTTTCGCTTGGTTGTGGGTTCGATTACCACTTGGACTGATTACCTGGTTGGGTTTTTCCGAGTTTTTCCCAACCGTAAGGTAAATGTCAGGTAATTTATAGCGAATCCTCGACCTCAGCTCCCTAATTATCATCTCGCTATCACCAATTCCATCGACACTAAATAACTCTGTAGTTGATACACTGCCGTTAAATAACCAAGTAAAAAAAAGGGGTTTTATTAGATCTTAATGTGCAGACTTACCCGACAAAGATTTCGATATTGTTGCTCCTTAGCCATCATTCACTGGTATAACCTGAGCTAATGAATCTTACAAGAATTCTTAATATGATTGTAGAGAATTAGGAAACATTTAGTTCTGTAAATGAAGATGTCCGTGTTTATTACTTATTTGTACAGGGACATCATTTTATTTTTACTTCAATTTTTATTGTACCTGAGTTTTTTAATGTACTTCACTCCCACCCCCTCCACTAGTAAACTTCCAACCATCCTCCACACAGAACCAAGACCGCTTATGCAGTCAGAGTCGCATTAAGGTCATAGTAAACTACTGAGTTAGTGAGTATAGTGCGTTACAGAACTATGTTCGCGTTTTCCAGTGACGAAAGAGCTTTCAGTATTAAATCATATATTCGCACAGGTATTGTTGTCCGTTTGCCTACGTCACATCCCCGTTTCCCCCACCCGCTTCTACTCGCTCCTCTGTAAAGTCTAGTGGCTGGGCTGTCTTAACTCTTTTCTGAAAACATTAATTTCTGTTAGGAATTGGACGTCTACGTAATATTATGACACTGTTTAAAATAACTTAAATAAAAGAGCCTCGTTAAGTAATTAACTGTCACATGATTTCCCTCCTTTCTACGATCCTGCAACAGAACCACTTGGACGGACAGTAGATAGCATGTCTGAGTAATTTTATCTTTTCGGATCGGGCAGAAGTGAAGATTGAATTTACAGTACGCAAGGTACGTACTCTTTTATAGAGTAGGTACAGAATTATTTCAACATGAGTTACTAGTACGAAGGACGAAACTGGTAATTGGAATTAGGTATAGTAGTCTATAGTGCGATAATATGCACAAACAAATTGAAGCCTGTATCGAAATGAACGGCCACAAAAAATGTGTTCAAATATCCATATTATTATTATTTTTCAATTTAACTTCATTCTCTATACTGCAAGCTAATGTGCTGTAGACTTTATAATGTACAGTGCATAATGAATACGTCAGAATGAATAGTTCAGTTCGTGAGTAAAAACACTTATTGTTAATACAGTATTGTATTTTGATTAAACAAAAACCTAATCAAAATTATCAAACTCAAAGTCGCGATATTTCCTAGTTTACGTAAATGAATGAACCACTTTTATTCCCTCCTATACCTAGTAAAGTGATTTGTTTTTATTTTACGGCAGTATCATCGAACTCCAATCGTGGAAGGGGGTAGCAAAAGATGTTTCCCGTTCTCAACCGTTAATCCAAAGGTATAGCCATGTTAGAAATGTTAGTAAAAATAAAATGATGTCCCTGTATATGCAATGCACAAATTTATTAATATCTCTCCTGAATGAGAAAATAGTTGAATCTGTCATCGAACACCAGATTTATACACACATGATATGTGGACAGATGGCATTAAAATACTGCTTTGAGTGGAATTTAGATTTTATGGATGAAAGTGATTGAATAAATGACAAAATGATGGCAAGTGAAGCGTCTTCATCCATTACACATGTCCCTTAGATGCGTAGATATTTGAACTCTTCTCTCCTACATGGAAAGCCTTTCCGCCAACAGTGCGTCTATATACGAACCTAAACGCATCTAAATTTTCTTCTTAATTGAAGCTGCATGGGCAAGTAAAAACCTCATAACAAGAAGAAACTGAGCATAACATTTTCTGTAATAATTTTATAATGCACGATTGCGTCTAGTTGGACATTAATCACCAAGTTCTCCTAACAAATTGTGCAACAGCTCCTGTTGCCATGACAACCAGATATACGAAGTTAAGTTAGTCATCTAGCTGGTTTATTAACAAAGTCACGCAAAGTGCCAATCTATCTGGAATTTGAAGGTTTCGAGGAAAGTTAATCAGCAACTTATTTTGTGGATTTTCCTATTGAGTGTGTCGAAGTGACAAAGAGGCCAGTGCCCAATCACTAAATGCCGCTAATGAATTATTGCTCGATTATCTTAATATAAAAAACGGAAAGGAGAGCAACAATGCATCATTCTGAATGAGGGGGGAAAACGCTGAATTATTGGGTTAAGATGTAGCTTAGACCAGTGGTTCCCAAACTTTTTTGACTGATGACATACTTTATTGAACGCATACGATATCGCGACACACTTATTTGTTTTTATTAATAATGATCAGGGAACGGATTTATATGGACTAAAAATATATGAAATATGTAAATATATATGTAGTTATTTTTACCAAAATATGGAATTAAATATGGATTTTTACCAAAATATGGAATTAAATATGGACTTAAAATTATAAAAAAATGACTATGTACGTTAAATATTGGTACATTTTAATCAAACTAAACAAAAAATATAATGGACGTACCTTATCTTCCAATGTAGTTTCAACAAAACACAATTTTTATTGTCTGTTACCATAACAATAGGTTACAAACATTTCTTTCAAGTGCTGAAAAGTGAATCTTCTTCTATTGTCTCTGAGGATAGATTTATACTGACTAAAAGAGCGTTCGACGTCACAAGAAGTAACTGGTACATAATTCAATTTCACAATGTCTGCTGGGGATAAGTCCAAGTTAATCTTCACTGTTGATTCACCACTCATCACAGCAACAACCTTTTGTAGTTCTTCATATCCAGGGTTTTTTGAAAGTACAGTGTCCACCTTAGCTCTTACTGCATCTGCAACTTTACCTCTACCACGATTCAGTTGTTCCACAGTACTATTTATAATTTCAAAACTTTCAGATAGTGAAAGGTGCCTATTTTGGAGACTTTTGAGCGTTTTTATGATGCATGAAAATGTATGCTGAATGTGAGCTAAGTCATTCTTCACACTTATGTCACAGGTAACTGTTTTCGCAGTATCAATTGAGACTGCATCTTCAGAGTCCAATGCAAGGAGAACATTGTTAATAGAGTCTATATGTTCGGCATAATATTCAACTGCTTCTAGCCATGTACCCCATCTAGTTAAAATTGGCTTTGGTGGCAATGGAATTTCAGGGTACATTTCTTTCAACACGTTAACTCTACTGGGAGCTTTGAGAAATACTTTTTTCACTGATGAAATCAACAAATCTACTTTAGGGAAATTGTCTCTGACCACTTCTGCCACACGATGAAATGCATGCGCCACACAAGTAAAATGAGTCAATTTAGGATATACAACAGATAATGCTTGTCCAGCTTTGACCATATAAGGGGCAGCATCGCTAATAAAGAATAACACATTATCGTACATAATACCCTTTGGCCACAGGATACCCATAGCTTCGTTGAACAGTTTAACTATAGTTTTGTTATTGCACTTTTCTAGAACATCACAATGTAAAAGAATTCGTTCAGAATATTGTTCACTTAACAAACCGATAACTACATTACCAACAAGTCTACCTTCTTTGTCGGGAATCTCATCAATGGAAACCCAAATTGAACTATCTTTAATTTCATCTCTTATCTTCTGTATTGTCTCATCGTAGATGGATGGAGCATACGTCTTCCTAAGTGTTGACTCATCCGGGATTGTATGTTGAGTATATTTTTCAAGGAATTCCCTGAAGACCTTATTCTTTAGTTTGTAGAGAGGAATATCAGCAGAGATGAGAGAACGGCACAGGTCGATGTTAAACTCAGATCTTACATTCGATGTTGTTGGTTGTGTTAAAAACAATTGTCTCTGCTTGGAATTTAGTTGTTTGTTGGCCTGATGTTTACTAGTTGTAATGTGTTGTTGCACCAGGAACTTTTGTGTAGATGATACTGCACACTGACACAAATTACAAAATAATATTTTATTGTCAGTTGATAAACCATCTTCTTTAAATTCTGAAATGTAACTTGTTAGTTTTGTTAGTTATGACGTACTTTTGGCATATTTACCGTCTTTATAGTATGATTTACAAAACTGAACCTATGTGTACTCTGACTGGCATTTAACTGTTGAGCTGCACAACTGAAGTCTGTTAAAAATTTTAAATTAAATTAATACAGTTTTGTAACTTACTTTCCCATTGTTGATAGGACTGCTAATTTTCAAATAACTCTGATGTTAAAGGGATTACTGAACATGTGTTTAAATCTCTATTGTTGAAATGTATTTTTAAAAGTTAATGGAATTTTGTTTTGTTTTATTGTTAAACCTAATATAATATGGACTGTTTTATATGAAATATGGAAAATATATGGAAATTAACGAAAATATGTACTAAACTCTAAAATATGGAAAAATATGGAAAATAAAAGTAGGATTTTTCAACCCTACACATTGTGAAACATAAAGATAATGCAAAATATAAATTATATTAGCTTTATAAGTAAATATGTATTTACATATAAATCCTTTCCCTGATAATGATATAATAATAACCAGTGATTTTCCTCTGGAGAAAAAGGTGGCGGAACTCTGTGTAGAATATTTTATAGCGGACGGGGGATTACTGTTTACAGGAAGGGAATTTTATCGTTTTTAACCTCCTTTTCATCCGTCTAAGACTTTCAACGTCTAAGCTGAATTCAAAGAAAAATTATATTAAAAACATAATTATTCACACATATTTCGGTTGCATTACGAAAAATGCAACAAGAAGGTGCCGGAACGCCGTTCCAGAGCGTTCTGCCAGAAAAAAGCACTGATAACTTCTATGTATGTAATGTCGGACATCCAGCGTTGTTGATAGGTCGATGTTAACACGCAATCGAAATTTCTAAGAAACAAGCAGCAACTTGAGTGACATTAGAAAAAAACAAAGGTATTTGTCAAAAATCCCAACCTATCTATACTAGAGTCCCATAAAAGATTTTTATAATCGTTTTTGAAAACTTGCATATTTAAATTAATGTGCAGTCTGAGATTGGTGGGTTGCAAAACGTTTCTCTATACGTGGCGTGGCCTTATGGTTGACAGCCCAACACGCAAAATCTTCAAGATGCAGCAGTCTATTCCTTTGTTTAGACTTCACTATTTTCATGGTAGAAAATGATGATTCCCACAAGTATGACGTTGAAAACAGAAGTTCTAAATGTGTTTTTAGTTTATTCGCACCATCGACGGATTTCAAAAAACATTTCCGCATAAAGACACACGGGATTTTGTTTATATTCATCTCCACGCCACATAAAACCATATTGCAAGTATTCATCATTATATTTACGAAACGCAATACGTTTTTATGAGGCACAAAACAAAATTTTCGCTCACGTTATTTGAATTAGCACTGCTATCATCTAACCCAAAACTTGATTCAGATTGTCTTTTTAAAATAAAAAATTTGTATATGATAAAATCTAAATAAACCTCTTTTGATAAAATAGTCGCACTATCACCCTCTCATGCGTATATACTGAAACTGAACAACATGTTTTGACGATTCTAAACTATTGTTTATTGCTGTAGTGGTAAGCACAATAAACCTCATGCTGCAGTGTAAGCCTTCGGGACCTTCCTGCGTACAAGAGGAAAAAAAGAGGGTAGAGTAAACGAATTACTGAGCATTGTTGCAGGTGTTCACTTTCATTCGAATTATCGCCAGGCAGAAAAATTAAACTGAGCATTGTTGTGTGTTGGTAAAGTCTGTCTCAAAATAAAATGTACCTTATCAAAGACTTCGTTGTAAATAAAAAATGCGTCGCAAAGATACTTCCTGGATGACTAACATTTATTTTTCAATTTCAAAATTTCGCGACACACTCCATGGCGCTGCGCTACACACCGGTTGGGAACCTCTGGCTTAGACATTTATTATGTACATGGAAAGTCTGAAAATGTGATCCACCTTGACCTTCAAGTGAAAAAGAGCTGAAAAGAGTTCCTTACTCATTGGTTTCAATGTAAATGATTATATCCAGATTGCAAGAAGAAATCTCAGAAGTAGAGAAAAGATGCTCTCTTTCGAGGAAGATTTCTGGTGGCGCTATGGTCGAATGAAAAAACTGTGACTGATATGCAATTAAAAAATTATCACTGGAATACAAGTATCACCGGATTTAGGCAACTTTACTCTACAGGTAGGATTTAGTACGTTAATAACTGTAATACAGTAAATACCACAAAAATAATATGATACAAACCACATTAGTTTCGCTAGTGCATAATAGGTTTACCTGTACACTCCTTCATGGATCGAGAAGAAAACTAGCTTATCCCACTTTCCATCCAGAATAATGTTTCTTTTTCCCCTTAGAGTAAAAAAACTGCATTGCCGGTGTTGGAGTGGGGGGGGGGGCACTCACGGGAGCCGCGCGCGCCTTTTCCATTATCGGTTTTACAATTAACGCGCGCGCTCTCAACTTTTTATAAACGAAACAAAAGGAAGACAGAAAACAAGTTAAAAAAAGATATACAGATGTACATATGAACATAAATTTGAGTTATTGCGTGCAGGTGAGGCTGAAAAGAAAGTCTGATGATGCACATAAACGATTTTTAATTTCTCATTAAGATTATCACTTCATCAACCGGGTGGAAACCGCGAGTGTTTTTAATAATTCAACTCAACGAAGGACTTGCTCTATTGCTCCGCCTTTTCTACGTACTAGCCTACAGCCCAACCGTGCTTGTCAACTGACTGCTTCTCGCAAAAAAATCCACAGAGAAAACAGGACTTCGGGCAGATTTGCCATTTACTCAGTTACTCTAATCATTCTTTATCTGCTATAACTATCTTGACAACTTTACCTAAATATAAATAATTATTAAGAAGTTAGTAATGCTAGACTTGTGTCCAGACATCTTCAAACGAGTAACAGCAAAATTTGGAAAATTTTAAGTAAGAATTTTATTCTGTACCCATATTAACTAAAACCAGTGTTCGCACTCAAAGAATGTGGCAAGTAGAATATAAGTTACATTATATGAATGTGATTTATTTTTTCCACAGGAATTCAACTTAATATTAAAGAAATTATTACCCCCAAACTAAATTCAGCATGTTTTGCCATTAGATTGTAAAAGATAGCAAAACATCAATACCGTACCTTAAAAGCAATATATTTTGCATACTTCCACTCGGTAATCAGTTTTGGAATAATATTCTGGGTAAATTCCACAGATAGTAACAGTATATTCCTACCACAAAAAAGAGTAATTAAAATAATAGTAGGTTCGAAATCTAGGGAATCATGTAGGACAATTTAAAAAAAAAAACTACAAATAATGCCCATGACTTGTCACTATATTTTTTTATTAATAATCTTCCTCATATGTAATTGTGAAAACTTTGTAACTAATTCAACAGTTCATAGCATAATTACGCGTCAAAAATGACTTTCATACTCCATCGGATAGTCTATCGTGCTATCAAAAAGGAGTGCGTTATATGGCAGTAAATATATTTAATAGCCTCACTGTCGTTATAAAAATGAAACTCAAAACATAAGTTTATTTAGGGCGAAATTAAAGAAGCACCTAATTTTCACGTCTTCTGTTCTGTAGATGAATTCATGACATTCAAGAACGCTTCATGACATTGATACTAAAACTTTGTGTTGCACCGTAGACTATATTGTAAAACTCTTCTGTACATATTTCAAGTAGACTGTGACTATAAATTAAGACTTTATAGTAATATTCAGTTTTTTGACTTGTTCCATATTCTAGCTGTGAAGCAATGCATGAATACCATGGAATGTTACAATCATTCGCTGGAAAAAAATTTTCTGGGCAGACGAAGCACACTTCTTTCTTAATGGTGAAATCAACATACGTAACTGCAGAATTTGGACTGATAAATATTTAGAGAATTCTCACAATATGAACTATATAAGGAAATAATAAATAGGGATCAACCTGTCTATTACAGAACATGATGGTTCCGTGAGAAATTGTAAATCTTGGCAGGTTTCCTTCTTATATAGAGTTACTTAAATTTTCATGTAATTTAAGACACATGCAAAGACAACATGGCTAATACCTATTCAAAAGACGTAAAAATACTCATCTCATTCTGATGTCTAACGTATCTCATTTTCACGATGTAGTAAATAGATCGATAAACTTCTATTTTGATTTAACGGACAGAATACATAAAATCTGCACTTACGTACACTTCAGTACACCATTTAAATAAAATTATACTGTCGTACTGATTAATAATAATAATAATAATAATAATAATAATAATAATAATAATAATAATAATAATAGTAATAATAATAATAATAATAATAATAATAATAATAATAATAATAATAATAATCCGTGGCGCTACAGCCCGTAACAAACCTTGACCGACCAGGCGGCTTCTGGCCTCACGCCCACATGCCGAAGCAGAGGTGGACGATCATACAGCCAGAATGGAGGTATCATGTGGTCAGCACGATGATCCCCCCAGCCGTAATAGCTGGCTTTCGCAACCGGATTTCGCTACAATCGTAACTCCCCAAGTGCATCACGATGCTGGGTGGGCACCGGTTCCATACATTGGCCGAAATTTCATGAGAAAATTTCTTCCCCCATGAGGACTCGAACCAGCGCGCATTCCGTAACGCGAGTCCTAGGCAGGATGCCTTAGACCAGTACGCGGGACGACGTACTGATTACATGGGATAAATATGTATTTTCGCAATGTTTCCTCTGTAGTTGTGCCAGTAACATAAAAATAAATTTCCGTCTCATTCAGGAAATAAATAGCCAATGGTTCTTTAAAAGCTTTCTAATTCCGCGTTTCCGGCATATAGAAGTCTTTTCAAGTATAAAATCGTTCCGTTATGCGATTTTTTTGCCGTATCGACAGGTTTCCTTCTTATGAAGGTTCCGCCATGGACAGATTTTACTGTATAACTGGAATGGCCAGTTCCAGGTTGAACATGATTGCAGATTATGTGTATGAAAATCTAGGATTCCTGAACACATATTGACACCCCTGTGTACTATAATAAGTGGGAACATGAGCTCCGCAAAGCAAAGTTTAAACGAGTCTCATAAAATTTCCGATAAAAGCCGCGTGTCTCGGCTAAACACGCAGATTATAAGCAGCTGATGGATGGGCAGTGGGCACGACCGCGTTGCTATGACGCAGAAAGCGCGCTGTTTTGACGGGCGCAGCTGCTGCGCGCCGAATGCCCTTATGAGAATGAAAACTGCGTCTAACCAAATAAACAATCATACGTAAACTTTGTGGCAAATCCAAGATCATTTTTTTGTGGACAATTGAGGTGGTAGAATAGGCTAAGTTTTGTGATATAATCATCCTATTGATCGTGCTATCATTCTTACATTTATTCACAATCAATCTGATCAATTACCTCACTGATCACTAAACCCATTCATTCATAGTTTTACTCTCAAGGGCAGGTCTTTCACTGCAAACCCAGCATTTTGCAATATTCCCTAATTTTCCACCTTCCTCTTAGTCTCCTCATACGGTCCTTTTATCTTAATGTTGTCTATAATCTGATACAGTATCTTCTGCCCCGAACTTTTCTCCCCTTTACCATTTCTTCCAGTGCATCCTTCAGTAGGTAGTTTCTTCTTAGCCTGTGGACCAGCAAATTTCTTTTTCTTTTCCTCATCTCTTTCATCATCATACTTCCTGCAACCACTTTTCCAACACACCTTAATTTCATATTCTGTCTTCTGTTATTTATTTTGGAAATAGAAATGGAACTCAATCGAAAATTTGAAGATCATTTCTGTTCCCTCAGATGATTACGGTCTCACTCGAAAACCAAAATTTGCACTGTCCTTAGAGAAATTATAACGTCTAGTACACTTTCACACCATATAAAATCCGGTATCGTAAACAGGATTCTGACACCTTGCAACATGTCAGAGCACTTGCACACTTCATACACCATATCATTTGTGATGAATTTGGACAATTACAATAAAATCGGACTGCTCCGAACAATCAGCGAAAGGTACCTAGAGAAGTGTAGATAGCATTTATGAATACAGAAAAGGCATTTGACAGAGTGGATTGGAATAAACGGATGGGGATCCTGAAGAAAATTGGTGTAGATTGGAAAGAGAGAAGACTGTTCTGTAATCTTTATATGAAACGAGTGAAAGTCAAGACAGGAGAAGAAATTTCAGGAGGAAGTGAAATAGGGAGAGGAGTACGGCAAGGATGCCTTTTATCACTTAGCCTGTTCAAAATCGACTTAGAGGATTTCGTGAAGAACTGTTTTCAGAACATGGGAGGAATGATAGTAGGAGGAAGAAAAATGAAGTTCACAAGATTTGCTGATGATATGGTGTTGTTAGCAGAAGAGGAGACGATACTAAGGGACGTGCTACTGGAGCTAAATGACAGCTGTGAGCAGTATGGGACGAAGATAAATGCAAAAGTGACGAAATCCATGGTTATCGGAAGAAAAATGAAGAAGGTAAACTTGCGAATTCGAATCGAGGCAGTAGAATAAGTGGACAACTTCAAATATTTGTGGTGTAGGCCCTAGTATAGATCTAAGCAGTAACACGAGCTGCTGTCTGGAAGTCAAAAGGAGAGTAGCAATAACAAACTAAACTTTTAATAGAAAAAGGAGCATCATCTGCTGACCTGTGGAAAAAGAACTAAGGGAGAAACTAGTGAAGTGCTTTGTGTAGAGTGTGGCATTGTACGAGGAATAAACATCGACATTACGACGAAGTGAAGAGAAGCGAATAGAAGAATTTGAAATGTGGATATGGTGAAGAAGGGAGTGTGTGAAATGGATAGATAGAATAAGAAATGAAGCTATGTTGGGTGAAGGAAAAATTATGCTGAAAATGATCAGAAAGAGGAAAAGGAATTTGCTGGATCGTTGGCTGAGAAGAAACTGTCTGATGAAGGAAGGACTGGAAGGAATGGTGAACGGAAGAAGATTTCGGGGCAGAAGAAGATATCAGATGATAGACGACATTAAGATATATGGATCATATGCGGAGACTAAGAGGAAGGCAAGATATAGCAAAGATTGGAGAATTCTGGGTTTGTAGTGAAAGACTTGCCCATGAGCAGAAAGCTATGATTGATTGAAAGAATGTACGACATCACGTATTCACGATCTTCCACTAAAATTTTTATATATACCTTAACGCCATTTTGAACCGAGACTCATCGTTACAACACAAAAAAGTACTTTGATTCTCATAAGCAAATAGTAATAATCCCAAAACTTTTCGTTATTTCCATTTCGTCTCCCTCTTCATTCGCCCATTACACTTATGGTCAACTTTATGATTTCTCTTTTCGAAATATTTTCGTCCACTTTTTGCCAATTTGTGATTTTATAGCAAATAAGTAATAATGGATCTAACATTAAATTAAAACAATGTAGTTAAATACAGTATTTGAACTTCAGTTCTGTTAGATACCTCTTATATACATCCGAATGTGGTTATCAGTGTCTGAATTATGCGTAGCTGTACACCGTGCATTACAAATTTCACGTTCTTCACACTTCCAACACATTCTAGTGCCATTTTTGCTTATAGAGTGGTAGTACTCTAATGGACATAGTTACCGTGAATTAATTTCTTCCTTCCACATTCATTACTGTAGTTGTATGGTAAACAAATTATAATGAAACTGTTACGAATACAAATATTTGATTTTACTGCTACGATAGTTCAGCTGCACACATGTTTCCATGTAAACTGCAACAATTTCCGCCGGTTGTCGACACTGTTACTATATTTTTATATGGACGGATGGAGGCGTGTGGACCACAAAGAATGAATTGTCCGGTTGTCGAATATTATCTGTGGATGAAATTGCTCCATGGACTAATATGTGGTTGTCTAAGATAAGTGGAGGTATTAATAGTGGACTGAAAAAAGAGAACGAACTCTCAGTGGCCGAGACTGCAATGGACGACATATGTCTTGGAAACATATACGGGGCTTTTCATAAGTAAGGAATAATACAACTAAAAGTAAAATAATTTCAAAATATTAAAGCTTTCTTTTCAATCTTTACTTCTGCTTCATGTATACAAAACATTATATAACAAACTATCATTATTTTTGCAACATACATTTTAGTACATATAAAATAGAAAGTTCACATAAATTTCAAAACTGAATATTGAAAACCTGCACCATTCTATTGGTTTCAACATATACCCATTAAATAGGACATTTATTAATCTTCTAAGGCAGTGTCATTTACATTATGTATTAACAAATATGCAACAATTCAGTACTATTTAGCAGTAATGCATATCTTTGTACGCAAAGTATATTAAGCATTAACCAATGCATTTTTCTTGATATCGTACATAGCATACAAGATACAGCAATTCAGTCATGTTAAAAATGACCCTTGACGTTTAATATATATTTGTTCAAGTTCATTTTAACATGTTCATTTGTGCAAATTATAATATGAGATTTACTTCATACGTTTTGTATCAAGATAAACAGTCTTGCACATT
The DNA here is from genome assembly GCF_040183065.1 of Periplaneta americana. NCBI lineage: Eukaryota > Metazoa > Arthropoda > Insecta > Blattodea > Blattidae > Periplaneta > Periplaneta americana. The sequence goes on from NC_091124.1 coordinate 101,954,871, forward strand.
TTTATATACTTGATTTTAGACATATGATATTTTAATATTCTTTTACCTGATGATGCCCCTTGGAGGGTGAAAACGTTCGTAGAAATGTAAATATACGAAAAAATGATATGCATCCTGGTTTTGTTTAATGTGTTAATCCATAAAGATTAAAAAGAAAGCTTTAATATATTGATATACAGTTTGTAACAATAAGATCGGCTTATTTGATTATCTAAAATGAATTGTAAATTAAAATTATCTCATTATTCAAAACAATGCTTGGACACCAAATTTAATAGTTTGAAAGGAAAGTTATACATAAAAGAAACAAAATTTTCAGCCATTATAATACAGGGTGTGAAGTTATCAACAATATTTTTAAATGGCAGCATATTATTTTTCATTTTTTCTAAAAGGTTAGTATCTTGTTTAGTTATTTATTTAGTTTAATTTGTTTCATGCAAAATAATTGATTGCTATGGGAACAGTTTCATTGTTGGCTTGTTTAACGTATTTTGTGCGAAGAAAACTTTTATCTGTGACATCAGTCTAAAATACAGTGCTTTTAACAGAAACTGAAAGGACTGAAATTCTGACGATGATAGGAGTTGACGACAGAAGACGTACACAACAAAAGGTAGGCATATGCATAATTTTTAATGAAACTCATTTACATCGGCAACTTATTTCACAAACAACCATGTGTAAAGTAGAAAAAAAAATTCAATGAACATGGACATGTTAGGAATATAAAAAGACCCGGAAGACCAACCAGATGATGATGCGGAACTTGATGTTTTACTTTAAATTCAAGAGAAAGTACACGCTTCTCTCAAATAGTTAGAAACTGCATTTGATATCTCGAAATTAACCGGCTGGGGAATATTTCATCGACATAAATATCACTCTTATAAAGTCCATCTAATGCAGGAGTTGATGGAAGCTGAGTTTGATAGAAGGTTACAGTTCTGTGTGGCAATGACTCATCTCTGCGATAGAAATTCGGACTTTGTATCAATGTGTTATTTACTGATGAAGCTTCATTCTGTCTCAACGGAGAAGTGAACAGAAAAAATTGCCAGTATTGGTCAACCAAGAATCCATACTGGATGGTAGAAACGCACTCACAACATTCTCAAAAGTAAATGTGTGGGCAGGAATTGTGGGAACAAGAATTTTAGGTCCTTATTTCTTTGATGAGATCTCACAGGTGACCGCTATTATCATTCCTTGCTGTCTTGTATCCAAATCACGAAGATCCAGACGTTCCTAATGTTCAATCTAGTATCAACAAGATGGCGTTTCCCCTCATTGTGCTGTCTATGTTCGAGATTATCTGGAAGATTTTTTTTCTAAATAGATGGATCGGAAGAAGAGGATTATAGAGTGGCCTGCAAGATCTCCAAATCTATCCACTTGATTACTTTTTATGGGGATTTTTGAAATGTAGAGCCTTTGTTACGAGGCCTGCTAATATGTAAGAGCTAAAAATGAGGATCAGGAAAGAATGCAGATCTATACCACCAGCAGTGATTGAAAATGTTCAACAAAAATTCACGCTTCGGCTTAGCCACTGCCAGATTGTAAATGGGAAGCATTTTGATCACCTTATGACATAATTAGAATTTCATTTGTAGCTGCAGTTGTGTAAATTGTGGAGAAAATATGTTAAATAAGTCAACAATGAAACGGTTACACATAGCAACCAAATGTTTTTAATGAAACTAAATAAATAGTCTAAATAAGATACCAACCTTTCAGAAAAAAAGAAAAGGTAATATGTTGTCATTTAAAAATGTTGTCGATAACACACACTGTAGAATAATGGCTGAAAATTTTGTTTCTTTTTTGTAAAGGAAATTTCAAAATATTAAATTTGACGTATCCGAGCATTTAAAAAAATGAGTTATTTTATTTTTATTTGCATTATTACTCACTTATGAAAAAAACTGAATATTTACAAGTTAATCTCCATTTTAACGTAATCAGTTTAGATAGACAAGCTTTCCTGCATACCGTACACATCCTTCGACCCTATAATATAAAGAAACAATCATGTCGTCCATTGAAACTCGTGTAACATCATCTCCGATTCTATCTATTATTCCCCCTTTAGAGGAGGAGACGAACTGGGAATATTCTCTCACGCAGACCGCTAGGTTGGGCCCATTGTATTACCCGGGATTGAATGGTGTGCATGTCTTATGGCCCCCCGCGCTACGGATCCCCGTGATTATCTCCGATTACAAATTGAGGGGAATCTGATTCATTTTCCGAGAACGAAAAAGATAGATTTATCCCTCATTCATTCTCTGCTGTTGTCTTTCCTATATAGCCTGAAGCATTGATAATCGAGTTCAGATATACTGACCACATGGCCAGGGAGTTACGTCATTTCCGACTGCCTATTTCCGTTACAAATTTCATCTGAGTGGGGTCGGAACACACTACAAGGCTCTTGCTTTGCAGTACACAACAGAATTAATCAACAAGAGAAAATAAAGGGAAAATTAAATGAAAACATATTTCCCTCCGTATTGATTTGAAGTCGATGTTTGGAGCGTTGATTCCAGGACGGGCCGATCCTCGACTAGTCCACGACTGCTTAATAAAACATATGTCTTGCGTTCCTCAAAATCTGAACGCCATCCAGGCAGGCACAGGTTTCAAGTCTAGAGCTTCGGCTAGCCGGAGCATTACGTTTAATGCGACGCCCGTGTCCCACAACACACGTCGTGCATTCGCTTTCATACAATATTTATGTGCTGATTGAATAAAATACAAGAGGTTCTCAAAAACTCTCTCCGTTTCTTTACTGTTCGTGAGGGATTTTCAAAAGACTTCTGCTTCTGAGGAAGAGTTGGGGGGGGGGGGGGGGAAATCGAATAAGAACAGCCTTTCTTATAGTATACTGTATAAAGGACGAAGATGCAGTAAGAGAGGGGATGAAAAAATAGGGGGGTTTTGCGAACGCTCAATTTCCCAAAAGAGTAAACAGGGACTGGGGAAAATAAATTTACATGAATCATTCAACCTGATGCCGCGTGGAAATAGCCTTTTTGGAAATTCATGGTGCGCCCCCTAGATGCACCCTACCTACCTGAAGGGGGTGAACTTGATCACCCGATCAAGAAAGCAATTCGACGCAGAGTGGGGAGAGAGAGAAGGCTATGCAGGGGATGTCGTTAGTATTTTAGAGGACAAGGTCAGGTTGCCGTGGATACGATCTGCGACAAATACCAAGGCATACACTACATACGCACTTCTCAGATATCTTAGCTTTGACATACAACGTCTAGGACGGAACATGTTGTAATAATGTTACATGGTATTCTTTACTTCAATATACAGTCAACTCTGGATGTAGTGAACTCGGTTATAGTGAACATTCGGCTATAATGAACCTAAATCGTTGGTCCCGACCCGCATACATTAAAAAGTGAATTAATATTCACGTTTATAGTGAACCCTCACTTCGGTTATAGTGAACCTTAAAGATTGAAGTTACAATAATTTTATCCTGACAAATTCTTATTTAAAGTCGGCCTTTCTTGTATGAAATTGAAAGAATGCATTGAAAACAACATTCTAAGTTTCTTACTCCTTTAGTCAAAGGACAAAGGTAAGATTAGTAATTCCTAGACAGTGAGCTGTAATGTAAATTCAGGCAACGCGTGACGACCTTGCCTCACTCCATCGTCGAAGGGTTGCCATTCTGTTCTCAAGCACTCTACTCTACTGTTATTTCTAATCCTCCACGGTCAATGGGTTGTCTTTTGTTCTCAGAAACATTTCTATTATGAAGATAGGATGGAAACAACGGAAAATGAAACTGTCTTCTTTTATTAAAAGGGGACGGACATTATGTCTAGGGCATAAATGAAGGTAAGATACCGATGGCTTTCAAACTCCATCAACCCCCTCCCAATTTCCATTAAGTGACCCGGGAAATTCCAAGGCTGAGTCACATATATAAGAATGTCGAAGCGTAAAGTGTTTTCTTTGGAAGATAAGGCGAATATTGTAATTGACACTGAACGTTGTCTTTCGCAAGCATACGTGGGTCGACAGAATTATTTAAGTAAATATACTGTGGATAACCGTATACAGTATGCAGTGTAATGCATTCCACAAAAATGAAATATTTTAATTACCGGTACTGTATAGTATTTTATTTTCTTGTTCACAATTTCATTCATTTCTGTCATGTAAGGTTAGGGGGGAGATACTTCGGATTTAGTAAACCTCGGATGTAGTGAACGAAATATGCAAGTCTGCAGAGGTTCACTATATCCGGAGTTGACTGTAAAATGTTTTATTAGTGTAGCATTGGTTGTATGAAGAAAGTAGCCTACAACACTGACATTCTCAAGCGTCATCGAGCACTAAATTGAATTACTTAAAACCAGAGGATTGCACTTTTAAAAAAAGAAAAATAGTATTTTTTCGTCTTCCCATACCAGAAACATAATAATAACTCAATTAGAAATTATTCGTGATACAAAAGTATGAATTTGAAATTTCTTTTTTTTTCTTTATATCTTACAAACATAACCTTAATCCATACATACAGGATATGTAAGTGTAGAAACTAACTGTATACGTTGCTTCGTATTGCTTATCTAAGAAATTATTGTGACAAAACTTTTATATAGGTAGGCCTATATCTCTTACTTACTTATGGCCTTTAAGAAACCCGGAGGTTGATTGTCACCCTCACATAAGCCCGCCATCGGTCTCTATCCTATGCAAGATTAATCCAGTCTCTAATCTTATTGTGTGGTTTCGTAACAAGCTGTGTTTTAAGTTGATGGGTTTTCAGCCCTTCGCCCAACCCCCATAGCTGGAGAACCACCCTTTATCGGCTGTCCACGACTGCTTATTCAATATATTCGCAGCTACCCTCCATATCTGGAGCCCGTCTCCTCTATCCGCAACCTGAGGACGCGCCATGCCGTGGTGATAGGGACCCACAACACATGAAGATCTATATCTCTTGAAAGAAATAAGTAATTTCAAATTATGGAATTAATGTCAACCCCCAAGATCAAGCATTGTCTTACTAACTACTTCAATATGTGCTCCTTATGTGACATGGTACGCATCAAGGCGATACTCTAGTTCAGCGGTGGCGAAAATGTAATCGTGCGCCGAGCTACTGTGTAACCTGCAACGTGCATAGCACCTATGGAGGGAGGCGGACACCCAAAGGGAAAATGAAGCAACTGTCTGACTTATTAATAGATTTTCATTTTCCTTACGTCAAGCACTTAAATATAATTTTATACAGTACAAGGCTACAACCTATGTTTAGTACGTGTAACGAAGAAAGAAATGAAAAATAAATTAACAATATCACAACCTAAAATTAACTGTCTTCAGAATGTCTCTGCGACAGTTTCAAAATCAGGAATTATGTCACTTACTTCCAGTCGTAGTTGATCACGAAGGTATTTGTCTGTCAGTCGTGATCTAAATTTTGTTTTTACTATTTTAATTGTTGAAAATAATTTTTCACAAACGTAAGTTGTAGCGAACATGCTTCAACAGAGCAAGCGAAAGAACGAAGCTTCGGATATTTATTTTTGGCAAAGATTTGAAAGTTCAACATTTGTCAAGTCCTTACATCTAGCTTTCATTTGTCATCACATAGTAAATTAGTGAGTTCAAATTGAAGAGCTAACCGCATTATTCGTACATCTGCTGAAAAAGGGTCCACGTACAGAGATGATGATGATGATGATGATAACAACAATAACACTTAACCTTTTAATGTTTCATCAGTAACGTGTAGTATAATGCCGTTTTATGTTATACAATCGTTTTCCTCGTAATACTTGTGAAGAAATCATACATTTAATATTCTCATCATTTTGACAGCAAAAAAATGCGTCCTCCCATCCTACTTGGAACTTTCGTACATGGTTTCGAGAGAGACATATGCCACTCGCAGGTCAGAGACAAAACAAATGGAACGGAATTTGACTCCAGAGAGTGAGAGGGTGGGGGTAGGCGGAAGTTAGAAGCAAGCGAAATGCACAGCTATCACTGCGAGCCACAGTGTCTCGCGAGTCACGTTCTCGTCACGGCTGATCTAGTTCATCCCATACTAATTGTAACATACCTGCATAGACACTTGCCACAGCTCTCGTGATACGTTGTTTCAAGTCTCATACCCCAGTAGGAAATGGAACACAAATATTTTCTTTCAGAAAAAAAAAAATTGCACGTTGTCAGAACGGGATTCCTTGGTGGCCATCATGGCATCGTGCGCAGTTGTTGTGTGTTGTATGGCCAATCCAGCGCTGTGGAAGTGTTTTCTCTAGATAATTTATAATACTCTGGTTCGAATGGGGCGGTGTTCCAAGGAATATTAAGTTTTCCCCGTCAACAGTTATTCAGCGCGGTGTTCCAAGGAATATTAAGTTTTCCCCGTCAACAGTTATTCAGCCTAACAGTATAAAACGCATGACAATATCACAGGTCGCAATCCTAGCTATTATGCTTGCGCCAATGCAACAATCAGCGTAGTAGTACCAACAGTGTGTCTTATCGAAACTTCTACAGTACCTCTATCTATGAGAGCAAAATACCTTCCAATATGTTTGTTTCGTACAACATTGAAACAGTCTATATTTTATAGTTTCCCTGTATGTTATTGTTTCAATTGCGCAGTTAATTAAAAGTAAAGACTTTTAATTGATTGCCCATTAAGTCATATCTCTAATATTAGAAAGATGGGAGATAACATCTCTCCTTGAAATTAAGAGATAACGTATATCAATCCAATATACAAAACTTCACACAAGTTATCAAATAACAAAAAAATTAAATATATTCATTTCAAGGAATTTTAATGCTACTGTAGTTAAGGGCCTAAGTAATAAATATTATAATTATCATTTTTGTAAACGTAAAGTAACATTAATGAAGAACGATTCATAACTGTCATTAAATGTAAAATTTTTATTCAGAAAAACTATATGTCAGTATTACATTACATCCGCCTCAATCTGATTCGTTTCGTATATTTTGTAGCCTACCTAGAAACAAAAACAGAATATTGTCATATTGTCGGACATTTCGCTATGAAGTAAATTTGGTTATTTAAAGTAGAAGGGAAATATTTTTTAATTTATTTTTAACTCTGTAGCATCTATTAGTGCTTTCTGGTTGTGCTCGTTGATGATGTTATTTTTCAACGATGTGGCGTTGGAACGAGTGTTGAGGTTATTGTCCCGAGACAGTCTTAATATAGTGTCTAGCGTACGTTTTCATTTTGAAAATTGGTTAATTACACCGGCACATCCGCAATCATACAAATTTCCAGACTCTAGACACCTAGAGAACTTTCCTTCTTTAAGAAAAGTTCCCCGGGAATCGAACACGGCAACTCCAGATCTGGACGCTAATATACTGACTACCAGACCACGCAGACAAGATTAAACATAAATATTGGGTAAGTAAATATAAAGAGAGAACTCCTCAACGACGCAATTCGGCTGTCGCCAGAGCCACTCGTGGAATTCAGTTTCGCAAAGAGCTTGCTTTCGGTGATACATAATACACTTTGGGTAAAACAACATATTCTACTACAAAATATTAATGTACATAAGTATTAGTTAATTATAAGCAGTTAATATATTTACTATCCCCAATTAAAAAAGGAAATACTATAATTTTATGCCATCTTGTTTCAAAGACTTTTGGTACACGTCTAAGAAGTGTTCAGCTTTGTATTGCAGTCTCTATCAGCTGCGAATTTTCTATGGCTCCCGCCGTGATTTTCGCATCCTAGAATCAAGTGCCTGCGGTCCCTCCAATCGCTAGCATCCTTACTTATTATTTTCATATCGTTTTCCATTTTTCACCAGGTTTTTCTAGACTTGTCCCTTTTTCTCAGAATGGTAGGATTACATCGAAGTACAGTGCGACTGAAAAATCACTCCGCAGCTCTATTAGTTCTAGTAACCCTAGAATATAACCCTGTAGAAAGTTGACACTACCTCATTCATTCCGGTTTGACAACCTCACACCCCCAGTCCATCATATGCTTAGCGGTCAGTGCTGCCACTTGAATTCTCTTCCAAATAATCTTGAACTCTCTGTCTAGTGAATTCTCGGCTACACAAGCACTGCGGAGAGACTTCTCGATCGCACTGTATTTTGTTGTGTCACCGCTGTTCATATATCCTTTATACGTGTCCGAATAGGTTCTTCGCCAAAAGCTCAATTTCACAGGCCCTGTTTTAGAGCAGCTATCTTGAACCGGTGTGCCGTGAGAAAATGAAAATAGTAAAGGTTATCGTAGTAAATTAGAAGAATAGCAGTGACAAGAGTAGTAGAAAAGTGAGTCCATAAGGGTCAACATACACCGAATGGGACTGAATTCACCATTCAGTAAATAGGCTACATTCCCTCCTAAAACCCTCAAAATTCCCCCTTGGTTGGGAACCACTGGTTCAGATTATACAGGGACATTATTTTGTCTTACTAACATTTTCAATATTAACCTGATTATACATTTGGATTAACGATTGAGAACCGGAAACACTGTTTGCAACCCCCTTCCACGACCGAAGTTTGACGACACTAGTGTAAAATACAATAGAAATAACTTTACTAGGTATAGGAGGGAAGAAAAGTAGTGCATCCATTTACGTATACTAGGAAATATTACGATTTTGAGTTTGATCATTTTCGTCGAGTTTTTATTTAATCAAAATACAGTACAGTGTTAAGAGTAAGACTTTTACTCACTAAATGAACTATCTAATCGGATGTATTCATTATGCAGTGTATACTATACTGCCTACAGCACATTATCATACAATATTTAAAATGCATTTAAATTTTAAAAATAATCAAAATATGATATTTAAAGAAATTATTGAAAATGGTAGTCGTTCATTTCGATACAGGCTTCAGTTTTTTTTGCACATATTATCAAAAACGTTTTCAAGCATATTTTCTGAAATTCATGTATGGTTTCTTGAATGAAATTATTTAAGTTTTCTATTGTTGTAGGATGTTTAGCAAACACAACTGTTTCACAGTAACTCAAAAGAAACAATGCTAAGGACTCGCATCAGGCGACATGGGGGAGCCAAAATCCTACGCCTCTAGAAATAATTCTGTACCTACTCTATAACAGTGTACGTTACGTACTGTCCTAACAGCAAATGTTTTCAGGAAAGAGCTAAGACAGCTCAACCACTAATCTTTAAAGAGGGGCCAGCAGAAACGGGTGGGGGAAATCGGGATGAGACGTAACTAAGCGGACACACAGTACCTGTCCAAAAATATGATTCAATAGTGAATGAATGTTCTTTCTTCACTGAAAAATGTGATCATATTTCTGGAACGTACTATACTCACTCACTCTGTATTGTTTACTATGACCATAAGACGACTTTGCGGCTTTGGTTGTGTGTGGAAGTTTGCTACTAGAAGGAGTGGGAGTGAAGTAAATTAAAAAACTCAGGTACAATAAATATTGAAGAATAATGTCCCTGTATTAGTGTGCCGCGATATTTTAAATCACACCTATGATGTGCCACATTTCGAAAAAGGTTGCAAAACTCTGTTTTAGAGGTTTCTCTTTTTCTACATAGGCTTACTCTGCAATAAGGATTCATAGTACATCACAATGCTCTCTCCAGTAGTTTCACGTATTCTCATTTTTGTGTTTCTTGTAATGTACAGTTGTCAAAAAAATAAAAATAAAAAGTGGCCGCACTCGTGAACAGCGAAAATTTTCTAAGTCCACTTCGGGTCACGGCGATGTTACACGATGCAGGTCCTTGTAGAAGCAGTTCCGTAACTATGGAATTATTTGATATCTGCGTCTCGGATACCAGCGGTAGAGTGCTCGCTTAATGATTGAAAGATTGGGAGTTCGGGCCTTGTTCAAGTTATCATTTTATTTTTTTTAATTGTTATTTGGCGATGTAAATAATATTCAAATTATAATTTGTATTCTGTTACCGTTCTTTCGCGTTATAAATAATATGCAAGTTACCATTAATATTCTGTTATCTTTCTTTCGTGATATAAATACTCTGAATTTATATAAGAAATTATTGTAATATAAATAACCATTTTTCTTTTTAAAATAGGTAATTTTATTTAAATAATTAATAATATATTATATATCTTATATTAATTAAACAAACCGATATTTATATTCTGTTATCGTTCTTTGACGACATAAAGAACATAAATTTAATATTAGGTTTGGAACAATACATTTGCATAATACTGGTGTTAATTTTTTTTTTTTTACATTATTACATTAAATTATCTTCAAACACAATAAAATGAAAAGGAATGATGAGGAATTGAACCTGAGACGTTTACACAAAAATTCCGACGTTCTTCCCACTGAACTACGAGGGCACATGTAAAGAAACGTTTGCGGAAAAATTGGCCCAATCCCCCTCCAAGATTTTCTGATGATTTGTAGAAGTTCCTCCAGGATGCGGGAGACAAAGGCTAATTGGGATTTCCCGGTCTCTGATCGGGTCAAAAATCCTGATAGAACTAATATTTAACCCTTGCGGTGAATATCGGTGAAGTCCGCAAGCCCCAATTAGTCAAATCCACTCTCTTCACCGCCACGCTTGGGCCCCCTAGAATCTATTAAAATTCGAAATAGACAGTGGTGTGCGGAAAGCAACGTATTTATCCTTCCCAAGAAAAACTACAAACATTAGCAAAGGAAGTTTTAACAGAAAAAGAAGCATCTTCTGCGACCTCTGGAAAAAGAACTAAGGAATAGATTAGTGAAGTGTTTAGTGTGGCACCGTAAGGGGAAAAAACATGGACATTACGATGAAATGAAGAGAAACATATAGAAGCATTTGAAATGTGGATTTGGAGAAAAATGGAACGTGTGAAGTGAACAGACAGAATAAGAAATGAAGTTGTGTTGGAAAAAGTGGATGACGAAAGTATGATGGTGAAACTGATTAGAAAGAGAAAAAGGAATTGCTTGGGTCACTGGTTAAGAAGAAACTGCCTACTGAGGGATGCACTGGAAGGAATGGTGAACGGGAAAAGAGTTCGAGGCAGAAGAAGATATCAAATAATAGAGGACATTAAGATATGTGAATCATGTGCGGAGACTAAGAGGAAGGCAGATAATAGGAAAGATTGAGAATGCTGGGCTTCAGTGAAAGACCTGCCCATGGGCAGAACACTTATGTATGTCCAGGATGCTTGGAATGTCTTGCCTGAGAATAGTAGTTACTTGAAAAGACTCTAGTCGGTTCCATGCCCACTCGACTGCAAGAATGCTGGGTAACTTACGGTACTGGACCCCGGACTCATTGAGCGTATTCCGAATCTCACCGGTGAGCAATCCGATGGCACCACGGTGTTCCGAATTCCACCGATGACGTCATTGATGCTCCACGGTGTCGCACCGGTGCCATCAATTTGCAGAGGTGGTGGCAGTCTCCATCAGCCGCCATCAGTGAATCTGATTGGTTCTTGTATAGGGCGGGAATTAGCAGACGAATAACATCGTGCACTGTTGTGTCATGGCGGTGTGTTCTGCTTTAGTTCTGCTGTATTGTTTGTAATGAGCACAACGTAAAAAAATATGTTAATGGCTTATGAACAAACATGTCAACGGACCAGTTATTAGTACTGGTTCAAGAAATAAATTGTTTATGCTATCTTTTCTTTGAACGAGATGGGAGTACGAAAATTTCACAAAATTTTGCTAGCGTAGCACAGAAAACAACTTGTACAGTCGCCATGACAGCATCGATCCTTCCAGCAGTTTTGTTCCTTATTTCGCTGCAACGTGACGTCATTGATGCCACCGGACCGGTGAGATTCGGAATACGCTGATTTCACCGGCAGTATTACCTTCACCTCATTCAGACGCTAAATAACCAAGATGTTGATAAAGCGTCGTAAAAATAATCGAATGCAAGATGTGATCGAGATGTGGGAAAGATAGATTAAATATATTGAATCGTAGCTTTTTGTTTTGTTTTTTGAACGATTAATTGTTTGAATATTCTAAGGCAGACGCCAGTAAGTTTCTTTTGTTTATGCCACGAAAGATATTTTTGTTGAGAATAAAATCTTTTTTTCTTTCCATTTGCGGCTATAATGTCATAATAAGTAATGATAAAGGCATGGCCTAATACATTCATGAACCTGATGTTAATTACTAAAATTATCATAAAAGGGAAAGGAGTAATTATGTATATTTTGTATCTCTCTCTTAAAAACAAAACAAAAAAATAACATAAAGAGCACGAGGTTGTATTCGAACGCAGGACCTCAAGAATAAGAGGCCAGAACGCTACCATTACGGTATCAAGTAAAACAAATAATACTTTAATTATAACTGTAGATATCAGGCAACGTGATACAACATGTAACATCGCCTGTCTGCGAACTGTAACGAAGATACCCGAAGTGAACTTTGCTTTTGGAGAGCGGCCACTTTTTCTTTTGACAACTGTACATAAGTTTCTATTGTTTTTCGTTTTTTTTCGTACGTGTCCACAGCTGTGGAGTAACGGTTAGCACGTCTGACCGTGTAATTATCGGGCACGGGTTCCAACAAGTTACCTAGTTGAGGTTTTTTTCCGGGATTTTCTCTCATCCCATTAAAAGCAAATGCTGGATAATATTCGACGCTAAACCCTGGACTCATCTCGCTACCGCTATCACCTTCAGGAATCGTCACGGAACGATCGTCAGGCTCGGAACTATTCTGTGACCACTCTATGTTTCTTATAGCAATGTTAAATTCCGATATCCTTTACTCAGAAATACATATGATGATATATATGGACATCATTCGTGAATCCGACGCTGACAGATACACCAATCCAAGCCCTTCCTATACCAGCATCAGATACCCGAACTACCCCCAAGATTCCCCCAGTCTATTTTGACTATTGCAGATGATTGATGAAATGAGAGGGAGGTGAAGAGTCTTGGTAGAATAATAGAAACGAGAGTACCTCGAGAAAAACGATCTGCAACATTTGTTTTCTCCATCACAAATTTCACCATGGTGTGGTAAAGGATCGAATCTGGACTGCCTAACAGAAGACAGCGAGGCAGCGCTTGAGACTCAATTCTAACGTGTACCAGATATTTTCATTTTCTGGTAATATGCCTATTACTTGTTCTCCTGCAAAATGAAAAGTGCAAAGTTTGGTTTTTCAAATTGGATGTTTACCCATAGGTGACTTTTCTTCTCTTTCGAGGGCAAGTACTATCTCCCCATTCATTAATTGACTAATCGTGCCATTTTCTCATTTCTGTTTACGTGAAACCCTGTTATCTCCGACCAATGGCGTACACAGAATTTTATGAAGGAGGGGGATCATTATTAAAATTGTTTACAATTTACATTAGGCTATTCGTATTTTCAGTGTTGTATATTATTATTATTATTATTATTATTATTATTATTATTATTATTATTATTATTATTATTATTATTATTATTATTATTATTATTATTATTATTATGTTACGGTATATTTATTAATTTTACACTATGTTCTAACAGAAATATCTTTGAAACGCAATTTTTTCACAGACATCCTATTTGTAACAAATTTTAACTTGTTTAATTTTGTATAAATAAAATGCTTCTGTCATGATTACACTTATACAGTAATTAATATATACACAAGATGTTAAAAAAGTATCCAATATTTTATGAGGTGATAATATGCATGAACACAAGAAAAAAATGTCTAATAAACATGGGTCATACAACACATACTTTCTAAGATCTGTACACTTGTTCATAGGAGGTGCAAAATGTGACGTTCATTTATAGTAATGCATTTTTCTGCCCTACAATACAGCAGACTCACCACCATTGGCATGGAATACTGATACGTCGCTAGGAATACTGGAAGCAAAAGTTTCGTTGCGGATATGAGCGGGGTTCAGCAGAGATGGTGTTGTGAATTTTTGTAATCAGCATGTGTGGGCTGATGAAAATTCCCATGCAGTTCAAGAAACAAGGCATCAGCACCGATTTTCAATCAACGTATATGCAGGCGTTCTTGGCGATAGATTAAAGACCATATGTGCTACCAAAGAGATTAACTGGGGCTCGTTATCAGGACTACCTTGCCTACCTTGCTGGAGTATGTACCATGTCAGCAAAGACTACAGATGTGGTTCATACATGATGGCACACCAGCACATTTTTTCTGCAATGAGCGTGAACACCTGACGCTGAAATTTCAGGACTGCTAAATTGACTGGGCAGGCCCCACACCTTGGCCTGCTCGTTCCCCGAACCTCAATCCCCTAGACTTTTCGTTATCAAGAACAATCAGGTCAATTTCAAAGAGTGCGTGATTCCTTACGCTGGAGGGCATAGGAATGCACTGCCATGAATGGACGTCACATTGAGCACCTCCTATGAACAAGTGTACAGATCTTAGAAAGTGTGTGTTGTAGGACCCATGTTTATTAGACATTATTTTCTTGGTTTAATGCATTCTAGTACCTTCTAAAATATTGGATATTTTTTTAACATCTGCATACAGTAAACAGTTATTTCTATGTGACAGATAGGCGGTAGATCTCTCTATAATAAAGATAGCATTGTTATAATTCGAACGTGCCGCAGCACCAAGCACAGGGATTATATTGAAGGAGGGGTAGGAGGACTATGTCGGTGTAGATTTTGTTACCCTAAAAGTGAAAAATTATATAAGGGAAAAGATAAGGGATAAAAAATATTCAAGTTTAAATTTGTCAAAATTTTTAATTCGGGAGGGGGTCATACTCGATAACCCCCCCCTTGCGTACGCCCCTATCTCGACACATTGTACCCGTATAATGATATTCCATGTATCATCGTTTCAAGTTATCAAGTTATAGATAGACCGGTAATCTATACTTATAATAAATCTGTAGCCGAAATTTTTCTGGTAATTTTCGATTTTCCAAAAATAATTGGTCCTAACATATATAATTAACCACCCTGAAACCGAAAATCGCATTTTTGAAATTTTTGTTTGTATGTCTGTCTGTATGTTTGTTACCTTTTCACGCGATAATGGCTGAACCGATTTATATGAAAATTGGAATATAAATTACGTTCGTTGTAACTTAGATTTTAGGCTATATGGCATTCAAAATACTTTATTAAAAGGGGGGTTATAAGGAGGCCTGAATTAAATAAATCGAAATATCTCGCTTATTATTGATTTTTGTGAAAAATGTTACATGACAAAAGTTTTTTTAAAAATGATGTCTGATAAGTTTTATTCTTTACAAAATTTTTATAGGACTGATATTTAAGGAGATAAATGAGTTTTAAAATTGAAATAACGCCATCTAAGAGGGTGCAATGAATTAAGAACAAATGACTTCGTCTGTAAGAGGCCTTGGACAACAGCAATCGAAACAGGGGCCTTGGACATCAACAATCGAAAGCTACTAAACATAGCCTACAGAAATGTTTCTGTGTATGTATGAAGTAATATCAGAAGCTAAATTAACCGATTTGTATAATTAATTATTATTTCACCATTGGAAAGTGTAGTTTCTCTAGATGGACATAATGCTATAATGTTATTACAGTAACGTCTGAGTAAATCGAGGACAGGTAAGATTAAAATAGCTTCTTATGCACAGAAAATTTGATAGGCTATTTTGTACATTCGTTTTCTGTATTTCTTAAAATAATATTTATGTACACTCATTTTAATCTCAGAGAATTAACGAACAACGAGAGTGTATTGATTTAGTATGCAGTAATAGTACGTTAGCTTAGCAATACATTATTTTATAATTCAAATTTTAACTATGCTCAATTGAATCGTGTTAAAATACATAAAATATACTCGTATATGCAATAAATGCAATGCAAAAAAAATGGGTAATGAGCGAAGCATATTATCTTGCGCTGTTGTAAAAGTTGTTCCCTGGATCAAACGTCCTATTTTATTATGTAATTACATTATATTTATTTCTAACAGGTGCAGCGGAGCGCACGGGTACGGCTAGTGATTTAATATTTCTGTTTTTCCTTCTCTATGGCGCAAGTACAAGCTTTTCTGTTTAGAATTAAGTGGACCAAGTTCGAGATTCATTTATCTCTCACATATTTCGGTTCCTTGTGTTAACGTTTTCTTAAGCCACGTCTACCGCATGAATAGGGAGCACACCACTACTTATCAACATACCATGCTAGTTGATAATAATTGTTACGCGAGTGGCGATCTGAAAGGGCTAAGAGGACAAATTACTTTGTACCTTTGTAAATACAGTAATATAAAATGATAAAGTCTATTCAGAGTGGTGCGACAACGATATGAGTATGATGATGATGATAATGATAATAATAATAATAATAATAATAATAATAATAATAATAATAATAATAATAATAATAATAATAATACAAAAACGACGGAATTGTAGCGAAATGAATTACACTCCGTAATTTTCATCATATATCTTACAGGATTACGAAAACTGCAAGGGGATTCTAGAGCTTCCGCAAATAAAATTACGAAGAGGAATAGCGAGATAAACGAAATAGAGAAGTAAATGTTAACAAGAAGGAAAATTGGAAAACACGCACTATAGGGGAACGATTTGTAATACGGTTGCAACTATAGGTCTGTTACATTTCTGCCAAAATATATCCCAATAGAAACGACTAGCCCTGAAAAATGCAAAAAGAGAAGATCATACTAAAAAAAAAGGAACAAACTTGGTTTTAAAAATATGGAAGAGGAGGAGAAGAAGATAAATTACAAGAAGAAGAAAGGTGATAAGACTCCTGTCTTAATAAACGTCATCATACTATGCTACATCTGGAAGATCAAGGCATTCATACACGAAAATGGATATGAAAATAATATTTTGTCAATTCGTTCATTCGCACGACTAATGATAAGGAATCGATTCGTGGTATGAACGAATCATTACGTAACGTAACGTAACGAATAGGTATGGTATCGTAACCAATAACAAGATTCTAATTAATTGCTTGAGGTAAACCACCGTGACCAAAACGGGTGTCGTGATTACATCGTGTAATCATAGACATTCAAACGGGTACGAGGAGTTTCCTGTACATTGCTGTGTGCTTCATTCATGTACTGAAGGCAAGCAGTGGCGGTATCATGTCGCTCTAAAAAACTCTGTCTCTACATGCAGTAAGAGGATGTTTCGTAAAGAATGAGAAGAAGTTTTTTGTTGTTCTGTCGAACAAAATGTAATATGTTTACTTTGTTCAACGGTTCAATTGGGAGTATATAGAAACATTAATGCCACGCTGAATGTATTATTATTATTATTATTATTATTATTATTATTATTATTATTACTAAGCACTAAATACGTGTTTCTATAATTCTTCTGTGGGTGCATGAATATTGATATTTTTAGATCTTCTCCCTAGAAGAATACAATTATTACGGTTTTATCGCAATTTTAAGTCAAAACCTATGGAGTAACGGTTAGCATGTCTAGCTGCGAAACCCGGTGGCCCGGGTTCGATTCTCGGTCGGGGCAAGTTACCTGGTTGAGGTTCTTTACGGGGTTTTCCCTCAACCCAATATGAGCAAATGCCGGGTAACTTTCGGTGTTGGACCCCGGACTCATGTCACCGGCATCATCACCCTCATCTCATCCAGACGCTAAATAACCTAAGATGTTGATAAAGCGTCGTAAAATAACCAACTAAAATAAAAAAGTATAATCTCAATTTTGATCTTCTTAATCTTTAGATGAGGGTAATTATTTATTCATTTAATAATAATAATAATAATAATAATAATAATAATAATAATAATAATATTGTAGAAATACTGTTTCAATATTATGTGCCAAGAAACTTAAATCATAGCCAGGTAGAGAAAGATGAGATAAATAAATGTAAGGAAGTCAGCTACCTAATGGGGCTTGAAATATCTCTTGCTCTAAAGCCTTTTAATAGAACAGAATTTCTCAAAAGAGTAATGATTAAAATAGCTTAAATAACTTGTCGATACTTACTTACTTACTTACAAATGGCTTTTAAGGAAGCCGAAGGTTCATTGCCGCCCTCACATAAGCCCGCCATCGGTCCCTGTCCTGTGCAAGATTAATCCAGTCTCTATCATCATACCCCACCTCTCTCAAATCCACTTTAATATTATCCTCCCATCTACGTCTCGGCCTCCCTAAAGGTCTTTTTCCCTCCGGTCGCCCAACTAACACTCTATATGCATTCCTGGATTCGCCCATACGTGCTACATGCCCTGCCCATCTCAAACGTCTGGATTTTAAGTTCCTAATTATGATATGTGAAAAATACAATGCGTGCAGTTCTGCGTTGTGTAACTTCATCCCGCTTAGCCCCAAATATTTTCCTAAGCACCTTATTCTCAAACACCCTTAACCTATGTTCCTCTCTCAGAGTGAGAGTCCAAGTTTCACAACCATACAGAAGAACCGGAAATATAACTGTTTTATAAATTCTAACTTTCAGATTTTTGGACAGCAGACTGGATGATAAGAGCTTCTCAACCGAATAATAACACGCATTTTCCATATTTATTCTGCGTTTAATTTCCTCCCGAGTGTCATTTATATTTGTTACTGTTGCTCCAAGATATTTGAATTTTTCCACCTCTTCGAAGGATAAATCTCCAATTTTTATATTTCCATTTCGTACAATATTCTCGTCACGAGACATAATCATATACTTTGTCTTTTCGGGATTTACTTCCAAACCGATCGCTTTACTTGCTTCAAGTAAAATTTCCGTGTTTTCCCTAATCGTTTGTGTATTTTCTCCTAACATATTCACGTCATCTGCATAGACAAGAAGCTGATGTAACCCGTTCAATTCCAAACCCTGTCTGCTATCCTGAACTTTCCTAATGGCATATTCTAGAGCGAAGTTAAAAAGTAAAGGTGATAGTGCATCTCCCTGCTTTAGCCCGCAGTGAATTGGAAAAGCATCAGATAGAAACTGACCTATACGGACTCTGCTGTATGTTTCACTGAGACACATTTTAATTAATCTAACTAGTTTCTTGGGAATAACAAATTCAATAAGAATATCATATAATACTTCCCTCTTAACCGAGTCATGTGACTTTTTGAAATCTATGAATAACTGATGTACTGTACCCTTATACTCCTATTTTTTCTCCATTATCTATCGAATACAAAAAATCTGATCAATAGTCGATCTATTGCGTCGAAAACCGCACTGATGATCCCCAATAATTTCATCTACGTACGGAGTTAATCTTCTC
The DNA here is from genome assembly GCF_040183065.1 of Periplaneta americana. Classification (NCBI taxonomy): domain Eukaryota; kingdom Metazoa; phylum Arthropoda; class Insecta; order Blattodea; family Blattidae; genus Periplaneta; species Periplaneta americana. The sequence continues at coordinate 101,974,118 of NC_091124.1, forward strand.
AAAAGAATATTGGACAAAATTTTGTACGACGTCAACAAAAGTGATATTCCTCGAAAGTTACCACAGTTGGTTTTGTCCCCCTTTTTAAAAATAGGTACAATTATGGACTCCTTCCATTGTTGTGGTACAATTTCCTTTTCCCAAATAGCAAGTACAAGTTTATAAATTTCGCTACATAATGCCCTTCCACCCTCTTGTATCAATTCTGCTGGAATTTGATCGATACTTGGAGACTTGTACTTTTTCAGATTTTCTATCGAAATTTCGACTTCTGAAAGCGTGGGTTCGGGTATAAATGCCTTAGCAGTTTGTATTTCAATTTCGTCCCGATCATTTCTATTTGGCCTATGTACATTTAGTACTTGTCGATAAGAAGTTTTTAATTTTGAAAAACTACGAATTTCTCGACGAAGCATCGAGAGAAGAATTTAGAAAATTCCTGATTATATTCAAGAGGAAGGTTAAAAAGAGAAGCAAGAAAAATCGTACATTATTCACTGGCTCTTGAAGACAGCAGTGACATTACTGCTACAGCAAAGCTTGAGATTTTTTCCGCAGGATTGATCAAGATGTTAGTACAGATACCACCACTGATTGTAGTTTTCATGCTAAGTACCTTTCCTCCGTCACCTTACTTCATAGGCTATCTGTCGCATGTAATCACTGCAGCTCGTGTTTTGGTCACCGCTGAGGTAAACTGTCAGCAGTGTCATTTTGGAACCGTGCCGAATGCTCCTGAGACAGCAGAGGGAAAGACCGTATGTTATTTTAGCAAGATCATGTTAAATATCTGATGATATATATGACACGCCAATAGACAGCTGATAATATGCAAAGAATTCTAACTCTTCTGTGCAAAATACTATAATATGTATAATGAAAGAAAGGGACAATATTGGAATTAAAATACTGGATTTGTGAAGATGGAAAATAATGAGTACGTACCTCAAATTTGCATGGTTAAATAAGGATGTAATGTAAAAAATTAAGGCTGAGTTCATGAAAGATAATAGTTAAGGAACACTGTCTTGGATCAGCTTGTAGATTAATGGAGGTCATGGTAAGTTCCAGCCATTCAGAAAACCATCCATTGTCTGAACTCTCATACCAAAGACGTAAAACGTTTTCATTCGTTCGCGTGCAAAAGGGAAGAGTCGTGTGAGTCGTTCGTTCAAGATTCAAAAGAATACAGTGGAATCTCTTAAGTTCAACAGAAAACAAGTTCGACATCCTACAGTTCGACTGCTTACGTAGGAGTATTAGACACTCCCCTATACGGGCACTAAGAAATGGGTTTGCCATTTGAATGGGAATTGGTTCTGTGTCTTGTAGTGATAACTTTGTTAAAGGAAAACAGAATATTTCATTGATTAAGACATCCATATTTAATCACTTATTTTAAATTAATGAACTTTTCTTTATCTATTTGAGAATTGTGCCGTTTGTGTGAGGAACTGTCGAAACCCACTGTGGTACTAGAAGCGCATACACATGTCTCGGGGCGGGCAGAAAATGCAAGTACAGTACTGTATTCGTATATGGATAATCAATAAGAATTTGTATTCATTTCATCTGCCACACCCACTAACCTTATTGGACTGAACTTTCAATTCTGTTCAGTCGAACTTAGGAGAATCCACTGTACTTGGAATCAAATGTTAGATCGAGTTGTGAATGAATTGTGAACAACTAGAACAGATTTGCTATGCAGGGCTAAATCGTTGGAATCGACTCCTGCAAGACAATCGTGCAGCCCAACTTTACATCAAACCGTAAACCAAGTTTTGCGTTATACCGCGATTGGCTTTCGCATAACTTGCCGGAATAAAAACAATTTCATAAAGTCAGGGAAAAAGTGTCGGTGAGAGGATCAACTGAACGCAGTTCAAACAAAACAAAACGCCGCCTGTACCGGACACACGTCACAGCGCTGTCAGCCATATTTCTGACTGTCCGGCCAATTACGTGCCGTCACTTGTCTCCCGCGACGTGCGCCACCCTCCGGCTCCACAGTTGTCAACCGGATTTCTTTACATAATCTGTGCAAGTGGCCGCGTCGTTAAGCACGGAAACCAAAGTGTGACAAGTGACGATCACAAGTCGAGGTCTGTCCACGGACAGGAGCAAAGTTCAGGATCGAAGGGTCAGATTAACACAAAGGAGCAAGGAACGTATAAAATGTTTCATTGCAGCTTCAAACACGGCTGTCGTGTGACAGGAGTCGGGTTCCGCCGAGGGAAGTTCGAGTTGGAAAAAGAAGCGGCGAGATATCTTGGCTTCGTTTCAAAGCACAAAAGAAATCCATTCCCTGCTCCATGCTAGTTTCCAAGTGAAGCGTAGCCTATTCACCTAAGATGTCCAGCAATTCTGTTTCTTCCAAGTGCGTCGCTCTTAAATTATGAATCTCATAAGTTTTATCGTATCGTATATCACATAGACTGCTTGCTCAATGTCTGCCATTATTAAATCAGTTTTAATATACGCAATATAAAGTGTCAACATTTGAAGAAGATATCACACAAACCTTCGCTTTATCATTTTCGGTGAATATTCATTCAAAGGTGATGATTCAACGAACGTAAACAAGTATTGAAAGTGCTCCATGTTTTTGGTGAGGATATTAATTTCCGCTTGTGATGATAGTCTGCTGATAGAGTGGACCGCGGCGGCCTTAGATTGGGCGAGAGTTGCCGCACGTACTGCCAGATTCACATGTAAACAGCCGGCAAGTTCACTATATCCCTAGACGCACTGTATATCTCGTAAATATTGCAAAACTTGTAAAACATAAATAGGAATATTCACTTCCAGAAGGAAAACTTATGCAGAAGGTGAAAATATGAACAAGGAGTGGTAATATGGGCTACCTCGTTTTTTTACTATCCTATATGGTATTGTTAACTAGCGAAAAAGCTCTAAAAGTACATCTCGTGTCCATCAGTCTGCGTGCACAAAGACACAAACCAGTTGCCTTTGAGGTGTGGATGTGGTGTGTCTTACGTACAGTATATCTCATCAATTTCAAAGTTTTTGCAGGTATGTATTTTCAATTTTATTGAAAGAAATATATTTCGTCTTTAGTAATCACGCTTGATGTGTTGCACTGATTAAGAATAGCTCTATCACATGGCATAAGAGTGATATTTATTTAATACAACAATTGCCATACATAACCTTAGAAACTTTCATGAGTCGATGGAAATACAGGCCCATTCTTAAATTATATAATATTAAGATTGTTAATCATAACTCAAATCGCATTATTAATTCTAGAATCAGCAGTGGCTATTATTCAATCCTATAGGGCTACCGCTATGTGTCAAATATGGGATAGGTAGCCCATATTACCAGCACGTTAACACGTCCTGTATTTTACTATCGTGATTTGCGTTATTTGTTACAGAATATTGCCATTGATATGACACAGGTTTTCTGCTTATGTTTCTTTGTTTTTCCAATTTTATTTTCAAATTTTTGTGGTAGCCTATATTTAGACGCCACTAACTACAGAGAACTAGTTCGTCTTTCTTTCAAAAAGAAATAAATGCAAATATCTATTGCAACTATTGACCTTTAAGACTAGAAATATTGTATATGAATAATTATTTTGTATGTAAATAAAGATTTCCAATATGTCACACCATCTTCCATTATTATGAGGAAAACGAAATGATAGCCCATATTTCCACCTTCTCCTCTAACTTTTCAAATAAACCTAGTTTATTATTAGATCCAGAATTTAAACATGGAAATTATAAAAACTTTGTTGAATAATATACTAATCTGTACTGTGTACAAAAGTGATATTCTTTAAAAGTATGCCATGCCCGGCGACTTGCCGTGCATTTAATTATACCTACAAAAGCAGATTTCGATAAGGATATACTTCAAAGTATGTACATTTCCCTACTTTTAGTTAATAAGCTTTCTTCTACCCTAGTTCATATATATAAAAGATAGCTCATCCCTATGTTAAAATCGGTAGCACTTTGAAGAGAACAACCACCAGGATCGCCACCTGTCCGCCGTAAACGAACACGAGATGGCAGTACAGTCGCTTATGCAATTCAAATGGGAGTTATGACGTGACTCCTTATGTAACAACTAGATGGCAGCATAGTAAATCTGACAAAACTTGTTACCGTCAAAGCCTGTAAGGCCGAGCAATCTGGGTATATATGATCTAGACTTTTACTATTGCTCGCCGTATTTCTTAAAGAGGTGAATATTTTACGGTAATGACTGCTAAATATAAAGTTCTAATCATTTTACTATAGTTGTTGATGCTTGCTTGAAGTCGGCACTCCTTCTGTTTTCCGCTTATGTTTATTAGAAACTTTTGTGACAAGATATTTTCACTGAACAAAACAACAGTAAAACATTTAGTGAAGAAAATCTCAGAATGAGTTTTATTACCTAGTTCTACATACTCGTAAGTATAAGGTAAATTCATTATCGTAATTTTAATGCTACTTACGTACTTACAAATGGCTTTTAAAGAACCCGGAGGTTCATTGCCGCCCGTCATCGATCCCTATCCTGAGCAAGATTAATCCTGTCTCTATCATCATATCCCACCTCACTAAAATCCATTTTAATAACTACATTCCCACCTACGTCTCGGCCTCCCCAAAGGTCTTTTTCCCTCCGGCTTCCCAACTAGCATTTTATATGTATTTCTAGATTCGCCCATACGTGCTACATGTCCTGTCCATCTCAAACGTCTGGATTTAATGTTCCTAATTATGTCAGGTGAAGAACACATTGCCTGCAGTTCTGCTTTGTGTAACTTTCTTCATTCTCCTGTAACTTCATCCATCTTAGCCCCAAATGGTCTCCTAAGCACCTTATTCTCAAACACCCTTAATCTCTGTTCCTCTTTCGAAGTGAGTGTCCAAATTTCAGAACCATACAGAACAACCAATACTATTTGTATAATTGTAGTTGTATGTTGCTTTACGTCATGATCATAGGTAATAACTTTGTACCAAAACAATAGATTTCAGCGAGGAATATACATATCACCCGCCCTCGCTTTGCTCCCAGATGTTAGAGATTGTACACAGTTCACATAAGCAACGTGTAGTATCATTCTGTGGAGTTAGGTTCAAACGTGAATAGTTTTAAGAATATTGTTAACATATATTAATAGTTTAGGTTATGAACAAAGGGAGCTATTCTGTTATTATTGTATTATTTACGTAATGTTAATAATATGCTTGATTCCAAAAAGGAAACTCATCTGTTAAAAAATAATTACGCAAATAGGAGTATGTAAAACGTTTATTTTTTCCCCGAATTATTCTTGGTTAAATGGTTGAAAGACAAGTTTATTTACAAACCGTCAATACTTGTTTGTCTTGTTGGTCTGTTGACGTCTCGTGCTGCTGTGCTACTATGCATTCGGTTGCGCTTCAGTCCAAGTTCATTAAACATCAGAATTACGATGCGAACTTCCTAGCTGTCATTACAGTAGAAATGAAGAATTTCTTGATAACAATTATGGGTTTAATGTTATGTGCCACATACGAGATAAACTATTAGATTCACAAAGTTGTAGTTTCACCTGATGATAGTAAGATAATACTGTATCATATTTCAGATATGCTCCTTGTAACGTAGAACGAATATTTTCAGGGTACAAATGCTTTATTTTATCTGAATATAATAAGAGTATTTCTTTAAGAAAATCAAAGTGTTAATTGTTATTTGTTATAATGAGGCTAGAATTATACATTGTATTATTTGTAAGTTATTTTTATATGTATGGGTAAATGATTTTATATTGGGAGTTACGAAGTTTATAATTACAAATTATTGTTATGTTTATATATTATTCGTTTATTGTTTTCTTTTTCTGAGGTCGTGGACGATTGGAGCACAAGTTTGGTTATCACGTGGCTGTACATGTTTGTCGTTCTGGTTCATTGACATTGAGAGCTGCGCTACTGCTTTTAATTCGGTAGAATATAGTCCAAGCTCACACAACTTAATAGTTTCGGTACCAACTTCCTATCTGTGGTCATGATCATTAATATGATCACCATGGTCACACTTTCATCAATAATTTGGATTTTCGGTCCGTTTCGTTCTATCATGAGTAGGCCTGCAGTTAATTCAAATTAGAGAATCTGTGGTATTCGGGTAAAGGGAGATAAGTCATTTGTTGTGCAAACGGAGTTTTGTTCCCCAGGAGAATACACAAGTTAAATATCTACAAGTGGGTGTGCAAATATAATAACACTAATATTGATGTGTTTTATTTGAGTATAAACTTATTTGCAATAAAGTTTCGATGTTTAATTTTCATTTAACTGAAGACTCATTTTTATGACTTATCTCCCTTTACCCAAACACCACTTAAATAGGGTGAGATTCACTTATATGAGATGTACATTGCTCATGGCTCTCATTTAAAGTGCCTAGGGCAGGCATGTCAAAACCCTGCACATTGTGCAGTAGCGAACATTGTGCACTTGTCTCTGTGCGATGTGCTGTTCCTATTCCCCTACCTGGAGGGAGTGAATCGGCTTGGATGGGAACGCGACAGGGCTGTACATTACCTGCAGTAGTAGAACAACTTTGGTTTCAGTAACACAGATCAGTACGGGTGTGCTCATTGAGCTGTGATTGTGAATGCATTATGAAAAATAAAGTGAGGAGTCCACAGATATAACGAAGAAGAGAAATCACGAATCATATAACATAACTGTTATGTTTTCCTCAGCCAACAGTAATTATTTTAAAATGAAAGGCTTTCATCACATCATGTGGACCTAATAGTGACGTGAGAATTTAAATCAGATTAGTAAAGTTCTCAAAATATAATATTCGCCAGCTCTTATTTCTTAATTAGTACTCTCACGGCAAGAAAAACATAAAGGCACATAATTAATTTTATTTAGTAATTCTATATTAGAAATTTTAATATATTTTAATTTCTGTGCAATGTTTCTACAGTTTATAAAAATTATTTAAATCGGAAATGCAATAGTTATAAGCAGACACTGCTGCTGCTGCTAATAATAAAAGCAATAATAATAATAATAATAATAATAATAATAATAATGAAACAAGATTGCAGTATTAAACGTAAACTACATTTAAAACGTATTTTTTCATCTGGAGTGACAATAAAGTTAATGAACTTATATTGAAAATTGCATAGGTAGAAAACTTTATTTCTTTTAATTTCTTTCAATATATAGGCCTCTGTCCAAGATACTTTCAAAATAAATACAAAGAAAATCAATTAATTCTAACTCCATATGAAAAAGTTCTTTCTTCTGTGCATGTGTATACATTTTCAATCGCCTGTAAACTCTCAATCCCTCTTTTACCTCTTATCCCCTCTCACTCCTTTTCCGTACAGCGACCGAGCGTTCTCAGCAAACTATTCCGCTCGCGAGTCGCGAGTGTGCTCAGTGAGTACAAATCGTGTACACTCCTTTTGTAGAAGAAGCAGCCTTCTTCGACCGATATGTTTCTGTTTCATTTTCTGCTATCTACAGTTTTTTTTTTACTTTAGCAGGTTATTTTACGACGCTTTATCAACATCTTAGGTTATTTAGCGTCTGAAGGTGATAATGCCGGTGATATGAGTTCGGAGTCCAGCACCGAAAGTTACCCAGCATTTGCTCATATTGGGTTGAGAGAAAACCCCGGGAAAAACCTCAACCAGGTAACTTTTCCATACCGGGATTCGAACCCGAGCCACCTGGTTTCGGTCCTGTTGTAGAAGAAGCACCCTTCTTCGACCGATATGTTTCTGTTTCATTTTCTGCTATGTATGGGTACAGTATTTTTTTATTTTAGCAGGTTATTTTACTTCCGTTACTCTACAGCTGTGGACTGGGAACCCATCTACAGTATCTGGTAAGAAATGGTAAATATGTGCATCACATCCTATAAATTCCGTACTCTTGTGCCTTAAATAGGACATAATTATTGTAGATTTCGTATTTCTTGCATCCTTTGTATACTTATGTATAGACATACGTTTGAAGAATGTAGGCCTACCAATTTTTTTATTAAACATTAAATTACCTAAAATTTGTTATAGTTTTACCAATTTACTAATAATTGTATTTTCATTATCTCATATTAAATTTAATAAGCGTTACTTTTCTACTTGGACATACCAATCTTCAGCTATAACTAAGCAACCTAGTTTACGGTAGTTATATGTTTCTACAGGTAATCGAAGTATTTGTATTTTGACGATTATTGTTTTCTTTCCTTCCTTGCAGCATATATTTCAATTATTATTAGATATTCTTTTTGTAATTTAAGTCGTAAATGCATTATTCTATCGTTAGGTAAATTAAAAGAATTATTTTTTTTATCCTTCGATTTTTGTTCAATTAAAGTTCTTACACCTGAAAATCCCCATCGGTTTATGCCTGATACAACGAATATTAAGATAAGTTTCTGGAACCTTTACGCTTGTTGCGATGAGAGCAAAAAGAAATTAATTTTCATTATTATTTTTTTATTTGATTTGCAGTGCAAACTAGGCCTCATATTCTACGTTCCAATTTTAATTATTCCATTGAACTTAGTCGTCATCATTTGATGAAATGATGTATCATTGAAGTGAGTTCTTCTGGTCGAATTGTTGTTGTTGTAGTTTAGTCAACTGTCCGAAGATAAGCCTGAACTTCACAAGTGATACCAACATGACACCATTTATGGGGCAACTAGGTAGGAGATAATGTGGCATGGTGGCCAGTTCCTTCCCCCCTCCCTTCATTGTATTCATGACTGATTGCTAATGAACAAATTACATTAATCATATTTCAGATATAGAATAACTCTTCTCGGGTTCTCAGCCAAGTGAGTTGGAGATTAGCTTCCAAGCTTTCGACGGCTAGCTCTGCCATCTTATTCAGGGAATGAAGTTCACTAGCTCTGCCATCTTCTTCAGGGAATGAAGAAGATGGCAGAGCTAGCCGTCGAAAGCTTGGAAACTAATCTCCAACTCACCTGGCTGAGAACCCGAGAAGAGTTATTCTACATCAAACGCCGGGAAAGCCTCAAGTCATACATATTTCAGATGCATACCAACAAATTGTTTTCCCTCTGACACATATCGTCAAGTGAGATGTACTGCCTGAACCTCAATCAGAGGCGATGATCAAATTATTACATTTAAAATGTTAATATAGAACAAAGACATATTCCTAAGCTATGTGAGTGCATAATATTCCAGCTTTATTTGCGCACAAGTCTATAATTTTTTTTATTCACAAAGTGCAGTTATCTTGGAAACTGAATTGCATTTATCATCGATCAGAAGACAATCATGTTTATTGCTACATACACCAGTGTGCAGAAAGTTTAAGTGTGAGCCATATTTAAAGGAATTGACTTGTTCTATTAGTTTATTGGTTAAGACGATATTATATTTCATTGCAGATTTTCTTCAGATTAACAATAATGTTTCTAGGAAATCGAGTTCGTGGAGAGCAGATAGGATGTTCATTTTGTTAATTCTGCAGTTAATTACAATAGGAAGAGCAGAAAAAGGCATAGCATTATTTGTATTTATGCGTTACATAGATATTATTATATTCGTGTAACTGAATTTGCTTCAACTTCAGTCATGTTCGGCAGTAAACAGGGATGAAAATGAGTCCCTGTTTTTATTTTTATTTTTCATTTATTTATTAAATCTGACAGGATTAAGGCCATAAGGCCTTCTCTTCCATCCTAACAGATAGCACATATAAATACAAAAAAAGAAATACAAACACAGATGAAAATAACACATATTAAATTAAAGCCCTATAGAGGGTCAACAGAGTGAAAAGAAGACTATAGAGCTCTCATCGAGTTAATACAATAAAAAAAGAAAGAAAACAGAGATAGCAATGATGATAGTGATAACTCATAATAATAATAATAATAATAATAATAATAATAATAATAATAATAATAATAATAATAATAATAATAAATACATTACATATTAATTGTCAATTTTACAACAGCATAGTTACAATATTTACTATATGTCATGGGTTAAGCCAAAGTTGCGAAACCTAACAGGTGTTCAGCAAGCAATTCCATGAACTAGAATGTGATTTTTTAATTTAAATTTGAATTTTGATATTGTCCGACAGTCTCTGACATGGTCAGGGAGAGAGTTCCAGAGGCGTGGAATAGATATGCTGAAAGATTAGGAGTAGAAGGATGTTCTGTGCAGAGGAATAGAGAGAAGGTACATGTTCCGGGTTCGAGGTAGTGAAAGGTAAACAAAACGAGATGCTAGGTAAGAGTGTGTGGAGGTGTGGATGATTTTAAATAGTAATAAGAGAGAGTTGAAGAATCTTCTTTCTTTAAGTGGACTCCAAGACAACAATTCTAGTGACGGTGTTACAAGATCGAATTTTCTAATGTTACAAAGAAACGAACGCAGATGTTGTGAACACGCTTAGTCTATGGGCAAGGTCAGTATTTAGATTCGTTAATAGAGAATAGCAATAATCGAAGTGGGGCATCACTAAAGTTTGGTTCAGGTTCTTTTTAAGGCTGAGAGGTAAAACGTTGGTTAAATTACACAGAAGTAAGAAATATGACGAGTGTCTGAGAAGTGTGACTGGCAGTTGCAAGTGCCGGGCTGTGCTGTGTCCGAGCCCGGGCCCACGGCGCGGCGAGCTGTCGTGCGCTGTCCTCCGCTGCTCGCTCGTATTGATCCACCCGGCCGGCCTCCGGTTCACCTCCCGCTTTTTGTGCCCGCACGCCGCACCACTTCCACTCGTGACGCAGACGTCCCTACTCACTCCTCACTCAATCACTTTTTTACTCACTTCTCACTCATATATTCCTCGGTTATTCTTTCTTCCTCACACACTCGTATATTGGTTCCCTCGCTTACACAACCATCCGCTTATTCGTCCTCTCGTACAGTCATTCACCAATATCCTCGCTTGCTTATTCTTGCTCTAACATTTTCATACGTTCCCTCGCACACTTATTCACCCACACTAACATGCTCGTGCATCGTCTGCTTATTCCTAGTCTCATAATATATACCCACTCTCTCCTATATCCTCAATTATTCGTCCTCACACATAACCATATATACGTTCGCTTGCTCGTGAACTCTCATAACTCACTGACTCATGAATTCTCTTATTTGTAGTCTCACTTCTCCATACATCCGTTCCTTGTGCACTCATTGAATCATAAATATTCTCTCTACCTCATACTGATACATTCATTTGCTTATTACTTTCGAAAACTCTCATATATCCACTTGAGTATTCGATCTCTCATAAATTTACATTCTTTTGGTTATTCGTTCTCAGGCATAGTACATATTCGTTCGTTACCCGTTCTTTCCCTCACTCATGTATTCTGTTCTGTTATACACTGATAATGATATATCGTCGATTTCTTGGTTAAAGTGATCTAGTCCAAAACGTAAAATTGTTGGGAAAAGCCATTTAAAGGTTCAATGATCCATCCAAAAATCACTGTACTTCTTTAGATGTTAGTACCGGTAATTAGTTATTTTGAAGATAAATGTACCATGTTATTAGTTTTTAATATAGAAGTATGTGTTATATTTTCATAATGGTTGGAAGCCTTCAATGTGACTTGGTCTCTTTTACCAATAAACCGACGATATATTATCTCATTCCTTTCTTTTCCACATGCTCAAAATTTGTTTGTTAATTTTCTCTCTCGTTTACAATTTTCAGCTACATGTCCATTCGTCACATGTATGTGTCTTCTTTTCTTCTATTATCTACTTGAAATTCATTCTATCATAGATTCGTTAAAGCATTCTCTAACTTACACATGAAAAGTCCACTGCAAGAATGATGGATGTCACTTTCTTGTCGAAAATGAACCAAGACTGTCAATGCATAGCTTAAGACATATAGAATGTACATAGAGAGTTATATGGCATTAACACTGATAGTAATTGTCCAGTAATAATCGAAAATCACAATTAAGCTTTGAGCGCTAAGCATTTGAAACTTTCAATTGCTTCTCCTGAAAAATGTATTCCAAATGACATCCATCATTCTTGCAGTGGACTCTTCATATATGTTCTTTTGTCCTTAATTTCTTTTCTTACACACATTCATCACCTCTGACTGAAGTTCTGGTCGATATCTCACTTGATATATTTCAGAGGAAGAATAATTGTTTGTATGCCAATGAAGTGTGATAAGTGGAATATGTACATATACAGAGTGATTCACTAGGATTTACCGTCACTTACGGAGCTTATTTCCGAAGACATTCTGAGCAAAAATGTCATATAAACATGTACCTAATGTCAATATTTTCAGAGTTACAATAATTTGAAATTGTTACTAAAATACCTTTTTTCTTTAGTTTTACGGTTAAAAAATATTACAAATAGAGAATGAACTATTCAGAAGTATAATTTCTTTGATTGACCAGTGTTCTGAAGCTAAAAATGTGTTGTTAATTGCTATGTACAGATTTTGTTTTTCAATTATTAACTAAAAATTACATCATTCTTACGCACTTATCACAAAAATTGTTACAAATCATACGATTTTAGGAACTCGATTCTTTATAATTTAATTATGCATCCTAATGTACAGTCTTAAAGAATTTATAAGAGTGGTGTGATTTGTAAAAATTGTTGCGATAAATGCGTAAGAAAATGTAATTTTGTAGTTAAAAATCGGAAAAGAAAAAATCCGTACGAAGCAAGTCTGAAATTCACAACATATTTCTAGCTTCAGAATACTAATTAAAGAAATGATATTCCTGAATAGTTCATTGTTTATCTATAATGTTATTTTACCCTTAAAACTCAAGAATAATGGTATTTTACAAACAACTTCAAATTAGTGTAATTCTGAAAATACTGAGATTAGGATAAATGTTTATATGACATTTTTTGCTCAGAATGTCTTCTGAAATAAGCTCCGTAAGGGACGGTACATCCTCGTGAAGCACCCAGTATGTATGGAATGGAGGGGAAAAGTAACTGTCCACTCTACCCCATTATCTCCTGGTTTAGCTGCCTCATAAGTGCTGGTATCACTTGTGGGGTTGAGATCTGTCTTCGGACATTTGACTAAACAAAATCAATACACATTCACTCATACATTCGTCCTCTCACACACTTCTATATTTCTCCCTCTCGTACAATAATTTACCTATATGAGGCAACAGATTTCAAAATCGTCTTGAAATGCAGTAGTCATTCCTAAATATGCTTCCTTTTTTTCTTACTATTGACACTTGATTTTCTAAACTAGTATGTTTTATTTCTTTTATTTTAAAAATTCAAAATCTATCATAGTTCCAAAAGACTTATAATCCACGAATGTGTCGACTCCAAGACCCATTTTGTTCATGTTGTTGCCATTAACAGCCTCATCCTACACAGACTGAAACATTAATCATTAAGTTTTGTAGTTCACAATGATCCTCCTTGTAACCGCTATAGCACTGCAATCAGGCATTTCCGGACCCATGTTGATATAAATCGGTTTTTCTTCTCTACATATGAGGAATCCATACTTGTAATTTTGCCCACTATTTTTGTTACAATCTGTATTTAAATAGGAATTTTTCTTCTCTTCTATTAAGTCTGATATTTCTTGATTCCATATTCTCAGTCCTCTCTTGTTATATCTCTTTTTTCCTTTTCCCAAGACCTTCCTCTGCTGCTTGATAAATAATATTCTTAAAAATTTCCCATTCTAAATTAATGTTGCTACTGACAGGCATTTCTTGGAATAGATTATTTAATCTATTTTATTTAGATATTTGATGCTTGATTATTTTGTAGACCTGACTTTCTTCCAAGGTGCCGGTTTTACAACATTAGCAATCAATAAGTAATGATGTGTATGTACAACTCTACCTCGATAGACTCTAGTGTATTCTATAAGGAGGGCTGTCTTCATATTTGTCGGTTATACTTTGACTGGTTCTGTTGCTTCATGTTATCGTGTGAATATCCTTATGTTCACAATATGTGTTCATTATTCTCATTGAATTATATGAACAAAATTCTTATAGTTGTTTTCCATTGTAATTTATGACTGCTTCAACATCTTATCCAGAATATTACGCTTTATTTTGTTATAACCCTTAAGGTTTGAAGGATATAAGTGTGCATTCTGATTTTCATATTTTTTATTGATTTATTAACAAATAAGTTCTAGTAAATGATCAAAACACACCTTAAACTAATGCTTTTTGTGGTTTACTAAAAACCATAGAAATTGAATAAATATTTGAAACTTAACACTTCATATATTACCTAGCCCATTTTTTTCTCCTGTAATCACATATTCGTCCTACCACACATCTCACATATCTCCTCACGATCTAACCACTTTGCTCTCTTATTCTACGTAATATTCGCTCAAATATTCATTAAATGCTTTTTTCCTACTGTAACCCAACCTTTACTTTCCTGTTACTTTTTCTCCCACACATTGAATAATTTCCTCATAGAGTAATACATTACTTTTACCACCATTTTATAAATCATTCATTCATTTTTTCATACTCGTACTTTCATACATTAGCAAAGTCATTCTATTTTTCGTTTATTACAATTGAAGACCTCCCTCGAAAAAGGATGTAACATCAAATTAATGAAATATGAAATTTCGGTGAAAAAAAGTAATTTTGAAGGCTATATTTATAACAATAAAAGAATTCATATAATAGCTGAATAAACGTATATCCTTGATTAACCAAATGGTTCTGGTAGTAAATATAGGCATAACAAGGTATGCCCCTGAAATTATTTTCTTTTCACCTCTAACACGAATTATAGATTTGTTGATTACATCTTTATTCGAGAGAGATCTTCAATTATACACTCACAGATCAATGACACACTTGTTGTGTCAGTCTGTTTCATTGGTTAGTTGTGAGAAACTTTCTTTATTCGTCCGCACTCAAAGAGTATACTGGTTGTATTTTTATGATTACTTTATTTTTAAAGTCTAAATTCTGAATCTGATTATGGCTACATCTTAAATCCGTTTCCATTGTGAATGATTTTAGGAGATAATAGCGAGTCGCCCTCTACAATAAGTTAATCTCAGACTAAATAATAAAAACAAGGATTACAATTAATATACTTATCTTAACTTTATTGTCATCAAGAATATACTTTCCCATTGCACTTTGATGGTTAATATTTTCATTTCAGACAATTAACCTAAACCGAGCATGAGTTCAATCCCCTCATGACAGACGGCAACAGTTTATTGAACAAGCATTTATTTTACAAAATTAAATTTGTTAGTGAATTCTATGCTAGATTTAAAATTATATATTTTGAAATAGGACTATCTCCTTCCTCCTCGAGTCTTTACATATATTATTTTATTTTGTATCTGAAATACTTTAGATAATATAGAGTTTATATGGGTTCGTAACAGAATACTTTTCAAGTTAGATTCAAGACGAAAACGTATCTTCACCTAAGACAATATAGAAAATCATACCCACAACGTACGTAGGCTACAAGCATCTATGCCATAGACCAGTCATGTCAATTGATGCTCATAGGAGCAAGCACGCGCTTTAGAGCTCAGGAGAGCATGAGCGGTTTACTGCAGAAAGGAAAGAGACAGACGAAAGATGTAGTATATGCCGCTTGGTCGAGTTATATTCAGGGATGGCCAGCACTGATTCAATAGATAAAGGGAAGAGAACTTATTAAAACTGTATCCATATTAATATTTAGATTTGTCTGAGAAGTATAAGTGCATTATAAGAATGTAAGTTTTAATTTTAATGCTCATTTTTCACAAGTTTGATTTTTTATTCAAAAGAAATATTTTCTCAACTTTTTTTTTAAGAAAAGTGAAATTTGCAGATATAGGCCTATTTATTTCGTAGCCTTACAGAATGTTTTCGTAAATCTAATATACCGTATATACGTATTACTGAAGATAGTGTATTGAAAATTTTGAAAATATTCGCATGGAAATTGTTTGTAAGGAAATGAATTAACAAAGCAACTACTGTTACATCATAAGCAAAAGATATGTGCCCATGTGTTGTAAAAATTTCAGCTCTATAGCTTCAGCATATTTAGAGAAAATAATTTAATATTCTGATGTTAGGAAGTTGCTAACCAATATCACCTTAAAAGCATAATGCGATAAGAGGTTTCTTATGGAATATTAGTTACACTTAAAACATATACAGCACCTAGGTAACTTTGCTTTATACTATAATATTGTTTTGATTAGTTTATCGATTACTTTTATAAGGCTAAAGGTACCATCAGTTTCAATTTCAACTTATCATGTCATACTCAATCTCTTTTTTGGGATATCACTTTCTTTAAGAGTGATGCATTTCATCCATTTAGTATAGTATAGTTGTAATACTATGGAATTTATGTGATTATTCCTTCTTAACTCTTAATTATGTTATTAACATTTAAAACACAACTGCAATATTATGAAATTGGTATTAGTACTTTTGTTTTACAGACAATATAGATAATATCAAACAGAAAGAAGCCATATAAAAATAACGACATAAAATTTCACGTTCTGTTTGAAGTTTGTGCATCACTGTTTTCTTAATCCAACAGGCTGCTTATTCATATACACAACCCTTCCTCTTTCCATATATAGCGCTTGATGCCCACGCACGACTTCGTCAGAAAAATGCGCTTGTTTTGACATCACTGCCATAGACTGTGTTCGAACCCGCACCAGTGGCTTCCATGTAACTTTAAAGTTGCGGGAGCTTTACGTTCCGATACGTTCATAATTTATAAAAGCAACTTCCTGGTCTTTCCATTGAATTTCGGTTGCTATAAATTACATTATAAATATCAAGAGGGAGAGTACATGTAATATTTATTTGAAATTGAATTCTAGTAAATATTTGCACACCACACAGATGTTCAGATAATACTAATTGAAGCCATACGCTATTACATGTGTTCATGATTTCCGATGAGTAACTACCGCATAGAATATCCAGTTGCAATATGCTATAACTAATAGCTTAGGCATTTTAAAATCGTATTTATTACATAATAAAAAATCTAGTTATCAAAATAAAATATCAACATGAAGATAATAAACAAAAATAGAATAATACACAAGGTTGTATTGGTAAGCTCTCAGCCAAACATGGAAAAAGTTAATTAATAGCAAAGAATTTTTTATTTAATTCATATAAATCTACTTTTGACCATATACAATTATCAGAACTGTCATAAAGGAGTTTCAAAATTTCTAAAGATTTGTTTTGGTCTTTAAATCACTTTTCCAAAGTGTCCCACGTATTGCAGTATCATTAGATGAAAACTCCTTTCTTTCAGTTTTTATTAGTTTAAGGAACAAGTGAGAGATAATCTTACTGGGCTAAATGTGACAAATATTCAACGTTAACTTCGTGAGTTTTCTGATACACAATCAGGGAATTTTGAGTGATGCTTTGCTTTGTAAGAACAGTACGCTTTGGAAATTTTACCACGATGTTTCTCCACAATTTCTCCTAAAGTTTGGTTAATAAGAAGAATTATATTCTCTCTTCAAAGTTAAACTTTTTTTTTTTTAATATTCTGACATAATTATTCAGTATTCGTACCAAGAAAACTGATAGAAGGACATATTTTCCTGCCGATATTTGATTGCAAATTCTTTGTGCGCGAAGAAACAGTGAGTTTTCCATTTTCCCTTTCGTTTTTGGATCTTAATTATGAATCCACGTTTCGTTCATAATAACAACACGATCCAAAATGTTAGAAGAATCCTCTACAAAACAATGGAAAAGCGACTTGGAAACGTCACTTTGAGTCTTTCCTAACAAGCAGCACTCAGGCGTTTAGAGATGCATTTAGCAGATCATTTTCTCATATCCATATCATGGCATACGAAGTCTCCAATATACATTTGTCAATTATTCAAAATCCATATCATGGATGACATCGTCATTTTCTGTTTTGATCACAGACACAAATCTTTAAATACTGGTATTCATCTTTGATATCTATTCTTCATACGTCAAATTCTGCAATCTACTTCTTCATGGTGGTATATGAAGGACAATTTTACTTCAATCTATCCACCGTAGCCGTATACATTTCCTTTCATAACAACCCTTTCAAAAATTGACATTTTTAAAATAAAGAAATGCCATGGTTAACACCACAGATTTATTCAAGGGAAAAGTCAACAGTCGAGGCGTTGGATCACAACGAAATTTAGAGCAGAAGAGTCCTTTGACAGTTTTGATTATTTGCATCTGTTTCACAGTTAGAATAGATCAAATATTTAATTCAAATTAAGATGAGTTTGCTTACGATCATAATATCAGTAGTAATAATAATAATATATCATCAGTACCTTTATTGAGGAGATGCTCAAAATATCCTCCTCTTACACGCAAGGATGCCTGCGCTCTTTCTTTAAAAACGATGTGCACACTATCCAACAGCCCGTTTTGTCAGAAGTCTCCTGCAATTGCATCAACTCGATGCAGTAGAACATCTCTGTATGTGACCCCTGTAACGTACACCTTTTCTTTTTATACATCTCCATAAAAAGAATCCAGAGGTGCTAAATCAGGGAACCGTGGCGGCCAAGCCAAGGACCTCCCATTCCTATCTATCGACTTGAATTATTGACGAGAGAAAGTGTGAAATGTGCAAGTGCTCCATTTAGCTGATACCACTATCGCTGACAAGCATAGAAAGGAATCGTCCAGCAATATGTGCAGTGTTTTCTGAAGGAAATAGAGAAAGAAATCTGTCCGCCAACACGTAGGAACCAATTAAACTTCCAACTATTACAGCCCAGACGTTGACAATAGATTCTCTTAATTGTGAATTCTCTTTATTACACTATCTACCAAAAAGTAATTGGGCACTGTTTTTGCCCCTTTAGAACCTCGTGGTACCACGTCTTTTTGCTATTACAGCAGCCACCCTTTGAGACATGCTCTCCACTAGTTTGTGTAGGATATCCACTGGAATGCATCGCCATTCCTCTTGCAACATGGCACTCAGTTGGACAGTGGAAGTTCGCCGCATCTTCCAAGACCTCAATCGAAGGTCCAATTCGGCCCAAAGGTGCTCAATGGGATTGAGATCAGGACTCTGTGCAAGCCAGTCCAACCGATGAACATTATTGTCTGCATACCACTGCATACTAGTAACCGCCGAAACATACGGCCAACTTCCATTGTCCAACTGAGTGCCATGTTGCAAGAAGAATGGCGACGCATTCCAGTGGATATCCTACATAAACTAGTGGAGAGCATGTCTGACAATGTGGCTGCTGTTATAGCAACAAACGGTGGTACTATTAGGTTCTAAAGGGGTAAAAACAGTGCCCATTTACTTTTTGGTAGATAGTATATATCCTAATATGAATTCTTAAAGATAATTATTAAGAAAGCAACCATTTGAGAAACTAATTTAGAAGTACTACTTAATCTTTCATGAGTTTTATCTGACAAATATCTTAATTACATCTGAATTATAACGATATAGCTGAAAATTTCAGATAATGATATGAATAGCAATCCGTCGATATAGGAGAAGGTCAATGTTCACCTACTCAGATATAACACGCGGAGCAAATACCCTGCAATCGGCAAGCATCGTATTTAGGTAGAGCCAAGACCAGACTATGTAGCCTGGCCTTGGTAGAGCATGACATACGAATATTATGAATAGCAAAACATCGATCATACGGGAATTGGTATTTAATAGTTGTTAATTCAATATAAAAAAGGAATCTGATGCAAATTAATTTTATTTCCTAAAATATATTTATATAAAAAGTCATAAATAAATAAATACTTATATAAATAAATAAATTAATTAATAATTAATTAAGAAATGGATAAGAAAATAAATAAATAAGTATATAAATAAATAAATAAATAAATATGTAGATAAATATATAACTACATAAATAGATAAATAGAAAATTAAATAAATAAATAAATATTAACTTAAACTTTCAAGCAATATCCGTAATACTTGCGCAGTCTTCTAGGCGTTAAATAATATTTACTTTGTAAATAGTACTGAGCCGTGAACGTTTTGTGACATGATGTTTTACAGGTATGCACGAGCTTTAATTCTCGTCACAACTACAGACCACGTTGTACCATTTTCTGTTTTATTTTTTGACTCAAACACATTCTACTAAACCGGCGAAGCAGTGTAATAGAAATTCATGTAGGTCTAAGTTGGTTCTTGGAACTTTCGCTAGAAGACTCATACAGTACACTACGTTGTCTGGAGGATATGAGATTCAGTGCAGTTGTTACCCGTAGTTTTCTGTAGCGGCAATACAAATAACTAAGATTTATTGTTCTTGAAGTTCACTTTACAACACTTATTAAAATATAAAACTTTAAATACTTGAAACTTTTTAAAAGTGTTTAAATATAGTATATTTGAAGAGTTAGTTTATCTTAAGTATCCAGTAGACACCGTTTCGGTGTGTTGTCACCTAATTTATATTACCTTGTTAAAACATTTTAACTTTTTTAATATTTTTAAATTTTTATATTTTAACTGGAATTTATGAACAAATAATTTATTATACACAAACAACAACAAGTGTTATTGTAAGAAAATCTGCCCTAACGTCATCAATAATTATAAGCACAAAATAAATTTTAACTTCTCATTGTTTCAAATCTGGAAAGAAGTTTATCATCTACTCATTGTTGTAACCGGGTACCTTGACAGCTACCAACGCTACATTTTGCATTTAGTACTTTATACTTCATACTATTTTTTAATCTGTAGTTAAGAACACTTAAACACAAAGATGCTCCTCATATAAACTTAGCCATAAGGTCTATGAACATGCCGTAGCTTCAGGAAATAAAGTTATGCTCCGAAGGAAATCTGGAGCCTTAGAAGTCTAAGACGCGAGACACAAAACCTGTATTTCGCAGTAATGTACTGAAATCACGTTTCTCTCGCTCAGTATCAAGAGTCTCTCAGAGAACTTGTTTTTACTACTCCTCACCATCAGAGCAGCCGCTTCGAGAAACGCTTTACAACTTCTTCATAAAGTAGGGTTTCATGTAGAGGCGAAACTCAAGAAAAACAAAAGAACTGCCAAGTTGTTTGGAAACTGTCTATGGAAGACTCTTTTCTTGTCAGTACCTGCAGGTTAAGGTCTGAGAATTGCTTAATCCATGCTGAATATTTTAATTACAACGTTAACCTCTTACTTTCAGTCAAAATACTCTTTTCCTGGGAACATTCCTTCACTAACGATTTTCTGTTACTGTAGTTTTAACTCCGTTGAAATAACAAACAACTGATCCTTCTAAATATGTTCAACTCAGAAATCATTATGGTAGATTACTAATTTTTATTAATCAGAAAAGAAAAGAAAAATATTACTGTCGAAATGCATAAGTTACGATTGTTCAAATATGTCAATAAATGTAATGTAACTGTTTATATAGGCTAACTATAAAAAGAGAGCAAAAGTATTACAGTTGAGATATATCGTCATTTCCAATAATTATGGTCCTGGAACACAATTATGGTCCAGGATACAATCATTCAAAGAACACTGTATAAGTAACATAGACCGTTCCCTAGATAGCTGCAGTGACTTGACTTCAAACTACAGTACAGCTAAAATATAGATAAACGAGATACTAAGTTATAGAGTACAAAATTTGAATACTTGTATAGTGGACTATACTTGTGTTCCAGGACCATAGTTATGGAGAATGACGGTACAGTATTTGATTTCTTAAATATGAAATTAATGCATAGTATGTTTATGTAACTAGAAAATAGAATAAAAGTACAAAAGAAGAAATATGATCATAGGACAACTAGCTTTTAAATATTCATCTGAATACATTATTACGATCTATTACAAATATTTATACATTATTTTAAGAAGACATTTGAGTGGAAGAACTAATGCAATGAAAATTATACATGACTATGAGCTAAGGAAGTTCAAGGGTGAGGTAAGAATAAAATGGGATGAAGAAACAATTTATTATTTACAAATTTTGTTTGCCAATTATCAACAATAATAAACATTTTATTTGTATTATCGCCGCAGTCTCATGCTTAACATTCGGCGGCCTCGTGCGTAACATTCGGCAGGTCTTTGAAATTTACTTATATTATTGTTTTCAATTTATTGTGCCGCCGCTCCAATCACTCGCCTCAATTTCAATGTTGCAACCAATAAACTGCTTCCATTATAAAATGACACCTACTTGTCTAATCCACGTGGACTAAAACCGAGGTTGCAATATCTTGTGCTGAGGACGAACATTAAGGTATGTCATTAAAAATTATTATTAAAGAGTTATTTTTAAGAGTTAAGAATGTCAATGCACGAACTTCAATCAGTAAGAAATTAATGCATTTCCTCGATCTTTTATCACTTAAATATTACGTGTAACGCAAATATGTAAATAATAAATTTAACATTCATATCTACATTTTAGCCCTTATTATCCTGAAGATACATGTAGTACTCGTTGTCACAAGATTTATCATTCTACTGCTCCTAACCGTTTTGTTAACTATATGGCTGTTTAGACGGCCATGAAATCGCGATCATGAATAACACAGGCTGCCAGATACTGTATTTACTTCTTAATGGTTCTGAGTTTAGACGGTCATGACATTGTGAACTTATAGCCTGTACAACTTGAAATATTTATTTAATGTAAATTTATGCTATTGTAGAAAAAAACTTTGTATGACACACATTCGTAAAGTTATCTTTTTGATCCTCGTGTGTTTGTGAAACTCGACTTCGCCTCGTTTCAAAAACTTTTCACTCGTGCTAAAAAAGAGAACCTTTACGAACTTGTCTCATAAATAATTATTGTTACCAAAATAAGGTACTAATATTTTACCGTAATTTCGTTCAATTAACAGTTTATTTGTATTCAATTGTTTCTAGTCGCGAGAATAGTTATCACTTCGATGAATAACTACAATAAAAATTTGTTTCGTATTTTGTGCTGGTGAGTGCATTATTTTCACTTCTATACTTCTAAAGAAAACAAGGCGATTTCTCTTACTGTAGCTAAATTAAGAGAAAACCCACAACTTCCGAATTAGAGTGACAATTATTGTTATGTCAGGGAATTTTTTTTGTCGTGTATCGTAGTGGAAATCTGAATGCCCGCGAGGAACAATGCTTGACATTTATCTAACATTGTCTGTTCTAAAGGATTGTTATTCGAAGCGTCTGGTCTTCAAAACTCCTTATGCTATGGCATAGAACCCTTGTAACAATAAAGTAACTAGAATAACTCTGTACAATATGGAGCAGGTAATGGAAGGAAAAAGAAAGACAGAAGTTTTAAGAGGATGGAAGACCTATTGATTTCTTAACAATACTCTTTTCTGCACTCTTCTGCTGGGGGAAAGAATGTGGTTTCTTCTTTATCACTCAGCATTTCCATAGACAACAATTTCCGCTGATTTATTCCAGATGCTTGTGTTTTCATTACTTCGACTTCGCACCTCGCACGTCGCATGCGTCGGTTCAGAAAAATCAAGGCTTGAATTATATTCTGTTGTTGACTTAATTATCTATTTCTACTATATTCGTAATTATCCCTGTTCTGTAATAACTGCATTTGGTTTTGTACTTCTATTGAATTTTGTTATGTTCCATTTAGTGTAAAATAATTATTTATAGGAACTTCCCTTGAACACGAGCTTGTTCAAACGGGTGTGCGCTACGTCCTATTATATTTTATTTTGTATTATATGTAGCAATAAATACTATATATATCAAAATTTTATACATTACTCGATTAACACCTACTAGCTGTTGGCAAGGTGAGATACTAAGTGGTTGCGTTATTGTATTTATTATTGCAGAACTCATTTTTTTGTATATTACATCGTTTCACTTTACAGTAAAATAAGTAGCTTAGAAACGTCTAAAGAGGAGTTTTAAAAATTATAATACTTAACTTATTATGAAAAAAAAACATGCTTGTGTTCTTTATGCCTTTATCCATATTGTTATGCAGTGTCCTTCACAAGGTTAAAAAGGGAAAGAGAACTTACTATCATTATCATGAAAGGAAGCTCAGTATGGTGATAATGCATCCGATAGTTGTAGTGAGCCTTATTACTACACAAATATATCCCTGCACTCAGTGCACGACGTGGTATCTAAAATTGAGTATAAATTACATTTATAAAGATTTGTACGCTTTCAGTGTTTCGGCAGCACAGGAAACATAATGGATTTAGAGTTGCTTCACCGGATAAAAGAACCGCTAATGTATAAAGGATAGGGCAGAGGTTGATACAAAGGAAATAGAAGAGCATGGAGCCCGTGCAGATAAAAGCCATTCCAGGAAAACATGGCGTAGTGCAGCGGGACAGAAAAGGGCAGTTGAAAAATCGGCTAACAGTAGAAAGAGAATTGACTGTTAGTGATTCGCTGCGTTCAATGGCCATGAGCAGAAAGAGAAGCAATGCTGAATGCTACTTCTAAGTTGCCATTCATGGAGCGTAATGCAACCAATATAATCTGATCATTAATATGAGGGAATAATAAGCGTCTTCTCTTATTTATGACGTTTACATTAATTGTTAAGAAGCTTTGTCCTACGTCCATTTCGAATAAAATTTTGAGATGCACACATGGCAGGACTTTCTTCACATGAAATTAGAGTAACAACAGCGACAGGACACCATCACACGAACAACAAAACCATACATATCCTTTATTATTAATACTGAAAAATTCTCTCCGGCGCTGGGGATCGAACCCAGCAACCTCAGTTCTGCATACTGAGCGCTCTACCACTAAGCTAAGTAGGGGCTCCATCCACAGCACCAATCGAACTATTATTTACAAATTGGAATCTTATTAATCATTCCTGACAATATTGTTGTGTACCAGACGGGTGCAGTAAGGTCATAATTAGGAACCGTATTCTGTCCCAAGACGTACGGAGATGAGGTTAGTCGTTCATAGACTACATTGGCGTGACGTCATATTTGGAGCATGGCACAGATACTGTAAGGGAACACTTGTATTTTGTTTTTGCTGCAGCTGACGTTCTAGTCATGATTCAAAACACTAGACCTAGAAGATTGTTGAAAATGCATTCTAGTGATAAATATTGATACTATGATGATCTTGCCTGCAGTTTAAATTATTTCTTCATTTATTTATTTCATTTATTATTACTGGTCTGGCACAGTTAAGGCCATAAGGGCTTCTCTTCCACTCAACCAGTATAAAAAACACACACAGATATATACAGGCCGCTATGTAATATCAATACAGAAAGAATATAATAATAATAATAATCATAATAATAATAATAATAATAATAATAATAATAATAATCCTCATCATTATCCTTGCATGTATTGGGCCTAGTGGCCCGTTACGTTCTCTTGGCAACGCTTGAACGGTCTGCCCAAGGATCTCCTGCCCACAGGACGGTAATTTAAAATTTGGCGTGGAATTCTAGAACGAGGCATTCTGATGACATGTGATCTCCAGTTTTGTCTGTATTTCTGTAGGTATTCCGTAATCGGTTCAATCTGCAGTTCTTTCATAATGACAAAATTTCTAATGTGATCCAGTCTTGTGTATCCCGCTGTACGACGCATAAATCTCATTTCTGCCGCCGTTAATCTTTGTGAATCAATATTACAAATCGTCCAAGCTTCACTACCAAAACAGAGTATAGGTCTGGCCAATGTTTTATAAATTCTGGTGCGCTTGTATTTTTGTACTAAGGTTGGTTTGAATATCTGATTAATTATCCCCATTGCTCTGTTGAATTGCTAATGCTCTTTTCTTCTTATATTCCATTTCGTCAACGAGTGTACCAGTTGATAGACATTTTTTAAATGCTTCCCCTCTTATCAGTAATAATTTTGGCTACATTATCGTCCCATTTCCTCAAAACACGTTTTCTGTTCCATTTCTTTTTAGTTCCTAGACTTTCCTTTGCCGCTGTAGTTATAATATACTTCAAATTACTCCATTCTTCCTCAATATTACTTCCTATTTCTATATTTAGTAAATTAACTATTCTCTTCTTATAGAGCCACCGAATACGTGGGTCATTGGGTAGTGAAACCTTAAATCAACTTGTAGGTTCTTTAATAATTTGTTTATTATTGTACCATCTTGGAGGAAGTCGCGCTGGTGCAACTAACAAATAGTGATCAGCAGGGAACGGATTTATATGGACTAAAAATATATGAAATATGTAAATATATATGTAGTTATTTTTACCAAAATATGGAATTAAATATGGATTTTTACCAAAATATGGAATTAAATATGGACTTAAAATTATAAAAAAATGACTATGTACGTTACATATTGGTACATTTTAATCAAACTAAACAAAAAATATAATGGACGTACCTTATCTTCCAATGTAGTTTCAACAAAACACAATTTTTATTGTCTGTTACCATAACAATAGGTTACAAACATTTCTTTCAAGTGCTGAAAAGTGAATCTTCTTCTATTGTCTCTGAGGATAGATTTATACTGACTAAAAGAGCGTTCGACGTCACAAGAAGTAACTGGTACATAATTCAATTTCACAATGTCTGCTGGGGATAAGTCCAAGTTAATCTTCACTGTTGATTCACCACTCATCACAGCAACAACCTTTTGTAGTTCTTCATATCCAGGGTTTTTTGAAAGTACAGTGTCCACCTTAGCTCTTACTGCATCTGCAACTTTACCTCTACCACGATTCAGTTGTTCCACAGTACTATTTATAATTTCAAAACTTTCAGATAGTGAAAGGTGCCTATTTTGGAGACTTTTGAGCGTTTTTATGATGCATGAAAATGTATGCTGAATGTGAGCTAAGTCATTCTTCACACTTATGTCACAGGTAACTGTTTTCGCAGTATCAATTGAGACTGCATCTTCAGAGTCCAATGCAAGGAGAACATTGTTAATAGAGTCTATATGTTCGGCATAATATTCAACTGCTTCTAGCCATGTACCCCATCTAGTTAAAATTGGCTTTGGTGGCAATGGAATTTCAGGGTACATTTCTTTCAACACGTTAACTCTACTGGGAGCTTTGAGAAATACTTTTTTCACTGATGAAATCAACAAATCTACTTTAGGGAAATTGTCTCTGACCACTTCTGCCACACGATGAAATGCATGCGCCACACAAGTAAAATGAGTCAATTTAGGATATACAACAGATAATGCTTGTCCAGCTTTGACCATATAAGGGGCAGCATCGCTAATAAAGAATAACACATTATCGTACATAATACCCTTTGGCCACAGGATACCCATAGCTTCGTTGAACAGTTTAACTATAGTTTTGTTATTGCACTTTTCTAGAACATCACAATGTAAAAGAATTCGTTCAGAATATTGTTCACTTAACAAACCGATAACTACATTACCAACAAGTCTACCTTCTTTGTCGGGAGTCTCATCAATGGAAACCCAAATTGAACTATCTTTAATTTCATCTCTTATCTTCTGTATTGTCTCATCGTAGATGGATGGAGCATACGTCTTCCTAAGTGTTGACTCATCCGGGATTGTATGTTGAGTATATTTTTCAAGGAATTCCCTGAAGACCTTATTCTTTAGTTTGTAGAGAGGAATATCAGCAGAGATGAGAGAACGGCACAGGTCGATGTTAAACTCAGATCTTACATTCGATGTTGTTGGTTGTGTTAAAAACAATTGTCTCTGCTTGGAATTTAGTTGTTTGTTGGCCTGATGTTTACTAGTTGTAATGTGTTGTTGCACCAGGAACTTTTGTGTAGATGATACTGCACACTGACACAAATTACAAGATAATATTTTATTGTCAGTTGATAAACCATCTTCTTTAAATTCTGAAATGTAACTTGTTAGTTTTGATTTTAAATTGACTGAATGACGTACTTTTGGCATATTTACCGTCTTTATAGTATGATTTACAAAACTGAACCTATGTGTGCTCTGACTGGCATTTAACTGTTGAGCTGCACAACTGAAGTCTGTTAAAAATTTTAAATTAAATTAATACAGTTTTGTAACTTACTTTCCCATTGTTGATAGGACTGCTAATTTTCAAATAACTCTGATGTTAAAGGGATTACTGAACATGTGTTTAAATCTCTATTGTTGAAATGTATTTTTAAAAGTTAATGGAATTTTGTTTTGTTTTATTGTTAAACCTAATATAATATGGACTGTTTTATATGAAATATGGAAAATATATGGAAATTAACGAAAATATGTACTGAACTCTAAAATATGGAAAAATATGGAAAATAAAAGTAGGATTTTTCAACCCTACACATTGTGAAACATAAAGATAATGCAAAATATAAATTATATTAGCTTTATAAGTAAATATGTATTTACATATAAATCCTTTCCCTGGTGATCAGATTCAATGTCGAAGCTGCGAAAAACCCTTGTGTCCAATATATATCAGCCTATTTTTTTGTTGGCGATTACATAATCAATTATTGACTTTTGACCTCTGGCCTCCCATGTAATTTTGTGACTCTGTGGATGTTTAAAGTATTCATAATTTTCAAGTGATTATACATTACAAAATCAATTATTAATCTCTCTCCATTCCTATTCTTTATAATATAATATATTTTTTATAATAATAATAATAATAATAATGATAAAATAATAATAATAATAATAATAATAATAATAATAATAATAATAATAATAATAATAACAACAATAAGACCAAAATGTAGATGTGTTTACTTATATGTAATTATAAGAAGAAAACAATTACAATTTAGTGTTAAGTAAAAGTTCACTTAAGTTCACTTAAAAACTCGAGTAATACTTAATCTTGCAGCCTCCTGGGGAAAAGTACGATCCCTAGTCATAATGATACCCATATTCAAGGACGAGATCGCTATCAAATTTAAACACAAATGAAATGTCTAACCGAAATACAAAATAAGAATAAATAAATGCAAAGGAAATAGAGAATTATTTACAGGGATTGATAGACTCTCACCTATCATTTTAATGTACATTTAAATTACATCATTATTACATATCAGAATATTTTAACCAATCATTTTAAAATTAATTAGACGAGAGTGCACAACACTTTATTTGCTGATGAGGAAGTAATAATGGCCGATTGAGAGAACAGATTATAAACTGCTGTGTATAAATTATGCAGGACAACAGATTATAACTGAATTGTATCAACTCAGAAAACAAAAGCAATGGCATTTATAGCGAACCAGCCAAAAGGATCTAAAATAGTAAGAGATTAAAAGTGGCATAACAAACAGGTGCCGTAATTTCAACTATTTCGGTAACATTCATTAACTCAACACCGCGTATATTTACCGCAAAACAATCAATATCACTGGTCTGCATGGGTTTTGTTGTTTTGAAACAAATTAATGTTTGTAAATCAGAATTTGATTGTTACTGCAAAAATGAAACTCGTTTTCGTGTACCACATCAGAATTTTCAGAATTTAAAATTGTATGCCCTTAATATGTTTAATAACATAGTAAATCATATTATTTCTCTGCGCTTAACATTTATCAAGAATAATTTGTTATGCAAGACAGTTTATAATAATTACAACTTTGTTACTTAAAATCTGAAAGAGTATTCTTCATTCTATATTGAGTAAAGCCTAGTCTATTTCCGTCATTCTTGTAGTTGAAAATGAAGTGCGGGTAAGACATCCGTTATTTATTGTTGAGGATTCTTATCTGTCTTCACCCAATATCATCTACACACAGAAAGTTTAAATCCAATTATTTTCAAGTCGTACAAAATTTATTGAAGAAAATATGTACTCTTTTAATAGTTTGCTATTGAAACAAACCATGAGGGGGTTAATTGACACAGAATCAGGTATACAGATTTATTGGGGTGCTATCCAGCCTGTGAGACTACATATTTAAAATCTTTCAGAGATAACCTACCTCCCTTTAAAAGTTGTTTTAAACTTGGAGGTTCAGTTTTGTGTTGTTCATTGTCATGCGAAGTTGAAGTGTGTCAATAATTCTCATTTTTTCTTCGAGAGCACAGAATAATAATGTTGTTTCATGGAAATGTCACGTGTGAAATTACGTTCAATGAAACAATTTTTGAAAGCCCTAACGACAGTGAGTGCTTTAAATACCTTTGTGTTAAATTTGCATCATTAACCTATGGAAAAATTAATCCACAAATTCCAAAATTGATTATGGACAGGCAGATCAAGCATGAGTAGAAATTGAAAAGATGCCTGAAATGCGTTCGGAATTGTTTTTAATTCTTTAGAAAACATTATGTCACGCATTATTAGCTATCCAGTGTTGCCATATTATTCAATTACCTATGTTTCTCTTAGGAGCAGTAATTACGGGAATGCAACAACAATTTTGCGAAAATGAAATTTTGCTTATTTAACAGTTTCGTCCTTAAGCCTCGTCTCCACTATTAAACATTTAACAACAACATGTTACATATAACATGTTGAATTTGACATGTATATGGACATTTCAAGTCTGATTTGACTTAACATGTTGAATGAGTATGTCGAAGTTAATACTTTTAAAATGTTAGCGTGTTTTCCAGCAGCAACGGAAAATATGTCAAGTCAATTCACTTGCTCGTGCAGCGTCGGCACAGTTCGGCAAAGTTCGTACAGTTTCCATGGCAACAACTAACTTCCGATTTTGTGGCGCATATTTTGATCATTTTTATACGATCCTTGTGTTGGCTGTAAGTTTTTCGAAGTAATAGAATAGACGAAAGAAAATACGTTAAAATAAAATTGATTAATTCATTGAGGGAAACGCCTTGTTTGCGAAAGAATACAAAGGCAAAACAACAAAGGCCGACTGTTTTAGAGAACTGGAATTATTATTTAACTGTTGTCGAGAATACAATAGAGAATTTTCGCACCCTCGTACGCTAAACGTTAATGCTATGTTGACGTCAGTAATGATTATATTTGGTGACATACGTTAACGTTCGTAAAACTTCCGAAAGAATAACACTGGTCAACAGCAAAATTGCGACATGAGTGATATATACAATTTTTTATTAATTGGGCACCCCTTATGACGAAACTGTCACTGAAAGTTGCCAGTTGCTTCGTATTTTTATAGTATGGCATATACTCATGACAGGAAGTTGTAACTAGATAAGAATGTAGAGGAATATAGGGGATGAATAAACACACTTAGAAGAACGAGCTGGGTTTATCTTAGGTTTGTTATTGTGAGGAAGGGGCTAAGATAAACATACAAAACAAGAATTCATTTACAGTAGATCTCCTCAGTGCCTGAGAAGTGTTTCGGAGTGCAGATGTGATTTACTAACAGATAAAACTCAAGTAAAAACTTCGTCTTAAAACGCTGCAAAGAAATTTGTGACATAGTGTAAAATTAATTTATAATAGTAAATAGTAAATAAATAATAAATAATAGTGATAAAATGTTACGTGTTGTTAACAATGCCACGTAAGTGCATAAATGATCCTAACAGTTTTTGTTACATTTGCGGCGAAGTGGTGTTTGCTGTGCAGCGGAGAAATATCACTCCTGTTATAAAAACAACTTACAATCTTTATTTTGGTGAATTCTGCAAATTAGGAGACCAAAATAAGAGTTGGGCTCCACATATCTGTTGTAAGACTTGCTACACGAATCTTCTGGATTGGTTGAATCACAGGAGACCTTCGATGCCTTTTGCCATTCCAGTTATTTGTGATTATTATTGCAAGAGTATTTCTACAAAAGCAAATTGTAGTCAAGACATAAAAATGAGCTAGAAATCTTTAACTTGATCTACAAAATAGACCACAATAGTGGAAAAAATGAACACAGTACTTTAACATAATCCTAAAACATGCACAGCAGAAATGCTTTTAAATCGCAGACTAAAAGAACGAAGAAATGTGGGTAGACCTGGGCTCATATAGAAAGAACCCAAACAATTTCTGCAGTAAGAATAATATTATTGATAGAGAAAAGGGCAATGGACCCATGCCTTGTGGTTAATGATGATGAGTACGATTAAAATAGCTATAGCCTACAAGAAGATTTACATAAATCTACAATACAATATCAGTCCTGTATCAGTAAGGAAAATTGTTTGAGTTACGAGGAATGGCATCCCTACAGATTCCAGTATTTCCAAGAATGAAGTGAAAACGATTTTGACAGAAGGAATGAATTCTGAGAATTGCTAATTGAGAAGATAAATCAAAATGCACACCTTGTCAGGCATATGAAATTTTGAGGTGAAGCGACATTTTGTTTAAATGGGAGCGTCAATCGTCATAATTTTCGATAGTGGTCTCCTGACAGTCTCATTGAATTGCAGAATTTCACATAGAGAATCCTCATATAGTGGATATGTAAGAACGTTGAGATGAAAAAAATTGGCTGATTCTTATAGAAGCATATTTAAACTCTGATAAATGTCTACAGTTTTTACGTTATTATGGTATCTCACTTGCAACAGTACAACCTATATAATTAATTTGTGTAGCATATATAACTAAATAACTTTGTACGCAAGTACCAAATGAAAAATTGTTTCATAGAAAATGTGTACAACTGAAAGAGGAAAATAATACTGATGGTGAGACAACCTTGTAGCTTTATTTATTAACGAGATACAAGTACAAACATTATTTTTTTAAATGATACTATGTATTTATTATTCAATATCTCAATTAAGCTCGTTAAGATCTATTGAAAAATGCATCACAGTGGGTCATTCTAATAAACAGAACGTTAGTAAAGGGAACGTTATTAGATGCCTTGACGGCATGGTTCCCATGCATGGTACATGTACGGATACAAAGGAAGTTATTAGACTTCGAGTTGGGGAAACTGTTGAAGACGCAACACCGCGTCGAAACGGGCCGTCTGTCCAAGGTATATAACCTCTTTTTAAATAAATGTTAACATTTTTTAACGTGTCGACTAAACAATTTTAAGTTTTTAAACAAAGTGCTAACGTGAACTATAATAAAAAAAACACAAATCAACACTTCTAGCAATACCTGAAAAGCATTAAATAAGACTTTTTTTTTTAATTTCATTTTGAATTGTGATAAAGTTCGGTAGTCTCGTCATTAGGTAACGAAATCCACAGGGGAGGTATTTCTACAGTGTAGGAGAATGAGTATAAAGACGTTCTGTGATGAGGAATAGAAAGAA
Organism: Periplaneta americana; assembly: GCF_040183065.1. Lineage (NCBI taxonomy): Eukaryota > Metazoa > Arthropoda > Insecta > Blattodea > Blattidae > Periplaneta > Periplaneta americana. Next base: position 102,007,278 of record NC_091124.1, read on the forward strand.
GTGCTTGATGCCGGTTTCGAAGAGTTGTAAGAAATTGAACGCGCAATAGCAGATAATTCGGAGCAGAAATATGCATGATTCTAAACAGAAGAAACAGTGAATGTATTGTTCTTCGGTCCTTCAGAGCAACCATGAAAATAACTGGAGGGAAGGCGTTATTTGGTCAAATTTACGAGTATTGCAGATGAATCGTATGCACACATTATGAACACGTTGTAGTCTCTCAGCTGAGAATGAACTCACATTAGTTAGCAAGGAATCGCAATAATTAAAATGGGGCATTACAAGCGTCTAAATAAGATTCATTTTTAGAGTAAGTGGTAGAAATTCTTTCATATGAAACAAGGATTGAAGTTGAGAAAATGTTTTTTTTTTTATTTTGCAAATGTGCGTTACTTGAGTGTTCCAATTTAGATCGTTATCCATAAAAATGACAAGATTTTTAACTGTTTCATTGTATTTACCAATAATCCTATTTAATATTATATGTGGTAAGTACTACTATTAAGTGTGCTATGTAGACGATTATGTCTCATTACAATTGCTTACGATTTCTCTGGATTTAACCTTAATCCAAATTTGTTTTTCTTAGAGTGAAATCGAATTCAAGTCTTAGTTTATTTTATTTACTACGTCATTAGTCTCGTCAGGTTGGAAATGCAAATAAATTTGCAAGTAGTCAGCATATATATGATATCTGCAGTGATTTATCATTCTAGTCACGTCATTAATATAGATCATGAAGAGTAAATGCCCGAGCACCGATCCTTGTTGAATTCCAGACTTCACGACAAGCCATTTCGAAGAATAATCCTTTGCAATGATACATTGTTGTTCGGCAAGGTAGGATTTAAATCAAGTAACGGAAGTTTCAGAAATATTCAGAAGTCTTAATTTGCATAATAAAAGGTCCATGTCTATTATATCAAATGCCTTACTGAAGTGAAGTAATGTCAGTAATGTTAATTTACGTTCATCCGTGGCTTCACGTATATCCTCATTCACTTTTAATAGTGCTGTAGTCGTACTATGTCCATTTCTGAACCCGGTAAGGCATGTTCGATTAGATAGTTCATTAGTTGTTTGTGAACAATACATTCCAGAGCTTTTGATAGAGCAGGTAGGATACTAATAGGACGGAAATCATTTGCACATAATGGGGTTTTAATTTTGGGGATCGGACAGATAAAGGCTTTCTTCCAGAAGTTCTGGTAGATAGGAGTTATGAGCGAAGCGTTGAATATATGTGTTAATGTCGGCAGTATTATGTCCGATATTTTCTTCAATAATATTATGCTAATATTATCCACACCTTCAGCTTTAGGATAATACGCTTTATTGCCGCTCTTACTTCAGTTTCTGTGACATAATTAAAGAAAAATATTTCTCTATTCGGAATTGTAGTCAGTTGTAATTAGTGAACTGTCTGCTGTTTGTCGACCGTATCTAGGGTTATTGACTGTACTGTTGCAAAATGGTCACTTAGTTCATCAAGAGAATCTGGCACACTGTTTACTCGAGTCCTGGGATTTCCTAAACCAATTGTCTTTAAGTTTCTCCACAGTTTGGAAGAGTCATTTTCCACCTTCAAGATGTTATGAAAATGTCTCAGTTTTGAGTTTCTAATGGCTTGAGTAGTTCTGTTACGTAAGAGTTTATAATAATTATAGGAGTTTTCTCTCGTGTCATGTTCAAACGTTTTGTATGCAGCGTTTCTGTACATAATCATACTCCGTATGTCAGCAGTCATCCATGATGCTGGTGTCCATTTTACGCGTTTAGATTTGATAGGAGAATGCTTGTCATATAAATTTATAATATAGTCATTTAGTTTAACAAGTTTCTCGTCAACAGTATGCGAGGTCCATATTACGTCCCAGGGAATCTTCACTGCGTCTTCAAGAAGTTGGGTTGCATAAACATGTGTCAAGTCACGGTACGTTATGTGTTTAGGCGTGGGCTTGGGACACTTCACAGAATACACTAGATAAATAATGTCGTGGTACGAATTTCCCGAAACCGCAAAGTGTCCATTTTTGTACTTTGTCTCATAATCTGTGATGAATTCCAACAACGATCTCTCGCTCTCTGCAATATCGTTAATGTTCAGGGGTTAGTAAATCACACAAATAAAACATTTCTGAAAGCTTACCGAGAATTCTACAAATAACATTTCATGTTTTCTGGCATACTCGCCAGGAGATATGTAGGCCTATATTATTTTGGGATTGAGCTCTTATCTAACATCTGCAGCAACGCTGCCCCCTTATTTATTTTTAAACGGTCATTTTTTAATAGCGTATAACCATCTAGGTGTAATGTCGTTGAGGATAGTGTAAGCTTTAGTCAAGATTCAGAGATGAGATGAGCATGCAAATTTTGGTTCGAAAATATGGATTGAATTTCGTCCAAGTGTGCGACCATACTCTGCGCGTTGTAGGTGCAATGTAATTATCTAAGTTGTGTCATGTAATTAATTAAGATGATATGTAATTACTTAAGTTGATAATAGTTGAAGTACTTATAGGCCTAAGATGGAAGTACTTATAAGTTCGAAGTACCGATTCTGCGGTACGTTTAACTGAGACACATTTTAATTATTCGAACTAGTTTCTTGGGAATAACAAATCCAATAAGAGTATTAAGTTATTATATAAAACTTCTCTCTTAACAGAGTCACATGCCTTTTTGAAACCTATGAATAACTGGTGTGCTGTACGCTTATATTCCCATTTTTTCTCCAATATCTGTCGAATACAGAAAAGCCCCGTGTACAATAATTAAATAAAAAATTCCTACAATAATGTAGCAGCTCCACAACTAAGGTTTCAAGTCTAATTTTATCTGTCGGACGCTATATTTATGCTGACTAATTGTAAAAACTTATATTATCTTTAAATCGAAATTACGTTTACATTAAAAGTTTCAATAGTCCTATTACTGTCATTCGGTCCAGGATTAGCCTACAACGCTCAGTAGGCGTACCATGTCATTTGGGTACAATGATTACAAAGACATCAGATGTAACAGTTCAACATAAGGACTCGATTGGGAAAGACACCCCACTTGAAATTGCTAGAAGTTAAACGCTTCTTGAGGTCTAAAAATCACAACTAAACAGTGAGCTATACAATTCTCTGAACTAGTTAACTGGCGATGAAACCTGGCTTTATCATTTCTTTCCAGCAAGCTAGAGAAAGCCCATGGACATGGAAAATATCGGTTTAATAAACTTACAATCCGAAGTCATTCTTTTCCCGCAATACTGATAGCCTCCATCTTTCGAATACATTCAGAGTATTAGTGGCAGACTTTCTTGAGTATTGACGTCCACATCTGTGGAAACCAGGTGACTCGGGTTCGAATCCCGGTCGGGCAAGTTACCTGGTTGAGGTTTTTTCTGGGGTTTTCCCTCAACTCAATACGAGCAAATGCTGGGTAACTTTCGGTGCTGGAACCCCGGACTCATTTCGCCGGCATTATCACCTACATTTCATTCAGACGCTAAATAACCTAGATGTTGATACAGCGTCGTAAAATAACCCAATAAAATAAAAAAATAAAAATGAGTACCGTATTGACCAATTGTTGACACTAACGCTAATATGTAGGTACTATGTAAAGGTATCTCATTTACACGCCATGAAGACGCGTAGGAACTTGGAGTATAGAGGAAGTGTGTCATGCTTTCATGAAATTAACAACAGAACGAGACGATCGCTATTTGTCCCCGAGAAAGAGCTGAGTGAAATAAAACAAAATTATTAATTTATTGGAATTCAACTTTCTAATATATTCTCCCTTGTGTAGCATTAGTAAATAATAATAATAATAATAATAATAATAATAATAATAATAATAATAATAATAATAATAATAATAAAAATTGTTTTAAACGGTGCTTAAATATTAATGTTATGTACAGTATCAGTGAATTTGTGAACTTAAAAAAATATTTAATTGCTAGTTATAAGTTTTTGATGTGGTCCATTTCATGATTTCATGTAATAAGCTATTTTGACCGATGACAGAATTTGAAATACATAAATACAAATGCAAAAATTACAAAACGTTATAGGGCGTCCTTTGTGTTTTTAACGAAGTTATAACTCGCACAAACGTAGTTGTAAAAATATTATTCCTATAAAAACGTTCGTTTATAAACAGGCTAGAAGGTACGACGAATCTGATATTTTTGTCCATAATCCCCTCATTAAAATTGATTGCAATTAGGTTATTTTTTAAAAAATCCTGTAAATCACTTTCTTTCAGAGCTGATACTAATGATATTTATTTGTTACTTCAACTATAATTTTTGTGTAGGTGGTCCTGTCTTTTGTTTAGTGAGGATTTTAACAGCAAAAGTAATTTAAGCAGGGTTTATTTAACATAGAAAATCAACTCGAGAGAGAAATGACAGAAAAAATTGTTCCTCGAGTCCTTCTCAGATACAGGGTTATTTTACGTAGCGTTATCTAAAACAAGGGCTCTCCAGTTTTACTTTCCTCCCAGAGGAAGGCATGTTAAGGATTTTGTCGCCTTTTAAAAACCATAGTCTTAGTCTGGGTTTCAACTCACCAATCTCAGATCCTACGGTAAATATGCTAACAATGGGACTACCTACATCGATTAGTTAGTAATGGCCGTATATTTAAATGTTTTTTAAAACTAAATAACATTGATGTGTAGTACTATAATAATGCTTCTCACGTAATTTTGTTCATACGTCTCATCGTTTTCGTGGCTATAATATTTTGTCTGGGTGCATGCAATACTTAAATTACCATAACTAGGCTAACAGCGACTGAGTCAAAATATTACAAATAGGTAACGTTGCTTAAGCGCGAATTAATCGTGTTGTGAGCGACTATAGAGCCGTGACCTCCATGAATTATGTCGCATGAAAATGAGTAGCCTACAGTAAAATCTATCCTGAACTTTGGGATAAATGAGTAAATAAGTGACTAAAATTCTTTTCATTGTTTCTGCAGCTTTGTCGCAAAATTTATATCCCTATTTATCTTCCCTTCTTTGTTTAATTATTTGTGTTACTATTTTTCTCCTATTTCAAAATTACACTTCCTGCACATCGATAGTGGCGATTTTTCCAGTAGGGTTCTTGTTATATGTTTAATATTTACGGCAAGCAATCTTCAAAATAAAGTTAGAGCATAATATGATAGTCACCGACGTAAACCAGGAGATATGCGCTTTTGCCTGCACATTCGGAGTTGCACTCGGATGTGCGTTCAACTCAGGCTTTGGCTGACTACCTTGTTGTATTCCATCAAAGGTTTTCCCAACTGTAAAGCTTGGTTTTTCCGAACCGACGCATGCGACGTGCGAGGCCGCCTCGCACAAATGCGGACTACACGAGAGATAGTGGTTTCTATAACTGCGAGGTGTGAGGTCTGCGCATCTCGCAGTTTTACAAACCACTCACTATCTCTCGTGTAGTCCGCATTTGTGCGAGCGGGCCTCGCACCTCGCACGTCGCATGCGTCAGTTCAGAAAAACCAAGGCTTTAAGCGAATGTCATGTAATCCTACAGTATGTCTTATCCTAGGAATCATCTTGTATACTATCTCGCTATTACCAATTACATCGACGCTAAATAATAATCTAGTAGCTGATACAATGTCGTAAAATAACAAAAAAAAAAACAGAATCACACGCGAATCACTTGCGTTTTACCTCACAAATGCGGATACAAAGTACATATATTTATTCTCCACTGTCATCCTAGATTCAATAATACTTATTTTACTTGTTTACAGTTGCCAATCGAGGTGTAAACATAACGCCGCAGTCGCAGATGAGAAGAAGAATTCACTGTCCTCATGACATGTTTGGGATTTTAAGCCTTAACTAACATAAACCTCATTAGAGGAGATGAGTAATCTACACCCAAGGAAAGAATGAGGAGGTGTTCATGGCCTACGGTCAGTGGACATGATGATGCAAGCAAACAGCCTCTGGAGCCTCACGCTGTCAGAGTGGCCTACCGCATAGCCGCGCGGCATCATTGTTCGCGTCAACCCGCTTCAAGGCGGCCTAATCCATTACCATTACTGATCACACACAGCCTAATTGCCTACATGTAACCAGATAAACACATTTGCAGTCCAATATATAGCAATTTTGGTCAATTTAGTGGCGACCATTCAAGAGGCCTCATGCGCAACCCATGCAAATACCATTTCCTATTTACATATTTAGGGATATTAAATATTAAAATTGTACCTGCGTGATTACCTCAAAAGAGTGAATAGATATTTATTTGCATAGGATATACACATCCATTTTATAGGATTATGAGAGGCAGAGTTATATTCAGATACATCTTCTTTTCTTCTAAATATTTATACATGTTGATCACACAACTTTTAACACTATATCACTTCGGAAAACGTATAATGTATCTTTCACGTGTTAAATTTTATTACCCGTTAACATGTTGCGGCCTGCTATTGGCCATCTTCAGGCTGTTGCAGGTCTTGGCGCCTTTGGTTTTGTTTCCTGTGGGGGTGTGTTTGTGACGTGTAATGTGGAGTCAAAGAATGTGTCTGTTCTGAAATTGAGTTGTGTCTTGAGAATTTCATTTGGATGTGTTTTTGTGTATCTGTATACTTCCTATTGTTCTAGTGTGTTTAGTTTCTGGCTTTTTGGTTGCATGTGTAGAATTTCCATGTCTGTGTTGATGTCGTTGTAAGTGTGGTTAGCATTTGTGATATGTTCTGCATATGTGGAAGTGTTTTGTAATTTTGTTATGTTTGTGATGTGTTCTTTGTAACGTGTTTGAAATGATCTGCATATCTGTCCTATGTAGAAGCTGTTGCAGGTGTTACATTTGAGTTTGTATACGCCTGTGTGATTGTATTTGTTTGTTTGTGTTCTTTGTGTGTTGACATGTTTTTGTAGAGTATTATTTGTTCTGTATGCGATGTTGTAATTTAATTTCTTGAATGAGGCTGCAATCTTGTGTGTGTTTTTGTTTTCGTATGTTAGTGTGATGTATTTTTTTTGTGTTCTTGTGTCTGTGTTGTATTCTTACGTGTTTGTGATTATGTTTAGTCTTTCGTATTATGTTGTCTATTATGTAGGGATTTTATCCGTTTTCTTGTGCCATATATTTGATTGTTTTAGCTCTTTTTCGTAATCATGTTGGTTCATTGGTGTGTTGACTAGTCTGTGTACCATTGTTCGGAATGCAGCTTGTTTGTGTTTTCTAAATATTTTTTGAAGAGTATATTATTTCGCTGAAAATGAAGATTTGAAGTTACGTATTCTTACGTTTCTTGAGATGAGTTTGCAGTGAACGAATTTTCTTCATTGAACTTAATCAATTGCATCAAATTTCAATGGCCCTACATTTCTTCAGACATTCGAAATTGTCTAAATCTATTTTACTTCTCATGGTTAGAAAATTGTTTACATTTAGAGTCTGGGTTATGTGTTATTAATTAGTCATTATTATTATTATTATTATTATTATTATTATTATTATTTTACCTATTTTATTACGTTTTCTGTCATTTACCTCAGTTGTTATTTCAATACGACAAACCTGCCAGTTCCACAAAAGTCCTCAATCTAAAATTCTATCTCTTGTTTGAGAGAGGATATATGAGAAAATTGAAGTTTTCTTCAATCCATGAATATATTGCGGGAAGTAAAGGCTAAATGGGACTTCCCTGTCTCTGATCGGGTCAAGACCATGACAGAACAGATATTTAACCCTTGCGGTGAACTTCGATCAAGTACTGGGGTCTAATTACTCAAATCTACACCCATTGTCTCTACGCTGGAGACGCCTGAAATCTTTTAATATACGAAAGAGAGAGTGATAGGTGGAAAGCAATCGGAAGGTATCGCTTTTATCTTTCTCAATGAAAACTGAAAATATGGCACGATAACTCTTTCGAAGATACATATATGTGAAAAGTATGGGATGAAGGTAAGTGAAAACAAGACGAAGATCATAGTTATCGGAAGAAAAATAAAAATGTTAAATGTGTCAATTCTAAATGAGGCAATAGTACAAGTGAACAGCTTCAGATACTTTGGCTCTACTGTAAGAGTAGTATGATTTGCTGCCAGAAAGTCAAAAGGAGTATATAACAAACGCAAAGGAAGCTTTCAATATAAAAACGAACATCATTGTATACATCTTGAAAAAGACTATGGAAGAAACCAGTGAAGTGCTTTGTGTGGAGTTTGACACTGTATATGGCAGAAACATTGGTATTAGACGAAGTGGAGCGAAACGATTGCAAGCATTCAAAATGTGGATATGAAGGACAATCTGAATTAGACAGACAGAATAAAAAATGAATATGTGCTATAAAGAATAGGTGAGGAACAAGTAATGCTGAAACTAATCAGAAAGAGAAAACGAAATTATCTGGGTCACTGGTTAAGAAGAAACTGCCTAATCAAAGTTGCACTAGAAAGAATGGTGAACAGGAGAAAAGTTCGGGGCAGAAGAATATTTCTGCGATAGACGACATTAAGTTATGTGGGTCGTATGCGGAGACTAAGAGGGAGGCGGAAAATAGGGAGAATTGGATAATTCTGGGTTTACAGTGAAGGATCTGCCGTTTGGTGTAAAACTATGAATGAATAGGTGAAAAGTTTTAGTAAGAATCAGAGTGCTGGATTGGAGTTAAATCGCTCGCTTGAACTCGGTCGAATGTCGCACCCTCAGTGAGATAAGATCGGACGTGATACGCTCGTAATAAATAGAAGCACAGTACAAGGTCATCTAACCGACATGTGTTGTCTTGTATGGAAGGCGACAGATAAGATATAGGGTAAACTAGGGTCTGTTGGACAGTCGGGCATATTGGACACTCCGTACTTTAACGTGTTACCACGCCACTTGTGGGCACCACATTCAGCTAGAAGTCAATGACGGACGTAGGCACGAGTGGGGCTACTTCCGTCATTGACTTCTAGCAGAATGTGGTGCCCACAAGTGGCGTGGTAACACGTTAAAGTACAGAGTGTCCAACATGCCCGACTGTCCAACAGACCCTAGATTACCCTACTTATGTTTTGCTCACACGGTAAAAATAAGGCTTTATTTTCTGCGTTTATGACAAACATTTAATGGAACATACCAAAACAGTAACATGAAGTTATAAAAAAATAGTACGAAAAACTTAGATATACAGTTATTATTGCTAATTAATAATTATTCAATATTCCATGTACCACATATATAATACGATAGGTCCATACATAGTGTTCGCCTATATACTGCGACAATGTAGAAATATTATTGATATAGCAGTAGATTAATAACAATATTAGTACAAAGATAACGTTACTGAAAATATAATAAAACGAATAATCATGCGGCACAACTGTTAGAGACGCAAAGATTGACACAATAATTATTAGAAATTATTATTATTATTATTATTATTATTATTATTATTATTATTATTACTAGAAAACTTGACCTACAATTCTTGCATTATCGTGATTGTTTTCTCCGTTTATAATAATTACATTTACATCCAATAACATCTATCAGATGTGGCAAAAATAAAATCACTCCTGTGTGGGGAAAAAAAGAAAACAACAACATTTACCTACAACATTTATATTACATTTTAAAGCAAGTTTTGTAGTTGTACTATGGAGAGGTTAGTTAAACACTGTAAAGTTTTAAAATAATAAACATCTATGATGTTACTACACAGTTCATCACTGTAACAACAACGAATGTCTAACGCTCGGCTTATATCGTTCGAGAATTTATCGCTCGCGACAATTTTACCCATCATGCATGTGCGCTACCTATCGGATTATGCTATGGACTACTTGGCGCTCGAGCGAAAACGTCCGATGCAGACCTCAGGTAAGAATAGGCCTATTACTTTGGAAAACGTGTAATCAAGATATATAAGAATAATATTTACCTCAATATAAGAGGATTTATCTAATTACAAATCAGATAGGCTATATACACATAAACACATTATAATATGTTTTATGATAACTTTATTGAATGCTATCACAATTGCATTCATCCTGTTTTATTCTCACTTCCATAGCAAAAAGAAAAACAACAAATGTTAGAATGTTTAGACCTATATGTAATATTTATTTAACAATATCAATAAGTTATAGTTACAAAGAAGCCTACGTAGGAGATTTGGTCCTGGTTCACCAGTGAGGTGCTCTTTAAAAGAAGTTACATGATCTGATATGTTCATGTTGTTGGACAGACCTTAATTTTATTTCCATTAATAGTTTTTCATCATCGTATTGTCTCAGTGTGCGCTACATACGAGAAATTCTTTAAAAAATTGTACCTTCGCTTGAAGTTATGCTTCAGCAAATCCCTGTTTGTTGATAAGCGGTAACTGTGCCTTTAATGGGTTTATTTTACTCAAAATATATGTATTAAACAATTGAGAATCATTGTTTTGGAGATCACCGAACAGAAATGCATTTGTTTCTATTATATGGTTTGGGCCGCTATGTTTTGAAATTCAATAATCCTGTGATATAACCTTGTGAACATTAAATTTGCGAAGAAATGCAGTAGAGCAGATCTTTTCACAAACTTCTAACGGTTTATAACATGTCTGGTACTCACATCACAAGACCAAAGAAAGTCGCAGTTACGATGCAAGGACGAGTGGCCGCACATTCAGACTCAGTAAATATATTTGTCAAATTGTCTACTGTCTGTGTGGGCTAAGAAGAATCCATCATTTTCATGGTTTGTTTTGCTTGTCACATAAATCACTAAAGAGATGTTGTCTGACGATAGGGGAAATATGGTCATTTAAATATTTGATAAGGAAAGACCATCATTCATTTGATCTCTTTTTCTTGCTCCATGGTAAAAAAAGAAAGTATCACTTCAAATTTATGACCAAATACACTACAAATGAGGAGACAAAATTCTGCCTATAACAGTAACGCTCTTGAACATGTAGGTCTCTAGCTGATTAGCTGATAATCATTTGCATGAAATCGAAAGTCGATCATAGAATATTCTAATTGATTTAGCATATCGATGGATAGGAAGTAATTACTTCATATCCACGAAAATGGCCATGAACTACATTACGAGTATTATTTCGATTAACTACATTATTATTATTATTATTATTATGTTATTATTATTATTATTATTATTATTATGATTATTATTATTATTAAGCTAGACGCCATGAGCTAGATTATCTGTTCTTTTGTAAAGTCCTCAAAGGTGATATATCCTGTGGCTCTTTCTTCAACAATATTACCTTACGTATTCCAACAAAAAATATGAGAACCCACAAACTTTTCTATATTAGAAATTCGAAATTTCTTTCACCAGTCTCCAGATGCATTAAAAATGCCAACATGCATGGCTGCGAATTCGATCCCTTCAATGTAGCCTATAGACTTAGTTTGCTCTTGGCAATGATTCATCATTTACGTATTCTTTTAGGCATTATACTCAATTATCATTGTCTCATAGTATTCTTAGTTATGTATTTTAAAGTAATCCATTATTTATCCACTCATCGACATTATTGTAATTAATTGTAATTGTATTTATGTGTAATAATTATTTTTGTATTATGTTTTTGTTATATTCTTTGTGCTGAACTGTAATTGGCCACTGTCTGTTGTACAGCACATTAAATATAAATAAATAAAATATAAAATAAATTATTATTATTATGTTCAGAAAATTGAACCAATAACTAATATTTTATCCTCTAGTAGAACATCTTACAAAGCAGAAATGTACTATAATAAAACCTTTTGTCCATTTTGAGGAAACTTAATTTTTAAAAAATATTTTTGATTCACCTGCAAATTTACAGATACGAGATATCACTACTTAGCCATCCACATGTCTTGTATCTCTCGTGTACTCTTAACATTTCTTATTGATTTTTTGTAGTTTTCTAATTCAGCAGCTGACACATATTTTACATAATCTAATGAATTAGGCTCGTTCCGTCTCTAAATTTGTTCACGCCATCTATTCAATAGTATATTCAAATTTCTCTTTCCAATGGAACTATAATAAAAGGCAGCCTTAGCTATTCTGGTATATCTCACACGATGGACACGATTTCTCCTATTTCTGAATCTGGTAACTACATTATTTATGGAACTCTGTATGGGAATTATCTTTTCTTAGAATAATTTACTTTATTTTAAAATATAACAACCACAACAAGAACTTATTAGTATCTGAATGAAAATAAATTTTGTTTCAAAATTTCATAGCCTACCATTGCGAGAAGGCATTCAAAGAACACCAGTATCAACTGACTCGAGCAGGCGTTATTTGAAAATTAATCTTAGGCAAAAGGTTAACTACATCAGGCAGTAAGGAATAAGAACATTCAGCTCTATAACAACGCTCACTATATATCATCATCATCATCATCATCATCATCATCATCATCATCATCATGCTTTGGAGGGATATATAAATAAAATTTAAGACCTAACATTCTAAATGTGCTAAGTGCCAAAAATAACTTTCTGAGATATTAATGAAACAAACATTGCGCAATGCATGTTGAGATACCTACTACACCGTCTTTTGGCGGACGAATGAGTCACTTACAGTTGAGCTACGACAAAGACAATTTACTATGATATTCTAATATAGATGTTCTTCCCATAGATTGAATAAAATTAAATTTGAAAAATTGGCACATAGCACATTTAGAATGTTATGTCGTCTTCAAATAGTCAGATTATTATTATTTTTTTCATTATTTCAAATTATTTTCCAGACACAGATTGTTTGCGCTGGAGAAACGGTTCAAATCTCACCGACTATTTGTGGAATAATTATTTATGGGAAAGAGAATGGGTGACGAAGAATATTTCAAAATACTTTTTCTCTACAATGGCTAAATAACTAACCCATAATTCACAAAAATTCTTATCGACAGTACACACAATAACAGGAGACTATCACAGCATATCACATTCTCATTGTGAACAACTAGCCTATATATGACGAAGATAGTAGGAGTTACATAAGGACAGTAAACTCCGAAGATAAATCTCATGTATTTGGTATCATATTTAGCACAATACGGATCTCTCATAGCATTCCACAGAAATCATATTTCAGTTATTATGCTGTTTTTTCTGTACTTGTACAAGGTTCGAAACTATAATGTCGGAATAGCTATGGCTGGAGAATATTGTTTACTACGAATAAGAACATATAAATTATTTAAGAGTACGAAGAAGTATGCTGTATTCTACGTATCATTTATATCATTCATACCATACTAGTTTGCTTCGTGTTGCTTTCAAGATATGGTAAAGTTTGTGTATTTTATTTTCAATTATTGGGTATCCAATAATTACAAAGATTTCTTCTCTAGTACCTTTCGTTATCCACTTATACTATTTCTGTCTACTGTATTTATATTTGTGAGACGTTGGCTAAACTCCGATTTTTGTGAAAGCTTTGCGCGAGGTTGCTTGTTGCTATTTGTAGACGGTGATCTTGTGTCCTAGAGCATAACAAAACCCTACATAATTTCTTCTAGTCAGGACCGGGCAATTGAGCGCTCCGTGGAGCGGCGAGAGAGGCTCTTGCTGACGAAATACTATTGCCAGCTTTCACAGTTATATCTACACTTCGTTCTATAATGACTGACAGGAAAAGTAAACATTGCCGGCAGAGGATGACAGAAGTATAATAGCTATTCAACCTCTGGCAGATATCTCATTCCACGTTTAACTTGTAGTAGAGCGGTCTGAAGCGTTCTACTCCCACCCAACTTCAAGACGAGCGTAGAATGAGATCTGCTGTTGCCCTGTTCTAGCGGTACCTACATAATCCATCATCCTCTTAGGAAAATGTTATAAAGCACTATAAAGATGTTGGAAAGGATATTAAGTTGTACAAAAATTGTTGCCTAACTAGAGAGCAACGGAATTTACGAGACAGGAAGGGTGTCAATGCAGCTAATCAGCAGGTGAACTCTGAAAAGGCGCAGTACTGGGACTTTTGCGTGAACACACATGCTTACATGTTGCAGTTATATTAATGTATTTTATATTGAAGCATTGTATAAGTTCGACCTATATGGTAAAGTTAATGTCAAATAGAGTATTCATTCTAATGCCAATTGATGTCCGAATGTTACTGGAACATTTTCGTGTAAGACATTTCAAGGAGTCCAATGTGCCAATTTGCACTACATTTTCATTAAGGTGATGCTTCGGTTTCTCTTAAGTCCCATTTTATCCGAATGTTGGTCTGGTGAGTCCGACGAAGTTGTAAAACCTCTTCGCGATAAGTTATCGTCAGTCAGTGCTTTTGTTACATCTCTATCTACGACCACACGACGTCCAATAAATTCAGGAAGAAGTTTCGAGGAAGGTCATAAGAAACCGCGGTATTGGTTGCAGAAGGCGCAAGACGGAAAATTATTAGACTATTTCTTAGAAGTAATCTAACAATGAGCTCTAAATGTAATAAACCAAGTGTAACCTTATTTTTTGACTGACTCAAATTGTCTTTAATATTGGATTAGTCTGAAATCAAGTACTCAAGTAGGTTTCTTACGTAACTTTAATATCACAAGCATAACAAATAAGGAAAGCAAAGCATGTGCAACCACCTAAAAAAATCTTAGTTCGGACAAGTTACCTGGTTGGGTATTTTCCGAGGTTTTCTCTCAACTCATTAAGAGCAAATACTGGGTAACTCTCGGCGCTGGACCCTGGGCTCATCTCGCTAGCAATATCACCTTCATATCACTCAGACCCTCGATAACCATAGCAGTTGACAAAGTGTCCTAAAATAACCAACTAAAATCAGCTAAAATGTATAGCTTACCGTGAGTGAAAGCAGCCAATGAAGTGAAGTGATAAGATAACTGAGAACAAAGTTCAGTAATTCAATCTACTTCGTTATGATTATAATGATGACGCTGGAATGAAATCTCTTAAATTTAATGTAATAGTATAGTGGAACGCAGTAGTAGGCCTAAATAGTAACATATGCCTTCCTTGCTATCTGTGAAGTCATTATAAGTTGTAGTAAAATATTATATTCATGTGACTAGAGATGCGTCATAATTAGGGCTACATTGCGTTTCATGCGCCTCTGACTTTAGGTACCAGTACGTAATTGTGTTGGGGTGGGGGATTTCAGTATGTTTCGTTCAGCAGTGAACTTTAGTTGATCGGTTACATTACGACCGAATACTGTTATTCGTAACAGGCAACATTCAACGTCTTGCAAAGAAGAATAATAGCAAGATACTGACGACGAAATTTGTGACTTCATTTCAAATGAGGAAATTTGTAATATTTATATAGATTTTGAGATAAATAATGCTTATGTAAAATATTTCAAATATCCCCCCCCCATTGTTTCTGCAGAAGTAGAACGAAGTTTCTCTAGATATAAAGCTGTGTTTTCTAGCAACAGGCAATCATTCTCCTTTGAAAATTTGAAAATGTCGTTTGTTATTAACTGCAACAATCTATGAAATGAAAAATTATGTAAAACAGAAACGTAATACACTATCATACTAACTTAGAGGCTGATACATCTTGTTAATGTCATGTCATGTGTATTTTCTACAGACATAAAATCGTATGTAGTCAATGATATTGTGACGAAGCGAATAGTTGGAACACGAAATAGGAAAAAATGTAGCAAACGAGATGAAAAAAATATTGGATAAACATTATGGGTATTTAGCTCTATGTTAAATTTGTGACAATTTCAAATGAGGAAATTTATAATAATGATACAGATTTTGAGATAGATAATGTTTGTATCAAATATTTCAAATAAGTCATTGTCTCTGCAGAAGTGGAACGAAGTTTTTCTAGATATAAGGCTATGTTTTCTAGCAACAGGTAATCATTCTGCTTTGAAAATTTGAAAATGTGCACTGCAACAATATATGAAACGAAAAATTATGTAAAACAAAAACGTAATACACCATGATATTAATATAGTGAAATAATAAAACTGATACTTGTCGATGTTATTATAGGTGTATTTTCTACAGACAGAAAATAAAATAGCTTTAAAATAGTGCAATTTTTCTTCATCATAGAAAATGATGTCTTTAAATTTTTCTTTAGCAGATAGTTGTGTTTCGAAGTCAAAGGAGTGGTTTTCAACCATCCAAATGCAGAGAACTACCTTACCGTGATGATAAGCATGAGTTCAAACGAACGAAAGACACTGCGCTAACTCACCCCAACTCTGAGACGTACTCAAAGTTAGAGACGCACGAAGCGCACTGGTAGTATAACGGCATATATTTCTCAGGCCTAGTCATAATAGATATATGATTTACTAATTAATTCATAAATCTGTTTAATTTACCTCAATACAGTTGTGAATAGCTGAACGCATTTTTTAGAAGCAATAAAGGCTAATGGAATTATGTAAGACAATTATGTAATTGAAGAGTGTGATCCAAAAACTCGCTCAGTCCATTTAGCGATTTTTAAGATTTATACACCGCCACCGGCGTAGCTCAGTCGACTAAAGCGCTTGCCTGTCGATCCGGATTTCCGCTCGGGAGCGGGTTCGATTCCCGCTTGAGCTGATTACCGATTGGATTTTTTCAGAGGTTTTCCCAACCGTAAGGCGAATGTCAAGTAATCTATGGCGAATCCTCGACCTCATCTCGTGAAATACCATCTCGCTATCACCAATCCCATCGACGTTAAATAACCTAGTAATTGATAAAGCGTCGTTAAATGAGAAAATTATTCCCTTCACTTGTATTTAGATTTCTTAAGTTGAACTCAATAGTTATTAAAGTTGAAAATCTCATATTCTAGAGAAAAATGATCTATATTCCGAAAAAGTATTTAAAAGTTCATTTAAACAAGCATTCCCATTCAAAAGTGTTACATATTTGGAACGAGAACCTTATAAACCTGCACCCGTCAAAATGATGCTTGTGGCTAGACAGTAACTCTGGTCCTCCTACTGTTAAATAACCAACTAAAATATTTATATATATGATGATTATGTTTGAGATTTCAATCATTATATTTAAGCTTGTTTTCTTCCGAAATATCTTCAATCCTTGTCTAAAAGTTTGTGTTAATTGTGTATGTCACTTGAAAACTCGCTTAGTTCGTAGACCAGTGGATAAAAATCTACCCTTGTCCTTTCATAAAAATGAACTGAACGTTTTTTGGGATCACACACTTCAATTGGTCTCATCTTAATTTTCAACCACGAAATATGATCCTGAAATCATGTCCACCTCATTCAGTATTCGCTTAAGATGTCTTCTAGTCTCCTCGGTCTTTCTGTTCTGTAGTTCACCATTACGTTTGGAAGTCTATGGTTGTTTATTTTTAGAAGTTTTCTGACCAATTGTTTATGTGGGTCTATTTCTTATTTTGGTGCCAGCTGATCCTATTTCAAGCTATTCTGATATCACTTCATTCCTGTTATACTTAAAAAGATATTTATCTTGTAAGGAGCATTGCCCTTAGTAAGTTCATGTTAGTACCAACTTTCGACTAACAATGTTTTTGTAGGTACTACATTCAAAATACACAGGAATATTATTGTTTGGTTCCATTTTTAATAGATAAATCCTTAGGTGAAGAAATGGGCAAAATTGGCTATTATCGAGTTATTTATGGTAGAATGAAGAAGTATCTTTCGAGTTAGGCTCTAATATTGTACTCAAATAAATTTAGTTCCAGACCTTGTATTTTAATCCATAACGGACAGATTTTGTCGATCGATCAATTTGATGTAAATAGTCTATCTTATGTGGTATTTTGCCGTAATCAATTGTAGATATCAACTTTGAAGCTCCATTGATTACTTGTCCCACAATTCATAACCACTACTACAAATTCTGGCGTTGTTGTCTTAAAGTGTGAATACAGTGCAATGGTTTCCTGTTCCTTTCTGAATAAATGCTATATATGTTGAGTTATGATATATATATTGACTAAGGTTATTCAAAAAATAAGTTTCCGTTTAGAAATGGTAATAAGTTTGCCAAATGTTTAGATTCCACAAAAATAAAAACACCAATTTGTTGTAAAGAAATGGAATTTTATTAAAACAATAAAAAATTAAGTATGACCACCACCGTGTTGTTCAATAAGATTTATTCTATGCTATAAACGGCATTAGTAAGCACATTCCTAGGAATGTTTTCAGTGACATCCGATATTGACTGTTTCAGTTCCTCACGTGTAGTAGGTATACAAAGAAATACCTTTTCTTTTAGATAACCCCATAACCAATAGTCATCTGCATTTATGTCTGGTGACCTGGCTATTTGTTCGGAAAATGCCTACTAATTACACGCTCAATAGTTGTGGAATATTGTTTTTACATTATTGTGTATGTGAGGTGGAAAACAATATTTTCGATTTCATGATTCTGTAACGCTGGTATTGCATAGTCTTGTAACATTTGAAAATATCGCTGCCCTGTTACCGTCATTGTTTTTGTTTGTCCATTTTCAATTTATTCATAGAAATACGTTCTTATTATGAAAAGTGACGTAAAATCACACCAGAAAGTAACCTTGATATCATGTAATCCTTTCTGTATAATTGTGTTCAGATTATCTTCTGCCCATATTCGCAATTTTATTATGAGTGTTAACACCTCTGTTCAATTCAAAATGTGCCTCATCTGTCCATTTCTCAATCCATGTAACGTTCGATATATTCTCAATGCATATGCATATTGGCTATTGCATTCGTAATGGCACTGAAGGAGGCCAATTCGAACTCGTAGAGTTAAAACCATCGTAATAAATTATTAAAATTACTCTCCTACAACTGTCGTCTGTATTCTGAAAAACAATTTGTTCATACAAGCATCTCACAGTTACCATAGCAACGAAACGCGCATCGATAAAAAAAAATCCAAACCTTCTAAACAGTAATGATACCTATATGAAACCAAACTGCTGATATGAGTCGTTCCGTAAGAGAACGAAGAGCCCGCCAAGGATCAAAATTTGTGTTTTTTACACCTCCAAATATTTAAGACACATATCTGCAATCTAAACCTGGCAGACGTTGGACAGCTCGCCCTTACAACATCGAAATTATCATTGTTTGCAAGGTTGGAGAAACTGCGTATCTGTCACAGGTTCATAATTTTCATATTCCGTACGCGAAGGGAGAATACGCCACTCTGCCTGAAGGCGCGCGCCATTCATTGTCTCAGTGTTGTTGTAACCACACAGGAGAGTACAACCGTAGTGAGGAATTACGTGTATTTATGGCCATTGTAATAATTTATTATGAGTAATAGTGTCAGTGATAATTAAACAGGCATATCTGGTTGTTATAGGAAACGTCAGAGGCATGTCGAAAAATGGAAAAACGTACAAGCAAGGATTAAAAGCAACAAAGGTAAATCGTACATTAGTACGAAAACATCTCGACATGTGCAAGTTCACGGCATAGGCCGGCCATGTACTTCTGGATGCTTCAACGCATTAAATATGGAGAAAATACAACCTGTATTTCGTAATTTATGGGAATTGGATGATTATGACCCCCAGAATGCCTATATTTCTAAGCTCGTAACCAGTGTTGATGTGAACAGATATCGCATTAAGAACAGGCCGGCGTCTCTCAGCTGGTTTTGCCAAAGCTCACTTCTGACAAAGTAAAGGATCTGAAAGCTCTCTTTATCTATGTGCTACAGAACGTTTCTGGACGCCGTGATCGGCAAACAAAACGTGCAACTAGCAGTGACTGACTGACAGGAACATCTTCATGAAGATGTTGTGATCATGAATATGTTGTAATGGATTATTAGCGCCTCTGTTCCCAGAACAAGTGAGACCACTTTTGATAGCATGGATAATAACGACAGGCATCTACTTATTTTTGTTTATTAATAATTTCAGACACTTTGTAAATGTCACATTACAGTGCTATTAATTGTTTTTATTATTATTATTATTATTATTATTATTAATTATTATTATTATTATTGTCTGCCTCTATTGACTACATTCTACGCCCTTTGCTTTTTTTAATATACTGTTTTCAAATTATTCCCATAATATTGATAAATTTATAATGTAATCTATGATCACTATTAAGTTGGAATATTAAATTGGACATTTAATTGCAATTTTCAATAAAGGTATTCGTTTTTCAGTGTACAAAGTAATCATCATTATTTACAGACGTGTCCTTGGCGGCTTCGCCCTTATCTCGTTTACAGGTAAAATACTTTGAACATCGATTATCTCTACAGGTACATTTGGTGGGTTCGCCGTTTTCTTTCTGAACGCCGTACAGAAGGTACACCGGTTTCAAAATGGGAACTTACTTTTGAATAACCATATATAACTGACGGGATGATGAAAAAGCAATAGAACTGTATAATAGGTACGCCATACTGTTCTTGTTTTCTATAAATTCCTCAATGTATCTTGGCCTCAAATATTGTCCTACAAAGTGAAAATTCTACATTACACCTATTTTGTGCACCTAGTTCAAAATATGGATAACTTCTCAAGCAGTTTGTCTTGAAAACGTAACTGAAAGAGTTCCAAATAAGTACAAACAAGTTGACAATATGAAATAACGGCTATCAAAACTGATACATGATCGCTGCAGGACATACGCTTGCGTTCTCACAGGACTCTTTCGTATTAAAGCAGCTTATCGTCTGCAACTGTTCCCGCATTGTTCGAGCTCTCTCCTTCCACGCCGTCCATATAATTTTATCTCGCTCAGTTTATAATTTAATCCCAGTATATCCAGCCGTCTTTGTCGTCCACAAGACTCGGATCTCTGAATTCCGCCAGGAGAGGCTTTATTGCTCTGTATTAAGCTTGGAGAGGCAGGCGGACAGCTGCCGACGCCACATCTCCGTTTTAAATAAGGGTCATCTCAGCACTGAATACTCTTCACAATACGCCATAATTGGTAGAAAACCCCACTTTTCGTAGCTCGGAAATAAATTATCTGATCTCTGAAACAATACAGGGTATTGTCTCGACAACCTGCGTTCACTAACATTAATGCTAACAATTAGTTTATGTTTTTTAGTGGTTTTAATCACTAATAAATTATTTTTGGAAAGTAATATATGAAAATAAAATTCAATGCATACCGATACCTAAACATTTTCGGCTTTTAGAATATGCTTTCAGGATTATCTCTCCGTTATTTTTAAACGTAGTTGTACGTTAATTTTTTATTTACTAAAAATATCAAAGCATGTGGTTGCTTAACGTTCATCCCGGCAACTAGGGTGAACAAAATGAATTTTATTATTTCTGTGCAGTTCAAATTTCTTGGCTTTGCTAATTTTCTTTGTTGCTTATTTTAGGAAGAAGAAAATTACTCGCAATTTAGTAACTTAATTTAACAAATGTTCTAAAACATATTTTCTTCTTTATATGTCTTAACCGAGCATGCAGTGTCTATTGCACCATAGCATAATTTATTGGTTTATCTCACTTAGAAGTGTATGTGTGTGAGGAGTGTGTGTGTGTGAGATTTTGACGTGATAATGAATATGTGTGAGAGATAAGAGTGTGAGAGAGTCAAAGTGTGGGAGTGTGTGTGAGAGAATCAGAGTGAGTGTGTGAAAGAGACAGAGTGACTGTACGAGAGAGAGTAAGTGAAAGAATGAGGGTGAGTGTATGAGAGCGAGTGTGTGAGAAAGAATGAGAGTGTGTAAGAGAATGTGTGTGAGAGCGAGTGTGTGTGAGAGAATATTATGTGAGTGTGTGAGAGAGAGTGAGAGTGACGAGATTGGTATGTAAAAGAGAGTGAGTATGTGAGAGCGTATGTGTGAGAGAGAGATTGTCTATGTGAGAAAAAGGGTGTGTGTTGGGGGGGGAGATAGATTTTGTGAGTGTAAGCGAGTGTGAGAGAGTGTGTGTACTTGAGATGGACTGTATTGTATGTGGGACAGTGTGCGTGAAAGAGCGTGTTGGTGAATGTGTGTAAGATTGAGTGTGTGAGTGAGAGAATTAGTGTGTGTGAGCGAGTGAGTTTGAAAGTGAGTGACTGTGGCAGAGTGTGTGAGATACATATGTAAAAGTGGATGTGAGAGAGTGTGAAGGTGTTTGTGACAGAGTATGAGTGTGTGAGGAAATATTTCAGAATGAGAAGAAGAGACGATTTAACTGGTGTATGTATCCTATAAATGTTAAAATATAATATTACTGTAATTGTGTGTGGGTTTCACAAGGAAAATAGAAGAAAAATAGTAGACTAAACCTTAATTTTTATCTTATGGAAAATAGTACTAGAATTATTTCTGTGATTGTAGTAATAATTAGTATTCAATAAGTAATGGCAATGTATTAAATTAACAATGGGTCCGACTGACCCTGCTTGTCCATTTACTTTAGAAAATTATTTTTCCCATAGAAGGCTTAAGAAGGTATGAAATACAGCACCTATCTATTACAGAAGAGTGAAGACTTGGAAAAAATGAAATGAAATTCGAACACAAAGCTTTTTCTCAATTTATAGTAAAGTCTCTCTTAAGATACATATTGCAACTCTTCTAAAATTCATAACTTTAAACATCATGCAGTGAACAGAAGTAGAAATCGATTTTATTAATTTGTAAAAATCGCGGTTATATTCACCAATTTTATTGGTCAGTAGTAATGTTCGTTCGAGTTAAACAGCCTAAAACAAAACAATTATACAGTACATTAATGATATTCGGATATTCAAAAAAGCATATTGGACAAAATCGGTAATGGTCACACCGTTCTCAATTAGTTTATATGTATAAAACTCCTACTGAAATTAGTCTTCAGTCTTCAATTTTAATTAACGGTCCTATAGATATTTCTGCGAAGATATAATGTGACAGTTATGTATAATCATTGTACAGATATTAATTGTGCAAAACGGATGCTATATAAAGCCCATCGAAAGGGTTATGTCTTAATAAAATCATGAGAAAAGATTAAGAGCAGTAAATAGAAGGAAAGCGTTTAGGCCTATTTTATTATTGTTTCAATATCAACAATAGATTTCCTATAGCGTTAAGGAAGATATATTCCATTCGAAGCCGATATATTTTATAACATAGTTGCTGACCGAAATTTCCAGGTAGAGCACTTGTTGACAAGATCCATCAATATATAACTTACCCTTCAGGCTGCTTACTCCAATCAGGAATTTCTAACCTAAGAAAAAATGATATTTCAGAGAGAATATTCCAATTGATATACAAATACGCACGTATATCTATCACTATATACTTATTAGCTCATGTTAAAGTAATATAACAATCAGTACCCTTAAGGGAAGGAACACGGGCTGGGGACTGCTCTCACACGTAGGCCGCTTGAGTGTACCCAATGTACAATCTGGAATGGATTAATGTGCATGCCCTACGATCACCCCGTGCTACATATTCCCCTGCGGATCGCCATCAAACCTCCCTATTTACAAATCTATTTCTTTGACCTATATTATAATTACTGTAATGAATGTATATCGCTTCGTTTCCTTGGTTTGTAATTTATGCGCAATTTCAAATGATGTGTTCTGATATACTGATAAAGTATTGCTATTATTATTGTTATCACTACCACCACCACTACTACTACGACTAACACTACCATTACTACTACCACCACCACCACCACCACCATCACCACCACTATTACTACTATAATTATAAAAATTGTTAGAAGTCCTTTGTAAATAGTAATGTCCCATATAACTCTTATTGGCCTGAGGAAAATATTACGTTTCTACACACGAGAGACGATAATACAATATATTCTGAAAAACAATATTTACATTTGTCCTTCAGGCTAACGTTTAATTTTTTTCCTTCCTCGATCAATATTGCAAAAGAACCATCTAACGGACATGATCTTTGTATAAGGGAAGAATACTTTGCCAGCTGCTTTGTAAACATAGTATTATTCTGTGTGTACTTAACGTAAGAGTAAATGTGTCTCAACTTCGAAGTCTAGTGATGAGATATCAGTCACAGAGGGTAGGGAGAAGCGAGGCTTCCATATAAAGCAAAACAAGACGATAGGCTACACTAACAACGGACAATATCCATGTTCTATACCCATTTCACTTTAGATTAAATGCTGATTTCAACATAGAAAATTGTATTCATCTGGAAATTCAGCAGCATTCATTGTCAGCACCAATTCTTTGTACATAAATATTTTCAACTAAAATGAAATATGCACTAGAATTAAAATTATTAATTGCTAATTTTACATAAGCTCCTAAAAGTCCTAAACTGAATTTTATAAAATCCTAAATCTCTCTTTTTAGCACCTAGAATCCGTTCCCTAATTATAACGTAACTAGTAATTCTAACAATGAAGTTAACATTACTTTAATTAGAAGTCGCTATCAGATGAAAGAATAATGTCATCCAAATCAGTGTAAGGTTCAATGTAATTTGTAAATTTTCAACACCGATGTTTGTCAAAAGACGGTCCACCACTGTTTGTCCTTTCCTATTTATTTGAGTAAGCTCAACACTATTTTGTAGTAGGAGTTTGTACAGTGTCGTTCTTCTGAAATTAAGTAACTTTCGACATTACAATGACATCAGGAGGGAGTGTCAGAAGTCCTAAAAGCTTGTCAGAATGGATTTAGAAGTCACAACTATCTTAAGAAACACCTACGAATATCTCCTACCATTTCCTGGTAACAGTCTCTGTAATAACGTAATAATATACCGTGAAGTAAATATAATTTAACTGTGGAAACAGTCATGCAAATAGGCATCTCAACGAACGAAAACAACATTACAGGACTGTATTGTTAAGAATAATTTTATAATACCTATATAGTTCGAAAAAATCAGTCTTCCAAAGGCAAAAGAGCGGATACATGCGTATTTGTTGACAACAGAATTAAAAGTACAGTGATCAGACTCCATCCCACGCATGTGGCTTCCACGCAATAGAATAACTTAACTTCTTAAGATTATTTCATTTTTTTTATTTTAGTAGGTTATTTTACGACACTTTATCAACATCTTAGGTTATTTAGCGTCTGAATGAGATGAAGGTGATAATGCCGGTAGAATGAGTCCGGGGTCCAGCACCGAAAGTTCCCCTGCATTTGCTCATATTTGGTTGAGGGAAAACCCCGGAAAAACCTCAACCAGGTAACTTGCCCCGACCGGGACTCGAACCCGGGCCACCTGGTTTCGCGGCCAGACGCGCTAACCGTTATTCCACAGGTGTGGATCCTTATGCTTATAAATGAATATAATTTCGTAATAGTGTACAATCAATCAATCAATCATTCAATCAATCAATCTATCAATCAATATTCCCATCATTCCTGCGTGGAACATAGTGCTCTCAGAAAGCTTCTTCATCTGACTCTATTCCTGGCCAACGCCTTAATCTCACTCCATGTCTTCCCCATCGTTTTTGCTTCTGTGAGAACAGTTCGTTTCCATGTTATCTTGGGTCTGCCAATTCCTCTGCTGTCCTGCGGATTCCAATCCAATGCCTTCCTGGCGGGGTCATCTGGAGGTCGGCGAAGTGTATGTCCCAGCCATCCCCGCTTCCTATGCCGAATTTCAAATTCAACTGGTTTTTGTTTAGTTTTTAACCATAGGTTTTCGTTGGATATCTGGACCGGCCAGAATATTTTTAATATGTTTCTCAAACATCTATTAATAAAAACATGTAGTTGATTGATAATAGTTTTATTTACTTTCCAGGTTTCACAGCCGAATAGTGTACATTATAAATTTCTTATTAGTTTCAAAAAAGAAAGAACAACTCAGAGAATTCTTGTTTTGAATATTGCTCTATGTCTAATCGCCGACGAAAACAGTAGATGGCAGTAGAAGCGAATAGAAGCTGTTACTCGTAATATGGGTTTAATTCGTTCGGGTTTGCCAATCTTTTGTTATTTTTCCATTGTTGTATTGTAGCAAATGTTCGTGAACATCTTAATAAACAACTGGATTGGACGCGCTGGACGTCTTCTGTAAGTGGCCACCTAGGTCCCCCGACTTGAATCTGTGTCTTGTTATGGGGTTACATGAAAGATATCACCTATGTACCTCAATCGCCTCATAATCTGCAAGAGATGCGACATATTATCTCTGGTGCCACTAAGCCCATTCAGTAGATATTTTGGAGCGAGTGTGGCGTAAGTGGGAATATATCTGGTGTGTGACATATGGGATGCACATTGAGTATTTGTGAGGTATGCACTATAAATTGCTGAATTGCTGTTTGTAGTGTTACTATTTCCATGTGCACATGACTAACGACAGATATGATATACCCGTTTATATTCACGGATGTTTCAGTGGATACTATGTATTTTTTTCTATACTCTACCGGAAAGTATGTTATTTTTTTAATATCCTATAGCCTACATCCCAGATGTCAAAATATGTTTCCTAGCAACGAATTTCAAATTTAATCGTTTTGATTCCAGAATTTATTTTTATGTTAATACATTTTCAATTTAGACAATAATGCGTATTATATCATCACTAAGTCTTTTCAAGGAATTTGTATTTCACTACCTAATTTCGCTAGTCGGATTTAAAAGGGGCCGAGTTCGGTAGGTATTCAATAGTACTTGTTTATGTTATTTCTATTATATTACGATCTGTCTATTTGGAAGGATTATTCAAAAGCTCACTAATTGAAACTGTGGACTGTTGTTCTTTTGAGTACTTGGTTTCTCTTGTCAATTTAATTCCATTGTTCTCGCTATAACATTAAGTTCAGACCCCGATTATTATCGGTAGTATAATAGGATTAAAGAAGAGGTTGTGAACTGAACCCATCCTCTCAGAGCAGGCCGATGTGAGACGTTTCCTCGGGAATGAAGATAGTGGAAACAATGCCCGGACTTCAATGCTCTCTGTCTTGTTACGAAGGCAAAATGTGACGGTTTTATTCACTGTACCTCGTATGACGTCATGTTGCGAAATTGCTTGGCTTTATGGCGTTCTTGTAATTTGAATTTAACACACGCTCTTTATATGAAAATCCTTGTTCTATGCGGCAAACGTAACTGTCAAGAAAGGAATGTAGTTAAAACTTTAGGAGCTTAAGTGTAAAATGTTGGAATAATACATGTTCCACTCAACAGAAGTATTAAATATTTTCAATGATAAGATTAAGTGCTTACAGAGTGGCATTTAACTTAAAGCACAAAGCTGTACCGGTCCAATCCTGCAAGTGGAAGTTGTTCGACGTCAACAGGGATGCCTGAACGCCAGATGTGGTTTAGTCAGTTAAACTATTTTCTCTCGAGTACGTATAGGTATTTATCCGTTGTTCAAGTAATATATTATGTTGTCTCAGACGAAAGTATAGCTTAGTCCTACGGGATATATGAAGATAAAAGGAGTCCTATACTATATTTGTCCAGTATGTAATGATTAAAATAAGTACAGTATAATATCCTGAGAAGACATGGATTTTATCATTAGATGTTGCTAAAATACTACACTTGATGAAAAAGTAGTTAGCCTATACGAGTACTTTAGATTTTTGTCCACATCTATGGAGTAACGGTCAGCGCGTCTAGCCGCGGAACCAGGTGGCCCGGGTTCGATTCCCGGTCGGGGCAAGTTATCTGCTTGAGGTTTTTTCCGAGGTTTTCCCTCAATAAAATATGAGCAAATGCTGGGTAACTTTCGGTGTTGGACCCCGGACTCATTTCACCGGCATTATCACTTTCATCTCATTCAGACGCTAAATAACCTAAGATGTCGATAAAGCGTCGTAAAATAACCTACTAAAAATAATAAATATAGATTTTTCTCGAGAATACTTGTTAGTCTCTTGCCGTAGCGTTGTGGTCCAAGAAATCATGCCTAGAATTCATGTTACGGAAGGCTCGCTGATTCGAGTTCTGATGGGGGGGAAATAATTTTCTCATGAAATTTCGACCAATTCGGTTATTTCTGGGGAGCAGCAATAGTAGCAAAAACCAGCTATAACGGCTGGGGGGATCGACGCGCTAACCAACTATAGCTCCGTTCCAGTTGGATGATCGTTCACCTCTGCTGAGACATGTGGACGTGAGGCCAGCAGGAGGCTGGTCGCCTTGGTCCTTCACGTGCTGTCGCGCCTCTTATTGTTATTACTATTATTATTATTATTATTACTATTATTATTAATATTATTATTATTAGTAGTAGTAGTAGTAGTAGTAGTAGTAGTAGTAGTAGTAGTAGTAATATATTAATAGTATTTTACAGATATCTTGCGTCATTGCTTGACTGTTCACTCATTGCTCAGGACTTACACGTTATCCAATCCCCTTTATGCCTTTCTTTCTGCAACCGAGTTGACATCTACTTTGCCATTGTAAGTGCGATAAAGAGAAAATATTGTGATAGTTACTAAAACAATCGTATTATAAATTTTCACTGTTATACAAATTTTGGAATCCCTGATACCAAGAAAATAATTTTCAAAATTATAAGTTATTTGTTTCTCTGCTTGTGCCATGTGCAGCGATTTCTGTTGAACTATCGGGGTGATATTGTTCATGCCCAATATTTCTCATCAGTTAAGCCAGGAAAGGTGAAAAAGAAATATATTGATTATATTAAACTTAAGTCGTCACTTCCATAAACGAAACGAAAAGACATTAATTACTCCGTAACGGATATAAATTTTTTTACTAAAAAATCTTGTGTTTGAAAGTACACTTTTACTATTTCATATTACTTTTGAATTATAAAACGGTACGGAATAATGTGTTTCAAGCAATCATGGCTGCTTATCCTACAATTTTATCACCTCTCCAGCATTTGTTCTTTATCACCTCCCTAGCATTTTTTTCGAATGACGTGAATATGTTAGGAGAAAATTCACAAACGATTAGGGAAAACACGAAAATTTTACTTGAAGCAAGTAAAACGATAAGTTTGGAAGTAAATCCCGAAAAGACAAAGTATGTGATTATGTCTCGTGACCAGAATATTGTACGAAATCGAAATATAAAAATTGGAGATATATCCTTCGAAGGGGTGGAGAAATTCAGATATCTTGGAGCAACAGTAAGAAATATAAATGACACTCGGGAGGAAATTAAACGCAGAATGAGTATGAGAAATGCCTGTTATTATTCAGTTGAGAAGTTTTTGTCATCTAGTCTCATGTCAAAAAATCTGTTAGTTAGAATTTATAAAACAGTTATATTACCGGCTGTTCTGCAAATGTTATTAAATACACAGAAGATGCCTTTCTTGGAAATAACAAAACCTCGTTATTGCAGGCTTCTTTTATTTTCACTTAACTGTACTTGGCATTGGAAAGGGTCGTAATGTACCACTCCCAAAAAGGCTCGATTTTCTTAGGAATTTCTGCTGTGAGTCGTCATGCACTCTGACTATGAGATCACTCACTACTGGTCTGTCACCTCGCGCCACAATTCAGCTGTCGTGTGACGCCTGATGCACATGATGTCATTCAAATTCTTTATCAGAGATCGGAAACAACCTTGTCTATTGATACAGAACACCATTTCCAGTCAAATATTTCTAAGAACACATGTTCTGAGTTATATATTAATTGAAATCTGCCTTCAATTAGAAAGTGATACAGTAATACAGTGATGTCAAAGCAAGCGCATTTTCTGACCTTGACGTCGTGCGCGACGGAAGGAGGAAGAATTATGTATATCAATAAGCAGCCTGTAGGATGAAGAAAACAGTGGTGTTCAAACTATTTTCTATATTGTCTGTAAAACAAAAGTAGCCTCCTAGCACCAATTTCTTAATATTGAAATTATGTTTTAAATGTTAATAACACAATAAAAAGTTAAGAAGAATTAATATTCACATAAATTTCGTATTTATTAGTACAACTACACTGTACTAAGCGAATGAAACACATTATTCATAAAGAAAGTGATATCCCAAAGAAAGAGATTGAGTATGACATGGTAAGTTGGAATTTATATTGATAGTATCTTTAGCCTTGTAAAAGTAATAAAAAATTAATCAAAACAATATTGTCGTACAAAGCGAAGCGGCCTAGGTTATGTTTAACTGTAACTAATATTACATAACAAAATTCTTATCGCATTATGCTTTTAAGGTGATATTGGTGCGCATCTTCCTATCACCTGAATATTAAATTAGTTTCTCGAAATCTACTGAAGCTATAGAGACGACTCTTTTACAACACACGGGCACATATCTTTTGTTTATGATGTAAAAGTAGTTGCTTTGTTAATTAATTTCCTTACAAACATTTTCCATGCGAATATTTTCAAAAATTTTAAGATACTATCTTAAATATGATCACTGTAAAAATTATGACCATAATATTTCTCAATATACTACGCATCTTCACTAATACGTATTTACGATATACCTATTAGATTTACGAAAAACATTGTAAGGCTACAAAATAAACATATCTGAAAATTTCACTTTCTGTAAACAAAGTTCAGAAAATATTCCTTTTGAGCAAAAAAGCAAACTTGTGAAAAATAAGCGTTAACACTAAAACTTACATTGTTATAATGCACTTATACTTCTGAGACAAATCTAAAAATTAACATGGATACAGTTTTAATGAGTTCTCTTTCTTCCATCTATTGAATCAGTGCTGGCTATCCCTGTATACATATAGCTTGACCAAGCGGCATATACTACCTCTTTCGTTTATCTCTTTCCTTTCCGCTGTAAAGCGCTCAGGCTCTCCTGAGTTCTGAAGCATGCGCTTGCGCCTAAGGGCATCAATTGACATGACTGCAGTAATATGATGTCTTTATTCTAAGCGATGAAAAATTACTTCGACTAGCTCATAAACACTACGCAATATGACACTTTTAAAATACGGTAGGCATATTGTGAAATAAATAATTTCTTATCCTAAAACAATGAGACCAAGTCACAAAAATTACAGGGGGGAGCCGGACTTTACACAGAAAGCAAAAAGCAACTTCTTTTATTGACAACGTGTGTGATATATTAAAAATCGCATCTAGATCATTGTGACCAAAAGTATGACATGAAATAACATCAATTATTGTACTTCATTTTACATCACTTTTGAACAAAAATGACGATTTACAAGTTTCGAAATAATAACACGGTGTTGACGAAATGCCAGTATAGACCATTCGTTATCTCGTGAAACCTACGTGCGCGTCAGGGGAAAAATAAAGTGGGCTGAGAAATTTTCCTCACTCGGTACGCTTCTACTTTTAGCTATCGAGCTCACTTACTCCCACCATAAGGAACTTACTATATGCTACAGCGCACATAAGCATTTAGTTTCACGAGATAATGAATGACCTATAGGCCTATTATGCCAGAGTATATGTAAGTGAAAACCCGTTGTGCAGCCACTTTCACGCTTCCTTCACCAATAATATAACTCCTGTAATCTGACCGGTATCGAAATCTGGTCCATTTAGCAATGGAGCTATGGTTGTGTTACCTTCTTTGAGGTGAGAAAATTTCCGCCCCTTTCACCGATCTCCATTCTCATACAAATTGAATTACACGACAAGAGTAATTTATTATTCTTTTTAACATTAAGCTTATGTATTAATATTCGGTGAGCACTAAAGAATTTAAGAAGTTTATACCATGAAATAGATGTGCTTCTCCTCAGTCGTGGGTAATACGCCGAGGTAGTCGAAAACCCTCTTACTATATTCTGTAGCAAGCTTCCGAGTCAAGTCAGCAAGAAAGTGTGTTTACGCTGTTTGTTAACTAAGAGTCTGCAGATTGTTATTTGCACCAAGTAGCACAACATGGCTGTGTATAACGGTGGTTCGCCTGTTCTAATATGCAGAGAGAATTGTTCCAGATCAGTGGTTTCCATATTGTGGTTAGAGTTACTCTACAGTATCCAATGACTTAAGTTTCACAGTAAAATGCCGCACATTTTCGATAAATTAGTTAAGTACGAAAACACTTTCTAGTGGTTGATTATAATTCACATTTTAATATCGTATATTTCAAAGGAGAAATTATATGTAAATATAGCCTAATATAATTCAAGGGAGGACTATTGCGTTAATAACATTTTCTAACCTTTTTAAGATACAGCTTTCATTTTGGTACACATTTGAATCTTAGCAGACTAAGAGAGTTACTAAATGTTACTTTCATCATACGCTTGTTCGTCTTTTTGGTTATTTAATTTTATTAACGCGGATAATGTTCAAATTTCTACCCCTCATACAAATTTCGTTCTATCAGACTCAATACTTTTATACAGCACCATTGCTCTGTTATGAAGGGAACTAGTAATTCAAGTATTTTTTCAATAAAGACATATTACAGAGAAAAAAGTATCCGTAGTCAGTCAAGACACGTCATGTTCTTCCCCTTCAGACAAAGATAATATCATGTTCGTTATCATAACACAGAATGACCAACTAATTTCGATTCCTAAGTCACCCAGAATTTAAGGGGTTTTTATTGTAAAACTATGGCAATCCCAGGAGCGCTATATGGCAGTGAGATATGGACAATGTCATCTAGAGATAAAAGTAGATTACAGGCAACAGAGATGAAGTTTCTGAGGTCGGTACTGGGAGTAACAAGAAGAGACAGATTTAGAAATGAAAATATAAGAAACCAAATTACAAATTTATAATATAAAAGAACAGATTGTAAATTATAGACAAATATGGCTGGAACACGTAGAGAGAATGGGCGAGGATAGATATCCTAAGCAAATTATGGATTACATACCTAAAGGGAGGAGAAACATCGGTAGATCTGAGAAAAGATGGATCAATCAATGAGTGCAACTAATTTAGAGCCGCAACAAGCCTTGAAAGGCTTAGAGTTTGGAGAAGAAGAAGAAGAAGAAGAAGAAGAAGAAGAAGAAGAAGAAGAAGAAGAAGAAAAAGAAGTATTGTAAAACTAATTTGGGTGTTTACAGTTCGACATTCTGTTTGTTACTCTGAAACTAAATTTATTGCGGAATATGTGAAATTATTTGTGTTAACTTTTTAATCGGTTTCCAACGGCGCGGTGCTGTTGTACAGTAGGAGGAATCTGTCAGACCGAGATACTACTTTAATGAGTTGAGATTTACACGATTACTTGATATTCACAGTTTCGTGAAACCTAAGAAAAACACAACTATTTAACAACCCAGATATGGTGTAGGCTTAATCACATTTTATTTAGTTTTCTGCAACTACTTTACTGGCTAATTAGATCTTGAGATACACATCACGTAAATTTATGTATTCCAATCCAAAATTCATCTTCTTCTTTCTTTTCATCAATATATTTAGGCCCAAAGGTTGTTATGATGTAAAAAGTTTTCATTCTGTATTTTATGTTTGTATGACTTTTTTGACATTTTTTTTTCTCTGTAATGTTTAAAATGTAAAATAATACAAGAGTTGTAGCATAAGTCATAGTAACTATTTTTTGTGAGAATGCGTGCGAGGTTCGAAATTGTCAAGCAATAACTAAAAAGCAGAGTATGTGTAATAACAGATTAGGGTAGAGTAGGGTAGAAATCAAACATCCACATACGACACAGCATCATGCTACTTGAAAGGGTAGGACATGTGCCTGTGCTATTTAAAAGGGCAGTATGTGTACTAGTGGGGTAGGATAGAGTTGGGTAGCGACCAAACATTCATAATTGACACAGCATCATGCTTCTTGAAAGGAAAAAAATGGTTTATTTAACGACGCTCACAACTGCAGAGGTTATATCAGCGTCGCCAGTGTATCGAAATTTTTGTCCCGCAGGAGTTCTTTTACATGCCATTAAATCTACTGACATGAGCCTGTCACATTTAAACACTTAAATTCCATCGACCTCGGCCGGGATCGAACCCGCAACCTCGAGCATAGACGGCCAGCGCTATGCCAACTGCGCTACCGAGGGCGATTTCTTGAAAGGATAGGGCATATGCATGTGCTACTTAAAATGGCAGTATGTGTTCTATTGGGGTAGCATAGGATTGTGTAGCGACCAAAAATCCATAAATGACACAGCATCATGCTACTTGATAGGGTAGGGCATAAAATGTATGTGCTAATTAAAATGGCAGTATGTCTACTAGCGGGGTAAGATAGGGTTTGATAGCGAACAAACATTCATAAAAGACACAGCAACATTAACCCTTAGAAGTCGGAAGACTTATGTCACTATTGCACGCAAATGTCGAACTCTTAACCACGGGTTCATATACCTGCATAATCCGATAAATTCATGTTATGTTCGTTAGCCGATGTCCAGCCAGCATATCCTACCTAAGATCGCAGGTTCGCGTCCCGGCACTGCAGTCAATTGAGCCGGTTGTAGAAGGATAGGGAGGGCCCATGTAAAGCAATCGGTGTAAAGGTACGCATAGAAGCTGGCTGCAGTTGAAATGATTTTGCTCCTTTAAAAAAATGTATATATAACAGATTTTTTTATTGTTTTAATCAAGTACAATGTCCTTAATGTTACATAAAATTAAAAAAAATATCAACGTATTTCATATATAACATGCAATAATTTATAACATATTACATCACGTCATGACCAAAATACTAGCCGGCCACTATAATGGACGCACGGCTCCTAAGGGTTAAATAACACCCGAATGAATGACTGGAATGAATGAATGAATGAATGAATGAATGAATGAATGAATGAATGAATGAATGAATGAATGAATGAATGAATGAATGGTTAGCCATGATGTCCCATGTTGGGCACAGGCCTCCTGTGATGGAGTTAGAACTCCCTCGACAGTAATGGCTCAAGTGTACTCGCTTGTTGAGCCAATCCAGACGAGCTTGTCGTGTATACTACTTTTGTGACATGGTTAATAACCCTGCTCAGCACTCTGTTCTTTGTTCATTTTTTTTTCTTGCACTACACACATTATACTGACACTGGCACTTTGACAAACACTGATTGCTATTTACACATACTCATCCTAAAAAAACCCACCCGGTCATATTCAGTACGTTACAGTATGTGTACTGGTGGGGTAGGATAGGACAGGGTAGCGACCAAACATTCTTAAAGGACACATCATCATGCCGTGTTTACACGGTAATCTGAACAGCATTAAAAACACTTACTCATCCTAAAAACCAACCAATCAGTATGGTACAGTATGTGTACTAGTGGGGTAGGATAGGATAGGGTAGCGACTAAACATTCATAAAAGACACAGCAACATGCTACTTGTGTTTGAACGGTAGTTCGAACAGCATTACAGCACACATAGGTATTCACCCTGAAGACCCATGGAGTCACATTCACTGTGCATGGCAGTCGACTCACAACTTCATTACGCATTACGCGTAACTTCGCTCTCTGTGTGATAATTATATCACAATGTCATCCTCGTAATGATGCGACCACATACTCATACTATGGATGCACGACACGATGGTGAACTCATAACTGAATTCTCATTGATCGCTTTGCAATAATCATATGTCACACTGCAATCTAGTGATACGACCACATACTACAGATGACATACATGGCATACATATAGTGATACTATCGATTGCCTAAATCTTCGTAATTAATTACAGTTATGATACCATAACAGCGATCGAATTCAGCTGCAGATATTGTTCTGTAGATAAAATATGATTATGTAAAATGACTGCATAATGAAGCTAATTCAACAAACAAACATGGAAATAATGTATTATAGCAAAGCTTGTCACTTCATCTAGTGACATACTAACATTTTCTATCGTCAAGTAAAGTGGTGAAATTAGACAAATTATAGTAATCCGCAGCTTCTGTTGGTTTAATACATATAACCTATCAGGTAACTCGTTAGCATAAATTGAATGCTGCCTTTGTGCACGTGTCATCTCGCCGCAAACTGGCCTCTTTCCCCGTAAGCCTTTGAACTCTCTCTTGTCAGTGCGGCAACAACTCCCTCAGCTTGCCTTGAGGCCACATCATAAACCCACTCAGCAGGCAGTAAGGTAAAGGAGGACGTAATAAAAGCGGGTCAGATGTGGATTCACAGTCGGTTTGGGAATTATAAGCATTTTTATTCGGGTGATACATATTTAACACATAAAACACAGCTTAACTACTTGCGGTTTTACATACTGAAACCAAAGAAGCAAAAAACGATTCAGGATGTACTCATTAATGTAAGGTGACATCGTATTTAAGTACTATAATTGAAGCACAAAGAGTTTCCATTGACATAATTTTAAACTATGAGTGAGGTTTGAGGGATCATGAAGTTGGAGTAAAACAAGAATTAAAAGCAATTGAACTACTAAAATATGAGAATTTAACTGCATGTATCATAATTAGACAAGTTAAGAGATTAATATGGAAAGAAAAACAGCTTATGAGTTAGTTTCGTGTATAGTAGTAACCAGTCACTTGTATAATTCCAAATCCTGGAAAACCAAGGTTTTATTTAACGCCTAGAGAGGTTGGTTAACACTTCTACAGAGTTCCCCATCCATGTTTTTTGGATCTTCTTTTCTCCAGCTAAAAAACCCCGATGACAGCATCGAACAGTGATCCTTTACTCTGATGGCAGCACCGAACAGTGATCATTTATTCTGTCTCCTTGCCTACTACTAGATTAATAACTAGAGCTAGAAATTTGGTACCGAAACTGTTAAGTTGTGTGAACTTGGACTATATCTCCATCGAATGAAGAGTAGTAACGCAGCTCTAAACGACAACAAACCAGTATAACAAACATGTACAGTTGGACGGTAACCATACTTGTCTTTGTGCCAGTGGTCCATGACCATAGAACAAGAAACAGAAGCAAATAACATAGAAATAGGTACACTAATTATCAATTAGAATCCTCATAATTTTCAATCTAAAATAATATTTGCATTTGTATAGGTTCGGAAGTTGAGAAAAAATCCTTTTCTTTCGAGTGTCCGAAGACGAGGCCCAAAATAATATACGTTCATTTTGGGACATTGTAGGCCAGAAAATGGTGGGTTTTATTTGTTCTTTTCTGCTTTCTTCGGCTTTTTTTTAGCTTATTGGTCCTTTTTAGCCTCTTTTTTTAGGTCTTAATAGTTTTTTCTTACAACTTCAATTTGTTTCGACTACATTTTTACTTCCATTTTTACAATTCATCACGAGATCTCACTTGCTTCAAGTATGAACTAATAACATCCGTTGATGTGGCGAGAAGTTTCTCGACGTTTCGCAACATGCTGTCAGAAGACCGACTATCCTTTACACCTAGAACCTTTGTGATATACTGCTAACTGAGGTAAAGTTCCGAAGTCCCATATCTGTAACCCTAGTGTGGTTAAGCCAGATATTCTACTTATACTAATTTTGATTTCTTTCTCCAGGATGTCCATTGAAGCAGTAATTAGGAGAGGGAGAGACCGATTTATTAGCGAAATGATATCTCCATATTTTTTTGTTACATGTATTCGCGGGGATGTTCTGGCGACTTGGTTAGAATTAGCTTCCCACACAGATGGTTCACATCCTCTCGTCACTTGTCAGAATCGGACAGATTTAGGGCCACCTTGGGCAGGGTTCTGCATTGACACTCGTCGAGGCGTAAAATCAGAGAGTTAGACTGGACCCGTGGGAAAGTAATTGCAAGCTTGGGTTTTCCAAAGAACGGGGTTCTCCAAAATCGACAAACTAATTTGATGTTGTGGGAAGTCCAAAAGTTTAAATTTAGAGATTACGTATTTCGCGCCCAATGAGAAGAGATCTTGGTTCAGCTTATGAGGTCACTTTGGACCAATAGAGAGTGGATTTTAGGCCGGTTAAGTGACGTAGTTTTTAACCAATAGGATAGTTAGTTTTAGCGTAGGATAGGTTTTTATAAATAAGGGTGACGGGGAGCGGAGAAGGACAACATCTCATCGTGTCGGCGGCCCTACATACAGGGCACAATCACTACTCCTTTTCGTGTCGACGGCCCTACATACAGGGCAGAATAACTACTTCGTTTCGTGTCGACAGGATAACTACTTTTCTTCGTGTAGACATCACGACATTTTTTTTTCGTGTCGGCGACCCAACTTAATCGTCTTTCTTCCGGCGAAGACTCGATAGATAGAACTTTGTCATCGGCGAGACCACTCGTCAACGTTTAGGAGCTTCGATCATAGTGTACTGGACAGAGTATTGAATTTGTAGTATCGGATAGAGCTTATTCAGAGCCGCCATAGAGTCGATACAGAAGTGCGACCAACGATTGAATTATAAGTCAGCCGGAAATACATACTCTAGGGTTTACCAAGTGAATACGACAATAAACTTATAGTTTTGGGAGTTTACACTGCCTTTTATATAAGTAGCCGGCTTGGTATTATTCCCGACATCATCCTATACCACAACAGTACCTCGGCTACCCTGAGTGAATCTCACGCAACACCGAGATACACCCCACCCTCACCATTGCGGTTTCGCTGAATTCATTCTAGGTGGCAAAAGTCGTTCATTCTAAATTCTCCAAGTACTTTTTTAACAAACACGGAATTTCTTTTTCAAATTATGACAATCTAAAAAAATATATTAGTTAATGTCTGAAAGAAGAAGCATATCATTGATATAGTTTTTTTTCCCCACTATATGTTGCATATCACCAGAATTTTGTATTTTTGAAACATTATATTCATTAAGTAACTGAAATTATTGTATTTTTGAAACATTATGTTCATTAAGTAACTGAAATTATTAATTAATTTGGATCACCTTTTTCACGTCCTTCTTTCCAGTCTTTACGTTCTTTTTAGGATAGTTTTATGTCTTTTTAAAGGTCCTTTTAGGCAATTTATAAATCTTCAATTTCCGAGCCCTAGTGATATGTTTCTAGACTTTTTACAATATTTAATAATGTATATTTTCATTTATCAAAAGAAATACTCCTTCTATGTTCAGAAAAAACTATTCTCATGCGGAAAATATTCGTTCCACGTCAAAAGATATCATTGGAGCAAGTGTGAAATATGATACAATATTTCATGCTGTATCATTAAGTAAACAATATCTTCATAAATCTAGTAGTGCATCTCGTATGTAGCACATTATATTAAACCCATAATTCATTTCAAGGGCACTTTTCATACTTTCTTTAACGACTATTGGGCTTTATGCTGATGTTAATCCGAAGAAACTAAAAGATAAAAAATAATTTTAATAATAAATGAGACGGCAGTAAATGAATACGCTTAATGGAGAGAAAAGACAGATTTACAACTGCACAAATATATTTTGTTGACGATGACAATGATAACAATGTTGATAATAGGAAATGGTGATTGTGATAACAATAATAACGAACGAGAAAAGTAAGACACTACGAATATACAAATAGATACTGGAGGAGAGAAAGAGTAGGAGAATTCTGGATTGTAGCAGAATGATTGCTACAGGCAATTCAATTGTTTGAGGATATTGCAGCACGTCAGAATTGTACATTTATCGATAAAAGGATTATATAATATATATACTTGACTTAGGTGTGGAAAAGACGCTCATTCCCTAAGTAAAGAGAAGAGTTTCACGTGTTTTTTCAAAGGACAGTGTCCCTTAACTATATATGCTACTATTCGTTATATGGATTGAATTTCCATATTACAAAATTTCCAATAACATGTTTCTCCACTTGTTACTATGATTAAATGCAAATTCTTGAAGTATTTCAACTTCTTGTGATTTGAGGATTTAACTTCTGTCACGTTGAAAGCCGCTTATTAAACTGTATAACTCCATTGCAGACGTTAGCACGTAATAGAACTTCTTAGCTACTGTCCATATTCTTGTAAGGTAGTGACTGACTAAGGTCATCTACCCATAGTTGCGATTATACTATGAGTTGTTTATATGAACAGAGTATAGTATGCCAGTACAATAGATCTATATGCCAGAATGGATAGACTAACTTTCTGATATCAATTTATGTATAATTCTACTTACGGACAAGAGTGCTTAACAAAATGTCAAGCAGAAGAAACTAAAATGTAAAAAATAATTATAAATAAGACGACAGTAATTGAATACACTTCATGGAGAGAAAAGACAGATTTAGAACGCTTTCAGGAATGTTTGTCCAAACATTTTCGTCGAATACAACATTTCGTCCCAATTTCTATGACCAACACATTTAAGTCCAGTGGAACATGTGCATAGCATTTTCGTCCAAGAGTAAATTTGGTCCAGAAATTTTTCAGTCCACAAAATTTAGACCAATATACATAATCCAATCGTGATTGATTTTGGATATTCAGATATTAGAATCACATTTTAAACAGACGCCAACAATATAATACCAAATAATAGTGAACTCAAAAATGGAAGGTGTTGCTAGGAAATGCATACATTAGTTTTACTTAAAATTATCAGGTATGGATTCCAAAGTAATTACTTCAAAATGAAACGAACCACTGCTCATAAAAGATGACTACTGTTATCAACACCACTCTTATAAAAAGAATCGAACCAGGATATATTGGGGATGTCAGAATCGGTCAACTTGTAATGAAATCACATAGCTACCCGCATAACCCGAAGATGGAAATTAAATAAGGAAATTACACTTTCTAAGAAATAGCTGCAACGAATGCATGATCTTTGTTCTTTGAAATAACTGAAAATAAATCTCATGTTTTATTTCAGTGATGATTTTTTTTGTAATAAACACAGCTACGAAAATTTCAAGTAAATAAATTCTGATCAAATCAGATAAGGACAAAATTTCACATAATATTAAAATGACATGGACGAAAGATTTGTGGACAAAATTTGATGTAGGACAAACATATAACTGGACAAACTTATAATTAGGATCAAATTACGAATGGACGTAAACGTAATGGACTAACATTCTGCTAACCTTTACAACTGCACAAATATATTTTGATGATGAAGTCCACACCTGTGGTCAGCGTGTCTGGCCGCGAAACCAGGTGGCCCGGGTTCGATTCCCGGTCGGAGCAAGTTACCTGGTTAAGGTTTTTTCCGGGGTTTTCCCTCAACCAAGATGAGCAAATGCTGGATAACTTTCGGTGCTGGACCCCGGACTCATTTCACCGGCATTATCACCTTCATCTCATTCAGACGCTAAATAACCTAAGCTGTTGATAAAGCGTCGTAAAATAACCTACTAAAATAAATAAAAATAAAATTGATGATGATATTAATGATGATAATGATAATGATGATAATAGGCATTGGTGATTGTGATAATAATAACGAACGAGCAAAGTATGAAACTACGAATATACAAATAGATAACAGAGGAAAGAAATAGAAGGAAAATTCAATCTTCCACGAAAATATAATTCAATATCTTATAAAAATAGAAAGAAATAATTGTATCGGAAAATGGAGAAACGGGCATCCAGCTGTACGAATCGAAAAATAATACGTATATAGACATGTCTGTTGCAGAACTACACGAGGTCTTCAATGTGATTGGAATATAGCGAAATTTATGATTCTGTATTTAGAGACGTACGTAGTCTTACAAAAAAAAAAAAAAGACAGTTTGAATTGCCATCAATCCCATATAAGCCTAAGGTTAAACTTTCCTATTAAGTTCATTAAGCAAAATAACTTTAGGCCTATAATTTGAAAATAAAACATTTCCATTGGATATACCACGAGACAGAACAATATTAGTGATCGGTTTCAATCATTAGGCCTATATAGAGAGGTAATTGGTAGTAATTCAACGCATTTTAAATTCAATAATTTATGTATGTTAATTGGAACAATTTATCTAATTAAATACTGATGGCGACAGTTTAAAGCGAAGAATTGAGTGGTTTTCGGATAGGCACACTGAGGCCACGGTGAGATTTTCATATTTAATTTTACTCACGTGTTGTGTTAATTTGCAACCACAAACGATATTACTGATCAGTTAAAATACTCCATTTCATGTGTCCTAACGAAGTCAGCTCGTAAAATTTGAACAACGACGACAAAAGACTTTCACTATTAAAGAAGTCACAAGTCGCATAGCTGTTCATAAATTTGTGAATACATTTCGTGAGCCAGAAAGTGAATACAAGACGCCTAGACATTAGCGTAGAGTTCTCACCAAAATTTTTGGATGACATTGTTTATTAACTGACGTAAGCCTATATGAGACGTTTTTAAAGAAAAGGGCGAGCCCGCCAAGTGTCGAATTTTGTGTTTTTTACACGTTCGAATATTATTTTAAGACACATATCTGCAACATAAGCCTAACAGACGTTGGCGGGCTCTCCCTTCCAATATCGAAATTATCATTGTTTGTAAGATTGGAGAAACTGCGTAGTCTGTAACAGGTTCATAACATTCATATTACTCCGTACGAGAAGAGCGAATACGCCACTCCGCATGAAGGCGCGCGCCATTCATTGTCTCAGTGGTGTTGTAACCACACAGGCGAGTACAACCGTAGTGAGGAATTACGTGAATTTATGGACATTTTAACAGCTTAGTATGAGTAATATTGACAGTGATAATCAACCTGGCATATCTGATTATTGTAGGAAACATTAGAGGCATGTCGAAAAATGGATGAACGTACAAGCAAAGATTAAAAGGAACAAAGGTGAATCGTACATTAGTAGTCTACGAAAATATCTCGACATGTGCAAGCTCGCGGTATAGGCCAGCCATGTACTTCTGGGTCTTCAACGCATTAGGTATGGAGAAAATAAAACCTGTATTTTGTAATTTCTGTGAGTTGGGTGTTTATGACCTCCAGAATGCCTATATTTCTAAGCTCGTAACCAGTGTTGATGTGAACAGATATCGCCTTAAGAACAGGCCGACCTCTCTCAGCTGGTTTTGCTAATAAATCTCACTTCTGATAAAGGAAAGGATCTGAAAGCTCTCCTTATCTATGTGCCACAGAACGTTCCTGATGACTTTATCAGCAAACAAAACGTGCAACTAGTAGCGACCGACTCAGAGGGACATCTTCACGAAGATGATGTAATGGATTATTAGCACCTCTGTTCCCAGAACAAGTGAGACCACTTTTGATAGCAAGGATAATAACATGACAGACGTCTACTTATTTTTGTTTACTAATAATTATTAATGTCTGCCACTATTGAGTTCATTCTACGCCCTGTTATACTGTTTTCAAATTATTCCCATAATACTGATGAATTCATAATGTCATCTATGATCACTATTAAGTTGGAATTTTAAATTGGACATTTAATTGCAATTTTCAATAAATGTATTCCTTTTTAGTGTACAAAATAATTACCATTATTTACAGACGCGTCCTTGGCGCCTTCGCCCTTATCTCGTTTACAGATAAAATACTTTGAACATCGACTATCTCTACAGGTACATTTGGCGGGTTCGTCTTTCTCTTACGGAACGCCTCATATAAGAAATTACGCTTTGGCGTTTTTCACAGGAAAATAAGAATATCTTATTGATCGTACAGTTACGAAATTATTAAAATTGAAAACGAATATCCCAGTGATCCTGTGTGTAGTCACAGGTTAGTAAGTGAGTTTTGACTATTATGTATGGCGGAGAAATTGATTCTAATCTCTTCTTAAAATAATGTTTAAAGAAACTTCGAAAATCCTTACTACCTTCTCCATGAAGTTCTATTTTAAGAATAGGAATTAGTACAATGGTGCGCCATTAGCTGTTCTTCACTGAGTACTAGAACAGTTTATAAGGAAAATATTAATGCCAACAGTGAGTCATGAATTAATGAATTTCCTCCTTTTTCTACCGAGTAATACTGAGTACGTTTACCAAAATACAGTCACAGCACATACAACCAACAACTCGGCACAAGAAAATCGTGAAGTGTAAGGCAATATGATGTTTCGCAACATTCTGTAGTCTACGGAGAAAAGTAGTAAAATAATGTTTTCATTATCTTCGAATTATATACTATGATTTATATTTTTTTTCTTTTTTTAGGTATACTCGTAGTAAAGTTTGTTCATTTAGCAAGAGCAGTTTCAAAACAAAAATAAATATCATCCAAGTAAATAAAACTAATAATACGATGAAAGAGTAATGGAACGGAGAAAAATTCTCTCCGGCGCCGAGATTTGAACCCGGGTTTTCAGCTCTACGTGCTGACGCTTTATCCACTAAGCCGGAGAGAAATTTTTCTCCGTTCCATTACTCTTTCATCGTATGATGACGCAGAATATCTGCATGGAAATATCATATGTACTTCGGTACATTATAATAATATATATGATATGCGTAAATCACTTCGTGATTTAAGACGGCGCTTATTCCGTCGGATCCCGGCCAACTAATCACTCATTACGAGTGCACCTCAGCACATGTGTGGACTTCGGTCCTAGGTTCATAGATATCTATGACGTAGTGCAGAGGGCGGCCACCAGAGGGAACCTAAGAGTTGGAACTTAAAAAACTGAGACGAT
The DNA here is from genome assembly GCF_040183065.1 of Periplaneta americana. Taxonomy (NCBI): domain Eukaryota; kingdom Metazoa; phylum Arthropoda; class Insecta; order Blattodea; family Blattidae; genus Periplaneta; species Periplaneta americana. Next base: position 102,051,586 of record NC_091124.1, read on the forward strand.
TCTTCCGACGCCGGGGTAGAATCCGGTGTGACTTAGTGGATAAAGCGTCAGCACGTAGAGCTGAAAACCCAGGTTCAAATCCCGGCGCCGGAGAGAATTTTTCTCCATTCCATTACTCCTTCATCGTATGATGATGCAGAATATCTGCATGGAAATATCATATGTACTTCGGTACATTATAATAATATATAAAAACTAATAATGTTATAGATTAATTTAATCACAGCTGAAATAATAACATTAGTATGGTATATCAATAAAAGCTGATCTACATATTACTTTAGTATATAAGAAATGTAAAGACGTAAATTTTGAGGACCTTAGCTGTGACTGTTTTTAAGAAATGAGAAAACAGAATAGCTACTTTAAAAATTTTGAAGCAATAAACTGTAAATTTTAATCTTTTCCTCGCATTTAAGTTGACTAGCGACTATTAAAAACAATAGCAGGCCTAAAAATACTCGTAACAGTATAAAATAGTTTATATTTTAACTCACAGGATATACGAAACTTTTAAGTTAAAAACAGAAAAATTGAATATTTTGTCACGTAGTACATTATCCAGTTCCCTTAATCTCTGTAGAAATGTAATTCTCTTGCAAAAGTTTTTTAGAGAAATGTATTAGAGTTCAAATATACATATCTTCGCGAATTAATTTATAAATTTAACGAACTCCTGTCACCAAAATAGAGCAAAGAAAAATACTCAGCTTAAGAGCTCAAGCAAAACTGGCTTGTCTTAGGTTTTGTAATGAATTGACTTCCTTCCCTCGACAGAAAGAATTTGAAAGCCAGGTATGACACTTTGTTTCCACATTCATTAGTGATGTATGAATCATTGGGGAGGACTATCAAATAATTTCAAGAGGAATAATCCAGTCTTTTGTTTGCATTCTCTATTCCCTATGAGGTCAAGACATGCAAGCGAACTCCTATTCTGACTTGGCATCGAGGGTGGTAGGTATTTTCTCCCGATATGTTCCAATTCGACACGCTGCAATAAAATATGTCTCCAGGAGTCCTTTTCCCCGCACAGTGGACAAAGGTGCTGTCCTTCTTTGTTGACAATTTTATTAGCCTTCCATGCCCCCAATCTTAGCTAAGCTAAATCTGCTCTATTCTCTTTGTTACAAGAATTTATGTATCCATAAAATCTTTGTCATCATTTTTCGAAGATAAGTGCAAATAGTAACGGTTTTTATTCTTAAAGATATGCCAGAAAGATTTGCATAACAAAGGGAGAGAGTTTCAGCAATTAGAGTAATTTGGTTAATGTGACAAATAAGTAACATGTCCAATGTGTCTTTCGTAGACTAATTAAAGTGTTTACAGTTTCGTTTCAATTAGAAACACTGAATGTTCCCTGTAATTGAAGAGTGTGGTCCCAAAACTCGCTCAGGCCATTTTACATTTTTATGATTTATACATAGGCTATATATGACCAAGTTTGAGCCCTCTATCATTATATCTTAAGCATGTTTTTTTTTCCGAAACAACGCCAATTCTTTTCCAAAATATTATGTTGTTGTGTTTGTCACTTTAAAACTCGCTCAGTCCGTAGACCGGTGGATACAAACACTAGTCCACATCTTTCATATAAATGGACTTAACGTGCTTTGCGATCACACTTTTTAATTGGTGGCATGAAATGAGCTTCCTGAGAATACAAACAACGGGTAACGGAATAAAATCCAAGATTTTACTCTATATAAAAGAGAGTGTATTTTAAAATTAATTAGCATAAAATATAGTTATATAACGGAGTAAAAGTAATAATTACCAAATAGGTACTATAAATGACATATTAACTTCATCATGCAGAATATTTTTACATTACGAATTAATACTAAATGGTGGTAATAAATCAACTACCTTAAAAATGAGGCAATGATAGGACAAGTATTCAAATATTAATTCCGTGATATGGAAAGTTGAACGTACAAAACTACAAGAATTTCGGGTAATGTCGTGAGAAGAAAACAGTGATACAGGTGTTTGATCAAAGTGATTTCATTTTGTTATTAGTAATGCTATACCCGGCCCGGAGCCTCGTTTCGTTTCGCAAACATTCCTACTCACAAAGTAAATTGCCACTTTCATCATTTCTATCATGAAATATTCTATTCTCTGCTGTGATTAATTTGGTCCATTCAAAACTTAAAACCCCGCAATCGCTAGTTCGAATTACAGAAAATGGCTGTATGGAACGGGTACATGTAAAATTGGACATCAAGAGACATTACAAATGTGTAAAATATATATATATATATATATATATATATATATATATGTGTGTGTGTGTGTGTGTGTGTGTGTGTGTGTGTGTGTAGAGAGATAAAAGATACTTTACTCTGTGAAATCTGTTCCCGGTTAAGTCTAATTGTTCTTGTTTTAATGCATCAAATTTATCGTATTTCCGTAAAAATCGACAGATTCAAAGGGCACGAACTCGAAACGACTTAGGATAGACATCCCAAAAAAAAAGTTCGTGTTATAGCTGAGAGTACGATTTTTCGTAACTATGCATGCACGATATTTTATATTGATTTTTAACAGGGACATAAGTAGATATATCGGTACTTGATAGACTTCACCACGGAAGAAGATAAAAATAAAAATATCAACCGATTCCTTTCTCTCTGAACAAGAATTTTTTTTTTTCACTTTTAATTTCGGTGATCTATAAATAAGTGCTCCTGTAAGAAAATAATTTCGTTAAATTGTATTAGCTACGCCCAAGTCCCAAGTCGGGTGATGGTGCCCACGCTTCGCTTGTGTACGTGGCTAACGACAAAGACAGACTTCGGCACGAATAGGAGTCACGTGGTTATCATGGTCTAGTCTTGACCATCTTCATGTCTTCGAAGTTCTAAAAACAATAAACTAATTTCCATATTAAACTCATGTTAAACGTGCATTTATATATATATATATATACACATTTGTTCAATGTTAGCCATGTTATGACTAAGACTGTGACGTCGTGCCGTAGCCTGTCTTTCTCGTTAGCCACGCTTCTGTACGTGTGACGTAAGCAAGAATTTTCCTGTACTACTAGCAGAAGGAGAGATTATTTTGTCTACAAGACACAAACAAGTCCTAGCTCCTATGATAGCCAATCGCGCTTTAATTTGTTTATCGATAGATCAGTGCTTCAGGAAAATAGGGAACAATTTTTTTAAAGCTATAAAAAATTACTAATTTCGAAGAGATCTTTTCCAAATAGACATTTACACCTCCAGAAGTTGATTATTTGATATTTGATAAATCATGATATAGCCTATTTGACTTTTATTTATACTTACTTACTTACTGGCTTTTAAGGAACCCGGAGGTTCATTGCCGCCCTCACATAAGCCCGCCATTGGTCCCTATCCTGAGCAAGATTAATCCATTCTCTATCATAATATCCTACCTCCCTCAAATCCATTTCAATATTATCTTCCCATCTACGTCTCGGCCTCCCTAATCCTGATCTCTTATGCTTTTTATACTTAATTAATTATAAAAAGCATAAGAGATCAGGAAAACCTGTATGTATGTTCGGGCGTAGTTCCACTAGAATAAAGAAATACAAAAAGTAATGCATTATAAGCTGCAAACTTTTTATTTTTCACGCTAATTCGGAAATCAAAAAGAGAGAAATGTTGAGAAAGAATGGAAAATTTTTCTAGGATCCGGTAGAATCATCTCCTCGATTAGAAACATAAATAAGAAGACCAACACAATCCTATTGAAATTTTTATTTTACTACCTTACAGAAGAATGTTTGCCAATCTGACATCACTTTGTTTTAAAGATAATATCGTCCAAATGCTTGCTCTCAAGTGGTATACACTGCTCAAAGAGTGACTTTGCGTTTTTCTTCCTAAAAAGTATGACTTTATTATTCTAAATTGTGCAAGAGCACAGCAAACAGTAACAGGCTCATTGTGGGGAGGTCGCTGAAGTATTTGTTAAAGGTTTTCTGGGTGACCAATATGGAATGTTTTGTTTGTTAACGCAGCCCGACAAATGAAAATGAGCTTAGTCATTACTGAGCACAACAACATCGCCTGGAACATTTTCCAATAGGTATGGTTTCCCAAGCATCCCGTCGGTTGAGCCTGTCGCGTTGCCAAAGTTCCTGAATCGCCATAACTTTGCAGGGATGGAACTTGAGGTATAGGTGTAAGATTCATCTAATACTCCGATCAGATAATATCAGGGAATATTTAATGGCTGAACGTCGTGGAAATGTGGCAACAGCATGCCTCACTACTGCGATATTCTCTGGAGCCCGAATGTGGCGACATCTATCGGACGATATCTATTTGGAAGTTGAATTTTTGTCTGACATTTCTCATCCACATCACTAGAGTTTTCTTATCGGGAATTCTTTCGTGTCGACCTACTATAAAATGGCTACGGAATTTCCACAGCATTGGAATCACAGTCACCATTTTTTAAAAAATCTCAACAACAAAATACACGAGATAACTGAAGTGACATGGCTTGTGCTGCTCAAAGATAGCCACTCAAATACAACTATCAATAAAACTGTATGGCAGCCAATTCAAACAGGGAAGATCACTCTGCCGGACCCTGTATATACGTTCGTACTATAGTTTGTAACATTCGATATTCAAAAAACACGCATGAACGATATGAATTGGAAAACGAGGTTATTTCAACCTTAACAATACCTTAGCATATACTTGGATTGTTATTCGTTTCAAGCAATATTTGTCATACAATTTCAAAGGAAGAATCACTTTAAAAAATTTAAAAGACTGCATCGATCACCTATCTAAATCAATGTTGTGCCGGTATATTTTAATTTATGTAATCGAAATCCAACCATTTTGAAGCAAATAATTCAGTCGTAAAAATTACCTTAATTAAAATTTTATTATCCCAGGAGAGATCGCTATGGATAGCGTCCTTAGCGTACCCGAAATTTTCAGAGGCTAGAACCGCTTGGATTTTTGAAGTTATAACATATTTTGAAAGGGGTAAAATATAAAGTTAAGGCAACAGCATATTGTGTTTTCATAAAACTTGAATATTTCTTTTGATGAATCACTTCATAAAAATTCTTTAAAAATGTACCTTAGTTTTTCCCGGCCTTATTATGTATGTGTTTTAGAAAAAGATAAGCTGTCTTGCGAATTACATGTATTCGAGGAAAGGTTTACGAACTTTCAAAGGAAAATAATAAATACGAATAGAATTACAATACAAGCTATTGACTTTGCAAAGACATAATAGTTACTGTTTCCTTATTAACAAACTTAAGTTCTAACTTAAATGAAAGATTGTACTAACGTGTTCATAAAGTATGTATAAGATTCGTCTGTAATATTCGGAAATTTGACCATGTAACATCGTCTCTTGAGCTGCTCTCGTGGGCTCGTCTAAAGAAACGAAGAATCATACACGCTCTTTCACTTCTATACAATATTTTACATAACTCTTCTCCAAATTACTTGTCTTCACGCTTTCAGTTCCTAACTACTTCACGAAATCAGCATCAAATCTCTCCTTTCTATTCCTCGTCACAGAACTTCCCTATACTCATCCTCCTATACTGTATCTTTGCCTCACCTCTGGAATTCGTTACCTAGTGACGTCAGGGATTGCCGGACACTGTCACAGTTTAAAAGTAAACTAGAAAAGTATGTTTTATCTCACGAAATCCGATTCTGAGAAGTTGCTAGATTTATGCCGAAGCTTTTATCTTTAATATTTTGGCAATAATTTCCTTGTGTTAGATTAACCCTTTCTCTTATCTTTGTCCCAGGATACTAGAACAGCTTATTGTCCCTTAGTTAATAACAATAATGTTGAGTGACACTGTTATTTTGTGTCTATATTTATTGTATATGTTTTCACTTTTTGTGTGTTCTTTTTTGCATCATTTAATATGTTACACTAATTTTTATTATTTTCAATTTTTATTTGTATGTTCAGTTGTTTTTTATATCATATTCATTCTGTCACTCGTTATTACTATAGATTAATTATTGTATTGATGTATAATTTTTCTTATAGTTGTATTGTATTTCTGATGGTGTGGAAGAGAGGGCCTGATAGCCTCAACTCCACTAGAATAAATAAATAAATAAATAAATAAATAAATAAATAAATAAATAAATAAATAAATAAATAAATAAATAAATAAATAAATAAATAAATAAATAAATAAATAAATAAAAACTCTGTTACTGGTCTGACAAATATTTTGTCTACAGAGTACTGTATACTGTTCGAAGCAAATTGCTCTAACAGATAATAGTCAACACTTGTGAAATCAATAGAGACAGGGAAAAACTTGTAACCCCTTCTATTTTTGCGTGATTGTCAATTGAAATTGATACTTAGGAAAATGTTCATAATAGCGACCTACTCCAGATTAAATAATAGGTTTTTCTACACTTTTCTCACGGACATACCCTTCTATGACCATAAATAGAAGTAGCCTAACACAAGCGATCAAAATATAGTACAGCTAACAGATGCTTTCAGTCTTTCTTCCATCTGCCTGCTATTAAGAGGTCGCATAATGAAAGAAATGACCCCGTCATTGAACGTTAAATCACAAATTCTAAACGACTCTTCAGAAAAGTTCTTTTCTGCACTCCGGACGGACAGACAGATAGGACATCAGCAATTGCAGACAGGCCCCGCAGATTAGGGCCTGTGTACTACACAAGAGCGTAGTTAGTTTTCCAAACGACCGAGAGGCAACCACGACAAGATTTAAGTGGTTCACACAGAACTTGGAGGATGAATTGCTAACAGGCAATTTACATGTGTTGGGAAGAGGGCTAGACGAGCGCTCTGTAGATCAATCAAGTATCCTCCGCAAAGCAGAACAGGAGACCCGCTGCAAAGTTCACAATCCCGCTTTGTAAATAAATCGTTATTTCAGAGGGGATTTCAATCGAGACGTCTCCGCACAAACACGCAGCAAGGCGGACTTAACTCTTTCGGAAGCGAGGATTAAAACTGACATGTACACGATCAGTAGGCACTCTAGGAAGAGTTTCCAGGTTGCTACTGCAATTACTGTCTGCACAGCGAACTGAAACTACAATGGTGCTCAAAGCTGAAGACGAGTGACAAAATTGTACAATGGGATATAATTACATGAACATTACAGACAGGAACTCTGGTAGAAGTGTACAATGAAATTGCACCAGGAAATTACAAAATAGTAAAGTTACACTGCATGCGAATAGCACAAATATGCAGAAAGTTCATGTAAATACAGGATTTATATAGCTTAACCATGTCAGCGAATACTCTCGTAGACAATTTAAGAGTTTGATCCCAAAACTCCCTCACTCCATTTGGCCATTTTTATGTTTTATACATATATATGATTATGTTTAAGACCTCTATCTTTAAATCTGAAGCATGTTTTCTTCCTAAGTAAATTAAAGATTAATATTTGTTCCTACAGAATTTATTTGTTATGGTACCAATGATTATTAGAGGAGAAAAATTGAAGAGTCCACTGCAAGAATGATGGATGTCATTTGGAATACATTTTGCAGGAGAAGCAATTGAAAGTTTGAAATGCTTAGCGCTCAAAGCTTAACTGTGATTTTCCGATCATTACTGGACAATGACTATCTGTGTTAATGCCATATAACTCTCTATGTACATTCTATGTGTCTTAAGCTATGCATTGACAGTCTTGGTTCATTTTCGACAAGAAAGTGACATCCATCATTCTTGCAGTGGACTCTTCAATTCGTTCCGATGCCGGGGATCGAACCCGTGTCCTTGATTCTACGTACCAAGCGCTCTAATTACCGAGCCACGCCGAAGTTCAATCCACAGAACCAGGTCGAATCCGCCTCCTCTAGTGCTTTTCGCTTTGTGGCCTTACTCAATATTCGACAGATATGTTGACATACTGTATAAATTAAGTCAACTGCCATTATACGGAGTGGACAAAATACAACTGGCTCGCGGAAAATATATATGAAATATAACATGAATTTATATGTATAAGACTGACGCGGAAATGATCCTGACAATGAAGGAAATCGTGCTTTCGATGCAACAATGGGTTGCTCTCACATGTCCGCGCATGCGCATCTCCCGCATGCTCTGTCCCGAGCTTCGCTGTGTCATTACGTTTGATTGAGTGAGAGGAGCAGACGTGTTTAGTGGCCAGTTGAATGCAACAAAAAATGGTGCTGACGATAAAACAACACGTGTTCATTGTTGAGAGTTATGTAAAGCACCATTCATGGAAAAGATGTGAGGAATTGTTTGCGCAAGAGTTTCAGGCTGAACGTGTTTTGGCAAAATCTCCAGCAAAGACTGCAATGCAAAACTGAATGGCAAAATGATGTGAAATGGTCTCTGTTGTGAATAAAAACCATAAGTATGCGAAAAGAGTTCGAACACCAGAAAAAATTACTCGATATAAATATTACAGATTTTCCGGGCCAATTTTATTTTGCTCATCCTGTACAAGGAGCACACTCAATTGAGTGACTTGATTGCCGAGATTCCACAGTATATGCACTGTTGGGCGAAGAATCTACTTAAAGATTAATTTTAAATCCCACAGAATTTATCTGTTATGGTAAAAATGATAATGGCAGTTGACTTAATATACATATGTCAACATATATGCCGAATATGAAGTAAGGTCACAAAGGGAAAAACACTAGAGGAGAGGGATTCGATCCGGTGCTGTGGACTGAACTTCGACGTAGCTCAATGGTCAGAGCGCTTGGTACGTAGAACTAAAGACCCGGGTTGTATCCCCGGCGCAGGAACGAATTTTTCTCCTCTAATAATAATCATTCGTAAACAACGCCAATTTTTTCTAAATCACGATGTATAAATGTTTGTGTTATTGTGCATCTCGCTTGAAAACTCGCTCATTCCGTAGACCAGTGGAATGGGAAAACAAGTGCAGTCCTTGATAAAATGGACTTAATGCGTTTTGGGATCACACCCTTAATTTGTTCGCTCAATACCTTGCTCATATGCACACATTTCGCTTCCCCTCTCACGGCTGTAAGGGGGACAGCGTAGGTCTTGTGCAGCAGAAGTTAGCAACATTCACTTTTGGCCCTGAATAATATCACAAACGACAGTAAATGTAGACGCTGTTAGATCTCGCTTCATAATCTCACGTTCATACGACCTGAGTCTGCTGAAATATTAGGCCCAAAATGCTTTCAGGAACCCAACATTGACATCATTGTCGCCAGCAAACAGAGCTCTAATAAAGGGACTCGAACTTAAAATACCCATGTATAGCTGCAAACCTCCTAAAGTAAACAATAGCACTAACTACTGCATTTCTAAGTTAATTTATTTAATTTGTTCTCTAAATTTATTTGTTGTTTTAAAAAGTTGTACTTCATAAGAATTAATGTCTTCATGTACAATAAATATTTCAATAATCTATAGAAAGGTCAGTTTTTATTATTATTATTATTATTATTATTATTATTATTATTATTATTATTATTATTTTCAGTTTTATTACAGCATTTTATTGTGCTGAAGTAAATATATTACATATTTATTACTATTTTACAAAGAATTTTTTTTTTTTTTTTTTTAGTCACTAGACAAATGCCAGATTGTAAATTTATATACACGGACAACCCCTATGGAGAAATGAGATTGTCTACTGCATCTCTATTGGCAATCGAAGTCGGTTGAGCTATACTTTACCAGTTGAGACGCAGCAAACAAAATATAAACTTTATATTTACGTAACTAAAAAAATCAATAGGATAGCATAAGAACTTTCACGGAAACGCCTCGAAGTTCGAGGGTATCTAAAAGTACCTTCAGGGAAATAATGTCAATATCAATGTCTATGGGGAGAAATAGGAGGAGAAACATTTAAAATGTACGCGAAAACAGGCTGAATAAACAGAATATGCGAGCTCCAAGCCCGTTGACCACTTGTCTCACTTCAAGTTTCGCCGTCCCACAGAATTTTGAAGGGAAACCGAAAATAGAAGTAACCTAATAGTTTTCACATGACGGGGGGAGATGAGCATGACATAGCAGCTTCAGGACAAGAACGCCGAAAGATGTTCAAAGCCTGAACACTGAGTGGGGCTACCGCAGTTCTCGCAAGAGGTGGGTTCCTAGCTCTTGCACAGTGTGATAATTTAGTAAACTCACCCCTAGTACCAAATATAATATGCGAAACCAAGGCTATTATTCCAAACACTTTATTTTGGAAAAATGTGAAACTTGTGTGGGGGTGGGAAATGTAGGTCCGTGGTTGATATCTTTTAGGACTCGTCCAGATATTTGTCTTACTACTAGTTTCTTTCTAAAGCGAGGGCAGTGATTTGACTCTGTTTACCACTTGTAAGACTGATTATTCATGAATAAATTTTATATGCATTTAAATTTTATTAAACATTTTTATTACGAAATCATGAAAGTATCTCTAATCAGATAATATTATCTATTATTTATATGCTATTGTGAAACCTAAACTGAAAATGTCAAGTTGCTGCTATTTATTCAATATTATAAATTAATTTAATAACTCTTCACATTTAAAATTTGTCTCGTTTAATAAACAACACAGTCTCAAAATATTTTGGACTTGTATTAATAAAAACGTAGCCTGTTGAAGATCATTATCGGCACACTAGGGAATTTCAAAACTAAATTTTTACCGTGCTTCTAAGCTACTTCAAAGAAAACAATGAGATGCGCACCACAAATTCGAGCCGATCTAAGGACGCATACAAGCTTCTACTTATTATTTCCAGAGAGCAGCGGGAAGCATGTTTCCTTATCCTGGAACTGCTATAAGGCTCCTCGTTGGATGATTATACTAGTCGGTCTTTTATACAGCACAACGGATATTGCAGAATGTAACGACTTTTGTAAACATGGCGGGATCCGGTATAAAATATTACGGAGGAAGTAATACGGCTTTCTTGCAAGTAGTCGGCTTTTTGTACGAGCTCACTGATCTATTCACCGAGCACACGAGCGGGACATGTGTCTAGTACGCAGAGATGTGGCTTCGTATTTCGATACAAAAGTCAGTAAAATTATCCTTCAACCACGAACGCTCCCATATGGTGGAATTCCACGCTCTTCTCCTCCTCCCTTTCAGTCTCCCTAACTCCATTTCGTTTACATCTGAATTTTTACCATCAGAAAAGTTTCTCTCCTGAAAACACAGATCATTTCGATATTACAGACTGCACAAAGATGGAGCTGGATTCTGGTAAGGAATGAGCAACACGCCGTTAATAGATGTAAAGGACTGACTTCTTCCATGATAAACATGCCCCAGTGTCTTCTGCGATAAAATCTCTTTGGAACAGCTCTTAATTTGAGAGCTGTTCGCTGTAATGTGGTAGTTGACGAACCTGCTTCTTGTTCAGATAGACTCTTCTTCACATCCTTCATTCGGAGCCAACGAATTTATTGTAACTTCATATCGCAAATTATTGAAATAGTGTCAAAAATTATTAAACATTTATTTTATAAAACAAATTCAATAGATTTTCATCTTCTTTTGAATATTCCGATAAGCTAATTATAATATAATGAAATTTCAACTGAACCGTCTATGCTTATCTTGTATTATAAATATAATTTTATTAATTAGTTACATTAACGTTTTCGGTACTGGGGTGTACCATCATCAGATGTATACGTGATACTATATGTTAACCTAGCCAATGGATGCATGTGTTGTGGTCTTGAATAATATGTATGTATGAACATAAAATGTTATACCCATGATCAATTTATAGTAGTTATATAAATACAATAAAACACTTATGTGCTATTAATTAGATAAAACAGGCAATTAAAGTCAATTATTTAAAAATAGTGATCATTGCTGCTATGCAGTTCGACGTTATCTAGAATTACATTATATTATAAATGAATATTTGTTGTCGTGACAGTTCAAATGGGACAACCAGTTTTTAAGATCATCATTACGTTGATTTGTTGCACTATAATATTAAGTATGTGTAAAATTAAGCTTTCAAATTTCCTTTTTTAATGGGTATTTTCACTTAATGTTCGTTGTTGTACACACACATGATATTGAAGCACTTGTAAAATTAAAACATGGCGTGGAGTGCACTTACAATATGAGTCTCTGCGCGTAAATTAACTATTTCACCTTAAAATGTTTTGAAGGTACAATTTTCTTTGAAGTGACAACCAACATTCAAAGAAAATTGTAACTTCAAAACATTTTAAGGTGAAATAGTTAATTTACGCGCAGAGACTCATATTCTAAGTGCATTCCACGCCATGTTTTAATTTTACAAGTGCTTCATTATCATGTGTGTGTACAACAACGAACAATAAGTGAAAATACCCATTAAAAAAGGAAATTTGAAAGCTTAATTTTACACACACTTAACATTATAGTGGAACAAATCAACGTAATGATGATCTTAAAAACTGGTTGTCCCATTTGAACCATCACGACAACAAATATTCATTTGTAATATAATGTAATTCTAGATAACGTCGAACGTCATAGCAGCAATGATTACTATTTTTAAATAATTGATTTTAATTGCCTGTTTTATCTAATTAATAGCATATAAGTGTTTTATTGTATTTATATAACTACTATAAATTGATCATGGGTATAACATTTTATGTTCATACATACATATTATTCAAGACCATAACACATGCATCCATTGGCTAGGTTAACATATAGTATCACGTATACATCTGATGATGGTACACCCCAGTACCGAAAACGTTAATGTAACTAATTAATAAAATTATATTTATAATACGAGATAAGCATAGACGGTTCATTTGAAATTTCATTATATTAAATTCAATAGAATTTAGTACTGATATCAGAAGAATATTCGTGAGAAGAATCAATAAATTTTAAAATCTACGATGCGCTGTGATGTAAATTGAACTTATGGAGAATCTCAAAATTAATTTACCATTTTTCCATGGAAATAAGGGCATTAAAACGCTACTGACTTGATTACGGTAAGAAATACAAGTTGGAACTGATTTTCGAATCATTAAATAGAAGGTTAAGAGTAATAAAATTATAATTGTAGAATAACTCTTCTCGGGTTCTCAGCCAGGTGAGTTGGAGATTAGCTTCCAATCTTTCGACGGCTAGCTCTGCCATTTTCTTCATTCCCTGAAGAAGATGGCAGAGCTAGCCGTCGAAAGCTTGGAAGCTAATCTCCAACTCACCTGGCTGAGAACCCGAGAAGAGTTATTCTATATCAAACGCCGGGAAAGCCTCAAGTCATACAAAATTATAATTATTTAAGTGTCTGAAGGTGTGCAACGTTGTTCGAGATTAATAACTTCACATTGTCAAAAGTGCAGAAACATCCAAAGTTTTCTTACTACGTATCGGCTCCATGGAAGAGAAACAGAAATACATCCTCAGTATTGGACAATGACTTTCAATAATGGTTCTATCACAAGCAAATAGGAATCCACCTCCAGGACTGGATAATAACTTTCAATAATGGGTATATCAGAGACAAATAGGAATCCATCTCCAGGATAGGATAATAACTTTCAATAATGGAACAAAAGTGAAACAGGAATCCATCTCCAGTATAGGACAATATCTCTCCATGAAAGGAAAACAGGAGTCAAACTTCAGGATTGGACAATAACTCTCAATAATGGCTTTATCATAGGGAATGTGAGAAAACAGGAAGCTATCTCCAGAATTCGATAATAAATCCCAATAATGGCTCCTTCAAAGGAAAAGCAAAGTAACAGGAATATACCTCCAGGACTAGACATTAATAGTCAATAAATTCTCCATCAAAATGAAACAGGAACCCATCTTCAGGATAAGACAATAACTCTCAATACTGACTAATCAGACGTGAAACAAAAAAACAGGAATGTCTCCAGGATTGGAAAATAAATCCCAATAATGACTTCAGAAGGAAAACAAAGACACATAAACCTATCTCCAGGATCGGACAATAACTGTCAATAATGACTCCTTCATTCACTTCAAAGGGAAAGAACAGAAAGAAGAATTTATTTCTAGGATTGGACATTAACTTTCAATAATGGCTTCACCAAAAGCAAAACGAAGACATAAAAATCTGTCTCAAGAATTGGACAATAACGCTCAATAATGGCTCTATCAAAGAGAAAGCAAGGAAACAGGATTCAATCTCCAGAATTCCACAATAAGTTAACTTCCAATAATGACTCCAAAATCCCTCTTCTTTGCAGTGGCTTTTTAATCACTGTGTGTTTCTGCTTTTATGACAAAGGTACAAAAATTCAACACTTTCACACAAAGCATTGAATTCTCTACTTACAGTCGGTGTACTGCTGATATGACGAGAGTAAAAATTGTCGAGGAAACCCGATATTCTAAGAGACTTTGCATCACAATGGCTTTGTCTCCATCCAATATATCACAGATATGCTATGAATAATTTATTTGAACAACCAAGAATTAGTTTACATGGGAAAAATTCAAAGCAACTCGAATTTGTATCCTCAACTTATGGCAAAATAAAAACTTCTCAGCACATATAGCTTTGTTCTGATAATTCAGAAATTTCCCTTCAAAAACTAAGTGCCTCAGTTTATCGAAAGAGGAAAGCAGAAACGCCTTCTGAACATTGCAAAAAGAAAAGAGATTAAATTTTTAAACTCATTCATAAACATATTTCAACTGCGTTAACTTAAAGATTGTTAAACATTATGACAGCCACTGGTCTGGAATTACTTTGACAATTTTATCAGAAATTTCTGAGTGAATCCTCTAAAACTGGGGTCAGTATAAGATCTTCGATAACAAATATAGCTATACAGAAAAAAAAGATTGTGGACTTGTGCATGTGAGGGACTTGTTTGACTTTGAAATTTTATGATAGATCCGATCACATTGTTATAGATATTATGAAAGTTATGTAGCAATAAGTCAATAAAGGTTTGCGCTTATTTCTTCAAATGCCACTTTCGAGGGGAATAAACTCCATACGAAAAGAGTCTTGCCCTATCTGGAAGACGTCTGTTTGGAAGCCATCTTCCTATTTCGTTCCGGAGCAGAACAGTCCAATATTTCATAACAACATGGCGAGGGGTGCAATTATCTGCACGTGCGAGGTAGACTGCTTCAAAAACCGAGTTGCAATTTCATCAGACTACGCTTAAATAATATGTTCTCCTTTTATTTTCGTTCGAAAACATAACTCATTTTCAACTCACCTTGAATCTTCATCACATTTTGTATTCGTTAGTAAGAGTGAAGCAAATCTGCTCCGCTAGGACTTCTACGCAAACTAACATTTAAGAATCTCAAAATTTCACCTAAAAGTGCAAATGTTGCTAGAATAGGTGAATTACAATGCCTATACTTTTAAAATTCTTTCTCTTACAAACCTTCGACTATTTAGCTTGAAACGGACGGAAGCCACGAAAATTGAAAGGGTTGTCCTGTTGCAGATGTTGTTGGAACTCAATAACCACAATACAATTATTTTACACTTCCTTTCAATACGGCGGAATTCTGAGTTCCTAAGACTGGTGCCACACAAAGATGTTCGATATTTAATTGTAATACTCTATAAAATAACATAAGGAAATACATATGTTTAGACAGTTTTATTCATAAGTTTTATACGTAGAAATGCCTTGAAGTCAAGTTTTCTATTTGACGTTGTATTCATCACCCTATGTCACTCAATCAATGGTAACGGCAGTTTAAAACCAGATAACTTATAATAAGAAAAATTTCCTAAGAGAAAATAATTTTGTTATTTGATGAAAAAACGAAATATTAATTTACAAAACATACATTTCAGAATTTTTAGGGTGTTTGTTCAATTTTAAAAGAATAATTTTCGTTCAGTCGTGTTTTCTTTCACAGCTGAGAACCATTTCCGAATAAGACCGGCCCGTTGATTGTTCCATTGATGTTGTTACCGACTAATCATTTGATAGGCCAATAAAATCTAGATGCTTACTCTTGTCGCTTCAATCGTGTTTTTCTTGCTATTGATATTGCTTCTAATTCTTGATAGTTTACATAATTATTTTCTTCTCGATCTTTCTCTTCCTTCCTGGGCAAATATTATTTTCTCAAATATATTAAATAAACATATTAAATCCGATTTTATAAGCGATTATTTTTAATTATATATTTTTTTAATTTCTGCATTGAAACTCAATATTGGTATATTGTCTGCCCAATTGAAATCTATCATCACCATCATCATCATCATCATCATCATCATCATCATCATCATCATCATCATCATCGTCATTACAATAACAACTCACCAACTAGATATCAGAACTTTTCACGTACGGCAATCGACATATAAGACAAAATGTATTATGCAACTTTGCCTAGGCTAAGGTATTTTGGCAGCTGACGGAGTTTTCATTCTGCAAATATGCATACAACATTTGACATATTATAAATATGGATACAGGATTGCAAATACGTTACAACTAACATGATAAATTACTAAACTTGGTATTTATATAGACCCTAGTAATTCTGGAAGATTTCTACATTTGAAAGATCTCAATACTTTTAAGAAAAGTAGCCATTGCGAGCAATTTTCCTAGTGAAAAAAGTTCAAACTTATATGCAAAAAGTTCAACAACAAAGTAACTTCGTTTGTACCCCTACAAGATGCAAATTATTCAACAATTAAAACCAGATGACAGTCCACGAAGACAGACATTCACTATTGAAATGGTGGATCACATTGACAGGGACCCTCAATTTCTTGGGAACGTCTTGTTTTCAGACGAGGCAACGTTTCATGTATCACGATCTGTCAACCGGCACAATGTAAGGATCTGGGATACACAAAATCCACACGTCTATCGTGAACATGCCCGGAATAGACCAAAAGTAAACGTTTGGTGCGGCCTGATGAAGAACAGGATTATCGGTCCTTTTTTCTTCCATGAGGAGTCAATAACTGGCCCCGTATACCAAGACATGTTGGAACAGTTCTTCTACCACCAGGTAGCTGATCTGCAACCTCAAGTAATCTTTTAACAAGACGGAACCTACCCACACTGGAGCCTGGAAGTTCGGAATTCTCTCACAGAAACCTTCCCAGATGGTTGGACTGGACGCGGACCAATTTAGTGGCCATCACGTTCGCCAGCCATCACTCCACTGGACTTCTTACTCTGGGACTACGTGAAAGACCGTGTGTTTACGACTCCAGTACAAGATCTTCAAGATTTACGGACCCTTATCCGTAACGCAATTGCAACATTATCAATGGACATGTAGAACAGAACGTGGAACGAAATCGAATACAGACCTGATATTGTTCGTGCTACCAATGGTGCACATGTAGAGGTGTATTAGTGTGTGACAATGAAAACTCTTCGAGTTTCTCTTTCTTTTAATATCAGTCTCATTTCATAATTCCGCATATTTTGTTAGCTTTGATTAATTGAAATGTGGGAGGACTGAAGGGGACAAGGTGTACTTTGACTGGACATGCGTAATATTAGTAGATATATAAATAATTGCATACAGATATATTTTACAGGTTAATAAAGGTGCCAAAGTGATTAGCTAAAAATTACCTTTGTTTCGGGTTTACTGCCGTCTTTTGAATGAAGATGTAATTCGGGGAGATCTCGACATATCGATTTCGTTTGTGGTCCCTTTATCTCTATCAAAATTTTTGTTTTGGTTCTTTTTGTTATTTTTTTTTGTCTTAAGAGAGTTCGCAATCCTTCAGAGAGATTTTACAGGATCCAGTTGAGGCGAATAGAGATAGTTATTACTTTAATGAAAGGTGGGAAGCTAGTCGTACACTTAGGAATGAAAAGAGTAATTACTTGGAGGACAAAGTGAATGAGGCAGAAACAAATACATCTTGATTACACAGCTTTTAACACTATATCACTTCGGATTATGTATTATATGTCTTTCTCGTGTTAAATTCTATCGTACCTGGTTAACATGTCGAAACATTTTAACCAGGTACGATAGAATTTAACATGAGAAAGGCATAGGCTATAATACATATTCCGAAGAAACAAATAATAATAATAATAATAATAATAATAATAATAATAATAATAATAATAATAATAATAATAAAAACATCAGAGATTTATATAAGGGTATACAGGAATTTAAGAAAGGGTATCAGACAAGGGCAAACGTAATTAAGGATGGCAATGGTGATTTATTTGCAGATTCTTATTCCATCCTGAAATTCGCGTTGAAGAATACAGTACAACTTTCCCAAGAACACCACAGACACCATCTGCACACGAAGTGGAATATTTTCACATTAGCTTTTAAGACGAAATGGATAATATTTAGGGTAAACTCAACTGTTATGTTCACACATGATAATGCGGGTTTACCAAGAAATATTCACACATATAATAATGGCTGCTTCTTTACACACATGGACACAACATACACTATTTCCTACATGCAATAATATTTGAAGTAAATTTTTGAAAGTGTTTATATTTTCTTTCTGTATTGTATCCACATTTTTGCCAATCATAATATTAACATGCCTTATAGAAGAGGAGAACAGAACTGATGGTAAACAACTGAATTTAACTTTAATATAAAAACTCTGTCTTGAAGGTTAGTATCCGAATATTCAATAATACATTTCTACCTGAAACGATCTTCCAGTCGTCGAACGACTAGCTTGTACTGTTGGAAGAAATAGAGGTCCGAAGGTTGAACAAATCGTGTGGTTTTTGGTGGGAGGTATAATTTCAATCTCAAGTGAATTACTATGAAGAATTTGGACTTCCTCATTAGAAAATATGTGAGAAAAAGAAATAAAATAAACTGATTCAAAAATGTACTTCAAATATTGTTGCGTGTGGGAAGTAGTCTTTTTGTGTCGATGAGTATGAAGAAACAGACATTATAAGATATCTGTATTGTGAATGATGCTGTGTTCTGAACATTTCATGGTGAAACATGTGTGAACATAACAGGTAAGTACATCCTGAATATTATCCATTTCATCTTAAATGCAAATTCGAACATATTCCACTTCTAGATTTCTAACAGGTATGGAAGAAAGTAGTTTCCTCGTCTCTAGTCCTCTCTGCAAGTAGATTATGAGCAAGCTACGCGCAAGAACGGCATGCAATTCCGATTTTTTAAATGGCTGTATTTTCACAAATATGAAATTCCGAAACGAGAGAGCTTCACCTCGTTTTCAGGAACCTTAAATCCGTCAACATTAACACTTGCACCCAAATCCATCGTGCCATACTGAAAACCCTCCCCCGTTAGGAAATTATTTGGGGCTAAGTGGGATGAAGTTACAGGAGAATGGCGAAAGTTACACAACGCAGAACTGCACGCATTGTATTCTTCACCTGACATACAGTAAAACCTCGATAAGACGCGCCCGCTTATTACGCTTTCCCGTGTAATACGCTTTTTTTTTTTGCCGGTCCCTACACATTTCATATATAACGACTTTATAAAATACCCCATTTGTTGTGCTCAAGTCCCGCATAATACGCTATTTTTGTGGAATATGTTCGGTGTAATTTTAAGCAATTTACTGTAACAGCAATGAAACATTTTGGTCATTGAACTCACTCGTGCCACTGGTGAAAAGTATCGGTATTCGACATTTTACCTGCGCACTTCATACTGTACAATACCCCACCCTCTTGATACGCTCTCTTATTAGACTCTTTACGTGCGCGCTTAAAGGCTACATACAGTTACAATACCCCACCCTCTTGCTAATCCTCTCTCTCAAGCAACATTCCTCACTCAGTCGTAATAAAATTCTGGAAATTTTTGCTGGTCAGTTTGTTGTCCTTTATTGTCATTACGATTAATGTTAAACGAAAAGCGCTTTCTGTGTCGAAAAATTGAAAATCTTACGAAAGTGCGATGAAAACAGCACTCTTAATCAGAAACAACTCTCTGAATAATTAGGAATCCCATAATCGACATTAAGGACGATAATAAAAAAAATCGCGAATCAATCACTGCAACTGCGACGTCGGGAGGATTTAAGTAAAGGAAAGTAAAGTGTGGTAAACATGAGAACTTGGACAACACGCACACGGCAACAACTATAAAGGACTTTTTTTTTCGAAAAAAAATTAGTGCAGTACATATTGTAAATGTCTTTGACATATAGTATAGTAATTACATAATGGAGTAATACTGTATTACCTTCCGTGAGTCATGTATTTGAATAAAGAAAAATGTTATTAAAGTGTAGATACTGTATGTATTTCGAAATTAGTATATCCTCCTAATACGCGGTCCCGGTTAATACGCGGTTTACACGCTGTTCCTTGAACAGCGTCTTATCTGGGTTTTACTTAATTAGGAACATTAAATCCAGATGAGATGGGCAGGGCATGTAGCACTTAAGAGGTGCATCCAGAAATGCATATAGTGTGTTTGTTGGAAGGCCGGATGAATAAACCTTTATGGAAACCTGGACGTAGATGGGAAAATAATATTAAAATGGATTTAAGGGAGTTGGGATAATATGACGGTAGGGACTGGATTATTTTTTCTCAGGATAGGGACCGATGGCGGGCATATATGAGGGCGGCAATGAACCTGTGGGTTCTCTAAAAGCCATTCGTAAGTAAGTATGTTAGTCCAGATTTAAATCCACTGCATTGTACATCGGTGGGAAGGAATTGCAAGTAACACACATTGTAAGGTTATTTTAACTCTTAAAATCGCACGGTTCGTCATCGTAAATGTCAACAGTTTATTCTGAAACTTACACCGAACAGGAAGATATGATTTTGCTTAGTAGATGAGCTTTATGTCTTAGTTGTATGTAACTTATGATCGGGCGAAAATGTTTGAAGGTCTGTAGTGCGGTTCATAAGAAGCTATAGTTTTAATTTGTTCTCTGCGCAGATATGTAATAATTTACTGAAACAGAAAAGCGAAGGGAATATCTCGTCAATATATGACCAATTTTTTTCGGTTCGGAGCATGCACAGTGTGCCATTCTTTGGGTTAGAAAAAGTTCGGGTCGCTCAACTATTATGTGCTTCATTGCACACCTCTTATTATTCTTAGAATTTTTTTTTAATTAAGCTCAGCAGCTTAATGCCTAACAGGCAGAACTCAGTCAAGGAGTAATATAACCTTTCTGGGTTTTACAATTCAAATTACTTCTAAAATTCCAAATCAAAAAACAGTATGGTTGTAGATTCACTTAGATAAATTATACAAATTTAATGTAATATTGAAGAAAAAGTGAGTAGGATGCATTATTATGGTTATTATAATTTCGGTTTCATTTTATTCTAATATCAACATTAATTATAAAGATGGACAATAAATAAACAGGGAAATTTTGCAAATTTGAATTAAAGAAATAAATCTGACTCATAATGAAATTAGATGTGCAACAGAAACTGCTGGTTAATGTGTCGAACGAGAATTCACATAAAACAAACGAAACAAAACAAGAATGGAATGCATCTTCAAAGAGACTAATGTTAAATCAGAAATCAGTTTCACTGAGGGAATGTAAAACAACTGAAGTAAATCAAGTTTGATCGGATTAAAATAACTTTTGCATCCTTTGAAGTAACCCTTTCATTCTGGTTTCTCATCACCAGTAATGCTCGACTGTCTACATTGCGGTATCGTGGGAAATGAATAAAGTGCGAAGTCAAAAGGAAGCCAGGAATGCTATATTCACGTTTCATAATTTGTGTAACATCAATATGCTTTCAAGAACTGCAGTCATGTAGGTGCTCCTCATATTTCCGTCTGCATTTGAACAAAAAGGTCATTTGTGCTACAATTATGAATTACAATTACATCTCCGAATTTGAAACTTCCACATATATTCTCGTTTTGTGCTGCAGTGAAAAGTTACTATTTGTACTATGAGACATTCCTAATAATGTAAATTCTGTACCATATCTGACAATGCGAGAACCTAAGTGCTAAGTGTGTCATTTCATCACTTTATAACAATGTAAAATATACATGTACTGTATATACAAGGATCACTCCAAAAATAATGCTCAGTATTTATTTAAAAATTACATTTTTATAGTGACCCTCGTATATATGTATGTATGTATGTATGTATGTATGTATGTATGTATGTATGTATGTATATGTATCCACACTTGTGGAGTAACGGTTAGCGTGTCTAGCTACGAAACCAGGTGGCCCGGGTTCTATTTCCGGTCGGGGCAAGTTACCTGGTTGAGGTTTTTCCGGGGTTTTCACTCAACCCAATATGAGCAAGTGCTGGGTAACTTTCGGCGTTGGACCCCGGACTCATTTCATCGGCATTATCACCTTCATCTCATTCAGACGCTAAAAAACCTAAGATGTTGATAAAAAATAAAAATAAAAATGTATGTATGTATGTATGTATGTATGTATGTATGTATGTATGTATGTATGTATGTATGTATGTATGTATGTATGTATGTATGTATGTATGTATGTATGTATGTATGTATGTATGTATGTATGTATGTATGTATGTATGTGTGTATGTATGTATGCACTGTAAAAGTCTGCAGACTTCTTATGCTGGGGTACCGAATGGGAGTCGAAATGGAATGTGTGCTGGCATTAGAATAGATTTTCTCGAGATAGAGTCATTTTACTGTTGTAAATCCATAAATTTTCCTAACTGAGAATCATACTTCTCACATGTGCAAAAAGAAACAGCAAACCTATTACATTATTTTCCCAAGGGAGCCTACTTCATAGCATTCTACATGGCATATGGTAAAAGTGTATGTAGCTAAAGGAAACCACTTGTTTGAATTATGGATGTCACAAGGAGATGAGATATAAATTTAACTGCAGCCAACTTATAATAATTGAATTGCTGATTGTAAAAATATTCTGTCACATTTTGGTTGAAATTGAATTGAGAAATGTAATGGCTACTTCTCACATTGATGCACCCGTCTCCGAGAAAAATGACAAAAATTATATATTATCAGCTAAATTTATAACTGTTTATAGCAATGCATTCACCCGATATAATGTTTCTTCTTAAATTTTACGAAATGTGTATTTTGTGACTGAGGGTGTTTCTGCAAACAGCGATTCAATTATAAATGCAAACTTTTTGTACAGATAATGAAAAGAACGATAGTGAAAACCACGCCGTCTTTAAGAAATGAATGAAGTCTTAACCGTAACACTTATAAATTAAACTACATACAACGCATAAAAGTCACTTGTCTTAGGTCTCCAATAATTTTTTTGAAAATACTCGTAAATGAGAAGTCATTCATCATGGTATAAATAACAGAAGCATTCAATATGTACACTACTATTTTTTATTTTTGCTACATTGACGTTATAGGCCTAGGTACCGTAATTTAAAATAAAACTTATTATTTCTTAAATTTGTTTAATAGATACTTGTATGTAGAAATAAAATCAAACAATTCCCTCCAGGACATATGAAATTTCATCTTTACTAAGAGTAAAGTTCTTATTTCACAAGTTCTTGTTCCATCCAGTCTCTCTATTCAATCCAGAGATATTTCATTTGTGATAAAACTCACTCCAAATGAGCATTTCTAATTGGGAGAGCATGTATAATTTGTTCAGCCATTTTGTCTTAAGGCGAAATGATGGTTTAATATACTGGGAAATCGGTAAGTTTTCTAAATATGTATATTTTTAAAATTCATATTGATATGTGAAAAATATATTACCGGTACATATAATTAACGTGTTTTATGCTCACATTACCTGATGTTCTGGTGCACATGGTTTTCAAAGGGAAAGCATGGTTGAAAATGGTGGAAACCAAATACATTCTCAAAGACAACCCTCCATCTATATTTTGTAACTGGTAATGGAAATTACAGGAAAACTTCTGAACGGAATTTAATGAATGATCCTTCATTTTGAAGCTTAGCACCCAAGAATGTTCCGAAAAATAGTAGTTTTCAGTGAAATGTTAATTTTCCTACATAATTTTCCTATTTCCCAAAATCTATCTGTCGACAGATTTGAGAACTAATAGCTTTTCGGAATGAGACAAAACGTACACACTACAATTAACATTATCACACGAAGATTATGACCAGTACATTCTCTGACATCATAATACCAATATGTCGATCTTCATTTGTGTAATTTTTTTGAGAACGTCTCTATAGAAATCAAGACTTATTAAATTATAAAAAGAATTTACAGGTCTGATTCTCTACTGTGTAATTTTGTGAGTACAGCTGAGTATTGAATATTAAAAACTTCAAAACTTAAGAAGGTTTGATGACATTATTACCATTAAAAACGAAATATTATTTTAGTTAATGCCATGATTATTTATCATTATTATACACATTAATGCTATATTGAAATAAAAGTGAAACGTTTTGGGATTGTAATGTATGTAGACGTAGAAAAGAGGCCTATCTTAAATTAGATCTTCATTTCTATAATTGTAGGGTACAGAACCATAGTGGACCAAGAGCCATTTACTAAAACCGTAGAAAACATGGGTTAAAACTAAGTTATTACCATAATTAAATGAAAACATATAGCAAGTAATATAAAGAATACACATTAAAACTAAATGATATATCAATCTTCATTAAACTATGGTATTCACTTAACTTTAACCCTTGCTTTCTCTGCTTTAATAAATGGAGCTTGACCCACTATGGCTCTGAATCCTTCAATTTACTGATTGACGGTAGTATAATATATATGATATATATACTGTATATATAGGTATCTATATATCATCATCATCATCATCATCATCAATAGCTATCAGGGTTTAGGTCATTTGGCCTGTTCCGTCTCAGGTGAAAAGCTAGTCTCTCCATCGCTTCTTCGGGCGTCCACGATATACTGAAAACTATAAAACTTACGTAAGACAACAATATCGGTATAAAATGAAATATCTTTATAGTTATTAATGAAGTGGTGCCGGTCTTTTTCATATATTAATGGCAGTGTGTGTCCATATTTTTATGTGTGTGATTATCTACATTTACTAGGTAGTGGTAGTGCAATATTATGGAAGAGGAATTAGTAATTGAGTCAGAATTTCTATTTTAGTTGCGTTTTTAAACTACATCAAAATTAATTCAATATTCATTAGGTTTAATCGATTACATCTTTTGTGATCACTGCCAAGCGTATAATTTTGTTGTAGGGTGAATAGCAGACCATGTCACTTCTTTCTGTCGTGATGAGTTAGTACATTTACCGCAACCAGCAATGAATGAAACACTGAAACTGCTAATGATTTACTATATACAAATTTATTTATGGCGCATGTAAGATTCTACAACTCCGATATAGCATTCGCTTCATTTTCCGTATCTCAGCAATAGATTTCTCACAACAGCTTATACTGCTGAAAATATATGGGATAATATTATATAAATAACTTACGTCTCTGATGTTTCCCCCATTAACAATTAATTACGGGATTATGGCCAATTATTCGAAAGCATGGGAATTCTGACATTTTATTAACTCTCACCTGCAAATCGAAATGAACTGAAATAGCTACTGCTTTACTCCCACATAAAAAAACTCGCTGATTGTCATGATATTGTTGCTTTCGTTTTTGCATTGAAAGTCAAAGAACTGAAGATGAATGTGTTCAAGCAGAAGTATTTGGCATAAGAACCTTCAGGGAAAAGCTTTTTAAAAGAGATATTTTGATAGGGTTAAACTTCATTGAGTTATTACGTTGCTATCAATATTAATCTTCATTATTATGGAAGCAAATAACTTTCAACAAATCTGGTAATCTTTCTGGAAAATAAATCTGAAATTTTTTTTATTTGAACTTCTCATGAACTCAGTTTGCAGCATTTGCTGCAAAAACCACTAGTATTTCTATAAAGGTACCTCAAAAATGCATTGTTAAAACGTACCTAATCGAGTTCCTCTAAATTTGTAAAACCAATATAAAAGTTATGCTCCCGAAATTTTCAAGAATGTGGTTTTAGAAGTAAAACGTGAAAGAGAGTTTGGATTTATCTTCAAAAATGGCTGAGATATATACTTACATAGAATCACTCTATCTTGGTGTTTGTTTTAAAATTTGAATTCTTTTCTTTAATCTGATCAAGAATTTAAGTTGCAGCAGCAACGATATTTCACATAGAAAATTAAAAATGTGCAAAAATTAGAAGAAAAAAAAATATACTGTACCTTCTTCTCTCTTTGAGTTTGGCATACTACATGTCTTCAAAATATCGCCCGGCGTTCTTGCGAATTTGGTGCATCTTTCAGTCTCGAAACCAATATAAAATTTGAGAAAATAGAATTGCAATGAAGAAGATTCCGAACATTATAAGTCCTGTAAACAATATAGTGCACAGGGAATTGATATCCTGGCAATCCAGAACGAAATTGGGACGATTTGGTAATACTGATGGCAGCAAAGGTGGTAATATTTTATTTAACCATACTTTCAACTACAGTGTCGAAATTGTCGGAGTTCACAGTGAACAAGAAATGACCAAACAAATTTTGCATGAATTCTTCTCTCAAGAAAAGTGTTGTTTTACATCACACAAATCTATCACAAGTGATCCACCGGTTTATTTATCTAGCAGATAGAGGGGGTCATAGTAATGATCACAGGCTTTTAAAACTCTTCACTCTGTGTAGGAGTTTGACCTCGCGAAACTGATTCAACAGTTGGCATAGTATTCATTAGACAACAACCGAGGTTAACTAATAATAATAATAATAATAATAATAATAATAATAATAATAATAATAATAATAATA
Organism: Periplaneta americana; assembly: GCF_040183065.1. NCBI lineage: Eukaryota > Metazoa > Arthropoda > Insecta > Blattodea > Blattidae > Periplaneta > Periplaneta americana. The sequence continues at coordinate 102,078,323 of NC_091124.1, forward strand.
ATAATAATAATACGACTGTTATACTATTGTCGCCTTTACATTGTTAATATTGAATTTCAGGTGAATAGTAATATGAAAGTAAAATACACTGTGTCCTAAAAAACATGGTGGTATTTCAGAGGAATATATTTTTAATCAATAGATGCCACATGAAAATATAACTCTCAAAGGTTTTAATCTGCAAGTTTGAGGCAATGAAGGAAACAAAAGATGGTAACAATCGAACAATTGCAATACCATTCATTGTTACAATTAATTACACAAGTTGATGTCCAAACAAAAGTGCAATAAGGATTTGTACCTGGCAAAATTTGAATCTGTGACTCATGTACAACGTGAATTTCGTCGCGTATTTAACAAAGAACCACCAAGCGAGAATGGCATAAAAAGCTTATTGTTTTCGGAAGACCTAATTTTCGGGCACATTTTATGAATTGATATTTCTTTAAAGCTTCATGAAATGTTTTCGGAAGTCCTAATTGTCGGGCACATTTATGAACTGACGTTTCTTTAAAACTTCATCAAATGTTTTCGGAAGTCCTAATTGTCGGGCACATTTATGAACTGACGTTTCTTTAAAGCTTCATCAAATGTTGTTTTCGGAAGCCCTAGTTGTCGGGCAAATTTATAAACTGACGTTTCTTTAAAGCTTCGTCAAATGTTATTTTCGGAAGCCCTAGTTGTCGGGCAAATTTATAAACTGACGTTTCTTTAAAGCTTAATCAAATGTTGTTTTCGGAAGCCCTAGTTGTCGGGCAAATTTATAAACTGACGTTTCTTTAAAGCTTAATAAAATGTTGTTTTCGGAAGTCCTAGTTGTCGGGCAAATTTATCAACTGACGTTTCTTTAAAGCTTCATGAAATGTTGTTTTCGGAAGACCTAATTATCGGGCACATTTACTAATTTATTTCTTTGGACTCTGAAGATATATTATACTCTTCGGATGGCTTCTACCGTTTCATCACTAGTCGATGATCTTCCAGTACTCTTTTTCTCAATAGATTTTCAGTCTTTTTTAATTGTCTAACCCAACGACGAATGTTATTCTCGTGCGGTGGTTCCTTGTTAAATATACGACGAAATTAACGTCGTACAAAAGTCACAGACTCAAAAATTGCCAGCCACAAACCATATTGCACTCTTCTTTCCACATCCATTTTGTGTAATTAATTGTAACAATGAAAATGATTGCGTTTGTTCAATTGTTACCAGCTATTGTTCCGTTCAGTGTCTGAAACTTACCGACGAAAAACTTCGTCTGAAACTCAACCATGACTCTTGGGACACAAATTGCTCACGGATTGTCCTATAAACTGCGAGCCATTACAGTTTTCTTCGCTTATATTCTAGGTACAATTTACCGCCCAACATGTTACATGATTTTGTCGAAAAAATAAAACTAAAGTTTTCAGTGATTTAATATGAACAATACTATGAGGTGTCTACCAGCACCATGTCTAGTTCATTTACATATTTTTTTGTAAAAATATAAAACAAGAAAGAGACCTCTCTATTGCACAAATACTGATGTAACTTAGATTTTACAAAACCAGTAAATCTCTAGGTTTATTTGAAGTGGTATAGCTCCCTTTTGCAGCGAATCCCTCAATTTACAAGTAATAACGACTAATCAGACAGGAAGGGTTCACTCGATGTAATGCTCATGTTAGTAATGCATGGATGCAGATTAGAGTCCGGCCGGAAGCAAGAGACTATTCAAAATTATCACAACCACATAGACCATTATCATAATATCATCATCTTAATCGTCCATATAAGCACATATTTGAGAGTTGGATTTGTTCCATTAAAAGCTACGGTAATTACGATCTTTAGAAGATTGGATCTATCTCTATCTGCAGATGAGAAGTGAGATGAAAATCAAGCATTTTAAAATGTTTATTTGTTTGTCTTACGGCGACAGGAAAATGTGCATTTTACAATTAATAAATTTAATGATGGGTTTTATAGTATACTTATCATTGTACAGAATGACGTTAGAGTGGGTAAGACATCAACATAGTAGAATGGTTCGAATTACAAATTAGGTCTCCTAAGCATAGGCTATATGAAGGAAAATATTATGTATCAATGCATAAGTTTATATATTTAAGGAAATAAGGGATAGCGGCCCTATTTATTATTGAAGTTGTTGAAGAATTTTCGACACTACATGCCATTGTCTGTGATGTTCATACTTCTGACATGCAATAGTGATGTGCTAAATGGCGTATCTACAGCGCCATTCTTCACATATGTTAGCCTAGGATATATTTCTTCAATAGGCCCTAATAAATGTATGTGACTTAATTTACTATATTTCCAATTGTGGGTCTAAATATTATTACCTGCTCGCGACATAAGTACGAGTTTCATCATTGGGTACTGTGCTGGGTTATTGCCTCTTGTGGAATGAAGATTCATTGAAGAAGTATTATGTCCGGTAGTTTTCCTAAATTCCTTTAATTTTATCTTAATATGGGTTATGATATATCCACATGGGATATAAGCAGGTTTAGTTGACTCTGTAAGGCTATTCATAAGTTCTTGAAACATTAAAAAAAATTCACTACAAATAAACTAAGCAAAGGATACCATATTTTATTATACTGAAATAGAGACAAATTCATCAAGTTTTCTCTCCATTTCACAAAATATCAATATGTTGACTTGCGCAGATACGGTAGACATTTATGCGATAATCCATTTCGATCCAACATGCATGTCAGCATATCACGGTTACCCAGAGCCACAGTAGCGGTGATACGTTTGCGAATATCCTGGAGATTAGTGGAAGTGGAAGCACAAAGGCAATAACTTTCACACGAGATTAAATCCGGGCACCGTGGTGGCCATTCCCTTAACGCGTCATATTATTGTCCACTGCATTCTATCCACCTGTGTGCCAAATATTGACTGAAATAACCTCGCACTTCTTTGCGGTAATGAGCAGGACATCCGTTTTGTTGAAATATGTAATTAATAGTCTATCCCAGTCTTCATTCAGCTGTGGCATTAGCCAGTTTTTCAAAATGTCCATGCAAATCTGAAATTTCTCACAACATTTTTTGATATGTTCCAAACAGGTGCTGCATTTTGAAATTCTGTTCGAAATCGTGGCTGCACAGTTATAACGGATGAGGTTTTTGCGTATTCTAACACACGTTTACTGAACGCCATACTGTCTCTGGTTGTAAAGCACAGAAAGTATGCTAGCGGAATTTTGTTTTAAAAACTTGGAGAGTTTATCTCTCTATTATCGTAAGAATTATCATCATCCATTGCGCAGTTTATTTGTAGTGAATTTTTTAATGTTTCACGGACTTATGAATAGACGGGCGGCTTCTTTAGCTGCTTGATCTGCTTTCTCGTTTCCTAGGATACCTATGTGTGTTGGCTTCCGTATGATGGTTACTTGTTTTTCAGTGCTTATAATTTTGTTATGTAAAGTCTTAATCTCCTAAGTCCTCTCATACCTTTTCTATGCGTCGTAATGTTTAATGATTTGGGAAGATATACCTATACAGGTAATGTAAGAAGTCTCTTTTAAGTATGTTATAGAAATCTTTGTTCTTGTAAAAAGAGCTCTACTACATTTTATATTTCGAAGTCAGTTTCAGCATTTCAAGCTCTTATCATGTACATTTCTTAGAAGTATTTTTCCGCCTGTTCTAACCGTCTTCGTTATAACTTTCTCAAGACTCTAAAAAGTCTCTAACTCTCTTACACCGCTTAAAACGAATACCAGGAATTTTCTTCTTGTGGACAGAATAAGGTCGGATCGAGATTCTTAACTCCATTTTCTGGGATTCTGATCAAAGTTGGCATACATAACTGCTTTTATATTCTGTTGTCAGATTAAAGGAAAGCTAGGTTGAAATGGCAAGCTAATCGAGATATGTTACATTAAATGGGCCTGTTATGAAGTTCACAGTTAGTATTGTTGCCTCTTAGCACTTTTAACCTCGACAGAGAAAAATTAAATAATATTTACGAGATTAAAATAAAAATAACAATGTACGCAGATTACTCTATCAAATCCCTAAGAGGAAGGCACGAAACAGGCAAGATTGAAGAATGCTGGGTTCGCAGTGAAAGACACTTTTAGGCACAAAACTATGAATGAAACTATGATTTAATCCCTACATTAATACTGTGTGTTTTCATTTATTAACCTGGTAGTCATTAGTTTTTCACACGGTTCCGAGTTATATTCTCTTTGTTCTCAAAAACGAAAATATTGATACGAGTATAGTTCAACATCGATAAAGAAGTAGGCGGATTCATATGCACTAAAAAGGCTAAATATAGACCTACATGCACATATGCACTTAAAATCCAAAATATACACACTAAATATGTAAAATAAAGATAGACATACCAATTCTCAATGAAGGAGTAAAGCAAGTGTACAGTTTCAAATACTTGGGATGTACTATAAAGCAGTAACATGAGTTGCTGCCAGGAAGTCAAAAGGAGGATAGGCCTAGCAAAGGCAAAGGAAGCATTTAATAGAAAAGAGAATCTTCTGCGGACCTCTGGAAAAAGAACTAAGAAAGAAACTAGTGAAGTGCTTTGTATGGAGTGTGGCAATGTATGGGGCAGAAACATGGACATTACGACGAAGTGAAGGGAAACGAACAGAAGCATTTGAACTGTGGATATGGAGAAGAATGGAACGCGTGAAGTGGGCAGACAGAATAAGTAATGAATTTGTGTTGGAAAGAGTGGGTGAAGAAAGAATGATGTTGAAACTGATCAGGAAAAGGAAAAGGAATTGGTTGAGTCACTGGCTAAGAAGAAACTGCCTTCTGAAGGATGCACTGGAAGGAATGGCGAACGGGAGAAGAGTTCGGGGTAGAATAAGATATCAAATGATAGACGACATTAAGATATATGGATCATATGAGGAGACAAAGAGGAAGGCAAAAATCAGGAAAGACTGGAGAAAGCTGGGTTTGTAGTGAAAGATCTGCCCAACGAAAGAACACTAAATGAAAAAATATACTTCGATCCACTGCTTAATCAGTACACTTCTGCCACATTTTTCGGCAGGCAACCCCGATTAGTTGGGCTAAGCTGTTCTAATTTACACTGTACTCTACACACCGTCCAAGTCTCTATGATTTGTCACCATAATAAGATTAAATTTTCTGATTTTCCATGACGACATGTAAAAAATAGAAAATTACATTATCGTGCCTATATTATTGTTGACATACGGCAAAATTCGAGTTCAGAAGGAGTCTATCAACACTTCCTCTAATTTCCGCGCCGTTCATATTACAGCGCCAAAATGTAATGCATGTGCGAAATAGACAATAAGACGGCTTCTTCGTTTATCTGTTCTCTTAATCCCAAGTTACTTACTACATCCATCACAACGTCCCAATATCATAAATTTGCGCAGAGTCAGCAATGCATTTAATTATGGAGTGCTTTATTGATTTTTACTTGGTTATTTTACGACGCTCTATCAACTACTAGGTTATTTAGCATCGATGCACATGGTGATACCGAGATTGCATTTGACGAGGTCAAGCCGAGGATTCGACATCGATGACATGACATTCACATACCGTTGGGTAAAACCTCGGAAAAACCCAACCAGGTAATGAGATCAAGCGGGAACAGAGCCTACATCCGAGCGTAACTCCGGATCAGCAGGCAAACGCGCAACCGCCTGAGCTACATTTATTTATTTTTTTGCTTTAATTTTACTGTTCAGACCCCGTTTTTTAAAGTTATCTCTGTTGTTCTTCTTTGCTGCCTTTTACTTAAAGTAATACAAACACAAAATACATGTCCGAGGCGGGACTCGAACCCTCAACTCTTCGGACCAAGCGGTAGAGATATTCCGTACCCCTACCGCTTCCGCCACCCAGGCCGACACGTTAGTAGCCTGCTTTATTCATATCTGTGGAATTGTCCACAATGATTCATCTACAACAAACAGTGCACTGTCTGCAAGTTGTCAGATTACTACCTAAATAAAATATAACTACTGTAATGTGTTTCAATGATATCTGCATCCCTTCCGTATTTCATTTTCCGATTTTTCGTATTCTCAATCTTGGTTTAAGCACCAAATTGCTAAAAAAAAAAATATGCATTTATATGGTCTAAAAATGGAATATACATTAACCCCTTAAATATGCATATGTATACATTATTAAATCTCGACTTTTGGTTACAAATAACTTCAAATGCATTTATATGATGATAATATATGATTTTCAACTAAGGAATAAAATATGCAAATGTACTGAAATCGCTAGGTTAAGGGAAAGAGAAGGCCTGATAGCCTTATCTCTACCATATTATACACACACACTATTCTAAAATACGCCCCCTACTGATAACGCTTCTGTTTCTACAGTTCCGAATATCTTCCGGCCTTAAAGGATTCGACATAAAACCTGATATAAACCAATGCTGTTAATTGTTGTTATTTAGTCAACTGTACGAAGGCAGGTCTGAACCTCACAAGTGATACCAAGAAGACACAATTTATGAGGCAAATAGGCCAGGAGATAATGGGGTAGGGTGCCCACTTCCTTTCCCCCTCCATTGCATACATCGCCAACTAGCTACATATACACTAATCAGACTTCAGATGCATAGAAACAATTGTTCTTCCTCTGACACATATCGTCAAGTGAGATGTACTGCCTGACAATAGATGTACATATCAGCCACAACCTCAATCAGAGGACAATTGTAGAGTATTATAACGAAAATATATCGGACTACGTCATATAATGAAGATGTAATTTCTGCGGGACCTAAAGTATGTAAACTAGTATAAAACATATAAACTAATTATAATAAAATCAATTATCACCAGTGTAATTTGAAGACATAACTGGAAAAGAATCCTAATGACACGATTATCTACATTGGCTCGAAATGAAACTCGTACAGTGAACTACCAAACTGAATAGAATATAATAGATAAGAAGTACAGAAATAAACAGAAGTTACACTTTATAATACTATTCAATAAGACAATTATACTATACGTATTTAAGATTTACATTTTGCAATAATACTGAAAAAATAAATGTTTCAACGCAAATAGAACGTTTTCTGTTTCAAAATAAAACTAATACTAAAATAATCTTTCACCACAGTAAATAGTGAAAATAGGCTACAACCTTGATTTATTAAAATTTTGTTGGGAATCCATCATTATTGGTAACTTCTTGTAATATTCTTGGAACAGATTTCACCAAATTGTCACAATAGGATGAAGGAATCTTCAACCATTCTTCTAATATGGCTTTCTTCAAGTCTTGTTCGTTCTTTATGCAGTGACGCTGTATTGCAACTTTTAGTTCATACCATAAATGTTCTATTATTTATGTGTGATGACTGGGGTGGGGTTTTCAACACTTTGTGAGAGTAGTAAAGAAGGCAACTGCGTACTTTGATGCCTTTTATTTCGGATCATTGTCCTGATAAAATTTGAATGTGTTATTTAGGTTTATCCCTAGTTTCTGTGCACTGAGCTTCACATTCCTTTAAAAAATGTTAAAATATACATTCTGGCCCATGGTGTCCTCAATGAACTCTAAATTACCGATGCCACTAGCAGCCATATAACTCCATATCATAACTGACCCTCCACCGTGTTTCATAGAGGGTCTTAGATCGATTTTCTTCGACTTCCTTATTCGGCTTACGCCACACATAAACCCTCTCCTCCGAACTAGAAAAGTTTGTCATGCTTTCATCAGTGAACAGGACGGCTTTTCAAAATTCAAAATTCTTATTTATTTGCTCCTTAGCAAATTTTCTCTTCTCCTCCTGCTGACCTCACTAATCAAAGATTTCTTCCTCACTATTCGGCTGTGCTGGTTGTTTTTTTTTTTCAATCATTTCTAATAATTGTTTCGAGATTGCATATCTTCCCTAAACACATTTCAGTCTCTAAATTCAACCTAGGTGCAGATAAATTAGCCCTCATGTTTTGAGTAACCAACGTTAATTACAATTACTATAGATTTTTCTGGAGCTATCTTTTTGTTTGTTTTTATTGTTTTTCGTTCTTTAAAACGTTTTTCAACATCCTCCTCAGTGGAATGCAATCCTTTCACTAATCTGGGCATTTCTCTTAAAGATCTTCCCTACTGATCATGATGTAATATCGTCTCACTTCCACTTACAGAACTCTACCCTTTCTGACGACCCATAGTAGTCTTAAACAAGCAGTTCTCTCTCTCGGAATAAAGCACGTCTACACGCGAGCAAAGCGTGAGTACGACTGAGGGATTAACATTGTCTGTACCGCATTTATTTCCATTATAAGTGTACATAAATTCTTGTAACTAAGACAGTAGAGCAGGTTTAGCATGGCTAAGATTGGGGGCATGGAAGCGTAATAAAATTGTCAACGAAGAAGGAGAGCGCCTTTGTCGACTGTGCGCAGAAAAGGACTCCTGGAGACATATTTTATTACAATGTGTCCAATCGGAACATATCCGGAGAAAATATCTACCATCTCGTTGCTAAGTCAGAATAGAAATTCTCTTGCATGTCTTGACCTCATGGGGTATAGAGAATGCGAACCAAACACTGGATTGTTCCTCTTGAAGGCTAGAGAGCTTAGAATTTTAGATGTTGATGTTTATGATGCGCACTGACGAAAGAATAATGGTAACTATTGAATTATACACTTTTATGCCTGTTTATATATTAGGTTAGGATATATTATATAATATGTTTTGTTCGTGCCATTGTCATATTAATTTGTGTGTTCTTTTGGAGAGTGGTTGGATCTAATCATAGGTGTGGGAGGGGGTGAAACCTACAAAGTAGAACTTGTTTTACACAGCACGTGCATTGGATTTAAGAGAAAATTGTGATAATATAGTACATCTGTATGTATAATATTGCTCAATAAATTTGTCTGTCTGTCTGTCTGTCCTTTATAGGTGTAATGCACGAGTTTTACTTTGATCCTGGATTGCTGTGAAGACAAATACGTTATTTAGTTTACTTTTAGTGTGCTGTTCTATGAAATTGGTGTTTTTAATGTACAATATTCAATATTGCAGGCATCAGAAAACGCAGGTTTCACTTCAGCGAATCAACATATTGTTTACCTTATTGAAAATCAGTGGATACTTATCTGTACGAGTTTCATTTTGAGCACTTTACTGTATATACGTTCTGCAGTACCGGAAAGCAGACATGGTTTACGCAGAGAGAGATCGATTTGAGGCCGCATGTCATTAGATCTTAACACTGAAAGACAGAAACAGAAGATCTCGTTCATAATCATATATAAACATCAGATGCCAACCTTATTTAATCGTCTGATCATAGTCCATGTATCATAGTTCGCTAAATTTATCGCAGCCCAGAACTTCTTTCATGACAAGCGTTCTCACAACTTTTGCATCGCCGGACCGTACAACCGCAGTTGACAGCTTCCATTATGAAGTCGCCCGCTGTAACCGAACGCTGAAGCGGAAGACGAGCCCTATCAAAGTTGTGCTGCAACTTCATCAAACTGGATGCCGCGACCACAAGCCCATGAAATGCTACTAATGGATGATAACGGCCGCTGTCCACAGTACTGATGTCAAATGACCCTCATTTCAGCGTTTGGTCACACGATCAGTCATACTCCACGTCTGTTTGTTGTAATGACACTGAATTACTACGGTTTGTTTACCTGCGACTATCTAATATACAGGCGAGCATTCCAGCTGCCATGGCAACCCGTGATCGATAAGGTACTTTCCTTCTGCATAGTATGATCTTCACCAGTTGCCGTAGGAGGACAGTACACACACAGTATACACATTCTGATACCCTATGTAATAACTCATTCCTTGTTGATAGTCAACAAACTGCTGGAACTTATTGTTTCAATTCTTCAGCTCATATGCAGGGGCTCAAACGCCGATAAATCCAACAGTAAGATAAGTTTTCATGAATTTCTTCCGTTTCTCTCGTGCGTATCCAACATTGTCCCCAGTTATCAAGTGAATCATTTATTTTAAAAACACCACAACCGACATTTTTTACATCATGTTTTTTTTTGTGGATTTTGATTGTAATCATGAATGCGCATCTTTTGATATAAAAGCCCTATACATAGCTCGACTGTAACATGTAAAAATTTGACAAGAAATATGCATTTATTGTAAAAACCCCACAACTAGCATCACATATGGTGTTTTTCAAATAAACTAGTCGAAGGTAAATGAGTTTTTTCACTGCAATGAACAAAAATGCAAAGTTCTTTGTAAAGAGTTCATTAACAGCATTGTAGCGGCGGAAGTATTTATCATTCGAATTCCTGAGAAAAATGTTTGTGCTGAAAATTTACCGTTTGAACTGCCAACAGACCTAGTTTATAACAGCTCGAGGTTATCAATCAATGTCAAAAAATGGAGGACCTTAAAAAGATTTTGCGGTACATATCGGATGAAATAAAAGGATTCTACACAGAACTGTACACATGGCCTACCACCAACAAAGATAGTAATGACAGTGGAAGCGAAGACTAGAAAAATAACAACTCCTGATATTAGGGAAAAAAAAACTTCAATTTTTTTTATTTTATATTATGTAGTTCTTTCATAAATTCTAAAGTTTGTTCATACTTACTCTCATTCACTCTAATACTTTGAAAAAGGCAATGCTTTGCTTAGTTTCAGTTTGTTTGTTGGAAAAACCCCATAACATCCTAATTAATTTAATTTTTTTGGGACTTTATATGTATTATAAAGCATAACTAACGGTGAATAAACTTCATATTTAGCAACTAATATCACTTGTTAAATACAATTTAATTAAAATAAATTTAATGAAACTAAACAGTTTTTATTGGTTTCCCAAAAGTTTTGTTTTTGTCACTTGTGGGGTTTTAGAAATAAACAATTCAAGTTTTTATAAAACTCTAAATTTGAAATTATAAACACAATCAATAGCGAAACAATTTGAAGATACTTAAAAATACCTAGTTGTCTTTGAACTCTTCAAAAGAAGGGCAAATCTGCACATTTATTATCATGGATTTATGGTGGGTCCCTGAATAAGAGACTGGGGGCTGCATTTACTGGTCGCTGCTTAGTGACGTAAAATTAAATCTGTCTCGCGTCAACTTAGCATATAACTATATCAACGTGGTAATAAATAAGAGAAACCGATGATGTACAGTATAGCCATATTTAGAGGCGTTAAAACATTTCTCCGGTGATTGTCAACCTCATAATTGAAAAATGGTCATTCCACTATTGTGACTCTGTTATAGACCATTGATTAATGAGAAGTATAACACTCAACTACACATGGTATTTATCAATGTGCCTAGGGATAAACTACATGAATAGATATTCTCTGTTGTTGCCAGCACAAAAACTCTGGATAACGAAATGGAGCAAAGCTATATAACTGACTGTACCTATATGGATTTACAAAGACCGTCAGTAAGTAGTATATTTGATAAAGTTTCTTCCCATAATTAGAGAGCCTATTCGCACAAGATGACTTCATAATATGGCTTTAATGAACTAAAGTAGGAAGAGAATGATGGGGTAAAACAACTTCGAGAAAACGCGCAAGGCCGTTGTTCTACTATAAACAGCAAATAATTTTCCCAAGTTCGAGCTCTGGTACCCTCAGAGCGAGAAATCATAAGATAAATCACTTGGTGCAGAAACCCCTCATGTGCAATTGTTGTGATTTATCAGGAAAAAATAATAATTAGTTTGAATGCAGAGTCAGAATTGGAAATCCATTTTGATCTATGTATAGTGCATGGAATGCACATGTTTTCTGTAAAGTGGGAGACTTCCTGTTATTTTCAGCTTCAAGATATAATGCAAAGAAAACTAAGCTAATTTCGCAGTACGTCTAATTTCGCAGTATCTTATACATTAATTAATTGCGGAGTTGTCAAAGTTCGTTTGAGCTTACAAAAAATACGGATAAATGCCAGAACCTGTCGGAGACGTTTCATGCAGGAAGATCCTATTGCAACGCATTCTGGCTAAAGTTATACAACTATCTGCCTTAGCAAGTGTGTGTTTGCTGAGACAGCGTGAGTGATTTTGCAGTGCTGTGTTTCTGGACATTATATCGTCAAGATGTTCAGAACTGTAATTATAACACTATAATTAATGAATTCTCCACATTCTTATGATTAATTTTGAAACCTTGCTTGTTGTTTCTAATATCTAATATTCGTGATATCCTTTTGCCGGTACTCAGTATCTTAACTAGTTTCCGCTAGTTGCCGGCAGAGCACTTCGAGTGGCACGCAGATTCTAACTTCCTTTAAGAAGCGTTATGTGCTAATTATGCGTCAGCCAGAAAATCTGTCCTACCATAGAGTAGCAGCCTCAACTCGCTCGAATTTGAATGATTTTTATGATGTAATAGGAAGTGTGTATGAGAAACCAGAACTGAGTACCAAGCCTAATCTCGTTTGGAATTTAGATGAAACAGGGTTATCATTGGTTACCAAATCTAACAAAATTGTTTCCCCGAAAGGAACAAAATCTGTCCACCTTCAAAGAACGGCAGAAAAAGGGGAAACAACAATAACTGTCTTGCTAGCAGAAGCTTATTCGGATTAGGCTTAAATAGATCTCATAATATATTTTCTCATAATGATTAATGCAAATATGTGTTAGATAAATGTATTAATTTACAATTAATATGCAAGCCTTTTCCTGTTTTTAGTGTTAATAATTGAAGTCCAGTTCTTCTATAGTATATTTATTGCCTAGTTTGTTAATGTGTGTTCAGTTCATGTGTGTAAACATGTAATTACTGATGTTAAGTTTACATTAAAACATGTTTTGACCTAAAAAGAACATCCTTAAAAATTGTATAAGTGTTACTGCGAAATTGCGCCAACAGTATTGCGAAGTTACACGAGTTCCTGAAACACACATATGATCTCATGTTTTAAATGGAGCTATTTCTCTGTTGAGATACACTTAAAAAAATCAAATTTTTATACCAACCAATAAAATTATGTCTAGTGATTAACTGCCGCATGAAAGGAGTTTTTTAAAAGCATTTTTGGGTATAACTATATGCAAAAAACCTAAATACTGCGAAATTAGCCGAGTTTGCCTTACTAAACATGTTGGACATGAGGGGTTTCTGCTTCAAACACACACACAATTCAGTAAGAAAGTACATAATGTTTCTTGAGACACATAAGTGAATTTGGAATACAAATGTTCATAAAAGGATTGTATTTCTGGAGAGTGAGGAAGATAAGACTCAAATCTTTTCAAATCCCCCATCGAATCATTGCCACTTCAGAAGGGAAAACTGGTTTTGATGGAAAATCTGGAATTGATTTTTGTTTTCCTGGAAGTCTGAAAGTATGTTCCTGCAGCCCATTAATGAAATTTCGAACTTTAACCACAACAGGAGTTTGTTTGCAATAAGAAAACTCCATAAACTCAGAAGTTAAAAAAATCTGCTTCATTTACTAAGGACTTTCCTTCCTTGTGACTCCACAAATAGTACACTTTTCTTATAACGTTCTGGCCACCAAGATTTAAAATCGAGATATTCTTCTTTATGGACAACGTGTATCGTGAAAGCATTTTCAGAACTAGATGTAATTTAATTCTTTGTAATCCAGAGATAAGTACACTCTGTCTTTTTTACACTTATTTTCACGACATTGAAATCTCTATGACAAGGCAGGTAGCTGTGTCCTCTGATGGAAAAATACTGATGGATTGAATCGAATCTTTCTTTCTAATTGATGCCATTGTAACTATTCTAAATTGTAACAACCATAAACAGAAAGCCTGCAGTGAATGTCCTGCAACAACGGGGGGGGGGGGGGGAAGGGAAAAAAAAACCAGCAGAAACGCACGCGAAGTGTAGCCAACCTAAAAATTTGAATAAAAATCCCCCATGTCCAGGGCATGAGGGAATTCTGCACCAAATGAAAATTTTATCCAGTTTTTACGTTCACAATTCAACTCAGAAATGAAGGATTTTGATACAAATCAACGCGTCTATATAAATAGTATCGTATGAACAATAAACCTCAAACTCTGCAAAAATTGACATGAGGAGTTTGTGCACATTATGATCTACGAATACCAAACGCACATAAGAGATGGCGGTTTAGTGGTTCTCAGGGCTTCGACCTCCATCGAATGTTATGTTATGTTTTATTTAACGACGCTCGCAACTGCAGAGGTTATATCAGCGTCGCCGGATGTGCCGAAATTTTGTCCCGCAGGAGTTCTTTTACATGCCAGTAAGTATACTGACATGAGCCTGTCGCATTTAAGCACACTTAAATGCCATCGACCTGGCCCGGGATCGAACCCGCAACCTTGGCCATAGAAGGCCAGCGCTATACCAACTCTCCAACCAGGTCGACACCTCCATCGAAAATGCCTCATTATATTATTCTGCAAAGAGTCGAAATCTTAATGATAATACATATTTTAAATTAAGTATGGTTGCCACATTTTAAAGTCGAGGCATCGACACACATATCCTTTTCCCCGCAGAATGGACAGAGGCGCTCTCTTTCTTCGGTGACAATTGTATTAACCATTCATGCTCTCAATCTTAGCCACGCTAAACCTGCTCTACTGCCTTTGTTACAAGAATTTATGTAGTTACGCCTCTCCTAATGAAGCATGAGGTCTGATTTAAATGTAGTGAGGATTTTTTCGAACATTGGAGCTCAATCTCTAGCCTCTCGATAACAATTAAACCCATCTTCCCATACATTTCTTCTATTAGTTTCTCCTTTTTCCCATACCCATCCCTTTCCTATATGATACAGCCCTCTGCAGTTTATAAACCCACCCTATTTTCCACTTCTCTCTTTGTTGATCTCTGTAGCAAATCGAACTAAAAAGCGACCGGTCCCCAAATATAATTTTTAGTCAGTATTTTACAACCCTGACTTTCATACGAATTGCTTTGTTTTGAAGCCCAAACTCCTTTCATACCCCGCAGTTAGATATGTTTCTGCCAATGCCAAGTAATCGTTTTAGGAAATCCGTTTGTACCTTATTTAACTTTCCCGCATTTTCACAACTCCAAATTTCCGCCCCATTTAACGTGATGTTCTGATCACAGATCTGTATACTAGCTCCAATGTTGCTGCATGAATATCTGATACTTTAATGATCAATTTCAATACTTCTGCACTATTTACCCCGCACTTGCGTTTCGTTATATCAATATGCTTAGTCCATCTCCCGTTCATTGATAAAGTAAACCCTAAAATATATTAAATGTTTCACATTTTCCAATATATGCCCGGCGTAAGTCCATGTCTTATCCCTGCTATATACAGCTCCAGTTTTAATAGTAATTGTCTTGGTCTTGTCTGTATTAACAGTAATATCCCATTGACCACAATAACTCTCCAAGTAGTAAAGTTCCTGTTGCAGTATTATTGAACGAGATATCAAAATCAGATCATCTGCATATAATAGTGCATGTATGGAGATCCTGTCTAAATTTGGAGCTTCTGATTCGATTTTATCGACTACATCTGGTATGTCATCTACGAATATATTAGAAAAAAGGGGTGAGAATATACACCCTTGTCTAACTCCTCTACGGATAGCCACTTTTCCGAATTTTTGTCACGATCATACTTTACACAAAACTCTACTTTTTCGTATATTGCTGATATTATAGCTTTAATCATTCTCGACGACATTCCTTCTTTCCACAGCTTGTACAACAATGCTTCACGTTCTACCGAATCAAATGCTTTTTTAAAGTTTACAAATGCGCAATGCAGTTTTCCTCTCTTCTTCTATGGTTCTTTTAGACGTATTGTGTTCAAAACAAATACGTTATCTATTATAATGTAACCCTCTCTAAAACCAGTCTGAAATTTAGAGAGGCTATCATATTGAAGTATCCACTTTCTCAGTCTCTCATAATATATAATTTTACAGTAAATTTTGCCCATTGTTGGTAAAAGCTCCATTCCCCTATAATTATCACATATCGACATGTTTCCCTTTTTGTAGATTGGGCATATAATTGCCGATGTTCATTCACTAGGATAACTTTCTCCTATAAAAATATTGTTAAACATGTTCGTGAATTTACTTGTAGTTGCCTATATATTAATGCACTCTTTGAGAAATTCAGAAAGTAACCCGTCTATAACCGGTGTTGTGTTATTTTTTAAACTACTTACAGTTTCGTCACCTCGTCGGTTGTAAATTCGCCACCTAATATATCAATTTCTAGTACTTGCAGCACTGAATGTAAATTAAAGTCTACACCACATAATTCCTCACACCCTCGTATATCCCATGAAAGTGGATCTTCCATGTTTATTATTGTCATTGTTGAGTGTAATTAGTTACCACTGCCACCGGGTATATACCCATTGCAGTGTGATTAAATACATACATACATACATACATACATACATACATACATACATACATACATACATACATACATACATACATACATACATACATACATACATACATACATACATGCCTCCGACGAGATGTTTTTTCCCCACATATGGGCCCTTGCGCAATTTCTTCAGTGATCTCCATACCTCAGTCTCATTTCCTCAACCTGTGACCTGTCTGATTTCTTTCGCTATGTTACACTGCCATTGTGTCTTTTTATTGAATACAATGTCCTTATACAGCGTCCTACGTGCTACATATATTTCTCGATCCTCATCGCCCTCTAACCGTCTAAAAGTCCGCAATGCTTGATCGATTTCCTTTTAGCTTTCCTACAATCATTGTCATAGAAATTAGTATTTTCTTGTGTCTTCTTTCGGTTCCCCTTTAAATTCATTACAGAATCCGCTTCCTGAATAATTAACGTGATCTGTTCTGCCGTGACTGAGTCAACATCCTTCAGTCTGTCCTCCAGTCTCTATATATACGTCCTTATGTTCATCCCTCCACCTACATATTAGTACCGATCTTCCCTGCTCCTCTTTATTCGTTCCATCTACAGTTAGCCTAATCACGCCCATTATTTCTAGCTGCACACGAACAGGAAAATGATGCGAGGCCGTCCTTTCTCCTATCCAGAAATCCTTAATTAATGGTATTATGTCTTTGCTGCATATAATAAAATCTACAGCAGTCCCCCATTGGCATTAACAAACGTTAATTCCCCTTATGGTCTCTCCTATATTTTGCATTTAAAATCTCAACGATAAATACGAACACAAATGCATGTACTTCCCTACCTCCTGCATGAACCACCTTAATATATATTGGCTGCTAATCGGATAGTTAGTGTTACCTTCAGTCTATTTCACAGACCTGTCCAAAAGTTTCTCATAACAGAAAACACTCGTTCGATCACAGCGTTGCTAATAGGGATTAAAAGCATTCAGATTACTGAACATCTCTACCCATTTATGATCCGCCGGCGTTTGTCTTTATTTATTTTATTTTTTAGTTCTTGGAAAATAATTTCCAGAACTGAGTGTTCATCAGAATATCGCCAGAAATGTTAATAATCCCTTTCCTTTCACGTTACATTTTCTGAACTACTTCACTCTTCAAATAAGAAAAACTGAAGTGTTTTAAAGAGTGGAATCAAAGTCGAATAACTTTTTCAAGTATCGGTACGTAAGCTAAACTCCTTTTGTAAACACCCAGAGCATAGTTCTTAGGAAGATATCAGGGCTAATGGGCTCATTTCTTCTAAATTTGATTTGCCGGAAACTCGTAACATTCATCCTCATTGATTGATTACAAATTTTATTCTAATTTATTCACCATTTCATACACATCTCTCAGATGTAATGAATGATCATCCAGTTAGGATATTTTTATCACTAATTTAATGTAAGTAAACCTATATACCATATATATATTATATATATATATATATATATATATATATATATATATATATATATATATACAGCATGAGTGTATGTGTGTGTATCTGTGTGTGTGCATGGCAAGTCTGAATGATCTTCCCGATTATGACCATAATATGTCACTCACGTTTAATAGAATTGAAATGTACGTAATAAGTAAAAATGGAAAGTGACACTCTGAAAGTTTTATTTCAATACATTGCACATGTTCAATGTCAGCCTCTCTGGTAATTCTGTACACATCTAGCCTGTAGATGAGTTGATCGATTGTTGCGATGGTTGCTGTGCTACGAGATTGTACTCGTAATTCAAGCATGGTGGTAATTGTGGTAATAAACTGGATCTCTGACGAATCCCACGCACAAAATCACATCACAGGACATCAGGTCCGGTAAACGTGGAGGCCAGCAGAATAGTTCATCATAATCATCGTCATCACCGGGATAAGTATGGATCTTTTTAGTAGTCGTTCATTGAGGTGATTTTTTATTTCCCGTGAAATTGTGGGAGTGTGCATTTTTCTTATAAGATTATACTGGGATTGTCACCTTTTAGCTACCATAGCAGGAATTATTGTAACATATCTTGCTATAAAATATTCGTTATTGTTATCTACTGAAAAAAAAAGGTGCCGAATACTTCCTTATGGGTTATTGCCAGAAGACATTCACTTTAAAAGTCACACAACCTCTCCATCTAGGCATGTGGATTTTCTGTCCCAAGTTCCTGAAGTGATGTATATTAACCTTGCCCACTAAAGCGATTTACAAACTGTACGTTATTCACTGAAAGCAGATAGTCATCATAAAACAAAATGCACTACTAATAAAACCGAACCTTTCAGAAGTAGCATGTCCTTAATTTGAATATGAAATTGAAATAACTTTAAAATTAACATTAATTAATAGTGTCTACAAATCGGATCGAGCATGTGTAACATAAGTAACACTATTATACATTGCTTATTGTGTAACAAGGTTAGAGTATTCCAATACTGCAAGTTTCTCTAGTGCCTAGGTCATGGAGTCGAAAGAGTTTCTCCGGTCTGTAAAAAAAAAAAAATATAACAGATACAATACGTAACACAGGACCTCTAGTTGGGATACTTTAGTGTCCCAAGAAACATTGTGTCGGGACGCGAGTCATTTTACACAAATTCAGGACAGTCCCGGTAAAATCGAGACAAGTGACAACATTATATCCTTGGAGCGTCAGAACAGCGCCTTCAGTTTTGATTCTGCTGTATTCATATATTAAAAGGTTTTGGTCAGTGGAATTATCAATAATTTCGAATGCATTTGACGACGCCGTCAATATTTCGTCTTATGAAATATCAATACTTATTTCTTTATACTATGTTGCTCAAACGGTAGCTTGTTCAATGTTATTATTGCGGATCTTAAGTGCTCTTCCTTGACAGAAAGTAAAAAATTTATCTCCCAGAGAGACTGATGCTGGGCTGCAAGAGAAAACACACCTACAAATAATGTATTCCTCCATTAGTTAGTGGACCTTTAAAGTTACTGCATTGTCGGGTTGCAGAGGATGAATTTAACGGGCCACTAGTTATTGCATCGTTAACCAAGCATCTTTGGATTTCACAAGTGACGCAATAGGACATGAATGAATAACAAGTGAACATCGGCTGCTTGACTGATGTGAGAAATGACTTTAATTGTTGCCAAATTTTGCAATAAATTTAGACTAATACGAACCAGACAGAAATCATGAACAGAAATTTCAGTGAAGAAGATAAATATGCCTATTTGTTATTAAAAATACCGCACGAGTGCATTCATTTTATAGAGCACATAACCTCGTCGTCAGACGATGAACTAGAGTCTGTAATAAAGAAATAAACAATAACTTCGCTATTGGAACAATTAATGAATAAATAAATAATCAAATTACCGTATATCGATGGCTAAGAAGAGATACCTCGTATGTACAAAATTGGTAATTTAGTTTAACTACATTATTACTATTTAGATTAACTACATTATTCTTGTGTTCACAAAATTGGACAGTATACTAATATTTTGTTCTTAAATAGAAGATGTTGCAAAGCAGAAACATATATACCAGTAAGTTAGTCTATTTTGAGAAAGTAATTTCTAAAACAGTTTCTTTATTTACCTGTAAATGTACAGGTACGAGGTACCGGTGTCACTTTTTAGCCATCGATATGCAATATTATTTTAATATCGTGTGTATAGGAAAAATTATACAAAATGTCGCATGCCTGAATCTTATACAGGTAACATTATGATGAATCAAAATATATAAACTACTTGCCAATAAACAAAATATACGTAAGATGGCTGTCTAACAGAGGAATAAATATTATTATAGGAGGGAAATCAGATCTCTAAGTCAGTGAACCCTTTAACGAATCAATAACACTAAAGATGTTTCTTGCTACGCGTCTTTCGAACTTATTGGTCCGTTAGCAGCTAACGGAGGAATAAATAAGTTCTTGCAACCCACCATAAATATACGTATAAAGCATAAATTAGGCTTTCACTCTGCGTCGTCGTCTTATGTTTTCGTCTCATATCGGACAGACGCATGGTCATTGAGTTTTCCTTGCTTGAGCAATGGGAGGACAAAATAAGTATCGTACCTATTTAACAGAATAAGTAATTCTATATTTTTAAAATGTATTACTGTGTAACTTACATCATTGTACGTTTGAAGTATGCATCCTCAACTACTTGTGTTGAGAGGAGCAAGGAGTTTGCAGCGTCTCTAGACGCATCTTCATGCGCGGTCACGTTCTGCAGGAGTTAACATCGTCCTCATCCTGCAGTGACAGCGTAAGAACTCCACTTGTCTTATCAGTTGCACCTTGAACGTCCTCGTGTGTGTCGTACCAATTTCAGATACAATGTATCACGGAGATAGTTAAGCTACTTGTTTCAACGTCTAGATTAAAATAATGAATGTCACGAAAATTACACAAACTTTATCATTATATATCTTACACATCTCGGAACACTTCAGTTCCTTCACCGTGTTACGAATGATGTTACTATTTATATATATTTTATTTGTTGACTGTTACCAAAAGGCATCGCTACAGAAACTAAATACTTTTATACTCTCTAAAACAGCGATGACCAAAGCGGGTGTCGTGATAACATCGTGTAATCATAGACATTCACACTGGTACGAGACGTTTCGTGACATTGCTGTGTGTTTCATTCACGTACTCAAGGCAAGCAGTTGCGGTATCATGTCGCTCTACAAACTCTGTCTCTACAAGCAGTAAGACGTGGTTTCGTAAAGAATAAGAGGGAGAACTTCTTTGTTGTTCTGTCGGACAAAATGTAATATGTTTTCTTTGCTCAACGATTCAATTAGGAGTATATAGAAACATTAATTACCACGCTGAATAATATATTATTATTATTATTATTATTATTATTATTATTATTATTATTACTGACCACTAAGTATGCGTTTCTATAATTCTTCTGCACGTGCATGAATATTGATATTTTTAGATCTTCACCCCAGAAGGATAAAATTATTAGGTTTTATCTCAATTTTAATCTTCTTAATCTTTAGATGAGGGTAACTATTTATTAGTTATTCATTTAATAGTAATATTGTAGAAAAAACTGATTCAATATTATGTGCCAATGGACTATTAAACGCCAGGAAATCATAGACACGTAGAGAAAGATGACATAAATAAATGTAAGGAAGTCAGCTACCTAATGGAGTTTGAAATATCTCGTGCTCTTTTAATAGAACAGAATTTCTCAAGAGAGTAATGATTAAAATAGTTTAAATATCTTGTCCGTAAGAAGTTTTTAATTTTGAAAAACTACGAATTTCTCAACCAAGTATCGAGAGAAGAATTTAGAAAATTCCTGATTATGTTCATGAGAAAGGTTAAAAAAGAGCAAGAAAAATCGTACATTATTCACTGGTTCTTGTTGACAGCAGTGACATTACTGATACAGAAAAGCTTGAGATTTTTATCCGCGGGATTGATCAAGACGTTAGTACAGGAACCACCACTGGTTGTAGTTTTCATGCGAAGTACCTTTCCTCCTTACTTCATAGGCCGTCTATCGCATGTAATCACTGCAGTTCGAGTTCTGGTCACCGCTGCTTAAAATAAAATTAACTTTGGTGTTGTGGATTGTACACAAAAAGCTTTCTTTATAAAGACATTTGACTCCTTTAAACATTAAATGGCTTAAGTAGGTAGGCCTATATATTAACTGTTTGGCACAAATTTACGTAAAGTATCTGTGCATATGTAATCATTTCTACATGTAATAATACTATTGAATTCAACCAATCGGCACTTAAGATGAGGTACAGGTTAATATTGGCTTATAATAAGATATTAAGCAATTCGTTCTAAGTATATAAAGATCATATTTCAATGATTCATCCACACATAATACTTTTAGAGATGGATGGTAATCTTCTTAAAAAAAAACCACTTTCTAGGTCCCCTATCCTGACTTACGACCGGAGGCAATAAAACGTTTACAGAATTCTAAAAGACAAACTAATTGCATATACATTTATAAATTAATAATTAAATATTTACTTTAAAATAATTTATTCTTTATAGGTACTTATTGTTATTTATATTGATAGAGAAGTCGCCTAGAAATTTTCTTCTGGATCCTCAACTGAATCGCCGTTGTATGATTTTATTATTTCAAATTAAACTCTGTAGATGCTATTTTTCATTAGAGTGGTTGTATTTCATCTTCATGTTTATATTGTTTATGTACTTTACATTACAACATATTATTCTTTCTTATATATTTCATCTTTTCCAAGTTCAATTTCATTTTATTTTAATAAAATTTATGAAGACAAAGTATTGCAATGTCGCAAAATACCTATTTCGAGAATTTCACAGAAATGCACTCTTTCACGATGCCCAATGCTGAGAATTTGGCTTCGGCATAATGTCTATGTTTGTACAGTGATTTCTCCTAAGCTGTTTATCGCATTTTATTCTTAATTAGAACTAATGAATATGTGAAACACATTATTATTATTTTATTATTATTATTATTATTATTATTATTATTAGTATTATTATTATTACATCATCTAAACTGATATAAGGTAAAGGTTGGTAATACTCTGATACGAGTAATATTGTGATAGTTCTTTTTGAGAATTTATTACAATTTTACTGAGCGAGAGAAGGACCGGTTTTGTGCAGAAAGTTGTCCCCGAACATTCTCTCAATACGTTGACGCAAAAAACCGATGTATCTCTCGCTCAGTAAAATTGTAATAAATTCTCAAAAAGAACTATCACAATATTACTCGTATTACAACATTACCAATCTTTACCCTATCAGGCGGTGAATTTAGTGTCAAAGAAAAAAAAAACACTTTCCGAAAAGAATTACTTATTAATTCTTATAGACAAAATAATTTTTTTATTTTCTACTGCGCATTGCTCGGAATTTCTACTCCTTCAGACAATTAGTAGGCAAAAAAAAAAATGAAATAATTTATTAATTTTATTTCTACAATAACATTAACAATAAGTTAATATACAACATTCCACGTCTTTTATATCTACTTGTTAAATGTGTTCTGCTAATAACATTACTGTAACTTTTGCTGATTACATTGCTATAATTTCATCACATGACTCCTCGTCATGCCTCGGCAATATTCTACAGTATCACCTCGACAATTATAACTAAAGCTACAAGCAATGACACGTCCAGGTAAACTGCTCTAAAAATTACGTTTAAGGTACGCAGAGAAAAATGACGTAAGTTTAAGTTAAAAGAAGAACTATCACAAGACACCCATGCGAAATACCTATGACTACACTGACCTGCATTCGGCAAACATCTTACCTGAAAACAACACATAATTCCAGATCTGCGACAAAATCTACTTGGTATCAAGCTGCAGACAGTTCGACCATACATTTTAAAAACAAATGATGGCGCTGTCATACGTCACGTAAACAATGACACTCTATTCAGATACACAACCAGCATCATATTGGACCATAGTAATTGAATGAATTAGAAATCTAGTAAATTCAAACAATTGTAAATACGGTTGAAATGATATTCTATTAGTGGACGATTGTATGTAACACAATATGTATTGATTACATTACATAGGCCTACACGATACAATGACATAAATATAACAAATACAATGTAATTTATATAACAGATGTCACTTTGTGTCTGCATCTTCTCCATGATCCTCAAATGTATTGCAGTGTATAACCATGCATTTATGAAGCGTACCGAAAATGAAGCTTCGTTTCCTGTCACTGAAGCAATGTTTATATATTGTAATGGAAAACTGCTCTCCATCTCTCATGTAGTAGTAGGCGTAGAAAGAAAATAGTGGTCATCATGAGTAGACGTAGATTTTGTCTGTTTTTTTTTTGTGACATTTCAAAACATTTCTAATACTGCACAATGCAGAATGTCCAGGGTTATTTTCAACTATGGATTTCAATTTATGCTGCACTTTGTCAGTAATAGGCCTGGAAACTGCTCTACTAATTTTCGTAGACAAATCTTCTACAAACCTGAGGGCATCAGGTATTTGCATAAAATATATCGATTCTAGATGTTTGATGGTTTTAGACAAGTCATGCAAATCGTTTTTGATACGTAGACCTAAAAATTCGTCAGAAATCTGTGATTTTGTAAACCATATTGCGTACCTAAGCTTTGAGGAGTATGGAATGAAAATAAATGCCAACAAGACGAAGACCATGATCATAAGAAGAAAACTAACGAAGGTAACCTTGCGAATTCTAAATGAGGCAATAGAGCAAGCGGACAGCTTCAGATACTTAGAGTGTACTATAAGCAGTAACATGAGTTGCTGCCAGGAAGTCAAAAGAAGAATAGCAATGACAGAAGAAGCTTTAAATAGAAAAGAAGCATCTTCTGCGGACTTCTGGAAAAAGAACTGAGGAAGAGACTAGTGGGGCAGAAACATGGACATTACGACGAAGTGAAGAAAAGCGAGTAGAACCATTTGAAATATGGATCTGGAGAAGGATGGAGTGTATGAAGTGGAAAGACAGAATAAGAAACGAAGCTGTGTTGGAAAGGGTGGGTGAATAAATAATAATGATGCGGAAACTGATCACAAAAAGGAAAATGAATTGGCTAGGTCACTGGTTGAGAATAAAGTGCCTACTGAAGAATACACTGGAAGGAATGGTGAACGGGAGAAGAGTTTGGGGCAGAAGAAGATATCAGATTATAGACAACATTAAGATATATCGATCACATGAGGAGACTGGAGAATGCTTGGTTTGCAGTGAAAGACCTGACTTTGGGAAGAACACTATGAATCAATGAATGAATTGCTAACGTCTTCACTATTTTTATTTATTTTATTATTTTATTGAGTTTTTTACGACGGTGTATCAACATCTAGGTTATTTAACGTCTGAATGATATGAAGGTAATAATGCCGGTGAAATGAGTCCGGGGTCCAGCACCGAAAGTTACCCAGCATTTACTCATATTGGGTTGAGGAAAAACCCAGGAAAAAACCTCAACCAGGTAAATTGCCCCGACCGGGATTCGGACCCGGGCCACCTGGTTTCGCAGCCAGACGCACTGACCGTTACTCCACAGGTGTAGACGTCTTCACTATTAAGTACACTGATAAATATTACAACTTTCTCACAATGTTCAGCGTTGCAACGTTTAGCCAACTTCCCCGTCGTCTTACAACCGGTTGCAGAGGTAAAAGCACTCCGTATGCCATTCCGTTGAATTTTACCAACCTGCTTGGAGCCTTCAATAATAGTTTTTACTCTTGATACAAAACTGTCTATATTGCTATAGTTCGAGCGAATTACCTCACCTACACGATGTAATGCATGAGCCAGACACGTGACATGGATCATTTTAGGTTTCTTTTTTCAAAGTTTCTTTCTGCTTTTAACGTATGAGGGGGTAAGAAGCAAATGGATACGAGTGACATTTGTAAGAACATGAATTAGGTGCATCCAGGACAAGCTGAAACATCTAAAATTTTAGTGGAAACCATATCACACACTAAAATTTAAATTTCACGGAATTTACCAAAGCTTAAGTACTTTTCAACCACATTTTGTCAGAAATAACTTAAGTGCACTTATACCATTTTGCTTCCGACCCCCTTATATATGATGCGACATTAGTTACGAATAGGGGTATATTCTCATGTTTTATTCCTTCTTGCCATAAAAGCCGTAACGATTCTTCAAATAGTTCTATAATAGTTGCGTGATTCATCTTTAGCAGTTTTTAGGAGGTCAAGAAAAAATTTTTGCCCGGTCAGTCTGGTAAAAGTATGCCTGTAATTACGTTAGCAATATACCTCCCAGCATCATCTGTACTTTCATAAATAGAGATCTATTACTACTATGTTGCTATTACTATGATATACCGAAGTGCATAATATGATATTTCCGTGCAGGAATTCTGCATTACCATATTATGGTGAAGAACGGGTAGAACGGAGAGGCAACCAAAGTGGTACAGAGAGGTAGAACTTAGAATGATTCAATCTGGTATCGAAAGTCGAATCTGGTGTGGCTTAGTGGATAAAGCGTCAGCATGTAAAACTGACAACCCGGATTCGAGTCCCGGTGCGGGAGAGAATTTTTCTCCGTTCTACCCATTATTCACCAAATAAAGTTCCAGTTTATGTACTCCTGCACTTTGCCTTATGTGCGACGTAACTTTATCATAACATTTAGGAATACAATACTACTGAAGAGTTGATCGAGAAGCAACTCTCGATTTGTGTACTTTCCATAAATTGGTTAAAATGTGCATTCTAGAACTTATAATGAATATCCTACAAGGAAAACTCAGCTCGGAGTCCTCGTGGCGCGCATGCTATACACCCCTACAGTACGCATGAGAGCATGCTGGGAACGGGAGCATACGTCAGCTGCGCGAGACAGTTACGCCCGCTGGTAACTGCGCACTGAGTTTTCCTTGTCGGTTGCCTATAGCACATATCATCATTTGACGTAAGTCTTGAAAAAACTCTAATTGAAGTTGAATGTGCTGTACATGGTTCTTCATCTTTGATTTTTGGCTTTACATTCTGTTTGTTTTTCAGTAGTACTACAATGTATTTCCAGGAATTGACGTTTGTGAACCTTAATTGCTATCTTACATAATTTACATAATAACTTTAGGCCACTTTTGGAGAAATGTTGATTGTCAAATTCGTCAATAGGGATATCTACTGTCATAATACGAGCTCATTATTCTACCATGTACGTCACTTCATTTACTGTATCGACGCACTGACATTTACTACGGAAGAAATGCCTCCGTCCACCTGTCTTGTCTTGCTATCCTGAGTCATACATATGCTGATATCTTGTCCAAGTACATTCTGTCGCAGGTCTAATATAACTAAAAGAAAAGAAGCCAAATTCAAATTATTGCAACTTAATTGGCTGTTAAACAAGTACTCTACACTCTCTCTGCAAAATAAAAGCCTAAGATATAAGAGAATCATCAGACCAATCTGGACGTATGAAACTCAGTTGCGAGGCTCTGCCAGTAAATCCAGTATTTATGTTCTAGGAAAATTGTAATCCAAATCCATGCGCAGTATACTCAACGAACCACGGTTTATATCCAACTTCAGCTTACAGTGAGACTTACAAATTCCAAACATCAAAGAAGGAATTTGCACTTACAGTAAACGTTATTAACAGCATCATAACACGTTAGCCATCAACTTATTGGATAACAATCAACGATCGATCTCGTCATCATATCTTAGACGTAATATTTATTTTTGAAAAGTATAAAAGTTATGATTTAGCTCTTAGTTTCATATTATTACACTTCATCATACTTACTGAATGTTTTTAAAACAACAGATTTTAAATAAGCAGAAAATAAAAGAGATCCTTCATCAATTCCACAAACAGTTACAAATATATTCTTTCTGTAAGAGTCCTAGTGAACATTACTTATTCTAATATCTTTCACCCAGTAATGCTGCAGAATATTAAATACTTATATTTCCAAATTGAATAGGTACCTATATAAAACATTATAGCCTTTCAGCAAAACTTAAATTCTTTACCTGACATAATTAGGAATATTAAATCCAGACGTTTGTGATGGGCAGGGCATGTAGCACATATAGGCGAATCCAGAAATACATATAGAGTGTTAGTTGGGAGGCCGGAGGGAAAAAGTCCTTTGGCGAGGCAGAAACGTAGATGAGAGAATAATATAATAATGAATTTGAAGGAGGTGGGATATGATGGTATAGACTGGATTTATCTTGCTCTGGATAGGGACCGATGGCGGGCTTATGTGAGGGCGCCAATGAAAGTCCGGGTTCCTTAAAAGCTATTTGTAAATAAGTAAGTAAGCAAAATTTACAATAATTTCTCATTCTAAATTTGAATGTAATGTGTTCTCGGATTTTTATGAATAGCCCGACATTTGCTTCTGATCGCAGTGGTACTAGTTTTATATTTACGTCCACTGTACGCAAAGATATTGCGGAGGGATAGAGATTTTGGGAAGAATTGCACAGTAGAAACCTGTTGATATAAGGCTCTGGCGATGGCGAGGTAACTTAGCAGCTGTTGAGCTATTGAACGTAATGAGTATCTTTTTTTTGTTGTTTGTGTCGGAAATTCGATTGCGCAACAAGAGTAACGTGCCGTCCGTACAAAAATCAAGTTTTACTTTTTTGATGCTAAACTACTCGATGACCTTTGTTCACAGAACTGTATAAAACCTGTAAATAAATAATCTAAAGAAACTAAAAGCAATCTAAATAAACCAGAACTAATCCAAAGAAATTTAACATGGCAAAATAAAATCTAACTTGAAAAATCAAAACTAATATACTAAAATTGACAATAAAATATTAAATCAAAATTCACCGCCGGAAACCATCCATATACGTCGGTAGTTATGGAGAATGGGCGGTCTCCGAGTCGGCTCACAGCTCATGAGCGGAATGCAAATATTGGCTGCGCTCTGTATGAGGGTGGACTGGAAGAAGGGGTGATCTCGTACAAAATATACACAAAAGGAAGTACTAGTACAAGTGTTCATGAAATGAATTCCCGTTCAGTGTTTACAAAACTATCTTGGACAATTATTAATTAATAAAAAAAATATTTATTTTACAGAAATAATAGAAATTCTATAGCTACTTGAATATACAATATCATTTTGTTATATTTTTATTTATCAGTACATTAAAACGGAGTTGTATGCTGTTGGCAGCAGAAAGGAACAGTACTGATCGTAATATAACATCAGTTACAGATGTTCGATGCCTGCTTTTATTAAAGTTGATTATTTATATGAAATAGTTGCCCACATATATAAATGTTGAACCAAACATAGCAATCATTTTCACAGCCAGCTTGTGTAGTCATGAATATTATTGCCAAGGTTTAGTCTTGTAAAACTCAACCAGGCCAGTAATATTATTGAAACGATCTTTAGCCCTTAGGATACATTGAAGCTCAATAAGCTCGAGCTGTAAGTCGTTAAATGTTATGTTTTATTTAACGACGGTCGCAACTGCCGAGGTTATATCATGTCGCCGGTGTGCGGGAATTTTGTTCCGCAGGAGTTCTTTCACATGCCAGTAAATATACTGATATGACCCTGTCGCATTTAATCACACTTAAATGCCATCGACTTGGCCCGGAATCGAACCCGCAACCTCAAGCATACAAGGCCAGCGCTATACCAACTGCGCCAACCGGGCCGGCCTGTAAATCGTATGACACTGTTTCCCAACTGGTGTTGAAGGAATTTATTATGATTAATTTAAATTTATTTTCAATTAAGACAAGATCTTGGAACCTAGAATTAAATTCATTTTGAATTTCAATTAATATTTGCACTTAAACGTTTAACGTGGCATCAGTTTCTATCGGTCGAAAGTGAGCCGTATTACCTTCCCGAAACTCACTTACGAAAAGTGTAAGTTTACGACTGAAATCCCGTAATTTATTCAACATATCAACAATGAGCTGGCCTTTTCCATGAAGAGAAATATTTAAATTGTTGAAGATTAATTAATTCTAACGTACCCTACCTCGTGTAATAATGCAACTTTCAACTCCTGACCCTTTTTACCGCGATCTTCACCAACAAAACCATCGTATCTATATGTGTGGACTAGTAATGACGCATTATAATATTATGTTTTCTCTTTCTTTCACACTTTTGTGGCAAATAAGTGTTGACTCCAGCTGCTGTGAAAAAAATAAGCATTTTTCCCATGCAATATTGAAAGAATGTGCCCGATGATCACTTTTGCGTCTTTTAGGTTATGTAGCCGTAGATAGGCAAAGTGAAGTAGCTACTGATAATATACCCTACAACAGATAGCTGCGTGGACTAACCTCTACGTATAGTAGGCCGTCATTCCGGCGTACCTTTTCGGCGAGCTGTTAGACGACTCTCCCGCTCCGAAGGAGCGGCCGCTCTCAATGAGCGTCGTTTGTGCAGGCCTGATCTATTCAGTACCCAAAGATTTCCAACATATTATGATTAGTTAACATCATGTAGGCTATAGCATTATTATTAATGTGACGTAATAATTAATAGTATATATTGAAACAAGTTCATAGTGTTACACTTTATGGAATGAGACATTTGTCAGAGAACGAGCTAAGAGAGTCCTCTAATTCTGACAAGTGCAATAACTTATAACATTATCAACGTGTTTAATAAGTATTTTTGTATAGCAGCATTATAAAACAATTGATAAAGGAATAACATCAAAATTTTAATGATCGGAAGTTTTATATTATGGTCTAGAAGAAAGGGGTTGCTATGGCAATAATGATATATGAAATATTATGGCACAGCAAATCGTTTCGTAAAATCATCTTTGTGGAAAAAATTATGCCGTTATAATAGAAGTCATAATTTTTCAGTTGATATGATAGTCTAATATTTTACGTAATTGGTACAATAATGTGACATAATATGTACAATTTATTGTCATTATCTATAAATATAGGTTATAATGTTGGAGTACAATATATATATATATATATATATATATATATATATATATATATATATATCAATAAATCAACGTTACAGATGAACATTTGAACAATATGGAATGGAAATAAAGGTACAGAACCGACTGTCAAGCATAGTTCAAAACATGCTGCCGCGTATATCGCTCTAAGATATACGTCCTCCTACATATGTCACGAGTCTAATAATAATAATACTAATAATAATAATAATAATAATAAATTATTATTATTATTATTATTATTATTATTATTATTATCATCAGTACACACTAGTGTCATGCAATGATCGAAAATGAGGGAAGCAACCAAGACATTACAAACTTCGTCTTATTTCATATGAAAATCTAATCGCAAGATCTGTGCTAAAATCCTTAAGCGGTTAAAACATAAAGGGGTGGTACAGGAGGACAGAGAATATTTTTATAACAAGGTTAAACAAACACGACAGACCTCCTATTGCAGAGCTAACATCGGTGAATGTCGAACTTCTCCATACTCGACAAACTTAAACCTAACATAGCGCCTGTAGTGCACGACGTTAGTACGGACTACAAATTATTACGAAACCGCTGAATGTCGACATATTGGATACATTAATTATTATATTAAAATTATTTGTACGTCTAATTTCTAAATTCTGCAAATCAATGAAGCAGAAAACAACACTTGCTACAACAACTGTGCTCAGGTTTAGCTTATAAGAGGATCAGATGTATTATTGTACAATATGCGAACAGTTTCTTACTATTAAAATGTTACTGTGACCACTATTTTATATTATAACTTTACTATTGTTTATTGGTTATAAAATATATACTTTGATGCCAACTATAACCATAATATACCTCAAGGTGAAATAGGGTTTATTAAATTGGATAATAATAAAAAAAATGTTACTGTTTCATTGCAAAATCTTTTGCTATGCTTCAGTGAACTTAAAATGTAGGTCTCAAATCTTTGGAATGGTAAAGGAGAAATTTGTTAAAAGTATTGGAAATGAACTCTAAGTCTTACTGATATTTTTCTAAGGCAAGTCACTAATTTTAAATTCCGATTTCAAAATATGAAGTGTAGTTTTAAAATTATTGGTTGCAACATATGTACATATATTTTATTTGTATTTGTGAAAAGGAATGTTATATCTACTGTATATAAATAGAATAATCCAGAAACATGAAATATTGCGATTATAAAGTCATCTTTTCTTGTTCTATCCAAAGAACGAAAGTTCACCTTCTTATCTGAAAGAACATTGAATGATTTCATTTTCGTACATCTTTTGAATAACAATTAGAAAAATTAACTACGAATAGCAGTTATAATTGTGTAATTAACAACATGATTAAGAAGGCGAGTTTTTGCGAAATAAATTAAATGTATAAGAAGAAAGCATGTTACCATCTATTTGATCATATTTATCACTAAATCCTACAGCACACTTAGGTTTTTACGACTTTGAATATGATATTGGTATGTGTGAAACAACTTAGTGGTCAGCACATAGGAGAGGCAGTAGCAGCTGTGCAAACCATATTCCATACACGGAGAAAGGAATTTCACGACAAAGGTTAAGTTGAAAATAGAGCATAACGTCAGATGAGTGGACAAACACTATCTCCACATAACACAGAGGCTTTGGATTTCAGAGGCTGCTACGTTGGCCTCATATTTGCTGGCGCTCTTGTGGACACACAGCAGGGAGCAGTCAAGTTGTTCAACAAACTTAACAAATGTTGACATTAACATTGTTAATGAAGACTGTTTATTAACAAAGTTAATTAACTTCAGTATAGACTTGTTAATGACAAACAAGTGTAGTGGTACTCCAAGGCTCTCATCTCTGTTCGTGTGGCTGGTTCATTTAACCAAAGGAGAAACATTGAGTTTCGGTGTTGTTTCGTTGTTTAGTTAATTCGAAAGTTTTCCGCTATGGAAACCATATAAGAGAATCTGGATTTATTTCTCGGAAGGTAAATGCGCAAGAGTTGGATGAATATGCTAGCCGTTGGTGCCAAGTTACAGAAAGAACACAATTTATGTAATTTTCTCTAACTGAATACCCGGGTTTGATTTCTTAAAACTGAACACATAAGGAAAGTTAGGCAAATATGGGCACCATAAGACGTTTTACTCTATATCTTGCACTTGAGTAACGATAACAGCTTGAAAACTTAAAGCATTTTAGAGTATATTTCTTTTAAAAGATATATCCCATTTTAATGCTAAATTATTCTTTTATGTCGCATATATATGCTTTTTACTAGAACGTTACAAGCGACCATATTATCTCCACTATATAAGGGTAATATGAGCACATAATTATGTTGGTAATATGGACAGTATAGGAATGAAATGCATTTTAAATTTTCAAGCATATATTTAATAGAAAATACATGTATTTAATACTTCCTACACTAAACATTCTTAGAATAAAGTAATTGGTGAAGTAACAGAACACATGAGGAAATCAAAAGAAAAAAACTAATATTTAAGCAAACACTGAGGTTATATTATAAATTATTTAACATATTCATTCAGGAAGAAAGACTATCAAAAACACTTTAAGTAGTGACAAATGTTATTTCAGATGGTATACATCTCTAAAAGACTACGATCAAAAGCAAAAGAAGCCAAAATAATGTTCTAAATTTATTTTGTGAAGTTATCACAGAAAAATGAATCACTTTCCATCTCAACACATTCTTCATTGTACCAAAAAGCGCATAATCCTTCACTGTACTCACTTTTCTACATTTTGCTCAGTATAAAAATTTCCTGCACATGCAGGACAAATGCAAGAAGCATTTGTTGAAGAAGATGCGTTCGTATTCAAATGTTTTCAAATTGCTTATTTTCTAAATTTATTGGCTCTTGTTGCCACTCTTCTGATAATTCCAGAAAAACAAAGAAAAATATTCTAACTTTTGTTTCTGTAAACTAAATTTTGTATTATAATCAATAAAATTATAGCAGTTAACAGAAACAATTATTATACGACTGTCCTGAGATTGAGAAGAAAGTTTCAAAATCATGGAATGTTATTTTTTTAATTGGAATGAGAATAAGTAGGACTTAGTATTTGACCATAAGATAATTAAGAGTATATGAGTAAATTTCAATTGTATAAATGACATTAGCTCTTAAAATTCGATTCTATAGAAAAATATGATTGAACGATTTAAAAACTAGCATTCAATGCTTGTGCCCATAATACCCTGAATGACAGTATCCATATTTTCCTTAGTGTAGTTTTTCAACAAATGACCAGTCTGTCCAGCGAGTAGGCCTACATGCTCCAGAACCCCCACCGTATGGATTATTGTTCTGTTTAAATCTGCCATTCCTGCATGTAATTTTTTTTGGTACTACTCATACATTTGTGGCAGTCATTCTTTAAATAAATCATGTAAAAATCAACAACAGCACTATTTTTGCTATGCTCCAAAGTGTACTAACATGGATAATTGTATTTGTAGCGTTCACATGTCCAGCAGCGTCAACACCATTCACATTGTGGTTCGTCACTAGTATACTATCTGACGATTCGTAACTCACTAAGAGTTAGGGTAACGTGGGCATTACCTTAAAAGTGCCCATATTACCTGTATGCTCATATTTGCCCGATTTCCCCTATGTGTCTCAATATCTTATAAAAATATAATTCTAGGCAATATTTTAAGGCCATGCTACTCTTTTGCCTGCCACAATATAATCGTGAATTTCAGATACCCCAAGCGTCACAATTTTTCTCAAATTCAGTTTTTCATGTGGTTGTAATAATCATTCATATGCCTTTAAGGTGGTGCAGAAATCGTGTGTTCCGTACATTTCACTGCGGTAAAAATGTACAGTGAATTGCAGAAAATTGCAGGAACATCACAAGTCCACGACAAGTATAATCCTTTACAAAAAAAAGTTTGTTCTTTTTTTTTTCTTTTTTTTTTTTATAATTTAAAGAAATTTGAAGAATTAAATGTGCTATTCACATAATTTTGAATTTTTATATATTTGTGTACTTTTTTAGTTTCTTGGCTTAAACAGGGTGTTTTCGGGCTGGTGTTCCAACTTTCAGGGATGATGGCGAAGGGCACATGTATCAATTTTGAGATCAGGAACCCTGGTCCGGAAATGTCTGAGTCGAAAGTTATAACCAAAAATAGTTGTGTGGAAATGGAATTGTAATTTCGCACCACGTGCCTTCCTTCCCTTAACCTTTGGAACAGTCGTGGAAAGATGGTATGGGCCGGGTGTCTCCTACGTGGGTACTTGTATCGATACAATCTGTGAGCTTGTCTACTGATCCCATTGGCTCATCAGTATCCGAAAATCAGGTCTGCTTATTCCGCTCTCGTGTACCCCTGCATTTCACTAGGACTGATCGACTGGACACTGAAACTTGTACACATACACTGCTGTATACAGACGTGCATATCAGGAGCGACCACGTCCGTTACACATTACGCTATTTGCATTGCTTTAGTGTAGTTTCCTGTCCCCACCCCTCAGTCGGCGCACTGAATGGAATACTGTAAGTAGACAACGTATACAACGCCAGATGAATACAGTTTGTGTAAGATGTACAGATAAATACACATAAATAAGGTGTACAGAGGAATAACATTATTTCATTTCCACACAACTATTTTTGCTTGTAACTTTCGACTCAGTCATTTCCTAACCAGGGTTCCTTATCTCATATTGATACATGTGCCCTTCCCCATCATCCCTGAAAGTTTGTAACACTCCCGGAAACACCCTGAATATTTAAAGTTGTTTATGAGATAAAATCATCCTCCCTCTCAATCTTCTTCATTTAACGATTATTTTAAAACATAAAATGATTGTTACTAGTCGTAATTTGCAGACATTCCACATGCCAAGACTGTTCAGATTTTTTTTTCCAGAGAGTACTAAAGGAAAAAATGTAAGGTTCATGTAAGCCAAACAATAGAACTTATTATGCTTTAATAAAAAATAATCTCTTCAAAATATACAACGCATTTGAAGATAATCTCTTTTTTTTTCTTCTGAAAAATTCACTGAAATGGACATGAGGGATTTCCGCAATTCACGATTCAATTTCATTACGTCACACTAATTCAAATCATCTTTATGAAGGGAGAAAAATTACGAGGAAGCTACTAAGCCGTATCATTTTCTCAAGAGAATAAAATACGACACATTATACAGGGACATCATTTTATTTTTACTTCAATTTTTATTGTACCTGAGTTTTTTAATGTACTTCACTCCCACCCCCTCTACTAGTAAACTTACAACCGACCTCCACACAGAACCAAGGCCGCGTATGCAGTACTGAGTTAGTGAGTATAGTACATTCCAGAAATATGTTCGCGTTTTCCAGTGACGAAAGAGCTTTCAATATTGAATCATATTTTCGCACAGGTACTGTCGTCCGTTTGCCTACGCCGCATCCCGATTTCCCCACCTGCTTCTGTTCGCCCTTCTGTAAAGTCTAGTAGCTGGGCTGTCTTAGCTCTTTTCTGAAAACATTAATTTCTGTTAGGAATTGGACGTCTACGTAATATTATACAACTGTTTAAAATAACTTAAATAAAAGGCTCTCGTTAAGTAATTAACTGTCACGTGATTTCCCCTCTTTTCTACGACCCTGCGACAAAACCACTTGAACGGACAGTGGATAGCATTTCTGAGTAATTTTATCTTTTCGGATCGGGCAGAAGTGAAGATTAAATTTACAGTACGTAAGGTAACCTTTTATAGAGTAGGTATATAATTATTTCAACATGAGTTAATCGTGCGAAGGACGAAACTGGTAATTGGAATTAGGTACAATAGTCTATAGTGCGATAATATGCACAAAAGAACTGAATCCTGTATCGAAATGAACGGCCACCATTTTCAAAAATGTGTTTAAATTATGATTATTTTTCAATTTAACTTCATTCTCTGTATTGTACGCTAATTTGCTGTAACGGTACAATATACACTGCATAATGAATACGTCCGAATGGATAGCTCAATTCATGAGTAAAACACTAAGTGTTGATAGAGTACTGTATTTTGATTAAACAAAAACCTAATGAAAATTATCAAACTCAAAATTGCGATATTTCCTAGTTTACATAAATGGATGAACTACTTTTCTTCCCTCCTATACCTAGTAAAATGATTTGTATTTTACGCCAGTATCATCGAACTCCAGTCTTGGAAGGGGGAGCAAGCGGTGTTTCCGGTTCTAGACCTTTAATCCAAAGATATAGCCAGGTTAATATTAAAAATGTTATTAAAAATAAAATGATGTCCCTGTACAACTTACGTGGTAATTAATATATTCAATTTGACCGAAAACGTTTCACTACATTACAAATTACCCATTCAGATCACTGGGGAAATGGTACTGGGCGCAATGCTGCAACAATTTGGTCTGAAAATGCGACGTTGCAAAATGCCATTCACTCCTCTCTTTCGTCTTAGTTGTGCCACAGTCTAGTATATACAGTCACCAACCTCGAGTTTATGAGGGTACTAGAAACAATAGACTGTGCAGGTACTACTTCGCATTGTCTGTAATGAGGCGATAGCAACGATTTTAGTGGTTAGCAACTATCTCTGGATGCATATTTACTACGTATTAAGCTTCGTAACTGTATATACTAAACTGTGGCTGTGTTCTGTCGTTGGCCAAGTGAGGTACTGAATTGTCTGTTCCGAAAACGTTGACAGTTACAATTACTATACTATTAGGCTGAAATTATACAATGTATTTATATCTGTTATACAAATCTGGCTTTCAGGTAGTAGCTCCCTGTAAAGCAGGTTTGAATAATTTTAAAGGAAAAATTGCTCCGGAGCCGGGTATCGATCCCGGGACCCTTCGCTTAGAGCGCGAACGCTCTACCGACGAACTAACCCAGGAACTATACACGACACCGCCAAATTCTTCATTTATATCTGTATTAATATTACTTTAAATTATGGCTATAGTTTAACAAACGTTGAATATTTGTTTCTTTTTGATGTAACAGTGCAGTGAAGATACTTGTACATGTACAGTATAATGACATTAGCATTCAGACCTAACAATCTAGTGCAGTATTTAAGAATTAACAGCAAAAGTTAAAAATGTTCAAATACAGATAAACCTTCTGAATGTTCAAGAAAGTTTATAATTGTATCAGCATCAGTACCATTATTGTTGTAAAGCTCAGCAAAATTAAGGGCAAAATGTTCAAGGAGAA
The DNA here is from genome assembly GCF_040183065.1 of Periplaneta americana. Lineage (NCBI taxonomy): Eukaryota > Metazoa > Arthropoda > Insecta > Blattodea > Blattidae > Periplaneta > Periplaneta americana. The sequence continues at coordinate 102,116,454 of NC_091124.1, forward strand.
TTATTTATAATTGAAGACTTCCCTCGAATAAGGGTGTAATAAAAAAACCTATAATACGTGTTAGAGGAGAAAAGAAAATAATTTCAAGGGCATATTTCGTTAGGCCTACATTTACTACCAGAACCACTTGATTAATCAAGGATATAAGTTTATTCAGCTATTATAAGAATTCTTTTATTATTATAAATGAATGCTTCAAAATAATTTTTTTCACCGAAGTTACGTATTTCATTAATTTGATGTTACATCCTTTTTCGAGGGAGGTCTTCAATTATAAAACTTAGCAAAATTCAATAAGGTAAAAAAAATTACTTATCGATGGAAAACTTTTCATGAATATTTATAATTAACTCAACACAGTGATAAAATTTAAGTAAATCAAAAAGTTAAATATTATTTTATAAGAAGAGCATTTTCACGCAAATTTATGATTATATTTGTATCATTACAATTATAAAATTGATCAAAATCTGTAACCTATCAAATTCCTAATAAGGTGAATATTTTCAGGAATAGATTGATATAGAGACAGATGTTACCTACTTCGACGCGTTGATAGTCAGAGAACATTACTGTAATTAACTGACGTGGGTTGCAAATGTTTCTTGCTGGGGTCAAGGCAATAGCACTCTGATATAAGTGTAGCTCTAGGATCTGATTCAAGCTGTGCAGATTTGTGGTATTTATACAGGATGATTCACGAGGATATAACGTCACTTACGGAGCTTATTTCCGAAAACATTCTGAGCAAAAAATGTCATATAAACATTTGTTCTAATCTCAATATTTTCGAAGTTATATTAATTTGAAGTAGTTAGTAAAATGATTTTTTTTTTTCTTTAGTTTTAAGGGTAAAAGAATATTACAAATAGAGAATGAGCTATTCAGAAATATAATTTCTTTTAATTAGCTAGTGTTCTGAAGCTAAAAATGTGTTGTTAATTGCTTTGCACAGATTTTATTTTTCAAATTGTAACTAAAAATGACATCATTCTTACGTACTTATCACAAAAATTGTTACAAATCATACGACTTTAGGAACTTGAATTTTTACAGTTTAATTGAGGCATTTAGTTGCAAACTCAAATACATCACTAAAACATAATTTTTCAATATGAAGGAAAAACGTTTGCAAGGAACCAAGGATTTTCAACCAATACTATTCTTTCATCATACAAATCCATGTTATCTGGCTTTGGAGCATAACAGTGCTATAGCAGTTGTAGAACATATGAAGATATTAACTCATCTTCGAAAAAAAGTGATATATCTCATTTTTCAACTAAACGCCTCAATTATGCATCCCAATGTACAGTCTTTGATAATTTAAAAGAGTGGCGTGATTTGTAACAATTGTTAGGATAAATGCGTAAGAAAATGTTATTTTGTAGTTAAAAATCAGAAAAAAATTCTGTACGAAGCAACTATGACATTCACAACATATTTTTAGCTTCAGAATACTAGCTAATTAAAGAAATGATACTCCTGAATAGTTCATTCTTTATCTATAATATTCTTTTACCTTTAAAACTCAACACAAAGGTATTTTACAAACAACTTCAAATTAGTGTAATTTTGAAAATATTGAGATTAGGACAAATATTTATATGACTTTTTTTTTCTCAAAATGTCTTCGGAAATAAGCTGCTTAAGAATCAGTAAATCTTTGTGAATCACTCTGTATATACAAACGATGATCTATGAGATATAATAGGCTGCACATAGCTTTAGATTATGATACACTTTGTCAATGAAGCCTTATTCCAGGTCTATCGTTGTTGATTTCATAAGCTGACGACACTTTGCCTAAGATTCGGAGATGGTGTGGAAAAAGAGATTGTAGCGCATGTTGTCTCCTAAAGCCTTTATATTCTTCTACTTTGAAACCGTCATTGCTCCAGCACCGCATTTTCATCTCCTCATTACAGAGAAGCTTCTGTTGTTAAAAAAGAACGTTGTGCAAGAAATTGCTTGACTCAGAGAACAACAAATTCCTAATGGAACGTCAGTATTTCCATTCTTCATTCTGTATCTCTCGTTCTTCACTCCACTGATATGTAAAATATGCATTCAAACAGATCTTTTCAGTCTAACTTATGTAATGTCTTAGTATAATATGAGTTTACGGATTGTATTAGAAATGCGTGGTCCAATACTGTCACTGTAAAGTAGTCTAATTCTTGTACCCCGGAACGTGGCATTGCGGAAGTTTACCTAATTGTGAAGCTTGCTTTTCATTACTCTATTTTGCATTTGCACAATTAACTTGAAATTAATATAATCCGAAATTTTGCTAGGAACTGGATTAACCTTGCTCAGAATAGGAACCGATCGCTAGACCATATATTATAATATAATTTATATCTTTGTTATACTTCGGTCATATTTACCAGTTAATATTTTAGGTCTCATTTATTTAGCTTTATTTTAATCCATTCTCCAGTATGGCATTTTAGGACAGGGAAATGCTCGTAATTCTAATCTCACTCCACTAATACGTATTCAGAAAAGAGTAATTAAAATATGCCTTAATAAACCAATTGATTGCTCATCCAAGCTTTTGTTCACTGATGTTAATGTTTTGAAAATTAAATAAATTTATTATATTGCCTTATTAAACTTCATACATAAAAATCGCAATAAATTCAAATAGTATCATCATAAATATTGAACTAAAAGATCCGATTTTCTACGATTAGAGGAATCAAAGTCTTTCACAAGCACAGCTCTTAACCATGGTACCTACTTTGTTCCAAGATTATATAATAAAATAACTGAAAAGTACCCAAATATAGAAAATTTTAGTATCAGAAGTTTAAAAAATTGCGTTAGGAATTTAATTTTTAAAGAATATATATTGATTTAATATGTACATGTATTTGTATGAGTTAAATTGTTAAAATTGAAATTGAGGACCGTTTTTGCAAAACTTGCTAACTGCAAAATTTGCAAAATTGAGATTTTGATGGATTCGTTAACATAAGGCAGGCCTCTACATGATGTTCCAGGCGTCTTAGTAAAATTGGGTTATTTCTCTTCATTGTAGTGTGTCAAAGTTTGGTCATTTTTTCAAAATTTTGCTTTTTGCTATAGGTGAGAGTTACAGCAAAACATGCTTACTGTAGTGTTTTCTCTCTCCTGTAAAATTTAGTTTTTTAAGTTAGCAAGTTTTGCAAAATCGGTCCTCAATTGTACTTTTAAAGTTAATTTATTCCTATAATTTTTTTTCTTGACCAACTTTGTGTCAAATAATTATCTTTGTTTGTGTTAAGTATGTGTTTAGATAACTCCCTGAGCACGAGTTTTTACTCCTTCAGGAAAGAATTAAGACTGTATTTTTGTACATGTTATTTTACTAACAAAAAACAACAATAAACATGTAGGTCTAGGTGAGGGTGATAATGAATCTCCGGGTCCCTTAAAGACCATTTGTAACCGAGTATGTAAGTTTTCTATACCACCAACATTTCTCGCCTCTACGCATGCCTTATAATTTAATTGCTATAATTAAATATATCTCGTATATAAATCTCTAGAATTTTGGTCGTAATGTCGATAATATATGTATATTATGAGACAAACTTCGTAAATATTAACTAATTTTTATTTCTTGTGTATCATAATTTTCATTATAATTTTCTAAATACTTAAAATGAAATAATAATATTATTATGAATTTAGTGAAACACTTTACACCGAATATGCAAGATTTCTCAATATATCTACTTCAAACTGTTTCTGAACAAAATCTGTTCGACAGTACGCCAAGGAAAGTTACACCAAGAAAGGCATAAATCGATTCGCAAGAAATGAAATTCTGTTAGAGGCCAATATAAACAGAGATATGTGAATTAAAACAGAGCAGTTAAAATGTTGTACGATCACTATAGGTCGTAAAATGTAGGCCTATTTAGTTTATTCTTCCTGTTCTACTCCTTTGTTTATAATTCCTTTTGCATTTATTGTCCGTATTTTAACTTAATTTTAACCTAATAATTTACAAATTGTAACACAACACGTAACGATACCCCGTGACACCACAACGATTGTATTAATAACAATTTCACTTTGGCAGTCGACAAACAACTGTGCTAATGCAAAATCAGGCACACGACCGTGACCCTCATCGTCCTTAATCGATGTTCACATCACGACTGGTTCGCGATCTAATAATATACGAGTGAACCGTAAATAATGCCATTAATTTCAGAAGGTTATTCTTTGTGATATTTCAAACAAAAAAAGTTTAATATAATGTTGCTCGTTTTTGCTTTCTTTTCGAGATAAATATTGTTTTATATGAAACATTTCATAGTGCGTTTTGGGAAAGTCATTGACTGAATTCCCAATATGCTAAGTAAATTTAAGAGAACAGTTTATTATTATAATAAATGATTGAAAGAATTTTAGTTTTGTCCTTTAAATGTGCAGAAAATTGTTCCTGAAAATGTAAAATTATAATAAAATTCTTTTTCAAAAGGAAAAGTTACATTTGTTCAGATCAAATTTCTGCACATTTAAAGGACAAAAATAAATTTATTTCAGTCATTTATTATCATAATACATTGCTCTCTGAAATTGATTGAGCAAATTGGAAATTCACTCAATGGATTTCACAAAAACATATTATGAAATGTTTCGTATAAATCAAGTCTTATCTCGAAAAAGAAGTAAAAACGAACAAAGTTGTATTAAACTGCTTTGTTTGAAATATTTTAAAGAATAACCTCCTGAAATTAATCACATTACTTACGATTCACTCTTTATACACACGCACACACACAGACACACAGAGTAATCTTGTGCTCTTGCCCGTTCCTTGTAGGTTTTATGCAATTCCACGAAAGCTCTTTTTAGGAGATTTCAACACATGGTTAGGTGTAAAATTCTGTACCTCCAGGGTGAGTTACTTGTGCCTTTCTTACTTAAAATAATTAACTCTGTATTCTACTGGGGAACAAAGGAAAGTAAACACGAGTTGACATTAGACAGTTTCTTGTTTGTTTTAAAACTGCAAAAGAAGGTTCGTTTGTATTCACATGTGTGTCCTTTATGTAATACTCGTGTCATTTTAGATGTAAGTCTGACGTTCTATGGACTAGCATATATTTTAAAGTTTTACCATGTAGGCCTACTCACCGAGAATTAGAATTAGAATTATTTATTAGGGACAAATTCAGGCCATTAGGCGAACTCTTCTACTTGACTATAAATCAACCTGAGTTTCATGGTAATTCGCACATTATAATAAAATTTCTTTCAAAGAGATTATCTAATGATACATGCCACAGATGTTAGTAATAATATAACGTAGTTTACAATTTTAAAACATAGACAACTCGTAATTTATAATATTAAGTAATACAGAAAAATAACGTACAGAGAGTTAACGAAACAATATTACAAATAAGAATAAAACTTAAGCTAAATCCTTAAGGAACAAAACAAAATAATAAATTAATATAGAACACTAGCTTATACACAGGCATAAGTATAATAAACATTTCTCGCTTCTGTCTAATATCTTTCTAAGGTTATCCTGAAACGTCGTAGGTCCGACAGTCTCTCATCTCACACAGGAGAGAATTCCAAATTCAGGGGAGTGCAACACTAAACGATGAAGATTATTATGCAGTCGTACAGCTCTTGCACTTTGTCAAGACACTCGCGATGCGCAGTAGGGGAACAACGTTTCAGTGGAAGGGGTAGGAGTAGAAGAGAAGGTCGGGCGTGTGTCTGTATAGTTCATGGCAAAGACTAACCCATTCCCCTATAATTCGTAAGTAGACTCATCCAATCTCGTGCGCAGCTCTGTAGCAAGAGAGGGGAAGTGTCTGGACATAATGCATGAGCTGTATTATGTTCGGGGATTGGAAGTAGACCTAAATCACGTGCTCTTGAGATCGGGATTCTTACTCTCAACTTAAAATATCAAACAATTTCGATAAAACAAATTTAATTATGAATATGAAGAACTTCTTAGAAGTTAATTATTATACGCGTCAATATGTATAATTGAAGAGTCCACTGCAAGAATGATGCATGTCATTTGGAATACATTTTGCAGGAGAAGCAATTGAAAGTTTGAAATGCTTAGCCCTCAAAGCTTAACTGTGATTTTCCGATCATTACTGGACAGTGACTGTCAGTGTTAATGCCATATAACTCTCTATGTACATTCTATATGTCTTAAGCTATGCATTGACAGTCTTGGTTCATTTTCGACAAGAAAGTGACATCCATCATTCTTGCAGTGGACTCTTCAATTTTAGTTGTTGGTAGCACCTGAGTCCAGGCATATTCTAAAGATTTTCATGAAAAATACATGAGATAGACTTTCTATGAATACTTCGACTTACCTTGCCATTTCACGTTAACAATGCTTCTTACTCTCCGTTCCATATCAGAACCCTGAATAGCCTCTGTAGGTCAATAGAGACGTAGTGTAGAAACTACTCCTACCATAAACTTTATAATGCGTTACACCTGAATAGGATGCTCTCTGGTGTGGTTTAACATAATTTTGACGCAGTATGGATTGTAGCTGTGAAATTAATTCTTCAGACAGGGATACTAATACCCATCCGGTTTACGAGGATCCAGTAAATTACTGTCAAAGTTTGTCCATAAATCTGAACGGCAGTAACGCGCAACTATTCGTGGTGAATAACAATCTCATGCTGAATACAACTTGTGTGCAACTTTGAACACCGCCACTGTGCAGTGATCAAACTTTATCCGTGGCCATTAATTAACTTTCGGCGCGTTAACGCGTCTTCCTTAGCGAGCTTTATCGCCCACACATCTTTGATTACTTCAGACATCGGCCTGCATATTGACGCAGTAAATCCACAAGGCAAAAGCCGGCTATCTCTACTCAACGTGCTTTTCATACTGCAAAATAAAGGGAACTTCACATCTTCATCACCAAAATCAATAGGAGCACACTAACACTAATTTTGTCTTTTGATATGTTCTCTAGGAAACCAGTATTCATGTACACAGACACACGAATTTATTTTCCGACCAAGTTTTAAGTAACTGCTACGACTTAACTTTCAAAGTTCCTTTGAAGACACGATTCTATGTTTGAATTCTTCTTCAAGAATGAAGTCAACTGAACTGATATTCCGTAATATCTTAGTAGAGAGTGACGTCACGCGGACCCCACGTCACAGAAATCCTTCATCATGTCCAACACAATTTGCAACGTTTCGAGAAATGGCAGATATGGACTCCTGTTTAAAGAGGAATTTAACCCTAGCAATATCAAGGTCTCTAAGTTCTACAAGTTTAGTTTTTCATTATTAACTCATTAAGTAATCCGAATCATATGAAAAAAATTAGTGTCAGTTGGACCGTAAACTGACAAACTGTGAAATATTTCATAAAAGATAATAATAAAAATAACTGAAAACTAGTTATGGGCCTTGGAGGCTCCCTCGTTGGTAAAAGAAAGGATCGCAAATTCAAGTTTTTTATTTATATTTTATTTTAAATTATTGTTTGAACGTTTGAAATAGATATTTCTCTTCAACAATGATATTAACAGCTGTAGGGTTTTTATTACAATTTCCTGCTCGTTATGAGAACTTGTCTTTCTCACTTTTTCTGTTCATAGACATAGTCAGATAGTTATGTCGGCGTGTGCAATTCGTGAAACCACCATGGGGAAGATAGTCAATGATGTCCTAGACCAGCGATCATTAGCTCAGTGCACCACCGGGCTAGCGTATCTTACCCGCGGATATTGCGATGCACTCCTTACCTATTACCCATTTCAGCGAGGCCTGACGACCACTGTTTTAGACGAATCAGATACAGGAACAAGTGAACCTGAGGACAACGTCGAAGATGTTGGATTGTCTGATTCTGAAAATGAAAATGAAAATGAGGATAAACACAATGTGTCAGTTAGAGGAGAAATATATACATCAAAATCTAGAGTGTATATGTTACACAACCTCTAGCACGAACCTCACGCCAACTGCGCAGAAAATTTGAATAATTTCAAGGAATAAATTGTTCCGGAGCCGGATATCGAACCCGGGACCTTTGGCTAAGCGCACCATTGCTCTACCGACTGAGCTACCCAGGAACTCTACCAGAAACGGTCTCAATTTTTCCCTTTATATCCACATACCTCAAAGTGGGCTGACAAACCGTAATGTAATTTAAATGTAATGTGCATGGATGGGTAACTCGTGCTCACAACCTTGAAAAAAAAAAAAAAACTTGGAAGAGACAAAGACAGACGGAGCCAGCCGCAGCAGTTACAAGTTGTTTGTAGTTTCGCTGCAAAAGCATTTCACTGCCACGGTGCGCTCTGGTGGCGCATGCAGGTGGTCGTGATATCTACTCCATGATTTGAATTTCAGAATGATGCATGATACAATAATTATAGCAATTTTAGACAGACTGTACCTAAACACACATAACAAAATTATATTACTTCCTAGCTTTGTAAATTAGTTTATTACGGGAAACACAAACTGAATACAACCTTTTCGAGATACACAAATATAGCTGCAACACATATTTATTATTACACTATTTTTAATACTTCTTATTACATATCTTATTTTAAACATAGAACGCGAGATTTTACAAGTCTTTATACATTAAAGAGTATTCCTCTGTTCTCAGAAAGGTAATAGTCTGTATTCGCAAAAAATCACAAATTCAAGGAAATAATTTTTTACATGTCACGGCAAATGAAATAAACTTACTTCTAAGCTCTTTCTGTACATTGAGAGCTTTTACACTTCTTTCTTGTATTAAACTCTGCCTCAAGCATATAATGTGGAAGCAAAGTCTATATTTTAAAATTCTGACTTAGGCAGCATTACGAACAGTTTGATTCCTGATTTCGCTGGAATCTGGGTGGCATGCTGTTTCGTACATTTATCAATTCAAGCTATAAACTTTCATTGAATTTTGCTGCAGGCCTTGAAGTAAGGTCTTATATTTGATAAGATGATTTTCTTATCACTCTTCAATATAGTTTATAGTCAAAGAAAGTGAAGTTGTCTAGCTCCTACATCAGCGGTCATCAGAACACTGCACTCTCGGGCTAGCGTCTCTTACCCGCGGACAAGACCCTGCCCTAGTGTGCAATCGTGGCTGCTGGCGGGTATGGTGTCTCTCTTCCCTTGTGCAGGGCAGAGCATATTTCCTTATCCTCCATGCACTCATTTCAGCGAGTGCTGACACCACTGTCCTACTTGATACTGCCACATTTCAAATTTATTCATAAGTGCTCTTAGCTAGTCGATCATATGCCGTGCAATTCTGTAACTCGCACGCACAAAGTGCTAACGATATTTGATATCAGTCTCACCTTGTTGATATCCCATTTTTACCTTTAGTTGTTCTAAAGCAGATCTAGACAGTATTTCTTTATTAAAATATTCACTATGTTTATTTATAACATAAAATGACATGCGTAGGAAATTGTAATAGAAAATAATACAAGCTTTACCTCCCTGCTTAATAAAATAATCTTTCTCTTTCAACTCATCACTAAAGGGAAATGATCTGAGGATTATATTGTTTTTCACTTAAAACGAGCCGCCACTTACTGCAGACGCGAGCAAATTTGCGTGTTGCAAGAACCACATACAGACACTACAGATAGTACAGAGTCCATTCTACCTGCACTGAGGTTGTGTTGACACTTTGAGAGCACGAGTTGCCCACATGAATATGCCACTTAGAAACAAAAAACTGAATTACATTTTCATGAATTGGTCTCTAAATTAACATTTTTTTTATCTTGTCGAGATGTCCCTGAATGACCCTACATTTTAAAGTATAAGTTCAGTATTGTTATCCTTATTTTTAATATGTCTTAAAATATACAGTGGAATCTCACTCAAATGGAAAGCAACAATATAATGAAAGGATCATTTTCTACGAACACTTTACATAGTGAAGATTACAGGAGGTACAGAAGTCAGTCATCACACTATTATCTTAAGTGCGATCTTTAGATTCAAATGTGCACGTAATAACGGGTTTCTCAAGAACGTGCGCAACTCGCGGTCTTCGGCGTTGCTAGGAAAGCATTAGCTTGGCAAGGAGGCAGCACTCACTGATTGCTCAGCTGGCGGCCAACCCCCCTTTTTCGTTGCAAGATTAGTCTTGCAGGCGTTTTAGCTGTAAACAGTGCGTATTACTCAGCGTCGTTCAGTTTCGTTTGCTGTGTGATTGAGTACACGTTTCTTCATTCTTACTGTGTGCAGTTTCGTTCACTGCGTTATAGACTAAGGAGCAACGAGTGTTTATTATGTTAAACTATGCAAGAGCAGAGTCGTATGTGGAATGTGAGCTCGCTTTTATACAGAAAATTTCTCGCGTACATGTTCCCAAAAATACGACGACATACAGATTACTACAAAAATTTAAAGATACTGGTTCCGTGTTAAACATAAAGAAAACTAGAAAACCAAACGTTATAACCGAGGAAAAATTAGACGAGATAGGAACGACCTTAGAAAGAAGTCCGAGAAAATTGTTGTCTCGTTTAGCATTTCAGACTGGTGTGTCAGTACAATCTCCTCACAGAGCAGTGCACAACCTTATAAAATAACCGTAGTGCATAGACTGAAATTTGGATACTGTTGCTTGACGTCGATATTGCAGTCTGTGAATGATGGGGAGGTTGATCCTGGAATGTTTTTTTTTTTCAGATGAAGCTTGGCTGCATTTATCAGGTTACGTGAATTCACAGAACAATAGATATTTGTGTTCCGAAAACCCTCATCAGTTACATCAACAGCCTCTGCATAACGTGAAAAAAGGAATGTGGTGTGCAGTTAGTGCAACACGAATTATTGGATCACTATTTTTTCCACGAAACCATACTGACGCAGTGACCACAAACTGACGCAATAACCACAATAACTGAAGACCTAAACTCTATCTATCTATGGGCTCAGAAGTTTGGACTGAGGAAAATCGGAGGCAATTTATTTTAATGAGACATCAGTATTTGCTCAGTACAATTAACGACAAAACCATACCGAGACTGCCAATAAATTGGTCGTTTGTTAAGAATAGCGACACTGTAAAAAAATCTTGGATTATTAATGGACAGAGATATAAACTGAAATAGTCAAGTAACTCACATCTGTAAGAAAATACTTTCATTGCTCCACTCTCTTAATCATTTGCGAAATTGTCTGCCTGTTTCCATAAAAAGAAACATTGTTCAATCGCTAGTGATGCTCCATTTTAATTACTACGATTCTCTCTTGACAAATAGCCTATAACTCAATTTAATTGAAAAACTACGTGTTCATAATGTGTGTCTGCTTCATCTGCAATACTCGTAAATTTCACCATATAAAGCCATCTTTTGAAGTTCTTTAATGGGTCCCCCTAAAGGAGCGTAGAACAACATATTCTTTATCTTTTCTGTTTAGAATATTATTCACTTCTACTCCAAAATATCTGAGAACTCGCTTTGAATATTTCACAACGTTACGGAATTAACATCAGGACTTCTAGATATTCCTCGTCACCGTACCTCTTTCTATTCATCCTCTTTCACCATGTCAGTTTATCGCCTATGGAACTCCTTACCTTGTCATATCAGGGATTGTCGAACGGTTAATCAATTTAAATATAAAATTAAGAATTACAAACTTTTACATGAAATTGATTTGTGAGCGTTAGCCGACTTTTACAGGTTATGCTGTGTGTTTGCATAAATTGTCATTTAGGCCTACCATAAAGTAGAAGTAGGATATGAATTGTAAATCACTTAATTATGTATCATGTATAATAAATATTTCATTATATGTAATTATATGTAAGCTTGTTAATGTACACGAAAATGATTTTTATATTTAAGCATGACTTAATATTATTTTTGTCATTATTACGTTGTATATTTCACTTCTGGTAGTGTGGAAGAGAAGGCCTCATAGCAAATCTACCAGAATAAATAAATATGTAACTAAGTAAGTAAATAAGTAATTCAGTAACTAAGTAACTAACCAAATACATAAATAAATAAATACATAAATAACTAAATAAATAACTATATAAGTAAACAAGTAAATAAATAAGTAAAGAAATAAATAATTAAATAAATACCTAAATAATAATTAAATAAGTAAATAATATAAGTAAATAAATAAGTGAATAAATAAAATAGTAAACAAATAAATTAGTAAAGATATAAGTAACTAAATAAATAACTAAATAAATAAATAATTAAGTAAGTAAATAAATAAGTAAATAAGTAACTAAATAAATAATAAATAAATAGGTAAATAAATAAATAAATACATAAATGAATAAATAAATAAATCCCGATCGGTATGTGAACAATATACTGCATCTTTTTTCAGAGAACTAATACGTAATGAAAGAATCCGTGGTTATTTCATACAAGAAAAGTAACAGCACACACCACCAATCGGTGTCTGGAAGAATTGCGAGGTGTTCTTAACGATAGGACACTTGGTTGGCCTCCTCGTTTCCCAGATCTAAATCCGTGTGATTTCTATGTTTGGGGGATGTTAAAAGAATAGGTGTACGCAGACAATTCCCATACACTCGAAGAATTAGAAGAAAGCATTCTTAAATAAAAGGAAGCTTAATCTAGCCATATGATTTCTTAGTTTACGCACAACTCAGAGGAGACAAGCTGGGCCGTGATTCAGCAAATGTGGTAGGTGTATGCGGTAGACGTACCGTGGGAGGTGAGGGCAAGCGATTGCGTCGTACGCGAGAAACCCTGTATTTCTGATATCGAGAAGCATCTTCACAAGTCCAGATAAGATCAGACCAAAATACTAACTATCGTTGCGGCTCTTTCTATACGAACGAAAATACAAGAATCAGTTATTTTGTGGCGAAATAGTTGAGATGCGAAACTGATGAGAAATAATATATCAGTGTATCCAATTAAAACAATAAATAAATTAATTAATTGTGATGCTATGTTTCTAGACATTTCTTCAGAGTGCGAAATATGCCTGCATTTTAACAATCAACAGAATCCAGATATTTCATTACAAGAAGCTAGTTTATCACAAACTTTTGTTTGTACATTGGATTTTAAAATTATGTAAATTTGTTAAAAAAGGCAAGTAAGTTGATCCAATCACAAGAAAACTGCTGTTCTATGTACTTACGGCGAAATCGGATAATTCGCAACAGTATCTCAAGTAATTAAAGCCCCAAAGGTATTTCAATTATCCTTCTTCTGCTAAAATAATGTGATTCTCTCATTAAACAGTGAGGAGTGTTACTGTGGAGAACTGGGTTCCCCAGGGACGAAATAAACCTATTAATAGGAAATATTGTACTGCAGTGCTTAGAAGATATTTGAAAGAAGGCATAGAGAAGACTGATCTGAAAAAAATTCGGCTCTATTTCGATATAATCCAATTGGAGTGTTAGTGGATGTGCTCAAAGAAATTGACATACTATAGCCCATAAGTTACAGCTTTCGATTTTTTGCAAATTGCAACAATGGATACCGGCGCCACAGTGGGCCAGAATCGACTTAAAATGGGACAAAATTATTTTATGTCTGTATTGTTTTCTTGGATGCATAAAATTAATAGTTATTCAATAGTTTTCACATTTTCTTTAAGTTAAAAGCACTTTCACAACATAATAGTTTTTTATTCAATATCTGATTCCTCATCATTACATTTTCATTACTGACATTTTCTTCATGAATGGCACTTTCTTCTTCTTCCTCACTAGAGTTTTTCAATAGCTGTAATCCTTCCTTCCACAAGGGAGTTTTGTGTTTTTTATGTGACTTTCTGATATTTGAAATGAGAGAATCGGAAGATATGAGAAGGTTGTTTACTAAATCTGCCATTGTATTTTTACGAGAAATTTTCCTTGTGTGGGGCTCTCGATATATTATTTTAATATCTTTATTATGAGCCTCCTGAGCCTCCTCAGATAACTGTGCAATTGGAAGCAGAGCTGAGTTAATAATCTGAGACCCATGGATGAGAATTATGTGTACGCTAGCTGGGAGGTTAAACTAGGGATACTTCTGAATGGACAATTTTGCATTTTCTAGCGCATATTGATTGAAAGATTCAATTTTAATGTCTCTTGCACTAGAAATTACTCGATGAACAACTGCAAAACATATAATTAAGACTTTATCTATCCCGGTTATGGATATGTTAATTCGGGATTTGAGAAGAATCTTCTAGGAGTATTCCCGTTGTTTGAGGTTCCACTCTCTCCTGGTTTAAATTTGTCCACAAGAAGTCCCATCTCATTTGGAAACCGACTCTGAATTTCTTCCTTTCTCCTTTTCATAAATTCGTCTGGCTGTATGATCTAACAGACTCTGTAACTTCAATTCTGCACTTATTTCTGTCACAGCAATATCACATGGATAGCAATGCAGCTTTGCTTCTCGAACTTCATTGTACGCTGGATATAAATCTACATTTCTACATTTTGTTTGTAGTCTCAATAAAGTGTACTGGTACTTAGATAATTTCGTATCCATTATCAGGGCTAAAACGTCATCACCACTATATTTTGCAACACTTTTGCAGGAACCACTATGCTCGTTATATGCAATTGGAATTTTTGCCGCACGGGTTGGTGCACTTACAGCATTTTACATTAGTTTAGCTGCTTCTTTTTACCAGAAGCCTTCAGACTTATCTGAGAAGGAAGAGCAAGCGCAGCAGGATCAGCAGCTTCTCTGAGATGTTCAGTTTTCCTGATCTTGGCCTTCTAGATGATTCGGAGGACAATTTTCTTGGTTGACCAGAGTGACTATACGACTATAAATACCGTTCAACATGAAATTTATTACATGGGAGCAGTTTAAATTCTTGATCCAATGAACTGCCATATTTTTCTTCCTAATTATTTTTCATTCTGTTGCAATTCTGCTATCTTTTATTCAAATTACTGCAGAAAGAACTATTTTTTTTCTTTAGTTCGGAAGAAAAATTTTGTTGACAATTTTCACGTAATCCTAACTATGAAATAACGAACTCATGAACAGCTGTCTTATCATTATTATTTTGTAGCAAGACTTCCATGATTTCACGATGTAAAAAACAGCGGTCATCTGGAATAGTAATGAATAATACCGTACGTAGGTATCTGAATTTTCGCACATTAAACAGAAAAGTGCAAGTAGCTGCAGCTGAATACGACTTTTCTGCAATCTATAGGGTCTGTTTAAACCATCGACACAAAATTTTTCGTATCATCGAGTGACACGCACTTTATAACCCTTTTTAAATATTGAAAACTAAAATATATTAGCTTAAATTGCATTCCTCCGAGTTATCACAAATATTTACACTCTATATAAACTAATTCAAAATTACATGTATTCCTAATAAAACCTACCCTTTGTTCTAACATTCTCAGCCATTGTTATTTCTTTATTCACGAATATGACCACGTAACACACACCACTGTCTCAAGCGCACGGCCTAGGACTGACTGGTGCGCTACCACCTGGTTACAATAGCTCTCTTTCAAGGCTGTAGCCACAGTTGTTAAAACGTGTTATCGATGATGCATCATGAGTTGAGTGCTCACTAACATCTCTACTATGAATATACACTGTCAAAAGTATTGTAAAAAAAACTTCATTTTTTCAATTTTGTCCCATTTTTTACTCAGTCTGGCCCACTGTGAGGTTTCGAAGTGGACAAGATGTGAGAATCATCTGATCCGACAACTTTTTGAAATTGAAGAAAAGTTATCTACATCACAAGTTTTAGATTAGGATAGAACTTTGTAAGACATTTAGGCCTATCGGTTCACATAGTATCTAGTTCACTGAAAAAAAGGTGACATGACTTCATCAAACTCTGCTTTGAAGAATAAAGCGAATGCGTTAACTTTTCGAGTAGCCCTAGTACATACAAACTAGTAAATCAGCGAAGTACCTACAGTACATCTATAAATAACTTTAAGATATATGAAAGGAACTTATAAGAGGTTTACTTTTGAATTGATTAATATTTTCATTTTGATTAATTTTGGTGTTTTATAGTCGACGGTGTAAAATTAATACAATAAAATAATTTATTGAACATCTTTATGATGATTCTGCTGGGTATAAACTATCAATGTCATCAATGATCGACGAATGTAACAGAGATGAAAGTTTTAATACTCCACTTAAGTTTTATCCAAGATGAAATAAATAAATTTAAATATTATACAAAGAGATTTATTTCTACTTTCTATCTCCACTTCCGTATTCTGTTGTTGACTCATTGCACGTAACAGACACGTATCACTGATAAGGCAAGCAGGAACAAATAGTCAGACATTTTCTCCCTCACCGAAATTTTGAGATAGCATAATGGACCACATTAATTACCTAAATGTGGATGGACTTATCTCATCTTCTACATCTAATCCATACCACTTATATTCCCGTTTATAGCATTTTATTATTATAGTGAATTTAAAGAAATTCTAACATTATTCATTTACAAATATTTTATTTTTCTAACAGAAATAAATTTATATACTGTAATATACTTCAGTATATAATTAAATAAAATTGTAATTTTCTGATTCTAATTAAACAAACAGTTTAAGTAAGTGATTCTATATAAAGCGATAATACTGTATTAATTACCATCCTTGTAAAGTATAGTCTATATCAAATTCAATGTATGTATATTTTAATTTCCCTATTACCCTATAAAATACAGACACAAAGATGTAGGTAGGAATTGCGCTTGAAATGATTACCTAGTTGAATTTGTCCAAAAATTTTCCTTACTGTAAGGCGAATATTAAACAGTCCCATGGCGAAACTTTGGCTCATCTTGCCAAATACCAATTCATTATCACCATTTTCACTGACGCTACATGGCAGTACAGTTGATACAACGTCAATAAGAAACAGATCCCTTTTTATAAAACAGAGAATCAATCCGCTATAGTGATTCATGGTGATAGATTTATGTATAAATAAATATATACTACAGTAGAGCGTCTCGTTTAGGCACAGTGAAAGCATAAACAAAGTGCAGGTAACGTGTGGGGAGAGGAAGAGCCGTACGATAAACACGAGGGATGCACAAGGTTTTAGTTAGAACATTTAAGGCGGAGCATTAATTGAAATTTTATTTTCCAGAAACACACACAAAAAAAAAACAACAAAAAAAAAAAAACAAAAAACACACAAATTGCATGACGTTTTCATATAGGCTACACATTTTAACAAACAACCAATTGTAACGTTGAAATACTCGTAATTCAATATAACAAATTAAACTGTGCTACTTATATGATATTGCTTTCAAGAGCATTTTTTACGGACACCAATTTCATTCTCTATATGACTAACATAATATCACCGTCTTCTGTGGCCGAATTAACACTGTAATTATGTTTAGGAAATAGTATTGTCACTTCAGACCAATATACTGTAGTTCTGTTAATTCGGCCACAGAAGACAGTGATATTAGTCACACAGAGAATCAAATTCATGACCATAAAATTTCGTGCTTGAAAGCAACATCATATAAGTAGCAAAATTTGATTTGTTATATTGAATTATTTCAACGTTACAATTGCTTGTTTGTTAAAACGTGTACATGGTAATGTTATGCAATTTGTGTTCTTTTGTGTTGTGTTTTTGGAAAATACAATTTCAATTAATGCTCCGCCATAAATGTTGTAACTAAAGCCTTGCGCATCCCTCGTGTTTATCGTTCGGCTCGTTCTCCCCCCACAAGTTACCTGCACTTTCTTTAAGTTTTCACTCTGCCTAAACGAGACGCTCTACAGTACTACAATATGGTACTACTACTTCTATTAGTTTTGCCTCCTGTTGATTTTCTTTGAGGGAATGTGCAGCCGCGTATATGGTTCAAGGGCTGGTCTTCGTTGCAGGCGGCCCCGGTTCGATCCCCGGCCAAGTCGTGATGGAATTTATGGTGGAAAAAGCAGACGTTGCAGAGTTTTTCTCGAGGTATCCCATTTCCATCTACCACAAACACTCTCCACTTTCCCCTCATATCATGTATCTATCTATTATCTAAATAGTATAAAGTCGGGTTTAATACAGATTTCCGATACTGATATGGGAAGGGCCCATGGAGCTTAGGCCTATTAGGCTATTCATCCGCGAAACGGAACCTGACTATATCAGGGGCAGAAACGGAATGACTCACCTGTCAGCTCGGAATTACGAATGTCACCCAGGCCGCCTGTGAACCCATCTCGGGTCCAGTCCTCGAAAAGCCAGCAAACCAGAGACACTGTGGAACTACCATTTTAAAAGTTGGTTACAATATGATGAGACTTTCCTTGTGACATTACTCTTGATACAATGGCAATAGCTATATTATTTCATTTGTAGTTAGTATTTCTTGTGTTTGACGATAACAGCTAAAGTACGCCTATAGGTATGAGGTTCATCCTTCATAATATTCATTTTGTATTCTTTGTATTGTTTCTATCATTTGATTAAACGCAAATATTTCTCTGAATTTTCTCATTAGGCGTGGCTAATTAATTAGATCAAGAAATCAATTAAGCACTTTTCTCGGTCAAAACATATTTCACAGTAACGGTAGCGTTCTACAGACGGAATATTGTATGTAATTGTTAAATGATTATAGATCATCATCATTAGCATCATCATCATCATCATCATCATCATCATCATCATCATAACAAGTATAAGGCCCAAGGCCCGTTACGGTCTCAGTCATTTTCGGTCCACCTTTTTCTTGAATGGCTAAAGATCTCTTCCCTTGGGGTTGGACATGGTTTTTCCACTGCAGCTGTTACTTGTTTATAAGCTGTGAGACTGTTTGTAATTGAAGTTACTGCATGATATCCTCATTTCTTTTGCGGTCAAAGCGAGTATATCCTAGTGTTGCCCTCATAAATTTAATTTCACAAGTCGTTATTCTGCCGATATCCGTACTTCTCATTGTCCATGCTTCACTTCCGTAACATAGTACAGGTCTAGCTAAGGTTTTAGGGTAGATGAGGGTAATTGTAAACAGGGAGTAATTGTAAACAAATGCTGTGAAAAACACAAAACTGTCAATATAAAAATTTTAATTCGGGAGAATATTTAAATTAATATATTGGCTAATCTACAAAGCAGCCAAATAGGAGTAACTGCTTAGTTGTGAACGAATGTTTTGTAAGAGTCTACAAAAAAGTCGAGAGAGAAATTTGCTTCATCTTCATTTTTGGCATTGTAAGTAAACGTACAGTGCTATTTTTTAAGAATATGTTGTTTTTATGAGCAATGTGTAGCCTAGCAGTTAACATTTATTACAATGGTTTTGAGATCTCCCATAACCTCAGTTCATTAAATTATGACGTGTTTACATTTGCCCCATAGTTTTAATTGCTTGGGGGTAATTGTAAACATGTTTTACCATGGTTACATTTCGTACTTTTCAGTAATCAAATAGGCCCCCACCCAACTACACTGTAGAGGATTTAGAGAGGGTTGTCACAGATGTGAAAAATAATAACTACAGTTATCTTGAAGCTCAGGAGAGGTACTCAGTTCCTATATCGTCTTATATCATAGGTTAAAGGAACGAAATATACCAGTGACCAAAACTGGAGTTGGAAGGAGTACAGCTCTTTCTTCTGAAACAGGACACAAATTGTTCAGTGTCTGATAGCCCGTGCGAAAATTGGTGTTTAAAATAACCCCCTCTCAAAGGGGTAAATGTAAACCGGTGGGGTAAATGTAAACTAGCAATTAAAAGCTGAAAAAATTCAACCTTATTATTTTAAACACATTTTCAGGGAAAAGACAGATCTAAAAATAACACAATGTTTCTTTGTCATGCTTACATTTACTGAGGGTAGTGTAATGCTGAAATATATTTTAAATCAGCGAAAAGTGTTTACAATTACCCTATACAAACCTATTCTTGATTGTCGCTGTATAGAATGGTTATGTTAAAATCCGCATTGCAATAAAAAATCAAACGAGTGCATTGACAACGTTTTAGTGCACATTTTTACTGAATGAAACCTTATTATTTTAGGTTTTAATCTCCATACTAACATCACACTCAGTTCACGAATTTTATAAACGACACACGTATAATCATAAGGTATGAACACCGCACCTGTATTCCCCATGCTTTTGTTTGAAGTGGAAAGTACGGAGCTTCAAGTACACTTCGCAATAATCTTTAAGTACATTGTTGTCACTAAGCTTTTAATGTTGACTGCAGCATGGTACATAGGCCTCGGACGTAAGCTAGTACGAGAACATTGACTTGGTTCTGCGATCGATTACGCGTTTAACAAGGTGTACATAAACAAAAATTAGACAGCTATAAAAGTAAATATAAGCTGCATAGCATTACAAATATAAATTTTTACGTACCTTTCGTTATATGCAGAACAATTATCATAGAATTATTTATTCGCGGGTTTGCGTTTCCTCCTTTATTTCCTTGTGCTACAACGTCTTCGTATATAATATCGCTTGTCACTTAGTATGTTTGTATTACATAATTGAAGCACTCAGAAGCAAAGTAATACAAGTGACAATTTTTTAAAAGCGAGATAAGTGTTATATTCTAAAACTTTAATGTTACTTCTGTTCAGAGAAAAAGTAATATAAGTGCAGTTCCAGCCAATGCTGGTCCCTGTGGCTTTACTCTTGGATTACAATGCATACTGAGTTTGGCTGACAAGCAAACTAATAAAAGTGCGTTGTTTACATAGTGTTGCTGCGTTTCTTCTGTTTATGAGTAATTCATTAGCAATAATGGAGAGAGGTAATATATTACAGCGCTGACTTTACGTAACATCTTCGTGGAAGGCCTGCACACATTGAGCTGGATCAACTCTACAGTAATCCAACAAGGATAACTTTTGCTAAGTAGAGCAACTTGCAAGACCTATAGTAATTCATCCCACCTATACACCACTTTTTCTTTGATGACCTGAAGCATTAGGATGGGCCTATAATGAGGACTGCAGGACATGGACGTGGAAGAAAGCATGGAAGAGGAAGTTCAAGAAATACTCGTGGTAAGTGTTCTACAGATGCACTTCACGACGGAAACATAGATGTCGCAGCAGAGAGAGATGTGACTTCTTGAGATGAGGCTAGTGACGTAATGGACAGCGACTAAGGCTGAATTTAATTTAAAATTAAAAGTTTTCTTAACCCTCTTCCTTCCGTTACACAGACACATTTTGTTATAATATGACAATAAGAAAGCTCAAACTCTGTTAAGACATGAATGTTTTACTGTTGTAAGCAATGTTCTTGTTCTTGTTTTAAATAATATACAAATACTGAAAACCGTTCCACTTATATTACTTCTCCACAAAAATATTTTCGTGGCAAAATAATACACGTGACTTTAGGATCCTATTTTACCTATGTTTTAGAAGAGATAATTTCTATTTAGCAGTAAAAATATATAGGTACCAACATACACAACTGAAAATTTATAGCAACATATTCCTGTAATAGATATTTTAATTTAATTTTCAACGTCAAAGTCATTTATCTAAAAACTTATTAAACGTCACTTGTATCACTTTGCTTCTGAGTGCTTCAATTTACATGTAATATTCCCGTCATTCATTTCAATACACTCACCAAATTCCGCTGCAAAAATTTGCGCCTGAGGACCTCTAACTTTCGGCATTATTATTCAGCAGGTACACTGTTTACGCATGCTACAGTAGTGACTGGCGAACGGCGTATTCAGCAGGTATAGTGCTTATGAATGCTAGAGTACTGACTAGTGAAAGGACAGTCAACTTGAAACCACCGTAATGGATCCTATCGGTCCCCAACATTATAAGCCTTGTTATCAATGTCCTGTTGAAATACAATTTTGCAAGACGGCGTTATTCGTTGTAGTGCCTGCTCAAAATAAGGGCTGTAGTGCTTACCTATGACGGTGAGGTTGACCTTAGAGTTACGAGTCTGCGCCACCTTGAAGTCCACTCGGCAGCGATAGATGCCAGCGTCCTCCTTGCGAATGTTGTCCACTCCGAGCTCGGCGGGCTGTTTGTCCGGTATGAAGTAGGCGCGGTTCGCGAACACGTTCTCGTCGGACCAGCGCTCCGCCGCACGGAATTCGTGCTCGCGAGCATCCACACTGTGAAAAGACAAAACAGTCGTTACAGCCTAACTCAAAGCTTGAAAATAACCTCATACAAAAATCTGAAGAGCATTCAGAATACTCATTTAGAGCTCAATATGAAATGTGGTTGACTATTTTAAACTCATCATACTCATTTCTCGCTGTTTAGCCTATATAAGTTATTTTGTGCGCGATCGTGCGTATTTGCTTGTTTTCCGCACAGAACCAATACGCGGTAAGTGTGAACTACCACATTCAGTATTCCCAACGTAACACACATAACAATTTCCCTCTTCTTACCGTTTAAGCGCGACATTCATTTTACTGCTTTAGGCTTTTAACATAAACATAGTAATAATTATAAGCTCGAAACTTACCACTGCAATTTCACCTAAATTGCAATGTTAATTATTGTTTTTAAATATTTGAAAAAATTAAGTAAAGTCTACTACTCCACGAAACTTATTGCATTCCTGACACAAATAACATTAAGGAAGCCGTGAAAAAATCAACAAGATTCCAGATGCCGATGTTATTACTGCAATATGTTATATAAATAATATTGTTAAAATATTAAAATGAAAAATAAATCATTACATAACCTTACCGTTTGTTTTAAGTTCGCATTTATAGACTGGGGGGGGGGGGGGAAGACAGACATATCACGGCCTGCTGGAGTATAGTAAACACAGAAAACATTTTATAGCAACAAGATATTTTGGTTTTCCGAAGTTGCCATCATTAAACAGAAACCAACATGGAGATTTCATTGCAACTAATTAGAAATTCGTCTTTCAGGTATGTAATAAACGATCTTCGCACAAAATAATGTACGATACACGAGCGGTATGTTTGTTTTCATGTTCTCGGAAATTAAAAAAGCTCAACTACGTTTCGCTTTTTCAATCTTTTCCTCGACCATGAAAACGTCAACATACCGCTCTTGTAACGTATATTACTATTACCGGTTTGCTTTTCATTTCCAATAAAAACATGAAACAACATTATAAATACATATAAACAGTAATATTCCCATGTCGTGTTCAGCATGCTGCACAGACGAACACAAAAAACTCAAATAAATCACGAATCCAAGGATATTTTTGTATTACAATACATTACACAGAGCGGTTAGTAACGTTCGGTGTAGTCAGAGCGCGGCTCCCTACTGTGAGAGTTCAAGAGTAATCGCGGAGTGAAATAGACACCGAGAAGTATTGAGTCACGCTAGTCAGATTGGTTTAGAATTTGTTAGTGAGTTGACGAGTTATTCACCATGTTAAAATTTGACTTCGTAATATAAAGTATATACAGGGTGGAATGTAAGGTAGTACATTAATTGTAGGATGTGATTCCTTAAAATATAGCCTAACGAACAAAAAAGTCTAATATCATTTTGCTCGTTTTTGCGAGGTTTTGGAAGAAATAATACTTTTATTCCGACATTTCGATCGCGAATTTTACGAATACGTTTTAAAATACGCTGTATGTCCAACTGCACACTAATGCAATGTAAACATCACAACAGCTGATCAGTTGCGAGTACTACGCAAACCGTCTGCCGTCTCGACAGCGATGCCAGATTTTTAGACCTTCTGTACGTGACTCGACAATCAATGTTTCCAATGTTTCTTCAATCGATTAATTCGAAATCTGTGAATTTTCTAATGAAAATACTGCTGCAACGTGAACATAACAAACGTTCTCTTCGTTGTTATACAATAAATTAAATCGTATTTTAAACAGTATTCGTAAAATTCGCGAACTAAATATCGGCATAAAAGTATTAGCCTATTTCTTCAAAAACCTCGAAAAAACGAGCAAAATGATATTAGACTTTTTTGTTCGTTATATTTTAAGGAATCACATCCTACAATTAATGTACTACCTACCTTCCACCCTGTGTAAGATTTCACGTGTTAACTAACTAGGTT
Source organism: Periplaneta americana (assembly GCF_040183065.1). NCBI lineage: Eukaryota > Metazoa > Arthropoda > Insecta > Blattodea > Blattidae > Periplaneta > Periplaneta americana. Next base: position 102,140,479 of record NC_091124.1, read on the forward strand.
AATTTGTTGATTAGTTTCAGCCTGTGAGCTATCATCAGAATTGGGTGGTCTTCGCGCCTTCTGATTGCGTTTCTTGTGGGGGTGTGTTTGTGTAGTGTAATGTGGAGTCAAAAGTGTGTGTGTTATGAAATTGAGTTGTGTATTGAGGATTTTATGTGCGTGTGTTCTGAAATTGAGTTGTGTATTGAGGATTTTATGTGTGTGTGTTTTGGTGTGCCTGTATATTTCGTATTGTTCTAGTGTCTTTAATTTCTGGTTTTTCGGCTGGAGATGTAGAATTTCCATGTCTGTGTTTATGTTGCTGTAGGTGTGGCTAGCATTTGTGATGTGTTCTGTGTATGTGGAAGTGTTTTGTGATTTAGTTATGGCTGTATGTGTTCTTTGTAACGTGTTTGAAAAGATCTACATCTGCATCTCCAACCGAAAAACCAGAAACTAAACACAACTAGAACAATACGAAATATACAGGCACAGAAAAACACACTCGCATCAAATCCTCAACACACAACTGCATTTCAGAACACACACTTTTTGACTGTATATTACACTACACAAACACACTCCCACAGGAAACGCAATCAAAAGGCGTGAAGGCCACCCAGTTCTCATTATAGCCCACCGGCTGAAACTAGTCAACAATGTAACCTAGTTAATTAACAAGTGAAAGCATATATACACTTTATATTCCAAATGATAAATATTAGAAATTGTGTAATCAAAAATGTGTATTAAAAATTAGTTTTGTGCTTAAGTTATATTGTCCATTATTAGTTATGCCACGATATAAGTGTAATTTACATTCTAGAACAAAAGGAAGTTGTGTATCACACGTATGTAAGAACAAAATCATGCATAACTGTGGGAGGACTTGTTCAAAAAATATTCTGTATATCAGTTTATATTTATGGAAACTGTTCATCAATATATTAAAATGTTAAGACCAACGTGTTTTTTTAACGACACAATCCTGTTTTCAGACGCAGATTTCTTACGGAAGAAAAACCGGACGAAATAAGTGAATGACTGGAACATACGTTACCCGAAAGAACTTTTTCTTCGGCTTGGTCTGGAAACGGGCGTTTCAATGTCCTCAGCAGGAATTTACATTAAACTTCATTAACTGAATACTGAACAATGTTGCTGATGGAAGAGTGTTTATTGAATTAATCAGATTTTCGGATGAGGACGATCACTAATTTTATGGCCAAGTGATTCCTCAAATAACCTGTACTGGAGGGCAGAAATTCCACAGCTTATGCATGAAGCTCTGCTACATGAAATTATAGCCTTGCGATGTGGATTGAATGCACAAAGTATAACAGGAAATAATTTTAATAAGAAGTTATCAATGCAGTAAGATATCGAGTAGAAATAATAATAATAATAATAATAATAATAATAATAACAATAATATCCAATTTTTTTAACAACTAGCGGACACCGAATGCTAGCAATCGTTATTTCAACAACACGATTCTACTACTGAACACACCGCTTACGAATCAAAGGATCTTATTTAAGAGATTTTTAGGATAGAGTTATCAGCACTTGGTTGTGACCCCAATGTCAATCCGTGGAATTTTTATTTTTGGAGAAACTTCGAAGACGAAGTTTACAAGAATAACCCTCACACAATAGAGGAACTAAAAGGAAGTATGAGTGGAAAAACAGCATTAATAACAACTTACTAAAAAATGTGCAGTAGCGGAAAGATTATACGCAGATATAGAGAATATGTCACTGCTGATGGACTACATATTGAATAAATCTTGTAGCAGGATAGTGCTCGTTACTATAATTTTAAATATATATGTAGGGGAGAGCTGGGTAGTATCGGACATCGTGTAATTTCGGACAGTGATGCCGATACTACCCAACTCTCCCCTATTCTTGCAGTAACAAAAGAATATTATATTGACGGTTTTAAGCGGCGACTTTGGTTCCGTTTTCCCTGTTACAATGTGAGGTGTAAGTCAGCAGACGAGACCAGGCTTGTGAGCTATGTGATAGGGGAAATAATGAGCAATTAAAAGAGTGTTTGTTTCATGATGGTTAATATTATACGAAGCTACCAGCACGGAAGTTCATCTCTGATTAAAACCTGACTTCCCCATCCATACCCATTGGTGATATAGCCATGGCACATGATCGCAGGATAGGTCTTGCCTCCTCTACTGTATAGCACAGGCATGGAACGGAGTCTGATTACATCGATCGTTTCTAACCTCTCTGTTGTGCTCCATTGCAGTAACACATTTTATCTTCACTCCCTCGCATATGTGCAGCTGCTCTGTGCACTGCCGCGTCCGTTCTACATCTGCGAGCGAGGAAAGATAAAATGTATGTACGATACATTACTACACGCATTTGTTATTAACATTTTTACATTATATATCTGTATTTCAATATTAATATTAATACTAATTATAACATGACGACTACTTTCACTATATTTTACAATATTTACAACCCTGTAAAATCTACTGACATAACTAATTTTTTAATCTCTTACAATATTTAAACAACAGTTTTTCATGGGTCAGGTGGCATTCTATCGTGATTTCTACTCGTATACATTTCCTCTTTCAGTTTCTCTCTTTGTCTATTCAATTTCACATACGAGTTTATTAAATGATCTAGACCTGCTGCTTATGCATCTTAAGCGCAGGATCATATTGAGTCGACTTTGATCTCGACACAGTCTAGATTTGCCTTGGTTTCTCCATGTCCTGTGATCATGGCGGTGAATTCAGCTGTCAACGTGAAGTTTTCTTTCATTCTCTGACCAACAGACAGGAAGAATTTGTTATATATACCTCCTTTAGATGTGTTTTTCCAGTCGTTCTCCCATTTTTGAACCCTTCTTCGATTTCTGCTAGGCTTCTTGTTATACGTCACTTCAAGGTCATACTATGTTGCTGCCTCTTTTGCTATTTTGTCTGCCAGTTCGTTGCCTTCTGCTACTACATAGGCTTTGACCCATCTCAACTGGATAATGAAGTTATGTTCTTTGATGCTTTTGATGTATTCTCGTATGAGCTTGATTATATTAGTTTGGTTAGAGGTGTTTTTATCCGGAAAGCTAGTGTTACTTAGCTGTCAATGTATATATATATATATATATATATATATATATATATATATATATATATCTTATAGTCTCAAGTTTCACCTGTCCACTGTTGTATTTGCTGTAATGCACTAAATACTGCTAACTGCTCAGCTTGATTATTGGAACACACCTCATTCAATTTGCTCTTTACTTGATGTATTACTGAGCCTTACTTGTATGGCACGACAGCGACTTCCATCTTCCTCTGATACTTGCTACCTTCTATGTATATCTCTATTGCATAAGGCGTGTTATAATGGACTTCACATACGTATGTAGTTATCCCTTCTGCTGGATAATGCCATAGCCTTACGGCAGCGATGCCATCCCGCTCAATTACGTGCTGTACTTCAATATCGTTCCAGCAACAGCACGCCTTCAAACCTTACCTCTCCTGCTACATCTCTTCTACCTGAAGTTTTAATCTACACGAGACAGGGGAGTACAAATTTAATACAATGCATCACTCGACCTCATGCTAAAGATTAAAGAGCATTGAAGTCATTACTTAACCTGAATTACTTCAATTCTTAAGTATGTTTCAGTTTAAAAAGTAACATAAAAATTTGATTCGGAAATAATAACAATTTTCGGCAGAACGTTTAGGTGTAAACAGTTATTTATTTCATGAAACTTAACGAATCTAGTCTAAGGGGTCGACTAGTAGACAAACATTTATGTTCAATTTTAAGGATTGCAACTGTTAACGTAATATTACCTGATATAGAGAAAGGTATAGGCCTAATTATAAATAAACGTGAAATACCTGCAGCAGGTCCTTCAAGTTAAAAAAAAAATGAATTCTTGTAATCTAAGAAAATGTTGTTTTGCCACTATAAACATTGCAATTGCAGTAGATGAATAATGAAATGAAATTGTAGAAAATATTTAGTTTCTCGGTTTTTCAGTTTCTATATTATGTAATTACGTGTCAGTATTTGTTTCTTTCTTCCAATGCTTCGTGACGCAAAATAATTCAACATTTTGTTTCCCTTAGAAGAATATGAAATATTATTTATCGTGAAGTACTGTTAATTTAAGTAAATAATCAAAAATCATAATTATATATCATAAATATTTTAATTTTAAAATAATTTTCCTTGTCATTTGTAGTAGTTGCTACGTAAATTCATTACTTTTTTTTACTTATTATTATTTATTATTGTACATAACGTATCTCAGGCACTTATAACATAAATTGTAACATTTGTATGATTGTGAATTTCCCTGCAACTACTATCCCTTCCTTCTGTAACACTTTTTATATCTCTGCCTGAACGCTGGGTAGTCGAACAGTTCGGGAGCTATTGGAGCAATAGTTACAATAACAGGTATATTTAAATGATTTCATAAATATAATCAAGAATTATTAATATTCGGTATAACTATTATATTACTAACAATAATTCAATTATGACGAGATATTGTACGAGATATGCCGTCTTTTACAGAGGAGCACGCGGTATATTCAGGATCTTTAAAATCAACAGTTGTCGTGCTGAATTCTTGACACCACTGCCTTACGGTAAGATGTGCGTCAAATTCAATAGCAACATTCTCTATTAATGCATCTGTTGCTTTATACATATCCGCCTCTTCGGCACTTATGTCATGTTATGTCATGTTGCATTATGTTACGTTATTTTATGCTATATCTTATGTTACGTTAGGCTATGTTTTCAGTAATGCAATGTTAGGTTATGCTCCGCCACGCTGCATTTTATAATATAATGTAATATAATATAATATAATATAATATAATATAATATAATATAATATAATATAATATAATATAATATAATATAATATAATACACTATTGTCTGTGGAAATTACAACGCCACGAAAGAATCATGAGAACAGAATCAAATTTATTTTAAATATTACTAATATTGATGTACACAAATGATTAACGTTTCAGAATACACAGGAGTACATCAATATTCTGTGAAACCTCCACGAACTACTATTAGAGCTGTTATACGTCGTGGCACTGAATCAAAGAGGCCTTGGAATTCTTTGTGGGGAATAGCTTGCCAGGCTGCTTATATTCGTGCCCACAGTTCATTGCAGCTGGCTGCTGGAAGTTGTTGACGGACTACTTGTCTAGCAACCATATTCCATACATGTTTAATAGGCGACATGTCTGGCGAACGGGCAGGCCACTGACGATGGTGAATGTGCTCTGCGTTGAAGAGCTTGAACATTCCTGGCAACATGAGGTCGGGCATTGTCTTGCTGAAATATAGCGTCAGGAGTGCGCTGAAGAAAGAATATGACTTCTGCCGCTTCACGCCTGGCGTTCGGCCAGTATGACGCTAGACAATGCAGTCTGGATGATACCATTGATCATGATATCGTCTAATAAGTATACGACCATCATTGTAGTCCAAGGTGAAGTGGGATTCGTCCGAAAACACCACGAGTTGCCAATCTGCACGCAACTCTATGTGTTCACGAGCCCATTGTAATAGCCTGAGACGTCAATGATCTAGGGTCAAGGGAATCCGCCGCAAAGGAGTGCGTGCAACCAGTCCTTTGCGAAGCAGACGTCGTCAAAAAGTGAAAGCAGGACAATGCTACACCTGTTACAGTGCTCCACCGTTGTGCTAACACTTGTGATGAAGCTGAACGATCCGCCACTATCACGTGGACGAGATGTCTGTCATCCCGTGGTGTCGTCACAGATCGTGATCCACTGCTGGATTTCCGATGTGTCTGATTCTCTACGCCCATTGCTTCTACACTCGCATCACTGTATTGGCATGATGTCCCACACGAGCAGCAATATGAAAATCCACCTTCACGCAGGCCAATCATTCGTCCCAGTTCAAATTCTGTTGTTTGTTCATTCCGCGCCTTTTAGTACGACGAGGCATAGTGATTCTTAGACAAAGGTTTACTGCAAGTTGACTCCAATGCACTTCTCGTCTGGCTCCACAACAGCCTTCTATTTATGCGCCTACCACGACAGTGCATTGCTGGGTTCAGGGATGCAAAATCATTATGAAATTGTAATCACTTGCTTGTCATACCGTGTGTTGCATTTAGTATAATTTTCACATGCCATTTTACATTCCTTCATGGTGTTGCACTCTTTACAGATAGCAGTGTATAATATAATATAATAATATAATATAATATAATATAATATAATATAATATAATATAATATAATATAATACTGGAGGGAATGGTGAATGGGAGAAAACTGTGAGGCAGAAGATGATACCATAAACTTGATATTAAGATATATGGATCGCATACGAAAACAAAGAAAAATGCAGAGAATAGGAAAGATGAGAGAATTCTGTGTTTGCAGTGAAAGACCTGTCCTTGGGCAGAAAACTATGAATTAATGAATAAAATATTAGCCTATTCATTTTTAATTCATAATTTTCTGCACAAGAACAGGGTGTGCACTGCAAACCTAGCATTCTTCAGTCTTTCCTATGCTCCGCTTTCCTCTTACAAGCAAACATTCTGATGCGGAAAGGTAAAAGACTTATTTTTTTTCTCCCATCATGTTAATAATGTCAAAAGAAGTGCTAATACAAATTCTGATCACACGACGCAATTACAAGGCCGTCCAGAAAGCGATTTTCCCTGGGACCATTTACAGAAGAAAGCACAATTGCATGGGAAGATCAATTCTTGCGCTATTTGTCAACATATCCCCCACTGGAAATGAGACATTTGTCATACCATGGAATCAATTTTTGTATCCTTGTGTCGTAGAAGTTGCAGTCTGGGATCGGAACCAGAGTTTGAAAGCACCTCTCTGTCGATCGTTTGATATGATAAATGTCTCAATTCCGGTGGGGAATATGTTGGAAAATAGATAACAATTGCTTTGTCGTTCCAATAAATTTATCCATTGAAATCGTGTTTTCTTTCTGTTAACGGCCCCTAGCGATTTTTAAGGCCCTCGTAATTGAGGTCAAGTGGCCAAAATTTATATAAGCACTTCTTCTGACATTATTGACATGGTGAAAGAAAAAAAAATTTATCTGCCCCCATCAGAATGTTTGTTTGTTAGTCTTCACATATGACCTGTATATATATATATATATATATATATATATATATATATATATATATATATATTTGTCAGATATTTTCGTCTGTCTAGAACTTTTCTCTCTTTCGCCATTCCAGCCAGTTTAATTTTCTGTTCTCCATCAGTTTCTTCATTTCTTCAACCATTCTTTTTAGGACAGCTTAATTATTTTATTTTTCTGTCCATTTCACACGCTCCATCCTTCACCATATACATATTTCTAGTCGTTTCTCTTCACTTCGTCGTAATGTTCATGTTTCTGCCCCACACAATGCTATACTCCACACAGAGCACTTCACTAGTCTCTTCCTTAGTTACTTTTTAAAGTTCAGCTTTTTCTAGTTTTTCATTTCTATTCTTTCTTTGACTTCTGGCAGCGTCTCATGTTACACCTCTAGTACTAAAAGCTGCGCATTTAGTCTACGCCTCATTTCGAGTTCGCACGTTTATCATCTTTATATTTCTTTCGATAATCCAGGTCTTCTTGTTTGCATTTATCTTCATCCCATATTGCTCACAGCTGTCATATAGCTTCAGTGCTCTACCCTTTAGCTTCATCTCATCTGCTGACAACGCCTTATCTTCAGTAAATCTTAGATATTTTATTCTTCTTCCTCCTATTATCACCGCTCCCATGTTATGAAAATAGTTCTTCACCGAAGCCTCGAAATAGATATTGAAAAGTGTAGATGATAAAGGACACCCTTGTCGTAGCCCTCTCCTTATTCCACTTCCGTCTAAAATTTCTTATCCTATCCTGACTTCAACTCGTTTCATGTAAAATTATTGTAAAGATTACTTAATAGCTCTTCTCTTTCCAATTGATTCGAAATTTCATCAGGATTCCCATTACTTTATTCCAATCCACTTTATCATAAGCCTTTTCCAGTTCCACAAAAATTATCGCTTCTGTCATATCTCTTCCTTTCCTGAAGCCAAATTCCTCTTCTTCTAACTCTCCTTCCGATTTAGTATTCACAGGAGAATCTTCACCGATTGCGATATCAAACTCATTCTGTTTTCCGGCGTTAATTTTGTTCGGTATTGGCAACAACACTGTGGCCATGAATTCTTCATGCCATTCCCCTTTCTGATTTATTTCTTTGCATAATGATGCAATATTCTTTTTTTTTTCCTTCACTGAATCATTTCAGTAATTCAATGGGGATTCCACTACACTCTATAAATGACACAGTAATAGGTGATTCCTCTGCCCATTTGGTTATGTCTCCAACAAAACATGATTTTTTACTGTCAAGGAAAGCTACGACTCAAACGTGATTAATATGTTATAATTAACGCTCTCAATGATAGACTGAAAGACATCTGTTTAATCCTTTTATATAGTGTAAATTTACTTCACTAGCTTTACTAACCACAAGAAGGCATCACACAAAACTTAATAAATGTAAAAGATGTTCATCAGTGTCACGAAATATTAATCCCACTCCTAAATTTAAAGTGTCTGAAATTCAAATCGAATGGAAAAATTTTTCAAAGACAAAATTATAGAAGAGGGGTGAAGATTGAATAATGTTTTTGTGTCGACGAGTGCGGAATTCTGTCACAATTATATCCTAATTTTTCTTTGGCTTCCAGATTGATTCATATATTACATGACATCGTTTGTTGCAGTCATAACATTCAAATACCACAAATCATATTTTTGGCGGACATCTGACATTTGTTAGCGCTACTGTCATTTATGATATTGACGTGCGTATGTCATTTTATTATTTGGCTCGACAGGAGTGTCACGCAAGCTCTGCTATTTATTGGTATCTAGCAAAATTGGTGTTGATATGTGAAAGAAACATTGAGACAAGGGTCAAGTTCCTTTCATTTATGATTATCGGTGTAGATGTGTGACGTGAATAAGGAAAGGTAAGATTTTTCTGATTACGCACTTCATTATGAACAATTATATTACTGATTCAGTTATATAGATGTTACAACCATATTATCAATTTCTATTTTGACGAAAACATTTTCTATGTTAAGCACTAAATTTTTATATATATAGAATATATGTAGACCTATACGTGAGTATTAAATAAATCAAGTTCAAGCATAAATTCGTAGCGTTTTTTTTTTTTTCATCATCGCAACACAGCGTTGTTAGGAGATTGTTTATCTTTCATTCACGATTTGTTATTGCTTGTAAATATGCTCTGAATTTTGCGGATTTCAAGACAGTGCTATTTGTGAGCTAAAAAAGGTGAAGTGTTAAGTAGAAAAAAGAATATTTCTAATATTTATTTCTGCTTGAGTTCAATTGAGGATCAAAGGCAGCGCAGTCGGCTCGAAATTTTAGTGTCGTGTAAGGGAAGAATGCCATCGGAGAAAGTACTTCGTATAAAAGTAGATATCCATAAATAGAATATGATGTTAATGCGTCTGGTGGAATAAAGAAGGCGTCGTGTACTACAAATTGTTTCCAAGGAATGTAACCATAACTGTTGGCATTTATGACCAACAATTCAGACGCTTTGCGACCGCAATTGAAGAAAAATGACTGGAAATAGTGCATCAAGTATTTCTGCAACACGATAATGCAAGCCTACACTCCGCTAACATGACACCAGCTATTCAGGTGCTTGGCTGGGAGATGATTCCACATCCGACATATTCTCTCCATCTGGCGTCAAAATGATTTACAAACTTGGCTTGAGGAAGTCTGTAACTCCAAATCACAATATTTCTCTAGAAGCAGAATTGAAAATTTATCCCAATCGTTGGCAGAGAGTCCTAGAAAATGTAGGAGAATATAAGCTATTACTGATTAATTTCTGTCTTTTATCCATGTCATGTAAAAACTGTCGTCACAGAGAAAAAACACTACGGACTTTTGCACGATCCCAATATAAATATACAACCGGCTGACGGCTGAGGCGCTTGTCACCCGATTTGAAGTTACGCTTGGGCGTGGGTTTGACTACCGCTTGAGCTGATTACGTAGTTGGGTTTTCCCGAGTTTTACCTCAACTGTAATGCGAATGTCAGGTAATATATGGCGAATCCTCGGCCTCATCTCGCCAAATACCATCTCACTATCACACATCTCATCGACGCTAAATAACCTAGTAGTTGATACACACACACACACAAACATATATATATATATATATATATATATATATAATCACATTTGAAAATTAGTGGTACCTATCAAAACTGTCGTATTTCCAAGACAGTTGAAATTTTCTTTTCGGAAGGTAGTGAAAACATTTTCTAAAAGTAATATAAAATTACAGGATACCGAAAAACGCTAAAATGAATTCATTTCTCATACGTAAATGGAAGGCAGTGTAAAGTTGATGTTAAAGTTATGTTTGATTTAACGACGACCGCAAACTGCCGAGCACACTTAAATGTTATCGACCCGGGCCGGAATTGAACCCGCAACCTCGGGCACACAAAGCGAACGATATACCAACTGCGCCACCAAGGGCTACTGGAAGGAAGTGTATTGATTAAGAAACAAGTCAAATATAAAATGTCGTGAAATAAGTCAAACTTCTCAACATACATTCTAAGGAAATTGAAATATCGACTAATATCGACTATTTATACAAACATTAGACGAATATGTTGTCTTTTTAATTCCCATTATACTAAATTAGAATATTAACTGATAGTCTCAATATATTTACCAGTTAATTTTTAACCATATAACAGTAAATTAATCATGAGTTTTCATATTCAATTCATATTACATCTATGTAACTCTTAATTTAAGCTGTTTCTTATGCAAACAAATATTTATGAAGGAAGCCTGATCACGGTCGCAGATTGACGTCAAATGTTTTTCAGTAATTTCTATTACGCCGAAATATTAATAAATATAAAAATGTTATAATCATTCAATTGAAATAATTTATAGGCCTAACTCATTGCAGTTCCACTCGTAATAATTCCTTATTAAGCAATAAAACAAAATTATCTTCATAATTTTTAATATCAATAGTCCCAACTAAGAAAAACCAAAATTGCAAATGTTTCTGTGGCTTAAAAAAATTATGTTTCTTCTAATCCTGTTTCAGTATTTTTACATATTCAATATAAGAGAGAAGAAAATCAATTTTCATTTCATCACATAATTCGATGAGCCTAAATAGATCAAAAGGGTGAGATACCAATTAATTATAATCTCTTCAATGGAATGGACCTTTATATGAAACACAAAGGACATGGAGTGAATTAAAAGTTTTTGTTGACGGATTAATGTGAAATTCCATACGTCAATGGACAATATTGAGCCTATTAATTCCATTATAATAAGAGGATTTTGGTTACAAGGAATCAAAGCCAATAAAACAATAATGAAATCCATCGTTTAACTTTACAATAAACTTTCCTAAAAACTCTTATTAGGAAATCTGGATTCTTCTTTCAGTGAAATCTACTACTGTTTAAATAGAGCTCTGTCTATACCGTTCACTGCTATCATCAGCTAATGGAGTTCCCAATTCAATTTTTTTATTTGTATAGATAGTATAAATGAAGGAAAGTGATAAAATTATATGTAATAAGCTTCCCTTTCCTTCCTTGTAATAGCTCTGTTGTCTGTAATTTAGAGAAAGTTTCTTGCAAGCAATGCCACCAAATTCTGGTAATTTGCAGGTTCCATGAGGAATTGCATGGTACGCGGAGGACGTGAATGATTTACGATACACAGAAACACCTGATTATCTTCTATTTATCATTAAATCAATTTTTTGCACATTACGGTTGTCAGATTGAAGACCAGAACTCTGGTTTGTGACTTGGAACGGCAGCATAGGGAAATATCACGATTGAGCAAAATGTATGTATTGTTATCCCAACCTACGGGCTTTGTTTCCACTTACAAGGGAAGACTTTGGACCTCGCGACAAAAGTTGTCACGAAACGTTATGGAGTGGACAAGGTAATGACCAAAGAAAGTTGTGCGAATTGCTGCGTTTCGTAATTTCCCGTAACCCCTATAACATACACTATCGGTCAAAAGTTTTCGAACACATACCACAACTATTGATTTGTGGTTAAAACAGGGATTTAGTTTTGAATATTGTACCATATCATAATGCTAGAGAGAGAAGATATTAATTTTGTTGGTCTATTGAGTTTTTCTGATGTGTTTGCACATTGAAATAAAGTATAAAGTTGTTTTCATAGCTGATCGAAAACTTTTTACCAGTAGTGTATAGGCATATCCTTCATAATACCCTATAACATAGCTTTTGAAAGTGGAAAGAGCGCCTGTAATGTTTGCAACTATTAAGTGACTAACACAATTTATCTGAGAGATAAGAAAAATGTAAATTATGAGATAAATTTTGTACAACATCGTAAAATTGCAAAATCTATAATATACACACACAATCCATGCCATGATAATTTGGAAGGAAAGGGCAGTTTTGCAAGCAAAGATGAATCCCGCACCACAAGCTGGAACCGCAGTAATGGATGCTGCATGTGTCAAGAACAGCAAAATGTAGCTATGTCCAACACATTACGGAAATAGAGATGTGTTTATGTGACACGTATCCAGACACCTTCTATGCATAGCTATTCATAATTCGGTACTATGGTGCACTCAACTGAATGTATAAGAGAATGCAACATAAAATGAAGATTCTGTCATGCAGGTTGACGGTATTCTTATCATCATAACATAATCTTGTATTCGTCCATGCATTGTACAAAAATTTTATACTGCCGAAAGAAAAAATAGACGTCAAGAAACTGGCGGTACTTTGTGGTTTTAAGTGATATGATCTTTGTCTCCAAATTTACGTTTCTGTTGCTTTGTCCGACAAATTCGCGTCGGTTTAACCGGACCATGAATCCAGCAACAGAAGTGATGCTCCCGTTAGTTCTGGTTCTCATACTTCACGCATCCCAGACAGTACGGGAGCTGTGGACATCGTATTACCGGTGCTGCAGTCATATTCTTATTAGGAGATTGGTTAGGTTGTAGTGTTTCGGAAACTTGTTCGACAAATTTACCGCTCGTTTCCTGAAAGCAGATGTACAGTTTCTTTACAAGATGTCCTGACATTGAAATAAGCACCTGAATACTATAGGAATAGTTAGTAGATAAAAAGCATTGTACGCAAGCTTCATTTGTATTTTCCCGTCATTGATTATGTCCTGTTTGACGTGAGTTCTTATTCAACTCGACTTTGGTCCTCATTGCACACTACGTTGACATCGAATTCATTAGTAGTGAAGTAGTTCGTAACTTCTCGTACAAACTCCAATACTCTGGTCCTCACGACGGTGTCAAGAGTAACATCCCGTCTAGTAACGAATCTTGTGATCTTGAGTGATACTATTTTATAGAGCCGTTTGAAATGATCCAGGAAATATTATCTGCCTTTAAAATTGTGAATGCGCATCGAGATAGCTCACTTCTTTAAATGCGAGTAATGAATAATTATGTGTCCGATGTCACGCACATTCCGGAATTTGGTGTACATATTAGAGTCCTGTATAACCGGTTACGAAAGATAGAAAAAACATATTGCTATTGGCGCTATAGACAGTATGCGAAGCTCTTGCGGCTCGCGGAGTAGTCCAATGTTCGGTTTAACGAATGTCCGAGTTTCACTCGGGTGGACGGCTCTGGAACATGAATGAGGATAATACTGAGCCATCCCGGAGTTCCAAGAATTGTTGCAAGGACGCGATTATAATCGTGTACCTTTCAAATGATATTTCCTCCTCTCTCCTCACTGACTCAAGCATGCATTATGCAAATACAATCATTAGACTTGAGAGTGCTTTTATTTTTGTTAATAACTTTTTATTTTCATAGAAACGATTTATTAGAGAAATAATAATAAGATTACATCCACTTAAAATAATTAAAAGACATAGGCTATATTAACAACTAATTTTTTCAGAGGTAGCCTATGTATTTTGAGTTTAAAGTATGAACGTTACAATAGTAAGTGGTACATATTTGCTCTCCTATTTTCTAAGTAATTGTAATTTATTTTATTCTTGTATTTGTTTACACGTCAGATTTCATCTATGCATTACGCTTATTTCCTTTGTTGTTACCGGTGCCCATTAGTTGATTTATATATTAGTTATGATGATAAATGTACCAAATTATCCAATCAATTAGAACCCTATTTCAAGCTAACTTATTGTGGCTTTTAAGGGACCCGCAGGTTCATTGCCGCCCCCACATAAGCCCGCCATCGGTTCCTATCCTGAAGAAGATTAATTCAGTCTGTGTCATCTTATCCCACTTCCCTTAAATCTATTTTAATATTATTCTCCCATCTACGTCCTGTCCTCCTTAGAGGTCTTTTTCCCTCCGGCCTCCCAATCAAACCTCTATATGCATTTATGGATTCGCCCATACGTGCTACATGCCCTACCCATCTCGATTTAATGTTTCTAATTATGTCAGGTAAAGAATACAATGCGTGCAGTTCTGCGTTGTGTAACTTTCTCCATTCTCCTGTAAACTTCATCCCTCAAGCTAACACTTGTTTAATTAGGAAAAGAAACTTCCTTCAACTCTTACTCCATTTGTGTAGTTACAAAATGTCATCAGAGTTCCTGTATGATGAAATGCGCTTGGTATTCTGTCATATATATATATATATATATATATATATATATATATATATATATATATATATATATATATACATATATATGGTTCTGTCTAGCCCAGGGCAACCGCTTCAAAGCCGGATATTCGAACGAATGTCCAACCTGGCTGGTTGATCTACAAGCGGTCGAATATAAACTGGTTCTAAGCGCTGTTATGTAGCACTCTGTTATATATTCTGGCGAATTTCAGCAGTTCTGTGTTATATTATACCACTTTTCTCAAGCGCGATTACTATTTGCCGCTTTTTTTCCGGTGATATCTTGAATTTTCGAGCAGCTGCTGTTATAGTTTTATTTGCAATCTTGACACTGACATAGACACTTTGCATTCTTTTTTCATAAATCTGTTCGTGAATTCTTTTCCGTTTTCCGGTAATGGTTCATAAGAACTGAAACAGGCTGTCGTAGTGTGTGATGGAGAAACCGGCGTATCACTATTTTCAGATAAAGTATTCGACGTTCCATCATTATCACACCACAATGCAGTTCTTCCATCACGACAGCATCGCCACTGACATGTTGCTCCAATAGGCTACACAACTCCCGTGCAATTCGCCAGTATTTGTAAGCTGGAGCCGTGTAGTCCGCTTGGTAATTCTGCATCACTTCATTTTCCAGTAGTCCACACGTATTCCACATACAATATTTGTTAGTGCAGGAACAGGCCTGTACCCTTAATTATACTAATGTATCAGTCACGGACACCTGCCAGGTATGCGCCGTATCATCTCATGACACTACGGGCGACTGCGAAAAGCCGCACTTTGCAGCAGTTACTTTGGTTTCATGCTTGTTTACCCCAGAAAGTTTCGTAACAATTGTCGTCGGGAGTTCCAAAGGCTCTCTTTGTTAGATCGCTCCATTTATATAAGTCTTAGAAATTTGTGGCAACGAAAACTGATACTTATTTATCATGTTTATATTATTGTGCATAAATCCTTTTCTCTCAATATAGTTCTTACACATTTCAAGATGAAATTAAATACAGCATTCAATATATTTAAAAGGTAACTGACAAGGAATCGTCCAAACGATATGTAATTTCCCTTATTTTCAAAACAACTTAGTGTTGATTGAATTTATTCTAATGAAATTTTAGAAAATGGCGATTCGTTCAATATCAGCTCTGACCATACTCTTCTTGAAACTTAATACCGGTAAGTAAAATTGGGAAACTAAACAATGTGGAACATTGAATCCTATAGATTCAAAATCCCCTATATCCATATTCAAAAAATTAAAGTATTTTGATAGTAACTAGTGTCAAATTGAGGGAATTTTCAACTTAACAGTGAATTTTAACAAAACTTTTGCTTTAAATTTAGTGGCTTTTGGAATTCAAGGTATATAAATCATTAAAATTCATTTTAGCAAGCAGTATGTGGGCATAAGTCAGTTCTGAACAAAATAGTCTTTAGGGGTTTTGAATCTCGAGGATTCATATGTTGGGAATAGTTGTGGGTTTGTTTACCCACAGAACCCACATAATGGTTAACAGACAATTATTGTTTCTAGTCTGTAGGTTTCCACAGTCTAAACTTGTGCTTGAGAATTGTGGCGGGAGTTCACATCCCTAACAGCTGTGCGATGGTGGTATTTTTCGCTCCTGTTGCATGCTGTAATATTCCTCCTATAAAATAATATATTAGGTGAGGAATTCATATAGCGGGGATATTGTGGCTTGAAAGAAAAAAACGTAAAAAATGTAACCTTAAATTTTCAATTGATAAAATCTTTACTGAAAATCTTTTTTTTATTCATTATTCCAGTATATATATATATATATATATATATATATATATATATATATATATATAAAGGAAGTTAGGATTACTGAGTAACACTATTTATTACACTTGCATGTCTTATTAGTTAGACTTACTTTCTTTCGACTGAGAAAGTTTTTCTCTACCCATGAGCCTTTGTCTATTTTCAATTTTAAGTTTACTTTTATAGATGCAATAGGTGTCTGAAATTGCGTCCTAGAATAAGAGTTTGACTTAGGCGTAATTCTTGTGATATTTAATAGCTCGTTTTATCACAATTACCTTCGGCTTACATGATATAATTAGTTCCTATATTTGATTTTCTCCCCTTAGTAACATTGAACGAATATAAGAAATTATTCGTACAAGAAAAATGAGATATTGCCCTGAGTGTAAGAATGAATCCAAACACGTTTGTCATGGGAATTTGCAAAACAGAACCTTATGCAACCCAAATAATAATGAGAAAATAAATATTGATCTGACATACTGCGAAAAGTCAAAAGAAGTGCAAGTTTGGAACCCTCAGAGATCCGGAAAATGCTCAAGACCTAGGAATACATGGAGAAGAACGTTAGAGAAGAGATCAGTGGAATAAGGAAAGGGTGAAATAACTTAAAAGAATAGCCAGGAGATGAGTAGACGGAAGTATTTCAATATAACCTTACTTTCCTAAAGGATCAATACGGCATAGGAATGAAAATTGAGGATTGTGATACAGTAACTTCGTAATGATTCATCCCAGTTCCTAAGCTTAATAATAAACATAAAATAGACATTAAATGAAAAACAAATCACGAGTACAGTAATAGCTGTAAACTTAATCAGAATGAATAAAAACAGATGGCATAAAATTTTCAATTTTCTCACAAGATTCCTTGTTCCCCAGTATCTGTCAGCTTATATTACACTGAACAGAACTAAATAACACTGGAGATGATCCCTGTTTATTTCTTCCTGAAGGCTACAGGAATTACAAAATGATTATGGTAGGATCCCGAAGAGTTGATGACGACGTGCTAGGCAACATGCCCAAATTTCAAGCGGAATTTTACAACTGTTACTTTATATGGCTCTATGATATCGTAAGAATATCTCTTCTCCTGTGACTTCCGTCAAAGTGATGTTACGTTCAATTTCATGTCTGTGTGAATTTTAATAGAATGGTTTATAATGAGTTAGCTGAATGTTAAAATGTACGTTTCATAATTATATTTGAATTATGATACCACCTTTTTGAAATAAATTATTTGCCAAACCATCGCCATGATTGATAATATCTAGAGTTCCATTGCAGAGTTATTGCTTTTATTTTTGCTTTATAAGTTTTGTCTTGTCCATCTTGAATTTTTGTTGATTTGGAGTCTGCTAGAGCGCTTGTATAATATTCAATAG
Organism: Periplaneta americana; assembly: GCF_040183065.1. Lineage (NCBI taxonomy): Eukaryota > Metazoa > Arthropoda > Insecta > Blattodea > Blattidae > Periplaneta > Periplaneta americana. The sequence continues at coordinate 102,158,427 of NC_091124.1, forward strand.
TTACTATTCAGTCAGACAGAAAGATAATTTTTTTTTTTAATTTTCATGGTGGCAAATCAGTTGATTAAGGATTACCAGTATAACTTCTATGGAGGGGTTCTAGAGTAAATCATGATAAGTGACGTTTTAGTGTTTTGAAGTTATTAGGTAGATAAACATTTATTATACATGTAACAGTTTGTATAGTTACAAGGAAAGTAAAATCTGTGTACTTCTGTCGTCTGTTGAGATGATGAAAACTAACTACTATATTAGAGCGGAATGTAAGATACCACAATGTACGCTACATATCTCATGTTTGACCAAAATGTCAATTACTATGTTTTACCCCCCAGCTCCTCCTTTACCCAACTAGGCTGTTCTGTATATTCCCACTAAAATATAGAATGTAAATACACTGCTATGTACTCCTGAACTTATGTTTATATGATTTTTCTTTGTGCTGTTACAGCGTATTTAATATTTTATAATTTAATTCCAGATCTGAGCTTTCTGTACGATCCATATTATGTCGCGTCTGGCCCTGAAACCAGGTGGCCCTGGTTCGAATCCCGGTCGGGGCAAGTTACCTGGTTGAGGTTTTTTCCGGGGTTTTCCCTCAACCCAATACGAGCAAATGCTGGGTAACTTTCGGTGCTGGACCCCGGACTCATTTCACCGGCACTATCACCTTCATTTCATTCAGACGCTAAATAACCTAGATGTTGATACAGCGTCGTAAAATAACCGAATAAAATAAAAATATTGTCTCTAATTTCTGTCATTAATATGATAAGTTTTTCAAAAATTGTCTCTTGGAATTCTAATTAAATACGGCACATAGTTAATTGTTCTAATCTCAGTCATTTTATAAATTGGTTTTAATCATTTTGGAAGGATTGTTATGTCAATTAGAGTTCATTTGACACATCCCTGGTTTTGAATTTGCCCAAGTTCACTTGGTATCTTTTTTGCTGTAATTATTATTAGCTCTCAGCTTACTTACAAATGGCTTTTAGAGAACCTGCATGTTCATTGGCATCATCACTTAAGCCCAATATCGGTCCCTATCTTAGGTCTCAACTGTATAACATTTTTAAGGACACACATTATCTGTATTGTATTTGATGATGTAGAGAATATAAAGATCACAGCCTCATTTACTTCCTGCAATGTGTTTCATTTCACGTATGCCTTTAGCAACTGCAACTGTAGATATTTTTCTATTCATTGAGTCCAGATTAGTAAATTGTCGAATGCTACTAATAAATAATTTAATCTATTTTATGCCATCCTAGTATTATAAACAGGTTGTTACTACATCCAATATCGTTCATAAGCGGCTTATTGTGACACGCGTGTCAATAAGAGCAATGACGTATTAGGTATGACGTAATACCAGAACGCTAGGGTCGGGATGTATGCAAGTCGTCTATCTTGCTTACCGCTCCTACGTGCCGTGTAAGAAGAAATAAAATGCAGGACACAAGGTAACGTATCATTTATTTCCAATCTCTAATAATTTTCTATCACATAAAACAGTTCTGTGGTTCAGAGAAACTATATTAATAAAATAAACGAACAAAGGCCATTCATGTCTCTTTATTCAATGCCAATGTCAATGCCAGGCGCAACTAATCGATACGGACATATGAAGACTTGTCAGCTATGGATGACTTATACTTTATTTCATACGGTTTATAATGCTAAGATGCAATAAAGTGTTGTACCCAACTCGTGGATAATCTTATTATGACACTCGTGAAAATAGTGAGTGCAAAAAAAACACACACACACCGTATAGAAAAGCTAGCTCTTTTCAAAAGATACATGTAGTCGCCCTAGATGATGCACTCGGTATAGTGCTGGCCTTCTGTGCCCGAGGTTGCGGGTTCGATCCCGGCCCAAGTCGATAGCATTCAAGTGTGCTTACAAGTAAACCTTCACCTGAGGTAAAAAACAATGAAAATGAAACTTATATTTTTGGAATCAGCATAATAAAATATGAGTAATCCTAAAATTTCGTAACTCGACTGCAATTATCAAGTGCGATACACAGCGTTGAACACGAGGTTTCAAGCAGCAAGAAAACACACTTTCAACTAGCGATTAATGCATAAGAAGGAAAACGATGATGTGGTCATCGTGTTACTTAACGCATCGTATTCCAGAATCTGATTTGTTTTTATAAATTTAAATTTGTTTTTGTAAATTTAAATTTATATACTATAATTGCAAATTGTATTGTCTAATTATTAATTATAATTGTATTGTATAATTATTAATTTCAATTCAGGAATCCGCCCCTGAGCACGAGTTCTACTCTTTCAGGGGCGAGCTAAAGTTTCTCTGTATATTTTATAATTTATGTTACAATTATTAGCAAAATAATAAATAAATAAATAAATAAATAAATAAATAAATAAATAAATAAATAAATAAATAAATATGTCGCACAACAGTGATAGCTAATGCAAAACGTTGGAAACACAAATTGTCAGTACACCACCCGCACTTTATACAGGCTGATTTTGCACATATCGTACATATTCCTTGTACATTTCGGTTACAGTACTCTGTAGTGTTTTGAAAACGTTGTCCACTTCTGGATCTCAATTCAGCTAACACCCAACCATACTCATGCGCCTGTTGGAATCGTGGAGAAGGAAACTGCTGGTAAACAGGCGACTGTAGTTTCAGTATATTGTTGCGTTATTGTAATGTATCGGACGAATCATCAAAATCTATATTATGAGAAATGTGTCAAATCATATGTTTATATATTCGAAACAAGTACCTGTCCAAAGATTGCAACTCATAAGTCGTATTTGGTGGTATGATTTTAACTACTAGTTTTTCAAGACCATAGTCCCCTTCTTCTAACAGTTACTTAATTGTATTTTCGTCACAGTGGACACCATACGAGTCCAACAGCAGACAATTGCAAGTTGCAGAATTAGGAAGGAATATTTCTCGTAAGAATTGTATCCATATTTTTTTGGTCATTTTTCCCGACGAAGTCCATTTTACTACAAGGTTGTCACTCTGGAAAATGCGTTCCGCAACTCTTTGACTTATACCTTTCGGTTCTTGGAGAATAAGTAGTAACTTTGGCATCAGTATTCCAGCTTTAGAAACCACAGCCGTTATAGTGTAGGAATGTGTAGTTACCCCTTTAGATTGCACGACACCATACACTTTACTGGTTCCTTGACGCTCTAATGTTCTGCCGAAAGGCATTTCCTTATGGAACCCACATTCCTCTGTATCAAACACTTGATCATCATTGTACATGTCCAAACTGTCCAAAATCATACCACCAAATACGACATATGAGTTGCAATCTTTGGACAGTAGACATTCGTGTGTTAACCACGTGAATTTATGTTTCACACTGCTCCATGACCTATAGTTAAACTTTTTCTTTCTGTTTGTCGGTACACCTGACAGAATCAATACTCTGTTACTCCACATTTTTCTTCAAAGTCAGTGACTCGAGATGTTTTGGGAGGGGACGGAGCGTATTGAGAACCGGAACTTTGTGAAGTACTTAATTCCTCTTCTGACGTAGTATTTGTTTTTTCAGTCTCCCATTCTCGTACATGAAGCATGACATTGCCATCATTTCATGGTTCATTTTCATCAGTATCCAGAGTATGACTTTCTTCAACTGCTTCCGATTCATAACTCTTTAATAAGTCATATATATATCACCAACAATTTCAAGTTCCTTCCGCGACATTTCACTGTCTCCTTACAACCCTCTTCATTTAATTTATCCAAAATTTTAATCACTACATTCACTGGGTTAATCTTCTTCAGCTAACTGCACGTAACATTACACAATAAACTGCAAGGTACAAACTAGCTGACAGCGCGTCTACAGCAGTACTGTCTTCGCTCTCGCGTCTAGCATTGCTGCGTGGTATAGTTGTTTGCAATATAAGTAGCTTATGTCAACTTGATCTTGATTGGTCGCTATCTCTGGTGTTCATTGCGTTCGAGTTGTAAAATTTACGTATTTTGCATTGGTTTTAATGCTTAATCGAATGGTAATAAAGGTAAGTCTTTGTTTTTTTACCTCACCTGAAGGTTTACTTGTTAGCTAAATGCGACAGGCTCTTGTCAATAGATTTACTGGCATGTAAAATAACTCCTGCGGGACAAAATTCCGAAACACCGGCGACGCTGATATAACTTCGGCAGTTGCGAACGTCGGTTAAGTAAAATATATAATTTTAAAAATTTCAAATGATATACCAGTAGCTTAACCAAATTTTATTGATTATATACAATTTCCTATTATAGGTAGACGGAGTACGAAATGTATTCTAATCTTCTATGATATCTTTGTAACGTATCACTTGATTAATAATTTAGTGAAACATGTTAGCTTACGAGAAGGTGGGGTTGATCAAATTTATTATGCCCTAAAAATTTTCATCAAGTAACTAAATACAGAGGTAACGTTACATCTCTGGAGTATTATTTAATATACTGCAAGTGCATGAAGAGTCTGCACAGAACACAAACAAGAAGAAGTGAAAGCTGTAAACAAAATTTATAGATAAAGTATTGTCGTCGGTCAAGTATGCGGTTTTTTATTTTATTTCGGATATTGTGGCTGTCTTATTGTCTTGTTCAAGTGAAAGGGGGCAGCAAGAGGAAAGTTCTTTACTCGTTGAGGTTCGTTGTAGATCGCTAAGCCCATTTTATTGGCCTCCTGAGTTCCGCCAATTTCCAATAATTTATATTGTTTTTCCTTTTATACTCGAATGTGAGCATATGTACAGAGATTTATCTCACAATGAAGTTAATCTAAACCTCTCCTTACCAATAAAGCACCATTACCTTATTCTCCTTTTAAATATGAGTTTGTTTTCCACGGCAAATAAAACTTGAAGACTATCCCTTTATATTAAGACGGTTAGAGTACGATGTCAACAATTTACCTTCACCTTGAACAGAGGTAAATAATTCGGAATACTATCTTTTTAACATCAATTAATATTCATGCAGAAATGGTTAGGAATTGACAGAATCCCTATCTGGAGTCAGGGAAAGCATAGATTCGATCCTATACGAAATTAAGACATCCTCTATTTCCATAACAGTTTTGCATCCCATTGATTTCTACAAAAGCGTGAGACCTAATTTTTACTTTCTTGTTAGAGTTTCAACTCTCCTGCCTTCGAGACAGTTTCAACAGTCCCAATGAGATCTATGTGCGGAAGAATTACGCAGAGTCAATGCAGAAGCAGGATAATAGCACAGTCGATGGACAGACATCCATGCGCTACGCTATATCCAGGGTCACTACTAGAGTTGAATAACGATCGAGAAAGCAAACGTAACAGCGCCCGCAAAGCCGAAAACCCATACGATAGTATTGCCTACGTCGTTGAATGCTTATGCGAACTTTCAAGACATCGGGATTGGCCAACTCTCGAACGTCAAGAAGCCTTGAATCGCCACAGTTGTTTATACCAGAGAACTTTTATCTACTGTATTTTGGCAACTGTTATATAGGTATATGTATAAACGATCAAGTAGCCTATTTGAAACATCATCTTTATCTTTCAGTGCATAATAATCCGTTCCCCAGTCTTTAATTACTAGGGCCTTATTAAAAGGCCAGGATTTTTTTTCATATGTTTGAGATCAAATGTACAATCTTTAGTAAAAAAAAATGCTTTATTTAATGTTAGAAATGCAAATTTATTTGAGAATTTTTTTCTATTTATAATACCATAGGTCCGATAATAGAACCAAACATTTTGATAACTATGATACTGTTTTGTTTTGTCTTCTTTGTATCAATTAAACATATCTAATGTTTATTTCAATGATCTATGTTATTCAATGTAACGGATTCTTTCCACGTCGACCAAATGCTATTTCGAGAATGATGAGCAAGACTCGAAGCGAACGAGAGTTACGAGACGAGACTCGAAAGACAAGTGCAAAGAACACAGCGAGCGAGAGAGGCAGTTAGATTTGTTCATCTCTAGTCACTACTATAGCTTCCAAAAATCATAAATGCTACATTTTAGACAGTTCAATTATTTGAATGATTCATCTCATCTAGTGTCTTGGTTTCGATAGCCAATGTTGCCAACTCTGTCAGATATGTTCCGGCTAACTAGCTCCTAGAATTTCCTGAACTGGTGGGAAAATATGTTGTATTGAATGTTCTATTATTCTGTTTATTGTGAAAAATCAATTTTGTCAATATTATATATTGGCTACTATAAGAAACTGAGGACCAGCAATTTTGATATAATTTACAGAGCGTTTATCAGATAAATGAAGCATTGTTATTTTTTTAATCCTGTTATCTTATATAATACGTATGACACAATTACCTCCTTTGTGCATGCATAAAAGTGTAATTATACTATGTATATATAATAGATATTAATTACCGGTATATACATTCCTCACTCAATACAGTAGATGTCATCTTCACTCTGACGATCTCAAAATGTATTTATATTTCCGCCAGGGAATGATAAATGATACAGTGAAAACGTTTAATGAGGACCTAACTTCCATATACAACTGGTTTCAAAAATATGGGCTTACATTAAACCCAGATAAATCCCAGGTTATTATTCTAGGGCACATATATTATTATTTTCTTTCCAAGTACGACATGCACCATTACTTTTCATGCGCAATATTTATATACCTTGTTCTGTACTGTACCCAGCAATCCACGACTGACTCAAAAGCCATCACTTCAAACCTATTTTCGTAACAACGCAGTTTCTTTCTGGACATGGGAAATTTGGAACTTATTTCGACAGATTCAACATTCCAGCAGACATCGACTCTACTTGTTCCTGCCGCGAAGACCTTCACAGTGTGAAACACCTTCTGTTTGACTGCCCCATTATTGAGGTAAAGAGAGTTCAACTAAAGACCCATCTCCTGGACTGTAACACCGAGTACAGGACTCCACTATGTGAAGTGATCAAAAAACCCTGTTAATACAGAGAATTTATAGATTTGTTACACTTATATTTAAAAGACTGTACAGCTATTTTTCATAATTATCTGTTTACATAAACTCAGTAGTATATATACCGTACAACCAAACTAAAACCCTGGCATACTGCTTGGTGAATTAGGGTTCTTTTGCACGGATATATAATAATAATAATAATAATAATAATAATAATAATAATAATAATAATAATAATAATAATAATATACCTGTACTGTTAAACATTTTTGGTGTCTATTTTGATGAAAACTTAAGTTGGAACAATCAGATTACAAATATTAAAAAAAGTGTTCGTAGTTTTCCACTTCCTAACCCATACAAACCATCTCCTCCCCTTTTCCCTTAAAAAAAAATCTTCTCCAGAATCTTATATACGCCGTTATTTGACTATTGTGATTTTCTACTAACTGATGTAATTTCAAAATTAGTCATAAAGCTAGAGAGTGTCCATAACATGTGCATTAGATTTACATGCAACATACGGAAATTAGCCATATTTCACCATACTTCAAGTCCACATCTGTGGAGTAACGGCTAGCGCGTCTGGCCGTGAAACCAGGTGGCCCGGGTTCGAGCAAGTTACTTGGTTGAGGTTTTTCCCGGGGTTTTCCCTCAACCCAATATGAGCAAATGCTAGGTAACTTTCGGTGCTGGACCCCGGACTCATTTCACCGGCATTATCACCTTCATCTTATTCAGATGTTGATAAAACGTCGTAAAATAACCTACTAAAAATAAAACCATACTTCGAACTGTTGTCGTGGTTCCGACTTGAGAAACGCAGTAAACTACATTTACTCTACTGCTGTATCAAGTCGTGGACACTTCTTGTCCATTTAACCTGTCATGTCGGTTTCAGAATCTCTCTTCTCTTCACTGCTTTGGCACCCAGTTTCAAAAAGAAATTATTATTCTTATTCCTAAGCTAGAACATGCCGTTATTCTGAATCATTCAGAATCTACACCTCTCGAATCTGTAATATTTTTGCTGCCGATATTAGAACCTGTTGGACGGTATCGTCTTTCAAAATTAAAATGCACAATTACCTAATTCAACAGGCATAGTAAATTACATTCTCTCTCAAATGTAATAGTTACTCATAAGGAATATGTAATAATTTGAGTTTTTCAGACCAGAGTAGGCCTACTAAATCGTCATATTAGTTGAACAGTGATTATGTTTAAATATTTAAATAATTGTATTTTTATTTTATAAATGATAGTCCTAAATAATTACCTTTATATGTCTAATGTATTCAGCTTAACTGATAACTTAGATAAGTTTAAGTAATGGTATTTCACATTGATATTATTATTATTATTATTATTATTATTATTATTATTATCACTTATGCATTCGTATTAATTGTAGATCTGGTCGAGTGCAAGATAAGGTCTTAAGGCCTTAACTGTGCCGGGTAAAATAAAATTTATTATTATTATTATTATTATTATTATTATTATTATTATTATTATTATTAGGGGAAGTCCGTGTAACTTGGACCAGTGTGTAACTTGATCCACCGATGCAATCACTATTTCCAGGATAGTTTGCAAGGTACTTTATACAGCGCTTTGAACCTTCTACATGGTAGGCAACTGTCCATAAATCTCATTATGCAGGGTTGGCTTGACGCGGTCATAACGGTGTCGAACATTCTGTCCCCAAATTCTTCAAATCTTTTCACTATAGTTTGACAGCGTGTTGTGCGAAGACGTTTAGAAATACAAGACCGCCTTATACATACGAAGAATACCAGTGTTTGAGGTAAGTTGAGTGAAATTTATATCAATGTTTGTAAAGTAGTTTTTATGTAAATAATTTTTAAGTGTTTCTTTTACAATGCGTGTAAATTGAACCATCACAAAGCGTGTAACTTGAGCCAATGCTAAAATGTACCAACCCTTACAATATAACAAATTTAGAAGATAAAATTGTCCATTATGTCTTCACTAGTGTGAATTTCCAAAAATCAGAGGTCAGTGGATGAAAATTTTGTAAGGACATATAATTATAATATTATTTATATAATATTATATAAATAATAATATAAAACATTACTTTAGTTTATTTCAATGGTAATAATATTTTATTTCTTAAATTATGTAATAAGACTTCGTTTCATTTGGTGGGTCGACAATTACAACTTTTTAGCGAATTCTGCTTTCGCCATTACTTTACAGATGACTACAAGACAGGCAGGAAAAGCGAAGGGAGTGTATGGGAAGTGGAAAGAAGAACATCTGCAACTCGCTTTAGTTGCAATATCGGAAGGGGTTGGCGTCAATGAGGCTGCACGAAGGTATAATATACCTAGTGCCACCCTTAAAAGATACAACAAAAGGAAGGATGCTAAAATTAGACAGCCCGGTCACCTACTTGACTTGTCACAAGAGGTGGAAAATCATCTTGTGACACATCTTCTGCAGCTAGAAAAAATGTTCTATGGGTAAATACTTTACAGCAAAATGTATATTAGGGCCTACATTAGGCCTACAATTTAATTCAATCAAACTTAATATAGGCCTAATACTTAATCTGCTTATTCTTTAATTTCAGACTGACACAGAGAAGTGTTATGCAATTAGCATACGAGATTACAGAGAAGAATAAACTTACCACTCGGTTTAACAAGGAAACGAAGTCTACCGGCAAAGAATGGTTTTCCGGCTTTATGAAGCGCCATCCCGAACTTCGCCTTAGGCAGCCAGAAGCCACATCACTTGCCAGGGCTTCAGGATTCAACAGGGTTGTAGTCGGCAAGTTCTTTGACACATTGGAACAACTTGTCGACCAACACAAATTAACTGCTGCCAGAATATTCAACATGGACGAGACATCCCACACTGTCGTTCAACGCCAAGAGAAGATTCTGGCACAGAGGGGAAAACATCAGGTTGGAGCCATTTCTTCGTGTGAGTGAGGTCAGAAGTGTATGCCATGAGTGCGAGTGGCTTCTTTGTACCTCCTATGCTGATTTACGCTAGGAAAAAAATGATGGAGTCTCTCACATTTGGAGCGCCTCCTAACACCATCTTCCGCTATCAGGATAAGGGATGGATGGATTCTGACACATTCTGTGAATGGATTAGGCACTTCATTAGAACTGTCAAACCCAGCCCTGAGGAGATAGTATTGTTGATTTTAGATGGTCACAGTAGCCATACGCAGTCGCTGAAAGCGATTGAGATCTGCCGTCAGTACGGTGTGATTATGTTATCTCTACCGTCGCACTGCACGCACCGTCTCCAACCGCTGCACGTGTCGTTCTTCAAACCTCTGAACACATTCATGTCAGCTGCCATATCAACGAAGATGAGGGCACTTCCAGGACAGCGGCTGAATGTCCAGCACATTGCCTCACTGGTAGGAGTGGCATTCCACAGAGCAGCAAATATGCAGATTGCAATGAATGGCTTCAGGTACACTGGTCTTTGGCTGTCGACCGAAATGTGTTTTCAGAGGCTGATTTCGCGCCTTCTTTGGTGACCGATCGGCCTTTGAATGGTGAGCCATCAGCATCAGCATCAGCATCTCGGGCAGCAGAAGTGGAAGGAGCAACAACAGCAGCATCAGCAGAGAAAAAGATGGGAGACAATGTGGAGCTACTTTCTGGTCTCACAGAATATGTGTCAGTGAAGGAAATAAGCCCTTTGCCTTCGTCTTCAAAATCTGGACAGAGAAAATCCGGAACGAGATACAATGCATCTGGCGTGGTGCTGACCGCTACGCCACACAAGAATGCTCTGCAGCAACAATCAGATGGGAAGGCCGCAAAGAAGAGAAAATTATTTGATTCGAAAGTTAAGGTGACATCCAAAACACGTTGTGTTATTTGTGGTGAAAGTGAGAACAAAGACTGGATTCAGTGCAATCGGTGAGGAAAATGGGCCCAAGAAGAATGTGCAACAATTACAGTTGAACTATTTTATTACTGTTGTATGTGAAATCATTGCTTGACACAATTTTTTGTTTGAATAAACAACATTATAGGAGTTAAATGTGTTTAATATGCCTGGTCCAAGTTACACGATCCTCTGGTTCATATTACACGACCCTGGCTCAAGTTACACGGCTTCAAAATTTTGATTAAATTTTATTTTTGAAGTACTAGAATTAAAATTAGTGAAGTCTTGTTCTACTTAGGGATTTATTATGGCAATCTACCATCATAAAAAATTCAGGGACATTTTTCTCAATATGATAAGTGAGTTACGGTAATTCAAACTTAGGTGGTCCAATATACACGGTCTTCCCCTATTATTATATTATTCTCATTATTATTACTTATGCATTTGTATTATTGTAGATCTGGTCGAGTGCAAGATAAGGTCTTAAGGTCTTAACTGTGCCAGGTAAAATAAAATTTATTAATTTATTAATTTATTATTATTATTATTATTATTATTATTATTATTATTATTATTATTACTATTATTACAATTTACTCTACACGAAAGACTGGTTTTTACGATCATCCACTTCTTCTAGAAATGCTATGCTATTTGCAGAAGTCGATAGGAAGTTTGGCCATCCACACTCACCACTATTATTGCTACTATAATATTGTTGTAGGGTTTCCAGTACCTGTCATACGACAAACAAGCCTTGATTTAACAACTTAATGTTATTACTGCGTAGCGCATAATCTGACGAAACGTTTCCAACTGCAGCCCCTTTTGATGTCATACAGAACAGTTTCATCACACTTTAATAATGTAACAATAATAATCTCGCATTCACCGTAAATTTGTAGTTATTTATGTATTACTCGATCGAGGCGAATGGAGACGCGGGCGTAATGTGAGCTAACGCGATGACGCTATACGAACGCAGGAGAAGTACAAGTGGCACCTCGGGCTGTAGGACTCCACTGGTCTTGGTCGAGTAATAACTAGACATCGGATTTTTAGGCACTAAAAATTGCAGTTTTAGGCGCCTAAAATAGGCTCAAAATTGGTAAAATTAGGCTCTATTTTAATGAAAATAGGCATTTTAGGCACATCAAGGTATCATACTTATTTCTTTCACTGAAATTTTTAGTTATACACTAAAATACGCACAAAAAAGTATGTTTAAACATTAAAAAAGAATACTATATTATATTTATAAACAGAGCTGCACAAATTTAATATATTGAAACTAATGAAATAATGATTATTGATATCAAGATTACTCATTTTAAGTTATTGAAATTCAGTTCCATGCTCAGACTTTATTATAATTATCTGCACAGTACACCACCAGAATTTTTTCTAAATTCTCCACAGTTAACCTTTGCCTTTTGTCACTGAGAATCATTTTGAAAGCAGAAAAACTTCTTTCAACCGAAACTGATGTGAGAGGCGCAAATTTTAAATTAGGTACAATAGAAACATCAATACTTACTGAAACATTTACACTTTCCCCCGATATCACTCTTGATACTTTTTCCAACAATGAAAATCCTACATTTTTATTTAATACGTTGTCCCACTTATTTTTAACTTTTTTTCCCAGTTTCGCCCAAAGCAGAATGTATGTTCACTTGAGCTTCCTTTACTATTGCTATTTGGCTACAAAGAGATTGTTTTTCACGTTCTAATTGTTCAATGCTTGCAGGTATGAAAGAAAAGTTTGATGTTATGTAGGCAATATCGTTTTTCACTCGTGAGTCATTCAGACAATCTTTCACTGCTTTCACACACGCTGCACTATCAGTTTCAGGTAATTTATCAATAACTGTGACCACTTCTTTAAAATACTTAGAATAATACACCACTGACTGAATCCAGGTTCCCCATCGTGTAACAACCGGCTGAGGTGGGAGTGGGATATCTGGAAAGTTCTCTCTGAATATTGAAATCCTGGATGGGGCTTTACAAAAACATTTTTTTGTGTTAGAAATAAACGAATTGACAAGAGGAAATTCATTCCGGATTGTTTAAGAAACCCTGTGAAGGCCATGTGCTAGACAGGTTACATGCGTGAGGTTAGGATAAAATGTTTTAAGAAGTGGAGCTGCAGCAACCATGTATGAGGCAGCATCAGTACAAAACAAGAGAACTTTAGAATCGTCTATATTACCTGAGTATAAAGACTGTAGGCCTTTATTTACTAAATAAGCAATGGCTTGGCTATTCACTTTCGAAAGTTCCTTAACACATACGAGGTGTGGAATCGAAGGTCCATCAGGACTAAGTTTTCCTACTACCATATTTGCTATATACCTATTCATAGGATCTGAGGTTTCATCCACAGAGACCCATATGTAAGAATCACCTATATCCTCCGGAATGGAAGCTAAAGTTTCATTGTATATTCTGTCTGAGTAATTTTTTCTTAGGGTCGACTCAGATGGGATATTTTGTTTGCAGTATTTTTGTAAAAACTGTCTTAAAACCGGATTTTCAATTGCATTCCAGGGAATGTTAGCAGCAACAAACGCTCTAGTTAAATCAGCATAGAAATTGCTGCTGAGATTGGATGAAGTAGGCTGTGTTAGTAAAGTTTGTTGCAGTTGATTTTTCTGCTGAGCTTTAGCCTTATGAGCCGCTCCTTGCACATGCTGCTTTAGGTGGCACTTCTTTTCTTGCGAAATCTAAAAATGTAAAGTAAACTGAATTAAAATAAAATCCTAATTGTTGTATTGCCGTATTTCTATCACAAAGTTAGTGGGTTCGAACAATCAAAATTTTAATGACCTGCAAATATTTTAACTATCGGAATTTAAAAGGTTAAAGTGTAGTGGTCTTAAAAAGAATTATACCTCAGGATAGCACAGTCAATGTATAAATATTATAGGCCTACTCATTAAAATTAATAGAATTTATATATTTCAACTATTGTTACATACCTGTTTGCTACAAATCTTGCAGAATATTATTTTTCCATCATAAGTGAATTCTGAATATTCTGTTAGCCATTGCCGGATCAATGTAGATTTTGCACTTATATTTTTCGGCATTATCGCGTTAAACTTCACAGGAAAACGTCCTACCGCTCAAAACTTCTCAACACAAATAAGGTGAGGGAAAGAGCAACTGTTAACGAGCATTCAAATGAACCGTTGTTATTGAGATTCAATTGGACAAAAATACAAAGTTCCACTTATTGTTGCATTTCCTGGTAGTGTTAACACTAGGAGGACCACTCTTTTAAATATTTTATAACGGTTTACCCTACTAATTCGCAGTTTTACGACTTTTCATAAATATTTCAAAAACACTCTTTCTCCAAAAATTGTGATTTTATGACACTCTGAAGGGCAGTACAGCAAAATGGTTTCAGACCGAAAACAGTCATTTTTATAGTATAGTATATCTCTGAATCGGTAGCAGCACATGTTGTGATTGTTGCCTGCTTCAAAACTAAGGTTGGTTCTTTGTCGGTATTTATGCCTCCAAACATGTTAAATTCGGTGAAATCTATTGCGAGTGTCGTGAGATTCAAAACATTTTGTTACCTTTATCAATGGTTTCATGGCCGGTGTGAAGCAAACTTTCCACTTTTTAAATGTCTTAAATTTCGCAGTGAATGCATGTATAAATTATAAAAAGTAAGAGTAAAATGCGAAACTTTACAGTGAGTTAGGCATTTTTAGGCGAATATTAACAAATTAGGCTCTAATAACCGTTTTAGGGCATTTTAGGGCACTATAAAACTCTTTGAATACCTTTCAATTTCCATGAAACACAAATATTAATAATTATTTTTACTTTTCTCCTAAAGAAACAAAATAGGCATTTGCCCTAGAATCCGATGTCTAGTAATAACTAGTGCGTGAAACGTATCTTTAGAGGACGAGTATTGATGACGATAGACGAGGCGTAAACCGAGTATGCAATATCATACGAGGCCGTTTCAACTACTTGTTACAGAGAATATTTTTTGGTACTCAATCTGTAAAATGGTTTCTAAAAGTAGAATTAAATTTAATTTAATCTTATTACCCATATGTATACACACTGGCACGCCATGGCCTTTTATTTATTAGAATGTATATCTGATATCAATTTTACAAAGGCCATCATCTGAATAATGTGTTGTGGTTACAAGAAATTTAATCCGAAGATTGTTGTTATGAGAACTTTATAGGATTGATTTCTGTAATAGTTCACTTTAAGGACTGTTTATTTGTCTCTAAAGCAATCACTTTACGGACTGAGTGCCAAAAACATTTATATTTCCTTTTAAATGGCATGTTATTTTACTAGTTGAATGACGAAGCCAACATATTAATAATTTCACTGCCTAAAACAATGGAATCATTTAAGAAATATAGAAAATCTGCCACCATTCAGACTGTCAGCTGAAAAGATGTTTTTCCGATCTACTATAATCATCTGGAAATCGATACTGTCGTCAGCTCAAACGAGTAGGTAGGCCTAGTACCACTTTTTACTCTGGATTCTCATTTTAAACTTCGCGAATTTTTATGACAAAAGTGAATCCAAGACAAGAAGATTGATATTGGTATTGGCGACAACCAAACAGTCAAAGTTGGATCCTTTTTACCCGTTCTACAATTATTTACATGCCGATTGTGTTGCTCGGCTAAGCTGGATCCACAATCCGTCACAGCACACACACTGTCCCGCTAACGAGACCGAATACTATATATCAGATTGTGGTCAGCAACATAGATCTATATGACTTGCCACATCCCATCAGGCAAGGACGAACCTGGAAGGTTCCGGTGCCCTTCAATATTAATCTATGAATCATATAGAATCCACCACCAGTCTTGGTACAAACCGCGAGAAACCCCCCATACCACAGACAGGAGGACGAGCAATGTTCAAAACAAACACAGGTGAGTCTGCCTGGAGAGAAATAAAAAATAGGTTGCAGCTACCAAACTACTGTTCAAGAACAACCACTCATATAAATTGAGGGAAAGAAGACAGAGGATGGACACTGGAAAGTTTTCTTTTCTCAATCGTATTATCAGGGACTGGAATACTACTTTACCTGCAAATTTACTAAAGGCTTTACCATAACCAAAAATGTATTTAAAACTAAGTTAAGGACTTTACTAATAGACTGTAGTATATTATACATACTACTTAAAGCGTGTAATTGATGTTTTGTTATTTGAAGTGTTGTATCAGTGAAGTTTTATAGTTTATAGGGGTAGTGCAAAGTATGTTAACAGCGAAATATTTTTGAAGTGTTAGTGAAACCAGGATAGTATCAGTGAAATGTGTCGCAGTTTCAGTGCAGTGAGTGAGTTGACAGCGAAATGAGTAGTGCTGAAAGATACTTGTGCATGTACATAGTATGACCATATCATATTCATGGGTTTTTGGTTCGAACTTAGGGTTAAGATACAAATTAGATATACTTTAAATGTTATTTTAAGAGATCGTGCTTCATTTAAATTAGGATGCTCCCTATTATTATTATTATTATTATTATTATTATTATTATTATTATTATTATTATTATTATTATTGCTATGAATTATTATTAGGATTATTATTGCTATGAATTATTATTAGGATTATTATTAATTATATTTTTTATTAATTGTGTTTATTATTAAATGTAATTATTGAGTGTAATTAGTCATCACTGCCACCGGGTATTTACCCATTTTCAGTGTGAATAACTACACATACATACATACATACATACATACATACATACATACATACATACATACATACATACAAACATACATACAAACATACATACATACATACATACATACATACATACATACATACATACATACATACATACATACATACATACATACATACATACATACATACATACATAGACGATCGATTCGGGATTACGCAAACGTAAATAATGCCCTATTTTTCGAGACAAAGTTGAAAATGAAAGGGAAGTTATGGAAAGTGTTGATAAAATGACGAGGAAAGAGCGGGAGAAACACGACAAAAAGACTCACAAACTTGACTTTGTCCATTACAAATACACGTGACTTATCTAGAATCGAGATTCGAACTCGGAGCCGTGGTCATTGTAAGTCAGGGCTCTGCCAATTGAACTATCAAGGCGGCTAAGACCACGCGGTATCCACCGGCCAATCGCGCGGTTGAACCAATAAATTGGTGGTTAGGCTTGAGGCTTTATGCAGTCATAATGAGAGTAACTCGATCTGCTGGACGGACGGCTGAATAAGTAACGAGCGGTTCACACTGCACGAATGGGGAGCCGTTACTGTGGCAACCCGAGCCATACTGTGCGACTCGGCCGGCAATCATGCCTCCGCCGCGCCGCCTGTTGTCCAAATATTCCGCCAGATTACCTCAGGCAGTTATTTTAACAGTGCATTGCATGCGGTTTATCTGGTTTCTCGTTTATTTAACCATGTTTTGTTAACCGATACAGATATAACAGTAGGACGAAAAAGTTGGGCGACTTTCCACGCTTGTTATTTAAGTTCACTAAAAAATTAACATTAAAATTATTCTATTATATAATTTATTTTAATTCCATGTTTACTCAGCTTTGATATAACTATTCGATAAAACTACAGGACATAAACCCTTGCTTCTTTAACACTGCTTGAAATCCAACGTCGTAAATTCGAATAGGTCTACCTACTGGCGATAGAATATTTATCGCTTGTTATTGTAATGTCCTTCTTACACGCTAGGGTCAAGTAGAGGCACAGACCGATTATTTAGTCCTGACAGCTCGGCGACGCAAAAGAGGGGAAGTAATAGGAGTAGTGGGAGAGCTCCGGAGTAGAGATAAGAGCGAGCGGTCAGTAAAGAAATGCAGTACAGCTTAGCTGTACTGGAAACAGATTGCTCTACCACACTCGTGACCTCCGATTGCTCTAAATACAAGCGACTACCTAACCCGAACAACCCTTGGCGTAACTTAATGGACTCGCCTGACTCAGGCGCACATTTTCGGCGACTGTCAGAGCTAAATAATCGTACTGTATTATGATACAAAAAAATAATTTTTTGCTGCAATTTTTTACCAAAGGATGTAACAATTTAAAAAAATTAAGTCATGTGCTACTTTAGACATATATGAAGGATTTGGAGTCACACTTATTTCTTATTTGTAATAATGTATAAAATTAAAACCAATGTATCATAATAGACTTCTATTTTGGGTACTGTGATACACCTAGAGGGCTATTCTCATACAGTGCTATAAATCTGGCCATATTACACAGAGCACAGAATTAAAACTATTATGATACGCATAGATGATTAATATACATGTCACATGTGAAAGTTTGATTGAAGTAACATTAAAATTTGAAGAGTCCACTGCAAGAATGATGGATGTCATTTGGAATACATTTTGCAGAAGAAGCAATTGAAAGTTTGAAATACTTAGCGCTCAAAGCTTAACTGAGATTTTCCGATCATTACTGGGCAATGACTATCAGTGTTAAGGCCATATAACTCTCTATGTACTTGCATTGACAGTCTTGGTTCATCTTCGACAAGAAAGTGACATCCACATTCTTGCAGTGGACTCATCATTTACTAATATTTAGCAACTTTGGTAATAATTTCTTTTCACCATAAACATTTATTCAATGTACTGAAACTTTAACACCTTAAGCTTACTGTCAATCCCAGAAATTTGTTAGGTTATATGTTAAAATATTTTTTTGTGTAAGGAAATGGATTGAGAAAATTATGATACGGATTGTATTGTTAAAATAAATTAAAATATATTTTTAAATAATAATGAATTACTGTTTGACTGCTCAACATTCACATTTTTCACTGAAGAAAAATGAAGCTGACTCTTTTCTGAGTGAAAAGTAATTAAAAAAATATATTCTATCTTCATTTATTCAATCGCAATAACAAAAGAAATCTCGCATTGCATGAAAGTTTTTTCAACAAACAAGACTGTCCTTTTTATGCATTTATGAGGTAGATAATGATTTTTTAAACGTTGTTCAAAATTGCTCCTTGCAGAACATAAAATGTATTTCCATAATTATTGAGTTTTAAACATTTTCAAACTGAGCCTTGCGTACATTTTAAAGTTTATTTCAAATTAGCGCGACTTTTTACTGTATCAAATTTGCCCTATTGGCACTACTTGAAATCCATGCAAAATAGCCGCATACTTGCCATACCAACACATAAGACATCATCGTATTCGTCATCTTACACAATCTCCCTCTCGCGCTTGTGGAATACTCTACCCAGTGACATAAGAGACTGTCGGAATTTAGTAGCGTTCAAAAACAAACTTATTAGGCATTTTCTTACTGCGTAGAGTAGGTTTAATTTTTGCTTAATTAATAAACAATTTTCTCTCTTCGTAATTTTACAATAAACTGTCTAGCCTTTATTAATCATTCAATCTTTTAGTACCGTACTTTGATTTTTATTGTATTTATAAATTTAATATTAACTGTAATTATAATTGTAATTATATTATTAACATTGTAGTTATAATCCCTTGGTAGAGGGGAAGATTGAATATTTATTAGTTGTTGATATAATGTCCTTCGACGCTACTTGAGATCCACGGTTGTGAATATTTGGAATACCCCCTAAATATTGAATATTTATTAGTTGTTGATATAATGTCCTTTGACTCTCTTTGAAATCCACGGTCGTGAATTGGAATACCCCCTAAAGATTGAATAATTATTAGTTGTTAATATAATGTCCTTCGACGCTACTTGAGATCCACGGCTGTGAATATTTGGTATACCTCCTAAAGATTGAATATTTATTAGTTGCTGATATAATGTCCTTCGACTCTATTTTAAATCCACGGTCATGAATTGGAATACCCCCTAAAGTTGTTATTAGTTGTTGATATAATGTCCTTCGACTCTATTTGAAATCCACAGTTGTGAATTGGAATATCTCCTGAAGATTAAAAATGTATTAGTTGCTGATATAATCTCCTTCGATGCTACTCGAAATTCATAGTTGTGAATTCGAATAACTCCAGCGAATGAATATTCAACGGTTGTTAATGTAGGCCTAATATCCTTAGGAAATACTTCAAACCCATGGTCCTGAATTGGAATACCTCCTTAAAATTGAATATTTATTAGCTCTTGATATAATGGTCTTCGACGCTACTTGAAATCCACGGTCGTGAATTTGAATACCCCCTAAAGATTGAATATTTATTAGTTGTTGATATAATGTCCTTCGACTGTATTTGAAATCCACGGTCATGAATTGCAGTACCTCCTGAAGGTTGAATATTTATTAGTTGTTGATATAATGTCCTTCGACTCTATTTGAAATCCACGGTCGTGGATTGGAATACCCCCTAAAAATTGAATATTTATTAGTTGTTGATATAATGTCCTTCGACGCTACTTAAGATCCACGGTTGTGAATATTTGGAATACCCCCTAGAGATTGAATATTTATTAGTTGTTGATATAATGTCCTTCGATGCGACTTAATATCCACGGTTGTGAATAATTGGAATACCTCATAAAGATTGGATATTCATTAATTGTTGATATAATATCCTTCGACGCTACTCGAAATCCATGGTCGTGAATTGGAATACCTCCTAAAGATTGAATATTTATTAGTTGCTGATGCAATGCCCTTTGACGCTACTTGAAATCCACGGTCGTGAATTGGAATACCTCCCAACGATTTAATATTTATTAGTTCCTGATATAATGTCATTCGACGCTACTTGAAATCCATTGTCGTAAATTGGAATACCTCCTAACGATTAAAAATGTATTAGTTGCTGATATAATGTCCTTCGACACGGTTGAAATTCACGCTCGTGAATTGGAATGTTGCCTTGTGATTATACTGTTAATGTTATGCTGTGTACTATTTTAGATCAAGTCCTTGCACCTTGTAGACCCCCAGTTCTGGTAATCCAAACTTGTTTATATAATATTAGGATGAGAAAAGAAGTCCAGATATGAACGAATAGTTATGTAAAGTCTTTCTTAGGAAGCAAATCACTATGGAGCATTGACGATATTAGTAAAGACTTTTGGTACTCTTTTCAGTGAATGTCTAAGTTTTATTAGACATATGTAAGTTCTTATGTGTAACAAACACTCTGAGGTCTGTAGTAGCACTGTTCATTTTATCAGATAAAACGTGGGAATAATCTTAATGATCGTATTCCATTTCCCACGACTACAAGAGACTCCACGACTGGCATGCGCATAATGTTATTTACACGCAATATAGAAGTTTTTGATCGATTTCCGATTTGTAACATTTAAATAGCGCAAAGAAGAAAGTTTTCTCTTGGAATGCCCATTCAGTCTGCAATATGGAGGAAAATATTGGAGGCTCCATCTCTCTCCACTCGATATAATATTCCACGGTCAATGTGCTTTATCATGCAGTGACAGCTCAATAGAACTCCTACAATCTTCTTCTGAATCTAATAAAATTTTAAAGGAAAACTATTTGTGATCTGGCTGCTTTGACCCATCAATTCTATTCCGTCTTCCGTTTCTTTCCCTGCTTTCAGGTCCTCACATGCCTCGCATTACTTTCCTCAATTCCGGTTTGTAATGTTCTCCGGCAGCATTCTTTTATGTGAAGGAGACTAATTTGTTACTATTACTCAGTTCCTTCATTTAAATATATGTATGAATTCAAAGGAATTTCGTTTGCCGGGAGAGTGGAGTGCTAATCTAGAATATATTACGGATAATAAATGTATTTTTAAACAAATAAATATAAAGTCATGCATGACAATTTGTAGATACGGTAATTAGGATTTTGAAATACTATGTTAAATTCGTATTTCCAATTAGACTTGAAAAATCAATTTTAATTTCAGTTGAACGCAAAAAATAAAGCTTAGGACACATCTATTCATAGAGGAGTGACCGTTCAAAGTTTTCTTAATAGATAAATATTGTAAAATTATGTGTACATTATTAACTCAATTTGATTAGTAGGAACAAAGTACGTTATGCATAAAATATTGAGTTTATAATCCTAACTCAAGTTACACTTTCATAACTTACGAAATACAAAAGAAAGTTCTGTCGAGAAAAAATATCGATTACGAAATTTTCACAAACTTGCTTGCTTTGAACCTCTAGAATACCGAAGGTAGTTCCTGTCTGCCAATCAGACTCTTCTGTCTATGATTCTTCGTGCAGAGTTTCCTCCTAAATGTTACAAAATATTTCTTTCATATCCAATAGGTACGGAAAAAAATTTTTCGGGAATAATATACATGTTTTATAACAAATAATTTTCCTTCAGTTAAATAAAACAATGACAATTTGCTCAAATTCAGATTTGTTTCTATCATTTCTTCTTCTGTTAAATAAAGTGAAGTTGATAATTAAACAGTATAGGCCACGTACAAAGAATATATATAAATATATATATATATATATATATATATATATATAATTTTAATGTACCGAACGGAGAAAAATATAGTTTTCAGGGCTTTCAATAATCTCAACAGAATAAAATCTCTCTAATTTAAAATTCCTTCTAACAATATTTTAAAATTAAAAATAATAATAATTTTGTATTAAAAAAGCCGCCCTAAATAAGGGTTCGATAGATCGACCTACTAATCAGTTCACAATGAACAATGATTAAAAACAATTATGTATGTGACAATTTGAAAGAAAAAAAAACATTAAGATAAATGATAAGAAAACATAGGAAATCATTTACAATAAAAGTTCCTTGGATCCAAATAATTACTGGATACTGTGACTTTATAAAATTGAAGTATTTTTAGCCGTTATTATTTTAAAAAAATAAAGGCAATATATTTTTATAAAATATTGACTATCAAGAGGAAATGTGTAAATATATTCTCAGAAATCGTTCCTTGTCACTATTATTTTCAAATTGAGGTTGTGTTAGTTGGTTATGATTTATATAGCATCACTTAAAATTGTTGTAAATTATACGATAACAACAATAACAACAACAATAATAATAACAATAATAATAATATTATTAATAATATTTTACAATTTTCACCGAACGGTAGAGACATTTTCTTACACAGTATTGTTCCTAAGTTAAAACATAAAAATTGTGTTTAGTATATTATAAAAACTAACATTTGTCAGTTACTCTATCGGTTTATTATAGATTATCATGAGTAGTAAAAGAACGTTAGAAAAATTTAAAATGTATGAATAGCTATTTCTTGTGATTTTCTGCAAAATTAATTACATAGAGAGATAGTCAAATGAAAACAGGTCACCATGCGTATATCTCACGACGGGCAAGTTGGTACCACTGGAATTTGATTGATAAACTGACATCTGGTGGCGAATCGCGAAAACACAGTTACAACATCTGTTTACATACTAGTCGTTCGTTTATTGTGACTGAAAGTGAGGTTAGAGATACGTCTGTTCGTTCAACATCAATAATGGAGGCAGGTAAATAAGAACAGAGATGTGTAGTGCGAATTTTGACTGCTGAAAGAATAGGAAGACGAGAAATCCATCGTCGCATGTCTGCTGTTTACGGCGAATACACCATGTCATGTTCGCGTATACTAGAATGGCACAAGAGATTCCTAGAGGGACGAGTGTCACTGCAAGACGATGCTTGCTCAGGACAGGCTCATCGTGCCATCACTCCTGCTGTTATTGCTGAGGTTGATGGTCTTATACAGGGAAATCGAGAATCATTGTTGAAGAATTCGTCGTTTGGTTCCGTACACATAATTGCGACGAAGCACCTGCATTACCCAAAAATCTGCACACTAGTTGAAGTAGGAACAAAAATAAAACAGAATGACTGCTTCACTGGATCACTTGAAACGATACCACGAGGAAGAGTATCCATTTCTGTTCCTTATTGTCATTTGGGACGAATCGTGGTGTCACCATTTTGAACCGAAGAGCAAACGACAGAGCCAACAATGGAAACACATGGATTCTCCCCCATCGGAAAAGTCCAAAGCAATACACACAAGTTCCTATAAAATCATGTTGACGTTCTTCTTCGATTCTCGGTATCTGCTTGTTGAATTTCTCGAGCATGGAGCTACATTCAACGCACAGCTTTATGAAGAAACTTCACAGAAAATGAGACGCGTCATTAAGTCAAAACGCCCCGGAATGCTATCGAACGGCGTTATCCTTCTTCATAATAATGCCCGCTTACATACTGCCAAATCCGTGAGGAATACGATTCAGAGATTTGGTTAAGAAACACTTCAACATCTCCCCTACAGCCCAGATCTCTCCCCATGTGATTTTCACATTTTTGGATAACTCAAGAAAGACATTCGTAGACTTCGTTTTGCATCGGACGAACACGTGTGCGACTGGGTAAAGAACTAATTCGGTGGGCAGCCCACAAGGTTTTTCAAGAATGGCATTGATCGTCTTGTCTCGCAGTCGGAATGTATAATGGAGATTATTTTTCAGGTAACAAATATTCTATTTTACTTTATGGCATCTGATCCGTTTTCATTTGACTGCCCCTCATATATATATATATATATATATATATATATATATATTTAATCTGTGAAGGACGTACGACTTTTGCTCTTTCAGATGATGAAGAACTCTCATTTTACCGAAGAGGGAAACAAATAAATATCATTAAGAATGTGCATTAAATGAATTCATTTATTGATGCTTTTTTACCGATAGCCTAATTGTTGAAAATAAAATATTAACACAAATATAATTAGCTGCGTGCTCAACTAAATATTTACTAAAAGCTTTAAATAAAAAGTAGCAGAGGATTTCGAAAAATCCCTGATTGTATGGAATTAGGATAAATAAGTGCAATTTCCTATAAGAGTTAAGTGTGTCTAAGAACGGAATGAAATGAGCTATGAATAACAATGAAACATGCAGTAATACTACTACTACTACTACTACTACTACTACTACTACTACTACTACTACTACTACTACTACTACTACTACTACTACTACTAATAATAATAATAATAATAATAATAATAATAATAATAATAATAATAATAATAATGTATTAAACAGAATGTATGTTATTTAGAACACGAGTAAAGAACTATTTCTGAGCAGCAGATAATTAAGACTTAACTGGTATAAAGTTCGTAATAATAAACTA
This sequence comes from Periplaneta americana, assembly GCF_040183065.1. Taxonomy (NCBI): domain Eukaryota; kingdom Metazoa; phylum Arthropoda; class Insecta; order Blattodea; family Blattidae; genus Periplaneta; species Periplaneta americana. Next base: position 102,183,427 of record NC_091124.1, read on the forward strand.
CTGTATATAGTAATACAAGGTGTCTCAAATAACGGGCATTTTTAATTTCCTGAGAAACATTTTCCTTGTGGTATTGCCAAAATATTTTGACCATCATTCGTTGAACAATACTACACTACTGTATTTGGAGAAACAATGTTTGACAGTTAAGCTTATCTGTCTAACAATACTACGCCAGAAACATAGATCAATGGAATGGATCTCAACAAGCAATAACTGTTTCGAAGCTTTTTATAAAAATGGTGCGATCTCTTCAGAGGAGATAATTAATCGGTTCATAATTTTTCGAAGATGATGAGGGACGAACATCCACGGTAACATCTGTCAGTTATGTCAACATGGTAAACAGATTCTTCGTACGAGAACTTGCTGGATTCCTTACACAGAGGCTATATTAGTTCCAACAAGACGGGGTTACGTCGCATTCAGTGAGGATTTGGTTGCAAGGAATTCGCTAAATTTTCCACAACCGCGTCATCTCCAGGAAGAGTGACATTGATTGGCCTGCCAGATCCCTGACTTAACTGAGTGTGATTATTTCCTGTGGAGGCATCGGAAAAACAAAGTGTATGCCAGTCGGCCACAGACCATTGAGACCTCAAAAATAACATCCATGTTGAAATCGAAACCATCCCTTTTACGATGTTGGAATGTGTTCTTGATCGCTGTCTGAGTGTGAACATTATTTTCAAAACTTGAGTGTGATTGATATTGTTACACAAACGACAATAGGTATATGTTACAAATTTGTTGCATTATTATTTTCTGTCTCATTATGCAGCTTACTTATTTTGTTGTATTTGCAAGAGCTCGTTTCTTTGAGACACGTTATATCAAGCTTGTATCAATTTTCTATAGTTACTCATGTATTGTTCACGCATCTGTTTCGCGCCCATGTCAAAACAAAGATGAATTACATCATTTTATAATATATTTCAATTTCCTTGATGGATTATAGTAAACTCTCTCAAGTAGCGTTGGACATGCTTACAACAGACGAGGAAGTCTGTTCCAAACCGTACTAAGTCCATTGATGTAATTTTTTCAGGACAGAGAAAAACTGTTTATGTGCCACTAAGGGACGTAAATTAAAATGGTAAAATTATTTATTACTGGAAGAACATATTTTATCAGAATCAATTATATTTGAAATTTCTTTTGCATCGACTGTCCTGATATTCAGAAAATATCATGGATATAATACGGTTTCACGTGAACATAAAAAGGGAAAAAAATCTTCTTCAATATTTGTAATAATTCAACCAAAGTAGTTGTCTAAGTAATAGGTAACACTACTTGATTTACTCCTATGTAATAGTGAATTACAAAGGTATAATATTCATTAATACTAACGATCTTGATCGCCTTTCTTTTTTTTTTTTTTTTTTGAGAAAACCCCTTCCTTGAACCTGCGTACATCATGTTCGGGAATTGGACAACAATGGGAGCGACCTTTCCTATGCTAGCATAGTGGTTCGAACAGTGTTAAGTCAGGATCCTTATTGATGTTTCTGCAGATTGAATAAGAATACTATCGTCATATGTACAAGGGTCACTCCAAAAGTAATGCACAACATTTTTTAAATTTATTTTTTATTCTACACATCTGTTATTTATGGAGATCATAGATACATCCTTCCAGCTTGTATTCAAATTTAATTTATGTCGTTCCCGTGAGTGGCGCCATGATAGCACTCCTTCAAGTTGGCTGCTGTACTTGACATTCGTCAGAAGCAACGTGCTGTTATCGAGTTCCTGCGCTGTGAGAACGAAACAGTGGGAAACATTCGAAAGAGATTGAAAAAGGTGTATGGAAATGCAGCTATCGATCACATTATGGTTGTCGGTGGGCAAGTAGATTAACTGGAATTCCCGCTTGGACTGATTATCTGGTTCAGTTTTTTCTGAGTTTTTCCCCAACAGTAAAACAAATGTCAGGTAATCTATGGCGAATCCGCGACCTCATCTCGCCAAATACCTTTTCGCTATCACCAATCTCATCGACGCTAAATAATCTAGTAAGTTAGTTGATACAGCGTCGTTAAGTAACTAATTAAAAACAACTAATGAATTCTAATTATAGTTATTTGTTGTAATTCAAATACTGTATTCGAACACCACCTATACTACAACGAGCATCTGGAAAAAAGGCTGAACTAATAATTATATTTAACAAAATCACTTTCAGAAAAACTTTAACACACAAATAAGAAAAATGCGAATAAAAGATCATGATAATATAAATAACAATATAAAAATTGAGATAATTTAAAGGCAGACAAACATAGGCATGAAAAAAATTATGATACAGATTGAATATTGTAACCTGGAATTGTCATGACACGGACTACCGAGAGGGTTACCAAGAACAATCCACATAAATAATTTGAATTACATCTTAAATTACAGTAATGTTATCATTATTTCAAATGGTTAGTAGACATATAACGGACAAATACATGAAATTTCAGAAAGAAATATGGAGAAAAATAAAAATAAAATTGAAAAATCATCAGTGGGGTAATCGTATTATCCGTCTTGGTATCAGGAGGGTTAATTGTTTAAAAATACAGTAAATATTGTAAATAAAATTTTACTGTGTTCCTTTCGTGTTGTTTCCTTATTCACTCTTTTCTTGCTTCCTTTGCTATTCTGACCTATAGCCACTTCTCTCTCCGTTTTCACGGATATCACATGCACAACTGGACTGGAGCGGCAATGAACTGAGACAAAGATCGACAATAAGTCAATACTGTTAATTGGCGCTAGTTTTTCTCAGTGCAGGAAACTTGACACGCAACAATACAATGAAAAATATTAATTGGTTTTGAACACAAAACTGTGTGACGCGGACAAAGACGTGGACATAATACAGTTTGGCACGAACACCAAGTTTCATGCATTCTTTTCAGGGAAATTTAACACAGTTAGTCCCAAGCAGACTTTATAGCATAATAGAGCATGCTCAGAACTATACCAAATCGTATAAAACTCAATTTCGTCAGTGGGTGGACTTAATACGGTTTGGAACGGACCTTAACATTATTTCAATTCCCTTGATGGATTATAGCAATCTCTTCCAAATAGCGTTAGACATGCTTACAACTGACATGTTTGATACCAGTCTTATTTCAATAGTGTTTTCTTCTAATTGATTAAATAATTTAAAATACAAATACACACTATAATTTTATCACTAGGCTTCGTATCCCAGCTAACTAAAGAATGAATTTAAGGACACATTGGATATATAGTATGCCGAACACAGGTAATGCAACAGATAAGGATATAAACAAACATGTCGTCGCTGCGTGTCCGTGGAGTACAGTCAACTCCCGATATTCTGAAGCTATACTAGTAAACACATGCTTCAGCCGTGATGTTCATTTTCGTCTTGATCTTTGCAGTGATTAATAATGTGCATTCGTAAGTTACGGAACTTGAACATATGCGGATTTCACTTGAAATTATTTTGTACTGCAAGAAATTCTGTCAATAACTAGCGTTCAGAGACATCTGACCTAAGGTTTTATGATCGTGTAAGCGAATTTTCCGACCACGGGATAAGTCAGAACCAAAGATAGAAAAAATTGACAAACTTTGAAATAGTTCCGCTAGTTCTCAATAGGTGGCACCATTATTGGAGCCATTAAAAAGGTGCCGGGGAAAATCAATATGTAGATTAAGAATAAATTATTCTCATAATTCACTATATCAACAGTTTCCAACTGTTTTATAATGAGTAAAGTGGTATGAAAAATTTAATTCTATAATGCACGTATATTTAACTTATGTACGACTATTATCATCGCCATCTATTCATAGAAGTAATGACTAAAGAAGCTACACTTACATCAACAAATTATCGATCACTATCGACTGTGAGGTCAGATATCTTTGAATGTCGTGTATATGACGTTATTGGTGCATGATGTAGTATAAGATATTCCCATTGTCTGATATTTCTTCATATTCCATTAGGATATTGCATATGTCGCTTATCACTGAAAACTTACTAATTTTCTATGTACTTTCAAAAAAATTCCCTAAAATGTGGATTTATCATCTTGATTACATAATTTATTAATTGAGATGTTAGCACTGAACATCATGGTAGGCTACACAAATCCATGCTAAACGTCGAGTTAATATCTTCATAATATTCAGATTGTGATGGTACTGGTTCTTTTAGATTACGTTTAACACACTTTCTGTGCCTCATGGTATTGCAGTGTCTTTCAAGACACTGTTTTTATGACGTTTACGTTTATTTTACACTTTTATATGTAATGTTGTCTATACTGACAGTGAAAATATTAGTTTGAATATCCCCAAGTACCTAAAGCATTTTACCTCTGCAATGAACTTTCAATCAGCCATAAAGATGTAATTTAAATAATGCGACTAGTAAGAACAGTGATCGATAAGGCTACTCAATATGAATGCGTCCCGGTTTTGACTTTCTAGAGGAAGAGGGCAGATAATGCGTAGCCTAACTATTTTGTATTCGAACGTACATGTACCTGCGCTATGATGTCACATGTACTTCGAATCAGGCCACCTCATTACAGTTTATATATATCTGAATTACGAAGCCTAATTATCATAGTGTAAACCTTTACTGGCGCAAAAGTACGACTGGCGTGTTAACTGGCGCCAGTATATCCATGCACGTGTACACCCACCATTATGCGCGGGTAAAAGACGCTAGCCCGGGGTGCACTGTGCTGATGACCGCTGGTCAAGATATTAATGTAATAACTAATAACTACTGTAAGCCAATTGTATTCAATTATAATTAGAGTCTGGTTGGGCGGAACAGAAGGCCTACTGGCCTTAGTTCTGCCAGATTAAATAAATAATGATGATGATGATGATTATTATTATTATTATTATTATTATTATTATTATTATTATTATTATTATTATTATTATTATAACACAGAGAGAAAAAAGAGAAGTAGGAAATAACAATAATAACACTAATCAACAGTGATTTGTTAAATGTAACATTTCTGCTGTTTCTTATGCAATTTCATCTGCTGATTCCAAAAATGAAATCAGAATTTTTCTACCACCCACCATTTTTTTTTTTGTGATTTTAGAAAATTTGATTTCTTTTTATTGTTATGTACAGTTCTTAACAAGTTAATGGAAAAAATATATATATTTCAAATATTTCATTCTTTTGCTTTAACAATTGACCTATAACTTTAGATCATTGTTGCCTGTGAAATCACAATTGTTGAAAACATATTTTATTCCTTATAAGATTGTGAGAGTTGGTATTAATTCTTACTTGAGCTGGAAGTTACATTCAAGAAACAAGTTTCATAACGTGTGTTTTCTTTGTCCTAATTTTAAGTGTGGTAAAAGTGTTGTATAAAGTGAAACATGCCTCGAAATATTGTGTAAATCACATAAACAATTTTTGTCATGTTTGTGGTTTCTGAAAGCACACAGGCGAATTTTTGCTACACTAGTTAAAAGAACTTATTGGAAAATAGGTGAGAACAGGAACTGGGCTCCTAAAATCTGTTGTATTCCATGTAATTCTATTAACTGATTAGCTAAAAGGATCCCGTCATATGCCTTTTCTAGTTCCAGTGATATGTCGGGAACCAAAGGATCATTCAACAGATTGGTACTTTCTAGATGCCACAGATCAGAAGATTACAGAGAACTTTTTCAGCGAGCTGATTCAGAACTATAACGTGTAATATGCCTCTCAGAATAACTTCTTGGATTATCATCTATTTTTTATTTCCTCAAAATCTTCTGGTAGTGACCGACGAACGTGGGGAGCGTTTTCATCAGTATTTTCCTGAAAAGGAAAAACGCTACCAGAAAAAAATGGAGCCCAAATATTCTGGCAAACTACTGCTGGACAGTCAAAGAAATAGTTTCCAAGCCAAGTATAGCCTAACATTTATTTCACATACATTTTACGTAAATAAATATGATTTTAGGGAAAATGTTATAAGATATCAATACTAGGAAATTGTGAATCAAATTTCATATAGTTACTTAAAAACCCTGTGTGATAGAAGAATTTTGAAAAAAAAAAAACATATTTTAAATCAGCACGAAAAATGCTATCTTTTAACAAAAAAATATGTTTAATTTTGTTGAGCAGTGTAATAATAATAATAATAATAATAATAATAATAATAATAATAATAATAATAATAATAAATTGCACGTTAAGAATAAAACTGATAATATTATAGATAGGCTAGTCATTATTGTGTCCGTAGCTCAGCATCGCCTCAGGACAACATGTTAAACAACTTTCGATATTAATTAGTTATGGAATATAGTTTGAAAAAATAGTCATTTTTATTTATTTAATTCAATTGTACTTAGCTATTGAGACCATTAGCTGTTTCTCACAGCTACAGCGACAAATTTATTCGAAGCGATTTATCAGAGACGTTCCATAAAGTCTGCATTTGACACCGGAACTGATAGCGCACCTAGAAATTGAAATTCTACATCCAAATTAAATCTTAATCCAAAATCGAAGTCGCAAACGACACAATGTAACTTCCCTGGTCAACAATTGTTCAGTACATATAACGCGAGTTTGCTCTCTTACATACGTGAACATAAGTGATCAAGGGCGGTGCTAATGTGCGTTTACGTGTTGCGTTGTCTACGGCAAAACCACTTCATACTCACTGCACTGTGCAAGATCAATACATAGATATGGAATTGCTGACAATAAGTTTGTAATTATGTTGCTCCTCAAAATTATATTTGTGCTTATGGTAGAACATAACCTATAAAGGCTGTTGCTATTGTTAGAAATAAAATGTTTACTCCTACGTCTCTTTAATTCGCACTTATATTCGCACTAATTGGCTGAATTAAATACAAGGTAATGCATACTTCGTAATCGCATGATCGAGTCTTGTTTGTAACTCTTAAAACAGTTATCATTTCATGGCGTTCGAAAGCGCTCAATTGCACAATATTATAGGAGAGGTTCCTGAAACCTTTTATCAGATAAAAACTGGTTAAACTTCATTTTGCCGATCCGGTAGTACTGTCAAGTCATCAATTTGTGTGTCAAGTAAAAACGGTCAAGTGTGTCAAGCGACGCAGAACCCCGAAATCAGTTCGGTAGATGAATCGGTAATGACAGGACGTCATGAAGTCAATGAGAGGACTTTTTCCTCCGACGAGGAAGAAACTTAGGACTTCGCAACAGATGGATTCATGGCATCAACCGAGACTTTACTAAAAAAGGTAACACAAGGTGTACCATGCATTCAATTCAATTCATTTCATTTGACCATTAGACATACAGTTTTAGGCTTCGTCAGAATACATTGAAAAACATACAAATACATTTTTAAAAACACTAATAAAAGAAACAGTAAAATTTATATAATACAATGAAAACATGAAATAATTTGAACTTTTAAATTAAAGAAAACTAACTAAATTGCAATTAAACTTATTTATTAAAATACAATTCCATACAAATTTGTGTTGAAAAACTAGCAACAGAATAAAAAGGATTATTTAATAACCAATTGTAAAATCTAGTTTTGAAGCTATTGATTGGTAATTTATAATATTGACTGGGGAGCTTATTATATAATTTCATCCCCATACAATGAGTAACCTAAGTGATATTTCCAATTATGAATTCTGTTTAAATTCCCTTGTAGATCTGTCGTACTACGTCAATGGTGTCAGGTCCTGATAGTGTAACATATAGGTATCCAACAAGGGAAATTCAGCTCGGACTCCTCGCGGCGCGCATGCTATACTCATCTTACCCTCCTGAAGTAGGCGTGAGAGCATGCTGGTAACGGAACATACGTCATCTATAGTAGAATAATTGGGAGGAAGTGAACGTAGTTGATCCTGAGCTCGAACCATCCGCTCTCCTTGTTGATTAGACAAGGTTGGCACGACATATCTATTGTGGCTTAAGTCTAAGATGGACATGTTGTTATAGCGTGACGGAGCCCCTGTACATTTTATCCCTCATGTGACCTATCATCTAAATCTCACAATTCCCGAATGATGAATTGGCCGCGGTGGTCCCGTGCATTGGCCACCTACTCTTGTCGCGTTTAGTCTGGGTGGGGGAGGGGGAGTGGATGAAAGCCGGAATGTTCAAGGGACGAATAGGTGGTTCAGAAGAGCAACAAAGCGGAAAATCCATTGAAGTGTAGGAATGTATTAATAGTACGTAAAAAGGGATAAATGTAATTTTGAAGTCATTAGCCTTTCCTTCTTGCTACTTGTAACCCTTGTTATGCCTAACATTCAAACAACTGTTATCCCAACACCTGAATCAATCTCTATATGCGGATTCCCATTTTATATAGAATAAGGCTGATTTACATTGACTTTACCATATGACGTACGAATTTCTATGGCAACGTGAGTGTAATTTTCATTCCACATAATATTTCATTTCTTCTATCACTCTAAGTACAATGTAGACGCATTACAGGAAACGTAGTTTCATATCATAACACCATTTGTAATATTCCTATGTTTGAATTCATGAGGTATTCTTTCTACTTTACGCCTGTTATTAATAGGATATTATAGTTAACATTTCATTTGAAACGATATTTTTATTTGCTATTACCATTATGTTGGAAGGAAATCCACTTACAGTAAATGTCTACTCAATGGCCAACATTTTACAATTCCGTGTTAGTTTTATATATAATAATAGGAGATACATTATTCCAACATCAGAAACGAAGAAGATACACTTGGACATGCCCAAGAGACGAAAGGAGATACCAGATATATTACGTATTGATAGAGGAAAGATTCCGAAATAGAGTAAAAATTGCGAATACTTTACCAGGAGCAGATTATAACTCAGATCATATCCTTCTGATAGGCGAAGTAGATATTCGTCTGAAGAAGATAAGAGGAAGACAGATGACGAAGAAATTGAACATGGAAAAACTGAAGAATGAAGAGGAAAGAGAAAATTTGAAGCTAATTTTCAAGAGTAAGTCACTACATTAGAATCCACACCCTGAGAGTCGACCTGGTTGGCAAGTTGGTATAGCGCTGGCCTTCTATGCCCAAGGTTGCGGGTTCGATCCTGGGCCAGGTCGATGGCATTTAAGTATGCTTAAATGCGACAGGCTCATGTCAGTAGATTTACTGGCATGTAAAAGAACTCCTGCGGGACAAAGTTCCGGCACATCCGGCGACGCTGATATAACCTCTGCAGTTGCGAGCGTCGTTAAATAAAACATAACATTTAAAACATAACATCCACACCTGAGTGAGAATAGTAATGAGTACTGGACTCATCTAAAGTGCTGTATACAGACAACAAAAGAAGAAATACTAGGATACAGACAAGGTATGAGAATTAAGAAACCTTGGATCAAAGGGAAAATGTTGGAGAAGATGGAGGAAATGAGAAAATGGAAAAACATCAACACATAAGAAGGTGGAAGAAACTACAGGAAACTAAACAACGAACTGAGATGAGAAACTGATATGGCGAAGGAAGACTGGATGAAATAGGAATGTAAAAAAATAGAGGACCTAGGATATGATTTAATGTACAGTGAAATAAAATGTTTGAACTTCACAAATAAGAATAGCAAATCCATGTGGTTGACAGAGAACGAAATCGGAAATGAAATAATAGACAGACCACGAATACTGAACAGATGGACGAAATATGTAGAAAAGTTATATGAGACAGGTAATCGTCTAAATGACTTGACTATAGATTACGAAGCAGCCATATCAGAAGACGAAAAAGGATTTTCTATTTTAAAGGAAGAATTTGAACTAGCGCTTAGGAAAATGAAGAAAGGAAGGGAACAGGAGTTGATCGAATCCCCATTGAACTAGTGAAATACTTCGGTAAAATCAAGAAGGAAATTCTATCATTATGCAAGAAATATATGAGAAAGGCGTTTTGCGTGAAATTTTTACGGAGGCAGTGTTGCTTCCAATACCGAAGAAAAATAATGCCAGGAAATGTAACGAGTTCAGGACTATCAACCTGATATCACACTCGAAGAAGAATCTTCTACGAATATTGAATCGATGTTTATATTCTAAGATGGAAGAACAGTTGGAAGAAGAGTAGTTTGGCTTCAGGAATGGTAAAGGTACGAGCGAGAGATGCAATTTGACTGCTACAAACAATCAGCGAAAGATAACTCGAGAAGAGTAAAGAAGTGTATATAATATTTGTAGACCTAGAAAAGGCTTTTGACAGAGTGAATTAGAATAAACTGACGGGGATCCTAAAGAGAATTAGTGTGGATTGGAAAGGGAGGAGGCTCTTCAGTAACCTTCATATGAATCAACGAGTCAAAGTCAGGATAGGAGAAGAAATGTCAGAAGGAAGTGAACTAGAAATAGGAGTACGAAAAAGATGCCCTTTACCACCTACTCTGTTCAACATCTTCTTGGAGGATTTAGTGAAGAACTGTTTTCAGAACATGGGAGGAATGATAGTAGGAGGAAGAAGAATAAAATGTATAAGATTTGCTGATGATATGGCATTGTTATCAGAAGAGGAGATGATACTAAGGGATATGCTACTAAGAGCTAAATGACAGCTGTGAACAGTATAGATTGAAGATAAATGCCAACAAGACAAAGACCATGGTCATAGGGAGAAAAGTAATGAAGGAAAACTTGCGAATTCTGAATGAGGCAGTAGACCAAGTAGACAGCTACAAGTACTTGGGGTGTACCATAAGTAACATGAGCTGCTGCCAAGAAGTCAGAATGAGAATAGCAATGGTAAAGGACGCTTTTAATAGAAAAATGAGCATCTTCTGGCGACCTCTGGAGAAAGAACTAAGGAAGAGATTAATCAATGCTTTATTTGGAGTTTAGCATTGTATGTGGCAGAAATCTGGACATTACGACGGAGTGAAGAGAAGCGAATAGAAGTATTTGAAATGTGGATATGGAGAAGGATGGAGCATGTGGTGGACAGACAGAATAAGAAACGCAGCTGTGTTAGAAAGAGTGGATGAAGAAAGAATGATGCTGAAACTGCCAGAAAGAGATAAAGGAATTGGCTGCGTCATGGTTGAGAAGAAACTGTCTTCTGAAAAATGCATTGGAAGGAATGGTGAACGGGAGAAGAGTTCGGGGCAGAAGAAGATATCAGATGATAGACGACATTAAGATGATGGATCAAATGAGGAGACAAAGAGAAAGGCAGGAAATAGGAAAGACTGGATAATGCTGGATTTGCAGTGAAGGACCTGTCCTTAGGCAGAACGCTATGAATGAATGAATGAATGAATGAACGAATGAATGAATACTAAGCGTCCTAGGGATATATTTCACCCTGAACAGTTATATAAACCACTATTTCATACGGAGTTATTTAAACAAGGAAAATCATAAAATCCATATTAACTGAAGTCTAAAGAGGTGAATGTTCTCTTTTCTTCAGTCATGTAGTTTATTCTTATAGCATATCACAACTGGCAGGTAGCCAAGTCTGCATTTTGAATGTGGCAGAGGATGTTTTTTTTTCTTCACTCTTTAAACATCAGTTGTGTTCATCAGAAGAGATTTCTAGATGTCTATTAAAATTTTGCATGATCTGCAAAAGTAGTTAGTTATCTTCCAGTAGACTTGAATGATTTGTTCGTTCACCGTACATTGGCGTTCGAAGATATGTGACCCCTACTAATGGATAGTGATCGATAATTTGTTCACGTAAGTGAGCTTTTTGAATTATTTCTTATATGAATAGACTCCGAAAATAACAGTCAGTGTCTCCAATAGTACATAAATACATCCGCATTATAATAATTCAAAATTTCATTCCCCTCTCCCGATTACAAAATGCAATAGGTTTGACGGGAAACTGTACATATTGTAAATTTATGAGAATAATTTATATTTAGGGTCTAATCTACATCATCATTTTCTCTAACACTTCTTACCCGTCCAAATAAGTGTCACATATTGAGAACTAGCGGAACTAGAGTATTTCAAAGTTTGTCCATTTTGTTATATCTTTGCTTCTGACTTATCCTGTGGTTAGAAAGTTCGCTTACATGATCAGAAAATTTTAAGTCAGATATCTTTGAACGTCAGTGTAGGGGAGACTCGGGCAAAACGAATAACCCGGGCAAAGAGAATAATGCCCATTTCTTCAAAACGCCAACAGGTAGCGCTTTCTGCTATGTTGGGGAAGAATCCCAACCAGATTTTGCTGCTGAAAATACAGTAACTTGTCATTCTAGCTAGTGAGAGGAGTCAGCGTGCGTTTGAAGAAAATTGACTGTTTTCTTAAAACATTTCACGGTAAGATAAACGTAAGTACAACATACAACGGTACAGAAACTCTTTGTTATGTGATATTAATATATAGGAGATAGGATTACTTCTAAAGTGCTGTACTTACGAAGAAGATTATTGACGTTTATGTTTCTATAACCTTAAATGAAAAGCGAAATGGCGTCTGCGGGCAAAGTGAATAGGGCTAAGTGGATATCTTATCCGCTTTGCCCTGCCACCTTTATTTGACTACATAAGTGTTAGCTGTATTTTTATATGTATTTGTCTATTGTAATAAAGCCTGTTAGATCATTTTACATAGTGGAGGCATTAAGTCACACTACTAATTAAATTATAAATCAGCAACACTGATCTTAATTTTTACTTGAAAAGGTCGTAATATGTTTTTAGATGGTTTAATTTTTCAAACGAAAGACGGAACAAGCCAAATGGTCTCAAGATGCCATGAAGAAAGCACTTGAAGAAATAAAATGTTCTAATCAGTGGTTCTGCTATCTGGCCATACAGCCATAATGTGTTTGTTAATGAAGAGTTTGCTCCAGATGAACTTACAGATCGTCCGCTTGAGACAGAAATCAGCGAAATAACAGCTGGCTCAGATTTAACAAATTCTGCGGTGCCAGCTTATTCAGCGGCTGAAGAAACAGTTAATGCTCACTCAGAATCAACCACCTCTGTGATGTTGGCATCTTCGGATATTGAAGAAATATTCAATACATCAATTACACTCAGATTTTCAGTTCCGGTTACACCAAAACCCTCAACATCGTCAGCAGGAGAACCCAAGTCACTTCTTTTGATTTAGATCAGTGCCAAAAGTGGATGCTCGAAAGATACGAGGTAAACGAAGAAAATGTCAGCGCTCTGAAATTCTTACATCTATACCGATTAAGAACGTTGAAAGAGAAGGAACTTATGGGCAGGAGCAAAAGCAGAAGAAATCCAATCTTCAGTGCCAGTGAAACGTCGACTTGTTCAGATTTGTATTTTGCATTAATCTAACGTGCTGTAAAGGGCTGTAATAACATTGCTTATATGTTTATTTAATTGTATTATCAGTGAATAAAAATTAAATAGAAATGTGAAAATGGTATAGGGATATTCACTTTGTGCGGGTACCCGGGCAAAGCGAATAATTAACTGTATTTTGTTTCTCGAATCTTATCACTGTCCATAGGTACGGGAAACGAATTGCTGTTTTTTTTTTAGATATGTGGACAACATGTGTCACAACCATTGTCATGAAGTTTTTAGTTCGGGAGCACCAAAATATAGCCTGTGGTATTGTTTATTCTTAGCTTATCCGCTTTGCCCGGGTTTCCCCTACCTACGATTATCATCAGCAATGATTTTTGAGCATTTACTCAGAAATATTTACCTTGTTTCACTTCGGAACTAGCTACCTCAACATCAATCGTAGATCTCCACTATAGTTCCTTAATTCTATTGTTGCAAAACCTCATACAAGCATATCTATTCATTCCAAGAAATTCGAAAGGATGACTATTTTAAAACGTTCATGTTTTTGAAATGTAGTCTACTCTTGAATGTGGACTAATTCGTTAAATGTACTGTGGGTAAAATGAATTCACCCTTTGTAATTTTCCTTAATGTATGCACTTACTGGAGTCATTTACTTTTCAGAGAAATTTTTGTTGGGTGGGTGAATGCCTGCTGAGAAGTCTGTTAGCTTACTACCCCGTGTTCAGGTGAAGACCGATATCAGGCCGGGACAGAGCGTTCGTGCGGTCGGCTTGTTGCTTGCACGTAATCTTTGTGGGATGAATATTCATTAGACTTTCAGCTCCTTCGAGGATGATTAGTTTATCCAAACAACCAGAGCTTGTAACGCAACATCCGGGTTGTCGATCATGCGATGGGAAGGTGTGAACTTCGCGAATACCACGAAAGGAAAAAATGTAGCAAAGAAGACACGGCTGTACAACACGCGGCTCTGATACGGTAAGTTTCACTATTTTAAGGAGAGAGGATGGTATTGTTTGGTGAAAAATGAGTAAATTAAAAAAAAAAATTAAATAGTCTGTGATATGTGCGGAATGCATAGCATAACATTTTGTGGGTATTTGTGTCCTTATCGGATGTTGAGTCGCCATTTTTAAACTTCCTACGTTATTGATTTTTAAATCATTCGCCCCCTTTTATTGTTGTTTCCGGTAAATTAAATTAAAAAAAATGTTTTTCTTTAAAATACCCTTTGATATGTGTGGAATGCATTGCATAACATTTTGTGGGTATTTGTGAACTTATCGGATGTGGAGACGTCATTTTTAAACTTCCTGTGCTATTGATTTTTAAATCACACGCCCACTTTCATCGGTTTCCAGTAACTTCATTTTTTTGCTACATTGGCAAACAAAAATGGATATAATTTCTGAACTATTAAAGATATAGGCATGAAATTTAGAAGACACATTCTATAGACTATTAGGAAACTTTTCTCTGTAACAGAATTTTATTAATTGATTTCATTTTAAAAATACGTCATTTTGTTTTCAAGAAAGGAAATCAGAAAATTGTTATTAAATTTTAATTGTTTATTTTACAAACGTAGGGACTAATTTCAAATTCTGTTACAGACAGTTTGTAGAACATGTATTGTTTTCACAAATACGTTGCAAAAAACTGTTTGAATCTATCATTAAAACAGTTTAGATATATCGGTTTTACTACAATCCTGCATTGGGTATATTTTTTTTTTAAATTTGGGCCCCCAAATAATTTTTTTTTCAAAATATTTTTATTCGGTTCAGTTGTCACAGCTATGAGCTCTCTACATACAAAAAATTAATATTTTACACCAAATAGGAAAAAACTTAAAAAAATACCATCCTCTCCCCTTAAACGAAGCAAGCGACGCAGTGAACTTTATTTCCTTATTAAGATTTTTGTAACTAAGTCTGAAAAATATTTAAAAAAAAGTAAACCTATCCTATTAAAATTTAAGATTTGAAACGTAACCTTAGAAACACTGCCCCTGTACTTATTTTCGTCCGTTGCTTCGCAGGTTGTCAATAAAATTTGGAAAAATTAAATGTATGGTACATTTAAAATAGTCAAAGTCATAATTTTTAATTTCACAGGGCTTTTCATTTAATTTATTATTCAGTGCCGATGTAGGTGACTATGATTCCTACTGCGAGAATCGATTGGTCATTGTGAAGTAGTACTACACATAGTCCTAAAGCTACGGTTTGTTTACGGCGATCATCACCACGCACATCGCCGGCGACTACAAACGCTGGCGATGGTCGTCAGGAAGATGTTTCTTTATCAGCGTACATCGCTGTCAATTCTCATTTAACTCGATTCAATATTTCTACATGACCTTCTCTAAATATCGATTATTGAACACGTATGCGGCGATGTGCGTCCTGAATTTGCTTCAGAAGCAACCTCCAGCGATCTGCGTTGCGTCCAACGATCTACATTGGCGATCATCGCTGTAAAGAAACAGTGCGCATTCATTTTAATTGCCAGCAACTCCAGGCGACAATCGCCGGCGATGATCGCCGTAAACAAACTGCAGCTTTAAGAGTCCTGCCTGAGTCCTGAAAAAAGAAAAACAATCAGTCTGCTAAACTTACACTGTGGCAAAAGTGAAATTTTCGATTTCGGTGAGAAGTAGCAGGGAGTTTTCTTCCTGAAAGCGTGCTACTTGTTTATGTAGTGATTCATTGATCGTATTACCACAGTCTAGTATATACAGTCACGAAGCTCGAGTTGTTGAGGGTGCTAGGAACAATAGACTGTGCAGGTCTATTTCGCATTGTCTGTGATTTGGCGATAGTAGCGATCCAAGTAGTTAGCAACTATCTATGAATGCATATTTACTACGTATTGAGCTTCGTGACTGTATATAGTAGACTGTGGTATTACTATGTAGGCTATTCTGTTACTTCAGCCCGATATTATATATATAGATCCTTATTTTCTACCAACGTCAGTTGAATAATTAACTTCGGAATTCTGCAAATGAAATTAATAGCATTTCTCACTTCACCGCTTTTTCGTGTGAAAATGTAAAGTTGTTTAGATGTGAAGATGGGCGTAGAGATTTACTATTGAAGCGTTTATTCGAAGAAGACCAAACTCGTAATTTTATAATTTTACAGGATGAACAAAATACTGAATATCTAAGTAAAAAATACCGACACAACATAAATTCTTTAATATCATATATTTAAAGCACTTTGATATAATTTTATTCTTTCTGCGATTGTTTGAAAAGTGTTTAATTATAATTAGAATATAACAGATCTGGGCTCTTCTTCTACAATACTATTTTAGAAATACAATTCCTCTTAAATCCTTATTATTAATAGGCCTATAATTTGAACACAAATCATATTCTAAGCTATTATATTGAGTAAATTCAAATAAATGAGACGACATACTATGGAAACTGGAGCTCCATACTACAAAAAGTACCATATTGTTAAATTACTGAGTTATATTAATGAAATAACAGTCTTATGAATTGAAGCTGGCAGGAGAAAGACATAGCTGTAAAAGTCAGGGACATAATTCTACAAACTGAAATACGGTGTTACGATAAGGTAACAAAAACAATAATTGGACTCTTCTTCTTCTTCCAGTTGATATAATCATTAGGCCTACATATTATTTGCTGGAATTATAATTAAGACTGGGCCCTTTCTCTACTGTGTCTTCTAAAGAAAAAAAAAAATCAGATGAAAAAATTACTAGTTGGGCTCTATTTGAATAGCCAGTTCAATTGTATAAGATTTAATTTCTCAGAAGCTATAGCCATATAAGATTAAATTCTTTATTCCAAACGACAGCGAGATTACACGATACTTTCTATTTAACAACATCGTATCTTGGCTATTGTTTTCCACACTTCTTGAAATTATATAGTTATATAATCTCAGAAATTCTATGTACCTACTCGATAAATCTCTATTATTCAATTATCCAAAGGACGCGGAGACAGAAGCATCTCTAAGCGATCTCTAATTCCCCGTACGCTTCGCATATGTCAAACAGAGAATTTGGCTCTGTCCAACATGGCTGCCGAGCGGACAGCTACTTGTTATTCCAACCGCCGCGTGAGGTTGGCACCTGTGTCCCCGAGCCCCGGCTTAAACCACAGTAATCCCGCCTCTATTGGCGAGGCGCTAGTCACGTGTGTGCATGCGTGCACGCGTGCTTTCGGGAATGCGTGCGTGTTTTCCTTTCTGCAGTGTAATTCCGTCTTCAATATTCAGTGGCACGTACCTAGCAAACGTGTTTTTTCGTGCCCGTATAAAATAAAATTAAATAAAGTAATTCTCCCTCACGGCTATAAATAGGATAGGAAGAAATGTTGGGCTTTACTAACTCGCTTTGTGTAGAAAGTAAGCAAAGTTGGAAAACTGTAGTGTGGGTGTAAATTTTTAACCATTTTAATTTTCGACCTACAGACCACAGATAAAAAGCATCACATTACCTGAAAGTTAGAAGTTCTCAGATTGTAACCTAAAAATAAATAAACAACACGCAATGGTAATGGGCGTCAAGAAAATTTCATTGAAAAGGAGGAAATTCGCTCTTTCATTAAGTATTTTTCGGTATATGGTATCACTAAGATCACGTACAGATATGGAATTAAAATTTGAAGCGAGTCTTGATGGGAGTCCACCTGTATGTATGCAACAATTTCACAAGTAGCATATATGCAGGGGCTCTTGTTTACTGCATATGTGCAGTGTGTTATAAGCTGAACTTACACAATAAGGGAGCTTCAAATTTTATTTCCGTATCTGTACATGTAATCATATTTTGAGGCATAAGTTCTGCTTCCTAAAAAAAACCGTCTCCTATGTCTAATGATAATCTTGTAAAAGAAAGGCACTACAATAACCGCAATTCTCTCCTACGGTAATTTCGCTCTACAAAAATGCTCTACGTATGTTAATGAGAACAGATAAACACAAATACCATCATTTGTGTATTTTAACAAAGATTTCAAAACACATTTAGCAAAATTAGACCTTGACTTTCAATTATGAATAGAAATGAAGATGACATCTCACCTGCTTAATGGCTTGTTTCGCTTCTGTGCTAGGAAAATCACTTAATATCCCGTTAGCTTAGGTGGAGTCTGTATACCGAATTTTGACAAAAAAAAAATTGAAATTTTGGTTTTTATCGTTTTTCGATAGCTTAATATGTGTAAAATGATAATAAGATTTTATTTATTTTAATTGTCAACTTTTAGCCCTATCTTCAACAAAAATATTGTAAGTTAATAACTATTAATGCAAAAAATGTTATCAATGATTTTTTTTCCCAACCGCTCAGTGGAATTTTAAATTTATTTCGCCGATTATATAACAGTATATATAAAAGTTATATATCCCCTATTGTTTCTGTGTTTGTATCTTCTATCACTTCTGAAAAAAGTGTTCCCAAAATTGAGGAATTTACCATTGCAATTTATAGAAAATTTGACACCATTTTTTTGCACATTCTTATTTTTGTGATATTGGTGCACTTTTTTTTTTTCATAAATTATTGTACCCAGAAGGCTGAAATTAATATACAGTGTAATGACATTTTACACAATAGGTTGAAAAATTAAGATTATTTCTATCTTCAGCAAAAATATAAAATAATTTGTAGTAATTTTAATGCAAAATATATTATCAATGAATTTTTTTTTTCCAACCGCTGAGTGGAATTTTAAATTTATTTAACTGGTTGTATACATAAAGGTATATTACTTATGCTTTATTTTTTCTGCATTAGTATCTTTTATAACTTCTGAAAAAAAATACATCCAAAATTGAAGAATTTAACATTGTAAGATATGAAAGTACATTCTCCCCTTAACTTAACTCGTGAGAGGAATTACCTAATATTTTAGTAGTAAATATGTGCTATACCTGCGTTAAACTCTTTGGATGAAGTCAATCGAGTCATCCTTGGTGGTCAAATTGCTGCAATGTCTAATAAATCTGAGATTCAAGGGCTCAAACCTTCCCAATAACAATACACAGTCTTAGCATGATTTTCTCCACGAAATATAATAATCCAGGGCTTAATAGAAGAATCCAACATAGGAGAAAGAAGTCTATAGCGTAATTTTAGCGGTTGATGTCGTCGATATCAAAATTTAATTATGTTAGTCATCAATCTCACCTACTTATATAGGTCTACGATTAATAACCGCTTTAGACAAAGGCGACATTAAGTACAACAGTAATAATATAATAATTTACTTAATGGATATGAGCCGGATGTGAGCTTTAGCATGTTATGTCCTCTCTCTTGTAAGGTCTACGGATCAACATCGAGCAGCAGGACTTCAAACATATGTGACACCAAGAATATGCCTAAACATAACACCAAAAACACAGATCCTGTCCATATGACAGGGAAATGAATTTACTCTTCTCGCTGGGAACTGGAGATGGCTCCGCTAGATTTTTTGGACACACTATCACTTGATTCAGTATCAATAATATGGAAGTGAATTAATATGTATATATATAAAATTAATGTGTATACTAACTTGTGTGTTCATAAGTTTACAATAGCGAAACGGCCGACTGTCAAAGCTGTCATTTAACTTTGTAACGTCCACACCTGTGGAGTAACGGTCAGCGCGTCTGTCGCGAAACCAGGTGGCCCGGGTTCGATTCCCGGTTGGGGCAAGTTACCTGGTTGAGGTTTTTTCCGGGGTTTTCCCTCAACCCAATATGAGCAAATGCTGGGTAACTTTCGGTGCTGGACCCCGGACTCATTTCACCGGCATTATCACCTTCATCTCATTCAGACGCTAAATAATCAAAGATGTTGATAAAGCGTCGTAAAATAACCTACTGAAAAAAATAAACTTTGTAACGTATAATATCGGTCAGAATGTATAGCAACAAAGAAATAAAAAAATGATGACTCAACTCACAATAAAACCTTCGACATGGATTATTTGCAGGAATACAGGGTTGTTTCCGATATCTGATAACGATATTTGAATGACGTCATGTGTGTCAGGAGTCACACGACAACTGAACTGTGGTCAGCGGTGACAGACCAGTAGTTAATGATTTCATAGTCACAGTGCACGGTGTCTTACAGCACCAATCACAAGAAAATCGAGCCTTTTTGGGAGGGGTACTTTAAAAATCTTTGCGATGTCAGGCATCGTTAAATGAAAATCATAGGAGCCTGCAGAAAACGTGTTTTGTTATTTCCAAGTAAGGCATCTTCTGTGTATTTAATAAGACTGGCAATTCTCGAATGAGATTAATTCCAGAGGAAAAAAAAAAGCAAGAAAATCCACCCCTCGTCACAAGCCACACTACCCCAGAAGATGACACAAATTAATCCCATCCGAGCTTTACCAGTCTTATTTATAGAGACCGGATTTTTATGTAATTATATATTATATTCCTTTCAACCTAACCGTATATAAATAACAAATCTATGCGAATCTTGTAATTATTATTAATGTATTAAAATTTGATACTACATATTTTTACATATTTACCCTCATTATTACATAAATCTACATATTATTTAGTGGTTTTATTCATTTTTACTTCTCTAAAAATTATAAAAAAACTTCTGCTGGGAAGTTTACAATTTGAAATACATAGATTTAAGAAGCCTTTTTACCTACCCAAGAAAGGATATATTTCGGGACGAAACATATCGTCCTTAGTTCCAGGAAGTAATAGAGGCACTCAACCCACACCGCCCACTATAAATATGAGTGAACAAAAAGCAACCTTTCTCATACAACTACCTTGTATTGTAAAAATCACTCGGAAAGTAGCGTTGCCTTCATGCGGTGGAGTGAGACGAGGACGACATGATTTGTCTCGAACTGTAATTGTTCTGCACATGTCTTAACAAGCAGTTCCCATGC
Source organism: Periplaneta americana (assembly GCF_040183065.1). Classification (NCBI taxonomy): domain Eukaryota; kingdom Metazoa; phylum Arthropoda; class Insecta; order Blattodea; family Blattidae; genus Periplaneta; species Periplaneta americana. The sequence continues at coordinate 102,204,614 of NC_091124.1, forward strand.
AATTTGCAATCTTACCCACCCTCTTCCTAATCCTTCCAGGGAAAACCCGTGTCAAGTCTAGCATGAGCCGCAATAAAGTAGCCGACTAAACTAAAGTAAACGAACAAACTGGAAATATGTTGAGGGATTAAAATAAATAGCTTTTCAAGTTATTTCTTGATCTATTTACTTTAAATTTAGTAGACCTATACGGAAATGAGATTTTCCGAACAATTAGAAAGTATGGTTCTCGGCTGGAATAATCCTACTCTTCTGAATGAGACAGGAATGTCACTTTTCAAACAATAGTTTGTAAATGCCTGTAGTTTGAGATTTTATTAGGTACTTTGTTTCTTAAAGGGAGCAGCTAAAATACATATGTCCCACATCTCCTCTTATTTTCTCATAATCCAGTACAGCGAAACAGTACTTGCACTACTGCTGTGTCATTGATTTCACTAGTTCTCTAGTTTTAGTAATTAAAATATAAAGTGCAAGTGAGTTTACCTACTGCTTTTAACTAACTGAATTGGCCCCTGTATCGTCAACCCTAACGACAAAAATAAAATCATGGATTGTGATGGACGAAGCTTTCACTACAGATGGAAAAATGGTAATGTGTCAATTGTGCGGTAAAAATGTCGGGTGCTCTATGAAATCACAACTGGAGAGTCTTATCCTATATCTGCCAGATAATGATATTAAATATTTTCATGATTTTATATATTTTGGTATATATTTAGCTTATTTTTCTTACTTAAATATGTACATATTTCACACCTTGATATTACATAAAAATCCGGTCCCTACTTATTAAGTACACAGAAGATGTCTTTGTTGGAAATAACGAAACCACGTTTTTTTGCAGACTTCTATTTGGCCTATTTTCACTTAACTGTACTTGGCATCGGAAAGGTTCTTAATGTACCCCTTCCAAAAAGGCTCCATTTTCTTGGGCATTGGTGCTGTGAGACACCGTGCACTCTGACTATGAAATCACTCACTACTGGTCTGTCACCTCTGACCACAGTTCAGTTATGTGACTCCTGATACACATGACGCCATTCCAAAATCGTTATCAGAGATCGGAAACAACCCTGTAAACATTCTACATTGTTCCAATATGAAAATCTGTTTCAACATACTCAATGTGTTGGCGTTTCTAAAATACGATCCAGTAAAAGAGTAAAAATTCAAATTGGAGGTAAAACAATAAAATGTTAATGCACAGAAATGTCTGGATTGCCATTTTTCGTACGAAAGGGCAAGGATATTCAGATAAAAATTATTTAAATATGAGGTGTTATTAAAATGAAACGGATTAAAATGAACTAAGACTGAGGATGTACGATATTTATATTATATTCCTTTATACGAAAACGGAATTTGAACTAGAAGGAAATAAGATGGATTGAAATCAGACAAACATAGAAAGACAGTGAGTTACACTTATTTTTGTCAACAAAATACTGGAGTTTTAAGTTATTTCAATTTTACATTTTTATAAACAATAAATAAATAAATAAATAAATAAATAAATAAATAAATAAATAAATAAATAAATAAATAAATAAATAAACAAGAAATACATACATACTCTACAATGGATATGCCACTAGAGCTAAATGACAGTTGCGAGAAGTATGGGATGAATATAAATGGAAATAAGATGAAAACCATTGTTATCGAGAGAAAAATAAATAAGATATACGTGTGAATTCGAAATGAGGCAATAGAATAAGTCAACATCTTCAAATACTATGTATGTACTACTCGTATAAGTAAAACATGAGCTGCTATCAGGAAGTCAAGAAGAGGATAGCAATGGCAAAGGAAATTTTTAATAGAAAAAGGAGCATCTTCTGCAAATCTCTAGAAAAAAGAACTAAGGAAGAGCCTACTGAAGAGCTTTGTATGGAATGTCGCATTGTATGGAACAGAAACACGGATATTACGGCGAAGTGACAAGAAATTACTAGAAGCATATTAGAAATTTTGATTTGGATAAGAAAGGAGGGTGTGCAATGGACAGACAGAATAAGAGATAAAGCTGTTCTATAGTGAGTGAAGAAAACATAATTGCGAAACTGATCAGAAAGAGAAAAAGAAATTGACTGGGTCACTGGCTGATAATATACTGCCTACTGAAGGATGCATTGGAAGCAATTGTGAACGGGAAAGAATGTTTGGGGCAGAAGAAGATATCACATAATAGACAGCATTAAGATATATGGGTCATATCCTGATCCTGAAAGGCAGGTAAAAAATATGGAAGATTGGAAACTGCTGGGCGTACTGCCCGTGGACAGAAAATTATGAATGAATGAAAGGATCTCGGTCGGGGCGACGGAGTGCTAAAACGCAAAACGAAAGATATCTGGCTCCTCCATTTCAATGCTCTGGTTACTGCATGCCTGTGTGTAAACATGCTTTTCTTCTAAAAATAATTAGTTAAAATTTTGATAACTCTCTTTCCCCTCACCGTTAACTGTGACGTTGCACAGAGGCAGAGACATAATGGGAGATTTGTACCAGTTTATAGGAAAAATGATTGTAATAGATGACCATATCTACGTCTTTAATTATAATTAATTTAATTATAATTAGCTATCATTGCGGATATGCATAATGTATTTTTCTTAATACCCTACCTTACTGCCTAATTCTGTATGCGATCGATATTTCCTCCATAACTTTACTTACAATGATTTATTTCGCATGGTGACCTGACAGCAGTACTGATGTCAAATGGAGAATTATCAAACGTTTATGAAGGTGCGAAACAAGAAGCTTAAGTGATGGCACGTATAGGAGTTTAAATAAAATGAAAATAGTGTTCTTAAGAATGAATAACATATTGAGAATTACAGCACCCAACGAAGTCGAACACATTTTTTCATTACAAATGTTCGCTCAGGTTTTGAAAGGAAATTTAGCCTCCTGCCATTGGAATTAAGCGCGAAAGAGAGGAAAAACTGACTCGTGAGAAATTGATGACAAAACAGATGGCTCATGAACAGTGAACAAAACCGAGGGGCGGACGGGGACCATATATATAGAGAAGCTAACAACGGTTTTGCGGTGTACTGCTGACACACAATTCTTTCTTCATGGAAGGAAAATGATTAGTAATCTGAAAGAACAGAAGTGACAACGAAGAGAATGGCGTATGTAAAACAAAGGACGCCTGAACGAGACCACAGTCATGGCAATAAAGAGACTTCTTTCTTCCAATTGCAATAGCTTTTATTCCTATTACGTCAATTTCAGTGATACCTAGCAATTCATTTCATCATAGCATTATTATTATTATTATTATTATTATTATTATTATTATTATTATTATTACCATTTTGTTTTCTGCGTTTAAAATCTTTGAGTTTATACGTCGATACGCATTTAAACTGGAACATTAAAGTAATTCATAGTACCAAAAAGAATATTTCCATACTTACTTACAAATGGCTTTTAAGGAAGCCGCAGGTTCATTGCCGCCCTTACATAAGCCCGTCATCGGTCCCTATCCTGTGCGAGATTCATCCAGTCTCTACCATCATATCTCACGTTCCTCAAATTCTTCTTAATATTATATTCCCATCTACGTCTCAGCCTCCCCAAAGATCTTTTGCCTTCCGGCCTGCCAACTAACACTCTATATGCATTTCTGGATTCGCCCATACGTGCTACATGCCCTGCCCATTTCAAACGTCTGGATTTAAAGTTCCTAATTATGTATGTGAAGAATACAATGCGTGCAGTTCTGCGTTGTGTAACTTTCTCCATTATCTGTAACTTCATCCCTTTTAGCCCCAAATATTTTCCTAAGAACTTATTCTCAAACACCCTTAATCTCTGTTCCTCTCTCAAAGTGAGAGTCCAAGTTTCACAACCATAAAGAACAACCGGTAATATAACTGATTTATAAATTCTAACTTTCAGAATTTTTGACAGCAGATTAGATGACTAAAACTTCTCAACGGAAGAATAACACGCATTTGCCATACTTATTCTGCGTTTAATTTCCTCCCGAGTGTCATTTATATTTGTTACTGTTGCTCCAATGTAGGCCTATTTGAATTTTTCCACTTCTTCGAAGGATAAAACTCCAATTTCTATATTTCCATTTCGTACAATATTCTGGTCACGAGACATAATCATATACTTCGTCTTTTCAGGGTTTACTTCCAAACGTATTGCTTTACTTGCTTCAAGTACAATTTCCGTGTATTCCCTAATCGTTTGTGGATTTTCTCCTAACATATTCACGTCATCCGCATGGACAAGCAGCTGATGTAACCCTTTCAATTCCAAACCCTCTCTGTTATCCTGGACTTTCCTAATGGCATACTCTAGAGCAAAGTTAAAAAGTAAAGGTGATAGTGCATCTCCTTGCTTTAGCCCGCAGTGAATTGGAAAAGCATCAGCCCGCAGTGAATTGGAAAAGCATCAGACAGAATCTGGCCTATACAGATTTTCCTGCACGTTTCATTGACACACATTTTAATTAATCCAACTAGTATCTTGGGAATACCAAATTCAATAAGAATGTTACAGTATATAAGAACTTCTCTCTTAACCGAGTGATATGCCTTTTTGAAATCTATGAATAGCTAGGTACTGTAATGCTTTCCGTACTACACTCCTTATACATCATTCGAAAATTTCTCCAGCTATGACTGAAAAAATACAAGTGGAAACACTACTAATGCCCCAATTTGACTATAATAATTTTCTACTGACTGACTCAATGTCAACAAGTCGCAAAAGTTACATGTTCATAAATTCTCGTGTTCGCTTTGTCTGCGATGTCCATTGCACTGACCACATTACCCCATGTTTCCAAACTATAAATTAACTACTGCTTAAGTAGAATGTAGAAATTTTTATTCCTTTGTTCTCTTTTTGCAAATCCTTCAGATCTCTACAACTACTTACCTTGGCTCTCGCTTCAGTTACCTCTCTTCGTATCACAATCTCTACACACGCACGTAAAATAGCCGCATATTAGCCATAGCAACTAGAGGTGGGGATATACTAACGCAAAAAATTATTTTGAAACAGTTGCTTGCTTGGAACTATTCTAAAAAATAACAGCACCTTGGAATACTCACTTACAAATGACTTTTAAAGAATTCAGAGGTTCATTGCCACTCTCACATAAGTCCGACATCAGTACTTATTAGTAAAATCAATCCAGTCTCTACCATCATATCCCACCTCCCTCAAATCCATTTTTATATTATACTCCCATCTACGACTCGGCCTCGTTTAACCACCTTGGAATACTTCATTCCAATATAACAGTGCTGTTCTGAGCTAGTGCAAACTACTTGCTCTTAGAAAATACTCGTTTCATTTTGGAACTACATTATTACAACACCTGTTCCACACAATGTAACATGTTTAGCACTATTGGGAGCAGAAAAGGGAATCCTTTCGTCATACTGAAAGAAATGTTAGAAACTGAGGTAAAAGATAAATAGGAAAGATACGCGGAACTTCTTTGAAAAATATACAAATTCATGTTAAATCTTTCGTACACAACTTTTAACACTTGAATATAAATAATTGATTAAATGGCGATCTTACTCGTGTTAATTTTGTAAGCATGTGCGTCTTATAGCTGTTTCGGTGCTACTTGACACCATCCTCAGAGCCTACTATATCTCGGCGCTATCTCAACTTCGCTGCCTGTTGTGTGGGTGCGTTCGTGTGATGAAGAGTTGTGTCAAATAATGTGTGTTCTGAAATTGATCTGTGTGTTGAGAATTTGATTAGGGTTTGAAGATAATTTGTAGCTATATAAATAATTGATTAAATGGCGATCTTACTCGTGTTAATTATATAAGCATGTGCGGCTTACAGCTGTTTCGGTGCTACTTGACACCATCCTCAGAGCCAAATAGATCTCGGCGCTATCTCAACTTCGCTGCTTGTTGTGTGGGTGCGTTCGTGTGATGAAGAGTTGTGTCAAATAGTGTGTGTTCTGAAATTGATCTGTGTGTTGAGAATTTGATTAGGGTTTGAAGATAATTTGTAGCTATATAAATAATTGATTAAATGGCGATCTTACTCGTGTTAATTATATAAGCATGTGCGTCTTACAGCTGTTTCGGTGCTACTTGACACCATCCTCAGAGCCTACTAGATCTCGGCGCTATCTCAACTTCGCTGCCTGTTGTGTGGGTGCGTTCGTGTGATGAAAGATTGTGTCAAATAGTGTGTGTTCTGAAATTGATCTGTGTGTTCAGAATTTGATTAGGGTTTGAAGATAATTTGTAGCTATATAAATAATTGATTAAATGGCGATCTTACTCGTATTAATTATATAAGCATGTGCGTCTTACAGCTGTTTCGGTGCTACTTGACACCAAATGTCAATAATTCATCTACAGAATAGAAAGTGTAAGATATTAAGTAATTTTTTAGTTTTACCTTAAATAATGCAGGGTTTTGGCTATGATTCTTAATGTCTTCAGGAAGACTATGGAACATTTTTTATCGCCATGTAACGTACTCCCCTTTGAAAGCATGATAAATTTGATGATGGCGTATGAAAATCATTTCTTCTGCGGGTATTTATACTATGTATGGCTGAGTTAGTTGGAAAATTTTCTTTATTACATAAGAGGAAATTTATTATAGAGTATATGTATTGATTTGTTAAGGTTAGAATCTCTAATTTTTTCAAAAATAATCTACATGATTCTCTAGCCTTTGCTCCAACTATTATTCAAATGGATCTTTTTTGTAGTAAGAATATATTTTTACTATCTGCAGAATTTCCCCAAAATATTATTCCGTAGGACATAATGGAATGAAAATAGATACTGCTGTTTAGAAATTGTTGTAACGACCTAATTGCGAAGCATGCTGTGCTAAGTTTGGGGGTTATTTCTTTGATATGATTTTTCCAATTTATTGTATTATTAATATGCAAACCAAGAAATTTGGTTGTTGATGTTTCTGGTAGAAGTATATTGTTGATAGTTGTGTCCAGTGTTTCAGAGATTAAATGTGAAGTGGCTTTAAATTGAATTATGTTAGTTTTATTAATGTTTAATGCTAGTTTATTGGTTGTAAACCAGTCATAAATTTTAAGGAGAATTGTTTCTGTTTTATATTTGAATGTGGCAAAGTTCTTGTCTATAATTATGATACTTGTGTCATCTGCAAATAGTATAGGATAACCTATTCCTTTTATTATGGGGCCAAGGTCATTTATAAAAATTAGAAAAAGAAGAGGCCCTAATATAGATCCTTGTAGGACCCCTGTATGAACATTTCCCCATGTTGAAGTAGGTTTAAAGGAGTTATTAAATGCGTTGATTTCCACTTTTTGTTTTCTGTTTAGGAGATATGACTCAGACCATTGATATGCTATGCCTTTAATACCATAGTATTCTAATTTTTGTAGTAGAATTTTATGGTTAATATAATCAAAAGCTTTGGAGAAATCACAGAATATCCCTCCTAATTGTAATTTTTTATTAATATCTTCCAGAATTTCATCAGTTAAATTAAACGTTGCTAGCTCAGTTAATTTATTCTTTCTGAATCCAAATTGTTCCGGAATGAGAATGTTGTATCTATCAAGATGATGATATTCTCTCTTATATATAACTTTTTCGAAGACCTTTGAGAAGACTGGTAGAAGGGATATGAGTCCACACCTGTGGAGTAACGGTCAGCGCGTCTGGCCGCGAAACCAGGTGGCCCGGGTTCGAATCCCGGTCGGGGCAAGTCACCTGGTTGAGGTTTTTTCCGAGGTTTTCCCTCAACCCAATACGAGCAAATGCTAGGTAACTTTCGGTGCTGGACCCCGGACTCATTTCACCGGCATTATCACCTTCATTCCATTCAGACGCTAAATAACCTAGATGTTGATACAGCGTCGTAAAATAACCCAATAAAATAAAAAAATAAAAATAGAAGGGATATGGGCCTGTAGTTTTCGGGCGAGGTTCTGTCCCCTTTGTTGAATAAAGGAATAACAACTGAATATTTCAGTCGCTCTGGAAATACATCATTAAACATTGCCACTGTGCACCTGTGTATAGTATAAGGTACTCCTTTTTTGGAACTGTTATTTGCAACCTAGTACTTTCAAGGAACTGGAGCAGTTCGAACTGTCACAAGAAAATAACAACTTTTCCCATCTCTAATACCAACACATAAGACATTATCGTATTCATCATCATTCACTATATCGCTATCGCGTTTGTACACCTGTGTATAGTATAAGGTACTCCTTTTTTGGAACTGTTATTTGCAACCTAGTACTTTCAAGGAACTGGAGCAGTTCGAACTGTCACAAGAAAATAACAACTTTTCCCATCTCTAATACCAACACATAAGACATTATCGTATTCATCATCATTCACTATATCGCTATCGCGTTTGTACACCTGTGTATAGTATAAGGTACTCCTTTTTTGGAACTGTTATTTGCAACCTAGTACTTTCAAGGAACTGGAGCAGTTGGAACTGTCACAAGAAAATAACAACTTTTCCCATCTCTAATACCAACACATAAGACATTATCGTATTCATCATCATTCACTATATCGCTATCGCGTTTGTACACCTGTGTATAGTATAAGGTACTCCTTTTTTGGAACTGTTATTTGCAACCTAGTACTTTCAAGGAACTGGAGCAGTTGGAACTGTCACAAGAAAATAACAACTTTTCCCATCTCTAATACCAACACATAAGACATTATCGTATTCATCATCATTCACTATATCGCTATCGCGTTTGTACACCTGTGTATAGTATAAGGTACTCCTTTTTTGGAACTGTTATTTGCAACCTAGTACTTTCAAGGAACTGGAGCAGTTGGAACTGTCACAAGAAAATAACAACTTTTCCCATCTCTAATACCAACACATAAGACATTATCGTATTCATCATCATTCACTATATCGCTTTCGCGTTTGTGGAATACCCTGTCCGGTAACATCAGAGACTGTCGGAATTTAATAGTATTCAAAAACAAATTTATTAAACATCATCTTACTGCGTCGAGTACAATGCAGTATAGGGTAAAGGTTGGTAATATTGTAATATGAGTAACATTGCGTTAGTTGTTTTTGAGGATTTATTACAATTTTACTGAGCGAGAGGAAGATCGGTTTTTTGCGTCAACGTATTAAGGGAATGTTCGTGGACATGTTTCTGCACAAAACCGGTTCTCCTCTCGCTCAGTAAATATCACAATATTACTTGTATCACAATTTTACCAACCCTTACCCTACTCAGTATTCTAACTTCTTGTAGGCTATATGTTTCGAAATAGTTATTGTTTTATTTAGCTTGATATTTTTACAATCAATTACTTATTTTTAGATATTTATTCACTGTATTCAGTCATTAATATATTAGGTAGTCAATATATTACATTAGTAGCTACTTTTGTGCCCAATTGAAATCTTGAGATCTTATTTTATTGTATTCTTGCATTCTTTTTGTATTTGTAATTTTATTTATATTTCTTATTCATTTGTTTCCTCTGCATTTGTTATTTGTAAATATAAAGTGTGAATCATTTCTTAAAATTGGCGACAAAGCCTTACATCCAAAAGCAGGAAATAAATGATAAAATGATATTCTACAATAATTATTTTGCTCAAAAAATATTATTTTGAGAACAAGACAAAACAATATATTTGTTTTGCATTTTGTTGTATTTGCTCTAAAAATAGGACAGAAGTCACACTATGGATAGAAGATACGCCAAAGACATTTTCTTCACGACATTTATGCCGTACTCATTGTGTTTAATTAGAAATGTGTTTTTTTTTTGCCGTAGCGGAGATGGTCACACCGGTTCAGAGAAACAGCAGGAGCAGTATAATTCGAACAGAAATATACGCAGAAGTGTGGAAAAGTTTAGAAAGAAGAGAGCTTGAAAGAATGTAAATTCATATAAAGGATCGAACAAGTACTCAAATTCGAGCCGCTCAGTACTCATATTTGCTCTATGATAAAGCATGAAAATAGTGTGTCTATGTACAGATAGGAAATTAAAATTTGGAGCGAGTCATGATGGGAGTCCACCCGTATGTAGGCAACAATTTCGCACGACGGTCCACAAGTAGCATGTATACAGGGGATCTTATTTACTGCACATGCGCATTGTGTTGTGAACGAAACTTCTACAATGAGGGAGCTCCAAATTTTATTTCCATATCTTTACAGTGCACAATGTACATATAGATTGAAGGTGGAATGTAGTGTGAAAACCGAAAGAGCAAACGGAGAGAAAGAAATTAACCAGAGCCAGGAAAAAGAAACAAAAGTCTCAATTGGACTGGCTCGCCAATTGAGAGTAATCGAGCTAGCCCATTAAGTGACGTTACGGAACGTCCTTGTTCTTATGGGATTCCTTACGCTATTCTTATTCTTATTGTTCTTATCGGATTAATAATATAAGTTTCAGGTTTTGTTATATTTGGTGCACTAGTTCTGATTTAAGTTCTGTCTCTTTCAATTTAATATTTAGGTACTTCATGATTTTATAATTTTGTGTAATAATTCTTGTTATAATATAAATAGCCTTCCTTCCTTAAGGTACAGTTTCCCTGGAAAAGGATGAGACGATTGAATATTCCTAAGTCTCAGATGTAAGACACTGCGCATGATCGGAGACCAGAGCACCGATACACAAGATAACGAATATTGAGTTACTTAAATTCAGGCTATTTGGTTTGTTACTAGCATCGTTCCGAAATTCAATTAAAAAACTGCAAAAAATATGATAATATTACGTAAATAAATGATAAATATATACATAAATCGTGTAGTTAAATCGACAATGGACCTTCATGACTAGATCGACACTCCGCACAGAAAGGAAAGCTTTCATGTCGTTTCCATAGCTCAGACGGTAAGACTTCTGCGTGTTGTGTAGAAGAGTGCGAGTTCGATTCTTAGTCTACACAACAATTTTTTTTGTCTAAATAACGTTGAAATAGCTAAGTCACGTTGAAATATAGTTTTACAAAGTCCTGAGATTAAGTGTTAATGATCGCAAACAATACAAAATTACAAGTTATAAACGTCAATCTAATGAATGCATTTATATACACACATATATACAATGTAAATGCATATATATTAAAAACTAACAATTAAAATGAAATTAAAAAAATATATAATAATAGACAAACTTTTACAAAGGTTTAGAGTCCTTAGGCTATGTCATTTGTTGAGTAATTATTACAATAATTTATTAATAGCTTTCCCATATGTGTAAGAAATGCACTCGCAAAAAACAATTTTTGTTAAAAGTATGGCTTTGGATTATTTCATTCTCACCCCTGCAGTTAATTTTAACTATTTTATCTATGTGTTTGCATTCAATTTTATTCATGTTATGATTGAATGTATAAGCACTATTGCAGTTATTGACTAATTACATATATTAATACTAATTATTAAATACATCTGTTAAGTAACCAATTGCAGTATCTTTTGCAAAATCTTGAATGTTTAAGTTGTCAATAATATTTCTGTACTATATACTATAATACGTTAAAAGAATTTGCAATAGATTTGGGATCCTCTACTTTATAATCATTGGTTTTAATGAAAAAATATTTTCTTTCTTAGGATATCTACAAGTTTAAATTTAATAATATTACGAATAGGTTTAATTGCATTATCTGAATTTTGTACTTTTCTACTCAAATATATTCTATTTCCCTCTTTCATAATTTTTGATAAATTACACTGTACTTCTTGCAGTATTTAAGAACATGAAGATCATTACATTGCAACTCATTACATATAGATTCTTCTTTTTAATACATGAGATTTTGAAGTCCCTGCGTTATCTACATGTTTTAACTTTTGAATTTTTTCACAATATTGAGTGGAGAACATCCACTGAAGTGATTATGAAATTAAGTGAAAAATTCAATATATTTACTCTTAATATCAGTAGTACCAGTATCATATATGTTTTTCCAAGATTCATTTTATAAATGTAAATAATCACTAGATACAGCAATTACGATCCTTTCTTAGTTTTTAAATTAATATTTTGAAATTGTTCAGTGACATTGGAAACACATAGGATTTGTTTATCATGGTCAGACAAGCCATTGATTATAGGTTCTATCGAATAGGAATTCAGTCTAATTCTGTGTACAAAACGTTTATCAATGGCTGTGTTACTTCAGCTTGTATGCTATGGGAAAATGACCCTACGAATAAGGTTTCCAGTTTCAAGGAGTGAATTTAATTTACTTTTACGGAAAAGTTCCGAGAGATAATCTATGTTTATGTCACTACAGATCACAAATTCCATATGAGATTTCTAAAGCCTTTTCTTTACAAATTCAATGTTGGCTATAAATATTAATAAATAATGTAAGAAATATGAATGATTGTAGTTAGAAGTCTGATTTACATTATAAAAAGCAAGAAGTTACATTCCTCGGCAAAATTCGAAATTTCGATGTTTGGTTTTGTCGTCCAACGCACAACCACGGACCTATTCAATGCTTATGTTAATAACATACAATTTAGCTGTAGCAATGTGGTGTCATAACTTAGGGTTTGTTTATTTAATGTAATTAGATTTAATTTGATTAGTTTCGCAACAATTGGACTTCCTGTTATATCCTGTTATTTAGATATTTAATTTAGGGTTGATTTATTAACTCTTACTATGCAAGATGCCTCTTATTTCAATAATTCTATATCATGTTAAATAGTCATTGTCTACACTAAAGTATTATCGTCATCTCTCATTTCTCATCGTAATGGCGAATCGACGTGACATGAGACAGCGAGTTATAGCTCTAGTTGAGCCTGGATATGGGGCTAGATCTGCTGGCCGTTTGGTCGGTGTTCCTGGAAGTACAGCCGCGAGATGGGTTCATCGTTACCAAAATTTTGGGGAGGTCGAAAATCGCCCTATTCCTGGGCGTCCGCGGATTTCTTCATTGGAAGAGGATGCTCTTTTATTCGAGACAGTTCGACAGGACACCTTTCTGACTGCTAACGAAATAAGAGCAGCATCTTACTTTCCCGGCTCTTCACAGACTGTGATCAGCAGGTTGAGGAACCGCGGTATTAGGAGCCGGAGGGCTGCGCAAATGGAAATATTTGGGGGAAGCACAAGCTGTCGACCGTCTTGCCTTCGCTACCAATCGAGTGGATTTCGATTGGAGAAATGTAATTTTCTCCGACGAAACAACCATCTCGAGTGATTACGAAGGTCCTGTCCGTGTCTATCGTGAGGATGGTCTCCGACATGATCAGTGCTATGTGCACCGACGTGAAAGATCGGGGCGCTTTAGCATATCGTGTTGGGGGTGGATGTCTTACGATGGACCTGGCGTTATAGAACGCATCGATGACCGGTTTAATGCGGAAACTTACGAGCACATTCTGGAAAATATATTCCTTCCCTCCGCCCGAGAACGTTTTCCCGAAGGAACATTGCTGTTCCAGCAGGATAACCATCCCGTGCACTATGCTGCAAGCATTCAAAGATGGTTTCAAAGGAGACCCGAGATCGAAATCATTAATTGGCCTCCGAAGTCACCTGATTTGAATGTCATCGAAAATTTATGGGCGGAATTGAAAAAGAGAAGGATAGCCACCTATGCCCACCGACGCCCTCGAAATCGAGACGAATTGTGGGATCAAGTTGTTGACACCTGGGAAGATCTCGCCGGGGATCAGAACTTATTCCACAATCTCGTGACATCCATGCCGGATCGACTTAGAGCTGTAATAGACGCTGATGGCATGTGGACAAGATTTTAAGTTAACAGGTCTCTTTTTGTTTCTTATGATTTTTGATTGAGGAAGAATACTTTTAACTTCCAAGTAAGATTTATTTTTTGACGAGGTTCAGCCCACTTGTAAGACCCAGAAATTGGGCATAAATTATTCCATATCTTTCGACAAATTAGACAGTCGAGGAACTCTGAACAAATTAATTACACCTCAATAAAAAAAAGTTTTACCTGGGATCGAACACGAGAAGTTTCGGTTATACAATGGAACCGGCACGCTACTATATGAGCTACCGAGACAAGACAGTGATAGCAGCAGTCCAGAATGTAGATCCCTTAGCAGGCATTTACCATTCGGTACAGTGAAGCAATGATATTTTGGGACTCGAGCTATGTTGTGAAATCCTGGCCTTAAATGGCAGTCTTCTTCGTGATCCTTATTCTGGTCCTTGTCCTTGTTGTGGTCCTTGTAACAATTCTTGTACTATCTGTCATGTTATGTATCCCTACGTCGATATCGAGTGAACCGCGCTGTAGAACTTTAACTTCCGACGACCAAGAATCGTCTCATTCTTTTTCAGAGTAACTGTACAAGCCGACATATCTCCTGCTGTATCTGACTTGTCCTCATATGTCTGGGTAGTCAGGACCGTCAACTTCACAACGAAATATGATCCACGGGGACATCATTTTACTTTTACTTCAATTTTTATTGCACCTGAGTTTTTTAATGTACTTCACTCCCACCCCTTCTACTAATGAAGTTCCAATCGTCCTCCACTGAGAACCAAGGCTGCATATGCAGTCAAAGTCGCCTTACGGTCATAGTAAACAGTATTGAGTTAGTATAGTACGTTCCAGAAAATTATATAGTCGCCTTTTCCAGTGAAGAAAGAGCTTTCAATATTGAATCATATTTTCGCACAGATACTGTGTGTTCGTTTGCTTATGCCGCATCCCAGTTTCCCGCACCTGCTTCTGCTCGCCCCTCTGTAAAGGCTAATGGGTGGGCTGTCTTAGATCTTTTCTGAAAAGATTTTCTGTTAGGAATTGAACGTCTACGTAATATTATACAACTGTTTAAATAAAAGGACCTCATTAAGTATGTTAACTGTCACGTGATTTCCCCCTTTTCTACGATCCTGCGACATAACCACTTGGACGAACAGTAGATAGCATGTCTGAGTAATTTTATCTTTTCCGACGGGCAGAAGTGAAGATTGAGTTTACAATATGTAAGGTACGTACTCTTTTATAGTGTAGGTACAGAAATATTTCGACATGAGTTACCGATACGTTGGACGAAACTGGTAATTGGAATTAGGTAAAATAGGCTGTAGTGCGATAATATGCACAAAAGAAAAAGCCTATATCAAAATGAACAGCCATAGTTTTAAAAAATGTGTTTAAATATTCATATTATGATTATTTTTCAATTTAAATTCACTCTCTATAATATACACTAATGTGCTGTAGACGGTATACTTTTCACTGCATAATCAATGCATCAGATTGTATAGTTCAGTTCGTGAGTAAAAACACTTATTTTTAATAGTGTACTGTATTTGTAATAAAGGAAAACCTAATGAAAATTATCAAACTCAAAATCGTGAACCGGAACCACTGTTTGTCACCTCCTTCCACGACCGGAGTAAAGGTAAAGGTATCCCCGTAACATGCCATGAAGGCACTTGGGAGGCATGGAGATAGAGCCCCATGCTTCCCATGACCACGGCACTAGAATGGGGTGGTGTGGTCGGCACCACGCTCTGACCGCCTTTTACCCCCGGCAAAGACCCGGTACTCAATTTTATAGGAGGCTGAGTGAACCTCGGGGCTGTTCTGAAAGTTTGGCAAAGAGGAAAAAAATCCTGTCACCACCTGGAATCGAACCTCGGACCTTCCAGTCCGTAGCCAGCTGAAATAAATAGTTCACCTTAAAAAATAGTCACCTTAATTTTAATTTACGCTTTATACACAACTTTTTAAGTTATTCTTGAATTTCTTTAAGGAAGGACAGCCCTCAAAAATCGCTGCAGGTAGGCCATTCCAATCATTTATAGTTCTATTTAAAAATGAGAATTTGCCTACGTCGTTCTCTGTTTCCTACAAAACATCCGTTTTCTGTTTCCTATATATGTAAAATTAAACTCAACTATAAGCATATCAGAACCACAAATCGCCGACATTTGTCATTCTCAGTAGTCTACAATTAAAGGAATGCAATATGTAATTACATAAGAATCCGGGCTGTAGTTATGGGTCTCCAATCACATGCAATATGCTTAGTCGACGTAACTACTTACATTTCAGGATTAAAATTGAGAAAACCAAAAATTAAAAGGTAACCTACTTGCCCACAGACATACTCACAACCTCAGAGTTTTTTTTAAATGGATATTGAGAAGGAAGAAAAATGTATTACAATTTGTTATCAATTCCGAAAAGGAAAAATCACTCACTGTCCAAGATTCCTGATTAGTCATTATATCGTAACAGATAATTTTACATATATAATTTTACAATTATTACTTTGAGTATTTCTATTTTTTTACACAGTAATAAGTTTTATTGCAGGGCTGCAAGGACAAAAAAACAGTTAAAAATGGATCAAATGAAATATCATGTGTCTTGTTTCACAGACTATTAAAAACAACTTTGAAAGAAAATCTATTAGTATTCGATTAATAGCCGAAGGATACTGTGGTCCATACGAGAATACTGCGGTTATCAAAGCACGCTTAATTTGACTTGTAAAGTGCGCTTCTGAAAATAGTATGTAGTAGCATAGAGCTTGTGTTCCCAGTACCTGTCCATTCATTTATACCGCTCGACCGTGTGTTCGGCAATATTAAAAAAAGACGAGCACCATGGAAATAATTTTTACTCCTGTTCAGTATCCTGTGATGATATCTCAATATAACACACTCATAGAAATGGGAGAAGATTGTAAAAATTTGCATTAATAGAAAAATGTGATGTCGCTTCTACAGTTGAGCTTATACACATGCATGAATTATGAACCTAGGGCAGTAAGAAATGACATTTTAAACCTATAAGTATTATATCATATAAAATACTGAAATGAAGGTTTAATAAGGAACTTAACCACCAGAATTTATATACGATAGAACAAAATATATCTACACTATTGTTTAAAAATCTATAACTGATCAAATATTAAAATATACTATGAATAATGTGAGCTAACAAATTTGGTCTAAATTTATAGGAGACTAATATATCTGAACATTATTGAATGATAGATGAATTAATAAAATGGAGACATTTGGAAAGTGGACATATATATTATGTACAGGCGCAATAATAAAGTGAACAAATCTTAACAGTGGACATAAATATATGGACAAAATTGTTGTGGACATTAAACTCAATTGGATTATAATTACAAGTAGAAGAAAATTTAGGGTAAACGTATATATTATAGACGAAATGTCACTGGACATTTTGTCTGGGATTCTATTTATATATTCGAATACCCTATAATAAAGTTCACATGCAAGATAATAATATGTATAGTATAGCAAATATAAGAATGTCCATTTGATATAATTGTAATACAATATTTGCGAGAATGACAAGATTTATATTAGAGACCACAATTCTTACAATAATTCAAAAATCATTATTTAACCGTATAAATTCCAGTTCTACTGCACAAAATATGTTTTTCGTAAGTGCAGTAAACTTTTAGAAATTGTAATTTGTTGGGTTTAATATAACACATGTTATAATGGTCTATAATGGTCTTAATGAACGCAGAACTTTACACTCTTTTTCTTTACTCTTTCGAATTCTGCACACCTCAACACCAAATTACCTTTAGTCTCGTTTCTTTTATCTATACTCTAACCACGACGTAAATACCAGATCATTTATCTGTGGCACGCTAAGTAGACATCTTCATAGAACATCTCGTTATTCATCATCTTTTACAGTACCCACCTCGCGTCAATGGAGTTCCTTGTCACAAAGTATTAGGGGCTGCAAGACAATAAACACCTTTAAAAACAGCTTAAAAGATAACCTTATTAGCATTTCACTCCAATCATACTGATTTAAACTATCACTGACTACATTGTTACTTCTTTCTTTAGACATCATCCTGATTGTGCTGTATTTTCAAAATTGTCTCATAATAATCTCTTTCTATTATCTAGTATTATTTGAAATATATTAACATTCTATGTATTTTAGCTTCATTCTGCTACATAGTTTATTTCAGTGTTTAATTCATAGTTCATAGTATTTTGTTGTTTAATTCGTAAATAACTCTTGTATATATGTAACTCTCATCTAAATCAAACTGTTGAATTCTTTTTAAGTTCATGCATATGTATATACTCACCTTTTGCTGGTTGAGTGGAAGAGAAGGCCTTACGGCCTTAACTCTGCCAGCTAAAATAAATCATTATCATTATTATTATTATTATTATTATTATTATTATTATTATATTATATTTTTATTTCTGCATCTTTCAACCTTGCCCATTTCCTTGATAACAGATAGGCGTGTCCCAAAATGACTGCTCCGATGTTAATATAATATATTTCAGAAAATATGTGAGCTATAGGAAAGCAGTTAGTCTTAATAGACAGCTAATAATAATTATTTTCAGCTTTAGGGGCAGAGCCACGATAGCGCATGCGTTGATTATGGTTCGAAAATGTCACTGTTAGATAATCGAAACATGAGATAACTTTTTGTCCTGAATTTCGCAGCTCATCGTTCGGTTTTGACAATAGAGAGGGGAAGAAGAATTAATTTGTCAGAAAATGGTGTACAACCTCACTTCCACCTTCATAAGCGTGAGTACCTCAACGAGCATCTCCCTCCACCCAACCTTGATGGAAAATGGTGTACAACCTCACTTCCACCTTCATAAGCGTGAGTACCACAACGAGCATCTCCCTCCACCCAGCTTTGATGGAGTGTCTTTCATATTCACCTGACCAAACGCCCTGTGATTTTTTTCTGTAGGAGTATGCAAAGGACAACATTTGCATTCCTTCTTTAGCCAATAACGTGCAGGTGCTACGGCGTCGAATTACAGCTGCAATACAGACGATAGATAAGGCCTGGCACTAATACCTCAATCGTGTCACTGCAGACTACCTCCTAACTCCCCACTCCACCTTCCCCGGTTGATACAGTAATGTTTTGGATCGATAAAAATAGACAGGAAAATAAGCATTGCTCAGTAACGGATGGTACAAGGCATCATAGCGTTTACGAACTTTCGACTCTCGCTGGTCACCTGAATTCCACCACTGATGCACAGTACCTTACTGTGCGTTTGTTTTTAAGGCAGTGTAAGCGAAAAGGGCATGGGCGGGGATTTTTCCGTTTCCTTTCACTTCCCCTTTGTGCTCAGGACTTCGACAGATGATGCCACGCTGCACAGAGCGGGAGAGGAATCGGAATATCGCCTAGATATGTGCCGTGTGACCAGAGGTCCACATGTCGAAAACTGTTGTATTAATAATTCAGTAGTGATATATTGTGAAATCTGAGCAATGATTTTGAGACGCGGTGTGTTGTCGGTGATAAACTGCAAATTTGTTTCAAGACAATCGGCTATAATTTCGTTTGCAATTTTTCATATCTTTGCGTTGTAATAGAAATGTAGGAGTGATTATGTAGTGTTTTGGAATGTATTATCATACTCGTAGAATAGGCTTATACGGATCATTCACGAGGACTTACCGTCACTTGCGGAGTTTCTTTCCGAAGACATTCTGAGCAATAAATGTCATATAAACATGAGTCTTAATCTCAATATTTTCAGAGTTACACTAATTTGAAGTTGTTAGTAAAATACCTTTTTTCTTTAGTTTTGAGAGTAAAAGAATATTGCAAACAGATAATGAACGATTTCTTTAATTTGCTAGTATTCTGAAGCTAAAGATCTGTTGTTAATTGCTTTGTACAGATTTTGTGTTTCAATTTTTAACTAAAAATTACATTATTCTTACGCACTTATAAAAAAAATTGTTACAAATGATACGACTTTAGGAACTTGAGTCTTTACAGTTTAATTATGTATCCTGATGTACAGTCTTGAAAAATTTACAAGAGTGGCGTTATTTGTAACAATTGTGTGATAAATGCGTAAGAAAAATGTAATTTTGTGGTTAAAAATTAAAAAAAAATTCTGTACGAAGCAACTATGAAATTCACAACACATTTTTAGCTTCAGATTGCTAGCTAATTAAAGAAATGATAACTTACTCCTGAATAGTCCATTCTTTTCCTGTAATATTCTTTTACTCTTAAAAATAAATAATAAAAGTACGGTATTTTACAAATACCTATCTTCAAATTAATGTAACTCTGAAAATATTGAGATTAGGACACATGTTTGTATGATATTTTTTGCTCATAATGACTTCGGAAATAAGCTCCATCAGTGACGGTAAATTCTCGTGAATCATCCTGTATATACTGTTGACTAGATCCCATGTTGTGTCATTGTTTTCATATAGTATCTGTATCTCTTGCCCATTTGTTTAGATATTTTAAATTTATGTTTACAAGAACGCGTAGTGTATGTATAATGTTGCTGTATCTCCCTCCCACAGCACAAAGTTTATAAATGACTAAGGTTTGCGGGCCTCAGCTGTAGAACTCTCATCAATTCATAGAGCGAACTGCGTGATGCATGTACGCAATTACGTCGACGTCATCCGTTATGCTGACTTATTAAATAGGTCTATTATTGCAATATGTGGCTTTGAATCTGGTGATTTAGCAGACCGTGCTCTAGAAAACAGGCGCTTGATTAATGCATATTGAATTAATATTTAATGCGGTCAATAATTTAGTTAAACTATCTATCATATTCACCACGCTATGCTTCAAGAGTAGACGATCTTGTTCATTTTACTTATTTCATAGTAGGTTATACTTCTTTATTTTTCATTACTGGTACGTCACATCTTTTAAACCATTATTTAAGTTTAGGCAACTACATCCATATAAAAAACGTATAAAAATTATAGACCTGAGATTTACTCACACATTCTAATACGAGTAATAATAATAATAATAATAATAATAATAACAATAATAATAATAATAATAATAATAATAATAATAATAATAATAATAATAATAATAATAATTTTCTTCACGGTGAAGGTATAGCCCTATTGTCTCTGTTTCAGTTTCAGAGTTGAAAGAAAACATCTCGCCAATTTTCATTGGTCGTCCTATTCTCCTCTTTCCATTTGGATTGCAATAGAGGAGAGGAAATGGTAGACAATGTGGTTACATTCTCTCTACATGTTGTTTTCATTTATTCCTATATTCTTGTATGACCTCATTTAAACCATTTAGTTTCAATTAATTTCTTTTTTCATTGCTGTATTTATGATCCTGCTATCAATTCAGCAGCCTCTATTCTTTTTTGTTTTCCTTTTATCAGCGCCCAGTATTGGAACCGTATCTTAATATTGGGATAATCAATGTTCAATAAAATTTAGTCACTGTATCTTTTGTTGCTTTGCCCCAGAGAATCCTCCTCACTGTACCAGTAAGCTAATCTTTTGGATTCTTGCTAATTCATTCTGAACACCTGTAGATCTCAAATGTCAGATATTACTACCTAAATAGCAAAATTCAGAAATCTGTTCCAATATATATATATTTTTTTTTCTTCGGAGGAGGGCCCGTAGGCAAGCACCGCAGCCTTAGGCTTACTGTACAACCTTCTTTATTGGGATATATTTGAAGTCATTAGGACCGCTCATCAATCACGTGATTCACTGTCTGGTGCCATTTTATCGATTCAGCCACATAACAAATGTTCCATATGACCATTTATTGTCCATGATTAATAGAACACTGTTGTTCAGTCAACTATTCGAAGACAAGTTTGAACCTCATAAGTGATAATTAATATTTGAGGAGAAAAATTCGCTCCGGCGCCGGAGATCGAACCCGGTCCTTGGTTCTACGTACCAAGCGCTCTAACCACTGAGCTACGCCGCATTCTATCCACAGCACCGGACCGAACCCCTCTCCTTCGTTGTTTCCCTTGTGGCCTGACTCCAAGTTAGGCATACATGTTGACGCATATGTCCAATGTCTATATGTCAAATAATAATTGTCAATATCACAGATATTATTCTGTGGGAAAATTAATAAATCGATAATATTCTCATAAGTGATACCAATAAGGTACCACTCATGAGACAACTAAGCCAGGAGATAATGGGGTAAAGATGTCAGTTCCTTTCCCCCAACTTTACATACATCACTAACTGCTAACATATTACACTAATCACTAAGACTTCAGATGTATATAAACAATTGTTCTTCTGACACATATCGTCAAGTGAAATGTACAACCTGGTAATTGATGCACATGCCAGAACCTCAATTGGAGACAGAAATAGAATATTTGAGGTCAAAAATAGTAACACAACATGAAGTATTGGGACGTTAGCCTGCCTGACCGTGAAACGAGCGGGGCCGAGTTGAAATCCCGGCTGGGGCAAGTTATCCGGTTGAGGTTTCTTCAGAGGTTTTCCCTCCACCACATAAAGTAGAAATGCTAAGTGACTTCCGGAGTTGGAGCTCGGACACATTTCGCCTTCATTAGCACCATTTCAATGATCAAATTCAAAAGTTACAAGTTGACCAGGAGAACATGGCGGACGTAGTTCCAGTATTCGCTTCTATCTGCGGGAGCTGCACATATCCAAGATATGCCATCAGCGAGCTGTAGCAGACAGGGGTGGAGTGTAGCTTGCTCGGAGAGATGGCGCTTCTATGTTCATTTGGTTGATTGGTCACTTGACTTAATCCTAGAGATGAGGAATATCTCGGAAAAAATCCAACTAGGTAATAAATCCAAGAGGGATTCGAATCCTTACCCATGTGCAGCCTTAGGCTACATTTCGAGTCCAATCCTATACCATCTGAGCATGCCAATGACCTGGTTGATTGATTGATTGATTGATCATACTTCAGATGTAGTCGAGTACATTCTACTTGTACTTTATTATTCTGGCTTTACTAAAAGACTCGGTTTCTGGCATGGGAGGCCTGTGAGATGGTATTCATTAGCGCCAAGCCCGAATGATAGATGAGAATAGCGACTAGAAGCTATATTTCAACGTGGTCACAAAGAAAGCCATTCTGAGGACTTTTTCACTCTTCGCATTCATTTCTTAGATCCGATTTGATCATATTAACACATAAAAGTAAAAATACAAACTATTCTTACCTCTATAGAACCTTATATCTACTAATACACATTCACTTACAGTTGGCGACTGTAATGATGCCTTCTAGTATAGGAAAAATTTCGTTCGCCATCATTACCTGTCTATCTTTGGTCTCGTTTTCAAAATTTATCCACCCACCATAATCTAGACACACGATCACAACACTCTTCTTTATTATCCATATCCTCCAACCGAACATTTTCATACTCATCTTCTTTCACTGTGGCTGTTCCTCGACTTTAGAATTCCCTACCGAGTAATGTAAGGAACTGTCAAACATTAAAACAATTTAAGAAGAGATCAAGGAAACATTTTAAAACAATTCTCGTTAACAATAGTAGCTCTTTCAAGTTTATCAATGTTTAATGCATATATAAATTTCCTCCCGGGTATTATTTACACTTGTTACTGTTGCTCCATGATCTTGCATTTTCTCCATCTCTTCAAAGGATAAATTTCCAAACTTTATATGTCCATTTCGTACAATATTTTCGTCACGAGACATAATCATATACCTACTTTGTCATTTCGAAATTTACTTCCAAACCTATTTCTTTACTTGTTTCAAGTAAAATTCCCGTGTTTTCCCTAATAGTTTGTGGATTTTCTCGTAACATGTCACGTCATCCGCATAAACAAGGAGCTGATGTAACCCGTGCAATTCCCAACCCTCTCTGTTATCCTGGACTTTCCTAATGGCATATTCTAGAGGAAAATTAAAAAGTGAAGGTGATAGTGCATCTCCTTGCTTTAGCCCGCAATGAATTGAAAAAGCTTCAGACAGAAACTGGCCTATACGAACTGTGCTGTGTATTTCACTGAGACACATTTTAATTAATCGAACTAGTTTCTTGGGAATATCAAATTCAATAAGAATATTATATAAAACTTCTCTCTCAACCGAATCATATGCCTTTTTTAAATCTATGAATAACTGATGTACTGTACCCTTAAACTTGAATTTTTTCTCCAATATCTGTCGAATAACAAAAATCTGATCAACAGTCGATCTATTATACCTAAAATCACACTGATGATCCCCAATAATTTCATCTACATAAGGAGTTAATCTTCTCAAAAGAATATTAGACAAAATTTTGTACGACGTCAACAAAAGTGATATTCCTCGAAAGTTACTAAAGTTAGTCTTGTCTCCCTTTTTAAAGATAGGCCTAGGTGCAATTATGGACTTCTTCCATTGTTCTGGTAAAATTTCCTTTTCCAAAATAATAAGTACAAGCTTATAAATTTCGCTATATATTATTATTATTATTATTATTATTATTATTATTATTATCATCATCATTATTATTATATTGCAACTTATTATTATTATTATTATTATTATTATTATTATTATTATTATTATTATTATTATTACCGTCACCACAGTCATCATTGGAGTTACACACAGTGGACTCTTGCTAATCCGGCAATTCCTTTCACAGAGCTGTGTGCCAGATTAACGAGAGTGCCGGATTACTGAGAATGCATAAAATATGTTGCTTAATTATTGACTGAATTTAATGTTATAAGCTGCTTCAACCACACAACAAAATGAAACTAGAATATTCAACATGTGGCCGGAGCAAAGTACCTCGCAACTCGTGACGTCACAAGACCTAGTAACCCGACCTCTTCTATGTCATTGCAATAACAATTAATATAAGCTCAAACTAATAAAACCCTTATAATTTTATTTGCTTAGACGTTAAAGGCGTTCCACCAAAATTCCTGAGTTCTTTTAAGAAGTAGGCCTACTGTAAGTAATACAGTGTAACACATAACACTGGTGCGAATTCCTCAGAGAACTATTCGTATTATAGTAGAAGTCATGGGAAGCACACACACTAGAAGGAAACGGATAATTGAGAGGTCGGATTACGAAGACCGGATTAGTAGGAGTCTAGTATATTTAACCGTTCTTTTCAATTACATAACATACTAATTGCAAAATATGGAGCAATAGTGAAATAGCCTGAAATACCGGGAGAATATCTGTTATAAGATATCTGTACATCTGACTTGTAAATAAAAGTCGTCACAACATTAAATTTGAACCGTCTTCTTGATGTAACTTATTGACGAAATTTAATAAGAGAAATTACTCACACTTAGTTACTTGGAGGACGAAACGAATGAAGTATTATGACTATGACAATAATGTTCCCTAAATTTTTAATTTTATAAAATTTAATGCCTTTATATAAATATTTATTTTTAATTTGAAGACTTTTGCAAAAATTAATACAAAAATATTTAGTAATATAAATGTCCCATATTTTAAACAGTTTGTTATTTAGAGGTGTTACAACTATAAATACTATTAATTATTTACATTGCCACGTTTGTTTCTTTTTAATACGGAGATGTGAGAACAAAAGGTGATATAACATTAATCTGTACAGATTCTGTCTTCGATGTTAAAGACGATGGAACTAATAGTTGCATGATAGTTACCCGCTAGGAACACAGTAGTGGCAAGGTTATTCCATAACAAGTCAAATATGTCTTACTTACTTATTTACTTACTTACTGGCTTTTAAGGAGCCCGTAGGTTCATTGCCCCCTCACATAAGCCCACCATTGATCCCTATCCTGAGCAAGATCAATCCAGTTTCTATCATCATATCCCACCTCTCTCAAATCTATTTTAATATTATCTTCTCATCTACGTCTCGGCCTCCCCAAAGGCCGCCCAACCAACACTCTATATGCATTTCTGGATTCGCCAATACGTACTACATGCCCTGCCCATCTCAAACGTCTGGATTTAATGTTCCTAATTATGTCAGGTGAAGAATTCTATGCATGCAGTTCTTCGTTGTGTAACTTTCTCCATTCTCCTGTAACTTCATCCCTTTTAGCACCAAATATTTAACTAAGAATTTTATTCTCAAACACCCTTAATCTCTGTTCCTGTATCAAAATGGGAGTCCAAGTTTCACAACCATACAGAACAACTGGTAATGTAACTGTTTTATAAATTCTAACTTTCAGATTTTTTGACAGCAGACTAGATGACAAAAACCTTTGCAATCGAATAACACGCATTTCCCACATTTATTTTGCGTTTAATTTCCTCCCGAGGGTCATTTATATATGTTACTTGAAAATGAATATATTACATAGTTTAAATAAATATATTGGCCTACATCTGTAATATACAGTTCATTTCAAACTAAATAATTGAATCCAATTGTTTCTTTGAAAGGACATGTCACTAATTTTCATAGTGTAAAATTAAGGAAATTCTTAAAAAAAATAAATCATTAATATATTAAAAGCTCTTCTCAAAATATCACATGGGTACCTCATTAACAATCATAAAAAATACAATTTTTTAAACCTCTTAATATAGTATTTTGTTGGTTTCACAAAATTTACATCACTTGACTGATGCCCTTGAAAGAAAGAGAGAGACAGAGATAAATAGCCCTATACTTTCTCGACATCGCAAACGTTACAATATTACACATTAAATATTAACAAACATGAACCTTATAATCCTTATGTGATTTTTTTATAGTACACAGTGAATATAATTTTGCAATTTTTCCATTGAGTGACACCTTGTTATATGGAAGAAAAAATCTTTGGTCTATATTTGGAAAAACTGCATTCCACTTTGGCTGACACAGTTGCAGCATACTTCAAATTAGGCACGTCACTTATGTGTACATCTTCAATGACGTCGTTAGGATGTGTTCGATAACACATTTGAAATTTAACTAAGTGTGCTATATCCACTGTGTTGATGTGAATATGTCTATAATTTCGGTCCAATACTAGGATGTACTTGTTCTATTATTCGGCATATCTCTGCAAGAAATATGCCCGAACTGCTGACTGACACACTTGAACACAACTGCACTGTTTAGTTGTTTAAACTCTGACGGAGCAAATACTGTGCAGGGTTTGAAATAATTTGCCAACAGGTTGCATGTAATTTTCATTGACTGAAATGTACTCCTGCTTGATCAGTGTAGTATCTCCCTTAAGTTAACAACAACTTTGGCTACATATATAATATTTCACCATTATTTTATAGTACTCCAAATCCTTTGCCCTGATTGTGACAATAATGTTTCCTATATCTTTAATTTTATAAAATTTAATGCCTTTAATTTGAAGACTTTTGCAGAAATTAATACAAAAATATTTAGTAATATAAATTTCCCCTTCAATTTAATACATACAGTCAATTTTCCTACTAGAATACAAAAAGGATCGATTTCTGCAATTGATAATATAATTATAAGGAAAGATAGATTAGATAGTTACCCGACAGTTCCCATTATAAATGGTCTTTCAGACCATGATGCTCAACTAATAAGAATAAACGATAGCATTCCTGCATCAAAACACCCGAATAAATTCAGGTTAAGGGTCATAAATGAAGAATCTTTAAAGGACTTCGAAGCTAAACTAAAAAATGAAACATGGAAATCAGTATATGATAATGGTGATATGAATAGTAAATTCAATGTGTTTCGTCATAAATATCTTTGAATCCAGTTTTCCTGTAAAGTACAAAAATTCTCAAACATCTAAAAACAATTGGATTACACAAGGCAAAAAATCTCTTGTAAAACTAAGATGTCTCTCTATATTCAAAGGAGAAATAGTAATGACTCCAAATTAATAGCTCACTTTAAAAAGTACTCTAAAATATTACACAAAGTAATCTTAAAAGCCAAAGAACTTTACTATAACGGAATTATTCTAAACTCGAATAATAAAATAAAAACAACTTGGAACATAATAAAAAAGAAAGTGGAAAGTGTAGAAGTAAACAGCATGGTTACACTCTTGTAACAGATAATACAAAAACATCAGATACAACAGAAGTTGCGAACATATACAACAATTATTTTCTCTCAATAACTGATAACCTAAACATCTCACAGAATAATAATAATAATGCCATCGATTGTTTGAGAATATCTATTCCTGTATCTTTCCCAAATATTGAAATTTTTCCAACAAATTCACGAGAAATAATTACAATTCTAAAGCAATTAAAATCTAAAAATTCCTCGGGATATGATGAAATTACTAGCAAAATATTAAAAGCCAGTTCACAAATAATTGCCAAGCTCCTGTCTTATTTATGTGACTTTTCAATGTTTAATGGTGTATTTCCAGAGCGACTGAAATATTCAGTTGTTATTCCTTTATTCAAGAAAAGGGACAGAACCTCGCCCAAAAACTAGAGGCCCATATCTCTTCTACCAGTCTTCTCAAAGGTCTTCGAAAAAGTTATATATAAGAGAGTATATCATCAACTTAATAGATACAACATTCTCATTCCGGAACAATTTGGATTCAGAAAGAATAAATCAACTGAGCAAACGACGTTTAATTTAACTGATAAAATTCTGGAAGATATTAATAAAAAATTACAAGTAGGAGGGATATTCTGTGATCTCTCCAAAGCTTTTGATTGTATTAACCATAAAATTCTACTACAAAAATTAGAATACTATGGCATTAAAGGCATAGCATATCAGTGGTTTGAATCATATCTCCTAAACAGAAAACAAAAAGTGGAAATCAACGCATTTAATAACTCCTTTAAATCTACTTCAACATGGGAAAATGTTCATACAGGGGTCCCACAAGGATCTATATTAGGGCCTCTTCTTTTTCTAATTTTTATAAATGACCTTGGCCCCATAATAAAAGGATTAGGTTATCCTATACTATTTGCAGATGACACAAGTATCATAATTACAGACAAGAACTTTGCCACATTCAAATATAAAACAGAAATAATTCTCCTTAAAATTTATGACTGGTTTACAATCAATAAACTAGCATTAAACATTAATAAAACTAACATAATTCAATTTAAAACCACTTCAAATTTAATCTCTGAAACACTGGACACAACTATCAACAATATACCCCTACTAGAAACATCAACAACCAAATTTCTTGGTTTGCATATTAATAATACAATAAATTGGAAAATCATATCAAAGAAATAACCCCCAAACTTAGCTTAGCATGCTTCGAAATTAGGTCGTTACAACAATTTCTAAACAGCAGTATCTATGTTCATTCCATTATGTCCTACGGAATAATATTTTGGGGAAATTCTGCAGATAGTAAAAATATATTCTTACTACAAAAAAGATCCATTTGAATAATAGTTGGAGCAAAGGCTAGAGAATCATGTAGATTATTTTTCAAAAAATTAGAGATTCTAACCTTAACAAATCATACATATACTCTATAATAAATTTCCTCTTATGTAATAAGGAACATTTTCCAACTAACTCAGCCATACATAGTATAAATACCCGCAGAAGGAATGATTTTCATACGCCATCATCAAATTTATCATGCTTTCAAAGGGGAGTACGTTACTTGGCGATAAAAATGTTCAATAGTCTTCCTGAAGACATTAAGAATCATAGCCAAAACCCTGCATTATTTAAGGTAAAACTAAAAAATTACTTAATATCTCACACTTTCTATTCTGTAGATGAATTCTTGACATTTCACAGTACTGTGTAAATAGTATAATACTATTAAATGGTAAATATATTACATTGTATAAAATATTATTTTTGGTAATTTCATAGAAGACGGGCACCTGGTTGGATGTACTAAGTATTACCAACTTTTTTACTTTTGAGTTAAATGTTAGTGATTTTTAGTAACTTTTATATATTAGTTCTAGGTTTTTATACTAGGTGTCGCATTGATGATGTTTCAATTTGATTGGTTATAGTTGTCATTTGTTCTAGAATTTTCGTTAATTTTGAATGGGTAATGACGGTGTCAATTGGTCTTGGTTGTTTGACGTGAGTGGTGTTCTACTGTTTTGCTGGCTAAAGCTATTGGAAGTTTGTCATTTTATGATTTTCTTTCGATTTGATTGGTTATAGTTGTCATGTGTTCTAGAATTTTCGTTAATTTTGAATGGATAATGACGTCAGTAAGTTGTTCTTGGTTGTTTGACGTGAGTGGTGTTATATTGTGCCTGATGGGTAAAGCTATTGAAAGTTTGTCATTTTATGATATCTGTGAAAGATGTGTGAACATAGAACAGAGTATTAAATTTTATGTCGATTTTGGTTCAGTTCTTTCGCTGGTGAATAAAAATTGTGTCGATTGTTGACGAGAAAACTGTTCCTGTGATTCCAAGAAATTGTTCATTGAATTTTCCGTACAAGTTAAGGTGTAATAAGAGTTCAAAGAGAATTTCATTTTGTGTAAATACATGGTTTAGTTATGTGAAGTTGACTGTACGACAAAGTGGTGGTTTAGTTCTTTGTTGGCTGCATGCTTTAAGTTTAGATTGCCTTGAAGCCTGTGTCATAATGCAAGTGAAGTGGTTGTCTTTGAAGACGTCAATGAGGATTGAATTTTGTTTGATTAGGTGATAAATTATTGTTTTGTTTTGTGTTTTAGTGATTTGTGGGGGTAAAGTGCGGACGAAAACTGCCAGAAAAGTACTACCAACTTTGAAGTGCAAATGTCACCAAACACCATAAAAATCAAAGATGAAAAATTAAACATATTTTCATTTTTTGAAGGGCTTTTTCTTCCTTAAAAATATGAATATATGTTTGATTTTCCATCTTTGATTTTGTAATGTTTGGTGACATTTGAACTTCATAGTTGGCAGAACGTTTTGGTAGTTTTCGTCAGCCATGTTGGATTTTGCCCGTCTTCTAGGAAATTACCTTATATTTATTAAGGTATTAATTCTGTACATATTTCATATTTGCATTTTATATGTATTGCATTTTATTGTTAAACCTAAGAAATGGACATGTTCTTTATTCTATGCTATAAGGCAAATGTAAGAATATTATGGAACGAATCTATCTATCTGTCTGTCTCTGTCCGTCCGTCCGACCGTCCGTCCGTCCGTCCCTCCATCCATCCATCCATCCATCCATCCATCCATCCATCCATCCATCCATCCATCCATCCATCCATCCATCCATCCATCCATCCATCCATCCATCCATCCATCCATCCATCCATCCATCCATCCATCCATCCATCCATCCATCCATCCATCCATCCATCCATCCATCCATCCATCCATCCATCCATCCATCCATCCATCCATCTATCTATCTATCTATCTATCTATCTATCTATCTATCTATCTATCTATCTATCTATCTATCTATCTATCTATCTAAACAGTTTGTTATTTAGAGGTGTTATAACTATAGCTAAGTACTATTAATTATTTATATTGCCACGTTTTTTTTTTTCTTTTGAGTACGGAGATGTGAGTACAGGAGGTGGTATGACATTAATCTGTACAGATTCTGTCTTCGATATTAAAGACGATAGAACTAATGGTTGCAAGATAGCCACCCGCTAGGAATACAGCAGGGGCAAGGTTATTCCATCTACATCATATAAAATTTATGGGTAAATTTAAAGATACGATGGAAAGGTATGGTGTCATTGATGACGTCAGAAGTTAGTTATAATATTTACGTACCGCCATGCTTTTTTTTTTTTAATTCACGATTTGGTTGTATAGTATAGAGTTAATGCGATTACATTAAGTGTATATAATATTTAGTACTCGCCAGTCTGTTTATTCAACATTCACTTCGACTATTCGAGTAGTATAAGCTTTTGAACTAAAATTTCTGCTTGTATCTAGGGTACACTTTGGCGATGTCTTGTAAGAAACACTTGAACGGTAACTATGCTTAAGTTAATTTCACTACTAGTTATTAGTAAAGACATTTCATGAAGGCAACAATATATAAGAACGATGTTCTGCAAAATTGAAAATTTACACTCTTCAAACCAAGTATTTTTTGACGATCGTTTATGAGTTTTAACTTTCAATTGGTTTTCACAATGCACACAATTCTTTGGTTCTTCTGATGGAAGTAAGTTATATTC
This sequence comes from Periplaneta americana, assembly GCF_040183065.1. NCBI lineage: Eukaryota > Metazoa > Arthropoda > Insecta > Blattodea > Blattidae > Periplaneta > Periplaneta americana. The sequence goes on from NC_091124.1 coordinate 102,236,501, forward strand.
TCTACATATCTGAACACTTTTTTCTACACTTTCTAATGACGATATAATATGTATCCACTTCATAGTACGTCGTATATTTTCTCGCATTGCACTATACTACTCCCCACTGGTTTCCATACTTCAAATAATGTCTGCTTATAACAGTATTACATTCTCTAGAAAACTGAACACTTTTTTACACTTTCTAGTGATGATATAATATCTATCCACGTTAAAGTCTGTAGTATATTTTCCTCGTGTTGAACTATTATACTGGCATTGGCTTCCACAGTCGAACTGTCTGCTACTACCCAGTAGTACGAATTTATAACCTGTCAACGTATTTAGTAGGCCTACTACGTACACATTGCGCCATCTATTGTACTGTTTATAGACTATTATCATAGAAATAGTCGTTACAATTCTACAGTTAGATGATTTTGATAGTTGATTTGTAACTTGTCCTCTTGGCTTAATGGCTAAGGTGTTGGATAAATAATGAGAATAATGAGATGTGTAGGTTCCTGAATCGAATCCCAATGTCGGTAGTGGTGAGTAAAAAAATTGTAATGTAATGTATATGATATATATAAAATTAGAGTGTAATTGGAGATATGTAAAGATAGAGGAGAAAGGAGGATAATATTAATTAATTACTTATATTTCGGTAGTAATGACATCATCAATGACATCATAGCTTTCCATTGTATCTTTAAAATTACCAATTTCTGTCAAACCATTATTAAGGCTTATGATTGTATTTTAAATGGTGAATTCATAATTATTTCAAATTGTATTTCCTGTCTTTAAACAGAACATAATAGTATACTGTTATTAAAAACATATAATTCTTACATTAAATTATGTGTAATAAAAGCATATTTCCACAGCTAGTATGTTAAAATAAACTGTCGGTTATTTTTTTGGTTTTGCTTAGCACGCGATACAGAAATTTCCAAGTTGACTTTTTCTAAATTCTTCTATTCGTGAATGTGTGACAGGTTGGGTTAGATTATGCTAGGTTAAGTTAATTAGGCTTTTCGTATACCTCGCATATACAAATCTGTGGCAGGTTGTGTTAGGTTAGTTCAGCCATTTGGTATACCTTCCATAGGTAAATTTAGGTTTTGGCATGCCTTGCAAATGCTAAGTGAAGTGAAATGTGCGTTTAGAGTTCATTTTGAATTGTTCTACCTCTTTTTTCACATGTTAAATAATCATTTTTAGATTACCTATACCGATCAATTCTTTCCAATTTTTAGCAATTTTCTAGTATGTTGTCAAGTCAACTGATGTCTACATTAATTTCTCACATTCCAAACTACCTTCCTACAGTAGAAAACACTCTTATTTTCAAATTCAGATACAAAACGCATACAATTGAAAATAACCAAATTGCACAATGTGCCACATATTTCTTAAACTTACATCCATATCTTCGAAAACATGAAGGAAATAAATTATACAGCTTTATTCCAATTTTTTGGGGCGATTATTAGTTTTATTTAATCTTACAAGCAGACTATCCACATCATTTCTGTGAAAAAAGGATTAGGTTTTAGTACTATCTATAAATATAATAAAATGTATATATTCAAAAGATTTAGATACGAAATCATTAGAAAATATATTTATACGCTTGTTTTGTGTTACAGGCTATTTGCAGAAGTATGCATTGAAATACTAATTGTAACAACATAATAAACTGAGTTGAGTCTTGCACAAAACTAGACGCAAGTGCAAAATAAAACATCTTATAATAAATATTTAATTTTAGAAATTGTATTAAGATTGCATATCTATGTGTAAAATTATAAAGTGCGTAAATGTAAGTTTTTTCAATGATTATATGTATGTACTTCTTTTCTGTGAACTATAACTAACAAATATAAATATATAAAAAACTACCTATATCACTTCTGTGGCGTGTATTATTGGAGTAAATGTTACTACAAATATTGAAATGAACGTTGTTTCTTTTAACATACATTATAGTGCTGAATATGAAATTAGAAGAACGAGTTAAAGGCTGTTCTACATTATATCCTATAGGACATTTATTTCATGTTTCTAACTGCCCTTTCTTGCACTTTGAAGATTCGCTGAGCATCAGTAGAATTACCACAAAGAATGCTTTCATATACTAAATTGAAGTTGATGAGAGCATAATAAGAAAAGTATAACTTCTTTTCACTATCAGGTACTGTAACTTTATCAGGCGATTGGAACTCCACTCATCTTCGCCACTTCCTTTCCTCCCCTATCATCCTTTCATTCATCATCCCGTTACTTCTACTGGTTTTCAGATAGCTCTACAGGCGGCCCTCCGAAGCTGCTGGCTCTCTCGACCGGTCTCCGTGAATTGTATTTATGTGATGAAGGATAGCTTCTGCAACGGATCCCGGGGCAGACCTTCTCGGGGGAGGATTTCCGCCTCGGACCGTTAAGGGAGCCTAGGGGGGGGGGGTTGCCGAAGCAGGAGTGGTATATGAACTATGTTGGCTATAGGGACCGGTCGTTAAGGGGGTCAAGTGGTTAGGTCGGTGCGCGTAGAGAATCGGTATAACTCCCCGTAAAGTTGATTTGAATAATTTCGAGGGAAACATTTTTCCGGAGCCGGGTATCGAACCCGGGAGTTACACACGGAGTTACCTGAAAGCTTGATTTGCATAATACATGTCACTATTCGTTAACAGAAAACCACAATTTAAGTCATACAGAGTTAGTGTGCACTCAATGTTGATTGCTTGACGGTTGTCAGCCCACTTTGAGGTCTGTGGATTTAGAGGGAAAAATGGGATTGATGTATGATAGAGTTCCCGGGTAATTCAGTTGGTAGAGTGTTGGTACGTTTAACCAAAGGTCCCAGATTCGATATCCGGCCCCGGAACAATTTTTCCCTCAAAATTATTCAAATCAACTTTACAGGGAGTTATACCTGAAAGTTTGATTTACATGTTTAGGTTATTGTTGCCTTACCAACTTCCAACCCTCTTGCAGATCTTTTCATTTATTCTCAGTTTTGTGCTTACAAGTCAATACACTGATGAAGGACAGTGGAGTAGAATAAAACTGTGAATAGTTGTAGTGTAGTGTCAATTTAGTTTCACATTTCCGTTTATTTAATCTGAGTTTTCTGTTAATATGCCAATACAGTGCTAAATAACAGTGCGGATAAAGTAAAACTGTGCGATTTAATAAAAAAAAGCCTGGTCTTTTTAGGTTCCGACGAGCCAAATATGTAATTTTAGATCCTAACCTACGTAGCAGATCTTTTTAGACCCTGTAAAATATTAGTATATTATTTGCTTGTCCATAAAGCGAAAAATGAAAGTGATATTTCAAGAGTATAGGTTCATATTCTTTAAAGGACACACGGTATATTCGTATACTTCCGACTTATCTCCTGAGTTTCTTCATATCTAATCTGCAAGAATTTTCCATACCACTCTGCATTGCACCATCCACACCTTTGGAGTAACGGCTAGCGCATCTGTTCGCGAAACCAGGTAGCTCGGTTTCGATTCCCGGTCGGGGCAAGATACCTGGTTGATGTTTTTATGGGGTTTTCCCTCAACCCAAAATGAGCAGATGCTGAGTAACTTTCGGTGCTGGAACCCGGACTCATTTCACCGGCATTTAGACCTACAATTTTCATCTCATTCAGACGTTAAATAACCTAAGATGTTAACAAAGCGTCGTAAAATAACCTACTAAAATAAATAAAATACACTGTACCCGATACAATGTATAGGTTGCATTTTAAGCTCTCTTCTCTAAAGGAACGCCTATGTTTAGAATTGTATGTTTCTTCGGTGCAAAGTGGTCAATCTGTTGATGAATCCAGTGTGGGAGTCGCGTTTCCAGGAGCAACGGAGGGGAGACAGAGGAAGAATTACACTGTCAAGATGCTCCAATACACTCCATTTTTCTCTGTCAACCGGCTCTCCTGCAGAGCCTGCGAGCTTCTGCTTCCATAACTCACCCATTCTTTATCATTCCATTCCATCTTCTTTCTTGTCCGTCTTTCTTTCTTTTACAGTAATGTATTCTGTATTTTCGTTCTTACCATAATATTTCTTTGCAGATATAGTTTCATATTTTATCTTGACGCTTGATTCTTTGGCAAAGATCTCAAGGAAGAACTCAAAGGCTGAAGCTCAGGAGTTCGATTTCAGGTGTCTGAGTGTAATTCACTTGATGGTTTCACTTCCTGGAAGCCCAGTCGCAGCTCAGCCAGTGAAGTCATTGCTTCTGACCCAGGGGAATGGATTTTTAATTTATGTCATTATTTGTTGGAGTAGGAATCGATTATGGACAGATTTTCTCTGCATAGTACTTCTACGCCAATTGCAGATTTGTATTATTATTCCAGTAATAATATATAACTATTAGCAAGTCTTAATTGAATGAACAAATGAAATAAGTAGTTTTCTAAGCATGATTTCAGTCCTTCAAAGAAGGATTCTCGAAGTTATTACAATATATTTGCTGGAAATAATTTCACAATTTTCTCCTTCGTTAATCTATTGCATTTTCAAGTAGAATGACAAACACTAGAATATTGTAAGTGATATTGTAAAGTCTTTTCAACTGTTTTGGTTCTTGTACCGGTAACGAATGTAACTTATTGCATGTATATCTCCCTTACAACAACTCAATAAATATAAACTGTTGAGAATGTTTAGGAGACAACGTGTTTTAGAAATGTAGTTATATTAGTTGAAGTAAATAGGTGTCATTTAGCTACATTGACGCTAAGCATTTACAAAGTAGCACGTAAAATGAGTAAAAAATAGACATATCAGATTAACCGTTACTGAACAATATTGAAGATTAATGAAACTATTGTTTCTCAACTCTCGTCGAATGGGAAAATATTTAATGCAAGTTTTAAGAAACTAACATTGTTTCTTTTAAGTTGAATTCAAATTATTATTACTTCAAAGATGCCCTTAATATGCAAATAAATGTAACTTTCTTTAACTTATCGGTAGAGTAATGTAATGTATGAGCTGTCTTAAAATATTACGATTTTCGTGAATACCAGACTACACTATTCAATAAATAATGTATCGATTTTACTCCTGAACACACTTTATACATTTGTAGACGTTCAGATGATATTTGTTTTAAACAAAACATTTATTATAAATTACCACGTTTATTTGAAACCGGTGTTTCTTTAAAAGATAAAGGAGTTATTGGAAGCTAGTAAGTTGATCCTTTGACGATAAGAAAGAAAATGGTGAAATTATATTTCATGAAAATTGAAGTACTTAGAGAAAAAAGTGCAGCATTTGTATGTATGTATGTATGTATGTATGTATGTATGTATGTATGTATGTATGTATGTATGTATGTATGTATGTATTTACACTGCAAGTGCGCAAGCACCCGGTAGCAGTGGTACACACAATATAAACAATATACAATAAAATTACAATACACATATTCTTATGCAAAATATAAGAAGATAATATTGAGACATGTGAAGAATGGACTCAGCGAATTGTGGCATACATACATACATACATACATACATACATACATACATACATACATACATACATACATACATGCATTCATGCATGAATACATATATAACGATATGTGTTATGTGCCGTCATCATGTGTACCACCATATCTCATACACTCTTGAAAGGATTTTATTAATTTTGAATATTTACCACTGAATTAATTTTGGATAAACAGACATTATGCATAATCATTTTTATTCAAAATTAGACTTTATTTTTCAAGTACCAGTATTTCAAATTTCCAATTTACTCAAAATCACATAATCATATCCTTTGTCAAGTTTCATCTGGGCCTATACGGTAGAGTGAGAAATGGTTCTGTGTCACGAAAAATGTTTTCTCTCAGAGATGCAAAATGTTATCAACAAAAACGCCTCCAATACAAAATATCTCCAAGTATGAGTATTAAGTTTTAAGGTTTTATTCTGAAAACCGTTACGGAGGCAACAACACGTACAACATTTGTTCTGTATGGGATATATTATTCTCACATTTCTGCAGAAATGTTATTAGTAACGAAGGAGGAGGTAGATGTCAATTATTCTGCAGTATGAACTTATGGGTTACCGTTGGAGGTTTGGACAAATGTACACGGCAATTAAACAGAATGAATGGCTTTAATGAGCTGCCTCGAAATTTTTAAGTGTAATGTCGGAAAAATGTTGCATGAAACCTCTATCAGGGACAGGATGCTTCTATGTACCGCAAATATACCACTCAAGTTCTCCAACTTCACTTTACTTCGGAAGGAAGCCATGTTACATATATTTATAGTCCTTAAAATTCACCTCTTTCGACCGGTTTCAACCTGCAAACTTGGAGTCAAATAGCAGGCCTACCTGATAAACACTAGACCACAGACATGATCATATTTTCTAGAACATGATCTCTAATTGATCTGCCTTACGTAAGGAAGAATAAAATTAGATAAGAGAGCCACTACTGGTGATTTATAGTTCAGAGATACTACAAAGATAGATTTAGAAAAGTCCCTAACGGGTAATACATCAATCCCGCATACCAGCCGATTCCTTCAGCTGGGCACCCCCGACTAGCAACGTGAGTGTTACATGGGATGACTAAGCTCGTAAGAAACACATGAAATGAAATGATTGGAAATGAAATAGAATATGTATTGAAACGAATAGTAAGGAAGGAATGAAATTTAACAAGTTGAGGGAAAAGTTCATGGTTGGGCAACTCCTGCTCTCAAAGTGTCAACATAACCTTAGTGCAGCTAGACCGGACTCTGTACTAGCTGTAGTGTCTGTAAGCGGTTCTCGCAACACGCAAGTTTGCTCGCGTCTGCAGTAAGTGGCGGCTCGTTTTAAGCGAAAAATAATTTAATCCCCAGACCATTTCCCTTTAGTGACGAGTAGAAAGATAAACAGTTTTTATTAAGAAGGGAGGTAAAGCTGGTATTATGTTCTATTACACTTTCTTATGCACCACATTTTATGTTACAAATACACACAGTGAAGATTTCAATAAAGAAATACTGTCTAGATCTGCTTTAGAACAGCTAAAGGTAAAAATGGGATATCAACAAAGTGAGACTAATATCAAATATCGTTAGCACGTTGTGCGTGCGAGTTACAGAACTGCAAAACACATGATCAACTAGCTAAAAGCATTTATGGATAAATCTGAAATGTGGCAGTATCATGTAGATTGTATAACATAGACAACTTCAATTTCTTTGACTATAAACTATCTTGAAGAGTGATAACAAAATCTTATCAAACATAAGACCCTACTTCAAGACCTACAGGAGAATTTACTGGTAAGTTTGGAGAAACAGTAATAATTGACAAGGAATCGTGATCTTTCTGAAATCCCTTTGGCTTACAGCCGACAGAAGATACTGAAAGTTTATAGCTTGAATTTATAAATCTACAGAACAGAACCCCACTCAGATTCGCGCGAAATATGGAATCAAACTGTTCGTAATGCTGCATAAGTCAGCATTTCCAAATATGCTCTTTGCTTTCATATACTCTGTATGTGCTTGAGTCTGACTTTAATACAAGAAAGAAGTGTGAAATCTCTCAATGTGCAGAAAAAGCTTAGAAGTAAATTTATTTCATCTGCCGTAACATGTTAAAATACTTCCTTGAATTTGTGATTTTTTGCGAATACAGACTATTACCTTTGTGAGAACAGAAAATACTCTTTAATGTAAAAAAAAACATGTAAATTCTCGCGTTCTATGTTTCAAATAAGACACATAGTAAGAAATATTAACAAGTAGTGTAATAATAAATAAGTGTTGCAGCTATGTTTATTGTACCTTGAAAAGGTTGTATTCAGTTTGTGTTTCCAGTACTAAACTAATTTACAAAGCTAGGAAATAATATAATTTTGTTATGTGTGTTTAGGTACAATCTGTCTAAAAGTACTATAATTATTGTACCATGCGTCATTCTGAGATTCAAATCATGGAGTAGATATCACGACCACCTGCATGAGCCGCCAGAGCCTACCGTGACAATAAACTGCTTTTGCAGCGAAACTACAAACAATTTGTAACTGCTGCGGCTGTCTCCGTCTGTCTTTGTCTCTTCCAGGTTCCCCCCCCCCCAAGGTTGTGAGCACGAAAAGATAAAACCCTGGGAGATAGTTCAGTTTTCGATTTACTCCACCATGAAAATGAACGCAACTATTGCTGGAGATGGTACGGGAGTCTTAGGAATATTACACGCACTTTTACACTGTTACAGTTTAGTCAACTGTGTGAAGTGAAGTTTGAACCTCATAAGTGACAACAATAAGGCATCAAATCATGAGGAAAATAAGCCAGGATGTAATAGGGTAAGGTGGTCAATTTCTTTTCCCTCCATTGCACATATCGCTAACTAATAATATATTACACCAATCACTTTTACATTGTGCTAAAGAAAGGCTCACTCTACTGATAATAGACAATGATTTCAAAGTCTTCGTTATCGGCCGCATGATGAGATTTGCGATGATAGAATCACTCTTCATGTATATAGTGATGAAGGATTAGGACAGATACATATCTCCAAAAATGGTAGTCCTTTAACTATGAAAATGAAATATTTTGTAAGAAATCGTAGTGAATAATTTGACAAATTTTTACTCAACGTTGTATTTATGAAAGAAGTACTTCATAATACACATTATTTGTATTGTAGGCCATGGACTATCGTGGTATTGTTTTGTTGTTTAGTTTTGTTATTTATTTTCTGTACCAGTAATAATACAATTTAGACTTAAAAAGTATTTCACTAATTTCTAAATAATAATATATTACTGGCGATGGGAATGGGATATAGGCTAATTGGAAGAATGAATTTCAAGTTGGTTCTTAGGTAAGGTAAATGGAAAGATTTTAAGCTGTCTTTATAGTTAATAGCATTGGTAAGAAGGTACAAAAATCAGGACTCATTTCTACGGACTTACTGAAAAATGAAATCGTTGGTACCTCCCAAAATTATTCAATATTTTATTCCATCAACATAGAACACCATATTCAGAAACAAAAATGACACCTGCTGAATTACTAATGGAAAGGAAATTGGCGAGGTATGAGCTTATAGTGAGGAATGCGGCAAAAGAGAAAGTCAGATATGTCAGTATTTTGGAAGAATATGTTATAAGATATTTTCTCAGTGAAAAGAAATGGTTACAGGAGTAATTTAAAAGTCGTAAGACAAAAAAAAAACTCATTGTTATAGCCTAATATAATAATATTTCAGAATTACAGAGATATCATTTGAAAGAGGGAAGAGTTTGGAGACGCAAGCGTAGCTCATGCGGTAGCGCGTTTGTATCCGGAGTTGCGCTCGGGCGTGAGTTCGACTCTAGCTTGGGTTGATGACCTGGTTGGGATTTTTCTGAGGTTTTCATAACTGCAGGGCGAAAATCAGTTAATCTAAGGCGAATCCTCGACATCACCTTGCCATATATCATCTCGGTATTACCAATTCCATCAAAGCTAAATAACCCATTAGTTGATACAGCGTCGTTAAATAATCAAGTAAAAATCCTAGTGACGATAGCAAAGCATTTGTTCGTAAAAATTCTTTAACTCGTCTTATATAGACAATTTCAGCACGTTTATTAATTAATATGTATAATTTTCCAATAAAATTTATATGTAATTTTGTCAATCATTTTATTCATATATTGTTAATTCATGCTTGCTTTAAACTTTTAATCTTGTTTATTGCAATATGTTGACCATGGATTTACTTTATTTTATAGAGATATCTACTTATTAGTCTGATGATGCCCATAATAAGGGCGAAAACGTTCACTAATATGTATTAGTAAAATAACTTTTGATATTTTGCTACAATAAATAAGTCAAAGACTGAACAATCAAGAATTCACATTTTTGTATTATCATTATATGACTTATTGAAATACACATAAAATGAATTCAAAATTCAAGTAAAGAAAAGTTTGGAAGATAAGACGGGAAGATATTATGTATTGACGACAACACAAAGTTATGATAAATACTAGGAAAACAAAAATCATTTTATTACTAAATTACAACAGATCAATGGAACAGTAACCAGAGGAAAAGTGAAATTATGACCAACGCCTGTATAATCAAGTCATGCTCGAAGAACACAATGAGAAATATCTCACCTATAGGCCTATAAATATTCATAGGGACATGAAAGTGAAGTAGCCGATACCAATATCTACTCACACACAGCATCAGCAATTGAATTCGCATTATTTTCAGGAAGTAAAGCACGAAAAAAGATCACACAGCTCTGATGTAGAGTCTGGCCTCAAATCGATTTCTTGTGCTCCTCTCGACACACAGAAGACAGTAGCTGGCTATTGTTCTCAGAGCGGGAACAATAGCGCAGCGCGACCTCTGGGCGCACTTTAATTATCTTGTGTGAGTAGCAGCATTGCTTTTATCTCAGAACAGGAAGCCACCCCCTCCAGTTCTTCCGGTTATCCATCAACACAGCTCGAAACTTCTCTCTATTTCGATCTTATCGACCCGTTTTTTCTTCTCCTTTTTTGTAGCACAAGGACTATGCTAAAAGTGTCACTTCATATGTTATATTCGAATGTCATGTACAGAAAGAGTTATTCTATGACAAAGAAATCCTGTTTTTTCGTATATGCTACCCCAATATTCAGCAGCGATCTCTTTCTTTTAAAGACGATCGGATGTTAAGGGGACTATAAACCAGACGCAGTGTAAAGGACACGAAAAAGTAAACTGAAGTATTATTGTAAAAGCTGCCCACAGCCAACTCATTCACCAGAAATGTCATGGTTTATATCGGGAATTTTACTCCAAGAGTGCAGGAATAGTGAATAATCTCGTATGGCGAAGTGCATCAACCTCGGTTAAAAACGCAGTAGGGGAGAGGGAGGCAGGTTGGCTCAAATTTTACGTTTTATTTTTTTTTCTGTAATTTGCATAGCATTTTATGAAATTCTCAAAGATGATCGTTCTACATGGTTCTTTGGCTATGTAGAGAGATATTTGAATTTAGATTTCACCATGATTTAAATTTGAAATTTTGTATTATTTTTAAACGTACAGATTGAGTCAACTTACTCCGCCCTGGAGGCAGATTGACACATGGTATGGGGTAAATTGGCTACATGTTAAATAAGAACAAATTGCATATAAGACTTTTTTTTTAATCTATTTCTTTACAAAGGCAAATGATTCAATATGATGAACGCACATAAATATATAGCCATGGAGTTAAGCACTCAGGTAAAAGAACTGTACCCTATAAAAATAAGTAGAAAAATTAATTTTGAACTTTTAAATGACTACATATCATATTGTCTTATTAAAAATATCTCAGAAGGAGTTTATGCATACAAAGTTTCTGTTTCCTTCTGTAAAATTTTTATGTGGCATAATTTACATTCCAGGCACTCTTACCTGGTGCACATTCTGAGTAAGATTTAACACAATACAGGAAATATGTCTCTCTGTCTTCTTCGTGACTTTTCCTTCTTGAATTATTATTTGTCTTTGGACTGGTCTTAAGATTCATTTTCTCACTACTAAAGTCCTCTCTTGTATTTTTATTGAACAAATTAATTAGCCTTTTTCGATATCCTCTCCTCTAGTGCTTTCTGAACTAGAGAGTCAGTAAATATCGCAATAGACAATTTTCCCCTTATGTCCTCATCCGTAGCTTACCTAAATACCGAGTGGTAGTCAGGAATTGGATATTAAAATCCTTGGCCTCATGGCCACACTCCTGTTTTCTAACTTTACAGCATTGACAGCTCGTAGGATCATATTATCAGTAGAAGTAGTTGCTCTGTCAGTTTTTTAAAGTCCTCATTTTCTCATTCACTACAATGAACATATATTTTTATGTGTACAATAAATTAAACTGAACTTATAACAAATTTCTATGGATAAATAAATTACCTATTGCATAATTTATATAATCATTTAAAGTAACACAGCGGGGTAAGTTAAACACTGTGCCAATTTTCTCCTAACAACTGTGCCAACTTGCCTCTGGTGTAGTTATTTTATTTGGGTTAAAAATTACGAATTAAAGTAATCAATGATCGAAATTAAATTAACACGAAACATAGTCAATTATATGTATTTTCCAACGATGTATTTAAAGTTCACCTACGTTCACCTATGTACTCTGTAAAAAATAACCACGAGACGGCGAAAATGTACTATCTTGCTGCAAAAACAACTTTATGGATTCCTTTTTCTACCGCTTGCCACAAAAGTCTGACGCTTCCGTGGAACGTGCTTTATAAAGCAGGGATCATATTGTCTGCGTGGTGCTGCAATCCATCGCATAACTACCGAAATAAAACTGCTGTCCCAACGTGCCTCTGTAGCCAACCTGCCTCCATCTCCCCTAATCATAGGTTACGAAACGACGGATAAACAGTAACCGAGGTTAAAATGTAATTTCTGTGCACCATTCATAATCTCCGATTACTTAAACATGGTTAGCTGACACCTCATTTAACTACGGTAAAGTCTATGATGATACAGTGTTTCTACAAAATGACTAAAGGAAAACATTCATTCCTCTGCGAAGATAATAATCAACGTCTAAAAGCGGCTGCGCTTACTCCGTTCTACATCGAAAGGAACTGTCCTATATTTTCACGTTGGATTTGTTTGCCTTTGGACGCAGTTATTTTTGCGAGTTGTATTTCTTTGTTTTTCAGTGCTGTTAGGTTAAAATCGTACAAAATGGAAAATTAAATGCAAAAATAATTATATACCAATGTGAGCTTGAAATATTGATATGATAGACTTAATTGCTATATTTGAAAAAAGATGGAATATCCATAAAGGAAAAGTATGAAGAAGATTAGTACAAATTTGTGTACGATCCATGACTCTGTTCATACCAGGGAACTGTGCATTATCCTAAGATCCATCCATAACCTCTCTTCGTTCAGCTAGTGACGTAGAGAAAGAGATACTCGAGTCTTACCTCTTAAAATATAGAAAATATCAGTTGCATAGAATCGTAATATAATTAGGCGATCCATAGGAGAAATATGACTGTTTTTTGTGTTATTTAAAGTGAACCATTTGTTGACACTGTAGATTTTGATAAACAAAATCCCTCCTGAAATATCCTGTCACCTAATTCCTCGTAAGAATTGCCTCTTTCCAATAAAGAAACTTCACGTTAACCATCATCTCTATTCAGCCAATTCAAGTACTGTACAATAATAATCGTCTTCAAAATAATCACCTGTGGATCTGGCCGCCATTTTGTTTTACTTATCATACTAATCTGTGGTTATCTCGTTTAACCGCTCGAATATGGCAGGTTAGAGATTACCGTGGTTAACCTCCTATTTAAGTCCTGACCGAGGTCGATGCACCGTGAAAATGCTTAACCGGAGTTAGGTGGCAATTTTATCCGGTGGTTACACTAACCGATGTTGATACAAGTGGACAGTAGTATTGGTGGGCAAGATCTTGAGATCGGCATTAATTGGTATAGCAGTAATCAAAAGCAACAACACAGTGAAAACTTGGTGGCAGAAGGAATAAAGTATATTAATTTGGCATACAATTCAAAATACGAAAATAAAAGAATCAACAACAATGGTATGTATAGTCACTTCCAAATCAACGTATTTCCTATGAATTTACAATATCTTCAATAAATTCGGCCTTTCACGAAATTCCTACATCTACATTACAAAGATAGCGACTTTTGCTCTAGGACAACGGTCGTCACCACAGAGCACCCTGGGGCTAGCGTTTCTTGCCCGCGGAGAACACAGTGCACTATGTGCACTCATAGCTGCTAGCGGGTATGCTCTCTACCTCTTCCTGCTTTATGACGGTGCACACGGAACGGCTCCGCTTATGCTTTGCACATTTCAGCGAGTGCTGAGGACCACTGCTCTAGGAGAGGAGAGTTAGACTTTACTGTTCTTACAAGTAAGTGACACATGAAGGGTAAGTGTTCGTGGAAAGCTGTCGAGATATATTACACTAATTCTCATTAAATAAAATAAAAATAACACAATACAGTAACATTGTAATAATGACAACTTAAACATAAAATGATACAGACAACATATGTAGGAAATATGCCTCTTCAGATGACTCTAATGAGTATGTAACTGCTAAATGGTCAAGATCTTTCAAGAAACTATACTGATAACTGAAGGCCGTTTTCTTAGTCCCACAACATTTGACTAAGTATAAGTGTGTAAGGGATATACATTGCGTCACGTGTCTTTCAATAAACAGTCTGCTTACGAACACAAGTAACGCACACTACAGGGTCACTCTACAACAGATTCCTATTTTTAAACAAGTGCAGTGTACTTCAGTTTAGCAATGTTTATGAAGTTAAATTATGCAGAAAATGTTATTGCAATTTTAATTTAAACATTTCATTCAGTTGTATCGGTGTTTAAAGTTAAAATTTTACGACACAGATTATCGTAATTTGGGCTTAAACATTGCATTAAGAACGGTATCTATAAAACTGTAACATTTTTAGTTAAAAGTTTACAGCAAAAGCTATGTTTATTCTTTTGTAATACACAACAAAGTCCCGTCCTTGATGCGAGAGTAGTCTGTTTTAATCTTTCAGCACCACGCGTCGTCAAGCCATTTGGCTCCTTACACAAACTCCATACTCACTTAACTTCAAAGAGAAGTGGCTAGCTATAAGATTCTGTTCCCTACTAATAACTCACCGCCAGAGCACAGATGTAGCTGCTACCATTCCTTGGAATTGAATTCGGACTCCGGTCTTGACTGGACAGATACTAGTGATGACAAAATCAGAAAATGAAGATATTTTCTCTTGGTTTTCACGTTTACACCAACATAATAAATCTCATTTTAGCAATACTTTATATCTCCCTTCATTTTATATAATTTAATGTCATTAAAATAGAGAGAATACTATAAGTCAGGTTATATAGATGGATGATTGAACTTGTTCTTAAGGAGAATGTATTTCTTGTCACTGTTCTTTTTTTTAAAAAGAATAAGAGGATCTATCCTGGTTAATATTTAGTCTGACATAGTCATCATCAATCTATTTCGAGCATCCTGAATTTCATCCAGAATCTAAAGTGGCGCGACCGATGTTCAAGTCACCGATGAGCTGCTAAATGGATAGCACAATAAATCCCTAAAGGAGTAGTGTACGTGCATGTGATGTTATCTCACACTCCATTGTAGGATTTCCAATCCACATAGCAACAATATTGCAGATCTGATACATTAGGACCATGTGAAACCATGCGAAACCCTCACATTAAAGCACACTGAGGTGGCTTTTCCTTCTTCGTGTGAGTTTAAATAGTAATCTTTTGTATTTTTAGTTAATAATAATAATAATAATAATAATAATAATAATAATAATAATAATAATAATAAGATGATGATGGAGATGATGATGATGGAGATGATGATGATTATGATGATGATGAACAACACCCTCTCATGTCAAAAATATTCAATCTTACAGGAAAGCGAAAAAACATTTCATTATCTTTGTAATGAACTAATATCTGGTGTAAGAGAGTATTTAAACATTTTGTAAAGGTAGTATCCATGTTTTGACAAGAGATGTGTTTGCACAATATTCGGAAAGACTTTTTGAAGGCATAAAGTGAAATTTCAGTTTTTAATTTTTTTGCTGTTGGAGACTATTGTGTTGTTGTTATTGTTATTATTATTATTATCATTATTAACCTTTGCTGTGTCTGTGACTATAGCAGGAATCGGCAAAAATGTCATCGTGATCACTAGCAATAGCGACGTCGCAGGGGCAGCGCAGTAAACTGTCTTTGCTTCATCCCTCCCTTCCGTCCAACTCCCCTACACTCCAGTACACAGGCATCTATCAGTGGCGGTTAGTTGATAAGATTTAAAGTGCTTCTTTCTCAAAACCTTCAACATCTGTTCGGAAACGTGTGTTTTAGGAAGAGTGGGAAGAACAGTATTTGTTGTGCATGTGGTGACACTGTAGACGCCTCTTGTGTTCTAAAATTCTAATAGGCATTTATAAATCAAACACCTAGCGACATTAAAATACATCATAAGATTATCATGAAATTATCATGAAATTATAGGTGAGCATGATCATGTCCAATTTAATTGTAAACGGAAATGTATGCAATAGAATATAATTATAAATATAATTTTTGTATGGCTGGATAGGGCGAAATAATTAAAACTTAAAAAACTAAATTCAAATAAAAGTTGCGGTACTAAAATATGGTGAAACAAGCTATGAGTCAAAGGGAACTCCATGCAAATTATGTTACAGCTTTGAAAATCGCAAAATCATTGAAGTGCTATAATGAAGGACAGTTCATTAAAATGAGTCTGAATAAAGTTGCTAACATTATTTGTTCCGAATAATCTGATGGTTTTTAACAGTATAAAATTATCCACACGAACAATACAAAGGAGAATAAGGGATATTGAAACACTAGTTGAACGAGAAATAAAATCAAAGATGCATAAACAATGGTCTAATCCCTCGCTTTAGGTGGAAACACAGATATTGATACAGTAGAACTGGTAATGTTCACTCGCGGAGTTACGAAGGATCTCTCTATATAAGAATATTTGCTCGATGTCATTGCACTTAAAGGAAATACGACAGAAGAGGAGTTATGCCAAACATGAAGAAAATGTATAGAAGAAATGAATCTGAACATAAAGCAACTTGTAGTAACATACAGGACTCGAAATACGACTTTAAAAAAGTGTACGAGGTGGAGTAACGTGTTATTAAGAGAGCTGGAAATAAGTGAGAACATAAAACGTTGCCATTGTATAACATATCAGACTGGCTTAGATTTATTTAAAATGCTCTCCATAGAAAATATGTGTAGTCTTATCACAGGTTGCCTGCCGCTACCCTAAACAGCTGCTAGTTTGGCTCTATATTCAATAGCCTATATTTCGGAACACATGTATTCTGAATGAAAACTTATAATATCTAAACAAAGATCGTGACTAGCAGATGCAAATTTACGAGTTGTATTAAGAGTGGCAATTTTTGACGTATTTTCCTAGGTTGTTGTAGCACAGTGAAAATAAAAATGAAATAAAATATAATCTGTCCACCTATAAATGAATATTGTGTAGTCTACGTCAGATGCTTGTGTTGAGGGTCCGCCACTGGGATCCGAACGGAGTGCTCTATACTCCTCGATTGATAATACATCTTATGTATTACGACTTGCGTTCAGTGATGTCATCGTGAGTACAAATTTCCCGATGGTTGATCAGAATAGATAACGACTGGAGCTACGAAGGGAGAAGTACAAGAAGAAGAGTTTTAATCCCTTTTCTTAAGGCAGCACGAAGAAATGGACAATTCGCGAAACTTATCAAGGACAAAATTAAGATAAACAATTTGGTTTTTAGTGTAGAAGAGTGTCTAGTAACGTTAAAGAAACCAATTATATGCTCAGGTGAGAAGGAAAGGAACAGAAACCTTTTTTAAAGAAAAATCAGAGAATGTCGCATCTAAAGGCAAGGTTAGTGACACAAGTGTGGTGAGTGAGCGCGAGACAAATGCAACCGTGTTAACCTGAGTGAAAATTTCCGGCAAGCAGGCAGTGACGTCATCTGAAGAAGAAACATAAGTGACACGAACTGGTATTCAGCAAGCACAGCAGAATAAGACCTCAGTGCAAGCGAATGGAAATAGTGGACATCAGATGGGAGCAATTCCCAAGCGGGTGAAGGAACTAAGATCTAAATCGAGGCTGACGAGAAGTAGAGTAACGCAAGTAGGAGATAGTTCAGGGAGCAGTGTTGAAGGAAGAGGGGAAAACAAGGTGAAAAAACAGTATGACTTAAGGAAATGGTGCGGAGGGGAAATAAATCGTGAGAAAAGAAAACTAAGACATAAATAAATTAGCAATGTGGAAAAGTTAGCAGTGAAAACTGCAAATAGAGATGTGAAGTGAGGGAAATGTGTCATACAGGAGGGGGGGGTCAAAATTAGAAGTATAGTATTTTTGGTATAATAATGGGTTAGGAGTAAAGTAGTGGAAGAATTGATGAGAGACAAGTGAAGACTAGAGAAGGCATTGCAATAATAAATTAATAATGAGTACTGTCTTAAATTTTCTTGTACGAAAGGCGTTGTAAGACGGGAAGACGTCACTGTATACTAATAATGTGAAGTGCCGCCTCACCAAAAGGTAAGTTGCTTAAAGACAAATACATTCATTCATTCATTTCCCGACGGTTGGACTATAGTGTTAGCGCGCTGGTCTTCAATCCAGGTGGCCCGGTTTCGATCCCCGGTCAGATCTGGGCGGAATTTATGGTGAATAAAACAGACGTTGCAGAGAGTTTTTCTCGAGCTGCTTCCGTATCATTTCATTTCACCAATTTTTCCACTTTCCCCTCACTTCATCTATTAGAAAGAGGCTGAGTGGTGTCTGAGGATAGTACGGGTTTCCGATGGTGATCTAAGTTCTAAGGGATGCTAAGGCTTTGGGCTCTGGGTTCAGGATCGTCAGTAGCCGATGGGACCTTACCTGCAGGGCCCAGGAAGGATGGTCCGCCTGTCAGAGTCGGATTCACGAATGCTACGAAGGCCGTCTGTCGGTCAAACAATCATCGCATACAGGAGGTCGTACAATGGGCCTAAAACGAATTAGTGCAGAATCCATCCATAAATAAAGCAATAGGCCTAGCCTTTTATTCCTCTTAAAGAACTGAAACTTGTTTGTCAATTATTTCCTTCGTCTACTAAATACTTCAATTTCTGAATACACTCTACACACTACTTCAAGAGATGTTCACGCATTCTATTTCCTTCCACTTTATGAATTTGTCCTTTCGCTTTACATATTATTCCATTTTATAAAAAATAATTAAATATGCAATCCATGTATGTTGATTATTCATGAATATGTACCACCCGAGAGCGCTTATAATGCAAATTAAATCAGTGCATACTGGAATCCATGCGTGAAGATAGTAGTCTATACCCATCGGACGTTCATCTTTCGAAACGCAAGTATAAGACATTCACTTATTAGCATAGCCTATAGGCTACGTTATCATAGAGGGAACTTCAATACGTCACCTGAATGCAAGAACTAGGTAACTCAATTTGTCCTATTTTGAGATATTGCATATTTGCCTATTTATTGTACTAAGGAATCTGTCTCATTTTCTTTTACCAATTTTTTACATTGGTAAATAGATGTCGCTGGTATCTTTCGATCAGTAACCTAGTTCATGCATTACATTTTGTGCGATTTTTGCTATGCTGTGACAGAGATAACTAAAAAACGCAAATTTGGAGTTACCTAGTTTATGCATTCAGGTGACATTAATCACGGTAATAAAATTGAATCCGCTATTAGGCTATGTGACTAGCGTGTTCGCTTACCAATGAAATAGTCCGTGGTTCGATTCCCGGCGTGGAAAATTGACTGGGTATATGTTCCTTGGCTTGTTGTGTCCCGTGATGTCTCAGCGGTAACCTTGTGATGTGATCACCACATGAATATGGACGCCCGCAATGTATGCCTGCGAAGTGATGGTCTATAGCTAAATACACTCCCACACACTGCATTTCATTGTAAGAAGATAAGAAAGCAGGAGATTAAACAGAAGAAGAAACAAAGAAAGAAAAAGAATAATGATCCATTGATACAGATGTCTAATACAAACTAAACGGAGAGGCGTTTGCTACTACGGTTTTATTGGACCCCACAGAATCCACCAGCAAACACCGACTAGAACGCGTTGTTGAATGAACGAAGCGAAGCCGTTTCAATATAATGTATATTATATAAGTAAGAACAGTTGACTGGCGAGAGGAAATTTCATTTCGCAAATAGAACCAATTTAGTAATTAATCACTTCTGAAATTATGAAACAGGAAACGAATAATGAAATTTAATTAAGCAAAATACACAGTATAAAAGTCGTTAATAAAATACAAAGTAAACAAATATAGCCCCAATATTTACAATACGAATGCAGCAAAAATCGTATAATAAGGTAAACATGCAGCAAAATCATGTAAATTGTTAGTAGTTCACAAGCTCAATTATATGGCATAATTACCAAAACCTTCATCTGGTACAAAATGGGACAAACTTCAGTTATAAAATAGACTATACCCAAAGAAATGTACTTTTTTAAATATCCGAATATGGCCACAATACAAAAATGTGTGAAACTAAATACTAACAATAAGTCACAAATTTTCTTGATAATACAATATAAATTCCATCTAAGAATGGTAATTGAATAACCACCCGGCGCCGATTGTGTCGGAATTATGACCATCTTGTGGATGAATTTTCATGTAGCTTTGATCCACCATTATATGGCAATAAGTAATTTGATGTAAGCAAGAAACGAATATTGTTTTTCATTGTTAAAATGTAGGTAAACCAAACTCCACTAATGCCGTCATATTTCGAAAATACTGAGTCAGTACTTCAACCTCCTACCATTGCTTTTGGTAGCAAATATCGATGGTGTTCGGGTAAAGAGGGTTGTTATTTTTTGTGGACATGGAGTTTTCTTCCGCAGGTGAGTATACAAGTTAAATTCTACAAGTGGGTGAGCAAAAGAATAAAAGAATACTATCAGATATGTTAAATTTGTGTAGAAAATTATTTCCAACAAGGATCTTAAGTTTAATTTTCATTTATCTCAAAACTCATTACTATGACTAGGCTCCGTATTCCAGCTACCTAGAAACTGGAATGAGGTTTGCATTATTCGAAGTATATGTGACATCACATCACAGGTACAGGTACGTTCGTATACAAAATAGTTACGCATCCTCTGCCCTCTTCATCTAGATAGACAAAACCGGGACGCAATAATCCTATCGATCATTGTTCTTACTAATCGTATTATTTAAATAAGTACATCTCTATGGGTGATTGAAGATTCATTGAAGAAGTAAAATGCCGTAGGTAAGACGCTCAAGAGTGTAATATTACAGTGCGTAGTTAAGGATATTTGAACTAATATTTTCACTGTCAATATAGACAACATTAAACATAAATTGTGTACAATAAACGTAAAAGTGATGAGAACAGTGCACTGAAGGATACTGCAATACCAAAAGACACAGAAAGTGTGTTGGACGTAATCCAAAAGAATCAGTACCATCACAATCTGAAAATTATGAAGATATTAACTCGATGTTTAGCATGGATATTCAGTGTCAACATTTCAATTAATAAACTAAATAATATACATTTTAGGGAATTTCTAGAAAATTAGTGGGATTTCAGTGATAAGCGACATGCAATATCCTAATAAAACACGAAAAATATTAGACAATAGGAATATCTTGTACTGCATAATGCACCAATAACGTAATGCGTTAATGAAAGAATTTCTTGCAATATAAAATAATTTCAAGTGATATCCGCACATATTCAAGTTTCGTAACTTACGAATGCATGTCATTATTCACTGCAAAGATCACGCCGAAAATGAAAATCACGGCTCAAGCATGTGTTTACTAGTATAGCTTCAGAATGTCGGGAGTTGACTGTACTCCACAGACACGAAGCGACGACCTGTTTGTTTACATCCTTATCCTTTGCATTACCTGTGTTCGGCATACTATATACCCAATTTGTCTAGGTAGCTGGAACACGTAGCCTAATTATGAATTACTTGCCTTTACCCAAACACCGTCGATATGTAGGCCTACATATACAACATACTCACAGATAGCTATTCCTACGAGGAAAGGCGTGTTGCTGTTAGAGGCATATTGCAACTGTATTGAATAAAATTAAATATTATGCTAATGTTGAGTCAATGAATGTAATATAATTACATTTCTAAGACTGCCGTTAACATAAACAAAATAAAACAGTGTCCCGACTGTTTGTCCCGAACAGTGTGTACGGCGACATTTTGTAAGAAGTTTAAAATTCGTACCGCATTATTAATTAGTAGCAGACAATTATATCGCATTAACAATTTAGTCCCCTCGTTGCTGCGTAGAGTCCTATGGCAAACTCGTGGCACCAACATGCGCGAGCTTCTTTCTGAGACTTGGGAGTGGGAGGTTCTATGTGTGCGGTAGACTGCTTACTCATAGAGCGTACTGTTCAAACACTCCCAGCAAGACTCTTGGGCGAGTCCATGTAAGTGGATGCCAATTCGTCTTTTGTGCAGGTGCCACGAGTTTGCGATCGGGCTCTGAGAGTAGCATTAACAATTTAAGATGCGTGGACGTCGTCTCACTACCTCTGAAAAAGTAGACGTCCTAAACTGATCTACAATGGTTTCCTTTATACAACATGTGCAGGAGGAAGAAAAATTGAGTAGAGATGTAAAAGATGAAATTAATGTTCGGTGCTAATTCATCTTGCAGTCACCAGTCTGGAGGCACTCAAGTTAACCGATCATATGCACGCTCTTGACTGGGGTGGAGGGGGGGAAGACAAGCTACCGAAGAAATGAGTGCAATAAAAGAAGCTACTCAGATTTCTATTGCGGAGACATCGTCTATAACAAATTGGCATGTTACAAATAGGCTACATCAAGTGAGACATATCTCAAACTTCCCACGACTACAGCCATTGTAAAAACTACTCAATGTATAAGAACACAGCATTTGTCACCAAATCCTACAAAATTTAATTTAAAAATTTTCCCTATTGATTTATGAAGTTTGAAGCGATGACTCACTATATTACTAATTCATTGGAACCTTTAATAAATTCAGAATATGAAGTTTGTATCAAGTTTATTTCTCCCTTTTTAAAAATAAATCGCATTCTTTAAAATCAACAAATTCCCTTTAAACCTTATAACCTTTAATCAAACAACCTCATACCAAATTACATCTGTTTGAACAACTTAAAAATTGACAACAATATCTACGGATTTAAAGAGTATCTGTAAAATTAGAATTCAGTCTTTCAGGACTTTCTTTATCTCATATCTCAACAAAATTAGCACATGATCCTTAATACTCTATCAATCAAATCATAATCTATACGAACCATTACAGCATACAGACACCCGATGTAACTCCATTCCAGCCTAGCAGAATCCTGTATAGCCTACCATCACCAATCTCCAACCATTGGTTGAATATCTCGTTACCAAGCAATATCAAAGCCCCTTTGTTGTTGTTATTGTTGTTGTTGTTGTTTGATTTAGAGACGTCCTATCAAACTATGTCGGTATTTTGACGTCTTTGTTATGCACTGTTAGTATATAATCTTTGTACGAGATAACCAGAGAGTATACACAAAGTCCATTTTATAATTTCATTTTACGATTTACTATGTGTTTCTTAAGTTCCTTGCAATTAATGTGTTCTTGATCACAAACTAGTGCTACTATATTCCATGCCCAATGGCCCTTTAACTCAATTTTTTCAGAATATAGAATTGTTGTTCTTTTGTAGGGTACAACCAAGGATAATATGATTTATGTCACCAGTTTCTCCACATTCACATAAGGAAGAGTCTTGTAAACCTATTTTGTGTCTAAATTTCGGTGTTAATGCTACTTGAGTTTGTTGAGTAGAGATATTTCTTGACGGGGTGACGGATGTTTTAAAAACAATAAGCCCCTTTTTATCTCAGCTGATCGCTCCGACTGTCCTCAACTCCCCACTTGCCCCGCCTCCACCATCCAGGTGGGGGCGAAAGGCGACCGACGCATGCGCATAGCAACGAGAAAACGTCAGGATTTGCTACATCGAAATTCCTTCTTTTCTGAACACATATTCAAAGATCATAAAGAAACACCAGTGATATATATGATTACATTCTGCCGGATTACAAAAGAAACCACTGAAAAATACCGTTACAAGTTGCTATGAATGAATTATAGGACAAGTACCCCGAGTCACAAACTCACAAGCAAACATTCTCATGGGGGCAGATAATAATAATTTTTTTCCTCTGCTTTAATAATGTCAAAACAAGTGTTCATATAAATTTTGGTTACTCGATCGCAATTACCAAGGCTACCAGAAAGTAAGTTTCTCTGGTGCCGTTTACAGAAAGAAAACACAATTTAATGGAAATTTTTTTTTTGGAATATATACAGCAAATTTTTAGCTACGTTTCAACATATTCCCCATCGGAATTGAGATATTTGCCACACCTTGGTATCAACAGAAAGGTGTAGATGTCTGTCACACACTACTTCCGATTCCAAGCGGTAGATTTCTGCGACACAAGGATGCAACATTTGATCCCACGGTATAACAAATGTCTCAATTCCGGTGGGGAATATGTTGAAAATAGCTAAACAATTGGTCTATTTGTTCGAATATATCATTCCATAAAATTCTGTTTTATTTCTGTAAACGGCCCCAAGCAAACTTACTTTCTGGCGGCCCTCGTAATTGCGCTCGAGTGGCCTAAATTTGTATAAGCACTTGTTTTGACATCATTAACATAGTGAAAGAAAAAAATTGACTTATTTTATCTGCCCCCAAGAAAACGTTTGCTTGTCAGTTGACTGAATCTTCTAATGGGAAATTCATATCATTCCCTCTATGAATTTATGGATAAACTGTAAAGTGATGATGAAGAGATTTTCCGTCGGATTTTTCGATTGCAAAATGGCGCTTCTCCAACAAAGAAAAAAAGAAAATACAAAGAAATCGATCGCGGATTGAGCATGTTGTCGGTCGGTATCATGAACATAAGAACGGAAAAATTGTGCTTTATTTCAGGTCAGTAGGTCATAATTTTCCTGCACTAGCTTAATATTCTAAGTGTAAATAAATAGGACTAAAGTGCTCACCATTACTTACTCTCATACTTTTTGTATTTTGTACTTATGGTAGGAGTACTTCGTACTATTAAAACAAAACATATATATTGTACATATCTTCAACACACACTTTTGACACTTACACCATTAATGATTTATTACATTTGTTAAATAAGCAACTTTGTAACTTTTCTATAGTAAAATTTAGCTTGTTTCTGCCATCATCGTATTTCTAAAAATATTAAGATGAAGTAAAATTTTAAATATTAATACAGGAAATTTAAAAACTTGTTTACTTAACAAATTTAACACATTTTTAGACATATATTATCCTGGAAATCATTACTAATTACAAACAAAGAAATAAAATACAACTTCTTACTGAAATGTATCATTCGTATAAATTTGCGTAATGAGTGTGAATAAAATATTTGGGCTTAAACATATATAAAAATAAATATTTATTTCAGTATTGAAGTAGTAAAATAAATCAAACTTTTCATCCAAATCATCTTAGTAATCTCTTCAATATCCTTCCTTCTCCACAATGACGTTATAGTTACTTACCTAGACGCACAGCGAGCGCTGCTGTGCTGTACAAAATTGAAACCCTTCGCGCATCGTCATCATTGTGGCAAGTGTGGCATTTAACAGGTGGTTGTGATAGTGATTGCGAGAGTATCCAGTGTGCATTTGATGAATCTATCATAATGATGCATTTTTGTAAGGCTTGTAACTGCTATAGCATCAGTTTTCATGCGTAAATAACGATATTTAAATGCATCTAATAATTTAACGTTCAATTATTACAAGCAATAAATAGAACTTTCATTTAGATTGAATTATTCTGTCAGCTTAGACTAAAACTATTTCGGCAAACATATTTCTGGTATTTTTTTTAAATATGATAGCGGCATTACAATAAAATACGTGTGTTATTTCTAGCTTTCCTTCTAAAAAAAGCAGAACTACTGTTGCGATGGCTGTCTGCCATTAGAAGAGATAATTTTATTCGAACAAATTATCACAACACAAATTATATTCTGAACATTTCACAGAAAATTTCTTCTGGAAATCACATGAAAGCAATAGAAGATGACGCAGTTTTCATCCCTTTTTAATTTTCCAGAACATCTTATGTGGATAGGTTCAGTGTTGAACAAAGTTAAATTCACATAGATCTAATTTTCATTGGCTTGCACTTCATCATTTAAAAGTATATTTAGTAGAAATTTTTTCGTAGTATAATATTATTTTCACGTAGAAAAACACCCTATGAGGATTCTGAAAAGAAGTACTGGAGTCTCAGAACCAGACATTGTAACTGTTATTACGAATAGTTCCCTGATACTATTAGTGCGGAACACAATTATATGCCCAGTCCCAAGAAAAGATTAGAGATTAATTGAAGATGAGTTACAGAAAAAGAATGAACAGATTAGGAGTTTGAAAAAAGAAAATCAGGCTTGTAAAAGAAAATGTGACAGATTGTTGTTTAGTCAACTGTCCGAAGACAGGTCTGAACATCACTTGTGATACCAAGAAGGCACCACTTATGAGGCAATTAGGCCAGGAGATAATGGGGTAGTGTGGCCAGTTCCTTTCTCCCTCCATTGGATACATCGCCGACTAACTACATATTACACTGATCAGACTAAAGATGTATACAAACAATATTGTTCATCCTCTGACACATATCAAGTAAGATGTACTGCCTGATAATAGATATACATATCAGCCAGAACCTCAGTCAGAGGATGTAGAAAATATGCAGTTATAATATCAAACTTAAGAAGCTTGACTAAAAAACTGAAGAAAAAACAACCTGTTTAACGCAAGTTTTGACGATATTGTAAACAGCAAATTTTTCAGATCTGATGCTTGATTTAATAAAGAGAGTTACAATATCTCATAATAATAATAATAATAATAATAATAATAATAATAATAATAATAATAATAATAATAATAATAATAACAGACCTAAATTATTATTATTATTATTATTATTATTATTATTATTATTATTATTATTATTATTATTACGTATTGCCTTATCGTAAGATGAAACAGAATCCATCATCTGTTTGGAAGCAAATGATGAATTCTGGGTACAGTGGATTTTATGTGCAGATTGTGCACATTTGGACTATATCGATTCAGATAACATTGATTGTTTTTTATGTTCATTGTAAATAAATCCAATAATTGTCCCACATAATCAATGTCTTCAAGTACTGTGGCAAAGGTTTGTTGTGGTATCAAAAATGTCCACTTTCGATTGAAAATTATTTCATACTAATGATTCGTTCTTTTTAATTACTTGTATTTGTTTAAATTGTATGACAAATGGTGTTTACTGTATGTCCGATACTGGGATCCATTTTTTTCTGTACTGTAATATCAAGGTTGTTTAACTTTCATTGTTTAAATAATTTGTCTTAACTGTACATATACCATTAAATTCATGGCTATTGTGAGAGTAAAAGTCAATTGATCATATCTGCAGTATTATTATTGCAATCAGTTACTTACATTTTCTACAATTACTGTTGAAATGGCTTAAGTGTCCGGTACTGTGAGACCTTCCCCTATGGATTATTTCAGAACAGGCAAGAAATGTAGAAATAAAGGCAATTGAAACGAAAATAAATATACTGAGAGTAGTTGAAAATAGAAAGGAGAAAGGAAACGAACAGGAAGAAAAGCAGAAAAATAATAGACGGAATATGAAAGAAGATATGTGAAAGAAGTACAGAATGATTCCCCAATTGTACTGAGCAGTATAATATGTGCGCGAAATGTGCTCTCAGCAGTGTACATTCTACAAATTAATATGTTAGATTAAATTGATAATTAAATACGTTCATTGCGGAATTCAATATTAAATTATATTGGCCATCGGAAATTGTATGATGTGATTATATTTACATTATTTAACATTTTTAGGTGTGATGGAGTTTAGTAACACAAATTTACATTCCTATTATTGCATCCATTTG
Organism: Periplaneta americana; assembly: GCF_040183065.1. Classification (NCBI taxonomy): domain Eukaryota; kingdom Metazoa; phylum Arthropoda; class Insecta; order Blattodea; family Blattidae; genus Periplaneta; species Periplaneta americana. The sequence continues at coordinate 102,264,241 of NC_091124.1, forward strand.
TTTCTTGATTAATAAAGTTAAGCTATGCCATTTTAATACAACCAATCTACAATTGCGGAGAAATTAAATATTGTGTCAGTAGACTACTGAAATTGTGCCAATTCATTATTTATTGCGTGAAAAGAGTAGCGCAGAAACTCTTCGTGTCAGTAATAAGATCCGTGGTGAAAATTAATTAAAAGTATCGCTTGCTTTTGCAATCATAAGAAGTTACAACGATTCTAAAATGAAAATGAAGAATGTGTCTCATCACCGACATACATAGTACAAAAGTTACGGATGGAAATATGGAGATGGCACAAGATTGATAATGAAGATCGCCGCTAACGATGTTTTCTGGGCTCTTATGGATGTCAGACGAGAGAGCTCATCGTATTATAACTAGATGTGTTACAGTGAAGTAGTTTTTGAAATATTAATGCAGCATAATTTTAATTAGTAACGGCAGGAAATATATTGGAAATAAGTATTATTATTCGGAGGAGAAGCTTTTATTATCCATTCTGCTCTCAAAATAGCTTAAATTAGAATTTATAAAAACAATTATATTACCCCTTCTCCTGTAAGGTTTTGAAAATTGGTCTTTCATTTTGAGAGATGAACAGAGGTTAAGGGTGTTTGAGAATAAGGTGCTTAGGAAAATATTTGGTGCTAAGAGGGATGAAGTTACAGGATAATGGAGAAAGTTACACAATGCAAAACTGCATACGTTTTATTCTTCACCTGACATAATTAAGAACATTAAATCAAGACGTTTGAGATGGGCAGGGTATGTAGCACGTATGGGCGAATCCAGAAATGCATATAGAATGTTATTTGGGACGCCGGAGGGAATAAGAGCTTTCGGGAGGATGAAACGTAGAGGGAGGATAATATTAAAATGTATTTGAGGGAGGTGGGATATGATGGTACAGACTGGATTGATCTTGCTCAGGATAGGGATCGATAGCGGGCTTACGTGAGGGCGGCAATGAATTGCAGGTTCCTTAAAAGCCATGTAACGGCAGGAAATAAAAACAATTCGCATTAGGTCTTCATATGAAAAACTAGGATTGGCATAATTTCTCATTATCATCGTTACATGTGAGGAGAGTGGTAGGCCTATGCCGGCAGGTGATTTTGACTCTGAAAAGGAGCAGCATTATGATTTGGATCAATCCTTATTTTGTGTTGATTTTTTTCATGCTTGACTCAAGAATAATTATTTTATTGTTCTGCAGTATTTGGATGACCCATGACAGAAAGCCAATTGTTAATGATATTCTATTCTGTTTGACAGTGATTTCATGAATTTATTTAAAAAGAAAGTTTGTTTGTTTTCTTCGAGATAAATGGTTTCAGTTTAAAGGTAACGAAACGCCGTATAATGACTGAGTGAAAAAGAGAGAGTACAATGAATCTGCCAGAACGCCTGTGCAACATCCGCCATACAACTCTGAGTTCGCATTTTTCTATTTTTAGGCTTTCTAAACTATTACAGAAATCGGAGTAGGCTATATCAGAGTCGCGGCCGCAAATTTTATGCGTGCATACACTGCCTGGATTGGATGCTGAATATAATTTATTTATTTGTTTATTATTTATTTATTTATTTATTTATTTATTAGTTATTTATTTATTATTTATTTATTTATTTATTCTGGCGAAGTTAAGGCCATCAGGCCTTCTCTTCCACTTAGCCAGAAACAAAAGAAGCTGATGTAATTTTACTAATATTTAAAGAACACTAATAAAAAATGTATGCAATTGTACAAGCACAAGTTGAGTAAAATAATGCAAACATACTAAATAATAACTACAAAATAATAAAAGGCTACAATTTACATTCAATGAATATGCATGCAGTAAGAGAACAAATATTACAAATTACATGAATAACAAATTCAAAGTAAATTATAAATATACAACACTGAAGAAAATTATATATATACACACACACACACACACACACACACACACACACACACACACACACACACACACACACACACACAAAGGAGAATTAAACATGAATATTGGTCACGTGTTTAAACAATCTACTTTTAAACTGCAATATCGTTCGACAGTTCCTGAGGGAGCAGGGTAGGGAGTTACAGAAACGAATTGCTGATATGAGGAAGAATAGTGAGCTGTTTTATGGCAAGGTATAGATAATAAAGGGTCATTTTAGAGTACCCAGGCTGTGATAAGAGGACAAGAAATTAAAACACACCGAGAGATTTTTAGGCGAAGAAGTATTGATGATGCGATATAGGAAAATTAGTGAATGGATATATCTTCGGTCCTGTAATCTTACCCATTGGAGCGTTTCAAGGGAAGGTGTAATGTGGTCGTATTTGCGGATGTTGCAAATGAAACGTATGCAGGCATTATGAACGCGCTGCAATCTTTGGGCTAAGTTACAATTTAAATCTGTTAATAGAATGTCGCAATAGTCGAAATGTGGCAGCACCAATGTTTGTATGAGGTACCCGTTGCTTATATACCTGCAGCCTGGTTTGTTATGAATTGTTTCTTACCACTGCGAACGTTGTATCGTTTCACTCTCTCGAGTTACACTGCCTCGTCTGCCGCGCGACTCACCATTTCATGCAAATTGTCCCCAACCGCGTACCCCTAGATGACGTCACTTGCTCCAACTCAAGGTTATGTTGGATACATTTATTCTTCATCTGTCGATCGCCGTTTACTTTATTCCAATATGTCATTCAGTTTAGAAATTATAGACGCAATAAAACTGGTCTGAAAATGTGTCGGTCGATATTTTAGAATGGCACCCTAGTACTGGACCTAACTTATAGACGGATTTACGTCAAACGATCGAAGTTATCATGAGGTGAATATCTCCTGCTCTACTGTGTCTTCAAGACTGGGTAAAAGACGATTTACAGTAAAGCATGCGCTTCAGAACCTTCTAACTAAACGTGAAAAATGTACCACTTTCGAAGAAAACTTCATACTATTAGCAACCTTTGAGTAGTAATAATAGTTGCAGTAGTATGTAGTAGTATTTCAATAGAAATTCAACATGGCAGAGAAATAAACAGCCGACAAGTACGCAGCATACAGCCCTCTATCAGGGATATAATTCTTTCACATACCGTCAACACCACACATATCTCCCAGTTTTACTTCCCTCCCCGAAGAAGTCACGCTAATGATATCATTACCATTTAAAATTCAATCCATCGTTGTCGGGCGAATTTCAAGCTGTAAATGTCGGATGCAACGGGTAGCCTGTATCGCTAGACAACAACTCTTGTATTTGGAGAGCGTATGAAGATTATATATATACATGTATACATACCTATATGTACCAGGTATATTTTCTTCTATCGTACAAAACTAATTTGGCAATGTAATAATAATAATAATAATAATAATAATAATAATAATAATAATAATAATAATAATAATATAATAATAATAATCGAATATCTACAAATGAAGACGAGCTGCAATACTCAATATATCACCTGAAAATAATAGCACAAAATTTCAATATGAAAATTTCCCCAAACAAATAAAACATTATGGCGTTCCAAAGGAAACAGCCAGTTTGGAGTAAAATTTGCATTGGAACCTATACGTTAGAACAGGTAAACTCATTTAAATATTTAGTTTATAATTTGACATATTTACCTGTTACTGATATATCTGAAAATATTCAACATTTTAATGAAGCCCTAAGAACTATCAAACAGGTTTTCACAACCACGAAAACCCAAAAACAAACCAGGTTAAAAGCATATAAAGTTCTAGCAAGACCTGTCCTCATGTATGGTAGTGAGGCCTGGACTGTCCGAAACTCAGATGTTCAACGTCTAACTATGGAAATGAGATTTCTAAGGAAGACTGCCGGCTACAACTTGTTTGACAAAAAAAGGAAGGAACTAATTTCAAAACAATTTAAAATTAAACCTATTTATGAACATATCAACCACTATAGACAAAAATTGCTTAAACATGTCAATAGGATGGACCGTTCCTGACTCCCAAGACAAATTCTCCGCTATATACCACATGGATGACGATCTTTGGGACGTCCACTGAAAAGATGAACGGATACCGTAACAAGCCACTAGGCCTAATACATGCAAGGACGATGGTGATGATGATCATGATAACCGAATGTTATAAAAGTAAGAATAGGCCTAATACTGGTGTTATAATAAGACATCCTACATTATATGATGAAGGATCGGTGGAGCGGAGAAAAATTCTCTCGGGCGGCGGGATTCGAACCGGGGTCTTCAGCTCTACGTGCTGGCGCTATATCCACTAAGCCACACCGGATTCCAATTCCGATGCCGGGTTGAATACTCTCAGTTTAAGCTCCACCCCTTAGTTTTTCTCTTTAGTGGCCAAACCTCATGCACTGTGTCACAGATGTGTGACAGTGGCACAATGTCTAACACACTAATGTGCAGTGGTGCACTCATTACGAGTGACTAAGTGGCCGGGATCCGACGGAATGAGCGCCGTCTTAAATCACTAAGTGATTATATACGCATACCTATCATATTATAGCGATGTACCGAAGTGCATGATATTTCCATGCAGGAATTCTGCGTTATCATATGATGAAGGATCGGTGAGGATTCAGTCCGGCATCGGAATTGGAATCCGGTGTGGCTTAGTGGATAGACCGTCAGCACGTAGAATTAAAAACCCGGGTTCGAATCCCTGTGCCGGAGAGAATTTTTCTCCGCTCCACCGATCCTTCATCATATGATAAAGCAGAACTCCTGCATGGAAATATCATATTTACTTCGGTACATCGCCATAATATCCTAGGCTACATTATGCCGTCTAATACAGTCTTACAAAGTTTTAATTTGTAAATAAATTATTACTACGATGTTAAATTTAATATGTTTTACATGCTAACATGAATTGATTTGAAAAAAATGTTCAATCTTACTTTAAATACTAGGTAATAGGCTACACTGAAAATCATTGTATTATTGCAGGTTTACTTGTGTTATATTGCTTTTGAATTTTTTAGATTAATTTAATATGATCATAAAATAATCTTCAACTTTATTACATTAGAAAATAAGACTAAATTAGAAAATGAAATTAAGGAATTCATATTCAGTTACACTACACGAATGTACAATTTTCTGGGAACAGATGTAAATTATTCGTGTAATTTGTGAGGAATTGGTAAAGATAACCACGACTAGGGGAAATCAACAACGTAGCATTCCAAATATCAATTTACCTTATATAAAGCGAACGTTTGGAGTTTGACATTGCATTCAGACAGGGCGGGCTTTGAATATTGGTAACTCCGAACAAAAGGAAATTGTCAGTCACGTGAACTATAAATAAAGAATCGCATTAGTTTCTGTGTTTATTTAATACTTCCACTCAATCTCCATTAAATGTCAATACGCAGAGATAACGCAGTTTGAAACCCGCTTTCAAAAACAGAACATCCGTTCCAATTGCTGCTCGATGCTATCAGGGAATGGGCTCGGCTAGAAATGAAGCATAAGTTATTCATGATGCAGCTGTCAATAACTCCCTTTCTGCGAGGGATGTGTATATTTTGTTTTTACAGATGAATGATTGGATTGAAAACAGTTCTTTTTTTTGTTAACTCTACTATCTTTCAGAATGCAAACACGCGTTTAATCGCATTTGCCTTATTTTGAGAGAGGATTAAAGTTTTGAAATCAAGTTGGGTATTGAACTCAATACTGTTCTGATAACATTCTTGCAAATTACCCGAATTCTGCGCTTCGGTGTTCCATATTTGCTGTTGGGAACTAATCTACCAGAGCGATATCGGATTCGCAGCCTTCGCACAATGCAGAAATCCTACATCACTTTCTTTGTTCTTCATGCGCAAATCCTGTTCCCGTGATAGAGGGCTGCTGCTTTCTCTGAACTTTCACTCACACTACATGGCTTAAATCCTCAAGCAGCACATCCACCAACCAATTATCTTTCTCATATCAGGAGTGCAAGCGTAGCATCAAATAGAATATTTATTTAGGTTATTACTATATTACTATTATTATTTATTTAAAATGTTCATTACCACAGCACAATGCTTCAAAGTTAGCATCTGAAAATTACTCTCATCCACATTACATTCCAAAATAAATACTTCCTTTGAAGCGTCTTGTTTCTCCATAAAAGTGTTACATATAGTCACTTACTGTCGCATACTAGTGGTAAGATTTAATACACATGTCGATATTTTCAGCGAACGAAACTTTAGAGATGTTACAGTGTATAAAATGCTACTAACGCAACTATAACAGAAAAAAATAATTGAAGGGTTCAGAGCCATAGTTGTTGTTTATTGATATTTCTGGCTTTGAGCCATAGGCCGATTTAGGGTCTTATACGCGCAGGACTCCCTCTCCAGCCATTGTACATAAATAGCAATATAAATATATTTACACATATGAAACTATTTGTGGCATAAGTGCCAGTAGGTGTGTGAGTGCAGTGACTGATTCCTTTTATTTTGTGTAGGCCTAATTTGTTGATTTGCTATATTTGTAGGGGACTAGTTAGTATTAATATAATATACATATGGTACATATCAGGAATGGTGAACGGGAGAAGAGTTCGGGGTAAAAGATATCACCTGATAGACAACGTTAATGTATTATTAAGGGGAGATTAAAAGGAAAGGAAGAATTTGGGAAGAATGAAAAATGCTGGGTTTGCAGTTAAAGACCCGCTCTTGGGCAGAACACTGTGCATGCATGCATGCATACATACATACACACATACATACATACATACATACATACATACATACATACATACATACATACATACATACATACATACATACATACATACATATTTACGTACATACATATTTTTTGTTGAGATTATAAAGTTTCCCCTTCCGGTGATAGAAGCGTCTGAATGATTATGGAGACTTTCATGGGGTAGAGTTATTTATTGATCTGCCTCTCTGTTGCTGTCGTGTGTCCTCTCAGACAGTATTCAAATTTTCAACACATGTTTGCGGTTTTGTTTGTGTGTTTTAGTTTGGTGGTTGGGGCTGGTGGTAGTTGTAGAGGAGTTTCTCCAGTATTATTCTGTTGTTTGTGTTCGGTGGATTTGCGAAGATGTATTGTGTATATACGCGATTTACTGCCGAATGTGTGTATTTCCTGTGGGCCAAGCGCCATTTATTAAAAACGGAGAAAGTAAGGGCTAAAGTTAAGTGAATATCATAGTTTACTGAAGATTGAATATCATTTAGTTTTAATGTGTATACTTTATATTACTTGTTATATGTTTCCATTGAATTATGGCAATAACTTCATTTTAACCCTTGTTTTCTACGGTTTTAGTAAATGGCACTTGGCCCACTATAGTTCTGAACCCTTCAATTATAGAGCTAGTGCTACCTTAGACTACAGAGAAGAATATTGAATCAGGTATTTGAAAAAAAAAAACACACACAAGTATATTTTTAGCCAAAACCAATTTATTGTGTTTCTGACATTCAAGCATATAGGCCCTACTAAGGCTTTCAATAAGTAATTTCAACATTACTGTAAATAGGCGCCCCTAGCTGTCAGCATCGGAATCTTTTAGTGTGTAATAGAGGAGCGATTATTACATAAGGAATATTAAAATCTTTAAGTAATCATATTTTGTGAATACAGGGACTGTTTATGATTTGTATTAAGTAACACCACCCTAAAAATCTTCACTAGTTATGATAAAAAGATGTTTCGTAAAAATACAAGTTGCAAGAGGAAATAATGCAACCCAGTGTTTTACGGCATTACAAGAAGCTTGTGGGAGAGAAGTTCAACCATAACGAACTATTGCAAGATGGGTGGAGACGAGGCATTCGCTTTCAATCAAGAGTTGACATCCAAAGAGCTTTAGATCGATAAGTGATACAGATCCAGAAATGATGCTGCAGATGGAGTCCGCAGTCTTCCAAGGATTTGGCAACATATTGTAGACAAGGCAATGAACTATATATCAAGTGTGTAATGCCAAAAATAACTTACAGAAATGTAGTGTGAATCAGCAACTATGTTGCCATTACTTTTCGAATGTTGCCCTGGTGGTTGCACGTCTGTCTATAGGGGAAAGTAGACGTGTTCACTTAATTTTAAGTGACGATATTATGACAGTATTTCCTTGAAGAGGATGAGATCAAAAGATTTTATGAAGACATATTTTTTTGGCCTAGTCGTAACGAGAGATGACGCACTGAAGTGCTACAGTTATGCTAGGTTTACACGACGACAGTTTCGAGCGAGAGAAGATCTAAAGTATCAGGAGAGCTCTATAACGGAGTGTTTACACGGTGACAGAATATAGCTTCTCTAAACTCATTAGCGAGCTCTCATGAGATTTATATAATTCTAAACTCTAATGTTACTCTCCGGACCGTTTACATGTTGCAGACAGTTTAGAGTGAGAGAAAGTGTTACGAGCATATAGAAAAGAACAGGCTGGTCAGTGCGTTTACAACTATGGCAGAAACACAACGTTTTTCGGCCGCTGTAGTGTGCAATTCTTCTGAATTGAAGAGCGCAGAGGAGAAATAGATCTACGTGGGAAAATCCCTGGATATCTCGCCGGAACACGCATGGAGCTTACACATCGGACCTGTAATTGGCAAAAAAGACACAACTATGGGGATTGTCATTAGTATAAAGGAAAGGCTGTTGGTCACATTACGCTTCCTAGCAATAGGTTTATACCCTAAACGCATTATTTTATTGTTCTTAACAGAATAAATTATGAATAATAATAATAATAATAATAATAATAATAATAATAATAATAAATAAACATATGAAAATGGTAGACTACATTGCTCATGTAAAATGTATTAAGTTTCTTTCATTATGTTCGAAAAGATATGGTGTATGAATTGAACAGCAGGAAGGTATTGCCTGAGTTTATAATATGTAATATCTTTTCATATGAAAAATGACAACCATTTATTTTAATGTAATTGATACGTAGAAGTTTTGAACTTACGTCTATTGACCATAAAATATTGTACGAAGCATTTAATACGCAACGATGAGTCCTTTAAATGCCCCAAATTTCAATGTCAGTAAGTATTCTGCTACAAATATCTAGAACCGAACAGCGGCCTGAGCGGCGGAATTGCGTCTCTACATTTACTCGGCGAGAGTTTAGAGAAGAGAGGGCTAAAGATTATAGCTGAGTATAGCGGAACCTGGTGAATCTTGGAGGGAGAGAACAGTATTGTGGTGTGGGATCGACTACCGACCGATGTTACGTGACGAGATGCAAGGGAGACTGAACAAGCGTTACCCCCTCCACTCTTAACCGCCCGTAGAACTGGTTTCTCCATCAAGGTCAAGCTTCACCAGGTTCCGTTCGAGCTATATCACCGTGTAAACGGTTTCGAGAGTAGGTATCTCGTTGACTCTAATTAAATATTAGAGAGACTAAATAGAGCGGCCTTGAAAACTGCTCTCGCCGTGTAAACACCCTGGACTAGGAACTCTCATATGCTCTCAACTCTCATTATAGCTACTCTAAATTATTCAACTCAGTTGAACTTTATCATAAACTCTCGCGACAGAAGCAGTATAAATGACGGCCAAAAACAATGGAGTGTCGAAGACACGAAGATTGATTGAAGCATATGAATTGGAAAGTTGTTTGTGGAATGTGTTTAATAAGAATTACAAGAATAAGGACCTTGAGAAAGCAAGCATTGTCAAAATTAGCTGAGACTGTTGAGGCGTCTGAATTTGGCTTCCAGTTTTGTTAATTCATTGTAATTTGGCCATAATTTTTAGCAAGGTCCATTGTTTTAGTTGTTAATTATTTTGTGGATTTTATTCTTGCTTATTTATTTGCTGGAGGAGGTACAGCGAAAGCTCCATAACCTCCAGTAAGTGCGAACTGTAATAATAATGATAATAATAATAATAATAATAATAATAATATTATTATTATTATTATTATTATTATTATTATCACTATTTTATTATTAACATCATCACTATTTTGTTATTATTATTATTATTATCACTATTTTATTATTAATATTATCACTATTTTGTTATTATTATTATTATTATTATTATTATTATTATTATTATTATTATTATTACTGTGCAATTATCACCATTCACTTGATGTGAAATATTTTCTATATTCCTTTAATACTATTTGATAACGCATCATATTATAATAATAACGCTCACCTAGTACATTACAAACAAATCACATAACTGGTACAGTAGGGTCTGTACCGGTATCTGTTAACAAGAATATAGTTATAATTTAACAAAACGAAATAGGCACAACTATTACACTGTATTAGTAGGACCATTATAAACACAATATTATAATGAAAGAAGATGAACAACGTTATGTGAAAAATTATTGTTTTTTTTTTTTTTTCCTTTGAACACTCGGTCTCTTTTGAGGAGCTTAAACGCAATCAGTCATTTTCATCGCAAATTCTATACACTTTTTTTTTTTTTAAATATTGAAGGTAAATTGGACTTTGGCCCTTGTAGCAAGAATATTTTTTTTTCCTCTTTAATTTTGGGAGGCTCAAAGCACATCTTCTTCTTATTCTTTTTCTTCTTCTCAAGAACCACTTCTTCAGCTGCATCCGTTGCCTTTCTTTCATCAGGAAGCCTGAAAATTGTCTTTATATAGGGTTCCTACAAAAGACCTTTCCGGTTTCGAACACATGTAATTTACGTGCTATGAATCTGAGGTGCATGAAAATAGTACCAATGGAAAGAGAAACTCCAAGCGTTTAGTTTCTTGACTTAAAGATGTTCAATGTGTGCATATTAACCCTAGCAATACCAACGGGGGGGTACTTTGTGTCCACCTTATCCAAAATTTATATTTTCAATATCTAACTGATGTATTAAAAATACGAAAATACTATTTATTGTCGGTTATGAATCTTTCTATCTTACTGTGTTATTGTTTAATAGTTTTCACTGATAGTTTTACCAAAACACGACTATATGTCAAGGTGGACAAAAAATATCCCCCCCTTAGTAAATGGTGCAACCCATAATACAAGGTTTCACGTTATTTCAACTATTTCAAGAATGATGCAGGACTCATGGCCAATATAATTTTTGTGCTTTTGTGTTACTACACATGTAATGCACCAACAATGGACATATTTATTCTTTTTTTTTTTTTGTTACGCTCCTCACTGTCCCTACAATGGGCATATTTGGTCTTTCTATTTCTGTTACACCTGATTGGTCTGATGAAGTGGTGTGATATTTATGTATCCTACTTGTTTCCGACAATTACATTTGTTGTTCAGTCTACTAGCAATGAGTCGAAAGACCACAGAAGAGTTATTGGAAGAATCTACAGATTCCGAAACTGAAATTGAAAATGATGACGATGGTGAAGTAGTGAGTGAACCTGAAGACCAGTGTATCATGCGTGACAAAGTGGACGGGGATGAAGTGGAATCCAGTTCTGAAGATGACCCTGACAACTTATCTGAAATTGAAATCAGTGATAAATATGTTACTAGTACTGGAAGAGTTTACGTTTCCAAACCACCTCGAATATCAAGACGAGCTGCACAGAATATTGTGAAAGAACGCGAAGAACTACGAAGTGAAGGTAAAGTGGCCACAATAATAGAGTCGTTTGAAAAGTTCTTTATTCCGGAAATTATAGACAGCATTATAAAGTATTCTAATGAAGAAGCGATTAGGCAGAAAGTACCAGGAACAAATAGACTTGAATTCCTTGCTTATATAGGGCTTCTCATCTTTATGGGCAAAGAAAGTGATAGCAAAACAGCAGTTACAGATCTTTGGTCCAATATTTCTGGAAGATTTGTTTATACTGCTACTATGAGCCGAACTAGATTCCAGCAGCTAACTAAAATAGTAAGATTTGATAACAAAAACACACGAAATGAACGCAGGGAGTTTGATAAATTTGCCGCAATGCGTGAAGTATTCAACAAAATGAACTCAGTTTTACCAAAATGTTATTCTGCTGGAATGCACACTGTTGTAGATGAAATGCTTACATTATTCCGTGGAAGATGTCCCTTCAAAGTTTTCATGAAGGATAAACCTGGGAAGTATGGCATACTTATACGTATGCTTACAGATTCAAAGTCAAGATATGTTATCAGTATGGAACCATATGCAGGGAAGAATAAGAATACAGCGCAACAAACAAATTCAGCTACAGCTGTCGTAAAACGTTTGGTTCATCCTATAAATAACTCCGGGCGCAATGTAACCACAGACAGGTACTACACATCTGTTGACTTGGCTGAGGATCTATGGAACAATCACAAGCTAACTCTTGTTGGAACTTTGCAGGCAAATAGGAAACACATTCCTCAATAACTCAAAGAAGTTTCTGGAAGAGAATTATATTCCAGTAAATTTGCTTTCAGTGATCCTGATACTGGAAGTGTTCCAATTACAATTGTTTCATACGTCCCTCGTGAAAAACCTAAGCGGAACCTTCTTATGTTATCCACTCAACATTATGATGATGCAATTGGTGCACCATCTGATCCAAAGAAGAAAACAGTAATAAATCTATACTACAATGACACTAAAGGCGGTGTCGACACAGTGGATCAAATGGTACGCAAATATTCAACAAAAAGAGCTACCAGAAGATGGCCAGTGTCTATTTTCTACACACTTCTTGATATAGCAGCTCTAAATGGCTACACCACATTTATACTGAACTTTCCAGACTGGAATAAGAATAAACCAAATCAGCGGCGACTTTATCTACAAGAATTGGGATTGAAGCTCTTAACTCCATATATTGAAGAACGGGCAAGAAATGTTACAGGACTGCAGAAGTGTGTGATTTCGGCAATGGAAGGAATTCTGAAAAGGAAAATCAAGCAGACAAGTGGAGCAAAAGAAGTTTATGGTGGTAAGGGTCGATGCCATTTGTGTACTAGAGACTGCCGATCAAAAATAGAAAAGTACAACAAAGTGAGCAAGACAACAATCATTTGCAGTGTTTGTAAAAGGTACACATGTAGTAAACATAGCAAGAAAACTGTGGTCTGTTCAATATGTGAGGACGGGTGTGAAGAAAGTGATGTGTAGCATTTTACAATTTATTTTGTGACTGTTACACTAACGTATTTGTTGGAACATATACAATGACATTTCAATTTGTTTCTTTCATAATAGTACATACTATTCGCTGATTGTAAGTGTGGTAAACAAAGCAAGAAAACTTGTGTCCTGTTCACTGTGTGAGAACTAATGTGAAGAAAGTGATGCATAATATTTTCCAGTTCTATGATATTTTCTGGACTGTTGCATTGAAGTACTTGCTGAAAAATATACGACAACATTTAAACGTTTTTTGCTTTATGTATCCGTATAGTACACAGTATTTGCAGATTGTAAGTTTGGTATAAGTAGCCTATAACAAGGAAACGGTGGTTTGTTCAATATGTAACAACGAGGGTGAAAATAATAATACGTAATATTTTCAGACTGTTTTGTTGAAGTAAATTGTTCGAAAATATACAATGATATTTAAATTTTTATCTTTTATAGTAGTACATGCTATTTGCCGATTACAAATATTTAAGAAATGCTCAAAATTAAACATTTTTATAGTGGTCACAAAATATCCCCCCCTTGGTACTACAGGTCATCAAAATAGCTTGGTATTGCTAGGGTTAATAACCGACTGGTTCACATGAAAATTAAGCTCTTCTGTCGTCTATAGCAGCCATTTCGCCTCAACAATGAAAAATTTGTTTATATGCACTATTATGAGGCGTGTTATCAAGTAGGGAAACAATGTTAACACAACTAAACTTTTTAAGTTTCTCTTACCATTGGTACTATTTTCATGCATTTCTGATTCATAGAATGTAAATTACATGTATGCCGACTTGAGCTATAATTTGCACATTTTTGATCAAGACTGTCAACTCCGTTCTTCGTGCAATTATAGTATTCTATACGAATAAATAAATAATGGCTCACCCAACAATATTAGTAACGCAAGTGATATGCGCGGTCAGGTTACACAACTGCTGACACACTGCTCAGAAGTTAGATGGGTGATGATGTCATAAAAACGCACTGACCAGCCCATTCTTCTCTAAATGCTCTCTCTCAACACTTTCTCTCACTCTAAACTGTCCGCACCATGTAAACGGTCCGGGGAGTAACTTAGAGTTTAGAATTATATAAATCTTATTAGAGCTCGCTAATGGGTTTAGAGAAGCTATATTCTGTTACCGTGTAAACACTCCGTTAGAGAGCTGTCATGATTCTTCAGAACTTCGCTCTGAACTGTCGCCGTGCAAACGTAGCATGATTATTACTTTATACTTGTATTTCAAGAGTTATGCGCAAGCTTGTATAATCTCGTACGCAAAAGTCGCGAAAGTTAATGAAAAAGTTCAACTTAGTTGACTAATTTAGAGTAGCTATAATGAGAGCTGACAGTATATGCGAGTTCTCTGTTCAGGGTGTTTACACGGCGAGAGCAGTTTTCAAGGCCGCTCTATTTAGACTCTCTATTTAGATATTAGAGTCAACGAGATACCTGCTCTCACAACCGTTTACATGGTGATACTCAGCTATAATCTCTAGCTCTCTTCTCTAAACTGTCGCCGTGTAAACGTAGCATAAGACTTCAAAAACATATCAGTGTTTTCACTTTCAAACATTTTTGAATTTTTTTCATTTTTAATACGAAGAAAGAAATACATAGACACTAGGTACAAATTTGTACATAAATAGCTTTTGTTATCATTATCTTACTTATAAAATAAACACAAACTATTATAATTTTTACAGCAAAAATTCTATGTTTTTAGAGACAACACACGTCCACGGACTACAGGGCACCTTGCCGTTCTCAAATATAATTAAAGGCTGCTTTATAATATTTAGAACTATTCCATTTCAAATGAAAACTCAACTCTAAAAAAAATAAGAATATAATCCAATATTTATAAGCTGCAGAGAGTTTTTTTTTTTTTTTTTTTTTTTTTTTTTTTGCAATTTTCTCAAAACTTATAGCTAAAGACATGTGGTTTCTCAAATAAACGATTCAATTTTATTCTCATTATATGACCTACTATCGACTTGACTATACTATTCACGGCATATTACAACATGAAATTAGAGTCCTTACTAATGTACAAATTAAAAACAATTTTTTAATAATTACTTTACTCATAATACGAGTATATTAGAACTAAAAAATAATAACAGATCCTAAGTGTAATATTTATAAGCACAAATTTGAGTTTCTAGGAAAATTGGTCACGTTTCTATTTGACACACCTACTATTAGTCATACCGAATTAGTCATATACATATTTGTCAGATGTGGAATAGTTGTCACTCTTGTCGATTTGTCACTAAGTGTTTTTGGTCACATGCGGAATATTTGTCATATTTTTAATTAATAATATTAGATCAGAATTTATGATTTATTAATGACAAAACTGAACATGTACAAGTAAGGTTCTCTTCCGAATTAGGTGAAAACAGTTTACATGAGAGATAATTTAACATGTTTCGTGAGAGATTATGATCTATTCTACGAAGATATGATAAAATAATCCCTTGTGTTTTATATTCTTCTTAATTCTGTATCATTCTAGCTATTCGGGAAACCAGTTGAGTATACTTCCCCTTTTTGGTAGGTGGAGAGTGTCCAGGCTGTAATTTTATGATGTCCCTGTGTACTTCTGCTACTTCATGTTGCAGTTGTTCCAAGAGATGGTACAGAGATGGATAAGTCCTTCCTTTCAGCGTGTCCAGTTTCGTGTGCCAATGTGCCAACCTTCAGATGTGTCAATTGTACGTGGAACATTTTCCACTGTCCGTTGATAACAATTCCATATATTCGACGGATATCATGGTTGCTGCCTAGCTCTTCGTCTTCTTCCTCTTATATAATTGTCTTCCACGTAATCAAACACGGGAATTAAATAATTCTGTATTGTAAATCAAATTCTGGCCTATGTCTGTGGTCATTTCTTTACGTGTGACAAATCCTGAATGCGTGATAAATTATACCCAACTTTCGAGGAATATCACTTCTGTTGACGTCGTACAAAATTTTGTCCAAATATATATATTTTTTGAGAAGATTAACTCCATATGTAGATGAAATTATTGGGATCATCAGTGCGGTATTAGGCGTAATAGATCGATTATTGTTCATATTTTTTATATTCGACAGATGTTGGAGAAAAAAAATGGAAGTATAAGGGTACAGTGCATCAGTTATTCATAGATTCATAAATTTCAAAAATGCATATGAATCGGTTTAGAGAGAAATTTTATATAATATTCTTATTGAATTTGGTATTTCCAAGAATCTAGTTCGATTAATTAAAATGTGTCTCAGTGAAACTTACAACAGAGTCCGTATAGGCCAGCTTCTGTTTGATGCTTTTCCAATTCACTGCAGGATAAAATGAGGAGATGCACTCTCACCTTTACTTTATAACTTTGGTCTAGAATATGCCATAAGGAAAGTTCAGTATAACAGAGAGGGTTTGGTATTAAATGAGTTACATCAGCTTCTTGTCTATGCGGATGACATGAATATGTTAGGAAAAAATCCACAAGCGATTAGGGAAAACGCGGAAATATTTGAAGCAAGTAAAGCCATAGGTTTGTACGTAAATCCCGAAAAGACTAAGTATATAATGTCTCGTGACCACAATATTGTACGAAATGGAAATATAAAAATTGTAGATTTATCAAATATCTTGGAGCAACAGTAACAAATATAAATGACACTCGGAAGGAAATTAAACGCAGGATAAATATGGGAAATGCGTGTTATTATTCGGTTCAGAAGCTTTTGTCATCTAGCTTGCTGTCAAACAATCTTAAAGTTCGAATATGTAAAACAGTTATATTACCGGTTGTTCTGAATGGTTGTGAAACTTTGACTCTCATACTGAGAGAGAAACAGAGATTAAAGGTGTTTGAGAATAAGGTTCTTAGGAAAATATTTGAGACTAAGAGGGATTAAGTTACAGGATAATGGAAAAAGTTACAGTATACAACTCAGAACTGGAAGCATTGTATTCTTCACCTGACATAATTAGGAAAATTAAATCCAGACCTTTGAGATGGGCAGGGCATGTAGCACGTATGGGAGAATCCAGAAATGCATGCAGTGCTAGTTGGGAGGCCGGAGGAAAAAGACCCTTGGGAAGGCCAAGACGTAGAAGGGAGGATACTATTAAAATGGATTTGAGGGAGGTGGGATATGATGACAGAGACTGGATTAATCTTGCACTGGATAGGGACCGATGGTGGGCTTATATGAGGATGGCAATAAACATGCGGATTCCTTAAAAGCCATTTGTAAGTAAGTAACGAATCCATATTGTGTGACGAATTGTACCCGTTACGAATCCTTAATGTGTGGAGAATTGTATCGGTTACTAATTCTTTATTTGAGACGAATTGTACTCATTACGAAAAATCCGTGACGAGGTTTCCGGACATCAAAATTTGATACTAAGGAATCAAATTTCTCTTTCGCCGAGATTAAGATTGTAGGAGAAAAGAACTCTTTATCTGTCCTTGAATCCTCACGACATTACAGTTACGTTCCTTCATGCATTTTCTAACATCAATTTTGGCCCGTGAGTTTCTGAGCTATAAGAGTAAACTTGCATAATAACTTATAATTTATCGCTACGATTTGAGGCAATTAATTGTCACCATCCGCTCAACAGATATTGGAACTCTAGGGAATAATATTACACAATTCAGATATTTTGCTTGCAGTGGCACAAGGGCTAAAATTGAACAAAAATTAAACCAACAAAACCAAGAAAATTAAGAATAAATTAGTGGATTCCTTCGCAAGAAGTGAATAATCACTTTACTTACAAGTTTTGTCACACCCATTCAAGTCTAACAAGTAACGGAATATATATTTATTCTGAACCAATGCACCTTTTCATTTTCATTTGAATGCAGAGAATGTCCAATACAACGGAATTTTGATGCCACTGTTCAGTGGGATGTACGATAGTGGAAACCGCGCAAAGGGCAGATGACAATGACAGAACGTGTACACGTCATTGTGACGTACATGTCATCTGATGGAGTGTTTCGTTGCAATTACATTAAATTACATTTCAATTGAAAAGCCAATGAAACAAGAAATTTCCTTTAACAAGACAGAAATCTGTACGTAGTGATTTGACAACTGAAGTACGTCATTTATTTCCAAATTAATTGTTTTGTCTGTTGTGAAAATTTGGTATTCGTTATATTAATTATTTACTTGGAAATGTGCGCCTAAGTCACTGCTACTGTATACTGCTACAAAATTCTGGAACTCTTGCTCTTCTAAACTTTTCATAACAGTATTAGGTTCCTGTGTGAGTGTGGTACTGCTAACACTCTCAATCCGAGGAGGTTTCACCAATCCTCAAGTGTGTAAATGTATGTCTAAGAATTCATTTTGTTTCAATACGACAACATTCATTCTATACTATTTTTATTTTGACTATTACACATTTATTACGCCATACTACTTTTGACCAACAAAACGGCACGACAGAACGTTTTTCAATCAATCATGGCTGTTTATCGCTTCAATTTTATCGCTTCTCTAACATTTGTTTGATTTTAGCACTTTTCTAGCATTTGTTTGTTTTTATCACACTCTAGCATTTGCATATATTTGTTTGCCAACATTTCAAAATGCAAATTCTTTACGGTACTGTAAAACATGTTTTGCGATCATCATTTGTTTCTCGCATAGATAGTCAATTGAAAATGGCGGCTCCCTTCAAACGTTTTGGTGAAGCTAACATTAGTGAAGTAGAATTTTAGTAAGTGAATTATTAAAACCTATGTTATTGTAATAGAGTACATTATCTTCTAATCTTTATATACTTTCTTTTGTTTTTATTACCTTCCTACGATTTGTTTCTTTGTTTGCCAACATTTCAAACTGCAAATTCTTTACGTTACTATAAAACGTGCCTTGCAATCTTCATTTGTTTACCACATAGTTAGTCAACTGAAAATGGCGGCTCAGTTCACACGTTCGGGTGAAGCTAACATTAGTGAAATAGAATTTTTATAAGTCAATTAATACCTATTTTATTGTATAATAATACTTTATTTCTTCTAATCTTTATATATTTTCTTTTAATCGTGTAATAGTCAATTAAATCCCACTCGACTTTTGATTTTCCTCTAGATAAATCAATACCTCTTGAATACAAAAGTTTAATATTACAGTATTTTTCCAATCTTCTTTGCTAAGTTTCTGAGCCTCACTTAAGCATCAGTGAAGGAGAAATTCCGATGTCTCTTCTGATAACAGTATTTTTTAATTTGTTAAATTTATCCCTTTTTCTAAATCTCCATCATTACATGGAGCTATACTAGTTTACAATCTGAAATTTGACTGGAATTGCACTGGAAATATTTTAATTGTTAAATTTGTTTTACCGATTTGATATTAAGTTTTTACTCAATTTTACCTCTACTCAGCATCTGAAAACTAAGTCGACTGCTAATTCTTAGTCTCCATCTTACCCAGACTTCAATTGCATATGAGCCCTTCTATACCAAACCAAAGTAATAAAGCCCTGCACTACCGAAAATACTCAATAATAATTTAATACTTCGTTTAACATAAATAGACTAACTATATCCATATTTGCGGCTTAAATTTGAAACTTTCGGAATTATGCTACAAAAAAAAACTTTTTTCCGCGAAACGTTATATTTCAACAGTATCAGCTTCCGTATCCGAAAAATGGCTATGTGTTCTAGAGAAATGTTCTTATATTTAGATACGTAATTAGATTTTATTTTGTAGTTTCGTTAATGTTTAAAAATAAACGTATATTTCTCAAAACGATACGAAAATCTATATACTGTGGTTTATCTATCACAAATATTTATTTAAAGTGCTAAGTTCCATAATGACACATTGAAAAACTGTGCTTGGAGACAAAGTTGAAATGAGAGATAGTGTTCGCGGCGAATCATTGATAGGCCTATTTAGAATATCGGCCGCTCGGTGTACCCTCAATTAGGATAAATCATGTGACTGATTCTCTGAATTCATGAAGGTGAGTATGTGAATATAAACACAGAGGAAGGGGAAAATATTCAACTGTTAAGGGGAGAGGATGGTATAATGTTTCTAATTGATGCAAAATTTTCATTGTTCTTAGGAAGAAATATCATTGTTCCAATAACGTAACTTCGAGATGAGAATACAAAATTGAGGTCCAAGTTTAAAAAAAATACCAGGATGCAGCAATTCACTAAAGTTGATATATTTCAGCGACTTTTCAAGACAGGTCTAAAGTCAAAATGTCTGACATTATACTCCTGCACAAGCACATTCTCTCGTTCTTGAAAATATCTATAGCTCAACTGTAACATTGGCTTTCAAAATTTTAAGAGAAACAATTACATTAGATTTTAAGAATGACTTTATACATAAGTATACTTTTATATAAATATGGAGAAATATTTTTAAATGCAACAAAATGACAAATTTCGATTGCAGAGAAAAGTGTTTGAATAGCCTAATAATGTGTGTACCAAAAATATTATGCATATAGAATTTAATAATTCCAAAGATATACCGGATATAACTCAATACTGGTACAACTCCAATATATTTTACATTTTTGCTATGATTTACGTGAAACATGGGGAAGTATTTATGTGATATAATATACACAGACATTTGCAAGTGTTGTTTAAATATAATATCCAATTAAACCGGAAATCACATTAAGTTTGTTATGTGAAATGGAACAGAACGTTATATTCTTACACATAACGTACCATCTGTAGATTCTGAGTTCAATGATGTGTTATAAGTGAGATTTGGATTGTCAATATTTTTCTACATTACATTAAAATAAAAGTAAAATAGTTCTTGAGCATTTTTTTTAACTCGAGTTCTTCACCCACAACAAAGACATTTCAACACACTAGTTCTGAATAACAACACAAAATTTCTTGTGTGTTATTTAAAATATTCACCATCAGCGTCTTGACAAACCCTGGCTTTTTCAGATATTTCCTGCATAAAGTTATGTAATTTCTGAGGGGTTGTGGCCGTTGCTGCTGTCACCCGATTTTGTAGGTTTTGTAAAGTCGTTGGATCAAAACTATATTTTTTAAAAGAAGAAACACAAAAGAGTCTAACTCTAATAAGTCAGGTGACAAAGCTGACCAAATAATAGGTCCACTGGTCCCTATGCAGGTATCGCAGAAAAATTTGCAGCAGAATTCCTTTCAGCATACAAAACGCTAGCTGCCGATAAATTTCTTCTGCACTCGCCAAATACTAATAATTTACCCAATTTTCATCACGAGTATAATAATAACGTTCCATTGCACCAAAAATGTTTGTAATTTCTTAATAGGTTATTGTGTATTAATTTTTCTACAATAAATATATGAAACATTTAAACAAACAATCATTTCTTTCAAACCCCGAGTTTTCATAGGAGGTATTGTTGTTTCCTTATTAAACAAAAGATCTTTAATTAAAACCTGGGCATGTTAGAAATCATTACATTCAGAATTTGAAGACGAGTTAAAAAAATGTAGGGCAGACTATTAATTTCATGATATTAAGGTTTTAGTGCAAAAGTAAAGTTCAAATTAAAAAAAAAATAGTGTTTTTACAGTAAGTACCTACGTTATAAGATTTGAGGGAGTTACGTCAGCATTTTTAGTTAAAGTAAACGAATACAATAAGTACAAACAAGCAACGCAAATAAACAAAAAATAGCACTCTAAGAGGGCTAGTATAATTTCGTGGTAGTAGACCTACAATGATATTTTCATGATAGTCCTTAAATCCAAAGTCATATTCAGTCAAATTTTAAATTCATCAGTGAGATTAGTTCCTACAACTAAAACAATTAAAACTTTTTTCAGTCTTTTGAAATGTATTGATGTGTATCATGAAACCACTCACAACAGACATACTGAATCCATCTTTCACCATGCTTGTTGTCCTCGAAATTTCCTGAACAAGATCCGCACAAAAATTATTAGGTTTATAATTCAGCTTTTTTAAAACACAGATATTCTTTGTTTGGCTCCTGAAGATCATACTACTTCGTTGTCTACCTACAGTATTTTAACTCACTTGAGGAACTGGAAATGTCATTTTCCTTGACAGGTACTTTGCTCCCTTTCTGGTTCTCTTCGAACTTGCCAAGAAAAAGATGAGGTTTTTCTGCGGTAGTTTTCCTTTGTTTTAGACAAAATAAATTGCCTCTTTCCTATCACTTACATTGCATTTCTTTTCAATTTGACCCTGCCATTATCTGCTATCTGCAACAAGCTCGATGTGAAGAATTATCAGAGATGCTATGAATACACACACAAATAGTTTACGTTTCATGAATTTGATATTTCTTCCACCAGAAAATGTTGTTATACAAAGGAAAATAAAATAAAGAGAAAAAATGGCCTAGTGGAATGAGAAAATCGCCAAAAAAAACTTCCTCCCAAGATAAGGCTGTATTACGTAATCAGTGCATTGATAAGTTTGTATTTTTAACCGAGGAGTATATAACATCAATACTTACCATTGGAAACAATTTGGACCACAAAAAAAAAAAAAACAGAAAAAACTCTTCTTTTAACAAAGGAAATCGGATTTGTATTCACTCACAAATTCAAAGATATAGGTCTCACAACTCTTCAAGTACTTTCCATAAAATCTGCTCACGTCACTGCAAGAGCGCAGTGAACAAAATCTACTTATAATACATCTTCTGCCAATTACACTATACCATCAGAACTACATTTGTCCCTGGTATAAATTCGTGATAAATAAAAATAAAAATATCATGGTATTAGCCGTGTCACGAAATTAGCCGAGTTTGCCCTATAGGATGTTTGGTTTTATATGAGAATGTTATTGCTATATCCGGTCAAACCCAAAATAACACTTGCAAATGTTTGCGTATTTTATATCACATAAATAGTTCCTCAAGTTTTACGTAAATCATAGCGTAAATGTAAAATATAATTGAGGTCTACCAGAATTCAGTTACACCATGTATAAATTAGAGGGAATAAAGCAAAAATGAAAAGTTGCGGGAAATTGCAATAAAAGATTAGAATCCTTTAAAAGCCGTGGCCAGAGCTTTAAAATGGTGTCACAGCAGCTGACAAGGCATTAAAAATATATTTTTCAAATCCCAGAAAGTACTTAAATGAAAAAATATGAAAAAAATTACAGTAGCAGGAAATTGCAATCGAAGTTTAGAGTCATTTAGAAATCCTGTGCACCAGAGCTATAATAATGGCGTTACAGCAGCTGACATGGCCATAAATGTGTATTAAATTTTATGTAATATATTTTTTATATATCAAAGTGTAGTTTAAAGGGGAAAAAAAAAACTTTTTTTTAAATGTCACCGGTTTTTCATCATATTTAACGATCCTCTCGTCTTAAACATGACACCTATAACACGCTGATACTAAAGACCGAGTGTTTATTAAGACGGGTGTCAACAAGAGAACGTTATAGTCTGTGTTATTGTTTTAGTTATTGCGTATTTCTTAATGATAATTATTATTGTTATTCTTTCCCATGCTAAATTTTCAATTATGATTAATATATGAATTGGCGACATGTTATGTCAAAGGAAGAACAATAATTGTTTTTATTCATCTGAAGTCTGGTTAGTGTAATATGTTACTAGCCAGCGATGTACCCAGTGAAGAAGAAAATGAACTGGTCACGTTACTCCATTATCTCCTGCTTATTTGCCTCATGAGTGATGCTTTATTGGTATCACTTATGAGGTCCAAACTTGTCTTTGGACAGTTGACTAAGCAACAAACGAAGAACTGTAATTAATAGTTTTATTAATTTATTTAATCTCATTTAGGCCTACTAACTATACTTAATAACGAGTAAACTCTTAAATTTAAACGTGTGCGTTCATGAAGAAAATGTTTCTTTCAGGACGGAAAGGCACTTTTTGGCAATATCCGACGGTAAAGGTAATTGTGAAGAGGTGAAAAGGCTTGCTACAAAAACCTGTGTTCAGTCACAACAAGATCTACAGTCCGAAAAATATTTGAATGGACAGAAAAAAAGTGTAGAGAGTATTGAATTCCGTTTTTATAGCAACTGTCATCATGAAGCAGATGTTGAAATTCTTCAGAATCGCAATGTAGGGAATAAGAGACTTCGTGGGAATACTTATGCTCTGCATTCATTCATATTCATGACAAACGAGTTAGAAGCTGTCAAAATATATTCCATAGAAGAAGAATATGAGCAAGTATTGGTGTATTTTTCATGTGGCTGCGCTAGAGAATTCTGTTTATTTAATGTGTCTGTCATCTTATTTTCAAACTAATTTTATTCTTTTAAAATCAATTAAAGTTGTGCAGTGAATACAGAACAGATTAATGGGACTTCAGTAAGGATATCACAGAAATGCCGCATGATACTTACGCACGTCCCGATATGAGATTTTTGGCGTATCGTGCGAACATAATAATAATAATAATAATAATAATAATAATAATAATAATAATAATAATAATAATAATAATAATAATAATAATAATAATAATAATAATAATAATGTCCACAGTTGTAGCTGAGGGGTTAGCGAGTGTAAAGGCTCATTCACAATGAAAATTAAACATAACGTAAGCGTTAACTTAACGTTACAGTAAATTCAAGAAGTCATACCATCATTCACGATGGGAACATAAACATAACAGAAAACATACTTGGTAACCATAGAAACATAACAACGAAGCCATTTCCTCATATTCTGTCGTATACTTCAGCGCTCCACGATTGTGTTCTGTTTGCAAATCATGTAAGCATAAGCATGAAAGTTTGGAGTTTGCAAACTTTCATGTTAACATCCTACGGTAATGTTTATGTCAATGCTTATGTGAATCATTGTGAATGATCCCATTTGGTAGCCTGGGCGCAAACTTCTGTGTTTACGTTACGGTTATGTTTAATTTTCATTGTCAATGGGCCTTAACTCCGAACCCAGCGGGCCCGGGTTCGATCCTTGGTCGGGACGAGTTGCCTGGGTGACGTTTTTTCGGGGGTTTTCCCTCACTCCTATGGATGAATATCAGGTAACTTTATTGGAACCCCACTCATCCTCGCCACATCCTTTCCACCCCTATCTTCCTTTCATTCATCATCCAGTTACTTCTTCTGGTTTTCAGATCGCTCTACAAGCGGCCCTCCGAAGTTGCTGGCTCTCTCCACCGGCCTCCGTGGATTGTATTCAAGTGATAATGGATGGCTTCTTCAGCAGGACCCGGGGCAGATCTTCTCGGGCGAGGACTTCGCCACGGATAGTTAAGGGAGCCTTGGGGGGGGGGTTGCCGAAGCAGGAATGGTACATGGATTCTGTTGGCTGTAGGGATCGGTCGTTAAGGGAGTCAAGTGGTTAGGTCGGTGCGCGTAGAGGATCGGTGGGCACGCAACTCATCCCATATAGGGGGTGTACAATAGACCTCAGGTCATAGTGCGTGGGATGTTCTCTCCATCCCTCCTAACAAGGATAATAATAATAATAATAATAATAATAATAATAATAATAATAATAATAATAATAATAACAATAATAATAATAATCAGCTCTTGAAGGGCCCAGACCGACCATCCGGCTAGTGGCCTCACGTTCACATGCCGAAGTAATCCCGCGAACATAGCTTATAAATATTATTATTATTATTATTATTATTATATTATTGTTATTATTATTATTATTTTAATGATATACTTGTATGATTAACTTACATTTATAAGTATAATATTTATTTAAATTAGGGCCTAATGATCTCAAGAGTTTAATAAGTGGCAAGAAAAATATCAGAATTAATTTTACAGTGCATGCCATCCTTAACATGTATTGCACTTTTTATCGCTTCAGGAATCATAAAGAAAATTACACCAACTACATATTTCGCAAACTATAAGTTACAGTTTGACAT
The DNA here is from genome assembly GCF_040183065.1 of Periplaneta americana. Classification (NCBI taxonomy): domain Eukaryota; kingdom Metazoa; phylum Arthropoda; class Insecta; order Blattodea; family Blattidae; genus Periplaneta; species Periplaneta americana. The sequence goes on from NC_091124.1 coordinate 102,290,238, forward strand.
TTTATATTACATAACTGATATTGTGTAGAGGAGAGCGGAAGCGATGTCCATCTCACGCTATTTCTCCAAGACGCTCTACACGAGAATTATAGTCCGGGGTTTTTTACATTATACCGTAAAGGTGAAACCTGACCATTTTCCCCAATTACTACACATGCTAGTGGATTGTAGCCCTTTTGTAATTGTCAAGTTGAATTGTCTTTTGCCAACTTTGTTCCGAATTTCGGTACTGATAAATACTAGAACGGAAAATTATTTTCTGTTATGTTGACAACATCATTTCCTTTCAAAACTCTACAACATTCATGATACGAAAGATATTAGCGAGTGTTATTTGAAATTTGAAGGCAACTCAAGGGTTCAGAACCATAGTGAGCCAAGCACCATTTATTAAAAATGGAGAAAACAAGGGTTGAAATTAAATGATTACCATAATTTTGTGAAACATAACATAAAGTATGCGCATTAAAACTAAATTATATGTCAATCTTCATTAAACTATGATATTAATTTAATTTTAAGTCTTACTTTCTCCGTTTTTACTAAATGGCGGTTGGCCCACCCTTCAATTAATAATATTTATCAATCATAGAGTATTTGTTATTTCTGTTGTGTTATGGTTCAAATTCAAGACTATAGTAAGTGTAATTAAATAATTATACTTGGTACGATAAATGTGATGATTTTTAGATACCGGTATAGGTTTCAAAATATATTAATGAACTAGCCGTACCCGTGCGCTCCGCTGCACCTGTTAGAAATAAATATAAAGTAATTACATAATTAAAATAGGACGTTTGATCCAGGGAACATTCGTGTTTGATAGAAGGGTAAATCGTTTAATATGTTACTTAATTTAAATTGTATTGAAATAATTAAAATGCGGTCATTTTGGTCCAGAGAGCAATCATTTGGTGCAATGACAATTCCTTTAACATGTTTCTTAATATTGTTATTACATGCAACCATAGTTTAATGAAGATTGACATATCATTTAGTTTTAATGTGTATACTTTATATTAATTGCTATATGTTTCAGAAGTTATTGTAATAACATTGTAGAAATATGACCATCTGGAGAAACTACACTTTCCAATGGTGAAATAATAATTAATTATACAAATCGGTTAATTTAGCTTCCGATATTACTTCATACAAACACAGAAACATTCTCTGTAGACTATCTTTCATAGCTTTCAATTGTTGCTGTCCAAGGCCCCTTATAGACGAAGTCATTTGCTTTTTATTTCATTATACGGCCTTAGATGGCAGTTATTGTAATTTTAAAACTCATTTATCTCATTAAATATCAGTCCTATCAAACTTTTGTACAGAATAAAATATATCGGAAATGATTTTTGAAGAAACTTGTGTTATGTAACATTTTTAATTAAAATCAACAATAAGCGAGATATTTCGGTTTATTTAATTCAGGCCTCCTTATAACCCCCCTTTTAAATAAAGTATTTTGAATGCCATATAGCCTAAAATCTAAGTTACAACGAACTTAATTTATATTCCAATTTTCATATAAATCGGTTCAGCAATTATCGCGTGAAAAGGTAACAAACATCCAGACAGACAGACATACAAACAAAAATGTCAAAAAAAAGATTTTCGGTTTCAGGATGGTTAATTATAGATGTTAACACCAATTATTTTTGGAAAATAGAAAATTACCAGAAAAATTTTGGCTACAGATTTATTATTAGTATAGATTTCTTTCTTGTCTTGAAGTTTATTAAAATGCTCAATAGGGGAATAGCATGGCAGTGATTCCTCCAGCATGAAATCGTATGTCGTACAAAACACACTTAATCTAATTAATAATAATTACTAGTAATTAAAGAAGGTATATCGACACAGGCAGAGATAATAAGGAGAATAGCAAAATTATTGGGAGTATTTTTAATTATACATTTAATGTGGTATTCGATTATCGGATTTCGTACTAATCATTTAATGTGGTCAACCAAACTACCTACATTTTAAAGTTACGCCTCTGAATCATAAACTGTTTATTCAAATCAATGGATTTCATGCTGGCAGACGAAATAGATTGGAATATTAAATCAATCAATCATAAACAAATAAATTATTTAATCGGATCCAATGATTCCTAATTTGTTTAGAGTAGTTGTATAAAATTTAACTATTTTTCAAGCATCATAATTACATTCATGTAATATTTGCTGGAATATCAGGATATGAATTACAACTATATTACTAGTTTTCCTTTTACCAATGTGTCATGTAAGTTGTGAACTATGGATATGTTTTGCATTTAATTACATACGAAATAAGTGTAAACTTGATTTTGTGCTGTATGATTGTTTGTATAATTGAAGCTATTACCTAACACTGTAATAATTATTATGAATATTACTTACCCATAGCAATTTAAATTTATTGATATAAACTAACACTCAATTTTTTATTCATATCATCCAAATTTTTAGCATCAAGTATGTATTTTATTTAATAATAATAATATTAATAATAATAATAATAATAATAATAATAATAATAATATTTTTTCTGATTTTCAAATATTATTACTTTTTTTTCGAAGCCCATTAATAGCATGATTACAATTTTATGTATTTTAATAACTCTCCTCCATTCTCGTCTATCAGATCATAAATTTCCATCAGTTTTCCTCTCTCTCATTGTCTTAAGTATTCCTTTCATCTAATTGTCCGCTGGTCTTCACTTTGTTCTGTGTTCTAATAGCAATAGCAGTAGTAGTAATAGTAGTAGTAGTAGTAGTAGTAGTAGTAGTAGTAGTAGTAGTAGTAGTATTAGTAGTAGCAGCAGAAGTAGTAGTAGTACAGTAGAGCGTCTCGTTTAGGCACAGTGAAAACCTAAACAAAGTGCAGGTAACGTGTGCGGGGGGGGGGAGGACGAGCCGTACGATAAACACGAGGGATGCACAAGGTTTTATTTAGAACATTTATGGCGTAGCATTGATTGAAATTATATTTTCCAAAAACACACAAAACAAAAGAACACAAATTGCATAACGTTATGATATACATATTTTAACAAACAAACAATTATTGTAATGTTGAAATAATTCAATATAACAAATCAAATTTTGCTACTTATATGAAGTTCCTTTCAAGCAGCATTTTTACGGTCATGAATTTCAATCTCTGTATGACTAACATAATAATATCATCGTCTTGTGTATTGTACCTGAATAAATTTAACTTTGAGAAGGAATAATTATGTTTAGAAAATAGAGTTGTCACTTCAGATGAATATACTGTAGTTTTGTTAATTTGGCCACAGAAGAGTAGTAGTAGTAGTAGTAGTAGTAGTAGTAGTAGTAGTAGTAGTAGTAGTAGTAGTAGTAGTAGTAGTAGCAGTAGCAGTAGCAGTAGAAGTAGTAGTAGTAGTAGTAGTAGTAGTAGTAGTAGTAGTAGTAGTAGTAGTAGTAGTAGTAACTGTAAGATACATGTGTTCATTGTTTGTTATTGCAACATAGATTTGCGGCAGAATAGAATTCACAGAACGGAACCCAACTTGTTACACCAGGAAATCATAGACTAGGTACGTAAGCACCCAGTGCTGATCCTGATGAATTTACGAAGAATGTTATTGCAAGGTTTATTTGTGGCAAATTACATAAAAGGTAAGAAAGTTTCAGGAATTATTTTTATGATTATGCAAATGCTTTCTTATCTTTAGCTATATGAAAGTTTTATTCATTTACAATCAAGAGGGAATTTGTAACAGCAGGAAAGGTTCTAGGACATATCAATGATAATAATTTCAAAACATAAGTTATTTATTTATAGAATCATTATCATCAGTAAAGAAACTTGAGAAAGACATCAAATTTGTGTGGAACAAAGGGAATCCTTATACGCATATACGAGAAAGTGATGCTATTATATTGTGTTATAAGCAGAGTTGTGACTTCGCCCTTTTCCCCTATATTATTCCTTTCTTCAAAATTAAAGGCTCTTTAATTAAATATCCATTACACAGACTTAGGATTAAAATACGGAAGTTCTATTGTACCTGAATTGTCTACTTAAATGTTCACAGCATAAACTATGTTTATTCTTGTATAATACACAACACAGCCCTACTCTTGAACTCATTCTTTTATGTGTGTACTATAGTTGTCCTTGATGCGGACATACTGTAATACAGCTTCGCGCGCCACTACTCTTCGTCAAGTCATTTGGCTCATTGCACAAACTCTATACTCACTTAACTTCAAAACCTAATGGCTAAGATTCCGATCTCTATTTATAAGGTCAAGGTTTGTTAGAAAATATATGAGAAATGTCGAGAGTGAGGCAACTTTTAGTGTAATATGTAGCTAATCGGCAGATGTGCAATGGAGAGGGAAAAGGAACTGGCCACCCTATTCCATTATCTCCTGGCCTAGTTGCGTAATTAGTGGTGTCTTGTTGGTATCAATTGTGAGATTCAGACCTATCTTCTAACAATTGACTAAACAACAACAGTATTATTACGAGGGAGTGCTGAAAAGTATTGCCTCCTATTTATTTGTCGCTGTGAATATAGTTAAAACATTAGTGATAGTACATTGTATGCAGTGAACTTTCTGCTTTCAGTGACTCAAGTTTCGTATCTCTGACAGTATAGAGCTCTGAGTTATAGCCTGAATCTTGGCGGCGTGTACCAGCACTCTGACGTTGTGTCTTAAACAGTGTGCTGTGATCGAGTTTTATAACAGCAGAAAATGTGCCCCCGATAGACAATCATCGCAGATTGAGTGTCATCAGAAATTTGCAGCTGCAGTACGTGGTCTTCCACTGCGTCCTTTGTTACATAAGTTGAGAGTTGCACCAGGTTCATTACGATCACAGGCAGACCAACGTCGCACAGTACTGATGTCGAGACATTGATCACGATAAACAATCTTCAATCTCCGATGAATGTCTATAGAGGGCACATTTTCTACTGTTAAAAATCGATCACAGCACGCTACTTCAGACTCACAGACATACTGCTGGTACTCGCCGCCATGTTTGAGTATATAATTCAGAGCTCTCTATTGGTAGAGGTACGAAACTTGCGTCACTGAAAGCAGAAAGTTCATTGAATACATAATAATATTTTTAACTATATTCAGAGCGACAAAAAATAAATAGGAGGCATTACTTTTCAGCATACCCTCGTAGATAAGGCTTGGATTTTTCTGAATGTTTAGTTTCTATGTATTGAGATGTTGAATGTTTAAATGAATACATAAATTAGTAATATGTAAAACTTAACTATGTAGAACATGAGATTGCAGCTAGTAGGCCTACAGGATACCTAGTAATCATTAAGTCAAGTGGGAACAACATGTTTTGCATTTGATAGTTTCATATTAAAACTGGAAGCTGGTCATAAATTTATTGAATCACGTTCCAAAAGAAATAGGAGGCATTACTTTTCAGCATACCTCGTAGATAAGGCTTGGATTTCTCTGAATGTTTAGTTTCTATGTATTAAGATGTTGAATGTTTAAATGAATAGATAAATTAGTAATATGTAAAACTTAACTATGTAGAACATGAGATTGCACCTAGTAGGCCTACAGGCTACCTAGTAATCATTAAGTCAAGTGGGAAAAACATGTTTTGCATTTGATAGTTTCATATTAAAACTGGAAGCAGGTCATAAATTTCTTGAATATGTTCCTGTGCCTGAAATGTTAGGGTGTTTTCAACTTTCAATATGGATTATTTTTATGATTATCCTCTTGTTCGGGAGTAAACCAGATGAAATTGCCAGTGATGTGAAAGGGATTATTCGTAGATCTACTATTAGGGTGGAAGATTAGTTATTGTTAATACTGGAACAATAGATGGATTTATACTCGGTACCCACCTCATTACGTTGCATTATATTCACATAAATCTTGCAAGAGTGAAAATTTTTTGAAACTAAGGTAGAAACAGTACAGAATACAAAAAGTGTTGACTAGGAAGGGATAATACAGCAAATCGGGAAAGTTTTTCAAAGAGAACCTCATGCTGTGTTATGTGTACCTTACACCGAGTACAGAGATATACTGGCTTGCATTGACATCTGATCAATTTTAAATGAGCTACATTTTTTAGAAAAATAATTCGTTGCGAGAATTCTATCGGGCAATAATTTGAGCAAATAAATTAATAAATAAAAGTAAATAAATAATAAATAAATAAACAAATAAATAAATACATGAATGAATGAATAACAATTTTTATATTTTATTTTGATAGGGTAAACCCGGGTAATTTCGCAGTAGTTATAATATTCAACATTGCGTAGTTGGCCGAGTAAATTTCATTCTGTAAAAAATCCTAGTACATGGAGCACTACCTAGATTCGTCCGCACTACAAGTAGCGGCTCTGTCGAGCTTCAACAGGACTGAAAACATTTACTTTCTATTGTCAGATTCTGTGAGAAGAGGGCGCTTGTGAAACGTTGCGGAAGTTTTGTTTGAATTATTTTCATAATTTAAGAAATGTAAGTATTTCATTATAATTATTATATTCTTTAAAGTGTGGAGATTTTTTTTTGAGTGGGAAGTGAAAAATATCCAACAAGTGGTTGCTGAGAAATGTGTTTTTGCCGGTGAAGTTTTTCTTATTTAGTTCTGGCTGTTGAAATGGCGGTAGATGTGACTGCAGCAGTGAAAGGAAGGAAGAAGGCTAGGCTTATTGAATACTTACATACATATAGGCCTATACTTAAGTGTTCTGCCCATGTGCAGGTCTTTCACTGCAAATCCAGCATTCTCCAATCTTTCCTATTTTCTGCCTTCCTCGTAGTCGCCGCATATGATCCACATATCTTAATGTCGTCTATCATCTGATATCTTCTTCTGCCCCGAACTTTTCTCCAGTTCACCATTCTTTTCAGTGCATCCTTCAGTAGGCAGTTTCTTCTCAGCCAGTGATCCAAGGAATTTAATACTACTTACAATACACTGAAAAACCGTCTAAACATCACACTGACCTTTCCAAAATGCTAGCCGTGAAGAAAGGGAGCCCTTTCTCTTTATCTTGGGAGGAAGAAGTTGAATTGGTGTCCTATGTGGTAGAGATGCATTTGCATTTCGATTGGCATTTGAAAATGATAAGAATCCATTCACCAATGAGGATAAGAGGGATGGTTGGGAATGGTGGGTTTCTTTCAAGAAATGTCATAGTTTGTGGATGCCTGAAAACCTCTCCTACAACAGGGCTGTTGCTGCGACACGAGGAAACTTCAATGACTTCTATGATGCTCTAGAGAGTGTTCTAGATATCTCGGAACTGAAGGACAAGTCCAACCGTATGTGGAATCTGGATGAGACAGGTTTTAATATGGTACCAAACTAAATGAAATAGTCTTCCCGAAGGGTTTCATAAGGGTACAAATCAGTCTACTGCGGAAAAGGGACAAACAACAACAGTCTAACTCAGGGCTGGGCATCGAGAGCGCATCCAGACTCTAAACGGGGACGCTTAATATTTATCAGTCACGGAATCAACGCTGCGCGGGGATGGGCGGGAAAGAAAGGGGATGAAGAGAAATCATATGGCTCCCCGTGAGAGAGTAGAATCCGCTCTTACTGCCCAGCCTTGGTCTAACTCGACAAGTGGAAGAGCCAGAGTAGAAGTTGAAAGGTCATCTACTTCAGAAACATTCAAGAGCATTCGCGCAGTGAAAATATATGCAGAATCTTTGTTTATGAAAATAAATGTGCTACATGCTCCAGGTGGCACGAAAATGATGCAAACGGAGAGGTCTGGATACAGTGTTTGCAGTGCAAAAAGTGGCTCCATGAAAAATATCAGAGACTTGTAACATACCGCAAGGACTTCTTGTATCATTCTTGCGGAGGACATAAATCTTAGTGAGAGAAAATTTTTGTAAGACAAATAAATTACTGCGTAAGTTTTGGTAATGAAATTGAAGTTATTTTTGCACCAAATATTAGAAATTTATTTCAGAAATATTACTGCGAAATTACTGGGGTAGTACTGCGAAATTAATCAAACTGTCCAAACGATTATATTTCGCAACACGTTTTCAATTTCTGTCGTACGTAAACATTTTTGTGTAATAAAAAAATTAATTTACGTGTATGGTATATAAATAATCATAATTAAAACTTTTTCCTAAAAATGGACATTTTAATGCCTTCTGTATTATATTTTCGAGGAGTAAAATCTTAATACTGCGAAATTACACGGATTTAACCTATAGGTACTGTAAGCATCAGTGGCATAATTATATGACTATGTAGGCCTATCATGTTTACCCATTTCATTAATTTTTCATGCAATTTAAATAAAAATCTGTACTACTCATACGCAATAAATGATTTTTTATACCAGAAGTGTGTACAAACGCAACTGCGTTTGGTCTCAAGATAAGGGCAATGAATTATTGTCTTGGATTATGCTACATATTTTAGCATACAACTTGTGCAGAATCAACCGACAACGAAATGAAGAAAATATCATCTACTCGTGATTGCAACTGAATATAGTAGATTCGTTGAACTAAATGAAAATAATTTATGGTGTGACGCTACATTTTAATATTAATATTATATTTTAATATTAATTTTCATATTTTGAAGTCATTATTGAATCAGAAGAGTACATTATCACCAGAAAATGCAGAGAAAAGAACTTAAAAAATTATGCATTATCCATGAAAGAAGCTTTAAGAGATACTGAATACTCAATTATTTATTTATTTAACCTGGTAGAAATAAGGCCATCAGGCCTTCTCTTCCCCTCTACCAGGGGATTACAACTACAATATTAAGAATACAATTACAATTATAATTACAATCAATATTAAATTTACAAATACAATAAAAATCAAAGTACTAAAAGATAAACTGATTAATAAAAGCTAGAGAGTTTATTGTAAAAGTTAAGAAGAGAGATGCATTTCTTTTATTGATTACGTAAAAAATTAAACCTACTCTACGCAGTAAGAAAATGCTTAATAAGTTTGCTTTTGAACGCTACTAAATTCCGACAGTCTCTGATGTCACTAGGTAGGGTATTCCACAAGCGCGAGAGCGAGATTGTGTATGATGATGAATACGATGATGTCTTATGTGTATGCGACTATTTTGCGTGCGTGTGAAGAGATTACGATATGATGACAGGTAACTGAGACGGGAGGCAAGGTAGGTAGGTGTAGAGGTGTGAAGGACTTGGAAAAGGAGGACAAGAGAATGAAAATTTCTACGTTCGTTAAGCCGTAGCCAGTTTAGAGTTTGGAAGGATGGGGTAATGTGGTCAGAGCGACGGACATCGCAGACGAAGCGAACACAAGAATTATGAACACGTTGTAATTTTTGCGACTGGTTGACATTGAGGTCAGTCAGTAGGAAATCAGAATAATCGAAGTGGGGCATTACTAGTCTTTCCACCAGTATTTTCTTGAGTGATAGCGGGAGGAATTTTCGAATGCTGTTTAAGGAATGTAGTAAGGAAAGCACTTTTTTGGTAATATGGGTTACTTGGTTATTCCAGTTTAAGTGAGTATCAAAGTGAACTCCAAGGTTTTTAACACAGGAAGCAAAAGGGATTATCGTGTCGTTTAACTTGACTGGAAGAGCAGGAGTAATGTTGCATAATAGACGTTGATGTCCCACTAGGATTGCTTGTGATTTTCTTGCATTGAGAGTCAAACCAAACCTTCCGTCCCATGTAGATATAGATTCAAAGTCCTCGTTAAGATTGTGTATTGTAATTTTATTCTTTTCACATTCAGGCAATGTTTTTGCATAACTACAATATTATATTAATTGTTATATTTTTTATCAGGCATGTCGTCGATGATCTGTTGCAAAATGAGTGTCATAATGTTATCACACTTCCTCTATACCTCTCTTTATTCATCGTATAGATTAGATTAGATTAGATTAGATTAGATTAAATTAGATTACATTAGATTAGATAAAATTAGATTAGATTTTATTAAAGTCATGAGTATTATACAAATACTATGGACATAGTCATAATAAAAACAAAAAAGAATGAATAAGATTATATTAGAAACATAGGTTATTAACAGAGGACTCAAAGTATTCACTAATACTATAAAAGGGATGATTAATTATCCAGCGTTTTAAAACATTCTTAAATGTGTTATAGTTAACAGTGTGTGCAGACTTATGTAATCTATTAAACATAGATATCGCCATGGACATAAATTGTTTTTTAGTTGTTTCCAGTCTAACATTACATTCAGTCAACTGAAAATTGTATCTTGTATTATAATTAGCAAAGAGGTGAAGATGTAAAGATTAATAACAGTCAGAATAGCCTCATTTGTGAATAATGGTTTACAGTGCGCATCATAAGCAGAACCAGTTAAAATACGTTAGGTTTTTTTTTTTTTTTTTTTTTTTTTTCAGAAGGAGAACATTAGATACACTAGAACTATTTCCCATACAGAAATATATCATATGTTATTATACTATTGAAGAAGGCAAAATAAGCACTTCTTACATATGTTTTAGGCACCAGTGATTTCAATTTGCTTAATAAATAAATAACTCTTCAGAGTTTAGTACAAACATAATCAATATGAGGGGCCGAAGATAATTTGGGATCCAGTACAATCCCTAAAAGTTCAGCAGATGGCTGAGAGTTGTAAATTGTGGCATCACTTAACGTAAACAAGACATGTCGTGTCTTAGTCTGATTTCATATATAATAATATTATCCTCTGATTGAGGTTCTGGCTGACATGTACCTCTATTAACAGCAGTACATCTCACTTGATATATGTCAGAGGAAGAATAATAATTGAACAATTATTGTTTATATGGATCTGAAATCTGATTAGTGTAACATATAGCTCGTAATTGCCGACGTATGCAATGGAGGGGGAAAGGAACTGGGCACCCTACCCCATTATCTCCTGGCCTAGTTATTTCATAAGTGGTGCTTTTTGGTATACCTTGCGAGGGTCAGACCTGTCTTCGGACAGTTTACTAAACAACAACAATAAACAACAATATATATTATTATTTTATTCTTGTCTTATATCTACGTTTTATGTAGTCATTTCCTATAGAACCTTCACCTCTTCATAGAAATCTCATTTCTGCTGTATATTGCCTTCTTTTTTTTTCTGGTAACTCATTCGCTTTCATAACTAAAGAATCGGAAATGCCTTTATCTTGCAAACCTTTACTTATGTGTCAATTAATGTGTTGTTTTTAATGTCCTATTTATCGTACTATAGGTTTCGCAAGCACGGAATACCGACGGAAGGAATGCGAATCAAACAATGCGATAAGGAAGAGCGGGCGAGACGAAAGGTCACGAGATAACTTGAATGATATTCAAGAGTACAGTCGGAAGAGAAATGACATCTATAGAATCAGTCTTGCTTTGTGATAGTTACATTACGACTTCAGTTTGTTCCATTACATGTGAATGCGTGTCTTGTATCGCACGGTATTATTATTTAATTCGTAAACATATGTTGCGCGTTTATAGCTTGGAATTTTTCCCTTGCTACGTTCTTTATTTCCACAGCGATGTCCTCATTTGTTCATCTTCTAGGAAGAGACAGTACTTCCATCGGCTCGCATCTCTCCTCCCTCGGCGTGCCTACATACACACGTCAAAACAGACAGCAACGCCACCATTGGTTTCCCGTAATCGTTTCTTGCGCGAGCTATACATATTTCTTCATATCTGCTATTCTGTTTTGTATATTTTTGCCTGGGAGTATCAAAGCTTAAGTAACTTATAAGAAACGTAAAATGTTTCCCAGTGGTGTGTATCTGTATAATTCATTTGACAATTATTTGACAATCATCTTGTATAAACTGTAACATGTATCATACACAAAATATCTAAATAGGAATACAGTACTGTCGCAAACTTCGCCTCATAACATTTCAGTTCATGTGGTTGGATTATGTCTCAAACCAAAATCTAAAAAGAAAAGAGAGCAATTGTGGAACAAGGTTCTCCAAGTCTAAGATGAAATGCTGGACTGCTGATGAGTATTTCCATGAATTTCCATCACGAGCACTACCTTTGTGCTTACCTGTCTATCCCAGATTATTTTAAGTGCTATACGCGGAACAATAGACTTTCCCACCACATAGCTTGGGAGCGAGAGCTGGATAATAACAAAAACTAGAAATAACAAAAGAATAGAAAATGCAGGCTGAATAAAACCTGCAGTGAATTCACCCGAGAGGATTTGAAGTATAAAAATAAAATAAAAATGTACAAGACTAATTAGAGAGAATAATAAACGGAATCCATGGAGGCTAGCTGCAGAAGCTCCAAAGATGGAATAAGTCAGAGCCGTGGAGGAAATTTAGAAAGCAATGTAGTGCGTTTTATCACTTGTAATACTTTAGATGACACGCGGTGTCTATTAAAATAATGTATATTTTACGGAAATTTGCATCGAAATAATATTGTTTTCACAAAAACAATTCTTCAGTTATGGATTTATCACGTAGGGGAAACTCGGCTAATTCAGCAATATTAAGAAGTAAATCTATCATATTTTTATCAAAATGTTTAGTGAAAAATATTATCAAGTTATGTAGACATGGACGAAACCTTTCATTACCAAATGCGATAAAGAGATCTATTAAAATGCAAATATATTTAGTTGTACATACATTACAACTGAAAAAGAACTCGGGTAATTCCGCAACAGTTCGGATAAATCCGCAATAGGACTTGGCTGATTCCGCAGTAGGAAATAATTATAAAATACATTATGAAAGTAACATAAAAGGAACAATTTATATGTAACAATGCTCACTTTCTTCACAGCTTTATAGCAAAACACGAAAAACAGTCAACTTTCGATGTTTCACTGTATTGGCGACAGAGGTGTCGACCAATATCCTTGATTTTTTATAGCACTGCAGAGGACATGCCTCCTGTTGACAGTCTCTCAAAACTTACGTTCACGCTATTGTAAAGCCGCAGTAAAATCATGTATGCACTTACTGCGGAATTAGCCGAGTTTTCCCTACACAATAAAGCAATGGAGTATGTTTTCATTTGGTGTTTTATGAATACATTTGTGAACAACATTTTATTTCTATTCAATAAAATTTCTACTGTCTATACTTGAAGAATGAATACTTTGAAACGTATTTTAAAAACTACTTCTTAATCGCTAATTGAAGTATTCTGACTAGGGTATAAGTTGGACTTTTTGCGGGGAAACAGTACGAGATATGTAAATAGAATTCGTGGAACGTAACAAGTGCGACATTTATTGGCGTTTCTTATGAAATATAAGTGATGAATTATTTTCAAAGAATAAACAAATTTGACTGCATTTTCAAAGGAAACGTCACCATTTAAATTCCATTTATCACTAGATTAGAATATATCGTATATTAATCACTTCCACATCATTATTGCATTAGAATAAAAAGATTAGGCCTATATTTCCGATAGTTCACCCGAACCTTATTTAAACATCGTATGTTGTTTCTTTTGTTTAAATGTGTGTTATTTCGAAATTGAATACCTTAAGGAGTTTGTAAAACAAGCCAAAGCAACATAAAGCATTTACTTATTATTAGTTATAATAAGACGTAGTTACCTCCGATTGAGATTCTGATCGATCTGTACATATATTATCAGACAGTACATCTCACTTGACGATATGTGTAAGAGAAAGAACAATTGTTTGTATACATCTGAAATATGATTAGTGTAATAGGCTATGTATCTAGTCAGCGATGTATGCAATGGAGGGGGAAAGAAACTGGTCACCCTACCCCATTATCTCCTGGCCTAGTCGTCTTATGAAGATGACTTGTTGGTGTCACTTTTGGGCTCCACACCTGTCTTTGGACATTTGACTAAACAACAATACGTGTATGTAGTAACATTGGCGGTGAATTTAAAACACTTTTTCCTTACGATGTAACATTACAGTGAATACGGGATTCATTAGAGGGTAGACCCTACCGTTTTAAATACTGATAAAAAGCGGTGCACGGACGTTCCATCTCTCATTTTGAATATAATAATGTCCAGTTGATATTTATTTATTAGTTTCATTATTTATTTACTTAGTCCTATAACGAGAATACACGATGAAACACTTTGAATTCACGCGTAAGTTAGTGGGATATTTACCTCTAAATATATGTTTATTAACTTTCATATTCAAATCAATGAATATCATTTAACTGCTTTTATATCCTCATAGTCTATAATAAAAACTGAGTTAAAACTGGGAATCCTTTAACATAAATAATATACTGTATATCTATGAATTGATGGATGGATGGATGGATGGATGGATGGATGGATGGATGGATGGATGGATGGATGGATGGATGGATGGATGGATGGATGGATGGATGGATGTGTAAAAGAAAGGAGCTCAAATTTATTAACTGAAATTTTTTGAAGAAGAAAGTGCAGAAAGTGTGAGAGCAGTAGCAGAATAAACAGTGACGGGAAAAATTAGTAACAATGAACAATGTAGAAGAGAATATCAATAACAATAAAGACAGAAATATGGTGGAAGTAAACAGTGCCGAAAAGATTGATCCACAGACATGGAAAGTATTAATGGATGAAATGAGGGAAAGAATGGACATACTAGTAAATGAGGTAAGAAATGGATGGGTGTGAGGGCATAGGGAATAAGACGAATGTAAATGGAAATAGTGTTATGATAGTAAAAAGTAAAGGGGAATAGGGTAATATAGTAAACAGTAAAGGGGAATGATATTAATGTAGGCATAAAGAGCAAAGGGGAAAGAGTAAAGGGGAATAGTGTCAAGATAGTAAAGAGTGAAGGAAATAGTGTTAATATAGTAAGAATTAAGGGCAATAGTTGAATGTAGAAAAGAGTCACGGACAACAGTGTTAATGTAATGTGGTTTGTTTTAATACGTAAACGAAGGTGATAGTTTGTTTATTTATATATTTTATTTACTTATTTATTTTGCTAATAATTGTAACATATTAAAATATAAATAAACAGAAAAACTTTAGCCCGCCCCTGAAAGAGTAGAACTCGTGCGGATTCGTGAATTGAATTTAAGAAGTACACAATACAATAGAAGTTGAGAACAAAAGTGGTGTTTGTTCCTTTGAGTGGAAAAAATTCATAATTTTAACAATAGGAACAGAGGAGAGATAAGTAGACGATGAGAAAAAGTAATGAGATGGCAAATAATGTAATGATGAGTTATGGTGTTTAATAAATGCAAGAATCTGGAGGTACACCATGGCATGATCGATGCTGTTTGACTAATAAATATCATATCATACAGGGACATCATTTTATTTTTACTAATACTTCTAATATTAACCTGGCTATACCTTTGGATTAACAGTTGAGAACCGGAAACACCCTTTGCTACCCCCTTCCATATCTGGAAGTTCGATGATACTGGCGTAAAATAGAAACACATCACTTTACTAGGTATAGGAGGGAAGAAAAGTAGTTCATCCATTTAGATAAATTGGAAAATATCGCGATTTTGAGTTCGATAATTTGCATTACTTTTTTGTTTAATCAAGATACAGTACTGTATTAACAATAAGTGTTTTTACTCATGAACTGAGCTATTCATTCGGACGTGTTCTTTATGCATTGTCTATTATACTGTCTACAGCACATTAGCGTACAATATAGAGAATTAAGTTAAATTAAAAAATAATCATAATAAGCATATTTAAACACATTTAGATACACGCGTCAGTTCTTTTGTGCATATTATCGCATTACAGACTATTGTACCTAATTCCAATTATCAGTTTCGGCCTTCGTTCTAGTAACTCATGTTGAAATAATTCTGTATGTAGACTACTCTATAAAAAAGTACTTTACGTACTGTAAATTCAATCTTCACTTCAGCTCGATCCGAAAAGATAAAATTACTCAGACATGCTATCTACTGTCCATCCAAGTGGGTTTGTCGCACGGTCGTAGAAAGGGGGGAGATCACGTGATATTTAATTACTTAACGAGGTCCTTTTATTTAAGTTATTTTAAACAGTTATATAATATTACGTAGACGTCCAATTCCTAACTGAAATTAATGTTTTCAGAAAAGAGCTAAGACAGGCCAGCCACTAGCCTTTACAGAGGGGTGAGCAGAAGCGGATGGGGGAAACCAGGATGCGACGTATGTAAACTGACGACAGTACCTATGCGAAAATACGATTCAATATTGAAAGCTCTTTCGTTACTGAAAAACACGAACATATTTCTGGAATTCAGTACTGTTTATTATGACCGGAAGGCGATTTTTACTGCATACGCGGCCTTGATTCTGTGTAGAGAACGGTGGGAAGTTTACTAGTAGAGGGGGTGGGAGTGAAGTACATTCAAAACCTCAGGTACGATAAAAATTGAAGTAAAAATAAAATGATGTCCCTGTATAATCATAACGAAAGAGTGAAATTGTTTAATACTAAATAGATAATAAAAAATAAGTAAAAAACAAAAAAAAAGTGTAAGAAAAAACCGAACTTCGGACCTCACAAAAAATATGAACTATCATCCTTTAGATCCACCTAATAAATTCTGTCCGCTATTTTCCTTTGCCATAGAACTCGCTAGTCTACAATATTTACTTCCCATTCTTAACCTTTCTTAGCCCTTCTACTTCGTAAACCGTCCGTCATGTCAGGGATATCTACCTACGCAATTCTGACAGCTACAAATCCTTTGACATAATGGGTGGGAAATACATAGTTCGGGTAACAAGAAATTCCCTTGTAAATGGACCTATAGGTATCTGAAGCTCAATATTGGGGGGAGGGGTAGTAGGGTATTTTACGACGCTGTATCAACATCTCAGGTTATTTAGCGTCTGAATGACGGTGAAATGAGTCCGGGGTCCAGCACGAAAGTTACCCAGCATTTGCTCATATTGGGTTGAAGGAAAACCCAGGAAAAAACCTCAACCAGGTAACTTGCCCCGACCGGGAATCGAACCCGGGCCACCTGGTTTTGCGGCCAGACGCGCTAGCCGTTACTCCACAGGTGTGGACAACTCAATATTAGGTCCAAACATAACGAAAGAGTGAAATTGTTTAATACTAAATACGTAATCAAAAGAAGGAAAAAAACACGTGTAAGAAAAAAAACTGAACTTCGGACTTCACAAAGAAAGTATATATTGCTGTTAGTGCAATTAAAAATGCATGAAGTTGATAAGTAAATGGAATACAAGATCAATAGAATGTGTTTGGGACAAGTTTTCCCTGTTAAAAGTCCATAATTTTATTTATCTAACCGTCGTCATTGTCATCATCGTCGTCATCATCATAATCATAATGATCGTCAGCATCATCATCCTGGTGTCAATATTATACTACACCAGCAAAAGCTATGACAGTTTATTCATAGAGGATGCATCAGTGCCATTGAAAAAAACCAGCATTTATCTATTAATTCAATCTGGTCTTTCAATATTTCTATAGAACAGCAAGAAAATGAATATAATAAGCATTGTCGTAGCAAAAATAACAAAAAAAAGTAAAAAAAGACATAGTAAAAGAATTAGTTCACAAGATTAAGCTTTCAGCAAAAGCGGCACAAGTCAACATTCGGTAAACATTAGCCATAACAAAACTAACTGCCGCTCTCGCCCGCTGTGTTCATTCCACTTGTCTTTCGAGTCTCGTCTCGTAACTCTCGTGCGCTTCGAGTCTTGCCCATCATTCTCTAAATAGCGTTTGGTCGGCGTAGAGAGATCTTGTAATTTTCAATAACATACATCATTGAAATAAATAAATTGGAGATGTTTCATTGGGGATAGCATGTTTGCGGCAGGACGGCTAATCAGGAGGATTAAATCACAACACACATAAGCCTGATAAACTGAAAAAGTAACAGCGCCACTGATATCGTAATGTTTGCTTAATGCAAAAAATTAAAACTTAAACTATCGATAAAAAAATAATGTTGATATTTCTGAACTAAGCTTGTAAATTAAAGTTGTCACCACTGATATCGTAATGCTCATTTGTCTGTTTCAGGCCCTACATCTACTCACGAACGTTTTCTACAGCAAAATGGACGTAAAAATTGACAGAGTTGATGAAATGAAAAGAAGAAATAAGTGTTTATTTATCGAAAATCATGAATTTGGCAAATTAAACTGTTTAAAAAATGGCAATATTAGGTTTTGTTGTACAAATAAGTGTTGCAATGCATACGCCATTGTCGACTAACATCTCTGTCATGAGATTGAGTGTAAAAACACATCCCTAAGTCAGTCACCACGTTTTGCTGAGTCTTGCCGCAAACATACCCTTGAAACTAGCAGAACCATGCTGCAAACCGGTTGTCTTTTTTTTTTACGCAAAAAGATTACGTTTCTAGAAAATTACCGCTAACGTGCTTCCCCCGTTTCATTGATGCAAAAAGACAAACCAAACAATATCATAGTTATCTCTTATCAGATATTATCTATGGTTATACAGAATGCGCGCTGATTTGAGTCCTCATGAGGAAAGAAATTTTCTCATGAAATCTCGGCCAGCATCGTGATGCACGATAGGTAGCGAAATCTGGTTCTGAAGGCCAGCTATAACGGTTGGGGGGATCATCGTGCTAAGCATACGATACCTCCATTCTGGTTGGATGATCGTCTACCTCTGCTTCGGCATGTGAACCTGAGAACAGCAGCCGACTGGTCGGTCTGGGCCCTTCAAGGGCTGTGGCGTTGCGGATGATAATGGTGATGATGATTGTTGTTGTTATTATTATTATTATTATTATTATTATTACTATGTTTATATAGGCCTACTGATTAGGAAGAGGAAAAGGAATTGGTTGGATTACTAGTTGAGAAGAAAGTGCCTACTGAAGGATGCACTGGAAGGAATGGTGAACGGGAGAACAGTTCGGGGTAGAAGATATCAGATGATAGACGGCATTAAGATAATGGATCATAGGCAACAAAGAGGAATGCAGAAAATAGAAAATACTGGAGAAAGCTGGGTTTGCAGTGAAAGACCTGCCCTTGGAAAGAACAATAAATGAATATATATAGGCCTAAATAGAAAAAAAGTCAAATAAATTTGCATTTCTAAGAAACATAAATATAACGTTAAATAAAGCTTTAATAATATATTTACTTGAGATTAAAGTTAAATAAAGCTTTAATAATATATTTACTTGAGATTATACACTTGGTCTCAAACATAAGAAAAAAAATAATAAGGGCCTAGTAATTAAATAAAGATTTGGGAACGGATTGTTATACACTGAAAGGTAGAGATGATGTTTAAAATAGGGTAATTGATTGTGTATACATAACACATAAATGTTCAGTCTGGTATAAACAAATGTTACTATTCAAGGCTACTTGACGTTCGAGAGTTGACCACTTCCGATGTCTTAAAATGTTCGACTGATTCACTCACAAGCATTCAGCGACGTAGGCAATATTGTCGTGCGGGTTTTCGGCTTTGCTTCCAAAATCGTTGTTCAACTTTATTAAACACAGTATTGGTGTGTGATTGGCAGAGAAGTGAGTGATTGCCGCACAGCAGGTCAGTAAAGTTAGAATAAATCAACCGAGTGAGATGGTATTAAACACAAGACTCGCATTCGCAAGGTCCGCGGACGCACCAATCTCATTGCCGTTTTTCCGTGTTTTTTCACAGTTACTTAGGCAAATGCCGGACTGGAATTTTTATTGCCAAGGTCCATTTCCCTTCCTCTTCCCTGTATAAAAAGAATTTAGATTTCATATCATTCTTCTTCATCAACTCATTCCATACGCATATTCAGTCATGACACTTGACACATGTCTTCGCCTGCTTGCAGGAGGACTTTCTCTGGGTTCCAAACCTATCGCAATATCTCTGCCAGGATTCATTCCTTAAGAGCACTTTCCAGAGCGCCTGGACACATTATAAAGGCTCTCGGAAAGGATACGTTGCTTACTCACATTGACGGTATGTACTTAAGGCAGGAGGGTCTAGAGGGGCCCGTTGAGTGAGCGGATGAGAGGTCTCATGTGGTCGGTGGACTAGTACACCTCATTCTCATTCCTCCCATAATTCGGGGCACACAATAGGTCACTGTCGAGCCGACGTGTAAAAGATCGTCCTTAAACCGCCCCTAACCACTCACTACTACTACTACTACCACCACCACCACCACCACCACCACCACCACCACCACCACCACCACAGCTACTATACTATCACTACCACTACTACTAAAATAATTGGAATATCGTACTAATCTTGAATTTAATTAAATTTCAATTTGAGGGACAGGAGGCACTACGACCCAACAATGCGATTTAATTAGATCTGTTGCGTTGACCCTCAAGCTACACTCATTCCCAATCCACAACGGCTGACCACACTAAGGTTCGCTGCGTATCCAGGTTCCTAGCAGACAACCCTACTCATCCCTAGGCTGACACCTTCCGTGTGTAGCCTGTCGGCGTTCGCGGAATGCTATGAAATGATGACAAAATGGAGAAATGTTAGAGAATAATGTGGATGCCTAAAATGGGAAAACGGGAGAACCCCAAGATAAACCCCAACTGCGACCTTTTCCGCTACAGGTGTCACTAAAGACCATACTTGCACAAATATTTGAGCGCGCGCGCTCCTTCGGAGCGGGAGAGCTGTGTTTACCGCTCGCCGAAACTGAGAGGAAGATACGTCAGAATGACATAAACTTGCTATAGGTAGAGGAGAAGGAAACGACCACTCAGTTATCTAGTGGAGTACAGTGTGTAGGCCTATTCTCAGTAACTGTTTCACGTTGCTTACCTACTGCTACAGTACAGTATGGAGGAACCTAAAAGACGGAACATAACATTTAACATTTAACGATTTACAGCTCGAACTTATTGATCTTCAATGTGACCTAAGGGCTAAAGATCATTTGAATAATACTACTAGCCTGGTTGGGTTTTACAAGACTAAACATTAGAAATAATATCCACGACTACACAGGCTGGCTTTGAAAATGATTGCTATGTTTGGATCAACATTTATATTTGTGAACAACTGTTTTCTATAATCAACTTTAATAAAGGCAGACAACGAACATCTGTAACTGATGTTTCATTATGATCAGTAGGCTACTGTTCCTTTCAGCTGTCACCAGCATAAAACCTCGTTTTGATGTACTGATAAATAAAAATATAACAAAATGATATTGTACATTTAAGTAGCTATAGAATTTCTATCATTTCTGTAAAATAAATATTTATTTATTAATTAATAATAGTCCAAGATAGTTTTGCAAACACTGAACGGGAATTCATTTCATAAACACTCTTACTGTATTTCCTTTTGTGTATATTTTGTACGGGATCATCCTTTCTTCCAGTCCACCCTTATACAGAGCGCAGCTACATCTGCATTCCGCTCATGAGCTGTGAGCCGGCTCGGAGAGCGAAAAACCTTGTGCAGGCCTGCTATAGACAAATCTTAAAAAAAATATTGTGTTTTACTTGTGTTTATGAAAGATATTCCTCCCTAGTTAGGGATTACTGGCTTACAGACTATAGAAGTGTACCGTGGGATTTTAAATTAGAACTTTAGTTTGCCGCATGTTGGATGTTGTTGAAAAACGCTGATATAGAAGATTTCTGTGAACTCTGTACCCTATAAAGAACGTAGAACTTTACACTCCTTGTCATTGCTCTTTCGAATTCTGCACACTTCAACTCCAAATTACCTTTCGTCTCGTCTCTCTTATCTATACTCAAACACGACTTAAATACCAGATCACTTATCTGTGACGCGTTAATTATACCTCTTCGTAGAACATCTCGTTATTCATAATTTTTTACAGTATCCACGTCGCGACAATGGAATTCCCTGTCACAAAGTATTAGGGGCTGAAAGACAACAAACACTTAAACCTTCTTAGCATTTCACTCCAATCATACTGACTTAAACTATCACTGTCTACATTGTTACTCCTTCCTTTAGACATGCATCCATAGTGCTGTATTTTCAAAATTATCTCATAATAATCTCTTTCTATTTTCTAACATTATTTGAAATATATTAACATTCTATGTATTTCAACTTAATTCTGCTACGTAGTTTGTATTTCAGTGTTTAATTAACAGTTCATAGTATTTTGTTGTTTAATTCATAAATAACTCTTGTATACATGTACCTCTTATCTAAATCAAATTGTTGAATTCTTTGTAAGTTGATACATATGTATGTATACTTTTTGCTGGTTGAGTGGAAGAGAAGGCCTTACGGCCTTAACTCTGCCAGCTAAAATAAATTATTATTATTATTATTATTATTATTATTATTATTATACCTGTTTTTAGACAAAAACATGCTGGAAATACATTAATATTATACAAGTCGTAAGCTATTCACATAAGACAACACATACATTTACAAAGATCACATATATGTCCAAACCGTTGGCTAATTCCAACCCACTAACTCGGTTTCCACAATCATACAAGTGTACCAACTGTAATCCATGCGTATATAACAGTCAAGTTTGTTTTAATTCATATATATCAATGTAGTACGATGTATTTAAAGTTATTTTTTCATGTACATTCAAATTTTACTGTACATGCAGTTTCGTTTCATGCACTGCTGGTTGCAGCTTCTAAGGACAATAGGCAGATCACACGAACCGCTTATGGAACGTTAGCGCTGCGTCCACAGCAGTGGCAATGCGTTATTGCAGAAAGTTTTCATTTATGGAATATTACATTAATTACTATATAATAATGCACTTCACAGGAAATACACGGAATTCTATTGAAATAGCTATGTAAGCTCATAATACTCTTTGCATACAGTACAGTGCAAAAACATTTCAAATTTAATACCATAAATACTTCGTAATAAACTTCGGTGCAGAAAATTTAACTGTAGCTACAAATTTATGATTAAATGAGAAATATGAAATCGCTGCAGTTCATTTCAAATTTAAAATCAGTTTCACTTCGGCGCCAGGTAAGCCTTTCAAAATTAGATTTTGATCTGAGGATTATGAAAGGTTGCAGGACATTGCTCTGCCCAGGTCCGTAGCATTCATCCTCCCTTCACACAGCAGTTTAACAATTTTAGAAACAGTATTTACTTTATGCCTGCTGTTCAGAAATAATTTTCAATTGTAATATGTAGGCTTACAATATTAATCATAGTGAAATATAATAACCAATTCATGTATCTGCAAAGTCCTCTAAATTTGACGGAAAATTCTCTCAATTATATATTATAACTAGGGGACAGATGCAAATGCACTAAACACGGAAAAATATGCTTCCACGTGTCTACTGTACTTAAAAACCACTATATATGTACTTAAAATAACAAAATATGCACTCTTAAAATTGAGAAAACAATAGCAATTTACTATTCTTGGCGGTTTTTCTGTTATAAGAATATTGAAACACCATCAGTTGCTAAATTTACGTGTCCTTCAACCCACTGCTTAAGCAATACGCTTCTAGAACATTTTTCATCAGGCATCGTTGATAAAACTGTTACAAAAGTAAACACTTTCTTGCAGCTAAGCTGTTCTAAAATGCACTCTATACTTACTTACTGGCTTTTAAGGAACCCGGAGATTCAGTGCCGCCATCATATAAGCCCGCCATTGGTCCCTATCCTGAGCAAGATTAATCCAGTCTCTACCATCATATACCACCTCCCTCAAATCCATTTTAATATTATCTTCCCATCTACGTCTCGGCCTACCCAAAGGTCGTTTTCCCCTCTGGCCTCCCAACTAACACTCTGTATGCATTTTTGGATTCACCCATTCGTGCTACATGCCCTGCCCATCTCAAACGTCTGCATTTAATGTTCCTAATTATGTCAGGTGAAGGATACAATGCATGCAGCTCTGCGTAGTGTAACTTTCTGCATTCTCCTGTAACTTCATCCCTTTTAGCCCCAAATATTTTCCTAAGAACCTTATTCTCAAAACCCTCAATCTCTGTTACTCTCTCACAGTGAGAGTCCAAGTCTCACAGCCATACAGAACAACCGGTAATATAACTGTTTTATAAATTCTAACTTTCAGATTTTTTGACAGAAGACTAGATGACAAAAGCTTCTCAACCGAATAATAACAGGCATTTCCCATATTTATTCTCCATTTAATTTCCTCCCGAGTGTCATTTATATTTGTTACTGTTGCTCTAAGATATTTGAATTTTTCCACCTCTTCGAAGGATAAATCTCCAACTTTTATAGTTCCATTTCGTACGATATACATTCTATACACTTTCGAAGTTTCTAAGACTTGTCACTATAATAAAATGAAATATTCTTATTTGCAACGTTGATTTATTTATTTTATTTATTTATTTAATCTGGTAGACATTAGGTCATCAGGCCTTCTCTTCCCCTATACCAGGGGATTACAACTACAATATTAATAATACAATTACAATTAATATTAAATTTACAAATAGAATAAAAATCAAAGTACTAAAAGATTATCTGATTAATAAAAGCTAGACAGTTTATTGTAAAATTTAGGAAGAAAGAAACATTTTTTTTATTAATTAAGTAAAAATTAAACCTACTCTACGCAGTAAGAAAATGCTTAATAAGTTTCCATTTGAACGCTGCTAAATTCCGACAGTCTCAGATGTCACTGGATAGGGTATTCCACAAGCGCGAGAGCGAGATTGTGTATGATGATGAATACGAAGATGTCTTATGTGTTGGTATGGCTAGTATGCGGCTATTTTGCGTGCGTGTGAAGACATTATGATATGATGACAGGTAACTGAGACGGGAGGCAAGGTAGGTAGGTGTAGAGGTGTGAAAGACTTGGAAAATGAGAACAAGAGAATGAAAATGTCTACGTTCGTTAAGCCGTAGCCAGTTTAGAGTTTGGAAGGATGAGGTAATGTGGTCAGCGCGACGGACATCGCAGACGAAGCGAACACAAAAATTATGAACACGTTGTAATTTTTGCGACTGGTTGACATTGAGGTCAGTCAGTATAAAATCACAATAATCGAATTGGAGCATTACTAAAAAGATAGAAAATTGCATTATTGTTCCTACATTATTGTTGACAGATGGCGAAATTCCAGTACGGCGAGTGAAAAGAAGCCTAAGAACACTTTCTATAACTTCTGCTCCAATCATATTGCAGCTTTCGAATGACAAAAATGTATGCACGTGCGGAGTAGGCAATAAGGTGGCTTCTTCTTTTGAATAAGTTTAATGTTATTTTAATCACAAAATTCATCCATCACAACATTCCAATATTGTAAATTTTCACAGTCAGCAATGCACTTAATTAGTAGAGAGCTTTGTTGATTGCCAAGTATTTGTCCAACCGACAACAGTGCACTATCTGCATGTAGTCATATTGCAATAAATAAAATATGACACCTGTAATGTGTTTCAATGTCTGAGTTTCTTCTGTATTTCATTTTTCCGATTTTCCGTAGGCTATTCTTAATATTGGTTGAAGCACCACATTGCTAAAAAAAATAACAAAATATGCTTTTATATGCGCTAAAATCTGAAATATGCATTAACCCCCTAAATATTCATACAGTATATACGCATTATACAGTAAAAGCTTGATTGACGTTCGTTACAAATAACTTGAAATGCATTTATTGTAGCATATGATTTGCAACTAACGAATAAAAGATGCAAATATGCTACAATTCGCCCTCTAATTATAACAACACAGAATAATGCTACAGTCACGCGAGGGGAATTTTATGCGTTTTTAATCATCATAGATCGCTTCACACAGATTCATTCTCTTTCTTGTCTTCTCTCTTTGGACGTTCAAACCGAATTCTCATGAGAGTTATTCATTTCATTATCGACATTCTGTGTGTGGTAATCGTTTGTTTTGAAGATATTGAATTCCATACGGAAGAAGTTTATGACATAGAGATTGTAATCAAGTTATTTACACTATTCCATATTGACTTAAAATTTCACAGACTCATGTCCCACTCATGTGAGTTATGTTCATTTCAATACTTTGAATCTTTATTCTTGCATGTTTAACAGCTTAATAGTCGATGAAAATACTTTTATATCACAGCCTACGCCGACGACAACTTTTCTTAAGATAAAATAAACCGGTTGAAAAATTGTGGTATCATTAAGCTATCATTCTTCTTCATACATGCACAGAAAATATTGTTGTATTTAACAAAACTTAAAAGTATTCCTCCACAAAGATATACACTCAGAATTTCTTCCTTCGTGATTGTGCACAATTCCATTGGTACAATCACAATAAATAAAAAATTTGTCGGATAAATTATGATAAATTATGAAACGTAGTAATTGCTGGGGATCTAAACCTCCCGAAAATTAACTGGAACGGGATTTCAGGTACAAATTCAGATGCACAGACCCTTGTTAATGAATTGATCTGGCGTAAAGATTTCACGCAGGTAGTAAATGGTCCGACGCGTGACAATGCCCTCTTAGATGTTTACCTACTAAGACCTGTCTCTCTCTTTGTCAACTCTGAAAGTCTTCATAAAATAAGTGATCACAATAGCGTCTTATTAGAAATCTTCTGGGAAAACACAGTAAATCCGAGGTCAAGTCCAGTGTCTGTCTGGAACTTCAACAAAACCGATGTCCATGAATTACAAACGTTTCTACGACAAAAGCATGATGACTTTCTAAGGACTGAAGGAAATATCGAAAATGTGTGGCATAAATTTAAGTGTATAATTTTCGAGGCATTAGTAAAATGTGTACCTTCTAAAATAATTAAGAAAAATCCGGACCCAGAATATTACACTAATTATATTCGCTACTTAAAGAAAAAGACAAGGCGCGCATTTAGCAAACGTAAACGGAGCCATGAGCATTGGGAAAAATATATCGAATTAATTAAGAAACTTGAGTGTGAAAAAAGGTTAGCTCAGGAAAATTTTCTAAAAACTATTTTAAAAGAAGATGAAAGTAACAATTGGAGACAGTTTTATAATTATGTACGCAGGAGAAAAGGGAAAAATGAAGGAGTAGTGCTTTTACGAAATCAGAACGGAGAAAGTATAACTGATGACAAAGAAAAGGCCGACTTATTAAATTCCTATTTCATTTCGGTTTTCAATAATAATAATAATAATAATAATAATAATAATAATAATAATAATAATAATCCCGCTGATAGGAGTGGTTGTGTCACAGACCGTGAATGTGAACCAAATTCGACTTTCAAAATAACTTCCAAAGGGGTTAGAGAGAGAATAACGAAATTAAAAAATCGGAAGTCTCGAGGACCAGATAGTATTGCTACAGAGATTCTTAAATTAGGTTCCGAGGCCATAATTCCATACTTAATGCGTATATTTCATGTTTCCATAAACAATGCAGCTATTCCATGTGACTGGAAATCAGCTATAGTGGTACCCATACATAAAGGTGGAAATAAATTAGATGTCGGAAACTACAGACCGATTAGCCTTACATCTGTCGTATGTAAAGTCATGGAGCATTTGATATCGGATTATATTCGTCATGTTCTAAATGCGAAAGACTGGTTTTACAACCGCCAGCATGGTTTTAGGGAAGGCTTTTCATGTGATAGTCAAATTACGTCGCTGGTTCAGGATCTAGCTGAAGAGGTAGATAGAGGCGGAAGAATCGATGCAGTTGTGATTGACTTTTCGAAAGCATTTGATTTGGTGCCACATGACATATTAACAGATAAGTTAAGTAGGCTAGGAATAGATAAAAGAGTGGTGCTATGGATCCAAGAATTCTTAAAAGGTAGAACCCAGAGAGTTAGAGTAGGTCATGAAATATCGGAAATTGGAAATATAAGTTCAGGGGTGCCACAGGGCAGCGTTCTGGGTCCATTACTCTTTATAATATACGTAAATGACCTATGCCAGGATATTACATCAAATGTGAGGCTATTTGCAGACGACTGCATTATCTATAGAAAGATTAGAAATAATTCAGATGTAGAAGTATTCAAACAGACTTGAATAACATTTACAACTGGGCGTTAAAGCATACGATGAAAATAAATGGTTCTAAAAGTAAATCTATAACATTTTGTAAAACCCGAGAGGAAACTAGTCTTAATTACGAATTCAGTGGTGTTGTAATTCCGCAAGAACAATGTTGTAAATACCTAGGAGTGTATTTAAACTCCAAACTTTCTTGGGGAGAGCATGTTGATAATGTTACAGGCAAAGCATGGAGGGCACTTCACTTTATTATGAGAATCTTGAGAAAGGCTAGCCCCAAATCGAGGGAAATAGCATATCTAACGTTAGTGCGACCGTTAATGGAATACGGAACTACGTGTTGGGATCCCTATAGAATATATCAGATAAATTCCTTAGAAAGAATTCAGTATAGGGCAGCTAAATTTGTTAAAGGTAAAAGAGAAGATGGGAACGATACGATAAAAGAACTTAAATGGGAAACTTTGGAAAACAGACGTAGGAAAACTAGAATAACATCACTGTATAGAGCACATCTAGGTCAGAAAGCATGGGTAGACATAACGGCTCGGTTAGAAAAGCCAACGTACTATGGTAGGAACGATCATGATTTTAAAATCAAATGTAGGAAACAGAAAACGGATGTAGGTAAATTCTCATTTTTAAACAGAACTATAAATGATTGGAATGACCTACCTGCAGCGGTCTTTGAGGGCTGTCCTTCCTTAAGGAGATTCAAGAATAATTTAAAGAGTTGTGTATAAAGTGAAAATTAAAATTAAGGTGACATTCAACATTTAATTTTTTAAGGTGACATGTGTTTATCTATCCTTACGAGTTTACTTCCTTGGTTTGAATTGTAAATTATTTAAAAATAGCGTGTAAGAGGGCCTTAGACTAGAAATGTTTAGTTTAAATGTAGTTCTGTTTATAAGTATGCATAAGAATGCAATTATTTGACTTATTTGAACTGTTGTATCAGTGAAGCGAGGTGAGTCAGTGAAGTTATGGTTTTACATTGCAGGGAACAGTTCCGATCAGTGATAATTTATAGCGTCAATGAAATGTGTTCTATAGTGTCAGTGAAATGTGTTACAGAGTGTCAGTGAAATGTGTGCTAAAGTGTCAGTGAAATGCGTCATAGTGCCACTACAGGAAATGAGATGAGAGTAAAGTGAAAGACTATTGAAACTTATGTAGGACCTATACATAATTATGTAGGTTGTGTTGTAAAAGTAAGTGTTTTATTTTATGTTTTATTATTATTGTGTTAAATTGTATTGTGTATTCTTATTGTATTGTGTATAAAATTGTATATGTGTTGTAAATTGTATTATGTATTGTAAATTTTATTGTGTATTGCTTATCATTTTAACTGTGTATTGTTAATATTGTATATACCACTGCCACCGGGTGCTTGCCCACTTGCAGTGTAAATAAATACATACATACAATAGGTCATACAATAAATGTAAATTTCGGTATATGTAACTTAACGTAACTTTGAATTATTATAACGACAAATACATTTGGCATAATAACCTTACTTTTTGACTACTATCATCCATTATCTAAATAACAATTTCTTTTCTTTCAAATCTGCAAAAAGCTCCACATAGCGGATTAGAGAGTGTGGAATTTCTGAGTTATTTGGGCCATTTTCTCAAAACTTGTATATTTGACGTCCCGAAGCTAAAATAATGAAAATTGGCATATGCTGTTTCTTATAAAATTAAATTTCTCTTAAACTTTTAACCACAAGTACTTGACTTTAAGAAACTGTACTTCCCGTTTTCTATTTTATTACAAGATCAATTAAATAAATTGTCACTGAGAACATACAAATGCAGCTGCCTCTCTAGAATTTTGTTTTTGTTTTTCAAATACTTATAATATAAAATTCCTTTATTATTTTTTTGTAATTTTTAATGTATTGTTTAGCATTTATTCTTCTTAAGCTACAGAAAATTTTTATTAAAAAACTGAAATTATTTGTTTTACATTTCTTGTAATTGTCCCCTAGTTTGCCACAACTCAATTACTAGGCAATATAGTTTAAAAAAATAATGTAATAGAACTGCGGTCATCAGCACAGTGCACCCTCGAGCTAGCGTCTCTTACCCACGACCACGCTAGTTCCGGTAGTGCATCAATGGCTGTTGGCAGGTATGCAGTGTACTAGTGGCGGGGTTTCGTTCGTGCTAGAAATTGCGTTAGCAAAAATAGTTTAATGATGCACACTACGCACAAATAAGTATTAAAATAAGCACATTTCATATAATTAATAAATACCCAGCATGTTCGTTTATAATGTCAATAACTTCAAAATATAGGTCTCTTTTGAAATTCTTTAGGGGTCAAGTGAAAGAAGTGGACAAGCCACAAATCCTGATATGTAGAATATCTCATTATATCACTGGGATTTTTACCTTTCATTTGAGCCCAAGACTAAATAATATAAATGATTAAAACTGGAGATAGATAGATCCGAGGATTTGGTATGAAAATTTCGTAATTTAAAATCTTCCGAAATTAGATTACTAGAAAAAATACATACGGACGAAATTTATTTATTTTAGAGTTAAAAGTGCCTGAAAAAAATTGGAGATATCAATGTGAAATCTTGGTAGATTTGAAGTGGAATAGCTCTTGTGCTAGGGCAAGAAAATGAAACAAGATGGCTTCAGTCCACTTAATAATAATAATAATAATAATAATAATAATAATAATAATAATAATAATAATAATAATATCATTATCATTATTACTATTGAAATTATATTTATTATTATTATTATTATTATTACTATAACAACAACAACAAGAAGAATGACAGTAATACAAGCAATAAATATAAAGACTACCATGATAATCTTTTCATCTTTCTGATTTTCAAAGTATGTCATACTAGTGTATTTTTATTAAATTTCAAAGCTCACGATTAACTCGAAAACTTGTTCTACAAATTATACTGAAATAAATTAACAAAGTTACAGATATATGGACTAATATAAAACAGTGAAGTATGATTTCACTAAAAGTAAGAATCATGACTTGTATAAAAGTTAAAAATAGACTTTAATTTTTGAAAAAAAGTAACAGAGTTGAGAAAAAAAGGTTTAAAAAGGTAAAAGGAGTTATACACAGTAATTTTGGCTCAAAAATAAGATACATTTATAGAAATTCGATTGTTTTATGAAATTATACATCCCTCTACCAATTAGATGATTTAAAACAATATATAAAATAAGGTAACATAGTTGAGGGAAAAGCTGTCACCGATGAGGAGAAACACAGATTTATGAAATAAGGCAAACTTGAGCGGCATGAGTAAGTTTAGGTATTGTTATGTAAATTGATTACAAACAAATATTTCGTGAAAAAGGTTTTCAATTTTTGTAAATGATAAAATATATAAGTCGCTTGAAAATTACTTATATACAGTATCAGAATATTAAATGCAACGAAATATGACCAAAAAAAATTAAAATTCGTTGAAAACTTGCAGAACTAGCCATCGTAACAATTTCATAACTGCAGAAATAGTTTTTACCTCTTGAAGATAGAAATTACTCAAAAAACTGAAATAATGTTGATAGCAAGAGCGCAAGGGAAAGCCGTAATACCTCTGCCCGTATTTCACCCATCCGCCTCTTTTATTCGCAGAGTTATAATAGACGTGTTTTTACCAGACTCGCAATACACTGAATCAACTCAGCCAAAGAGACGCGAACGGAGAAAAAATATATATCATATACATATATTTTTAGATTTTTTTGTGAATTATGTATTCAGGTTATGAATGTCAGTTCCTGACAGAGATATATACGAGGATGTCAAAGCTATTATTGATGTTCTTGCCTGTGATTGGGCGACTGTCTGCCATTCCGTTGAAACATTGAAACCTCCCGGTTTCAATATACGGGAGAGTTGGAACATTCTTATTGGCGAATAAAACTTAGTTTAATATTCCTCCAACAGGGGCAGAAGAAACAAATTTTGATTGATCATCCACAGGCATCAAATACGTCTTATTGTTCCCTTTTGAACAAAAAATTGGGAAGGAAATAAATTAAAATGCCATTACAACACCCAGCGCCAGCATTTGAAACACTGATGAAAGTTCTGCGACAGTGACAAAAATAAATTAAAAGACCATACGTAAATTTAACACTGAATCACTGTCAATGAAATGAAATTTTTAAGAACTGCGGGCTATACTATATTAGACAAGAAAAAGGGAAGATATTATGAAATAATTAAAAATTGATCCTACTTTATAGAAATGTCAAAATTACAAACAGAAATGAAAATCTCGTGTATTCAGGATATCACGTACAAGAATAAAACGCCAAATATTAAACTATTGTCTTTTAGCAAAAAGATCCTCTGGCCATGCGCTGAAAGGAAGGAATGAGACCGTAATAGGCCACTAGGCCTAATACATGATAGGAAGGAGAAATATTAATCGGCATTTAACGACTGTGTATCGAGTATTAGGTTATTTATCTTCAATGAAATTTGGTGACAGCGAGGTGGTATTTATCGAGGTGAGGCCGAGGATTCGCCGTGCAAGTACCCGACATTCGATTTATAGTCAAAGAAAATTTCAGGAAAAAACCCAACCAACTAATCAGTCCAAGAGGGAATCGAACCCACACCTGAGTCCAGCTCAAGATCATCAGATACACTCGCGTATTACTTGAGAAACGCCGGTAGCTGTGAAACGGTGTAATGTAATCTGCGCCATGGTTAACCCAGATTTTGTAATTAAATGAAAATTAGATATGTAGAGTGCGGCACGAAGATTTGTAAAGTACACCACGTAGAATTGTAGGTTGCGCCCGGAGTAATACGGTAAACAAAATCCAGGGAGTTCTATCGATATTGAATCTATCTATAGGTTGGTACTGTTTGCCATTACCACAACTCTCCCAATATTTTCCTTTTCTTAAATGAACTTCTGCAATTCCAAATAAGTGCCTAGATAAAAGTAAGGAGTATACAACAAGAAATACTTGTAAGAAAATCAGCTAAAGTAAATTACAAGTATTCTCGTCTATGCAAGTGTATGTACCAATACATAGCTAAACATTGAAATATCCGTTTCGATTTCATTAAGAAGGCGTCTTATGCAAACAGATTGCTCATGAAAAAGAAACGAAGTTCAGAGGAATGTTCATTTTATAAGTAATAAAGTTACTAAGCATAACTTTTTTTTACTATTTTATAAGAGTCGAAGTTACTAAGCCTAACTTTTTAACCACACTTACGTAATTTCTTAGCCAGTCTTAAGTCTGAGAAAGTGGGAAGGAAAATGTTAGCGTGCTGTACTTTACAAATGTCGGTGACGTTATTTACACCATCTAGTTGGCGCACTTTACATATGTTGATGGCGCATTGTACACTATCTCGGTTGGGAAAAAAGATTAAAGTGGCGCTCATTACCACTTCCCGTGAAACGCTATTATCGCTACTCAAGATCCAAACACTCACGAGGGTTCTTTTGCAGTGACCATACGAAGTAAAACTAGGCCTAAGCATATGGAAATTAAACCGTTTCATTTGGAAGTTCATCCTACATGATAAAAAGCTCACGCCGAAAGCATCTCATACTCTAATTTGATTTATAACATGCAATGCAAAGTCAACACGGCGTTGTTAATTTCAAACATTATTTTATTTAATGTGAATTTGTGCAAAATTATTCATTAGCTTACTTTAAACAGTACAACAACAACGTTAAGTCAGTTACCGTACCTTAATCTTTCAGAATATAAGAAAGCATTTTGTGTGCAATTTAGGATGAAAGTCCATCTTATTTGAGTGCACAGTTAAATAATAAATAAACCAGGTCTGGACGTTAATAACTCAATCCAGTCACTGTACACTACCCTTTGATCCCCACTCCACCTTCACGGGCAGAGACAGTTAAGTTTCGAACCGATAGGAGTATTGTCGGACCATCGGATTTGTGCCCCTTCTGCGCTATTGTCGTTCTTGGAAAAGTTAACGCCTGTACTCACTCCATTCCACCCGCTTTCCTCCCACCACGTTAAACAGCAGGCCACGAACCTTGCCGAATAGGGATGATGCCAAACTTCCGTCAAACGGTGTCATAAATAACTGGTCCTCCATGCTACAATATCATTTCTTTCAATCAAAATACATTTTGTATTTCTACATTTTTTAAACCTAAATCCCATGTCCCGAATCACTTTCCGCAGTTTTCTCTCCAACCTTGGAAATTATTACTTCTCTCGCAAGGTTCAGTAATTTCTTCAATGTTGAAACTTCTTTCTGAACGGTATAAAATTCTTGTATCTTTCTTCTTAAAATACATCGGTTCATATTATCTATAATAATTAAAAGTTCCCTTGGTCTGTTTTTTTTCTAGTGATTCTAGCTTTTTATCTCCTGCACAGACTCCCTCTCTCCTGATTTTCTTTATTAGGAGTTCTGACCTGTCTAAATAAATTACATAAAAATGTTGTATTATTAGTATCAGTTAAGTAAGTAATTTTAATACGTAATCAATTGAAATAAAATAAGCCTCACCTGTGATCGCAGCTGCTCTTTTCGCTGCCTTATTTACAGGAAACAGATATTGACATGTTTGTTTCTCTACATTGCAAAATGCTATTACATACTTGCTTAATAAGTTTTGTTTCACCACTCCGTGCTACAGTGTTCATGTTGAGCTGACAACACTGGACTGCAAGTGCAAATAAACTGTCCCGCAAGAAGGCCTCAAAATTGTGAATAGTGGGGTACAGAAAGGGAGAGAGGTAGAAAAGAGTGAGATAGGAATGCAGGGAGAGAAATGAATTACCGAGGCTGAGAAGGAATTAGGGTTCAGTTCGCATATCTTACGGGGGCACAGATCCGATGGTCCGACAGACAGGTACGCAAACATTGCTGAGCTGACGGATTGTATAGTGCAGTGTTCATAGTTTTCTGCTCTCGCTGGTCGCCTATAAATCCACCACTGATGCATAGTGTCTTACTGTGTGATTGTTTCTAAAGTGGTGTAAGCGAAAAGTAAGACTACTGAGGAGGCTAAGTGATCATATCTCCGGCTTGTCACGCAGTTCGAATGCCAGTCAGATCTGGGATTTTTCATATCGTTAAAAAATCCTTAATGACATTTGTAGCGGACAAGGTCGTAGTTGGAGTTTTCTCGGGGTTCTCCAGTTTTTCCCCATATTAAGCATTTACATAATTCCGTCACCATTTCTTCATTTCGTCATAATTCCATAGCATGAACCTTAGTGTGGTCAGCTAGTGTGGGTTTGAGAATGCGCCAAGCTTGAGGGTTAGTGCAATAGATCGTAACAGATCGCAGTTTTGGGCCATAGTATCCTCCTCCCGTAAATTCCATTCCATTCCAAGCGAAGAGCACTTAGGCAAGGGCATCTCCTTTCCTTTTCCTTTCCCGTTAATGTCAAGGGCTGAAATAAACGGTAGTTCATTGACAATTTTAAGAACGAACTAAACCGTTGTAAAACATTTTGTCAACGTCGTGATATTTACTTCTCTAGATATAAGGTTCCACATTGACACGGATGAACCACTCGAAGTTTTAATATTCTTAAATGGCCTACATGCAGGGTTGACGGTGTAAATTACACGTCCTTTACTTCACATAAAAAATAATATTTAGGTCTACATTACTTTCTACGCGTCGTAGTAAATTATTTTGATGGAAGTAAATTAATCTGTGACATATTATGCCATATGTTTGAAGGCAATCTTCTAAGCCAGCGGTGATCAAAAGTCGAACGGCAGTGATTACACGCTAAAGACAGTCTAAGAAGTAAGGAGATGGTGAGAGGTACAAAGCAAGAAAACTACAACCAGTGGTGGTTTGTGCACTAACTTTGAGTTCTTCATCAACCCCGCGAATAAAAATTGCAAACTTTGCTGTATATCAGTAATGTCACTACTGTCATCAAGAACCAATAAAAATATATAAAAATTGTCTTGCTTTTTAAAAATATGCTTTATGAACACAATCAGAAATGTCCAGAATTCTCTTCTGGATATTTAGTCGAGAAATGCGCAGTTTTTCAAAATTAATTAACAACTTTCATTGGATAAATTATTTCAGCCACCTTGATCATTACGCTTTTATAAAACTTTCCTTCGTTGGAAGTCTTAAGAGAACGAGCTATTTCATTCGCCACTAGATAGCGGCTTTCTTACACTTATTTATGTCATCTTTATCTTCATAACGATGATTTAAAGCTGATTTCAGTACTTGGAGTTTAATAGCTCGTTTCATTACTACACTAGCACGTAATATTCAATCAGTTTCTCTATATTATTATTATTATTATTATTATTATTATTATTATATTATTATTATTATTATTATTATTATTATTATTATTATTATTAAATCAATAACTAGTAAATAACTGGTAATATTTATCAAAACATTTAAAAAGAAATTAACATGGAGATATAGCGCAGTAATTATTTTATCATTCAAGGGAAGATGTAAGATTATGTATATATTGAGGCACATATATAAGAATTATGGTTACACTTGCTGATAAATAATAATAATAATAATAATAATAATAATAATAATAAAATTATAGATAGCCCATTATGTCCATGCAACAATGACGAACAAACGATAGATCATTTGTTATACAATTGTAAATTACTTGAGAGAGAAAGAGACATTCTGAAAGCGGCAGTTCTAAAGTCTGAAAACTGGCCAGTGAATAAAGACAAACTAGTGCACAAATACCAGAAGAACTTGATCAAATTTACTAACAATATACAGTTTGACAAATTACAATGAAAGAAAAGTACAAAATTCTCCATCTACAGTATATTGGCTATAAAGAAACTTTTAGAACAATATAAAGTAATTATATGAACATAGTTTAAGTTAAACCAATGCATGTAGTATTACTCCACAGTAATGGAGCATGCAGGCTGTAAAAAAAAAAAATAAAAAAAAATAATAATAATAATAATAATAATAATAATAATAATAATAATAATAATAATAATAGCATATCTGTGTATTCAGCGTAATGCCCTGTAATATCGCTTCTATTTACTACTACTAATTGAACAGTTGAGCAAAACAACATATTACATTTTCTCCGACAGAACAGCGAATAAATTCCTCTTCCCATTCTGTACGAAACCTTCTGTTCCTGCTCGTAGAGACAGAGGGTTTGTAGAGCGACACTGCTTACCTACAGTACGTGAGCGAGACAGCAATACACAGGAAACTCCCCTTACCAGTATGAATGTATTTCATTACACGATGTAATTACAATATCTAGTTTGGTCACCGCTGTTTTAAAGCTCTTGACGCTGTATTGCTGTTTCAAATTA
Organism: Periplaneta americana; assembly: GCF_040183065.1. Lineage (NCBI taxonomy): Eukaryota > Metazoa > Arthropoda > Insecta > Blattodea > Blattidae > Periplaneta > Periplaneta americana. The sequence continues at coordinate 102,327,494 of NC_091124.1, forward strand.
TCAAGCCACTATATGTACACTTTGCGCAGCTTTTATGTCGAAGCTTTCTGGGAATAAAACCAAAGTTCGTCACACTAGCTATCCCAAGGTCTTTCTAAGAATATGTCGTCTTCAACTTTTATTTTTAATACAGGATTTTACTAACTTCAAAGTCATCCATTATAAACTTTCACTGAACCCTTCGGAACTATGCTGTAAACTGAAACTTTTAAAATTTCTGGAATATCTATCAGATCACAATATAATAACAAACAATCTAGAAGTGCGTAGTAAAAGTCAAACTTGCTACCTCTGGGAAATGAAGTCAATATTATGCACAAACACACTATTCATTACCACAATCACATGATTTCCGCAAAAAATATAAAGAGTGCAAATCGTGGGAAACACAATAACAAAATGTTTTCGACCGTCGAGTCGGTACCCTTTAATGATTAGGCTTAGTAAAATGGAATCTGTATTGACGCGGCGAGTAGCTAAGCAACATGCGGAAGCCCTGTGTGTTGTCGACTTATGGTTTCAAAGGATAACAGAAGTGAAGACTCAATTTGAAGAGTTCAAATGAATTACCGCAAGTAATAGCCTACGGCCAGAGATGCAGAACTGGGAAAGACAGGTTGGAAGCACGGGGAAAGAGTTTGTTCCCCGTCCATAGTCCCCCCTCCATAGGCCCCCCGCCTTGAATTACGTATCTGTGACGTCCGCAAGCACAATGAATACATATTTCCTATCCAATGACGTGTGGGGGGGGTGAAAGGAAGGGATGAGTCACGTGTTCAGGCTTGTGACATGTGCCACAATTGGAGCACAGTTTTGCATCCCTGGCCTATATACTGGCAGCCTGGGAAGTCGAGTAACACTGTAACAATTTATTTAATGTATGAAAACAAGTTTTCAATTTATCACATTTTTTATTTATACATTTCTACGCGTTGTTTACCAGTGGTGTAGAAATTATTTTTTACGTGTAACTTCCCAACCGTCCCTACATGTCAGACACACCATTTCAGGACAGAATCGTCAATTTTACATCGGTATACTAACTGAAGTGGTGCAACTGTCCTTCCTTCGCTATGTACTAGGGCATTCGATAAGTAATGGCAAAAATGCTGTAAATCAGTTCTTCTAGCGGTGACCATTGAAATCTTGTACTACGTAATAGAGCAGCAATTGTTAAATAAATTTACAATATTGAAAGTCCCGAAGTAGTCATATTTTATAAATACAGTGGCTGTTGTGATTTGTAGTAAATAACTTAATATAGCCATACAGATGCGAACATAGGTGCGTAATAAAAATCCAAGTTGCAAGAGAAAACCATGCAACTCTGTGCTTTATTGCTTTACAAGAAGCCTGTGGGAGAGAAGTTCTACCATACTTAACTAGTGCAAGTTGAGTGAAAGCGAGGCATTCGGTTTCAATCAAGAGTTGACATCCGAAGAGCTTTAGATTGATCAATGAGAGAGATATCCCAAAATGCTGCTGTAGATGAAGTCTACCGTCTTCCAACAATTTTGCAACATAATGCTGTCATGGCAGGAGACTATATTTGAAGTATGTAATGTCAAAAGTAGCCTAAATAAATTTAGGGTGAAACAGTAACTATGTTGCCATTACTTTTCGAATATCCTAGTATTTCCAATAAAAGTAATATAATAGAGTGAATGTAGACAATTTAGTTCTATTTGCTTATATTTTATAATGATCGAGGTGCCTGAATTAAATATTAACGATTTTTTGTTCATTAGTTCCAGATTTAAATTCCAGAAAGCGACAAGCTTGATTGTGATATTAATGACTTCCGCATTTCTGACTACAATGCGCGCCATGGCTAAAGATATTCCATGAGCAGTAAACACGCGCTGTTGTCAAGTGTAATTATTACTCTACGAAGACCTTGCGTCATCTTACGTGGTGGCATCAGTGCTGCCAACACAAAAAGTGGAAATGTATGGAAATATCCCTATGACCCTGAAGAAATTCCGCTATGTTTCACTACATATAAGTAAGAATAATGTAAAAAATAACCAAAATATATCTTTCACGGTCAGATTTTCCGAATTCGTTAGAGCATTTGAAACTCTAAAATAGGTGTGACGATATTAAAACCATTCGTGACGTTGTAACCCTTGTTAATTATGTTGGTTTACAGTAGTACATGTTACACAATAAATTTAATTACGGTATACTAAAATTGTATCAGAGATGGTCTGATGAATTCGTAAAAGCAGCAGGGAAGAGATGGACGTCAGTGGCCAGGGACAGCTCTTAATGTAGGGGCACAACAGTGAGCCAGATGCCAATGGAGTGGTGTTTATACTAGTGAAACAGAGACATAAAGCGTCAGTGTGAGGAAAGTGTGGACATTAAATAATTATTGAGACTGTCTACAAAATGTGTTAGGTCTCTCATGGACTGGTTCACCATGTGAGAAGAATAGAACTCCCAAACTTCAGTACGAGGCTATTGCTCTGTAGGGATTTTTCGGCTGTATATACTAAGGATTAGGGGAGATTGATTTAACCACTTTAGGTAAAATTAATGAAACGCGGTAACAAGAATGAAGCTAATCTTCATCGAACGATGGTATGATTTCATAGTCTTCAACTTCCTCATACTGATTTATATTTCTACCAAACATATTGATGTGATTATAATAATTAATTGGGTAGCTCAAATAGCAATAAAATTGTTTTTGTTAGTACATTTAATTTCATCGTTAGGAGGTCACCAAGTTTGAGGTTTTAAACAGATTCCCTTTCTTGATTTTATGCGGCCCATCATAGAGAAAATTCTTTTTACTTCTGATTTCCCATTACCCTAGATCACATATAACAGATTCCTCTGACTTTTAGGGCCGTATTCATAGACATTTTTAGCGCGGGCTTCCGGTGGATGATCAGCGTTTTTCGTATTCATAAACCAGTGTTAGCGATAGGTTATGATTTGAATTCTGTAGTAGTAACCAGTGGATAGCCGGGTCTAGCTCAGTACTCTCGTAGCGCGTGCTGCAAAATGTCTATGAATAGCACCCATAGGCTTTGACGGCAACAACTTTTATGAGTTTCACTAAGCTGCCATCAAGCTGCTGCATAAGAAGTCGCGTTATAACTCTAATTTTAATTGCATGTAATAACTGTACTCCAAACTAACGGTCGTGCCCAATCGACGGTGGCGATCCTGGTGGTTGTTCTCTTCCACATGCTACTGTTTTAACATGGGGGTGGCCAATCCGTTATATATGTCATCAGGGCCATTAGGCAACATCAGCGAATTAAGCCTACTTGGTTTATAGACCGACCATTAAACTGAAGTACAGACCGATTATTTAGTCCTGACAGCTCAGCGACACGAAAGAGAGGAAGTAATAGGAGTAGTGGGGAGAGCTCTGGAGTAGAGATAAGGGCGAGCGGTTGGTAAAGAAATGGATTACAGCTTAGCTGTACTGGAAACTCAACGTTATACCGCATGTGTGAAGTCTGATCGCTCTGAATGCAGGCGACAGATTAACCTGAACATCCCTTGGCGGAACTTAATGGACTCGCCTGACACAGGCGTACATTGTCGTCGACTGCCAGGACTAAATAATCGTACTCTACAATTCTGATACTGTATGACGTAATACACACAACGTCCACATCAAATGAACCAATGTCTGACTCAAAGGATATACGATTAAAGCAGATTAGAACAAGCCCAACATTCGTAAATTAACTGTGAGTGTTAGATTACGAAGACTATCACTGTTTTAACGACAGCTGATAGTGTAAATATGTAGCTTGAGTGAGCTGCGCAATTTATCGACTCCCGGTCGGGACGAGTTGCCTGGGTGAGGTTTATCAGGATTTTTCCCTCACTCCTATGGATGAATATCAGGTAACTTTATCAGGCGACTGGAACCCCATTCATATTCGCCACTTCCTTTCCTCCCCTATCATCCTTTCATTCATAATCCCGTTACTTCTGGTTTTCAGATCGCTCTACAGGCGGCCCTCCAAAGCTGCTGGCTCTCTCGAGCGGCCTCCGTGGATTGTATTCAAGTGATGATGGACTGTTTCTGCAACGGAACCCTGGGTAAACCTTCTCGGGGGAGAACTTCCGTTTCGGACCATTAAGGAAGTCTTGGGGGGGGGTTGCCGATGCAGGAGTGGTACATGGACTCCTTTGGCTATAGGGACCGATCGTTAAGGGGGTCAAGTGGTTAGGTCGGTGCGCGTAGAGGATCGGTGGGCACGCAACTCATCCTATACAGGGGGTGCACAATAGACCTCAGGTCGTTGTGCGTGGGATGTTCCCTTCCTTCCTCCTAACAAGAAAAAATAGATATATAATACTATGTTATTATTACATTATATTAATATTATAAATTACGTGTAACTCATGACAAAAAAGGAAGATATAAATAAAAATGGTTATGAAAGTAGAATGCATTACGGAGGTAACCATTCATCTCTGCGGTTGATCCCCAGATTCATTATCTGCTTTTGGAATTCTGCTTTTTGGCGGTGTACTTCAACAGGAAGTAATTTTATTGCACCACATAAGAGACTATCTTTTCACAAAGTAAACACACATTTAAGGTTTATACCTACCAGCTTCAAGAATGGTGTATGAATAAGTGTAGAAATGAGCGATTTAATTTTTCAGGTTTCCTAGGAATTTTAAGCCAAAAAAAATGAAATTTAGGGATATTTTGTTCTTAATTTTTAATTTCTGTTGTTACATAAATAACATTTTAGTGATTCCATTATGACTGAATTACCAATTATAACGTAATAATAATATAATTTATCTAAGAATATAATACACTGATTTCAGTATTTAGACATTTTCATGAATTTCGAAAAAAAAACATTATTTTTAGAAAATAGGAAATGATGAAACGAAACTACATTTGAGTTTTTTTCCATAGTGGAAAACTGAAAAATATAAACATTTTTCTGTAGCAAAATGGTTGCAGACCAGTGTAATACATATCAGGCAGAGCTTCAATCAGAGTTGAAAATGATGTTATTGACTGCTGAAGCGGGAACACACTGAAAAAACACAGTCACCACGACATTATCCATGGGCATAGTTACTTGAGGTAATAAAGATCTCAAGGTCTATGAGAGATTTAAAGTCAAACTGTTTGCGTGCCAAACGGTTTGACTACTGAAATTCTGCTTTATATTTGTTTTAGGCATAAAATGTGAACAAATTACGATAAAAAAAGTTGGAGTTGGACCTTCTCTTTGATATTATTAGGCAAGTTACTTTTGCGAAAACCATAAAATGGTCAGTATTACTTTAAGTCTGAATGCCATTACATCTTGAATCAGCGCTATACTCATCTCTTTAGTTATAACTAAATCCATTACAGATATCAATCCTCTTTTAGGTTGTACCTACAGTACATGTAATGTTAAAATAAATTTCATTAAACGGAGTACGAGAGTAACGCATCTGGACCGTGACAGAAATATATTCGGACGAAATGGACGTGGAGGAGATTATAACGTAAAGCCTTGATTTTTCTGAACCGTCGCATGCGAGTTTCGAGGTGCGAGGCGGGCCTCGCACAAATCTGGACTACACGAAATACAGTGAGTGGTTTCTATAACTACGATGTACGACGTCTGAGTACTTCGCAGTTATAGAAACCACTCACTATCTCTCGTATAGTCAGGAATTGTGCGAGGCGAACCTTGCACCTCGCAACTCGCATGCGTCGGTTCAGAAATACCACGGGTTAAGTAATCTCATAGACATTTTTAGCGCGGGCTTCCGGTGGATGATCAGCGAACTAACGTTTTTCGTATTCATAAACCAGTGTTAGGCATATGATATGTTATGAATCCCGTACAAATAATTACTCGATAGCCGGGGCTAGTTTAGCACGCTCGTAGCGTGGGCTAGAGAAATGTCTATGAATAGCACCCATAAAGACTACAATTCTGAACGATGGGATATGGCTTCAGAGACTTGTTTTCCGGTCTTCTCAGGGAAGACGTAAGTGGAATAGATTCCGCAGTACTTGGAGATAACGCTACAAGACCAGGACAGTTAAGCCTTGGTTTCTCTGAACCGACGCATGCGACGTGCGAGATGCGAAGCCAGCTTCGAACAAATCTGAACAACACGAGAGATAGTTAGTGGTTTCTATAGTTGCGAGGTGCACAGACCTCGCAGCTCGCAGTTATAGAAACCACTCACTATCTCTCGTGTAGTTCGGATTTGTGCGAGGCGAGCGTCGCATCTCGCACGTTGCATGCTTCGGTTCGGAAAAACCAAGGCTTAACGGTTTTCAGAGTCATGCCCCTTTGAACCCTCCAAGTTCGGTCGGAATGCTTGAATATTCCGGTTCTCCCAAGTCGAATGAAATGACCAATTTTATTTGAGATTTTAAAGGTAATCGCTTAACAAGTGAATAGTTATGAACTTATGGTTATGATTATAGGCAGAGTTAGGACGTTAGCGCTAGATTAAGTCGTGGAAAAAGAAAAAAATTCGTATCATGACGCAAGTACCATTTCGTTTTGTGCGCTTCAGACTCTTGTTAATATTCCATACAATAAAATATACAATCTGTGTGTAGTGATCCAATCTATGCATAAATATCCATATTCTAACACTATGTCTAACAGTTTAATATTGTATTCTATAGTATTTCATATATTAGTCTATCAGTTATACAATGTCTGTCTTTGAACATAGAAGTCTACTAATTATTTAATTTATATAATTATTTCTCTCTTAGCTTCAATAATACGCAGTGGCGCAAAAATCACTTTACATTACATTCATTTTATAGTGCACAATTTTATAGTGCTGAGCATTGTGGGATTGCACTCTGCAGGGCATAAATTATAATTATTGTTGACAATTATCAAGAAATGTCCAAACTACACGTTTAAAAATGGACGTAATAAAATCTCAAGTAACAATATTTCTCGCATTTCATCAAGTAAACCCTTCTTCTTCTTCTTCTTCTTCTTCTTCTTCTTCTTCTTCTTCTTCTTCTTCTTCTTCTTCTTCTTCTTCTTCCCCTTAGTTTCACCTCTCCCTTTTAGGTTCATTTTACACGACCCACGCCATCCGGGCCTTACAGGGTCGCGACCTGTCGGGAGAGTAATTAATCTATGGATCACATACATACTTTTTTTACCACACAAGGACATGGAGGGCCTGCCCGGATGAGGGATCAGCTCAATGCCAGGGCCACCTCCGATACAGCACAAACATTTAAGACATTACACAGCATTCACTCACACATATGAAAGGATTAAGGGAAGGATCGCCGTTCATAGCCGGACTTTCAATAGGTACAGTTCCGGAATTTGCCTGGAAATGACTAAGGAAACCATGGAAAACCTCAGTTAGGATTGCCGGCCCCTGGGATATCAAGTAGCCTAAACCCAATTACAAAAATGAGTCACTCGTAAAATACCTAGCATGTTACATATTCTACTCGCGAATGATATAATATGACATTGAGGAATAATTTTTAAAATTATAAGATTATTCTCGTTTTCATAGCTTATATTAACTTACTGTCCCTGTGGGTCTCCTCCTCCGTACAAGAGAAGAAAAAAGTTGCGGAAGCATAGAGGAACTAAGACGCGATTACGGCCGCGTGTAACCTGATCAGCAAAATTACCATGAGAAAGCTCTTTCAGCGGTAGTTACCCATTTCGTCTCTGCTTCGACTCTGAGAAACATATTTTAAGGGGGAAGGACAACAAAAATTTCTTGCCAAAGACCACACTCGAGTAGAGAAGAGACATCGCCAAGACTAAAGTAAGTAGGAGACTGCAAGAAGAAGACCGGAGGAACAGCTAGCTTTGACACTTCAGAAAATGCAACTGCTCTAGTGGAAACACCTCAAAAAATAAAAGGTAAATATTGCAGAAGAAAAATGTAGGGAAGAGGAAAGTTTAGCTAGTATACATTGTGATTCATCCTCTTTGGTATTACTTTTTAATCATAGTGGAATCATCTTTTCATCAATGACGATTTAAAAATTTCTGAGGTGTTCTGTTTTGATTGTTGATACGGCGGGTTAGTTTTCTTTTACCTATGTAATGTTATGCTTTTCGAATCTTCAGGCTATCCGCTTTTTGCCAGAGTGACGGATTTCAACAAAATGGGTTTAACGTTACGTGAGGCTTATGGTGAGAAGAAAATAAGTAAATTAAAGATGTAGGGCGAAAGCAAATGAAAAAAGATTAAATTTGTCGTCTAACGACAGTTCAAAGGCGAGGGGAAAGGAGAATGGAGGAAAGAAGAGCATTCGGAGAAATACAGAAAAAAGGAGGACGATAAAAATGATGGCGAAAATAGAAATAAGGAAATGAGGAGAATAAAAAGAAGGTTGGGAAGAGAAAGGAATAATAATAAAAATGCAAAGTGATTAAATATCAGAGCTCTAAATAGCCTATATAATATGCACAAAACGATGATGGTGCAAATATGACATCTGAGCACACTATTGGCATGCTTTGACGCCTGAACCCTTGGGAGCTTTGTTTCGTTCCGACTCATTTCCTCCTGCGGTTTACCTCAGCATCTGAACTCGGGTTATCGGACGTCTGAAGTCGATTGCAAGTCGCTCCGAGCTGATTGCCATGCGCACCGCAAATAGTTCGTGTGCCCGCAGAAGCAACTTTGTACAGAATTAAGCCAGTCGCGCTCGGGCGTTGAGTTCGATCCTTGCTTGAGCCGATTATCTAATTGGCTTTTTCCGAGGTTTTCCAGAAACGTGTGGTGAATTTCAGGCAATCTATGGCCAATGCTTTGTCTCAACTCGGCAAATATCATCATCCTATCACCAATTCCATCGATGGTAAATAAATGAGTAAACTACGTAGTTGATAAGTGTCGTTAAATTCCAACTAAAAAATTCAACGACACACGACAGTAACGCAATTTTGTATATTCCGCAAGTGTCCTCTTTATTCGAATTTTATTCTTAATCCATTCAAATTCTTCTTATTTGTGTTGACAATCGGCGGGATTTCCGAGTTACATCATTTGCAAACTGATTGCTGGAAAGTCACACGTTTTTAGCGGTGGTACTTAGGTTCTATTATTGTAAATGAACAACGAAAGAAGTGAATGACTCAATAAATGAGAGAGGAAGAATTTGACAAAGAGAGAGAAAGGATGAATTATCAATTAAAATTCACACAATGATAATCGCGTCCTTGCAATGGCTCTTGGGACTGATCTTAGCCTTTATGTGAGGCCTTAGGCTAAAGACCACTTGTCTCACTTCGTTTACACTGTCCCACTTAAGAATTTTTTAGTTGGTTATGTAACGACGTGTATCAACTACAAGGTTATTTAGCGTCGATGAGATTGGTGATAGCAAAATGGTATTTGGCGAGATGAGGCCGAGGATTCGCCATAGAATACCTGGTATTCACCTTACAATTGGGGAAAACCTCGGAAAAAGTCCATCCAGGTAATCAGCCCAAGCGGGGATCGAACACGCATCCGAGCGCAACTTCAGACCGGCAGGCAAGCACTTAACCGACTGAGCCACGCCGCTAGATCCCCCCACGTAAGGAATTTAAGTAAATTTTGCAGGGGGAAATAACCGAAAATATCGTCAACTATTACTAACGTTAAGTGGCTGGGCAATTAACAAAGGGCTCCAGTACCCGCAACAGGAAACTGGACTTCTGCTAGCCTCTGTAGCTTCCCAAATTCAACATCGGAGCGCTTATTTCATAACACTAATACAAGGCAGATATCTTAGATCACGCAGCTACAACGAGGAATGTTGATAGCCGAGATAATGTACGTTTAAATAAATATGATATAAGCCGCACTAAATACAGTTATTTTCAGTTCCATATAACTTCGTTCTCACAATGCATCTCTGACGATTCAATCTCCTTATTGCTCCATCCTATCATTTTCAATATCAAGTTTCTCTATATAAAATTAAAAGCCTATGTGCACGAACCCTCCTAAAACGAATAATCAAATTACAGACAATAGATGTAAGAAAATTAATTTGAGTTAAGAGCATTGAATAACAGACAATGTACGTATCTCAAATCTCTTTCCTTCGTCGGGAGCACGGCGTGTTTCCGTCTTCAAATTATAATGTATTTATGGAGCTTGTATTTTGTAATGTAAATAAATTCCATACAATCTACATATGTAGCATATGTGTTCACTTGTCCGAATGCGACTCCACATAAAATCAAGGCTTTGAAGCGACGAAATTCTAGTTGGGCGAACTGGAGAGGCATTTTAATGAACGTGTAATTTTGCTGAAACCTCCTTTCACTGCACAGCGGTATGCTTTGTAACAACACGTTGTAGTTTGTGTGACGTGCACTGCAACTGCGTTATAACGAGATCATACTGGTGTAAACATCTAGCAGAGTTATAGCTATACTGAGAAAATCCTCCATTGAAAATAATGCTCAGGATAATTTCTTGGACTTCCAATAGCCTTGAAATATGACATGACTAATGTGTTACACTATATTTAAGTAAATCTATTAACAATCGTTTGCAGTCAAGAGTGCTATTATAGCCCTCTTGGTTGCTGTGTTCGCAACTGTTACCGGGCACCGCGGTAACAATGCTTAGGTTAGGTTAGGTAGATTAGGTAACGGTTGCTAGGGGCGGATTAGGGACGATCCTTTGCAAGTCGGTCATAATGAGGCCTATTATGCACCAGAATTCATGGGATGATTGAGGATGAGGTGTACCAGCCCACCGGCCGCATATGACATCTTACCCGCTCACCCAATGGAGGTCCTCTACCCGTCTCCCTAAGTTCGTACCGCCAAGGTGATCATACACCTCAGGATCCATTCCAACGGCCCTTCACATTTGTCGAAACGCCCTTGGAAGTGCTCTTAAGGAATGAATCCTGGCAGAGATATTGCAGAAGGCTGGGAACCCAGGGACGGTTTCGAAAAGGACGCCTCCTCCCGTAAACGGACGAAGACATGCGACTTGACCTGAATATGTCTATTGAATGAGATGAAGAAGATGAATGGCATGAAATCTAATTTTTTTTCCTATACAGGAGGGGAAGGAAAATGGACACTGACAATGAAAATTCTAACCCGGCATTTGTCTAAGTAACTGTGGAAAACCACGGATAAACTACAGTCAGGTTGGTCAGTCCGGGAATCGAACCACGGACCTCCCGAATGTGAGTCCCATGCGGAAAGCATGAGCCACCTCGCTCCGTTAACATTGCTTAGAAATCAATTGTGAATTGGATTCCAGTTAAAGGCATGGATGTTAGCCTATACACAGTTCGCTGATCGGAAAAGTCCGTCTGCAATGAACTAAGATTTTTCTTGATATAAGTGAAGTCTCAGACAAGGGTGCCCTTAATCACCTGCTCTTCTTAACATATATTTTGAGGATGTCTTAAGAAAATGGGAAACAGGTTTTATCACAAAATTTTAAAATTGATAGTAGAAAATTACATACGCTCCTTTTTCCTGATGATAAGACATTAATAGTATCAGACGAGAATAGTTTACAACGAGTCATCTTTCAACTACGAAAAATTGCTATTGAATATAATTTAGATATATCACCAGGTAAAACAAAAGTAATGGCATTCTGTAGGAAAAATCCAATAACAGCAAAAATCTTAGTGAATAATCATTTAGTAGAACTGTTACGGATTTCAATTACATGGTAGTTTTCATAGGTAATGACATAACGAAAGATGTTAAAATAAAACTAAATTTATTCCAACATATCTGTGGTACTTTTAGAAGAAAACTAGCAAAAAGAGTACGAAGAGGAACACTACTTAAATTCTATTAAGTTTTAGCTGTATCGATTCTGCTGTATAATTGAATGCTGGACCCTAAACAAAAATTTGTCAAGACGAATAGGAGCAGCTAAAATGAATTTTTTACAATTTGTGGCAGGGTACACTCTTCTAGATAATCAAAAAAGTGAAGACATCCATAGAGAATTACAAACAGTCAGCATTATTAATGAAATAGATGAATAGGCCTATAGACAAAAATGGTTTAAACATGTTAATAGGAAGGATGAAGAAAGACTGCTCTACAGAATCTTAAATTACAAACCCCAAAACACAAAAACCAGGCTGGATCAGTTAAGAGATGGAGTCAGCAACTATAACAAGGAGCTGGAACAGGTCACTAAATGGTCTAAATCAGTGATGTCAAAGCAAGCGCATGTTTTCTGACCTTGATGTCATGCACGGGCATCAAGCGCTAGGTATGGAAGGAGGAAGGATTATGTATATGAACATGCAGCCTGTTGGATTAAGAAAACAGTGGTGTACGAACTTCAAACGGAACGTGAAATGTTATGTCGTTATTTTTATATGGCTTCCTTGTTTGTTATTTTCAATATTGTATGTAAAACAAAAGTACTAACACCAATTACTTAACGTTGCAGTTGTGTTTTAAATGTTATTAACATAATAAAGTGTTAGGAAAAAATATTCACACAAATTCCGTATTAGTGTAACTATACTGTACTAAGTGAATGAAGTAGGCCTACATCATTCCTGAAGAAAGTGATATCAAGACGAAAGAGACTGAGTATGACATGATAAGTTGGAATTGTTACCGATGGTATCTTTATCCTTAAAAAAGTAATCAATGAACTAATCAAAATAATATTATAGCACACAGCAAAGTTACCTAGGTATATGCTTTAACTGTAACTAATATTACATAAGAAACTGTTATCGTATTATGCTTTTAGGTGATGTTGGTGCGCAATTTCCTACCATCAGAAAATAAAATTATTTTTTCGAAATCTGCTGAAGCTATAGAGGTGACGTTTTTACAACAAATGGAAATACATATTTTGTTTATGATGTAACAGTAGGTGCTTTATTAATTAATTTCCTTACAAATATCCTCCATGCGAATATTTTCAAAATTTTCAATACACTCAGTACCTGTATGGCTACTAAATAAACATATCTGAAAATTTCATTTTACTGTAAAAAGAAGGGCTGAGAAGATATCCCTTTTGAATGCAAAAACAAACTTTTGAAAAATGAGTATTAAAATTAAAACTTGCATTCTTATAATTATTCACTTATACTTCTCAGAAAAATCTGAAAATTAACATGGACGCAGTTTTTATAAGTTCTCTTCCCTTTATCCATTGAATCAGTGCTGGCCATCCCTGTATATAGCTCGATCAAGCGGCATATACTACCCCTTTCGTCTGTCTCTATCCTTTCCGCTGTAAAGCGCTCAGGCTCTCCTGAGCTCTAAAGCGCGCGCTTGTGCCTATAGGCATCAGTTGACATGACTGGTCTAAACCATGATAGATGATTATGATGATGATGATGATAAGTGAAGTCAAATAACGAACGTTTTTTGTTCCTTTAGTATGAGTCTTCTAATTACATAACTTTGAAAATTCAGAATAAAATTAAAATTGAATTTAAAAACATGCTGTGTAAACGTAATGATGACATATGAGGCACTCAGAGGCAAAGTGATACAAGTGACATTTAGTAAGTTTTGAGATAAATGACTTTGAAGTTGAAAAGTAAATTAAAAAATCTGTTACAGGACTATGTTGCTGTAAATTTACAGTTGTGTATGTTGGTACCTATATTTTTTAACTTCTGAATATAAATTTTCTATTCTAAACAGTTTAGGTAAAATAGGGTCCTAAACTCATTTGTACTATTTTTCCACAAAATATATTTTTGTGGAGAAGTAATATAAGTGCAACGGTTTTCAGTATGTGTATATTATTTAAAACAAGAACATGAACATTGCTTACAACATTCAAACATTCCTGTCTTAACAGCATTTGAGCTTTCTGATTATCATATTATAACACAAAATGTGTCTGTATAACCGAAAGAATCATTCAGTCAATCTTAACGTATCCAGCTGTTTGCCGACAACATGAAGTCCACTATAATCTATTCAGTTTTTCATGAGAAATGAGGGGTATTTTGATCGATGTTCATTATAGAAGCCTGTTGCTAGTAGCCAAAGTTGGGGTGTAGTCTTCTGCAATTGGTATTGATGAGTTTAATTTACTTCTTTTGTGGTTTATGGATGGACAGTATAGAAGCATGTGTTCCAGATCCTCACCATAATTATTACAACACAGACAAGTAGAAGTATCACAAAGGTGAAATCGGTGTAGGTACAATTGTGTGACAATGTGACCTGTTCTGACTCTTATTAAAAATGTTTGAACATGTCTGGGCAATTTTTTTGTACATTTCTAGGCAATTTGGTTTCTTTTGAACGGACTGTACAATTTTTCCCTTTTCAGAAGAGAGCCAATTGTTGATCCATAAGTTTATAAAATGAGACTTTACTGAAGAAAAAGCATTGGATAGAGATATCACTTGAAGAGGTTGGTTGCAAATATGTTGCCTTTTCGGCAACGATATTGACTTTCTCGTTTCCAGATATATTACAATGGCTAGGTATGCACTGAAATGCTATTTCCTTTTGGAGTTTTTTTAGTTTAATCAGTTGTTTCTGAATTGGAATAATTCTATGTGCGTATAGGTTTGGTATATGTTTAACTATATTAAATATAACTTCCTTATATTCGGTGAGTATGCAAATAGATTTTTCAGAAATTTGAGTGATACACTGAAGAGCACCATCAGTAGTTAGCAATTCAGCGTCTAGACGGAGGAGGATGAACATGGTATGAAGTAACTTTCTTGATAGTTTGGAATATAATACCCTGCTCCTGATGTCACATTATTAGGGTTTAGAGATCGATCTGTATAAATTTGAAGATGATCTTTATATTTGATGCAGATTAGATCCATGACATCTAACTTAAGAATGTATGGAGGATCATTTTTGAAATGATTTCCTGGAATTTGTATGCTATGTTCTCGAATTACCCATTTCCATTAAGGAATTTAACTACTGAAGATTTAACAATGAGTGTGTCTGTGATATAGACTGGTATTTCTTGTTTGTTTATTTTGTAGAAATTACACAGGATATTATCTGACAGTTTGAAGAACATCTGAGATCTGGATGAGGCCTGAAATTTTACATGTATTTTTAGATGCTTTTTTAACTCATAGTGTCTGATAGGTTGAATATTATATTCAATTTCTAGGGCAACAGTTGATGTGCTTTTTAGTATTCCGAAAGAAGAGGGTTAAGCAAATGTTTAATTTTAAATTAAATTCAGCCTCAGTCGCTGTTCATTACGTCACTAGCCTCATCTGAAGAAGTCACATCTCTCTCTGCTGCAACATCTATGTGCTGCAACATCTGTCATGAAGTGCATCTGTAGCACTCTTACCGCGAGTATTCCTTGAACTTTCTCTTCCACGCACTCTCCCACGTCCTGCAGTCCTTATTATAGGCCCATCCTCATGCTTCAGGTCATCACATAAAGAGTGGTTTATGGGTGGGATGAATTTCTTTAGCTATTGCAAGTTGCTCCACTTAGCAAAATTTATCCTCATTGTATAGTTGGTCCAGCTCAATGTGTACAGGTCTTCCATGAAGATGTTTCGGATATGTAACATATTACCTCTCTCCATTATGGCAAATGAATTAGTCATAAACAGAAGAAACGCAACAACACTATGTAAACAACGCACATGTATTAGTTTGCCTCTCAGTCAAAACTCTGTATGCATTGTAATACAAGAGTAAGGCCAACATGGAGCAGCACAGAGTGGAACTGCACTTATATTATTTTTTCTCTGAACAGAAGTGAAGTTAAAGATTTAGAATATACATTTATCTCACTTTTAAAAAAAAGCCACTTGTATCACTTTGCTTCTCAGTGCCTCATATATGTTTTGAACAACTCAGTATTATTAATCATTTTTACTATTTTGTACTTTACATTTTTATTCTGAATAACAAAAGAACTATACTTTAGCAAAATTGAATTATTAAATTATCCTAACAATGAAAGTTACAGTAAAACAGTAATGATATTAAGATTAAGCAAGAAAGCAACAACAATAATTTATTAGAATAACTACTTACAGACGAGTGAATTGAGAAATGAGCACTGATATTCTCTATGAGACAAGCTGTCTTGAAGATTATGAATTCATGGAGATAATTTTAATAGGATATTGACAATGATATAGCTTGTAGTCGAAATCATTTATTGTAGGTATTTTAATTCTTCTTAGTAATAACATGAAGTTCCCAGAAAATATTGTACTTTAAACAGCAAATATCAACTAATAGAATCGATATCACAGTCCCAAGTTCTGCCCATCGGTGCAAGAGTTGCCATCCTACTCGCAACTCAGCGCTTCTTGAAGGCTGTACAGGGTGTTTAATAAAAACGGGGCATAATTTCAGGTATGTATTTCCCACATGTAGACAATCAAAATAGTTCATTACAACATGTGTCCGGAAATGCTTCATTTCAGAGTTATGGCCTTCACAACATTGAAATTCACCGGAACGTTTTTCTTTCCGCAGGTCGTTCTCATTACAGAAGATGTTCAAAATATCCACTTCCTGCTTGAATACAGACCTCACATCGATGTCTCATTGACCTGCGAACACGATCCCAAACTCCAGGAGTATTGCGTATGTCCTCAGAACATGCCACAATTCGATTCCGAAGGGATTCCAAATCAGGCACCGGAGACGAATAAACCAATGATTTTAAATGGACCCACAAGTAGAAATCGAGAGGGTTCAGATCAGGTCAGCGTGGAGGCCAAGCAATTGGGCCACCTCTACCTATCCATCCATCGATCAGGAAACCTTCGATCCAAGTACCGGTGAGCCGTACGACTGAAGTGTGCAGGAGCGCCATCATGCAAGAAGTGAATGTGTTGACGATTGATCAATGGAGTGTCTTCTAAAACATGAGGTATGGTGTTTTCCAGGAAGTTTGTGTACGCCTGCCCCGTAAGTCTGTTTACAAGTACATGGGGTCCAACTAATCGATCACCAATGATACCGGCCCACCTGGTGATGAGATGGAACAGTTTCACGTGGGTTTTCATACGCCCATACATGCTGATTGTGGAAATTTGTTATGCCATCTCGTGTGAACTGTGCTTCATCTGTAAATAATACTAAGGCAGGAAAGTTCGGATTTACACCACACTGCTGCAAGAACCACTGACAGAACCTAACTCGTGCAGGGTAATCTGCTGGTGACAGGGACTGTACACATTGCAAATCATAAGGATACAATTGATATTCTTTCAACAGTCTCCAGACAGTCGTATGAAGAACATTGACTTGCAACGCTACCCTTCGTGTGCTGATAGATGGAGTCATGTTCACAGCCTCCAGAATCTCCTCCTGTACTTCTGGAGTTGTAGATCTTGGTCGTCCCCTTCCCAAACCAGGAGAGTTAAATTTTCCATACTCGCACAGACGGTAATGGAGACATACAAATGTCGTCCGATCTGGACATTGTCGCTGTGGGTACCTCTCCTGGTACAAACGACGAGCCAGCGAAGCATTGCCGTCCGCCTTACCGTACATGAAGTGTATCTCTGCCAGCTCTTGATTTGAATACATGTCGCACAGTGTAATGCCTACACAACACTGAATGTAACCTTCGCCTCGGAATGAACTGTCAGAGTGCCTTCTTAATATCTCCTTTGACGGCAACGACCTGTGGAAAGAAAAACGTTCCGGTGAATTTCAATGTTGTGAAGGCCATAAGTCGGAAAAAAAAGCATTTCCGGACACATGTTGTAATGAACTATTTTGATTGTCTACATGTGGGAAATACATACCTGAAATTATGCCCCGTATTTTTTAAACACCCTGTAGAAACTTCCAAAGACTTGATTGTATTGTTAGTGTTAGTCGCCTTGGAGGGATGACTCGTCATCTTAAGATACCATCTATACCACACTGTATTAACGTCAGTGCATTTGTATTTTAATAATTACTTATTGCGTTTGTTTTCCTTAGTTTAACATCTGATTGCAATCGCATTTGTTCAGTTCAGTAACACACTTTATATTGAATAAATTCAAGGGAAAAATTGTTCCGGGGCCGGGTTTCAATCTCGGGACTTTTGGCTTAGCGCACCAACGCTCTACCAACTGAGCTACCTGGGAACGTCACCCGAAACAGTCTCAACTTTTCCCTTTTTATCCACATAACTCGAGTGGGCTGACAAGACGCGAGAAACCCACATCGAGTGCACACAAACTCTGTATGACTTGAAATTGTGGTTTTCTGTTATCGTACCTAAAGTAACATATATTACGCAAATATAGGCTTCAAGTGGAAAGCTTTACCTGAATGCTAGATTTGCGTAACACTTTATATTATACTTAATTGATTAATATAGCCCTACTTTGTCTTAAATTTAGATGTCTATTTCGTCTCTGTCAGGTCGGCTGATGTAATATCTGTAGTGCTAGGGAAAAGTGGCACAAGTCAAAAATGTTTATTTTACAGGAGAAGGAAAGAACTGTCTTCTCACTGGTTTATGTCGATTTGATTTTCTTCTGTATGAATTATCCTAATGGGAGGAATACTTATGTCTCTTTTCCCAAGCGAGCAGATGTTCCGTAAGTTGTCACTAAACTAATAAAAATTTTTTGTGGAATTTGACTTATGCCACTTTTCCCAAGCATTGCAGATATAACATAAAGAATTCTATTGTTTGAAGAAGTCAAAGTTAAGTATTTGCATATAAAAGGGCTTGGGATTGTGTAGGACAGCAGCATACTTCTACACAGCCGGCAGGGAAATACAGTGTCTACCGTTCTTATTCGTACATATCTAATTTAAACGAATAACAACATTATGTACAAAATTATATACTTCTACACGAGAAGAGGGCAGAAAATAAATTGCGCCGAATCCACAGTGAACGCAATTCGGATAACATTCAGTTCATTAACCGAAAAACTGAAGGAGGGATGAAGTCATGGGTGTTTTTCATTTGCAGTGACGGATTGCTATTATACTGAACGTTCAAGATAGGAAAACGTTAATTTTCAGCTCTACTACACTGGTGAGCAAAATTAAAGCAGCAAACATATTATGTTGTTTGTTACTGTTGTTTAGTCAACTAACCGAGGACAGGTCTGAACCTCGTATGTGATACGAAGAAGGCACCACTTATGAGGCAACTGGGCCAGGAGATAATGGGGTAGGGTGGCCATTTCCTTTCCCCCTCCATTGCATACATCGCCGACTAGCTACATATTTACACTAATCAGACGTCAGATGCATAGAAACAAATTGTTCTTCCTCTGACATATAGGCCTATCGTCAAGTGAGATGTACTGCCTGATAATAATTGATGTACATATCAGCCAGAACCTCAATCAAAGGATAAAAAAACATATAAGGTACAGAAAAACATATACAATCCATTCGAAGTAAATCAATATATGCAATATAACATTGCACACTAGCGAACACAATCAGAAGTTTACTGTGGTTTGTTGAATTGGTATTTGAATTTCCCCTTGAGCAACATAAATAATACAAAACAGAAGTAGGAAAATAAATCGCCTTGATCTGAACCTTTGGCTATACATTCGAAATGTGGAGTAATGTCTCTAACAGCTATACGCAGCTGTGCCGAAAGATTATCGTCTGAAAGAGAGGATCTTTCTTTCTATTTAGCAGCGTTCATTCTGGAAAAGAAATTGTTCACAAACATAAGTGGTGTTAAATATTACTGTAAGAGCGGCAGCAAAATCTCTCAGACGCTTATACTTCATTTTACACAATTGTGCAAATAAATTCCCACCCACTACATCTTTGCAATTGATTTTCATCACTAAGTCTATTTGTTGGCCAATAAGTTCACATTGCAAGTTAATACTTGCACTGGTTACATATACAGAAAACGGGTTGACAAACCGCAAGATCATTCTCCATGCCCCTGAAATCGCAGAATCTGCCACAGAATTCAATTTTCATGTTATTCAAAATATCTATATATTATTATATTAAATTTATATACTATAATTGCACAGTAGACATAAGAGAAATTGTATTGTATAATTATTAATTTCAATTCAGGAATCCACCCCTGAGCACGAGTTCTACTCTTTCAGGGGCGAGCTAAAGTTTTTCTGTATATTTTGTATTTTATGTTACAATTATTAACAAAATAACAAATAAATAAACAAATAAATAAATAAATAAATTTAACACCTTATTACAAATTAGGCATTTTACACTCTCATCATCTTTTTTTACAACAGAAGAACTCTTCCTCTCATTCCACCATAAATCTTCGTTCTTTGGAAGTGGAAGGAAGTCATTGCTCTACCATTGCTACCGCTTGCTTGTACACACGTAAACTGAGTACTGGTACTGAGGGACGGAGGTATTCTCTGCGGATAGTATATCTACATCGCTTGAAGGTCAGGAATCACAGGAATTCGCTATTCCTTCTTTGCCCAGCGGTGTTCTGCATTAATAGGCCTACTAGTGTACTGTGCTTTAAAATCATTCCTTAGAACGTTAATTTATAACCAATTTTTATTTTAATCCTTAAATAACAAAAATATTAATAAATAAATTACTTTGAATACAATACTGTATGTCATTTATTTTGAGTAATGTAAACATATTAGGGGTGCATGCCTTAATGGTAACAGCGAGTGGTGCAACGTAAACAGTGCATTACCAGGTGCTTTAGGGTTTGTTTTTCTTCGGCAGTCATTTCTATTCAAAATGAGCAATTTCATCCAAATAATACCTCAAAACTGTTGTGCTGAAAGAATGGCGAAAGTTCACTCCGCAGTAATGTAAAACGTTGGTAAATTCCATGCAGATGTTATGCCAGGCAGTGATCAAAGTCAGAGGATATGTAACCAGATATTAGCACGTAATTATTGTTTATGTTATTTTAATTTTGTTACAAAGTGTACGAATTCTAATAACAGGTAAACAGATTCTATTTTTTTGTTAAATATTGTTTATTTATATTTTGTGATGTATATGTATCTGGTGGAATATAACCGTTCTTTAAAGATCGAATCTATATAACGCAAGTACGACTACTTTAGTATTACAACAAAGAGAAAATATACATGACACACAGTCATTGCTGTACTTATAGATTAAAATACTGATTTATTGTTATTTAGTAAATTTTATTGTATTCGTAATTTTGTTATTTATGAAACTTACGGCTATAATTTTCTTAATGTACTATTATAAAAATAGATAAGGTTACTTTTATTTCAATAAATGTTAATGTATTCGCATATTGAATAATTCATTAAAAACATTGAATTGATTATTTCATTTATTTCGTTTAAGGAGGTGGCCATGCTGCCTACCACTCTTCTCAAGCAAGGCGTAAAGATATAAATACATTAACCATAAAGTAATTAGTAAATTAAATTAGGCCTAATTGAAAGAAGGAAAGAAAAAAAAGAATAAATAAATAAATAAATAAATAAATAAATAAATAAGAAAATTAAGATGGGGACTGAGAATCATCCTATCCTAAACTTAACCATAGTCGAACAAAGACAGACATTACCTTCGTTATTATTGACGCAACCAATACAGTGACCGACACTCAGAGCGTCAACTGAATAACAGCATTCACTTTTTTCGCGTACAGAATTGACAATGCAGGACACCGTTGTACTGCTACTTAACAATTTGGAAGGTTGGGTGTGTAGGATTAGTATGAATTCCAAGCGCTAAGCGAAGGGTCTCGGGATCGATACCCGGTCCCGGAACAATTTATCCTTGAAATTATTCAAACCTGCTTTACAGGAAGCTACTACCTGAAAACCAGATTTGTATAATACATTCGTTACTGGAGGTAAGAATTTAAGTCACACAAGTATTTGTGTGCATTCATAGTTGAGTTCTGGCGTCTTGCCAGCTCATTTGAGTTATGTGGATACAAAGGAAAAATTGTGACGGTGTCGTGTACAGTTCCTGGGGTAGCTCAGCTGGAAGAGCGTTCGCGCGCTAAGCGAAGGGTCCCGGGATCGATATCCTGCCCCGGAACAATTTTTCCTTGAAATTATTCAAACCTGCTTTACAGGGAGCTACTACCTGAAAGCCAGATTTGTATAATTTAACATTTAACATGTTGTTAAATGTTTAATAGTGGAGACGCGCCTTAAGAGACAGTCCTTTATTCTCGGATCACTCTATGTCCACTAATTTGCTCTTTATGTTACACAATGTTCCATATCCGTTATTTTTACATAAAATTGATTTCCACTTCTATTTTACACGTTCAGTAACCGGTGTACTTGATGTCTCATTAATTCTCTGCATCATTTTCTAAATTAATTTGAGGGCTTCCGGCATCTCTTGCTCTGACTTTTCTAACCGTGTAATAGTTTCCGACACAGTTTGTTTGAAAACCAAAATTATTCGTTAGAACCTTCAAATCCAGAGTGTTTTCCTTTGCGTATTTGTTGGCATTCATTCTACAGTACCCTCACCCATTGTACGCTTTACCGCTATAGGCTACTCAGTACGCCGTTATGCGGATTTCCCACTGAACTGCTCTATTGGGTTCGAAGTCTCGAAGCCTGCTTATGACGTTTACTGTCTATCAATACTATTCACGTTGCATA
Source organism: Periplaneta americana (assembly GCF_040183065.1). Lineage (NCBI taxonomy): Eukaryota > Metazoa > Arthropoda > Insecta > Blattodea > Blattidae > Periplaneta > Periplaneta americana. The sequence goes on from NC_091124.1 coordinate 102,350,001, forward strand.
AATTAAACTGAAACAAATACGTGAAAATATTTATTTACAACTGACGAATTATGTGTGAATAACTATGTTTTTAATATAATTTTTCTTTGAATTCCGCTTAGGCGTTGAAAGTCTTAGTTGGATGAAAAGGAGATCAAAAACGACAGTAATCATCTCCTCGTCTGCTATAAAATATTCTACACAGAGTTACACCATGTTTTTCTATAGAAGAAAAGCACTGGTTGTTATTATTATATTACTAATAAAAACAAATAGATTAAGTGTGTCGCGATATAGTGGGCGTTCAATGAAGTGTGTCGTCAGTCAAAAAAGGTTGGGAACCACAGATCTAAGTTGTTTACTATCAGCGGGAGATCACAATGTGACTATGATTATCTAAGCAATTTTACTATCAGTGGGAAATCGTAATGTTGCTATGATCATTAAAACTGGGACATCTAGGACGTTTGTCGTTAAGTTACGTGCACCCAAACTATAGCATAGCAAGTAGAGAGAGCAGGGAAGGTCAGTGTACAGACTTTGTACGCTGTTCTACAGAGTAAACAACTGAGAATAAGGTGTATATTCACATGACAAATAAACTGGAGCTCAGGTCACGTCGTCATTACTGGATTGTCGAGTCTGTTGCAGTAACACAACCATATGTTTTGGTTACGACTACAACTCTTTTATAATGTGTAGCAAAATAGACTGCAGCATCCAGCCATGTCCACCATCTAATTACAACGGGTTACGGCGGTAGAGAGACTCCAGCAGCTATTTCACTGAATTTAGTAACTCGACTTGGTGCCTTAAACATATTTATTTGACATTCGATATGAAACTGTTCACATCACTGTAGCAGGAGCGAAATTCTTCGGCTATTCGATGTAGCGCATGGGCTAGGATAACTTTAGGCTAAAGTAGCTGAAGTTCCTTATCTGCTTTTAACATGTTGCATCCGTGATGAAAATAACTACATCATAATTTTTTATTTCGTCTGGCCATAAGAGTGTCGTAAGCGTTTGAAAAAACTTTGATTATATATAAATGATCCACTTTCTCACGAATTTCAGAGGTTAATAAAAGAGTTTTATTGGGTTTGTCTGGTGGAAGGATCTCCGTAACGACGTTTGCAACAAATTGTTCAGCGGCGTCTGTGCTTTCATCGATGGAAATACATATTTTACTATCTCCTATACTTAGTCGTATGCGAGATATAACATCATAATAACATTTCGATATACAGCATTTCCGTGAAATTGATTGACTAGGGAGTTCCCTTTTCACGTATTTTCGCATGAAGCTTTTAAAGTGTGTATTTTCAACGTTATTTATTCGTATATTTACACATACCATCATTTTACATAAATTGTGAAAAAATCTTTTTGTGTGGTACACATTGAATTCTAACTTACATGCGATTTTTGTCCTTCCTCAGTTGAAACTGTCATCTGTGTTTTATGTTTTTTTCATATTACAATGTTGTGTTACGAATTTATGTTTCGTATCTTTAATTTTTGTGCTACATAAATTTCATAGGATATGTGCCCACTTACTGCGAAGTGTTGCGTGCTTCATTCCTTCATCAACTTGTTTACTGTTGATATACTAGATGATTCTGCCATGACTGTACGCAATCACTTCTCCACTCTTTCATAATATTTACCTTCGACAAACATCGCAATACATTTAACTTGATATCGTCCTGCAATCCTAGATGTTTCAGCTTTAATGATCATGTAAGCTATTTTGCTATCAGCGGGAAATGGCATTGTGACTATGATTATCTTAGCGATTTTACTATCAGCGGGAACTCGCACTAGAACCAATAACGAGAAAATCGCAAAATGTAATCTAGACTTAAATGACGTCTCTGCACTGCATGGATAGGAATATAGAAGTGCCATAAAGAAATTTCAATGAAAGTGTGAAACGCTAGATAGAATAACAAGAATGTAGAACAAAACACGAAAGTACAGAATTATATAAAGTTCGACAATACAAGAACCATCTCTGTCCTTATAAGCGAAAAAACACTGGTAATAAGGAAAAAGAAAGAACGAGAAAAATACGCTTCTAATGTAAATCTCATTATTAAACATCAGAGTTACCTACCATTCCTCAAACTCCTATATTATCCCCATCTTTGACTGCAGTGATGCGTATGATGGACAGGATCGGAGGATGATGGTTCTTCGCAGGAATTTATCATTTCCATGAACTTTACAAAATTTCACTTCAACTTCACATTCCATTTCGCCTTAGCTTTTCCCTCATTCCACGCGATCACATTTCATAAAAACGGCAGAGGGTGGCGAACGAGCTTAAGAAATACGAATACCAGACAGGGATGGCCAGCCAGAGTAGCTAGGTTCTCTATGTTACTAGTACGATTGACAGTCTCCGGCGATGTGCCCCTGGGTCAGGCGAGTCCATTTAGTTTCGCCAAGGGGTGTTTGGGATAGTATCTCGCTTGCCTTCGGAGCGATCGGATGTCAAGCGTGCGGAAGAGCGGTATGTTTCTGGTACAATTAAGCTGTACTGCAGGCCTTTACCGACCGCTTGCCTTTATCTCTACTCCGGAGCTATCCCCATACTTCTATTACTTCCCCTCTTTCGTGTCGCTGAACTGTCAGGACTAAATAGACCAATTCTGTATGGAAGGAATTCGTTCGTTCCAATTGTAAATAGTACTGTTTTTAAGTAAGAGTAGGTAGTAGGAACTACTGGTTGTATACAAGTTACACTCAGCAATGTTAAAGTTTGCACAGAAAGAGATCATAAATATAAGAACTTAGGCTGCAGATTCTTATTGTATAACGCGTGTTTAAGAAGAGAGAAACAAATATTGCTACTGTTCATAGACGAAAGGAATTCAATCAATATTGATGAAGTATTAACTGAAGTACCTATACAGAGACGTATAATCTACGAGAGGGAAGAGGGGGATGATTATAGGCAAGAACAAAATGGAACAATATGTAATGTTTAAATCTTCGAGCAAAGAAGGGAAGTGATTTTTTTGACGAAATAATGGAAGTTCATTTATACAACGGCACAATTAGGCAAGTATGTTTTATGTTAAATAATCTTTTTAAAGAACCTAAAGAGACTATAAGTTAATATAGTCATGTTTATAATTCAATAAAAATTAAATGAAACTTTTGGTACTGCCATTTTATTTAACATTAAATCATAACATCTGCTAATGTTAGACTCCCGTCTTCATGGACGAAAGATATCAGTTCACCCACCATGTGAAATACGATTGAATCTCGCATACTTGCTCGCGACATAATTTGGGACACCAGTACTCGCGCAGATTACATTTATACATTTGTATATGTAGGCCTAAGTATATTTTTGCTGGTTGAGTGGAAGAGAAGGCCTTATGGCCTTAACTCTGCCAGCTAAAATAAAACATTATTCTTATTTGTAATCAATAATTTTCAATCAATTCTTTTGCACGGAAGAATATGTAATTTTACAATATATATAAAATAGTAACATTATTTCACTGATTCTATTAAACTGTTTGTGATATAACAGTGTAACACTATTTGAAATTTAATTTTGAAATAAGTGATGTCAATATAATATAATGAGTGGTCTTATGATGCAAAGAATGTAACGAAAATCGTATTGATATTATTATATAGACTTAATTGTTAGTTACTATAAACTACACTATAGAGTTATTATCTCCTACTCCTACAATTTAAGTCACTATTGCATTCAAGTACATGTTTGTTTCAGATGAGAAGAAGTCATTGAGTTTATTTTTATTGCATCAACATCTAGGTTATTTAGCGTCTGAATGAGATGAAGATGATAATGCCGGTGAAATGAGTCCGGGGTCCAGCACCGAAAGTTACCAAGCATTTGCTCGTATTGGGTTGAGGGAAAACCCCGGAAAAACCTCAACCAGGTAACTTGCCCCGACCGGGATTCGAACCCGGGCCATCTGGTTTCGCGGCTACACGCGCTGACCGTTACTCCACAGGTGTGGAGAGAAGTCACTGATCTGTATTGTCAAATATGTCCAATTTATATTTCGGGATAAAATAACTGCAACAATAGAAAACAAGTTTAAAAATGTCCTATGAACGGCTTATGGGAAAATAAAATTAGTAAAGTAAAAGTAAATCCATGACGCTACAGCCCATGAAGGGTCAAGACCGACCAGCCGGTTGCTGGCCTCACGTCCAATACCGAAGCAGAGGTGGAAGATCATTCAACCAGAATGGAGGTATCGTGTGGTTAGCATGATGATCCCCCCCAGCCGTTATTGCTGGTTTGCGAAACGGATTTTCACTACCTATCGTAGCTCATGGGCACCGGTCCATACTCTGGCCGAAATTTCTGAGAAAATTTCTTCCCCCATGAGGACTCGAACCAGCGCGCATTCCGTAACCCGAGTCCTACGCAGGATGCCTTAGACCACGAAGCCACGGCGCGGGACAATAAATAAAATTACTAACAAGGAAATCGAAAATATGCTTTTGCATTCTCTCCTGTTAAAAACACAGGCGACAGCAATCGCGCGAATTACATTTATTTTGTAGTCCACTCTAAAATCATATATAATAAATTGCTACACAGATAAAAGTTACAATTATATCCAAACACTCCAGACATCAGGGATAAACTGTAATGGGATGGTACGGAAAATTTCACGCTATCAGCATTGAAAGTGGAGATATGATGACGTAATAAACAGCAATGGATTGCAAATGTATGCCGCGCAAGTACTCGAGAGTTAATATGGTGGTGTTTTTAAGCGTTTTGAAAAGAATTTGAACTTTCATTAATTAAACTCCTTCGGACACCTTTTTTTTGCGAAATATAAGAAAATCATTTGTAAATGAATATTATTATTTGAAATATAGAAATTTTTATTTCTACCATCAGTTTCCTGACGTCATCATGTACTGACTTCGACCGAGTGCCCCTGCTAAGTCTGGAACCAAAAAAAGTGAAACAAATTAGCGATACTTCACTCTTATGCTTTATAGCTTTGGAACGAGCACCAGAACGCAAGAGGTTACATGAATATTAGATATGAAAAATAACATGATGGAAATGACTCACTTGTTGCTGGAGGGCGAGAAATGCGACTAAGCACGTCTCCTGCAGCGGACTACAGAAGATAATTCCGGTGATTTGAATAAGTCTTCTAAAAAATTGAACTTACTCGACGCTGCTAGTCTATTCTCCTCAAAGGAAACATATTTCTTGCAAAGTTCGCGTTTAAGTCGGCATTTGAAATAATTTCATTTTCATGAATAAAACATGTTCCTAAGACGTAGTCCTCAATTGGAGCACACGGACATGAGAAAACTGTTGAATTAATATTTTATGTCCAATGTACACCTGAACGAAAGTGTTAATATTGCAGCCATTAAATAACGTAATGTTGCATCGGCAGCTGAAGTTCCATTATTGCTGGCTATTACAGTCATAATGGTTAAAATTAATGAAGTTCATAAATTTTCACATCTGTACGACAAACGAAATTGGTTAAATGTGCAAATTCTTTAGAAGAGGAAATACTTTAGGGAACAGGAAAGAAATGTTGAGTGCTTTAATCGAATCGTTTGCTACTTTCTATTCATACGAGTCCGTGAATAAAATATAAAACCTCCGCCACTTTCCGCGGTACGTAAAGGCAATAAAAATATGCCCGTTCCGGTGATTTATGTCCAGCGACGAAGTCGCGGGGAAGATTAAAGCAGGAAGCAAGTTTCCGGCGAGCAGGTAGTCATTCAATCTGATAGTGGCACCGCACTTGAAACGATATTAGCGTCAAATGTAGAGAGCGCGGTGTAACAAAATTTTTATGACTTGGGAGACAAGTTTTTATGGGGAGACGTGACTCCGCGGTCACACCTGACGCCTGATCTTGTTGCACGTGCGCAGGCGCGGCTATCACAATCGACCTGCAACCACAATGTTACACGCTGTTCATTTTATTTCAATAGCTGGCAAGTGTTCCTTCTAATAAGGGTCTAGTATGACTCTTACATTACTTGTGCTTCAAGCTGCTTTCCTAAATTTAAATTGTCTTAGCAATTTTCATTGTGTGCTTTGATATTTATGATTAAATCTATTCCCTTATATTGGGAAAACAATATGGCACTCATGCCTACGTACCGTATGTTCCTCACTGTAAATTAAAACAGTATTCATATCACTATTTCGATAATTTGTCAATATGAGTGTGCGCACGTTTCAATCTGTTGGAAGTTGGAATTTAGTGTCTAAAAAATTAGTTTAAAATTCATTTTCTCACTTCCTGTTCTCTTGTCTCTTGTTCTCCTCCTCCTCCTCCTCCTCCTCCTCCTCCTCATCCTCATCCTCATCCTCATCCTCATCCTCATCCTCCTCCACATCTACCTCTTCTCTTGTTTATCAATTCACATTGTACGAAAACTTTAGGATTTGCTTTGGTCCTAATAGAATATTCTATAACTTCTCTTAAGTAAATCACACTTAATCTATATATGTATTATGCCTAATAGTGAATATGTTAGGAAAAAATACACGATCGATTAGGGAAAACACGGAAATTTTACTTGAAGCAAGTAAAGCGATAGGTTTGGAAGTGAACCCGAAAAGACAAAGTATACGATTATGTCTCGTGACCAGAAGAATGTACGAAATGGAAATATAAAAATTGGAGATTTATCCTTTGAAGAGGTGGAAAAATTCAAATATCTTGGAGCAACAGTAACAAATATAAATGACAATCTGGAGGAAATTAAACGCAGATTAAATATGGGAAATGCCTGTTATTATTCGGTTGAGAAGTTTTTGTCATCTACTCTGCTGTCAAAGAATCTCAAACTTAGAATTTATAAAACGGTTGTTCTGTATGGTTGTGAAACTTGGACTCTCATTTTGAGAGAGGAACATAGGTTAAGGGTGTTTGAGAATAAGGTTCTTAGGAAAATATCTGGGGTTAAGAGGGGTGAAGTTACAGGAGAATGGAGAAAGTTACACAGCGCAGAACTGGAGGCATTGTATTCTTCACCTGACATAATTAGGAATATTAAATCCAGACATATTCTACAACTCAAATATAGTAGAAAAAATTGTAAATTATGTTTTATTTAACGACTCTCGTAACTCCCGAGGTTGTATCAACGTCGCCGATGTGCCGGAATTTTGTCTCACATTATTCCTCTTCATGCCAGTAAATCTACTGACATAGAAGGCCAGCACTTTACCGACTGCACCAGGCCGACTCAAATAGTAGAACTGTATAACAGTGATGTCAAAGGAAGCGTATTTTTCTGACCTTGACGTCGTACGCGGACATCAAGCGCTTGGTATGGAAGAAGCAATAAGCAGCCTGTTGGATTAAGGAAACAGTGATGTACAAACTTCAAACGGAACGTGAAATTTTATGTCGTTATTTTATATGGCTTCATTCAGTTTGATATTATCTATATTGTTTGTAAAACAAAAGTACTAACATCAAATTTCTTAATATTCTAGTTGTGTCTTAAACGTTAACATAATAAAGAGTTAAGAAGGAATATTCACATTAATTCCATAGCAGTACAACTATACTGTAGTAAATGGATGAAACACATCATTCATAAAGAAAGTGATATAAAAAAAAAAAAAAAGATCGTGTATGACATGATAAGTTGGAATTGATATTGATGGTATCTTTAACCTTATAAAAGTAATCAATAAACTAATCAAAACAATGTCATAGTACAAAGCAAAGCTACCTAGGTATATGTTTTAACTGTAACTAATATTCCATAACAAAACTCTTATCGTATTATGCTTTTAAGGTGGTATTGGCGAGAAACTTCATATCACCAGGATATTAAATTATTTTCTCGAAACCTGCTCAAGCTATAGAACTTACACTTTTACAACACATGGGCACATACCTGTTGCTTATGATGTAACAGTAGTTGCTTTATTAATTCATTTCCTTACAAACATTTTCCATGCGAATATTTTCAAAATGTTCAATATCCTATCTTCAGTAATATGTATTTACGATACATTAGATTTACGAAAGCATTGTTTCAGTACCTGGAAGGCTACTAAGTAAAGAGGCCTATATCTGAAAATTTCACTTTTCTATAAAAAAAAGTTGAGAAAATATTCCTTTTGAATAAAGAAAAAACAAATTTGTGAAAAATGTGCATTAAAATTAAAACTTACATTCTTGTAATGCATTCATACTTCTCAGACAAATATAAAAATTAACACGGATACAGTTTTAATGAGTTCTATTCCATGTATCTATTGAATGAGTGCTGGTCATCCCTGTATATAGCTCGACCAAGCGGCATGTACTACCTCTTTCGTCTTTCTCTTTCCTTTCCACTGTAAAGCGCTCAGGCTCTCCTGAGCTATAAAGCGCGCTCTTGCGCCTATGGGTATTAATTGACATGACTGCTGTATAACATTATATCATACCGTGCACTAGATAGCATAAAAATCATACCTAAGAGGTATGCATCTTGTACATTTTTGTCTTTTAAGTCATTAAAACTGTCAAGAATATTCTTCTTTACATCTACAGGGAACTTTTCTGTGCATTACCTCTTGCATTTGCAGCCCTCAGAGTTACGTTTTGAAACTAATTTTCCACTTGTGCACATGCATGCTTGTCCATTATTGATGTTAAGTTTTCTTTTCACTTTCCATTTTTCACAGTTTTAGATCGCTTCTTGGACTTTACGGGAGATTCCTGAATAACATCATCACCATCACTTGAGTCTGTCACAACATAACTTGGATCATCAACAATGTCATCCGATAAATCAAGAAAATTCAGGGAAATCGCCATACTTTAGACATGCCTGATGTATATACCACGCTACTCTGCTGTCACATTGAGAGTGAGAACAGGATGTCTGGTCTTTGTCCATTTCTCTTTCTCAACAAAAGTGGACATCTAGAAAATAACATTCTGAGCCATGTAGTTCTCTTTGTACGAAGTATTTGACTATCATTTCACACCAGTAGATGCAGTAAAGGCTAGAGTTGCGTTTGGCATTAAAATCTCAATTTCATAGAAAAAATGGTCCTTATCCACTTATCATTCTCAGGTCTTCAATTGTTCGTATGCGTTTGAAGTCTGATTAGTGTAATATGTAACTAATCGGCAATGTATGCAAAAGAGGGAAAAGGGAACTGGCTACACTACCCCATTATCTCCTGGCCTAGTTGTCTCATAAGTGGTGCCTTGCAGGTATCACTTGTGAGGTTCAAACCTGTCTTCGGACAGTTGACTAAACAACAACCAAAAGAGAAGACTAATGATAGAATTAGCTGAAATGAATTTCTTAAAGAATTATTGCAGGATATAGAATTATAGACAAAAAAATAAATTTAGTTATTAAACATTTTAAAATGGATAGACAAAATAAAGTTTATAGAGACAACTGGAAGGAATAGGTTGCAAGTATGACTGAAAACCGCATAACAAATCTATATATATAATTTGAACTGGTAATGGAAATTACGGGAAAACGGCTGAACGGATTTTAATAAATGACCCCCTCATTTTGAAGCTTGGAACCCAAAGTTATTCGGAAAATAGTAGTTTTCAGTGAAATGTAAATTTTTCAAAATAATTTTACTTTTTCTAAGTTCCACCTATCGCCACTAACTAATTGCATTTCGGAATAAAACAAAACGCACACTACAGTAAACAATATTACACGAAGGCCGTGATCTGCAAGAATGCTGACATATTTAGAGCTCAAATTAAATTGGTTATTAAAAACTTCAAGACTTACTAAAAATAATTTACAGGTGTGATTTTGTGGTATGTAATTTTCTGAGTACAGCTGTGTATTGGATATTAAAAACTACAGAACTTGAGGTGGTTTAATAAAATTATTACCATTAGAAATAAACTATTATTATAGTTAATGGTATGATGTGACTATTTTTCATTAATTATACATATTAATGCTATATTGATTATATGAAAGTGACACATTTGAGTTATACAGGGTGTTTAAAAAATACGGGGCATAATTTCAGGTATGTATTTCCCACATGTAGACAATCAAAATAGTTCATTACAACATGTGTCCGGAAATGCTTCATTTCCGAGTTATGGCCTTCACAACATTGAAATTCACCGGAACGTTTTTCTTTCCGCAGGTCGTTGTCATTACAGAAGATGTTCAAAATATCCACCTCCTGCTTGAATACAGACCTCACATCGATGTCTCATTGACTTGCGAACACGATCCCAAACTCCAGGAGTATTGCGTGTGTCCTCAGAACATGCCACAATTCGATTCCGAAGGGATTCCAAATCAGGCACCGGAGACGAATAAACCAGTGATTTTAAATGGTCCCACAAGTAGAAATCGAGAGGGTTCAGATCAGGTGAGCGTGGAGGCCAAGCAATTGGGCCACCTCTACCTATCCATCCATCGATCAGGAAACCTTCGATCCAAGTACCGGCGAGCCGTACGACTGAAGTGTGCAGGAGCGCCATCATGCAAGAAGTGAATGTGTTGACGATTGATCAGTGGAGTGTCTTCTAAAACATGAGGTATGGTAAGTCTGTTTACAAGTACATGGGGTCCAACTAATCGATCACCAATGATACCGGCCCACATGTTGAAGGAGAACAGCACCAAGTGATGAGATGGAACAGTTTCACGTGGGTTTTCATACGCCCATACATGCTGATTGTGGAAATTTGTGTGAACTGTGCTTCATCTGTAAATAATACTAAGGCAGGAAAGTTCGGATTTACACCACACTGCTGCAAGAACCACTGACAGAACCTAACTCGTGCAGGGTAATCTGCTGGTGACAGGGATTGTACACGTTGCAAATCAGAAGGATACAATTTTCAACAGTCTCCAGATAGTCGTATGAGGAACATTGACTTGCAACGCTACCCTTCGTGTGCTGATAGAAGGAGTCATGTTCACAGCCTCCAGAATCTCCTCCTGTACTTCTGGAGTTTTAGATCTTGGTCGTCCCCTTCCCAAACCAGGAGAGTTAAATTTTCCATACTCGCACAGACGGTAATGGAGACGTACAAATGTCTTCCGATCTGGACATTGTCGCTGTGGTTACCTCTCTTGGTACAAACGACGAGCCAGCGCAGCATTGCCGTCCGCCTTACCGTACATGAAGTGTATCTCTGCCAGCTCTTGATTTGAATACATGTCGCACAGTGTAATGCCTACACAACACTGAATGTAACCTTCGCCTCGGAATGAACTGTCAGAGTGCCCTCTTAATGTCTCCTTTGACGGCAACGACTTGCGGAAAGAAAAACGTTCCGGTGTTGTGAAGGCCATAACTCGGAAATAAAGCATTTCCGGACACATGTTGTAATGAACTATTTTGATTTTCTACATGTGGGAAATACATACCTGAAATTATGCCCCTTATTTTTTAAACACTCTGTATAAGTAGATGTAGAGAATATCTTAAATTAGATTTTCATTTCTATAATTTACTGAGTGGTGGCTATATAGTATATGTTGCTGAAAACTATAAACTTACGTAAGATAATAATACTGTTATTAAAAATAAAATATTTTTATAGTTATTAATCAAGTGGGGTTGGGTCTTTTTCATATATTTAATGGCCGTGAGGTGTAGATATTTATATGCGTGATTCTCTTCAGCATTGGCTCGAGAGAGCGCAAAAATTAGAGTTCCTTAGGAAAGATCAAAAGGTATTACTTACTGATAAAATAAGAGGCGTACAAGATTTTGTAGTCTCCCGATCATTTCAGCAAGATCTCTTAGCAGGATAAAATGATTTTACCCTCTACATTTCAAGGTAGTTTACGAAACATGCAGGAGCTGTACCAAGATGCTATGTCTATTGTTCGAAAGCATAGCGAACCTGACTCTTTAATTTTCACATACAATCCGCAATGACCTGGAATAGCTATTGCTTTACTCTCACATGAAAAACCGACTGATCGTCCTGACATTGTTACTTGCGTTTTCGCGTTCAAACTAAAAAACGGAAAGTGTATAGGTTCAAGAAAAAGTATTTGGCATAAAAAACCATTCAGAGGGAGCATGTTTCATTATTATGGAAGCAAATAACTTTCTGGCTGTCTGATATTCTTCATTGAAAATAAATCTGAAAAAATGTTTATTTCAACGTCTAATGAACTTAGTTTGCAGCATTTGCTGCACAATCCACTAGCATAATATATTATAAACCAATACGTAAGAGATATACTAGCAAGCCAAAAAAGCGTTGGACACAATTCTTTATCTTAACACTATGAGGTTAGAACGAGTCTTAACGGCTTGGTGGTGGTGGTGGTGGTGGTTGTGGTGGTGATGGTGGTAGTGGTGATGGTGGTAGTGGTGGTGGTGGTAGTGGTGGTGGTGGTGGTGGTGGTGGTGGTAGTGGTAGTGGTGGTGATATAATGATGATTCACAATTTATAAACCTACACTTTTTTAAAAGTAATCTCCATCATTACTTACTCGTCGCCACACTCTGGAAGGCACGACTGCCATCCACAGCTTCACTTTTTTCTACGCTTCTAATTGACTGCTCTACAGCTGTTATCATGGCCCATCTATTTCTAAAGCGTACCCTCGCAGTAGTTCATTCCTCTTACAAGGGAACATTCTCTACCTATGAACTGCGATTTTAATAAAAATTCTCACAATTGCTAAGTTTGAATCAGTAAATAATCTGGTAATAGTCATTTCCCTAGCGATTCCCTCATTAAAGAAATATAACGTGTTTAATTACACGTCTTATACGCCGCTCTTACACGCAAATAAATATGCTATCAATTCGTTCGTATTGTACGTACCGGTTTGCGACCACGCTCTTGACCTTCAAATCATGTCTGTAACATTGTGTATTTGAGAGGGGGTTGCAGTTGCGGTATTATTATTATTATTATTATTATTATTATTATTATTATTATTATTATTATTATTATTATTATTATTATTATTGTTATCCAAATATTGAAACCCTATTTTACCTTTGGTATATTAGGGTTGCAGTTTGTTACATGTGAAATACATTATGTAGTGATAATACACAATTTTAAAGAATTAATAGTAGGTGTGAATCATAGTTACAATATAAATACACTAATTAAGAGACAGTAAACAATACTAAATACGTTATGCAATAATTACTTTCAGTTAAAACAAAATGAAATAAAATTAGAAAGTATAATCGAAGGTGTAGAGAAATTGCAAGATTATTACATTAATTTGTGATTTTATACATAATTTTAAGCAATATTAATGAGATAATGCACAGAATTGGCGTAGTTACAAATAAAACACCTATTATATAGTTGGTTTGCGATAGTAAAAAAAAATAAAAACAAAATTACTTATGGTTACAAACTATATACCTGTCATCAAATACTCAACAATAGTAAAATCTATAATACAAACATAGTTATTGTTGTTATTACTATTATTATGTCCCAAAGATAGACACCTTGTTTTACATAGTGCATTAGGATTTTATAACATCATTAATTTATATACAATTAATAGCTACAGTCTTGCGTGGATGTGGTGTATAAACTCTGTGAATTGTTTGTAACAACATTTTTTTCTAAGAAAATGGTAAAGGGGTGTGGAGTAATTTAAATTGCAGTCCGAGATATGATATCTTAAAAAGTGTCTTTTCCTTTCGAACACTGGACAGTGAAAAATCAAATGTTCAACAGTCTGATTCTCTTTGCATATGCACAGAGATTCTTCTGCACTTTTGATCCTAAATCTTTCAAAGTAGGAACCGAATTTTCCATGGCCGGTCATAAATTGAGTGTAAAAGAAGTCGGTTGGGAACTGACTGCAACATAGTCTGTCTTGTACATTGGGAAAGAATAATTTCTTGGTCACAGAGCCTTTAACACTAGATTTCCAGTATGTATTCCACTTGAGTGTAGTTGTGTGCTTGATCTTCTGCTTAATGTACGAAATAGGACAGGTGGAATATTTATATTCTGAGTTGGTTGAGGCTGCTTGCTTCGCTAATGTATCCGCTCTTTCGTTTCCTTCAGTACCTGTGTGGCCGCGCACCCACATTAAGCAAATACGACCTTCAAATTTAAGTATTAGGGATCTAATTTCGACGGCTATGGAATGCAAGTTGTATTTATCGTCAATGGTTTGTAAGGCAGATTGAGAGTCGCTGTGAATACATGAGTCAATCCCGTTGGTAATGCTCCATTTCACTGCTTGCAAGATGGCAGGTACTGTGAGCTTTATGTTAGTGTGGAAGTGATGTTATGAAAAGAAGTGTTGTAGCTATAGTTTAGAAATTTTGAAGAATAACAAAAGTAATAAGGCATTCATTTTAATTTGGAAGCGTCTATAAGAATAATTATAATTATGTTTATGCGCAGTTTCATTTCGGCTATTTGAGAGTATTTGCTTTTATTTTCACTATTTTAGTTTCGAAAAATGAGATTTAATAATCCCGTTAATGTCATATACATTCTAAAGAATCTAGTCGATTCAAATTACAGTGAACTACAGGCAGATGGTATTGATGATCAGTCTTTCGCTTATTAACAATTTGACCTGATTCAGGATAAATATCAATATAGAGGTGGGGTTGTGATGTCTGACTCATTAGATATAGATAGTGCATCTGACAGTGAAAACAGTGATGAACTTGTGAATTCAAGTGAGTATGAAATGCCATCTCCAGTTAAGGCACAGACAACCACTTTAACCGATGATATGATCAATAAATATCGAAAAATTAATGATCACGTGGAAACACTGATCACAAAAGAAACTAACAAGCATATAATATTATCAACGGCAAAACAATTCAGATGCACCACTGGTTTTGTATATAAGCCAGTAAATTATTTTTAAAAACCTCCTAAACATCATTTGTTGTCAACAATAAAAAAATAAATAATGGTGCATTTAAAACTCCGCGCCAACGAGGTCTTCCGGTGCATGATTATAATAAAAAACAGTGGGCATTGATGTTCGCAAAAAACACAATAATTCTCTAGGTGCCTCATTTAAGAAAACTCATTATATCACCACACGTAAAATTACTAAATTTATTTCTCGTAAAGAAATTTAAAATGAATCCGAACCCATTGATAAACCAATGAATTCGTAAAAGATGTTACTAAAATCATTGATGAAAAGCATTACAGTTCCGGCAGTGTGTTTAACACAGACCAATTTCGTTATCAGTATGAAATAACTTCTGGCAGGACACTCTCTCATCTAGGTGCAAAAAAAAAACACGCTTGGAGTAATGCAGTTCATAGCATCCATAGCACATTTTTATACTATGCAAATTCATATGACCTCTGCTGGTGTGTTAGATTCGCGATTGTTTATATGTTTTCAAGAACCGAAGGGCGAATTTCATTTTAGAGTAAAGCAATTGATAGAGAGGAAAACCTCTTTTACTCGTAATACTGTAGTAAGTGCTAGCTCATCAGGTAAACACTCTAAACTGGCTCAAGGAAGTTTTTATTCCTGATGTACAGAAAGATAGTTAGTACTTTTACATTCCTGGAGTGGGCAAACAGATATACAGTAAATATATTTACAAATGAGGAAATACAGTAATTCGCTTGCTGGGTGAAAAACTATAAATATGGAAATTATCCCACCCAAAACAACGCGCTTTATACAGTCATTAGATGTATATTCTTTTAGACAGTATAAGCTAGTGATTCGTAATGTAGAAGATTCTTTCAGGTCGAAATTAATTACTCAGGAATCGGCAGAAAATTTACATGGTAGAATCTTTATACTAAAAGTGCATTCTGTTGTGTACCATCATTTCTGTTCACCCGAACTCCGAGACGTGCTGGTACTGTATATGCTTGGCAGAAGTGTGGATAGGACATAAACAATTCCAGTAATGTTCTCCAAACAATTCTGCTTACTGGAAATAGTATTTGTGAAACACCTGGATGTGAGGAACCAGCTTGTTAGTACTGCAAAACAACCCTCCGCCATAACCATTTCGTAACAGAGTTACATTATCACAGAGGATAATGATTCAGGTATGTGTAGACAATAAAGTTATACTATTGTATACGGCGTCAGCCGTGGCGAGAACGTGACTCGCGAGACATTGTGGCTCGCAGTGATAGCTGTGCATTTCGCTTGCTTCTAACCTCCGCCAACCCCCACCCTCTCACTCACTGGAGTCAAACTCCGTTCCATTTGTATTTGTCTCTGACCTGCGAGTGGCATATGTCTCTCTCGAAACCATGTACGAAAGTTCCAAGTAGGATGGGAGGACGCATTTTTTGCTGTCAATATGATGAGAATATTAAATGTATGATTTGTTCACAAGTATTAAGAGGAAAAGGTTGTATAACATAAAACGGCATTATACTACATGTTACTGATGAAACATTAAAAGGTTAAGTGTTATCATCATCATCATCATCATCATCATCATCTCTGTTTGTCGACCCTTTTTCAGCAGATGTACGAATAATGCGGTTAGCTCTTCAATTTGAACTCACTGATTTACTATGTGATGTCAAATGAAACCTAGATGTAAGGACTTGACAAATGTTGAACTTTCAAATCTTTGCCAAAAAATAAATATCCGAAGCTTCGTTCTTTCGCTTGCTCTGTTGAAGCCATGTTCGCTACAACTTACGTTTGTGAAAAATTATTTTCAACAATTAAAATAGTAAAAACCAAATTTAGATCACGACTGACAGACAAATACCTTCGTGATCAACTAAGTGACATAATTCCTGATTTTGAAACTGTCGCAGAGACATTCTGAAGACAGTTAATTTTAGGTTGTGATATTGTTCATTTATTGTTCATTTCTTTCTTCGTTACACGTACTAAACATTAGTTTGTACTCTTGTACTGTATAAAATTATATTTAAGTGCTTGACGTAAGGAAAATGAAAATCTGTTAATAAGTCAGACAGTTGCTTTACTTTCCCTTCGGGTGTCCGCCTCTCTCCATAGGTGCTATGCACGTTGCAGGTTACACAGTGGCTCGGCGCACGATTACATTTTCGCCACCGCTGGAATACGGGATTGATGTGTGTGTATATAACAAACAACGTTTCTTGATATCGTAGTGATTGTTTCGATGCTGTTTCTAGCAAATATTATGTTTTCGAGTGACGATGCGTTGCTGGGAAGATGAGCAGCCAGTACAGTAACTGTGTTAGTTGAGTATAAGAGCGGCATATAAGACGTGGTAATTAAACACGTTATATTTATTTAATGAGGGAGAATCTAGGTCAGTAACTATTACTAGATTATTTACTGACTCAAACTTAGAATTGAGAGAATTTTTATTGAAATTGCAGTTCATAAGTAGAGAATCTTCCTTTGTTAGAAAAGGACCGTAGTGACAGGGACACCTCCGGAGGATAGTTTAGAATTAGCTAGTTCGACCTTTTCAGTAAGTTAACAAAATGGGCACCTAAGTGGCGAGCACCATTGCGAAGCACGATGAGATGAACTTTCAAGAAATTTCGACGCTTCCGTCGTATTTCTAGTAGTAAATGGTGTTCCAAAAAGTGACTAATTTGCAGCATCCACGAACATTTCAATTGAAACAGAATGAGTGATTAATACACCTTCATAAACAAAAACAACAACAAACATAACGGCGGGTAGGATGACTGTGCAAACCACCTGTACTGGTTGGATGACAGGCCCACATCTGCTGAGGCATGTTGACGTGAGGTGAACAGTTAGCTGGTAGGCCTTGGCCCTCCACGGACTGCGGCACAACGGATTTGTTATTTTAGATGTGCCAGTTTGTAGTAGTAGTAGTAGTAGTAGTAGTAGTAATAATAATAATAATAATAATACTTTGCTGTGGTCGTGCCAGAGAATCAGTCCTATTCCGAGGCTTATTGTAGGGATTCGTAACAAGCTGTTTTTTTACGGTGATGGGTTGTAAGCCCTTCGCCCAACCCCCAAGCTGGAGGACACCCCTTATCGGCTGTCCACGACTGCTTATTCAATATATTCGCAGCTACCCTCCATATCTGGAGGCCGTCTCCTCTAATAATAATAATAATAATAATAATAATAATAATAATAATAATAATAATAATAATAATAATAATAACGTATAGATCACGTGGGGCAGAACCAAGGGCAGCAAATTCATAGGAGCGGCAAAATTTATAGAAAAGAAAAATCGAGCTGAAAATGAAATTTAGATAATCTCATACTTCGTAGATGCCTGCTTTAGGTAGTAGTATAATGTTAATACTTATTACATGCCACTTTCTTTTATAGTTTGACTACTAAATGTCTAAAATACTCAATTATACACTTTTACGCCTGTTTTAGGTTAGGATATATTATATAATGTGTATTGTTTGTGCCATTTTCATTTTAATCTGTGTGTTCTTTTGGAGAGTGGTTGGATCTAACGATAGGTACGGGGCTGAAACCTACAAAGTAGGACTTGTTTTACACAGCACATATGGTCAGAAGACTCGTGTATTGGATTTAGGAGAAAATTGCGATAATATAGTACAACTGTATGTATAATATTGCTCAATAAATCCATCTATAGAAAAAAAAAAGGTTTGCCTAGGCCTCAGTTAGTTGGTGGAGGAGGGGGCGCTTTTTTTTTTTCATGGGCGTAGAATTACCGAAATACTAAATACTTGGCATATAATAATATAAATAATAATAATAATAATAATAATAATAATAATAATAATAATAATAATAATAATAATAATATGTATTGGACTGAATTTATCTTTTCATTAGCATTTATTTTCTATTTACTGATATCGGAGAAATATCCTAACGCAAAACTGATTACGATACAA
This sequence comes from Periplaneta americana, assembly GCF_040183065.1. Taxonomy (NCBI): domain Eukaryota; kingdom Metazoa; phylum Arthropoda; class Insecta; order Blattodea; family Blattidae; genus Periplaneta; species Periplaneta americana. The sequence continues at coordinate 102,368,782 of NC_091124.1, forward strand.
TTAAGTAACGGAATACAGAAACCGATAATTTGTAGCTCGGGTATTTTCTCCCACTTACAGTGTCTATATGTCGAATCTTCATTACATAACTCATTCATATTCTTTGACTTTTCTTATTAAACAAATCGACTCTAATTGACGTGCTCCTTCTATTTCTCAGACTTGAAAATATATCGCATCAGTTAACTACTTTCCCGATTGTAATTAAGAGGTAGATTAATCACAGTTTTATACTAAGGGAATTATAAAAGCAGGAGTTGACGTGAAATAGGAATATATACGAGTATTTCTACTAAGACATCATTATCTTTTGTATTTCCGAAATAATGAAATTAGACAATTTCAAAGATGAGTGTTGTGACATATCTTTATTGTGAGAGTCCAAAAAAAATAATGCAGTACGATGTCAAAGAGTATACAGATGAAACGATGTTATAGTTTCTTTACATGGTGTTTGTTTTGTTTTCCTCATTGTCATGTATTATGATAATATACATAATAAAATTTCACTTTTTTTGTTAATTTATAGTATTTTCAGAAAACAAAATATTCACCATGTAAAGGAGCAATAATATATAAATCCATTTTCGATATTCAAAAAATGTTTACATACCTGATTTGATTTCCCTAACTTGATGCAAGATGTTAATAATAACGATGCTGATTACAATAATGATCTCAAATAATTACAGAATTACATGGACTTCTGGCTTGTACCATTTTGGAGAATGTTTATAAATATATGATGAGCAAATATTCAAAAGCGATTTTGTCCTTCAAATACAATTATTTTGTGGTATAACAAAAAAATGCATTTACTATTTTCCCAATGGTACTGACTACTTAATTATGAATATCAATCTGTTCGAATGTAGTAAAACTAAGCACAGTAAAATAAAATAAAATTATCATATTAGAAATGTAATATAAAAGTTTAGATAGATTTGCTTTTGATTGAACAGATTGAAAATTATTGGTATTGTTGTCACAATGCTAGAATATGTAGTACCTTGTGATTGGAAATACACGCCAAAAATGTATTGCAGTCATTTTATGAACTAGTTTTGAAACCAACATGACCTAAGTGAAAGAAGACTTATAAATAGGAACAAACAAACATCTTGCTGTATTGACCAAATATGCCTTCATAGACCTTATTTTAAACGTGACAATCACAATCGTTTTCTAAACAGTCACACACTGGATTTCCCTCTTCATCTGGGACTTTAGGAACAAGAGCATTTATATCACTGCAGATCTGTCTCGTTGTGCCAATTCTCACCAAAGAGTTTGACTAGAATTTTCCTCACATCTTTTGTCTTCTCAACTTCTATGTACAATAGGTTCACCGAACTTCCTTATTTTATTAACTTTTCTTCCATTCAAACGCTCCCCTTTCTTTCTGGTCCCTTGATTAGCATCCCATGCACTCACAATGTCATCAGATTCCATGGCAATTTTAGACCTCCCTGGAATATGAATGTAACCAACAAGACTGTAATTACTGTTTAAGGAGAAAAGAAAATAATGCCAGGGGCATATATATATATATATATATATATATATATATATATATATATATATATACTAGCAGAACCATTTGGCTAATCAAGGATACAAGGTTATTCATGTATTGAATACAATATTTTTGTTATAAATTAATGCTTCGAAATTACTTTTCCCATCAAATTACCATATAATATTTCAATAATTTGATTTTACATCCTTTTTCAGCGGAGGTCTTCAGTAACGTTTTATTACAATTTACTTGAATATTGCAAACATACTATCTCACCATAACGCATGAGTCAGCTCTAACGCAGCTCTTGAAATGCAATGGATCCTGGAACGTTGGTTTCCATGGTGGCACGGCTGTGACAGAATCGTGTTTAAATGTATTCTGCTTGTGGACATAGTTTTCGAAAAACGCCTCAATTTGTGCATTGTAGTCCACGTTGAGCCTTGCCAAAATTTATTGTATGTATACTGCCGTTACATATATTTTTTATCGGTATGAGTGTACAGAGTCCCGCGCAGTGGCGTCGTGGTCTAAGGCATCCTGCCTAGGACTCGCGTTACGGAAGGCGGCTGGTTCGAGTCCTCATGGGAGAAGAAATTTTCTTATGAATTTTCGGCCAGTGTATGGGACCGGTACCCACCTAGCACTGAGGGAGCTACGATAGGTAGCGAAATCCGGTTACGTAAATCAGCTACAACAGCTGGGGGGAGAGCTCATTGTATTAACCACACGATACCAACATTCTGGTTGGATGATCGCCCACTCTGTTTCGGCATGTGGCCGTGAGGCCAACAGCCGGCTGGTCGGTCTTGGCCCATTGTCGGCTGTAGCGCCACGGATTATTATTATTATTATTATTATTATTATTATTATTATTATTATTATTATTATGAGTGTATTGAAATGTATAGGTGATACTTCTAGTGGGAAAACAAAGTTACATTTAATTTCGTGAACAATGTCTCTTTTGAAAGTTTGCTCCTCATATGAGGAACTGATCTTTTAATATTTGAGAAATGAGCTACGAAAAGGTTATTATCTGCAGATCATAATACAGGGACATCATTTTATTTTTACTAACATTTTTAATATTAACCTGGCTATATATTTAGAGAACCGGAAACACCGTTTGCTACCTCCTTCCACGACTGTAGTTCGATGATACTCGCGTAAAACACAAACTAATCACTTTACTAGGTATAGGAGGGAAGAAAAGTACTTAATCAATTTACGTAAACTAGGAAATATCGCGATTTTGAGTTCGATAATTTTCATTACGTTTTTGTTTAATCAAAATACAGTACAGTATTAACAATAAGTGTTTTTACTCACGAACTAAGTTAGCCAAGCGAACGTATTCATTATGCAGTGTATATTATACTGTCTACAGCACATTAGCGTACAATATAGAGAATGAAGTTATGTTGAAAAATAATCATAATATGGATATTTAAACACATTTTTGAAAATGGTAGCCGTTCATTTCGATACAGGCTTCAGTTCTTTTGTGCATATTATCGCACTATAGACTATTGCAGCTAATTCCAATTGCCAGTTTCGTCCTTCGTACTAGTAACTCATGTTGAAATAATTCTGTACCTACTCTATAAAAGAGTACCTTACATACTGTAAATTCAATCTTCACTTCTGCCCGACCCGCACAGATAAAATTACTCAGACATGCTATCTACTGTCCATCCAAGTGGTTATGCCGCAGGATCATAGAAAGGAGGGAAATCACGTGACAGTTAATTACTTAACGAGGCCCTTTTTTAAGTTATTTTAAACAGTTGTATAATGTGACGTAAACGTCCAATTCCTAACAGAAATTAATGTTTTCAGAAAAGAGCTAAGACAGCCCTGCTTTTATAGAGGGGCGAACAGAGGCAGGTGGAGGAAATAGGGATGCGACGTAGGCAAACGGACAGTACCTGTGCGAAAGTATGATTCAATATTGAAAGCTCTTTCGTCACTGGAAAACTCGAACATATTTCTGGAACGTACTATACTCACTAACTCAGTGTTGTTTACTATATGCGGTCTTGGATCTGTGTGTAGAGGACAGTTGGAACTTCATTAGTAGAAGGGGTGGGAGTGAAGTACATTAAAAAATTCAGGTACAATAAAAATTGAAGTAAAAATAAAATGATGTCCCTGTACAAAAGGATTAAGAATAGAACTGATAATCCTCAGAAAAATTCTACTTTGAAATCGAAACAGATCACAACGGTTCAATTTTTTCTTAGATGATCATGATGATGATGATGATGATGATGATTATGATGGCGATTATGGTGGTGATGATGATGATCATGATGTTTAATAGAGAAAGTAAGTCAACCACCGGAAATCCTGACAACTGTGGTTTTTATGTATCAACTACCGTATTTGTTCGTCTGCTTATGGCATTGTTTTTGGCTTGGAAATCTGAAGCTCTATATTTTCGGTTATTGGCTTGATTTCAGTTAAATTTCATTGAAATTTCTCTGTTAGTCGCGTCGTGATACAAATTCCACTACTTCTTTTAAACTTCAAGATAACTTTACATAACCCAGCTGAAGGTTAAACTTGTATTCTTGGCTGAAGTCACATATTACACCTTTAAGTGTGCTGGTTTGTGAAACGATATTGAAAAAGTTTTTGAATAAATTGTAGTGCAAAACTGTACGCATGCTTGATTAGTTGGCAATTAATTGCACGGCAATTCAACCGCTGCTGCAGACGGCTTTCGGCAACTTGGAGAGTCTTCGCTGTCGTTTTCTGAATCCATAGCACCTGGCACGCATTCCACGAGCCATCAAAAATTTTACTATGCCTACCTTTACGACCCCGCGTGTTTACTCGAGCAGTCTTGGATTGCTATCACCCAAGCTAAGGAGGGCTCACACTTCCTCACCTTCTCACAGAAGATTATTTCCGACTTTATGCGTGCTCGTTGTAATAGGCCTAATTGCAACGAACTGTAACGGTCTATACACACAGAATAACCTGGAAAATTGTCATTGTTTTTTATCGTAATTATCCTAGTGTTACTCGCGTTCATCCGTTGCGTTAAATTTTTAGTACAGCATACAATAACACGCTTGAAGAATTACATTTAAATTATATACAAACAAGCAGTGGCAATTTATGCTACCGTAAACAGCGGAACATTTGCAGATATAACCTGATACAGCGTAGTTCAAAGATTTTATGTACAGAGCGGTGTGTTTATTTCTTATTTAGTGGCCTCGGAAAATGGTTACGATTTTATATGTGAGAGATTTTGAGAGAAACACGAGTCTTTCGCCTTGTAAGTTTGAATTATTTTGTTGCATAAAAATGTAACGCGGAGCAAATACTCGTAAAATTCTCCGTGCTTCTTAGGTCTCAAGAAAGGAAAAAAAAAACATACAGATTGGAAGTGATATAACACCCCGCATTGAATGGAGCAATAGCCTACATGAAAATAAACAAAAAATATATTATACCTTTTGAGATCAATTGTATGGTTAATTAAATAACTGCATCGAAAGTTTAAGCACGCTGGCAACATCGCAATGCCTAAGATTCCTAAAGGCGCGTTTCCACTATTAAACATTTAACAACAACATGTTAAATATAACATGTTGAGTTTAACATGTACATGGACAGTTCAAGTCTCAATTGACTTAACATGTTAACTAAGTATGTTGAATTTAACACTTTTAACATGTTGGCGTGTTTTCCAGCAGAAATGGAAAACATTTAAAGTCAATTCATTTGCTCGTGCAGCGTCGGTACAGTTCGGCAAAGTTCGTACAGATTCCATAGCAACAACTATAAGTTCCGATTTTGTGGCGCGTATCTTGATCATTTTTATACTATCATTGGTCCTTGGTGTTGGCTGTAAGTTGTTCGAAGTAATGGAGTGAACGAAAGAAAATACTTTAGAATAAAATTAATGCACTGATGGAAAGGCCTTGTTTGTGGGATGTGTCTGCAAAAGAATACACGGGCAAAACTAAGAAGGCCAACTGTTTTAGAGAATTGGAATTATTACTTAATTGTTCTCGAGAATACAATAGAGAGTTTTCGCACTCTCGTCATACGGTAAACGTTAATGCTATGTTGATGTCAGTAACGGTCATATTTGGTGATGTATGTTAACGTTCGTAAAACTGCGGAAAGAATAATTATACGATATTACCCACGCCTTTAACATCTATCATGTCGTAGGTCCTATGTTAATCAATTAATTGAGATGAAATGGCTGCTCTTAAATTGTGTATTTCTTTGATGTAACAGGAAGTACTTTTGCAGCATTATATTAAAATCGTGTTCTGACATTCTCAGCAAGTTTTTGAATTCAAATCGATACTGTATTCAACTTTAAGCTCGTTTAGAATGTATACTGTATAGTGTCTTTTACTAAGATATTGCCGCATCACATTCTCATTTTCTTCCTTTTCAAAGCCTTGTAACAAGCAATAGAGGCAATTACAAAAGTCAGATCATCATCTGAGTCCATTGTCCAAGGTTTGAAAATAAAACACTACATTAAAATCTCATAGACTGTTTATGGTGGACTACGTAAAGAAAGTCAAGTTTAACATGTTTAACAGTGTGGACAAAGTGTTAAATAAAATTACCATTAATATGTTCAATCAACATGTTGGGATGAATAATTTCGAGGGAAAAATTGTTCCGGGGCCGGGCATCGAACCCGGGACCTTTGGTTTAACGTACCAACGCTCTGCCAACTGAGCTACCCGGGAACTCTACCAGACACCGATCCAATTTTTCCCTCTATATCCACAGACCTCAAAGTGGGCTGACAACCGTGAAGCAACCAACTTCGAGTGCACACTGACTCCGTGTGACTTAAATTGTGGTTTTCTGTTAACGAACAGTGACGTATATTATGCAAATCAAGATTTCAGGTATAACTTCCTATAAAGTTGATTTGAATAATTTCGAGGGAAAAATTGTTCCGGGGCAGGGCATCGAACCCGGGACCTTTGGTTTAACGTACTAACGCTCTGCCAACTGAGCTACCCGGCAACTCTTCCAAACACCGATCCAATTTTTCCCCTCTATATCCACAGACCTCAAAGTGGGCTGACAACCGTCAAGCAACCAACTTCGAGTGCACACTTTCCGTGTGAAAAATTCCTTGAAAACAGGGATTCAAAATAATTTTTAGTCTCAAGGTCGAGACAACATAAAAGTTGGGGTAGGATCTACTGGATCTTCTTCAAATTTGCATGAGAAGCTTATCGTATTCAAAACGATCTCAATACGCTAAGCGCGTGATCGAACGGTCGTTGTTTTACAAACATACAGCTCAATTACGTAGGCCTATTTGAAAAGCCGTTTGTAACACAATGTAATATTTTGTGTCTTCCTGAAAGCCATTGTTACCATTCTTCATTAACAGCCAGAAAATTAAGTTTAAATGCGCCTTATTAAGAAAACTCATTAATGTTTGTAGCTAATACCTACAGTGTGACCAACATGTCGATGACAACATGACTACTTTCGAAACTTCAGCTTCCGTATTCGTTAACCTCCGTACTCAGATCGTTTTCAATACGTACTGAAAATTGCATGAAAATAGGGATCGGGAACATCGTATTCAAAACGGAAACTGTATTCAAATCGATCTGAATACTCCATGAAAACGTAGTAATTGAACTAGAACTTCCAAGAACATTAACTTTACTATGTATACTATTTTAATTAGCATTTTCACAAACATTGACTTTACTATTAATTTACAATATCTTAAATGGCATTTTCACAAAAGATTATTTTACTATTTACAATATTGTACTCGCCAAAGTTACACGATCCCCAGCTCAGAGGAAAGCAGTCACGTCAACATGCTCTCTGTGTTTATTTCACTTGGTCGCGTCTGATGACTGAATTGCTTTATAACAGCGTTGTCATATCTCTTGTATATTTGTAGTAGCAAGTGTATCGTAGAGCTCCAGTTCTCTCAGTTTTATATTACCTGTCACAGAATTAACTTTTTTCAGTGGTGTTATCAGTGAAGTAAAATAGAATGTCGAATATTTTTAGCCTTGCCTTGGTTAGATAGTGAGTGTCCGAGTGTAGCAGTGGGGAATGGTTGTGAAGCAAGTACCTCTCATTTAAAAATGCCGCCGAAGAAAAGGACAACGCTTGTGTTATGGAGAGGATCAAAGATGCGAAAACAGACAGTAGACACAGTACAAAATGTAGTTTTGTTTCTTACTCAGTTATTAAGTGAAAATGGGGTTTTTCTAACAATAAATATAAATAAACTCGCTTCAATTGCTACAGGGGCTCGATTAACGATAACAATATTAAGAATGTCCTTTGAAAGTGTAACTACTCATTTGTGGACTAATTATTTTTCTAACAATAAATATAAATAAACTCGCTTCAATTGCTACAGGGGCTCGATTAACGATAACAGTATTAAGAATGTCCTTTGAAAGTGTAACTACTCATTTGTGGACTAATTATGTGGAACAAATTGAAAAGAACTATTAGGACCTGCAGCTTGTTTTCGATGACCCTGATGCCACAAATTTTATAATTGATCTATAGTCTTCTTCAGAAGATGGGATTGACACAACATCTACTGACACTGAGTAAATGGTGAGTTGCAACAATTAATTTCCTTATTTTATATACTTTATTCTCTATGACCGTAAATATAATGAAGACATCCGACAAGAAGTAAATATCGCAGCCATTACAGAGACAATCCACACGTATCGGAGCAACTGGCATGAGCATGTTCTACAGATGCCAAATAATAGACTATTAAAGTACAGACCCCTTGGAAACAGAGATCGTGGACGCCCGAAGAAGCGATGGAGAGACCAGCTTTTCACCTGAGACGGAACAGGCTAAATGGCCTAAACCCTGATAGCTATTGATGATGAAGATGATATACTTTATTCCGTATGTATTGTAAATATAGTGAAAATAATATGTTAAATTTGCAGAATTTCGTCTCTCTGCAGTTTCTTTACGTAGATTGAACTTCTACAATATTATTTTTGAATAATTCACTTATACCCCATTCATTATTCCCTGTGACGTCGAGTTATAAATAGGCACGCGCCGCACCATGAATCACCGACATTGGATTGAGTTATCAAAACTGGTTTTAAGAAGTGGTGTGAGGGAGGTCGTCTACGTTTGGCGAGTACAGTATGTTTACTATTTTCAACTAACACTTTCAAAATCAATGAATTTACTATCTACAATATTTAATATCCTGCCGGAAACTAAGCGTAGAAGACAAGACGATCTTGACTACCAACTCATATGGAGCGAGAAAGCTGATCAGGGTTATCGCGTCTAGTTTTGTTAATCAGGAAACAAATTTGCAAACTTTTTATTTAATTTACACGAAAACCGTCCATTCTATCAAAATATGACAAAGGAAAAAAAAAAATGTCTTTATTACATTCTCTATTGGTGTTGAGAGAAATCAAGAACATATGCATAGTAATTATCAACAACTACGACGTTTACAAAAAACACATTTTTATTTCGGAAACTATAAACTTCCCACCGATATGATATTACCTAGAATTTTTTGTTACACTTAATATACCGAGAGACTTGCCTCATGCGTATCGTATGGGATTTGTATTTAGGAGTTGCGTGGTTCGATTCCCGGAACGACCAACCTGACTCTGGTTTTTTCGTGGTTTTCCACAATTCTTGGGAAAATACCGGGTTGGAATTTTCATTGCCACAGTCCATTTTTCCTTCCTCCCCCGTGTAGAAAAAGAATATAGATTTCATATATCATATCATATCATATCATATCATATCATATCATATCATATCATATCATATCATATATCATATCATATCATTTTCCTCATGTCCTTCAATAGACATATTCAGGTTAAGACGGATGCCTTCATCCGCTTACGGGAGGAGGCGTCCTCTGCGCACTTATTCTGGGTTCCCAGCCTTCCGCAATATCTCTGCCAGGATTCAGTCCTTAAGATCCTGTGCTGTTTCGTCACCTTGGCGATATGAACTTAGAGCGGGAGGTTATATGTTTGTGTGTGTGTGTGTGTGTGCGTGTGCGCGCGTGCGTGTGTGTGTGTGCGCGTGTACGAGCGCGTGTTTGTTTTTTAAATTTTACCAAATAAACGCTGTAATTAGAAACAAATAATTTTCTACACTGCTACAACAGCTGTAGAGCAGTGCTTTCCAACCTTCCAAGGTGTTAGGACAAAAATATACAGTAAGTGACCTATAATGAATCACTGGTGTTATTACTATTATTATTATTATTATTATTATTATTATTATTATTATTATTGCTGCTACTTCATTATTCTCAATATATCATTTACATGATAAAGTAGTATATCAGATAATATATTAAAATGGGTTAGGAATTTCAGTAATACAGTACTACCAAGTCTACTTATAAAATAAGTGAGAAATTCTACACTACATTTATTTAGCAAGTTGGACGAAATATAGAGGTAAAACATGATGGTTCTAATACATAATCCAAAATGAGTCTTACATTATTCACTTTCGTAGAGAAGATTGATTGCGTGTAGTTTTCTAAGTTTTCATACACCGTACAAACATGCGACCTGATACATATTAACAGGAATGAACAGTTTTTTACAAACATAGTCGTGACTTCACTGCACTCAATGGTAGAGGCAAATTGTGTCCACATGTAATGTGTCATCTAGCGATAGAAGCTACAAAATCCGAATTAATACATGTCTATCGTGTACCGAATGTTAATCGGTTGATATTAATATTTAATACATAACATATACATATCTGTAGTATAATATAATATAATATAATATAATATAATATAATATAATATAATATAAAAAATTGAATCGATATTAATGCTTATAGTAACAGACGTCAAGTTTTGTCAAATTGAGTAAAATAGTGTCAATACAGTTTTATTTCAATGTTGATACACATTCTCTGTAGTAAGTGCACGTCATTGCTAATTCTTATGCTGTTATGATGTTGTGTAAATATACAATTTTGACCGAATTACGCGCCAAGTACCATGTGCAGTTTTTTCTACAAATTTGAAATGTGCGCGTATACCATCTAGCGGTGAAGTATTCTATTGCAGACCGTCAGCTGTTTGTTGTGAAGATATAAACGGAAACAATGCATTCCGAGTCGCTGTGGAAGCTCATGTTACAATGATTATTTATAAACAAATGAAATTAATGTGAAACTATTAAAAATTGTATAGAAGATTCCACTTTAAGAAAAAATCAATGAACATAATAATTATGGGGCTATTCCATCAAACGACCAGTTTACATAGAAACGCCTACCTACCACATAGTTTCTACAATGTATTAGGCAAGGCCCATAAAATAAATGCTTTTTTCTTAACTTGCTAAAGAAGAGTTATGTCAATTACATTACCAGGGATGACTGCAAGTGTTAGAATTTAATGTTTTCAGGGCACTAGCACAGTCTAGTATATACAGCCACGAAGCTCAATACGTAGAAATATGCATTGATAGATAGTTACTAACCACTAGGATCGCTAATATCGCCTCATTACAGACAACGCGAAACAGTACCGGCACAGTTAATTGTTCCTAGCACCCACACAATTCAAGCTTCGTGACTGTGTATATTAGACTGTGGTACTAGCTCTACGGATAGATTATGCAATTTCTTATTTTCAAAACTATTGTAAAGATAATCAAGATGCTATCCTGCAGAGCCTCATTCAAGAACAGAAGAAAAAATTAATCGTCTACGTCTCGGAGAGAAGAAAAAATCCAAAGAGCATTATTTGTACGCAGCATAACTTCAACTAATAGGAGAAATGGGGAATGTAACAAGACATTAATGAATATTCTAGCTGTATCTGCAGGACGTCTTTGTAGGGTTTGTAATCTTGTAGCTCTATCTAAACCTGCTGCTTCTCAGAAAGGTAGAAACACGCAAGACCGGGTGAAATAATAATATAATAGAAGCCGCAATTGACCACATCGGTAGTTTGATACCGTACAAGTGCATTACAAAAATGAGCAACTAAAATACTTAAATTGAAAGCTTATTTCACGCAGATGCATTCTTTGTTCCAAGAGAAACGTTCTGAAAAAGATTTATCGTATAGCTTATACGACCGAACTACTTTTAAGGAGGGATGTAATTTATCTTCGGGTTTCCCTCAAGCAGATACTTGTCGCTGTAGGAAGTTTTCAATGAAAATTAAGGGAATGTCGCTCAGTAACAGGAACAAAAAATTACTGTAGCAGAGATGATTGTACATAAGAGAAATGCTAAGAAATTTCATACCAAAATAATATTTATTAAACATAAATATTTGAATGATAAATGAGTGACGGTATTATTACATATCAGTTAAAGAAGAATTTGAATTAACCTGAGATACCAGTGCCACTTAACTATCAGTCTGATCGTTTTAATTTCACTGAGATCAGACTTCACAAATTGCTATACTTACCTACCATGAAGGGAAAGAAAGGACAGGGCCAAGCGAAATTATCATAATTTTATTAATTTTGGACTTCATTAGTGACAATACCCAGCTACAGTAACAAATCTTAATTTTACCCCAAATATTTGCAATAACAATACCATGTTCAGGTTTTTTTTTTCTTTTTAACTTTGGTAAATATGAGAAGCTTCGAGTTAGTGAACCTATACCTCTCTCAGACATGACACTACTTTTCGTCTAGTTATAGATTTTTATGATTAAAAGGGTTACAGTAGGACATAATGAGGTTTACGTTGCAAAGAAATATACAAATATGATCATATCTTTGAGTTAAGGCATACATTATCGAGTTAAAGTGGCTTAATCTTCTGCTATATTAGATTTCAAGTCTTGGATGTCCTGTGGTATTAGAAAATCCTGCTTATCAGTTGAATCAAGTTTCCAATGACCAACAAAAGAAGAAACAAAATATTATTTTTAAATTCATATTTTCATACATTTCTCATATTCTGTTCATTCACTCTGCACTGTTATTGCTATAAAATGTGTATGTGGCTTAGCGAAATATACATTTAAGCTTGGAGTCAAAAGTACAACTGAAATAAAAATTCCAACACAAGTAGCTTACCCATAAGGAAATATACTTCAAAACCGCAAGATAGATAACAATGAAAAGATCAGTTCAGATAAGTGTTATTATTTTTAAGATAGTATTGTGTATGGACCTTTTCTACAGATGCTGTAGATACTTAAAATTATGACATTTATGATATTGGACCAAATAAACTAAGAAACTGTGTGCAAAAACGGCGTTAATGTAAAAAATCGCTTTTGAGAAAAAAGAGCTAGAAAATTAAAATTGTTAGGAACAAAATCTTTGTATTGATAATAATTAATCATCGGAGTAGATCAGGCGGTAACACATTTGCCTGCTCATACGGAGTGCGCTCGAGCTTGGGTTCGATTACGGCTAGGGGTTTTTCGAGTTTTTCCCCAACCATTAAGCGAATGTCAGGTAATCTATGGCAAATTCTTATCTCATCTCGCCAAATACCATTTCACTATCATCAATTCCATCGACTTCAAATAACGTAGTAGTTGATGCAACGTCGTGAAATAACCAATTAAAAATGGTAATTAATTTTATGTTAAGGGGTTGACTCAAGAGAACGCACCTTGGTTGACTATGTAGAGGACTCAGCATAACAACAACGGGAGTATTGACATTGACGTCATAGCGGAGTAGTATCCGTACAGTACGTTTCAGTACACAAGGGGACGTGCAGTGAAATGGAACTGAAGGTCATTGAATCACGTTCATTCTAAGTGTGAATTGTGTATTATTGAAGTGCAGTGTAATACGACGGAAAACGATACCGAAAACAAAAACCGCAAAAATCAAACAGTTAATAGAAGGAAAAGATAGTAAGTACTTTAGAGAAAACGAGGAAAGTATTACTGCAATACAGAAATACAGGTTCACGAAACAAGATTTTTACGTAGACATTGCAATACGAAAAAACATATGGCACACATTGATTTACTATCGGCAAAGGAACAGAGAACTGAAATGCCATCCACGTCATATTCGCTGTCGAAAAAACAATCAGAGTTCTTCACAGACTTTTGTGAGATGTTAATAAACGCAAATATTCAGTTGCATAAAGTGTGCCACCTTCAATTTCCCTTTAAAAATCACCATGAAATCTTCACCCTTTAAATTAAAAATTATATTTTATATGTTATTTGATTTTTATTAAATTGCATCACATATTCGACTACTTTATTGCAGGTTCATCACTATACCATGTACAAGACCTGTAGAATTTAAAATTATAAGAACATGTGATGTGCCACCGAAATTGAGTTAGCGTGTCACGGCGTATCATAGGTTCGCCATCCCTGTCAGAGCAATTCTATGAATATGTTATGTTTGCTAGACCAGTGATGTCAAAGCAAGCGCATTTTTCTGATCTTGACGTCGTGCGCGGGCATCAAGCGCTAAATTTGGAAAGAGGAAGAGTTGTGTATATGAATAAGCTGCCCGTTGGATTAAGAAAACAGTGGTGCACAAACTTCAAACGGAACGTAAAATTTTATGTCGTTATTTTTATATGGCTTCTTTCTGTTTAATATGATCTATACTCTTAATCGATTCTTTACATTCCATTTTGTTCTCCCATTTATTGTAATAGCAGCTGTAAGTACTAATACCAATTTCTTAATATTGCAGTTTGTTTTAAACGTTAATAACATAATACAGAGTTAAGAACTATTCACATTAATTCCATAGTAGTACAACTATATTGTACTAAATGGATGAAATGCATCATTCTTAAAGAAAGTGATATCCCCCCTCCCAAAAAAAAAAGAATAGAGATTGAGTATGACATTATAAGTAGGAATTGATATTGATGGTACATTTAGCCTTATAAAAGTAATCAATAAACTAATCAAAACAATATTACAGTACAAAGCAAAGTTACTAGGTCCTCTATATGTTTTAAGTGTAACTAACATTCCATAACAAAATTCTTATCGCATTATGCTTTTAAGGTGATATTGGTTAGCAACTTCCTAACATCAGAATATTAAATTATTTTCTCGAAATATCCTGAAGCTATAGAACTTACATTTTTACAACACATGGGCACATATCTTTTGCTTATGATGTAACAGTAGTTGCTTTATTAATTTATTTCCTTACAGACAATTTCCATGCGAATTTTTTCAAAATTTTCAATACACTATCTTCAGTAATACGTATTTACGTATATTAGATTTACGAAAACAGGTCTATATCTGAAAATTTCACTTTTCTATAAAAGGAGTTGAGAAAATATTTCTTTTGAATAAAAAAATCAAACTTGTGAAAAATGAGCATTAAAATTAAAACTTACATACTTATTATGCACTTATACTTCTCAGACAGATCTAAAAATTAACATGGATACAGTTTTAATAAGTTCTCTTTCCTGTATCTATTGAATCAGTGCTGGCCATCCCTGAATATAGCTCGACCAAGCGGCATATACTACCTCTTTCGTCTGTCTCTTTCCTTTCCCCTGTAAAGTGCTCAGGCTTTCTTGAGCTCTAAAGCGCGCGCTTGCTCCTATGGACATCAATTGACATCACTGTGCTACACTATAATAAGTTTATCATATGCTGATATTTCAGTCTTTATATCTATCACGATTATTGATGTGTTACATGTTTGTTTTCATTATTTTCACTTGCCTAAACAACGTAGACCTGTGTTTACGAATTACCTAGCGACGACCTTGATGTCGCACAGCCAAGAGTTACCGTAAAGCAAGTACCTCACGACTCGTCCAACTAAAGTGCGTCCTTTATGAGTATTAATAGAAGGAGATATTTTGTGATGTACCTATGCAATAACAGCGTTAACATGCTAACGCTCTTATTACATCCAACTCCTCAATATATCAGTATTTATTAACATTTCATTTTACTTTATTACCAATCTTTTTAAAAGAGCAATTATATTATTAATAGTATTAAAATATATATAGACTTTCAATACAGATCATTAGTGGCCTACTGTATTTATTTTAAAATTTAAAATTTCTACACATCTCCTAAGATAATACAACATATTTCATGTTACATAGAGTTTGAGCCCTCAATCTCGCTGTCAGACACGCTGACCACTAATCCAAAGCAGTGGATTTATGTCCTTATATTGGCTATTGGATTCAATGATAGCGCATTATTAATTTTTGCAATGGTATTTTAATTTCTATTGCGTATCATTTTAAATTCTATAGCGTGTTAATAAGTAGATTAGAAAGTATATCGGATCAAGATAGGGACACCGCAATCATGTTATTCATTTATGAATAATTGATTCATATTAAAGGATTAAAGAATATTAATGTAAAACTTACTTTAAGGAGAATTAGTGATTAACAACTCCAGCTTGCGGAAATAAATTGTTTAGTACGAGTCTGTAGAGAAGAGCACTCTCAAAAGCAGAGTGGCGCTTAATTTTTTCAGTAAAAAGTAGCAATGTGCCAAAACGCGTGACGAATTTGACGATTAAAAACGTCATAAGGAGGGCAATATTTCAATTTCATGATAAAATAGCTGAGTGCTAAAAGAGTAACCGTTGTATTGAGGGACAAAATAAATTACCAGTGATCCGTGTCATCCATGATTTAGCCTGATCCTAAATACAGGTTATAAATAACGAGTGTAAATTTCTGCTGGAAAGAGACAATATCATAGCGACTGAAATTAAATCGTTAGCGACAAAGCGTGATATTAGAGCTTTAAATGAAGCACGACAGAAACTAAGATTTTATTTCACGAGTGTGACAAGCAAAATGTGTTCAATAATTATGCTTTGAAAAATATAAGCCTACTAGGGATGAAGTGTTAAGTATATAATAAATGTAATAGAGATGACAGTGATATTTCAATGAAGTCAAAATGACAGACGACAGTGCAAACGAATCATTGGCGGTTCAGCTGCAGCGAGTAAGTATGAGGTACCCTTACTGTAGTGCGAAATATCTATTGAGATATATCTTAAGGTCGTCTGTTAAAATTACAAAATTATAGACCTATATAATTAGTTCCGATATGTCAGAGGAAAAACAATAATTATATTATTTCTATGTACCTGAAGTCTGATTTGTGTAATATGTAGCTAATCCGCGATGTATGTAATGGAGGGGAAAAGAACTGGCCACCCTATCCCATTATCAAGTGCTATGGTTATATAGCGTCTAAATGATATGAAGGTAATAATGCCAGCGAAATGAGTCCAGGATCCAGCGTCGATAGCTACTCAGCATTTGCTTTTACTGGGTTAAGGGAAAACCCCAGAAAATCTTCAACCAGATAACTTTTCACAACTAGGATTAGAACCCGAGCCCTCTCGTTTCACTGTCAGGCATGCTAACCGTTACTCGACAACGGTGGATAACTTATTATTAGGGAACGGAATTTGGAGCAGTAAAAGCTAGTATTGGCATCTACACAGCCATTTGTTTACAACCCTTTATACCAAGTCCTCCCCTCCATGACATACTCGCAGCTCTCTGCACGTCAACAGCAAGTGAACGGGACAGTTGTCGCATAAGAACTTCAACATGCAGTTTGCAGTTCAGAGTAGTGAAGTGCAGGTACAATGCCGAAAGTGAAACCAACTAACAATACAAAATTGAAAGACTAGCCTATATTTGTAAAAGCTCCAGATCGAGTATCACACTTCAGGAAACAATTCCCTAAATTGTCGCTCCCCCCATTTCCAGTTCTTAAGAGCTGGGGGTCATGGTTAGAAGCTTGCAATTATTACGCACATCACCTCCAATCTGTGAAGAAAGTGGTCCAGTCTTTCAATCCCGATGACGCGGCTGCGATTCAAATATGCCAGGAACTGCTAAAGGATAGAACAATCGAGAAAGAAGTCGTGGATATTAAGTAGATTTTTTTTATATTCACCGGATGCCATTATTCGATTAGAAAAGTCAGGTGTAGAACTAGTTGAGCAAATAAATATTATGAGGACTATTGTAAATAAACTGAGTGCAGTAGAAGGTGAAGTAGGAAACCGTGTTGGTGAAAAAATGAACAGGGTTTGATTAAAAATGATGGATACGATATTCTTAGTCGGATTTCAGCTGTACTAACAAAGATGTGTCCCAATGACGTCATTCAACATATTTACAATTGATTACAACAAGGCACAGTAGGAATAATTGTTTCATCAACAAAACATAGCATTAATTGAAAATGCCATTTCGTTTGGTTCTATATTTTGTTCAACTTTTAATGATACTACATTAGGCTAGGTTGTAACTATTGTAGTATATTATATATATTCTAAATACTGTAGTGTACGTTGTGAACATATTATCATATTTCATAATATTGTAAATAAAGGTTTTAATTTAACACGCTCCTGACAGAAAAAACATACATATTCAGAGGCGAGTTCCATACAGAAGACAACTGTCTATCAGCCATCAATATTTCCACTGACACGCGAGGACGTAGAGATTGCTATTTAATTATGTATATTTGTAATGTTGTTTATTGGTGTCTTATGCGTTGCCAAGAAAAACACATGTAGTTCAAAATGAAATGCAGATTATGTACATTATGTAGGCCACTATATATCATTAAACTATAACATTTGTTTATTCTGCAATACGTTTACAGCACGTTGCGTGTAAGTTTGTATGAACTGGACTGTACTCGTCCATGCTCTGTGACGCAGCTCGCTTGACAGTCACTGAGTTACAAATATCTATACTACGTTTCACCATTCTTTATAATACTCCAAATCCCTTTCCCTGCTTATTATCTACGTATATCGTGTTGAACAATAAATTGGCACATATTTTAAAGTATTTTTATTGTGTTCAAGTAAGATCTAACTAATTTTGCTTGACAACCATTCACTATTTTACACAGACATTATATGTTCAGATAAGTTACGTTCAATTCGTATATCTGTGGTGCTAAGTCAGAACATGATAACTACAAAAATGACCATTTCCTGTTATCTACACTTACTTAGGAGCTGTGTAAAGGCATGAGCATGTGTATATAATTAAACAGTGCCATAATCTATGTTAATTACATTCAGATTTGTATGTAAATTAGAATTCCGATTTTTAAAGGAAAAGTGAAAATAGAAATGCTCGTATGTCAAAACAGCTTTTGTGGAATTATCATGTTGTGACCAAACACCCCAGATATTCATTTTGATATATTTTCCGTCTCCTAACTTACCCATGTATTTCTTGTTGAACCATGTATTGGCAATAGTTTAATGTAATTTTGTTTTTGAGTTCAAGTATGATATAATTAATTTTGCTTAACTAGTACAGTGAAACTCCACAAATAGACACAGCAATGGTCCGTGTGCGAGACGAAGTACGGACTCTGTCTTTCTACGGAGTACTGCAGACATTGGTAAACATAAGGGCTGTACAATGTTTTTCATGGAGTGCGGACCGAAACATAAATAATTAACGTACCTAATTTTAAATAATAATATATTGTAGTATATGCAAAATATATAACAAAACAACTTCGTGATTAAGTATAACACACGTGATACATTTGAAATATAAAACAAATTTCTGGAGGAAAAACTATCTAAATGTATTTACATACAGGGCTTTCATTTCAAAACTTCCCACTCTAAATAACTAGTTATTTAAATTGAATTCAATTTAAAAAAAAAAAACACGAAAATTTAGATATTGAGGGGCAAGTCTTAAACCAGGCTTAATTGCATTTTAGATTTCACCTCCTACCCCCAGCCACCCTCACTTTGAAGTCTGAAATGGCGCCCGTATATTTTTATACTTAAATATGAAAGAGCATTCAATTGTTTACACACCTCATTTATTTGCTTTCGCATCTTTTTTATCGTCGCCTGGCAGCCTGGATTATTGTTATTGTTGGTTAGAGCTGAAGAGAATAAAGCTACAAAATCTTATTGAACATTCATGTAATAGTTGTGTTCGTGTATTAAATTATTTTAAAATGGTGTATACTCCTCAAGAGAGACAAATCATCCTTATTGATTAAATTTAGGAAATTACACAAAATAAGCTTTGTTTTCATCCTACAATCAACTGATAATAACAACACTTCTTATAATCACTACAGAATGACTCGTATTTAGATGAATTTTGTTTTAGCCCATGCACTGTTCTGATCGAAATGTCAAATTCTAGAGCGATGACTCTGATTCACCTTTTTTAAACTGTTCCAATATTTGTAACTTCTGCTTCAACGTAAGTACACATTTTCTGTTCTCTGCCATGCTACCAACGTGTACGAGTATCTGCACACTACTGCACTGGTTTAACTGGTTAGCCCTGTGCAGCGCGGGACAGGGTGCGTTGACTTAACTTGTATCGTGAAGTATACGAGAGTGAGCGTATATTTGTGGAGTTTCACTATATATTCACGATTTTTTACAGACATGTTCAGATAGGTTATGTTCAATTCATATATCAAGGTTTATAAAATATATGAACATATAATTCTGTAAAATATGTTACTGCAATTAGAACGTTTGGTGCTGAGAAAGATTTATACAAAACTTACTAACTCTACGTGCGAATCCATTCTCTAATTGAAATAGAGTTTTAAACATGCTAAAGAGAGTAAGAATATTGTGGCGAACACAAAGCTGCAACAATCGTGACGTCATATGGCACGAAGTAGGTATAGTAATTAGCTCAATCTCACTGACTGCTTCATTTCTACATGGAAGTGATATCAGATAACATAGTGACAGATTTCGCAATTGTACCCCCAGCCCACTTGCTCAATTACATGTCTCAAATGTTCCGTAAGGTTTGTTGAGAACTGGACCGAAACATTTGAAAGTAAAATTTAGTTGCTGAACGTTATTTGATCGACAATCTAACTTTTTTCACCTCCCTCTTTTCAATAATTGGGTCTACATCTTTTGTATTTCATATTAGAGACAGCTGTTTAAAGTAGGCACCACTTATTTTTATGGTAGAAACGGAAAATAGGATATTTGCTTGTCATACCATTTCCCTCCAAACTACTACCGTCTATTTCTATGAAACATATGTAAATGTACAGTATTTTGAACGACTCGGTATAATTATGTTAACACGGGTCCAGGTTTTCAGGTTTTAACCATTTTTCCCCATGCTTTGTGATTACAAAATTTAAAAGTACTTTTCAGTTTTATGCTCGCTGGACCTGTTTATAATTATGTTGATACTATTAAATCTCTAAATGTTTAATAGGACTTAGAACCTAAAAGGGATTGAATTTGATTTTCGTAGAAACAGTTATGTAAATTGCTAATTTTAAATTCGCATAGACATGAAATTTATCGAATTCAAATAAAAATGCATAAAATAAATTTATTTAAGTGGCGTTAGTGTACTGTTCATGTCTGTCAACAGAAGCAAAATTATGTTCTTGTATTTGCAGTATAAATGTTGCTGCTTTCTACTTCTTTTAGAAAAATAGTGGCGATCCTTCTTAAGACAATCCTAGTCCGCGTGCATGCATTCCAACATAAAGATTTCAAAGTGAAAACGCAATATGGACTTCAACTATAACATTTTATCTTATCCGTTGTTACGCAAATCTTTAATTTAATTCGACGCCGGTAGAGCAGGATTTTCTTTTTTGTCCAATAGCAGGTCCCTTAAGTTGTCATATTTGCCCCTACTGTACGAAGGAGTTCATAGATGTCGCTAATGTCGAGAGTCGCAGACCATTTAGTTCGTCAGAGTCTATCCATAGTGCAACACAAGCTATGTGGTTCACAGGGTTCACATTACATTTTTTGTAATAAATGATGATGTCACACTGTAACCGGAGTAACCGGTAAACCCAGCTAGCTAGCACTCAAACCACCACGGCGGTTCGCTGAAGAAGTATAACAAGAACAAAATTGTCAAAAATGAATCCGGTTATTTTATCACAGTTATTTAGTGAAGTTGTGTGCTGTATTTTGCTAAGTGTTTGAAGCAGTGTGGAGTGGCGGCTCGTGACCTTTTTTTGTTGGTGGGGCCAGATGTTTCACAAATTTTGCGGTATAGCCTACGTTAAATAATGCACCAAGATTGTTTATTTAATTTTAGTTAATTGCTTCTGTTTAAAAATTAGTTCAGCACAATACAACTAAAATTACCACTCATTACTGCAGCACCATCATATGCTTGAGCTATGAGTTTATTTTCTAAATTGAAAGGTTGTAGACTTTGTTTAAGAATCTCGCTCAGACCATTAGCCGTGCTGTTGTTTACCACTTTGAAAGAAAGAAACCTTTCCACAGGTTTACAATCTTTATCTATCTCAAAATAATAACAAATTGGCTTTTGCAGGTTGGGTCTGTTGTTTCGTCAGCCTGCACAACAACAAAATCTGTAGAATTAATGTTCCGTTTCCGATCTTCGCTGTATACATCATACATACTGTCTAATAATTCATTTTGTATAATGTGTAAAGTATATTTAAAACAGATGTACTGTTTAAGTGTTCATCCAACACATTATAAAGACTAGCAAGTAAAGATAACATGTCTGACAAATTTCCCCAATTTGCAGATCCCTGATTTTCGTTCTGAACCTTCAGTTATAATTCGTGACTTCCGCATAATACTAAAGAATAAATTACTCTTGCTAGTATAATATGTCTGTTTTATTCTGACTTGTTCGTTGTGCTTCTGCATTGAAAATTTGACCGCGGAATCAATTTGTGCTGCGATATTTACTGTCCCAAATAGTTTAAAGTTAGAAGCATTTTATAAATATATTGCACATTCTTCTTGTTTTTTGATGCGCTCCCTTAGATGTTTTAGATCTTTGCAACCTGTCGACGTCTACAGTCCCTCGCCACCAAATAATAGACAATAGAAACAAAATAAACTTTGTTTTTCGTCACTTACCGTTAGCCAGGACTTCTTTGTAAACCACGAGTTTCAGAAAGTTCTCCTTTTCATACCATCCGCCTGTGTAAAACTGAAGTCATTAGGTTGATGTGTGCCTAGATGCTTAACTTCAAGTTTATCTTATAATTTTAACGAAGAAAACGATGTTTTAGTAGGCAATCCACTTTATTCATGTTTTCCCACTTCGCTCGCATGCACTTCGTTTACACGGAAACTTCTAGAATTAACCCACTGCTCAGTGCCACTGCGGCTCACAGTACATCAAATAACTGCGACTGTCGCTTCCGTCCGGCAGACGGGCCAGACTCGTCGGGCCCAAATGCGAAGCATTATACTCGTGACGGTAACTTCGTAACACTTCGTGAATCTCCGTCGATAGCGAACATTCAGCGTATTCCGAATCTCACCGGACCAGTGGACATCAATGACGGCACGCTGCAGCGAAATAGGAACAAAACTGCTCGAAAATTCAATAGATCTCATGGGCGGCTGTACAAGTTGTTGTCTGTGCTACGCTAGCAAGATTTTGCGAAATATCCGTACTGTAATTTCGCTCAAAGAAATGAGAGCATTAACAATTTATTTCTTGAACCAGTAGTAATAACTGGTCCGTTGACATGTTCGCTCATAATTCATTAACATATATTTTTTTTTACGTTGTGCTCATTACAAACAATACAGCATAACACACCGCCATGACACAACAGTGCACGATGTCATTCGTCTGCTAATTCCCGCCCTATATAAGAACCAATCAGATTCACTGATGGCGGCTGATGGAACCGGTGCGACACCGGTGGAGCATCAGTGTCTTCAATGTTGAAATTCGGAACACCGTGATGCCATCAGATTGCTCAGCGCAAATATTCGGAATAAGCTCATTGCATACCACGCATCATGACAGTTGAGCGCTATAGTGATTCAAGTTGTGGGGCCCTTTGACGAGATCCAAGCTCATAATATTTAGTGTCTTACAATCTTTGACGTTTCACTAACACACATTGCGCCATGTTATGAAATTTACTGAAACAATTATGAATCCAGTATACTATCCTAAACAAAATTTAGACTACTCATTTTATGTGCGAAAATAAAATTGTTGGGGAAGGAAATATTGGTGGAGCACGGCCCCGGTGACCCCTAAGGACGGGCCGCCCCTGGCAGTGTGTATTATTTATGTTACAAGATCGATATATCAAGAGAGGAATAGAAAATATATATTTTGGTCTGGAAATGGATTGGACAAAACTCTGATTTTACCACCGACAGTAAAGTAATTTTTTTTATCATGAGTGTCAATAATAAGTAAAGCAGAAATGAGTACAAATTTGTTTCGGTTACTGATACACATTTTTATTTTACTCAGGGTCCCGTTGGCTGAAAAACACCACAGGAAACACTGCAGATAAATGGTAAATTATGTGGTGTTACATAACGGTAGAGTACAATGCTGCTTCTTACATGTAGGCCTATATGTATGTGATTAATAATTACCAATCAATTAAATTCTCTTTTCTTTGTGTAAATAACTATTTTAATTAATTATTACCATCACCTCTCTTTCTATACGTCACGATAAAACGTCAGATTTGCTCCAGCACACAGCTTGAATAAAGCAGAACAAACAACAGACATTTATTTCCAGTGTGATGAGTAATACAAGGGTCAACTTTAGTCATTGTTTGCCTTCTTCTTCAGGTTGATATTTTTCTATCAGTGATTATATTCTTTCATTATTTATTAGAGATAAGTGTTCGTTTCCAATTTTGTGTATATTTATCTGTTCTATCACTGAGATTAGATATCAACTAACTTTATTCAAGTCGCTATCGTTATTGTCATTTCTTACAAGACCTCTTCTTGTACACCCTTCTTATTCTATAAAGTAATCTTATTTCCACTGCTTATAATTTATTTGTATCTCGTTCTTCAGATTTTTTTTCGACGACTCGCTTCCGTGCTAGCACTGCAACTTCCGTAGCTTTGCAGAACATTTACTTTTGTGTATTTTATTGTTTAGTTTTGTAGTGTTCTATTTAACCTTTCACATACTATTTCAAATTTGTTTATATAATGTCCATTTATTTACGCCTATATATTTCGAAAGTTACATTACAACTTACTGTAAATAATTGGAATGTGACACTTATTTTATTCATTTATTTTTAACTAGGCCTATTATATTTGTACGAATAAGAAATTTTCCACTATGAGCCATTATTTTAGTTCTCTTGGTTAATACTTTTGAATTGTAGAGCTTCGTTTTCGACAGATATTAGTGTCTGTAAATAAGCCTCGGAACGTACTACAGAACTGCAATTTTGACAGCTTCCTTGGAGTATTCAGTGACTAAAAACACCAGAGGAAATGTTGAACAGTAACACAGGCCTGCAAAATAAGGGTAATAAAAATTGTATTAAAATTTTATAGTACATTTATGGTTTCTTGGGATGCTGATTCCAAATCTTAGGACAGGTTTTCTCTATAACCTACCATTTTTCTGCAACATGCATTGACACTTTTAGCAATGTGAATGTAGAGTTACTGAATGTAATATGGAAAAGTGATGAAGTGAAACTTATCCTGTGGCAAAAATCAAAGATATATTTTACTAAAACTAATAGATTCTCATAATTAACAACTCATATTTAGCCAATTGCTTTAAATCGTCTTTTTCTCTTCGTGGTGAAGTTGCGTTTGTTGCTTTTTCTGTTGTGTGTGGTTCAAGAGATATTCTTTGTAGCCAGTGTTTTTGTTCCCAATGACTGCTTCTTGCTCTACTGTCCCATTCACAGAGAAAATATGGAAACTTAGTATACCCAGCCTGCTGACCAAGAAGCATGCACAACTCTCTCAGATCTCCACAGATCATTCAGTTATGATCTTTATATTTTGTAAGAACCAGTTCAAGATTCTCTTTAGTTTCTTTAAGGTGTACCGAATGACCAACAGGTAACGAAGCATACTGTTGCCATTGTCCAAAAGCACTCATCACTGCCTTCAGACTTCTTTTGGCGGAATCGATAGAAGTCTCCAATCATCCACTTCGTACCGAACATTAAACTTTCGTATGAAACCAGGAATATCACTTCAGTATACTAAGGCACCCTATTATGAACAGTAGGACGTACTCCTTTACCAATTAAGAAATGTTGCGGGTAGTAGCAAAGTTATTTATTTTAATCTGGAGCGTAAGAGCTCAGATTTTTCCTTGGGCAATCCTAAATGACTTATTAAATAATTGAGTTGAAACTGGTAACTTTTCAGGACTTTCACTCCCTACATCACACAGTCTTCTAGAATAACTTATGTCTCTGATCCTCATCAGCTGGAAAGTAACTACAAAATTTTACATTAGAGCACTGGCTTATGGATACAGAAAAATCATTAGTATATTAATAACATACAGTACTGTAAAATAGAAAATACAGTTTTGTGTAAAAATGGTACATGATGTTCCATTTTTGATGTCATTCCTGGCTTCAGCACACAAAAATACATAAAAGAGAGTTAAAGTTTTAAATCGCAGATCTGTGTAATTATTTCAGACAATTGCACGAAAATACTGTTGAAGATTTACAACAAAAACTGCTGATCATTACATTTGGCTTACATTTCATGAGATGACGGATAGTTGTGACCGATTCATATCTAACGTCACGTATATAAATTAGACTCCATTAAACCAGAAAGACCGTACATAATCCTTGTGTTAGGTGATGGAGAATACGAAACGTCACTGTCAAAACTGTCAAAATTGACAAATATATAAATATATATTATTGATGCCACTTTCTTTACCCATATTCTATATTGCTTAGCAAGGGAAGGTTGAAATCATTTTTAAGTTAATGAAAGGAAAGTATTTGTCATAGTACCTACCCGCATTCAGCCATTTAAGGAAATGGTGTTAGAAACATCCTCTCCAACAGAAACTGTACTACTGTAATATCGTAATATGTTGGAGTATATGGCTGCAGGAAAAATTATATTGTTCCGGCCATCAAGACAAAATCTAGGAGGCAGAAAATACGCTGTACTCCAACGTATAACAGTAATCTCGTCTCCTTGACATTCTTGAAGATCCACTTCCAGCATTTACAAGCTGTAATTCAACATCGACATTCCGCGTCCCTGCTCCTCAAAGATGTTATAGACGTCATCGCCTTGGTGCAGGTGTGTGCGAAGAAAATACTTGGTTGAGTGCGCTAGTAAGTTACAAAATATTTTTCTGAGAGGCCTCGGATATGAAAGGATGAAGAGGCGAGTGCATTTATTCAGGGGGAACAGTTTACAGGCGAATTACCTTTGGGTTACGGCTAATGGCGTCAATGAAATGCCCGCTCATGATATCTTGTGCTGTAGAAAAATCTTTAAGTACAAAAATGAATTGAGGGATAGTTTAAATACTTTCACCTAGAAAACTTAGAAACATATCTCATTCTATACAGAAATACTGGCATAATGTGAACTCTAAACTTTCAATGCTTATGTAAAGAAACGCTGAGAGATATGCTACTGGAGCTAAATGACAGCGTTGAGCATTGTGTGATGCAAATAAATGCAAACAAGCCGAAGACCACGAATATCGCAAGAAAACTATAGAAGGTAAACGAGTGAATTCTGAATGAGGCAGTGGAACAAGTGAACAGCTGCAAATACTTGGAGTGTACTACAAGTTGTAACATGAGCAATGACAAAGGAAACTTTTAATAAGAAAAGGAGCATCTTCTGTGGATCTCTGGAAAAAGAACTAAGGAAGAGACTAGTGAAGTGCTTTGTGTGGAGTGTGGCATTGTATTTGGTAGAAATATTGACATTAAGACGAATTAAAGAGAAAATATTAGAAGCATTTAAAATGTGGATATGGAGAAGAATGGAGGGTGTGAAATGGACAGACAGAATTATAAATGAAACTGTGCTAGAAAGAGCAGTGAAGAAAGAATACTGAACTAAGGAAGAGACTAGTGAAGTGCTTTGTGTGTAGTGTGGCTTTGTATTGGGTAAAAATATTGACATTATGACGGAGTGAAGAGAAATGATTAGAAGCATTTAAAATGAGGATATGGAGAAGAAAGTAGTGAGTGAAATGGACAGATAGAATTATAAATGAAACTGTGCTAGAAAGAGCGGATGAAGAAATAATACTGCTGAAATTGGTCAGAAAGAAAAAGAAGGAATCGGCTGGATCACTGACTAAGAAGAGACTACACTACTCAAAGCAATTAGGGAAACACTATAAATAACATAAATATTTTTTTCATTGGTTAAGGGTACAGACAGGAAAGTTAATAAATACATTGTGACACCATTTAACAACATATTTAATAAAAATAAATTAATAATTAATTTTAATGACATCAAACAACCTTATTAAAAAATTCTACTATGTAAGCAGTTAAATCTTGTCCTAAGTTTTCAAACTTAAATATTCTATATAAAGGCCTAGTATCGTGTATGGCCTCCACGACATTCGATAACAGCTTGGCGCCTTTGTGACATACTCCTTATGAGTTTCTGGATTTCGTTTGGGGATATTCTCCTATTCCTCCTGTAGAGCATCTCTAAGTTCCTGCAGGGATTGTGAAGCTGAAAGTCGGTTCCTGACATCCCTATCTAAAAGACTCTACAAGTGTTCAATTGCGTTTAGGTCTGGCCTGATAGCTGGCCACTTCAATGCCTCAATTTCATTCTCCCTTAGGACATTCCTGGTAACAGCCGCAGAATGTGCTGTGACATCCTGAACAAACAGAATTCCAGGGCCTACTCCTATGGCAAGAGGCACTAGAAATTCTTCCAGAATATCTCCAGTATACCGGACAGCATTCAGTCGCTGGGGAACAATTACGAGGTCTGTACGATTGTCGTACATAATACCGGACCAGACTATTATGGAACCGGTACCAAATTTATCAACTTCTTGGACAAATGCTGCAGACAGTCTTTTCCTTGGCTGTGCCCACATTCTTAAATCACTATCACAACGTGTAAGACGATACTTGGATTCGTCCGAGAAGAGCACAAACTGCCACTGGTTCAGTTCTTATCAGCATGGTTTTCAAAGTCTAATGTCGATGCCTTTCTGCCGTATTTCTCTTCCCTTATTCTATTCCTTATAGTTTGGTCTGAAACGCGGAGGTCACTTAGGAAATCTGTTCAGTTTTTGTGCGCTGTCGAATAGCAGATGTGACAATGTATCTGTCTTGGCGGAGGTTTGTTTCACGTGTATGGCCCTAGCCAGGTCTTCTACAATACTGACCTGTCTCTCTGTTGTCTTTTGCGTAACCTGGGCACCACAGAAAGAGAAACATCAATCTCTCTAGCCACTTGTCGCAGAGATTGAACTTCTCACTTCAAACTCATTTAAATGTTTCATTTTGTCAGAAGCTTTAATAAAAATAATATATGCATTCGTCACCATAGCAGTGACAGAAACTTGACCAATTGGAAGTTTTCAGAGCCTTCCACAATCACAGATTTCTTATTTCAGGTAATTACTCTGAATTCAGGCTATGAATCTTTGAAGTTCTTATCCATAGATTAAATTTATGTTCCAATTTATATATTTACTAATTCTCAACATCACCAGCATAAAAAAGCAATAACCTATACAATTTATAATAAGTATTCCCTCATTATTTTGAGCAGTGTATTTGCTGAAGGATGAACTAGAAGGAATAGTAAAAGGAAAATATGTTCTGGGCAGAAGAAAATATCCGAAGACAGACAATATTAAGATACATGGATCGTCTGCGGAGACTAAGAGGAAGGCGGGAAGTAGGGAAGATAGGAGAATACTGGATTTTCAGTAAAAGACCTGCCTGCCCTTGGGAAGAACATTATTGTCATTAGAATAAATTGTGTACTTTTAATTAAACACTAAAAGAGGTATAAAATAATTATTGTGGCATAGTGAAGACTTAAATTTAAATTATGTTTTATTTAACGACACTCGCAACTGCCAAGGTGTTCCGGAATGTTGTCCCACAGAAATTCTTTTATATGCCAGTAAATCTACCGGCATGAGCCTGTTGCACTTAAGCAGCCTTCGCAAGTTGATTTTTCACATTTTGGTTCATTTGGAAAATATTTGAGGTCGCAGAGTTAGGTGATACACCCTGTATATATTACATTTTGCTAGGTGAAGAAATGAACTATTAGGATATTATTCTAAAGCGGGATGGTGGATTTCGCAATATGACGTATGAAATCAAGCGGGAATAATAAATGAACGATCTTTACTTACAAATTTATTTCATTCATCCATAGTGTTCTGCGCAAGGACAGGTCTTTCACTGCGAACCCAGCATTCTCCAGTCTTTCCTATTTTCTGCCTTCCTCTTTGTCTCCTCATATGATCCATATATCTTAATGTCGTCTATCATCTGATTTCTTCTTCTGTCCCGAACTCTTCTCCACTTTATCATTCCTTGCGGTGCATCCTTCAGTAGGCAGTTTCTTCTCAACCAGTGACCCAGCCAATTCCTTTTCCTCTTTCTAATCACTAGTTTCAGCATCATTCTTTCTTCATCCACTCTTTTCAACACAGCTTCGTTTCTTATTCTGTGTGTCCACTTCACACGCTCCATATTCACATTTCAAATGCTTCTAGCGCTTGTCTTCATTTAGTTGTAATGTCCATGTTTCTGCCCTGTACAATGCTACACTCCACACAATATCATATAAATCCGACTCTTCCCTTCGCTATCATTTGTAGTAGAGTAAACTCGATTTGTTAGGCTTCTCAACCCTATTTAAAAGTTCCAAAATGCGTGCGAAAGCATTGTAAACTCATTAATACATTAGATAACTCAGACTGAAGTAACTGATTTAGTCAGAGAGAGAGAGAGATAGCATGTCAGTAACCTAACTTTCCTACCTTTTCGACTAAGAAGATTACATTTAAAACACATTACCTCACATGGAAGCTCATATTTTCCCTTTGGTCATTATAAGTAACCGAGTTAGCTGCAGCCGGCACAATTCCGCCTACAGTATGTGCAATCTAATTTGTGCTTGCGCTTCTTCGTTCAGAGTCGCGGTTTCATGCCGGAATCAGTGACGTGTGAAGTTTACACACACTGCAATTGAATTATTGATAGGTGATACTAAGAGAAACATACAAAGTTACCAACCATCTACATACTAGCTCACTGACACACTACTCATGCATATACTATTGGAGTCACCATTCTCATTCGTTGTCCTCAACCTCACTCTATACCTCAACACGAACTGTTGCCCACTACTTAACCTCATCCTTGCGTCAGTCACTCAGTGTAAATTTAAGCTACTCATTTAGCTACGTAAACTATCACTTTTCATTTGTTTACTTTGTAACTGCGACTATGTAGATTGTTTGGCTGTTTCCTTCTTGAAATCTACTGCTCATGAACTTAGTAGACTTCAAAACTCCAGTAAATTAGAGGAGTGCTATGTTGTCTAGATGGAGTGACACGATAAATTTGAAAAATTAGTTTCGACATAAATCTTTATTTCTCAATTTCAGTAGCTTTCTAGGCGCAAGGAACGATTTTCTCAACTTCGAAAAGAAACTTAACTTCACCTAAGCGATTTTCTCTGGACAAAGTCTAATAGATTTCGTGTAACTTCTACATTGTGTACAGCTTATTATTTTTGGCAGGAGTTGCTATTATTTATAAATTACAAGGTGTACAAAACACTTTCAGGAACTTATTAAGAGATATTCAACCAGTGTGAAGATTTCTAACTAAAACACATAACTTCTAATATTAAAAAATAAATGTTTCCTAAGCCGTAGTTATTTATAGAAGAATATATCCACAAATTGCATCCTTATGTATCAAATATTCCTACCATTTTTTTTCCGGAATCAAAAAACGCTTATTTTCCTTTTCAATCACTCCCTCGAAGTTCATGAAATGTAATCTTATATAAACTTTATTACTATAAATGGTCTGAAGTCTAATGAATATGTAACAAGTCAGCGATGTATGCAATGGAGGGGGAAAGGAACTGGCCACCCTACTCATTTATCTTCAGGCTTAAGTACCTCATGAGTGATACCTTATTGGTGTTCCTTTGAGGTTTAACCCTGTCTTCGGGTAGTTGACTAAACTATAAATGGTGTCATTATGGTGTTATTATTATTATTATTATTATTATTATTATTATTATTATTATTATTATTATTATTATTATTATAACTATTTCTTACCAATGTTTATCATTGTCACACTAACATTACTTATCCAACTTTCATTATTTACTTTCATGTTGTTTTATGGTCTAGATCAGACGTCTCCAAAAGCGTACTCGCGAGTAAGCCCCTGAACGGAACCGAAGCCAGTATGTAATGACCGCGCTCCGCCTCAACCATCCCCACCTGTACTGTACTCAATGTTTATGCGCAAACGAAGAGCAGTGGCGGACTGCCATTATCATTGTGTTGGTCGGAGTGTTCCACCGTTTCACATTGTCCTAATCATGGACGTAGTACATTCAAGGATGAATAGGAAGAGAAATTTTTTTGTGTTAATGGGGAGAATGCGAAATGCTTATTTTGTTCGAAAATTCTTAAGAGTGTATTAAAATTCAACGTGCGACGACAATCCTGGACTCTTCACAAAGAATATCATACAATTACAGGCATGTTGGGCATGTGAAAATAATTTATTTTGGGGCTATCTGTATGACTGTTGGTTATACATAATAATCAAAATATTACAATACGTTTACACTCAGTTCCGCATGACAAACATATAGTTTTTCGTTTAATTGTAGGTGAAATGCGTAGGTCTACAAATATTTTGATAAATATAAAACAAGAAAATACAAACACAAATCACACACATGTCCTTAGTCTTAAACAAAAAAACTTCTTTGCTAGCTATGTTCTAGCTTGGAATATTGGAAAATCCAATGAAGCCCTTTACAGAAGCATCATTTATAAAATCGTGCATACAGGACGTTACTAAAATACTGTGTCCAGAACAAAGTCAAAGTTTAAGAAAATTAAATTGTTTCCAATTACAGTTCAGAGAAGGAATTTTGAAGATTGTAAATGCAATTGAATCTAAAGCTGAGACCACAATTAACCAGTTTCTGGCTTACTCACTTGCATTGGACGAAAGCACAGATAGAAATGACAAAGCTCACCTAGCCATTTTCATCCGAGGAGTTAATGAACATTTTACTGTGTCTGAATGTCTTCTAGATGCAATTACAAAATACAAATGGAGAAGATCTTTTCCAGGCACTGAAAGGCACCATAGAACAGAAGAGGTTGAATTTACAGTGGCTTGTGTCAATAGCAACAGACGGGGCTCCAGCTTCATAGTATGTCAAAATAATATACAAACGTATGATATTTCTTATTCTTTTGATGTTATTATTTGTAAACATAAGCAGACCGTTGCCGCGATCCCCCACTGATCGCTTCCATCTGTTGAGGTACGAGTCTCTCCCCCTTCTCTAGCCTTACAGCACACTGTGTTCGGCGGGCAGTATCGAGAGCACGAATGACGATACGCTTTTTTGGAGACCTCTGGTCTAGATATTAATATAATAACGATGTAAGCAATTGTATTCAATTAGAATTAGAGTCTGGCTGGGCGGAAAAGAAGGCCTACTGGCCTTAGCTCTGCCAGATTAAATAAATAAATTATTAAATTATTATTTATCAACGAGCAGTAGGCCTATTGACTTGCTTATTGAAAGTCTAGATTCACTGTAAGAAACAAATTTTATTATTTGAAGGTTGTCGGAGGAAAACAGGGAATGTCACAAAACATCATTATCGAGAAAATTAAGTTTTAATACCTCAAAATTTCTCGTTATTAACCAATGTGTCAAATGTTTAAAGTTTCCATTTATACATTATTTAAGATTGGACAGTTCTGTTGCCCCATATGCGACCTATAGAATGCGCTACAGGCTATACAATAAAATTGCTCAAAATGGACATTCCTTGTTTTCAACCAATTGCGCAGATGTTTATTCTTTATTCCTTATTGTTGGCAGTTGTTTTCGACATTTAGTTTTAGTCACTGAAAATGCAGTAGACATTAAATCAATGGCTCTTCCTTGTGAAACAATACTGGTTTACGAATTCAATTACAGCTACTCAAAGGGCATACCAGAGAGAATTTGGTGTTCATAATCCCCTCCAAAAACACAATACTGGAATAGATAAAGAAATCGGAAACAACTGAATCTCTGGTGAGTGAAAAAGGCAAACATCATAGTCAATAATAGTAAACATCTATCTGCGCATCTCGTGACAGGGATTCAAAATTCCTGCTTAATTTGACGTTAAAAACTGGTCATTAAGTGAATTTCCAGCCGAATAAATAAAGAGTTTTCGGCATTTTCTACAGAGGTTAATAAACTCCCAAAGATACTCTACATTAGAGGTATAACAAATTGTAGCTAGCATCATTCGTTTTGAAATAAATAAAGAAAGAAATGTGTTAATTCTATATAAAACACTCTGCATAACATATAACTTATTGTGTGTACAAGAAGGAAATAAAAATTAGGAACAAATGCGTGTTCTAACAATAATAAGAAGTAGAAATAGAGGCTTCTTAGACGATGTGGTCTGTACCCGTACAGGTAAAAGACACAGATAAGGCGGACAAAATTATTTCATACTGTAATACTACTTTGAACTCAAAATGAAGTATCTCATACTGTCAAAGATGTTTTATTAAGTGAAGGATATCAATTGAAGAACATTCCGGTATACAGTCTATGACTGTGTTCGCCGTCCACTATTGTTCTTCGTTCATAACGTACAAGCTACTATGATATTTTTGTTACTGACTGCTACTAAAAAAGCTAGCAGAAATTTTGTTTTATTTATGTATCCATACAACACATTTTGGCCGGTGCTACTGGAAATGGATGGCGGCCATCCTGCGCAGCACTATTTCCGCAATCTTCCCAATCTGTTTTTTTTTAGTGCATCATCTTGTTTCTCTCTCCGAACATGACTTGGAAGCGGAATTTGCTATAAAACATACTTGTCCATATTTCTGCGGGGATTTAACTAACTGCAGAACGGGGAACAAAATCGAAACGACTTTTAATCTGCTGGAAACAGTAAAATTTTTTGTCATAAACCAACTAGTCAGTTTAAGTCATGTTATCCCAAATGATTTAGTTTCATTTTATAATTTTCATATAGAATGTGGATATCGTTACCACTGTGTGTATCTCAATTCAGGGGTCGGCGTCTAACATAGTTATTGTAATGGTTACTTGCACCATATAATAGCCTACTACTCATAGAAAATCCATACATTTAGATACGTGAGAAAGGAGCATGATCTGCAGGTTGATTAGTTACGAGTATTCCCTGAGCGCCTCTGACGAAGACAAGTGTGTGAAAAACACATAAATTGCGAACTTTAACCTATCTCAACATCATCTTCTTGCATCATAAATTCTACATGAACTTTCTGAGATTTACACCAGGTTACAGTCTAAATTGTGGATATATAGATACGTTTATATAATTTATTTACTAACATAATGCATCTCCGTAAGATACGGCGCGGCGTTGTAATCCCACGTTATGACTACGTATGATGGACATATAGTTGAGAACATTAGAAACCACCGACCACTAAACACAATACAAATAAAGGATATGTTTATTTACGATACGATTGTTTTAAGTGCGCTATAGAAGAATCAAGGGAATTTCCTATTTTCTGTTTTGCACATAACAAACACGTACTGTTCAATATTCTTTGAAAGTTCGTAATTCCTTTTGTTATTATTCATTCATTCAGTGTTCTGCCAAAAGGCAAGTCTTTCACTGCAAACCTAGCATTCTCCAATTCTTCCTAGTTTCTGCCTTCCTCTTTATCTCCTAATGTGCTCTATATTTGTTATTATTAAGTAAGTAATGTAAATTTATATGACTTTTTTTAATTATATTTTCAATGAAAAATATAAAAGTTATTTTCTTAGAAGTCATAGGTGGGCTGTGATTTTGTTTCTAAGGATTTAATTCTTCTTCGGTGTAAATTCATTGCTTAGTGGAGTTTATTTTCCATTTCATTTATTAATAGGCCCTCAATAAATTATATTTTGTGGATATTTGGGATATATGAGAAATATGGAATGAAGATAAGAGCAAACAAGACGAAGACAAGGTTCTCGCAAGAAAAATAAAACAGGTAAACTTGCGAATTCTAAATGAGGCAGTAGAATACAGCAAGTGAACAACTTCAAATACTTAAGATGTACTATAAGCTGTAACATGAGCTGCAGCCAGGAAGTCAAAAGGAGGATAGAAATAGTAAAGGCAGCTTTTAATAGAAAAAGGAGCATTTTCTGGTGACCTCTAGAAAAATAACCAAGGAAGAGACTAGTGAAATGCTTTGTGTGGAGTGTGGCATTGTAATGTGCAGAAACATGGACATTACGATTAAGTGGAGAGAAACGACTAGAAGTATTTGAACTGTATATATGGAGAAGAATGGAGCGCGTGAAGTGGACAGATAGAATAAGGAATGAAGTTGTGTTGGAAAGAGTGGATGGATAAAGAATGATGCTGAAGCTGGTCAGAAAGAGAAAAAGGAATTGGTTGGGTCACTGGTTGAGAAGAAACTGCCCACTGAAGAATGCACTGGGAGGAATTGTGAAAGTGGGAAGAGTTCGGGACATAAATAGATATCAGATGATAGACGACATTAAGATATGGGGATCATATGTGGAGACTAAGAGCATGGCTGAAAATAGGAAAGATTTGAGAATACTGGGTTTGCAGTGAAAGACTTGCCCATGGGCAGAACACCAATGTATGTATGTATGTATGTATGTATGTATGTATGTATGTATGTATGTATGTATGTAGGCCTATGTATGTATGTATAAAGGCCTACGCACATATAAGGTAATATGGCAGAAGCGTTTCTAGATAACAATGTTCGTTCTTAAGGGTCGTGACATCCAAGAGGAGTGGAAGACTGGTTGTGCTTCACCGGTAGCAGAGAAAAGAAAAGAAGGTGTGATTGGTATATTACACATTAATGATATCGTTAAATGAAAAGAAAAGGAAAATAAATGAGGATAATTTGGTTGCTTATATTGTTGCAAGAATAGCATGACTAATTATAAGTCATTGGATTAATATTGATGGATTTTAATAAATTAGTAGCTTTATTATAGGCTTAAATGAAAAATGTAGTCCCGAGTTCGATCTCCGATGTCGGAGCGAATTTTTCTCCATTAATAGCCAATGGTAACTATAACAGATAGATTTGTAGGATCAAAAAATTAATCTTTACGTAGAAAAATGTAGAGGTAACCAACCTAAAACTGAATAAAATACTTGCGATTATTTTTTACAGCTTCAGAAGAAATTTTCCTTACAATGAATGTTGTTATGATAATCGGTATCACTGGGGCTTTTCGGCGGGAGGCGCTTGTAAATATGAGGACTGACGAAATTGAAGACAAGTGCTTAGCTGTGATTGTTAATGTACCTAATACAAGGACTAATTAATATTAATGGAGCTTTCACTGATTATTACTTATTAAATGGAAGAGGAAATTCATCTTCTGGGAATTGTATAAAATATGTACAGTTGAGGCCTATACTAGGGAATGAGAAGTGATTTTTAATGTAAATTACCAGTAAATGGATGAGAAATTTCATTTTTTGGCAATTTTTGGAAATGTCTACAGTTGAGGCCTAAAGATGCTATAGATTTGTTTATAGTTTCATAATGAAAAATATATTAATGAATCTGTGGGCTTAAACACTATGGGCCGTATTCATAGACATTTTTAGCTTGGGCTTCCGGTGGATGAGCAGCGTTTTCCGTATTCATAAACCAGTTTTAGCGATAGGATACTATTTGAATTCTGTACAAGTAACCAGTGGATAGCCGGGGCTAGCTTAGTACGCTCGTAGCGCGTGCTCGGAAATGTCTATGAATAGCACCCTATGGGACTCACATCTTATTGCAATATATTTCGATTTTGAAGATCCTCGAGTTTACACTGGATATGCGTCTAGAAGGACGCAGGCGTTTTTGCTGATAAAGCAATCCATAACCACCAAGCACGACTGGAATTATAAATACAAGAGAAAAAAATCTCCGATTGTTTGGATTAACTTCACTGTGTTCTAAAGATTAATTTCATTTCAACGCTATGCGACGAAGCTGTAAAAGGGAATAATCTATTTTTTTCAGTTGTTCGACTCTCCGAAAGTGACATCAAGCAGTTATATAAAGTTAATTATAATACTCAATGTTCTATTCCATATAATAATACAGGCATGGTCATCGTTTTATAGAAAAAGAAAATAAATGACCACATAGCCAATAGGTGAAACAACTATTGGTATACATCACAAAACGGTCGGTTAGAAGAGAAATATTTTTCCAAGGATTGACGGCCTCTGGGAACAATATTATACTGGATTATACTGGATTTCATATTAACACAACTTTTGTCGGGCCATGGAAAATTGGCTCCTGTTACGAAAGATTTGAATTGCATAAGAAAAATGGCTATTTATGTATCTGTGAGGGAACGCAAAATGTGGACAACCTTCTGTTTCATTGTCCAATTTTCGAAAATAGAAGATTCTCTTATGGTTGAACATTTGTACTAATGTAATGTAATATATGAGAAAAAACTATTCAATATTTTCAGAAAAAAATATGTTTATGCAACAAATTTTACAATTTTATGTGTTATATATTTTAGCACTTGTAATTACTTCGATAGTAGATGTAAGTGTTAATTTTATATAACATAGAATGGATTATCCAAGTTAAATATAATCTTATTTATTTTAATAAAATTTATTCAGCTTCCTCCAAGTGAAGACTGCCTAGAAGATAAAGCTTATCATAAAATTGTTGTTTTTTTTTTTTGTAAATGGTAAGTAAACAATTAGAATGGAAAAAAAAAAGAAAATGGAGAAGAAAAAGAAAAAGAAATAACACAATTATAAATAATTAAAAACGACTAAACAAAATATCATTAATTCCAGAAGAAACACAAAATTTCCTAGTATCTATTTGCTATCAGGTGATCATAGTCGTCTATTTAACACTAGTTGCAAGACAATTTAAATGAGCAGATCTCCATAGGAAAGAGATCAATCTATTTATGTGTAGAGATGGTTTCTTAGGATTTTTATAGATCCCTTCATTGCAGACAGAGATACTTCAGTGACAAGAATTTGTTCTAGACCAAACTGATTGCAAAAATGCGTCATTCTACAACTATAAAGTATAACCCCAATGTACTTTCGGATAAAATAGGTTTTAAGAAATTGTATATTCAAATAAATAAGTAAATACATAAATAAATAAATATATATATATATATATATATATATATATATATATATATATATATAAAGGAATAAATAAAGAATAAGTTAAAAATAAGTATATATATATATATATATATATATATATATATATATATATATATATATATATATACACAGAGTGATTCAAAAGTCGCGCGACATAGGACATCTCCGTTATTAGTATAAGTACAAAAAATTCAAATAAATGTTTTAGACATTGGTATGTGTAGTTCATGTGCAAAATTTTAAGAAAATCGTAAGAGCTATTTTTGAGAAAATTGTAACAAACATGTTCGCGTTTCAAGTAAAGTATCAGTTTGGTTAGGGAAAACGCATCCAAAACTGAGATGTCACATCTCTGGAGCGTACGAAACTTAAATTAGAGATGCGGTTTAGGTCGCGCGCCGTAATTAATAAATTGTGTTTTTTTTTTTGTGTAGGCAGGTGCGTAAGTGCTAGTTTCACCAGTGAACCGGGTAGTAACAGATAATGTACACAGTTCCTGAGAGGCTGGAAATGGTTCTCATCCATGCGGGAGGCCTGAGTCTACGGGAAGCAGCAGAAGAATATCACAGACGGCATCCCGATCAACCTACCCCACATCACGGAAGCATTGGTCGTTTAATGGAACGGTTCAAAACAGCAGGCAGTATCCACGACAAAAAAAACGTTCAAGGCGGCCTCGTACAGCAACAGGGGATGCAAACGCAGCTAGTCTACTAGCTAAGCTGGTAGTCAGTCCATCACGGTCAACCAGGGAAGTGGCGCAAGAATGTGGCA
Source organism: Periplaneta americana (assembly GCF_040183065.1). Lineage (NCBI taxonomy): Eukaryota > Metazoa > Arthropoda > Insecta > Blattodea > Blattidae > Periplaneta > Periplaneta americana. The sequence goes on from NC_091124.1 coordinate 102,408,308, forward strand.
CCAGTCAAGCGTCCGTGTCCAGGATACTATCCGTCAATCATTTCCATTCCTATCGTATGCACTTTGCGCAGGAACTGCATGCGGATGACACAGATATGCGGGTGCAATTCGGTGAGTGGTTTCTTGAACGACGAACGCACCAACCAAACCTTGAAACTGATGTTTGTTGGAGCGATGAGGCCTGTTTCCATTAGAACGGAACAGTGAATCGACATAACGCTGTGTACTGGGCAACCGAGAACCCTCCACATAGCTGTAGAGGCTCATAATCAGTTTGACCCAAGATTAAATGTGTGGTGTGGAATACACGGGGATGTTGTCATCGGTCCCGTAGTTTTGAACAACAAGCTTACTGCTCCACTGTGCAGATAGCATCTCGAGGCTGCCCTACTTGGGTGACCTGCCCCTGGAAAGAAGACGTGGGTTTTTCTTTCAGCAGGATGGAACACCACCGCATTTCAGATTGACAGTTCGCGAATTGCTGAATGAAGTTATCCCTGGGTGTTGGATAGGTTGCAGGGATCCAGTGGAATGGCCGCCTAAGTCGCCAGATATAACGCCACTTGACATTTTTATCTGGGGACATCTCAAGTGTGTAGTTTACAGCAAAAGGCCCCAAAAACTGGATGAACTGCAGGAAAATATCAGGAGAGAATGTGCACAAATAACACCTGCTGTGTTACTTAATGTGCGGAGCAGTTACCTCAACTGTTTATGGGTGTGTCGTCAACAAAATGGCCACCGATTTGAACACTTACTCCATTAGTGTGCCTGTGGAACAATTACACAGGTCGTGAAAGTTCATTTGCTAAAATGTTTCAGTTTGCCATTGTGACTCTCTACTTACTCACTTGTCTGCACAAAAAACACAATGTATTAATTACGGCGCGCGACCCAAACCACATTTCTAATTTAAGTTTCGTACTCCAGAGATGTGACACCTCAGTTTTGGATGCGTTTTCCCTAACCAAACTGGTACATTACTTGAAACGCGAACATGTTTGTTGCAATTTTCTCAAAAATGGCTATTACGATTTTCTTAAAATTTTGCACATGAACTACACGTACCAATATCTAAAACATTTGAATTTTTTTACTTACACTAATAACGGAGATGTCCTATGTCGCGCGACTTTTGAATCACTCTGTATATATAGAACTTTACTATTATTTCTTTACGAACAGTGTCCATATTACTGAAATCAATAATTATATTGTAGGAGATTAAATATGTTTATTTCCTAATCATTTTTTTATAATATTAAATGCTGCATCTTGAAAAATTACAAATGTGTACTTGTACCAAAATTGTATTATTATTATTATTATTATTATTATTATTATTATTATTATTATTATTATTATTATTATTATTATTATTATTTTTGCTCTTAGAATTTGTGATCCTTTGAATCCTGTAATTTGGATTTTTGTCGTTGAAATTTTTAACTTAAATTCTTGCTCGTCACCGGCATGATTGCTGGTTTTCATAGATAAATACAATCATGCCTCAATTAAATAGTTGCAAATAAAAAATCGGTCTTATTTGTAATAATTTCCCACTTGAGTACAGAACATTTTCAAACACTAGCTACTCGTATCACATCTGCCCAGTGGGTCGTTAACGACCCTGTCTCAAAAGGCCACTTGTGCTTGAGATATAATTAAACTTCTTGTTTCTCTTCACTTCTTAAATCCTTACGATGAAGGTATGTGAAATTTATAAAGAAATTTGAAGGAAAATGTTCCTGAAAGATATAGGTTAAAGAACAAAACATGTTTAATTCAGACTATTTCTCTGGTGCTTTATGTTATTTAGTATATCGGTTTTTCTAATTCTAATATTCCTACATTATATCGATTAACATTCCTGCTCAGCGAAACATTTCTCGTCACTGAAGAAAATGTCATCTAAGATGTCAGTTTTTCTCCTGTGAAATATTTGTATACCGACAAAAAATCATATATTTGCCTCTTGCAGCCATATTCAAAAGCATTTGGATATTATATGACTTCATCAGTAGTATTACCTCCAAATCTCTCTACCGCCGTTTTTAGGGATTTTTAATTCTTTGCTTCCTCGGCAAGCATATAACTTTGGACTCCTAATGTAACTGATCTCTCAGTGCCTTCACAGTTTTTTCAGAAGTTTTCTCCCTTGATCCTTGTTGCATCTGTGAGCAGCACATCCGTCACTGAGAATTTGCGATACAAAGCACGAACGATAACTTCCTTTAGCACAGTCCTATGAAATGTTGTTGAAAACTTATGGCGCATCACAGAAATCGATTCTGCAAGTTTGGAAGCACAAGGCATAAAGATTACGCTGATATTCTATTTTAGTCTCCACAATGATGCTGCATTTGACTTTTTCTTACTATTGTATTATATTATTGGGTATGACTATCATTAATACTAAGGCAGAGCATAAGAATATAATTACACTTCGATTAAAATGAAATTAAACTATTTGTTATTGTAAACATTCTTTAACTACTATTCTCTATCATTCCAGCAGTGCATCAGAATAGGCCTGTGTTTCATTCTGGTGTAGCTAATTTTTCCATCGAATAATTCGCTTTTAAAGTTTAAAGATGAAAATGATGAAATGTGGCACAATAAAACGACGAAAATTGAACCGTATAAACAACAAAGGTTGTAAGTGTAGAGAACAAAAGTTTTCCAACAGTCATTTTTCTCCATCCAAATCATATACTATTGGTTACAACTGTGATTGCGTCAGTAACTAGGACCCACTTCCGCTTCTAATTATAACATACGACTTTTGTAGGTTGTCGGGCTTCACACAGATAACCTGTTTTGACAACCACATAAATGTAGTAAAAACGGCTCTTACACTCTTCATTTATAAATTTAATAAAACAAATGACAAAATTGTGAAATTTTAACAAATACGAATAGCTACGTCCCAAAAGGAAAAAGATCAGTTGGAAGATCCGAGGAAGTTACTAGCAATATTTTAGATATATTTAGATTGAATAAGTTCAAGCAAAAATTGTTTCGGGGCCGGGTACCGAACCCAGGACCTTTGGCCGAGCGCGCCAACGCACTACCGATTGAGCTACCCGGGAACTCTATCAGACCCCTGCTCAATTATTCCCCTTTATACATGCATACCTCAAGTGGGTTGACATGTCGTCAAAGACTCGGCATTGAGTGCACACATTTTCTGTGCGACTTAAATTGTGGTTTTCTGTTAACGAACAGTGACATATATTATACAAATCTGACTGTTCAGGAATAGCTACCTGTACAGTGTGACACAAGAGTGACTTGCCAAAGGGGAAAAAACAAAATTACTCGTATTTTGAAATGACAGATATATGATCAGGTCAAAGACCACAAGAACCACAACAAAGACCACGACATGGATCACGACAAGGACCACAACATGAACCATGACAAGCACAAGTCCATATCGTGATCCTTGTAGTAATCCTTTTCGTCCTTGTGATTCTTATCGTGATCCTTGTCGTTGTCCTTGTCGATGATTTTGTCATAACCATTATCTTTGTCCTCGTCTTTGTCGTGATCTTTATCGCGGTCTTTGGTAACTTTCAGCGTATTCCGAATCTCACCGGTCCGGTGGGATCAATGACGTCACGTTGCAACGAAAATAAGGAACAAAACTACTGGAAGAATCGATGCTATCATGGCGACCGTGTAAGTGGTTATCTGTGCTACGCTAGCAAAATTTTGCGAAATTTTCGTACTGCCATCTCGTTCAAAGAAAAGGGATCATGAACAACTTATTTCTTGAACCGGTAGTAATAACTGGTCCGTTGACATGTTCGCTCATAAGCCATTAACATATTGTTTCTACGTTGTGCTCATTACAAACAATGCAGCAGAACTAAAGCAGAACACACCGCCATGACACAACAGTGCACGATGTCATTCGTCTGCTAATTCCCGCCCTATACAAGAACCAATCAGATTCACTGATGGCGGCTGATGGAGACTGCCACCACCTCTGCAAGTTGATGGCACCGGTGCGACACCGGTGGAGCATCAATGACATCATCGGTGGAATTCGGAACACCGTGATGCCATCGGATTGCTCACCGGTGAGATTCGGAATACGCTTTTTGTAATGGCCTTTATCATGCTCCTTATATTTGTCATGTCCTTATTTAGGGTTTTTCTTTGTAGTGCCTCTTGTTTTCTTTGTCATGCTCTTTGTCGTTGTCACTTTCGTAGGCGTGATCTATGTAATGATCCTTATTGTGGTCCTCGTTGTTTTTACTATAGTTCTTATCGTGGTCCTTGTCGTCGAACTTCTTATCATTATCGTGGTCATCGTCGTTAAACTTCTGGTCCTTATCGTGATCCTTGTTCTTGTAATGTTCCTTATCCTAGTTCTTGTTATCTTATCGTTGTTCTTGTTGCTTTGTCACAATCCTTACCTTAGTTATTGTATTGTCCTTGTCATGTTTCTTATCATGGTCCATGTCATGGTCCTTTTAGTGATCCTTCTCGTGGATCATGTCGTGGACCTTGTCGCTGAACTTGTAATCATTATCGTCGTCTTTGGCATTGTGTTTATCATGTTCCTACAGACTATGTCATTTAAAAATAATATTGATTTCCCTATTAGACAAGTTAATTTTGTATCACAAGTAGTAAATATAGTTTTCGAGGCAAAGTCTTAAAAAGCAGTACGGCTGTTTGACCAATCACAGAGTTATTCAGGATCTTATGCATTGAGTGACATGAACGTAATATTTAAGGTTGCCTGTATGCTTTCAAAGCCTTCTCGACGAGAAGAAGTTATCGCTCTCACTCCCACATTTCAGAGGTCTCACTCGCACGCTTTCCCTCTCGGGATGTCTTCCTAAATGGGCCGAGCTATACAGAGATGTTAAAGGCTTTAAAAATATGAGGTAAGGTATCAGCTATTCAAAATTACGGTAATACAAAAATATTACAATAGGCTAATCATACAACTACAAGTAAACCACAAATACATAAATTTGTAAAAATAAAACAAAATAAAATGTGTATATTAAAGGCAGAAATATTGAAACGTAGCGAGCTCTTTAAGAAATATGAAGTTTGGTATAAAGAATTAGTGCCGTACAGGTAGCTAAAAGTTGAAATAACAGATTAGCATTTTAAAGACTAATGTATTAGATTATAAGAAGGAAACAGAGAACAAATGAAGCGTAGCAGATATGATATGACGGATATTTACCAAAATGAATCTTCGTACGCAAGTCAAAGATCGATATGAAGTGAAGATAACGATGTAAGTGACATGTTCTATTCCCTGAAAACTTGTTGAATGACCCAAAACAATGATGATGGTGACGACAATAATAATGATTATGATAAAGACGATGTTGGTGATAACGATCATGAAATATATTTGAACAGAAAAGCAGAAGATGAATTACAGTAATTACCAATATAGTAAATATGTTGTGAAGGAATCCAAAAGGAATATACCACAGGACAGTTGCTAATATATTAAGTTAATGTTTTCCTAACCTCACATTTTGAACGTGAACTTTATTAGTCATCCAATGTAATATTAACCTACTGTTGGGTTTATTAACTAATGTGGCCCTTATTTCTACTCAATAGATGAATTATATCTACATTAATTCACCTTGTTCAGGTGCTCAACAAAAATGTGCCAAAATAAATGGAAAATACATGTTTAATATAACTGTAGATATGAGTTTAACGCTGAAACAGTTTTGAACTAGTGCCTTCAGGCTAAGGATTTGTAACCCCTTATTAAGGTTACTTTTTACGTTTCAAGCCTTTCCTAAGTATCTCACGACTTAGGCTATAACATAACATTTTACAAATTATTCGATATGTTATAATTTAGAGGTATTTCCGACCAAATTATAATTGACATTGCGTTACTATATATTTAATTTTATATCAGTAAAAAATTCAATGAAATCTTGCGTTACTGTATATTTAATTTTATATCACTAAAAAATTCTATAAAATCTGCTGAATTCAATTTTATCCAATGGGGTTGTATTTAAGTAATATTATTAAATACCGTAATGTCTAAAAATTATATTATACATATGTGACTTCTATAAAATTATATTAGGGCCTATGTTTCTCGAATGTATTTTAAATATTAATACAGGGAGTTTGCATCCATTTTATTTCTGAAGTTTGGTACAATAATTCATTATTATAAAATAAAATAATATATAGGAGCGTTTGAATGCAGTGTCTATAATTATTCTGATGTATTGAATTCGTGAATGTTTAATTTCGTGTAAAAATACGGTATAAATCGAAGTTATTTTTAGGGTAACGTCTTCATTTATCGAGCCAGTAAAATTAAATGCTACGTAAGATCAAGAAAAATGCAAAACGCAATAACAAGAATTTTACTTTGATTAGCACTTGTTCGTTTGTTTAAAGTTATTTTAAACTGAAAGAAAACAATGAAAGAATGGAAGGAAAAAGCCAGGAACAATATTTAGAAAGGTACGAGGCAGGGCTTTATCGCGACCCCCGGTTGGCATGAATCGTGGTCTCTATTTAATGTAAAATTGGATATCAATACAAAGGTTATTCACACTGAAGTCGGGATTAAAATTCATGATCAATTACATTCATAAATTGTATAGTGAACCTTAGCCTTTGCTTATATTCTGACTACTTATAGTTTGTAGTAGATAAATGCTGAATAATAATAATAATAATAATAATAATAATAATAATAATAATAATAATAATAATAATAATAATAATAATAAAGTTATAGCATCCAACGCTATTAAGAATTCCACGCACAAGATATTTAAACATTTCTCCAGTCAAGGATTCAAACGTACAGCCATGGTTCTTCACTCATTAGTGCTTTCGGTTTATTCTGGAAGCCTTCCCATTGCCGAAGCGCCGATAAATAAACAAAGTGGTGATCCTGTTCGCAACCGCGTGGTCTGGCGTGCAGCGCGTAGCTGCCGTCATTCAGTTGGTCGTTAGTTTTGAATTTTCATGAGATGCTCGAGTGAGAGTCGTTTAGATAAATTGACACTTGTTTTGGATAGCTCCTCTTCGGAAGAGCGTCTCTAGGCGTCATGTTTATTAAAAGCTAGGCGCGCTGCCTTCAATATTATATTAGACAGGAGCCGTCCCAGCATCGACCTGCCGTCGGACCCTAGCCCAACCTGCAGCTCAAAATCAATTGCAATATTTCCACCTCCTAAAATGTCTTCAATAAAGGCTGATAGCATATCACTGTGATGTGTACCGTATTCGTTTATATTTCATTACTGAATGTGGTACATTCTCCATATTCCAACATGCAAATTATGAAGTACTGTGTACGTCAATAATAAAATTGTATTGTTAGCAATGGAAATACAAGCATTAATTTTAGTTGATTTAAAAGATTAGATAATTGAATTCGTTCGTTCGTTTCTTTCTTTCTTTCTTTCTTTCTTTCTTTATTTTTATTTTCTTTCCCTAAGGATAAGATACAAGTAATAACCAGAGAGTGATAACTAAGTAGTGATACAAATGAATGGTGAATTTTCAAAACGACTTAAGTCCATATTTTGGGGGGGGGTTTTGAGTTGAGAGCATGATTATGTTATTGTGTGCAAGGGGCATCGTTTAGTAGCAGAAGGACTTTAATCCACTACTTTTGTATAGTTTTACTTAGCAGCAGAATGTTTGGTTAAGGAGGAAAATGACTTTAGTCCTGGACTTAAGTTGTTTTGCCTGTCAAGTACTGAAGAAACTTACATAATGTGTAATTTTAATCATATAATCAGCTGACAAAATGTTTTTTGTCTGCTGTCATTGATAATTATTTAGTTGAGAAAATTTATTACGTTTGAAGAACAGATCATGAAAATGAAAAGCAATATGCTCAGTAATCGTGCTAAACTTGTACCTCAAGTAAAAAGTAACGCAAAATGGAGCCAAGTTAAGCATCGAGAGAGAGGATTTTTTTGCTCTTACATTTTGACTACATAAAAAATATAAGCTTGCCTAAACTCCAGTTCAGGATATGTACTACTATCGCCAGCTTACCGACCCAGCTTTCCCTGTGCACAACATGAAAACTAGAGAAATGTCCTTTTGTGTCTACCATGAGGGACAGGCCAAGAAAAGTCTTAATGAGGCATGTACTTTTCTCCTGCATACTACTTCAATAACTATGTCCCATCCAGTATATTAAAGAACTGCGTTTGTTTTGCAGACAGTTGTCCGGGACAAAATAAGAACAACACACTAATCAAATTCTTAATGGCAATAAGTGCTCAGAAATATTTCTTCAACATCATACTTTTCGCCATCAGAGGTCTGTGCTTTTGTGATTAAAAAATTGTTCGAAATAATGTTGTTCAACAATTGAAATAATATTATTTTATGATATTGGTATAAATACATTTAGTTAAACATATTTATGTGTCAGTAACCTAATAATTATGATGCAGTATTGAAGTTAATTTGCAGGTAATTAAATTTTTTACGACCTGAAGAAGCGTGATCATGCATTTTTATACTACAACTATTCATCTTGCATATCTCTTACATATAAAAAATTTTATTGTAACAGTATGGTTCCGCGAGGCCAAAAACATTTTTCTTTAATTTTCTCAAAACTACTTCTAGAGACTTAAGTCGATTTGCAATTTCACCATTCAAATATAATAACGAAAGTGATAATGGAAATGTAATGAAACTGTAGAAACTACTTAATCTGAAAATATACAGATTGGATTAATGAGAATAAGTGGTCAGTGAACGTTAGTGATTCAAGTGAATAAATAAGTTAACAATTATGGAAGAGTTCAACTAATGTAAACAATGTTGGGAACAATTAATAATATTGAGAGAAGTGACTGTTTAGTTAAATGAGATTAGTAAGAATAAGATAGATAACTAGGAAAGGGAAGGATAAATAGAAAAAGAAGGGAGGGAAACAGAGGTGAGAGACATGATAGAAAAGTGATCATTGTCATTTATATGTAATAGCCGGATGTTTTGAAAAGCATAAGCAGAATAAAATGTACCAAGGGAGTGATGACACTGTATGCAGAAATGCGAAGGGCCATCGCGACCGATGTAAGCTGGTGGAATAAATATATCATATCTTTCTTCTTTTCCTTCTTTCTTGTTAAACCTCGTATTTTTTTTACATATTTAATAATTTCAAAATACATTATTATTTCAATATTTTTTCAAGAACCATAATAAATAATTTGTTGATAGATTAAGGAAAGACAAGTTGTTCAGTTAGTATTGCAAAGTAGTTGTAGTAACATATAACAGATTCTTCTTTATTTAGCTACAGTAGAGAGACTCGTTTAGGCACTGTAAAAACGAAATAAAGTGCAAGTAACGTGTGAAGGAGGACGAGCCGTACGATAAACACTGGGGATGCACAATGTTTTAGTTACAACATTTAAGGCGGAGCATTAATGGAAATTATATTTTCCAAAAACACACAAAACAAAAGAATATGAATTGTATAACATCATATACACATTTTAACAAACAAGCAATTGTAACGTTGAAATAATTCAATACAACAAATCAAATTTTGTTACTTATATGAAGTTGCTTTCAAGCAGAATTTTTTACGGTCATGAATTTAATTGTCTGCATGAGTAACATAATATCACCGTCTTCTGTGGCGGAATTAACAAAACTGCAGTAGTGTAATTATGTTTAGGAATTAGTTTTGTCATTTCAGACCAATATACTGTAGTTTTGTTAATTCGGCCACAGAAAACAGTGATATTATGTTAGTCATACAGAGAATTAAATTCACGACCGTAAAAATGCTGCTTGAAAGCAACATCATATAAGTAGCAGTAGGTTTTTTTAGTAGGTTATTTTACGACGCTTTATCAACAGCTTTGGTTATTTAGCGTCTGAATGAGATGAAGGTGATAATGCCGGTGAAATGAGTCCGGGGTCCAGCACCGAAAGTTACCCAACATTTGCTCATATTGGGATGAGGGAAAACCCCGGAAAAAACCTCAACCAGGTAACTTGCCCCGGCCGAGAATCGAACCCGGGCCACCTGGTTTCGCGGCCAGACGTGATAAGTAGCAATATTTGATTTGTTATACTGAATTATTTCAACGTTACAATATTGTTTGTTTGTTAAAATGTGTATATGATGTTATACAATTTATATTCTTTTGTTTTGTGTGTTTTTGAAAAATATAATTTCAATTAATGTTCCGCCATAAATGTTGTAACTAAAACCTTGTGCATCCCTCGTGTTTATCGCAAAGCTCGTCCTCCCTCCACACGTTATCTCTACTTCTTTTATGTTTTTACTATGCCAAAACGAGACGCTCTACTGTACTATTATTATTATTATTATTATATTATTATTATTGTTATTATTACTATTATTATTATTATTATTATTATTATTATTATTATTTCCACTCAAAAACCCCTAATTTACAAAGCGGTATGCTACGGTTTTGTATATAGACACTTAAATAATGGTGAATGATAGTTCTTCAGTCTTTTGAAATGGTTCAACAGAATTTATACATTATTTGTAACACGATTTCTGAACCATTGTAATGGAGTGCTGTACGCCATGTTAGACTACAGGTCAGGAAATGTGTTTTTAGTTCATATCTCTTTATTTAAATAATGGGGCAGTGAAACAGGTGCTTCATACTCTGAAGGTTTTCATGGCAGGAACACGTAGAATCGATATCTGCTGGGATGTTGAATCTGTCGAAGTATCGATACGTTCGAAATTTCCGAAGTCCAGAAAGAAACTGTGTTGACACGTATGTAGGTGTGAGGTAATGGCTTTTGAGTCGATCGTAGATTGTTGGGAAGTACGTGTCTCTTGTTAGTGATTCGGTTTTGCTTGTCGTCCATCTAGTGTTCCAATTTTGACGAATCTGTTGTTTTATTTGTTTATTGATGTGTTATATGGGGAGCAAATTGTGGGTGGGAGTTTTACTACTGAAGGCGGCTGCTTTAGCTAGCTTTCGTTTCCTCTTATACTATTGCTTCCACGTGTATATGTGAGGTATATTTGGTTTGAGTATTTTTGAAATAGACCCCTTGCTTCTATCGCTGGTGAAGGTTTATACTTTTCAGCGGGGCAGTGAAGAGTAGCATCGGAGTCACTTTATTTAGCTATAGGACTATACTTAATTCTCACTCACATGTGTAATAAAAATATTATTCATATATCAATATTATTATGAAATAATAAAATACAAAACATGAATTGGATTTATTTTAAATTCAGTATTTAAACACTAAACGATGACTATACATTACAAGACCTATTTATTTTATTTTTTTATATTAAATTAACTTCCAACGCTAGAAACCGACAGGCGTCTTGTTATAGTATATCGATATTCAATTCGAGTATCATCTGTTGAATATTTGCAAGTTCTTTTTCCATTATTTAATTTAGAAAAAAATGGAGCTGTTGTACTACTTGACAAATATCGTACATTAGTCAAACTGAGATTCTATATTTTAAAACTTATCTTCATTCGAAATGATTGTATGTTTTCCATTTTATTTATGTGGAGATAAATTATTATCCAAGTTTGAAAAAATAAATTAATGTTAACATTACTACCCAAAGTTTTTCTGATCACGTTAAAATGTCCCACATGTCCCTTCATAAGAACATAATTTGTGATTAAATATCTTTTATTATACGTGTATATTGAAACCAATTTCGAATAATGGCTAAGTAATTACATTGTATAATAACTGATTTCTTCTTCCGGTATGATTTAATTTATTGTTTGTTTATAATCAGACTTTTTCAATCTTTCCAAAAGTGTTTTCTGATTGAAATTAAATCTAATTATTATTTTCGTTTTTCATATCTCCTCATGATATAATTAGTATCTTATTTTTTTCGTAACATTATTGTGTATATTTCTTTCATGCTATTCATGATCGATAATGCTTGTTCATTCAACATAGTGTCGACTTTTTCTCGTGGTTTTGAAATTAAATTAAGTTTTCCTTTACAAACTTTCATATGCTGCTCTCCTACTTCACGAAGTGTCTGTAACATCACTATATTTAACATTACATATTTTACGAACTAAATGTCATCCCTCTTATGCTTTCGGCTTTCGAAAATGTAGGTTCGTTACCCGAAAAGGATTTTTTACACATATTTTATAAAAACAATGGCAAGTTGTAATTGTCACACCTACTTATTTAACAGATATAGGCATTGAATTGACATGAATAACCTACCTTTGAGTGAGCCTGATGCCTGGAAGGATAACTTGCTCTTTCAATAGAATGTAATCCTCCCAATTCGCAAGTTTAAAACCCATTAATTTATAATTTTATGGTTTAAAAAGTAGCATGTAAGCAATTGAATGTGTCATTGAACAAAGGCACCTCAGTCAATTTTCGTGAGATTTTCGGAATCCATACTCAGAGACACACAATATGAATAGAGAAGTACTGATGTCATCGACTTTGTAAGTGTGACAAATCCTATATTAAAACACCCGCACTGCAGAAATGTTCCTAAGTCACTGCCATATGTACTTTTCTGCGTTCCCACTTGAGAACGTAACAGGATAAGTAAGAAATTTTATAGTGTTTTTAAACAGAGGAGGGAAAAATGTATTAACAATGAAGGCACTATGGCTTTAGTGTACGACTTTTGCAAAATCTACTTCACTTATCAGCTATACTGATTTAAGATATCTTCTATTTGAGACAATTAACAGCTAATGTGTTTTTAATTCAAAATTTGAAGACGGAAAAAATTAATTTCTTTGTGTATCATGAGGAACAGGGAAGTAAAGGCGCAGATGAAGTGTCATCATTTTTCATTGATTATATTCATAAATTTGTTCCAAAAATATATCAGAATTACATTTAATTTGTGGCAACTGTTGTGGATAAAATAAGAACAACACTCTTTAAGGCTTGTTTGGCTTTAACTGATATGAATCGGTTCGATAAAATTCTCCACTGAGAGGACATTCGTTCTTGCCATGTGATCGGAAATTTGGGATGATAAAACGTGCTATTAGGAGAAGAGACAGAATTTAAACACCGTATGAATATTGTGAGCTTATTATTTTATTTTCAAAGACTGGTACATTTTGATTGAAAATAGTTGAGACAAGTGATGTTAAGGATTTTACAAACTGGTGGCCTCAATTTTATAAGAAGATGACTGTATATCTAGAAACATCACGCGCTCCTAGAGACATAAAACAACACTTCAATGTATCCCAGTTTAGTTATTTCGAATACTGGTCCAAAAAGAAAGGGTGTCTTGTAACAAGACCGTGGATTGGTGGAATGGTAGAGCACACCTTTCGTTTGTCCAGGCAGGAAGAGTTTCACACACATTTCCTATTCGAGCATAGTTTCCAGGTGGTAAAATTCCGTTAAAACTAAGTAAGATAAAGTATGTTAGAAAAATCCTTTGATATATCCCTGAGGAATATATTAATTTTTATGAACAGGTTTTGTCCTGGCCACTTCTGCAACTTAAATATTTATAAATTACAAAGCAGGACAGTATGTTGATAGTAAAACATATTTTTTAAAGAAAATTCGAAGATAACATGCTTGAAGTGATGATTTAGCATGGATAACAATTTGTAATAAAAGTTCTCATGTGTTCATGTTGAAGCTGTGATGTTATATTACTCATATCTGTGAATAATAATGACGTCCTTCATTTTGTATTACAATTAATCTGTAAAAATCATTTCACTTCGAAATGGTATCTCATTTTCATTTCAGAACCAAGTTTGACTATTTTTTACACTAAATTATTTCAATTGCGAGCATTTGGCTTTAGAGAATCTATTTCTAATAATCAGAAGATTATACAGTATTTTTTTCGCTACTCTACATTCTCAGATATTGTTGTAGACAGTTTCTTTAATTTCCCACAACTTTGCTTCAAGTAACTTAGGTACCTTTCTGCAATGACACATTCAATTATTACAGTCTGAAAGTCTAAATCTGAACTATAACATATTGATCGTGATGGACTTCATACAGAAATATCGCCGTGTAGCTAAAATAATTTTGATGCCAGACTCATATCTACAAGAGTAGTACTTCGAGAATCTATTTTAAGCCTAGGTAATTTAGTGTAATTTTTCCTGTGATAATTTGTTCTGGTCAAAGACTCACCGCTTTGAAGAATCGTGATTCAGTGAAGCCCATCGGTAGGTTCCACTTAAGGGGTTAGGTACAGCTTACAGCTAGCAAAATTTTGAAAATATTCAACATTTTTTTCCTTCATCACTGTATCTTGTAAAATAATGAAAATTACTATGTGTAAAACACTGTCTTTCTGTTACATGAAAGAAATATTTTAACGATTTAAAAAAATTATTTATTTTCTTTTTCAAAATTCAGTTCACTGTGCACTAATGAAGCGTGACTCAAAAACTACCCAACATTCTGTGATGAAACGTTTTGTATGTATTTATGCATGTCATATCTACAATATGATACAAGATCACTTCTCTACCTACCTTTGATAGAATGTCCGATAAAAAAAATTCATAAAAATATGGTCAAATATCAGTATTTTCTTCTAACACAAAATAAAAAAAATATTTATTAAGGAATGTAGTTGTAAGAGCATGATATTGTAAACATGAGTTCTAGCAATAAAATAAGAGAGAGAACATCAAAAAGTTAACTAGTTTATCAGTTATGAGGGAAACGCTTCATCACTGTACAGTATATTGCCACTATTTTGAATTTTGAAAAAAAAAATATATATATATATAATTTTTTTAATTGTAAAAATGTATTTTTCATATAACAGAAGGACAGTGTTTTACACATACCAATTTTCATTATTGTACAAGCTACAGTAATGGAGGGAAAAAAATGTTGAATACTTGCAAAAATGTTACTGCTTTAAGCTGTATCTAATCCATTAAGGTGGCCGTTATGCATATCAAAATGTTGACGTCAACTTAGACATACGAGTATAACTTGGATGTAAAGATTTCATGTTCATAAAAAGGTTTAACCTATACCAAAAGTTAAATTTAACGAGTCATGCACTGATAAAATTACACATGATTATATGGCATGCCATTACTACTAGTGATGGATCAAAGCCTGTTTCTTGCAGCAGCCACTCGAATATATTGATTGTCACTTGAGCCGAGCTGGTGTATGGAGCGGAGTGCGATAAGTCAACTTCTTACGATAGTGGATGAATAATGTTTCTTGGGTATGTTTCGTGCTACTGAATTACATTAAATGACATTACCTGCTACTCCGGAAAGGGAACAATTTATGCAGTATTGGACACAGATCTTCCGTAATTTTTACTATTACTATTATTAATATTATTATTATTATTAT
Organism: Periplaneta americana; assembly: GCF_040183065.1. Classification (NCBI taxonomy): domain Eukaryota; kingdom Metazoa; phylum Arthropoda; class Insecta; order Blattodea; family Blattidae; genus Periplaneta; species Periplaneta americana. The sequence goes on from NC_091124.1 coordinate 102,423,662, forward strand.
TATTATTATTATTATTATTATTATTATTACAGGAGGAGTAACATTAGTAGCAAAAGAACTAGCTAGATATAGAATCGACTTTTTGGAAGTACAAGAGGTAGGTTAGAAAGGAACGATATATAACAAATACGAGATTACTCGTTGTATTATGGGGAGGGAAACAATAATCACCAACTAGGAACAGGATTATTTTTCCATAAAGGAATAAAATCAGCAGTAACAAATGTCGGATTTATCAGTGACAGGTTTACGCGTTTAGTACTTAAAGGTAGATGGTGCGATATCGTAGTTATAAATGGTGACGCCCCTACAGAAGAGAAAGACGACCATATAAACGACAGAATCTATGAGGAATTGGAACACACTTTTGATCAGTTATCTAGATATCACATGAAAATTTTATTGTGGTATTTAAACGCTAAAGCAGGACGGGAAGATGTTTTTAAACAGACTATTGGAAAAGACAGCCTACAAGTAACTAGTAATGACAATGGAGTTAGGTTAGTCAATTTTGCCAAATTAAAAAATTTAATTGTCAAAAGTACAACATTCTCACAACAGGATATACATAAATATACTTGACACACAACCAAATAGATCACATCTTGATAGATAAAAGAAGATACACTAGTATAGTAGACATTCGAACCTTCAGCGGGCCAGACTGTAATTCTGACCATTATTTGGTAACTGGAAAATTAAGAGAAAGACTATCAGTAGCCAAGCAAGTAGAGCAACAAGTTAATATTAGGAGATCCAATATCCTAAAGTAAAGGACGAGGAAACTGAACAAAATTATCACGTCAAAATTTCAACTAGGCTTTTCCGCTTTAGCAACTTTCGACGGAGTTGACGATGAGTTAGATGTTAATAGCGTGTCGGAAAATATCCGAAACAATATAAAAATTGCAGCTGAGCAGAGCATAATTTATTATGAAACTGAGTAAAAAAAATCAGTTGTTTGATGAAGATTGTTGCATGGTAGTAGAAAGAAGGAAACAGGCAAAATCAAAATTCTTACAGGATCCACTTGAAACGAATAGAGATAATTATTTTAATGAAAGACGTTCACTTAGGATTAAAAAGAGAGATTATTTCAATTACTTACTCAATGAGGTAGAAACAAATATTAAAAATTAAAACATTCGAGATTTATATAGGGATATAAAGGAATTTAAGAATGGATATCAGGCAAGGGTAAACGTGGTCAAGGATAAAAATGGTGACTTGATTGCACACTTTCATTCAATCTAAAACTCTTTTGGGCAACTACTAAATGTAACTTACATAAGCCAAACAGAAATAATCGAGACGAAATTCAAATACAAACTGTTGAGCTATTTATACCCGAATCCACACTTTCAGAAGTCGAAATTGCGATAGGAAATCTGAAAAAATTAAAGTCTACAGGTATCCATCAAATTCCAGCAGAATTAATAAAAGAAGATGGAAGCGCATTATCTAGCGAAATTTATATGCTTGTACTTACTATTTGGGAAAAGGAAATTGTACCAGAGCAATGGAAGGAGTCCATAATTGTATCTATCTTTAAGAAGGGGGACAAGACTAACAGGAGTAACTTTCGAGGAATATCACTTTTGTTGATATCGTACAAAATTTTGTCCAATATTCTTTTGAGAAGATTAACTCCATATGCATATAAAATTATTTGGGATCATCAGTGTGGTTATAGGCATAATAGATCGATTGTTAAGATTTTTTTGTATTCGAAAGGTATTGAAGAAATATGGGAATACAAGCGTACCACACAACAGTTGTTCATAGATTTCAATAAGGCATAAGACTCGATTAAGAGAGAAGTTTTATATAATATTCTTATTGAATTTATTATTCCCCATAAACTAGTTCGAGTAATTAAAATGTGTCTCAGTGAAACGTACAGCAGAGTCCGTCTGGGCCAGTTTCTATCTGATGCGTTTGCAGTTCACTGTGGGCTAAAGTAAGAAGATGCACTATTACCTTTACGTTTTAACTTTGCTATAGATCTAGAATATGCCATTAGGAAAATCCAGGATAACAGGCAGGATTTGGAATTGAACGGATTAAATCACCTGTTTGTCTATGCGCATGACGTGAATATGTGAGGAAAAATCCATTAACTATTAGGAAAAACACGGGAATTTTACTTGAAGCAAGTAAAGATATAGGTTTGGAAGTAAATCCCGAAAGACAAAGTATATTATTATGTCTCGTCACCAGAATACTCTACGAAATGGAAACATAAAAATTGGAAATTTATCCTTCGAAGAGGTGGAAATATTGAAACTTCTTGGAGCAATAGTAATAATTATAAATGGTAATCGGGAGAAATTAAACGCAGAATAAATATGGAAAATGCGTGTTATTATTCGGTTGAGAAGCTTTTGTCATCTAGTCTGCTCTCAAAAAATCTTAAAGTAAGAATTTATAAAACAGTTATATTACCGGTTGTTCTGTATGGTTGTGAAACTTGGACTCTCACTTTGAGAGAGAAACAGAGATTAAGGTTGTTTGAAAATAAGGTTCTTAGGAAAATATTTTGGGCTAAGAGGGATGATGTTACAGCAGAATGGAGAAAGTTACACAACGCAGAACTCCACGCATTGTATTCTTCACCTGAGATATTTAGGAACATTAAATCCAGACGTTTGAGATGGGAAGGACATACAGGACGTATGGGCGAATCAGAAATGCATATAGAGTGTTAGTTGGGAGGTTGGAGGGGAAAAAGACTTTTGAGGGGCCGAGACATAGATGGGAGGATAATATAAAAATGAATTTGAGGGAAGTGTGATATGATGATAGAGACTGGATTAATCTTACACAGGATAGGCTGATGGTGGGCTTTTAATGAGAGTGGTAATGAACCTGCGGGTTCCTTCAAAGTTATAATTAAGCATTATTATTATTATTGTTATTATTATTACTATTAATATTACTATCATCATCATTATCATCATCATCATTTTTATTAATCTCATATCTTCTTTTCCTTGAGATAATATACCCATAATTTGTTGATTATGTGTTGAAGATACATGCCGGGCCGGCTAAGTTTCATACACTTTCAGAAGAATATTAGGAATTACAAATACCAAGACATTCTTTTTCCTTTCCATTTTATCCTACCTCATCTATAATTGTTTTGTATAACCTATAATTTTTCTACCATAAAGTTTTATGACTTTTAATTCACTTAAGCGAGATTTCACCAATTGTTTTTTGTTGTATTATAATTTGTACCTGGAACAATTTTTTAATTGAATCGGTTTTTCAGAACCCTCACAAGTCCATTTTTATCCAAACTATTTATTGTGTTTTCCTGACATTAATACATGTATTTACACCTTTGTAAAGAAAGTAAACATGTCCGCTTTATTTTAAGTGTAGATGTCATGTAGTGTGGGACTTCAATAAAATGTCTATGTTTTCACTTTAAGACGTTTAGAAATTTTCTTTTCATTTTGTGATATGAAGGACAAAATACATTATTTGTACTTAAATAGTTTTGTTATAATCTGAGCTGCCAATTGAAGTCTTCTGGAAATTGTTTCTCAAGATATGAGCTAAATAATGCATTTTTAAATACTTTTGCACGCTAACTATAAAAGTTTTCATTACAGGCAATTCTAAATACAATTTTTAAATTATGTACACTTGCTTCACAATGATTTTCACCTTTATGGAATACGTTATCATAGGTACTTATAACATTAAAATTATTCCTATTTCATGTATTTTTTGTAACAAATACGAAAATAAATTTCCCGAAAGTCATTACACAATAGCGAATTTTGGATACCAGACTGAATTCAACCCAAGCTAATTATACAGAATGACGGATGATAATGGTACCGGTAATGATGATGATGATGATGATATGTATATTTTAAATTTTCTCCTGCGCTACGAGAATTATGGCGAATTACTTTCTATAAGCTGCAACAAAATAATATTATATACTGTAAGTTGCATTACCCACTCGCACATTAAATATCGAATTAAATTGCCCATGTAATTTTTGCAGAAGCAAAACATTTCTAGCCAAGTGATGCATTTGTTAATAAATCTATAACAAAAAGGTTCCATTCACACAGTATCATAATTAACACAACAACACACGGCTTGAACGCAAAGCTTTCAAATAATCATTAGCTGTATTTAATTAACCATTGATCAAATTATTGTTTCGTCAATCGAGTTAAGGGAGTAATTATTCATCTCATTAACAAACGTGCTCACTGCCACTGGGAGTAGAAAGGCTTTCACCTGTTTACATTGTTGTCGGTTGCACAATGGCTAATTCGTCCGAGTCCGCAGTTCGGAGCCTAAAGCACAATGAAACTTCCGCGCTCCGCCATAACATAAAATTTCAATAGTCCTCAGTGAAGTATCGCTAATAAATAAACTTCACGCTAGTCAGGAAAACATTTGTACTTTCCTAGCAATGTTACCGGAATGCAAGTGGTACACAATTGTTTTATACTGTTTCAATCTCATCTTCTTCTCGCCTTTGACTACAAATTTCGAAATGTTAATTTATTAGTTTATGTTGTGCCTTCACTTTTAAAAAGTGACAGGGAATTAATCGAATTCCTATATTGCGTGAAACATTTATAATGCTCTTGATTGTTGGGTAAGTTTCAGACGGGGCCACAGCAAGGCCACTATTTCAGTGGCGCGTTCGTGACGTTGCAAACGGACGACTGTTGAGCCACCAATTTCCTACACCTACACCTACTCAGTCATAACTTTATACAGGCTATGTTACGACAGAATAATAATAATAATAATAATAATAATAATAATAATAATAATAATAATAATAATAACAACAAATAATGATATTACCATGGACTAGACAACTATAAGGGAACAACTTATAAAACTCCGTTGGTCTACGCATGTGTCAATGTTAAAAGACTGACACAATATACTATTCACCTCCTCCTTCCTTTATCAGCCAATAACGAGGGACACAGTTACTTGTGTAGACTTTTAATGAAGCAGAATATTTTCGCAATTTTTATACTTAATAATAACTAAAAAAAAGTTGTAGTCAGATTCTAATAAAGAAAAAAGCATATAGAAGAGTATTGTTTGCTGATTTTTAAGATGTTTGAGTCACTACAATATAACAAATATAAGACTTCTTAATTGAGATTTGTTTTATACCGCTGTAGTGTGGGAAGATACGTTTTTGAAGTAGAAAATCGATCAGCGATAAACTTTTTTTCTTGAAGCGATAAGTGGGTAGTTGCAGTGTATGAAATCTTCTAAATAGATTCTACTTTATGTTGAAAAGACCTCATGTTAATACGAGTATAATGAGTCAACAAGATATCATCCCTTGTTAAGTTTATATCTGATTGCTCGCGGTCCATCAATTATAAAACATTACATTACATATCTTCAATTCCAAACCAAGCTTTAAAAATAAGCATTTATTGTTTTGATTGGTTTCATTTGCTTAAAGGGACAGTTGTCTCCAGTCTATTGGATTGGATAACAGAAATTGGGTCCTCACTTAACGTAAAGGAACGATTGTGTAGCCGCTTTTTCGCAGAATATGAAAAAGACAAATAGAAGAAATGAGTTGAGTACGTTAAAAATAACAAAGAACAATATTTTTCTAGTGCTAATGTGATAGGCAGTGAAACTCGCGGAATAATTTCGTTAGGAGAATAAATCATCAAACAAAGTATTATGGAATAGTCCTCGATTCAGTCTTTCCAAAACTAATGAATGAACCCAGGCTCTTATTCTATTTTTACGTCTATTCTTTCTCCGTCTGAGCAAATTTGCGAAAAGTATATCTGCTTCTACGTCCATATTCACTGGAAGACTGAAAAATTCTCTACAAAAATTTAATGTATTAAGCAGCGCCACTAACGCGCGTTCGCAGCACCACTAGAGCGCCACTAAAGTGGCCACGTCCAAAGGAAACCTTATTGTGAACATAGTTGGGATTGTAAGACTGTTTGGGATTGCAGACTATATCTTGATATTTCTTTTAATGTTTATATTTATAATAATCACATTTAAATTTAACTAGGCCTCATTGCATGAGGCCTAGTCTCGAGACGACAATGCAATTGAAAATCAATACGATTTACACATCAATATGACGTCAATAAGTTGTCTGAAATTATAATGGAAAGCAAGATATCGTTCGGATTCATTTGGAAATTGTCAACACAAATTATGTACTTTAGAAATTATTCCTGTGTTTATACCCTCTGCATTTATTAAACATTCCCATTTTTGTATGAATAATAGTTTTGAATAAATTAACATTAAACTGAATATTTCTTTAAGCTCTTGCATTTACCGTACATGTCCCAGTCTGAGCCAAACAGCGCGGATCATATAATTTGCGTCACGTAAAGCGATTGACTGACGTCATTGTATTAACAGAAAGTATAACCAAGTGATCTCGAATGTAAAGCGCTTAAACTTCTCACATTAAAAACAGTAATACATACATACATACATACACACAAAGCCACACCTGTGGAGTAACGGTTAGCGCGTCTGGCCGCGAAACCAGGTGGCCCGGGTTCGATTCCCGGTCGGAGTAAGTTACTTGGTTGAGGTTTTCTCCAGGATTTTCTCTCAACCTAATATATGAGCAAATACTGGGTAACTTTCGGTGCTGGACCCCGAATTCACCGGCATTATCACCTTCATCTCATTGAGACGCTAAATAACATAAGAAGTTGATAAAACGTCGTAAAGTAACCTACTTAAAATTACATACATTACATACATAAGTGTCCTGCCCAAAGGCAGATATTTCACTGCAAACCCAGCATTTTCCAATCTTTCCTATTTTCTAACTTCCTCTTTAATGAACAGGAGATCGTGTTTCAAAATATAAAGTAGTCTAATACAATAAAATATTAATTTACTTACTAAAATTATATTTCACTAATGTTAGCTTCACCAGAACGTGTGAACGGAGTCGACATTTTCAGTTGACTGTCTATGCCAGTGGTCGTCAGCACTCGCTGAAATGTGCAAAGGGTAAGCGGTGCCGTCCCGTGTGCACCGTAGTGCAGCAGGAAGAGGTAGAGAGCACACCAGCTAGCAGCTACGAGTGTACCATGATGCACTGTGTTTTCTGCGGGTAAGAAACTATAGCCCTAGGGTGCTCAGCGCTGTCGACCGCTGGTCTATGCGATAAACAAATGACGATCGAAAAATATGTTTTATAGTACCGTAAAGAATTTGCAGTTTGAAATGTTGCAAACAAAGAAACAAATGGTAGGAAGATGATAAAACAGAAGAAATGAAGTACTCTAATACAATAAAATTGATACTAATTCACTTAATAAAATTCTAGTTCACTAATATTAGCTTTACTAAAACGTTTGAACGGAGCCGCCATTTTCAGTCGACTATCTATGCAGGAAACAAATGACGATTGCAAAGCATCTATATAGGCCTAGTACTGTAAAGAATTTGCAGTTTGAAATGTTGGCAAACGAAGAAACAAATTATAGGGTAGTGATAAAAATAAACAAATGCTAGGGAAGTGATAAAATTGTGCGATAAGCAGCCATTACTGGTAAAAAGACGTAATTTCGAACCGTTTTATTGGTCAAAAGTAGTATGTCGTAGTAAAATTGTAATAATCAATTTTAATATTTTGAATATTGATCACAAAGCAGATAACAGTGTGGAATTTTGTACAATACTTGCTTTCAATCCGTGAGTTACAACAGGCACTACCGTTCTGAAATTGCCTCTCAAAACTATAACTTTGCTGCCAAATGACGTATCATTATTCATTATATCTTTGAGTAAACAATTTATACACGTAACTCATATATATCAGCAAAACATGATTCATCCCAGATCACTAGCTTTGCTGAATGAACATAAGAAGTCTCTTTGCTATTAACTTTTACACCTAATGAAGAACCTTCATGTAATTTTGAAGTAATTTGAATCGACTGTTTACAGTGCGGCCTTGAGGTAGTAACATTGTTGCGTTACTAGTCCATGCAACAGAAATTACATTTAGCCCCAAATTTGTGCAATTAAATATTGGTAAACAAAGATTTTCCCAGTGCCACCTGGACCATCAATGAAATATGCATTACTGATACTTCCATCATTTGTGTACCAAGTCCATAATGTTAGTAATTATAGTGCGTTGTTCTTCATTTGTTTGGCCTATCATCCGTCTTAACTGATCCTCATTAATTTGTAGAGAGTTTACTAGCACATCAGGCTGTGATGAGACATCAGCAATGGTTAGCATGACGGGAGGAGATATAGAAAGGTCCTGTAATTTTAATGTATCAGGAATTTATTTAAAAGCGAACTGATGAACCATAATCCGGTAGGTAAGTGAGAACGAAGATAATCTTCTGATAATTTTGCCAGGATGTTCTTACATAAGAAAGGGCTTCAAATATATGTAGAGAAATTATACTTTTTGTTTCAATTCTCGTGTTATACTGAAAGTCACATCATTCTCATGCCGCCACGGTGGTCTAGTGGTTAGAGGGCTGGTCTCATGCCGCCACAGTGGTCTAGTGGTTAGAGAGCTGGACTTAAAATCCTGTGTACCAGGGTTCGATTCCTGGTGTACCCCCGATTTATAACTTCTGTTTGGAAAGATTGGGGTCCAGATAGCACAGGGATTTTCTTCGGAAGATCCGGTTGACCTGTGACATCCCAACAAAAATCTCCATCATCATCTCATGTCATCGCGCGTGTAGCGTAGATCAGCTTCCTATGACGCACTCTGGATAACGACCCTCTCGGTAAATTGGTCTACACAGCTGGATTCATATGTGTGTATAACGTGAGTTAAGTAAACGCCATTAGTTAAAAAAAAAAAAAAACATAATTTTCATTTAGGATAAGTCCTATCTGATTTCTTCAAATTCGCATTTTGTTTTTTTGTTTTTTTTTTTTTTTGTCTAGCTTTCTTTCGTTCCTCTACTAAGACCACTGTTTTAGTTATCATTGAAGAACTGTCTTTCACTGTTTATTTATTTTTGCACGATCTTGTTTTTCTTTTGGTGCATTTACAGCTATTGTTGTTAGGCCTTGATAGTTAGAATTCCCACACAGAAACTTGTTGCTAGGGAAACCATTCTTCATAAAATAAAACTTTATTGAAATAGTCCCATAATAGTGCATTTATTGGTACTTAATTATCATTAAAGTGCAGTTTTGCAAAGGTTTTAAAATAATATTGCTCTAAATTTTCAATGCAAAATATATTGTATTGTCAATTTTAAAAACATGATCTTGCAAAAAATGTTTTACAGTACACGTTTGTGAAGTGCATTACAAAATCTCGCTATGCTCGTTTTTCAAACTTTTCCTCGATTTTGTGAAAAGCATTTCCCAACCTTGTATCGTAATATATGAGCCGTTCAGAGCAGAAGTGGTGTAAGTCAAAAATGGGTAAAGAGGGTTAAAGTAAACATTCTGTAAAATACAGCGCAAAGTAGCAATTAATATTCAGTTTATTTAAACTATTAGTAGTCAGAGGATAGCACGAAGGAGATATTAACTGCTACTTTGCGCTGTATTTTACAGAATTTTAACTTTAAACCTCATTACCCAATTTTGACTTACACCACTTTTGCTCTGAACGGCTCATATGTAGCTTGTCTCACGTCACCACATTCCTTTACCTTTATTTAAAATGACAAATATGTACAAAATCTCAATTAGTTTTAGAGAATCCTCTGTGTTTGTACAGTCACAGCAATCAAGAAATTTAAAAAAATAATACATTTCCTGCTTTCACAACTTTAGCACTGAATATTTTCTATAATCATGTAGATTATGCCAATTTTCAATGGCGTCTCCACAACATCGCATAAAAATAAAAGACTACGTATTAATTCAGCTTTATTGTTTTTTTTTTATTAAAATATTTGGTATAATCTGTTCACCTTTTACTTAAACTGAAATATCTCGAGAATTACTGCAGCTACGGTAATGTTCACAGGATTGCCAACCCTCCCCTATTTCCAGGGATGTCCCGTATTTGCTCTTAATTTTTAACAGTCTCCTGGTTCCCGTATTTTTCTTCTCTTCGAGCATTTTTCTCCCTCATTTTTGCATAATGTAAAAATCATTATTCTAAACATTTGGTTTTGCCGTGATTGATGAGTATTTCTATGATGGATTTTCTTGTTCAAGAGATGCATTAAAATGTGCAGTCATTTTAGAAGGTAACGCTTGCTAGAAATGGATTTTTGTGTGTTTAAAATCAAATAATATTAATATTATAATTTTGGAAAAACTGACTACTTTTATTCCAAGTACACCACGTAGTAATGCTCATACAAAGAGGGCGTCTCATCTCATAACAGTAATTGGACAGGTGTTCGAAACAGGAGCAGGACGCATCTAAACAAACCAGAGCTGCAAACTGCAGTAGACTTCAACTATTATGCGAGACAAAATCTATCTGAAAATACTTTTAATTTAAACCTATATGCCGAAGTGTGGAATAAAGTTGTGTTTAATAAGTGAACGGAATGATTTGCCAATTTTCTATGGAGCTTTCTCAAACACATGCTTCATCATAACTTGGTCCATATTGATAGAATCAAATAAATTTTGACCCAATCGATAATACGTACCGTCTCCAGCGTTTTAAGCCTCAGTACGTTATCGCAGCTCCATTAAATCTCGAGATATTTCAGTTTAAGTAAAAGGTGAACAGATTTGTCAATTATTTTAATATAATTAGATTTCAAACCAGTCATCATATACCTAAGAGGTAAACACTCAAACTGCCTGATTTCAGCCTATTGTTTTTTATTGTTGCATCATCATAACATTATTTAATTTGTAAGATATTAAATAAAATACTGATTTTAAAAACAAAATGAGATAATATAGATGATTTATTAACAACAACTTACATATAATTTCAGTAATGAACAATTAACCTAAAAACAGGATTACCAACTGATTGGTTTAAACTCACAACATCAAGGCTTTGGTTTAAACAATAGTTTAAACTAATTTATGTTCAAGCAAGTGTTGAAAATATGGAGCATGATTTAAGGTATGAATTAAATTGTAAACAGTTTAAATTAAACGCAGTTTTAACTACTATTGAGAATACGGCCCGACAGTATCTTCCTATCGTGTTACGTTGAAGCCATAATTGTAGACAGGTTTGAAATTTCATGCATTATGAGTCTTCATATCGCCAGTCTTCAATTTAAAAGAAAAGTAGCGTGATTTTAGCACTTAAACAATTTCCACGTAGGTTCATAGGGAAGCTCAACTGAGACGTCCGCGTTGCGGTGATTACATTTCTAAGTGCGTATCTAAGGACTGTCAACTCTATCCCTTCTCTTTTAGAACTTCGTATTGATCACAGCCTGCTCGTGGATTTTGTCCACACGTGACACATACTGACCCGTTCACACCACAAAGCACTTCCATCACCCAAATGATAAATATGTCACACCACCACAGCACAGCCGGCAGTTTGTACTTCCGTGAATCCCATTCAACGTATACAAGGGTGACAAAACTCCTTCAAAATGTACAAAAGTAATAGAACTATATTTTTACTTCAATAACTACAATTAAGTTAGTAACTTTCACGGTCAGATAAATTATTTTCTACAGGAATTTCTTCCTGAAAGTTGAAATTTTAACTTTAGACAAGCATGTTAAAAATTGACTATTATAGTAGCGTGCGAAAAGAACTTTTAACGCCAGTGCCAAAAGTATTTTTAACACTTTCAACTGTTTACACAGATTGTCAGTTATTTCCCACCAGATGTCTCACGGCAGCAATCGCAACCGATCAATAAAGCGGCTGAAGCAATATCAAGCCTGCTTTTGAAAATGACTGCGCGTATGGTTAAAAAACGTACAAAAATTAAATAATTGCATACCTGAAGGACTAATTTAATGATAACTATGTCAAACAATTCATAATTACCTGAAATTACCTGAAATTATAAAAAGAATAAAGGATAAACGGTTTTGAACTGGTAACCTCTTGGTCTGGAATCCAATGCGCTACCACTCAGCTTTGCTATGTCTTACCCGGCATAAACAGAAGCCATAATCATACTACTGTATCCTATAATTATCGACCACTTCTACAGAATCGTTATTTTCAATCATTTCTTAGCAAACAAGCACTAATGAGTCAGTTTTAAACGTAAGTACTTTGTGTGATAAAAAATTAGCATTTGCAACTAATCACTACGTATAATGAATTGAAGAACCTAAGAAAACTTGAAAAGTTTGAAATATAGACCAATATGAAACTTGGAAGACAAGTATAAAATCAGTAGATAGACACTTATAATAGTAGGCTACTGTTACTACTTTAAAATTAATTTTATATACATGTATGAAAAATAATAGAAGTTCTGAGTCAAATAATAATAATTTATGTAACTACTAGTGTATAATGTTTGTAATTATGGCACGAGTGGATGTTTTCACGAGTGTTTATAATGAAGATAATGCAGTGTTACATACAACGTTTTATGCTATTCTAGCATTGAAATATGTAGAAAAAAACTAATTTTAAATATACAAAATGTAATGTTATGACGTAGTAGAGACATGCATACTGGATATGACGCAATCTATTGCATGGTTGCTAAGTAACCATTTTTAAGAAAATTTGTTGTTGTCTTGAAGCTTTTTCTTACAGATGCGTTGTATAAAATTGTGTTGTGATGACGTCATTGAATACTAGTTGCTAGGTAACCTTTTCTGGCTCCAGTGCCAAAATTAGGCCAATTATGCACGATTTATAGCGTCATAAAAAGGGCGTTTTAATGTTACGATTGCATAAAGAATTATTCACTTTATTTGTTCCTTATTCACTTTCATTTGTTCCTAAAAAGTGTAAAATAATTAAAAAGAAACATCAGCTTTGAGTTGAGAATTTTTACACAATTGTATCATATAAAGTGACACTTCTGTATATAAATGTTATTTTGAAAGTGTGTACATTTTAATGCCACTACAAACAACTTCGACAAGAATAAATTATTGTGAATTTGAATAGAGCCCGGTCTATTGTGTTGCTCTAGAAATACATCATGCTGATTTTATGACATGTCTTAAGCAAACATATCTTTATGTCTATGACTTCTTTTAAATATATACGATATTTGGAGCCAACACGATAACGTGGAAATAATGGAATTATTTCAGTGACAATAGAAACACACACATCTGCATTTTCATAAAAAAAATCTCACAAGACGTCCCTTAAGGTACGGTTTGTTTATGGCGATCATCGTCGGACGCACATCGCCGGCCATTATAAACGCTGGCGATGATCGCCGAGAAGTGATTTCTTTATTGACGCACATCGCTGTAAATTCTCATTTGTTTATTCCTTCATCTGGTCAAGTAAATTAATGTAGGCCACGGACATAACCTAAAAATTATAATGAATAAATCCAAGATAATGAAGTTGCTATTTATTCTAGAAGAGGGAGATGACGATATCAAAATCTCGCATGCGTATTATAAAAGGAACAAGCTACAGGCTAATGAAATATTCAGGAATAGGTTTACAGAATTCTGTTTTAACACAGTGATAATGAGACATCTTTATAAAATCGCTACAAAATTTAAGGAATATTTTAGACTCTCACCTGACCAGTTTGATTATGTTTTAAGTTTAATTGCAAATGACAATGTTAAATTACCTACAAATTTTGTCAAGATCCCCGTAATTCCAGTTGAAAGATTGGCAGTAACTCAGGTTATGAACTGATTATTATTATTATTATTATTATTATTATTATTATTATTATTATTATTATTATTATTATGATACTGTATTACATTACATGGTGTATTCCAAACAATAATTAAAAAAAAATTGGCTAAACTAGCCCTGAGGTAGTTCCCTTCGTAATCCGCTTATACACTTTACATGTACGAACATGTCATAGGTTAGGTTTGGTTCGTTTGGGCTTTTATTATACCTTGTATATACGATCAACTACCTCTCTAAAAAAAAAAAAAATCGCTATATTTCAGAATACCGCGCAAGTACTTAGGTACGAAGACTGTGCAAATTAAAAGTAATTAAAAACATGTTTTTATTGTTGGTACAAGATAGATAGTTAAATAACTACATAAAAAGAGATAGTTAAAAGACATGTAAAATAAATTTTAAAATGTAGGCCTATATGTGCATATAATGTAACAAGATCTACCTATGTACTCGTATACATAAATATTGTATGTTGATAAGCGAGTGATTGCTATATGACCCGAGGTCAATGCTGCCATTCAACTTTATATAATAACGCACTGCAGCCAAAAGATTATTATTGTTATGGCAGCCGAAATCTAGTGCAAGGGAGCTGGTGGAAAACTTATAGAAGAGAGAATTTCCCCCTTATCCAACACTGAACGAAATTCTCTGGGGCTCGGGCGTGATAAAAATGTAGTATGTAATGTAAGGGTTTATTGTTTAATTTGTTTATTAATTCACATGCTCATATTAAAAAGAGCATTATGTTGCGACACATATTCAATAATAATTTCGTCTTCAGACCGCGAAAAATTACAAAACATCTTGATTTGTTTTGCAGCCAAAACGTACAGACGTGGTTAACATGTACAGATTAGATATTCGATATTACAACATGACCTTGTCTAAATATCGATTATTGAACACGAATGCGGCGATGTGCGTCCTGAATTTGCTTCAGAAGTAACCTCCAACGATCTGCGTCGCGTCCAACGAACTGCGCTGGCGATCTTCGCTGTAAAGAAACCGTGCCCATTCATTTCAACTGCTAGCAACTCCGGCGACAATCGCTGGCGATGTGCGCCCGGCGATGATCGCCGTAAACAAACCGTACCTTTAAGTCGAACTTCAATCTCTTTGATTGTAGCCATTAGTGTATTGATATTATTAATGCAGTGTCGTTTCTGTGAAATATTGAACCTGCTCATGATGTACAGATACGGTTAATGGAAAATAATTTTAAAGTCTTTCAAAAGAGAAATATCAATAAAAAAACATATAAATCACCATATTTGCAATCACTACGAGGAGTTTCAAAGAGTAATGATATACCATACATATTTTTCCGCTGTGAACCCATAAATTTTATTTCCAGTTGAGACAGTTTTGGTCACCCATTCTGTAGAGAAGTCGGAAGAATATATATAGACTTACAACTGAAGAGTGTTGGTGACCTTTTATCAAACTTTTCTCGTACTTGGCTAAATGGCTGTTTTCCACTAAATTCTGCTCATAACGAAATACATGAACCATATACAAACCGAAACTATATATGATTCGTGATAAGACGTTACTATAGTGTCTTCAAATGCCATTGCGAGAGAGTTCTGGAGGGGAACCTCGAATTTTGTAAGTAACGAAGTAAAAAGCCTGTTCCTCATCCATTCTCATACGCACTGGTTGACTCAAAGTGCACTGGCAACGGCACTTCCACTGAGTACTGTACTAATTTATATAACATTACGTTAATCATGGTATGAGAATACCAGTAATATAATTGTAAATACAGAGTGTTTAAAAAACTATCCAATTTTAAGGAGGTGATAAGATGCATCAAAACAAGAAAAAATGTCTAATAAACATGGGTCCTACAACACATACTTTCTGAGACCTGAAACTTATTCATAGGAGATGCTCAATGTCGTCCATTCATGGCAATGCATTCCTCTGCTCTAAAATACAGCAGACTTCCAGATAATCATACCGTAGTTGATGGAATACTGATACGTCGCAAGGAATACTGAAAACAAAGGTTTCGTTGCGGATATAAGCGGGGCTCAGCAGACATGGTGTTGTGAATATTTGTAATCAGCATATGTGCGCTGATGAAAATCCCCATGCAGTTGAATAAACAAGGCATCAGCTCCGATTCTTAATCAACGTATGGGCAAGCGCTCTTGGCTTTAGATTAAGGGCCATACGTGCTACCACAGAGATTAACTGGGGCTCGTAATCAAGATTTTCTTATTAATGTATTGTTTAGCTTGCTGGAGTATGTGCCATGTCAGCAAAGACTACAGATGTGGTTCATTACGATGGCACACCAGCACATTTTCTCCGCAATGTGCGTGAGCACTTAAAGCTAACATTTCAGAAACGCTGCTTTGATTGGGGAGGCCCCACATCTTGGCATGTTCGTTCCTCAAACCCAAATCCCCAGGACTTTTGGTTATCAAGAGAAACCAGATTAATTTGAAAGAGTACGTGTTTCCTTACGCCGAAAGGCAGAGGAATGCATTACCAATGGACGTCACACGTCCTGTGAACAAGTGTTCAGATGTCAAAAAGTATTTGTTGTAGGACCCATGGTAATAGACATTATTTTCTTGTTTTGATGCGTACTAGCACCTCCTAAAATATTGGATACTTTTTTTAACACCCTGTATATTGCAACTATTTTCTTAATGTTTCTCTTAACTATTAAACAAATTAAATATGCTGCAATTCTATATAGTCATTTCTTACACACTCCTGGCATGGTTTATTCAAAGTTCATATTATGAAGTTTTCAGTCAAGTCACAATATAAAAAATGAGTGTTGCGATAATAAAACGCACTTAGTCGTTACACATTTTAAGCTCTTTACAATAACTTATTGTGTTTTTGTTTTTTCATACTCCGAATGATTGTACTCTTCACAGTTCAATTTGTCGAAAAAGTCATACAAGGTTGATGGTAGTACATTCATTCATTTAGTGTACTGTCCAAGGACAGGTCTTTCACTGCAAACCCAGCTATCTCTAATCTTTCCTATTTTCTGCCTTCCTCTTTGATCCTCATATGATGCATATATCTTAATGTCGTCTATCATCTGATATCTCCTTCTGCCTCGAACTCTTCTCCCGTTCACCTTTTCTTCCATTGCATCCTTCAGTAGGCAGTTTCTTCTCAGCCAGTGACCCAACTAGTTCCTTTTCTTGTTCCTGATCAGTTTCAGCATCATTCTTTCTTCACCCACTCTTTCCAACATAACTTCATTTCTTATCTTACCTGTCCACTTTACACGCACCATTCTTCTCCATATTCACATTTCAAATGCTTCTATTCGCTTCTCTTCATTTCGTCTTAAAGTCCATGTTTCTGCCCCATACAATGTCACACTCCATAACGCTTCTTCACTACTGGCTAACGAACTTCAGGTATTTCTAGTTTAAAATAACTTTTCTATCGCTTGAGTTATACGCCTATAGTAAAAATTAGATACAAGTGTGGTTAAATAAGTTTTACAGGCTTGTATACGTGACAACTAGATTAAAATGAGAAAATCTACCTACAACTAAAATTAATTTGTTGTAAAATAATGGCATTGATATTAATCTTACCTAAGAATATGGCTAAAGTTGTGAAGGAGCGGCGGTCATAAGTGGAAAAATTTATGAAGAAGAAGCCTATCTTTAAAGAGACCACCCTCTAGCTCTGTACGTTCAGATATATTCTCATAGCTTTCCATTTTATTGTGAGTTCAGTTAGCAACAGCAGTCAGAAATTTCCTGAAAACCATATAATCTGCACACAACTTTTTATATGAGAGGCTATTCGGCAAGAAACAAAAAAAAAATAAATAAATAAATAAATAAATAAATAAATAAATAAATAAATAAATAAAATTGAAAATAATTGTGTTCAACCAGGGTTGAACGTCACCAATTCGTCTCAGTTTATTGCGAGTATCGAAAAGGAGTGTGAGATGAATTAGAAAAAACTCTTCGTTGCGACAGTGAAAAATGTTAGCTGAAGTTCCTCAAGCAACGAATAACAATAAAAATTTCAAAATTCAAATTTGCTGTCAAACTCTTTCGCAATGCCATGCTACCACTTTAAATGTTCTGCGTGCATGTATTCAGCGAGAGGACCTGTGTGTATCTAAAGCTATGCTCCTTGCAAAATTTCCAAATAGCAAGTAAACAAGAGACGTCGTCTAGTAGTGTGTGTTTTGTAATATGTTTGAGGAAGGAAAGTGTTTTGTGGAGGTTAAAGACATCGCTCTTCGTGCTTCAAAATTAAGTAAGAAGTAGGATTAGAGAAGCAATGTCAAAATAGAGTCGTCAGAAGAATATTACTGTGTTATGATGTTTATAAAATTTTATATGAACTTAACAGCCATAGTGGACCTAGATCAATTCAGAATGAAAAAATTCTTAATAGTTTTGACTCATTATCTAAAGACAGGCAAATTTAAATTGAGCCAATTATCGGACATATACAAAACATGAGTCTGGCCTGAATGCTTCAATGAATAAGAAATCATAACAGAAGTGAAAATTTGTCAAAGGACAATAGGGTATTATTACGCAAAAATGACACAACTTCCATGTTTTTTTAATTTTATTTTAGTTGGTTATTTAACGATGCTGTATCAACTACTAGGTTATTTAGCGTCGATGAGATTTGTGATAGCGAGATTATATTTGGCGAGAGGAGGTAGAGGATTCGCATAGATTACCTGGCATTTACCTTACGGTTGGGGAAAAGCTCGGAAAAAACCCAGCCAGGTAATCAGCTCAAGCGGGGATGCAATCCGCTCCCGAACGCAACTTCAGACCGGCAGTTAAGCGCCTTAACCGACTGAACCACGTCGGTGGCTTCTTCCATGTTCTGAACATTGAAAGATGTGGAGCGTTCTTCAGTGAAAGACATTATGAAAACCTAAACTGTGCAAAAATATTGCTCTCCATTTTATGCTGGCTAAAACTGTATATATTACAAATTGCATACAGAAAGAAACCTGATTGGTCTTAACAACTTTACCTTTGTTATTTGATGAAGTTTCTGGGCCAGTTTTCTTGTGACAAACAGATATAGCGGACGTAACCTTTCAAGTATTACTATATTTTTCTGGAATAGAATAGGCCTGTGCATGTAGTTCCGATAACTTGGCGATATTAAGTTGGAGTGCACGGTGGAATACACAAAAGCCTGCTTCTGGAAAATTAAACTATTAAATTGCGACCAAGTATTTAACATGGAACACTGAAATGTTTTGTCATTGAGATACATGTTCACTTTTTATTTTAACTGGATTATTAATAATAAAAACTATGTAAATAACTACGTGTTTTCTAAAAAAAACTCCCAGTAATTATTTGCATCGATTTCCCTTTCAGAACTCGTGTACTTATCAGCAACAGATCGCGAAAGCGCCTTATTTTGTCTTGTACGGAACATATTATTGCAGAACATGTAAGAAAAAGTTAAAAGTGTCTAATTAAAAATTCTGAAAAACACTTGTGTTTGGACTCTTCCCTCTGTGGCTATCACTTCACAGATGCAAAGTTTTTTTTTTTTTTTTTATTTTTTTTTGGACGTCAAGGGTGATTATGCAATTAATGTGTTTTGCTTATAACGTGAACCAAATCACAGAAATCGTACCCTAGACACATTTTTGTTATCAAATCAACGATTGTCGGAAATATCCTGTGAGCATATTCATTTGAACGTAGGAGGAATAAAGCTAATTCAGTAAGTTTTGCAAGAGTTGTGAACTTCCTTTTGCCTTTGAAGTCTTCCTCTTTGGAAACGTAGTTTCACAGTTCATGTAGTTCCATGACAGAAATGTCCTACAAATACTTTTCATCAAAATAATGTGGCAAAACTCTCCCATTCCACTACTAACCCATTCACATAAACTCAGATAGCGAAGTGCTCCCCTAAACTAGCGAGATAACTTATAATTTGTCTAGACTCTGCTCTTAAGACTGATTTCCATTTACTTCAAGAGTAATATGAGTGGAAACCTGTTCTTTATTAAGAGAAGAAGAAAAATATAAAAATATTAATTAGTTTTCTTGATCTCTTTCTTGCTCGAAGGAGGATTTTCCAACACTGTCGCATTCAGGACGAAGGAAAACTTAGTTGGCGGTATGAAGTTTTGTGGACTTGATACATTTAGTTTATCTATGTCGTACTAAGCATTTTGGATGAAGAAGACTTAACGAAGTTTCTTCATCAGTTTAATACTGTTTTCTGAAAACATGTGAAAGAATGCTTTCCTATCGTGAAACATAGTTTTGAAAGGTAAGGGGACTCATACACCTAACTTGAGCTGTGATAATGCATTTTATTTTTAGTAACAATATTCATACAACTACATGGTACAGCGAAACATGTTTTTTAAATAACAATAGTTGAGTAGATTTACAAGTTAAACAAAATTTCATTAATCTACACACATATTAGAAAAATTCTGGACAATAAATAGAACATACCATAGGCTTTCTCTCAGTAAATAATTTATTATTATTATTATTATTATTATTATTATTATTATTATTATTATTATTATTATTATTATTATTATTATTAGATTAATTTTGAATAAAAAGGAAATTAATGTTACACATTTATATCCTAGCATTTAACGAAGAATACAATTTCAAAAAAATATATCAAATTACAAATTTTATTTGTATATGGAGCTAACATTATAGCACACTTTGTAAACTACTACTAAAATACACAGCTCAAATAAATTATATTTACGCACTTTTATATTCGCATATATCCTAACTTGTATGTCTAACTTTCAATACCAATACCTTCTCCGTCCTGCACTTTGTTACTAACTAATTTTTTCCTGCGCTGCCTGAGTCGATAGCACATTCCTCTTTAAAACATGCTTCACATATATATATATTTTTTTTATTTCATGTTCATAGGACTTTTTGACAAACATTTCCTTGGACGATCACTCAAGAGTTAGCGGAAGAATTTGACATATTATTGGGCCAAATACTAAAATAAAGAATGATGATGTACAGTAGTAATAATATCTTATACTGCATAATTATTCTATCGTACGTATTAATAGCAAGATGACAGTTCTTAACTATTGGCGCTAGTTAAATAAGACAAAAAACTGGACTATTTCTTTCATTGATGTTATTTGCATTTCTTAGCGTAACGATTAATATATGCCATGGACTTCTTTCTTCGATGTCTGAAATAAATTATTACTTCTTCCAATTACGTATAATTAAACAATAAGCGAACTTTATAATTTGTACTATCTTGGTGTTCAGATTGATATAGAAATATATCTTTAGTAATCTCAGACCTCGTGTGACATTTATTAGGACTATTTCGTGAATAAAATAAAATTATAAATGATATATCCCTAAAATTCGCTCAACAATTTTTAATAATTGTGTCTTTATGAATACTTAACCCATTCAGACATTGTGAAGTTGAAATAGAAGAGTATCGATTAATGCAATAAAGAAATTGGATGTAATTCAGTAATTCCAATTGCAAAGAGCGAAATACAGGTTTAACAATGTTAATAACATTTACTGCATTTTTCTCTTCTTATTATAACAGAAATACGTTTTCACTATCTGCTGAAATCATAATTTAATTTAAACACCTTATAATATAATTATAAATAACCTGATTAATACATTAATTAAGTGAAGAATTGTTGAAAACGCATTTATCAAATCTGAATGAAGGAGTGTAATTTTTTTTTTCAGATAGCGTACAACGGACATGGAATTAGAAGATGAAGATGTGGAAGTAGAATTTCACACTTTATTTAGTACTTCGTCGTTACATTACACACTACACTGAGAACTAAGAACTAGGCCTATGTCATATTTGTGGAAACAGCTATATAGCAATACTTATGTATTCACACTACAGCGAGACATGTTGCTACACAGTGACGCCATCTCTGTATTGATAATTAAAATACTTATTTTATTACGCCATACGGAAGGCAGTTTGTATGTAATATACAAGGTCTTTGGGTTTGATATGGGCTGATGTTAAGTTACATACATTTGAACATCTGACTTTCTATTAATTGTTTAATTTCATTCACTTCATGCAACTTTTATGGGCTACAATTAGGTTAGATACCTGTGGGCGCGGGACCATGTGTCAGTTGTGCCTTATTTCGACCGTAACTCCGTGCTACAGGAAAGCATTTTCCATAGATCGACAAACGCATTCTCGCTGTAGTGTGTAACGGGACTGAAGTTGCATTTACACAGTTCAATTTTCCATGCGCGTATGCATGTAGTCTGGGAAAAATATTGAAATGATCAAGTTTAAAGAGTACTTTCAATTAAGACGCATGAAGATTTTGTGTCTAAGTCACATAGTGCGCTGTTTTGAACATCGTCTTCACTGCGTAATTATATAATTAATATTAGCAACAAATCTTGCATTCATTCCTTGAATGCGTAAAGTTGAAGGAACAGTTTAATCGTGTATATGCATCTTAATGAATTCATATTCATCAATTTACGGGGAAACAGTTGGTGGCACCGACTAAACAAAAGAACGATCATGCGATAAACTGATACCGATAAATCTAGCTGCAAAAATTATCGCGATTTTTGACTGTGATTGGTTGGAATTCAAAATTTCATTGCACTTCATTGGTCGAAAATGGAATGACGATATATAAACGAAATAGTCATAAGTAACATCGCTACGTTGAGACACAAACTAACTGCCTGAATTTTGTTAAGCCAGCCTAAAAAGTAAAGCATGCACGTTTGGAAAGGGATTCCTTGCTCAGTGACACAGTTTCTCTTCCTTGTGACACGTCTATGATCTCGGCGGTGGAGCGATTTATTGCATCTGTAGTCTCGAGAGTGATCTCTTTGCTCTGACGAGCATTTACTGAAAATTAATGATGTGATGCATTGTGAACACAACGAATGAAGGTAGCATACGCGTCTTCTTCTCTCGAAAAAAAAAATGCGTCAAAACATGTTCTCAGTTTCACAAGTTGTCTTTAAAAATAACGCGCGTGTAAAGCCTTGGTTTTTCTGAACCGATGCATGCCGACTACACGAGAGATAGTGAGTGGTTTCTATAACTGTGAGGTGACTGCTCTATCAGAAACTGGATAATCCGGGAACATTCTGCGAAATTCATTGCAACATTTTCTAAAATATTATCACTTGTTAAACGTATCCTTATAAAAATTAATGCACTCATCTTTATTTCTTTATTTATTTCAAGTTTAAAATTTTCAAATTTGAAATGCGTCGAAAGATACTATAACATGTTCAAGTACAAATTTATAAAGGGTGTTTCCGAGCTGGTGTTACAAATTTTAATGGATGATGGCGAAAGGCACATGTATCAATTTGAGATAAGTAACCCTGGTCCAGAAATGACCGAGTCGAAAGTTACAAGCAAAAATAGTTCTGTGGAAATGAAATAATTTTATTCCTCTGTACACCTTATTTATGTGTATTTATCTGTACATTTTACATATACTGTATTCATGTGACGTTGTTTACGTTGTCTACTGAAGGATGGGGTCAGAAACTACACTAAAGCACTGCAGATAGTGTAATGCGTAACGGACATGGTCGGTCCCTGATATGTACGTCTGTAGACAGCAGTTTATGTGTACAAGTTGCAGTGTCCAGTCGATCAGTCCTAGTGAGATGGAGGAGTACACGAGAGCGGAATAAGCAGACCTGATTTTCGAATACGCATGAGCCAATGGGAACAGTAGACAAGCTCACAGACTGTATCGGTGCAAGTATCCACGTAGGAGACACCCGGCCCATATCATTTCTCCACGACTGTTCCAAAAGTTAAGGGAAGGAGGGCACGTGGTGCCAAATTACAATTCCATTTCCACACAACTATTTTTGCTTATAACTTTCGACTCAGTCATTTCCGGACCATGGTCCCTCATCTCAAATTGATACATGTGCCCTTCGCCATCATCCCTGAAAGTTTGTAATACCACGTCGGAAACACCCTGTATAATAATATAGAACAGAACATATAATACAGAATAATACATCAGATTACAAAATATAATTACAACAATAGAAATAGAAATAAAATAATACAATCAATATAAAAAGAGGATGCAATAATATTAACAAAATTTCAGGACCGAATGAGCAGCGCTCGTGTTCTGTAGCAGTTCAGATATATTATTACAATATAAGAGAAATATAGAAAATAAAATAGGAACTAAAATAAAAATTCTCAAAACTACAGTTAATTTTTTTTTTCGGAACTGTAATACTGTACACTCACATCGTCAAGGCTTATCTAAGAATAAGAAATATTGTACTAGTTAATAATATTTTCGCAGTAAGTCAAATTATCTATTAACGTAACAAAAACCTGTATTCTATACGAAGTGAAGTATAAAATGTATTAATAGTGTGTGTGTGTATATATATATATATTGTATAGTTGTATTATACGAGTATAGTTGTATGGTTTATATATATATATATATATATATATATATATATATATATATATATATATATATATATATAAACCATACAACTCTACAAGGCTTGTCTGCTAAAAACTTCAGCATATTTAACACAAGAAAACATTATACAGAATTTATACATAATTTTCTCTCATAGAGCAAGTCTTTCACTGCAAACCCAGCATTCTCCAATCTTTCTTAATTTCATTCTTCCTCTTAGAATCTCCGCATACGAGCCATATACCCTATGTCTAAATCTTATCTAGCATCTTATATCTTCTTCTACCTCGAAATTTTCTTCCGTCCACCATTCCTTTCACTATGTCCTATCAGCAGGTAGTTTCTTGTTAACCAGTAACCCAGCCAATTTCTTCTTCTCTTCCAGTTTAATTTCAGCATTATTCTTTCTTTACTCATTCTTTCTAGCACAACTTCATTTCTTATTATCTTCCATTCCACACCCTCAATTCTTCTCCATACCCACATTTCAAATGCTACTATTCGCTTCTCTTCATTTCATTGGAATGTCCATGTTTCTCACCCATACAATGCCATACTCAAAACAAAGCACATCACTAGTCTTTTCTTTAGTTACTTTTCCAGAGGTCCGCAGAAGATGCTCCTTTTTCTATTAAAATCTTTCGTTGCCATTGCTGTCCTCCTTTTGACTTACTGACAGCAACTCATGTTACTATTTATAGTACACTCCAAGTAGTCTATTTGAAGTTTTTAACTGATTTTCTGCCTCATTTCGAATTCTCATGTTACCTTAGTCTTATTAACAATTTATCTTCATCCCATACTGCTCACAGCTGTCATCATTTAGCTTCAGTAGTATATCCCTAACTATCATCTCCTTTCCTGCTAACACCACCATATCGTCAGGAAATGATATACACTTTATTCTTCTTCCTCATAGTCTACTATCACCCCTCTAATGGTTTGAAAGCTGTTCTTCAGGAATACTCTAGATAGATGTTGAATAGGGTACATTGTCGTACTCCTTTTCCTATTCCACTTCCATCTGAAATTTCTTCTCCTGTTCTGAATTTGACTCGTTTTTTTCATATAAAGATTACTTAACAGTCTCCTCTATTTCCAAACGACACCGCTTTTCATCAGGGTCCCCATAAGTTTATCCAAATCCAATCTGTTAAAAGCCTTTTATAGGTCACAAATTCTATTATATTCTTACGTCTTTATTTTTCAGTAGGTATCTTTAGCAGATTGCTATCAGCAGTCGAATTCCATCTCTCATACCTTTTCGTTTTCTGAAGCCAAATTGTTCTGACAACTCTCCTACCGTCTTAAAATATGAACGTCTACTAGTAAGTTATTAGCCGAGTGAATATCATGCTGATAGCCTGAATTCTTTGGCATTATTTTTGTTCGTTGTTCGCAGCAATACTCTCTAGTCTTCATCCATACATTTCAGTAAGTCGATTGGGATTCCATCAAATATTAATTTTATTGTCAATTTCGCTTTGCTAACTTCCTCAAAGTCAATATAGTTAAAAAGATAATAGTTTCACTACCTACTTTTCGCACCTCTTAATACACTCAAAAGAAAAAATGACTACTTTCGTGATTTTTTCCAGCTTCTTCACAGTGACTCATTTCAATCTGGAAATATTTATTTCAACAAATTAAACAGCAAGAAAAGCCTAAAATGTAGGTGCTAGCAGTGGCATTAATAATTATTACATTTAACTAGTTTCGCTTTTCAAATATTTCGGGAAATGAAGTCTAGAAATTACTAGAATACTAGAAATTAGATATTTGTTGCAGTACTAGTACCAAATTTTGTTTGGATTATTCTTGTGAGTATTTTGCTACTTATGTTTAATTTTTTGAGAATTTTGAACAGATGGATCAGTTATAGAATTCTTCTTCTCTTCAAATATTTTATTACTGTACTTTGCGGTCTTCTAATGGGATCACTTTTCCGTTGAATAATTTCGATGGCAAAATTGTTTCGGGGCCGCGTATCAAACCCAGGACCTGTGATTAAATGTACCAACGCTCTACCAACTGAGCTACCCGGGAACTCTACCAGACACCGATCAAATTTTTCCCTCTATATCCACAGATCTCAAAGTGGGCTGACAACCGTCGGCAACCAACATTGAGTGCACACTAACTCTGTGTGACTTAAATTATGGTTTCCTGTTAACGAACAGTGACGTGTATTATGCAAATCAAGCTTTGAGGTATAATTCCCTGTAAAGTTGATTTGAATAATTTCGAGGGAAAAATTGTTCCGCTCCAATTTTTCCATCTATATCCACAGATCTCTTTGGTCGGTGTCTGGTAGAGTTCCCGGGTAGTCCAGTTGGTAGAGCGTTGGTACGTTTAACCAGAAGTCCCAGGTTCGGTACCCGGCCCCAGAACAATTTTTCCCTCGAAATTATTCAAATCAACTTTACAAGGAGTTATATCTGAAAGCTAGATTTGCATTTTTCTGTTCATCACCAATTCTTTTTATAAAGTACACTTTATTCAAATAATTAGATACTACGCTAGTGAAATACAAACTTGGTTCATTTCCTGTAAAATATGACTGTGACGATGTCACATAGGTAGTTACTTTTATTCATTCCTTCATTCATTGGTTCATAGCCGTTATTTTGAACTTGTGAAAGTCCAGGCCCCGCTTCCCTCCTTCCCGTCATGCACTGCTTCGCACCCGAGCCTTCCTGATTGAACCGGATACTTGCACCTATTACTCCTGTGTTCGTTATAAGAAGCAGTTAGTTCTCGTTTACAATCGAGGAGTAAACCAGTAGAGTATTGTAACCTGTTGCACTTTGGTATCTAATCGTCTGATCATGTTTACTTTACTTTTATTACATTTTTTCTATGTGCGTCTGTTTTTAATTGTTTATTTTACGACACTATCAACTGCTATCATCTAGCATCTGAGTGAAATTAAGGTAATAATTTCAGCTCAATGATTCCTGCAAAAAACTAGCCAGCATTTGTTCTTAATAGGCTGAGAAAACATACCGGAAAAAACCTCTACCAGGCACGTTGTCCAGACTATGACTTGAACCCTTCTCCGCTCGTTTCACGGTCAGACATACTAACAGTTACTCCAGACCGGCAAACTTGTACGTCTTTGTGAGTAGTTGGTTGAGGGTGTTTCCGGGGTTTTACCTCAGAATCCGTTAAGATCAAATGCTGGGTAACTTTCAGCGTTAGACCCTGGACTCATTTCGCTGGGATTATCACCTCCACTTAGACGCTAGATAACCACCGCAGTTGATAAAGCGTTGTAAAATAAACCAATTAAAAAAGATAGGCAGTTGGGTCAGATTTCAAATTAGGTTAATTATTCTAACCTGCTACACTTTGTCTCATCAGGTTCACTTTACTTATATAAAGTTGTTTCTTTATTCGCTTTTGTAAGAACCAGTTGGGCCAGGTTTTGATTAACGCAAATTATTGCAAGTTGACGTATGTCGGTAGGCAATCGTCTAATCTGGTTTGCCTTACTTGCAATAAGCTGTTGATATACAGGCAATCAACATATACAGGGCTCCTACACAAGATCTTTCCGATTTCGAACACATGTAATTTACGTTCTATGAATCTGAGTTGCATGCAAGTAGTACTAAAGGAAAGAGGAACTAATAAAGTTTAGTTCGTTATTTTAAAGATGTTCAATGTGTCCCCCTCTTGGTAACACAGCGCACATCAACTTTTATTATTTTACTTAGAATACAGAAGTTCCATATAATTTATCTGTAAAAAATACACGTAAATACAAAATTAAACAAGGGAATCTAACCCTTTTGTCGGTTACTTCATCTATGATGTCCTCACCTGTGGAGTAACGGTCAGCGCATCTGGCTGCGAAACCAGGTGGCCCGGGTTCGAATCCCGGTCGGGGCAAGTTACCTGGTTGAGGTTTTTTCCGGGGTTTTCCCTCAACCCAACCCAATAAGAGCAAATGCTAGGTAACTTTCGGTGCTGGACCCCGGACTCATTTCACCGGCATTATCACCTTCATATCATTCAGACGCTAAATAACCTAGATGTTGATACAGCGTCGTAAAATAACCCAATTATACCAAATATTCATCTATAATCTCTACGTTACAAGCAGGCTTAGGTGAAGTCTTGAATTTAGTACCAGTTTCCGATGTTCTGATAGGAGTGGCTTAGTGCTCCGATAGCATATTTTGACGTTATAGGCTAATGTGTATTGCAGAAGTGCGTGTACCGGAAAAGGGGGTATAATTTTTTATTTAATTAGAAATATCAATCTTCTATTTGTATCTAAATTTCAAAAGAAATGTATTTGAGCCGTAGGTGAATATAAAGAATAATTATAATAACAATGTAGTATTTTTTTAATCTGTAGTTTCAATTAGTAATTTTTATCTGCTTGTGATGGGATATTAGATTCTTTGTACTGTATATAATGAATAAATGTAATCCTGTTAAGTGTCCTTACCGTTATTCTAAATAATGAAAGATTAAGATGTACTTTTAGTACTTAGAACATATTACATTTCATTCATAATCAAACATGTGCAACACTCGAAATATCAACAAGTATAGATCATGTAGCGACGAATACGACTGATGCATAGCGAGATAAAATCTGATAGTACAAATACAAATTTTTCAGATGATTATGCCTATCTTATGGATGTAACAGTTGTAACAGAATGCAAGCCACGGGATAAAAATGTTAAAACTATTCGGAAAGTAATTATTAAAATTTTGATGCACTAGTAAACAATTTAGCTAATGAACGATGGGAGTAAGTGTTTAGTAAAAATGATGAAGAGGTAATGTATAATGATTTTTGTCATGTGTGTAAAAACAATTTGATGTTGCATGTCGCATAGGAACAAAGTGTGTGAACAATTATAAAACCAACATGTTACAGCTTCCAAATTGTATTATGCCCTTAAGAGGAAAAATGAAATACACATGGGAAGTGTACCAATCAACGTCATTACTGTATATTACTGTGAAAATACATATACAGTATAAAGTACTTTTTAAAAAAAGTATATTCCGATCAGTTTTATGCTTGCAAAACTAATAAATAAATGGAAATACTGCATATCACTATGAATACAAATAAAACGACTCCGAGTTTTATTATTCATACTAGGAAGTAAGCTCACAACATGAAAATTTCGAATTAAATATTTATGGTTAAATTAATGAAGACTTTCATGGAGTTTTTAGTTATACTGTACCGAAAAGTGAAAACGGAATTTATTATTGATATTATAACCAGTGGTGTATTTCTAAACAAAAAAGTGCTCTGGCTCTGGGATTTCGGTAGTACCGTA
Organism: Periplaneta americana; assembly: GCF_040183065.1. NCBI lineage: Eukaryota > Metazoa > Arthropoda > Insecta > Blattodea > Blattidae > Periplaneta > Periplaneta americana. The sequence goes on from NC_091124.1 coordinate 102,453,207, forward strand.
GTATTTTTCTTAGTCGTCGTCGCCATCATCATCATCATCATCATCGTTTCCGCAGAAATACATATGGAATGTTAGACAAAAATGCATGGGTTCGAATCTAGGTATAGAAGTTATTAGGTCTGTGGAGTAGACCTCTCTATGCAATCGTCTAAATATGAATAAAATATGTATTACTTTTTATAAGTGCAAAATTTCACGATAATACGAAAATCATAAAAGAGTCCTGGTGCCGAGAAATAGTACCCTGGTGTCACCAGAGTCCGCCAGGCCTGAAATACAACCCAATAGTAATTACATAATGAATCGAGCAGTAGAGGAATAATATTAGTTCATAATTATTAAAACTCACCAAACTAAGCCACTTGTGCATCTAAATACTTCCTCTACTGAGGAATGTAAATTTCCAAAATTAAAGTTTCATGTTAAGAGTAGTCAGACTGTTATTTCAGAAGGCGAATAAGATTAACACAAATAACTACCGTCTACCCACTTTAACTTCAGAGACATGGAAGCTTCTTATCAGGGCTTTAAATGTTAGAATAATACCTTGTAAAGAAAACATGTAATTGTTTTAACCTTGTAGAGGAAGCTATTTCTATTGCTCTGAATTAAATAAGTTTATCCATTAAGTTACTGAGAAACTATAGTAATGTTGGCACTTTTTTATTTGATCATTCAAAGGATTTTCACTATGACAATTCTTTGACATTTTCTGTACGAGATATAATTATGCGGAATTTGAGGCTGACCTGAAGTAAATTTCACGGATTTATTTTAAACGTGGAAAGAATAAATATTGATGCATATGTTCGTAATGTTTTTGTTATCCATGGCAATACAACCTTTGTAAGAAATTTCTCTGGGATTTGTCATTTGCCAATTTAATCTCATAGTATTGTTTTACTAAATAGTCTCGAATTTTTTTAGTTTTTAGGAATATTTGTGTTAATTATGGATTAAATAAAATGGAGTATAATTTCTGGCATATCCTTTTGCATTAACCGAGAAGCAGAGACATTAGAGGGCTATAGAACCGTTTGTACGACTTACGTGGAGAACAGCATCGGCAAAAATACGGCATGAAAATGTTTGTTTTTTGTTTTTTGTTTTTTTTTTTCGTTCAAAAGAGGGCCATTTTGAGATAAATGATTCTTTATATTCAGGAAGACTCTCCAACTTTGATTAAGATCGCCCGAACGATTTAATTCAAGTTGTTCAACTATGAAATTGACATGTAATGAATCTGAACAACCAACCATCTTATAAAATTTGTATTCCATGGACACACATACAAAAAATTGATATATGGGTACCGTATGTTTTGAGCAAAAAGAACACAAATTAGTGTGATAGCACTTGTGCTTCATTGCTTGCTCGTCATTTTCTAGCTGAATAATGTCAATATTTTTGTCCCAGATTGTTACTAGTGACGAAAATTGTTTCCTTCACATAAACGTCAAGTATAGAAAGGAATGGCTGAGCTCTATTTAAAAAGCAACCCTCTGTGGAACAGCTATTGTCCGTCCACGTAAGCTAATTCGTGCATCTGAAACGAAAAAGAAGGCGTCATCTACTATTAATTTCTTGCGAGGAAAGTAACCATTATCGCTGAGATTTATTGTCCACGACTCTGTTGCTTTGAGGCCACAATTCAAGAAAAAGAAATGGGAAGACTGTATTAAATGATTTTTCAGTAGCCTACGACAATGCGCGTCGTCATATTGCTAACATTACAAATGCGGTTATGCAAAATGTCGTTGAAAGACTAATCCACTTTCACCCTATTCATCTGACCTTGCTCCATCAGATTTTCCGGCCTCTGTTTAACAACTTCGAGAGAATATATTTTTATTAATGAAACAGCTCTTCAAAATTTGCTCCACAATTTCTTCAACTACAAACTACCAAGATTTATTCAGTCATAAACAATGTCCAAGAATATACGTTACTTTGGGAAAATCTAAAAGACTGGTGCAGATAAGCTCTTTACGAGAAATCGAATGCGCACACTATACAGTGTGTTTAAAAAATATGGGGCATAATTTCAGGTATGTATTTCCCACATGTAGACAATCCAAATAGTTCATTACAGCATGTGTCCGGAAATGCTTTATTTCCGAGTTATGGCCTTCACAACATTGAAATTCACCGGAACGTTTTTCTTTCCCCAGGTCGTTGCCGTCAAAGGAGACATTAAGAGGGCACTCTGGCAGTTCATTCCAAGGCGAAGGTTACATTCAGTGTTGTGTAGGCGTTACACTGTGCGACATGTATTCAAATCAAGAGCTGGCATGTACGGTAAGGCGGACGGCAATGCTGCGCTGGCTCGTCGTTTGTACCAGGAGAGGTAACCACAGCGACAATGTCCAGATCGGAAGACATTTGTACGTCTCCATTGCCGTCTGTGCGAGTATGGAAAATTTAACTCTCCTCGTTTGGGAAGGGGAAGACCAAGAGCTACAACTCCAGAAGTACAGGAGGAGATTCTGGAGGCTGTGAACATGACTCCTTCTATCAGCACACGAAGGGTAGCGTTGCAAGTCAATGTTCCTCATACGACTGTCTGGAGACTGTTGAAAGAGTATCAATTGTATCCTTATCATTTCAACGTGTACAGGCCCTGTCACCAGCAGATTACCCTGCACGAGTTAGGTTCTGTCAGTGGTTCTTGCAGCAATGTGGTGTAAATCCGAACTTTCCTGCCTTAGTATTATTTACAGATGAAGCACAGTTCACACGAGATGGCATAAGAAATTTCCACAATCAGCATATATGGACGTATGAAAACCCACGTGCAACTGTTCCATCTCATCACCAGGTGCGATTCTCCCTCAACATGTGGGTCGGTATCATTGGTGATCGATTAGTTTGACCCCATGTACTTGTAAACAGACTTACGGGGCAGGGGTACACAAACTTCCTGGAAAACACCATACCTCATGTTTTATAAGACACTCCACTAATCAATCGTCAACACATTCACTTCTTGCATGATGGCGTTCCTGCACACTTCAGTCGTACGGCTCGCCGGTACTTGGATCGAAGGTTTCCTGATCGATGGATGGATAGGTAGAGGTGGCCCAATTGCTTGACCTCCACGCTCACCTGACGCTGATCTGAACCCTCTCGATTTCTACTTGTGGGGGCCATTATAAATCATTGGTTTATTCGTCTCCGATGCCTGATTTGGAATCCCTTCGGAATCGAATTGTGGCATGTTCTGAGGACATACGCAATACTCCTGGAGTTTGGGATCGTGTTCGCAGGTCAATGAGACATCGATGTGAGGTCTGTATTTAAGCAGGAGGTGGACATTTTGAACATGTTCTGTAATGACAACGACCTGCGGAAAGAAAAACGTTCCGGTGAATTTCAATGTTGTGAAGGCCATAACTCGGAAATGAACTATTTAGATTGTCTACGTGTGGGAAATGCATACCTGAAATTATGCCCTGTATTTTTGAAACACCCTGTAGAGAGTAGACGACAGGTACCGGCCGCTACACCATTCTTTCAGATTATGGGGTTACTTTATGTAAATTAAATCACTTTTAGTTTAATGAATGTGCTATGAATTTATGTATAAACTTAACGTAAATAAATCTGAATCAATTAAGGATATAAAAATATGGATTTTCCCTAGGGTAAGTCCTTTGAACATTGTTATTTACCCTGAATTTTAATGATATCGTGTGTCCACATATACTTAGTAGGCTTATTTTCTCTTTTTCAGACTATACTAATGACTTAATGCGAGGAAAACAAAGGATTATTATATCGAAATATTACCACTGACTCAGGTAGAATCATGAGATGTTTTGAAATAAACCGTCTTGTATGAAATATTGAAAAAAGTTTATATACTACTGTATCTTTCGAATTAGCTACCAGGCGAGAACACCGCTATGGTCTCGTGGTAGCGTGTTCGCTCCCGAATCCAGCAGGCCGGAGTTCCTGGGTGAAGTTTTCTCGCGGTTTTTCCCTTACTCCTATGGATAAATCAGGTAACTTTATCAGGCGTATGAAATCCATCTCGCCAAATCCTTTCGCCCGTCACCATCCTTTCCTTATCATTCCGGTTGTCTTTCTTTGTTTTCAGATTGTGTATGTGGCGGCCCTCCGAAGCTCCTGACGCTCTCGATCAGCCTCCATGCATATGTTAAAGCATGGTAGTTAGTGACCCAGCTAACGGAACCCATTCCTCTCCCGACGGGAGAGGTGGCCTACACCTCAGACTGTTGATCAGACGGGAGGTGTGGCGTGTAACTCAGTTTGATGAGGGAATGTGGGGGGCTGTTGGATGGAATGGTACACGGATTTGGAAGGATGGCGGTACTGATCGTTAGGGTGTTAGGGGTTAGGTGGGCTTGCAACTCATACCAGGGGCGCACAATAGACCTCAGGTCGCGGTGCATAGGGATGTTCCCTCCCGGTCTCATAGAGAGAGACAGAGACAGAGAGAGAGAGAGAGAGAGAGAAAGCTACCAGGCAATTATACTTGATTCAATATACATAATACAAATAATCTTGTGTTCGATTTTCTCAGGAGAATCTGAGCGCTTGACAGAGGAAAGGAAAGAGACAAACTAAAGAGGTAGTATATGCCACTTGGTCGAGCTATATACGGAATGGCCAGCACTTATTCAATGGATAAAGGGAAGAGAACTTATTAAAACTGTCTCCATGTTAATTTTTAGATTTGGCTGAGAAGTATAAGTGCTTTATTAGAATGTAAGTTTCAATTTTAATGCTATTTTTTTTTTTTTACAAATTTGCTTTTTTATTAAAAATAAATAATATTTTTCAACTTTTTTATTACAGAAAAGTGAAATTTTCAGATATGTTTGTTTAGTAGCCTTACAGGTACTGAAACAAAGTTTTCGTAAATGTAATATATCATAAATACGTATTACAGAAGGGAGTGTACTGAAAATTTTGAAAATATTCGCATGGAAAATATTTGTAAGGAAATCAATTAATTAAGCAACTACTTTTACATTACAAACAATAGATATGTGCCCATGTGTTGTAAAAATGTCAGCTCTATAGTTTAAGCAGATTTCGAGAAAATAATTTAGTATTCTGATGATAGAAACCTGCGCACCAATATCACCTTAAAAGCATATTGCGATAAGACTTTTATTATGTAATATTAGTTACATTTAAAACATATACTTAGGTAACTTTGCTTCGTACTATAATATTATTTTGATTAGTTTATTAATTACTTTTATAAGGCTAAAGATACCATCAATATCAATTCCAACTTACTATGTCATACTCAATCTCTTTCTTTGGGATATGAATTTCTTTATGAATGATGTGTTTCATTAGTATAGTATAGATGTTGTACTACTATGAAATATATGTGAACATTCCTTCTTAACCCTTTATTATGTTATTAACGTTTAAGACACAACTGCAATATTAAAAAATTGATAATACATAATCTTTCCTCCATTCATACCTAGCGCTTGATACCTGTGCACGATGTCGTCAGAAAAATGCGTTTTCTTTGACAACACTGCCTTAAAGTATAGGTTATTCCATCTGACTACAAGACTGTCGCGTAGAAGGTCTTATATATTTTTATTTTTGCACCCTGAAGCTTTTATTGTGCCCGGAATCATCCCTTAAATATTATGAACTGTTTCGTGTTGTTTAGGACATGGAGAAATAGTCATAAAGAAATGTAGAAATTTAGACAGTTGGACAAAACAGGGACTTAGAAATAAAGGTAATTTGAAATGGCTTACTTACAATTTTGGTAGTGTTTGTCAGTGGCATGCACAATCACTTTCATAAAGCGAAAAAGTGGGCGCACAAATTGTTAAAACTCCTTTTCTAAAAGAATAATCCGCTGCTGCTAACACAGAATAAGCTGTAACTTCAAACTGAATCCCACAGATCATTGTACAATTTGTAAACTATTTCAGTTGTTACCCATAACATAGCACCACTTTCCAAAGCCACAGACAGAGGTACCCAGGTCTGTCTAACTACCCTGTTTTATCCAACTCTCCCTACATCAACTATTAAGTTAACGTTTGAGAGATAGAGATAGAGATAGAGAGAGTGGGGGAGGAGGTAGAGGAAGAGGGAGAGGGAGAGAGGCATTTCAGAGCACCACCTGAGATGAGATGCTAACAGAAACAGATGTTATTCCCTAAAATAACTTGTATTGAGCATGAAATCTTCAATAACTATGGGTAAGAAATCCGGTACTTTGCAAGAGAAGACTTCAATATGCTAGTACTAGAAGTATAGCTCTGTAAGAGGCCTACGAATTTAAGAATCTACCCCCGGGATATGAATGTTCGAAATTTGTAAATTCCGACATTTTTTAAGGAATGGCTACATAATTCCATGCAACACTTCTCTCAGAACTCTTTCCGATAATTGTCTTTGTAGCCTCGAAAATTCGCAGAAAACAACAGGCAGGATGATTGTCTTAATTTAGGACATGACCAAATTGGATATATGATGGCTATAATATTTCTTGTGTTGGTCGGCCCTGAAAGCATTGCTGGGGGTTAGCGTGGACTGTGTTCACTAGGGAAGTAGAGGAAGGCCCTCTAGCTTACGAGAGATGCTTGGAATGGACATGTTGCTACTCTCCATCTAAATATTAATGAAAGAAGTGAAAGAGCTTAAGTCGAAATTATCATAACAACAGTGGATATTTATTAAATCCGTTCGGTAGTTATGTAATTAATTCGTGTTATTTCATTTATTAGGTAAAAGGAAAAAAAATTCCAGTAACAATTAAGAAACGTATCTTATATAGTTTTTCAATCTACTTTCAATACGTATAAGGAAAAAATTTTAAATCATTATTTGTTTCGGAAGAAGGCTTCAGAATCAAATCAAATTGTAGCCAGGCGAGGTCAACATATTTCTAACGATATAGAACTTCAGCTACGACATAATCTGCAGTCGTGTGAATTTTTCTCACTGCATTTTGATGCAAGCATAGACGAGTCAGATTTTGTTCAGCTTGTTGCTTTTTTAGGCTTATAGTCGTGTTTATACATTTCATTGTAGGGACAGAATTTCACGGAATATTTCCTCTAAACGTATATAGCATGCAGATATTTTCAGTTATTTTGTAATGGGGCTGATATTGCCTTTAGCTAATGGAAAGTCTTAAGTTGTCGGCCGGACCATACTTTTTTCCCCTAAGTGTACGTACTTACCACTTTAGCTGTTTTGATTATTGTTGCTGAGGAAAAGCGAGGAAAAAGGCCTTCATTTTAGATGAGCAAGTATTACAAAGGAAGGGATGGAACTAGAATCAAGATTGAGGAATGAAGCTGGCCGAAAAATAGTATTTTCAAAATTTTACGTAGATGTTACGGTCAGATTTTGAAATAATATTACAACTGATTGAACTACAAATTAGTAAACGCAATGCTTTTTCTGTGAAGCAGTTTTAGCAGCTACCCGACTAGACATATGTTTAAGGTTTTGAGGCACTGATGACAGCTTTCCTAGCTTAATATTCGCTATCAAAGTGTCAGTTCCTACCATTTCATGTATTAGGAAAGAACTTTGCCCAGCGATTGTGAAGGCTCTCTGAACGCGCGTAAATAAAAGATTTTTTTAAAATTATTTGTGTTACTAATTTAATTTAATAGTAAAACATATCAATAAACAGTACCGGTAGTAAATAGAACCAAATACAAGTTTTTCTACAATCAAATTTTTTTTTTCAGAAGTAGCCGAGTAATTATGTGGTTTAAATTATTTATGATTGATTGGATTATAGGTACAGCTGTCAAAAGAAAAAGTGGCCGCTCTCCTGAAACAAAGTTCTCTTCGGGTATCTTCGCTACAATTCGGAGACAGGCGATGTTACATGTTGTTGGACCACGTTGCCTGATATCTACAGTTATAATTGAAGTATACTGTGTGTTATTCGATAGCATAATGGTAGCGTTCAGGCCTCTTATTCATGAGGTCCTGCGTTCGACTACAACCTCCTGCTTTTTATGTCCTTTTTTGTTCTGTTTTTGAGAGAGACAAACTATACATAATGGCTTCTTTCTCTTTCATGATTATTTTAGTAATTAACATCAGGTTCATTAATATATTATGCCATGACTTTATCATTATCATTATGATATTGTGGCTGCAAATGGAAAGAAAAAGGATTTTATTCTCAATAAAATATCTTCCGTGGCATAAACATAACACATTTACTGACGTCGGCCTTAAAACATTCAAACAATTAAGCGTTCAAAAAACAAAACAAAAAGCCACAATTCAATATTTAGTCTATCTTCCTCTTATCTCGATCATCTTGCAGTCGAGTGGGCATGGAATTAACTAGTCTTTGCAAATAGCGACTGTTCTTAGACACGATATTCTAGGCATTCTGAACATACACACATAAATGTTCTGTCCATGGTCAGGTCTTTCATTGCAAAACCCAGCAATCTCCAATCTTTCCTATTTTCTGCCTTCCTCTTAGTCTCCGCATTTGATCCACATATCCTAATGTCGTCTATTATTCTTTTCAACCAGAGACCCAACCAATTCCTTTTTCTCTTTCTAATCAGTTTCAGCATCATTCTTTCTTCACTCACTTTTTCAAACACAATTTTATTTCTTATTCTGTCTGTCCACTTCACACGCACCGTTCTTCTCCACATCCACATTTCAAATGCTTCAATTCGTTTCTCTTCATTTCGTCGTAATGTCCATGTTCCTTCCCCATACAACGCCACACTCCACACAAAGCACTTCACTAGTCTCTTCCTTAGTTCTTTTTCCAGAGGTCCGCAGAAGATCCTTCTTCTTCTTTTAAAAGCTTCCTTTGTTCATGTTTGCAGTTTTTCTTGGGAAGGCTAGGCGTAAATGCGGTAACATCCCGTTGCCTTCCGCACACCACTATCTCTTTCGCATCTTATTAAATTCCAGGGGGCCCAAGCGTGGAGATGAGGAGAGTGGATTTGACTAATTGGGCCCTCCGGACTTCACCGAAAGTCACGGCAAGGGTTAAATATTAATTCTATCAAGATGTTTGACCCGATCAGAAACCGGGAAATCTCAATTTGCCTTTGCCCACCCGCATCCTGGACTAGCTTCTACGAATCATCAGAAAATCTTAGAGTGTGATTGGGCCAATTTTTCCGAAAATGTTTCCACACTTTTGCCCTCGTAGCTCAGCGGACGAACGTCGGAATTTAGATGTCAACGTCTCAGGTTCAATTCCTCGTTACTCCTTTTCATTTTATAGTGGTTCAAGATAGTATAATGTAATAATACAAAAAGAAAAACTAATACCAGTATTATGCAACTGGATTTTTCCAAACCTAATATTAAATTTATGTTATTTATATCGCTAAAGAACGATTACAATATAAATAACTTGAATATTATTTATACAGTATCACTAAAGAACGATAACAGAATATAAATGATAAATATAGGTTTGTTTAATTAATATATTGCGAAAGAACAATAACAATATAAATAACTTGAATACTGTTTTATAATGCTAATGAAGGAAAACAGAATATAAATGATAACTTGAATATTATTTAAATCGCTAAAAAACGATAACAATATAAAAAACGTGAATATTATTCATATCGGAATTTCACAGATTTATTACAGATGTATGTAAGAAATTGTAGAAGAATAGTAATTAGTAACAGTGTCCTATTTATTCTTCTTGGAGCCAAATTTGTAACTTTTAAAAGTGTGGTTACTATGTTGAAGTGTATGTGTTGTAACGGATGCTTGATTTGTTATGTATGTGAGTCAGTTATGGGATGCTTGATGTGTCGCAATGTCGTAATTATAGTTTTATTGTGTTTGTGTGACTATTGTGTATTAATTTATGATGTATGGTACAGAAAGCTGCATATTTGTGTTATAGAAGTGTTACGTATATGTGTTGTTAATGTTTTTGTATGTTTCAAATTGATACCTGATATTTGTTTTGCAATCGCAATGCCTAATTTACGGATTGTTTATGTTTTGTTTACATCGCGTAAGCTAATTTAATTTTCTTTTCCATTTCTCTTTATGCTTATCTTTTTTGTGTATAAAACTATAGCCCTAACATACATATGTAAAATAGGGCTAACCACCATTGGAGATACAATAATAATTATTATTCAAATCGTTATAATACGATAACAGAATACAAATGATGACCTGAATTTTATTCATATCTCTAAAGAACGATAACAAAATATAAATAACGTGATATCCATAAAGAACAATAACTGGATATAAATGATAATTTGAATATCATTTACATCGCTAAAGAACGATTAAAAAATAAAATGAAAACTTGAAGAAGGCCCGAACCCACGACCTTTGACTCATTAAACAAGCACTCTACCGCTGGTCTACGAGGCGCAGATAAGGAACACTTTCATAGTTCCGGAACTGATTGTACAAGCACATGCATCGTGTAACATCGCCGCGACCAGAAGTGGACTTTAAAAATATTCGCTGTTCACGAGTGCGGCCACTTTTTTTTTTTTGACAACTGTTGATAAAGACGGGAGAGGAGAGCAAATAAACCAATAATTATTGTTATTTATTTATTATGTTTTATTTTTACCATTATTATTTTCAAATTGGCTTCATTAATATAGCTACGTTCAGACTTGTTGTAATGAGAATTTGCACTGTGTAATCATTCATCTTTTGTCAAACCCAGAAGTTCTGAAGAGAAAGTAAAGTGAAATCTTTTCCGCTATCGTTGTATTGGTGGTGTTCACAACTGAACGAAGACTTTTAGAACTCAGGTTTGAATTACTATACTTCATTTCATAATGTCTGGCATGAGAAATAAATATTGCCGGCAGAGAAGGAGAGAAGTATAATTGCTATTCAACCAATAGCAAAGATCTCATGATCGCATGACTTAAGTTGGGCGGTCTGAAGCGTTCTATCCCCGCCTAACTTCAAGTCAAGCGTGGAATCAGATCTCTGCCGTTGATTGAATAGCAATTACACTTCTCTCTTTCTCTGCCGGAAATGTTTACTTCTCCTGTCAGACATTATGGAACGAAGTGTAGGTCCGGGAGTTTACGTGATGCTGGAATCGACTAGTGAAGGAGTATCTACTGTATTTGAACCTGAGCAGACAGGTTCTTTGTTATAGACGTTTGGTAATTTGGGTAGGGATTGGTAGCTGCAGATACTTCAGAGTATCGGCGTGAATTATAAAGATTGAAATCCAAAAGGAAATAGGCTTGCTGTAGCATCTTAGCTCATTTCCATCTCAAAAAGAACATTATTGATTCGCATTTGAGCAATTGCCTGTAACCGTGGTTCTTTTAAATTTCTGATGTATCCTTCCACATTTGTCCCAAAAGAAGTTAAATTATCTCGTGTTTTAATGCTTTATGTGGTATTTCGGAGCAGAGAAACAACCTCTTCCATTGCGTTAGTTTCCTTAGAATGAAATTGTGTTGCATATTTTCTATCTGTCACCATTTGTAAAATAATTTTTACGAAAATTCACACACTAAAAAGAATCCGAAATTTCCTTCCGTTGGATTTCAAGAAGAATCAAGTGCAGTCACTCTTGATGCCTCATTTTGATTAATGTGGTAATCTCTTCATTGGCCTTAACATGAGACTGAGATAAAGACTACAGCGTGTTCATAATGCATGTGTTCAATTTTCAACATCCGTAGAGCTGACCTATCTCAGCTTCACTTAATATGCTGTTCTGTGTCCATCTCAGAGAACTATTTATTCTCTCACCTTACTCTTGCACATACTTCAGATCTATAACACTATAGCAGTATAAGATAACAACTTACAAAACTCTGTTAGCCTGCGCATGCGTCAATCTTAAAGAGTGACACAATATATTGGGTGTTCAGTTCAAAGTGTGTCATGGCTCGCTGTATGCCGTCATGTGGCTAGTTGATGAGCCTAGAGAATTCAATCTTCCTACATTTCCGCAGATGTGTATTACTTATGTGCCAGAGAAGTTGCCTAGCAAGTACGGCGTTCATTCAGAAGAGTACTTACCGATACGTACGGTAACGCAGGTAGTGGCAGGAAAGTGAACTGTTTCGAAACATATACTGAGGTGAGTTTTTTCTTACTGTCGGGATATGTGAAGAGGGTTAAGACGATTACTTACGTATTTGTTGACATTAATTTCGAAGTTCAACATGGACACGGAGCATTTGATTTGTGTTGTGGAATGTTGCCGTACGCAACCGATGATAACAAATACCCTGCGTACGACTTGGCCGCGCAAAACACAGTTCGAAAGAGGTTATGGTAGCACACATACCGTACAGACCGCCATCTGTTGCTACGACGTTCAAGTTATACCGTACACTTTCTCAAGTTCAGATTGAATTCCTTGATTAATAGGCAACTTCTCTGACACAAACCTGAAACTCGCTTAAAATCGCTGACTCAACAGTGACGTCATGACACACTTTGAAATGAACACCCGGTAGACTACTATTCATCTCCCCCTTCCTAATTGTCAACCAATAACGAGAGAAAGCGGTACTTACGTAGACTTTCAATAAAGTAGAATATTTTTGTATTCTTTTATAATTAATAATAAATGAAACAATAGTAGTCAGATTCTAGTAAGGAGTATTTTTTGCAGATTTCTAAGATGTTTGACTCGCCTCAATAAAACAAATGTAAGACTTCTCAATTGAGGTTTCTTTTATGTTAGTTGTAGTGTGGGAAAAATATGTTTTTGAAGTAGAAAATCAATCAATGATAACTTTTTTTCTTCAAAAGTGAGTTGTTGCAGTGTATGAAATCGTCTAAATATATTATATATTGTGTTGAAAAAAAAAACTATGTTAATAGAATGAGTCTACAAGATATTATCACTTGTTAAAAGTTTGTCTGACTGCTTGCGGTTCGTCACGTAGCTTGCACGTACATAAACATCATTTATCTTCAAAGCCCAACCATGCTTTAAAAATAAGCATTTATTGTTTTGATTGGTTCCATGTACTTAAAAGGCCAGACTGAAATGTTTAATTAGTTGTCTTCAATTGGATTTTTGTGAAAAAAAAAAATCCCACTTAACGTAAAGGAATGATTCTGTCGCCGCCTTTTCACAGAATATCGAAAAGATAAGTAGAAGAAATGTGTTGATCACGTTAAAAATAACTAAGAACAGTATCTTTATAGTGCCAATGTATTAGATAGTGAAACTGACGGAATAATTTCGTTAGAAGTTTGATGCATCAGATGACATGTCAATCAGTGCGACCATGGTTGAGATTAGGAATGGAGGGAGACTCCGCCTCCAGCGCAGCGGTCAGGTTTACTAAACCTTCTACAGCGGAGTTTTGGCAGTTGTTAACCTAGACCTATTTAGCTATTTCTTTTCAAAATTTATCCTCATATCACGCAATAGATAATCGCTCACAACATCATATTACACTCTCCATTCCTAAACACAGAACATTCTTCTATACTTAATTTTTCACCATCTCTGCAGCACATTTCTGGAAATCTCTACCACGACATGTCAAAGACTGTTGGATACGGTCAAGTTTTAAAAATAAACTAAAATTGCACTTCTTCAATTCATATTCCTTTCAATTATTATAAGTCTTTTTCTCTTGCACAATCTTATAAACAATATAAGTATTATGCAAATTTTTTCACCGTCACTGCATTTCCTTGATCATCAGATTAATTTATTTTCATAGCTTTTTCTGCTTGGCTTTTATTTAATTGTTTTCTTTTTTCATTTCACTACATTCCATTTGTTGTATGCTATCTTTCCTTACGTTTTTCCTCTTAACTATCTGTACTAATTGAGTTACTTATGTTGTATTCCAATTTATAGATGTTGTATTGTATTGTATTGTATTATGGTATTATATTCATTCTGTATGGTCTCAATTTTGTTATTATTTTGTAATATGTTAGTATATTTTATTATCTTCACTTTTTGTTAAATTTAATGCTTGTGAATTTTGGGACCTGGTGGAGTGTAAGAGAAGACCCTTTGGTCTTAACTCCGTCAGTATACACAAATAAAGAAACAAACATAAAACGAAAAAAACAAGCAAACAAACAAACAAATGAGCGAACAAACAAACAAGCAAAGAAACAAATAAAATTCAGTTTTCTTCGCTTCTATGTGAAGTCTATGAATCTGAAACTTTTAATTTTTGTGATGACCGCTTTTCTAATTCCTAGCTTATACTATTCTACTAAAAATTGATAGGCACCCCGATTTTCTCACGGTTCTTATAATTCGAATCTGAGGCTCGCAAAAACAATACTAATTTCTGTATTCCTCAATGAACTCTCTTATAGACTCATTATAGCACTCCGTCACACTCCCTCACACAGATAACCTATAAAAATATTCGACAAACTAGTCGAAGTGCACAGGAACTATATAAATATTGGCAATCAAAACAGCAGCTTCTACGCAAGACCTGAAATCAGCTGGTGAAGAAGCAGGTAGTTGCCAATGTCTCCCGTTCCCAGAGCGGGAGACTCGCGCACACTTGTCCAAAGCTTTTGCGCACACATTTTATTCCTGTCTGTCGCCTTGCGCATATCTGCCTCACTGGCAACTGTTGTTTGCCTCTCGTTATTCTTGCGCAGTTGCAAAAGTGGAAACGTCGTTTAAACCAAACTAGAAGAAAAGTGGCAAGAATAATGCAGTCTCACCTGTAGATTGGAGTGCCAAGGTCCTCGCGGTACCAGAGTACCAGAAGCACTGCGTCGCCAAGGTCGGTCGTGATGTCGCATGGCAGATACACGGCGTCGCCCGCTACTGCCGTGACGTGAAATAGCGGAACTGCAACACAGACACAACGCCAAATTGTAGAGAATGCACACATTTCACTATGACCTACATGTTGACGATCGTAGACTATTCCTTTCAGTAGGCATGAGCGGACTAATGAGATTCTTTGTACTGAGTGATCCAAGACTCTCAATCCATTTATATGAATTAATTGATAACTCTTAATTTTAAAGTTTTCTCATATTTTTATAACATCTTAAAGCAATGATTTTTAACTTTAGAAATTGTCACCATTTTCCAACGGTATAGTAGATATGTTTATATTAATTATTAGTAATTAATGAACAGTCTTTTTCATTAAATTATTAAAATGTACATTTTATTAAAATATCACAGTATTAAAAAATTGGTGAAATTGACCTTAATCTTATATTTCTTTGCGAGGCTTGGTTTCATTTCATAACTAATGGAATACTCAAAACAATATGATAATGATAATAATTGATAATGGTTATATGAGAGAGGAACAAAGATTAAGAGTCTTTGAGAATAAGGTTCCCAGGAAAATATTTGGAGCTAAGAGAGATGAAGTTACAGGAGAGAGGAGAAAGTTACACAACGCAGAACTGCACGCATTGTATTCTTCACCTGACATAATTAGGAACATTAAATCCAGACGTTTGAGTTGGGCAGGGCATGTAGCATGTATGGGCGAATCTAGAAATGCATATAGAGTTTTATGCTACGTTTACACGGCGTCAGTTTAGAGCTAGAGAAGGTCTAAAGTATCAGGAGAGCATCTAACGGAGTGTTTACACGGTGACAGACTATGGCTTCTCTAAACCTATTAGAAAGCTCTCATTAGAATTATATAGTTCTAAAATCTCTCCGGACCGTTTACATGGTGGAGACGGTTTAGTTTGAGAGAGAGTGTTGAGAGAGAGCACTTACTGTTAGAGAAGAACAGTGAGTTCGGGCACACTCCCTGCTTAAACGATATTTCCCGCTCCTTTAAATATAGTATATCCTGTCGTAGCTCCTATGGTATCCAATCAAACGCGCTGTAATTTTTTTAGTTGATAGCTCAATGTTTAAGGAAAGCATAGAAAAAATCGAAATAAAAATCGTTTTTAGAAAGTGTGTATTACATTTTTCTACAATTAATATGAAATAATGACAGCCTATTTAACTAATAACTCCACTAATTCATTAATTTGATTTCAAACAGTCAATTTCTCCTTACTGATCTTTGATGTCCACCATTTAATATTTATGCTCCACTCACGTCCCTTCCTGCATTCTATTTTTACGAGCATGCAATTACGGACTTCCTTACTCTTCTAATTAGCTATCAAATACAATAGATTCATTTCCAAGAGGTGCACGACGAATAATATCTAAAACGGCGAAGTGACATCTTCGACGTGTGGGAGCAACAGCTGATCTTAGAAATATAGCTGGTATTGTAAAAATATTTACGTCAATACGTCCTCATTGGTCTAGAATTCATCGTTCTGTGTTTGAATTCGACTATGGTTGATTCTGACCCTATCGAGAGCGATAATGTTCCTCATTAAAACAAAAGTTCTCCGGAAGAAGAGTGGCCCCTAAATGTAGAGATTCAACTTTGTGGACTCGCAGCATGTAAAAGAGCCTTAGATCGTTGGGAAACATAAAACGGCGAACTTTCCTCGTTTTGTGGACAGAGAAAGACCAACATCTCTATTGAGAAAGCAAATTTAACAACAGGAGAATATCTCGTGACAACGGAGAGGTCTCTAGCGAAAAAAGCTGGTCACAAAGTAGAAAAAATGAGCCACAATACGCATCCAGCATCATAGTATTGAAGGGGTTAGATAAAGCTTACAGCAGTAAAATTTTGGAAATATTCAACATTTTTTTCCTCCATTACTGTATCTTGAACAATAGTAAAAATTAGTATGTATAAAACACTGTCTTTCTACCATATGAAACAAATATTTTTATGATTTGAAAAAGTTATTTATATTTCTTTTCAAAATTCAGTTCACTGTGCAGTATGAAGCGTTTCCAAAATAACTAAAAAACTATCCAAGATTCTGTGACGAAATTTTTTGTGTGTATTTATGCATGTCATATATACAATATGATGCAAGATCACTTCTCTACTTTTGATAGATTGTCTAATAAAAAATAAATTCCTTTTAAAAGTGGTCAAATGTCATTATTTTCTTCTAACACACAATAAAATAAAATATATATTTTTTAAGGAATATAGTTGAAAGAGCATGATATTGTAAACATGGTTTTCAGCAATAAAATAAAAGAGAGAACATGAAAAAGTTAACAACTTTATGAGTTATGAGGGAAAAGCTTCACGACTGCACAGTAAACTTTCACTTTTTTAATTTTGAAAAAAATATTTATATAATTTTTTTTTAAATAGTAAAAATTTTTTTTTTCATAATTATAGTAGAAGGACAGTGGTCTTTAACACATACCAACTTTCATTATTGTACAAGATAAAGTAATGGAGGGGAAAAAATTGAATATTTCCAAAAAAAATTACTGCTGTAAACTGTGCCTGTCCCCTTAAGACAACTAAAATGGAGACCGCCGCTATATGAAAGATACATATTTGAACTTAAAACTTTATACACATAATCATGCAACACAATAAACATTTATACCCTAAAAGAAATATTCGATTGTTTTTGTATGAAATCAAGTACAGAAGTGTAAAATATTATACTGAAGTTTACTGTCTAATAATTGTAGTATATTCTCTGGGTGAAGACATTCTGGTTCTACTTCCTTCGGTTTAAATTCGATAGAGAAGAGCACAATGTTACACTACACCTAATTGAAATGCACTTAATGGAAAGGTCTGCTGCGGCGTTATTTTATCAAGCTTATTGTTAAGCCTCGAATAGAGAATAATCTCCCTTTTGGCAAACATCCTCAGAGAATACTGCTCCAAAGAAGGAGTATCGCCTGGCCAAGTCGACACCTGAGGTATTGATCAGCAAATAGCGAGTTCGCCTCAACTTGTCCTCCACTTGCCAAAATAGGAGTGACGTAATCCCGAGATGGTAGCACTCCGAAAGTTTGTACATCCACTGCAAGCCAAAGTTATACAAGGTGTTAGCAGCTAACCCCAAATAGCTATCTAAATTAAATTACCGAGGTTGTGTTTAAGTTGGGATGAATTATTTAGAGTTAATATCTTTCACAACTTCTGTCAAGTTTTACTCTGAACAAATGCTTAACCCCAGAAGTTGCTAGTGTCGGGAGGATAAGGGATGTAAGTCAGGATTAAGATCTGTTCTTGTTTTCTTCCTAAATATGTCATAAAATATTCTCATGTTACACTTGGTAATTAAGAACATAAGTAAATTATGCAGAAGACAGACTGAATGAGAGAACACAAGAACACAAAGTATTTCACAGGAACACTATTCTCCTGCTCACGACAGGATGCGTATTAACAAGGTAAGAAATTACTTTTTATCCGAAGACGCTCGAAACGAAGGGTGCCTACAACCGCACGCGTTCTTTGTTGACTCTGCACATATTACATTCGTGTTCGTTGATTCTAACATCACCTTCCTTGACCATAGGTTTTCAACTGGCCTGTATATTGTAGTTTTGAGCTCCTTTCATAAATTATTTCATATCATTAACTCAATCTCTAATTTCGTTCACATTGCTGACTTGACGTAGGCCTAATACCTCAGCATTTATGTTATTAATCTGTGACTAGTTATTTACATTTCATCACTTGCTCTATTACTTTACTGTATAATCAAAGTTTTCTTTTATACTGTAAATCCTTTTGCTTTTGTTCACCGAGATTTTCATGTTATATTTGCTTGTTATGTACTGTGGAGTAGTATTGAATTACAATAAACTGTTTAATTTTAAATCACCATTATTTTATGTATTACAGTATTATTATGACTATTCTCTATTCTGCAATTACATTCATGAGTGATATAAATAAATAAATAAATAAATAAATAAATAAATAAATAAATAAATGAATGAATGAATGAATGAATGAATGAATAAATGAATAAATGAATAAATGAATAAATGAATAAATGAATAAATGAATAAATGAATAAATGAATAAATGAATAAATAAATAAATAAATAAATAAATAAATAAATAAATAAATATTTGAACAGGCAGCAACGATTTTGTATAGTGTTATTGCGAAATATTTAACATGGACTATTTCGTTTATATGACGTCATTCCATTTTCGACCAATGAAGTGTAATGAAATTTTGAAATCCAACCAATCACAGTCACACTTTGCGACAATTTTTGCAGCTAGATTTATCGCTATCAATTTATCGCATGGTCGTTCTTTTGTTTAGTCGTTGTCGCCAACTGTTTCCCCGTAAATTGATGATCATGGATACATTAAGATGCAGCTACACGGTTAAACTTTTCTTTCAACTTTAAAGCAATTAATGCAAGATTGATATTTAATATTAATTTATATATTTACGCAGTGAAAACGACGTTCAAAACGGCGCACCATGCAGACACAAAATCTTCATACATCTTAATTGAACGTACATTTTAAACTTGATTCTTTCAATATTCTTCCCAGATTGCACGCATACGCGTTTGGAATATTGAACTGTGTAGATGCAGCTTTAGTTCCGTTCACACTTCAGCGAGAATGCGTTTGTCGAGCTATAAAAAAATGCTTTCGTGTAGCACTGATTGTATTTAACGGTCGAAATAACGCACAGCTGACATTGGTCCTGCTTCCATAGGTAACTTAACCTATAATTGTAGCCTATAAAATCTGTATTTTGTGCATGAAATTAAACGATTAATAGAAAGTCAGATGTTCAAATTTATGTAACATCATTGCATATCAAACCCAAAGACCTTGTATAGTAATAATAATAATAAAGTCTTTGATCAAACTGCTTTCCGTATGACGTAATAAAATTCGTGTTTTAATTAGGCCTATCTATACAGAGATGGCTTCACTGTGTAGCAACATGTCTCGCTGTGAATACATAAGCATTGGCATATAGCTGTGCTGTCCCCACTGTTACTGTTAAATTAAATTATGATTTCAGCAGATAATGAAAATGTATTTATGCAATAATCATAAGAGAAAAGTGCAGTTTAACATTGTTAAACCTGTATTTCGCTTTTCGCAATTGGCATTACTGAATAATAACATCGAATTTCTTTATTGCAGTAATCGATATTCATCTACGAGTATTTCAACTTCACAATGTCTGAATAGGTTAAGTATTCGTTGATATACAATTATTAACAATTTGTGATCGAATTTTACGGACATATTATTTATATTTTTATTTTATTCACGAAATGGTCCTAATAAATGTCACTCGAGGTCTGAGATTTCTCAGATAAATCTCAGACCTCTAGTGACATTACTACATACAATTTTGTAGATTATATACAAGTATTACAATATGCAGATGGAAACTGTAGTCTTTCACTGTTAACTAGAGGTAAACATCACGTGAATTCCATTCTCTGCACGTAATTGGAGATTTGTTTCGTTTCCATATTGACTGCGTGTCCTCCGTTTTCTGTTTCTCATGTGATGTTCTGAGTCCTTCTGATCACAAAACCACAATATCTCGCTATATTTTGAAAAGCTAATGCTGGTTAACCATTATATGTAATAAATTAAATAGTGTTCACACATTCATGCAATAATAATATTTATATCAATGCTAAAAATTCTACTTGTATATTCGTTTAAGAACGTAGACGAAAAGTTCTACTCAATTTCAACATTCTAAATTCGCGGCTAGTAGGCCTATTCACTTGTATTCTGTAAATATGCAGTGGGACTTGGATACATTTGTACTAGAAGTTATCGGCAGAAAGAAACAAACAAAATGCAACACTTACTACAATCCACTCCAAACTTCATCTTATTTTGTTTCGTTCCTTGAATATGTATTAAAAGTGCAGAGGCTTACTATGCGGACCGGTCCCAGGTATAGTAATGTTGCGTCTGCTTAATGACGGTGATGCAGAGCGCCTGTCCAGAGGAAGCTAAGCGGTAAGGAGTGCATAGAGAGACCGCTCGCCGCCTAACAGAATTTGTTAGGTACAGGCTGGAGTGGGACCTGACTGCATAGGAACTATCTCATATTAATGATACCCAGTGAAATAAGACCAAAAACTAAGAGTTACTGAAGAAATCTGCAGAAGTTGCGTGGCTGCGCAACGCGTCAAAGTAACAGTAAATTTCAAAGTTTAGTAGCATCCATTTCAGCTGGCCTACTGACTGCAAATATTATTATTACCATTATTATTATTATTATTATTATTATTATTACCATTAATCTGAAAGTTAGAATTTATAAAACAGTTATATTACCAGTTCTTCTGTATGGTTGTGAAACTTGGACTCTCACTCCGAGAGAGGAACATAGGTTAAGGGTGTTTGAGAATAAGGTGCTTAGGAAAATATTTGGGGCTAAGCGGGATGAAATTACAGGAGAATGGAGAAAGTTACACAACACAGAACTGCACGCATTGTATTTTTCACCTAACATAATTAGGAACTTAAAATCCAGACGTTTGAAATGGGCAGGGCATGTAGCACGTATGGGCGAATCCAGAAATGCATATAGAGTGTTAGTTGGGAGACCGGAGGGAAAAAGACCTTTAGGGAGGCCGAGACGTAGATGGGAGGATAATGTTAAAATGGATTTGAGGGAGGTGGGGTGTGATGATAGAGACTGGATTAATCTTGCACAGGATAGGGACCGATGGCGGGCTTATGTGAGGGCGGAAATGAACCATCGGGTTCCTTAAAAGCCATTTGTAAGTAAGTATTATTATTACCATTAATCCTTTTCTATGAAAGAATGCATCAAATATAATTAATATTGAGAAAGTGCAAAGTTTTGATACACTTTAAATGCTAATGTTCCATGTATTCAGGTGTTCTTAGCTGCAAATATTATTCGCTTTACATGTATACACTATATAATAATAATAATAATAATAATAATAATAATAATAATAATAATCATAATAATAATAATAATAATAATAATAATAATAATAGATATATTTTCCCTTGTAGAGTTAAGGTTATTAGGCCTTCTCTTACACTCAACCAGGATGAAAGAACATACAGGAAAGTACATACCGGTATATAGGTCTATACAGGACACAGTACAACAATTGCCCTACTCAAAGTGACTGAAGACATGCGAGAAGCAATGGACAGAAGCGAGGTGACCATATTAACTTTACTAGACTTCAGTAAAGCATTCGACTCAGTTGATCTTGACCTACTACTTGCAAGACTAAGAACGTTATACTTGTCTGACAACTGCATTAATTGGATGGACTCTTATCTTCGTGATCGTCAACAATGTGTCTCAGTACAAAATCGGTTTTCCCCTTGGCGATACACGAAAGTAGGAGTACCTCAAGGCACCGTGCTTGGACCACTGCTTTTCTCCATTTATATTAATGACGTGGCTACAAACGTACATTACTGCAAGTATCACATTTACGCAGATGACTTACAACTCTACATACACTCACGACCAGACGAAATTGACGCAACTATTGGCAAAATAATCATGACTTGAATCAAGTTTCTTCGTGGGCGAAAAAGTTCAGACTTAGGTTAAATGCTAGTAAGTCACAAGCTATAATAATTGGACATAAGAGACTACTGAACACAATGAACGACAGACATATCCCAATTATTACAGTAAATAATGCCACTATTCCGTACCATTCCGTCGTCAGAAATCTCGTCATTTTCTTGGACGAAAATTTAAATTGGGAATGCCAAATAAAGGAAATATCCAAGAGAGTGTGCTATACCATGCATTCTCTTAACCAATTCAGAAATTTCCTCCCGCCAGAATTATAACAGACTTTAGTGCAAACCCTCGTACTACCACTGTTTGACTATTGCGATGTAATATTTACAGACTTGACAACTGACCTTTCGAACAAGCTGCAGAGTGTGCACAATATGTGTGTCAGATTCATCAGTAATGCTCACAAATTTGACCACATTACACCCTCGTTCAAATCTTTATCCTGGCTGCAACTTAGTAACCGTAGAACACTTCATTAGCTCTCTGTTCTGTTTCGAGTTCTCCACACTTCTACTCCAAATTATCTTCGTTCCCGGTTTAACTACTTATCCTCCAGTCACAATCTAAACACCAGGTCACAGGAGAGCCAAATCCTAGCAATTCCTGCCCATAGAACATCCCACTATTCATCCTCTTTTACTGTCTCAGTTCCCCGTGAATGGAATTCTCTACTTCAGAAGATTAGGGGCTGCCAGATAATAACCACTTTCAAGAAAAGGCTAAACGATTTCTTACGGGCGCAGTCAAATTGAAATTATACTTGTGATCGAGCTCAATAATTTAATTTAATTTAATTTAGATAAGACTATCATTACTATTATTATTATTATTATTATTATTATTATTATTATTACTACATAATTATTTTATTGGTGTTGTGAAGACGAAAAGAATTGTCATTGTATTATATTAATTATGTATTATATTGTCTTGTATCTGTAGTATTGCATTGCTTTGAATTATATTCTATTGTATTAATTATGTTATATTCATAGCACTGTAGTAATTTTTTATCATACTGGTTGAGTGGAAGAGAAGGCCGAATGGCCGTAACTCTGCCAGTTAAAATAAACCATTATTATTATTATTATTATTATTATTATTATTATTATTATTATTATTATATACTGTATTTACCGAACGATCATGTAGAACAAATTCATTCTTTAAATCGTTCAGCCATTCAATTATGGCTGCGCTAAAACCTGAAATATTTATGATTCACTAATGTATGTGTCAATGTACAGATTTTGAGTTACATTTACTAGAAGTTACGACAATTTTCATACTACAGTAGATATTCGTTTCAGAATATGAGCATTACATGCTTTATTATAATGTATAAAATGTACATAAGTTCATATGTATGTATGTATGTATGTATGTATGTATGTATATCTGTGTATGTTGTATTTATGGATGTATGTATTCACACTGCAAAAGGGTAAATACCCGGTGGCTGTGGTAACTAATTACACTCAATAATAACAATTAATAATAAACATAATTAATAAAAATGCAAATAATAAATATATTAATAATAATTCTAATAACAATAATTAGCACTAATAATTAGTACTAATAATAAATAATAATAATAATAATAATAATAGTAATAACAACAAGGAACATGCTAAATTGAAGCACGATCACTTAAAATGACATTTAAATTATAGGTTATAGTTGTGATTTTCAAGTACGAATATTTGTACTTATTAATTATTGTAAAATACAGTTACTTAAATATGTTAGGAGAAAATCCACAAACGATTAATGAAAATATGGAGATTTTACTTGAAGCAAGTGAGGAGATAGGTTTGGAAGTAAACCCGAAGAAACAAAGTAGGCCTATATGATTATATCTCATGACCAGAACATAGTACGAAATGAAAATAGAAAAATTAGAAATTTATCTTTCGAAATGTAGAACAGTTCAAATAACTTGGAGCAACAGTAATAAATGTAAATGCAACTCAGAAGGAAATTAAATGCATAATAAATATGGGAAATTCCTGATATTATTCGCTTGAGAAGCTTTTATTATCCAGTCTGCTTTCGAAACAGCTGAAAGTTAGAATTTATACAACGGTTATACTGCCGGGTGTGCTGTATGGTTGTGAAACTTGAATTCTCACTTAGAGAGAGGAATAGAGGTTAAGGATATTAGAGAATAAGGTGTTTAGGAAAGTATTTGGAGCTAAGAGGGATGAAGTTACAGGACAACGGAGAACTGCACGTATTGTATTCTTCACCTAACGTAATTAGGAATATTAAATCCAGACTTTTGATATGAGAAGGGCAAGTAGCACATATGGATGAATCCAGAAATGCATATAGAAAGTTAATTGGAAGACCTGAGCGGAAAAGACCTTTCTAAATAATTTCCCCCAAAAATAACATACAGAACAATAAAATTATCTTCACTGACACAGTTTCTTTCTTTAAATATTTCTCTTTCTCAAGTTACTTTATGGAAGCCTTATCTGTCCAAAGTGAAAATGGAAGGATTGTATGTTTGGACCACAAGACATGCAGCTTAGTTCTCTAGCTTCAAGGATATCCTTCTTATTGAACCATAACCAAATAGCTATCTCAATTTAATTATAATTCTTTACAAATTGCATAAAGACTGAATTGAATTACATTACCTCATAAATTAATTGATGACTGTTTCGTAAAGCATTTATCTCTAATTAAATAAACATGCACTAGTTGTTAAAATTTAAATGACGAATATTGCTGGAGAATCTTTAGTGTATTGTAAATATTCGTAATTGAAATATGTATGTAATTATTGCAGACAGAGTTATGACATGGCGTACCTTCCTTTAAAGGGCCTCATTTTATTAACTGCTGATGTCTGTTTTCCAGCGCCAAAGCATTTTGGTGTCTGTTTTCTGCAACAATTCAATGAATGCACTTGTAATGTCACTTTTTCCAAGAGCCACCATCTAATCTGCTTTTATTTTTAGTCCTCGTCCAACTCGATCAGGAGCCCCTTTTCCATGGCCACTCTCTGAGTAGTGCCAGTTTATATTGCTGTTATTGATCTCTTTATTAAAGTGTTTGCCATTCAAGTAGAAGAGTTTACGATTACGATTTATTTATTCTATTAAAACCTCTAGTTGAATTTGTTTAAATATCCATACAGTTGCACGGATGGGACATATATTGTTTCACATGGAGGGGACAAATTTGCGGAATGTCATCTTCAAAACTGTTCAATTTTTAGAGTTACAATTTCAAACATAAAATTCACTTAATTTGTTATCGCACAATTATGAGGGTGGATCGAAAAGTAACGCACAACAATTTTTTGTGGCAACACATTTCATAGGTAAGTAAAATGCAATAATGTACAAGAAAGCTACAGGATTTACCTATTCTTGGACATTGGAACCAAGTCTCGCAACACATTTCTCCCATCGTGACACCATATTCAGTACACCTTGTTCATAAAACTCCGTTTTTGGGCGTATAGCCATCTGCGCACGACTGATTTCACTTCTTCATCTGAACCGAAGCGTCGTCCTCCTAGGAATTTCTTCATTGGCCCGAAGAGATGAAAGTCAGGCGGTGCGAGGCCTGGACTGTAGGGTGGATGATTGCCGCCTTAATGATGTCTCTGACATTGGGTAGTGTTGCAACGGTCACTGCTCGGCCGGAATGTGCTTCGTCGGCGGACTTCTTCGAAGAACCTGCACCACCTGGAGATGTTGTTATGGTCCAGACAATTAAGCGCCATACACCTCCAATATTTCCTTGTGGATTTCACTCGAATTTTTAGTTTATCGCAAAAAAAAAAAAAAAAACGGACCACATCTCGCTGCCCTTCACAAGTGAACGGTGGTAGAAAACACGCCATATTTACTCAGTAGTTACAGCTCGTTCCGCCAGGGTGACATCCAATCGAATCATTACTGTCTATAGCGCAAGATTCAAACTATCTGCCAACTTTGATCGTCCTAACCAAAACAGTATTCCGTAAAATAATTGTTGTGCGATACTTTCCGATCTACCATGGGATATGTACATAAAAAATTAAATTTATGTTTAGAAATGAATTAATATGAGTTGACACGGAGGATACATACTTTAGAGCACCAATGACAAACAACAAAGTTTCTTCTCTAGCACAGTATGATGTTGAATAATTCTGAACTAAACAAATCACTGTCATCTTGATATGTAGCCTACATTGTGTTACTTCCTCTACGGAGTAAGGCACACGGAAGGTTTATGAAGAGGAATAATTAAAACAATGGACATGTGCCCACAAAACAAATGTAATTCAATTACATAGGTTTGGGAAACTTTACAAGGACGAAACCAAATAGTATATTAGTAGAAACTCATAAACTAACAAAATCAGAGAGTATTGTATATTATATATTAATATCAACATTTACGGTATATTGAATTACTGATTACAAAATAAAGTTCATTACAAAAAACAGATAGTCACACTGCGTGGAGGGGATATTTCAACAGCAAAATTAATTTATTTTTAAATATGTAAATTATTTAGTATCTATTCATGTATCCTGAAACGTGTAAAGTTATAAACTATGTGTTTTTACTAAAAGAATGTTTCTTTTTTAATTATCAGGGGAAAAAAGTGCTTGTTACTGAAAATCTACTTTTCTTTCAGAATGACTTTTTATAAATATATTACATATTGCCATATCCAACTGCAAAAAAAAAATCCCATTCCTATATTTGCAAGAAATGAAACTTAATATACATTATCCCAATAAATTAATATAAGTAACTTACTGTAGAGACAATTTATTTCAATTGTTCTGCCTGGGATAAGCATCTCTCTTTGACTAGAAATTTCATTAGTTGTTCGTTTATTATTCAGTATAACTCTCGTGTTATAAAAACAATATAGGAAGAAAGTAGGCCTATCAAGATAATAAAAATAATTCGAAATTTTAAAGAAAATGGACATTAATGGCATTCTTGATACGAAGACGTCTGTCTATATATAGTAACTTGTCTTGCGATATTGAACTGATTTTATACGTATTCAGTATTTACAATAATGTTAATCGTTAAAATTAAGTGAATGAACTACAAAATTGATCACAAAAATATTCGACTTATTTGAAAAACAACATTAAATGACGATTTACGTACACATGGCTGTAAAATTTCTTCAATATATTTCCTAAATGGTAAGATAAAACCCTAATTCACTGCTTCGTAAATCAGGATTCTCTTGAGTAGATATTTAGTAATAATAATAATAATAATAATAATAATAATAATAATAATAATAATAATAATAATAATAATAATAATAATAATCATATATAATGTAAGCTGATAAACAGCACTTCTGCGAAATTATTTTTATCAGAAATATCTATTATATACATAGTTACACCTCAAATCGGGAAGAGCATAAAATATTTCGTGATTAAAACATCTGAACGAACAGCTTTGCAAATTTAACGTTGAAGAAGCCTTTAAGGAAGTAGAGCAACAATAGACGTGTTTTCCTTTAAAATATTAAAACCTACATAATTTACACAATTCAACACTTCGTCACTAAAGAAAAAAATTCAGTGCTTAAAAGATATCTAAATGAAATAATTTTAAAGATTAACTTAATTCTACCCGTTATGAACATATTTTAGAAGCAGGAGATTCAATTTATTACATAAGAAGCAACGTAGAATATAAGGGTGCTATTCATAGACATTTCGCAGCACGCGCTACGAGCGTACTGAGCTAGCTCCGGCTATCCACTGGTTACTTGTACAGAATTAAAATCATATCAAATCGCTAACACTGGTTTATGAATACGAAAAACGCTGATCATCCACCGGAAGCCCGCGCTAAAAATGTCTATGAATACGGCCCTAAGAGACCGAGTTTTCTTCACAAGTAACATTGAGTTTAGTTGTAAACAATACATTTTTATATTCCTTTTCATTTTAATTGCCGGTTTGAGTAATATTACGAGCGAATGCAATTTAAGAAGATACATAGCGGGATGTCATTAAAAAATTTACTTTCGTAAAATGAAAGAATTTACTTTTGAAGTGAGGTAGACATTTTATTTGAAATCGATCTACTGTGTGCAATGTAGAATATTAAATTATTATTTTTAGTTTTCAATTTATTATTTCACCTCTGAAGAAATGTAAATGATACTACTCTTAAAAGTGGACTGCAATTTGGAATATCAGAGATGAGAAGGAAATACTGTGTGGCACAGATGTCAGTTGATAAATGGGAAAAATTATTAATTGCCAAACAGAATATTATTGTACAAAGTAACATAATGACGTATTCCCTCCAAGACATCCGTAATCTGAGTGACCTTTTTCATTTGTACTGTTAGGTTGGGAGTACATATTCCCCTTTTGTACCGTTAGAATTTTTTAACTTTTGTTTCATCAGTTTTCCTGAATTCTGACAGCGTTTTTGGCGTGTATCCTAAATATATAGTGCCCTGTTTGTGAGCATGTTGACAGTGCAGGTGAGAATGGTACCACTTCCTATACACGTCACATCAGCTATATGCGGCAAATGTAAAACACTCGCAGTTAACCTCTCCGTTACTTATTTCACACGCCAAAAACGATGACGCGGACTGTAGCTTCTGTGAAATATGTAAAATTAATACAGTAAATAAATTGAAAGTGGCCATGGTAAGATATACGTGTACAATAATGCTACAGTTAGCGTGTGTTTTTGTTTCATTCGTTGTTTCAAGCTACTGAGTTATTATTTTGAGTTGATTAAGAGTTTAAAATGGTAATGTAACCAGTACATTCTTGTTTGCTCTGTGGGGACGACCACAGGACAAGAGAAGCTACAGATGAGTTTCATCGTCGTCATTCTGACATTCCAAAATCATAACACCAAAATGTAGCCAAATTATTGCATAAATTTAAAACAATTTTCAGTGTACTTGGCAAGAAACGAATTGGTCTTTCCAAATCTGCTATTGACGGACAGCATTCAAAGGACGTGATTGCGAAGATGACGATCAGTCCTAAAAGGTCAGTGCGCTATGTGGCTCGAGAAAGTGGTATCCGTAGAGAATCTGTTCGCAGAATATTGAAATCTGCATGTTTTCACCCCTACAAATTACCTAAAGCATTAACACACAATGTAAGAAGATGAACCACTAAAAAGTCAAACATACTGCAACTGGATCACACAGCGTTTGCGTACCAATCGATCCTTCCTTCAGCAAGTTCTGTTCAGTGACGAATTCTTTTTGTTCTTGAATGGGCACGCTCATACACAAAATGCACGATACTGGTCCATGGAAAGCCCAAGATGGATGCGTGAAGGTGACAACCCTTGTGCTCCAAATGTTATGATGTGGTGTGGAATACTAGATGATATGGTTATGGGATCATATTTCGTAGATGGAAATGTAAACCAACGCACATATGGGGAATAGCTGGACAGCACTGTAATGGAGTTTCTATATGATTTACCACTGAATAAACGGAAAAAAAAATGTGGTTTCAACAAGATTGGAATCACGCACATTATGCTCTAACAGTTCTCCAGAAACAAAATTAGATTTTCGGTACACACTGGGTTGGACGAGATGAAACTCAGTCATGGCCTCTACGGCCACCAGACCTCACACCCCTTGATTTATTTCTATGGGGATTTGTGAAAGAGTACGTTTCTTGGACAGATTCTGCATCTATAGATGACTAGAAACAAAGAATCACTCATGTTATCTAGCACATTCCATTTGCAACACTTTTAAGTGTGACAGAAGAATGTCAGGATAATGTGAGGTACTGTCTTCAAGTATAGTAAGAATCACGTAAGTGTAGTTTCTAAAAGTCTAATTTGGCAGTCTCCTCAGCGTTACCAACTAAAACTAGTTATCACCAAAGAGGAAAAATCATAATGCTGCGTACCGAAATAATAATAATAATAATAATAATAATAATAATAATAATAATAATAATATAGTAATTAACAAATAACAGTGTCTGATTTATTTACCAAATCTCACCTTTATGTTGCGAGGTGTTTTCTAAATGGTTCGATAAATGATGAAATAGTATATTTTCCTCCTGGACTTCTCGCATATTATGTTGGTATTTAGGATTAATATGATCTAATATTAAAATTTATTTCGTCTGATAACATGAAGTTCATTTGTTTTAACTAAACAGTTTACGATTCACGAGACCTAACCTAAAAATGTAGTTCGATTACGTCAAATGATTAGTACAAATTCCAAAAACAGAACACCACTTTAAAATGTACAGCTTACTTAAAGATTTACAAGCACTTTCTTTCTTGGGGAAGTCGCTACCATGCTATTTCCTCCCTTGGATATTTTAATAAAAATGTAAACACGAAAGAATTTCATTAAAATGTCAAATAGGCTACATTTACGTGCATGTTTCATACGAAGTAGGTCTATAAGCTATTTCTTATTTAATTACATTTACCTGAATATAGAGTTGAATTGGGATCACAACGCAACAGAACTGAATTGTGTATTGATATTAATATTAATAACGGTATTACTAATTAATTATTAATTCACAAGCCTAGGTACTTGCATTTTTATCAGTTTGCTTTACTGCAAACCGAAGTTATTGCTCCCAACATAACAGAAAATAACAGCCAGTTTAGTATTTGTCAGTACCTGAATTCGAAATGAAGTTGGTAAAAGAAAATTCAACCTGAGAGCTATAAAATCACTATAATACCCTAGCATATGTAGTAATGGGAAAAAAAATAGTGGTTAGGTTTCACCCTTACGGTATTACGTAAGCTGACCCGGACTATAAATGGAGCACATTTTGGACATTTTCGGTATTTAACGTACTGTATACAATTGTATTTCCAATTAGAGTAATGTTTCCTACTTGTCAACTGACTTCTGTGTCATACGGTACATAAGCAGAATTATTTCGAAGTGTGTGGCATGTTCGTGCACGGGAAATTTTAATTGCAAGTTTCGGTAACAATATTTACATCAATAAAGCTTTTACCTTTTTGGCCATAATCTGAAGTTGTTATGAGCTTTTAATAAATAATAATTCGCCACTATGCAGGACATGCAGATTTTAAATGTGCTCGTAATGTTCACTGTCGTCATAGAAAATTACTAGAGATATTAAAACCTACGTAGCTTTGTGTCGATCTATAAACTGTAACAGTAATGTTGTCTGTAACAAAATTATAATAAAATGGTAATATTAGTAATATCGCATCATGCTGTATTTTTTAATTAGGGACTGGCCGCACAAAGAGTTTCACATACCGTTCAATCTACATGAACTTATATGTATACACAGTTTCAGTTTGTGTGGGTTATACACATAACCACAAAGGTATGCGCATGCCTTGTTCGTAATTTCTGCAATACACATTGTTTTAAATAGCATTTGTTAGCATTTAAATAATCTCACTAATGTTTTGTGAACTTCACACAAACACAAACACCAATCGCCGACAAAGTAACTGAAAATATACATTAAATGTCATGTACTGCACTCTGCAAGAAAATCTTACTATCACTGCAGAATAAATCACAATAGTTATTCGATACATGGCACAACGAATTAAAACACATTTCATTAAGTCGTGTCAGAGCCAATCGTGGCGTGGGTTTGAATCACATTAATCTCTTCCTGTCAATCCTTAATTCATTAAAACTAATAGTTTTCTGCCCATGGGCAGGTCTTACACTGTGAATTCAATATTCTGCATTCTTCCCTATTTTTGCCTCCCTTTTCGTCTCCATATACGATCTATATACCTTGGTGGTCGTGGTAGTGATGTTGGTGGTGGTGGTGGTGGTGGTGGTCGTGGTAGTGGCGGCGGCGGTGGTTGTGATTGTGGTGTTGGTGACGATGGTTTTATTTTGTCTGGTAGAGTTAAGACCATAAGGCCTTCTCTTCCACTCAACCAGGTCTCAATAATATACATGAAATACAAAATTATGTGATAGATTACAAAACAACACAAAAGAAGATAACTTAGAGATTACATAAAATATAGTAGAAAATTACAAATAGTCAAGATCAGTTACATAAGGAGAATATAAAATAAAGTAGAGAATTGCATAGGATCAAAATCAGTTACATAACATAAGGGGAATATATACAGTTTATAAGACATAAACTGTTCGAGATAAATTCGACGATTAATTCACTTGAGATATAATAATCAGTTAATATATTAATCGGAGAATATATGTGGCTTACAAGACATGAAAAGTTGAATAGCAAAATCGTACTATATAGTCTACAGATATAAACGATTAAGTAATATATCAAGATAACAAAAAGGAGGGGAAAAAAGAAGAGCGAGGGAAAAAAAATAGTAACTAGACTATTTAGGAACTTCCGCAAGAGTCTAGTTCTGTTCAATAAAAACATTTCTAAGTAGAGTGTACTTAAAAGATTTCAGACTCCGATTGCTCCTGATTTCCTGTGACAAGGAATTCCAGGAACGGGCTGTGTGTATTGTGAAAGCAGCAGAGTAAGAGAGATGTTTGATGATATGGTATTGATAGAACAAGGTTATGCTGTGAATGTGTGTCACGGTTGTGGTGAGTTGCTAAAAATGTGAAGCGAGGAACTAGGTAAATACGTGTGGAATTATTCAGAATCAGATACAACAAACAGAGTGAATGAACTGAACGTCTCTCTCATAAACGAAGCCAAGATAATTAACTATTCTCCCGTTCATAATTCCTTCCAGTGCATTATTCAATATGCAGTTTCCTCTTAGTCAGTGACCCAGCCAATTTCTCTTTCTCTCTGATATTCCTGATCAGTTTCAGCATTTTTCTTTCTTCGGCCACTCTTTCTAGCACATCTTCATTTCTTATCTTGTCTGTCCATTTGACACGCTCCATTTTTCCACATCTCCACATTTCAAATGTATCTAGTTCTTTCTTTTTAAATACAATGCCACACTCCAAACAATGCACTTAACTAGTCTCTTCCTTAGTTATTTTACTTAAGTCAACACAAGATGCTCTTTTTATATTATAAGCTTCCTTTACCATTGCTGTCCTTTTGACTACCTGTGCAGCAGCAATGCCAAGTATTTTAATCTATCCACTTGTTCTACTGCCTTATTTCAAATTCGCACGTTTACCTTCATTATTTGTCTTGCGATAACAGTGGTCTTAGTCTTAGTTTAATTTTCCTTCATCTAATACTGGCCATAACTGTCATTTAGTTCCAGTAGCATAGACCTTATAACGATTTTTTTCAGGTAGAAACCCAGTTTAGCACACGTACAAAAACACTTGTGCCACATAGACTGTTCGTCTAATAACGGGCTACTACCACCACTATTAACAGCAATTAGTGGTAATGATTATGATTGTAAGAAGGGATTATTTTGTAACTATGTCGCTGGTAGCATGGCGGAAACCGTTAGCACAGGTAGGGGCAGTGTGAGAACTTTTTAACGATCATCATCAAATTCTGTCAAGGATTAGGCCTTCTGGCTTGAAGTGAGCTGGTCTATTCATCGCTTTTCGGCCTTCCAAGGTCTCTCTTCCCGTTAGGTTTATAAGGAAACAATCTTTGAGGTAGCCCATCACTGGGCATCCGTGATGTGTGTCCATACCAGTTAGCCTATATCGATAAACTTTTATGGTTTCAGTGATGGCTGTGATGTGTAATTCCTCTCTGATATCAACATTCCGTTTATGATCAGAAAGGGTATAGCCCGCTATGGATCTTAACAGTCTCATCTCAGCCGTTTCTATTCTTCGGAATTGATTTGATGTTAAGGCCCATGTTTCTGATCCATTTTTTTCTTCGGAAAACGTATTATGTGTCTTTCTCGTGTTAAATTTACCTTATCTCGTTAACATGTTTCAGCCTATTATCGGCCATTTTCAGAACTTTCTGAATCTTCTGAAGATGGCCGATAACAGGCTGAAACATGTTAACGAGGTAATGTAAGTTTAACACGAGAAATACATATAATACGTTTTAACCAAGTGATAAAGTGTGAAAAGTTGTGTAATCAAGATGTATAATGAATATATTTGCTCCTGTGTGTTATTTGTCGGTTTGAATTCAGTTAATTACCGTATTTAGTAAACTGTCTTTGTAAATTTTATATTACATTATTGGCTAAGACCACACCGTACACGATCCTGGCTCTTACGGTAGTGGCTAGAAACATTTTTGTTTTATAAATTTAATTTGTACTCATTTTGCTAACTAAATAAATAAATATGATAAAGTTGGGACTGCCGTAGTTTTATAAAATTTCAAAATTGTCTCAGGTCTGACTTTCCTCAGTAATGTTGATTTTATTGTACCTAAGAGTTTTAGAAATTTGGCTAATTTTATGCCTACATCCCTAGAGTTTATGTAGGAGAGATTACAATCGCGGTAATTAAATTCACTGACTTGTCCTATTCTCTGATTATTTTATATTTTGTAGGTTGCATTTAATAGACCGATTCCAATATAATTATTACAGTCTTTATGATTTTCGTTCTCATAAATGGTCACTACAACAGATTTATTCCATTCCTCTGGAATTCGTCCCCTTATCCAGAATACAGGGTGGACCGTTCGAATGTACCTAATTTCAATTGTATGTGACTGGTAAACGGTTGAAGATGAACCTTACGGTAACGTTTATGTGAAAGGAAAACCCTACAAGTTTCTAATCCTGTCGGTAGATGGTGCGCAGACACGGTTTCTTTTCGTAGATTGTATCGATTGTCAAAATGGCGACATCGCAGATGAAAGCGCAAACTGTGTTGTGGTATGCGGAATTTAAATCAATTGTTAGAGTTCAAAGGGAGTATCGGCGAGTGTTTAACCATGATGCTCCAAATGCTAAAAGCATTAAGAAGTAGCACGATACATGTTTAGCTACAGGATCGGTGTTGAAGAAGCATGGTAGTGGTCGTAGAACATCCAACCAAATGGTTGCAAATGTTCAAACCGCGTATGAGCGATGCCCGCGGAAGTCATTAAGAAGAGTGTCGTGTGAACTTCAAGTACCAGAATCAACATTGCAACGAATTGCCCACAAACGTCTCAAACTGTACGCATACAAAGTGCAGTTAATGCAACGTCAGGAGCCGGATGATAAACTCAAACGAGTGGAATTCGCCAATACGATGCTAGACCGTCTCGGCAAGATGGCGCTCCTCCACACTGGTTCATTGACGTTCGTACGACTTTAGACAACGTGTTCCCTGGCCGTTGGATTGGTAGGGGAGGACCGATCGCTTGACCCCCGAGATCTCCGGATTTAACAGCGCTCGATTTCTTTCTCTGGGGCTACGTCAAAGATAAAGTGTACGCCACCCCAGTCAGAGACTTTCGTGATCTTCGGGAGCGCATCATAGAGGCTATTGAGAGCATTCCAGAAGACATGCTCCAACATGCTTGGCAAGAAATCGTTCATCGCCTCGATATCGTCACAGTGACAGATGGAGCTCACGTAGAGATATGGTGATGTGCATATCGAAACTTGTTGAGTTTTCCTTTCATATAAAAGTTACTGTAGGTTTCTATCTTCAATCGTTTGCCAGGCACATACAATTAAAATTAGGTGCATTCGAGCGGTCCATCCTGTATATTAATGAAGTCTAAAAATTTGTACAAAAATATGAAGATATATATATATATATATATATATATATATATATATATATATATATATATATATATAAGGGAACTGTGCCTAATATCGCACCCATTTTGAAAAAGTAATATTTCAAGTATTAATATATTACAAAAATTTGAAATAAACATGGATACTTAATACGGGGTTATTATGTTTATATCAGTGAGGTCAGATTTGAAAATTACTTTTATTTTGCATTTATTTTTCAAGTACAAAGGGAAAATTGCAAAAACGGTACTAGGAGAACTAGTGCGCCTAATATCGCACCCCTCTTTTTGTGGAAAATACATAGGACAAATGCTAAGTTTATTGTACAGAAACAAATTTTCTTACGTATTTATTACATATATGTTGTATTTAAGCACAAAACATGTTATTTTTTAAAATAGCATACGAATACAGCTCGGAAATTATAAGATTTTCTGATACAATGTGTTTGACAGTAAATAACTACACATTCAACTGCCAAGGTATAGAATGTCTGTTAGTTAACGGTATACATAGTCCAGATATTTAGGGAACCAAATCTAACCTTCCAAACAATAAACACAAATGAAACTTTTGTAGTCATCCTCTCCAGAACACTCTTCGTGGCACCAAATTCCACATTTCGTGCATACGATCCATTTTTCTCCCCTTTTGTCACAAGAAAACTTGCCGTTGCAATATGGACATTCTGCGTCATCTTCACTATCTTCATTATCAGTGGAGATGTATACTGGATCATCCAACTCTTCGCCTTCTGAATCTGAAGATATCTGGCTTTGTTTTTTCTGTCTCTTTCTCTGAGTAGGTACTTTATCAGCCTGCTTCTTTTGAACGCTTTTTCGTTCATATGTCTTCTTATCTGTGGGTGATTTCCTCTTAACATCATCAGCCAATTGGTTTTTATATGGTGAACTTGTTAGTAGAGCGGCAGAACCACTTTTACGTCCTCTACCAGTTGGATTTTTTTGTTGTATTGTAGGAACTGGTGAAATGTCAACAGGCGTAACAAAAGGTGTAGTTTGCTTCTCGACTGGTTTTGGTGGAGTTTTTGGCTCGTTGATACCGCTAGGGCCTGGCCGAGGTTGAGAAGTGTTGGCATCATGTAGTCTATTTGGTAAAGCTTCAGGTGAATGGTCACTTGCTTCATGGTTATTTGGGGAAGCTTCTTGAAATTCAAAGTCGCTGAAGATATGGCGGTTGCAAGGATACAGACCAGTTTTTCTGAAGCCATTTGTAGCTACAGCAACAGTTGCTGCTTTATTGAAAGCTTCTCCCAATAGCATACCAACCTGGTAGTGAGTCACTACTCTGCCTGCATTTTGTTTGAGCCACTGTTCAATTGCTTGAGCATAGTAAGTTTTGAAAGGTAGCATAAACGCCACATCCAAGGGCTGCATCTTATGCGTGCAATGTGGAGGTAAACACACAATATGAACACCATTAGCACGTGCTAGTTCGAGGAGCTCAACATTTCTAGTGTGGGAATAATGCCCATCCAATACTAGAATTACTGGGTCATCTTTCGTAGGCTTCACATTGCTGAGAAAGTGATGAAACCAATGAACAAAACTTTCATTCTGAATCCAGCCAGATTTGTGACACACCGCTAAGCTACCATTTGGTGCTCCATCCAGAAGTTCGGTTTTCATGTTGACCCTTGGAAAAACCAACAACGGGGGCAGGAAATGGCCTGCTGCGCTCATGCAGGTCACTGCAGTCACTAGAGATCCCCTCTCTGCTGAAGATACAGATCCAACCTGCCTCTTACCTTTCAGACTAACTACTTTGTTGACTTTGTGTTGAACTACTGTCAACCCAGTCTCGTCACAGTTGTACAGTCTGTTTGGTGAATGGTTTATAATGTTCATCAGTGGTTCATAAATGTCAAAAAACTTAATTACGTTCTCCTGATTGAAGCCTCTGATCCTTGCCATAGACGTGCTTTGCGGTTTCCGGAGACTCAATTCCTGGTGTCTTCTCAAGAAACTGTGCAGCCATTTCCATCCTGCGGCTTCATCGTTCTTTGAAAATGGATGCTTCAAACCATTCAGAGATGCTAACTGAAAAGCCATAGTTTTAACATCCTTTGCAGATAAACCATAAAATCGCTTCTCCATTTCTAAGCAATATGAAACCAAAGAATCTTCGAGTTCAAATGGAAGTACAGGTTTTCTGCCAAGTTTCGTGCTCACTAGCTTATCTACATCCTCCTCTTTGCTATTGACTTTATCTTTTAAAGTAGACTTAGGAACATTGAAAGTATTGGAAGCACGTTGCAATCCCATGACTTTGTTCCTAACTGATATGATTGCAGCCTTCATATCCTCCTCTTTCCACAGCTTACGACGTTTTGGACTCATCTGCAATGGCAATTTTTTATGAACCTTCGAATTACCAGATTCATTGTACGATTATATTAGTTTGCAGTAACATCGTCCTAATATCGCACATCATCATCCTAATATCGCACTGTGCGATAATAGGAAAACAGTAAGTGTGCGATATTGGGCAAATAACATACACGAAACATAATAGTTTGTTTCAATAAAAATAAAAAGTTTACAATATTTCTTTAGCGGATTAAAAATATTACACGACTAACTAAATCAAACTAACAGTGTATAAAAATTTTGCTACTTACCGTTAGTTGTACAATCGTCCCGAACAACGCACACTACAAATATTTTCACATTGGCTATTCCTGACTCAAGGCGTGTAGTGTGTATTGAAGCCCGTAGCAATCCATCTGCGGGCGCTAACGCTACTTTTAATTGAACTGAATAAGCTACTACTCCATTCAGGGTCTTATGCCTGCTCTCAACTCAGAAACCATGGGGTGCGATATTAGGCGCATGTGCGATAATAGGCACAGTTCCCTTATATATATATTCCATGTTAATGCCATCTGAGCAGGGTGCTTTCCGGGACTTGCATATACAAATTACTAATTTTAATTCTTCTATACTAATGAGGTCAATATTGATATCTTTTGAAACATAACTTGATGTCTGACTATTGTTATTAGCCCAAAGATGGTAATAATAGTCTAACCAGTCTTTCATTGGTATTGGTTTATGTTCAAATATGGTTCTAAATGTGGCGAACTGAATCTCTACGTGTGTTGTCCTTTTTGGGACCTTTCCGAGGTAGTTAGATGAATTTTAGGTAAAGTCGTTTCTAATGGTGGTTTTGATTCTAAGCGTCGTAGTTTTGTAATATTCTGTATATGTCAATGAATATTATGTTTCACAAGCTTCGTATAAATTAATGGAATTGATTATTCGATCGCCTGATTTCGTAGCTGAAACAGTTGGTTTAGAGTTGAGTAATGAAGTAGGTCTACTAGACCTTTATCGTTAGTCGATATTAATTGTTCATGACGTCAGTTGAGAGGTCCAAAGCAAGCGGGAGCTATGCCACAAAATTATGACCCGTCAAATTTCATGTATTCAGGCAATTCCTACCATCTGTTTATTCTTTCTATAAATTATATACTGTTGATCTGGCTATACCATCCAATTTCAGACCACTCTGACTAATTCTAGGATACGACTCTTATCTTAATAAATTTATTTCTCTCACTTTATCGTTAATGTGGGAGTGGACTTCTCAGTTATTTTGTTCAGACAACAGATAGGTTTATCCTTGACGTAAATCAGCGGTGACCAAAGCGGGTGTCGTGATTACATCGTGTAATCACAGACATTCAAACGGGTACGAGGAGTTTCCTGTGCTTCATTCACGCACTGAAGAGAAGCAGTGGCTGTATCATGTCGCTCTACAAATTCTCTCTCTACAAGCAGTAAGAGGTGGTTTCGTAAAGAATGAGAAGGAGAACGTTTTTGTTGTTCTATCGGACAAAATGTAATATGTTTACTTTGCTCAACGGCTCAATTAGGAACATATAGAAACATTATCACGCTGAATAATGTATTATTATTATTATTATTATTATTATTATTATTATTATTACTGATCAGTGACCACTAAGTATATGTTTCTATAATTCTCCTGTACGTGCATGAATATTGTATTTTTAGTTCTTCTCCCTAGAAGGGTGAAATTATTAGGTTTTATCTCAATTTTAATCTTCTTAATCTTTAGATGAGGGTAACTATTTATTAGTTAAACATTTAATAATAATATTGTAGAAAAACTGACTCAATATTTTGTGCCAACGAACTGTTAAACGATCAGGAATTGACATGTCTTAAATCATAGCCAGGAAGAGAAAGACGAGATAAATAAATGTAAGGAAGCCAGCTACCTAATGGGGTTTGAAATATCTCGTGCTCTAAAACCTTTTAATAGAATAGAATTTCTCAAAAGAATAATGATTAAAATGGCTTAAATAACTTGTACATGAGAAGTTTTTAATTTTAAAAAGGCACGAATTTCTCGTCCAAGTATCTGGAGAAGAATTTAGAAAATTTATGATTATATTCAAGAGGAAAGTTTAAAATAAGAAAGAAAGAAGAAATATTGTATATTATTCAATGGCTCTTGATGACAGTAGTGACATTACTGATACAGCAAAGTTTGACATTTGTATTCGCGGGATTGATCAAGATGTTAGTACAGGAACCACCACTGGTTGTAGTTTTCATGCCAAGTACCTTTCCCCCGTCTCCTTACTTCATAGGTTGTCTGTCGCATGTAATCACTGCAGTTCGAGTTTTGGTCACCGCTGACGTAAATGAATAAGACGCCTTGTCCCTCTATCTGAGGCAACACATAAACAACGGACAAACATTTACACCGTAGACGAGATTCGAACCCACCGATATGCCTTATACACAGCGTGAAAGCTGCCTCTTAGCCAAAAACAAACCGAAGGGGGTTTCACTTAAAACTGGAAAAACAGAAGCGAGTTTTAATTTATAATTTATTCCTCACAGAGTGAGATGCTGAAATCCCAGCAGTCAGATAAAAAATGCCGGTCTTGCGCATAGATTATAAAGACAAATTTAGTTTTTGTGTATTCCCGTTTATAGTCTGTAATACAAAATGCGAGAGTATGTGTTATAATTTATATAGCCTTAGACATTTGTTATAATGCAATATATTGCCAAAGCTCGTAAAACAGTTTGTCCTCTTCCTGTTCTATTTCCATTGCCTGTGCCCGCGTCCTCTTCTTCCGCACGCTTTGCTGCATCGCGCTTACTCCTTACACATAAAAATCAGACAGTGGGCCGGTCGTAAAGAGACAGTAAAAGTGAAATCAAGAAGCCTTTCTCTCGCTACTTGTTCTAATAGCAGCGAATATTTTCATCTCGGTTATAGTCCATAAAACTGACATTTCTACAACCATGACAAGAGTGATAGATTCTATCAGGTCAGCATCTGTCACGCAGTGGAATGCCGTTTCCACAACATTACGCAACAGAAGAGAGTAAGGAACCAATCACAGGCGTGGAGTCGCGCATCATTTGTCGTATCCCGGGCTTCATAAAGCACAGGGTACTCCACAAATACCTCACCGCTGCAGCTGGGGAGACAAATGATTGCCGTTACGTAGTCATACCTCTCTTTAATGAATCAGTAATCGATATATTGGATTCCGGTGGCTGTAGCGTTATTACCACTTAACAAATTAGCTTCGGCTCCGTGAAATGCTGGGAACGCGGAAAGATGAAGTGTACAATGAAAACTTGCAGTTTAAATTCAGAGGATAACATCGCCGCCTATTGGATTTGTTTTTGCAATTCGTTGTACGGAATACAGACAAGTATTATTTTCACAAGGAAAGAATATATCCGTATTAATCACGGAAGTATATTTGTGACCAATGAATGGGTTATCCTGGCAGTGATGCCTCTTGTTGAACATATACAGTAGTACAGTGGTTCCCAAACCGGGGGTCGTGTGAAGTGTTGAGCGAGTCGCGAAGTGATTCACAAAATAAAAAAAAAAATAAAAAAACGCCTTATTAACTTACACTGTGTGTTCAGAACATAAACAACATTTAACATAAAAAATCGCTAAACTGAAGAATTAGCACGGTAGCTTTGAACCGTGCCGTTAGGGTTACGACCAAATCTAACTAAATACACAATGTTGCCAACATAAGGACATGACTTTGGTCTGTGATGTCGTTAGAAGAAGAAATTTGTTTCTTTTTCTCTCTACCTCCTTCGTTCTGAACATTACTGAGAGATAGCAGCACTGTTACTCTCATCTATTTCAATGATTTTTCCCTAGACCACCAAGTTGTTTAGACGACATTTCTACATAGAAGATTAAGACAGATCTTACAAACGATCTCCACTTACTAACAGTATGGTAATCAAAATTGTGTGTCCATTTTATCTCGAACTAAAATCTCTCTCGCATTTTCTTTTGTTTCACCATGGCCGAATGGATTTATCTCTTCGGTATCGATGTTTCTAGTCGGTCATGGCTTTTATGACAGTTTTCATTTCGTAATATTGATAAAAAATAATATAATTACAGCGGTGAATAATTTCATGGCCCCTATAAGTTTTTTTCTTCGTAAAAGGCTAGGTATTTTCTCCAGGCCACATATAAAACTGCAACGCGAGGCCAAAATAAAACTGCAACGCGGTCATAATTACGTACTTAACGCTTTAGCGAACATTAACCGGAAATTTACTTTCCGTTATTTAAATGATATTCCGTGAAACACACCTTTTTCCCTTTATTTCGTTGTCATGACCTACTTTAACATCTTAAGTACATATGCATTTTCTTTTAGTGCATTCAAAACATCGTCGTTGTACTGCATAAACTTTGCACTTGACTAATGGAGTGACTTATTTAAGAATATAGTTGCGAATTTTACTACCACTATTTCGATAGTCTTTTGTTTGTCGCGGCTCGGTACGGCCCGGTGACTAGTGGCCAGCGAGTAACGTCGGCTATAGACATTGCTCTACCGTGCGTATTATCCAGTTGTTCCAAAAAAAAAATAATTCTATTAATCCGACTAATGTGCCTGTTCTTCAGAAAGTAGCTCGCAAATCTTTACTCTGTATATATATATATATATATATATATATATATATATATATATATATATATATATATATATATATATATATATTGATTTCACTTTCAACGAGATTTCTCGTCTTTCTTTTTATGACAACCATAGAATAGAAGCTTATTTTGCAAAATATATGGTTGAAAATGCTATAAAATATTTTAGAGCTTCTCTCACAAGATCGAAGTATTCTTGCATTCTTTCCA
The DNA here is from genome assembly GCF_040183065.1 of Periplaneta americana. NCBI lineage: Eukaryota > Metazoa > Arthropoda > Insecta > Blattodea > Blattidae > Periplaneta > Periplaneta americana. The sequence goes on from NC_091124.1 coordinate 102,496,401, forward strand.
TCCATAACTGGTCTGCGCTCTGCGAAAAGCCTAGTGCTAACATTCCATCGGTAGGTACGTACGTACAGTCTAAGAAAATGTCTTATGGCGCAGATACTTTATAAGTCCCAGTGCGCATGATCAGAAGACGTGCGACCTGGGTCACAAAGGAAGAATTAGTTGAGGTAATAAAATTAGTTTTGTTTCGTTATGTCTGATCATGCGCACGGTCCCCTTTCTGGGGCAAAACGTTTTTGTAAGACTGTACATATTGAAATGAAGTTCGTTTTACTTTTTATTTTAATTTAAGCCAACTGATCCCAGCTGCCTAAAAATGGATTTAGTATCCATCTCTGTCGTATTGTTTTCTGGGAATTACTCAAAAAGCTGTTGTTTACAATTTTGCTAAATTAACTGCACGTTCGCTCAAGCAAACTCAGTATATGCCGTATGATACGTAGCTACTTTTTCCAAGAGTTCTTTAATGCACTGGAATGCATCACATTAATTTTTGTCAAGCAATGTCGACCAGAAACCAAGATTTTTTATAAATCCTTTGAATTTTATCTTTGGCTGTTATTATGCTAACATCGTGACCTAGCAAACTGCTATTAAAAATGTAGTCTATATCAAATTGGCCATTGAAAGGGCAACACAAAAAGAGAACAAATATTAGAGCCTCCACTGTCGAAAAGGCATTTTTTGATAACGACCGCTAGATGGAAGTACAGTTGCAAGCTATCACTCCATGCAATTCCATAAGGGTTATAATGTGATTTCTTTTGTAGTCGCTAGATGGCATCATAGTGAAATTGATAAAAGTTATCTTCAAAAACAATTAGGCTAATCAATCTGTTATATGTGACCAGGGGGTAAAGACCCTTTACTGTCTTTAGTTGATGGAAACAGTACTACTGGTATAATACACGACATAGTTGACTTCATAGGTTCGGTGTCTAAACTTTCATCGCTACTGATGCCAGCCTTTTTGTCACGTCTGTCCTTTGGTCTCAAAGCACCAACTTTTTATTTTTATTTTATTGGGTTATTTTACGACGCTGTATCAACATCTAGGTTATTTAGCGTCTGAATGATATGAAGGTGATAATGCCGGTGAAATGAGTCCGGGGTCAAGCACCGAAAGTTACCCAGCATTTGCTCGTATTGTGTTGAGGGAAAACCCCGGAAAAAACCCCAACCAGGTAACTTGCCCCGACCGGGATTCGAACCCGGGCCACCTGGTTTCGCAGCCAGACGCGCTGACCGTTAGTCCATAGGTGTGGACAGCACCAACTAAAATACTAATTATTATAGACATTGAAAGCAATTCAGGCTTTGTGAAAGATACTGCGTTAATATTTGAATTGAAACCTATTCGTGATTATCGCAAAGGAATTACTGACGAAGTTTTTGTAACATGGTTGCGATCTATACTGTCCAAGCTGTACTCCAACAGTGTAATCATAATGGATAATGTGAGATACCAAAGTATCGAAATAGGAAGTATTCCGACCACGTCATGGCGAAAAGACAAAGTTATTAAATTGCTTAAATATCGTGTATACCGAAAAAATGAAAGTGCATCTGATAGGCCTATAGTGAAAAACGCAAAACACAAATTAGACATTATTACGATGTATCGAAGTACGTATGATATTTCTATGCAGGAATTCTACGTTATCATATGATGAAGGATCGGTTGAGCTGAGATAAATTGTCTCCAGCACTGGGATTCGAACCCGGGTTTTCAGCTCTACGTGCTGACGCTCTATCCACTAAGCCACACCGGATCCTCTCAGTTTAAGCTCCACCTCTTCATTCGTAAAATAGATGCACTTAAATAGAGAAGAAACTCATTTCCCACGTTTCACCCATGATACTCCACTTCTGACGGCATCCTATCCAATATCACTAAATATATCCAAACGTAAAAACCCGTATTGCATTGATGAAGAACTCTATAAACCTTCTTTGACTGCGGCTTGTAATCAAGTATTAATCCAGGCTGCGACAAGTAAAATGAAAGAATTTCTATTGTCGAATGAACAGTTTAAAGGCGGATATCGGGCATAATTACGCCATATTAAATAGTTAATACTTATGTTAGTTAAATGTACATACTTTAAGAAAGCTGGAAAGTATTTACGAGTAAATTTCTTGGGACCGGGCTCTGGTTTTAAAGAAAAATAATTTACCTGCCCGCGGTCTCTCAAAGATTGACAATACAGGTGGGTCCATTCCGATGCGAAAACTCGTCCTCTACTGCGCATGTTGTTGTGACGTTATCTGGATTACATTCTCATCGAAGACGCGAGATCCCGTCACAACCACGACGATTCCATTAAACATTTACCATGTCGTAGCTCCTATGATAAAGTCAATCAATCGCACTGGCATTTTTATGATCGATAGATCAATATCTAAGGAAAGCATAGAAAAAAATCGAATTCAAAATCGTTTTTAAAAAGTGAGGAAAGAAATTAATTTCGAAATGATCTGTTCAAAATATACAATTACGCCTTCAAATGTAGATTAGCGGGAATTTTTTTTTTTATATTTAACGTTAGTCAGCGTGAGAAATGTTGAGAACGATCGGTAATTACTTTGAAAAGCTGCCGTTATTTAAGATATTTACTGGTTTCCGAATTACAGCGAGTTAAACAAACGAGCATTTGCTCTTGGCGAAGAACTCAAGGCTCAACTTTTGTCTATTAAAAGAGAAAGAACAGTGGCTTCTTAAAGACATCTTCGTGCTGATTATAAATCCGTTTACAAAATGTTCCCATCGCTTAAGATTTTTAAATTAATCGTGAGTTTTGAAATTTAATTAACGTTTTAAAATAAATGTAAATAAACTAAATGTAATTAAAATATTACAATATATGAATTTAAAATATAATACATCTATTTAAAATATTAAAATAAGTTTAAATACAATATTAAAATAAAAGAATGAAAATGGCGGACGATAATATCTAGTATTTAGAGAACACTAAATGTTATTATTGTGGTTGCAAACGTCGTCGAAGAACTGATAACTCTGGAGAAGAGAACACACAGAAAAAGGAAGAGGTGTGGGTGAGAAAGTAGAGTTTACATATGAAAAAAGTAAGTGCATTGGAATCACTACTTAGAGAGATGGCGTTGGAAGGTTTTCGGTCATTTAGCAATTTTCTACGAATCGATGAGAATATGTTCAACGAACTCCTATACACAATATAAAACCACTGTCTGCCATTCCAGTTGCATCCAGATGACGTAATAGCTAGTGGAAAGTGATGGAATACATGCGCATAGGTCCACCTGTAAGTCTTCCCGCCGCGCCTAAGTTATAATAGGAAAATGTGTTGCTTTATACGACGTATGTAAAAAGTATGGAACACTCCTTGTAGATTGCCTAAGTTTAATATTATGAAGAAAGTATATAATTATACAAAAATTATAAGGGGTAAGAAGGAATATTTTGAACATGTTTTCAAAAAGTACATTTTTCATTTATATTCTTAAATGACACCATGTACATATTTTTACATATATATATATATATATATATATATATATATTTTTTAAATTCAGGTCTCAAAACGTACAAAATGATTTTTCCGTCTCAGTGTAGGACCTATATAGACCTATACATGGCAAAGATAACGAGTCAGTATACTATTTTATCACTATGGAGACTAAGGGGTATCCATTAAATAATCATATGCAAAATCTAACAAGAACAATAATTACTGAATAACAATAATTGTTGTTTCATGTTATTAATCATGACTAATCTTACAGAAAGAGATATAACAGAAATACGGATGGTGAGCAGTTGATAATCTATGGTGATAGGAAAAGAATCCAAAGTGGGTTAGTGCCTTTTTTAATGGAATCCATTAAGAAGGAATCATTACTCATTCGACGGTATCTCATTTTTTTAAAGATCAATGAAACTAGAATCGTTAAAAATAAGCAAACATCTGGTAGGGCAATATAAGTTCAGATGGTAAAAAAACTTTCGATATTTTATTAGCTGTAGAATAAAATTCATTTTTTATCTACTCGCCAGCTTGCAGTTGTCCATGATGTCGGACAAAATCCATATGCAATGTAATGAAGATAGTCAAATGGCACCATATAAGATAGATCTGCTACCAAAACGTATTGAAGATGACTTTGAAAGAAGAACTCACTTACCTGAAAACCTCAGTGACATGATCGATCAGAACCCTGACCGTATGACTAAAATCTTAATTAAGCCTGCTTATGAAACACTTTCTGTCTACATTCTCTACATGGTACTGTAAATCGTCACAACTACCATCATGGTGGCTCCAGAGAATCCACATTGGATGATAGGACACTATACAACGTCCACAAAAAGGATATGTGTGGGCTATTATAATTGAATCAGTCATTTGTAAAGCCACATGAGTCCACATTTTTACGAAAATGAATTATTGGTACTATAGCAAGCACTAGGGTTAGACGCGTCATTTCCAGTCAAAATAACATGAGTCCGATCATTATAAGCAGTCTATAAAATATTAAAATATTGAGTTCCTTTCAAAACCATATTAGTTCCGGACTCATGTGGTTTTAACGAATAACGCCATAATGCACCCGTGATGCATTTGCTACTATGCACTTCTTTGTCAAGATATTGGACAATGAGTGTAGTTCGAAAAGTTCTGTAGAAGAAAAAATACGCAAAAAGGTGCCATTAACGGAGATGTGTATAAAAGAAAGGATAAAGTATTGCAAAGAGAAGAGTCTCTCACAGAGAGAATAATATAGTTGCAAGGAAGCAAGGAGATCCATGCATGTATTGTTTAATTTATGTTATCGGTATGAAGGTTTGATGGGAATATGTTACATTGTCACAAGATCTCTTTGTTAGGCCTGTCAACGAGAAGCATTTATGTGAAATTGAGTAGGATTAGGTCAGAAACATGGCACAGATATTAATATTGTCATTTTTGTTGCTTTCAAGAGCTTTTGTTGCTTTCAAGATTCTTCAAAATCACGTTTATAGCTTGGTAGTGATTAATATGGGCATTTTGAACCCCTCCTGTGAAATGATATCAACAAATGACACAATTAGAATATTGTTACATTGTTTTTAATGGCCTTTCTTTCCTTAAATCCCATGCCTTGTATCAATATTGTAGTTTTTTTGTAGATTATTTTACGACGCTTTATTAACATCTTAGGTTATTTAGCGTCTGATAGCGTGATAATGCCGGTGAAATCAGTTCGGGTCTAGCACCGAAAGTTACCCAGCATTTCCTCATATTGGGTTAAGGGAAAACCCCGGAAAAAACCTCAACCAGGTAAATTACCACAACCGGGAATCGAACCGGGCCACCTGGTTTCGCGGCCAGACGCACTAACCTTTACTCAACAGGTGTGGACTCAATATTGTAGTTAAATTTCAATAGATTATATCCATTTTCTAAATCCGCGACGTGTTTTATTATTTATAAAAATATACGGTTTGAGATCTGAGGAATCCAAAATCAGAAAAATAAGTACACGGTACCATTCAAGAGAACATACTGCTTGGCACACTCTGTAGCTATAATAAAAATAGTTTTGAAAACATATTGAAAATATTCCTTTTCCACACCGTATAAGTTTTATATAATTATAGTGTTTCTTCATAAAATTAAAAATATGAAAACTGCAAGCAGTGAGCTATAGATTTTAATCTGTTTATATCCTTTAGAGTTAAAGGTATTTTGAGGAACCCAAACCAGAAATTACTTGTTTTCTAAAAAAAATCTGCACATTCCACACATTGATATAGGCCTATATATTTTCTGCATCAAAATATGACATCTAAACGGATATCTAACAGAGTGAAAGTTTTTCAAGCTTCCTATAAATCATTATTTAATCACCGAAAGATCCTGTTTGCTCCACAAACAGAGCTTCCATTGTAAAGTGTGCTGACTCGAAATTCTTGAAGTCTGAATCTGTCCACATTACTTTTTTCCTTTCCCCTTTCTATTTGGAGGCGTTTCAATTAGGTCATCCATATCACTGATTCAGCGAATAAGAAAGCATTCTCCACATTCTAAAGCGTAGTTACAAAAAACAAAGTGAAGCCTTATCCTGCTTTGAATAACTGTCCCATTCGTTTGTATTTGTCTACTCTAAGTTTTAATTATTAACAATTATAATTTCAATTCTTTCTTCTCGCGCAGTGACTTTATTAACTTGCATAATTTATATTTGTAACATCATTTAAACTCCTTACAACTTAACTTCAATGTACAGACATGGAATAAATAGATTTTGGATCTAAGCTATGCGTCAGCTCTTGTATCGAGGTACTTCACTAATTTCAAGAATGACACAAATGTACCATGGTCTAAATTTTATTCATCCTACATCGCTCCTTTGTACGTAGCATTTCATTCTCATCCATTCAAATAAAATAGACATTTATAAACATATATAAGTATTGCTAAGCACATAAAAACCTTGTGAGAAGCGTAATGTAATACTAAAAATAAAATTAGATTGTGAAGATTTTACAATAACATAACATTTAATTTCTCAATGAGAAAAATGTTGTAATGCTACAAAATAATTATATCCCTATAATTTCGCAGAAGTACACGTTTTCAGTATCCTTGGTATGAGAAAAAAAGGATATTTATGGGCATGTTATCTGTTTGTCAGTCCGTCTGCTCGTCGGTCCACTTGTGTACGCTGAGTTTTTTAAAACTATTTGACGTCACATACGTACATTCACACATGCACGCATAAACAATACTGTACATATATACTGCACACAAACTGTACTGTACAGTACATAATTACAGTACGTACATACACACATACATACATTACATACATACATACATATATATTTTTTTAATTTGTAAACAGAAAAACAGAATAGGCTCTAAAATAGTGTTGCATAATGTATTTACAAGATCCAACAGTAGCAAAGATGTTAACACGTTGTAAATAGTAGATTTAGGGAAAGTAGGTTAATTTGTTAAATAGTATATTTCTAAACATAGTTTTTAAAATGATTAGCAATAGTATTAATTTTTTTCTCTCTGTAAATAGAAAAAGGGAATAGGTACTAAAATAGTGTTGCACAAAGTATTTGAAAGCTTCAACAGGAGCATAGATGTTAACATGTTGTAAATAGTATATTTAGGGAAAGTAGAATAGGCTAGCAATAATGTTTATACATTGTATTCGGAGGAGTTCGCAATATTGTAATGTGTAGTCTATTAGCATGTAGTATTGCATTTTTGTAATGGAACATGCTTGTAAACAAGGATTTAAAAAAAAATACATACATACATACATACATACATACATACATACATACATACATACATACATAGCCACCGTCGTAGCTCAGTCGGCTAAGGCGCTTCCTGCCGATTCGGAGTTGCGCTCGGGCGCGGGTTCGAATCCTGCTTGGGCCGATTACCTGGTTGGGTTTTTTCCGAGTTTTTCCCCAACCGTAAGGCAAATTTCAGGTAATCTGTGGCGAATCCTCTGTCTCATCTCGCCAAATATCATCTCGCTATCACCAATTCCATCGACGCTAAATAACCTCGTAGTTGATACAGCGTCGTTAAATAACCAAGTTGAAAGAATACATAAATTACATATAATAGTCCACACCTGTGAAGTAACGGTTAGCGCGTCTGGTCGCGAAACCAGGTGGCGCGGTTTCGATTCCCGGTCGGGACAAGTTACCTGGTTGAGGTTTTTTCCGAGGTTTTCCCTCAACCAAATATGAACAAATACTGGGTAACTTCCAGTGCTGGACATCATACTCATTTCACTAGCATTATCACCTTCATCTCATTCTTACGCTAAATAACCTAAGTTGCTGATAAAGTGTCGTAAAATAACATACTAAAATAAAAGAACACACACACATACATAGGCCTTCATATTTCCAACGAATGTTATTGATATAGGGTAGAAATAATTATTACACATAAATATTACGTGCTTTCAAAAATCAATTTGATTCGTACAATGCAGTTTTGGCATACAATAAATTATGTCTTTTCCCATACCGAGTATGGTTACCCGTTGCGGAATCCGTGGTGAATTTCAAATGTCTACTGTAACAAGATTATTAGTCATATCGGATTGATAATCTTCTTAGTATTTTATTTATTTATTTATTTATTTAATACTTTACACTTCAGCTACATTAGGCATTGCAGCCCGAAAGAGCAGAAGCTCGTGCTCGGGCAGACCAGAGACGAATGTACCTTTTCTTGCCACGCCCAATGACGCCTCCTCCCCTCGTTAAGAATATGAGGGAGCCGAAGTTATGGATAAAAGTGTTCATGCCGAGAGGACTCTCTTAGTAATATTTCGGCATCGAGTGCAGCTAAAAGCCTGTGCGACCACTCAATTTCAGAAGTTCTACAATTTTAAAGTGACTATTACACTCTTACTACGTCATACTACTTTTGACCAATAAAACGGTACGAAAGGACGTATTTCAACCAATCATGGCTGCTTATCGCACAATTTTATCGCGTCCCTAGCATTTGTTTCTTTGTTTGCCAACATTTGAAACTGCGCTGGTCTGGACGTCAAAAAAAAAAAAAAAAATATATATATATATGTATATATATATATATATATATATATATATATATATATATATATATAATTACAAACCACTCCAGTCGATGCACAGCAGTTTCAAATATGACTCGCATTGGCATTCAAGAACAAGAATTAATAAAAATCACTGATCAAGTGATCATACCTATGCATCTTCTGAAATCCGATTTACAAATAAATGAAGAGCACCATTCGGAAATCCTGAATAAGTTGAATACACCATGTAGGCCTAAATCAACGAGTTCCACTTCTATTACGCACACGTCCAATATAACATCAATTGAACCACCAACCACATTCAAATTTGAAAATTGTACATTCAATAGTTATTCCTTTTAAAATTATTCATTCGGAAATTCTGAATAAGTTGAATACACCATGTAGACCTAAATCAACGAGTTCCACTTCTATTACGCACACGTCCAATATAACATCAATTGAACCACCAACCACATTGAATTTTGAAAATTGTACATTCAATAATTATTCCTTTTAAATTTATTCATATTTATTTTTTATGTCATCGTCGTTAATTAAAAATTTTCTAACACTTGTGTATATTAGTTAGGTTATGTTATAGCTTATGCTATATGATATTATGGATAGTCACGTATCAGAGATTGTTTAATATTAAGATTTATTGAAAATCATCTGTCAAGTGAAGTTGATTACTGGGATTCGGATAATTGAAGTGGAATGTTGCATTTTAATAAAAATGAAACTGATTCAACAAAGCCCTCTTGACTAGTAACATTGCCATCGTGTATAATAGATCGAGAACTTCTCGACGAGAAGGCATTGCTCACTACTGCCATCTAGCATGCATCTAGCGTAATATTTGTAAAGTTGAGATGGTACAATAATACATTTGAAGACAGTTATATTTTCGTAAGTCAATTAATATTTTATTGTATTGAAGTACTTCGTTACTTCTAATCTTTATATACTTTCTTCTAATCGTGTAATAGTCAATTAAATCCCACTCGAGTTTTGATTTTCTCTAGATAAATCAAAACGTCTAGTGAGATTACTGTTGATAATAGACACGAACAGTGCGATACACTTTGAGTGACTACAGTGAAAGATTATTTGTGAGCTGGTACTTATTTCGGAATGTCACTTCAAATGAAGAGGAAATATATTGCATGACTTCATTCATTATTACTTATTTTATCATAGACCCAAACTCTCTGTTTGTAAACCAAAATAAAAACGAAACATTGAAACCAACACAAATGTAGCTTCATTCCCGAAATCGAGTGAAGTATTCTACGTGCCGGTATATCCCTGATACAGCGCAGAATGTTTTGCTATTTTTCCAGTAGAATAAATATTATTACATGAAAATATTAAAGAATAGAAAATATAAATAAAATAGTGGATGTAATTAAATAATTTAATAATATACTATAAATTATTAAAAAGGAAACATATAACTTAGTTAAATAAATTATAATTTAAAAATAAATTGAAGATACATTTTATAACAATAAAATTATAATTTAGATTACAGCTCTTTAAGAGTCAGTCCTATATGTACAATGTTCCAAGAGAATGAATCATACATATTATTTGAGATACTCTGCTTTCTGCTTCAGTTATTATTAATTCGTGGCGCGACAGCCCATGAAGGGCCAAGACCGACCATTCGAATGCTAGCCTCGCGTTCACAGTCTTCAACATGGTGAATGATGATCCGACCAGAACACAGTGGTCCAAATCACGAATATATATCGGGACACAAACAATTTTGGTCACCCATGAAGGTGTAACGGGGCTTGAAGTAGGGAAACTCAGAACTTTCCGCTCTTGAGAATTGAACCACAACTAGGATCTGAAATGGCAATACCATGTTAACAGGCGCCTGGAATCTACACCTTCGTGATGTTCAACAAACAGTTCTGGATTGTATTATGAAGAGCCTATCAATCTATATATCACGTGATCATACTTAAGAAAAGCAGATCACATGAGGACAGGCAAATCGGTTTTATTAGATCATGCTCCGTACATAAGTTACATAAAAACTGAGGTTCTGCTAAGAAACATCTATTTACACGAAATACAAAAACCGTACAAAGTGTTCTCTAGTAATTTAACCTGGATTACAATTTATTCATGGAATTAAAATTTGTGTTGTAAATTCAGAACACAGAATCCACAATTTTCCTTCGTTTCTGAAAAACGTTACCCGAAATCGCCCCTGAAATTCTGTCACTCTTAGCTAGTTTTGACTCTCCTATTCTCGGACCAAACGACAAGTTAAGTAATACCAATCTAACGAGAGCAACAGCTGTCACATACAGACTGGGATATCCTTAAGTTAAATTAAGTTGATTGCTTCAACCACGCGTAAATAGAAGAAGCGCATTGCGTTTTAGCTGTGTTACGAATTTGAGGAATGCTTAGACTTGGAGCCTAAGAGGTACGATGGAAGCGAACTAGGGACTGGCAGCTGCGAGGGAAACCTGTTGCATGGATCAGCGTCCGTTAAATTAGCGCGAGTAGAATCCACATTCAGTAGTTAAACTACTGTTTAAAACTAAAGTTCAGGGAATTAGCTGCGAGATTCTGCAGAGTCACTTCCTACGAAATTGCATCGTCGTGGATTGGTATTCCAAAATGAAACGAGCACTTTTACGCAAGGACTTGTTAGCAATATTGCGGAACATTCTCTGATCTCGTTATTTCAGGGATTTGCACATCGAATCTGATTATCGAAAGGAATGAAAGCGCTTCGCCGCAGTTTATCTCGGTAACAAGCTGGCTGCCATTCATTGCTCATTTGTTCGCAAGTGTAGGACGTCAGCGGCGCAGTAAATTTGGTCCAGGTTCGAAAACCTTCGTTTAAGTAACAGTACGCTTGGACCAGAAATGGAGACCTAATTTAGATCATTTCCTCACGGTTGATTTAAGCAGGAGCAAGCATACTTACTATACACACACATACACATTGGGGATAATATCAACATCGGCTCATAACAGTCCATCAGTACAGCTCATAACGTGCAGCAAGCTCACGTCTATGGCTCAAGTGATAGCGCATTGGTGTACCATCCATGCGGCCCGTCTTCGATCCCCGGTCAGGTAACGATGTTGCAGAGGGGTTTTCTCTAGGTACAACTGAACAACGTGAGTAGAGAAGCGGGGCTACTCATGAACCCAAGCAAGACAAAATTGGTGACGAAAAGAATGGAAACAGAAGTACAAGTGAGCGGGAAAACCCTAGAATACATGAAAGATTACATGGACAGATGATGTCATTTGAGAAAGCATGCCATACAGAAATCAACAGGAGAATAGCTTAGCTTAGAGAAAATACTGGAGCATGAAATTTATTTTTGAAGACATGTTCCAAGACTTGAACATCAAGAAACAAGCACTCGAGCACTGTATAATATCCACGCTACTCTATGGGTACTAAACATGGTCGCTTACAGAAAGAGAAAATCTCAAACTACAAAGATTTCAGCGAAAAATGGAACGTAGGATCACCCAAATATCTCTCAGAGATGAAGTGCCATCTACAATAATAAGGAAGATGACAGGCCTACAAGGCGTCGTGATGGCAGCTCAACGACTGAAGTGGAAGTGGGGAGGCCACGTGAGCAGACTGAACACGTCGAGATGGACGTATGTGACAACCATGTGGGATCCAAGAACAGGGAAGAGGACAGCGGGAAGACCGAGGACCCGATGGAGCGACTTCTTCAAGAGGGAAGCTGGTAACACAGTGGACAAGGACGGCGACATGCAAGAACAACATGGCAGATGCTCGGAAGAAGATGGACAGGCCCTAAATGACGGAAAGTGGACAGACATCAAACATATAACTATTATCAGTGCATAACCTCTAGTGACTGAAAATGGACAAACATTAGAGACAGTAAATGAAAAATCGTTAAGCATCAAGATAACTTTTAACCTGTACAATATACTCGTCAGGAATAGCTCCCCAGGCGAATATAAGGAGAGCTCACCCTTGCCCTAATGGGCTGTAGTGGGCTAATTTATTTATTTATTTATTTATTTATTTATTTACTTCTGTTTCCCTCTATTATTACATCAACATTCTCCACCGCCCCCCTCATTTCATCTATCGTCTGCAATAGTTTAAAAAATAGGCCACGGTGAAATCTGTGGATAGTACGAGTTTCCGAAAGGGTCGAATCATATCAGGTGCTTGTCCGAGGATGAGACCCGGCTCTATTCGGGCTGAGACAGGGTGGCTCATCTGTCAGCATGGGACTCAGGAATGCCATCCAGTCAACCTGCCGAGTTTGCAAAATCATTAAATAATTATATAGGGCGCACAATGGACCAACGCAAGCCTCAACACAAAGCTCCGTCCCAGGTTCGGCCCTCGGAAAGCCAAGGCAATGTCAGAGATGTATGCACTGGAAGGGGAAAGGAACTAGCCACCCTACTCATCTTTTTCCTGGTTTAATTGCCTCATGAGTGAGGTCTTATTGCTGTCACTTATGCGGTTCCAACCTGTCTTTGGACAGTTAACTAAACAACAACAATTACAACTAGAGTTGTCTCCTCTTCTGAACAAGAGTTACAAGCAAGATATTGGAATTATTTCTATAATTCAAGTACATGACAACCTTCAAAACAATCAGTGAATTGAATGTATGTATGTATGTATGTATGTATGTATGTATGTATGTATGTATGTATGTATGTATGTATGTATGAATGAATGAATGAATGAATGAATGAATGAATGAATGAATGTATGTATGTATGTATGTATGTATGTATGTATGTATGTATGTATGTACTATTTATATATTTTAGTAGGTTATTTTACGACGCTTTATCGTCATCTGAGGTTATTTAGCGTCTGAATGAGATGAACATGATACTGCCGGTGAAATGAGTTCGGGGTTCAGCACCGAAAGTTCCCCAGCATTTGCTCATATTGGGTTGAGAGAAAACCCCGGAAAAAACCTCAACCAGGTAATTTCCCCAAGCGGAAATCAAACCCGGGCCATCTGGTTTTGCGGTCAGACGCGCTAATCGTCACTCCACAGGTGTGGACTGTATGTATGTATGTATGTATGTATGTATGTATGTATGTATGTATGTATGTATGTATGTATGTAGTCGCCCTCGGTAGCGTAGTTGGTATAGCTGGCTTTCTATGCTCGAGGTTGCGCGTTCGATCCCGGCTTAGGTCGATGATATTTAAGTGTGCTTAAATGCGTCAGGCTCATATCACTAGATTTACTGGCATGTAAAAGAACACCTGCGGGACAAAATGCCGGCACACCGGCGACGCTGATATAACCTCTGCAGTTGCAAGTGTCGTTAAATAAACCATAATTTAAATTTATGTATGGATGTGTGTATGTATGCATGTACGAATTCGCACGAAAATACATATTTTAGCTTTCTTAAATGTTTCACAAGCCAGCAAGAAACATAATGAACCGAACGAACTAAAAATAATAACAAACATTCACGATATCCAAATATAACCTGCCAAGAACGACAGATGACATCTTTACGAATAGTATAGCATTATTTATTTTTCTCACAATGTACTAATATCAGGCAAGTACACATTTCAGACGGAACCCCAATGGAAAGTAGTTATTATACTCTAATTTCTGTTTATTTCTAGAGTGTAAATTGCAGAAATTGATAAAGGCCCACTGTATGTACACGTTTAAAAAAGGATTAAAATTAAGAGAAGTGACTGTGATACTTCGAAAAGCGTGGAGAAATACTAAATAGCCTCGAAAGGAGAATTTTATTTACTGTGACAGAAGTAATGATGTTCGTACCTGCGTCTGTTTTTAAGTAGGTACTATATTCACCAACTCCTTTATTGCACAGTTGCTCTGTTTCAGTTTGTGCAACGCTTCGTTATTAATTTATATTGAACCGCCCATTAGCAGAATGAGAGTATTTACCATGTCCACAATACACGAACATGCGTCTGTTAAGCTGATTAAAAAGTGGACGCAATCCACAACAATTCATTTCATACATTCCCCTTTAGTGTTTAATAACAATGTATCATCCCATATCAATTGTTTCCACATTGTGCAAGTTTTATTAGCGTATATCCATCTACTTCCGGCCGTGATGATATTGAAAATAGAAATTAATATAGGTAGTTCTACAGTTGCCCGACACTACTACAGATTGGAGACAGCGTGTACTCCCCAACCAAGCGGTCCAATGTTCGAGTCGCGACGTGGAGGAGATTTAACTTCATTCCACGAAACTGTTTGTTTGTCTTCGTCATGTGACGTGTTTGCAATTGCTCTGCATTATGATCAAGGAAGCTTTCCATGTGAGACAGTCGAATGTTGGTCCAAATATAAAAAAAAAATCTAAGATGATATGATAATGAATAGAAATCAATGTACAAGTATGTTGTATGATCACAATATAGATATCATTAAAAAAAATTTAAATACAAACAATTTCCATTCCCACACTGAAAATGAGGTAGTATATAACCTCGAAACATGTCTGTATTTCAAAATTTTATAATGATTTCTATAAATGTGATCTTATACAGTAACTGGTACATTGATTTTTATTTATTATCATACTGAAACAATGATCACTGTAAGAATTTTGACCATAGCATTTCTAAACATTGTATCTAAGATATTGTAGAATTTCAAGAAGAACAAATTCTGACCTTAAAAATGGCACTGATCCTTATAGTGTAACATATGGCGGTGTAAATTTCCAACAAAAACAATTACAGTAGAAGTCATAGGAAGTACATACAGGGAGGCCAGATTAGCGAGAGTCTAGACGTCTAAGGCAGTGATGTCAACTGATGCCCATAGGAGCAAGCGCGCGCTTTACAGCTGAAAGGAAAGAGACAGACGAAAGAGGTAGTATATGCCGCTTGGTCGAGCTATATACAGGGATGGCCAGCACTGATTCAATGAATAAAGGGAAGAGAACTTATTGAAACTGTATCCATGTCAATTTTTAGATTTGTCTGAGAAGTAGAAGTGCATTGTAAGAATGTAAGTTTTAATTTTAATGTTCATTTTTCACAAGTTTGCTTTTTTATTCAAAAGTAATATTTTCTCAACTTTTTTACAGAAAAGTTTTCGTAAATCTACTATATCGTAAATACGTATTACTGAAGATAGTCTATTAAAATATTTGAAAATATTCGCATGGAAAATGTTTATAAGGAAATGAATTAACAAAACAAATACTGTTACATCACAAACAAAAGATATGTGCCTATGTGTTGGTAAAACGTCAGCTCTATAGCTTCAGCAGATTTCGAGATAATTTAATATTCTGATAACAGAAAGTTGCGCACCAATATCACCTAAAAGCATAATGCGATAAGAGTTTTATTATGTAATATTAGTTACAGTTACAGCATATATCTAGACAACTTTGCTTTGTACTATAATATTGTTTTGATTACTTTTATAAGACTATAGATACCATCAATATCAGTTTCAACTTATCACATCATATTCAGTGTCTTTCTTTGGGATAACACTTTCTTTATGAATGATATGTTTAGTTCACTTAGGGCCTGTACTACGATCGCCTGTTAAAGCTCCAGATTCGTATACTCCAGTTTAGCAATCTGGAAGTTAAATATTTTGTTCTGTACTACCAGCGGATTTTAACTGCAGGATTGTTATCCGGATGATATAGTAACATTTTTATTACGTTGGCAATGAAGTTACTGAAAATGTAGTGAAATTTATTGCGTTGGTATACCTTTCCCCGCGTATTTCATGTTAATGTTCCGTGTTTATATGGTACTATTTATTTTGAGGTTTTATTGTAAGCATTATTGTTATTATTTATTATAATGCTGAAGCTCCAGCCAAGAAAATAACAGAGTGAAGAACAGAAACTTACACATACTGTATGAAGAAACTTTACATGGAAGCAAAAGGTAAGATTTTAAAGGTTATGTTTCTTTTCGAATAGTAATAATTCCTACAATATGATAATATTTTGGTTTTAATTAGTAGGCCTAAAGAGGACGGGTGCGGGTTCCAGCAAAAGTGCGTTTTTCTCCATAATCATTGTTTTATTCATGTGTAACTGCACAAGAAGTGTAGGTGGCAATTATTTTTGTATTGTAATTAATATTAAGTGTGCTTTCAGTTTGTTGTATAGCCTACATTATTAGTGAATAGGGCCTATTTCGGTAATTTTTTTAGAAATAATGTACTCACGGCTTCAAATCATGGGTCGAAGGCATAGTAACTCGTTTAAAAAGAAACGTTCACTGATACTGATAATAATGAATGCTGTTTTTGGCCTGGGATTTCTAACCAACATTAGTACAGCAAGGTACACTGTTCCTAGCAAATTACCAATATTTCAGTATGTTAGGCCTACGTATTTTACTGTTAGTAAATGGGCGGATATTTTGTATTAGGCCTATAATACCATTCGATCACAGATAGGGCCTAACATTATTTTTTAAAAGAACAGCATGAGGTGGAGAGACGTTTCCACTAAAATGCAATATCTGTTGCTGCTACCAGTTCGACTATAATCACTCACTGTAATGCACATTCAACACCTCGTAAAATAACACAGAAACAGAAGATATTCAGTTTTTTCCAAAGTTTCTATGTACAGTATAGTCATGTTTGATATTGTACTGACAATCGTCCATTAAAAGCTCTTGCTTATTTAAGTATAGAAACTTAGATAAGGGAAAAAGAGAATTACAGTATATCTTCTAATGTTGTAGGTTGCATATGGAATTAACCTAGTTTTACTTCCTTTTTAGTAATATAGAATGAAGCATGGGAAGAATATAGTAACATCAGCACAAATACAAGGACCTGAAAACAGCTGAGAAGCAAATTTGAATTCTTGGAAAAGAACACAAAGAAAATTGCTGCTGCAGAGAGACAATGCAGGCTACAAACAATTGGAGCCCCTCCAACTGAAGCAAAACCAAATCCAAACTTAGCCAAGGTAAGTGATTTAATTCTCCTATCAATTGAGTGATTTCTCAGTTATTTTTATTAATATTCAATGCATAAGTTCACTTATATGTTAATTTATACAATTATTACATAATAAGCAGAGGAAATTGTATAACACAAGTTTGAATTCTTTTTATTTATTTATTTATTTATTTATTCATTCATTCACTCATTTATTTACTTACTTTTGTTACAGCCGAAGTAGTAACTAAACCAAGTTCCACTGATACCAGTGCAGCTAATAACACGAATGAGGTTAGTGTGTAAGGAATTAAGAGTCAGAAGAAGAGATGATGAGCTTTAGAGATAAAAGAAAATATTAGATTCTTGAAAATTGTTATACAAATTTAATTTAATGTCGTTATTACTTTATAATACTATTATTTCTATTATTACCATTCAGGTTCACAGTGCAATTCTTTAGTTTTTGAAGTGAAACTGGACATCCCAACAATATCTCCAGGTAATTTGATTTATACTACAAAACATTCTTTCACATTCTACGTATGATCCTTTTCCAATCTGAAATAGCTGTAACATGTAAACACATTTTCAGCCAACATGTTGAAAATAAAACTAACACACATACTATATGAAATCTGCAGCAAGCAGTAGATAAATTAGATGCAAAAGTTAAAAAAAAAAAAATGTTAAAATATAAATTGTACATAATGATGAAATGGTCACAAGAAATGGATGTCATAAAAACTAAACATCATTGTATTATAATATTATGTGGGATTTGAGTGGGAATTTGAAATTTATAAATGTAGGCCTAAAAATAGAAAGTACACTAAACTGAAGAATTTATTTTGAGATTTCTCTGTAATGGGTTTGTAATTAGATTAGGCCACATTATGTTAAGTTATATTTCAATTTTACCGTGAGGATTCTCATTTTGAAACTTGTGAATGATTTTTTGTGTACAGAAAAACTGAACAATATCTTTTCATAAGGTAAAACAGAAACTGACTACACTCTATTTACAATAGAACTATTTGCTTGGTTTTCTCTCTCTCTCTTTTTTATTGCAGCTTCACTTTCTTATTGTTAAAAATGAGTTTGGATTAATAGCACGTTAGAAAATACAATACTGTTACAGCTGCTGACTTTGAAGTGTCCACACATTTATGATAAAACATCATCTTTCTCCAGAATTAAATATCTTATGAATTAATTCCACTCTTAAAATATTACAGAGTCAGCTGGTGCAGCAGGTGAAGGTCTTCCACTGTACGGGTATTTACACAGTGTAATGAAAGTAAGTTTTAAGTGAAATTACTGGTTTATTCAGTGTAGGTAGTGTAGGCTAAACTCAGAAAGATCTGAATATAAGCATATATCCCTCTCTTAAATATTTCAGCTGATAATGGGATAATAGTTGATCGAGTTACACCCCAAGGATGCTTAAAAAAAAAAAGAAAGAAAGAAAAAGCAAGCCCCTGAGGAATGCATTAGCCACATTGAAAAATCTTTCTCCATCTGTGAACTGTAAGTTTAATGTTGACTTACTTTTACTTGAGATGTTAGAAATTCATGAACTTCAGTACTATTACAGTGATTTCTTTAAAAAATACATTAGTTGAAAGTTGGATGCTAACATTATAACAAAGAATGATTTGAAATAAAAGTAAGTCATGTCCTCATGTTTGGAAAGAGATGGGGTTTGGAATATCAAAAGTAACATTTGGAGTTTTTACATTACTTTTTCCTCCTCTTTAATGGGTGGTCCATCTACAAGGACATCTTCAATTAGTGGCAGAAAGTAAATGCTACAATAATCACCCATTCTTTATGTTTTAACAAAATATATGTTTAATTTTGTTGACCAGATTTGTTTGACCTGGATGACTGGGAGATTACTTCTTCTCATCCTTCTAATGGAGTGATAATCTCTTGCAGCTGTTCTTGATCCCTGTGGTCTCTGGCCTCTGCTTTATCTGCTAGTCTTCAGGATTAGGTTCGAGTCAGGTGATAATTATTAACTAATCTAAGGTTTCTGGTTGGGTTCGGGTCTGGTTCAGATCAGGCCGAGATGGGCCGGGCCTAAGAATTATGGCCCGTGCAGATCTCTAACATATGGGGCTTATAGCTGAAGTTGGCTCTGCCACAGTTTTCCAAGTTTTGTGTATTTGCATATGTATTTGTGTTGTGTTTAATTACAGTTACTATGTACTCTTATGTATTAGCCTGTATATTATTAATTTGTAAATATGACATGTACCATAGCATATATAATGAGACAGTGGATGTAATACATGATTATGCTTATTGTGTCTCCTGAAAAATGTCGTGTTTTGTTCACACAAAATAAATAAATAAATTTTAAATTTAATTGCAGCTATAGTGCATCTCTCTTGTTTTAAGTACACATTCACAGAGTACCTGAATACAATTGAAGCGTCAGCTGGAACAACGTTGTAAGTTACAAAATTTTCATTCGGTGTGTTTCCGTGTAATAATGTTGTATGTCATGTTACCTTGCTATACTCCTTGGCTTGCAACTGTCCATCAATGCAGTACGTGAAATTTGTCCACTCAAAAGTTTGCTACCCTCATAAGAACAAAGTTGTACGCATATACACATTTTTGCAGCTCCTGTAAATTTTACCAAATATAATTTATAATGTTGTTCCAGCCGACGCTTCAATTAATGTGCCTCTTGAAAAATGTTGTTTTACCATATTTTGCTTATGTAAAATAAATTTGAATTGCAGATACAGTGCATTTTTATTGTTTTAAATAGCCTACAGTGTACCTGGTCATAATTTTTAAAATGTATTTATCAAACCTTTGTGTTTGAATCATCTTAGCCTGTTAAGACATCACTGTGAGGGATCCAAGCAATAAAATATATATAAAAAGTAACGATATGAATATGTTTGCATACATGAATCACTAGGCCTAGCGTGAATGAAACAGCTCCCTTGCAAAACATAAATGCCAATTCCAAAACTTTCAGGAAATGAAGAAAAACTGTCACGTCTAAAATTTAATAAACTGTTACAGTTTGTTAAATAATAATAATACTGTATATAGCAAGCATATCTTAAGTCTGATTAATGAAATATGTTAGGCCTACTCCTACTGGTGAGCGATATATGCAAGGAAGGAGAAGGGAACTTGCCACCCTACCACATTATCTCCTGACAGTTGTCTCATGAGCAGACATCGGATTCTAGGGCAAATGCCTATTTTGTTTCTTTAGGAGAAAAGTAAAAATAATTATTAATATTTGTGTTTCATGGAAATTGAAAGGTATTCAAAGAGTTTTATAGTGCTCTAAAATGCCCTAAAACGGTTATTAGAGCCTAATTTGTTAATATTCGCCTAAAAATGCCTAACTCACTGTAAAGTTTCGCATTTTACTCTTACTTTTTATAATTTATACATGCATTCACTGCGAAATTTAAGGCATTTAAAAAGTGGAAAGTTTGCTTCACACCGGCCATGAAACCATTGATAAAGGAAACAAAATGTTTTGAATCTCACGACACTCGCAATAGATTTCACCGAATTTAACATGTTTGGAGGCATAAATGCCGACAAAGAACCAACCTTAGTTTTGAAGCAGGCAACAATCACAACATGTGCTGCTACTGATTCAGAGATATTCTATACTATAAAAATGACTGTTTTCGGTCTGAAACCGATTAGCTGTACTGCCCTTCAGAGTGTCATAAAATCACAATTTTTGGAGAAAGAGTGTTTTTGAAATATTTATGAAAAGTCGTAAAACTGCGAATTAATAGGGTAAACCATTACAAAATATTTAAAAGAAAGGCCCTCCTAGTGTTAACACTACCAGGAAATGCAACAATAAGTGGAACTTTGTATTTTTGTCCAATTGAATCTCAATAACAACGGTTCATTTGAATGCTCGTTAACAGTTGCTCTTTCCCTCACCTTATTTGTGTTGAGAAGTTTTGAGCGGTAGGGCGTTTTCCTGTGAAGTTTAACGCGATAATGCCGAAAAATATAAGTGCAAAATCTACATTGATCCGGCAATGGCTAACAGAATATTCAGAATTCACTTATGATGGAAAAATAATATTCTGCAAGATTTGTAGCAAACAGGTATGTAACAATAGTTGAAATATATAAATTCTATTAATTTTAATGAGTAGGCCTATAATATTTATACATTGACTGAGCTATCCTGAGGTATAATTCTTTTTAAGACCACTACACTTTAACCTTTTGAATTCTCCAGTCAAACGTATGTACTCATAATATTCAGTTCTTCCTTACAACTTTGATAGCAATTGCCGGGATGATATTCTTATATTCTAATTGCTTAGCTGGCAGCTTTTCACGCTACTAATTTAGCTTCTTCTGCATGAAAGCGTGTGTGAAAGCAGTGAAAGATTATCTGAATGACTCACGAGTGAAAAACGATATTGCCTACATAACATCAAACTTTTCTTTCATACCTGCAAGCATTGAACAATTAGAAAGTGAAAAACAATCTCTTTGTAGCCAAATAGCAATAGTAAAGGAAGCTCAAGTGAACATACATTCTGCTTTGGGCGAAACTGGGAAAAAAGTTAAAAATAAGTGGGACAACGTATTAAATAAGAATGTAGGATTTTCATTGTTGGAAAAAGTATCAAGAGTGATATCGGGGGAAAGTGTAAATGTTCCAGTAAGTATTGATGTTTCTATTGTACCTAATTTAAAATTTGCGCCTCTCACATCAGTTTCGGTTGAAATAAGTTTTTCTGCTTTCAAAATGATTCTCAGTGACAAAAGGCAAAGGTTAACTGTGGAGAATTTAGAAAAAATTCTGGTGGTGTACTGTGCAGATAATTATAATAAAGTCTGAGCATGGAACTGAATTTCAATAACTTAAAATGAGTAATCTTGATATCAATAATCATTATTTCATTAGTTTCAATATATTAAATTTGTGCAGCTCTGTTTATAAATACAATATAGTATTCTTTTTTAATGTTTAAACATACTTTTTTGTGCGTATTTTAGTGTATAACTAAAAATTTCAGTGAAAGAAATAAGTATGATACCTTGATGTGCCTAAAATGCCTATTTTCATTAAAATAGAGCCTAATTTTACAAATTTTGAGCTTATTTTAGGCGCCTAAAACTGCAATTTTTAGTGCCTAAAAATCCGATGTCTACTCATGAGTGATGCCTTATTGGTATTCCAATCTATCTTCGGAGAGTTGACTAAACAACTAGCAGACACAAAATGAAACAGTTCTAGGAAAACTTTAATCAAGACCTATAATATATACATAAAACCTGTATTAAAATACTATTCAGAAGTATTCGTAACAGCATCAAAAAGAGACAGAATCCCTTGGGGGGGGGGGGGGAAATAAGCCTTGCACTTAATTACTGGAGCAAATAAAACTACTCCCAATGAAGCATTAAAAGTCATCACTTCAATTAAACCAAGCAGCAAATGCAGCACTAGCTCGATTGACAACAGTTCCTGCTGTAACTTCGTGGACCCCACAAAAATCTCCTACTGTTGTCAATGTTCTCCCAGTGGCATAGAATCTCAATACCAGTAGTAGTTGGTCCATTGGAGGTAAGGCATTATTTCTGGAAAAATGTATAAACAATGAGATTTGGTTACAACTTTACCGGTAAATCTTTACAATAGCGTTACCAAAAGAAGGCAAGGACTCCCTACAGGATAGCCTGGAAGAGAGAGGTTTGGATGTAGTTTTGACATTTTTTTTTAGACAACTGTAAATATATGCAAATCATACTAACCTGTCACTAACTCGATCTTACGAAAACTTGTCTTTTCCCTTTAATTAGTAAGAAAACACAGTAATGAAATGAATGTGTTGCCCTTCCCTGCCGCCTACTCTTCTATCTCGATAGAACGATCCCGCCTACCCGTACCTCTCCACCGCACTCCACTTTCACAGCAACTTTCCACCTTTATTTGGGAAATTGGTGTCGGCACTCAATTTTTCTTTCGTTTATGGTACATATGACTTGACTAGAACCCAAATATGTGAATACATTTGTATCGTAATGTGGTAACGCAATTGTGAAGAAATGGTAGTTTACCATATAAAGGATTTTGATATATTATATACTGTTATTATTTTTTATATAAAAGTATTTTGAAACTGTTATTATTGTAAGTTACCCTATATTATTATATCAATCACCTTCATACCTTGTAAGGGCAACAGAACACCTGTATGAAGCAACATTCTAACCTCACTTCTACTGTATTACAGGTTACTGTACTTCAAAGTAATTATTATAGTGTTATTATATACAAAATATTGATGTAATACCTACCGAAATAGTGTAGCTTATTATTAACTGTGTACTTACGAGCTGTGTCTTGTTTCAGTTGATAATTGATTTCATGTAGTAGGTATCGTTATTCGAAACTGTCTAAAAAATTTCTCGTCATCCCATTCTTCAAAATTATTTGGACGGGGCCTAATTCGTTTTGCTGTTCTGATATAACGAAGCATCTGCTCCAGAACTTATCATCAGAATCAGTATCAAAATTAAATTGATCCTTCAAATCACCAGCTGTACAACGTGCAGCCATCTTGATTTCAACACCGAGTTCCAACCTCCGGATAACGCCAATCTGCTACTCTGCCTCCCGGATTGCTAATCTGGAAGTTTAGCCTCCAGATTGCACATAACCAAAAGTCGTAGTACGCAATTACAACCCAACTTCCGGATAAATATGCCATCTGCCGGATAAGTTTAAACTAGAACTTTATCCGAGAGTCGTAGTACAGGCCCTTAGTACAGTATAGTTGTAGTTATTATGGAATTTGTGTGAATATTCCTTCTTTACTCTTTATTATGTTATTAACGTTTAAAACACAACTGCAATATTAGGCTAAGAAATAGGTGTTAGTACTTTTGTTTTACAGACAATATAGACAATAACAAACACAAAGAAGTCATATAAAAATAACGGCATAAAATTTCACGTTCAGTTTGAAGTTTGTGCACCACTGTTTTCTTAATCCAACAGGCTGCGTATTCCTCCTAGCATACCAGCGCTTAATGCCCGCGCACGACGTCAAGATCAGTGAAATGCGCTTCCTTTGACATCACTGGTCTAAGGCATAGGCGGTCAGGCCGGCAAGAATCGGGCGTGCCCTAGGCGAGGTGGGTAAGTACTGGGCAGGCGAGGAGTTCAGTGGCGGCCAATCAGTTGCTAATCTTCTAGTGAAGGAGTTCTTAATCTCGGGCCTGTGGATCACTTGGAGGTCCTTGGATGGGTTTCAGGAGGTCCGTGAAATTAATTTACAAAATTAACATGTACCAGTATATTCAATATACTATTTCAACGTAAAAAGCAGCAGCGTGTCGAAAATTCTTTCTCACATTTCTTTACATTTTTATAGGGAGGAGTCTATAGCTTTTACCACATTTTCAAAATGGTCCGTGACTAAAAATAAAGATTTAGAAGCATTGTTCTAGGTTGAATTAACAAGAATA
Organism: Periplaneta americana; assembly: GCF_040183065.1. Lineage (NCBI taxonomy): Eukaryota > Metazoa > Arthropoda > Insecta > Blattodea > Blattidae > Periplaneta > Periplaneta americana. The sequence goes on from NC_091124.1 coordinate 102,521,423, forward strand.
TTTTATCGTTTTATTTCGTTACTAGCCATACCCGTGCGCTTCGCTGCACTTGTTAGAAATAAATATAAAGTAATGAACATAATTAAAATGGGACATTTGGTCCAGGGAACATCCGCGTTTGATAGAAGGATAATTAATTTAATAAGTTACTCAATAGAAATTGTATTTAAATAATTGAAATACTATCATTTTGGTCCAGAGAGCACTAATTTTGTGCAAGAATAATTCCTTTAACAAGTTTCTTAATTGTCATTATATGCAAATAATTAAAATAGGATCATTTGGTTAAGAGAACATCCGTTTTTGGTGCAAGGATATTTCGTTTAACATTTTTATAAATTAGTCTTGACTGCATCCTTTAATAAATCACTCCAAATTAATGTCAATATAGAGTGAATTGTGTACGATAACAACACTGGTCAACAATGAAAATGTTTCTTGCTCAAAAATAGCTAATTCTTATGTATTTCCACCTGCTGAATTAAAAAATCACTATAAAAATAACATATTAGCTCTCGCTTTGTAGATAAAGTGACATTTCATTTTTTAGAGTCAACATTTTCAGTTTGGGGGAAATTTTGTTTTGGATGTTGGCACACCTGTCAAATAACAAAACACAAATGTTCTTCAGCTGTTTGTAAGTTACAAACATAGGTATTGTTGCTGTCACTGTGAATTTCATATTGTTTCTGCAGTAATTAATGTAGAATTTCTGGTTTGGAAGTGTTTTTAAAGCGTAAAATTTGTAAAAATGCCACGAAAATTGTGTGTTTGAAGTAGAAAATGAAGACAGTGTGGAACAAGAAGAAGAACCCAACAAGCCTTCCACATCCCAGGACCCTGATTTTGAGGAAAAAAGATGATAAACAGCACAGACAGAGTCAAGCGGAATTCAATGATCTCATTAGAGACCTTGACCTGTCAAAGGAGAAGGCAGAAATTCTAGGGTCTAGACTACAGCAATGGAATCTTTTCGAACGTGATGTCAAGGTCTCACAGTACAGACAACGTCACAGGGAACTGCTTCCTTTTTTTTTTTTTAGAAGAAAAACAATCTTGTTTGCTGCGACATTAATGGCTTGATGAAATGTTGGAATTTGAACCATGATCCAATTGAATGAAGGCTATTCATAGACTCCTCCAAGCTTAGTTTGAAAGCTGTATTACTTCACAATGGCAACCGTCTTCCTTCTATTCCTGTTGGTCATGGAGTTCACATGAAGGAGATTTACGCAAATATGACAACCCTCTTCGACTCAATCGAATATCATGAACACAAGTGGAAAATCCGTGGTGATCTAAAACTCATTGCGGTACCCTTAGGAATGCAACTGGGGTACACAAAATATTGCTGCTTTTTATGTATGTGGGACAGCAGGGACAGGAAATCACATTATATTCGGGCAGACTGGCCTGCAAGAAATCATAACCCTAGCGAGAAAAATGTTGTTGCCGAGCCTCTTGTGGACCAAAAAGATGTTCTTCTTCCACCCCTGCATATTAAGCTGGGTTTGATAAAATATTTTGCCATAGGTATGAACCAAGAAGGACAGGCCTTTAAGTACGTAAGAGAGAAATTTTCGAAATTAAGTGATGCCAAAGTCAAGGAAGGTATTTTTGTAGGGCAACAAATTCGAGAACTTGTAAAGGATCCTGCATTTGACCAAGTTTGACCAACTCTTAGAATGTAACTGCTATTTAAAAAAAAATGTAAATCCACTTTCAATGTTGTTGGCATATGTAATTAAAATGTATCGTTTTCTCTTAATCCGTTAAACTGAAATACTTCCACCTATTGTGTATCACAGAAACTAGAGCTAAGAAAAAATTTTCATTGTCATATTCGTTTTTCTCAACCCAAAATTAGTAAGAATTGACTCATTAAGTGCAAGAAACGTTCAATTTTTTTTTTTTTTTTTTTTGGCCAGTGTAATTCTTTTTGTTGGCCTCACTGTGCATCTTTATTTTTGTTAAGTTTATTTATACACGCTTTAACATTTGTGGTCATGTCATGTGTTTAGAATGTGTAGGTATACCGGTAGGCCGTTTTTTTTACTCTTGTTGAGTTCCTATTTCTATAGAATGAGATGCCTTGTGTACATGTAGGCCTAACTGATTACAGATTTTGATTAATGTTTATCGTATTGGAAACTGAGGCGATGATTAATTATTGCATGCATATTTCCAATCTGTCATTTGCCTTTATGACTGAGGGAAACCATGAATTTGTTTTCATTTAATTATAGCCTATTAGTCTGAGGCGGCGGTAATGAAACGTACCGATATTTTAAAACTCGTTTATCTCGTTACATATCAGTTATATAATAATGTTGCATAGGATACAACTTATCGGAAATCGTTTTTAAAGAAACTTTTGTTATGTAACATTTTTCACAAAAATCGACAATAAGCGAGATATTTCGATTTATTATTTTAGGCCCCTTATAACCCCCACTAAAATCTAACTTAGAACGAACTTAATTTATTTTCCAATTTTCCAATTTTCATAGAAATCTGTTCAGCCATTATCGCATAAAAAGGTAACAAACATCCAGACAGACATATATACAAAGAAAAATTTCAAAAATTGTGATTTTCGGTCTCAGGATTATACATGTTAATACCAATATTTTTGGAAAAGCCAAAATTACCAGAAAAATTCTGGTTACAGATTTCTTATTAGTATGCATGAGACCTATGTGTGTTAAAATTAGAGTTGTATTTATAATATATTTATTTTATTTTTATTACAAAAGCTCTCCCCCATTGAAGGTAGCCCTTACGGACTCAGTATATCCTCAAAAAATTAATATACATACGTAAACGTAGTTATTAAATTAAAAAAAAAAGAAACAAAGAAAAGGGCATGAAAAATTACAATTTCTATTAATGTGGCACCATGTGATTAATCAGGATTTGACAGGATTTTTCTAAGGCATTTATCACAATGTGTTCTCTCAGAGATGTTCGCAGAGCGAACTGCCGTCGAAATTCTTCGAAAAAAGCTGGTATAGTCGTCCCTCGAGCACCTACAGTATGAGCAAGCCGAATACCTCAACGTGAATTAAGGCATATTTCAGCTAAACAACAAACTATTCTGCTTTATACATTTTCTTTTATATTTTTGACAATAATATTTAATTACTTTATTTCAATTTTAAAATTACATAGCAAAATATTTACATTATCAACACAACGAAATGGTTTTATGATTTTGCTTTGTGTACTTTCTTATATGTTTTTTTTCTGTGTTTTACTATAAGCAGGGAAATGTCTCAAATAATAATTCACTTTACTGAAACAACTTACCTCACTGAAGACGGCTTGCTTTAAAATTTCTATTAGTTGCATACGCTCATCTCCAACAGTATTATTACATGTATGAGCATGCCTGATGTTGTAATGTAGCCCAACTGGGTGGATGTAAAATAACCAGGCAAATTATCAAGACGAATAGTTCATATAGCATATAACAAAAAAGTCTGGAATCATATTGGTGTTTACGCAGAAAAAAAAATAATTTTCCAAAATCTTTAACACTCTCTATTTCGATTCTATTTCTATTCCAATCCAATATGGCGGATAGTCAGTAACAGCATACAAACCGCTCCTAGTTTAGACGTTGTTAAGAAGGTGAATATCTAGTGTTAAGTGTTAGAATAGTGCTCATCCAGTTTATAAAGTGTTACAGAATTATTTGTGTTTATATACTTTGCAATCATGCCTCCGAAAATGTTAAAGTCTGAAGAAATCGAGGCTACAGTGCAGCGAGTGGTTAAAGAAACATTTCTAGCCATGATGCAGGAGTCTGGCGCGCTGCAAACGTTAGCCAACCTTATAAAAGATGCGGTAGTGTCGGAGCTGCAGCGTAGCATAGACTTCAACTCCGAAGTTATCCAGGACCTAAAGCAGACTATTGAGCAACGGGACCGTAAAATTGGTGAACTGGAAAGAAAAGTGGACGATCTCGAACAATATCAGAGAATGCAAATCAAGATTTCAGGTATAACTCCCTGTAAAGTTGATTTGAATAATTTCGAGGGAAAAATTGTTCCGGAGCCGAGTTCCCGAGTAGCTCAATGGTAGAGCGTTGGTACGTTAAACCAAAGGTCCCGGGTTCGATACCCGGCTCCGGAACAATTTTTCCCTCGAAATTATTCAATATCAGAGAAGACAATGTGTCAGGATCTTCGGGATCGAGGAGGAGGTTGGCGAGAGTACCGACAAGCTCGTGGTGGAACTGGCAACGAACATAGGAGTGGAACTGAAGGTAGAAGATATCGACAGAAGCCACCGGGTAGGCCGCACGACTAGCGACGGTAGATCGAGGCCTATTATTGTCAAATTCTGTAGTTATAGGAAGAGAAGTGAAGTTTTCTTTAACAAAAAGAGGCTGAAGGGCTCCGGAATGACCCTGAGGGAAGACCTGACCAAGGTAAGGCATGGCCTGTTACGGGAAGCGATAGGCAAATTTGGTGTGTCTAGTGTCTGGACTATAGACGGTGTAATATTCGTTAAAGTAGGTAATGTAAAGCACCGGATAACTTGTGCTGCAGATTTGAACTTCTGAACTGTGAGCTGTTGTGCAATGTTACTTTTATTCTTCCTACTTTTTAATTTTCTTTAGTGTTAGTTTCCCAAGACTATATTATTATTATTATTATTATTATTATTATTATTATTATTATTATTATTATTGTTTAATTATTCTTTTTAATTCTTAGTCTAGGTTAGATCTACTAGCTTTTCAACTGGGTTTATATTAGCTAAGTTAGCTAAGTTATTAATTAATAGGAAATCTTTACTTGTAGCAACTTCATATTTTTGTATAACATTTTTTTTAAGTTGGATACCCTGATTTTTGACAGCAATAATCCGGTTGTCTCTAGGTTCGTTCCAACAAGCGGTTCATGGATCAGTTCATGTACGGTTCCTGTACCATCTTATGCGCATGCGCTAGTTGAGCATCTGCTTTGGGATTGAAACTGGACTGGACGCTGTTGGAACGCTTTCGCGGATCGTTATGTACTAAATCCAGAGATGCTATAACTGTGATCATCTTTGCTAAGAACGGGATGCTTATTATTATCGTTTTGCAGAATTTCGATCATTTTCTATAAAAAGATGACAAAAAATATGGAAGGCAAGAATTCCGTTAATTCAATGTCGTGTACTGGGGACTCTCATCTAAAAATAGTTCTTTTTTCTTATTAATGTATTTACGTTATTTATTATACTCTTAAACAAAGCTGCATGTTGAAATTGTAATTGACTATTTCAATACCCAAATAGCTTCCATTCCCTTTCTTTTTGGAGAAAATTTAAATTAAATCTCTAGTTTTATTATTCGTCTGTTATTTGTCTATGGTCTGTACTGTCACTTTTCATCTTTAACCTCACAGTCGATCATGTCTTTCTTCAGTATTCAGGAGACGTGGGTGAGCTTATGCGCATGCGCGTCTTACGTACTCTTCCGTACATGCCTCAATCCACGGACTATTTCTGACCGTTCCGAACCCGTGTCAAAAGCTTGTTGGAACGCTCGACTGCAGTACATGTTTCCGGTTCAGGACTGGTTCGGATTGTGTTGGAACGCTTTTTCTGTACTGCGCATGCTCACGATGGTTACGGACGGTTCCTGACTGCTGTTGGAACGAACCTTCTGACAGAACATTGTACAATGACCTTCACTCACACCATTCCCCTATACCTGCTGACCAGAACCCTCTCTCTCACCCTGAAGCGCTCAACATTTTAACAACAGCATTTCCCAAGAACTCTTCATCCCTTCACGTAGCCCATATTAACGCTCAGAGTTTGGTTGCACACTTTGACGAAATTCAATCCATATTCTCGAATCAGAATTTGCATGCTCTTCTCATCTCTGAATCTTGGCTCAAACCTACATTATCCTCAGCGACATTATACATAGAAATGATCGTTTAAATAAACAAGGAGGCGGCGTTGCTGCATATGTCAGATCAGATCTCAATCCCAGAATAATACACACATCTCCTGGCGAGTATGCCGGAAAACCTGAAATGCTATTTGTAGAAGTCTTGACAAGCTTTCAGAAATGCCTTATTTGTGTAATTTACCAACCTCCAAAGATTAACGATATTGCAGAGATCGAGAGATCGTTGTTGGAATTCATCACAGATTATGAACACGTCTTAATAATGGGTGATCTTAACACAAATTTGTTAGCCTCTGATTCGAACTACACTAAACATCTATTGACCATGTTCCAGGCTCTTGATCTAGCAGTCCTTCCCCTTGAACCAACCCACCATACCCAATCTTCCGAATCCCTATTAGACTTAATTATTACGAAGAATGCAGACAAAGTACAAACACATGGACAATGTGCGGCTTCGGGAATTTCGTACCATGATATTATTTATCTAGTATATTCCTTGAAGTGTCCCAAGCCCACGCCTAAACTCATAAGGTACCGTGACTTGAAACGTGTTGATGAAACCCAACTACTCCAAGACGCAATGAAGATTCCCTGGGACTCAATATGGACCTTACATACTGTTGACGAGAAAGTTGTTAAACTAAATGAGTACATTATAAATTTATATGACAAGCATGCTCCTATCAATCTAAACGCGTAAAAAGAACACCAGCACCATGGATGACTGCTGACATACGTAGTATGATTATGGACAGAAACGCTGCATACAAAACGTTTAAACATGACAAAACAGAAATCTCTTATAATTATTATAAACTCTTACGTAACAGAACTACTCAAGCCATTAGAAACGCAAAACTGAGACATTTTCGTAACATCATGAAGGGGGGAGCTAACCCTTCCAAACTGTGGAGAAACTTGCGGACAATTGGCTTAGGAAATCCCAGGACTCAGGTAGACAGTGTGCCAGTTTCTCTTGACGAACTCAATGACCATTTTGCAACTGTACAGTCAATAACCTTGGATACGGTCGACAAACAGCAGACAGTTAACGAATTACAAATGACTCCAATTCCGGATAGAGAAATATTTTTCTTCACTTATGTCACAGAAACTGAAGTGAGAGCGGCAATAAAACGTATTACTTCTAAAGCTGAAGGTGTGGATAATATTAGTATAATATTATTGAAGAAACTATTGGACATAATACTGCCGACATTAACACATATATTCAGCGCCTCACTCATAACTTCTACCTACCCGAACCTCTGGAAGAAAGCCTTTATCCGTCCGATCCCTAAAATTAAAACCCCATTATGTGCAAATGATTTCCGTCCAATTAGTATCCTACCTGCCCTATCAAAAGCTCTGGAACGTATTGTTCACAAACAACTAATGAACTATCTAACCGAACATGCCTTACTGGACGAATACCAATCCGGGTTCAGAAATGGACATAGTACGACTACAGCACTACTAAAAGTGAATGAGGATATACGTGAAGCCACAGATGAACGTAAATTAACATTACTGACATTACTTGACTTCAGTAAGGCATTTGATACAGTTGACACGGACCTTCTATTATGTAAATTAAGACTTCTGAATCTTTCTGAAAGTTCTGTTACTTGGTTTGAATCCTACCTTCGCGAACGTCAACAATGTGTCATTGCATGCGATTATTCTTCAAGATGGTGTGTCGTGAAATCTGGAATTCAACAAGGATCAGTTCTCGGACCTTTACTCTTCATGATTTATATTAATGACGTGACTAAAATGATAAAACACTGCAAATACCATATGTATGCTGACGACTTGCAAATTTATTTGCATTTCCACCCTGATGAGACTAGTGACGCAGTAAATAAAATAAACGAAGACTTAAATTCGATTTCACTGTGGTCACACAAATTTGGATTAAGGTTAAATCCAGAGAAATCGCAAGCAATCGTAATGGGACATAATCGTCTACGAAGTACTCTTGATAGTGGTACTATACCACATATAACATTGAATGGGATTATTGTTAAATACAGTGAAACAGTTAAAAATCTTGGCATTTTTATGGATAGCGATCTAAATTGGAACACCCAAGTAACACACACTTGCAAAAAAATATTTTCTCAACTTCACTCTTTGTTTCATATGAAAGAATTTCTACCACTTAGTCTAAAAAAGAATCTTATTCAGACGCTTGTAATGCCCCATTTTGATTAATGAGATTCCTTACTAACTAATGTAAGTTTACTCTTAGCTGAGAGACTACAACGTGTTCATAATGTGTGCATACGATTCATCTGCAATACTCGTAAATTTGACCATATAACACCTTCCCTCCAGTTACTTTCATGGGTGCGTCTGAAGGAACGAAGAACAATACATTCACTGTCTCTTCTATTTAGAATCATGCATACTTCTACTCCGAATTATCTCTTATCGCGCTTTCAATTTCTTACAACTCTTCGAAACCGACATCAAGCACTTCTTTCTATCCCTCATCATAGAACGTCTCTATACTCATCCTCCTACACTGTAGAAATACCTCGTCTCTGGAATTCGCTACCTAATGATGTCAGGGACTGCCGGACTTTATCACAATTCAAAATTAAATTGGAAAATGTTGTCTTGTTTAATGCTTTTAGACATTGCTAGAAGTGTTGATTTGTGTTTTTTTTACTCCAGATTAAAATCGCAAGTTTCTTGTTTATGTTAGTTAATTAGGATACAATTAATTATACTTAATCACTCATTTAAAGTTTGTGTGACTGCAACCTGTGTATATTTTTGTGTGACTTTACTTCGTTTATAGTGTTTTTTTTTTTTTTCCTTTTTATTTCTGTTATTGTATTTGTATTCCTGGTGTTGTGGAAGAGAAGGCCTGATGGCCTTAACTACACCAGAATAAATAAATAAATAAATAAATAAATAAATAAATAAATAAATAATAAATAAATAATTATAGCGAGAGGGAAAGTGTTGATGGAGAATCCAATAAAGAATTAAATAGTTTTCCTTTTGGCGTATTTCAACAGAGTGGACGCTTTTCGAGTAAATTTAATATAAACGCAAGGATAATTTAAATATTTTAAAATTCGAGGAGGTTGCAACATTGTAACCTGAGGGGATGGTTGTGGTGGGAGTCGTTCACTCGGCAGACAAACCTGACTTCATTTCTTTGTTGTATCAGTTCCTTCCTTCTTTGGAGAGCTGGTAAGTTGTTATTTAGTGCTTGTGTGTATCAGATAATGCCATGATTTTCAAGCAGTCAATGTCTTGTTATGATATTAATTTACGCCGAAACACGCTGTAGTTCCCGTGTAGCTCAAGTGCTTTATGGAAAGCGATATTCTCAGAGGAATATTCCAAATCCAGAGACATTTATCGCAGTCTGTTAGCGGGTTCGTGACACTGGCAGTGTTGTTTCAAGTTATCGTAAACTTGAAAGGCGAAATAATTGACAAAGAGTAGGGTACCTTAAATTTTGTAGAAGAAAACCCTGTATGCAGCCGTCGCGATATTGCTCGAGATGTTGGAACATCGCAGGGGACTGTACTTAGAACATTTAAAGATCAGTTGCATATTTTCGAGGCAGCTTGGAATATCAGAAACGACCAGGGATCTTCACAAGGACATGTAAAAATTAGTTGAGGAGGTGTCAAACATGTATAGAAGCAAATGGGGTCCATTTTTTATATTACCTCTGAAATGTTCGTGTAATGATTCAATTGAGTTTACCAATGTTCTTATTGTGGTTTGATGTCTAATGACTCTAGCGTTAAACACTGTTATTAAGTATCATTAAATTATGAATAACTTTCAATAAGCCAATGGAAATGAACAAGTACGTAATGTTTTGTTTACATTGAAGTTCAAAGACAGGTTATGGGCGACGGGTAGCCTACGTAATGTTTTGTTTACATTCAAGTTGAAAGACAGATGCGTAATTATAAGCCCAAGAGGTTATGCCCGGCGGATAGCCTATGTAATGGTTTGTTTATATTAAAGTTCATTCACTGCCACGATAGGTTTCACGCACTGTTGCCGCTCTGCTGAACGTTTAAATTTAATTATCTAATTAACCGTGAATTTTACAAGAAAATATAATATAGGTTTTTACATAGTTATAGAGTTAACAAAAAATTAACTATTTTGAATAATTGTTTGAAATGATTTTCATTCTCACGAGAAAGAACCCTTTCCGGTGTCGTACAGTCGATTTGGAAACAAACACCCTCTCCCCTCGCCGCCAGAGCTATTAAACGAAAGAATGGTTAGTGTCTTAAACCTTTATTAATACACATAAATGTAAAAAGAGTTTCAATTTTTGACAAATTATGGTGTACAATTTTCAAAATGTCTTCCGTTCTGCTGAATGCACAAATGTAAGTGACGTATCAACTCTTCATGGACTCTGGTGAGTATGTCAGACGTAACCATTTGTATCGTGTGTTCAATTCGTTCCACTAATTGTGGAATGATGCGTGGCTTAGACGCATAGACACGATCCTTGATGAATCCCCAGAAAAAGAAATCCAGGGGAGAAAAATTAGGTGATCGCGGAGGCCAAGTTCAAACTAAGCAGCAATTTTTCTCTTCTGCAATAACGTTAAACGGATGTGTGGCATTTTATCACTCCAGTCTAACACAACAATGTCCAGATCATTTTAAGTTGGCATCAAATGCACATTACACATGAATAAGTAGCTTCCTCTGGCGTTGGGAGGAGGGGGTGTTTGTTTCAAAATCCACTACGGCACCGAGAAGGGTTCTTTCTCGTGAGAATGAACATCATTTCAAAAACTTATCAAAAATAGTTAAATTTCGATGTTGTTAGAAAGACTGTGTGTGTGTGTGTGTGTGTGTGTGTGTGTGTGTGTGTGTGTGTGTATATATACATATACATATTTACTATAACATAGTGCTCACATACTATGCATTTGGCACGTCCACAAGTTTGAACAAAAAGAAACAGTTCCTCTCATTGAGAACCTTGAATCACTTTAAATGTAGTGCCGGTACTTGTTCTGTTCCCTTTGTAAATAGTTCTCTTATTGTATCATGAAATACTTTAATTTCCAGTAACTTCATCTCTATATAATATTTTTCTACGTTTAATTTGCACTTCAGTAACGAATACTTTCTTTGTTTTTAAATTATACAATAAATTGTCCAGTCTTTATTCATCAGGTAATGTTCTAGTACTTTCATTCTATTGTAACTGTAAATTTAATATCGATAGTAATTTTAATTTTAATTGTATTCTTCATACCGTAGTTGCAATTCCCTTATAAGGGTAAGAGAAGGCCTGATGAACTCATCTCTACCAGTTTAAATTGTAAATAATTAAAGAGAGAAAGAAAGGAAATAAGTAAATAAATAATAAATAAATAAATAAATAAATAAAAAAGAAATAAGTCCGATAATGAAGTAGTATCTCAGTAATAAAAAAATAAATGAATGAATGAACAAATAATGGATAAGGTATATCAGTAGACCTATCCATTTTACAAACCGCCAGCGATGTTACTTCTTGGTTACGCTAGGTTTGAGTACGCGACACTGTCTGTTTGCATGTACAACAGGTTTCCAACGAATGCACGCCTTATGCACCGAGTGTCCAAAGTGCAAAATCCCCGCCGTGAGCACGTCTGGTCTAGAGTATGAGCGAATGTGCATTATTCTATATTTAAAACATATCTTTTGGGACAGTCTGGAGTTCACTTTTCAACGAGTCTCATAAAATATTCACTTACAGTAGAACCTCTATTATCTGTGGTAATGAAGGGGGTGGGCTGAACAGTTAATCGAAAAAATCGGATAATCCATACCATAAAAGATTTTTGTAAAGTTAGTGAAGGATACTGACACTTTCGCATTTTCCTCTATGATTTTGTATTTAACACACTAGGTAGAGGATCAGAAGTTCACTAATAAAGTAAGTCCCATAAAGGATTTCCTTACTTACAAATGGCTTTTAGGGAACCTGGAGGTTCATTGCCGCCCTCACCTAACTCCGCCAACGATCCTCATCCTGAACAAGATTAATCTAGTCCCTACCACCATATTCCAACTCCCTCAAATCCATTTTAATATTATCCTCTCATCTACGTCCTGGTCTCTCCAACGGTATATTTTCCCCTCAGGTCTCCCAACTAACACTGTATTCGCATTTCTGGATTCAACCATACGTGTGATATGCCAAGTCCATCTCAAACGTCTGAATTTAATATTCGTAATTATGTCAGATGAAAAAAGTCAATGCGTCCAGTTCTGCCTTGAGTAACTTTCTCTATTTTCCTGTAACTTCATCCCTCTTAGCTCCAAATATTTTCATAAGGACCTTATTCTCAAACACTCTTAACCTCTGTCCCTCTCTCAAAGTGCGAGTGCAAGTTTCACAACCTTGCAATATGAATTCTGCGTTTATCTGAACCTAAATGTAAAACCAATGCAGCTTTTTATCATAGCATGAGTCAAGGTCCCAGATTATTAAATAAATTTTATTGTAATATAATTTTAATCACGAATCCTCTCCAAATTAATAAAAAAAATGTAGTGTATTTATAGTTTGGTTTTAAACATATTAAAGACTTTTTAATCTATATTCACTCTCAATTTTAATTTTATTTTTGTCTGTATTCGAATCCACTCATTGACTAGTTTATCTTACATTGTATTAACTTGTATTAATTTCAAACTTACCAGTAATAAAAAATAAATACAGAACAACCGGTAATATAACTGATTTATAAATACAAAATTTCAGTTTTTTTAAGCAGACTGGATGACAAAAACGTCTCAACCGAATAACAGCAGGCACCTATCATATTTATTCTCCTTTTAATTTCCTCCCGAGTATCATTTATATTTGTTACTGTTACTCAGAAAGGATTGCATCACTAAAATAAAAGTACTATATAATATGTGATTTTAGATTTTATGATGGACACTACCTGGACTATTCCTGATACCGTAATATATTTTTTTACAAAAAAAATCCAAATTGTGGGAGAGAAATAAACTAGCGATCGTTTATATTCTACTATTCGAAATTTGACCATAATTTTTGCTATTGGCTGAAAATGTAACCTGTAAGACGTGTAATGCTTGATGAGACAATAAAACTTCGATCGATTAGCATTTGGCTAGTGATTACTGTACTAATAAAATAAGGAAACATCAATTAATAATTTCAGGCGTTTCACATTGCTCCTCTTCGTAATCAGACAAAGAACATTTTCGCCTCTTTCATTCATAAGAAGTCAGGAGTCTAGTCAGCCTAAAATTTACTGAACGACTTCTTTCTCAATGTGTAATGTACAACCCTTAAGTTCATCAGTGACTTGTACCTGCGTGCCGTACGTGCTCTGAACAGCGCATACGGGCGATGTGGCACGCTTGCGCTCCCGTTGACATCACTGACTTATGACAAATGTGCTCAAAAACTGTTCGCAAAGTATTCAGCAATTTGTATGTATGTATTTATTTACACTGCAAGTGGGCAAGCACCCGGTGGCAGTGGTATATACAATATAAACAATACACAATAAAATGATAAGCAATACACAATAAAATTTAAAATACACAATACAATTTTACAACACATATACAATTTTATACACAATACAATAAGAATACACAATACAATAAGAATACACAATACAATTTGACACAATAATAATAAAACATAAATAAAATACCTAATTTTACAATACAACCTACATAATTATGTATAGGTCCTACATAAGTTTCAATAGTCTTTCACTTTACTCTCATCTCATTCCCTGTAGTGGCACTATGACGCATTTCGCTGACACTTTAGCACACATTTCACTGACACTCTGTAACACATTTCACTGACACTATAGAACACATTTCATTGACGCTATAAATTATCACTGATCGGAACTGTTCACTGCACTGTAAAACCATACCTTCACTGACTCACCTCGCTTCACTGATACAACAGTTCAAATAAGTCAAATAATTACATCCTTATGCATACTTATAAACAGAACTACATTTAACTAAACATTTCTAGTCTAAGGCCCTCTTACATGCTATTTTTAAATAATTTACAATTCAAACCAAGGAAGTAAACTCGTCAGGCTAGATAAATACATGTCACCTTAAAAAATTAAATGTTGAATGTCACCTTAATTTTAATTTGCACTTTATACACAACATTTTAAGTTATTCTTGAATCTCCTTAAGGAAGGACAGCCCTCAAAGACCGCTGCAGGTAGGTCATTCCAATCATTTATAGTTCTATTTAAAAATGAGAATTTACCTATATCCGTTTTCTGTTTCCTACATTTGATTTTAAAATCATGATCGTTCCTACCATAGTACGTTGGCTTTTCTAACCGAGCCGTTATGTCTACCCATGCTTTCTGACCTAGATGTGCTCTATACAATGATGTTATTCTAGTTTTCCTACGTCTGTTTTCCAAAGTTTCTCATTTAAGTTCTTTTATCATTGACAGTTACAACGAACGTGGAAAGAGTGTCGTCGGATATTAAATAAGTTTTTGTCACAACATAACGCTTGGCTGAAAAGTAATATTATATTTAATATTGTTAATTCCTTGGAAGATACATCGAGTTTCAGCTTTGTGTCGGATGCTGGTCGACCATCTACGCCAGTGATGTCAAAGCAAGCGCATTTTTCTGACCTTGACGTCGTGCGCGGACATCAAGCGCTAAGTTTGCAAAGAGGAAGGGTTGTGTGTATGAATAAGCAGCCTGTTTGATTAAGAAAACAGTGGCGTACAAACTTCAAACTTAACGTGAAATTTTATGTCGTTATTTTTATATGGCTTCTTTCTGTTTGATATTATCTATATTGTCTGTAAAACAAAAGTACTAATACCAATTTCTTGATTTTGCAGTTGTGTTTTAAATGTTAATAACACAATAAAGAGTTAAGAAGAAATATTCACATAAATTTCCTAGTAGTAAAACTATACTGTACTAAATGGATGAAATACATCAATCATAAAGAAAGTGATATGAAAAAGAGAGAGAGAGAGAGATTGAGTATGATATGATAAGTTGGAATTAATATTGATGGTACCTTTAGCCTTATAAAAGTAATCAATAAACTAACCAAAACAATATTACAGTACAAAGTAAAGTTACCTAGGTGCTGTTCATGTTTTAAGTGTAACTAATATTCCATAACAAAACTCTTATCGAATTATGCTTTTAAGGTTATATTGGTGAGCAACTTCCTATCATCAGAATATTAAATTATTTTCTCGAAATCTCCTGAAGCTATAGAACTTACATTTTTGTGCGAGATCGTGCGTATTTGCTTGGTTTCCGCACAAAACCAATCCGCGGTAAGTCTAAAATTCCACATTCAGTATTCCCAACCTAACACACATAACAATTTCCCTCTTCTTACTGCTTAAGTGACATATTGATTTTACTGCTTTAGGCTTTTAACATATTATTTTTAGAGACGTTCAATATAGTAATAATTATAAATTGGAAACTTACCACTGCAATTTCACCTAAGTTGCACTGTTAATTATTGTTTTTAAATATTTGCAAAAATCATTACATAACCTTACCGTTTGTTTTAAGTTCGCATTTATAGACTGGGGGGGGGGGGGAACAGACATATCACGACCTGCTTGAGTATAGTAAACACAGAAAACATATTAAAGCAACAATGTTGAAGATAGATATATTTGTTTTACAAATTTGCCGAAACCAAGATGGAGATTTCATTGCAACTAATTAGAAATTCCTCTTTCAAGTAGGTAATAAACGATCTTCGCACAAAATAATGTACGATACACGAGCGGTATGTTTTCTTTCAATTCTCGGAAATTAAAAAAGCTCAACTACGTTTCGCTTTTTCAAACTTTTCCTCGAACATGAAAACTTCAACATACCGCTCTTGTAACGCATATTACTATTACAACACATGGGCATATGTCTTTTGTTTGTGATGTGACAGTATTTGCTTTGTTAATTCATTGCCTTACAAACATTTTCCCTGCTAATATTTTCAAAATTTTCAATAAACTATCTTCAGTAATACGTATATACGGTACATTAGATTTACGAAAACATTCTGTAAGGCTACTAAATAAATAGACCTATATCTGAAAATTTCACTTTTCTATAAAATAAGTCGAGAAAATATTTATTTTGAATAAAAAATGAAACTTGTGAAAAATGAGCATTAAAATTAAAACTTACATTCTTATAATGCACTTCTCCGACAAATCTAAAAATTAACATGGATACAATTTTAATAAGTTCTCTTCCCTTTATCTATTGAATCAGTGCTGGCCACCCCTGAATATAGCTCAACCAAGCGGCATATACTACCACTTTCGTCTGTGTCTTTCCTTTCCGCTGTAAAGAGCTCAGGCTCTCCTGTGCTCTAAAGCGCGCGCTTGCTCCTATGGGCATCAATTGACATCACTGATCTACGCAATTCACAGACTTTAATGAATCATTCAAAAGGCGAAATATAGACTACGTAAATTTTCAAGGAATGACACAATGCGGGATATGTTGAACATGCTACTACTCCCTTGATTAGCAGCATGAGGCGAAGGACGTCAAAGAATACCGAAAGAAGTTCTTGACTTGCTAGAGAGCCCTGTTCACGAGGTATCGTCTATTCACAGTAGAGATAGTGATGATAGAGACTGTTAGTAACATCATAGGTACTTAGTGTTCAAGACTATATTCTAAACTACTTTCACTATCTATTATATTCTTTGATTTCAATTTATTGTTTTACCATAATGTTACCACACACAAAACAAATTCTGTTCCTATTCGATGTAATATAATACAGCGTGTTTATATTGTATATTTACATATACATACGTATGTATTTAGCCTATATAGGCTATTATTAGTCTTTATTTATCTTCCATGCATTTGAAGTCATTTAATTTTGTCCACCTAAGTAGCGCAAAAGGGTCCCTGTACGACGTTGCCAACTCAATAGCGATTTCCCAACTGAAAGCTTAATTTTACAAGAATTTCGTCACTGCGTTTTATCTTCTTAGCTAAAAATTGTAATGCCAAACAGAATAAAAATAACTACATTAGAAATATATTATTATTATTATTATTATTATTATTATTATTATTATTATTATTATTATTATTATTAAGTTGAGAATAATATTAGGTATTCATTAATCTTGTCATTTCTGGCTTCGCTGTGTCGTCATATTTCAATATCTTGTTTTTACGAAGTTTCTGGAATTTAATTTACTGTGACATAATAATGCCTTCAGTGTCATATACGAGTATAAATATGACCTCTTGCAGATAATTAACAGAATATTCTAACCTTCTTTCTTTCTTTATCCGCTTCACTTCCATTGTAGTACCGAATTACAGACCATTGTAGTATAGCGGAGGAAGGCTTTTATCGGGCCTAAGACTTGAAATCTACATATTACGTGCCTTCCTGGATGCGGGATTGCCACAACGCAAGTCCAAAATGGAGACATCACAGGACAATCGGACATTCTAATCTCCTTTGTTAAATCTATGAGTTGCCATTTACTCATAAAAATCCTAAGTTATATCAAACTTCTCTTCCTCGATACATTTATGTTTTCATTGAGAACCTGTTTTACAGGTTCTACAAAAAAGTAGAATCTATTTTCTTATTGACATCCTTCTCAAGTCTTTCGTGGCTCTCACTTAAGGATCGTAGAATTTTACACTTTCAATCTATACAGTTTCGAATTCTGCACACCTCATCACCAAATTACCTTATATTTCGTTTCTCTTATCTGTACTCTAACCATAATTTAAACACCAGATTACTTCTCTGTGACAGGCTAAGTATACCCCTTCATAGCACATCCTGTTACTCTTCATTAAGCTGCAAGACAAACACTTTTAAGAAAAGATTAAAGGATAACCTTCTTAGCAGTTCAGTCTAGTTATTATTCTGACGTACACCTTCACTACGTGGTAATTTCGTTTTTTTTTTTAAAGACATTCATTTTGACAACGCTAAATGGAAATTATTTTAATTGTAATATCTTCCTGTTATCTAATATTAGTTGAAATGTACTAATACTCTGTGTATATCAGTTTAAATTTGCTTAAAGCGTCGTAAAATAACCTACTAAAAAATTAAATTTGCTACACAGTGTGTAGGCCTCTTTGATTATTTAATTTATGATTCATGGTATTTTACTCTTTAATTCATAACTCATATACACACTAACTTATATCGAGCTCAATATGTTGTAATCTATGTTACTTGTAACTTTATTCATGTGTAGCCTATGTATACTTTTATTTGTTAAGTGGTATTTTACTGTTTAATTCATAATTCGTGTACACACATAACCTTTAGCGAGCCCAATATGTTATAATCTATGTAACTTCTAACTTTATTCATATATATATGTATACTTTTTGCTAGTTAAGTGATAATTTACTGTTTAATTCATAACTTGTATACACACGTAAACTTTATCGAGCACAATAAATTGTAATCTATGTAACTTGTAACTTTATTCATATGAATGTATACTTTATGCTGGTTAAGTACAGGAGAAGGATTTACGGCCTTAACTTTGCAATAATAATAATAATAATAATAATAATAATAATAATAATAATAATAATAATAATAATAATTGTTATTGTCATTATTATTTCTCATTTATAATTTCCTACCCAAGGGCAGGTCTTTCACTGCGAACACAGCAATCTCCAATCTTATCTATTTTATGCCTCGGCGAACAATCTATGTAGTTCTATCTTAATATTGACTATCATCTGATATCTTCTTCTGTCCAGAACATTTCTTCCTTTCACCATGCCTTCCAGTGCATCCTTCAGTAAATAGTTTCTTCTTATTCAGTGGTCCAGCCAATTCCTTTTTCTCTTCCTAATCCGTTTCAGGATTATTCTTTCTTCACCCACTCTTTCCAAGACAGCTTAATTTCTTATTGTCTGTCCATCTGACACGCTCCAGTTCTCTCCATATCCAAATTTCAAATGCTTCTATTCGTCTTCTTGACTTTACCGTATTGTCCATGTGTTTGCCCCATACAATGCCACACTGCATACTAACCACTTCATTGTAGTCTATCCTTTAGTTCTCTTTCTAGAGATAGGCAAAAGACACCCCTTTGTGTTAAAAACTTCGTTTGCCATTGCTATCCTCCTTATGACTTCCTGGTAGCAGTTTATATTATTGCTTATAGTGCAGCCCAAGTCTTTGAAGCTGTTCACTTGCTCTACTGCCTCATTTAGAATTAGTACGTTTACCTTCTTTATTTTTTCTTATGACCATAGTCTTCGTCTTGTTTGCATTTACAGTATCTTCACTCTATACTGCTTACAGCTGTTATTTATGTCAGTAGCATATTCCTTAGTATTATCTCTTGTGATGCAATAAATAATCCAAATAATAAATATAAAGGTAAGACATGAAAACATATACCACAAGCAATAAAAAAAAAAAACAAATGAAAAAAGCAAAACACAATAAATACAAAAATGAACATTATCCACTAATTATCTTATTCGCTTAATGTTAATACTACTCATTACAACACTAATAAATAACTCTTCCCTTTATTTCCTCGGCCCCCTCCTCCTCTGCCAGTTCCACCCTCAGCTGTCGAACTTTTGCCATAAATTTTCCCACACTCTCACAGAATTTAGCGTTATTTAATATATCGTTTGTTGCCAATTGTTCCCTGCTAGATGTAATGAAGGACTCTGGCAGGAATCGCTTCCTCAGAGCGTCTGTGGCTTCACACTCCGATAAAATTTGATGTGATTTCTCGCCTCTACCGCAAAAAGGAAATATTTTCACCCCCTCTTCGTTGACGATTTTAAGTGTCCTCCAAACTCCTATACGAAACCAGGTTAACTCCAGCCTGCCATCTCTGCTTTCTCCATAGAGGTATAACTCAGTTCCCCAATTTGTTTTCATCATCGATTGGATATCCAGAGCAACCTTATCCCTACATTCCCCTTTTGTTATTTGTCTGTTTATATCCTTCAGGCGTTTCTTGACTTTCCGCCAGACATTTTGCTTGTTCCTGCAATCTTCCCAAATTATAAATCCCATGCCTATTTCCTCGAACCCTCTGCGTAATCGACCAGTCCAGGTTATTTGGTCTCTCCTCTCGAGTTGTTTCTTATTACAGACAGCTCTAATAAGAGACTGATCTTCATGCACAATCCTCAGGTAGTAGTTTAAAACTTTTACCTTGGATTCTATTGAGTCTCTATGGCGCCCGAATTCTCTTAAGATTCCGCTGTTAGCCGTTCCCCTCCCCATCCCCGCTATTAGTTTGAAAAAGTCACTTTATACCTGGTTAATTTTTTCCGTTCGTCCCCAAACCCAAATTTCTGCCCCATTCGTAACGTATTATCTCTTCTGTTGCTAACAACATTATATCATCTGTAGATGTTCAACAGGTTAGGGGATCCTTGTCGTATTCCTGTCCCTATTTCATTTTATTCCGACATTTCTTCTCTTATCCTGACTTTGTCCAGCGATTTCATATAGAGGTTATTATTCGACCAAGGCGAGTCGAGCCGCGGGCGTAATGTGAACTATCGCGATGCGGTATTACGAAAGCAGGAGTAGTAGCGCCACGGCTCCGAGCTGCAGGACTCCACTGGCCTTGGCCAAGTAATACAAAACAGCCTCCTCTCCTTCCAATTCACACCAAGTTTCTAGAGGATCCCCATTAGTTTATTCCAATTCACTGTGTCAAATGCCTTTATTATTATTATTATTATTATTATTATTATTATTATTATTATTATTATTATTATTATTATTATTATTTTCTTTATTCTAACATTCATAAGCATTTTAATATGCACATATGCTATTAATTTATCGAGGATTCGTGTAAATTAATTACCGGTCAGATGCCACGAGAATTCTAAAGTCATAGTCTATGTGATTCAATACCGCTACTATGTCAATCCCTTCTATAAAGGATTTACGATTAATTATTTTATACACTGGAAATACACATTTTTTTATAGCATTTTCTACTTAAGTTACTCTGTATTTTATCTCCTGTCAATTCAATTCGTCACCCTTGCTTCGAGCTTAACAATTTTTCACATACCTCACTGATCGGTACAAAATTGACCCTTAAAGATACGTTTCTGGAGGAGCTGTGAGTGCCTGCTATGGACAACACGTCCTTTCTTCAAGTCCGTGCTGTGTTAAATACATCTCGACACAGCTGGTGAATTCTGTCACTTTGGAGAATTATTGGGTCTCATAGTGGACACAACCTATAGGTAGTGCGGGACAGATATTGAGTCATCACTAGACTTCGAAGTTCAGGTCCCGATGGAGAGATACAGGTTGACTGAAAGCGGAGTGTTGGACGAAGGTGGGGAACAGGCTAGGGCTTGTTTACTTTTCTGGTCTTGTTGGAGGTTTCGTATGTACTAGAACTGAAGCTGGAGCAGTTGGGACTATGTGAGGTCATTGCGATGTCGAGAACGAAATTCAATTGGAACAAATTTTTAAATATACATTATTAAATTCCTTCCACAAAATAAACTTACAGCATAAATAAGTAATTTTATTTGAAAGGGCAAAATGCGCACAATTGCTGAAAAAAACACAGCCTTAATTATGGACTAAAATGTGTAATGACATGATTTTGAAGTACCGGTATCTACATTTGAAAGTTATACCGTATAAATCAAATTATAAACAGAAGATATTCAGAACATTATAATTTGAATTAGTATTAATATATTATTACATTTACAATACTGTATATCTGAAATAAGTATCTCGTTAATTTGTGATATCGGTATTTCATTTTATTCTTAGTTTACTCTATTTTGTTATTAAGTTAACCTATAAAACTTTCATTTTGACTTCTTACTAGCCTAATACTCGTATTCAATTCCTAGGCCTACTAAATTAAATACTTTACTTATTTTTCATTTTAAGTGTAATGTTATCTTCGTTTCTTGGTAATGAGTTTTAATCATACGGGGGTTAGGTTCATATTAATAGAACATATTGTTCTCCAAATGTTTTACCTAACTTCAGTTTGTTTTATAGTAATCTAATTAGTTTCAGACAAGTCTATTTCTGTAACCTACATATGTTTTACAATTACTGTGTTTATGTCGTTTCTTTTCCTTATTTTGTAATTTATATAAGCCTACAGTTACAAATGGTATGTGTTCATGTGTTAGGCTATTCTAATAATTAAGAATTTATTATTATTATTATTATTATTATTATTATTATTATTATTATTAATAATAAAATTGTTACAAAATATCTTTGTAATACCTTGTACATTGTTTATAGGCCTATGAATTATAGTACGTTTCTACAACGTGGAGACGATAATGCGATGTTTTCAAACCAACGTAATACAAGGTGGGACAAAATGAACTCATGATTTTGAAACCTTCACCACTCAGTAATCTACCATTAAGATACACTGAAAGATCTATCAATTAGGAGGAACAAGTTGGCCATTTTTGCAGAGCACAAATTCAAAGTTAATTCGTGAAAATAGCGACCGCCAGGTGTCGTCCATTGACACTGATGCACTCTCTTACCCTATTCAGAATATTTTCCATGACGCAGAATAGCATATCTGGAGGAATTTAATCTATTTGTTCCCCAATTCTTTGCTTCAGGGTATTTAAATCTGCAGGACGCGTTTCGTACACTTCGTTCTTTAAATAACCCCACAAAAAAATGTTTCAATATTGAATGCCCGATGTTCTACTGACCAAAGAGACACGTTTACTCAGTACATTTACTGAAATAATTCAGATTTGTTGATTTCAGTAACAAAACAGAAATCGTTGCCATGTAAACCTAAACAATTGATACCTTAACCTTAAATGGCATACCTTGACCAATGTTATGCTATGCCTCACTTCAGTCCACCCCAATTGTTGGATGGGTATTTCGGAAGTCGAGATAATCGGTTCATTCTGTCCTACCTTGGATTTACGTTTGTTCTTCAGGCGAACATTTAATTTTTTCCTTGTTTGGCCTATATTGCTCCATCTAACTAACAAGACGCGTATGTGAGGGGAGGGACTATTTTGCCAGCTGCTTTGTAAACAATATAATATTATTCTGTATGTACTTAACTTCAGAGTAAATGTGCCTCAACTTTGAACTCTAGTCATCACTTCACATTCTGATAGATTGTCCAGGTTTAAGCCATGTTAGGCGGCATCAATACTTTGGGAAATATAGGTACATTGTGTCTCGAGATGGAGATTCAGGATATGAAGCATCCCAAAACTGGTCACCGTCTGCGATCTCCTGGTATGATTTCTTATTTTTGGGCACACAATGAGCCTTCCATGTCTCAATGCTTCAGTAGAAGTCTACTGAGAAAGAAGAAGATCACTCTGGATCCTTAAATATTTGACATGGATTTTTAAATGCAAGCCGACACCGTCCTTCTAATAACTAATTCATAACTACTTATCGAAGATCGACTGCACGCTTAGTAAAATGGCGCCTGACGCTGAGATCACAAAATATAGGTTACGCTGCGTCATTAATGCAATCAGGCATTAAATTAACCGCTGTCACGATTACCACGGTTCTCCTTTCAGATAAATTTGTTCATAGCTTTAAGAGATTTCTTGATGGTCCTCAAACATTTTCACTTAGCTACGATGGTACTCAACAGTTGAAAATCACAGTAGCATCCGTGTACAGATCGATGTTGCTACTCATGTTAATAGTGGTGTTATTTCGGTTACTTTCAAAATCCCTAATCATCATTGGATAATAATTGAACTCACTAACTTTCTTTCGCATTCCAGGTTCTTGGTCAATCGGTTACTGGGTTTAATTTTACAGCAGTTATTGCGTTTCACCAACCTCTTAATATTCCATCCTATCGAAAAGACATTTAAGAACTTTGTGATATTCCACAGACAGGTTTAAAATTCCATTGTGGAAATTTCTAATCGCTTAATTGCTTTAAAGCAGCAAGAGTTAGCTTAGAAAATTTACTTTACAAACATATTATGCAGCTCTGAACTCATATTTGAGTTCTAATAAGTCAAGTATATTCAAATAAAAAAAAAACATGTAAATGTTCAATCTTTTGACTTATTTTAATATAAAATACTGAAATAATTATTTTACACTTACATCATTAGTGTTAACGTTTTCGCCCAATTGTGGGCATTTTAAGACATAAAATTCGATATATATGTGAAAAATAAACAATACATATTAGATATTGACAAATATGAAGACATGTCCAAGTTTAAAATAGTGAAAAATGATATAAATTCAAAAACAGTATAAAAGGCATCATTACATGTGGTGTATTGCATATTTAAGTAAAACAGTATATGAAAAATAATGCGTAATATTACCCTTAATCGTTAAAAAGTGAACAGGAATAAAATCAACTGATTTGTAGGAATGACACCGTTATAAATAACGTATTTTACATGTATACTTGGTTAACATGGGTAAATAAAATATATGGCACGAAACAAATCTTATGGTTGAAGAATATGACAAAAGAAATGAAGAACAAATATACATAAAAAAAATAAACGTAGCCTAATATAAATGAACTAGAAATATGACTTTTTAACTGAAATACAAAAACTAAAAAATAATAAATTGTAGTGGAAAAGAACTCAATGTAAAATAAATACTATTAGATTAATAAACATTAAATGAATGCGAGTTGGCGTAAATTACTAATATTCAAATTCAATTGTACCTGAAAAAGCATTCGTTGAATTACATTAGAAATGAAATTTAATTATGTCATTAGGTACAAATTAATGTAGGATATTAATGATGCAAGATAAAATGAAGTTAAAATACGAACATTATAATATGCAAAAGGACGAAATATAGAATAGATAATATGAAGAAAAGAATCTTACTGGCCACATAAAATAAAATTAATTGTATGTGGATTGTTCATTGTCTTCATAATGCTGATAATATATGTTATAGAAATATAAAAATATATGATGAAACGTTAACTATCATGGGCTTACACAACCATCATGGGATCCCAACGTAGAAACATGAATATAGGCTAAATAAGACGAATCTTGCGAAGCTGAATTGGGTCGTGGAGGCTGCAATATAATATAGTGGATCAGATTATGATCTGACAACCAATTTTTGGATTACAGGATTCTGTAAGTTAAGAAACGTAATATTAAAGGTGAATATAATCAATTTTGAAATCGAAAAGTGTATACTGGAAATGATAGAAATGTGGATATGTGTAAGACTTACAAATGTAAATCTTGCGAAGTTGAATTAGATCGGGGCGACAGCAATATTTAGTAGATCTGTTTAAGATCTGGCGACAATTTTACAGGATTCTGTAAGTTAAGAGAAATAAAATTAAAGCTAAATGTAATAAATTTTGAAAAAGACGGTATACATTAATTTAAAGTGATGAAAAAACTTACATGAAGAAAAGCGTAAGTGGTACCGATGTGTGTGTCGGTAAAAGGAAGTAAGAACTCTGAGAAGCAAAGTACGGAAGTGAAACGGCTGTTGGCATAGGAACTATTTTTTGAGTATTGATATGATACAGAGGATTATTCCAATTCATTGCATTTTCATTGACAATTTGTTTCTCTTTTTGTAGAAATTTATTTATGTAGCGGTACATCCAATTCTTCTTCTTCTTCTTCTTCTTCTTCTTCTTCTTCTTCTTCTTCTTCTTCTTCTTCTTCCTCTTCCTCTTATCTTCAAGTATTTAGGCTTATCGCCTGTTACGCCTCTATTTGCTGGTCTATGCAATTCATAACATAAAATTGTGGTGTTTCCGATAGCTGTCCTGTCCTTAACGTGATACAATTAGAAACCAAATAATCTTTCAATCACTCCGATAGTAGCGCGTTTACCTACTGATCTGAGACTGCACTTCGGCTTCGGTTGATTTAACTTTTTTTCAAGGATTTATCGAGCTAAAAGACTAATAACAGATAAGTCTATAGCGGATCCTCGGATTTAATTCGCCAAATATAATCTTCATAACACCAATTACATCGACGCTAGACAAACTTGCAATTGATACAGCGTTATTAACCCTTTAGTAGTCGCATGATAAACGAGGGACAGTAAAAAAATAACCTTAATATTTTATTTATTGAATACGTACAACAAGACTACAAACACTTCGTCACTTTTCAACATAGTCCCCACTACGTTCAATGCAAGTGTTCCTGTTATACAGATGTTATATAGGCCTATATGTGTCGTACTATGATCTACTACGCGAATCTGATTTTTTTATTTATATATTAAGGTTACTTTTTGACTCAGCCTCGTATTTAAACGTTAGTAGTCGCGTGGATTACAATACTAATTAACCACTAAAACATGAGTAGCAAACGCAAAATTAATTTTCAATACACCACTATGTTACAATAGGCCTATCTGAAACTCATAAGTCCTACCATAAATATATGAATTCATATTACATAATTTTATATAATTTAAACATCTTATCGTCCACCGCTGCTCGGGTTCAAACCCTGGTTGGAACAAGTCACCTGGTTGAGGTTTCTTCCGGAGTTTTCCCTCAACCCATTAAGAGCAAATGCTGGGTAACACTCGGCACTGGATCCTGAACTCATTTCGCTAGCATTATCATCTTCATCCCATTCAGAGGCTATGTAACCTTAGCAGTTGATAAATCATCGTAAAATAAGCAATAAAAGAACATCTTATGTAGCCCTACTGTTATAATTACTCATGTAATGTATTCCTGTTCATCATGGACACTGTTTTTCTACTGAAGTGGCTCATCGGATTGTGTTCCCGCGTCAATTTCAAGATTAGCCTATAGGTATAGTTTATCAACTATTGTAAAAATCTTAATCCGTGTTTCGCTGGTCTGGCTGGAATAGACTTTCTAAACTACTCCCGTCCTAGAGATGTAAGGAACTGTTCGTCAATAGTTAGATATTCACTGGGTGTGTATTCTTGGTGTAAATTTTGTACAAATATTTCAGATCGCGTATTGCTGTCAATTAGTCATTCTCTTTCTGTTCAAGCCTGTTACGTTGTCAAAGTGCAAACAACGCAGAAGAAATCTAAGTCTGCTCTATGACATGGTGTATAGCTTCTTCCGCCGTGGCTGAATGGTCACAACTTCTGTTTGTCACGGAGGCGGTCTAGGTTAGAGTGCCGGTTACAACTGGGATTTTTCATTGAAAAGTGCCACGGATGAGGTCGCAGCTGCGGTTATTCTCGGGGTTCTCCTGATTTTCCATAATAGGCATATACCTACTGTATATAATTCTGTCAACAACTCTCAATTCTGTAATCATTTCACAGCATTCCCCGAATGCCTGCTGGCGATGCACGAACCGGCTGGTCTATGAAGGAGTTTACCTGTGTGAATCGTGGTTAAACAGCGAACTTCATTGTAGGCAGACGATGTGAGCTTGGGAATGCGCCTGCCTAGATCATGAAATATCAGCTGCAGGCCACCACTGAAACTGGACACCTTAGTATGTGGTCATTAGTTGCTGGTGGTAGTGCTATTTACCCCGGGCTCTTCCCTGGGGCTCATGGTAGCTCGTGGGACTCGGCCTGAAGGACCATGGACACCATGGTAATCCTACACGAAAAGGTAAAGGAATTGTCCAGACTACAGGAGTAAATGTCAAAGCAAGCCCAAATATGGAAAAGAAACGCAGATGATGATGGTGATAGTGATGATGATGATGATGATGATGATGATGATATTTAACTATTTACTAGAAGATAATGATTTCAAAACTTAGAAATAATCCGTTTTAAAAATAGGCCTACTGTTAAGAAGAATCTTGTTGATTTTGCTTGCTTGTCATCGAATCCTAAGTAAATTGCAGTCACAAAAAGAAGTGGGTAGAGACAAATATATTTTATTTGAACAAAATACAGAAAAAGCTTCATATAATTCTGAATACGCTTTTGATGTCGTCAGATTGTGTAATAAGTAGTCTCACAAAGAAAACGCGGAAGAGAAGTGGACCTATACTCAATTAAGTTCTTTGTATATCAAGCCCACGTCACACACTTAATCTGAAGCTTACAGCAATACTGAGAACTAAATATTATTGAAAACACTTTTAACACTGCATTACATTAAAGAAAAAATGAGTAGTGACAAATGTTCATTATTAATGTACAGCTGTCAAAAAAAAAAAAAAAAAGTGGCCGCACTCGTGAACAGCGAATATTTTCAACGTCCACTTCGGGTCGCGGCGATGTTACACGATGCACATGCTTGTACAAGCAGTTCCGGAACTATGAAAGTGTTCCATATCTGCTCCTCGCAGACCAGCGGTAGAGTGCTTGTTTAATGATTCAGAGGTTCTGGGTTAGGGCCTTCTTCAAGTTTTCATTTTATTTTTTAATCGTTCTTTAGCGATGTAAATGATATTCAAATTATCATTTATATCCAGTTATCGTTCTTGATGGATATCATGTTATTTATATTTTGTTATCGTTCTTTAGAGATATGAATAAAATTCAAGTTATCATTTGTATTCTGTTATCGCTTTATAATGATATGAATAATAATTATTACTCTTCTAGCTACAGTATCTCCAATGGGGGTTAGCCCTATTTTACATATGTATGTTAGGGCTATAGTTTTATACACAAAAAAGATAAGCATAAAGAGAAATGGAAAAGAAGATTAAATTAGCTTACGCGATGTAAACAAAACATAAACAATCCGTAAATTAGGCATTGCGATTGCTAAACAAATATCAGTTATAAATTTGAAACATACAAAAACATTAACAACACACATACGTAACACTTCTATAACACAAATATGCAGCTTTCCGTACCATACATCATAAATTAATACACAATAGTCACATAGACACAATCAAACTATAATTACGACATTGCGACGACATCAAGCATCCCATAACTGATTCACATACATAACAAATCAAGCATCCGTTGCAACACATACACTTCAACATAGTAACCACACTTTTAAAAGTTACAAATTTGGCTCCAAGAAGAATAAACAGGACACTGTTACTAATTACTATTCTTCTACAATTTCTTAAATACATCTGTAATAAATCTGTGAAATTCCGATATGAATAATATTCACGTTTTTTATATTGTTATCGTTCTTTAGCTATATAAATAATATTCAAGTTATCATTTATAAATATTGTTTTCCTTCATTAGCATTATAAAATAATATTCAAGTTATTTATATTGTTATTGTTCTTTCGCAATATAAATAATCTGTATTTTATATAAGTAATTATTATAACACAAACATCTTTCTTTGTAAAATAGGTTATTTTATTTAGATAATAAAATACGTATTATATAATATCTTATATTAATTAAACAAACCGATATTTATCATTTATATTGTGTTATCGTTCTTTAGTGATACTGTATAAATAATATTCAAGTTATTTATATTGTAATCGTTCTTTAGCGATATAAATAACATAAATTTAATATTAGGTTTGGAAAAATCCAGTTGCATAATACTGCTATTAGTTTTTCTTTTTGTATTATTACATTATACTATCTTGAACCACAATAAAATGAAAAGGAGTAACGAGGAATTGAACCTGAGACGTTGACATCTAAATTCCGACGTTCGTCCGCTGAGCTACGAGGGCAAAAGTGTGGAAACATTTTCGGAAAAATTGGCCCAATCACACTCTAAGATTTTCTGATGATTCGCAGAAGCTAGTCCAGGATGCGGGGGACAAAGGCTAATTGAGATTTCCTGGTCTCTGACCGGGTCAAACATCCTGATAAAATTAATATTTAACCCTTGCCGTGACTTTCGGTGAAGTCCGGAGGGCCCAATTAGTCATATCCACTCTCCTCATCTCCACGCTTGGGCCCCCTGGAATTTAATAAGATGCGAAATAGATAGTGGTGTGCGGAAAGCAACGGGATGTTACCGCATTTAGGCCTATCCTTCCTAAGAAAAACTGCAAACATGAACAAAGGAAGCTTTTAATAGAAGAAGAAGGATCTTCTGCGGACCTCTGGAAAAAGAACTAAGGAAGAGACTAGTGAAGTGCTTTGTGTGGAGTGTGGCATTGTATGGGGAAGGAACATGGACATTACGACGAAATGAAGAGAAACGAATTGAAGCTCTTGAAATGTGGATGTGGAGAAGAACGGTGCATGTGAAGTGGACAGATAGAATAAGAAATAAAATTGTGTTTGAAAAAGTGAGTGAAGAAAGAATGATGCTGAAACTGATTAGAAAGAGAAAAAGTAATTGGTTGGGTCTCTGGTTGAAAAGAATAATAGACGACATTAGGATATGTGGATCATATACGGAGACTAAGAGGAAGGCAGAAAATAGGAAAGATTGGAGATTGCTGGGTTTGCAATGAAAGACCTGCCCGTGGACAGAACACTTATGTATGTGGGTATGTTCAGAATGCCTGGAATATCGTGTCTAAAAACAGTCGCTATTTGCAAAGACTAGTTAATTCCATGCCCACTCGACTGCAAGATGATCGAGATAAGAGGAAGATAGACTAAATATTGAATTGTGGCTTTTTGTTTTGTTTTTTGAACGCTTAATTGTTTGAATGTTTTAAGGCCGACGCTAGTAAATTTGTTTTGTTTATGCCACGAAAGATATTTTTATTGAGAATAAAATCTTTTTTCTTTCCATTTGCATCCACAATATCATAATGATAAAGTCCTGGCATAATATATTAATGAACCTGATGTTAGTTACTAAAATAATCGTAAAAGAGAAAGAAGCCATTATGTATAGTTTGTCTCTCTCAAAAACAGAACAAAAAAGAACACAAAAAGCACGTGGTTGTAGTCGAACGCAGGACCTCATGAATAAGAGGCCTGAACGCTACCATTATGCTATCGATAACACACAGAGTAGTTCAATTAAAACTGTAGATATCAGGCAACGTGGTCCAACAACATGTAACATCGCCTGTCTCCGAATTGTAGCGAAGATACCCGAAGGGAACTTTGTTTCAGGAGAGCGGCGAATTTTTCTTTTGACAGCTGTACGTCATGCCTTCTTCGTTAATAGTTTATACATGTAACATTTTCTCATAATTGATAATAGATTCCTTTCAGTTATAAGCCCTTTTCTCTGCCATAGTTTTGTAAAAATATAGGCTATAGCTTTCTTTTACTTTCCTTTCCCCTTTTTGCTCTCTTTATCTGCCGATTAATTAATTATCATAGCCTTTTTATCGTGAATTTTATTTAATTTTCGTATTTTTTTTTATTATTATAATTTTATTACATTCCATTTTGATATATTCTTCTTTGCTTTTTCCATATTAACCATTTGTACTAAATGAGTTGCTTTCACTATATTCCAATGTATTTAATTTCTTTTCTCTCTCTCTCTCTCTCTCTCTCTCTCTCTCTCTCTCTCTCTCTCTATTATGGTATTATTTTCATTTTGTTTAGTGTCGATTTTATTATGCTATTATTATTATGCTATTATTATTATTATTATTATTATTATTATTATTATTATTATTATTAATATTTTGTAATATGTTAGTATTCTGTTCTTTAACTTTTTGTTAAATTTTAACTGCTTGTATACTTTGTGACCTGGTAGAGTGTAAGAGAAGGCCCTATGGCCTTAGCTCTGCCAGTATAAATAAAGAATGATTGTTATTATTGTTGTTATTATTATTATTATTATTATTATTATTATTAAAAATTCATAATAGAAAACACTGAAATGATAAATGTGTGATACAGCCCTTGAAATGAACGTTTGGTTACAAAACCTCCCTCCTTGGTGTAACCACATTATTTTATCTCTTCAATGTTTGTGCAAATTGGGATAAATAGCACATAGCTGCCAGGAACAGCACGCGCTTCACTGAGACTGTGGAGATAAAATCATTACTGTGAATATATAAATATAGAATATACATAGGAATTGACACACGTGTATCTAGTTTTAATGCATTGTGTATTTTGTTATGATAAACTTGTTATATGAGGGGTTCACAACCAGAGTGGACCAAGTCCATCTAGAATAAGTCTGAGATATTGAGTCTTAAAGTTCCTGGCTTACGCCTAGCAACCTTCACCTTCCATAGGAAATGCTGTCCTCTGTGGAGTAACAAATGAGTTATGGACTCGGTTTGGTATGGCAATGAATAAATCTAAGTTTTCTTCATCCGAGATTGTATTAATCCATAAACTGATGACTGGTGGACTTGGTCCACTCTGGTTGTGAGCCCCTCAAATAAAACTTCTCTCCTACCCGAGTCATAATTATGCCCTTTTAAAATCTATGAATAACTGATATACTGTACCCTTATACTTCCAATTTTTCTCCAATATCTCTTAAATATAAAAATTTTTACCAATTGTCGATCTATTACGCCTAAAACATCGCTCGACAGGCATACGTCATGGAGTGGAATGATGAGAAATGACTAGTAGCACCACGTCGCACAGAGATCCTTTTACGGTATGTGGCCGCGCAAAATTCGATTCAGTGTTAAAATGATCTAGAAACATTAAAATAATAATTTGTACATAGGCCTATGTTAAATATTTTCCTTATCCATATCGACATGATTCCAATTCAATTTAGACTTAATATTAGTCTAACTCTCAATCACAGACATATAGGTATCCTATAGGCAACAACACTGTAGAACATCAGATCTTCAACACTGCATGTATAAAATATATAAGTAAAATACGTGGAAAAAATCAGTTACATTACAATTTTTATTTTAATTGCACTCTTAACTTCACACATGACATAAAATTCAATAAAAACAGTATATGGTTTCCTTTATGTTGCCATTCCTGCAGCTATGTGCTACTTATGTGGTCCTTCTAAGGAGGGTGGTATTGTAATCAAACATTCATTTTCAGGAATGTATCACACATTTATCACTTCAGTGTTTTCTATTATGACATAGCTAGTTTTTTAATATAAATTGTGAGGAAAAATTTACAAGTATAAAGTAATGGGAAAGATGACAAGCCGTACATTAATAATGAACAGTTGTCACTACTAATTTTTATTTAATGTAATTCAGTGCTAAAAGTATTTTCAATAATATTTAGTTCTCAGTGCTGCTCTAAGCTTCAGATGAAGTTCCTGATAAACAAAGAACTTCGCGCTTTCTTTGTGAGACTGCTTATTACACGATCTAACAACACCAAAAGCATATTCAGCATTAGATGACAAGCCACTTATGGAAACGTTTTCTATATTTTGTTCATATAAAACAAATTTCTCTCTAGCCATTTCTTTTTGTGACTGGAATTTACTCAGGATTAGGCGACAAGCAAGCAAAATTAACAATCTTAACAGTATCTTTAAACCGGATTATCTGTAAGCTTTAAAATCATTATTCTACAGTAAACAGTTAAATAGTCCATCACTTCTTTTTGCTTTGTCATCTATATGGCGCCAAACATGAAAAAGATCGTTCCGCGAGAGTACTAAAACCTGGAAAAAAAAAAAGGCAGAGTTGCAAAAAGTAGCAACTAGTTTTTATATAAGAGAAAGAATAAGGTATTTGCTTTAGTCTTCTGAAGAAATTTTGACCAATCGTTGACAATTCTAGATTTCCGGGTGTAAAAATACTCAAAACTAGAAGTTAAAAGAGCAACAATGTCTCAATTTTCGAGCAAATTTGACTTTAAAGTAGTAAGTTGTGTGGGATTTTTAAAATATCACAAACATAGCACATAACTTGGTCTCCCATATCCACCAGTAACAGATGAAAATCGTCGGAAGAAAACACGTCTTTTCAAGCACAGTTATCGAACATAAATTATGAGCTCGACTTCAGGCCGGGGATGCGATAAGAAACGTCATAATTCTGACTTCTTTTGCAACACAATGACTGCACAAATAAGCATAACTATAACAAATCTCGTGTCTTTGGATATTATAATAATTAAGAACTCCATAAAACATGAAAATATGTGATACTCCATTTTTGTATTTTTCGCAGCCAGATAGTGAAAAAGGATCACTGTGCATCGCACAGCTGGCAGCGCAAAATTTGATTCTACATTTAAAATGACGTAGAAACATTAAAATAATAATTTTTACTTATGTTAATCATATTCCTTATCTATATAGACATGATTAGAATTCAATTTAGGCTTAATATTAACTCTGAATCACAGATATAGGTATTATATTCTACAACACTGTAGGACTTCAGGTTTTCATCACGGCATGTATGAAATATACTGTATAAGTAAAATACGTGAAAGAAATCAGTTACATTATAACTTTTATTTTACTTTCACTCTTAACATTACACATGACACTAATATTTCAATAAAAACACTATTTATGGTTTGCTTTATGTGTCTAGTGAACATCTTTAACAGCCCTTCAGGTATTGCCAACAACAATCAGATGTCTCCATATGAGACTGTCGGAAGCATTTTATGATACTGTCGTGACTATGCCAAAACCTCGAAGAGTTTGGATGAATTGAAAACTCTTTGTTTATAGCTATATTATATTACACAGTTTACCGCTTTGGATAAAGTTCAGCATGTCTGACTGCGAAACAGGTGGGCGTGGATTCGAATCCTGATCGGTACAAGTTGCCTAGTTGAGGCTTTTCCGATGTATTCCCTCAACCCTTAAACGCACATATGGATCATTTTCAACGCCGGACTCTGGCCTCATTTCGCCGTCATTACTACTTTCATCATCATACATCATGGCTACTTCCAAATCAAAATCATACTGTCGTACATAATCCCAACTAATGTGTGTTCCAACTTCAGACTAAGATTCATAATCATAAGCGCCACAAATAAAGGAACTGACGAAAATGGCTACACGCCAATTAGCGCGTCGGAAGCTAAGAATAATTATGTTATATAGTGTTAAACGATATCACATATCGGAATTTTGATTAGATTTATTTGGTTGTTAGTTTTTCAATTTTTTTAATATCTTATCAATATTACATTTAATATTAATTATGATTATACTGTATTTATCTGTATCATGAGTACTTCATAAATATATGTTCGTGTTCTAAAATAATCAATCTCTAGATATCCATAAGTGTTGTTAATCTTCCTTTTTCTTAATTTTGATTAGGCTTAATTGTTTTCGATTTTTTGTATCTTATCAAATATTACATTTAATATTAATTATTAATATACTGTATTTATCTGTATTATGAGTACTTCATAAATATATGTTCGTGTTCTAAAATAATCAACCTCTAGACATCCATAAGTGTTGTTAATCTTCCTTTTTCTTAATTTTTATTGGGCTTAATTGATTGTTAGTTTTCGATTTTTTTATATCTTATCAAATATTACATTTAATATTAATTATTATTATACTGTATTTATCTGTATTATGAGTACTTCATAAATAAATGTTCGTGTTCTAAAATAATCAATCTCTAGATACCCATAAGTGTTGTTAATCTTCCTTTTTCTTAATTCTGATAAGTGTTGTTACTCTTCCGTTTTCTTAATTTTGATTATGCTTAATTGATTGTTAATTTTTTATTTTTTTATATCTTACCAAATATTACATTTAATAGTAATTATTAAAATACAGTATTTGTCTGTATTATGAGTATTTCATAAATAAATGTTCGTGTTCTAAAATAATCAACCTCTAGATATCCATAAGTGTTGCTAATCTTCTTGGCTTTGCCAAACTTGATGATTAAAGCCACAGCTCTAACTACCTCTTTTGCCTCTCCTCAACTCGTGATGAAGATTCTCATTGCTATGAGACATTCAGAAATTGGAATTTAACAGCGGAAACTGAAGTATTCCCAGAAAACCAGTGGAAGCATTATCTCTTTCGATCACAAATTTCATTTGAACTTGTCCGGATTTGAAGAAGGTACTAAGAAATTTGTCAATAACCGTCCTTCAAATGGAAGTGACAGTCACCTGCGGGCTCTCGCTCCAGGACAAATGTGCTGCCATGCGCTGACGAGACTCGCGGTGTTAGTGGTGATTGAGCTTCCAGTGCTGTGCGGTCCCCAGCGAATGCAGCGATCAGCCTGATTCATGACCGCCATTCCACGTCACGCACTACGGCCGCCGCGCCGTGCCAAGTGCAATGACTCGCGTGCCAGCCAGATTGAGAGGCACAGCGTGGGCTGTGTGATACTGTGATAATAATCGAGCTGTCCCCTACACCAAATGTGAAGCGGATTGGCCTTCATATGATTCCACGCGCCTCCTAATCGAAGCACTGTCACGCAGCACTGCCGTCATCAAGCAGCAGGATTAATCGTACCCACACGCTCTGGATATTTTGATATTTACACCTCATCAAGAATAAATTATAACAGTTACTTCTTGAATATAATATAACTAACAATCTCTAACTCTGATGGTTATAATAGTCCGTGTAATGTACGAATTTTATGTGATTCTCAAGCAGCACTCGCAGCAATTGATGATAAATATAGCCTAACCTCCGTCCAATTGCGGTTGGTATTAGGGAAACTTTGTTACTATGTAAGCAACATGTATGTTTCGATTGGGTACGTCAGTGATGTCAAAGCAAGCGCATTTTTCTGACCTTGACGTCGTGCGCGGGCATTAAGCGCTAGGTATGCTAGGAGGATTAAGCAGGCTGTTGGATTAAGAAAACAGTGGTGCACAAACTTCAAACTGAACGTGAAATTTTATGTCGTTATTTTGATATGGCTTCTTTCTGTTTGTTATTTTCTATATTGTCTGTAAAACAAAAGTACTAATAGGCCTACCTGTAGCTTAGCCTAATAATACAGTTGTGTTTTAAACGTTAATAACATAATAAACAGTAAAGAAGGAATATTCACACAAATTCCATAATAACTACAACTATACAGTACTAAGTGAATTAAACTCATCATTCATAAAGAAAGCGTTATCCCAAAGAAAGACACTGAATATGACATGATAAGTTGAAATTGATATTGATGGTATCTTTAGCCTTATAAAAGTAATCAAAACAATATTATAGTACAAAGAAAAGTTGCCTAGGTATATGTTTTAGCTGTAACTAATATTGTATAATAAATCTCTTAACGCATTATGCTTTTAGGTGATATTGGTGCGCAACTTTCTGTTATCAGGATATTAAATTTTCTCGAAATCTGCTCAAACTATAGAGTTGACGTTTTACCAACACACAGGCACATATCTTTTGTTTGTGATGTAACAGTATTTGCTTTGTTAATTCATTTCCTTACAAACATTTTCCATGCGAATATTTTCAAACATTTTAATACACAAACTTCAGTAATACGTATTTACGATATATTAGATTTACAGAAACATTGTTTTAGTACCTGTAAGGCTACTAAACAAACATATCTGAAAATTTCACTTTCCTGTAAAATAAGTTGAGAAAATATTCCTTATGAATAGAAAAGCAAACTTGTGAAAAATGAACATTAAAATTAAAACTTACATTCTTATAATGCACTTATACTTCTCAGACAAATCTAAAAATTGACATGGATACAGTTTTAATAAGTTCTCTTCCCTTTATTCATTGAATCAGTGCTGGCCATCCCTGTATATAGCTCGACCAAGCGGCATATACTACCTCTTTCGTCTGTCTCTTTCCTTTCCGCTGTAAGGCGCTCAGGCTCTCCTGGGCTCTAAAGCGCGCGCTTGCTCCTGTGGGCTTCAGTTGACATCACTGGGGTACGTGGTCATGTAGGAAACGTAGGAAACGAAAGAGCAGATCATCTAGCCAAGATGGCTGCGAATTCGGAAACAGTATGCACACACTAAACGACCACTCTCTCATGTTAAAATGGAAATGAAGGTTGATATGTTAAATGACTGGAATGCGATGTTTTTCTACAGTTAAAAAAGATAGACTAAACGTGAAGAATTGTTAACCATCATACATATCCACACATTTATGATTGGACACGGAAAATTCAATTCATATTTTGAACGTTTCAAAATTGACAACCCAAACGGCTCTTCATGTCCCTGTGAACACCGCACACAAACAGTCGACCACCTGTTATTTGAGTGTCCACTACAAGAACGCAAGAGATACCGGCTAGAAACCCATCTTAGCATGTGCGATATAACTTTCACACCATCTATAACAAAAGTTCTTCTGAAGCAATGTTGCTTAAAGGATTTTCACAAATTTATCACAGATATGTTTAAGCCCTTGTAGAAAATAACATTTTTCAACGTAAGTAACAGTGTTCTATTTATTCTTCTGGGAGTCAACTTTGTAACTTTTAAAAGAGTGCCTATTATGTTGAAGTGTATGTGTTGTAGCGGATGCTTGATTTGTTATGTATGTGAGTCGTAGTTATGGGATGCTTGATGTTATCGCAACGTCTTAATTATGGTTTGATTGTGTTCTGTGACAATTGTGTATTCATTTATGATGTATGGTAAGGAAAGCCGCATATTTGTGTTATAGTGGACGGCTTTTAAGAAGTGTTACGTGTATGTGTGTTGTAACTGCTTTTCTGTATGTCTCAAATTGATGCCTGATGTTTGCTTTGCAATCGCAATGTCTAAATTACGGATTGTTTATAATTATTTTGACTAACTTCAAGGAAAAATTGTTCCGGGGCCGGGCATCGATCCCGGGACCCTTATGTTTTGTTTACATTGTGTAGGCTACTTTATTCTTGTTTTCCATTTTTCTTTACGGTTATCTCTTTTGTGTAAAACTACAGCCCAGGCATACATATGTAAAATAGGGCTACCCCCGCATTGGAGATGCAATAATAATAATAATAATAATAATAATAATAATAATAATAATAATAATAATAATAATAATAATATTATTATTATTATTATTATTATTATTATTATTATTATTATTATTTCAAGAACTGATGAATACAGAATGTTTTAGAATGGCTTTTCGTTAATCCAAGAAGTAATAGATGATACTACTGGAATTATTAGCCTACTTTTTAGGGAACAATGGTCGGAAATGAAAAATGGCGGCTCTGCACCACTATAAGTATGAGTTCATCTAAATTATGTAATGCAGGTTGCTTCCGTCACTTCAAACATTCATTGTTAAAGTGAAAAGTATCAAATTGTCTCATACCTGAATTTTCTCTTACATTTTAAAATGTCTGATTATCAATAACATGACCTCATGCTTCTAGGGCTGTACAGCTACCATTTTTCATTTCTAACCTTAGGTTCCCTTTCAAAAAATATTTCAAATATCATTGTCTATTCCTCCTTAAATTTATGAAAAGTTATTCTGAAACACCCTATATATCCATGTATTTTTTTCTCTAGCAATGTTGTAGGAAATACATGTCGGATTTCTATTATTATGGATTGAATACCGTATTATTCAGACCACAAGACACCTTATTCCTTAAAATCACTCCCCATAGGAGTCTTATTTACTTACTTACAAATGGCTTTTAAAGAACCTGCAGGTTTATTGCCGCCCTCACATAAGCCCGCCATCGGTCCCTATCCTGTGCAACATTAATCCACTCTATATCTGCATATCCCACCTACCTCAAATCCATTTTAATATTATCTTCCGATCTACGTCTCGGCCTCCCCAAAGGTCTTTTTCCCTCCGGTCTCCCAACTAACGCTCTATATGCGCTCTGGATTTAATGTTCCTAATTATGTTAGGTGAAGAATTGAATGCGTGCAGTTCTGCGTTGTGTAACTTTCTTCATACTCCTGTAACTTCATCCCTCTTAGCCCCAAATATTTTTCTAAGAACCTTATTCTCAAACGCCCTTAATCTCTGTTTCTCTCTCAAAGTGAGAGTCCAAGTTTCACAACCATACAGAACAACCAGTAATATAACTGTTTTATAAATTCTAACTTTCAGATTTTTTAACAGCAGACTAGATGACTAAAGCTTCTCAACCAAACAATAACAGGCATTTTCCATATTTATTCTGCGTTTAAGTTCCTCCCGAGCGTCAATTATATAATATGTTACTGTTGCTCCAAGATATTTGAATGTTTCCACCTTTTCAAAAGATGAATTTCCATTTTTGATGTTTTATTTTCGTACAATATTCTGGTCACGAGACATAATCATATACTTTGTCTTTTCGGGATTTACTTCACTCCCCATAGGAGGCACCGAGATTAACTTAATATTACTCCCGTGAGCTAGATAAGGTATGGAAAGAAAAGACAGCTAGTTACTTTCATCGTCTTTGCGCTTCTTTTGCTGTCCAGTTGTGTTTGCAGGGAGTTCGGAGTTTAGAAAATACTATACGGTATAAAGGCATCTTCTTAGCGGATATCCCCCCCTCTTAGTAATAGGGGCTCTAAACTAAAGTTATTTACATATATTCTAACGTGTATAAAATAACAAAAAGAAATCTAAATACTGTAGCTAAGCATTGCTTCAAAGGAATATGCTTTATACGTTAGGAGCAGATATTAATTCACAATGTCCTACTAATAGGATTATAATAGTTGTGATTGTGTATCTGTATGCAATTTTTTTATTGTCTCTACTTAATAGTTGTAATATTAGTACCCCATTATTTGATATAAGTAGCAGTAGGCCTTTCATTTTCTTGGGTCGTGATATTCATAAAACAAAGGAAGATTAAATGCTACAACGTTTGCATACAGAAAAGATAGTTTCACGAAACACCGTCAATAGTCTATTAATTAGGCGGCAGGATCAGTTGACGCGAATCAGAAATTGAGATTTTCACACCAAGTGACATAGCAGTTGATATTAGCTGATTCATTTCTACTGGTACTACACTCCACGTATTCAAGCCTTCAAAAAGGGAATTTATTTACGAAAGAAAAAATGCTGTTTTGTTTTTAAAAGATTACAATAATTAAGAACAAAACGTATTCTTAATTCAATTCAATGTTGTTAGATCTATAGTAAGGCCTAACAACGTAAATAATAAAACCAAGTCTAATAAAATAACCCTGTTCAAAATATCGAAGTTTCGTAAATTCCTGCCATAAATTTTGGAATAATGATAATTGCATATGTAAACTCCGCCGAAAAAATTGGATATGATATTTCCCATACTGAAATTACACCAAAATATTCTCTTTTGTTTCCATGTTATGTTAGTTCTGTTGTAGTCCCTATCACAAAATGATGGTCTTTGCTGACTATCTCCTAGAACAGGCATGTCAATGGATGCCCACAGGAGCAAGCGCGCGCTTTAGAGCCCAGGAGGGCCTGAGCGCTTTACAGCGGAAAGGAAAGAGACAGACGAAAGAGGTAGTATATGCTGCTTGGTCGAGCTATATTCAGGGATGGCCAGCATTGATTCAATAGATAAAGGGAAGAGAACTTATTAAAAATGTATCCATGTTAATTTTCAGATTTGCCTGAGAAGTATAAGTGCATTATAAGAATGTAAGTTTTAATTTTAATGCTCATTTTTCATAAGTTGGATTTTTTTTTATTCAAAAGAAATATTTTCTCAGCTTTTCGTATAGAAAAGTGAAATTTTCAGGTATAGGCCTATTTATTTAGTAGCCTTACAGAATATTTTCGTAAATCTAATATACCGTATATACGTATTACTGAAGATAGTGTATTGAACAATTTGAAAATATTCGCATGGAAATTGTTTGTAAGGAAATGAATTAACAAAGCAACTACTGTTACATCATAAGCAAAAGATACGTGGCCATGTGTTATAAAAATGTCAGCTCTATAGCTTCAGCACATTTCGAGAAAATAATTTAATATTCTGATGACAAGAAGTTGCTCACAAATATCACCTTAAAAGCATAACGCGATAAGAGTCTTGTTATGTAATATTAGTTACACTTAAAACAGATACAGAACCTAGGTAACTTTGCTTTGTACTGTAATATTGTTTTGATTAGTTTATTGATTACTTTTGTAAGGCTAAAGATACCATCAATTTAAATTCCAACTTATCATGTCATACTCAATCTCTTTCTTTGGAATATCACTTTCTTTATGAATGATGTGTGTCATCCACTTAATACAGAATAATATTATACTACTATGGAATTAAAGTGAATATTCCTTCTTAACTCTCTATTATGTTATTAAAATTTAAAACACAACTGCAATATTAAGAAATCAGTGTCAGTACTTTTGTTTTACAGACAATATAGATAATATGAAACAGAAAGGAGCTATATAAAAATAACGACATACAATTTCACGTTCATTTGAAGTTTGTGCACCACTGTTTTCTTAATCCAACAGGTTGCTTATTCCTCTTTCCATACTTAGCGCTTGGTGCCCGCGAACGACGTCGAGGTCAGGAAAATGTGCTTGGTTTGACATCATTGTCCTAGAAAATTACCATGACGAAGGTTGTAAATTTCCATCAACAGTATCGACCAAAGGCGGATGCAACCACTGAGCGGACCAGAAATGCTTGCGAGTCTCTTCACGCTCACTTTAATGAAAGGTTTTTTCTGCTCATCCAATCCATTCGCTTGTTTCACATATTGCAGTAGTTCAAATAGCAAGTTATATAAAAGATATATCAAGCGTAAATATAGAAAGTTTGGAACTTTAATAGTGACAACTATTTAGTTACTAATACAAAGTGATATCTGTGTAAAACTTCTATTCTCCTTCAATGTAGTCACCATCATTGTCAACAACTCGTTACCAGCGATGTGGAAGTCATAGTATCCCTGTAGAAGCACCTGTTCTGTTGATGTTTCTGATGGAGCTGTCTGCTACCTGCAGAATCTTGGGAACAGTTCGGAATCGAATGTCACGAAGTGGTTCCTTAATCTTTGAGCTCAAGTCATAATCACAGGGGCTTAAGTCCGGTGAATATAGTGGATGGAAAAACACTTCCCAGCTACAGCGAGAGGATGTGCCACGTGCGTTCAAGCATTATCCTGCAAAATGATGGGAGGTTGCTGCAAAAAGCGGTGCGCTTCCTTCGCAGCGCTGGTCTTCTGTGCGACTAAGGACACATTGAATTGAATAGGTCAGTAGACAAAGTTAAACATTTTTAGTACAGAAAAAAAAACTTAATACCTTTCATATTCAATTCAATTCAATTCAATTTATTTGGCCATTAGATATAGGCTACAGTTTTAGGCTTCGTCAGAATACATTGAAAAAACATATAAATACATTTTTAAAAACACTAATAACAGAAACAGTAAAATTTAAGTAATACAATGAAAACATGAAATAATTTGAAACTTTTAAATTGAAGAAAACTAACTAAATTGTAATTAAACTTATTTATTAAAATACAAATTTGTGTTGAAACTCAGGAACAGAATAAAAAGGATTATTTAATAACCAATTGTAAAATCTAGTTTTGAAACTATTGATTGGTAATTTATAACATTGACTTGGGAGCTTATTATATAATTTCATCCCCATAATTAAAAAGTTTGTGTTGCTCTTGTGTAATCTACAATAAGGAATATTAATTTTGTTCACTATTTCTAATTTCATGATCATGTATATTGGCCACTA
Source organism: Periplaneta americana (assembly GCF_040183065.1). NCBI lineage: Eukaryota > Metazoa > Arthropoda > Insecta > Blattodea > Blattidae > Periplaneta > Periplaneta americana. The sequence goes on from NC_091124.1 coordinate 102,564,776, forward strand.
ATAAGTAGCTGTCGATATTTTGTCGAGTGTAAAGTACTAGATCATATATATACAAATTTATGATTGTTAAAATCCATGATTGTCTGAAAAGTGGCCGACAATATTCCAGATAGTTTGATTTGCATAAAATTCTAATGGCCTTCTTTTGTAAAATCAAGACGCTTCCAATTTTGGTTCCATTTCCCCAGAAAATTAGGGCATATCGAATTATCTATTGAAAGAAAGAAAAGTAGGCACATCTTAAATAATTTTGAGAAACGTAAGTAGTTAATTTCTTTAGCAAATATAAAACTCTTGATAGCTTTGTGCATATGTATTCGATGTGCTTATCCCATGTTAAACTGGAGTCTATAAAAAGTCCCAGAAATTTTGTGTAGTTGAGTCTGTTGTCCTTATTACTACCTATGCATCAGCAAAGATTTTTTCAAACTGTGAATTGCTTGGAGTCGACTTAGTCTGCCTCTCTTCTAGTCAATGTTCGCATCTTATAATGAACTGTATATTATTACAATAAAACTATTTTTCTACTGATCAATACGATTCTCAACCAACTTCGCTGTTCCTGTTTTATGAACATGGCGAAAACGCAACAGTTTAGATCGGTAACTCGAGACTATCTTCTCGCCGCAGCGCATGCGCTTGGAGTCGGAAGGGAAAGTCCATTTACTGCGAGTAGGTTAGACATAGACTAAGATATGGCAGAAGCGAGAATAATTAATTTCGTCTCATTTCACTTTCACAACAGTGTTGCGACATTTAAATTCCTAACCCACGTATAAGGAAGAGGAAAAATGTAACCGTTCCTTAAAGAGCCAATTATCTACTTCACAGCATTTTTGAGAAACATAAAATTAACACTTCTCACAGAATGGATGTTGTAAAACCAGTATCGTACAAATTTTATTTTATGCAGCAGTTCGCAGTTTTAGTCATTTCCATTCTTACGCAAAAGCTGTGAACAACTATGAATAATACGAAAAAAAAATCATTAGGTTTACAGAAGGCCTGCCAGACATAAGTCTGAAAAAGTGAGAACAATTTATTTGATTGGTTTTGTCGGAATTTACATGTGGCCTAATTCTTTTTGACGGTACTGCCATGCAAATTTTCCGGAGTTTAGCTACGCCAGAGGAAAATGCGTGGAATATATTCAGATTTGTGGAACTATGTTATAGGTACAAACTTGCATCTTACAAGACGAATGAACTAATCATAATATTTGGCAATAAAGAATTCATTTCAATAGGTATAATAAATTTAGTACTTACAAAGTTTTGCAAATTACTCTTTTAATTTACACAGAAAAACAACTTAAACAATCACATAATGAAAATTTAAACGAAACATAAATAACAATAGCAACATTTTCAGAGCACCTACTTATATATGTTAAAATTTGAACTTTCTGCAAATAATTTCATTAATAAATTAGTAAACTTATTGTCAATATTTATCTCAATATACTGGCCATCAAATATTTCGTTTGTAATTCTCTACTAACGATTAGAACATTCGTTAAATAAATGTAACAACACATGCACATAATATAACGTATTAAATGTAGAACATGAAACCCGATACGAGAATTCTGTTCACTTTGGACCACAACAGCGATAAATTGGGTTATATTTTAATAGTGTTTCGCATGATTGCATTTACTGATGGTTAATGAATATTCCGCTGCGTAATTTTGGAATAATAAATGTATTAGAGAGAAATTTATGGTGAGTATATCTAAAATGCAATTAATTAATCGATGTTTAATTCACCACAATTTCATACTTAAAACAGGTGTTTAATTACAACAATTTGGAATATAGATTCTATCTGGAACATGGATATACTATGCATTCACCTCTATTGTAGTTCAGAATTAGTAGATATAAGCTTCCTCACTAATTAATAATTAAACGTTCAGCTCAAACGTAAATTTATGTTATTCTAATAGACACTTTCAAGCAGTAGCGAAAATGCTTTGTATCAAATACATGATGCAGAAAATTAATACAAAATATGCTTGAGAGACTAGTTTCCTTTAAGTACTTTTAAAGTTCCAGCTGCCCTCATTATTTATTATTTCGCCACTCTCAGCAAACATATTGCGTCATGATGCTGATAAAATTCGACAGTTCACAGTCCTTTAATCTAAATTAATGTAGAAGGAAAGTAATTAATAAATAATTTATTACATTCGCAATAATCAATGACGTAAATATGTACTATTTTACGAAGAAAAATTGTAATTTTGACTTTATTACCATGTATGTCGAGTAAAATTTGTGTTACATGATTATGCAAAATGCTTACGGACAGAAGTGAAAAACGATGCATAACTCGCATTCAAAAGAGCTTCCTTCTATATCCCTTGTGAATGTGCGACAATAGCTAGTTCATGAATTTCAATATATTGAGCAAATGACGGGCTAGCGGTAAAATATGAATGTTACCCTGCACAATGCATGACTGACTGTTTAATATAAAAAGTACAAAAAGGCTTGACTTTATTACTAAACTACTTGAAAAGGGAATGAAAACAGATACAGAATTAGACAACTTGAGTGGATCGTATGTTATGTAATTTTCTGTACGTGAAAAAAATTCAGAATAGCATAGCATGACGCATGAATGGAAGTAAAATTGTTCGTGCAAGTTAAACAGCAGCCAATTTCCCCAAATTCTGGTCAAATTACACGATATTTCGATTATTAAACAAAGATCGGCGAGGCGAGTTGCCGGAATTCTGAGCGTTTAATTAAGTTTACATTAGATATATGATCAGTGAAACATAAACTACTAGTTCATACAGTCATTAAAATACTCACTCTGTTTGGGAAATGTTTAAATTTAGAGTATATTAGCTAGAAAAACATCAGTGTACAGGAATAATGAATATTATGGCTGTAATCAAAGCGAATATATTCTTCAGAGTGCAATCTATTTGCTGCAGCGTGATATTGGATAATGACATGTTATTTTATTGTATAGTTTACAGACCCGCAGATAATTACAAAGGATTGTACCAGCGTCATCCAATAATTACAGCAGTTATCATAGCCTCACTGTAGATCCTTGACCACAGAATGTCCCACAATTGCCGATAATATTGTTGACGTAGTTGTTATGGTGGCCACAGACTTCCCACAATACCAATATCACAGTCTGTATGTGTATTGCCACCTTAACACCTGTATAAAGTGTTATACACATATCCAAAATCACTCACGTGGGTAATGACAATAAGAGGTCATAAATAAATCCACCTAACAATTTTTTGTAGTCCCATGCAAAGATTTGTGGATGATGTTGTCAAGTGATAATTTCTAATGGGAGTCAATTTACAGACATTGTAATTGTAATATATTATGATGATATTCATATAATGACAAATTTGTGTTCACTTTATTCACTTATTATTAGACAGCGGAAAAAAAAATGTCATTCGTATGTGAAGGTAACTACAACGCGAGTAGTTTGTCTCGTCAGAGGGTTGTTGTTTACGTAAGCTCAGTAGACATACGAGACCCGCGTGCAGGTAAGAACTGTTTTCGAATCGATTATTCAGAAGGTGCCTTATATTTTGTGTGCTTTCCTAGAAATCCTTTAAAGTGAGGATTGTCCAACGTTTTGAATGGAATATTGGAACTTATCATCATTCGACACAAATCCTGGCAAAAGTCATATTTCATATTTGAGGCGGAATTTGAACTTGAAACCTTATTTCCTTCTAACATAGAGCAACATTTTTCATGTGTTTCTGTGTGTTACAATGATGTTCTAACGACTGTTTTGTTATCTTTTTAATGCATATATATAACACACATTTAATTGTTTCACCAGTATCACTACTAAAAATGTAGACACCATATTCTTATATTCAACAATACACCCTATGTTTTTTTAACATCTGTCTTCGACATTACGATCAATTCACCGAACACCAATGAATAATATGTTTACGTATCTCAATGTTCTCTCTTAACGTACGAACGAGGACTGGCTGAGAACGCAGAGTGGCAGTTGTTTTCGATGTTCGCGTGGTGCTCTCTGCGGACGGTACCGTGTTGTAGCTACCTACTTGGGAAGCGTGCACCTCATGCCAAAGTCTATGCGTACAGTACTTTTGACTTTTTTCCGCTGTCTACTTATTACATTCTACTTACTTACTTACTGGCTTTTAAGGAACCCGGAGGTTCATTGCCGCCTCACATAAGCCCGCCATTGGTCCCTATCCTGAGCAAGGTTAATCCAGTCTCTACCATCATATCCCACCTCCCTCAAATCCATTTTAATATTATCTTCCCATCTACGTCTCGGCCTCATCAAAGGCCTCCCAACTAACACTCTATATGCATTTCTGGATTCGCTCATACGTGCTACATGTCCTGCCCATCTCAAACGTCTGGATTTAATGTACCTACTTATTATATTGTATCGTTAAAAAATAATGAAAAGAGTCAAGAAGTAGCCTAATAATTCCTCAACAAAATGTAAAATATTTGCATACGTCTTGAAAGAACCACTAAATTACCGAAGAGGCTAAAGGTTGGTAATAATGTGATACTAATAATATTAGGCTATAATAGTTCTCTTTGAAAGCTTTTTACAATTTTACTGAGCGAGAGGAAGATCGGTTTATTGCGTCAACGTATTAAGGGAATGTTCCTGGACAAGTTTCTGCACAAAACCGGCCATTCTCTTGCTCAGTAAAATTGTAAAACAATTCTCAGAAAGTAGTATCATAACATTTTTAGTATCAAAATATTACCAAACTTTACCCTACTTCTAAATTGACGCTCAAAATTAAATTTTAGAAACGAATATGTCCAAAATTCCATTGAGAAACATAGCAGTAGCAATAATAATAATAATAATAATAATAATAATAATAATAATAATAATAGATAATTGATTCTAGTTCACGTTAACACTTTGTTTGTTAAAAACATAAAATTGTTTAGTCACACTTAAAAAGTGTTAACATTTTTAAAAAAGATTATATACCTTGGACAGACGGCCCGTTTAGAAGCGATGTTGCGTCTTCATCAGTGTCTCCTGAACTACTAGTGATCTTGAATTCTGCGATGTGCATTCGTCACTTGTAGGTGTGGGGGTGTATTGCTATTATGGTGGGGGCTGGTTGTTTGTGTGTTATGACGTATCAGGACATCGAATAATGTGTGGGTATTGAACTGTAATTGTGTATTAAGTATATTGTATTGTATTTGATTGCCAATATTTACATCCATGTAATGTGGACCTCACAATTTTTTGTATCCGTTGCTAGAATTACTTTCATTACAGATATACCTTATGGTGGCCGGGTAGCTCAGTTGGTAGAGCAGCTGGCTACGGACTGGAAGGTCCGGGGTTCGATCCCAGGTGGTGACAGGATTTTTTCTCGTTGTCAAACTTTCAGAACGGCCCCGAGGTTCACTCAGCCTCCTATAAAATTGAGTACCGGGTCTTTCCCGGGGGTAAAAGGCGGTCCGAGCGTGGTGCCGACCACACCACCTCATTCTAGTGCCGAGGTCATGGAAAGCATGGGGCTCTACCTCCATGCCCCCCAAATGCCTTCATGGCATGTTACGGGGATACCTTTACCTTTTACCTTTTACAGATATACCTTATATAGACGCTCTTTAAATTGAGCAATTATTTCCATCTTTAAAAAACCCAACAACTTGATTTAGATCATTCGACAATTCTCACCTTTAAAAACTTAACAACTTGATTTAGATCATCTTAAATTGCCACTTTTACGACTCTGTTCTTGATTTTCAGTACACTTATATCGAACACATACTGTTTCTGATAATACTTGTTACTAAAACATACTACCCCATTGTCCAATAAGTTCATTATTATACGTTTGTTGTATGCATTTCCTTTTTCAGAGCTCACTAATTTTCTACATATTATACTTCACTATCCTAGCTAGCCTCCCCCGCCATACTCCTCACCTATTCTCAATTATCTCTCTCGTTATACTTAACTTCCTATTACACTTCTCTAATTCATTCAGAATTGACACTTTTAACACTCTGTTCTTGATTTTCAGATCACTTAGACTATATCGAACACACACTGTTTCTAATAATACTTGATACTAAAACTTATTACACCATTGTCCAATATGCTCGTTATTATGTCTGTTTCATGTGTACCTTTCACTTTCCGATCTCACTAATTTTCTACATATTATACTTCGCCATCCTAGCTAGCCTCCACCCCATACTCCTTACCTATTTTATTACTTCTAAAAAACTGCATCATTAGCCGAATGTCGTCTTTTGTAGCAAACTCGTCATTCTTATTCTTCAATTCACTTCTCATCATTTCAGCTTTGCACTCACAGAAACACTTTCACTTCCCCTCTCGGCACTGACCTTCCTTCCCACTAATCTGATGGAATCACTTCCCAAATCATTTGTATTTTTACACGTGTCATTAATCTTCATTGCCTTCGCATATGTTTTCTTCTTCTGTATTCTTGATCTCAGCATTCCTTTGTTCTGTCTCGCTTCCTCCGGCGCGATCTGCAATTCAGCTAATTCTCCGTCGTCTACACGTACCTGGTCAACGATCTTGTTTTGATAGTCACTTTCCACCACAATTGCTGATTGAGCAGACTGTCCATCACCTGTCACGTAGGCTATATTTGTCCCAGTTCGAATTCCGATCTTCGCTTAACCTCTGTTTAGTTGGGCTGGTCGGTATTAATCCATGCCAATGATTTTCTTCACTTTTTCTAATTTCCAGTTTATGCGATAACTGCGGTTGCTTCATTTTATTTTTCTCTTGACCATTATTAAGTATATGTTGTGGGTATGTTATTGTATGTTTATGTATTTCGTATTGTTCTAAGATGTTTAACTGTGAACTTTTTGCTGTGTTGTGTAAAATTTCCATATCTGTTTCTATATTATTGCAGTTACGGTTATTGTTGATAATGTGTTCTGCGTAATTTGATGTGATGTAGGGTTTGGTTATAGTTTCAATATGTTCATTATATCTTGTATGAAAGGATCTTCTTTTCTGGCATATGTAAAAATGTGGGCAACTATTAGATTTTAGTTTGTAAACTCCAATTGAATTATATTTATTTGAATGTTTAATGTGATTATTTAGATATTTCTGTGTTGTGTAATTTGTTTTGTATGCTATCTTGAATTTTAGTTTTCTGAATGAAGTTGCAATTTTGTGAGTATTGGTATTGTGATATGTTTATGTTATGTATTTATTCTCACGTGGTGTTTGTGTTGGTTTGTTCTGTTTTTGTTTTGCCTTTTTTAATAACAATAGATCTAATGGATAAGTTATTTTAATAGCATATCGTGAATTTTACTCGAAAATAAAGGAAATTAATTTAAATACGAAACATTTTTCACATAAATCAAACTTTAGTATATTCATTAAAGCTGTGCCTATAGCACGAGAAACTAATAATCTTCACAACTATATAGTCAGGATAATCAATTGCAATTAATTTTACAATAGAAATTGCTGCGTAATAGTAGTCCAAGTACACTGCGTGAAACTGCGAAAGAAAATTTATTACGTACAGTTAGGACAATTTAAATGCATACATTTGAACATTTGCCACTTCACTCCAGCGATGTGGATCAATCTCAGAATAAACAAAATGGGATTGATGTACAATTGCAACACACTTTCAGAGAAAGTTTTGTTTTTCACTTATTTCTTATTTTACGAGGATTTTTCAACTTCTATAGCTATATAGCCTCGCAGTGAACTTGCCCTAACCGGGATTTGAACCCGGACCCGCTCGTTTCACGGTCAGCGTGCTAACTATTACTCCACAGTGCTGAACAAAAGCTTTCTTACTGACGGCATTGAAAGCATACTTAAATTATTCTCAGTAGGGACAAAAATGGTTACGAGGTTGCTATTGAATTATAAATTGTCATTTTTTTTTTCAAATATCTCACCAAGCTCACTAATTGCAATACATTGGTGTTTTTCTTAGAGTACAAAATATATTTAACATCATCTCATTGTTGATCAACTCGTAACAAATTATTACCACCAAAATTATGATCTACAGTATAAAATATTTTAAATTATTTCTCCCATTAAACTGCATTTTTAGAGTTCATGTTCCTTTCGCAATGTCCTCAAACGATGTATTTGTCAAAGGACGAAATTAGAAAAAATTAGAAAAATATCAGCACAAGTGAAAACTGTGTTTGTATTTATACGTACTCACACATATGAATACATACAAACTGGTTATGGACATTAAATTTTTATTCTGAACTCCGATTAAAATAGAAATCATTATCAAAACCAGCCGTCTCAGTTTATGAGTTGAGTCTTGGTTTTTCTGAACCGACACATGCGACGTGCGAGGTGCGAGACCCGCTTCGCACAAATCCGAACTAGACGAAAGAGAGTGAGTGGTTTCTATAGCTGCGAGATGTGAGGTCTGCACACCTCGCAGTTATAGAAACCACTCGCTATCTCTCGTGTAGTCCGGATTTGTGAGAGGCGGGCCTCGCAAGTCGTACTTCGCATGCGTCGGTTCAGAAAAACTGAGGCTTAACAGTCTTACTAAAGATGGGTGCATAACCTTCGTTAGTGATATCTTCACATACAAAGTTAGCAAAAGAAATGATTCAGTGTTGTAAATGTTATAGTTATGTTTCAACTTTGACTGAAAGACACGAAGCACCATAGCTTTGTACACATTTCTAGTGACAACCAATGTCCAGATTCCAAATCGGTTTCCAGGTGTATCAGCTACACACATTAAATTTGTTATAAGGTAGCCTCGTTGAGGAGAATGAACTGCAATGAGTTACTTCTGTAAAATAGTAGGCCTACTGCTGAAACAGTGCAGCGGACTATCTCCAAATTTATTATCTTGATAACCGAAAGTTCATTTCCCTGAACTAGATTCAGAAACCCAATTCCTTTCTCAAGATAAAGCTTGAATAACAATAGGCAAACAAAATGAAGCTATGTAATGCTGAGCAAGAGCGAGTAGAAGATTGAGAAATTCTTATAAAGAATAACACAATCGATCATATGTTTACTTTCAATTATCAGCAATTCGGGCATTGATCTATCTCAAGCAGTCATGGGGAAAAGTGCCTCATTGTGTTCCTTCCCCTCTGTCCATGTTTCAACCTCTTCCACCCGTTACCACGACTTGCCTACCTTTAATAAGCAAGCACACACAGTATGTCTTTCATAACATTTGAGTGGTCATCAGTGGTGGAGTCAAGTCTCGTGGTAGAGCAAAGAAAATATATGTTTTGAAACTCGAATGGGAATTAAAGTAGTCTACTTTTGTATCGCTCATAATGATAGGGCATTTTGTTTTTCCTATTGTGCTCTGTTTAATGTGCGACGATATTTTAACACTGTTCACGCAAAGAATTACAGTGAACTATTTTTTGAGGTATATTTCAATTGTTATTTCAGTTCATTTTTCACATTGTGGTTGTCATATAGATAGTTAGCTGTCTCATTTTATGTGTACTATTTTTTACAAAATGTTTGTGATTTTAAGTTATTCCGAATTACGCATATTTAATAATAATAATAATAATAATAATAATAATAATAATAATAATAATTTATTTTAGCTGGCAGAGTTAAGGCCGTAAGGCCTTCTATTCCACTGAACCAGCAAAAAGAGTATATACATATGCATGAACTTACAAGAATTCAACAATTTGATTTAGATTAGATTTACATGTATACAAGAGTTATTTACGAATTAAACAACAAAATATTATGAACTATTAATTAAACACTGAAATAAACAGTGTAGCAGAATTAAGCTAAAATACATAGAATGTTAATTTATTTCAAATAATATTAGATAATAGAAAGAGATTATTATGAGACAATTTTGAAAATACAGCATAATCAGGATGATGTCTAAAAGAAAGAAGTAACAATGTAGTCAGTGATAGTTTAAATCAGTATGATTGGAGTGAAATGCTAATAAGGTTATCTTTTAAGCTGTTCTTAAAGGTGTTTATTGTCTTGCAGCCCCTAATACTTTGTGACAAGGAATTCCATTGACGCGAGGTGGATACTGTAAAAGATTATGAATAACAAGATGTTCTATGAAGAGGTATACTTAGCGTGCCACAGATAAGTGATCTGGTATTTACGTCGTGGTTAGAGTATAGATAAGAGAAACGAGACGAAAGGTAATTTGGTGTTAAGGTGTGCAGAATTCGATAGAGTAAAGACAAAGAGTATAAAGTTCTGCGTTCTTTAAGTCGGAGCCACGAAAAACTTGCGAAGGACGGTGATATGTGGTCATATCGTCGGATGTTGCACACGTATCTGACGCACATATTCTGAGCTCGCTGTAACTTGACTGACAGTTCAGAACTTAGATCACTTAACAAAACGTCACAATAATCGAAGTGCGGCATTACTAGGGTTTTTACTAGGGTAAGTTTTAGTTGCTGGGGCAAGAAGTTTCTCAAGCGACTCAAACAGTGAATGGAGGAACAGATTTTTTTATCGTTTCTTTAACTTGAAAATTCCAACTTAGATTATTATAAAAAAAAAAAAGAAGCCAAGATTTTTTACGACAGATGAATAAGGGATTAGTGTGTTGTTAAGGGTAACAACTGAAAGATTGCTGTTATTAAGGGAGTTAACTAAACGCTTATGTCCAATAATTATGGCTTGAGTCTTACTTGGATTAAGTGCGAGTCCGAAATTGGCCGCCCAAGTGGAGACAGTGGCTAGGTCACAATTTAACTTGTCAATCGATTCATTGATCGTATTGGGTATGGAATGTATGTAAAGTTGTAGGTCGTCGGCATAGAGGTGATATCGGCAATACTGTAAGTTCTTTGATACGTCATTAATGTAGATAGAGAAAAGTAGTAGTCCTAATACGGAGCCCTGCGGCACTCCCGCCTTTGTACATGGGCATTGGGAGAGTTGATTATCAAGAGAAACACACTGTTGGCGGTCCCGTAGGTAGGAGTCCATCCAGCTCAAGGTATTGTCTGACAGGTGCAAAGTCTTCATCTTTGCAAGAAGCAAGTCGATATCAACAGAACCAAAGACATTGCTGAAATCGAGAAGAGTTAGTGCCGTTACTTCACCCCTATCCATAGCTTCACGGATGCCCTCAGTCACTTTAAGTAGGGCTGTAGTAGTGCTGTGTCCATGCCTAAAACCCGATTGATAGTCATCAAGGAGTTTGTGTTCGTCGAGATAGTTCGTAAGTTGTCCGTGTACAACAGTACAATATGTTCTAATGCTTTTGAATGAGTGGGAAGAATTGATATCGGTCTGTATTGGTTTACTGTAGAAGGTGTGTTAGATTTAGGTTAAGGTTTCACTAATGCCATTTACCAGAGTGAGGGGTAGGACCCAGCCATAATAGATGCATTGAATATATGGGTGACGATCGGCAGGATCACATCTATTATTTTATACAGGAGAGTGATATTTATATTGTCTATACCTTGGGCTATAGATTTCATACGTCGCAGCGTCTTCATTACGTCAGTCGGGTTAATGTATTTAAAGAAGAATTTATCCCACACAGGTTGGGGGTAAGATCTGAGAAATTCAAGAGTCTCATGTTTATGTAATGGTTCAGGTGGAGCAGTGACGAAATGTTCATTTAGACTATTGAGTGACAAGTTGATGTTATCTAACCTAGGCTTTGCTTTTGTTAGACCCAGGTTATTAAGGTTACGCCAAAATTCTTTCGCACTGTCCGAAGGTAGAATAAGGGAATGTGCATGGCGTAATTTAGCATTTCTTACTGCTTGATTACATTTATTTCTTAAAACTTTGTAAGTATTAAAATCTAATTCGTCCTTGCTCCATCTGTATTTACGATAAGCACTGTCTCTGTCTGTCATGAGTAATTTTATGGCATCGCACATCCAAGGCGCAGGGCGTCTTCCAACTCGTTTGGTTTTCAAGGGTGCGTGTTTATCGTATAACTGAATTACTAGGTCGTTAAATTTTTCGATTTTGTCGTCAATGTCTGGTAAATTCCACACTTCAGTCCAAGGTAGGCTAAGTGCGTCATTGATTAATTCATCATGATCAATATGCTTCAAGTCACGGTATGATGTGATGTGAGGTTTATATTTCGGACAATACAAGGAATATTCTAGAAAGATTATGTCGTGAGCTGAGATACCCGGCGCTGGTAGTTGTCCATTCGTTAATACTAGCTGAGGATTAGTCGTGGCAATAATGTCAAGAAGTGTCTCCTATTCCTGGGTGTGGTGGGTAGCTGCGGAAGGAAGGATGGATATATTGTAAGACTCAAACATGTTCTTAAGTTGAACTGTAGCGTAATTACTTGAATTTAATAAGTTTGTATTGAAATCGCCTAAAATAACAGTATGGTCATAGTGAGGCACAAGATTAAGCAAAGGTGTTTCAAGATCACTTAAGAATCCTGATTTAGGGGGTTTGTATACAACTCCAAGGAGGCACTTTTTGTTGCTTGCACCGACTTCGATGAATAGATATTCAGGATGTTCTAAAAGTAGCCTATACTTTTTACATCCCTCCTGTATACGCCCAAACCGTCTCAGAAAGTTATAAGAGTTAAAGGAAACTAGACTTGAGCCCTCTTCAGTTTGTTTAGGAACAAACGTAATTCGAGTCAGTTATCTTATGTCATAGCACATAGTCGAAAATTTGAAATATTTCTCTAAAAGAGAATTTATTAGAGAATGTTTGATAATTCTCTCCGAACGCCTTTATCAGTAAAAAAAACTGAAGTATTTAAATCGATAAGTCTCTCTCGGCGAACTATCACAGACAAAATTACGGAAATAGCTATGGACATCGAAGATCGACAAAAAGTAAAATTGAGAGAGGTGATATGGCACTCTTTAGCTATCGACGAAAAGATACAAAAGACACTGCGCAATTAGCCATTTTTCTACGGGGTGTGGATTCTGAACTCAACATATTTGGAGATTTTCTTGATTTTATACCTTTGAGAGACAATAGGAAGTGAAATGATATTTTCGAAACTGTCTTTGAATTTCTGACAAAATATGAATTATGTTGGGAAAAACTGATTTGTATATCCACAGATGACGTCCCAGCAATGATAGGGAAACATAATGGCTTCGTAGCTATATTACGACGATTTCTAAAATCCATGAATGAATCATCAAATGAATTAGTTGCAATTCACTGCGTAATAATAGAGAGGCATTATGTGCTAAAGCACGATGTCTTGATAATGTCATGCAGGTAGTCGTAAAACCGTTACAATAAGTATTAGTTTTACGTTTTGGAATAAAAGAGTATTATTTTTATGTTATGTAATAAAATGGTATTATGTTCATGTTCTGTAATGAAAGAGTATTATTTTGGTTACATTTAATTGAAAATAATATTGTGAATTTTTTTTGTTTCAACAATGTAATTTATTCGCCACAACAATAATTCCTTTCTACAATTCGCCTTAAACGCTCTCGTCAACAATTGGATCCTCACTCAACACAGTATTCGTTATGGCACTCCACCGACGACAATGACAATTTACTTGGACTATTACGCACAACAATGAACTGTTAATCTTAACTAGTATTTACAAAGCACTATTTACAAATCAGAACTACCAGTTCTCAGTTCACAGTTCTTCTATCTCAGTCACTCGAGTTCACAGTATCTCGAACCACAGACCTTCAGAGACAGTTCACTGTACTCGAACTCGGGTCCCTCCAACTGCGGTCCACTGCACTCGAACTCAGGTCCCTCCAACTGCGGTCCACTGCACTCGAACTCAGGCCTTCGGATGCTGACGCAGATGCGGACGCACACTCGAGTCGAACTCCGGCTGGCTTGCTTGCTCTGGCTTTCTCACTGACTGAATAACTGAAAACTCTGCTCGAGTTCGCTGTCGCTTCTTCTTTTATAGCAAAATCATAGTTGCGAGAATTTTCTACAGGTGTGTAGAGAATTATCTCGATATCTCCACATCGACAGACTTCTGGAATAGTCGAGAAGGTCGTTCCACATTCACTGCGTTAAGTAGCAGCTGCGCGCGCAGCCTTCCCTCGCGTGTAGGCTCTTTTCCCCTTTCCCCGTGAAGCCCGCGCGATATGCTCTCTCGCGGGACGCTGGTCGTGAGTTCGAATCTCACGTCGCTGTCACAATATATTTACGTGTAGTTGTGCAGTACCTTATTGATTTGAATAATAATAATAGATCGAAATATTTATAATCCAATCACGTTCCGCCACCGGTGACGTCTTGTGTACAAACAGAAGTTCACAGAAGGAAGTAAGCGTATCGTTACTGTTGGAAAGTGGTTTGGGTCATTAAGGTGTATATATACGTGAACGACCACAAATATTATCAGAAAATGAAGGTTTTATATCTCTAAAATTGTATAAGAAAATGAACTCACAATTGGACAACAATTACAAGGTACCACAACAGGATTTATTAGAACTTAAATATCTGATAAAAGTATAAAAAGGTTACTAATAATATTTTTCAAACTAGTTTTATCAGAGTATGAAAAAAAAAAACAAAAAATTATTCGGTTTCATAATTTGTACATAACCATAACATTATTATGGTCTGTCTGATATCTTTAATATTTTTCCTGCATGTAATAAACACTTATTTCTGAAAAGTAGACTATTCTCAGAAATGTAGAGTTGTTTATTTTAATGGAATTAATTCTTTATTTGTTCTAAACGAAATATATTAAAATTTACATAATGTTTTGTGACCTAATTTTTCTACCTTTTGCATAAATGCATTTTAAATCTGTATACAACATTTCAGAATTCTGTCTCTAATGGTTGTGGAGTTATGAAACAATATGTGAAAATTTTCAGATTTTGGAAAATTTAATTTAACCCTCAACTAGTATCTATGGGTCAATATAGACCCATATTACTTGATATCGTAATGTACACTTAAAAAGCGATACCAGTTGAGGGTTAAAGTGAAATGTGAGTTCTTAAAAATATTATTAGTAACCTTTTTATACTTTTATCAGATATTTAAATTCTAATAAGTCTTGTTATGGCACCTTGTAATTTTTGTCCAATTTAGAACCTGGATATGCTGATAATATTTGTAGTTTTTCACGTACTTATACCATTAAAACAAAAAGCGAGTTCCTCTTCTTTTCCCCATGCTTGATCTAAAGCAACAGTAAAACCCTTAAGATTATCTTAATTGAACTCTTGGAATCCTACTTTGAAAATATGGGTAGATCCCCGTCTCAGACTGTAGGCCTAAATATTCATTATCTATCAAGTGTACTTTGTAATTTGTCAAACAGATTTTTCGATGTGAAAACAAAAATTGATTTAAAAAAAATCTTTGCGAAGTTACTAGTACATTCCTTCTGATCCTGTACCGAAGGTCTGAATGTGGAACGTTTGGAACTTCTGTTCACCATGGTAAATTAAGCCAACTACTATCAACGCAATTATAGGTATCTGTATAAACTGAAGCTGATAATCATAGCCACACCCAAAACCTTAGAAACTCATTACATTATGTGTCTGATTTACAGCTTCCCATTACCACCGGGCTCCAAACGTTTCGAAGAGGATACAAAGTAACATTTATAGACAGAAGACTGTCGCCTGAACTACTTATCGTACAAGAAGAGAACTAGAGAGTAGATGCAAGTGCATCTGAAACTATTTATTTATTTCTTTATTTATTTATTTATTCATTCATTTATTCTTTATTCATTCATTCATTCATTCATTCATTCATTCATTTAACTAGCTAGCTAGTAAGTAGAAATTAAAATTATAAAACAAAAATGTTTCTAGCCACTACCGTAAAAGCCAGGCTCGTGTAAGGTATGTTCTAAGTCAATAATATAACATAAAATTTACAAGGACAGTTTACTAAATACAGTAAGTAACTTAATTTAAACCAATAAATAACGTACAAGAGCAAAAAGAAGAAAGAGAAAAAGAGAGAAAAATCACATTTAATATAAATTGATAATCAGAGAGAAGCCAGTGATATTCAATAAAAACATGAATATAGTCGATAAAAATAAAAGGTAAAAAAATACACACATTTGTTAATGTTATATATCATGAATAGGCAGTGGATGCGGGATGACTTAAGGGCAAGTGAAGTTGTTTTGTATCAGAGTATATGACACGTGCCGCGCCGTCCGTCTTTTGTGTACCTGGCGAGTACAGCAGCGTCCATAACGAAGGAATCCCGGTCCACATTGCAACGCAATGTGTGCAGCTGTGTTATCCTGCTCAAGTATTTATTACGTGTTGAATATGTTGTGCTGATCCATTCATAATGGCAAAACGTTAAATTCGCTCAGAGAAATGTAATTAAGAAGTATGGGAGTGACATTTTATGTTTTAACGAAGACAATATCGTGTGTAATGTATGTAAAATTGAAATAAAAACCAGAACAACTCACGCTATAGAGAAACATTGCAACAGTTCATCGCACAGGAAATGCGTTGAAATGTAATCTGAGGAACCATCTACATCATCATCATCATCATCATCATCATCATCATCATAATTATTTAGTTGTGCGGGTCTAACGACACGTGCAACATGATGCTCAATACAAATATTCCCCTAAAGAAATTGAGTGATCCCCATTTTAGAGTTTTTCTTCAGAAATTCTCTCGATACAAAAACTGTTTAAGCGATAGGCAAAGACGATTCAGCTTCGACAACTTACGAGAATATATCGTCGTTTACTGCAAAGGTGGTAATTGCATCAATGATGACGAGGACTGAACCTTGCAAGGTATGTACTACAGTACGTTATTTTTCTTTTCCTTCTGAATGTACGGAGATACAGTAGCATGTTGATGTCGTCTGTTTACGTTTAAAACCTGTTCAGCCAATGGTCTGAATGAAAAAATGTAACATATAGTAAATTTGCACTTACATTCAACGATAAGTCATCCCGCATCCACTGTCTAATCATGAATAATTTTATATATTTCTTTTTTAAAGCTTCAATTTAAAATATTTCAAATTTGGAAAATGGTTTGTAATTTTATTATAAAGTCTTGGGCTAAAACTAGCACCATGTTTAAGGGCTGCACTTGTATAATTCCTAAATATTTGACTTGTGTGGAAGGTGTTAGATGTAGGCAATTAC
This sequence comes from Periplaneta americana, assembly GCF_040183065.1. Classification (NCBI taxonomy): domain Eukaryota; kingdom Metazoa; phylum Arthropoda; class Insecta; order Blattodea; family Blattidae; genus Periplaneta; species Periplaneta americana. The sequence goes on from NC_091124.1 coordinate 102,581,898, forward strand.
AACAATTATTAATTTATCATTTATCTTCTTTCTTCTCAGGCATTCTATCTCGTAGAATTGAAATTTGACTGCCGCAATGTATGCCTACGCATCGACTAAGATTCGCAGTTTTTATGTTGTGTGAAAGACACGGCAGTTTACACCAAGAACATACAAGGTGGAAGTGAAATAACCTTGCAAATTTTCAGAACGAATAGCTCATGTTGTATGTAACAAAAAACTGTAATATCGCATTGCTGGAAAGTTCATAGATTCTCTTTTTTTAAATAATAATAATAATAATAATAATAATAATAATAATAATAATAATAATAATAATAATGCCTTTCATTTTTCAAATGTGTAACAATCTCTTATTCAGTAACTGTTGCGAGTAGTTTCGTCATTTTTGACTATGTCGATAGGAAAACTAATAAAGAATAATTTATCCCTCTGGTGTATTTCAATAGTGTGGACGGTTTTCGTGTAAATTTAATTTTAAAAACCTCTAAATTCAAGCCATTGCACGGTGCGAGTTGATGGCAACACAGCGCCAGAGAACAACTCGTCTAGCGAGACACACTGAGTTCGTTGACTTCTTACATCAGTATTACGAGAAGTGTGTGTTAGCAGCGATGTTGCCGTACTGCTGAAAACTTCAAACTTAATTTTATAATTAACCGTGCATTTAATCACAAAACGTAATACAGGTTTTCGATTCATTTCAAAGGACCCTATCGTTCCTCTCAATCTGCAAAGTTCTTTCATTTCCATCCTGTAAAAAGAAGCCATTCTCTTTCCATCACGGAGTGAGTTTCACCTCAGCGTTATCTCATTGTCTCTAATATTGGTCTACTGTGTATATCAAATGGGCAGCAATATAATAACCCGAAAATTCGATAATTATTATGTGGTTTTGATATCCTACATCCTGTAAAAGTATAGTTATTACAACGCAGGTACGGATTCAGAAGCTGAGGACAGGGGCACGTGGCCCCCAGAAGCATGAATTTCTTATTAATTTGTCTTAAGATTATTTCTTTCTCCATTGAGTTATTTATTTAAGCCATTGCAGACCGTATACCATCACGTTACTTGAAAACAGTATTATTATTATTATTGTTATTATTATTGTTCTTATTTTTATTATTACAAATTCATGGTTTGTCCAGTAGAAGTCACAGCCTTTCTACAAATTTTTAAGTCTTAGCGCATTGAAAATTGATATCTTTGATTGCATATGCGGTATGAAATATAACTTTATCAGTTGAAGCAAAGCAGAAGCAGGAATATTGTGTGGAAAGTTTAAACATTTGGGTATTTATAATGGTAACGTTTATTTCTGTTATACGTAGTTGTTCCATGTGCTACAAACAGTGTCAAAAAAGGATACAAGCAAAGTTGTATTTTACATTCTTTTTTTAAGATAATACAGTCTAATCCATAGAGAGACAAACATTTTGGTTGAAAAGTAAAGAATGAAAATCGCTTTCGTGAAAAACACTCTAAATATTTTGTTTAAATAATTCTGAATGTTATAAAAGCACAAGTGCAGCAACAGTAATTGGAAACGAGAAAAAAATTCAGAGTCAATAAAATCAGGAACAATAATTATGTGAGTAGTGGATATTATATTGAAAACGTTATGTTTTATTTAACGACGCTCGCAACTGCAGAGGTTATATCAGCGTCGCCGGATGTGCCGGAATTTTGTCCCGCAGGAGTTCTTTTACATGCCGGTAAATCTACTGACATGAGCCTGTCGCATTTAAGCACACTTAAATGCCATCGACCTGGCCCGGGATCGAACCCGCAACCTTGGGCATAGAAGGCCAGCGCTATACCAACTTGCCAACCAGGTCGACTATTATATTGATACCGAGTACTTTTTTAAGTACTATAATAAAAGAGGAGATTAAAAGTGTAACATTACGAAAAATACTTGTATTCCCTCTGTGTATTAAATTTCCCTATGCTCCTTTCACTTAGAGAAAAATGAATGCTTCAACAGCATTGGTTCCACGTATAACATTTATGTTGTTTCTGGGAAACAAGAAAGCGTGGTTAATTGCGTTAAGTTATAAAATATTCTGAGTGAGGTAATACATGTTTACAATAAAGCAAAAGAAGAGTTTTGGACTCATGAACAAAGAAACTGAAAAAAAAGAGTTAGTGTAACATTTGTTTTCTTATATTTATAGAAGGAAAGAAGGAAATCACAGACGACTGATGTAACATTTGATTCCAATTTAAAGAGGAAAACAGAAGGAAATCTTACTAGCAATACAACAGTATTATTTTGTGATAATTAAAATTATCCTTAAGAGGACACAGAGACAGAACAATTTTTAAGAATGATGAAAACGAACTAGAAATTAATAGAAAACTGTTCAAGAAGGCAAGTTTGATTGCTTGATAATAATGGGAGTATTTTTCCAGTTTTGTATTAATATTTCCTATTAATTGGATATTTTATTCGTAATTTGACATGCATTTTCTTAGCGTCGGCATCTGCTCCTCTGTTATATGAAAATCATTCACTGTATGCCAGACAACATGTTTATAAAAATTGTCTGAAAAGAATTTCGACGCGTTTTTATGCATTTCATTTTGAAGCACTGAAAATGACATGGACCCACCTGACTCACTCTTCTTAATCTCATCTTTAATATGGCTGACCGAACTACACGAAACGCCAATTGCTTCCACTACTCTTTCCGTAACTGACTTGATTAGTATCCCTAGTGATCCCTCGTATAGCTGTTCTTTTCTTCGGAATACGTTCGCAATTACCTCGCGTATTTGGCTGTTCAATAATTTGTCCTGTAATTAGCTTTGTACTGGTTGCCTGCTTACATTTCGAATATTTTAGCTCCGTATAGTAAACTGATCTGATCGCTTACAGTTACTCAGAGACTGCGGATTATTACTATTATTATTATTATTGTTATTATTATTATTATTATTATTATTATTATTATTATTATTATTATTCAGTAGGTAATACCCTATCCTATTTAGATGACATTACTGGGATCATCAGTGTGGTTTTAGGCATAATAGATCGACCATTGATCAGATTTTTGTATTCGACATATATTGGAGAAAAGAATGGGAGCATAAAGATACAGTAGATCAGTTATTCATAGATTTCAAAAAGGCATATGACTCTGTTAAGAAGGGACGATTTATAGAATATTCTTATAGAAGTTGGTATTTCGAAGAAACTAGTTCCATTAATTAAAATGTATCTCAGTGAAACGTACGACGGAGTCCGTATGGCCCAGTTTCTGTCGGGTGCTTTTCCAATTCACTGCGGGCTAAAGCAAGGAGATGCACTATCACTTTTTCTTTTTAACTTGGCTCTAAAATATGCCATTAGGAAAGTTCAAGGTAACAGACAGGGTTTGGAATTGAACGCGTTACATCAGCTTCTTGTCTATGCGGATGACATAAATATGTTAGGAGAAAATCTACAAACAATTAGGGAAAACACGGAAATTTTACTTGAAGCAAGTAAAGCGATCGGTTTGGAAGTAAATTCCGAAAAGGCAAAGTGTATGATTATGTCTCGTGGCCAGAATATTGTACGAAATGGAAATAAAAAAAAATGAAATTTATCCTTCGAAGAGGTAGAAAAATTCAAATATCTTGGAGCAACAGTAACAAATATAAATGCCACTCGGGAAGAAATTAAACGCAGAATAAATATGGGAAATGCGTGTTATTATTCGGTTGAAAAGCTTTTGTCATCTACTCTGCAGTCAAAAAATTTGAAATTTAGAATTTTTAAAACAGTTATATTACCGGTTCTTCTGTATGTTTGTGAAACTTGGACTCTCACTTTGAGAGGAACAGAGATTAATGGTGTTTGAGAATAAGGTGCGTAGAAAAATATTTGGGGCTAAGAGGGATGAAGTTATAGGAGAATGGAGAAAGTTACACAACGCAGAACTGCACGCATTGTATTCTTCACCTGACATAATTAGGAACATTAAATCCAGACATTTGAGATGGGCAGGGCATGTAGCACGTATGGGCTAATCCAGAAATGCATATACAGTGTTAGTTGGAAGGCCGGAGGGAAAAAGACCTTTGGGAGGCCAAGACGTGATGGGAGGATAGTATTAAAATGGATTTGATGGGGGTGGAATACGATTCTAGAGACTGGATTAATCTTGCACAAGATAGACCGATGACAGACTTATGTGAGGGTGGCAATAAACCTCCGTGTTCCTTAAAAGCCATACGTAAGTAATGCCGTACAAGGTTATCACATCTTCCTATACCCAATTAGTTTATATATAGTCTTCCAGATATTTCTATCTCCTAATCTATTTCTGTCAATTTCTTTTCTCTCATTATTTCTTGTAACCAAGTACGTTTGATCCTACTTAATTTCCATCTTTCTTGTGGATACAATCCCATGACTTATTTTGGTAATCTGCCCTCTTCTATCCTCTTGACATCTTCACTCCATTTCAATTGTTTCGTTTTAATATCAGCCGAAAGGAAAATAAAGACGCTTAATTGTTTGTTTAATTAATGCATTATTCTTATTTTGTTCTTTCTAGAAACCCAAGTTGACAATCGGCAAAAGTCCATTTAGTTCAGTTTAATTTTCTCTACATATCTTGCTTAAAAATTCCATGTTTTTGCTTCATATACTGTACATTTGTAAGTTATTTTTAACGATTGCATGGTAAAAATGAGATTTTGTTTTACAAGTCACGGTCCGATCCCACTAAACAAATTTTAGTTTTGATACAGCTGCTCGTCCTCTATTAATATGCTCATTAATTCTCATTCATGATTTCCATCTTGGTTTATTTTCCCGTCCGCGATACATATATCCATTTTCGTGATTAATCATTCTTTCTCCGTCCTCCACTCGTAAATCCCTTCACGTATTCCCTATGATCATGCGTTTTTTTTTCCTTATATTTAATTTCAAATTCCATAACAAATATTCCTCTACCAGTTTTCTGGTCATGTATTCTAAAATTTTCATACTCTTGTGTAATTAGTAATTTTATTGGTCATCTGCAATAAAACAATGGTAGATTTATCAAGTGAAAATATCATCGCTTTACAATATCATCAAATAATACAACGATTGATTATCACTTCTAACTGACCTATATAGATTTATGGAACACAAAGTTTTATTTTGCAAATAATTATATTTAGCCTCATTATTATCATTTTATCTCATTTTTTAAACTAATCATTGAACATTGTTGCCTCATGAAATATCTTATTTCTACAGACAATTTCTATCGCTATTACAATATTTTCATCTACAGATTATATTAGATATATATGAATAAAAAAAAAATCATATGAAAAGAACAATAATGATGTTATGAAATAAAAATATACCGACTTTGCAATATCAACTAATTCATAATAACAAGATTTTTTTTCTTCCAATTGACCCATATAGATTTGAAGGGCTAAGTGGATGAAAGGAGTATGTGACATTTTTTAAAGGTGGATTTTTTCAACGGATGATGATGGTATGTGTCAAGCAAACTTCTGAAACTTACCGCAGCTCTCTAAAATTCTTAATAATAGAAATGTTTAATGAGTTTATAAGTTTCAGAAGTTAGCTTGACACATACCACCATCATGCATTGAGAAAACCCACATTTAAAATAAATGTCACATACTCCCTTCATTCACTTAACTCTTCATTTGTAAAACTTTTTTTTACATTATATCACTGTTTCCTTTGAAAACCACATGTTGTTTAGTCAACTGTCCGAAGACAGGTCTGGACCTCACAAGTGATACCAACATGGTACCACTTATGATGCAACTAGGTCAGGAGATAATGAGATAGAGTGGCTAGTTCCTTCCCCCTCCATTGCAAACATCGTCGTTTGGAAACCACATATTGAACATTATTGTTTTATGATTATCCAAAGTAGAGAAGAGCCATTTATTGCAAAAAGCCAAACTGCAATGACACTTATAACAGCAAAGCATCTGTTCCTTGATATTTGTTCTTATGTGTGCAGTTAAGAAATCCTTGACTAGGCTCTGCTACTTGCAGAGTTGCTACTGACATAAGAGAAATTTCTCCCTCATTGAGAACATCATCGATGTTCATAATTTTTTCTTTATAGATCGTAAATTGCTAACTTGCATACAGCTGTTTCAATAATCCTTCCCGGTTGCCGAGCTGATAATAACCATCTTCTGCCAATTTCATTTCAAGTGCCAAAGTGTTCTATCCATCTCCACAGCCTCTGTCAACCTCTGGTATCTCTGTCAACCTATGCTTGTTCAGTAGTGTTTCCAGAAACTTTCTGATATTTACTGCAAGAAAGTTTGTTCATTTGTCTTTGCTTGTTTTTCCATGTTTTCTCTGGATGTTTTTCTAGCGCTTCTTATATTGTAATTAGTTGCTGAACGTTGACACAAAATATTTTGACTGTACCCATCTTTTCCAAATGGTTTTCTACGGATTATACATTTTTCAGATGTCTCGGGTTCCACTGCTTTCTTTTGAACATATACAGCAGCTGGAAGCTTGTAGCTTTGATAAATCGTGTCTTGCTGTAGTTAAAGGGTGATCAACACCTGAAGTTGGAGTCTCCTCTGGATCATTAAATTATTCAGAATGGTAACCGGTCTTTTAATCTACAACACTTTCCAGATCTTCTTCAATAGAAGAACTTCTTGGTCTTGCATCCAGCTAGTTAGCATATTTCTGTGTATTGATTCGCTCATGCCATATTACGCTATCTTGACTTTCGTTGTGTCGTGGTGTATTATTTTCAATGCAGGCTAATGTTGTTTCAAATTGGACACATCATTATAAGCAATCTTCTTTCCGTTGTCTTGCGGTGGTTTCTTGGTGCTCCGAGAAGAGAGAACATGTCAATAAAATTAATAGCCACTTTTTCTGCTATCTCGGTTTTGAGGGCTTTCTGAACAACAAATTTTGAAGGTGGTCTGTGATAGTGATCTACAAATATGTATCTGTAATCATAGCTTGGATGTAATTGAAAATTAATGAAGTCAACCTGTTATCGAGAATAAAATGGAGGTAGTATGACAGATTTCACAGGCACGCCCTTTTTGATATCCTTGTGCTTTTTTGGTAAGATTCGCAAAGCTGAGTGAAAAGTTCCTCATCATGACAAGTAATATTTCTTTATTTCAGGGACTGTTATTTTAAAATAGGATCACATTCGCTATGCCTGATAGAAATATTATGTGTGTTTCGTATAGGATTTCGAGGAGATCACAATTTGGTTCAAATAACTTAACTGAACTGATTCCTTCATCTAATTTGCTCACTTGTTGCATAATCATTATATCGTAACATAAGTAACTTGTAATATCTAGGTTGCGTCTTTGTTAATAATTTAACTACATTCACTTCACTTATGAGATACTCATAACTTGGGGGAGGATGTTGATGACCTAAAAATCTACTTAAAATGATCATTAAAATGCCCTTAAATTAATGAAAAAATTACACAAAATTAAAAGGAAACGACATTTAAATGTCATTCAAAGTAATTGCACCAGAACTTCTTAAATATTAGTCACCTTGTTTCAATGACTGCCCTGCATATCTCGGAGAGAGAAGGCAACTTCCTGGAATTTGACTAAGATAAAGGAAAAGGGTATGCAAAAAATGGCAGGTTTCAAGGGAAATCTATAGATTTTAATGATGGTTTACAATGTGTTTCAATCGGTGGTGGACCATGTCAGTGCCTTCATTCTCCTTCTCCTCCTCTCCTTCCGTTCTTCACTTTTGTTAGCAGATCTTCCAGATGGAGGAGTGTGAATGACAAAACAAATTATGGGTGCAGCTTGCATTCTTGCAATATTTGTGTTAAAAATACTGTCCCTTCCCTTCCATGAGGACACAAGTCCTGTCCAGGATAGGTGAAAGTTTCTCCCCTTCCAAACATAAATTCTAAAGACACCCTTTTACCGACAAAAGAACAGTAGCGGTCAAAGCCCTCAGTTAAACTAAGCTGTTGTGAAGCATTTTATTTTACTTCCGTTGTGTGAGTTGAAGCCTTCAGTGGAATGAGGGACGGTCTTTACAGTTTCCTTCAAATTATAAAACTCAATCTTCACTGTTATTCACTTATTCAGTAGGTAATTACTACGACCTATTTGCTTAGAAAAAGATTTAACAGACCTATCGGTAAAGAAGAAAGTAAAATGCATTCCAAATGATCTAAAATTTTTTCAAAGTATTAAAAATGACCAAAAAATGCCGAAAAAATATAAAAATTACCTATAAGCTCAAAAACGTCAAAAAATGCAAAAAATTCAATATAATAAATTAATTTCTTACGTTGATATTAACATAGAAAGGATTTCTATATTAATAAGCATCTTCCTAATGTGAAAATTAAGAAGATGACTTTTCATCAACATCCTTGATAACATTCATCGGTGTTAGAAAAACTATTTCTTGCATATCTCTGTTTAAGTTTCAAAGTTCATTGTGAATTGTTTGCTTTAAGGCACCTTTATGAGCAGCACCACCGTTGAAACAGAAAGCTCGCACAACACTAGAACAAAATTAATATAAACATGAACAGTACAGAATTGACTCGGTGAACTCTGTAAAGAGCAGCAATTTTAATTAGCCTGTGTTTTAAAAATGGTAGCCGTTTGTCGACTCTATTGTTTAAAGTGTAGGAGTGAGATATTTAAAGGGGAGGAACGAGATATAAACTTTTAGTACATTTCTTAATATGTGTTAGGTATTAATAACAGTGTCTAGTCAGTGCAAGGTAAAGGTAAATACAGTGCCTATACAAACCACAATTGACATATAGGGACAGAGAGTTTCATGCATTCATTAGCCTCATGAGGTCTGCACAAAGCTACAACCGTCTTTTTACCATCGGGAAAGGTCCGGTACTCAATTTGGAAGGAGGCTGAGTGAACCTCAGGTCCGTTCTGGAAGTTTGGTCATGAGAAAATCCCACCACCATCCGGCAACGAACACCGGATCTTCCAGTGAGTATCCATCTGCTCTACTAATTGATCTAACCGGCCGTTCTAGTCATTATACGTAATGGTAAATTTCCTAGTTTACTTAGCAACTTTTGGCAATGTCTACAATGCCTTGGCAATCTCCACGATATTATATAAGTTATTACGATGTACCGAACGAAGTACATATGATATTTCCATGCAGAAATTCTGCGTCATCATATGATGAAGGATGGGTTCAAATCCCGTTGCCGGAGAGTTTTTCTCCGTTCCACCCATCCTTCATATGATGACGCAGAATTTCTGCATGGAAATATCATATGTACTTCGGTACATCGTAATACAGGGAAAAGTAGCCTAAATCGTACCGGCGCCGAAATCGTACCACTATTAATATTGAGGAAAGTATTGCATGCAGGGACCATCTGGGGAATTTTTCATGAAATACAAGTAGAAACTGACATTCGTTCAGTTTCCCTTTCACCGAAGACAACAGCTGGATTAAATCGTAATTAATAGTAAGTTCTGATTTCTCATGTAAGATTTTGTTACTCTTTCTTAAGCTTTTATGAAACATTGAGTTAATTTAATGCATGTCTTTTATTGCACATGACATATAAGATTGTTTGCATTATTTAAACGGTAAAAATAGTCACTGTAACAGCTTTGTTTAGGTTATAATCTGAATAGTTCACTAGGAGTGCTAGTTTCCTAAATCGTACCCTTAAAAGGTTGCTCATATCGTACCAGTACGATTTTGGTAACATGAACAATTAACGGTAGGTGCAAAATATTTTTAAATTTCAGAATAGATAATTCAGACCTGTCAAGTCTCAAGCATTGTGCGTGAGACACGGATCTGAGGCTGATCTCACGCTCACACGTAAGCAAGCTGAAATCTCAACGCATTTGTGGATTACAAAATTTTAAAACAAGACAGTATCCTTGAAGATGTATGGGAAAGTGCTGAAGTTCAAGATGAGGTGCAAATAAGTCGGTACATTTACCGAATGGATGTAATTTGGGCATATTTATCTCAGATGAAATTAGCAAATGGAGAAGTAAGGTACAAGAAGCTATCTTAGGTTGCAAAATTGGTTTTCATAATTCCACATTCTAATGCTGATGAAGAACGTGTTTTTTCTATGTTAAGGAAAAATAAAACAGCTTTTAAACCTTCATTGAACGTGGAGTGTACGTTATCATCTGTCTTGACCATGAAAATGACCATCTCTGACCTATGCCACACATTCGAACCATCAAAGGAAGTGGTGGCTAATGCTAAGAACGCAACGCATCAGTTTAATGAAACACATTGCAATAAAGATTGATATTTGTATCGTTTACAATTAAGTGCAACATTTGGAATATATTAACTTATTTTGTGCTCTGTTGGTTTCCACAAAAATGATGAATATTACATAAAAATAATTTGCATTATAAAAAAATTGTATTTTACTATTAATTAATTATGAAATAAATGGATATATGGAAGAAATTTGTTGTCTTACTCATTTTCCTTGAATTTCACTCTTCCTGAACAATGATCTCATTCAGTTGTCATGGGGACCCTTGACGGCTCTGGATAATAGGAAAATGAGAATACGGAAAATGGGAACCAAGTGCTTTACTTAAGGCACTGCAGGAATTTCGGTCCGGATCAGTGGGATTGAATGAATGTTGCCGAAAATACGAAATTCCAAAACAAACTTTCAAGCGACATTTGATGGGCAAGGTGAAGAGAGGTCTGGAACGTCCTATAAATGGATCCGTCAACGGGAGGAATACAGCTTTTCCACGGGAAATAGAAGAGGAATTGGTTCAACATATTCTTTCTGAACTTACTATAACAGACGTCAGGTAGCTTGCCTTTGATGTAGTTCTTATTTTGAAAATTATATGTATATTTTACAAATAGGTACGATTTAAGCAACCTCTAGGTACGATTTAGGAAACCGGGCGCATAAATCGTACCGCTCACAGAGTTTTAAATAATGCCTTTTAAAAACAATTGATACTTATTTAAAAATTCTGAAAAAAATATATATATATTTTGTGTCCCATGGTACTGTCCGAAAGTCTAACAATATATTCAATTAAAATTCCTTCCCATTTCGAAATAAATAAAGAAAGACTGAAAAGTGGTATGATATAGGCAACTTTCCCCTATAATACGCGAAAATAGTCACTGTGTGAGTTAAGACGGCGCTCATTCCGTCGGATCCCGGCCACTTAGTCACTAGTAATGAGTGCACTTCTGCACATTAATGTGTTGGACATTGAACCACTGTCACATATCTGTGACGCAGTGCATGAGGATCGGCCACTAGAGGAAACTTAAGAGGTGGAACTTGAACTGAGAGGATTCAATCAGGCATCGGAATGGGAATCGGGTGTGGCTTAGTGGATAAAGCGTCAACACGTAAAGCTGAAAACTCGGGTTCAAATGCCGGTGCCGGAGAGAATTTTTCTCCGTTCCACCCATCCTTCATCACAATCTCCACGATGTCTGATTTGTTACTTTGTCGGTAACACATTTTTTTTTCGAATCTGTATATGCATCGTATTCTTATTCGATTTATAAAGTTGCCATAGTTGGCGAGACTCGGCTGAAGCTACTAAGCATTTTATGTTTTGCTTTAATTTTTGAACATACACGCTAGACATAAACAGACGATCTGTAGGATTCCCATAACAATGAGTCAGCACAATACTAAGGACCTACAGAATATCGCAGTGACGTAAAAGAATGTTAATGTTGAAAATGATATCATTACTTCCTATCAACTGTGTTTTGGAGTATTGTTTCGAGACTTAAAGTAAGTAAATACCGTATCCTAAAGTAATATATTTAAAAAGTAATTACTATATTTTTCCTGTGACCGATTCGGTATGGCACAGTTGTGCCCCGCGGTCAATTGGGAGGTCTAGGCATGGCATATTTGCGCCCCGAAGAAATCAGGTAGCAGAATGGACATGGCATAGTTGCGCCTCGAAGAAATCAGGTAGTAGAATGGACATGGCATAGTTGCGCCCTATGGCCATAGTACACGCGAAAGTGATTGTCATAAAATAAAAAATTAATTAAAAATATTATAGTGGTAGCTGCATTGAAATAAGGTAGCATAATGGAGAGGACATAGTACAACGTAAGTGATTGCCATAAAATACGGTACAGGGTTTCGAAAATCGATACTTAATACCATAGTGAATTATTAACTCTTTACCCTTGTCACTAAACATAACATTCGTTTTAAATTAACCTCACTATACGGCAGAGCTGGTGTGGATATCACTAATAAAAATGTCAAGATTGCTGAGGCCCCATATTCCAACGACTCACTCACCAGAATATGCCAGTTAGTTAATAAAGTGCTGCCAACTTCATGATGTTCATTATTACGGTAGGCTATCGATAATCACTGCATAAACAATAGAAAAACAGTTAATAAATTACTGCCAATGTCATTGTGTTCATTTTAACGGTAGCCTATCGATGATGAATATTAAATCGATCAATAAGGTTGTTTGATTACGAAGCTAGAGTTCCCGTAATGTCTTTTTCTCTACCTATTTCATCGGGGCACAACTATGCCATGCCCTTTTCTCTACCTGATGGGAACGGGGCGCAACTATGCCCACAAAGCAGGGACTCTTTTTTAGCTGCTGCATCTTACCTGAACGTGGAGCGCAACCATGCCCTGCCCGACCGATTGAGGTGCATGTCCTCAATCAAAATTTTCTCAAGTGGAAGATATGCATTTTTCGTATTAGGATAAATATAGGTTTTCTCTCTTATACAAGTGTATAACATATAAATAATGAATTTCCGTATTAACGGCAACTAGAACAAATTTTCAGTAGATATCGAACATATCGTTAACATAACTACAATTATCTGTAATTTAAGAATCATAAGTTACATCATTAAGTTGAAGACCTGAATTGACAAACATTCCAAGTCTATTCGACTAAGTTGTTCAGGAAAGGAAAAGAACTACATGGACTTGTCATATATGAGCGCTGAAATAAATTCTGTATCATTCCAAAACACAGATTTAGAGTTGGAGTTGGGACATTCTTTTTTACAGGATAGTAGCTATGCAAAACACAAAAATTCAAATTCAGTAAATTTTTGTACTTGGGATGTTTGACAATTTTATTCAGGTCGGCAATTGTACTATATTCGCTAGAACCAAAAGAAAAAAGATAACATGAGAACATAAATAACAATACGGAAATCTTGTGGCCGAGAGAATAATTTGCTTAAAATGGAAAAATAACATTAAATAATAATAATAATAATAATTATTATTATTATTATTATTATTATTATTATTATTATTATTATTATTATTATTATTTGCTCAGGACAACAGAGAAGGTTTGGAATTGAACGTGTTACATCAACTTCTTGTCTATGCGGATGACGTGAATACGTTAGGAGAAAACCCACAAACAATTAGGGAAAACACGGAAATTTTACTTGAAGCAAGTAAAGCGATAGGTTTGGAAGTAAATCCAGAAAAGACAAAGTATATGATTATGTCTCGTTACCAGAATATTGTACGAAATAGAAACACAAAAATTAGAGATTTATCCTTCGAAGAGCTGGAAAAATTCAGATATCTTGGAGCAACAGTAACAAATATAAATGACATTCGGGAGGAAATTAAACGCAGAATAAATATGGGAAATGCTTGTTATTATTCGATTGAGAAGCTTTTGTCATCTAGTATGCTGTCAAAAAATCTTAAAGTTAGAATTTATAAAACAGTTATAGGTATTACCAGTTGTTCTGTCTGGTTGTGAAACTTGGACTCTCACTTTGAGAGAGGAACAGAGATTAAGGGTGTTTGAGAATGAGATTCTTAGGGAAATATATGGGGCTAAGAGGGATGAAGTTACAGGAGAATGGAGAAAGTTACACAACGTAGAACTGCATACATTGTATTCTTCACCTGACATAATTAGGAACATTAAATCCAGACATTTGAGATGGGCAGGGCAAGTAGCACGTATGGGCGAATCCAGAAATGCATATTATAGAGTGTTAGTTGAAAGACCGGAGGGAAAAAGGCCTTTGTGGAAGTCAAGACGTAGATAGGAGGATGACATTATAATGGATTTGAGAGAGGTGGGATATGATGATAAAGACTGGATTAATCTTGCATAGGATAGGGACCGATGGCGGGCTTATGTGAGGGCGGCAATGAACCTTCGGGTTCCTTAAAAGCCATTTGTAAGTAAGTAAGTAGGCCTAAGTAAGTAATTATTATTATTATTATTTGCTATGACAGTGATATATGGACGAAAAATGCTTGCGGATGAACAATATAGGTGAACGGAAAAGGACAAAGAATTCGTAGACATATACTTAGAATGAAGGAAAGACTAGTGTGGACCAAAATAAGAGTAGACGAAAAGGTCGTGTGGATGAAACGCCTTGGAATCCTGAAATCTTTTACGATTCGACTTCTTTGACATTGTAATAGTTTTGGTTATAAATCAGACGTTCATTATATTTTACGTAGGCTGCAATATTTCTTTTTTTTTTTTTTCTTTTTCACTATACAAAACGTATGGATAAAATAATGTGATGCTTCAAAACAAAATCCATTTCGACACTTGAATTAAAGTGAATTTTTCTGGATTCCTGATACAGAAATCGAGCATGGCGTATGTGTGTCACTTCTTTTGTCTCTCGGCCTGTTTAGGCTACAATATATGACCTTTAACCTACTGGAAGTTTTCAAAGCCAGGACTTGACTTAAAGCGACCATTGTTTCGACGATTATACGGTTAATGGCACTGCGAATATGTGTGATGGCTAAGAAGTCCTCAGAGATTCTCTAGCAGAATTAAATACACGTGAAGTTATCGAAGTTGCAATCCGCCACTGCAACAGACTCCGCGATTCATGGGGAAGAGGTCGACTCGCGACCCAGATCATCCAGCAGGCGATATTAAAGGAATTTTTGAGTTTTATGTGTACATGTATGGATGCCAGCTGGAAATCCATAGCAGATGCGTAATGAAAGTACGTAATTAGTGCTGAAAGCTTCGGCCAATACAAAGAAGGGGTGGGGAGCGTAATACTGCTGCCCGGGCATATTGAGAGCGTTGATTCGGTTCACCACTATTGCGGTCGGCCCGGACCTGAATTAAAGCCTTTACATGCAGACGCTAGCCAACATTTTAATCAGGACGTGCGGGGAATCACAAAGTGACCGCGAATTCAAACAGTGGCCACCACAGGGTGGCTCGACCACCTGCAACAGCCCCAGCACACGTCTGTTTTATTTGCGGTCACCGTGGAGCCCAGAGCGCGCCCGTCAAGTGCGGGGGATCTCTGGGGCAGGGACCATCGACAGCGCGCGATCAGCAACCAGCACAGCACAGCACAGCCACTTTCTTCAATCCCATGAACTTAATTCACAGTCAGTAATTATGGTTCCTCCTGATTGAATGGTTTACCGGTCTTTTCCGAAATTCCATTGGTTGCAACCATTATAAGACGAAGGATGTTGACACATGAAAACGTCTTTAGCAAGATTTATTTTTGAGGGAAGCTAAAGCTGAACATTCTGTGTCGCAGTTTTGGTCATCACAAATAGAGAAAATGCTTTTGACTTTGAGATGAGCACTGAGTATTGACCAATTAAAGAATTATTTCTGTCATTCTATTAATTTAATATCGTCGATGCTAAGTCAGAATAGGAGTTCGCTTGCATGTCTTGACCTCATGGGGAATAGAGAATGGGAACAAACGACTGGATTGTTCCTCTTGAAGGCGAGAAAGATTAGAACTTCACCTGTTGAAGTTTGTGACGCGAACTGTGGAAGGGATAATAGTATCCACCCAACTGTACACTTTTATGACTTTTAGGTTAGGATATATTATATAATGTGTTTTATTGTGCCATTTCCATTTTAATATGTGTGTTCTTTTAGAGAGTAGTTGGATATAATCATAGGTGGGGGGAGGGAACCTACAAAGGAGGACTTGCTTTCGGTACAAAGCACGTACGGTCAGAAGACACGTGCATTTGATTTTAGATAAAATTGTGATAATACAAAATCTGTATGTATAATATTACTCAATAAATCCATCTATCTATCAAATTTAATCCATCTCTATCAAGTGAGCCTTTTGCTACCTTCAACTGCAGAATTGAAGTTATCAATGTGTAAAAATTGCACAGTATTTAACTTGAAATTATTTTGCTATAAATGGATGAATTGAGAAACTTTGAAAATCAATTAGGTTTCTTTATTCGTTTTCATTCAAAATTCCTCAAAATTCTCGATTATTTAATATAAATAATTCTCATTTTATTAACGCCCAGAACCATACACGAAAGTAGGCCTATATATTTATTTATATAGCAGTAATATCCTCTGTTTCAGGTTCTGACTGATGTGTACATCTATTATTATCAGGCGGTATATCTCACTTGACGATATGTGTCAGAAGAAGAACAATTTGTTTGTATGTATCTGAAATCTGACTAGTGTAATATGTATCTAGTCGGCGATGTATGCAATAGACAGGGAAGGAAACTGACTACCCTACTCCATTATTTCATGGCATAAGTGCCTTATAGGCTAAGTGGTGCCTTGTTGGAATCACTTGTAAGGTTCATATCTGTCTTCGGACAGTTGACTAAACAATTGCGATAATAGGGAAAACAATGAAATATAATAGCCGGAAGTACAAATATTTTTCCTTATTCAACTGACATAGTTAATATCTTCATGTTATTTTTTATGCTGTCCATTATCTATTACTGAATGTAGTTACTTAATGATTAAATTTAACTGACCATTATACGATAAATGAAAAGTAAAATTTACTCACATATTTATTTATTTATTTACAAGATTAATAAATTTCCTACTATTCTTAAATGCACTTTTATATCTTACTCAATTCATAAAATAACTGTTACTTTAATATCAGTTTATGTTTGAAGAATATAGCCTACTGATTTAATTTGTACTATTGTTCCACGCTAAATGGGAAAGATATTATAAATATATATTATTTTTCTATTTTATCAACAAATCCTTATCTTACACAACATCCAAGGTAGTTCACCCTAATTACACCTCTGTATTAACAACAATATTCGTGCTTGTGTATAATTACTCGAACATTTAAGGAAACGCTGAAAGAGTAGATGAAATTATATAGACTTCTCACAGGTATCATTTTTCTACAGTTTTTTTTATAAAGTCGTATATTTTAGTTTTATAATTGTGATGTAAATGTTTCACTCGACCGGTAAGTGTTGGGATACCTCGATCACCCATATTAGAATGTGTATGTTTAAAACACATACCGTCTTTCGAATATTTCTTTCAGTATAATAAATTATCTTCTGAATGTCTAGTTTTTAAACTACTCTGTTTGTTTCCATATAATATTTCACAAAGTATTCTTTACTAATATTTACCTATAATTTTTACATTATTTTATGTTACACTTAAAATGTTATTTTATCTGTTATTTTTACATTTGCCATTATATGTTTCTGTGAAAACCAATAAAAATGTTGTTTTCCATATTATGTAAACTTTGCAAGTTTTCCAACCTACAGGTTAGATGCCCCAATTGATCCACTGTTACCTGTTGCTACAATGCTATTTTAATTAGCAAATTTCTTTATAACTTTTTATTCTATAGGCCTAATGTACGTAATTTTATATTACAACTAGTGACCTGAAGCAACAATAGCGGCTTGTATATAGGATAATTCAGATATTCTAATGGGAAGTACGTTTAACTTTTCTACAGGATCATCTGTGATGATTGAGTCGACTCTGCAGTACTCCTTGGAATCCCCTACAATTAAGTGGATCACTTCCTTTATTGTAATTGGGAGGACACACAATAACTGGGGTGGAATATTCATCAACGATGCCAGTATTTAATGTAGTACCGAAAGCGTAGCTGACAGCCGAGTTTTCCTTGCATGCAAAGTTATTTATAATGTTAACAATATTTTCACCGAGATTATTAGATTGATGTGTTCCATTTCCTAATTGAAGTAACCACTCAGAAAATGCTCGTTCATTGACATTGGCTCCAATATTTTTGGGTCAAATGAAGAATAATAAAGGAATTCCAAATTTTACAGTTCTGAATACAGGATTCCATGATTTTAACTTGGTTTGACATTGGCACCACTGGCAATACCTGCCTGAAATCACCACCGGAAAAAATAACTTTCCCTCCCATTGCAATGTTACCTAATGACTGATCGTTACATTTCATAATGTCTCTTAGGAAACGGTTCACACAGTCAACTGATACAGCGTGGATCATCGATACTTCATCAATGAGAATCATTGATGCTTCATGTAAAACCTATTATAATAGTTACTATTATTATTATTATTATTATTATTATTATTATTATTATTATTATTATTATTATTATTATTTTTACTACTGATAATATATACGGTATTCTTAACTATTACCACACTACATCATGGAGGCGAGCTTGACTTGGCTTGGATTTTCGAGGTCTGGATCCGGGACGGGTGGGCAATCATTGAAACGAGCGGTCTAAGGGTGATAAATGAAGAGGAAAGAAATACAATGTGCCAACTGTAATGGTGGGTAAGCGATCTAATCCTCAGCTGCAGGCTGTGCATAACATACTGTCTTGAGTTTAGGTATCACAATTTGCCGATTTTAATGATATTAATGTGAAAGTATTTTCTTCTTCGGAGACAAGTTTTGTAGATTTATGCTCTTCTGTACAGAATAAAACATAAATATTTATTATGCATAACTGGTTAAGAGATATGTGAATGACGTATTTTTTCTATTCAGATTCTCCTAATGTGTTTTTTTTTATTTTACTAGGTTATTTTACGACGCTTTATCAACAGCTTAGGTTATTTAGCGTCTGAATGAGATGAAGGTGATAATGCCGGTGAAATGAGTCCGAGGTCCAACACCGAAAGTTACCCAGCATTTACTCATATTGGGTTGAGGGAAAACCCCGGAGAAAACCTCAATCAGGTAACTTGCCCCGACCGGGAATCGAACCCGGGCCACCTGGTTTCGCGGCCAGACGCGCTAACCGTTACTCCACAGGTGTGGACCCTAATGTGTTCCTTTGTGCACTAATTTCATTCTGAAACATGGTCTCAGACTTTTGCTTCTGCTTTACAATTCGTTAAATAATAGAGAAACGTTATGGAATCTATTTTAATTAAATTCATCACCAATGTAATACTTATACTGTATTGAAAGTGTCTTAACCCTTTGCAGCATAGTGGTTATTCAGTAGAACCACAGTTTTCTTTCTTCCTCTACAATTATAGCACAGATGTTCCACCATGCAAACCCTCTTGAGGATACATTGAGATGTCATCTGTGTTTGAAATTGCGTGCAGAGTTAAACTTGTGAAAAAAAAAATGATCTAAGCTTTGTTATGATTAAGGAGCGGATTCCTATGTAATTAAATATTTTTGCTTGTGATAAAACACAATTAACGAAGTTAAAAATTCCGAATGCCAAGTTTCAAGTTTAAAACCCGAATTTTATTTCACATAAAAACACATATTTTCACAAAAAAAATTATGTAAATACTCGTACATATTTTCAGGATATCTATTATAAACACATATCTTGGAGGTTTTTCACTTAAATAATTTTTTACAAGAACTTTTAAATATTTTATACTAAATCAATTATATCACTCAGAAGTACGTTATCTTTTAAAAATTCTTGATTCTTTTTAAGAATTCTTGGTTGCTTCGTGTTTCTATGGCCTGTGTGGTGTATCCATGATCCATTTTTTGTAATAGTATCGCCTCAAGTTCTGAGAACTGCTAGGTAGCATATCAATGTTATTATTAGAGAATAAATTAACATGGACAAGAAGGAGAGATCTTGGAAGACATAATTAGGAATTTTTATTGTTGCTGAAGATGATTTCATTCCACGCTTTGTTTGTGAAACACAACGGATAACAGCTCGGGTATAAATATTATTAATTTAATTTAAACAAATCTCTCGCCTCTCGCTCATGCCTATCAAGTGAGGCAATATATCTCGTTGTGATTCCCCGTTATCGGGCCATAAGCATAAGCTGCGTAGTGTAGACTTGGTGGCGTCGCTATAGGAAGTCCGACATTGTCAGTCAGTATATAACTAGAAACATTATTTACGTTAAGACAAGTGTATATTAGCCTCTTAAGATGCCTAAAATCAAATAAAGATCGCGTCTTCAGAAATATGTAGATGAATTTAAAAACATTTTTACTACCGACGGAAAAGTGTTATTTTGCCAACCATGTGGTAAATCAGTAAGTGCAGATCAAAGCTCTCAGGTAACCCAACATTTATCTGGAAAAAAGCACATTGCCGTTGCTTCACGTGTGCATTCACGGCAAAAAAGTGGATATAAAAAATGTGTAAAGTTGCTCAAGTATTGGAGGGTGTGCCTGTAGGTGAAATTGACGGTATATGTGTTTGTAACATTCCTCTCTTTAAATATGCACGTCTGACGTCCTGTGATGTGGAATGATCATTTTCACAGTATAAGTCGTTGTTCAGAGATAATCGGCATGAATTTGTGATGGAGAATTTGGAGATGACCTTTGTTGTTCACTATTCTCGGACAACTACTAGCAACTGATACACAAGTGTGATTGGTGAGTACCTAGTGATACTTTTGTTTTTTTCAAGCTAAGTAAGGTATTTTTGTCATATTTAAAAATATATATACATTTTTATTTTTAGCAATATTTTCGTACTTTTTAGCACATAAAAATAAATATATTAAAAATTTTTAACACATAAAAATCCGCTCCCTAGTTATGATCCATGATATGAAAAAATAAAAATTTATATTTGTGCTGCAAAGGGTTAACACAGTTTTACTAAAATAATTAATGTTATTTCCTTGTATTTAGCAATATTCATGTAATATCTTCTGTAAATGGATTCGTTACTTATCAAAGCAACTACATCATCAGTGCACGCCAGTACACTCTTCATGTGAACAACAATTAAGTCTCTCTCTTGATATCTAATTGCCGCAACTGGAAAGTTGTCAGTGCGTAAATTCCATTGAAGACAGGATATTAATACACAAATGCATAATTTTAATATAATTAAACTAAAAGAAACTGTATCACAACCAAATAAATTTCTTAATTTTCCCCAAAGAAACATTCTGCAAGTGCAAACGAAAGTATTTATTTGGGATAAATAGAAGACAGAAATTAATCAGTAACATATTCTCCTACATTATCTATGATTATATGCCAACGCTGCTGTCGTTTTTCGATTCCGCGTCTTAAGAAATATGCTGGTTTGAAGGAGTGAAGTCAAGTTTGTAGCCGAAATGATATTCGTTATCAAAGGATTTCACTTGAAGATTGTTCGATACAAAACAGAAAAGATGGAAATCTGAGGGCGCAAGATTGGAAGAATATAGGGGATGTGGAATCACCTCCCAACCAAGCTTCTGGATAGCTACTTTCGTCATATTAGCGGAGTGCGTGCGTGCATTTCCATGTTGCAGCAGCTCTTGATACAGACTTCCTGGTCGTTTTTCTTCAGTTGCGTCCGAAAGGCAAGGCAATAAATGTCAGCAGTTACGGTTACATTTCTCCGAAGCAATTCGTAGCAAACGATGACTTCTTTAAGCTCCCAGACGCATAACTAGTCAGCATAACTCTGGAAAGATCCTGCTTTGTCTCAGATGAAACGGAGAGTCGATAATTCTGTCTGTGAATCATACATTGGAAAGCGCGCGCATAGACTGTGTGTGTGTGCCAATGGATTACTTTTTAAATAGGATCATCAACAATTTAATTCTTAACTTGTTTAAATCATGCAACAATATATAAATCTACGTCTCCCCTCTCCAAAACAAAAAAAAACAAAAAAAAAAGCACTTGGGATGTGATCACACCCCACACAGTGTTCCTCCTTAGCTTTTACGGCACAGGGACAGGAAAGTTAAAATAATTGAAACTGATTTTCAACTGCATGGATATCTTTTCGGCTTAGAAATAATGCAACTAAGGCCAGAATTACAGGAGGAAATTTTAATTTCTTACACTACATATTTCGGAAACCTAATATAAAAATCTGGAAATGTTAATATTTTCGAATTCCTAAACAAATTAAAATTACACTAATCTAAGATATTATGCAGCCCAAAATCACAGCATGTTGCCTCCACATTATATTAGGCCTATACGTGAACAATTTTTATAAAAAAAAAATGAACATTGTAAAATCAAAAAGAACTCTTATTACAGACGAGCATCTCGTTTGACAGTTAACTTTAGCCACGTGAAATTTTACTCCTCACTTCAATCAGTTAATCAAGAGCCATTTTCCTTTAAATTACTGTTCCCGTTTCATTCATTGTTTCACGAAGTTTGTCAAAAATGGCGACGAAACTCAATTAAAGCATATCAATAATAACCACAGTGCTCAACGTTGTACTTCTAAGTTTACAGTCCGGCACTGAGCATTAAATACTTTGGTAAGGGGAAGCGTAACCATCCCCCTTTCACCACTTTCATTAGAGTGCTGAGCTTGTTGCGTTCTGTTGGTGTATTCGGAAGGTAAGTTCTGACCATGTATAGTCTAGACCTACTGACTATAAAGTGTATTTTTTAATATATTCTTTTAACCAAGTATGAACACCTTTCTAGCAGTACATGTACAGGGACACTGGATCAAAGCCGTTTGCTACCCCCTTCCACGAATGGAGTTCGATGGTTCTGGTGTAATATACAAACAAATCACTTTATTAGGTATAGGAGGGAAGAAAAGTAGTTCATCCATTTACATAAACTAGAAAATATTGCGCTTTTGAGTTTGATAATTTTCATTAGGTTTTTGTTTAATCAAAATACAGTACACTATTAAGAATGAGTGTTTTTACTCACGAACTGAGCTTCCATGAGGACGTATTCATTATGCAGTGTATATTATACTGTCTACAGCACATTAGCGTAGAACAGTGATGTCAAAGCAAGCGCATTTTTCTGACCTTGACGTCGTGCGCGGGCAGCAAGCGCTAAGTATGCAAAGAGGAAGGGTTGTGCATATGAATAAGCAACCTGTTGGATTAAGAAAACAGTGGTGCACAAACTTCAAACGGAACGCGAAATTTTATGTCCTTATTTTTATATGACTTCTTTCTGTTTAATATGATCTATATTGTCTGTAAAACAAAAGTACTAACACTGATTTCATAATATTGCACTTGAGTTCTAATGTTAATAACATAATAGAGAGTTAAGAAGGAATATCCACTTAAATTCCATAGTAATATAATATTATACTGTATTAAGTGGATGAAGCACATCATTCATAAAGACAGTGATATTCCAAAAAAGAGATTCAGTGTGACATGTATAAGTTGGAATTGATATTGATGGTATCTTTAGTCCTAAAAAAGTAATCAATAAACTAATCAAAACAATATTACAGTACATGTACTGTATCTGTTTTAAGTGTTACTAATATTACATAACAAAACTCTTATCGCATTATACTTTTAAGGTGATATTTGTGAGCAACTTCCTATCATCAGAATATTAAATTATTTTCTCGAAATCTGCTGAAGCTATAGAGCTGACATTTTTGCAACACATGGGCACGTATCTTTTGCTTATGATGTAACAGTAGTTGCTTTATTAATTCATTTCCTTACAAACAATTTCCATGCGAATATTTTGAAAATTTTCAATACGCAATCTTTAGTAATACGTATATACGGTATATTAGATTTACGAAAACATTCTGTAAGGCTACTAAATAAATAGGCCTATACCTGAAAATTTCACTTTTCTATACGAAATGTTGAGAAAATATTTGTTTTGAATAAAAAAATCCAACTTGTGAAAAATGAGGATTAAAATTAAAACTTACATTCTTATGATGCACTTATACTTCTCAGGCAAATCTAAAAATTAACATGGATACAGTTTTAATAAGTTCTCTTCCCTTTATCTATTGAATCAGTGCTGGCCATTACTGAATATAGCTCGACCAAGCGGCATATACCACCTCTTTCGTCTGTCTCTTTTCTTTCCGCTGTAAAGCGCTCAGGCTCTCTTGGGCTCTAAAGCGCGCGTTTGCTCCTGTGGGCATCAATTGACATGTCTGGCGTAGAATATAGAGAATGAAGTTAAATTGAAAAATAATCTTAATATGTATATTTAAACACATTTTTTTAAAATGGTGGCCATTCATTTCGATACAGGCTTCAGTTCTAATGTGCATATTATCATACTATAGACTTTTGTACCTAATCCCATTTACCAGTTTCGTTCTTCGTACTAGTACCTATTGTTGAAATAATTCTGTACCTACTCTATAAAAGAGTACCTTACGTACTGTAAATTCAATCTTCACTTCTGCCCGATCCGAAAAGATAAAATTACTCAGACATACTATCTAGGCCTACTGTTCGTCCAAGTGGTTATGTCATAGGGTCGTAGAAAGGGAGGAAATCACGTGACAGTTAATTACTTAACGAGGACCTTTCGTTTAAGTTATTTTAAACAGTTGTATAATATTACTTAGACGTCAAATTCCTAACAGAAATTAATGTTCTCAGAAAAGAGCTAAGACAGCCCAGCCACTAGCTGGCGAATAACAGCTAGTGGGGGAAACCGGGATACGACGTAGGCAAATGGACGATAGTACCACAGTCTAGTATATACAGTCGCGAAGCTCAATACGTAGTAAATATGCAAACATTAGATAGTTGCTCACCACTAGGATCGCTAATATCGCCTCATTACAGGCAATGCAAAATAGTACCATCACAGTCTGTTGTTTCTAGCACCTTCAAAATCAAGCTCCGTGACTGTATATAGTAGACTGTGATAGTACCTGTGCGAAAATGATTCAATATTGAAAGCTCTTTCGTCACTAGAAAACGCGAAGATATTTTTGGAACGTACTGTTTACTATGACTGTATATGCGGTCTTGGATCTGTGTGGAGGACGGTTGAACTTCATTAGTAGAAGGGGTGGGAGTGAAGTACATTCAAAATCTCAAGTACAATAAAAATTGAAGTAAAAATAAAATGATGTCCCTGTATAACGACTGATAGTTAAGACATAAGCATCTATAATTTCAGCTTTTAAATGTTAAGTAGGCCTACTAATTATAACTTCAAACTTTTCACTGTTTTGGTATCGGAAAGTGTCGTTCTAAGTGCAAACACTACTTCTGTGGAACTTGTGGCTCTTACTTATTCAGTGCGGTATGTCGACTGGTGAAGACTCAGTAGTCGGAAAGGGAAAGTGCCTGTTATTTTTAAAGCGCTCTTACTTTGTCGTTCTCTCGGCGACTGATTTTCTTCCTGCTCCGGTCGAGGGAAGAGAATCCTGACGCGACGTGAAGACTCGTGTTGCACAGTGTGACTCACTCTTGACGTCAAGAGGGGCGAGGCGAGTGGGTAAAGCGATCACAGCCCGACAGTACTTCGCTCATTGCTTATTTGTGTGAAATCACGTCGTCAGCACGCAATGTTCATTATTATTCTCCCCAGTAGTGTGTGCTGCGCCTTTGAATGCACTCCTTTCAGCACCTCCCTAAACCCAGGAGACAATTACAACATTCGCTACGAACCGTAACATTTCGAATTTCGAATCTTCTCTCTCTAACATAGCACTCTTCCCCCACTCCCTGCACTTGGCAGCGGCCCTAATTGTGAAGAGGCCCGGCCACAGGGGATGTGACCCGTGTTATTGGCCTCCCCCCATTCCGCAGGCAATCTGGTACCAACACCATAGAGCTCTGGAATACAGATACAGTACGTATGCAGCGGTCGAAATAAGGAGAAAAACCTGTTGGTGCAAGGAAACGGTCCTGAACCTTCTCGGAGGACGTAACAGTCGCCAGAGTGCCAGACGCGTGCGCTTCTGTGTGACTGAGACGACGTCTCAGTCACACACCAATCATATTACGATTTCTGGTGTTCAAAAGAGTTCAGGTATGTGTTCCGTAAGTACTTACTGTATAGCATAATATTGCTTTCCCAATCTCTGTTATCATCGTTTACCTTTTAAATGTTCAATTTTCTGCTAATATTATATTTGTGTACGGTACTAAGAAATATTATTATTATTATTATTATTATTATTATTATTATTATTATTTCTTACTTATTTACTTACAAATGTAAGTTCTAGAGAACCCAGAGATTCAATGCAGCCCTCACATAAGCCTGCCATCGGTCCCTATCCTGAACAAGAACAATTCACTCTGTACCACCATACTCTACCTCTCTCAATGATTGGTTTTGCATGGCTGGCCGAGCAGTATCAGCAGAGCCTTTTTCGTCGTCGGAAAGAAAGATTCAGTTTCCTTTAAGACTTGGTAGAGGACAAGGTTTTTAGTTTTTCACTATTCAATTTCTTGTCCTTCCATATTTTATACCAAATTTCCAACTCTGCTTAGAGACTCTAAAAATAGTAAAAGGTATAGAATGAAACTGCTTTTTTCTTTCCATGAGCAGGCTTCGGTCCTGGGCACAGGAACGCATAAAGTTTAGAACGCACGGACGATAGTTTTGTGTTGGTCGAGTGGATTGGGAGATAGAGCGCGTCGTTACTTCGTGCCTCAACATATAAACAGTCCGTCACAGTACGGCACAAAATATATTTCACCCTATACAGATGCAGTACATTCCTAGTGTAGACAATAAATGTCTACCATTAAAGTATTAACGTGAGTTGTAACCTTCAATCAGGTGTCCCTACGCCGAAGCCTGTTACACGCACCGCAGCCAAGCAGCAATAGACCTACACACAACGGTAATGCACATTACGGACCCACCTGTGCTGTTGCAGTCGGGTGACTGCACACGGGTCATGACGTCATTTATACTCCGTGTACTCTAAATCTCATACTGGTTACTCTGTGTCCCTAGGCCGAAGCGTGGTTATGAATAACATGTACAAAAAAGATTGTAGATATTTAAATGCAAAGACAGGTGTATTGTCAGTAGAAAACCGTTATTCTAAAGAAGAAATGATAGAATTCAGGTACGGAATTATTAAAGATCTTCTCCAGAACTCCGAGTGATTTGTTGCTGAATGATTGCTGCGGTGCTGTTACCTACCAACAATCCGTGGTACATTCAGATCCAGTTCCAGTTGCTCGGCGATTTGATTGCCTTCATTTAACACTTTATCGGTGACTTTTTCTTCATCCTCGCGATGGTGCCCAACCATTTCCACTATACGTCCATGTGCTGCGAGGCTTTGAAGATGGAGAGTATTCATTACTGGTTCTAGCATTGCAGAGTACTTGGCGATCAAAATGACAGCTATGATGAATGACGACCTACAAGTCGCTGAATGCAACTGAAAGGCGTTTTTTCTTATAGCGGCATCTCCTTCGACAAAACGGATTTCTAACGCCTGCATAATTTTTACGAAGTGCTCCTTAAACACTCTGATGCACTTGTGATTTTCAGACCATATCTATGCATCTGTTCTCGCATAGGCGTGGAATGTTTGGTATCAATTTTCTTTTCAAGAACGATACGCAGAAAAACGTAATAATGTCCTTTATGAATCCTAAAATATTGCGGATTTCAGGTATTGTGTTAAAAGCATTTACGACCAGATTTAGTT
This sequence comes from Periplaneta americana, assembly GCF_040183065.1. Classification (NCBI taxonomy): domain Eukaryota; kingdom Metazoa; phylum Arthropoda; class Insecta; order Blattodea; family Blattidae; genus Periplaneta; species Periplaneta americana. The sequence continues at coordinate 102,609,509 of NC_091124.1, forward strand.
TGTGTGAAGAGTAATGAAAGAACAATGCGATTTGATACTTTTCCGCAATATTGCTTGGACCCCATCTTCTTTGGCAGATATCGTAGAACAGCCATCAAAACCCAAGCCCACGCATTTCCCGGGATCCAGTTCTTCGCTTGTGACAAAATCGTCAATGGCTTTCGCAATGGGTTTTGCGTCAAGCGCTTCCAGTTCAACAAAGCTAGCAAATTCCTCTTTGATTTCATCGGCCTCTTTGTCGAAATACCGCAACCCTATGAATAGCTGCTCGTTTCCCAAAATATCGGCGGTTTCACCTGCTCGTAAGCTATACTCGCACGCTTCTTTCACCTTATCCATGCTCTCCTTCATAATAGTACCACATAAAGAAATGATTTCATTATGATCTGAACTGATTGGTATGTAACATTTTCCTTCCAATATTCAACATTTTTTTTCAATGATTGGTCTCCCACATCTATTCGTAAACAGCAAAATTCTTTCAGTAAGTACTCCCTCGTCATGATGGTTACCCCGAAGCGGTAAATCTTGCGTACCAAAAAATTTCACACTTGAAATTATTGACGGTATTTCCTTTTTATTTTCTTCTATGATTTTCTTAGAAAACTGATTAATTTTAATATTTACCGGCACGTCCTGTAGGAACAATCTTGCAGCTTCAAGAGCAGTATTATGTCACTGAGTGTTTGTAAGTATATGTCCTTTACAAACCTCATGCACATGCTTATATTTCGTTGAAGGTCTTATTATCAAAGAGCCCAGAACCCCTCTCACAGCACTTTGATTTGGTGGAAATAAGATACAATACTTGCAAAATATTCCCTTTAGCGCCTGGAATATGCCAGTCATGAAGAATGTCTCCAACCAATGATGATTGGATTTCCTCTTTAAGAGGATGGCATCTTCAGAAAAATGATAGGTCTCAGGTGGTATCCAACAATGTTCCAGTGACTGTTTCTTTACCTCAGTCGAAATCATAAGTGACCGTACAACGCATGTACCAATGTCGTCTATGTCTGGCCCCATTTCACTCGTCGAACAGCTGGGTCTGAGTCTCGCATCACCCGAAGTAGGAGGGTTTGCCTCTTTTGTAGCCTTACTTCAAAAATTGGTATCTTATTCGTCTTCATTGCTACCACTTCCAGTTTCATCTCAATTTTTCTTTTCAAATTAATTGCAAACAATATACTGCAAAAGTTAAAACAAACATATTGCAATGACTAGTACATTCCGTGAGGATCTCCCAATTTCATCTTACTTTTTTCTTTTCAAATTAACTGCAAACAATATACTGCAAAAGTTAAAACAAACATATTGCAATGACCAGTACATTCCTTGAGGATATACTGAAATATTAATGCTGACTAGTTTAATTAACCACAATAACTTGTTAGTTTGGATCATTATATTATATTATATTATATTATATTATATTATATTATATTATATTATATTATATTATATTATATTATATTATATTATATTATATTATATTATATAAGGTAAAAAGGTACATACCAAAGAATTTCTTAATATCCATGTTTCAAAGTCTAAGTGTCGATTTGATGAAATTGAGGTGGTGTTGTACCACACGGCGTTGTCATGGCGTGGTAATTTTTATGGCACTTTGAACCTTAAACACTTAACACTGAGTTGAGAACAGTGGCTGACTGACTGGTGCCTGAAGTATGCCGATTAAATACCCTGATACTGTATACAAAATCTAAAACCACGCAGATGATCATAGAATAAATAAACACACTAAATCTCGAAGGACGGGGAAATCGGTACAACAGCTGACGCCTGCCAGCGAATGCGCAGATCGTTGGTCAACTCCTCGGCCAATCAGGAAACGCGGGTGGGGCTACATCATACACGTAATACAAGCTTCTAGAAGGGTTCCATATACTTCGTTTGTTAACCAGCTTTTCATAGTTCCGGAATTTAATCGTATATTCCACTGGTCCAGCATTATTTAGTATATTAAACAGATTTTTACGTAGTAATAAACTTTTTTTTTCATAAGTTCTCCATTTTTTTTTTCCTTTAAACTTTTCATCAGTAATTTGCCTAGGGGGGCAGCTGCCTCCCTTATATCCCTGACGACTCCCTTGGCTATGTCCAAAGCTTCTCTTTTGTGTATATCTAGGATCATACGTTGGCGTAGCAGTTAGCAGTAACGTTCCCCTGTCACTGGTACACATCCTTGGCCCTTATTACAAAACTATCCGTAGAACAGCACGTAACTGCCATTCGTTCATATACACAAAGAGGAACGTCATGAGTAGAGCTCGGAAGTTGAAGTTCTATAAATTGTCTAAAAAGACAATTAAAAAGACCTAAAGATTACATAAAAGGGACCTAAAACTGGAAAAACGGACGTAAAAAATGTGATCATAATTAATTAATGACTTCAGTTTCAATTACATATTCAATGACTATAAGGTTTCAAAAATACAAAATTCTGGTGATATAGAACATACAGTGCGAAAAAAAAAACTTTGTTAATGAAATGCTTCTTCTTTCAGACATTATATACTTGTTTAGATTAACATAATTTGAAAAAAGAATTTCATGTTTGTTAAAAAAAGGTCATCATCATCATCATCATCCGTGGCGCTACAGCTCATGAAGGGCCTAGACCGACCAGCCGGCTGCTGGCCTCACGTCCACATGCCGAAGCAGAGGTGGACGATCATCCAACCAGAATGGAGGTATCGTGTGGTTAGCACTATGATCCCCCCAGCCGTTATAGCTGGTATTCGCAACTGGATTTCGCTACCTATCGTAGCTCCCCGAAATTTCATGAGAAAATTTCTTCCCCCATGAGGACTCGAACCAGCGCGCATTCCGTAAAGCGAGTCCTAGGCGGGATGCCTTAGACCGCGACGCCACGGCGCGGGACAAAAGTATAATAGTCATATTAAAATTTGTTATTATGAAACGAAGATGATGTAAGAAAGAATAGTATGATTAGACGTAGTAATAGCAACAGCAATAGTATCAAGAAGTGCTGATAATATTAAAACTAATAATAAAAAATTCCACCACTAGTAATAATAGTAGTGAAAGTATTAATAACATATGCCTATTACAAAACAATAACAATACAAAAAACAGTAGATCCAGTATTAGTACAAATGATAGTTAGAACAGTAATACACTAATGACAATGATAGGGGCGCGATAGCGTCGCCGTTAAGGCATAACGCCTCAATGCTGGAAGGTCGCGAGTTCGATTTCCTATGGGGTCATGGATTCTTCCATTGATCTAATCCTTTTGGTTGCCCTAACAGAAATCAGTACCGGTAACAGGCGTATTTTCTTGAGGGTAAAGACGGCGGGGCACGTAGGACTTACATCCCTATTGTTATTAATATCGATGGTATGTAAAGATGGGCCTTACCTTTCGGTACCCCCGTGCCGATTTGACCTATAGGCCTAATAGGGCTTACTTTACTTAATAATAATGGTAACATTATATAGTAGCAGTAGTAATAATAGTAGCAACAATAGTCGAAGTAATAGTAACATAGTAATAACAGAAACACCAATAACAGTAAAAGTAGTAGTTAAAAAAAGGTACTTGGAGAATTTAGAATGAACGATTTTTGCCACCTAGAATGAAGTCAGCGAACCCGCGATGGACATCCAGGAGAAAAAAAAAATCGAAATTAGTATAACTAGAATATCTGGCTTCAACCACACTAAGCTTACAGAAACTGGACTTCGGAAACTTTACATCAGTTAGCACTGCAGTAGGCTTATATCACAATAGTCATCTCCAGGTTCTTAGGTGTAAAATGTCGTCGGTTTTCTGACAGCACGTTGCGACACATCGAGAAACTTCTCTGCACGTCAACGGACGTCATTGGTGCATACCTACTTGAAGCAAGTGAGATCTCGTGGTGAATTTTAAAAATGGTGGTAAAAATGTTGTCGAAAGAAGCTGAAGTTGCAAAAAAAAAAAAAAAAGCCATTAAGATCTAAAAAAAAAAAGTGGCTAAAAAGGATCAATAAGCTGAAGAACACCGAAAAAGGCAAAAAAGGACAACTAAAACCTACCATTTTCTTGCCCACAATGACCCAAAATTAACACATTATGTTGGGACTCGTCTTCGGACACTCGAAAAAAAATATATATATTTTTTTTTCCTCAACTTCCAAGCCCTAGTCATGAGTCTTGTCAAGAGGCATAAATCTTTGTACTTAGCAAGTTTGAGTATTTACATCAGTTATAGAAAAGTGTGCTTTTGGGATAGTACAAGGCCAGGAGTTATCAACTTCTACTTTGCAAGAAATCAGAGAGCGAGTTCAACACATTGCAGTGCGTCACGTGGTATTAACTGCTGTGCAATATGTGACCGTAAGTATTAGCATAAATACAGTGTGAATCTTCTTTTTAGCCAGGGCTATGATTTTTAGTACAAGCGATAAATGCGAAAAATGACTTTTAGTTGTGTTTCGAGGTTTGTGCACGTTCAATGTTACGTGCATTTTATCTGTGACAACATTTTTCACGAGAATATTTGGGAATTTTAACTTTTCTTGCAAAAAGTCTTAATTTACGCAATAAATGCGAAAAATATTGTATTTTTTATTTTTAATGAAAATAATGTATGTAATTTTTAGTAGAAATACTGCGACGTACTTAAACTTTCTGACTTTTCTCATTTAGATAAGTTCAGATTCTTTGTTATTCACTAAAAGTAATTTGCCTACCAGTTAACAGTTTAACTACCCCTTGGGAATATTGCTTTCGGTCTGTATGGATATAAAAGAGGCATTTTAACGCTACTTCAGCCAATGAGTGATTGTTAACAAAAAGAGAGAATTTAAAAGTATCACAGTCCATGCAATGAATAACTGAAAACTATTTTCATTCTACTTCGTAGATTTAACAGTTGGTTTGCAATATGAGGTGATGGTGTGAAGATGGAACTTAAAAAACCGAAATAAGTGCTTCTTCTCGTGTGGTGGAATACCCAACTGTGTTTCGTTTCAGTGATAATGATATATTGTTCTGTGCAAATTTTGTGACATTAGAATTGAATGGAAACATCGCGATGCATGTGAAAAACACTTAAAGAGAAAATGTCACAAACACTTGTACAGGGACATCATTTTATTTTTACTAACATTTTTAATATTAACCTGTCTATACCTTTAGAGAACCGGAAACACCGCTTGCTCCCCCCCTCCAAGACTGGAGTTCGATGATACTGGCGTAAAACACAAATCACTTTATTAGGTATAGGAAGGAAGAAAAGTAGTTCATCCATTTACGTAAACTAGGACATATCGCGACTTTGAGTTTGATAATTTTCATTAGGTTTTTCTTTAATCAAAGTACAGTACTGTATTAAGAATAAGTGTTTTTACTCACGAAGTGAGTTATCCATGCGAACGTATTCATTATGCAGTGTATATTATACTGTCTACAGCACATTAGCGTACAATATAGAGAAAGAAGTTAAATTGAAAAATAATCATAATATGAATATTTAAACACAATTTTGAAAATGGTGGCCGTTCATTTCGATACAGGCTTCAGTTCTTTTGTGCATATTATCGCAATATAGACTATTGCGTCTAATTCCAATTGCCAGTTTCGTCCTTCGTACTAGTAACTCATGTTGAAATAATTCTGTACCTACTCTACGTACTGTAAATTCAATCTTCACTTCTGCCCGACCCGAAAATATAAAATTACTCAGACATGCTATCTACTGTCCGTCCAAGTGGTTATGCCGCAGGATTGTAGAAAGGGAGGAAATCACGTGACAGTTAAATACTTAACGCGGCCCTTTTATTTAAGTTAAATTAAACAGCTGTATAATATTACGTAAACTTCCAATTCTTAAGAGAAATTAATGTTTTCAGAAAAGAGCTAAGACAGCCCAGCTATTACAGAGGGGCGAGCAGAAGCAGGTGGGGGAATCGGGATGCGACGTAGGCAAACGGACAGTACCTGTGCGAAAATATGATTCAATATTGAAAGCTCTTTCGTCACTGGAAAACGCGAACATATTTCTGGAACGTACTATACTTTCTAACTCAGCACTACATACGCGGTCTTGGTTCTGTGTGGAGTTGGAACTTCCTTAGTAGAAGGGATGGGAGTGAAGCACATTCAAAAACTCAGGTACAACAAAAACTGAAGTACAAATAAAATGATGTCCCTGTAGAAGGAAGCTCAAAAGATGAAAGCAAAGCAGCAAAGAGGCAACTAGGGTCTTCAGAAATCTTTCAAAATTCAAATAGGCTGAAACCGACGAAATGGAATTCATTATTATCAAAATAAAATTTAGAAATCTTCTATCCATTCGTAAGATGCCACAATGGAAAAAGAGCACTTAAATATATAAATATTTAAGAGTTCACTGAACCATTGATTTTATTTTGACAAAAGAAATTCCTAATAAGTACAGAGCTAAAAATGCATTTTTAGATTAGTGAAAATATATCTAGTTTTAGAGAAAGGTAAGTATTGCGAAAAAGTACTAGTGAACTTAGTTTCATTTTGAATATAGGTGATGCTTTAGTAGAGCAAGTGATCCTTTCAATGCAACTAAGGTTACAATCGGAATAATACTGTACAGTAGATCTAGGTATTCCAAGCTTCTTAAACACATCTACCATGAAGAGAGTGGCGGTACATTTGCTCCAATCAAAAGTTCGATTACTTCAGGCTCTTTTAGTCGATAGCTTTGAAGGTAATAGAGAATGGTGGGATTGTAGATATTCTTTTTTTCATTATCCACTTCTGCCGGCTGTTCCTCATTCGTTTCGAAACGCACAGTGGGATCAATTATGAATCCAGATCTTGTAGATTCCTTGAAAGTTATTATATCTATGCGCCGTGTACTTCCAGTGACGGAGAGACCATGTACTTCTTCAGAAATGTTGTTAATGATAAGCTTTAAAAATATGTTTGTAATAATTGTTATAATCAGTTTCAAATCGAACATTAAGTACACGACCGGTATTAGTGCTAGCCCTATGTAAATTAGCAAGTAATTATAAGGTGTGGTCATCCAAATCTTTCCTCATAATATATTAAATTACTGCGACATTATCGAGAAAATTTGATACTTTATTTAACTCTAAAAAACGAAACATAAAAAATGATACCATAAGCGAAATTTTAAGAAAATTATCCCCACAAAACATGGCTCTTCTTATATCGCATTTGGTACTCTGAGTATCAATAGTTTTTCGCCCAGAACTGGTTAAGTAGACAAAGTTTAATGAAAACCTCCTCCTTTACACACTAATACACACGTGCACACACAACAGGAATTGTTGCAGAATATTATATCTGTAGTTGGCTTTCTTGCTCGTGTATCATCTGCCTTGTAACGTTCTCCGCGGAAATATGGAAAACCTGATGTGATGGGATACTCAAACAAAATATTAGGCTACGTAGTAGTAATATCAGTAATATTGCTACGTAGTAGTAATATTAGTAATATATTTTCCGCTCTGTGATTGAGAAAACTGCTATCTACATAATGCATATATTCCAGACGGGAATGCCATGAAGGAATGTTACTCAATTGTTTCTTCGTTAATCATTAATAGAGCCCGGATTTTATGTAATTATTATATATTCTCTTCCTGTAAGTAGCCTATATGTAGCTATAAGGAAAGCTATAATGTCGGCCAATCACACCAAAGGGATCATTATTCCGAAATTTATGTTACATATTTTTACATATTGTGGTGCATATTTGTCATATATTACATATTTGGAAGGATATTGCATATTTTGAAAGAATATAGAAGTACATTTTTTCACCAATTTTCCCTCCACTTAACTCATAAGTTATATGTTTGAAAACTATTTATAAAACTTGTCCCTTCGTTTCTAATGCATAAACACAATTTAATAAAAATAACGTATTCTATCCAAAAATTGGCATCCCTTTGCCATGCTAACATTTTGAGTATACCTTAAGAAGTAACAGTAAAGTAGGGAAAATACCAATGCGAAGGATGCTACCGCGGTGAAGAAAGAGTGAAAATTACCCTGTGGGTATGACGGTTTAGCATAAACACCCCCAATCAGTTGCTCTGAAAGAAAACAGTAGTTCTTTCAGTTTTCTTGAGAAGCTTACTATGAAATCAGGTGATGCAGCTACTATGGCGTCAGTCGCATCAAAGTTCAAAAATTGAATTGCAATTTGATGATGCCTTTACTAGTAACGGCAAAATCATGCTGTGCAAAGTGTGTGACAAACGCACTTAGAAACTGAACTTCATGTCACGAATAAAAAACGTGCTCCGTCGAAAAAACAAGTTCTTCTTACACAAGTGATGCTGGAAACTTATTCGTCTTCTACCAGTGAATTTAATAAAGATTTGTGTGTGGCAATGGTTGCTACAAACATTCCATGTTATAAACTTGGAGTGCCGAAGTTTCAAACATTCCTACGTTAATACTACAACTTCAATATCTCGGATGAATCAACATTACGGAAAAATTATTTGAACTCCTGCTTCAGTCACACAATGGAAACGATTAGAGCTTAACTCGGCGATTCCTACGTATGGGTTACTGTCGACGAGGCAATCAATGACCGCAAAAAATATGGAAAAATATTTAATTATTAATTACTCCGCCAAACAATAATTAAATGACGTTGAATCACATGTGCAACTGTGATTTTTATCAGTGTGCAAAAATACTGTAACAATGTTGAATTTTAAGTTACATAGGCCTATATTTTATTTACTATATATTTATCTGCATATTTTGCCATTTTTAGCCACAAATTTTGCCATTTTAGCTAACTATTTCTTACTATCATGTTACATAAAGTATGGGCTCTAATCATTAATCATAAATTCCAATCGGATTCGCAGACAACAGAACGATAAACGATACGATTCCATGATCAACATTACTAATGTCAACATCATCAGTCATCACTATTACCGCCATCAACAGCACAAGGCCTATTACCACAATTATCATTACTATCACTATCTAAATCAACACGAACACGAAATCCATAATCAATATTATATTGTCAACATTATCACTATTACCACCATCAATACCAGCAGATCTACTATTACCACCACTATAGTACTATAACCATCTAAAACATCACGAACATCAAATCCATAATCAACATAATACTGTCGACATCATCAATATTACCGCTATCAGCTCCACTATTATCACCTAAAACATCACGAACACCGAATCCATAATCAACATTATACTGTCAACAGCACTACTACCACCATCAACAACACCAGGCCTACTATTACCAAAACCATCACTACTATTACTACTTAAAACATCACGAACATCAAATCTATAATGAACATTATACTGTCAACAGCACTATTACCATCATCAATGACACTAGGCCTACTATTACCACCACCTCCATTACTGTCACTACCTAAAATATAACTAACATCAAATCCATAATCAACATTATACTGTCAACAGCACTATTACCATCATCAACAACACTAGGCCTACTATTACGACCACCATCATTATTGTCTCTACCTAAAACAACACGAACATCAAATCTATAATCAACATTATACTGTCAACACCACTATTACCATCATCAACAACACTAAGTCAATTATTAACACCACTATAATTACTGTCACTACCTAAACATCACGAACATTAAATCCATAATCAACATTATACTGTCAACACCACTATTACCATCATCAACAACACCAGGCCTACTATTACCAAAACCATCACTACTATTACTACCTAAAACATCACGAACATCAAATCTATAATGAACATTATACTGTCAACAGCACTATTGCCATCATCAACAACACTAGACCTACTATTACCACCACCTTCATTACTGTCACTACCTAAAACATCACTAACATCAAAACCATAATCAACATTATACCTTCAACAGCACTATTACCATCATCAACAACACTAGATCTACTATTACCAACACCATAATTACTGTTACTACCTAAAACATCACTAACATCAAATCCATAATCAACAAAATACTGTCAAGAGCACTATTACCATCATCAACAACACTAAGTCAATTATTAACACCACCATCATTACTGTCACTACCTAAAACATCACTAACATCAAATCCATAATCAACATTAGACATTCAACAGCACTATTACCATCATCAAAAACACTAGATGTACTATTACAAGCACCATAATTACTGTCACTACCTAAAACATCACGAACATCAAATCCATAATCAAACAAATACTGTCAACAGCACTATTGCCATCATCAACAATACTAGACCTACTATTACCACCACCTTCAATACTGTCACTACCTAAAACATCACTAACATCAAATTCATAATCAACATTATACCTTCAACAGCACTATTAACATCATCAACAACACTAGATCTACTATTACCAACACCATAATTACTTTCACTACCTAAAACATCACGAACATCAAATCCATAATCAACAAAATACTGTCAACAGCACTATTACCATCATCAACAACACTAGACCTACTATTACCACTGCCTTCATTACTGTCACTACCTAAAACATCACTAACATCAAATCCATAATCAACATTATACCTTCAACAGCACTATTAACATCATCAACAACACTAGATCTACTATTACCAACACCATCCTTACTATCACTACCTAAACATAACGAACATCAAATCCATAATCAACATTATACTGTCAACAGCACTATTACCATCATCAACAACACTAGACCTACTATTACCACCACCATAATTATTGTAAAACATCACGCACATCAAATCCATAATCAACATTATAATGTCAACAATATCACTATTACTGGGTGACCAATTTGAATGTGGAACGTAAACAGCGGTGCTACAATCTTATGTTGTTACTCTGTGGAAAAGAGAAAGACATAGTTTGTGACTAGAATAAATGAGCGATCTACTGCACAGGTGACGTAACAGTACACGCTGTGCATTAGTACAAGCAACTGGCGTTCCACAAACGGAATGGTAGGGTAATAACACCGTAACACCACTAGACCTACTATTACCACCACCAACATTACTGTCACTACCTAAAACATGACGAATACCAAATCCATAATATACATTACTACTGTACTCTTGGATCAAAGGTAACACCAGCTAAGTATTGTCTTCATTTATGACGTTGAAACTGATATGGACTGCGCACTCAAAAGTTACGTTTCGAAAAAAGAACAGATACTCGTCCTTTTTAAGTGTATCAGGCTTCAAAGTAAATGCTTTGCTCCTGAAACCGAAACCTCAGTTACAATTTTTATCCATCAGACTCGTTAATGGATAGTAAACAACTAATGGTCAACTTGCAGGGCGGGGCGCACTAACCTTCAAACTTCGGGATCTGTGAAATATTTTTATACGCTTTCGTAGTCATACCCTCAATATTCCTTGAGGACAAGGCCCGTACATTGATAATACAGTAATTTAAATATCATCAAAGTTTGCTAAATCAAATAACACAGAAAATGTTGGATTTAATATAATTATTAAGGGGTACTGTGGTAAAATATGGCCATATTTGTTTAAAAAATGGATTTTTTGCTTTACATTTAAATATTTTCCATATCCTTTTTTAAAAACAAGCATGGTACGTTTGGTGACCTTGGAGAAACTAGAACACTTCTTATTACAGACGTTTTTAAATGTGTCCATTGCTCAAGGGCCACACCCCCGTCTTTTTAAATCTCCTACCAAATTTTTCATTTTTCAATACTATGATTCATTTTCTTCTTTATTGCCTTGGATTAGACGCATAAAATTTTGCACACAAGTTCAGTATTATGTTATGCAACAACCTTAGTATTCATTTTGTTCTGTCTAACAGCAGATTGAAGATATGATTATTTTAGTATTGTATGTAATTTTTAATTCGAATATTTTTACTTTAATGAAAGAAAAAGAATAATGACTAAGAAAATGATGTTAGCCAACAGTAATGAAGGAGTAAATAGACCCAAGTTGTTTCTATATTTTGAGCACAGAAACATGTCATCACATTTTCAGATACATTTCCAAAATGATTCCTAGGATTTTATACAATTTATATGAAAATATTTTTAACGACACAGACCTTAATGAATCACTACAAAAATTTCAACACACAAGTAAGTCTATGAAAGTTACTTGTGGTAAAAAAAAATGAGACGAAAAGATGCATAGGTTTCTGAGATATCAATTTTATCACAGTATCCCCTTAAGTCGACGACATATTTATGTTCAATATGCATGGAAGTGTTGATGATAGGAGGAAGAAGAATCAAATGCATAAGATTTGCTAATGGTACGGCGTTGTTAGCAGAAAATAAGAAGATGTGAGGAATACGACAGCTGTGTGTAGAAGCACTGATAGTGGTGGTGGTGGTAGTATCACTGGCGATGAGGAAAGTCATAGTGTTTGCAGAAATGATCATATACACAGTGTATGATAGTTGTCAGTAATGGCTGAAAATTTCTCTGTCTCTACATAGTAAAACATTTATATTATAGTTTCATACTCACACGTGAAATAGGCAGAATGTTAATTGGAAAAGTCGGACACCTAGATTCACACAGAAAGATTCTAATTCAATATTTATGGTGCACAAAGTAATTATCTATTCACGTTCCCAAAATAGTTGAATTTCTACCTCTACCACAGACTCAAAATGTTGTCTCTCGTTACAGTAATAGAATATGATAGCCGATAGGAAAATAATATACTGTATACTATGTTTAAAATATTAATACCGTGAAATTATTGGAGCGCGATGCATTCCGTGGAATAGGTAATCAATGAATAAATATTCAGTTGATTCCAATTCATTAAATCAGACAGGCACATAAAAAATTGAAAGAAATAATAATAACCTTCTCAAATGAATAGCCCTCCCTGAAAATAATTGCATTGATTTATTGCACTACGTTCTATACCGATCATTCTGTTGTATTTTTTTTTGTTTATATTTATTTCATTTCATCTAGTCCAATTATCTTTACATTATGCCGATATAGGGCATCCTCTTTCATTCCAATTATATGTGTTTCGTTAATCTGTTTTAATCTATTCTATTCTTGTCCGTCCCATGCTGTTCTAACAGCTGTTTCTTCAATGGCCTGCGACGGACGCAACAAGAATATCAGTTGTGCATTTACCGTATGGTTCATGCATAATAAGTGCGTATCAGCAGGTGCCTCAGTTTTGTAAGTATTTCGTAATACAGTAAGGGCCATATTCATAGATATTCTTAGCGCGGGCTTCCGGTGGATGATCACTGAACTAAGGTTTTTCGTATTCGTAAACCAGTGTTAGCGATAAGATATGATATGAACCCTGTACAAGTAATCACTCGGAAGCCGGAGCTAGTTTAGAACGCTCGTAGCGCGGGCTAGCGAAATGTCTATGCATAGGACCCTAAAAGATCACAATATAGGAATTTAGTAGTCTTCCGGTGTGGAGTAGCATTTACAATGTCTGACCGTCAAACGAACGGTCCCGGGTTCAAATGCTCGTTGGAACATGTTATCTCGCAGAATTTTTTTTTTCCGAGGAAAATTGTTGCAGGATAACTATCTGCGTTGCAATTCTGACTTATTTCGCCATCATAATTACACTTCCCCTCTTTCATAATCATGCCCGTTTCTTTCTCTTATTTTGGGAATTGCTCCGATGTAGAGTCGATTGTGTGCCGCCACCGAACTTGGACCGCGTATGTGGTCATTAGGTGCTGGTGGTGGTGCTATATACCATAGGCTCTACACAGGGCTCATGGCAACTCGTGGCACCGGGGTGAGGGACTTCGTGATGCCTATGTGGAAAGATAAAAGGATTCTGCGGGCTGTAGGGGAGTTCGGAGGCGGCTCGCAGGGGAATCTCTAGTGCGGGGAGCTTTAAGGCACGTACATCATTCCATTCCAGGATCGTGATGCACTTGGGAAGCTACGATAGGTACCGAAATTCGGTTACGAAAGCCAGCTATAACGGCTGGGGAGAGGGGATCATCGTGCTAACTACACGATACCTCCATTCTGATTGGATGATCGTCCACCTCTGTTTCGGCATGTGGACGTGAGTTTAGAAACCGGTTGGTTGATCTGGGACTTTAAAAGGGCTGTAGCACCACAGATTATTATTATTATCATTATTATTATCATTATTATTATTATTATTATTATTAAGTTATATCATCCAATTCCATCCTCGCGACCTAAGTGTGAGGACAGACCTCACCCGTGCCTCTCACCTCAATGGGAAGTAATAGTCATGTGGTAAGCTGAAAAGCGTGTTTTTAAATACGCTACTTTTGTGAAATTTGAGTTGTGGTATTGTTAAAGATAATTTTGGTGAACATTTCCTATTCTACGATACCAGGAAAGTATATGCTTTAGAGATTAGTGGAAACTAAAAGTATACATCCAAACTGATAAAAAAAATTGATGATATAAGTGCCATTTTGGCTATGTTAACAGGAAGAAAAACAGGTCAAAAAGCATGGGTAGACATAACGGCTCGGTTAGAGAAGCCAACATACTTTGGTAGGAGCGATCATGATTTTAAAATAAAAATATGTAGGAAACAGAAAACGGATGTAGGTAAATTCTAAATTTTAAATAGAACTATAAATGATTGGAATGACCTACCTGCAGCGGTCTTTGAGGACTGTCCTTCCTTAAGGAGATTCAAAAATAACATAAAACGTTGTGTAAAAAGTGTAAATTAAAATTAAGGTGACATGTATTTATTTAGCTTGACGAGTCACTCCATGGGTTTGAATTGTAAGTTTAGTTTAAATGTAGTATTGTTTATAAGTATGAATAAGAGTGTAATTGTTTGTCTTATTTGAACTGTTGTATCAGTGAAGTGTAGTGAGTCATTGAAGTTATGATTTTACAGTGTAGTGAATAGTTCCGATCAGTGATAATTTATAGTGTCAATGAAATGTGTTCTATAGTGTCAGTGAAATAAATGTGTTATATAGTGTCAGTGAAATGTGTCATAGTGCCAGTGCAATGAGTGAAACTTATGTAGGGCCTATACATAGGCCTATGTAGTTTGTAATGTAAAATTAGGTTCACTTATTAATTAGGTTATTTTATGTATTATTAATTGTAATTATTGTGTATAATTGTATTGTAATTCTTATTGTATTTTGTATATAATTGTATTGTGTATCTAATTGTATTGTATATTTATAAATGTATTGTGTATTATTTATATTGTTTGCACCACTGTCACCGGGTGCTTGTCCACTTGCAGTGTAAATGAATACATACATACATGCCTATTGCAGTTCAATAAATACCTATATCATCATGCATGTTGAGTGAATCGTGGTTTGTTGTATAATAAGTGCTAGTAGGATTACCTGAGCGATAATTTTTTTTATAATATCGTTGGTGTGTGCCCATTACATTCTTCTGGCTCTTACACTATCTATTTTCAGTTAAAGTACTGTAAATGCGCTGTTTTATGAATGAAAGGAGAGTGAACGTTCTGACGTAGTTCAATACATCGTAGAAAACGATCATGTTTTGAACTGATTTTGAGTGTAAATGCAAATTACATCAACAGTATTTAAGAGGCGAGGTGTACGTGAGAGGTTTTTTACCCTCCCTTCCGAGAAGACATTAAGCCTACCGTCGCAATCTCCTTTCCTTCCCTGTTCTCACATTTATAGTTGTGATGTGAATACAATTAAACAGAGAGGCCTCCGCTACTACTTGCATGACACCCCCGAGGCTCTAACTAAATTGAAAACCTCTAGGCCAGAAGTTACATTCACTCCCTCAAGATTTCTGCCTTCGCACTCAAACTTGAAACAAACTTAGCGACTCTTACTTGGGGAATTCTATATTGGAACTCGGTTCTAGCATTTTATTTGAATTTAATCTGCCTGAGAAATCGAATAGAATTGTTTAAGAATGTCATTGGCATCAAAGATAATAATAAAAGCCAAAATTGCACACAACGATAATAAATTATAAAACTATATAATATTGTGATATAGAATAATATTGTACTTTCACTTCCATTCTCGGAACACTTCGTAGTTTCCTTGACTTCGTGAGGAATGTCTTTCAGGCAAAAATGGAAACTCATAGTGAACAGAATTTGTACTTTTTTTAAATGATTTCAAAATGCGCTACTGATGTTGTTAAAATATCAGTCACACAACCTAGGCCATAATTACCAGTGTGACCAAGTTTATACACTCATCCATCATAACCAACATTATCACCATTGACATTTAATGATGCGAATGTTTGATTATTTTCTCATTTACATTAGAAGCCCTCACATGGTTATTCTTACAGCCTCCAATATTCTGACAATAAAGATCTCAGATTCTCTAGCTAACACAAAAAGGCGGAACGAAAAGACACGTTGTTTAAAACATTCATTTCCGAAGTAGTATCAAAGTGGTCCATAGTTCTAATAAAATTTTCAAATACTCATGGTAAATTATGATTTCCTTTTTTTCTGTTTACATGAAAGACTGTTCTCTATTCAGTTTTAAACTGTTAGACTGGGCATTACTTTACAATTTATGCAACTACAAGCAAAACATTTTCCTATCACGTTTTTTTAGTAGTCTCACATACAGTAACTTGCCTAATTTATGAAGACACTCTCACTGTTAGAGTCGCTACATTGGAGATTACAAAATAGGTCAGACTGAGAATTTCTACATTAACCACAATATTTTAAATCTGAAAATCTGTCAAACCTGACTTTTGAGACATGATTCATTACAGCTGTACCTGCTTCTAACTCCGTTTGTATTTCAGTAATTCCCGACGTAAGATACTTTTCTTAGAATTAGTCTGGTCACAAGTTGTTGCTTCTTCTTCCCATCAACTGGCAATAACGTTTCTAGTTATCTTGGGTTGTGTAATGCTATCTCTATGAACCATAGTGAGTGCATATAATGCTAGCAATGTATAATAAATATGCTTCATTAAACCATATTATTTCAATTGTCTGCTATATCATCTACAACCACACAACCACTATCTACTTCTCGTATGTAATAATAACAGTTTTTAACACATTTTTTATTATAGCATAGCTCTAAAATTTGTTTCCAGTTATCCTCAGAGAATGTCTCCTATTTCCTGAATATAAAGAAATTTTAATGGCTATAACTACATTTTTATCAATAATTTCGAAACGTAATTTCATAAAATGTCTATATGTGCAGTTTATATCTTTAATCTGTTCGTATATGAACATAAATGAAATAGGAACGGAGATATCAACCTGTACTTTTTTGTAAAGTATTTATATTATTCCAATAGGTGTCAGCCCCTACTGAAGATAGACTAACGAACGCTATCCAAATAATTTACTATTATAACATCACATTTATTCTTTTAGCGTAGATTTAAATTTAAATTTGTCATTATTACTGACAGCTGTCATAGTGACCATATCCCCTAAGTCTCTGTTTTTTCAGCTTACCTTCACATTCTGACAAAACATGTTTACATCAAAAAACGAAATATGTTAAAAAATGAAAGATATTAGTTGTCAAAGCAAAAAAAAAAAAACCCTATCTATATTTAAATGCCGATTTTTATACATTCGTGTCGCATTGACATTCTGACAATATCGTTAAGCGTCTGTGTGGGGTGCCGGATTAATTTATTTTAAGTTCTCCGATGAGTAAAAATTCAAAGGAGACTCAAATTAAGTAAATGTGATGTCCTGAAGTTAGAGTATTTAGAAACCGTGAGACTGAAACTATTTGACAATTTTAAATCTTTATGAAAGCAAGCGTTAATATTTATATCATACTCTTTTTGCATAGATAGAAGCTTCGTCAAACGTGCTATTTTGTAATTAGCATAAGAAAAACAGACTTCTTAAAAATATGAATCGTATTATGCAGATCCCAAGGCTCATAGTAGGCCTACTGGAGGTCGAGAGTGAACTAGGAACATGGCTTTACAGATGGGAAACGTTTTATGACACTACCTGCGTTTCTATAGAAACCTTTTCACTCAACAGAGAAAGGAGTTTGACTTACACGTCTGTAATAGGCTAAAACGCTTTTCAGAGTTGCAATGCTGTATACCGCTCCACTTGGAGATGAAACAAGAAGCAGTGAGCGTTTTGAACAATGGCTAAAATTCCACAGTTCAAGGAACGCCCAGAGGCAAGAGGCCGGTTCACTAGGGAAACCTACAGGTGAAATCGAGCGAAATTTGAAACTGCCTGGAGATGATATTAAGTGGGAATATAAGCCAAGAAGCCTTAGAATCACATTCTCTGAACGATACTCGTAGGTAATTGGAGTAAATTTCAAAAGCGTAGTCTGTACATATATCCATACCTCTGGAGAGTGTAATTTGATTCTTAAAGTGAATAAAGTGTTTTGCGTAGCTTGGAATAATTTTTCTATATAACTACTAGTTTAACTTATATTTATTAGTATAAATGAATGAATGAATGAATGAATGAATGAATGAATAAATGAATGAATAAATGAATGAATTAATTAATTAAGTGCATTTATTGATATACAATTATACAAACTCATGTACACAAGTTCCGTCGCACGAGTCTGTACTGCCGTTCGTGTTTTAACTATGCACAGTTTGCGTTTTCAAAGAAAACAAAAATAATGCTACTAATAATAAAATAGTAAAACAACAATAATTGTTATTATTAGAGGAGAGTTGGGCATTATCGGACATCGGGTAATATCGGACAGTGAGGTTCTTTCATCTAGCACCAGATCATAGTACCTGAATAACATGGTTGTTTCTGTGATGTCGCATACAGAAACGTAACTATGTTATTCAGGTACTACCGTCTGGTGGTAGATGAAAGAAACGTACTGTTCGATATTACCCGATGTCCGATACTATCCAACTCTCCCCTACTACTGTTATCATTATCACAATTACAACTATCTAAATTCATATCAACTTTCACAAAAATAATAAAAAAAATAAATGCAATTTATGAAAGAAAAAAAACACAGTAAAAAATATTATATAAACAATTCAATTCAACTCCTTATTAAAATTGCAATAAAAACATATACACACGCAACAAAAAAACACAATAAATACAAAAAGGACATTATCCCCTAATTACCTTATTTGCTCAGTGTTAATAGTATTCATTGCAACACTAATAAATAACTCTTCCCCTTATTTCCTCGGCCCCACCCTCCTCGGCCAGTTCCACCCTCAGCTGCCGAACTTTTGCCATAAATTTTCCCACACTCTCACAGAATTTAGCGTTATTTAATATATCGTATGTTATCAAGTGCCCCCTGCTAGATGTAATGCAGGACTCTGGCAGAA
The DNA here is from genome assembly GCF_040183065.1 of Periplaneta americana. Taxonomy (NCBI): domain Eukaryota; kingdom Metazoa; phylum Arthropoda; class Insecta; order Blattodea; family Blattidae; genus Periplaneta; species Periplaneta americana. The sequence goes on from NC_091124.1 coordinate 102,628,839, forward strand.
ATCTTTTCCTCAGAGGTTCTGTGGCTTCACACTCCGATAAAATATGATATTATTTGTAAGTACATAAACTACGTACAAAGACAGTGGTTTAAAACGATTATTATTTATATATTTATTACAAATTTGATTCTTCAAGTGGATTATATGTTTTGTGTAGCTTGGAATGAAAATTCTTTATAACTACTGGTTTAACTTTAAATTTATTAGTATGTACATAGACTTCCTACCAAAAATGTAGTTAAAAAACTTAATTTAGGTAAATATTTAGTACATTTTTCTACAGTTATTAAAACCGAGAATACGGATTACACATATTTCTCAAGTATATAGAAGGATACTAGCTACGCTAGTGATCCATAATCTGGAAAATATTTTCCTCTAATGATATAATGATTTTTCAAGACTATAAAGTAATAGTATAAATTTACAAAATATTCGCTTGCTATACATTTCTTTTGTCTCTGTTAAGTGGATTTGTGAATATTATGTTTCAATTTATTTATGTTTATACTATTATCTTATTTTCCCACTTCCACGATTATGTTTTAATTTATGTATATACTGCTATCGTATTTTTTCACTCCCAAATTTCCGCCCCATACAGGATTGTTTCCGATCTCTGATAACGAATTTGAATGACGTCATGTGCGTCAGGAATCACACCGACAGTCGAATTGCGACGAGAGGTGACAGACCAGTAGTGAGTGATTTCATAATCAGAGTGCACGCTGTATCACAGTAGCAATGCCTAAGAAAATCTAGCCTTTTTGGGAGGGGTACATAACAATCCTTTCCGATGCCGTGAAAATCATAGGAGTCTGCAAAACACGTGGTTTCGTTATTTCCTAGAAAGGCATCTTGTGTGTACCTAATAAGACTGGCAAAGCTCGGATGGGATTAATTCCAGAGTAGAAAAAGCAAGCAAATCCACCCTCCGTCACAAGTCGCCGCACATCACGAAATGATACAGATTAATTTCATTCCAGATTCACCAATCTTATTAAGTACACAGAAGATGCCTCTCTTGGAAATAATGTAACGTCGTTTATTGCAGGTTTCTTTTATTTTCACTTAACTGCACTTGGTATTGAAAAGGGTCGTAATGTACCCCTCTAAAAATGCTCGATTTTCTTGGAAATTTCTGCTGTGAGTCGCCATGCATTCTGACTATAAGATCACTCACTACTGGCCTGTCACCTCGCGCCACAGTTCAGCTGTCGTGTGACTCCTGACGTCATTCAAATTCGGAAACAACTCTGTACAACATAGAAGACCTTACTGCAACCGTGTATATTGGCTCTAATGTTACTGTAGAAATATCTAGCACTTTATTGATCAATTTAAATACTTCCGAGCTCTTCACCCGCACTTGCGCTTCGATGATGTCAGTATGCTTAGTCCAACTTCCATTCATTGCTAGAATAACCTCTAAGAATATGAAATGCTTAAGCCTACATTTTCCAATGTATGTGCAGCGTATGCCCGTATCTCAACCTGCTACATATCGATTCTTTTCTTAGAGTAATTTTCTTGCTCTTATCTCCATTAATCTCATACCCTATTGAATACAATAGTTATCTAAGCAGTCTAGTTTCCGTTGCAGTCATTAATTGATCGAGATGTCAAAAAGAGATAGTCTGCATAAAAGAGTGTAGGTACGGAGATTCCGTCTAAGACTGAAGCTTCAGATACGATCTTACCTAATATCTCTAGGATGTTATCTACGAATATATCAAAAAGTAAGGATAAGAGTAAGCAATTTTGTCTAACTCCTTTACTCTCTCTGAAACTTAGTCATTATCGTGCTTCACACAAACATACTATTTTCTCGTATATTTCTGATATAGTTCCAATGGTTGTTATTCTACCGAAACGAATGCTTTTTTAAAGTCGACAAGTGCGCAATGATAATTCTCTCTCTCCTTCTGTGTTTCCTTTATCGATAATTGTCTAAAACAGATAACTTTTCTGTTGTACTATATCATTCCATGAAACTAGCTTGAAGTTGACAAAGCCTACGATATTGAAGTATACAGTATCGACTTCCTAAGTCTCTCGTAGGCCCATATAACTTTACGATCAATTTTACCCACTGTTGGTAGAAGCACCACCCTCTTACAATTATCCGGCATTGTCATGTTTAGACACCTGCGTTTAGTTACTTTGAGTACAAGTTAGGTGTACATGGAACATACTAGCTTCTCATGGAACGGAGAGCTCTGACTCGTCTCCCCACTCCGTTTCGTCTCTTCACACCTGCTTATTCCTGCAGGCACTGAACAATGAGAATAGCACTCACAAAATATACCGTTAAGCGGATTTAAGAAGAAATAAAATATTTATTTAAAACCTCCTTATGGGCAAAAGAAGATTATTCTTACAATAAGTAAAACGCATGTACATTTTATATAGCTAGGCCTACTTTTTGTTTCATAATATATTTATATCCAAAAATAAAAACCAATGCTCATTATTTTCCCATATTTACAGTCTTTTTAACACTTCAACTGCACTTTTTAAATTAAAAAAAAATAAAAAAGTATCAAAGTGAAAATGTGTTTAGAAGTAATATATCTTATTGAAAGGATTGAAATTTGAATATTCACAATTGAAATAAAATATATTTCCGCTATGATGTTTCAACTTTTGTTAGAAACATTTGTAAACTTCTTCATCTCCATGTATTACCATTTCTAATGCCAGATTATGGAAATTAATTATAAATAGGCCTACTTGCTTTACACGTGAACGTTGTAACTGGACGCATCCTATGTATGTACACATGTATAAATAAATAAGTGAATACCAAAATAAATAAATAAATAAGTAAATAAATAAATAAATAAATAAATAAATAAATGCTGGAAATTACAATGAAACAATAACTCATAGTAAAAACAAAATTTTTTACACCTAATACTTGCTTTACGAGTCCATACACATTACAACGAGTGACTGGAAACATTCTGTGTTTCAAATGAAAAAAAAAAATGTCCTTTCTGATAAAATACGTTTTCTTCTTTCTTAATGAAGTGCTCGCTACCAAATCCTTCTATTAGAGCCTAGCTTTTTTTTTGTTTAGGTATGTTCGCCGAACAGAAAGCAGACCTTAAATGTGTACGACGCGCTATACTCCAAGCATATCTGCATTGTTGCAACAGGTTGCCTGGAGTCTCTAGGAGCCGGTAGCCAAACCAAGTCATGTTCCTCCTTTTGTAGATCAGCTATATAATCTCCGATGTCCATTTACTAGGATAATTTCTTCTCATGAAAATTTTGTTAAACATATCTGTGATTTTCGTTGTAAAATTCTGTATATTAATGTACTATTTGGAAGAAAAAAAAGTCTTATTCTATCTCGTCTTTACATAGAGCTTTTTTTATTTTAAGGTACTTATGTCTTTAGTCACCTCGTCCATAGTAATTTCCGCATACAATATATCATTTTCAGAAACTTTAATCATTGAGTGCAAACTAATACACAGACCACGCAATTCTCCAACCTCCTCATAAAGGCTACCTCCTGAAAGTGGCGTAACTTAAGCGGTAGGGCGTTTGCTTGCTCTGGCGTGGGATAATTTTATTTACACATTTGTCATTTCGTATAGATCTAGATTCTCTTAAACTGAAGTCTACGCAAGTGACGGAAGATAATCGATTATTGGAAGCTAAATGTTGGTGACAGTTTTGGATTTCGGTAGAGGTTCTTGTATGAATGCATCATCATCATCATCATCATCATCATCATCATCATCATCATCATCATCATCATCATCATCATCATCATCATCATCATCATCATCATCATCAAATGGCCAACCTGGCCTTGTTTCTCTGTCAGGCCGGTTTCTCTTATTTCAAAGTCTTGAGAAACATACATCACATTTCATACGTCCTCTTAGTTATTTTTTACATAATGACGAAAAACCATAATCGCTGATTTTTTTACACATACTGAATTTCACGTTCAAACGCCATTTTGTTATGAAAGTATAACACGTATTGCTATGGCATCAGAATTGTGACGAAGTCTGTTGCAGTAACTTCTATTGGAGTGCGTTGTAGGTGGGTTAGTAAAAGACCTAAGACCAAGGGCTGCCAATACTTAAGTTTATTAATCAATCGTGAAATACAAGGCGTAGTACAAGTGATGAAATGAAGATGATGATGGTTACTCGTAGCCACGTGGGCCACTCGTCGCCCTCCTCCGCGCTTCTGGAGAGCTACTGTAATAATAATTATTAAGTGAATGAGATCTCCAAAGATCACCGCGCCTTTTTATAGTGACGCTACGGTGAGTTTTGAAGTCCGCGTAATCGCTTCTACTCGGCTTGGCGTCCCCACGCTATAACCAGTGCAATGACCTGATTCTGGACTTTTAAAGACAAGCCCTTAGTCATTAATCCCAGTACATACAATGACTCAATTAGTAATTATTGGTCAGGTCTGCACGTGTTATGAGGATGGAATACATTTTAGACTTACAATGTTAACAATGGTACTCTTAACATTAATTACAATCATACTAATTACAATATCAATCACAATCATACCAATTATGTCCCTACAATAAGTGGCGCTTATCACGGAATAAGTGGCTGACTTTTCAAAGGCCGGATCCTGAAGGTAGGCTATCACAGATTTATATAGGCCAATTGTGTGCCCTATATGAGATTCCCCTTCCAAAACCTGCAGGTGATCTAAATGACTTTCTTGAATGCGATGCTGATGGGTGGGTCATCACACCAAAGTCATGATAGAATAAGATTCTGTACCCATACGAGTAATTGATAAACCCCAAGGACCGAGGCTCCATGCCCTTTGATCCTATATTAAAATCTGAGAACCGTACTAATCCAGAACTTTCCTATAGCCTATTTTTAACTATTTGAGTTGATAGATGGGACAGAAAGAGAAGAAGAGTATGACTGGGACGAAAGAGGGGAAAAAAGTACCCAGATATCACTCTGCGCCTGCTTTATTCACCATAAATTCCATCACGACTATGCCTGGGATCGATCTGAATGGAAGAGCAGCACTTCAGCTCTGAGCGACCATCAAAATTTTGCATAATTATAATAATAATAATAATAATAATAATAATAATAATAACCACATATTTAAAAACGTCGATGTTAACGTGAATGAATATGAGATTTGTTTCGCAATGGCATTGTCCACCACAGATTTCACAGAATCCTCGTAGAGAATGAACCTCTATTCCTGTTTTAGGATCAGTCAGCTGACTGACTCCTCTGGTCTTACTGATCTGATTCAGATGACTTGGCCTAAAAGACTTTCTAGCACAGCCCTGGGCACAAGGGGTAGTAAAACGGAACTCACTCCCATCCATGTCCTTTTCGCTTACACTGCTTTATAAACAAACGTACAGTAGTCACTGTGATGGATTTCAGGCGACCAGCGAGAGCCAGAAGTTCGTAAAAAACTTATACCATCTGCCACTGAGCAATACTTACTTACTGTGTACTGGTCTCAATCGGGGAAGTTGGAGTGGGAAGTTAAGGGAAAATTTGCAGAGCTTCAATTGAGTTAATAGTGTCCAGGCCTGTTCTAACAAATAGAAATAGGAAAAAAATGTATTTAACTTCGACCGCATTATTTAACTACTATCATTCCATTTCGAAACTTGATGCTCATCAAAGATATCTCGGCTTTAAGTGGAGCCCGGATTTATATGTAAAATATGAGTATATATTGCATGAAAACTAATATAACATGAAAATATGGTTCTCTTCGACTAGGCCTATCATGACAACAGCGATCACTTAGCACACAAAATATTTGTTAGTGCATATGATGACATATTTTAAGATTTATTTACATTTATTTTCATGTATATTTTCCTATTTCAATATAAAAATAGCATATTCTGGACATATTCTGGAATATTCTGATGTATATTTTCTTTTTAAGTACAAAAAACGGCATATTCAGCAATTATCAGAAGCTTAATGAATAAGGAATGATTCACGCCCTGTAGAAACGCGGCATTATGCTTAGCTCATTTGTTTTAGTATCACGTGAGTGAGTTATATTTCGAACAATTAAAAAAATTGGAGCACAGTGTTTTCAAAATGTTATTTATACTTTCACTCCTGAAATAAAGTAATTGCAAAAAAAGTTTCTGAAAAACTTCAACCCTTTTGTTTGTAAGATAGAAAAATTGTTATGTGGTGAAGCAGCATAATTAAAACAGGAATTGGCACAAGAAGAAATATGGAGTTTATCCCATACACCTTTGGCTTCTTGTGATATGGAGACGTCATTCTCAATACAAAAAGAATCTTTTACGAGTATTATAGGCGCAGGAGTTTCACTACGGGTAACATACAGATAACATTAATCGTTTTCTTCAAATTCTCAGCTTCAATGTGGGTAAAAATATAAATTTTATCGGTCTACTTACAGTGAAATTCAAGTTAGTTGTTTAACGTGTTTTAATATAATGTACAAGATTTTTTACAACTTTCAACAAATTGTGCATGTACTGACGTTAAAAGAACCTCCATCTTTTCACTCAATTTAAAAGGAAAAACATTTACGATTAATTCGAAATTCACATTGTATATTACAGTGCATATTTTAAGATTCTATAGCTCATTTTTTCAAACGTATATCAAGATTTATAAATGCATTTAAATCCGGACTCTAATAGAAAATATTAATAATATTAGTCATAATAAATTATCAACAGTAATCTCACTAGACGTTTTGATTATCTAGAGAAAATCAAAACTCGTGTGTGATTTACAGTAATTGACTATTACAATACTGAATGAGTGAGGTTTACAAAAGGGCACGTCAGCTACTATGGCTATTTGCGCCCTTATCTAAAATTATTCAAAAATAAAAAAATACAAACAATACAACAAGCTGAATGATAACATGAACTAAAAACGTTGTTACGTTAAAAACGTAGTACACAAATTGACTATTACACGATTATAAGAAAGTATATAAATATTAGATGAAGATGAAGTACTGTAATACAATAAAATATTTTATGCTCGATGATGCCGAAATGTAGTAATTATACACCTGGTAGCAGCCCCTTAATGGACCTCATTAAAGTACACCTATTCATTAAAGTTCAGGTGTTCCGCCAATCAGGAAGCACCAAATGAAAGCGCAAGTATCGATTTCACCAATTGCACAATAAATAACCTACATTTGAAAGAAAGTCAGTTCTGTTACTATAATAATTAGCGTTAATTGTAAATAATATTCAAATAAATTCAATTTGTCATCTCGTTTTTCAATGTATAATTCAATTTCAAGGTTATATCAAGATTAATGTTTATTTTACTCTCTAGATTATATCAAGGTCAATGTCGACATTTGTTTCTCGGAAAAAATCAATACTTCAGCTTCTGCGCACATCTCACAATTTACGAGGTAGGCTATTGCACAAGGTCAGTTCCGCTCCTCACTTAGATAACAATAACATGAATATTTATGCATAATTTCAAGTTAGAAATATGGTCGAGCATAAAAAGTCGTATGAAACTTGCCTATAATGGTAATTAAGACGCTCGTATGAAAATTATGAAACTCGCTTGCGCTCGTTTCATAAATATACTCGCGTCGTAATTACTACCATTATAGGCTCGTTGCATAATGTACTAAACTGACTTACTAAAATTCTATTTCATTAATGTTAGCTTCACCAAAACCTTTGAACGGAGTCGCCATTTTCAGTTGACTATCAATGTAGTAAACAAATGAAGATCGCAAAGCATGTTTTATAGTACCATAAAGAATTTGCAGTTTGAAATGTTGGCAAACAAAGAAACAAATGGTAGGCAGGTGATAAAAACAGAAGAAATTATATAAAGGTTAGAAGAAATAAAGTACTCTAATACAATAAAATAGGTATTAATAATTGACTTAGTAAAAATTATATTTCACTAATGTTAGTTTCACTAAAACGTTTGAACGGAGCACCCATTTTCAGTTGGCTATTTGGAAACAAATGATGATCACAAAGCATGTTTCATAGTACCGAAAAGAATTTGCATTTTGAAATGTTGGTAAACAAAGAAACAAATGCTAGGAAAATGATAACAACAAACTAATGCTGGGGAGGTGATAAAAACAAATAAGTACTAGGGAAGTGATAAAATTGCAGCGATAAACAGCCATGATATGTTTAGATATTTCCTTTCGCACCGTTTTATTAATCAAAAGTAGTATGACGTAGTAAAAGTGTAACAATCACCATAAATTATAAAGAATTCTCGCCCTGATTTTTCTTATAAATTTATAAATATTCAGAAGTTACACAGGTTTCAATCATGTGGCATGCAGTAATCCTTATATATTTGTACATAACAAGGGTAAACACAAAACAACGAACAAACCTTAGTCCTTATCGAAGGGAGATAAAAGCGTCAACTTTTATGTCATATTTTATTAACCGAAGTAATAGGAAGTTTTAATCAATGCGATATGGGAATCAGGTCCTCATTGGGATTACTTTTCTTAAAAAACGATCATGTGAATCAAACACGAGCTTTCATAGCTTGTATTGAGGTCGTCATATTTGCAGCGAATATATATTTAAAGTCCGGCTGTGTTAACTAATTTGATTTCCAACAGGAAGCTTCGAAAGCAATCAACCATTACGGCTAGTGTGGCGGCCGATCAAATACAACCATCACAAAGGAGAATGCAGGTAGCGAATGTAAACAGCGACCCGTAGCCTTTGTTTCGGGGTCATTAGTTCATAAAGGCGTCGCATGGTGGTACCACTGTGCCGAGGATGTCGTGATTTTTTTTACCGCAAACTCCTGTCAGTTGCAAAGTTAGGCAACCTCGTTCGTGAGAAGTCGTCGGTCTATTAACTGCATTTCAGTGACGTCAAGAATTTCAGGTGAGTTAATTATCATGGGGAAAACTTCTTCGGCACCAATCAAAAGTTTTAGAATGGAGAAATAACAAGTTAATCATTTTACATCTAAAGTAGGTTATCAGCAAGCGTGACAACTCATTGGGGGGTTCAAAATGCATACATAACACATTTTTTATCGTCGTCTTCTATTCTGTGTAGCGGAAGATGGTAATACAGTGTGTTGTGAATTTGATCCAAGTACTGACACAAATCTAAGCTCTTACATGAAATTTCAAATGTTTTGTATATTATTACGTACTATTTACACACTTATGTCCGGAAAATATCTGATATCAAGTGGACAATAAAATTAGTCAACTACGAGGGCTGATCAAGAAAGACTAAGACTGACTTTTTTCACAGATGTTCATTACTAAGGATCGGATTTATGGATTTTTACCTATTTCTTTATTACTTCGAAACTCATAATTTCTTGGATAATTTTACAAATCATGATAATAAGTCATATACAGGGTGTAAGGGGTATATTAAGTGATGATTATTCATGCCATAAGGAAGAAAAACGTCCTTACAATTTTTTTCTAATTTCAATATATTAAAGTTTACAATATTAGCGTTTGGCAACGTTGCTGGATGGGGAGGAGGGGGTTTAGAAGTATAATGTACAGCTCAAGCGGGGAGGAGGAGGTTTAGAAGTACACAGTACAAACGGGTACAGACATACCAGTACAAAACAGACGCTCTGTTCTAATGCATTGTGAATGACTTTGTCGAATATCCTGTACAGTACTACTATCCGCTCGGCAGTAGAGCTATGAACAGGGAGCTTGAACTCAGCTGACCTGTACTTACGTCTGTGCAGACTGCTGCTTGCTGAACACGTTGCCAAGTCTCTCACGCCAGAATATTAGCAATTAACAATTTAAGCATGCACTTTTATTTAATTTCACGAAAACGTAATAGAACACACAAATATTTATTTAAACTAATATTAACTCTTTGCTAGATGTATCTACTGATGTAATTGTTTTCGTAATTTTAGTAACAATATAAGTAGTATAACGCAAATAAAATAAGGAAAATTTTTTTTTCTCAGAAAACTATCAAGTTTGACTCTATGTTGCATGGACATTTTTAATTCTGTAGACCGTCCCCGACGATTGTTAAAAGGGGGCACTTATACCCCTTATACTCTGTATATAAATTATGTTGAACCTAAAAAAAAACTAAATTATACCTTAAGAATTAAAAAACCTAAATCATGATTGATATATATTTTTCTATATTCACTGCGTTTTATATAAATTCAATTAGAAATTTCAATAAAATTTATTATTTTTATTCCCTTCTGCACTGGAGAAAGCGACCCAATCTGTGGTTTTTACTCCTTCAGACTTTTGTTGTTTTGGATAAAATAATTAACAGGGAATTCCGTCTTTCTCTTACAACGGGCCGTCCTTCAGAGGCTTCACCCTCTCAAGGGCAATGATTGGGACTATATGTATTTTGAAATTTCCACTGACCACAGATGTGACATGCCAGTGGAAGGATATGAAGTGACTGAACTTACTCTTGAGGTCAGTGAACTGTGAAAAAGTAGCACTGTTAAAATTCGTGAAGTTTTCGGACATGTACCCTAATAGAAGATTGATCTTGCGTGTGCGGGTATGAGCTGTGAACTTTTCTGAGGTCTCTGTGCAGTCTGTCTTCGGTGTTTCTGATGTTAACAAAGAATTTCTATATTTTGTGTTTTGTTAAGCTGCGCCAAAAGAAATGAAATCACATTTATTATACATTGGATTGGAAATCATTCCATCTTTATCACCGAGGGAAAAGTTATGTTATTTAAAACTGACTGGAACTGTACATTTTTAACAATCCGGCAATTTTTGCGACTCCTTTCATAAAAAAAACGGAAAAACTATTTCATCTATTCCAATAACCTAAAATGAACTTCATAAAAACCTAAAAATCCGGTCCCTATTCATTACTCTACTTCTATGTTTACATGATCTTTTCCAAAGTAGTCCCCTTCTGCTGGAATGTACTTGCTATAGCGCTTTTTCCAGTCCTCGAGCACATGATGCAGGCCATTTTTTTTGTCAGGCCGTTGGGAATCGCCTCACATCAGTTATCGCAGGTGATGAGTCATTGCTGCATCATTATGAGTTAAGGAAAACAAGCCTGCAAAGAGTGAAAATCGCCAGATTCGCCAACGGCAAAAAAAGAGTGGAAATTGTTCCATCTGCAGAAAAGTTGATGGTGGTCACGTTTTTTGACCAAAATGGAGTTCCCCGTCACACTATTGTTACAGGAGCATATTACAAGTCAGTATTGGCGACACTGAGGAAGCACATTGCAGAGACACGACCACAGAGTCTTCGGGATGGGTGGAGACTGCATCCTGACAATCCACGACCTCTCATCACGAAACAAGTCATGCAATGTCTTACTAAATTCAACATAACCTGTGAACCACATCCGCATTACAGCTCAATCTCGCTTCCTATGTTTTTTTTTTATTCCCGTCACTCAAGGCAAAGCTCCGGGGCTTCAATTTGAGAACTCTGAAGCAGTGCTCAAGAAAAGTGAGGCGATTCTCAAGCAACTGACAAAAACTGGCCTGTATTTTGGGTTCGAAGACTGGAAGAAACATTGTAACATATGCAATCAAGTAGAAAGGAGACTACTTTGAAAAAGATCATGTAAAAATTGAAGTAGTGTAATAACCATCTGTGAAAAAGTCAGTCTCACAAGAAAGGCTCTCCAAATGATAATGTTCTTTTACTACGATTTTTCTCTCATACGTTTCATTTCAAATAAGAAATCTCCCTATAAATTTTTACATCCGGAGAAAGCCTAGCCTTCGAGGTATGATTTTTCAAAATAATCGCTTGGCATTCGCATGTCCCATATCTTCATTGTCATTGTGAAGAAGAAAGTGTCTAAGGTCACAAATGTTTATGTATTGTCCTCAAAATCAGGGAAGTTTATGAAAAATCACCACTTCAAGTTGTTTCAAGAAGAATAGTCTACTTTCTATCTGTCATTGATCATAGCATTCTTTTGATAGACTCGTGAACCATTTTTCTCCTCTAATAATCATCAATAATCATTAATAATCAAAAAATATAAAGATAAATGATGTTGGTATGAACCATGTGAAAAACAATGAGGAAACAATGAAAACCGTTGTCAGCCTTTCATGACTATAAACTCTGGGATCTATATTGGCGCGACGAGTAGCTAAGCAACACGCGGTAACACTATGTGGTATCGGCTTATCGCTTCAAGGGATAGAAGGAATGAAGACTTAATATGAAGAATTCTAATAAATTACAGCGGCAAATGCATGCATGTAAACAGAGCTCAATGCTATTATTCAACATTGTAACGCACAGCAACCGAATGAATGAATGAATGAATGAATGAATGAATGAATGAATGAATGAATGAATGAATGAATGAAAGCTGTTATCTTCAAAGTAGGTAATGCATACTGCTAGCTTGGAAAGTCGAATAACAATTTAACACTCTATTTAATGTAATGCAGTGAGTTTTGATTTTTTTTTACATTTATGATATATATATTACGCATTTACGTTTTTTTTCGCGTCGTGTAGAATTTTTTTTTTTTTCGCGTAACATCACAATCTTTCCTGTAACTCATTTTGGGTCTTCAACTTATCTCTTTGTTTGTTATATCTATTAGACAGAACAAATTTCGGTTGTCGATCAGCTTTTATCGTGTCAATATATTATAAAAAATTCACCCTTGTTTCCTCATAGATTAATTATCCTATAGCATTCATTTAACATTAAATATTCACAGTTTCTCAGTGTTTCTTTGATGGTACAGACATCTAATGAAATAGTTTGTCAACATTCAGGCGTCCACACCTGTCGAGTAACGGTCAGCGCGTCTGGCAGCGAAACCAGGTACCCCGGGTTCGAATCCCGGTCGGGGCAAGTTATCTAGTTGAGGTTTTTCCCTGTTTTTTTGTTAAATTTTAACAAATGCTGGGTAACTTTCGGTGCTGGATCTCGGACTCATTTTATTGGCCTTATCACCTTCATTTCATTCAGACGCTAAATAACCTAGATGTTGATACAGCGTCGTAAAATAACCCAATAAAAAGACATACAGGCCAACATGCTGAAACATCCCAGAATTGTCTATCTGGTTCAATATGTTTGTGAATTTTACTGAAGTAATTGAAGTAGGTAATTTTATTTCTGATATTCAAGCCTGCTTCACAGGGAGCTTCTACCTGAAAGCCAGATTTGCATAATATATTCGTTACTGTACGTACGTTAACAGAAAGCCACAATTTAAGTCACACAGAACTGTGTGCACTCAAAGTTGGGTTCTGGCGTCTTGTCAGCCCATTTGAATTGTGTGGATATAAAGGGAATAATTGTGACGATGTCGTGTTTAGTTCCTGGGGTAGCTCAGACGGTAGAGCATTCGTCCGCTAAGGGAAGGGTCACGGGATCGATACCCTGTCCCGGAATAATTTTTTTCCTTGAAATTATTCAAGCCTGCTTTGTAGGAAGCTTCTACTTGAAAGCCAGATTTGCATAATTTTATTTATGTTATATGGTATCCACTTCTTCAGTGGGATTGGGTGATTAATTCATATTCGGATCACGATTATGCAGTGCTTAAATCATTATACTAAACCGCAACACACAGTCGCATTCTAACCCACATAAGTTGATTGTGCTATCCCACGCTGTGTATCGAGACAATTACACGTGCCCTTGGATCTGCCTCCTCCGCACGTCTTCTAATTGTTGGTGGAAGAAATGCTGATAAACATAATAATGGTAATGAAACAGAGAGATGATCACAGATAATGCCGATACCTATACTGAGGGAACAAGAGAACCACCTTCTCCGTTATGAATGCCAGTATGAAGTTCTCGAGGAATTCATCCCAGGACTAACGAAGGCACGAACCCGGACAACCTACATATCAGGCTCATGGGCTAATCCGCGAAGCCACTACAGAGGTCGTGAGGGAACTTAACAGCTGCTACTGCTACACAGCGAAATGATTTTATATCGATGGTGGATGATAAAATCTAGATTGTTGAATGTAATATCACGTAAATCCTTTACTTTAGAAAGAGAAGAAAAACAACAGGATATGCAATGGGAACTGAACCGTGCCAAACGAAAGCAATTGGAATTTACACTAAAGCGAAATATAAACTTTTTGACGTTGATGGAATTCGTTTTTGTTGATTTTGCATGGAACCGGAGATTAATTTAGAGCGTTCTCGAAAAAAAATGCCCTGTTTCTGGCCTGAGTCTCGAATGCAAGAGTCATACAGTGAGATCGAAATATTGAACGAGGGATGACTTAAGTGCGTTGTTATTTCACAATCAATGTTGTGCAATGTGCATCGTATTCGGAAACATTATTTGTTTGTTTGTTTTAAATTCCGTTACTATTGAGGGTATGGATGAAATAGAATTCTACGATTTGAAAACACAATATAAAGCTACCCTGTAAAATACTCATATATATATTTTTTAATTTAAGAGTAGAGTATCTTATTTGTGTGTAAAAACAACAAATTCTTCCGCTGCACTTCAAAAGATTCAGTATTATTTTTAGAAATATTCAGTACAAAATGACTACGTTTGCATATATTTATACCATTCGAAACTTATTGTAGTCACCCGGTGAGGAGTTGGGAATGCTCCTAGCTCGAGGGTTAGTACTCGCGATCCGTTGTGACCCCATAGGACAGGAGTCGTCATCTCAGTGCACTATGGTGCAGGCACAGTTTGCTCGCTGCTCAGTTCTATCCCTTAGACATCAACTGTGCAGCAGGAGTGGGGGGAAGGAATCAGGTGATGGCAGTGGCGTCCGTTCACTTGTTCAACCCTTTTAATCAGTCTTTAATAACACTAGTCTGCGATGAAATTCCTGCCTCCAAGGTTTTAATGTTTTTAGGGTATTTTTATCATGCTGAAATCAAATTCAAAGCCAAAAAGTTCCTATCACGTACCATTTTTTTGTTATTTTAATTTTCTTATAATACATTACGACAATTTATAGCGTAATTATTTAAACTGTAATACTTTAACATATGTAGGTTTAGTATATTAGGATATGAAAACCAAAGTATTCAACATATTTTTAAGGTGTTTATATTGAAAACCTAGGACACTGGATGTTTCTTAGCAGATAGGGGGTGCAAGCACATAAGGAAGTTAGGGCGAAATAACGTGCAGCCTTGTTATTCTTTTTATTTGTGAAAGATAGAAATGTCAGCCACTCCTTGGTGAGAGACTGAACTCAACTCGTCTAGTTTCTCTCACATTTCATTAGTCTGCGTTTCATCTGGAAACGAAACGAAATCAGTTTGAAGCTTTATTGTGGAGTAGAATGTTGAAAGATTTTAGTTCCGTAAGAAAGTATTTACCATGTTGCAACGAGGATGTCTAAATAATCCAGACCACTTTTGTTATATAACTTATGTAGGATATACACATTGCCTAAGCAGAGATGTAATATTACAGATTTTGTGAAAAAGTCATGCCATGCGTATTTTGGAATCAAACTTGGAAACCAAAGTAAAGCTTGGGCACCACACAAAGTATGTAGAGTATACATTGAAGAACTTCCGTTATTTGATCAATTAGAGAAGACCGTTGCTATCTTTTGGAGTACCTATGGTTTGGAGAGAGCAGTCGAACCATAGTAATGACTGCTACTTCTGTTCGTGTGATGTGAAGGGGTACGATTCTAAACATAAAAATCAAATCGTGTATTCAGTTGTTCGGTCAGCCATTTTACCTTGTCTAATGTACCAATTCCTGTGCGACCAAAACAAACATCATTCTATTGGTACTGACAACGTGAAATAGGTTTTAAATATTTTTTCTCCGAAGATGATAATCTTGTATATTGCAGTAATGTGAAAGAATGTATGCTAAAACTTGGACTTCCAAACTATGACCTAAGTGAATGGAGACTGTTCATTAATGCTTCCAAGCGAAGTTTAAAGGATATCCTCCTTCATAACGGAAACATTTTTGGTTCAGTGCCCGTTGCCTATTCAGTGATCCATACAAAATCATACACAAATTTGCAACTGCTCTTATTGCGACTAGGCCATAGGAACACAACTGGCAAGTTTGTGATGATTTCAAAGTTCTTACTATGTTGCTGGGTCAACAATCTAGTTTTACCAAATTTCCATGCATTCTTTGCCTGTGGGATAGTAGAGCACGAGTTGATCACTGGACTATGAAAGATTGGCCACCTCGACAAAATTTGGAAGTCAGTTGTAAGAATGTTGTGCGCCAAAGCCATGTGAGTTCTTCTAAAGTTGTGCTGCCGTCTCTCCACATAAAGCTTGGCTTAATGAAACAGCTTGTAAAAGCTTTAAATAAGGAAGGAAGGTGTTTTAAGCACACATGTGAGAAATTTCCACTACTATCTGAAGCAAATTGAAAGAAGATATATATTTAATGGTCCTGACATAAGAAAACATGTTCGGAGCAGCATTTAAAAACAGTATGGATGAAAAGGAGAAATGAGCATGGATGTTGTTTTGCGAAGTTGTTTTAAAATTTCTTGGCAACAAGGATCCTAATTACCGAAACATTACGGCTAACATGCTTGAAGCATACAAGGAATTTGGTTGTAACATGAGTATCAAAATTTTCTATTTTCTCAGCTAGATTATTTCGCCGAAAATCTAGGATTTTTCAGCTAAGAGTAAGATGAACGATTTCACAAGGATCTGAAGGAGTTCCAAAGGAGGTACCAGGGACGCGGGAGCATCAGTATGCTTGGTGATTATTGTTGGATGTTAAAGCGTGAAATACCTGAAGAAAAACATAAAAGAAAGAGGAACAGGAGGACTTTCTCTATAAGAAGCAAGTGGTGTAATTTTTTGTGTGATATATTGTGCTAATTTATACATCCAATAGTGAAGTAAACAAGACAAAACAAAGCAAAAACACTCTAGCGACATGTATGAACAATCATACACATAATTTCAGCAAGTTGTGTATTTTAAATATTGTTTTTTGAATTTGAAATAAAAAAGTGAAATGAAAAAGTTTGTGATGAAATTCACGTAATTATAAAATACATTTAAAGTGATTTTGCAAACAAACCTGACGTGATAGAAGCAAACGGATTGAAAATTCGGATTCAGCACATCGACATTATATAAAATCACATTATTTAGTTTAGACAACAAACACAAAGTTGAAATTCGCAGGCTAGTGTAATTATAATAAACACGGAAGAAGCATGTATTTAATTTATTTTAAGAGGAACTGTGTAATACGTAAACCACTTTTCAGTTTAAGACAACAAACAATATGTATTTCTCCGTTATGTATTGTATCGGTTTTGAAAGTAAATAGTTTTTTTTTATATTAAAGTAAGTGAGATCTTACAGACTTATAGGCCTAATGCATTTTCACTGTTACGAAATATTAAACAAATCGAATCCATTAGTAATATTTAAATCATGTCATTCTATTCCTTTGTTCAAGTGTCGTCAATAAAATGAAATAAATTATCCATTTTTTATCTGACACTATATATCACAAAACCAATTATTTCTTATTATGTATAACATATGAAACAAATTATCGTTCCTGTTACAAGGCTAAAGTAGGCTTAAATTATTTTATTACAATGTAAATAACAAATTATAAAATTCATTTTCGCTGTTCGTTAGCATTGGTTTTCCTGGATTTTTAAATCACTTTTTAGTTTAAAACAACAAGCAAGTTGTACTTTTTCATTAGGTATTGCAGAGGTTTTGAAAACAAATAGTTTTTTTTTCATATGGACATAATTGAGAACTTAGAGACCTATAATGCATTTTCATTGTTACAAAATATTAAACAAATCGAACCCATTACTAATATTTAAATCCTGTCATCCTATTCCTTTGTTCAAGTGTCGTCAATAAATTAAAATTAATTATCCATTTTTTATCTGACACTAGCCTATATATCACAAAACCAATTATTTGTTATTTTGTATAAAATATGAAACATATTGTCGTTTCTGTTACAAGACTGAAGTAGGCCTAAATTATTTTATTACAATGTAAATAACAAATGATAAAAATTATTTTCGCCGATCATTAGCATTGGTTTTCCTGGATTTTTTAATTCGTTTTTCCCTCATTAACTGGTTTATGTTAGGTGTCAATGCTCGTGTAGAATACAATCGAAGAAGACATTGCAAATCATGGTCAGAAAGTTGGCTTCTTTGGTGGGGTGCGTGAGCTTGGCTCGACACAATGCACACTACCACCTCCTCAGCCAGCGTCTCGGCGCTCCGAACTAGTATGCAGGCCAGTTGACGATGGCTGCCATAGGAGATATTCACATTGGATTTCTGGTAGAGTATCTAACTTAAACCTGAGGACAACACAATCGCAAACACACAAAAATACAATTCCTTAGCAAAGACGGAAATCGAACCCGAAACCTGTTTAGGAGTCAGCGCCGCTAATCACGAAACCAAGAGACTGGCCAAGGGCAAAGATAAAGCGTAAATAAATGTTCGTTCATAAATTATTTGTGCCAAGATAAATGAGTGTAAATGGGCTAGATGTAAGTTCTGGCTCTTCTGTTCCTGCTGTTGTTGATGCTTCTGAGGATCCTCCCAAGGTAAGGAGACAACAAAGTGTTAAAAAATCATTTTAAGTGCTGATATCTAATTTTTAACAATTATTTCCTTATAAGAATTTAAAAAAAATCATTTTAATAAAACACTGTGGAGGAAGTTCAGATAAAATAATCAAAATAGACATAATTTATACGTAATATACGATCTCTCAATTGTGCGATCCAGGCAAGCCTTAGCCCTGGCAACGCTGTTCCGAAGTAAATTTCCGCACAGTGACAGAGCAGCAACTGAGTACATCAATTTGCTGTTGAGTGTACTACCGATATCGCAAGCAGTCGAGTTGATTTATAAACACGCCGCCGGTAAAGATAGCTTTCGCGAGTAGTATCAATTTATTCTTTCTGCTCCTAACCTTCAAATTCACAAAGTATCCTATAGGATACAACTGGTTAATATAAATCTATATATATATATATATATATATATATATATATATATATATATATATATATATATATATATATAATTTGAACTGATAATGGAATTTACGGAAAAACGGCTGAACGGATTTTAATGAAGGACTCCTCATTTTGAAGCTTGGAACCAAAAAATATTAAGAAAAATGGTAGTTTTCAGTGAAATGTCAATTTTCCTACATAATTTTCTTATTTTCCAAAATCCATCTGTCATCTGTTTTGAGAACTAATAGCTTTTCAGAATAAGACAGATACTAAAATAAACAATATCATGGAGGCCGTCCACAGCGGAGTAACGGTCAGCGCGTCTGGCCGCGAAACCAGGTGGCCCGGGTTCGAATCCCGGTCGGTGCAAGTTACCTGGTTGAGGTTTTTTCCGGGGTTTTCCCTCAACCCAATACGAGCAAATGCTGAGTAACTTTCGGTGCTGGACCCCGGACTCATTTCACCGGATTTATCACCTTCATTTCATTCAGACGCTAAATAACCTAGATGTTGATACAGCGTCATAAAATAACCCAATAAAACAAAAAAATCATGGAGGCCATGACTCCAGAATTGTCAACAGATTCTCTGACATAATACCAATAGGTCGATCTTCATTTGTCTCTACATCGGTTACTAAAAACTTCAAAACTTATTACGAAGGTTATATCACGAATAAAATTTACAGATTAGATTCCATGTTGTGTAATTTTCTTAGTACAGCTATGTAATGTGTATAGATTATTAAAAACTACAAAGCTGAAGAAGATTTGTTGAAATTATTTCCAATAAAATGAAATATTACAGGTAACTGTATGGCGTAGTTTGTCACTGATACACATTGATACTATTATTGATGATATTAAAATGAAATCTTTTGGGGTTATGTAAGAAAACGTAGAGAATAACTTACATTAGATCTTCATTTCTATAATTTTCTGAGTAACGGCTATACACACATATGTTACTAAAAGCTACAAATATTACATAAGATATAAATACTTTTATAGTTATACATCAAGTGGTGTGAGTTTTTTCTGATATTAATGGCGGTGCGGTGTAGATATGTATGTGTGATTCGCTAATTATCCTAGGTAGAGGCATTATTAATTAATTGAGTCATGCTTCCTATTCTGCTTCTTTAAACTGTATCAAATTTACATTCCTTTGGTTTAATCGATCAGATTCGTGAACGCTACCAAGCACATCATTTTACTGTACGAAAAATAGCAGAACATTTTATTTCTTGCTGACATGACGAGTTAGTTTATTTCCCACAACCAGCAACGAATAAAAAGCTGAAACAGTTAATGATTTTATTTACGATTTATATTATACGATTCTACAACTCTGCTACAGCATCCGCCTCATTTTCAGCATCTTAACAGTGGATATCCCACAACAGCCTCTACTGTTGAAAATACGTGGGAAAATACGTACATAACTTATATCTCTAATGTCAGCGAGTACTCTACGAGCTTATGGCCAATAAATATGTCACTGATTGAATATTATTATGCTAGCGTTTTAACGTGGCGAAAATGATGTCCAACATTTACTGGTATCTAATGCATTCCAAAATGTCATATTCTTGTCAACAATCTGCAATGACCTGAAATAGATACTACTTCACTCCTACATGAAAAAACCGCTGATTGTCTTGATATTGATAGGCCTATTTGCGTTTCCGCATTGAAACTCAAAGAAATAAAGATGGATATGTCCAAGAAAAGCATTTGGCATAAAATCAATTCTGAGGGAAGTTAAAAAAAAAAAAAAGATACATTTGACAAGGTCAAACTTCATTGAGTTATTACGTTGCTTTCAATGTTACATATTTCGCGAGTATGTTTCATTATTATGGAAGCAAATAACTTTCAAAATATCTAATATTCTTTCTGGAAAATAAATCTGAAAAAAATCTGTATTTAAACTTCTAATGAACTTACAAGTAGCCTAAACCTTCACCAGAGGTAAAAAAACAATGAAAATGAAACATATTTTTGGAATCAGCATAATAAACTATGAATAATCCTAAAATTTCGTAACTCGACTGCAATTATCAAGTGCGATACACAGCGCAGAACACGAGGCTTCAAGCAGCAAGAAAACATACCTTCAACTAGTGATTAATGCATAAGAAAGATAACGACGATGCGGTCAGCATGTTACTTAACGCATCGTATTCCAGAATCTGATTTGTTTTTATCCACAAACATATGTTGCACAACAGTGATAGCTAATGCAAAATGTTGGAAAAACAAATTGTCAGTACACCATCCGCACTTTATACAGGCTGATTTTGCACATATCGTACATATTCCTTGTACATTTCGGTTACAGTACTCTGTAGTGTTTTGAAAACGTTGTCCACTTCTGGATCCCAATTCAGCTAACACCCAATCATACCCATGCGCCTGTTGGAATCGTGGAGAAGGAAACTTCTGGTAAACAAGCGACTGTAGTTTCAGTATATTGTTGCGTTGTTGTAATCTATCAGATGAATCACCAAAATCTACATTATGAGAAATGTGTCAAATCATATGCTTATACATTCTAAAAAAGTATCTGTCCAAAGATTGCAACTCATAAGTCGTATTTGGTGGTATGATTTTAACTACTAGTTTTTCAAGACCATAGTCCCCTTCTTCTAACAGTTGTTTAATTGTATTTTCGTCGCAGTGGACACCATACGAGTCCAAAAGCAGAAGACTGCAAGTTGCAGAATTAGGAAGAAATATTTCTCGTAAGAATTGTATCCATATTTTTTGATAATTTTTTCCGACGAAATCCATTTTACTACAAGGTTGTCACTCTGGAAAATGCGTTCCGCAACTCTTTGACTTATACTTTTCGGTTCTTGGAGAATAAGTAGTAACTTTGGCATCAGTTTTCCAGCTTTAGAAACCACCGGAGTTATAATTAGTGTAGGAATGTGTAGCTGCCCCCTTGGATTGCACGACACCGTACACTTTACTGGTTCCTTGACGTTCTAATGTTCTGCCGAAAGGCATTTCCTTATGGAACCCACATTCGTCTGTATTAAACATTTGATCATCATTGTACATGTCCAAAATCATACCACCAAATACGACTTATCAGTTGCAATCTTTTGACAGTTGACTTTCGTGTGTTAACCACGTGAAGTTATGCTTCATACTGCTCCATGACCTATGGTTAAACATTTTGTTTTTGTTTGTCGGTACACCTGACAGAATCCAGTACTCTGTTACTTCATATTTTTCTTCAAAGTCAATGACTCGGGATGTTTTGGGAGGGAACGGAGCGTATTGAGAATCGGAACTTTGTGAAGTACTTAATTCCTCTTCTGACGTAGTATTTGTTTTTTCAGTCTCCCATTCTCGTACTTGAGGCATGACATTGTCATCATTTCATGGTTCATTTTCATCAGTGTCCAGAGTATGACTTTCTTCAACTGCTTCCGATTCATAACTCTTTAATAAGTCATATATATCATAAACAATTTCAAGTTCCTTCCGCGACATTTCACTGTCTCTTTATAACCCTCTTCATTTAGTTTATCCAAAATTTTAATCACTATATTCACTGGGTTCATCTTCTTCAGCTCACTGCACATAGCATTACACAATAAACTCAAGGTACAAACTAGCTGACAGCGCGTCTACAGCAGTACTGTCTTCGCTCTCGCGTCTAGCATTGCTGCGTGGTATAGTTGTTTGCAATCTAAGTAGCCCATGTCAACTTGATCTTGATTGGTCGCGATCTCTGGTGTTCATTGTGTTCGAGTTGTAAAATTTACGTATTTTGCATTGCTTTTAATGCTTAATCGAATGGTAATAAAGGTAAGTCTTTGTTTTTTTACCCGACCTGAAGGTTTACTTGTTAGTCTGCAGCATTTGCTGCACAAGCCACTAGTCTATACATATAATTTGAACTGGTAATGGAAATTACGGGAAAACGGCTGAACGGATTTTAATAAATGACCCCTCATTTTGAAGCTTGGAACCCAAAGTTTTTCGGAAAAATAGTAGTTTTCAGTGAAATGTCAATTTTCCTACATCATTTTCCTTTTTTCCAAAATCCATCTTTCGTCAGTTTTGAGAACTAATTAATTGCATTCACGGCCGACTTGATGTTCGCTTCCTTAAGCGAAAAGAGCACAAGTCGGCCGTGTTGCATTTCAGAATAAAACAAAACACACATTACAATAAATAGGCTATTACACGAAGGCCATGACCTACAGGATTGCTGACAGAGTTCAGACGGCTCAGATTCTTTCCCATCATAATGACAATATGTCGATCTTCATTTGTGAAATTTTTTGATAAAGTATAAAAAATAATTTACAGGTCTGATTCTCTGGTCTGTAGTTGTCCGACTACAGCTTGTATTGGATATTAAGAACTACAAAACTTAAGAATGCTTGATGACATTATTACCATTAAAAATGAAATATTATTATAGTTAATGCAACACATACTGATATATGAAATGAAACCATTTGGGGCTTTATGTAAGTAGGCGCAGAGAAAGAATATTTTATATTAGATCTTCATTTCTATAATTTACCGAGTAACGGCTATAGGCCTATATAAACTTATGTTACTGAAAACTATAAAACTTACGTAAGGTAACAATATTGTTATTAAAAATGAAATACTTTTACTTATTAATCAAGTGGTGTGGGTCCTTTTCATATATGTAATGGCAGTGTGATATAGATATTTATATGTCTGATTCTCTAACTTGTAGTAATTGAGTCATGCTTCCTATTTTAGCTGCGTCTTTAAACTTCATCAAAATTAATTTCATATTCCTTTGGTTTAATTGATTAGATTTGTGATTGCTGCCAAGCATATTTTGTTGTAGGGAAAATAGCATGCCATTTAACTTCTTGCTACCGTGATGAGTAAGTTTATTTCCCGCAACCAGCAACAAATGAAACACTGAAGCTGCTAACGATTTACAATGGGCAATTTTATTTAGGGCGCATATAAGATTCTACAACTCTGACATATCATTCGCCTCATTTTCCACATCTCAGCAATAAATTCCTCACAACAGCCTATATTACAGAAAATATACGGGATAACATTCATTGTTACACAAATTAATTCAGCAGTATTTGAAAGATGAGTATTGTCTGGAAGAAGCGCAAAAAATTACAATTCATAAGAAAAGACCAAAAGCTATTACTTATTGATAAAACAAGAGGCCTACAAGATTTTCTAGTCTCTTGATCATCTCAGCAAGATCTCTTAGTGGGAAAAAGTGATTCTGCCCTCTACATTTCAGGGTAGTTCACGAAACATGCAGCAGCTATACCAAGATGCTAAGTCTTTTGTTCAAAGCATGACAAACCTTACATTTTCTTAGCTTTCACATACAATCCGCAATGACCCGAAATAGCTACTGCATTACTCCCACATGAAAAACCCACTGATCATCCAGATATTGTTACTAGCGATTTCGCATTGAAACTCAAGAACTGAAGGCGGATAGGTTCAAGGAAAGTATTTGGCAAAAAAAAAAAAAACAAAAATTCAGAGAGAGTATGTTTCACTATTATGGAAGCAAATAACTATCAAAATGTCTGGTATTCTTCATTGAAAATAAATCTGAACAATTTTTATTTGAAATTTTTATGTATTTAGTTTGGAGCAATTGCTGCACAAGCCACTAGTATGCTATAATTTTAGTAGAACAATAAAAAATGGTAGGAAAATTAAATAACCAAAATTACACAATACTATAATATTGTACAACATATAAAATATGGACAATACGATAGTTGTTTTCTTTACAGTCCAACACGGTTTATTTATTTATCAGAGCTTCCTCAAATTAGAGGCTGCCATTAGACAAAGCATACAAAACAATACAAGAACAAAATAGAAGATGAGAGCTAAAAGAGTAAGAAAAAGGCAAACAAATACAGAAACAAATAATGTGAGAAATAAAGTTTTTCCAATTTAAATATTAACATTTCTTAGCGGCTTCGTTACTAAGATTGAGTTGTTTTTTTATTTTATTTTATTGGGTTATTTTACGACGCTGTATCAACATCTAGGTTATTTAGCAACTGAATGATATGAATGTAATAATGCCGGTGAAATGAGTCCGGGGTCCAGCACCGAAAGTTACCCAGCATTTGCTCTTATTGGGTTGAGGGAAAACCCCGGAAAAAGCCTCAACCAGGTAACTTGCCCCGACCGGGATTCGAACCCGGGCCACCTGGTTTCGCAGCCAGACGCGCTGACCGTTACTCCACAGGTGTGGACAGATTGAGTTGTTGAGGATACTAGGAACAATACTATTTCGTATTGTCTATAATGAGGCGATAATAGAGATCCTAGTGGTTAGCAACTAACTATGGATGCATATTTCCTACGTATTGAGCTTCGTGACTGTATATACTAGACTGTGATAGTATCACATTTACAAATGACTTTTAAGGAAACTGGTGGTTCATTTCCGCCCTTACATAAGCCTTCCATCGGTCCCCATCCTAAACAAGATTAATCCAGTCCCTAGCATCATATCTAGGGATGGTGTTATACAGAGACATCATTTTATTTTTACTTCAATTTTTATTGTATCTGAGTTTTTGAATGTACTTCACTCCCACCCCCTCTACTAGTAAACTTACAACCGTCCTCCACACAGAACCAAGACCGCGTATGTAGTGCTGAGTTAGAGAGTATAGTACGTTCCAGAAATATGTTCGCGTTTTCCAGTGACGAAAGAGCTTTCAATATTGAATCATATTTTCGCACAGGTACTGTCGTCCGTTTGCCTACGCCGCATCCCGATTTCCCCATCTGCTTCTGTTCGCCCTTCTGTAAAGTCTAGTAGCTGGGCTGTCTTAGCTCTTTTCTGAAAACATTAATTTCTGTTAGGAATTGGACGTCTACGTAATATTATACAACTGTTTAAAATAACTTAAATAAAAGGGCCTCATTAAGTAATTAACTGTCACGTGATTTCCCCCCTTGCTACGACCCTGCGACAAGACCACTTGAACGGACAGTAGATAGCATTTCTGAGTAATTTTATCTTTTCGGGTCGGGCAGAAGTGAAAATTGAATTTACAGTACGTAAGGTAATCTTTTATAGAGTAGATACAGAATTATTTCAACATGAGTTACTAGTACGAAGGACGAAACTGATAATTTTAATTAGGTACAATAGTCTATAGTGCGATAATATGCACAAAAGAACTGAAGCCTGTATCGAAATGAACGGCCACCATTTCAAAAATGTGTTTAAATATCCATATTATGATTATTTTTCAATTTAACTTCATTCTCTATATTGTACGCTAATGTGCTGTAACAGTACAATATACACTGCATAATTAATACGTCCGAATGGATAGTTCAATTCGTGAGTAAAAACACTAAGTGTTAATACAGTACTGTATTTTAATTAAACAAAAACCTAATGAAAATTATCAAACTCAAAATTGAGATATTTCCTAGTTTACATAAATGGATGAACTACTTTTCTTCCCTCCTATACCTAGTAAAGTGATTTGTATTTTACGGCAGTATCATCGAACTCCAGTCTTGGAAGGGGGAGCAAGCTGTGTATCCGGTCCTAGACCTTTAATCCAAAGATTTAGCCAGGTTGATATTAAAAATGTTAGTAAAAATAAAATGATGTCCCTGTATTATATTTAAATGTTTTTCGTATCGTACTTATTACATGCAAATTTTTCAGGTAAAGCTCCCTGTGAAGCAGACTTCAATAAATTCATGGGAAAAATTGTTCCGGAGCCGGGTATCGATCCCGAGACCTCTGGTTGAACGTACCAGCGCTCTACCAATTGAGCTACTCAGGAACTCAAAACGAGACCGTGTCAGTTTTTCCACTTATATCCACACAAATCGAGTGGGCTGACAAGACGCCAGATACCAACATCGAGTGCACTCTGTGTGACTTGGAATAATTGTGGTTTTCTGTTAACTTACTTATAGTAACGTACAGTAGGGGAGAGTCGGGTAGTATCGGACATCGGGTAATATCGGACAGTGAGTTTCTTTCATCTATCACACGATGATAGTACCTGATTGACATGGTTACGTTTCTGTGATGTCGCATAGAGAAACGTAACCATGTCATTCAGGTACTACCATATGGTGGTAGATGAAAGAAACTCGCTGTCCGATATTACCCGATGTCCGATACTACCCGACTCTCCCCTATATATTATGCAAGTCTA
Organism: Periplaneta americana; assembly: GCF_040183065.1. Taxonomy (NCBI): domain Eukaryota; kingdom Metazoa; phylum Arthropoda; class Insecta; order Blattodea; family Blattidae; genus Periplaneta; species Periplaneta americana. The sequence goes on from NC_091124.1 coordinate 102,656,004, forward strand.
GTTTTACAGGTAAAGCTCGAATTTACTATAACTAGTTATGAAGTTCATTGTCTTAAAGTATTCGATAGATTTAATGTGCGGAGATTATTGTTAAATATAGGTTATTTAATGTAACTTCTGTGACTGAGGTACAGTAATTACTGCATATGCTACTCTCCTTCGAAATAAATATTTTTAATTCCACAGGCAATGAGAATTTGTCATACTTTTATTAAAGGTGTAGAAAGAAGCGCATCTAGTATACCTCGGGTAAGATTCTCATTGAAGAATTCTTTTCATTTACAACATGAGATAGCTAACTTACAGTTAATAATAATACTGTCAAGAAATGCACAGCGTTGGATGTTTTGTTACATGCTACTGGCGTTCGCCTTCTTACGAACATTTTTCTTAAATATTAAAGAATATTCTTTGCTTACCCGGAGCAGGTATGGCTCACCAGCAGATATTCATATACTGTACATGAATCTTTGATTATATTATGTCTTTTCCCAGAGGAAACGGGTGCTATAGGATGTGAGATATTACTCAGTCCGGAGGAGGAGTCCTCTCTGCTTTGTGATGTAGTCAAAGTCTCGTAATTATCCAGATACCAGGTGAATGCTCCCGCTTCCTCTTTGTAGTCGCACCTTCTAGCCTTTTCAGTTCTAACTCCAAGCGTGTTCCTAATATTATTTTATGCGGGGCAGATTTGACAACCCCAATCTCACTGCTACCGATATTAAATTCAATCTTGCAGAAAATATGTTTTTTCTTCTCTCAGAGACAACCATAGTACCCAATAATTTTTCTGACAAATATAAAATTTTGTCACTAAAAACCTGAACAAATTGTTGCATTGGAAAAATTAATTTTTCACTACTGCTTGCTTCATATACGGAAAATCTTACTTTCCAAGATGTAAGATAATATAGGTCTACATATTACATTGTCTCTGCCAAACGTTAATCATCTATATTAATATAATAATAATAATAATCATAATAATAATAAAAATAATAATAATGATTAAGGGTGTTTGAGAATAAGGTTCTTAGGAAAATATATGGGGCTAAGAGGGATGAAGTTACAGGAGAATGGAGAAAGTTACACAATACAGAACTGCACGCATTGTATACTTCACCTGACATAATTAAGACCATAAAATCCAGACGTTTGAGATGGGCAGGACATGTAGCATGTATGGGCGAATCCAGAAATACATATAGAGTGTTAGTTGGGAGGCCGGAGGGCAAAAGACATTTGGGGAGGCCGAAACGTAGATGGGAAGATAATATTAAAATGGATTTGAGGGAGGAAGGATATGATGGTAGAGACTGGAATAATCTTGCTAAGGTTAGGGACCAATGGCGGGCTTATGTGAGGGCGGCAATGAACATCCGGGTTCTTTAAAAGCCAGTAAGTAAGTAATAATAATAATAATAATAATAATAATAATAATAATAATAATAATAATGGGCACAATCTCACAATTTGATTTTTTTCATTCTTATTGCTATATTAATAGCAAGCAATGTAACTAAAGCAGTTTGGCGGCCAATCAGACTGATTTTTTAATATTGAAACGCGTCCTGCAAATTCATTGTAATAAAAAAATTTCGCTCTTTTCCAACATACTCAATTCTGAAGGAACTACTATGCAATACAAGGAGAACATTTAGACTAGAACTGTTATGATCTCTGAGAGAGTTCCCATGAGTAAGAGTGTCAGAAACTCCTGCTGTTATTTTGGAACAAAGTGTAGGCCTACCGATCTATAGTTCTTTTTTTTTTTTGAACTGTTATTTTCTCGGAACTGTTTCGAAAGTACTGTTATGTCTCTATCATAGACCCATCTACTGTGAATGTAGATTGTGCTCCTGCTTAGCTTCAGCTAGAAATGACAGACTGATAGTGTGATAATGAACTGAAGGTGATATACGTACTGTATAAAAGCAGGAAAAAGTCTGTGTGGTTTTTATTCACATTTTCAATTAGTGAGATTACTCAGGCTTCATCAGCAGCTTTCGACAGACTGTGCATGTTCGGATCCACACAGATATATGAACATTGTTTTCTCTAATGAAAATAAGTAAATCCCACCACATAACTAGCTAATCCATCTGACTAAAATCCACAAAATTTTCTGAGATCATGCACTGCCCAGATCATAGTGCATAATATTGAGCAATCAGTACGCAATAAAGAGGCTAAAAAATCTCGAAAATTAGCATTACAGAAGATTAGGAAATATTTTTACTAATGGTCATGCTTTAACAAAATCAAAAGAAAAAGTATAAATCTAAAATGCAGTATAGTATTTAGTTTTATTCAGCTTTCATTTCATCCCTAACTTATCAACCAATTGCTTGCATAAATGTAAATACCAGTATTAGGCATTGACATTACTTTAAGTTTAATTTGATTACTATGAGAAACATTTATTATCACGAAAAAGCAGCCACCATCGCAAGCCTCCGCTGTGCCCGCGGCAGCGAAACATGAGCGCAGCGGGCTTCAGAGCTGCCTGAGATGACGTCACAGGGCATCGAGTTGACGACCACCGGTCTAGGCCTTTCACGGGCTGTAGCGCCACGGATCTATGCGGAAAACAAATGACGATCGCAAAGCATGTTTTATAGTACCGTAAAGAATTTCCAGTTTGAAATGTTGGGAAACAAAGAAACAATTGTAGGGAAGAGATAAAAAATAAACAAATGCTAGGAGAGTGATAAAATTGTGCGATAAGCAGCCATGATTGGTTCAAAGACGTCCTTTCGTACCGAATTATTGGTCAAAAGTAGTATGACGTAGTAAAAGTGTAATATTCATAATGGTGTAGAAAACAAGGACTTATTCACTAGTGACAAAGTAAATTGTACCGGTACTGTGTATTAGACATTTTAAGTTACTAAATACCGTACTACTGAATTGATTGCGTTTCACTTAAGTTACTTTTTTTTCCTTCTCTTCTTTCTCTCTCTCTCTCGTTTCTTTTTTCAGGATGATTCAGAATTCCGTATTAGCGGGGTTCAGACTACTATATTATATGCAGACGATATGGTAACCCGGCCCAATTCGGAAAATGAGTTACAGAGACATGTTTCTCTTGTGATAAATATTTTAATGTTTTTACGATGAATATTTAGCCTCGAAATTTATGACCATCTGTAAGATATAAAATAGTAGTACAGATTAGAATATTAGAAGTAGCCTAAACGGGTTAAACGGGGCGCGGTTAAGGTGTAACGGAAGGTCGCGGGTTGATTTCGGATAGGGTAATGAATTTTTCCATTGATCTAATTCATTCTGACGCACTATGGCGCTGGGGTGTGCTCAACCTCTATCAGAAATGAGTACCAGGAGCATTTCCTTGGGGATAAAGGCAGCGGACACGTACGACTCATATTCCTACTGTCATTAAATGCCAATTATCTGTAAAGGTGGAAGATAACATCTCGCCAACCTCTGGACTGATTTGGCCTATCATGGGGCTCACTTCACCTTTAAATGGGTTTAACTGCCGGTATTCCTATAGAATGCCATCATTCATTCATTCATTGTTCTGCCCAAGGACAGGTCTTTCACTGCAAACCCAGCATTCTCCAATCTTTCCTATTTCCTGTCTTCCTCTTTGTCGCCTCATATGATCAATATACCGTACCTTAAAGTGGTCTATCATCTGATATATTTTTCTGCCTCGAACTTTTCTCCCGTTCACCATTCCTTCCACTGCATCCTTCAGTAGGCATTTTCTTCTCAGCCAGTGACCCAACCAATTCTTATTCCTCTTCCTGATCAGTTTCAGCATCATTATTTTTTCACCCACTCTTTCCAATACAAATACATTTCTTATTCTGTCTGTCCACTTCACACGTTCCATTCTTATCCAAATCCACTTAAAATGCTTCTAGTCGCTTCTCTTCACTTCGTCGTAATGTCTATGTTTCTGTCTAATATAATCCCACATTCCATACAAAGCACTTCACTAGTCTCTTCCTCAGTTCTTTTTCCAGAAGTCCGCAGAAGATGCTCCTTCTCCTATTAAAAGCTTCCTTGGCCTCATTTTGACTCCCCTGCAGCAGCTCATGTTACTGCTTATGGTACATTCTATGTACAGGGACATCATTTTATTTTTACTTCATTTTTTATTGCACCTGAGTTTTTGAATGTACTTCATTCCTACCCCCTTTACCAGTAAACTTCCAACCGTCCTCCACACAGAACCAAGGCCGCGTATGCATTCAAAGTCGCCTTACAGTCATAATAAACAGTACTGAGTGAGTATAGTACGTTCCAGAAATATGTTCGCGTTTTCCAGTGACGAAAGAGCTTTCATTATTGAAGCATATTTTCACACAGGTACTGTCGCCCGTTTGCCTACGTCGCACCCCGGTTTTCCCCACCCGCTTCTGCTAGCACCTCTGTAAAGACTAGTGGCTGGGCTATCTTAGCTTTTCTTCTGAAAACATTAATATCTGTTAAGAATTGGATGTCTACGTAATATTATACAACTGTTTAAAATAACTTAAATAAAAGGGCCTCGTTAAGTAATTAACTGTCACGTGATTTCCCCAGTTTCTAAGACCCTGCGACAAAACCACTTGGACGGACAGTAGATGGCATGTCTGAGTAATTTTATCTTTTCGGATCGGGCAGAAGTGAAGATTGAGTTTACAGTACGTAAACAGTACAATACTCTATTATACAGTAGGCACAGAATTATTTCAACATAGGTTACTAGTACGAAGGACGAAACTGGTAATTGGAATTACGTACAATAGTCTATAGTGCGATAATATGCACAAAAGGACTGAAGCCTGTATCGAAATGAACGGTCACCATTTTAAAAAATGTGTTTAAATATACATATTATGATTATTTTTCAATTTAACTTCATTCTCTATATTGTAATGCAATGTACTGTACACAGTGTAATATACACTGCATAATGAAACGTCCGAATGTGTAGCTAAGTTCGTGAGTAAAAACACTTATTGTTAATACAGTACTGTATTTTGATTAAACAAAAACCTAATGGAAATTATCAAACTCAAAATCGCGATATTTCCTAGTTTACGTAAGTAGATGAACTACTTTTCTTCCCTCCTATATCTAGTAAAGTGATTTGTTTGTATTTTACGCCATCGTACTCCAGTCGTGGAAGGAGGTGCAAACGGTGTTTCTGGTTCTCAACCATTAATCCAAAAGTATAACCAGGTTAATATTAAAAATAAAGTGGTGTTCCTGTATTTGAAGCTGTCCACTTGCTCTACTGTCTCATTCAGAATACGCAAGTTTACCTTCTTTATTTTTCTTCACATTACCATGGTGTTCGTCTTATTTTTATTTATTTTCATATAATAGTGTTCACAGCTGTCATTCAGTTCCAATAGCATATCCCTTAGTAACCTATCATCTCCTCTTCTGCTAACAACGCCATATTATCAGCAAATCTTATGCACTTTATTCTTCTTCCTCCTACCTATCACTCCTCCCATGTTCTGAAAACGGTTCTTTAAGTCATCATCATATGGAAGTGAAAAAGATATGCTAACAAAACTAATTAAATAAAGCAAATAATGACCATATTCAATACAACTTTCAAACTTATTTAAGTTAAAGAAGATCAACATTTAAAGCATACACATCCTTACTGTAGTTGTTCCGAATTTGTTGTACGGTAGCGAAAATTGTATACGCCTATTTCTAGAACAAGATTTAAAATTAGAAACTTTTTTTAAGAAAACAGCTGGATGCCTGATTTGTATCAGTTGTGAGGTTCAGACCTGACTTCGGACAGTTGACTAAACAAGAGTTTGTCAGACTACAAAATAAATGAAACTTTACAATAATTTGAAATTATATATATGTAAAATTTACTATATACTATATATATAATGAGTGTTCATTTCAAAGTGTATCATGACGTCACTGTTGTGAGTCTGCGATTTGAAGCGAGTTTCAGCTTTTATATCAGAGAAGCTGCCTATTAATCAAGGCGTTCAATCTGAACTTGAGAACGTGTATGGTATAACTTGAACGTCGTAGCAACAGATGGCGGTCTTAAAGTCTGTGTGCACTGCTCTGCCTGTGTGGTGCTACCATAACCTCTTTCGAACTGTGTTTTGCGCGGGCAAGTAGTACGCAGGGTATTTGTTATCATCGGTTGCGTACGGCAACATTCCACAGTACAAATCAAATGCTCCGTGTCCATGTTGACCGTCGAAGTTAATGTCAACAAATACGTAAGTAATCGTCTTAACCCTCTCCCCATATCCCTACAGTAAGAAAAAAATTCACCTCAGTATGTGTTTCCAAACAGTTCACATTCCTGCAACTACAGGTGTTACCGTACGTATTGGTAAGTACCCTTCAGAATGAACGCCGTACTTGCTAGGAAACTTCTCTGGCACATAAGTAATACGCCTTTGTGGAAGTGTAAGAAGATTGTATTCACTAGGCTAAACGGCTAGGCACATGACACACTTTGAACTGAACACGCCGTATATATACTGTATAGTAAATTTTACTTTAGAAAAACTATGAATTTAGAAGGAAAACTAGATAAAACACAGCGAATTAAGAATTGATTATAACAGAATTTCTCTAGAAATTTTTAAACGAACCACCTCATCTAGAATTGTGACGAATTACGATGATGGTCATAATGATGATGATGATGATGATGATGATAATGAAATTGTCATACGGTATATGTAGGCCTATATATAGCCTCTATGTATGTGTGCTTTGCATATGTATTCGTAAAAGGAAACTGGGAGTAGTCGTAAGCCGGATGACGCAACATAGTTTCAGCGATAAAGGAAAGTGTTGAGGGACGCTTCGGTATGCAAATAACAACACATATTTCTATATCTTTGAAAGCAGAGAAATCCCATAGGCATTATATCAATATTCAGGCTATCGACCCAAAAACCAGCAGCGTTCTAACCGTGATGTGTTCGGCAATAAGTATGCTGTGTCACGTAGCACGTAAACTTCTTTCAGTGGTGTCCTCGATTCATATTTCAAGGATGTCCAAGCGGAAAGTAAAAAGCTCGATTGTATAAATATTGCAACTCTCGTGACAATTAATGTTAGCGTAATTTCTTTTTGGACATCCCTCAATTAAGAGGCTGTCCATCACCCCTGAAATAACAAAATGTACAGTTAATATTTAGGCGAATTTACGTAAACAAAATAATGTCATATATTCAGAAATTTATGTTTACATTTAAATTTGCCCTAATAATTATTATTATAATTTTAATAGTTGTATCATATATAATAATTGCAATAGTTTTCTGCAAATATATTAATCGACTTAAAATACGAGAACAATTATAACATAAATAATTGAATAAATGGCGATCTTACTTAATTATGTAAGCATGTGTGGCTTACAGCTGTTTCGGTGTTACTTGATACCATCCTCAGAGCCTACTAGATCTCGGCGCTATCTCAACTTCGCTGCCTGTTGTGTGGGTGCGTTCGTGTGATGAAGAGTTGTGTCAAATAGTGTGTGTGATCTGAAATTGATCTGTGTGTTGAGAATTTGATTAAGATGTGTTTTAGTGTGTCTGTATATTTCATATTTTTCTAGTGTGTTTAATTTTTGGTTTTTGGGTTGTATGTGTAGGATTTCCATGTCTGCATTTATGTTATTGTATGTGTGGTGAGCATTAGTTTTGTGTTCGGCATATGTAGATGTATTGTGTCCTCTGGTTATTGCTTTAATGTGTTCTTTGTATCGAGTTTGGAATGATCTGCCTGTCTGTCTAATGTAGAAACTGTCAATGTAGATCTTGTAGGCTCTGAGGATGATGTCAAGTAACACCGAAAAAGATGTAAGCCACATATGCTTACATAATTAACACGAGTAAGATCGCCATTTATTCAATTATTTATATTCAAGTGTTAAAAATAGTGTACGAAAGATTCAACATGAATTATAAAATATGCTGCATAATTATTATAGGCCTAATGAAAAATTGGAAAACTTTAAGCTTTGAATTTCTGGCTATAGTTAAGCAGAAAGTGATCAATAGTCATTTTATACAAAATGTGCATATGAGTATTAATGAGTACAAAGGAACGTACGTCGAAAGGAAAACATTAAACTACATTCGAAATTTTTTGGACTCTATCGATAAATTTAAATATACTGTACATAAATGAATAATTGTTCATTTTATTGGTAAATACAACAAATCGCCGATTATTATTGGTGACGCGTTAAGTCCATTTTTCGGTGACAGGCGATTGCGGCCCGCGGTCTGTTTTATACACTAGTTGCGTCCCTATATTTTTTGGACCATATGTCAGTTGCATCCTTTACCATTTTACAAACTTAGGACTAGCCGTAATATCACCAATTTAAACGTTACAGGTAGGTTAAAAATGGTGTTTGTTGCATATTCACCATACAATGGTGGTAATGTTATTTTTCACCATAAAATGTATTAAAATTCATGAGTTTCATTTGACCATAAAATTACAATCGTATTGGTTGAAACCTAAATGACAGATTCCGGATGAAATCCAATCTTGTTATATCACCTTGCTGCAAATCAATCGTGCTTTTACGAATAAAAGCTCCTTTCTCCTTCCCTGCCTGTTTACATGGCAGAGCTCTACCAGTGCGTAGTTTTCAGAATGTTTCGCTTTGTATTTCTTTCAAGACCTCTATAAAATGATAAATGTTTGAGTGAGCAGTATAAAATGATACAGTTTCGAATGAAATGACGCACAGCCTTTAGTAGTCCTCATTGTTGTTGCTGCAAATTCTGTCCATACTGTTGATTAACACTTGGTCTGATTTGTTACGGTTGTGTTCTTGTTTGCTTCCAATGATTTCATTTTTAACATTCAACTTTATGAAACATTTAGAAGATTTCATGCAGCATGCCCAACGCGAAATATTGTTCTGTAGATCCTTGTGATGTCTAAATTTGAATATATCGATCACAAATAAAAGTCTCACTTGTCATTGACTCCACGGCCCGTGTATAACTCTTGTTTCCAATTTAACCTTTCCACTGTACATGACGTAGTAGAGCGCGTTCTACTGTTCTCCAACCAGGAGATAAACCGTGAAAGGAATGTGCTTACTATTGCGTCATCTATTGGAGCGAAGTAGATAGATAATATTAGAGTTATAACGTCAGTTTAAAAATAATGTGCTCTCCTGCATATGTTATTTCCTATATGAAGGGATTAAAAGACCAGGAAACTAACCGTGATCTAATTGTGTAACTAGGGTAGTATAAAAATGTATATATCAGTGTTATTGTTTGTGTAGTGAGAGCTAGCCAATAGAGATACGAATACCCACGTGTGTGACCATATGACATCTTATGACATCAACATTCATTCACAGCATCACTCCGCTCCGTCTTATTCCTTGGAGACTTTCTCGTGGTTGGAGTACAGTGTACAGTGCTTGATTTTGTCTTGTCGCAAAACGCAACTGATGTATATATTTTAAAAACCCTGGACGCAACTGACGTATTAATTTTTCGTCAACATGTTTTACTGGAACGCAACTGACACCGCCCTCCATTTTTATGAAAGGACTGGGCGAGTCTACGGAGTAAGCGAGTTTTCAAGTGCCATGCACAATAACACAAAATTTAGATAAGGATTGGTGTTGTTTAGGGAAGAAAAGAAGCTTAAAATATAACAGAAATCTCAAACGTAATCACATATATGTATAAATCATAATAATGGCCAAATGGAGTGAGCGAGTTTTGGGATCACACTCTTCAATGAAGTTATAAACGAAGAAATAAGAAGAGTAACGCAAGCTGAAAAAAGTTTTGCAAATAGGACTGAGAAGGAAGGACAGAAATATAAAGGACATCATTTCAGGATGAACAATGACAAGTGGCTAGTGTCACTTAGAAAACGTATACCACGAAAATCCTGGAATGTAGGCATCCTAAAAGCCATGGTGGATATGAACTTAACCCCTTCAGACCTGAAGTTATATTTAAAAAAATTGAAAAAAAAAAACCTGATCACATAATCATTCTGAAGATCCAACATTCCCAAATCAAGTCTTCACAGAAAATCAAAATTTGGGGACAATTTTGACCCCTGGGGCCCCAAAATTTTAAATTTTATTTTTAATTCAAGTATAGAAATGTTTCAAAAATAATATTCTCCATTTCTAACACATTGAATTTTTTTAAATATTTAAAAGTATCGAAGACATTCCAAAAAAGAAAAGAAACAGTGAACACTATAATGTACATCAGGCCTGAACGGGTTAAATGTGTAGGCTCTCAGTTATTCAACAGTATTAGGTGTAGAAAATTATAACCACGAAACTAGTATAAAATAAATACATTTGAGAGATCGAAAGAAATAATCTGTACACTTGGTCAAAATGAAACTGGCCGGCGTCTGAGAGACGAAGTTCGAATCCGATATTTCCGTGAGCGCTCGGGACAGCCAGGCTTTGTTGAAAAGAATGCGTATATTCTTCTAGTAGTTACAATGGGGAACATAATTATTAATCACTAAGATCTTCCGAGAAAATAATTCATATACCAGATTTAAAACAGACATCGTTCAGAATGTTTAAACAGTGAATATTATTACACCGTATAACAGGTTCTCAAGTGCTCGTTAAAATGCCGTTTTTATTGCAGTAGTAGTCTTAGTGTAGTGGTAGAGTGATAGCTTAAGTGTTCGTGAGGTTACAAGTTCAGATCTTCGTGGAGCTACTGAACATTTTTTTTTTTCCTTTTAAATGCATCAATGAAAATATAACAGGATTTCGTCATTTTATTTTTTATCCTTAGAATATTTTTCGCTTTATTTTTGTTAATAGAAACTTTTAACGCTAGATGGAAGTAACACTAAAGACGACAATTATGGGCCTTCATGTCCAAATTCTGTGTTAATTATTTCATTAATCCCTGCTGCTTTACATCTCTTGCATAAGGAACATTCAGTAAATATGTTGACGGTTAAATAATTGGAAATAATTAATTTGCATGTTGTGCTACAGGGAATATGATTATTATACTAATCTAAATCTGTGATCATTAGGGCCTAAATGCAGTAACTATAAACAAGAAAAAACCATAATTCTGATGACAATATATATCTTGATTTCCTGGAATTATAACGACAAATTTTCACCAATTTCGTAATTATCTGTAAGTAACATGAATTAACAGAAGCAAATTTATTTGACTATATTACAGCACACTAAAACGAGTTGTAAAAAATAAAAGAAAGGACAAAGCAAAAAAAAATTCACTACGGAGATTCGAACGTGAACTGTCTGCATAAAAGTTAAGTAGCTTAACCACTGCTCCACGCCAAGCATGAAGTGGAGGTATTAAAATGATGTGTTAATTATTTTATTAATCCCTGCTGCTTTACATTCTATTGCCAAAGGAACATTCAGTAAATATGCTGACGGTTAAATAATTGGCAATAATTAATTTGCAAGTTGTGCTACAGGGAATATGATTATTATACTAACCTAAATCCGTGATCATCAGGGTCTAAACGTAGTAATTGTAAACAAGAAGAAAAACCATAATTGTAATGACAAAATATATCCTGATTTCGTTGAATTATAACCACAAATTTTCACCATTTTTGTAATTGTAACATAAGCTAAATTATTTGAGTATATTACACTAAAACGAGTTGTAAAAATAAGAGAAAATGCAGAGCAAAAAACTCTCTACGGATATTCGAAGCATGCTGTGGAGGTAGCCCAAATCAGCGCCTTGTATTATGGAGTTAACTAAAGCGGCGCACCCGAAGGGACTTAGAAACTTTTAACTGCTCAAGAGGTCGACCAGTTTCATTTTGGCCAAATGTACATATGTAGAATTCTACCAGAGGAACAGAAAGGTAGACGTGTCAACAAATATTTTTGTTTCACGGATTAGTAGGGATGACATATTATTAGCAAATAATTTCAAGATATCTTGTTAGGAAATTTTAACAGCAACACCTGCAAAGAAAGTTAAGTAATATGGCTAAAACCCATGCATTGTATTATCTGTTCTTAACATCTGTTTAAAAAAACATATCGCTATATTTTGTGGATTAGCTCATTGCTAGATGGTAACTGAAATCAATTATAAATCACATGGTTTTTCTTAGAACGAGATATAAGAACAGTGAAAATTAAACCAGTTATGTACAGAGATATAAACAACATAAAAGAGCTATAAAACCCTAATCTTTAATATTTATAAGATCTTAATGAATAGCTTTAAACTGGTATAATATTATCTTTCTGAATACAAATTGTGGTTTTTACAAGACTGTGGAATATAGGTAACACTTCCTTACAAAGAACAACCATTGCTGGTCTTGCATGACATACATTTTATTGTTGTGAGGAAAGAATGTTTGAATAATTTATGACTTTAGAATATAGGTTGCATATCAAAGAATGATGTGTGATTCTTCCTAAGCTCCTGAGTTCGGTAATTTTCTTCACTCTATTAGCTTAATACTGATACTGGAATTTTCTTGTATTTACTTACTTATTTACTTACATATGGCTCATTGCCGCCCTCACATAAGCCCGCTATCGATCCCGATCCTAAGCAAGATTGATCCAGTCTCTATCATCATATCACACCTCCCTCAAATCATTTTTAATATTATCCTCCCATCTACGTCTTGGCCTCCCCAAAAGTCTTTTTTCCCCTCTGGTCTTCCAACTAACACTCTATATGCATTTATGGATTCGCCCATACGTGCTACATGTCCTGCGCATCTGAAACGCCTGAATTTAATGTTCCTAATTATGTCAGGTGAAGAATACAATGCGTGCAGTTCTGCGTTGTGTAACTTTCTCCATTCTCCTGTAACTTCATCCCTCCTAACTCCAAATATTTTCCTAAGAACCTTATTCTCAAATACCCTTAATCTCTGTTTCTCTCTCAAAGTGAGAGTTTAAGTTTCACAACCATACAGAACAACAGGTAATATAACTGTTTTATAAATTTTAACTTTCAGATTTTTCGACAGCAGACTAGATGACAAAAGCTTCTCTGCCGAATATTTTTATTCTTTATTTGCCTGAAGGTACAAGAATACAAGATGCCTCGTCAATGTGATAATATAAAAAACAAAATATTAAAAGGGTAAAAAATAATAAAATTTAACTAAAATACTACATCATTTTCAAAAAATTCATTCACAATTATAAAAGGGATTATTTTGCAGCCATCTCTTAATCTGAAATTTAAATTGTGTTTCATTAAGTGCCTTTATATTTGTAGGTATCTTATTATATACTTTTATTGCAGTAATTACATAGCTTGATTGTGTTTTTTTGCAACCTGATATGTGGTACATTTAATTGATCATTATTTCTTGTTTCATAGCGATGCAGATCTACTATACTTGTATAATTAGTAATATTCTTGTTTACATACATTAAAAGTTCAAAAATATATAGATTGTAGACTGTCATAATCTTTTCATTTTTGAAAAGAGATCTACATGATAGAGTGGGTGGTGACATTGTTATAATACGAACTGCCTTTTTCTGCATTTACCATATTTATTCTGCGTTAAATTTTCTCCCGAGTGTCATTCATATTTGTTACTGTTGCTCCAAGATATTTGAATTTTTCCACCTCTTCGAAAGATAAATCTCCAATTTTTATGTTTCCATTTCGTACAATATTCTGGTCACGAGACAAAATCATATAGGTCTACTTTGTAATTAATTTGTGTAAACATAGCCTTTTAAGGTCATGATTTATTTCACTGAAAAGTCTTTAAATTTCAAGCATTATTCCATATATATTAATTTCATAAACATAAACCTTAATTATGATGATGATAATAATAATAATAATAATAATAATAATAATAATAATGATAATAGCTATCATCATCATCTACCTGTATTATTAAAGAAAAGAATGAAGGTTGAATTACATACACCTTATCATTTATCGTTTTATCCAATGTAAGAAACGAAATAAATGAGATGAAGTGTTAGAGCAGATTTCGATTAAATGAGAAATTTGTGTTCTTCCAATAAAGACTCATTAATATTTTGGTAAAGCTATGAAATTTCTTGTGCATCATTCCCGGAGGATGAACTTGTGTAAACCGACTAGAAACAAAGTTCTTGAAAAGCAGGGAAAACCACTATGCAGTATATAGGCTCAGAGGACATAGGCCCTACCAGAAACGACATTTTGTATACCTAGAGATGCTGAAAATTCCCGCGCCGTGGCGTCGTGGTTTAAGGCATCCTGCCTGGGACTCACGTTACGGAATGCGCGCTGGTTCGAATCCTCATGGGGGAAGGAATTTTCTCATGAAATTTCGGCCAGTGTATGCGACCGGTGCCCACCCAGCATCGTGATGCACTTGGGGAGCTACGATAGGTAGCGAAATCCGGTTACGCAAACCAGCTATAACGGCTGGGGGGCTCATCGTGCTAACCACACGATACCACCATTCTGGTTGGATGATCGTCCACCTCTACTTCGGCATGTGGCCGTGAGGCCAGCAGCCGGCTGATCGGTCTTGGCCCTTCGTGGGCTGTAACGCCAAGGATTCTTATTATAGAGATGTTGAAAATGCGTATATCCGCCAAATTTCGTAAACAGTTCCTTTCTTCAACAAAATAACTTCTCTTTATGTTTAGAACGATGAGAAAATAAAAGAAGTGAATAAGGATGAGGAGAGAAACAAGGGGAAATCGTAGTGAGAAATGTCCTTCACGTTTGCCTTGAAGACAATGTTAACAGAATTCAGTCCAAGATCTTTCATATCGTCATATGTGACGTAAGATACGAATTACTAGTTCCAGAATTGTATATTCGGTGGCGTGAGAAAGGCGGGGGATGAATGTGCGTGTAATCAGACATCTTGAAATTAAAATCTGTGCAATATCCCGAGATATATGCTTCAGGTTCCCATTCTTTACGAGCCATAAAAAGCAAGATAAGACTCGGTTGATTCACGTGCGAACAAAGGATTAAAAAACTATTGTGTGTCCGGGTGGGGATTTCCTACTCTCAATCGCAACATAAAACCTGCGCCTCGCTCTGAAATGTAGGAACAGCTTTTGTCTAACATCTGCAACCGAGAGAATCTGTACCTGCACCACTTATCTTAAATTTTATTGCTGTGGTACCAACTACAGAAATGAGAGCTTTGTGTTTTGAAAGAAAATGAAGCGTGTACGATATAACTTACACAGAATATAGACTTATATTACAAAGAAGCAGACTCTGTTTCGGCTCGTAACTGCGTTTTAAAACTCTAGTAAAGTTGAATGAATTTATTTTTTTGTTTAGTATCTAATTATCTTCTGATACAGGAACACATTTTCAAAATAACGTTTAAATATGGAAAATTATATATATATATATATATATATATATATATATATATATATATATATATATATATATACACACTGTGAAGGTAATGTAATACTACACACTATTTACGTTCTAATATATATATTGCGGAAAGGGCATATCAGAAATATTGGTTGATGGATGGAAAGGGTTGTAGGTTTCTAAATATAAAGATTTGTATGATATTAGTAGTGATTTTATGTCTATTATTTATTCCATCATTGAACCATTAACTTGTTGTATTATATATTGTTTATCAAGCGGTGTTTTTTTCCTGAATCCTTAATAGCACATTATGCAACGAGCCTATAATGGTAGTAATTAAGACGCGAGTATGTTTATGAAACGAACGCAAGCGAGTTGCATAATTTTCATACGAGCGTCTTAATTACCATTACAGTCAAGTTTCATACGACTTTTTATGCTCGACCATATTACTAACTTGAAATTATTCATAAGTATTCATGTTATTCTTATCTGACTGAGGAGCGGAACTGACCTTGTACAATACCTCGTAAATTGTTAGATCTGCGCAGACGCAAAGTATTGATTTTTTCCGAGAAGCAAATGTCGACAATGACCTTGATATAATCTAGAGAGTAAAATAAACATTAATCTTGATATAACCCTGAAATTGAATTATACATTGAAAAACGAGATGACAAATTGAATTTATTTGAATATTATTTACAATTAACGCTAATTATTATAGTAACAGAACTGACTTTATTTCAAATATAGGTAATTTATTGCTCGTTATCACTAGTGTCCGCCATTTTTACTTTGTCTAATCTCGCGCTAGTTGTCTTTCGATTGCATATCCAAGAATAATCGATACTTCCGCTTTCATATTGCTACAATGGTGTTTTCTGATTGGTGGAACACCTGAACTTTAATGAATAGGTGTACTTTAATGAAGTCCATTAAAGGGCTGCTACCAGGTGTATAATTACTACATTTCGGCATGGTCGAGCATAAAGGTAATTAAAACCATTCCTGTTTTTGAAAAGGTGATCCCTCTAAAATGGAAAATTATAGACCTATATCAATAGTTCCTGTTTTTTCTAAGATAATTGACATTATCATAAATAAGCAGTTGATTTGGCATTTTGAATCTAATAGTCTATTTTTCAATTCACAATATGGTTTTCGATCAGGATTATCCATCCCCTTAATTATTTAGTGGAGTCTGTTGTTACGGTTTTGAGAAGCATGAAAGTACCATGTCTACACTTTGTGACCTGTCCAAGGCTTTTGATTGTGTTTCTCATGAAACCATTTGTTTCAAACTTTACTTCTATGGAGTCAGAGGCAAAAAATTGAACGACTGTATCGCGGACGACTGTATAATATATAGACAAATTAATGATGAATCCGATATCGCCGCCTTACAAAACGATCTTAACGTTATTGAAACCTGGACGACAGAAAATAAAATTAAAATCAATGCCAGTAAAAGTAAGTCAATATTCTTCTGTAGAACGCATAAAGATATTTGTCTCGGATATCAGCTGAATGGTACATCGGTGCCACAAGTGAACATTTGTAAATACCTAGGTATATATCAAATAACAAACTGGATTGGGAGGAACAAGTCACTAATACCGCAAGGAAAGCCTGGAAAGCACTACATTTCTCTATGCGTATTCTGAAGAAATCTAACCGAAAGTCAAAAGAATTAGCGTACAAAACCCTTGTTCGCCCAATTATGGAATATGTAGCAGTAGGTTGGGATCCGTACAGACAAAACCAAATCGATTCAATAGAAAAGGTCCAACGCAAGGCAGCAAAATATGTCAAAATGGGGAAGGGACATGGTGAGGAGATAGTGAAAGATTTAGGGTCGGAACTTCTCAAATCAAGGCGACGAAAAACCAGACTCACCGCATTGTTTAAGGCACAAATGGGACACAAAGCATGGACCGATATCAATGCTAGATTAGCAACACCATCATACCTAGGAAGGGCTGATCATATTAGGAAGTTTAAATGTAGAAAACAAAGAACGGACGTGGCAAAATTTTCCTTTGTTAACCGCACAATAGTAGACTGGAACAGCTTACCTGCGGCAATCTTTCAGGGTGGTCCTCTTAAAATCAATACATTTAAGGAAAGATTGAGAAGATTAGACTGAAAATGTAATTGGATTCGCAGTGTAATTATTTAAGTTGTGTCATGTAACTAATTGAGTTTATATATAATTAATTAAGTTGATATGTAATTAATTAAGATATGTACTTTAGTTTATATGTAAATAAATTAAGGTGATATGTAATTAATTAAGATTATATGTAATTAAGTTGGTATGTAATTAATTAAGGTGATATGTAATTATTTAAATTGGTAATAGTTGGGTGAAATAGAAGTACTTATAAGTTAGATTTACTTTTGCGTATCGTAGGCGTTATTAGAGAATAGTTTTTATTTATTGTCCTAGGTTTATTGCATTTACTATTTAAAGATTTACGTTTATTTTATTGTATTTCATTTACGTTTATTTATTTTATTTCATGTAATTGTAATTATTGTATATTATATATCACTGCCACCGGGTGTATACCCATTTGTAGTGTTAATACATACATACATACAACTGTACTCAAATTACATGCATTAATGGAGACTTTTCTAATGCTGTTAATGTTAATATTGGAGTTCCTCAAGGATCTGTTGTGGGTCCTCTATTGTTCCTTATTATGTTGAATTATCTATCTTGTAATATAAAGTGTGACGCAGTCATTTTTGTTGATGACACTTCCTTTTTGTTTACTACGTATGACATAGGCTACATCATCTGTCTTTATTAATGGATTCCTATTTGTGTGATGCTGCTGTTTGGTTTGAAGCCAATGGATTGAAACTTAATAGATCTAAAACTCAGCGGACACTATTTATATTAAATCATGTTCCTGATGAAATGATTTAAGAAGTTAAACTTTTTGGTATTGCATTAGATTCAAAACTTACTTGGGCGGGTCACATTGCGATTGTGTGCAAAAGGTTATCTCGTGTACTTTATCTCTTGTGTAAATTAAAAGCTCTTGTATCTAGTAGATACTTGAAACAAGCATATTATGCATTTTTCCATAGTGAATTTTATTATGGTATTCGTTTGTGGGGTAACGGTGCTAATGTCAATAGTGTTCTAATCTTGCAAAAAAAGCATTACTATTATTACTAATTTATCTTTTAATGCTCATTGTCGACCTTTATTTCGTAATGCTAATATTATTACTGTAATTAATCAATATATTATGACTGTTTAACCTATACAAAGATTAAATTAAATATCCATGCTTCTCAATCCCAGCTTCACAAATATTGTGCTAGAAATAATAATTATATTGTAACACCTACTGTCAGGTTGACAAAGACCAAAGAAATGGTTCAATGTTATTTCTTTAGATATGTTTAATAGATTGCCTAAGAATGGCCACTCAGCTTATTTAGATTTAAAGTTGTTTTAAAAATGGCTTTTAGATTATTCTTTTTATCTTATAAATGAATTGTTTGACAGGCATATAAACATGGAATTTTAATCTGTTTGTTTCATTGACCATTGTCTATAATTACGATATTGTAATTTTGACAAATAAACATGATTCATTGATTGATTGGTTAATTACTAACTCCTGAAAATTAAATTATTTTCACCTCTAACAAATTGATATCAACTTAATTGATATCGGTTCCCATTTTCACTTTGTACACTTCCATTGATATACTCGTATACTAGTGATGGTAGAACTAGATGAACTAGTTCGAAATTTTTGTGGAATTAGTTCGCGAACTAGACGAGACGTATCTGTGGAAGTCGTTCGCGAATTAGATACATAAAAAGCAATGCATTGTGGGAAGCCGTTCCCACCACGAGAGGGGTGTTGGGTCATGTTTCACAACACACTAATAATATTACTTACTTCTTTAGACCCATAAAGATACTAAATTCGGTGTTTCATGAACATTCTACACAACTTATAAAATACGGACACTAATACTGTATTATAATTCATTACTCAGCTGATTCTACTCGAGGTTAAGAGCAGATGAACGCGAGTGGTCCAGTCTGGTTACATTGTATTTGTATAGTTCGTAGCCAATATTAAGAAAGGGTTTGAGGTTAAGTTTGACAGGCATTACTCAATAAAGTAAGCGGTCCTTAATAGGAGTTTATTGCAATATCGTAGCGGTTATCTTTTCTTGGAAATGCATTACCAAATCACAATTTCACGTTAACCATAATGCTCTCCATATTACATCCGCAAATACATTATCTATTTATCTTTAATTTATTGAAGAACATAGTAGAATTCAAGATCTAAGCATTCCAACACACATTGTAATAGGCATCCAACAAGGAAAACTCAGTGCGCAGAAACCAGCGGACGTGACTCTCTCGCGCAGATGACGTATGCTCCCGTTTCAAGCCTGCTCTCACGCCTACTGCAGGGGAGTAAGAGGGGTATAACACGCGCGCCGTGAGGAATTCAAGCTGAGTTTGCTTATAGGATATCTATAATTTCTACACTCAGAATCGCTACGTTAGTGACCTGTCTCGTACATTTTCCGTTAAATGTTACTTGAAATCCACTTTAAAAGTAAGGTAACTGTAATAGATTCCGGCTTTTTTTACATCCATATTGTATACGAATAATTAGCATGTTCGAACTCTACCACTACACTGGGGTACCGAAATCGCAACTCGAAGCCTCGTGTTGAACACAACAGTCAATGAATGAATTTTCATGTCCTAAATTTCATTCGAGTCCCTCGCCGAGGCGTCGTGGTCTAAGGCATCCTACCTAGAACTCACGTTACGGAATGTGCGCTGGTTCGATTCCTCATGGACGAAGATATTTTCTCATGAAATTTCGGCCAGTGTATGGGACCGGTGCCCACCCAGCATTGTGATGCACTTGAGGAGTTACGATAGGTAGCGAAATCAGGTTACGCAAACAAGCTATAACGGCTGGAGGGGGCTCATCGTACTAACCACACGATACCTCCATTCTGGTTCGATGATCGTTCACCTCTGCTTCGGCATGTGGCCGTGAGGCCAACAGCCTGTTGGTCGGACTTGGGCTGTGGACTGTTGCACCATGGATTATTATTATTATTATTATTATTACTACTACTACTACTACTACTACTACTACTACTACTACTACTACTACTACTACTACTACTACTACTACTGTGCAAATCTAGTCTTTCAGGTGAAGCTCCCTGTAAAGCAGATTTGAATAATTTCAAGGGAAAAATTGTTCCGGGGCCGGGTATCGATCCCGGGACCTCTGGTTGAACGTACCAGCGCTCTTAGCTCAGTGGGAGAGAGCTGGTACGTTCAACCAGAGGTCCCGGGATCGATACCCGGCCCCAGAACAATTTTTACCTTGAAATTATTCACTACTACTACTACTATTATATTTAATTTTCGTATGTAATACAGTAGGCCTATATGTCATGTAGAGTATTCTCGCTCCTTCGGCGCTCTCAGCTATGTAATTTTTGAGGGAATATTAGAAACTAAAGAAAATTGAAGTCTTTAAGACTACATAAAGTTTAATGGCGTTATATATTTAAATCTGTACTGCTGATCGCATAATACAACTTATGTAATTAAATATATGTAAACAGATCAATAAGAAAAATTAATAATAATAATAATAATAATAATAATAATAATAATAATAATAAACAATTGGACCAAAATATTGGGGGACGCGTCCCCTTGTGCTCCTATTGCTACCGGGACCGCTGCACCCTCATCGTGATATGTCTAATGAAGGACCATTTTAAGAGGCTTTAATAGGGACTCCATCTGTTCCTCTGCTGACAATACAATTTTGTTCAATTCGAAGTTATTTTTTGTGCGGTCTCCCAAATGTATATGTCTAAAGGGAGACTATTATTCCTATTTTCTGCTTTTAAATTATTATTATTATTATTATTATTATTATTATTATTATTATTATTATTATTATTATTATTATTATTATTATTATTAAGAAATTTGAGAGTTGGGATAGATTATACAGTTTACAGTTCAATAATGTTCCTTTACTTTCAAGGATTCATTTTACCATAGTTTTAATCATATATTCAAGTTTGCAACGCCGAAATATTTTGATACTGCATTGCTATTACCCTCCCCACGCCCTAGAAAATGTTGTGATAAACACTACCCTACAGTAAGTAATGGAATTTTCCTAAAAATCAGTCATTCTTTAAGAGGAAAGAATTATCATATATCTATATTCCTCAAAGATGAAATTACTGATTTTATGATTATATCTTTGCGTCAGTATTCCTCTCCATGTCAAGCGAACTAAATGAACTAATAGAAGTAATTGATTAATTGCAACAGCTTTTCTCAAAGCGAACTATGCGAAGTAAATGAAATAATTGAACTAAATGATTATATCCGTCAGTTTTTTTTTTTTTTCAGATGAACTGAATTAACTAAACGAATATTTTTGAACTAACATCAGTATCGAACTAGTTCGCCGCGAACGAATCTGTCAATTGAACAGAATTTCCCATCACTACTATATAGAGGGATTCGCTATAGAACGGTGGCACTGTAAGGGCGAGATAATGGACATGGTCCCACTTTTCTCGTCCATCAGAGATCTTTCAAATACATACACGCGAGCGCGCGCGCACGCACACACACACAGAGTCGAAGGAATATAATTGTGAAATTTTTAATAGATTATAACTTGGGTACAAAAGAACTAAAAACTGTAGTACCATATTAGTACAGTCTAGTATATACAGTCACAAAGCTTTAGTTTATGAAGGTACTAGGAACAATAGATTGTGCAGGTACTATTTCGCATTGTTTGTAATGAGGCGATAGTAGCGATCCTACTGGTTAGCAACTATCTGTGGATGCATATTTACTACGTATTGAGCTTCGTGACTGTATATACTAAACTGTGATATTAGTCCCAAATGAATAACTTTCCCCGAAATGCTAACATTGCTTTACTCGATAAGTACTATCCGTAATATTGTGGTTCTTACTCAATATCAATAAAAAGAAGAACGGTTTACTTGCATCGTTACTTCTTGCCAATAGGAAGTCTGGCAAGCCTACCGAAGGGAATAAGGAATGGAATGGTGATATTCAGACCTGAACTCATAATATGTAATCATAGATGAGGCGTAT
The DNA here is from genome assembly GCF_040183065.1 of Periplaneta americana. Taxonomy (NCBI): domain Eukaryota; kingdom Metazoa; phylum Arthropoda; class Insecta; order Blattodea; family Blattidae; genus Periplaneta; species Periplaneta americana. Next base: position 102,678,537 of record NC_091124.1, read on the forward strand.
ATCATGTAATTACTTTTGGTGGATGATTCCTTTAGTAAAGAGTAACAAAATGTCGGGTATAATTTTGCTCTGTTTTAGATAGCTTTCCAGAAAAACGTATAAGTTTAAACAGGTGAATTGTGTCATCGTGTAACGTAATCAGTAGCCAAATGCACAGTGGTCTGTTGTGTTCCGGTGAACATCCTCTTAACCTGAATGTTTTATATATTGGAGTGGGAGGTCGTTGCCTGGTAAATTGTTTATGAGGTCTTATGGAAAAAAATGATATACTGTCTAATTTTCTTCTTTTAAACATGTAGAGACAAGTTGAAATCAGTATTTTACTTTTACTAATTTGAAACAATTGCATTCCAGTTCATTTTTCAAAGCAGTTAAGCAGTAAATTTACATAAGAGAAAGTGAATTTCCAGAGTTGTCTTTAAACGCAGTTCTGTGTGTTTACATTTACTATTAAATATTTATCGTTCTGTCATCCATGGCTCTAACAAACATACACGCGAGCAACAGGTAGGCCTATCTGTTGACTCCAAGTAATAACGTTTTATAGCGTTGTCATGGTTCTGTGCAATTTAAAAACTGAGGAACGAAAATTTACCTTTGTTCGGATGAAATTTCTGCAAAGAGAGACAAAACTGTTTTCCCTAACTATAAGGCGAATGTCAGATAATGTATGTTGAATCCTCGGCCTCAACTCATCAAACATATCTCACTATCACGAATTCCATCGACCGCTAAATAACCGAGTAATTTATACAGCGTCGATAAATAACCAATTAAAATAAATTAAATTCAATCACTTATTATCAGAATTCACTGTTCTCTTAAAATGACCGAGGACATGGGGAATAATCTTCCTAAAATACGCAACTAAACCTTTCATTTGAAATCTTTTTTTTTCTACACATAACAAAAAGCGAGCAATTATTGTATTAAATATTTCTGTTTGAGATATCTCAAAGATTAACACCTGATATTAATGATATAGCACAGTTCATTCACTGTATAGGGTGGAAAGCAATTAAACCGACAAACTCCTGGAAGTTGTATGGGACACCAAAACAAAAGGTTTTCTCTATATCATATTTTCTTCAGAGGCATTATTAAACCGGCAGAGGACGTATGCGTGCTTCATTTCATTGCTAATCTACAAATTCACATCGTGTAAGTGTCTACTTGAACAATTTCCAGGGAAGTGGATTGGCAGAGGCGGTTCTGTACCTTGGCCTCTCCGATCTCCTGGTTTGATCTCTCTGTTTTCTTTTTTGTGGGGACAGATCAGGAATCTTGTTTACGCAAACCCAGTTCAATCAGAAGATGATCTGATGACTCGGATATTTGCTGAAGCAGAGGAAATAAATGATAATCGTGACGTCTTTCACCGCGATAGACAATCAATGTCCTGCCGATGTAACCTTTGTGTACAGATCAACATTTTTGCATTAATTCTGGTGTGTAAAAGTTTTATAACAGACTCAAGCAATAAAGCATGGCAATGGTTAGTGTTACATTAAGATCTGGTGTCCTCGCGAAATAGTGCCTCACAGCACAATATGGCATTAGAGAAAACTGTTTGTTTTGGTGTCCCATACAACCTCTCGGAGTTTGTTCGTGTAATTACTTTTCATCCTGTATAAGTCTAAGAAGTAACTCTGTTCCTACATGTATTAGTATTGCGGATAAGAAATCAGAATAATTCAATTATATGAATGAAACTGGTGGATTTGTAGGGAATAAAGTGAGACAGTGTAAAATACTAAGTATTGTATGCAAATATGGTAAATGAAGTTCCATCAGAAAGACAAAAGTTTACAACAGACAATAATATTATTTTTTTAAGTAGACCTATAGCCTATGTGACCAACTTCCCACATAAAAATATACATATATACGTAATATACCAGGACTACTCCAGATGTATTTACACAAAATAAACAGATCACATCTTGATAGATAAACGGAGACATACTAGCATAATAAATATTCGATCCTTCAGACGGCCAGACTGTGATTCTGACTATTATTTGGTAATTGGAGAACTACGAGAAAGAATATCAGTAGTCAACAGAGTGGAGTAACAAGTTAATATTTTTAGATTCATTATTCCGAAATTAAAATACGAGGAAACTAAGCAACATTATGAAGTCGGAATATCCATTAGGTTTGCCACTTTAGGAAGATCCGACAAAGTTGAGGAGTTAGGTACTAATGACGTGTGGCAAAATATCAGAGATAGTACCAAAATTGCAGCTGAGCAGAGCACAGATTATTATGAAACTAAAAAAAAAAAAGAAACCGTGGTGTGATGAAGGTTGCTACATGATAGTAGATGAGATAGCTGTTTGGAAGTAAATCCAGAAAAAAAACGAAGTATATGATTATTTCTCGTGACCAGAAATAGTATGAAATGGAAATATAAAAATTGGAAATTTATCCCTTGAAGAGGTGGAAAAGTTAAAATATCTTGGAGCAACAGTAACAAATATAAATGGCACCCGAGAGGAAATTAAACGCAGAATGAATATGGGAAATGTATGCTATTATTCTGCTGAGGAGTTTTTGTCATCTAGTCTGCTTTCAAAAAAGTGAAATTTTAGAATTTATAAAAACAGTTATATTACTGGTTGTTCTGTATGGTTATGAAACTTGGACTTTCACTTTGAGAGAGAACAAAGATTAAGAGTGTTCGAGAATAACGTGCTTAGGAAAATATTTGGGGCTAAAAGGGATGAAGTTAAAGGAGAATGGAGAAAGTTACACAACGCAGAATTACACACATTGTATTCTTCATCTAACATAATTAGGAACATTAAATCCAGATGGTTAAGATGAGAATGGCATGTAGCACGCATGGGTGAATCCAGAAATGCGTATAGAATGTTAGTTGGAGACGTGAGGGAAAAAGACCTTTGGGAAGGCAGTGACGTAGATGGGAGAATAAAATGAAAGTGGAATTGAGCGAGGTGTGATATGATGGTAGGAACTGGATAATTCTTGCTCAGGATAGAGACTGATGGCAGGCTTATGTAAGGACGGCTACGAACTCCTGTGTTCTCTGAAACCTTTATGTGAACATTCATTAAACCGTATTTCCTATATACGAAATTAAATTATTAAAGAAGAAAAAAAAATATTTTTAATAAAATTGTAATAGGCCTATAAGAAATTTTAGAATCAGAAGATGTAACAACCTCATTCAATAAATACTGTTACAATCCCAAGACATGTGTTTTATGGTTTATTTAACGACGCTCGCAACTACAGAGGTTATATCAGCGTCGCCGGTGTGCCGGAATTTTGTCCGGCAGTTCCTTTACATGCCAGTAAATCTACTGACATGAGCCTGTCGCATTTAAATATACTTAAATGCCATCGACATGGGCCGGGATCGAACCCGCAACCTAGAGCACAGAAGGCCAGCGCTATACCTACTACGCTACCGAGGCCGACCCAATGATATTTTGGAAATGTTGTCCAGTATGTGAAACTGTGGTGCAAAGTCATTATGAACACTACTTTGTAGCTATTTCCAGTAAAATAAGCGAAACAAAAGAAACCTAATGATTATGACGAACTTGGGTTAATTATTTTTAATTAGTGTAACGGAATATATAGTTAATTATAACTTAGTTGGACATAATTAAATGAAATTATACGTTAATAAACTTTAAATGAAGCCTGAAAGCAGTGTTGTTTATCCATGTGCACATTAGTTGACAGAACACAAAGCAACCGGAGACTAATTTTAAAAGGAATTATCGTATTTCAGAGTATAGCGACCTAGATTCGTGTTCAGGCTGCTTTCGTGGGTGGGTTCGAATCCCCTTCTGAACCTGGTCTCTCGGTTTGGCTCTTCCGAGGTCTTATACAGGGACATCATTTTATTTTGGGCAATATCATGCTCCGCAACAAAAAAGAAAACCCTCGTCAACCTTGTATCAAAGTGCGCAACTATCTCCCCTCATCGGTTACCCCCACTCTTTCACATCAATACTAAGCAAATTCTCTTCACACTTCAGAGTAAATAAATCAGTAATGTCAATATTGTGTACTCTGTTCTAGGCTTAGGACTACTTCTAGAGCTTCATGAACCTCTTGCTAGTTTTAGGTAGTCTTGGATGAAGTTTTCTTCTTTGCGTGTATAAGTTCCTTCTTGTTAGATTTATATCTCTGGTCGTTATTTTCTCGCTTATTTCTTATGGGGCTGAGTATATTTCTCTCCTGATTAATTTTGAAGATCTGTCGAACAAGTCTTCTTCACTGGCTTTGCGTTTCGCGGTATTTGTAATCATGTGATCCTGTACAGTTACATTTTTTTTCATGGTTGTGATTTCTTCTTGTATTTAAAAGAATATAACCTTCAACAGTTGTCACTATTTTGGCATTACACATTTTCACTATGTAACTCAATTTCTGTTCTATTTTGTTCTTGCAGTACTTCCTGTATTTATATCCATCGACTACAATTAATTCCTTCCCCTCCCTTTGGCTGTATATTTTAATCATGTTGCTTGTAGTTGCTGCAAGCCGAGGTACGTATAAAATGAACAGTGCGCCAGCTGTGGAGGAGTGATGTGTCGTAGCTTTGCGCAGAGTAAACAGTGCTGCGCGTGCACACGGAAAATAGTACCCGAGCTATAACAGTAGGGGAAGGAAAAACGATGGGGATAATTGTTATTGTGACCGCGAAGCATATTTACGGAGTTTGAATATATATTTGCGGAGCTTGATAACACCGTTTATTTTTACTTCAATATTTATTGTACCTGATTTCTTGAACGTACTTCATTCCCACCCCTTCTACTACAAACCTCACCCGTCCTCCAAACAGAACAAAGACCGCTTATGCAGTCAAAGACGTGTTACTATCATAGTAAATAGCACTGAGTATAGTACGTTCTAGAAATATGGTCGCATTTTACAATGAAGAAAGAGCATTAATTCATTACCGAATCATATTTTTGCACATGTACTGTGTGTACATTTGATTACGTCGCATTCCGACTTCTCTCATCCGTTTCTGCTGTAAAGGCTAGTAGCTGGGCTGTCTTAGCTCTTTTCTGAAAACATTGGCTGATAGGAATTGTACGTGTACGTAATATTATACAACTGTGGTTTTCGATAATATGTACAAAAGAACTGAAGCCTTTATCGAAAACAACGGGCAGCATTTTCAACAATATTAAAATATCCATATTTTGATTATTTTTCAATTTGAATGCACTGTGCTGTAGAGAGTATACTATACTCTGCATTATGAATACGTACTCCTGGGTAGTTCAGTTAGTAAAACACTTATTGTTAATACTGTACTTATTTTGATTAAATAAGAACATAACGAAAATAGTCAAACTCAAAATCATAAAAGTTCCTAGCTTACGTAAATGGCAGCATTACTTTTCTTCCCTCCTGTACCTAGTAAAGTGATTTGTTTGTATCATCAAACTCCGGTCGTGGAAGGAAGTAACAAACAGTGTTTCCGGTTCTCGATTGTTAATCCAAAGATATACCCAGGTTAATATAAGAAATGTTAGTAAAAATAAAGTTATGTCCCGGTACAACTATTGAATATCAGATAATCTTATAGTGAATTCTCGGACTCATCTCGCCATATACAAGGCTTTCCTAAATGACGATCGGAGTTTGATAAAAATATTTCTTCTACTGTGTCATTCAATGGACTTATGTTTCTGCTGTAATCTATTCAGAAACTATCCACATTCTGCTGTGCATAAAATTCATCATGTAACTTAGTTGCGTCTACGCCAGCAAGACGGTAGTTTTTGCAAAATGGTGACGAGTGATAGTGAAAAGGTACTTTGTGTGGACCTATTTCCATTTAACGAAATAAAACCTGTTATAGTGGTTCAGCGACACTTTCGTATAAAGTATCATAAAAAGACACCTTCAGGCAATTTCACATGAAGATGGCATAATCAGTCCTGCGTATCAGGATGTCTGTGCAAGGGGAATCGCAGTGGCCCATCCTCAGCTTCAGAGAAAACTGAGGAACTCATACAAGAAGCGTACGTGAAGCAGCCTGAAAAAATCTCTTCGTACAACTGCAAAGGTATCCCTCAAACAACAGTGATGTGTTTTAAGGAAACGACTTCACTTCAACATAAGTCTACTTCATGACTTAGAACGAACGTCGTAAAAGACAATGTTTCTGCATTAGCATTGAGGAACTGTTGAGTGGAGACGCTGGATTTCAAGGTAAAGTTAAATACACTGTTGAGGCTAGGTTTCACATTTGTGGAAATGTACGAATTTGGGGTTTGGAAAATATTTATTTATTTAGTAGATTTATTTCTACTGGCTGACTTAACGCCATAAAGCCTTCTCTTCCACTCGACCAATATAAGAACGACAGCAAGTATAAAAATTGCAGAAATATAAAAACAATATACAGTTAATAATAAGAAGAAGAAAAAGAAGAACAAAATGAACAGAAGTTTAGTTACATGTAATTTTAAGAATCAAACAATTACAATAATGCAAATCGAGGTAATTGTTAAAATAATAAACACAATTTATATATTAGAAATAAAAATCATGTATTAGAAAAAATATTATAATTTCAGGAAAGCTCACAGTCTAAGCAGTGTAGCTGACAACCGGGTTTTAAAATTAGTAAATGTCTGACAGCTCCTTAAAGTATGAGACAGGGAGTTCCAATGACGAGGAATTGAAACGGTGAATGATGAAGTGTTATGACGAGGTACTGCCCGTGTCTCACGTCCTGAACCGAGGGTTCCCTAGTGCTTATAACCACGCCTCTTAGGTCTGCTCGGACCGGCACGGCAGCTGCAGCGTTGCAGCATGACAGCATATTACATATTCGGAAAACATTATCCTACACCAGTGCAGGGGTTTTAACTGTTTATAATACTGGATACTGTAATCGTGATTACCACTATCGCTATTACCTTTGATGGAGATTTCCTAAAATGTATGTACACACTAGGTCACTCTTCGTTCAGTCTGGACAACTGCTGAATTACCATAGGGCAGCGTTTCTCAATGTATGTTCCGGGGTTCTGTGAGCCCTATATGATTTTAAATTTTATTTTATACCTTTTTTACTTGGTTATTTTGCGACATTGTATCAACTACTACGTTATTTTGCATCGATGGGATTGATGATAGCGAAATGGTATTTGGCGAGATGAGGTCAGGGATTCGCCAAACATTACATGACATTCGCCTTACGGGTGGGGAAAACTTCGGGAAAAAATCCAACCAGGTAATCAGCCCAAGCGGGAATCGGACCCGCGCCCGAGCGCAACTCTGAATCGATAGGCAAGCGCCTTAGTCGATTGGGCTACTCCGGTGGCTATTTTATACTTAGTCGATACTATAAAAATATATAAATGTTACGAAATATGAATCAATAATAACATGAAACCACCGATAATAATAATAATAATAATAATAATAATAATAATAATAATAATAATAATAATAATAATAATATTCCAATAATATGCGTAATAACAATATGTTTAATGAACATCTAAAACGGAAAATACCCATCATACTTAACACCTTCATCACTGGATTCTCTGCGTATGTGTTCACTAAAACAAAATACTGAAAAGACAAAATGCAGAAGTACAGTAGAAATGAGACAACAACTTTCCGCCATAAAACCAGATTGCAGACTTAAAAAGCAAATACATTCGTCCCACTGAACATAATTATTGAGATACTAGCTTTCACTTGTCTGTTAACTATTAAATACTAATAAAATATTACAAGGATTCCGCAGTTACACTTTAGATTAAAAGGGGTTTCGTGGTGGAAAAAGTTTGAGAAACACTGCCATAGAGGAAAGAGTTTATGGATGTGTACACGTGATAACTGTAATCGCGATTAGGTCGATAATTTCAAGTAGAGACTGTAGTCTACCACTGGTATTAGTGTTTAGTTACAGGAATTGACGAGTAGGACATAATTTGTTTTGTGAGGGGACGGCCTATACATTCGCTTGTCCATGGCTGATGTTGCTCCATAGCTGACGAAAGAAATCCTGAAAAGGCCGATGCGTTGAACGTAGGGTAGTAGGCACATGCGGTACCCAGTACCTCCCACTGTCCCCCTCTGCGTCTCGGCCCGCAAAGAAACAGCTCAGGAAGTGAGGCACGGGCAGTAGACTCAATGCACCGGTGATGAGACCGAGTATTTAGATTATGTTTGGAGCATAAATACACGAGACGACAGACAACTTGGGGTTGAGGTGCGCAGAATTTGAAATAGAAGAGAAGGACAACGTAAAGTTCTGCGATCGTTGAGCCGTAGTCAAGATAAAGATTCGAAAAATGGTGAAATATGATCATATCGTCGGAAAATGCACACATATCTTATACATATATTATGAACACGTTGTAATTTGTTCGAGAGTTCGGTGCTAAAGTCAGTGAACAATACGTTAGAATAGTTAAAGTACGGCATTACGAGTGTTTGAACTAAGTTTGTTTCAGTGGCGCGTGAAAGAAATGCTTGCACCTGTTTAACAAGTGAATAGACGAGCAGATTTTTTTACAAGTGTGCTTTACTTGGTAATTCCATCTATGTCGTTATCAAAATATAATCTTCGGAATATGTATGATAAGACTTTGTGTTCAATTCTAACTTACCTTGTTTACATGTTTTGACCTATTTACGGGTTATCCTCTGAACTCTGAGAGTCTTATTATACATATTCCGAAGTGATACAGTGTTAAAAGTTGTGTGATCAAGATGTAAAATATAATCCTAGACTTTTCACGATAGGTTATATCAGGAGACATTATTTTTTTATTTTTGTATGATTAAATTAATTTCATTCTGGGTTACAGGAAATGAAACATGAAAGAACAAGGTCGAGAATTTGTATTATTATAGACTACATACACTACTGTCTGTGAAAATTGCAACACCATGAAGGAATCTCGAGAACTAAATCAAATTTATTTTATATAGCCTATTTTTAATATTGATGTACACAAATGATTAATATTTCAGACTAATACACATGGATACACATGAGTATACCAGTGTTTTGTGAAACCTCCACGAGCTGCAATGAGAGCTGCTATACATCGTGGCATTGAACCAAAGAGGCCTTGGATCTCTTCCTGGGGAATGGCCTGCCAGGCTGCTTGTATACGTGCCCACAGTTCATTGCAGCTGGCTGCTGGAGGTTGTTGACGGACTACTCGTCGATCAACCATATCCCATACATGATCAATAGGGACATTTCTGGCGAACGGGCAGGCCACTGAAGAAGCTGAATGTGCTCTGCGTTGAAGGGAGCTTGAACATTCCTGGCAACATGAGGTCGGGAATTGTCTTGCTGAATTATAGCGTCAGGAGTGCGCTGAAGGAAGTGTATGACTTCTGCCTCTACAACGTCCTCGATGTACTGGTCGAAGTTGATTCTGCCCTCAATATGTAGCAGTCGAAATCGTGAATGATACCGAATGGTACCCCACACCATCACGCCTGGCGTTCGGTCAGTATGACGCTGGACAAAGCAGACTGAATGACACTGTTGACCATGATATCGTCTAATAAGTATACGACCATCACTGTAGTCCAAATTGAAATGGAATTCGTCCGAAAACATCACGAGTTTCCAATCTGCTCGCCACTCTGTGTGTTCACGAGCCCATTGTAGCCTGAGACGTCGATGATCTAGAGTCAAGGGAATCCGTCGCAAAGGATTGCGTGCAACCAGCCCTCTGCGAAGCAAGTCGTCGAAAAGTGGAAGCAGGACAATTCTACACCTGTTACAGTGCTCCATCGTTGTGCTAACACTTGTGATGAAGCTGAACGATCCGCCACTATCACGTGGACGAGATGTGTGTCATCCCGTGGTGTCGTCACAGATCGTGATCCAATGCTGGATTTCCGATGTGTCTAATTCTCTACGGTCCATTGCTTCCACACTCACATCAATGTATTGGCATGATGTCCCACACGAGCAGCAATATGAAAATATACCTTCACGCAGGCCAATCATTCGTCCCAGTTCAAACTCTGTTGTTTGTTTATTCCGCTCCCTTTTAGCACGACGAGGCATAGCGACTCTTAGAGAAAGGTTTGCTGCCTGGCTGCCTGTTGACTCTAATACACCGCTCGTCTGGCTCCACAACAGTCCTCTATTTATGCGCCTAACACGACAGTTCAGAGGGCACTGCTGGGTTCAGGGATGCAAAACCATTTTGAAATTCTCATCACTTGTTTGTCATACCGTGTGTTATATTTAGTATAATTTTCACATGCCTATCTACTTTCCTTCATGTTGTTGAACTTTTACAGGCAGTAGTATAATAAATAGGTAAAGGTAATGTATTTATTTTAGATACTGTCTCACACCCAAACTTTGTAGAGTATGAATTGCATTACTTTGCAATGTCCTTAGTGCATGTAATTGTTGTACATTCTTTTTATATTCTTGTCTCATGGTATGTAATTTTTCAAAGGCATCGCTTTAATTTTATTAGTTGACATTCTAAGATTGTTCTGCAATATTGTCACAAAATGTTTAATGAAAATCTGAAATTCCACTTTGAGTATCCTGGCATCATGATCTGAAATTCCGGCCTAAGGTACTGAAATATCGTGCAAAATAAAGAAAAATTTATGTAAAATTTATATATGTGGACAGCTTACAGACTTCTTGAACTTGGATCGATTTCTGGCTAATATTATGCAATACAATTGAACTTTTGCATGTGTCTTCGAAGGGCATAATGCTGACTTCTTTAATGTATTTTGCCACGCCCTACACAGTAGGACTTACAGATCAAGGATTTGTGACAAGTAGTTCGACAGAATATTTGTTGGAAAAATGAGAGTTATTCACAAGGCAGGTTTCGAAATTTTTGCTTGAAAAGACAACGGGAACAGATTTTTGTTCACCTTGTGGAGTGTGATCAAGTGAAATCTTTATCCTATTTGTTTCTATCGTGCATCTGACACTGGAATGTGTAGGTTGGAATGAGAAGCGAGTTTTATCCTGACCGTAAAGTTGGAAGAAAGTGGCCGTGACCCATTTTCTAGTTCTGTTTTCCTGTATGTAACAATGTTAGCAACCAAGAACTGAACTTCCTGAACTTTCAGGAAGTCTCAGACAAAATGTCGCTTTCGTGAAATGAAGAAGTCTAGATGTAGACAGTGTTTTTAAACAACGTCCTCTACATTATGAAAACCACACTTTTAGTGGAGTTGATATTACAAAATACAATCCAATAACCAGATATTTATAATCACAAGTTCAGCATGAGATTTATTAAAATTTATGGGAATCTGCAATATGTGATATCTTATAGCAAAGTAATCAAATATCATCATCATCATCATCATCATCATTATCATCATCATTATCATCATCATTCAATTCAAGCACTAGACCTAGTGGTCTATTGCGGTCTCAATGGTCTCATGCCATCTTTTTAATGGTCTTCCAACAGTTCAGAAGAGTGGTAATGTAGCACTGCTTTTAGCCATCTTTCTGTTGGCAGTCTCTCGACATCGTGTTTCCAATTAACTCTAGATTTGAAGAAAATTTAATATCGGTTGGACGTTCAATTCTTCCAAAATTTCTGTATTTCGTTTTCTATCCCAAAGTGTGTATCACGCTGTTTTAGCATGAAATTCATTTCGTTGGTAGTTATATACGTTGAACATCTTTTTTTTTTGTCAAAGTTCAGGCTTCTGATTCATAGACTAAAGGAGGTCGTACTAAAATGTTTTACAGCTTTAATCTTGTACGTTTCTGTACTAAATTAGGTTTGCAAACTGAATTGATAATGCCTATAACTTTTACAATATTACTTATTTTAGAATCGATATCCTTTCCTTTTTTCATGTGAAAGGCGGTACCGTAAATAGTTAAATGTGTTGACGTGTTCTAGAATCCTGCTTTCAATACAGATTTTACTTCTTATTAGATATTTACCTTTAAACACCATAACTTTTTATTTTTCTACAGAAATGGTCTTTTGTAACTGTGTTTAATGAATATATTGACTTTTCGAGATCATCTTTTGAAGTGGCCAGTAGAACCTGGTCATCTACGAAGAGGATTGTATATATTTTGGTCCGTCTGTTTATAGAAATATAGGCCTAGTCTCTGTTTGGGTTTTGGAAACGCCATTTACATATCATAGAGTTCATGTAGATTATAAAAAGCAGAGGCGAAAGAGGACATCCCTCTCATACACCTGTGTTAATAGTTTTAAAACCTGTTAGTTGATTATATTGATTCTAACGGAAATTTTTGTGTTCTTGTGCATATTATAAATAGACTGTAATAAAGTAATCAAGTGTAGTTGCAGAAATTGGTATAACCTCCTGAATTTAGATTTTGCATTAAGAATAAGGAATTAAAAGAAATTGATATGAACAAACTAAAGTGGAAGGAGGAAAAATTATGGGTATGATGCAGCAAGAAGAAGAGTGAGAAGGGGGTGGAAATATGGGAAAGAAGAAAAGAGAGTATAGAGAAAAAGAAGATAAATTGGAGTAAACAACAAGATGAATATAGACTATAATACAAAAATTACTAGTGGAAACTATTACACATAATTCCGTTACACTGCTCCGCCGATTTAGCAGAATACGGTACGTTTGAGTCTAAAGAAAGCAGACAACAGTACAACGTGGTTTTCTGTTGTACGAGAATCCAAGCCCCTCGCATACCGGTAAGGCATCATGTCACAAAACGTTCACCTCTGAATATTTCTGAAAAAAGTAAATATTATTCAACTTCTAGAAAACGACACAAATATTAAGGATATTGCTGGAGAGTTTAACGTAAAGATTAATTTTTGGTCTTACAGAATTATCTGTTATGGTTACAGTTGGTTATTGATGGAGAAACATTCACTCCGACGGCGCCGAGGATCGAGCCAAATTCTGCGTAATGGGCGCTCTAACTACTGAGCCGAGGCTCAATCCACAGCACCGGATCGAATCGTTCTTTGGTATTTCCTTCAGTGTGATGACTGTTGAATATGAAGAACATGAATATGAATATGATAGAGAAAACATACATGTTCCATTTTAAAAAAAAGGTAACTTTGAGTTGAAAGTAATATTGTTTTAAGTTTTTTGAATGTGCGTATTCTCTCATTGTGTGAGACCCTGAGATGGTTACATGCCTGCGCAAGTATATTTTTCACATCTTGATTCATTTCGAAATTATTTGCGGTCGCAGAGTTTGGTGAGACACCTTATATCTAGGTAGGAGTGTACACAGCTTATGACGATAATAATAATAATAATAATAATAATAATAATAATAATAATAATAATAATAATGGTGATTATATGATGATGATTTTAGTTTACGACGAACTGGATGTAAAAATTGGTTTAAATTCCAAAATTTAACGTAAATTTGAATATTTATCGCAGATATAATAATGGGTTAAGTCTTTAGTCTATATACGTAAATGTATGTAAAATATATCTGTCGGTTTCATTATACAACTACCAAAGTGATGATGTCGACAGAATGTACAATGTATAGAGCTCAAATGAGGAACAACTAATGAAATCGTATAATGTCCCTTCAAATAAATGTATAACACAGCAAAAATGTAAAATAAATTTTGGTGGGAAAAATATGATTTTTTTTGCATCTTCTGATACTTGGAATACTTTCTCAATTGATAAATATAAGCCTATATTTAGAAATAATTTGAATGCAGAAGGATGTAGAAACTGTAATACGGATCTCTAGTATAAAATAAAAATGCACATTTATTTTCTTCCGATGGCAAATATAGTCTTTCGTTTCGATTAGTTGACAATGAAACGCAAGTTTGTTTAATCTGTTTCAATTACAGTATATATTACTTTTCGCACTTTCACTTCATCATATACAGGGACATCATTTTATTTTTACTAACATTGTTAATATTAACCTGGCTATACCTTTAGAGAACCGGAAAAACCGTTCGCTACCCCCTTCCACAACTGGAGTTCGATGATACTGGCGTAAAATACAAACAAATCACTTTATTAGGTATGGGAGGGAAGAAAAGTACTTAATCAATTTACGTAAACTAGGAAATATCGCGATTTTGAATTCGATAATTTTCATTAGGCTTTTATTTAATCAAAATGAAGTACTGTATTAAGAATAGGTGTTTTTACTCAGAACTGAGCTGTCCATGCGAACGTATTCATTATGCACTGTATATTATACTGTCTACAGCACATTAGCGTACAATATAGAGAATGAAGTTCAATTGAAAAATAATCATAATATGGATATTTAAACACTTTTTTGAAAATGGTAGCCGTTCATTTCGATACAGGCTTCAGTTCTTTTGTGCATATTATCTCATATAGACTATTGCATCTAATTCCAATTACCAGTTTCGTCCTTCGTACTAGTAACTCATGTTGAAATAATTCTGTACCTACTCTATAAAAGAGTACCTTATGTACTGTAAATTCAATCTTCACTTCTGCCCGACCCGCACAGATAAAATTACTCAGATATGTTATCTACTGTCCGTCCAAGTGGTTATGCCGTAGGATCGTAGAAAGAAGGGAAATCACGTGACAGTTAATTACTTAACGAGGCCCTTTTATTTAAGTTATTTTAAACAGTTGTATAATATTACGTAAACGTTCAATTCCTAACAGAAATTAATGTTTTCAGAAAAGAGCTAAGACAGGCATGGTTTTACAGAGGGCCGTGCAGAAGCAGGTGGGGGAAATAGGGATGCGACGTAGGCAAACGGACAGTACCTTTGCGAAAATATGTTTCAATATTAAAAGTTCTTTCGTCACTGGAAAACGCGAACATATTTCTGGAACGTACTATACTCAGTAACTCAGTGCTGTTTACTATAAGCGGCCTTGATTCTGTCTGGAGAACAGTTGAAACTCCATTAGTAGAAGGGGTGGGAGTGAAGTACATTAAAAAACTCAGGTACAATAAGAATTGAAGTAAAAATAAAATGATGTACCTGCACCTTGAAGTGTTAAGCGCCTTGACTAATTCCATTTTTAATTAAAACAGAACAGATTGAACAATATTATTAGACTTTAAGAATAACTTATTGTTTGATGATCCCATCAACATGACGGAAGGTCACTATTTAAGTCATAACAGAAGGTAAGAAGCATACACACGTACCCTAAGGTAGATGTGGACTGTTAGTTGATAAAGATGTTAAATGTTATGTTTTATTTGACGATGCTCGCAACTGCAGAGATTATATCAGCTCTATATTTATATTTTGTAATGGATTTCTATGTTATTTGTTGGTAAATTCGATTTTTTATTAATATGAGGTATTATATATAAATTAATTATTTAAATAAACTAACCTAATTTAAGTAGGTAAGGCATAATTTTCTTTAAATCATACTCAAAATTAGCTCCCAAACCAGCCATAAATATTGTTAAACGAGAAATAAGTAAAATAAAGGTATTTAACCATAATAAATCAAAATTACCAAATCAAATTACCATAAATTTACAAAACTTATTACTGCGAATGAATAATAAATTAAATAATCGCCGGATGTGCCGGAATTTTGTCCCGCAGGAGTTCTATTACATGCCAGTAAATCTACTACTGTAGTTGATAAAGATGCCATCAGCAACCCGATGTTAGTTGCCTCAATTGCCGCGCACTAGCTGGTGGCTTACGATGTTTCGCGTTCGTTCCTCGCTAGCGAAAGAACAAAATTCGGAGTCAAACATCACGCGAGGCTGCTGCGAGAGGCGACGGCGCGTGGTGGTCTCGCTTCGTGGATAGGCGGCTTTACGATATAATAATTTCCAACTTTCATAACAATAGGTCGAATTTGGTTCATTGTCTGTATTATTTCGTGTAAGAAGTCATCAATCTCATCACATTTTAATTACGGAAATAATAAGTTTTCATGTGAATTTTATTCATTCATTCATTCATTCATTCATTCATTCATTCATTTTATTCCATAAATCTTACATGAGCAATGAAGTTTTAAGATGTGGAACAAGTCAAAATTTTACAATATTACAATTACAATTTTTACAAATTTTTATAGTTTTACAATTTAGTAATTTTCTACAGTTTTTACAATTTTGTGCAATTTTTTACAATATTTTTGGGAGATGTAGTGAGATGAGGTGAGGTCCGAGGATTCGCCAAAATATGACCCGGCATTTGCCTTTTGGTTGGGGAAAACCTCGGAAAACCCCAACCAGGTAATCAAATCAAAGGGGGGTAATCAAATCAAAGGGGTTGATGCCAAGGACTCGCCATAGACCATCCGGCTTCAGTCCCACGGCTGTGGAAAACCTCGGAAGAAACCAAAGAACAAGCCCGAACGCAGCTCCGGATCAACAGCCCAGAGAATCTGCCGACTGAGCTACATCGATGGCTCTACTAAGAGTATACAATACATAACCAATCAGATTATTAAATTTAAAAACGCAAACGCTCAATCATCAGTTGAGCTATATGTATAATACAAAACTTCTTCTTCTTCTTCTTCTTCTTCTTCTTCTCTTCTCTCTAGGCTTCCAGCCTGTTAATCCAGAGTATCTCTCCATCTACTTAATGGTCTTCCTGGGGATCTTCTTCCGGATGGGTAGTTATCCCTGGCGATTCTCGCAATTCTATCCACTTACATTCGAGATATATGCTCATTCCATTGTTGTCTTCTTATTTGCGTCCATTCTCTAATTGGTTGTATTTTGCATTGTTCTCTGATCTGATCATTCCGTATATGGTCCCTTCTTATGACTCCTACAAATTTCCTTAAGGTTTTCATTTCTGTTGTATCCAACATCTGTTTCGTTTTTTCTGTTTCAGGTCTTATTTCAACTGCATAAGTGAGAATAGGGCGCACCACGGTCTTGTAAATTCGAACCTTAGGTTCAATGTGGAGATATTTATTTCTCCATATGGTGTCGTTCAAATATCCCGATACTCTATTTGCTTTAGTAACTTGGTTTAAAATTTCGTTTTGTAAAAGGCCTGAACTTGATAACTGGAAGCCAAGATATTGAAAGCACATCACTTGTTCAATTAATTGTTTTTCCAATTCTAATTTGCATCGTATTGGGTTCTTACTTATGACCATAGATTTTGTCTTTAGTATAGATTGAACTGATGTAACATTCTTTGCAGATCATCTTCGCATTCTGTTACCAATATTACATCATCAGCATAACATACCATTTTTATTTCTTTACTTCCCATTTTATATCCTTTCTGAGTCTTTGTTTCATTCAATACAAAACAAGTAAGTTAATTAAATTTAAGGCATAAACAATTCAACCAGTTGTGATATAAAGAAATTGATAATACATATCATGCAAACTACTTCAAATTACAAACACAAAAAATGTATCAATAGAGCTATATAGATTACTATTCAATTTAAAGCATATACAATTCATCGGCCAAAACTATACAAGCATATACAATACAAAGTAGCATACTTTCATTAAGCTATACAAATTTGTGCAATTAATATCAAGTAGATTAATTCACTTTATAATCATAATAAATTCATCAGTTGAGCTATACAGACTACTATACAATTTACAGCATATACAATTCATCAATTGAGCTATACAGACTACCATTGTATTCTAATGGGTTGTACTTTATTACAGGAAGCACCGAGTATAAATTAGGTGCTTTAAAAATTGCCCAAGTTTTAATATTTACACTTGTCTTTTACTTTGTGCTTAGGCCTAATATTCATGCAATTTCTACATCAAATTGTACATGTTTTCTTCCAGTTTCTTTCCTGTTATCCTGAATTTTGTTATGCCTGTCCGTAATCAAGCCATCTTGAATTAATCTGAAAGTATCATAAATGCCCAGTCTTCTCTGATTATACAGGGATGTTCCGTACTTTCAGCCTCATCAGTATGGAACTGCATTCAAATACAACGTAACTGAAATTGTCTTATTTTGATAGCGAAAAATTAGGTTAAAGTGTTTGTATCTTTTAAATATTAATATGTAGACCTATTAAGACTGGTTCACAATAAACCGGGAACGGAAACGAGAACGAGAACGGAAATAATGTTAAAATAAATGTATTAAAATGTGAGCATTCAAAATAGTTAATTGTGAATGCTCACATTTAAAAAACATTTATTTTAACAATTAACAATTTCTCGTTTCCGTTCTCGGTTTATTGTGAACCAGCCTTTAATTGATTTTGGACAGCACATGTTCCGTGAATACAAATTACTACAAAGACCAGAAATAAAGAAAATCGTTATATATATATATATATATATATAAGGTATTTAAGTTGAACATAAACCTTCTGAAGTTCGTAAATAAACATTATAGGCCTAGAGAAAGACTAATTTATTTCATGCCGACATTTCAATTAACAAAACGTATTTTCTTTCACATACTGAAGTGCGTTGCTTAATGCAGGAATAATAAGAGGCGAAGGAAATAGACGCAACTTGCAAACACATCAATAAAGTGCAATATAAACCGGGAGGGCAACAACGGCTTGCAGTAACCACAACATCATGCCGTCTGTGTTGTGTTGCGAAAAAATCTAAAATTACCTTCCTTCCGGCCAGCAGTCATTCCACACATCTGTGATCTGTACAACAAGGCTCGAATTAACTGCACTTGTGCTCTGACTATGCTTTCAGGCTTCATGTGTATAGTAACGGCTGAATCACTACTTCTCTATCACTCAATAACGATTACATACGAACCTTTCACCTGATATTCTTATCAGCTCAATAACAATACATTTTTTCTCTCTTTCCATATAATTAGGCCTATTATTATTATTTTTTTTTACTGTTCCACGTCC
Source organism: Periplaneta americana (assembly GCF_040183065.1). NCBI lineage: Eukaryota > Metazoa > Arthropoda > Insecta > Blattodea > Blattidae > Periplaneta > Periplaneta americana. Next base: position 102,697,341 of record NC_091124.1, read on the forward strand.
TCATATTAAATTGCTCTTTTTATGCTTTTCCCCCGATTTCTGATCTTCATCGTCGTAATAATCGTAATCACCATCATGATCACGATCACCATGATCATGATCATCATCATCTTCATCATCACCACAACCTATTATTATGATGGACTTTACAATTTAAAATTAGACGACCATGTAGATCTATCTGAAGTAAAATCATGTTGATAATTGTTCAATATTTATATGCTTCGATGTTTTTCAGTCTTGGCGCAGTCTTAAGATACTATAATGAAATGATGTCTTTAATTCTTACTGTTCTTGCATTTATCTGTCTATACAAGTAACCTAAAGATTAAAATAAATAATGTAGACTATTTCTTTCATATAACGTCATTCCACTTTCGGCCAATGAAGTGTACCGTAATGAAATTTTGAATTCCAACCAATCACAGTCATACATCGCGATAAATTTTGCAGCTAGATTTATCACTATCAATTTATCGCATGGTCGTTCTTTTATTTAGTCAGTGTCGCCAAATGCTTTCCAGTTAATCGATAAGCGTGAATCCATTGTACTAAATAAAGTGCGAAATCCTACTTCCACATCTACGTCATCTTCTAATTCCATGTCCATTGTATCTAAAGAAAAGACACTCATTCATAACAATTGTTCATTTAATTAATGTATTAATCAGGTTATTTGTAATTATGTTATAAAATGTTTAAAGTAAATTATGATTTCGGCTGATAATGAAAACGTATTTTTGTTATACCAACAAGAGGCAAGCGAATTATATATAATTAAAATTGTTAAACCTGTATTTCGCTTTTCTCAATTGGCATTATTAAATAGCATCCAACTTCTTTATTGCAGTATTCGTTATTTATCTATTTAAACTTCACAGTGTCTGAATAGGTCAAGTATTTATAAATACATGTTTATAGTGGCCTCGGTAGCGTAGTTGGTATAGCGCTGGCTTTCTATGCTCGAGTTTCCCGGTTCGATCCCAGCCCAGGTCGATGGCAATTAAGCGTGTTTAATTGTGACAGGCTCATGTCTGTACATTTATTGGCATGTAAAAGAACTCCTGCGGGACAAAATTCTGGCACACCAGCGACTCTGATATAACCTCTGCAGTTGCGAGCGTCGTTAAATAAACCATGATTTAAAAAACAATAAATATACAATTATTAACATTTTGTGAGCGAATTTTAGGAATATATTATTTACTCATACATCGCGATAATTTCTGCATCTCGATTTAACTAACACTATCAATTTATCGCATGGTCGTTCTTTTGTTTAGTCAGAGTCGCCAACTGTTTCCACGTAAATCGAAGAGCATGAATCCATTGTACTAAATAAAGTGCGAAATCCTACTTCCACATCTATATCTAATTCCATGTCCATTGTATCTAAAGAAAATGACACACCTTCATAACATTAATTAATGTATTAATCAGGTTATTTGTAATTATACTATAAATGTTTATATTAAATTATGATTTCAGTACGTTATAAAAACTTATTTCTGTTATAATAACAAGAGAAAAACGTAGTACATGTAATCAACATTTTAAAATCTGTATTCCGCTTTTCTCAATTGGCATTACTGAATAACATTCAATTTCTCTATTCCAGTAATTGTTATTCATCTATTTCGACTTCACAATCTCTGAATAGGTTAAGTATTCATAAATATACAATTATTAACATTTTTTCAGCGAATTTTAGGAATATATTATTTACATTTTTATTTTATTCACGAAATAGTCCTCATAAATGTTACTCGAGGTTTGAGACTTCCCAAATAAATCCACGAGCGAAGCGAATTGGATTTATCGGCAGATCTCAGGCCTCTTGTGACATTACTATAGATGATTCTCTGATAGACAGATCAGACAATGACCACAGTAAGCAGACTTGTACACCGCACTATTTCTTTATACGAGTATAATGTATATCAGGGCTGGGCATCGGGAGCGGAACCAGTCTCTAAACGGGTACGCTTAATATTCATCCGTTACTGAATCAACGCTGCGCGGTGTTCGGCGGGGAAGAAAGGGGATGAAGAGAAATCATATGGCTCCCCGTGAGAGAGTAGAATCCGCTCTTGCTGCCCTGCCCTGATGTAAATCTATATTTCACGCTTCTATCAATGTGCTCTTTTATATGCTATATCCTATGATTCTAATTTTTCTATATTAGTCATAATCGCTATATTTTTGCCAAATTTTATTGGAAACGTCACATCTCAAATATTTTTGCAATACTAAAACACTTTTCTCAAATTTGCAGGTATTATCAGAAATTGATAAATTAGATAGATATCTATCACAAACTATCTAAATTCTATTTAATACTTCTTATAACTATTATCGTTCTTGTAAACTCTCAAATACATAGAATTTATATATTCCCATGTAATTTTGTTCAGTTTTGTGATGTAAATTGTATTTTGTTTTAATAGCCTACTTGATTAAAGCCATACAATATTATTTTAATTGTGTTATTTCTTGCTATCAGAATACTATACTTTGTAATATATTATTATTTTTCACGAATTATTCGGTCTTTTAAATGGGAATAAATACTCGTATTTACTCTTTAATAGTATTCCAGGCTGTCAAAATTTTTACATTAAGAATTAGTATTGAACTGACCACCCCACCCAATTATCTCCTGTTCTAGGTGCCTCATAAGTATTGCCTTGTTGGCATCACTTGTGAGGTTCTATACAAGTTGACTATACAACAACAAAGAGTAATACAATAAGCTATATTTTCTTTAATTGTATTATTGTGTTTTTCTCACTACTTGAAGACTGTCAGCAGTGTTTAGTGATTTAGACAATGTAGTACTCATATCATAGCCGATGGATAATATTTCGTTAAAATTGAAATGTTACTGTTTGCAGATTAATTTTATGTAAATAATATGCCGTAGTCTCCTTCCTAAGTCAAGAGTAATGTGATATACTCCAATAATAATTAATTTTTACTTTCATTTTTGACGTGAATACGTCTTTACAAGCAGTAGCTACAGAATTTTACCCAATTCCTGAAAAAGTACATGCCGAAAAGTAAAAAATAACTTCGATAATCCAAGGATACAAACACATAACAATAGCGATTTCAAAGTCATGCGTATCAGTGGGGTGCAGTCGGAGCGTCCGCAATTTTTGGTTCTTGCGCGCTGAGTCAAGGATTTTCAAATCCATGTATCTCCAGAATTTATCGTGGTAGGATGGTGATATGAATCTCAAATGATTCACTTCAACGAGATCTAACCAGAACACGCTAAATTGTGAGGATCCAAATGGAATGAGAAGTTACAAGTGAAAATTACAATAACACTGAACAACAAGAATTTTGCTCCGACTTAAAACAATGTGTCCCATATGTTTTGTGTGTGCTCAATCCAAAAATGCATCTCTTTTCTTCGTATCACGTAAGGCTTTTAAAATATACTATGATTGTACTTTTCCATAAGTGCTCTTCCAGGAAACATATGGCGAGGGTTGGGGGTCGTAAACCAAAACGAAAGCTAATGAATGCATTTTATGAGTTTATGACCTATTGCCGATTTCTTATGGTTTTTGACATGTTCTTTTGTATTTCTAATAAGTAAACGGATATTGGTCCCTTCTATTCAGTGAATTTCATACTAGTTCAAATTGATGTCTACGCAATGAACAAACAAGGGTGTGGTTTTCAGTATTTAAAAGAAAAGTTTACCAATTTGAGTGAAGGCAAAGTAAAAGACGACATTTTCATCGGCCCACAAATTCGCAAAGTTTTGACTGACTCTTTGTTTGAGGAACAACTTTCCGTTAGAGAAAAAATGGCATTGCGCACTTTGAAAGCTGTTTGCTTAAATTTCCTTGGAAATTCTAGGGCAGACAACTACATCGAATTTGCGGAAACCATGTTACGTGTATATGGGAAAATGGGGCGTAATATGTCTCTCAAATATACATTTTTTACAGTCTCATTTGGATTCTTTCCTCCTAACCCTGGAACAGTAAGCGACGGGCATGGGGAAAGGTTTCATCAAGAAATATCTGAAATGGAAAGGCGATATAAAGGAAGATCATCGCCCAGCATCCTGCAGACCATTGTTGGTTCCCTGTAAAAGACAGTCCCGGGTCTAGTTATAAACAGAAGTCATCAAGAAAATCTTTTTAAATGATAAGTTCAAATTCCGAAATTTTCTCATTCTACATAAGAAATATTTTTATTGTTGTTGTGTGTTTTGAGTTTTAAACTATGTAACAACATTTTTGTATCCAGTACACATTTTTCAAGTATTATGAGGCATTTTTAATCCCTAGTCTGTTGTAATTTTATCAATAGGAGTGAAAAATAAAGAAATAAAAGGTTTTTTTCATAAAAAATTCAATTCACTTTCCCCGGAAAATGGTAGGCCTACGTGATGGGGCAATTTGGATTTTTATTTAAGATTTAGGGCACATATATTAGTAATATTCACCTATTTTTATTTCGGAGCAAGACGAAAAGTAAAAATTTGTTGTTCAGTGCAATTAAGAATCACGAAAAAATAAAGGACAAAAATAGTTGAAGTGTCAGAATATTGCAGAAAAGTCCAAATCGAAATCGAATGAACGCATATCGGAAGAAAGAGGAGCTCAAAACTAATCGATAACCCAAAAATGATCTAAGTCTAACGATACAGGGCTTATAGATAAGGAAGAAAGCCAAAGCGGCACAACGCGGAGTGACCCAACCGAGCGTCTCTGCCACGAGTATGTGCGAACCAATGGATGTGGACACTAAATACGATACAATAGAAGCAAACACACATACGGAGCTAGTAAATGTGGTTAGATCTGAAGAAACATATGAGAAAATATAATATGGATGAACTACATAAAATTACATGGCAATAAGTATTTAACTATTACATGCTCTTTGCCATGATCAATCACATGGGAAATGAACTGTTGTGTGAGGTGTTGAGTACTTTAATTAGTGGCCGGATATTCAGGCATTTAAAAAGTTAGAGAAAGGTAGAAAGAAATGTACTTATAATATGTAATGTAGGCAGTAAAAGAGGCATTTATATTTTTAAACAGCAATATTAATTCCAAAGAAAAGTCAAGAAAGTACTAGACTCGCCCTTTTAATGCTGTTTATCATTTGTTGTACCTAACTACAACGTGAAGTTTATAAATTTTAAAATTTTGTCGTTTGTCAAACAATACAGTCTTCAGAACTGAAAAAGAACATTTACCGTCCACTATACCACAATAGTAATCGGAGCTTACTTGAAACGACCTATGATCAACGGGCCCATGTTCACGGAATCTGCATATCCATCACAGAGTCTATTGCATTTATCTCTCACTCTACTTCCTATCTTCGTAAAAAAAACAGTGCATATTACTCTACAGATTACTGTGCATATTACTGTGGAATCCCGGCCACCAAGTCACTCAACTGAGTGCGCTCCTTGTATAATGGCAGTTGACTTCATATAAATATCAACATACATGTCGAATTTGGAGTTAGGCCACAAAGGGAAAAACACTGGAGGAGAGTGATTCAATCCGATGCTATGAATTGAACTTCGGCGTAGCTCAATGGTTAGAGCGCTTGGTACGTAGAACCAAGAACCCGGGTTCGATCTCCGGCGCCGGAGCGAATTTTTCTCTTCTAAAATTAACTTCCTATCTTGCCTGGAACTACCTGGATCAACTCCATTGTCTCTTCAAAAATCTACAAGTGTGGCAAAGGGCCACTGCAGAGACAGGATAAACAAAAAACAATGGAAAAATACTCAACCCCGTGGACGTAAAATGAATTTTATTCATTGTCCACACCGGGAATCAAACCCCGTACCGCTCAATCGGGAAGTTCACGGGCTGTCCACATAGCCACAACAGCGTACGAGAAGGAAGTGATACCAATTATATATAAGCATTGTTATCTAAGAAAATTGGAGGATAGTTGTCTGTCGCTGTACAAATGGTGACATTTATTAAATCTCGTCGTGTACAGGTACGAATGTTTTAGAAACTTTGTCATAACATGGATTCAGTCCATAAGATCTTACTTTTCCGCACAAAGGTAAGATAGATATCCAAGGGCCAAGTTTTAAACCGAGTTCTGGAACTGAAGGAATAGTTACGTACATTTTTTAGGAGGAGGGTCACCTTTTATTTACTGCATTCTTGAACGACTTGTTTTAAACTTGCTTATCTTGCAGACATGTTTAAAAAATTGAACGATCTAAACTTGCCGCTGCAAGGACGCCGAGAAATTATTACCTTGACAAACAAAGAGGTTTCTAGAGGAAACTCAATTCTTGAAAGTACTCTATTTCGAAAGGACATCTATCGAACTTTCCCACATTGCAGAATATAGTTTCGGGAAATGAGACTGAAAACTTGAAACAATTGATTGCTGAGCATAATGTGAACCTGGAAGAAAAAATTCAAAAGTACTTTTAATTGTTGTTAACAAATTTACATTGGATTATGACGCCTTTTGATTTTGACGATAGAGTTAAATATTTCGATCTGATGGCAGTAGAAAGAGAAAACAAATTGATTTGTATTGTGATTCTACATTGGCAGTAAGACCAATTGATCACGTGGATTATTTCTGGCTAAGCATTACAGAACATTACCCATCTATATAAAAGAAAGCTATTGCAATATTGTTACCATTCTCAACATCGTACTTGCGTCAGTAGACATTTTCGGCACTGAAGAATACAAAATCAAGTTGCAGGAGTGATCTGTCTAACGTTGAAGCCGATCTACAAGTTGCATGTTCAAACATTCGACCCAGGATTGACAAGATTTGCAAGCTACATCAATCTCAAGTGTCACATTCATGGAACTTTTTTTATAAAGTACTTAAACTTTTTGTTTCTTTTTTTTATTTGTAATAAGTTTTGTAATAAAGAAATAAATTAAGTTTCTGTCAACTGTAACTCGACATTAATCATTTTAATTCAACCTTATATTTAATATAAATCTCAGGCAACGACAATTTAACATTGCCAATTGCTGATATGATATAACGGTCTTTAAACCACTGTGCCCCGAAAATTTGGCCTCCATTCAAGTGTGCCTAGCCACCGCCGTGACTCAGTAGGTTAAGGTGCTTGCCTGCCGGTCTGAAGTTGTGCTCGGGCGCGGGTTCGATTCTCGCTTGGACTGATTACCTGGTTAGGTTTTTTCCGAGGTTTTCCTCAACCTGAAGGTGAATTCCAGGTAATCTATGGCGAATCATCTGCCTCATCTCGCCAAATACCATCTCGCTTTCACCAATCTCATCGATGCTAAATAACCTCGTAGTTGATACAGCGTCGCTAAATAACCAACTAAATAAAAAGTGTGCTACGAAATGGAAAAAGTTGGGAACCCCTGGGTTAAGGGATCCCCGAAACAATACGAATTCGTTGCATTCAGAGATTAGATATTTTATGAAATTATACTTAATTTCTGTCAAAGATGACGATTCTGAAACTATACGTGTGCACCCCTGCCCCGCCCTAAACCAGTATCGATGACTGGGACTGAATTCTCCCAACCTCAACCAGTTCAATCAAGGAATCAGAGAACCTTTCGCCTCCGTGCAATCATATTGGATATTCGAAACGTTCCCGGGGTCCCTCCTCCCACATCCCAACCATATCGGGCCTGAATTGCTCAAAGAAATATCATGTCTGCCCTACTTACAGCTTCTCTTGCTGTGAAATCATATCACAGCTTTCTCTTAAGGAACGTTTCTGGCATTTTGAAACATCTGTAACGGAAAAACTTGAGTGAAAAATGTCTCATAATTCTAAGTTTTGTTATGTTTATTCAATAATAATATTGATGATGATGATGATGATGATGATGATGATAATAATAATAATAATAATAATAATAATAATAATAATAATAATAATAATAATAATATGAAAATTGTGGCATGTATGAGAAATTTAAGAGAAGCTGAGAAAAATGTTGGTAAAAAGTTGAAATCAATGCTTTCTGCAATGGTAATAATTGTGTGAAGAGTAATTATTTAGGCCGTCTCCTTCAGTATACTTGGTCATTATTATTATTATTATTATTATTATTATTATTATTATTATTATTATTATTATTATTATTATTATTATTATTTGAACAAGTGATACCATTTACGGTGATCTAGTAGCTACCATTAGTGGTCGCTGGATTTGATGTTCGCAGATTGAAACCCGGCCGAGGAAAATGGATTTTAGAGGACAGCAACATTTCTCCGTGATAGTAGTGAAACTATAGTTCTCGTGTCGTAGATTTAGAACGCGTAAAGTAACTCTGTCGCCTAAATATATGGCCTACCCAAGCAACATTTGACCGCCATTTTGTGCGCAAGTTAATTTTTTATATTGAATAAGATATAGAGCTGCAAAGCTCTGTACAGACGAGGACATTTCTTTTACCATTAATGGTACACCACCGCCATGTTCCCGTGTGAACATTGAACTTTCATGCCATCTGATGGCAAGCAATCAGATTGCTTGTAGATTGCATGCCATAAAACTTATGCTACATATTGGCCATTTTCTTCGCCATTAACCCCATAAAATAGGTACAAGAAATGACACTAGATTGAGAAGGGTTATCACACTGCATGAAAGACTGACAACTACTAAGAAATTTGGCGGCAACAGTCGCGGGAGGGTTCCCCACCAACCTCAGAATTAATAGAGTTAGCTATATCGTAGTTATTTGTACGCACTAATTGAGAGATGATGCAAGACTGAGGAAACATTTTCAGTTCAGACGGACGTGCTTCTACATTTATTAATGACTTGCCGACGTTTTACCCGAAAACAAAACTCCAGCCCGTCAGTTTTCTACAAAACGCCCACCCAGTATCGTGATGAATTTGGGGAGCTATATACGATGGTTAAAAATCAGTTCTAATAGCTAGGGGGATCATAGTGCTAACCACAGAATACTCCATGTACAATACTCTCATTTCCACATGTGGACGTGAGGCCAGCAGTCGGCTGATAGGCGTTGGTCCTGAGAGACTATCGCTTCAATTATTATTATTATTATTATTATTATTATTATTATTATTATTATTATTATTATTTCCAACGCAAGTTAAAACTTCGAGATGTTGAAGGTACACACTTTTCCAAAGTAAATTTCGTAAAAAAAAAAAACTGAATAAGTTATAATTAAAATTAGTCATATTTCAATTTTCCCATTCTTGAACCAAACAACACGCAGTCGTTTTTCTCTTTTGCAGTTCATGAACTGGTTTGTAAAATACTATTGAAAACCAATTTTTTATTTAACGTTTCCTTTTTTTCCCTGGTTAGGAGGGAGGAAACATCCCACGCACTACGACCTGAAGCCTTTTGTACACCCCCCTTATATGGGATGAGCTGCGTGCCCACCGATCCTCTACGCGCACCGACCTAACCACTTGATCCCTTTAACGACCGGTCCCTAAAGCCAACAGAGTCCATGTACCACTCCTGCTTCGGCAACCCTCCCAAGGCTCCCTTAACAGTCCGAGGCGGAAGTCCTCCCTCCAGAAGGTCTGCCCCGGGTTCCGTTGCAGAAACTGTCATCACATGAATACAATCCACGGAGGCCGGTCGAGAGATCCAGCAGCTTCGGAGAGCCGCCTATAGAACGATTTGAAAACCAGAAGAAGTAACGGGATGATGAACGAAAGGATAATAGGGGAGGAAAGGATGTACCGAAGATGAGTGGAGTTTCAATCGCATGATAAAATTACCTGATATTCATTCATAGGAGTGAGGGAAATACCTCGAAAAAGCCTCACCCCGGGGATCGAACACGGACCCGCTGGGTTCGGAGTTAGACTCGCTATCCCTTCAGTCATAACAGTGGACTACCTTTTCTTTTATGAAATTACAAATGTTATCCATAGTTTACCAGTTCCGGCTATGTAGGCCTAATGTTTTACCTTGCAATTTTTCAAGTATCAGGAGATATGCTGGTGTCACCAATTCTAATTTGTTAGATTTGTATTTTTATTTATTTTATTTCTGCATTGTTATATATGTTGGTTAACACTCTTCGTTTTTGTTGCTGACCGCATTTTTCATGAAATCATAAACAATGGTCACAGTTTCACGACTCTGAATTGCCTTTCCTTTAAATTTTGAAATAACTGTAGAGACTGTCTCTTAGAAGCGATTAAAATACAAATGCAATAAAGTATATTCTCATTAAAACTAAAACGAAATTAGATATTTAAAACTTCCGTACACATCTATACACTTTAGTGTTTTGACAGAGACTATCCAATATTAAATACGTCGCTCTCTGACTCTTCTGTTTATGCAAGTTGGAGGAAGTATATGTCGCGCAAGGAACGATTACTGAAAAACAGTGGTGGCGTTACTGTCTGATTTGACGTGTGTATGTAGGCACGCCGAGGGAACGAGAGGTACGGGACGATGGAAGTATTGCCTCTTCCAAAAATATGAACAGATGAGAACATCGCCTGTGGAAATGAAGAGCGTAGCAAGTGAAAAATTCGAAGCGAATTAAACGCGCAACATTATGTTTACGAATAAAATAATGATACTCTGCGAGGGGAACGCTTCATCACTACATAATAAAATACGGCACTTGGAACAAGACACGTAGGCCTATTTACATGCAGTGGAACTGAAACTAAAACGTAATGAAACTATCACAATGCAAGACTGATTCTATCGATGTCGTTTCTCTTCCGACTGTACTCTTGAATATCATTCAAGTTATTCGTGACCTTTCCTATCGCCCGCTCTTTCTTATCGAATTGTTTCGTTAGCATTCCTGTCGTCAGTAATCCTTGCTTGCGAGACCTATACCACATTTATAAACACTAAACAGAGCGAGCGATCAGCAGATTGGAAGGTCAAGCACTGCCATACGTTCAAAACCATGTCGCCAGCTATAGGAAGATCCGGACTGCAATATTAAAGTTCGCAAAAGAACAAGTACTTAAGCGCCAGGAATTTTGGAATAATGTTGTTTGGTCTGATGGAACTAAAGCTAATCTATTTTGCTTTGATGGCGTCAGCAGAGTACAGAGAAAACCCAATGAGAACAATAATGTGGCCAACACAATGCCCACTGTAAAGCATAAGGGTAGTTAGCCTATTATGTTGTGGAAGTGCTTGTCAGCAAGAGGGGGTTGGCATATGCAGTTCATTGATGGTCTAATGGACAACGAAGTGTGAGTGGACATTCTTAAGAAGGACGAATGTGAAACAAGGTGCGGTAAAATTGGGAATAATGCCTATATAGGGTAAAGTTGCCTAATTCCGTGATACGATTTTTTCACTGAATGTCACGGGATTGGATATCTTGCTAGGAAGTTCACCAATATCTCAAAAGTAGGCGAAAGATGCAATCTTTCGAGAAAGATGTCTGGCGCTATGGTCGAACGGCAAAGCTTTGACTGATATTTAATTTTAAAAAAGTATCACGAGATTAGGGGTATCACGGAAATAGGCAACTTTACCCTATAGGTTTAAATATGACAACGATCCCAAACATACGACCGAAATAAATCAGACTAAGTTAATTTCTAACGTGCCTAAAGTACTGAGAACTCTTCCTCAATCTGCTGATTTAAACTTGATTCAATATTTATGGGCTTAGGCCTATCTGTAGACAAGGGTCTGCTGCAAACATTTTTCTTCGAAAAAAAGAATTGAAAACGGAGAATGCTACGGAATGGTAAAAAATCAGCCTTCAAAATCGTGAATGTCCTGTAAGGTCCATGCAGCGAAAATGCGAAGCTGTTATTGAAGCCAAGAGCTACTCTACAAAGTATTGAAAATTAGTGATATATTTATTTTTAGTTATTATTTTTTTTTTCTGTATGAATAAGAATGTGACAAGAAAAATTAGTTAAAATATTTTTGTTTATTTATATATTACATATTAAATAATTGTTGATTATATTTATTTTTACGTATTATGTAAAATTTATGTAAAAGATAAGATTTAATTACAGCGATTTGAGTATGAATATTTTACTGATTTATTTGTAAAATCCAATTGTATCAATATCAAAGTGACATATTTCATTACACGATGTGTAGAGTTGAGAAGTACTATTTTTATATACCGTGTTTTTCCTTATTTTAGAGCTTAGCACATACTTTAAAAATTTCAAATATATTTTCCATATTTGAAAATATTAAATTAGTACAATCCATATTAAGGCTAATTAAAAATTATCAAATTCCATAAAATACAAACATTTAAAAATATATCTAAACATTAGAGATTCAGTCATTTACAGTTATTCCTTTGAAATGGGTTTCTGTTGTTATTTTCAAATTGGCAATCATATCAACTCCAGAAAAGCAAACTATATTTAAACTTTAAGTTTTTAACCAATGTAGCCTACATCTCAACAGAAATTCGTTATATTCAATTGTACCTAGTTAAGCATTGAATATTGTAACAGTCACAATATGCCAGAAGTAGCAGAATCAAAGAGTTAAAAATTAGAAAGATACGTTTTATAATTTAAGGATAAGATTTTTGTCAACCGGCATCAAAGTATTATTTTGTAACCTAAGTTGATGTAAAGTGACATCTACAGAAAGGATTCTGGTGTAAAATTTCAATCAGTGAATATCAGGGTAAGAAATAACAAACTTCCTAGAATAGTTCATTGTTTTGACATAACCAAGTGTAAGTTTCAAAATTTATATTAGTACTGTCGAACAACTGATTCGTAGTAGAGGATGAAGTAGAAATGAAGGTAGATACTGCACTTCCAAAGAAATCTGGATGTGAAGAAATACGAAATGCAGTGATGTATGGAGTTTCAAATGTTAAGATAATCTTTTTGTAAGTTTGAAATACAGCCCCATTAAATTATGTGATATTGAACACAACAGAAGATTCATTTTCGAAGACTTGAAAGATCCTTTCTCAATCTATAGTTTTGTGTTATATGAATTCCATATTTGATGAATGACATTAAATATTTAGACACATTAATAAATTGAATAGAAATTGTAATTTTTGGTAATTTTAAGTATTATATTTATATAAAAATTACCGTGTATAATTATTTACTTTTTAAATCATTGTTTAGTATCAGGGAGTAAAAGGCTGTGTGTTAATTGAATTTGATATTAAAATAATGACTGATGCATTGGAATTAAAGCTTTACAGACTTTAATTAAATAAATATTGCCAGTTGTTCATTTAAGTCTATATTTAATTACATGCTTAATTAAAAGTAACTAAGTATATAATTATTTACATGTTTCATATATTTTTATTACATATAAATCCGTTTCTTTGTTATGAATATCATAATATTTGAGGTACAAAAATAAAAAGATAGGATTATGTTCGGAAAACAACGGGGTATTTTGTTTGTTATTTCCATATTTACTATTGTGTTGACAGAACATTTGTGATTTTATTAGAATTGCTAAAAAGTTTGGACGTTTCAAACCATTGTTCTATAGTTAAAATGTCAGGATTTAGCTGGTGTAACGATATTATGAAAACAATGAAAGATTTTCTCAACGTCTGAAAAAATGTAGAACATTTACAAATTTAATAGTTGGCCCATGTTCCAGTCGTAATTATGGAGGTTTAATCAGGAGATTTACTGAACCTCTTTCTTCTGTTTACAAGTAGAAATCTGGAAGACTTAAAGTAATAAATGGTACGACTGCTACTCAGGTGCTTTACACATTCAATAACAAAAACAGTCTTTATTCATATAAACTAAAACCAGTTTTCGCAATCAAAGAGAGTTACTAGCAGAAAGTATTTCTCTCCTTTATTTGTGCTAGCAGAGATTCAACTTAATATTGGCTGTAAAACGTTTTCTGGACAGACGAAGCATACTTCTTTCTTATGGTGGAGTTAACACACGTAAATGCAGAATTTGATCATAAAATAACTCCCCTACTTTCAACAAGGTCTTGAGGATTTGAAAGTCGGTGTGCAATGTGGCTTCACTTCGCAGTTCATCATTATTCCATATTTCTCCCAAACAACAATGAAATAATAGAGACTGTCACAGTAAACGGAGAATACCATTATAGTACGCTGCAGAGTTTTTTCACACCTACACTGAAGAATCACAACTCAGGAGAGAAAATCTTCATGCAATATGGCGCACTGTCCCTCATCTACTCCTTTCCAAAACAATTAAGTACATGGATCTTTGGCGATCGTTTCATAAGTAGAATTTACCCAACAATATGGCTTCCACGATCTCCATATATCCATTCGGCCGACTTCTGATTGTAAGATTGCCTTAAAGAATGAATTTTCGGGGACTTCCAAGAATCCTACAGCAAGTTTTACAGTAGATGATATCCAAAATATCTCTAGATTTTCTCGTGCAATTACTCACTGAATTTACAGAAAAAGCTTGCATTCTAGGGGAATGTGCTGTTGTAATTTGTAGTAATCACGTCTTTCTATGCTGTAAGTGAATAATTCCAACTGAATTTTTAGTCTTCCCCCACCTTTACTATATGCCATAATTTTCGAAACGGGCATCATATTTTATCTAATCTACATCCAGATTTGTTTAGAAAGAAATGTTATATAAGTTAAATTGTACACTTATTTTTTGTTGCACCATGTCATACATTCTAGAAAGTCTGTGTCCGTAGTTAATATTCCCATTGCCATTTATTAATCTTTAAGTTCGCAACTATTTCTGCGTCTCTTTCTAACTTCCTTTCACCATAGTTTAATTATTACAATATCACGTTACTAAAGCTGAATAAAGATATTTGTAAAATAATACGATCTCTAAGTGTTATGACTAGCGTTACTAAGGTCATGCTTTAACGGCTTCTTTAATAAAAATGAAAATATGTCCATTAAGTGTGAAAATTATGTCCAAAACATGCACTACAATTCGATAAATGTAGCATTGGATCTAAGTAAATTAAGAATTTATAATTGAAAATTAGGTGTTCTTGTCTTCGCTTATAAAAGAATGGATGAATAGCAATTTATAGTGAGTGGGCCATATTCATAGACATTTTTAGCGCGGGCTTTCGGTGGATTATCAGCGTTTTTCGTATTCATAAACCAGAGTTAGCGATAGGATATGATTTTAATTCTGTACTAGTAACCAGTGGATAGCCGGGGCTAGCTTAGTATGCTCGTAGCGCGTGCTGCGAAATGTCTATGAATAGCACCCAGTGTGTCGGGTATCCCTATCTTCAATTAGAGTCTGTTATCTTTCAAGATATTCTTGTAAAAACTGGAAAGACTCCTTTCGCAATAGGATGTTAGTAGAATGTACTTCAAAGACGATAATTGCTCCGAAGAGAGAGGCAAGTCTCCAGGTACCTGTATCCAAATACTTCTCTTTCAGATTAACTCGCATTTTACAAACCGGTTGATATTTAGAATCTATTAAAATGTTGACCTGGCTGGCGAGTTGGTATAGCGTTGGCCTTCTATGCCCAAGGTTGCGGGTTCGATCCTGGGCCAGGTCGATGGCATTTAAGTGTGCTTAAATGCGACAGGCTCATGTCAGTAGATTTACTGGCATGTAAAAGAACTCCTGCGGGACAAAATTCCGGCACATCCGGCGACGCTGATATAACCTCTGCAGTTGCGAGCGTCGTTAAATAAACCATAACATTTAACATTTCTATTAAAATGACGTGGGTTATTTCAGCTTTTATTTTGTTTACTACACTTCTCGGGATCGACATTAAACTCGATATGGTACTATCAAACACATTTAATATATCGTTCAAGGGAAAACTTGTTTCCATGAAGTAATGGCCCTAGGCGGAGAAAAAAAAGTGCTGGCATAATACCAAAATTCCCTTCAAGTTCTTCATTTGACGGAATTTTCAGACCTCTTTGAATTGAACAAGCAACCCTTGAGTCCAATAAATTAATTACATGTCGGACGGACTGTACGTTTTTAATAAAATACAGTGCGACTATTAACCTTGATTCCGACGGGTTGAAACATGTTCAGCTGACACAGGAGTATTTGGTGTCATAATTTTGAACAGGGTAATCCTGGATGCAATTACATACATGTAGGAAAACACAGTCTAAGTGTGTTTGCAATGCAATTAAGAGCAGAATGAAGACAATTTAAATATATGTGGATTTATTTATACCGTCAAGTTACTTATCAATTATCAGAAACCATTCATGTCATTAAATTATGACATAAGATGAAATGCATTAATATATCGTGGGAGACAAACTTTTTCGCAATGAAAATGGCATCATCAGATCTCAAGACGATGACAACACATGATGAACACATAATATATCTAGTAAATGTAATGTACAATCCTTGGTGTATGTGTATGAACAAACAAAATTAAAAATATGAACAATAAGAAAGTGGTAAAATAAGACTTATATGATTATTAATACGTTTGTAACATCAGAGTTTAAAAATAACCAAGTCTATAGGATGACAAGCAATGTACAATTGGCTAAGAATATAATATTCAATAATAATAATAATAATAATAATAATAATAATAATAATAATAATAATAGTAATAATAATAATAATAATAAGACCAGCCGGCTGCTGGCCTCACTTCCACATGCCGAAGTGAAGGAGGACGATCATCCAACCAGAACAGAGGTATCGTGTGGTTGGCACATGATCCTCCCAGCCGTTATAGCTGGCTTTCGCAACCGGATTTCGCTACGTATCTTCCCCCGTGAGGACTCGAATCAGAGCGCATTCCGTAACGCGAGTCCTAGGCAGGATGCCTTAGACCACGACGCCACGGCGCGGGACTATAATATTCAATAGTATGATGAATTTAGAAGTCTTCAAAAGCATGTAGTCATGGAGTACAAAATGGTGGAACATGCTGTGATAAATAACTCACTCGTGTTGTTGCGATATGTAGGGAACAAAGTCCTGCAACCATAATAAAGAAAGAGATGTAGATTTTAAATAATTAAAAAATTGAATGTGTGTGATGTGGGTTGTGAAGTTAATACTTACGTAGAGTTTGTTGTAAGAAGTATCGACTTGGCCGCAATCTCGCAGCAACACGACTGAGCTTTACAGAAAATGTTAACCATAAAGAAAGCTATATACATGGCAAAACTAGTGGATCGTCACGGGTTTATTTTCTTACAATTTTGTAAATAGGGTTATTTATGTTGGGGAATTCAAGGGTTCAGAGTCATAGTGGGCCAAGTGCCATATATTAAAAACGCAGTACACAAGGGTTAAAATTAAGTGAAAACCATAATTTAATGAAACACATAGCAAGCAATATATAGTATGCAATTAAAACTAAATGATATGTCAATATTCACTAAACTCTGGTATTCACTTAACTTTACCCCTTGTTTTCTCCGTCTTTAAATGAATGGCGCTTGGCTCACTATGACTCTGAACCCTTCAACTGTTCATTAATTGAGTGGATATTATTATTAGAATATATAGCTATATAGTAATCTTCTGTGGTGTTCATGTATCTATTGTTATTAACTGTTTTTAGAATTTGTAGGGTGACTTCATGGTTATGACTAATTAAATGTGTTGCAAACTTTGATTTGTTTCTGTTATATTTGAAGTCTGCTACATGTTCACTGTAGCGAAAATTCCTTTTAGTTTGCCCTATGTATTTTCTGGAACAATTTTTACAATTTCATAAATATATTCCACTATTAGATAAATTGTTACGACTCTGTAGGTTATTAGGAATAATATTATTAAGTTTATTATTTGTCCTGAAAGCTATGTCATGGGTTTCCAGTTTCTTTTCTTATTCTTTTGTTCAGTTTGGGTTAATGTGGTAGTGGTAGTGCAATAGATCGTAAAAGGTCGCAGTAATGGGATATAGTACCTCCCTCCCGAAAATTCCATTTCATTCTATTTACATCAATCAAACTTCAGAATTAATTTATTGGTATAAATGGAATAAAAAAACAGTGAGGAAACTCAATACAGAAAAGGTTTGAGGAGAAACCTAAGACAAAATCAGCCAGTTTTTCTATTCAGAAAAATTGCAGGATTCAATACATACAACATGGGAGACTTCTAGTAGCAGAAACTTACAATGGTGTATGTATGTGCCTTTTTCTTTCCTGATCAAGGTAGGAAAAATGAAATTTCCTGAGAACTTTGCTGACACATTGCCATTGGTGCCATAAAACAAAATGAAACCAAGAAAACTGAAGGATATAAGTTCATTACATGAATTCTTGTCGAGTGCAGAAATACAATGGTTTGAGCTGCAGCTTCATGAAGAGAATCTTCTCATGGTGTTTGTGATGTTTCTGATAATAAACCTATTTTTATAGAGATTAAAGACACAAGTCAATGATTCTAAAATAATGTAAATTAATTTAATTTCTCTTACAGAAAATGTTTCTTAAAATTGTCGGAATGAAAAATAAACAGTTTGCTCATTTTTTAAAATAACTTTATCATTTGTAATAAACACATGATTGTGGTTCACATTTCTCATCAATAAATGAATTGACAGAAAAACGACTTCAGCTGTGTCTCTAAAAATGTTTTTATTGTGGAAATATCTTAATTACTTTTAGAAATTTAAATATTACACTATAATGAGATAATACAAACTATTTAAAAAAATGCTTACCATTCACAAATTACAAAATTTTATCAACAGTAATCTCACTAGAGGTTTTGATTTATCTAGAGAAAATCAAAACTCGAGTGGGATTTAATTGACCGTTACACGATTAGAAGAAAGTATATAAAGATTAGAAGTAACGAAGTACTCCAATACAATAAAATATTAATTGACTTTCGAAAATACAACTGTCTTCAAATATGTAATATTGTACCATCTCAACATTACAAATATTACGCTAAATGGTAGTAGTGTGTTATGATCAGCTGTTTTGTTGTTATCAGTTGTGCCAACTATGAAATCTTCATTGAACCTTGTGGACGGTTATGGTCAAGAAGGCTTTGTTGATTCCGTTTCATTTTTATTAAAACAGTTGCATTCCACTTCAATTATCCGGATCCTAGTAATCAACGTCACTTGACAGATGATTTTCAAAAAATCTTAATATTAAACAATCTCTGATACGTGACTATCCATAATATCATACAGCAGAAGCTATAACATAACCTAAATAATAAAAAACAAGTGTTAGAAGAGTTTCAATTAGGGATGATGAAATAAACAAGAAAAGTTTTAATTAAGGACGATGTAATAAAAAATACACATGAATAATTTTAAAAGGAACAATTAATATTGGAAATACAATTTTTAAATTTGAATGTTTTAGTATTTGGTGGTTCAGTTGATGTTATATTGGACGTGTGGGTAAAAGAAGTGGATCTCGTTGGTATACATGGTTTATTCCTCAACTTATTCAGGATTTCCGAATGGTAATCTTCATTTATTTGTAAATAGGGTTTCAGTAAAGATGCATAGCTATGACCAGTAATCTTCATGTTCTTGTTATTGAATGCCAAAGCGAGTCATATTTGAAACTGCTAGAGTAGTTTCTAATGTTCTGTTTTTTGACGTCTAGACCAGTACAGTTTGAAATGTTGGCAAACAAAGAAACAAATGCTAGGGTAGTGATAAAAATAAACAAATGCTAGGGAAGCGATAAATTAAACAAATGCTAGAGACGCGATAAAATTGTGCGATAAGCAGCCCTGATTGGTTGAAAGACGTCCTTTCGTACCGTATTATTGGTCAAAAGTAGTATGACGTTGTAAAAGTGTAATAGTCAACAAAAAATTGTCTCCATTTCTTTGATCGGATGTTTCATCCAGAAAGCTCTTTATTTCTGGCATGTGAATGTATTATTTTACCCTTGGCGCCTGTACAGTTTGCTAGGTTTCGAGAGAAATGTTATTACATAATAGTTACAAAACACATATTATTGTAATAATACGGCAAATTGTAATAGTAATATCGTAATAGTAAAAAAAAAACAAAAATAAACATGAGGGTCATATTGAATTGTCTAAATACTGTTGATTGTGACGTACAAGTAAAATATACGTGAATTTCAACACCATACTTGCTACTACAACGTTGAACTCAAACTAAAACTCGTATTCGGCCACTGTCACGTTCCGATAATCTCTAACTGAGACTAGTTCACACATAAACGTGATGACAAAATATAAACATAAGGAAAGAAAACGTGAAGGCCACTGTGTTTATTGAGACGTAAATGAAACCCAAATTCAGCAAATGATGACTTGAGCTGTATTCTTCATGTTTTGTTGTTAAGATTGGAACTTGGACAGCCAGGTATTGCTCGACTTTAGCCTTGAACTTTAAGTGATAAGTTTTCAATAATCCTTTGGACGCTAAAAAACACACACACTGCTTTTCACGTGCGCGTCGCATTTTCCTAAATGTACAACGTCGTAATCTGTTCATACATCAGTCATCCAGGACAAGCTCAGCCTGTTCCCGTCCGTTGTATCTTCTAAAAGCAAATGCCGTAGGCCACAACTGGGAAAAGATTCCTGTTTGTTGCACAATCTACGTGAATATTGATGTCTTATTATATATTTATTCTGCATAACATTTAATTTATCTGTAGTGTTTACCACTCAACTAAAAATTATAACAAATTTCAACAATTTCATCTATTGAAGCTGACTGTTGTAATGACATTCTATGTATCAGGTCTATAGCAAGATGGATTGTATAAAATGAGCCTTATTCTTATCGCAATAGAAGTAGTTCAGGAGCTTGCGATATTGAAGATTTGCTAGACGGAAACGGGGAACTGCAAGTTTAACAGTTGGTAGCACTCTATAAAGAAAGAGAACTAATTTGACAAACCGTGACACTTTCTGCAGGAATGTCTGCGAATAACCAATATTCTACAAGTCAATCAGGAGATAATGTCGTGACTGCACATTATTGTAATGCAGAGTGATCAATGTGTGAGTGGGATTGAGATAGCGGTGGCAGCTGTAGAGGCAGTTATCTATCGCGAGAAAATTTGATATGGAATAATTTCATATTCTAACTCCTCATTTGATATGGAGTATTCAGCGGAGACCTCATTAACTCCGCTGGAAGTAATACAATGAAAGAGCTGAGATGCGAAGCTTTTTTCATGAGCAGCGTTTGCAGTTAAATGTAACTCCCTGGCGCACATTCATAATATACGCAGAGCATCAGATTGTCTGAGATGAAGGTAGATTCTCTGATATTTGTAGTCGCAATGTGAGTATGGTGCCAATTTTCTCGGCTACTTTTATTTCTTCCTAACACTCCAATTTCAATTTTGTGTATTAACGTAGTTACTTAATAATAATAATAATAATAATAATAATAATAATAATAATAATAATAATAATAATAATAATCCGTGGCGCCACAGCCCTTGAAGGCCTAGACGGACGAGCCGGCTGCTGGCATCACGTTCACATGCCGAAGCTGAGGTGGACGATCATCCAACCAGAATGGAGGTATTGTGTGGTTAGCACGATGATCTCCCCCAGCCGTGATAGCTAGCTTTCACAACCGGAATTCACTACCTATCGTAGTTCCCCAAGTGCATCATGATGCTTGGTGGGCAATGGTTGCATATACTGGCCGAAATCTCATGAGAAAATTTCTTCCCCCATGAGGACTCGAACCAGTGCGCATTCCATGACGCGAGTCCTAGGCAGGATGCCTTAAACCACGATGCCACGGCTCTGGACAATGTAGTTACTTATAATATGTTAATGGAAAGTGAACTATTCCAAGTTTTACATTTTGACCTATAAAAACCGTGTGTTTTGTACTTCGAATATAAATTGCGGATATGTACGTTAAATTATAATGTAAAAAAGTTTACTGCATAACATGTCTGAACAATAACCTATAGATTGGAGTTTTAAGGCTTTAAGTAGCCTATCAATGTTATAATTTGAATGAATTTAATTTGCAATTTAACTCAACAAGCATGTTGTTTCAATATCTAGTTCACTTTTAAATCCAGCATATCTAGCCACAACCATACAGACAAGAATTACAGACGGAGAAGTTCAAAAAATTCCACAACAATACGGATAACATAAAACAGTAAATATGAAATCCCAATCTTAAAGTGATTCTATTAAAATTATAAAGAAAATACAGTTGCTTACTGCCCGATGCTTTTCTTCTTCCTCGCACGCATGCACATTATAATTCGAATAGCTTCTTTGACAGCGGAAGTTGTCGAAATGGAGGCTATACTGTAGCTAATATAAAACATTCGAAATTAAGTCTTAAATTAAAGCGATTCTAATAAAATGTCAAAGAAAATACAGCTGCTTACTCTCCGATGCATTTTTTTTTTTTGTTCTCGAATGCATTTCCTTATGCTTCGAATCATATTCTTTTTGCGGAAGTAATTCTCGAAGTAGAACAACACAACACCTGTCAGTTCATTTTCTGGCAGTCCCTTCACGATATACAATACATACATACATACATACATACATACATACATACATACATACATACATACATACATACATACATACATACATACATATATACATACATAGTGTTCTGCCAAATGACAGGTCTTTCACTGCAAACCCAGCATTCTCCAATTGTTCCTTTTTTGCCTTCCTCTCAGTCTCCGCATTTGATCCTCTTATCTTAATGTCCTATGTCATCTGATATTTCTTCTGCCCCGAGCTCTTTATCCGTTCATCACTCCTGCAAATGCATCTTTCAGTGGGAAGTTTCTTCTCAGCCCACCGAATTCTTTTTTTCTCTTCCTTATCAGTTTCAGCATCATTCTTTCTTCACCCACTCTTCCAACACAGCTTCATTTCTTATTCTGTATGTCCATTTCACACGCTCCATCCTTCTCCATATCCACATTTCAAATGCTTGTAGTCTATTCTCTTTACATCGTCGTAATCTCCATATCTTTGCTTCACAAAATGCCACACTCCACTCAAAGCACTTCACTAGTCTATTCATTAGTTCTTTTTCCAGAGATCCGCAAACGCCCCTTTTTCACGATATAGCTACCAATATAGTCTAATGTTCGATCACCAACCCAGTGAAAATAGATTAGCTGTGTAATGTGTGAAGCAGCCTGGGCACGAAGGGGAGTGCATGGAAACGGAACAACTCACACCTACGCCCTCCTTTTCCTACATCGCCTTACAAAAAACGCACAGTAAGTAACTCTATCTACGTTAATGATGGATTTCAGACGGCCAGCGAGTCCACACCTGTGGAGTAACAGCTAGCACGTCTGGCCGCGAAACCAGGTGGCCCGGGTTACGTGGTTGAGGTTTTTTCCAGGGTTTTCCCTCAACCGAATATGAGCAAATGCTGGATAACTTTCGGTGTTGGACCCCGGACTCATTTCACCGGCATTGTCACCTTCATCCCATTCAGACGCTAAATAACCTAAGATGTTCATAAAGCGTCGTAAAATAACCTATTAAAAAAAAAAGACGGCCAACGAGAGCCGAAAATAAGTGAAAGCTATTATAATACTGGAAGTATAATCATGCAATGACACTAAATAATAATTAGGCCTACTTCGATATCAGTTTTGCACTTTTCATCAGTAATAGGCCTAACACACATGTAAGGAGTGTACATCAGGTAGTGAGGTGGAAGCTAATGTGCGTCCGTTTATGTCATATCTCTGTTTCTCTCCCCCCCCCCCGTATCTGCCGGCAAAGGCTAGTGGCTGGGCTGTTAGGTCAGCCTTAGCTCTATTATGAAAACATTTGCTGATCGGAATTGAACGTCTATTTAATATTATACAGCAGTTCAAAAAGAGTTAAAGAAAAGAGTCTAGCTAAGTAACTGTCACGTGATTTTTCCTCTTTCGCCGACTCTGCGACATAACCACTCGGGCGAACAGTAGCTGGTTTAACGAGCCAGAATGCTCCAAGCACTTTGGCTCACAATCGTCCAATGTGTGCACTATAAACGACAGGTGGCATTCATGCATCCGATGCTAAGAGGCGGGTCATTCTGCGTCAGCCCTAACAGAGGAAGGTCACAATACCTTACCAGTAGACCTAGTACTTCATGAACCCCCACCGAGAGCTCCAAGCACACATATCCTATATCAGCTCTGCAGAACAGTGCTATCCCCAAGGCTTCATCCCAGCTATTTGTAACTAACTACGGGTCATAGATGAAGTGAGGGGTGTTTGGACATTGTTGGTGGAATGAAAGAGGAGTACTCAAAGAGGAAAATTCTTTGCAACGCCAAACTTATCTATCAAAAAATCCATCACAACGAAGCAAAGGAATTCCCTGAGTTTTTAATATTCTGGACGGTGGAGTAAACAATTTTTTCTTGTGAAGTTGAAATAAGTTTTTCTAGGTACAATCATTATCAAATAGAGACAAGGGGGAATTTTAATTCCAAACACTAAGACAGTAGGGAAATGTTTACTGTAGTGCCTTTCAAAATGATCGCTGAGTATAACGTATAAATTCGGCCCCGGAACAATTTTTCCCTTGAAATTATTCATATAAATTCGTTGTTATGTAATTCTTATTTTCGTAAATTGCTGTTTCTTTTAAATTTAATTTTGTTTTGAACTGTTATATTAGTTTTTGGGCGTTTTATTGCAATAATTTCCTTTTGTATGTGCGTGTTTGTGTGTCTCTGAATACATATACAGAGTGTTAAAAGAAAGTCTAACAAGCATGAGTCCTAAAACTCAAACCTTAAGAGCTATGAGCACTTGTTCACAATCGCTATAGAGCTCAATGTGATGTCCATTCATAGTAATGCATTCTTCTGCCCTACATCTTAGGGAATCAGATACTCTTTGAAACACTCCTGGTTGATCTCGGATATGCTGGCAGGCATTGATGACGTACTCCTGAAGTGCTTCTACATCACTGATGGGGGTTGGATACATCGAAGCCTTCAAGTGTTCCCAAAACCCAAAATCCAAGGGATTAAGGTCAGGGGAACGAGGAGGACAATGTACTGGACATCTCTGACCAATCCATTTCCCATTAAATATCTGTGTTACGTGTTCTCGGACATTTCGGTGAAAATGAGCCTGTGCGTCATCATGCATGAACCTTAGAAATTATGACACTTCCTCCAGCAAGAAAGGTAATTCGTTTGCTGTGAAATGATGATACATTGCACCATTCGATCTGTTGGTAGTATGTAAGGTCTTATTAACCTATCGCCAGTAATTCCTGCCTAATATTAATTGAATATCGGTTATGATGGTTTGATTCTTCAACTGCGAGAGGATTTTCATCACTCCACACATGTTTATTACGGAAATTAACAATCCCATCTCTCGAGAAATAAGCCTCATCTGTAAATAACATATTTGCATTTCACACTAATGATGGTGGACAAGTGCTCACAGCTCTAAATGTACGAGTTTTAGGACCCATATTTGTTAGACATTTTTATGAATAGTACCTCCTCTCACAATATGCAATAGTTTTTTTAACACTCTCAATATATGTGTATGTACAGTTGTCAAAAAAAGAAAAAAAGTGGCCGCACTCGTGAACAGCGACTATTTTCAAAGTCCACTTCGGGTCGCGGCGATGTTACACGATGCATGTGCTTGTACAAGCAGTTCCTGAACTATGAAAGTGTTCCATATCTGCTCCTCGCAGACCAGCGGTAGAGTGCTTGTTTAATGATTCAAAGGTTGTGGGTTCGGGCCTTCTTCACGTTTTCATTTTATTTTTAATCGTTCTTTAGCGATGTAAATGATATTCAAATTATCATTTATATCCAGTTATCGTTCTTTATGGATATCACGTTATTTATATTTTGTTATCGTTCTTTAGAGATACGAAAAAAATTCAAGTCATCATTTGTATTCTGTTATCGTTTTATAACGATATGAATAATAATTATTACCAGGGAAAGGATTTATATGTAAATACATATTTACTTATAAAGCTAATATAATTTATATTTTGCATTATCTTTATGTTTCACAATGTGTAGGGTTGAAAAATCCTACTTTTATTTTCCATATTTTTCCATATTTTAGAGTTTAGTACATATTTTCGTTAATTTCCATATATTTTCCATATTTCATATAAAACAGTCCATATTATATTAGGTTTAACAATAAAACAAAACAAAATTCCATTAACTTTTAAAAATACATTTCAACAATAGAGATTTAAACACATGTTCAGTAATCCCTTTAACATCAGAGTTATTTGAAAATTAGCAGTCCTATCAACAATGGGAAAGTAAGTTACAAAACTGTATTAATTTAATTTAAAATTTTTAACAGACTTCAGTTGTGCAGCTCAACAGTTAAATGCCAGTCAGAGTACACATAGGTTCAGTTTTGTAAATCATACTATAAAGACGGTAAATATGCCAAAAGTACGTCATTCAGTCAATTTAAAATCAAAACTAACAAGTTACATTTCAGAATTTAAAGAAGATGGTTTATCAACTGACAATAAAATATTATTTTGTAATTTGTGTCAGTGTGCAGTATCATCTACACAAAAGTTCCTGGTGCAACAACACATTACAACTAGTAAACATCAGGCCAACAAACAACTAAATTCCAAGCAGAGACAATTGTTTTTAACACAACCAACAACATCGAATGTAAGATCTGAGTTTAACATCGACCTGTGCCGTTCTCTCATCTCTGCTGATATTCCTCTCTACAAACTAAAGAATAAGGTCTTCAGGGAATTCCTTGAAAAATATACTCAACATACAATCCCGGATGAGTCAACACTTAGGAAGACGTATGCTCCATCCATCTACGATGAGACAATACAGAAGATAAGAGATGAAATTAAAGATAGTTCAATTTGGGTTTCCATTGATGAGACTCCCGACAAAGAAGGTAGACTTGTTGGTAATGTAGTTATCGGTTTGTTAAGTGAACAATATTCTGAACGAATTCTTTTACATTGTGATGTTCTAGAAAAGTGCAATAACAAAACTATAGTTAAACTGTTCAACGAAGCTATGGGTATCCTGTGGCCAAAGGGTATTATGTACGATAATGTGTTATTCTTTATTAGCGATGCTGCCCCTTATATGGTCAAAGCTGTACAAGCATTATCTGTTGTATATCCTAAATTGACTCATTTTACTTGTGTGGCGCATGCATTTCATCGTGTGGCAGAAGTGGTCAGAGACAATTTCCCTAAAGTAGATTTGTTGATTTCATCAGTGAAAAAAGTATTTCTCAAAGCTCCCAGTAGAGTTAACGTGTTGAAAGAAATGTACCCTGAAATTCCATTGCCACCAAAGCCAATTTTAACTAGATGGGGTACATGGCTAGAAGCAGTTGAATATTATGCCGAACATATAGACTCTATTAACAATGTTCTCCTTGCATTGGACTCTGAAGATGCAGTCTCAATTGATACTGCGAAAACAGTTACCTGTGACATAAGTGTGAAGAATGACTTAGCTCACATTCAGCATACATTTTCATGCATCATAAAAACGCTCAAAAGTCTCCAAAATAGGCACCTTTCACTATCTGAAAGTTTTGAAATTATAAATAGTACTGTGGAACAACTGAATCGTGGTAGAGGTAAAGTTGCAGATGCAGTAAGAGCTAAGGTGGACACTGTACTTTCAAAAAACCCTGGATATGAAGAACTACAAAAGGTTGTTGCTGTGATGAGTGGTGAATCAACAGTGAAGATTAACTTGGACTTATCCCCAGCAGACATTGTGAAATTGAATTATGTACCAGTTACTTCTTGTGACGTCGAACGCTCTTTTAGTCAGTATAAATCTATCCTCAGAGACAATAGAAGAAGATTCACTTTTCAGCACTTGAAAGAAATGTTTGTAACCTATTGTTATGGTAACAGACAATAAAAATTGTGTTTTGTTGAAACTACATTGGAAGATAAGGTACGTCCATTATATTTTTTGTTTAGTTTGATTAAAATGTACCAATATTTAACGTACATAGTCATTTTTTTATAATTTTAAGTCCATATTTAATTCCATATTTTGGTAAAAATCCATATTTAATTCCATATTTTGGTAAAAATAACTACATATATATTTACATATTTCATATATTTTTAGTCCATATAAATCCGTTCCCTGATTATTACTATTGTAGCTACAGTATCTCCAATGGGGGTTAGCCCTATTTTACATATGTATGTTAGGGCTATAGTTTTATACACAAATAAGATAAGCATAAAGAGAAATGGAAAAGAAAATTAAATTAGCTTACGCGATGTAAACAAAACATAAACAATCCGTAAATTAGGCATTGCGATTGCAAAACAAATGTCAGTTATCATTTTGAAACATACAAAAACATTAACAACACACATACGTAACACTTCTATAACACAAATATGCAGCTTTCCGTACCATACATCATAAATTAATACTCAATAGTCACACAAACACAATCAAACTATAATTACGACATTGCGACGACATCAAGCATCCCATAACTGACTCACATACATAACAAATCAAGCATCCGTTGCAACACATACACTTCAACATAGTAACCACACTTTTAAAAGTTACAAATTTGGCTCCAAGAAGAATAAATAGGACACTGTTACTAATTACTATTCTTCTACAATTTCTTAAATATATCTGTAATAAATCTGTGAAATTCCGATATGAATAATATTCACTTTTTATATTGTTATCGTTCTTTAGCTATATAAATAATATTCAAGTTATCATTTATATTCTGTTTTCCTTCATTAGCATTATAAAATAATATTCAAGTTATTTATATTGTTATTGTTCTTTCGCAATATAAATAATCTGTATTTTATGTAAGTAATTATTATAACACAAACATCTTTCTTTGTAAAATAGGTTATTTTATTTAGATAATTAAATACGTATTATATAATATCTTATATTAATTAAACAAATCTATATTTATCATTTATATTGTGTTATCGTTCTTTAGTGATACTGTATAAATAATATTCAAGTTATTTATATTCTAATCGTTCTATAGCGATATAAATAACATAAATTTAATATTAGGTTTGGAAAAATCCAGTTGCATAATACTGCTATTAGTTTTTCTTTTTGTATTATTACATTATACTATCTTGAACCACAATAAAATGAAAAGGAGTAACGAGGAATTGAACCTGAGACGTTGACATCTAAATTCCGATGTTCGTCCGCTGAGCTACGAGGGCTAAAGTGTGGAAACATTTTCGGAAAAATTGGCCCAATCACACTCTTAAGATTTTCTGATGATTCGTAGAAGCTAGTCCAGGATGCGGGGGGCGAATGCTAATTGAGATTTCCCGGTTTATGACCGGGTCAAACATCCTGATAGAATTAATATTTAACCCTTGCCGTGACTTTCGGTGAAGTCCGGAGGGCCCAATTAGTCAAATCCACTCTCCTCATCTCCACGCTTGGGCCCCCTGGAATTTAATAAGATGCGAAAGAGATAGTGGTGTGCGGAAAGCAACGGGATGTTACCGCATTTAGGCCTATCCTTCCCAAGAAAAACTGCAAACATGAACAAAGGAAGCTTTTAATAGAAGAAGAAGGATCTTCTGCGGACCTCTGGAAAAAGAACTAAGGAAGAGACTAGTGAAGTGCTTTGTGTGGAGTGTGGCATTGTATGGGGAAGGAACATGGATATTACGACGAAATGAAGAGAAACGAATTGAAGCATTTGAAATGTGGATGTGGAGAAGAACGGTGCGTGTGAAGTGGACAGACAGAATAAGAAATAAAATTGTGTTTGAAAAAGTGAGTGAAGAAAGAATGATGCTGAAACTGAGTAGAAAGAGAAAAAGGAATTGGTTGGGTCTCCGGTTGAAAAGAATAATAGAAGACATTAGGATATGTGGATCATATGCGGAGGCTAAGAGGAAGGCAGAAAATAGGTAAGATTGGAGATTTCTGGGTTTGCAATGAAAGACCTGCCCATGGACAGAACACTTATGTATGTTCAGAATGCCTGAAATATCGTGTCTAAGAACAGTCGCCATTTGCAAAGACTAGTCAATTCCATGCCCACTCGACTGTAAGATGATCGAGATAAGATGAAGGTAGACTAAATATTGAATTGTGGCTTTTTGTTTTGTTTTTTGAACGCTTAATTGTTTGAATGTTTTAAGGCCGACGCCAGTAAATTTGTTTTGTTTATGCCACGTTTGATATTTTTATTGAGAATAAAATCTTTTTTCTTTCCATTTGCAGCCACAATATCATAATGATAAAGTCATGGCAAAATATATTAACCCATTAATGCCCAGATAAAAAAAGGAATTCATAATCGTATAACTTAATAATATGATAATTATTACACCTTACTGAGTACAAATACACAAAAATTACAACTATGTCTCTTCCAGTATAGCAGATATGACCTGTATGATATAACATACGCTGGGCAGTTACAGTATCAGTTTCATACAAATACTTAATAGGCCCCTACAATGTAAGAAAGGAATTTTGAACTAATATTTGAACAATATATCCATGTCTAGTCACTTTAATTATTATTTTAGATACTTCAAATTTGTTTTTCGGTTTTCTTCATTTTATATGATAGTTTAGAAAACAAGTATCAGGATGAAGATCAACATTACATTTGACGCAACAAAATTTAGCACATTTCCCACGGTACGCACATTTGCGCTGAGTGTTTTATCAGACAACTAGATGATCAAGTCTATACTAACGTATTTCATTGAGAACTTGGTTTCTCCATTTAGGTATTACAGTCTTAGAAATGTCCATTAGTGGTGTTGCAAGCAATGACTTTACAATTTGTCTTGTGAATTCCAGCAAAGATATTGCCTTCTGATATTATCTGTACAGCATCCACAAGTTGACTACTGATCCATTGATATAAAATCTGATAAGTGGCCAGTACCATTTCTTGGACCATAGTCGAAGTCGATAGAGTCCTCTGAATTTGCCAAACAGGTCCACACCACCCACACATGCATTACACATTTTTATAACTTTCGGTTGTTGAACAATGATTTTTCTGTTATCCTTAGTACAACACTGTGAGCATGAGCCTAAAGAAACTACATCTAGTGTTGCTGCATTTGTTGCTATAGTGACCTGAGCATTGTCAGTCCATCGTCAGATTACTAGGTGTGTCATTGATGGCATGGCTAGATACTCTAATAGATGTTTTCAGATCCTTTAGAGGTGCCTTTTCGATTCTATCAGCTGTTATAATTCCAAAGCACGCGATATTTACTGCTGACAATTTTTACAATAACCCAGAGGAAGTGAAATAATTGTCTATAAACAGTTTACTTTCATCAGGTAGCAATCCAACATTTCCTAGAGCCACCCCTGGTGCTCGTTCGACTCTCCCTGTATACGGTTCGAACTTTATAAGGTACCCTGCAAGCGTCGTCAAGCACGAAGGCTTATACTCAAATCTGATTGTTTTTCATCATATGAACTGCTTGATACTATGATGACAAAAATATGGTTCCATTGCTTCGTCAACAGAATATGAATTTGGAACATTGTCAACCATGTTCTGGAACATTTCATTTAGACGATTGAAGAGAGCCCTAAGTATGTGTATTTTATCAGTCTTGTCAATTATTTTGTTATTGTGATTGAAATGAAGGAAATGATGAATTGTTTCAAATTTGTTTCTGGTGATACAGTTTGCAACTAGAATGTTATGGCTATCAGGACGAATGTTCCAGTACATTCTTCACGAAGGCAATTAAAGATTTCCAGAAAAAAGCAAAATGATATTGATACATGTCTTCCATAGATCCTATGATATATGGATAATCTTTCATTACGGCATATTTTACAGTTTCTCGAATTGTGTGAGTAATAAACAACAGTAAGCTAAATGTCACCAGTGTCTCGAGTAGCCCATTCACTCACCCTGCGTGGAAGGAATAATACGTCAGTATTCCGTAGTATACCCTTTCACCTCTTTTCAGGGGTTGGAGTTAAAACTCCACTTTTGAACACCTCTGCTCTGGGCTTATACTTTGTAGGTTTTTTGCCGTCCATTTCACACATGCTCCAAGGAGAACTCATCTAACAGAATATACAGAAATTGATATCGTTACTGCTCAGCGTATGATATACCATACCATATTTAGAAACTGAAATTGCTATGCTTCTATACAAAGATACATGTACGCCAAAAGGGCCTCAATTATTCACGAATACCTAGCAAGTAATATTAGCACTAGTTTAATAATTCATGATATAATTTATATTGAAAATAAGTACCGTTATTCCGAACAATGTTTTCTTTTCTTTAAGATCCAAACTCAAAACCTCATACCAACAGGAGAAACAATCACAGATCATTCAACAATGCCTGAATCTTAAACCACATCTATCTACAGCCTACAGGAAAAAAATTGTTAAGTTGAAGTCAAAGGGAAATGAATGAAAAAATATTTCTCACTCCGTAATTTTAATCATACGCTGGGCATTAATGGATTAATGAACCTGATGTTAATTACAAAAATAATCGTAAAAGAGAAAGGAGCCATTATGTATAGTTTGTCTCTCTCAAAAAACAGAACAAAAAATAACATAAAAAGCATAAGGTTGTAGTCGAACGCAGGACCTCATGAATAAGAGGCCTGAACGCTACCACTACGCTATCGAACAACACACAGAATACTTCAATTATAACTGTAGATATCAGGCAACTTGGTCCAACAACATGTAACATCGCCTGTCTCCGAATTGTAGCGAAGATACCCGAAGGGAACTTTGTTTCAGGAGAGCGGCCACTTTTTCTTTTGACAGCTGTACATCTACAATATACATATACATGCACTGCATACTTACGAATGGCTTTTAAGGAACCCGGAGGTTCATTGCCGCCCTCACATAAGCCCGCCAACAGTATCTATCCTGAGCAAAATTAATCCAGTCTCTATCATCATATCCCACCTCCCTCAAATCCATTTTAATATTGTCCTCCCATCTACGTCTCGGCCTCCTCTAAGGTCTATTTCGACTATATATGCACTATATGCCCTGCCCGTCTCAAACGTCTGAATTTAATGTTCCTAATTATGTCAGGTGAAGAATACAATGCGTGCAGTTCTGTGTTGTGTAACTTTCTCCATTCTCCTGTAACTTCATCCTCTTAGCCCCAAATAGTTTCCTAAGAACCTTATTTTCAAACACCCTTAATCTCTGTTCCTCTCTCAAATTTAGCGTCCAAGTTTCACAACCATACAGAACAACCGAATATATAACTGTTTTATAAATTCTAACTTTCAGATCTTTTGAGAGCAGACTAGATGACAAAAGTTTCTCAACCGAATAATAACACACATTTCCCATATTTATTGTGCTTTTAATTTCCTCCCGAGAGTAAATTACATTTGTTACTGTTACTCCAAGATATTTGAATTTTTCCACCTCTTCGAAGGATAAATCTCCAATTTTTATATTTCCATTTCGTACAATATTCTGGTCACGAGAGACAATCATATACTTTGCCTTTTCGGGATTTACTTCCGTACCTATCACTTTACTTGCTTCAAGTAAAATTTCCATGCTTTCCCTAATCGTTTGTGGATTTCCTCCTAACATATTCACGTCATCCGCATAGACAAGAAGCTGATGTAAACCGTTCAATTTCAAACCCTATCTGTTATCCTGAACTTTGCTAATGGCATATTCTAGAGCGAAGTTAAGAAGTAAAGGTGATAGTGCATCACCTTGCTTTAGCCCGCAGTGAATTGGAAAAGCATCGGATAGAAACTGGCCTATACTCTAAGTTTCACTGACAATGAGACTCATTATAATTAATAGAACTAGATTCTTGGGAATACCAAATTCAATAAGTATATCATATATGTCTAATACTGCTCTCTTAACCGACTCATATGCCTTTTGAACTCTATAAATAACTGATGTACTGTACCCATATATTCCCATTTTTCCTCCAATGTTTATCAAATCAAAAAATGCGATCGATAGTCGATCTATTACGCCTAAAACCGCACTGATGATCCTCAATAATTTCATCTTCGTACGGAATTAATCTTCTCAAAAGAATATTGGACAAAATTTTGTACGACATCAACAAAAGTGATATTCCTCGAAAGTTACAACAGTTAGTCTTGTCCCCATTCTTAAAAATAAGTACAATTATGAACTCCTTCCATTGTTCTGGTACAATTTCCTTTTCCTTAATAGCAAGTACAAGTTTATAAATTTCGCTAGAGAATGCGCTTCCACCCTCTTGTATTAATTGTGCTGGAATTTGATCGATACCTGGAGACTTGTACTTTTTCAGATTTTGTATCGCAATTTCGACTTCTGAAAGTCTGGGTTCGTGTAGCAGTTTGTAGGCCTATTTTAATTTCGTCCCGATTATTTCTATTGGGATATGTACATTTAGTAGTTGATACATGCACTGTATAAAGATACAATTATGTGATATGTCACTAGGAGCATCTTTTGCGGACCTCTGGAAAAATAACTAAGGAAGAGAGTAGTGAAATTCTTTGTATGGAGTGTGGCATTATATGGAGCAGAAACATGAACATTACGACGAAGTGAAGAGAAACGAATAGAAGCATTTGAAATGTGGATATGGAGAAGAATGGAACGTGTGAAGTGGACAGTCAGAATAAGCTGTGTTGGAAAGAGTGTGTGAAGAAAGAATGAAGCTGAAACTGATCAGGGAGAGGAAAAGGAATTGGTTGGGTCACAGGTTGAGAACAAACTGCCTACTAAAGGATGAACTGGAAGGAATGGTGAACGGGGGAAGAGTTCGGGGCAGAAGAAGATATCAGATTATAATAGACGATATTAAGATATGGATCATATGAGGAGAGAAAGAGGAAGGCATAAAATAGGAAAAATTGGAGAAAGCTGAGTTTGCAGTGAAAGATCTGCCCTTGGGCAGAACACTGAATGCATATACAAGCTTATGTTAATCATTTATTAAATCTTCCCTTACAGCTGTACATAATTTATTCTGTTAACCGACTATACCTGCATACGATGTTTATTTATCATACACAAGAGAACCCTATGGTGGCTGAGTGTTCAGGTCTTCAACCTGTCACGCAGGCGGTGTTGGTTCGAGTCCCAGTGAGACTTGGAATTTTTCATTGAAAGATCCTTAGCGACACTTGTGGCTGACACGGTCGTAGTTGATTTTTTTTTTCCTCGAGGTTTCATGCTTTCATGACCTCGACACTAATTAGAATGGGATGGTGCTGGCGGCGCCACTCAGCGACCGACTTGCACACCCGGAAAGACCAGGTACCCAATTTGATAGGAGACTGGGTGAACCTTGCCGCCGTTAAGGAAGTTTGGCAATGAGAAATACCCCGCAAGCCCCGGGATTGAACCCAGGATCTTAAAGTCCGTAATCAATTACTCTACCAACTAGGTTATCCTGCCGCTTATCTAACTTACGTTAATTGTCACCAAACACTGGACTTCAGTCATCAGTATTGAACGGATTTCTAGTTCTGGACCTATTTTGTTTGCTACGTTGTATGTTATTAAGATATCTCTACGTTGCGTGTACACAGGATCCCTCTATTAAAATTGTAAAGGACCTAAAACGCCTGAATGAACTATAAACTCCTATAAATGCCTAAAACCTATGTTTGTGCTTGAAAAAACTCACTTTTAGTATTTTGTGTACATTGGAATAAAATTACCAGTACTAGAAATGCAAACATTCCGAAAGAAAAACTACAAAATTGTTATTTATAACTAGGGGGAAGATATTGATGACCTAAAAATATACTTTAAATGATCATTAAAATCCCTTTAAACTAAAGGAAAAATTACATGAAATTAAAAAAAAATGATATTCAAATATTATTCACCGTACTCACATCACAACTTCTTAAAAATTAGTTACCTTGTTTCAATGACTGCCCTACAAATCTCGGAGAGAGGAGGCAACTTCGTGGAATTTGGCTAAGATAAAGGAAAGGAACATGCAACAAAATGAAGGTTTCAAGGGAAAACTATAGATTTTAATGATGGTTTACAATGTGTTTCAATCAGGGGTGGTCCATGTCAGTGCCTTCATTCTCCATCTCCTCCTCCTTCCGCGTTTCACATTTGTTACCAGGTCTTCCAAATGAGGGAATGTGAATGACAAAACAAATTGTGTGCGCAGAGTTCATTCTTGCTTTCTTTGTGTTAAAAATACTGTCTACTGCAGTAGACATCCCTTCCGAACCATATTGAGGACACAACATCCTGTCCAGAATATGGTGAAAGTTTCCCCTCTACCAAACATAAATTCTAAAGACACCCTCGTGCCGACAAAAGAACAGTAGCGGTCAAAGTCCTCACTTAAACTAAGCTTCCGTCAAGCATTTTATATAACTTCTGTTGTGTGAAGTGAAACCTTCAGAGGAATGAGGGATGGACTTTAGAGTCTGTTCCAGACTATAAAACTCAAACTTCACTGTTATTCACTTATTCAATAGGTAATTACTACTAACTTATTTGGTTAGAAAAGGATTAAACAAACGTATCGGTAAAGAAGAAAGTAAAATGCATTCCAAAATGATCTAAAAATTCTTCAAGTATTAAAAATGACCAAAAAATGCCGAAAAAATATAAGAATGACCTATTCGTTCAAAAATGTCAAAAAATGCAATACAAGAAATTACTTTTTACGTTGATATTAACATAGAAAGGATTTCTATATTACTAGGGATCGTCCTAATGTGAAAAATATGATGACATTTCATCAACATCCGCCCCCCTATTTGTAACGAACTTTTACGACTACTACAAACAAATAGTGGTCTGCAAGTTCATTCCATATTAGTCTTAAAAGAGGAGGGAAATTTGGTTGCAATATCCTGACTTGAGAAAATTATTTCAGCGGTGAATGTGTTATGAATGCGCCTTCACGTGTGTTGCTATTCAAGGACGCTCTACAAAATGACCCTCTACCACCAGAGTCAGTGCTCACTGAGTAGGGCACCTTGGGTGGAAGTTGTGGTCTACTATGAAGAATGAAATTTGCTCCAGTAACTTCTTGTGACGTCGAAAGAAGTTTCTGCGTTTACAAGCGGCTGCTCATTCTACAATTTCGTTATTTATTTATTTCTTTTTAGTCAAATGCAGTATCGAAGGAGAGTACACAAAAATAATGATTTTTTTGTATATAAATTGCATCTAAATTGCAATATTAACTGAAATTAAAATTATTAATGGTTATTTTTATATAGATTCTTAAACGTTGTAAATTGGATTTTGTAAAGACCTAAACGTCTTTTTAGCACTTAGATATCCGTTCCCTAGTCGTCAGCGACTCTCGAAATAATAAGCAGATTAGTTGTTCGTTGTGTTACCGAACGACACGACAAGCACTGGAACCAAAATGGACGTCAAAAGCTGTCCCTTTTTCTCGCGAGGTCAATTATCCTCTGAGAGAGTTTAAAAACCACAACGAACGTGGTGACGAGCAACTTTCCTGATGTCCCATCCGAAAATCGAAAACCGATGGCCTAGTCCGCGCAATTTTACCGGCTCTGTCGCGAACTTCAATTTGAGAGAAGGAAGAAATGAATATGGTTGGACTTACACTGCCACAATATTTTTAGTAAATGAAACAAAAAAAAAAAATACTCATCATATCCATTACTATATTATCATCATCACCACCACCAGAAAAAATAGGCTATCGGCAGTCTCCACCTTTGAACTTGTGTTATTAAGAGGACAGGAAAATTAATGGTGAATATTGTGCAATTAAATCTAAGTATCCTAAAAATTCTACAGACGATTGCAATATCTATGTGAGTTTCAAGCTCACATAGGCCTACCACTTGACTCGCTCCAGCATTGTCTGTCGACTGAAAAGTAATGATCAGAATCAGAAGTAACACAAAGGGACAAATAAGAGGTAGACAATTTATTATTATTAATATATGCTACGTCATTCAAAATCTTAAACACTTGAAGTTACAGCCTACAGAATGGAATCTCTGTTCGAGTGCCGTAGGTCAGAGGTCAACATGCTCGAAGCAATATGGAGCACGGACTGTAGTGTGCTGTTATAATCTAACATGAGAGAGGCAAACAAGACATTAAAATTTCGATTTATTTTATATGAGAAACTAATCGCAAGAACTATGCTAAGATGCTTAAGGGATTAGGTACAGCTTACAGCAGTAAAATGTTTGGAAAAATTCCACATTTTTTCCCTCCATTAATATATCTTTTACATGAATGACAATTGGCATGTGTAAAGC
Organism: Periplaneta americana; assembly: GCF_040183065.1. Lineage (NCBI taxonomy): Eukaryota > Metazoa > Arthropoda > Insecta > Blattodea > Blattidae > Periplaneta > Periplaneta americana. The sequence continues at coordinate 102,735,472 of NC_091124.1, forward strand.
ACTGTCCTTCTGCTATATAAAAGCAATATTTTAATCGTAAAAATATTTTTTTTTCATATAGCATAAGGACTGTGTTTTACACACACTTATTTTCATTATTGTACAAGATACAGTAATGGGGGAAAAAATGTTGGATATTTCAAACATTTTACTGCTGTAAGCTGTACCTAACCCCTTAAGCGGTTAAACATGAAGGTGTTGGAGTGGGAGACAGCGAATATTTTTATAACGAGGTAGAACAAACACAACTCTCCTTCTTTAGAGCGAACATTGGAGAACATTAAATTTCGCCATACTCGACAAACTTGAACCAGTAATTCACGATGCTAGAGCGGACTACCTGTTCACTGCTCCTACGGTACATCTCATACATTTTGTCAAGACATTCGCGATGCGCAGTAGAGGAACAACGTTTCTTTGGAGGGGGTAGGAGTAGAAGGGAACGTCGGGCGTGTGTCTACCGAGTTCAAGGCAAAGACTAACCCACTTCCCTATACTTCGTAAGTAGACTCATCCGATCTCGTGCGCAGCTCTATAGGAAGAGTGGGGGAGTGTCTGGACATAATGCATGAGCTGTATGTGGTTTAGAAAGAGAAGTGGTTTCAGCAATGCCATGTTGTAATTTGACAGACTCATAAAAAATGACACTAGCAATACAAACTGACTTTACATAATAATAATAATAATAATAATAATAATAATAATAATAATAATAATAATAATAATAATATCATTATCATCGTCAATATCATCATTATCATTTTTATTATTAATATATTACTATTATTATCATCAATATTATTTTTAATAATATCATTATCATCGTCAATATCATCATTATCATTTTTATTATTAATATATTACTATTATTATCATCAATATTATTATTAATAATATCATTATCATCGTCAATATCATCATTATCATTTTTATTATTAATATATTACTATTATTAGCATCAATATTATTATTATTATTATTATTATTATTATTATTATTATTATTATTATTACAAATAAACTTCTCGAGCACATATCAAGGTTCTTTCCTTCTCGTCTTGAAATGCAATTAAATTTATCTGAAATATTGCTGAAAGTAAACATTACTTCAGAAACTCTCCTTCACTGGAGGAGAGGTGTTCCTTATTAAAGCAATCTTGTAACTGGCTGGAATAACAGGTTCAGTTAGACGCGTAACTTCCTAAATATAAAAATTAATAAGATGTTACTCAAAATAAAATATCCAATACGAATAAAACTAAGATTGAAGTACTTTTCATTTAATAAATTAGCCTGATTAACTAAGATTTTTCGTGAACTAATAACTTAATTACTTAAGTCTTCAAACATATTATTTTTCATCTGTCCAAGCCTGGCTAACCTTTCCTGACCAAGTATTTTGCATACTACTCGTAGTTAGCATGAAAAGCCGAATAATGTCGCTGAAGTTTAGAGCATAACTAAATTGTTTCACGAGACTTAATAGTTTGCAGCATTATTATATTCAATACCTAAATAGTCTTATTTTTCAAGAATTGTTGAAGCTTTTGGTGTTGATATCAATTTGTATGTGTGTCATGCTCCATTGTGAATACTTTTCCCGAGTAGGATGCACATGTAATGTTACCTCACTGAAGAGCACTGCTTATGACGTCACCACTTTTCCCTTCGCTGCTCTGAACGCTTCTCTTTTCTTCAATGAAAGCAATATTCTTTTGTGTAAAAGGCCGGGGTGTGAATATCGTCTTTTTCGAAGTATTTATCGCTAAAGTTGTCTCCCTGTGATATTTTTAAACACATTTAAGAAGATGAAAATATGTGAGTGCGGACTTCAAAGTGACTGATTAAATCGAGAATGAAAGCTCTCACACACATTCGTAGTTTTGATAGCAAAGTTTGCCATTTCGGTCCGTATTTTTGAAGGGAACATAGATTCACTGTCAATGTAATTTTAATTTAGATAGTCCATAAACCTCTGTAACTTATTATGTTGTGGCATGACTGCAATGAAATCTTCTACAATGCAGTCATGTACGTCATCATCATTCACCATTGGTCGACCAAATATGCAGGCTACTTCAAGAAGTGACTTAGGTATTTTCGTGTCGATATGATGTTGCTTACTTAAACTTTCATGCTGAATTCGACGCCACCATGATTGTGCCAAACGGAACGCACATCCCTTAATTATAACATTGGGACGTACTGAAAAGCACCAATACAAATAGCTATATCAGAATCCATAAAAATTGTAACGGGATTACAACTCAGGTTTCTATTTTTACATATCCCATTAGGCAACAAAAAATTAGGACTGATACGATATATAATTTAGCAATATAGTATAATTAGTCTAGAGACTACATCGTATGCAATCAGACTACACCCTGAAAATGAAAAAAAATTTCTTATACGCTCTAGGTCTATGTCCCGAAAACGGCAAGAAATATTTTTGTACGCAGCTGGTTATGTTTATAAGGGAAAACTGACTGCTATACGCAACTGGATGTCTCCGTTACACAGAAATACACGTAGGTGGGTCATTCCATAAAACATTTTAAGAATATGCCAACGATGTCATGAGTTTTTTTGGGTTTTTAATATAGTAATGTTATTATAAAAATAAATTAAACTGCCAACTATGACCGCCATATCACTAATACTTTAGTCATACGAATGACTGAAAAATGGGTGGCAGTTAAATGTTATGCATCATTTAAAATATTCTAGATACCCTATATGAAGAGTCAACGAAACTAAACAGACGCCATTGTAAACCTGAATAACCATATTTTAATACCTTAGGGCGCTATTCATAGACATTTCGCTAGCCCGGGCTACGAGCGTCCTAAACAGGATTCATATCATATCATATCGCTGACACTGGTTTATGAATACGAAAAACGTTAGTTCGCTGATCATCCACCGAAAGCCCGCGCTAAGAATGTCTATGAATACGGCCCTTAAATTCTAATCCGATTAATATTAAGGCATGCTCATAAAAACACTTCATTGAAAAAAATAAATAGTTTTATATTCGAATGCAGCAAATTAAATTCATGCGAATTTCGTTCGTAATCAAGAAAATCTTATTCTTAATCCTTCTCCCAAGTTTTATGACTTTATCTAAAAAAACCAGTGAATAACTAAATTAATAAAATTATTAATTTTTGTTCCGACGGTTGAAAATCGCTTGCTTTGTGTGGCGTTCGCGAGACTTCATAACGATGAGTAATCTCAAACGTCCGTTTCCCTGACCTTGATCGCGCAACATTCTGTACGGCGGGAGAGCCTACGTGCTGAGCTCTTTTGTTCCGGTGAGTTATTTTTATTAAAAACTGACATGATATTTAAGTCAATAGTCTGAAATTTTCACAGTGGAATCAATATACCCTAAAGATTTAAACACATGTTTTTTCGTCTGTAAAAATGAATTGCATTTTGTGTTCTATATTTTTTACAATTATTTTAGGGTGAGTAACTCGCACGCCATCGTGATGACAGAACGAGAAGGACAAATATTCAGAATAGGAAGAGGAGTCCGACAAGGGGATCCGATCTCACCAAAGCTATTTACTAGCCTCCTGGAAGACATATTCCGTAAGCTAAAGTGGAAGAAAAGACATGGAATCAATATAAACGGATATCGGCTGACGAACCTAAGATTCGCGGACGACATCGTACTTTTCGCTAAAAACGCCACCGACCTACAAGAGATGATACAGGAACTAAGCGATTGCAGCGCACACGCAGGCCTAAGCATGAACATGGAAAAAACCCAAGTCATGACGAACAGCCAACCACAACCAATCGAAGTCAACGCAACCAGATTACATCTGGGCCAATTGGTCGGATTCAAAAGCTGCATGACGAGAGAACTAAAAAGAAGAATTGCATCAGCATGGAGAGCTTTCTGGTCACTGCAATTCATACTCCTTGACAAGAAACTGAACCGAAAACTAAAGCTGGAGGTGCTGCAATCCTGTATCTTCCCAACCTTACTGTACGGCTGTCAGACCTGGAAACTGACCGTGAACCAGAAGACGCAGATTCAGATCTGCCAGCGCAAAATGGAGAGGAAAATCCTAGGACTCTTCCTCAGAGACAAGATTTCCAACACCAGACTCAAGCAGATGACAAACACCAGAGACATGGCATACCAAGGGGAACGCCTGAAATGGAAATGAGGAGGCCACGTGTCGAGACTCCAAGGCTGCAGATGGGCGCATATTTCCACCACGTGGGACCCACGCATCGGGAGGCGAAACCGAGGAAGACCTGGGACCAGATGGGCGGACTTCTTCAAGAGCCTAGCTGGACCCCTGTGGTCCAGAACAGCCAAGAACCGAGAAGAATGGAGATCGCTACAGTTTGCCAGTATCGAGTGAGAGTGCAAGTGTACACACACAAACGACGAACAAAACTTATATAGAACAGAATCTACCGTCATGCGGATTAGCTCACCGCATGATCTCTAAAGAGCTACCCTTTTAGGAGGCCATAGCCCTTCACGGGAAATCCAAAGGCTATTTCATTCATTCATTCAACTATTAAAAAAATTATGTATTTTTTTCTTTCATTTTAAGGGTATTTATAAACAAGGCTCTCCTTTTTCCATCTTCCTTTACATAGTAAGAAAACTTCAATGAATAAAATTGTGTTCTTTGTTAAACCAATATTTTAAATTCTGATTGTTTCCAAACAATGAAAGGTATAAATAATATAGGATTGCTTGAAATTCATATTTAGAACATACAAAATAACCTACTACAATACTTTTAACTTCTGAGACATCATGGTTCAAAAACATACTCTTTTGCATGGAATGGCCCAAGTGTAATATCAGTTACAAGATTTTATATAGGCCTATTATTATTATTATTATTATTATTATTATTATTATTATTATTATTATAGAAGCGAAGAATGACCCAGATCAATGCATTTATAAAGTGTAACAAGGAGTGGAAATAAAATTAACTTATCATAGAGGGGAATACATTTTATATGCATCACCTTGTTTCTTTTGCAGTTCAGCATAGAGTAACATTGCTGCTCTTTGCTTGAAGTAGTGTTCTACTTAGAGAAGCTGTGAGTGCAGCAACAGATACAGGTTTAGAAATCCCAACAGCAGGCGAAGCCAGAAGTCGAAGAGAACTGCTCCCAAGCTGTATGGAAATCCCTCTTAAAGGCAATTCTGAATCACATTTCCTCTCATTCACTTCCCCTCACTCTCCTTATCTCTTCGTCTTTATGTCTATCTTAAACTTTCCTGTTTCTCTTATCCCATCAGTATTTGCTTTCGTCCATCTTTTTCGTTCTTCGTATCGAGTTTTCTGAAGGAAGTGTCTACATGCTTATGGCTCTTCTTGATCTCTTTTTTTTCCTTGCACGGCGATTTATTTTCCTTTCTCTTCGGCGTATCCGTCTCTTGTTTAACTGTTTTTATTTCGGAATGATTGTTGAAGATATACATATCGAGGATTTTCTCTACCCGCCTTGGGGGATTTTCCCTAAGCTTTTCTTTTACTTCCTTATTCCTGATATTAGACGTACACACGGTGGGACTCCCCTGGAGTGAGGTTTTCTCCCCTCATGAAAACACAGAACGTTGTATATAAATGGGCGAAAGGATCTGTGTCCTAGACGAAATTGCAAACATGGCTGCAGGTCTGAAGCTTCATCTTCAAACAGCAAAGTTACATGAATATAACTGAAACCTTTTACGTTATATTTCAAAGCTAATATCATCAAACTGCTTCATGAATTGTACTAAATTATACCACTGAGTTCGTCAGCCACAATACATATCATCATAATCATCATCACCATCCTGTCAAATATTATATCCTTCGGACTGTTACGGTCTCATTGTCATATTTTTCTTCGTCTCCACATTTCTTCTACCTAAACGGTGATAATTCAAGGTCATTTTCAGGATACGGGTGTCTTCCATTCTATGCAAATATTGTCTCCCATTTTGTCTTTATTGTAAAATGTTATCATTCATTGCATACATATAGGGTAAAGGTTGGTAATATTGTCATAGTTCTTTTTGAGAAATTATTACAATGTTACTGAGCGATGGATGGATTTTTTATTTTATTTTAGTAGGTTATTTTACGACGCTTTATCAACATCTTAGGTTATTTAGCGTCTGAATGAGATGAAGGTGATAATGCCAGTGAAATGAATCCGGGTTCCAACACCGAAAATTACCAAGCATTTGCTCATACTGAGCGATAGAAGAATCCGTTTTTGTGCATAAACTTGTCCACGAACAATCCCTTAATACATTGACGCAAAAAACCCAATCTTCCTCTAGCTCAGTAATATTGTAATAAATTCTCAAAAATAACTATCACAATATTACCAACCTTTACCCTATATTAAGTTCAATTCTATTTGGGTATGTTATATTTTATATCTCCTATTGCATCCTCTGACTGCAGTTAGGAATTTCATTTCCGCTGCTTGGATTCGGTTTTCAACAATTTTTCTCCGAATCCATGATTCACTTCCATAGAAGAGAGTTGGTACAGCCATTACCTTATAAATTTTCAATTGTGTGTTTCTTCATGCAGTTTTCAGAGTTATTCTTTTTGTTCCAATCATCATTTGGTACCTCTGTAATTTTCTCTCAAAATCTTGGTAATATATTTAGCTATCATCGCATCCTAAATAGTTAAAATTTTGTATCTCGCCCATTGTCTCATTAATCAGGACAATTTTAGTTCTTACATGATTCTTCCCTATAAAGGTCATGCTTTTGGTTTTCTATAGAGATGTTTAACTTATACTGTTTACACATTTGATTCAGTCTATGTACTATTCTTTGTAATTCATCTTCTCTGTTTCCTTACTTACTTACTTACAAATGGCTTTTAAGGAACCCGGAGGTTCATTGTCGCCCTCACATAAGCCCGCCATCGGCCCCTATCCTGAGCAAGATTAATCCAGTCTCTAACATCAAATTTCACCTCCCTCAAATCTATTTTTATATTATCCTCCCATCTACGTCTCGGCCTCCCCAAAGGTATTTTTTCCATCCGACCTCCCAAATAACACTCTATATTAAGAATTTATGGATTTGCCCGCACGTGCTACATGCTCATGCCCTTACAAACATGTTTCTAATGATGTCAGGTGAAGAATACAATGCGTAGTGTTCTACGTTGTGTAACTTTCTCCATTCTCCTGTAACTTCATCCCTCTTAGCCCCAAATATTTTCCTAAGCACCTTATTCTCGAACACTCTTAACATCTATACCTCTCTCAAATTGAGAGTCCAAGTTTCACAACCATACAGAAGAACCGGTAATAAAGCTTCTCAACCGAATAATAGGAATTTACCATATTCATTCTGAATTTAATTTCCTTCCGAGTGTCATTTATATTCGTTACTGTTTCTCCAAGATATTTGAACTTTTCCATTTTTATAAATGATAAATTTTCAATTTTTATATTTCCATTTCGTACTATGTTCTGGTCACTAGACATAATCACATACTTTGTCTTTTCGAGATTTACTTCCAAAACTATCTCTTCACTTGCTTCAAGTAAAATTTCCATGTTTTCCCTAATAGTTTGTGGATTTTCTCCTAACATGTCACGTCATCAGCATGGATGGTCGTCTTTTGATATAAAACCCTTTATCTAGCATGACTGTAACGTGTAAAAAATTGGACAAAAACTATGCATTTATTGTAAAAACCCCAGAACTAGCATCACATATGGTGTTTTGCAAATAAACTACTCTGCCGCACTAGCTGATAGCAGCACTGTCGCACACCAACACCTGATTTCAGTCACAGCCGGATGAGTGTTTTGTTCTGTCTGTTGCTGATTGTTGCCCTTACTATTACTATCTGTTTTGAGTATTTTGTTACAAGATGGTTAATTCATGTGATGAAAATATTGCTAATGAGGATAATGAAGTACGTAAGAAAAGAAAAAGGGGCGTTAGAAATGATGAAATGACAAGAGAAACGTTATAAAGAAGGCTAAGTTAAAAGGAAAATCTTACAAAATCAACAAAGGAACTATTAAACCTGAAATTAAAATTGGCCCAGATTACAAATAACTAAATGCTGTGACTGTTTTAGAGCTGTAAGAACGTGATATAGTGCTAGTCTTTTAATTAATCAAAGAATTGCGTAGACCCACCGATCTTTGTTTACAAAGCTTTCTAAGTTATGACTGTGTGCTATTAGTTTGATCATATCAACCATTGGCCTATTTTTTTACTATTTTCCGTCTCCGTTAAGCATAGACGATGAATACATTATTGTGTAGGCTCGTGTTATATTTTGTTCAGTAGATAGTGAATTGTATATTGTACTCATATCGAAACACTATCCATAGTAGAAAGTTTTTATTTGCCTATAATTTTATAACTGACTATAATATGCGTACCTCATAACACAATATTGTGCTTGAAAATAAAACTAATCAAGATGATCTTTCACATATGCAACAAAAATTTTATGCAAGAATATCTTCAATGGAAAGAATCACATCATTTTTCAACTTTTAGGATATTGACTCCAAAGACCTTTATGTACAAAGCCTAATTTTTAAAGAAGTTAAGCGTCGCACAAAACAAAATGGAGCAACCAACTCAAGCAACCGTACTCTAACTTTTAATTACCTCGTAAAATTACATAATGATACATTGTAGGTATGTAAACTTGCTTTTTGTAACATTTTTGGTGTGACCCCTGATCGAGTCAGAAGACTGTCAACTTACTGAAAGCGGGCGAAATGCAAAAAGGCGTAAGAGGAACGGCTCCGCTCAGGACGCTATATCCGGAGAAGTATGGAAACTCACTGAGAACCACATTGCGAGCTTTCCTAAAAAAATTCTCACTACTCGAACAAGGACATAACTCACTTAACCCTGCGTTAGGCGCGTGGAGTACAGGTATATCTGAGACATCATCATTATGTAATATCTTTTTTCTACATATTTTTTCGAATGTGACACTTCAGGTACATTTCCGCTTCTCTGTCTAGAACAGATCTGTGCTACTTCCAGATTTTAAATTGTCATTGTTGTGTGCAAAAATAAGGTTTGTTGTTTAGTTGGCATCAAAAGCCCACACAACCTTGTGAGTTACGATAGGCGCGTGGGGTACAGGTGTATCCCAGTAATTTTATTTCTTCTGCAACTTTCTCTCTAAACATTTCTGCACTTGCGTCGCTTCAGGTATCTTCCTGCCAAACACTCTACAAAATATTTGTTCTACTTCCAGATTTGAAATTGTCATTTTCGTGTGTAAAAATGAGAGTTCTTGTTTAGTGTTGTTAAATAATCTGGTGCTTCATTGTGATACTAAGAGATTCTTATAATGTTCAATCCATGCTTGATCTGAAATCACGTTGATTTTAGCAGTATCTTTTTTTCTTTTCTACTTAAGTGTCTCATTATTTTGAAAGCAAAATCTTGTCTGCCGTAAACATCATGTTCTATGTTACCAATAATACTTTTCTAGCTAATTCTATGTGCCTTTCTTGTGAATGTTTTTGCTTTATTTCTTACTTCTTTATATGTATTGTATGTGTTTGTGTGTATAGTTTATATAATCGTTTTTTTTAATTCGCCTTTTCAATATATTCATCTCATATTCTTAATGCTTTCCTTCTTACATATTTTCGTTGTGTTCCTAAAACATCATATGCTACTTTTTCAATACATTTCTTTATTCTTTGCTGGTACAAGTCTCTTATTGATGTTTGTTGCAGAAGTCGTACTTTATTCCATTCCTTCATTTCATTTCTTTCAGATATTTGTTATTTCAGGTTATTTTGCTTTCGTATTGCTATTATAGAGACCTTGCAAATCACTGAAAAGTAGTCAGTATATACAATACATCACTTCCTCTATACACTCTTGTGCCGTTTATACATATTGCTACCTTCTCAGTACATATTATATAATCTAGTATTGACCATATCCTCTACTACACCAAGTGAGTATCATTTTTATTGAAAAATGTGTATTTTTTATTTTAATTTTATTATAAATACAAAATTGTATTAGCTGATCTCCCACATAGATCTTACCATGCATTTTATTTGTATACCAAAATAATACGCTGATTTTAACACGTTTTAGTAATAGCGTGAACAGAAAAAATTACTTTATATTATGTTCATGTAATATTTTATCCATAACCTTGTAGAAGAAATTGTTACAAATCAAGGAATAAGTGCAATGTTTCATTTAAGTTAATTATAACATTATAACTATGTAGTCTACGTGGAATATTTCCTTCATTAATTGCGTTTTATATTACTTCTGTAACCGTTGAGGTAGTGTATCTGTAAAGAGGAGCAAGTATACCACGGTTATAAAAGTAAAGTAATGACAGCGTGAGAAGAAATATTGATGCAGTCAAATGGTCATACACAGAATAGAGAAACATAGTTTGAAATGGTATGGTCAACTTTTAAGGATGCCAGATAATCGGTCACCAAAGAGAATATAATATGAGTGGACACCAGTTGGGACTAGGAGTGAATGCAGTGCAAGAAGAATATGCAATGAACAATCGCGCTGGCTATGAACTCCCGAAACCTATCCCTAAATGAAGCCCAGTACATGATTTATAGCGGTAAGCGACAGAGAATACAAATTAATCTATTGCTTTAAAATCAATTTTCATAATTTTAACCCTTAAATTGGAAGGTCTGCCTCTCACACTCTTTTTCTTAAACTGTGTCGGACTGTAAAGAAAACAACTAATGCAATGTTCATTTAATACACTGGAAGTGAAAGGACTTCTTTTTGGGGCTAGGGGAACTTCATTAAGTTAAACAAAACCATTCTCCTTTCTCTTAAATTTTCTAATGAGGACATAAAAAAAATTTGCCTAATGGTAATGAGAGATTCATTATCCATTTTACAAAATCACTTGTATAACATAACGTAATATTTTTTTTTTTTTACTTCATTTCATTACTCTTCAATGTACTTTCTTCTCATGTTTCTCCGAAATCAAATTGTACTTTATTTTAAAATTTATCATTGTTCCGTATTTTCTCCGCAAATCATATTGTATTTTATTTTTAAGTTACCTCTGCTTTGTATTCTGGATCCTAGTGGTCAGCTGTAGATGTCGGCCAGATGTCCAAAATTGTGGAATTTGTGTATTATTTTATAATTTTGCTTCAATTTATGTTTTCCTACCAATTTATTTTCTGTAATTTTATTAAATTTATAGCATAAATTAAAATGTTGTATTCTATAGGGTAATTTTTCAATTTAAGAGTTAAAGGAATCCACCTTCCAGCATCTCCGATATCAAATAAGTGGACTTGTCATCCGTCTCTCTCTGTACATAAATCTCTCCTTAACTATAAGACGGATTTAGTTAATATCCACTATCAACGAGTCAATTTATACGAGAATGATGGAAATAGAATATAAAAAATTAATAGGTCCTTATTTGAAATCTTGAATGCACAATGGGATATACTTCAGATCAAACAGGCAATTTATTGTTGTTCCATTACGTAGTTCGAACAGAGTATTGAAACGATATATTTTTATTAAACAAAGAGTAGGCCTACTATATTTTTCTAAGATACATTAATTAATATAATTTCCGTTGCGATATGAGTCTAAATATTAACCTCGGCTTAGGCGTCTACATAGCTATACAAGGATTTATTTTTCTTACTGTGTTTACTATACTCCAGCAGGCCGTGATATACGTCTGTCTTTTTTTTCCCCCTGTCTATGATGAGTCTGGAATCTTGTTGATTTTTTTCACGGCTTCCTTAATGTTACTTGCATCACGAATGCAGTAACTTTAGTGGAGTTGTAGGGTTTACTTAATTTTTGCAAATATTTAAAAACAATAATTAACAGTGCAATTTAGGTGAAATTGCAGTGGTAAGTTTCCAATTTATAATTATTACTATATTGAACGTCTCTAAAAATAATATGGTAAAAGCCTAAAGCAGTAAAATCAATATGTCACTTAAGCGGTAAGAAGAGGGAAATTGTTATGTGTGTTAGGTTGGGAATACTGAATATGGAATTTTAGACTTTCCGCGGATTGGTATTGTGCGGAAACCAAGCAAATACGCACGATCTCGCACAAAAATACTTTCCGAATCTTCTTACACATAACTTATGTCAAGTCATGGGTAAAACCTTTACAAGAAGAGATTTAAATACCCTCTTATATCATATATTTATTCATTATCAAAGTATTAAAATATTTTTTCTGTAAAATTGAATATTTTGACATTGAAATACTGGGTAAATTTCGGCACTGGACCTTAAAGAAGTACAGTAGATACAGATCACTCGTTCTGATCTGAACCATTGTTATTATGTTTGATTGAATTTCGACACAAGGAATTAATTTTATGTCGTTCTGGTTAAGAGTAATGATTTTGAAAAAGAACATAAATACCTAATTTAAATCGCTAATACCTTTCAAATGCCGATGTATTAAGAATAAAATAATATTAAATATTATTCTAATATACATGTGAATTTGTGAAACTGAATTAAATCATCACTCTATAACTTGGAATTTGTCAATTAAGTCATAGGGTATAGAGGGAGAATTCGGATAGGTTAACACAAATTTTCAAACTCAGAAAAAGCTTCACGTTGTACAGAGCAAACAAGTAAACATACAAAGAGTACGTTATTTTTACGTACTGTGGAATTAATTTTACTAATGGGAAATTACTATTGACACTGAAATTAAGCTATCCGAATTACCCGACCAAATGGAAATTAAGAAATTAAGAGGGACTAATTGGATACTGCTGCGGGGTAACATGGATAACAATGAAAATCCTATGTAATGTTGATTTTTTCTTTCACTGAAACAAATTTTTTAATTATATGGTTAAACATTTACCGCAAATGAATTGCTTTCTTCCTTGCGCTCCCACGAACTCTCATGAAACCGTACCTTACATTTCTGGGAGCGAATCAATTCACATTTCAGGGTTGATGACTTGGAGTAGTAACTGATCATGCAAAACACACATTCGTAATAATTATCCTCTTCACTTGTCTTTTAGCTTTTTAATTTTTTCTTTCACTTTTTGACGTTGTCCTAAGGTAGTGAAGTCAAAGCAAGTGCATTTTTCTGGCCTTGACGTCGTGCGCGGGCATTAAATGCTAGGTATGCTAGGAGGAATAAGCAGTCTGTTGGATTAAGCATACAGTGGTGCACAAACTTCGAACGGAACGTGAAATTTCATGTCGTTATTTTTATATGGCTTCTTTCTGTTTGTTATTTTCTACATTGTCTGTAAAACAAATGTACTAACACCTATTTCTTAGCCTAATATTGCAGTTGTGTTTTAAACGTTAATAACATAATAAAGAATAAAGAAGGAATATTCACATAAATTCCATAATAACTCACATCATTCATAAAAAAGTGTTATCCCAAAGAAAGACATTGAATATGATATAATTTGAAATTGATGGCATCTTTACTCTTACAAAAGTAATCAAAACAATATTATAGTACAAAGCAAAGTTGGCTAGGTAACTTATATGTTTTAACTGTAACTAATATTACATAATAAAATTCTTATCGCATTATACTTTTAGGGGATATTGGTACGCAACTTTATGTTATAAGAATTTTAATATTATCTCGAAATCTGCTGAAGCTATAGAGCTGATCTTTTACCAACACATAGGCACATATCCTTTGTTTGTGATGTAACAGCATTTGCTTTGTTAATTCAATTCTTGACAAACATTTTCCATGCAAATATTTTCAAAAATTTTAATACACTATCTTCAGTACTACGTACTTACGATATATTAGATTTACGAAAACATTTTTTCAGTACCTGTAAGGCTACTAAATAAACATATCTGGAAATTTCACTTTTCTGTAAAAAAAAAGTTAAGAAAATATTCCTTTTGAATAAAAAAGCAAACTTCTGAAGAATGAACATTAAAAATAAAACTTACATTCTTATAATGCACTTATACTTCTCAGACAAATCTAAAAATTAACATGGATACAGTTTTAATAAGTTCTCTTCCCTTTATCCATTGAATCAGTGCTGGCCATCCCTGTACATAGCTCGCCCAAGCGGTATACAGGGTGTTTAAAAAATACGGGGCATAATTTCAGGTATGTATTTCCCACATGTAGACAATAAAAATAGTTCATTACAACATGTGTCCGGAAATGCTTCATTTCCGAGTTATGGCCTTCACAACATTGAAATTCACCGGAATGTTTTTCTTTCCGCAGGTCGTTGTCATTACAGAAGATGTTCAAAATGTCCACCTCCTGCTTGAATACAGACCTCACATCGATGTCTCACCTGCGAACACGATCCCAAACTCTAGGAGTATTGCGTATGTCCTCAGAACTTGCCACAATTCGATTCCGAAGGAATTCCAAATCAGGCATCGGAGATGAATAAACCAATGATTTTAAATGGCCCCAAAAGTATAAATCGAGAGGGTTCAGATCAGGTGAGCGTGGAGACCAAGCAACTGGGCCACCTCTACCTATCCATCGATCAGGAAACCTTCGATCCAAGTACCGGCGAGCCGTACGACTGAAGCGTGCAGGAGCGCCATCATGCAAGAAGTGAATGTGTTGACGATTGATCAGTGGAGTGTCTTCTAAAACATGAGGTATGGTGTTTTCCAGGAAGTTTGTGTACCCCTGCTACGTAAGTCTGTTTACAAGTACATGGGGTCCAACTAATCGATCACCAATGGTACCGACCCACATGTTGAGGGAGAATCGCACCTGATGATGAGATGGAAGAGTTTCACGTGGGTTTTCATACGCCCATACATGCTGATTGTGGAAATTTGTTATGCCATCTCGTGTGAACTGTGCTTCATCTGTAAATAATACTAAGGCAGGAAAGTTCGGATTTACACAACACTGCTGCAATAATCATTGACAGAACCTAACTCGTGCAGGATAATGTGCTGGTGACAGGGCCTGTACACGTTGCAAATGATAAGGATACAATTGATACTCTTTCAACAGTCCCCAGACAGTCGTATGAGGAACACTGACTTGCAACGCTACTCTTCGTGTGCTGGTAGAAGGAGTCATGTTCACAGCCTCCAGAATCTCCTCCTGTACTTCTGGAGTTGTAGATCTTGGTTCGCCCCCTTCCTAAACCAGGAGAGTTAAATTTTCCATACTCGCACAGACGGTAATGGAGACGTGCAAATGTCTTCTGATCTGGACATTGTCGCTGTGGTTACCTCTCCTGGTACAAACGACGAGCCAGCGCAGCATTGCCGTCCGCCTTACCGTACATGAAGTGTATCTCTGCCAGCTCTTGATTTGAATACATGTCGCACAGTCTAACGCCTACACAACACTGAATGTAACCTTCGCCTCGGAATGAACTGTCAGAGTGCCCTCTTAATGTCTCCTTTGACGGCAACGATCTGCGGAAAGAAAAACGTTCCGGTGAATTTCAATGTTGTGAAGGCCATAACTCGGAAATAAAGCATTTCCGGACACATGTTGTAATGAATTATTTTGATTGTCTACATGTGGGAAATACATACCTGAAATTATACCCCATATTTTTTAAACACCCTGTATACTACCTCCTTCGTCTGTCTTTTTCCTATCCGCTGTAAAGCCCTCAGGCTCTCCTGGTCTCTAAAGCGCGCGCTTGCTCCTATGGGCATCAATTGACATCACTGTCCTAAGGCCTATCACTGAATTGAAGTCGAGTTTGAATGCCTTTTTAATTGAACCTCTTTCTTTGCCTTAACAGCTGCTACATTCTTTGTTGATGTACTGCGAGAGGCTGTTCGCTTAGCTCGAGAAGATCTTTGCGTTGTTTTCTTTTGAGGACTAGGAAGAACCTCTCTAAGATTTTCAGAAGCGATTCGCACAGGAGGCTGTGAAGTACTAGGCTGATCTTCAGGTTGAATTAAGCTTCGTTTTGCATGTCTTTGGTAGTGGCAGTAGTGGAAGGTATATATCTTTCAGAAACTGCAAAATGGAAGTCCTGGATTGCTTGCTCTGAAGGGGAAAATTCCTGTACAGGAAAATCCATTTATTGCCAGATGCAGTTGTCTTCCAAGCTTCATTATACAATGAATAGAATTGGATCTTAGTTATATTAGATCGTGGATTCCTGTGAGCCGTAATGTTGCTTCACGATGATAATTTATTAGCTTTGAGTGACTTGAAAACACAACGATGGAGGGACTGCAAAATATGAGTTGTGTGTGAGGGAAGACAAAGTATTTCTATGTAATTGTTCTGGCAATACTCAATAGCAGAAAGTGCTGCATGGTATGAATGATCATCTACAATCAGAAGAACTTTGGCTGGTACGCGATGTTCCTGAAAATGCTGAAGAAATATCACAAATATTCATTCGTTAATAGAAAGTAACTTTTAGTAATTATGCATTATATATATATACTTGTTATCCGTATAGCCCCACGAAAATTGTACCCAAATAGCCCCGCAGGTTATCTATAACCGAGGAGGGCGTAGTTACTGAACAATGCAAGATATAGCGCCACCATCCAGTCTGATGGACTGTTACACACCACGGACACGATCATAGATAAAAATAGCATGATATTTAGTATTTGAAGGCAAATAAAACTTAAGTTCACCGACCACAATATTACATGCTTCATATACTAGAGATGTTTGTTACATACCGCCTGTTAGAATAACTCGTGTTGCTTGTCTCAGGATAGGGCAATTTTCACCAAATTAGCCACAAATGTTAACAACACACTTTCATTCACTGTGAATGTGAAAAGGACAATATAGCGTTGTCGGTAGACATAGACAATGCGCAAATAATTAACATTATCCGTATATCTCAGCTTTCTGATTTACCCCTCTGTACCCTATATCTTAATCTCTGGAATTTTCTGTGGAATAAAGAAAATGGAATATTTGTTCCTTTATTTTATTTAGGTGCATTTACGTACACATACCTTTTAATGAAAGTACATGACAAATTATAAAATATTTCGGAAGATTACATAAGTTAAATGAATTACTGCGGCACTCATAACGTATAATGAGAAAATACTGTACGTCATTTTTATATTTATTTCTGTAATGGAAAGTGAGGAATAAATGCAATCATAAATATTTGGAACCCAGAAGCACAGATTACATTTTTAGTTCTTGTATTATGTTTACACATGCATTGTATTCTTCACCTGACATAATTAGGAACATTAAATCCAGACGTTTGAGATGGGCAATGCATGTAGCACGTATGGGCGAATCCAGAAATGCATATAGAGTTGGGATGCCGGAGGGAATAAGACCTTTGTGGAGGCCGAGACGTAGATGGGAAGATAATATTAAAATGGATTTGAGGGAGTTGGGATATGATTATAGGACTGGATTAATCTTGCTCAGGATAGGGACCAATGGCGGGCTTATGTGAGGGCGGCAATGAACCTCCGGGTTCCTTAAAAGCCAGTAAGTAAGTAAGTAAGTAAGTAAGTAAGTAAGTAAGTAAGTAAGTAAGTAAGTAAGTAAGTATTATGTTTACATTTCATTTGTGATCTAACAGCATGCATATGACAGTGTTTTTTAAAGCTCTTATTGGTCAACTCACTACTATTAGCGAATATAATTTACAGTGACGATATTATACAGTAGAATTTTAAATTGTACCTTCATTAGTTCGAAAACTTGGTTTAATACGCTTGTGAGTTTAAACAATTTGGATAGTTCATTGGCATAATTATACAAGACAAAGACAACCTAAGTGGACAGTGAAATAAAATAATCACTAATCAAAATATCTGCTGCAGCAAAATGTCACTTTAGGCATGGATAAGGCATACGGAAAGTTTCATGTTCATTGGTTTTGTAAATTTTTAGAGAAAGGCACATAATCAGTATGTTAGCAAAAATTACAATTTTTTGAAAATCAAAACAAATTATTATAAAATTATGAAGAAATTTGAGGTAAATAAGCAGACGTTTTAAATCAGTATTCAGAATTATTTGAAGTTCCTAACTCTGCAAATGTGGAAGTCAGGATAGGAAATATGATATGATGTGCAATTTCTCATTCGTCTCCCCTTAGCGACACTCTGAGACCCAATTGAGTTCGACATACTCGTAAAGGTAGATATACGGTAAATTACATACAATGCACTAATCCTCTCCAGCTACTTGAATCAAGTGCAATTCAGATTTCGATAACAGGGATAGATTGAAGTCAAATGAAACGAAGTTCTTCAGGAGCATATACACAGAAAAATAAAAGATAATTGAATACAATACGTTATGGACGAAAAATAGCAGAATGTCTCTAACAATATTGTAATAGAAACACAGAAATTACAAACTGAGGTTATTTTAAGAATAAAAGTAGATAAATTAAATGATAAGAAATGTGAAATATTTCAGTCAATGAGAGATTAACTTTGAAGTGGCTTTTCAGAAATCATGCATTACATTTAATTATAATGGTAGAGAGCAGCATGCACGAAAAATAAATGCGCTGTATTGCTAAGGCATGCATAAAAATATTGTAAAGTTCGTAATATAAAGTATATGTTTGCTTTCACGTGTTAATTAACTAGGTTGCCCTGTTGACTAGTTTCAGCCTTTGAGCTATCATAACAACTGAGTGGTCTTCGCGTCTTCTGATTGCGTTTCTTGTGGGGGTGTGTTTGTATAGTGTAATGTGGAATCGATAAGTGTGTGTGTGTGTGTTCTGAAATTGAGTCATGTGTTGAGGATTTGATGCACACAACTCAATTTCAGAAAACACACACTTATTGACTCCAAATTACACTACACAAACACATTCCACAGGAAACGCAATCAGAAGGAGCGAAGACTACCCAGTTCTGATGATAACCCACAGGCTGAAACTAGTCAACAAGGTAACCTAATTAATTAACACGTGATATCATACATATACTTTATATTCCCAAGTGATATAGTGTTAAAATTGTGTAATCAATATGTATATTATAAATGTTAGGAGCAGAAAAGTAGATTAAGTATTTTGCAAGGAGTAACAGATGCTCAATGTTTGAAATAACTTATGTTCCTACTGTACTGTATGAATAATTATACTGTGCGTATGTTTTGAAAGACTTTCACAACACTGTTGTGGTTACAAATGAGTTAATTTTGATCTCTTTTAAAAGAAGACATTGCAGAAATTCCTAGACATGGAATGAACAAAACACCAGGTCTCCATGGCAACGGAAAATTATTCATGACAACGCAGCAGTAAACCTGCCCACTTGGACTTACAATGCGACATACTTGTTTGGCAAAATACAATATTCCTCTCTCCATTTTCTCATTAACAAAATAATTTTCATAAATCATTTCTCTCACTTTGTTACCAAATTTTCTCATTCTAAATCACTTGTGTTCTTATGTAAGAGATTTGTAGCCGTGTACGTCAATCTCAGTATAGGTTACATACTTAGAAATGACTTTTAGAGGACCCGAAGGTTCATTGTAGCCCTCACATAAGCCCGCAATCGGTCCCAATTCTGAACAATATTAATCCAATCCCTAGCATCATACCCCACCTCTCTCAAATCCATTTTAATAAATTCCTTCCATTTACGTCTCAGCCTCTCCAAAGGTCTTTTCCCTCAGGTCTCTCACTAACACTCTACATGCATTTCTGGATTCACATATATGCCCTGTCCATCTCAAACGTTCTGATTTAATGTCCTTCAGTATGAAAGAGTTAGGAGGTACAAGCTGGAAAAGAAAACAGATAAAACGTGCGAAATATATGGTGTCTATTTAAAATTTTCGCTAAGAGTTCAAACGTTTTTCTAAAAACAAACATAGGGAAGGAAGAAATGGTCAGTTCCCCAACCATTCTAGCTTTCCCTGTTGGAAGGAAAGTGCGATTACAAAACATTATGTAGGGTACCACGGCACATGACATGCCGTTGAAAGCGAGGTCCGTGCTGTGACAATTTTGTAGAGATTCCCTTGCAGCTATGCAATTATTTGTGGCTTAGTGACCTGGTCGAGAGGTGCGGGCGGAATGCGACCCGCGTGCCTCGAGCTCCACGCCGTCCCCAGATAAACTGCGTGATAGGGGGTAGATCTGGTTGTCGCTAATCTCTGCAGGCTCACAAAAACCTTTCTTGTTTGTTAGCTCAAGCTGAGAAAAACAGCTTAATTGAAGAAGCAGAGATTTCTAGACGAAATATAGCTTTAAAGAGAAGAAGCAATAGCGACTTCGCGAAACGATACGGTTTCTTTAAGCTAATATTTTTTAAATATATCTGCCTTAAAAATAACTGTTTCGAGATAAGACTTGCCTTTTATGTTCAAGAAGGTAAATTAAATTATGGTTTATTTAACGACGTTCGCAACTACAGAGGTTATATCAGCGTCGCCGGTGTGCTGGAATTTTGTTCCGCTGAAGTTATTTACATGTCAGTGTATCTACTGACATTAGCCTGTCGCATTTAAACACAATTAATTACCATCGACCTGGGACGGCATCAAACCCACAACCTCGAGCATAGAAGGCTAGCGCCATACCGACTACGCTACCTTCAAGAAGGTAAGAAATAATTATTCGTCACGAATCCTTAAAAGTAGCTACTCCAATCGACTGCCTTTGTGATACAGGTTTATATTGTGGATTATAAGTCTCCCTGTCTGAAGTCTAGTTAGTGTAATGTGTAGCTAATCGGCTATGTATGCAGTATAGGGGAAAAGAAACTGACCATCACACTCCATTATCTCCTGGTCTAGTCGCCTCATAGGTAGTGCTATGTTGGTATCATTTGTTAGGTTCAAACCTGTCTTCGGACATACGATGAAAGAGTGATGGAAAGGAGAAAAATTCTCTCCGGCACCGGGATTTGAACCCAGGTTTTCAGCTCTACGTGCGGACTTCAGTCCTGCGTTCATAGACATCTATGACGTAGTACAGAGGGCGGCCACTAGAGGGAACCCATGAGTTGGAACTTAAACTGAGACTTAAACTGTGGCTTAATGGATAAAGCATCAGCACGTAGAGCTGAAAACCCGGGTTCAAATCCCGATGCCGAAGAGAATTTTTCTCCGTTCCATCACTCTTTCATCGTATGATGACGCAGAATATCTGCATGGAAATATCATATGTACTTCGGTACATCAAAATAATATATATGTCTTCGGACAGTTTACTAAATAAACAAACAAAAATTCTCCCTCTTCACTCTCGGGACGATAAGTATAGGTTACGTCAACCTGAGTATTGTATCCAGCTCACATTGGAAAGGTTTCGCTGGTCTAACGACTTTTTCACAAAGGATACAGAATTTGATACTGACAGGCCACAAAATCACTCAGATCAGACATAGATACTATGTGAAAGACCTATCTGAATATTTTAGAGTACAATGACATTAGAATCTTATCAATTTATCATTATCCTGTACTAACTCTTTTAAGATTAAAGAACACATAACGTATTACGTAAGAACTATAAGTAAAATTACAATTTCTATCCCCGATCATCAAAGAAATAATTCCGTTAGCTCTTAAATTTACTTTAATATGTCACTCATGCTTTGCAGATATCTGGCTTATTTATGTTAAATGATTTATACATATTCATTATTATGTAATAACATTCGATTCTATCATTTGAAATTTGCTGTGTGTTTCTTTTCGTTTATTTTACTATCTCGTTCTTATAAGTGGTGAATGAACGATTTTACTCACATGGCCGTAGTTTATACCTACTTTTGAATGTCTAATACCCATACACAGCACTTCCAAGAAAAAGAACGAAAAAACGCCATTTATCTTCATTGCATAGGGTACAACTAATTAAACAATAAAATGTACCTTTCTAAAATCACAGAGAATATCCGTGACTGGACATGAGACATAATAATCAAACTATTATCCGAGAATGGGTTAACAGTTAACCCATGCCAAAGTGAGTGTTCACTTTAGTTTGTGTACTAAAGCCACTTTTAAATACTTAAACTATTTCCATTATTTCATCTCAGACTTGCCTTTCTTCTAAAATTATAATTACATGACTCTGTAATCTTCGACCAAATGTCATTTGCAATATGAAGCACGTAATATATGCTGGTTTGCCAAACTTCTTAAAGTTTTCTGAAATTATTTGATTTATGAGCAATAATCCTGTATGTTTATTTGTTGAAGTTAAGTTCAATGGTTTTTCGCTTATAAATAAGTTACTACTCATTTCTTTGCTTATCTTGTAATTTTTGTAACAATTTTAATAAAGAGTTCAATTATAGTAATGCCTTCTTGTTATCTGGATTTTCCTCGTCGCCTCTCTTGAAAATGTGTATAATAAAACTTTTCTTCAAAGCGTTTGGTATACTCGATTCGAAGACTTTTTAGAGGACAGATTTTTTGCATTTATTTTTATCCTCCACATATTATCAATTAATTTCTTAAGTTAGGTCCATTTCTGATCAATAGGGCTAAGAATTGTACGCCGTTACATTGCGCTTCATACGCCTCTGACTTTAGGTACCAGTACGTAATTGCGTTGGGGTGGGGGATTTCAGTGTGTTTCGTTCAGCAGTGAACTTTAGTTAATCGGTTACATTACGACCGAATACTGCTATTCGTAACAAGCAACATTCAACGTCTTGCAAAGAAGAATAATAGCAAGATGCTTAGGACGAAATTTGTGACAATTTCAATGAGGAAATTTGTAATAATGATACAGATTTTGAGATAAATAAAGTTTGTGTAAAATATTTCAAATATGCTCCCATTGTTCCTGCAGAAGTGGAACGAAGTTTCTCTAGATATAGGGCTGTTTTTCCTAGCAACGGGAATCATTGTCATTTGAAAATTTGAAAATGTAGTTTGTTATTCACTGCAACAATATATGAAATGAAAAATTATGTAAAACAAAAACGTAATACACTATCATATTAACATAGTGTAATAATAAGGCTGATATTTGTCAATGTCTTATTAGGTGTATTTTCTACAGACATAACGTAGCATGTAGTCAATGATATTGTGACGAACGGAATAGTTGGAACACGAAATAGGAAAAAATGTAACAAATGAGATGAAAAAAATACTGGATAAACATTATGGGTATTTAGCTCCAAGTAAAATTTGTGACAATTTCAATTGAGAAAATTTATAATGATGATACAGATTTTGAGATAGATAATGTTTGTGTAAAATATTTCAGATATACCCCCATTGTTTCTGCAGAAGTGGAACGAAATTTCTCTAGATGTAAGGCTGTGTTTTCTAGCAACAGGCAATCATTCTCTTTTGAAAATTTAAAAATGTGGTTTGTTTTTCACTGCAACAATATATGAAAGGAAAAATTATGTAAAACCAAAACGTAATACACCGTCATATTAACATAGTGAAATAATAAGGCTGATTCTTGTCAATATTATATTAGTGTATTTTATACACACAGAAAACGAAATGTCTTTAAAGTAGTGCAATTTTTCTTTAACAAAGAAAATGTCTTTAAATTTTTCTTTAGCAGATAGTTGTGTTTCGAATTCAAAGGAGTGGCTTTCAACCATCCAAATGCAGAGAACTACCTTACCGTGATGATAAGCATGAGTTCAAACGAACGAAAGACACTGCGCTAACTCACCCCAACTCTGAGACGTACTCAAAGTTAGAGACGCACGAAGCGCACTGGTAGTACAACGCCATATATTTCTCAGGCCTATTGATCATTTTACATTTGTTATACATATATTTAATTACACATTTTCAAATATTCTCCTCCTCCTCCTCCTCCTCCTCCTCCTCCTCCCCATCCTCTTGCTCGTCATCGTCGTCGTCGTCGTCGTCGTCGTCATCATCATCATGGATTTCATGGTTTAGGCCTAATGGGCATTACAGCTTTTGTTTTCAATGCTCTTTCCACCTCAAATATTCTTTTTTCTCTCGGTTGATATTGCCATGCTTGGAGTGGCAATCTGCTGTCCTCCATATGTCTTAGTTACTAGAATCAGTTTTCTCTTCTTTCTTCTATCATAACATTTCTTTGAATACTTTTCATATTTTCTCTTATATCTTCAAATCTTCCACTGCTCTTAAAAATCTTATTTCTGTTACCTTTATTCGACTTGTATTTACTTGGTTAGAGCCCATTATTCAATTCCAGATAATGCTATATGAAGTGCCACACATTTATAAAATATTTGCACTGTTTACTTCCAAGTTCTATTTTTTAGATTTCTTTCTATTATTCTAAAAGTCTTGTTGAATTTAATTATTACATAATCCCATCTTCTTTTTTATAGAGCGCTAGCTGGAAATCTAAATAATTTATTACAACTTTATAATTATTCTTCTAAAATCATGTCACACAAATTTATTCAATTTCTTCATTCATTAAAGAAATGTTCACATTCTTCGCATCCATAAAGTCATTCGAAATACTCAGCACACTCTCTTGAACAAACCGGTAGGCCTATTATATTTCTTTCGTATATTTGAAAACGCAATTCTTTCTTCCTCTTAGCATTTTAAAAACTGTTTTTTTTTCTTCGAGTTCTGTATAAGTCGTGTTCCATATATTCTGTAAATTTCATTCATTCCCCTCTCTTGATTTTGAATCATAAAACATAATAATCAGTGGACAGAGAAATAATATAGAAATTCATGTCTTTGATAGCAATTGGTTGTGACATAACAGAAAATACGTGACTTTCAAGAGGAGTACTAGATAAATTACGAAATACCTCCGATAAAGCAGTCATTAGCAGTACCTTCGCATGCGAATTCAATGCAGAAGAAAGCAAACCGCAAACGTGGAGGTAGGACGTCTATAGCAGCTGCCTGGAAAGGTTTTCCTGCTCATACGAACACTGGCACAATCACGTCCCCTGAAGCAACAGACTCGCGTGCGAATCGACGCGTCTATGATGTCACGCCTCGAAATTTCCCGCAAGCCGCACTTCACGCCTTCGCTACTGCCACCAAATACAGAACACCGCGATACGTCTCTGATCCTCGGCTCTTCAGACTCGAGAACTGGGAAACGGTTTTTATTAACATTTTAAACATTGCCTATATAGTTACAGGACATCTTTCTCTTTATGCTCCAAGCAATACGTTCATAGCCATTTCTGAAATATCATCTACAGTGCAAAAACATCTGCATATTCTAAACGCTTAATAATTAGTTTTCAATGTGAAGCGCTCGACGTAATAAATTTCAGTTACGTTATAATAAAAATGGTGCCATTTTTACCGTATCACAGATGAAGCAATATTCATATATTTGTATAACATATTAGGTGCTTCAGTTAAGTAATTATAGTTTAAAATTTCAATTATATAGGTTATATTACCTAAACTGTACCCCCAACAAAAATGTTGTATGACATATTAAACGTAATAAAATGTGCTAATAATGTGCCAGTTCCTGAACACAGTCCGTTAAAAATCACACCTTTATTTTGGAAAGCAATTTCAGCGCAAATTATGAAAACTTCCTATGCCTTTGCGTAACAATTATAAAACATATACTTTTATTCAAATATGATTAATATACACACTTCTGCTTCAATAAAGTTTGAATAAATAAATGTATTTAATTTAAATAAACGTCTCGAAAACATGTTGAAAATTGTGGGTTATTTTCAGTCGCTTGTGCTATAATGTATTTAAATAATAATGGCATCTCTTTGAAGTTATTAAACAACCCTAATTAAAACAGAAATGACAAGGCATGAAAATGTAATATGAATTTCAACGTTGACTAGTTTGTTGAATAATGATGTGTTTGTTCCTAACTTAAATCGAGAATAGGGACTAATGCTGCTCTACAACATGTAAGACATACATAAGGTATTGTATGCATGTATGTATGTATGTATGTATGTATGTATGTATGTATGTATGTATGTATGTATGTATGTATGTATGTATGTATGTATGTATGTATGTATGTATGTATGTATGAACTTTTTTCTTAAATATATTTACAGTACTTCAGAACTCCTAACTACTCTGCTTTATCCACTACATTTCGTTGAATTCAATTTGAAGGAAGAAAAAATCATCGGATGTTTAACAGACAGCTCGCAGGACCTGATATCCTTTGAAGCAGACCGAATGTGTAAACACGTAGCTGTACTTTGCACCGATACTCAACAAGTATTTGTGTTGCCGCGAGGTTAAGAATGAATAGCCTGGGCGACTGCAAATATTGACGTTCCTAAGACAGAGTATCAGTTGCTGCTGACTTTATTACGACTGCAACCCAAGTCGAAAGACCCGCAGGCCGTATATTTGCTTTCCTGGCTCTCCCCTCGCTTTGACTGCTCCGTGTGCTCTACCTGTGAACGTTTGATACATAATGGATACCATTGCTTGTTCTTCTGATTACACACCATGCCGCAAGAATGCGCTGAAAGGCGAGCTTCAAGGTCTTCATTAACAGATTTTTTCATCCTATGACAATGACAATGAGGGTGAACAAAAGGAGCTGTGGGATGCCGTTTCATTAACGCAAAAATTGAGGCTACGATACCGCAAATAAATAAACGGACAATGAACGCGGAGAAGAAACCAAATATAGGATATAAGGCAACACCACGCCTTATTAAATGTTACACCATTCGCTTGGGATAGTCTGGAAAATTGTGATCATTATGCTTAACCCTCAACTGGTATTGCTTTTTAAATGTACATTACGATAGCTAGCCATATGAGTCTATATTGACCCATAGATACCAGTTGAATGTGAATACGTGAATAAAAACTCAGATTTAGGCAACAATCTTAAATATGTCTTTGGATTGCAGTATTTGCCTCCAAATATTGTGGGTTGAATTGCACAGCATAATTCCTGATGATCCCCAAATGAATGCTTTCTTCGAGTATGTGTTCGAAAACTACATTAGTGATGGCGCCAAGTTTCCACCAGTGTTATGGACTAGATGTCCTTCAAGCGATTCCCGAACGATACATGAGCCTGAATTCTTTCGTAGACATTTTAGGAAACAATTTCATGAACCACAGCCCTCTATTATGTGCTAACTGAAATGCTTAAGCAACTTAAGAGCGAAATATACATCTCGATCAATTCTGTTACGAACAGAAAAGTTAGAAAATATGTCATACAGAAACACGAATATAACATGGATCTTTGGAAAGTTATTTAAGTGGTGCAATATCCTTACTACATAAAAAGCTGGAACATCGTTACCAACCACAGCTACTGTAAAGAAAATGAGAATCTTTCTGCCAAGAAGAATCCTTCGGGGAATGTCGTGGATGCGATGATTAACACCCACACTTTTGCTGTAAGAAATACTTGTATAGGGGCATTGTTGTCACATTTGAAGATAAACCTTAATATTTATTTTCATTAAAGTAATGTATAATTTTGCGGTAAAATAAACATAACCATTTCCGTAAATGACGCCCACTTTTGCGTACAAGTGCTATACCGGACAAAGTCTGTCAGACAGGAACATTACTTTTACAGGTATTATGCACAAAATAATTTGGAATTCTCTCTGTGTATTCCGTATTGTACGTAGTACTGAAAAGCGATGAAGGTGTCATATATTATAATTTGTTAATGTCTAATGCAGAACGTCACTAACTTCATCGGCACCAACAGTAGGAATATTAGAATCATACTGAACTGGTCTGCACCAGTTCCTGACAAAATTCTCTAATCCATCACTTTTTAATTAGATCTGTTGTTTTTGTTCAGTATATTTTCGTCGATCGGGTATGTTCAATTCTTGGAATTTGTCTTTATAAATATTTCTACTGTTTAGGATACCAATACATAAGTAATACTCCGTGTTTCATTTAAAACACTAATAAACTAAATGGCTGTAACTTAAAATAGTATGCCAAAGAGAAATAAATGTACCTAGGTTTGGTAGTGCAGATCTTGCAATTTATGTAACAAGATCGTCATGGAGATTGAGAAATTAATAAATAATAACGAACTCTAAAATGAAAATTCATAGCTCTAATGGAAAACTTATTTCATTTAAACTTAACGTTTTCTGATACGTGAAGTGCTGCAATTTTAATCTTCAATACACATATTTCAACATCACTACCATTTGTGTAGCACGGCAATGACAAGTTTATAATCAACCTCTATCCAGATATTCCGCAATATTTGAATAGTGACATTTTGAATCACAAGACGGATTCTGCGCTTTAAATCATCGACGTCAGTCACTAGCGTTCTATACACTTGATCCTTTACGATTCCCCGTAAGAAAAATTCGAAGGAAGTTAGATCTGTTGATCTTGGCGGCCAAGCTATGGTCTCCGATCCTCTGTCAATGAATCTATTGTCTCGGAAAGTTGTCATTAAGAAAACTGCGTGTCAGACATGCGAAGTGAGGAGGAGCGTCGTCTTGCTGATAAATGGTCCAGCAGGAAGCTGTAGTACAACATAGAACTCCAGCTTATCTCGATAGGTTGTGGCAGTCACTGTAGGTTCAGCAAAAAAGAAGAGATCTATCACACGATCTTGCATTAAGCCGCATCAAATATTAATTTTGGGCGAATAACGTTCGTGTTCAAACACAACACAAGGATTCTCGCTTTTTCAGATTCTGTAATTTTGTCTGTTAACTTTTCATGATATTATGTGGAAAGTTGACTTTTCAGAAAAACATACATGATCTAAGTACTTTCTCTCTTTCTCATATATATTTTAAATTATAGCCACTTCTTTTATTGGTGTTTTAAGCGGGATACAGTGTATATCTTCATAATGGTCTTTAACTAACAGTATTTTTTACTGTTGTTCTTAAAATGATATTTTTGACGTTAGGCAAGCATGTTAAAAATAGACTATTATAGTGTAGTGTAGTATAGAAAAAAATCTCAACCAGGTAACACTTAAAGGCGGACCCTGTCGTTGAACAATCAGATATACTAAGCGGTATTCCACAGCGGTGGACTTTAAAATATACATAAACCAAAAATATATTCCGTTTTTTGTGAAAATAAATCTAATAATAATATCACAAAATTCTCCCTTTTTAAATAACGTACAGAATTATAATTGGCAAAACAGACAGATAAATTAATTTCACAACTATTTTTGTGTGCAAAATTTAGTTAGTTTTGAAGTTTTTTTTAAGTATCATTCTTTTGAAGCGCAAATGTGCTGTATTACTTCTCCTAATTAGATTCATCGTGGTGTAACTATGTCATGTCTATGCCTCCAGATTGAACGCATGATTTAATTACGTAATACCGTAAAGATATATCTGGTTTATAACGGAATTATATGAATTTTTTAAATAACCAGTATTATCTTCAGTCAGACTTTGATCGTGATCTACGTTCAGAAAGCCCCTAAACAATCAGAACACCAGAAATCGTTAAAAGCGCAAAGACTGCAATGAGATTATACTGTAAAACTAAGGTACTTGCATCCATGGGAATATAGTAAATGGACCCTTGTCCATATGTATAGATTTGTGTGTCAGGATCGACTAATCTGATACTGAAATCAAAACGAAGAGATATTGAAGGGTTCAGAGCCATAGTGGGCCAAGCGCCATTTATTAAAAACGTAGAAAGCAAGGGTTAAAGTTAAGTGAATATCATAGTTTAATGAAGATTGTCATATCATTTAGTGTTAATGTGTATACTTTATTTTACTTGCTATATGTTTCCATTGAATTATGGTTATAACTTCATTTTAACCCTTGTTTTCTGCGGTTTTAGTAAATGGCGCTTGGCCCACTATGGTTCTAAATCATTCAATTACTATATTGAAATATAATATACAGAATCATTTTTATATGACTATTACACTTTTACTACGTCACACTACTTTCGACCAATAAAACGGTAAGAAAGGACGTCTTTCAGCCAATAATGGCCGCTTATCGCACAATTTTATCGCGTCCCTAGCATTTGTTTAATTTTATCGCGTCCCTAGCATTTGTTTATTTTTATCACTACCCTAGCATTTGTTTCTTTGTTTACCAACATTTCAAACTGCACTGGTCTGGCCGTCAAAAAACAGAAAATTACAAACCACTCCAGTCGATGCACAGCACTTTCAAATATGACTCGCATTTTGGCATTCAAGAACAAGAATTAATAAAGATCACTGGTCATATATGAAGAGCACCATTCGGAAATCCTGAATGAGTTGAGGGATACACCATGTACATCAACGAGTTCACTTCTTTTACGCACACGTCCAATATAACATCAACTGAACCACCAAAACATTCAAATTTGAAAATTGTACTTTCAATAATTGTTTCTTTTAAAATTATCCATGTTTATTTTTTATTTCATCATCGTTAATTAAAACGTTTCTTGTTTATTTCATCATCCCTAATTAAAACTTTTCTAACACTTGTTTATATTATTTAGGTTATGTTTGTTATAGCTTCTGCTATATATTATGGATAGTCACGTAACAGAGATTGTTTAATACTAAGATTTATTGAAAATCATCTGTCAAGTGACTACTGGGATCCGGATGATTGAAATGGAATGCAAATGTTTTAATAAAAATGAAACTGAATAAACAAAGCCTTCTTGACTAGTAACAGTCTACAGAGTTCAATGATGATTCCATAGTTGGCACAACTGATACCGGTAACAAGAAAACACTATTGCCATCTAGCGTAATGTTGAGATGGTACAATAATACATTTGAAGACTGTTGTATTTTAGTAAGCCAATTAATATTTTATTGTACACTTTGTTACTTCTAATCTTTATATAGCCTACTTTCTTCTAATCGTGTAATAGTCAATTAAATCCCACTCGAGTTTTGATTTTCTCTAGATAAATCAAAACCTCTAGTGAGATTACTGTTGATAAAAATTATACAGTTTCACTTGTCATTTACTTCTAGGTAATACATTAAGTGAGGAAGAAAATAATTTTATTCAATTTTATTCAATCATTTTTACTAAAATTACTGAATTTCATGAGCAACATTCCTGGGTAAATTAACTGGCAGATATTGCATGTGAACAAATTATTACGTAGGGATGTAGACAATGTGTATTTACAACCAAAAATATAAATCACAATGCTTTCTGTCTATAATAATATAAAATCAAGATATCAATATCTCATGCATCTCTGCTCTCACTGTTATCACTGTTATTATCATAACTACTAAAAAAATAATATTGTTGTTTGCATAATAATAATGATAATAATTATGTTGTTTACAGCTTACTTACCATTGTAACAAATAATCTATTATTTCCTTATCATTATATTGTGTTACTATAGCAATTGAGGTCACAAGGCCTCGAAATATACTGCAAAATTTCAAGACAATGTTTGAATTATTTAACGTTGGCGGAGTGGGGGAATAGGTCTGAATGAAATCTCTTTTAATATTTAGAGAGAGGAAAAGATTTCCGATGTTCTGCTCAGAGTAAGCCGGGGATGCAGGAACAAAGAATTTTATCGATTAAATTTTAAAGCAGATAGTGTTCCAGCAAGGCACGGCTGAGAGTGTCACCATCTGATATTATTATTAAGTGCCAGGGAAATATCTCTTGACGCATATCATACAGAACTGTGAGAAATGAACTTGAAAAGCATCTGTCCGTATTACAAGCAGGTTATTTTTGAGTAAAGGAAATATTGAAATAAAATGACCTGTCACGATATTTAACATTTAGAGAAGTTAACAGTGATGAAAACACACAACTTGCCCGATATCTTGCATATGCAAGATTAATAACATGAACAAATGCATGGCATTACTGTATAGTTTATGTTCCTGTATTTTATGAGTGTGTAGTAGATACGAGACGACAGAGATGATATTCGGTTCAAGAAAAAAAATAGTTATTTACCTCTTTATATTGAAACCGTTATGTTGCTGAATACGATCATTATCCATGCTTATTTCCAATCAATACTACCAGCAATGAAGTTGACTATATGTGGCAAAGACAAATTTGACAAGTTTGGGAAATTTTAAGAAAATCCCGTCACAAATTTCATTCAGAAAAAGGAATTCTAAAATAACAGTACGTAGCTAAGAATGGAAATCGCTGAAATGTGATGTAAAGGTCAATTTGTTTGTTATTAATTAAGATAGTAACATGTCAAGCAATCATAGCATTAAAACACGTTTATTATCACGCTTTAAATCGTCCACAATTGGCCTAATTCTGGCACTGGTGACAGAGAAGGTTACCTAGCAACTAGTATTCCTTGACGTCATCATCGTCTTCACAACGCAATTTTATACAACTTACCTGTAGGAAAAAAGCCTCAACACAACAACAAAATAACATTGGGGGATATTATGTTGCGTCATATCCAGTACTCATGTCTCTACTCTATTGCGTCATAACATTACATTTTGTAAGTTTATAATAGATTTTTTTTACATTTTTAATGCTAGAATAGCATAAAACGTTGTATGACACGTGTATAATCTTCATTTTAAACATTCGCACCATAAATACCAAGATTATACTCTAGTTAAATAAATTAGCCTACTATTAAAGTATTCAAAATGGCACAAAGTGTTACAAAAGATGGGTTCATAAGGCTATGAAATACAAACTGCAGCTATACGTTAAAATATAAACACAAATGGAAATAGTACTTCTGAGCAGACGGTGGAAATATCTTTTTAACAATCTCTACGTGACCCTTACTTCTTTGCCTCTACATCACCTTTCCACCATACTTTTGGCACTTTTTCTAATTTGAAACGTATCTCGTGCTACAGAAACATCACTGGAACACATCATACAGGTGGTGTTCCTGTCACCTCTGCGTGCTGAAAGTAATGCAACAGGCAGTAAGGGATTCAACTGACAACGATACCGAGAAGACAAATATGCCACGACGTCGCACCCAGTGGAATACCACCAATTACGTAATGCATTTAAATTCATAGGTCGCATTTGTTGGAGAACACAAAATCGGAAGAAGCACGTCTTACATAGATAGCCACATCGGTCGCATCATAGTGACACAATATACATAAGAGAAGAATAAATATTATTATGAATTATATGCGGAAACCGAATCACGTAAAGTGAAGTGGACACATACACACACAAATTATTTTTGAAGAGTTCTACCAATATGTAATGGTTTTGATAATGACATCATATTTAAAATTCTGATTATGATGTAAGACTTTTGTGCGCAGTAATCTATCTTAATTTTATAGCTTATGATAAAATAGGGTTTAATAAATTTGCGTATTAAAAATGTATTTAATACGAAACTACTTTTCTACTTGCCTCACACCGTTAGTATAGTATTTCAAGAAGATTTGGTTCTTGCGAGGGTCATTCCATAAGTTATGACAACTATGTTACAACTTCCGAATAATCGAAAATGTAGTTCGTTCAGTATATACCTGTTTTAAACTGTACGACGTGATGCCACTGCCAGATTGCGTTTGTTTGAACAGCGGCCATACGTGAAAACTGGGACCTTTGAACACCCTCTCTACTCACTGATCTCAGTCCATGGGATTTTGATCTCATTCCGTCATTCAAGAAGCCGCTGCGCGGGAAGCACTTTGAAAACAGGGAGAACATCTTAACAGCGTTTCGACTAATCTTACACAGCCGATGGTATTCAACGCCTGCATCATCGTTGTGAAAGATGTGTGGAAGCCTTGGAGGTTGTATTTTGAAGGGTGTTAACTGTGAGTAATGTACTTTGTATCCTTTTGTGCCTAATAAAACAATGATTTCTATTTACGCATCTTTCAATTTTCCTTGACCATTGTATTCTGTACCCGGACTCAATTATTATTATTTGGTACTAGCATTGTGAAGCACATTCCAGTGACCTTTAATCGCATATAATGAATTTCTATTCCTGCGGCTTTATTGACGGATGTAATATAATTGTCATGACTTATGAAATGACCCTCGTACAAGAGAAGAAATATCATTTTCGTCACATGGAATATTAGTATTCGTGAATAATGGAACGTTTCGAGCACGCTAGTTCGGTCAGTCGGTCAATTTCATTTTAGGAAAATTCTGAGAATGAAAAGTAAATACACATGTTCATTCTATATACACCTTTACACTTTTATAATCAGTGACATATTTCTTGTTTATCATAATAGAAATAAAGACAATTTTAGTATACAATAAATTTCGAGTCACTTCTCGGAATAACATACATACCTACATTTTTTAGTTGGTTATTTAACGACGCTGTGTCAAATACGAGGTTATTTAGCGTCGGTGAGATTGGTGATAGCGAGATGGTATTTGGCGAGATGAGGCCGAGGATACGCCATAGATTACCTGGCATTCACCTTACGGTTGGGGTAAACCTCAGAAAAAACCAAACGAGGTAATCAGCCCAAGCTGGGCTCGAACCCGCTCCCGAGTGCAACTTTAGACTGGCAGGCAAGTGCCTTAACCGACTGAGCCACGCCGGTGGCTACATACATACATACATACATAGCTGTTATTCACTACGGACTCTGTTAGGACCATCCATGGTGGAAACATAGTTACTATGTTTCCACCATGGGACCATCTATCTCAGATTACGTAATAGCTCGTGATAACGGCTACAACTCTAATCTGAGTTTACTAACACAATGATAGTACTGGTCATTGTCGTTGTAACGCATGGACGAACCACGCGGTTATAAATGGATTTCAAAATGTCAATAATAATAATAATAATAATAATAATAATAATAATAATAATAAATACAGGATGAAATAAAGTAGCAATTTCTTAAAAAAATCATTCATTGTTGGTAGCTGCCCCTCTGCCCTCTCTGCTTCGACAATACTGTATTAGCATTTCTGTCTCTGTCTCAGATGCGTCCGAGCTCTGTCTCTCAGTAATAATAAATTAAACTTCGACTGTTGAAAAACAATGTGATTGGCGCGGGACAGCTTGAAAGCATTTCGACCTTCTTTGCGCTGAACTAAAGACGATGATAGCGACTGATGATGATGATGATGATGATGATGATGATATCTATTCTCGTCTTGCTCAAAGCGCGACTTGGTAAGTGTGCGACGATTCAAAGTTAAAAATTCCACTATAAAATCTTCAGCTACAATAACGTCCTTTGTGCTAAAAAGTTCTCTGTACATGAATGCCCACTACAACAAAAAGCCTACAACTATACAACGTCTACTGTATTAAAGGTCCATAAATTTTATTGCAAAAATTCTCATGTTAAAAATATGTTCTGTAAACTGTATTAAAATAATTATTTAGTGTTCTTCCGTATCTGGCAATTTCTGATCAACATGACAGCTTCAAATACTTGGTGTGTAGTATAAGCAGTAACATGAGCTGCTGCCAGGAAGTCAAAAGGAGGATAGCAATGGCAAAGGAAGCTTTAATAAAAAAAGGAGCATCTTCTGCGGACCTCTGGAAAAATAACTAAGAAAGAGACTGGTGAAGTGCTTTGTATGGAGTGTAGCATTGTATGGGGCAGAAACATGGACATTAAGACTAAGTGATAAGAAGCGAATAGAAGCATTTGAAATGTTGATATGAAGAAGAATTGAACGTGTGAAGTGGACAGACAGAATAAAAATGAAGCTGTGTTGGAAAGAGTTTGTATAGAAATAATGGTGCTGAAACTGATCAAGAAGAAGAAACGTAATTATTTCGATCACTGGCCGAGAAGAAACTTCCTACTGAAGGATGCACTGGAAGGAATGATGAACGGAAGAAGAGTTCGGGAAGAAGTAGATATCAGATAGACGACATTTAAATATGTTCATCATATGAGAAGACAAACAGGAAGGCAGAAAATAAGAAAGATTGGAGAAAGCTGGGTTTGCAGTGAAAGATGTGCCCTTTCAGAACAATGAATGAATGAATTAATTAAATTTTAAATTATAGGAAATGTCACGGAGATACTGTCTAATGCTGTTGCTGTCTTTATACTCCTCATATCTCTGCACTATTTCCTAAATCCTACTTTGATTTGTGATGTAAGTTATCTCTTATTTATCGGTTCTATAATATTGATGTGCCCTCTTTGAACTTGTATAATTGAGTTCTCTGTAGAATGTTGTTCAACTCTAATATTCTGTAAAGATCTCCAAATGCTGGCATTATTTGCCGACATCATCTTCTGAAATTTTGAATGAAGACCCTCAACCACATTATTAGTCTCCTGGTGTCCAAGTATGGTTGAAACGTACATATTTCATACTGGTGGCGGAAACCTCTTCTGAATTGCTCTCCTTAGTCCTTGTGCGGGCCGCTTCAACACATAGATATGCTGTATGTAGTCTGCGAGTTCCAAAAGGTCATCGTCTGTCATCATACAAATCACCAAAGATGTCTTCTACATCGTCCAAAGGAATAAAGGGCAATGCCATAGCTCCTGAACCTGATGCCTATATTGTGGTTCTTGAATGCTTTGTTACCTCTGTCGCAAATCCAAATTAATTATTTTTCTGTAGATTGTTTGAGTAAAATGGAAAAGGCATCATTTAATAGTTGCATTTGGAAAATGCTATCTTGCAGCATTCAAATTCGACAACTTGAAGTAGGCCTACATCATTACCATTTCTGGCGTGTTTTCACAGTGCACTGCAGTGTGACCAATTGTACTTTTACTTGTTCGTAAATATTTCTGTAAGATTCTTCAGACTTTTTGTCATAAGGCAGAAAACCTACGGAAATACTTATGTGTTGATAGTTGCATGAATCTTAAATAACAATAGGAATTGTTGTGGAACAGTTTTGAATGTGACATTGCTGTATAAGTTTTCACTTGAATAAAAGTGCTGTCAATTTATATTAGTTGCAAAAATAATTATTCTATTTGCATCATTCTGTCCTGGAACATACAGTAAAAATGTTCATTTCTTTTTGTTACATTATATGCGACATCTATCTCAAGTTCTTGGATATTTATAATGTTTTGCGGACGAGAACTGATCTGTTGGTAAATTACTGTTCTCGTTAAGTTATTTCTGTCGGAAAGCCTTGCAAGAATTTCTTTGTTTCTAATGTCATCAACAACCTTCCTTAAAATAGTAGATAACCTTTACTATTGTCCTCAACTGTCCTTGACCGTAGTCTTGCATTTGTTCTTCTTACCTCTACTTCTGTGTGTGTGTGGTTCCGTCCCACATCCTGTACAATTTGAATGTTATCCCAGTCTGTATTGGTTTGACAGTGTGCGCTGCACCTTCTTCTTTCTGAACACCTCCAGTAGAGTTTATTACCGTTTATATTTTTGGAGTGAAAGTGACAGATAAAGCCATCGTATATTAAAAGCTGTTTCACGTTTGGTCTATTAAGAAAAGCAGCATTGTTAATGTAAAAATATTTATAGATATCTTAATTATTGGATAAGCCTATTTTGAAGTAGACGTTTTGATATCTAGCCCTTTTAATGCCTTGGATCATATTGTTCTGGATATTTTTTCCAATGGACATTTTACTTTGGACATTTTTATATTTGGCCTTTTTAATGCCTGTATCTATTGCCTTGGACCATATTGTTGTGAACATTTCTGTCCAGTAGACATTTTTAGATGCGGACATTTTACTGTGGACATTTTTATATTTGGCCTTTTTAATGCCTGTATCTATTGCCTTGCACCATATTGTTGTGGACATTTCTGTCCAGTAGACATTTTTAGATGCGGACATTTTACTGTGGACATTTTTATATTTGGCCTTTTTAATGCCTGTATTTATTGCCTTGGACCATATTGTTGTGGACATTTTTGTCCAGTAGACATTTTTAGATGCGGACATTTTACTTTGGACATTTTTATATTTGGCCTTTTTAATGCCTGTATCTATTGCCTTGCACCATATTGTTGTGGACATTTTTGTCCAATAGACATTTTTAGATGCGGACATTTTACTTTCGACATTTTAACCTGGAAGCAAGTGCGACCTTTCATTTTTTTAGTTGGTTATTTAACGACCCTGTATCAACTACGAGGTTATTTGGCGTCGATGAGATTGGTGATAGCGAGATGGGGCCGAGGATTCGCCATAGATTACCTAGCATTCACCTTACGGTTGAGGAAAACTTCAGAAGAAACGCAACCAGGTAATCAGTCCAAGCGGGGATCGAACCCGCGCCCGAGCGCAACTTCAGACAGGCAGGCAAGCGCCTTAACTGACTGAGCCACGGCGGTGGCTTTCAGTTGTCTCTCATATTCTTCTTATCCCGTTTTATAACAAGGGGCGGAGTTTGGCATATTTGCGTATTTTACGCCTTAGTTACAAATCATATACCATCATTGCATAAATGCATTGCAAGTTATTTGTAAACTATTGTCGAGATTTAATAGTGTATACATATGCATATTTATAGGGTTAATGCATATTTCAGCCTTTAGCGCATATACAGTAAAAGCATATTTTGTTATTTCTTTTAGCAATGTGGTGCTTAAACCAAGATTAAGAACACGAAAAATAAAAAAAAGTGTAATACAGAAGAAACACAGACATTGAAACACATTACAGGAGTTATATTTTATTTCTTGTAATCTGATAACATGCAGACAGTGCACTGTTGTCGCCGAATCATTGCAGAAAATTCCGCGGTAATCAACAAAAAGTACTCCAAAACGAAATTCATTGCTGACTGTGCAAATTATAATATAGAGACGTTATGATGGACGACAGTTGATATTAAAAGAACATATAATCAACACAAACAACAACGTGCATAAAATTTTGACAGTTGTCACGAGAACGCTGCAATATGATAAGCGAGAAAATTGCAGGAAATGTTGGTAGACTTCTTTGCGCTCGCTAAACTCGAATTTCTCCGCCTGCCAACAATAACATAGGCCCGAAAATGAAACTTTCTGTCTTCTACTTCCCGACGTGGCAAATTAGAATATTTAATTGTACTGTGGTGAGAAGTGAAAGAAAATTCGATGATGTGTAGAGAGATTTGTACTTTAGAACAGCTTAGTCGCAAGAAAACTGTCAATTTTGAATCCGTTTTATCAACGATAGCGAACGAAAATGTGCCAGAAGTATATTCTTGTGTATAACATAAAAATCCTCAATAGTAATTTGCTTCAACTAAAATGTTTCTTTATATTTTAACATGCATATTTTGTTATTTTAGTGCATAGGAATCTGCCCCCTACTTATAATCCTTTGCACTTGTTGTAACAATTGAGCTAGTCAAATAATTTATCTTTTAATAACTATTATTATATAATCATTAAATTATACGAAAAATGCAAGAATATTTTTTTCTAATTTGTTGTAAATATAGCAGTAGTATTATACAATTAATTTATATTTAATTAAATTCAATTTAAAATTGTTACAATGTAATTTCACAACCAAATGTGTTATGCTACCCAACATCCGTCAGTATTCATTCGACTTTCGAACGTTAAGTGATCGTGTCTGTGAGTGAATGAACTTATATTTTCTTTTATATTTTAACATTCTTCTCTGTTGACTTTTCACTAATAATAAAGGACTTTTGAAAGTGGCTGTGCTAAGCGAAGGAAAGCTAAAAGTAGAAAAAAATATTAAGAAAATGTCGAAGTTAAACTTGTGTACACATTTCTGAGAGATTTGATATTTTGCAAAGCTTGTATGTGTAGTACAGTTAAGAATTGTCGGAAGTATTTTGAAAACTTTACAAATTCTTCATAGTGGAGATCTTATTTCTACAGACCGATATATGAATGTCACTACTTTCACGCATATCTGTAAGTGAATATGAAATCTTTGCAAGAGTATGGTGGAGATGATCACTTACTTACTTAAAAATGGCTTCTAAGGAACCCGGAGGTTTATTGCCGCCCTCTCATAAGCCCGCCATCGGTCCATATCCTGAGCAAGATTAATCCAGTCTCTATCATCATATCCCATCTCTCTCAAATCCACTTTAATATTATCCTCCCATCTACGTCTCGGCCTTCCCAAAAGTCTTTCTCCCTTCGGCCTCCCAATTAATACTCTATATGCATTTCTGGATTCGCCCATACGTGCTACATTCCCCGCCCATCTCAAACGTCTGGATTTAATGTTCCTAATTATGTCACGTGAAGAATACACTGCATGCACTTCTGCGTTGTGTAACTTCATTCTCCTGTTGCTTCATCCCTTTTAGCACCAAATATTTTCCTAAGAACCTTATTCTTAAACACTGTTAATCTCTGTTCCTCTCTCAAAGTGAGATTCCAAGTTTCACAACCATACAGAACAACCGGTAATATAACTGTTTTATAAATTCTGACTTTGAGATTTTTTGACAGCGGATTAGATGACAAAAGCTTCTCAACGGAATAATAACACGCATTTCCCATATTTATTCTGCGTTTAATTTGCTCCTGAGTGTCATTTACATTCGTTACTGTTGCTCTAAGACAGCGTCTGTCAAACTTTTTTGAAGTGGGGACCACTTTTTCAAGTCAGAACAGTTCCGCGGACCACATTACTCTTGTTCCCTTCGAAAGCAAATTTATCATTTTTGTTGCATATTTTAATACCAGTATATTTATATTTTAAAACAGAATTCATTAATTAAAATTAATTTAATTCATTTAATTTTATATTAATATTAACTAATTAAGTTAATGTTAATAGAAAAAAATTCATTTTCGATTTTTAATAATTCATGGCTAATAGAGTTTGGATAATCTTTAACTTATTAACTAAAGAAAATAAATAAATGTTGGTACTCGCATTAATGAGATGGATTAGCCTTCCGATTCTTGCACAGTTCTATATTTGGATGTATGCTGGTAAGCTTAAGTAGGAGATCGTCACATACATCAAGTCGATTTCGATACTTTGTTTTTATTAGATTTAATGATGAAAACCCTTTCTCACACAGATACGTATAAGCAAACTGAATTATAATCTGTAAAGCACCATTGTACAGTTCACTATATTCTCTTTTCGCTTGTGATGAGGTCCAGAAATTAACCATACCTTCCGCTTGGAATTTATTTTTAAGTCCGCTGTTATTCCAAAGGTCAATTAACTGTTCTCTTTCACTCAATGAAAGTTTATTTTCAATATCGCAATGAAAGGGATCACGAACCCCTGAAAATTCGGCATGTTTACTTGGAAAATAAGTTTCAAATTGTGACCTCAGAGTTTCGAGATGCGAACGTATGTCATTGCATAATTCTTTTCCAATAACGAGATCATTTTAACCAAAAAAGACTCTAGGGTTAGAAATTGTGAAAAAATCGTCTGTTTTACGGAACTGACCTACAAACCAAGTTTCCTCTCGAACATTTTTTTTCTCATGTGCATTGAGAACAGTCAAAGAATTACCTTGTAGAGAGAGATTTAGTTCGTTTAGTTTTGAGAATACATCTGAAAGATATGCCAATGTGCTTAGCCATATGTCATAAGCTGATGTGCGAAAAAATGGCGAGAAACACTACGTTCATAGTGCTTTAAATCCCTCTTTTGTTGCTGAGAGTAGAGTGGGAAATTGGTAGACAGGTAGGGTAATAAATTTCATAAAATGTCAGTACTGAGAGAAAAAGTGAAAGGTGATTGCCACAGGTGGTCCGCGGACCATAGTTTGAGAAACGCTGCTCTAAGATGTTTCAATTTTTTCACCTCTTCGAAGGATAAATCTCCAATTTTTATATTTCCATTTCGTAGAATATTCTGGTCACGAAACATAATCATATGCCTTACCATTATAAAGATAATAATGTTCATAACGTATAAAGTTACATAATAAATTTTTTTCAGCATTTCCCAATATGGAAATTGTTATGATAATTTTGCTGACTTTTAGTGACCAATGCGTCTGGAGAACGTTAACTTTTCGAGTAAAATTAATGACATACGAGTTAGGCAATTGCATGGTACAGCCACATTAAATAATTTAAGTTTGATGAGTTATGAAGAGGAACTTTTTTCGAAAATCAATTTTATCCCCTCAAAGTGACGAAAAATTCCTCTCTAGAGACAAGTTTTTAAGAGAAAAGAATTAATAAATGTGCTACCGTGAGTTGTTATTGTTATTATTTGTAATATTATCACTGTTATTACTATTATTTTTTTCCTTAGTCAAGGGGCCCAATTATTACTTCCACCGACGGCTCATACCATTCTAGATTCGTCCCGTGTACCGATACGTACTAATTCGAGTAACGAATATTATGGATGGAGAACGGATTTTGATGACCTAAAAGTAACTGAAAAAATGACCAATAAAAAAATCTTAAAAGGTAATAAATTGAAAACAGGAGACCGAATCTAAACATGTAATAAACACAAAAGGGCGGATTGCCTTAAAAAAAATAAAATTACTCTCTTGTTTCTGTTTTTCTTTAATTAAATAATAATTTTCAATTAATGTAAAATCACGGATGTCTATGATTCTATACTGCAACACAAAATATTTTATGATTTTTAAGCTGAAGTAAAACTAACATTTATTCATAGCAACAAAAATAAAATTTGCTCCAATAGTTTTTTCTTATTTCGTCTTTTAGGCTGTGATTGTCATATCATACATGAATACTAATTATATGAAAAAATCCTGAATTGGGGCGATCTTAAACTGTAGATTGTTATTGTTCACGGTGTGATAAAATGTAACTTATATTATGGTTTCAATAATACTTATTTTTCCTTTTGAATGAAACTATATTGGGTGAAAATCATGAACAACATATTCCACATGTTATTTAATACATTACTTAAATTTTTATGATTGTTCAATTTCAATTCACGAGGAAAAAAATAATATTTTTAAAAATGTCAAGGGTGATGTCCTTTCGGTGTCAGTTGTGAGGTACAAACATGTCTTCTGACAGTTGACTAAACAAAAAAAAAAAAAAAAAAAAAAAAAACTCATTCTTGTCTAGTTTCTTTCCCCCTCTTACCCAAGGGAATTTTAAGCAACTGAGTTTTTATGCGCTTGCGAGCCGATAGCTGATCAACAGTAGTATTGTGCAGCGAACTCTGTATTTGCATGTAAAATCTACACTCACCAAATATTTCATCAGTTTATCGGATCAATATGGCCACCGAATGAATGTACGTTTCCTTAGCAATGAGAAGTTTTTAGCCGTGGAAAAGCAACAAGTAAGATTTTTATGTAAAATAGCTGGATATAAAACGATTTTTTAAATGTTTTGAAATCAATAATATTTGGAGAAAATGATTTTAATAACAAAAATACCAAACAAGCAACATAAAAATTACAAATTTTGTTTTACTATGGCATCAGTATTAGGCCCCTTGCTCTTCTCTATTTATATAAATGGAATTTCTAAATCATTTAAGCACTGCAGATATCAAATATATGCAGACGACGTTCAATTGTATATTTCAGCCCGTCCTAATGCACTAAATGATAGTATTAATAGTCTTAATGAAGATCTTGATTCCATCTCTTCCTGCTCTCAACAATTTGGGCTTAACCTAAACGCATGTAAATCACAGGCTACTCTGTTCGCGAACCGTAGATTAATTCCTGAAGTCAACGACCTGAATATTCCACCTGTGAAACTGAATAAAACAATCATCCCGTTTAGCTCTACCGTAAAAAATCTCGGAGTACATTTCGAATCTAATCTCAATTGGGATACGCATATTAAATATACATGTAAGAAGGCATTCTCTATTCTCCATTCACTAAAAAGATTTTATCATTATCCATCTAAATTAAAACAGACGCTGGTACAGACACTCATTCTACCTCACTTCGATTATTGCGACGTTTTGTTCAGTGATCTCAGGATTGATTCCGCTCAGAAACTACAGCGTGTTCATAACGCGTGCGTCCGCTTCATTTGTAATGTTCGATACAATGTCATATCTCACCTTCTTTCGAGAAGTTATCATGGCTTAAGTTACATGAGAGGAGAAATCTGCACTCACTTTCTCTCCTATATCGAATTATGCACACTTCATCCCCCTATTATTTATTCGCTCGTTTTCATACTCTCTCTCGCTATCATAATATTAATACTCGATCACAACGCGATAACACGCTAGAAATTCCACTTCACACATCATCTCTGTATTCCTCATCTTTCACTGTTGCTACCTCTCGTCACTGGAACTCTCTGCCGCCTGAAGTCAAGGGCTGCCGAACATTGAAATCTTTCAAATCCAAGTTAGAAAATTATCTTATGACGAGTTGACAAACTAACTTACTATTATGACAAGTTTTGTAGTGCATGTTTCCACGTATTCACATTTTTTTATGTTGTAGTGATATTTAAATTATTTTATATTTTTGTTTTCATATTTTCCGATAATGGTATATCTCTAATGTGATAAGTTGAGCAATATATAATCATAATTTTCCTTACTGTGTGTACTTAAAAATATTGTATTCATTGTATGCTTTGTACTGCACTATTTTATTACTACTATTAGTATTATTATTACTATTAGGCATATTATTATTATTCTTATTTTTTAACATTATCATTATTAATATTATTAATATTCTTATTTTTTATCATTATCATTATTATAATTATTATTATTATTATTATTATTATTATTATTATTATTATTATCATTATTATCAATAATTGTCTTCTTTTTTATACTTTGTATGCCTAATTTATTTTGACCTGCTGTTCACATTTTATTATGCTTTTTTCTTTCTTTCTCTATGTTATATATTAAGTCTGATTTCTTCTTACTTGTTGTTTACATTTTATTATTATTATCTTATTCAATTTTGTGTGTAAAATTGTAGTGTATTTTGTAAATTTACTCCTGCTTGAGTGTTAGAGAAGGCCGTATGGCCTTAACTCTGCCAGGTTAAATAAATAAATTATTATTATTATTATTATAACATGAATTACTGTACTAAAGGACATCGTTTTAAAGCTAAAAGAGATATAGTGACATTTCATTAACATCTACTCTCTAAATATTATGAGCAAGTTCATCGTTCAGTCTCGAGGTTTCCTATAGGCTTGCTCGGCTATAAATTATTTGAAATACACACAAAATAAAAAAAA
Source organism: Periplaneta americana (assembly GCF_040183065.1). NCBI lineage: Eukaryota > Metazoa > Arthropoda > Insecta > Blattodea > Blattidae > Periplaneta > Periplaneta americana. Next base: position 102,780,364 of record NC_091124.1, read on the forward strand.
CTGAGTCAATTTCTGTAGATTTGTGTTTGTCACATTTTGACTTAAGCGATGACCTCCGGTATATGTTTAGGGTCTCACTCCTGGCTGTCTGGTAGGCGTATTCTTCGCAAATCCTCACTAGGAAAGGAAAGAAAAGGGGCAAAAGTGCCAATCCTTAAAAATGCAAGTAAATATGATGAGAACGGAAACTATAATGATGATGATGATGATGATGATGATGATGATGATGATGATGATAATGATAATGGTGATTATATTACGTTGCGCTAATATGTAACTTCAATCGCTTTTGTATTAGCTTATCCATAAGTAGTATTTCTAATTTAAAATCTCCTACAAGTATTTCAATCGTTTTTGGATTAGCTTATTCATAAACTTAGTATTTCTACTTTAAAATCTCCTACAAGTATTTCATTCGTTTTTGTATTAGCTTACCCATAAGCTTAATATTTCTAATTTAAAATCTCCTACAAGTATTACAATCTTTTATGTATTAGCTTACCCATTAGCTTAATATTTCTTATTTAAAATCTCCTACAAGTATTTCGACACAAGAACACATAAACAAGAAACGCAGGAGCTAATTAGCATGCATGTTACAAATTATAATAAACAAAGAATAGCGAATTTCTTGTTAACTGTGTTTCAACATCATCTGACTAAAGAGTGGTAATGAATAACACACAATGTAATGAAAATAGTTGAGGCTTTTGAAAACAAAGGTCTCTTGCGCGAATTTAAACCTGCAGCTGGAGCCAACAGAACTTCACACTGCCCATCACAGGTTTTATATAGAAAACACGAGACTGTTTAAACAGCCTGAGTTTATTTAACAGGAACATGTCAGAGAAGCCCCAGGTGAAATGCTATGAATTTCAGTAGCTAAAGATAAATAAGTTCACTTACACAGCTTCTAACAAGTGAAGGGTTGTAACAGTGAATAGAAACGATCAAGTGTTTTCATTCTGGAAAAAGTGTTAAGGGCAATGAAGCTGAATACTAACACTTGTGGCAACAATGATACTAGAGTGTTTCGTAACAGAAATGTTGGCAGCAATAGCAGAAATTGTGGTGTTCGTAATAGTAAATGTGGCGCTAATAATAATAACAGCCTTAATGACGGTACAAATAACAGCGCTAGCGATGTAAGTGCTAATAGTGTTTGTAGTAATAGTGCAGTTGATAGAGATAATAGGCCCTAGTGGCGCTAAGAGTAATGGTACTAGTGGATCTGGTGGTAGTAATAATAATGACAAAATGGTAATAGTCATGGATGGGCAACTCGTGCTCACAAAGTGTTAAAAAACATTGAAAGAGAGAAAGACAGACGGAGCCAGCAGCGGCAGTTACAAGTTGTTCGTAGTTTCACTCCAAAAGCAGTTCACTGCCACGTTGAGCTCTAGCGGCTCATGCTGATGGTCGCGATATCTACTCCATGATTTGAATTTCAGAATGACGCATGGTACTGTAAAGTAATTTTAGACAGACTGTACCTAAACACACATAACAAAATTACAGTATATCATTTTCTAGTTTGTAAATTAGTTTACTACTGGACACACATACTGAATATAACCTTTACACGATACAACTGCAGCACTTATTTATTATTACATTACTATTTGTTAATATTGCTTATGATAAGTCTTATTTGATACATTTTGTTGTTGTCTGTTGTCATCTGTTGCCAGGCGTTTGACAATAAAGTCATTTGACCTCTTGCACTTCAATATTTTTCAAAGATATCGTCATGGTCAGCCACTGACGCAGAGATTTTGAGGTGTTCTGAATCCATTTCTTGATTTGAGTTGCACAATGGACAGTTAGGGGACTGATATATTCCAATTTTATGCAGATGCTTAGCCTATTGCCAATCTAAATGCAGCTATAGACGATTTGCGTGGTAAATCGGGAATCAACTGTGGATCATGATGCAGAGAGTTCCATTTTTGCTCTTGAGATTGTGTTATCAAATTTTGTTTGTTGAAGTCTAAGTATGTAGATTTAATAAATATTTCCACAGAGTAATACGTAGATTTAATAACAGGTCTGTAAGTAACAGTGCTGCCCTTCTTTGCTAAAGCATCCGCATTCTCGTTTCCCAGGATTCCACAATGACATGGTTTCCATTGGAATACAATTCTTTTATTGAGTGTTATTAATTGAGAGAGCATTTTAGTTATTTCTGCTGTTCGAGATGAACGTGTGTTTAGAGACTATTGATAGAATAGCTGTTTGGAGTCTGACAATATAACTGCATTGTTTAATTTATTGATGTGGCATAAAAGATTCCCGAGACTTTCACTTATTGCAATGATTTCTCCATCAAAACTTGTTGTTCCATATCCAAGAGATCTATAAAGTGAGAAGAGACAGCACGTAACACCTGCACCTGCACCTTGTTCTTGAATCCGTCGGTGTATAAATGAAGCCAGTTTTGTGGAGGGTACCTAATATTAATTGTCTCTAAAGACAATATTGTTTCATTATTTCAGTGTTCACTTCTTATTTCAGTATTTCTTGTGTTAAATTTAGATTATACTCTATACTTAAGAGAGTTAAAGTAAGTTTTCTTTTAAATTCCGGATGTTGATTTTCTGTTTTAATTCTTCAACTATGGATATGAAACTTTTTTGAGTTTTCAATCTACAGAGAAGACTGTCTGAGTGTCAATTGTTTCCTGGTAATCGGATAAGTTTTTCATATTGGATCAGTGCTTTTTCTTTATTGTCATTTTGATGCTGTTCATATTAGTGAGGAATCTTAAAGAATTTATTCGAATTGTTTTTATTCCACTAGTAATGAGACAGAGCTTGGTTTTGAACACGTTCTATTTCGTTTATGAAAGGTGAAGTAATAAAAATTTCTCCGCAGTATGTCAGCAATGGCTGTATAAACATTTTGTATTTCTAGAGCATCCCCATTTCTTTCCTGCTAGTCTTTTCAGAAGGGAGAATCTTTTACGGGCTTTTTCAAAAATATATTTCAAATGGTTGCTCCATATTAACTTACTGTCGAAAATAATTCCAAGATATTTGGATTCATAAGTCCTAGAAAGGTGTTGGGCATTGTATTGGATATTGAATTCTCTTTCTCTTTTACCAAGTGAAAATATTTGGTAGTTACTTTTGCTTAAATTGAGTGTCATCAAATTTGATGTATTCCATTCATGTAGTTGATTTAGAGCTTTAAGAGCAGAATTTTGAATTTTGTCTCTATGTGTGTGAGATCCGGAAGTCCACAAAACTATATCATCTGCAAATAGTGCTGTTTTCATGTTTGATTCCTATAATAGGGAGGGTAAGTCATTTATATAAATATTGAATAAAGTTGTGCTAAGGACAGCGCTCTGGGGTAGACCTCGATATGTTTGTCTGTAACTAGAAAGTGAGTTATTGAATTTAGTAGCAATGAATCTTTGAATTCTGATATCCATCTAAACATATTGCTGGAGATACCTAATTTCTGGAGTAATAGTAATGATTTATTTCTCCAAACAGAGTCATATGCTATTTGAAAGTCAATAAATATTGCCAAGGTATTTTCTTTCTTGTTAAAACTGTCTTTTATTTCTTGGCCGAAGCCTATGTCTTGTTCATTAGTAGAGTGTAGTTATCGAAAGGCGGCATGTCTTGGTGATAAAAGATTTTGGGATTCTAAATACCAATTTAATCTGTTGGAGATCACTGACTCCATAGTTATTGCTATCATGCTTAATAGTGCTATTGGTCGATAATTATTGGCATCATGTGCAGGTTTCCCTTTTTTGTGAATTGGTACAATGATTGTTTTTTTCCAAGCTGCAGGAATTGAGGTGTTCCATGATAAATTGAAAATGGATAAAAGTACAGACTTGGTTTTTTCCCCCAGATGTTAAAAAAAAACTGAATTAATGTTGTCGGGACCAGGAGATTTCTTGGTTCTTTAAATTTTGTATAGCTAGAAATAAAATGTTGAAGTAAAATTCTGATGAAATATTTCAGGTTTTATGATATTGTTTTTATTATATTTACTATGTATATCTCTTTCGATAAATTTGTCAGTTTTTTATATTTTAATGCAATCTGTGAGATTTTGAGTAGTATTTATTAAAAGCGTTTGCTATATCTCTACTATCTGTTAGTGTTTTGTTGTTATGAATAATACGTTGGCTAGTATTTTCCTGTGTATTGGAAATATTCTTTAGAAATGTATATGTTTCAGCGCTATCGGTTCTGTAATTAATGTTTTCAATAAATTTATTAAAACTGTTCTTTTTTGCTGTTATGATTGATTTTTTAAGAATGGCAGTCTTGAGTATCTTCTGTGTTTTGCTATGTTCTGCTTTGGTTCTTACTTTATCTCCATCTTGTTTCAATAAATTCAGGTTTTCTGTCCAGAATTGGGGTGTATTTTTTGGTTTTCCTCGTGGGATGTGCTTTTTTGCAATTTTAAGAATTGATTCACAGAAATATTTGTTCAATCTATTTGAGTTGTAGTTTCCATTAGTGGTGTGCTGAGCTTGAGATGTTCGTCTAGTTCTGTTGTAAATAGTTTCCAATCCGCTTTCTTAAAATACTATGTTGTTTTGTTATTGTAGGGTTCTTTTCTTCGGTTTTGGTGGAGATGGATAGAAGCAATGATGACTATTGCCAGATCCGGGATCTTCAATTAGTTTTTTCTTGGATATGCGATGTTACTAGTAATAAGTCTGGATTTGTGCCAGAACTAGAATAATATATGAAAGTAGGGAGATCTTCTTTTCTATAGACAAGTTCTGCGGTTGTAGTGTTTTGGAGGTCCATGATTATTTTTCCAGGTTGATTTACATTATTGTAGCCCAAAAGTTGGGAGTGGGCATTAAAGTCACCAATTATGATAGTTTTAGGTTGTATATCAAACAAAATTAAATCAAGGGGATTATTAGGTGGGTTATAGGTACTGTAGAATTTGAAATGTTGATTTTTCCATACTTCAATTCTTATTAGTTCTAATTTGTCTTCATTATCCATTTCTTTTATGATTTGGAAATTTGTAATTAATGTCTTTGATACACCTGCGAGAATTCCACCTGATCTATCTGCCTTTGGGTAACAGTTCCGTACTAAAACCTTTAAAATCAAAATATTTTAATTGGTCAGCATTAAGGTTTGCTTCTTGGATAATGAAGATATCTACATTATTATCTGAAAGTATATTGGCTAGTCCAGTCTTCTTAGCTGATGTTATACTACCAGTATTCCATTGTAAGATTTTAGTTGATTCTGCACCATTAATGTAGTGCCCGCCCGGAAATCCGATTAAGGAACTATTTTACCTCCGGATAATTTTACCTTAATGGTACTCATTTCACATTGGAGTGGTTAAATGGCAAGTTGTAGCAGATTTAAGTGAACACCATATTTTAAAGTTTTGATGGCTGCTTCATTCACACACAACCTCCAGAATGTCTGGAGGAACACACCTGCTTTTGGTCTACTAGATCTAGTTGGGAGATCTTGTTGATCACCAGCTTTCCCTCCCTAAGCCACTGGAGGACGATTTTAGTGGCATAGGAAGTCAGAACTAGGATCAGAAATGTAGAAAAGGTAGGAAGGAAAGTGAAATGAACCCCTAGGCCTCGAGTGCTCTAATACCAACGGGGTCGAAGAAAGTAAGAGTTCAGTCAGAGGACTGGATAGTAAAGGATAGAGAGAGAATTAGGTATTGAATAGAGAAAAATTATACCAAATTCGATCATTAAGTCATGAAGCTGACCAGTGATAATTCAAGAGTAGCCGCTCCCTTTAGTTCAGCTTGTAAAATGATGCTTACTAACAGCTGCACCACGGGAAAGTAGCAATGGAACATTGGGTATTTGTCCAGGTTGGTTCCTTAAAGCCTTCAATGGAAAGTATTAATGTCTCTCCCCCCTGTATTTGAGAAATGCCGTTTTGAAACATAGACCACGACAATTTACAAGACTTTATACATTAAAGAGTATTCCTCTCTTCTCAGAAAGGTAATGGTCTGTATTCGCAAAACAATCACAAATTCAAGGAACTAATTTATACACGTCACGGCAGATGAAATAAAAGTACTTCTAAGCTCTTTCTGTACGTTGAGAGCTTACATACTTCTTTCTTTTATTCAACTCTCACTCAAGCACAAACAGTATATATGGAAGCAAAGAGTATATTTGGAAATTCTGACTTAGACAGCATTACGAACAGTTCAATTCCTGATTTCGCTGGAATCTGAGTGGCGTGCTGTTCTGTAGGTTTATCAAGTTAAGCTACAAACTTTCAAGATTTTCTATCGCCTCGAAAAATCACGATTTCTTGTCAATTGTCACTGTTTCTCCAAATTTACAAGTGAATTCTGTTCTAGGTCTTGAAGTAAGGTCTTATATTTGATGATAAGATTTTCTTATCACTCTTCAAGATAGTTTATAGTGAAAGAAAGTGAAGTTGTCTATGTTCTACAATATGATATTGCCACATTTCAAATTTATCCATAAATGCTCTTAGCTAGTCGATCATATGTCGTGCAATTCTGTAATTCGTACGCACAACGTGCTAACGATATTTGATATTAGTCTCTCCATGTTGATATACTATTTTTACCTTTAGCTGTTCTAAAGCAGATTTAGACAGCATTTCTTTACTAAAACTTTCACTGTGTTTACTTGTAACATAAAATGTCATGCGTAAGAAAGTATAATAGAAGATACTACAAACTTTATCTCCCTTCCTAACAAAAAAATCTTTCTCTTTCGACTCATCACAAAAAAGGGAAGTAATATGGGGATTATATTGTTTTTCACTTAAAACGAGCCGGCACTTACTGCAGACGCGAGCAAACGTTCGTCTTGCAAGAACCGCATACAGACACTACAGCTAGTACAGAGTTCGTTCTACCTGAACTGAGGTTGTGTTGACACTTTCAGAGCACGAGTTGCTCACCCATGGTAATAGTAATAGTGGCGCTAGTGATACTTGTAGTAGTAGTAGTAGTAGTAGTAGTAGTAGTAGTAGTAGTAGTAGTAGTAGTAGTAGTAGAGACGCTCTTAAAAGTTGTAACAGTGTCGCTTAGAGTTATAGTAATACTGGCTTTCATTGTATTAGCACTAGTAGTCATGCACGTGGTAATAGTATTGATTAAGTTGCACATTGATTTTTGGCTAACATTATGGTCTATTGCAAATTGCCAATCGACCTAAATGTGGTCTATCTTCTACTGCTAATGCAATATCAAGAGCTTTTCCACCATCTGTAATTTGTTTTGGCCTCCCAAACTTTGGCTTATTTTTAACACTTCCAGTGTCATTGAACTTTATTAAAATTTTAGATACCGTAGAATGAGAAATGTTCCTTTCTGGAAGCATTTCATTAAATAAGATACAAACCTCTTATTGGGTCCTCCTCCTATCACCATAGTCGATCATCATTAGTATTTCAATTTTTTGTCTTTCTGTAAGATTTGACATGATTAACTATTACTTTCAGGAAGATATTGGAATGAAATAACCGTTGTTATTCAATTGTTTCTATTAGATTTTGTCCGCAATTGTTTAGTCCAAAGCCTCCTCAAATTTATGTGCTGAAGCATTAAAATTTTTCTTTATTCAGTACAGAAACATTGTCATCAAAAGAGGTAATTTTACAAAACCATAGTCCATAAACGGCATAAAAATATAATTTTGTACATACTGAGACTTGGGGAATCGAAAAATGGGGAAATAAGTACATGGTGCCATTTAAAAAAAAACAGACTAATTGGCACACTCTTCATAAATGAAAAGTATAGTATTTGAAAACATGTTCAAAATATTCCTTCTTTGATACCCTACAACTTTTGTATAAATAGTTTCTTCATAAAATTAGAAATAATAAAGTTACAACCATCGTTCCATACTTTTACCGACTCTGTATATAGTATCCCAATACCTATATCTTCATCCCGCTTCGTTTCACATCGTTCCGTGATGATCATGCAGCATTTTTCGTTAAATGAGTACGAAGTTAAAAATGTAATCCAATTATCATACAAGCTTATCTAATGGCTAATTAATTCCTAATATCCAAAATCTCAGTAGAACATAGGCGATATAGATTCACATTGGTACATTTTATAAACCTTACTTGTCATTTGAGTTTAAATATTTTGTAAGTTATTAATTCAGTAAGATTTTCGAAAAAATATTAGTGTACCGGTATGTTAACTGAAGTGATTAATTTTTTACGTGTAGTTTTATTTATTTAAATGTATCATGAAATCCGGCTGCCATTAACTCCTCCACACACTGCATAAGCACAATAAAGATACCCCTGGATGTTAAATAGTTTCTGAGAAAAGTGGTGGCAAAAAACAAAACATGACAATGTGTGGCAGCCAGGGCGCCACTTTTAAGACCTCATTTTCATGGATTGAAATTTCTAAATCAAGGGAAAAGAAGTTACTTATTAAGCGAAGTTAAAAAAAAACTATAATTATATTTTTTGGCCCTAATTACGTCCCAGTGCCCTTAAGCATCAAAACCATGATTAAATGACCATAAAAACACAGGGCCACAAATCTCTGTAAAGATCATTATTTTTTGGTCTTACACAATACATCTGTTATGATAACAATTAATATTACAGGGGAAAAATTCGCTGCTCGAAGAATCTACGTAAAGATTATTGTTTTTTGGTCCTAGAGAATATATCTGTTAGGGTAACAATTAATATTAGAGAGAAAAATTACGTACGTAGAGCCAAGGACCCGGGTTCGATCCCCGGCGCCGGAGCGAATTTTTCTCCTCTAATATTAATAGGACTACAACTTAGAAAAACATAGTTCTTTTCAATGAAACTCAGACAAATCTTCCACTTTTCTATGGGAAATCGAACCTGTATCTACTGCATTCCTAGAATGAATTGTTATTCATAACGCAACCGGTTTTTTTAACCCAAAACTACAGGTTCTAAAGCCTCAAAGTGAAAACTGGTAGGATCTATATGCCTGACCCCGGTGTAAGCGTCAGCGTTGGGCAGTGCTGCTGGAAGTGCTAATTAGGAAGCGGGTTCGTGCAGCCGCCGCGCGTGGGAGGTATTTATAGTGGAATTGTGTACCCGCTAAGTAGGAGTGCTCAGATACATTTCCGTATCTTTTATTTGATCTCGCCATCCATTACTGCCTATTTCGGTTCATGTGCGCCGCAAGAAGTAAATCACTTATTTTTCGTCTACTTTCCACACACGCAAAGTGATAAACCCGACCAGGGCCAGAACTCAGATAACATCGCGCCTGCAATAACAACGTATCACAATAAGTCTTCACCCGCGAGTTGCTTTGTGCTGCTTGTAGCAACATTGAATCAATGAACTGACTTGCACGCTGGGTATCAAGACATTCCTCTTAATGCTTGCATTGCACTTCGACCAAGAAATTCGTATCTTTCAATCTTCATTCATAAGTGGTCATAATTATTCATATTTATTTTCCCCCATAATATGGTAGAAATAGATTTAATTATTAAAATTAAAATATATGTACACTTAGGGTGCGATCTTACTTGAAATTTTCCTTAATTTTGATAAAAATTCGTATTCATGAACAGAGCTAGGAAGTTGGTACCGAAACTGTTAAGTTGTGTGAGGTTTGAACATATCTCTACCGAATGAATAGTAGTAGCGCAGCTCTCAATGTTAGTGAATCAAAACGACAAACATGTACAGCGGGGTGGTAACCAAACTTGTCCTTCAATTGGTCTCGGTCTTAGAACAAGAAAACGATAAACGAATAATATAAAAATACAATAATTTGTAATTATAAACTTCGTAACTTCCAATCTAAAATAATTTAGCCATACATATACAAATAACATACAAAGTACCTACAAAATAATGATTCTAGCGTCATTATAACAAATAACAGTGGACATTTTCATTTTATCAAAGAAATACTCCTTTTATGTTCATAAAAATAAAAACAATATTTGTACTGTGAAAATATTCCTTCTGCGTCATAAGATGTTACTGAAGAAAATCTGAAATATGATACATTATTCCTTAATATCATCAGGTAAACAACAACTTTGTGAATCTAATAGTGTATCTCGTATGTGGTACATGATATTAAATCCATTATTGTTTTGAAGCAAATTCTTCATTTCTATTGTAAAAACAGCTATGAAGTTCGCATCGTAATTCTGTTTGCATAATTATTTAATAACAGTTGAGTTTACGTGTTTGGAAACATGGATAATATTAACATTACGTAAATAATACAATAGTAACAGAATAGCTCACTTTGTTCAAAACCTAAACTATTAGAGTAAATCTATACTAATAATAAATCTGTAACCGAAATTATCCTGGTAATTTTCGCTTTTCCAAAAATGATTGGTGTTAATATGTATAATTAATCATCCTGAGACCGAAAATAGCTTTTTTGAAATTTTTGTTTGTATGTCTGTCTGTCTGTCCGTCTCTGTCTGGATGTTTTTTACCTTTTCACGCGATAATGGCTGAACGGATTTCGATGAAAATTGGAATATAAATTAAGTTCGTTGTAACTTAGATTTTAGGCTATATGACATTCAAAATATTTTGAATTAAATAAACCGAAATATCTCGCTTATTATTACTATTGATTTTTGTGAAAAATTTTACATAACAAAGGTTTCTTTAAAAATGATTTCCGATAAGCATTATTCCAAGGAAAATTTTGATAGGACTGATATTTAAGGATATACAAGAGTTTTAAAATAACAATAAAATAGATTTCCACTGCCGCTCAGATTATAGCGTCGTTGTTCTGTAACTCCTATGTGCAAAATATAAAAGTTTTAAGTAGGAAGAAAAACAGATTTATTCATTCTATGGCAGTGGTACATAGGAGATCGTGAAATCTTACATTTTCGGAAGAAAGTAATTTAATTACATATAGGAGATTATATTATTTGCTGTATAACTATTTAAGTTATTTAATAGAGTAAAATTCTGAAAATCGATATGTCACATAGGAGTTATTGCAGGAACGACAACAATGGCTATAATGAAATAAAAATAAATGACTCCGTCTACTTGAGGCGGCCTTGACGTTTATCAATATTAATATATAATTTGTAGATGGATGTAATGTTACATATGAGGACTGAGGGAAGATGAAAATAGATTTTTAAGCACAGAAAACTTGATATTCTGCCGAAATATTGTATAACTTGATTATTGCAACTTTATTTGGTCCACATAAAATACTCTAATTTTATACACTTAAGTTTCTTTTTGTTCACAGAACATAGTAGTTAAGAGTTTTGTCGTAAAGATGAGTATTTTTACTTGACCAAAAATACAGCTCACAATAAATAAGCTCCTTTCTGGGACTTATAAAGTATCTGTGCTACAGAACTTTTTTCTAAGACTGTACATCTATTATCAGGCAGTACATCTCACTTAACGATAAGTGTCAGAGGAAGAAGAATATTGTTTGTATGCATCTGAAGTCTGATTTGTGTAATATATAACTAATCGGCGATGTATGTATTGGAGGGGGAAAGGAATTGGCCACCCTATCCCATTATACCCTGGCCTAGTTACCTTATAAGTGAAGCCTTGATAGTATCACTTTTGAGATTCAGACCTGTGTTCGGACAGTTGACTAAACAATAAACAATGTAATGAGCGTGCTCTTTTCGTCGAGCTCGCTGATCTTGCTGCGCTTTTATCACGCTCGCCCCGTTGTTGAACCCGAGGTTCGAGGGTTCAATATCGTTCGACGACGATGGGCTTTATAGGACGCCGAAATCTTTAGTGTGTATTTCCCCGGGAGGAAAATAATGTGGATCCGGTGACTTACAGTTACGATACAGGTACGTTAAAGAACTCTGTTCCTGACAAATTCTTTAGTCGTTTCTGGTCCACGTTTAATTTCGATGCTAAATAAATTCTCCAGTTAAAAGTAACATTGATTTAAAATATTACTAATACTGTCACTGCCAGTCGCCCTGAGTGACGCAGTTGGTATAGCGTTGGCATTCTGTGCCCGAGGTTGCGGGTTCGATTCCGGCCCAAGGTCGATGGCATTTTAAGTGTGCTGATATAACCTAGGCAGTTGCGAGCGTCATAAAATAAATAATAATTTAATTATAAAACTACTATTACTACCACTACCGCCACCATCACCATCTTTCTTCTCTTTCCCTTCTGCCATGCTGCTCACTTCGGTTAACTGCGCTCTAGTGAAAGGCTGGTAGCTACTTGACTTTGGCATTCTTATAAGACGCATCGTCTCTTAACACAGGGTTTGGTCTGCTTCTTCGGAATAAGTGAATTTTGCACTATATATTCACAACATTAAGTTTTCATTTCTGTATTCTGAGAAAATATATATTCTCACTTGTTTCCGGGAAGTATATAATACTTATTATCCCCAAGAAAAACTTATTGTTTATTTTACGACCCTTTATCAACTGCTATGGTTATTTAGCCTCTGAGTGAGATGAAGGTAACGATGCCAGCGAAAGGAGTCCAGGGTTCAGCGCAGAAAGCATTTCCTTTTGTTGGGTCGAGGGAAAATCCTCGAAAAAACACTAAGTAGGTAACTTGTCCCAACTAGGAATTAAACCAGGACCCGCTTGTCTTATAACCAGACAAGCTAAACGTTACTCCACCGCGGTGGACTAAGGAACATTCGTAAATGATATTCTATTGTTTAATCGTTTTCAAAATTTTACATTGTGTTCTTTCTAATTATATTCAACTATTAGATCGCTTATTATTATTCATTTATATTAAATTCTATTTGTGTTGTCAATATTATACTAATGTAAGTATCTCCTTCACTTCATTAAGTGGATTTTATCACCATTCTGCTTTTTTAAACGGGGAAGGGACGACGAAATACTCTTCGCTCCATTTACTTACATACACGTAACTTCGTTAATGAAAGACTGACCCACACATTGCAAGAACATGTCTTCATTCAAGGACGGGCAACCCATAAAAGAACATCGATAATAATAATAATAATAATATTGTTATTATTATTATTAATATTATCTCATTTTCGCTGTTACTATTACTTTATATTTATGGTGATTTTTAGCAGGTATTTGCTCAAAACATTTTGTGAAAGTCTTAGAAGTTATTTGCTTATTCGACAGGCGATGAAGAAAATTATTATTACTAATATTATTATTATTATTATTATTATTATTATTATTATTATTATTATTATTATTATCCAGTTTTCGCTGTTACTATTATTTTATATTTATGGTGATTTTGTAGCAGGTATTTGCTCAGAACATTTTGCAAAAGAAAACTTTTACAAACCTATAAAGTACAGAAGCTACTTGGTTATTCGAAATGCGATGAAGAAAATTATTATTATTATTATTATTATTATTATTATTATTATTATTATTATTATTATTATTATTGCCACTCTCACTTTGAGAGAGGAACATAGGTTAAAGGTGTTTGACAATAAGATGCTTAGGAAAATATTTGGGGCTAAGAGGGATGAAGTTACAGGAAAATGGAGAAAGTTACACAGCACAACTGCAGGCATTGTATTCTTCACCTGACATAATTAGGAACATTAAATCCAGGCGTTTGAGTTGGGCAGGACATGTAGCACGTATGGACGAATCCAGAAATGCATATAGAGTGTTAGTTGGGAGGCTGGAGGGAAAAAGACCTTTAGGGAGGCCGAGACGTAGATGGGAAGATAATATTAAAATGGATTTGAGGGAGGTGGGATATGATGATAGAGAATGGATTAATCTTGCTTAGGATAGGAACGAATGGCGGGCTTATGTTAGGGCGGCAATGAACCTCCGGGTTCCTTAAAAGTAAGTAAGTAAGTAAGTAAGTAAGTAAGTAAGTAAGTAAGTAAGTAAGTATTATTAATACCGGAACTATTATTAATCCATTGCTTTCCGTATTGCTGTTATTTGTATGTTATTGGCTATATATTTTATATTGGTTGAGTGGAAGAGAATGCCTTATGGCATTAACTCTGACAGTAAAAATAAATCAATAAAATAAATAAAAAAATAATTTAAATTGTAGGAAAGGTCATGGTAGTATAAGTTTTTATTACAAGAATGCATTGTAAACAGTCTACGGGGTCAAGTTTTGAATTGTGAATACGTGAACTGCAGCACAAATAAGATATGTGTTCCCTGATAGTACCTGAGCCACGCTCAAAAAAAAAAAATGTCAGGTCAATAGAGTCTATGAAAACTAACCTTATCTTCATACGCATTTGTGTTAGAATACGGTACCTAGTAATAAGTCTAGAAAAAAAAAATAAACATTCGCCGAGACAGTGTCTGTAGACCCGAGTTCGATCCAAGGCGTACTCCCGATTTATAACTCGTGTTAGTCAAGCCCGTGGTTAAGTTAACCAGGAGTTTTTTTAGGGAGCTCCAGTTTTTCCGTGGAATCCCAACAAATCTCCATCTTCATCTCACAGCGAGTGTAGCGTAGACCAGATTCCTATGGCGCACCCTGGCAACTGCTCTGTCGGTAAATTGGTCTACACAACTGGCTTCATATGGGTGAACGACGAACTGTCAATTACACGCCATTAGAGAGGGAAAAAAAATTGTTTCCTCTAGTCAAGGTGACCTAATTTCGGAGACTCGCAAGGAACTGTCCGGCATCTGCATTCTCCATTAAGGTAAGCGCTCACTTATCGGGAAAAATTTATTCGACGCGTTCAAATTTTTATTATAGTATTGCTCACTTCTCCGGGTTTCCGAATTAATCATAAAATAGTGTTCGAATTTATCGCTAGAGCACATTATTTCATAGTAGTGTTCTGAACTGAACATAGAAATATAATTAATAGCTCTGTAATTTAAATAATTTATAAAGAACGTACCCGGTTGATTCAATATTTACCCAATCTCATCCAATATGTTCTTTTTGCATATTACATTGCTATAATTCTAATTTGATAAATTGTAAAGTTCTTCATAGTGTTGGGACTAACAAAATAATATTATACCTTCAATATTAGAACGATTGGAGGCCTTGCAGTCGAAGTAATTGTCGTGGCATTCTTTATTTCCATCTTGGTCCATATGGAAATCCATTTGGCCAGAATTCTGGACGGCCAAGTGGACGATGCTCCATTTAAAATAATGCAAAAAATAAAAATCCGAACGCGCCGAACGAATGCGTTCCGGTAAGTTACTGTAATCCCAACACGTTCCGATCACTATTGAGTTATATACAAATATACATAGTACATGCAGTTGGTAGTTTCAGTACGACCTTTCTTGTGCTACAGTCTGGGACAGTTAATGCAGATAGATTATATGCTTAACGTTTTCAGTGTCTGAGCACACTCTAAGCAAGCTTATTACTTGGGCGTTCCTGCAAACAAAACCAGATCTGATAGCGGATACGTGATTCAGAGTGTGAATGCGAAGATAACCACAGTGCTCTAGAAACTGATGTCAGTGAACACGACACGAATTTCGGAGGAAAGACACACAAATAATACAAACTAAAATCGAAACCTAAAACGAAGACAATGACTGTTGAAGATGTGAGCAACAACATTATGCCGGTAACATTTATGTAATAATTATACACTCTACTCGAAATAAGAACAATGAAGTTCCAAAAGTTACAATGAAAGAACAAAGTTACAAATTACAGAAAACAGATATCTGTGCAAAATATAATATAAATATATAATATCCGAAAGTTCCTCATTTTAAAAACACGCTTCACTACATTGTTAATAATTACACATTGAACTACCTAAGAGGTGCAGTACGAAAAGTACATCCTGACAGATCAAATTGAAGAGTGATTATTATTGATCGAATTCACCAAATATAGATGTTCAAAACCTTAATGTGGAGAATACAGAATTCAGTTATAAATTCAGTTCCACAACTTCGTTTGTGAATCACATGGATGATATAGAAATGGACGTTTTTATCCTGTAAATCCCGTCTGGAGTATTCAGTCTAAGAAGACGTATTGGTTTTAAAACTGATGTTACCTAGCGTATTTTTGTTTAGTCAACTTCGGAAGACAGGTTTGAACCTCATAAGTAACACGATAAAACATTATTAATGAGGCAACTAGGTCAGGAGACAATGAGGAAGGGTGGCCAGTTCTTTTCCCTTTCTAATGCATACATCGTCGATTAGCTACATATTCCACTAATCAGACTTCAGATGCATTCAAATTGTTCTTCGTCTGACACATATCGTCAAGTGAGATGTACTGCCTGATAATAGATGTAAATATCAGCCAGAACCTCAATCAGAGATATTTTCAAATTCACAGTGTCACCGAAACTGTTTGTCTTCTTGATGAATGCGTCCCAGTTTTGATGACAAAGAAACAACAGAAAATAGGAAGGAAATTGTGACAAATTAGTGTTAATTTCTGAGGCGTCTGAACATTTTCTTGTAAATGTCCAATCCGCATATTGTCTCGGACATCACTATATATGATAGTTGGGTTCTAGTGTACAGTAGGTCTACATGAAAAGTAAACCAAAGCAATATGGTATAAAATGTATGTTGTTTTGTAATGCTAAGAATAGTTCATTCTACAATGCACTTATTTGTTTATTTATTTATTCATTTATTAATACTTTCAATCGTTCCTTAATTTATTTAGCAAAGAAATATAATTAAAATATCTAAAAAAATTATCAGCATATAAATTAGAGTTCTGGACTAATGAATATAAAGAGAAACATTACTGCAGTTAGCTCTTTAATGGGCCTTGTAAATGAGCTTCGGATATTTTGTGTGGACTGCGAAGAAAAATCAAAGGAGATCCCTGTAGAATAATCCAACCTCAAAAATATTGCAGTTTATGCTTTGCTAAGGTTACTATAGCCTCCCATGTTCCAAAGAAGAACTTAAGTATAATATTGACTTCATCAAAGTATTACGAGAGAGTAATCAGATAAGTGAAATAAGAATCCTGAAACTGTATTGTTCTTTACTGACACACAAGGCCCAGTAGATGCAATTGACCAGAAATGTGCTTGTTACTCATTAAATCGCAGAATATTAAGATATATTTATAACAATTTTTGGCAATTTTTTATGGAGTTATAAATAATTAATGTAGGCTATATGTACACTAAACCCTCCCGTAATTTACAAAATCAAATTTGTTATTTACAAAAATATCACTCCGAAGTTTCATAAGAACTACAAGGAAATATTAATATGAAACTCAAAGTAATATTTCGGAATAATTACAACAAATAATCATAGTTTGTGTGCGTATAACAAAAATCTGTTCGAAATCTTTATTTATGATGATCGAGAAGATTCAAGAAAAAGGTGTCATATCTGCGTTTATATGGAAGATATCAAACTTTCAACCTTGTGCTGCAGATGTAAACAGGCTGTGAGTGAGTCTGTAGCTCAATGCTTGCGCATTGGTCAGAAGACCAGGCTGCCTGGGTTCAATTCTCAGCCTGATCATTATGGAATTTGTGGTGTGGCTTACATTGTATAGGATTTTTCTCTGGCACTCCTGTTTTCCTTTTTCATCCCACTGACTCTTCACTTTACCCTCACTTTATAATATCGGTTTCACTAAAAACGGTTAAAAATAGTCAAAAGTGTAGTACAATATTCTTCTAGAAATGGGAAACGGTTCTATCAGGACTGAGACGGGATCGCCTACCTGTCAGCATTGGTTTCACCATCCGCATGCTACGCTTTAGTTTCCAGACATAAAATACATGCCATACGTATGGTAGTGATCTGCAGTATCTGACAGTTCTATATGAGGCGCCATGTCTCTTTCAGACATGGAAGAAAGTGGGGGCTTCTGTACCTCTGTACGTATTCTAGAATAAATTCACTGTCACTGCTATTTACTCACCATTGGACAATCCTCGAAGATCGATCGATTTGGCATCACTCAAACACAATTGGAACTCTAGCATCAAGATGGAGATGGTAATGAAAGGGAAATTGTAGGGAGTATTAGTAAAATAACGAAGAAAATTGGGAGAGTCCTGAGAAAAACTCACAACCTTGGCTTTGTTCACTACAAATATGACTCCGTTATCGCCGAGACTTGAACAAGGATCCGCAGTCGTCGTAAGGCAGCACTCTGCCAGTTTCTTTTTGACATTTTTTTTATCCATTATTACCACAGCATTATCTCTTATTTTAGATGGCATCTATTTATAAATGGCAACTACCTGCGGAGATTCGAAAATTCAGACATAGAATTTCCAACCAGTTGAACAGAAAAGCTCTCATCTTCTGTACTTTCAATGTGCGCTGCAAAAGAGTGCCGTAGAATTAGTATGAACCTTACTTTATATACAGTTCTTTTAAAATTCAGGCGGCATGTGGTATTTAAGTTGTTAACTGAAATGCATTGGTAATATTATATTCATGTCAAAGCATTTAACTATGTAACATTGCTACTGCAATAAAAAATTTAATTATTTAGGTTCTCTTTAAAGAAAGAAATGCCAATTTGTTCCATAACTTAGTGCAACAGTTTACGGTACGAATAGAGAATCCGGAAACTTCATAAAGTATGATGAAGTGATGAAGGTAATTTGTGTTTAATGTCGGAGAAGCAGGTGACGCTACGGAAGCAACAGGAATACTTATTCGACGTATTTCAAACGTTACGAGCCGCACAAAAAAAAAGAAAAGAAATGCGGAAAGAAGCCCTCGGTTATAACAGCCTTGTCAGTTTTCTGTTATTCAAAGTAGTTTGTCTCCTTGACAAATTAGACACACTTCAAGGCAACGTTGTTCCCAGGTCGCGGTGCTTTAGACGTATTCCGTGAGTGTATCATATATCTATGGAACCTCCGTAATTGCTTATTTATTGTAGTACATCTATCTCGTCTGTAAATTCAAAAGAAAGTTTATACCAATGTACGAATTTATTTGCCTTCTTCTATTCAAATATGGATCATATGAGCAAACAAAGAGGAGGGCAGAAAATAGGAAAGACTGTAGAATGCTGGGTTTGCAGTGAAAGACCTGCCCTTGGGCAGAAAACTATGAATGAATGAATGACTTCCATTCAAGTTTAACTTCGAACGTATAACCTGTGTACGTCATCGTTCTGTGGCTTTCTATACATAATGCGTAAACTGTTTAACTCTCTTCATTATAAAAATTCGAACTAAGATGTAGTAGGCCTAATGAGCGAAATATTATAGAATAAAACTTTGGTTTATCTGAACCGACGCATGCGACGTGCGAGATGCGAAACCCGCCTCGCATCTCGCATGTCGCATGCTTCGGTTCAGAAAAATCAAGGCTTTATAGTGGCAGAGAAAATAGGTTGATTTTCAGTGAAAGGCTGTGAATTATAGTGAAGGTACTAAAATAACTTGCAATAAGATCTAGGCTAGCGATTTTGAGGTTAATATAGTAAGTACGATTCTATGGAATAATAAGGGTGTAATTGAAGTTTTGTTAATTTGAAGAGTTGTATCAGTGAAGAAGTATGTTGTGTCATGAAGTGTTTTTGTATCAATCAAGTTTTATAGTTTATAGTGCTAATGCAAAGTATTTGAACAGTGAAATGTTTTTGAAGTGTTAGTGAAATCAGGATAGTGTCAGTGAACCGTTGTCGTAGTTCAGTGGAGTGAGTGAGTTGAGAGTGAAATGAGTGTAGTGCTGAAAGGTATTTGTGCATGTATAACACATCATTAGACTGGTGCAGACAGAGCACATGACAGAACAGAATGGCATCATAGGAAGAGTTCCAACGTTACTCGGTATGTTCCCTGTGTACAAGCAACGGTCATGTACACGATGTGTTGACATACAGACGACACAGTAGAAATGACACAGTATCCTGACGTTTTTGCAATTAATTTTCTGCAGGTACTTTAGCTATACCCCTGCGCTTCGCTGAAATTGTTAGAAATAAATATAAAGTAATTACATAATTAAAATAGGATATTTGGTCCAGGGAACATCCTTGTTTAATGGAAGGATAAATCGTTTAATATGTTATGTCATTTAATTGTAATTAAATAATCAAAATACGATCATTTTGGTCCAGATAACACTTATTTCTTGCAAGAATTCCATTTACATGTTTCTTAATTGTTATTACATGCATATAATTAAAATATGATCATCTGGTTCAGAGAACATCCGTTTTTGGTGCAAGGATAATTCGTTTAAAATTTTTCTAAATTAGTCTTGACTGCATCCTTTAATAAATGACTCCAAATTAATGACGAAATAGAGTGGATTGTGTACGAAGATAATTTTTATGCTAACCTCATTGTGCATCTTTTTTTCTCTGTTAAGTTTATTTATACACGTTTTAACATCTATGGCCATGTCGCGTGTTTAGTATGTGTAGGTATATCAGTAGGCCGTTTTTACTCTTTTTGACTTCCTGTTTCTATTGTGTGTTGTAGATGGCTTGTGTTCACTTAACTGATTATAGATTATGATTAATGTTCAACGTATTGGTAATTCAGGCGGCGATAAATCATGGCGTGTACATTTCCAATCTGACATTTGTGTTTATGACTAAGGGAAACCATGAAAAACCCCGGTCAGCTTGGTCGGCCACAGAGTTTGAACCCGTGACCTCCCGAATGCGATTCATAAATTTTACCGTCTGAGCCAACTCGTTTGGTTGTGCATAATTGTTTATGTAAATAAAATGAAAATGAATGTGGTACATAAATATTATTTTAAGAAACACAGAAAAAGAATATGGGCAAATTATGAACGCAGGAACGCCATGTCGTGACACTTTGTAAACTAACTCAGTTCATTGAGCTCAATGGTGAAATATTTATTTTCACTCTATGTGTGTTGTATTTCTGTTCTAGTAAAAATGCTCATCTTTACGACAAAACTCTTAAAAATACTATTATGTTCTGTGGACAAAAATAAACCCAAGTGTATAAAATTAGAGTACTTTATGTGATCCAAATAAAGTTTAAATAATCAAGTTATACAATATTTCTACACAATATCAATTTTTCTGTGCGTAAAGATATATTTTAATCTTACCTCAGTTCTCATATAGCATTAGGCTACGTCATCTAGAGAAACAACAAATTTCAAATAGGTAGTGAAGGAACTATCCAAATTAACTTCTGAGATTACCTCATACAAACACTCAAACATTCCCTGTACACTGTACGTGGGGTGTAATTTAATAGTGGCAACACTGCTTAAAAGAGAAACGATAAGGAGGTAATTGTTGTCACTTCTACGACATGTTGGTCTGTGTCTGCCCTCCCACCCCCCCCCCCCTTAAAGTATTCTTCCGTCCGACTCACAGCGCAGTTGAAGTTAGTCTCCTGTTAGTTACAACTCTAAGCGGTTGTGTTTCGCCATGTTTACAAAGCAGAAATAGCGATCTTGGCTGAAAAAAATCAATCTGCCTGTGGTCGTACAATACGACAATGTCATGTCATGTCATGCCTTGTTGAGGCATGTTGAGAGACGGGGGACTGTGGCAAGGTGGGTTCGAGTCTTCAACGAGGGGCGTGACCGAGTGGAAAACATGGCTCGGCCGGGTCATCCGAGTGTTAGTGAAGAGGAAGTGCAAGCTGTTTCCGCTCTATTAGACAACGATCGACGAGAGACGGTATGTGAGTTAGCCCAGGAGATAAGAATATCGCATAATGACTGTGTTTCATATTCTAAAGAATCGCCTAAATATGAGAAAAATTGCAACTCGGTGGGTTCCCTGGGATTTGTCGGAGGCACAGCGATGGATACGATACGACACCGCTCAAACTCAATTGGTGCGTTATGATCGTGAAGGAGACGACTTTTTACGGCGTATTGTTGCGTTTGATGAGACATGGGCCAGGTCATACGAACCTCTACTTAAGCGCCAATCAAATGAGTGGCGTCATTACGGGTCACCAAGCAAACAGTGATGCGTCGTACCCTTACGAATGTGAAAGTTATGCTGATTGTTGTGTATGACTGTGACGGCGTCATCCTAACACATACCATCCCGTAAAGGCAGAATGTTAATGCACAGTATTTCCGTCATTTTTAGAGCATAATCTGAGACCAGCGTTTCGCAGAACCATCCCATCCTTTTGCAGGATAACGCAAGAGCGCACACGGCACACACTGTAGCTGATTTGTACCGTCGCTGGGGATGGGAGATGTTTTTCCATCCACCACATTCAGCGGAATTAAGCTCCTGTGATTATGACTTAATCCCAAAGATGAAGGAACCACTTCGCGACGTTCGATTCCGGACTGTTCCCGATATTCTGCAGGCAATAGGGCGGTCCATCAGAAACATCAACAGAACAGGAGCTGCTACAGGGTTACTACGACTTCCACATCGCTGGCAACGAGTTGTAGACAATGCTGGTTACTACATTGAAGGACTGTAGAAGTTTCACAGATGTATCACTTTTATATTCGTAATAAATAAATAGTTGCCATTATTAAAGTTAAAACCTGTGTATTAGTGGTGATAAAGATTTATATATTCTCATCATAGAATAGAAATATATCCGCATAAAAATAGTGTTAATGAATAATATTCTCCATTTGTTGTGTGCAAGGCCGCTTTAAATAGACGGAGTCATTTCCTTTCATTTCATTATAGCTTATTAGTCTGAGGCGGCGGTGATAAGACATATTATTTTAAAACTCTTATATCTCGTTAAATATCAGTCCTATTAAACTTTTGCATAGAATAAAACTTGTAGGAAATCGTGTTTTAAGAAATTTTCGTTATGCAACTTTTTCTTGAAAATCGATAATAAGCGAGATATTTCGAATTATTTAATTCACGTCCCCTTATAACCCCCTTTAAATGAAGTATTTTGAATGCCATATAGCTCAAAATTTAAGTTAGGACGAACTGAATTCATTTTCGAATTTTCATAGAAATCCGTTAAGCCGTTATCGCGTGAAAAGGTAACAAACATCCAAACAGACATACAAACAAAAATTTCAAAAATGCAATTTTCAGTCTCAGGATGGTTAATTATTCATTTTAAGAGTAATTATTTTTGGAAAATCGAAAAGTATCAGAAAAATTTCGGTTACAGATTTATTATTAATATAGATTTACAAAAGTAATTAAACATTCGTTCTAAACAACTGACCGGCAAAAAAAAAAAAAAACCGATCACTTGAAAAAAAATACTAAAAGTCAAGTTTAAATGTACTGTAAATTATGAAGTAATCACAGAAATAACGTAACTGTTATCGTACTAAATTTAAAAATTGCACTTTTATGGACTTCTGACATGTAAATTCACGCCTTTCACAGCAATAAATCTCTGGTTTATCGCCTAACAACGAAGGAGTGTGTTTCTGTGCTGAACATGTGGGGTAGGTCATCATAAACAAATGAAGAGGTTTTATTGCTTTATTGCTTCCTTTCCTTTTGAAAATGAATAACAACTTTCGAAAATAGTTTGTTTGCCATTTCGTCAATAAATTTAGTTCAGACAATGCCTCTGTCACCCCAAGACGTTGCCAGAGCTATCACTGTCAACACATACACCACGGTGCAAGAGGCTGTGAAACGGTTCCGGGAAACACAGAGTTACTCCAGAAGACCTGATTCTGGCAGAAAAAGGAAGACTTGAGCCCGAGATGATCGATTTCCCGTCAGCCAGGTTCTAAGAAACCGCCATACTACAGCAGTTGAAGCTCGGAATCGACTACAATATGTGCGGGATGTTAATGTGAGCGAGAGGACTGTTCGACGACGCCTTGGAGAACAAAATCTTCTATCACGACGACCTGCTACGGGACCAGATCTGACCAGAGAGCACCGAGCCGACCGTCTTCAGTTCGCTCGTCAGCATGCCCAATGGACTTTGCAGCAGTGTGCTGTTCTCTGATGAGTCCAGGTTCTCCCTGAAATCCCCAGACGGTACGGAGAGAGGCATGCACATTGTCTGCAAGGACGCCATTCGGTGGAGGTTCCGTGATGGTGTGGGGCGGCATCTCCATGAAGGCCCGAACGGAATGGTGATCGTCGAGAATGGTAGTCACAACGCTCACCGCTACATCAACGAGATTCTCTTCGATCACGTCGTGCCCTTTGCTGCATTTATTGGCGATGGTGTCATATTCATGCATGACAATGCTCGTCCACATGCAGCGCGCTGCGTATCACAGTATCTTGATGCATTGGAGATTGTTCGTCTCAACTGGCCAGCTCGGAGTCCCGACCTAAACTCTATAGAACATCTCCGGGATAGGTTGGGTAGACGTATCCAAGATCGTAATCCTGTTCCGGAGACCTTAGGTGATCTGCGGGCTGCACTCCAAGAGGAATGGGACAATATCGACCAGAGAGACATCATAACCTTAATCGAAACCATACCTGAGAGAATGGCAGCTGTAATTAGGGCCAGTGGGGACACGCCGGATACTGAGTGTTTGTTTCAGTTATTGATAGTGTGAATTTAAGTTTTGTGCATCAACTTCATTTTCAGTGAAGTTTAATGAACAAATATTCAGCTGAAAGTTAAGTGAAGAATTTTGCAAAATTTCAACAAAAGTGTAGATTTATGAACATATGACGGTCATTGACTCAAAATTGGAGTGAAAGGTGTAAATTTACGTGTCACAAGTTCATAAAAGTGTAATCTTTAAATTGAGTACGATTACAGTTATGTTATTTCTTGGGTTACTTCATAATTGACATTTAAACTTAACTTCTAGTATTTTTTTCAAGTGATCGGTTTTTTTTTGCCGGCCAGTAGGCCTATATGGTAAGTCTATATACTTTACATGTATGATTTCATACAGTATGCAAACAAAACGAGTCTGCGACATTTCCGACAGTATGTCATTCCCGACAGTGGTAATATTACCCTCGACAACTTGATAAACATGTGCGTCATTTGCGACAGATCCATGTAACTCTATACTCATCTTTCTGTTTCCCGTTACCAGAGCATTTGGCGTAAGGTTCATCACTTGGATTTAATCAAATACTCTCCATTGTTAGAGAGTATTTGGTTTAAATCAGTCTAACAACGAGGACCAAGCGATTCGACTTCACATTCGTATGTGTGCATCATTGGCTTTCTTACAGTCTGAAATCATTGAAAGGGCTGGTTACGTGTCATGGAAGATTCACCTAACGACCAGAAAGTAAGGGAATCAACGACTAATTTTTGAATCAGTGGCTTGAAAATGATAGAATACCCATCAGTATGTGGAACTGTTACAAAAGATTTATTTATTTATTAATTAAATTATTAATTAATTAATTTATTTACTTATTTATTTATTTATTTATTTACTTATTTATTTTGGTAGAGTTAAGGACATGAGGCCTTTTCTTTCACACTACCAGAAGTGAAACACATAATGAAACAATGACAAAAACAGTAAAGTTATACCTAAACATAAAAATCATTTTCATGCAGGTAGAGCATTCAACACAACCCGTTGCCGCCACCCAGGCTGTGATGAGACTGAAACACTAGGACATGTGTTGGGTTTCTGCCGAAAGACTGAATTACTGAGGAACAACCGCCATCACAGGGTAATGGCAATGCTTGCTGACATCCTAAGACTACAAGGATTAGAAGTCCATGAAGAAGTGCATTGTATCTCGGAAGATGATTTAACAAGACGAGCAGATATTGTTGTCATTGAAATAAAAAAGAACACAGGAACAATACTAAACCCGACTATCAGGTTTGAAAGAGATGCACAACAGTCAAAACTTACTGATGATGAAAAGAGAATCATCTATGAACCTTGCATTCCTTATTTTAGCAAGCATTATTACATCATGACTAATCGTTGGTCAGTACACGGACTTCTTTTTGGAGTTCGTGGTACCATCTCCAAATACACCTATAACCTTTAGAAATCAAAGGAATTCACATTTTACAATGTTGAGAAAATCCTGACAGAAATTCTAAACGACTCAATTAAAATTCTGCTATTTCATCTCTATTTCAAGTAATATGATTCACTTTAATTTTCTTATGAAATTTATTGTAGCCTATGTATTTTCATTGTTTCACTGTAAACTTATATATACATATATATATATATATATATATATACATATATATATAGCCTATATTGTTTTCTGCATTCTTGTGGTCAGCCATATTGAAAGCCAGATGGTCAAATAGTGTAATAATAAGTAAGTGTTACAACTACGTTTTTTGTATATTGAAAAGGTTGTATTCAGTTTGTGTTTCCAGTACTAAACTATTTTACAAAGCTAGGAAATTATGTAATTTTGTTATGTGTGTTTAGATACAATCTGTATAAAATTACTGTAATTACTGTATCATGCGTTATTCTGAAATTCAAATCATGGAGTAGATATATTTTCAACAAATCATAAGGATATTGGAACTTTATACTTCATGACCACCTGCATGAGCCGCCAGAGCTTATCATGTCATTGAACTGCTTCTGCAGCGAAAATACAAACTTGAAACTGGTACGGCTAGCTGCGTCTATCTTTCTATCTTTCAAGTTTTTTTCATCACTTCGTGAGCATGAGTTGAACATCCATGCGTATATAGTCTACTTTAGATTCCTACAATTCTTTGTCAAATTTAAGGAAGCACCAGATCGTGGTGTCGAACACACCACCTCATTTCAGTGCCGAGGTCAAGAAAGCATGGGGCTCTACCTCCATGTCCCCGAAGTGTCTTCATGGCATGTAAAGGGACTACCTTCACCTTTATAAAATCGTTAAATCCGATCATTATACAGACTTGTTAATACAGTAGTAGCCTATAAACGAAATCGAATGTACCATTTTCAAATGCTGTTTTAACAATGATAGGCTCCAGCAAATAGTACATGTTTTAGGTCGAAATTTATGGAAACGCATGTTGTTTACAGTGTTTATTTTTAGAATTGTCGATCTTCGTGCCTTTGAAAAAAATACTACTTTATTTGAGGAAATGAACGATGGTTACTGTCAACAGTGACAAGAATGGATTCATATGACCTAATTTGTCAAGGGGAAAAGTCACCCCAAGATTTATGTGATTATGTGCAAAATAAATTTAGTATACAGGAATACTCACAGGGCATATTAATTTTTATAAAGAAAACTGTTTCCTCGTACAGAGGTGAGTCAGATAAGGAATGGAAAAAAAGAAATAAGAAGTATTGTAACCGGTTGCAGGAAAGTCTAAAGTTCCCTAATAAATTCCGCAAATACGAAACCAAGGACAAAATATTTTATCTGCCAAGGAAAAACAATGGCAGGTTAACTTGCATTGAAAATGGGACTATTAGTTGATCGTACTATACTGAGGGGTAGCGGTAATACATATTATGGCTATATCGCACGCCAATGTATAAAAAATCCAGAATTATCTTCATTTATCACAGGTGTAAGTAAATAATTATTAACAAGAAAATTTTATGTCATTCTACGTGCAATGTCAAAAGGTGTTCCAATTAATCTTGTGGCCTTTAATTAATTTTCACGTAATAAAGGAACCTGTACTTACCTACGGCTAGATCCATGGTACTACATGCCTTCAATGTTCATAAAGTTCTCATTCATGATAGAAAAATAATAGAATCAACCATCGTATTAATAGGAATGTTAACTGAATAGGCACAAGAGGCTAGACAAAAGAATGCGAAGAGGTTCCGTGAAGAACATGCGCGAAAATCTTCGCGCGAAAAAAAAGAACATGCAAAATATTCTTAACCCTTTCTTACCTATAGATACCATATGTCAATAATTAACTTTATAGCATTTATATACTTGTGTGTTACATATGAAGGTAAATTTTGCTGGATAACTTCTATTTCAATACATTTTCATCAATATAGTTTTGTTTCAAATGTTGCCACTCCCGTAACTTGGTCCTAATACAGCTATTTGTTTCAACATGGATTGCTTGTAAATTTAATTTGGGTTAGAAAGGGTTAACCTGTTTCGTGTGACATCGAACATTGTAGTATCTAGCATTGCTCCTTTCTCAACAATAAGCAACAATCTCTATCTCAAGAGATGAAAAAAATTTCTTTAATGAACACGAACAGAAATACTAAACAAAAGACACCCAGAACAAGAAGAAGAAATAGATTGTAATGAGAAGGAGGACTAGAAATTTTAAGAAGACACTGATGAGACGATGACAGCAAAGGATAATAGGTGCTTTTCTATTAGGTCTATCATTTGTAATGCTTAAACTTAGTGATTCAATCTACAGAGTTGTAAAACTAACTTGCAGTACAATATTTATCAGAGTGAAATTCCAGAATCACGTAACATGCACTTATAGTAGGTCTCATACTTCAGATTCGAAAATATTACGGTAATAATTTTTATTTTCCGTTACATGTACAGGGACATCATTTTAATTTTACTTACATTTTTTAATATTAACCTGGCTATATTTTTGGATTAATGGTTGAGAACCGGAAACACTGTTTGCTACCCCCTTCCACTATGGAGTTCGATGATACTGGCGTAAAATACAAACAAATCACTTTACTAGGTATAGGAGGGAAGAAAAGTAGTCCATCTATTTACGTAAACTAGGAAATATCGCA
The DNA here is from genome assembly GCF_040183065.1 of Periplaneta americana. Classification (NCBI taxonomy): domain Eukaryota; kingdom Metazoa; phylum Arthropoda; class Insecta; order Blattodea; family Blattidae; genus Periplaneta; species Periplaneta americana. The sequence continues at coordinate 102,808,832 of NC_091124.1, forward strand.
ATGTTGAGTTTGACAATTTTCATTAGGTTTTTGCTTAATCAAAATACAGTACAGTACTGACAATAAGTGTTTTTTCTCACGAACTGAATTAGCCATGCAAACGTATTCATTATGCAGTGTATATTATACTGTCTACAGCACATTAGCATACAATATAGAGAATGAAGTTAAATTGAAAAATAATCATAATATGGATATTTAAATACATTTTTGAAAATGGTGGCCTTTCATTTCGGTATAGGCTTCAGTTCTTTTGTGCATATTACCGCAGTATACACTATTGTACCTAATTCCAATTACCAGTTTCATCTTTTGTACTAGTAACTCATGTTGAAATAATTCTGTACCTACTCTATAAAAGAGTATGTACGTTACGTACTGTAAATTCAATCTTCACTTCTGCCCGACCCGCACAGATAAAATTACTCAGACATGCTATCTTCTGTCCGTCCAAGTGGTTATGTCGGAGAGTCGTAGAAGGTGGGGAAATCATGTGACAGTTAATTACTTAATGAGACCCTTTTATTTACGTTATTTTAAACAGTTGTATAATATTATGTAGACATATAATTCCTAACAGATATTAATGTTTTCAGAAAAGAGCTAAGAGAGCCCAGCCACTAGCCTTTACAGAATGGCAAGCAGATACAGGGGAGAGAAATCGGGATGCGTCGTAGGCAAATGGACATAGTACCTGTGCGAAAATTTGATTCAATATTGAAGGCTCTTTCGTTACTGGAAAACGCGAACATATTTCTGGAACGTACTATACTCACTAACTCAGTACTGTTTACTATATGAGGCCTTGGTCCTGTGTGGAGAACAGTTGGAACTTCATTAATAGAAGGGGTGGGAGTGAAGTACATTAAAAAACTCAAGTACAATATAAATTGAAGTAAAAATAAAATGATGTTCCTGTGCAATCCGTCTCACTGTGCGGCGGTTCCATCTGTATAAATTCCATATCTCTGTGTGGAGGAGAAAGGACACTATGATAATTATATCACACTGTTAAAATATTTGAAAGGGTGATTGATTATTAAGGTTATACATTATAGGGTATTTCAGTTTTCGAACATTAATTTCCTTCGTGCCTCTCAAAAACAATAAGAGTACAGATTTTCATTTTTGTAGTCAACAGAGACGTATACAACACAGAGCAAGTGCAACAAGGAATTATTACTGGAATAGCTTCTATTGGCGGCGTACAGCCATTCATTGCGCATAAGTGCCTAGTAGGACGTAGGATACTGTTGTGTGCTGTAGGCCTATCTTCTGGAATAACTTATAAATCTTTTCTCTATTTTATCGGGAGGATCAAACGAGTTCTGCTTCACACAGATTATGCTCCATCGTAGTCTTAGCTAAATTCTGTTCTCGAAAGTAAAGTCGGTCCATGTGTTATTTAACGACGTTAATGTTTCATTGGGATTTTGGCCACTACGTCTTTCTTTCTTTCTTTTTTCCCTTAGTTTAACCTCTCCCTTTTAGGTGCATTTACACGACTCACGCCACACGGGCCTTAAAGGGCCGCGACCTGTCGGGAGAGGAATTAAGCTATTGGATCACATACATACTTTTTTGACCACACAAGGACATGGAGGGCCTCCCCGGACGAGGGATCAGCTCAGTGCCAGGACCACCTCCGATACAACACAAACATTTAAGACATTACACAGCATTCACTCACACATATGAAAAGATTATGGGAATGATCGCCCTCCATGGCCGGACTTTCAAGAGGTACAATCCCGGCATTTACCTGGAAATAACTGAGGAAACCATGAAAAACCCCAGTTAGGATTGCCGGCCCCTGGGATTGAATCCCGGACCTCCCAAATGCAAGGCCAGCCCTCTACCACTCCGCTAGACCGCTCGGTGGCCACTAAGTCTTTACTAATTTTTTTTTTTTTTTACGAAATCAAACCCACTGTTCAGCTTATATGAGCGTACAAAGGAAATTTTTAACGTCTTTCACACCTACCAAGTTTTATAGTTTCAGTGTATGCACAGAATCTCGATAACTATACGAGATTTTGGAGACACTATCACTACAATCTCAGTGCGGTTCGTTTACATAGATATTATTATTATTTTAGACTAGAATAGAAGTAGTTCTTGTGCACTAAATATAAAACATTTTCTTACTTCTTTTTATATTTTCTTTCATCCACCTTCATAACTTCAATAATTTTAATGTCATTTTGCGCATACCGTAACAAGTCTGAAACATTCCTGTCCACTGCTATTTTCTACTTTGCAATATATCATACGCATTATTATATACGTCTTTGTTTCGCTATTGATATTGATATTATAATCATAAAGAGTCTGTTGAATCATATCCACATACACAACGTTGCGAGTAAAGGATTTCCTTTTGTCAGAATTCCTTACAGCGCAAGATCGCTACATTACATTTGAATTTTAAGCAGAATAGAACACAGACTGTTGTTTCCCTCTTCATTATAAAGCAAACTCTACGCAGCTTTTATATTTTGCCTCTTCATCTTCTTTATGTCGTTCTTTCTAGCGACAGACAACGCATTTTATCCCGACCTAATGATGAGATTTCCCTGATATTTCCTCATATTATTTCCCATTCCTACAGACGTTTGATTCTTTACATGAAGCCAAGAACTTCAGATGCTCTCTGAGACAGCTTATTATCTGAACACACTCTTCTCCTCAGTTCTCAAACGATGTATTTCTGTTTAAACTACTCTAATGAAAGACGTGAGTAAATTGTTCCACAAAAGCTCGAAAGATGAAATTCAGTTCAAAGGCTCGGACATTAAAATTGCACAGATTGCGGATGGTAGGTGATAGGTGAAGTAACGAACCATGACAGTAATCACTTCTATCTCCGGCCGCTTATTTGTAATCTTATTTAACGACGCTGTATCTAGAGCGCGGTTATCTATCGTCGCTAAATTTGTGTGAACGAGAAGGTATTTTCATGCGAGGATTAGCGATGAATTACATGACATTCATCTTACATTTGTGGAAAAATTAAATACTCGTAATCAGTGTCATCAAGAAGAAAAACTGTTTGCGATTATACAAGGATTTCAGGAAGTTACTTAAATTTTAAAGCGTTGTAAATATGTATTGTAATAATTAAGATACCAGAAAACAAAATACCATTGTGTTGAGTAAGTAAAGGAACGTCAATAATTTCTTAATTTTTCCACTTCCATGGTTATTATTTCCTTGATTAAAATAATATTGAATATAGTAGTACTCATACAAGAATTTTGAAGTTTCAAGCCATGGTGTCATCATTAAATGTTGGGTTGTAGCTGGTCCAGAGCTTAAGGAAAGCAATAGGCCTGTGTTTCTCAAGATGTAAAAAAATATGTAATACTTAAAATTAGTGAGAAGGCCCAGGTTCTGATCGTTAATTAATACGATTTAGTCAGGAGGGTCGAAGAAACTGTTTCTGTTGCTGATAGTCTAGAAGACCAATTGTAATCGAGGATGGCACTGGTGGAGAGATGCTTCAGATATGTAATGAATAGGGACCGGATTTTTATGTAATATCAAGATGTAAAATATGTTCATAGTTATGTAAGAGAAATAAGCTGAATATGTGGTAAAATATGTAAAATCATAAAAATATTTAGTATCAATATCTGCCAGGTATAGGATAGCTAAGACTCTTCAGTTGTGATTTCATAGAGCATCCGACTTTTTTACCGCACACTTGACACATTACTATTTTTCTATCTGTATTGAAAGCTTCGTCCATCGCAATCCATAATTTTATTTTTGGCGTTAGGGTTGAAGATACAGGGGCCATATTAGTTAGTTAAAAGCACTAGATAAACTCTCTTGCACTTTATACTGCTGTAAGTACTAAAACTAGAGAACTGAGTGAAATGAATGACGTAACAGTACTGCAAGTACTGTTTCGCTTTACTGGATTAGGAGAAAATAAAAGGAGACGTGGGACACATGCATTTTAGCTGCTCTCTGTAAGAAATAAAGTACCTATTAAAACCTCAAACTATAGGCATTTTCAAACTGTTGTTTGAAAAGTGACGTTCCTAGCTCATTCAGAAAGGTAGGATTATTCCAGCCGAGGACCATATTTTCTAATTGCTCGGAAAATCCCATTTTCATATAGGTCTACTAAATTTAAAGTAAACAGGTCAAGAAATAACGGGTTGTTCCCATGCAAAACAATATTATATCCTTTCTTGAGTAGTAGGTAAAATGGCTTTTTAAATATGTGTATTTCAAATTGTAAACTTCCCCAGCAGAAGTTTCTTTTTTTTCCTTTAGAGAAGTAAAAATGAATAAAACCCCTAAATATGTAGATTTATGTAATACCAAGCCATAATATGTATTGTGGGGTAAATATGTAACAATATGTAGTATCAAACTTTAATACATTAATGGTAATTACAAGATTCGCAAGATTTCCTATTTATATACGGTTGTGTTGAAAGAAATATAATATGTAATTACATAAATATCCAGTCCCTTACGTAAGCAGAAATAATTATTGTAGCAAGCACCTTCAAATGAGCTACAGGAGTTTGAATAACTCTAAGTAAACATATTAGTCTGTACCAAAGTAAACTAAAACCAGTCTTTAAACTCAAAGAAAGTGACTTCTAAAAACATATGATTTTGCTTTTAATGCTAGCAAAGATATAACTCAGTAAGTTCTTATCCATTGGCTGACTGGACAAAGTTTTCTAGACACACGAAGTACAAATCTTATTTAATGACGAAGTTAACACCTGTATTACATAATCTGGTCCGAAAAAGACCAGCAGGTTTTAATTCAACAAGTTCTTCATGATGCGAGTCTCTGCATAGAGTGGCTTCACTAGAGATGGGTAAAAAATAACACAACAGCTATTTTGGAACTGTTCCGGTCTCGGAACTGTTGCAAAAATGGACAGAAGGTCGGAACCTCCTGTTCCGAAATAACACTGTTCCGACTCCGAGCTGCTCACTTGTCCAGCTGTTGCGGGCCCGCAGTACTGCGTTGCGCAAGGCATGTTCTGACTTCGACACAACAGAGAACAGTCGGAACTTATTCCGCTGAGCCACGACAGCTCCGGCTACACTGTTCTCGTTCTTTATATTGTACTTGGAACAAGTTGGACTTGGAACTCTCACATTGATGGATGAGGAAGCATGGAAATTGAAATCCTTGTAGTGTGATCGTAAGTAAAGACACAGAGCGAGGTGTGATGTGAAGTTTAAATTATTACACTTTGGTACAGATGCATTTCTAACATTTTACTAAGCCAGTGTGGGGGTTTCAGGTTTCACTACTGCTAATATATAAATATATACAGTAGTTATATATTTTTATTATTTATGAAATTATAGTGTAATTATTATTATAACTAAGCATTACGAAAAGTAAAAATAAAAATTAATGATTTTAGTTTTTTTACTACGAAATACGGAGAACAAAAATTACATACTACACGTTTTAAATGACATACCCTATTAAATTTTTGAGTTAGTTACGGTATCTTCATGGCTTTATGTACCAATTAATGTTGCATTCTGACCTTATATTCAAAGATTTTTATCTAATAAACATGAAGCTTGAAACTTCTGTCCGCATACACAGCAGTTTCCAAACCGATTCGAATGAGCATTGGAATGTGATCTATTATCTATCAGAGATGGGTAAAAAAAGCTGGAACAGTTTTTTTTTAAACTGTTTCAAAATTGAAACTGTTTCGATACAAAACAGTTTCGTGATATAACCTGTTCCAACTGTTTCAAAGGGTGTTACACTGCTCCAGTGATAACTTCAACATTCCACATGGTTCCAACAGATAAACAGTTCAGTTTCTAAACAGTTTTCCTCTCCTTTGCTGTCTGCAAAGGCCACGTGTAGCGCTATCATTGACCTCCAATCGAAAATAGATATAATATTATCCATGTTCCACACGGCCTTCGTGCAACAGTAGCCTATGAAGGATCGCGCAATTTAATTGTATGAATCAAATGCCCTAATAAATCGGATATTAATTATTAGCTGTCCATTGATGGAGAACATGTTCATGGTGCCCTAAAATTAGTGTTAATTATTTATATACCGCGAAAAATATCATCGACCAATGTCATCATTATTAAACTCTCCTAGGATTATATACATTATTTTTACTAAAATCGATTCATTTTGAACTGCAGTTACTTACTGTACCCGTAACAGTAACCTACGAAAAATGACTTTCGTTGTCATAATACACTGAACAGCTGATTTAAAGACAATTCAAGGGCTTTGAAACAAGTTCCTGAAGCAGATGAGAGGTTGAAACAGTTGGAACACTTGGAACAGTTGGCACTGATGTTGTAAACATATTCTTATGAAACTGTTATTTTGGAACAGCTTCGTTCATGAAACAGTTACAGTCTAAACTATTTCTTACAAAGAAAAGTTTATCCCATCTCTATTATCTATTGAGAAGTATGTGTGCTATGATGCCATGCTGATAACGTATTTTAAGAGGAGTCCGAGCGATGAGTGCTCCAACGTATGTGCGAGCTGCTTGGGGAAGAGGAAGGATACTCTACCGAACTTTAGAATGAATCCTCAAATGGAGCGAGAGTCAAAGAGATAGCTCGCATCAGTGAACTATTCCAACACACCTCAACTTGTAACTGTTATTTCGGAACTGTTGTTTGGAACATAGTATTTTTCCGGAACCGGAACAGTCGGAACTGTTCCGAGAAAATAACAACTTCGCCCATCACTAGGCTTCACTACGCATTCGTCATTGTTCCAAATTTATTCCAAGTTGAAACAATGAAATAATAGAAACTGTCAAAGTAAACAGGCATCACTACTTCTCTATGCTACAGAACTTAGTCACTCCTAAACTAACTAATCACGACCTGGGAAATATAATCTTCATGCAAGATGACGCACCACTACACATCTACAAAACAATTAATTACACGCCTCTAGGGCGAACGTGTCACCATAGGCAATTTCCATCAATATGACATTCACGATCTTCAGGTCTGCATACGGCAAACTTTTGGTTGTGGGGCTTCCTTAAAGAACGAGTTTTCGTGAGACATCCACGTACTTTAGATGTTATCCCGCAAGAAATCGGAAATACTCCAAGGCATTAGCTGCAAACTGCCGTCCATAATGTCGTAGAAAGGATGGTAGTTTTCGAGCAAGAGAATAGCGGACATATTTCCAATATTTTGTAAAAACTAAACTGCACTACTTATCCAACACAGTCTTTGCTTTTACCTGAAGTTTTATCATGGTTATAACGACTTAAAACTTGAAGTGACTTTTGAACTACGACACATTTGTGCCTTCGGGAATAATATGTTGTCTTTCACATTTCTGTCTACATTAATAATATAGACATTCTTACTTTATATTCTATATTCGATCTTTGTTTTTCCACTCAGTAGGTACACATATTATGGTGACACACATCCGACACTCGCACATGTTCGCAAATTCACATGGAACAGATTATCATTGAAGAAGTGCAATAATGGGGCAAGAAAAGGAGAAAATGAAGAAATAATAATTAAAGAACGAGGGTATTTTGTAACTTATGCAGAGAATCAATCAATCTACTTACTTACCTTCACACCTACGTACCTACATACCCACTCACCCATTCACGTATTCACCAACCCATTCACTTACTCACCCATCCACCGACCAACCCACCAACCCACCCAGCTGCATATATACACATATATGCAGCTGGTACGTATATATGTACATAACATACATACATACATACATACATACATACATACATACATACATACATACATACATAATTCTTTCTTCCAGTATTCTTTTCTTTTTAAATTCTGAATTTAAAATATACATGACATGAATATTAAGATAGATGAGTCTAGTGATATATTGAGACTCTTCATTTTTAACTACGGTACTTCTTTTTGTTCTTCACTGAAGTGAAATAAATACTTTACATAAATTTTGACGGTAAATCTCTGTGGAAAAAAAGTCCGGTTACCCTCATTTTAATCTTCTTTTATATATACCCACCCGTCCAATCATATAACTTTCAGATTAAGCCGGAATTTGAATTAGGTCACAACAGAAAGTGGAAATAAATCTGCATATAATAATTAATTTATCCAAAACATATGGATCTGTGGACATTTGTGGCTGTCCATTTCATTCATATCTTTATCTTACACGAAAAACAAAATGATTTAATGAATTAGCTTATTTCGACTACGTAACTATACTGTGTCTCAATTCTGATAACATCAAATTTTACTTAGAATTATAGTTTATGTTAGAGATAAACAACGATCTAGAAAATGAGACTAACAACGCCCGCAAAGCCGAAAATCCGCACAACAATGTTGTTGTGTTGCGTCGCGTCCTTGACGTAAGGACTGGTTGTGAGTCTTCCGAGACTCGATATTGATCATCTCCCGAAGTCCCGAAGTCGGCAGTTGTTTATACTTGACTGAACGTTTACCTACTTCGTCAACTGTTATATATGTATAAACAATCAAGTAGCCTATATTGGAGTGTAGGCTTTCACGGCCGGTGTCAATAGTAGAAAAGTTTTCCGGGCTATGAGGCCGTGGTCTGTTGGTTACGTGACCAAACGTTTCGTTCACTGCTGCGGTGAACACCACTGAAGATGTTCACCGCAGCAGTGAACGAAACGTTTGGTCACGCAACCAACAGACCACGGCCTCATAGCCCGGAAAACTTTTCTACTAATCAAGTAGCCTATTTGAAACATCTCTACCTTTCAGTGTATAATAATTCGTTCCCCAGTCTTTAGTTCATTACTTGGCCCTTATTAAAAGGCTAGGAATTTTCTTTTCATATGTTTAAAATCAAGTGTGCAATCTCAAGTAAAAATATATTAATGTCATGTTTTATGTTTCTTAGAAATGCAGATTTGTTTGAGGATTGTTTTTTTATTTATATAACCATAGGTAATATCATATAATAGAACCAGAACATTTTGATAACTAAGATACTGTTCTGTTTTGTCTTTTTGTCTCATTTAAACAATTATGCTATTTATTTCAATGATGTATGTTACTCAAAATTACGAAATCTTTCCACGCCGACCAAATGCTATTTCGAGAATGACGAGCGAGACTCGAAGCGCACGAGAATGACGAGCCGAGACTCGAAAGACAAATGCAACGAACACAGCGAGTGAGAGCGGCAGTTAGTTTTGTTCATATCTAGTTTATTTGCATCGTTTATCGATAGTTTACTTCTAGATATTGAATATGAATAATATCAGTCCAGTCCAGACACAAACCGACAGACAGACTTGTTCAAAATTACTTCCTCGGCACCAATGATGATAGGAACGTGTGCCATTGCCGCAAAAATCTAGAAATTGAGTTTTTGTAACATTGGAATATTTCCATTTCATTCTTTGTAGTCTATAATTAGAAATTAAAAAGTTCTTGCAGTTTAAATTAACAACTTAGTGGTACTTAAGGTTCCGCATTTACTACTATACACTAATGTGTGACAAACCAGGTGTAATAAGAAGACTGACAGCTTGCTACATAAAACCACGTAGGTATTTTCATATAAACGAGGTAACGTCCATTATTAAAGAAAAATTTCAAGGTCTCAACCGTGCATTAGTTTATTTCGGCTTTAAATTGAAAGTTTCACTCTACGCGTGTAGCACTTATGTATAGAAGCCTGTGTGAAATACAGTAAATAAACTTGACGTGACGTAATAAATATCGAATGATTGAATGTGGCTACAACCCGATTTGTACGTTAGCATGTAAATAACCCAATTTGTCTAGTTAATGACATTGAATTACTTAACTAAATCAAAAGTAAAACTAACAGTCACGTTTGAAAAATGTTTTCCATCCAAATTATTTATAGTATTTCCACGTCGGACTTTGCTTATTAGACTATAGAGTAGACTCTAGTGTACACATGCATTTACCTATATTTACTTTTCAAAGCCATGTTTTGTTCCAAATATACAGAGTGTTCCGCCCGAATTTATCTAATTTCAATTGCCTGCAAAAAGTTAAAGATAAAAAATTATAATGAAACAGAGGTGCCACATGAAAGGAAAACTCGTCAAGTTTTGTAATGTTTTCAATATTGCCACCAAAAAACAAGAAAAAGAGATCGGGTCTTGAGCTTCCGTGTCAGTCATGACGTCGACAAAGGAACGCGTTCAGGTAATGCTCTGGTTTGCTGAATTAAAATCCTTTTCTAATGTAGAAAGAAGATTTAGGCGATCGTTTAACTGATATGCACCGACTCATAAACGCATAAAGAAATGGGATGACACATTTCTAGCTATTGGAAGTGTATTAAAAAGCATGGTGGCAGCCGTAAACTATCGGAAGTGACGGTGGAAACCGTTCGAACAGCATTCGGAAGGAGCGAGCTTCACAAGACTTGCAAATCCCAACTACAACAACACTTCACCGAATTGTACATCGCAGTAGGAAACTTTGAGGGTTTTCAGAAGAGCATCACTGCCGCTATCGCCAGCATCATTGAAAACATTTTGGAACGGAGGGTAAAGTTGCATATTTCCGTGATACTCCTAATCCCGAGATACTTTTTCAAAACTGAATGTCAGTCAAAGCTTTGCAGATCGACGATAGCGCCAGACATCTTTCTCGAAAGAGTGTAGCTTTCGCCTACTTTTGAGACATCGGTGAACTTCATAGCAAGATACCCAATCCCGTGACTTTCAGTGAAAAAAAACGTATCAAGTAATTAGGAGTATCACGGAATTAGGCAACTTTATCCTACATGGCAGAAAATTGTCTACCACCTTGATGTCGTCACTTTAACTCTTTGAGCACACATAGAGATATGGTGATTTATTTAAACGAAATTTGTGAGTTTTCCTTTCAGACAAAATGTGTTGTTTCATTACATCTATAACCTTTAACTTTTCATAGCAATTAAAATTAGGTCTACATTCGAGCGGGACACTCTGTATAAAGAACTCAGATGCATTGGTACTGATTATAGAAAGTAAATAATGTCTAAACTTTTAATGAAATATTTCTGAATTAATCAGTACTAGAGAGTTTAGCATAAGTTACAGATTTTCTGTTAAATATTAATTGAAGGGTTCAGAACCATAGTGGGCCAAGTACAATTTACTGAAAACGGAGAAAGCAAGGGTTAAAGTTAAGTGAATATTATAGTTCAATGAAGATTGACATATCAATTAGATTTAATGTGCATAATTTATATTATTTGCTATATAATTCATTGAATTATGGTATTTACTTAACTTTTACGCTTGTTTTGTCCGTTTATAATATATGGCGCTTGGCCCACCATGGCTCTGAACCATTCAATTAGTGACTACGACATTTCATTGCTCTTGTTTCTCTGTCTTTGAGACATACAAGGATACACATGTCACTGCAAAAATATATATAAATTTTCAGATAATTTAAAAAGTTTCACAATTCAAAAGCAAATATAACAAATTGTTTCCTCTTACATGGAAATAACCATATTTTGCCCACGAATGTACGTGAGTTTTGTACTGCTTTCCCGCAAGGATGCACAACTCAATTTCTCTCATATCTGTCGACTAAATATTGTTTTCTTTTTCATAGGGAACTTGCTTTATTGCTTTTTCTACATCCATGGAATTTCAACAATGAGGCGGTGGTATTCACTACAGCATGAAACCGAGTAAATTATATGTCCTTTTTTTACCAGCATCAGGAGTATCTGTTTCGCTCTGTGTGCTCTTTCTTCTGAGAGCCAGAGAAATCCATTAAAGCGCTGGTGGGACATTTTGTGGAAGGAGATTACGAGCACGAAAAATTCTTGCACAGAACATGTGCCCGAAAGATATCAGCAAGGCAGCACGGCTCATACACGGGTTTGCACTAACCCCAGGCCTGTGCAAACATATCGGGGATCTTGTCTTTCACAAGGAAAAAACTCTACGTCTGTACAGGGTTATGATGAAACTTAAGAAAAAGGTTGCATGACATGGTACTTTTTGGTCAGGAAAGCTTTGTTTCTATAAGATGACTATATTTCCATAAAAAAATCAAGTCACATAAAATATCACATACTTCTAGAGTCCACAATGTACATGTATGAATATGATTTTAATCCAAGTCATAGTTATAAGTATATTGTGTGTTTAATATGCCTTATAATAAGAAAGTTGGATTTCTTTGTTTCTTGTTGTTTGTGTATCTAATGTCTGTGACTTAATGATTAGAAATTTTTATTAATAATACCTCTACAGGGATGAAAGTTTTTCTTCGTTCATAATGGAAATCGATTTTGATGTAAGTAATTATTATTGATCACTTAATACCACGACATTTTGAACTAAATATATTTTCTTAGCTTACTTTAAAAGTTCTATCTTTTTACCATATAACTTAAATCTCAACATTCTATACACAAATTATTATTATTATTATTATTATTATTATTATTATTATTATTATTATTATTATTATTATTATTATAACTTAATGTAATAAAAATAAGTAGAATTTCATTAGTCAAGAGAAGAGACGTCTTAGAATTACAAACTTTAAGTTGGAAAAAAAGCCAGAAGATAAAGTTTTCTACATATTCATGAACACACCTCACCACAACAGGAAACCAGATGATAGCTCGGGACCTTCACTAGGCTTCGGACAATGAAGGATATCACTTGGAAACTAGTCATCCAGGCAATTTCTTCATATTAATACAGTAGAGAAGAAATGAAGTTAATCAGTAATTATAATGGGTGAATCTTCTCATCCTGCGGATTGAGAAGTTATGCAGTACCGGCGTTTTACAGACTATACCGTAAACACTGTCCTCTGCGTCGTGTAACTTTCGGCCGAATTGGATGAAACGTACCGCACTGAGCATGAGCGGAGGGAACCACCTATTATAGGCAAATTCAACGCATTCGGACAAAAAAAAATTCTTTTCTAGAACGTTCTCGAAGCACAGATAGATTATGACCAAAAAGTATGCATCCAAAGCCGTGATTTGAACCCAGGCCTGCACCGGGACAATCCAACGTGTTAACCGTTGCGCTATCACAGCACATTAACACAGGCCAACATCGCAGCCTTATCGGACGGGCTGGTAAAATACGATGTGAGTACCTGCATTTCGCATCATCTGTAAAATACAAGTTTGCTTACCAATCCGCAGGATAAGAAGATTCATCCTCTATAAGTGTTAAAAGTGTATGTAGAATTATAAGAAGAGACGTAGAGAGATTTCTTTCCTTGCTGTGTCTGAGACTCCGCACCAAAATATTCATTTACTTATCTAATGGCTGGTAAATTGATTATAGAATCATTAACTCACAAAGAAAACAACTGAACAAACATTAAGAAACAATTCAATGAAAATAAAACTTCTTCCTGACTTCCTAGTAGCGTTCCACTTCGGTGAGTGACCGTAAGCCAGGAGATATTGAAAGTTAGTAAGATAGTAAGATAGATGGATTTATTGAGTAATATTATACATACAAATTTTATATTATCATAATTTTGTCTAAAATCCAATGTCTTCTGACCGTACGTGCTTTGTACCCGAAATAAGTCCTCCTTTGTAGGTTCCCCCCCCCCCATCTATGATTACATCCAACTACTCTCTACAAGAACACACATATTAAAATGGAAATGGCACAATAAAACACATTATATAATATATCCTAACCTAAAAGCCCTAAAAGTGTACAGTTGGGTGAATACTATTATCCCTTCCTCAGTTCGCAGACTTCGACAGCTGCAGCTCTAATCTTTCTCGCCTTCAAGAGGAACAATCCAGTCCTTTGTTCCCATTCTCTATTCCCCATGAGGTCAAGACATGCAAGCGAACTCCTACTCTGACTTAGCATCGAGGGTGGTAAATATTTTCTTCGTACAAGTTCCAATTCGACACACAGTAATAAAATATGCTTATAGGAATCCCTTTCTTTGCAAAGCGGTCCATTTCTGTACTAAAGTTACACAATTTGCAGGACGTTCTCTGCACTACCCAAAAATGGAAGAGATGTTTCGCACCGAAATATTACAAAATGAAATAGTACATACATGCACCCATATAACGGAATAATTACGAAACTTTATACAATACGGGTGTAGAGTTTATGATATGTACGTCTTTCGAAAAACAATGAAAATTATAATTATGGTTGAAAATTTTAACGCCTTAGGTAAAATTCAATTAAAGAAAAATTTGACAACTTCAAAGCCACAGTTTAATCGAAGCAGGAACAGCACAGTACGAGCTAACGCAACATAAATAATATCAAAACTGCGAATATTGATTTTCGGTCTTCAATTGTAATTTTATTGACATCTGGTATGGGTTCGGAGTACATATATAGATAACATGAAAATAAAAGAAATATTTGGACTAGCCTGGTTTAGACTGGGAATTTGGAGATTAAGAAGTAATAGAAGTAATATACCTCAAGGCACGTGCCCATTATGTGGACATAGGGAAGATGATATTCATATTGTTTTTGAATGTCAATACACAAAAAAAATAAATACGGATGAAATTTATAAATGAAAGGTTCCTACAAATGAATAAAGAAATAGCTATAAGAAAACTTATGAATAATAATAATAATAATAATAATAATAATAATAATAATAATACCAATAATAATAACAGCAACAAAGTTACAAAGGCAAATAGGTTTATATCTTTTTGGTCAAAAAAATTAGAAAGGAAAGAATAAATGAAATACGGTAGCTAGAATTGAATGAGAAGAAAATTGGATTAGAAAAAAGGTTTAGTTTTTGAATAGTACTATCAATAAATGAAATAAAACATATGTATTCAAAAGTTTTAAATCTATATATATATATATATATATATAATTTGAACTGGTAATGGAAATTACGGGAAAACGGCTGAACGGATTTTAATAAATGGCCCCTCATTTTGAAGCTTGGAACCCATAGTTTTTCGGAAAAGTAGTAGTTTTCAGTGAAATGTCAATTTTCCTACATAATTTTCCTATTTTGCAAAATCCATCTGTTGTCAGTTTTGAGAACTAATTTTATGGAATCACGGCCGACTTGATTGAATTTCAGAACAAGACACAAACTACAATAAACAATAGGCTATTACACGAAGGCCATGACCTGCAGGATTGCCGACATATTTAGAGCTCAATTCAATTTGTTATTAAAAACTGATTCTGCAGTGTATAACAATTTTCTGAGTACAGCTGTGTATTGGATATTCAAATCTACGAAACTTGAGGTGGTTTGATGACATTATTATCATAGAAATTAAATATTATTATAGTTAATATCATGATGCATCTATTTTTCATTAATTGTACATAATATTGATGCTATATTGATGACATGAAAGTGAAACGTTTTGAGGTTATGTAAGTAAATGTAGAGGATATCTTAATTTAGATCTTCATTTCTATAATTTACTGAGTGGCTGCTAAATATAACTACAAAACTTAAGTAAGATAATAATATTGTTATTAAAAATCAAATATTTTTTAGCCCAGTGGGGTTGGGCCTTTTTCATATACTTAATGGCGGTGTAGTGTAGATATTGATATGCGTCATTGTCTTCAGTATTGGCTCGACAGAGCACAAAAATTACAGTTCCTAAGGAAAGATCAAAAGGTATTACTTACTGATAAAATAAGAGGCCTAGAAAATTTTTTAGTCTCCAGATCATTTCAGCAAGATCTCTTAGTAGAATAAAATGATTTTACGCTCTACATTTCAAGTTCTACATGCAGCAGCTATACGAAAATGCTATTGTTCGAAAGCTTAGCAATCCACAATGACCTGAAATAGCTACTGCTATCGTCCTGACATTGATACTTGCGTTTTCGCGTTGAAACTCAAAAACTGAAGTTGGATAGGTTCAAGAGAAAGTATTTGGCCTAAAAAAATCCATTCAGAGGGAGTATGCTTCATTATTATGGAAGCAAATAACTATTAAAAAGACAAGTATTCTTCATCGAAAATAAATCTGACAATTTTTTATTTGAACGTCTAACGAACTTAATTTGCAGCATTTGCTGCACAAGCCACTAGCATACTATAATAATGGTAGATTTACATATGATAGAAGCACATTGCAGATTAAAACGTGAGCAATTATTGTAACAACATATTAAAATGAGTTGAGTCTTGCACAAAATTATTCGCAAGTGCAAGATAAAACATCTTATATTAAATAGTTAAGTTTATAAATTATATTAAAAATTGTATATCGTTATGTAAATTATAAATTATGTAATGTAAGGCTTCAATGATTATATGTATGTATATTTTTTATCTTTTTTTTGTCTGTGAACTATAATAAATATATCCTGGTTGAGTGTTAGAGAAGGCCGTATGGCCTTAACTCTGCCAGGTTAAATAAATCATTATTATTATTATTATTATTATTATTATTATTATTATTATTATTATTATTATATCATATCATATTGGCATCTGGCACGCAGAAGAATAGGAAGTGACGTTTGGTCGTGGCAAGTCATCATCCAAAACAGACATAAATAATAACAATGGCCAAACGAAATTATTAATAACAGTTTGCTATACTACGCTATAAGTATGTATAAATGTAAGGACAAATTATATTCAAATCAAATTATATGGAATTCATTTTTTTTTAGTCTGTCACTCAGCTTTTGTAGCTTAGTATCATACTATATTTTATTTTTTCTAACGCCGCACATATTGACGTTTACGTAATTTGTGCCTCTGTTTACTTTATTGACGATTATGATGAACACTCTTGTTCTGAGATTGGGACACCCACTAAATTCGATTCTGTTCGCTCCGTATAGTAGGTTGACATGAGTGTGGAAGTAGCCAGGATAGAAGAATAAGAAAATGATATTTACGGCGAAATGAGCTCACGGTCCGGCACCGAACGTTACTCAGGATTTTTTCTTATTGTGTTGAGGGAAAACTCAGGGAAAAAATCATCAAGGTCACTTGTGCTACCCAGAATTCCATCCCTGCCCAGCTGGTTTCGCAATCACGCACTACGACCAATACTCCAAAGAGGTGAACAATATCATATGTCAAGCAAGAACTGAAAATTTCAAAACAACTCACATTCACATTTTCATTGATAATAAAAAATGTAGATTCCTTCATGCCATAGCCGCTCGCCTCAAAACAAAGAAGTCCGTCTTCCGATGTCAATAATACTACATGACTTCTGCGCAAGTTTCAATGTGATGACTTAGTGCATGATGTTTTTTTAATACCGTAACTAATTAAAATTTATTGAGCTTTCATTTGCATTTAACAACGTCTAAATATATTTGTCAAAATACAGACGTAATACTAAATCACTTATATACATATATGCTTCAGATATTTGGGAGTGTACTAAAAGCAGCGACATGAGCTGCTACCGGGAAGTAAGAAGGAGGATAGCAATGGTGAAGGAAGCTTTTAATAGAAGAAGGAACATCTTCTGCGGGCCTTTGGAAAAAGAACTAAGGAAGAGACTAGTGACATGCTATGTGTGGAATGTAGCATTATATGAGGCAGAAACATTGACATTAAGACAAAATGAAGAGAAGCGACTAGAATTAATTGAAATGTAGATATGGAGAAAAATTGAGCGTGTGAAATGGACAGACAGGATAAAAAACGAAACTGTGTTGGAAAGAATGGGTGAAGAAAGAATGATGCTGAAACTGATCAGAAAGAGAAAAAGAAATTGATGGGTCACTGGCTGAGAAGAAATTACCTACTGAAGGATGCAATAAAAGAAATAGTCACTTCAAAATACCAAACGCTTTTGAAGATAACCAGTATTTTGACCTCCTGAAAAATGTACTCAAATGGACATGTGGGGTTTCTGCATTCATGATTGATATACGTTGAGTAAATTTGCCTACCTAAATCAATATTACTACAGTATTCTAGGAGATACGATGTCATTTTGAGCACAGAATAATGGCTCATCAAGGTAATATTGTACACAGTGATCTTATCAGAGTAGTAAACAGAGGATTTGAAGACGTAAAAAAATTAGAACGAGATAATTTTAAGTGTGCTTATTAACACTAGGACCTATGCATATGGAAGGAGTTTGATGTGTGTGCAGATTTATTAGCATGGACTTGGACAACGTTAATCTTTAGATTCTCTTTCATAATGCTTTGAGTTTCGGCAGTGTACTGTGTAATTTATGAACAATATAGTGACGGAAATATTCGATATCACTGTTGTATAAAATACAACGGCATCCGTAATTTAATTTGTAGCAGCGTGTCTTTTAGTGAACTCAGAATTATTAATTCTAGCTGTTTAACAGCTATGTAGACGAATGATATTGAAAGCAAACAATATTGTGGTTGTTAACTAACACTATATTACCAATAATTTCATAAAACTTACAAAACAGTGTGATGAATAGCTCATGTATGTGTTTCTTAACTGAAACACAAGAAAATTAAGTGCAATATGATTTTTTAATTAAATTATAAAATACAATTTCAATAAAGTAAATATAAGCAGAACTATGAAATTACAAAAATTATTAATTAAATGAACAACAAAGTGAAACAGGATTGTATCAACTCAACTTCGTCAGCTGTTGTGATGTGCAGCCTTTTTCATATGTCTAGTCGAGAAATATAAGCTTTGCGACTAAATTCTTTAACGGGTCACTGTTTATTTACGCGTACATAATATTTTTTTTTTATGGATTTTATTAAAATTTCGCAATTCATGAACTAGATCTTCTCTTCAGGAATATATTTTTATATGAATGATTTATCACTGAATTGATTGGCAGAATCAGGTAAATATAAATCCGGTGCACCGCTGTGGAGTAACGGTTAGACAGTGAAATGAACGTGCCCTAGTTCAAACCCTAGTTGAGACGAGCTACCTGATGAGGTTTTATTCCGGCGGTTTTCCCTCAACTAATTGAATCATAATTGCTGGATAACTTTCGGAGTTGGACCTCGGACTCATTTCATCGTCATTAATTCACATATCTTCTTCTTCATCACCATCACCATCACCAATACCACAGCCCGGGTTAAGGGATTAGGCACAAGTTTACATCAGTAAAATTTTGGAAATACTCAATTTTTTTTTTCCATTACTGTATCACGTACAATAATGAAAATTGGTATATGTATAACGAATATATTCGTTCTTGCCAAATTATAAACATTTTTGTTTACAGCGATGAAACGTATCTTTTTAAAATATCTTCACCTATTTAAAAACATAGGGGACATGTAGTGTTTTCAAAATCTTGATCTGGTAACGATGGTACGGTATTTCATAATCACGAAGCACATCACGGTAATGTTGTCCAGCAAGTGTAATTGCACCACTTTCTTTAAAGAAAGTGATATCCAGTGATGAAACAAAATGGAAAATCATTGCAAACTGTCACTTTTAAATTACTAACTCCTTGTTGATTGTTGAATATGGATTAATGGATAACAAGATTCTGCATTTTTATTTTTACGCCACAGTTGAGTAGAAAGTCTGCTTGGTCCAAGACATTTGAACGAGTGAATTCTTGAATTCACTTGAATTTCAGTTATTATTCACTCATAAGAATAAATTTTAGCTGACTGCTTATATTCATGGTAAGTTTTCGTCTCTTTGGAAGATGATTTGAAGACGTGTCGACACAGGTGATTCTCCATTTTTCTTTTTCTAATTTTTTTAAGGAGCAGGAACTCGCAGGCATATATTGCAGTCTGGGGCTTATTATGCTTACTACTCCTGTTCTATGAATGATACTAGTAACCGAACGGCAGAGCTCTTGTACTAATATAGCACGTCGCCTCGTGATCTTAAGGGGTTAGGTACAACTTACAGCAGTAAAATTTTGTAATTATTCATCATTTTTTTCCTCCATTGCTGTATCTTTGTACAATAATTAAAATCAATGTGTATAAAACACTGTCTCTCTGCTATATTAAAAAAAAATAATTTTACGAATGAAAAAAAAATATATATATATATTTTTTTTTCAGAATTCAAAATGGTGGCAGTTCACTGTGCAGTGATAAAGCTTTTCTCTCATAACTCAAAAACTATCCAACGTTCTGTGATGAATTTTTTGTGTGTATTTATGCATGTCATATCTACAATATGATGCAGAATCACTTCTCTACCTTTAAGAGATAATCTGATAAAAAATAAATTAATTTAAACAAATGGTCAGATATCAGTAGGCTCTTCTAACACAAAATGAAAAAAAATATATATATTATTTATTAAGGAATGTAGTTGAAAGAGTATGATATTGTAAACATGCGTTTCAGCAATAAAATAAATAAATATATATATATATATACTTTTTTTTTGCCAAAGTTCAGAATGATGGCAGTTCACTGTGCAGTGAAGAAGCGTTCCCTCATAACTCATACACTTGCTAACTTTTTCATGTTCTCTTTCTTTTATTTTATTGCTGAAACGCATGTTTACAATATCATACTCTTTCAACTACATTCCTTAATAAATAATATATATATATATTTTTTTTTTTCATTTTGTGTTAGAAGAGCTTACTGATATCTGACCATTTGTTTAAATGAATTTATTTTTTATCAGATTATCTCTTAAAGGTAGAGAAGTGATTCTGCATCATATTGTAGATATGACATGCATAAATACACACAAAAAATTCATCACAGAACGTTGGATAGTTTTTGAGTTTTGAGGGAAAAGCTTTATCACTGCACAGTGAACTGCCACCATTTTGAATTTTGAAAAAAAAAAAAAATATATATATATAAATTATTTTTTTTTAATATAGCAGAGAGACAGAGTTTTATACACATCAATTTTAATTATTGTACAAAGATACAGCAATGGAGAAAAAAAATGATGAATAATTACAAAATTTTACTGCTGTAAGTTGTACCTAACCCCTTAAGATCACGAGGCGACGTGCTATATTAGTACAAGAGCTCTGCCGTTCGGTTACTAGTATCATTCATAGAACAGGAGTAGTAAGCATAATAAGCTCCAGACTGCAATATATGCCTGCGGGTTCCTGCTCCTTAAAAAAATTAGAAAAAGAAAAATGGAGAATCACCTGTGTCGACACATCTTCAAATCATCTTCCAAAGAGAGAAAACTTACCATGAATATAAGCAGTCAGCTAAAATTTATTCTTATGAGTGAGTAATAACTGAAATTCAAGTGAATTCAAGAATTCACTCGTTCAAATGTCTTGGACCAAGCAGACTTTCTACTCAACTGTGGCGTAAAAATAAAAATGCAGAATCTTGTTATCCATTAATCCATATTCAACAATCAACAAGGAGTTAGAAATTTAAAAGTGACAGTTTGCAATGATTTTCCATTTTGTTTCATCACTGGATATCACTTTCTTTAAAGAAAGTGGTGCAATTACACTTGCTGGACAACATTACCGTGATGTGCTTCGTGATTATGAAACACCGTACCATCGTTACCAGATCAAGATTTTGAAAACACTACATGTCCCTTATGTTTTTAAATAGGTGAAGATATTTTAAAAAGATACGTTTCATCGCTGTAAACAAAAATGTTTATAATTTGGCAAGAACGAATTTCTGATTAATTAATCAAATGAAACTGTGTTCTTAAGCAAGTCTACGTCACGAAAAATTTAGCTGATAGGCTAATTGAGTGCACTTACTCAGAACTGCTATTTCTAAAAGTGAAAAGAGGCTGCTACTTGCATTGAAAGAATATGACGGATATTGTTTATCTAGATATTCATAATTATCGTGAAAGTAAGAATTAATAGCCACAGGCGCAGCTCAGTCGGCTAAGACACTTGTCTGCCGATCCGGAATTGCGCTCGACCGAGGGTTCGATTTCTGCTTGGGCTGAATACCTGATTGGGTTTTTTCCGAGGTTTTCCCAAATGTAAGTCGAATGTCAGGCAGGCAACCAATGGGCGAATGCACAGCCTCATCTTCCTGTCACCAATTCTATTGACGCTAAGTAACCTAATAGTTGATACAGCATCGTTAAATAACCAATAAAAATAATAATCTCTCTCCTTTGTATACAAACAACTGTATTGCTTAAAACAACTGAAATAATGAGGAAATATGTTAGTAGGTCTATGTACACATACTTATTTTTGAAAAAAGTCTGTGTATGCAGTAAATTCTAAAAAAAAAAGTCCCTCAAAAAAAGAGCAATCTATTTATATCCAAAAAAATTGACAGCAGAACGATCTCACTGAAGAAGTAAAATGTATAACCAGCTAAACGCAAATTTTATGGAGGATAGTCATGTCAAGAGAATCGTTACATATCACGAAAACTGGCACTTTTCGTAAACATAAAGTTGGGAACAATGATTCAGCGCTGGCCAACAAGATAGAATCATCGTTAAAAATCAAGTTTGTACATTAATATTGTATTCCATATCGATGACTTTGAGTTGGGTACAAGTGAAAGTGATCTTAACGAACATCGTCGTACTGAAAAGCTCGAGCAACTTTATTATTTACTTTTGATCCAAAATGCTGTAAAATGGATCCTACAATAAGAAGGAATCTATAGATAGGAAATAGATAGGAAATTCGAGTCCAAATATTACTCAATTCAGCTGACCTTACATATGAAACTTACCATTTTTGGATCGATGATTGCATTTCTGCTTAAAAAAAATAGAAACAATAATAAGTGTATTCTTTGTGTTAGAACATAGGACTTGGTACTGAGTCGAGGTTGAAAACCATAAATTTTAATGAACTGCATTTCAGATTCAATGCTGTGCAATTTTCTACTTGGTTATTTAACGACGCTGTATCAACTTCTAAGTTATTTATCTTCGATAGAATTGGTGATAACGAGATGGTATTTGGGGAGATGAGGCCCAAGATTCGCCATAGATTACCTGAAATTTGCCTTACAGTTGGGGAAAATTTGGGAAAAATCCAACCAGGTAATAATCCCAAGCGGGAATAACTCACGCCCGAGCGCAACTCCAGATCAGCAAGCAAACCGCGCTACCGTCTGAGCTACGCCCGTGGCTCTCTGCATGTTACAACTTAGAAAAATAAATTAAGATTTTAAAACCAATACATTTGTCAACGAAACTATGAAGCAAAGAGCAACACTCAAGAAAGATAAACATTGCAGAAAAGACATCCTGTCAAGAAAAGTCGGAAACAGACTTATTCCATTATTTAAAATTATTATAACCGTTATTTCTGTAATTAAATTTTCATTTATAATATGTTTTAATCAACGAATCGAACACTCCTTATAAACTTATTTTTTTCTTATTTTGTTAAGATTAATTTTTCTTAGATAACTATATAACTGCTTCACCTCAGCGAGATAAGTTACTAATTATTCATAATTCCCCTCAAGGCGACGCGCCATTGAGTGCTTATAATTTCTAAAATTTACACTCTATCTTCTTGAAAATTCTAAATCTGACATTGGTAAAATACATGTGCAGAATTTTTCTCAAAATTTTTGTGTTAAAAATGTACCCAGAAAAAAATTATTATTCTTTAAATTTTTTTTTTTAAATTTGTTTGAAGAAACGTTTCGATTATCCAACTAAATTAATTTATTCTGAATTTAATGTATTTAATATTGAACAAATTTATAAGTATACGCTGTTAAAATTTTATCATAAAAATCGTAATAAGTTTGTATTACAGACACACAATTATGACACAAGACGAATTATTAATTCAACATTAGTAGAACCTAAATGTCTCACATCTGTTGGTCTAAAGCATAGCATAAATTTTGGCCCTCGGTTGTACAATGATTTAACTAAATTACACCCAGAACTTCTAACATGTAACCCACTAACATGTAACAAGAAAATTAGAAACGTGTTAATATCTTCAATTTGATTAAATAAATTTATAGCCTATATGTATGAATTAATCAACCTATATTATATTTGTATTCTATAATTTTGAAATATATATTAGTCCTACTTTTCACGTGCGATATTATTCTTCTCTAGTGTTAATATTATATTATATAATTCCATTTGCGCTGTAATTATATTTTAGTTCCTATTTTATTTTACTTATTTATTTTTATTATTATTATTATTATTATTATAATTATTATTATTATTATTATTATTTTAATATTATATCTGAACTGCGACCGAGAATGAGCGCTGCTCATTCGGTCTCAAATTTTGTTAATACTACTGTATCTTCTTTTTATATTGCTTGTATTATTTTATTTCTATTTCTCTTGTTTGTTTTGTAATTATATTATTTATTCTGTATATTTAAATCTAAATAAAAGAAATAAAACAAAATAAATACGCCCTCTTTTATTTCAAAATAACTTGTATTTTACTAAACATTTAATTTGGCTTCACATAAAGATAACCAATTTCCTAAAAGTTTAAAATGGAGCTGTATAATGAAATGGTACAGTGAGTTTTTTTCTAGTTATATAATACTTCATTGTTAAAAATGTTTTACTTTGAAAAATTGATTTTTTTTTTAACTTTTCAACTTTACTGCCCCACATTAAAAATCACAGCTTTCTAATCAAATGTATACATGGATACAGAATTTAATGCAGACCTGTTGTGAAGATGTATGCAATGTTTCATTACTCTAAGTATAGCCATTCATGAGATAAATCTAATTATTTCAAATGTAAAAAAAATCTGTGTCGCGGTAAAGTCACTTTAAAGTTTATAATATTCATTCTGAATATAGTAAAATAACCACTTACGTAGTAAAAATTGAATTTGTGACTCTGAGTAAAGAAAATTATGTTTTATTTAACGACGCTCGCCGCTGCCGAGGTTATATCAGCGTCGCAGGTGTGCCGGAATTTTGTCCCGCAGGAGTTCTTTTACATGCCAGTATATCTAGTGACATAAGCCTGTCGCATTTAAGCACACTTAAATGCCATCGACCTGGCCCGGAATCTAACCCGCAAGCTCGGGTATAGAAGGTCATCGCTATACTAACTGCGCCAACGAGGCCAACTTTGAGTAAAGATAGCGATCAAATCTTCACTAGAGTAGACCTATTCCTTAAGAAACCCTAGACTTTTTGACAACATGGTTAAAAATGAATAAAATGATGAAAATTGATCAAAACTCAGTAGCGAGTCCCATTAAATACAACTGATATTTAATATCCTCAAATTCTAAGGAGTCTCGTTCTTCAAGGCTGAGTTCTTACGTAGGCTGGTATCCCGTATGATCTGATAACGTGTTTGGGCTTCCTCAAATTTAAAACAATTGTCAGGTAATTCTATGGAAAATCGTAACTGTATGACAAATTCTTGCAGTAGTCACAGAAAATACGATTTAGTTATTACAAATTCCATCGGCGTCAGATAACTACGTAATTTTAGGCGTAGTTAAACAACCAAGAAATACACCTCCGAAATGGCATTTCCTCTCAATTATCAAGCATGTTTAGTGCCAGTAAGCACTGTAATTGTCGTTCGTCCCATAATTTGTTCAAATTACTGCCGAATACATATTATAATGTACAATTTATAAAAAAAGTATGCTTCTGAACTTAGACTCTTATTAAAACAATTATTCAAGGTAATTAATATATATTTATTTATGAAATTTCCTTGAGAAACTCTTAACTAAAATCATAAAGTTGTACGAAATGTTATCACAATAATAACTATTTAATATTTGATTGTCAAAAGGAGAAAAGCAGTGAAAATTTTTTAGATTGATTCTCATTAGATAAAGTTATATTTTCCAAACCGATAAGTGTCAATATTACACGATTTTATTAAACTTTAAGAATCGAAATAGACCTATTAACACTCCAATGAAAATATATAATGGAATACTGTACATGAGTTAAAGCTTTTCATTGGAGATTTCATAGAAAACACTAACAAATTCAGGAGAAATTAGAACTTCAATCCAATTTCAGACATTGCTAGTGTTTCCGCCCATGGTATAAACACAATCTACTGGAAAAATAATCTCGTCTCTTTCATTGATTCCTACAGAATGTACAGACTTTGAATCGGATTGAAATGGTTTACGCATCACTTGAACCCCAATTGAGAATTAAAAAAAATATGACTGTTATTCACACTGAAGTGCCTGGAGGCGGGACGCTGTCGAAAACGAAGCCAGAAACTTTTCCAGATAACAGCCCAGAGAAGTGTTCTGTACTTGCTGTTGTATTCTGTGGTGATTTAATTGCTTAACATGAAAATAAGCACTTCAATGTGCTTTATGGTGAAACGTCCATAACTCAATAACTAGAATTTCTGTACTAAATATTAGTAAAAATACAACAAAGTTATGTTTTTCCATTTTAAAACGCGTTTTTATATATAAAGAAAAAATGAGTGAAAACTCCTTATCATTATATTTTATGCAGTAAATGTTGTACGATGAACTTAGAAATATTTGCATAAAATTAAATATTGGTATGTAAATGAATGAATTATTGTCAGGCGAATAGTCTTGCTAAGAGAATTAGAGGCAGTGGCGTAGCGTCAATGTAAGCTAAAAAGCTTAGCTTCCCCAGTTAATAATAATTTCATAATAAACCTGCAGTTTATGAAGAAAATTATTTATTAATTTTAATAGAACTTAAATTTACGCATTAAATATTGTAATGCGGCAGCTCAGGATGATTTGTGATGCAGCAGTAAACAAGAAGCCTGCACACACCAGCTTCCAAGCAGACCGGTTTCTTCTGTGTAATCCACCCCGCAGATTTTCTATCCCTTCCTAAGCTACCCTAGTCGCAAGGCTCGCAAAGAAGCTAGCTTTAACATTTAAAATGAGTAGTTTCCGCGTTTTCCCTTTTCGTCAGTTGTGTTCAGTTGAAGTGTTAGTATGCATTGTGGCTAATATAATAAATAATGAGCGAAATAACAGTTCCTGACAATAATTTACTTGAATTTTTTAGGACAATTGTATTATCAAAACTGACTTACGAACAAAAGTGTGATTTAAAAAACAAATGACCGATTCCCTTGCTGTCAATGAAGGACACAACCAAAAGACAGACGCATACTTACGTAATGATACTAATATTGTGATTTCTCTAAGTATGACAGGGAGTGAGCTAATGTTATACGTATACGTGTATATTTGTTAAGAGATATGTGTAAACCGTGAAATCATATTTTATTACGTATCATTTGAGGTCATGCCTTATTGGTGTTACTTACGATGTTCCAACCAATCTTCGACTGCTGACTTGAAATTGACTGCCGGGTACTATTTATTTTAAGACTGTATTTTTGTAATACGTTTTCTCATATTGCATGAAAGACAACTTGAGTTAGCTTCCCCTACTCAAAATTTCATGCTACGCCACTGATTAGAGGTAAAATCTGTCGGACTTTTTCGCCGCCGTTGAATATTAATACTGAATAAACTCTGCAGTTGAAAGCGACGTTAAATTACAAACACCATTACTTGTGT
This sequence comes from Periplaneta americana, assembly GCF_040183065.1. Lineage (NCBI taxonomy): Eukaryota > Metazoa > Arthropoda > Insecta > Blattodea > Blattidae > Periplaneta > Periplaneta americana. The sequence continues at coordinate 102,836,228 of NC_091124.1, forward strand.
ACTACTATTAGTACTTATACTATGAACAGCTGCAAGAGCAAAATACAAATTTTCCGGGTTTGTCGTGTTGCTACCTCAAAAAAGCACTACTCATTTGATAATGTTGATTTGGACATTAATACAAGCACAGCATTAATTTTAGGTCCTAGTCATCAGTTTCATCAACACTAAGGTTAAACTAATTAGATTTTATTTGACTAGCGTCAAATTGAAGAATGTAATTTTTTAGTCGCCTTAATATTAAAACTGTTACATCAACATCACAAAGAAGAAATGATAATCCAACTTTGAAGACTCTTTATATTTATATGGAACATATAAGCCATTAAACTTTGTAGAAGCGAGGCTTTTAATGTACAAGTTTCTCATTGGTCAATCTTACTAATATTCATCTTCATGTGAAACATACTTATTAAGGCAATGCATCTGTGAAATTTCTAACTTCTACATTTTTAAATCAATTGAACTGAACCTTTTACCACATATTTCTTACAATGAGAATATGCAATACATAAATTTATGATATTCCAATTAGTTTACTTACAATTAATTTTTGGATTTTTTAAAATACTGAATAATAATTGTCCCAATATTCTTAGTTTACATAATTTTTCTTTAAATTTATAAATAACTTATTCCGGGTAGATGTATGTAAAATGTGACACATACTTTTTGTATTATTCAAATTCCTTTTTGATAAAAAAAAAGTATTTGGGATTTTAGTTGTTAATGATTCAATTTTTTAAAACTTATCACATCCTTAACACATCGTAATTTCAATACTTTCAATAGCAGAAGAAAACACACGTGTCAGTTTACTTCACATTTTACTTTTGTGGACTTCTATGCGAAATTTTACAGAGATTGGAGAAAAACTGCATTCATTAGAGCATTTTGAATGTTACAGAATGTTGAAAATTGGAAAATGGAGAAAACGAGTGTCAAATTACTGTACATCATGCTTATACAAAAACCTCTGTAGCTTTAAACTGTCCAGCACGATATGTTGGACATTAATCCTTTCTTTTTTGTTGCTCTGCAGATATTTTGGTCAATCTGAGTCTCTTTTAGTCACCTATGTGCTGATTTGTTAGAGAACTGCAATGATTTCGACGCTTGTCCCTTGCTTGGCTTAATTTCTTAGCACTGTCAATTATGTCCAGTCTAGTCACATCTTCCTTCACTTTCACAGTTACTTCAGACCCCATATTGAATACACTAACTACTGAAGTAGCTGTTATGTCACTCTCTTTCAAGGATCCAAACACCTCTTTGAAAACCTTTCCCATAAAAGACAAGCTTCCACATATATTATCGATATCCTTCCTTACTTTACAGGTCTATCACATACACTTTTCTCCTGCACAACAACGCGACATATCAACTGAATGAAAAATAAAATTAGTTAGAATGAAGAACAAAATCTGTCAGAATGACAGTTGAGTGTCCGTTTAAAGGGCTGCAGCTCCACGCACACTAGGTATCTTGAAATTCGTCCTGAGGGGCTTTAAAATGGCATAGGGTCAAAATTAGCACAGAATGAGAAAATTGAAACATTGTTTTATTTTTAGAGCTAAAACAAAATTTCCCTTTTTTAATGTTTTTTTTTGTTATTTTTACCGATCCATAGCTTTCACAATAACTTCGATTTTTCGTATTGCTGGTAGTAGCAGTAGTAATAGTAACAGTAAGACTTACTTCCCATTTCAGTTTCGTTGATAGGCATGTCCCTCTACTCACACTCTCTACCATCTGTGAAGGGGAAGATGCTACTGTCCAGCTCACAAACGTTCGACTACATCCATATGACTTCACATTACCCATACTCATTGAAAAAGGGTATTGTTCGTCCCCTTCCTAAAATTAACCTACCAGTAACTCCTAATGGCTATAGACCAATTAGTATTCTTCCTGTTCTTTGAAAAGCTTTGGAGCGAATTGTGCAGAAACAACTGAAAGATTACCTCAATACTCATAATATTCTTGACCCTTAACAATCCGGCTTCAGAACGGGACATAGCACAAAGACTGCACTGTTTAAAGTGACTGAGGATGCACGTGAAGCTTCAGACAAACAACAGATCACAATACCAACACTTTCAGACTACTCCAAAGCCTTCGATACTGTAGAAATTGACTAATTGCAAAATTAAGAGCAGTGCATTTTTCTGATAATGCTTTAGCGTGGATGGACTCCTACCTTCGTGAACGCCAACAGTGCGTGTCTATTAATATAATCGTTATTCCACTTGGCGTACCACGAAAACTGGCGTACCACAAGGCTCTGTGCTAGGACCATTACTATTTTATATTTATATTAATATTTCTTGTAATCTAACATACTGCCGATACCATATTTATGCTGATGACATGCAAAATCTGCATACTCGACCTTACTATCTAAATAACGCTGTAATTAAACTTAACGATGACGTGAATTCAATATCCTTATGGTCGAAAACGTACGGAATTAATTTAAATGGAAGTAAGTCGCAGGCTATCTTAACAGAACATTAAAGATGGAAGTGTGACAAACAAAATTCGCCACGGATAATTTAAATAATATTACTATTCCATACAGCTCAAGTGTGAAGAATTTGGGCATTAAAATGGATTGTCACCTGGAATGGAATGAACAAGTGAATTACACCTCTAAAAATATTTTCGATTATGCACTCAGTAAAGCGACAGAAGCACTTTGTTCCTGATAAACTAAAATGAATCCTTGTAAAAACACTCGTGATGCCACACTTCGACTACTGCGATGTTATATTAAGTAGGCTAAATGTAAATTTGAGCAGCAGGCTACAACGTGTGCATAATCCGTGCGTCCGTTACATTTGCAATATTCGTAAGTATGATCATGTTTCCCCGTTTTTTCAAACTCTGCCTTGGTTAAGGCTAAGCGATCGACGAGCCCTACATTCTCTTATTCTCATATTTCAAATTCTACGCACCGCTACCCCAATCTATTTGGCTTCCCGTTTTCAAAATTTATCCGCATATCACCAGTTAAGTACCACGTCTCATCATAACAATTTACTCATTATAACTGACCGTAAGACATCTTTATATTCATCATCCTACACAGTTTCAGTTGCTAGATATTGATCTCGCTTCAGAGTGATGTAAGGGGCTGTTGGACAATAAGTTCATTTAGGTCAAAATTACAAATTCTTGCTTAATAGATTAATTACTGATTAATATTTTTTTTTACTTACGATAAAACTAACATTTGTCCATTATTACTATTACCATTAATTTCTCTAAATAAAATACAAAACCTCTAATGGCAAAATCTCATTACATTAATATTATTCTCATGTATAATTATGTTTTAGATTTATATTTTGCTCCCTATAATGTAATTCTAGTAAACTAGTGTTAAATTAATTCTCATCATTTAACCAACTAGTTATCTCAACTTAATTATAATTCATTACATATTTTATATAAACTGAATTGAATTACATTAACTCATAAATAAAATTACTTTTTGTATAGGTTTTATCTTAAACTAAATAAAAAATGTACTAGTCGTTAAAACTTATCTGAAGAATATTGCTGGAGAATATTTAGTGTATTGTAAATATTTATAATTTAAATATGTTGTCGCTATTGCACTGATTAAGGCTGGTTGAGTGGTAGAGAATGCCTTATGGCCTTAACTCTGCCAGCGAAAATAAAACATTCTATTCTATTCTAATTGATTTCCAATACCGTGACAATATTTTATTACTACAATTTTTACTGATAATCTATATTTGGAAGTTTATACTAAGCATTTGTATTTCATTCATTGCTATCTATATCAAATTGCATATTAAAAAGCTACTGACAGCGGAAGTTAATGTTTTCTTCACCGTTAGTTGCTACTCTACAGTATACACAATGGGACATCTTCACTGTGTCACTCCCCTCTCACTTCATAATACAAACTCACAGTCCTTAATTTAATTAAGCGAGAAATGCACTAAAATATACTTAAATATGCAATTCTCAAACAACTGTGTGGCTGTATTTTATATTCACTTATGTATTTTATTTAATATTTTATTTTATTGTATGTACAGCTTGGAGGGTGCAGGCATAAGAGGTAACAGCTACCGCTCTGACGCTGACAGATCCAGGGCAAGGAGAGTGGGAAAAAATGCCTTCACATCCTCGCAATTTGTATGAAATATCGTTTAGTAGTAGTATTAGTAGTAGTAGTAGTAGTTAGTAGTAGTAGTAGTAATTAGTAGTAGTAGTAGTAGTTAGTAGTAGTAGTAGTAGTAGTAGTAGTAGTAGTAGTAGTAGTAGTAGTAGTAGTAGTAGTAATAGAATTTCATTTAACAATGTTTCCAATTACAGCGGCTATCTGAAGTTGAAATTGAACTTGGGAAAAAATGGCAACAAATTTTGCCTGGAAATCTGTATTATAATGATAGGATTCTTTCACTCGTCTTAAATATAAGACACAGGAACCACATTTTACTTCCTTCCTAAGGAAGCCATGCCAAAGATTCGTCGCCTTCGACCGGATTTTAAATCACAAACCTCAAATCCAACGGCTAACATCGTAATTTCGCAGTGCAAGTGGAGTCGAGAAGACTCATTCGTCTGCTGGTCAATGACAAAGGCAAGTCAAGTCCGTAGGAAGAGACGCCACTAATTCTAATCTGCAAATTAAAAGGTTGTCTGTCCTTTCATAATGCGACTCAAGACGAGTAACCTCGCCCATGTAATGGGTATTTATAGATGCTGAACCAGGGCATTTACGTAGTTTTATTAGAAATTGGGGAACTTTATAGGGGATGACATATAGGTCCGTGGCCCATTTCTCTTAGGGCTCATCCCGACATTTGCCTTAGCGCCTTAGTAAAACCACGGAGATATCTTAGACAGGATGAGTTGTCTCAATATAAAAGACTAGCCAATTGGCTCTTAGGTAAGGGGTCGATTGAATTATGACTTGAGTCTGATGAATCGTCTCAATATAGAGACCAACCAATTGGCTCTATAGTCAATCAATTAGGATGAGATAGGCGAGAGGGCATAGATGTAAAATAATTATTAAAATTAGAGGAATTACCGAGATCAGGGGGAAGTAAGTGCAGGCCCGCTCTCTCTAGCTGTCAAAAGCTATATTTATACGCCTGGGCCTGCCCCACGTGACTAGTGACGTCACGTTTGGAAGAGAGGGTGGAGGCAAGCGCCCTCTTGCAGGTTTACGCGGAAACAAGTGTCTGGGGGTGCACTGGATTGGGCTCCTATCCGACGGAGAAAATGTAGCATCATAGCCATCCTCTCAAGTAAAGGGCGAGGGAAACAGGATACTGCTGGCCGCTCCAAAATTAAACCAAATAAAGTTCACAATATTAGAGGTAGAGCTTCAAGGGTCACAAATGAAGGAAACACAACAAGCAGAAAGTGATTGACTGAATGAAGTACTGGGTTTTATTGAATAAAATTTAGTTTAATTCTGTTTAATTAGAAGTTAAGAAACCAAAATAACTCAGTGAAAATTCTTCTATAATATCAAATTCCTATACCCTAATGTTTCTGTTTCAACTGTAGTGGGCAGTGAATATTGTATGTTGAACCTTGTTTGATATTCGTGAGGCTGCAACACTCACAAGACGTTTTCTTTCCTTATAACAAATCTATCAACTCATTGCATTGTTAACGCTTGGAGTATAAATTACAGTACATAGGTTTTCATTTGATTGAATTGGTTGAAAGGAAAGGCGTAGCTAATTTGAAGCCAACATAAATGTTTCAGTAATTGAAAAGTTTAAAATTACCTGATAATAATACCTTCTTACTCATCAAAATCTCGAGGAGGAAAGGAGTCTCAAAGGGAAGTGGCACGCCAATTTATTTCGGATTCAGGAACTTCTCGCGAGTATGAAAGAGACCTGCTAATTATTCCAAGTAGCAATTATCACCGAGCAGTATGAAAGGAGAGGCTAATTAATTATTAAGTCCTTTTATTTTCGTCCCGTCGAATGAGAGAGAAGAGAATACATATCCCGAGTCACGTTTCTGTGATCGCTGCCGTTCTTCCAAAGCAGACATTCGTACAATCACGTGAGTAGCCCAACAAAGAGTTCCCAACACCAGAAGAAAAGAATGAATAAGTTGCATTAATTTTACTTCAATTGGGTCGTGTTACAAGGGAAAGATTTTTCTTTCTTTTTATTTCCTCGTTATGGCAAGTAAAGAGAGATTACTGAGACGTGACTAAAAAGTTCTGAGATTTGGACAGAATTAGGATTTCGGAGTGACACAGATTGCAAATTAATTATTTTTTACACAACTTACATTTTGAAGTATGAATTCATTACTTTAAGAAAAGATGAATGACCGACAACTAAGTAAGATAGGACTGAAATTCAAGGCCACAACAAGAAGATCGCTGGTAATAAGTTCAAAACGATGAATCATTTGCCTTCTTCTTCTTTATAAGTTGAGATTGAGTCCTATATTTTTCAAAGGCTTTAATTCATTGAGAGGCAAGTGACCAACTGTTGTGCTAATGTTTAGGTGATAGACCTTAAAAGTCTTGCTGGGGTCAGGTTTTCCTAACATAGAGATTTTTGGAAAGCGATCATCAGACATCCTTCATACTTGAGAGTCATTTGTGAATATATGTAAAGAGGATTTATAATTTTCAAAGATGAATTAGACACCGGCGTAGCTAAGTAGGTAGAGGCGCTTGTCCTCTGATACGAAGTTGCGTTTTTACGTTGGTTCGATTCTCGCTTGAGCTGATTATCTGACTGGCTTCCTTCTCGAAGTTTTCCCCAACCGTATCTGGTAATCTATAGCGAAACCCCGGGGCTTCATCCCGCCAAATACCATTTCGCTATCACAAATTGTATCCACGATAAATAATCTAGTAGTTGATGCCGCGTCGTTAAATAACCAACTAGAAAGAGAGATGAATTATTTTCGCACTGAGCGATGTGTTCCGACTTCAAGGTCATCTGATTTGTTTGTTTGTTTTTCTTTTTTTGAAAAATAAACCTTGTGGCCCGTGTTTTTTCTTTACATGAAAAATCGGAATGTACTGTCAGTTTAAAACTTAAGGTCTAGTGGTTATCTTTCGCGTTTACCATGCTACATCACATCAACTACGCTACAAACATCAGCATTTGAAAATTTAGTTACACAGATACAAATAGTGTTGTGTCTTGGGGAAATCGAACACTTCACATTTTCAGAAATTGTCAGGCACTAGTTTGTAAAAGTCACGAGCTGTATTTATCGGATTCATCTATCCACCAAAATCGTCTCCAATTCAAAATCTGATGCACCGTGCGTAATAAAGAAACTGAAATATCGAGTAGATGCACAGCAAGAAACTTCTTGTTTCTTCAGCTAGAAGCAACTGAGGAGGGATCTGTGTGTTTTTATCGGTATTCAGAAGTCTTGCCTTTCACACGTTTTTGTTTTCAAAAGAACAAAAAGTAAGAAATAGCCGGTAATCAAACCCAGAATTTCTACTCGAAAGACGCGTCACTAACCGGTTGAGCTATGCATTCGATAGTATAATGATAATGTATTGCAGTATATCTATTGGCGTGCAGTGACTTTTAACTAGGATTTACGCCCTTTAGAAGCAACCTCGGCATATTTTCAAGGTTGTTTCTTATTCTCGTTTTCATGAACTTTGAAATGAGCTGAGTTATATCACATTAAAATGTGAAATGGATGTGATGAAGAGTTTCCCTTATCAGTATACTAAATCTGCTGTGTAGCATGAAACACTACGAATACAAATATTTACGTTGACAAACTAACGAAAATGAAGATAACCTTCTTTGCTTCCGACAACCCTGCTGTTCTACATATATTACTGAATTGGGAAACTGAGGTGGGTGAAATGAAATTACTGTTTAAACAGACAACATAATGTTAGCTCTACGATGACGTCAGCCGCCTCCAACTATACACTTTTACATAATAAAATACATGCGCACTTCAAGCACTTTCGCTTCCCTTATCGAAGTTAAATAACGTTTTTTCGGACCATTACTCTCTGCGCCGCTACGTTATTGAGAAGTCTTTAAACAAGGAAGAAATGGTCCCAGAAGGAACGTAATCACTCGGGCAGGACGTAGACCCTCCAATATATTCATGTTCTTCTTTACGAAAAGAGCGGAGGCGATTCGTGAGGTAAAGAATCAGATTTTCTCAGGCATAGAGGAGTGTGATAACGGTATCTTCTTAAGGACAGTAGAGAGCGGGAGATGATCGCCTGAAATGTGTAACACTATAACTGTAAGAGTATGACAACAACAATTACCTCGAGCACAAAAGAGTGTGGGAAGTGAGATCGCCTTCAAGTGTGGGAAATTACGCCTGGGATATAATAACATTATAAAATATTTAAGGTGACCTTAGGGGAGGCCGAGACATAGATCGGAGGATAACATTAAAATGGATTTGAGGAAGGTGGGATATGATGGTAGAGACTGGATTAATCTTGATCAGAATAGGGAACGATGGTGGGCTTATTTGGAGCGGCATGAATCTCTGGTTTCCTTAAAAGCCGTACGTAAGTAATAAAATATTTAAGAATGATATAACAACTACAATAACTCGACTACAGAAGAGTGTGTAATCTCCTTAAACATAAGCTTATTAGACAAAAGCAACTGTAAGAGCAAGGCAACTGCAATACCTTGAGCACAGAAATGTGTGAGGAATGAACGCCTGGAATATATAGGCCTACTGTAAGATTACAACAACTGTTAGGGTTATAGTAACTGAATTACCTAAAGTGTGAGAAATGAACGCCTAAAATATAATTTTATAGCACTGTAGAGTATGACAACTGAAATACTTTTAGCACAGAAGTGTATGGGAAATAATCGCAAGAAATATTAAAAAAACAGAACTTCTTTCACAACTATAATACAGGGTGTTAAAAAGAAGTATTCAATATTTTAGGAGGTGCTAGTATGCATCAAAACAAGAAAAAAATACTTAATAAGCATGGGTCCTACAACACATACTTTCTGAGATCTGAACACTTGTTCATAGGACGTGCTCAATGTGACGTCCATTCACAGAAATGCATTTATCTTCCCTTCGGCGAAGGAATCACGCACTATTTGAAATTGACCTCGTTGTTCTTCATAATCAAAAGTCTAGGGGATTTAGATTTGAGTAACGGGCAGGCGAAGGTGTGGGGCTTCCCCAATAAATCCAGCGGTCCTAACACATCAGCGTCAGGTATTCATGCTCATTGCGGAAAAATGTGCTGCTGTGCCATCACGCATGGAACACATCTGTAGTCTTTACTCACATGACACATACTCCAGCAAGGTAGGCAATACGTTAATAAGGAAGTCCTGATAACGAGCCCCTCTGTGGTAGCACGTTTGGTGCCCTTAATCTATCGCCAATAACGCCTGCTCATAAGTTGATTGAGAATCGGTGCTGATGCCTTATTTCTTCAAGTGCATGGGAATTGTCATCAGCCCACCATGCTGATTACGAAAATTCACAACACCATCTCTGCAGAACCCTGCTCATATTCGCAACCGAACTTTTCTTTTCAGTATTCCTTGCGACGTATCAGTTTTACATGCCACGGCTGTCAACTACGGTATGATTATCTGGTAGCCTGCTGTATTGTAGGACAGAGAAATGAATTGCCATAAATGCACATCACACTGAGCACCTCCTATGAACAAGTGTTCTGATCTTAGAAAATATGTGTTGTAGGACCCATGTGTATTAGACATTTTTTCTTGTTTTGATGCATACTATCACCTCCTAAAATATTGGATACTTTTTTTTAACACTCTGTATATCAAGCACAGCAGAAAATGTAAGACTATAGCAACTGCAATATCGCCTGTAAATATATATATATATATATATATATATATATATATATATATAGCAATTGTAAGAGTATGACAACTTTACTACAATTGCTCGAGCACAGGAGTGTGGAATATGATCGCTTTGGATATATAAGATTACAACTGTAAGAGATAGTAATATAGCAACTTTAAAATTGTGGCAACTACAGTACGTCGAGGATAGACAATTATTGTGGAAATTAACCGTCTGGAAAATGTAAGACTTTAGCAACTGTAAGAGTATGACAACTTTACTATAATATCTCGAGCACAGGACAAACACGGCTCGAATAATTAGTAGACTAACTCGAGTTGACAACCGGTTGCTTGCGAGCACGTTCTCGTGTATTCGAGTGGAGCGCCTCACACGGCTCGACCAAAACACGACTGGTTAGCGAACGGTTGCGTGCAACTAGGTATGCAGGTCGCAAACCAACCTTAGTCGCACACTTGTATTGCCTTCGGTATATCGTGCTTGCTTTTGTGCAGTACGGATGAACAAATAGCAAACATCAAATTCGTAGACGTTAAAAAACACCCCGTGCTATATAACTACAAGCTGTCAGGGAGAAGGTCTACCTTAGAAAGGATTTAACTAAAAAAGCGTAGAGCGAAGGGGCAAAACAAGTCAAAATGACAGGTATGTATTTTTTTATTTTTGAATTTGAATACACTTCTGAATGAACCGAAAACTAAAAGAATTAAAATAATTCTTATACATTACATTTTTCACATACCTATTTGTAGATCGTCTTGGCAAATGAGAGGTGTTCACTATGGCGTAATATGCAGTATAGTTTGATGTAGCGAATTTACATAACAATGAAAGAAAGTAATTAGCTATATAATTTCTTAAAGCATTTGCGAAAGAAACAGCATTTATTGTATGTTTTGCACTGGTATATTGCATTATTTTGATGTGTTACTAAGTAGTTAGCCACTTCAGGATGTTGTTGCAGTTGCGTCGTGTGTAGTCAATCCCTTGTCGTTTGCAGACGTAATTATAAAGAATGCAAACAGCTTTAACAATATTATTGACTTTTTACATTGTTCGGCATCGTATGGGACAGTTAAAAGCTTGAAACTTTATAACTTTCATTGCAAATGCACATTCAATAGTTCTCCTTCCCCGGCTCAATCTACAGTTTAAGATCCTTTTCACATTGTCTACGATTCTCTTGAATATGGCTTGTTAATGAGAATGCTTCGTCTCCAACAAAATAATAAGGAAGCAGACTCTCTTTTTCATCATGCTTTAATTTAGAGGGTAAATGAATGTCAAGACCTCCTTGTGTTTTCCCCAATGTTTGCAAAAGACGAAAAATGCATCCATCACTATTTCTTCCAGCGTAACCTGGTTCAATTTTATTTTCAACAAGCCATCTGAATCTCAGTATTCGAAAAGTACGAGAGAATGACAGGATGTGTAATTGAAGTTATTTTAACTGTATTACGAAAATTTTTTGGACGTATTTGCCGTCGAATGGCTCAATACAGCTGCAAAGATTCCACAAAGACTCAAAACGATCACCTATGATTTTCCAATGCTCTTCTTTCGTGGATATATATAAACTTCACTCAACACGCCCCAATTTATTTTTGTTTAAAGTAACTTTAAATTTACATTTTACAACATCTTTTGTGTAATAAGATATTAAAAGAAAACTAGCTTACTTTAGAGTGATTAATATTCTTTCCTCCGCACTCACTCATTCTCGCATATTTGCGTTCCTCTGAAGAAAGGCAGGAGCAATCATCTGTACTAACTCATTGCAGTTCCTTAGCTGCTACAAACAGGCTGCAGTTAATGTTATTTTCTATATAAAGTTGAACCCAAAATCTCTTCCATGTCAGTGTACGATGTTGTCAATAGTACCACGTCTTCTCCCTCACTAAAGTCGGTATTGAACATGTTGTACAATCCACTCTACATCATGTAAAATGTTCTGGTTCTCACTACACTAGAAAAGCTTTTTTTTCAGCAGAGTGCCCGTAAGTGTCGTACTACAGTACCAACTTCAGTAGCTCCGCGTGCAGAATACAGTATCTACCAGTTGCTAACAAGTTGAGTTTCACAATAGTTGACCAACTCGCGTTACTAACTATTCGTGTGTGGACGGTCTAAGAATATGACACTTGAATACCTCGAGCACAGAAGAGTCTGAGAAATGATCTCTATAACAACTATACGAGTGTGGGAAATAATGGCCTGAATCATATAAAATTATAGCAACTGTAAGACTAATATAACTAGAATATCTCGAGCACCAATGCCACAAGCACAGAAGAGCGAGGAAAATGATCGGCTGAAACATATAAGACTATGGCAATTGTTAGAGTTTGACAATTAGAATACCTCGAGCACAAAGGATTGTGAATACTGATCGCCTGAAACGAATAAGACTACAACAACTATTAGAGAATGACAATTACAATACTTCTAGCACAGAAGAGTGTGAGAAATAATTATGACTGTACGAATGTGGGAAATGATCGCCTGAAATATATAAGACTATAGCAACTGTAAGAATATAGCAACTAGAATGGGCTACCTCGAGCACCAATGTCACAAGCACAGAAGTGTGTGGAAATGATCGCCTGAAACATATAAAACTATTATAACCGTTAGAGATTCACGACTACAATACCTCGAGCACAGAAAAGTGTGGGATATAACGATTGTAATATTATTGCAACCAGAATAACTCGAGCATGAAAGAATAAGAGAAATGATCCCTCGAAATACATGTAAGACTATATAGGGTAAACATTGATAATTGCGTGATAATTTCATGAAAATTAATTCATAATGAAAATGTGTAAATATATCCTTATTTCGATTTTTTCATCTAAAGGACGATAATTTGCTGTACAAATCTGGACACGTAAAAGATTGGACACGTTCTTGAACAAGTTCCAAAAACCACTTTTACAACTTAAGCTAAAAGATTGGTTATTTCGTGATAACCTTGGTAATTTCGTGATATTACATTGATAATTTCGTGAGGGGTAGAAGAATTGTGTAAAAATTCATTAAAGTCAAATGAAATTCTCATTTATTGTTACAAGACTTCAAACATAGTAATGCCGCCTAATAGTCATAGCAAGAAAACATAGACATACATATCAACACATAATAAGAATGAAATCAAAGTAAAAATTGAAATTGAAAAGGCATCTTCTTTGCCCTGAAAGGGTGAACACTATTATTACGAACTTTACTATAGCCTATATTACTAGGGTAACTCCAAAAGTAATGCATAACATTTGTTTAAAAATTATATTTTTATCCTACAGCTTTGCTATTTTCACAGAATGTAGATACATCCTTTAGGAACAAAATGTCATTTTTCTACATAATCCCCGGCTCTTTCAACTGCCTTACGTAACCTAGGAACGAGGGTCTGTAGACCAGCACGATAAAAGTCTGGACCAACACGTCTGAGCCATTCTTTAGCAGCGTGCACAAGGGAGTCATCTTCTAACCTCGTTCCGCGAAGGGATCCTTCAGTTTACCAAAGAGATGGTAATCGCACGGTGCCAGCTGAGGACTGTAAGGCGGATGTTTCAGTGTTGTCTATCCGAATTTTCTGATCTGGTCTGTGGTCTTGTGACTGACATATGGCTGTGCGTTGTCGTGCAATAGCAGAACATCGTGCTTCTCCCGATGGAGTCGAACACAACTCAGTCGAGCTTGAAGTTTCTTGAGAGTTGCCACATACGCGTCAGAATTAATAGTGGTTCCATGTGGCATGATGTCCACAAGCAAGAGTCCTTCTGTATCGAAAAACACAGTAGCCATCATTTTTCCTGCTGAAGGTGCACTTGTGAATTTCTATTTCTTTGGTGAATTTGCATGGTGGCACTCCATTTTCTGCCTCTGTCTCCGGTCCAAAATGATGGAGCCATGTTTCATATTCTGTCACAATTCTTGCAAGTAAGTCATCTAGCACTTATCTCATTGACACTTAGCATGGGAACAAATCAAACAGAAGCTACACTGAACCCATTGCGTCCCCTTTTTCTTTTTAGTTATCACATATTATCTTCAGATTTCTAAAATTCGTATTCTAATACAATTTTTAAAATAGTATAAAATGTAACGCTTAATACTCAACAAAATTTCGCCTCAAACAGCTAAGATTTCTATCAGTAAAGATAAGCCTATATGGCGACTACAGCTGTATCTAAAATTCCAAAAACATTTCCTAAAATTTCATTAAGATATAATAAATCATTGTACCAAATATCGTATGCTTACCTTTAGTAGTAAGCCTGTAATGTAATTACAAACATCCACAAAATTTGTACGCCTGAGAAGTCGACGCTAACTTGCTCTCTCCAAACATAAAAGGTCATTGAAGCAGCTACAATAGTGACACAAAGCGTAGCTGTATGTTTCTGGTAACTGGACAACATATGCAATCGCTTGGAGGAAATTTGAATCTCGTAACACCATTGGTTAGTTTACGAAATATCAAAGAAAAAGTATCACGAAATAACCACTGCCACGAAATTACCAATGTTTACCTATATATAATTTACTGGTAATAGCCTATGACAACTGGAATACTTTGAACACAGAAGAGTACGGAAAAAAATCATCTTGAGCACAGAAGAAGTAGATAGTAAAATAATTGGATCCAAGAGGAAAGAAAATTATGGAAACTGGGTCTCCTCAAGGATACAAAAGTGTGCGGACGCGCTACGTCAGAACCAGAAGAGCATGGAAACAGGATCAGAGGATAGGAGAATTGTATGGATAATGAATAATCTTCTTCTGTAAAACATTTCGATTTCAAGTGATTGTATAAATTATTTAAACAGTACAAAATAAATATAATAATTGTTTTCTTTTTGTTGTTGAAAATGATTTAATTTTATCCTGTGGTTACAAATTCAGTGAACCAGAATTCGATTTCCGCCAGAAAATTAAAAAATAAATGTTTCTTTTGTTCTTTGTTTGTCCTGTGTTGCCTTAAGCTGTCACATTCCGCCATGATGATTCCATCACCGTCAGGTCTCTACTTTCAATTATTGATTTTGATTCACTATCATCGTTGTAGTCAGCACAGAATGGTAGATTTTAGTCACTATCAGCAGGCATAAACCTCACTTTAACAGGTAACTATGAAGTTTGTTTATGTAGATAACTACTGGCACTTCTATAATAAAAGACCAGTGTTTCTTGTCGATGAAGTCATATCAGCCGTTGAACATTTTTGTATTCTATAGGACAACACCCCGAAACTAAGTTACATGTTCAGATTGAAAGTCTTTAATATCAGAGTAACTCCTAATTTCTCGCACGTTATCAGTGTTAGTTAATGAATTGTCGTTAAAACAGCCAACACAAACGAAAGTACGTAAATCAATGGTTTGTCATTTGAATATCCAGCTCATCATAATCTTCATCGTCGTCATCGCCAATGTCACTAGTATCATAATCAACAATTGTACATAAATTTCCAGGTTTGAGTCCCTCGACCATTCCTAGCCCACAAATGAATCGTGAATTGCAGAAACCCCACATGTCCATTTCAGTAAATTTTTCAGGAGGCACAAGAAACTGATTATCTTCAAAAGCGTTTAGTATTTTGAACTGAATATTTCATCATCATTTTCAAATTAAATATTAGGCCCTAGTGGATCTGTTACTATCTCCCGCCAACGCTTCACAGGACGTCCCAAATTCCTGTGACCTCGTAGAGTATAGGACAAAATCTGCTTAGGTATTCTGCTTGTGGCATCTGTTCTACGTGAAGTTACTTTTTAAAGCATAATAATTTTATTTGTTCACATACATGAACTTTAATTTTTTCTTATTTTCTATAAAAATCTAAATTGCCTGGACATGTTTGGTTTCTATAATTCACGACTAGTAACAATAATTTTATTGCTTTAAAACAATTTTAAATGAACAAGAAGAAGGAGAGGACATTTCTTTTATCTTATAAAGAAGTTTAAATGTATAAGCCAAAAAACTGAAAAAAGTACATAAACAAAAATGAAATTTATGTGACTAGTAGCTTATACCCTATACATAAATTTCTTTATCCTATCAAAAAGAAAGGAAATCAATCTATTATTTTTACTTCCAAATAAGAGCGTATTATTCTGTTAGGCCTACTACTCCAACATCTTTTTACTAGTTTCTACATGTAATCATGATATTACATTTTATAATATAGACTTGGTTATTTTCTTCAACCCACTGACGTCACATATGTAACTCACATTTTTAACAACCATATTTGTTATATTTTAATCAATATTTTATTATTGGTTTATCAATCTATGCCTATGTGTATAATTAAGGGTAGTATTTAAAGAAAAAACAAATTTTTGGAAAGTGTTCATTGTGTGTTATTTATTAATACGAGATTTGATGATGGCATTTCATGACGAAAACGTTCGTCTCTTTTAAGTTCGACAATACAGGTTGTTAAAAAAAAGTATCCAATATTTTAGGAGGTGATAGTATGCATCAAAACAAAAAAAAATGTTTAATATACATGGGTCCTACAACATATACTTTTTGAGATCTGAACACTTGTTCATAGGAGGTGCTCAATGTGATGTCCATTCATGGCAATGCATTTCTCGGCCCTACAATACAGCAGAGTACCAGATAATTAATCGTACCGTAGTTGATACCCCTGGCATGGAACAGTGATACCCTATGTCGCAAGAAATATTGAAAACAAAAGTCTGGTTACGGATATGAGCGGTGTTGTAAATTTTCGTAATCAGCATGTGTAGGCTGATGAAAATCTCCATGCAGATGAAGAAACAAGGCATCAGCACCGATTCTCGATCAACTTATGGCCAGGCGTTCTTTATGATAGATTAATAGGACCATACGTGCTACCACAGAGATTAACTGGGGATCGTTATCAGGACTTTTTTATTAACGTATTAAAATAAATTTCAAAGAATGCGTGATTCCTTACGTCGAGGGGCATAGGAATGCATTGCCATGAATGGACGTCACACTGAGCACCAACTATGAACAAGTGTTCAGATCTCAGAAAGTGTGTGTTGTAAGACCCACGTTTATTAGACATTATTTTTTTTGTTTGGATGCATACTAGCACCTCCTACAATATTGATACTTTCTGTTAACACCCTGCATCTTCCATTCCATTTTTATGTCCTAACTTAGTGAATTGAAGGTTTATAATAAGAGGTAAGTAATTTCATGGAAATAAACAATAGATGTATCCATTTCGAATTTTTTTAATTTGTAAAAAATTGCACAGATTCTGCAATTTCCTGCAATTCACGGTAACTTATTTGTATTGCCGCTGTGGATTGGACAGTGAACACTGGACGCTGGGATTCCTGCACTACTTGACAGGCCTATTATGAATATTACAACCATATGAGAAACTGAATTTGAGAAAACTGTGACTTGTGGGGTCTCTGCACTTTTATTCGCAATTCAAATAAAATTCTTTGTAGCTACTTCATTACAATCTGCCCAAATATATTAAACTTTCTGGCTTGTAATGTGTAATTTCCTTTGAATTTTCATACATTCGACTTATTTTGTCCTTATTTTTCATTTGCTCGCGTGGTTTTATCCCAACTATAATCCTAAATTAGTATACTTCGGTAGAATATTATTTTGGTAATAAATGTATTACTATTTTCTTGTTAGTTTATGATAGTGTCCAAGTATGTGCAACATAATTTTACATATAAGGTGTCACTGAGGCCCTCAAACTGCAATACACACTTTACAGCAGCTCACAATTGATAGACACAGTCAATCAGTGTAGCAAAAGCGTAAATAATTCCTTATTAGTAGTTTCTTACGAGATCTTTCCAACAAATACAAAATTTACAAGATTATTCGTACAATAACAGTTAAAATCCTATCCAACCACGTGATTAAAAAGAAAACGTCACATTTCATCAGGAAATGTGATATTCTTATTTCGTCACTATTTTATTGTGTTAGTATTTCATTACTACACGATAGCTTAATCACTTTCTGGCAAAGAACTTGAAATAAAGAATTACGTTACTAATGTTTATTTAACTTGTAATGTAAGAGAAGCAGTAAACAATTCGGTGGCAACAAAGTATTACTCTTAATAACTTTCTTACATTTCCAAATTTATTTCGCAAGACAACAGAAAGAAACAAGTGAAATAAGTAACGTAATTCCAAAAAGTAAGACTCTGGGGCTGTTTACAGAAAGAAAACTCAATTTCAAGATAAAATTTATTGGATCAGATACAGTAATTGTTGAGCTATTCTTCAACACCCTCCGGAAATGTGACATTTTTCATACCGTGGGATCAACAGAGAGGTGCAGACGGCTATCTCATTCCAATGTGACACTAATGCTTTTTACGCGACTTAATTCATACGTCTCATTTTCTTCGTGGCTAAAATATTTTGTCTGGGAGCATGTAATATTTAACTTATTATAACTAACAGTGACTGAGTCTCAACATTACAATTAGGCAACTTTGCTTAAAAGCGCGAATGGCTAGTGTTCTGTGCGGCTAAAAAGACGCGACCTCCATGAACTAAATCGCATGAGAAGAGGTATAATAGTGTCAATTGTGGCTATGTAATCATGCTAAGGAAACCTGGAACTTTTCGTCATTATTTGTAACAGAACCGGAGTATATACAGTGTGCAACATATATACAATTTACCAGCATTTTAAACAGTCGTAGCGCGCTTTTTTTTTATTGTGGGGCGATCCGACCTATTTCTCGCACTGGAGGAAAAGGAATCGGCTATGAATGGCGGTGATTTAGGCTTAAAGTACCGTACAAATAATGCGCCGGTAAGGGGTAATGAGAAAACGTTACGGTAATTTTGCCTTTTATCAAAGCATATAATTAATATGTGTCACGTCTACCTTTCCGAATGCAAGAATCACATAGGAGAAACTTGCAGATATTCATGCAAGAATCCTGCAAAGTTCTAGGAAATCTTCACTGTGATTACCACAAGAATGCAACACGTGAAAAATCTCAGCATTACGAGGACTGAAAATGCTGCATTTTTATCCTTATAAGTGACTTTTCCCCTCAAATTCTGTAAATACGGGACGGCGAAAACCAGTGTGAGATAAGTGACCAAGAGACTTAAATCTCATATAAACACTTCCAAGCAGCCCCAATTGTTCCTCTACAGACGAGTTTTCCCGTACATTTCAAACTTTTCCCTCAAATTCATTCATTCATTCATTCATTCATTCATTCATTCATTCATTCATTCATTCATTCATTCATTCATTCAGAGAGTCTCATTGGTCATGGATTAGTATTCCTTATAAATGCTATTGTTATGCCTATTAAGCGTGTGTGAAGTAAGATATGATACATTATTAATATCTACATAGGTCTACTTTAGTTATTTATTTACGTAAATACGAGGCGCATCCAGAAAGTAAGTTTCCCTATTTAAAAAAAAAAAGAACACACACTTTCAGGAAAACATTTATTGGCAACAGGTACAGCAATGTTTCAGCTTTTTTCAACATAGCCACCATCACAATTGAGACACTTGTCGTATCGTGGGATCAACTTTTGTATCCCTCTGTCGTAGAACTCTGCCGCCTGTGAATGGAACCAGCGTGTGACAGACGTCTTCAGCTCTTCGTCGTTGCCAAAACGCTCACCGGAGGACAGGAATTTCTTGAGGTGTAAGAAAACCTGAAAATCGCTGGGAGCAAGATCAGGACTGTAGGGTGGATGATCAAACAACTCCCAGCCAAATTCCGTCAAAACAGCTGCTGTGCGCCGAGCCGTATGTGGACGAGCATTGTCATGGAGGAGCACAACACCTGCAGTAAGCATTCCACGCCTCTTGTTTTGAATGGCACGTCGCAATTTTCGCAGTGTTTCACAGTAACGGTCAGCGTTCACTGTTTCACCTCTTGGAAGGAAGTCAATGAGCAGAATGCCCTTCCTGTCCCAGAACACCGTGCACATCACTTAACGTACCGACAGCGTCTTTTTGAATTTCGTCCTGACCGGAGATCCACTATGCCGCCAATGCATTGACTGATTGATGCTTGGTTTCCGGGGTGAAGTGCGAAATCCAAGTCTCATCGCCCGTGACGATCCTGTCGAGGAACTCGTCGCCGTCATCGTGATACCGTTGCAGAAATGTCAGTTCTGCTCCTACTCGTAAACGTTGCATTTTGTGTTCGGGTGTCAGGTTTTTCGGCACCCACCTGGCACACACTTTTTTGAACAGCAGGTGCTTAGTGACAATCTCATGTAACAAGGATCGCGATATCTGCGGAAAATGGCTGCTCAGCTCCGTAATCGTGAAGCGACGGTTCTCCATGATGCACTGCCGCACCAGCTCAACATGATCATCATTGATGAGGGACGGTCGCCCACTGCGCTCTTCATCATGGACACTTTGACGACTTTCGTAAAACTGCCTACACCAGCGACGCACCAACTGCTTACTCATGATGTTCGGCCCATAGACCTGACAGAGCTGCCGATGAATTTCAATTGGCGCAATGCGGCGGCGGGAGAAGGAATAAGAGCTTCCATTTCGGACCACTGCTGCCACGCTACTGGCACCAGGCGGGACCAGTCCGGCTGGCATATGACTGATACGTCATAGATCTGTTACGCATGTGCAATTGACACGGCTAATTACGTTTACTTTCAAGGGGAAAAAGTCGGGAAACTTACTTTCTGGATGCGCCTCGTATAAATACCATTTGAAATTATTACAGCATAGGCCTACTTATTACTTTGTTATGTAAATCAGTGTGAAATTGGCCGTGTATGTATGTATGTATGTATGTAATTTAAAAACTATGGTTTATCTAACGACGCTCGCTACTACCGAGGTTATATCAGCATCGCCGATTTGCCGGAATTCTGTCCCGCAGCAGTTCTTTTATACGCCAGTAAATTACTGACATGAGCCTGTCGCACATTTAAATGCCATCGACCTGGGCCGAGATCAAACCCGCAACCTCTAGCACAGAAGGTCAGCGCTCTACCCAGGCCGACTGTATGTATGTATGTATAAAATGACTTTGAATTGTAATCGAAAAAACGAAAATAGGTTTAATTAGTTTGGTGTTAAATATATCGTCGTTGTTCCTGCAATAACTTCTTTGTGCAAAATATACGATTTTTCAGTAGGAAGAAAAAACACATTTATTCATCCTATGGCAGCCGTACAAGGGGATTCTGAATTCTTACATTTTCGAAAGAAAGAACTATAATTACATATAGGATATTTTATTATTTGCTGTATCACTATCGAAGTTATTTAATAGAGCAATAATCTGAAAATCGATAAATATGTCACATAGGAGTTATTGCAGGAACAACGACGATATGATATCGTTAGAATAACAGTTCAAGTCAGTTAAACATATATAGGCCTACTATTAAAGTAATACAGTAAAGTACATAGGTACATACATATTAGAAGTGGAGTGTGACAGCGTTTTGCCACCACAGCTCAGGAAAAATAACTTTACTATGAGATATAATATTGATTTTGTAAGAGTATGATTTTTGTGTTCGGATGATTCTTGATGATTGTTTGGTTCCGTTTTCTGTCTGTAGATTTCCATGTTGTCTAGAACCAGAGTCAATGTATATTGGAGAGTACCGCATTCTTTTGATCTCACAAATGCCGACGCGGTGGCCATATTTACTACACAGGAGACTCAGTACAACACAATACTTGCATAGAAACACAGGTTTCTAGTGTGATTTTCCATTGTTATATTGAAGAATGCGGTGTTGTGCAGTAGATGCACACAAGATGCGTTAGAAAATTTATTTTCTACTGTCCGTTCCAGAAATCCAATCCTGGATGCAAAATAATTCAAAACTGCTTTACGATTAATATTGATTTATCAGTTTTTCTGACAAACGAAATATGGAAGTTACGCAGTTTGCGATTCTGAGCAATTAGTTGTACAGATGTAAGTAAATCCCATACATAGAGACCTAGTGAAGATGAATGTGAATAAAGGATTTTGGTATAAACTGTAATTTAACTTAAAATAAAAATATTGACTGTAGTGAACAACAAGTTCTTTGCTACTTTTGGGATCAGTTTCGTTCAAAATAAGAAAAATAAGACATATATAGTATTTGTGAAAACTCTTTTTCATATCCAAATAACTGATAACAGAGATGGATCGGGTAAATCGCAATATAGCGAACGTAGAAGCTCCGCCCACGACCCCTTCCACTTTTCCCCTACTAGCTCATCAGACACTCTACGTGATAGGCGAGTGTTGTGTCGAATGCACATTTCATGTGGGTGGGGATAACTTCCCCTAATGGCGTTCGCTATATTACGATTTAGCCAATGGATCTATAAATTTTATTAGCACTTAGTGACTCTCAAGTCAACAAAGAAATGTCATTTGTATACTCTTGCAAATCTGTGTTTGATATTATAATCCTAGATGCAGAAAAAATTTTCAGAAACAAAGTGAAACGTTGGTAGAAAATGGGTTGACAATGAAGACTTTGACGTCATTAACACTTCAACTCATACGTTCCCAACTTCTCATAATATTTCTGGAAAAGTCTTATCGCCGTATTTTAGGAACAGAATGTATTTATTGTTAAGAAAATTGTCTGTTAAAGCAAATGCATTACAACAATTTGCTAACTGTGGCAGTCGAAGTGTTGGTATGAGAATTGCAGTAGGAAATTGCTGATTTTATCCCTACCGTATTCAAATAAGCCTAACATAAATAATAATGTATTATCTCTAATGAGTCATTTCACTATGACAATACTTTTTATTAATCCTTATCTCCTGTATTCAATAATTTATTTATTTTATTTTATTGGGTTATTTTACGACGCTGTATCAACATCTAGGTTATTTAGCGTCTGAATGAAATGAAGGTGATAATGCCGGTGAAATGAGTCCGGGGTCCAGCACCTAAAGTTACCCAGCATTTGCTCGTATTGGGTTGAGGGAAAACCCCGGAAAAAACCTCAACCAGGTAACTTGCCCCGACCGGGATTCGAACCCGGGCCACCTGGTTTCGCAGCCAGACGCGCTGACCGTCACTCCACAGATGTCGACATATTCAATAAACAACAACAATATGTATCTTATCGCCTTTAATGACCTTCGTTCTAGCATTACTCTATACGCTTCTGTGCCGTGTCAAGGAGTAAATATGGCCACTGCCGCCGAGAATGCGGTACTCTCCAATACACTCAATTTCACTGCAGTCTACTTATCTCTCAACAAACCACGAGGAATACCAATGTTTCTTCTCATGAACTGACGGATGTTTATGTTTATCGTTCCTCTGCTAATTGAGTTGATGTATCGCTGCCATATATTATATCAACAACAGTGACTAGCACAGCCACTACACCCAAAACAAAACACGCTCTGACCTTTGAGCAATGTTATCGCTATGTGTGAGCGCGTATATTCGCCTGAGAATGTTTACGAATTATTAGGTGAATCATTTGTGATAGAATATTTAGCGAATGCATAGCTTCAATATTAAAGATATGCTGACGTTAACTCTGAGTGGGACGAAAATTAATTAGATGCCAGTTATGTTGTCCTTCAAGTTAAACTTCTTATGGAATCTGGACCTGTCACATATCATGATCCTGGTTCTTGTCGTGATCCTTATTGTGGCCCTTGTCTTTGTCGTTTTCATGGTCCTTCTTATCATACTCATAATCCATATCATGATCCTGCTTCTTCTTGTGATTGTTATCGTGGTGTTTGTGATCTATGTGAGTGCTCTAAACATATGTCAGTTCATAATAACATTATTTTTCACCCCTTCGATAAGTGACTTTTAGCCATACGGTTCCTTCCATACTTTCATAAAAGATAAAAGATCACAGGACGTAATAAGGAACCTGTACCAGAAATGGACAGATAACTGATAACATTTGGACTGGTGTGTACTTTGGAAAAGGGTGAAAATCACATGCACTACCAGATGTCTCTCTGCATGGTTACGTCGACATCATGTGAATCGCGCTATAGAACTTATTCGCATCACCAAGAGTCGTTTAATTCCTTTTTTGGGGAACTATACATCAGTCGTCTCCGCTGTGAGTCACATACTGCGCAGAGATGAAGGTTTCTCGTGGCTGTGATTTTGGAACTGTAGTCACGGTATGAACCAGTAAAAAAACTTATCACAGCAACAAAATCACAGGTCTTCAAATCACACTCCACTACTGTAATTTAGTTCAACATATGATAAAGGAACTTAATTGCTATAAAAGAAGTAAGACGTTTAATGATAAATTTTAATTTTTATTCATTTAAAAGGTTATATTATATTTTCAGTTTTATCACAATTTCAGAAATTTATCTGAAATATTTCTTCTCATCTCCATGTATGATTGCTCATTTATAAGACTAACTTTGTAACAGAAATATTGCACATCCCTAATCAATTGGACTAACAAAAACATTTCGACTACCTTCTGAACCACTCAATTACGAAATTGGATAGAAATGCTATTAGAAGCGTTTTCTCTTTGACAACGTAAAAATATTTTATCATCCCAATTTCACATGGAAGTATGATGATGATGATGAAAATAATAATAATAATAATAATAATAATAATAATAATAATAATAATAATAATAACAACAACAACAATAATGTAACCAAAAATTGCTTCGTTTATACTTAAAGCTTATATTTCACATACAGTATGTGATATTAAGAACGTGAAAGTAACGGCGATTCCACAACTTGGGTAGCACGCCAACCCTTGGTAGCAGGGCACTCAAAGATACACCACAAAATGAACCTTTGATGTGGCGTCGTTTGAAACCGCATCATCAGGCTGTGAGGGGAAGGCGATTTCTGCAATTTAATCTACCAACGGTGGCAACACGACTTTGCTGAATTCTACAGTATTACGTACATGCAATTTTAAAAGGAAAGTCATATGCACACATTCACACATTTATCTGTGCTGATGACCGTATGGTACTTAAGTACATAATTAAATAATTAACTAATCAAGCAAGCAATTAAATATATATGTGTATGTCTGACGCAGTTTGTATATAATGCACTTAATGCAATAGCTCGACTTTCATGAGTGGTTTTAGGCCTAGTTATTTATTATTTTATGGTTCTTTTTAACAACTATACCTATTTTCAAGCCTAATAATTGTTCACTTCTATGATATAAGTATAACAAATCACATCATTGATAAAATGAATTTGTGTTCTTAGTTTTAGTGTGCCAATGTTTTTAGTTTGCGTTCATGTTTCTCTTATGCTAATATTGAATTGCGTGTGTTTGGCAGAACTGTCTGATGGGAGCAAATATCAATAGAGTCCGACGCGCCCTATTAAATATCACCGCCACTATCATGCATAATGGCATAATGGCTTCTTTGTAACTTCAGACGAATTCAAGATTAAATGTACGTGGATGATGTGGCAGGAAGTATTTACTAACTAATTTAATGAAATATTATTTTACGGTTTTTCGTTTTATCTCCAAGTCTGTTTTTAGCTGAAGTGACTGGTGTGATATGAAATCAATATTTGTGCTTTATGACGGATTACAGTGGTGCCTGCATAGTCTTGGTACACATTTAATAAAACAACATACCTTACAAGGGAAGAAACCTGCTGAAAGCCAAAGTTCTGGTATTTGTAATTTGGGAATTTTCCTAATTTGTGGACAGCGTACTCTTACTTTTCTAGTCTGTGCAATTACTTAAGTTTCTCAGCGAATAATTACATAGAAACTCCTATTGTCTATCTGCCCGCATATTACTACAGAGCGGGTAGTAGCGTTCGGAGTTGTTAGAGAGCGGTCCTTACTGTGAGCGCTCAAAAGTAATCACTGAGTGAAAAAGACACAGAGTGCGCTGAGTCACGCCCGTCAATTTGGTTCATGGTACATAGTGTTACTCAATTCTGTCCCTAAACTGTTATCACTGTGTTTGACTTAGAGTTTGTTAGTGAAATAACGTTTTAATCAATTCCATTTAAAATTATTATTATTATTCTGCGTAAGTTCTACTTTTCATTGTTCCTGAGCATAAGTGTGATGGAGAACAAACTGTTTTACGTGGGATACGTATGTAAAACTAACACGTGCAGAATTGTGGTAAACCTACTCGCAAGAAAACCTGCAAAATTCTTATAAAGGAAGTTAGACCAGGCCTAGACAATTCAACCTAGTTGTGACGTATGTGCAGCGAGTGCGAGGCTCGTACAGCTAGTGACGTCTTCTGAGTGCACGTGTAGCTAGTTGCAATACGGTGTGGGAATTCAGTTTAAAGGCTTTGCGAGTGTTTAGTCGTTGTAAGCTTCGAAAATAAACATATCTTTGTGATGGCTTCTAATCAATCGGTGCCTAGTTTCTTGTCAGTATGGGAGAACGTTTCCTTTTTGTGCCGTGTGGTGAAGAGGCAAGGAAATACACAGAGTTAAAGTTTAGTCTACAATGGCATTATTTTACGTTTTTTTTTTTTTTCATTTTGTTGGTAGTTTTAACCGATAAGCAGAAATACAATAGGTTTGGAATGAATGGGGCCGTCTATTGCTTATCTTACAATGTAGTATTAATATGTTACATTTTATTGATGTAACATATTAATACATCGCGCCTCGCAAGTGAATATGGCAAATATCAGGGAAATGAACGTGATGAGATGATAAAACAGTTAAATTATCGAATAGTCTGTTCGCTTGACCTTCAAAATTACGACACTCTATGTATAGCGAAAAATCTAAAGTCATTTACTGATGGAGATTTTGCTAAAGCTGTTATTGTGATGGCTGCAGAGAAAAATGTTCAAATCTTCTAGAAGAATTTGAAAGTGTAAGCATGCCTTCAAAGAAAATAATGAGAATTTAAAAAATCCAGAAAATCATCGTAATAAAGTTCATCTGGTGTAAACTTATTAATGTTTAATGGTCACACTTTCTTGAAAAAGGAAAGCAATGTTTATTTTAATTTTGCAAAGAAAAATTTGTTTCAATATTGCTGTGAATAATATCATGTACTCTAATAATAGTATATACATGATTAGATTTACCTTAATAAAAGTGTTCTTCAGTTCATTTTTAAAAAGATAAATATTATAATTTAATCCTAATTATTATTTATCCGTTACACAACTCCAAACAGTTTCTTTAAATTAATTTTTCCAAGAAGAAGTAGAAGTCTAAAATGCAGTACAGTATTTAGTTTTATTCGGCTTTCAATTCATCCCTAACTTATCAACCAATTGGTTTCATACATGTCAATACTAGTATTAGGCGTTCACATTTCTTTAAATTTAATTTGATCAGTATGAGAAACAATTATTATTATCACGAAAAAGGAGCCACCATCTCAAGCCTTCGCTGTGCCCACGGCAGCGAAATACGAGAACAGCGGGCTTCAGAGCAGACTGAGTTAGACGATATAGGCCTACAGTAGGTAAACGACTGGAATATATCCTTAAAATGTCTATCGGCTTGCTCAGGTAACAGGCGTTTCAAAATCCTCAACAAGATTTGCCTTTAAACTGTTTAAATTAAGTCCCTATACAATTAAAGTGGTCCACGAATTACCATCGCACGATCACGCGAATAGAGTACGATTTTGTAACTGAATGCTGGGAAGAGTTGATGGTAGTAGAGCGGATCCTGAATTAAATATATTTTCTGATGAAGCGTCTATCGAATTACATGGCCACGTCATTTCACAAAACAAGCAGCATTGCAGTGCAGAAAATCTCCGGCTTCTATATGAAGTTACATTACATGACGAAAAGAATGGTTTGTGATGTAGTTTTGATGCTCAGAGAACAGACCTGCAGAACTATTGCTCCTCAGAGCGACTGCCTTACTATCCTTTCTTAACCCACCCACCTCTTCTACCAATACGGTCATGGCGTTCTAGTTACCCTCGGCTGCATCAACATCCATTCTCGCGGCGGCAGGTATACAATACGCTATCAAGAATTCCAAATGAACAGATAAGAAAATCCTTAGAAACATACCTTTAGAAAGTAAGAGAAAAATGAATGTGGGAAATAAATAAGTTAAAACACATGTAAAATCAATTTTAAAATGTACGTGTGCATATATTGTAAGAAGGTCTACCTATGTATATATCGTCCTATTACTTGTAAAGCCGATTAAGTCCACTTTTTGTGTAAAATAAGTTAAGTACAGTCCCCGACTTGTCTTTCCGTGCTCTGTATTCTACTAAAATGAAATAAGTTCGAAATGTTGCATGCAGGCAACAAACCAATTACTTTATTTCAAGAATTTATTATGATTTTTCGTGCATTAATAAAGTTTTAATTCCTGTTTCTACGAAACTGCATTACTGGTCTTAACTGGTTTTACTAGTAATAGGACGATAAAAAATTGTACGTTGATAAGTGAGTAATAGCTATATGACGGATGTCAATGCTGTCATTCAACATTGTAACGCACTCAAACCAAATAAATAAATATATAAATAAAAATGTATATAAATAAATAAATAAATAAATAAATAAATACACAATACGCGTACTACAGTTTAAAGATAACTGGAACATGGCAAAACCTAAACCCGTGAAGAAATACTACTTCCAAAGGAAATGGGAATATGATTATTTTGTTGTTGAAGACGAAAGAATTGCTTGTTTACTGTGTCCCATTCAATTTATTTCTACTTGTCATTTCAATATTAAACCACATTTCAACAAAACCCATATTAAGAATTATGGAATGAAGAAACTTTCATTATTACGCACTGTATATTGATTAGTGATTTATATACTGTTAAATTAAGGACGTCACTCATTGTGTTCCTTTTCAATTGAAATTAATAATGACTTTCAAGGTTCATTACTTAAATGCTATAAATGTATGTTTCCGTAGGTGATGATACGAGGAAAGTTTTCGAAAATCTAAAGCAGGTTAGGTTCAAAGAAATCTCAAAGAAACTACCGCCAGGAAATCCAGCATAATTGTAAACCTTGAAACGAAATAACGCATTATAAATACAATGAATTTATTACAATCCTATTTGTAAACTACATGCCGCCATTGATGGACCTTGCACGGGCAGAGAATGTAAACAGCTCTACGCGGAAGTCGAACATCCCCAATAAAGTGGAGTAGGCTGACGTCATATTTCCCCTACTTACGGGTCCTGCAGAATAATGTGTATGTGTATGTATTTATTCACACTGCAAATGGGTATATACCCGGCGGCAGTGGTTACTAATTACACTCAATAATGACAATTAATAATAAACACAACTAATAAAAAACAATAATTAATAATAATAATAATAATAATAGTAATAATAATAACAAGGAGCATCCTAAATTAAATGAAGCATGGTCACTTAAAATAACATTTAAAGTAAGTCTAATTTGTATCTTAACCCTAAGTTCGAACTAAGACCCACGAGTGTGACAGGTTCATACCTGCACAAGTACCTTTCGGCACTACACTTATTTCGCTGTCAACTCACTCACTGCACTGATTCTACCTGATTTCACTAACACTTCTAACCATTTCACTGTTCAAATACTTTGCACAGCCACTTCACTGACACCAACACACTTCACTTACACAGTAGACTTCACTGACACTACACACTTCACTGACTCAACACACTTCCTCACTGATAGAACACCTCAAATAACAAGATATCAATTACACTCTTTAAGTAGTGTAGTCTAAGGATGTCAAGCAGAAATATCAATATCTTTTTTCGAACAAGTAACAGCACTGAATGCCAGCAGCCATTATTTGAGCAAGATCAGGTACTGCAGATACTAGCCTACTTATGAATCACTTACATATTATTTCAGAGGTGTCAGAGGATAGAGTTACTGGCCCTGGGTTGATGCCTCTTCGTAGCCATGATCTCATTCCGTGTGATTTTTATTTGTGGAGAAACTTCAAAGAGAAAATTTATAAGAAAAACCCTTACACAATGGAGGAATAGAAAGAAACTATAAGTCGAGAAATGCTTTTAATAACACCTGAGGGAATTTTGTACGTACTTATGGAGAATGTGAGGGACATCGTTTTCAATACAGGTTAACGCTCATTATTTTTAGTTTTAAATATCAATTTATGCTTCCAATAACAAAAGGGTTACGTTGCGCGCTTCTCCTATTATTAGCGGCGAAGTTGTTTCCTTTTTCCCGCTTGCAACGTGAGGTACAGTGCAGACACGGAACAGAGTCTGACTGCCCCAAATGCTACTAACAGCTCTGTATAACCTGTCAAGTAAAGAGTCTGAATTAACGTTTTACATTTTCTCTTAGATTAAAATTACTTATTAGGTGAATGTTCCTATCATAACAAGTTTACGAATCCTTATAAGACATTTACAATACAGTAGACGATGTGTGTTGTGCTTGAGGGACTGGGAGGTTATATACACTGTAACAGTATACCTCTTATAGACTTACATGATGATCATTCGCAAGTTTACCATATAAAAGTAATTTTAAAATGTACACTAAATTTTCATACAATATCCACTTGAAAATTTCCTGAGAAATTGTGTCAAGCATGTATTATCTTATATAGGCTATGTCTGTAAAATTGTATCAGCTTCTTTTGTTTCTAGCTAAGTGGAAGAGAAGGCCTGAAAGCCTTAACTTCGCCAGAATAAATAATAATAATAATAATAATAATAATAATAATAATAATAATAATAATAATAATTATTATTATTATTATTATTATTATTATTATTATTATTATTATTATTATTATTATTATTATTCTTTTCAAGGACTGGGTCCCTTGTTTCGCTCCATCAAAATTTATTTAACTTATGTTAGACAAATATCGGTAGTCCCTTCTCGTGTGACGAACACTTAACTAGACCATTATTTAAGATAGGCCTAATACAAGATAAGAGGCAGTCATCGATTTACATTACTAGAATGTAAATATTCACAATTTGATTAAAATTTAACCCGAATACAAAGTACTTCATTAATCTCTTCCTTAGTTCTTTTTCCAGAGGTCCCCAGAAGATACTCCTTTTTCTATTAAAAGTTTCTTTGGCCATTGCTATCCTCCTTTTAACATTCTGGTAGCAACTCATGTTACTGCATACAGCACACCCCAAATATTTGAAGTTTTCCACTTGCTCTACTGTCTCATTCAGAATTCGCAAGTTTATCTTCTTTATTTTACTTCCTATGACAATGGTCTTCGTCTTATTTGCATCTATCTTCATCCCATACTAGTCACAGCTGTCATCCAGTTCTAGTAGCATATCCCTTAGTATCGTCTCCGCTTTTGCTAACAACGCCATATCTTCAGAAAATCTTATGCACGTTATTCTTCTTATGGCTTACTCTTACTATCACTCCTCCCAGGTTATTCTTGACGTACTCCTGTCCCAATTTCACTTCCTTCTGTTTGTTCTCCTATCCCGACTTTGACTTGTTGTTTTATATAAATATTACTCAACAGCCTCCTCTCTTTCCATTTCACACTCATTTTATTTAGAAACACCATCAGTTTAATCCAATCCACTCTGTCAAAAGCCTTTTCAAATATATAAATATTATATACACTTCTTTATTCTTCTCTAGGTATCTTTCGCCGATTGTTCGTAGCAGTCCAATTACATCTCTCGTACATCTTCCTTTCTTGAACCTAAACTGCTCTTCTTCCAACTGTTCTTCGATCTTAGAATATAAACGCCGATTCAGTATTCGCAAGAGAATCTTCGCCGAGTGCGATATCAGGCTTGTAGTCCTGAATTGCTTACATTTCATGATATTAATTTTTCTTCTCTATTATCTTCGTAAATCTTTAGGCCATTCTCTTTTTTCATATATTTCGTTGCATAATGATAAAATTTCCTTCTTGTCTTCACCCAAGCATTTCACTAATTCAATGTGGATTGCATCTATTCTTGTTGTTTTTCCATTCTTCATTTCCTTAAGCGCGAAAATCTTTTTGTGTGTTTTGATACGGCTTCTTCGTCTTCTATAGCTAAGTCATCAGCACGATTTCTTGTCTCATACAACTCCTCTACATATTTCGTGCATCTGTTTAATATTCCTAGTTATCTGTAATTTCATTTCCGATGTCGCCCCCTATCAACCACATGGATTTCCTGTCCTTATTTGCGAAGTCCAAACATTTTACTTTGCGGTACATTAAATCATACCTTCCTTTTTCTCTAAATCCTCTATTTCTTCACATTTCTCTTTCATCCAGTCTTCTTTTGCTTTATCAGTTTCTCTTCTTAGTACGTTATTTAGTTCCTGTAATTTCTTCTCTTCTATCTTCTTCTGCGTTAATGTTTTTCAGTTTTCTCCTTTCCTACATCTTCTCTAATATTTTCCCTGTGACCCAAAGTTTCTTAATTTTCACACCTTCTGTGTATCCCAATGTTTCTTGATATGTACTCATCTAATCCGCCATGACATGAATACAGAATGATTTAAATAAATAAATAAATAAATAAATAAATAAATAAATAAATAAATAAATAAACACAGAAATAAATAACAATGTAATGTGGGATAGAGATTAAATGCATTCGTCGTTTTTCTTTGCGTGTGATACTGATTATTG
The DNA here is from genome assembly GCF_040183065.1 of Periplaneta americana. Taxonomy (NCBI): domain Eukaryota; kingdom Metazoa; phylum Arthropoda; class Insecta; order Blattodea; family Blattidae; genus Periplaneta; species Periplaneta americana. The sequence continues at coordinate 102,868,655 of NC_091124.1, forward strand.
TGTTTGACCCGTTTGAATATTAAAAACCTTTTTTGTTTTCCTCTTCCTGATTTTCTCTGTGTATATGACCTGTGTCGGGATCGTTGTGGGAGTAGGATCAGAACGAGGAGACTGGAGCCTGGTCCGTCGCGAATGAAGCATCAGTACTTGAGGACTTCAATCTGCGTCGGCTGTTGGATCATGAAAAGACGACAGTGTGCGCTGAGTACGAGTTCATCGAAGAATCTTCGAGACGTGTACTCTTTCCTGGGAGTGTGGACTAGTAACCTTGACTTCTGGGCAGTTACGCAAGTAGACGGTTGTGTATATCGTTTATTATTACAAGGCCACTTATCAGACACAGGTTATAGTACAGTGAATTATATATTATGTTAAGTCCGGGGATTAACTACCACGGTATCGCATTAAGGACACTGGAATGGAACTGATTTATTTGACCTTGTTGTACCTATCGTATTCTCTCGCAGATTTTTTTGTGAGATTGGTTCACATATGAAGAGTCCACTTCAAGAATGATGGATATCACTTTCTTGTCGAAAATGAACTAAGACTGTCAAGGTATAGAATGTATAGAATGTACATAGAGAGTTATATGGCATTAACACTGATAGTCATTGTCCAGTAATGATCGGAAAATCATAGTTAAGCTTTGAGCGCTAAGCATTTCAAACTTTCTCCTGAAAAATGTATTCCTAATGACATCCATCATTCTTGCAGTGGACTCTTCACATACAGTGATCCTGCAAGAGAATACGCATCCTTATACAAGTATCTTCATGGACAAGTGTTTTTGTGTCACAGTTTGTAATGGTGACTACTCTTTCCTTTAATCGACGGCTTTTTGATAAACACTCCGTGTTGAGGTTCATTAGCATTACATGATTATACAGCGCGCATGTGCCGTGACTTTGTTATTGAGAACCTTGTTGTTATATTGGTGGTGGTGATACTATTTAAAAGTATAGGTTGTAAACTTGTACACTTTCCTTCCCTTGAATAGGATTTGTTTTATTATTTCCTTCTATTTCTTTGAGTTGTTATCCATAACTGGAGCAATAAGGTAGAAATAAATGCATTGTGTGTGTGTGTGTGAGTAATGTTATTATTAGTTGAGTGATTGTAACAATATATTAGGGATACATATATTTATTGTATTAAAGCTAGCTTTCTATTCTGAATGTGTTATTGTTTATAGTTCTCTTTTTACTCCATTTTTCATCCAGAACCGGTCCACGGATACATACAAAAGCGCTGGGTACACGGTAAGATTTACACATGAACATAGAGAGCAATTTATTATTATTTAAAGTTTCTACGATTGTCTTTGTAAGATATAAAATTGGTTTGGACTTAATACAGAATGAAGCGAGCATCTTAACCCAAAAGGCGAATGCATCTCTTGATCTTATACATCAATGCGGTTTTGAAAACGAATTTACCTTCAACCCAGCGAAAACAACAACTATGATAGTTACTACAATAAAGAAAATAGAAGATCCAAAACTGTATATGAATCAATAACCTAAAGTATCTTGGAGTGATATTGCACAAGAGACTAACATTCAGAGACGACTTGATTTACCTTGAAACCAAAGCCAGCAAACTCCACGGGGGATTGTTAATTGCCACGAGACCAACTTGGGGTCTTAATGCTGAGATCCTGAGGATGATCTATTGCGGTGCAGTAGAACCCTCATACTGTACTGCGCATTGGCTTTCCAAGATGTCCTCCACAGACTCTGGGCCCAAAAGAAGCTATGCCAAATTCAAAGAGGCTTCATTCTAAAGGTTGACGCTCACTGGCACGAACCGACCTGAACGGAACGAACCGGAAATATTCTGCGAGAGACGTATGCATGTATTTTAAACGGCAAACGCTCACTTGTCCGAACGGAAGCAACCGGCTGCCGGTCCTGGCGGACAGGGTTCTCGCGACACGACCCTAGCGGAAATATCCGGGACGGCTGAGACGATCGTCAGCATTCGTATGTCTTCGCTGGTCTTCGGAGAAAAGTGTGTTGGCTGTTCTCAGTACTTTCCCATTCAACATGTGCTGGTGCGTTGTCCAGACAGATTATTCTTAAAATGGGTGATGAAAAGTTAATTTTAACAGTGCTAATCGCGCTTCTGTGCTATTGGCCTTCGAAATGTGATGTTTCCCTTCATTATTTCAGGTGCTAACAACAGATGAAGTTTTAAACATTTTTCTTCGCTCATACGAAAGTACTAAAAAAACCATTACTCGATCTTTATACAAATCTGGGAAAAGATGGTTAAATTAATAAAAAACACTTTTTTATAATGTTATGACTAGAGCCCGGATTGTATGTAATTACATATTCTGTTCCTACATATGTAGATATAAGGAAAGCTAAAAGTCCGCGAACCATATTAAAGGGATCATTATTCCGAAGTTTTAAATGTTTTTACATATTTTGGTGCATAATAAATATTTTCGCATATATTATATATTTTTATATATGTTGAAGGATATTGCATATTTTGAAAGAATATATACATTTTTTCACCAATTTTCTCTCTACCTAATTCTTAAGTTATTTTTTTTAATTGTTTATAAAGCTTATCCCTTCGTCTCTAGTGTATAAATATAATTTAATAATTGAAAATAATATCGTATTCTGTCAAAAAAATAGACATCTCTTTGCAATGCTAATAGTTTGTAGGCTATATCCCTTGAGAAGTAAGGATAAAGTAGGTACAAATACCAATGCGAATGGTGGGTCATTGTACTACTAAAGTAGTGAAGGAAAGAATGAAAATTACCCTGTGGGTATGACCGTTTCGCACAAACACCCCCAATCAGTTGCTCTAAGAGAAGACAATAGTTTTTTTTTCTGTTTTTTAAGAAACTTATTTTGACATCAGGTAATACAAGTAGCAAGCCTACTGCCATTCGCATCCAAGTTAAAAAACTGGATTTCAATTGACGATTCCTTTACTAAAATGGTAAAATCGTGCAGTCAAAAGTGTGTGACAAACGCATTGGGTGCTCCATGAAGTCACAATTAGAACAGCATTTAAAAATTGGACTTCATGTGAGAAATAAAAAAACGTACTCCGTCGAAAAGAAACAAATTCTTCTTACACAAGTGGTGCTGAAACATTCGTCTTCTACAAGTGAATTTAATAAAAATTTGTGCATGGCAACGGTTGCTGCAAACATACAGTGGTATAAACTTGGAGTTCCAAAGTTCCAAGCATTCCTACGCAAATACTGCAACTTCAATATTTCGCATGAATCAACACTCCGGAAAAAATATTTGAACTCCTGCTACACTGGCACAACGCAAAAGATTAGAGATGGACTTGATGATTCGTACGTATGGGTTGCCGTTGACGAGACGATCAATGACCGCAGAAAATATGGAAAAATATTTAATTATTAATTGCGCCTCCAAACAATAATTAAATGAGGTTCAATCACATGTGCACCTGTAATTTTTTATTAGTGTGCAAAAATACATCTAATAAAGCTTAGATTTTAAATTACCAACGTTTTTTTTATTTATTACATATTTATCTGCATACTTTGTCATTTTTAGCTTCATATTTATGTAGTCTACATAGTTCTGATTTTCACATTACATAAAATCCGGGCCCTAGTTATGGACCCATATTTTCTTTTTTCGTTTCTTTTTTTCTTCCTCATCAGCTAAAGACTCAGTAAAATAAAATCATCTTCGGAACTGCTACTATCACTACTATCCCACTCCATGTTTAAACCAGACTGCCTGTCGACTGTACCGGAATATTCCGAGCAGTGAGCGTCAGAGCTTCCGCGGAAGACGGACTGCTGTAGATTTCCGCTCCGGTCGGTTCGTGCCAGTGAGAGTCAACCTTAAGAATAATAACAGCATACTGCACCACCTCCACGGAAGCAGCCCTTATAATTGCTGGAATAGAACCTCTGTTCCTAACAGTAATAACAAAGACCAAACTTATGAATTTAAAGAAAAGTAATCAAGGTTTCTCAGGAATATCCTGTAATGATATAGAAAATAGGGTTTCACTCCTAGATCTTGGATATTCTGAAATCTATCACGATCATGTGAGAACTCACTGCAGCGAACATCACGATTATCATATCTATACTGACGGCTCACGTATAGTTGACGGTGTAAACCAAACTGCCTACGTTGGGTGTTCATTCGTGGTGTACACTAACAACTCCGAGGTGTCATACAAACGATATAGGCTAGATTGGCACTTACATCTATCATATTCCAGGCTGAACTTTTTGCACGACAAGAAGCAGTATCATGGTGTGAAGAAAATGACTTTGGTCTCCGTGTTTTCAATGACTCCCTGGCCTCCATTAACGCTATCGGCGATAAGTATAAATCTCACCCTATAGCCATTGTCATAAGGAAATCAATCGGGATCAGTAGGACCCACATCTGGTTATTCTGGGTCAGAGGCCATGTGGAAATCGCAGGGAATGAAAGAGCCGACGAAACTGCGAAGTCCTCAGCGCAGTCACACAAGGATTGCAGCCACATCAGTCTTCCTATTTCCTGTATCAAGAAGGAACTTAACAAGGATATGGCACTTGAATGGAACAATTTATGGACCGGTAGTGTAAATGGGAAGGTTACAAAATACTTATTTTTTGCCAACAGTGCCCCACCGGCTATCCTCAAAGCACAGTAGGCCTACTTCACACCAGCTTCCATCCTCACACAATTTGTAAGCGGACACGGGAAATTCAAAAGTTACTCTGAACGCTTCAAAATTCCCTCTCAAGAAGGATACACGTGTGAATGTAGTGAATCACAACATACAATTGTTCACCTCTTATATGATGTCCTCTTCATAGCAGGAAGAGATGGAATTTTGTTAGTCATTTAGAACCTTGTGATGTGAACTTACGCAAACCAACTGCGGAGATATTCAAAAGACAGTGTTGCACTTCGTCGTTCAACAATTTCATAACGAGAATATTTAAAACTTTCTAATCACTATTAAAGTTTTCTGTATATAATAACCAAAACCCTAACATACCTAATGTGGTGAAAAAAGTTATTCACATTGGAGAATTAATAATACTAATAATAATACTACTACTACTACTACTACTACTACTAATAATAATAATAATAATAATAATAATAATAATAATAATAATAATAATTAGACAGTTGATGCGGGATGACTTAAGGAAAAGTGGAGTCGTTTCGTATCGGAGTATATGGAACGTGCCGCGTACATAACGAAGGAACCCCGGTCCACATTGCAACGCAATGTGTGCAGTTGTGTTATCCTGCTCAAGTATTTAGTACGAGTTGAATAGTGTAGTGCTGATCCATTCATAACGTCGAATCAAAACGTTAAATTCGCTCAGAGATACGAAATGCAATTAAGAAGTATGAGAGTGACAGTTTATGTATTAGCGAAGACAATGTCATGTGTAATGTATGTAAAATTGAAATAAAAACCAGAACAACTTAGGTTATAGAGAAACATTGCAACAGTACATCGCACAGGAAATGCGTTGAAATTAAATCTGAGGAACCACCACCATCATCATCATCATCATCATCATCATCATCATTTAGTTGTGCGGGTCTAAACGACAAGTGCAACATGATGCTCAGTGCAAATATTCCTCTAAAGAAATTGAGTAATCCCTATTTTAGAGGTTTTCTTCAGAAATTCTCTTGATACAAAAACTGTTTAAGCGATAGGCGAAGACAATTCAGCTTCGACAACTTACGAGAATATATCGTCGTTTACTGCAACGCTGGTAATTACATCAATGATGACGAGGAGTGAACTTGCAAGGTATGTGTTACACTACTACAGTACGTTATTTTTCTTTTCATTCTGACTGTACGGAGATACAGTACCATGTTGACGTCGTCTGTTTACGTTTAAAACCTGTTGAGCCAATGGTCTGAATAAAAAAAAAAGTAACATATGCTAATGTGCACCTATATTCAACGACAAGTCATCCCGTATCCACTTTCTAATGATAATAATAGTGATGATAATAATAATACTAATAATAAAAATAATAATAATAATAATAATAATAATACTTACTTACTTACAAATGGCTTTTAAGGAACCCGAAGGTTCATTGCCGCCCTCACATAAGCCCTCCATCGGTCCCTATCCTGTGCAAGATTAATCCAGTAATAATAATAATAATAATAATAATAATAATAATAATAATAATAATAATAATAATAATAATAATAATAATACAGAATGAAGAAATGGGTCTCGGTAGATATCACAAGGAATTAAAGTGTTGAACTATGTAAAGAATTTAATAATGGTGTGTTGGCTTCAATGATGTAATGAAACAAAATTTAAATGGATTTAGAAAGAATATTCAGCTGAGGTAATTGGTACTAGGTAAATTATACGTAAAACAAACAACAAAAGAACTGAAGGTGAAATCAGTTCAATAGTAGCAGATCCGAACAAATTATATATATTTATTAGATATATTTTTATGTTATTATAGGATCCGATTTTGTTGGTATAACAATCGGTGTCTTATTACAAATTCTCAAGGGGACATACTTTTTCTTTAAATTATCGTCAAGCATTACTGTGTAGTCGTCAATACTTTATCGAATAGTAAAAGCGAATTCAAGAGACCGAAATGCAACACTTAACATTTGCTCCTTGTAATAGCGAAGGCAAGAAAACATGGACACTCAACCTCTCTCTCCACATGTCTTGTAGCCTTTTTATCTTTAAATAATGACGAAAATTAGAGATTTACTTTCAAGCCTTTATTTGCTCCAGTGTAGGTGTAATTTTCACAGTGTCACTGAATGATCTACCCGCCGTCTTTCCAAGTAAATGCGTCTTGAGAGGTTGCCACAACCATCATTAGCAGAGCTGACGTGCAGTGAGAAGCCGCAGTGTCAATATTCTAATCGAGAAACAGTTTGCGGTGTCCCCAAATTCCAAAGTTGCAGGTACTCACCTGCGGAGTCTCAGATCACCTCAAGACATTGCAGAAGGTAGATGTAACAAGCACAGCCCGTTTGCAGCACGAGTCCCACTTACACAACTTTGTTTTGAACTCCATTTAATATTAAGCATTCACTGGTTTCTTTAGGTTAAATAACATTTTTCTCTCTCTTCAGTAATGTATTTTTTTTATTTTTATTTTTTTCATTTTGTTATGTTATAAACATATGAAACTAGATTTAAGGAAATGAAAAATATGAAATTAATAAAAATGTAAAGTTAATAAAATTACAAAATTAATATTTTAGCACACCAGCGCGTGAATTATTATGTACAATATTTACTCTTTGTTTTGAAAGTTGGGTTTTACAGTACGCATACCGAAAAAAATTACTACGATTCAGTTTTCATAACACGTACTGCAAAGTCGTTATAAAGACACAAAAAATTCAGTGCCTACAACACAGCTAATTCCAGAAGAATTCAGGACGCTCATAGGAAATATTTCAAATATTAAAATTAAGAGCAGGTCTAGAATTGAGGCGCTCAGACCTAAAATGGATAAGTCTATGAGACATAGTTTTGAGATAATAGGACTTAAAGTTTTCTTGCTCTAGTGGATTATTTATTTTGACTACCAATAATGTTATTGCTCTATTCACAAATTCTAGATTTATAAAATATAAACAATTGTAATGTTAAATGATGCAACATTTTGATGACTTGATCCACTATGGCTCAGAACATCGTGAACAAATAGTCAGAGCCAAAAGTGACTGGTGTCACCTACCCGCGAATGCATGGAATTAAGCATTGATCCATTACTACTCCGAAAAGATCCAACTTCAGATAATCAGAAAATGTATTAAACTCAATTTATGAAAATTTGTGACTTGATCCACTTTAGCTCTGAACGCCTCAATTATCCACCGTTGTAGAGAAACTATTAGCACGTATGACTGTGAAACGAGCGGACCCGTGTTCAAATCCTAGTTGAAAAATTTATCTGGTTGAAGCATTATTGCTGGTAACTTTCGGTGTTGAGCTTCAGACTCTTTTCGCCATATAATTAAACTTCTCATCTTTCATCATCATCTTCGTTTCTTTCGCATACTTCGGTCTTGCTCCGACGTAGAGTAGGCTGCTGGCCGCCACCAAAAATGGACCCCATGATATGTGGTCATTAGTTGCTGGTGGTAGTGCTTGTACCGTAGACTCTTCTCTGAGCTCATGGTAGCTCGCGGTGCAAGGGTGGAGAGACCGCGATGAGGCCTATGCGGTAAGGTAAAAGGATTCTGTAGGCTGAAGAGGAGTTCGGAAGCGACCCGGAAGTAAATCTCTAACGTGGGGGGCCATAGGGCAAGCACATTTAATTCCGGGTAGGATAATGGGCCCACCTAAGTGGCCTAAATTTGATGGCAGTCCCCAACCCATGCAAGTCTCCTTAGTGGGGACTAATAGATAGATAAGAGGCTACAATTATTATGCAAATTACTAAATAGCCTATTACTCCATGGAGAGAACAAATCTTCAATATACTTCTAAGGAACCGATGTCGATTGATACCCTCCATGCCGTTTGATAGTTGTCCAATCAGTATCAATAAAAGCTAATAGTGTAGCAGACGTTCTCATAAAACAGTGCTCTGCACTTGCATTATAAAACCTTAAAAAATCAAAAATAATTTTCGGCACCCTACCAAATGTGTGAATACCTACAGTTTGCACAAAGTATTTTCCTAATGAATATATATATATATATATATATATATATATTTATATCTTATTAGTAACAGTCCAAGGTAATGGTAAGAGATAATTATCCCTGTGTGACAACTAAAATGTTTACAAAATCTCAATTTAGGAATGGATGAGGTTGCTATAATATTTTGAAAAGAAACATAAGGAAAGAGTAATATTTTTCAGGTTTATAGCTGTGCACTAAGTACTCAGTTTCAAATTCATTAAAATTTCATTCCATCTTTTCCCCACAAAAACTTAAAATCTTACAAATGAGATGAAAGATTCATAATTTATTTACACCGTTCGCCGAAAAGATACCTTCAACTCATTTACAGTGCGCAACTGCTAGTCTATAAACTATAGTTAAGTAAAGACCAATACAATAAACTGGAACATGAACATATCTTTGTAAAGCAAAATTCCTGTTCACTTGTGATTTTTTTTTTCATAAAATACGTGAATGCTTTCTCAGTCGTGTTTGCAAATGGAGGTTGTTGTAGTTGATAAAAGAAAGATTTGATATTAATATATTATAATTAGAACCTATCTTCAGGTTTAAGTTCATAAGCAGGCTTAAGATCCAGGACCAATGTACGCACAACTTGACTATAGAGTTCCTTGAACATAGTAGACAGACATACTGTGAATGTAAACAAGGATGTCAATATGCTGAGTTATATTCTACTGTTAATAGTACAATCTGGTGACTGTGGAAAATGAAGTAGGATACATACCTCACAAGTTTTCATGTCGCTTGATGACGTTAAAGGTATTAGTGTTACAATGAACAACCATGTAGATACTTGCAACTACATCGAAAAAACTGTTCACTATGATTTGAAAATTCACTGTGATGGCCTGAGTTCGTTTCGTAGCGAGAGACGGAAAAATAGATTCTATACCTTTGATCACGAACCGGAATGCACAGGTAGCAAAACTCAACGCGCCGCCTCGCTCCAGCTGTACTTCGTTGCACTGTAACTTCACTTCATTCTTAAGCTATCTCCGATTCTAAGCCTGTTCATAAGTTACTTGTTTCTACATAGTTTCTTTTAATTATCTTTATATGATTTGATTTTATTATAAAGACAACGATAACTTTCTCATCCAATAAATCCATTTGGATACTTTAAAGTAGAAGGGTACAAAGTGCCGAAATGAAACATTGGAGATAAGATAAACAAATGTAGCTATAAGAATAATTGTACACATATTTGTGTCATGTTTTTTTTACTGATAGAAAACAGCAATAGTACAGTGTTTACTCATTAATAATAGTGGTATGTAAAAACATTACTTCTCCAGATTTAATTATATAACACAAATTGTGAAAAGGGTTAAGTAATGGGTACAGTTGCAGTAGAATGGTGCAAAGTCCAATACCTATTTTTTCCTACTCTGGAGCAAGTTTTACTTACAGATCTGCTTGTAGAACTGCCTATGTTCCTCGTTTGGAAGGTAGGGAATCATTGCTCTTCTTTTCTTCAGTAATTTCCCTATTTTGTACTTTAACTTGAAAAACCGTTGACTGCAATCTTTCATGTTTCCCCCCCCCCTTTTAAGCAGTATGCACTGCTTCATTATCAAGGGACTGTTTCACAGAAACACTACTCATACTGAATGCAACATGCCTTAGAAATATTCAAGTTCTTGTTGGAAATTAGTTCATCAGCAACATCTTGAGTATTAAAGAAATCTGACTCTAGCATTGGAACTGTTTGAAATAGTTTTACAAGTTTAGAGTCTTGTACGATTTTAAGCAGGTCACTAGGAATGAAGGCTTTTGTCACTTTCTTACGTTTTTCAATCAAATCGAAATTAAAATCGCATTGCAAGAAACTGTGGCCACTGAGAAGGAAACGTTGTTCTATGTGATCAAATAAGTCAATGGCAACTGAAAAGAGACTCAAGAAAACCATTACACGGTTTTTGTTTCGAGCTGCACAGTTATTGCTCCAGATTATCAGATTCTTCTTCTTTATTATGTCCATATTATCAGGTTTAGCAGACACGAGGCAATGTCATTGGCACCTCTACTCGCGATGCTTTCATCCGACATACACATGTAAGACTGCATTGTATGACATACACAAACTCCAAAGTTATAACACAAAAGCTGACGTCTGTAAAACATTTCGCTGTTGAAGATCTATTGCAAGGGAACACGCATTATTATCAGGCAACTGTGAAAAACTGGTGTCAGTCTTCATAATATTTTGTGCACACTCTGCCCTTCTATGATGCAGCTCAAGAGGGCGCTTACCGTCTGAAACTGCATGGTGCTGGCAACGTGACATCTAAATATCTCTTTTATAAAATACAACTGGATGTAGCCTCTTTCATACATCAACCTCCTAGGCACGTTGCACTTTTCTGCATAATAATTTCGTTTTCTATGATTTTGGCACTTTGCACCTTTCTACTTTAAAGTATCCATTTAGTGCGTCCTTAATTTGTTCCTATGCGATAGTGTTTTTTTTAATCTTGTCAACACGACGCGTCGTGGTTTAAGGGATCCTGCCTATAACTCGCGTTATGGAAGGCGCGCTGGTTCGATCCTCATGGGGGGAAGAAATTTTCTCACGAAATTTCAGCCTGTGTATGGGACCGATGCTCACCGAACACTTGAGGAGCATCGATAGGTAGTGAAATCCGGTTAAAAAAGCTAGTTATAACAGCTGGAGGAATCATCTTGCTAACAACACGATGCCTACATTCTGGTTGGATGATCGTCGACCTCTGCTTCGGCATGTAGACGTGAGGCCAGCAGCCTGCTGGTCGGTCATGGTCCTTCATGGTTTGTCGTGCCTCGGATTATTTTTAATTTAAATTATTCATCTTCATCTATTTTTGTTCATCAATTTTTATTCCTTTCACCACCTTGCTCCCATGCACAGTTATTCTAGATCAATCACTTTCCCACTCATTATTACTAATTAACTTAGTATTCCACTATTTCTCTCTTCTTAATTACAACTTTGCCCAACTCTTTCTATCCTATCATGTAACTTATATCCTAATTTTGCTCTTACAAAACTCTCCCTCGTACCATCCTTCATTAGCTCCATATCCTTAATTTATCTTATTATAATTCGTTCGTTTTCCTAATTCTCTATAGAACGTTTTATCCTACTCTACTACTAACAAGTTTTTTTTCCCTACAATTTTTACTTATCTACAAAGAATTCTTAGCAATTTACCACCAGGTAGTTATAGTTCATCTGTAGCCAGTCACAATGACATATCCTCTCCATTTCCTTTATTATAGCATATATTAATGGTCAACTACTGGTATCTGATCAACTAGTGGTACAACTACCCCACTTTCTATTACACGAATTGTAAGGGAGAACATGTTGTGTTCATGGCAATATCAAGTTTGTAAAGTTACATATAAATATAGGTCATTTCTGATATATATCTAAAACAAATCAATCAGTTAATGTTATTTAAATCATTTCTACAATTGAAAACGTTTTTAGAACAAGTGAGACCTGTAATGTCAAAGATGGGCATCCGCTATCAACATGATTTTATTGGAGTTAGTTTTCTGTCTCAAAGGGAACTTCATTACAAACTTACAAGCAAACATTCTGATGGGGGCAGATAAAAAAGTTGTTTTTCTTCCACCATGTCAATGATTTCAAAAAAAGAGCTTATACGAATTTTGTTCAGTCGACCGCAATTACGACGCCGTCCAAAAAGTGATTTCCCTTGGGGCAGTTTACAGAAAAAAAGCACAATTGCATGGAAAGATTTATTGAACCAGATACAACAATTTTTGCGCTATTTTTCAACAAACCCTCACTGAAATTGAGACATTTGTCATACCATGGGATCAACTTTTGTATCCTTGTGTTGTAGATGTCAGTCACCTGGGATCGGAACCAGCGTTTGACAGCCATCTGCACCTCTCTGTCGATCTCATGATGTGACAGATGTCTCAATTCCGGTGGGGAATATGTTGAAAAATAGTTCAAGAATTGTTGTGCCTGTTTCAATACGTTTTTTTTCCAATGAAACTGTGTTTTCTTTCTTAACGGCCCCGGGCGAACTTATTTTTTCACGGCCCTTGTAATTGCCGTCGAGTGGCCAAAATTTGTATAAGCACATCTTTTGACATTAACGTGCTGGAAGAAAAAAATTAACTTTTTTTTCTGTCCCCGTCGGAATGTTTGCTTGTTAGAATAAGCAAATTTGAGAACGAAGTTCGATCTCTACAAATCAGCATTGCTGTCTCCCCCGTAATTTTTCTTTATTCTAAATGTGTGAACATTTATAATATCAATGCCCTTTTTTGTTTGAATTTAGTCAATTGTCTGTTTATTTAAATAATGAAGGATCAGATGTCTGTTTTTGTGACAAACTTTAGTTTCGGGTAATTACATTTAATTTAAAGTTTTAAATTTTGTAAAGCTATGGTAAAATACTTTTAAAAGATTCATAGCAAAATATTATACCAGAATATAATCAATTTCCTTTTCACTAAATAAATTATTGTTATTATTATTATTATTATTATTATTATTATTATTATTATCATCACATAAAACGTAGGGAACACTTTATAACAATACGTAATGCATTAACCCTGATTGACAGACATCTATCTCCCTTAATCATTTATATTCACAGAAGCAATATTATCATCCAGCAAATCCTGAGTAATACACTTATTTGCTAGGCACTCCATTCATCAAAAACACTTTCACGTTTATGGTTTTCATTTTCTTCCAATACCGTTTTCCGATGACTCAAGTTCTTTTCGATTCCCAAAATATTTTGCAAGGTTATTGTTTATATAGTGAATATTTCCATTTTCTCAGAAACGCCAATCGGTATTGGTAGAAGATTCATACTTTAAATGATTTTTCGGCTTTTATTATAGGTTTTCAATCACCAGATGTTGATGTGTTCCAGTCATGTGTAACCCAATCCTTAACTACTCGCATTTCTTCCTTGGTGCCATTTCTTAAAAACATTTCACAATATTATTTCACTGATATTGTGCTTTCTGGCCTGTGACTGAGTAAACAAATTCAACTTTGGAAATAGTGGGTGTAGCTTGATCTGTCAACCGCTTATTACACATGGTTATGATGATGACTAGGTTCCGTATCCCAGCTACCTAAAGACTGAAGTTAAAGACACATTGGGTATATAGTACGCCGAACACAGGTAATCCAACGGATAAGGATGTAAACAAACAGGTCGTCGCTGCGTGTTCGTGGAGTACAGTCAACTCCCGACATTCTGAGGCTATACTAGTAAACACATGCTTGAGCCCTGATGTTCATTTCCGTCGTTATCTTTGCATTAAATAATAACTTGCTTCGTAAGTTACGGAACTCGAACATTGCTATGTGGATGTCACTTTAAATTATTTTATATTGCAAGAAATTCTTGCAATAGCACATGACGATATTGGTGCATGATGTAGTACAAGATATTTATATTGTCAAATATTTATTAGTATATCATTAGGATATTACACGTCGCTGATCACTGAAAACCCACTAATTTTCTGTGTATTTTCCCTAAAATGTAGATTATTTAATTTATTATTTGGGATGTTGGTCACTTGAAATTATTTTATATTGCAATAAATTCTTTCAATAGCACATGACGATATTGGTGCATGATGTAGTACAAGATATTTGTATTGGCTGATATTTTTTCGTGTTTCATTAGGATATTACATGTCGCACATCACTGAAAAACTACTAATTTTCTATGTACTTATCTAGAAATTCCCTAAAATGTAGATTATTTAATTTATTAATTGGGATGTTAGTACTGAACATCATGCTAGGCTACAAAAATTCAGGCTAAACGTCGAGTTAATATCTTCATAATTTTTTAGATTGTGATGGTATTGGTTCTTTTGGAGTACGTTCAATACACTTTCTGCGCCTTTTGGTATTGCAGTGTCTTTCAGTGCACTATTTTTGTCACTTTTACGTTTATTTTACACAATTTATATGTAATGTTGTCTATCTTCACGAATTTCTTTTCATATCAACATGAATCTGACTGGAGTAGAAATAAAGAAATGTAAAGAATATTATATTAATTGAGAAAATCATTATTTTCTCAACCAGACATAAAAAAATACACACTCAGGACCTTTTCACAACAGATTACCTGAAAATAAGACTAAATATTAAGAATTTATATTATAATAGATTAGCTCCAGTTCAAATACACTGAATTATGAAAATCGTTGAGGTGACTCACTTCTGTATGTGAGCGAATATCCATAAAACATTACTGTTTCCAATTTTTCACGAAATATTATTTCACTTTCATGATACTATTGGATGCTTCATAAGAAAATTAATAATGCACGTTGTGTTTCATTTTACACAATTAATATTATTTACACGTCCATAAAAATATTAGGCCTATATAATATCGTGAATAATTAAAATAATATCAAAAACGATTCGAATGGCCGGATGTATACTTTATTTTGACTTGTATAATTCATCACTTTATTGTCATCGAACCATGTATAATAAAATAGGAGCTTTGAAGATATGTGAGAGAATATGTTGTTGTCATCACATCTATTTTTATTGTAATTTTTAACCGATGTGTTAAATATAAGCAGAATGTGTCTAAGAATTATTTTAGTAAGAAATAAACATTTTCACATTACAAACGTACTGGCTCTCGCAATGAAAATATATCCCTTGCTCATTTGTGATACTTTCACAAAAATCAATTATTTACAACTGAAACCTAGTTGTAACTTGTACGCCGTTATGAACTTATTCGGACTAAATTATTAACATTAGAATTTCATAAATAGTGCGTTTCTC
The DNA here is from genome assembly GCF_040183065.1 of Periplaneta americana. Taxonomy (NCBI): domain Eukaryota; kingdom Metazoa; phylum Arthropoda; class Insecta; order Blattodea; family Blattidae; genus Periplaneta; species Periplaneta americana. Next base: position 102,884,172 of record NC_091124.1, read on the forward strand.
CAGATGAACAATGGTACAAGTATTTGAACTCTGCGGTCCTCGTATTTTAGGACTTGCTGAAAGAGTGCCAAGAAACAGACATCTCTGCCTTTCTTTATGTGTTAAGAGATAACAGTAGGCCTACTGATACTTTTGGTACATGCCGTAGGTTTCTTATTACGGTTACTGAGGACAGTGTTAAAATTTAGTAGCATTACTTATGATGGTGATGATGATGATGACGATAATAACAATAATGATAATAATAATAATAATATTATTATTATTATTATTATTATTGTACTAATAACTTTATAGCACGATATGAACTACGCACAGTACCATTAGTACATTCGCAATATCACAGGTAATTTATTATAATAACGCTGAGAAATTAACTTGTCTAATCTATTGCCTTTTACTATGAGAAGGCACCTAGTAAAGTGAACACAGATATTTGTAGCACATTTTAAGATACAAACTATGAGCACAGAAGCTCATTAAAACTCTAAAAAGCGTATATTTTAAAACAGTACAATTAAGATGAGAAGATGAGAATTTGTAAATACAATATGAGTTATTCAGGAACTGGCGATACAAATCCCTCTTTCTCCAATATTTACTATTAAAATTCAAATGAATAGTCGTATAAATATAACTGAGAGATTTATAATGCATTCAAAATATAAGAAATACGTTTAACAATACATTCATTTATAGATTATCAGACCACTATTAACAATTTGTAAAGATTCCTTGAAAGAAGCAGCAGTCCACAAACTAACAATATTACCTAACCCATACAGGTTGGAAGTGAAATAATCCTGCACATTTTCAGAGCGAATAGCTCATGTTGTATGGAACAAAAAACTATAATACCATATTGGTGAAAATTCTACCATTTTCTTTAAAAAAATTCAAATATTTAACAGCCTCTTATTCAGTAACTACTGCTAATAGAATCGTGATTTGTGTTCATATCGATAGAAAAGATAATAAAGAATGATTTATCCCTCTGGCGTATTTCATTAGTGTGGACGGTTTTCGTGTAAATTTAATTTAAAAACCACTAATTTGAAGCCACTGACCGAAGCGATCAGCTTGCAACATTGTAGCCAGAAAGGGAGATGGGAGGTACTTCACTAAGGCATACAGACCTCTTACATCTGTATTACGAGAAGAAAAAGCAGTGTGTTGGCGGCGAAGTTTCCAGACTGCTGAAACGTCCAACTCAATAGTCTATTAACCGTGCATTTAATCACAAAAAGTAATACAGGTTTTTTATTAATTTAAGTGTATCCTTTCGACCCTTTCAATTTGCATGATTATGTCACTTTCACCCTGTTTAATGGAAATATATTAATGAATGAAAGAATTAATTAATTAATTAAGGAATATATTTGTCTTAAAACAATATACCTTTTGGTTAGGGGCACTTCACATTATAGGTATACAGTGCCGTCTCCAAATTTTACGACGCCTCTCGTACAAGTCATTTAGGTCATTACTTATTCTTAATTTATTATTGCAATTCTTCCACTAGACTTTTCTTGTAATCATTTCTTCCGCTAACCTTACTTCTCACCCATTATTATACCAAAAATATTTCTAACTCTTGACCCACATCCTGTATGGCACATTTCCCCTCACTTCACATATCTAACTATTTCCACTATTCACTGCTTACTCTTCCACATTGCTACTTTATTTTAGGACTTAGTTTTCTTATCTCACGATTTATTTCCCCTCCCCCACCATTTCCTTAAGTCATACTGCTTTTTCATCTTGTTTTCCCCTCTTCCTTCATCAGTGCTTCCTGAACTATCACCTACTTGCATTAGTCTACGTCTACTTGTCGTCAGCCTCGATTTAAATCTTAGTTCCTTCACCTACTTTGGAATTGTTCCCATCTGATGTCCCCTATTTTCATTCGATTGAACTGAGGTCATGTTCTGCTGTGCTTGCTGAATACCAGTTCACGTCACTCCTATTTCTTCAGATAACATCACTGTCTGCTTTCCGGGAATTTTCGCTGAGTTTAACACTACTCTCGTGAGCACAACATACTCGTGTCACTAACCTCGCCTTTAGATATGATATTGATTTTTTTCTTTCAAAAATTTTCTCTTTCTTTGCGTTTCATTCTAGAAATATTCATAATCCTTGAAAATCTATCGGTCTCTCTTTGTTGAATACACGAATCTCGGACACAATGTTAACCATAGAAACTACTAGACCATTTATAACGTCATGAGAAGTGATTAGTTAAATCAAGCGGTTTTCCTCATTTCTGTCTATTCTATCACTAACACTGTATCGGAGTCGTCCTCGGTGTTCTTGAGATTATTGTGCTGACCGTTGGGTCGTCGGTCATTTCTTTGTTGTTGAAAGCATCATTAATTGAATTTTAAACAATGAAATACTAATACCATGATATTTTATGATGTATTATACAGAATTAGTGAAAAACCACTGTGTACGTATGTCAATACGAATACAGTAGCTGCAATGTCAATTGTTAATGATTCCCATGTGTTTCTAGCAACGTTTCATTTTATTTACAAAGAGCAGTAACAGTTCCAAAGGAAAAAATGTTGCTGGTAATTTTGTCATGGCTGTCTTATTTCAAGCAAAGAATAAAGACTGAATGTATGAATTCCCTTTTCACTTTTCACTGATAATGTAAGATTATTCAAAAGTAAGTTCCCATTTTGAAATGGTAATAAGTTTATCAAACTTTTAGATTCCACAAAAGTAAAACACTAATTTGTTCGTAAAAAAACGGCATTTTATTAAAACACGAAAAAGCTAAATATGACCACCACTGTGTTGTTCAATTAGAAATAGTCTTTCTTCCATGCTATAAACGGCGTCAGTAAGCACATTCCTAGGGAAGTTTTCAATGACATCCGATATTGATTGTTTCAGTTCCTCACCTGTAGTAGGTCTACTAAGAAATACATTTTCTTTTAGATAACCCCAAAACCAGTAGTCAGCTGGATTTATCTCTGGTGACCTAAAAGTTCAAGTGTTCGGAAAATGCCTACTAATTACACGATCACCAAATGTGTGTGGATTAATGTTTTTGCATTACTGTGTATGTGAGGTGGAGCGCCATCTTGCATGAAAACAATGTTTTCTATTTCATGCGTCTGTAATTCTGGTATTGCAAAGTCTTGCAAGATTTGAAAATATCGCTGCCCGGTTACGTCACTGTTTTTGTTTGTTCATTTTCACTTTCTTGATTTAAATACAATCCTATTATGAAATGTGAAGTAAAACCAGACCAGACAGGAACTTCGATATCATATAAAGGTAAAACCATTGTAAATATTATTAAAATTACTCTCCTACTGCCGTCTGTATTCTGGCAAGCGTGACAAAGTTACCATAGCTATGAAACACGCATTGATAGAAAAAACCCAACCTTCCATACAGTAATTGTACCTATATGAAACCAATCTGCTGATATGTACAGAAGATACAGCTATTTCAAAATCGGAATATACTTTTGAATAACCTTATACTTTAGTGTGTATGAGATCAGACGAAAATTGGTGGACATATACTCAAAGCTACTTTAAGAATGCTCTATCTCAGTCGGGAGTGCATGTAAAAAAGATAATTTTCAATTAATATCCCAAAAAATGGGACTCTTCTCAATTCCTCATAACTTTCTGGTATTCAGTTGTTATAACAAAACAGTCATGTGTTCAAACATTCATTTTTGAGGTATTGTGTACCAGAAACCAAAGGTATGTTACAATGTCTGGTGTACATTCGGCGACCTCATACTGCTGATTTCACGTTACTGGACAAATGAAATCAACTAGTCTAGAGAAACAATTTGTAGCACCCAGTATACTTCTTCTTCGTTAGATATATTGATTCTGAAACTATAATCAGTACTTAAAATAACTAATTCTGTCACCTTCTCTGGATATAATAATCGTAACTGTGCAAATGCAAGTACTTGTCTAGCCACTTTTGTACGACACCGCTATTTGTGCTAATTTGCAAAGACGTTCTTTTGAGCTTTTGACAAAGAGATATGAAGGACGTACCGTGTATTATTCCCCTATTATTTGCGGCCAGCAAGATCTCAGCAGCTGTGTTAACAAAATAGACGTAAAAATTCCATTGAATTGGGGTCAATGAGTATGAGGACAATTTTAATGGAAGGATTTGGCACTTATTCCACATATTTACCTGCACTTAACAGTTTTTTCACAAAAATAATTGATCCTCAATTAAGTAACTCGTTTTCGCAATAAATTCTTTCAAAATTTGTATACATATTCTTTAAAAATATTTAATTTTAGTGTTAAAATTAGACATGAAGTAAGACAGAACTAGTTTATTATACGTATCTGTAATCACGTAGGCCTATGTTAGCATTACTAAGATGGGATAAGTCAGTACTAAGATAGGGATATTTGACCGTTAATATTACACAAACACAGAGACTTTCCGCTCGCTCTGTATATTATAAATAAATTAATTAATGTATGAAAAGTTGTGTGTATGTGGTATATATATATATATATATATATATATATATATATATATATATATATATATATATATATATACCTTGGGTAGTTGTACCTTGGGTCATTCATCATTTTTCTGCCATCTGTGTTTTGAAAAATTAAATATTACAATCAAGTTACATATTTGTACACAAGAGTCCTCTCATAAAGCTTGGTGATCTTCGGATATAGTGGTTTGCTTTCTTTGTGAAGAAATTTGTTTTTGATCTCAGAAAGTATTTTATTTGTAGTGTGTTCTTAATTTTTTTTACGGGGCTGTGTTATAATTCAAGACATTTCCAATAGTAAGATAAGATCTTTGTTTCTTTCTTGTTCGAATGGTATATTAGGTTATTGTTAGAATATAACCTAACTTTTGAAACATGATGTTCAGTTCACAATGAGCAGTAGTTGTACCTCGGTCCACTTGAAGCGTTGTACCTTGGGTCCACCCAAGGTACAATATTGAACTGATGATGAGCAGAAGTGTACAAATGATCATAAATTATTAGTTAATTTAATACTAAAGGACACACCAGAAAAAGAAGAAATTAAAGGAAGTAGACTAAAAAAGAAAAACCCAGTACCGGTAAAGAAAACAAAGAGGCAGCTTCCAGAGAAGAAACTTCAGAAGAAGAAGACATTGATGAATTAATATTACAGGATTCCAGTGATGATGACCTAACAACTTTGCTGGAAACAGAGAATGCTGATGTCGATGATGATGGAAACTCTGAAGAAGGCATAAGAGAAGGAAATTATACACTTGTCCGTTTTGCTGGAAAGAAGAAACTTTCACATTACATAGCAAAAGTGTTGAGTGTTGATGAAGAAGAGTGTGAAGTCCAATTTCTGAAAAAACTTCCTGACTCCAACAAGTTTGTTATGGCGAAAGATGATGAATATAGTGTGCCTTTAAGTGGCATAGTCATGAAGCTACCACCTCCCTACCAACAAGATTAATCTAAGAGACAAACTTCCCAACTACAATTCGCAGTTGATTTCAGTAGTTATGATGTTAAGTAGATCGATTTTGTGTTTGTTATCTGCTTAAAATGCATTATTGCATGAACATATTGCAAAGGAATTGTATCTTTAATTTGTTTCCTATTATATTCCAGAAGTTTCGTGATTTTTAGATAATATGTACACTTTGCGGTCATATTTATGTTTATCCACAATTTGTATTCTTGTTTCTTTTCTTGTAGGCTAAATTTATAATGTGACCCAAGGTAAAACATCGGATGACCCAAGGTACAACCTCATGTTGTACCTTCGTCCATTATACTTGTATACATTTAATTGAATATAAAAATTATCAGAGTAATTAAATTCGTAAATAAAGATTACCAATGATATCTCAAAGAGTAGCTTCATCTTATTTTATAATTTGGACAACCTAATAATCATAATATGGTAAAAATGGAAACTAAATGTAAAAATGACCCAAGGTACAACATCTTCCCCTATGTGTGTGTGTGTGTGTGTGTGTGTGTGTGTGTGTGTGTGTGTGTGTGTGTGTGTGTGTGTGTGTGTGTGTGTGTGTGTGTGTGTGTGTGTGTGTGTGTGTGTGTGTGTGTGTGTGTGTGTGTGTGTGTGTGTGTGTGTGTGTGTGTGTGTGTGTGTGTGTGTGTGTGTGTGTGTGTGTGTGTGTGTGTGTGTGTGTGTGTGTGTGTGTGTGTGTGTGTGTGTGTGTGTGTGTGTGTGTGTGTGTGTGTGTGTGTGTGTGTGTGTGTGTGTGTGTGTGTGTGTGTGTGTGTGTGTGTGTGTGTGTGTGTGTGTGTGTGTGTGTGTGTGTGTGTGTGTGTGTGTGTGTGTGTGTGTGTGTGTGTGTGTGTGTGTGTGTGTGTGTGTGTGTGTGTGTGTGTGTGTGTGTGTGTGTGTGTGTGTGTGTGTGTGTGTGTGTGTGTGTGTGTGTGTGTGTGTGTGTGTGTGTGTGTGTGTGTGTGTGTGTGTGTGTGTGTGTGTGTGTGTGTGTGTGTGTGTGTGTGTGTGTGTGTGTGTGTGTGTGTGTGTGTGTGTGTGTGTGTGTGTGTGTGTGTGTGTGTGTGTGTGTGTGTGTGTGTGTGTGTGTGTGTGTGTGTGTGTGTGTGTGTGTGTGTGTGTGTGTGTGTGTGTGTGTGTGTGTGTGTGTGTGTGTGTGTGTGTGTGTGTGTGTGTGTGTGTGTGTGTGTGTGTGTGTGTGTGTGTGTGTGTGTGTGTGTGTGTGTGTGTGTGTGTGTGTGTGTGTGTGTGTGTGTGTGTGTGTGTGTGTGTGTGTGTGTGTGTGTGTGTGTGTGTGTGTGTGTGTGTGTGTGTGTGTGTGTGTGTGTGTGTGTGTGTGTGTGTGTGTGTGTGTGTGTGTGTGTGTGTGTGTGTGTGTGTGTGTGTGTGTGTGTGTGTGTGTGTGTGTGTGTGTGTGTGTGTGTGTGTGTGTGTGTGTGTGTGTGTGTGTGTGTGTGTGTGTGTGTGTGTGTGTGTGTGTGTGTGTGTGTGTGTGTGTGTGTGTGTGTGTGTGTGTGTGTGTGTGTGTGTGTGTGTGTGTGTGTGTGTGTGTGTGTGTGTGTGTGTGTGTGTGTGTGTGTGTGTGTGTGTGTGTGTGTGTGTGTGTGTGTGTGTGTGTGTGTGTGTGTGTGTGTGTGTGTGTGTGTGTGTGTGTGTGTGTGTGTGTGTGTGTGTGTGTGTGTGTGTGTGTGTGTGTGTGTGTGTGTGTGTGTGTGTGTGTGTGTGTGTGTGTGTGTGTGTGTGTGTGTGTGTGTGTGTGTGTGTGTGTGTGTGTGTGTGTGTGTGTGTGTGTGTGTGTGTGTGTGTGTGTGTGTGTGTGTGTGTGTGTGTGTGTGTGTGTGTGTGTGTGTGTGTGTGTGTGTGTGTGTGTGTGTGTGTGTGTGTGTGTGTGTGTGTGTGTGTGTGTGTGTGTGTGTGTGTGTGTGTGTGTGTGTGTGTGTGTGTGTGTGTGTGTGTGTGTGTGTGTGTGTGTGTGTGTGTGTGTGTGTGTGTGTGTGTGTGTGTGTGTGTGTGTGTGTGTGTGTGTGTGTGTGTGTGTGTGTGTGTGTGTGTGTGTGTGTGTGTGTGTGTGTGTGTGTGTGTGTGTGTGTGTGTGTGTGTGTGTGTGTGTGTGTGTGTGTGTGTGTGTGTGTGTGTGTGTGTGTGTGTGTGTGTGTGTGTGTGTGTGTGTGTGTGTGTGTGTGTGTGTGTGTGTGTGTGTGTGTGTGTGTGTGTGTGTGTGTGTGTGTGTGTGTGTGTGTGTGTGTGTGTGTGTGTGTGTGTGTGTGTGTGTGTGTGTGTGTGTGTGTGTGTGTGTGTGTGTGTGTGTGTGTGTGAGTGCAAACAAAGACAAGAATTTCAAAATCCTCATCCTTTGTCATTATACATGAAGTGATTCATAACACTGACATTTTACATCATACGCTAAATTAATAATCCGACCTCACTTTCATGCAAATCACTCCGCATAAGTACGATAAATCCACGTTAGACGATAGTAAAATTTGTATTATAGGCTTGTCAGTTTTCTCAGAGAATTCATTTATATCTTCTAACCCAGTTCGTCATTGGACTAATTTTGTCGCAATGAGTAAAGGGTACTGCACTACAATGTCTCATCAGACAAAATATGAAGAAAAAACACTTCAAGACAACTGCGTAAATATTATAGGAAGATGAAGGATCGGTGGCGCGCAGAAAAATTCTCTCCGGCACTGGGATTCGAACCCGCTTTTTCAGCCCTACGTGCTGATGCTCTATCCCCTAAGCCACACCGGATTCCAATTCTGATGTCGGATTGAATCCTCTCAGTTCAAGCTACACCTCTTAGTTTCCCTTTAGTGGCCAATCTTCATGCACTGTTTTACAGATGTGTTACAATGGCAGAATGTCCAACACACTAATGTGCAGAGGTGCACTCATTACGAGTGACTAAGTGGCCGGGATCCGACGGAATGAGCGCCGTCTTAAATCACTAAATGATTATATACGCATATCATATTATAGTTATGTACCGAAATACATATAATATTTCCATGCAGGAATTCTGCGTTATCATATGGAGCTTAAACTGAGAGGATTCAATCCGGCATGTTAATTGGAATCGGGTGTGGCTTAGTGGACAGAGCGTCAGCACGTAGAGCTGAAAACCCGAGTCCCAATCACAGTGCCGGAGAGAATTTTTCTCTGCTCCACCGATCCTTCATCATGTGATAACAGATTTCGTTACACAGATGCCTTCACAATGAAGTAAATTTTTAATCGTGTTGATTAATCGATTTAAACCGTTCCCGCCCATTCTCCGGAATTCAATCACCCGAATCAAATACCCCCTATGAATACATACCCGAAAGGACAATTCACCGAATCCAATCGCCCGAATAAAAATCCAAAGAATTTTCCCTGGATCCAAAAGCACGAAGGATACAAAATCCCGAATAATTTCCCCGAATCCAAAATACCGAAGAATTCAAAGTCCCGAAAGCACCACGTATTAACGATTGGTTCTGTTTCTAAGCTAAGGAGGTGCAATTAGTGAAAACTGGGCTGAAAGGTGTCGCAAATGATTGCCTAACTCAGAGGAGCAGAATCTCGTGTGATTATGTTTGCCATGTCTCAAAATTCAGAGTTGCTAATGAAAAGTCACACTTTATATCTCGTTGGAACAATCAAAATTCGTCCCATTTTATTCTGACAGTGTGATAGCGCGAAGAAAAAAATGCAAAGATGGAGGATGATTAATGCAAAGATGGAGGATGATTTTGTGGCAGTCCACTCGTGTACGCATTTCTTCGAAGCAGAAGCCAAGCTCTATATGCAGATTGTCTTGTACCAGATTTTAAACGCTACCACAAGGATGAGGATCGCAGTCGTATATCGGAAAGAATTATGTGCGACTTTGAAATGGCTATCATTACCAATGCCACACAAACATTTGCAAAAGTCAAATATTCTCTTGCTCCTATCACTTTAGGCTAAAGAGTTCACAGACGCGTACAGTCAGAGAGTCTGCAGGAGGCATACAATGATAAAGAGGACCGAGAAATAAAGAGTAGGCCTATTTGTTCATTGCGATGTTGTTACAGAAGTTTTTGAGGATCTTCGAAACGTAGCACCAGACAATGTGTTAACCAGTTTAGATCTTTTCGATTTCAATTATGTTACAGATCAGCGGGCAAGAGGCAGAAAACATCCCAAACCTCCACTTTCCCTGTGGTTAGAGCGTTTGGCCGCGAAACCAGGTGACCCGGGTTCGAATTCCGTTCAGAGGAAGTTACCCGGTTGAGAATTTTTTTCCGGGGTTTTCCCTCAACCCAATTTTTAAGCAAGTGCTGGGTAACTTTCGGTGCTGGACCCCAGACTCATTTCACCGGCATTATCACTCTTCATTTCATTCAGACGCTAAATAACCTGAGATGTTGATACAGCGTCGTAAAATAATCTACTATATATATATATAATAATCGACTATATATATATATATATATATATATATATATATTTCTTGCTTTTCCATATCAGGAATTATGAAGACGTGTTTTCGTCAAATTCTTTATACAATGTGAAGTATTTTAGCCTATATAATATACTCATTTTCTGTGTCAAAATAATTGGAACATAAAACATGTAATAAAACTGTGAAATAATTTGTAACATTTTAGGAAGTAATTCATACAGAGATTCATGACTGTAGCAAAGCTGTCACCTCACAAATAGACTCCACTTCCTGACCTCTTATCTGTAGATGTGCTATAAATCTTCCGAGGAAGACAAATACTTTAATCAACTTTATTAGCGGAGCTTTCATCTAAAAATTCTGAGCCGTTTTGTTCTTTCAAAACTTATAGCATCACTTACACTTTTTCCAACTTTGTTATGTGCCAGTTACCCCTCTACTACTCCCACTGGATTCTCGTTTAGAAAGTGAACGGTTTGTAAGCACTTCTAATTCACTGAAGTTGGAGCAAACCTCTTCTCGCGTGTAGCGATTAGTTTGCTATTTAGTTCGCATCCAGCCACGCACAGTACCAGAGTCTTAACTGCAGAGGATGTTAACTTTATAACCAGATACGCTCTCTGATCCAGTTGGCAAAGTTCCAGACCAGCCCGACAGTATAATCCACGAACTCCCAACGTCCACTTTAAAATAGTTCTTCTGTTCCCATGTGAGGTAAATTTTTATTTTAGAGTATTGTGATATTTCACAATAGCCACCTTTTATACTTTGTAGATAATAACCACATTTAAAGTGATTGAGCAACAAAAGTGACCTCTGGCATTCCGTATCTCATTCTATCCGTTTTCCATGTTTCTTCTAAACTTTTCTCCTTATCGTACTTCTTAATTTACTTCTTATTCATTTTCTTATCCTTCTCTTCTGAGCTTAAGATTTCTTCTGTTAAGGCGTAACCATCTTGCCCTGATTGATGTCACGCATTACAGTTTTGAGTTTCTATTATTATTATTATTATTATTATTACTATTATTATTATTATTATTATTATTATTATTATTATGCTATCAATGTTCCTTAAAATTTAGATAGGAGTCTAGCAGGTCGTAAGTTTGCATTTTATACTACTACAAAGAAAGTATAATTTTGTTTATGTGTGTTTTTAGTGAACCTGTCGATTTAATCGATCCGATTAAAAAATCAAATGGTTTTACTCACTTCCGGGCGTATACCTGAAGCCATTCACCCGAATGAATATTTTCCCGAATCCGATTTCCAATACTACCTTCCCTTGAAACTATTTTCCCCAGAGCGACAAATTCCAGAAAACTAACAACCCCGAAAGGTTTCTAAAATAGTTTCGAATACGAAGAAATAAAAATTGGATATTGTTATTCAACGAAAATTTGAAAACGGTTGTCACTTCTCACTTATATTGCTAGTGTGGTAGTTATTTTTCCAATTCGCAATTTGCTGCCTCTAGAAAGTCATAGGTGTGGACAGCTAGAAATATCTCCTTCATCAGTTCCACCAATTAAGAAGAATAAACGATGTAATTTTAAGTATCACAGTTTAATTTAAGTGAAAGCAAACTCATAACATATAGGATTATTTCTTTGACACCATAAAGAATGGTAAATATTGTTTCGTAGCAAAACTTTCCGTACCATCTACCCAAACGCCTTAAAATGGAAAATAATATACAGCTAATATATTTATATTTTTTCAGGCTTTTGTAAACATTTATGTGTATTAAAATAAATCAGAGCAAATCTCAGGAATACTTCTCTAGTGTACACAGAGTAACATTTCGCTGCTTATTCTTTCTATATCGAAAATAATTATTTACGTACTATATATGCCTATTTTATTTATGGTTATTATCTTATTCAGTTTATTTATAATTAAACATGATTAGTAGAGTATAATTTTATTTGACAGAATAAGATTTTTAACAGGTTCCTGATAACACTTATTAAGACCGTAAAGGACACCCTGGATGAATTTTAAGGGAGAAATTTTCCGAATATTAGGAAGATGATAATGTATTTCCTAGTAGTATATGTCTGAGAAGATTATTCATCAATGACAATTTTAATAACGTGCTCGTTTTCCTACGAAATGTCTCTTCCTAGTCTGTAGAGTAGGTGTTAAACAACATTTATTAAGAGCAGATTTTGGTACTTTATATTTATTAGCTGTTGATTTTATAGACATTCATCTTATTACAGCCATAACTGGGTTGTTTGCTCGATCAGTATCCACAGAGCATGTTTCTTTAGAAGTAGGATCACTTACTTATGTTCTATCCATTGCTGAACGTCATAGATACAGTCTAGAAAGAATAAAAAATAAAAAATATCGTTATATGTGGTACTGGTAATAATGGTATCCCATTAAAACATATAATGCAGAGTGAGTCAAGTATAAGGGTAAGGGAATCCTGCCATGTCTCGGCACAACATTTTGGCAAGCATATCTTCAGCTCCCGCGGATTTAATTCTTGCCGTTCGCGGCATTACAGTCTGACAAGTTAACACTTGCGTAGGTTGCGAATTAAATATCTAAGGAAGGGAAAAAAGTGTTAGCTGCTCAGAGAAGTTTTACATAATATTCTCAATTACGTTTTTAACGATACACATGTTACTGTGATGTATGAAGTTCTGGAACACTCGCTGGAGTTCGTTCTCACTAATACTTTGCATTAGCCGTGCTACTTAACTCTGAAGAACCTCAAGGGTCCACGGGTTGTTTTCGGACACTTTATGTTTAAGGATACTCCTTAGGTTAAAGTCACATACGAACAAAATGTAGAGACCGGGTAGGATATAGTAGACTACTTACTCTGTCGTTGACAACTCCACTAGGGGCTTCCATTAGGCTAAATGCGCCGATGTGAGAGCTGTTGCGCCAACTTAGTAAACAGATGAGCAGGTAATCCTTTTATTGTTGTGTTCGAAGTTGCAAAAGTGTTATAATAACATACTGGCTGGACTATCCGTGACATATTAACCGCATACCATATTCCCACTCTTTGATCATGTAGTAGGACTTCATAAGAAAATGTGAATTTTCGGTATCAAAATGTCGAATATCCAAGCGAAACCAAGCGTTTTCACTGAAAACTAGAGGTGGAGAAAAAAAACGTAACGGTTATTTTTGAACAATTCCTTGCTTGGAACTGTTCCAAAACGTAAGAACACCTTGGAATACTACGTTCCAAAATAACTCTAGTACGAAATACTTGCTGTTACAAAATACTCGTTTCACTTTGGAACTACATTATGACACGCCTGTTCCACGTGACACAACGGAACAAGTATGGAACTCTTGAAAGCAGCGGCGCTAACTTTTAGAAAACACTGGGTGGGCTCAAACATTTGAGTTATAAGTTAAATAAACCTCATACTTATAATAATAACAAGATAAATTATTGAGTTTGCTCGGATTCCACGAGCTCATATAAGTTGGCGCCACTGTTTGAAAGAAGAATTGGAATCCTTTCGTCGCGCTGAAAGAAAAGAAGAGCCTCTTTAAAAAATCTACACATTATTTTGAAACTGAGTATAGGATTTTATCAAATAATTATTAACATAATGCCTCTATTAGAGTATAGTAACTACAGTGTGAATTTTATCAAGGGAGATGAAAATATATAGGTTATGTTTTATTTACAAATATTTTACATTTTTAGTTTCATTACCAAATCTTGAAATTTAATTAAATTCGGATTCTGTTGAAACATGATTATTGTCGAATTTTTTATTTACAAAAATCAACTGTAAATTTTCATATTTCATTACAATGAGATTATTATTTTTCATGATGGTATTAATATGAATTTTAGCACGGCCGAAATAATTATAGGTTTTATTTACTAATTTTTGGAGACACTGAACACTATTGTAAAGTTGCGCTGAGCAGAAAAGAATGAATATGTTAGGGTTTATTTACCATTGGGATCCACTTCGATTTCGTGACAAATAAAATTTACAAATAATTTAAAATTGCATTAAATTTCCTGCTTCGAACAAACCTGATCTGCGAATTCAATTTGGTATTAGAAAACTGTTTTTTCCCCCACGAATTCACATCTCGACTCACTATGACATCATATTGCATCACATGGCATTCAGGGAAGTGTGTGATCATTTAGCGTCCTAAATACCACTATTATATTACTAGTAGTACTTACCTGTTTCAAAATACTACTGTTCCATCAGATACTAGTCAACGGTGCGGTTCCAAGCAAAGACGTTATATAGTATACGTGCCAAGATACCACTGTGCACCTTGTAGTTATACAAGTTACATTCAGATTCCTTTCAGTTATAAGTCCTTTTCTCTGCGATAGTTATGTAAAAATATAGGCTATGCATTTCTTTCCTTCCTTTCCCATTTTTGATCTCTTTATCAGCCGATCAATTTATTATCATAGCCTTTTTATTGTGAATTTTATTTAATATTCGTATTTCTTTTCTTTTTATTATTATTTTTTTATTACATTCCATTTTGTTATATTCTACCTTACGTTTTCCATATTAACCATTTGTACTAAATGATTTGCTTTTACTATATTCCAATGTATTTTACTTTCTTTTTTCTATTATTGTATTATTTTCATGTTGTATAGTGTCGATTTTATTATGCTATTATTATTATTATTATTATTATTACTTTTTTTTGTAAAATGTTAGTATTCTGTTCTTTAACTTTTTGTTAAATTTTAACTGCTCGTATACTTTGTGACCTGGTAGAATGTAAGAGAAGGCCCTACGGCCTTAACTCTGCCAGTATAAATAAAGAATTATTATTATTATTATTATTATTATTATTATTATTATTATGGTACTGCTATTTCGGAACTGTTATTTGGAACCTAGTATTTTCAAGGAACTGGAACAGTTGGAACTGTTACGAGAAAATAACAACTTTTCCTATTTCCACTGAAAACAATATGCACAGAAAGCATTCAGTCGTGGACTCATTCTAATATCTAATAAGATGAACATATAAACCCTACTGATAACATTAAACCGTTTAAACCAACGGGACCTTATAGGGGTAATAATTGAAGAATGTGGTCCCAAAATTCGCTCAGTTCATTTGGCCTTTTTTATAATTTATATGGTATATATAGATTCTTTTTGGATCTTTATCATTATATTTTAAGCTTCCTTTCTTCCAAAACAATGCCAATCCTTGTCTACAAATTTGTGTTATTGTGAATGTTGTATGAAAACTCGCTGTTCGTTTACTGGTGGATATAAAAATATAGCCCAGTTCTTGCCTAAAAATGGACTGAACGTGTTTTGATATCATACTCTTAAATGAATTAATTTCAAATAAAAATATAGCCCAGTTCTTGCCTAAAAATGGACTGAACGTGTTTTGATATCATACTCTTAAATGAATTAATTTCAAACCTCTTAATACAGAAACTTGCTATATGTTACTTTTTTCGCTGGATGACTAGTGCTATTTTCTTGGACTCAGCTCTATCACCACATGCATATCCTCAAGTACGTATTTGTTCTGTTGCAGCGTTGTCAGACAGCCTAAACGGAGCGGAGCGCTCCACTATAACTCGTTGCGTGCTCCGGTGCTTCCACAGACATAAGCAAGTTCACGCTCCGACTGCACGTCTCTAGCTCCACAACTGGGTTTGGAGCTTACAACTCTGACACTACTGTGTTAGAGCATGCATCGGCCAATATTTTTTCTTAACAATGACGGAACCTGTTTCTCGACAATAATTATAAAATATTTTAACAAGTTATGTAATCTCTGGAAAACGCAGTCGAAACACACACATCGTACTACTCCTTCAGGAGATATGAATCAACGAATAATATCGTTTTTGTATTGTGTTTGTAACTATTATTGAAATATGTCTTCCACAAAACAGATCAGACAACTCACTAATGGATACCGTCACTGTAAATTGGAAGGAGAAATGTGTCATCGGCTTAGTGCAAACAAGATAAACTCATATGGGCGGACAAAGTACTCGTATATTGTTCGCCCAATGTTGAAACCTCTAGAAAAATCCCAACGCGCTACACGTCAAAAAGTGACTTCATGTCACGTTAAGAATGTGGGCAATTTAGATTTGACTCGCTCTGTATATGTACAAAAGGTACGTTATACTAGCTGTAGAAGTTGACGAAAGCGATGTGTTTTGAATATCATCAACAAGAAACAAGGTTTGCATCAAAATGGAGTTTAAACTTTCCTTTCCTGAAATTGAAAGTACATGCGAATGACTCAGATTACTTGGATCTATATAGATTTTCGAGAGCTACTTCGTGCCGAGTGGTTAGTGAGCCGGGTTCGATCTCATTCTGGGTCATGAAGGAATTTGTGGTGAACAAAGCGGTAGAGAGGGTTTTTTCTGGGTTCTCCCATTTTCCCTCGCCATTATCACCATTTCACAAATACTCCACAGTAAGTCCCCATCACTCTGTGAGGTCCCGAGCCAGGTCTGCAGAATGAAATATAAAAAATGACAAAGTTCCACACACAGTGATTAATAAAGACTAATGTTATATAGATTTTCACTTTCTCTGTCTAATATTTTACATTTGTATTAGAAACTACATCTACGGATATGAACATTTGGAGGGTATAATATTGGTTCTGAGATTGCCTGCATGTATTGCCTGCAACTTGTGTAATAAATATTCTGCTCGCTAAGAAAATTATTGAATAGTGTGGCCAATTATTTTCCCCTCCATTGCACACATAGCCGACTAGCAACATATTTAATACAATTGACACATGTCAAGTGAGGTGTACTGCCTGATAATAGATGTACATATGAGTTAGAACCTTAATAACATGAACGGAATGTGCATAAGGTAACTTTATTTATTTACCTTGTCTTGTAGTTTTTGGAGAATTGTATAAACTACAAGACCTCTTATTATTTGTAGATGGCCAGTGATCGTAATTTTGAAACATTATGCACTTAAGATGAAAAAGAATGTCGTACACGATTCGGGCTATTATATAATATTGTGCGCACGTACGAAGCAAAGGACCACTTGTAACTTGTGTTTGTAGAGATGAATAAGATGAAGAAATGAAGGAGATGAACAAGTAGGCCTACTAGGAAACGTACGCTACATAATTGATTTGCAAAATGCTATGCTAGAAGAATACAAATCCCGAGCTCTATGCAAATCTAAATGGAACATACTGACGAAGGAAGACGTGATTTATATATTTGTTCTATGCAAATTATAGAAGTGCCATGCAGTAAACGTAAAACTTTGTCCATTTCCTAACTGAAGTTTTATTAAAATAAATACAACGTGAATGGAGCGTATATTAGTAAGCCTACAATTGCATTTGAAATGTAACAAAAATTATTTCATTAACATATACAGAACACAACGCATGTACAGCCTCAGAAACAAAATTTGGGCTACCTGAATTTTCAAAGTTCGAGTTACTTTAGCATGTGCAGTATGTTATAACTGGGGCAGAGGAAAAGTATCTGTTATGGGCTAGATTGCATCGTACTTAGAGCTCTGTGTTTACAAAATGCTTGTGTGCAAGGTAGCTGCTGTTTGTACAGTTCGCTCCGTATGGATGAACTCATAATAGAATTAACATTTACGGATTACTTGTGTTTCAAATTAATTAACTCGGAACAAATATTACATTTGCAAAAAATATCATTTTTATCAATGAAGTCAAACACATTTTCCCCATGTTCTGAATTCAGTCGCCTTTTTATCTGTTCTTTGTTGGATTTTTGTTTCGGCATTCTGATACAACCTTACGTCATTTAAGCAGGTTTACTATTGAGGAGTGTCGAATGTTCACGTTCCCTGCTCCTTACAGAAATAGAGACACCCTGCAACGAGACGAATTTTATGAAGAATATATATAGAAATTATTTACTACCCCGATACCAATTCTTTAGCCCTACTTATAACTAGGGACTGGATTTATAGTCTTTACCTATTTGTTTGCTTATTTGTAAACTCGTAATTTCTTAGGTAATTTTCCGAATCACGGTCATAAGAGTCATATATGTAAATTCTGTTGAACCTAAAAAAAGCCTAAATTGGACCGTAAGAACTAAATTATAATTAATATGTATGTTTCTATATTTACTCTGTTTTATATAAATATATTTAAAAATATCAATATATATTATGTCGTAATTTTTATTCCCTTCTGCACAGGAGAAAGGGACCCAATCTGCGGTCTTTACTCCCTCGGCCTTTTGTTGTTTTGAATAAAATGGTCATTACTAGACCAAGGTCAGAGGAATCCTGCAGCCCGGGGCCGTGGCGCTACTGCTTCTTCGTTCGTAATACCGCATAGCGATAATTCATATTACGCCCGCGGCTCCACTCGCCTTGGTCGAGTAATAACAGGGAATTCTGTCTTTCTTTGTATAGCGGGCTATCCTTCAGAGGCTTCACCCTATCAACAGCACTGATTGGGATTATATGTATTTTGGAATTTCCACTGATCGCAGATATGACAGGTCAGTAGGAGGATATGAAGTGATTGAACTTTCTCTTGAGGTGAATAAACCGCGAAAAAGTTGCACTGTTGTAATTCGTGAAGTTTTCAGTCATGTTCGCTGATAGAAGACTGTAATCTTGCATGGGTGGGTACGAACTGTCAACTTTTCTGAGATCTGTGTGCAGTTTGTCTTATTCTGGTACTTCTAGTGTTAACATTATTTTTATATTTTTTGCGTTTTGTTAAGCTATGATAAAACAAGTGAAATCACATTTATTACGACAATGGATTGGAAATGATTCCATCTTTACCACCGAGGGGAAAGTTACGTTATTTAAAATTGGCTGTAAGCGTACAATTTTAACAATCAGGAAATTTTTGCGACCTCTTTCACAGTGTGGACAAAAAACCTAAAAAAAAAACTATGTCACGTATTTCAGTAACTTAAAGTGGACTTTTTAAAAACCTAAAAATCCGGTGCTTAGTTATAAATGGAACTTGGAAAATTCAGGTGGCCCAAATTTTGTTTCTGTGTCTGTAGCAGTCGAATATGATGAAGATGACGTAGAGTGAAGATAATGAATTAAGAATATTTTAATGATCTGCGGTAATAAATGAGAGATGATGCACTCGATAGAGTTAAGAAAAAATATAGGTAATCTCTATTAAATATAATATAAATACTGGACATATAAAAAATACACATCTTCGCCAACTGGGGGAAAAAAAGTACAAGTCCATTTTGCGATTAATTGTATTATATATTGAAATAATTCTATAAAGCAAGGAACGTGGCCAGGTTCTTTATCCCATGCAACAATCTTTTATTATTGCTCAAATAGCTACTTATTTGTTAAACATTTCGAGTCATTTGCAAAAAAAAAACAAAAAAAAAAAAGAGGAAGCAAAATGTCAATAAGAAATCTTAATTTAATTACTTAAAAGGAATATGAACATAGAAGTAAAGAATGAAACAAATTTAAAATTTTACAAGATTTTATCGGTGTCATTCCTGATATGCAGGCGTAGAACACATAATAAAAGGAAAAGAGGTAAAGGAAGATTACAGAAGGCCAAAATTAAATTCCTTAGGAACATTTTCTTATAAAATTTTGAATATACGAAATAAACTAGAAAATTAAAAACTATAGACGCAAATGAATTGATCATACGACTAGGATGAGCAGTTATAGATTATATTATACGTTTAGAATATGTAAGCCCACTGGGAAGAGAAAGTTAGGAAGGTCTTCTGAACGCTAAACTAAACAAATGAATTACTGTAGGCAGAAAACGCCTAAAGCTTGAATGTTTATGATGATTTTGACTGAAGTAATAAGCTAAACATTTCAGCTCGAATGAACGTAATCCCTTGCGTGATTGTTTACATTGCTACGCATGTCTTGTGGAATTGTTTACACTCCCTCAGATCTCACTGCCCACTGCTTTGTTTACTTTTCGAGTAGGCATACATTGTTAGGTAGGCTTTGTCTTGAAATACACGAAGATTAAAGCAATGTGTTAGTGTTTAATGTTCATTTTTCTACACTCTGCATAAGAATATTATATCTGCTATCGAAATAATATAAAATTCATTGTGCCGGAAATGTATGAAAAAGAAAATGCGGAAGTTTAAATATAGTTACACTACGAATAAAAACAGTTGGTTATATAAGTGAGCTACGGCTCGATTCTATTTTACGGAATAGTCACTTCATATTTTCAGAGAACATTTTTATTTTAAGATTTTTAAAGTATGCGTTTCTTTCTAATGTATTCATTTCACCTAAACATTTAGAATCCAGATATTTCTATAAATTAATGTTCCACGATCCAAGTACCTCCAGGAAATATCGTGAGAGAGAAAGAAAGATTTCAAGAAATCGTGACCACAAGGATTCAGAAGGCAATAATGCAATAATGAATTTACAAATTTCAAGTTCAAGATTAAAATTAATATAGTGTTAACAGTGAAGGAAAAATTAATTTAACTTAACATATAAGTGGTAATTTATTATAATTTAATAAAACTAGAATCATAAATGCTTCCTTTTAATGTTCCTGCTAATAAGAATACTGAAAATAATAATAATAATAGTTTGTTGTATGCAGTGTAAAATATGTAGCTTTAATTAATAACACTAGTCAACAATATTTTTTGTGCCGACAAACAGAATGCTGATTATTACCAAGTCTGATGCACTGATTACCAGGGAAAGGATTTATATGTAAATACATATTTACTTATAAAGCTAATATAATTTATATTTTGCATTATCTTTATGTTTCACAATGTGTAGGGTTGAAAAATCCTACTTTTATTTTCCATATTTTTCCATATTTTAGAGTTTAGTACATATTTTCGTTAATTTCCATATATTTTCCATATTTCATATAAAACAGTCCATATTATATTAGGTTTAACAATAAAACAAAACAAAATTCCATTAACTTTTAAAAATACATTTCAACAATAGAGATTTAAACACATGTTCAGTAATCCCTTTAACATCAGAGTTATTTGAAAATTAGCAGTCCTATCAACAATGGGAAAGTAAGTTACAAAACTGTATTAATCTAATTTAAAATTTTTAACAGACTTCAGTTGTGCAGCTCAACAGTTAAATGCCAGTCAGAGTACACATAGGTTCAGTTTTGTAAATCATACTATAAAGACGGTAAATATGCCAAAAGTACGTCATTCAGTCAATTTAAAATCAAAACTAACAAGTTACATTTCAGAATTTAAAGAAGATGGTTTATCAACTGACAATAAAATATTATTTTGTAATTTGTGTCAGTGTGCAGTATCATCTACACAAAAGTTCCTGGTGCAACAACACATTACAACTAGTAAACATCAGGCCAACAAACAACTAAATTCCAAGCAGAGACAATTGTTTTTAACACAACCAACAACATCGAATGTAAGATCTGAGTTTAACATCGACCTGTGCCGTTCTCTCATCTCTGCTGATATTCCTCTCTACAAACTAAAGAATAAGGTCTTCAGGGAATTCCTTGAAAAATATACTCAACATACAATCCCGGATGAGTCAACACTTAGGAAGACGTATGCTCCATCCATCTACGATGAGACAATACAGAAGATAAGAGATGAAATTAAAGATAGTTCAATTTGGGTTTCCATTGATGAGACTCCCGACAAAGAAGGTAGACTTGTTGGTAATGTAGTTATCGGTTTGTTAAGTGAACAATATTCTGAACGAATTCTTTTACATTGTGATGTTCTAGAAAAGTGCAATAACAAAACTATAGTTAAACTGTTCAACGAAGCTATGGGTATCCTGTGGCCAAAGGGTATTATGTACGATAATGTGTTATTCTTTATTAGCGATGCTGCCCCTTATATGGTCAAAGCTGGACAAGCATTATCTGTTGTATATCCTAAATTGACTCATTTTACTTGTGTGGCGCATGCATTTCATCGTGTGGCAGAAGTGGTCAGAGACAATTTCCCTAAAGTAGATTTGTTGATTTCATCAGTGAAAAAAGTATTTCTCAAAGCTCCCAGTAGAGTTAACGTGTTGAAAGAAATGTACCCTGAAATTCCATTGCCACCAAAGCCAATTTTAACTAGATGGGGTACATGGCTAGAAGCAGTTGAATATTATGCCGAACATATAGACTCTATTAACAATGTTCTCCTTGCATTGGACTCTGAAGATGCAGTCTCAATTGATACTGCGAAAACAGTTACCTGTGACATAAGTGTGAAGAATGACTTAGCTCACATTCAGCATACATTTTCATGCATCATAAAAACGCTCAAAAGTCTCCAAAATAGGCACCTTTCACTATCTGAAAGTTTTGAAATTATAAATAGTACTGTGGAACAACTGAATCGTGGTAGAGGTAAAGTTGCAGATGCAGTAAGAGCTAAGGTGGACACTGTACTTTCAAAAAACCCTGGATATGAAGAACTACAAAAGGTTGTTGCTGTGATGAGTGGTGAATCAACAGTGAAGATTAACTTGGACTTATCCCCAGCAGACATTGTGAAATTGAATTATGTACCAGTTACTTCTTGTGACGTCGAACGCTCTTTTAGTCAGTATAAATCTATCCTCAGAGACAATAGAAGAAGATTCACTTTTCAGCACTTGAAAGAAATGTTTGTAACCTATTGTTATGGTAACAGACAATAAAAATTGTGTTTTGTTGAAACTACATTGGAAGATAAGGTACGTCCATTATATTTTTTGTTTAGTTTGATTAAAATGTACCAATATTTAACGTACATAGTCATTTTTTTATAATTTTAAGTCCATATTTAATTCCATATTTTGGTAAAAATCCATATTTAATTCCATATTTTGGTAAAAATAACTACATATATATTTACATATTTCATATATTTTTAGTCCATATAAATCCGTTCCCTGCTGATTACGAATATGTAATCAGATTTTTTCCATCACGTCAGGTTTCTGAGCACTGCAACAATGTTATATTTTATGAATAGCCATAAATACAGTGCGGGCGGGAAGTAACTAGTTATTAATTGGCTGTAGAATTTTTAATATCGATGGAATCATAATGAAAATTGTTTGTACATATAGATCATTAAATAAAGTTTGATCTTTTGCGCGTCCATAGTATAGATGGTGGCCGTGAGGGGCGGTTCGCGCAACAATTGCAAAGATGTTCGATCACCTGTTTGTTCACTCGCGAGCGCAGATTGCTGCACGCTATGAAGTGTTGATTTCGTTCAGAGATCGTGCCATACGGAGAAAGGAAGGAATAACATAATCCGTCCAGAGACAGTAAAAAATTTGAAGCATGGATTCGGGGCATTATCACCAATGCCCCATGCAACTTCCTCTAGAAGACTTTGGAGTCCACTACCACCGCTTGAGGAAATTGGTGGAAGCCAAAGGTGCTTTTGTATGCATACGTATTCCCATTTAATAAGGTACACATGAAATAAATTGCAATAATTTAGCATTGTAAATATAGAATTTATACACATTTTTCAATATCTAGTATACATGTAGCGCTTCTTTGGTTTCTATGCATTGTACCAAGTCCCTCTTTACTCGACACTTCTGAATCATGGATTTTTTATATTTGAAAGATAAGATAGACTTACAGGGTGCCTGGTAATAAAAACAGAGACAGTCAGTGTGTACTTTATATAGTTCGGGTGTAGAGGTTTTGTTAGTAGTGTGAGTTCTTCTGTGTGAAATGAAATGAAGAAGCAAAGGCGTAGTTGTAAAATCTTTGCGAACCAATAGTATTACGTGAAGAAAAAACCATGAAGATGACTGTTATTTCTGCTTAACCAATGTTACTAGATTTTGCTTGTTTGTTTGTTTGTTTCTTTTTTTTTTTTTTTTTTTTCAAAAAATAAGAAATTTTTTCAGTATCCTAATCTCCTGTCAGTGCAGTCCTCTACATCAAGGGATGACGTCTACATTCCAGATGAAGAGAGAGAAGAAAAGCCACATTTAATAAAAAAAAGTGGAACTCAACGACCTGGTACGTGATTTGTACTTAACTAAACAGCTGAGTGAGCTTCTAGGATCTCATATTCAGGAATGGAAGATGCTGGATAAAGATACTAATGTTTCAGTATTTGGAAACATAAATAAGATTCTATTACCATTTTTCATAGTTACAGATTCTGGAGTTTGTGCATGCAGCGATGTAAATGGACTGATTAAAACTAGGTATTACACATAATGCTGAAGAGTGGCGCTTATTTATAGATGCTTCTAAAATTAGTCTCAAAGCCGTTTTGTTACATAATGGCAATAAACTTCCCTCTATATCTGTAGCATACAGTGCAGCAATGAAAGAAATACGAAAACATATTGTGTCGTATTCTTGAAGCCATTAAAATATGAAAACCATTTTTTGGCATATTTGCGGGATCTTAAAGTCTTGTACATGGAATGCAGAGTGGATTCACTAAATATCCCTTTTTCTGTGCCTTTGGGAAGCCGAGATACTCAACATCACTATATACTGTAGTTCAAAGAATGGCCAAGAAGAGAAGATTTCACTCCTGGGAAACATAATGTAAAATTTAAACCTTTATTTGACCCACAACAAATATATCTCCATCCTTTACACATTAAATTAGGGCTCGTGAAGAACTTTATGGAAGGTATGGACACAACAGGCGAAGGTTTCAAATATCCACGAAGAATATTCCCTGGCTTGAGTGATGCAAAATTAAAAGAAGGAACAATCATTGGACCTCAGATTAAAAAAGTGATGGCTGATCATTTTTTGGATAAAAATTAACTCCAAACGAACTTGCAGCATGGGAGTTATTTAAGTGTTGTGAATGGGTTCCTCGGCAACAAGAAGGAAGGAAATAATGAGAAACTAGTTCAGATTCTCCTTCAAAATTATAAGAATTTTGGATATAGGATGTCTGACAAAATTCACTTCCTGCAATCTCATTTAGATTTTTTTCCTAAAAACTTGGGTGCGGAGAGTGACGAACAAGAGGAACGTTTTCACCAAGACACTTTACAGATGGAACAGCGTTATAAAGGGATATGAAATCCATCTATGACGAGTGATTACTGCTGGTTCATACAAAGAGAGAATACTACAACACACACACAAAGAAGTGTTTTAAAGCGACGTCTTCCTTCCACTACGTAAATGAAAGTAGCCATTTACATCATTATAATATGAAGAATACTTTATTTTTAGTACTAACACCACTATAATAGTGGAAGACTATGTTTATGCATTCTGCATTATATATTAAAAATGTAGAACTGTTTAGTTAGTATCGAACTTTTCAGAAGTGTAATAAGGGTAATAACTGAAAATCTGAGGGTGCTGCTGAAAAATGGGTTCCATTTTTGGATTCAGCATGGCAAATATGTGGATAGTAGCGATGTTTCATTTCTGCACAATTTTCAAAGTTAAAATCTGTTGACTAGAGTAATTAACGATATGATCTAAATGAAGTAAAGCTCAGTTTCAGATACGTTACGCACTATATAAAGGTTACACTTACATGATGTGATTTTGTATGATGTTTGAAATAAAATAAACAAATGGCACAATACTTCCACATATACAAAACACACCGCAAATACCAACCACAGATACAGGGGCATAGTAACAGATATGGAAATCCTATATATTCAACCGAAAACCAGAAATTAAATTAATTATATACATTAGAACAGTATGAAATACACAGACACAAAAAACACATCCACAGCACATCCCAAATACACAACTAATGTTCAGAAAACATACTCTATTTAACTTCAAACTAACAATTACAAACGCGCGCTCAAACAAAACAAGTGAAGAAACCGGGAAAGACAGGGACCTCAATAATTATGAATATGACTGATACGAAGTCAACACTAGTGAACTAGATAAGTTATTATTTGTATTAAAAGTGTGTAATCAAGGTGTAAGTATACTGTATAATGAAATATTATATTTAGGCCGAAGTACGAGTGGAAAAATTCAAATATTTGGGAGCAACAGTAACAAATATAAATTATGAAATTAAACACAGAAGAAATATGGGAAATGCCTGTTATTATTCGGTTGAGAAACTTTTATCATCGAGTCTGCTGTCAAAAAATCTGAAAGTTAGAATTTATAAAACAGTTATATTACCGGTTGTTCTTTTTGGTTGTGAAACATGGACTCTCACTTTGAGAGAGGAACATAGGTTAAGGGTGTTTGAGAATAAGGTGCTTAAGAAAATATTTGGGGCTAAGACGGATGAAGTTACAGGATTCTTCACCTGACATAATTAGGAACATTAAATATAGTCGTTTGAGAAAGGCAGGGCATGTAGCACGTATGGGCGAATCCAGAAATGCATATAGAGTGTTAGTTGGGAGGAAAAAACACCCTTGGGGAGGCCGAGATGTAGATGCGAAGATAATATTAATATGTATTTGAGAGAGGTGGGATATGATGATAGAGACTGGATTAATCTTGCTCAGGATAGAGACCAATGGCGGGCTTATGTGAGGGTGGAAATGAACCTCCGGGTTCCTTAAAAGCCAGTAAGTAAGTAAGTCCTAAGTACGAGTAAGGAGTTGGAGAAAGTCGATAGTAATTTACATCGAATTAGCCTCAATTTTTATATAAACATTTATTTGAAAATATCAATCAATAGAATCTGTGGCTTTATAGATTATTAATTTACAAATTCTTCAATTGTGTTTCTACTGGTGAATTAGTTATTTCACATTGTTTACTTCTTTACTTATATTATGCACGTAGCGGGACACACGATGTTGGTTCAGACAAAATTCAGTTTCCACTTAAGAAAAGCAGGACTTAAAATTCAAGAAAACAAATGTCCAATAGAAGACGACATTAAAACTAATGACTCAACATTAAACAACAAGCCTTAATGTGATAATCAATCTCTTATAATCTTGGTTCATTTTACTGCACAGAAAATTGAAATCGGTGAAGGCTGAAACAGAATGTCGCCATCACCTTGCTTGTGCCACTATTCACGATGGAGGCAAGCGAAGGAAACTCATACTGAAAAGTCATTCGTTATTAGTGGCTCAATGCTGGAACTCATGTGAAGAAGGATGCTGGAGCAAGGGACCATTCATGTGCGACATGTTACAAGCCCGACGCAACGTGGCGAATAGCTGTCTTGGTGTGAACGGACTGCGATCAAGTTCGTAACTGCAGGAGCAGCTGTCGGAGTCTGGGTGCAGATCAACGTATCTACGTGACCATTTTAATCCACATGTTTGATATAACATTCCACACAATCCAGTGCTTCATCACAACCAGCCACTGTACCAATTTCTTGCAAACTTAACATTGTAGATCGTCGCGTCGTTTGTCAAGTCAGAACACATTGTGCCATGCCAAACTCATGAATGTGTTTACTTCTATATCTGCTCATCAGTAATAAGAATTAACAAAATCTTGTAGCTACCAAACGAAACGTTTCCGGACATGGATTCCTATAAGAATGTTATTCATAATTGTCTCCTCTATCATCTGTAAAAGTTTTTAACGTAGTCATTGAATCACCCTGTTCTTCAATAACAGTAATATAACGTGTATGTAAAGTGGAACTTTTAGCAAGAGCGCAAACAAGTCCACTTTCTACACAAGTTGCATACATAATTTTATATTATCAAAAGAAAGATTTACAGTTCCTAGGAGAAACTCATCTATTGTCATAATATTATCAATCGTGACTAAAGGGTATTTCTCAGCGAACATACAAAACACGTTCATTAGGCCTATAATTCTCTTTGTCATCACATATTAAAGCCTTCCCTTGGCGAAGTTTCTCACAGAAAGCCATCATTTGTGACACACCAAGTTCCACCAATCTGTTTCTATTTTAATACGAAACTGGTGTTCCCAGTAAAATACGGACTGATCATTGCGAAATGATGATAGTGAGTTCGAATTAGATCTTCAATATTAAATTGTCCGCTAATCATATTTGTTTTCCGTAAAGTGATCAATATTTGGCTATTAAAGTTCGTAAGATAAATTTCACAATATTGTATAAACTTCAAAGAATAAATCCGTGTTGTCATGGCACATTTTTTCTACCATATGCGGATAACTTTTTGTTGAGTTTCCACCAAGCGCCAGGTTTGGCAGACATGCTGCAAATTTGGAAAGATGTAGTTTTGTAATGCTTTAAATTCTATTTTGCAGTTTAACACCCTGTCTATTAGTATGGATTTTAAGGACCAGAACGCTTTCCATGCTAAGATCATTCTTCTATTTAGTTCTTTTTCAGTGCTGTCGTAGAACGAACTATTTGACCGAGATAGACGTACTCCGATACGTACTGTAACTCAACTGAATTAACACTCATTGGTGATATCTGATCATTTGTCATTCATGGCTTGAGATATATTCCTTAACATGTTGCATGTAATTTATTAGATCCTGAACCACTGTATACCGTAAGCGGTTCTTACAAAGAGGACTACATCATCCGCAAATCTCAAGTTTGTACGTCTATAGAAGTTCGTATTATTTCAATATCTTCCTTTCAATTCATTTTTCGAAACATGTATTCTAATAATAATAATAATAATAATAATAATAATAATAATAATAATAATAATAATAATAATAATAATTCTTTATTTATACTGGCAGAGTTAAGGCCATAGGGCCTTCTCTTACACTCTACCAGGTCACAAAGATTGGTTTGTAAGAACTGTAATTTATCCTTTCATTGGAAGTTTGTAGATATAGACAGTGAATGCTGTTCAGAATGATAGCAGGAATAGCCTATAAGAATTAAAAAAAAAACAATAGGTCTATAATATGTCAGAAGGATGAGTGATCAAGTGAATATAATCAGTATAATATAATTTGAATGCAGCGAAGCAAATAATGATATTAGTAAATATTTTATTAACTATGAAATTTATCACAATTTTAAAAGAGTAAGATGATGTCTGACAGATCATTGAAACGAAGAAAATGTCTAGAAGTAGACGACTCTGCAGATGACGAAATGCTTCATTCAAACTGACCACTGTATTCACTGTTCTTGAAACAATTAATGCTGATTAGGGTTACTGCAATCCAGTCTCGACACAAGCAAAGGTCGATCATAAACCTGAAAAGGTTATAATAGTAACATTGAAGTATTGCTGATAGGCAGCAGTCATGTAAAATATTGTTTCACTTCTGAAGTCAGAACTGGTGATGAGCTCGAAGTCTTGTATATGAAAACCTAATGCTTCTCTGAAAAATGGTGATAAGGACTATAGAATCTCGTGTAGCTATAGTGGGCGGCCAAAATAATAGCCTAGATACAATGTGAATTACTACATTGAAAAATATCTCGACAATCTAATTGAAAAGTAACCGTACGTATGTGGGATTCCTAAATCGTTCTCGTTAGATAAGACAAACTTTTTCTTCTCACGAGGGTGCGGAGTGTAAATATACGAATTGAGTGGGTCCTAATGAGACCTAAGCATCATGATTTGATTATATATATTTTGGGTGGTCCTAATATGACCTGAAAAAAAAGTTCGGAAATTCCCACCTTCCACCATCTTATCTAGTAGTACACCATTAAAAACGGGCATGTGCCAAAATTTGGAGCGATCAGAGCATATTTAGGGTATGCACAAAGAAGTTTAATTTCATGCAGGATGTGCCATACTGACATATGGGTAATTGCGTAATATATTGCTGCCGAACTGAAGGATGTTTTCAAAGATATGAAAGAGATTATGGTTAGTCAACTTTAAGTAACCCATCCACGTGACAATTACCGAGAAGTATTGGAATTAACCTTGTTCTTGGGAGAAGCCCCTCTGCGAGCTGTATCTATCAATAAGCCACGTGTGATCCATCGAGCACGGTTCTTGGTAAGACTGATCTTTGCACTGAAAATATTCTTGTTTAGAGATACGGGTTTCAACAAACTAACAAGCTAACAAACGAAGAGAAACGAGGTTTTGGGGACTTATGTGTCTTTGGCGTTGGACTGTACGTCAAAACCTGGTTCCTCTCCCAGCTGTCAACTGCGGCTCCAGCCAGTGATTTGGATCTATTGAAACTCCTCGTGACACAAACATCACCAGCAGCCAAGGATGCCCTGAAAAAGCTGTGTGGACATCTGTAGTATCTAAGCAAAAAGCTGGAAGTACTCGCATTCTTTGGCAGAGAAGTTGACTCATCACAGAAGAGTGCGATGATGAAAAGATTCAGTCATGAGGCAGATGATGATCCTCCAAAAAGAATTTCTCTGGAATTGGCTACGATACCTGACAGGAGACTTCGGAGTTTTGTAACGAAGAACAATCGGAGGTTCTCTCAGATTCTATCCATTCCATATACAATTTTGGAGGTGGATCCAGACACTTGGCTTGTAATCCCCGACTACCTGCAATTAAAGTAGGTCATTCTAGAGTTTCGCGTTGTCAAGTCACCGTGAACGAGGATTTGCCCTCATGCAGGAATACAACGCTTTGCTGACGAAAAACGAGGAACAGACTCAGTCTTGCAAGTCGTCCAGCAACACCATAAGCGCTAAACCAATTCAAAGAAGACTACACTCCTCCAGGGTCTTTCTTCACCTCTGTTATCGAATAGACGCCAGATGTATTGTGCTAGAATGTGGACTAAGTAGTTTCTCTTATAAAAATATAACATTAAAGTTTCTTCTGTTATTAAAGAACAGCCTCGACGAGTCAGTGTTCTTGTATCCTTTCAATATCGACCACCAGATTGCTGTACAAAAATGTCACTGTTTCACTTGTTCCATGTTGTTACCTACAATAATAAAATAATGATATATCGATTGATTAATTGATTTAGTTATTAAATAAAGTAGTTCCAACTGATCCCACGTAATATACAGAATAACCGCTCAGTAAAGAGAAATTTCACTTGGATTCAGCATATCTTAAATATTAACTCATTGGACCAGAATTTTATCCACATTAGCTTTAAGCCAGGGAGAATCAATTGGAGGGGTGGGAGTAAGGTATTTTGTGCGAGATCGTGCGTATTTGCTTGCTTTCTGCACAAAACCAATACGCGGTAAGTGTGAAATACCACATTCCATATTCCCAACGTAACACACATAACAATTTCCCTCTTCTTACCGCTTAAGCGCCATATTCATTTTACTGCTTTAGGCTTTTAACATATTATTTTTAGAGACGTTTAACATAGTAATAATTATAAATTGGAAACTTACCACTGCAATTTCAACTAAATTGCACTGTTAATTATTGCTTTTAAATATTTGCAAAAATTAAGTAAACTCTACAACACCACAAAAGTTACTGCATTTGTAATGCAAGTAACATTAAGGAAGCTTTGAAAAAATCAACAAGATTCCAGATGCCGATGTTTTTACTGCAATATGTTATATAAATAATATTGTTAAAATATTAAAATGAAAAATAAATAATTACGTAACCTTACCGCTTGGTTTAAGTTCGCATTTATAGACTGGGGGAAAAAAAGACAGACGTATATCACGGCCTGCTGGAATATAGTAAACACAGAAAACATTTTATAGCAACAATGTTGAAGATAGATATTTTAGTTTTTAAAAGTTGCCGTCATTGAACAGAAACCTAGATGGAGATTTCATTGCAACTAATTAGAAATTCTCCTTTCAGGTATGTAATAAACGATCTTCGCGCAAAATAATGTACGATACACGAGCGGTATGTTTGTTTTCATGTTCTCGGAAATTAAAAAAGCTCAACTACGTTTCGCTTTTTCAATCTTTTCCTCGAACATGAAAACATCAACATACCGCTCTTGTAACGCATATTACTATTTAAACTTGAAAAATAAGGACCACCCTAATATATATATATATATATATATATATATATATATGTGTCAAAAGAAAGCTATGAATGTACATCTGAATCGTAGAGACAAGGAACACCGTTCGTTTCTTATACAGTAGTTAATAGCATAAGAAGTATCTATGTTGAGAAGCAGAGTTGTAATATGATTGTGTTATTTAACGTCTTTTTTTTACATTAAACCTCTCACCTCCCAAAATGAAAACACCATCATCATCTTGTGAAGTATTAGGCCCTTCGGACTATTTCGGTCTCATTGCCATCTTTTTCTAGGTTTTCCCACATTTCTTCTACCTAGAGGTTGACTATTCAAGGCCATTTTCAGGATACGGGTTTCTTCCATTCTATGTAAATGTTCTTTCCAAGTTTGTCTGTATTATAAAATTGTATCTTTCGCTGCATATATACTTAGTTCATCTCTTATGGATGAGTAAAAGTCTAGAAGAAATTAAAATCAATAGAGATAGTTACCTAAATTATTTATTATATGCAGATGATCTCCCAATTTTAGCAGACAGAGAAGATGAACTACAAAGGATCATAACAAATGTGCGTAAAAGGACACAGTGCAACAGGATTTTACAAAATTTAGAAATACTTATCTCAACTTGTGAGTATATTTTGTCCTTATGTTAAAAACCAAGACACATTTAGTAGTGATCACAACATTCTAATTTTCATATAAGCTACAAATCAGATCTCCATCGACTATCTGTTTGTCTCAGTTGTTATAAAAATGAGTTCACTCTTAAAGTTACGGTCTTCAATGCATTGCCTTATTGTCTTAAAGCTTTTGAAGAGCCGTGAGAAAAGGTCCGAAAAGAATATAAAAAACATATTTCGGTACTGAACCGACGAATTGTTCAACTTTTAAAAAGAATTAATGTGCTTACTATGAATTATACATTTTTGTATAATTTCAAATCTGTTTGACATATCAGAGTTTCAATATTAATGTAAGATCAATGAAATAAAATTAATTAAAAGAAGAATAAAATTTTAAAATGATCACTGTACTGTAAGTCATATTGTTGTAAAACTATTTGTGTGCGTGGAAACTCACCCAAGCATTACAAGGGAGAGGTATTAATCAATTTTTCGTGCAGGTTTAAGTAGCACGTCGCGTGTGGAAGCTCTACAACGTAAGACTAGTAACCTCAATCAGTAGACAGAATATGCACATGACTATGTTACAATCTTCTAATGATTGTAGAGGAAGTGAGAAGGAACAATTTGTCATGAGTATTAACCGGTGTACGGAAGAGCATCGTTTAGCTGTTGTAAGACATCAAGCTATTAATAAATATGACCCATGTTATTCTTTGTACAAGAACAATATTATGGTGTATCTCTGGGTTAAGTTACTTACAGTCTAGAAGACGCTTTTGTCTAGCATGTACATTCACGCCACCTGAGGCGTCAGTTTCAATTAGAAAGTATCCTTTTCCCTTGACGTTACCAGATTAGATTACGTTTAATGATAGAATGTTATCAGAACTTGCTGACATGTACTTCGTGTATCCATTACGAATTCACACAGCTTATACCGCATTCAGCAGAATTAATCAACTCTTGCGGATGAAAGGATAGCTATGGCCCCGATGACATGAAAATGGTGCTATGAGAAGAACAGAAACTCCTCAATTTCAGGAAGTTGTTCTTAACCCGTACTCGATCTTGTCCTGTAATGTAAGTTCCTTGAACAATTTCTGCCAATGTTTGAAAAAACAATCTATCATTTTTAAGTTAAATAAAGGAAATAGTTTAGAAAGAATTGTAATAAACATAATCTGACCCTCATTCTATATAGCATTTGAAGCGGTCGCCGGTGGTCGCCAAAATATGAGCGACGGTCGGCGGTCGTCGTCGTTGTTGCCCACGACGCCTTTCCTTGCCCTCGGCTGCCAGCTCCGTCGTATGTGGAAAGTATCTCAAGGAGGCACGTTGATGTCAATAATTAACTATGTACACTGATTAATTTGGGCGCCAGCCTCCTCGAGATTACTCCGGTAGAGGATGAGGTCCCAGGTCAGCTGCAAAAACGGTCGGGACATGGGGTTTGGGAGACGTGCTCGTAGATTGAAATGACGTAGGCGCACACCAGAAGTTGTTGGTAAGAACTATGAGAACGTTTATTATTATTAAGTGTTCGTTTCAGATTAGCAGAAATGCGCGTCCAAGTGTATAATGTACTGCTCTCACTTCCTACAAGTTGGTAGACTAATTTCTGAGTTCACGTAATTATATATTTTGTACTATAAAACACCAGTAATATAACGGAGAGTTGATAACGTGATGACAATTTACTCCTAATATAATAACAATGATGAGAAAAGAATTCAGACTTATAATAATGATGCAACACACGACTTCTTACTAAACCCACTAAAAAATTCTAAGTCAGTAAATTGTTATCCTTCCGAGTTAGGTTCGCCGAGAATATGTGGAGTGCGTCCTCTCCGAACGCTGTCTATCTGCCTTCTCCCTATCTGCCAGATCTACCCTCTACTTTCAACCACCAAACATACAATTTCGCCCTCCTATCTATATATCACGTGTCTCTATTAAGAATCCTGATTGGCCATGATTACACTTACGTCACTTAAGACGCGTTCTTCAAAAATTGTTCGTTAACTAGAACATCCCCTTACTTCCGGCGTCCTGACAATTCTCTGACATATACAAGATAATCTCTTTTGGAACCTGGCTTGGCGTCATCTTGATGACCACCCGCAGGCAAAGTCCATACATTCCCTCATCAGTCAACTCCACTCCTGGACACATGTTTCCTGTCCGCGTAGCTTGGCTTCAGCCTTCCTGCCCACCTGTTACTTCCGCCTCACATTCTGGACCTTCCTTACACGTCCATGCTTCTTACTATCCATATGAGAATATTAACACGAAATACTAATCTAATGAAAATTTCCTCATCCTGTACGAGGAACCGTCTCACATTACACATGGCAAACCGGTAGCCTAGTTTGTATGGGTGGCGTGGTTATACAGAGTGAACCAGCCAGAGCTAGACTCCTAACCGCACTCATGGCGGGTGATTCATTACGTAACAACACTACCATATGCGGAGGATTCGTTCCGCGCTTTTGCGGTTGTATTGCGTAATGATTTATTTATCCAATTCACAATTCATGTTGGAAATGATGTCATGATATCGGCATGCTGCACATCTACTGAAGATATGTGCAGCAACTCGCCGCAATTCGTTATCAGAAATGGCTCGAATTTCGTTCCGGATATTTTGTTTGAATTCCTGAAGTGAATATGGGTTATTCATGCCCCATAAATAAAAATCGCAGGGATTTAAATCTGGCAAAGAAAATGGAGCCATTCAATCTTCGTCCGCTCATTGCACACCATATCCCCATTTTTGTCATGTAGCGGTTGTTCGTGAAAACGGTGTGTCCCAGTAACATTGTTTTGAGTGTTCACATAACCACTGAGGTGGAACCATGCTTCGTCACTATAAAAATTAAGGAGAGGTCAAGTAGTCCATCATACACTGATTGTTGGGATCACATGCAAAATGTAAGTTCTCTCTGATAATCGGGTTCCTCTGAACTACACGAATTTTGTAACGTTTTAATTTTAATTGTTTCGTACCTCTTATCACTGAAGACTGTGACAACCCCTATTTGCTGAGGTATACGGCGGGACGATGTCATAGGACTTCCCTCTAGTCGGTAGTCAATTTCATCTATCATCTCCTCAGTGAGAACACACTCCATACATGTTCGTTTCTTATCCAATACTGATCTAATTGTACAAAATTTCTTCACTAAATTGTAAATCATTGCTTTAGAAGGCTCTGGCGAATCAGGGAATGACTGACGGAAGTTTGTTACAACTGTTCTACAAGATTAGTATTTCACGAAGTTGTAGTAAATAAACACTCGTTGTTCAAGGTTATATTTCATAATCAGGCTTCGGCCAAGGGACACAGAGTAACCAGTATGAGGTTTAGAATACACGGAGTATAAATGACGTCATGACCCGTGTGCAGTTACCCGACTGCAACAGCACAGGTGGGTCCGTAATGTGCATTACCGTTGTGTGTAGGTCTATTTCTGCTTGGCTGCGGTACGTGTAACAGGCGTCGGCGTAGGGACACCTGATTGAAGGTTACAACTCACGTTAATACTTTAATGGTAGACAGTTATTGTCTACACTAGGAATGTACTTATATACTGCATCTGTATAGGGTGAATTATATTTTGTGCAGCACTATGACGGACTGTTTACATGTTGAGACACGAAGTAACGACGCGCTCCATCTCCCAGCCCACTCGACCAACGCAACACTATCGTCGGTGCGTTCTGAACTTCATGCGTTTCTGTGCCCAGCACCGGAGCCTGTTCATAATGGACACACTACTGCACTCTAAATGTACAGTATACAGCTGCACTCTCACTGTGTGAACGTGTTTATGTAACTAAACACGAAACGTACGCGAGCAAGAGGTCTGATCACTGTGATGGCGCAGCAGTTACTACGCATACGACTTTCCGCTGACGCCGGTCTATGCCTGGCCGACTCACTCTGAATTTATAGGCTTATAACATCTAAATTGTACGGCTACGGACAAGACAAATTGTTCCATCTACAATTAGGCAAATAGGAGTTTATAGCATAGTCATGCGACCAACCATTCTGTATAATAGTTAAGATCTCTTAGGAAATAATTTCCATTCCAGTGAAAACATTTTCTTTTTAGCTAATGGCGGATACTTGACTGTTAGTCCTTCACCCATATAAAGCCTGCTGTGTAGCGATTTCCGCTTGGGTTGATTGTCTGGTTGGTTTTGTCCCGAAGGTTTCCCCAAGCGTAAGGCAAATGTAAGACAATCTATGGCGAATCCTGGGCCTCATCATGCCAATATTATATCGCTATCACCACTCACATAGACGATAAAGAACTGATTAGTTGATATAGCGTCGTTAAGTAACCGATTAAAAATAATAAATTCATGTTAAATGGCAGAATACTGAGACTCTCAGTAAAGACAATAGAGAAGATAATTTTATAACAATTTTATTTCAAGTAATGTACAAAAACAATTGAGAGAAAAAATGAATTATGAACACTAATACTTAGGAGTGTTATTTCTCGAGAATAATTCAGTTTTTATTAGAAATGTATTACATATTTTAAGAGAATATTTAAATGAATATTTGGATGTTTTAGAACAAAAAATTCGCATCCCTAGTTATAACTTCGCGATAACTCATAAAATGATTAGCATAATGCTCCTCAGTAATCTTCAGATACCTCGGAAGTAATATATTTCTTTAGCATTACATGGCCGCAGATTAAAAACATGGACTTTTCTTTTTTCGATCTCTTTCAATTTCTAGAATGCACTATTTTACTCTGAGTTACGTATTATTCGTATTGCAATGGCTTAAGGATCGCTGCAAGAAAGGAAGAAGTCCAGCGGAAACAAATGGACTTTCTGACTGATGACAGTAAAGATCGATAAATGTAAAGACTAAGAAAGTACACAACACTCGGCAAAGTCAAACACCATGTATGTTGTCTATCCACCTTGAGTATTCCTCCCAACAAGTTCGTAGATTGTCATTATTCACTTTCAATATCCAATAACTTATCACTGGCGTTATCATAAGCCATTTCCAAATTTGAGATCACGTATATAATTTAAGTGTCTTCAGTTACTTTACGTAACACGATAAATCTTGTACTTACCTACTTACAAAATTGTCTTTAGAGAACCCGGAAATTCATTGCCGCCCTCACATAAGCCCGCCATCGCTCCCTATCCTCAGCAAGATTAATCCAGTCCCTACCATCATATCCCACCTCACTTAAATCCATTTTAATATTATCCTTGCTGGGTAACTTTCGGTGCTGGATCCCGGAATCATTTCACCGGCATTATCACCTTCATATCATTCAGACGCTAAATAACCCAGATGTTGATACAGCGTCGTAATATAACCCAAAAAATATATTATCCTCCCATCTAAGTCTCGTCCTCCCCAAAGGCATTTTTCCCTTAGGTCTTCCAACTAACATTCTATAAGCATCACACATACGTGCTACATGTCCTGCCCCTCTCAGTGCTCCTAATTCTTATGTTAGGTGAACGTGCAGTTCTACGTTGTGTAACTTTCTCCATTCCCTGTAACTACATCGCTCTTAACCCCAAATATTTTAATAAGTACCTTATTTTAATAAGTACCCTCTGTTTCTCTCTCAAAGCAAGAGAATAAAGCTTGTATCAACATTATATTATTTGTGTAAATAAAGAGCTAATTACTTTCATGCTTAATTTTAAAATTTATTAATGAATATCTTAATTCGTGAATTATAGTAAGACTTGTGATGTGCAGCAAATGCTGCAACTTAAGTTCATTAGAAGTACATCTCTCTTGACGGTATGTGTCAGAAGAAGAACAATATTGTTTGTATGCATCTGAAATCTGATTAGTGTAATATGTAGCGAATCGGCGATGTATGCACTGGAGGAGAATGGAACTGGCCACTCTACTCCATTATCTCCTGGCCTAGTTGCCTCATAACTGGTGTCATGTTGGTATGACTTGTGAGGTTCAGGCCTGTTTTCGGATAGTTGACTAAACAACAAAAGTTCAGATAAAGATTTTGAAACTTATTCTTCACAATTTCTTTTTTTTTTTTTTTTTTTTTTTAATTTTAGTAGGTTATTTTACGACACTTTATCAACAGCTTAGGTTATTTAGCGTCTGAATGAGATGAAGGTGATAATGCCGGTGAAATGAGTCCGGGGTCCGACACCGAAAGTTACCCAGCATTTGCTCCTATTGGAGTGAGGGAAAACCCCGGAAAAACCTCAACCAGGTAATTTGCCCCGACCGGGAATGGAACCCGGGCCACCTGGTTTCGCGGCTAGACGCGCTAACCTTTACTCCACAGAAATCAGACACTTAGAAAGTTCTTTGCTTCCATAATAATGAAAGGAACACAATAACTCAATGAAGTGTAATCCTGTCAAAAATATATCTTTTTAAAAGCTTCCTCTCAATGGTTTTACACCAAATGCTCTTTCTTAAACACATCCAACTTCAGTTCTTTGAGTTTCAATGCGAAAACGAAACTAACCATGTCAGGACGATCAGCGCCTTTTTCATGTGGGAGTAAAAGCGATGGCTGTTTCAGGTCATTGCGGATTGCAGGTGAGAGTTAAATTCTTCTTGTAGCCAACAACTTGCTTTGTAGAGCTTGCTTGGTTTGCTATGACACCCCTCATATGATTTTCTAGTCTCTCAAACAATTTAACTGGATCTCTTAGCAGGAAAAATTGTAATTCTGCCCTCTACATTATTTCGAGGCAATTCACGACACATGAAGCAGCTATATCAATATGCTACGTCTGTTTTTCGAAAAGAAGACTGTTGTAGCCTGTTTTCATTGATATGAAATATTTAGTACACAGATATTACCACTTTGTGAGTAAACACATTGCTACAGTTGTACAGTGATATTGAACTTATTTATTTCCAAATTAAAGGTGGAGTCTACTGTCTTTACTATGATTCGATGAAGATTGTGGAAATTATTGCCAATGATTATGGATATAGCTGTATTTGTTACAAACGTTTTTATTCACTGAACACTGTCGTATTGAGATTGAAAGTATTATGACTGATAGAAAATGTATTCATATAATAAGTGTTCAATTATAAAGAAAATATTAATTATTATAGAAAACATAATTATGATTTTAAATTAAACTCAAATATGAATTAAATATCTTTTAGTTTAAGACATTAAAACTGAATGTCTCAATTGAACTCAACTTTACAGTCAACCAACAAAATCAGGTATTTCATTTGATGGATGACACAAATCCTAATCTTCATTATTATCTATTGCAGCAATCGTTGTATATAAATTTATGTGATACCTCAGTTCATTATTGAGTTCCCAGTCTCCGCCAAACTGTTTGTGTAACAAATTCATAACATCACTTCCTTTTCTTTTTTAACTATGTGTACATGTTATCAATAACTAAGGGATTAAAACGCCTGAAGTCTTCATTCTTCTTTGTACCTTGTATGTTCCTAAGCTAATTTTGTAAATAGGTTCTCCTCTTATTGGAATATTCTTTTTTCAACTTATTTTCCAGAAAAATCTCTTACACTCACTTATCTTAAAATGATCTATACCGTACTTGTACTTTTCATTACTTCCTTTACAGCCTCTTTAAACTCTCTTACTTCATAGTCCTCTCCCATTTTCAATACAGATCCATTCTTTGATATGATGGTTCTATAATGGGTAGGATTCACAATAGAGTCGAATTTTTTCCTATTTTATTCTCTAACTGTATGAATGTATAACTTTATGACTGGAAATAATAACTCAATACCTTCGACGTTTTCTGGGGCATGTTTTACTAACCACTCTAAACAGTCTCTAAGAACAGTGAATGTGATATCACAGTGATTACAATAATATTGGCACGCTATTGGTAGTTTGAATATTATTGAGTCTGCTATGGAAAAGCAAATGGAGCTTGCAAAGTCTGAAGTTAACACTGATTTTTAAACTCTATTTTCAATGGGATGGTGATAAAATTTTCACGAAAGAAATATCATTTGAAAGAATGGGTTCTGAAGTATGCATGGCAATGAAAATTTGGAAAATGGAAAAGTGGAAATTGCAGAGTTTGCTATGACACCCCTTATATAGGTATCTCATTTAATCAGTAAGTAATATATTTTTGTTTTCAATTAGCAATTGTCAACCTTGAGCTTCTTTCCGACAATATTGGTCTAC
This sequence comes from Periplaneta americana, assembly GCF_040183065.1. NCBI lineage: Eukaryota > Metazoa > Arthropoda > Insecta > Blattodea > Blattidae > Periplaneta > Periplaneta americana. Next base: position 102,924,706 of record NC_091124.1, read on the forward strand.
TAAATATTACTGAATTGAAATATGTGAGGAATGAATGTGTGAGAATGGTTTTTAATACCAATCCGAAATAATACAAGCTGAAGTAGAGCCTTTGTAGTAGGCTTGTTTTGCTGGCATGGTATACTGTGTTGCAATTTGTGAGTCTTAAGGAAAGAGGAGGGGATATATCACCAGATCACAGTAAGAGTAAGGGCTTAATTTGGTTCCCATTTTCAGCCACGCAGAAAATAACGGTATTTTTGTGGCTCACCATTTTCGGAGACAAAAACAATCCTAATTTCCTCTGAATTAGGTTTATTGCATCATCGTTTATCTAACTCAATGTGATCAAGGAAACTTAAATCTACAGATCGCAATTTTTCTTGATTTGTCAATATTTCTCCTGTATTTTTAGTATACAATACTATAAGTTTGTTGGCAAGGATATCTGACAATGTTTGGAGTGTGTAAGGTATCAGTGAATGCCGATCATCGTTTTGGCCACATAAAACGTTATCATTTGTTGAATTAATGATGTACAATTGGCCATGAGCTCTTAATGAATTTTCAGTCGTTGAAAATCAGAGATGAAAATTATGTTTGTATTATTCCTTATGTATTCAACAGTTTAGACTGTTGTAGGGAACCTACTGCTCAGATGCGGAAAAATGAGGCGAATGCTATAGCAGATTTGTAGAATCTTATACGTCCTAAGTAAAACTGTTCAACGTAAATCATTAGTTGTTTCAGTGTTTCATTCGTTGCAGGTTGCGAGAAATAAATTAACTCATGAAGGCAGCAAGAAGTGATGTGACCTGCTATTCTTCTTATGTGCTTTATGGCGATCACAAATCTGATCGATTAAGCATAGGAATATGAAGTAAATATTGATGTAGTTTAAAGACGCAGCTAAAATATAAGTGTGACTCAATTACTAATGCGCCTTTCATGGTACAGCACTACTACCTAGGAAAATTAGGTACTCACATGTCTAAATATCTACACCGAACCACCATTAAATATCTAAAGAAAGAACGCCATACCACTTGATTAATAACTACGAAAGTATTACATTTTTAATAGCAAAATTATCTTACGTAAGATTTGTAGCTTTTAGTGACATCTAGGCCTAGTATAGCCGTTACTCAGAAAATTAAAAATGAAGATCTAAGTTAAGGAATTTTCTAACCCCAAAAGATTTCACTTTCATGTCATCAATAATAGCATTAATGTGTATCATTAGTGACAAATAATCAAACCATGGCATAAACTGTAATATTTCATTTTTAATGGTTATGATGTCATCAAAACTTCTTACGTTTTGTACTTTTTAATACCCAATACACATCTGTACTCAGGAAATTAAATAACAGAGAATCAGAGCTCTAAATTCATTATAATTATAACCTTCATAATTAGTTTAGAAATTTTAATAACCAAAACTAAGACGTTCTCAGAAAATTGCACAAATGAAGATAGACCTATTGGCATTATGATGTCAAAGAATATGAGCTGTAGCCTATATATCTTCCCAATTTTGCAAGACGTGGCCGAAGTGTTTATACTACAAAGTGTTTCGTCTTCTTCCGAAAATGAATTAGTTCTCAAAACTGACGAAAGATGCTTTTTTCCACAGCCAGTTCAAATTATATATATATATATATATATATCAGGTGGTTATAATTAAACTAACGGTGTTCAGTGTGGCACAGAACGGACTGTAATGATCGTAGGAGTGTGAAACCTCGCAGATATGCTAATTAAGCAATGCGCTCGCGAATTATGCCAAAAAATAAATAGTTCCAAGTCTTTTCACCAGGTGAAAATAAGGCGCTTTAAGCAGTCAGAACTGGTGTAGGCGCAGGAAAAATGCAGGAAATATCAAACATGATAACGTTGGTTCTGGCACAATTATTAGGAACTATGGTTACGAACACTATTCAATAAGGCGTCTCACCTCATCAACATGTTGCATCCGTAACGCGGTATGGTGGACAGTTTGTTGCTCGCAGCATATCTGGTGTATACTAGTTTTAGAGAGACAGGCAGAGACCGGATATGTCCCTGATAGATATGATCTTTCAAATATCCCCAAAAACCAGAAGTCACATGATTTAAGTCGGGAGATCTTAAAGGCCACGCACCTGGATATTGCATAGGGATGATGCGGTCGTTACTGAAATTTTCTCGCAGCAAATCTTACACCTGGCGTGAGACATGTGGTATTGCCCCCTCTTGCATAAAAATAATGGTGTGGTCAGAGTTATGTTCTTGCAAAAGCTGGAATCACGTGTTGAACAAGCAGGTCTCTGTAACGTGCAGATGTCACTGTACACCTAGCAGTCCCGCGAGGTTTATGTGTTTGATCTTTCCTGCCTTTTTCCTGCCCCATGTCACGTTCTGCCTGCTTACAGCGCCATATTTTCACCTGGTGGCAGGACTTGGAACTATTTTTTTGCATAATTCGCGAGTTCATTGCTTATTTAGAAAATCTACGAGGTTTCACACTCCTATGTTCATTACAATCCGTTCTGTGCCACGCTGATCACCCCGTCATTATTATTATTATTATTATTATTATTATTACTATTATTATTATTATTATTACTATTATTATTATTATTATTATTATTATTATTATTATTATTATTATATACACGGTATGGGCCAAAAGTAAGTAAATATTATTAAATGGTTGTAAAATTTTCAATATCGATGGAATGAGGAATCTTAATGAAAATAGTGTGTACATATAGGTCATTAAATAAGATTTAAACATTGGCGCGTTAGTAGTATAGACGGTGACCGTGAAAGAAGTACGCGCAACAATAGCAAAGTTTGCCGATCGCCGTCTGTTCGCGAGCCAGCTACATTGCAACACGCTATGAAATGTGAAATTCCGTTGTTCTTGTATAGGTGGCGTACGGTCCAGAGATAATATAGAACTGTATAGAAAGCTAATGACTACAGGTTGAGTTAAGTACGCAGGAAGACCTGGCCGTCCATCCACGTGTCGATCTGAGGAGAATGCAGCGATTGTGCGGGAAATATTCAATCGTATCCCTGCTAAATCAACAGGTCAGGCAGCTCGTTAAAGCATACTCACAAGGTACGCTGTACGTCAGGTGTTGCAGAAAGAATTGAATTAAAGTTCATCCCATTACGTGCAAAAGATCACAAAATGAAGTATTGGGAGTAATATTCGTTTAGCACCTGGATTGGCCTCAACTGTTTCAAAACATCCTCTGAAGTGACGAGGCCGTATTTCATATGAGAGGTTTCGTCAATCGACACAATTTGCATTATTTGGGGGAAGAAGATCCCAGTATGACGGTGGAAAAGATGAAGTCTCGTCCAAAAGTGATTGTGTGATGTGTAATGACGCCACAAATATCATAGGATCATACTGTATCTCCTGCGGGACAACATGAACGCGAAACGCTACTATGAGATGCTTGAAGATTACGTTTAACTCATGGTATCTGGATGGGAAAATATCACCGACATTATCTTCATGCAGGATGGTGCAGCACACTACTTTGTAATTGTCATGCTTACGTAGTTGGATGAGAAGTTTCCTAGACGCTGGCTGGGACGACACAGACCTCACGAATGGCCTGCAAGAAGTCCAGACCTGACAACCTGTGACTTTTTTAATGGGGCTTGGCAAAAAAGAATGGTATACCGGACGAAACCTCGAACACTGGAAGTATTGGAAGTACGAATTCCGGTCGTTATCAGCAATGTTTCACGCAACTTTCTCCAGGAGACTGTGGACCCCATTCCCGCCAGATTGAGGAAATTGCTCGACGCCACAAGTGCCTACGTTGAATTTTGAGGTATGCATCCATAATCCCAGATCTTAATGGACACACTAAATTAATTTTAATAAATTAGAGTTGTAAATGTTAATTTTATACGCATTTTGTAATACTCGTACCTAGTTACTTTCCGCCAACCCTGTTGATTTCATTCACAAATAATAATAATATTCCCTTCTGTTTATTGTGATTGATATATAAATAAAAGTAACTATCTTTACAAATAATTTGATGAGGACTACACAAAACATTACACTAACAAGGTAACATTCTCACTTCGGGGTCGCTTTTTCGAGAAGTGTGTCATGTTACATTAATCATAACATGATGAACTCGTATGTAGAATATCATCTGCTAATGGCCAAATAAATCGTACAGGAGAGTAGTAACTGGTGGTTGCATTCTTCAGTAGCTATCCAGTTTTCCATATAAACAGAAGGGAACTAAGATTTCCCCACCTAATTAAAATGTAGATTACCATATAATAAGCTTATAATTTTTCCACTATCAAATAAATATTGATTGCCAGACGATTATATGCCTTTCATTGCGACGACGGGGAACTAGTGACGTCAGATGAAGAAGAAAGGAGTAATAGTGAGGCAAATGTGTTCATAAATTCAAGACGTCAGATGAAGAAGAGAGGAGTAATAGTGAGGCAAATGTGTACATAAATTCAAGCAATTGTGACTATATTGGTGACTCCGATACATGAAGCTCGGAAACACCGCTATGTCACAAGGAAAGAGAAGGAAGGGAGAATCCATGCCCTTGGAAAATATTAAACAAATAATAAACTACAGTAATGACTACTGAACTCATCTCAAATGCTGTATACAGAGAACAGCAGAAGAAACAATAAGATACAGAGATGGTGTGAGAATGAAAAAACTTTGGTTCACAGGTAAAATGTTGGAAAAGATGAAGGAAAGGAGAAAATGGGAAACATCAACTCAGAAGAATGTAGAAGAAACTATAGGAAACATAACAACGAACTAAGAAGAGAAACTGATACAGGAAAGGAAGACTGAATGAAAGATAAATTTAAAGAAATAAAGGATTTAGAGAGAAAAGGAAGATATGATTTAATGTTCCGCGAAGTTAAATGTTTAGACCTTACAAATAAGAAAAGCAAATCCATATGGTTAATAGAGGACGACATCGGAAATGGAATAACATACAAATCAGGAATACTGAATAAATGGACGAAATATGTAGAAGAGTTAGTGTATGAGACAGGGAATCGTCCAGATGACTTGGTTATAGAAGACGAAGCAACCGCATCAGAAGATGAAAAATAATTTTTTATTTTAAGGCAAGAAATTGAACTATCGCTTAGGGAAATGAAGAATGGGAAAGTAGCAAGAGGTGATGGAATCCTCATTGAACTAGTGAAATGTTTGGGTAAAGACAAGAAGCAAATTCTGTCATTATGCAACGAAATATATGAGAAAGGCGACTGGCCTCAAGATTTTACGGAGACAGTGTTGATTCCAATACCGAAGAAAAATAATGCCAGGAAATGTAACGAATTCAGAACTATCAGCCTGATATCACACTGGGCGAAGATTGTCTTGCGAGTACTGAATCGACGTTTATATTATTAAATGGAAGAACAATTGGAAGAAGAGCAGTTTGGCTTCAGGAATGCAATGGTACTAGAGATATAATTAGACTCCTACAAACAATCGGCGATAGGCACCTAGGGAAAAATAAAGAAATTTGTGTAGTATTTGTAGACTTAGAAAAGACTTTTGACAGAGTGGATTGGAATAAATCGATGGTGATCCTAAAGAAAACAGGTATGGATCGGAAAGAGATGAGGCTGTTGAGTAATCTTTATATGAAACAACGTGTTAAAGTCAGGATAGAAGAATAAATGGCAGAGGGAAGTGAAATTTGGAGAGGAGTCATAATTGCCAGATGTCCCGATTTGACGCGTCCCGATTTGCCGCGTCCCACTTCGAATTGAGGCGGGACCCAAATAGTCTCACCTTTAGAAAATTAATATCTAATATATAGGCCTAATTTTGTTATTAATTAGTAACTATTTTCGTCTAAATAATTGCATTAAATATCAGGTCATTGTGTACGATAATTATCCCACGATTCTAAGATAGCCAGTAAATACAGTTATTAGAGAAGAAATACGGCAAAAAATAGTTAAAAATGTATTATGGCCATTTCCAGTAGTAATGGCACCGTACTTCAGGTTGTGAAAAATGAAAAAAAAATGTTTGGCGTTCAAACAGATGCATAAAAAAAGGAACATTAAAGCGTTCCCATCACTGTTCATAAAGGTACTTTACTACTAAACAAAGAGTAGAAACAAAATTATTGTGATTTTGTCATTTATACAGTGAAGATTATGCAACTATAAATAACTGCTCATTACAAATAAAAAAAAAAACTTATGTTTTACAAACTGTTCACGTTATTGTTCTAATAATGCTTCAGTGAATTTTGAATGAACAAAAATTCCTACACTGCTTTGGAGGTAAGTAATAAGAATGTAGTTGCTATTGGTTGCTCATAATATTCGATGAATAATAATTGTGTCAGACATGGTTGTAATGCTTTTAAGTACGAAATAAAGTGTTATGTAATTAAACTATATAATGACTTAATTAGATCAACTAACAAGAAAAGTGCTTCTTTGGAAAATTTTTTCCAGTGGCTTGATATGGAATGATCTGAACTAATCCGTCATGTGTCCACAAGTTGGATAACTGTGGTTCCAGGAATTCAAAGAGTGGTAAGAATTTTGAAGCTGTAAACTGTTATTTTCTGTCGCAAGAGAATCCAGCTAAAATACTCCAAACATCTTTTTGAAAATGAACTTGCTCAGTGCTACCTAGGGTTTCTTCTAAATGTTGGAAGTATTATTTCAGCAAACAAATTTAAAACTGCAGTCAGAAAACTGCCTAGTTTTATAACTATCTTCTATAGTACATGATTTGAGAAAGAGCTTTGTAAGTCGTAGGAATGAGCAGTTTTATGGGTCTACTGTTGCTGTCTCTATTATTCCAAGATCTTGTGATGTCCTGCTGTTAACAGTTCAAGGAGGAAGCAAATTCTAGAATGCAATTATTAATATGGCAATTTTGATAACCATTTTGGGCCTTTAACTTCATATAAAATAATAGTTTTCCTTTCTCTCTCTCTCTTTTTCTGTTCAATCATGAAATATGAACTCTGCCATACTCATATCACGTTCAAAATATTAAACGTAAGTACTAGATATGAGGGAAAAAGGATGTCGCTCTTTCATAAATGTAAAATCTGGCAACTCTGAGACGAGTACATCAAAGTTGCGCTTTATTACCTAACCTGGTCAACATACTTGGAGCATTTAGTGAAGAACTGTTTTCAGAACATGGAAGGAGTGATAGTAGGAGGGAGAAGAATAAAGCGCGTAATATTTGCTAATGATGTGGCAATGTTAGCATAAGACAAGATGATATTAAGGGATATGCTAAATGACAGCTGTGAGGAGTATTCAACGGTGATAAATTCTAACAAGACGAAGACCATGATCATTTTTATTGGGTTCTTTTACGACGCTGTATCAACATCTAGGTTATTTAGCGTCTGAATGAAATGAAGGTGATAATGCAGGTGAAATGAATCCGGGGTCCAGCACCAAAAGTTACCCAGCATTTGCTCGTATTGGGTTGAGGGAAAACCCCGGAAAAAAACCTCAACCAGGTAACTTGCCCCGCCCGGGATTCGAACCCGGGCCACCTGGTTTAGCGCCCGGACGCGCTGACCGTTATTCCATAGGTGTGGACTCCATGATCATAAGGAGAAAAGTCAAGAAGGTAAACTTGTGAATTTGAAATGAGGCACTAGAGCAAGTGGATAGCTTCAAATACGTAGCGTGTACTATAAGCAGTAAAATGGGTTGCTGGCAAGTTATTAAAAGAAGAATAGCAATAGTCAAGGAAGCTCTTAATAAAAAAGGAGCATCTTCTGCCGATGTCCGGAGAAGGAACTAAGGAAGAGACTAGTGAAGTGTTTTGTGTGGAGTGTAGGGCAGAAACATGGACATTGCGATGAAGTGGAGGAAAACGACAAGAAGCATTGGAAATGTGGATATGGAGAAGGATGGAGCGTGTGAAATGGACAGACAGAATGAGTAACGAATCTGTGTTGGAAATAGTGGATGAAGAAAGAATGATGCTGAAATTGATCAGGAAGTGGAAAAGGAATTGTCTGAATCACTGGTTGAGAAGAAACTGCCTTTTGAAGGATGCACTAGAAGGAAAGGTGAGAGGGAAAAGTGTTCGGGGCAAAAGAAGACATCAGATGATAGACGAGATGAAAATAAGATATCAGATGATAGACGATATGAAGATTGTGTATCATATGCAAAGATTAAGAGGAAGGAAGGAAATAGGAAAGACTGGAGAATGCTAGGTTTGAAGTGAAAGACCTGCCCTTGGATAGAACACTATGAATGAATAAGGATCGCCCAACCCATAGGAAGAAAACAATAATGAGACAATTCCATACATCTTACAAGCAGTGGTTCTTAAAAAAAATTACGAAAAGTCAAGAGAAGATGTTCTAAGTGAACAGGGTCACCGTAATCGCTAAGTTGACAGATGCTTGTAATAGATTGGAGAATGTGGACCTACATGATAGTGAATACCAAATTTGTGGCTTGTTTCACGCCATCTGTTTCACAGGAAGTGATATTCTTGTCCAGTTTAAATTCTGCTCAATAATAATGACTAACTACTTGTGTGGATATATTCAAGGCGTGACTTGAGCAAATATAGCATTATTGCCGCGTTTTCCTCGTGATCACAGGCGAATTAAATGTTGTTTTTCACTTGGCGATAATTGTCTTTCAGTCTGACGGATCCAATAATATTTTTCCTTTTTATACCGGCCGCTTCAATCATATATTTTATTTCTATCGATTACAATCAAGGATTTCATTGACGGCTACTATTCATCTCCACGTGGAAGAAGTTCCAATGTTTCAATACGTACTTACAATATTCAGCCTAATGTATTATGAAAAGTACAATGGGAGCAAAAGGAGAAGCTGCAACCTCGTTTCCTGCGATTCGAACAAGCCTGCAATTGCTATTGTTAGTATTTTTCTACGCCCGTAGTTAAAGGGTTGGCTACAGCTTACAGCAGTAAAACTTTTGGAAATATGCAACATTTTTTTCTCCATTACTGTATCTTGTAAAATAATGAAATTGGTATGTGTTAAACACTATCCTTCTCCTATATGAAAAAAATATATATATTTTTACGATTAAAAAAATATTTCTTAATTTTTTTTTTTTTTTTTCAAAATTCAAAATGCTGGCAGTTTACTCTGCAGTGATGAAGCGTTTCCCTCATAATTCATAAAGTTGTTAACTTTTTCATGTTCTCTATCTTTTACTTTGTTGTTGAAAATCATGTTCACAATATCATGCTCTTTCAACTACATTCCTCAATAAATAATATATATATATATATATATATATATATATATATATATATATATATATATATAAATTTTGTGTTAGAAGAAAATATTGATATTTGACCATTTTTTTAAATTAATTTATTTTTTATCAGACAATTTATCATAAGTAGAGAAGTGATCTTGCATCATATTGTAATTATGACATTCATAAATACACACAAAAACTTCATCACAGAATGTTGGATAGTTTTGGAGTTATGTGGGGAACGCTTCATCTCTGCACAGTGAACTGAATTTCGAAAAAGAATTTAAATATATATATATATATATATATTTTTTAATCTTAAAAATATTTTTTTGCATATCAGAAGGACAATGTTTTACACGTACTGATTTTTATTATTGTACAAGATACAGCAATGGAGGAAAGAAATGATGAATATTTCTAAAATTTTACTGCTGTAAGCTGTACCTAACCCCGTAAGGAGGAAAACGCTCCTGTAACAGTTACGTCACAACTATGTATTGTCACAATTTAATTACTATTTCCTTTTAATAAGTGCAAGGCAACAGTCCAAACCATGTTGAACTCAGCAAGTGCATGATGATGGACAGACGCATACGGCAATGCAGCACGATCCAGCGCACAGGTCGTGGCACTGCCGTGGGTGCACTTAGATTACGTCCATAAATTCAGAGCTGTGTTATGTGTATAAAATGAATTTATCAAGAGCATCAGATTACGCTTTTGTTTGCGGTTATGATTCGGGCTAATGCTTCCCTCGACACAACCCATTGGTCGGCGTGTCAAAGAGGACACATGATAACAGATTGCGGTCCGATAGCAGGTCTCGCAAGATAACCTGCGAAGGGTTTCAATCAGAGGGTCAAAACTTTTGTAACAGTCGTTGCCGACAATATTGTTTAACAGTTACCTAACTAATTGTGGTATATATTTCGAAATGCTGTTTGTTTCATCTTAACTCCTTAATTAATGATTGATAAGTAATGTCCATATTTATTAGTAGAATTTTAGACTACAAGGGAGCCGTGTCTGGTCTTCGTTGTTTCTTATCAAGGAGAAAAGTAAAAAAGGTAAACTTGCGAATTTTAAATGAGGCACTAGAGCAAGTGGATAGCTTCAAATACGTGGAATGTACTATATGCAGTAACATGGACTGCTCCCAAGAAATCTAAAGAAGAATAGCAATGGTCAAGGAAGCTTTTAATAAAAAAGGAGCATCTTCTGCCGATCTCTGGAGACAGAACTAAGGAGGAGACTATAGGTATCCTATAAGCAAAACTCAGCTCGGACTCCTCGCGGCGCGCATGCTATACCCCCCTTGCCCCCTGCATTAGGCTTGAGAGCATGCTGGGAATGGGAGCATACGTCATCTGCGCGAGACAGTCACGCTCGTTGGTTTCTGAGCACTGAGTTTTCCTTGTCGGATGCCTATAGCGAAGTGCTTTGTGTGGAGTGTAGCATTATATGGGTGCAGAAGAATGGACATTACGATGAAGTGAAGAGAAGGGACTAGAACCTTTGGAACTGTGGATATGGAGAAGGATGGAACGCGTGAAATTTACAGACATAATATGAAACGAATCTCTGTTGGAAATAGTGGATGAAGAAAGGATGATGCTGAAATTGATCAGGAAGAGGAAAAGTAATTGGCTGGATCACTGGTTGAGAAGAATCTGCCTTTTGAAGGATGTACTAGAAGGAAAGGTGAGCGGGAAAAGAGTTCGGGGCAGAAGAAGATATCAGATGATTGACGACATTAAGATAGGCTATATAGATCATATGAGGAGACAAAGAGGAAGGCAGAAAGTAGGAAAGACAGAAGAATGCTGGGTTTGCAGTGAAAGACCTGCCCTTGGGTAGAACACTATGAATGAATGAATGAATGTAGCACCGTGCAGTTACTTGAATTTAGAGATTTTTAAAATTAAATTTACACGAAAACCGTCCACACTAATGAAATACGCCAGAGGGATAAATTATTCTTTATTAGTTTTCCTATCGATATAGATAAACATCACGATCCTACTCGCAACAGTTACCGAATAAGAGGTTGTTAAATAATGAGGAAAACAATTTTTTTCTGAAGAAACTACTGTATTAACTTTCTACCAATAAGATATTATAGTATTTTGTTACATATAATTCAACATGAACTATCCGCTCTGAAAATCTGCAAGGCCATTTCACCTATATCTATGTATGTATGTTTGTTGTCTTATGCAGGTCTCATACATATCGGATTAATTGATTATTCATTATAAAATATGCAACAAGCATTGCAATTATCCATCCATGTTACAGTTTGTGGTTGTTTAAATGAAGCGGAAATATAGCATATTTCAGTCGATCGATGACTTTTAAGTTCGTCAAATCACCTATATCCCGCAGCCTGTTGAAACCCGTGTTATTTACAGTCTTGTATGGAATGGAAGGAAGCAATTGTGCATTGTATCCAGTGAACGGTGCTAATTGAAATGTAGCTGGCAATTCAATATATAGAGTGGATCTGGCATCAGATAATTTAAAACCGCGCTGATCACATAAGTTATTTAATACACATTGTTCGTGACAAGTGGGTGTTCTGTGTACGATTAATTTATTGTTATATAAACATTTGCATCAACTGGTTCGAGTCTATAACTTCTCAATTACGTGGAAAAGGTGTTTTGTTGCGGGCACAACATAATCGTAGTGTGAAATCACGAAGCCGCGATTTCCAGTCACGGAATCTGCGGTCATACAAAATTAGGAATCATGCTACCATGGCCTTCAATACCCACAACTACTTCAAACGCAAGAATATATAATGCTTGGAAAATTGACTTTCATATATAACACATTCCTACTATTATTATTATTATTATTATTATTATTATTATTATTATTATTAGAGGTAAATTGAACTTAGTATCGTGTAAAAGCCTCTTGTACCTTGGATTCCGTGTTCAGTGTAAAGAAAAATTTCATAAATATTAACACGTTAGCTCAGTCCGTTTTTTCTTACATATTTATTTCTCTTAATGAAACGGACATCGAAACACTTGTTATTTATATTTACAGGAACAATATGAATACAATTCAGAGTCCATACCTGTCGAGTAACGGCTAGCGCATCTGGCCGTGAAATCAGGTGGCCCGGGTTCGATTCCCGGTCGGGGCAAGTTACCTGGTTGAGGTTTTTTCCGGGGTTTTCTCTCAAACCAATATGAGCAAATGCTGGGTAACTTTGGGTGCTGGAGCCCGGACTGATTTCACCGGCATTATCACCTTCATCTCATTCAGACGCTAAATAACCTAAGATGTTGATAAAGCGTCGTAAAATAACCTATTAAAATAATAATAAAAAAAAAAGATCTCACTGCTCCAAACAATCCACGGAATGATTAGTTCTACCACGATGCAAAGGCGGAAGAATTCTAGTGGACAAGAGCAGAAATAATTAATCAAGGCTCTCCAGTAATATTCTGAGCTAATAGACATCATTCTGCAAAAAGCTGGGGTGAAAACGAATGTTTTGTACCGCTCAGTCTACAATAAGTATGGATCGAAAAGATACCAAAAATGAAGAGGAAATTTTATACAAGAAAACATTTTAATGCTACCTCCACTTGTTATCTAGAATATACACTTGTTATGGAAGTAAATTGCTGTGGCTTAAGTTTTCTCTACACTATTATTATGCTACACCTAACTGGAAATTGGTCACCATTACGAATAAATAAAATACCATTTTCTTCAAGCGAAATATAAAAGGACAAATATCTAATTTTTTCACGATTCCAATTTAATTTGGTAATACCCAAAAGCTATAAAGATAATGTTTTTCTTTAACGATTTTTCATTATTATTATTATTATTATTATTATTATTATTATTATTATTATTATTATTATTATTATTATTATTATTCAATCCATATTAATGTATAGTATTATAGGTTGGGGTGAAACTTATAAATCCAAACTTTATCCCTTAATTTTACTACAGAAAAAAGTACTAAAATTTGTTTAAATAGCAGAAATATTACTCAAATGAATTGTTGTTTAAACATTTCAAAGTATTCAACATTAAACAATTTATTATTTTATTTTATTAAAATATTTTCACAGAAATCGTAGTAACTTTGAAAGGTATATACAGAAATACATAACTTAAAATATGTATTCTCTGCGTTTGTCTCAACCTAAATGTAAAACCAATGCAGCTTTTTATCATAGCATCAGTCAAGGTTCCAGATTATTAAACAAATTTTATTCTAACATTATTTTAACCACGAATCCTCTCCAAGTTAATAAAAAAATGAAATAAATTTTACTAGAGTTATAGTTTGGGTTGAAACATATTAAATATCTATATTCACTCTCAATTTTTATTTTATTTTTGTCTGTATTGGAATCTCCTCCTGAGCACGAGTCTTACTCATTCAGGAGTGGGCTAGTTTATCTTACATTGTATTAATTTGTATTCATTTTAAACTTACTGTAAATAAATAAATAAATAAAAAATAAATAAATAAATAAATAAATAAATAAATAAATAAGTTATTACTATTCAATTTCGGACTGAATGGTGTTAAAAATAACGCTTTTATAAAGTATGCTTTGCACCGTATATTTAGAGACAGACAGTTTATTCTTCAAAACTATCTGTTTCGTTGCCAGGAGACGCAGGAAAAAGGGAAACTGTTGGACCCGTTAGCAAAAGCTATTATCCAGGCGAATCCAAAAAATAAGTGTCCCACTTTTCCGATTTTTCCTAATACTTCCCAATACTTAATTTCGAGAGGATGGCTGTCTCTGCATCTACAGCAAGGTGCTAAAATCCTGAAGCCTAGCACAATTTTCTCCCTAATCGATTGCAGACCACTCGTTCAAAGAAAGTGACAGTTAATATATCTACTAGGTATATGCTGGCGTTTTCTCTTTAGCTATCGATGGTTTCAACATGGAAAGTTTTGAGAAGCTGTCTTCACATCCTTGTGTTTCTTCTGTGTCACAAGTATAACGCAATCGCTAGCTTAGAAGTTACTTTCTGTTTAGCTTACTTAGTCATTAACTGACCAATGTGTGGCAGGTCGTTTCGTTGTAATATGTTGTTGGTGAATGTGTTAGCTGTAGTAGTAAGTGGTGTTTAGAGCTAGGTGCAATTCTTGACAGTTGTGAAACATAGGCTAATATTTTAGACAAACTATTTATATAATCAATATCATCGTTACTTGTTATATTTAAGAATTTAACATTGTAGGGTAAAGTTGCCTAATGCCGTGATACCCCTAATTCCGTGATACGTTTTTTTTTCACTAATTATCACGGGATTGAGTAAGCTTATCTTGCTTGAAATTTCACCGATGTCTCAAAAGTAGCTGAAAGATGCACTCTTTCGAGAAATATGTCTGGCGCTATGATCGAATGACAAAGCTTTGACTGACATTCAGTTTATAAAAAGTATCACGGCAATAGGCAACTTTACCCTACATACCAGAGTTACATAAAACACGTTGTTTATCATGAAGGTCAACAGCAGGATAGTAGATGTGAAGTTAATGATGATGATGATAATAATATATAATAGGTTATTGACATAACAGTTAGCGTTGGACGTTCGTTATAAAAAAGCGAAAGCGGTTACCATGAAACAGAATATGCTGTTTGATATACATTTACTCCATATTTGGTGATAAAATGTTCATCTGATTTTATACTGTGAATTTATAAATAAATTAATCAATTTAAATTTTAAATTTTGATAAAATCAGGTTTGGTTCCGTTTTGAAATGGCCGTCCGCAGGAAAATTTATATTGATATGATGGACGCATTGAGCAATCATAGTCCTTTGTACACTATCACATAAAACAGGGTTGTGGAATTTAAGAGGCGAAGAACGGAGGTGAAAGATAAACACTGCATTGAAAGACCTACTTCTGTGACCACTATGAAAATTTCAATGTCGTGCATGACATAATTTTACAGGATCCACTTAGGCCTATTGGGTTTAAACGTAGGCCTACTTCAGGAACTTTGAAAATTTCCTACTAATGTCTCTTTCACATAGTATATCATGATTTTAGTGAGAGGAAATTATACGCTAATTGAATATATAAATGCGAAAATGATGATCAGAAACAACTGAGAGTGACAACTTTGAAATCACTTAGCCTTTCCACTAGAATTCTTCTAATTTTTTGGATGATATCGTAACTATTGAACGACCCAGAACAATGGAAGGAATTGAAACGCTCTTTTTCTCTCAGACCAAAACTTTAACTTCTCATTCACAATTCTTAAAGAAAAGTAGCTACTCCATCAGGTTATTTTAACAAAGATGGAATAATTGTGACACACGACGTGGAACAACGTAAAACTCTAATAATAGGTATATACATCTTTAACTCGAAAGGTGCGCTTCTTCTGCAAGACAATACACCGCTCGAAAGTCCCTTATTGTATTGTTGACAATTTATTGAATTGGTATTGAATAGATTCATTGTGAACTATTCGACAGATTTAGCTCTGCCAGACGACCACCAATTTCCGAAACATTGAGAAATTGAAAGCAAAGAAGTTTTCATCTAATTAAACCTAAAATTGCTGTGCAAAGTACGATTTGCAGACGAAAACAAACAGTTTCCTCTAAATGTTTAGAATTACTTCATGACTATTGTGCCGAGTGTATATTCAGGTAGAGATACAACATAATTACGTTGAATATAAAAATTAGTTTTGAGATCCCATAGCATTTTCCATGTTAGGCTAGGAACTTGTCAATACCGCTTTTTACAATGGAAATAATATGTATATAATTATATTTATAATTCGATTTGTGATACATGTAATAATAATAATAATAATAATAATAATAATAATAATAATAATAACAATATAATAACAATAATAATATAATAACTATCTCGAGCTGTTTATTTCCTGGTTCTACAATTTTATGGAATTTTTTACTATAAGATTAGGCTATATCCTCAAAATTGGTGTGTTGTATGCACTTTGTCATTCTCTATTTGTAATATTTTTTTTTACCTTTAAAACTAAAGAAAAAAGGTGTTTTACTAACAACTTCAAATTAATGTAACTTTGAAAATATTGAGATTAGGACAAATTATAACATTATTTGCTCAGTGACTTCGGAAATAAGCTCAGTAGGAACGGTAAATCCTTTTGAATCACCCTGTATACTCCAAATGAGAAAAATTAGGGTAGGACGTATGGTAAAGAAAAACATTAACATGGCTGCATTGCGTAAGACTATACCTGATGTTAACACACAGATGAAGCATTAGTTGTTATGTATGTCACGGGATTGGTTCGAAAAAACATGAATATGTCTGCTATAAAAATAGTATAAAGTCTATACACTGTTTGAATAACGAAGACACAAGGAAATAAAACAGAACAAGATGAAGTGCACTACTGTAGTTAAAATACACAGATATGTAGCTGGTCTTCTATTGCAATTCATGTTCATTTTATAGTCACAAGAGGAGATCAATATACAATGCTCTTTGGTCAGCCATGGTTTGTATAACGACGATTAAGAGGCATCTAGACAATGCGTAGGAGCTAAGAAAGCACGTTTTAATGTTATTTTGAACAAGGATGTTCGTTCTTTAGAAACGTGGTTTAGTTTTCTCAAGCAATACACCGTGTGTGTGTGTGTCTAGAAACACATATAGACCCAGCTACGTATATGAAAATATTCAATGGACAGAAAATAGTATTTATTTGTAAAGAACATAGTACTCTGTGTGAATGTTACAGTAACTCACTGAATCTTGTCCCATATTCATATAGAGATAGGATGTAAAAACTATTTAATACGGCAAGGAATGGGGAGCTGTAATAAATATATTGCGACTTGGTATAGATAGAGCGCGTGGCACTGGATACAGGTATTTCACGAGTATTAGTACAGTCTGCTGATCGAAACTGGCACATACTCGCTCAAAATGTTTAGAACAACAATTTTGTTACTTCACATGAGTTATACAAATCAAGAAACTATGTTCTGGACAGAAATACAAGAAGTATGTTAATCCCTCTGCGAATTATAGTACACAATAAATACTTACAGTACAAATGGCTTTCAAGGGACCCGCAGGTTCATTGCCGCCCTCACATAAGCCCGCCATCGGTCCTTATCCTGTGCAAGATTAATGCAGTCTCTATCATCACATCCCACCTCCCTCAAATCAATTTTTATATTATCCTCCCATCTACGTCTCGGCCTCCCCAAAGGTCTTTTTCCCTCCGGTCTCCCAATTAAAACTCTATATGCATTTCTGGATTCGCCCATACGTACTACATGCCCTGCCCATCTCAAACGTCTGGATTTAATGTTCCTAATTATGTCAGGTGAAGAATACAATGTGCGCAATTCTGCGTTGTGTAACTTTCTCCATTCTCCTGTAACTTCATCCCTGTTAGCCCCAAATATTTTCCTAAGAACCTTATTCTCAAACACCCTTAATCTCTGTTCCTCTCTCAAAGTGAGAGTCCAAGTTTCACAACCATACAGAACAACCGGTAATATAACTGTTTTATAAATTCTAACTTTCAGATTTTTTGACAGCAACCAGATGACAAAAGCTTCTCAACCGAATAATAACAATCATTTCCCATATTTATTCTGCGTTTAATTTCCTCCCGAGTGTCATTCATGTTTGTTACTGTTGCTCCAAGATATTTGAATTTATTCACCTCTTCGAAGGATAAATTTCCCATTTTTATGTTTTCATTTGTTGTTTCGTCTACAGATATCCATACTCTCTCATTTTCCAGTTCATTTCCGATGTCTTCTACGTTTTTGTCGTAAATTTGTTTTACGTACACTTTTCGCAATAATGATTCACCTGGAATCTGTCGACTTGTGTATTTCTAGAAGAATGTACGGAGTGTATTATTTTTTAATTTGAAGAGTGAAATGTTGGAGGAAACAAATGCATTGCATAAATCTGTGTTAAAGTCATTCACGGTATTATTTGAACCACTGTGTTCTTGCTGTAAATTCTGAACTTTTGTTTTTTCAAGTCCTTTTCTATGTTTATCCCAGTGAATATGACGATCAACATTGAAATTCTTACAGCGTAAAATTTCGATATTGCAAAGTTTGCAGAACAGTTTATTGTTCGCAATAACAAACACATTGTCATCATACATTGAAACACAAGCTTTCAGTTTATTAAATGTATTTGGTTTATGTTTCGGCACTGTAATCCACAACGTCTCGTAATATGACTGTGTTAATTGGGAAACTTCAAACCTGTGTAAGAGAAAAAAAAACTAAATTACAACACTAGTAAGAAATAATGATATATTGAACGATGAATTTATTGCACGTACCTCTAATAATCTTTGTGTAATATAGAAATGATGTAATCATAATGTATTTAACGCGAAAGTAAAATAAATATCTTGTACGGTGCTATTTCCTTCACACAACTGTACGCCTTAGAGTTTGGTTACTAAATAAGGGTGGCCTCTGTGTACAAAGTACATGCTATCTACTCGCGGAACCTGTACATGTCCTGCGACAGATCAAAACGCTGACTGTTTACATGCCAATCTTAGCGTTTAGAGCTCTTTTTGCCTTGCCCTACTAATTAAAAATATAGACGAGGAGGCGAGACCTGCCATGTGAGCTGTGCGAGAGGGGAAAGCATGAGCTATCAGAAAGAGAGTTTGTTTCATAATGGTTAATATTATACGAATCTACCGACACGGAAGTTCATCTCAGGCTAAAACCTATCTTCTCCCTCTATACTCATTGGTAATACAGCCACGGTACATGATAAGGTCATAGGATAGATCTTGCTCACTTAATATACATCGTGAATCATGCAGAGAGGTGGTTACTTCCTTCACTATTGTGACACTGAAATACGATAGTTTTTTTAATGAACTTGTTTTTAGAATACACCAGTACGAAAGAAATATTAGAATATGATCGTGTCATTAAGTTTTACAATCAGAAACAATCTGAAATAAAACCAAGTTTTAACACTTGTGGGCGATGCGATGTGTAAATTATACATGCGACGAACGATTTAAAAATAAAATAATATTTTTAAGGCTGGCATCATATTAATAATACAAGCAGCTCTTCATTTTGCAGATGGCGAAATCTTTATCACCAATTCAGAATACAATCTGCAGAGTGGAATATAGACATTACAGAATTTAGCAAAATATTATTGATAGCAGATACGGTAATATATATAGCTTTTCCTTGCTAGATCTAATATTGTAGACTACATATTAGAGTAAATAACAAATTTTTAAATATATTTCAGATTCTAATTGCTTAGGGTGTAATCTGTCATACGAACATGAAAATATTTACAAAGAAAAATACATAAGTATAAAGAGTACTGAATAAACACTCTACAACCTAATTTAATTTAAAATTATTCTAGAATAAATTTATACAGTACACTAGTCCTCCTAATCTACAGTATAGCAGTGAAGTTCAGACTCTCAAACAGGAGACAAAAATAAGCTGAGGGCAATGTTAATAAGATTTTCGATAGAAGCAACAAAATAAATTGTTTCGGTTCAGAGCAGAAATGAGAAAATAAAAGAAACAATGTATATAAGGCAATGGAAGTATAAACATAATTGGATTCGAGCTGTTTTTTTTTTTTTTTTTTTTTTTTAAGAATCAACAAAATAAGAAAGCTTGGAATATTGTATGAATAGAAACCAAAGTTATAGACGGAACGGTAGACTTTGGAAGAACTACTAGATGAAGCAAATGCATACCAGCTAAAGCGTATTATTTTGATGTTTATCATCATGATGAGTTGACAATGATGACGATGACGACAACGGCGACGACGATGTTGATATTCAGAATCAATAATATGACAATCATAAAAAAAACTGTAAAATGGACATGAGAGGTGAAAATGAAATATGCTAAGAAAATATGAAATGCATCTGAGACATTTTCCGCAACAAATATCTGAGAATCTGCTGAGGAGCCAGCCCCGCTCTCTTTGTCGGCCGTCGTGAGTTCCGTCTGGGTCGTTGTTATGGTGACGCTGCAATCTTGTCGCACGCCGCAGGCACCGGTCCCTTGTCAATCTGGAACTTGATTGCGGAGCAACTTTTTTCAGCACGGGAACGTACAACGCGTTCCGTAAAAATTGGCATGGGTTATGTGTTGCTCGTGGAGGGGCTAATTTAATTTTCCCCCACGTTGTACGTGCAAAGGGTGTGATGGATTTGTAAGGGGGACAAGAGAGTAACCTTAGGGGGTAAGGGTGGAGGAAGCTAGTTGATATTCTGCGAGGAGCCTCTGCACCCATGAAGACCCACCCCAACTCACGGTGAGCAGAAGAAGATGATGACGACGAAGGAAGAGCGAGAGAGAGAGAGAGAGAGAGAGAGAGAGAGAGAGAGAGACTGAAGGTTGATTCAGCATGCTCCACTCGGGAGTTCTTGTGAACTACAAAGCTGCGATGTCAGTCCTGCTAACGTGACGTGGTGCTAGAACTGTCTAGTGTTTGTGTCAGCTCTCGAGGTTTGCCTCAGGGCTTACTTAAATCTCACACTTCCTATCTGCTTCAGTATCTTACGCCAATTTATTTACTTAGTACTTAAATTCTAAATAAATCCTCTCGGTTAAGTGAATTGTTCGAGAAAAAAATTTATGTGACTCTACTATTTTCCTATCCTTTAGTCTCAGAATTGGTTTCTTTACAATCGAAGTAAAGAATTGTGTGAGATAATTTCGGTCCTTTCGAACGTTGTTAGTAATTTGTAAACCTAATGATATGATATGATATGATATGATATGATATGATATGATATGATATGATATGATATGATATGATATGATATGATACGATATGATATGATATATCGTCGTTGTTCTGCAATAACTCCTATGTGACACATTTATCGATTTTCAATTGTTGCTCTATTAAATAACTTACATAGTGATACAGTAAATGATAAAATCTCCTATATGTAATTATATTTCGTTTCGAAAATGTAAGAATTCAGTCGCCTATTTACGGCTACCATAGGATGAAAAAATGTATTTTTTTTTCTTCCTACTGAAAAAATTTTATATTTTGCACAAAGGAGTTATTGCAGGAACAACGACGATATGATATGATATGATATGATATGATATGATATGATATGATATGATATGATATGATATGATATGATATGATATGATATGATATGATATGATATGATATGATATGATGTATTTCATCACAGAATTTCTTACATATAATGGCGAACCTCACATTATCACATATACGGTGCCACAATTAACAATCAATCATTACGAATAACACTTCTTTACGGTGTACTTTAATAAACCTACTCTAATCCCACTAGCTGTCGCCCCTCTCGCTGCTCAGTCCATCGTCTATTTAATGCTTATCCTACCTAGATTTGCTATTCATTATTTATTCACTAGTTCACATATATGTATACCTTAGAGCAGCGGTCGTCAGCACTCGTTGAAATGTACAAAGAGTACGCGGTGCCGTCTCGTGTACACCGTCGTGCAGCAGGGAGAAATAGAGAGCATATCCGCTAGCAGCTACGGAGTGCACCATGGTGCACTGCGTTTTCCGCGGGTAAGAGATAGCCTACTAGCCCCGGCGTGGTCTGTGCTGACGACCCCTGCCTTAGAGGTTCACTTGCATGTCTTGACTTCAGGGGCAATAGAGAATACGAACATAAGACTGGATTATTCCTCTTGAGGGCGAGACAGCTTAGAACAGCTGTCATCAGAACTCTGCACTCTCGACTAGCATTTCTTACCCGCAAGTCTCTTACAGCACAGCGTGCATTCGTGGCTGCTGGAGGGTATGCTTCCTCCTGCACTAGGGTGCATTTTGTCATGCTTTGCTTACCCGTGACCCATTTCAGCGAGTGCTGACGACCACTGGCTTAGAAGATCAGCTGTTAAAGTTTATGATACGAACTGAAAAAGGAATAATGCTAGCTATTGAATTATACACGTTTATGTCTGTTTGTATATTAGGTGCACGGCTTATTCGAGGGCGCTGGTATTCGAGAAAATACGGTTTTAGCATACCACTTTTCATGTACCTTAAGAACAAATATATTGCACCCTTCCTCGGGTAGCTCTGAAGGGTATGCACTACGAGTTGCGGTTATTGCTTTTCATTACATTTGTGGACACGTAATAATGTTATTTATAACTTAATTTTCATGGGCGATACTGACAAAAAATTACTGAAATTGCAGTAGTAGAGACGCTTCTAGGGATAGGTTATATTTGTCCAGTAGGAAAGAATATGTCCATCATGTTATCAACAGTAATCTCACTAGAGGTTTTGATTTTATCTAGAGAAAATCAAAACTCGAGTGGGGTTTAATTGACTATTACACGATTAGAATTAAAGTATATAAAGATTAGAAATAACAAAGTACTCCAATAGAATAAATTATTAATTGGCGTACGAAAATACAACTGTCTTCAAATGTATTATTGTACCATCTCAACATTACGCTAGATGGCAGTAGTGTTTTATGATTATGCTTTCTTGTTAACAGTTGTGCCAACTATTTAATCTTCATTGAACTCTGTGGACGGTAACTAGTCAAGAAGGCTTTGTTGATTTAGTTTCATTTTTATTAAGACATTTGCATTCCACTTCAATCATCCGGATCCCAGTAATCAACGTCACTTGACAGATGATTTTCAATAAATCTTAGTATTAAATAATCTCTGATACGTGACTATCCATAATATATAGCAGAAGCTATAAGAAACATAACCTAAATAATATAAACAAGTGTTAGAAAAGTTTTTAATTAGGGATGATGAAATAAACAAGGAACGTTTTAATTAACGATGATGAAATAAAAAATAAACATGAATAATTTTAAAAGACACAATTATTGAAAGTAAAATTTTCAAATTTGAATGTTTTAGTGGTTGGAGGTTCAGTTGATGTTATATTGGACGTGTGCGTAAAAGAAGTGAACTCGTTGATGTACATGATGTATCCCTCAACTTATTCAGGATTTCCGAATGGTACTCTTCATATATGACCAGTGATCTTTATTAATTCTTGTTCCTGAATGCCAATGCGAGTCATATTTGAAAGTGCTGTGCATCGACTGGAATGGTTTGTAATTTTCTGTTTTTTGACGTTCAGACCAGTGCAGTTTGAAATGTAGGCAAACAAAGAAACAAATGCTGGGGTAGTGATAAAAATAAACAAATGCTAGGGACGCGATAAGATTAAACAAATGCTAGGGACGCCATAAAATTGTGCGATAAGCAGCCATGATTGGTTGGAAGACGTCCTTTCGTACCGTTTTATTGGTCAAAAGTAGTGTGACGTAGTAAAATTGTAATAGTCATTGTAATTGTATAATAGTTTATCATTTCATTTAACTGATCGGGTTCGATTCCCGGCAAGGTTATGATGGATTTTGTGGTGAACAAAACAGACGTTGCAGAAGGTTTATCTCGGGATACTCCCGTTTTCCTCTATCATTTCACCAAACTCTCCACATCATATACACTTCCCCTCTTTCATCATCATCTCCATTTCCTCCTCCCATTTCGGGCTTGCGACCGATGCAAAGTCGGTGGGGAGGGCCGCCACCGAAATTGGACCTCGTGGTGTGTGGTCATTTGTTTGCTTGTGATAGTGCTATGTACGGGACTGTGGTCTTTCCCCTGGAATCTTGATATCTCTTGGGATTGGTGTTGAGGGACCGCGGTGATGTGTACTTGGAAAGGTAACAGGATCCTGTAGGGAAGTTCGCTGACGGCCCGTAAGGAAATCTTATAGCGCGCTTGAGAAGACTCGAGCGCTGTACCATAGTTATTACTAGAGACGAGAATTTCATGCAAATGCTTGTTTTTATAGGAACATAGGAAATAGCTCAAACTCAGTACTTATCCATTTCATTGCTTTCCAGTTCCAAATATGTGTCTTTTTTTCCGTGCATATTTGCAAGTTTTGGCTTTTTTTTTGGTGACTATTACACTTTTACTACGTCACACTACTTTTGACCAATAAAACGGTACGAAAGGACGTCTTTCAACCAATCATCGTTGCTTATCGCACAATTTTATCGCGTCCCTAGCATTTGTTTAATTTTATCGTGTCCCTAGCATTTGTTTAATTTTATCGTGTCCCTAGCATTTATTTCTTTGTTTGCCAACATTTCAAACTGCACTGGTCTGGACGTCAAAAAAAAACAAATAAAAACAAAACACAATTACAAACCACTCCAGTCGATGCACAGCA
Source organism: Periplaneta americana (assembly GCF_040183065.1). Taxonomy (NCBI): domain Eukaryota; kingdom Metazoa; phylum Arthropoda; class Insecta; order Blattodea; family Blattidae; genus Periplaneta; species Periplaneta americana. The sequence goes on from NC_091124.1 coordinate 102,949,237, forward strand.
GTTTCAAATATGACTCGCATTGGCATTCAAGAACAAGAATTAATAAAGATCGCTGGTCATACCTATGCATCTTCCCTGAAATCCTATTTACAAATAAATGAAGAGCACCATTCGGAGATCCTGAATAACTTGAGGAATACACCATGTACATCAACGAGTTGCACTTCTTTTACGCACACGTCTAATATAAAACACTAACACCAACCACTAAAACATTCAAATTTGACAATTTTACTTTCAATAATTGTTTCTTTTAAAATTATTCATGTTTATTTTTTTATGTCATCATTGTTAATTAAAACTCTTCTTGTTTATTTCATCATCCCTAATTAAAACTTTTCTAACACTTGTTTATATTATTTAGGTTATGTTATAGCTTCTGCTATATTATATTATGAATAGTCATGTATCAGAGATTGTTTAATACTAAGATTTATTGAAAATCATCTGTAAACTGATGTCGATTACTGGGATCCGGAAGTGGAATGCAACTGTTTTAATAAAAATGAAATTGAATCAACAAAGCCTTCTTGAGTAGTAACTGTCTACACCTGATAACAGGACAACAGCTAATCATAACACACCACTGCCATCTAGCATGCATCTAGCATAATATTTGTAATGTTGAGATGGTACAATAATACATTTGAAGACAGTTGTATTTTCGTAAGTCAATTAATAATTTACTGAATTGGAGTACTTCGTTAGTTCTAATCTTTATATACTTTCCTCTAATCGTGTAATAGTCAATTATATCCCACTCGAGTTTTGATTTTCTCTAGGTAAATCAACCATCAACCAATATTTAAACCATTTTTAGCTTAATTATGGATATAATATACATACATCATATTCAGTTTAAATGCATGTTTTAATGTTTTGAGTGGACACCACAGTTTCTCGATTTTTATGTCCATTATTTAGCTTGAATCAGGATTGATGAAGGAAAAGAAAAAAACCAAATAACAGAAAAATTAAATAAAATGTTAAGATTTTTACAGTGCGATGTTAAAGGACCTTTCCCTGGACGGAAGTTCACTTTTACAACACTTTATCGACGACCCTCTACAAATTGCGTGTCATTAATGGATGTATTGCGTTGGATATTTTGACAATAGTAGAGAGAAATATAGATGTTTCAAGAAACTGACGACAAATAATTTAGGTCAAAAGCACCCTTTTTCAAGGAGATTGTAAATACTCTCTCTGTTCCTTTTCCAGTACCAGTAGCCATTTATATTCTTCTAAAATTGGAATAATTCACTAAACTGTCTTTTGCAGTGTGTGAACCTCGTAAGTTGTTTATGTGCTTGTTTATTCTGTTTGCGTTAGTTAATGAGGTCCTAATATGGCTCCAATTAAAGGTTCCAAAAGTGTACTCTTTGCACGATGGATTAAAGGAAAAAAGATTTTATTACATCATATGGGGAAGCCGTATTCTGCGATTGTTGCAGTAAAGAGGTAAGCACCGCTATTCCGTTTCCGAATATTTTCTACGATAGTTGTTCTTTGTAAAACATTACAAAACTTCTTTAAAAAAACTGGATAGGGCCATAGACGCGAACCCGGAGTATGGATCTTTTGTTCAGTGAATTAGGTTATCTGTGGTGAAAACTTGAATGAAGAATTTGACCTGACACTGTCACAAATATGTTCTTTCAAGTTTGCACCCATAACTTCTTGCGATGTACAGAGGTCATTCTCTGCCTATGAAAACATATTGCCTGACAAGCACAGGAATCTCACAGAAACTATGTTGTTAGTCGTTAACTGTGCAAAGAAGGTGAAGTGAAATAAGAAATTTGGAACAAAAATGAAAGTGCATATTTTAATGTATTTTTCGCTTGATCGTGCATGTTTCACAGTTTGAGAGTGCATGATATTTAGGGATTTTATAGTGCATGAAATTCTCGTCTCTAGTTATTACGATGAAGCTCATACATGTATAGCTTGACTGTCACATTGCATGTGAAGAGAGTAATATTAAATTATGTGGAAATTGGCCTGTATCTTTAAACAGGTTCTTTTAAAAATACAGCAAGTAGCACTGATTTCCTTTCAAATTTTGCAAAAGAAAATAAAAGAAACAACAATTAAATATAAAGGCAATTATTTGTTTCAGATTCTACAGTACTCTCGGTTCAATTGTCCTGCGTTATCATAATAATTAGCGAACGCAACCTCCTGTAACGATTGACAGATGTGTTAATACGAACGGTATTCACGAAAGCGCATCTTCAGTTCCTGCCAGGTTCAATACCTACGTCGTTAAAATTGTACCCTACTGTACAACATTTCATACCAGGGGCTGTTTCATAAAACATAAATTAATGTTATTAGTAAATAACTAATAATATTAACTAATATTATCAGTATTCTGTTTTATAAACTTATTAGTCAATAATAATTTCTGTAGTTTCACTAGTGTAATATGTAGCTAGTTGGTGATGTATGCAATGGAGGAGGAAGTAAACTGGTCACCCTACCCCCATTATCTCCTGGCCTATTCGCCTCACAAGTGGTGTCTTCTTGGCATCACTTGTGAGGTTCAGACCTGTCTTCGGGGAATAATGTTGCTGTAGTTATTAACGTAAATCCTGTAATATCAGTAAAATATCTAATAAAATTAGTAAAGTGTTTCACAAAGCAGCAGAGTTAATACCATTTACTCATATTATTGGGGGTTATTTCGATGAGTGTATTTTAACTACTAATTGCATTCTTGGAGAAAAATGAATGCCTTGTAGGATTAGATTTTGAGGACAAAACTGTGGAAAAAATTGAAATTGATAATCCTGATTCAAATAGTGACGAAGAGGAAGTGTATGTTCATCATCCAAGAAATTTTAGACCGAGAACATTTTATAATCTTATGAGACAAACTTATGAAACAATGAGAGATATAGATTAATTTTGAAATATTTGAATATGTGCTTGAGAGAAATGGTTACGTTTGATGTTAGAATATTCAATAGAATGAAGCACTGTCCTCAAACCAACAGTTTCAAATTGCTATGGACTTCGACAGCAATACGAGTTTTTTCTCATGAACAAAAATATACTGGTTTTAGGCCTTCCGTTTATCTGTCAGCCCACTGTTTCACCTCTGTCTTGTTTGTTAGAATTTTGTAGTTAAAATGTTGATTTTAAGTTTATACCCAAGCAGTATTTACTAATCGATTATATTAAAAATATTCGTACATGAAATGTAACTTAGGCCTATTTGAAACCATAGACAAACGTATCCAAACTAGTGATTTGTTTAAAATTGGCTTCATTCATTTTTATTTTCCTTACACAAGGAGTGGAGGACTTTTTAATTGATGTACGGTGTCTAGTAACAGAAAAATACTATTCTGGTTGCACTAGATCTATAACTCTAATCTGCAATGAACTGCCTCCCAAACGCTTGTACATAATATAATTATTAAGATTTATCCTTTTGTCGTCTAATATACACAATAGGCTACATCAAATTCTATCCATTCAACTTTCGTAATTATTGTTAAATTGTGAAAGTAAATCAGCATTTGAAATGTTTCACATTACTAAATCTTTATTCTATCATAAAAACATGTAGAGGGCCAATTATCCTCTGATGCTTGTCAGATTTAACCTAAAATCGTTTTTTAATGTTGACTATAAACGGTATAAACACACTGTAACCATTGTTTACCATGCATGGCAATCCCGACTTAACCTCATTATAGAATCCGCTCACCAATAAACTAATAATATTAGTGTATATATCTTAGGAGTATGTTGTCTAAAAAGTTTATGAAAAATAATTTAGTCAACTAATAAAATTATTTTTATGAGTATAAAATATTAGTTATTATTATTAGTGTGTTTATGAAACAGGCCCCAGCACAGAAATCTATATACATGCCAAGTGGCCTGTTAAATGTAGCCTACAACATTAATATCGGATATAATTTCAAAAAACATATTCCACTTCCTGCTTGACTCAAAATATGTAATAGTTGAATATCTGCTTTCCCTCCGTTAGTTCTTTCTTGAGTAGGGTCCAAGAAAGCTTCTTTAGTGCCCGAAAGCTTAATTCCCATTTATTGGTTTCGACTTGTTTTTCGACTTTCCTACGTAATACACAGTTTTCAGGATAGCAGAGTCAGAAAAACAGCCTAATTATACTACTTGTAGATAGGCTGAACACAGGGATTACAGGTGGAACTCAAGCATGCTTAGATCAATTTCACTTATAAATAGACTATAAATGAAGGGTTCACAGCCATAGTGGGCCAAGCGCCATGTATTAAAAACGGAGAAACCGAGTGTTAAAATGGAGTACCATAATTCAATGAAACATGCAGCAAGTATTATAATGTATGCACGTTAAAACTAAATGATATGTAAATCTTCATTAAACTACGGTATTCACTTAACTTTAACTCTTGCTTTCTCAGTTTTTAATAAAAGGCGCTTGGCCCACTATGGCTCTGAACCCTTCAAATGTTGTCTGGAGTTCTCTCTTCTACGAAGAGAATTCATTTCTGTGCTATAAAATTACAACACGCACATTCTTTATTACCTACTTCATTTCAGAAGGAAAAGTTCTCAAAATCAATTTTATCGCCCTTAAGATTTCATGTCCCATGGCCTGATTTGAATCCACGAACATCAGACTTCGGGTTGAATGGAAAGCATGATAATCACTACACCACTGTGGATGACTATGTCTACATGTTGAAGCAACAGGTTGCGTCAGCTACTGCCAAGGCACTGTTGAAAAGTAATATTTTCTAATTCATGTAAGCATACATAAATCAACTTCTTCTAGGTTTCACTATGTGTATGTGCTTTCGTTAGCTGTATTTATGCAGTTTGAAATATTGGATTTACTATCTAGTTGTACGAAACGACTAAATTCATAAATGAATTTTCCGACATTCGAAAGTATTGAAAAACTTATCACTATTTTCCTCATATCTAATATACGAGGTAAGGTAACGTCCATGCAAATGTCTCGCATTGTTTATGGGTGCGTTAACCATTTGCTTGTCTTTTTGTATATGTAACATCACACAGCAAAGTCTACTTAAACAGTAATCTCTTACATCGACACTCACCTGACCAGATCTCCAATAAGCGTTAAGCGAGCATTACAAATGCTATGATATTCAACACCAGTATGTCCCCACCCTAAACGTCTTAGGAGAAAGGGCAGGGCACACATCAACGTGTGTCGTGGAAGTCATAATTACTCATGAGTAGACCGCGGAACTTCATGCAATTGCGTGTTTCTATTACTTTGGCATTTGAAAAAGTAAAAGTGAAACTCTGCCGATTATAGGTTTTACGTTCGAATGAAGACCAGCTTTATTTCGAATAAATGCATATTTCGAAGGTTTTTCTCTATTACATGCATATCATATTTTTATTTTTCATATTTAAATGCATAATTAACATCTTTCCTGGTTTCGTCCGATTTATTGTCCAATTTCAAAATTTATCTCTGGTATCCTGTTATTATTCGGTTGAGAAGCTTTTATCATCCAGTCTGCTGTCAAAAAATCTGAAAGTTAGAATTTATAAAACAGTTATATTACCGGTTGTTCTATATGGTTGAGAAACTTGGACTCTCAGTTTGAGAGAGGAATGTAGGTTAAGGGTGTTTGAGAATAAGGTGCTTAGGAAAATATTTGTGGCTAAGAGGGATGAAGTTACATGAGAATTGAGAAAGTTACACAACACAGAACTGCACGCATTGTATTCTTCACCTGACATAATTAGGAACATTAAATCCAGACTTTTGAGATGGGCAGGGCATGTAGCAACGTATGGGCGAATCCAGAAATGCATATAGAGTGTTAGTTGGGAGGCCGGAGGGAAAAATACCTTTAGGGAGGCCGAGACGTAGATGGGAAGATAATATTAAAATGGATTTGAGGAAGGTGGGATATGATAATAGAGTGGATTAATCTTGCTCAGGATAGTGACCAATGGCGGGCTTATGTGAGGGCGGCAATGAACCTCCGGGTTCCTTAAAAGCCAGTAAGTAAGTATCTCTGATAAAAATAAAAACAATTTGCAAGAAATATAAAAATTTATGTCAGAAATGAAACCAATAATATTGTTTAATTATTGATGAGGACATGAAATTACAGCTATGATAATGGATACTTGTCCCTATTGTATAAATTGGGTCGTTTTGCACTTCAACAAGAGGCTAGTTTGTTATTCAGGAACTAGAGCGAAAATACGCGTCGCCTAGACGTCGTTCAGCTTTTACTCTGATTTCGTAGAACCAAAAATGAATGTATTAGACACCTGGGACAATAAAGTCACGTATCGTTGAGGTCGTGGAATTGCTGCGAAGACATTGCTGCTAATGCACTATGATTTCATAGAAACAAAACTGAATGTATTTAAACACCTGCGACAATGAAGCCTCGCGGAGTGTAAATTTTCATTTGAACCAAGTTACAATGCACGATCAAGTGAAGCAGCCAGTACATGATCGATCTACTAACAAGTTTAAACGCAGACATGGTGAAAGAAAAAAAGTAGCAGAAAATATTTATTGAAGAAAACAAATGATTTTCTACTGATGGGAAAATATTCTTCTGTGTAATATGGTTTCTTAACAATTATTATTTTTAATTGTTTTCATTTATTTCGCATTATTAAAACTCTAAAATGTATTTTTATTGCATACATTTCAATTTTAGCGCATATTTAAACAGTTTTTATTGCACAATTGCATGCATAATTTCATGTTCTTTAGTGCAAAAACGTTCCGTGGTCTACTCATGAGATTCAATGTCTTCTAATGCGAGTTGAGCTACTCTAGAAGCGCACTGTAGTGGATAACATATTTAATTTTATTATTTTTTTTTGTAAATCCCTATATTCGACGTGGGTTAGTACGCTATAATTTTTATTTAAAATCTAATGGGGTGTTGAGAATGGATACGATGTTGAGAATAAAATAGAGAAGAAAAAGAGAAGCGCTGCTTACAGAAGGAGTTAGTTAAATTATATAATTTAAAATATGAAACCAAAACTTGGAAAATTAATATTTATTTCATATCAAGTTGTTTACCGAACCATTTGTAAATGCATTATAATTACTGTCACTTACATTGCATATAGATTTAGCATAATTCTGTATAGCACAAGAATCAGTAGGATGATAGTCCACTACGTTGTAACGCGTAACATTAATATTAGCCTAGATCATATATGTAACAGATAGCTCATTCCTATGTTAAAATCGGATGCACTTTGAAGAGAACAACCGCCAGGATCGCCACCCGTCCGCCATAAACGAAGACGAGATGGCAGTACAGTCGCTAATGCAATTCAAATGGAAGTTATGACGTGACTCCTTATGTAACAACTAAATAGCAGCATAGTAAACCTGACAAAAGTTGTTACCGTCGAAGTACAGGTATATAAGGCCGAGCAATCTGGGTATATATGATTTAGGGTATTAGTTAAAAGATTGTAACCAACCCCATTGCTTTTAATGCTACAAACGTCCAAAACGTAAACTTGGTACCTGATTTCAAAATTAATTTTAAACAAATAAATTACTTTTCGTAATAATGTATACACAACAATAATGCTATATTCAAGAGGCAATGTTTAAGACATCTTGAGAATAGCCAGCAACTGAAAATTATCTCATTGCTTTTATTAGCCTCTGGTTTTGATTTTCTTCCTTCAAATTGTTTCTATTCTTGAACTGACAAATATCTCACACTTTATAAAAAATCAGCAATCACGACACTCGAACTTCTATTTAAGTAACATAATGATAGTATTAAACAGAAGAAATTGTAATAATTCATTTATTTTTAAATTAAAACAAATTATATATTAATATTGTATGATCTTACCAGAAGGTCTGAAGGTACGTATTGCATGGAAGTTAACTTACCTGAAACAAAGAAACAAATACGTTAACAGAGTAGAAAAAGAAAAGACTCCAACGCAAGAAATATAACCTGAAGAACAATAACAATTAGGTCTACGCTCATGAAACTTGTGGAACAGTGTACATGAATGTTATAAAATGGAAGTTTTAATTATGAGGTACGATTCTGTTATATAAACTAAAATAAGTTATGGATGCTCGACCAGAACCTTGTCAATGTGGGAAAAGCAAAATAAAAGGTTGTGTGCCCCTTGAAGTGCTCCATGAGTCTGTAACAAGTATATGTGGCATTTCAATCTGTAAGCCTGTTCCACAGTATAACTCAACAATTTTACTTCGTGTTTTTATTCTCTATATGTTTTAAGTTTTCTTTATTGAAAGCTGCAATTGATTGGGAACCACCTTACAGAAGCCGCGGAACGTTTCACTACGAGAGACAAGCCGAGATAAATTACACTCCACAAAATATATTTCCCGACATTTACAGTACCGTAAATACAGTTTCTGAAGACAGTTTTATTTTATATCTTAGCCGCTGTAATATATTACAAACATTTCCCCATTGAGGCAGAAGCCATTCAATAGATTTGAAGCTAGGTTCCCAGCGCAGCCAAGCTGCTTTCAACGAGCGGAGAACGGAATACAATATAAGTTTGTTCTCTCAGGAGAAACGAAGCAGGTCTGTTGATGAAAGCTATTGATAAAATTCAGTTGACTCAACGTAAATAAGGGAAGAATTCGGTAGAAACGTCATAATACGGAATGGTGGAACATTCCTTATCTTCTTCGTTTATCTATTAATGAGGCTATTACGAAAGACGATGATAGGGTTTCATGTGACAACATGAAGACCTTAAAGACTACTAGTCCGTTAGTTTAGTTCTACTTTCGATTACTTAGTGGTTCATATTGACCTTTGGTCAAATAAATTGAAATATGCAATTAGGAGTAAATGAAGTCAATTTGCAGCGAAACATTTCACCATTTGTTAAATAACATTGCGCCATATACTTGTACTTCGCAGGCTTAAGTCAACTCTAGGGATATCGGTGATTATTCTCTTGCTGAATCTTCATCGTAGGAATACTACGGAGTAACGGTTAGCATATGAAACGAGCGGGCCAGTGTTCAAATTCAGGGTGGAACAAGTTAGACCTGTTTCAGGCTTTTTTTCGAGGTATTCCCTCAGCTCACTAAGATCAAATACTGATCCCTGGACTCATTTCATTAGTATGATCACCTTCATCTCACTCAGATGCTATATAAACCACGACAATTAATAAAGTGTCGTAAAATAAATCAAATAAAAATGCTATGGAATTCTACTCAAGGGAATTTGGTAGAGCGCAACTGTTTGTGTTGCATTCTACATCAGTGATAAGATTTAAGTGTATTAAGGTAAAATGATAAAATTATTTCGTGAGAATCAGAGAAATCTGCCCCTATACTGTATTTATCCAAAAAAAATGTCTTCAATTTTTTATACAAGAACTCAGATCTTTGTAGTGGAAACTTAATAAACCAATTAACAATTAAACACAGTAAGCAATTATCGTCTGTATCTGTTTTAATTTCGCCATATTCCATGTTTACATGATCAAAATTCAAGATACATATCGATATAGGTGTACCGCAAGGAACAATTTTGGGACCTATTTTATTCCTGCTATCTGTTAATGATTTCCCAAACATAAATTTAGAAAAATTTAATGATCTATATATTCATATGCAGATCATACGGTAGCTATTTTCAGTGGTTTTTCTTGGCAAGAAGCATATACAAATGCTAATATAGGTGCAAATATTGTTAAAAAATTGCTGGATCCCAACTTCCTTTTTTAAATATATATAAACCAACTTTAGTTCTTTTTTCGTTAACTACTGCCAGTGTTAAAAATTGAATCGGTCATTGCAGAAAGGGGATAAGTCATAAAATCTTACTTTTGAGATAATCAATGAAAACTGTTTTTTTCTTCCAATACTGGAGTAATCATTATAAATATTTTTTCTTACTTTGTTTATGAATAGTGAAGTATAATACATCATGTTAGACATCTGACATCTCAAACACTTTTGTTTAAAGTTGTTTAATCGAACCATGACTTATCCCCTTTCTGCAAGGAATTGTTAAATATAACAGAAAAAAATATATAATTTACAATTTTGGGCTAATGTAATATTTGAAAACAAACTAAATGTTAATAATTATAATGATAACGATGTTTTTGTGTGTAATTACTACATTACTGTCACCATTTACATAATTATTTTTGCATTTTAATCATTATTCCTACTACATAAATGTACCAATATGTGATTTTATATCACAGTTTTAAATCAAAACTCTACTTTTAAACTAATACTCAAAAACTGCATATAGGAGAGCACAATAAAAATACACTAAAGTATTACACAAAACCATTTGCTTCAATTGTTATAGAGTATATTGTTAGACGTTGAAAACCACGTAATTTTTGTAGATTCCTTGTCACAAGGTGGCCAGTTGAGGATCTCGTCGTAAAAGAAGGTGTGTTCCAAGTTTGTTTCGTATTAATGGAAATTTTCCCATTGTATGCTTTTTGTAGGCATTACTATGCGTCCAGAACCTGGTTTTTTCATACAGAATCTGTGTTTCCTCATTTCACTACCAATGAACAAACTGGCTTCACACATCCTGGATCATCTTTAGAGTAAACAAATTCACTGACTTGTGCTGAAGAAAACATATTCTTATCTTTCCCTTTCTTCCTCAGTGTGTCTAATGAGGAGGTGGTTTTCTAGTAATACTCCGGCGGCTAGTATTTAAAATTCAAAATATCATCAGTAGTAACTGATTCTACAGAAAATCTGTTGTTTGTGTTTGCCTGGTGGATCAAAGTATTGTAATGGTCTGGCACATATGCCCTGTCTGTCTTCCTTAGTTTGCTCTTCACTACACCAAAGTTGCGGTCACAGGGAAGAAATGAATGGCATCGTTGTGGAAAATAATGAATGATTTTGTTAAATCTCCCCATTTGGGTTAGTGCAAGCAACAATCGAATTAAGGCATGACTTTTATTTTGCCCTCCACAGTTATCAGAGAAAAGATACAATTCCTTGATTGAAGAAGGGACATTATTTTCAATGTAGTTCAGAAGGAACACACTTCATTTGGAGATTTGTGGCCTATACCTTCATGACAGGAATAGAAGTGCGCCGTATGGTCTTTGAAATTGTGAATGTTGAAAATTGATTACCCAAATTTGCGTCTAAACAAACAATGAGTAGTTTCTTACCCACATTGTTCTCCTGTCGTATGGGCTGCTACAGACTTCCCAAAGGAATTGACGTTCCAATGCCTTCAGTTTATTTTTCTTATTTACATTTCTGCGGTAGTCAATTTCATTGCGTTTACGTTTACCACTAATAAAACAGTTTTCTTCACCTGGTTCACTTACTACTTCTAGCTTATCTGTCATTTTCCTTATCAGCTGATGGGCGCATAACTTATTAGATCCGCGGCACTCAGTTGCGTCACGTCGTCAGTCAGTGCAGAAAGAAGGCAAGTCGCTGACTTGTCCCCTTTCTGCAATGACTGCGCTGCTTATGGTACTCTGCTTTGCGTTGAGAATGAGCAAATGTGTCCCATTTCTGTATGGAAATGTGTGTCTAGGTCTGAAGAAAGCAATGGCACTATTAACTCATTTTCGCGTTTTTCATGACTTATCCCCTTTCTGCAATGACCGATTCAATTAAAAAATTAGCGGTGAATATAAACTAATAATAGATAGTAAAAATTGTTTCGATATCAAAAGTTGTAAATGTCCACCATTAAAAGAAGCCACATATGTAAAATATCTGGGTATTTTTATTGATCAAAATTAAAAATGGCCTCATCACATTATTTATCTTTGTAAGAGACTTCGTAAAACAATTTACAAAATCCGTCAATCTTTGATGCTACATACCTGTTAGAGTTCTACGAAACGTTTATTTGGCCATTTTTCAGTCTATCATTCAATATGGCGTTATTGTTTGGGGTGTAAGTTCAAAAATTAATCTTAGTTCCTTAAATTTATTAGGAAAACAAACAATTAAAATTTTTTTGAAGAAATGTTTTGATTATCCAACTAAATTAATTTATTATGAATTAAATGTATTTAATATTGATCAAATTTATAAATATAGCGTGTTAAAATGTTATCATAAAATTCTTAATAAGTTTATATAACAGGCACATAATCATGACAATAATACGAAATAACAATTCAACATTAGTAGAACCCAAATGTTCCACATCTGCTGGTCTAACCCATTGCATTAATTTTGCCCTCAGTTGTATAATTCTGTAGCTAAATTACAGCTAGAACTTCTAACATGTAACCCACTAACATATAACAAGAAAATTAGAAACGTGCTAATGTCTTCAATCTGATTAAATAAATTTATAGCTTATATGTATGAATTAATCAGCCTATATTATATTTGTAATCTATAATTTCGGAACATATAAGTAAAGAAACAGGTTTGAAAGTAAATCCTTGAAAGACAAAGTATATGATTATGTCTCGTGACGAGAATATTGTACGAAATGGAAATATAAAATTTGGAAATTTATCCTTTGAAGAGGTGGAAAAATTCAAATACCTGGGAGCAACAGTAACAATTATAAATGATACGCGGGAAGAAATTAAAAACAGAATAAACATGGGAAATGCCTGTTATTATTCTGTTGAGAAGCTTTTATTATCCAGTCTCCTGTAAAAAAATTCTGAAAGTTAGAATTATTATAACAGTTAAATTACCGGTTTTCCGTATGGTTGTGAAACTTGGACTCTCACTTTGAGAGAGGAACATAGGTTAAGGGTGTTTCAGAATAAGGTTCTTAAGAAAATATTTGGGGCTAAGAGGCATGAAGTTACAGGAGAATGGAGAAAGTTGCACAACACAGAACTGCACGCATTGTATTCTTCACCTGACATAATTAGGAACATTAAATCCAGACGTTTGAGATGGGCAGGGCATGTAGCACGTATTGGCGAATCCAGAAATGCATATAGAGTGTTAGTTGGGAGGCCGGAGGGAAAAAGACCTTTGGGGAGGCCGAGACGTAGATGGGAAAATAATATTAAAATGGGTTTGAAGGAGGTGGGTTATGATGGTAGAGACTGATTAATCTTGCTCAGAATAGGGACCAATGGCGGGCTTATATGACTGCGGCAATGAACCTCCGGGTTCCTTAAAAGCCAAAAAGTAAGTAAGTTAGTAGGCAATTATTATGTAAAACCAAGATAAATAAATAAATAAATAAATAAATAAATAAATAAATAAAATATACATCTCGGGCTGTTATACGGGATAAATATTCTCCATTTGCTATAAAACTTTGGACTCCAAATAGATAAAGGAAAAGTAGTTATCAGTATGTAACCGGCCGGCATCAGCCTTTAGACTTGCGACTCCACTTTTTAACTGTTTTCAGACTACAGGCGAGAAGCGTGTATTGGAAGCGCTGCAGCTTCAACAAACACTTAAGTAAAGCAAATGGGGTGGTATGTTATTTAATTTTCGCTACCCTTCTCGAACACCCCTATTGTTGACACTAACATCTTCTGCTTCAGCTCCCTAGACCCAAGAACACTCCAAGCAGGCATAGGGGAGTTGATCATTAGCTCACATCCATGACAGATCATCGTCCGCTTTTTAATAGTCGTTATCATCACAATCAACCTTATTTTCACTATAACTATTATCACTATCATCATTCATAACTACTGCGCCAGTCACCAGCATTGTTAGTATCAACTTCGTCATCATTACCACTGTAAACGTTGTGATGATCGTTATTCCTATCACCATTATCATAATTGAATCGCTTATTTCAGAAACCAGTCAAACAAGTAAAAATGAGTTAATGGCGGCATAATGTTGTATGAGGGTATACGTACATTTTTTTGCCGAAAACAGTCAAATGCCCTCCCCCTGTAATGGCCAGGCATTACGTTGAATTTCGTGTTTAGGTCAGAAACCAGTCAAGCGACAGCGCTTGCGTGGTTTCTGCAGTACATTGTGTGTTCATCGTTTTGTGACGCTTGCGTGGTTTCTGCAGTACAGGCCTGTTACTTTATGGTGACAGCTCTGGCCTGGCGACGCAGTGGTTTGGGCGAGTTCACTGTGTGTTCGAAGGGGTGTTCCTTTTAGTCTTCCCCTGGCTGCGCTAGTAGTCACATCTCGGGAGCGTTAGTGTGGGCGTACAGTCGCGCTAAGGACGTACTACACCACCACTGTCTTGTGTATTGCAATTTAGTGTGTTTGTTACGTACATTTCATTTAGTTACTTAAATAGTTGTAGTGCTTCTGTTTTGTATTGTTTAGTATGTGGTATTTATTGTCTAGATTCACTGCTATTTTCTGTTTGCGAAAATGCTGCCTGTTAGAAGCAAACTGAAAGGTCGGGTATTGCATTCGCAGTCGCGAGAAGTCGTGAGCAACGTGTAGCGCTTTATGAAGATAGCGTCGGAAGAAAAAACGTAACAAATGTTGGAAAACTTGTAGCAGAGTTTATCGCTGTGTCTGAGAGCTGTGTTAGCCAAATAATAAGGGAGACTAAAGACATTGATAATCGGCGCCAAAATCAACTGTGGACAACTTTAATGAAGCTGTCATAAGACGAACCAAAGCACGAGTTCTATATTTCACAGAAATAGCAGGCCACACTTAAAAAAAAATATGTATATATTATTGAAATTGAAAGACTGTCGACTTTTAGGGAGGTATCTCGACTTTGAGGAAAGTTATTTTGAAATTAGGATTTCATTGAAAAAAAAAAAAAACAAATAATCGCCAAATTTTGGTCGAGCATCACAGCATTAGGGCCAAAAGTTTGCAGTATTTGAGAAAGATAAAGAAGTACAGAGAAGAAGGCCGCTCCATCTTTTACATGGATGATGATGATGATGATGGTGGTGGTGGTGGTGATGGGAAAGGTAACAGTGAAGCACTGATGAACATTACCGATATTTCCGCAGGAGTATATTTCATTGTTAATTAGTTAAATTGTTAAATATAGTGATTCGATTGCTGCTCAGTGTATTTCCACATTAGTGTTTATTAGTGACTATTCCGAACTGTTGCTCATTGTATTTCCATGTTAGTTTACTTCTTTAGTGTTTATTATTGTTCCGAACTCCTGCTAATTGTATTTCCATTAGTTTACTACTTTAGTATTTATTAGTGACTATTGTTCCGAAATGTTGCTCATTGTATTTCCATGTTAGTTTACTTCTTTAGTGTTTATTAGTGACTATTGTTCCGGAGTATGAAGTAAACACAGTGACAGCAGCTCAAAATTATGCAGACGCTGCAACGTGAGACTTCATTTCTAATATGGCTGTATTTCCCTCCCTCCATTCGCTCCGTCACGGATCGGTCTCCCTCCCACAGTCGAACCTTCTCCTCTCTCGCGTCGACGAGCTGTCACCATAAAGTAACTGGGCTGTACATTGTGTGTTCATCGTTTTGTGACCAACTGATTGAAAAAGTGTTTTGTGGTTAGCGTAGTGTTTTTTAATACTAACAATAGACCTATATCGTAGTGAAATATCTCAACGTTCAGAAGACGAACCTATACCTAAAAGGAAACGAGTAGTGGTAAACGAAAACACTTATAAACCTAATACTATTCGCAATGCAAAGGTGAAAGGACAAGGCTATGTTTCTTATTCTGGCAGTCGCCCTCGGTAGCGTAGTTGGTATAGTGCTGGCCATCTATCCTCGAGGTTGCGGGTTCGATCCCGGCCGAGGTCGAGGGAATTTAAGTGTGTTTATATGCGATAGGCTCATGTCAGTAGCTTAGAAAGCATGATGACAGAGATATTCCGATAGTCAATATAATGTAATCTAATCTAATGATATTTTATTTAGAGTTCAGTCTAACTGACATATCACAGTTTAAAATCAATACTTACTTACTCACTTACTGGCTTTTAAGGAACCCGGAGGTTCATTGCCGCCCTCACATAAGCCCGCCATTGGTCCCTATCCTGACCAAGATTAATCCAGTCTCTATCATCATATCCCACCTCCCTCAAATCCATTTTAATATTATCTTCCCATCTACGTCTCGGCCTCCCCAAAGGTATTTTCCCCTCTGGCCTCCCAACTAACACTCTATATGCGTTTCTGGATTCGCCCATACGTGCTACATGCCCTGCCCATCTCAAACGTCTGGTTTTAATGTTCCTAATTATGTCAGGTGAAGGATACAATTCGTGCAGCTCTGCGTTGTGTAACTTTCTCCATTCTCCTGAAACTTCATCCCTTTTAGTCCCAAATACTTTCCTAAGAACCTTATTCTCAAAAACCCTCAATCTCTGTTCCTCTCTCAAAGTGAGAGTCCAAGTTTCACAGTCATACAGAACAATCGGTAATATAACTGTTTTATAAATTCTAACTTCCAGAATTTTTGACAGCAGACTAGATGACAAAAGCTTCTCAACCGAATAATAACAGGCATTTCCCATATTTATTCTGCGTTTAATTTTCTCCAGAGTGTCATTTATTTGTTACTGTTGCTCCAAGATATTTGAATTTTTCCACCTGTTCGAAGTATAAATCTCCAACGTTTAAAATCAATAACATTTACAAATGTAAATGATCATTGCATATTATACAAATTGTAAATGCAAACGTTTTCGCCCTTGGGCATCATCAGGCATTTAACTCACAATATCTTATACAATTTTTCATATCTTTGCTGTGAAATGCGTACCAGATAATTGAAAATTACAATCTTGTATGTAATTATAAGCAACTATTTACATGGTTAACTCTATGATAAATAACAATATGAAATTTAAATGAGTACAGGTATTAAAATTATATATGCAAATTGTGACTAAAATGTTGTATTGATCTTATGTTTCAAATTAAAAAATTGTGATCATTAAAACAACATGATGAAAAACCATATGATTCCTCTTAAACTTCATAATGGCCAAATACACTTCCATTAGTTGGGTGTTTGTAGTGCGAGCATTGGTCTCAATGATTTGCCACTCCATTCAATGGTGGAATTATTCTGTAATATTTATTATGTGAGCAACTTTTATTAATATATTCAAATGGAAAACTTATTCAAATGAAAATTATAAAATTATTATTTATAATACTCACATTTAAGTTCATATATATATATATATATATATATATATATATATATATATATATATATAACTGCACTAAGTTATGTGTATTAACTTTTTGCATTAAAATAATTTGTAGGACTGGGTTTATCTGTAACAAGATATAAAATATCAGAAGGTATGAAGTGTTGGATGTAAAAAACTATGACAATTGTATGAACTTTTTTCTTTACGTTTGTAAATGTTATTGATTTTAAACTGTGATATGTCGATTAGACTGAACTCTAAATAAAATAGCATTAGATTATATTTCATGTCAGTAGATTTTCTGGCATGTAAAAGAACTCCTACGGGATAAAAATTCCTGCACACCGGTGACGCTGATATAATCTCTGCAGTTGCGAGCGTCATTAAACCATAATTTAATTTAATTTTTATTCTGGTAGGGAAGTACCTCAGAAAACCAAGCCCGACATTCTCACTTGCGAAATGTATTTAAACATTAATGAGGAAGTGATAAATGAAACATGGAGGTATTTTCATTCTCCTGAAAATAAAAACTCTCAAGATACCTATATTGAGACTTTGGTTGAGGTTACTGAAGTTAAGCATATACGTAAAAAAATAAAGTCCAGAGAAAGAGTTAGGTAATGAAAATGTTAATGAAGGCAGTTTTAAAAGATCTCAATCTTACAATTATAATTTAAAGACTGGTGGTGTACTGAAATATGTTTGCAAGAATGTGTTTATGAAAATCCATGGTATTTCACATAACAGAATTTGTCAGTTATTGCTTGAAAATACTACCTCTATAACAAAATCTTAAACAATTCGAGAATTATGCCATAAAAATACGTTTGCACCACTCGTTTATTGCAGAAACCACTTAAGTAAAACAATTTTTCGGATTTTTTACAGATAAGTTAAAATGCACAAAATAATTTTCCTTAGATTTTTTTTTAATTTTATTGGGTTATTTTACGACGCTGTATCAACATCTAGGTTATTTAGCGTCTGAATGATATGAAGATGATAATGCCGGTAAAATGAGTCCGGGGTCCAGCACCTAAAGTTACCCAGAATTTGCTCGTATTGGGTTGAGGGAAAACCCCGGAAAAAACCTCAACCAGGTAACTTGCCCCGACCAGGAATCGAACCCGGGCCACCTGGTTTCGCAGCCAGACGCGCTGACTGTTACTCCACAAGTGTGGACTTTTCCTTAGATAAAAAGTATTCAAATATATACTACTTTTAGCAAAAAAATATTAAAACCACAACAAACCATTTAGTCTGATGCTAGACAGTTCCCCCCCCCCACAATTGTCTAACTTGGCGCTTGACTGGTTTCTGAAATAAGCGATTCAATGGTCACTACCATCAACATCGTGATTAATATTAGAGTGAACATTGTCATAAACGTTATTGCTATCATTATTGTTATAATAACCATAATTATTGTCACCATCACTATCATCATTAGTGCCCCTCTAAAGTTTGTGAACATCGTTATTACTATCTCCATCACTATAATCATCATACAATTTTTCGTCATCATTACCACAATTGTTATTGTAAACACCATAGTCATTATCATGCTTCGCATGTTTGTCACAAGGGCTTTGAATGTAGTAGTTTCTCCTGGTACATTAATGACGTCAGTGAAAGGCACAAGCAGGTTACAAGAACTCTACGAGTTCTGATTTGTGTTATCTAGGAGCACACGTTGTTACGTATTTTTATGTCGAATTTATTGTGGTCCCGTTCAGTCATAAAAGAGGTGCACCTGGAGATAAATGCAGCCACCAATATCTACGAGTACACTGCAGTTGTTTATTTCGGAATTTGTAAATGATTATTTTTGTGTAAGAAATGATAACATATCCTGTAAAGTGTGCAAAGTGGAACTGAAGGCAGAAAGACGACGAGGTATTCAAATTCACTGTGACACTAAAAAACACACGAAACATTTACAATAGTTTCTTGCTGCAAGAAATGCATTACACTATGACAATATTTTGTCACAAATTTGCACCGATAACGTCATGTGACGTTAAGAGACCATTTTCTCAATTTAAAGACTGTCTGACAATCGGAAACGGTTTCAATTACATAATCTCAGAATTATATTTTTTGTCATTGTAATAGTAATTATTTTAATAAATAGGCGTAAATTATTGTATGTATGTATAAAACGTATGTTGTATATTTATTATCGGATTCTTAATTTTGAAATGCAATGTGGGCCTAATCAATGGCGTGCAAACATACTTGTTCAAAATGTTTCGATTGTGCAAACCATTAAAATTAACTTGCATTTTATCTTGACTATTACACTTTTACTACGTCACACTACTTTCGACCAATAAAACGGTGCGAAAGGACGTCTTTCAGCCAATCACGGCCGCTTATCGCACAATTTTATCGCGTCCTTAGCATTTGTTTAATTTTATCGCGTCCCTAGCATTTGTTTATTTTTATCGCGTCCCTAGCATTTGTTTCCTTGTTTGCCAACATTTCAAACTGCACTGGTCTGGCCGTCAAAAAACAGAAAATTACAAACCACTCCAGTCGATGCACAGCACTTTCAAATATGACTCGTATTTTGGCATTCAAGAACAAGAATTAATAAAGATAACTGGTCATATATGAAGAGCACCATTCGGAAATCCTGAATGAGTTGAGGGATACACCATGTACACCAACGAGTTTACTTCTTTTACGCACACGTCCAATATAACATCAACTGAACCACCAAAACATTCAAATTTGAAAATTGTACCTTCAATAATTGTTTCTTTTAAAATTATCCATGTTTATTTTTTTTCATTATCGTTAATTAAAACGTTCCTTGTTTATTTCATCATCCCTAATTAAAACTTTTCTAACACTTGTTTATATTATTTAGGTTATGTTTGTTATAGCTTCTGCTATATATTATGGATAATCACATAACAGAGATTGTTTAATACTAAGATTTATTGAAAATCATCTGTCAAGTGACGTTGATTACTGGGATCCGGATGATTGAAACGGAATGCAAATGTTTTAATAAAAATGAAACTGAATCAACAAAGCCTTCTTGACTAGTAACAGTCCACAGAGTTCAATGATGATTCCATAGTTGGCACAACTGATACCGGTAACAAGAAAACATCATCATAAAACACTACTGCCATCTAGCGTAATGTTGAGATGGTACAATAATACATTTGAAGACAGTTGTATTTTCGTAAGCCAATTAATATTTTATTGTACATTTTGTTACTTCTAATCTTTATATAGCCTACTTTCTTCTAATCGTGTAATAGTCAATTAAATCCCACTCGAGTTTTGATTTTCTCTAGATAAATCAAAACCTCTAGTGAGATTACTGTTGACAATATGCTCCTTTAGGTACAATCACCGTAGGTCTACTGTGTCGTCACTTATGCATTGAGCGCTAAACATTTGAACTCCCTCCGTAAAAAACTATATTTCTCCATAAATCCAGTGTGACAAAAATGCGAAGTCTGGTCACTATCATTATTATCACCATCGTCGTCATTATCATTGTTACTCTCACGAGCAGTGGCGTATACTGGTTAAAGGGTTTGGGCTACCGCTGACCCTATTATTACACAAAATATATCTAACAATTACTTTAATTTTAATTACTATGGTAAAACTAATAATACAAAATTATTACATTATGTTATATTATAAACTTTTTCTTTTGTAATTTCCTTGGGCTACCGCCGGTAGCCCGGAAAATACGCCCCTGCTCACGAGTGACATTATCATTATTATCACCATCGTCGTCGCCATCTTTATTAGTGCCATCATCGTCAACACAATTGTTATTGAAGTCATCGTCAACATTATCATTATTACTAACACCAGCATCATTATCATTATTGTTACATCCACAGTCATTACTATTATTACTGTCACCATCATCAATACAATCGTTCTGTCACGAGTATTATTATCAATATTACTATTACAATCATTATCATTATATCTGTCAGGATCGTGAACATTATCAACTTAATTTCACGAATATCATTATTTTGTTACCACCCTCATCATTATCAATATTACTATCACAATCATTATCATTTTATCTGTCAGGATCGTCAACATTTTCAACTTAATTTCACGAGTGTCATTATTTTAATACCACCCCTATCATTATCAATATTACTATCACAATCATTATCATTATTACTATCATAATCATTATCATTATATCTGTCAGGATCGTCAACATTATCAACTTAATTTCACGAGTGTCATTATTCCTTTCAACAAATTAGTGCCCACTCTAAATTCAATTACATCAATATTTCCAATATGATTTTTTTAACTTTACTATTTTTTTATAATTGTTTTTCCATTTATGCAAAAATTAACTATTTCTTTTTGTGTCCACTTCCATTTCTTTCTTCCTATATTTTCTTCCCTTTTTTCTTAGGTACATCACTATAATATTTTATTCAATAAATATTAAATAATTAGCAATTTTAGTCAGCATAAGTTTTTCAATAGTTAAAATAGTTTCATAAATTTTATCTTCCTCGATGTCGTCGTTTCCGAACGGGCATCCACACGTGTTGAGATTGGTGTTGCGATCACGATACTGTGTATTGCGATGGTAGCTCGAAATTCGACGCGTGAAACATCATCGAAGTCCTGACAATAATTATTCATCTCTCAGCAGGTGTGAGGGCAGACGCACACTGCCTACCGATTACCGCCACGCCCTCTTGCGAAACTTGTTGACTTTTAAATTGTAGAAAGTAAAGCAATTATCGGGGGAAAATTGGCGCTGTGATGCTAAACAAAGCGAACGTCAGCCCTGCAGCTAAGCCAATAAAGAAGGAAGCGGTCTTCAATTTGCGAGCGCTTCTTGCAAAGGTCTCCTCATTGTTGGCATTAACATCTCTATGCCGTGCCGTCCCGGGGGCAAATCTATTTATCCAGGCGATTGCAGATCGATGGGGCTGCTATTCATACGGGGGATGCCGCTCATCATCCTCTGCATCCCCTCACAGATGTCTCGTTACATCCTTCCACCGACTGCAACATGTGAAGAAACATCCACTACCATCCGCATGATACAAAAGATACGTTGAATGGAAAGGAAGATAAACGTGCTTTAATTTTTACATGTACAGAATATATTGACAAATATAGTCAAAAAATCTAATATTCACGATTTCAGCTATCTTCATACAGAATGAACCATATAAACCTTTACAATTTTAACGATTTCTGAACTTTTGCTCAAATGCTTGACTAATCATCATCATCATTGGCATTACGGCCCTTATAGTTTAGCCTTAGCCTCCCTCAGAACATCCGACCAATCACTCCTGTCTAATGCTCGTGTTCTCCATCTTCTAATTCCAACTTTTGTTAGGTCAGCCTGAACGTCATCCAGCCATCTCAATTTAGGTCGTCCGACTTTCCTTCTTCCTACTGGTAATGCATCTAGTAGAGCTTTGGGTGTGCGATTGTTCTCCATCCTGGCTACGTGTCCCAGCCACTCTAACCTTCTGAGTTTTATGTCAACAACAATGTTGTTATCTTTATATAATTCATATAACTCAGCATTTGTTTTAATTCGCCAAAACCCTTGCTCATAAGTAGGCCCAAAGATTTTCCTTAATACTCTCCGTTCCCAGGCATTTAAGATCTTTATTGCCCTTTCAGATAGAGTCCAGGTTTCACTTCCATATACTACTATTGGTTTAATAATAGTTTTATTACTTACTTACAAATGGCTTTTAAGGAACCCGAAGGTTCATTGCCGCCCTCACATAAGCCCGCCATCGGTCCCTATCCTGTGCAAGATTAAGCCAGTCTCTATCATCATACCCCACCTCCCTCAAATCAATTTTAATATTATCCTCCCATCTACGTCTCGGCCTCCCTAAAGGTCTTTTTCCCTCCGGTCTCCCAACTAACACTCTATATGCATTTCTGGATTCGCCCATACGTGCTACATGCCCTGCCCATCTCAAACGTCTGGATTTCAAGTTCCTAATTATGTCAGGTGAAGAATACAATGCGTGCAGTTCTGTGTTGTGTAACTTTCTCCATTCTCCTGTAACTTCATCCCGCTTAGCCCCAAATATTTTCCTAAGCACCTTATTCTGAAACACCCTTAACCTATGTTCCTCTCTCAGAGTGAGAGTCCAAGTTTCACAGCCATATAGAAGAACCGGTAATATAACTGTTTTATATATTCTTATTTTAGCTTTTCTTGAGATACACCTAGACTTCATAGTTTTATTCAATGCCCAAAGACCTCGATTCCCAGCTGCAATCTTCTCTTTTATATCAGTCATAACATCTTTATTGTCTTTCACCATGGAACCCAGATACTTAAAACAGGAAACTCTATCAAAATCAGTATCATTTAAATTAATCTTATTAGAATTGTCATTATTCATATTATACATGTATTTAGTTTTATCATTGTTAATTTCCAGACCGGCTTTGATTGCTTCAGCTTCTATTTGTTTGAGTATTTCATCCATTGTACTTACATTGCGTGATAAGATAACAATATCGTCTGCATATGCCATATATTGTGCCGTTCTATTGATGATTGTACCTCCTGGGTTTATGGTTATCTTTTGAACAATTCTATGCAATCCAACATTAAACAACATAGTTGATAAGGCATCAGCTTGCCTAATGCCATTAAAAGTTATAAAGCTTTCAGAGAGTTTATTCTGAATTTTAACTTTATTTTGAGTTTGTGTTAAAGTTATGCTTGACTAAAGAACAGTGTAAAATACAATGATCATACACACCAACAGTTTTATCACTCAGATATGAGTAGTGTAAGAAAAAGAATGTAAAATATTTATAAAAATTACATTCTAAAACTAAATATGACAAAAATATCTATGGCACTGTGCAGGCAACTAATAAAAGGCAAATGAAAATAAATATATATAGCTATATATTATTAATGTGATGCCAAATCTTGCATATATCATCCCAAATTGTGCGTTTTGTGTACAAGTTGAAGTACACATATAGCAGTGGCAGAATATTGTATGCATATTTAAAATAACAGACCCTCGTGCATTAAATTAATGATTTTCTAAGAACGAGTTAATTGGGGGTTTCATGCAAGGCGCCACAGAATTTTAAAAAGATTAAGTGGTGAGATCTGACGTCGTAAGCAAATTCTCGTTGGTACACAAATCATAGAGTGAAAGTATTTACAGTAAAATAGTTTGTGAGAAATTTCTAATGAAATACTTAAAAAGTAGAAATATGTGCAATGCATTTGACGCAAATTTCCTTGCAGTAATCGATTAGCAATTCATCTTATAAGAAATGCGTGAGGATGTATGCGAACGTATCGAATAATTTATAACGTGACTACAAACATACTTCCCAAAAGGCCGGAAACGTAATAGTATGTAGATGAGTTATTTTAAGAATTTAAATTTGATATACAAGCACCTATGGCTGCAACCAATGAAATAAGGCAAGACCGGGTTTAGAGCCGCACCAGCACATTTGCCGCATGACATAGTTCATAGTTGTAACATGAGACGACTGCAATAAAATTATTCTTAAAAGAAGTGTTATGAAGAGGTAAATGCTGTGTATTATATGCATTTACATTTCGCCGTGATTTTTAAGCTGTATTGTTGATTATGTGGGATAAGTACCAAGATTTTAGGATAAAACTTTCTTTACGTATTTATTATAATGTTAATTGATTAAATGGTGATCTTACCCTTGTTAATTATGTAAGCATGTGCGGCTTACAGCTGTTTCGGTGCTACTTCACACCATCCTCAGAGCCTTCGGTGTCTCGGCGTCATCTCAACTTCGCTGCCTGTTGTGTGGGTGCGTTCGTGTGATGAAGGTATCCCCGTAACAAGCCATGAAGGCACTTGGGGGGCATGGAGGCAGAGCCCCATGCTTTCCATGACCTCGGCACTAGAATGAGGTGGTGTGGTCGGCACCACGCTCTGATCTTGTGATGAAGAGTAGTGTCAAATAGTGTGTGTGTTCTGAAATTGATCTGTGTGTTGAGTATTTGATTAGGGGGTGTTTTAATGTGTCTGTATATTTCATGTTGTTCTAGTGTGTTGAGGTTTTGGTTTTTGGGTTGTATGTGTAGGATTTTCATGTCTGTATTTATGTTATTGTATGTGTGGTTGGCATTAGTTATGTGTTCGGCATATGTAGATGTATTGTGTCCTCTGGTTATTGCTTTAATGTGTTCTTTGTATCGAGTCTGGAATGATCTGCCTGTCTGTACAATGTAGAAACTGTCGCAACTATTGCATGTGAGCTTGTATACGCCTGTGTGGTTGTATTTATTTGTTTGTGTTGTTTGTGTGTTGAGATGTCTCTGTAGTGTGTTTTCTGTTCTGTATGTTATGTTGTATTTCTGTTTTCTGTAGACTAATGCCAACCATACATACAATAACATAAATACAGACACGGAAACACTACACATAGAACCCAAAAACTCAACACAGTAGAACAATATGAAATACACAGACACACTAAAACAAATACTCAACACACAGATCAATTTCAGAACACACACTATTTGACACAACTCTTCATCACACGAACGTACCCATACAACGGGCAGCAAAGATGAGATGACGCCGAGACACAGAAGGCTTTGAGGATGGTGTGAAGTAGCACCGAAACAGCTGTAACCCGCACATGCTTACATAATTAACACGAGTTAGATCACCATTTAATCAATTATTTATATTCAAGTGTTAGAAGTAGTGTACGAAAGATTCAACATGGATTATTATATTGATTTCTGAACTATTCTTTACTGAGTTTTCGTGTGACGGGTACTTTTAATACAGTTTTTATATTGTTGTGAAGGATCGTAATGTGCAGTTTCATTTAGAAGCAAGGCAGCGCAGAGCAATTTATTAGGTACGGTATCTGTCCATGCACTTGGGAATACTTGTCGTGGACTTTTAAACTTCTTAATTACGAAAAAATGAGTAATTGTTTTGTAGTACTGAAGAAGCGTTCAGTGTTATTTAAACTGACACTGTCGCATAATTTTGTGATGTTCCACATGAAATTACTGCCTCACAGAATGCCATTTTTATAGCGCGAACTAATACTTTGTAATATCGCAAAGACCTCAGCACAAAGGACATTCATAGTTTATGTCAAGATCGTCCCTTTTGGAGAAAGTATTACCGACTTGGACTCGAGCACAAGTGGAGCACAGCGTCATGGCACAAAGGGAAATAATTTAGCGGTTAGGGTCCTAGAAAAATAACAGTCCTTCTCGAGGAGATTCCCGTTAACAGAGATGTCACTTTCCCACTAGAAACTTTCTGAGAAAGAATCTCTCTGGCATCGATATGAACAAAAGAGATACAGTAATTCTTAACCAGTCTGACGATCAGTATATTGCTAGTGGCGGAAATATTTGACGTCTTCGCTTTGTCAGATAACAATAGTAAAAGGGGGGGGGGCATACATGGCGAACAAGGAGAAAAAACATTTCGCCGCTTGTAAAGAGTCAAAGCCACATTTTGCAACAGCCGTAATTGGATTAGAATCGTTCAGGCCCCTGGCGAAGGACGTCAATGCATAATTTCGACAGATCGTTAAAAGGGATGCAAGACCAACGATTGCTCAGCAGATAGACTATAAGGGAGGGGGAAGAGGGTGTATGCTCTGCAGAACAAGCATTTCAAAGTCCGACCAGAATAATTCCATTACTCGAGCTATCGGACTACATCGATTATAGCTTCCGCATGATTTACGTCACGTAGAGGAAGTTTTGCCGAGTCCAGCCCTACAGGCGAGGAGAATTCTGTCAAATTTCCGACCGGGGATGATATTATACGGTGGGGAGATCATCTACTTGAATGATTCGCACAGTCTCCCTCATTTTGTCCAGAAGAGAAGGCATTTTAACACTCACAGTCGTCGTGAATTCCACATTTGCCCGCAGGATATTGCCCCCAGGAGGAATCTGTGTGTGTTGCATGGAATTTCTGCAATGTTTGAAACAGCTTTTCCTAGAAACTTGCTAATTAGTGCGATGTGGAGTGCAGGTGTGTGTGTATGTATATGTGCAAGCATGCAGCTTTACAGTGTGTTCGAACTTTACGTCGCTATTGTATGTATGTATGTATGTATGTATGTATGTATGTATGTATGTATGTATGTATGTATGTATGTATGTATGTATGTATGTATGTATGTATGTATGTACTCTCGGATCCGCAACTAGAGAACCCTGCCTCCCCAAATCACTTCTACACAGATGACAGAGATTGACAGACCAGCTAGGGAAGACGTCTCGTTACAACTTTGAGCTGTTGCCAGGTTTTGCAGTTTTGTTAGTGTTGGGATTCTTTCTAAGTATTTTATATTTTAGGATAAATTAAGTCAATACAATACTTACTTACATACAAATGGCTTTTGAAGGAGGTTCATTACAGCTCTCACATAATCCCGCCATCAGTTCCTATTCTGAGCAAGATTAATGAAGACCCTAACCAACATACCTCCCACCCTCAAATCTATTTCAATATTATCCTCCCATCTAGGCGTAGCCTCCCCGAAAGTCTTTTCCCCTCAGATCTTCCCACTAACACTCTATATATGCATTTCTATATTCACCCATACCTGCTACATGCCCTGCCCATCTCAAACGTTTCGACTAAGTGTTCCTAAAATTATGTCCGGTGAAAAATATAATGCGTGTAATCCTGCGTTGTTTAACGATCTCCATTCTCATGTAACTTCATCCCTCTTAGCCCCAAATATTTTCCTAAGCGCCTTATTCTCAAATACCCTTAACCTCTATTCCTCTCTCGAAGTGAGAGTCCATGTTTCAAAACCATACAGAACAATCGGTAATATAACTGTTTTATAAATTCTAACTTTCAACTTTTTTGAGAGCAGACTGGATAAATCAATACAATAATATGTTTATCATCATTGATACTGTTATTATTATTATTATTATTATTATTATTATTATTATTATTATTATTATTATTATTACAACAAGGCACCCTCAGTAATAGAGTAGTTTGGGTAATCTATTTCAAGCAATGATGTCACTGGCTTCAATTCTTTTCTTTGTAGGTACTGTCCTATTGAAAACTCTGTACTTTGAAAAAATTTACGTAAGTCGCGTCTGTGGCTACAGTGCTAGCGTGCTATCCTTGTATTCAGGCGGTCCGGGTTCGATCCCCTGTCAAATGAGTGGAATTTATGGTAGAGAAAATAGAAGTTGTAGAGGGCTTTTGTCAGGGTACTCCTGTTTCTCCCTATTATTCAACCAACACTCTCCACTTTTCCCATTCATCTATCATCTAGAATAGTAAAAATAGGCTGGGGTGATGTCTGCGGGAATTACGGGTTTCCGATTCTGATATAGGTTCTAATGAATCTAAGGGACGGGTCTTCGGTCTCATCATAATAAATTACTATGGATTGCACTTCACTCTAGCACTCATACACTCCCACGTAAGATAATAGATTTTCATCTTTTTTTATTCTTATATGGTTTGATTTTCTGTATTTCAATTTCAATTTACGATATTCAAACTAAGGTTTACCTCTACCACCAATAGGCTACATCAGCATTTTATCTATTTCAAATTCCACCATCTTCAATTAGTTTTTGGAATAAAGTTTTTAATATTTTTTACTTCTATTACACTCTTTTAGCGTAACTTTGCACCCTTTCCTATTGGAAATTTATTACAATTATACATAGTCGTCGTCCTCTCAGAAGAAGACCCTGGTCGTGGCTGTACAGGCGATTTATCTACCGACACTTCATTATTTTTATTGATTATCCATGGCCGAAAGAAGTTCAACATTGTAATTCATTAATGTAGTATATGCGGATTTATTTAAACGTTTTTGTGAAAGCAACATTAGTGTAATAGAATTTTAGTAAGTCAATTAATATATATTTTATTGTACTAGAGTACTTTATTTCTTCTAATCTTTATATACTTTCTTCTGTTTTTATCACCTTCCTATCATTTGATTCTTTGTTTGCCAACATTTCAAACCGAAAATTATTTACGGTATTATAAAACATGCTTTGCGATCGTCATTTGTTTACCGCATAGACAATAAACTGAAAATGGCGGCTCCGTTCAAACGTTTTGGTGAAGCTAATATTAGTGAAATAGAATTTTAACAAGTCAGTTAATATTTTATTGTATTAGAATACTTTATTTCTTATAATCTTTATATACTTTCTTCTAATCGTGTAATAGTCAATTAAATCCCACTCGAGTTTTGTTTTTCTCTAGATAAATCAAAACCTCTAGTGAGATTATTGTTGATAATTTTTCGGGTAATAGTAATAATTATGCTGAGTTGACAGGATAATATGATTTAGGGGATCCTAGTACCTGGCCACCTATTGTTAATAATCGTTTATTAGAACTCGTAATTCAGAAGGAACCTGTAACACTTCAAAATATAAATTTTCCTAAAGATGACAATGGAATATCATTTTCCACGTTTCAATTCATGAGACTCTTACCTAATGGCGGAAAAAAAAAAAAAAAAAAAAAAAAAAAAAAAAAACTTGGTTAATATATTCCGAAAAATTCAATAGTGTGGTTTGCTTTTGTTGCAAGCTGTGCGCTTTGAAGAAAAACACATTAACAGATAGTGAGGGGTTTTCAGACATATAGCCACTCATTTGTCACATGAAGCGAGTGCAGAACATAATATGCAAAACTGTAAAAAGTGGTATGAATTAAAAACGCGCCTGGACAATAAATTGTACAGTTGACAAAGAACAACAAGGTATTTTGAACCTGAATGGCGAGCCATCATTGAAAGAATCATGACTATTGTATAGTCCTTAGCAGGGCAGTGTTTAGCTTTCATAGGTACAAATGATAAATTATATGAAACAAATAATGGACAATTTTTAAAGACTATAGAAATGTTGTCAAAATTTGATCACGTAATTTCACAGCATGTCAATGACATAACTCATTCTCGAACTACTAAAAGTCGTTATGCCTCATTACTCGAGCCATGCTTTTCAAAATGAAATTATAGCCTATCTGTTTTAGTAAGTGGCATTAAACAAAAAATTAAGAAGTTTTTAAAGACAGAAAAAATATATAGATTTTTTTGCAATTCTCGACTGCACGCCAGATGTCAGTCGCAGTGAACATATATTATTTTTAGTAAGAATTGTAAATAGTAGCACTTCCGATGTTGCAGTTCGAGAATTATTTCTTTGATTTTATCCTGTTTTAGATAATTCAAATGAAGGTTTATGCAATTATATGTTAATGGTTAATAGTACAGAGTCATGTCCTTCCCGAAGCGCTTCCAAAAGGACTTTTGTACTTAACAAGTTGTCCTTCCAGTAGGACAGATTCATAAACAATATTTTCCATATGCTGTCCTTCTAGCAGGACGTTTTTCTGTAACGTCCTACCGGCAGTACACAAGTTATAGGTCCTGCCGTTAGTATCCTGTTGTCCTGCCAGAAGAATGTATTATATATTTTGTATTTTGTTTTGTTTGTTTCAAAAACAGATCCATTAAAGAACGTAATCTACATTGCACAAAATTACTTGACGTTATCATTTCCTAATCTGTTTAGAATATTGAGAATTTGTCTCATATTACCTGTGTGTGTAGCACCAGGTGAAAGGAGTTTTTCAAAACTCAAAGTTATTAGTAATAGTAATAGTAATAATAGTTTTATTTTCCCTAGCAGAGTTAAGGCCATCAGGCCTTCTCTTCCACTCAACTAGGATCAAATCACATACAGAAAAATACATACTTGTATACAAATATTAACTTAAAATAATAATAAACATAATTAAGTAAAAAAGAGAGATTGAATACATATACACAATCAGTATTAACATTAAAATAACAATAATAAAAAATATATAATAAAAACGACTGAATACATAATCACAAACAGGAAAATACATTCTAGTATACAAGTATTAACTTACAAAAAAAAATTAATACATATGAATATAATCTCACAACTAAAGGAACAAAATTAAGTAAAAAAGAGAGATTGAATACATATACACAATCAGTATTAACTTTAAAATAACAATAATAAAAAAATATATATAATAAAAAAAAACTGAATACATACTCACAAACAGGAAAACATATTCTAGTATACAAGTATTAACTTAAAAAAAAGAATTAATACATATGAATATAATCTCACAACAAAAATTAATTAAAAATGAGAAATTGAATACATATACACAATCAGTATTAACTTTAAAATGACAATTATATATATATATATATATATATATATATATATATATATATATATATATATACACTGTAATAAAAAAAGACTGAATACATAATCACAAACAGGAAAATACAATCTAGTATACAAGTATTAACTTAAAAACAAAATAATTAATACATATGAATATAATCTCACAATTAAAGGAATAGTAGAATTAGTATGGTCAGCACAGCACATATTATATTGAGACAATGACAATTACCTAGATATTAGTGTTAATGGAAAAATAAAATAATGACTGTTTAAAATAATAATAATATTAATAATAATAATAGTAATAATATTAATATTAATAATATTCTCTATATTAATAATACTATTAATAATAATAATACTATTAATAATTAATAATAATATTAATAATAATAATATTAATAATATTATTATTATTATTATTATTATTATTATTATTATTAAAACATACTTAAGAACAAAAATCACTAAACAAAATTTAATGATTTAGAATTGTTAGCTATAGAAAATGAGTTATGTGAAAAATCATATTTATCTAATGTTACTGATGAAGTGGCAATTAAGGAAGAAAGAAGAGCGTTATTCTAATGTAGACCTACTGATTTGATTAACTGTTGCTTCTATTTTGTATATTTTCTATGTTTATGAACCTGTATGTAAAATTTTTTATAGAATTTTCTTTGTCAATTACATGGTTCTGTCACAAAAACATAAGTACTAATATGCTTCCATGGATAGGTTAAGCTGTAAATGTACTCGTGATGTGCATTGTTTAAGGCGGCCAATTATATCTAGTGCGCAGGCCTCTAATAACACAGAGTTAGGGCCCTGATTATATATATATATATCGTGCATTAGTCACTTACTTACAATTTCAGGACAGTTATGATAACAAATACACGAGTGTCCATGTCTTGTTCTGAACGCTCACTTTTCAGCCAAAATAACGACTGTACAGTGTTTAACGTCATTAGGATTTTTAACACATTTATGTATATAGATAAATGGATTTATTGAGCAATATTATACATAGAAATGTGCTATATTATCAGAATTTTCTTTTAAATCCATTGCACGGGTATTCTGACCATACGTGCTGTGTAAAACAAGTCCTACTTTGTAGGTTTCACACCCTCACCTATGATTAGATCCAACCACTCTCCAAAAGAATACACAGATTAAAATGAAAATGGCACAAACAAAACACATTATATAATATATCTTAACCTTAAATAGGTATAAAAGTGCATAATTGAAAAGATACCATTATCCCTTCGTCAGTTCGCATCGCAAACTTCAACAGCTGAAGTTCTAAGTTGTCTCGTCTTCAAGAGGAACAACCCAGTCTTTTGTTCGCAATCTCTATTCGCCACGAGGTCAAGACATGCAAGCGAACTCCTATTCTGACTTAGCATCGAGGGTAATGTAACGTCACAATTCTCTTATTTACGGTTCAAAATTAAGTTCTCGCTGCTTATTATTATGAGTAGGTATTCTAAATGAAAGTGAGACACTAAATCGTGTACGTACTGTACAGAACACGTGTTTGTAGAATATAAATTATAATTTCACTGAATTTCCCAAATAATGAGTCTGTAAGGGCAGTACATCCGTGCTTGGTGTAACAAAACCCGCCGCACCCCAGTAATGGGGTGTTTAGAAAACATGTAACCTATCACAACTCTGAACGTCACGAAAAATGAGTGACTCAGCTCGCAATGTGTATATTCCGAGGGAGAACCAATCAAGAAAATTGGATGTCACTCCCTTCTTTAGAGACTCAAAATTAGTAAAAGATGACTAATTTCACTCTCGACACATTCGATGAAATAAAAGAAAATTAAAATACTTGTTCCTAGAAGCGTCTTTTGTTCTATGCATATATTACTAATATTTCATTTCAGCTAGAGTCTAGTTCCACTTTTGTTTTTGTCTCTCTATAGTTGCACTTCAGTTCTCCGTGATTTCAACCCGAGGGTTTGGCGTAGGACGCTGATAATTTAACGATGCAGCAACCGTGTATCAGCAACATTATTTATAAACATTACATCAATTGATACTGCATGCGGAATGATATATATCTCTGTGTGTTCGCAGAATCTGAAAATCTCGCTCCCCACTACAAAGTGAGATTATTGACTTTCACGCTGGTCCGGCAAAGCGGTCGCGTGGCACATTACCTTTTGTCTGAAATTTCTTTCTACCCTCACTTCAATTAGTAGACCACTGGTTGGAATAACAAAAGAGAGGTTTGCGTGACGTCACAGCCATAATGATGTCGGGAGAGGTTCGAGAAGCACGAAAGAAGCAATCTGTACATACAAGTTAAAATATCAACCTAAAGTTTTCATATTTTACACGATCTACACGTTTATCCACCTTGGTGGCTCAGTTACTAGAACGCAGGCTTACAACGATCGGCGAACCGAGTTCAAATCTCGACGATGATAGTGGAATTTAAAGATGAACAACGCTCGAGAAAAAGAGATTAACAGCGCCCGCAAAGCCGAAAACCCGTACGACAATGTTTTATTACGTCGCGTCCTTGATATAAAGACTGGTTGTGAGTCTTACGAGACTCGATATTGATAATTTCCCGAAGTCCCGAAGTCAGCAGTTGTTTATACTTGATTGAATTTTTATCTACTTCGGCAACTGGGGGTCTATATATGTAGAAACAATCAACTAGCCTATTTGAAACATCCCTACCTTTCAATTTATAATAATCCGTTCCCCGTCTTTATTTAATTACAGGCCCTTATTAAAAGGCTCGGAATTTTCTTTTCATATGTTTAAGATCAATTGTACAATCTCAAGTAAATGGACATTAATATCATGTTTAGTGTTTCTTAGAAATGCAAATTTATTTGAGAATTGTTCTTTATTATTTATATAACTATAGGTAATATAATAATAGAACCAGAACATTTTGATAACTGAGATACTGTTCTGTTTTGTCTTTTTGTCTCATTTAAACATTTATAATGCTATTTATTTCAATGATGTATGTTACTCAAAGTTACGAAATCTTTCCACGCCGACCAAATGCTATTTCGAGAGTGACGAGCGAGACTCGAAGTGCACGAGAATGACGAGACGAGACACTAAAGAACACAGCAAGCAAGAGCGGCAGTTAGTTTTGTTCATCTGTAGTGGAGTTGTAACTGTGTCCGCGGTCTTGTTGGTGAGGAAAAGGTTTTCTGAGGGAAGCGAAGAGGGAGGGGGGAGTTGAGCTTATTGGTAAACGTACTATTATGCGTGCAAGAAACATTTCCTCTTACCTTGTCTTCGCCTAGGCTTGCAGTGGGATGCAGACGGAGTCGCGTTTCACTCGGATTCTTCAGAAGATGAACTGCCATTTTCACTATCGCTGCCCCCGGCTTCACTATCAGTATCAGTGTTCAAGTTGATTGATATTAGGTCAATTACATCTGGAACTACTCCGTCCTTTTCCCAGTATTCTGCTTCTAAATTGGCGACGTGGTGGCAGAAACCTGCCCAATCTTGCCGTGTTACCTCCTGTATTGCGTTCTTCGTAGTTTCGCACAGCTTTGTTAAAGACAAATCTCCTGTAACATTCGTGTCCCTTACAATTCTCTTGATTTTCGACCATGCGAGTTCGATGGCATTTAGATCACACATATATGGAGGAAGACGTATCACAACATGTCCACTACCTGACAACATGTTATCTATTCTATACGTCTTCTCCTTTGGTTTCAGTGGAAGAATCAGTTTATAAAGGTCGTTCTTACGCATTGTCTCATTGCACTCGACTCCTTTCTTTCTCAGCCACTCTATCATGTCCCCTTTGAGGGCATAGGGTGATGGCGCTTTATCAACCTGAATACAATGGTATGGTGCATTGTCTAAAACGACAACAGAATTTGGCTGAAGATTTGGCATAAGTTGATTAACTACCCACTTTTGAAAATTGCCGCTATTCATTTGCCCATGGTAGTCTCCTGTTGTAGAGCCAGCTTTGTATATTAGTTCTGCACCGGCAAGAAAACCACTTGCGCCCCCGGCATGTAGTATTATTAGTCTGTTCCCCGAATTCATATTGTCCTGAACTCCCATTACGTCATCACTTTGCCAACATCTTCGGTGAGTTAGATTGCTATCGACCCACGTCTCGTCTACGTACACAATTTCATGTCCTTCTTCTCGATACTTCTTCATTTTACGCAGATAGTTTGCCCTCCAATCTATAATATCCGGTCTTTCTACCAAGATTTTTCGTTTTGACTGGCATTTCCTCCATCTAAACCCCATGCTTTTCACGACTCTGTTTAGTGATTTTCTGCCCCAAGGAAAATTGATTTTTTCTTTAATTACCGTCAAAAGTTTAGGTATTGTCGGCACTCTCTTTTCTTGAATATAAAAGTCTTGTATTGTATTTCTTATAACACACTTGTCGAAGTCGTCTACATGCAGTATATTACGAGATATTATTCGTCTCTTCTTTCCTGGCGATTTCAGAAGTCTATCCGGACTGTTTTCTTTTCTTATCTTATGTTCCTTCCTAATCTTCTTTATTGTACTATACCCTACTCCAGTGTATTCGGCCGCTCTTTCAGTTGATTTATTTAAGGGAATCCTCAAATGTTTTTGCACTCTTTCCTCACAGCACTTCTTTATGATGTTAGCTATTATTTCTCTTGCTTCACTATGAATAGTTGTGTTTGCCTTTCTTTTAGCCATAGTAAACGAAAGTGTTTAAGACTATCGTTCTTGCTAATATCACTGCTCTATAATCTCGCACTATTATTCCTATACTATAGCTATACACATCCTATACTATTTTATCACTACACTACACTACACTATACTAATCCTATACTAGATATACGCACTACACTGAATTACACAGATTTACTGTAATTACTGTATAAGGAAGTTCTGAATTGAACAATGTAAAGAATACTGTAAACTCAAGTTGACTGCACTCTCGCAATATATATTCAGAACTGGTAGTTGTCTGTCAATGTCATAGAAAGGCCACCCCCATCCCGAACCTTTAGTACCTACCCTCTTCCCCGCGGTTGCGGCAGACCCCTCTCACACGGACACAGTTACTAGTCCTCCACAGTACTCCTTTTTCATTATCATCTGCGTTTCGTAAAACACGACATCTCATGTGTTTGTGTTACGTCAGATCCACAGTTCGCCACAGTATTTCTGGAGATTTGTTCTATGGCAGTGGTAATGAGTTTTGGACAACTCGGAGTTCTGCATGAGGAGGTCCCGAAGCCCTACAGAAGTATGGTATACCTTTTAGGAGGAGCGAATATATAGTGTGGCGGATGGTGGGACCGGTTTAACCTCGCAGCTCAACGCCTCGCAAACTCATTCTATCACGGGTGCACAAAAAGTTTCTTTAAGCTGCAGTGGAAAGGAATGCTCCATATACTGTCTCACACCTCTACGAGTATACAGTATATGTATTTATTCCGCTTCAAATATATTTTTGCTAGACACAACCTGCGATGAATACTCCACCTTGCTATTTACTTCTCATCTTCGCCTTAGATCTTGCAGTTAAAACTTTGTAATACTCGTGAATTGTCTCATTCGTATAATAACCGTAATGTTAGAATGTTGCATTAGTATTCCCGACTATAGTGAAATTAACTTATACTGTATGTTACATTTCTAAATTAAACTAAAACCCTAGCATACCGTTTGATAACATTGGGTTCTCTTGAGCGGAATTTAATAATAATAATAATAATAATAATAATAATAATAATAATAATAATAATAATAATAATCATCCGTATTAGGAAACAATAATCCATGAATGTAGGCCTATGTATGTATGTATGTATGTATGTATGTATGTATGTATGTATGTATGTATGTATGTATGTATGCCGTACTGCAAAACTGTAGGCCAGCTTCACATCCTGGCTGCGACAAATTACCTGGTTGAGGTTTTTTCCTAGGTTTTTCTTCAATCCAATAACAGCAAATGCAGGGTAACTTTCGGCGCTAGACCCTGGACTCATTTCACTGTCATTATCACCTTCATTCCACTCAGACGCTGGATACATAATAACCAGCACACTTGAGAAAGCGTCGTAAAATAAACTAATTAAGAAAAACGTCTATCATCCTTCAGTAGACAGTTTACTTTGAGGCAATGACCAAGCCAATTTTTTTCTCTTCCTGATCTGTTTCAGAATATGGAGGGTACACGGGAAAAATGAACAATGTCACAATGCTGTTAAAGGTGATGTCATCTAATTCACTGTATTACTACAGACTTTAGCGTTATTTATGCCAAAATTGGTAAAGGGGAATTAAAACCTCGGATACACTCATCATTTCCTTCATTTCAAGTAAAAAAATCAATAAATTTAGCAGTAATATACTGAAATCGATCAATATCTCACCCTTAATGGAAATGTGACATTGTTCGTTTTTCCTGTGTACCCTTAAGTATGAACTTAAACAAAACCTCTACTGACTACTACACATCATTACCAATTACCGCTTGGTGTAATGTACATTTTTTTCCAGTAGACCAGGCACGTCAAGGACACGGGCAAGTGTACGAATTACAGTAAAACCTTGTATTACGAGCATAGTTCATTTCGAAAATGTGCTCTCAATCCAAAGAACTCGCATATCAAAGCGACTTTCTCCATAAAAAAATCAAACTCAAATTAATTCGTTTCACAAATTTTATTCATATAAAATATAGTCTTTAGCTAAATTCAATAGGATAGTGCAACTCAAATTACTTTTCTGTATTGTTAAGTGCCTTTCATGTATTTTACTGCTTAGTAAACTTCTTAAACATTTAAAGAACATATTTGCACTACCACTAACGGAATCACTTCTGACTGTTTGACTGACTGGAATCTTTTGCTTTGAATGAAAACCTATCCAATGACACCTGCTTTTGCCTAGTTTTGAGGCTTTTGTGGAAATGTGATATTCAGTTGTCGTTGAACAGATTTATCGCACGCACTGCTACAATCTTATCAGGATGGTGAATTTGAACAACAATTTATACTCCTTCCCACTTTTTACACACCTTTTTAATCTCATTAGAAACGAGGATTTGTCTATTCTTTTCTCCTCTTCCTCCTCAGACGAGACCCTCTCCATTGTCTCTTGCATTTGCTCGTACAAATCGTGTTGCTCGTACTGCAAGACATCGTTCGTTTATCAAAGAAAATATTTCCTCATTGTTCGCTCGTTTTGCAATCCACTCACAAACAGAGTTACTCGTAATCAAAGGTTTTACTGTATAGTAGAACTCCAATTATCCGGACTAATTCGGGATTTAGCCTATCCGGATATGCAGAAATCCGAATAATTAGATATAGCTCAGGAATAATTAAGAAAAAACGATGTCTGACAAAGTAAAAACCCAAATTTTATTGATAAAAATTAACTAAGCAAGCAGTGGTATGTATGTACTCTACTATTAAAATTTTACGTTAAAGTAAATAACGTATACAAACTTATTTTAGTACAGTACATAATTCTGTATTGTGCCCGTACTTAATTTTTGTATTTTCCTCCAAATCGATCCGGATGATTGATGTCCGTATAATTGAAGTTCTATTGTACTGTCTGGCATAGTGTACATTGCGAGACCTCAGGTTTTAGTGAGAGCAGGGGTGTACAAACAATAATTTACTACAGGAATGTAAACGTAATACTAGGTTACACACAGCCCCACTACAATGATTTATTTAGGATACTTACGTTTCGACAGCCATATTATATAACATTCCTTTGGAGATGTACTAGACAATAATTCTTAATAAAAATTATTTCTCATTAGTAGAACGCAAACATTAAGAAATATTACTACACTGTAAATGACACTACCCATTCACGAATAAATACAAAGTAGGCTATATCCTGACACCTTTTGAAAATTGTATATATATACATTTTTTTAAAATAAAACTAAATCAATTCAAATCTCTTCTGTTTTTACACACATATACAAACACCCGAGTTTGTCACTAATCGTGATAGTTTCGTTCTCTAAATTTTTTAGACTTTCTCTAGAAATAATTCTTCCAATGTAAATTTTGCTGGAAAATATCTTTATAATGGACTCTATGTGTGAATCTGTCAAATGTGACCTTCGCCTAGTTTTTCTGAGATTAATTTGTAAAAAACCTGTACGTACCTATACTTGCTCCCTAGTATAGACATTACTTATGCTGCAAACTTACGAGCGGGATGGTATTTAAACAAATAAATAATAACCAGAGTGAAGGTTTTAATATTCTTAAAAACATAGCAATATAATTTGTAGTTAGATTTACCAAACCTTTTGATTGATAAATAAAATATGAAATGTTACACATAGTCTATATAAGACCTAGGCTATATACTATATGTAAAATATATATGTGTGTATATATACGGGGTGTTTCCGAAGTGGTGTTACAAACTTTCAGGGATGATGGCGAAGGGCACATGTATCAATTTGAGATAAGGAACCATGGTCCGGAAATGACTGAGTCGAAAGTTATAAGCAAAAATATTTGCGTGGAAATAGAATTGTAATTTTGCACCACTTGCCCTCCTTCCCTTAACCTTTGGAACAGTCGTGGAAAGATAGTATGGGCCGGATGTCTCCTACGTGGGTACTTGTGCCGATACAATCTGCAAGCTTGTCTACTATTCCCATTGGCTCATCCGTATTCGAAAATCAGGTCTGCTTATTCCATTCTCGTGTACTCCTCCATTTCACTAGGACTGATCGACTGGACACTGCAACTTGTACACATACACTGCTGTATACAGACGTGCATATCACGACCGACCATGTCCATTATTGCATATTACGCTATCTGCATTACTTTAGTGTAGTTTTCTGTTCCCATCCCTCAGACAGTGCACTGAATGGAATACTGTAAGTAGACAACGTAAACAACGTCAGATGAATGCAGTATGTGTAAGATTTACAGATAAAGACACATAAATAAGGTGTATAGAGGAATAAAATTATTTCATTTCCACACAATTATTTTTGTTTGTAATTTCGACTCGGTCATTTCCGGACCAGGGTCCCTTATCCCAAATTGATCCATGTGCCCTTCGCCATCATCCCTTAAAGTTTGTAACACCACCTCGGAAACAGCCTATATATGAAATGTGGATATGGAGAGAAATGAAACATATGAAGTGGACAGACAGAATAAGAAATGAAGCTATGTTGGAAATAGTGGGTAAAAAAGTGTGATGCTGAAACTGATCAGGAAAAGGAATTGGTTGGGTCATTGGCTGAGAAGATATTGCCTACTGAAGGATGCACTGAAAGGAATGGTGAACGGGAGAAGAGTTCGAGGTAGAAGAAGGTATCAGATGATAGACGACATGAAGATATATGGATCATATGGGGAAACAAAGAGGAAGGCAGAAAATAGGAAATATTGGAGAAAGCTGGGTTTGCAGTGAAAGTCATGCCCTTGAGCAGAAAACTAAATGAATGAATATATAATCAATCATTTTTTCATCCTATCACATTCCGCGACGTTCTTTTATGTATAAGAATGATATACATCGTAATGTAATGTCGCTGTACATTAAATTTCTTACAGACAATGTATTTTGTTACACATATATTGTGCCTCTCAATCGTGATTGCGGCTTGATAGCTTGAACAATCAATTTTCATGCTAAGACTGAATAACAGCTACTGCTGATTCTAGAACTAGTAGTGTGATTTCAGTGTCAATTAGTAGTCTTCATAATTACGCTGATACCCCTAAATGAACAAAAATGGATCATCTTACCATAAATAAACGTATAAATACACAAAAGAGTTAATTCTTCTCGCTATCCCAACAAAAGAAATTTTATACGCTATCGTGTTGTTTTGTGCAGACACTGTGAAGAAAGTGGTCCTATATTCGTATTTCCAGTACACTTACTTATTCATCCTTGCTACCAGTCTTGCAGCGAAAGAGGGGAAGAGTGAAGGCGTCCGCATGCTTACACCGCGGGCGAAGTATAGGCCTACACCCCGGGCTGATTCTGACAACACTGCTAATCAGAGATCTGCATCGGACGTTTTCGCTCGAGCGCCAAGTAGTTCATAGCATAATCCGATAGGTAGCGCACATGCATGATGGGTAAAATTGTCGCGAGCTATAAATCCTCGAACGATATAAGCCGAGCGTTAGACATTCGTTGTTGTTACAGTGATGAATCGGGTAGTAACATCATAGACGTTTATCATTTCAAAACTTTGCAGTGTTTAACTAACCTCTCCATAGTACAACTACAAAACTTGCTTTAAAATGTAATATAATGTTGTAGGTAAATGTTCCCCCCCCCCCCACACACACACAGGAGTGATTTTGTTTTTGCCATATCTGATAGATGTTATTGGATGTAAATGTAAATATTATAAACGGAGAACACAATCACGGTAATGCAAGAAATGTATCAAGTTTACTAGTAATAATAATAATAATATTAATAATAATAATAATAATAATAATAATAATAGTCTCTAATAATTAGTGTATCAATCCTTGCATCTGTAACAGTTGTGCAGCATGATTATTCGTTTTATTATATTTTCTGTGATATTATCTCTGTACTAATATTGGTATTAATTTACTGCTATATAATAATATTTTGTAAAACGTTTCCACATTGTCGCAGTATATAGGCGGAACACTATGTATGGACCAATCATATTATATATATGGTAAATCAAATATTGAATAATTATTAATTAGGAATAATAACTATATATAAAGCCTTATTTTTACCGTGTGAGCAAAACATATGTGTATCTTATCTGTCG
Source organism: Periplaneta americana (assembly GCF_040183065.1). NCBI lineage: Eukaryota > Metazoa > Arthropoda > Insecta > Blattodea > Blattidae > Periplaneta > Periplaneta americana. The sequence continues at coordinate 102,991,341 of NC_091124.1, forward strand.
CCTTCCATACAAGATAAGACATGTCGGTGAGATGACCTTGTACTGTGCTTCTATTTATTACGAGCGTATCACGACCGATCTTATCTCGCTCGAGCGTGCGACTTTCGACCGAGTTCAAGCGAGCTATTTAACTCCAATACAGCACTCTGACTGCTATAGACATATTTGATGAAGACTAAATGATTCATATATTAGGTGATTAGCTCCTTTCAATATGTGGTATTATGAGATTGATCTAATGGAAATGTTTTTTTTTGTCCTGTAGGAATAAGACCACGTATGAGGTAATAAGTATGGAAATCCTGGAAAGAGCTATCACGAATCGAATCTACAATGCAGTTAAAAATTCTGTATGCGTGAGATGAGTGGGATGGTAAAATTTCTCGTAACACAAAGAGTAGTACGGTCTTTGTGAATGCATTTCCAACTGAGGCTGGCTATTCGCGCCAATTTATACTTAATCCAATAATCGACTATTCCCTCACTTTACTTCCACTTTCTTTTGGTCTCTGTATTTATGCTCCCGTCACTTCATTTCAGAACTGCTAATACCTCTTCTGCCAACTATAGTCTTACATAATACTCACTCATTTAAGATTAAAATTTTAGTTTAAAATAAGATAAAGGTAACTTTTATTACGTAAATTAAAAATTTGTAGATATCTTTCTATTTGCTCTAATTTATACGGGATTTGAAATTAATGTCATTAAAATTTTGTCTGTAAGCGTTTAAATAATAACACTACCCAAAATGGAATTTACCACTGTGAAAATAATGTATGGTTTTAGTCCACTTTTTACGCGTAGATTCTGAACACAATGCTTAAAATATCACAGCACGTCACAATTTTTACATATTTTAGATATCCTACATCGAAAACGAGTTCGCATGCCATCTGGTAACAAGCGTGTCATATATTGACACTTACATATTTACAAGATGTAAAGATGAAAATGTTATTTGTTACACCATCTAACCAAGCCTTTTTCAGTTACCAGGTTACCGGTAATAAAACTGTCTTTTCTTCTAGAAGTAAACACGGCAAGGAGATAAATCCAGGTAGAGACCGTTCTGGCACTTCTAATGGTGTTGTAATGTAATATTATTTCCTGCATAAAACGTGATGTAACTTACGTGAGAATATGTGTTTTTGTGTCGACGTTAATGATTTAATGCGTGAACTAGGGGTTGAGCATAATCCAGATGACTGGCAATTGTTTATAGATTCATCTAAATTTAGCTTAAAAGCAGTGTTACTCCATAATTGTAATGAATTTCCATCTGTTCCGGTTTTCCATTCTGTAGGTCTTAAAGAAAGTTATGAAAGTATACTAAGATTGTGAGTGTTTTAAAATACGAGGCTCATTGTTGGAAGATATGTATGTGGTGACCTTAAAGTAATTGGTTTGCTGCCTGGGTTGCAAGGGGGCTTCACAAAATATTGTTCTTATTTGTGTTTGTGGGACAGCCATGCTATAGGAAAATATTATGTGTTAGAACAGTGGGACAAGCGGCAGAAATACAGAGTGTATTTAAATTGGTGTCAAATATTTCGGGGATGTGTTCGTAACACAAAAACATTACAAAAGGTTCATATGAACATTGGTTTCAAAATAATATTTCAGAGTTACAAGACAAAATTTAATGTTACAAAAATTGCTCGAAGTGGCTTCCTCCTGATTCGATGGATCCCCTAATCCTGCGTTACATGCTCTGGTGTACTCTATTGAAAATTCCTGGAGTGTTTCGTATTTCGTGAAATCCAGTTTGGATACGCTCTCAGAATATCAACATTAAGTACAAGAGTCGCATAAACCAGGGACTTTAAATGTCCCTAGACGAAGAAATCCATTGGATTCAAATCAGGCGATCGAGCAGGCCATGCAATGAATCCCCTTCGACCAATACATCTTTGGGGAAATCGATCATTAAAAAATTACGAACTATCAGACTGAAATGAGCTGTAGCATCATCGTGTTAAAACACATTCGTTGGATGACGTCCAGAAGCACATCATCAATTAAATGATGCAATTCATTTCGTTCTGTTCACTCACAGAAGACATTTTCTTCTGATTTCTTTGCTCTACAAAATACAAGCAAACAAAAAACCATCAAACAATCAGCGGTCAATGAAGGGACAAATCCTTTAATAACTACCTAACGAATGGTTTTCAAACCCATGTTCTTATTAACTTTTTTAATTGTTTTGATGTTAGGAATACGTCCCCGAAATATCTGACACCAATTTAAATACACCCTGTATATTCCGGGAGAAAGTAATGTAAAAGAAACACCATTGGTACAGCCTGATAAGATTCTTCTTCCTTTCTTACACATAAAACTTGGGCTGATAAATTTATTAAGGCACTCAACAAGGACGGTAGTGGATTTACATATTTACAAAGCAAGTTTTCACAGTTAACACACAAAAAATTGAAATAAGTGATTGTTATTGGATCTCAAATCAGAAAACACATGGAGGACGAAATGTTTGAGAAAAATCTACAAACGATTGTATTAGCAGCTTGGCAATCATTTAAAAGGCTTGTGTGTGGATTTCTCGGAAACACAAAAGAAGAAAACTATAAAATTTTGGTGTCAAACTTGTTGAAATGCTGCATGGGTTGACCAATGTTTTTGAAAATGCATTTCCTTCATTCACACAGAAACTTTTCACCGGAAAATCTGGGTGATGTTACTGATGTACAAGGGGAATGGTTTCCATCATGGAGAAGAGGTACCAAGGTCGTAAGGATCCAGTAATGATGGAGGATTACTGTTGGTTTCTTGAGAGGGAGAGAAGGCAGAAGTACAAGAGAAAATCACATACTGCCAAACACTTTTAAGCAAAGTTACAGGAATGTTCCCTTAAAATATGGCCCAAATATTTTTGCATGCATATAAAGCTAATTTTTTTTGTGAATTAATCTTAACCTAGCATGAATAAATCATTATATCATATATCATTGCATCACAAGAATTAATACAACATAATATTTTATCTGAAACCGCATATGTGAAATTCTAAATGTGTTTATTTACTATGGCGATTTTCAAAATCAGCGCAACTTTTTCGTTAAGAGTCACATAGGTAATAATTTGCGAAAGTATGACAATTTTTTTTTGTTGGGTAGAGTAATTATTATTATTATTATTATTATTATTATTATTACATTAAATCCAGACGTTTGAAATGGGCAGGGCATGTAGCACGTATGGGCGAATCTAGAAATGCATATAGTGTGTTAGGTGGGACACCTGAGGGAAAAAGACCTTTGGGGAGCCCGAGACGTAGATGGGAAGATAATATATAAAATGGATTTGAGGGAGGTGGGATATGATGATAGAGATTGGATTAATTTTACTCAGGATAGGGACCAATGGCGGGCTTATGTGAGGGCGGCAATGAACCTCCGGGTTCCTTAAAAGCCAGTAAGTTTTTTTATTATTATTATTATTATTATTATTATTATTATTATTATTATTATATTACAATTATTACTATAAACTCTCATTTACAATCATGTGAATGCCTATGTGTGAGAGTCACTCTTAATACCCGTTCTATTTACGATTATCATAGATGGTATCTGTATAAGAATAATTTCTCACAGTTTATTGTTCATTGCCAATCCACCCACTGGCATTGAAGTTATCATAAAATGGTTTGAAGTATATGGTAAGAAAAATTCTCTGAAATTAATCTTATAAACTTTTAGAGGAAAGCTTCGTCTTTTCAATTCAACTTCAATATTTCAATCGATATGAAATTAACAGAAATAGTATCAGAGATCTCGGTAAAATGTTTGTTTCACACGCATTTCTTAGAATATTAGGTCTAATAGAGCCAATAACTTCTTCTCTAAGCCGGATTCACTTGTAATGCTTTACTTCGTATTATCATCATCGTTAACATCATAGCGAGATATTAAGGCGTTTTCCGTCTCAGAGGAATTCTTCCTCCCATTGCAGTCTCGATCTGTGAGATAAGTGTTCACAACCAGAGTGGACCAAGTCCATCTGGAATAGTTCTGAATTTTTTTAGTCTTAAAGTTCCTGGCTCCCGCTTAGCAACCTTCACCTTCCATAGGAAATGCTGCCCTCTGTGGAGTAACAAATGAGTTATGGACTTTGTTTGTTATGGCAATGAATAAATCTTAGTTTTCTTCATCCGAGATTGTATTAATCCACAAACTGATCACTGGTGGACTTGGCCCACTCTGGTTGTGAGCCCTTCATATATATTTAGTTGATCTCGTATCATCCCTTCTTTAGATACGTTGTCAACATTTCTATTTATTTTACTTTATTATAATATTTAAGTCAAGTACTGTATAATAAGACTCTCTCTTACAATATGACTAGGAATATGATATCAATAAATTCACTTCAGATACTTATACAGTATTAATCTTCTGTATTAAATTTGCTTATCATGGCCTAGTTTTTAGAGTCGTAGTAATGGCCACATTTTTATAAATTCTTCTCATTAGTGAAATGGTAAATTGAAGATGCTTCTTCAGTCTAGAATTCTATTACAAAACTGATTCGTCCAGGTTCAGAAAGTAGCCTGCAGTGTCCATGCGAGAGCAGGAGAGAGGAGACGGCAACATCACCCTACTCCTCGGTAACCATGACAACAGCACTTCAACCAATAAGGTAACTGGCTAGCGAAGTGTTGAAACTGAACTACAACGCACGAGAGGAGCCGCATTTGGAGCGGTCCTACCCATCGCTGACAACTGTACTGCTAGTCAAGGCTGCTTCTGGCTATATTAGTAAGCTCTCTTCTCCCTCTCTCTCTTTCTTTCTTATTGGTTTTAGAAAATTCAGTCATATGTTGTTAGTTTTCTCTCTCTGCGTAAAAGTTTTTTTTTTATGTTGGTATATTTTTCTCTTGTTTGCGGCTGTTGCAGTTTTTTTTTTCTGTGACGAGATATATTTATTAAAATACATACTGAGAGTTTAGAAACAAATGCAGATTTATCTCTAGCTTCTTCTAGTAATAATTGCTCAGTATGTTGTGACCTAATTGATCGGTTTCCAAAGAAAGAGGATCGTCGATTGAATTTGCTGTACAAGTAGACTTGTAATAGTAATGAACAAGCCCCGGATTCTTAGGTTCGAACCTACTTTGTTGCTATCTCGTTACTCTCTCAATGTTTCTTTTCTTATTCGTTTTATGTAGCAACGAATAACATTTTAAAATTTAATGTTACCTAAAAATATCTAATTCGTAGGTCAGGACTTAAAATGGCCTAAAAAGACCTAATTCATATTAGGAACACTACTTAAATGAGTGGCTTGCGGATGTAATAATTTAATAAAGGTACAGTGTTGTGGACATAATGGACTTAATATGTACTAATATTCGTAAATAGTACCATAAAACATTGCATCATCACCACGTGAATCATCAGGCTACCTTTTAGATTTATAATGTTAAACCTATAATAACGGATATTTGAATGTAACTCTAACAGTATTGTAATATATTAAAAGTATATTGTTTATTTTAATTCTTTTCATAAAATCCTATAAATTCCTAAACGTAAGATTTAAAATTCTAAAAAATGCCTAAAAAATTATAAAAAATACATTCGAAAACCTAATTGTAGTTTCTTAAAACAAAAATTTCGGCGCTTTGTAATGAGGTACGTTACAGACCCTATATTTTTTTAATTCATAAAATGCAAACTCTCATCAGTTACGTCTTGGTCTCCTCAACTTTCAAACCCACCATCCGCCACTTTCTTAAAGTTAATTCAGTCTATGAATATTTCATAAACAATGTTAGTTTCCTTGTTCCAGTATAAGATATGAGAAGATATATAAATGTCTAGTTTATAGCCAGGGCCTTCAGTTCTATTAAACCTGTTAATTCGTAAAGCAATAAATTTGATGCCTTATATTAAAATTCAGAACCTGAATAACGGTAAGATATTGGGAATATGAATTATTATGTCAATCGAAATGGAAGATAATAAAATAGCAGCAGCAGCAGCAGCAGTAGTAGTAGTAGTAGTAGTAGTAGTAGTAGTAGTGGTGGTGAAAAAATACTAACACACTAATTAAAAAGTAATAACAAAATTGAGATAATACAAAATGAAAATAATACCAAAATACAAGAAATTAAAATTAAAATCTACAGACTACAATACAGCATAAATAACTCAATTAGTACAAATAAATAAGAGGAAAGACATAATGAAAAGTTCAAAAAGTAAAATGTGATAAAATAATAAAAAACATATGATGACCTGGTGATCGAGAAACTGAAATGATTGTTAAAAAAAATATTATTTATAAAACTGTGACAGAAATAAGTGTTTATAATTAAAGAGGGAATCCAAATTGAAGAAGTACTGTTTTAATTTATTTCTAAACCTTTATACTGTGCATCAGTCTCTGATATGCTGTGATGGAGAGCTCCAGGATAGCTGCAGAAATGGTGAAAGATGAGGAGTAGTCGGATGTTCTGTGTTTAGAAACGAAGAGTGTGAGATGGTGATATGAACGAGTATCAAGAGCGTGATATGAGGACAAATTTTGAAATCTAGACTCTAAATAGCTAGTGTTAGAGTTCTGAAAAATATTCTACAGTAAGATTAGGGAACGAATGTTTCTTCGGTTCTTTGAGACGGACCCAGGACAGCATATTAGGTTTAGATAATATACGGTAAGATCTACGAATTTTGCAAATAAATCAAACATATGCATGAAAATAAGCTGTAATCTTTCTGTCAGTATCACGTTAAGGTCGGAGAAAGGAGTATCGCAGTAATTAACATGAGGTACCAAGAGCGACTGTATTAGATTCTTCTTAAGTGTCCTTAAATATACTTTGTTAAATTAAAATTTAATATTGTTTGTAAAAAAGGTTTCGTGCTATGAGGTGAGGTATTTCAGGTGAATATACAGGGTGTTTAAAAATACGGGGCATAATTTCAAGTATGTATTTCCCACATGTAGACAATCAAAATAGTTCATTACAACATGTGTCCGGAAATGCTTCATTTCCGAGTTATGGCCTTCACAACATTGAAATTCACCGGAACGTTTTTCTTTCCGGAGGTCGTTGTCATTACAGAAGATGTTCAAAATGTCCACCTCCTGCTTGAATACAGACCTCACATCGATGTCTCATTGACCTGCGAACACGATCCCAAACTCCAGGAGTATTGCGTATGTCCTGAGAACTTGCCACAATTCGATTCCGAAGGGATTCCAAATCAGGCACCGGAGACGAATAAACCAATGATTTTAAATGGCCCCACAAGTAGAAATCGAGAGGGTTCAGATCAGGTGAGCGTGGAGGCCAAGCAATTGGGCCACATCCCCCTATCCATCGATCAGGAAACCTTCGATCCAAGTACGGTAATGGAGACGTACAAATGTCTTCCGATATGGACATTGTCGCTGTGGGTACCTCTCCTGGTACAAACGACGAGTCAGCGCAGCATTGCCGTCCGCCTTACCGTACATGAAGTGTATCTCTGCCAGCTCTTGATTTGAATACATGTCGCACAGTCTAACGCCTACACAACACTGAATGTAACCTTCGCCTCGGAATGAAGTGTCAGAGTGCCCTCTTAATGTCTCCTTTGACGGCAACGACCTGCGGAAAGAAAAACGTTCCGGTGAATTTCAATTTTGTGAAGGCCATAACTCGGAAATGAAGCATTTCCGGACACATGTTGTGATGAACTATTTTGATTGTGTACATGTGGGAAATACATATCTGAAATTATGCCCCGTATTTTTGGAACACCCTGTATTGTATGGACATTCATTTCTAAAAACTTTAGAATGAATGTTTTTGAAATGGTCTCGTCATAGTCTGATCCACCCTAGAGAGACCTGGAAAGACAATTTTCATAAATGAAACTGTTGATTGATTTATTGCATTTAACATTAAGATGTTTTATTATTTTAAATTTCGTTGTTAATAAGTATAAGATTTCTTTTATTTCGCCAGTTAATTCTTTATAAAAATGTTAAACTCCGACGAGGGGTGATGTAATTTTATTGTATCGTATGTAAATAGGTGATAGTTTTGTGTAGTTAGAGCAGGAGGCTGGTTGCAATACAAAGTCGTGTCGCAATAACAAACATGCATTTATTTATCTCCCTTTCCAACAACCATATAGGCACATTAATCACATTTATTATAATGGTCTAACAACTACGTTCTCTTGCATTTTTGTGATTAATCCCCAACAAAATCAGAAAGGCATAATTTATGTTCGCCATGCAATATTATCTACAACACTTATTGCGTGCTCTTGCTTTCGAAGCGAATAACAGATTTCCAATATCATAAATTATAAACTTACCCACTCTGAAGCATCATTAGTTTCAGCCTCATTTTCAAAAATTATATTTATGCGCACACAAAATTTTGCTACTGCTGTTTTCAGCTTCGTTTTCTCTGCCCTTGTAACAGTAAATTAATAAAACAAAATAATTGATTAAATGGCGATCTTACTCGTGTTAATTGTGTAAGCATGTGCGGCTTACAGATGTTTCGGCGCTTCTTCACACCATCCTCAGAGCCTACTAGATCTCGGCGTCATCTCGAACTTCGCTGCCTGTTGTGTGGGTGCGTTCGATTGTTGAAAAGTGTTGAAATGTGGTGTCAAATAGTGTGTGTGTTCTGAAATTAAACGCACTGGAACTCGAAAACAATAACTCCATAAATTTCCTAGACATCACCATAACAAAAGTTGACAACAAACACACCTTCAAAATATACAGAAAACCAACCACAACCACCACACACATACACAACACACCTAATCACCCCACACAACACAAACATGCTGCATTCAGGACAATGGTACACAGATTACTCAACATACCCGTGAGCCAACAACACTACAATGAAGAAGTGAACACAAGCAAATACATAGCACAAGAAAATGGTTACATAATAGACAACATCATAAGGAAGACAAAACAAAAACTCAACAAACACAAAACACAACACAAACACAAGAATGCAAGAAATACATCACACTAACATACGAAAACAAAAACACACACAAGATCGCATCCTCATTCAGAAAACAGAAATACAACACAGCATACAGAACAGAAAACACACTACACAGACATCTCAACACACAAACAACACAAACAAATAAATAAATAAATACAACCACACAGGCGTATACAAACTCACATGCAATAGTTGCAACAGTTTCTACATTGGACAGACAGGCAGATCACTCCAAACTCGATACAAAGAACACATTAAAGCAATAACAAGAGGACATAATACATCTACATATGCCGAACACATAACTAATGCTAACCACACATACAATAACATAAATATAGACATGGAAATCCTACACATACAACCCAAAAGCCAAAAACTCAACACACTAGAACAATATGAAATATACAGACACACTAAAACACACTCTGATCAAATTCTCAACAAAATTTCAGAACACACACACTATTTGACACCACATTTCAACACTTTTCAACAATCGAACGCACCCACACAATAGGCAGCGAAGTTCGAGTTGACGCCGAGATCTAGTAGGCTCTGAGGGTGGTGTGAAGAAGCACCGAAACAGCTGTAAACCGCACATGTTTACACAATTAACACGAGTAAGATCGCCATTTAATCAATTATTTATATTCATGTGTTGAAAGTAGTGTACGAAATATCCAGCATGAATAAAACAAAGTTCCAATTTTATATACCTAAGACGATATCTTTACATAGGCCACTGGAATTATTTGTTCACCCATAAGCAAGTATAAATAAGACTGGGCATAGACGGAAGAGTGGGATAGTACTGTGTGCTGTTAGCTTGTACGCAACCTTTCGCTGCACATGTTAGTCGTTACATTCAGTGCGGACGGAAGGGTGAAACTAAGACTTCAAAAGTAGCTCCGTGGCCTCCCTGTTTTGTGCAAATTAGGACGGGGAGTTACGTTTCTACCTTGTGCTACAACTGCTTCAATTCCCCGACTTATGCGCAGTTGCCAAGTGAATGTGAGAAAATTAAAAATACTTAGTTCGTAGAGCATACAGGAATTATTTAGCTTTGTATACTCATCTAGCAGTGTAATAAGACCATATTAGCCTTGGTCGTATTTTATGTATAAAATCGTCTTAATAATCTGGTACAGTAAATTCGGCTTTAATATTTTACCATAGCTGTTTGTTTCAGTAGAAGATGGTAATAATACAGCTTACACTTCAAATAAGTGTGAAAGCAAAGTGTTTTTCTGAAATTAACACTACAGTATTATGTCTGTCCTAGTTTTGAATAAATTTTCATATCGGAAATAATGTGTATTTGACAAAACATATTTTTAAAAATTGTTTCACACGACGTAATATGTGTATGTTACGATGTTGCCTAAATATTTAATGAAATATTACCATTGTATCGGACTACAGATCTGAAAAACTAATAAAAAGCAGCTTATAATAAAAATTGCTGTTGCATCAGTGTTCCACTCACCGTTTCTGATACACATTTTCCCGGCACAAAATGCCCTTTCCTACTCATATGTGGCTTCCCAGCACTCCTTAAGGCTTTATTCTTATTATCCTTCCATTCATATATGTTTATTTTGCGCTTCTGGCCTTTATTTAATTGTTTTTAAGCACTAATACTAACAGCTTATTTCACTACTTCCCCAATTTTAGAAAGATAGATCACTATTCGCCGGAATGCCAATATTGAAACAAAAAAACTAACTCTTGAAAGATAAATTACTTATATTATTTTACGGCCTCTAGGCGGTGGCATTTCTTCGATAGATCACTATTCCACTGAAAGCTTAACTTTCGATTTTTTGTTAGTTAGATCTCTTTTCCGAGATAGGGTTGGAAGTAAATCCCGAAAAAACAAAGTATATGATTATGTCTCGTGACCAGAATATTGTACGAAATGGAAATATAAAAATTGGAAATTTATCTTTTGAAGAGGTGGAAAAATTCAAATACCTGGGAGCAACAGTAACAAATATAGGCCTAAGTGATACTCGGGAGGAAATGAAACACAGAATAAATATGGGAAATGCCTGTTATTATTCGGTTGAGTAGCAGTTATCATCCAGTCTGTTGTCAAAAAATCTGAAGTTAGAATTTATAAAACAGTTATATTACCGGTTGTTCTATATGGTTGTGAAACTTGGACTCTCACTTTGAGAGAGGAACATAGGTTAACGGTGTTTGAGAATAAGGTGCTTAGGAAAATATTTGGGGCTAAGAGGGATGAAGTTACAGGAGAATGGAGAAAGTTACACAACACAGAACTGCACACATTGTATTCTTCACCTCACATAATTAGGAACATTAAATCCAGACGTTTGACATGGGCAGGACATGTAGCACGTATGGGCGAATCCAGAAATGCATATAGAGTGTTAGTTTGAAGGCCGGAGGGAAAAAGACCTTTGGGAAGGCCGAGACGTAGATGGGAGGATAATATTAAAATGGATTTGATGGAGGTGGGATATGATGATAGAGACTGGATTAATCTTGCTCATGATAGGGACTAATGGCGGGCTTATGTAACGGCGGCAATGAACCTCCGGGTTCCTTAAAAGGCATTAAGTAAGTAAGATCTCTTTTCCGAGTAACTATTCAATTAGAGCCATATTCTCAATAAGAATTCAATTTTTTAACTTGCTTTAAGTTACACTGTGGTTTAAACAAAACTGTATTCTCAAGTTCATTTCAGCTGCCTTTCCTGGTTTAAACATTAGTTTAGATTAAACCACCAAGATTGACAATTTAAACTATGGAAAATTGTTAAAATTCCTACTGCAACCTGAAAGTTAACTGTTTAGTGGAGAAAAGTAATGCTATATTGTGAGTGATGAAGGAACTCTTGGAGATTTTTAAATAAGCTGATAGAGATATAAGGATTTTACCTGCGTTGGAGCAAGAGTGAAATGAAAACGTGTTTTAGGTTTAGGCTCCATAAGGATACTGCAAACATGGCATTAAATCAAACAGAAAACAGAATCAAATCACCTAGGCCTACAAACAGAAATCATGCTCTTTCTCCAGTTGACAATTTTTTTTTCAGCTCATGGTGTTATGCATCAGAAAACGTGAAATAAATTTTGGTGACCATTACGGCATATATCAAAGTACTGTAAGTAATGTAATACACACAATTTCTAAAGCAATAGTAAGATTATCACAAAGTTATATTAAATTGTAATCTACAAGAAGAGATTAACATTGTGAAGCATGGTTCTTATCAAAAGCAGTTGAATGTATAATGTTCTTCGTTTCCTTTAATATACCAACATTAATTTACATTCCTCTCCATGAAATAGTTAGCCCTTCTGCTTATTTTTTCCATTTTATTAAATTATATTTTATTTCGAACCAGTCATATGTCTATAAAGTATTCCACGTTAAGAAAAAACCATTGGTTTTATGGCCTTTCCTAATACATTGTACAAGCTATGTGGTAGGTATGCGTTTCTATGGCAACTGGTCATTTGATGGAATAGCCCCATATACTGAATGCTTTTTTTCTTAACGTGAAATCATTAAGAAATCAAGATGCCTGATTTCACTCTTTTGTTTTAATTGTTGCATCAACATTATGGAATAATATGAATAAAACAATATTGTTTCATTTGTAAGATAATAGGTAAAATATTATTCTTAAATACAAAATAAGATAAAGTAAGTGATTGATTACGTAAAATTAATATACAGTATATCAGTAGAATACTATAAATCAGAAATATCGGATTATGAATTGACCGGTTTAAACTCATTCGTTTAAACTAATCTTCTTTCAAAATAATGATGAAATATAGAACACTGGTTAAGACATTGTTGTCCAGCAGGAATTGAATCTGTACTTTAGATACACAAACAAGCACAGTAATTATTAGATTACCGATCGTGACTGAGCCTTGAACAGACACTTGATAAATCACACACACACACGCACGCACGCACGCGCACACGCACACACACACACACACACACACACACAGAGGGCTCCTACAAACGAACTTTCCGTTTTCGAACACATAATATTTACGGTCTATGAATCTGAGGAGCATGAAAATAGCACTTATGGAAAGAGGAATTCAAAAAGCTTAGTTGTGGAAACATTGTTTTTCTAGTTGGTAACACTGCCTCATAATAGCGCATATAAATAGATTTGTTTAGTGATGAAACGAAACGGCTACTATAGAAGACAGAAAAGATTTTTGTGTGCTTTACTTTCATGTGAACCAGTCGGTTTTTAATGTGCAACGGAATTACCGAACAAAGTTTGGGGCAGATCTACCCAGTGGGCGTACAATTCATAAATGGTACTCTGATTTTAAGGCAAAATTCTTCGTAAGCGATTGCGATTTCATCCGTACCGACTGCAGTTGCTGCAAGCCCTAAAACCAGAGGACAAAGTAGTACGAAAAAATTTCTGCATAAATATGCAGATCTTTATTGAAAACGATGATGAATTTATTCGTTCCGTGGTGTTTTCTGACGAAGTCACTCCTCATCTTTCTGGTAAGGTGAACATACATAACCTCAGAATCTGAGGGTCGGAAAATCAGCGTACCTACATGGAAATTGACTATAGACTTGATGTGTGCTGTGACACATTGAACATCTTTCAGGTAAGGAACTAAACTTTTTGATTTTATCTTTTCGTTGGTACTATTTTCATGCATTTCTGATTTATAGAACGTAAATTACCATGTGTTCGATACCGGAAAAGAATTTTGTAGGAACCCTATATATTGTTACCATAGTGTACTTCTGACGTAAATCTAGTAAACGCTCGTCAATATTTGGAACGCACAACACTATCAACAGTCTACTAATCAATACTGTTTAACATACAAAGTGCCAATTCCAATTTGTACCAGTAACACATGCAGTTAAAGTAGTGTTGTCTTTTCTTCGAAGACGTTAAAACTAGAGGGAACCACAGCTTTTATAACAGCGAGAAGGGTCAGCGAAACTTTCTCACTCTACTCGAATCACGGCCACACCTTGCGATTCCCAAATCAATTAGTTTAATTGCATTTAAAATTTAGCGGCGATCAATTGAACGAGCAGTTAGGAGAGGGGGGCAATTACAGACAATTTTGTAAACGTTCATTTAATTGGACCCGAACCCTAAATGTTGTGGTTGGGAATTGGAACCCGCACGCGAGTTATTCATATGGGCGAGTTATTGTAACTTACGTAGCACATTTTAATTGATTAGTGTATCACACGATAGCTTCAATTAGTCTGGAACACGCAAACATACAAAGTGTTTCAAAATAGCCTCGTAACGAAACAGTACATTCAAATGCCCTGCATGTCACAGTCAAACTTCCCTGAACATGGATTTTAAACAAATAAATATGCAAACATTCAATTTGATTGAACGTTTCTATTTTGCTCTGTAAATCAATGAGCGTCAACAACCGAAATGAGAAAATAAATATATAAAGGAACATAACGAGGCTGTGAATAAATTTAATCAATATACATTTTATTTAAATTTACCCATACTCCATGTATTTTTAGAAATTAATTTTATTTAATGTAAGTGTATCACATGATCTAAAGTTCTTTTTCTTATAACAGTGAGATAGTGATGTAAATAATCTATTAACATTTTTGTAAAGATGAACTCAAAATTGGTTAAATCAATGTGATAAAATGATATGAACTTAAAAATATGCTTTACGAAATTGGACTATATAATTAATTGCAGTCAGCCTGGGTACCATAGTCGATATAGCGCTAGCTCGAGTGCTCGAGTTCGCTGGTTTGATCCCGGCCCAGGTCGATGGAATTTAAGTGTGCTTAAATGCGACAGGCTCATGTCAGTAGATTTACTGGCATGTAAAAGAACTCTGGCATACATTCATAACTATTTTCAAGATTTTGAGCAAATATAAATTAAACATTTTGAAAACTTTGACGCAAGGAGCCTTTTTAGTGATGTGAATATAAAATATATTTAAAAATATATATTATTTCAAAACCATTGGACATAATGGCAGCAAATTCTGTACAGATTATAATATTGTAGATCTGTTTATAATTTTCACAAATTTTGGCTGAAAATTGTGGAAGTTTTAAAAATCATACATATCCCATTAAATGATTGACCCCAAAAATTACGATAGCTCTTAATTGAATGAATTTGTTTTTTTCGTGTAACGTGCATCTCAAAAATCAGTCTAAGAAAACTCATTACATAATCATGACTGGACAGTAAGGACTACATTTTCACAATCACTCAATCAATATACCCTACTTCAATCAATATTGTCATTATTATTTTTTAAACAAATGCTCAAAAGTTATTCGAGATCACACACGTCGAGGAGGTAGACCCTGTTAGTTTCTTCTAGCCAATGAAGTGAATTATTTACATAGTAAATAATTGATTTTAACAAGAAAATGGTTTATAAACAATTAACTTTTCCTATTTCTTTTTTGTTCTTAAAACCCCTTTCCTCTGCGATTTGTTTATATATGTACATATATATTAAATAATTGAATAATTAGTCGTATTATATTGCCAGAAAATTAGTAACGCAAGTTATTGTAATAATTGCTGCCTTTATTCAATGGATATGCATGTACAGTTTCCCTGAAAAAGGATGAGACGATTGAATATTCCTAAGTCTCAGATGTAAGACACTGCGCATGATCGGAGACCAGAGCACTGATACACAAGATAACGAATGTTGAGTTACTTAAATGCAGGCTATTTGGTTTGTTACTAGCGTCGTTCCGAAATTCACTTCAAAAACTGCAAAAAAAAATATGATAATATAACGTAAATAAAACATAAATATATACATAAATCGTGTAGTTAAATCGACAATGGACCTTCATGACTAGATCGACACTCCGCACAGAAAGGAAAGCTTTCATGTCGTTTCAATAGCTCAGACGGTAAGACTTCTGTGTGTTGTGTAGAAGAGTGCGAGTTCGATTCTTAGTCTACACAAAGATTTTTTTTGTCTAAATAACGTTGAAATAGCTAAGTAACGTTGAAATAGAGTTTTACAAAGTCCTGAGATTAAGTGTTAATGATCGCAAACAATACAAAATTACAAGTTATAATAATATAATCTTTAATCTAATGAATGCATTTATACACACACACATATACAAGTAAATGCATATATATTAAAAACTAGCAATTAAAATGAAATTAAAAAATATATATAATAATAGACAAACTTTTACAAAGATTTAGAGTCTTTAGGCTATGTCATTTGTTGAGTAATTATTACAATATTTTATTAATAGCTTTCCCATATGTGTAATGTGTAAGAAATGCACTCGTACAAAACAATTTTTGTTAAAAGTGTGCTTTGGATTATTTCATTAACACCCCTTCAGTTAATTTTAACTATTTTATCTACGTGTTTGCAATAGTGTTTCATTTAATGTGCATTCAATTTTATTCATGTTATGATTGAATGAAACAGCACTGTTGCAGTTATTGACTATTTACATGTATTAATACTAATTATTAAATGCATCTGTTAAGTAACCAATTGCAGTATCTTTTGCAAAATCTTGAATGTTTAAGTTGTCAATAATATTTCTGTACTATATACTATAATACGTTAAGAGAATTTGCAATAGATTTGGGAGCGTCTACTTTATAATCATTGGTCTTAATGAAAAAATATTTTCTTTCTTAGGATATCTACAAGTTTAAATTTAATAATATTCCCAATAGGTTTAATTGCATTATCTGAATTTTGTACTTTTCTATTCTAATATATTCTATTTCCCTCTTTCACAAATTTTGATAAATTATACTGTACTTCTTGCAATATTTAAGAGGATCATTACATTGCAACTCATTACATATAGATTCTTCTTTTTAATATATGAGATTTTGAAGTCCCTGCGTTATCTACATGTTTTAACTTTTGAATTTTTTCACAACATTGAGTGGAGAACATCCACTGAAGTGATTATGAAATTAAGTGAAAAATTCAATACATTTACTCTTAATATCATAGTACCAGTATCATATATGTTTTTCCAAGATTCATTTTTTAGACATAAATGTAAATAATCACTAGATCCAGCATTTACGATCCTTTCTTAGTTTTTAAATTAATATTTTGAAATTGTTCAGTGACATTGGAAACACTTAGGATTTGTTTAACATGTTCAGACAAGCCATTGATTATAGGTTCTGTCGAATAGGAATTCAGTCTAATTCTGTGTAGAAAACATTTATCAATGGCTGTGCTACTTCAGTTTGTATGCTGTGGGAAAATGACTCTACGACTAAGGTTTCCAGTTTCAAGGAGTGAATTTAATTTACTTTTACGGAAAAGTTCCGAGAGATAATCTATGTTTATGTCACTACAGATCACAAATTCCATATGAGATTTCTAAAGTATTTTCTTTACAAATTCAGTGTTGGCTATAAATATTAATAAATAATGTAAGAAATACGAATGATTGTAGTTATAAGTCTGATTTACATTATAAAAAGCAAGAAGTTACATTCCTCGGCAATATTCGAACTTTCGATGTTTGGTTTTGCCGTCCAACGCACAACCACGGACCTATTCAATGCTTATGTTAATAACCTCCAATTTAGCTGTAGCAATGTGGTGTCATAACTTGGGGTTTGTTTACTTAATGTAATTAGATTTAATTTGATTAGTTTCGCAACAATTGGACTTCCTGTTATATCCTGTTATTTAGATATTTAATTTAGGGTTGATTTATTAACTCTTACTATGCAAGATGCCTCTTATTTCAATAATTCTATATCACGTTAAATAGTCATTGTCTACACTAAAGTATTATCGTCATCCCTCATTTCTCATCGTAATGGCGAACCGACGTGGCATGAGACAGCGAGTTATAGTTATAGTTGAGGCTGGATATGGGGCTAGATCTGCTGGCCGTTTGGTCGGTGTTCCTGGAAGTACAGCCGCGAGGTGGGTTCATCGTTACCAAAATTTAGGAGAGGTCAAAAATCGCCCTATTCCTGGGCGTCCGCGGATTTCTTCATTGGAAGAGGATGCTCTCTTATTCGAGACAGTTCGACAGGACCCCTTTCTGACTGCTAACGAAATAAGCGCAGCATCTAATGTAGATTCCAGGCTCTTCACAGACTGTGATCAGCAGGTTGAGGAACCGCGGTATTAGGAGCCGGAGGGCTGCGCAAATGGAAATATTGGGGGAAGCACAAGCTGTCGACCGTCTTGCCAATCGCTACCAATCGAGTGGATTTCGATTGGAGAAATGTAATTTTCTCCGACGAAACAACCATCTCGAGTAATTACGAAGGTCCTGTCCGTGTCTATCGTGAGGATGGTCTCCGACATGACCAGCGCTATGTGCACCGACGTGAAAGATCGGGACGCTTTAGCATATCGTGTTGGGGGTGGATGTCTTACGATGGACCTGGCGTTATAGACCGAATCGATGGCCGGTTTAATGCGGGAACTTACAAGCATATTCTGGAAAATATATTCCTTCCCTCCGCCCGAGAACGTTTTCCCGAAGGAACATTGCTGTTCCAGCAGGATAATCATCTCGTGCACTATGCTGCAAGCATTCAAAGATGGTTTCAAAGGAGACCCGAGATCGAAATCATTAATTGGTCTCCGAAGTCATCTGATTTGAATGTCATCGAAAATTTATGGACGGAATTGAAAAAGAGAAGAATAGCCACCTATGCCCACCGACGCCCTCGAAATCGAGACGAATTGTGGGATCAAGTTGTTGACACCTGGGAAGATCTCGCCGGGGATCAGAACTTATTCCACAATCTCGTGACATCCATGCCGGATCGACTTAGAGCTGTAATAGAAGCTGATGTCATGTGGAAAAGATTTTAAGTTAACAGGTCTCTTTTTGTTTCTTATGATTTTTGTTTGAGGAAGAATACTTTTAACATCCAAGTAATATTTATTTATTTTGACGAGGTTCAGCCCACTTGTAAGACCCAGGAATTGGGCATAAATTATTCCATATTTTTCTACAAATTAGACAGTCGAGGATCTCTGAAAAAATTAATTACACCTCAATAAAAAAAAAGTTTTACCCGGGATCGAACACGAGACGTTTCGGTTATACATTGGAACCGACACGCTACTATATGAGCTACCGAGACAAGACAGTGACAACAGCAGTCCAGAATGTAGATCCCTTAGCTGGCATTTGCCATTCGGTACAGTGAAGCAATGATATTTTGTGACTCGAGCTATGTTGTGAAATCCTGGCCTTAAATGGTAGTACTCTTCGTGATCCTTATTCTGGTCCTTGTCCTTGTTGTGGTCCTTGTAACAATTCTTTACTATTTGTCATGTTACGTATCGTTACGTGATATCGAGTGAACCGCGCTGTAGAACTTTAACTTCCGACGACCAAGAATCGTCTCATTCTTTTTAAGGGTAACTGTACATCCTTGATCTTTACGTTGGGACGCTATAATATATAGTGGAAGCGCTATGCGCTCCTAATCAAGGTCGAGCTCTTCTACCGTGATTGAGAGCTAATATCATCTCATCCCTGGTGTAGGGTCATTCTCTGAATAAGGTAGTATTTATTGTCACTGTCTCGTAAATGACAGGAAAAATAAAATGTTGACTTTTCTAAAAATTATTAAATTAAATCACTAAGAAGCGAGGGATTATCGAAAATGTTACTGAATATGTCTTAATTTACAGTATATTTAGGCCATTCAAACAGTAATAACGTCTCCCCCGTGGACTGTCCCAACACCCTATTTGTAAGAATCTGGGCATTGTTGATTGTCAAATTTTATTTAAACATGCACTGTTTGAGGAAATAATAATAATAATAATAATAATAATAATAATAATAATAATAATAATAGGGGCATTCCATGTCAAATCAACACAAAAAAGTGGACATTTCAACCCGACCACCTCAGATTTTCATTAAATTTGGTAGGATGGTAAAGAACCTTAAGTTAAGTAATTATGTAAAATTTTAGCCCTCAGTAATGCACGATATCCCTACAGCAATTCTGTCAATACGAAAAAAAATGTAAAAATGTAGCATACTATGATGAAAGAGTGATGGAACGGAGAAAAATTCTCTCCGGCGCCGGGATTTGAACCCGGGTTTTCAGCTCTACGTGCTGATGCTTTATCCACTAAGTCACGCTGGATACAACCCCGACGCCGGTTAGAATCGTCTCAGATTAGGCTCCATCTCTTGGGTTCCCTCTAGTGGCCGCCCTCTGCACTACGTCATAGATGTCTATGAACGCAGGACCGAAGTCCATACATGTGTTGAGGTGCACTCGGATGAGTGACTGATTGGCCGGGATCCGACGGTATGGGCGCCGTCTTAAATCACAAAGTGATTTATTACGCATATCATATATATTTTGATGTACCGAAGTAATCTCATTTTGTTCTTCAATTGTGTACCTTTTTCAGAGAATGACCCTGTACACGGTGAGACTCAGCTATAATCTATAGCCCTCTTCTCTAAACTCTCGCAGTGTAAACGTAGCATTTGATTCAAGATAGAGAAGCAGAAATATATTTCCGTCCTACAATATTTTGGTATGTTCTTTTTTTTTTTCTTTTTTTTTTTTAATATCAGCTATATTGTTAAGTGTTGATCTTCACTCATGATGATTACTTTAAAGGTTAATTCCAAAGAGAACATGAGCAATAGGCCTACTTGAAGGGTCTGATGTTTACTTTCTCCATTACGAAAATAGTTTATTATATTTATGCTCCATGTCATTATTTTAGGAATAAAATGCGGCTTTTGAAAGTCTGCTCTGCTGGTAGAAATGACTTTATTCTGACTGTCTAACATTGATGGAATTAAATTTGACATTATGATTAAATATACTTTAACGTATACTGTCATGATTTTGTCTCCAGATCAAGATCTGCACTGTGGAATCGTTCGATTACCTATGGCCTTATTATTTGGTTCGGTTTCTTCTGAGGTTTATCACAACTGTAAGGCGAATATTAGATAATCCCATGAGGAATTACCGCCTCACCTCACCAGGTACTATTGTGCTATTATCAATCTGATTAACATTATATAAGTTTGTATTCGATACAGTTCCATAATATAATCAACTACAAATCATGTAGCCTGCTGTTAGTTTTAGGCCTCCTGACCTGTTTTATTTTACAAAAGGGCATCCATCCATGCAAACGCACTTTGGTAATTTGGTTCGCATACTGCATATGAAAAACGTAGAGGTTGAACCATTTACAGTTGAGAGTCAAATTACTATTTTAATTAAGGAATTAATTCGGTCTATGTTCTAATTATTAATGAATAATTGATTTATGTTTACGTTTAATTCATTAATGATTAATATATTCTAGTGGAAAAACCGTGTACAACGAATGAATCGGAATAGACTTCCGAAAGCCATGTTCCAATACCATCCCAAAGGGAAGAGATTTTTTAGGCCGTCCGAAAAAAAGGTGGACCGAGAATGACTCACCGAGACCGTAACGGGCCTTACATTTGTTTGGATAATGATAATGATCATGATCATAATCATGATAATATTGTAGTCACAGATCAGAGATCCCTTTCCTATTAGATTTAAATATGTTTAATTACTTATTATCATCTGATTGAGGTTCTGGCTGATATGTAAATCTATTATCAGGCAGTACATCTCATTTGACGATATGTGTCAGAGAAATGGTGCTGCTTATGATTAAGTTTTTCTCCGGAGCGGTTGTTTGTGCGCTTTCAATCGGAGACCTCCGGTTACCTCCGATTGATGCCGCGCGGGTTGCATATGTGCTGCGGCGCAGACATACATTATCCGCTGAGCATTCCTTTAATCGGATGAGGTAGTGATTCGAGTCCGCTGAAGTCCGCGTATCTTTTATATAATTTGTAATTTTTCGTTGTTTATTTTCTCTTTTTTATTTACCTCTCTCTCTCTCTCTCTCTCTCTCTCTCTCTTTGGCTCTTCTTTTTTTCTTGTTTTGCTTGAAGTACTAAGTCAGCTGACAGATTTTTTTCTAGTTAAGAAATTCATAGTATATGTGGAAAAGCGTATTATTTTAAGTCAATGATCTAATTAATAACATTAAAATTAACCGAAAAGTAACGCAGAAGTAAAGCTTTTCAGTAGCTAATGTAAACATTTATAATTTTCCTGGAAACATTTGTATATTCACAAAGAGTTTTTGTCAATTATTATTCCAATCGGTTTAGTTTAACATAAAATATATTAAGGGAGTTTCAGAATGGAACAAAAGAAGCGTGTGGTGTCAATGGATTAAGGTTTACTGTCCAAAATAATGGATTAAAGTTTACTGTCCACTGGAGAGGATTGTGATCATTGTGTTAAAGGGTGCCAGTATTTGAACTGTCTCTTTTAAAACGCGTCACTCTTCCTCCGTAATAAAAACTATGACCTGATATCAACTTAAGGATAATTGTAATTATATTATTACCACACGTTTCTTTAGTTTCAGAATGAAACTCAATATTTTAATCTAAACATTAAAATATAATTCAAGTTGCCTTTTAAATATTCCATGTAAGTTATGTATGTTTTTATTGCCTCGAAAGTTACGTTTTATAGAAATTTCAAGACTTTTTTTCTAGACTGTGGACCTTTGGAACAATAGCACAATATGCTGGATGAATATTAGAGGGTTCTTTTTTGCTGTAATTCTTCTGTTTTTTCAGCTTTCATTCGCAATGTTACTCTGTCTACACACCAAACTACGATATTATTTATTAGAACTTTTATATATAAATCAAAGTAAACATGCTTTTCAAAAGAGTTCAAAAGTGTTTAGAACAGTTAAATTTACTTATCTGAAAAAAGTGACGATTGCCGAAAAGTGAGAGAGAAATTCACCCACATCTGGGGTCTTACAAATTCCTACTTTCACTGTAAGGTTCAAGATGTGCGTACCACAGCCTACATGGCAAAAATTTAATTTTTTAACGGGAGCAACTATATTTGGGGCATTGTCTGTGACAGTGGCAGAAACTCTCTTGTTTAGTCCCCATGAATTAATGACTTGAATTCAACCAGCAATTTTGTCGGCTGTATGACTTCCCTTGATGATAGATAAGTCCAAAGAACAGAAGTTAATTGGTCACCTGTCACGTAGAGGCCTTTTATTCTTACGTATCCATCTTAACTGCTGGAGGACCAACAGTTTTTTAAGTCCTTTAATTCCGTTCGCAGTTTATTCTGAACGGTGTCGTATAAGTCGCCTAAAATAACTTGCAATATTCACGTAAAATTAGATACCAATTGAAAAAGC
The DNA here is from genome assembly GCF_040183065.1 of Periplaneta americana. Taxonomy (NCBI): domain Eukaryota; kingdom Metazoa; phylum Arthropoda; class Insecta; order Blattodea; family Blattidae; genus Periplaneta; species Periplaneta americana. Next base: position 103,014,618 of record NC_091124.1, read on the forward strand.
AACTAAGAATCCCGGTTAGTGAAATTATAATGAATAGTTCTTTATGTTTTTACTGCACACTATCGCAATGTTTTTATCACGTAAACCACGTGCTCTATTTACTTATATGAGATAAAGTGTTACGACACCGCAGTGAATATCTTGCGTTTAAACCCTTGACTGGATATTTAAATCCGGAATCGTCGACCTCGCTGAGTGGTTGCATATCATTGGACATAAACTGAATTAAAAGTTTATCCAATTTAACTTTTTCAGCACTGTTCGATAGTTGTGCTGAGTGTTCGAGCTGCTGTCCAACATAACTGTCGGCGCTTTCTTCAAGTTCGCGATTGTGCGATCGCTTCAAATGGTCTAACAAATTCGAAGTCCTACTACCCTTAGAATAAATTCGCCCACAAAGTTCACAGCGTGCGACTTTATTATTATCTTCAATTAAATTAAAGAATTTCCATGCGACGGATATCTGATTTGGTGCCATTTTATTCCACTCAAACTGCCGTCAGTCCGTACGCGCCGGTCGTCCTTGAGCTCTACGTCCTCCAACTTCGCTTCGCTCCGACCCACCGCATCCCTTCTTATGTCCCCTGTTCCACCTACGATAGTATCGGAGATCACCGGTGTAGAGCTTTATTCGTAATCTCCGATTCCTCCGCGGTAGTAGTCACTCCGATGAGCAGCACTACAGAGAAAGAAAATTTGTTTGTATGCATCTGAAGTCTGACGTGTAATATGTAGCTAGTCGGCGATGTATGCAATGGAGGGGAAAGGAACTGGCCACCCTACCCTATTACATCCTGACCTAGTTGTCTCATAAGTGGTGCCTTCTTGGTATCATTTGTGAGGTTCAGACCTGTCTTCGGACAGTTGACGTAACAACATTACGTATTTTATTTTCTATTCCTAGTATTTCGTCCACATAAAATAGGTCCGAAATAAATAAAGATTGAAAAATAAAGTAAAACAGCATGTAGACATACCCAAACATTTGTCACTGCGGTACTACAATTCTATCCAATTCCAACCTCAAGTCCAAATTCTTCGTGCCACATTACACGGCCCTAGATATCATCAATGCTTCAAGAGAGACTTTGTGGTGACCATTTAAGTCGGTGCATTGTCAAGGATATTGGTGGCAATTTAGGAGTGCTCAATGGGTGTAAGCAAGCTTACAGGAATTCTGACCAACAGTAAATAAAATCAATTAACTAATATACATGTATTCCCAGGAGAGAGCCCGAAGGGTTGAGAAGTATGGGACGATCAAGGCATATTCTGATATTTTGCGACACTTCTATATTGAAGCAGTGACGTGCTTTTCAATTACTTGGTGAATTTTCTTACCACATTTTTCAATAATTCCTTTAGAATTGTACGCTCCAAATTCATCCACAGGTTTCCAAGTTATTAATTTTCTATTTTCAGAGTATGTACGAAAAGTCATACGAACATTATAATCTACATCAGTCCTGGGCATAAAGGAGAAGGAAAATGGGATGGAGATACCCCGACTATGCCCTTTTTGCTTACAACGCTTTAGAAACAAATGCACAGTAAGGCACAGTGCATCAGTGGTGGACTTCAGGCGGCCAGCGAGAGCCGAAAGCTATGATGCATGCCTTACACAATCCGTCGCTCAGCAATGATTGCCTTCCTGTGTACACGTATCGGTTCGAAACATAACAATCTCAGCCGGGGAAGGTGGATTGGGGAGTTAAGAGGTAGTCTGCACGAACTCATTCGAGTTATTAGCGCTCAGGCCTCATCTAGTACTCGGGACAAATAGGAATACCGCTAAACTTCGAAGGCGCCATTATCATGTTTATATGCAAGTTAGGCTGGTACAGGGAGTGGAGGAGAAAAGAGAGATCATGTACACAACCTGCAAACATGCAGTAGTCTACCTATCTAAGACATGTATGAATAACTCGGAGCGTGAACTTATACCAAATATATAATCGTAGCAGAGAAGGGGGCCCGGAGGAAGGTACTACATATTACTACAAAGAATCGGTTCATACACACGTAAAGTTATTTTTAGTGTATGTTTTCTACATATTTGTCTTATATTTTGCTCACGTATTCTTGTCGCAAAGCCGATTCATCAGGAATAGAACTCCCGGTGTGTTTTCATAAACATTCTCTAAGGTGAAGTGGGATATTTGCAGACATAAATGCACCACAGAGTTTTTCGTGGAAGGTATATACATCGGCGTTTGCCTCTTGCTGTAACATCTCCTCATTCACTTATCACACGCATGTTAATGTTTAATTGTATTTACATGACGCCGTACATTGAAACTCCACGAATCTAGGAAGTACATTGTATACAGTTGCAGAATAGTTTATCATTTTCAGTGACAAACACGTCACCAAATTCTGAAATGCATGCTCTTAATTGTGTACCTAATGTACGTGGTTTAGTTTCAGGCATATCTCCGCACGAAACGTATGAGAATTGCTGAATGAGAAACTGTTTCCTTGTCGATGCACATTCGAAAGAAGCGCGATTCGATGTTCCCTGCGCTTGGAGGCGACTGCAACTGTCGATTATGTAAACATTCAACTATGAATATCGTATTTGTACCTTACAGCAGCCGTGGCGAAAATGTAACTCACGAGCACATTGTGGCTCGCAATGATAGCTGTGCATTTCTCTTACTTCCTGCCTTCCCCAACCCCCACCCTGTCACTCACTGGAATCAAACTCCGTTCCATTTGCTTATTTGTCTCTGACCTGCGAGTGGCGTATCGTTCAATGTCTCTCTCGAAACCATATACCTCTACAAAAACGAAAGTTTAAAGTAGGATGGGAGGACGCATTTTTTTTGGTGCCAATATGATGGGAATATGAAATGTATGATTTGTTCACAAGTACTACGACGAAACGGTTGTATAATATAAAACGGCATTATACTACATGCCACTCATGAAACATTAAAAAATTAAGTATTATTATTATTATTATTATTATTATTATTATTATTATTATATTATTATTATTATTATTACCTCTGTAGTTGATCCTTTTTCAGCAGATGTACGAATAATGCCGTTAGATCTTCAATTTAAACTCTCAGATTTACAATGTGATGTTAAATGAAAGCTAGATGTAAGGACTTGACAAATGTTGAACTTTTCAAATCTTTGTCAAAAATAAATATCCGAAGCTTCGTTCTTTCGCTTGCTCTGTTGAAGACATATTCGTTACAACTTACGTTTGTGAAAAATTATTTTCAACAATGAAAATAGTAAAAACCAAATTTAGATCACGACTGACAGACAAATACCTTCGTGATCAACTACGACTGGCAGTAAGTAACACAGTTCCTGATTTTGAAACTCTTTCGCAGAGACATTCTGAAGACAATTATTAATAGGTTGTGATAATGTCTTATGTTTTTTGGTTAATTTCTTTCTTCGTTACACGAACTAAACACTAGTTTGTAACATTATACTGTATAAAACTATATTTAAGTATTTGACATAAGGAGAATGAAACCCGTTAATAAGTCAGACAGTTGCTTCACTTCCCCTTCGGGTGTCCGCCTCCCTCCATAGGTGCTATGCACGTTGCAGGTTACACAGTAGCTCAGCGCACGATGACATTTTTGCCACGGCTGCATTACAGCGCTCGATATCACTCGTCCTGATAATAATGATAATAATGATAATAATAATAATAATAATAATAATAACAACAATCTGACTTAAATATAATTTAATACAATTATTGAACTCAATCGTGCTTATTATAAAAATTCAATTTGACTGCGCCCATACGAAATCGTTTAGCCTTTTCTTGAAAGCAGTTATTGTCTGACAGCCCGTAATCTTGTGAGGTAAAATCATCTGGAATTGGAGTTCGAAATTAAAACGTAAGGAAGGAAAAACCGTGGGTCTATTCCTCTCAGGCTGTCGAAACGGATGCAGCGTTATTGATTGCAAGTATCCAGACCTTGTAATTGACTGGAAGAGCTGAAGCAGAACTTACATTACTCCGAAAGGAGCACACGTATGAGGGTGCATTCTTACAGATGTAGTTTGAGAAACCGGCTCATTCCTTAACAGCCGGACACCTAGCTTCTTTTTGCGATTTTGTCAAATACACCTGTTACATTAGTAACCACACTGTCCAAATCTTTAAAAATGGATAAGAAAAAAACATGTAATGAATGAAGGTGGTACTGATCAGGTCGGGTGCTCTCTGTGATGGCCAAGAAATCTCCACTCACACGAACAAACTCACCTGAATCCTTTGTCATTCAAGCCGAGCTATTTGCTATTAAGAAGGTACTGATATGGACTAAACATTATAATTATAATTGTTGTGTTTACAGTGATTCTTAAACAGTTCCCAAATCTATAGAAAGATAGTAAGTTTAACTTCAGTCCTCTGGCAGTGGAAATCAGAATTGAAGGGTTCAGAACCATAGTGGGCCAAGCGCCATTTACTAAAACCATAGAAAACAATGGTTAAAATGAAGTTATTACCATGATATAAAGGAAACATATAGCAAGTAATATAAAGGAAAAACATTAAAACTAAATGATATATCAATCTTCATTGAATTATGGTATTCACTTAACTTTAACCCTTGCTTTCTCCGTTTTTAATAAATGGCGCTTGGCCCACTATGACTCTGAACCCTTCAATTAATTTATTATCTTGTGACAAGTTCATTTGCTTCTCATAAGTAGGAGGACACAGTGGAACAGCGGGAAATGAAGGGGCTGATGAACTGGCAAAAAGTGCTGCAGTTCAAACTTAAATTTCAATCATATTCTCTGCCTTATTCATATGCGAAAAGGAAAATAAATGAACAGATAGTGAATATGTGGAGCAATCAGTCGCTATGCAGTACAGAAGATCACCTACAAGATTTTTTTTTTTCCAATGATAGCCTGTCGCTTACTTACAAGGGAGGGTTTTCAGTATGGCACGATGGATTTGGCTGAAAGGTTATTGTAGACTGATTTAATGTTCCTGAAAACGATAGCGAAGGTCCGTCGTTTCGGAATTTCATTATTGTGCAAATACAGCAATTTTAAAAATCTGGTTTGCATGTCGTTCTTGCGCGCAGCTTGCTCATAACCTACTTGCCGAGAGCACTAGAGGCGAAGAAACTACTTTCTTTCATCCCTGGTAGAAATATAGAAGTGGAAAATGTTTACATTTGCATTTAAGGCGAAATGGATAATATTTAGGGTAAACTCACCTGTTATGTTCACGTATGATAATGCGGATTCACCAGGATTTGATCAGAATACAGTATCTTGTCACAAAACAGGTATCTTATAATTGCTGCTCCCTCACACTCATCGACACAGCAGACCCTATTTCCCACATGCAACATTGTTCGAAGTACATTTTTGAAGGAGTCTATTTTAGATTTTTCGTGACACATTTTCTAATGAAGAAGTCCAAAATGCTCTTCATAGTAAGTCACTTCAGATTGAATTTATCCAGCCAAAAACCACACGATTTGTTCAGCCCTTGGACGTCTATTTCTTTCAACAGTACAAGCTAGTCATTCGACGACTGGAGGACTGTTTGAGGTATAAATGTATTATGGAACATTCGGATACTAACCTCCACAACAGAGTTTTTATATTAAAGTTACATTCAGTTTTTTACCATCAGTTCTGCTCTCCTCTTCTACAAGACATGTTAATATATGCTTGGAAAAAAAATGTGGATAGAATACGTATTTCAAACACTATTACGTGTGGGGAAATAGTGTCTGTTATGTCGATGAGTGTCAAGGAGCAGCCATTAAAAGATGCCTGTATTGTGAAATGATGCTGTGTCCTGGACATTTCTTCGTGAACCCGCATTATGATATGTGAACCTAACAGGGGAATTTACCCTAAATATCTATTTCGTCTTAAATGAAAATGTGAACGTATATGACAAACCACTATTCAATGTTTTCAGAAAAAAAGTTGCAACAAAGATTTTTGTAATTTTATAGTCCATGTTATATATTTAAGAATTATTTCGGTATTAGACATGTGTTAATTTGAAATAATATTGACTAGATTAACCAAGTTAAATGTATTCCTTTTATAATAATTTAAACTATCATTCTATAACTGCAATCCTTTTGTACTTTCGGGTAAAACAGGGTTTCAAAAATTGTATATTCAAATAAAAGAATAATTGAAGCGTCGGCTGGAACAAGGTTATAAGTTACATTTGGTAAAATTTACAGGAGCTGCAAAAATGTGTACGCGTATAACGTTGTTCTTATGAGGGTAGCAAACATTTGAGTGGACAAATTTCACGTACTGCATTGATGGACAGTTGCAAGCCAAGGAGTATAGCAAAGTAACATGACATACAACATTATTACACGGAAACACGCCGAATAAAAATTTTGTAACTTACAACGTAGTTCCAGCCGACGCTTCAATTATAGAATAGAATAGAATAGAATAGAATAGAATAGAATGTTTTATTTTCGCTGGCAGAGTTAAGGCCATAAAACCTTCTCTTCCACTCAACCAGCCTTAATCAATAAAACAGTTATATATATAAATATATATATATATATATATATATATATATATATATATATATATATGTGATTATTAACAATACAGTTAAAAGATTCTCCACCAATATTCTTCAGTTAACGAGAAGTATATGTTTATTTAATCTGAGATAAACCTATAAGGTAAAGTAATAACTTAATTTATGAGTTAATTTCATTCAATCCATTCTATATGCAAAATGTAAAGAATTATAATTAAGTTAAGATAGCTAGTTGGTTAAAATGATGAGAACTAATTACAGTTAGTATAAGGATAGTACACACTCCTGCATTATTACATTCGGCCCTTTGAAAACCGCAGGAAATTACTGTCGACTAAGTTTCTCGGAGACAGCATACTTATGCCGTGATTCTGAAGACAGTCTCTGCCGCGTCACACTGACAAATTGTGAATGATGCCATTCCGGGATGCGTTGTGTTCCTGCAGTTCCCTTTCTGAAATCTCTAACTTTGAAGTGATTTATTGAAAACCGTCAACTGTTCAAATCCCATGTACACAACACAGCATACATCAGGATAAATGAAATGGGGAGAGTTGAAATTGGCATCATGTGTGCGTGTAACAGTGGGGGAGGATTCCAGCTTGTGACGCAATCAAATACTATGATGCAACCGACGCTCCCAGAATTTTTGTACTCATAATAACGCACCAGTTTCTATGATTTTATGTAGAAAATATTGATAAATCAGTAGTATTTTCTATGCAGGGTGGGGGACTCGAACATCCGCTTTTGGTTAGCAAACAAACGCCCTCGTAGGGTGATGACCGAATTACAAGTTGGTTCTACATTCACAACTCCCACAAAGTTGGCATTATCTGGTGCACACACACTGCACACTGGATTATTGGGGTTCACATAAAATTCTGCCGCAGCAACAATGCGTAATTCAGTGGTCGCTGCCGACTGTCAGCTCCGGAAAAAACTCGTGCATGTCCGTGCTAATGTTATTAAACCTGCGCAGAGTTCATACTACAACGCCGAACTGTCGCTCGCATCTTGCGGTCGAGCTCAATGTATGAATTTCCAAATGCAATTCAGGAAAAAAAATTACAAGAAATAACGTGGTAACTTTTCATTCTCCATGAAACAGATCAGTAGTCTTCATTTAATTAATATAAGCACAGTGCGTTATTTTTCGCTTGCAGCCGCAATTTCGAGGGAAATGTTCAGGATGATGGTTCTATGAGAATCCGATTTTTTTGCTGGATAATCCCTCCCAGTCAAATATTTTAGTGATCATTCAATGAAATTTGCATTCACTAGCAGAAGTTCTTCAGCAATAGTGTTCTAATTTCGTTTCCTGGCATTATCTCTACGTTTATTTATAGTACCTATGCTAGTTATTCCTGAAGATTTATCTATTTGTATAATTCCTCAAAGAAAGTAGTTGGACACGGTAAGTTTTGGAGAACGTACAAGTAGATCATGACCCTGTTTCAATTTTTAATTCCAAGAAATCCCGGGCAGTGTGTACTGTGTTAGATCTTGTTCAGAACTAGAATATTGTATCTCAATAAGGAACAACTCTTCAAAAAACGATGTAACTATTTATGTGCTATAAGTCTCTGCATTTACAGTACGTAACTAAAAAACGAAAAGACAGGAGATTTAAGTAGATCTCAATGATTGCGTGATACGTCTGTAAGTTACTCGAATTGTTGTTTAGTCAACTGTCCGAAGACAGGTCCGAACCTCACAAGTGATACCACAATGACACCACTTATGAGGAAACTGAGCCAGCATACATCGCCGATTAGCAACATATTACACTAAACAGACTTCAGATGTAAGTATACAAACAATTGTTCTTCCTCTGATACATATTGTCCAGTGAGACGTACTGCCTGATAATAGATGCACATATCAGCCAGAACCTCAATCAGAAGTAGGCCTGATATTCGAATTAAAGTAATAAAATAAAATAAAATAAAATAAAATAAAATAAAATAAAATATGTCCTGTATACTCTTATAAATTCCTTATTATTCTTTGCCATTCGTTTTCAGACAGTTTCCCCATTTTTTACTTATTCCCTGCTTCTTAAGATATTCAGTTATGCACTGACGTTGACATCATGTACGCGTCCTTTTTGATTCTGTGACAAAGCATTACAGAGATGCATTATCACTACAAAATAATGTAACCATCCTTCCATACTAAAGGGCTCGTCAATATAAGTTATATATATATATATATATATATATATATATGCTTATTTTATTGCATGCGACGTAACCATATACTCTGAGTTCAAGCGACGTCGAGTGTCGCCAGATTTTAGTGGAGTATAGTAGGCCATCACAGACAGAATAAAAATGATGTTGTATTAGAAAGAGTGGGTAAAGAAAGAATGATTCTGAAACTGATCAAAAAGAGTAAAAGAAAGGTTGGGTCACTGGCTGAGAAGAAACTGCCTACTGAAGGATCCACTGGAAGGAACGGTGAACGGCGTTCGGGCCAGAAGAAGATATCAGATGATAGACGACATTAATATATATGGATAATATGCGGAGACTAAGAGAAAGGCAGAAAATAGGAAATATTGTAGAATGCTGGGTTTGCAGTGAAAGACCTGCCCACGGGCAGAACACTTTATGTATGTATGTATGCATGCATGCATGCATGCATACATACATACATACATACATAAAGTGTTCTGTAGGCCATCGATTATGTAAGAAAGTGATGATAGTTTTCTGTCTCCATGACTCCAGGAGTAAAATCAGAATTTATAGGAAACCTTTCATGTGAAAGCGTTACAAGTTTTCTTTCCTCGTATAGCGAATATAGGCGTTTAACGACAAAAATTGAGTGCTATTATTCTGCTTGAAGTTACAGCACACCGTAACAAAATTATATCATTATACAGGGTGTTCCAAGGAGATAGGATGAATGAATGAAGTGCATGAAGGCTAATGGATACAAACATACTGTATGTACAACAGTCATGATCCTTCGTGCTATAACTATGCACAGTGTGAATCTTCACAAAAATAAATAAGTAAATAAATAAATAAATAATTATAGTAATAGTAATAAATTATCATAATAATAATTATTTTCATAATTACAATTACAATCAATTCAATTTCATACCAAATTTCGATATAAGGCCTAAACCAAATTATAAATATAAATGTAAGATATGAAAAACAAACAGTGAAACAAATAAAGAACACAGTGAAGAAAAGGACTATGCGTACTTTAAAATCTGAAGGAAAAAACAATCCAATTCATTTTCATATAAAAATCTGAATAATTGATCTAAATAATATTCTAAATATAAATGTAAGACATAAAAACACACACAGTGAAATAAAAAGAAACAAAACACAATGAAATACAAGAAAGCATTAACTCCTAATGTACCTTTCCAGTCACAGTACTAACCTTTGTAATACGTTATAAATAACTCTGTCCCTCCTGTTTCACGTAAGGAATCATGTCAGCTGAAGCTCCCTTTCAGAGCTACGATAGGTACGTTTTTGTAGAAACGTTAACCTCTGCAGACAGGCAAGAAACAAGCGAGCAATACTATAGGCGACAATTAGGTACACTTGGATTGATATCGAAATGTAATCCATTGACCGTATTGCGCTCTTGTCGTCGCTCCACTCCTTAATACACTCTGTGCTGGCTGATACATACATCTTTACCTTGTCATGCGGGCGTTCCGGGTTCGAGTGCCGATCTGGCTTCGGATTTTTCATTGTGACGAGCATGGTCGCAGTTGAATTTTTTCTCGAGGTATTCCCGTTTCCCCATACTAAGCATGTACATCATTCCGTCAACATTTTTCTACATGCTGTCATCAATTCATAGAATTCCAGAATACCGGCCGGCGACGCATGGATGGGGCTTAAGTTTGGTATTAGCAAAGTGGAATAGAAAAAAAAGAAAAAAAAAGGAGAGTGGCACAGTGGTAAAATAAATGTGAGCTTCAAATTAACGTAAAGATTCCTCTGAACATTTTTTGTGAAAGAAATACTGTAGAGTGTTTGTGTTATAAAACCAACATTTCCAATTTCAAACACATTTAAAGTGTCTCAGATCGTAATAAATGAAATGTAAACAACTCTCCGTGTTGCGCCCTTCTTTTGTCGCCGCTCATCTACTCACTGTATTGTTTTGAAAAGGGAAGAGCAATGATATTGCATTCAATGTGCATTATTAACACGTACTATAACTCAGAGTAAGAGATCACGCTGATGTGTTACACTTTAGCCTTGGTTTTCCTGAACCGACGAATGCAACGTGCGAGGTGCGAGGCCGGCGCTGCGTACCATCTTCGCAATGACTCTGCGGGACTTGTGGTTTCTCAAGCTGCAAGTTCGCTTGGTGGATCAGTTGTTGAGCGCAGGTTGTGTCCGGCATTCCCCTTCAAAATTCTCTAGGCCTTAAGTTCCTTCAGTGGAACGGCGAAACTCGGAGACAACGTCCAGCAGGCTTGCAACGCATATATTCAGTTTTTCTCAGCCCCAATACCCTTGCAAGGACGAGTTCTCGCGTATCTTTTAAGCCTTGGTTTTTCTGAACCGACGCATGCAAGATGCGAGGTACGAGGCCCGCATCGCACTAATCCGGACTACACGAGAGATAGTGAATGGTCTCTATAGCTGCGAGACTCGAGATCTGCGCACCTCGCACCTATAGAAACCACTCATCTCTCGTGTAGTCGGGATTTGTGCGAGACGGGCCTCACACTTCGCACGTCGCATGCGTCGGTTCAGAGAAACCAAGGCTTTAATTGTTTTTTCTTCCATTTCCCCACTGACATTGACAATGAGCGTGTCCCGAATCTCAGCGCTGAGCAATCTGATGGCATCACGGTGTTCCGAATTTCACCTATGGCGATACTGATGCTCCACCGGTGTCGCACCTGTGCCATCAGCTTGCAGAGGTGGTGGTATTCTCCATCAGCCGCCATCAGTGAATCTGATTGGTTCTTGTATAGGGCGGGAATTAGCAGACGAATTACATCGTGCACTGTTGTGTCATGGCGGTGAGTTATGATTTAGTTCTGCTGTATTGTTTGTAATGAGCACAACGTAAAAACAATATGTTAATGGCGTATGAGCGAACATGTCAACGGACCAGTTATTACTACCGGTTCAAGAAATAAATTGTTTATGCTCTCTTTTCTTTGAACGAGATGGCAGTACGGAAATTTCGCAAAATTTTGCTAGCGTAGCACAAACAACAACTTATACAGTCACCATGACAGCCACCGATACTTCCAGCAGTTTTGTTCCTACTTCGCTGCAGCGTGACGTCATTGTTTTCCACCGGTCCGGTGAGATTCGGAATACGCCGAATGGTCTCGCCGTCTGTTTGCTACTTTTGAAAGAGGAAGCTAATGTATGTACGTATGTTTAGTCAACAGTCTGAAGACTGGTTGGACCCTCATAAATAGCACCAATAACACATCATTCATGAGGAAGTCGGCTTCGGTAGCGTAGTTGGTATAGCGCTGGCCTTTTATGCTCGAGGTTGCGATTTCGATCCCGGCCCAGGTCGATGGCATTTAAGTGTGTTTAAATGCGACAGGCTCATGTCAGTAGATTTACTGGCATGTAAAAGAACTCCTCCGACACAAAATTCCGGCACACCGGCAATCTCTGCAAATGCGAGGTCGTTAAATAAACCATAGTTTTTCATGAGGAAACTGAGCCAGGAGGTAATTTGGTAGGGTGGCCAACTCCATTTCCCGTCCATTACATGCATCATATACAAGTAGTAAGTAAACTAATCCGACTTGAGATGTAAGCAAACAATAATTATTGTTCTTCCTCTGACACTTTTCGTTACGTGAGATATACTGCCTGATAACAATACACTACATGTATAAGTCAAAACCTCAATCATAGGTAAAAGCTAATGAGGAAGAGGACATTATTCTATTTTTTTAGACGACTGATATCTTCAGTAAACTATCATCACTCCATGCAATGTCTTTGCTATATACAGGGTGCGTCAGAAAGAACGGATGGATTTCACATGACAAGAAAATTGTAAAGATTCATCAAATCAAAAATTTACTGTTATCAACATATTCACCAATACATGCAGTTTATTTATGGAAAACAACATTATCCATATGATGTCCTTGGATTTCAATACAGGCATCGAGGCGTTTTCTGATGTTCGCCATCACTTTCACAGTCAAGCTGGTGCAATTGCCACGATTTCTTCACGAATCGCCGTCTTCAGTTCGTCCAGTGTATGTGATCGATGTTTACAAACTTATGCCTTCAAGTGGTCCCAAAGAAAGAAGTCGCAGGGAGCGAGATCTTACCGTAGCTTCGGACAATCTCAGTGCAATAGAATTTCGTCCAGGTGATTTCTTCTTTAATGTTGAACCTGTGATACGAAATGAAGCCACCCACCGCAAAATTGTATTCCGAGTTGGAATCCTAGCGTGACATCCGATGTCGAAATGAGTCCTGAGTGGCGATCACAGACTCTTCATTTTTCAAAAATGTCTCTACGATGAAAGCACGTTGTACACCAGACCAACACCATATTCTCAACTGAAACTGCATTCTATGGCTGACCCAACAGTCGTGGTCCCCCTCACTATATCTCTCTCCTCGTTGCGTATCGATAGTTTGAAATCCATCCGTTCTTTCTGACGCACTCTTTATTATTAATTTTATCACACATTCATTCCTTGAACCCGCATATGAACTTAGATAATTTATCGATATAAAATACTAGAAATCACACCCACACAGTTTTTTTTGGACTGCTAGATGACGGCCTGAGAAGAAAACTAGATACGAGTGGCTGTTTCTTTTACACTAGGGTCTATGTGTGCAGATTTACGCTTCCTTGTACTATTTTACTGCTAGATGCACGGTTATTTGCGTCCAGTAGATAGTCTTTTCCTACTCCACGTATCTAAATTGGAATTGTTTTATTTTCCTAGACAAGTTTTTAGTACTTTATTTTACGACGCTTTATCAACATCTTAGGTTATTTAGCGTCTGAATGAGACGAAGGTGATAATGCCGGTGAAATGAGTTCGGGATCCAGCACCGAGAGTTACCCAGCATTTGCTCATATTGGGTTGAAGGAAAACCCTGAAAAAAACCTCACCCGACCGGGAATCGAACCCGTGCCACCTGGTTTCGCGGCCAGATGCGCTAGCCGTTACTCCACAGGTGTGGACCTAGATAAGTTATTTTATTCCTTTCTTCATATAGGCTCTCCGATTTTGTAAAATCTCATTTTACTATTCAATTCTGTCGTTTTATATAATCTATCGTTGATCAGTCGAATGGAACAGCTAATTGTAACGACCCCAACGAGCAGACTACCCTTCTCAGCTACTCTTTTTCTCACTAGAAGAGAAAGACGGAAGCAATCTTCGAAACGTTATGAACTCATTTAAAAATGAGGAATGCAAAAAATAATTTATACCTTCTCTTTACAACCCTCTAGATCCAAAGCTATTTGCTGAAGCCTCGCAGAAATCCGGCTGTACGAATCAGTCCGAAGTGACGCAGCGTGGCCTCTCTGCGAAGCTGTGCAGGCCGCGCACCTCGCAGCTATAGACACCACTCACTATCTTTCGTGTAGTCCGGATTTGTGCGAGGCGGGCCTCGCATCTCGCATACGTAGGTTCAGAAAAACCAAGGCGCACGGGGAGCATTATTACTTACTCTAATAACCGAAATGTACCCAATCCTTGCCTATAGTACTGCCCGATTGTCGTTTCCTGTAGGGATACGGCAACTTGTCTACCTGTAGACGTTAACAATTTTACAATGACGTGCTCTGAAAGGAGGCTCCAGCATACATGCATTTCCAATCTCAAACGAACACCACGGAAGTTATTATAATATTTTTTAAATTTTCTGTATAGTGGAACTTGGTGTACTAATCGGGGATTTTCTACGCTCCAATGTTTATTGTTTTATGAATTAACGTGGCCATATAAATGAATCCAAACTACATTCGAAAAAAAAATAATAAATCGCAATGCCTTTAGCGTCGTTCTGATAATTCCAATTACAGAAATTCACTCGATTTCCATTGTGTGCGGTTGACTCTGTAATGATTCAAGTAAATGCTTAGTATGCTTATTTTGTAGGATGAGGATCTTGAGTTCTGTACATTCTTTACAAGACCACATAGAGACTTTTATGATGGAAGTTAAAATGTTTGTACAAGTTGAGTTCTTCCTTCGTTGAACTCAAGGATTTCTCTTAGGCTAGTAAATAATTCCGTTCTTTGGATATCCCGTTTTCCTGGATCTCAAGAGGTCTTCCTACTGTATACCTATAGTATGTGTAACTGGCTATCAACGAAATGTCTGTAAAAATGCCTACAAAATATCCTACACGAGTTTGTCGTACAAGTGTCTAATTTATGTAGTAACATTCCAATGGCCACCGGCGTAGCTCAAGCGGTAACGTGTTTTTTGTGTTGATCCGGAGTTGTGCTCGGGCGTGAGTTCGATTTCTGCTTGGGCTGATTACTTGGTTAGATTTTTTCCGAGGTTTCCCCAACCGCAAGGCAAATGTCAGGTAATCTATGGCGAATATTCGGCTTCATCACGCAATCACTAATTCTATCGACGTTAAATAACCACTAGCCGATACAGCGTCATTAAATAACCAATTTTAAAAAGTATTCAAATAAACTACAATTTAATTCACAAAAACATGCTGTAATTAATATAATTGGAACTGTATTAGAATTAAAATTTAAAGACAATAATAATAATAATAATAATAATAGTAATAATAATAAAAATAATAACAACATAAAGACTCCCATTATACTGGTGTCACATCTGCAAACTGACACGTGAGTATCGACATGCGTATTCGTGAGTGGTGAAATATTGTCGAGTGACGAAGCAGGTTTCTAGCACTATCATCGGCTTATGTTATGCTATAATCATTAGTGCAAGGGGCAAATAATCCACTGTATGATGTCATATGCAAAAAAATTTTCAGGATCACCTATTGATAAACTAATAATTACTTTGGTGACATTTTCAAATGGAGAATTGTTCGTAATCAATTTGCACTATGAATATTCAGTAGAATTTTCTTAGAGCCCTATATAAATATTATTTTTAATTATTAGTCCTAATTTTATTTAACTAGAATTTTATGAGATTGGAATGGTTTAGACAATAATGGGGATAATCAAATACTTTCATTATACAGGGACAGGTTTCTTTCTGCTATAAGTTTACTAACCGGTTTTAGTTTCCATCCCAATTTTTGTCTAAAATCAATTTCATTGGCATCCTAACACAATGTTCGTAACAATTTATTTCAGAGGCTTCACGAAATAGTGACCATTGTATTGCAACTCTTTCAGTAAGTAAGCTGGGTACTTAAGTTGCAAGATTAACTATCTACTAATCTATCCGCCGAGTTAGCTCTGTGCTAACATGTCTGCCTCCAGAATAGCCGGTCCGGGTTCGAATCGTGGCCAGAAATTTTCTTGGTGCTAGTCGACAGGAGTAGGCTACGTGCCGGCACCAGGTTTTCCCTTCTTCCTTCCTCATCTTCATCGTCATCACCCTTTCCTACACTACACTTACACATACACTCACCCTAGTAAACGACATAACTCTCCACAGATACACATCATGTACAATGTGACCCGCCGAAGTGGCACAATTAGAAAATGGGTCACAGTTCTGCCATCTATCCGCAATATGCGGAACCCGAATCATGCATGTGAAGTGGGTGGGTATTGGAGACACACACACACACACACACACACACACACACACACACACACACTATCAAATAATCGGGAATGAATTTATTAAAAATCAATTTAATTAGAAAAATGAAAAAAATTGAAGAGTGTGATCCCAAAACGTGTTAAGTCCAATTTTGTTAAAGGTTTGGCTACTTCACTTATTCACCGGTCTACGGACTGAGCGGTTTTCAATTGACATGCACAATAACACAAAATTTTAGACAAGGAGTGACGTTGTTTCGGAAGAAAATAGTTTAAAATATAATGATTAGTGGGTTTAATTATGATTATAAATTTACGTATAAACATAAAAATGGTCAAATTGACTGAGCGAGTTTAGTGATCACACTCTTCAATTTATTGAGTAATTTTGAGGGAAAAATTGCTCCGAACCCGGGACCTTTGGTTAAACGTACCAACGCTCTACCAGACACCGATCTAATTTTTCCCTCGAGCCGGGTATCGAGCCTGGGACCTTTGGTTAAACGTACCAACGCTCTACCAACTCAGCTACCCAGGAACTCTAGTGACATGTGTTATGCAAATCGAGCTTTCAGGTAGGCTATAACTCCCTGTAAAGTTGATTTGAATAACTTCGAGGGAAAAATCGTTCCGAAGTCGGGTATTGAACCCGGTATCTTTGGTTTACACTCTTCAATTCCACGATAATCAAGGAATCTATCTGATAATCATGCAGACTTTCAGATGTAAGTTAAAGAAGCGTATGGTTGCCATTAGTGAATATAAAAGGAAAAATGAACCTTGCGGACAACTACTAAAGTTCGCACGATATACAAGTCTAATGGGCGAAATGGGGCACAAACGCAAAATCCATTATATTGATAAATGCTTTCCATGTTTTTTATAATTAGAACGGAAAGTTCCACAGCTATCAAAAAATTGGAACATCATTGAGGAAACGGGACGAATATGACAGTGAGGATCTCGATCTTTTCATATCTATTTCGGAGAGTAAAATGGTAAAACGATAAAACTATTAATCCACAGATCTAAGTTATTATTATTATTATTATTATTATTATTATTATTATTATTATTATTATTAATGTTAATATATTTTTTACGGACTTATATTAATTAGTATTCTTCACCGAAAAATACACACGTCTGTTTGTGTCTCCCTTTAATATGAATTTTATAACACGTCACCGACATTACAGTACAGGTGAAAGCATTTAAAACTTTCAATGAAAACATATTGATACAAAAAGGTATATGTATGCTTTCATGAACTCAGAGCAACTCATATTCATTCATTCATAGTGTTCTGGCCAATGGTAAGTCTTTTAATGCAAACACAGCATTCTCCAGTCTTTCCTATTTTCTGCCTTCCTCTTAGTCCCCGCCTATGATCTTAATGTCGTCTATAATCTGATATTTTCTTCTGCCAAATTTTTCTCCCGTTACCATTCCTTGCAGTGCATCCTTCAGAAGCATTTTCTTCTAAAGCAGTGACTCAGCCAGTTCCTTTTCCTCAGCAACTCATAGAGAACATTAAATTGCGCAAATTAACCGCTTCTCAATTTCTAAAGTCTACGAAGTCTGCAGAAATTACCAAAAAACTACCAAGGGAAACATTTCGATTATAATTTAACTTTGTCTCTTTAACTTGTAACCCGCAATAAATATTTTTTGCAGATAGTAAATTGTTATTTTTATTGTTATCATTATCATTATCATTATTATTATTATTATTATTATTATTATTATTATTATTATTATTATTATTATTATATTCCTGCTTAGGAGATAGATCTACCTAAAATTTTGCTTGAATTTATAATCTTCACATTAGTCAGTGTCATATTTGAATCCAACCAAATATCGAAATGTGACGCTCGCAGACAGCGATGCGTGTCTCACAGACATTCTCTAACACTTTGAAACCAGATTCAGAAATCTCTTAAAATTAATGAGCACGAGAAAGCTATAATTGGAAACGTCTGAAAATTACAGGCGCTGGAGTTTACTTACTCATTCCACAAAGAGGCAGAACAAAGGAACTCTTGTGTTTCAAATAAATTATATGCATTACTCGAATTAAAATTATACAGCACTCTTTAGCAGTCAGTTCAACCTTAAGGCATAGTGCAGACAAGACATTACATCACATTTTGTGTTTGTAATAAGCCGAGAAACATCGTTATTCTCACCTCTTGTTATTAAAGGCGTCTGTTCTGGTGTTAAGCTGGAAAAAGTTTCTGAACGAAACTGTGAAGAAACTTATTGAATAGTAACGCTACTCGTCTAAGGTAGGAATACATAGGCTAGTCTATTATCCTTCTCCTGTAAATGTCTTCAGTCCATCGCTGTGGAGTAACGGCTAGCATGCCTAACCGTGAACGAGAGGGCCTGGGTTCAAATCCTAGTTGGGACAAGTTATCTGAATAAGGTTTTTTCCGGGGTTTTCCCTCAACCCAATAAGAGCAAATGTTGGGTAACTTTCAACGTTGGACCCTGGACTCATTTCGCCGACATTAACACCTTCATCTCATTCAGACGCTATAATATAAGCACTGCAGTTGAAAAAGCGTCGTAAAATAACCAATTAAAAAGTCCTAATTAATGTTTACTTTAAAATCCAACTTTCAGAAGCACTTCTGCATTCACTTACATAATATCGTCGTTGTTCCTGCAATTACTCCTAAGTGACATATTTATCGATTTTCAGATTTTACCTCTATTATATAACTTAAATAGTGATACGGTAAAATAATAACATCTCCTATATGTAATTATATTTCTTTGTTTCGAAAATGTGAGAATTCACAGTCTCCTACGTACGGCTGCCATAGGATGAATAAATGTGTTTTTTCTTCCTACTGAAAAATTTTATATTTTGTGCGAGATCGTGCGTATTTGTTTGGTTTCCGCACAAAACCAATCCGCGGTAAGTCTTAAATTCCACATTCAGTATTCCCAACCTAACACACATAACAATTTCCCTCTTCTTACCGCTTAAGTGACATATTGCTTTTACTGCTTTAGGCTTTTAACATATTATTTTTAGAGACGTTCAATATAGTAATAATTATAAATTGGAAACTTACCATTGCAATTTCACCTAAATTGCACTGTTAATTATTGTTTTTAAATATTTGCAAAACTTAAGTAAACTCTACAACTCCACTAAAGTTATGCAAGTAACATTAAGGAAGCCGTGAAAAAGTCAACAAGATTTATAAAAAAGACAGACGTATATCACGGCCTGCTGGAGTATAGTAAACACACAAAACATTTTAAAGCAACAATGTTGAAGATAGATATTTTTGTTTTCCAAATTTGCCGTCATTGAACAGAAACCAAGATGGAGATTTAATTGCAACTAATTAGAAATTCCTCTTTCAGGTATGTAATAAACGATCTTCGCACAAAATAATGTACGATACACGAGCGGTATGTTTTCTTTCAATTCTCGGAAATTAAAAAAGCTCAACTACGTTTCGCTTTTTCAAAGTTTTCCTCGAACATGAAAACTTCAACATACCGCTCTTGTAACGCATATTACTATTGCACATAGGAGTTAGTGCAGGAACAACGACGATATAAGTGTGCCCACTGGACATGGAACTTTATGCACTAAAAACCTGAAAATACGCATGCAATTATGCAGTAAAAAAACTGTTGAAATATGCGCTAAAAATTAAAATATATGCAGTAAAAAATACACTTTAGAGGTTTATTTGGTTTAATAATATGATATAATAGTACATTATGCAACGAGCCTATAATGATAGTAATTAAGAAGCGAGTATGGATGTTTACGAAACGAGCGCAAGCGAGTTTCATAATTTTCATACGAGCTTCTTAATTACCATTATAGGCGAGTTTCATACGACTTTTTATGCTCGACCATATTTCTAACTTGAAATTATTCAGATAAATACATTTTATTTGTATCTGACAAGATCGGAAGTGACCTTGTTCTAGGTCGTGAATTGTGAGATGTGCGCAGACTCGAAAGTATTGATTTTTTCCGAGGAACAATAATGTTATTGACCTTGATGTAATCCCGTTAAACTTGATATAACCTTGATTATTGAATTCGACATTGAAAAACGAGTTGACAAATTGAATTTATTTGAATATTATTTACAATTAACGCTAATTATTATAGTAACAGAACATAACCTTCTGCGACAGTATTGGATTTCCAGCCTCCGTGACTTTTCGCTAATTCTCTTTCGATTGCATATCCGAGAATAATCGATACTTGCGGTTTTATAACGGTACAAAGCTGACTTGTCATTGGCTGAACACCTGTAAGCTGAGTTGTCATTGGCTGAACACCTGTAATTTAATGAGTTGGTGTACTTTAATGACATGCATTAAAGGACTGCTACCAGGTGTATAATTACTACATTTCGACATGGTCGAGCAGAAATGAAAATAAGTTACAGTAATAATAGTCATCAAGTTAGCAAGATTTCTAAATTAATATTAAATGTATTTTTTTTTCTATAAATGTATTAATTACTCATTTTACACACCGGTACATATGTGAATACGTACCTCCCTAACTTTCCAACGTTTTTAACTTCCTTTTCTTTTCATGTAAGATGACAGTAAAGAACTAACAATTTCTTCAGGTTCTCTACTGTGAAACGTCCCCTCTTATCTGTCGGAATTAATTTAATTGCCGAGAACGATCTGTCGACATCACATGGTGTGACTAGTGCGTAGCTACTTGTGAGCAGAAATGTTCCATACTTCAGTGACTGTTTCACATTTTCCACTGTGAATGTCAGAAATTTGGAGGATTTTTAGAGGCAGGATTATTCTCTATCACACGCTTACATTTTCCAGTCACTGCTTTACCTCGTAATCCAGGAACTTCTTCCAATGAGTCTTTACACCTTTCGCAGCAGTTTCATGAATTCAACAATACGTGACTTTATTGTCGCAGGTGTCTAAGTACATTCACTTTTGGCTCGATTAAATCAGAGTAAAAGCTTGAATGACATCTAGGCGACTCTTAGGCTGGCCGTCCACTAGAACCGAACTCGGCCGAGTAACAACTGGTCCGTCTACGGTCGTACACGGCCGAATTATCCGACAACAAGAGAAGGCATTGGGTCGCGTCCATTACACTCGCCCTATTCGGCCGATTGCAGCCGAAGACGGCCGACTGACGGTTCGATCCCATTGAGATGGGATTTTCCGGTCCCAATCGGCCGAACAAAACAACACGTAGTGGCCGTTATGGCTCCTGAAAGATACACTTATAGTACTAGTTCGGCTTGTTCCGATGTAGAGTCGGCTGCTGACCGCCACCAAAATTGGACCTCGTGGCGTGTGATCATTAGTTGCTGGTGATAATGCTATTTACCATGAGCTCTCCCTTTGGCTCATGGTGGCTCGTGGTTCCGAGTTTGATGCCTAAGCGGAAAGCGGAAAGGTAAAAGGATTCTGTAGGTTGTAGGGGAGTTCAGGCGGAGCGCAATGAACCTTAGAATACGTACACCATACTATTCCGGGTAGTACAATGGGCCCACTCAAGCGGCCTGGGTAATCCCCAACTCCCTCCCCTCAAGGGAAACTAACAGATAGAACAGACAATGAAAGCTTACATTTTAATGGAGAAATTGTGATGATTATTATATTAACGCGAGTCAATACTGTGTTAGGGGGCATATCTTTTGGCCACCACTAGACAAGCACGCATTGCGGGCTTCCCTAATCGTTTAGTCAGCACGCCATAAGGCCATCACAGAGACAACAAAAGCCAGCACATGACAAGGGAGGAAAACCAAATCCCGTGGAAGGACGAGGAAGTCTCTGGCAGTGCCTATGCTGGGAATCGAGGAACGGACCTGTTGGGCTAGAAAAGCGTACACTATTCACTGAACTAAGACGACGGACTATACAATTTTGTACCGTACTGAAATATGACTTGAAGTGTGAAAGTTAGGAGCACTTCACACTGCAGCAATAGTCACTTAGGACTACCAAAATGTATTGAATAATCTCTTTAAAAACTCCGTACTTTACACTACTTCCTGTGCATCAGATAATGAATTGCAGCATAGATTAGGTACAATGTGATAGAGGGTAAGCAAACACCCAAGGCTTGATTACAGTTCGTTTGATAGCATGCTCGTTCATTTTCTAAATTGTATTCTCTCGCGTTAATGCCACAGGGACGTTCCCCAATGAGTCGGAGATAGTTGCTTAAAGTGTTTAATTTTCTCACTAATCATTTGTTTCACTTTACAGTGACAGAAATTAATGGACATTCTCTCCATTTGCTGTCCAACCACAGAGAGAACTTGTGAAGGTTGTGTCGCGTTAAGGTTTCTTTCATAGCAGGACGCGTGTCCAGGAAAGCCACGACATTGTTCCGTCCCCTGCATCGAATTCACTTTTATATTCATCAGACCTAGGGGCTTAGAGCGCACAAAAGAGCGCGCGTGCAATGTAGATCCGATTCTAATTACAGGAAACATTATGGATTATTTCCCTGCTAATATTCTTTCTGCCAGAGGTTTCAGTGGGGCACTGATGCATGTCAGCAGTCTGGCGCACAATCAATTTCGAATGCACTTTTTAAAAGAAAGATCCCATTATACAAGAACATCAGTGATAATTAAGTAGTATCATAAACGAAAATAAAAGCCATTATGCATTAAGGGTAGCGTACCTATCAACTACTAACATTAAAGGCCATCGGCGTAGCTCAGACGGTAAGCGGATGAGACTGCTCATACGAAAATGTGCTCGGTGGTAGGTTCTATTCCAGTTTGAGCTGATTTTCTGTTGTTGTTTTTTTCGAAGTTTTCCCAACAGTAAGGAGATTGTCAGGTAACCCCATAGCAATTCTAAGTATCATCTCGCCTAATACTATTTATTTTCATCACCTCACAAATGAAGGGTTCAGAGCCATAGTGGGTCAAGCGCCATTTAATAAAAACGGAGAAAGCAAGGGTTAAAATTAAGTGAATACCATAGTTTAATGAAGATTGACATATCACTTAGTTTTAATGTGTATACTTTATATTACCTGCTATATGTTTCCATTGAATTATGGTAATAACTTCATTTTAACCCCTGTTTTCTACTGTTTTAGTAAATGGCGCTTGGCCCACTATGGTTCTGAACCCTTCAAATACCATTAAATAACATACCTGTAATGGTCCAGATGGTAATGAATATACCTGAAAATTCGAGGCTGAGTTTGTCCTTTGGGTTCGATTTCCGTCTGAGATGGTTACATGGTTATTTTCTTTCTAAGATTTCCCGAAATGTAAGTAGCATGCCACGTAATCCATGATAAATCTTCGGCCTTATTCCGCCAAATATCTCCTCGCTGTCACCAATTCCATCGGCGCTAATGATTCAGTATTGATAGAGCGCCATTAAATAGCCGAATATAGCGTCGCTAAATAAACGTACATAGGCTAGTAACTAGCAAGTTTAATAAGTAGCGATTTCTACGAGAGTTCCTAATGCGTAGGCTACTAAATATAAATAATTTTGCAGGAGAGGGGCGATATAAGTAAGTTATATCGAAAATATTACAATAAAGTGAACCCTTCCAATATCTCTGTTTCGTCGCACTCTGTTCCGATTCCCGACGTTCACAAGAGTAATACGCAATTGTAATTGACAAGATCGGAGGAGGGACTTTTTCTCGGAGATTTCAATAGTCCGTTTAGTTATTGTGTGAAATAATAGTTATTTATGCAACAAGCGGATAATCTTGATGATTATGACATGAGTGCATGTTTGTCGCACTGACTATCGTTCGTGCGACAATTTTCACGAGTGTCACAATAAGATTATCAACGAGTTGGATACAACACTTTATGGCATCTTAGCATTATAAATTGTAGGAAAGAAATAATGAAAGAAATTCAATTCGGGAACCATAGTGAAAATTGTCTTCATATGTTCGTATCGATTAGTTGCGCCTGGATGTTCTTGCAGGTTATGTTAACAAATGTTCCTTTATTTTGTTTATATAGTTTCTTTGAACTACAGAACTGTTTTATGTGTAATTACAAAAGTGATACAAAATTGTTAAAGATTGGTAATAAATGAAACGTAGCTTCTGTCCTACATTTCATTTCTTGTTACTTCGCTTGTATAAACGATAACCAAGATAGCAAGCGTTCCGGTATTACGTCACAGAAAATACGTCATTGCTTTTATCAGCACGCGTGCTATAATAAGCCAATTATGCACGATTTTCGTTTTAGTAACAAGCTGTTTATAATGCTAGGATGGCATAAATAATATAATGTACCAATTTATTTTGCACGTAATAAACTAGACCTATATGAATAAAAATATTGAAAATAAGATCTACTTTGCGTTCAAAAATTAACTTTCAGCATAGTAAGCATTTTTTTTCTTCTTTTTTTTCCTCTTCTCACAGTGGCAAGAACTTGCGTTTTTCCGCAGAGTCTATGAGCGAGATAATAGATGATGTAGACCACTTACTTCATCAGAGACTATGCAGAGTTTACCACAGGCGGAGGAACAACATGCATAATGATTATGATGGAGACTTGCTGAAATGTGACAGGTGAGCCGGGGTGTCCGAAGAAAACCTTTGTGTTATCTCCACCGGGCTTGCACAACATACATTATAAATTCAGGGTATAGGGAAAGTTGAAGCCGGACACCTGGCTTGTAGGTCACCGTAGCAGTTACAAATAAGTCTTTTTTTAATTTTTTATTTGTACACGCTATAATATCAGCGGTCATGTCGCGTGTGTATTATCTTTTGGGTGTATCAATAGGCTGTTTTTACTATCGTTAAGTTCCCATTTCTATTGTGTGCTATAGATGGTTTGTGTTCTTGTAACTGATTTTAAATCTTGATTGATGGTTATGATATTGGTGACTGAGGCGGTAATGAATCATGTGACAGAGGGAAACCATGAAAGAACCCATGCAGATTGGCCGGACAGGGAATTGAACCCGTGACCTCCCGAATACGAGTCTCAAACATTACTGCCTAAGCCAATTTGCTCGGTTAGAAGAAGTATTAAAAATAATAAATTTAACCATTACTGACGTCACGTGGTTTATATTTGAAAAGTTTGTTGTTTAATGAGTATTAATGGAAATATTTTCATTGTTTAAATATAAAAACCATGTTGATTATTTAGATTTCTACAAATAATAATTGTTTAGTGAGTTGAGTATATTAGTTCACACGTAAGGTTTATACTACTCGTAGCAGTAATCGCCTTAACAACACAAGACAAGAATCCGTTTTTTTTTTCATCTAACTGTTCAACAGCATAGACTTTCCTACATTAAAGTTATAAGGAAATGTATATATAATTCTATATGTATATAATGATTAATCTTACAACTTCCCTCGGATGATATCCTCTCGTCTGTCTCATTATCATTTTAGTACATAATGCAGAACAACACTAAGAATTCACCTAACGATTCTTGAAATTCAGTGCTTTTGTTTGTTCATTTTATTTTAAAATTCATTAATATTTTAGTGAAAAATATATTTTGCGAGTATAAATCCCGGGTCATTAGACCCGTAAATATTTCATCTCAAGGAAATTTGACCTACAGTTTCAGATAAATAGCTGCACATAGACAGACAAACCAGAAGCTACTTTTTCAATAACATAGTTGCTAATAACGCGTGTAAAACTGAAGGTTTGTGAAAACTGATATGTATAGCAACAAATTATTTCTGATTCCAGCTTTATTGCTTTTCAAAATATTGATTCTTAAATCGTGTCCACTGCCCATTCGATGGAACAAGTCATTAAAGCACTGCACCCACTCTTTTAGTGGTACTTCAGGAACCAGCTCGTTGAAGAACATTTCATTCTTGACCCTTGGTTCCAGATCAAGACTGTAGTGATGATAAGGTATTTAATTTGACACCTGAAGTGATAAAAATATCCTATCTGGTCCCCAGTGTATGGCGATGCATTGTCACAGTACAGGTTGACACGGTTCCGAGGTCGTTCTATATGCAGTTTTTCCAAGACTGTCTTAAAGAATTGGCTATATACTCCACGCACTCCTAGTCGCCTACCCTGGCCTATGTCTTCTGTCAGCCATGTTACCCCTGATAATGACAAGCAGTGTTGCCAACTCTATTCTTAAAATCCCGCTATGAAGCCGTGTAGAAACCGCTAAATTGCAATATTATGAATGTAAAATTAGATTATTTTGCCGCTGTGAGTGCTAAAAATGCCCGCTAAATCCCTATATCAGCAATATAAATTTCATAAATTTTACCCGCTAAACTAACACTGAAAAACGCTAGATCTAGCGGGAAAACCGCTGAATTGGCAACACTGATGACAAGAGAGAATGGTTGTTTCACGTTTAATATGCGCAGTTACATGTGCGCAGAACTATGTTTTCAGAAGTTCAGATGTCTCTGAATAAATTACACATCAATATAGAAATAAACATCTGACATCCTTACGGGGCACACGACCTTGAATTGCCTACGCAAGAAGCAAGGCTGTTACAACGGAGCTATTACAAAGCAGATATGTAACGGCACTATTTACGAGTGTAGCCATGGAACGCATTGGTTTTGTCTTTAACATATTCATCTCGTTTTTGCAACACTATTGACTTTATGATGATTATGATTATGATTATTATTATTATTATTATTGCGTTTGTAATACTATGAATATTATTGTTATTATTCTGGTTGTTGCAATATTTTTATTGAACTATTATTATTACTATCACTATTATTATTATTATTATTATTATTATCATTATTATTACTGCTACTACTACTACTACTATTACTAATTTTAGTAACTGAACAATACTGCTTATGGAGAAGGGAAAAATCCAAGAACTGAGCATCTATTTTAATTCAAGGGTAATTAGGAAGAAGTCTCCGATATTACTGAATGTTTTTGTTTAATTTTTCAACTAATCCAAACTCCTGTGCACGTTAATAAATGTATCATTTGTTTCTAGCTAGAGAAAAAATAAAACTAAACAAATATATAGAGTATGTTATTGGATCTCGCTAGTTTCGTCCTTACTACTCTGATTTTAGTCTTGTGTATCAGGCGCACAACCGAACGGAACTTAGGCAAATTTACGCTTCAAGAGTACGGTAATTTTTTTTTGTCTAAGAGTGTACAACAACTTACATTTAAAGCACAATGTCCAGTGATTGTCCCGGTATGCCATTTGTCTACAGTACGATGGGCTGGAATATAAATGCAATTTTTTTAATTTACTCCAGTAATGGTAATTCATTACTTTGATATTTCCTCCATAGTTCAGTTGCAACACGATGATTATCTTGTTCACGTCTGTTTGTTTTTCTGTTATAATGCACTGTGTTGAAAGAAAGATAAGTTTCACTTTGCAGTTGCTTTAACACTTCCGTAAATTTATGGATAGAGGGGATGAGGTTTGTAAAATTGTCGTTTCAAATGACGATGGAAAGATTCCGCCTCATTTGTTCTGATTTCATCTGTTGGTACATTGGCTCACAATTTAGGAGTGAATTTAGCATCTTCACCTACACAGTTTTCAAGAAGATAGTCTAGGAATCTCGTTAACTGATTGTGATTAGGAGCAATGCTATGCAACTCAACAAACGCATCCCCTACTGTGCATATTTTAAACCAAACATATATTTCAGGAACTTTCCTACTTCGGAATTAGGATTGGTATATGCAGAGCGAAGTCCCAGGTCGAGTATCTTCCTATAGCACGTCTGGCCTAAATGAAAACTGCAGCCTTTAATGGCTATGTTAGGAAACACTTTGTTGACTGGATTATGAGCAGCAAATTCAAAATCTAAAACTATGATTTCAGAATTAAAATCATCACTACACAAATCACGAATACGTTTTCACATGCATTCGTAAGCTGATACAGTTTTCGATAGCTGTAAACAAAAAACAACTTGGACGTATCCCAATGTAATATATGTATGTAGAGTATAAACCTGATGAAAGTGTTTTTGTGAAACACAGAATGTTGCATCCGCTAATATATGTATTACGGGAATTATTACACAGAAACTGCAAATTTCGTTCACAAGTAAAAATTACTGCCTTATTTTCCATGTCTACAAAACAAAACCTTCCGCCTGGATTTGTTAAAACATTTAAACTGTTTAACTGTTCTAATGCCTCATTTATATTGCGAGGGTGAGTGGACATCTGTTTCCACCGGACTCTGTACAATACTAATCGAAGTTTGACTGTTTCCATTCTCTGAATATTAAAAGTATCTGACCTCGGTAATTCTGTTCGTATTCATTTCTTCACACGCTTTTCTTTCACAATTGCCCGCAAAATATGTGATTCAACAGCCCTAGCGCTTTTATTTTCATGATCATGCAAGTCTCTTATATATACTATTTCACTAACTTCTGCACTAGTGTTTAAAATTACCGTACGTTTCTTTTCCGTGCATCTCCACGAAATATTACGCGTACTCATTTTACGCTGTTTTCTATATTTGAAATTTTTCTTAACAATGCATTCAACGCCACGATTTGTGACCGTCCTTATAAATGACATTTCACTTTAAATTCACTTCCCATCACAGCCAGCACTTACTTCCAACAGCAACACTTCCTGTTAACTCTGGTTATGGAGACCCTGAACCGATCAGATACAGTAAACATCGAACCCCTGTCCCTGTTCAGCGCCATCTACACCCAACATCGAACACATTCATCAGCGCCATCTTCACCAGTACAGAATGAGTTAGAACAGTGGTCGTCAGAACTCGCTGAAATGGGTAAAGGGTAAAAGGAGCCGTCCCGTGTGCCCCGTCGTGCACCAGGAAGAGATAGAGAGCATACCCGCTAGCAGCTACGAATGCACCATAATGCAATTTGTTCTCCGCGGGTAAGAGGCGCTAGCCCCAGGGTGCTCTGTGCTGATGACCGCTGGATTAGAATAAATTTGGTATTACGTTATCAGATGAATTGTGCGGAATTGTAAATGTTGCTTTTGCGGTATAGAAACAAAATTTTTGACCATAATTTTCGGTTATTTTGCGCATTACCTATCCAGCAGGTCGATTACAGTCTCGGATTGCAAGCCAAAACCGTTAATCCTGAGCTACACAGGTAGCGAAACAAAAATCTCGTCTGATACTACAGGCAAAAGAAGAGGACGAAAAACATATGTCCTAAATGTATCGGAAAATGATTTAACGCACTTTGTTACAGAGTGACGTGTATTATTTTAATTTTTATCCTAGATGAAGGAAACACTTCTCTTTTAAAAACAAATGAAAAATTTAAACAATTGACACGTTAAATATGTTCAAGGTATTAAATCAAGATTAATCGTTTCCAAGCGGAAATAACAATAAAAAGTAAATATTGTCATATTAAGACTAATTTTACATTCAAATTTCAGATTATATTTAGAGAAAAATTATATTTGTGTCATTTATGTTCTTTGCTAATAGAAAATAAGATGTAAATGCTGTCAGATGAAACTTAATTATATTTTCAACTACACAGTTTACCTTCGGAGAAATACTGGGTGCTATTCATAGACATTTCGCTAGCCCGCGCTATGAGCGTGCTAAACTAGCCCCGTCTATCGACTGGTTACTTGTATAGGATTCATATCATATCATATCGCTAACACTGGTTTATGAATACGAAAAACGTTAGTTCGCTGATCATCCACCGGAAGCCCGCGCTAAGAATGTCTATGAATATGGCCATTTATGTTTAAATCTTGGTTATCGTTTTTACAATACTTGCGTAGTGACGTTGTTTAAAATCATATATTTTCAATGACTAGCTTCTACAGCGCTCATTATTTTTGTAAAATATTAACTAGGCCTATATTTATTTTAAGGAACGTCGATTATTCAGATTCAGAAAACAAATAATGACGACAGAATTTCGTCGAAGATAATTACATCCATGGTCTTAATGATGACTGTATATACAGATACTGGTTGCACGCTGCAGCGTTCCGGCATGAGTTCGTATTCGTTTGTTTTGTTTGTAATCGTTTCAGGTGGCTGAGAGAATAATTTCAATGCTCGGGAGATGAAATATCTGCATTGCGAAAGAGCTCGTTCTTCCATCGGGCATTTCTCTACGGTCCGCTACGCCGGAATGGAAACACAGACGACAAATAAAGTACTGCGACACTTCATACACGTCGGAAGGCCTAAATATAGACGGATCATAGCTTTGTTACTTATCGACATTCTGTAGAGCTGATGAGAAGGACTACTCGGTGACATGAACAAAATTGAGTTCGCGGGTCAGTGGCGATGAGACCTGCTCAAAAGAGACGACGCAGTGCGTTTTTTGGAATTATAGATTAACATTGTGTTCTGTGAATATGTACCGAACTTTGAATACCAGCGCTGCTACTTTCGTATTATCGGCTTATTGTTTAAAATTCCCAATATCTGTTCTCTATTCTTCCTGGAAGAATAATGGAAGATTCTAACGAGAAGCTGTTTTCAAGCAAATATGCACATAGTGGTCACTGCTAGAAGAAAAATTCAAAATATTTCTTTAGCACAGATTTCAAAGATATTAATTTTCCAACATGATTCCTTTTTAACAATATTTAAGCAAAGCGTGAAAGAAAGGATTCACAAAATAACTTATTCTAACTCAGTGGTTCCCAAAGTGGGGGTCGCGACAAGTTTTACTAAATAAAAAAACACATTATTAGCATGCATATCTTTTGAATTTAGAAACATAAACAACGTTGACAAATTTGCTCTTTTATTCAAAAGGAATATTATCTCAACCTTTATACAGAAAAGTGAAACTTTCAGATGTTTATTTATTTGTCTTACAGTACTGAAACAATGTTTTTGGAAATCTAATATATATTAAATACGTATTACTGAAAATAGTGTTTTGAAAATTTTGAAAATATTCGAATGCAAAATGTTTGTAAGGAATGAATTAACAAAGTAACCACTGTTACATCATAAATAAGAGATATGTGCCCATATGTTGTAAAAACGTCAGTTCTATAGTTTCAGCAGCTTTCGAGAAAATAATTTAATATTCTGCTGATAGGAAATTGCGCACCAATATCACCGTAAAAGCATAATGCGACAAGAGTTTTGTTATGTAATATTAGTTACAGATAAAACATATACCTAGGTAACTTTGCTTTGTACTATAATATTTTTTATTAATTTACTGATTATTTTTATAAGGCAAAATATACCATCAATATCATTTCCAACTTATCATGTCATACTGAATCCCTTTCTTTGAGATATCACTCTCTTTATGAATGATGTGTTTCATTCTTTTAGTACAGTATAATTATACTACCATGGAATTTATGTGAATATTCCGTCTTAACTCTTTATTATGTTATTTAAAACACAACAGCAATATTAAGAAATTCGTGTTAATACTGTTGTTTTACAGATAATATAGATAATATCAAACATAAAGTAGCCATATAAAAATAACGACATAAAATGTCACGTTCCGTTTGAAGTTTGCACACCACTATATTCTTAATCTCAAAGGCTGTTTATTCATATACATAATTCTTCCTCCTTCCATACCTAGCGCTTGATGCCCGCGCACGACTTCAAGGTCAGAAATATGCGCTTGCTTAGACATCACTGATCTATAGGAACCATTACAGCAAACAGACTTCCGATGTAGCTTCATTCCAGCCTAGCAGAACCCTGTATGTATACCAACACCAATCTCAAACCATTGGTTGAATCTCTTGTTACTAAGTCATATCAAAGTCCCTTTCAAATCTGAGCTGATAGCTCCGACCGTCCTCAAATCCCCCACTCGCCCCGCCACCAACCACCATCCGGGGGGAGGGAGAAAGGCGGTCAACTCAAGCGCATAGAAACGAGAAAACATCAGAATTTGCTACATTGAAAATCCTTTTCTGAACACACATATTCAAAGATAATAAAGAAATACTAGTAATACATATGATTACATTCTGTCGGGTTACAAAAGAAACCACTCAAACATACTGTTACACTGTGTAAATCTAATTAATTGCGTGTCCGCAAAATAATACTT
This sequence comes from Periplaneta americana, assembly GCF_040183065.1. NCBI lineage: Eukaryota > Metazoa > Arthropoda > Insecta > Blattodea > Blattidae > Periplaneta > Periplaneta americana. Next base: position 103,046,924 of record NC_091124.1, read on the forward strand.
AGTATTTGTTATAGGATTATAACATTTTTTTATTTTTCCGTGAGTTCCTTAATACACTGAAATTAATCAAAGGTCTTTTTTGTCAAGTGATGGCGACTAGAAATCAAATTTCTTTATAAATCCGTTGGGTAACAAATAACGCACTATCGCAGCGCCATGGTGTTAATACTTTGAATACTGGAAATAATTTTTACGTAACATTTCGTGTCACTGTTAAGGATCATTCACAATGAAAATTAAACATAACGTAAGCGTTAACTTAAAAATGTAAACGTCACGGTAAAATCAAGAGCATTCACGATGGGACATAAACATATCCGCAAAGATACTTGGTAACCATGGAAACATAACAACGACGCCATTTCCTCATATTCTGTCATATACTTCAGCGCCCCACGATTGTGTACTGTTTGAAAATCACCTAAGCATAAGCATGAAAGTTTGGAGTTTGCAACTTTCATGTTAACGTCTTACGGTAATGATTATGTCAATGCTTATGTGAATCATTGTGAATGATCCCATTTGGTAGCCTGGGGGCAAACTTCTGTGTTTATGTTACCGTTATGTTTAATTTCCATTGTGAATGGGCCTTTACATCACATTCTTGTATTTTTGTCGTTCTTTGGTGGTACTCACTAGTTTCGACTAAAATTATTGTTGTTTTCGATTTTGAAATAATTTATTTCATATAATTTCACAAGAAAAGTAACGTAACTGTCCATATGAGAGTGTTTCCTCGTCTTAGAAATTGAGTTTCGAATACTGACTAATTTCTGGTGTCTTTTTCATTGCTATTTCAACTACTTCGCATTATTAACTGAGTGGGTAGTCTCTTTAGTTGAAAATGTCTTTAAAATAACTTCTCGTAAAGGTATAAACCAAAAACTGATTTTTAATTTTTGTTTTAATTCTTATTAACAAGTTCCAATAATGTTGGAATTTAACAAACGCTGATTCAGCATTACGCTAAGACCTATTTTGAACTTAAACATTTAAATGTATTTGAAAATATTCAATGATGCACTACTAGAGGAGGTTTGTCTAATCTTGTGTGCTTACAATTTAATTGTATTTGTTCCCCAGCCACGTAATTGTTTGGCCAACGAAATAACAATACAGTTACTGTATATGCTGTGCTGAAGAGTACCAAGAAAACAAAATAGCAAGTTTAAATGAATATTAATGACGCAAAATTCTAAACCGGGGACTCCTAAATATGAAATACGCGAGCGAGGCTTAAGAATCCCTCGCCCAGTACGATAAATCTGTTGAGATTGGGACAGTGTCGGCCGCGTATGCAAAGTAGCCAGATAAAGCTCCGCCGTAAGTGATGGCTGGTTGGACAAACATTTTATGCCGCTTTTTATACGAGGTAGACCGTAAAGCCTGAGAGCTACGGAGCAACGTTTGCAAATTATCTAATAGTAAAATTGCAATTTCGCGAGACATTTGTTTCTTTTATGTAGCGAATTAGAATTTTTTCCACAACACTAGGATGTTGCAACAGCACATCAACCTGTGGACAAAGTTTAAGGCCGCATTAAAGAGTGCTTTTCGTGACTAAGACTATCTAAACTATGTCTGAAGAGTCGCTAGTGCCTTTCTTAACCCACATTTATATTTCTACGCATTTCGAACCCAGACGTCACTGAGTAAACACAAGGAAAATATCAGCTATGCATGTGGTCATTTGTGTTCTCTTAAACCCAATTTAAAGTTTTACGTGCACAGTTTATGGTACTAATCTAATATCAACTCGTCGTCTCAAGGAGACATGTTCAAAAGCCATAAATGCACGAACTCCGAACAATCCACTACGGTTCAATTTTTGATTATGAACACTATAATGACGACATTGAAGGGTTTAGAACCATAGTGGGCCAAGCGCCATTTACTAAAACCGTACAAAACATAGGTTAAAATGAAGTTATTACCGTAATTCAATGGATACATATAGCAAGTAATATAAAGTATACACATTAAAGCTAACCCTTGCTTTCTCCGTTTTTAATAAATGGCGCTTGGCCCACTATGGTTCTTAACACTTCAATTATGATCATGATTATTTTATACCATCTTGCATCTTGAATATGTTAGTGATTATTTCCATAACAAACCATAAGCATTTTTAGGGTACCGGAAATAAAGTTTATTGCCTCCTCAATTCAAAAACAAAAGTTGCCGGTCTCTACCATTTTCCTGCCCACAGTTGTTCTCAAAGTCATGATCAAGATAGAGAAACATTTCTCAGCTGCACTCTTTCTAATTCAATTCCTGGATGCCGTTGTATAGATCTATACTTCATCTACTTACATCAGTGGCCGGCAGAAGCTGCAGTTATGACGTAAGAGCCAGTCAGGCCTCAAGAGCTTGGAAGAGCGAGCAGTTGAGTCGTATTACTGTTAACATGCACCAGCGCAGTGGCGTCAGTGCAGCAATGATACGACAGTTCTTGGAGATAAATTGATGGAATCACATTCCTGTATTTTGCTAGGGAATAACTACTCTGCGGTCATGATGGCAACATTCTTGGCAAATTCCCCGTCATTAAAAGAACGCATGTTCTTTGCAATGGGTAGTGAAATCCTATATCTTAAGCCTTAAGCTTACCATTGATTCACTGACAGTGTGTTCCCTAGCTTCACTTAACAATTTATCTTTCGATTGCTGTACTAGTACTTGCCGATCTTCTCCTCCATATTTGTCATAACCATTTGTGTGGCATACAGAATAATGGCGTTGTATATTGAACTTCTTTACATGCTGAAACAGCTTGCCACAAATCAAACACTTGGCCATTCCTCCATACTCCATAACACAGATTGATCTCGACAAAGAATTTAGCTTGGGCACTGTAGTGACACAAAATGATGGTGTGTTACAAAAGTTGAAATATACTTTGCATACTACTCACCAAGGTAGGGCCTAGATAGTTCAATCTGTATATTGTGTAGGAAAATGTCTGTTAAAACACCTGAACTGTTTTCAAGTTTCCGAGTAGACAAAGTGTTGTAGTACTGCTTAAATTATTTATTTCTATATTTGTATATTTATAGCAGTTTCGGAGCCTCATTTATATAATGCGAACGCTTCTGCAGCTGGCTGTATTATGAATTTCATATTATTATAAGTATATTAAATTTGATTACAAACCAAAATATTTTGTTACATTGATTTATCACGGATGTACAGTTTTGTTTTCCTACAAAGGTACTGTAATTGTGCTCTTCCCATACTACCTCAGACGAATGGATCTGTCGACCTGGTTGGCAAGTTGGTATAGCGCTGGCCTTCTATGCCCAAGGTTGCGGGTTCGATCCCGGGCCAGGTCGATGGCATTTAAGTGTGCTTAAATGCGACAGGCTCATGTCAGTAGATTTACTGGCATGTAAAAGAACTCCTGCGGGACAAAATTCCGGCACATCCGGCGACGCTGATATAACCTCTGCAGTTGCGAGCGTCGTTAAATAAAACATAACATTTAACGAATGGATCGCGCTCTGTCATTGCATAGGCACCGTACCATCACTGTTCAGTTGAACCTTCTCTCCTCGTTGTGCTCAGTATGCAGAAATTGCCGAGCAAAGAGCGTGGCGGCTCCGTGGTATGACGTCACAGAGCACGGAACATGCCGGTCACTGACTTACATGCATATTGTTCAGATTTTCTTTGAAGTTAAGTTAAAGTTAAGTTAAATGCGCTGTTCGCTGTATACTTTAATTAGAACAACAATCCGTAAAAAAACACTATTTTCATATGAAGAGTTCGCGGGAAAAAACGATGAATGTCACATTTCTCTTAAGGATTAGATGATGATCTAATTGAGTCTATAACTGCAAGATGTAGTGCTGTTTCTATAGAAAATAAAGGAAAGGATTACTTTATCCGTGGTGATAATTCTCCTTTTTATCATTTTTCATAAGAACAACATTAAATTTCGTAGTGATCCATTGAATTAGATAATGACATCAACCTTAACAAAACTGTGACATTCATCGTTTTTCCCGCGAACTCTTCATATGTTTTGGACTATGATTTTGAAACTCTCAATCATATTGTACGTCGCGTGGTCACATGTGGCGATTTTTATTTTCTAGACCTAGTGGTATTAAGCTATGTGTTGAAGACGTGATTCTAACGAAGTCTTGAGTATGAACACGTAATGTATTCCCTCTAGTAGTCTAGTGCGATGAGAAGAGTGGTAGTCGGAATCTGCAGACATGCATGCTGTGTTGGTGCTTTCGAATAGCTGCAAAGGCTGGTAATTATTTAGAACAGTACGTATTGCAATTACATTATTGGAATGTGCCAATGCTCATACTACGTAGGTGTGACTCGTAATGAGATGAGAACTGTGACATAAACAATTAATAATTGGTGACAATTGGAGCAATTAATAATTGGTGACAGGGTGACTATTGGAGCAAATAAGTAATATAATTATACGGTGAATAAAAGAGTCCTGCCGTCTATTATTTAACTTAGTTTCGTCTATCGAACAGTGTTCTTTATAGCGACACATAAGTGTCTACCATTTCTTTGCCGCGATACAATGTTATGAAAAAAAAAGTAATAGTTACAGTGATGCCTAATTTATTTTATTTGGTCCACATCTGTGGAGTAACGGTTAGCGCGTCTGGCCGCGAAACCAGGTGGTCCGGGTTCGATTCCCGGTCGGGGCAAGTTACTTGGTTGAGGTTTTTTCCAGGGTTTTCCCTCAACCCAATATGAGCAAATGCTGGGTAACTTTCGGTGCCGGACCCCGGACTCATTTCACCAGCATTATCACCATCTCATTCAGACGCTAAATAACCTAAGCCGTTGCTAAAGCGTAGTAAAATAACCTACTTTAGTAGTAGTAGTAGTAGTAGTAGTAGTATATTATTTGTGTTATTAAACTCGATTAACACAAATGTTTTTGATAGGCTACACTGATTTTGGCTCTCCGAAAATGGTGCCATATTTTAGTTTGTAATGAAATATGGCCAATATAAATGAACTCAATTATATTTCAACCCCGCATAGGTTATAATACGAGTAATTACACTATGTAACAACTTAATTTTTTTGCGCTGGGCATGTGATATAATATGTTTTCTATATAATTTGAGCCTCCTGAATACGAATATGACAATAAAAATCAGTTATTTGTTACGGTTTTTGAGAAGTTTTCGTATTTATATATATTCAAATATTGCTTTACATAATGAAAATAAGGTTAAATATTCAGTTTTCAGAAGATTACAGCTTTCTTTTTCAGCATTTTCTTTCACACTGGGCATCAGGTCAATCACGAGATAAAGTTCAACAATAGTCTGCTAGCATATTGGTATTCCACTGTCCTTGGTATCTTTTTATCTACAGTTGAAATTTATTGATGAAAGCGTTCACCATGCTCATCACTGAAATCGTTACAATTCTCGGGGAAAAAGTCGAGATGGAAGTGAAGAAAGTGAATTTTCAGGTACATGTTACAACCCATAGTTTCGTACGCCAACAGTAAATTTTGCACTAGTATTTCATAGTTACCGAGAAAATTTAGGCCTAATACAACCTCCTTGAATGCAATCCAGGCGACTTTCTCTTTTCCTATCAACAAAGATTCGAAGTGATTGTCCTTCATTATTTCTCTAATTTGTGATCCATTGAAAACTCCCTCTTTTGTTTTCGAGTCACTACTAGCAGGAAATTTTTCCTGCCTATGTTTAAATGCTTCAGTTTTATGATTCATCCCTTTAACAAAATTCTTTATTAACCTAACTTAATGTGTGAAGGGGGTAAAATTACTTTACTTTGAGGTACAAGAGGTTCATGTATAATAATTTTCTTCCCTGGATTTAGTGATTGTCATTTTATTTTATAATGCTTATCTCGAGCGCGGTACGAAAGCAGCAAAATTTTGTGTAGCCTAATTGCATTCCAAGAAGCAATGCTACAACCTTCAAATCGCACATACAAACCATTCGTAAGTTGAATATTATCATTAAAGCACACATTTAAGAAATACACGTTTTACATAGAATACTAACACCACGGAAATCTCCTGGTAAAGTGAAGCGAATCTGTTTCTCCCCCTCCATGCGGAACCGAAAAAAGGTCAATAAAACAATTTCCGCTTCTAGAAGTCGTTTTGACATGGCGATCTATTTCAAAATATAAACTCCAGTAATGTCATTAAAGCTCACAGTGAAAGAAATGCACATCTCAAGTAGAATCAGATAAGCTCAAGCGAATTCATACCACGAAATAGACTCGTAAAAGGGCAATAAAGTAGTTTTCGTTTCTACAAGTGCTTCTAACATGGTGGCTTACTTATACTAATATTGTTTTCACATAATGGGTCGTCACATTTGTAAAACAAAGTAGTTATACACGAAATAAGGTGATTTTTTTTTAAATAGAATACATATAAAATTAATTATATTGTGCATCTCGAAAACACGAACTGATGGAACATTTTGCTTTTATTTTTTAATTCAGGAAGTCGAAATTAGTAAGAATTTTTTAGTTTTATGTATGGCACAAAATGGTTGTTGACCAGTGTTACATGTGCTTTGTCAGTGTATTGTTCTTTGTTTTCCAGGTTGAAGGTGTGAAAAGTGGTGGTGACCCAATGTTACAAAAATAAAACTGTGTTTACTCTCCGGCTGCTGTGAAGTAACAAACGACTCATGTGCTTGACCGTAAAAGGAGCGGATCTAGGTTAAAATCCTTCTTTTGGGAAAAGTTACCTGGTTAAAATTTTTTCCGAGGTTTTCCCTCAATCAACTGAAGAAAAATTTCTGGGTAACTTTCGGCGTTGGACCTCCGACTCATTTCGCCATCGCCATCGCCCTTTTTCACCGTCATCACCATTTTTTTCTCCATATTTCAGGATTGCTACGATGTAGAGCGGGGGCTGCGGGCCGCCACCGAATTTGGATCCCTTGGTATGTGGTCATTAGTTGTTAGTGGTACAGTCCGCGTCACCGTTTTTGTCGTGTGAAATAACTAATGAGAACATCAAGTGCGAGTGTTTTACATTTGCCGCAGTCAGTCTGACAGCTGTGTTTGAAAAATGGCTGGTGTGATGTGTATAGGAAGTGGTACCATTCTCAGCTGCACTAGCAACATGCTCACAAACTGGGCATTATATATCTAGGACACACGCCAAAAACGCTGGCCCCAGCTGGTACCGTGGGCTGTATCTCTTCGACTTATGGTAGCTCTTAGGACCGGAGTTGAGGGACCGCGCTGCTGTCTATGCGGAAAGATGAAAGGACTCTGTAGGCTGTTCGTAGACGGTCCGCAGGGGATCTGTAGGGCGGGGTACCTTAGGGCATACACATCATTCCAATCCAGGTAGTAAAATGGATCCACCCAAGCGGCTTAGGTTCTAGAGGTGCCCCCAGGCCTTGCCCCTCCCCCAAATGGGGCTAATAGATGTTTTCGTCTCAAATTTGCTACTCCAGATGTCGACTTAAGCTATTCGAATGCTGTTAGCAGAGTTGGAAGGAATAATGAAGGAAAGAGAGAAGAAAGAGTAAAATAAAATTAGAAGACAAAAAGTCGGCGTAGGCTATACCGTAGACACATCCGCAATTTTCATGCGTGTATGCCGTATTTACTCGAATATTTCACTCACTTTTTTCCCGCAATTTCGATCTATAAATTAAGGGTGCGTGAATTAAGCGAGGAATTTCACAAGCTGGTATTTTTAAGGGTAAAAATAACAAAACTACGCAGTTCCCTTACATATCCTAGTAACTTGTCTTCAAGATCAGGGAATTTTCCACGTTTTGGCCCACGAAATGCTTTCCTTGATGTATTTGTTTCTTGAAGAGCTTGTTTTTGCTTCCTCCAGTAGCGAATATTAAATTCTGGAACTGTGAATTCACGTCCAGCTGCTCTGTTGCCTTGTGTTTCTGCATACGCAATAACTTTTCATTTGAAGGACGCAGTATGACTCGAATATCGGGATTTACCATTCATTGTTAAAACTTTTAACAGACGGCTTTTGACAGGTTTCCCTTTTCGAGTCTCAAACTCAACTGATGCAAAGCTTTCAAACCACCCCCATTCAAATGGTAGGGGGAGGTCAATACCCTATACCGGTATTTTTAAAGGACTTTCATAGACGAAAAGGGTGCGCCTGTAACAGGTAGCTGTCCGGTCCCAAATACCGCTATGCACTCTCTCGTTACAGCATTTAAGATACCGTACATTCAGGGCTCGTCAACATAACACACCTCATTACTTCAAGTTTCAGCATGTACTTGTTACATTATTTCACGAATATTAAATGCGTGAAATATACGAGGAAATTAATTTATTAAATTATATAGTAAATAATTTGGGTGCGTGAAATATGCGATGGCGTGAATTACGCGAATAAATACGGTACTTCGCTGATAGAATTGCTGTGAAGGTAAACGTCAGCAGTGACCATTGAGCCATGTACGACGGCTCAACCAGTGATATAAACTACTACAGTACCATGATTATTCGCCATTTGCCATCTTGAAGTCAGCGCCATCTTTTCTGTGTGAAAATTCCCTTTTCTCCTTCCTATGCGCCAGCATGAATTGTGGGTAGTGCAGAGATAGGGAACATAGATTTCTTCGCAACTACCGTGAGACCGACGGAACACCCAGGAAACTCGCACGGGACAAGCAAGGTCGTCTGATTGGATCACTCAGGAAACTCGCACGGTCAGGCAACGTCGTCTCTCGGAATTACTCAAGAAACTCCGTCGGGATAGGCAAGGTTGTCTGATTAGAACACTTAGGAAAATTGTTGGTATTCGGAACTTTAGTCTGATACACATCTTGGGTTAGCGTATAGTCAAGCTTTGATAATAATTGATAGATTCTTTGAATTTTCTAAGTGGGTTTCGTTTATGACGAGATTGTTACTGAGATTTGGAATTCTGTAGACCTGCGGCGTGGTAAATTGGTGTTGCGATTTTTATTAACTACCAGAGATAATAAAGACTGCCGGGTAGCTCAGTTGGTAGAGCAGGTGGCTACAGACAGGAAGGTCCGGGGTTCGATACCAGGTGGTAACAGGATTTTTTTCTCGTTGCCAAACTTTCAGAACGGCCCCGAGGTTCATTCAGCCTCCTATAAAATTAAGTACCGGGTATTTCCCGGGGGTAAAAGGCGGTCAGAGCGTGGTGCCGATTACACCACCTCATTCTAGTGCTGAGGTCATGGAAAGCATGGAGGTCTATAGCCCCCAAGTGCCTTCATGACATGTTACGGGGATACTTTTACCTTTACCTTTTTTTTTACCAGAGATATTAAATTGGATAATGAGTCTGGTTATTAGTTGTCGAATTATCTGGAAGCCATAATGAGGTAGAATTGCAAGTCGCTATAGTTGATTTCTTGGACTATTTGAAAATTTCGCTGTCCATAGTATTTTACATCGTGTGTGTACGTTTTACCAATTCTTAGGTGAAATTCTACGTCGCAGGTGAATTGTTGGCATGTTGTGGAATATTGGTAATCAGGTACAAGAGAATGTAAATCGTTATGCTTAGCCTTGGTACAGTTAGATGGGGTTATGTTGCTTAGAATACGCGTGTACTATTATTCTACTCCCTCTCTCTGTATTGATTATTGATTTTTGTGAAATATTGTACAGGAATATGCATGTCATATGAATGATCATAGTCGAAATAATTGAATGGTATGATTCTATCTGATGATAATAACGAACTTTATCTTACTGTATGGAAAGGTCTGTTCTCTATGGAAACATATTGTCTCATGATATTGTGTAATCATCGAGGAAACTGAATGGACGTTAATGTACGCCGGCAAGTTGCGTTTGATGAGACATAGTAAAGCTAACATTATATATATATATATATAAATATATGTCTATTAGATGGGAGTTAGATGCAAGATTAGTTTTTATGTATTTGTTACATGTCACTTTATTCCAAGAGAATATTGAGGATAGAATCACTTTGTAGGAACATGGTTGCTAGTAGAGTTAGCCACTACGTGCAGATTTAATTATTATACTTTAATATCTTCTTCATTGTATCACGAGCATCTTGCTTACCATACATCAATTCATCTGTATATTGGTATGTTATTATTTGTTTAGTAAATTATATTGTTACCTTGTTATAAAATTGGTACTTGTTATTTAATCGCTTCCACTGTGCCAACCACCAATCCAGTGTGCCTTCGACATCTGATGCGGCAGCCGCAAAAGTATACCCTCCCCCAGCGATGCGGTTCACAATCAATGTCTCTCCTCTCCAGATATCCTGAAAACTTGGTACGTACATCTTTGTTGTGCTGAGTCTTCTGGGAATTGCTATCATGTCTACATTGAGAGTGAACAAATCTGTTGCTACCCGTTGCTTATAGCCCGCTCCCATTTGCGCTGCATGTGAAGTTTTTCGCTTACTCAAATTTAGTCGCGAAATTTTTCAATTTAATTTGTCGACTTGTACTTGCTGCTGAATTCAGATTGTAGCCTGGTTCGGTAAGAATCGTTTGACACTACTGTGAACGTTATATATTCTCCAGATACATTGCTTCGGCTGCCGCGCGACTCGCGAAATCGTGCAAATAATTCTTCCCTCCCGCGTTTCGCTAGATGATGTCACCCACTTTAATTGAAGGTCATGTTGGATACATTTTGGTTCTTAATATGTTGAATGATCGCCGTTTACTTCATTGGAATATGTCGTGTAGTTAAGAAATTATGGCCGCGACACGACTGGCCTGAAAATGAGTCGCTGGTGTTTCTGGGATGCGACTCAAGGTTACCGGACCGAAGTTATAGATGTGCATGCATGCATGCATGCATGCATACATACATACATACATACATACATACATACATACATGCACAAGTACTCTGCCCAAGGGCTGGTCTTTCACTACAAACCCAATATTTTATCCAATCTTTCCTATTTTCTGCCTTCCTCTTTTTCTCCGTAGGCCCATATGATCCATATATCTTAATGTCGTCTATCATCTGATATTTTCTTCTACCCCGAAGTCCTCTCCCGTTCACTATTCCTTCAAGTGCATCCTTCAGTAGGCAGTTTTTTCTCAGCCAGTGACACAACCAATTCCTTTTTCTCTTTCTGATCAATTTCAGCATCATTCTTTCTTCGCCTACTCTTTCGAACACAACTTCATTCCTTATTCTGTCTGTCCACTTCACACGCTCCTTTCTTCCCCATGTCCACATTTCAACTGCTTCTATTCGCTTCTCTTCACTTCGTCGTAATGTCCACGTTTCTGACCCAGACAATGCTTTACTCCACACAAAGCAATTCACTAGTTCTTCCTTAGTTATTATTCCAAATGTCCGCGGAATATGCTCTTCTTTATTAAAAGCTTCCTTTATCATTGCTGTTCCACTTCTGACTTCCTGGCAGCAGCTCATGTTACTGTTTATAGTACACTGCAAGTATTTGAAGCTGTTCACTTGCTCTACTGTGTCATTTAGTATTCACAAGTTTATCTTACTTATTTTTCTTCTAACTATGGTCTTTGTCTTGTTTGCATTGGTCTTCTTCCCATATTGTTCACAGCTGTAATTTAGCTCCAGTAGCATATCCTTCAGTATCGTTTCCTCTTCTGCTCTTAAAGATGTATTCACGTCAAAAAATATTACAGAAAGAATTATAATTATAATGTGAAATGCTATGAATCACTCTTGTGTAATAAAATATGACAGTGTGCTTTATTAAGGTTATTCAGGTCACCAGCAAATGAATGTCTCAGAAGGTACCTCCACTTGTGCTGCAATTGGAAAAGTAGGCAGTTAGTTCTGCTAGCTAGCCATGAATACCTGTAACATTTTAACTTTTTTAAACTTGCCCGTGTGAGTAGGAAGGAAATGGAATTGTGACGCTACCACGTAATCTGCCTAAATCCGCTCTTTATCACTCGCTATGAGATTATTAATGGCAGACGAGATACGAATTCTGTGGAAAAATTAAGGTTCCATCAATTTAACATAGGACAATAGCGAATAGGTCAGAGTGAACATTTACTAGCGGTTGTTCGGACCAAGAATGTTTCCTCGTGTCTGTAGTTCAAACTTAGTTCTTTTCGCACCTGTAGACAGTAAAATTGTTTGAAGTAAAGCATACAGTTTGTTCCTCAGATAAAAGACAGAGATTTTATTCTGGTTTCTGAACCGGTACGAAGATCATGTATTTTTTGTTGCTTATCGTTCGAAAGCGATAAATATGATGGACCCACTTGCTACATATAAACTCTAAGGCACAGTTTTTACGCTGCTAGATGCCACAGCTATGAGTTAGAATTCCATATTGTTCAATCATGCTTCTCTGTCCTTAATCAACAACGTATTTTGTGAAGCTTCAGGTGACAACCCGCAGTGTGGTTTTCCAATATCCGTATGAAGTGTCGATCAAATGAAACACAGCGAAAGTCAGATTATGATAGAATGCAATGAAACACATAGAGGTTATTCATTTCTACATTAAGTTTTTCAGGATGTTTTCACATAATATACGATATACAATTATTTTCTCCTCCACTTCATTGTTTTGACTTGTAGTTTATTCAATTTACTCCAGTCATGTTTTTCAGAACGTTCTAATCGTATGTTTCGCTTTCTAGTTGGTTTAGCTATATTTTAGGATTTGTATCACAATCCTTTCGTTTTCCACCCTACGTGATCAATGTTTTGCTTTATCTTTCTCATTTTGTATTTTATTAGTAACCAATATTTAAAAATATTTTCTTAACCCTTCAACATTTAAAGTGCAGCGTTTAGTTTTAAAAAAATTATATCTTTAGCTCTTATTCTTTTATCGTCCATTTTTATTGAAGTCCACGTTTTATTTCTGTACACTATAACAGACTGATATGGCCATATCTTTGCAGAATTTTGTTTTTGTATACTTCCTTATATTATCTATTATGCATTATGCAGTGTGACATTTAGAATTTGAATGTATTACTTTCATACGTTTCTTTCGTAAATTACTTCGCATCTAATGAAATTCAACTTTAGCACTTCTTTTGTAATTATGTTGTATATGACTAACTTTGAATATCCTGCAAATACTCCTTTAAAATCTGTAACTTTTATATTTCTATGTGAAATTTTAAAATTACATTCCTCATATAGAGCTACTTGACCTGGATTTTGAATTGTTTGCTATAATCCCTTTTCATAATTGTTTGCGCTATTATTCATGACTTGTTTGTCTGTAAATATTGAAGTATTTGTATACGTCTTCAGGTTATATTTCTATTCCTATATGTACCTCATTCATGTTCATTGTGTGATAACGTCATACATGAATACATTAAAAGTGTTGGTGATAAAGTTCACCTTCGTCTTATATTCCTACTTTTATTTGAATTAGCAGATATTCATGGTGGAAGTGAAATAATCCTGCAGATTGAAAGGGACGATAGGGTACACTTAAATGAATAGAAAACGTATATTACGTTTTATGATTAAATTCAAGGTTAATTACAAAATTACTTTCGAAGTTTCAGCAGTCTGGCAACATCGCCGCTAACACACCGCTCCTTCTTCTAATACAGATGTAAGAGGACAACGAACTCAGGTCTGTCTGCCTCAGTGAACTACCTCCCATCTCCCTATCTAGCTACAATGTTGCAAGCTTATCGCATCGGTCAGTGACTTCAAATTAGTAGTTTTTAAATTAAATTTAAGCGAAAACAGTCCACATTATTAAGATGCGCCAGAGGAATAATTGATTATTTAATAAAATTTCTACAGACATGGGCAAATATCTTGATTCTACTTGCAATAGTTACCGAATAAGAGAGTGTTACACATTTGAGAAAAAACTTTTTTTTTTTTTTAGAAAAGTGCGAACTTTTCACCAATATGATAATACACTTTTTTGTTACATACATGAGATACTCGTTCTAAAAATCTGCAGGGCTAGTTCACATCCACGCTGTATACAAGTGGCAAGAAAGAAAGCAATAACCATACAATCTCCCCCTTCGTAGAGTTACTGTCACATCTTCCTATCTGCATTCCCATAGGAAAACAGCTGTGTATATGCGTGCGTGCGTGCGTGCGTGCGTGTGTGTATACACACAGTGGGCCAATAAAAATGGCACAACATTTAAATGGTTATATTCCAGTAGCTAATGATTTCACTTGAATGTTTACTTCACAGGCAAATTTCAAAGCCCTTGTAGACTGAAAAAGTGCTCTAATATTTATTTTTATACAATTTATTAAACATTATTTTTTATTTTTTGTAAGGCAGTGCAAAATCGATAGTTTATGCCGAACTAAGCATTATGGTCTTACGAGTTCAGCTGGCCAAGCCGTTTGTTGTGCTATCATCATTTGTTTTCTTCCGTTTTGAGTTCTCATTTTGTGAATAATGAGTCGCTTAACGAACGAAGAATATTTTCATTAAGCATTGGCACCAATATGATACTTTATCTGCCCGTCAAATTGTAAGGAACTACGCTCAGCGAGAATGATCTGTTTTTAAGTGTACAACAATTGATTAGCAAGATACGGACATGATATCCCTCCTGAGAGATTATTGCGTGAAAGATCGCATTTCTCAGATTCTCTGATGGTTTTCGGTGGAGTTTGAAATGAGATCTTAATCCTATGGACTATTTTGCATGGAGTCAACTACAAAAGCAGTTTACTACAAAACAAGGATTCGTAATATTGAACATTTAAGACAACTCCTTCTTCAATGTTGGGACCGGCTTGATCAAAGACAAGATATCCAGCGCCATTGGACAATGGAGAAGACGCCTACAAATGGTTGTGCGGGCAAATGGCGGTCACATAACTTTGATTATTTGAAAGATCATTAATTATTATTAATTTTACCATCATTCAGTTTCTGCATTTTGAAGTAATAAATTGTTTTCAAAAATCATAAATTTTCGCATCATTGTGTATTGACCTCCGTAATATTTTAATTGAGCCTCAAAAACACAATAAAAAGTCCTGCTCATCTTTAAAGTCTATTCTTTCCAACAGTGTATTTATTATAAATTAATGCTATGTATTTCCGAAAACAGAGTACTTCTAATTTTGTGCCTATTTGGCCCACTGTTTATTAAGTAAAATGAAAATATATAATACACAACTATTTTATCTGGGACTACCGTAAGCAAAATTCGAAAATAACTCTGCCGAAAGGGTAGGTAGTATAATGACTGTTGTTTCTTTTCCTGCTTCTTATACAAGTCTGAATATCAAAATACCAGTGAAAACACATGGGCGTTTTTATCTTTATCGACACTTCTATAGCAAGCGGAGTGTTCTATCAACAAACAAAATATGTTTTAAGATAGTACGCGTGGCTTCCAGGCATAAGGGTAAGGAGGTCCAATGGTTTAGTTGTGTTAATATTAGTTAATAAGGCAACACACTGCCTCTAAGGGTGCGGTGAAATGGTCGTTAATTTCTAGTGCGTGTTCCGACATTTATTTTGAATACAGTTATGTTCACATTCTACATTTTAGTATCTAAATCAATACGAACGAAAGTAAAGCCGAATGGTTATGTACAAACGTTGGTGAAAACCATCTGACAAGAGACAATAAATTTTATAGCTAGATGTTGTTTCCATATCTGTTCTTCCGGTTAGATGTCGAAGGCGTAAAAGCGTTAGATACGTTGGCAGAATACCAACATTTAAAATTGCATTTTTATGTTGACGATTGTTATGATAGTAATGTTTATTGTATTTCACATTCCCTTTCATACAATATAACTTTAGAAATATGAAAACATTACAGAGTGAATAACTATTTCACATATATGCAGGGCTGCTACTTTTTCTTATATTTAATGTCAATTTTTCTGGGAATTACAGGATTACAATGTAAACAACTTCTTGCCATGCTTTGGTTTTTATTTTCTTGTTATAATTCCCGCTTCTAATGACATAAAAAGTGTTATTTTTCTATTTAACTCATAGGCCTAAGTAATTCACTGTCTATGAAAACTTTAATATTAGACTGCTAACTGCACAAAAGCTAAACTCAACACCATGCAACATTCTCTGAGTTCTCTTGAGCTCAAGCTTATAAATTAAAATACAGCGATGTTATCTACACGATGTTCTTCACTCAGAACATAGAGTAGATAACATTCAAATACAGTCTATATAAGATGTGGTATATCCTCTTCAGTCCCGAATTTATATTTGTTTTTAAATTGAAAAAAAATACATAATCATTCTGAGGTTCCAAAAATGCCAAATCATGTCTTCACAGAAAATCAAATTTTGGGGTAATTTTGACTCTTGATGCCCCAAAATTTTAATTCTAACTTATAAGTCTGGTATAGAAATGTTGCAAAAGTGATACTCTTCATTTCTATCAAATTTAATTATTCAAAAATTCAAAAGTATCCAAGATACTGCAAAAAAATAAAAATATAATTATGTATAGTATACGCTACAGCAGGACTGAGGAGGATATTAAGAGTTAACCGCGCGGTTGGAAATGTTAGCCATGAAATAATATAGAAGATGCGAAAAAAATGTATACACACTTTAATAGCTCATAATTAACTCACTTTTTCAAATTTTTTTTCAAGTGTGACCGCTTAAAATAATGGCTGAAGTCAGACTAATCTTTGAGGAAAGCAAATTCAATCCAAAGTGCTACTGGAAGACTGAGAACATAAGTGAAGTGCCAAGACGGTTTAGAATGGAGTTTCAACGAGATTCACCAACGCGACTCACAATTGCTCGTTTGCGAGATAAGTTTGAAGATGAAGGAACTGTTCAGAATATCCATAAGAACAATTCCGGAAGACCACGAACATCCATCAGTCTCACAAGAGAAAGAGAAGTCTTCGAAAGGTGTCAGAAATTTCCTAGAAAATCTGTTCGGCAAGCGGCTCGTGAGACAGGACTTTCAAAATCGAGTGTCCATCGCGTTTTGAAGCATGCTCAATGGAAAAGTTTTATTCCTAGATTAGTCCACGCTCTCAATGCAGATGATCATGACCGGAGAATTGAACTTTCTGAGTGGTACCAAGCAAAATGTGCGTAGGACAATCAATTTCCATACAAGATTGTTTGGAGTGATAAGGCTACGTTTAAGTTAAATGGCTCAATTAGTCGTCACAATTGCACCTACTGGGCATATAACAATCCTCATGTGACAGTGGAACACCATGTGAACTTACCAGGTTTTACAGTGTGGTGTGGTTTGTCAGCATTTGGTTTAATTGTACCTTTCGTTTTTTATGGTACCGTGACTGGTGCAATTTACCTCAACTTGCTGAAGGAATCCGCCATGCCATGCATCGAAGAGATGTTTAGGAATGAAGAATGGTACTTCCAGCAGGATGGAGCACCTCCCCACTACCACGCGACGTGAGGGCCTATCTTAACGGCCACCTGCAGACCAGATGGATAGGACGAAGAGCTAGTACCGAGTACTCCCCTCGCTTACCGGATTTGACTCCGATGGATTTTTTCTGTGCGGACGTGTCAAGCACAATGTTTATAGCACAAAACCAGCTACAATCGATGAGTTGAGAGCAGCTATTGAAAGAGAATGTGCCCAAATACCAATCGAAATGTTTAGGAACGTTTTGGATTCCATCAGTCAGCGTTATCAGCTGTGCCAAAAATTTGAACACTTACAATGAATGACTGGTTTCTACATTGGTTCACATTATTTTTAATTTTTTAACTTTACTGTATCATAATAATCTTGAACTCTTCTATTCCTTCGTACCTGTCGTCTCGCTTCACTTACCTTTCTTCCCACCAAATCTGAACACACGCTCTCGCCATGAAACAATGCTAACAATACTATCCCATCGCAACTATGCCATCTTTCACAATAGCCCTGCCAAGACTCTGGAATTCGCTACCTGCTAGCATCAGGGACTGTCGAAATAAAATTGAATTCAAACGCAAACTTACTAGGCACTTGGTCAGTAATTGAGACTCGTTCAGACATAGTTTCTTGTAAATAGTTCTTTTAATCTAGCACAAAATATTCCAATATCCGGTAATTTCATCACTATAGAATTTTGTTATTCTAGGTTCAATTTGTAATTCAGTAAATACAAAATTATTCTTTGTTCTTAACTTCTATAATAAAATGTCTAGCTTTCATTAATCAGATAATCTTGTCGTACTTTAATTTTTATTGCAATTGTAATTGTAAATTTAATACTAATTGTAATTTTATTCTTCATATTATAGTTGTAATCCCCTGTTAGAGGGCAGAGAAGGCCTGACGGCCTTATCTCTACCAGGTAAAGAGTGTATACATTTTTTGGCACCCTCTGTATATTAGAGACACATAACAAGCTTACTGGCGTGTGAAAAATGCATCGAAAACTCTGGATTAGAAATGTTTCAGCAAGGAGTTGTCTTTGTATATTAATTCAGAATGTTTGGTAGATGATTGAGTTTGGTGCTATCAACAATTCAGTGGAGTAGAAGCAGCGCAGTTGTTTCGGCTGCAGATGACTTACAACAGAATAAGGTTGTAGCGATATGTGCAGAACATGGCCGAGGCATGCGACAGAAAGAGCAGCCCCGCCCCACATCGTAATTTTTACATGCCTTCAGAAGCCAACCCCTTAGTTGGGGTGACGAGAGTTGTAGATCAGGAGAGAGGGCGGAGGCACAGTTTAAATTCATTGCGTTCAGGAACGATGTTTTCAGTTTTCAAGTGTGAGAGTTTAGCATGCGAGCTCTTATAACCTTGTTCTTATGCACTGTGTATCCGCGGACAGGACTAATACTCTCACGCCAAATGAAAAGTGCTTTCATGAATCATGGCCAAGCAGCGCATTTGTGTTCCCATACGTATAGCGGATCGAGTAGTTTCTTCTGGTACAACTATTACGTCCCGTGGATTCATAAGCAGGGTAGAATTGTAAACAGGTACGCATAGACTACTCGTATGAATCACAGTACAATACAGAAGCTCCATCGTCAATGATGTTTATGTAAAACACCAAGTTACGACTATATTGTGATCTGATTCTAATACTGAGTAAGTTGAATTTTCATTCAGAATTATGTGTTAATATTATTTCAATTTATCAATCTATATTATATTGTGTTTAATTTTGATCTGTATTTTTAAAATAATTTTCTATGTGGGCTCGTTTCTGAACACAAGTTTGTCCCATTCCAATGTCGCTAGAGCAGGCCTGCAGAACTGTAGCTCTTGAGAGCGACTGCTTTCCTCCCCTCTTTTATCCCAACCACCTTTTCTACATGTGCGGTTACGGCGTTCTAGTTACACTCGGCTGCATCAACATTTATTCTCGGGGCGGAAGTCGATCATCCCCAATAGAAGAGGAGTGAGGCTGACGTTATAGTTCCCCTACTTTGAGAGTTCTGTAGGCCTGCGCTAGAGTCCGAATTAATTTAACTTAATTTGTAAAATATACAATATTTATTTCTTCTTTATTTTCTTTCTTTCAAAAGAATACCACCATCAAGATCTACGTTACAGTTGGTTATATTCGAATTTCGGAAGGGCTATTTCAGCATAAGAAATGAAAACGTACTGTGATTTATGTGAAATGATGATCTGTGCTGTATGTAGTGTATTATAAATATGCCCCTGTAATGTCATGTGATGTAGGAAGAACATTCTCTCGGTTTAAACAAATTTTATGTGACGTTCGTAAAAGATTTGCATTTCATAACCTCAGAATATATGTTTTCGTTCATTGCAACGCGTATAGGTTTTTGTATATGAATTATTTGCATATATTGTGTAAAATGTAAATATTGTTAAGTTGCATATTGATTTTTTATTATAATTGTGTCCCTGCAACGTCATGTAACGTAGGAAGAACATTTTCTTAGCTTAAATAAATTTTTTACTGACCATTATTATGGTAAAAGATATGAATTTCATAATCTCAGAATATAGGCTATATTTCGTCCAACGTAACGGAACTGATTTTGTCACATAAATTAGGCCTAATTGCATATATTGTATATAGAGTATTTACAGTTAATGTGTATCATGTTTACTATTATGTATATGTATATGTATATATTGTATATATTATTTCAGTATTATTACCTACCGGTAATTATATTTTCTGTCATATGTAGCACTAATATTTTGTAGAGCGCTAGTTTCGACGTTTTAGTGCGTTTAAAAAGTAGCTGGACAGACCATTTCAATTTAATAGCAATCCCACTTACGGTTGTCATGATACATTATTATGTACTAAACTATACCTTTCGTAGCGTCCTGATGTAACTATTTAGCGTAAGACTTTCAACTCTGAACGGCCAGGATGTACTAACCGATAAATTATCTAACTTGTTTGGGGACGAAAATGCGCTGCATGACCATGATTCACTGGCAAATAACTGAAACATAATTCCTACAGAAATTTACCTTCGAGGCAGGGCATTCTCATTTCAGTGTTATGTTTGAAAACGTTTTCAGAGTACAGACTATAAAGCACCGTAAAGCATCATGGTGAGAAAGAGGATGACTTCGTGAATAGATAAAAAAATCTGAATGTAACTTTGCCTCTTCTTTTTTTTTTATATAATGTTTAACTAAAGACAAAGCAATTGAAGGCCAAGCACGAAAAACGCTTGATGTCCGCTTTCTGTGCAAAAGAAGGTGCTTCTGCCATCTAGTGGCATAACATGAACACGATCATGTGCCTAATGCACGAAACGAATAAAGATACAAGACGTACGAAAAGCCACTTTGAAAGATTACTACATTATTAATTTCACACGAAAGACCTGTTTCGTAGGGTTTCTTCTTTGACATTTGTAGCTTTTTTATATCAATTTATTCTTAAATTTCGGTTTTTCGCTGTATCTTCCTTTATCATATCGCCTTTCTTAATAAGTTTTCATCTGTTCAACTGCTCAGATATAAAATTCCCACCTCCCACCGCGGTTGTGTGACAGCTCTGGTTAAAAGAATCGGATGCCTCTGACGAAGTGAGGTGATTATGATTATTGTGATGATGTAAAATTATTAAAATTCTAACAGTATGCAGTTAGGATAATACTACACCGTCGTCAACCACCACAAATGTCCATAGTTACAATCGACTCTCCTGCGTACAATGTCGAGCACCTCTGCCTTCCTACCTCACTCTCTTTGATTAGTCCTATATCTTTCTTGATTTATAGAATGTGATTGAGCAACCCGTTCATTTCTGCAGCATCCCTAACACATCAAAGTAAAAGTCATTGTTCCAGGATAAAATCACTTTTGTAAACATACAAGGTGGGGCAGAATGAAGTCATGATATTGACTTGCGTAGTATTCGTCCAATAGTTGGGATGGATTGAAGGTAGGGATGGCATAACATAGGTTTGAGTATACCTCGTTGAATAATAGGACTGTCGGGCGTTCACTGTTGAAAAGTTTTTCTTTTTTTTAAGAACGCACACACTTTGACAACACAACGAATATTCAGATGTGGAGTTAGGTCGATTCGTAAAGGAATCGTTCATTCGCATGACTAAAAATAAAAATCGTAGGAATCGATTCGTGGTATGATCGAGTCGTCGTTCAAATGAATCGTACGAATAGGCATAATATCGTAACCAACACGATTCTATTTACTTGCTTGAGGTAACCTGTCAGAGGTCATTTCCGAATCGTGCCGAATGCGCCCGAGGGAGCTGAGGGAAAGGACGTACGTCAGTAGTGTCAGAGTTGTAAGCTCCAAAAGCAGTTGTGGAGCTAGAGTCGGAGCTTGAACTAGCTTATGTTGTGGAAGCACCGGAGCACGGAACAGGCATAATGGAGCGCTCCGCTCCGTTTAGGCTGTGTCTGACAACGCTGACGTACGTTATTTTAGCAAGATCATGTTAAATATCTGATTATGTAGATAACACACTAATACACAGCTTGTAATAAGCATATATTTCTAATTCTTCTGAACAAAATACTATATGTATGATGAAAGAAAGGGACACGAGTGAAAAACAAAATACCGGATTTGTTAAGTATGAAAGGTAATGAGTACGTACCTCAAATTTCTATAGTTAAAAAAGACGTAATGCAAAAAATATAATGTTAACTTCATAAAAATAATAATTAAGAAACACTACCTTCGATAATTTTGAAGTTCAATGAAGGTCATGGTAAATGGTTCATCCAATCAGAGAACCATTCAATATCTCCAATCTCATTCAAGAAATGTAGAAAGTTTTCATTCTACCCTTGGTTTGCAAAGGGAAGAATCGTGTGAGTCGTTCGTTCACAATTGAAAAAATACTTGGAATCACACACTATGGCGAGTTGTGAACGAATCGTTAGAATCAATTAGCAATATATGATTAAATCATTGGAATCTACACCTGAAAGACGATCGTGTAGGCCAACTCTATTCAGGCTGCATTTCCATATTATAAGACATGGATGGGCCCCAGATCGTAAACTATCAACTGACTGTTCGGAAATTTCGAACCACAGCTCATGCAATAGTTAACACACTTACAGGCACGGATTGAACTGTACGGACACCGAAGAATATCGAAAGAGTTCACCGAATTCATATTTCCATAGTTACGTCTTCGTAATATTGACACCGGCAGAGTTTGGTTTCAACAAGACAATAGGCCTAGATACTACTCGGAATTCAATGGAGACTCCAAGATCCGTCTTCGAACATACCCTAAAACATTTCCTGTATTGGTGACATCTCTTGTCCAGCTCGTTCGCCTGATTTCAGTGCTTGTGACTTTTTGTGGATTATTTAATGGGCATAGTGTTTAAAACTCGTCAGAAAATTTAAACATACTGAAGCAGAGAATCAAGGAACAGATTAAAGAAATTCCTTATTCAGCAAGGTGCAGGAGTCCGAATTAGTTAATTAGCCTATATTAGCAAATGTACTAAGAGTAAATATATCCTGACTAATACAAATATATTTACGTCATTTAACTTGAAGTGTACTGAAGAATAGAATAATAAAATAGTTGCTGGAATTGACTGACTTTAGGGCTTCATGAAGCTACATGTCAACTCAGAATGAGAAAACCTGAGAACACGAGTCTGTCAAGAGTTACATCTACTAGGCCTATGTCTGGTTTATGTGGAACTCTGCAAGATACAGTAGCCGTAGGAAGAAATAATAATAATAATAATAATAATATTAATTTATTTATTTATACTGTCAGAGTTAAGGCCATAGGGCCTTCTCTTACACTCTACCTGTTCACAAAGTATACAAGCAATGAAATTTTTGTGTGTTAAGATTGTACAGGGATATCATTTTATTTTTACTTGCATTTTTATTGTACCTGCATTTCTGAATGTACTTCACTCCCACCCCTTCACTAATGTCCTTGCTCCCGTCAGACATACAAACTTACGGCCTCTGTTGCATTCGAAGTCTTCAAGCAGTGAAGTAAACACTGCAGTGTATGGTGTGTTTCATAAATATGATTGCGTTTTCTGTAGAAGAAATAACCTATATTAATAATATCGTACTAAAATTATATTCAAGAAACGATAAATTCAATTTCAGAGAATATGCTTCAAAATGTTTTTAATAACATGCGTACTGAATTGAAGCCTGCATTGTAATGAACGGCAACCATTTTCAGAAACTTGTTTAAAAATTCAGATTAGCTTTTTTTGAATTGAGGTGGCTAGAAGCAAAGGAATGCTAGTGACATTTGTAATAACATGAGTTAAGTGCATCCAATGTAAGAAAAAGTATCTAAAATTTTAGTGGCAAAGGGATATTTTAATCGCATCACACATTAAAATTTAAATAAAAGTTTCACCGATTTTACGAAAGCTTAAATATTTAAACCCCATTTTCTCAAAAGTAATTTAAGTGCACTTACAGCCCTTTACTTATGACCCCCTCAATTTAAATGCACTCTCTATATTGTATGTTAACATCAATAATTAATATGCTAAATAAAGTAGACATTACATAACGAACATACTGTAGCCGCCTAAAAAGTTGAGTTTTTGAAAAAAAAAAAAATGTTACTACTCTACTGTATTTTGATAAATTCCGTAAAAGTGACGATCAAACTAAAAATCGTAATATCGTATTTCCCTACAACATAAATGGATACACTACTTTTCTCTCCTCCTATACCTAGTAAAATGATTTGTTTACATATTGCACTAGTAACATCAAACTCCTGTAATGGAAGGGGGTAACAGTGTTTCCGAGTATAGCCCGGTTAATGTTAAAAATGTTGGTAAAAATAAAGTGATATCCCTGTATAATTTATGTGTTCAATTTGTATAGTTGTTTGTGTGTTTAGTTTGAATAGTTTCTGTGACTATGTTAAGACTGTATAATTTATGTGTTCAGTTTATATAATTTTTGTGTGTTTAGTTTGGATAGTTTGTGTGTGTTTAGTATGGATAGTTTGTGTGTGTTTAGACTGCATAATTTGTGTGTTCAGTTTGTATAGTTTTTGTGTGTTTAGTATGGATAGTTTGTGTGTGTTTAGACTGCATAATTTATGTGTTCAGTTTGTATAGTTTTTGTGTGCGTTTAGTTTGTATAATTTATGTGTTTAGTCTGTGTAGTTTTTCGTGTTTAGTTTGTAAGTGTGCAGTGTAAGCTCTCTTGGATGGCTCCCCAAATGTAGTAGACCTTCAGCTCACCCTACACTACTATAGGAGGCAGTTGCCCTTATGGTATTTTCGTATTTAATATTTCATAATAATGTCGGCCTCGGTAGCGTAGTTGGTATACCTCTGGCCTTCTATCCTCGGGGTTGCGGGTTCAATCCCGGCCCAGGTCGATGGCATTTAAGTGTGTTTAAATGTGACAGGCCCATGTCAGTAGTTTTACTGGCATGTAAAAGAACTCCTGCGGGACAAAATTCCGGCACACCGGCGGCGCTGATATAACCTCTGCAGTTGCGAGCGTCGTTAAATAAGCCGTAATTTAAATATTTCATAATATGGAACAAAAGAAACTAAAATTCCCTATGTTAGACAAGTGGAAGAGATAGATTCGCAATGTCAGGTTTATGTAGAGGTTTCGACAAACGTGGGACTTTACATATCTTAAAACTGAAGACTGCAGTAAGACAGAGAAAAGTGGTATTGTCATGAAATTCACAAAAACTGAGAATTCAGGAAGAAATGCTGGCACTAAGACAATGAAACACTTTGATGTGGACTTCAGTAGTTTTAAAGAAAAAATAATGTAACCATAGTAGTTCTCTTTATATTATTTTTTAGTGTTAAATAGTTCTAATACATTATTTGGATTCTGTTCAACAGTGCCCCATCCCATACATTGGGCAGTTTTGAACATGTTACAAGAGTTTGTTCCGACTTAATTTACATTTGAGATATATGTAATTTCAGCAAATATAATATTCTGAAGTGTTTATTAACTAATGTCTTGTAATTCTGTGCCATATAAAGTTAAAAAAATTGAATATGGATGTGAATAAAAACGTAAATAGAAAAACTGTTCAAATGTGCCCCTTTTCCCTTACTACTATTATTCCTCTACTATTACTAGACCTACTACTATTACTACAATACTACTACTACATCTAACTTACTAGTATCACTATACTATTGGTACTGTTATTATTCCTCAAAAGCGAAGTGTATATATAATGGGACTGTGTTTATTACAGTCGTTAATGTAGGCTACATATAGTATATCCAGTGTATCTTCGGTGTGTCGATATTTCTAATTTGTAAGATTATTTGAAACAGTAGTATCTCATGATCGCACCGGTTTTATTCCGGTGTCCCAATCGTTTAATGAGTTGATTTTTTCTAATCATTGCTTTACTGATATTAGGCGTTGCAATTGTTCAATACAAATAAGATAAAATAAGTGGGAAGTCTCTTTCGTGTACCTCAGTATAGATAACTACAGAGGTCGAACACAGAACCCCATCTTACTCTGTGGTCAATTTATGTGGTCGCAAAATCAAAATGATGAATGCTACGTTTTTTATTCCTAAGAAAACTCGGTTATGAACACGCGCTATTCAACGACTGCTCCCCCCCCCCCACTTTCCGCTATCCCTTTTGTGCGACAGTAAGCTAGAACAACCGCCAACCATTGCAACCATCGATTACTCACAGACAAAAATACACAGAGTCGGGAAATGCTGCGCCAAAATGGAAGGGGCATGGAAAGGGGTGGAGAGGATGCGAGAGAAGTGGCTAATTGCTGTACACATTCATTTGTCACTTCGAATTTCGTCTCTCCTGTGCGATAGGCAGCACGATGGACATTCTCTCTGACCACAAGCGGCATTTCATACAATTGTGCGCACTCACAGAACTCCTAATCAACGTACATTCTTAGCTACTTATTCATATTTATGTGAAGCAACACTGAGTATTCGTTATTTTAATTTGAATTTATGCGAAGTTTAAAGACAAAGTTTCGTAATACTAAAAAGAATCAATTTGAATTTTCACGGATATACAAGTTTTTGGTATTATTGATACCTCAAATTGGTTTCGCGCGTGCCTTCTCTCTATAAGCGTAAACAATTTTTTTTTAAACAATTGGGCACGTTTTGTTTACATCAGTACCTGTGAGTCAATACATGAAAGTGAAGTATATTAAGTCGGCCTGAGTAGCGTAGTCGGTATATCGCTGGCCTTCTGTGCGCGAGGTTGCGTGTTCGATCTCGACCCAGGTCGATAGAATTTAAATGTGCTTAAATGCGACAGGCTCATGTCAGTAGATTTACTGGCATGTAAAAGAACTCCTGCGTGACAATATTCCGGCATTCCGGTGACCTTCATATAACCTCGGCAGTTACGAACGTCGTTAAATAAACCATAATTTAAATTTAAGTACATTAATTTTTATTAAGAATGGAACTTTACTTTCAATTGTCACACGAAGATTCACCGCTGTAGAGTAACGGTTAGCATATCTCACCACGAAACAAAAGAGATCGAGTTCAGATATTGGTCAAGACAAGTTACCTCGTTAGAAGTTTTCCCGAGGTTCCCCCCCCCCTCAATCAATTGGAGTAGAAATACTATTTAACTTTCGGCGTTGGACCTCGAACTAATTTCACTTCATTCATTTCCACTTCATCTACAATTTTTAATAGTTTTAGGTCGAACAGAAGATACACCAGATGTAGTACCATGATTTATATACAGATGGTATCTATCTGGGAGAGGGAGCTCCATAGATCCCAGTGGGACCGAGGACTTTCATAGTGGACTGAGTAGGACCTGGAAACTGTGTAGCTCCCTCGAAGAAATGAGAAATGTGGTGGATCACAATATCTACGACAATGCTATCTTCAAGTTATTATAGGATGTGACAGGATGTAGCTCGTGATTTGTGAACAGTTGGCATCGATCTGAGGAACCTACAGAATAATGACAGGGAGACGGATAGGCGTGTCTGTGAGTACGTGATTCACTGCTGG
The DNA here is from genome assembly GCF_040183065.1 of Periplaneta americana. Lineage (NCBI taxonomy): Eukaryota > Metazoa > Arthropoda > Insecta > Blattodea > Blattidae > Periplaneta > Periplaneta americana. Next base: position 103,074,288 of record NC_091124.1, read on the forward strand.
GTGCTATCTTATCGATTCAGCTACGGCAGCCAAGTCTGACAGAGTCCGCGCGTACAGGGATGCGGTCCTAAGAACTTCAACAATCATCCCATAATAAGGAAATCGACAAAATAAGTCTGGAGTTACAATGTAAGTCTTGGAGCCCTCATAAAAAGAGGGGGGAATGTAACAAGATAGCTATTTTTTACAGATGGAAGCATATAATTTTATTAGGATTTTGTTTGTTTCTACAGAAGGAAATGAAAAATGAAATAATAATAATAATAATAATAATAATAATAATAATAATAATAATAATAATAATAATAATAATTTACTTACAAATGGTTTTTAAGGAACCCGAAGCTTCATTACCGCTCGCCATTGGTCCCTATCCTGGGCAATATGAATCTAGTCTCTATCATCATATCCCACCTCCCTCAAATCCATTTTAATATTATCCTCCCATCTACGTCTCGGCCTCCCCAAAGGTCTTTTTCCCATCGGCCTCCCAACTAACACTCTATATGCATTTCTGGATTCGCCCATACGTGATTCATGCCCTGCGCATCTCCAACGTCTGGATTTAATGTTCCTAATTATGTCAGGTGAAGAATACAATGCATGCAGTTCTGTGCTGTGTAACTTTCCCCAGTCTCCTGTAACTTCATCCCTCTTAGCCTCAAATATTTTCCTAAGCACCTTATTCTCAAACACCCTTAACCTATGTTTCTCTCTCAAAGTGCGAGTCCAAGTTTCACAACCATAAAGAACAACTGATAATATAACAGTTTTTTAAATTCTAACTTTCAGATTTTTTGACAGCAGACTGGATGATAAAAGCTTTTCAACCGAATAACAACAGGCATATCCCATATTTATTCTGTGTTTAATTTCCTCCAGAGTGTCATTTACTGTATACTTGTTACTATTGCTCTCAGGTATTTAAATTTGTCCATCTCTTCAAAGGATAAATTTCCAATTTTTATATTTCCATTTCATACAATATTCTGGACACGAGACATAATCATATACTTTGTCTTTTTGGGATTTACTTTTACAAACTTATCTCTTTACTTGCACCAAGTAAAATTCCCGTACTTTCCCTAATCGTTTGTGAATTTACTCCTAACATAATAATAATAATAATAATAATAATAATAATAATAATAATAATAATAATAATAATAATAATAATAATAGTAATAATAATAACAATAATAATAATAATAATAATAATAATAATAATAATAATAATAATAATGGTTTATTTAACTTGGCAGAGTTAAGGACATACGGCCATCTCGCGTAGATGTGTTACAAAAGTAAGGTAGCTATGTGATGCAAATATGGCCAATGCAAATAATACGGCCACATTACTGTTCTATACTTAATTGATATGATAACCAAAAGTTACTGCTAGTATGTCGAACCACGTGTTAGGAAGTGTATATAATCAGCGACTTTAGAGGGTAATAGCAAAACTGCTTCCACAAGCCTTCCTTGTTTGATTTGTGGCAACGGATTAAGACGGTGTTATAATATTGTTGTCTAGTATTTCCTTTCAAGCAATTGGTAATTATAGTTTCTATATAACATTTAATTACTTGTTCCATACTAATTACAGACATTCAATTCTTTTTTAAAAATGCATTCATATTGAACCGACAAACAACTGATTTTTCGAGCGGTGCTGGATGAAGGTAATACGGCCACATGGATATGCGACTTTGTGCAATTTGTGGTGTGCACGTACATGCGTGTGGAATTTGTTGGACTTTATATATTTGCCACACATATACCCATTGAGATATATATATATATATATATATATATATATATATATATATATATATATATATATATATTCATTTATTGTTTGCTAACTTTGTCATCATTATAATTATCTTTTTCTTTTGAAATTGCAATGTTTTATAGACCTAGTCACAAATTATTTGTGCGAATATTTTTTTGAAGCCAAGAACCATTATTTGCAATACAAACTTCATTAATCCCCTATAGCCTAAATGTTTTTCTTTCTAAAATAACGGATTTTCTTTCTTTTGGCTATATTACCTGGATATGAAATATTATCTGCACAATGTAAGATTTTTCAAAATGTAAAAAAAGCACTCTGGTTTAAAGAAAATCTTGAATTATTTTTCTATGTATAGATAAAGAATCAAACTTCATGAAAACGCACGAATGTTTTATTTAGGCAATACCACAGTCACGAAAAAATTAATTTAAATTAAGGTTGCCATATTAACTTCAGGTACTTTAATTTATTAAGAAAAATTAAATATGTACAGAATTATTTATATCCTAAGTCCTTATGTCCCGTCTAAATTCTACTCCTTAGGAACAGAAGAATCACCACAAAATACTACACGACAGGCATGGCATAAGGAAAGGGAATAGAGGACGTCACGTTTTAACAGAAAAACTTGATGTCGGTGTTCGATTGGCACGTTCACCACGAAAGTCTCTAAGTTAGCCAAGCAGACAGGAGTTAGCTATGGTTAAAAAAAAAAATTGGTCCATACAAAACAACAGAATTACATACCATAAAGGACAGGGATCCTCACAGGAAAATACAGTTTTGCACCTGGTTACTTGAGTCCGTACTAATATACAATTTAAACCCGCAATTAGTGTCCTTTAGTGAAGAGGCATGGTTTCACATGTATGACCCAGCGAACAGGCAAAATAATCGGTATTAGTCAACTCACAATCTAAGACTTATTCATGAAAGTCCGCTACGTGATCCTAAGGTTGGAATGTAGTGTGCCAGGAGTGCAACTAGAATAACTGGCACTACTTTTTTTCGCGAAACAATTATTGCTGCTCGGTACGTATCTTTTCCTGATTTTACTGAAGACGAACTAATGCATGGTGTGCTTCAGCAAGACGGAAGCTACAGTCCATACAGCTCGGACTTCATCATGTGAGATTGCTGACGACTTTAATAACAGAGTAATTAGTTCAGGGTTGTTTCCCGCCTTGTTCTCAGATCTAACGCTCTGCGATTTTTATTTGTGGAACACTTTAAAAGACAGAGTGTATGAATGAAATACCCGAAAATTAGATGAAAACTGCAAAATAATAGACAAGAAGAAAAATAGCCAATACTTCGCAAGCAGAATTGCAACGTGCCAATGAAAATGTGTTAGGATGCTACAATACCTGTCTCGAGGTACAAGGATAACAATTTCAACAGCTTCTTTGAAAAGATAAGTAATGTTAGGCACGTTCACAAAATTGACAAAATAATGGTACTTTGTACGTTTATCACATTTTTCTTGATGCATAAGACTGTGAATTCGTTGAGTCGGTCTGACAATCACCGACCGCTTCAAGACTGGATTGTCTGCAGTTGAGTGGTGCATGCCTGCGGCCCCGGCGCCGCTGAAAGCGAGCCCGGATAAAATGATAGCTCTGTATATATGTATATATGAAGTTATTAAACAATGGAAATATGTTTCATCAGGAAGAGATACAACAGCAATTTATTTTTATTTCAGTTGTTATAGCCCTACAGTTTACTGTTTATCAGGTAGTTTTTAATGAACCAATAATTAATTGAAGATTTTAACTAATTAACTAGAGACAGTGACAGATGATTTTAATTTTAAGGACACCAAAATAATGACTTTATGTATTAAGAATCATGTAAAATGTAAAACAGCACTTAATAATGAAATAATCGAACAGGTGTCGAAGTTTTATAGGATTTAATATATCTTACTATCAGAATGGAGAGGTCTATCAGAAATTAAATAAATTATGATGAATGCGTGGTACTATAGGGAGCGTATTGGCACAGAAGACACATTACATAAATTCGGTAAAGTCATGACAGTTCCAATGCTTAATACTTACAACTGTAAAAGCCGGAAAATGAATAAATAACTTGGAAAACCGAACAATGAATAGATCTGACAAAAGAAAAGTAGAGTCTTGCAGATATGTGATTGCTGAAGCTAGTAGCTGGACATACTCTTCTCGACCATCAGAAAAACACTCATATAAGAAGACAAATACTTACTATTCAAATGATATGATCAAAAATCGGAAATAAATTATTGGTATGAACATATTAATGGATGAAGACACCCTAATATGTTGCTGAGCTACCGTCCAAGAGCATCTAGGGCTATTGGAGGACTTAGAACAAGAAGAAAATATGACTTTCTTGACAACTTAACAGGTTAGAGGGTCTAGTTCATTATATTGAAGCAGAAGAAAAAAAGTCACTCTCGCTTTGGAAATTCATAATAATTATTTTTATCAGGACATTGGAATAATGACGTCCATAAATGTCGGTACATATTCCGGATTAGCACTGTAGTAAAATATCGTTAAGTAACATGTTTGACTATTGTTTCATAAGCAGAAATTTCCCCCATTTCTGGACATCGTGTTCAATAGATTTAAGTTGTGCACCACTAGGAGAGATGGCGGTGCAGAATTTCTAATCACTACATTGTATAGCAATATGCCAGGGTTAAATTCCAAATCTCTCCGAAGTGCATATGAAGAAAGGCATATATGTCACTATTGCCAGTGATTCGTCTGTCGAACCAGAAGCTTGGCGGTCCCCTTGGTGTATTCAATCGGGGTAGGCTACGTGCCGGCACCTGGTTTCCACTTCTTCCTTCCGCATCTTCATCATCTCTCATTTCATACACTACACTTACACACTCACCCTAATACACGACATAACTCTCCACAGATACACATCATGTTCAGCGTGGCCCACCGAAGTGGTGTGGAACTAGAAAATGGGTCACAATCTTGCTATCTATCCGCAATACGCGGATCCCAAACCACGTAAAATGAAGTGGGTAAGCATTGGATACATGCATACTTAATGGGCCAAAACTCAGAAAACATTTAATACAAGCTAATACTTAAGTTGATATGTACAATGTTAACATTCATTTAAAAACAACTGAAAATCAATTCCTCATATAGTCCAAACCCTATGTCATTTTGGATGTAAATTTAAAATTTTTTAAAGGGAAAGAGGTTACTCGCAATTGGATGGAGACAAACTACAATAGACCAACCAACATTTTGAAAGAAAAAGAGATGTTTGCATAAATCTGTTGTCGGCTAGATTACTTAACTAAGAAAAAATCAAGAATGCGATATCTGTACTCTCCTGCTGTTTATAAGCAAAATTATTTTAATGAATAAATTTTGCAATATTAACTCAACTGCTGGTATGTTATTAAAAGTCGGTAATTTTTTTATTATTATTCATAATATATTTTGTAACAATATAAATGTTACAATACTTTCTGCTTAAAGTATTCAATAAATAACCAAATTTACTTCAATGGGGAATATCTCGAAAACATGTTTGTCGGTTGGTCTCTTATTGCGTAACTCCGTCCAATTGTGTGAAATATTATGACAAAAGCAATGGTGGACTCACTTAAGATATTTTAATTATCGTAGGTTATATCGAACGTAAAATGAAATTTTACTGCATTGCGAATTCACTTTTAAGTATAATATAACGTACATATTATAATGAATATAGTTTACAGTGTTCTATTTTTCGTTCATTACATTGTTGTAATTATGTGTAATTCTCCGTTTATAAAAACTTGTTATTTCATTATTTTTGAAAGTCGTTACCAAAAGAGAAATGAAGTGATATAATTCTTCATTGTGATGAATTAAACCATACTAATATTGCAAAAGGCTTCCAACGTCACCACCTTCAACATGCACCTGTCTGTCATAGCTCTGTGACGAAACTTATCTATAAATTTCGTGATGATGGAAGAAATGTTGTCCGAGAAGAGCAAAAAATGAGTAAATTTTAATTGTATTATGATATTGCTTTTAGCTGCAAATAATTAAAAGAAGAGTAATCGACGGGTATCAAGTGGATATAACGTAGTCAAACCTCCATTCCATCTATTTTCCATCGAAGCAGAGGAATATACTACAACACCTGAGTGAAGATTATCCTGACACACACGAATTTAGTGTTTGGGATATGGTTTATTGACGTAGCTATCTTTTATATTAATGAAGAAGTAAATCGACAGTAAGCAAGATACCGGTCTGAAACAAACCCACATGGAGTGATACAGTGAACATGTGAACCTACATCGAGTGATACAGTGAACATGTAAACCCACATGGAGTGATACAGTGAACATGTAAACCCACATGGAGTGATACAGTGAACATGTAAACCTACATCGAGTGATACAGTGAACATGTAAACCCACATGGAGTGATACAGTGAACATGTAAACCCACATGGAGTGATACAGTGAACATGTAAACCCACATGAAGTGATACAGTGAACATGTAAACCCACATGAAGTGATACAGTGAACATGTAAACTCACATGAATTGATACAGTGAACATGTAAACCCACATGAAGTGATACAGTGAACATGTAAACCCACATGGAGTGATACAGTGAATATGTAAACCTACATCGAGTGATACAGTGAACATGTAAACTCACATGAATTGATACAGTGAACATGTAAACCCACATGAAGTGATACAGTGAACATGTAAACCCACATGGAGTGATACAGTGAACATGTAAACCCACATGGAGTGATACAGTGAATATGTAAACCCACATGGAGTGATACAGTGAACGTGTAAACTCACATGGAGTGATACAGTGAACATGTAAAGTGCTGGAAAATAAACCGTCTGGTGTTGAATTTGAAACATCCGCATTTTTGCGCTCTTATTCAGTGGGGGAAACTTGGACGCTAATACTTACTTGAACATTTTACAAGAGACTGTTTTGTCAGCATTGGTAATTGAAGAATTCAGTAGTTATCACCAAAAGGATGACGTTCTACCTAATTAAATTATACATGCAAGGAACTATCTGAACTAGCAGTTCCCTGAAAATCGGAATGGACAACATGGACCAATTAGATGACCAACCACAACTCCAGTTTTAACACCGTATGACATTTTTCTTTGGGAATCTGGAAGAGTTTGTTGTATGCAGAGAAAATTCAGAATACAGAACATTTAAAGGACCGTGTCATTCACGCTGAAGCGAATGTTACTCCTGAGATGCTTCTGCAGTTTCTTCTAAGTGAGGACATCTACGAATTTGCATTGCCGAAAGTAGATATCATATTAGGCAGGTTTTAAAATGTTTGTTTGATATTATAATAGTTAAAATTTAGTATTGCAATGAAACTGATTACCCATATCTCAAAAGTGATCCCGTCAATCATTTTTTGACAAAATTTCACACAAATTACGGTGACTCCATGACCTCACATTTGATATTTGAAAGTTGCATCACTGATGGAAGAGAGTTTGAGTTGTGTCTGGGCAGTGTGGAAGTGAAATAGCCTTGCATATTGAAAGGGAAGATGGGGTACATTTAAATGATAGAAAACGTATATTACGTTTTGTAATTAAATGCACGGTTAATAAGATAGTTAAATTTATAAGTTTCAGCAGTACGACTATATCGCCGCTAACACACTCTACTCGTGATACAGATGTAAGAGGTTAATGTACTTCGTGTGTCTCGATAGGTGAGCTGCTCTCTGCCTCGACATTGTTGCAATCTGATCGTATCGTGCAGTGGCTTGAAATTAGAGATTTTTAAAATTAAAGTTACAAGAAAACCGTGCACGCTATTGAAATACGTCAGGGGGATAAATTATTCTTTATTAGATTTCCTATCGATATGGACAAAAAAACAAAATCCTACTCGCAATAGTTGCCGTATAACAGGTTGTTAAATATTTGAGAAAAATCATACTTTTCTGAAAAAAAAACTATGAACTTTTCACCAATATGATATTATAGTTTTTTGTTACATACAAGATGACCTATTCGCTCTGAAAATATGCAAGGCTATCTCACTTCTACCCCGTATAACTGATTGGTGGTTGGGTCTTTGGTTTTATGATAAATAATCATATCTATATTAACCTAACTTGAGTCATCAGATACATAATAATAGTGTGACTTGAGACTTCTGATTAATCTGCAAATCCGTAAGATTATGGGAACATCGGTGAGGATAGAAATTTTAATGTCAGATGAATTACATTTTACTAGATATTAACGTATTTTTCCAGATTTAAAGATGAGCGATAAGGATAAAGTTTTAAGTACTGGCAATAATAATAATAATAATAATAATAATAATAATAATAATAATAATAATAATAATAATAATAATAATAATCATCATCATCATCATAATAATAAAACTTACAAATGGCTTTTAAGGAACCCACAGGTTCATTGTCGCCCTCACATAAGCCCGCCATCGGTCCCTATCCTGTGCAAGATTAATCCAGTCTCTATCATCATATCCCACCTCGCTCAAATCCATTTTAATATTATCCTCCCATCTACGTCTCGGCCACCCAAAAGGTCTTTTTCCCTCCTACCTCTTAACTAACACTCCATATGCATCTCTGGATTCGCTCATACGTGCTACATGCCCTACCCATGTCAAACTTCTGGATTTAATGTTTCTAATTATGTCAGGTGAAGAATAAAATGAATAATAATAATAATAATAATAATAATAATAATAATAAATTATCATATCTGATTTATGTCAAAATCTTACTCTAGAAACAAGACAAACGAAAGTATGAAAAATATGTAAATAAGAACTTTAATAAAAGTAGTGTAAGGTTCTATGCTCCTTCGAAAATTGCTGTTGTAATGATGTTAATTGTAGTGTAACTTTGGTTCACTGGCATATGTATACTGTTTAGAAGTAAGTCCTAAAATTTAAATACTCTATTTTAAGTTATGAAATGACAGAACGAAAATTCAAAACTATTTTAAGATGTTAATAGCGTCTAGTGAATTTTAAATTACATGCATGCACTCATAAACATACACAAGCGTTGGTGCGTGATAATCGCTTAATTTATTAGTATGCTTTAATTTACATTCATAACAACGAGAACGAAACATATTTTTCAGTCGCATGAAATATTGCAAAATTGCATGCATCGCCGTATGCTCTTGTTTTATTTAATAGCAACTTTAGAACAGTTACCACAGAACTTGATTTACATCTCTCTGTTTACTTGAAAATTCAGTGATTAGTCTATACTGATATTTCCACTTTACTAATGTTATTGCCTTTATTACATTTAAGCACTTTGAGTCTGTGCTCTAGAGAAAACATAGAAGAAGAACGTAATACCCAGCGCTCAACATACCGGTGCAGATGGTGTCGGCGTACGTCCTAGTGAACTCCAATCCCTGAATTTAATTTTAAGTCTACAAAGGTATAGTTTCCTTGCTACAGAGCAGGACAGCTTTCTTTCCTTCTGTATACAAAATGAACACTTGTCCTTGCGGTATCTGAGTTTCTGGACTTACGGCCTGTCACGCAGGTGGACCACTAGGTTTCGAGTCCCGGACAGGTGTAGGATAATTTATTACACGATCCAAAATAATATTTTTTACGGACAAGGTCTCCGTCTTGCAAGGTATTAAGGTAAATGGTGCAGAGACAAGCGAATCTTAGTACACCCAGTTAATATGAGTTAGAAATGCGGTTAGCTGCGGTTTAGAATAAAAGTTTTTTAAATCATGATGCAGAAGTGGGGAAGAGAGGGGTGGAAGCATAAGGAAAGAGTTTGTTCCCTCGTCCATAATCCTTGGTCTTCAATGACGTATCTCTGACGTTTTGTAAGCACACTGAACACATAATTCTTCTCCTCCTACCATGTCCAATGACGCAAGAGTTGAAAAGAAAGGGATAAGTTACGTGTTCCGGCTTGTGACGCCTGACACAATTGTAGCACAGTTTTGCATCCCTGTATTAGATGGACATAACATTACAATGATGATGATAATGATCATAATAATAATAATAATAATAATAGTAACAATAAAATTAAGCCTACTTACTACGATGAGGTTTCGTCTCATTGATATTGTTTCGGTTAAACAAATTAAAAAGAATTACTTATATTTAACTTTCTTTACTATAATATAAGACTTACTATTTACTTTACAGTAACGTGTTGAAAAAAGCGCTTTTAACAATCGTACAGGCTACTAAATATTTTAACAGAGCTTGTTATACGAGCTACAAATATTGAAATTAAAATCTCGAATAATGCAAGTACTCTTGTTTCTTTAGTCTGCATTAGTTAATAAATTTGTTCATAATACTGTATATTCCATGAACACTACGCCACGCGTCATAAATATTCATGCTGAAGTGCGTATTGATAAATATACTGAAGAGATTACAACAATATTAAGACGAACAACTTATGGAATATTCTATTTGAAAGAAAAGTATTTAAAGTAAAAATACCTAGTGTAATATTCTACGCTTTTTCTTTTGAAACCGTTGATGTAATGATTATGAATCTAGTGTCACTGTTGCAAAAATATTCGACGGTTTTATCTTGTCTTTTCATATCTGATCAGAGTTCTTTTAAGTGTCGCCAATACAACTTCCTTCGAAATTAAGAGAAGCTACGTGTTTTATATTCCTTATCTGTGTTTGTAACTACAATCTTGCCCATACGATAACCATTCGACATCGAAGACGAACTCTTAAGAGCTCTTTTGACGTCATAGAAGTGAAGGGTTCGTTGAAAGCTATTTACATTACTAATCGCTCATAAATTAAAGTATATTTTTTGGTACAGAAAATAAAATTATCTTCCTTAGACAATATTAAACGGGGTCTATAACTAGAATTGCAGAATCGGCAGACGATATGAACTTCTTTTTATATATTCCTGTTCCATTTACTTCTCGAAGATTATTTAGTATTCGTAAATTATGGAAGCAGCATGCTTTTGAATAATCTGACATGAACATAATTTACTGATATTAAAAGACTCTCCCTCAAGATGAATACCGTAAAAATTGAAATAACGTGCGCCAAGAGCGCTTGCATGCTTGTATCAAATGATTTATATCATTTCAGACTGAATGGAACTAGGCAACACAAGCAGGCAATAGCAGGACTCTGTCTGTGCCGATAACGAGATGAGATAACGGTACAGATCTTCCAGAACCAATGGGAAATATTTTTACGTGAAATCGTGGTTATTACTTTTTTCATGCATATAAATTATACTGCTAAACCTTCAAGTGATGAAAATATTGACAAATATATTTCTGAAACAAATGGAATGGACCAATACAAGTTGATTCAATTCTGCTAATTATATGAACACCATAATATCAGAAGTTATACAAAATACCTTACCGGTTTCGAACACATGTAATTTATGTTCTGTCAATCAGATATGAATGAAAATAACACTAATGTAAAGAGAAACTCAAAAAGTTTCCGTTCCACTCACATTTTAACATACGATGACGCAGAAATATATTTACTTCGGTACATCATAATAATACGAATATATGATATGCGAAAAATAATCACAATGATTTAAGACGGCGCTTATTCCGTCGGATCCCGGCCATTTAGTCACTCATAACGAGTGCACCTCAGCACTCATGTGGACATTGTCCCACTGTCATACATCTAAGACGCAGTGCATGAGGGTAGGCTACTAGAGGGAACCCATGAGGTGGAATTTAATCTGAGAGGATTCGATCCGACATCGGGGTGGGAATCCGGTGTGGCTTAGTGGATAGAGCGTCAGCACGTAGAGCTGAAAACGCGGGTTCAAATTCCGGTGTCGGAGAAAATTTTTCTCCGCTCCACTCATCTTTCATCATATGTTGACGCAGAATATCTGCACAGAAATATCATATGTACTTCGGTACATCATAATAATATATCAAAAAGTTTAGTTGTGGCAACATTGTTTCCTAGTTGGTAACATGGCTATAATAGCGCATATAAACAAATTTGTTCATTGTTGAGGCTAAATGGCTGCTATAGAGGACATAAGCTTGATTTTTATATGAACCAGTCAGTTATTAATGTGCAACGGCATTACCGAACAAAGTTTGGTGCAGATCCAGCCAGTGAGCCTACAATCCGTAAATGCTACTCTGATTTTAAGGCAAGATTCTTTGCAAGCGATTGCGATTTCATCCGTACCGACTGCAGTTGCTGCAAGCCTTAAAACCAGAGGACAAAATGCTACGAAGAAATTTCTGCGTAAGTATGCAGACTTTAATTGAAAACGATGATGAATTTATTCGTTTCGTGGTGTTTTCTGACGAAGCCACTTTTCATCTTTCTGGTAAGGTTAACAGATATAACGTCAGAATCTAGGGGTCGGACAATCCGCATACCTACGTGGAACTTGACTATAGGCTTGATGTGTGCCGTGTTACCAAGGAGAGACACATTGAACATCTTTAAGGTAATTAACTAAACTTTTTGAGTTTTATTTTTCCATTGGTATTATTTTCATACAGCTCAGATTCATAAAACTTAAAGTACATAAAAAGAGAGATATTCATTTCTTCGGAATATAACCAAACACAATCTTATTACTCAAACCATTGAATAATTTTTTAACTATAATTATAAAATTTGCTTAAAACACACATATTTGTCATGGAAAATGGAGTTCGTTTAATGTCAATGTCGTTTTCAGCAACATAGTCTAAAAGTGATTTTAATTTAGAAACTGGAAATATACCCTCACTTATTAATAAAATGCTGAGAAGAAACTGCCTACTGAAGGATGCACTGGAAGGAATGGCAAACGGGAGAAGAGTTCGGGGCAGAAGAAGATCTCAGATGATAGACGACATTAAGATACATGGATCATAAGCGAAGACTGAGAGGAAGGCAGAAAATAAGAAAGATTGGAGAATGCTGGGTCTGCAGTGAAAATCCGCTCGTGGGCAGAACACGTATGTATGTATGTATGTATGTATGTATGTATGTACAGTATGTATGCATGTATGTATTAGTAAAATTTAGAATAATGAAGTGAGTGTTGAAAGTCTGTTTTACATGACAGGGTTCATATTTATAACCGAACAGCAAAGGTGAAGTACCACAACGCTTTCGGAACCCGGATTAATTTCATTTCAATTCATTCTGGTCATTTATATCTAATTTTAATGTAATTAAATTTATTTTATAAGCCCTATTCATAATTGTATCCTGTATGACTTGTTGAAGGAAATATCTTCGACTAACATCTAAACAACTAAGTTTTTTTTCCTAACTTTGTCAAATTTCTTAGTGAAGTCTATAAAAGCAATGTGTCTCTTAGTTCTACTCCAGTGATTTTGTATTAAATTTTTCATTGAATATTGCTATCACCAAAATATCTTCTCAACGAATCCCTTTCGTTTTCTCTCCAGTAGTATCGGTATGTTAAGGTTGCTTCACAATAAAACGGGAACGGAAACGACAACGAGAACGAGAACGAAAATACTGTTAAAATAAATATATTGACATTATATCCGTTCTCGTTCTCGTCGTTTCCGTTCCCGGTTTATTTTGAACCAACCATTAGTAGCCCAGAGTCGTAGCGTCAATCATGCGTAGGGCTTGTATTACGAAATGCGCTCTGGTTCGAGTCCTCATGGAGAAGGAATTTTCTCTTGAAATTTCAGTTACTGTATGGGACCAGTATACACCAAGCATCGTAATGAATTTGGACATCCATGTTAGACAGAAGAATTCGGCTGGGTGGATAATCTTGCTAACCACACGATCCATCCGTTGTTGTTGGATGATCATACACCTTTGCTGAGGCCAGCAGCCGGCTAGTTGGCCTTGTGCTTTCGTGGATCGTCGCGCTACGTATTATTATTATTATTATTATTATTATTATTATTATTATTATTATTATTATTATATGTTATTATTATGCAATAGTTTTAATAGAAATAAGATACTCAGTTTTGAAACTATAAAGATTAGTACGTAGACTGTGAGAGAACACTGACAACCATCCTTTGAATAGCTTCCGTCTAAATTTCGGGACTTATTTGAAACATTTTGATTAAAATAAAGAATTTAGGTTTTCCCTATTTGGAATATATTGCAATTGCCAGTTCGACAATTTCCCTGGATTTGGACTTCATAGTATAGTAAAACGTGCCTTAAATGGACCCTTCAATAAACGGAAATTCGCCTTAAATGAAAATAATTTCCGGCCTTCTGACTTTAGAGCTGAAAAATATGTTAACGCGGAAACGGAAATAAAATGTTTATATAGGCTATGGAAAATTTCCCACGTTTTAAAGTGTATCGCTTAGAACAATTTATACTCTACAGAATTTTGTCTTGAAGTTGGACATCCCTTGTTACCATAAATAAATCATTATATTCAAGCATATTCATCTGACTTGGAACATTTCATGGTCGATTACCGCCTACAAGTTCAAACATGTGTACCTTCCTCTTTCGATATGCTACTTCGCAGCTTTCCTTGTTTATTGTCTTGCTTACAGAATTTTGTACTGTAATTGCCTCTTGATTGTTACGTATTGTTCTTGTCAAAAGTGTAAACTATGCGCAGAAAATCCTGCTTTAGTACTGGAAAAAATAAAGATGTGAATAATGTTGTTCTGTTCAGTACAATGCCTGCGTATGTTGCATTATAGTGTTAATACCTAAATCAGTAGAATATTTTCTTTCATCTGAATTATGTCCAGGTTTCTTCTCTAGTATTTTAACTCATCTATATTAAATGGAAAACTAGCTATAGCAGAAAATTTTTCCGGCCCTTTGCAATTCCCTGTAAGTTAATGTAGAATACAAATTAATCACGCTTAGAAGAATATACACAGAGCTGCATTCGAAATCATGCAAATCAAAATATTCTCCGAGCATCGTATTAGCTACGTTGTGTGTAGCGGCATTTAATTAGGATCTTGTTCGCTTGCTTCAAGATTATTATTGTTTTAACTGCTGAAATTATTTCGGTAATAAAGTTTAATTCGATTAAAATAAATAGCGAGGGACACCGCGAAATGCTTCTTGTAATATTCTCATTTGCTTAGTCATCAAAACCTCATCATTGTGAAGTAAATATTCTTATTCTGTTTCATTTTAAGAACGCTTTCAGAAAACACATCAAAGAAAATTACCGTAAGTACTCTTACGAATGTTCTCTATGGGACACTGCATTTGTTTTGATATAGAATAGCTGGATTAAAATGTAGTAGATGCTTGTTTATTTTATTTTAGTAGGTTATTTTACGACGCTTTATCAACATCTTACGCGTCTTAATGAGATGAAGGTGATAATGCCGGTGAAATGAGTCTGGGGTCCAGAACCGAAAGTTAACCAAGCATTTGCTCATATTGGGTTGACGGAAAACCCCGGAAGAAACCTCAACCAGGTAACTTGTCTCGACCGGGAATCGAACCCGGGACACCTGGTTTCGCGGCCAAACGCGCTAACCGTTACTCCACAGGTGTGGACAGTAGGTGCTTGTTCTGAATGAATATAATAATACCATTATTACTAGTAATTACTACCTTAGTGTAAGGGACTGTACATATAGATTCTATTTTCTCGGTTATTATATTCAGAGACTGTTATTGTAACATAAGTACATTTAAACAGAAATTCGTCGAGCAAAATATTGTAGTTACTATTCAAATTTTCATATAAAGAATAAAATATAATTCCCGCATTTAATATCCCATTTAAGAGAATGGTTTTAAAATCCAATTCTATTTGGCTATGAGCGGTGGAAAATAGAAGTCGTTGAAATAGTTGGGAAGGCTCTCTTCGCAAGGGAAGAAAAGTCGGGGTTGTAAGTGCGCTGACCTGAGGTGAGTTCGCATGTTTTTCTGTTGTCAATGTGATTTCTTTTATGAAATGTAGACTGGAAGTTAGAACAATTGTATGTATTCCATAATTTGTGACATAATCTATAACACAACATTTGGACACAGATTAAAGATGTCAGTGCCACGTCTGGAGGTTATTTGTATAAACATATTATATACCTATACACTTTAAAAATAATTTGTTGAGAGAAACAGAAATAAGCTAAGTGTCATAGTCACTTTCCTACTTACAGAAACTATATATAAAGTTCCCTAAGCGGACAGATCGGTACAACTATCCCTATTCTTATCATTAATGAAATTCATCATAGAAAGTAATCTTTCCTTTTAGCTTTAATGCGTTCATGATCATCAGACTGAACATTTCATTGTATTTCACTATAGAATGAATTTTTCGATATTTCTGCAAAGAAATCAGTATGCAATATTGCACCATCTAAGATACTTTAAAACAAATTTCATAATTTTGAATAATTATTGTTTTGGATTAGTAATTATTGGGAATTTTTTTCTATGAATTTATTTTTAAACATTTTAGATTACTTGTCTATCTCAAAACTTGATATATTAAATTCCTTTCTTCTTTTGACCTAATGCTAGAAGAATAGGCCTACTCGTACATGTAGAGAATAATCAAAATGTTATGTGTACATCACCGATTCTGTTTCTAAAACAATAAAATACATCACATTGAGGACGGAAGAACTTCTTTTTCCTCGGCAGATTTCAAACCTACTATAAAGTAAATCCATGGCGCTACAGCCCTAAAGGGCCAAGTCCGACCAAACGGCTGCTGGCCTCACGTTCACATGCCGAAGCAGAGGTGGAAGATCTTCCAACCAGAATGGAGGTATCGTGTGGTTGGCACGATGATCCTCCCAACCGTTATAGCTGGTTTGCTGAACCGGATTTTCGCTACCTATCGTAGCTCCCCAAGTGCATCACGATGCTGGGTGGGCACCAACGCGCATTCCGTAACGCGAGTCCTAGGCAGGATGCCTTAGTCCGCGACGCCACGGCGCGGGACTCAAACCTACTATACGGAAGCATTAAATTTGTGACATACTCTTTGAATCCCCCATATCCAACTTCGGAAAGTCATACTACAGAAAGCGATTATAAAGTGAAATTGTCATGCTATATGGTTAGTGTAATGTATGTATGTCTGCATGTATGTATGTATGTATGTATGTATGTATGTATGTATGTATGTATGTATGTATGTATGTATGTATGTATGTATGTATGTACGGTATGTATGTATGTATGTATGTATGTATGTATGTATGTATGTATGTATGCATGCATGTGTGCATGTATACATGTGTGCGTATGTATGTATTTATGTATGTACAGTATGTGTGTATGCATTTACATTACAATTGGGTATACACCCGATGGCAGTGATATATGATATACAATAATAGCATTACAATAATACAATAATTACAGAAACAAAAATAATAAAATAACATGAACGTAAATTTATTTGGAACTATAAATAAGTAGATGTAAAAAACCTAGGACTATAAATAAAAACTATTCTATATCTTTGTATAAACTACCAATATAGTTTCTTCTTAAGGATGGAACTTTAAGTGTATAATAGTTGTGCAAATTCACTCATAAATATTAAATCTGAAAAGACACATATAGTTATTTTCTCCATACTTCACGCAATAGTACAATAAAATACCTTCTGCATAGTAGTCACTATATTAGTTATGAGTAGGTAATGTGCGCACAGCCATCATGACCTGTTTTATGTCAAGGGGAGCAACTGTTGCACATAACTATGCGCATGGCGTGGAAGGGTAGAGTTTAATTTTGAAATGCATATCAATTACAGAACTTTGGGGTGTAAATTGCGTTTGAAACTTTGCAAATATTCCAAATAATTATTTCCCCTCGCTGAAGTTGAAAAAGTTGTCATTGTTATTATGGTTTGAACAGGGAAAGGCCCTGTGAGAGGGAAAAGCAAACCGGGAAACCTCTCCCTCTCCCCCACTTTCGCGTCACTCTCCACAAAGTAAAATATAATGTATCTCATGTTTGTCGTTTAATTCACTGTGATAAATTATTGCTTTCCAATTATATTGTTAATGTGTAGTAAGCTGACGTTTTGCGACTTTTAGTTACAGTTTCAATTCCACAGACAATAAGAAATGTACAAAGGTAGGGGCATAAATGCTGAGGGCTGTTAATAATAATAATAATAATAGTAATAACTGTTATTTTTATTACTATTCATTTAGTTGTAGTAATAATATTATTTTGTATCCCCTTGTCAAACACTGTAGCGGATTATTTGAGACAAATTGTGTGTTTCTTCACCAGTCATTTGAGGTGCAAATGTACATAGTATAAGCAATAATTATAACTAATTGAATTTAAATGTCTCATTCTAACTGTCGTCTATGACAAATAGTTATTTTTAAACCTAAGTTATAGATTAATTGAAGTGCAGACTAGATAACTCTGCATAATATTAGGGATGATAAAATGGGAATACACAGAGCAGTATGTCAACTGAAATACAATAAGTAAATAAATAAACAGATAAATATATACAAATAAACGGATATCTTCATATTATCTAAAAGAAACATTCATCTATTAACTGCACTTTACCTCTGATTGAGGTTCTGGCTGATATGTACATCTATTATCAGGCAGTACATCTCACTTGACGATATGTGTCAGAGGAAGAATAGTTGTCTGTATGCATCTGAAGTCTGATTAGTGGAATATGTAGCTAGTCGGTCATAGCTATATGCAATGGATGGTGAAAGGAACTGGTCACTATAACTCATTTCTTCCTGGCTTAGTTGCCTCATGAGTGATCCCTTATTTGTATTACTTGTGAGGTTCAGACCTATGTTCGGACAGTTGACTAAACGACGACGACAACGACGACAACAACAACAAACCTGCACTTTTTTTTTTTCGATTTGTCAACACTTGAGTCAGAATTATCAGCGTAGGAAGTCGACACTTGAGCTTCTCATTCTTCTAAGCTCAAAAAAATCGATAACATGTAAGAAAAATCTTAACATATATTTCGCATTCTAGTTTACAAAGTATTCAATACGTAGGAAATAAATTTTAAAAACCTTAAACTTAATATTCTGCATTTTATTTTATATTAAATTTAGCAATTGGACTATTTTTGACACAAATAGTTTTATCTTATAGGCCTACTCATTTTAAAAGCCAAACTTTTGATATTTTCAAATAAGTGGTTATTTATGAGCATGAAATATAAGCAAGATAATCACACTGGGACTTTAAAAATCTCGTAATATTTTATATTCCGTCGTATAAGTATAATTTAATTCTATAATGTTCACGAATTTTGTAATATAACTTTAAGAGAAAGCTATATTTAGGATAATATGATGTCATACAGTTAAATAAATATATAAAAATATTTGTATGTATAATTTACCTTAGTAATAAATGGTTTTGTGATATAGTATGGAATGGAAGTGAACACAACTTTACAATTGAGTTTTTCAATTCATTTTGAGGAAATTTTCAGATATATCTTTGAAATTCAATTAAGTGGATTATTACTTTTCCGTCACTGACTTAACATGCTATATATAAGGTACAATTCCTTTATATTACATAATTAAATGTTCGTATTAACGTTTTCATCGCTCTTAATTGCGACATCATCAGATACGTTTACTGTTATACAAATTACAATATCTTAACCTTTTCTTTCTGCATTACTTTTGAATATCAATGTCAATAGAGTTAAAAACATAAATGTTAAAATATCAAGATTTAATATATATTACATTACGGGCCTTCATTTATATGTTTGTGATCTTATTAAAATATTTTTTGATTAAAATGCAAATATTGAATATAATAAAATATATAAAGACTTGTTTACAATTTATGTACATACTAGGTTTGTTTGATACCATATAAAAACTCTGCTGTGTATTATGTTGTTGCATGTGATCATAATGTTATATTGTTATTAATTAATATTATACATCTTGATTACACAACTTTTAACACTATATCACTTCGGAATTTGTATGATAAGAACTTTGTGTTAAATATTATTAACGTACCTTGTTAACATGTTTCGACCTATTTTCGGTCATCTTCGGAACTGGTCGTTGTTGGTCTTGGCGCCTCTTGTTTCCTGTGTGGGTGCGTTCGTAGTGTAGAGTCAAAGAGTGTATGTGTTTTGAAATTCAGTTGCGCAACTCAAACACATACACTCTCTGACTCTACACTACGAACGCACCCACACAGGAAACAAAAGGCGCCAAGATCAACAACGATCAGTTCCGAAGATGACCGAAAATAGGTCGAAACATGTTAACAACGTACGTTAATAATATTTAACACAATAAAGTTCTTATCATACATATTCCGAAATTAATATTAGTATATTCCTAGCTCTCATCCAACAAACACACATATACCTCGTATAATATTCTCATATAAAACTAATGGCAACGTATTACAATATTCCACACCACTTCTAGACAGACGACAATTCTTAATGAGGAACACAAAATATTACTATGGAAAATTTCTCACCGTACATAATTTTACTACACTCCTTCTAGACAGAAGATCGACGTCAAAGACATCTCTGAATACTTTTGATGATATCCAAATACTACGCCACTGCCACTAAATAGAAGAAAACTCAACAAATAAAGCAAAAATATATATTCAAATCAGGAGTTATTTGCATTACTAAATACATAACCATATTCATCAAGCACACCAACGTTGACTCAGAACTATTAACATTCACATTATAATACTAATACTATAACACATTAAACAACATAATACACAGCAGGGCTTTCATATGATATCAAACAAACCTAGTATGTATATGAATTGTAAACAAGTCTTCAGGTATTTTATTATATTCAATATTTGCATTTTAATCACAAAATATTTTAATATGATCACAAACATATAAATGAAGGCCCGTAATGTAATATATATTAAATCTTGGTCTTTTAACATTTAAGTTTTTAACTCTATTGATATTGATATTCAAAAGGTATGCAGAAAAAGTGGTTAACATATTGCAATTTGTATAACAACAAACGTATCTGATGATGTCGCAATTAAGAGCGATGAAAACGTTAATACGAATATTTAATTTAATATAAAGGAATTGTACCTTATATATAGCATGTTAAGTCAATGACGGAAAAATAATAATCCACTTAATTGAATTTACAAATGAGGTAAACTAGATCTTCTTCAGAAGTTCGTACAATATAATAAGGTAATGAAGATAAAATATTGTAAGGCGTAGCCACTTTAACAAGCTATTTCAAGAAATTCAGAAGGATAATGTTTATTCCTCTTGTATTTTCCATTTTCTTTACGTCTGAAATATCTATCTATTGAATATATTACTTAAAAATCATATAATTTGTTTCTTAATCGGTTCTGAGTCTATATAGCGACGTTGGATATTATGGTTATGATTTCTTCCTAGATGTTCTGCATATGTAATCAATAGACTTTAACAGAGTATGCCACATTATGGTTTTACGAAAAAAAGTCTTACCTATTAACGTTTATATTAATACAAATATTTTCCTAATATTATAAATAGTGACTATACCTATAACTATAATTTTTATAAGTATTTTCAAACTGATAAAACCAAAGGGATGTTCATTAGGCATGAATGCAAAATTAAAAAAAAAAAAAACTAAATACTTAACTGCTGGTTGCTTCATAATGTCGAATACCAGCCACCGGCGTAGCTCAGGCGGTAGCGTGTTTTCTTGCTGAACCGGAGTTGCTCTCGGGCGTGGGTTAGATTCCTGCTTGGGCTGAATACCTGGTTGGGGCTTTTCCGAGGTTCTCCCCAACCCTAAGATGAATGTCAGGTAATCTATGATGAATCCTCGGCCTCATCTCGCCAAATGTCCTCCCACTATCACGAACGCTAAATAACTCAGCATTTGATACAGCATCGTTAAGTAATCAAGTTAAAATATCGAATACTTGCTACAGTACTTAAGTCTTTGGTTTTTCTTAACTACTTTCTTACCTATTTACAAATAGCTTTTAGAGAACCCGGAGGTTCAGTGCCGCCTTACATAAGTCCGCCATCGGTCCCTATCCTGAGCAAGATTAATCCCGTACCTACCATCATATCCCACCTCCCTCAAATACATTTTTATATTATCCTCCCATCTACGTTTCGGCCTTCGCAATGAATCTCCGGGTTCCTTAAATGCCAGTAAGTAAGTAAGTATGTATGTATCTTTACAGAGATGTGCAACTTAGCCTTGAATATCTATTTCAGGAACAACTTGTTGTCTGCGTAAGTAGTAGGTATGTAGTTGTAGCCTTCTAAAACTGTTCGTCCACACAGCCGATAGTTCACCGGAGCATACACAGCTTTGTTTAAATGACCATCTGCTCATGCCACGCGACCAACATCTAGTATGCTATAGTAAATGTATCATTAACCTTACGTTGACGTGACCGAAACCTCCAGGCCTGCAATAACTAAATAAAAACCTTCGGGTTTTAATTTACTTAAAATACGCAATTTTTTGGCCAGTATGCATGCATGATAAATTAATAAGCAATAAGCGTTTGAAAATGGCTTCAAGTTAAAATAATGTTTTACAATATAAAATGTGGTCACTCCATCATAACCTTGGGCGTATAGCCGACTTGTTGCGCATACTGATGGTAATGACAAATTTCAAAGTAACGTGAGTTTTTAAAATAAATATAAAATTATCAACACGAACTATATATTGATAATTACATATCTGAACAATATTAACACACAACAAATATGAAGAAAGCAAAAAATGAATAATACTATTTAAGTAGATCTGAAATTGTACAGATCAGCATTGACACAATTATTTCTATAGCAATGTTTGGCTCACTGGAAACACTGTAAAATGACTCTTAAATGCAGCTCCAAGCTTTGAGTTTTCGGTGCTGACTGAAAGCTTAATAATAAGATAATCTTACGTTCTGATGGCGATGCTTGCAGGAACGAGAAAGGTAACTTACCTGTAACAAGAAAGAAAAAATAAATATTAATCAACTGTAAATTATAAGAGAGAAAAACATAAATAAATGAGTAATATAGGTCTATTATATTGAGGGCCTCATTCCAGATGGGCGTATCAATAAATTCAGGGTTATTGAAATATTTTAATAGCATATAGAATAATCATTTAAGAATTACAATTGGCATGAGGAATGATCAAATAAAGTACTTTGTAATGTAAACAAGGATAGGTAAACCTATTGAGTTTTTAAATGGCTCAAATGTACCGGTAAGTTGCAGTTTTGTCCATACGCTCTTCTGGCATGATGCCGTTCATATAATATTTTATTATTCTGAATGACTTCAGAGGAAACTGAACTTGACTACTCATTTGAAATGGTAGACATCATTAATAGACTTCATTAAACACAATGTGTATAACTTATTAGCGTTTTTTATTTGTTATGGAGGTTTTGATCGGAACCTCGCAGAGTGAAGTTGATTGCGAGGTATGGTGGACTGATTATAATACAAGAGGAAATGGGAGAACTCCGAGAAAGTCTCCTCCTTTTTCCACCACAAATTTCTTCTTAACTCAGGCAGGCATCAAACCCGGTCCGTTCAGCAACGGACAAGGCTGGCAGACTACTTATATTATATTATCCTCTCTCATCTAAGGAAGTATCTTTAATGTTGGAACCAATGCCCAGTGTTAATGATGGCCAAGTCCATAGAGCATTTTGGAGGAAAAGAAAAAAATTATTGATATTATTACCAGACAAATGCACAGAAACTGGATATTTTATATAATTAAGTGATTTATGACATAGAATTAGTGAAACTAGTTTACATGGATTTAAAAATGTAGTGCTTAAAATCTTAATTAATAGTTTAGCCGTAATGAACGAAATTTTAATAAGAAACTTAATCTTGAAAGTAATTATATTAATTTATCCACAGCACGACGGACATAGACTCAATATTGTTGTTAATAACATCATTTCAATAGCCACTAAGTCCGCATGTCGAGCAGCAAAGGACCATGCAACATTGATTTATTTTCGAAGGCCCGTACACACCGCAGCCTATTCGCATCCAACTTGGCTGTCATAAGCTACAGTCCGGGTCAGCTTATTTAATGCCCTGAGAGTGAAACCTAACCATTTTTCCCCCTATTACTACATATGCTAGTGGATTATAGTGATTTTCTAGCTCTCAGCTTGAACTTTTTTTTACCAACTACGTTTCAAATTTCGGGTACTGACAAATACTACAACTGGGAATTATTTTCTAACTGTTATGTTGGCATCAATAACTTCGGTTTGCAGTAAAGTAAACTGATGAAAATGCAAGTACCTAGGCTTGTGAATTAATCATAAATTAGTAATACCGGTATTAATATTAACATCAATACACAATTCAGTTCTATTTCGTTGTGATTTCTATTCAATTCTATATTCAGGTAAGTGTAATTAAATAAGAAATAGCTTATAGACCTACTTCGTATGAAACATGTATGTAAATATATTGACATTTTAGTTAAATTCTTTCGTGTTTAGATTTTTATTAAAATGTCTAGGAGAGGAAATAGCATGGTAGCGACTTCTCCAAGAAAGAAAGTGCTTGAAAGTATTTTATGTTATTCATTTTAAAGTGATGTTTTGTTTTCGGAATTCGTACTAATCATTTCAGGTGATCGAACTACATTTTTAGGTTAGGTCTCGTGAATCGTTAACTGTTTAGCTAAAGCAATGAATTTCATGTTGCCAGAAAAAATAAATTTGAATGTTAGATCATACTAATCCTAATTATCAACATAATATGCGAGAATTACAGAAGGAAAATATACTATTTCATAAATTATTGAATCATGTAGAAAACACTTCGCAACATACAGATGAGATGTGGTAGACCTAAATAAGTAAGACATGTAGTTACTGCATTATTATTATTATTATTATTATTATTATTATTATTATTATTATTATTATTATTATTATAATATTAATACGTAACATTGTGATTTTTTCCCCTTTGGTGTTAACTGGTATTACTTGGCAACACTGAACAGACGGCCAAATTAGGCTTTTAGGAACTACTCTTACGTGATCCTCACTATACTCTATGACATTGTTAGTCTATGGGTAATAAGAACAGTCTTGTGATGATTAAGTTCTGTACCTCATATAAAATAATGAAGAATGATCCTTTCTCTATCGAACTTACTTTGAAGACATTAAATTTCTTCATATGTTACAACAGTATTTGATACCAAATTCGTTCATTATTTCCTTAAAGTTACTTTCTGTTAGAAGAAACACCAATACTGACAGCCAGTTGTCCCCGGCGTTTGAGATGAAATTATTCTTACTAAATGGATCCTTCCTTTCCAGATACCGTGATTTGTAGCCCTTCTTTATAACTATAATTTTATGACTAAGCATATGGTGACATATTAAACATAATATGGCGTTTGAAGTGATATAGGAGCTGGTAGAATAATTGTTCGATGTCTTTTTTGATAGGCTTACAAATGGAGAACATATTGATAATAATTTGCAATCTGTGGGAGTCTACAAGTCAAACTCAGTTAATCTTATTTATTCAATTATAATTATAGTCTACCACCACGATTTTAAGGGGTTACGTACAGCTTACAACAGTAAATTTTTGGAAATATTCAACATTTTTTTCCTCCATTACTGTACCTTGTACAATAATGAAAATTAGTATGTTTGAAACATTGTCCTTGTGCTATATGAAAAAAATATTTTTACGATTAAAAAAATTATTTACATTTTTTTTCTAAATTCAGTTCACTGTGCAGTGATGAAGCGTTTTCCACATAACTCAAAAACTATCCAACATTCTATGTTTAACGTTTTTGTGTCTATTCATGCATGTCATATCTACCTTCCATAGATTGTCTGATAAAAAATTAATTAATTTAAAAATGGTCAAATATCAGTATTTTTTTCTAACACAAAATAAAAATATTATTTATTATTTATTAAGGAATGTAGTTGATATTGTAAACATGAGTTTACATGTTGAATAATTCTAAAAATTTTACTGCTGTGGCTGTACCTAACCCTAATGTAGTTGATATTGTAAACATGAGTTTACATGTTGAATAATTCTAAAAATTTTACTGCTGTGGCTGTACCTAACCCCTTAATTGTTTAGTTTTGAGCAATATAGGCCTACGATTTATGCGATCGTATTTATGATAAGTTTGTTATTTCAATAGCTTTTTTATTCTTACGCTGCATTTATCACTTCTTCATCGCATAATTATAAAAAAAAGAGTTGTTTAGAAGTTTTGAAATAGAGAAAGTTGTATTTACTTACTTCTCATTCAATTCTCAGAAGGAACTGCATGACAGTAACTACTACTACTCCATTTACTTTCAGAACGCCATTTATGACCACGAACGTCAATTTATTGCAAGTGCCCAAAATATGTACGTTGGAAAGGACGGATCACATTAGCAGAAAATTACCAAAGCATGTTTATGAAATAGTTAAATATTACAATTACGTTTCTTTAACTATGTTTGACCACTTGGGATATTCGCACATTAATATAAGATTGTTTGATATATTCGTGTTCTTAGGTTTGGAACTGAAAAACAAATACAAATTAAAACGCATTGAAAATAGGCAATTTTTAGATTTAGCCTAAGTATTTAATCTTATTTTACTAGCACAAAACATAGCAATAGATCGTCAAAGCCTGTTTCACTCCACTTCTTCTTGAGATGCCTCCCAGTTCTTCTTGAGGTGCCTCACACATTCCTACTTGTTAACATGTATGGGAAAACCTGTCGTTTAAAAATATTTATATCATGTTTTAATGCTTCCTTGAAATTTCATTACAGCTCATTCCTAATCATTTCACTTTATTTCTCTTGACTATGACGGGATTAATAGTTCTCTCAATAGTCATGTTTGAAAGGTTCAGTGCCATAGTGCCAAGCGCCATTTATTAAAAACGGAGAAAGCAAGGGTTAAAGTTAAGTGAATCTCATAGTTTAATGAAGATTGACATATCATTTAGTTTTAATGTGTA
Organism: Periplaneta americana; assembly: GCF_040183065.1. Classification (NCBI taxonomy): domain Eukaryota; kingdom Metazoa; phylum Arthropoda; class Insecta; order Blattodea; family Blattidae; genus Periplaneta; species Periplaneta americana. The sequence continues at coordinate 103,101,090 of NC_091124.1, forward strand.
TACTTTATTTTCCTTGCTATATTTATTTATTTGGTTATTTTAGACGCTGTATCAACATCTAAGGTTATTTAGCGTCTGAATGAAATGAAGGTGATAATGCCGGTGAAATGAGTCCGGGATCCAGCACCGAAAGTTACCCAGCATTTGATCGTATTGGGTTGAGGGAAAACCCCGGAAAAACCTCAACCAGATAACTTGCCTCGACCGGGATTCGAACCCGGGCCACCTGGTTTCGCGGCCAGACGCGCTGACCGTTACTCCACAGGTGTGGACTACTTGCTATATGTTTCCGTTGAATTATAATAATAACTTCATTTTAACCCTTGCTTTCTACGGTTTTAGTAAATGGCGCTTGACCCACCATGGTTCTGAACCCTTCATTTGTACGAGTACGTTTAAATTTGTTTATGTTTATATTTTTGTTACTACAGTTTCGAGATTACAGTGCGAAGTCTGAGAAAGGTGTCTCTGCTCTTTTCATCTTCAAAGTAATATTTTGTCACTTATATAGGCCCTTTGCTCAATATTTTTTTGCTGAGTTGTCGTTTCTTTAGATATTAAAATTTCAATAAGAATGAAGTGTGAATATAAATACAAACAAGTTAATGAGAGAAAATACAACTATCGTAAGTATTCAATGTGAATCCTTTCTAAATAATATGTTATATATATTTGAATTAAGTTTTCATTAAGTCTTGGGTTGTAATGAGTTTCCGGGCTTGTGCCGCGTTGTCTCAGTTACTAGAGCTAACGTTTTGATCATCCTACTGCGATCGACCTCAGAGCTCTCAGATTATTATGCTGATCGAGTTAAACGCACCGAGAAACAAAAAAAACGATCGAAATAAAAATCTTTCTGCTATTGTAGCTTGTGACTCCAACAGCAGCCGCGGAAGTCAACATTTTATTAAATCTTCCTTTTAAAGTAAAGAGAGAATTCTGATTTTGCTACATGAGGGCCAAGTAGTAATAATGACATTAGATATAAAAGGAAGTTAAAATGTGCCCCAGGAAGCATGAATGACTGCATTTTCCACTTACACAAATTTTGCAAATTCTGCCTGGTGTCGAACCCGTTTCGCTTATTCAGAGATCATCAAGGCCTAAGGAGTGAGAAACAATCACACGGGCCTCACTGTCTGCTACACTCCATTCTTTAGCAGAGGGCGTCATGAGGTTTCTTTGTTAACGTGGAGTGATTATGCTCCCTTTGCAATTTAATAACTTGGTCTGTTGTTTTGCGTGATATACAAGCTCCGCTACTGTCAATCTTGCTAATGAGCTTCACCGATCTCCGTCGTTAATTTGTTTGCTCAGGAGGGAACGGCGCAGGCGCGAGTAACACATTATAATGTAATCCCGCAATCTCAGCCGCCGGCGCTAAATAGAGATTAAAAAACCGGCTGCTACTGTCGAAGTACGTTTTTACGACTCATAAATAAAAATTAACATTCGTTGCTTTGAATACGAATGAAGTAACGCAATTAATGATTTAATAAACTTACCAGCGGACTGCTCTTCGTATTTATGAACTTTTTCGTTTTGTTTCCTTTTTATCGAGCCTTGCACGGCAACTTGTTACCAATAAATTTCTGTTGGATTAAATTGAGCAGAGAGCTGAACTTTGAATATTGCAGACAGTCAGTACAGCGCGGTCTATCTATATCTAAACTTTGCCTTTAGATATAAATATTTGAGTTTCTCTTTTGAAAACAAAATACAGTGGAGTTCCTTCGTTGTTTATAAATGGGGGTAAAAACTATTAGCCAATCAAAGGTCATTTAATACGTTTGTACGTACTCTCTACTACGTCCCTGGTCTTCTGTGCCCGCCCTACCTGGGCGGTGCAACCATTGCCGAGCGATGAACTCAGTGACTAGTAGAAAGAGGACGTGGTGTATCCAGCAGTGCGAGTACAAACACTATCTGCTGTTTTAGTTAATACTACGTATTACTGAGGATCTTTTACTTGTCTTTAAGCGTTGGAGGGAACAAGCAGCAGATTCTCTACAAATTTCAACTTAATTTTTTTGTCTCATTAAGTGTATTATGAAAGGGTATTAATCTAATGACTTAAATATATTTTTGTCATTACTATTAAAAGAATTATTTTATTTAGGGGAGTTACCACTGTAATTATTTACACTTATACTTGCATGTGTAACTAAAAAATCTTTTCCTTATATTTCTACGTATACATATTTAGATGCAAATCAAGCTTTCAAGTATAACTCCCCGTAAAGTTGATTTGAATAACTTCGAAGGAAAAATTGTTCCGAGACCGGGTATCGAACCCGGAACCTTTGGTTAAACGTACCAACGCTCTATCAATTGAGCTACCCGGGAACTCTACCAGACACCCATCCAATTTTTCTCCTCTGTATCAACTTTACAGGGAGTTATACCTGAAAGCTTGATTTGCATAATACACGTCACTGTTTGTTAACAGAAAACCACAATTTAAGTCACACAGAGTTAGTGTGCACTCAATGTTGGTTGCTTGACGGTTGTCAGCCCACTTATAGGTCTGTGGATACAGAGGGAAAAATTGGATCGGTGTCTGGTAGAGCTCCCGGGTAGTTCAGCTGGTAGAGCGTTGGTACGTTCAGCCAAAGATCCCGGGTTCTATACCCGGTCTCCCAACAATTTTTTTCGAAATTATTCACATATTTAGATCTAAAATAATTTTTATTTGGGTTTTTATTTTCATGTATAAGTGAAAATAAATTTCTATTTTCTTCTTTACTGCATCTTTTGATATCAACGATGAGTAAAGCGATCAGTAACGTATTGAGTGGTGTTCTTGTAGTGGGCGGAGTCACCTAGCTTTCCAAATTAGAAGTTCCATAACAGAAGATTCCAACGGAGGTACTCCACTATACATAATTTTAATTTGGCACCGAAATAAGGATGACAATGTTAATTACATACAATGCATGATCGGCTTGGTTGGCGCAGTTGGTACAGCGCTGGCCTTCTATGTCTGAGGTTGCGGGTTCGATCCCGGGCCAGGTCGATGGCATTTAAGTGTGCTTAAATGCCACAGACTCATGTCTGTAGATTTAATGTCGTGTAAAAGAACTCCTGCGGGACAAAACTGCGGTACACCGGCGACGCTGATATTAAAACCTCGGCAGTTGCAAGCGTCGTTAAATAAAGCATTTCCTTTTACAACGCATGGAAATCTTAATATGATGATACAACTTTTTCTTCTTTGTTCCTCAAGCCGTTGAATACAAGCTACCGGTACCAATCGGCGAACTCCAGTTCGATTCCGATTGGTCCTCCTTCCATATACGTGGATGTACTTATTGTATTTTGTTTTTTGTTTGTCCTGGTTATTTGAAGTATTGCTCTTCATCCATATTGACACTAAGACGAGGAAGTCCTGCTACTAATGCAGAGCCAATAACATACATAAAATAAAAGACTTTGTAGGAACAGACGGAAAGATAGAATGCCAGAAAGAAGAAAATTCACAGATGTAATATCAAAGATCCCTCGTACTTCGAATATCATAGATGTTAAATAGGTATGAGTATTTTCCTCAGAATCCGACATTGGTTTTGTAGCAACGCAATGATTCCTACAAACTTTACACCACGTGGCATTTCATGAGCCGTCATTTATACTCGTATAAGTGATAGCCAATGCACATGGATGTAATTCAAGGGCTCCCTGCAAAAATGAGGTAGTTCCACTTTTACAAAGTTGTGGAAAACTACAAAAAATATTCTAAAAAATAAAAGTTTTAACTGAGCATTTTTCCCTTTTCAAAGAACGTTCAACGTATCTAGGAGTTTCATTTTATCATTTAATAATTTACTATAATCAGCAATTTGGGGGGGGGGAATAAAAAATATAAACAAATAATGGAATTACTCTCTTTCTGCAATAAAATTGGATTATAATTGGCCTTATTTTGCACTAAACTCACAATTACTGTGTCAAAATAAACTACAACACAAGGCATAGCATATACAGTATATATATATATATATATATATATATATATATATATATATATATATATAATATACACACAGATTGAACCTAAGTAATGTCATTTATTTCAGGGAGTTATTATTTGCGGTATTTCAAATAAAAAAGTTTAATAAAATTTTGTTCGGTTTTGCTTCCTTTTTGAGATAAAAATTGTTTTATATGAAATATTTCATAGCGTGTTTTGGAAAAGCTACTGATTTAAACCCGAATATACTCGGTTATTTTAAGAGATTGGCGTATTATGATAATAAATTATTGAAAGAATTTTAGTTTTGTCATTTAAATTTGCAGAAATTTGATTCGAAGAAATATAGCATTGTAAAATTTCTTTGCACACCGAAAAGTTACTTTTTTCGAATAAAATTTCTGCACATTTAAATGTACTGTATATAATATATTGCTGTCTTAAAATGACTGTGCATATTGGGAATTAAATAAATTGCTTTCCCAAAATACGCTGCGATATGTTTCACATAAACTAATCTTCATCTCCAAATGGAAGCAAAACGAGCAAAATTGTATTAAACATTTTGTTTCAAATATCTCAAAGAATAACCCCTTGGAATCAATGACACTACTTACGGTTCACTCTGTAATCGCTCCAGGAGCTGCCTCCTTTTTGCAACGAAACATTTGGGAGCTCAGCTACAATTCCACTGCAACTAACTATCAAATGCTCGGAATAACACCGTTCTTGCACTAAAAGGTCGGGCATATGTTTAGTATGTGAAACAAGCAAAACATTAATTTCATCAAAAAGTGGAGTCGCCCCTTTTTGCAGAGAGCCCTTCAATTACTTTACTTATGTTTCACTGCTTCGCAAATCCAGTTGTCCGTCAGTCAGATAGATGACGACTTCCCTGGATGATAGTGTGAGATTTCTGTTAGAAAGACGATGTTACTTCATCCTTCTTTTACCAGATCTCCATTACAGGCAACAAACGCCAACGTAGGGAAGAGAAATATAGAAGAGATCAGAAACCATGGTTTTGTACGCCACGATCCTTCTGAATACGACAAAACTAAAGTGAAACATAGAGAGAAGAGAAAAATTTTGCAGTAGAAGTAAAAGGTAACAAAGTTTAGTGATGATCACAAATTTAAAATCAAATCTAGGCAACAGAGAACAGATATCGGCATAGTTTCATTCCTAAATAAAATATAAAAAATTGGAATGGGCTAGCTACAGTGACTTTTGAAGGCTGTCCTTCCCTAGGGGAATTTAGAAGTTATTTATAGAGGTTATATAAATTAGCTAATTGTGTTTATATGAAATTAATGAACCTAATATCATGTAAATAGGATGCGTAATTAAGTTTATGAGTAATTACTTATGATGATACGTAATTATTTAATGTCTAATTAAGTTGATATGGAATTAATTAAGTTAAAATGTATAACTATTAAGTTCAATTTAAATAATTAAATTGATATGTAATTAATTATGTTGACTAGATTGGTTTACTTTAAATAATAGCTTACTTTACTTACTTATCTTAGTCTTATTATTCTTATTGCTGTCTTATTCTCGTATTGTGATTATTGTTACTTTTGTAAAGTTTATGTAAATGTTACTGTGTTAGATTATGTGATAATCCCACCTGGGTAATAATAAATACAATTTTTTTTCTTGTTAGGAGAGAGGGAGGGAACATCCCACGCACTACGACCTGAGGTCTATTGTACACCCCCCCCCCCCACCGACATAACCATTTGACCGCCTTAACGACCGGTCCCTACAGCCAACAGAGTCCATGTACCATTGCTGCTTCGTTAACCACCCCAAGACTCCCTTAACGGTCCGAGGCGGAAGTCCTCCTCCGAGAATGTCTGCCCCGGGTTCCGTTGAATACACGGAGGCCGGTCGAGAGAGCCAGCCGCCTGTAAAACCAGAAGAAGTAACGGGATGATGAATGAACGGATGATAGGGGAGGAAGGAAGTAGCGAAGATGAGTAGGGTTCCAATTGCCTAATAAAGTTACCTGATGTTCATCCATAGGAGTGATGGAAAAACCGCGAAAAAACCCAGGTAACTCGTCTCAACCGGGAATCGAACCCGGGCCCGCTGAGTTCGACTTGCTAACCCCTCAGCCACAGTGGTGGACAATAAATACAATACAAATGAATATACTAAGACAGAGTTCAATAAAAGAGGTTAAGTTATAAAAATTAATGAACATGAGCCAAATCCCATGTCGACAATAAAGATACTACATTAACGGATTTCCCAGAGATCACCAAAATAGAAACTATCTGCAAGGATAAATGCTTGCACAACACGGAAAGTTCTAATTGATATTAATGAAATAGACTGGGAGTCTGACATTTAAGAGGGAAAATGACTAGTTGGAAAGAAGAAGAAGTGTAATCATGTAACTACATCTGTACTATTATGTCATTTACGTAGCTACAGACTGCTTCACGTGTTTATCAACTTCACAAAGAAATGAACCGTCACGACATGAGTGGCGGGCGGGAGGCGCCGTATCCATATTTGTAGCAGAGGAGCAGGTAGTGCCGGTTGCATATATTAAACATGACCTGCACCGCGCGCTCGCTTGACCGAATAACCGACCTCGCCAAACTCAATTAACAAAATTGAATTTTCCAGCTTCCCCTAATAAAAATTTAAACACACGAAGCCGCATAATTGGTGACTAAACAGCAACTGCAGGAATGAATGCATGCACGGGCCTCTGCTAATTCAGGCTCAAACAAACAAAATGACAATTTGGCCGCTACAGTGCGTACAATCCATTGTCACTGCAGCGGACAAAAAAATCGCGTTTCATTGCATATTTACATCAATAGCCGGCGGTCATTGTCAGAACGCTGCCTTCACATAACAGGACAACTTCGGCGTGTATCTGAATCGCCTAGCTAATGAGACTACCAGCAAACCTATTGTAAATCTGTAAACCTTGGTGCCATGTACGGTGTTCAACATTTATTGTTTACTAGTGTCTATTGCAGAATTAGGACGTATCGTTTGCTAACACCTGGAGCGTTCCCTTTTATGCAGAAGTTGTAGATTCAATCCTTTCTACTACTACTACTACTACTACTACTACTACTACTACTAGTGTTATTATTATTATTATCATCATCATCATTATCATTAGACAGCTGAAAAAGGTCAAATAAAAGTCATGTTTACGGTTTACAAGTATTGTACGTATAGACTATGGCATGAGGTGTGCACGCATCCCAAATAAGTACAACATGGTACCGTCCGCAGAGAGCACCACGTGAACACCGAAAACAACTGCCACTCTGCGTTCTCAGTCAGTCCTCTTCCGTACGTGAATAGAAAATATTGAGATATGGAAACATATTCTTCATTTGTGTTCAGTTAAGTAACAATAATGCCGAAGACAGATGTTAAAAAACATAGGATGTATTCTTTGAAACAAGAATATGATGTCCGCATTTTTAGTAGCGATACTGGTGAAACAATTAAGTGTCGGTTATGTATGTGTGCATTAAAAAAGATAACAAAACAATCGATAGAACGTCACTGTAATACACAGAAACACATGAAAAATGGTGCTCGTATGTTAGGAGAAAATAAGGGTTCAAGTTCAAATTCCGCCTCAAATATGAAATATGACTTTTGCCAGGATATGTGTCGAATGATAAGTTGAAATATTCCATTCCAAAACGTTGAACAATCCTCACTTTAAAGGGTTTATAGGAAAGTACACAAAATATGCCATTACAATAATTACATCAACGTTATAACCAATATTCAGTGATTATTCCGTGTGTCAATTTACATTCCCCCCGGCCTATACCTGCACGCGCCTCTAGTGTACCTACTGTGCTTACGTAAACAATCACCCTCTGACGAGACAAACTAATCGCGTTGTAGTTACCTTCACATCCAAATTACTTTCTTTCCGCTGTCTAATCATCATCATCATCATCATCATCATTATTATTATTATTATTATTATTATTATTATTATTATTATTATTATTATTAAGTTTCCTGGTTAATTGACCACTGAAATTTTTATCGTATGAATTTAATGATAACGTGGTAAAACGTAGATCCCTGTGTTTAATTTTGTATACAAAGAAAATCACTAGTTAGGTTTCTTCAAATTACTCTTGCTTTGTCTGTAATAAATGAGTCGTTCGGAGCAAAAGTGGTGTAAGTCAAAATTAGTTAATGAGGTTTAAAGTAAAATTTCTGTAAAACACAGAGCAAAGTCGCAATTAATATGGCCTTTTTGCTATCAATTGACTATTAAATTAATTGAATATTAGTTGCTATTTTGCGCTGTATTTTACAGAGTGTTTACTTTAACCCTCATTAACCATTTTTTGACTTACACCACTTCTGCTCTGAACGACTCAAATGCATATTTCTTATCCTCATAGGTTCAGTCACCTCTGATTGAGGTTCTCACCGACATGTAGGTATGTTGACATGTAGACTGACATCTATTATCAGGCAATACATGCCACTTGACGATATGTGTCAGAGGAAGAACAATTGAGGACATGGCCCGAATAAACGCGTTTACTGCTATACGCCCCTTTTTCGATTATTGCTGAATTTGTAAGTAGGGTGTCTGCAATACATTGTAGTAAACTTTTGTATGCATAGGTTCATTACACGCGACAGGGACGTGTTTTGTTATAGTGCTGCGCGTGCATCAGTGTAACTGGGAACTCCAGCTTGTTCTAATGAGTCAGTCCAAGCAGATAGTTCACGAGTGTGTCTCTTGTGCTACACATATACCATGTCTGAAAACAAAGGAGAAAAGAAAGCTGTGGACAAAACATATGAAAAACAGAAGAACGGAAAATTAACAGAAACAGTGGCAAATCATGCACGACATCTAAAGTAACTCAAATAGCAGGAAAATCATTTGTTTCGATAAGAAATTGTTGTATTAAAATTTATCATCACAACATGTCTGAAGATGATCAACAATCCATTTTTCAATTATTTTGGGTTATGGGTGCTAAAATTCAACAAGATTCCTCACTTGTGTCCTGTCTGCAAAGGATGGACCTTCCAGATGCAGAAATACCAAGAGCTTCTGTTTAGTCCATCTGGTGTAGTTTCAGCGCCAGCCCCATACTCAATTTACGTTAATATCTAGAAGACTCTAGTGCAATTGTTTGAGATGAAGACTTCGACTTCACTACAAGTGAAGCCAGTACCTATTAACCCCACTAAGAAAAAGGACGTAAGAAGTCGCTATCCATTCTTAGATGAAGAAGGAAAAGTATAGTATGATAGTATTTGGACAAATTACAACAGCATCAACAGCAGAAGACAAGTCTGATGACGCATGATAACAAAGAAAAGAAGAAAGAAAAATAAAAAATAAACATATTTATATTTATACATGTTTAAGTTATATATACTCTATTTTCTTTAGAGTGTGTAATTATTGAAGTACAATAAATGCAAAGGGAAGATATGATTTAAGAAACTTTGGTATAATTCATGTAAAATATTATGTCCTTCACTAAACCAGTTTTGTAGAGATTTGCAAGTTTGTTAAGCATTATTAATTACAAATAACGTTGTTGTCGGAAAAAAGACGTATAAAAAGTTTCAAAACCACTTTGAAACCGGAAAAATCTTGACTTAATCCGTGTGTAAAATTTGATGATGTTGATGATATTATTTCTACTTGTTTGTTGACGAATGTTCCAAACCACGCCATCTATCTCATTGTAATAGGATTATCTTCCCTTGTTGTAACACATTTGTAAGACGTGAGTGTTCCTACATTATGAGAGTTGTGAAACTTCCGTAGTTGTCACGGGTGGTTTTGGGCGAAAATAGAATTTATTTCTGGAGTTAATATTCAAAACACATATCAAAGTAAAGTAATTTAAATATGTAGCGAAATAAAAAGACGAATTATACTTCTCAAGGTCCCATGCAAAATTTTACGGTTTACGTAGGCCCTAATTAATTTTTGCACTATTAATACTGATCCAAAAAGGGGTTTCAAGAACCTAAACGGCTGCAAGTATCGGATACATGACTGACGAAGAATATGAAATATCAATGTAATATGTTGTAGTCTATATTATTATAATATGCAGCTATATTTTTTATTATTTCTAATATTGTTTTATTATTTATGAAAATTGGGTTTCAAACGTTGTCAAAGCTCCCTGTGAAGAATGTAGCTAAACAAAACATATAAAAAGCTAAACTCCAATATGAACTGAAGAATGGTAAACAGTATCACTTCAGTATTGCCATTATTAAAACAAATAGAACTAAATTAATGTTTACAATGGTAACATGTTTTAATGTTGTACTTAAACATATTTTTAAAACCTATAAATGAGATATAAATGCAGACGGTTTTATTAATAGACAGTAGTGTTGCCCAGGCGAAGTCGCCACTTGGTACTTGTGTAAATGGTGTATATAAAATCTTACTGTAGTAAATTTGTAATGTAAAAAATTAAGCTTAATGGAGATTCGAACCTATTACAACCAATACTATCTGGTTTGGACCTATGCTTAAGACACCTACGGTACAATGGCTCATACTTTAAATAGGCATATTACGTAACTTTCTCGTTTGTCTTCGTTTCGATAAATTTTGTACCACGTTTCGATAGATTTAGTATTTATCAATTTTATTGCTATTTCACTGTTCAGAGACCCTGATGCTGCTAAAATCAATCATTCTTTTTATTTTATAACATATTTTAGAACAAAATACAGTACATTTACATGGTTTAATTGTGTCATCTTGATTTGATTACCCCCTTTGATTTGATTACCTGGTTGGGTTTTTCCGAGGTTTCCCCCACCGAAAGGGCAAATGCCGGGTAATATTTTGGCGAATCCTCGGACCTCATCTCATCTCACTACATCTCGCCAAAATGTAAAAAAATGTAAAAAAAAATTGTACAAAATTGTAAAAATTGTAGAAAATTACTAAATTGTAAAACTATAAAAATTTGTAAAAATTGTAATTGTAATATTGTAAAATGTTGACATGTTCCACATCTTAAAGCTTCATTGCTCATGTAAGATCTATGGAATAAAATAAATGAATGAATGAATGAATGAATGAATGAATGAATGAAATGAAGCTTCAAGGAGACGGGCATGCGCAATGTTCTGTTTCTGGAACTTAGACATTTGTCGCCGACCCATTCTTTTTGAACCTTATTGTACATCTCATTGGAAGTACAAGTAGAATTAATATTGATGAATATTATTATTATTATTATTATTATTATTATTATTATTATTATTATTATTATTATTATTATTACGCCAATTTTATATATTTTGGTCCCACAGAAAGTATCTAAATGAATAATTTACATCGCAAATTATATGAACACATTTTGAAATTTCCTCAGTGTTTAATATTCAGTTCCACATTTAACTTTTCCAATCATGCGTGCTTGAATAATTCTACAATAAAATAATTCACTGAAAGTACAATTCTTATTTTTATTTTAATATTACTTCCTATTTTTATCAATTTAAGCTGTAACCATAGGTACACTGGAAATAGCTGTCACAGAATTTTCATCAGGAACGCGTACAGTCATTCCTGCAGGAATTAATAGCATGCACTGTGTAGCAATATCGCGAAGTGCTGTGCTAGCAGTAAATGGGTTACGAGTCGACGGCCTCCTGCAATGCATTCAATCATCGCATGTCTTACAAAGCCTTGTCCATGTGATGCAGGATGAGCGTTGTTGAATTGGATTAGCGTTACTTAGCGCTGGGGCTGTTACACCCGGCATTTTCCTGAAATTACTCTCCATTGACTCTGCGTCATTCATTTTCTGATGCCCCACTAATTCACTCTCCCAGTAAACACGGTTATCAAGATTGTCCCTGCTTTTAGTCTACAGTCCCTGGCACAATTCAGCACACTTTGTACGTAGCTACAAAAAGTGAAATGTATATTAAAACACAAATGTTTCTACTATTTCAATAATTACACATACTATCCTTCATCTGATCAAGTTTTGAGTGTGAGTTTTGTGACTGAATAATTAAACTTGGGGAATTGAAATGGAATCATAGGAAAGAACACTGACAATATGTAGGCGGTTTACAGTCGGAATTGAGAACAGTCTCGAGCATAGATTTAAATCCCTCTTTATGTTTTTCTGTCTTTTATACATTGCAAGGTTTAATGTAAACCTGTTTCGACAGTCAATCTTCGTAATGTATCCAGCTGTTTGCTGACAACATAAAGTCCACTATAGTCCACTGTAGTCTATTCAGTTGTTGTTTTTCACGAGAAATGAGGGGTATTTTGATCGGTGTTCATTATAGATGCCTGTTGCTAGTAGTCAGAGGTGGGGTGTAGTCAATATATACTGCAGGGCTGTGTCTTCTGCAACTGGTACTGATGATTTTAATTTACTTCTTTTGTGGTTTATGGATGGACAGTATAAAGAATGTGTTCCAGATCTTCATCATGATTATTACACCACAGACAAGTAAGATTATCAGAAATGTGATATCGGTGTAGGTACACCCTCTCGTGGGTACTCACCTTGTCGTGGTGAGGGGGCTTAAACTTGTTGTTTAAGCTAACAAGTAACAAAGAGGCACCCACATAAGCTGCATTACCACCAACGCAGTCCCACTATATTTGTCACTGTTTATATTCATAGAGTCCCTCAGTGTAAAATTCTCTGAAGGTAAAATAGTCCCTCAATCGGATCTCCGGGTAGGGACTGCACTGAGAGTTGCCAAGAATCGTACTAAAGTACTTACTTGGAACACCAAAAGTCACACCGTCCAGTCAATCAGAGCCAAACCTGTTTCGACATCATATATACAACGTCACAATATCATAAGCATAACTTACACCGTGAGTACTTTCCACGGTATAAGTTAGAAATATACTTAAGGTAAGCGTTCACTACATTGTATCGCATTCCTCGGACGAATCGCACGAAAGGATATTTTAAGTGTAGTGCGTTCATTGTAACGGCTCTACCTCATCTCCTCATCGGATTCCCAATCAGCTGTTTAAATCTTATGACGTACGATATTGACATTGCTGAAAACAGAGGAGTTTTGAGGTTATCTCTCATAATCATAAGTGTTAGCGAATAAGAATTTGTAATTGTTTCATGCTTCTAAATTGAAGAGGAAGAAACTAAAGAGATATTGGTTACATAATATATGTGTAAGAAACGACTTGATTACTGTAATGGGAATGCCTCAAATTATATAATTCTTCTCTGTAGAAACTACTTCGTCTAGGAAGCTAAGCAAAATTATCAGGTCGAAATTTCGAATAGGTTTGCCACTTTAGAAAGTTCCGACGAAGTTGAGAAAGAATTAGATGTTAATAGCGTGTGGGAAAATATCAGAGATAGTATCAAAATTGCAGCTGAGCAGAGCATAGGTTATTATGAAACTAGGAAAAAGAAACCGTGGTTTGATGAAGAGTGTTGCATGGTAGTAGAAAGAAGGAAACAGGCAAAATTGAAATTCTTACAGGATCCAGTTGAGGAGAAGAGAGATAATTATTTCAATGAAAGACGGGAAGCAAGTCGTACACTTAGGAATAAAAAGAGAGGTTACTTGAAGGAAAAACTGAATGAGGTAGAAACAAATAGTAAGAATAAAAACATTCGAGATTTATATAAGGGTATAAAGGAATTTAAGAACGGATATCAGCCAAGGGTAAACGTTATCAAGGATGAGAATGGTGACTTGCTTGCAGACTCTCCATCAATCCTAAACAGATGGAAAAACTATTTTGCGCAACTACTAAATGTACATAGGCCAAATAGAAATGATCGGGACGAAATTGAAATACAAACTGCTGAGCCATTTATACCCGAACCCACGCATTCAGAAGTCGAAATTGCGATAGAAAATCTGAAAAAGTACAAGTCTCCAGGTATCGATCAAATTCCAGCAGAATTAATACAAGAGGGTGGGAGTGCATTATATAACGAAATTTATAAACTTGTACTTGCTATTTGGGAAAAGGAAATTGTACCAGAACAATGGAAGGAGTCCATAATTGTACCTATTTTTAAAAAGGGGGACAAAACCAACTGTGGTAACTTTCGAGGAATATCACTTTTGTTGACGTCGTACAAAATTTTGTCCAATATTCTTTTGAGAAGATTAACTCCGTACGTAGATGAAATTATTGGGGATCATCAGTGCGGTTTTCGGCGTAATAGATCGACTATTGGTCAGATTTTTTGTATTCGACAGATAATGGAGAAAAAATGGGAGTATAAGGGTACAGTACATCAGTTATTCATAGATTTCAAAAAGGCTTATGACTCTGTTAAGAGGGAAGCATTATATGATATTCTTATTGAATTTGGTATTCCCAAGAAACTAGTTCGATTAATTAAAATGTGTCTCAGTGAAACATACAGCAGAGTCCGTATAGGTCATTTTCTATCTGATGCTTTTCCAATTCACTGCGGGCTAAAGCAGGGAGATGCACTATCACCTTTACTTTTTAACTTCGCTCTAGAATATGCCATTAGGAAAGTTCAGGATAACAGGCAGGGTTTGGAATTGAACGGGTTACATCAGCTTCTTGTCTATGCGGATGACGTGAATATGTTAGGAGAAAATACACAAACGATTAGGGAAAACACGGAAATTTTACTTGAAGCAAGTAGAGCGATCGGTTTGGAAGTAAATCCCGAAAAGACAAAGTATATGATTATGTCTCGTGACCAGAATATTGTACGAAATGGAAATATAAAAATTGGAGATTTATCCTTCGAAGAGGTGGAAAAATTCAAATATCTTGGAGCAACAGTAACAAATATAAATGACACTCGGGAGGAAATTAAACGCAGAATAAATATGGGAAATGCGTGTTATTATTCGGTTGAGAAGCTCTTATCATCCAGTCTGCTGTCGAAAAACCTGAAAGTTAGAATTTATAAAACAGTTATATTACCGGTTGTTCTTTATGGTTGTGAAACTTGGACTCTCACTCTGAGAGAGGAACATAGGTTCAGGGTGTTTGAGAATAAGGTGCTAAGGAAAATATTTGGGGCTAAGCGGGATGAAGTTACAGGAGAATGGAGAAATTTACACAACACAGAACTGCACTCATTGTATTCTTCACCTGACATAATTAGGAACATTAAATCCAGACGTTTGAGATGGGCAGGGCATGTAGCACGTAGGGGATAATCCAGAAATGCATATAGAGTGTTAGTTGGGAGACCGGAGGGAAAAAGACCTTTAGGGAGGCCGAGACGTAGATGGGAGGATAATATTAAAATGGATTTGAGGGAGGTGGGGTGTGATGATAGAGACTGGATTAATCTTGCACAGGATAGGGACCGCTGGCGGGCTTATGTGAGGGCGGCAATGAACCTTCGGGTTCCTTAAAAGCCATTTGTAAGTAAGTAAGAAACTACTTCGTCTGAAAATATACAGAGTAGATTAATGAGAATATGTGGTCAGTGAACGTTAGTGATTCAAGTGAATAAATAATTTGACAAGAGTTCAACTAATGTGAACAAAGTTGGGAACAAGTGATAAGAGTTTGAGAGAAGTGGTTGTTTAGTTAAATGAGATTATTTAAGATGCATATTGGTCCGACAAGTTAGCATATAAATAAATAAGTATAATAATCCTTCAATAACTGTCCTATTAACCTAAGAAATAATACAAAAATTACATTAGGCCATTACACATAATAATGCTTTGAGCATAAAGACAAATGACAAGATAATAAAATATGATGAATTGTATGATGTGAAATAATTAAAAACAGTATTACATGAATAACTGTACAAACATAGAATAATGTGGTAATAATCACTTAAAGGCGTAGTGGTTGTAGTGATTAAACTTCACATAGAGTCTAAATGTTAAAATACAGAATCCATGTATTTAATACAAAGCTAAAAGAACATGTGTGCAGCGTAGGAGTATGAAGATAACAGAGTTAAAATGGGTAAAAATATTGCAGCAGTCATCACGACGCAAAAAATGGGTAGCTACCCATATATGGAAGAAACTTCACAAGTTAAATATTTAAGATATTATCATTTATCATCTACTTGAAGTATTTAGTAAATAACTATTTTCAGAACACGAAAATAAAATATCATGAGGAAGAAGAATAAAGCGCAAAAGATTTGCTGATGATATGGCGTGCTACTAAACTAAGTGACAGCTGAGAGCATTATGGGATGAAGATAAATGCAGACAAGACGAAGGCCATGGTTATTGGAAGAAGAATAAAGATAGTAAACTTAAGAATTAGGAATGAGGAGTAGAACAAGTTGAAAGCTTCAAATACTTGAGGTGTAGCCTACCATAAGTAGTAACATGCTGCCACGATGTCAAAAGTAGGATAGCTATGGCAAAGGAAGCATTTAATAGAAAAAGTATAATCTTCTGCGGACCTCTGGAAAAAAAGAAGTCAGGAAGAATCCAGTGTAATGCTTTGTGTGCAGTGTGGCACTGTATGGAGCAGATACATGGACATTACGATGAAGAGGAGAGAAAAAACTAGAAGCATTTGAAATGTGGTACAAAGAGTGGGTGAAGAAAGAATGATCCTCAAACTGAATAGAAAGAGAAAAATAATCTGACAGTATCACTGGCTAATAAGAAAATGACTACTCAAGAATGCACTGCAAGGAATGGTGAAGGGTAGGACAGTTCGGAGCAGAAGAAAATAACAGATGATAGACCACATTAAGATACATGGATCATGTGTGAAGACTAAAAGGAAGGTGAAAAATAGGAAAGGCTGCGGAATGGTGATTTTGCAGTGAAATAGCTGCCCTTGGGCAGAACACTATGAATGAATGAATACTGAACAAGTTTACAATTTACCTTTATTAAACTTTTTCATAAAAATCGTTGTATAAAGATGACATAGAAACAGTCCATAGTAGTAGGCGAAATAATTACGTAGCCTCTTTTACTCTGTCGAAATGTAATATAAAATCTGTGGGAATCCATTCTTCGTATTAAGGACTAACATTATAAAATCATTTTATAAAAATAAATCAAGAATAAAGTAATCTTAATAATAATATTTTCAGTAAGAGATTTAAAAACCATATTTCATTAAAATGAATTTCTCCATTATTTAACTTCTTCGTATACAGTAGTTTCTTTCTTCTCTTTTTTCAACTATGGTAGTGCATTTTCCTCCATTTCTACTTAAAATTTAGTTATATCACTTCACTTGAAGTATTATGTTATGTAGCTGGAACTAACCTTAGCATGAGTATTCGTTCTTTTCAATAAATTGGATTTAATTTTATGTAGCCTACACAATGGCGTAAAAGTCACCACATATTTATGTCCATAATAATCATTATTCATGTAGGTTAATACTGAAACGTTCTAATTTATTATTGCCCATAGCAATTTACAGTTAACTTTTCATTTTCAATTTGTCTTTTCTCTGCATTGACATAGATAGCTAAAAACGTCTAGGAATGTTGAGACAAATAACTTCACATTTGAATCAATTTCATGAATGGCTTTAATGCTATCCAGAGGTCTAGGTTTCGTCACGTGTATTTTGACCTTGATTAGGCGTCCAAAAATAAATTTATGTAAGTGAGGTCTGGAGACTCTGGTGGCAATCAATTCATTCTTTTTTCAGATGATTTTTCCTTTAAAACTTCTCCGATGTAGTTTTGCACAGCGGTGGAGTGCCTCTATGTTGAAAACATAGACCGAGTATTGCAT
The DNA here is from genome assembly GCF_040183065.1 of Periplaneta americana. Classification (NCBI taxonomy): domain Eukaryota; kingdom Metazoa; phylum Arthropoda; class Insecta; order Blattodea; family Blattidae; genus Periplaneta; species Periplaneta americana. The sequence continues at coordinate 103,118,788 of NC_091124.1, forward strand.
GGAATGAAATTAAATTTATTAAAATATCTAACGCTTGACTGATTGATTTCACTTACAATAAATTATAATTTTATGGTTTACAGGATACCAGAATGTATAGTTTTGTCGGTTAACATGATCAGACAATTTGAAGGTCGCATCATCACAGGAAAATATATTCAAATATAAATCAGATTCTGCTTCATTAACTTCATTCAATGTAAGTTTACAAAACTATAGCAACCGATCAGAATCGTCTTCCAAAAGATCTTAGATCACTCCTAAGACTTATAACAAAATTATAGCATCTGTTATACTGAGTTTCCAAGATTGAAGTCGTTTCTTTCTCAATACACATTGTTACAACAGAACAGCTATTGATTACACTGACTAGCAATCCACTCTTGAGGTTGACATTGAAGTTGAAGCTCCACGCACACCTAATGTTGACATATTAAAGCTTCACAGCAATTAAAAAAAATTAAATTGAGAACAACTGCAAATGATGTAGTTAAGGGCAATCAATAAAAGTGGGGAATGACTTTTGCGCCACAGTGTACACATATGCATTTGAATATTATCTATTCGTTCACTTTCACGTTACACGGTGTAACTATAAAAACAAAGTATGCCTACTGTGATGCCGCTAAAATGTGATCCAACATTTACACGCTAGATGTAAGTAATAAAATAAATTTACGTTTGTCCTATCAGATTAAATATTTTAAGTCAATTTGCAACAGTTCCCTTTTATATTATATATATATATATATATATATATATATATATATATATATATATATATATATATATATATTTCTGTCTGCTTTGAGAGAATTAAAACTCCTTGAAAAGATAATATTATGTTCAGCAATAATTAAAGAGAAACAAAGTGCGCCTGTCACTCAAACAGGAAGGTGCAGTTGGAGCAATTTTAAAATAATATATAGAAGGTAATGGAATTCCACGTCACAGACTATATTCTCATTTTTGTATACATCAATTATTTATCTGCCTTTGTGTTGCGAGAGTAAACGTAACTACCTCTATATCACAAAGCTCTTATTATGTTTGTTCACTACAAAGTTTATAGTTTGTCTTCGGTCTAATGCCGGAACCTAGGTGTAGTAGGGGTAAGAAACCCTCAAAATATAATTAAATAAAGTGTTTTCCTATCCACCCACGCAGGACGTTACATGTCTGTGGTCAATACACAGTAATGTTATGTCCATATCTAACCACAAACCACAGATATTTGACATGATATTAATGGCATAAAGGCTCGATTTATACTACGTTCAAAGTCTTTAAGAACATGGTTTTATTGGAACAATTTGATTGTTAGGTTTCGAAACGGACAATTTAAATAGCATAAAACATTGCATGTTTCTGATTACCAACAAAATAATATACAAAACGTCGCGCTGAGGCTATTATTAATTTATAAGTAATACTTAGTTACAAATGATTTTTAAGGAACCCGAAGGTTCATTGCCGCCCTCACATAAGCCCACCATCGGTCCCTATCCTGTGCAATATTAATCCAATCTCTATCATCATATCCCACCTCCCTCAAATCTATTTTAATATTATCCTCTCATCTACGTCTCGGCCTCCCCAATGGTCAATTTCCCTCCTGTCTCCCAACTAACACTCTATATGCATTCCTGGATTCGCCCATATGTGCTACATGCCCTGCCCATCTCAAACGTCTGGATTTAATGTTCCTAATTATGTCAAGTGAAGAATACAATGCGTGCAGTTCTGCGTTGTGCAACTTTCTCCATTCTCCTTTAACTTCATCCCTCTTAGCCCCAAATATTTTCCTAGAACTTTATACTCAAAACACCCTTAATCTCTCTTCCTCTCTCAAAGTGAGCGTCCAAGTTTCACAACCATACAGAACAATCGATAATATAACTGTTTTATAAATTCTAACTTTCAGATTTTTTGACAGCAGACTAGATGACAAAACTTCTCAACCAAATAATGACAACCTATGCTCTGCTCAGCTGCAACTCTGATACTATCTCTGATAATTTCCCACACGCTGTTAACATCTAACTCTTTCTCAACTTCGTCAGAACTTCCTAAAGTGGGAAACTTATTCGAAATTTCGACCTGATAATGTTGCTTAGTTTCCTCGTCCTTTAATTTCAGAATATCGAACTTACTCATATTTACGTGTTGCTCTACTCGGTTGGCTACTAATAGTCTTTCTCTTAATTCTCCAATTACCAAATAATGATCAGAATTACAGTCTGCTCCCCTGAAAGTTCGAATGTCTACTATACTAGTATGTCTCCGTTTATCTAGCAAGATGTGATCTATTTGGTTGTGTGTCAATCCATCTGAAGAAGTCCTAGTATATTTATGTATATTTTATAAGTAATAGAGGTTTATAATGTAATGTAAATTGCAACATTGCTGAAAACTGAAAATGGATTGCTGCAATATGACTGAAGAACGTACATCATAAAACATAATTTTCAGTGAGGCTGTAAATAAACTTTTTTCACGATAGTGTGTTTTGTCGTCGGTACAGCCTTGATGGAAAGTTGATTTTACTGAATTCAGAGTTTACAACCTAGATAAGTATTTTGGAATATTACAAATAACTGCTCTAATGTTGTAATGAAAACCACTACCTTATATGTATGCTACAATGAATGTAAAATTCATACTTAAAAAGGCAGTGTTAATTAATAGGCCTACATATTATACGAAACAAATCACTGCATTTGAAATACACTGAACTGTATTTAAACAATTCAAACTTCACTTAACTAAAATAAATAAAAGTTATTCCAATTGAGCATGAAATATTACACGTACCTAAATCGTTTTTACTCCATGTTGAAGTTGATGGTGAAATTTGTGTGGTTATTGAATGTTATTGAAATCGTACTTTTCCCCAAACTTATATATTCTTCCAAACTAATTGAACTTTGAACCTCTCCGGAAGTTGACAGTACAGTAGCCTCGGACTAAGTTGATGGAATGATACTTCTGGTAGAAACCGAAGCAATCTTGTGGATGCTGGTACCAGTACTGCTGCTCTCGTACAAGATGTTCTTCGAAAACTGCATTTTGTTTTGCACTGAATCTTCCGCGTACCCCTCTGCTAAAGTAAACGATTTCCAACCAGCATGACGTTTCAGAGCAAGAACATCGTCTCCATTATCTGCTAATAGTGTAGCTCACAGATGTCAAGGTCAAATGGACGTACTCGATTCTCCGTGCTATAAAGCACTGAATGGCTGGAATAAATCTATTCTGCAGGCAGTAGCGGTGCTCAAGACGGGGTGATCAAAATGAACTCTATTTGCCTACCACTGCGTTGTGAATGAAACTGCTTCTAAGCGATAGAGTTTGTTACATTCATACAAGGCAACAAGAAATCAAAGCATGTTTTAATACACGTGCTTTTCTAATAAATGCAATTAATTATAAAATATTAGAATTTAATACTAGGGCTCGATAAAAAGTAATGGCAACAGTTCGATATTTCTGACATGGCTTTATTCACAGGGGTACAACATTTACGTACCTTCAATATAGTCGTCCCCCTTATTTATTACTTTTTTCCAAATGTTTGGAAGGCGTCGTAAACCATCAGCGCGTCCATCTTTGTTGATGTTCCGTACTGACCGCCCTCTAGCACGGATACGTTCATCTCTGGTATTATACTGCATCCCTCGCAGTGGTTCTTTCACTTTGGCGAATCGCTTGTACTCATATCGGGTGAGTATGGTGGATGTTCCAGAATCTCCCATTGTCAGTGACGCAAGAGGTCCTTGACAGCAGCAGCGGTATGACTCCTTGCATTGTCGTGAAGAATGGTGTCGTCGTTTTCTCCTGGGGGCTGGACGAAGGTGGTGCTGCAGGAATCTGCAGTAGTAGTCCGCGTTTGCCGTCTGCCTTGGAGGTACAGCGTGGTGCAATATTACCCCATCAATGAACATCACCTTCACAGCACTTTGTGTAGGGCGCACTTTCTTCGGACGAGAAGAACCTGGATGCTTCCATTCATTTGATTAACGTTTCAAGTTTGGTTGGTTCGTATGAGCGAGCCCAGGTTTCGTCCATAGCGACGATTCGTCCAAGAAAGTTGTAATCTTTCCTTTGGTACCGTTCCAACAAGGCCTATGCGACTGCATAGCGGTGCCATTGTTAAACCTCGGAAATTTCATGGGGTATCCAACGCCCTGTAATTTTTCGGTAACCCAGAATGTCTTGCAGAATGTGGAGCACAGTTTTGTGACATACTCCGACTTCCGCTGCTAACTCACGCGCAGTCCATCGGCGATCAGCATCCAACAAGGAAGCAAGGAGTTGAACTCCGTTCTCCTCCACGCGGTGTCGTCCTGTACGGATGTTGTCCTGAACGGCATCCCTGCCTTCCCGGAACGCTTTAACCCATCGTGCCACTGTGCGATATGACAACGCTGCATCGGCACATGATTCACGCAGTCCCTGAAACCATTCTTGTTCACTACGACCTCGTGTCATTTCAATTTTGATTCAGGAACGTTGCTCTAGTTTTGTAAACGTGGTCTTAGGGCGCTCGCACTATCCTTATGAAAGTCAACGTTCTACACATTGCAGTAGATTGACAGAGTACTATCGCCGCTGGCTGCACTAACTCATCTAACAGTCCTTGTTCATGTCCACACAGCTAGCAGTTCTCGAACGCACCATCGTCACGTGACAGCAGGGTTGCCATAACTTTTTATCCGACCTATGTAATAAACATAAACACTTCTTAACTTATACAGTTCCAGATAATAACTAGGATCTAATTAATTGTTATATAGTTATCGAATAATGCAATTAGTACATGAACGCTGCGTTTGTGTTTTAAACAGAGAAAAAAGGAAAAGAAATCACGGACATTCTGGATACGGTAAAATGAAATAATAGGCTTACAACAAATAATAAACATACATATATTCTCTTTAACTTAAGCAGGTTTAGATAATGAGACTTATGTTATTAATTGCTAAGTAACTATTATATAATCATATACTTATTATATCAAAATCACACTTCTAGAAACAAATTTAAATGTTTGAATTGTCTCCTAATTCAGAAGTGTACTTTTTGCTATTTACCGACACCAGTCTTCTTAGGTCGGGCGCATATCATCATCTGATAATCCTGATCATAGCCTTAGAGTTTTAGGTTTACAAGTGAGAAAAATTGCTCACATACGTACGTACTGCCAAATATAGAAATAAATTGCGCCGCAAATCTTCATACCACCGAATATAGTATATCAGGATTAAAAGCTTTTTAAAATGTGAGAAAACTTTACGATCACAGAGTGTATTTGCTGGTGCATCATTGATGAAGTCATTACTTTCTAACGAAAGACCTGAATTGGCAAACATCCCAAGTCCATTGTGAAGTTTTTTTTTTTTTTCAGGACAGCAAAGAAACTATTATATGTTTGCTATATAAAAATATCTATTGAAATAAAATACTTGTATAATTAAAAATACAGTCCTAGGCACGGACTTGGGGTATTCTTTTTTACAGGATAGCAGTCTATCCAAAACACAACATGTCAGGTAAAAAAATCAAATTCGATAAAATTTTGACTTGCAACTCGTAACTAACATGTAATAAGTCCACGCTATTAGCAACATTCTGTTTGTACTTCATTCTGTAAACTAAATAAAATTCACTGAGAAAGAAGCTCTACAATACACCTACACATATGTTTACTACTATTTAATGTCAATAAAAACAACAAAATGTGAATACATCATTATGTAGATCAGTGGTCGTCAGCACTCGCTGAAATGGGTAGCGTGCATGGAGGGTAGGAACTCTGCTCCATTGCGCACAAGAGATAGAGAGATAGCATATCCGCCAGCAGCGACGATTGCACGCTAGGGCTGTGTCTTGTCCGCGGGTAAGAGACGCTAGCCCGAGCGTGCAGTGTTTTGATAACCGCTGATGTAGATCGACTAATGATTGAGGCGTTTGGCAAAGCTTTTCTTTGTAACTAAGTAATTTCCACATATCAAACAAAGAGTATCACGTCATCTTTCACTCATATACGAAGTCAAGAGTCCAGTCAGCCTGAAATTTACTGAATTATTTCTTCGTCAGTGTGTAATGTACAACCCTTGTGTTCACCAGTGACTTGCACCTGCGTGCCCTACATGCTCTGAGCAGTGCATACGGGCTCTGAGGTACGTTTGCGCTCTCGTTGACATCACTGGTGTAGCTGATGTCTTTCTAAAGGCATGTCCAGTATTTAAATGTACACCTTCCATATTTAAAAAAGTTAGTAATATTTGAAGGTATCTGTCCCATTGTTTTTATACCTACAACTTCAATTGCACATCTTCCTCTGCAGTAACGAAGAAAAAAATCTCTGCGAAGTACAATTTTTTGGTCTCAGTTTTGCATATTTTCTGAATATTTCCATCAAGGGAACTTCTCCATCAGGCTCATCAATAAATGTAAAACATCGACGAGTGTACGTCTTAGTATGGGGTATATTAATAACAATGACAGAACCCTATCTTCAATATCAATTGTCGAATTTACAAACTCGTCTCTCCGACAGGCCCCTGTGATTCCTATTATCATAGCTACTTTCATCATTAGGAAATTTTCATGACGAACTTCAATTAAAAATCTATTCATCTTTTCTCTACTGAAAACTTAGGATTTTTTTTAGGCATATGTTGGATATTCTTCTTTTTCAGGAAGCTAATTAGTGTAACAAAATCTGCAATCTTTTTCAAATATTTTTAATCTTCTTTCAAATTTATCATCGTCTTCAGCATTGAATATAATGCCCACAAACTCATTGGAGACTTTAATCTTTGACTCCTGAGCATGAAATTAGCAACCATAGATTTTTTTACTTTTAATGGGATGCTTCTCCTCCCGCCATTTTCTTAATGAAATTTATGCTTTTTCGCATCTGTTTTTAGATTTTTGTGGTACTAAAGAAGCACACACGACTTCCCACGTTTCTTCAATTTCATCGTTTCCAATATCATCAGCCATTTTATACTTGATTATTGGCACAACCTCCTGGAATGTGAACTAAATCATTTTCAGCATTTAGCGTAGTTACGTTGGCCAGACTGCTAATATCAGTCAGCTGTTCACAGTGAAACATACGTGCTGTATTATCAAGAATTTTAAAAATATTATTTTCAAAGTTTACTATCGTCCAAAAAATACTGTAGGCCTACAATACACGTTCGTGAACTGCATTACAAAATCTCGGAAACTCAAAAACTCGCTCTGCTCGTTTTTCAAGCTTTTTCTCGATTTTATAAGAAGCACTTCCCAATTTTGTATCGTAATATACTATTTAAAAATTTCTACGTTTAATTTCACTTAAAAATTTGTCAAGAAATTACCAATAATTGACGTGATTATTAACTTTTAAACAAACGTTTATACTTCAAAATTCATGTTTGTTTTCAGATAAGTCAGTTAATAAAACATTAGATATTGTATTTAAAAGTTTATACATTGAACCTACTGTGGATGACACATTTGCTTCCCATCCAAGAGGCCTGTGGTCCCATTCTCTGCGCAGACAATCGAAGAGATTTATCTTTCTTCAATGGAAACTGGATGTCATGTGCTGTGTTATCTCAGCGTTGGCCCTGTGCCGTGCTAACTATATAACCAATGACGCCCGCAATATGTGCATCTCAAGTGTTGATCCACATATCCTATCTACTATGCTCACGGTACTGACACTCTTTATTACATCATTATATTGTTTCTCCTTATTTTATTACCAACCTCATTATCTGTACCAAAAAATGGAAAATGACCTCTTATTGCCATTGTCCCACTCAAAATCTCACAGTAACACTGAGATCGATTAACGGGGGAATTCTGTGAGATAACTTAAACTTTTGGTGTCTTCGATATTGCGCAATGATGTAAAGATAGGTAAATGAGACCGTTAAATAAAATGATTTTCCGTTAAGTGTGTAACTCTGAAAAGTAACCCCTTATTCGTAAGAAATACATATGTCCATAATCACAGAGACTGATCAAAAACGCGCCCTCTGACAGTGTATGCCATGACAATACTAAGTCATACGTAGCTTTTGTAAGATATGACAAGTTGGAAAGTCGATTCGTCGCATTTTTAACTTCGTCATGTTCCTATTCTTCGTACTTCTATTATGCAATCAAATTTCACTGATGAATGTATGTAGCAGGACAAAATAAATAGAGACTGCAGGGGGAGGACAAGGTGCTGCGAGACTCTTACAGCACATGAGCTGTCACAACGGAGCCCCTGTCAGGCAATTGCATTTCCTAATTTGCCGCACGTCACTAATCTAATTTCAGGAACCTATTAGCTAATGGCAAGAACAGTTAGCTGGCTCCAGATCATTCTCATGACCAGTTGCCAAATTTCCCTATCGGGAAATCGAGTATCCGCATTACTGACTAGGTCAGCATAGAGATATGTCTCATAGCCAGGGAGCCAGGTTTATATTAATGTGGAAATAAATATAAAAAAAGTTGCAATTTCTCTATGAAGTGTCAACTTTAATTATGATTTATCTTGGGTTTAGAAAAAGTGGAATTTAGGATACTAGCCTTACGATATTAAAACATTTTAATATTTTAGTATTTTCGTTGTGTTCCTGTAAATTTGATACAAGAATAATTTAAGAATTTTCTTCTGATCCAAAAAGCAACCTTATTCTCATAATAGGATTCGGATAAAACTTCGTATCTTACAGATGAAACACATTGAAATGTAGCCTATATTTATCTATTTTTATATTCCTACCACGGTTTATCACACTAACATTTGTCGTTATTCACCTGATGTCAGAGACTTAACGTTAACGGCCTACCAATATTCTAACCCTAACTCGACAAAGAATTGACATATAAAGCTTATTTAAGACGGCTATAAAGTAAATTTACTCATTGATGTGATTGTAACTATATTTAATTCATATTTTCTCTTTGCAATCAATTCATATTTTTTTATTATTCTGTGTAATATGGCATTGAAGCTAGTGTTAAGTCTGCACTAATTAATTAAGTTACAGTATGTTTTTCTTAGTGTCTGGAGAATGGTAAGGATCAAACAATATACTCGGTTCAAGTGATTCACCTACCTGTTCTTCTCATGGAAAGAATTATTTTTAATTATAAAGGCGGACTAGGGAAGGGGAGCTCAGATCCATAGCTTAATAGCAGATGAAACAATAGGATATACTACATTAGAGTTTGTTCTTTTTGAACGGCCCGCAATTTTTGTTAGAAATAGCAGTGCAAATCTAGCTTTCAGGTAAAGCTGCCTGTAAAGCAGACTTGAATAAATTCAAAGGGAAAAATTGAGACTGTGTTGGGCGACGTTCCTAGGTATCTCAGTCGGTAGAACGTTGGTGCGCTAACCCAAAGGTCCCGGATCACAAAAAATGATGCTGAAACTGATCAGAAAGGAAAAAAAGGAAGTGGGTGGGTCAATGGCAGAGAAGATACTGCCTACTGAATGATGCACTGGAAGGACTGATGAACAGGAGAAGAGTTTGGGGTAGAAGAAGATATCAGATAATAGACGACATTAAGCTATGTGGAAAATTTTAAATTATGGTTTATTTAAACACGCTCGCAACTGCCGCAGTTATATCAGAGTCGCCGGTGTGCCAGAAAGTTGTCCCGCAGGAGTTCTTTTACATGCCAGCAAATTTACTGACATGAGCCTGTCGCATTTAAGCACATTTAAATGCCATCGACCTGGACCGGGATCGAACCCGCAACCTACAGCAGAGAAAGTCAGCTCTATGCCGACCACGCTACCCGACAAGATACGTGGATCATATGCGAAGACTAAGAGGAAGGCAAAAAATAGGAAAGATTGGAGAATGCTGGGTTTGCAGTGAAAGACCTGCTCATATGCAGAATACTTATGTTTGTATGTATGTATGTATTTATGTATATGCAAAAGTCTGTATTTACAAAAAATTTAGTCACTTTTCATGTTATCAGTATTACTTTTGTCTTAAGTTAATAAATTCATGGATTAAATTGTATCGCCACTTTATTATCCAAAATGAGTAAAACACACACTCGCACATCGGCGTAACGTTAGGGCCTGCAGGGCCTGCAATGCAGACGGGCCCGGGGTTTTAAGGACCTGCAAACACCACGCAAAAAAAGAAGAAATTAAAAAAAAAAAAGCCCAACTAATTGCAGCCTGCATGGAACTGGTCAGATCTCTATTCACGATGGTTTCATAGAATCCAGCACAGCTGTAAACAGTGCTTGCCCTGTGCCCTTGCCGACGCCGTGTCGTATAACACGTTCACGTGGTGTGCGGCATTGCTCCCAGTCCTCACAAAAGAGCAGCGCAAAGTTATTTTATCATAACGATAACAATGAAAACTGATACCAAAATATCATATTTTAGTTACAAAATTATATTTCCTTGATGAGTACTGTACTTGAGATGGTTTTATGCACATTTTTTTCTGAACATTTAACTTTTGTTATACATTTATTCGATAACAATGGAATGGGTTTTCGTTCAAATTTATAATGCCATTATCCAATAAGATGTTTGTGTAGTAACGTAACGATCAGTCAACTTTACTCAGTTTCGAAAGAGCTCTCTTTGCGGGAAGTTAATATCAGTTGTGTGGTCGGCGTGATATTTTTCCAACTTTATTTGAACAGTTTTAAATTTAATTTTGTTCGTATATTTTTCTGCGTTTTAATCGAGTAAACAGTACTGTAGTTACTGAAAAATGAAACCGATTAAAGTTAAGTACGAACAATTAAGTGGTTCACAGAAAAAGAAGGAAGAAGCGACAGTTAGAAAAAGAAACAAACAAATTAGTGAAAATGAGTAATTTTTTTTGTCTTCCTCTTCCTAGTAGTAGTGCTAACTCACCAGTTACAGAAGTTTGCAGTGCCACAAGTGAGTGCGCGTCTGAAGTGAAAAGTTGTATAGAAATAGATGTTAGTAGAGACAGCAATTTTGTGAAAGCGTTAGCGGAAAGAAGAATGTAACAAGATTGTCTTAAGTGTAATTAGCCCTACCAATATCGCAGTTGCAGGTTATTCGCATTATTGTGCAGATTATGAGTTATAAGTAGATAATGAAACTAAAGAGTTCTTCGTTAGACAAAATCATTATCAGCGAGAGCCAAAGGGTTCTTTCCCTAAAGATGCTAAGCAGGATTATAGATCCTTTTCCACGAAATATTACGATAAATTCATATTGACAGGAAAAATAATTAGGAGATGATGGTTGTGTTATTCAATTAAAAAATGACTGTTTATTGTAAACCGTGTTGGCTCTTTGGACAGCAGAAGTCGTCTCCAGTTTTGAGGGAAGGGGTCCGAGATTGGAGATGGTTAACCAAGAGTATAGTGCGACACGAAACTAGTTACGCACATTTGAACGCATGCGTCATTTTCAGTTCTTTTCGTAAGAACACACAATTGAAGCGGGTATGGATTCAAAACTAAAGAAAAGTGAAAACATATGGAAACATGTCCTTGAGCGTATCGTGAATGTAACGTTAACTCTGGCATCCAATAATCTAGCTTTTCGGGGACACATGGAACAAATAATTGGAAAATCAAACAGTGGAAACTTTCAGCAATAATCGAACTTCTCGCAAAGTACGATCCTCTATTATACGATCTCATAAATAAACCAAAATATACACAAAAGTATCTAAGTCATTCTATTCAGAATCTATACTAATAATAAATCTGTAGCCGAAATTTTTCTGGTAATTTTCGATTTTCCAAAAATAATTGGTCCTAATATATATAATCAACCACCCTGAAACCGAAAATCGCATTTTTGAAATTTTTGTTTGTATGTCTGTCTGTATGTTTGTTATCTTTTCACGCGATAATGGCTGAACCGATTTATATGAAAATTGGAATATAAATTAAGTTCGTTGTAACTTAGATTTTAGGCTATATGGCATTCAAAATACTTTATTTAAAAGGGGGGTTATAAGGTGGCCTGAAATAAATAAATCGAAATATCTCGCTTATAATTGATTTTTGTGAAAAATGTTACATAACAAACGTTTCTTTAAAAATGATTTGCGATAAGTTTTATTCTTTATAAAATTTTGATAGGACTGATATTTAATGAGATAAATGAGTTTTAAAATTAAAATAACGCCATCTAAGACGGTGCAATGAATTAAGAACAAATGACTTCGTCTATAAGGGGCCTTGAACAACAACAATCGAAACAGGGGCCTTGGACATCAAAAATCGAAAGCTATTAAACATAGACTACAGAGAATGTTTCTGCATTTGTATGAAGTAATATCAGAAGGTAAATTAACCGATTTGTATAATTAATTATTATTATTTCACCATTGGAAAGTGTAGTTTCTCTAGATGGACATAATGCTACAATGTTATTACAGTAACGTCTGAGTAAGTCGAGGACAGGTAAGATTAAAATAGCTTCTTATGCACAGAAAATTTGATAGGCTATTTTGTACATTCGTTTTCTGCATTTCTTAAAATAATATTTATGTACACTCATTTTAATCTCAGAGAATTAACGAACAACGAGAGTGTATTGATTTAGTATGCAGTAATAGTACGTTAGCTTAGCAATCCATTATTTTATAATTCAAATTTTAACTATGCTCAATTGAATCGTGTTAAAATACATAAAATAAATATGCAATAAATGCAATGCAAAAAAAATTGGGTAATGAGCGAAGCAGATTATCTCGCGCTGTTGTAAAAGTTGTTCCCTGGATCAAACATCCTATTTTAATTATGTAATTACTTTATATGAGTATTTATTTCTAACAGGTGCAGCGGAGCGCACGGGTACGGCTAGTGAGTTAATAAATGTTTTATCCCGTGCAGTTGAAAAAGAAATTATTAATGACATTAAAGCTGCCTCATTCTTTTCAATAATTACAGATATAACATAGGACATAACAAAAAATAACAAAGTCAGATATTTAGATATGTTACAGTTTCACATGATGTAACCCGGAAAGCCTTGTGACATGAAGATAAATGAAAGCTTGTTAGGTTTTAACTAAATAAAAGATAAAAGTTAATTAGGAATAGAGAAGGAAATACTCAGTGCAATAGATGAAAAGGGACTCTTATTATCTAAAATGTCGTGGTCAGGGGTATGACGGCTGTGCCAATATGTCAGGCGTATGTAAAGGTGTCAGAACGAGAATTGAACAAAGACAAAGAACTGTAAAATATGTACATTATGCAGCGCATAATATAAGTCAGGGCTGGGCAGCAAGAGCGGATTCTACTCTCTCACGGGGAGCCATATGATTTCTCTTCATCCCCTTTCTTCCCCGCCGAACACCGCGCAGCGTTGATTCAGTAACGGATGAATATTAAGCGACCCCGTTTAGAGTCTGGATCCGCTCCCGATACCCAGCCAGTACTTAACGATGCTGTATGTGGAATTTAAAAAGTTAGGTCCTTTTATGACACAGTGGAAATAATGTAGCTTTTCTTCAGTCATAGTTTTAAAAGATGGGAACATTTGGTATCTTTTTATATCTTAAAAAATCTTTGCCCTACACGTTGGTCTTCGAGTTAGTAGTCTGTTAAAGCCCTGCGTTATGCTTATGTCGATGTACTTAACGCTCTGTCAAAATTAATATTGATATCCAAAAAAAGGAAGAAGGAGAACAAGCTATTGCTTTGAAAAATAAATTAGAGAAATTTCAATTCATTTTTCAAATATTGCTGCAATCAAAGATTCTAGAATGTACTAATCTAGCATCACGAATTATGCTTTCGGAAATTGTAGAGCTTGATAAAGAGTGTTCTCTTATTCAGAATGCAGCCGATAATTTATCTTGTTACCGAAATAATTTTGACGAACCAATGTCATCAGCTACATCTTTGGCAAAGAATGGGGCATTCCACCACAATTTGAAAATAAAAGAATTCGAAAAGTAACAAAACTTTTGATGAATTGTGTCAGCACTAGCTGCTAGTAGATCAAAAGATATATTTCAGAACCACTGTTTTTAATGGCTGTTTGGACATTATTGTAGCCCAATTAAAACAGTTTTGAGGGTATGCATAATGTTAACCATTTCTTCAAAATTATTTCCCCAAAATTTCTAAATTCTGCTTCCTACGAAAAGATTCACAATGCAGCAGTGGTTCTTCGAAATGAATATGAGGAAGATTTATCCAGTGAATTCCCAGACCAGGTAATAGGTTTCAGAAACGTTCTGAAAAAAGAAATAGCTTCATTAACCTCTGTAGCTGACTCAACAAATCTATTAGTAACAGAAAATTCAATCATAGCTGCTAGCGTTCCACATTTATGCACGGCATTTTACCTATTTCTAACTATTCCGGTTACTGTTTCTTCGGCCGAATGATCATTTTCGAAGGTAAAATTTATAAAGAACTATATGTGGAATTCTACGACCCAAGACAGACTTAGTGAACTCAGCCTCTTCAGTATCGAATGTGAAAGGGCTAGTTCCATTGATGTCAGTGGAATCATCAATACCTTCGCATCACAGAAAGCACGCCACATGGTCCAGTTTCTCTAGAGTTCAATGTGAGTACAGTAAAGTTTTAGAAGTACAACAGCAAATAGAAGTACATAGGCCTACTTATTGATAGGCCTACCCGCCTACGTAATTCCAATCACTATAATATATATTATATTTTTTTACAATTTATTAATAATTTTAATAATATTACAATAATGAACGATTAATACCTTTGTCCTTATAACGTGGAAATAAGGTGGGTGCTCCTGTTATGGCCATGTTCCTGATATGGCCACCCCCCTATTGTGAGTTAATTAACCAAAAAATCAGCTAAATTGCAGCAGCATCCAGTGAAAGGGCATCCTGGTATGTCACTTGATCTTTTCCATCCAGTCAGGTTGAGCAATATGGCGTCAGTTGCCTGTTTTGCGGTTTTCAAGTGACCTCTTCTTATTTTTCTCTGGTAAGTGTCCTTTGTTTTATGCACGTTTTTCAAAGACTTGTTTCATGAAAACCATAGTACTCCATTCAGTTTTTAATGTTCTCTTGATTGGTGTTGTCGTTGATGGCGTATCTTTTACCAGTTGTTCATAATCAAACGATTTCCATGAAAGCTTACCTGCTCCTGATATGGCCATATCAAATGCACCATGGCCATATCAAGTTCATTTCACTTTTATTTTTTCACCTGACAAGTTTACATGCCTTATAGCTGGGATTACGCAAAAATTTTGTATTTTAAGGAAAACAACGTAATTTTTTTTATGGACAAAACCTGTTTTGACTACACTTTTGAATTATAAAAAAGATTATTAAGTGTCATGCTTATTCATTTTACGATAAAATTATTTAATTTTAGCACAACTGCGCTATCAAACTGAAAACAATCACGATTTGTAGAACATGGAACAAGGGTGGCCATATCATGTGCACATGTTCCTGATATGGCCACTAGGTAGACTTTTGGAATTTGGGACTTTTTGGACAATTAAATCTACTTTTATGGGGAAAGGAAACTGATTTAATAAAGTCCATTAGACTGGGAACGAGTAAGAAAAAAGTAGTTTACTTTTTTTTTTCAAAATGGCGGCTAGAAAAATTATCAAACTTTAGCATGGCCATATCAGGGACACCTACCTTATATTGCATTAAAGTTGAACTTCTATCTGGTGTAATTATATTTATGTTATTGTTAATTATTGATAGGTTATACATTTGGGTGCACCGATACATTTTATTTTAAGGGGCCCGAAATTTCATTTTTGCAGTCGGGTCCGAATCATATTCGTTACGCCTCTGCACTCGCAACAGAATTTTCATTGTATTATATTATGACATAATATTGTTCCGCAACTATCAGGATTAAAGCAACTATTAAGGTTGGTTCACAATAAACCTGTAATGGAAACGACAACAAGAACGAGAACGGAAATATTGTTAAAATAAAAGTATTTACATGTGAGCATTTACAATTAACTGTTGTGAATGCTTACATTTAAATACATTTATTTTAACAATATTTCCGTTCTCGTTCTCGTTTCCGTCCCAGGTTTATTGTGAACCAGCCTTTACTCGACCGAGGCGAGTGGAGCCGCGGGCGTAATGTGAGCTATAGCGATGACGCTATACGAACGCAGAAGTACAAGTGGCGCTCCGGGATGCAGGACTCCACTGGTCTCGGTCGAGTAATACTGTCCACAACCTTGAGTCGAGTTTGAAATTTGGCCAGACAAATGAAAATGTCTACAACAATGCTGGAACACAATTTCTTATAAATTGATATATTCCCTAATGCCAAATAGATGTCCTTGGAAAGTACAAGTACTATAAAATCGTATATTACAATGAAATCATATCTATGAACTCCCTCAGTTGAAAGGTTCCACTAAATAAACAGTTATAGGAAATTTCTATAATTGATGTTTGATGCATATCATTTGTCACTCAGTTGCGTATAGTAGATGTTTAAAAATTAATTTTTACACGTCGTGTAAAGTGCACATAAAAATACGTAATTTAAGTCAAATGTAAAAATTATAGCAATCCAAAATTTCGTGCAATATATTAAAAAAAAATTATATTGTTACTGGTGTTCCCAGTCTACCATGGTGCATTATTTGGAGTAATTCGTTTGAGATCTTCATATTAAGTCTTCATTTCTTCTATCCTTTGAAGCGATACACCGACACCACACAGTGTTTCCGTGTGTTACTTAGCTACTCGCAGCGCCGATATAGATCCCAGTCATCAAAGACTACCGACCGTTGTCATCCTGTGGATTTTGTCATTGTTACCCACGATTTTAAACAGGCATATTTTTTCCTTCCGTATATTTTTATGTGTATGTATTTATTGAACTGCAAATGGCTAAATACACGGTGGAAGTTACACTCAATAATGACAGTTAATAATAATACTATTATAACAATCATAATAATAAACATTTATAAAAATAGTATAATGATAGCATACTAAATTAAACTGCAAACTTCTTATATCACTATGGTAATCAATAGTGTCTTTGTGAGCAGTGTCAACTTCGTTTATTTTTCTTTATCCGCTATTCAAAGGAGCCGTCCTGTTTACAAAGGTCAATTTTAAAAGATAAAATACAAAATTTGTTTTTCTTTTGAGAACTCTTTGTGGACAATTTCCCAAAGGCGGCACCTTTGAGTTTTACTATACCTACACTTTTAGACTGTTCGTGATAAAAAATATCATGATTATTAAAAACGTGTTGTGATACAGAAGGATGAAACTATTGTAGACAATATTTTACGACCTATTTCAGTTTGAATTCAATTCTTATAAGACTATTAGCATTCAGACATTATTATAGTAAATATAACATTCAAGCAACAATAATATCTGAATATACAGAAGTGAATGTTTTATTAGTAAATTTTATTAATAATAATCAAAGAGTGAATGAATAGTTCTCAGCTCATCAACCTTTCAATTTAAGAAAATGACAACGAACAGTGTGAAATTTTTTGTAGTAACGTGCTAGTTGTTCTTGGAATAAAATTAATATCAATCTTATGGTTTTATAGTTATAATAGTGTTAAAACGTTAAATTCTAGCTTAACAACTGTAGGCCTAAGAGAATTTTAATTTTCCTAGCTACTTTAGGCAGAATTAATGGCAATGAAATTGGTAAAGGTGAGTTTAGTGTTAGTGAGTAAACATAACACTTCTTAAATACGCCTAATTTATAAATTACTCGTAAAGGACACGTTAAACTTTGTTTAACGTCCCTAAATTCTTATTACGCGTATATATGTTACATTTCACCATTCTAATTATTATTATTATTATTATTATTATTATTATTATTATTATTATTATTATTGTCATTTCTATGATTATAAATGAAACTATTTTAAATAAATGCCTCTCAACTGCATTCTCATTATTTTCCATTAATTTACTTCTATAAAAAAATATTCATTACGCCCCTTTGAAAATCATGTAAAATTAGTTTTTCTATGCAATGTATACATTTGTTCATTTATTCACTTATTTATTAAAGTGTTACAATTAATGACAAGGAGTTTCCACAAGAAAATTAAATTGAAAAAAAAATATATATAGCCTATATAAATTTGTTTATGTGTTTAGTTTGTAAGTGTATAGTGTAAGCTCTCTTGGACTGGCTCCCCAAGTGTAGTAGACCTTCAGCTCACCCTACACTCCTGTAGGAGGCCGTTGCCCTTATGGGATTTCAGGCTTTTTTTTATTGGGTTATTTTACGACGCTGTATCAACATCTAGGTTATTTAGCGTCTGAATGATATGAAGGTGATAATGCCGGTGAAATGAGTCCGGGGTCCAGCACCGAAAGTTACTCCGGAAAAAACCTCAACCAGGTAACTTGTCCCGACCGGGATTCGAATCCGGGCCACCTGGTTTCGCGGCCAGACGCGCTGACCGTTACTCCACAGGTGTGGACTCATAATTGTTTTAGCAAGTGACTAATGAAGAGAATATGTTGCAAGAAACGTTCATTTCCTAATCAAATTTCGAAGTTGTTTCAATATTTTCCATACATTGGGAGTATAATCCACCCAGAAATAAAAATAAATTCCCATTTTGAAAACAATGAAGGCAACAGAATTTTTCTATACTTCTGAGTAGACAACCAGTTGTGTTATGTTACGTTTAATTTTAAGTCATAAGTTTTCATACTAGCTCATCACGACTTAATTGAAACCAAATTCTGTCGGTCTGATTTTGATAGAATATCGAAGAAAACATCTGTTCTATTGAAACTTCTGTACACGCGACTTTAAGCAAGAATTTTCCTGTACTGTTAGCAGAACGGAAGATTAGTTTTTAACATCTGAAATCAAAGACAAGACCGCCCTGAAGCCAAATGTTAATTAAAGGTGGTAAGATGGAAATGACAGCTCCGATTTCATTGAACCCAACAATCGGAGTGCGTATTGCTTTAACTATTCTAACAGAACACGAGGAGTAGACGTGCCAGAATGTTTGTAATGTATGTTTTTAATATCTAAGAATGCAATGAGAAGAGGGTAGACTTGACAACTAT
The DNA here is from genome assembly GCF_040183065.1 of Periplaneta americana. Taxonomy (NCBI): domain Eukaryota; kingdom Metazoa; phylum Arthropoda; class Insecta; order Blattodea; family Blattidae; genus Periplaneta; species Periplaneta americana. The sequence continues at coordinate 103,137,831 of NC_091124.1, forward strand.
GTCTATGTCTTAGTTGCACACGGAAGCTCACTCTGAACACAAAGGAAGTCGGAGGACTAAATTTCAATTGTCACTAAATCAATGGCTTGTCAGTGGTTAACTACGAACATATCGTAGCTTATATATGGTAAATCAATCACGCTGTAAATTTTGTGATTGATAGGTCGATGTCTAAGGAATACATAGAAAAAATTCGAAGTCAATATATTTCTTTAAAAGCGAGGAAAAAAAATTGAAGTGATCATTTCAAAATAGATATTTTCATCTTGAAAAGTCAATAAGTGGCCAACTTTTTTGTTTTTTCACGTTATATGGGGGATCAAAGATGGAAATGTTGAGAAAGAATGGAAATTATTTTTAAAAGTTATTGATGCTCAAAATATTTACTGGTTTCCGAGTTACGCGAATTTAAGATTCAAGACTTCATCAAACGCGTATAGTTTAAAATAAAAGACAAATTTATGTAAACTGAAAAGCACGAACACTTCAGCAAAATTACAAATAACGAATAAAATTCGTTCAAACTATTAACATCTGGTCCATGGAACTCCCACAATCACCTCTCCAACGACACTCTGAAACAGCTGGAAGTTTATGTAACCTTGATTTGTGTGGTGTTACGTGCAAGACAGTTATAAGGAACTTAATTTCCTGGCATGAAACCATTTATAGATTTGTATGTCTTGAATAAAAAATCTGATAGTTGTCTTAATTAGTCCTTAATATTAGCAATATTACCACATTTTTAGTTTTCATTTTATTTATGGGAAAATAATTCAAATATGAATTAATTCAACTGTGTCCTAATCTACACAGCAATGAATATATTTTACAAATCAGTATGTTCGGGAATATAAGAGCTTTAAAATGAGGTATTGTTGAAATTTCAATTTTCAAGCGTTCGGAAGCTATGGCTGCATAAAGAACGCAATTTTTTTTCATATAGGTACATTTGGCGAATTTTTGTAAAATAAACTACAGTATTAGACCTAGGGATGACAATTTCGCAAAAAAATCCATCTCTCTCTCTCTCTCTATTCTATTATAGAAAAATATACTGACAATGAAAAATTTCTTATGTAAATTTTCCTAATTTTCCGTCCGATATCACAAGGAATAGCCTACATACAGTATGATTCATTTATAAAAAAGAAGATTAACGAACGATTCATGACAATGTAAAGACTTAAAGCTATTACTGCAATACAAATTGTCTGCAATTTCCCATGCTCGTGTTCTTCTGCCTGAAATATTAAAGGAGTGAGAATGATATAGTCGTAAGCCACACAGACAAAAATTTTACAGGAGAACAAATTATAAGGGTGCTAGTCATAGACATTTCGCTAGCCCGCGCTACGAGCGTGCTAAACTAGTCCCGGCTATCGAGTGGTTACTTGTGCGGGATTCATATCATATATCATATCATATCATATCATATCATATCATATCATATCATATCATATCATATCATATCATATCATATCATATCATATCATATCATATCATATCATATCATATCATATCATATATCATACCATATCGCTAACACTGGTTTATGTATACGAAAAACGTTAGTTCGCTGATCATCCACCGGAAGCCAGCGCTAAGAATGTCTATGAATACGGCCCTAGTCCAATGCTTTTAGGTACGGTATCGTAATTTCTGCGGCGTATACTTCAGTCATTTGTTGAGTAATGTTTACAATATATTACTAGTAGCTTCCTCAAATGTGTAAGAAATGAACCCGCACAAAAAAAAAAAAAACATTTTTGTTAAAAGTATGGCTTTGGACTATCTCATTCTTATCCCTTCAAATCATTAAATTTCAGATCGGGAAATGAATAAAGCGTGTTAAAGTGCAACAGTTAAATTCTTGGACATTATATCGTACACTTTATAATCTTCGAATTACACATCCCGTCACCATGAGATAATATAACTACGCTATTACATTTCTTACAAGTTCAAGTAGCCTCAATTTCCTGTAGGTATGTGGTTCAGCAGTAAATGATGCAGAGTCTTTTTGTTTTCTTTACATTTAACACAACACTAAACATTAATATGGCCTACCGCTACAAAGTTGTTAATGAAACTCACTTTTAAGGATAAGATTTTGCATTCTGCTTCAAATTGGATGGCCACGTTGATGGAGCGTGGTTCAAAAGTAGGACAAAGCAAACGGGGCGTGAAACAGCTATTCACCTTTATCTGATTCTGGAGTTAAATTTCGTCTGTCCTCATTTGCATTCTGTGATTCCTCGGACTGGAGACTTCTCTTCCTTCTCAAATTAAAGCAAACTTGGAGCGGACAGCATCCGCACAAATTATCTCGCAGAAAGAAACGGCGATGTAACATAACATGTTAGGTATCTCTGAATTGTATTAGAAAAAACAAATACATTCTCAGGTGTACTTTACTTGGCAATATTTACTGGTTAAGGTTTATTATTATTCCTTATGACCTTCTCTTTTCCTCCCATCTCTTTTCTTGCTTATGTTGAAGTTCCTCATCTTCCTCTCTCTCTCTCTCTATCTCTCTCTCTTTTCTTACTTTGTATTCCCTTGGCGTCTCAATAATTTTCTTCCTATTCCTTCCTATTTCACTTCCTTCTTCTTCCATATTTTCTATTTCTCTTTCAATTCCTTTCCTTCAATCTAATTACCTACACTTCTTTTTTCTTTTTTCTTCTTTTTCTTTTCATTTTCGCATCATATTATCTTGACATACAGTATTCTTCTTCCAATGCTTTTTCAGTCATACATAAAATTGGATCTCATATTGAAGGATTGGCCACTATCAGAAGAAGAACTGAATTTTTACTACTGCAGGATATGTTCATTACTTAAACTGTAAAGCCTATAAGTTACTGATAATAATGGAATACAGTAAAGGAAACTCCCTTCCATAATTTGTATCACTGACCACCTTCCTACAATTCACAGCTGAAAACGATGAAAAAGATCAATTTAACTCTGATACTTTGATGGAAGTCAAGAGTATCGGATAAGTCTCTAACTTTAATCATTTAAATGTAATGGAATATGTTATTTATTTACTTATTTATTTATTTTATTTATTTATTTATTCATTCATTCATTTATTCATTCATTCATTCATTCATTCATTTATTTATTTATTTATTTATTTATTTATTTATTTATTTATTTATTATTTAACATAACAGGCAAAGCCCAATTACAGTGTTGAAGACTGACAAACTAATTTATAAAACATAAACAAGGGAAAGGAAAAATATATATATATATATAGGGTGTTTAAAAAATACGGGGCATAATTTCAGGTATGTATTTCCCACATGTAGACAATCAAAATAGTTCATTACAACACGTGTCCGGAAATGCTTCATTTCCGAGTTATGGCCTTCACAACATTGAAATTCACCGGAGCGTTTTTCTTTTCGCAGGTCGTTGTCATTACAGAAGATGTTCAAAATGTCCACCTCCTGCTTGAATACAGACCTCACATCGATGTCTCATTGACCTGCGAACACGATCCCAAACTCCAGGAGTATTGCGTATGTCCTCAGAACATGCCACAATTCGATTCCGAAGGGATTCCAAATCAGGCACCGGACACGAATAAACCAATGATTTTAAATGGCCCCACAAGTAGAAATCGAGAGGTTTCAGATCAGGTGAGCGTGGAGGCCAAGCAATTGGGCCACCTCTACCTATCCACCGATCAGGAAACCTTCGATCCAAGTACCGGCGAGCCGTACGACTGAAGTGTGCAGGAGCGCCGTCATGCAAGAAGTGAATGTGTTGACGATTGATCAGTGGAGTGTCTTCTAAAACATGAGGTATGGTGTTTTCCAGGAAGTTTGTGTACGCCTGCTCCGTAAGTCTGTTTACAAGTACATGGGGTCCAACTAATCGATCACCAATGATACCGGCCCACATGTTGAGGGAGAACCGCATCTGGTGATGAGATGGAACAGTTGCACGTGGGTTTTCATACGCCCATACATGCTGATTGTGGAAATTTGTTATGCCATCTCGTGTGAACTGTGCTTCATCTGTAAACAATACTAAGGCAGGAAAGTTCGGATTTACACCACACTTCTGCAAGAACCACTGACAGATCCTAACTCGTGCAGGGTAATCTGCTGGTGACAGGGCCTGTACACGTTGCAAATGATAAGGATACAATTGATACTCTTTCAACAGTCTCCAGACAGTCGTATGAGGAACATTGACTTGCAACGCTACCCTTCGTGTGCTGATAGGAGTCATGTTCACAGCCTCCAGAATCTCCTCCTGTACTTCTGGAGTTGTAGATCTTGGTCGTCCCCTTCCCAAACCAGGAGAGTTAAATTTTCCATACTCGCACAGACGGTAATGGAGACGTACAAATGTCTTCCGATCTGGACATTGTCGTTGTGGGTACCTCTCCTGGTACAAACGACGAGCCAGCGCAGCATTGCCGTCCGCCTTACCATACATGAAATGTATCTCTGCCAGCTCTTGATTTGAATACATGTCGCACAGTCTAACGCCTACACAACACTGAATGCAACCTTCGCCTCGGAATGAACTGTCAGAGTGCCCTCTTAATGTCTCCTTTGACGGCAACGACCTGCGGAAAGAAAAACGTTCCGGTGAATTTCAATGTTGTGAAGGCCATAACTCGGAAATAAAGCATTTTCGGACACATGTTGTAATGAACTATTTTGATTGTCTACATGTGGGAAATACATACCTGAAATTATGCCCCGTATTTTTTAAATACCCTGTATATATATGAGACCACAGCAGTAATTTATAATTTCAATCTATAATATATGACTAACGTTACCAAATCATTACAGTATGCATTCCATTCTTTAATAAAAGAAGGACTGAAATATGGACAAAATATTTGAAACGTTTAAGTTACATAAAATAATCATAAATTCAATAAACATTTACAGAATGGTTATCATTTGTATTTCTTTAAATGGATCTTATCTCAGTGTTTTTCGTATTTTTTACAATTAGAATTATTGCATAAAGTTAATAATAAAAAATGTTAAAGATGGAATATTAGATAAAAAGGTAAGAATAAAATGTGTATAAAGGGGTTACGTAAATATAATTACCGAAATATTAATATATTTTTGTATCTTTATGAACAAAAACAAAATATAGCTCATTAACATTTTTGAACCTCATGGGGTTTCATCATAAAAATTTCGTATCACAGCCTAGGCATACACCAAGAGGTGCAGACAGAATTATTCAATAAGGAAAAGTCCTTTTATCAAAGTTAAAATCTCGTCGGACGTAAATACAAAATGATTATTGATAACAATAACAAGCGCACCATAAAAACTGGTCGTTGTTTCGGATAAGTTAGGAACTTGCCATTCTAATGAGACACAATATGAGCGAAATATTACGTCAGCGATAGTAGAATATAATTAATATTATGTGAAAATACAAAATTTAAAATAAATCAAGCAATAAGCGGGAATCGTACATAATAACTTCTGTTTCATAGAACAGAGTAAATTTGTGTTTCGTAGGTAGACAACCATTTTACAAATGAGCTATCGCACACTTCGGAAACAACCCTTTGTCATTGTCCTTTCTACATGTATACGCGGTGAAAGTCACGGAAAACTTATTTGTCCTTAAATTCGTGTATTTGTAAGTTTCGTGAGTTACATCATTATCTAAATAAGAAACAGACAATGGCGGAACAGGGTTAGCTTCCATCTAAAGTCGTGGGAGAGAAAATAGTGAGTGGAATTATTAAGACAGTATGATATAACATTTCGGTACATTTATCTCCATGGCCGATATGAAAACATTTCTAAGCCGACCAATTTTTCTCTGTCCATATATAATCATTATGTCAATGTTAAGTTTTAAGTAATTATTTAATTACGTCTTATATCTTATCTTATATATAAAAGTTAATGTATGTATGTATGTATGTATGTATGTATGTATGTATGTATGTATGTATGTATGTATGTATGTATGTATGTATGTATGTATGTATGTATGTATTAATACTTTGGCACGCTCGATAGATAAATTTCGGCTCAGGATAACACCCCAACGGGTTCAGACTGGAAACAAAGGAATTCCCTAATTACCATCAACTGTCTCTGAAGTTCAAGTAAAATCACAAATAGATATGAAACTACGTATGTCAGCACAACTGCAGATCAATGTATAGATCTTATAATTATTTTATCTCTGCCTCTGTCACATTTTCGGTGGGGGAGACGGCAGGAATATTGTAATGCTATTTCATGCGCTGACGCCCACGACTAACATAAGGCACTTGAAATTTAACGGCAGAAATGAAACGTAAGATCTGTAGAGCATTGAGTCAACGCTAAGTGGGCGTATAGGGACCGAAGGGTGTGTTCTTGTTAAAGACACTGCTAACTCATTTTAAGGTTGAGTGACTGTAGACTGTATATATTTTCCTTTGGTGCTATTTTCTTCGTACTTTGATTATTCTGTTATTTTATTTGTATTTCTGGCGGCGTTGAACATAAGGCACGTGATGAAATATTTTCTTTTCGTGCCTGATCTACAGGCGTTTTAAATTCAGTTAACTCTGGTAGGCATTTGGCTAAGAAGTTCATTAATTCATATAAGTGACGCTATGTAAAGATTAATTTTCACAGACGAGGAAAGTTAGTAAAGACAATACTCTCTAGTATTAACGATTAGCGTATCCCTTTCTACTTGACTACAATAAATCGCTGACAACAGAGGTTATTGGTGTGTGTATATTGAATGGACACTCAGAAACAACCCTTTCCAGGCTTACATAATTTTCCTAAAATATATTCAAGAAACATACAATAATACTAAGTAAAGTTATAATCCCAATGAAAAAACAGTCACTGCCGAGGACCGGACGCTGGAATCACACAATTAACTCCGCAAAGCACACATTGTTTCAGAGAAAAACAACGATAGAAAGAAGTGTTTGTTCTAGACCCTCTGCTCCTTTGCGAATTCAGAATGGCACTTTGACATATCTTGTCTCGAATCGCCAACGAGCATGGATGGGACTTGGGTCTCACGGATGAGCGCTTACCGTATCGTTTTTGTTCTGGCTGCCTGCTTCTATCTATCACTTTGTTCCAGTTGTTGGAAATTTCTTATGCCTTCGGTGCGCATTTGATACTGTGTCTGATCCAGTTCGTTCCCATAAAATCATCTTAAGTGTAGCGTGGTCCAGTATGAAAGAAAGAATATAAACTATAGACCTACATATAAAAGTATATGTAAAACTATATATATATATATATATATATATATATATATATATATATAAACACACAGTACCGATATATTAGTGGTCACCAAATATTATTTATCATATATAGGGTCACTCTGGGAAGTTCTCCACGTTTCTCTTTGCAACTTCTGATAGGCTACCAGTGGTAGTAATGTATGTTACTGGAACACGGATTTATAGATGTTAAAAAGAGAGATTTAGGACTTTATAAAATCCATTTTAGGACTTCTGGGAGTTTATATAAAATTAATAATTAAAATTATTAATTTTTAGTAAATATCCCATTTTAGGTGGAATTTATGTAGAAAGAACTCGTGCCGGCAATGGTGATATTGAACTGAAGACTCGAGATTTTATGAGTGAAAGAGACTGATTGTTGATCGATGAGTTTCATTCCGCATAACAGGGTGCACTGACGTAAAAACTAATTTGTAAGCTCTCGCCTAACCTGAGCAACATACCACCCTTTTTATACTAAGATGCTCTCTTCCAAACGAAGTTCGATTATAGAACATTACGTAAAAACTTGTTCCTCACCTTCTAAGACCATAATGGAATGAACTATATTTACTTTTGAGTTGTACTCTTGCAATTATCTTTATATATTCTCCGTTTCGTTTGCTTTTAATCAGTGTCAACTACCTCTACATTAAATAAATAAATAAGTAAATAAATAAATAAATAAATAAATAAATAAATAAATAAATAAGTAAAAATGGAATGAACTTATCACATCATCATTTGTCTATAAATAATTTTTTTCATATTTTTAAATAGTATTTTTGTGATTTTTTGGCCATTTTTTTGCATTTCTAGTACTGGTATTTTTATTTTAAATATACGTAAAATACCAGAACTATATTTTTTAGGCACAAACATAATTTTTAGACATTTATAGGACTTCATGATTCATTTAGGAGTTTTAGAACATTTCAACATGGGGATCCCCGAAACGTAGAAATATCTTAATAACATACATCAAGGGCGTAGCAAACAAAATAGTTGCGTAACTAGAATTCCGTTCCCTATGTTCCGTAGATTCTTAGTAATATCTGGAATATCAAATGTAATGGATAATAATTATAACAAATCGAAATACAAATAGAAAATGTTTTCCTATTTTACGAAGGTTAAACCATTATTCAAGAGTATTATTGAGAGTGGATTGCAAAACAAATAAAACCATGAGTATAATATCATCCAGTACAGGTCGTGGAAATATTGGTTCTGTTATGTTTATATAAGTATATATTAAAACAATGTAGAGCAGTGGTCGTCAGCACTTGCTGAAATTGGTAACGGGTAACGAGTGAACCGGAATATGCACCGTCGTGCAGAAGAGAGAGGGAGAAACATACCCTCCGGCAGTCACGGATGCACGCTAGTACATCTCTTCTCCGCGGATAAGAGACGCTAGCCCGAGGGTGCACTGTGCTGATGCCCGCTAATGTAGAGTATAAGAATACGTAAGTTATCTGAAAGGTATTCATAATTTAACTTCTACATTAACAGAGTGAAATATCAGAGCTTAATATATTTTTTTTGTTCTATTTCCAGGTCAAATTTCAAGATTTATACTTCTTGGGAAGTGTAGACATGCTTATTGAAAATGATTTACTATGAACTGAAAACATTGTAAGCGTACTAGTTCCATTAAAGATACATCTCAAAATGTTCTGAAACAAACTGATTTGAACATTTCTTGGAAAAGGAATGAAAGCAATTTCGTTGCGTTTTTAAATTATTTCTTTTTCCATCCCTAAAATTAGTTCTTATCATCCGTTCGAAATAACCATAAGGTGAGATGATAAATTCTTATGAACTTCGATATTCCCAAAGGGGGTTTCCTAATTGCCGTTCATCGTTGAATACTCCAAATCACCCTTAAGGATGCACAGATACGTTCATTGTCTTGTATCGTAAGACAAAATGGTTCTTAGTACACAGTATACATTTTTGACATAGGCTATTAATCTAAATTTATAACATGAATAACATAACCGCTAACGAAAATCATTACTGACAGATTAAGAACACCTCGGTGTAAAGTAATCATTGGAACAAACAGGATTCAGTTGAAGGGCTGAGAGCCATAGTGGGCCAAATCCATTTTCAGAGCTTTGAAGCTTATCTCATCTTTCGATTGTCTGCTGACTCACGTACTCAACAGATAGCGTCATTTGTTCCAAATTCCTCACGTTATGAAATAATTAAAGCAACAAAAATACTCTCTCAAGCAAATGCCAGTTCTTTTGAGAAGCAGAGTGGGCCATATCTAAACGTCCAATGAAAGCTGGTGCTTCTTGCCACGTGACTTGATGTAGAACATGGGAGACGAAGTGAGAAGAAAATAACTCAATTAAGGTAAAATCTAGGAAGCATGTGGAAAACTGTGATGAGTGGGAAAAGAATGTACGAAAAAGGAAAATAAATAGTGGCCAAGATTATGTAAATGCAAGTGGAAATCCTGTGTCTGCGAAATTGTACACTGACTTACTTACTTACAAATGACTTTTAAGGAACCCGAAGGTTCATTCCCGCCCTCACATAAGCCCGCCATCGGTCCCTATCCTGTGCAAGATTAATCCACTCTCAATCATCTTATTCAATCTCCCTCAAATCCATTTTAATATTACCCTCCCGTCTACGTCTCGGCCTCCTCAAAGGTCTTTTTCTCTCCGGCCTCCAAACTATATGCATTTCTGGATTCGCCCATACGTACTACAAGCCCTGCCCATTTCAAACGTCAGGATTTAATGTTCCTAATTATGTCAGGTGAAGAATACAATGTGTGAAGTTCTGATTGTACACTGACAAAGACGGCAAATGTGGATTATATTGTGTCGAAGGTTTGGATAATGTAAATTTTCGACCACATATGTACATTATATATTCTCGTCAATTAGTAATTTTGACCAGTAAATGCGGATCTTGCAGGAATGGTTCATATAATGAATATAAAGAGGCACAGAGGACCTTCTGATGAAGGTAGTCATGAACAGTATTCACTGTTAGGCCTATATTATTTTAATTTAAAGGTACGTACCATAACCTCAAAAATTATACTTGCAATATATTCATAAACAAGGTACCTAATTAAATAATTGTGTCTTTTAATATGAAAACCTTATATCTGAGCTATTAAAATTTAATTAATTTAGCGGTGTACTGTGCAATTTTACCTAACTTCGTTAAAGTATATATTAATTTATAATGAAATGAAAAAAGAATTTATTTAATAAATTAATTTTCTTTCAATTTAGAAAATTATATTTCAAAAGAAGGCGAATTTTTTGATAAGGAAACAAGTTTAAATTGTTATCTCTATAAAAGTAGCCTATGTGTACCTATGGTGAACCTTAGTTTTTATTTTTACGATGACACTAATATCCGAGTATGCAAAGCGATGCTCTTCAATTTGCATATAAAACGTTGAAGCGCATGACTGTGGACATGATGTTGGGCTATTTGTGGAGAGAACACACTGCTCAGAGGAGGGTATCTGAAGTGGAATCATATCTATTGTCATACATTAAAACTGTAAATACTGGAACAAACCACATAATAGTGTATTCAAATAACGTGTGGAGGTTAAATATAAACCAGTACATAGTTTCATTTTGAACATCTATTGTCCATCATTCACAGCTGTTTAAGAAATAGACCATAAATTTCTAGAATTTGAGCATTCTTTCCTCCCTAATGACAGGGACTTCAGCACAATTGAGTCAGATAAACGCAAAGCCAAAAATCTCTTTATCGTAGACGACTATGTGAGTTTATTGCAACAATGCAGGAGAAAAAAAAGAGCATTTGTTGTAAAGAAAATGGAACAGTCAGACTTCCTTAATATGAAAGATATTGCAAAATTTTTTGTTGTGTAAAAACATTACAGATGGTATCAAGTTCCAATGGATGAAAATTAAATGGCTGAGGTGAGAATCAGCTGAACCAATGAAAATTAAATTTCGTTATTCTCTAAATGAGCTAGAAGCTGTTTTTTCAAAATTTAGAAATGGAAAAGTAGGCACTGAGACAGGTTTTGGAGATGACCCACTAGCACATTTTTTAGACAAGATAAATGTAGAGCCATAGTGTTCCAACTCCAAGACTTTCAAATATGTTTAATTTATGATGTTATAATTAGAACAAGATAAATGTTTTTCCTTTGTATATCATATATAGAAGTTCATCAAGGCCTTTTTATATATATTAAATTCATAATTAATTATTAATATTCATTCAATGAATTATTTTATGTATTTAATTTTACCTCAATTTTTCTCAGTTTCATGAAAAGGGCACTTGGCCCACTATGGCTCTCAGCCCTTCAGTTCAGACTTCCTTAAAAACGACAACTCCAAACATTGAAACAGATTATAGAAAAATCCCGAGAACTTAATATCACAATCGTATTCAATGCATCTAAAAGAGAGCTATTCCAAAGTGAGAGGAGGTATTTCGTAAAGTGGGTTTGAGGAAAAATATGGTTGAAATATAAGCGGGAGGAGATTAACAAACCTGATTCACCGATGACATAGTTCGCTTGCTAAATCATCCAGTGAGTTGAAAAGATGCTTCACGAGCTAAGCAATGTCAGCAAAAATGTTGGTGTCAATCCGATACCACATAAAAAAAGGTTATCCTTATGAACAAAACATCCGACATCCCTAACATTGTCAAGAATACACCCAACAATAAGTCAAGGAATTTAAGCGGCCTATTTACTTCGGCCAACTCGCAACTGTACATGAAGAACCCCGATATGCAGATAAAAAGACGCGTTGACTTGGGTCAAACTTCGGAGTCTAAAATTCATACTTCTGGACAAACATCAAAACAACAAATTGAAAATTGAAGTTAAGTATGACTGTTTCCAGTCCTCTTCTATGATTGTCGAACTTGTTCCTTAACATATAAAAGGAGAACTGTACAAGTCAAGAAGTGAAAAACGAGTAGAATGATTCTACCCTTCTCACTCAAGTACAAAATCCGCAACCTAGATGTTCTATAAACGGATAGTTAACCAGGACTTGACATTTAGAGCTTTGCAGCTAAACTTTAAATGGACTGTACATGTGCTGAAACTAGACCAATCAAGGAGGTACTACGTGTTTATGGTATGCGACCCAAGAGCAAAAAGATAAGAGGCCGAAGCAAACCAATAGGACGATGGTGCAGCTTATCCAGAGTAGCATGTCAGAAAGTCAATTGGAGAAAAGTTTATTACGACCAGTGTGATGAACTTCAAGTCTCGATTAAGAACTTTAAATCCATAAACAAGATCTATTTGTAGCCAGGCTTATTAAATTTACGTCCAGTAACTTGAACAACAACTTAAAGAAAAATGAGTCTAAATTTCGAATAATATTGAAAATTATGTAAATGAAGGAATGTTTTTCAAGGCACACACTACAATATTGTCCCATTCTACATTAATAATATTATTAAAGAATATGATATGTACGAAATAATACTTTTTCTAAGTTTCTGTTAAAATACAGTGTTTTAAATTTATATATAGGGGAGAGTCGGGTAGTATCGGACATCGGGTAATATCGGACAGTGAGTTTCTTTCATCTACCACACGAAGATAGTACCTGATTGACATGATTACGTTTCTGTGATGTCGCATAGAGATACGTAACCATGTCATTCAGGTACTACCATATGGTTGTAGATGAAAGAAACTCACTGTCCGATATTACTCGATGTCCGATACTACCCGACTGTCCCCTATATATATATATATATATATATATATATATATATATATATATATATAATTTCTTTTAATTTTACAATCTAGGAAAGATTCATATTGATTTTCTAGTTACAATTAACTTGTTCAGGTGAAAATCCTTTAGGATATAACACTTTCATTGTATCCAATCGTAGTCTTCTGCCCAAGGTCTTTCACTGCAAACCCAGCTTTGTCCAATCTTCCCTATTATCTGCCTTCGTTTTTGTCTCCGCATTATGAACCATGTTATCACTTTATGCTAGAAAATAATAGTGCTTATAAAATTCAGAGACCTTTCCTACTTAGCATAAATTTTCCATAGATACCTATTCTTATTAATATCAAGATTTCCACTGTATTAATTTTAATATAGTATCATTTTGTCAATAAGTCGTGAATTTTAAGACATCGTATTTCTTTATAGGATGGTGTATGGGTAAGCGTCCTGCTAAAAATTGATATAATATACTAGTAAATAATTCGCATGTTGATCCTTTCATAAGTATTTTATAATCTTCCAAATGGTTGTACTGTGGGTTACAATAACCATTCCAAATCTGCAGTGTTGTCTTGAACTTGTCTTCGTAATTATTGGACTTTACAGGTTATAAACTCACTACAGCTCTGGAAGAAACCCAGGTAAAACTGACATTTGTCTCCTCTTGATAAAAATTCCTGTTTTATATATATTTTTTTTCCTTTGTATAAAGCCAATACAAACACAGGATTTAAAAGAAAATAAGACATTTTTGGAACTTTTGCATAGATATATATTGGTTCGAAAAGTATGGCCATTAATTTTATTGTATTTCTTTGTCCTCTTCCTTAATGTCGGTAGTTGAGTTTTAGTCATAGTTAATGAACAGGGCGATTAATGACTGCAGCAATTGGGAGAAGCAACTTTTAATTGAAGGATTTAGAAAGTAATTGGCTAAAATTATACAACTGAGCGTTAATTGTACCATTATAACATCATGATTGAAATTAATGCCCATGGAGCACACAAATTTCTTTTTTATAGAAATATTTTTTTGTTAGTTTCTCAATTTTGACTATAAAACCAATACACTAGGTAACTAAGATAAATATGTGGGAATAAAGTTCACAATATATCTGTCGAACATGCAACTGTTCAATGTGTATAACTGCCATTTATTCTGGTAAAATGGCGTAGCATATCATTAGCTGCAAAATAATATTAAAATGCTGTTTCTGTTTTTTACTCCTGATTCATATTGAAGGAACTGCTAGCTGCGTAATAACTTGTTGCAAGAATCTAAATCTAAGCACGCATGTAGAAGGCGAGGTGTTGCTGGGTGGCCTGTGCTTTGTTCTCTGTTCGCAATGCGCAACAATGTTTACCTATCTGGAAGGAGAGCTTTTGTTTCCCTACCTTGTATATTATAAAGTTACTCACGAATTACTGAAATAGATAGTTGAGACAAATGTTTTTGTGTCCTTTGCTTTATCTCTCCTATAGTTTCTCCAACCCGTATTCCGCAAGGGTGAGTTTCTTGTTCATTGCGCCTAGCCTTATCAACGAAAATTTAATGGTGAATATTTGCAACGATGTTGTACTGAATGGCATTGAAATTTTTTCAATTCGTACATTTCCAAAAAATTTTGGTTCGATTCCGTTTCTTGAATAGTAATGGACAAATTGTAACTACTGAAGAGGTAGTGATTTACATTTTAAGCTTTAATCATTTTGTGATGTAGCACAGCTTTTATACAATATTTTGATTTCGTACCTTGCGGTATTTGTTTCATATTTCTATGCATTTTTTTTCCGACATTGATATCTAAGATAATCTGCACAATTTGGGGGTAAAAGTTAATTCCAGGCTGAAATCTTTCACGGAACATTTTTGCAATATTTCCCCCGATTTCTCAAGGGTTTGAAAATGAATGAAAAAGTTGATAATATTTATTTTGTTTTTATTTAGTTCCTTATTTAACGACACTGTATCAACTGCAAGGTTATTTAGCGTCAATGAGATTGGTGATAGCGAGATGATATCTGGCGAGATGAGGCCGAGGATTCGCCATAGATTACCTGGCATTCACCTTACGTTTGGGGAAAACCTCGGAAAAAACTCAACCAGGTAATCAGCCCAAGAGGGAATCGAACCCGCGCCCGAGCGTAAATTCGGACTGGCAGGCAAGCGCCTTAACCGACTGGGCACGCTGGTGGCTTTTATTTTGTTTAATGCGATGAAAAATTAATAGATTTTATGAATTCTTTTAAATTTTTTTGTGAAAAGTAGAGACAGCGGGATGTAAGAGAGTATGTAAATGCAATACTGACGTCCCAATATGGTGTGGTAATAACATCGAAAATTGCACACCACTGTATGTTAACTGAACTGTCTATACAGTAATGCAAAAAATAAGACAAACACTTCACTACATAAACTGTGCTTCTTAAAAGCTGGTCATCTCAAAAGTAATGTCGGTTTGGTGTTTTGTGACATTTTAATGAATTATTTTAGATGGGCAATGTAATTTATAGCATGGTCTCGTTGTTGTGAGTATGTAACAGTATTCAATTGTTAATACATATAAGCTTAATATAAAATGGAGGTGATAAAGTTTCAGATTTGAGTCATTCAAAAGCACTATTGGAAACAAGATTGTAAAGCTGCTTCCGCGGCTCTAAGATTATGTGAAGTAGATGTGAATGTGTCGTTTGTGAACTTGTAATAAGAGAATTGTTCCAGACTTTTAACCCTTCAGTACTCGCGCGGATTACATTTGTAATCAATCTCTATTTTTTTAATAAACAAATTTTTATACATATGAATACATAATTTTACTCTATATATAATAGTAACATTACTTTACTGATTCTATTAAACTGTTTGTGGTATGACAGAATAACTCTATTTGAACTTTAATATTTAAATCAATGATGTCAAAAAATCGATGCTTAATGAGAGTTCTGATACAATGTAATTAAGTACTCTTTTATTATTATTATTATTATTATTATTATTATTATTATTATTAATATAGTATTTTGATTGTTACTTATTGTAAGGTACACTAGTCTAGAGTCACAATTGGGTTCAAGAACACGTTTGTTAGATATGAGAAGGAGTCATTGTTCTGTATTATCTAGTACAGGGGTCATCAGCTCAGAGCACCCTGGGATTATAGTCTCTTACCCTCGGAGAACACACTGCACTATGGTGCAATCGTAGCTACTAGCGGATATGCTCTCTACCTCTTCCTGCTGCACGACGGGGCACACGGGACGGCTCCGCTTACCCTTTACCTCTTTCAGCGGGTCCTGACGACCACTGATCTAGTATGTCCACGTAATTATTTATATTACAGAATAAAATAACTACTCTAACAACAGAAGACACGTGTAGAGATGCTTATGAATGGCTTAATGGGAATAAATGAAATAAGAATTAAAAACAAAATAGAAAATTATGCTGTTGTAATCTCACCTTTTAAAAACTCTGGCGTCAGCACTCGCGCAGATTACAATAAAATTATTGTAATCTAATCTAAAAATATATATATTGCCAGACAGAAAAGAGTCGCAATTACATCCAAACACTTCAGACATCAGGGCAAATCTGTAACAGGAAGGTACTGAAGATTTCACGCTATCATCGTTGACAGCGGAGACGTGATGACGTAATAAACAGCAGTGGATTACAAATGTGTGCCGCGCGAGTACTCGAGGGTTTAATGAACAAAGGGATGTTAAAAATTTACAACGTCCTGGAAGACCTAAGGTATGGAATATTGAAAATACTCGGAGTTTGGAAGAAAATATACAGGAGAAAGTACTCTTAGTTGTCAGAAGAATTTTGAGATTCAAAAGATATAATACTACGCTGCATTAAGACACAAAACAATACAGAAATTGTAGATATCTATCTGGTGAACTGGCTCTTCAACAGGCTCAACGCAGAGCGGATATTTGTCGTAAGGTTATAGTTAATCCCATGAATGATCGATTTATCAGGAGAATTGTCACATGTATTGAAAATGGGTAGGCCTATAATATTGTCACAATCCTAGCATCTCAATACAGTGGCTCGATTCCACTCAGTTTTCCAAAGTCATCGTTAAACAAAATCTGCGGGTCTTTATTCTCAATAGCTAGAACGAGTTCATAAAGTTTTGAGAAAGAGGTACCTAGAATTAATTAGTTAATCGAAATATAATTCTCTTGTAAAAGGACAATGCGAGATCCTATACTCCTCGAACAATCGTGGGAAAAATATTGGAATAAGGCGGACTCGAACTTCTACCACGTCCGAAATAATACCTTCATCTTGTGCCACCAGAATTCCATTTGTTTTGATCCATGACCTGCATCCTGTGTGGAAGAAATTTCCAAAACTTGGAAGATTCTGAAATGTGTATCACCGAATTCTTCGCATGAAAACCAGAAACTGCTACCGTCGCACAGTGTGCAATAACGCAGATCTATCAGGACAAAATTAATAACTTCTCTGCATTTCTAACGGATTGTTATGAAACTTCGTGCAGACCTTATAGATAGCACATATTCTTTGTGTACAAACTCTGACTACGATTGTGTGAGAGAAACTACCTCTTTATTTTTAGACAAAAAAGTAACTTCTCTCCTATCTAACAGATTTTTATGAAAAATTGTACGGAAGCTACAGATAGGATATATTTTTTGTGTATAAACTATATTTACAGTTCCAAAAGGGGAAGTATCCTTTTACAGGAGGTGCATTTACACAAGATTAAGTCGACCTGGTTGGCGAGTTGGTATAGCGCTGGCCTTCTATGCCCAAGGTTGCGGGTTCGATCCCGGGCCAGGTCGATGGCAGGCTCATGTCAGTAGATTTACTGGCATGTAAAAGAACTCCTGCGGGACAACATTTTGGCAAATCCGGCGACGGTGATATAACCTCTGCAGTTGCGAGCGTCGTTAAAAAAACATAACATTTTTAACATAACACAAGATTAACTTCTCTCCTATATAACAGATTTTATGAAACTTTGTACAGGAGTTACAGATAGCATATATTTTGGGCGCGCTTCCGAACAGGGGCAGCGGTATTTCCTCTAAGGTTAGAGTCCAGTTTAGGTTTCTGTGTATTAATCGAAAATTAGGGGCTAGAAAATATTGAGAATAGGACGCATGTATATATGACATTTTTTTTTCGATTAATACACACACACACCTAAACTGGGCTCTAACATTAGGGGAAATGCCGCTGCCCCTGTTCGGAAGCGCGCCCCTGTTGGATAGGAGAGAATTTATTAATTTTGTTTAAATGCTTCCCTAAAAGGAGTAGTTCCTCTTATAGAACCATAAATATAGCTTGTGCACAAAAAAATATATGCTACCTGTAATTTCCGTACAATGTATCATAAAACTCTTTTAGATAGGGGAGAAGTTATTAATTCTGTCTAAATGCACCCACTATAAAGGGGTAGTTTTTCTTGTGCAAACATAATCAGAATTTGTACACAAATCATATGTGGCACATGTAAGTCATGTACAATGTTTCATAACATTATAACAATGTGTTAGATTGCAGATAAGTTATTAATTTTGTCCAGCTAATGACTTGTGTTCTGATTCACTGTGCCTTTCTTAAGGTTAGATAAAAATGTGTCCAATGTATTTTTAAACTGATATTCCATATCATGTATGTATGTATGTATGTATTTATTTATTTATTTATTAACACTACAATTGGGTATACACCCCGTGGCAGTGATATTTATAACATACAATAATTACAATTACTGCAATAAACCTAGGACTATAAATAAAAACTATTGTATAACAACGCCTACGGTAAGAAAAAGTAAATCTAACTTACAAGTACTTCTATTTCACCCAACTATTACCAGTTTAAATAATTACATAACACCTTAATTAATTTCATACCAACTTAATTACATATCTTAATTTATTTACATATAAACTAAATTACATATCATCATAATTAATTACATATCAACTTAATTCATTATATACCAACTCAATTAATTACATGACACAACTTAAATAATTACACTGCACCTCCAATTACATTTTCAGTCTAATCTTGTCAACCTTTCCTTAAATGTATTGATTTTAAGAGGACCACCCTGAAAGATTGCCGCAGGTAAGCTGTTCCAGTCTACTATTGTGCGGTTAACAAAGGAAAATTTTGCCACATCCGTTCTTTGTTTTCTACATTTAAACTTCCTAATATGATCAGTCCTTCCTAGGTATGATGGTGTTGCTAATCTAGCATTGATATCGGTCCATGCTTTGTGTCCCATTTGTGCCTTAAACAATGCGGTGAGTCTGGTTTTTCGTCGCCTTGATTTGAGAAGTTCCCACCCTAAATCTTTCACTATCTCCTCACCATGTCCCTTCCCCATTTTGACATATTTTGCTGCCTTGCGTTGGACCTTTTCTATTGAATCGATTTGGTTTTGTCTGTACGGATCCCAACCTACTGCTCCATATTCCATAATTGGGCGAACAAGGGTTTTGTACGCTAAGTCTTTTGACTTTCGGTTAGATTTCTTCAGAATACGCATAGAGAAATGTAGTGCTTTCCAGACTTTCCTTGTGGTATTAGTGACTTGTTCCTCTCAACCCAGTTTGTTACTTAAATATATACCTAGGTTTTTTTTTCCGGAGTTTTCCCTCAACCCAATACGAGCAAATGCTGGGTAACTTTCGGTGCTGGACCCCGGACTCATTTCACCGGCATTATCACCTTCATATCATTCAGACGCTAAATAACCTAGATGTTGATACAGCGTCGTAAAATAACCCAATAAAATAAAATATACTTAGGTATTTACAAGTGTTCACTTGTGGCACCGATGTACCATTCAGCTGATGTCCGAGACAAATTTCTTTATGCGTTCTACAGAAGGATATTGACTTAATTTTACTGACATTGATTTTCATTTTATTTTCTATCGTCCAGGTTTCAATAACGTTAAGATAGTTTTGTAAGTCGGCGATATCGGATTCATCATTATCATTTGTGAATAATATTGTAGGTTTAAAACACTCTCACAGTGATTAAAAACTTCCTTAGTCAATGATTCTTTTCTGCTGCTAAGCAAAATATGGAACAGTTACCGTACGCCCCAACACTGAAAAAATTAATTACTGATAAATTCGCAAGAACGCGCAAACTTTAAAACAAGTCTTCAACACTCTAAATGATGCTGTATTAAATGGTAAAAGAATTACGATGAAAGAGTAATGGAACGGAGAAAAATTCTCTCCCGCGCCGGGATTTGAACCCGGGTTTTCAGCTCTCATCAGCACGTAGAGCTGAAAACCCGGGTTCAAATCTCGGCGCCGGAGAGAATTTTTCTCCGTTCCATTACTCTTTCATCGTATGATGACGCAGAATATCTGCATGGAAAATGTGGCTTAGTGGATAAAGCATCAGCACGTAGAGCTGAAAACCCGGGTTCAAATCACGGCGCCGGAGAGAATTTTTCTCCGTTCCATTAATCTTTCATCGTATGATGACGCAGAATATCTGCATGGAAATATCATAGGTACTTCGGTACATTAAAATAATACATAGGTAAAAGAATTATTGTAACCGGAAGTGACCGGCTATACTAAAACTCACATTATATTTGGAGAACTTTAAAAACACAAGTTTTTCAATTATAATATTTAAACCCTACTGTAAGAAGGAAAATAATTTATAAACTTGTAATTAAAGTTATACTAGTAAGAACGTATCTATATGAACAAATTCCATGTTTCAGAACACAATAAATTCACTAACAATTCGCTTTTTTTCAACCACATAATATGCCTCTCTCTCTAAGATTGAACCGGAGCTAGACGTGTTAGGAAGAACTCAAAGTTTATACCCTTCTAAATATAGTTTCCCGCTGATAAGTCAGTAAAAGCTATTACTCACAACATTCTTAAAATATTAAAGACCATGAATTCATATTCACCTATGCATAACTAAACAAATCGAAATTTAATTTTTTTTTTTTTCCACCTATTGTAGATCGGGAAAATTGCACACTGTGCGTCGTGGGAAATCTGACATCGCTGAAAGGCGGCTCAAGAATATCGAATCTAATTAATTTTATTTTTAAAGTCTAATTAATTTCCTGTTAAAATAGACTCCACCTAAAACTTTCTCCAAAATCTAAATTGTAATTGATATTTTGTTATGGAAGTGTTATATCAGTGAAGAATTATGTTGTGTCTGTGAAGTGTGTTGAGTAAGTGAAACGTGTTCCTGTCAGTGAAGCTTTATAGTTTATAGTGGCAGTGCAAAGTATTTGAACAGTGAAATGTTTTTGAAGTATTAGTGAAATCTGGATAGAATCAGTGAAATGTGTCGTAGTTCCAGTGCAGTGAGTGAGTTGACAGCGAAATGAGTGTAGTGTTGAAAGGTACTTGTGCAGATATGAACATATCATATTCGTGGGTTTTAGTTCGAACATAGGTTTGAGGTACAAATTAAATTTACTTTAAATGTTATTTTAACCGATCGTGCTTCATTTAATTTAGGATGTTCCCTGTTGTTGTTATTATTATTATTATTACTATTACTATTATTAATTATTATTGTTAGTATTAATTATTAGTATTATTATTAATTGTATTTTTTATTAATTGTGTTTATTATTGTCTTTATTGAGTGCAATTATTTACCACTGCCACCGGGTATATACCCATTGCAGTGTGAATAAATACATACATACATATATACATACATCCATACATACATACATACATACATACATACATACATACATACATACATACGACTTGAGACAGTATTTTCGTTTGTTTCTAGATTATGCTTCTTTAACATTTAAATCTATACTGCAGTCAGAATTCTTAATTATGATTGCAAAATTTATAGTATTGGACGGATCTACATATCCATCAATCTACAGTTGTGAATAGTGATTATTTCAGTATGCTGTATCATATCTGAGGTTAACCAGTTATCTATCATCGATGGTAATTGTGATAAGAAGATGATAATTGATTATATAAATCTGAGGATTAACTGATATTCCCCTTAAAGTTGGGAAAATCTCGGATCAAAATCTCGCCATATAATCACCCCTAAGGATGTTGAGCTTAGACCAGAACGAAATCTCTCCAACATACACATAATTGTAAATATCGTGATTCATAATACAAGATATTTACTTAAAGGAGGAATCATATTTTTAATTTACATTTACTAAACTTAAGATATAATTGTAAACATATGTCTAATTAGCATTAACTTATACACCGGAGATTAAAATTTATTTATATATTTTCTTCATCTTACTTTCATTATAGTTCCACCGAATTACTTCAGATACTGAATTAGTGGCAAGACGGATTAAGTAAATGCAACTACTTAATCAGCAGGCCTACTGTCACCCACTTCTTGTGGACATTGCGTACCAATAATTAATTTATGAATTGTTTATCTTTGCTCACGAACACATAAATTTCGTTTCAATGTATTTTATTCATGTCAAAACGAGAATAAAGTGTTGAATATCCTTGAAATTCTGTTTACTTCATTTTATTACACGCAAGTGTTCTGTAGGATATTTTGTATTACCCATACTAATAATTAGATGAAATTCAGTAACAGTAAGAGAGAAACAGTAGTTAGCACTTGTAATTTGTAAGTTAAGTTTCCTAAACCTGCAATGGCGTCGTCGAATAAGAAAATTACGGCATACATAGTTCAATATTGGCTTATATATATATATATATATATATATTCAACTGCCGAATGACACTAAATTATTAGCATTTTGATAAGTAATTAAGAGTGCGTTGTAGGTGTAAGCAATATACCACAGAACAAAGAGTGTTTATTTTGGAAAATAATACTAGAGGTAGAAATTCAATTTTGTCAGTGTTAAGAAGATACAGACACAATTTCGGTATGCGAATGGACTAGCAAACGAATGTTACGATTAGTTAATGAACGAGAAAAGAATAGAAATATTACAGATCAAAGAGTATGTAGCCCAACTTTAATTAGAAACTCTATAAAGAATTTAAGATGCTCGGAGAAGTTTACTTCGGAGTCAAAGAAAGAATAAGAATAGATGTGAGCAATAGATGAGGATGTCTTGCAGCACCATAATCATAATATATTATTGTTACATATATCAATATATTAAAGCCTTCTTTTCAATCTTTATGTCTTAACACATTAAATAAAACCAAGTTACATATCATTGTTTTGTATATTTACATGTGTACGAACGTTTTGACTCTCCAAGGGGCATCAGCAGGTAAAACAATATTAAAATATCATATGTCTAAAATCAAGTATATAAAAATGTGCAAGACTGTTTACCATTATACATAACGTATGAATTAAATCTCATATTATAATTTGCACAAATGAACATGTTAAAATGAACTTGAACAAATGTACATTAAAATGTACCGTGAAGAATCATTATTACATGCCTGAATGGCTGTACCTTGTACCTTGTATGCTATGTACGATATCCAGAAAAATGCATTGGTTAATGCTTAATATACTTTGTGTACAAAGATATACATTACTGCTAAATAGTACTGAATTGTTGCATATTTGTTAATATTTGATATAAATGACACTGTTCATAGAAGATAAATAAATGTCCCATTTAATGGGTATATGATGAAACCAATAGAATGATGCAGGTTGTCAATATTCAGTTTTCAAATTTATATGAACTTTCTATTTTATATATAGGCCCCATTAAAATGTATGTTGCAAAAATAATGATAGGTTGTTATGTAATATTTTGTATAGGCCTACACAACACAGAAGTATCACCAAATGTTGAGTCAAGATTGTTCAACTGTGGTCAAATGTTGTTCGATGTAACGTTGGGTTGGATAAGTTGTTATATAACGGTCATATAATCACCATCGTGTGCTCAAAATCGTAATCTGAAAATCGTTTGATATTACACTAAATGAAGAATGCAAATTTGACTTTAGGGTTGTTATATTATATATCAATACTTACATATTGGTGATCGGAGCTCAATGTAGGTGTCTGTTCGTGCGTTTGTATGCAACTAACCAGATGTTACGTAATACATCCGCGTAGTGATATTAAATGTTATGGTAGAAGGGTGGGGGACTATATTTTATTAAATCACTGAGTTTATAACGGGTTATGATTATGAATCAGATTTTTGTATATTATAGTACGATGTTCTAAATATTGTTTATTTATGTAGAATTCTTCGGCGCTGTTTATTAGTTTATTGTCTGAAAAAGATTTTAGAATTTTAAAAGTATCTTTGCTGTGTCCTAGTTCACGATCAGTTTCTAACAAATGAGTAGCATATTTTGATTTCTTAAAGTTATTTTTAAAATCTGATATGTGTTCACTATACCTGATTTTAAAATTTCTGCGTGTCTGTCCGATATATCTGTTTTTACATGTTGTACATTCTATTCTGAAAATACCATTATTGTGTAACTTATTATATTTATGGAAGCCGTTATTTAAATTGTTTTTCAGCTTGTTATTGGGTTTGTGCGCTTTTGTAATGTTTTCTTTATTTAAAAAAATTGCTCAATTTGTTGGAAATATATTTGTTGTATGTTAACGTTGCATACGCTTTTTGTTTCTTCTCTTCTATAGCGGTGAGGGTTGCGAACTTTTTTGTTTGCTTAATATTTCTTTTTTTATAAATTAATTTCTTTATCACTTTAATATTATATCTCAGTAAAATAGCGTCGTAACTCGAAAATTGTGATGTGTAAAGCTATGCTATTTTATAGTAAAATATTGCTGTTAAGATATTTTAATAAATAGTTACCGAATCCTTTGATAATGTACTATTTTATTATTAGAATTTCATACCTCCTGCTTATAAATCAGCGTTGAATATAATTTACGAAAGTAATAAGTGATTCTTTGACATACGACAGTATTATGAAGACAGTAAAAATAAGAATTTCGTACACTGTTAAAGGAAACACTGCTTCGCAAATCTACAGTTCCATTCTAACATTGTCATTATACATTGTCATATTATTAGGATTGAATATATTAATTTTGCGTGTGCCTGTCAACTGTCAAAGCTACGGCATTACTTTGTTCTACCACTCACAATTTGTAAAAGTCAAATGATTGAAACAGTATGACGATGTTAAATGGGGAATATGACATGAACATTTAGGAAGTTTTTAGTGTGTATTTCATGACAAAATAAATTTATAAATTCAGACGTTAAATATTTATACAGTTATACCTATACGCAATTTATTCATAGTAAAGCTCTATAATATAATGATATGCTGAGTCAAATCAATAACTTACATGACACCACATTATGACTTTAGCGTGAAAATGGAAAGAAGTTGCTTAATTAGAGTATTATTGAATTAATGTAAGTGTATTCTTGACTGAAATAAAATCATATAAATATGACGAAAGATGTGCCTCATAAGCTATTTTATTTTGGAAACCATCCTAAAATGAAGTTTTATTTTCACCTTCTTTGTCTGTTTGTTTTGTATGAGCCAGTTAATTAGAAAACTTAATAATTAAATCCCTATACATTTTAAAAGTACACAATTCTCTACAAATAAAATACTCAGATCAAAGTTTACTATGATTAGGAATATAAATCCCGAATACACGTGAACATTCCCGCTGTTCATTGTATCCATTGTGTGTGTGTGTGTGTGCGTGTGTGTGTGTGTGTGTGTGTGTGTGTGTGTGTGTGTAATTTGAAGTGGTAATGGAAATTATGGGAAAACTGCTGAACGACTTTTTATGAATGACCCCTCATTTTGATGCTTGGCATCCCAGGATAAGCGAAAAAAATTATAGTTTACAGAGAAACGTCAGTTTTCCTACATAATTTTCATATTTTCGAAAAACCATCTGTCGTTAGTTTTGAGAATTAATAGCTTTTTAGAATAAGACAAAACACACTCTACAATAAACATTGATGATGGAGGCCATGACTGACCTGCAGGATTACTAACATATTTATAGCTCAGATTCTCTAACACCATGGCTCTGCAAAAGCCGATCTTCATTTGTGTGATTTTCTGAAAACGTCTTTACATTAGTTATTAGAAGCTTCTGAACTTAAGAAACCTAAGGAAAACGCAAAACGCAATGCTTACTATTCAAATTATCTATAAGATTTTTTAATCTCCCGATTACTTTAGCAATATCTCCTAGGTGGAAAAATAGTGATTCTACACTCTACATTTCAGGGCAATTCATCAAACATGTAGCAGCTATATAAAGAAGCTATGTCTATTGTTTCAAAGATTGGCAAACCGGATATTTTCTGAACTCTCACCTGCATTTGCAATGACATGAATTGCTTTACTCAAACATGAAAATCCCGCTGATCTTCCTGACATGTTCACTTGCGTTTTCGTCTTGAAACTCACAGAACTAAAAACGGATATGTTTAAGAATAAGCATTTTTCATAAAAACCATATAGACAGAATCTTCTAAAAAGAGATATTTGTGACAGGATTACACTGCATTGAGTTATTACGTTGCCTTCAATGTTACATATTTCGAGAAGTATGTTTCATTATTATGGAAGAAAATAAGTTTCAAAATGTCTGGAGATCTTTCTAGAAAATAAATCTGGAAATCTTTAATTTTAAACTTCTAAACTCAATTTGCTGTATTTGCTGCGCAAGCCACTAGTAATATACAAGCTCATATAAGATCCTGATCTTCAACAAATTTGCAATTAGCTAGTGTGAAATTTGAATTATGGAGCGGCACATGCATATATCGGACATTAATTTCAGTTATATAGAACTGTCTGAAAGCCACCGGCCTAGCTTAGGCGGTAGCGAGTTTGTCTGCTAATCCGGAGTTGAGTTCGGACATGGTTTCGATTCCCGCTTGGACTGATTACCTGCTTGGATTTTTCCGAGTTTTTTTCCAACAATAAGGCGAATGTCAGGTAATCTATTGCAAATTTTCGGCTTCATTTCGCTATCACCAATACCATCGACGCTAAATAACCTAGTAGTTGATACATCATCGTTAAATAAGCTACTTAAAAAATAACTGTCTGAATTATTGATGCTGATATGAAGTTACGATACAATACAATACAATACAGTACAATAACATTAAAATTATAGATTTTTGAATAGAATTATGTAAGCTACCCATATTATGTGGTATAAACGCTTACGTTACAACAAAAATCCCTTAATAATAATTCCTTAAACTACATTGGTATTAAACGTAGAAAGGATTAATATGACTATTTCGTTTATATGACGTCATTCCATTTTCGACCAATGAAGTGTAATGAAATTTTGAATTCCAACCAATCACAGTCACACTTTGCGATAATTTTTGCAGCTAGATTTATCGCTATCAATTTATCGCATGGTCGTTCTTTTGTTTAGTCGTTGTCGCAAACTGTTTCCCCGTAAATTGATGATCATGAATACAGTAAGATGCAACTACGCGGTTAAACTTTTCTTTCAACTTTAAAGCAATGTTCAACTTTAAAGCAATGAATTCAAGATTGAAATTTAATATTAATTAATATATTTACGCAGTGAAGACGACTTTCAAAACGACACACCATTAAGACACAAAATCTTCATGCATCTTAATTGAACGTACCTTTTAAACTTGATTCTTTCAATATTCTTCCCAGATTGCACGCATGCGCGATTGGAATATTGAACTGTGTAAATGCGTTTGTCGAGCTATAAAAATGCTTTCGTGTAGCACTGATTGTAACGAACGAAATAAGGAACAGCTGACATTGGTCCTGCTTCCACAGGTAACTTAACCTATGATTGTAGCCTATAAAATTTGCATTTTGTGAATGAAATGAAACGATCAATAGAAAGTCAGATGTTCAAATTTATGTAACATCATCGCATATCAAACCCAAAGACCTTGCATAGTAATAATAAGGTCTTTGCTCAAACTGCCTTCCGTATGGCGTAATAAAATTCGTGTTTTAATTAGGCCTATCTATACAGAGATGGCTTCACTGTGTAGCAACATGTCTCGCTGTGAATACATAAGCATTGGTATATAGCTGTCCCCACTGCTACTGTTAAATGAAATTATGATTTCAACAGATAATGAAAATGTATTTATGTTATAATAATAAGAGAAAAGTGCAGTGCATTGTAATTAACATTATTAAACCTGTATTTCGCTTTTCGCAATTGGCATTACTGAATAATAACATCGAATTTCTTTATTTCAGTAATCGATATTCATCTACGAGTATTTCTGCTTCACAATATCTGAATAGGTTAAGTATTCGTTAATATACAATTATTAACATTTTGTGATCGAATTTTAGGGATATATTATCTACATTTTTATTTTATTCACGAAATAGTCCTAATAAATGTCACTCGAGGTCTGAGATTACTACAGATAAAGAGCTTGTGCATTATGTCGATAGAGATAGTTTATATATGTCTCATTCCAAGACCATACACGTGCCAGAAGCTATAAAACACTTTGCAGTCACGAGAAACTAACTTGAAATTTTCAAGAGGAAATAGCTTTTCTTAAGAAGCGTGTGGCTTAGTGCAAAGATTATAGTGCAGTCCAAGCAGGTAAGGATACGTCTTCAAATAAGCAATAGAGTCTCGGAAAAGAAAATTTGTAGGCTGTAAACTTTGTGCTATATCTAGAAATAGGCCTCAGAAATGAGCTGTTACTGGAGCGGATTGCCTTATCTTAGCTGCTCACGGCAACAGCGGAGCTCTCAAAACGGAATGCAGTCGTGGAAGAGGAGCACTTCGGCCATCTCGCTCCCGCTATGAGGTAATTGAGATCTTTTATTTCTTCCTGGAGATGTCGCAATCATTTCATCGAACACTCGGTGAAGATTTCTGCTTGACCACCAGTGATCATAAAATCGTGACTTCACTCGACAGACAAGACTTTCCATTATGTTTTACTCTATTTGCAACAGAATGCTATTGCTTTGCGGATTAAGGTCTTTGCTGCACCACACATGACATACAGTACATACGAAGCAATCTAAGTTACAACTCTCGTCAAATGGGCCTGAAAAATATGAATTTTTTTAAGATAAAATTATAAGGACGCTTTCACATAGTACAGTATAGGCTAAACCTTGAAGAAGTGCGAAGAACTGCTTTCTCTTCTTTCTCAATGTTAGTACAAGAGTGACTTGTTTCGTAATTCAAAACACTTAAATAATTTGTAATTCGATTTCATCACTACTGTAAATGTACAAATTATTTCGTCTTATTACACTAAAAACTATAACAATGATGTCAAAGCAAGCGCATTTTCTGACCTTGACGTCATGCGCAGGCATCAAGCGCTAGGTATGGAAGGAGGAAGAATTATGTGTATGAATAAGCAGCCTGTTCGATTAGGAAAACAGTGGTGTACAAACTTCAAACGAAACGTGAAATTTTATATTGTTATTTTAATATGGCTTCTTTCTGTTTGATTGCCTGTAAAACAAAAGTAAGCTTACTAACACCAATTTCTTAATATTGCAGTTACGTTATAAACGTTAATAAGATAATAAAGAGTTAAGAAGGAATATTCACATAAATTCTATAATAGTACAACTATACTGTACTAAGTGAATGAAGCACATCATTAATAAAGAAAGTGATATCCCAAAGAGAGAGAATGAGTATGACATGATAAGTTGGAATTGATATTGATGGTATCTTTAGCCTTGTAAAAGTAATCAATAAATTAAAACAATATTATAGTACAACGCAAAGTTACCTAAGCACTGTAAATGTTATAATTGTAACTAATATTACATAACAAAACTTTTATCTCATTATGATTTTAAGTTGATATAGGTGCGCAACTTCCTATCATCAGAATATTAAATTATTTTCTCGAAATCTGTTGAAGCTATAGAGCTGACATTTTTACAACACATGGTCACATACAGTATCTTTTTTATGATTTAACAGTAGTTGCTTTAGTTTCATTTTGGGGATGCCGATAAGCTGCGTATCGAAAACGTTAATATAAATCCAAATATATAAGATAAGCAAAGGTGGAAATAAAAACTGACATTGTAAAAAAAAAGTAGTTGCTTTGTTAATTCATTTCCTTTTCCATGCGAACATTTTCAAAATGTCCAATACCCTATCGTCAGTAATACGTATACTATTTACGACATATTAGATTTACGAAAACATTGTTTCAGTACCTGTAAGGCTACTAAATAAACATATCTTAAAATTTCAATTTTCTGTAAAAAAAAAAGTTAAGAAATGATTCCGTTTTAATAAAAAAAGAACCTTGTTAAAAATGAGCTTTAAAATTAAAACTTACATTCTTGTAATGCACTTATAATTCTAAGACAAATCTAAAAATTAACATGGATATAGTTTTATTAAGTTCTCTTCTCTTTATCCATTGAATCAGTGCTGGCCATGCCTGTATATAGCTCGACCAAGCGGCATATACTACCCCTTTCCTTTCCGTTGTAAAGCTCTCAGTTTTTCCTGAGCTCTAAAGCGCGCACATGCGCCTATGGCCATCAGTTGACATGGCTAAACTACAACATGAGAGGAATTTGCGTAGTGATTTAATTCAAGTTATATTTTTCACAAGTAGACAAACATAATGTGGAGAAAATTACATGAGTAGCTATTATAATTCCTTGTAAAGGAAATATAAATATATAGGTATATATTTTTTGACATGGAGTGGAATGGAATGCAATTTCGTGAAGGGGCAATACGACCCACAACTGCAAACTTTTAAGATCTATTGTACTAGCCCTCAGGCTAGACGCATTCCAAAATCCACACCGGTTGACTTACACTAAGATTACGCTGTGTGCCCAGGTTTCGAGCTGGCAACCTCTCTCGCCCCTAGGCAAGCACCTTCCATGCGTCGCCAGCCGGCGCTCGAGGAATGCTATGGAATGATGACCGAATGGAGAAAAGTTGACATAATGATGTAGGTGCCTAAGATGGGAAAACAGGTGAACATCGAGAAATACTCCAACTGCGACCTTGTCCGTCACGATTGTCACTATGGATTTTTTTAATGAAATTTTCCAGTCCTTACCGAGAATCGAACCCCGACTGTTTGGTTGATAGACTGAAGTTCTGATCTCTCAGCCACCGCACATTCTTTGACATACTTTTACTTCCAAAAGAACATCTAACCTTCATATAATATTTACTGTTTGAATCAAGAATGCTTAAGCACGAAGAGTTCTTCCTCTAATTTATAGTAGGCCTATTTATTTCATTCAAGAATGTGTTTAAGCGATAAATAGAGCCCTTGGTCGCATTGAACTACAATTCAGTGAACACATACCTACGCTCTGCACTGTTTTGTGCAACAAACGATGCGCCAAGGACCCAACTACTGATACTGGACATGTATAAACTTGTATAGTCAGCTCACGAAAGAAACTAGTGTATTCACAATACAGTTTTAGGAAATAATAGCTCATTGTGTATATTACAAGAAAAACATACACGAGTATTTATTATCTAGAAGTACAAGTAGACGTATATAGTATATTAAAATTTGTATTATAAACAAAACATGCCAAGACTTCCGCAACAATAAAAAAACTTTAACCTCTGTTCAAACATATAATATAATAGACCTACGTTTTACGACTGTAATATTGAGCAGTCCTCTTTAAAAGTCATTTAGCCTGCAATGAAAGATTATGTGGACTATATTTCAAACATTTCAAATGACAATGTTCACTTTGTTTCGAATAAGCAAAGGCTGTACTTCGGGGAACTTATTTCAATTTTCCAAAAGTTACTGGTGCTTACATAAAATCTGATACACTGATTTGTATATTGGTATGACCTTCTTCCATCAAAATGTGCAAACCTTTACTAATAAGCAGACCTGGCGGTTTCGGAACCCAAACAAAAAAACAAGTTATGTGCACATAAGGTTGTGACTCCTGGTCGATGTACTGCAGTCTCTGTTTACACTCTGCATAAGAAACCATCGATTACAGTGATCTTAAGGAGGCGATATTATATGAAGGTACGGGGAGTTCAGTCGTTCAGTGCATAAAGAGGAAAAAATTATGCTTTAAAATATTAAGTAAAGTATTGTGAAGGAACTGGGCAATAAGCAATTCTGTGCAAAGTTTGTCCTTCAGTTACAAGATGTCGAAAACGTGAATAAGCTATATAGGGCCATTGTAATATTAATATAATTAAATAAGAAAAGTATTGCATTCATGGAAAATATGAATGCTGTAGACGTGCATTGCACGTCACAAACAAAAGCGGACGGCAAAATTTAAAATTAAAGAAAAATAAAAAAAAAAATCTACTGTAAAGCATTTTAAAATGATCAACGTTTGAAGTTTAATATTAATCTTTTCATTGTACAATCATTGTTAGGATATAGGGATAGGGAGAAACATCGAATTCTAATCGTAATCCATTTCAAAAATGTGTGAAAATTGGCTTTTCAGAAAGTCGACTAGATAAGTTATATACATAATTTATTTAATTTATTCATATATTGTCCCATAAATAAGTAGACATGTAAGTAAGATATGTGGAGATTTAATGTTATTTCAAGTTAAGTATCTTTACAGAGATGTGCAACTTAGCCTTGACTACCTATTTCAGGAATAACTTGTAGTCTGCGTAAGCAATAGATATGTAGTTGTAGCTACAACTGTTCGTACACATAGCCGATAGTCCGCCGGTGCATACACAACTTTGTTTAAATGACCGTCTGCTCATGTCACGCGACCAACATATAGTAAATGTGTTATTAACCTTACGTATACGGGACCGAAACAGCCAGGTCTGCTAATAAGTAATCGATTCAAGTAAGGTGGCATGTGTTGTGTATTTATTATGTGGTTGAATTGTTCCATTTTTCTATACAGGTCGGCAAAAACAGTTTCAATCAGACTAATAATCAACACGTAATCTTAGTGTATGGATACTCTTTTTCTATTAATTTTTGTTCTGACTGCACCGAATGTACCGTGAGCACGTGCCTTCATGTATATTCCATATCACAGCTAAACTGTTTTCTTCACTTGATGGCCAAACGCTGGCTTTTACTGTAGTGATAATGATTTTCGGTCTCTGTAAGAAAATATAGCTTCTAAAGCGGGAATGATAACTATCAGTATTGGTATATAACTGTTACAAAAGCTAGAAAAGCACTATAAATTTGTCTAGACACATTGAATTCAGGTGTAATATTCTCTTAAAAGCCGGTACTGCACTACTTTTCTTTTGAAGAGAAATGTGTTAAGAATTTGTATCACTCTCGATTTGATTTCAATCTTCAAATTAGGAACTCAGTGGTGTATAGAGTACACATCCCTCAAAGCAATACTATGAAGTAATTCATGAAATGACACAGGAAGAGATAAGAGATAAACTATGTCTATCATGTATTCAATAGTTACAGTCCCGTAGTAACTTAAATTTTTAAAGAACAGGTAATTTTATTTAATGTAAGACAAAACAACAGTCTCTGGAAGATAACTTTATCAGACACATTGAATTAACATTGTAAGTGTTCCGCAAGATTTCAATTTTTTCTCTTCTTCAACGGTTACTTGCATTGCTAACCTTCACGATGTTGAGAGTTCACTTTCTGCTGATGTTGGGGCCTCATTATTAAGGCTCTTGTAGCTGTGCATGTTGTCCTTGGTCGTCCTAGCGATGACTCTTCTGAAATAGTATTTGGCCATCAATCTTCACATATGCTCCGAATATGGTCATTGCACTGGAGAGGTCATCTCTAAATCCATTCAGTAACTGCCTTCTCCATGTCCACTAGTGGTCTAAAATATAGTCATATCTCTCCTTGTCCCTGGTGCTCAAATAGAGTACATTCCTCTGCACCAAAAAATTAATATATTTTCCATTACATTTCGAAGAATTCTCCTCTCCGTCTCCTTAAATATAGATTAATCTATTCCCTTTGTAGCACGACAGACTATGAAGGGCCAAAGCCGACCAGACGACTGCTGTCTACATGACTCAGGAGAGGTGAACGGTCATCCAACCAGAACGAAGGTATCGTAGCACGATGTTTCCTTCAGCCTTTATAGCTGGTTTTTCGTAACAAGATTTCGCTACCTACTGTAGCTCCCCATATTCATCACGATACTGAGTAGGCAACGGTCCCATACACTGGCCGAAATGTCATGAGAAAATGCCTCCCCCATGAGGAATCGAACTAGCGCATTCCTTAACACCGGTCCCATAGAGCGTTCGGAATTTGGAAAATACCATTGGGTATAGAGACGTTATCTTAACGGACATCTCCCTAATTGTAATGTAACTAAAATAAGTTGTTTATGTATTTTCAAGCGTATATAAAATAACAGAATAAGTCATCATCATCATCATCATCATCATCATCATTATCATCATCTAATTCAAAGTGGCCCGATTCCGGTCCATTCCGACTCAGAGGTCGTCTTCCTATAAATATTACGTAAAAGTGTTTTCCAGAGTTAAAAAAAATGTTATGTTTTATTTAACGAAGCTCGCAACTGCAGAGGTTATATCAGCGTCGCCGGTTGTGCCGTAATATATTTTACGTTAAACTCAATCGATTAAATTGATATTGGCAGTAACTATTTGTGAATAAACGAATGTTTCTAGGATAACTATAATTGTTAACATTAGCTACTGAAAAACTTTACTTTTGCTGTAGATTTTGCAATAATTGAATTTAGTGACATTAATTCGATCAATAACATAAAACTAACACGCTTTTTCCATAAATGCTATGAATTTGAAATGTGTAAAAAATCTATCCGCTAAAATAGTAGGCCTACTTCAAGCAAAAAAGAAAAAAAAAGGAAAGAGAGTCAAAAAATGAGAGAATAAAGAGAAGAATTGCACACTTATTGAAAAAAAAATACTCGCATTCGAACCACTACGTGATCTGAATAAAGGAATACTCAGCGGAAAGTGTATATCTGCGCCACAGCATATGTATAACCTGCGCTGCGCGGAATTAATCGGAGGTAATCCGGAGGCATTCGGATGTAAGCACGAAAACAACTGCTCCGAATACAACCTAATCATGCACAGCACTAATCCGATTGTGTTTTCTAACTCGAAACGCACTATAAGCATAATGCCTTAGTACACGACGCTACTATACGGTACTCAATCTACTCTATAGGATCCCTTAATATGTTTATCCTTCTCGTGCCTCAATATCCAATATTTTACATCAGTTTCCTACCTCCCTGACGCATGAATAATTGAGCCAGAATTCTTGATCTTGATGATTCCTTGGGGTAGGATGATATTTCGTCCACTTTTTCCTACTACAACGTACTCAGTTTTGTTCATATTTATCTGCAGACCTTCTACTTCAGAAGCTTCCAGTAACTTTATCACCAAGAACTTAACGCCTTCACGAATTTGAGTAATCAAAACCTCGTCATCAGCAGACGAAAGTGAACGAATTATTGAATGTTCAAATGGGATTCCTATACATAATATAAGCGATTGTATTTTTGAAATACGTCTTGCATAAGGTCGAAGAAATTCCATATCTTTGACTGAGGCCTTTGGCCATTCAGTACAGAGACATCAATTTCATCCATGCCTTAACTCAGGCATGTCAGAAATCAGACTCTAAATGTGCAGTTATGTGCGCGGATCGCCGGTCTGTGCAAGTTGCATCAATCAAGCGTTGCTCTTGCCCGTTCTTAGCTGGAGGGGTGTACAATAATCTATTCTGCGCATCTAGGGTTCGATTAAATAGACATTTGGACATTATAAACATAGTTAGCAGAACGAAAAAAACACAGTTATTGTCAGTATCTATATTTGATAATTGTAATACAAGAAACTTTAGGCTTACTCAGTTATAATTCACAAAATAGTGGTTTGTAAAGCATAATTTATTAATATGATTTTTATACAGTATTTGAAGAAAAAAAAATTGCAGTAATTTCGAAACAACATGAAACGAACAAGTATTTCATTTTACGTAGTAGGTACTAATTATTTTAAAGTAATAGACCGTACTCTTTCATTGTTCGTCAAGCACTATTATTTACTGTGACCATTGATGCACATAAGGCATATGTTGAAGTACCGATAACATCTGGATATGAAGGAGAGCAACAGTTTCTACCAGGAAAGGATGAAGTGCTGTCAATGATTGATACCCTCAAGAATAATAAAACCCCCGGAGAAGATGCATTACAACCCAATTGATTAAATAGGGAGTAGCGAAATTAAAACTTAATATTGTTAGGTTCGTACAAAATATCTGGAGGAAGAAGAATATACCGGAGGATTGAGGAACATCTATTTTCTGCCCCATACACAAAAAGGGCGATAAAACCATCTGTGCCAACTATAGAGGAATAGCCTTGGTAGATATTGTATATAAGGTAGTATCTAAACTGATAGCTACTAGAATGAACAAAATAATGGAAAACATAGTGGGTAAATATCAAAGAGGCTTTAAAAAAGGAAAATCCACAACAGATCAGATATTTGTACTAAGTACTATATTAGAGAAGTGTTACGAGTATAACACTGATCTCCATCTACTATTCGTTGACTTTAAGGAAGCGTATTACAGTATTGACAGGAGCTCACTAATAGAAACTCTCATAGATTATTATGTACCACGTAATCTGATAAGATTAATCCAGATGACTTTAAAGCACAACAAAGGAAGAGTAGTCATTCAAAATAAAATAGCTGAAGAATTCAAAATAGAAAAAGTTGTTAAACAAGGTGATCCACTATCCACAATATTGTGTTGGAAAGAGTGGTTAGAAACTTGGATATAAACCCTGGTGGTACGATATATAATAGAATGGTACAAATTCTAGCCTATGCTGATGATGTGGTAATAATAAGTAGATCTACAGTAGACCTACAGAGAACTCTACTCCAGTTAGTCGAAGAAGGGGAGAAATTAGGGCTAGGCGTTAATCAAAGGAAAACTAAATATATGATAGCAACTAGAAATAAAAATAAATGGGAAAACTCTAAAGACATAACAATTGGAGATTATAATTTTGAAAGAGTTACGAATTTTAAATATCTCGGATCAGTAATTACTGAAGACAATAACACCTCTGAGGAGATAAAAGAAAGATTGAAGGAAGGGAATAGATGTTATTGGGCACTTCTCCAATTAATGAGATCTAGACACCTCTCGAAGGCAAGAAAAATAAAGATATACAGAACTGTGTTGAGACCAATTGTCACCTATGCATCGGAAACCTGGTCTATGCTTAAGGAAGACGAAAATAGAATCGCTATTTGGGAGAGAAAAATTCTAAGGAGAATATATGGACCAAAATTAGTAAACTGAGAATGGAGTGTGCAATACAATAGCGAGCTGTATGAGTTGTATGGAAAACCTTCAATATTGGGGGAAATAAAAAGCTCAAGATTAAAATGGCTGGGCCATGTGGAAAGAAGAGAACTCATTACTACACAGGATATATAGAGGAAATCCAGGAGGAAGAAGACGCACAGGGAGACCTAGAAAGACATGGATGAAAGATGTGGAGGAGGATATGAAGGAGCTGGGGATCCGAACGTGGAGGAGGCGTGCCCGGGACAGGAATGATTGGGCTTCACTTGTTAGGCAGGCTCTAGTCCTACAAGGGCTGTAATGCCACAGATGATGATGATTGGTCCACATATGTTGAAAAAAATATTATACTACAATTAATTACATGCAGTAGGGCATTGTGAAGTTTTTACACTGAAATAATTTCTTTGCTGTATGTCAATATAGGCCCTAAATTAATATTAATATTAATAAATATAAATTAAGCTTAGAATTTAAATTCACATATAGTTTATTTGAAAACGTTGAGAGCAAGTATCGAAAAGTTGGGAGCGTTACTCAAAGCAATTAAAAGTGTAGTTCACAAGCTGTGAAGCGACGATATTCTCTTTACGTTAGAGTTAAACATTTATTAATATAAGTATATTGAATTAATATTGTGACGTGAGATGGAAAATTTGCCATTATATATTTTTCCAGAAAATTTTTCCGCCTTGCAAATAGTTTTTTTCTTCTCTCCTTACAACCTCAAGAGCCTCACGTGTATTCCTCACTATATTCACATCACTTACCAGTTTGTGAAATGAAAAGTCGTCGTCTAACCTTTGATGGCTGTGTTAGTACAGACTCCAAAACAACGCCATTGTGAAGTACGTTTTGCCGTGAGAGTACTGATTAAGAAATAAGCGCTGGCAATATCATATTTTGAGAATTTACTAATCTGATCTAAATTGTCGCCTCGCAACACTATTTCCTCGACATGGGCTGATGAAAGCCTTTCATTTTAAAATAATTATTATTGTTGGCTGAGGGAAACATTATAACAATTGTGTTATATGATTCGTAATTTCTCTTCTCTGTTATCTGTGAACTCCTCCTTTATTTATCATAACTCATTCACAGACACAGCCAAATCGGCACTCGTACTGAAACTGTGTTACTGAAACAAAAACTGCTGCAGGTATTGTATAGCCCTGTCGCGTTCCCCTCCAAGGCGATTCACTCCCTCCAGGTAGGGGAATAGAGAGTGCACATCGCACAGAGACAGTTGCACAATGTGCAGGGTTTTGACATGCCTGCCTTAACTGCTGGTTTGCACTGTTGGTATAGGGAATAACTCTAATCGACTAAATGGGAGGGAATCTATCACCAATGTATGGGCAGCATTCCATTGACTCTGACACTTTATTAACAGGCACAGAATTTTATATCTTCTCTAATTCGACAAATCTTAAATAATGAATATCTCAATCCTTAGCACGTAACTTTTCACTTACCTAAGGATAAAATTATAGTCAATACACGATCGTGGTACAGTATAACCTTCCTAATGCTCTCATATTACAGTACAAGCTATCTGATGGTATTAATGGATATTCTACTGACAGATACCATAAAATAATTCCCCTATAATTTCTAAGTTATTTTCTTTTTTTTATTTAAATATAGGAGATATACGCATATATACGATAGGCGTCATGCAATATACTTATGTGTGCAGTTATGAATTCAAGAAGTTATAGCCTACAAGACTTACTTATTCCTAAGAGTTTAATACAGTATTTTAGAGTCAATTTTATAACTTTACATCCTTCTCTTTAGGTGGCTAACGATTTGAGTTGATGATTTAACAGTCCAAATTTTAATAGACGTAAATACAAGTATTGCAGTAATATTTCGCTGTAATTTATTTTTATATGATACGAAAAGCATCGTTTTGTACTAAGCTTTACTCAACTTGATACAAAATATGAAAAAGAAAATTTATCTGATTTGATTTAGACTTAATCGTTATCTAACAAAGATAAATACATATTTTTACTAACAATATCATTATATTCCGTTTGTGGAGTATTCTCTGAAAAATGACTGGAAATTACTCATTATCAACATGAGTCAGATGCAGGGTCCGTCAGAGGTATCGGCGATTTTGAGGAACATTTATCTCTTTCGGTACAGTTGAGGGACGATAAATTTCGAGCATATTCTTACTGCCAATAGAATACCATTTAGTCACTATGGAAAGTTTGGTGTGATGCACAACGTGCTCTTGTAATTAAAAGCTTTCAAAAGAACAACGACAATATTGAGGATACTGGGCGCGAATTTATTGATAATAATTTGTGGAGTCACGGCCGCTTCCCATCTGCACATGAAACTTATATTTTCATGCATCAGGTGGTACATCAGTTAAAATATCGCAATATTCTCAACTGAAGGACGTTTTGTGAGAAGAGTTTAAATCATATGGAAGCTTCATTGACATTTTATGGATATCTAAGTACTTTATCATTTCACATACATTTTGAAAAAAATAAATAAATTCTTGAGTGAATAACCAGCTATTTACTCGAATAATTGTCTGTTCCTCTGTCGGACCCTGTATTTCAGGACATGTCAATGTACAGAAAGAGAGGTAAACAGAGTAATAACAGACAGACAACATGCCAAAAATAATTTTCCGATATCGAGATTATTGACACTTTTCTTTAAGTGTTCAATTCGATAACTTCGTAAAACACGTTATCTCTTTACACTTCATTTAACGAGAAAAGAAAATGTCTGCAATGTAAATTTGTTATAGCACGACAATATGCATACAATCCAATGTTAAATAGGCGTAATTATTACAATAATTTTTCAAGTTTTCTTTCACTGGAGATTGCAGAACACTTTTATGCAAACCTATATGCGTGGGATGATCAGCTGACAAGCAAGCATAGCAGTGTCCATACCGCATTTGATAACAGTCGATAAGGAGGCATGAGCGAGGCGCAACGCCTCGTTTTAGATAGATGTCCTTTCCAATACAGCAACATTAGCGTAATCATTAGCAATTTCACACATGTTCATACAACGAATTCAAAATACGAAAAATAATAGTTTTTTAAGTTCTGATATGAAATTATTGGACCACTCTAATATGAAAATTGCCAAATTTAAGCGGTAGTTTGTATTGCAAAATCAACTTGTTTTGATTTATACACTGTCATTAACATTCAACGATATATTAGATAATATAATTATTAAAAGTGTTTTTAAAAGATAAGGGAATATACAGGATGATACACGAGGAGTTACCACCACTTACGGAGCATATTTCCGAAGACATTTTGAGTGAAAAAATGTCATGTATACATGGAACCTATTCTGAATATTTTCCGAGTTACACTAATCTCATTGTTAAAAAATACCTTTTGCTTTAGTTTTAAGGGTAAAAGAATATTACATTATAGAAAGAACTATTCAGAAGTAAGATATAACTTCCTTAATTGCCTAATATTCTGAAGCTAAAATGTGTTGTTAATTCCATAATTGCTTAGTGCAGACTTTTTTTTTCAATTTTTAACTACAAAATTACATTATTCTTCCGCATTTATTACAACCAATCGTTACATTCTTGTAAACTCTTTAGGACTGTATATTAGGATGCAAATTGAAC
Source organism: Periplaneta americana (assembly GCF_040183065.1). NCBI lineage: Eukaryota > Metazoa > Arthropoda > Insecta > Blattodea > Blattidae > Periplaneta > Periplaneta americana. The sequence continues at coordinate 103,178,793 of NC_091124.1, forward strand.
TGTAAAGAATCAAGTTGCTGGCAGTCGTGTGATCTGTAACAATTGTTGTGATAAGTATGTAAGAATAATGTAAGTTTTAATTAAAATTTTGAAAAAGGGTTCCGTACAAAGCAACTAAGGAATTAAGAACACATTTTTAGTTTCAAAATACTAACCAATTAAAGAAAATTATATTTCTGAATAGTTTATTCTCTATTAGAAACAATCTTTTACATTTAAAACCAAAGAAAGTAGATTTTTTAACAACTTCAAATTAGTGTAACTATGCAAATATTGAAAATGGGACAAGTGTTTATATGACAGATTTTACTCAGAATGTCTTCAGAAATAAGCGCCATAAGTGGTGGTAACTCCTCGTGAATCGCCCTGTATACACTTGTTTAAGAGTTTAAACAAAGAATCATTTTATATCCGCACACAAGTAAGAAATTTTGCAAAAAAATGTCCGCCTGTCTAAAGGAGATCAAGACTTGAATAACTGAAGAAGTCACCAGCAAAACGTACTAACTAACAAAATCTAAATGTGATGTTCAGATTCACTTCTGCTTCCAAATCAGTTTAAATAATTTTAATTCGATTTTCTCGTCTTGTGTGTAAAATTCTTAGGTAAGGATTAACCGAAACAACATGCGTAACTGCTGTTCAGATTAAATTATATTTATGGCAGGATCGGAAATGGAAGTTCACCTTTGTACAAATTCAGATTTTGTTAGATAGCACATTTTGCTGGTGACCCCATCAATTATAACAGATCCTACATCAAAATATTTTGTTAACAAAACCATCGTTATGAATCTTTCATTCCAATTAACTACTTTCTTTTGCCAAACTCTTCTAAATTCGCTCGTCAAATCTAAAATATTGCACTAAGTAATTTTAAGCAAATATTGATTTAACAACAAATACCTATATACCACATTCTCAATTAGTAATCAAAATCATGACTAATTTTAAACTATGTAGTGAATGTAATCAGAATTGATATAAATTTAATATCTCATAAAATAATAAACCTTAACACCTATTTCAATTTTGATACGGAGTTAGCATGAGTTATAATATAATATAATAAAATAAAATAAAATAAAATATAATATAATATAATATAATATAATATAATATAATATAATATAATATAATATAATATAATATAATATATAATATAATGCAATATAATATAATATAATATAATATAATATAATATAATATAATATAATATAATATAATATAATATAATATAATATAATATAATATAATATAATATAATATAATATAATATAATAATAGTAATAATAAAACTTACTTACTTACTTACAAATGGCTTTTAAGGAACCCGCAGCTTCATTGCCGCCCTCACATAAGCCCGCTATCGGTCCCTATCTTGTGCAAGATTAATCCAGTCTCTATCATTATATCCTACCTCCCTCAAATCCATTTTAATATTATCCTCCCATCTACGTCTCGGCCTCTCCATAGGTTTTTTCCCTCCGGTCTCCCAACTAACACTCTATATGCATTTCGCCCATACGTGCTAACATGCCCTGCCCATTTCAAACGTCTGGATTTAATGTTCCTAATTGTGTTAGGTGAAAACTACAATGCGTGCAGTTCTGCGTTGTGCAACTTTCTCCATTCTCCTGTAACGTCATCCCTTTTAGCTCCAAATATTTTCCTAAGAACCTTATTCTCAAACATCCTTAATTTCTGTTCTCTGAAAATGAGAGTCCTAGTTTCACAGCCACACAGAACAACTGGTAATATAATTTCAGATTTTTGACAGCAGAATAGTAATAGTAATAGTAATAATAATAATAATAATAATAATAATAATATATTTCCGGTAATCACATAATCACGTGAAAAACGTCACAATGGAAACGTTACAGACTATACACACATATTTTTTTCACTTTTTAAATATACAGATTTTATTCATTACTATTAATTGTATGAAGACGATCCACCTTTCGCGATAAGCACTCTAAAATTTTCATAGCAAAGTAACTTACAGCAGAGTACTTGAGTCATTTACTCTATATGCAACAAAAGGTAAATAAGCAATTTTCCGTCACTCCGCAGGATGTTATAAAGTTAACATTTAAAGATTCTGACCTCTTCCTAAATTTCCATGATGACGAAGATATCATAAAATATATTTAGAATAACGTATATTAAGTCTATTTAAGTATTCGATCATTCTCTTGTTAATTCAATGTCGTAAAGGTAATTCACCGAACAAGTGAATTCACGAATAATCGATCATGTGGTCAGGATGGTGAAAATCATCGCTTATATGACCTATAATAACTGAACATCTGCATAAATTTTGTCTTCTTTCAAACTGAATTTACAAAAAAGTTTCCACTGTAGAATTTGTACTTTAATAAACGGTTCAGAATACTGCCGAAATTGAAGATCTCGCATACTTTTCGCATTTTTATGATATGTGAAGCACTAGTAAATACAAATGTGTGAGCGCATTGAGTTCCCGAACTTCACTTAAAAATTATTACATATTATTCGACGAGTGAAATCACTGATTCTTTTATAGTGATTCCAAATTTACTCGTATAATAGGAATACTTATCACTTGTTCAGATAAACCTATCTTACTGGCCACTATAATGTTTCTATGGGAAAAATTTCGAGCAGACTCTTAAGAAATACTGGTTAGAAGGTAACAACTGACTGTCAATGTTTTTATACAGTGTGTCCTCATAAACGGTCGTATTTCTTTCAAAGTTGGTAATTATAATTCTAGCCCAACAGCTGAGGCGTCCATTTCCAAAAGGATCCTTGTTCATGCTATTTAATTTTAGGGAACGTGATAAAAACTTTTTATTGATATTTTTATTGGAAAATGTTAATAAAACTTTTGTATTTTGTTTATTAATGATTGTAGAATGGCATTCTGAAAGAACTGACTCCAAATTCTTTTTGGTTTTGTTGAAAATAAGGTTATTTACTTGGACAAGGGTCATTTTCAAATTGTTTTATAGACAAGGGCGATTTTGAAACTGTTTGAAATGGATAAGGGGAATTTTGTTCTTGCAACATTTTTATTAGTGACAAAAAGAATATAATAATAATAATAATAATAATAATAATAATAATAATAATAAAGAATCTATGTTATCTTGTTTAGTATATAAATAGGCCTACTGAAAAATAAAAGCAATTTAGAAGCCTAAATAACAGACATGTATAATACTTCGGTCATCTCCACTGAGGCAAAGAAGAAAGGCCCTCAATAAAATGAACAGAAAATTAATGAAAAATGAATGGAACACAATTCATAATTTTGATAAATCATAGTTATCTATTAATAGCAAAATAGCAAACAACATTTACATTTTATCTAGCCATTGGCAGTTTCAAGATCTTCCATGAAACCCTCCCCCTCCCCATTTTCATCTTGAGATGGTAACTCAACTTGAACATCATTGACAGTCTTAAGTTATTTGTAAAATTCCAACTATTGCAAGTTAACCCAGGCCTCTCCAAAGTGAAGGCTCAGTAAGCGATGAACCCTTTCCCTTAAGTGAGGGTGTTATTGCCAGATACTCGCCTAACCTCACTCTCAAAACTTGCAGACGGCTGCTGTCGTTAATCCATATTCTTGATAAAAGCTATGAATTAAAACGTAATAATTAATGCAATGATTAAACTGAGAATATGTGAGTAAAAATAAAATACGATAAGAGAAATAAAAATCTACAATGCACCACTTACCTCAACAAAACAAGACAACTTTGAATATGTTTCACAGCTGTACTGGTCGTTCAAGTTTATGTGCTTCTTATGCTCTGTGCCTATTGGGGTACTACCAACAGAAACTTAAATTATTGTATAAAGATGTTTAATTCTCTGTACAATTAAGCATCAAACCTAAGATGACAAAACCAAATGAGAAATGGACAAGGGAACTTTTGGAAGTAAATATCACATTCTTCATAAGCTCCGCCATTGAACAAGATTCCATTTGTTCCTGTACTGATGGCAGCTGCTATAGTCAGCCATGATTGATTCTCTGTTGTGGACAAGGGGCATTTTGAATCTGTTCGTAATTTTCAAATGTTTTTATACAAGTTTAAATGCGTTTTGGAACTGTAAGACAAATATTATATATATATATATATATATATATATATATATATATATATATAGAAAGCGAGAGAGAGAATGATCCCCTAAATGCAGGTATACCAATATCTGAATTTCGAAAATTAATGGACAAGGACGCATTTGGAAATGGACGCCTCAACTTTGTTAATTAGCATAAATATTCCCTACAAAGCGAAGAAGGACACCTCTCACTCCATTTACGTTTGGTGAGATTTGTTTTGATTAAAGCTATATTGGGGGGACAAAGCATCTCAGAGAACTCGAGTATCCTGAGTTATCTAGTGCACAAGTGTTGTTTGAAACTAATAAGTACAACAGAATAACCTTTAACTGAAATCGTCATAAAATGAAACGCTTAATAAAACTAGTCTGCAGAATTATATTATTGAAAACTATGAACAATTGGACTTACTGTTCAATTGCAGGTAACTACTACCTACAAATGCTACTTCTCAACTTAGAAGAAAAACTCGTCTTCCTGTATGTGTCTTTCTTTCTTCTTCACCGCTGCCCACACTAGGGAACAAAACTCACTCTAGCGTCGTCACAGCTTGGTTGTTTCCTTAATGCTTTTTCTACCTCATTTTCGAATGGAATCAAGCGGAATTGAAAAGCACTCGGTAGAACAAGAGCCCAAGGCGATAGCATTACTTCTTGATAAGGTTCTATCCATCACCGGGCACTCGCAGAATAATTGGGCTTACGAATTACCTCGAGCAGACTATTGTGAATAAATTAATTGTCCTACTGAACAAAGTTTTAAAAAGTGTGAAAATTAGACACTGACAGAGAATTATTTATATTTTTATTCGTTATGCGAACTTCTACTTTCGTAAACAAACCTGCAGAAGTATGAAAATTTACAGTGTTTTATTGTTATTTGTATATAATAATGAATATACTGTATAGTATATGACCACAAAAACGCTGTATAAAATATTCGATTATATAATAAGGTAAGTGCGCCATATAAGGCCATGGTAAGATTTGCTTCGCTGGCATTTGGTTCTTTCTCAATGAATCTTTTTCACATTTAACACAACAGAAATTTATTTAGCCTATGAGGAAATGGAAAACATATACCTTTACTGTTAAGTTGCATTATTTGTTACTAAAAATGTCGATAATTCAACAAAGGGATGATTGGCCTTTTTAGAAACAGGGGTTGAGAATAATGCCAGCTCTGAATTTCCAAATTTTAAAAGCAAACAGACTTTATAAAGTTTTCAATTGATGGAACAAACGATTTAATTAAAATATATTTTATTTAATATAATAAAGAAAATTTAAGTAATTGAGAAAATGGTCTTTACACTATGAATAACATAAAACGTTCAAATTATATCAGAACTCAATGATTTTCACATTCTGGGCACTCAAAATGTACAATTTTCTGTTGTTTTGTGATCCCAACACAATATATCCTGCATATATATGCGACAAGTTTAACATAACATCATATCTCTGATTACATCCTCCTTACAAATAAAACAGTACCAGCTTAAATAATAGAATTAATTAAATAATTAAGTAAATAAACAATAACAAATAAATACAAATATTTAATGTAATGAATTCAATTAATCGTACGGTCCTAACAAGGCCATCGCTTGGCCTTAAAGGGCTACATACGTTTTGTTTCATTTTGTCACGTGAAACAATTCTAATTTAAATCACATTATAAAACTATTTTGATATCTTGGAAATGCATGAAACATACTGTAATGATATACATAACATACTATATTTTCATTAAATAAGTTATATAAGGAGTTTTAAACAAAAACGCACTTCCCGCTTGGTAGTATCAAGCGCCGCACAGCATTCTTCCTCTAGTATCCACTACAACTACAACAAGCTATTAGTTGATATACTTTAACATGTAGCAGAGAATGCGGATGAGGAAGATGTAAATGTACGAGTATAATACGCAATATATACAATTCATAAGTCCGCCGACAAAGTACCTAGCCAGTAACACATGGGTATTTCATTTTCCCAATTGTTGTCTATACTTCAAAAGGAATTTCTAAACATGTAATTCAAATTCTCTGCAAACCATGGAACAAGCCCTATTAACACGAAAAAAATATATATTTTTTTCATCCAATGGCCGACACTTGACTGCTTCATTCACCCTGCAGCGGCTATCTGCAGCGGAGACGCTCAGTAACTACTGGGTCTTCATTTAAAAATGTGTCATGACGTCACTATTGATGAGTCAGCGATTTGAAGCGAGTTTCAGCTTTTGTGTCAGAGAAGTTGCCTATTAATCAAGGCGTTCAATCTGAACTTGAGAACGTGTACGGTATAACTTGAACGTCGTAGCAACAGATGGCGGTCTGTGTGCTACCATAACCTCTTTCGAACTGTGTTTTGCGCGGGCAAGTCATACGCAGGGTATTTGTTATCATCGGTTGCGTACGGAAGCATTCCACAACACAAATCAAATGCTCCGTGTCCATGTTGACCGTCGACGTTAATGTCAACAAATACGTAAGTAATCGTCTTAACTCTCACCACATATCCCGACAGTAAGAAAAAAACTCACCTCAGTGCATGTTTCGAAACAGTTCACATTCCTGCCACTACCGGCGTTACCGTACGTATCAGTAAGTACTCTTCTGAAAGAACGCCGCATTTGCTAGGCAACTTCTCTGGCACATAAGTAATACACCTCTGCGAAAGTGTAGGAAGATTGAATTCTCTACGCTCATCGACTAGCCACATGATGGCATACAGCGAGCCATGACACATTTTGAACTGAACACCCAGTATAGATCATTTTGCTGCTGTAGCGTTGCCTCGGAGCACTATGGGAGGCGATCTACATAGTAGCCTACTGCATGATGATTAATGGAACAACTGTGGAATGTCACTAGGGGAAACGGAAGCACCTTGAGAAAAAGTAATGCTTAGAAAGAGAAAACTTGCCGATCGATCAAATTCTATCTTCTAATTCTAATACTTTGGCTGGACAAGCGTGATTCACAATAGTAACCTGTTTCTCACAATACCGGTATACATAATGTATCTGTAATAACAAGCGGCTTTACATACGTACACGTGACAGCAAATTTACATATGTTGTCATAGCGCAAATTATAAGAACATCGATGCGATAGTGAGCATAAAACAAACGCGTAAAGAGTTAGATTCTCAGTATCTCCTTTTCGTTTCTTTATTAAAAACGGAAAATATGAACATAGTTTAATTAGTTTTTAATATATCGTGAAAATAAACTTTTACATTATCTATGTATTTCTAAAGTACGGTACTGTACTGTTCCGCATTCCTTGTAAATGTGTGGTATTTACGCTTTTCACGAAATCAACAGATTTATGTATTAAATCGCCATCTTTATGGGAATTATGATTAATTTCTTTCAAAAATAAATGACTAAAAATAAAATTATTACTTACTTACTTACAGATGGCATTTAAGGAACTCGGAGGTTCATTGCCGTCCTCACATAAGCCCGCCATCGGTCCCGATCCTGTGCAAGATTAATCCAGTGTCTATCATCATATCCCACCTCCCTCAAATCCATTTTAATATTATCCTCCCATCTACGTCTCGGCCTCTCCAAAGGTATTCTTCCCCTCTGATCTCTCAACTAACACTCTATATGCATTTCTGGATTCGCCCATACGTGCTACATGTCCTGCCCATCTCAAACGTCTGGATTTAATATTCATAATTATGTCAGGTGAAGAATACAATGCGTGCAGTTCTGCGTTGTGTAACTTTCTCCATTCTCCTGTAACTCCATCCCTCTTAGCCTCAAATATTTTCGCAAGTACCTTATTCTCAAACACCCTTAATCTCTGTTCCTCTCTCAAAGTGAGAGTCCAAGTTTCACAATCATACAGAACAACCGGTAATATAACTGTTTTATAAATTGTAACTTTCAGACTTTTTGACAGCAGACTAGATGACAAAATCTTATCAACCGAATAATAACAGGCATTATTAACGTATTATAAAAAAAAGAGTGAAACTTAAATATTGAATAGATAAATAAATAAAAAGTGGATAGCCATCACGATTCGAAAGAACCATTACCAGTACTAACTTGTACTAACTTAAGAACTTCTAATTTTCAAGCCTAGCATCTTTGTTAGGACTACCGCATCGTCTGTGGCAGCTGCCTCATTGAGTAATACAAGAGCTGCACATTAGTCTAAAGGGTTAGACCATTTGCCACGGAAACGCTCACATGTAAACCCCGCTGGAAACGAAGGAGACAAAGATGGAGATAAATAGCTTTTCCATGTAGAAGAGAGCGATAAGTTTTTCTGTTCAAATCTGTAAAATCAAGCACCGTCTTTAACCAACACACGTTCCACTTCAACCCGCCGGAATTCGAAGAAGGGTTACCAGCATGAAAATCCGACGCTCCAGCGGTCTAGCCATTCGCTGTTTTTATTAAACCTAGAAATGTTTTAACTCGTCACATGGATTGCAATATCGTGTTGCAACTGTTTGTAAATAATAACGTAAGTTAGATTATGCTTTTTCAATTGCAGTTGAAGGAAACTTCGGTTTGCACTGCGGGAGCTACCAGCCCGTGCTTTCTGCTCGACCCTGAGGAATTGCAACTTGACTCTGAGAGCGCAAACCCTTTGGGGAGCGACAAGATGGTGTAGCCACTTTGACCAGCAGCTTGTAGCTGAAATTAAGTGGCACTGCTTCACAAAGCCATTACATCTACCTTGAAGGAAGTTTGCCACAAGAGGAGAAACCGAGTTACGTCGGTGAAGATGGGCGCGTTGTCTCAGCTAAGTATGCTAATGCATTTTCAAAGTACCGAGAGCAGAATGCGTTAAGAACAACATGCCTTAAGAGCCGGACACAAAACGTACATATAGACCCTACTCAATAAGAAAAGAAATTGTGTAAGGAAGACAATTCTTGGTACCATTAATTCCTGAAATAAGATTATATGTTTGATTAATTAAATAAATTATAAACCAGCATAAAAGCATAAGATTCAGTGACATTGTTTATCTATACTAATAATAAATCTGTAACCGAAATTTTTCTGGAAATTTTCGCTTTTCCAAAAATAATTGGTGTTACCATGTATAATTAATCATCCTGAGACTGAAAATCGCTTTTTTGAAATTCTTGTTTGTATGTCTGTCTGTCTGTTTGTTACCTTTTCACGCGGTAATGGCTGAACGGATTTCCATAAAAAATTGGAATATAAATTAAGTTCGTTGTAACTTATATTTTAGACTATATGGCATTCAAAATATTTTAATTAAAAGGAGGGGTTATAAGGAGGCCTGAATTAAATAAATCGAAATATTTCGCTTATTATTAATATTTGTGAAACATATTACATAACAAAAGTTTCTTTAAAAATGATTTCCGATAAGTTTTATTCTAGGTACAATTTTGATGGATGTTCTCTGAACCAAATGATCATATTTCAATAATTTCATGTAATAACAATTAAGAAACATATTATAGGAATTATCCTTGCAGGAAATGAGTGGTCTCTGGTCCAAAATATTCATATTTTAATCATTTAAATACAATTTATCCTTCTATCAAACACGGATTTTCCCTGGATCAAATGTCGTATTTTAATTACGGTATGTAATATTACTTTATATTTATTTCTAACAAGTGCAGCGAAGCGCACGGATATGGCTAGTATTTAAGTAAATGTAAGCCTACGTTTTTCCAATTTGTGTACACATTCACTTTATGAATAGGGTTACCATATGAAGAGGAGAGAATGATAGAATTTTAAGCCACAAAGAAACATTTCACAGGAGAGCGTATTAAAATTATAGAATCCAATGCTATTAGATGGTGTATGATCATTTCTTCAGTGTTATTTCTGTTATTTCTTGAGTAAATTGTATCATATTTTACTACTAGCTTCTCCATACGTGTAAGAAATGAACTCTCACAACAAATAATTTTTGTTAAAAGTGTGACTTTTAACTATCTCATTCTCACTCCTTCATATCTTTAAACGTAAAATTTAGGACACCATATTAATCGGGCCCTTCCAACACCAAAATAACGTCTTACAGATACAAATTCACACGAGTCAAACTCGTTCAATTTATTTAAACAGTTAAAATGAAGTCAAATGTTCAATATGATCTGTGTTTTGATACGTTCTTATAATCTGAGTATGGATAAGGCGACGGAGCACTGAAATTTGTATTTTCCATAGTTTTTAACCAAATGATTTGAAATTTTTACTTCATAATTCATTTTGTAAGTGAAACAACTGTACCAAGTTTCATTAGATTATCTCGATTAGGTTTTGAGATATTAATTATTACATTAATTTATTCATTAAGGTATAAAAATTGCTATTTAAAAAAAAGTTTTTGGAGAAAATCAATAAAATTATTTTTGTATACTCCTAAGAGTTGCACTAACAAAGTGACATATGCTTTTTGTTTTATCATGTTTCTTTCTTCTAAAAAAAAATATTATTTTTCATATTTAAGAAAAATAATGAATTTTATTATAATTATTATTTTCTTTTAATGATAGCACAGCTCCTGCATGCAGATTGGAAAAAAGCATATGTCACTATTTTTATTACACTTTCGTTTATATGTGTGGCAAATTTCAACTCTATTGAGTCACAACTTCTTTTGTAATAGGCATTTGAAGTTGTCAGTATATTAAAAATTTTAAATGGGAGAAAAATAACGTTGAAATAAAACATGCTTCTAACATGATATGTTACCTTAGAATTGCCCAGCTCCATATGTGGTTCCCTCTGCTCTCTTTTTCTGGTGTTGAGAAGCCATTTTAGAGAACTTCAACCTTTTCCTGATTGAACGGTGTCCAGTATTGTGTGTTACTTCACTCTGATTAATTCTTCGCTTGTCGCGTTGCACACTTAGTTTCACTCCACTCTCACTCATGTCCAAGCCAGTTGCAGATTCTTTTAGTTTTTCACTAACCTCACAACCCATGTTAAAAACACTAACAGCTGAAGTAACAGCAATGTCCACTTTCTTTTTTGCCACAAAAACAGTCTTAGGGCAATAGTTCCATATGACACTATGTAGACATTCATTGGTGTTTTGTGTCTTGCCTTGCTTGCACCTTTCAAGAAGTTCATTATTGGCAAGCTTTTGGTACACAGGTATTATTTTAGCTACTACTGAGGAATCCAGTACTGTTGTCATCGTGGTCTTGTCATGTTTTGGTGGTATTTCACCTCTGGCTGTAGCACGATTGTAGAAGCACCATGATGATGCTCCGCCGGGACACTTTAAGTGTTGAGGCTCTTCATCTGTAGACATTGCATGGTACAGAGTGGCATATATTGCAGTCTTCATGTGTTGCACATTTGGAATATTGTTTTTAATTGCCTGCCGATAATACAGCTGCAGCTTTAGGGTTGTTTCCTTTGTCAGTCTCCCTGTTTTAGTACCACCGACTGTCACACGCTTTGCTCTCCACTCACTCACTACATTGTTCAATCCTGTCACCAGTCTTTTAGATACATGATTGATACATTCATCTTTCTGTAACTTTACTTCGTTTCCATACACCTTCAGGGACTGTAGATGGTTGAAGGCTTTAGAGTCACCATCGGAGAGCATAGTAACATATCGCATGCCACATACATTTACTGAACGTTTCCACAGAACTTCAGCTATTGCCACCTCCATCGACCCTGCAGACCCACTATAATTAGCCTCACATTCACCACTTTCTTTATGGTTTTGTATCCATTCTTTATATGCCTCACTGTCTTTATTGAGAGTTTTTACCTTGTTACTGCATGTGGCACAATATGTGGAAAGTACCTCAAAATCTATGACAAGACCAGTCAGTACATCAATAACTATGCCTACACCATAGTGTGACATATGGCCTCTTTTGTGCCAGCTTCCATCATAAGACACAGTTATGTCTACAACATTTTCAGGACCCTGATCTTGATTCAGGCCTGTATATGCTTTTCGAACAGCATTATGTGCCATATCTAAAACATTATGACGCAATATTTTGTCATCTTCTGCCCTATCTTGTAAATGTGAATTGTAAGTTGACTTGCTCATGACATGCATCCCCATTGACATGCAAAATTTTTCAATGGCTGCATACCCCCTACCAAAGTCTGAAAAAGCAGACACTACCCTTTTGTTTACCTCAAATGGTGGTCTAGATGATGATTCACAGGAGACACGAGGGCTTGTATATGTCTGTGCACAGCATGTCTGGCAGGCAGGACATTTCACAGTTACATTAGCAGCAAAACCTTGAAAATCTTCTACCACTGTATTCAGACCTGTGGCACCACACTTGACACATATCAAACTTTGAAATAAATTTTCCAACATACTTGTATGGAATAACACATAATTATTTGTCCTTTTACTCTCACTTATAAGAAGGCCTAAATTATCTTGCTCTACATTGAATGTTGATAATTTTCTCGAACTTGTTGAAGGACGTGAATCAGCTGTAGCTATAGGAATAACAGTAGGCCTATTTTCTTCAACTAAAGTAGAAGGCTGGGGTTCAATGTCTGGTGTAGGCCTATCATTCTTATTCCACCTCTTGTGCACCAATAATCTTGTTTTTAATTTCTTTTTTGACATTCTACCCATTTTAAATTATAATATATCACTCGAAATAAACCTAAGCTATGTAAAAATCTAATGAACACTATATAGAAAAAATTTCTAACCTACACGTGATTTTGTAAATTATATAACTTTATAACTTCACTATATACACTACTAAAATAACTGTAAAAACGAGTTTATATCAGAAACAAGCAAACAAAAATACTATAAACACTCTACAATCTAATATAACGACCAAATTAACCTGGAACAATGAAGGTACTGTGAAACACGTGTGATAGTACGATCAACAACAAACAGCGTTTCTTTTTTATACAAAAACAAACTTGGAAGCTCTGCTCTTGCAGTGCTGACTCTTACAGAAATATCCCTCATTCTTGCAGATTTACCACACACATTGTCACCTGACCTTTTGCGGGAAACATGAATTAATAACAAACAAATTACATTACTTTCATGCTTCTCGCTTGGCAGGTAGCAGGGAGATGACACGCCCACGCCTGTGTTACGCACCAAGGCATTTAAACGGCCATTTAAAGACCTTTAAATGATCGGAGGGCAGAAGTGAAACCATTTTTAGAAAGCTGAAACATCAACGTAATTTTATATGCATAAAACAAAAAATGCATTTTTTGGCCATTTTTTCACAAATCTGAGTGCTCCCTCGCCAAAATAGCAATAAATACAAAGAAATACAAGAATGAACACCCTGCTCTAAAATTCCAATGACGTTCCAATAGAGGTTGACTTCATTTAAACAGTCTATGGATATGTCTCTCTTAATCGATTTTCTTTAAAATGTCAGGAATTTTTAGCAACTACGAATGAAATGATATACAACTAAAATGACGAAAGTTCTACTTCGCTGTCGCTAGTCCTTTTACTGACTCCACAGCAAGGCGATTCCTCTCCTTAGACCACCATTTCTGAATTAAAGAAATGGCAAAATTCTTGGGATCGTCGCATGAAAGCTCGTGTGAACCAATTTTATAGTTAAATTCAGGTAACAGGACAAACAGAGCCTCATGTAAGACGTGTGCAAACCGACCAGTAAAGTGGTGAAAATAAGGAAAAGGAAGTGAAATGGGTTTTATACTTCAAATCTTAAAAAAGTATGGAGTATCATTCTTAGCTCCTGACTAAAGTTCCTGGGCTTGTCGAGAACTTTAGCTGTCTTTGTTGTTTGAAAGTCAAACTTTTTTTAAAATTAAATTCACAGGTTCAATTTCGGGACATTCGCGTTGATTTTGAAAATTGCTCCCGGACTGTAATTTAACTCTTGAAAATGAAGACATGTCCGGAAAAGTGAGGATATATGGTAAGCCTATTGATGACAGATATTTCTTCATTGTATTGCGATAAACTACCTATTTTCCTAGCTCATAACCAACAATTTTTTCATGGAACGAAAAATATGTTATGTAAGAAAAAGAAAAAATTACAACAAACCAGTTTTAAAATGACTTCTTCTCTCATAAAATCGCTGGAAGTAATTTCAATACTATTTAGTTATGTACTTATCACTCTTTTAAATATTTTTGTTTTTCCATCCTTTTAGCGAAAGTACCTCGATGATACAAATTAGGTTACAGTAACTTTTAATGAATACAGCAGCACGAAACTATTCGATCTGAAATAATGTGATCTAAGGTTACCGAAAACCTCGTAAGCACATAGCACGATTAAATCCGTGAGAAAAGTAACCAATTCCAAATTTTATTTGTCCTAATTGCTCAAATTAATTAACGCTCTAAGAAGAGCACGATTAAGAAGTAGTAGAAGATATCGATTTCAAATTTTATTAGTCCCATTTATCAAACCAATTAATGCACTATGAAGAGTAAGGACATCTGAGGAACAAACTTTCAAAAGAGACTTTGTTCATATAACAAAAAAATTTGAAAATAATTTTGTTTTCCAATTAGAATGATCATCTGCACATTTCAGTAACACTCGTACAGACAAAAAGAAATGTATGTTCCATGTATAACGAAATGTAAAAATTGAGTGTTTTTCAAAAACAACTATGTCCACAAACTGAATACAACCAAACTCGACTCTCTCACGTCCAGCGAATCACAGTCTGGTCACCATGGAAACCAACGTTCCAGATTGCAATGCATTACACGAGCTCCATTACAACTGACTCATGCCATATGGTGCGGTGGTATGTTTCCAATATTCAAGGAAATTGTAATAGAACGTAATTAAAGATCTCCCCGGGAAAAGAATGTATTTTTTATTTGGTTATTTAACGACGATGTACAAACTACAAGGTTACATAGCGTCGATGGAATTGTTGATAGCGAAATAGTATTTGGCGAGATAATGCCGAGAATTCGCCATAGATTACCTGGCACTCGCTTTACGGTTAGGGAAATCCTGGAAAAAACCTAACCAGGAGGTAATTACCCCACGTAGGGATAGAACCCACTCCCAAGTGCAACTCCGAGTTGACAGGCACGCACCTCAGCCGACTGAGCTACGCCGATGGCTATGAAATTATTGAACTGTGAGACTTTGATGGGAAAAATAATTTTGAAGCATTCATTTATAAAAAATATTGTATTCAATAGCCTATCTGAATAAACCTGTATCCTTGATTAGTCAAATGGTTCTGCTAGTAAATATAGGTCTAATTAAATACGTCCCCGACATTATTTCCTTTTCTCCTGAAACATGAATGATAGTTTTGTTGGTTACATCCTTATTCCGAGGACATTTTCAATTGTCATGGAGTCTGATATCACTGTGAGTGGAGGGGATGCTAACCAAGGGACCAGAAAGAAAGTTGAGAGTTTAAACAGGAGAGAAGCTAAAAAAATAAGGAATTGTGGTGCACCTTCTAAAACAGAAGTCGAGAAGACAGGAGATATTAGGGAAATTCCAAACAAACTCTTTGGCGAGAATTGCCACCAGGCAGGTCTGCAATGGTATAAAAACTCTTGATCAATGTAGGCCTACCTGTTTCTAATGTCTCAGATGAAGAGGGAAATCCAATGTGTGATGTTTAGAGGACGATTGTGGCTTTCACATTTTGAAAAAGGTCTATGGAGTCATATTTGGTCAATACATTTGGATGTTTTCTTGAGATGAAATTTTGTTTGTGCCTTTTTGTAACACTTCAAAGCTACTCGTACTTCATAAAATGACTGCAATAAACTTTCGGCGTGTATCTCCAATCAAGAGATACTTTATCCAGTATTGTGACAAACAATACCAACAATGTCGAATATGTTCACTCAAAAGCATCTCTGTCCAAACTTTTATATTACATTTCAACACTGACAATTTCATTTGATTCGAAAACTTAGTTTCACGACAATCTGAACAGATTGATATTCATAATTAAGTAGTAAGTACACAATTTTAACATTGGGAAGATAATTAAATGCAATTTTTTGTTGATACCCTAAAATTCTATTTGAAGGACAAAGTGATTTTGAATATTTGCTCTTCATCTATAGTGGGAAAAGACTCAGCAACAAACGCTCAAAGATACGTATGTAGAGGTCATGAAGATCAGTTCTAAAAGCAACCAAAATATTTTAATCTTGATGACCCATAGTACTTAGATGTGGAGTTATAATCTTCATTAAGCCTAGACTATGATTTTCCATAATGCTTACGACTGAAGGTAGTCACAGACAGAAAAGTATATTAAGATGCATAAATGGTTGATAAGACTGTGAAAACCAATCTTGTTACACTGAAATGTTCGAAAAACTGTCGACAAATGCAGGTGTGTTATTTTTGAAGATGAACTGTCCTCTGTGTGTTCAAGGACATTGGCAGTATACAGTTCGATATAAAATGTCAACCATCACGAACCAGCTGCAGATAGCTCCTTTCCTGACTGATTTGGAGGTAACAGATGGTCAGCAGAGCTGAATGAACATATTAATGAAAAGTTAATATTTTCAGTACCAGAATAGTTTAATAAGGAAACGAATGTCGAATAGATTATTTTTTTATGGTTCTAGATGTAAAGTCAATATAGCCCTACTACTTTTATACTGTTGAACATATATTTTCAAGAAAATTTTTCTGCACACGTATAACAAAGAATAAAAGCATTATACCATTCTCAACATGTCGGCCATATTTTCTTATTTTTCCTGTCAACAATTTCGAAATTTGTATTTCGAAAGTAAATTGATATAAGTTATAATATTTATTCAATTCGTGGTTTAAACATACTCCATATTGGGTCGCCAGTGTCTCTTTTATTTCCACGAACTGTATCAAGTATACATCTTGATTACACAACTTTTAACACTGTATAACTTCGAAATATGTATGATATGTATGTCGAAACATGTTAACAAGGTACGTTAATAATATTTAACACAAGAAAGTTCTTATCATACATATTCCGAAGTGTATCAAGTAATTGCAGAAATAATATTTTCAGTTCTACTTAAACTTCTTATCAAATTTGTCGACTGGAACAAATTCCAAATTTGAGATATATGATTAAAAGGAAAGAGAAGTGCTCGGTGAATATTTCGATTCAGACTGACAGATTATTGCATCTTATTTAGGAGTCTCCTTCACGAAGTCGCGTTTCTAATTGGGACGCTTTCTATGCAAATAAATTGTCACGTATTATTTCGCTGTAGTTTCATTACCAGGTTTGTAACTCATTCATAAAAACGAAATAAGTCCTGGATTCAAGAGCAGTGATAATGAAGCAGCATCACCGTTATCATAATTAAATAACACGAAAAGATATTTTCTATATCACAAATATTACACAGAAGTGAAGAGATGAAACTCTTATGCCCTTTGAATCTTTCGCTTGAGATTCGAGAAATAAAAGCGGAAAGTAACGTTTCAATTTCATTACTGTTTGAGTGTTCAAGTTCGCGAAAACATTGGCAGTATATCGCGAAAGTGGCTGCTCCTCCAAAATCTTAACGGGACGAATGGATAGTGTAGTAACATGCAATCTCCATATTGGAAACACTAATCCACTTACACACGCTTGTGCACAGCTAAAAGCTTCCCTTAGGTGGGGGTGGCGCCCTAACCACATTAGCTTCGCGACTCCGGGTCCTTACTCAACACAACTCTCATTGGGAGAATGGGTGTATAATCCCCCTTTTTTTCTAACCCCTTCTCCTCGTGACCGAATTCCCTCCTACACAAATTGGTGTTACTTAGGAGGGTTGGAATTGAATTCCCAGCACTCCGCAGGGTTGTGCATGTTATGGGGTCCGTTAGGCAGATCGAAGTCTTCGGGTGTTCGGATCGAGGGGGCGGGCCAGAGCGTGCGTGCGCCTGGGGGCCGGTGTGCGAAGTAGCGGGTGTATCATCAACACCTGCGAATTGACTCACTGCTACGTAGCACTTGGTGGTGATTCTATGCAAGCTATAATTTATGAGAAAGAGCGAAATACTAGGGCAGGAAAGACTGCAGATTCCGCTTATTTAAAGTAACAACGTATTGCTTGTCTCTCATAGAAAATCCTATATACTTAGAAAAGCCAACGTACTATGGTAGAAACGATCATTATTTTAAAATCAAATGTAGGACACAGAAAACGGATGTAGGTAAATTCTCATTTTTAAATAGATCTATAAATGATTGGAATGACCTACCTGCAGCGGCCTTTGAGGGCTGTCCTTCCTTAAGGAGATTCAAGAATAACTTAAAAAGTTGTGTATAAAGTGTAAAATAAAATTAAGGTGACATTTAACATTTAATTTTTTAGGTGACATGTATTTATTTAACCTAACGAGTTACTCCCTTGGTTTGAATTGTAAATTATTTAAAAATAGCGTGTAATAGGATCTTAGACTACAAATGTTTAGTTTAAATGTAGTTCTGTTTATAAGTATGCATAAGGGTGTAAGTATTTGTCTTATTTGAGCTGTTGTATCAGTGAAGCGAGGTGAGTCAGTGAAGTTATGGCTTTACAGTGCAGTGAATAGTTCCGATCATTGATAATTTATAGTGTCAATGAAATGTGTTATAGAGTGGCAGTGAAATGTGTCCTAAAGTGTCTGTGAAATGCGTCATAGTGCCACTACAGCGAGTGAGATGAGAGTAAAGTGAAAGATTATTATCAGTACCAATGTGAAACTTATGTAGGGCCTATACATATGTAGGTTGTATTGTAAAATTAGGTTCACTTATTAATTAGGTTATTTTATGTATTATTATTAATTGTAATTATTGTGTTAAATTGTATTGTCTTCTTATTGTATTGTGTATATAATTATATTGTGTATTGTATAATTGTATTGTGTATTGTAATTTTATTGCATATTGTTTATATTGTGTATACCACTGCCACTTGCAGTGTAAATAAATAAATACATACATACATACATACATACAGCCATACATACATCATACATACATAAATACATTACATACATCACTAAGACAAAAAGCCTAGTTGTTCTAATATGATTCTGTTCATTGTTACTAAAAATCACTTCGGAAATGTCGTTCCGAACTGTAAACGAAAACGCTCCTTACTTTATTAGGTACTTTACGAATATTCACTTCTGGCCATGGCGGAAAAGTTTGAAAATGTAGAATATAATATACAATTTAAAAACCAGTGAAAAATATTGTTTCTCTCTTTTTATAATTGATTTATTTTACAACGCGTTATCAACTGCGTTGGTTATCTAGCGTCTGACAAACTAACATTCTCATGGGTGCAGAAAAAAAAGTTAATTTTTTATCTTCCACCATGTTAATAATATGAAAACAAGTGCTTATACAAATTTTGGCCACTGGAGTGCAATTACTATCGCCGTAAAAATAAATTTCCCTTGGGCCGTTTACAGGAAGAAAATACAATTTTATGGAAAGATTTATTTGAACAGATACAGCAATTGTTAAGCTATTTTTATTATATTCCCCGCAAACCATGGAATCGACAGAGAGATGCAGACGGCTGTCACACACTGGTTCCGATCCCAGGCGACAGACACAGGGATACAACTCTCCACATATCTCTGCAGACAAAACCTACAAAATTAAAAATATTTCATTTTTTTTTCAGATAGTTACCAAATTCAGAAAGACAACGAAAATTAATAATCGACATACTAGGTGGATATTTCTAAAATATTTGGAACCTTCAGACAGAAAACATGTGCAAATTGCAAATTATGCCTTACAATAAGCATATATTACGACTACAAAGACACTTCCATTATTCTGCTAGTGATGGCTTTAGTGGATGGAGATTATCGATTTATTTATGCTGATGTGGGAGCACAGGGCATTTCAGATGATATTTAACAGTGCGTTGTGCTAGTGACCTGCACATAGCAAACCAATGTATTCTCCTTCCATTAAGTCACTTTTGCACAGGATGCCTTCCCACTGCAACAAAATATGAAGCCACACCAAAGCAATATTGTATTCGGCAAATTCAGATAAAATAAAATGGAAAAAATTAACGCAGAGATTTGACTACATATTCCGAAGTGTAATATTTATTTGCTTAGGTGTCAGTTATAGTTCAATAATAAGTTTTTTTGCGCTCTATTGCCTTTGAAGTAATAAAATGTTCCTTTAACGACATTAAGCTCATTTAATAAAAAATAAGATATACATTATTCTTATATATATAAAGAAATTGTAATAAATATAATGCACGTTATATTAATCACATAAAAAATACCTGAAAAGCAGATATGCTGATATGTAGTTACTTGCTATCTTTTACGAACATCAGTAACTCATGCGCATTCCCTTTTACAAATAACATATCCTCTCTGCAGGAGCTCATTTTTCTTTGAAGATGCGCACTGATTATATTCTCAAAGAAAGTGAGATCTAATATTATGAAGTTTGTGTTCAATTTCTTTCTTAGATACACGTCCTAGAAACAGGCTAGTTTATGCAGATTGTTTCGCTTGGAATTTCGCTTTTTATTATCTGGATCCCATAAGCATCTTCTTTCACAAAATCCTTCATTGAACTTGAGCACGTTGGCCTTTGACCAATCCAGTTTGGGTAGTAACACGACAATGAAAGACAATCTACTCTAAAAGATGTAGGTGTTCAATAGTGAAAAGCAATTTGTTCATGCGCTATCTTTCAAAATTATGGGATTTTTTCTCTGTATATCGCTTGAGAAGTATAGATAGACAATTATGCTGTAATTTAAAAAACTGATGTTCTATCTGTGCGTCTCTTCCAGAATATGTTATAAAAACTGGAAAATTGTGCAAGACTACTTGAGGCACAGATCCCTGCAACAAATCTCTCAGCGGAAATATATTTGCATGTATTTCATTTCCCTTAAGTATGTCGTGAAAGAACTGCTTACTAAGAAATTCGTGAAACAAAAATCCTTAAATTTATTTTATGCTCGACCATGCCGAAATGTAGTAATTATACACCTGGTAGCAGTCCTTTAATGGACCTCATTAAACTACACCTATTCATTAAAGTTCAGGTTTTCCACCAATCAGAAAACACCATTGTAGCAATATGAAAGCGCAAGTATCGATTATTCCCGGATATGCAATCGAAAGACAACTAGCGAAACGTCACGGAGGCTGGAAATCCAATACTGTCGCAGAAGGTTATGTTCTGTTACTATAATAATTAGCGTTAATTGTAAATAATATACAAATAAATTCAATTTGTCATCTCGTTTTTCATGTCTAAATCAATTTCAAGGTTATATCAATATTAATGTTTCTTTTACTCTCTAGATTATATCAAGGTCAATGAAATTTGTTTCTCGGAAAAAATCAATACTTTCGCGTCTGCGCACATCTCACAATTTACGAGATATTGCACAAGGTCAGTACCGCTCCCCAGTCAGATAAGAAAAACATGAATACTTATGAAAAATTTCAAGTTAGAAATATGGTCGAGCATAAAAATCATATGTAACTTGCCTATAATGGTAATTAAGACGCTCGTATGAAAATTAAGAAACGAGCGAAAGCGAGTTTCATAAACATACTCGCGTCTTAATTACTACCATTATAGGCTCGTTATAAGTATTAAGTAATTCGAAGACTAATATTGGAAATCGCACACATTCCAACTTTAGAGTGCAGTCGAGGAGTCTAATTCTTTAGAACTGCGGGAAAGTAGTATGTGGCGATGGAAGGGTTAAGACCTCATGTAGTCGTTGTCATATAGTTCTTATTAATTTAGATCTTTCTTTTATCAAACTTGTTACATTACGATAGTTTCATAAATTCAGTTGAGTATGACAACAGTTAACAAACAAATAATAGATTAGAATTTGACTTTTGGGTATTCCACCGTGTCCTGGAACTTGACATTTACAATGTTTCGGAACTACATACAGATTGCATCGTCAGGCTCAGTCATCCGAATTAGCCTCCATAATGAGCCAAACAAAGCAGGCGATCTCTCTGGTCTTACCTTTTACCCTGATGATGGAAGCTGTATGTATTTCCGAAATGTTGGAAATCTCAAGTTCCAGGTGACGGTGGAATACTCAAAAGCCTAATTCTGACTACAGTCACCGTGAAAGCCTATAAAACTCATAAGTAACATCTCACTTTATATTCTGTATTTCCCTTTCTCATTGTATCACAAGAAGTTGCCAGATGTCTTTAAAAATAAACGAACATTCATAGGTAGTCACTAAATGAGAAGTATTTGTGTCACGTCTCGTCCCATAAATAAATTTAAGCTTTTTAACTTAAAAATTAAATTCAACAAAAATAATAAGAAACAGTTTATTCCTCGTCCAACCACTTTATTGTACTTTTGGGAGATTGAGAATATTTTCATTTTATTTATTTTTTGAGGGCAGATTGATTCCAACCCTTTTACAATTATTGTATGTATAATAAGGGGATTATTATCACAAAGATTTCCATTCCCATACATTTTATTTCTAATAAATCTTTTTAAGTTTGGGAATTAGACTCTGGCCGTAAATACAAGGTGCCCCAAAAGATCGGGAAATTCTGAAATGTTTAATTGTAACCCTAGATAATAGATAGCAACGAATAAGAATTGAAAAATAGTGTTTACAACTTTTTTACATTTTTCTATTGTTATAATGGAAAATTGAAGTGGTGATCAACAGAAGACCACAGCGTTCACTTCGACGTCATGCAGTTGCTCTACAGATGAACGATCGAGTGTTCAAATAATACTGTCACTGGATTTAAAGTTCCATTCACATTAAGTTACATATAGTCGAGCAAATCAAGCCCAACGATTACCTAATGCATCGACAATTTTCTGAACAAATTATGGTAAAACTGAACGAGGATGACAATTTCATTGATGAACTGTGGATGTCGGACGAAGCCCACTTCTGCTGTGTCACCATCTGGTCTTAATGACCCTTAATTGTTTTAGGAAGATGATGGGAGCGCGATCAACGTCAATTTTGTTTCGTGTGTTGTTATGATGGAAACCTTTGTTGCGCAAGAACTGCAGAATTTTCCACAAATCACCTGATTTCAGAAAGACGGTGCAACATCACACACAGCCGAATATCGATGTCAGCTGTACGACAGTTGTTTGCCAATCGTGTAATTTCCAAAAACGGTGACATTTTATGGCCATCAAGATCCCCGGATCTGACAGCGTGCGATTTTTTCTGGTAGAGTCAACTTAAGAGGAAGGTGTACTATAGTCGATCTGCTACGACAGAAGAACTGAACGCGAAGATCCGAGAAGAAATAGCCGAAATTCCTGATGAAATGTTAGGTAGATTAATGCAAAATGTTCGTAAGAGACTGCAGGAATGTCTCCGCAGAGATGGTGGTCACCTATTGAATGCCATCTTCAAGACATAATTATTTATCGGAATCAAAACATCAATGGCATACACAGTAATATTAACAGACATGAATAAATGTATTTAAAGTATGTATTGCTTTCCTTAAATCTCCATTTCAAAATTTCCCGACCTTTTGAGCCACCTTGTATGAACGAATGTGGAATCAGGATATAGATCTTTATACTAGGGCATTCGAAAAGTAATGACAACATAGTTACTGTTTCGCACTAACTTATTTTGACATTACATTCTTCAAATACAGTCTTCTGCTATGTCAAAAATACGTTGCCAAATTCTTGGAAGACGACGGACTCCATTAGCAGCAGTGTTTCTGGAAATATCTCTTACTAATCAATATAAAGCTCTTCGGATGTCAACTCTTGATTGAAAGCGAATGACTCGCTTCCACCCAACATGTAATAGGTCAGTATAGTAGGACTTCTCTCCCACAGGCTTCGTGTAATGTCCTAAAGCATTGAGTTGCATGTTTTTTCTCTTGCAACTTGGATTTTTATGAAGCACCTTTGTTCGTACCTCTAGGGCTGTATTGTTTACTACAAATCAGAAACAGCCACTGTATTTACAAAATATGACTACTTCGAGATTTTAAATAATGCAAATTTATGAAGCAATCGCTGTTCTATTATGTAGTACAAGATTTCAATGATCACCGCTAGGAGCAGTGATTTACAACATTGTTTTCATTACTTATCGAATGCTCTAATTTTTTTCAGGAAGATATCATAAACAGACAATATGTTTCTTAGGATGTTATTCCAATTTTCAAAAAGTAGGCTATACTCTAGGTAAACGTGTTATAAATTGCCTTCGAGAATAAATAAATTATAACATTCGGGGTGAATATTATGTCTCTGATACAGATACTTTTGTTTATGAAATCAAAAATAAGAATAAAAAAATAGTCCCATATTCAGAAATCGAATATAGGTCTTCAGCGTTCCAGTTAGAAGTAGTTTCTCCAAGTCACAATGCTCCATTTGAAACTAGTTCAATGTTAATTATTGTTTTTATTTGTTTCCGTATCAGTTAGAACTGTTATCTCTACATCTTAAGGCTGCACACTCGAACTCAATCAACTTCACTGAATTTTACTATTCATCAATGTACTAGTTAAAGATGTTATCTTTACGATGGCGGACTGTTCTCTCAAACTCATTCAACTGCAATGAATTTTTCGGTCTTCAGTATATCAGTTAGAAAATGTTTTCTCTACTTCACAATACTAAGATTGCTCATTCAGATTAATTTAACTTCAATGATTGTTCTTTAGTAGGCCTAAACGGCATTGTTAAAATATAAATAAAAAATTTGACACCTTATGTCTAGAATTGTCACAGAAACTCAGAAATATTTCAGGTGCCATCAGAGTACTCAACTATTTTTTACTAATAGTTCATTTTCTTCATTTTGAAACTAGAAAGAACAAGAAGATAACGGTAGCAATCATATAACTTTAATCAACCAATAAATAAATATTACTATATGACTCTTGGCTGCGTCAAAACTTCATGAATATGGCGCGATCCAATAGTTTAGCGGTGCGGTAGAGCCAGATCTAATTTGTATCATTTCGCGTGAAGTAATCCAGTTTCGAATGGTTGATCGAGGTTACATTATAATTTATTCTAAGAAATAAATACGAATAAAAGTGAAACCGAGTAAACTATTAAAATACGATAAAATAAACTTACCTCAGCATGTTTACCAGAAAGAGATTACTAGAGATTTCAAATACTCCGTATAATGAAAGTTGTGTGTCGTCCTAGGTAAATATACACATGTTTTCAGGGTCGTAGATATTGGAGTAATCTCAAGTACAGATTTTCCTGTTTCTTAAGGGTTAGGTACATCTTACAGCAGTAATTTTTTGGAAATATTCACCTTTTTTCCCCTCCATTACTGCATCTTGTACAATAATGAAAATTGGTAAGTGTAAAATACTATCCTTCTCCTAAATAAAACATAATATTATTACGATTAAAAAAAATATTTTTTTTTTCTCAAAATTCATAATGGTGTTAGTTCACTGTGCAGTGACGAAGCGTTACCCTCATAACTCATAAACTTGTTAACTTTTTCATTTTCTCTTTCTTTTATTTTATTGCTGAAACTCATGTTTACAATATCATGCATTTTAAAGTACATTCCATAATAAATAATATGTTTTTTTTATTTTGTGTTAGAAGAAAATACTGATATTTGACCATTTATTAAATGAATTTATTTTTGTCAGACAATCTGTCAAAGGTAGAGAAGTGATCTTGCATCATATTGTAGATATGACATGCATAAATATACACAAAAACTTTCATCACAGAATCAAGGATAGTTTTTGAGTTATGTGGAAAACGCTTCATTACTGCACAGTGAATTGAATTTTGAAAAAAAATTGTACATAAATTTTTTAATCGTAAAAGTGTTTTTTCATATAGCAGAATGATAGTGTTTTACAATTACCAAGTTTCATTAAAATAATAAGTTATTATGTAAAATAAGACCTAAAAATAACAATTAAATTGTGAAAAGGAGCAGATAAATAAGGTTTAAAGTCTTAATGGTTATAACGATTGGTTTAAACATGCACTAAAACCAGACGTAAGTGCAAGTTTGAACCAATAAATTATTGAGATTTGCAATAGATTCATTAGTTTAGGAAATTGTATATTTATTATGTATAACTACTTTTGTAGATAGATCTTTTGTTAAATTATTAAGTTTTGTACTTTTGTGAACTAATATCAATAAATCTATTTAAATCTATGTATCTACTAAGTTTAATTACTGTACAAGATACAGTAATGGAGGAAAAAAATGTTGAATATTTCCAAAATTTTACTGCTCTAAGCTGTACCTAACTCCTTGAATCTGGCATTTGATTTCAAAGAGCTTTCCACAGAGTGAACAGAAATGTGTAGTTGAATATTTTGACGAAGGATCACATCCTACAAAAAATCATCTACAGTATATTTAATCTAACAAAACAAATATTTTATGATGCAAAATAGGAGAAAACGAAAAGATATAAAGTTATTTGTCAGAAAAAAGTGTCGACTGTTACTCCTGTTTATAATATTCATATAAATGCAATTGTCCGTGACCTTACAGAACCAATATTGGGGCACTAAACTGAATTATAGGTAAGTGCATGCAGTTTGATGACAGCGTTACGGCTCTGTAAATCAATATGAATGTTGCCGAGTAAAACTCTCTCTCAAAAACGTTTGGTGAACTTCTTCCATTGACAAAAAAATAAACTTCCAACGATTGAACAAGGGAAGTTACACCAGGTGGAGTGGTTGTTACCTGTACGCATTTTTCCCCCATATTCACTAATATTATTAAGCATGCCTGGAAGAAAGCTACTTTTCCAGTTGAATGAGATGCATTTGAAGCTCCTGCCAATGTTATCTGGGACACTGAAGATTCGAGTTGCTCACCTCCCAACTGTAGAAAATGCATCATTCAACCAATATGCTTATTGTCGTTTACATTCATTTTGCTTAACGGATTTCAACATCAACACCCACAAACATGTTTAAGTATATTAGGTAAGGACAGCTAATCTTATTATAATAATTAGGTCCTATTATTTATAGATGAATTTCCTTCCGTATTCATTATTATACAAATATCTATCTAGGCTCAAACATTGTATAATTGCACTATGGGCAGCTACAATTGGTACGATAAACATTGATTACAGCTGAATTTTCTTTCATATTTGATTTTATACCATTATCTGTCATGCACTTCGTCAATGTACCTTGTAAGACCCCTAACAGAATGAAGTCTCCATTCTGTTTCAGAATAACTGTTCTACAAGTTTATAACAAGCGAGAAGCCTATATATGATATAATAAAGTTAAATGTAACTTTCATAATTGAATAAAATGTTTGGTGCAAAAGAGGTTCCACATGTGAATCAAACAGTTCCTCAACTGAATCTCAACAAACTTTTAGTTGTTGTAGTTCGATCCTTTCCATTTTTGTTAGATATATTCATTCCGAGTAATGTGTTAATTTTATTCTACATAACCGTCAGAATTATTATCTATCATCGTCATCATCATCACCATCATTAAAGACAACGTTATCACCCTTATTTTAATTACAATCATAAACTTATTGCTTCCACGATTAATGACTTTTCTTTCACTTCTTTTTCTTCTTTACTTCCACCACCGCTCTATTTATTATCACTGTCATCATACTTATCATTATCGAAACATTTTCCTTTTCATTATGTTTCTGTCGTCTGTTTTCCTTTCATTATATGAATGAAATTTAATCTTGTAATGAAGTCGTTCTCTAAAGAGTTATGCATAGTTACAGGTTATACTTTTATTATTATTATTATTATTATTATTATTATTATTATTATTATTATTATTATTACTTATTTTGCAAGATGTGAACGAAGATTCTTCATAGATTACCTGACATTCGCCTTATTATTGGGAAAATCTAAAAAAAAAAAAAACCAACCAGGTAATCAGCCCAAGCAAGGATCGAACCCGCGCCCGAGCCAAACTTTGGATCGGCAGGCAAGCGTCTTAGTCGACAGAGTTACGCCGATGGATATATTATTATTTTTATTTTATTATCATTATTTGTAATATTATTAGGATTAAGATTATTATTATTTAGTATTGTTATTAATATTAATATTGTTGTTGTTGTTGTTAAAACTATTGAAGTTACGGTGATCATTCTTTCTCTATCACTTCACAAAAAATACTAATGCACAGTAAGAAAATAAAAAAAGACAAGAAGATAAAAGTAAAAATAAAAGTACAAGTAGGGTTATAAAATTACAATATATACGAATGAAAAATATACAGTACAAGTATTTCTTGCCCAATTTATTTTGTGAGGAACTAAACATCAGAAGCTAGGTAAGTGACTGATTATGCGCATACAATTTTGGAGAGATAAAAAAACATATTTTCGACACTTTCAATCTAGAACAAAGTTAAAATTTTCAGTTGACTGCATTGTACTTTACTCACCAACAAATTGTACTCCAGTACACGGATTTTTTACGTGCGTGTATAGGGATAGTGATAAACTCAAACGGGAGGCAAGGTAGGTAAGTGCTGAGGTGCGGGCTAGGAATAGAACATGGGAATAAAAACTTCTCCGCTCGTTTAGCCAAAGCCATATCATGTAAATTATATATATATATATATATATATATATATATATATATATATACATATATATATATACTATTTATTTATTTTAGTGGGCTATTTTACGACGCTTTGTCAACATCTTAGGTTATTTAGCGTATGAATGAGATGAAGGTGGTAATGCCAGTGAAATAAGTCCGGGGTTCAGCACCGAAAGTTACTCAGCTTTTGCTCATAGGCCGGGAAAAACCCCGGAAAAACTTCAACCTGGTAACTTAAATCGACCGGGAGTCGAACTCGGGCCACTTGGTTTCGCGGCCAGACGCGCTAACCGTTACTCCGCAGGTATGGACTATATGAAATATATATGAAGAAGAATCCACTGCAAAAAGGGGGAATGTCGAATGTATTGCATTTTTCAGGAAATGCAATTTAAACTTTGACATTCCCACCCTTTGTGTGGTATACCAATTCTTCAACACGATGTAGATCTGGAACTATCATTTTTGCAGTGCAACAAAGTAGGCCTATATTATATTCTACTTCTTTGATCTATACTTTGATATATACTACTCATTTTTTCACAAATTTACGACATTCTCCCTGTTTGCAGTGGACTCTATATATATACACAGTATATATATAATTTTCATGACATCTGGTAATTTAGTTCTACATACCCTGTCTTATCGACTTTAGCACTTTAAAATATAGGCCTACTGCCAAGTGTAGTGAAATGAACTGCAAGAAAATTCTACAAGTACAAAGTGACTCTGTAATGTTTCTGCGAAAGGTCTCTGCAACAACAGATGTCCTGCCTGACGCTCTTTTTGCCAAGTTTCTTTCTAAAGTTCCTTAGATCTTCAAAATATCCATCTTGCGTCACGAGCACGACCTCTCACTTTACATCGAAGTCTGTAAAATATTGTAACAGTAAAAAGAACCGGAGATAAAAGGAGAAATCCTTCTCTTAACTTTCCAAAATTCTTTCAACGTGTTTTCAATCACGGTATTCATATTTTCATCATTTTTCACTTTAAAACGGATTCCTGGTCTATTCCCTCACCCGCACAGCTACGAAAGAAGAAGAGTGGTCCTTTTTGTGCCCTTCGAACTCTCAAATTCTTCAACCTATGCTTTTTTGGCATTTCACTTTGCATGTCTTCTATCTCTCCTTTCTCAAATATACCTTCTCCTCCCCCACCAGCACACCACTCACCCCAAAATTGCATTCATGCAGCGTGGCTGGATGGGTGACGACGGCCAAAATCAAATTTCCACCAGAGGTTTGAAAAACTGCGTATTTTATGGAGGAGGCTCACACGGGCTACAGCTGAAAAGAATTCCGTAAGAAATCGAACTTGGCTCGGCGGAGATGGGAAATGTATATATCAAACCTTTCAAGCAGAAAATACCAGAACTCTGCGCTGGTGTGGGGCGGTCAGGAAAGGGACATCCAGTTCAATTACTATTCGCTTGGCTCTTGGAAATGCAAAGTATACATCAAGCAGAATGCGGGCCACTTACGGGATGTCTCAGCACAAAAAAGGCTGTTTGCTAGAGAAAGCGCACTTGAGCCACAATAAAACAAGCCTAGTGGAATCCAGAGCAAAGTAATGAGTAAGACGCTTCACCTTGCGAATTTAGGTCTGTATCTCCTTCATTTATTATACTTACATTTTAATCAAACAACTATTAAAGGATGCAAATTCCATTAACAGTTTGAGATTTTCAATTTGATTGCCTCTGTTTCATTTCCAATATAAGGGTACTATATATTCATTCATAGTGTTCTACTCAAGGGCAGGTCTTTCGCTGCAAACCCAGCATTCCACAGTCTTTCCTTTTTCTGTCTTCCTATTTGTCTCTTCATGTGATCCATATAGCCTACATGTCTGCAGTTTTTCTTGGGAAATGTAAATGCGAAAATTTCCCGTTGCTTTCCGCACACCACTCCCTCCTTCGCATCTTAAAAGATCGCAAGGGGCCCCAGTGGGGTTCTATATAATTATGGAGGGATAAATTTATGGTCACGGGGATTTGAACAAAGCAGGATAAGTGGTATAAAATGATAAAATAGGATTTATTTATTTATTTACTTGCAACTGACATACGAATTCATTTTAAGCACATTTATATTGGGGCTCGTTCTGTAGCGTCGCGGATAAATGGCTATGCTGTGAGCCAGGATATTGCCGGTTAGATTCCAGAAAGGGCCATGGATTTTTTCCATTTTATCTAATAGTTCAACACTCTATGTCTCTGGATTTCACTCAGGCTCTAACAAAAATCAGTATTTCTATTTTCTTCGCGGAAAAGGCGGCAAAAGTGTAGGACTGGCGTCCATACTGTTACAAATGCCGATTGCTTACAAAGTTGGAAGCCTTAGCTTCTCGCTGTCCTTTGTGCCTCCAGGAAATTACCTTTACTTGTAAAGCCTTAGACACAAAAATAACCGAGCTCCTGTACCGTGAATTTGTCTAAGTCCACCTCGGGGGAGCGACACGACTAGGGAAAAGATGTTTATTTTGCACCTAATTTATCCCTCGAATATATTTTTGTCATAGATTAATTATAACACTTGACCTTTAAACAATAGGTTCAAAGCATTCATCTGTTAAGTTCATATTACAAGATATTTATTGTAACATTCGTATATTTTAATTTTTGTGTTTTAGTTATTTGGTGGCTCATATATCGGTAAATAAGACAATATATCTTTTTCTGTACAAAGGTTTAAAATGTAAAGGGAAGTGTTTCCAAGTATCATATATGTGTAATGTATTATATTTGAAACGCAGGGTCAAACTAACCCATTCACCAAATGTATGAGTTAAAGTTTCGAAAACAATAGGAAGGTTAAAGGGCGAAATTTGCAAATGTGAAAATATATACATTTAGCTACTCTATCTAAATTTGTTAAAGGACGCATGTCTGGCCCTGCGTAGTGCGCCGATCTTTCATCCAAAGCACCCGGGTTCGTTTTCCGGACAGGTAGTGATCGAATTTATAGTGGATAAAGCGGACACTGCAGAGGATTTTTCTTCGGATACTCCTTTTGTTCTATCAACATTCTCTTCTCCCCCTCACTTAATTTTTATTTTCAATTATTAAATATAGGGTGTGGTGAAGTCTTGAAGTTAATACGTGTTTTGATCCTGATAATAAGAATGGCTACGGACTCCAGGCCCTGGTCCTTAGGTACTCATCAGAGGATGGGCCCCGGCTGTCAGGGGTGTGACTGGATAGCCCACTTACTTGGTATCATGATTCCAAAATATCGTTATGATCCAAATGAAACAAGCTTTCTTTCAGATATATATCACGTAGAAGAACTGACGAATATAAGGTTACATTTCATATCGAGCAAAGTAATTTCTTATGAGGAATAAGTTATGGCTCATTCTTTCACAAAATGGAGAAAAGTATTGAAAGAATAGGCATACGCCATGATATCAAATATGAAGTAAGACAAATAACAAGGGAAAGCACAATATGAATCATGGCATAGATATATAGACGACACAGAACGTGACATACATGGACGCCAGATGTTAGCCTACAAGGTTATGGAACATTTAAACAGAGAAATAAAAGATACAACAGATATAAGTGTAATAAAACCAGATCAATGTTTAATATACTATAAGAATTCGTAGACAAAGCAGGAACCGCAGACATTTAAAAACGAGAGCGAATTTGAGAAGAGAATAATGATAGATGGCATGGAATACGAAGAATTGGTGGAAGCATTAAAGCACTTGAAAACAGAACAGCATGTGGAAGTGATGGTATTATGCCGGAAAAGGTAAATCATGCATCACCAGATTTTAAACAGAGACCAACACACTTTTTCAACATATATGCCGGAAGAAGAAAGGAATGCAAGAAGATTGCAACTTGCTGTAGTATATCCCATTTAAAAAAAGAGAGTGTAATATAATATGTGACAATTATAGAAGAATCAGTCTACTAAATGTTGCATAAGACATTAAAACATTATTACAAGCAAAGTAAGTAATAAAGGTAGCTCAAGACCATGATATTACAAGGGAAAACGTTTTTGGACAAAGAAGATCTTATACACCTAACATCATCATTTTGAAATAAAAATATTAGAAGAAACATCACATATTAAAATAATAATGTGTGTACTCTATGCTGATGATCAAGCAGATATGCGAATAGGCCTAATGAGGATACCCTACAGAACAATATATGAAACGTAGACTGTAGGCCTAATGTGAAAATATGAACATGTAAAATTATAGTCGTGGATCTAAAGAGACATAGTCTATCAACTACGGTCCGAAATATTCACCATTATTACTTTGATTGAACAGATTCACTGCTTTACTTTTTGGAATGTGACATAACTTATCATAGTGCAAATGATTTTAACGACAAAAAAGCCAGATTAAATTAAATTAATGATACAATTAGAAGAATTCTCGCACTAAAAATAAGAAAAGGGACTATGATGAAACTATATAAAGCTATGTCGGCACCAACAACATGCATTTTCGTAAGTGAAACACGAACAATGACGAGAAGAGAAATGTACTATATATCCAGATTACAAGAGACAGAAATTAGATTTCTGAGAGCTATATTAGAAAAGAACAAGTCGACAGTTTGTTAAGGAAATTATAAGCATACACAAGCTCTTAGTTGGAACATGTATGTACAACCTAAAAATGAAGATCGCATTCCTAAGGATATAATAGATTACAGTCTAAGGGGAAGATGAAGTTTGGATCGTCCAAGGAAACACTGGCGAGACCAGCTAAACGAGGAATAACAGGCTACAGCTAAAGTACATAGTGTCCCTCTCAAACCTTCCACTTTTTAATTAATCATTGCTAACAAAGTATGCGGAATTTAGAAATGAGACTGGGATTAAAAGAAAGAGAAACTCAAGAAATTGAAGTTAATTAATCTGTCGTTGCCCTGAGTGGCGGAGTTGGTATAGCGATGGCCTTCTGTGCCTCAGGTTGCTGGTTCGATTCCGGACCAGGTCGATGGCATTTAAGTGTGCTCATGTCACTAGATTTAGTGGCATGTAAAAGAACTCCTGCGGGACAAAATTTCGGCACACCGGCGACGCTGATATAACCTCGGCAGTTGTGATCGTCGTTAAATAAACCACAATTACTTATTTAATTCATCTGTCACATGTTGGGCAACAATGGCATAAGAAATGGCGACTCAGCAGCAACATGCACAGACTGTTTTCTGGTATGCAAAGACGAAATCAATAATTACAATTCAAGGAAATTACCGGTGAGATTATGGAGGGAATGCATTTGATGGGAAAACCATTATGACATGGTGTAAGAAGTTTTTGGCGACTGGAAGTGGGAACAAACATGTATCAGGATCTGTCAACCGGCACAATGTAAGGATCTGGGGTATAGAAAATCCACACGTCTACCGTGAACATGCCCGGGATAGCCCAAAAGTAAACGTTTGGTGCGACCTGATGAAGAACAGGATTATCGGTCCTTTTTCATTCCATGATGTGTCACTAAGTGGCCCGGCATACCAAGACATGTTGGAACAGTTCTTGTACCACCAGGTAGCTGATCTGCAACCTCAAGTAATCTTTCAACAAGTCGGAGTTCCCCCCACACTGGAGACTGGACTTTCGAAATTCCCTCACAGAAATCTTGCCAGATCGCTGGATTGGACGCGGCGGACAAATTTGGTGGCCACCACGTTCGCCAGACATCACTCTACTGGACTTCTTCCTCTGGAGCTATGTAAAAGACCGTGTGTTTGCGACTCCAGTACAAGATCTTCAAGATTTACGAACCCGTATCCGTGACATAATTGCAACAGTATCAATGGACATGTTGGACAGAACATGGAACGAAATCGAATACATCCTTCATATTCTTCGTGCTACTACTGGTGCAAATGTAGAGATATATTAGTGTGTGACAATGAAAATTCTTTGAGCTTATCTTTCTTTTATTACTAGTGTCATATCAAAATTCCGCATATTTTGTTAGCAATGATTAATTAAAATATGGGGAGACACTGTACTTCAAGAACTTAATTTTATGTACAGAATTATATTATATTATATTATATTATATTATATTATATTATATTTACTTTTAGTTTACAATTTGGTACATGTCTTTACCAGTTACAGGCTGGCAGAGATCCCTCTCTCTTTTAAGGAATAATAGACCCTAGTTATCCTTCATTGTTATGCAGGGGTGAATTTTCACAGAATAAATTAAGACATAATGTTATTGTTAACATTAACTATTAAAAAAATACACTACGCACAGAATCTGAGAAGCATTGGTAATTCACTTGACAAATAACTTATCATGAACGTGGACCCTAATTCAAATCTCGACGATGGCAAATTTCCATTTGTGGTGGAGAATGACAGGTTTTAAGTTTTCCCCCCCCCCCCAATGCTATCAACACTACCTATCTTTCCACTTCCATTTACTACTCCGCCTCTAAAAACGACACACCATTTGTATTTGTGTGATACTAAATCTTTAGTCCAATACGATTGTGCTCCTTGGAGTTTGTCGAACAATTGAAAGTTTACAATGGTGGTGAATACATATTCTAGACGACTCTCAAATGTGCATAAGAGGCACCGGAGCCTCTCAGGTTCCCGCTTCTCACATAGTTATGTGAGGTATGGCAGAACAAATAAGAAGTATGAGGCGGATGGTATGTGATGACATGTGCTGTACCATACGTAAGTGCAAGGTACGACATAAGAGTGTATAATGTATTATTTGTGTAAGTCTAACCATATAAGTTAATGTAGTAAACTTGTACAGAGAATGTTATCATGTAATATTTAGGAAGTAAGATGGACCTCTATTGCACGCAACTAAAACAACCCTTCAAACGCAATCTTCTGATAAAATATCCATCTTGCTACCATCCGGAAAGCAAAGAACATATTATGTGTTGTTATCGGGGAAGGGACAACATTTCACACGACCCAGACTCGGCTCCCAATTGAATGTCCCTACCTGAGAGTGCATTTTGTATCACTCAAGAAAGTAATTAAGGGTCGGAATGTTGTGCCATGTCCTGATCAAATATTATAAAAGAGAAGAAATATTGTAGTCAGTTGTGACTTTTCTCTAGCTCTTGCTCTAGCAGTCCCACTTAATCTGTAACATATAATTTTACCAGACTAAACCATCTGTCGAGTAACTGTTGAACTCTTCTAGTTCAGTAATTGATTAACTAGCGGACTTACTCGTGTTAATTATGTAAGTCTGTGCGGCTTACAGCTGTTTCGGTGCTTGATCACACCACCTTCAGAGCCTACTAGATCTCGGCGTCATCTCGAACTTCTCTGCCTATTTTAAGGGTGCGTTTGATTGTTGAAAAGTGTTGAAAAGTGGAGTCAAATAGTTTGTGTGTACTGAAATTGATCTGTGTATTAAGAATTTGATCGGGGTGTGTTTTAGTGTGTTTGTATATTTCGTATTGTTCTATTGTGTTGAGTTTTTGGTTCTTGGGTTGTATGTGTAGGATTTGCATGTCCGCATTTATGTTATTGTGTGCATGGTTAGCATTGGTTATGTGATCGACGTATGTAGATGTATTGTGTCCTCTGGTTATTGCTTTAATGTGTTCTTTGTGGCGTGTTTGGAATGATCTGCCAGTCTGTCCAATGTAGAACTTGTCGCAACTATTACATGTGAGTTTGTATATACCTGTGTGGTCGTATTTATTTGTTTGTGTTTTTCTGTGTGTTGAGATATCTTTGTAGTGTGTTTTCTGTTCTGTATGCTATGTTTTATTTCTGCTTTCTGAATGAAGATGCGATCTTATGTGTGCTTTTGTTTTCATATGTTAGTGTGATGTATTTCTTATGTTCTTGTGTTTGTGTTGTGTTTTGCGTGTTTTTGTGTTTGTTAAGTTTTTGTTTTGTCTTTCTTATGATTTTGTCTATTATGTTTGGATTGTAACCGTTTCCTTGTGCTATGTATTTGATTGTGTTCACTTCTTCATTGTAGTGTTGTTGGCTCATGGGTATGTTGAATAATCTGTGTACCATTGTCCTGAATGCAGCATGTTTGTATTGTATGGGGTGGCACCACACAACAGGCAGAGAAGTTCGAGATGACGCCGAGATCTAGTAGGCTCTGAGAATGGTGTGATGAAGCACCGAAACAGCTGTAAGCCGCACAGACTTACATAATTAACACGAGTAAGTCCGCTACTTAATAAATTACTTATATTCAAGTGTTAAAAGTAATGTACGCAAGATTCAAAATGGATTCTTCTAGTTATTTCTATTCATCGATCGCTAGGATCTAAGGGTCCAGCCAACGTCACAAAAAGTAAAGACAGTTCTACACTACACCACACAGTCGGCTTAGTTGGGAAGCATAATCAGTACTCAACTCGTTCAAGTGTGAGTGCACGAAAAGTCGATTTGGGCTAGAGTGCTTCAGAATGTTTCATATCTTGCCCAATAAGCACACCGGTAACTACAGGTATACAATTCTATGCTTAGAAACTCTGGCCACCCTAACCCATTATCTCCTGGCTTAGTTGCCTCATGAGTTATGTATGATTGGTGTCATTTATAAGGTTCAGACCTGTATTCGGACAGTTGACTAAACAAACTACTCGTATATTATTTAATATCTAAATAAGAAATGAAGATGTGCTCGAAAGAATGGATGAAGAAAGAATAATGGTCAACCTGATCTGGAAGAGGAAAAGAAATTGGATGAATAACTGGCTAAGCAGAAACTGAATACTGAAGGATGTACTGGTAGGAGTGGTGAACAAAAGAAAAGTTCGGGGTAGAAGGAGATATCATACGATAGACAACATTAAGATAGAAGAATTGTATGCGGAGACTAAGGGGAAGATCAAAAAGAGGGAAAATTATGGAATGCTGAGTTTTGCAACGAAAGACGTGCTCTTCGGCAGAAGAGTATTAATGAATGTTGCTGTTTGTTGTTGTTTAGTCAACTCTCCGAAGACAGGTCTGAACCTCACAAGTGATACCAACATTGCATCACTTATGAGCAACTAGGGCTGGAGGTAATGGGGTAGGATGGCGAGTTCCTTTCCCTTCCATTCCATACAACACCGATTAGCTACATTTTACACTAATCAGACTTCAGATGCATAGGTACAGACAATGAAGCAATTTAAATCACGGCTGTCGTCAATAGAAAATAATATTGTATAATATTAATTTATTACAATTATTGAATCGAAATTTTATATTAAATTAACGACACGAATCTACTATCAACGTGAAATTGGTAAGGTAAAAGAAACCCAAAATCTTATGAATCATAAAAATGTTTTTTTTTTTTCGGAATGTTAAAAATTAAAGTTTGTTTCAATGATATGAATACATTTTAAGTTATGTATTTATGTATATTTTAGTGGTATTTTTAGGAAAATCAATTTTACGCAGTAATATGATTACAATAAAAGAACTGAAATATTGCGAATTTTGATAACGCAACTGGTTCTGTGTAAGAATATTTTACCTTTTTCATGTCATTTTTTATTATGTCTCTTAATTGAAATCAAACAGGCTGCCGCTTCTGACCTGGAATATATGTATACAAAATGCCCTTTGTCTTACGTGAAGAAGCGTTTAAAAGAACATGTAAGTAATAAATGGAATGATAATTGGGTTCGCACCACAAAGGAAGCTTTAACTAGGGAATTATATTTCCATACGATTTACGATAGAGTAAATTATAAATTAATGCAACCAAACTTTGTTCTTACCCACTTCTTATCTCGACATGGCAAGTTTGGTAGCTATTTTGAAAGATTAAAGATGGAAACAGAAACTGGAAATATTTCTGCATGTGATGACTCTCTGCAAATAGTCCAACATTTGACATTTCAGTGTCACAAATTTGAACTACAACGTCTTGAACTAGTTTGTCGATTACGTAAGGGTTTCCAAACCGGTGTGTCGCGCAGCTCCATGGAGTGTGTCACGAAATTTTGAAATTGGAAACTAAATTTTATGCAATCCAGAAAGTCTCCTTGCAATTCATTTTCTTATTTACAACGAAGTCTTTGTTATGGTACATTTTATTTTGAGACAGGCTTTACCAATGAAACGTGAACACCTGCAACAATGCTTAGTTTCAGTAGGCGTGAACTGGTGATAGTGCGACTATTTTATCAGAACTTCTTTATTTAGATTTTATCATGGACAAATTTTTAATTCTAAAAAGATAATCTGAATCAAGTTCCGGATTAGATGACAGCAATGCTAATTCAAATAATGTGAGCGAAAATTCCTTCAGGTTTCGTAAATATAATGATGAATACTTGCAATGTGATTTTACGTGGTGTGGAGATTAATATAGACAAAATTCTGAGTCTTATATGCGCAAATCTTTTTTTTTTTTCAAATCAGACGATTGTGCACAATAAACTAAAAAGTTATTTAGAAATGACGTTTTCAACCATAAGGCTACGTAATAGAGAAACTCTGTGCAATCCACCACCCGCAGACTTCACATTAATTTAAATACAGTGGACTCTCCTAAGTTAGACAGAACAGAATTTAAAGTTCTGACCAATAAGGGTAGTGGGTGTGGCAGGTGAAATGAATACAAATTCTTATTGGTTATCCATCAACGAATACAGTACCTTGCACTTCCTGCCCGCCCCGAAACTTGTGTATGCACTTCTAATATCACAGTGGATTTCGACAGTTCCGTCTCACAAACGGCACAATTCTCAAATAGAAAAGAAGAGTTCATTAATTTAAAATCAGTGATCAATATGGATGTCCTAATCAATAAAACATTATGTTTTCCTTTAACAAAAGTATCACTACAAGACACAGAACCAATTCCCATTGAAATGGCAAACCCATTTCTTAGCGCCCGTATAGGAGCGTGTCTAATTCTCCTACGTAAGCAGTCGAACTATAGGGTGTCGAACTTGATTTCTGTCGAACTTAAGAGCTTCCACTGTAGATAAGTTTTCAAAAATGATAATAAAAATTTTTATCGGACATCCAGCATAGATAGGTTGGGATTTTGACACATAC
Organism: Periplaneta americana; assembly: GCF_040183065.1. Lineage (NCBI taxonomy): Eukaryota > Metazoa > Arthropoda > Insecta > Blattodea > Blattidae > Periplaneta > Periplaneta americana. The sequence continues at coordinate 103,218,475 of NC_091124.1, forward strand.
CTTTGTTTTTTTTTTTATAATGACAAGTAGTTGCTTGTTATTTAGAAAATTCTATTGCGAGTTAAAATCAACCTATCTACAACACTCGATATTCGACTACATAGAAATTGTTATCAGTGCTTTTTTTTCTGGCGGAACGAGCTGGAATGGCGTTCCGGCACATTTGTGTTGCAGTTTCATAATGGACTAGAAGTATGTGCGAATAACCATGTTTTGATATAATTTTTCTTTGAATTCCGCTTAGACTTGAAAGTCTTTGTTTGACGAAAAGGAGGTTAAAAACAGACAAAATTCTCATGCAGTGAACAGTAATCATCTCCCCGTCTGCTATATAATATTCTACACAGAGTTTACATCACCTTTTTCTCCAGAAGAAAAGCACTGGTTGTTGTTATTATATTATTATTAATAGAAACAAAGAAGTGTGTCGCGATATCGTGGACGTTCAGTAAAGTGTGTCGTCAGTCAAAAAAGGTTGGGAACCACTGGATTAGATAGGTGAGACACCAAATACTCCCCACCATTACAAGTGTTACGAAATAAATGCTGTTATCAATATTTTATAAGATATGTGAATTACGTTCACAGAAATTGCAATCTGAACACATGATATAATTGTACAGCACATATTCAATGAATTTATGTTATCAGGATTAAAAGTTATGTAAACTTACAGTTATTTACATTTGTTATGAATATTTAATTTAACAGTTGCTAGAAATTAATTAGGCTGATAATTTACAATAAATTCACGGTAAATATGTAAAATAAAATTTAGAAACTACTTGTAACAACATTGTTTTACGGAAAATTGTTTAACGGCTTCGGAAATTTCAACCCACAGAAATTTAAATTACATTCTAGTACATATTTGGATTAGTTGTTTGCTTAGGTTTTAATATTGTATATATTTTATGAAAGTTTTAAATTGAAACATTAGTTTGTATTTTAGTCTTTAATTTCATCTCATTTCATTTCATTCATTCATGTATATGAATTATAAAATGTTGTACAGATGCTGAATTTATAGATTTGTAACTCTTTTATTATTTTTTATCCGTAAGATTATTTTTTTCTCATTATATTTCACCTCATCTATCCATGTAATATAAATTATATCAGAATGTAGCCTACTTAAAAAACTTTCAATATGAGATATAATTAATCAATATCATACAAATATTATAATAATATATTTATAACTATAACATACCTATCTCAAGTACAATAAGATTCTATGTAAAATTGGAGTAAAATAAATATTTGAAATCAACATATATTTATGCCTTCATGAACATTCAGGTTTTCAAAGTAAATATTGTGTGTTAGTAAGACCAAAGGGTACTGTACATCAGTTATTTATAGATTTCAAAAAGGCATATGACTCGGTTAAGAGGGAAGTATTATATGATATTCTTATTGAATTTGGTATTCCCAAGAAACTAGTTCGATTAATTAAAATGTGTCTCAGTGAAACATACAGCAGAGTCCGTATAGGTCAGTTTCTATCTGATGCTTTTCCAATTAACTGCGGGCTAAACCAGGGAGTTGCACTATCACCTTTACTTTTTAACTTCGCTTTAGAATATGCCATTAGGGAAGTTCAGGATAACAGGCAGGGTTTGGAATTGAACGGGTTACATCAGCTTCTTGTCTATGCGGATGACGTGAATATGTTAGGAGAAAATACACAAACGATTAGGGAAAACACGGAAATTTTACTTGAAGCAAGTAGAGCGATCGGTTTGGAAGTAAATCCCGAAAAGACAAAGTATATGATTATGTCTCGTGACCAGAATATTGTACGAAATGGAAATATAAAAATTGGAGATTTATCCTTCGAAGAGGTGGAAAAATTCAAGTATCTTGGAGCAACAGTAAGAAATATAAATGACACTCGGGAGGAAATTAAACGCAGAATAAATATGGGAAATGCCTGTTATTATTCGGTTGAGAAGCTCTTATCATCCAGTCTGCTGTCCAAAAATCTGAAAGTTAGAATTTATAAAACAGTTATATTACCGGTTCTTCTGTATGGTTGTGAAACTTGGACACTCACTCTGAGAGAGGAACATAGGTTCAGGGTGTTTGAGAATAAGGTGCTTAGGAAAATATTTGGGGCTAAGCGGGATGAAGTTACAGGAGAATGGAGAAAGTTACACAACATAGAACTGCACGCATTGTATTCTTCACCTGACATAATTAGGAACATTAAATCCAGACGTTTGAGATGGGCAGGGCATGTGGCACGTATGGGCGAATCCAGAAATGCATATAGAGTGTTAGTTGGGAGACCGGAGGGAAAAAGACCTTTAGGGAGGCCGAGACGTAGATGGGAGTATAATATTAAAATGGATTTGAGGGAAGTAGGTTATGATGATAGAGACCGGATTAATCTTGCACAGGATAGGGACCGCTGGCGGGCTTATATGAGGGCGGCAATGAACCTTCGGGTTCCTTAAAAGCCATTTGTAAGTAAGTAAGACCAAAGAGAAGACTTGATTTTATATGCACTTACTATTGCAAATATAGTACATACAATAAATTAAGACTAAATTATTGCAATGACACAGACGCACGGTATGTACTCTAGTGTGTGCGTGTGGCGAAGTTGTATTTAAAGATTTTTGTCTTGTTAGCGACATTGTGGATACCCCTCGGAGCTGCGTAGTGAGACGCTTGGTATGGTGAAAGATATAAGCCAGCTGCTGAAACAGTGACCCTCACGCCCAGTGGAGTTTATTTAAAAGTGGTTTGACTTACAAGGGTGGCGACATGCTGTAAATCCCATGGAGAAAAGTTTAAGCCAGCGCGTAAGCTCCGTCGCTTTTGAATTCTTATTGCAACCTCCCCACTCTGGTGGGAATCTCATTGATCTTCAATATTTATATCCCCAGGGCTCTTGGCGAAGCCTTCGTCTTGTTCAAATACTATCGTACAAGGACCGCTGTGAAGCTGAGATAAGGAAAACATAACTATAATATAAATAAACGAATAATTTTAATTTCAAAATATAACTATATCAAAGGGGGAAAGGAACTGAAAACACTATCCCATTATCTCCTGGCTTAATTGCCTCATGATTGATCTCTTGTGGTTGTTACTTGTGGGATTCAGACCTGTCTATGGACAGTTGACTATAAAACAACAATAACAACAACATCTACAGGGAAATCATTTTATTTTTACTTCAAATTTTATTGTACCTGGGTTTTTGAATTTACTTCACTCCCACCCCTTCTATTAATGAAGTTCAACCGTCCTCCACACAGATCCAAGACCGCATATACAGTCATAGTAAGCAGCCTTACGGTCGTAGTAAACAGTACGTTCCAAAAATATGTTCGCGTTTTCCAGTAACGAAAAAGCTTTCAATATTGCATCATTTTCGCACAGGTACTGTCGTGCATTTGCCTACGTCGCATTCCGGTCTTCCCAACCTGCTTCTATTCGCCTCTCTGTTAATTTTTAAAATAAGTTTCTCTCAAAATATTATTCTTCAAGTCCAATAATTTCGAGATTATACTGTAGGGCCTGTTTTGTAATATAAAATAAAAATGACATAAGTAATATACAGTATTATGTACGAGTATTTGTAAGACGTAATTTTTCAAGTCATATTTAAGAAACTGGGTATGACATAAGCAGGCGTAAAGCGGACAAGGGGTACAAAATTCTCCAATCCTATTATATATATTTTCTATTTCCATATTGATTCTTTGATACGAGCGATAAAGAAGTAAATTGTAACTCACCATGAGACCACAAGGGGTTCACTGGGAACGAGACAATTCCCGATTTATCGTTAACTGTGTTTAAACGTCAAGCGAAAGCACATGTAGACAGGAAATTACACTAAATTTGTGTCAGCACAGCTTTAGGTCAAAGTAGAACATTGAGTCTATGCTATACTGATGTAAAGGGACCGACTAGATGTTTTTGTTTATCTGAACTACAAGACAAAACTAATTAAAAACAAAAACATTAAGGTACATGATGACATCTTTATCTTCGGTGCCTGATCTTCAACTGTTTTAAATTCTGTTAATCTTGGCAGGTGTTTTGGCTAAGAATTCATGTAAGTGACATTATGTAAAGATTCACCTTTAGGGACTAGGAAAGCTTAGTAAAGACAGTAATTCGTTTTGTTTTTCTATACTTGAGTTGCCGAGATCTGCCGGGTGCTTTTAGCTAGTAAAGGAATAAATAAAACTTCGCTATTCGATGAATGAATGAATGAATGAATGGATGAATGAATTTGTATATGAAAGTAAATAAATAAATAAGTAATCAAATTACCGTATATCGATGTCAAAGAAGAGATACATCGTACCTACAAAAATGGTCATTTAGTTGAACTACATTATTATTATTATTATTATTATTATTATTATTATTATTATTATTATTATTTTGAGTAACTACATTATTATTGTTTTCACAAAATTGGACAGTGTACTAATAGTTTGTTCTCGAGCAGAAGATCTTGCAAAGGAGAAGCATAAACGAAACGTTTTCTATTTTGAGAAAATAATTTCTAAAACCGTTGTTTTGTTAATGTACTTGCAAATTTACAGATATGAGGTATCACTTCTTGCCATTGTTTTGCAATATTATTTTAATGACGTATATAAAGGCCTATTATAAAAAATATCGCATGCTTGAATATTTTACATGTAACGTTACGGTCAATCAAAATATTTGTAAACTACTCGTCAATAAACAAAATGTAGGCCACCGGCGTAGCTCAGTCAGCTAAGCCGCTTGCCTGCCGATTCGGAGTTGCGCTCGGGCGCAAGTTCGATTCCCGCTTGGGCTGATTACGTGGTTGGGTTTTTTCAGAGGTTTTCTCCAACCGTAAGGCAAATGTCAGGTACTCTATGGCGCATCCTCGACCTCATATCGCCATCTCGCCAAATGTCATCTCGCTATCACCAATCTCATCGACGCTAAATAATCTCATAATTTATGCAGTACGTTAAATAACCAAGTTAAAAGAAAAAAAAACAATGTACATAAGATAGTTGTCTAACAGAGGAATAAATATTATTATAGGAGGGAAATCAGATCTCTAAGTTAGTGAATCCTTTAACAGACCAGTAATACTAAAAATGTTTCTTGCAACCCGTCTTTCGATCTTATTGGTCCATTAGCGGATAACGAAAGAATAAATGCGTTCTTGCAATCCACCATTAGTCTCCTTCCGCACAAATTACCGGGAACACTCCAGATATATTATTACTAGCTTTAGTGGGATAATAAGTAATATCTCGTTCATCACATGCTTACAAAACTTTGACTGCGGAGATTCAAGATACACGGTAAGATGCACCCGAAGAGTGTAGGATGATGCATCCTCCTTCCGCCCACGTTGCAAGCATCTTCTGTTGTAGTCCTAGAGGGAATTTCTAATGAAGGAGCCTACGCTGTATAGAGGTAATTAGAGGAGACTAGCAGTCTCAGTTCATTCTTCACCCAAAAACTGTGCAGCTCTCTGCAATCTGCTTGTTCTTTGTAATAAAAGCTCCAAGTTATTAATGCGGACTCTGTGCAGGAGTGCGTTTGCTCTGAAGAGGGTGACACGAAGTGACTTGGTGAACTATGCTAAATCAAAGAATATTGTGCTACTTTAAATAACAGCGAATTTCTAAATAATACAGGTAGTTCTAATACCAAAAGTTTCAGAATTTGAATATTTTCTCCGCGTTTCACGAATTTATGCATTATTTTGTTTCCTAGTAATTACTGACTTATTTGTAAACACTTCATTTATTTCAGTCGGTTACCTGAAATCAATCCCCATGTTAGGTAATGAATATGTCGCTCATTGTTAGGTAATCAATCAACTGCTGTCATTGAATAACTCGTTAATACGTTACATACACTTTCCATGTAATTAGTTTATTGCATTATATTAGTAAATGTCGTGCAACATAAGAATGCTTCTGATGTAATCTGACAGGTGAAGACCACATCTATAAAAATATCTGTTTATCTGTTGAAAATAACACGCATATTGTAAGTGCTTGACTTTAGTGGTGTCCTCATATCCAAAAGACATACAAATATAAATCAGTCCATTTGTAACTTTCAAAATGAATCATACTCGTACAAACTTGAAGTACAGATTACCACTTGACGTAATATAATAGCTAAAATAGGCAGGCAAAAAAGGCATTATAAATAGCTAAAATACGCAATAAATGGCAATTGCAAAAACCTTACACTAGACCCACAAACTTGCACTTTCCACAAAGGGATTTCGGCAGCAAGAAAAGCTTTACATAAGTCGAATGCAAACTGAGAATTTCGACTCGATGTTGCAATTACTGTTGGAAGCAAAGAAATCTTCTTCCCAGTAGCCTTATGTTTGGTTGCACTGATATGTTGCGATATGAAATATTTAGCTAGCTACAACAACGCCACAATGAAAACTGAAAGAAAAATAACCGTTAAAAATAACGTTAGATCCGGACTCAATTTTGCCTTGTCAAATAAACACAAGCGATAATTAAAACGCGTACTGTTATACATTCTTGCACGGCAGCACTCATTCTTGCAAAGAGAATATGAACTGACTGAAAGACAATAATATACATTCTGTGAAGTCACTTTCATTGTAGCGGTTACAGAAATAAATTAAAATAAATTGTTAGGCAATTTTAATAATAAATTAATAAATAATAGATAGATAATCAAATAAAGGCAAAAAAGCATTCACTTTGTAGATTAGGCATTTATATTAAAAAAGGCAGAAAAGGTCAACATAAAACTGTGACGTTTCAATCACAAAGGTATAATTTGTACAGATTTACTTTCAAAATGAAGATACATTTAACACATTTAAATAGGCATTCTGCCAAATTTCCGGTCTCTGATTTAATATTAATTTTTTATTATTGTTTATGCCATGATAAATCCATGTCAGTCTTAATTGTTGTTATTAATTTTGTTCTGTGTACATTATCAAGTCTTGTTCTCAGTATTCATATTCATATTATCACTTAATCATGCTATTATATAATTAGGCCCACATTACTTTATATTAACTTTATATTAAACTAATGGAACCTTATAACCGTCCAAGAAATTAGCACTGCAGGTGTACGTAATGGCTACAGCCAAACGTCTCTACCTACCTGCTTTCTTTATAATGTTCCCGAAAATCAAATTGTGTAGAAATAATTATAATTGTGCAGAACTCGTTGGTAGTATTATGGTTAAATAAATGGGAATATTTCATACACTTTACTCACTCTGTCAAGAAAGTAAGGTGTGAACATTTGTCAGGAATGCGACATATAATATGGTGCATTAAAGTAATTCTCGAGCAATACAGAACGCAAATGATCTTGTTTGAAGACGCCATCTCTTCTGAGTACACATCACAGGGGCATAAATGCACATCGACCTATCTCCAGTCCTGACTTGGAATAATCTTGTGGAAAATGAATCGGAATATGCTTTCTCGATGATAGGCACTGGGATTTTTTTTTTTTGTAAGACACTATGTCCTTTTAATTTAATACATATTTTATTTTTGGTTTCATAATAATCAAGTGAAGACGTCTCACGAAACTAATCGAGCAGCGATTTCCATCCCTTTCGTGGTCTTTTCGTGGACGTCAATTGTTTATAATACAGTAGTTATCTATAAAAATAGTTATAATGGAGTGAATGGAAAGGAAAAAAAGTATATTATTGTCACTCCTTGTGTATTCAATAAGGAGTTCTTAATGATCTTAATGTTTGGTATTGTTATTCTTGTCAGTAACGAGGAAGTTATTTCCGAACACATTGGTTTCTCCATTTTCCATTCCGTCATACTCCATGAACATAATATTTTTCGGTTATTTAATGACGCTGTATCAACTACTATATTAGTTAGCATAGTGTGAGTGATTTTATCATAATGAGACAGCATTTGCGGAGAGGAGTCAGATAATTCGCCATAGGATTGCCTGACATTCGCCTTAAAGTTGGGGAAACCTCAGTCCAAGCGGGAATTGAAACAACACACGGGTCAGCAGGAAAATCCGCTACCGTCTTAGCTACTATTGTAACTAATTACTCATCGTCGCATCAGATTACCCTACTTAATTTCAACGCGCTAGACAACCAAACAGTTTGCTATATTGTCATAGAAGGTATTCGTCTTTGGAAGTTACCTAGTTATTGAATAATGAATTCAACGATAACAAGTTATTTCAACAATAACAACCTGTTGCTAGGTAAATAGGCCTGTTTGGTTTTTGTACTATCCAGATGTTGAATGAATGAATGAATGAATGAATGAATGAATGAATGAATGAATGAATGAATGAATGAATGAATGAATGAATGAATGAATGAATGAATATTTATTAATTAGAAATGGATTTTAAACCTGTGGTAGTTAAAAAATAGTGATACATAAATACGAGGCATGTACATAGAACAACTAAATATATAGAATATACAATGACAGAAAATAAGCGAAAGAACAAGAAAATAAACAATCAATAGACTATATGAAGATATGTTATACTACTACATACACTCTTCACTACTAAAATTTTCAACAACCATTATACAATGTTTAATAATAATTAGCCTAATTATACACTGAATGCATTCATTACGCGGTCATTAAAACTTACTAAACTGGCTCTGTAGTTCACTGAACTTTCACTACAAAAACACTGCACACATACTACAGAGCGTTCGAAAAGTCACTGTGCACTTGACATAGCCAGCGAAACTTTTTTACCTATATTTCAACAATAATTGGCGCAGTTACTGCTTTCTATCAAGAAGACGCCTTGATTATTTCCTAAGAAGAATAAGTTTTTTCTTATCCATTTTTGTTTAGGGAAGGCGATAGATATACGGAATTAGTGCAGTAGAAATTTTCTTACAAATTTTCAGAAACTTCAGTTCTGTAAAATTTTACTGATCAACTTGAATAAAATGAAATCAAGTACGTATGGTTCCAACAAGACAGCGCCACTGCACACACAACTGGCAGATCTCTACAACATTTGACTTATATTTTTGGAGAACTTATAATGTCTAAAATATATGATCTCGACGCTCTCCAGACTTCACACCAATAGCAAAATGTGCAATGTATCGACATCGGCCACGCACACTTAAGGAACAGCAAGCTACAATAATCGCGATAGTCTTAATTTAACAACAAGAACTGGTAAAAGTTTTAAAAAATAAAATAACACGAGTTCAGGCCTGTAATGAAGCTCATGGACATCACTTTCTACATCTATTTTCAGTTCACAGTGGAAGTGCACAGTAACTTTCCGAACACTCCGTATAACCCACTGCTCTTACACAATTACTCATTCACTATAACTCACTCACTTTCACTGTAAATCTAACTCATTACTCTGCCACCATAACTTATTGAATTGGCTCTGTAGCTCACTGCGCTTTCTTTATTCGTTCTGCGCACTAACTATAACTTTCACACAGAGAATATTCACACAAAGGTAATTAACACGCTAGTCAATCGACATAAAGGAAAATACACAGAGTACACTTCACCCAAAGACAATTCACACAAGGAATATTTACACAAAAGGAATTTTTATTCGAGAGTAATGGATCATACCATTCAATTTAGTAGAAACAACTACATTACAGAATGTTATGTACACATGCCCGTAAACATTCTTCAAGCCTTCAGTCATCTTTGTATTCATTTTATAGGCCTATGGTTGCAATGTTTTGCAATCTCAAATTTAAATCCTTTTACTTACTTTTCTGTGCTTGTTTTATAGTTCGGCCGACATCCAGTTTTTGGATCATTGTTCCTACATCCGATTCTTACTTCTGCAGGTTCTGCATCAACATATAAGGAAGAGTGTTCCTTTGATACAAATGTCTGGATTTTGTTATATCAGGCCTTGGCACCAAGAGCGAATTCTACTCTCTCATGGGGAGCCATATGAGTTCTCTTCAACCCCTTTCTTCCCCTCGGAACACCGCGCAGCATTGATGTCGTGACGGATGAATATTAAGCGTCCCCATTTAAAGTTTTAATTGGCTCTCGGTGCCCAGCCCTGTGTTATGCCATGCCTCCGGGGCGTTAGAGGTACGAGATTAGTTTCTTCTGGTGGCATAAAACTGGTTCCATAAATTTGGATACATGGTGTTGCCACATTTCGTAACAAGAGAGATCGCGTGATTTACCAAAAGGAGTTGCCAAGGATTGTCTGAGCACGCTTTAAAGAAAATCTCGTCTTCTGTAAAAGATCATAGTGATAGACGAAATCTCCGTTAAAGTAGCTATTGGTACTCGAATGACTGCAATTATATAAATCAGCGGTCTGACAAATGCATCGCTTGTCGCCTCGTGAATCACTCTTTACGCTCCTTGAATAGTGGGCTGTTCACCTCTCGATTTTCGCTGTGTATAATGCCTATCATACTCGTACGGCACCATATTTTAAAACGCAATATAGAAAGAAATTGCATGAAAATAAAAATTATTATAATATCATACAATGATGACAAAAGAAATAACCTCAAATTGTCTTTCTTACAATGAAATTAATTTCCTTTAGTGTCCAAAGTGGAATCATTAAAACTTATGATTAACAACTGTAGATATATTTGTGTCCATTCCAGTATAACGGAGAAAATGAACTTGCGACGAGGATCCTATGTCGATAACTTTTTTTATTTTGTTGGGTTATTTTACGACGCTGTATCAACATCTAGGTTATTTAGCGTCTGAATGATATGAAGGTGATAATGCCGATGAAATGAATCCGGGGTCCAGCACCGAAAGTTACCCAGCATTTGCTCGTGTTGGGTTGAGGGAAAACCCCGGAAAAAACCTTAACCAGGTAACTTGCCCCGACCGGGATTCGAACCCGGGCCACCTGGTTTCGCGGCCATACGCGCTGACCGTTACTCCACAGGTGTGGACTATGTCGATATCGATTCATTCATTCATTCATTTATTATATACCATAGACCTTACTCGTACATGAGCAATGAAGCTTTAAGATGTGGAAGAAGTCAAAATTTTACAATATCACAATTACAATTTTTACAAATTTTTAAAATATTTTAAAAATTTTACAGTTTTACAATTTAGTAATTTTCTACAATGATGAGGCGAGGTGAGGTGAGCGAAGTTGGGAGAACAGTGTCCGTTCCGAATCAGGATTGAGCAGGATTTATTTAAAAAACTATAAACTAGGAGACAAATTTATAGATATCAAAATTAAAGGAAACGTCATTACTTTTTCTCCTCCTTATCTTGAATGTAGTATCCTGATAGTAGCCTTGATAAATTGAAGGTAAGGAAAACTTTTTAATTATAACAAAATCGATTTTCAAGAAATTTCATCTTACACTTACATTTAGGCCTACTAGGTTGGTAGGGAGATATATTGTTTGAACTATGCATGTATAAATCTTAAGACTGATTAAGACTAGGTTAAAAAAAGAATAGTATTGAAGGCAGGGGACAATAAAATAATTTTCTTAGTGAAAGGCATAGCTTGCGCTTGTGGGTTTCTAGATATTAAATTGTTCCGTACATTTAAATATGTCGTGACTTTGGTGACATTCATTAAACATCAATTTTTGCATGAATTGCATTTTTTCTATGAAAATTCTACTTGGAGGGATTTGTTTTATGTATTTTTTCTTGAAACATTTTATAATTTCCTCATTTTCCTTTTACTGTTTTTCCATGAGAAAATTGAAATAATTAGTCTTGTGGAATTTAATCGATTAATCTAATGGATTAATCGATCAATTTCTATTGTAAGATTAATCAATAAAAAATATTTAATCGAATAATCGAGTCGATTAAAATTAATCGGTTGTAGTTGATATTAATTATTATTTTGTTAATACAAAGTCATACTAAAAATTCAGACAATATTTTTCTCTCGGAAATTGCTTTCTTAAAAGCACAATAGTACTGTTATTTTCTAACTGCAAAGCAGACAGCGTAGGGAAAATCTTTGCACAAACACTTCAGATAGAAATGGAGATATGAAGACAGTGACTAGTCTACCTCTATTGAACGTTGAAACACAATGCGAAACTCTTATTAAGTTTTATGGTTTTCCAAGAAAACTTCCACCTTGTTGTCAGCTCATCCTCCTAGCATATGAAATACATACTTTTCTGGGATTCGTCCCCCTCATCCCTTATAAAATAGCCATGTCTACACTGTGTCCAAGTTGGAGCGTAACTATATTCTTCTCTTTTTAAAATCTGGTAATTCGATTACAATAGGGGCCAGTCTTCTGTTTCGACAGCTGTAATTTTGCAGTTGCAGTTTCTGTACTGAGTTTGTATATGAAGGTTGTGTGTTTAGTTTGATAAAGAAAAAATCAGTTTTCTCTAGTTTGTGAAAAGTGTAAACTCCATTATGTCATATGAGAATTTGAGAGGTAAACTCGGTGAAACGTTTGGACTTAAATTGAACGATCCTGGAGAAGTGCTTGACAGAAAAATGTTTTTCGTGTTTAGTGATGCAGGAAATATTGTTACTGAGCGTAGAGCGGCACTTAATTCGGAGCATGTGAATGCACTTACATGTTTAAAATCATGGATGAAGCAGTTTTAACTAGGCGAGTCTTCATACTTTTTGTTATTTATATTTGTCTCAAAAATTCCAGGAGCAATTGGCACAATAAATTATAAGCCTCATAATAAATATGTTCGTAAATAATTAAAATAGTTGTTTTGTATTATAACGATACAATATATACAACATTTAATACTACGCTTATCACCGAACACAAGTTAAATTTAACAATAATTGTGCATTACAGCAGGAATATATTAAAACATTTTAAAATCGATCAAAACTCAATTAATCGATTAAATTCAAATAATCGATTAAATATTTTGATCGATCAACACCACTAATTTCAATGTCTTTATACATGCCGAAATTGAATAAATCCTTCTTAAAATTATCAACAATAACAAAATTTTCAACTTTTCGACTGACAGGTTCATTTAATCAACTGCAGTGTAACGTATGATCAATTCAACCGAAGTGGATATGGTTGTTTGGTCGGTTATGATTTAATTTAGAACGCCCTTGATGGAACAAATTTTCTAATATGCATTAATCATAATAAGTCTACAGAGTTTTTTTTTAATTTCCGAGTACAGATACAGATCGACATATGAAAAAACTAATTTTAATTTTTTGTTTGTTAGCCTGCTATTCATTTGTATTGCTTTTATGGAATATAACGAATTAAAAGACTCTTTCTATGTACATATTAAAACATTCATTTTGCATACGTAGTAGGCCTACTTAAACTACTCGTATTTTTCAGAAGAGTGAATTTTTTTAAGCATCTGTTCTCTGCATTTCCAATTTTGTGAACAGTAAGTCTACGACACAGGACTCAGTTTTATTTACCTCCCGGAGGAAGAAAAGCTAAAGATTTCATCAGGCCTTATAATCCACCGTCCTCGTCCGGGTTCAAACCCGTGAACACAGGATGAAATAGTTAGCATGGCGACCCTTATACAATCGGGGACGGTGTGTTATATAAAACACTGTCTTAGCCTTGTAAGAACCCTAGTTTATCAGCTATACAAAATTAAGATAAACTGTCATAGAATACATGTACAGTATGTTCCTCCATGAATGTCATTAGTGTATTTTTGTCACAATTTATTCTGTTGCTGTCCCGTCGCAAGGTTTTAGTGACCCGTGCTCTTTGTCTGGGTGTTTAATAATCTACTCCGACACATGCAAAGTATTTATTGCGTCCATAATTTTTGGTCCTGGTGGTATATCTGTCTTCCTGCCCGCCCGTAGATGAAACTGGGAAATGTTTCTAAGGGGGTAATTTGCATATTTTAAGGGAAGATACGTTGTATACACAATGGCTTACACAGGCTAGGGGAGGCTGGAACATTTAGGAGCTGAAATTATTATCGTGTGGTTGGCCCTAGCAGTGTAGTAGCTAAGAAGGGAAGCAGAGTGGGGCAAAAATGCGGCGGCAGGCTGATATTCCCCACTGTGTAGGGTTAGCGACTTTGTATTCATAAAATTGAAGTGTATGGAAAGTAAACACGATTTAATCGACTCGAAACTTCGGCAGTTTTCTGATGCAAATTCGTGTGCTTGAAAAATTCTACGGTGGTGGTAACAATACCAATAATGAAAATTAAGTACCTTAATTCCAAACTTACTATTAATTGATACACAATGTTTCGCTTTGTTTGTGTTCTTTATTTGAAAGGAACAGCAGATAACAATAAAAATCCATTATTTATTATAATTTTACAACAAAGAATAATATTGAGCGTATTCCTTCAGCATCACTAATCTATACAACAATTTTACTGTACTCGTACAACTCATCGACATCTGGAATAACTATGCAGATATTTGCAAAAATAAAGCAGTTATACTCTGCAGTCTCCACTAATACTCAAGGTATGAGAAAAAGAAAACAAATTCATTGTCTCAAACTGCCAAATGAAATAGCCCACATATCATTACCTTCCTGATAGTTGAAAATATTCTGATGATAATATTTTTACTTCTTTCGTTGCCATTTTTCACCTCTTCTCTTATAAGCGAACCTTTAACCTAAGACTATAGCGTCTACTATTCAGACTAATAACCCGGGTTCGAACCACTCTTGGTCCACGTGGAATATTTGATGGACAAAGATATTGTCAGATTACATGTTTTGCGAAATACTCCTGTTTTCCCTAACGGAATTCCACTATTGTTCCATTAGCCATCGTAACCATCACACTGATGAGCTGTAGAGCACTTCCCATGATGCACCAAGGCAACGCTCTGGGGCAAAGAGCCTACAAGTACGGCGTTTTCTTTCTAGAGGAGGATGTTGGGGTTTATGACGCAAAAATCAATTCTAGCCATAAAAAACTACCTTTGAAACCGAAAGCTGTGTGGAGGAATGTAGGCCTATATCTTTAGATCGACACTACACAGGAACACACTGACAGCCTCCCTGGTAGTGTGGTCAGCACGGCACAAGGACTCCTCATAGACAACACAGAATAGCACAGAACGGATTCAAACATCTATTCCCGTGAAAGGAACGGCGTGTTCTTTCTAGAGGAGGATGTTGGGGTTTATGACGCAAAAATCAATTCTAGCCATAGAAAACTACCTTTGAAACCGAAAGCTGTGTGGAGGAATGTAGGCCTATATCTTTAGATCGACACTACACAGGAACACACTGACAGCCTCCCTGGTAGTGTGGTCAGCACGGCACAAGGACTCCTCATAGACAGCACAGAATAGCACAGAACGGATTCAAACATCTGTTCCCGTGAAAGGAAGATATATATCTTGCATTTTCTACAGTGAGAATCGAAGTGGGATGGGAAACACAAAGTTTGTCCACAGAGCTTGACCTGTAAACAAAACCATTCAATATAGCTGTGAAAATGTGGTAGTTAACACTTTAAACAGGTAGGCCTATTGAAAATATGAATTTGTTGTTTAACTCATAAATTACTCGTAATCCTATTCTACGCTAGTTTCATCCCTTGCGGTGGCTAAGTAATCAGACTTTCAGCCTGTCACACAGGCGGTCCGAGTTCGAGTCCCGATCAGGGCTAGAATTTTTCATTGAAAAATTCATAGTGACACTTGTAGCGGACAAAGTCACAGTTGGGGTTTTCTCGAGGTTCTCCCGTTTCCCCATATTAGGCATCTACATCATTTCGTCAACATTTCTCCAATTCTTCATCAATCCATAGCATTCCCCGAGTTGCCTCGGGACGAGTGGGTGGATTGCTTAAAATCTGTGTAAGCAGCGAACCTTAGTGCAGTCAGCCGGTGTGGGCTGTGGAATGTGCCTAACGTGAGTGTTATCGCAATAAATCGTAAGAGTTCGCAATGCTGGGTCACAGTACCCCCTCTCGAAATTTCTATTCCATTCCTTTCCAAGTATGGACTGCTTTTATTTTTATACGGAGGAGGGATCCGAAGGCTTACACTGCAGTCTGAGGATTATTCTCCTTAAAACTCGTATTCTTTGAACGATTGTGTAGCCGAATGGTCGCGCTCTTGTACAAGTACAGCACGCCGGACCGTGAACTTAATCCGGCTATGGTATGGATGACAATGATATATGAATTAATGATGGCGAAATGAGTCTGAGATTCAACGCCGAAAGCTACCAAATAATTTTGCTTCGATTTGTTGAGGGAAAACCCCGGAAAAAAACTAAACCAGGTAGCTTGTCTCAACCAGGATTTGAATCCGGGCCAGCTCGTTTCCCGGTAAGAAATGATCAACTTTACTCCACGGCAGTGGACATGAAGTTCTTAAACTTGAAAATTTGTTTTCCTCGAAACTTTCTCCAGACCCTACCGTTTGAAAAAGTTTACAATTCTGTCTACGGAGTGTTACATAAATTTATGTTTTATTAAATTGGACGCTCTATATTTCATTTCATTAATTTGTCTCATTTTTAAATTAGACTCTATAAGCCTGAAGTAACATAGTTTATTATTAAGGTCATTAACAAAACAAAACTTCTCCAGATATCGATCAAATTCCAGCAGAATTAATACAAGAGGGTGGAAGTGCATTATATAGCGAAATTTATAAACTTGTACTTGCTATTTGGGAAAAGGAAATTGTACCAGAACAATGGAAGGAGTCCATAATTGTACCTATTTTTAAAAAGGGGGACAAAACCAACTGTGGTAACTTTCGAGGAATATCACTTTTGTTGACGTCGTACAAAATTTTGTCCAATATTCTTTTGAGAAGATTAACTCCGTACGTAGATGAAATTATTGGGGATCATCAATGCGGGTTTCGGCGTAATAGATCGACTATTGATAAGATTTGTTGTATTCGACAGATAATGGAGGAAAAAATGGGAGTATAAGGGTACAGTACATCAGTTATTCATAGATTTCAAAAAGGCATATGACTCGGTTAAGAGGGAAGTATTATATGATATTCTTATTGAATTTGGTATTTCCAAGAAACTAGTTCGATTAATTAAAATGTGTCTCGGTGAAACATACAGCAGAGTCCGTATAGGTCAGTTTCTATCCGATGCTTTTCCAATTCACTGCGGGCTAAAGCAGGGAGATGCACTATAACCTTTACTTTTTAACTTCGCTTTAGAATATGTCATTAGGGAAGTTCAGGAAAACAGGCAGGGTTTGGAATTGAACGGGTTACATCAGCTTCTTGTCTATGCGGATGACGTGAATATGTTAGGAGAAAATACACAAACGATTAGGGAAAACACGGAAATTTTACTTGAAGCAAGTAAAGCGATCGGTTTGGAAGTAAATCCCGAAAAGACGAAGTATATGATTATGTCTCGTGACCAGAATATTGTACGAAATGGAAATATAAAAATTGGAGATTTATCCTTCGAAGAGGTGGAAAAATTCAAATATCTTGGAGCAACAGTAACAAATATAAATGACACTCGGGAGGAAATAAAACGCAGAATAAATATTGAAAATGCGTGTTATTATTCGGTTGAGAAGCTCTTATCATCCAGTCTGCTGTCCAAAAATCTGAAAGTTAGAATTTATAAAACAGTTATATTACCGGTTCTTCTGTATGATTGTGAAACTTGGACTCTCACTCTGAGAGAGGAACATAGGTTAAGGGTGTTTGAGAATAAGGTGCTTAGGAAAATATTTGGGGCTAAGCGGGATGAAGTTACAGGAGAATGGAGAAAGGTACACAACGCAGAACTGCACACATTGTATTCTTCACCTGACATAATTAGGAACATTAAATCCAGACGTTTGAGATGGACAGGGCATGTAGCACGTATGGGCGAATCCAGAAATGCATATAGAGTGTTAGTTGGGAGACCGGAGGGACAAAGACCTTTAGGGAGGCCGAGACGTAGATGGGAGGATAATATTAAAATGGATTTGAGGGAGGTGGGATATGATGATAGAGACTGGATTAATCTTGCACAGGATAGGGACCGATGGCGGGCTTATGTGAGGGCGGCAATGAACCTTCGGGTTCCTTAAAAGCCATTTGTAAGTAAGTAAGTAACAAAACAAAACTATTTAAAAATTGTGTGTGCATTTTTTGGTTACATATTGAAAAATATATATGAAAATGTAAATTTAAATACAAATTTCCCAAATTTTTTCCCCTCTCTCGCTATTCACCTTTCAATGTTTTGTGCAGTCCTTTGACATTACGCAATTATTTGGGATGGAAAACACGTCTGCATGCCACCAAAATTCTGTTTTTTTTTTTTTTTTTTTTTTTTTTTTTTTTTTTTTTTTTTTTTTTTAGATCGTTACATTTTCTGGCTCTGTATCGTAGACTTATGATGTGTCCCAACAAATAGAAAATAATATAATGGTGTTACACTTTAACAGCGAGCTCCCTGTCATATTGGCCCGTTGATTTCAATCCATGTTTGTGGAAATTCCTTGTACAGATATTCACAAATAACTGTTGCATTTTGTGCTGGTCCACCATACTGCTGAAAGAAAATTATTTTGATGTCTGTGTTGAAGAGGTAGTTACAAAAAGAAGTCAACTAGAGAATTCTGAAAAAATTGTAGACATATGGTGACTGTAAAATTCCTTGATAAAAGTATGGATCTAACAAGCTTCCATCTAAGATCACAACACTATAAATCAGTACCCCATATTTATTGATGATTGGTTTCTCGCACCTAATAAGGATTTTCTGCAGCTCAATTTTGTGCATTGTGGTGATTCACTAGACCAGCGTTATGAACTCTTGCTTCTTCTTCCATAAAAATTTAGATAGGAATCTGGGGTCATATACTTTAATCATTACTTTGAAAGCAAAATGAAACGTATCTAATATTCTGTACCAGAACAACTTCAATGGATGTGATTTTGGTTCTTTCAAAATTCAATGTCCTAAACTTTGAATATACTTTGTTTTTTTATCATTACCCTAGCATTTGTTTCTTTGTTTGCCAACATTTAAAACTCCAGTGGTCTGGAAGTCAAAAAACAGAAAATTGCAAATCACTCCAGTCCATGCACAGCAGTTTCAAATATGAATCGCATTGGCATTCAAGAAAAGTATTAATAAAGATCACTGGTCATAGCTATGGATCTTCCCTGAAACTCTATTTACAAATAAATGAAGAGCACCATTCGGAAATCCTGAATAAGTTGAAGAATAAACCATGTACATCAACGAGTTCCACTTCTTTTACGCACACGTCCAAATATAACATCAACTAAACCACCAGCCACTAAAACATTCAAATTTGAAAAGTGTAGGTCTACTTTCAATAATTGTTCCTTTCAAAATCATTCATGTTTATTTTTTATTTCATCATTCTTTTAATGAAAAGTTTTCTTGTTTATTTCATCATCCCTAATTAAAACATTTCTAACACTTGTTTATATTATTTAGGTTATGTTATAGCTTCTGCTATATAATATTATGGACAGTCATGTATCAGATATTGCTGAATACTAAGATTTACAGAAAATCATCTGTCAAGTGACACTGATTACTGGGATCCGGATAATTGAATTGTAATACAACTGTTTTAATAAAAATGAAGTGAATCAACAAAGCCTTCTTGACTAGTAACCGCCCACAGAGTTCAATGAAGATTCCATAGTTGGCACAACTGATAAGAAGAAAACAGCTGATCATGACACACTATTGCCATATAGCGTAATATTTGTAATGTTGAGATGGTACATTAATACATTTGAAGACAGTTGTATTTTCGTAAGTCAATTAATATATTTTTATTCTATTGGAGTATTTCGTTACTTCTAATCTTTATATACTTTCCTCTAATCGTGTAATAGTCAAATCCCACTCGAGTTTTAATTTTTTGTAGATAAATCAAAATCTCTAGTGAGATTACTGTTGATAAAATTTAACAAATTTTGGATGAAAATTGTCGAAGTTTTAAAAAAAAACATGAATATTTTTAATAAGATGAAAAATAATACAGGTAGCCTACTGCAAATCGAAATTAGTAACATGCTCGCAGGCATACGGCTTTTTTTATACAGATTTGTGTTACATCAATTACGCATAGGCCTATGTACTTAATGCGCACAATGTAGGTCTATATAATTATGTGAAGATAAATATCATACTTTATGATTATAGAAATAGGCCTGCCTTTTTTCTATGTAATGCAGGAAACGTATTAAATAAAAACACATGAAATTATTTCATTCCGATACAGTATACTAATATCTTTCCATCGACAATAAACTATGAACATTAATATCATTCGCTACATGCTAAGGGAACAGATTAGATATGACTTGTATCAACTTCGTGACATTTTATTTGCATATACAACATACCTAATTTCTTTTATTTCATGGTCTCACTTGATTTCTGTTTCTTTTCCTATATATTATTTGCTTCCGCATTTCAGTATAGGTTAATTCCATGTTTTACATTCCTTTCTTTAGAAGTCAATTCTTCTTCTCGACGAACTCCGCCTTTTGTTATTTGTTGCCTCATCCTATTTTGCGAACTTGTGTTGCCAATATTAATAGCCTTTCTATTGCATTACGTGCATCACAGATTTCTATACGATTTCCGTTCGTAAAGAAGTGTTTCTATGGCAACACGTCACCAGGCTTTGACCCATACAGGATATTAGAGGCTTATCTCTCTTTTGATGTCAAGAGGATGTTATGTACCTAACAAATTCTCCACCGTGCTGAACATATGAGGTGGGGATCGAGTTCATCATCGGTGAATATTACAATCTCTTCCTTTACAGAGGGTTGAGTATACTGGTTTCATTAATCACGTCATAAGTACATAATACACTTCTTTCGGATCCTTGCCATTGAGATATATATATATATATGTATATATATATATATATATATATACAGTATTAATTTTAAAGATTGAATAGTTAATAAAAGATCCATTAGGTATTATTGATTATTATTTCTTTTATTATTATTAATTACTGCACAGCTGTGAAATTAATTGAAGCATAAAAATAAGGTAGAATAAAATAGTTTATTATTATTATTGTTATTATTATTATTATTATTAATATTAATCGCAAAGCTATGAAATTAATTGAAGTATAAAAATAAGGTAGAATAAAATAGTTTACAATATATATAGTTCTGAAAATTTCAGCAATTTAGTAGAACGAGTGGAGAAACTTTGCATACCAATATTTTGAATATGTTCACTGAGGCATTCCTACTATGTAAATAAGAAATAAAGAGTTTGTGACAAAACTAGAGATTTTTATTTAATTCAGAGACACATGTAAGAGTGACTATTACGAATATACTAAGTATACGCACTAAAACCTCACATCGTGTTGCATGGTCTGCTGCATCCCCTTTTCTTCACGAGTGCAAAATACCAATATGTTAACGAACTGAATAGGCATAGTGATAATGTCAATGAAAATATTGAAATTATATACGTGTGACTTGCAGAGATGTTGACCAAAAGAGGCGAGGACAGGATGGCTTCTCTTTTTGAACACCAAGAGATCAAGGGATTGAAACCGAGAAGATAAAGTACAAATCGTCGTTGTCCCTGCAAAAACTCCTTTGTGACGTTTTTTCCATTTTCAGATTTTTGTTCTATTAAATAATTCAAATTTTGATACAACACGTAACATAATCTCCTATGTGTTATTATATAGTTTTTCTTAGAAAATGTGAGAAATCACAATTTCCCATATGCCACTGCCATAGAATGAATAATCAAAACCTCCTACATGCACAGTCTTAGAAAAAAGTTTTGTCGCAAAGATAATTACTTTATAAGTCCTAGAAAGGAGTCAGTGCGCATTATCACAGGACGAGCGACCTTGTTTACAAGAGAAGGGTTAGTTGAGATAATAAAATTAGTTACAGGCGAATTTGTTTTCTTTTATTATTTTGAACTAGTGATCAGCAAAAGAGCCTACTGTTTCGCGGTCATTTTGCTATTGATGTGTTGTAACATTCTTACCTATTATTTAAATGATAATATGAACGTAAACAATAGCACTTCTTTCTATCCCTCATCATAGAACGTCTTTATACTCATTTCCCTATACTGTATAAATACCTCGCCTCTGGAATTCGTTACCTAATGACGTCAGGGACTGCCGGACTTTATCACAATTCAAAATTAAATTGGAAATTTTGTCTTAGTTAATGTTTTTAGGTATTGCTAGAAGTATTGATTTGTAATTTTTGTCTTTTTCTTTTTTAATCTAGATTAAAATTGCAAGTTTCTTGTTTATGTTAGTTAATTAGTTAGGATGCAATTAATTATGATACTTAATCACTCATTTAAAGTTTCTGTGACTGCAACCTGTGTATATTTTTGTGCGGCTTTACTTTGTTTATAGTGTTTTTTCATCTCTGCCTTTATTTCTTGTGTAGCTTTACTTTGTATATAGTGTATTTTTTTCTGTTTATTTCTATTATTGTATTTGGTATTCCTGGTGTTGTGGAAGAGAAGGCCTGATGGCCTTAACTACACCAGAATAAATAAATAAATAAATAAATAAATAAATAAATAAATAGTTGATACTGCATGTGAATTGCGGGATACATGTGAGGAGATTACAAATGAAGAGTCCACTGCAAGAATGATGGATGTCACTTTCTTGTCGAAAATGAACCAAGACTGTTAATGCATAGCCTAAGACATATACTGTAGAATGTACATAGAGAGTTATATGGCATTAACACTGATAGTCATTGTCCAGTAATGATCGGAAAATCAGTCAAGCTTTGAGCGCTAAGCATTTCAAACTTTCAATTGCTTCTCCTGAAAAATGTATTCCAAATGACATCCATCATTCTTGCAGTGGACTCTTCAAATGTAATTATGGCTCCGTTATAAGAAAAGGAGATACAGTGTCTCGAACTGCATAGGGCGATCAGAGAAGAATCAAGAAGATGAAGAGAAGAAGAAGGAAGAGAAGTGGGAGATTGAGGTAGAGAAGGAAGAGGAGGGTGAGGATGATGAAGGGGAAGAGTAAATGAATTGTTCAGATATTGCGGAACATAGTTCTAAAAGAGAAATAAATAAAAGTAAAAGACTGGTGGGGTAAAAGTAGGCTGGATTTCAACAGGTCGGAAATGAAATGCTTAAAAATTGTACAAGAGAAGCTAAGAGACATTTACCAAGATGCAAATACATAAAGGACACAAAAATAACACTGGTCAACAGTCATTTTGCGCCAGACATGAAACTAACAAATTCTTACTAATTTCGACCTCCTGAATTAAAAAATAACAAGCAAAATGTTCCATCAGTTCGGGTTTTCGAGATGCATAATATGATTCATTTTCTATGCATTTTATTAAAAAAAAATACTGTATTTAGTGTGTAACTATTTTGTTTTACAAATGTGACTACACATTATATGAAAACAATAATAATGTAAGTAGGTCATCATGTCAGAAGTAATTGTAAAAACGGAAATTATTTTATTGCCCTTCTATTTGGAGGGGGTGAAACAGGTTCGCGGTATAAATTCGCTGAGTTTACCTGATTTTACTTGAGTTGTATATTTCTTTCACGGTGTGCTCTAATGGCATTATTATAGTTAATATTTTGCAATAGATCACCCTATCAAAACCACTTCTAGAAGAGGAATTTGTTCTGTTGCCCTTTTCGGTTCCATATGGAGGGGCAGAAACAGGTTCGCCGTATGAAATCGCTTCAGTATTCTGTGGTGTTAGAATTTCCTAAACGTAAGGCAAATGTCAGGTAATCTTCCTATTCTTATAACAACTTCGTCAGTTTCATGCATCAAGACTAACTCTGAAAGAGTTAAGGTTTTACGTGAAGCATTTATGATTCTCATTGATGAAGTATCGATGATCTCCGCTGTAACAGTTGACTGTGTGGACTGTTTGCTAAGAAGAGACATTACGAAATGTAACGATCAATCGTTAGGTAATATTCCAATGGGTGGGAAAGTTATTCTTTTCTGTGGTGATATCACGCAGGTATTTCTAGTGGTGCCAATGTCAAGCCGAGTTCAAATCCTGGAATCCTGCATTCAGAAGAGTAAAATTTGGAATGCCTTTATTATTCTTCATTTGAACCAAAAATATGCGAGCGAATGTCAATGAACGAGCATTTTTTGAGTGTTTACTTCAATTTGGAAATGGAACACTTCAGTCCAATATTCTCGGTAAAGATATTATTAACATTCCAAGTAACTTCATATGCAATAATTACTCGGTTGTCAGTCACGTTTTTGATACTGCATTAAACGCTGTTATCGTTGATGAATATTCGACCCGAGTTATTGTGTGTCCACTCAATGGCATTTGTTATGAAATCAAAAAGGAAATGATGCATTTAATTGTAGATGATTCCAAGGAGTACTGCGGAGTCTACTCAATCACCACAGATGACCCGGTAGAAAAGTTAAACATACCTACAATTAGAATATTTCAATTATCCAATATACAAGCAGTTATTGTTGCTTCAGGCCAATAGTTCAGTAATAATAATAATAATAATAATAATAATAATAATAATAATAATAATAATAATAATAATACTTACAAATGGCTTTTAAGGAACCCGCAGGTTCATTGCCGCCCTCACCTAAGCCCGCCATCCCTATCCTGTACAAGATTAATCCACTCTCTATCAACATATCCAACCTCCCTCAAATAAATTGTAATATTATCAATAATAGTAATAATAATAATAATAATAATAATAATAATAATAATAATAATAATAATAATAATAATAATAATTGAAAGGTAACAATGGCCATAATTTAATGAAAAACTAATCGACCCTTGATGCACAAAGCAACCTTAAATACGTGCAGGGTAATCTTTGTCAATTCACTGCTAGCGAACGATATTTTCCAGTAATTTTTTAGTGAACAATACCGTTTGTTTTTCTACATTTCAAAGATATATTCGGCAACCCTTCTCTCGCGCATTCTACTCTCCATAAAACAGCATCCGGTTTCGAAAATAGCACAGCATGAAAAGATCGATATGTACTTGAAGATTGTGTGGAGACACTATTACGATAATCTAACATTCACGTACTGTTTTGTTTACTGCAGCGGCTCCTTTATAAGAATACAGGGGAAATACTTTTGATTTTATGTGATGGTCCGCTCATACTGCGCACAAGTTGTAAACATTCTTCAGAAAGTATCAGATGCAAAATGTGAATTTGTTACTGAAAGTTGAAACCAGTGTCGGAGGAATTTCTCTGATAAGTCTGGCCATTAAAACTTTGCAGCACGGTCATAAATCAAAGAGCTTACCTCGTAGAGGTGAACAAAGAGACCGCTTGAGTCTATCTGCGCTGGTGACCGGAGACAAATTATAAAATCCATCCGCAATGAGGGAGGACACAGCTAAATTTCCTCCTTAGTATTCCCACGATAAACACAGGGAACTGTTTCAGAGCTCTGTCCCGCTTTCAATGCCACTATGGCACTTCAGAACACGAAACTGTTTCCTTCTTGCTGTACGGAGTCCTTTGTCTTTAAATCAAACTTCTAAGTTGATTAGTAAAACGAAAATGTTTTAGTAAACAGAACAACCAAGGGAAATTTTCGTATCCATAATTATATGTAACCTGCATATCACTAAGTTATTTATTACATTCATAATTTTTATCAAGAATTCAACCCTTTGGCGTCCAATGCATATGGTACACATGCTGCCAATTTATTGCTTGAAAATGAAATATTTACGTATGTTCAATTGGCCCCGTGTGATGTTAGCGCCTCCATCAGGTGTCTCCTCAGGTGGCGGGTAGGGAAAACCCCGCCAAATATGGCAGGTACGGGAGAAATAAAATACCCGAAGCTGGCCAAAACTAGCACAACGGAGGATGTGACTCGACAGTTGAGGGGAAGACAACACATCTGATCTCCGTCCATCATAAGAAAAAGCAACGTAAATAGAAGCACATGTTAGAAGTACATAATATGATTGGTTCCTGGACGCATCACCTACAATTAGGCTGACCAGATTTTTTATTGTTTCAGCAGGGGATATCGGCAATTTCAAGAAAAACTACAAACGCTTATCTAGTCACTCTCCGTTGAAATGTTGCGTAAAATACATACTAAATTTGTAGAGTATCTTAACTGTTTTAATTAAATGCATAAACACACATAACTATACATAATTATAGTCACTAAGAATTCAATTTTAGTACTGACGCATGCAATGAAGTCTTTCACATAAAATTGTAAACACTGAACTCTTAATATACACATTTTACAAGTACTTGTCTGAAGAACGTATCTTTTTAAGAATCTATTCATTCCCATACAGCTTCATACTAAGTTCTTCACATGAGAAATGAAAGTTTATTTTCACTTGAAACTAAGCTTTAACTGTTTCAATTTTCATTCTTGAATTTTCATCAGTGCAGATTGAGTTCATTGTGGAGAAAAGTCTTTCAAATGATGAATTACTGACTGAAAGACACATGATTAATGACACTATTTTGAGAAGATTTTCAAACGGGATGGATTTTTTTTTTCAAATGTTGAAAAACATCATACCACTTTTCACCTGTTGGTGTGTCACAAAATTCCTCTCATTTTGAAACACTTAAAAATTGACAGTGCGACAGTTCTAACATTTCCACGCAACGCTAATGAAGACAAAGATGCTATGTTCTTCTCAAAGAGTGCAGAATATCTCATACTGTGCTCTCTGATTCTACTGTCTCATACTAAGAATCGTTCAGAAATGTGCATGAATCGCAGCAGTTTCATCACGATATTTAAATATTTAACATGTAAAATGTTAATGAAACAAAATCAAAACTTCTAGGGACAAAATTTATTTCCGGGGACAAAAATAGGGACACTTGCCCCCAGGGGAGAGCAACTCAAAACCGGACACTGTCCCCGGAAATCGGGGACGTCTGGTCAGCCTACCTCCAATGTCCTCGTAGAAAATAGTTCCATTTTGTTTAACGTATTTCGTCTCTGTTTTCATACATTTAAGACATAAGTGACACGGAAATAAATATCTTACACAATAGTTGATATAATTGTAACCAATAACATAAATTCTGAGTATTTGCATCTTCCCGCATTTATAACGGATAGTCAGTTCGCACGACAGTTTGCAGTAGTACCGGAATTGTACCACGTGTTACATCGCTTGCCTGGAATACTGTGTGATTATGGCTGATTCTGTCGCAGTGACAGTGGCAGGACAGAGTGATATTATCAAACATTCTAAAGATAAACCGTTAAGAAGTGGGGAAAAGAGAGTAGTTGGACGTTCAAATTACGCGAGGTGCGGGAGCTTGTCACTTTGCCTTACAAGAGGTCACTGCCGAAGTGTGGCAACATGATATCAGACATGTGATTTCTGAAGGGTAGTGGATGTGGGAACTCGATGGAAAAGTGGACCATGTAGTGGATAGTTTAATTATGAACATCGGAAACGGCTCATTTCCGCAGCAAAGGCGGTGTGATTTCTCTGAATGCCTCCCTAACAGCTGCTTCAAATCTTCAATTGTCTGGTATCGATGTTTCGAGACAGCTGCTTAATTATTCCCCAAAGGGAAATCACACCGCCTTTGCTGCGGAAAATTTCACACAGGACATGGCGCCGCATCATATTGTGCTGCGACAATGATGTCCCATACTGATGTTCTGGATCACTAAACAAACTGAAACGTAAAGTATCAACCATTGTCACACATCTCCTATGACATGTTCAAAATGGATGCACATCAACATACAAACAATGGGGCGGGGGTTGACAAGACTTTCGGACCTTCCTGTAGATTGAACATACTTTCTCATTACACATCTTAGGCGCTTCGTAAAAATTCAGTTATTACTCCATATTCCGAACTATATCACTGTTCACAGTTTATTTTTCTGAATATTATTCAAAAGAGATTCATAAATGAAGCTAGGAAATTTGCACCAAAATAAGAAAAGGAATCGTTATTTCCTTGACTTTATACAAAGCGTATTTTATTATTCCGAAAATGCGATATTTGCCTTAAGAGACACTAGTATTGAATTTTGAAATTTTTACAATCTTAATAAAATATATTTAATTTTTTAACTGTTTCTTAGAAGCATTCAGAAAATATATGTGCAAATTTTTAGTTCAATCAGACTACTAGTTTCGAAGTTAATTTTATTTGAATTATGCAAATTACTTATTTCATCACAATGTTTCATTCACATTATATCTAAATACAGCAAGTTCATATTTTTTCATATGGATCCTGATTCAGGGAAAATATTTTGACCTTGTGAAATTCATTATATTTATAGGCTAGTATAGACACAATACATTTTTGAAAATAAACCTTATTATTTATTTGCATCATATTAATTTTTAAGCTTTCAATTTTCAAGATACTTAAAAGTTTTCAACGTTACAGCTCAGACAATGTATGCATGGACACATTTAATTTGTGGGAAAAAAAACAGTATCAAGCACTTTCAACCTCCTAAAATGTACTTTCAAGAGAAAGAAAAATTTGTGAAAAGAGACATTTTGCTAACTTATGGAGCAGATTTACATAAAAATCGTTCCTCAACCTCAAAGAAGACGTAGAGGTAAAACACCTCTTACTATCAATTTCCTAAATTCCCAAAGGAATATTTTCTTGATTTTTTACTTTTTTTTTTTTGTAAAATTCAGTGATAGTGTCCCTTAATTTATAGTTTTACTGTTTAATTAGATGTACGCAATTAATTTCGAATAAATGTACATAATGTACATACAGTTTACTTCAATAATTTCGAACCGAGTACCTGCTATCTAGTAGTGAAGTGCGTAACCGCATGATGGTCTAGGGGTGCTGAATAGTTAGTGCTACGTTAATTCACAGGTGTTACGAATCTACGTCTCATAATTAACTGGAGTTCGTCACCTATCGTGGCCTCCAAATTTTTCTGGTCATGAGGTGAGTTTAACATCATTTCAGACAATACATACTTCACCAATTTTTCACTATAGCCGGGATTGGAATGTCCTGGTTCACAGTCGTACAAGATTACCATTACATCAAGGCGAAGATCTTATTTCATAAGTAAAGTTCAAATAACTGTGTACAGATACGGAATTAAAATTTGGAGTGAGTCTTGCTGAGAGTGCACAAATAGCATATATACAGGGGCTCTTGTTTACTGAACATGCGCAGTGTGTTGTAAGCGAAACTTGCACAATAAAGCAGCTCCCAATTTTATTTCCGTATCTGTACATCATAATTATTTTTAGGAAGCGTAATTTTTCGTGCAGTACCCTCCTTTTTATCATTTAATACACTCAATTGTATTGCAAAGAAACTTGTGTACTGATTCTAGAACAAGTGTCTGATTTAAGAGCAAGGCCCATTATTTTTACACTATTTTAATATATTTTTATCATTCCTGGATAAGTTGACTCGTATATAGGCCTACCGAAAATGAAGTGAATCCTACTAATAATCAGAAAAGTTCGCTGTAAATCGGGACACACACAGATAGGCATTATTAAAAAGTGATTTTGATGTCAGGGAAACTAGAAACGTATATACATGATAATCTCGAAATCGATGTTGTCCACTACTGGGTGTTCATTTCAAAGTGTGTCATGACATCACTGTTGTTGGGTCACCGATTTGAAGCGAGTTTCAGCTTCTATGTCAGAGAAGTTGCCTATTATTTAAGGCGTTCTTCAATCTGAACTTGAGAACGTGTACGGTATAACTTGAACGTCGTAGCAACAGATGGCGGTCTGTACGGTCTGTGTGCTACCATAACCTCTTTCGAACTGTGTTTTGCGCCGGAAAGTCGTACGCAGGGTATTTGTTATCATTTGTTGCGTACGGTAACATTCCACAACACAAATCAAATGCTCCGTGTCCATGTTGACCGTCGAAGTTAATGTCAACAAATACGTAAGTACTCGTCTTAACCCTCTCCCCATATCCCGACAGTACGTATTTCCAAACAGTTCACATTCCTGCCACTACCGGCGTTACCGTACGTATCGGTACGTACTCTTCAGAATGAATGCCGTACTTGCTAGGCAACTTCTCTGCCTCACAGGTTATACACCTCTGCGGAAATGTAGGAAGATTGAATTCTCTAGGCTCATCGGCTAGCCACAAGACGGCATACAGCGAACCATGACACATTTTGAACTGAACACCCAGTATAACATTCTATGTAGCATAGGCCTATACCTCGTAAAATAAAAAAAAATTGTAGAAAATTACTAAATTGTAAAACTATAAAAATTTGTAAAAATTGTAATTGCAATATTGTAAAATGTTGACTTGTTCCACATCTTAAAGCTTCATTGCTCATGTAAGAGCTATGGAATAAAATGAATGAATGAATGAATGAATGAATGAATGAATGAATGAATGAATGAATGAATGAATGAATGAATGAATGAATGAATGAATGAATGAATGAATGAATGAATGAATAAGAGAGTTGAATTGACACGGACAACTAGCGTATTTACAGAAAAGGGACTGACTCCGCAAATAATATACTTTTAAATTAGATGCACCCTGCATTGTGAAGTTAACGCGAAAAAGAATCTTAATGAAGGGTAGGATTTTCACAATCCTCACCGTCTTTGAAGCCAACAATTAGGTGACTGAAGAGCGCAATTTGGTTGCATACAGAACTTACCTAGTTAGTGGTACCTCAACGTCCTGAAATGAATTGTGTCAAATACACCCAGGGAAGGCTTCTCAGTCTGTATCATTAGCCTGACACGCAGATGTCGGGGTTCGAGTCCCGGTTAGTGCTGCTAATTTCATTGAGAAATAAATCATGACTCTTTAGATGGACAAGGCGCAGCTGGAGCGTTAGTCGGAGTTCTCCTATTTACCACTTCTGGCCGATCTTCATTCCATTCCCATATTAATAGCATTTTTCCAATAGCTGAATGATGACGTGCGGAAGGGAAATCCGGGAGATACCAAATGAAACACGATGAACCATAACAGTTAACACGGTCAAATAGTGTGGCGAGAATGCTCCTGACCAGTGGTCAATACATTACTTAATTGCAATTAACGTAACGGTAGGGATGACCCTCCATTTTCAGGATAGTAGTAATTTCATCCAATAAATTTAAGTGCTTTAGAATGTCTCGTTACGATTAAAATACGTACCAGACCTACACGTTCTTACTTTAATAAGATCGCCTCGCAAAAAGACTACAGACGCCTCACTAGACTGCTAGGGATGAGAAAGAAAGAAAAAACCTAATTCAGGGCCTGGAATTCAATTCGGCTCCACTGTAAACGTTTGTCGGCGAGAAAACGGCTTTTCTTTCCAGTGAAGGAACGATGCATGTGCCCCGTACACAAAGCATCCTCTCTAGAGCTAGGAGTGCGCGATTAATTCACACCTTGTGAAGTGGGTACGTTTCCTTTGACGAGTATGCTAATAGTTCTAACTCATCGTTCGTCAGTTGAATATGTTCTAAATCCAAAGCAAGCGTCTCAAGTATGATTTCGAGAACATATGTTAAATAAGAAATTAATCAATCAGACTTTCTCTAATCATTCGTAAAATAGCTGAGAAAAGTACTATGTATGTTACTCGTATTGTGACTATACGGTACAGACTGGGAAGTGTTCGAGGACGGTTCTTTTAACAGATGAATATTGTATGAATGGAAGAGTCCGCTATCATTTTCTTCTTTTGCTTTTACATTTTCCAGAAATAATTATTTTACATGATAATTTTTATCTCATTGTCTTTCAAACATATTTATAAACGTATTTGTATTACAGTTCTCAGTTCGAACAAATATTTAGCATGCGGTCTATTGATTCGAATATTTGACAATATTTTAATACTTTAATTATTAGTAAATCATTTCAATTATTATGACAATACTGTTAACGAAATGTAGACGCGTGCTTCGTCCTACATCTGAGTACCGCAGAATGTAAGTCGTAGGACGTTTTGGAGAGCGGAGTGTGCAGCTGGCAATGTTTGTTTTTCATTTTCTCGTCATGCAGTGCATCTCACTTGACGATATGTGTTAGAAGAAGAACAATTTTTTGTATATAGTATATCTGAAGTCTGATTGGTGAAACATGTTACTATGCGTAATCAGCGATGGAGAAGGAAAGAATGTGACCATCCTACCTCATTATCTCCTGGCATAATTGCTTCATGGATGATGTCTTATTAGTGTGATTTATAAGGTTAGAGCTGTCTTTGGACAATTGATTAAACAAAAATTATTCAACCGACAGATACGACTTTCTTGCAAAACACATTTTAGCATTTCTTAGTAAACTTATCTTCTTTTTCTTGTATTCTATTTAAATGTACTTGTCAACAGGTGATATATTTTGTAAAGTAACCTTTAATGAAACAACATAAAGAGTTCATAAATGATAATTAGTAATAGTCTACTGTAAAAAAAACGAAAAATATTACAAATTTTGGATTTAATCCAACGTTATTTTACGATTTTATCATCTTACTATGACTGTAAAGAATGTAATTTGAAAAACTGAACTTTAAATCCATTTCTTCTCCTTCTCTTTGCGTGAACTGGATTACGAAGTGAAATCTTTGCTCTGATCAATTATTTGAGACTTTTTCTATTCATTAATGTGATTGGGTGTTTTTTGTAACCTGATGTGCCATATTAATAAATTCTTAAAAAGTTCATTGTGCTTCTACAGATTCAGTGAATTTTAATTCTTCAAAGATCTGTGGTAGATCTACATTTGGCCTAAATTTTATCCCTCCTACACTAAAAAGTTTACCATGTCTCATTGCTTGAATTCAATACAGCATGGGGGTGACGATAGATAAATTTTTAATTAATTTCTATTTCTTATTTAATACTTGCCTATGAACTCCCTACACACTCACGTATTTTTCTTTACACAGCTTGCTTTCAAATTATAATTCAATACAATTAATACAATCAAATTTGTTAGTTGATTGATTCACAACACATTTCGTAAATTATACGTATAACGCGAAAATGTAAAATGGGTTAGTGTACTAATAATCACGTATTATACTTGAAATGTCTCATAGGTCATAGCGGTTACTTACGAAGAGCATATACCTCGTGAAACACGCCTGAGTCCACACCTGTGGACTAACGGTTAGCGCGTCTGGCCGCGAAACCAGGTAGCCCAGCTTCGATTCCCGGTTACTTAGTGGGGTTTGAAAAGGGGCGTCACAAAACAGAAACACAATACAATAATTAGAATGCTTAAAAGAACTAGAAAGCGTTGTCAAGGAGGGGTAAGTTACCTGGCTGAGGTTTTTTCCGGGGTTTTCCCTCAACTCAATATGTGTAAATGCTGGGTAACTTTCGGTGCTTTATCCCGGACTCATTTCACCGGGATTATCACCTTCATCTCATTCAGACGCTAAATAACCTAAAATGTTGATAAATCGTCGTGAAAGAATCTAATTAAAAAACACGCTTGATGTTGACATTGTTTACATAATCGCTTTCACGCTACAGAGTAATGTTCCGATGCGTTGGTTGGTGCTGCTGAATTTACAGCTATGTTACAATTTTTCTAGAAAGAAAATGGATTTTCCGCTAAATGAAAATAAATAATTCAAAATGGCAAAGAAGTTTCGGTTTGGTTTAACTTAAGGATTTATTCTGGGCAGTTGCTCTCACCGAATACCTTCCATTCTGTAATTATATGGAACACAATAAATGTAGGCGCAGAAACAGAATTAATAAAATCATCAATTAACTGAAAAAATATGGCAGGCGATTTGTTCCTGTGGAACGTTTAAGTATTTGGTGGTTGTGTAACTTGAAATAATCGAAGGTTTCCGCTTGATGAGAATCATTTGAGATTAATAGCAAAACAAAGAACTTGAATCAAAAATGAATATCACAACCAGAACAAGAGAACAAGAGCAGCATTCGTCGCTCAAGCAACTAGTAATATCTAGATTGTAATGCATACATGATTACATTGAAACTACATTTATTTTTCCAATAAATATGTGTTGCGGGTTGCTAAAGAACAAGATGCATGTAGAGTATTACAGAAATGGTAACGGACATTTTCCCGAATAGGTGTCCACTTATACTTTCCACGTTGAAAGAAAATAATATTAAATTACAATTAAGAACTTACCATATATATCTAACAGCTGGAGCTAAATTAATACTGTAAATTCAATATTTTTTTATTTCTGGGATACAAGTATGACAAAATTTCAAATCATGCTAATATTACGTTGAGGAAGTCAACCGATTACAGTGGATAAATTTTAAGTAACTTAGTACTTGAAGGAAGCAAACCAGAAATTCAGGACGAGCTAAGGTTAATTAGGAACTGTTATCTGTGCATTTCAAACTGGCGGATCAAGGTCACATACAAACATACAAAAGTACAAACCACCCGCGAGTCATTCAACTGAGGCACTTGTAATTCCGGCTGTCCCAGCTGGTTTTAGTTTAATAGCAAAACAGAGAACTTGAACCTTGAATTGGTCCAGGAATGGGGTAAGCACATATGGAAAATGCAATCCATTGCTTGACTTTGAGCCACCAGTTGAAAATGCACAGATAACAATTAATTAAATATGCTATAGCCACATTAATGAATAAGCTATTGAAAACTGAATGGGCTAGGTCTGAAAACCATGTACTATACATTCCTCAGCGAGGGCAATCACTAAGAAAAGTATTATAAGTGTCACAGACAAATATATGAGTGATAGCGTAAAGGAAGATTTTATGAGTGAAACTAAGTAGGTGCTAAGTGTAGGATAAGGAGGAGATGAAAGGAATAAACCAGGGAGAATAAAATTATAAAATATACTAGTTACAGTGAGTTTAAAGATAATGAGAACAGAATATTGAGTGTTTTCTCTAGTAGCGAGAGAGAATCTGTTAAAAGGAGTAGTGAAAAAGTGAAAGTGAGTACACATAGGGCGGGTGGATCATAAAGGTTATAGCAAACAAAGAGTAAAAAGTGATAAGTGAATTAAGGAAGTTATAGCAAGCTGGTATTACAAGTATTTCAACATTTGATCAATGAATGTAATGGCAAAAAACCGAAAGTCAAAGAAAAAGTAGTGTAAATAATTTAATTAGGTACCGGTAATGTAGAGGAAAAAAATATAATTTAGAAATTTAGTGAATAGTTAGGTAGAGAGAAAAGGATTTAAAAATACATGCAATATGAAGGGATAATTTATATATTAAAGGAAGTTGCTGTCAAAGAAGAATATTCTAAAACATCAAAGTATTAGAGAGCAAGACTGCTAATGACTTCAATGTTAGAAGCAGCATATTAGAGAACAACAACAACAACAAACGTCGGGCGTTCAAAAAGTAGGCTACCCTATTCTATGATAAATCAAACCGATTGGAAAATTACAAACACAATGTATTTACAACCTAAAACATCCCTTCATTTCTCAATATAGTTCCCACGTTTCACCAGGCACTTCTGAAAACGTGGTGCCAGTTTTCTGACGCCTTGTGCATGCTCCCATACTTTTTATCCAGGTTCCAACTGCTGTCTTGACCTCAGTGCGAAAACTGCGGCCCTCTAGGTGAGTTTTGAGATCGAGGAAAAGATTGAAGTCTGTAGAGTACGGGGGGTGCCCTAAGATTTCCCATCTGAATTTTTGCAGGATTTCCTGTGTCAGACGAGCAGAGTGAGTCTTGCATTCTCGTGCAACAACAGTACCTTGTGAGTTAAAATCCCCATCCGTTTGTTCTTTATCACCGTAAGAAGCTTCCCCAAAACCTCACCGTATCTGGTTGCGTTGATAATATTATGGATTGATTAATTTGTTCTACACAATAATCTCTGTAATGTTGACAATTAATATTTGACGAGAAAAATTCGCTCCGCGCCGGGGATTGAACCCGGGTCCTTGGTTCTACGTACCAAGCGCTCTGACCACTGAGCTACGTCGAATTCAATCCACAACACTGAAGGAGGAAGGTTCGATCCGGTGCTGTGGATTGAATTCGGCGTAGCTCAGTGGTCAGAGCGCTTGGTACGTAGAACCAAGTACCCGGGTTCAATCCCCAACGCCGGAGCGAATTTTTCTCCTCAAATATTAATTGTCAACATTACAGAGATTATTCTGCAGGACAAATTAATAAATCCATAATATTCTCATAGCTAGCAGTGCATCATAACTGCGGAATCCTGGTCAAAATTGTCACTCAACTGAGTGCGCTTCTAGTATAATGGCAGTTGACACTAAACATATACGTCAACATATATGCCTAACTTGGAGTCAGGCCACAAAGGGAAACACTGAAGGAGGAAGGTTCGATCCGGTGCTGTGGATTGAATTCGGCGTAGCTCAGTTATCAGAGCGCTTGGTACGTAGAACCAAGGATCCGGGTTCAATCCCCGGCGCCGGAGCGAATTTTTCTCCTCAAATATTAATTGCGTTGATAATGTTACCATTTTTGAGGTAATCGATGAGAATAACACCCTGGACATTCCAGAAAACAGTGGCCATCACTTTTCCGGCCGATCCTGTGACTTTCGCTTTCTTCGGGACATCCTTCCCGTTTCGTAGCCAAACCGTGCTCCGCTGTCTGGTTTCCGGAGTACTATGGCGAATTCAGGTTTTGTCGTCGGTTACAATTCTCAAAAACAAGACATCCCCTTCACTTTCAAACAGTGCCAATAAACCATAAGCAGCTTCCATGCGTCGCTCTATGTGGAGATTAATAAGGAGACGAGGCACTCACGTTACACACACTTTTGTCGTCTGCAACTTTTCTTCAATGAGTGTTACGAATAAACTGCGTCGGATTTCAATGCTGAAAGGAAATGATGTCAAACTGTCGTCGAGGGCTAAGCGGCGGTCCGCCTCTGTGACGTCGTGAAAGGCTGCAACCACAACTCCTGCACGCGAAGTTGATGGACGCCCACTTCTCTCCTCATCGTACACGGTTTGACGCCCTTCAAGGAACCACTGACGCCAACGCCGTACCATTTGCACTGACATAACGTTGTTCTCATACACACGGCATTACTTCCAATGAATATTGACGGCCGATTCATTCCGTGCCGTAAAAAACGAATAACAATTCGCACTTCACAACTGGACTGAGACGGGAGGGGTAGCTCCATGTTAACGGCCCGGAAGCTCGCAAAAAAATAACTGGCCGATCGTCCTAGAGAAAACTTTAGGGCAGTCACTACATCCGTATGGGATTCCTCCGTCGCCGCAGGCTTGCCGCTTGTCCCTACTCAGAGGGAAAAATAGGGAAACTTCCTTTTTGAACGCCCCTCGTATTAAAGGGAGTTATAAATGACAGTAGAGATGGAATATAGATTGTAGCAGGATTTAATTCTAAATCAGGATAATGTAGACAAGTATTAAATAGTAGTCTGTGATGGGAAGCAGAGAAGATAAACGAGATTAAGATTAAAGTTATCTCACTAAGGATGCAGGACAGATAATTGTAGATCGTAGTAGAGATTAACTTTATACTGAGAGCTGTTTCCGATCTCTGGAAACGATGTTTGAATAACGTGAGTGCGTCAGGAGTCACACGACAGCTGAAATGTGGCGAAAAGTGACAGACCAGTATTGAGTCATTTCATAGTCAGAGTGTACGGTGTCTCACAGCAACAATGCTCGAGAAAATCGAGCCTTTTTGAGAAGGGTACATTACGACCCTTTCCGATACTGAGTATAGTTAAGTGAAAATAACGTGGTTTCATTATTTCCAAAAAAAAAAAAGCATCTTCTGTGTACTTAATAAGACTGGTAAAGCTCGGATGTGATTAATTTGTATCATCTCAGGGGTGCGGGTTTTTGCTGGGGGTGGATTTCCTTGCATATTCCCCTATGGAATTAATCTCATCCGAGCTGTGTCAGTCTTACTAAGTACGCAGATGATGCCTTTCTTGGAAATAACGAAACCACGTCTTCTGCAGGCTCTTATAATTTCACATAACTGTACTTGGCATCAGAAAGGGACGTAATGTACCCCTCCTAAAAAAGTCTCAATTTTCTTGGACATTGTTGCTGTGAGACACCGTGCACTCTGATTATGAGATCACTCACTACTGGTCTGTCACCTCTCGCCCCAAAGTTGAGCTGTATTGTGACTCCTGACGCACATTACATCATTTAAAAATCGTTTCCAGAGATCGGAAACAACTCTCTGTATTAGCAGATATGAGGTGGTAAAGGGGCCAAGGGAAATAATTTTGGATGTGATGAACGGTGAAATAGATAAACATTATTAAGTTGAGTGGTGATACCGTATACAAATATTGTGAGTGAAACCGCTATATCAAAGCGTTGGTTGATAAAAAATATAAAAATATGTATATATGTCACAAGAATCGAATATTGAAATAAATGTCTAAATCATGAAAAAGTGAATCGTTAGAACTGTTAAATTATTTCGGCATTAGCCTACTAAATATAGCTTGTAACTTGTATGCAACAGTGATAACGAAAGTGTTCCAGAAACTATTCTGCCCAAAGCATATAATAACAATCCGTGGCTCTACAGCCCATGAAGGGCCTAGACCGAGCAGCCGGCTGCTGACTTCACGCCCACATGCCGAAGCAGAGATGGACGATCATCCAACCAGAATGGAGGTATCGTGTGGTTAGCACGATGATCTCCCCAGCCATTATAGCTGGTATTCGCAATCGGATTTCGCTACCTATCGTAGCTCCCCAAGTGCATCACGATGCTGGATGAGCACCGGTCCCATACACTGGCCGAAATTTCATGAGAAAATTTCTTCCCCCATGAGGAATCGAACCAGCGCGCATTCCGTAACGCGAGTCCTAGGCGGGATGCCTTAGATCGCGACGCCACGGCGCGGGACGCCCTAAGCATAGGAATTGTTTAAATTATGATGCTCGTATGTAACTTATGACTATAATTTCACAACATTGTTAATTGAGAAAATTTGGAAGTTTATGATAATTTTACTTTTTTACTTAATTAGATTATGAAAATATGATGAATTGAATTGGAATATTGCTCATATTAAAAGATAAAGAATAACTAGAGAGGCTTGTTAAAATTCTATACAGGTTATATTTCAATAGCATAATTTAAATCAGAGGAATATATACGAAATATGGCAATTGAAAATATTACTCAAGAAGTGAGACATGATGTATTCTTTTTCCTATACCTTTTAAATTTACATTGACAAAGTAACACAAAGGTGACTGAAAATTTAAAAATGAAATTGATAGTTTGGAGGTGAAAAGTCATAGATATGTCAAGAGTTATAGAAATGAAACGGTTCTCAAAATACAGTTAATTGATATCCACCTGGAAAGAGAAAGACCTAGAAAGTGCTAGTATCCTGGAATTGTAGTGCGATGGAGAATATATTGTAAAACGGGGACTGAAAAAACAAAAAAGAATGATATTCGACAGCCGGAAAATGTGACAATTCGTCAAAAACAGAATTTATATACCTAAATACCGAATGTGTCATTGTGTCTAACGTGAGCCGCGCTAAGTATTTCTTTGTTTCAGCTATTGTAACAAGACGTGTGTTTATTCAGAATGCAGTATTTCTTTCAAAAAATGTGCAGAATTCCTGAGCTTAGGTTTCCTTCAGAATATCGTCGGTTCATATACGATTCTTACGCATGTATAGAGTTTGCTTGTCAGTTTCGAAAACTTTCAACAGAAATATGACCTAGTGTGAAGATTCCAGGTCATGAAATAATGCATAAGTTAGTGTGTAAATTACATGAGTCTGGTACTATTACACATCAGAAGCGCTAAAAAAAAAATTGACGAAATAAACGTTACATGACAATGCATAATGCATGGAAAATTCCTCTAAAAATTCATTAAGAGGCCTGACCAATAGCACGAATTTATCGTTTCGCGCATAGAGCTACGAATTTTTTTGAAAATAAAATTATACAAAATATGAGTCATGAACTCCATCCTGAAATAAGGCGTAGCCTGCATTTTATAAATGTGATATGAATAAAAAGCAAGTTGGATATAGAAGGAGATCTCATTTTCAAAGGTTAAGCAAGTTAAAAAAATACTTCTATTCGTTTATAAATAATTCACGAGATAGTCCTATATGACGACAAAGTTGATGTATGGCGTGCCATGAGGGAGGAAAGAATTGTTTAACCATTTTATTTTAGGATACTGTTAATTCTTCCATTCGTTTATAAATTATTCACGAGATACCCCTCTGTGACGAGAAAGTAGATGTATGGTGTGACATCAACGAGGAAAGAATTAAACATTTTAGGATACTGTTAATTCTGATAAGTATGTGAATGTGATTTTACTTCCGTCATTCTAATACAAGATGGGTCAAAGTTGCTTTCCCCAAACACTTTCTTACATTTCATTACATTCAATTCACATTTGCCTACACTTTTTTTTGTTCAAACTGGAGGCTCTATTACACAATTAAAACATTTAGACACTGATTTGTAGATGGCAGAACATAACTCACGATTTTAATCGATTTTCAAGAATGACTGTTCGATCATCGCAACCAATGCAGATCCTGCAGTTTCTGAGCAAAGACATATTTTTTCTGCAAAATATCACATGGCGTCCGGTCGCATGATCTGTGTGATCATTCTGTTGTGCCACGACAGGCAAACAATTCATAGAATTGCTGTTTCAAGAAGTCCCTCACTCCTACACCAAAATGAGATGGTGTTTCATTCTTTTGCCATATTAAGTGCAATTCGGCAAAACGAGGACTGTTTTCAAGATGTGACAGTTGACGCACGAATATAGTTGTCAACCCACCACTTATTACACCAGCTATTTTTTTTATTCAAGTTATGACATCTGTATAGCCTATGCGTACAAGTATGAATCCTCAGAACGAATATTAGGGAAAGCGACTTTTGACTCACCTTGTAGTGACAGTGATGGAATGGTAAGCATAGTTTTTACTATTAATTGTGTCTCTTTGATCCTTCAACCTGACACCTGTGATTTTTATTTTGGAATTTATTGAAACAAAGTTTATAGGAAAAATCCGCATACCCTAGAACAAGGTTTCCCAACCGGTTCCCGTAGCCCCATGGTGTGTGTCGCGAAATTTGGAATTGAAATTTAAATTTTATGGCATCCAGAAAGTTTTTTTACAACGCATGTTTTTTTTTTATTTTCAACGAAGTCATTGTTATGAAACATTTTATTTGAAGCGGACATTACCAATGAGACGTGCAACACCTGCAACAATGCTTAGTATTTCCTTTACTTTTCCCACTTAGTAATAAACAGAGTTCAGAATCGTCTGTATATACGTGCGAACGGGTGATAGTGAGACTATTTTGTCAAAACTGCTTTATTTAGATTTTATCATAGACAAATTTTTAATTCGAAAAATACAATCTGAATCAAGTTCTGGGTTAGATGATAGCAATGTTATTCAAATAATGTGAGCGAAAACTTCCTTCGGGATTCACAAAAACGTACTGCGTTTCGAAAATACAGTGATTAATACTCGGAGTATGGTTTTACGTGGCGTGGAAATGAATATAAACAAAATTCCGGGTGTGTTATATGCGGAAATATTTTGTCAAATTAGTCGATGGTGCCGAATAAACTAAAAATACATTTAGAACACCGTTTTCAAGTTCATGCTTGTGTGATTCAGCATTTTATACCATTAAAATAGTGAAATCTAAACAAAGGAACAGACTGCTGCATCTTGAAGATTATTTATTGTTATTGTTGGCCTGTCAATCATTAGGCTACGCAGACTATAGAGAAACTCTGTGCAACACAACAAGTGCAGACTTCACATCAATTTAAATAGGCGAGTTTTCAAAAACGAAAATAAAAAAAAAATTTAGAAGACATTCAGCATAGATAGGATGGGATTTTTGACACATACCTTTGTTTTTTCTAATGCCACTCAAGTTGCTGCTTGGTTTTTTTTTTAGAATTTTCGATTGCGTGTTGACATCGACCTATTTACAACACTGGATGTCGATACTACATAGAAGTTGTTATCAGTGCTTTTTTTCTGACGAAACGCGCTAGAACAGCATTCCGGCAACTTTTCTTGCATTTTCCTTCATGGAACCGAAATATATGTGTATAACTACGTTTTTAATATAATTTTTCTTTGAATTCCACATTAACCTTGAAAGTCTTAGTTGGCGACAAAATTCCCGTGAAGTGAACAGTAATCATCTCCCCGGCTACTATAAAATATTCTACACAGAGTTTCACCATCTTTTTCTCCAGAAGAAAACCATTATTATTCTTTCAGCTTTACATGTTTCCACTGTTATTGTTTTGTGTTTTTTAATGTTAGTATAGATGTCTCCACCTATATTGTTTCAGTGGAGGCAACGTCATTTTTGTACACAGACGTTCTCTCTCATGTGCTAACCGCTCTACGGACTGAGCTACCCAGGAACTGTAACCGTCTTTCTGGCGTCTTCTCAGCCTACTTGAGATATGTAGATATAAAGGGAAAAATTGAGCTGGTTCGGCTACAGTTCCTGGGTAGCTGTCGGTAGAGCGTTGACACACTCAGCCAAAGGTCCTAGGTTCGTTACCCAGCTCCAGAACAATTTTTTCCTTGAAATTATTCAAATCAACTTCAAAGAGAGCTATATCTGAAAGCCAGATTTGCATAATTTTGTAAATTGTTTTTATTAGTCAACTCTCCGATGACAGATGTGAACCTCATAATTGAGACCAATAAGGCATCACTCATGAGGCAATTAAGCCATACATCCCCGTCTAGTATGAAATAATATTAATCATACTTCGCTTTTTCTATTGTGATCATTATCATCCTACTAATATAAACAGGAATGACACCGACTTAGCTCATTCGGCTGAGGTGCTTGCCTGCCGACTCGGAGTTGCATTCGGGCGCGGGTTCAATTCCCACTTGGACTAGTTACCTGGTTGGGTTTTTCCGAGTTTTCCCCAGCCATAAGGCGAATGTCTGGTAGTCTATGGCGAATCGTCGGCCTCAGCTCGTTAAATACCATCTCGCTATCACGAATGTCATCCACGCTAAATGATCGAGCAGTTGATACAGCGACGTTAAATAACCAACTAAAAAAACATAAATAAGAACTAAACTTAACAAGTACGTCATAACTTCCCAAAGCCAGCCACCAAAGTCGATAGAGCAGCAGCAGAAAAGTTCATGAGCGCTCTGAACGCAGGTGATATGAGTAACAACACATACGACTGTTTTTGAAACAGTAGACGGCAATCCTATAATAGTCAGCTGTCCATTATTGCTACTCATATGGAAATTGATGCTATTGGATGCAGCTCCGCAATAACAAAACTGCTATAATACTATGTTATAATTATTAATTTTAGGAAACTTTTCTAAACCAGTTACAAATTGGTTGTAATATTGACTTTTATCAGCATTTTTGAAACAGTAAACAGCAATCAATACGAATGGCAATAGACTTCAAGTTTACCAAGAATACTGACACAGCTATACAGTACGCTATAGCCTCCATCTGACCACAATTTTAAGGAAAGTAGTTCAAAATC
Organism: Periplaneta americana; assembly: GCF_040183065.1. Taxonomy (NCBI): domain Eukaryota; kingdom Metazoa; phylum Arthropoda; class Insecta; order Blattodea; family Blattidae; genus Periplaneta; species Periplaneta americana. The sequence continues at coordinate 103,261,928 of NC_091124.1, forward strand.
ATTGGTCAGAAACAAACGAACAGAATAAACGAGTGAAATTAATTTATAAAAGGCCTGGATTGTAAAATCTGTAACAAAATACGTATAATGTCATTAGCTTTCTCTATTAATTACGTGTATTTTTTACATTTCTAATTTTTAAATAGAAATATACAAAAAAAATAGGTCTCATCTAAATCACTTTCTACCCTATTGCGGAAATATTAAGAATCTTGGCTACAATCCTCAATGTCTTTCATTTACATTTCACTATTTTCAGAATTACTGCAGTGAACAGGCTGAGGGTTTGTGTTTCATGACACGTCACAAAATTCGAGATTTGAAATATCATTGAAGAGACACATTAATCCAACCGCTGTCACCCATTCTGGCTGTGGTTGCGCTCCTCTCAATTTCCGGATCGTTGACAATATCAGTTTCGTTACACGAAAGTCCAATTTCGAACGTGTGCAGGTCAAAGCTACAAGCGCTCAGCGCACTCGTGAAAGCGTTTAGCGGCCACCATACAGTTACAGAAACATTCTGCGTGAAATATCATATGAATCTTTGTGGTCGAGTACAGATTAATTGAACTTCATACATTACGATCAATAAGGGGCCTTTAAGAGTCTCATAGTCTCTAGGCCACTCTCAACAGGATATCTACTGTACAGGTAATGTAAGACGGTATGGTCACCCGAGTCCGTGATTACTTGCCAAAAGCATTCGTGTCGCACTGTGTAGTCCTGTAACAAGAGTAGTCTACGTTTTTCATTATGCCATAGATTGGAATCTATCTCCTGTGTCAGTATATCCAGTCTCTGATGAAATTCATTATACTAATAAATTTGAAGAGTGTTATCCAAAACAAGCTTAGTCCATTTTGCAATTTTTATGATTTATACGTATATGATGATTAGAACCCGGATTTTTGGCAAAATGTCTTTTTATCCTGGATGAAAGTAAATCATTATTTGCATAGATATAAATGTGATATGGAGTAAATCAGAGTGATAGGGCCAATTTTTATCTTATATTATTATGATGTACCGGAGTACATATATTTCCGTGCAGATATTTTGCGTCATCATATGATGAAAGATGAGTGGAACGGAGAAAAATTCTCTCCGGTATCGGGATTTGAACCCGGGTTTTCAGCTCTACGAGCTGACGCTCTATCCACTAAACCACACCGGATTTCCATCCCGATGTCGGATCGAATCCTCTCAGATTTTGCCTATTTTCCCTTTTTAAGGTGTTCCTTGCTAATGAATGTCTTTTTTTGTTATTTTAAAGCAATATTTTTTTGTTTATTTGCAATTTCCTAATTAATTGTTATGTAATGTGTATGAAATTTAAAAAAATGCAACAATGACTAACTTAGTAACAACAGTAAATAAAAGTAATTTATTTCGGTGCTTAATCTGCTAATAATCCTGCTTTAATACTATTGGTGTAATATTAATAATGATCACAATCCACAGTTACAAATACAGGGTGCTTCCGAGGTGATGTTACAAACTTTCAGGGATGATGGCGAAGGGCACATGTATCAATTTGAGATAAGGAACCGTGGTCCGGAAATGAACGAGTCGTAATTTACAAACAAAAATATTTCTGTGGAAATGACATAATTTTATTCCTCTGTACACCTTATTTATGTACATTTATCTGTACATCTTATACATACTCTGTTCATCTGACGTTGTTTACGTTGTCTACTTAGAGTATTCCATTCAGTGAGCTGTCTGAGGGGTGGGGACAGGAAGCTACACTAAAGCAATGCAGATAGCGTAATGTGTAACGGACATGGTCGGTCCTGATATGCACGCCTGTAGACAGCAGTGTATGTGTACAAGTTGCAGTGTCCAGACGATCAGTCCTAGGGAAATGAAGGAGTACACGAGAGCGGAATAAGAAGACCTGATTTTCGAATACGCATGAGCCAATTGGAACAGTAGACAAGTTCACAGATTGTATCAGCACAAGTACCCACGTAGGAGACATCCGGCTCATATCATTTTTCTACGACTGTTCCAAAAGTTAAGGGAAGAAAGGCACGTGGTTCCAAATTACAATTTTATTCCATTTCCACACAACTATTTTTGCTTATAAGTTTCGACTCAGTCATTCCAGGACCATGGTTCCTGATTTCAAATTAATGCATTTGCTCTTCGCCATGATCCCTGAAAGTTTCTAACACCACCTCGGAAACGCCCTGTATAATAATGTCATGCCTTCACGGTACCAACAATCAGCTTTTTTTAAATATTAAGTTCGTTCTCATAAAAGTTGTCACGTAGCATTTCCAATTGATTTCATATTTTCAAATCTTACTGTTACAATTTTGTGCTACACATGTAAGAGAAAGAAATCTGAGTGAAGAACAGTCAGCTATAAGATCAGTTAGCTAGAATGCCTAAATTCAGTAAACCACTGAAAAGTAAACTTCACGCTTACGTTAGTGAATTTGGTGCCCATGTGTATTCAACCGATGAAACAGTTTTGTTATGTAAGGTTTGTGAAAAGACAGTTAATCTCGGAAAAAAAAGTGTTTTATAAGTCAACCTGTTTCACATCCGAAGTAAATATGTGAGTTATGTTGATATAATTTAAATTTATTGCTGAAATATATTATGCCTTTTTTAAATTTATAATGTCTTTTTCAAAGATTATTGTGTCTTTTTTACGTTTTATTGCCTTTATTGCCTGCCTATTTTGACTGTTATGAATGCCTAGACATCCGGGCTGTAATGATGATTATGTTTGAGCCGTCTGTCATTTTTTTAAGTTTGTTTTGTTCCAAAACAACGCCAATCCCTTTGTGTTATTGTGCATGTCACTTGAAAACTCCCTCAGTTCGTAGCCCAGTGAAAAAAAAAAAAAGAAAAACTAGCCCAGTCCTTTCGTAAAAATGGACTTTCGTAAAAATGGACTTCAATTGCTAGCATGAAAGCCGCGGTAATAACGGAACTTATATGGAGATAGTTTGCACGTATAATTTGAGCATTTTGTAATCTACGCTCTAAAAATGTGAAGTGTTTCAGAAAGATATCGCTCTTTTAGTTTACATTCAGTCCTTGATTGTTGTTCTCTTATTATGTCAGTGTCCCAAAAATCTGTGACATGTCATCCATAACTCTACTTAGAATTCTGGTCTATCTTTAAAATTCCATCTTCTGAGGTGCTTGAAGTAGAAAATATCGGACTCAGTTGCATGAGAAAGTATGAGATCTCTGTACGAAGCAGGTTCAAGGCAGAAATTTCTTTCAACTCCTGTTGAAATTATATACTGAGTGGAACGCAAGATCGCGCATGTTGTTGTACGAATATGTTTCATACTTTATTGGTTTCGCTTCCTTTATTAGCCCCCATTTGTTATGGTTATGGTTCTTCCATTCCTTAAGTTATTAGTCCCGCCCACTCTGGAGCAGTAGGAACATCTGTTCCAGATCTTGAGACGGCTACTCTGCCCACACCAACCAGGGCAGAGCTTCTTGCTGTGGAAAAACACCACTCAGCGTATCGACCTCATAGCCTTATGGAATAAAACTTTAGAATAAATCACGTCCATTTTCCCTTCTGTCTTTCAAACCACCTCGTTTTTAGTTCCGTGAATTACTATGGAAGATTTTACGCAATCATATGGACTGGAGATGTACTGTATGAAATGTAGCGCAACTACATTTCTGCTTTCTTATTACATGAAATAATGCGAAACAATAAAAAAAATTGTTCCTTGATTTACTTAGAAATACTGTATTCCTTTCTTAAATCAGCAATACTGATCTAAAATAGTTTAAGCATGTATCTTCTCTGTGTAAAATACTTTTTCTACGATAGTGCAACAAGTTACATTTTTTTGCCCGCTGTTATCGGTGCACAAAATCAGCTTTTAAAGCAATAGTGCGTAAAAAGTAATTGATCACTTTACGCGCTCTTTTTCATTTTACGCACTGCTAAATAAAATTCAATATTCAATGTAAAACTTCATTCAGTAAGAAATTAATTCATATTCTCGATCTTTCATGACGTAAATATTATACGTTACACAAATTGTAACATTATTCTGAAGTTACATAATAATATGTAGTACACATTGCTTGCATTGTCTCAAGCAACTGAAGTAACTTCACTTTTCATCAGTCTAATAGGTTATTGATTACTTATTTCGTTATGGTTCTAGTTTAGAAATGCTTTCAGAATTCTGTGTTAAAATCAATAAATTACTAACAAGAATTTCGAGAAAGAACTAAGAGATTCTAATAGAAAAATAACACATATTAACTATTAAAATTCATTATTATATTAATTTTGTAATTAATTTACTTTATTTACTCTTTGACAACGTGTTTTTCCAACGTGAAATAAAAATATATTCAATAGTCTATACCAGCCGTGGCGAGAACGTGACTCGCGAGACATTGTGGCAGCCAACCCCCACCCTCTCACTCATTGGAGTCAAACTTCGTTCCATTTGTATTTGTCTCTGACCTGCGAGTGGCATATGTCTCTCTCGAAACCATGTACGAAAGTTCCAAGTAGGATGGGAGGACGCATTTTTTTTTTTTTGCTGTCAATATGATGAGAATATTAAATGTATGATTTGTTCACAAGTATTACGAGGAAAACGGTTGTATAACATAAAACGGCATTATACTACATATTACTGATGAAACATTAAAAGGTTAAGTGTTATTGTTGTTTTTATCACCACCACCATCATCATCATCATCGTCTCTGTACGTCGACCATTTTTCAGCAGACGTACGAATAATGCGGTTACCGTAGCTCTTCAATTTGAACTCACTGATTTACTATGTGATGTCAAATGAAAGCTAGATGTAAGGACTTGACAAATGTTGAACTTAAAATCTTTGCCAAAAAATAAATACCGAAGCTTCATTCTTTCGCTTGCTCTGTTGAAGCCACGTTCGCTACAACTTACGTTTCTGAAAAATTATTTTCAACAATTAAAATAGTAAAAACCAAATTTAGATCACGGCTGATAAACAAATACCTTCGTGATCAACTACGACTGGCAGTAAGTGACATAATTCCTGATTTTGAAACCTTGTCGCAGAGACATTCTGAAGACAGTTAATTTTAAGTTGTGATATTGTTCATTTATTGTTTATTTCTTTCTTCGTTACATGTACTAAACATTAGTTTGTAGCCTTGTACTGTATAAAATTATATTTAAATGCTTGACGTGAGGAAAATGAAAATCCGTTAATAAGTCAGAAAGTTGCTTCACTTCCCCTTCGGGTGTCCGCCTCCCTCCATAGGTGCTATGCACGTTGCGGGTTACACAGTGGCTCGGCGCAGGATTACATTCTCGCCACCGCTGGTCTATACCAAGGCTAGGCGTTTCTACACAGTACGCATGCAGTACACGACAACTTTACTGTAGACATAATGTGAACAGATGCATAGGAGTGGAAAAGGAGCGAGCGGAAGGAAATGTAAACACATTGCTAAGTATAGCAGGTCTATAAAATAAGAAACTCAATGACCAATGAGTATCAGTTCCATAATGTTTGTGTTTATATTATTAATTACTGGACTAATTTTTCATATACAGCACATATCAATAAACTTATTCAGAAAATTGCAAATATGAGATAAGGGTTTAGGTATGAAATTAATTGCTCATTATTTCAAATCAATATTAAGTACCGGTGATTCACTTCAAATGAAGTCAATAGATTTACTGGCATGTAAAATACTCCTGCGGGACAAAATTTCGCACACCAGCGACGCTGATATAACTTAACCTCGGCAGTTGCGAGCGTCGTTAAATAAAACATACATACATACATACATACATACATACATACATACATACATACATACATACATACATACATACATACATACATACATACATAGCCACATTGTCTTTTATATATATAGTCTAAAATAACTTATGTTTTAGTGGCCTAATTTAAAATAAAGGTAAAGGTAAAATTATCATATTATTGACCATGAAGGACCACACAGTTGCGGTTGATGTGGGTTTGCACCTTTATTAAACAATAGATAGTCGGCATTATTAATAGTAGGAATGTCGGATATAGTATGTAGCTTCTTGCCGTCTGTCACACCTAGAAAATATCCCTGATACTTCTGTTAGAGGCTAAGTAAACTTCCGAACCATAGTGCGGCCGAATGGATTACATCAATGAGAAAATCCATGTTCTCAACGGGAATCGAACCCGCGACCTTCCGAATGAAGCGCCTCATCTAACCTCGACGCTACCGCGCGCTCCGTGGCTGGCAGTATTGCTGCATATTTGAAATAAACGTATACTTAGACTACCGATATAAACCACTAATATCTGTTAACGTTTGTATCATTTTTATACCTAGCTATTATTATCGCAATAACTAAGCAACATTAATTTATAAAAAATATCAACGAGACAATGTCCTTAAACTGTATAGGTGGAAATATATAAATACAGCCAATGTACTGTCTCACTGGCTACTACAGAGAATGGGTTGCGCCATAACGTCCTGGTTAATGGGTAATGTTGCAACTCGGAAGGACGCGGGTTCTATTTCTGATGGAGTCACAGATTTCCCTAATTGATGTAATTATTCTCTCAGCTACACTATTGATCTGCGGTTTACTCAGCCTCTGACAGAAATGAAAACCTTGGAGGTAAAGGCGGTGGGCATTTAGGACTGACAATCGTACTACCACTAATGCTGATTGTACAAGTGGGAGCCTTAACCTCCAGATACTCTGTGGACCTTCATGGACTATAATGGAGAAGAATCTAGTTTTACTACAGAGAATGCCTTTCGTGTATAGATGAAAGTATATCTTCTTGCTTGAGTGCATAGTAAATGATTAAATTGATGTGTATCCTTTGTATTTTAGCTGAAGGAAATTTGCCTTAAACGACGCTAGTAATAGGAAAGAAATTAATTGTGAAAAGCGAGAAGCAAATGAAGCAATAAGTATAACGTAACTTACTGCTCATCGGCACTGAAACATAGTTTCTAAGCAAGAAGTAATATAATATTTAGAAGCAGAGAAGGAAACCTCCTGAAGAAGAAGAAACTTAAAATCAGAATGAGGGAAAATTAATTAATTTCTCACACGAAGTAATTTAAGAATCTATTAGAATAATAATAATAATAATAATAATAATAATAATAATAATAATAATAATAATAATAATAATAATGAATACCGAAGAAAGTAACGCTTTCAAAATACTACTTGACGATGGTGAAAAATATCTAAATATAGTTTAATTTTTTAATAATTACGATGACGATGACAAATGGGAAATTGCAGAGAGTGTAAGGAATGATAATGTGAATGTTTAAAAACGCCGAGACATAATGTAAACTATTTCATAAAAGAAGTTGAATTGAAATGGACTGGTCACATACTGTATGCTGAAAGTGAGCAAAACAACACTGCAAAGAAATTTTAAATTATACATCCAGTAGGAGAAATGGCATGGAAAGACTAAGAGTGAGATGTGTCGATTAGTAATCCTTTGTTAGAAGTCGAACTTTATACATTTATTAACTAATTATATGATTAATATAATTAATTAATTATGTGAGAAGAGAAAGTAATGTCAAAACCACGAAAGGATTTATTCAGAACGATAATGTATATGTTTAAAAACAAAGACACCTACTTTTAAAAATTTAATAAAGGAGATTATGGCAGTGAGTATTGTTCCTCTGATGGTTGGAATACTGTTTTTAAGTTATGTGGAACAAAAATAATATGTGCCTACCATAAATTTTACATAGAACAACATATCGCAACTAAGACGCATAATAAACATGATGCATTACATTAACAGAGAAAGGGAGAAAAATATCCTTCAACGTCTAACCTCGTTCAGGCAGACACAATACATTTATCCAAAAAAATGTGGCATTGAGGAGACCAAAATGTTAACCCACATAAAAGGAAACACTAATACCTCATCTTTCCTTAAATTTGCCCTCGTCACGTCATGCAAAGTAGAGAAACTTTTTTCCCAATACAGATCATGTTTGAAGGAGAATAGAAGATCTTTTTTCATTTGAAAAATGTGTATTGTAATGCATTGTAATAAAGCATATGCTCATAATGTATAATATGATCACAATCAATTTATTACCTTTTCATTTACTGTGCAAATTGTTAACATTAATGCATATGTTGTGTATATTTATTTTCATATTACTGGAAAAGATATTTGTTTTATATAATTTACTATTAAATATGCAATTTATTCTATGACGCTGTGTCCGTCCTTTCACTAGGTTAGCTAGGCTGCCCTTGACCTTTGTTGTACCTACATATTACAAACCTCTCCCTCATGTTTACGAGATACAGGTAGCGTATAACCCCATCACCACTAACCTGCTGTAATGTTTTTGTGGCTAAACCCCCGGGCCTATAATGACACATTTTGATCCTTCGAAATAATTCCCTCGCAACGTTAACAACTGCATAGCCAAATACGGTATGGATTGCGAATGAAGCGTGAGAAAAGACAACATGCACATAAGCCACAGATGTGGGTCCATTGAGCATCTCCAATGTTGACGTAGAACCCATTAAGACCCACAATAGCATATCATAATTTATTTTGATATTTTATTACTAGACGAACTCAGATATATTGTTTGAGTAAGTACAAACTGGATTTTCGAAAAAAAATTGTCTCATTTGAAATATACAGTATGTCCTATGCATAGGACATTGGGACTATATGAGAAATCTACTAGTATATTAATTTACATTACTAAGAAACATTTTCTTTCACACCTTCATCCATTAATTTTACAATTTGTGATATTTCTCAAAACATTTGACACAGATCCTCCTTTTAATCTTCACACACATTGTTGTCGGCTTTCCCTAGGCACTCTGTAGTTTTCCTGATGGATTTTTTGCTATGAAATGACGTCCATAAGACATTTTCTTTTCGATGTGGTCCTGGTCTGAGTTTCGGTGTATCACTACTTGTCAAGAAAAACGTTGCCAGTCTGTAAAATAATAATAATAATAATAATAATAATAATAATAATAATAATAATAATAATAATAATAATAATAATAATAATAATAATAATAATAATAAATACATTTTATATCATATGGTTACTAATATCATAAAATATATTGATTATTTACTCTCTTTGAAACATAAGCAGGTGATGAGTACGCAGCTCAGCAGTAGTGCAGAGCTTCCAGGATGCTACCACCATGATGTCCAAGATATTTGTGAATAGAGGAAAGTACCACTTCTTGCCTCGATTCCGGATTTGGTATACAGCCATCAGGTTATCGAAGAGATCAACTCCATTCTTGTATTTATTGTAGGAACTAATGCAATGTGGGATTGTGATGTTAGTTCTTGAACCTTTTTTCCTTCGTTGCACTTCTCCTTTAGGGTCGAGGATTCAAAACTGGTGACAACTGCTACAACTCTGTTATCATTCCAGCGAACTATTCCAATATTATTATTTGTATCCAAACATTTGTCGATAGCTCCTCTTTCCTTTTTCTTCATTTTGGAAGATGGTTTGAGTGGACAGTTTTCAATGCGATTTTCCCGAACAGTTCCTGTCTCAAAGAAACCTTTTTCCTTCATCATGACGGCAATTTTGTAGGATGTGAAGAAGTTATCCATATAGCTGTTTAGAGTTTTCAATTATGGATGCAAGCGATTTTGCAACTCTAAATGACAGTGGTTCATGATCGTTGTCCTTTTTTCCCTGGTATGGCGAAATCTGTAAAGGATAACCATCATAACTACATAGCATCCAGAGTTTGTACCCAAAATTTTACTTGTTTTTCCCTCAGATACATTTTCAGTGTGTGCCTGCCATAATACGTCACCATCCTTTCGTCATTTGATAACTTATCACAAAATAACCCCATATTTCTTCAGAGATTCTTTAGCTAACTCATATAGTCACTTTGTAATATCTGTCTTCTTTGTCAATGCTGGTGTTGTCATTGAAATGGTTCTTTTTATGTCTTGGAATCTATTATGTGACATGCAGTCAGCAACAATTTCCACGCTGCAATCTGGAGAACGATCCCAGTACGTGAGCTCCTTTGGTAGTGTGTGGTACCCACTAAAAAGAATACCCACGAACTTCATAAGCTCTTCTTTTGCGAGTGAAAATGAATGGTCATTTTTCTGTTGACTGTATACTTGTGACTGTTCTAATATTTGTCAAAATGCTGTTGGATATAGAAATAAATATGTCAGGGACAGGTTTCTCTTGCAGACTATTCTTTATGGATTCTTCATTGAAAGAGAAACATTGTCAAGAAAATCGGAATATTGGGGACACCTTCCATTCAATTTTTTCCATTTTGAAGACTTTAGGGAAGTTGTTTCTTTACTGCTGGGTTGGTTACTTGTTCCAGTTGGTTCCGAGATGTTGGTGTTAATTGCAGGAGAGATATCTTAATCCTCCGGAATTGTCAGTTCAACCGTACCTGCAATATCAGATGGCATACCAGTAGTTTTATCAGGAACCACAATGACGTCGTCATCAATATCCTCACAATCGCTGGGGGCATCTGGTGGTGGGGGAATTATAGCCACGGAAATAGAGTTAACTTCGTTTTCATCTGTTTCTTTATTCCATATTTGATACAGATATTCTACTGCCTCTTCAGGTGACAGCAAGTTGCGTTGCCTCTTGTCTGAAAAAAATCATAATAGAGAAATAATCCATATTGTCCCAATGTCCTACAGATATGACACTGAATGTAAACGCAATTATCTTGAACACTGATACAAATATCGACAATATTTAATTTATAGAGGATGATATATACATTTGCAAACAACAATAACATGATAGAAAATTTAGAATTATATAACTAACAGAAATATAAATAAATAAATCTGCATACCTGTAGACATGATGAAAACAGCAAGCAGGCACTTGAACCACTGGCGATTAAACGGGAATAAATAAAGTGATTGTTGAAAATCTTCCACAGAGTGCGTTCAGAAAACATTGCTGAGTCAATTGAACCGACAATCTTTGATTGAGAGCAAACACTCTTTACATAATTCGGTTATTAACTGGAATTATGTTTCCGTCCTATTCATAGGACAATGGGATTAAATGGGTTAAGCAATGACCGAAGTATTATACAGGGACATCATTTTATTTTTACTAACATTTTTAATATTAACCTGGCCATACCTTTGGATCAACGATTGACAACCGGAAACACCGTTTGATATCCCCTTCCACGACTGGAGTTCGATGATACTGGCGTAATATACAAACAAATCACTCTACTGGGTATAGGAGGAAAAGAAAGTAGTTCATCCATTTATGTAAACTGGGAAATATCACTTTTTGAGTTTGATATATTTCATTAGGGTTTTGTTCAATCAAAATACAGTACTGTATTAACAATGAGTGTTTTTACTCACAAACTGAGCTGTCCATGCCGACGTATATTCATTGTGCTGTGTATATTATACTGTCTACAGCATATTAGCGTACACAATAGAGAATGAAGTTAAATTGAAAAATAATCATAATATGGATATTTAAACACATTTTTGAAAATGGTGGCCGTTCATTTCGATACAGGCTTCAGTTCTAATGTGCATATTATCGCACTGTAGGCTATTGTACGTAATTCCAATTACCAGGTTCGTACTTCGTATCAGTAACTCATGTTGAAATAATTCTGTACCTACTCTATAAAAGAGTACCTTACGTACTGTAAATTCAATCTTCACTTCTGCCCGATCCGAAAAGATAAAATTACTCAGACATGCTATCTACTGTCCGTCCAAGTGTTTATGTCGCAGGGTCGTAGAAAGGGAGGAAATCACGTGACAGTTAATTACTTAACGAGGTCCTTTTATTTAAGTTAATTTAAACAGTTATGTAATATTACGTAGACGTCCAATTCATAACAGAAATTAATGTTTACAGAAAAGCGCTAAGACAGCCCAGCCATTAACCTTTACAGAGAGGTGAATAGAAGCAGGTGGGGAAAAACGGGATGCGACGTAGGCAAACGGACGACAGTACCTGTGCGAAAATGATTCAATATTGAAAGTTTTTTCGTCACTGGAAAACGTGAACATATTTTTGGAACGTTCTGTTTACTATGACCGTAAGGCTACTATGACTGTATATGCGGTCTTGGATCTGTGTGGAGGACGGTTGAACTTCCTTAGTAGAAGGGGTGGGAGTGAAGTGCATTCAAAAACTCAGGTACAATAAAAATTGAAGTAAAAATAAAATGATGTCCATGTACATTGAGCCTTCTGTTAGGGACAGAGTTCCTTTTCATGCAGTAAAGTTACGATACGGGACTTCCAGCTGTATTATTCTTCTGATAGCAACGTTAAACTTTTTTTCTCTTAAAAATCCCACACCCTCAACCGGATTCGATCCTCCGAATTTTAGGCCAAATGACGAGCAGGGTAATAGGTATAAGACGCGGTAACTACAAGTACAGACTTTAGATAGTCGTTATATACTTTTCTGTAAACTATGAAAATTAATTAAGTTAAATTTTAATCACATTATGACAACAAATGGACTTAAATTCTGTCTTGTTTAAGGCGATTACTTCATTTTTGCCTCTTTGAAAATGTAAAGTAAGTTGATTATCTCGCATTGCGTAACTTTAATCTCAACGTCTCAAGTCTCTTCTGTAATTGAGTTGGTGTCGGATTTTTGTATGCGCTTGCTTCTCCCAGGTGGAGTTAATAAAAGGATTTAATGAGTCTGCCTGAGATTCAGTCTTCGTTTTATGTTTATTTTAAAACGCCTATAATTATGAACGCAACATTTCCTACAAGATTTATTTTCATTAAAGCTTTGGATAATCGAGAAATGTAACCGCTCCTCTGTTTAACTTGTGTGGACAGCAGCAATGGTATAGAAGTGCTTACTTTGAGACGTAGCATAGTCATAAAAGCTTCCAGAGTAGTACAGGGTGGGCAAAATAAAACCGTCCCGGACGTCTGGACGCTTTAATGCATGCACAACAGTAAATTAGTAAGGATGCAGATGCAGGGCCTTTTTGATAATGTTTCGACGCGACGTTCTCTTAATTCTCACTTGCACAGATGAACGGCGTTGCGATTTCATCGGACTTCGTTTCACGCTTTCCCGCACTCGAGCAATGTTTTCTGGTGTTCGAACACTTTTCGGACAATTACGGTTTTTATTCGCTACAGAGCCCTTTTCACGCCATTTTGCCACTAAGTTTTGCATTGCAGCCTTTGCTGGAGGTTTTGCCAAAACACGTTAAGTCTGAAACTCTTGCGCAAACAGTTCCGCACCTTTTCCATAAATTATGCTTCGCATAACACTCGACAATGAACACGCGTTGTTTTATCGTGAACACCATTTTATGTTGCATTGAACTGGCCACTAAACACGTCTGCTCCTCTCGTCACTCAAACGTAATGACACAGCGAAGCTCGGGACAGAGCATGCGGGAGATGCGTATGCGTGGACATGTGACAGCAACCCATTGTTGCATCGAAATCAAGGTTTCTTGCATTGTCAGGGTCATTTCCGCGTCAGTCTTATACATACAAATTCATATATATCATATATATTTTCCGTGGGCCAGTTTTATTTGGCCCACCCCGTATTCAAATAATTTATTTCCTAAAACTTCGTTATAAAAGCCTGTAGGTCTATATCCGACATATCATACAGTGTACAGTTGATTCAAACAATTCTATGGTAATTATTAGCCCACATAGCATCCTCCTCTCGCACTTTATTGAAGAAAGAATTTGTGAAATATTTATATGCAAGTGGAATTATATAAATCATAGTATAGGCCTACGTCAATACCCTACAGCTATCTTAATAATTACCACGGATACCAGTCTGAAATGCAAAAAGTGATGCCACCTTTACGATACCCAAAATCATGTTGCCAGTAATCAAGCAATAAATCAATGTTATTCAAAACTGTGTGCAATGTTTGTTATTTATGTTCTCAAAAACACCAGGTGAAAAATATAGCGCAACAATAAAAGATTCCGGAAAGATTTATTAAAAAAAAAAAGCTTTACAAGAACAGAAATTCTTTGTGTTTAATTGCTCCGCTGATTCAGATAATCTTGTTCGGAACACTTCAAAATTTAAAATTAATATTCAAGTGTCATAGCTATCTAGTTCATCGATGGAACTTTTAAAGTGAGTCCCAATATATTTACATAATGATTCTCAATAATAGGAACGGTAAAGACAATATCTCAAAATTGTCAAACTTTCATTCCTTTGTCATTAATTTATGCGTTACTGTCCTGCAAAATCAGAAACGGTATACACAGTTCTCAAAGAAACTATGAATGCAGCTCGGAGATTCAACATTAACATCATGTACTCAGAATGAGTAATAGGCTATGTGATTGAGAATGAAGGATCATATAGGCCTATGTAGTGCTGCTTATGATTAGGTTTTCTCCGGAGCGGTTGTTTGTGCGTTTTCAATCGGAGACCTCCGGTTACCTCCGATTGATGCCGCGCAGGTTGTATATGTGCTGTGGCGCAGACATACACTTTCCGCTGAGCATTCCTTTAATCGGATCAGGTAGTGATTCGAGTCCGCTGACGTCCGCGTATCTTTTAAAATAAGTTGTAATTTGTTGTTGTTTATTATCTCCTTTATGCTAATCTCTCTCTCTTTCTTCGGCTCTTTTTTTTTCTTGTGTTGCTTAAAGTGCTACTTAGCTGACAGATTTTTTTTTCTAGTTTTGAAATTCATAGTATATGTGGAAAGACGTATTAGTTCTATGTCATTGATCAAATTAATAACATTCAATCTAACTAACGCAGAAGTAAAGCTTTTCAATAGCTAATGTAAACATTTATACTTTAATTCTCCTAGAAACTCTCGTTTAATCGCAAACAGGGTTTGTCAATTATTATTCTAATCGGTTTAGTTTAACGCAAAATATATTAAGAGAGCATCAGAATGGAACAAAAGAAACGTGGGCTATCAATGTGATAAAGTTTTCTGTCCAACATAATTTATTCAGGTTCTTCACCGGACATGATTGTGATTATTGTGTTAAAGGGTGTCAGCATTTGAACTGCCTCTTCTAAAACGCGCCACTCTTGCTCTGTAATAAAAATATAAGTGGATATCAACTT
Source organism: Periplaneta americana (assembly GCF_040183065.1). NCBI lineage: Eukaryota > Metazoa > Arthropoda > Insecta > Blattodea > Blattidae > Periplaneta > Periplaneta americana. The sequence goes on from NC_091124.1 coordinate 103,277,060, forward strand.
AAGGATAATTGTAATTATATTATTACCACATGTTTCTTTAGTTTCATTCAGAAATATTTTAATCCAAACAGTAAAATATAACTCAAGTTGTTTAAACAGCAAAATATAACTCAAGTCGTCTTGTAAATATTTCATATGTTTTTTATTGCCTCGAAAGTTACGTTTTAGGGAAATTTCAAGACTTTTTCCTAGACTGTGAGCCTTTTGAAACAATAGCACTAAACCAATTTAGAAAGAAATCTTGTCAAATGTTTTACGTAATTGTTTTCATCAATTTCGCGATTGTGCGATCGCTTCAAATGGTCTAACAAATTCGAAGTTCCACCACCCTTAGAGTAAATTCGCCCACAAAGTTTACAGTGCGCGACTTTATTATTACCTTCAACAAAATTAAAGAATTTCCATGCGACGGATATCCGATTTTGTGCCATTTTATTCCACTCAACTTCCGTCAGTCCGTACGCGCCGGTCGTCCTTGAGCTAACTGTCGCTTCGCTCCGAACCACCGCATCCCTCCGTATGTCCGCTGTTCCACCTACGGTAGTACCGGAGATCACCGGTGGAGAGCTTTATTCGTAATCACCGATTCCTCCGCAGTAGTAGTCACTCCGATAAGCAGAACTGGGCCTATGAGTCGCCTAGAATCAAATTACACTTTCTTCCAATATAAAATATCGGATTAAGGTATGTTTCAGTAAAGAATTTCTATAAACAACTCAACTGGTCAAAATTGGAATTTATCTGTCTTAACCGTTTGGAATGTAACATCACTAGTTTCTCGTCTTTTCGGGCAAATCAGATTTTTTGATAAACTGCAGTTTGATTATAAGCGACCCATATAATGCTACAGCGGTGCCGAATATGGCAAGTAGATCTTGTTTCTTTTTGTTTTTTATAGTAATCAGGACACAGACGAATGCAACTGAAGCGATGCAACAACAATACAGTGATCCGGATAATAGAGAGGTTAAAAATATTTAAATACTCTTATAGGTTTCGATTTTGTGCCAGTTAACGACATACTTAATTCTTTTGAAGAAACTTAGGGAAGATTCACCGTATATAATTAGGCCTATTTCAGTTATGGACTTCTTCAACAACAATTGTCGACGCATATCTGGTTAACAGGCAGAAGGTAGATGACATATCATGCCTCCACTAAACAGCATTTTGTGGAATAAATACGAAATGACGATCGCACAACTAATGAGAGTGAAGGCTGGTACAACCAGCTCCAACTCCTGGTCGGCAAAACTCATGCATGCGTATTTACATCACTAAAAGAATTGCAGAAGAAACAGGATTACACAGAAGCTACGGTAGAAGAGATACGACTGGGCAGAACCTGGCAAGCAATGGATATAAATTATTCAAAACTACATTCTGGCAGTCATCATAGGACAGGCTGAATTAAAGAGGAGTCCACACCTGTGGAGTAACGGTCAGCGCATCTGGCTGCGAAACCAAGTTCGAATCCCGGTCGGGGCAAGTTAGCTGGTTGAGGTTTTTTCCGGGGTTTTCCCTCAACCCAATACGAGCAAATGCTAGGTAACTTTCGGTGTCGGAACCCGGACTCATTTCACCGGCATTATCACCTTCATTTCATTCAGACGCTAAATAACATAGATGTTGATACAGCGTCGTAAAATAACCCAAAAAATAAAAGAGGAAAACAAAAGACTAGACTATATGAGACGTATCTGTTGTAATTTTTCGTTGGAAACGCCATCTTATCAAAGTATTCAGCCAATGAATAATAGAAATAGTAAAAAATCTTTTTTTTTTTTCGTGATTTGTAGTTTCGGAAAATTTGGTTTCGGACATAGTCAATCAGGAAATTGGATTCTGATAATGGTCTGTCGGGAAAACGGGTTTTGAGGAGATTGGGTTCGGAAAAATATCCGGGTACCACCTGATGCGCCAAGGACGGTGTCTAATTAAGTGAAGTAATCAACACGTTCAGCCTGCTACTCGCGGATGGAGACAATTGAATTAAGATCATATGTCTGTGCTTGTCACTTGTAAAACATATATAATGGCAGGTTTCTAAATTTATTAAGTGTTAATGAGGACATAGTTAATAAGAACATAGGAAGAACTACCGGAAATCATTTAAATAACAGATAATTTGTTCACTACGAACAGCAAAGAGAATCAAATTCGATTCCGTTTCTCAGAAATTGTCAGTTTACTAAGTTATAAATTGACATTCTACGGAAACAAATTTAGATATTAGATCTACATTATCAGAAATCCTTCTAAAGCTATCTAGTTTATATTCAGTGACAAATTTAAAGTTCGTACGTTTTACTGATGCGATGCACAAATTATAGGGCAATGACTCTGAGGGTGAGACATTTTAAAATATTACGGTCTAGATCCAATTGAAATCAATTTAGTGTATGTAATTTGTCCATAATACTAATGAAACCTACTATATTAGAAATGTGGACCCAAAATAAACAAATAGCATACAGAAATAACGAAGAAAATTCCTGGCTGTATCTGGATAGATCTTACCACTTGTAATCAAATCAACATTTCAGTTGTTTGCAGTTGTACTGTACCGTGCCTGTTTTTGCCACGGCTACTGGAATGAGCAAGTTCCATTACTATAACAAGGTAGTGACCACCGACAAGATTTTAAATAAATGTAATAGTACTGTGGTCTTTCCTGACATATTTAAACCTGCGTTCTCTAGACATGTGAACACAGAATGACTAATTTATAAAATTTTGAAACTAAAATGCCAACGTGCACATTAGCATCGTGGCTACACGCTAATATATTAAGAGAATGAAAAGGGAAAACTTAGTTTTTCCATATGAAGATTAACAATAGAGAGTGAGTTTATTGGTGTTCTTAGTTATGTGTGGTACATTCAATAATGCCTCTGGGTTCAATTGAAAAATAACGACTGTCCAATTAATTTATACAAAATTACCCTCAAAACATTATGCTACGTTTACACGGCGACAGTTTAGAACGAGAGAAGGTCTGAAGTATCAGGAGAGCTATCTAAAGGAGAGATTACACGGTGACATATCTTCTCTAAACCCATAAGCGAGCTCTCATTAGACTTATATAATTCTAAACTCTAATGTTACTCTCCGGACCGTTCACATGGTGCAGTCAGTATAGAGTGAGAGAGAGCATTTAGCGAAGAACATGCTGGTCAGTGCGTTTTTATGACACGTGCACTCATCTACCTTCTTATCAGTGTTTAAGCAGTTTGTATAATCTGACAGTGCATACCACTTGCGTTACTAATATTGTTGGGTGAGTCATTATTTCATCGTATAGAATACTATAACTGTACGAAGATCGAAGTTGATAGTCTTGATTAAAAATGTGCAAATTATAGTTCATTCGACGCACAAGAAGATGGCCAATGGCGATCTGTTTCGCTGTTCTTGACATAAGTACTGTAAATGCTTATGTACTATTCAAGAGCTATCGTAATTCTGATAATAGTTACCGGCTACATTTCATGAAAAGCATAGCAACGCCTCTGAGTCCCACATGACAGAAAGACTACAAGCACCAGTACCCCTAGAAGTGAGACTGAATATAAGGAGAATATTGAGGCTTCGAGATGAAAGAGAGGCAACGGATGCAGCTGAGGAAGTGGTTCTAGAGAAGAAAAAGAACCTGTGTGTTGTGCCCCCAAAAATTGAAGAGGAAAACAAAATATCCTTGCTACAAGAACTAACGTCCAATTTGTCTCCAATGTTCTCAAAAAAGTATGCAGAATTTGCGGTGAAAATGACTCATTGTGTTTATGCTACTCAATAGGGACCAAGTGTTTAAAGAATGAAACACCATAATTTTTCACATAAGGGGGGTGTGAATGGCAAAAAAATTTGTAAATCATCAATTTTCGGATTTTTATTGAATATGAATCTTCAGAGTTTTACCTTTAAAATGATGTATAATATGTTATGACTTAAAATTCTCTAATATTAATTTTTTTATCTTTAACAGATTATGTATATCAGAAAAACATTGAATTTTGCTCAAAATTTCTAAAAGTTTGGTAATTAATATCTTTTGCTAGGAAATAGATAATTTAATGGAACTTTTTTTATTGGAGAGACTTTTTCCCTCTATCGTTTGGCGTAGCTGTTGACATCCCTGCGTTCCAATATGTCTGCCACCAGGTCTATTTGTAAATATCTGCGTTTTGATCGTATGTAAGCTAAAATCCCAGTTTTTATGAGATCAATGAAGTTCTTTCTATAGTTGGATGTAACAGTTGTTTATAGAGAATTAATTTACTTATTTATTTAATATATATATATATATAATGCCTAGAAGTAAGAGAATATTTAAAAAATGAAAAATGTGTGTGTGCGTAAACATGCTCCAGCAGAAACTGACATTCGTATCAGGCAAGTTCAAGTGAGTATAATTCAAGTGCATCTAAGAAGAAATTATCTTCTCATACGAATGGTTTCGAAGAATTCGACATAGGTAATAATATGAATGAAATTATAAACATATCACTATTACAAGAAGCTACATCAAAATTTATTGTATGTAGGTTATGTCACAATTCAGTCTCACTTTCTATAAACAAACATGTAGGCCTTGCTTGTGAACTGACATTTAAATGTGAAGTGTGTACTGAACAATTGCGTTTTGCAAATAGTGGAGTGCAAAGTTACTTTGCAGAAGACAAGACATTAAAATTGCATGAACTAAATTTGAGGTCGGTGTATTGACTCCGTTCGATAGGGAAAGGACAGAGAACAGGAATTAAAATCTGTGGTGCACTGAACTTACCAAGTCCATCATCCAAATTCGATTCATTTGTGAATGTGATAGGTTCCTCTGTAGAAGATGTTTGTTCGGAGTCTATGGCAAATGCTGTTAAGGAGGCGGTAGAGGCAAATAATATGAACAGAAATCTTACTATTGCTCTAGATGGAACTTGGCAAAAAAGGGGCCATACTTCACTCAATGGACTGGCAACTGCAACAAGTGTGGATACTGGCAAAGTGCTAGACGTTTATATATGTAGCAAGCATTGTGTATGCAAAAACAAAGCAAAAGGTGAGCATGAAAGTTCATGCATCGGAAATTACAATGGTGGAGGTTGCAGGAGCAATACAGATTTTTAGAAGATCCATACCGAAATACAATGTTCGATATGTGCAGTACCTAGGTGATGGTGACTCTAAAGCGTATAAAGCAGTCACTAGTGAGAAACCATATGGTGAGGATGTTACCATATCAAAATTAGAATGTGTTGGTCACATTCAAAAGAGAATGGGCAGTAGACTGAAAGCCTTGAAACTAAAGTTACAGTTGAAAAAACTGAAAGACGGCTAGTTATTTGGTGGTCGTCATCGAGTGACAGACACCGTAATTGGTGACATTAAAAATATTATGGATAGGCCATTAGGAGGAATGTCAACAATTTAGAAGAAATGAATAAGGCTGTGTGGGCAGAATATTTCCATCTTCTTTCTTCTGATGACAATCCTCAGCATGCACTCTGTCCACTTGGAAAAGAGAGCTGGTGTAAGTATCAGATCGCTCAAGTAACAGGTGAGACATACAGACATAGCGATCATTTCCACCTTCCGCTTGCTGTGATGGAAGAAATGAAGCCCATTTTCAGTGATCTAGCCCATCCTGAGTTGCTAAGAAAATGTCTCCACGGAAAAATCCAGAATCCGAACGAATCCGTAAATAGTGTCATCTGGAATCGCCTACCTAAAGCCATATTGCTGGTATTAAAACGCTGCACCTTGGGGTATTTGATGCAGTGTCATCTTTCAATGAAGGTAACATGGTAATGTGCCAAGTTATAAGAAAACTTGGATTCGCACCTGGGAGTAACTGCATTTGAGCTATGAAGATGTTAGATAGCCTGCGTGTCAACAAAGCAGAGACCATGAAGGAAAATATGCAAAAGAAGTCAAGACAGAAGACAAACAGAGCTAAAAGGAAGCTGGAGGACCTATACGAGCAGGAGGAAGACCCAGATGACCCATCATATGGAGCAGGAATGCATTAGATGCCTGGTAAGTTGCAATGTACATTGTGTTAACTTTAAATGCGTTTTTCTCAAAACTTTACTTTTCCATACTTATGTCCCTTTTTCTCGGATTGCAGTAGAAATAAATAATTGAAAATTGGACGAGTATTTTCTTCTATCTGCATTTCAGATCATTTTATGAGTTAATTATTATTAATTTTTTAATAAAATATTTGCAAATGGCAAAAAAAATTATAGGAGGTTAATTTTTTTTCATAGATTGAAAAATTCTCCACACATTTATTTTTCAATCATATATGAACACGTGTTAAAAACTTCACTACTCTCCAGAAAGTAGTTCCAGAGAAAAAGGAACATGATATCATGGAATTTAACATTGGTGAGATAGGGCATTCCAACCCCCCATAACATTGTTCACTTACTTTCATTATATTGTGTTTATAATGGTTCTATTAACAGTGTAATAGTTGAGCCTATTTCTTATTGTTAAATTATAAGTATGCTGTCAACATATACTGGTATAGACCCCACTGTACCAGTTATGTGATTTTTTGTAATTTAGCAATTGAGGCTTATTATCATTAAATATGATTCATTATGAACAATATTAAAGGAATATAGAAATATTCCACATCAAATGAATGATGATAATAACAATAATAGGATAATAATAATAATAATAATAATAATAATAATAATAATAATAATAATAATAATAATAACAACAATAACAATAAGTTATCTGGATCATATGAGGAAACAAAGAGAAAGGCAGAAAATAGGAAAGATTGGGGAAAACTTGGTTTGCAGTGAAAGACCTGCCCTTGGGCAAAACACTAAATGACGTAAATAATAATAATAATAATAATAATAATAATAATAATAATAACAATAACAACAGTTCGTACTGAACCGGAGGTTTTGGAGCTTTCGCTGTATGTCGTCCACAGACGCCAGAACAGTCTCAGCTAGTTTTGACAATGTCCGATTTCCCAGGTCCTTATTCTTGACTGTCAAACACATTCCACAAACAACTTTCTAATTCATATGCTTGATCAATCTCTTCGTCTCTTCCACACTCCATCTTTTTCATTAATTGTTGTTGGTTAGTCAACTGTCCGAAGACAGGTCTGAACCTCATAAGTGATACCAAACAAGGCACCATTTATAAAGCAACTAGGCCAGGAGATAACGGGGTAGGGTGACCTGCTCTTTTCTCCCTCCATTGCATACATCGTCGATTAGCTACATATTACACTAATCAGACTTCAGATGCATAAAATCAAACTGTTCTTCCTTTGACACAAACCATCAAGTGAGATGTATTGCCTGATAATAGATGTACATATCAGCCAGAACCTCAATCAGAGGAAAATTGCAATTATAATGTAATTGTACTCTTAATATTGTAGTTGTAAATCACCTGGTAGAGGGGAAGAGAAGGCCTGATGGCCTTATCTCTACCAGGTTAAATAAATATATATTAGAAATTTTATATATAGCTCTGAGAGTCCACACCTGTGGAGTAACGGTCAGCGCGTCTGGCTGCGAAACCAGGTGGCTCAGGTTCGAATCCCGGTCGGGGCAAGTTACCTGGTTGAGTTTTTTCCGGGGTTTTCCCTCAGCCCAATACGAGCAAATGCTGGGTAACTTTCGGTGCTGGACCCCGGAGTCATTTCACCGGCATTATCACCTTCATATCATTCAGACGCTAAATAACCTAGATGTTGATACAGCGTCGTAAAATGACCCAATAAAATAAATAAAAAAATATAGCTCTCAGTTGAAGTACAATTTTCTTTTTTTCAACCAGTCGGTTTAAGTTTCTTACAGCAGCACTGCCTTAACCATCTTCCAAATCAATCGAATGTTTGACTGCATTGAAATTGATGCAATGATATTTTCTTGCCTTTAGCCATGTCCCCCAGCGAGTTATTACAGGAACTGGAGGTAGAACAAATGTTCGTGATTATTTTAGGTAGGCCAGGAATCTCTCCCTTCTGGCTGGAGTTTTCGCTAAAGTAGCCTTAACAGCTGCAATGAATTCATCAGCAATTTGTAGTAAAAATCTAATCTCTTCAGCACAATGATGCAAAACGTGAGCCCAACATGTAAAATGTAAAAGCTGAAGTGCAACTACATCCAGTCGCCTGCGAGCAGAAAGCATATATGGTGCACTGTCTGATATTAAAACAATAAAATTTCTTCTGTGAACACCAATAAGATCTGGTGTATCAATTATTAAATTTACTATAACATCGGCATTGCAGTGTTCAACAATTTTGGTTTTCGCAAGATGGGGTTTTTCATTCACAACACCCAGTGGAGTAACAAGAACATTCACCATTCTTTATATCTGTTGTTTCATCAACCACTAGATAGAATTTCCCTCACATTTTGACTTAGTTTCCTGAAAGTCGTCTTCAGCACACGTTGCAAGATACCTTCTTAGAGTGGTTTCACTGGGATCCTGCTGCATACATGTAGCTCTTGCTATCCACTGACGAAATCGTTGGTTACGAAAGACATGCAATGGAATACCAGCAGAAGTGAATGCTTCCACAAGATCTTTCATATTATCCTTGGATTTTTCCATACGCTCCCATACTTGAGGTATCGTACTGGCACGTATGTTGCTAGGACCACCTGAAGTTAAACCCTGTCCGTCACTCTGTTTCCAAGATCTATGCTTTAAACTTTCCACATGTTTCTGCACAATGGATTTTTTTCGAAGCACTGTTATGGCTAGTTATATAATATATATATATATATATATATATATATATATATATGGCCTCGCTGTCCTCATCGAATAATCAAGACTATATTATTTAGTCAACATGTAGATACCTATTTTTGGAGAAAATTCGTTCCATCACCGGAAATGGAACCCAGTATCTCTCAGCTTTGCGCACTAAGAGCTCTTTCCATCTGAGCTATGCCGAGACCCGATTCACGGCGCCGGCTGAACTCTCCTCCTTTGTATCATCAAAGGCCTACTACCTGCATTTTAGACATATATTCATACTTGGTATATGCAGAAGCGCATATTTAAATGACTTTATGGCCATTTTCGGCAACAGTTTTTGAATCACAGTGTATATATATATATATATATATATATATATATATATATATATATATATATATATATAGGAGGCATCGCCGTCCTCATTGAATAATTAAGACTATATTCCTATTAGTGACGAACTTTTTTTTCGCCCTATACTTTCTATACTTCCACTCGGTAATACATTTTGGAACAACATTCTGGGGAAATTCTACAGATAATAACAGTATATTCCTATTACAAGAAAGAGTAGTTAGAATAATAGTAGCTGTCAAATCTACGGAATCGTGTAGGACAATTTTCAAAAAATTGAAAATAGAGCCTATCTTTTGTCAGTATATTTTTAATTAATAAATTTCCTCGTATGTAATTGTGAAACTTTGTAACTTGCAACAGTTTATAGCATAAATACTCGTCAAAAATAACTTTCATACTACATCGGCAAGTCTATCGTGCCATCAAAAAGGAGCGCCTGACATGGCAGTAAATATTTTTAATAACCTCCCTATGGATATAAAATCAAACCCAAAACATTATTTAGTAGAAGAAGTTAAGAAGTACCTAATTTCTCACGCCTTCTATTTTGTAGGTGAATTTATGACATTCAACAAGGCTGTATGAATACTGTATTTCGTCTTGTATTATGTATCGACACTAAACCCTTGTGTTGTACAAGTATACTGTAAAACTCCTCTGTACATATTTCAAGTTTACTTCGTTCCATAATGTCTGACAGGAGATGTAAATATTGTCGGCAGAGGAGGAGAGAAATATAATTGCTATTCAACCAATGACCACGCTTCATTTGTAGTTCGAAGGTCAGAAGCGTTCTACGCCGCCCAATTTCAAGACAAGCATAGAATGACATCTCTGCCATTGGTTGATTAGCAATTATATTTCTCTCGTCCCCTATAGGTAATCGTTACTTCTCCTGTCAGATTTTATGGAACGAAGTAAAGACTGGGATTATAATTAAGATTTTGTAGTACTGTGCCATTAAGATTATGTGACATGTTCCATATTCTGTCTATGAAGCGATATACGTATACAATGGAATGTAATTAAATACTATACAATACAAAAGATTCTTCAGACCGTTTTCAATTTGTACATGAAAGTTAAGATATTACATTTCTTTCGCATAAAGTCATTAAATTGATAACCAAACAAAGAAAATATTTAAATTTCAGTGTCAATAATATTAATGTTCAAGTAAATAATTAATTATTTTTTACCTTGATAGATGGGAAAGTTTGTAATTCTATAACAGGAACAAAATAACTGAAAGGTGTTACATAAGTGGTTTTACGAATAGAGATTTCAATAATGTGGCAAATTTAATCTGCGCATAAATTAACAAATCGAAATTCGAGTTCGGACTGTGTGTTCTTCATTCCTGAATTTCTTCTTTTTTTTCTGTTGTTTTTTGTAACGCTGTTGCATCTTTCATGTAAGTATCCTTTAAAAAAGTGGAAAACTCAAGATGATAAGAAAATTGTGATTACCCACAAAAGACAAAAGTCAATTGATTATCCAACAAATTTGATTTATTCCGATTTTAATGTTTTCCAAATTTAACAAATATATAAATACACATTATTCAAATAGTATCGCAATAATCGTCTGAAATATAAAGAAGAGCATGTTCTTCCGAAATACATGATATTTGATAACTTACGTCCTTCAGCTGAACCTAAATGTTACGCAACTACTAAAATATATCATAGCTAGAGTTATTGGACCAAGGTTAAACAATTATATTTTGATAATATATCCTGACCTAGGTTATTTTGAGTTTATTAAATTACGGAAAAAATTAAGCAAATTATTTAGTATTCATGTCCCTTTCCCTTTCCTCTTATTCTTAATTTCAATATACTATTTATTCATTTCAACTCACATTATGTTCTTGACGTGATTCTCTACTCTTGTCTTCGTAATTATCCTTGTTTTGTAATAATTGTATTGGTTTTGTAATTTTATCGAATCTTTATTATGTTCTTTATTACAAAATAGTTTTTATAAGAACTGGCCCCGAACACAGCGTGCTCAAACGGGTGTGCGCTACATCAATAATATATATTTATTTTCTAGTTTATGTAGCAATGAATACTAAGGACTATAGCACAAAAAAGGGAAATATATAAATTAATATTGCATATTACCTATTTTATTCTGAATTATCTCAAATATCTTTGGGAAAATCAAATTGTTGCAATATCTGTAACTACTGTATTAAATTTATTTTACATTATAACAGTTTAATAAGTCACTGATGGACACAGGCAGGCTTTAAGTTTTGGATTTGTGTAGAAATTATTTATATATTTAAAAAGTATCCTACAACTGTAGTATATAATATGTGAGGTTGATTAGGGTTAAATAAATTGAATATTTATCTTAAGTAAGAGTTGAGAATCATAGTGTATTACTACATTAACACTGTCTCATTGAAAATAAATTTTCTTTAGCAAAAATATTTATTTATACATTTCATTTTTGTTTAAACTTGATCGATTTGTTTAACCATGTATTTTAATGAATTCATAGTTAATTAAAATTGTTTCGAGCATTGTAACAACTAACTGAATGCAAAACATTAATTCATGCCGTATTTTCATGCAATTGGTTTTAGTGTGCGCTGCTGAAAAATAATATTCATGGCACAATGGATATTTTGAACAAAACTGTAATATGAAAAACAGAAGAATGATAATTACTTATTGTATAACTCTGTTACATTTCCAAATAAAACTATGTCATTATTAAGACTTGAAAATAATCTAAGGAGCGCGAAAACACAAAAGAATATATAAAAGCAATTATAAAAGAAATTCATATTGAGGGCCAAGCATTTTCTAAACAGTTGCTTATTACATGCAATTTAAATTTATTATGTAATAATATAATTGATTTATGCAATATAATGAATCGAGTATAGTTCTTCTTATTGAAGTACATGTTTTAATTTCGCGATTGTTTACTTTGGAACCAGAGTCAAACGTAACTGAAAACAAATATTCTGTTCCATTTCATCCGGTCATAGCTCTGAGCAGGACAAACTGTGAAGGCTCCTGTTACACGATTCTACCCAAATGTTAAACTCAAACGAAGCTGTTGACAGCGACACTGTCGGCAATTGCTTTATTGTATTATAACATTCATTTAAGCTAATTTATAATAATCTTGCGGTACCGCCGCAGCGGTCTAGTGGCTACTGTCATGGACTTATAAGTCTGTAGACCCAAGTTCGTTCCCGGCATATCCTAGATAATACAGGGATTTTGTCTGAGAGCTCTGGTTCCCCTGTGTTAATCCCAAGCTCTGCTAGGCAGAATCTAATTTCTTATTCTTTATAGTCCGACTTGAGTATGCATTTCAAAGACGATGAAAGAAAGTTTCCGGTCATAAATCACTTTCTTTTGCCAGTAATAATATACGCGTCAAAGTAAATAATTGTTAAACACATATGCATTTTATTCTATATATGTATTTTTTTTCGGCTGAATGAAGGACTACCGTTGTGATTTCTGTCTGTTTAAAAGGATGAACATTCCGAAGATATGTGTCCGAAATTTTTAAATTAATTAATGTGTGCATAGGCTGTATTTCATGGTAATACTCGGAGTCATTAATTCCGTCATTAACGGCACTGTGTCCACCGAAAATAACAAAGCGTGCGGTTCGTGAAAATGTCAGTTTCAAACCCTGAACATAACCCAACACAGGAAATGGGAACATAGGAACTAATAAGCGGAGAGGGCACGAAAGGATTTTGCGTTATTTGTATATGCGGAGTCATCTTTTATGGAATGAAGCAGTGGGATATGGTGAGGTCAAATTAAATAAGCGTCTCCTGTATCCATGCAACATCTGGACAGTAGTTCCACTCTTACTGCCTACATACAGGCAGTTGCTTACTCAAAGGCTGTTCACGACACGCTATTGGAATGAAGATTAAACGTTCAATGAAAGAATATTTCTTCTTCAGAAACAGAACAGAATCACTACATACAAACTAGGTCCATTCACTCACAAATCTCGCATTAAATTATTGGTAGAAACAGTTCATAATCATCAAATACCACTCTCTGTCCTTCAAGGGAACTTGCTGATACTTACTACGCAACGAGATCAGATAAGCGAGTGCCCAGAGGGATGGAAGTAGCCTACAGCCGCGTCGCTATGATAAAATAAAAATATTTACTTAAAATCCTGCATCTTCTCCATCCTGAGACTTCTTGATATTTGTAGGGAATTTAAAGGACATCCTTTGGTAATAATACGGATTCAAAACCTTGGTGTCCAGTGAGTGATAGCTGAGATTCAATATTTTTTTTTGTAAATAATCTGTAAATAGTCTGTAGGTTTAGGTCTTAAACAAAATTAAACTAATACTGTATGAAACATAATTTAATTGACTTCAATTTGGAACGAGATTAAATTTTCTGTGATAAAAACTAGTCGAGTTATTTCAAAATAACTTAAAACATGCGCGCCGAATAGCCTCATTTTTGTCTATACATAAAAAATCGTTACGACTTTAAAAATGATTCAATTAAAAAAAAAAAAGAGAAAAATTGTTTGACTCATATTTTCCCTTGTGAAATGCATTAAAAATTACAACGAAAATAAAAATAGAGCATTCAATTTTCCCCAAAAAGTGTTCCGTTTGTCGTGGACTGCCTCTTTAGCAAGACATTCTGTCTCGAAATATCGGAATAACAGGATTTATAGCACATGTTTCATGACATCAGGTCAGTCGTTTATCAATAACAACGGCCAATGAAATAAAAAATAGTAGAAATAAAAAATATACTACAGTAAAACTTCGTTAATACGCTACCGCTTATAATGCTATCTCGTTCATTACGCTCTTTTGTACGGTCCTGAACATTTCATATAATTTTAATCCTGCATAATTTTATCCTCTTGCAACGCTTCCAAATCTCATCTGTAACGCTTTTCGGATCGGAAATTACTAAACAATACCGTATGACGTGCGAAACCTGTAATGTTTTAAAAGCATGGTGAATAAATATGTTGCTGTGACTGTACTGAGAGTCACTGCACCACAAGAGCAAGAAAGTAATTTCATCCTCTACCTGAAAAAAACCCTCTGGAGGGCACTGTCGGAACTTACATTTACCAGTATTTTCTTTCGTATGAAAGCATTTTAATACGCAAAAGTCTCTCTGTCAATATACTCATATTTCTGTAAGTTCTGTAAAATTTAATCATCCTTTGAATTCTGTGCAGTGTGCAGTTAGTTTGATAGTGCAAAACGGTAAAGCGGAAATCTCTGTGTATAGGTGAATAATTACATTAGTGTCGCTCCTAGTGGTGTATCAAGTTAAGTTATCCGTAGTTACCGCATAGGATAAATATTCATCTACCTTCTTGTTTAAAAAAGTTCTTTGTGCAGACGCTTGTATTGTCTTATTTTGACTATGCCGACATTTTACTGACTGACCTTTCAAGTGAGAACAAAACGAAACTTCAAGGTGCTCATAATTTGTCTGCACGATTTGTGAGCAATGTTCGCAAATATGATCACTTACCCCGTCCCTGGAAGCAATAGAATGACTTAAACTAGATAAGAAAAGAAATTTACATTCACTTCTCCTTCTCTTCGAAATTTCGAACTCTTCTATTCCTTCGTACCTGTCGTCTCGATTCACTTACCTTTCTTCCCACCATAATATGAACACACGCTCTCACCCTCTTTCACAATAACATTGACAAGATTCGAATTCGCTACCTGCTAGCGTCAGGGAATGTCGAAATAAAATTTAATTCAAACGCAATCTTAAATAGTTTTGCCACTTTAGAAAGCTTCGACGAAGTTGAGAAAGAGTTACATGTCAATAGCGTGTGGGAAATTATCAGAGATACTATTAAAATTGCAGCTGAGCAGAGCATAGGTTATTATGAAACTAAGAAAAAGAAATCGTGCTCTGATGAAGAAAGAAGGAAACAAGCAAAATTGAAATTCTTACAGGATCCAGTTGAGCCGCATAGAGATAATTATGTCAATGAAAGACGGGAAGCAATTCGAATAAAATGAGAGATTGCGTGATGGAAAAACTGAATGAGGTAGAATCAAATAGAAAGAATAAAAACATTCGAAATATATATAAGGGTATAAAGGAATTTATGAACTGATATCACGCAAGGAAACACGTGATGAATGATGAGAATGGTAACTTGCTTACAGACTCTCATTCGATCCTGAACAGATGGAAGAACTATTTTGGGCAACTACTAAATGTGCATAGACCAAATAGAAATAATGGGGACGAAATTCAAATACAAACTGCTGAGCCATTTATATCCGAACCCGCAATTTTTTAAGTCCAAATTGGGATACAAAATCTGAAAAAGTACAAGTCTCCAGGTATCGTTCAAATTCCAGCAGAATAATACAAGAGTGTGGAAGCACATTATCTAGCGAAATTTATAAGCTTATACTTGCTACATGGGAAAAGGAAATTGTACCAGAACAGTGGAAGGAGTCCATAATTGTACTTATTTTTAAGAAGGGGAACAAGACTAATTTTAGTAACTTTCGAGGAATATCACTTTTGTTGACGTGGTACAAAATTTTGTCCCATATTCTTTTGAGAAGATGAACTCCGTACGTAGATGAAATTATTAGGGATCATCTGTGTGGTTTTAGGGGTTACAGATCGACTATTGATAAGATTTTTTGTATTCTGACAGATAATGGAGTAAAATGGGAGTATAAGGGTACAGTACATGAGTTATTCATAGATTTCAAAAAGGCATATGACTCTGTTAAAAGAGAAGCTTTATATAATATTCTTATTGAATTTGGTATTCCCAGGAAACCAGTTCGATTAATTAAAGTGTGTCTCAATGAAACTTACAGCAAAGTCCGTATAGGGCACATTCTGTCTGATGCTTTTCCAATTCACTGTGGGCTAAAGCAAGGAGATGCACTATCACCTTTACTTTTAACTTCGCTCTAGAATATGCCATTAGGATTGTTCAGCGTAACACAGAGGGTTTGGAATTGAACGGGTTACATTAGCTTCTTGTGTATGCGGATGACGTGAATATGTTAGGAGAAAATCCACAAACAATTAGGGAAAACACGGAAATTTTACTTGAAGCAACTAGAGCGATAGGTTTGAAAGTAATCCCGAAAAGACGAAATATATTATTATGTCTCGTGACCAGAATATTGTACGAAATAGAAATATAAAGGTTGGAGTTTTTTCTTCCCAAGAGGTGGAAAAATTGTAATATCTTGGAGCAACAGTAATAAATATAAATGACACTCGGGAGGAAATTAAACGCAGCATAAATATGGAAAGTGCCTTTTATTATTCGGTTGAGAAGTTTTTGTCAACTAGTCTGCTGTCAAAAAATTTGAAATTTAGAATTTATAAAACAGTTATATTACCAGCTGTTGTGTATGGTTGTGAAATTTGGACTCTCACTTTGAGAGAGGAACAGGGATTAAGGATTTTTGAAAATAAGGTTCTTTGGAAAATATTTGGAGCTAAAAGGGATGAAATTACAGGAGAATGGAAAACGTTACACAATGCAGAACTGCATGCATTACGTGCTCTACCTGACATAATGAGGAATATTAAATCAAGACGTTTGAGATGGGCAGGGCATGTAGCACGCATGGGTAAACCCAAAAATGCATACAGAGTGTTAGTTGGGAGGCCGGAGGGAAAAAGACCTTTGGGAGGACGAGACGTGTATAGAAAGTTAATATTAAAATGGACTTCAGGGAGGTGGGTTATGATTATGGAGACTGGATTATTGTTGCACAGGATAGGTACCAATGGCGGGCTTATGTGAGGGCGGCAATGAATCTTCGGATTCCTTAAAAGCCATTTGTAATTAAGTAAGTAATTAAGTACGAGAGAGATTTTTGCCCAGTCAGTATGAGTGATTGGATACGGTAAAAACAAAAAAAAAAAAAATAATAATAATAATAATAATAACTGTGTCAGACATCACGTTTGGAAGCAGGGAAGGTGATTTATTAGAGGATATGACATTAAATAATGTTGACACAAAAAGGATCATTCAGGAACGAGGCGTGGCGAAGCCTAAATTCGATTTAAATAAATTACGTGATGAAGAATATTGACAAATAGTATTTGAAGTTATGTTGACATATACTTACACCTATGTTTATAGGGGGAATTGCCAATTTAGTGGCATTTATTTGTTTTTGAAGACAATTTCTTTAAACGTTTCTATTGCTTAAATAGGCATTTAGCGATTTTTCAAGATCCTGTAGCAACAAAAATTAAACTTTATAAACTGATAATAAGGAATATAGGGGCTTTTGAACTGACTATGGTACGGCGACTTTCCGTACACTTCCTCTTAAATAATATTTAAAAGCCTGTTTTCAAATTATTGTAGGTTATTTTTCTGTACTTCATACTTGAGAAATAAGCAGATATAAATAATAGGATAAAAATATTGCTGTATTATGTATAAAGGATAGGAGATAATTATACGTCCGGCACACCGAAAAATTCAAGGGACGTTTTCGTCTAGAAATATTCATTTTGTTTACTTGTCACGCCATAAGTTTGTTTATTTTCTATTATCCCTTTATAGTATGTCTCAATAAGAACGAGTAAAAATGATTTCTCTTATGCTCTGAAATTTTGTGCTCACTCTTTTCTTTTCCTTCCTTTCCATAACTATTTATTTCAAGGAATTATAAATATAAAAGAGGCCTAAGTTTATGTGTAAACAAATATAAACCACAACTATTTGTACAATATTTTAGAATGCCACTTCGAAAAATCAACTAGTCACCGACTCCTGAATTGCTCTAGAGACGAAGAGTGGCGAAATAAACACGCGGCAGCTAACCGCGGTTTCGTAACCAAGCGAAGTTGATGGTGCATCGGTTTATACTCATATTAGTTAACCATGAGTTTCTAACTATGCATTCTAACCGAGATTGGTGCACTCGGCCATAAGTTTGTGATCAATACTAGATTTTCTAAAATATTAATTGTGGCAAGCCGATGATCTGCTGAAACAAGCTTACTGGTATTTGGGTTTTTCACAGATTGTAAGAAGCAAATTGTGAAACCTCACGATTTCTTGGAGTATTGTTAAATTTTCATTTATAATTTAAATTAAAAGTAAAAAGTTCGATTACAGCGATAATTTGACTAGTATTTTTGTATAAGCTTTCATTATTCTCAAATGACTTACAAGCAAACGTTCTGATGGGGGCAGATAAAAAAGTTATTTTTTTTTTCTTCCACCATGTTAATAATCTCAAAAGAAGTGCTTATACAAATTTTGGCACTCGACCGCAATGACGAGGGCCGTAAAAAATAAGAGATATGCAGACAAATAGCGCAACAATTGCTGTATCTGCTTCAATAAATATTTGCATGCAATTGTGCTTTTTCCTATAAACGACCCCATGGAAAATCACTTTCTGGACGGCCTCATAATTGCAGTCGAGTGGCCAAAATTTGTATAAGCACTTCCTTTGATATTATTAACATGGTGGAAAAAAAATCACTTTTTTATCATCCTCCATCAGAACGTTTGCTTGTTAGTTTATTTGTATAGCACGCGTAACATTTTGGCACTCTTTTGGTGAGCTGTATTTTTTGACTATTAAAACAGCTGTTAATTCAATTTCATTATTTCCTGGAACATTTCTTTCTCTTAAGTTGAAGTATTTCTAGCCACCATACGTTGCCATATGCACTAGATGTGTCAAGTAACATCATGACGCATATCTAGTTTGACAGGCACGTGAACATGAAGTAGTGAGGACTTGGAGGAACGCGATTTCCTAGCAGAATTCCTCTCACACATCTTCTGAACATTATGAATGTCGTTATAAACTTGCTTGCAACCTGCCCCTTTTATTTCCCCGCTCCGCCTGTTTTTGCGTCCCGATGCACTATAACCTTTATCCAGAGCCAACTCCAACACAAACTCTTCCCTACATTTCTCTCTACATATGCAGAAAACTTTTTTCCATTATTTTCGTCACCCTTTTAGTGGTTTTCTCCCGGCACGTGAGCACAGCCATTTCCACGGTAGAGAAGCCTTCGTTCTGCAAATCTCACCAGATTATGCCGCGAGTCGGGTTTACTAGGCCATTCATATCGGCCTGACAGAAAACACACCGCCATTCACCTTAGAGGATTTCAAATCTCACTTCACACTGCCAGCACGCACGAGGTTTGTGTTATTACGGGATCAAAATAGTTGGATAGACTCGACGGGGTTGGAATGCTTTCATTTCGAGACGTCAAAAGAAACTTTTCCGTGCAATATGAACATCCCATTTTCCTTCCCTCGTCGAGAATCCAGTCGGTTATATTAAGCTTAATTCTGAGACATGAATATATTCTACGAGGAAGTCTAAATCGCTGCTATAGGTTTTTCGCAGTTTCTTTCACACTTACAATTCTTTACCTTGTAGAAAACATCATTTACCAGCTATAACAAACAATGACCTAGTGATTCTTTTGTGTTGACGTCATCGTAAAATGATGCTGTATTTTCAACTTGGGACGGATATTACAATATATTCGAATAAGAACTCAGGGGTTTGGAGTGGAAGCAAACAATGTATGAGAAGTTTTTCAGAGAGAAAAACAACTTCTTGAAACGCAAAGCACTCTCCGAGCTGGGAGATAAAAAAAATCCATCAAACTCAGCGAACTCCAGAGCGAAGTCGGGCAGATTGTGGCGCTCTCATCAAGTGCGGAGGAATTAAATGGCTCTAAAGAGTAGCGTTACAGATATTGGATGAGAAGACGGAGGATGAGACAAGGTCATAAACTCTTGAATTGCGCCACAATCATGGTTACGAAACTCACGAGTGACGTAATTCAGATCCCTTTTACCTCTAGAGCTCCGGAGATGACGTTACTAGAATACTCACAATTCTCAATACTTTACAAACTTCAAATTTCGCTTCGAACTTTCGTATTTAATGGCTTATTTTTTTACTTTATTCTTTTGCTGTAATGTTACTTCTCTGTATTAAAATTAATGGAACTATTATTGGCCTCTGTATGAGATCAAAGGGAATATTCTTGGCATTATTCTGAAATAATGTATTCATTGAATCCTTAGTAAAAAAAATACACATCATTTTTTGAAGTTGTAAACAATCAAAATAAATAGAAACAATAAAATTAATGTGTAATCTTCGAATTTCTTGTTACATTAAATGAAATAAATTTGGTATGCGATGGGCAGGGCATGTAGCACGTATGGGCGAATCCAGGAATGCATATAGAGTGTTAGTTGGGAGACCGGAGGAAAAAAGACCTTTGGGGAGGCCGAAACGTAGATGGGAGGATAATATTAAAATGGATTTGAGGGAGGTGGGATATGATGATAGGGACTGGATTAATCTTGCACAGGATAGGGACCGATGGCGGGCTTATGAGAGGGCGGCAATGAACCTTCGGGTTCCTTAAAAGCCATTTGTATGTATGTATATTGTAAGTAATTATGTTCATAATTCGCTTCAATGTCAAGGTAAGATCAGCACCTCGTCCTATGAAACGTATGTGACGAAAAGGAAAAAGGTTGTCATTAGGAAATAAATAATGTTTTGCAAATTCGTATTTTTAGTTGGTTATTTAACGACGCTGTATCTACTACTAGGAATTCGTAAATACAATGGAGCATATGTTCAGATATAAAAACAAATACAGTTTCATAGAATATCACTTCTTATAAAACGTGACATTGTGAATCCAATTACCGTAGGTTAATGAAGGCTTATAAATACTTAAAACATGAGTCTATTTTTTCCTTCCTGAGGAAGCCCGAAAACTTTCACCGCAGTCTGAGGCTTATTGTGCCGACCTCCTTATTGTGGGATGACTGTTGAAGTTCTTATGGCAGCATTTTTGTAAGTGCGTGATTCACTACTTGGTGCCAGCTTATCGATTCAGCTACGGCATCAAGTCTGAATGATTCTTCCTTTTGATATTCCGGAGACTCCTCACATCGATGGCATCTGTTCGCAAGTTGTGTACTACGTTTTGCTGCATCCTATATATTGACCTGAAGATCGCAGCAACTTAGATATCGCGATTCATCATGATGCTATCTGTGCGAGGGAGCTACGCAGCATTGGTGACTTCTGGTCTGCCGTAGTCCGCTATGATAGATCTGTCTCTCTCTGGAATCTATGCAGCTCCCCAGACAGATGACATCTGTAGGAGAATCACGACACAATGTCTGCTGGACCTCCTGGTCGACCTGAAACTATTGAAGGTGATAGATTAAGATGAAATGAACGAAGGCGAAATGAGTCCGAGGCCCAGCACCGAAAGATATTAAATAAAATAATCAAACAAAACAAATAAAATAATATATATAAACTTTACCTAGCAATAATTCTGCTTCAAGTGGTTGGGGGAAAATCTCGGATAACCCCAACCAGATAAATTGTCTCAAACAGGATTTGAACTTGGGGCCGCTCGCTTCACGGGCCGATATGCTAACCGTTACTCTACAGCGGTGGACACATGAGTCCATGTATGTATGTAGTTAATCCTCATCAAAATTAGAATAGAACGAGACAATACCAAATCATTGAAAGCGTGTAAAAATGAATATGATAACGATGATTATGTTGATGACGTAGGTACTTTGTAATACATGTTTTCAATAGGCTAATTTTAAAAGAACAAAACCCCTCTTTTATAAAAGGGGGGTTATAAGGGGGCCTTAATTAAATAAATGGAAATATCTCGCTTATTATTGATTTTTGTGAAAAATGTTACATAACAATAACTTCTTTAAAAATTATTTCCCATAAGTTTTATTCCAGGCACAATTTTGATAGGACTGATATTTAAGGATATAAAAGAGTTTTAAAATAACAACACAATCCTTTTTCACCGTCGCCACAGATTATAGCGTCGTTATTCCGTAACTCCTATGTGCAAAATATAAAATTTTTCAGTAGGAACAAAAAACAGATTTATTCATTCTATGGCAGTGGTACATAGAAGATCCTGAATTCTTACATTTCCGAAAGAAAGAAATATAATTATATATTGGAGATTGTATTATTTGCTGTATAACTATTTAAGTTGTTTAACAGAGCAAAAATCTGAAAATCGATGTCACATAGGAGTTATTGCAAGGAACGACGTCGATGGCTATAATGAAATAAAAACATTAATAATAAATAATATTTATTATTATTATTATTATTATTATTATTATTATTATTATTATTATTATTATTATTATTATTATTATTATTATTTAAGGCGGCCTTGACATTTATCAATATTAATGCACAGAGAATATTTGTGTGTTTGTATGAAGTAATCTCAGAAGCTAATTTGGATAATTCCTTCACTATTTGAAATTTGTAGTTTGTCTAGATGGATGTAATACTACATAATGAGGACTGAGGCAAGATGAAAATAGATCTTTAACCACAGATAACTTGATATTCTGTCGAAATATTGTATAACTTGATTATTGCAACTTTATTTGGTCCACATAAAATACTCTAATTTTATACACTTAAATTTCTTTTTGTTCACAGAACATAAAAGTTAAGAGTTTTGTCGTAAAGATAAGTATTTTTACTGGACCATACAGTCCATAATATATAAGGATTTTACCATAGATCTGAGTTATTTTAAAGGGTGTCACGAAATGGCGTTCCTGCGCTCATAATTTACCCATATTAGTTTCCTGTGTTTCTTAAAATAATATTTATGTAGGGTACCTCATTTTTTTATTTGCATAAAGAATCATATACAACCGAGCGAGTTGACTCAGACGGTAGCGTTTGAGACATGCATTTGGGAGGTCCCGGATACAAACCCCGTGGCCGACCAATATGACTGGGGTTTTCATGATTTCTCTTAGTCATAAACCAAATGCCGGATTGGAAAGATACATGCCAGGATTCATCACCGCCTCAATTACCAATACCAAAAACATTAATCAAACTCTATAATCAGTTACATGAACACAAGCCATCTACAACACACAACAGAAACAGAAACTTAACAAGAGTAAAAACGGCCTACTCATATAAACACACATTCTAAACACGCGACATGACCACAGATGTTAAGGCGTGAATAAAATAGACTTAACAAAAAAAAAAAGATGCACATTAAGGTTAACATAAAATTATCTTCGTACACAATCAACTCTATTAATTTGGAGTGATTTATTAAAGGATGCATTCAAGACTAATTTAGAAAAATGTTAAACGAATTAACCTTGCACCAAAAACGGATGTTCTCTGAACAAAATGATCATATTTTAATTATTTGCATGTAATAACAATTAAGAAACATGTTAAAGGAATTATCATTGCACCAAATGAGTGGCCTCTAGATCAAAATGATCGCATTTTAAATATTTAAATACAATTTAAATCAAGTAGCATATTAAACGATTTATCCTTCTATCAAACACGAATTTTCCCTGTTCCAGATGTCCTATTTTAATTATTTAATTACTTTATATTTATTTCTAACAAGTGCAGCGGAGCGCACGGATACGGCTAGTAATTAAATAATAATGATAATAAAATTATAATAATAATAAATAATATTTATTATTATTATCGTTATTACTATTATTATTATTATTATTATTATTATTATTATTATTATTATTATTATTATTATTACAGCTATCAATTATATTTATCACATTTACAGCTAATCCAATTTCATACTAAATTTCACAATAAAATAAAATAAATATGAAAAATGAAGAAAAATCACAGTGAAACATATACAGTATATACGGTACTTACTTACTTGGCTTTTAAGGAACCCGGGGGTTTATTGCCGTTCTCACATTGTCATCGGTCCCTATCCTGAGCAAGATTAATCCAGTTCCTATCATCATATTCCACTCCCTTAAATCCATTTTAATTTTTTCCTCCCGTCTAAGTCTCGGATTTGGCCTGGTTGGCGCAGTTGGTATAGTGATGGCCTTCTATGCCCCAGATTGCGGGTTCGACTCTTGGCCAGGTCGTTGGCATTTTAGTGTGCTTAAATGCGACAGGCTCATTTCAGTAGATTTACCAGCATGTAAAAGAACTCATGCGGGACAAAATTCCGGCACACCGGCGAAGCTGATATAACCTCGGCAGTTGCGAGCGTCGTTAAATAAAACATTAACATTTAACATTCTATGTCTCGGCCTCCCCAAATGTCTTTTTCCCTCCGGCCACCCAAATAACAATTTATATGTATTTCTGGATTCGCCAATACGCGCTACATGCCCTGCCCATTTCAAACGTCTGGATTTAATGTTCCTAATTATGTCAGGCGAAGAATACAATGGGTGCAGTTCTGCGTTGTGTAACTTTCTCCATTTTTCCTAAGCACCTTATTCTCAAACACCCTTAACCTCTGTTTCTCTCTCATAGTGAGAGTTCAAGTTTCACAACCATACAGATACAACCGGTAAATATAACCGTTTTATAAATTCTTTCAGCTTCTTGAGAGCAGATTGGATGACAAAAGCTTCTCAACCGAATAAAAACACTCATTTCCCATAGTTATTCTGCGTTTAATTTCGTCTCGAGTGTCATTTATATTTGTTACTGTTGCTCCCAGATATTTGAATCTTTCCCCTCTTGAAAAAATAAATTTCCAATTTTATATTTTCATTTCGTTCAAAGTTCTGGTCACGGGATATGGTCATATACTTTGCCTTTCGGAATTTACTTTCAAACCTATCTGTTTACGTTCTTCAAGTAAAATTCACGTGTTTTCCCTAACCGTTTGTATATTTTCTCCTAACGTATTCACGTCATCAGCAAGGACAAGAAGCTCATGTAACCCGTTCAATTCAAAACCCTGTCTGTTATCCTGGATTTTCCTAATTACATATTCTACAGCAAAGGTAAAAAGTAAATGTGATAGTTCATCTCCTTGCTTTAGCTCGGAGTGAATTGGAAAAGCATCCGACAGAAACTGACCTATACAGACTCAGCTGTATGTTTCACTGAGACACATTTTAATTAACGGAACTAGTCATATACAATATTTATGCTCGACCATGCCGAAATGTAGTAATTATACACCTGGTAGCAGACCTTTAATGCATGTCATTAAAATATTCCTACTCATTAAAGGTCAGGTCTTTCAGCCAATGACGACTCATGTTACAACTGTTCAGCCAATGACAGGTGAGCTTTCTACCATTATAAAACCGCAAGTATCGATTATTCTCGGATATGCAATCGAAAGAGAATTAGCGAAAAGTCACGGAGGCTGGAAATCCAATAATGTCGCAGAAGGTTATGTTCTGTTACTATAATAATTAGCGTTAATTGTAAATAATATTCAAATAAATTCAATTTGTCATCTCGTTTTTCAATGTCTAATTTAATTTCAATGTTATCTCTGTAGGTTCTTATGGCCTAGCAAGTTCAATGTGAATATCTGTTCCTCGGAAAAAATCAATACTTTCGCGTCTGCGCACATCTCACAACATACGGGACATTGGTCAAGGTAAGATGCAAAGAAAATTAATAATATCAAGTTAGAAATATGGTCGAGCATGAAAAGTCGTATAAAACTCGCCTATAATGGTAATTAAGAAACTCGTGTGAAAATTATGAAACTCGCTTGCGCTCGTTTCATAAATATCCATACTCGCTTCTTAATTACCTTCATTATAGGCTCGTTGCATAATGTACTATTAAAGAATTCAATTCAATCCCTTATCTAATGATCTGTCTACATTTCGTGGTGTATTGGCTAACATGACGAGTATAGAGATTATTCACTTCTGCGTTTTTGGTGTAAAATTCCAAGAAGATAAGAAATTAAATTAGTTATATTTTTGTCTTTCATTCATAAGATTATACGCCTACAAAATTTGTGACGATTTTATCCAACTCGAACGTTTTAAATATGATGTCTGTCTTCCCGTCCTTCATTCATTATAGAGTAGCGTACGTAGTCATAACACCAGTCACTTAGGCCTATTATTGATAATATTATAAAGTTATTGGTCTGGTCTATGTAACTACTTAAATCTTATAAAACGCTTCCGCGACTATTAAAAATTAATGTACGAAATA
The DNA here is from genome assembly GCF_040183065.1 of Periplaneta americana. NCBI lineage: Eukaryota > Metazoa > Arthropoda > Insecta > Blattodea > Blattidae > Periplaneta > Periplaneta americana. The sequence goes on from NC_091124.1 coordinate 103,303,233, forward strand.
TCCCTGCCCACTCGACTACAAGAAGTACCTGACAACAGACGTCATTGTTGTACGTAATGAATGGACCTCCAAAATGAGCCCTTTTCAGGGCTACATGATTTTCCCAAAATGTATTCACGAAATATACAAATGTGAATAGAAAAAGCTCCAATTACAAAGATATAATAATAATAATAATAATAATAATAATAATAATAATAATAAACAATCACGGTCGGAGATCCCAATTAAAATATTTTCTTGCCACGCTAACGCGATACCATTCAGCTATCAAGGAGATGCGGAGTGCATGAATATATCGTTGAAGTTGGGAGGCATATTTACTATTATCTCTAACATCTATATTCCAATAAACAATATTTAGGCCGACAACTCTACCATTGGAGATCATTAAAAAAATTAACACGGCCGGTTAGTTTATGTTTCCGTGAATGTACGTAAATCCTTATAAATACTGTCATTCAGAACATTTTTACAGTTGTGCCAACAATTGCTAATCTGGCGTCCACGTCGTGATTCCTTGGAATTGCATTTAATAAAAAATGTAGGAAACGAAAGTGTGCGAAAGCGAGTTTCCAGAGCCTACGTTTTGGAACTTTCAGCGAGAGCAGTGTTTCTGGAAATTTACAGAAGCACGACCGCCTAAAATTTCAAAAGTATAAAAATAATTACTAAATTTCGACCTCCTTGCAAAAATTTAATAACAATAATAACAAAATCTGTGATATCAGCGACTAGTTGACACTATTTAGCTGTCCTGTTACCGATTTGTTCGAATAAATTGAAATATTTACTTTCGAGTTGCCGAATGACGGTTTTATTCACATTTTTGATATTTTGTAATTTCTGTGCTAATTGAAGTTTCAGCTTTACTAAGAGCTCAATAAAAATTATCGACGATTTTTTTTCTCCACTTAGCAATATAAAATGGATAAATTTTTAGTGAGACATCTACAACAGTTAAATCGGGAACTAAAAACAGATCGTACAATCGCAGTTATTTCAAACTTGATTTATTGCATCGGATGTTAAGGGTATATGTACGTGAACGACCACAAATATTACCAGAAATTGGAGGCTCTAAATTTCTAAAATTTTATAAAGAAATGAACTCACAACTGGACAAAAATTACCAGGTACCACAACAAGACTTATTAGATCTTAAATATCTGATAAAAGTATAAAAAGGTTACTAATAATAGTTTTTAGAATTGACTTTTTACTTTGAATTACATTTTATAATATTTGAAAATTTTTATACATATTATTTCGTAACTCCGCAATCATTAAAGATAGAATTCTGAAATGTTGTACTCTGATTTAACATGTATCTGTGCAAACGGTAGACTACAATTATGCCCATTTCTTTGAAAATAGAAAAATTAGGTCAGAAAAATATTACGTAAATTTTAATATATTTTGTACGGGAGAAATAAAAAATTAACTGTATTAAAATAAACAAATCTACATGTCTTAGAGTAGTCTACTTTTCAGAAATAACTGTTCATTACATGCAGGATAAATATTAAAGGTGTCAGAGAGACCATAATAATGTTATGGATACAAAATGATGTAACTGCAGAATTTCTTTGTTTTTTTTTTTCATACTTTGATAAAACAGGTTTGAAAAATATTATTAGTAATATTTTTTTATAATTTTATTAGATATTTAAGTTCTAGTAAGTCTTGTTGTGGTACCTTGTAAATTTTGTCCAATTGTGAGTTCATTTTCTTATAAAATTTCTAGAAATTTAGAGCCTGCATTTTCTGATAATATTTGTGGTCGTTCACGTACATTATACCCTTAAGCTAAACTGTGTTGTTTCTTTGAAGTCCTATCCATAAGGTGGCCAGACGTCCCGTATTAGCCGGGACAGCCCCTTTTTCAGTTTCTGTTACGTATTTTATGAAGGTAAAACAGGACGCCAAAATGTCCCTTTTTTGTGGCAATGACTTACCGGCATAAAACGCCGTTAACTATAGTTCTCAAAAATGTAAAATGTACTGTTTTGCATAAGTTTCATGAAAAATTTAATGATACTAACAACTGACAAAGCAAAGCGCTGTTTATATTATGGGTATACAATACATATACACCTGAAACCGTGTGGAGACTTCGCTTGGGAAAGTACAGTTGTCGACAATTGAAGGATTCAGAGCCATATTGGGCCAAACGCCATTTATTTAAAACGAAGAAAGCAAGGGTTAAAGTTAAGTAAATACCATAGTTTAATGAAGATTGTCATATCATTTAGTTTTAATGTGTATAATTTATATTACTTGCTATATGTTTCCATTGAAATATGGTAATAACTTCATTTTAACCCTTGTTTTCTACGGATTTAGTAAATGGCGCTTGGCCCACTATGGTTCTGAACCCTTCAATTGAACTGCACTGCTCTGCGCTCGCTATGGTAAGACGATTCCAAATAATCATTTTTAATCACTCTGTTTGATGTAAACGCCGCTAACAATAACGAAAACTGTAAACGCATATGCTTCAGTCAAAAGAAATTCATTACAGTTGTGACTATCTGTACTAATTATCGCCGCGCTCTCATTGTTAACATTCGGCAGGCCTTTGAGCGGCCTCGTGCATAACATTCGGCAGGTCTTTGAAATTTAATTGTATTTTTGATTTCAATTTCTTATGTCGCCGCTCCCATCACTCGCCTCAATTTCAATAATGCAACCAATAACCTGCTTCCATTATTAAATGACACCTACTTGTCTAATCCACGTGGCCTAAAACCGAGGTTACAATGTTTTGTGTTGAGGACGAACATTAAGGTATGTGATAAAAATTATTATTAACAGTTAAGACAAACAAACTAGTGCTTATTCTTATCGAGGAAGTAGACGTGAAAACTGACGCTTAGAGTGAAACCTACAAAGCAACAATCGGTCAGCAAAATTATATTTTACAAGCACACCGCACGTTATTGTATGATGCCGACATGTTAAGCTTGAGGCCGCGGCGATAATAACTGAGTTGCTTTTCTTATATTCCAATCTTTAGATCTGTGTTTTACTTTCTTTTTTCCATTGTAATATTTTCATATTGTTTGGGTTCGATTTTGTTACGCTGTTATTTTTTGTAATATGTTAGTATTCTGTTCTTTAAAATTTTGTTAAATTTCACTGCTTGTATACATTGTGACCTCGTAGAGTGTAAGAGAAGGCCCTATGGCCTTAACTCTGCCAGTATAAATAAATAAGTAATTATATTTTTATTATTATTACTATTTTATATGATTCCATTCTTCATTTATGATTCCATTATTTCATTTGTAATTATCATTTTAATTAATTGCCATTAATTTAATTATTTCTTTGTACTTTTATTGTAAATTATTGCTAATGTTTTTGTTATATTGTTTGTGCTGAACTATAATTGGTCTCTGGCTGTTGTACAGCACATTAAATATAAATAAATAAATAAATATTATTATTATTATTATTATTATTATTATTATTATTATTATTATTATTATTACTATTTTATATGATTCCATTCTTCATTTATGATTCCATTATTTCATTTGTAATTATCATTTTAATTAATTGCCATTAATTTAATTATTTCTTTGTACTTTTATTGTAAATTATTGCTAATGTTTTTGGTATATTGTTTGTGCTGAACTGTAATTGGTCTCTGGCTGTTGTACAGCACATTAAATATAAATAAATAAATAAATATTATTATTATTATTATTATTATTATTATTATTTAACGTAGATAGTAATTTCTATAATTTTTAAGTATATATTTATTTCCCTATTTTAATAAAATAAATACATAATTATATATTTACACATTTCATACATTTTTAGTCCATATAAATCCGTTCCTTGATTATAATCACAAATTCAACTACGAATACTGGCAAGTAGGAGACTTTGCAGCTGATCATTGTCTTACTATGACATTGTGCAGATTTCCAGTCACTGACGTGATACTAACAACTGTGCCTCGGAATCGATAGCGATCGGGATTATTCGGTCTCAGAGCGTGGTGAGTGAATTGGGCGCTGGTAAACCGCGCACCAGTCATGAGCTCGGCGGAGTCTGTTCTAAGCCGCCGCAGCCCGCAGCTAGCGAACCGCCGCGCCGCCGCGGGATTACGTTGCCACGGGAAGAAAGGCCCCGTGGGTCGAGGAATTAGCATTAACGTGTGCTGGTTATCGCCTCCAGCTCCGAGTCGTCTCCTTCTCGCATGACACCAGTCAAAATTTTATCAATTTTGTAACCCTAATTCACATTATATTATGGTGGTCAATTTCCATACCTTTACACCAGACCATAGTTTCATAGTTTTATCGTTAAATGTGTTTAATTATTTATTTCACTATGATTTCCGTGAAAAATGACTCCACATGAATTCATTCTGACAGGCGTTTAAAATTATATCATGAAGTAACTACCTACAGATTAAATGTTTTAAAATAATAACTACTGAAATACATGGTTCTAACTTCCAATAGAAATGCTGTTAGAAATTATCCCCGAGACATTTTTTTTTTCTGAAAACGAGTGTTCAGTAGTCCACAACTTAGTTGGATCCCATCTGGATGAAAAAGCAAATTTCAAGGTCAAACTTTAGATGCGGGTGCATGAAATAGACCACATCAACATAGTTTAATTACTTTCTGTTGGCAAGAAAGCTAGCAGTCATACCTTTGAAACAGAAGCAAGCAGTAAGTTCAAACTCATTTATCTTTGCGTCTATAACATTGTATTATAACATTATCATAGCTATGGAGTGAAAAACACACCCTATTTTAACGTTGTTTCACTTCTTCTTCTTCTTCTTCTTCTTCTTCTTCTTCTTCTTCTTCGGCTTTTTCCCACTTATAGGTTCGCCGTCTTCAGTTTCTATATATATCTATCGTTCCAATCTCCTTCTTCCAAATTCCTGTCGTCCATTATTGCTCTGACATGGGTTTTCCATTTCAATTTTGGTCTACCACGTTTATTTTTTCCTGCGGGTGACCATTGATATTTATATTTTGGTCATCTTTCGTTGCCCATTCTTTGTACATGTCCATACCATTTCAGAGTTTGATTTTCTATTCTCTTAACAACAGATGTGGTGACGTTCATTTCTTTCCAAAGAAGTCCATTTCTAATTTTATCCTGTCTTGATAAGACTTCTCCTAAGATAGTCGAATTCAACTGTGTTTTTTTTTCCCCCCATGGACCAAGTTTCACTTCCAAATGATAAAATATTCTGTATTATACTCTTGTAGATTTTAATTTTAGTTTCTTTTGTAATATTTTTATTCCAGATTATTCCATGTAAAGTCTTGGTAGAATTTTTTGCCAAGGCAATTTTATTTTGAATATCTCTATCACATGTACCTGTATTTGTGATTATTGATCCAAGATATTAAAAGGATTCACATTTTTTAATTTTTCCTGTTTCAAGTATGAGGTCACCCACATCTTTTCCTAAACACATATATTCTGTTTTCTGTAGATTTATGTTTAGTTCCCATTTTCTATATTCTTCCATTAGCTTATTTACCATATATATAATATCATCTTCATCCCCCGCAAATATCACCTGGTCATCGGCGAATAATAATGAATGTAGTGTTTTATCTTCTATAGGAATACCCATTTCAGAGCATTTCTTGTACCATAGGTTAAGAGCCTGAACTATATAAATATTAAAAAGAACTGGTGATAAACTGCATCCTTGCTTAAGGCCTTTATTCAATCTGATTTCCTCTTTCAATTTGTTCTGTATTTTTATTTTGGCTTTTGTATTACTATACATTTTCCTAACAATATTAATCTATTTATCATGTATATTCATATTTCTCATTGCCGTCCACAATAATTGTCGAGGAACACTATCATATGCCTTTTCTAAATCAATGAAAGTCATATGTAGTTCTCCATTTTTAATAGGATCTTCTCCTGTAATTGCCTAATACAGAATATATTATCAATACATGACCTTCCACATCGAAATCCACTTTGTTCCTCTCTTAATCGGCCTAGTGTCTCTTTGAGTTTAAAATTTATGATTTTACTAAAAACCCTTGCTGTTGAAGCTAAAACACTTATACCTCTATAGTTGGAGCACAGTTTTTTTTATCACTTTTCTTAAAAATAGGGGTAATATATGATACGTTGTTTCACTTAATTTAGGATTAATTCCTTCTCATAATTAAGCTATTTTCAATTTTGATAGGGTAGGTGGCAGAACCTCTTTATATAAATCAATAACTCATGATATTTCATATTATTTTACTCGTTTTCCAACTATTCCATAATAAAACACATTATTTTAAATCCACTCTATAAACCATACCTACACAAACAGCGCTCAACGAGCCCGCGGGCTCCTTCGGAGCGGAAGAGCTGTGTTTACCGCTCGCTGAAACGGAGAGGAAGATACGTAAGAATGACATAGACTTGCTATAGGTAGAGGAGAGGGAAACGACCACTCAGCTACCTAGTGGAGTGCAGTGTGTAGGCCTATTCTCAGTAACTGTTTCATGTTGCTTACCTACTGCCACAGTACAGTATGCAGGAATCTAAAAGACGGAACATAACATTTAACAATTAACGATTTACAGCTCGAACTTATTGATCTTCAATGTGACCTAAGGGCTAAAGATCGTTTGAATAATACTACTAGCGTGGTTGAGTTTTACAAGACTATACATTAGCAACAATATCCACGACTACACAGGCTGGTGTGAAAATGAATGCTTTGTTTGGCTCAATATTTATATTTGTGTGCAACTGTTTTCTATAATCAACTTTAATAAAGGCAGACATCGAACATCTGTAACTGATGTTTCATTACGATCAGTAGGCTACTGTTCCTTTCAGCTGCCAACAGCATAAAATCTCGTTTTGATATAGTGATAAATAAAAATATAACAAAATGATATTTTACATTTAAGTAGCTATAGAATTGCTATTATTTCTGTAAAATAAATATTTCTTTATTAATTAATAATAGTCCAAGATAGTTTCGCAAACACTTAACGGGAATTCATTTCATAAACACTCGTAATAGTACTTCCTTTTGTATATATTTTGTACGAGATCACACCTTCTTCCAGTCCATCTTTATACAGAGCGCAGCTAATATCTGCATTCCGCTCATGAGCTGTGAGCCGGCTCGGAGAGCGCAAACCATGTGCAGGCCTGCTGAAAACGTAGGAGAAAAACAACTGCCTTCGAATTACAACAGAAAAATCATGTATGTTTCTTATATTATACGATTCCTTTCGACAAAATGACCACGCTTTCAGATGTATTGTTTGATAATACTGCATGAGCGTGACAAGTCACTATATTATAAAAGCACTGCTTTCAAACTAGCTTTTGACAAGTCAAGAAAAGACACAATATTTATGTGTTAAGATTATTTCAGCTCCTTCGTCAGTCTTTTTACGTCTTTGCAAATAGAGAGTGTCCACATGAAGTCTTAGAACTTCAGATATAAATAAATAAGTATTGAGGCATAATATCAAGATAAGGTTTCCTGTATGTTGATCAGAAATTGTCCAAGTTTTTATGAGAATTTTGTCGGATTGTTGAAATGCGCTTTTTTGTTTGCAGGTGTGAATTTTTGTGAAATATGACACTGAAGGAGATGTGTACACCTCATGCGATGACACAATGTCTATTCTTGTTTATCGAGACACGATGAAATACACAAGTGCAACGTCATGACAGGGCCCAAAAGGAAAGAGAGCCGCCATCACGGCCAACAATCCGAGAGTGGTACTGAAAATTTATGGAGACTGGGAGTATGCTGTGGCAAAAGGACAGTAGGTGACGAAACACAAATGAGGAGAACATTGAACGTGTGCTGGGTGCATTTTTCCGAAGTCCTAGCAAGTCCATTTGCAGTGCCGTCAGGAAACTGAATTTGCCGCATTCGACTGTCTACATAGTCCTTCACAAGGATTTGTTTGCGTACAAAGTTCAGCTAGTGCAAGCTCTTCAACCATATGATCTTCCACGCTGGACAGCATTTACTGTCGGTATGCAGGTTAAAATTGAGGAAGATATTCTTTGGACAAATGCACCTAGCACACGTTCAATGATCTCCAAACTAGTGTTTTGCTGCCCACTGTTCTTCTTCCGTAACAAACTCGCAACTACATAAATTTTCGGTACCACTTTCCAATTGTTGGCCGTGATGGTGTCTCTCTTCCATATTTGGTCTCAACGTGACATTGCACCTGTGTATCTCATCTTGTCTCGACAAACCAGGAATACACATTGTGTCATCTCCTGAGGTGTCCATATCTCCTTCAGTGTCAGATTTCAACAAAATTCATACCTGCAACCAAAATACTCATTTTAACAATGCAACAAAATTCCCATAAAATATTTGACAGTTTCTGATTAACATGCAGAAATCCGCATTCAGATATCTTGTCTCAATAATTTATTTACATATGAAGTTGTAAAAGTTTCAAGTAGACATTCTCTATAACTATATCCTGTATTGTATAATCTGTTGAAAAATGCTAGTAATGTTGCTGTCTCTAAATTCTGAGGCACTAGTTTCAAATTACATTTCTGTGAAACGATCTCTCTGCTGGATTCCCGTACATTTTTTCCAAACTGTAATTCCCAATGACAATTTTTCCCAATGTCTTTTTCCAAAGATATGTAACCCAAACTGCAATTTCCCAAGACTAAAGTTCTCAATTCTTAAATTGGCCACTTTTTCCAAAAGACACTTACATTTGCATTCCCAAAAAATTCAAACAACACACAATTTGCCAACATTGTTTACTTAGAAATTAAAGATGATCAGTTACAAACAGTAGTTGTGACCAATGGATCTTAGATAATTCAGAGTTCTGTTATCTTCTTTGTACTGATTGTAATCATCACACACGATATTTCTTATTCTTTCGTTCATACGAACGCACTTTTGCTATGGCTTTGTCTTAACAGACTGACCTAGTGACAGTTGAGCAATGGATGCTTCGGTGTCTGCCTGTTCCTTTTGAATCTCTCCAGCTAGTGTTACCTTATAACAGTTTGGGATTTCCTCTATATCTCCTAATTTAACTGGTTCTATAGGCAGTTCCCGTCCCCTAACACGGCGTAAAGATTTCTTGAGATTTTCTCTATCTCGTTGCTGGTTTAAAAGTCCCCATTCAACTGTTGAAAGTTCTGTACGAAGAATTTGTGCAGGAGGTTTTTCTGGATATTTAGTTGCAATTCTTTTCATTTGTTGAGCCACCAATTCTGTATTGATCTTTTCTTGGTTTGGAGCATGAGAATGAATACTTTCTTTCATTATAGTAATTTGTTCTTCAACCTGTTTTGTAACTGCAATAGCTCTGCATTCCTGTCTTCGAGAGCAATACTGGTAATCTTTGTTATTTTTGCATATATCCTATTGTACACGTGTCCATTAAGTAGTAATTTCTTTCCTCCTGCAGATGAAATTACAATCTGTACCATAATTATACTGGAATTTTGTATTATACTACACCTAAATAATATTGTCATGGATACACACTACAATATATAGGCTTACGTGAAAAAAATGGATTGGCAGAAATGGTCATTGGGAAAATTGTTCTTTGTGCAAATGCTTTGGAACAAATGGTAATTGGGCTAATGCATAACTGGAACTATCAGATTGGGAAAAATTGTTTGGTAAAACTGTCCGGGAACGGTTTGCTGTTTTAAAATAATAATATTTTGAAATGATTTGTTAAATTCTTCTTGCTTCATCAAATGTAGAGTTTCTTGTTTCTCGGATGTTAATGAAATCGTCTCACCACTATCAGTTAATAATGAACATCCTAAATCTTTGCCTGTAGGTAAGTCAGCGATGAGATAGTCTTTATCGTACGGGCTTTACAATACACGGAATTTCCCTCCCCCAAAATAATAAATAAATATTAAGTGATTTCTTCCTTAGGAAAAACTGCGATTTTAAGGGACAAAAATAACAAAGAAGAAGGGGGTATATGGGAACATTGAATTTCCCACCTCAACATATAATTTTCAATAAGTTGTCGGTACTGACAGCAGAAGTCTGTCCTTCAGATGTATTGGCTGCCAATTTTTTTCTATTTAATTTATAGGTTTGAACGCAAAGGATGAACTTGTTTCGAAGTGCTTAGAAAGCATTTTTTTTATAGAATCTCGTAAGTATATTCTGAAAACATGAACGCTTCAGAGGCGAGTTTCAAATGAATTTATTGTTCGAAAATTATTCTAGATCCCTAGTATTTATTTCTTGTTCCTTTTAATGAATGGTCGTAATTGATAGGGTTATGTGGGGTAAATTTAAACAGTTCATTAGGATAACATTCGAATAGTGTTCAAAACTGCCTCACAACATTAATTTAACAATACTGTGAAAAAAGTTTTAAAAGTTTTATAGGCCTACAACGATATCAATGACATATTTATCTTGTTTTTAGGGCACAAAATTATTTAGACACCAGTCAGTTACTTACAAATTTATTCGTGGTGTCAGGGAATTTTACTACTTTAATACAAAATTATCTATCTCGTCACGAAATTGAATAAATTACTGAACAATTCAATGACATGAAAATTGTCTCAATGTTCACCACACTAATGAATTGACTGCGAGTTTTGAAATACACAATCAATTATCTCAAAAGTTTGTTTAATATGTTGCAACTTGTGAAAACACAAGTTATTTCTACATAAAAAATCCAAGTCTCAAACATCAGGTAAAGTTAATTAATATTCAGAAAAACACAAATTATTAAATTTTACTAGCATTTACGACAGAAATTCTCATATAATCCTTAGATTATAAATTAATTGTGAAATATAAAAATTAATATTTCACTGTGGTAAGTGAACGTGTATTCTATGGCTTTAATGCTATATGTAAACCACTGTCATATGTTAATCATTTTTCTTGAGTATAGTTTTTTATTTCCAGCGAGATGTTTAGTGTTTGGTGGAGGACTGGCAAAACTACGGGACAAAATAGATTGTGTGATTTTATCTAGGCTTTATATGAATTATTTGGCTAAAAGGAAACTGAAAGATGCAGTGGAAGAAATGATGAACGGTAGAAAAATTCGGAAAAGAAAAAGATATCAGATGATAGACAACATTAAAATATATGGATCATATGAGGAGACTAAGAGGAAGCGGAAAATAGGGAAGATTTCGTAATGCTGGGTTTGCAGTGAATGATGTGTGCTTTGGTAGAAAACTATGAATGAATGAATTAAAGAATTTCCACGTGAATGATTTCCAGATTTCCAAGGGTAACAGTCGGCGGAATAATGTTATAAAGCGACTACATTATAAATTAAAGACGAATGATTCAATACATTTCCACGGCTAGAATCTGGCGACTAACTTTTCGAAAACAAACTTGAATATGAAAGAGATGTTTTAAATTCGACAAGGAAGCTTTCTGAGAATTTGTAAGGGTAGCATTGATTCTCAAACTCCTCTGCCGGCTCCTTCTCGCTCATCCACTTGCTTAAGAAACCACATTAACCGCGGTTGTACGGCAACTTCTCGTACATGTGTGTTAAGCAGGAAGCCTCAACAAACATGTCAGGCATAAGAACCTTTGATGTGAAACTCAGATCTACAAACAAGAACGAATGTGCGGTGTTTTACTGGATACAGAAGCGATTGTAACTTGAGAACTCTTGATGTCCACGTACAGGCAGACAACTCAAGAAATGAGGTGAGACAACGATTTTATTTTACTTTAGGTGGCACATAGTCCCACGTTTCAAACTTGTAGTTATAATAATTAATTAAAACTATTTCGTATAATAATGAACTGTTACTTAAACCATAAACAATTGTTACACTTCATAGTACAGGGACATTAATTTATTTTTACTAACATTTCTATTATTAACCTGGCTATAACTTTGGATTAACGGTTGAGAACCGCAAACACCGTCTGCTACCCTCTTCCACGACTGGAGTTCGATGATACAGGCGTAAAATACAAACAAATCACTTTACTAGGTATAGGAGAGAAGAAAAACAGTTCATCCATTTACGTAAAGTAGGAAATATCGCGATTTTCAATTTTATAATTTTCATTATAGGTTTTTGTTTATTCAAAATTCTGTACTGTATTAACAATAAGTGTTTTTACTAAGGAACTGAGCTATCTATTCGGGCATATTCATTATGCAGTGTATATTATACTGTCTACAGCACATTAGTGTACAATATACAGAAGAAGTTAAATTGAAAAATTATGGTAATGTGGATATTAAAACACATTTTTGAAAATGGTGACCGTTCATTTCGATACAAGCTTCAGTCCTTTTGTGCATATTATGGCACTATAGACTATTGTACCTAATTCCAATTACCGGTTTCGGCCTTCGTACTAGTAACTCATGTTGAAATAATTCTGTATCTACTCCATAAAAGAGTACCTTAAGTACTGTAAATTCAATCTTCACTTCTGCCCGATCCGAAAAGATAAAATTACTCAGACATGCTACCTACTGTCCGTCCAAGTGGTTATATCGCAGGGTCGAAGAAAGGGGAGAAATCACGTGACACTTAATTACTTCACGAGGCCATTTTATTTAAGTTATTTTAAAGAGTTGTATAATATTACTTAGACGTCCAATTCCTAAGAGAAAATTAATGTTTTCAGAAAAGAGCTAAGACAGCCCAGCCACTACCCTTTCCAGTGGGGCGAGCAGAAGCGAGTGGGGGAAACCGGGATGCGATGTAAGCAAACGGACGACAGTACCTGTGAGAAAATATGATTCAATATTGAAAGTTCTTTCGTTACTGGAAAACGTGAACATATTTCTGGAACGTACTATACTCACTAACTTAGTATGCTTACTATGACCACATACGCGGCCTTGCTTCTGTGTGGAGAACGGTTGGAAGTTTACTAGTAGAGGAAATGGGAGTGAAGTACATTAAAAAATTCAGGTACAATAAAAATTGAAGTAAAAATAAAGTGATGTCCCTGTACATAATTTTCATTCAATTAATGATGAAGTTATCAGTAATTTGACAACTATGATAACAGCTTGATTTTGTAAGGTTTTGTATTTTCAAAATACGATACAATATCATTTTCGCGTGGTCCGCTATTCACTAATTAATATTCCAGAATGCTACCGACTTGTAAACTTAAATGTTTGTTTAGTACAACAGTGTATAAATAAAAATGTAACAATGTCAATAAACTTATTTTCTTATACTTGAACAACATATTTGTGAAGAGGACTGAAAATATAATTTATCTCTTAATAGGGTAAACATTGGTAATTTCGTGGCAGTGGTTATCTCGTGATACTTTTTCTTTGCTCTTTCGTGAACTAACCAATGATGTTACGAGATTCAAATTTCCGCCAAGGGATTGCGTATGTTGTCCAGTTTCCTGAAACATACAGCTACGCTTTATGTGACTATTGTAGCTGCTTCTGTGACCTTTTATGTTTGGAGAGAGCAAGTTAGCGTCGACTTCTCAAGCGTACAAATTTTGTGGATGTTTGTAATTACATTACAGACTTATTACTAAAGGTAAGCATATGATATTTGGTACAAAGATTTATTATTTCTTAATGAAATTTTAGGAAATGTTTTTGGAATTTTAGATGCAGCTCTAGTTGCCATATAGGCTTGGCTTTACTGATAGAAATCTTAGCTGTTTGAGGCGAAATTTTGTTGTGTATTAAGCGTTTCATTTTATACTATTTTAAAAATTGTATTACAATAGGAATTTTAGAAATCTGCAGATAAGTTGTGATAACAAAAAAGAAAAGGGGGACGCAATGGGTTCAGTGTCGCTTCTGTTTGATTTGTTATCATGCTAAGTGTCAATGATAAGTGCTAGATGACTTACTTGCAAGAATTGTGACAGAAGATGAAACATGGCTCCACCATTTTGGACCGGAGACAGAGGCAGACAATGAAGTGGCATCATGCAAATTCACCAAAGAAATACACATTCAAAAGTGCACCTTCGGCAGGAAACGTTATGGCTACTGTGTTTTTCGATTCAGAAGACTCTTCCTTGTGGACATCATGCCATACGGAACCACCATTATTTCTGACGCGTATGTGGCAACTCTCAAGGAACTTCAAGCTCGACTGAGTCGTGTTCGACGACATCGGGAGAAGCAGGATGTTCTGCTATTGCACGAAAACGCACAGCCATACGTCACTCACAAGACCACAGACCAGATCAGAAAATTCGGATAGACAACACTGAAACAACCGCCTTATAGTCCTAAACTGGCACCGTGCGATTACCATCTCTTTGGTAAACTGAAGGATCCCTTCGCGGAACGAGGTTAGAAGATGACTCCCTTGTGCACGCTGCTAAAGAGTGGCTCAGACGTGTTGGTCCAGACTTTTACCGTGCTGGTCTACAGGCCCTCGTTCCTAGGTTACGTAAGGCAGTTGAAAGGGACGGGGATTATGTGGAAAAGTGACATTTTGTTCCTTAAGGATGTATCTACATTCTGTGAAAATAGCAAAGCCGCAGGATAAAAATATAATTTTTAAACAAACATTTTGCATTACTTTTGGAGTTACCCTAGTAATATAGGCTATAGTAAAGTCCGTAATAAAAGTGTTCACCCTTTCAGGGCAAAGAAGATCCCTTTTCAATTTCAATTTTTACTTTGATTTCATTCTTATTATGTGTTGATATGTATTTCTATGCTTTCTTGCTATGAATATTAGACAGAATTACTATGTTTGACGTCTTGTAACAGTAAATGATAATTTCATTTGGCTTTAATGCATTTTTACACAATTCTTCTAACTCTCACGAAATTATTAATGTAATATCATGAATTTACCAAGGTTATCACGAAATAACCAACCTTTTAGCTTAAGTTGCAAAAGTGGTTTTTGGCACTTGTTCAGGAACGTGTTCAATCTTTTATGTATCAAGATTTGTAGTGCACATTATCGTCTTTTAGATGAAAAAATCGGAATAAGGATATATTTACACATTTGCATTTTAAATTAATTTTCATAAAATTATCAAGAAATTATCAATGTTTACCCTATACTGGATAGCTGTAACCATAGATCGTTTCCCTCCGCTGCAGGAAATTATTAAATTATATAATAGAATACAATTTATTGTTTTTCGTACAATACAATTCTTTGTAAACAATCACTAATGATATGAAGAAAATATTCTGTTTTATAAAGCAACGAAATTAAAATGTGACATGTCAAGAGTCCTGTACACTTATAACTAGTAATAATTTTAAATAATTTTTGTCTGAACACAATTACCGCTAAATAAAAAAACGCAGTGCGCGTTATTTAGATGAAGCACACATTTTATTTGGAAAACATATTCTTTAGCTTTGACGAAATTGCAATTTATTTATCTGTTTAATGCAGGTACAGAGCCGTCTGGTATCAACTATTTTACTTCACTTACTCTGAAAATGCAAAAGAATTAGTTTAGCAATCAATAGAAGGAGACAAATTTAATCGATGGAAATGAAGAAAAATGGATGAAAAATATAAAGACATCTTCTGGGACTAGACAAAAGATTATTTCAGAGTATATTTTGGAAACGGGAGAAGAGATTGGAGTGAGTGAATTACATCAAAGATTATTGAACGGAGAAATGCAAACAAGCTGGTAAGCAGAAACATGACTCGAGGTATTACGCGTATGAATTTGTGAGGACATCAGAAATTACAGCGACACACGCGAGGAAGAGTAACAAGAGTGACATAAGAAACATGGCTGCTATGAAGGAGATGAGTGGAGATAAGAAGCTGATAAACGAATCGGAACACGTTATAAGGGGGATTAAGGCGGGTAAAAAGGGCGTGTTGAGTGGAAGACAAGACTCGACAAGTATAAGTGAAGAAAAAGGTGCAGAAAGTGTGAATGCAGTAGCAGAACAAATAGTGATGGAAAAAATTTGTAACAATGTAAAGAGAATATAAATAGCAATAGAGACATAAATATGGTGGAAGTGAACAGTACTGAAAGGATTGAACCAGAGACTGGAAAATGTTAATGGATGATATGTGGGAAAAAATGGATATACTAGTAATGAGATAAGAAAGGGTTGGATGTGGAGATACAGAGAATAAGATGAATGTTTTGAAACCTAGTAAATGGAAATAGTGTTATGATAGTTAAGAGTAAAGGGGGATAGGGTAATATAGTAAACAGTAAAGGGGAATAGTATTAATATAGGTGGTAAAGAGCAAATGGGAATAGCATTAATATAGTAAAGAATAAAGTGGTATAGTGTTAATATAGTAAAGAGTAAAGGGGAACAGTGTTATTATAGTAAAGAGTGAAGGAAATAGTGTTAACCCTAGCAATACCAACGGGGGGTTACTTTATGTCCACCTTATCCAAAATTTATATTTTCAATATCTAACTGATATCTTAAAAATACGAAAATACTATTTATTGTCAGTTATGAATCTTTCTATCTTACTGTGTTATTGTTTAATAGTTTTCTCTGATAGTTTTACCAAAACACGAAAATATGTCAAGGTGGACAAAAAATATCCCCCCCTTAGTAACCGGTGTAACCCATAATACGAGGTTTCACGTTATTTCAACTATTTAAAGAATGCTTCAGGACTCATGGACAATATAATTTTTGTGGTTTTGTATTACTACACATATAATGCACCAACAATGGACATATTTATTTTTTTTTTTGTTACGCTCCTACTGTCCCTACAATGGGCATATTTGGTCTTTCTATTTTTGTTACACCAGATTGGTCTGATGAAGCGGTGTGATATTTATGTATCCTATTTGTTTGCGACAATTACATTTGTTGTTCAGTCTACTAGCAATGAATCGAAAGACCACAGAAGAGTTATTGGAAGAATCTACAGATTCCGAAACTGAAATTGAACATGATGATGATGATGGTGATGATGATGATGATGATGATGATGATGAAGTAGTGAGTGAACCTGAAGACCAGTGTATCATGCGTGACGAAGTGGACGAAGATGAAATGGAATCCAGTTCTGAAGATGACCCTGATAACTTATCTGAAATTGAAATCAGTGATAAATATTTTACTAGTACTGGAAGAGTTTACGTTTCCAAACCACCTCGAATATCAAGACGAGCTGCACAGAATATTGTGAAAGAACGTGAAGGACTACGAAGTGAAGGTAAAGTGGCCACAATAATAGAGTCGTTTGAAAAGTTCTTTACTCCGGAAATTGTAGACAGCATTATAAAGTATTCTAATGAAGAAGCGATTAGGCAGAAAGTACCAGGAACAAGCAGACTTGGATTCCTTGCTTATAGAGGGCTTCTTATCTTTATGGGCAAAGAAAGTGATAGCAAGACGGCAGTTACAGATCTTTGGTCCAATATTTCTGGAAGATTTGTTTATACTGCTACTATGAGCCGAACTAGATTCCAGCAGCTAACTAAAATAATAAGATTCGATGACAAAACCACACGAAATGAACGCAGGGAGTTTGATAAATTTGCCGCAATGCGTGAAGTATTCGACAAAATGAACTCAGTTTTACCAAAATGTTATTCTGCTGGAATGCACACTGTTGTAGATGAAATGCTTTCATTATTCCGTGAAAGAAGGTCCCTTCAAAGTTTTCATGAAGGATAAACCTGGGAAGTATGGCATACTTATACGTATGCTTACAGATTCAAAGTCAAGATTTGTTATCAGTATGGAATCATATGCAGGGAAGAATAAGAATGCAGCGCAACAAACAAATTCAGCTACAGCTGTCGTAAAACGTTTGGTTCATCCTATAAATAACTCCGGGCGCAATGTAACCACAGACAGATACTGCACATCTGTTGACTTGGCTGAGGAGCTATGGAACAATCACAAGCTAACTCTTGCTGGAACTTTGCAGGCAAATAGGAAACACATTCCTCAAGAACTCAAAGAAGTTTTTGGAAGAGAATTATATTCCAGTAAATTTGCGTTCAGTGATCCTGATACTGGAAGTGTTCCAATTACAATTCTTTCATACATCCCTTGTGAAAAACCTAAGCGGAACCTTTTTATGTTATCCACTCCACATTATGATGATGCAATTGGTGCACCATCTGATCCAAAGAAGAAAACAGTAATAAATCTATACTACAATGACACTAAAGGCGGTGTCGACACAGTGGATCTAATGGTATGCAAATATTCAACAAAAAGAGCTACCAGAAGATGGCTAGTGTCTATTTTCTACACACTTATGATATAGCAGCTCTAAATGGCTACACCACATTTATACTGAACTTTCCAGACTGGAATAAGAAGAAACCAAATCAGCGGCGACTTTGTCTACAAGAATTGGGATTGAAGCTCATAACTCCGTATATTGAAGAACGGGCAAGAAATGTTACAGGACTGCAGAAGTGTGTGATTTCGGCAATGGAAGGAATTCTGAAAAGGAAAATCAAGCAGACAAGTGGTGCAAAAGAAGTTCATGGTGGTAAGGGTCGATGCCATTTGTGCACTAGAGACTGCCGATCAAAAATAGAAAACTACAACAAAGTGAGCAAGACAACAATCATTTGCAGTGTTTGTAAAAGGTACACATGTGGTAAAAATAGCAAGAAAACTGTGGTCTGTTCAATATGTGAAGACGGGTGTGAAGAAAGTAATGTGTAGCATTTTACAATTTATTTTGTGACTGTTATACTGAAGTATTTGTTGGAACATATACAATGACATTTCATTTTTTTTTCTTTCATAATAGTACATACTATTCGCTGATTGTAAGTGTGGTAAACAAAGCAAGAAAACTGTGGTCTGTTCACTGTGTGAGAACTAACGTGAAGAAAGTGACGCATAATATTTTCCAGTTCTATGATATTTTCTGGACTGTTGCATTCAAGTACTTGCTGAAAATTATACGACAACATTTAAACGTTTTTTGTTTTATGTATACGTATAGTACACACTATTTGCAGATTGTAAGTTTGGTATAAGTAGCCTATAACAAGGAAACGGTGGTTTGTTCAATACGTAACGAGTGTGAAGATAGTAATGCGTAACACTTTCCAGACTGTTTTGTTGAAGTAAATTGTTCGAAAATATACAATGATATTTAAATTTTTATCTTTTATAGTAGTACATGCTATTTGCCGATTACAAATGTTTAAAAAATGCTCAAAATTAAAAATTTTTAGAGTGGTCACAAAATATCCCCCCCTTGGTATTGCATGTCATCAAACTAGCTTGGTATTGCTAGGGTTAATATAGGAAATAATTGAGGGGAATAGTGTGAATGCAGTAAAGAGTCAAGGGCAATATAGTTAATGCAATGTGGTTTGTTTCAATAGGTAAACGAGGTAAAAGTTGAGAACAAAAGTGGTGTTTGACCTGTTTAATAGAAAAAAAATTCATCGTTTTAACAATAGGACCAAAGGAGACATAAGTAGATGATGAGAAAAAGTAATGAGATGGCAAATAATGTAATGATGAGTTATGGTGTTTCCTAAATGCAGGAATCTGAAGTCACACCGTGACATGATAGATACTGTTTGACTAATAAATATCATATCATTAAAAATGCAATAAGAAGGATATGTCCCCTGTATACTACAATTTTTGTATATGCATATAATACGCCTATCGTTATTAATATTACGATTAAATTATCAGTGTTCTAGGACTTAATTTATTTTTACTTTTGTCTGTAAAGTATTGACTATTTTTACTGTTTTCCCCACGTTATTTATTACAATCCTATAGTATTCTAATTTATGAGTGATTAGGCACATTAGTTATTGACAAATCAGAAGATTTAATAATTTAAATACTCCTGAAGCAAGGCACTTGGATAGCACAGGTAAGACGTAACAAAAAGTTAATTATGTCTTAACAAAAGACGAAAATTAAATATAAAAAATTCAATTATTGAGTTGCAAAAATTAGATAATAAGTGAGTAAATTATAAACTTTATTTTAAATCCGAAACGTTTATTAAAATACTGCTTCATTTATTAACCACTTCACAGAGATTAGAGATGTATTTAAGATGGGAATATAGTGATGGAGATTTTACGAAAGAATTCTATTTCTGACGAATATTCGCATTAATGCATTTTGATACTGAGACGAAGAAAACGCGACAGTTATATATTTTTCCGACAGCTTCCAATGGCCTCCATTACTTCGTGGAAACTCTACCTTTTTGTTGGCTACTAATGGTCTAGTGAATTAGTGTCAGCATATGAGATAGAATCGACACTGAGGCCTTTCACATTTGCACCCTACGGCAGTACTGTAGAAGATAAAGGTACCAAAAAGTGTAATTTATCACAAACATGAACGTTACCTGTTGTTTATTGTCATACTACTCTTGAGGATTATTTAGATATTCAGATTCCTTTGTCGAATTTAGAATATTGGTATTCAACATTATACACATTTTCTCACTATCAAGAACGAAAGGTAGAAGACATTGCTAAGAACCATTTCACAAAATATATATTCTTATTGGTAGTTATTCGATTACTCAAAATTGACAAAAAATATGGTCTCAATTTATCCATTATATTAGAATTATAGGTCTCGCAAGTACGGATTACCGACGGAAGGAATGCGAATCAAACACTGCGATAAGGAAGAGCGGGCGAGACGAAAGGTCACGAGATAACTAGAATGATATTCAAGAGTACAGTCGGAAGAGAAATGACATCGATAGGATCAGTCTTGCATTGTGATAGTTACATTACGACTTTAGTTTGTTCCATTGCATGTGAATGCGTGTCTTGTATCGCACGGTATTATTATTTCATTCGTAAACATATGTTGCGCGTTAAATTAGCTTCGAATTTTTCTCTTGTTATGTTCTTTATTTCCACAGCGATGTCCTCATTTTTCATCTTCTTGGAAGAGACAGTACTGTACTTCCATCGGCTCGCACCTCTCCTCCCTCGGCGTGCCTACATACACACGTCAAAACAGACAGCAACGCCATCATTGGTTTTCGGTAATCGTTTCTTGCGCGAGCTATAACGTCACACTGATTATTATTATTATTATTATTATTATTATTATTATTATTATTATTATTATTTTATTACGAACAGTTCTATTACCGATTGTTCTGCATGGCTGTGAAACTTGGACTCTCACTTTGAGAGAGCAACAAAAGTTAAGGATGTTTGAGAATAAGGTGCTTAGGAAAATATTTTCTTGTTGTCCATGTTCTGTTCTCGTAAAATTATACTTGAAGCATTATTACCGCACATAAACTAAAACGTAGGCCTGTAATTCTTGCTTAGTTTCGTTAGAATCACTTTATAACAATAATTACATGGTAATTTCGTATTTTCTCTATTAGATTCAATTATGAATGCGGAAAAATATATAATATACACTATAAAAGAATAGTAAATGTATCTTATTTACACGGTACGAAAGGCAAGGGGACATGTAGGCACAACTGGGAAATTGAGACTTGAGCCAAACATAGATATGCGCAGTCGATCATGATGACATCTCTCTTCTGTAGAGGCAGGCGGAAGAATAAAGTGCCTTTCCCTCTGCACGTATTTGGCTGTCTAATCTTTCCAGTAACGAAGCTGTATGATTTCATTACTTAGATTACTGTAATAAGATGGTGAAAGTTAAATATATGATTATGATTATTATTATTTTGAAGGTATTATTATTACCATCTTCGTTATTATTATCATTATTGCTAATTTTATTAGAACTCATTAAATGAAATACATTTTTTGATAATTTATGTCATGAAATGGAACATATTGTAGTTGAGTTTTGAATTGTGATATTTTCTGGCAAACCTTTACGTGACTAGGAAAAGAATTCTACATGCCAGGTAATGCAACAATATAAGAAGATGAATACCGAAAAGTTTTATGATGAGGATTAGAAAAATGTGATTGATTATTATTTTGTAAAATTGTCAGGAATGAATGCGTGATACAAATAATTTGGAGTAGTAGGCCTACTATGCAAAATTTTAAATAAGAGTGACAAAAAATGTAATTTATTTCTTTCAGAAGCACTCACGAAATCATACGCGCAGACTTGTAAAATATTTTATTGCGGGTGCTCAGTCAGGAAACTAACACCACATTCAAGTTTAATATAATTTATGTTGAAACTGTTGAAAGTCCTCCTTAATTATAACAAACGACATTGTAACTTGATAAACATAAACACTCTGTTCATAGTCTGTTTAATCAATAATCATTTCATTATTAACAACACTACCATTTTCCATGAGGATTAATAAAATCTTAACACGTTGTATCACACCCCCTTTTGCGAATTACGTTTTCATAGCAAAGTCTGCCTTCGCATTTCACTTCTAGTGATGAACACATTTCCTATTTCATCCAAATCTAAATGCAGAGCTTCTTCTCTGTGAGAATGAGTGATAGCCACATCATTCATTCGCCATTGATCCATGGTGGACATAGTGTAGGACTTAAGTCTACGGAGAGAGAGGGCTGATCGCTCAGCAGAGAGGTAGACACTGGTATTGTAAGAAATAGTCTCATGAACTTAAGTTCTGGTAGCATGTCACGAAGAAAACTTCTTTCCGAAGGAGATCAAAAACAGTCTAAAAATCAATGATGTGGTGCAGTTTTGACATTTAATAACATGTCCCTGAGTAAAAGGAGTCTCTCCTTGTCCGAAGTATCTCCATAAAATGAGAGTATTTCTTTCAGTCCCTTATCACCATCATTCAAACCACCAATTAGAAAATTCTCAATCTTAGAGAATTTGCAGTAAAAGTGTCAGTGCGATCGTCCAAACAGTTCACAATAATATCAACAACTTCGTTAAACTCTTTAAGATACAAATCATCAGGAGATGAATGGACATGTGGCATGGAGCCTGTGTCCAAACGACAAGGTTACTGCCAGTTACGTGGGAGTTGTGGCTAGGGCAACGCCGTTGTTGTGTATTTATATGTTACTTCACTCCAGGAATGTGTAAATCCATAACGTTAGAAAGATTGCATTGTGGAACGCAGGCATTGTAGAATACAAACAGCTTTCTGGAAGGAAAAGGTTCGATTTTGCAAAACAGTATTGGCAGCATCAACATGACGAAATACCTTCACAAGAAGGTTGAGGTGATAACAAAATTAAAAGACTGCAACTGCATTAAAAAGCCGTTTCCTTTGTACCAGCATCTGATCCGTTAGTTTGTGATATTAAAACCATAAATGCAATCAGCTCATTATAAATTGTTCATTGCTGAATTTAGTGACATGTCATAGCTCGTGTCATGGACTATCTCTTTGTATCATTCGTTTGGATAGTGCTGGGGACAGAGAAGTCTGTATATATACATATATATATATATATATATATATATATATATATATATATATATATAATAATGGGGTGTTCGGCACCCCCAGTAATTATTTTGGGGATGCTCAAATTGGAAAGCACTCACGAAGTCGGCGCCTATGCACGAAAGGAACTAGAGCAGGACTGTACACTAATAACACGATTAAGTCACTGCAGATTGCATTTTAACTCTCCATTCCATCTCTTCTGGCTGAGACGGATAATCAGGTAAGTAAGCATTGCTCAGTGATGGATTATACTCGTATAAGGCAGGCATCATAGATTTTACGAACTTTCGTCTCTCGCTCGTTGCCTGAAATCCATCACTAATGCACAGTGCCTACTGTGTCTTTATTTATAAGGCAGTGTAAGGACATGGGCAGGTGTTTCAGAGTTCTGTTCCACTTCCCGTTGTGCCCAGGGCTGAACTAGAGCGTTGATGTTAATATGTTCAAATTTCCTCGTATTACACACGAAATTTATATACACGTGCATTGTCAACGCGTTGTTGTCTCTCGGCTAAGTTAAAAGTTTTATTCGTTAACAAGGAGTCGCAGTAAATGAGGCATCAACAGGGTTTGAAAAGATTCTTTTTTAAGGTGAACCGTAGAAATTCCTTTAGTAACCCGAGTTTTTCAGTTTAGATCGTCCATAAAAATTCCAAGATTCTTGACTGTTCTACTATATTTAATAATTTTATAACTACGTTTTATAGATGACAGGTTGTTACTGTCTAGAGAGCGAATTGAAGTTGATGTCTTATTACTATTCTTTCAGATTTCTCTAGATTTAAATCAATCCAAATTGATATGCCACATCGAAATGTAATCAACTCCTCATTTTGTCTTTGTTTTGAATTATGCATTTAGTGGAGACGAAAATTGCTATACATATAATTTATTTGCAAATCTTCGCCTTATGGTGTAAGCTAGAAATAACTGTTGTTCTCGTTATTTCTGCACTAAATTGACGGATAATAAATTAAACATAATATGAATACCTAGTCCTAAAATCCTGGTAGTCTAGATAAATAGGGAAGGTTGTGAGTGTAAGTTGGTTAAAATGGAAACAAATATGAATAAAAAATATTGTTTTATTTAACGACGCTCGCAACAGCCAAGGTTATATCAGCGTCGCCGGTATGCCGGAATTTTATCACAGAGGAGTTCTTTTACATGCCAGTAAATCGACTGACATGAGCTTGTCGCATTTAAGCACACTTAAATGCCATCGACCTGGCCTGGGATCGAACCCGCAACTTTGGGCAGAGAAGGATAGTGCTATACCAACAGAGAAAACCAGGCCGACAATATAATATTACGGAAAATATTAATTAGCAAAAGAATATTTACTCAGGAAAGATAGAAATCTTACTGCATTTAAAGACTGAATTCATTGTAGAATGTAAAAAATCGAGTATTTCTTCGTCTATTTGTAGTGAATGACGGCAACTTGCGTCAAAACTGCCTCATCCCGCAGTCGATGAACACATAATACAGAATAATTTAAAATGTTTCGTAAATCTAGTACTTTCACTCTGGTACAACAATAAATTTGGTACCGAATACTTAAGAGAAATTGCGATCTTCGCTTATTATACAATATAGAACTAAAGGGTGTAATATACCTACAAGATAACTTCTTGGAATGCTGTAAAAGGGACAAAATAATGTATTACTTATTAGCAAGGTCAGACGCAAGAATTTCTTTCTCAAAGCAGTTAAGTACCAGTTTCTGCGTACAGTCAGTCTCCTTTCCTGCTCATACAATAATTCATAAATAGAAATGTACAACAGTCAAAAGAAAAAGGGGCCGGTCTCTAGAAACTAATTTCCCTTTGGGTATCTCCGCTACAATTCGGAGACAGGCAAAGTTACATATTGTTGGACCACGTGGCTCGATATCTATAGTTACAATTTAAGTGTATGTTACTGTTTAGCATAATGGTAGCGTATTTGGCTGGTATTGGTGAGGTCGTGCGTTCATACACAACCTAATGGTTTATTTGTTTTTAAGAGAGAAAGAAAATATAATATTGCTCCTGTCTCTTTTATGACAGTTTTAGTAATTAACATCAGGTTTATGAATGTATTATGCTATGACTATCATTATTTATTATGAAATTATGGCTGCAAATGGAAAGAAAGAAAGATATTCTCAATACATATTTCTTTCGTGGCTTAAACAAAAACTTACTGACGTCTGCCTTAGAACATTCAAACAATTGACAGTTAAAAAAAAAAACAAAAACAAAAAACCACGATTCAATATTTAGTCCATCTTCCTCCCATCTCGATCACATCTTGCAGTCGATTGGTAATGGAATCGACTAGTGTTTTCAGTTCTCAGCCGGCCACCGGCGTGGCGTAAATATTATCTATATCGCTAACGAACGATAACAAAATAAAATGATAACTTAAATATTATTTATAATGCTAAAAACGATAACAAATAACTTGAATATTATTTATATCATTAAAGAAATACATGACTCGCACCTTGCCACCCTTCGTCTCAAGGCACCCATAGACCTTGCGTAAACTCTCCAGTTGTGTTGTTGGGTAAATGAGATAAAAATAGAACAATAATAAACACATACATTTAATAATAAATACATTTAACAGAATAAAAATATATGTATGTACAATAGAACAATAAGAAATTTCACCCCAAGTGTATTGCACAACACACTCGAATTACATATATGTATAAATGCTTCCGAAATCACTCACGTGAACATACACAATATACATATATTGAATAGCATACTCCGATTACTGATATATATATATATATATATATATATATATATATATATATAAATCCTCCCGAAAACACTCATGTGAAGCATACACAAGACCTCCTAAAACACAAACCATGTGCCATACCACACACAAAGTAACTCTTCACCACGATACCTGTCCTGTAACTCACGTGGAAAAAACCGCAATATAACATACGCCAAGCATACAATATTCTGTTTAAAGTACATGTTCCAACCGGCAAGTGAAATCCAGTACTCGCACAATAAGGTCGTACTAACTAAGCACGCGCAAAGAGAAATCCCCGAGGACTTATATATATATATATATATATATATATATATATATATATATATATAATATCCGTACTTCTCCACTATCGTCCACCGGGGAATACACTCCACCCCCGACCGAGCAGAAGGAACACTTCAGCATACCGGAACAAAATTTCTCGGCACAGGAGTCACTGCACATACACTAAAATGGCGTAACCTGGAAGTCACGCAACTTAATGCCAACTCACAAGGCATAACCAACCAATGCCGCAACCAGAAGAACCAACAGGCGGTGTAAAGGCTCCACAGAGTCCCAGCAACGCAGTGCACTCCATCATGCAGTGCTGACTGCTCCTTTACCGGCCCAATGCCAGCCGCCCCAGAACCAGGGCGAAAATCGGCTTCGCTTCAACGACGTTAACTTCCAAACCACCACAGCGAGACATCTCGAGCGGGTATGCCCATCTCGCCACCAATATTAATTGCCAAACTTCCTGGGCGGGACTGCCATCACAACCACGATGTCAAGTACCCAACTTCCAGGGCCAGAATGCCGTCACAGTGACGATGTTAAGTACCCAATTCTCAAAGCAAGACTCCTGTGGCTCCGACGATGTTCACTATATCGCGCTCAGGGTGAGAGTCCTCTCTAAAGGGGACGGACGCAATGAGGATCAACCTCGTCCCCCACCTTTAGCTGACTTAAATATTATGTATGCTTAAAGAAAACCTACAGGAGGAACAAGAAACTACTTAGCATGACAACACGTAATGAAAACACCAGGAACTATTTAGAGAAATAAAGGACAGAAAATCAATAAGGAAAGAGAATAAAGGGAAAAAAAGGTGTGGCGAAATAAGTCGTCAAAGAACGACAACAGAATATAAATGATAAAGGGGGAATTATTTATATCTCTAAAGAACGATAACTAACTAAAATAACTTGAACTAAGTTCGAATTCACAACTTCCGAATCATTAAGCGAACACACTACCTCTGCTCTACGGAACGCAGATGTCAATGACTCCTGCTTAGACATCTTAGTTCCGAAACTGCTTCTATAAGCGCATGCATCATGTAACATCATCGTTAACCGAACTGGACTTAGAAAATATTCGCTGTTCACGAGTGCGGCCATTTTTTTACAGTTGTACCTGTCATGATCGAATTATGACGATTGTTATGTATTACAGACAAATTGCTTCAATTGGTAGTAATCTGCATTCAGTAGTGAAATTGTCAACTTTAATAGAACCAATGCTTCTTTTCCAAGATCGTTTTGTGATCTGATCTGAGGGATAAATCTAAATCGAAAAGGCACTAAATGGATAAACTATTGTCCCATGATATACTCGTACGACGTACATCTTGCTGGTAGCTACGAAAAGTCCATTCCATTATCAAATTGCAATGTTTCGGCGAAAGTATATAAGGCGGAGCTGAAATCAATTACAGTAATATGTTTATCTAAGCGCCAGGTAATATGTAAATCTGAAATCAAATTTGGTTGCAAAGTTCAGAACGGAGAAACTTCTGGCCTTTCAAACATAACACGAAAGTTTTCCATACCACAACGTGTGATGTAACTTGGAACTCGAGTACACAATAAGGACTTGTGAAAGGTACTTTGAGATTTCATTCATAAATATTCGAGTTAAGATTAGGATAAAACATAATTAATTTCTGGAATTCCTGTTGTAGCATGTGAGACGGTTCCTCGTATAGGATAAGGAGGTTTTCATCAGATTAGTATTTCTTGTTAATATTCTTATATGGATAGGAAGCGTGGGCGTGTAAGAAAGTTCCAGAATGTGAGACGAAAGTAACAGCTGGGCAGAAATGCCGAAGCCACGCTACGCGGATAGGAAACATGTGTCCAGGCGTAGATTTGACCGCTGGGGGAATACGTGGACTTTGCCTCGGGTGGTCAGCAAGATAACGCCAAGCCAGGTTCGAAAAGGAGACGGTCTGGTATATGTTAGTGAGTTGTCAGACAACACCGGAAGTAGGGGAAGATCTAGTTAACGAACGATTTTTGAAGAGCGCGTCTTAAGTGGCGTAAGAGTAATCATGGCCAATCAGGATTCGTAATAGAGACACGTGATTTATAGATAGAAGGTCGAAATTGGATATTTGGTGGTTGCAAGTAGAGGATAGACTTGGCAGATAGACAGAGGGCAGATAGAACGCGTGCGGTGAGGACGTACTCCACATATTCTCAGCGAAACTAACTTGGAAGGATAACAATTTACGGACTTAGAATTTTTTAGTGGGTTTAATAAGAAGTCGTATGTTGTATCATTTTTATAGGTCTGAATTCTTTTCTCATCATTATTATTACATTAGGAATAAATTGTCATCAAGTTATCAACTCTCCGTTATATTACCGGTGTTGTAGTATAAAACATAGAATTACGCGAAGACGGAAATCAGTCTACCAACTTGGAGGAAGTGAGAGCAGTATATTATACACTTGGACACGCATTTCTGCTAATCCGAAACCAACACTTGATAATAATAAACGTTCTCATAGAGATTTCTTACCAACAACTTCTGGTGTGCGCTTACATCATTTCAACCAACGAGCACGTCTCCCAAACCCCATGTCCCAATCGTTTGCAGCTGACCTGGGAAAACCTCATCTCTACCGGAGTAATAGCTGGCGCCCAAATTAATCAGTCTACAATGTTAATTATTGACATCAAAGGGCCACCTTGAATTACTCTCCACACACAACGGAGCTGGCAGCCGAGGGCAAAGAGAGGCGTCGTGGGCAACAACAACGACGACCCACGACCGTCGCACATGACGGGCTAAACATTCTAATAAACGGCAGCTTCATTAGATATCAACCAATCTTTGCGATTCAGTAGAAATTGTATCAAATCAGCCCTTAAATTTAGTTTAAAATAATTCATTACACCAAAACTTTAGACTGACAGGAACATTTGCCATTATTGATAGTCTTAATGTACCATGGAGTGAAATAAAAATACGTAAAAATTCCAGAAATTCAAGGGTGCACTACACAAAAGTCAGAAGGAATTCAAATTATAAATAGGTGATAGATGAGGCGATCCTAAATACCTTAAACATTCTATGTCTCATAGAAGACAGAATCAGTAAGATGTAAGATATTTTCAATATAAAAATCAATAGGAAGGCATTTTCAAATTTATTATCCACTACAGGCATAGTGCTTATAAACTCAATCTACGAAGGAACAAAATTCAGTGGTATGTGGACGAAATAAATATATAATAATTGTTTGTTTAAAATTAATGTAAAAAACAAGAATCATAACGAATGACATAGATTAATAGTAAACAACAAGCGTATTTGTAAGGTATAATCTATTTCCAGCAACCATTATCGTTCAGTAAGACTACTATTAGGTATGATAGCACAATTAAACAATAAATTCACAATTATTCTGAAATATGACATTTATTCTACTCAGCAAGAGCTATCATATAAAGCTAAAATAAATGTAAAGAACATGTGAATCTTTCGAACTCTTCTTTATGACTGACATATATAAGGGTTAACGGGAGAAGATAGAGAAGTAATAAAGATTTCTCAGCTGAAAGCTGGAATATAGTATTATGTCCGGCAGTTTGAAAGATAAACTGCGATAGAGGAAAAGAGGAGAATCGAAAACAAAGTCGTTGAAATGAGAAATCTTAAATGAAGAGAAGATTTTAAAAGAAGAGTCCCCCAGTTTGCATCACGAGAATTAGGCATAGGAAAATAAGAAGAGACTGGAAGAACAGAAGATGAAACTGAAGATCATTATTTTTGAGCAGCCGGTGTTCAAACAGAAAATGAAGATGAAAACATCTGTTAAGAAAGCACCAAAGCTCGTAAGCTAACACCCTGAGAGTCAATGACTGGAAACGTTTAATTTTGATTCTTTTAACCGAGGCTCTTGCGTTTCAAGATTTTCGTGGCCCTATTTAACGTTATGAATTTATTTGAGGATGAAAAATGTGACTTTAAATTACTGCATGAAAACCCTATAAAGACTCAAAAGATAAGTACGTAAAATTATGTTAATTTACCGTACATTGGATTATATAAAAACCTGAAAATATTGCTCAACAACAGAAAATAATAGCAGCAATTCACGGTAAATGTAATGTAATGATGGATAGAGAGATTGAAAAACATTTTAAAAGATTGTGCACTATGTGGATGTATATCATCTGCAGTTGTTGATTGTTTAGACAACCAAAACGATATTGATTGCCACAAGTCGTAGTGATTAGAATTTTCTGAATTTGCGTATTAATGTAATTTATCTAGCTACTTCAACATATTTTGTCACAAATATAGTACAGCAGAATTCTCACAAACTTTGAAGTATCCTTTTTTCTATTTCCACGGGCTGTACGCAGTCCTTCTTTCAACCTCTGAAGTCCGTAACATTGACAAGAATCAACACAGAACGGGGTATTCATATCAAAAAATCTTTAATCATCAAATGTTATGTTTTCCTTACGGCTTGTCAAACACTGCGTATTCGGTACCCTTGCATCTTTAATCTCTGACAAAATATTTCTGCCTTTCAGAATACTGATCTGACATAGCAAACAAAGACTTGTGAGTAAAGGTCTCCATGTCATCAAAGGATAACCATACAACGTTTTCACGTGTTAAGGGTTGAACTCTTATACATATTTACTCAAATACTACCGAGGATTCCTTTCCAGAAAGCGGGAATATTTTATACGATGCCGTCATCTCTAAAAACCAAAAATTCGCAAACAGAGACCTTTTATTTGCACAGTGAGGCAATGCATGTTTCCAGCATAAAAATTTAAATCATGAAAAAGAACTTTGAAACAGAATTACAAAGTGGAAAAGAGTTAAACTTTTTCACGTGCCAGTTGCCTTGTGCTACTATCTGGATGGTCAGGTTTACTCTATATGCGGGTGAGTATTCTAGTCTATATTCTGGGTGAAAACCTCTCCAGGAGAGATAACAAATATTTGTCAGCTCCTGTACGATGATAAGAATAGGCCTATTCAAAAAGCTGTCTTGTAAGAGTCCAATGTTAATACTCTGCATCTATTGTTTTTCCCACATATCAATTTTCTTTTTCACATAAATTTTATTTACAATGATCCGTTACCTAACGAAAACTGTTATTTAAATGATGTAGCTCCCCTCAGTACATAATTCAGGAGGACATGATGTGTTTTCTGAGCTATAAACACAGATCGTGGATAAAGTCCACTTATCGTTCATTTTTATCAAAAACTTCATACCATTATAGGATTTGTAAGACTTACAAAATTATAAATAACAAGGAATATAATCCATATAATTCCTCTAATTTCCACATACATACAAATATTTGTCAAATGTTGATAAAAATTATAATTATGTCAGGTGAAGAACACAAAGTCAAGTAACTACTTGCACAAAATGAATCTAAAAATGTGTACGGATTTTGACTCATAACAGACCTGACAGCGAAACTTAAGAATTTTGAATTCTAGTTAAGTTGTATTCACAATCATAACTGGTTCAAATGAATATGATACAGGAAATAATATTTAGAAATTATGATAGTGACTGTGATGATGGTGGTGATGTTAATGTTATTACATTTGTATTACTGTAGTATGAATATTTATTTATGTGGAGTCTCTTGATACGCTGCAGCTGAACGCAATGCTTTGCAGCAGCGATTATACAAACATTTTCTGACAGAGTTTAACAACAGCTTTAATAGCGCTGTTTAAAATCAAATACTCACCCAGACACGACAAAGTTCATGTCTGTTTCTAAATCTGTACTGTGTCACAGTCTCCGACAGTGGTAATACTGATCGTATTGGTGTGTGTCAGAGTGCTTTGTAATGTTGCACGAGGTTGGCGTCCCTGCCGGTAATCAGGGTAATTACACCCCACCTGTTCCGTCGCGCACCCACGGTCGGCGAATCGGAAAGTCTGTGGGGACTCTGATGGCATTCATCTCCTCTATATAGGCTAGCCTATTTGCCTCTGCAACTTTACCGTTCCCCACTTTATTTCAAAATGTCCACAGTGCTTTCATTAAATGCAACGTCAGCGTCTATTTCCAACATTTCTTTACCTGTACACATTTCTTTCTTACACCAGATTATATAATTAACTAAGAGAGTGAATAATCTTTAATCACTCGTCAAAGGGGTGCGAAAGAAAATTCATACGGAAATAACCACCCCTAGCTTACCAGTAAGATTCAGTTGTTTAAAAGTTAACTGCTATAATGCTGGAGTCAAGATATGACATGAATAGGCAAATAGTTTAGATTTAAATTATACAGATTTTTCGATATGAGGCGTTCAGAGCAAAAGTGGTGTACGTCAAAACTGGGTAATGAGGTTTAAAGTAAAAATTCTGTAAAATTCAGCGCAAAGTAGCAATTAATATGGCCTTCTTGCTATCCACTGACTACTAATAGTTTAAATAAATTGAATATTAATTGATACTTTGCGCTGTATTTTACATAATGTTTACTTTAATCCTCAATACCCATTTTTGACTTACACCACTTCTGCTCTGAACGGCTCATATATTCCTCGATGTAACGTCAGGGGAAGTAAGAGGGGTGTGGAGAATGTGTTGCAGCTACAGATACAATAGAAAGAATTGCTCATACTTTAGTCTATGAATTGTAAAATGAATCACATTTTAGTTAATTACTTTATACGACAATGTAAAATGTATTTCTTCCTCAATAATCACATTACAGTCAGTCGTAACACTAAAATGAAACCAAAGTTCATCTTTATGGCTATTACAAGGGCCCGGATTTTGATGACCTAATAAATAAATAGAACGATCTAAAAATGACTCTAAAAATTGTTCTTTATTTCAGAATATAGCAGTACAGCACAGTTCTTATTTCTGTAACGTCAGTGAAATTAAAAACTAATACCGGTATTAAATTAAACTCATGAATATATGTTCCAGGAAAAAGCACGTGTATAAAATATTACCTTATTCAGAATTATTGTAGTAGGTAACCAACAGCATGCGCAGGTTCTCGAAAGTTAGGGAACTAGGGAACGTCTGTTGTCGAAAAGCACATTTTGGCTGAACTTTAAAGAACAGATCTCCAGTAGGGGAAGTTACCCCCACTCTCGCCGCATGGCAGCTGCTCTCTATCTACTCTCTACCCTCTGGCCTGTGGGCCACTCCCATAGCCTACCATAATGAAATGTGCATTCGACACCCACGCATTTAGCATAACAAAACACACAACAGCTTCTACGACCTGTTCTTTCAGATTTTCCCGCACAATCTTGTACTGCGAGAAACCCCTTTCCACATCCTCTGATACAACTGGAGCTGGAGCATACTTGACATGCGCTAAATCACTGGCAGTGAGATCTTCAATGCAGGAAGTATCAAATGCTTCACAAAAGTCTCTGTAAAAATCTGACGATTTATTTTTTTTCATGGATACACTTTGTTGGAGTAAAGGGTGTATGAATTTCTTCTTATTTGCGAGTTGTACTGCCCATATATGCTTATCGCGACCCACATGTTGTTGAACAGGGAATTTTATTTCTTCTGATACCTTTGTTTCGCACAATTTACAAAATAATACCTCACCGTTCGTAGAGAAAACATCATCTCCAAATTCAGATACAATCTGTCTTAAATGACAAGATTTAGATGGTTTTATTTTAGGCATGGCTGAATGAAACTCTGAAAACTGAACACCAAACATTCCTCTCTGAAAACCTGCCTAATTAACTATGTAAATCTGTGACAGTGAAAATAACGAATGAAGCGCTTGCCACAACACGAAATAGCTAAAATAACTACTTTCAACATGTATCGAGCGTCATGTTATTATTATTTTTTTTACTACAGGCAGATTGGAAATAGGAGAATTTGTTGCAGCGACAACAATAAATATACCCAAGACAGACTCTCGACATGTACATTATGGAACCACTGAATAAACTTTCATTTATTTCGTTAGATTTAAAATAAAATTCAAATAATTTAATAATTAAAATTAATTTAATATTTTGCAAAAAAATATAAAGAAAGAGGAGGACCGGAAAAGGAAGTAAAATGCAAAAACAATGACTAAAAAGACTTAAAACTTGAAAAAAATGATCTAAAACTTCAAAAATAGAAAATATGAAAAAAATGCGCAATAGAATTAATATTTTTATAACCAGAGGTTCGTGTTCAGAATTTTAATACTTGAGAGCAATGCATACTACACGAGGAAAAAAAGATGACATGTCATCAAAATCAGGGTCCTGATTATCACTAATGGTAATGTAGCTATCGCTATAATTGTCAATATTGCTATGGTCATCTTCCAAAAGAATTGCCCATATTCCTTTTATGTACTGTATGTTTACTTATTCTCATTTACCTCACAATATTCAAGTTTGTTTTTTTAATTACTGCATTCGAGTTAATGAAAATGAGTTTCCTTTCTACTTTTTGTAACAACCTTTCCTTATAAAGTAATTTTTTTTCAACCTAACTGTTATGATAGCTGAAGCAGCTATTTCAAATCAGGCCGATGCATTTCTTTAGTGTGAGGTGTATATTTTCTGGTTAACCTAATAAATTTCACGCTTCTTTTTATATTTTAACTTATAACTGCTTTAATTTTTATATTCCCTATAACCAGGATATTGTCGAAAGAAAGCTTGGGATTGAGTTATGTTTCAGCCACTTTTGAAATTACTGAAAATCATGTATAAGTATGAAAGTCGTTTGTTTTATGCTGGGATTTAAATCAATGAAATGTTGCGTATTACACTACCTGCATGATTGATATTGATTATCCTTTCAAACAGAACGAACTAATCACGAGGAGAATCAGTGCATGTATGTGTCATGCGACAGTCACAGATATAAAGTCTCTTTCATTTTACTGTAGGATGACACCGATTTCTGAATTCTTTAACAGTCCATAGATAAAAAAAATATTCTGTGCTCTGCATTATTCTGTTGCGTTAAAATCCGGCAGCCACTTATACCATACAATGAGCACGTCTCGTAAGAAGATTATTAAGTCAGGAAAAAGAAGCAAAACGTAAGGATTTTTCTAGTGTATCTCCTCAGAATTAGACTAGAGAACTGCGCAATAAAAACACAACATTATTTAATTTTGCCTATTGAATTTATACAAGCGCAGAACAGCTGTTCTCGAGGAACCATATGCAGTTATTAAAAGAGGGATAAATATCCAAGAAAGTCACTGTAGAAAAAGGCGTAAGGCAAGGGGATGTACTGGCTCCATTATCTATATTAATAATAAATCTGTAGCCGAAATTTTTCTGGTAATTTTCGATTTTCCAAAAATAATTGGTCCTAACATATATAATTAATCACCCTGAAACCGAAAATCGCTTTTTTGAAATTTTTGTTTATATGTCTGTCTGTCTGTTTGTTACCTTTTCACGCGATAATGGCTGAACGGATTTCGATGAAAATTGGAATATAAATTAAGTTCGTTGTAAATTAGATTTTAGGCTATATGGCATTCAAATTACATTATTTAAAAGGGAGGTTATAAGGGGGCCTGAATTAAATAAATCGAAATATCTCGCTTATTATTGATTTTTGTGAAAAATGTTACATAACAAATGTTTCTTTAAAAATTATTTGCGATAAATTTTATTCCTTGAAAAAGTTTGTTAGGACTGATATTTAATGAGATAAATGAGTTTTAAAATTAAAATAACTGCCATCTAAGGCCGTGTAATGAATTAAAAAAAAATGACTTCGTCTATAAGGGGCCTTGGACAGCAACAATCGAAAGCTATGAAAGATAGCCTACAGATAATGCTTCTGTGTTTGTGTGAAGTAATATCGGAAGCTAAATTAACCGATTTGTATAATTAATTATTAATTCACCATTGGAAAATGTAGTTTCTCTAGATGGACATAATGCTATAATGTTATTACAGTAACTTCTAAGTGAATCGAGGACAGGTAAGATTAAAATAGCTTCTTATGCACAGAAAACTTGATAGGCTATTCTGTACATTCGTTTCCTGTATTTCCTAAAATAATTTTTATGACCAAATGAGTGGTCTCTGGATCAAAATGATCGCATATTAATTATGCAAATACAATTTAAAATAAGTAACATAATAAAC
This sequence comes from Periplaneta americana, assembly GCF_040183065.1. Lineage (NCBI taxonomy): Eukaryota > Metazoa > Arthropoda > Insecta > Blattodea > Blattidae > Periplaneta > Periplaneta americana. The sequence goes on from NC_091124.1 coordinate 103,339,696, forward strand.
GATTTATCCTTATATCAAACACGAATGTTTCCTGGATCAAATGTCCTATTTTAATCATGTAATTTCTTTATATTTATTTCTAACGGTTGCAGCGGAGCGCACGGGTACGGCTAGTTATTTAATATAGCGCTAGAAATTGCCATACAAAAAACACAAATTCAAACTAAGGAATCGATATTCAATAAATGTAGCGAGTTTAGGATTATACGGGTGATGTTGTCATCACAGTAGTAGGCTTCAAGACGTAGAGGAAACGCTGATGGCACTGGATGTACAAACCAAAATATTGGGATTTATTTTTAAGTCTAAATATATGAAAATAACAAACAACACCAGAAGAATTAATCCTAACAATAGCACTTTCAAGATAGGAGATTATTCTTTCGAAATAGTACAATAATTTATTTATCTTGGTTCGCTATTAAATAATAATAATATCGAATAAGAGATTAAATACGAAGAAGAATAAATTCAGCAAATAGGGCATACTATGCTCTTTTACCCTTGTTTAAAAGCAACATAGTATAAAGAAAAATTAAATTAAGGGTTTATAAATATCTTAATAAGACAAGTTTTAACATATGGGGTTGAGACATGGACTTTAAATAAAGATGTATGAACAGAAATTGGCATATGTGAAGGAAAATTTTGAGGAGGATTTTGGGGCTATGAAGGTGGATGATAGATGGAGAAATAGATACAACAAGAAGTTGTATGAAATGTACAAGGATACAGATATAGAATCCTTTGTAAGACTGTCAATATTAAGGTGGTTAAGGCATATAGGACGGATGGAAGCGACAAGGAGGGTCGGAATGATTTTAAATACTTGCCCGATTAGCACAAGGTTGAGGGGAAGATCATGATCCAGATGGTAGGATTATGTAAACCGAGACTTGTACGGAACTGGAGACGGTGTGCGAGTGGAAGGGGTTCATCGAGGAGGTTAGGGCTCTTCTGGGCTGTTACAGCAATTACGATATTATTCTCGAATGAACATTTGCGACCACCGACGTGGCTCAGCCGGTTAAGGCGCTTGCCTGTCGGTTTGAAGTTGCGTTCGGGCGCGGGTTCGATCCCCGCTTGGTCTGATTACCTGGTTGGATTTTTTCCGAGGTTTTCCCCAACCGTAATGTGAATGCAAGGTAATCTATGGCGAATCCTCGGCCTCATCTCGCTATCACCAATCTCATCGACGCTAAATAACCTAGTAGTTGATGCAGCGTCGTTAAATAACCAACTAGGACAAAATAAAGAAACATTTGCGTGTTCTTCGTTGTACGGGAAGAAGGCGTCATAAGTTTGTGGGCAAAAAGTTATGAGATAGTAACTAAAATATTGAAATAATTTCATATCCAAACGAAATTACACTTAACTAAAGTTGTTGGATTTTTTAACATACATTATATGCTATAAAATAAAACAGCCCATCCTTCTGTACAAAACAATTCACTCAGAATATATTCCTTTAACGGTGAAAAAGTACTAGTCCACACCTGTGGAGTAACGGTCAGCGCGTCTGGCCGCCAAACCAGGTGGCCCGGGTTCGAATCCCGGTCGGGGCAAGTTACCTGGTTGAGGTTTTTTTCCGGGGTTTTCCCTCAACCCAATACGAACGAGCAAATGCTGGGTAAATTTCGGTGCTGGACCCCGGACTCATTTCACCGGGATTATCACCTTCATTTCATTCAGACGCTAAATAACCGTCTTGGGTCATCAGCAAAGCTCTGAGTCACCGAATTGGCCTCGTAATTAGAGGATGCGCTCAGATGTGTATTCTGGACCATATTTCCTTCATCCAACCATACGTCAAATGTCACGTATTTCCACCAAAAATTTTAGGAATTTGCTGTCACTAATAATTAAGAATAGACTGTTCTGTAGTAGTTTAATCCAAAAAATCCAACGAACTACAAATTGATTATTCCAGGTACATGAAATGAAATGTGTTGCGAAGAAGAAATTAAAATTGATATATAGGCATAATGTAATTTTGATACATTAAAAATACATATATTTTTCCGCTTTAACCCCTTCTTCAACCAGGACCTGTTCTCATTCTAATAGAGAACAACTAGTTTTCATTTAGAATTTGTAAAATTGCCTTTACTTTTAAAATTAACATAGCAGACTACGACCGCGAGCACGATTTCAGATCTCTGGCGATGGCGAATTTGTACTCATTGTAGAGTAAAAATAGCTTTTCTCGGGCTTATCTCATTTTTACATCCTCATTTCATCCGCAATCTATATATTGTTCATTTAAATTACACTGAACTGTTCTCATGGTAAGTGTTTCCTACGGTTTGTTAAATGATTGGTATAAGACAGTGATAATTGATTTTAGGCGACTCACAGATTAACAAAATAGGAACCGATGCCTCCCAGGTTCTTTCTGTCTTTCATAACGGAAATATGACAAATTGTAGGCCTATAGATCTATGAGATAAAGCAGTCCAGCACCAGAGATACAGACCGATTATTTAGTCCTGACAGCTCGGCGACGCGAAAGAGGGGAAGTAATAGGAGTAGTGGGGAGAGCTCCGGAGTAGAGATCAGGGTGAGCGGTCCGTTGACGAATGCAGTACAGCTTAACTGTACTATAAACATACCACTCTACCGCACGCATGACATCCGATTGCTCCAAAGGTAAGCGAGTAACTAACCCAAACACCCTTGGCGTAACTAAATGCACTCGCCTGACCCAGGCGCACATCGCCGGCGACTGTCAGGACTAAATAATCGTACTGTACGATATACGGAATTATTGGCTAGAGAAGTTTACGTGAAGTGACGGGCGGTGGAGCATGTTTAGCTGCACAACAGATTCGGGGCACAACTCGTTCCTTCACTCCACTTTCCTCAAATCGAATACTACACAGAGTTATATGAACATATTTTTGTGATCTGTTAATTTTTGGGTAGTACTTTTGTACAAGGAGTGAAATTTATAATGTACGTACTAGGGTGGCCCTTAGCTATAGGTAATTTTTCGAAAGTTAAAATTGTGCTGCTCCCACCCCCTTATCTTGTTCCAATTAACAAAAAAAATGATCTGTGCAAATTTACAGCTCAATCGGACAACTGCTTGGCGACCCTCAAATGCTTTGAAGTTGAAACATAGTTTACGCAATGATTAATGCCATACAAAAGCGGTATACTCTTCCCTATCTCGATCATTTCTTTTTTTCTTCTTAGAGAAATTTATGTAGACATTCTGGCAACCCCAGCAATTGTTTAAAAATATTCTGAACAAAATTTCCCAACAGTTAATTCGAAAAATTCCTGAAATAAAATGAAAAATTTAAGAAATATTAGGTTTTCTTAGTAACGCACACAACTTCTATAAGAGAAACGCATTTTTTATTTACAACAATAATTTCTACAGAATCAAAACATTATGTAAACGAACGAACATTGAACATTACTTTTTCCTAAGGGAAGATTTAGTAGCAGTTGGGTATTTTTTACAGTCTCTGGTAACAATCTGTAAAACAAATTGTTTCTCAGTTTCATCTTTTGTGAGAATATTAATCCTGAATGAGTTTGACTTCTCTTTCTGCAACGTCATTCACAACAACTATCTTCTAAAGTTTTTCAACTCCACTTTTGTAAACAGGATCATCCTTCCAAGTTGAAGGGTTTTTGTCAAGGACATCGGTGCCGATAGAAAATCTCGTGAAGAAAATTTTAGTACTTGGAGTTACAAAAGACGAAAACTCAATATTTGTAAAGGAAGAAACATCATTTTGGTGCAGAATGTAGCTCTTCAGTTTATTTTCTTCTTCTTTCTCTTCTTCACCTTCGTCTGCTTCCAGTATAACTTGAGCCATATTTGCTATAACCACTGTTGGAACATAGTCATCAAATAAGGATAGAGCCACAGTTTCGGGAACTACGTAACAGATATGGTTCGAAAATTTATTTCCAGCAGCCTTACTGATTTCTGGATCAATATTCTGATAATTTATCAATTCACGCGTTAATAAGAAATCATGATAAGGTGCTTTAATTGCTTCTGACAGAAACCAGGCTCGAACATAGCCTACACTCGAGCAAGAAAAATACATATTCTTCTTAAAGAGTTCTTCTCCTTATGAGGTAAATGAAATTGATCTTGATAACAAGTATATCTTGAATGCAAAAATTGCTTTTGCCATTCACCTAGCATGACCTCCAGCTCTTAGTATATGAAACGATATCCCGTTCTTTGGAATGATGCCGAGAAAAATCATCGTTAAAAATTCGTATCCTATTCATTTTTCATCTGTCCCAAAGCATCTGAATGAGCTATGTCAAAGAGATCGTCTATAATTTCCACAAAAATATCTCTTTTTTTTCTTTTTCCTGGCCTGCATTTCTACTCAAATATTTCTTAAACCCTTTAATTCATCATAGAGTTTGAATAACTTATGAACACAGTGGTCACTTTTTCGTTCTTTATGCCAAAAAAATGGAAACTTCTTGAATCACCAATGCTACACTTTCCTTTGTTGTAAGATTTACAACTTGTAAATTGTAGAAGAAAATGCTTAAAACTTGCTGGTTTGAAGGTAGTTTGGCTCCAATGATTTGATTGAAGATGTAGCCAACAAGAGAGACATAAAAGTATTGTCTTAACTTGTGTGTGACGAACTACCTGAAGAGGTTGATGCCATTTTACAACTCTAGGAAAAAAAGTCTTGAAAGTCACTTTACACGAGCAATCAGCAAGTCAGCACAGACAGTTCTGAATGAATAAGTGAAAAATTATTCATCAAACACAAGATTATGTTTACTTACAAAATAAGTGAATAAAGGAAATATAATAATAATAATAATAATAATAATAATAATAATAATAATAATAATAATAATAATAATAATATAGGTTTATCTGATAATATTAGAAGAAAATATTTTCCGGGATAAAATTTCAAAACTTCATGGTCGATGAGGGTCGCCTTGTGGTTGTCCGATTGAGCTGAAAATTTGCACAGATCTTTTTTTGTTGATTGGAACAAGATAGAGGGGTGGGAGCTAAACTTTTAGAAAGTTGAAAAATAGGGGCCACCCTAGTACGTACTCTATGTACAATATGTATAATGATTTGATATTTTATGGACCCACTTTGTTATTTTCCTCTAAAAAATTGCATTACAGAACTATATTGCCACTATAATGTTACACTATGAAAATAAATTCGTGTCGATGTCGACTTTAGCTCCCACATTTGATATCCTCTTTTGACTCCGAGAAAAGGTCACTTTAGTAACAAATCTCTATTAGGAACTTCTGTTTTCATTAAGTCACTAATATGACGATGCTTCATGTCATTTCATGAACTTTTTTAATTTTGACATTGTTTTTATTTTAATAATTCATTGACTCATAAAGTTATAGGTTTCAGAAGAGATTTTGGGCTCAGTTTCAGATTAAACTGGACGAGACTGAGTAGATAACAAAGATACCCTTACAATATATTTTTGATGAAATTGAGATATTTGCACAATGTTTATCATAATGGAACTTACAATATGCTGCAAACAATATTTTCTGTCACACGGTGTAAATTTGGGAAAACTACGCCACAATGTAACCACTATAAAATCAATATACAGTAAGGTCCGAAAGTCTTGTCCCCCCCCCCCTCTTGTTTGTATGTTGGTGTGCATCCATTTTTAACATGTCATAGCAGATATGTGACAATGGTTGATACTTTACGTTCCCGCTTGTTTAGTGATCCAGAACATCAGTATGGGACCGACATTGTCGCGACACAAAATGATGCGGCGCCATGTCCTGTGTCAAATTTTCCGCAGCAAAGGCGGTGTGATTTCCCTCTGGGAAATAATTAAGCAGCATGTCTCGAAACATCAATACCGGACAATTGAAGATTTGAAGCAAGCTGTTAGGGAGGCATTCAGGGAAATCACACCGACTTTGCAGCGGAAAATTTCACACAGGACATGGCGCCGCATCATTTTTTGTCACGAAAATGATGGTCCCATACTGATGCTCTGGATCACTAAAAAAGCTGCAACGTAAAGTATCAACCATTGTCACACATCTGCTATGATATGTTCAAAACGGATGTACAGCTGTCAAAAGAAAAAGTGGCGCTCTCCTGAAACAAAGTTCCATTCGGGTATCTTCGCTACAATTCGGAGACAGGCGATGTTACATGTTGTTGGACCACGTTGCCTGATATCTACAGTTATAATTGAAGTATTCTGTGTGTTATTCGATAGCGTAATGGTAGCGTTCAGGCTTCTTATTCATGAGGTCCTGCGTTCGACTACAACCTCGTGCTTGTTATGTTTTTTTTTTTGTTCTCTTTTTGAGAGAGACAAACTATACATAATGGCTCCGTTCTCTTTTACGATTATTTTAGTAATTAACATCAGGTTCATTAATATATTATGCCATGACTTTATCATTATGATATTGTGGCTGCAAATGGAAAGAAAAAAGATTTTATTCTCAATAAAAATATCTTTCGTGGCATAAACCAAACAAATTTACTGGCGTCGGCCTTAAAACATTCAAACAATTAAGCGTTCAAAAAACAAAACAAAAAGCCACAATTCAATATTTAGTCTATCTTCCTCTTATCTCGATAATCTTGCAGTCGAGTGGGCATGAAATCGACTAGTTTTTGCAAATAGCGACTGTTCTTAGACACGATATTCCAGGCATTCTGAACATACATACATAAGTTTTCTGTCCATGGGCAGGTCTTTCATTGCAAACCCAGCAATCTCCAATCTTTCCCATGTTCTGCCTTCCTCTTAGTCTCCGCATATGATCCACATATCCTAATGTGGTCTATTATTCTTTTCAACCACAGACCCAACCAATTCCTTTTTCTCTTTCTAATCAGTTTCAGCATCATTCTTTCTTCACTCACTTTTTCAAACACAATTTTATTTCTTATTCTATCTGTCCACTTCACACGCACCGTTCTTCTCCATATCCACATTTCAAATGCTTCAATTCATTTCTCTTCATTTCGTCGTAATGTCCATGTTCCTTCCCCATACAATGCCACACTCCACACAAAGCACTTCACTAGTCTCTTCCTTAGTTATTTTTTCAGAGGTCCGCAGAAGATTCTTCTTCTATTAAAAGCTTCCTTTGTTCATGTTTGCAGTTTTTCTTGGGAAAGATAGGCCTAAATGCGGTAACATCCCGTTGCTTTCCGCACACCACTATCTCTTTTGCATCTTATTAAATTCCAGGGGACCCAAGCGTGGAGATGAGGAGAGTGGATTTGACTAATTGGGCCCTCCGGACTTCACCGAAAGTCACGGCAAGGGTTAAATATGAATTCTATCAGGATGTTTGACCCGATCAGAGACCGGGAAATCTCAATTAGCCTTTGCCCCCGCATCCTGGACTAGCTTCTACGAATCATCAGAAAATCTTAGAGTGTGATTGGGCCAATTTTTCCGAAAATGTTTCCACACTTTTGCCCTCGTAGCTCAGCGAACGAACGTCGGAATTTAGATGTCAACGTCTCAGGTTCAATTCCTCGTTACTCCTTTTCATTTTATTGTGGTTCAAGATAGTATAACGTAATAATACAAAAAGAAAAACTAATACCGGTATAATGCAACTGGATTTTTCGAAACCTAATATTAAATGTATGTTATTTATATCGCTAAAGAACGATTACAATATAAATAACTTGTATATTATTTATACAGTATCACTAAAGAACGATAACAGAATATAAATGATAAATATCGGTTTGTTTAATTAATATAAGATATTATATAATACGTATTTAATTATCTAAATAAAATAACCTATTTTACAAAGGAAGATGGTTATTTGCGTTATAATAATTACTTACATAAAATACAGGTTATTTATATTGCGAAAGAACAATAACAATATAAATAACTTGAATATTATTTTATAATGCTAATGAAGGAAAACAGAATATAAATGATAACTTGAATATTATTTATATCGCTAAAGAACGATAACAATATAAAAAACGTGAATATTATTCATATCGGAATTTCACAGATTTATTACAGATGTATTTAAGAAATTGTAGAATAATAGTAATTAGTAACAGTGTCCTATTTATTCTTCTTGGAGCCAAATTTGTAACTTTTAAAAGTGTGGTTACTATGTTGAAGTGTATGTGTTACAACGGATGCTTGATTTGTTATGTATGTGAGTCAGTTATGGGATGCTTGATGTCGTCGCAATGTCGTAATTATAGTTTGATTGTGTTTGTGTGACTATTGTGTATTAATTTATGATGTATGGTACGGAAAGCTGCATATTTGTGTTATAGAAGTGTTAGGTATATGTGTTGTTAATGTTTTTGTATGTTTCAAATTGACAACTGATATTTGTTTTGTAATCGCAATGCCTAATTTACGGATTGTTTATGTTTTGTTTACATCGCGTAAGCTAATTTAATTTTCTTTTCCATTTCTCTTTATGCTTATCTTTTTTGTGTATAAAACTATAGCCCTAACATACATATGTAAAATAGGACTAACCCCCATTGGAGATACAATAATAATTATTATTATTCATATCGTTATAAAACGATAACAGAATACAAATGATGACTTGAATTTTATTCATATCTCTAAAGAACGATAACAAAATATAAATAACGTGATATCCATAAAGAACGATAACTGGATATAAATGATAATTTGAATATCATTTACATCGCTAAAGAACGATTAAAAAATAAAATGAAAACTTGAAGAAGGCCCGAATCCATAACCTTTGAATCATTAAACAAGCACTCTACTGCTGGTCTACGAGGCGCAGATATGGAACATTTTCATAGTTCCGGAACTCCTTGTACAAGCACATGCATCGTGTAACATCGCCGCGACCCGAAGTGGACTTCGACAATATTCGCTGTTCACGAGTGCGGCCACTTTTTTTTGACAACTGTACATGAATATACAAATAAGGGAGGGTGACAAGACTTTCGGACCTAACTGTACAATAGTTTCATTTCATAAAAATCATCACAGACAACCTGCAATCTTCAAAGATATAAATAGGCGTTCGTTACCTCTGAGCTACATGATTCTAAATAGGTATCTATTACAAGATTTGCTAAAGAAAAGAGATTTCAGCGTTAAAGTTCCATTAGGAATTAATTTGTGAATTGCATAGAGGTCGTGCTTTAATAAACTTAACACTCTGCAAATACTTGATACTTCAGTCTACCCATTAATTCCACTGCCTCATAATTTCTGATAATTTCTGACTCCATTTCCAGTTAACTCGGAACAAAGCGTTGAGTGCTCCCCCATCACGCGAAACCTTCAGTTAACAATATTCCCATTTCCAAGAAATAGAAAGTTGCTGATAAATTAAACAGGTGAGGAAAAGACTACTCCACATTTCTGCAAAATAATTCACTCTGTTTCACTATGCATTTACATTCATGTCGTAGTTTCCATTTAAAGATTATTCCTGAATTAGAAAGTGTTTAATCATCAATAAAATAAAGATATATCTCTCTAAAAATACGAGAGGATGTCTAGCAGCATCAAAATGGTAAGATCTCGCAGAAATCAAGTATTAGACTGGCATTATTCACCTGTTCAATTGTAGTATACAGACTCTTCGCAGAGCTTCGTTTTACACATAATTAGCAACGTTACGAACTCGTTCGTTTTTTCACTCATAAATTACTGTCATTGAGGGAATTTTAAAAGGTACTGTAACTCATGCATTATAGAATGAAATCAACTTCTTATATTCGTATAAGTATTGTGCATTCTAAATACTTTCATTATCCACTTAGTAAAGGTAATATTTGAGGCACTCAGAAGCAAAGTAATATAAGTGACATTTTTTTTTAAAGTGAGATAAGTATATATTCTAATCTTTAATGTCACTTCTGTTCAGAGAAAAAGTAATATAAGTGCAGTTCCAGTCAGTGCTGCTTCATGTTGGCCTTACACTTGTATCACAATGCATACAGAGGTTTGACTCAGAGGCAAACTAAGACAACTGCGTTGTTTACATATTGTTGTTGCGTTTCTTCTGTGTATGACTAGTTCATTTGCCATAATGGAGAGAGGTACTAGATTACATATTCGAAACATCTTAGTGGAAGGCCTGCACACATTGAGCTGGACCAACTATATAGTGATCCAATGAGGATAACTTTTGCTAAGTGGAGCAACTTGCAATAGCTAATGAAATTCATCCCACTCTTTCCTTGATGACCTGAAGCATTAGGATGGGCCTATAATAAGGACTGTAGGACGTGGAAAAGTGCGTGAAAGAGGAAGTTGAAGGGATATTCGCCGTAGGAACACTACAGATGCACTTCATGACAGAAACATAGATATTTCAGTAGAGAGAGTTGTGACTTCATTAGATGAGGCTAATGACGTAATGAACAGCGACTAAAGCTGAATTTCATTTAAAATTTGAAATTTTCTTAGCCCTCTTCTTTCGGAGTACCAAAAACCACATCACTGTAGCCTTAGAAATTGGATATAATATTCAACCAATCAGACACTATGTATTAAAAAAGGATCTAAAAATACATTTAAAATTTCAAGCCTCATCCAGATCTCAGATGTTCTTCAAACTGTCAGATAATATCCTATGTAATTTCTACAAAATAAACAAAGAAGAAATACCAGTCTATATCACAGACACACTCATAGCTAAAACTCCAGTTGTAAATGAAATTCCTTCATGAAAATGAATAATTCCAGAACATAGCCTACAAATTCCACGAAATCATTTCAAAAATGATTCTCCATACATTCTTAAGTTGGATCCCATGGAACTACTCTGCAGCACATATCGTTGTGAATGCAAGAACTAGGTAACTTGATTTTTCATATTTTGTGACATTGCCTATTTACTTATTTATTTCACTAAGGAATATGTCTCGTTTTCATTTACCCATTTGTTATATTGGAAAATACATGTCGCTGGTATCGTTCGATCAGTTACCAAGTTCTTGCATTACATTATGTGCGATTTTTGCTATGTTATAAAAGAGGTAACTAAAAAACGCAAATTTCGACTTACCTAGTTCTGCATTCACACGACGATATAAGGATTACCTTCAAATTTATACAGATGAATCTCTAAACCCTGATGATGGAACATCAGGAGCAGGATATTACATTCGAAAATATCAAGAAAATTACTTCATACCATGTTCAGCCTCCTCCAGTCTTGGCTAGCTATTGTTGCTGCTCTTTAGTGTGTTAGTCAAATTTCTGAAAGATCTATTTGAATACTTACTGACTGAAAGGGGGCTATATTTAATATAATCAAATATGTACCACACCTATACGCACAAAGAATTATTCCAATTCAGAAAGAACTAAATGAACTAAAAAAACTCCAAAAGAAAATAAAATTTCAATGGATACAAAGTCATTGTGGTCTACCTGGAAACGAGAAAGTCGATAACGTTGCGAAACAAGCAACATATTTGCAACCAAGACCTCCTCAAGTGATATCTCTATCCAATGCTTTACTTCAGTAAAGTTTCATTTTATAAACTTATGGATCAACAATTGGCTCTCTTCTGACAAAGGAAAAAATTTACAGTCCGTTAAAAAGAAACCGAATGACCTGGAAATTCACAAAAACTTGCCCAGACATGTTCAAACATTTTTAACCAGAGCCAGAACAGGTCACACTGGCACACAATTGTACCTACACCGATTTCACCTTTCTGATATAATCCTACTTATATGTGGTGTAATAATCATGATGAAGATCTGGAACACATTCTTCTATACTGTCCATCCATAAACCACAAAAGAAGTAAATTAAAATCATCAGTACCAGTTGCAGAAGACACATCTTTGCAGTATATATTGACTACATCCCAACTCTGGCTAGTAGCAACAGGCGTCTATAATGAACACCGATCAAAATACCCCTAATTTACTATGAAAAAGGAGAACTGAAAACACTACAGTGGACTATAGTTGACTTTATGTTGTCTGCAAACAACTGGGTACATTAAGAAGATTGATTGATTGATTGATTGATTGATTATTTCGGTTATACGGACACATTTTCTGTTATAATACGATAATAAGAATGCTCAAGTGCTGTTAAGACAGAAATGTTTCAATGTTGTAAGCAATGTCCTTGTTCTTGTTTTAAATAATATAAAAATACTGAAAACCCTTGCACTTATATTACTTTTCCACAAAACTGTTTTCGTGGCAAAATAATGCAAGTGACTTTATTTTATTTTACCTAAATTGTTTTAGAATAGATAATTTCTATTTAGAAGTTAAAAAATTTAGGTACCAACATATAAAACTGTAAATTTACAGCAATAGTTCTGTAACAGATTTTTTAATTTCCATTTCAACTTCAAAGTAACTTATCTCAAAACTTACTAAATGTCACTTGTATCACTTTGCTTCTGAGTACCTCATTTGTCTTTGAATTTGCAGCAGTTGAGAAATGTTAAACTTATTTTTCATTTGAAGGGTACACGGAAAAAACAAGCTAAGTCACTTTTTGTTTACTTTTGTTTTTTAGTCTCATCTGCTAGGTCATAAAGTGGACTACCTTTCTAATAAATCAGAATGGCAAAAAGCCTGCTTTGTAATACGTAATTTAAACTAAATGAGGTGTAAACTAATGCTGTCTTATCAGTGTATTGAAATTAAGAAATTCTCTTCTGTAATAGTATATTACAATACAAGGTTGAGAAATGCTTTTTACAAAACCGAGGAAATATTCGAAAAACGAGCAGAGCGAGTTCTTCAATTTCCGAGATTTTTTAATGCACTTCACAAACATGTATTTTTTAACATTTTTTTCACGATCATATATTTAAAATTGCAAATACAATATATATTGCATTGAAAATTTAGAGCATTTTTATTGCAAAGCCATCCCAAACTGCACTGTAATGTAACTAAGTAACAATAAGTGCCCTGTACTGAATCTATTTCAGTACAGTTTTGTGTTATGAAGAAAGTTTTCCCTAGCAACAAGATTTTGTGTGGGAATCCTAACTTTCAAGGCCTAGCAAAAATAGCTGTAAATACAGCAAAAAATACCATAGTGCAAAAAAATATAAGAAAAGTGGCTTAGCATGTATTTTCCGTGGACTATTCACTAGCATAATGTTCTTCCGAAATATTACAAACATTTTAAGCGTATCAGGTATAATCTGTATGTAATATGCGTGGTGTATCGAAAGGTCAGGTCAATCCTTAAGGAGGTGATTCGGGACCTTATTTGCAACAAAAAATCCTAATACACTTTTTCAATATTCATCCCTGTTTCCGAGCTATACGAGTATCACGTACCATATCTATCCCCATTTGATTCCACACCTAATGGACCTGTCTGCTTGAGAGAAGGTAGGCTAATTGTCAGTTGTCTAGAGCAGATGCTCAAAATGTCCCCCTCTCACACTAACACACGCTTCAGCACGCCGTCTGAATTCTCGCTATACATTATCAAATCCGTGCTGGTATATCGCCATTGCAGCCCTGTTAACCTTTGCAACAAGCTCTTCCCTGCTTGCCATCTCCATGAGGAACACTTTCTCCTTCATGCAGCCCCAGAGAAAGAAGTCCAATGGTGTTACGTTTGTAAATCGTTCCGCCTCATTCCAGCGTAGGTTTCGTGTAAATGTTTGGGCAGGCATTCTTGGTGATACACTGATTGGCCCATTTATTACTGAGGACAGAATGAGAGATGAAGATTTCCTGAATTTCGTAGAAGATGTGGTTAAGCCGATATTGGATTATATGCCTTTACAGTCACGACGACATCTATGATATCAACTAGGCGGTGCTCCAGCACATTTCAGACTTCTAGTACGCCAATGGTTAGATCACCATTTTCCAGGTAGATGGATTGGAAGGGGTAGTCACGTTACCTGGCCAGCCTAGTCCCCAGACCTAACACCACTGGTCTTCTTTCTCTGGGGCTGCATGAAGGAGAAAGTATACTAAATGGACATAGCAACCAGGGCAGAGCTCGTTGGAAAGATCAACACGGCTGCAATGGAGATACACCAGCACGGATTGGATAATGTGCAGCGAGAGATTAGACGGCATGCTGAAGCGTGTGCTCGTGCAAGAAGGAGACATTTTGAGCATCTCCTCTAGACAACTGACAATTAGCCTACCTTCTCTCGAGCAAACAATTCCATTAGATGTGGAATCAAAAGAGGATAGATACGATATATGATATTCGTGAAACTCGGAAACGGGGATGAATATTGAAAAAGCGTATTAGGATGTTTTGTTGCAAATTAGGTCCTGAATCGCCTCCTCAAGGATTGACCTGACCTTTTGATACACCCTGTATAAATAATTTAATTTCTTGATTACATCCCAGCCTTATTTTACTAATTTTTCACAAGTTATGATTGTTTATTTTTTATTTTATTAGGTCATTTACGACGCTTTATTAACATCTGAGGTTATTTAGCATCTGAATGAGATGAAGGTGATAATGCCGGTGAAATGAGTCCGGGGTCCAGCACCGAAAGTTACCCAGCATTTGCTCATATTGGGTTGAGGGAAAACCCCGGAAAAAACCTCAACCAGGTAACTTGCCCCGACCGGAAATCGAATCCGGGCCACCTGGTTTCGTGGCCAGTCGAGCTAACCGTTACTCAACAGGTTTGGACAAGTTATGTTTGTAAATGGTCTTGTAATTACCAGCATTTATGATGCGACCATTTTGTAACGTGGAACATTTGAGTGGGTACTATTTCGGGAAAAATATACCTTAAAAGTTCTGTAATAATCTATGCTCATCTTGCTCCTTAGTGGGAACTCGCCAATGCACTCGAAACGTATAATTCATTCTTAGCGGCAGCAGACCGATGCAATCAGCGAAATGTCATTATTGGCAAAATATATTAAATTTTAATCTCATCGCTTTTATATTACATTCAAGGTATTACTAGCAGCTTGCGGTGCGAATGCTCCATTTAATTTCTTACATTGGTTACGATGTTCATTAAAAGCTCAAGTTCTTTGTTTTATGATTATGGTAACATGATTCTCATTAAGTGATATATTCATAGTTTTCTGCCCAAGGACAGGTATTTCACTCCAAACCCAGAACTCTCCAATCTGTTCTCTTTTCCATTTTCCTCTTGATCTATACATACAATATATATGTTTTTTATCAACAGATATAGTCTTCAGCCCAGAAAATTCTTCCCGTTCGCCTTTTGTTCCAGTGGATCCATCAGTAGGCAGTTTCTTCTTAGAAATTCAGTTTGCTATTCCTGATGAGTTTCATCATCATTCTTTATTCAATCACTTTTTCTGGCACAGCATGTTTATTATCCTGTGTGTCCATTTCACAAGCGCCATTCATCTTCATATCCACACTTCAAATGTTTCTAATCATTTCTCTTCACTTCGTCGTACTTTCCATATTTCTACCACACCCCACACAAACTATTTAACTGGTCTCTTCATTAGTCCACAAGTTTCCTTTGTCATTCCTATTCTACTTCTGACTTCCTGGCAGCTCCTCATGTTACTGCCTATACTACATCCCAAGTGTTTGAAAGTGTCCATCTGTTCTACTGCATCATTTCGAATTCGCACGTTTATCTTGTTTATTTTTCTTCCGAAAACTATGGTCTTCATCTTGTCTGCATTTGATTTCATCTCATAATGCTCACAGCTGTCATTTAGCTCCATGAGCATATTCCTTAGCCACTTCTCTTCTGTTAACGTAATTTCTGCTCAGAGATATTCCTTTCTGAATCCTGAGTGACTTTGACTCGTTTTCATATAAAGATTACTGAATAGCCTCCTCTCTTTCTATTCTACACCAATTTCCTTCAGAACCCCCATAAGTTTATTCCAATCCACTGTGTCTAATCCTTTTCTAGGTCCAAAGATACTATATACACACACTTATTTATTTTTTTGCAGGTATCTTTTTTGCTCGCAGCAGTCCTCTAGTACCTTTCCCTTCCTGAAACCAAATTTATCTTCTTCCTACTCTCTTCCCATCTTAGAATAGAAACGTAAATTAAGCATTCGCAGAAGAATCTTCGTCGAGTTTGATATCAGGCTGATAGTCCTGAACTTTTTGCATTTACTGGCATTAATTTTCTTCGGTAATGGCAGCAAAAATATCTCCATGAAATCTTCAGACCATTCGTCTTTATTACATATTTGTTTGCATAGAGATAGATTTTCCTTCTTATTTGCATTGTGACATTTCACTAATTCACTCCATTATTTTCTGTTCTTAATTTTTCCAAGCGATAGTTCAACTTCTTATTTTAGAAAATCTTTTTGGTCTTTTGATATGTCTGCTTCATATTCTATACCTAAGTTATCTGGACGATACCTTGTCTCATATATCTCTTCTGCGTATTTCGTTCATATGTTCAGTATTGCTCCCTTATCTGTTATTTTATTGCATATTTCGTCTTCTATCAAACATATAGATTACCTGTTCTTATTTGCGAAATCCAAACATTTTACTTCGCAGTACATTAAATCATATCTTCCTTTTCTCTTCACAATTCTGATTCACCCAATCTTTTTACGCCTTATCAGTTTCTCTTCCTAGTCCGTGGATTAGTTTTTGATTAGTTCCCTTTAGTATCTTCTACCTTCTTCTCTGTTAATGTATTTCCATTTTCTCCTCTCCTACATCTTGTCCAACATTTTCCTTGTGACCCTAGCTTTCTTAATACTGATATCTTCTCTGTATTCTATTGTTTCTTCTGTTATTATTTATATACAGCATTTTAGATTAATCCAATACCAATTGCTCTTTCTACTCTCACTACTGGAGTTCCAGTAGACCATTAGGTATTCCAATATGTTCTTTATCATTCCTTCCTTCAATTTACCCGCTTGCAGTACAGTCCTCACATTCCAGGTTCCAATCCTCAGTCTTCTTTTCTTCTCTCGGTTGGGTTACGCCATAATACGTCCTTCTCCAGTATATCCCTCCCGAACATCCTAATGGGAGGATTGTTTACTCCCGGGCTTGTACCGTGGACTCACCTTGCCATGTTTGCAGTTTCTCTTGGAAGATATGTGCAGTAACTTCCCGTTGTTGTATGTACATCACTCTCTCTTTCACATCTTAAAAGACCCGGAGAACCAGCGTGCAGGTTAGGACAGTGAATTTGACAAATTAGGTCCTCGGACTTCATCGAAACATTCAGAAAACCCGGGTTCAAATCCCGGCGCCGGAGAGAGTTTTCCTCCGTTCCATTACTCTTTCATCGTCAAGTGGTGTCCTATTTATTTCAAATTACAAACATTTAAACTTTCCATGCAATTTTCAATCTTTTATAGTCAAAGAAAGCAAATCGTAATTATATCAATTTAAACTGACAGTAATTCAACAGAGCATAACTTACTAAATAATGTTAATTAAACTTAGATAGGAGTGGCTCCACAAACTACCAGTAATCTATAGCATTATCCTAAAAAACAAAGACATACATTAAATTGCGTTCCAAAATGACTTTATAACGTAATTCATTTTATTACCGTTATCTTTAGTAACTTGGAAATTTTCCCCTATAGTCGATTGTTATTATTACGTATTATTATTAGTATTATTAATATTATTGTATTTGTCATTAATAAAAAGAAAAACTACTATTTTTATTCAATTGGCACTTGGAAGTAAAAATGTGTTTGAAAAAAATTAGTTGTGGCCTAGATCATGATCTAGGGTTGTGGGAATCGAAAATATAACTGTACGTATTGTTCAGTTTGATGGCGTGAACCGTCACAAAAGGCTGAATTTATTTCCTTTGTTTTCTTATACGTTTAGGAATCTGAATAATTTGAACGAAAAAATTGTTCCGGGGCCGGGTATCGATCCCAAGACCTTTGGCTGAACGCACTACCGCTCTACCGACTGAGCTACCCAGGAACTATACCCGATACAGTCTCAATTTTCTCTTTATATCCACACACCTCAAGTGGGCTGACAAGAAGCCTGAAACTCAACTTTGAGTGCACACAGACTCTGTGTGACTATGCATACTGTAGGAAAGGTAAATTTTTCACTCGTTTCCAATGATATATTTCATATCTTTATTCCAGATGAGAGTTTATTAATGGGTTTCGAAACAAAATTATATAATGGCCGAACTATAATATCTGTCCAATTTTAGCGCTTAGAGAGTTCTTAAAAATATAATATGATAACGGAAGGATACAGATCAGTTTGATTATCAACTGTACTTCAATTTCAGGCATATAGCCAAGAGGATTGGTCACTTTACGTTCCTGGAAGTGTACATGTTGAAATTCTTTGCAATGAATTCTGCATTTGCAGCAATGCTTCTAATTTTTTAAATTAAGCTATCACCGTTACATCAAGTATCGAACATGACTTGGTCTATTAAAGTTATGGCATTGCATTAGGCTACTTAGAGTGTCATTCTGCTTGGCATTTCTCACTTTCACAAAGGTTTCACATAGGATTTCCTATAATTTTGCACCTTTCTTGTTCCTTGCTGTTGTTCTATTAACATATTTTTAAGAAGCTTTAGCGTCTTCGTTCCAAACTGCCCTTCCTACTTCCCCCCCTTATCCCTTTCTCCTTCTTCTACGTCACTTACTCGTTCTCTTCATCGTGTATAATTTATCTTTGTTACTCCTTGTGAAACATAATTTTAGGAACAAATATAGAAAAATTGGGAACTACTTCGATGGTGTTTGGGTAAAGGGGTTGTCATTTTTATGCAAATGGAGTTTTGTTCCTCAAGTGAATAAAAAGGTCAAATTCTACAAGTTGGTGTATAAAAAACAAAATAATACTAGCATTTTATGGGTTTTATTTGTGTACAAAATTATTTGCAATAAGATTCCGAAGTTTTATAATAATTTATCTTAAAACTCAATTTTTATTACTTATCTTCCTTTACCCAAACATCATTGGCTTTATGGCTTAAGAAATTATCCAACAAAGTATTTCAGGCACAGAAACGTTTCCCAAACATTGAAATGTATGTCATTTTTTTTTTCGGTGCTGTCCACGTGAGTAACAAATACAGAGCTCTCATTTTACGACGAAAGAGTTTCGCTGTTAAACCGCATACTTCATGTTTCAATCAATTACTTAACACACAAACAACAGTCACACACACTCCGGCACAATTCTCAGAAGCAACTACCTGCTGGAATGTTTTGTAAAACTGGCTTCCCACGCAGCGGTTAGTAGAGCAGTAAGTTGGCCGTCGACGGAATGATGTGAAGTTTGCTCATAAAATGAGAGCACTGTAGATACGGTATAACTCTTATATTGCATTGCAGAACAATTGATTTAGTTATAATTAGGAATTAGAATTTAGCACAACATCGGGAGAATCCATCAAATACTGTGACAACAGTATCAAATGAAGGCAAACTGCAGTAATGAACTTGTTTCGCACAGTGGGACAGCAGAATGGTTGTTTCCATCATATTAACTTGTGATGGTGGATGGAAGAGCAGAAATGTAAAGGTTCACCATAACTATGAATTTTAAAGTTAGTGACGAATAAATATCATAGAAATTAACTCAAAATAAAATTCAATAATTAAACATATTCCTCTTAGGAATAGAAATCTTCACAATCGAATTCTATTTTAAATAGATATCTTTTGTCTGTATTAAAAAGATTTATTTGAGGTTCAAATGAGCTGTCGAAGGGGCTGCAAGGAAAACATATATATGAGAGGACTGCAATCAGACATGTGATCATAAAATCATATTAATGAAACATGGAAACTCAGTAGCATAGAATTGAGCTGTAATAAGAGTTAGCTTTTATGACAAGTGAGCAAAAAATCCATATTTTATCAAATCTGCATTGACAAATCGGTTGTGACATAGCTTTCCTTAGAATATTCCATTTTTGTCTTTTTTCGTCAACGTAATCCTGTTCTAATATCGTTTCATTGTCACTCATTGGACTTGAGTAAGACGTATTGTATTCCAGAAAAGATTGCCCAATAAAAATTTACGACCGGCAACTTGCATTATTATTATTATTATTATTATTATTATTATTATTATTATTATTATTATTAACATTCAATTATTTTTACAAATGGCATTTAAGGAACCCGCAGATTCATTGCCACCCTCACATAAGCCCGCCATCGGTCCCTATCCTGTGCAAGATTAATCCAGTCTCTATCATCATATCCTATCTCCCTCTAATCCATTTTAATATTATCCTCCCAGCTACGTGTAGGCCTTCCGAAAGGTCTTTTTCCCTCCGGTCTCCCAACTACCACTCCATATGCATTTCTGGATTCGCCCATACGTGCTACATTCCCTGCCAATCTCAAATGTCTGGGCTTAATATTCCTAATTATGTCATGTGAAGAAAACAATGTGTGCAGTTCTCCTTTGTGTAACTTTCTCCATTCCCATGCAACTTCATTCCTCTCAGCCCCAAATATTTTTTATGCTAGACCATGCGGAAATGTAGTAATTATACACCTGGTAGCAGCCCTTTAATGGACCTCATTAAAATATACCTATACATTAAAGTTCAGGTGTTCCACCAATCAAAAAATACCATTGTAGCAATATGAAAGAGCAAGTATCGATTATTCTCGGATATGCAATCGAAAGACAACTGTTTTCGCAGAAGTTCTGCGACAATTTTAGTAGACGCTGGCGGCGACATCACAACATTGAAACGTCACGGGGGCTGGAAATTTAATACTGTCGCAGAAGGTTATGTTGAAGAATCGATCCAAAATAAAATTCAAGTCTCAAATACAATATTAAACTCAATCGAAAAAAACAACACACAAATTAACATCAATTCACCGTCATCTTCCAGCCTTTCACAAAGCACATTCCCGCAAATTAATTTCACCAATTGCACAATAAATCACCAATATTTGAAATAAAGTCAATTCTGTTACTACAATAATTAGCGTTAATAGTAATTAATATTCAAATAAATTCAATTTGTCATCTTGTTTTTCAATGTCTAATTCAATTTCAAGGTTATATCAAGATTAATGTTTATTTTCCTCTCTAGATTATATCAAGGTCAATATCGACATTTGTTTCTCGCAAAAAATCAATACTTTCGCGTCTGCGCACATCTCACAATTTACGAGGTATTGCACAAGGTCAGTTCCGCTCCTCGGTCAGATAAGAATAACATGAATACTTATGAATAATTTCAAGTTAGAAATATGGTCGAGCATAAAAAGTCGTATGAAACTTGCCTATAATGGTAATTAAGACGCTCTTAATTACTACCATTATAGGCTCGTTGCATAATGTACTATTATGAAACCTAATCTCAAACACCCTTAAACTCTGTTCCTCTCTCAAAGTGACAGTCTAAGTTTCAAAACCATACAGAACAAGCCGTAATATAACTGTTTTATAAATTCTAACTTTCAGATTTTTTGACAGCAGATTAGATGATAAAAGCTTCTCAACCGAACAATAACAGGCATTTCCCATATTTATTCTGCTTTAAATTTCCTTCCGAGTGTCATTTATATTTGTGACTGTTGCTCCAGGATATTTGAATTTTTCCTCCTCTACGTAATATAAATCTCCAATTTGTATGTTTCCATTTCGTACAATATTCTGGTCACGAGACATACTCATATACATAATCTTTTCGGGATTTACTTCCAATCTATCTCTTTACTTGCTTGAAGTAAAATTCCCGTGTTTTCCGTAATCGTTTGTGGATTTTCTCCTAACATATTGACGTCATCCGAATAGACAAGAAGCTGATTAACCCGTTCAATTCCAAACCCTGTCTGTTATCCTGAACTTTCCTAATGGCATATTCTAGAGCGAAGTTATAAGGTAAAGGAGATGATAGTGCATCTCCTTGCTTTAGCCCCCAGTGAATTGGGAAAACATCAGATAGAAATTGGCATATACGGACTCTACTGTAAGTTCACTGAAACACATTTTAATTAATCGAACTAATTTCTTGGAAATAACAAATTCAATAAGAATATTATATAAAACTTCTCTCTTAACCGAGTCATATGCCTTTTTCAAATCTATGAATAACTGAGGTACTGTACCCTTATACTCCCATTTCTTCTCCAATATCTGTTGAATACAAAAAACTTATCAATAGTCGATCTATTACGCCTAAAACCGCACTGATGATCCCCAACAATTTCATCTACGTACGGAGTTAATCTTCTCAAAAGAAAATTGGACAAAATAGGCAGAAATATGCACTCCTTCCATTGTTCTGGTACAATTTCCCCATTATTATTATTATTATTATTATTATTATTATTATTATTATTATTATTATTTACTATGAGAGCTCTTCTCTGATGATTTGATAATACAACAACATTATATTTCGTTCTGAAAATTATTTTCTCAGTTATCAGGAAGTCTACAATTGTGAGATCATTCTGTACTGTACCTAAATTGTCCAAATATGTATCCAAGATTTTTTCAGTACTTTCTGCCCTGTAAAATTATCTCTAAACATGTTTATTCTTTTTGTCTTAAGGAGATCTTAAAACTTTCCAAATCTATTGCATTCTTCCGAGTTCCAAAGTAAGCCTAGATGTATCCCGAACTACTCCCAATCTATTTTTAAAAGTATTTCTTTCAACGATTTTTATAGGCACATCTGATTGTCACATTGTATAAATTCTTGGCCGTTTCGACATTTTTATTTGATTTTGAAATCTGGACACTTACAGTAACCAGACAAAAAAAAAAAAAAAAAACATCACAAATGCAAAATGTCTGAAAAAGAAATAACTTACTTTGAAGGTAAAGAAGAAAAACAAACAAACAGGACAACATTTGAAACTTGGTATTCACAAAACTAAATATTCGAATACTAACAAAACGGAATGGATAACTTTCTTTAGCCATTCATGAAGATGAAAGTGATGACAACTGAAAACAATGGATTTTTTAATCCTGGTCTTCATATAATTACCTTTAGAACTAGTTACCCACTTTAATGTGTACGAAAATGTATTAAGTACGAAATACCTTCAATGTACTTTAACAATAGACAACTATGTTATGCCCTATTTTATAATCATGGTATATTTAACGATGCTCACAACTGCCGAGGTTATATCAGCGTCGCCGGTGTGCCGGAATTTTGTCCCGCAGGAGTTCTTATACATACCAGTAAATCTACTGACATAAGCCTGTCGCATTTAATCACACTTAAATGCCACCAAGTGATATGTATCTATACTAATAATAAATCTGTAGCCGTAATTTTTCTGGTAATT
Organism: Periplaneta americana; assembly: GCF_040183065.1. Lineage (NCBI taxonomy): Eukaryota > Metazoa > Arthropoda > Insecta > Blattodea > Blattidae > Periplaneta > Periplaneta americana. The sequence continues at coordinate 103,362,912 of NC_091124.1, forward strand.
TTCGATTTTCCAAAAATAATTGGTCCTAACATGTATAATTAACCACCCTGAAACCGAAAATCGTATTTTTGAAATTTTTGTTTGCATGTCTGTCTGTATGTTTGTTACCTTTTCACGCGATAATGGCTGAACCGATTTATATGAAAATTGGCATATAAATTAAGTTCGTTGTAACTTAGATTTTAGGCTATATGGCATTCAAAATATTTTATTTAAAAGGGGGGTTATAAGGGGGCCTGAATTAAATCAATCGAAATATCTCGCTTATTATTGATTTTTGTGAAAAATGTTACATAACAAAAGTTTCTTTAACAATGATTTCCGATAAGTTTTATTCTTTACAAAATTTTGATAGGACTCATATTTAATGAGATAAGTGAGTTTTAATATTAAAATAACGCCATCTAAGACAGTGCAGTGAAATAACAAATGACTTCGTCTATAAGGGGCCTTGGGCAACAACAATCGAAAAAGGGGCCTTGGACAGCAACAATCGAAAGCTACTAAACTATTCCTATGCACAGAAAATTTGATAGGCTTCTTTGTACATTCGTGTTCTGTATTTCTTAAAATAATATTTATGTACACACTCATTTTAATCTAAGAGAATTAATGAACAACGAGAGTGTATTGATTTAGTATGCAGTAATAGTACGTTAGCTTAGCCATCCATTATTTTATAATTCAAATTTTAACTATGCTCAATTGAATCGTGTTAAAATACATAAAATATATGCAATAAATGCAATGCAAAAAAAATTGGGTAATGAGTTAAGCAGATTATGTTGCGCTGTTGTAAAGGTTGTTGCTTCTGAGATTCAAGAGCCCCCACAACAAATTAAAAACTTTCTTATCGGAGTACATCCGTTATCAACGCAATTTTTATATATAATAATATAATATAATATAATATAATATAATATAATATAATATAATATAATATAATATAATATAATATAATATAATATAATATAATAATAAATATGTAGCCGAAAATTTTCTGGTAATTTTCCCTTTTCCAAAAATAATTGGTGTTAACATGTATAATTATTCATCCTGAGACCGAAAATCGCTTTTTTGAAATTTTTGTTTGCATGTCTGTCTGTCTGTTTGTTACCTTTTCACGCGATAATGGCTGAACGGATTTCGATGAAAATTTAAATATAAGTTAAGTTCGTTGTAATTTAGATTTTAGGCTATATGGCATTCAAAATACTTCATATAACGGGGCCTGAATTAAATCGAAATATCTCGCTTATTGTTGTTTTTTTTTTTTTGAAAAATGTTACATAACAAAAGTTTCTTTAAAAATGATTTCCTATAAGTTTTATTCTATGCAAAATTTGGTAGGTCTGACAGACTTTTAAAATAATAATACAATACGTTTTCACCGCCTCCTCAGATTGTAGCGTTGTTGTTCCTGCAGTAATTCCCATGTGCAAAATATAAAATTTTTGAGTAGGAAGAAAAAACACATTTAGGGGAGAGTCGGGTAGTATCGGACATCGGGTAATATCGGACAGTGCGTTTATTTCATCTACCACCATATGGTAGTATCTGAATGACATGGTTACGTTTCTCTCTGCGACATCACAGAAACGTAACCATGTTAATCGGGTACTATCATCGTGTGGTAGATGAAAGAAACTCACTGTCCGATATTACCCGCTGTCCGATACTACCCGACTCTCCCCTATTCATTCCATGGCAATGGTATATAGGATATCGTGAATTCTTACATTTTCGAAAGAAAGAAATATAATTACATATCACTGTTTATGCTGTATCACTATTTAAATTATTTGAAGGTTTCAGAACCACAGTGGACCAAGCGCCATTTACTGAAGACGTAGAAAACAAGGGTTTAAATTAAGTTATTATCATAATTCAATGGAACTATATAGCAAGTAATATAAAGTATACACAATAAAACTAAATGATATGTCAATCTTCATTAAACTATAGTTGCGTGTAATAACAAATAAGAAACATGTTAAAGGAATTGTCATTGCACCAAATGAGTGGTCTCTGGACCAAAATGATCGCAATTTAATTATTTAAATACAATTTCAATTAAGTAACATATTAAACGATTTATCCTTCTAACAAACACGAATGTTCCCTGGATCAAACGTCCTATTTTAATTACGTAATTACTTTATATTTATTTCTAACAGGTGCAGCGGAGCGCACGGGTATGGCTAGTACTATAATAAAATACAAATAAATTGAATAATTTATAAAAATGGACATCGCGATAGTTGTTTTCTTTACAGTCCGACAATGTTTATTGTATTCAGGACCCTTGTGGTCACTCAAATTCTTTGAGCTGATGTCTTAATGAATAAATTCTGAAGGCCTCTCTTCAAATTTTACACTATCATCTAGAAGTTAACACGTAAATTTTTGTTTTAATGTACAAATCGAATCAGTATTTTGCTCGTTTCATTTCCCTTTATCTTTTATATTTTGTTAAATCCGGATCCCAGTGGTCAACCTAATTTGAGGACGGATTATTTGAAATCTTAGTAGTAATGTGAGAAATGAAGTTTTGCCAATTTAAGGGTTAAAATTGCAGCCGCTCTCTCTATAAGAATTTCGAAGTTTTTGAAGAAGTGCGTTGCCTTGCTACTGACGGGAGCACGCAGAGAGCCAATATAATTGCCATTGACTTTCAATCATCGACTCAATGTCGATGTCATATTTTTGTTGGAAGTATGGTACTGTATTATATCGGTATCTTACACTCAGATTGTAAGTAATACCATTTTGTTCCATCTATTGATTAGAGACAGTACGTGAGTCTGTATAGAATATGTGCATAAACTAGCCTAGAGCTTTATTAATATTTCAGTAATATGCCTAGCCTACGGATTATATCTTTATTCTTCCATGTATTTGATATCAGTTTTTTTTTGCAATCCTATGTCATATCTACGTTTCTTGCAGCAGCGTGGGTCAGATGAATGTCCCCTGTGAACGGCGTTTGCCTGACAGCACTGCCACGAATAGGCCAGCTGACTCCCCTTCGTCTTATATTCCCTTTGTTCCGTTTCTCACAGGGTTGTTGTGCTACCTTTGTGCTCTCTTACGTCATAGGTTACTCCACTCTTGACGGAAATAGTCATTTATGTATGTAACAGTGTCTACTGAATGTAATGAGATATATAACAGTTTTCGAGTGTGATGGGCCCTTATTTTTATGTCTTCTTAAATGTTATCAAAATATTATTATGAATATTATTATGAATTATCCGTATGCGTAGGAAATATGCGAGTATAAAGAAATTCTCATTTAGTAGCAGACATAACACAAACTGAGTCAATGAATTGCGAACCAGTGAACTGCATTTTTAGTAGGGAAGTGTGGCCCGCTCGATCTCCTGATCTAACGCGTATGACTCTTATCTCTGGAGTAATTAAAAATGTCATATACAGAAGAAACCTGCACAGCCGAAAGAACTGAAAATTAACATCCACCAGAATATTGACACATTTCTCAAGGAGAACTGAGGTGAGTGATAGATATATTTTCAAAGAGAATCGGATCAGTTTGAGCATCTTCTTTCAAAGATTTGGAGTGTAAGTAACATTTCAACTGCGTTTATTCCACAAATAGCCAAGGAAACAGAATCTGCATCGTTGCATCACTGTCATTCTGCGATACCCGCACACGGCATCACAACGAGCACCATACACGACGATAGAACAAAACAGATGGCGCTGGTTAGCACATCAATTTATTGCTATGTCTGTACATTGCGTTTAATCATGCTGATTTTACCAATATCGTCATATTTCTCAAGAACTGACGTATCTCAACTTCCCTAAATTTCTGGAGAGCAATTTTAAACTTTCGCGCTGCGTTCGGTCGGCTAGTACAGTGGACTCTCCTAAGTTCGACTGAACAGAATTGACAGTTCAGTCCAATAAGAGCAGTGGGTGTGGCAGGTGAAAAAAATACAAATTCTTATTAGTTATCCATCAACGAATACAGTATTGTACTTGCATTTCCTGCCCGCCCCGAGACTTGTGTATGCGCTTCTAGTACCACAGTGGGTTTCGACAGTTCCGTCTCACAAACGGCACAATTCTCGAATAGAAAAAGAAGAGTTCATTAATTTAAAATCAGTGATTAAATATGGATATCCTAATCAATAACATATTTTGTTTTCCTTTAACAAAAGTATCACTACAAAACACAGAACCAATTCCCATTCAAATGGCAAATCCATTTCTTAGTGCCCGTATAGGGGCGTGTCCAATTCTCCTACGTAAGCAGTCGAACTATGGGCTGTCGAACTTGTTTTCTGTCGGACTTAAGAGATTCCACTGTACTCACATGCTTCACAACTTATACAATTTTATTTGTATGTGTAACCAAAGGACTCTCTTACTGTTACGTAGAAATAATTTGTTCCACTTTTAGAACAAAATACATAAAAAAATATTATGTTCTGAGATAATGCCAATTTCTATAAATATGAAATACTTTGACCTGCAAGTTACGTTACTTAGGTGTGTATTGTAATTAATTTTCAAAAATAAATTAATGAATCTATGAAAATGTAACACACCTCTCATTATAACTATGTAAAAAAAACTGAAGCAAAAATGAACTGAAAAAGTGATTTGAATTGTAAACATAATAAATATAATACGTAAGCCTATTTATACAAAACTAGATAACTTCTCTGAGAATAAATTTTAAGCATAAAGGACTACATGTAATAAAATTATTAACTACATTGGTAATAATATAGCTAACATAAAACTAAATTACTTTTTAAGGCTGTCTTTATAAAAACATAAAACTTCCTCTGAGAAATGATCCCTCCCACTTACTATATTATCTAAAGCGTGTTGTATCATACTTTCGGAGATGGTTAATGTACGCATGAAGAAGTTTTTTTTTTTTTTTTTTTTTTTTTTACAAACTTTAGCTTTAGAATGAACAATTTTAAATTAATACAGTACTGTTTTCTTTCTTTTCGAGTCAATGTCTACAGTTCTTTCTTTCACATCTAGACCTCCACATGTCTCAGTATATATTCTTGCTTAGCTGAGACTCCTTCAAGTTAATTTATTTTTCCTTTTTCTTTAGGTTTACGTATTTCCTATTGAGAATCTAATCTATAACGTAAATAATTTTGATTGTAGATTGAGGGCATCAGATCATATTTTATATTTTGAGGTATGTTTAGATTAGATTTTACATGATTTTGGCATGCATCTATTCATCCATTTATAGTTTTCTGTCAAAAGGCAGGTCTTTAGCTGCTAACCCAGCATGCTACAATCTTCCCTTGTTTCTGCTTTCCTCTTAGTTTCCGCATACGATCAAAATACCTTGATGCTGTCTATAATCTGATACATTCTTCTGCTTCAAACTTTTCTCCCGTTCACCATTCCTTCCATTGCATCCTCCAGTAGGCAATTTCTTCTTAGCCAGTTATTCAGTCAGTTTCTTTTTTTGTTCCTGATCAGTTTCAGCACTATTTTTTCTTCAATCACTCTTTCTTGTACAACTTCGTTTCTTATTATCTGTCCATTTCACAAGCTCCATTCTTCTCCATATTCACATTTCAAATAGTTCTAGTCACTTTTCTTCACTTCGTCCTAATGTACATTGTTCTACCTCATACAATGCCACATTTCACATAAAGATTTTCAATAGAATCTTCTTTCGTTCCTTTTCCGAAAGTCCGAAGAACATTGTCCTTTGTCTATTAATAGCATCCCTTGTCATTGCTGTCCTTTTGAATTCCTAGCAGCAACTCAGTTACAGTTACAGTGTACCAGTACCGTCTTGAACTGTCGTTTAAAATACTGTAAATGATCACCAGCGAAGAAAGAGAATTACCAGAGGCACTCTTTTGGGTATTCTACCTTATGTTGGAACCCAATATCCCCATCATTTCGGAACTGCATAGAGGTTCCATCTTCTAGAGCAACATATTACGACCTAAAATGCTACCTACTCTATTATGTTGACTATTGCAACAAATTGGGTTGTACCAGACACAACGCTTTCAATAATAATAATAATAATAATAATAATAATAATAATAATAATAATAATAATAATAATCATCATCATCATCATCATAATAATAATCATCATAATCATCTCCTGTATCTCCCACTGGAGCAAAGGGCATCAACAAACTTTCGCCACCGTCTTCTATTCTGAGCGATATTGGCAATTTCGGACCATGATGTCCCTGCCTTCCCTATTTCCTCTTCCACTTCTCCAGGTAACCTTTGGTCTTCCTCTCTCTCTCTACTACTTTGGGAGTTCCATCTTGAAGCTTCTTTCTCAATAGAATTTTCTTTCCGAAGAGGCCAATCCATTACTAATTTCTTCGTATTATCTGTATACTAATTTGCTATTCTTGTGTTATTTTCCTAACTCTTTGTTTGAAATTGTGTTTGTCCACCAAATATTTACCATCCTTATAATGCAGCGATTTTTAAAATCTTGGACACTTCTACAGATCTCTACAGTTACCTTCCAAGCTTCAGAAACATATAAAAGAACTGTTTTTACATTACTCTGAAATATTCTGATTTTCGTTCGTAAGGAAATATCGTGTGACTTCCATATCGAGTATAGTTGTACGAACACTGGATTTTCTTTCCTAATATGGCTTCTAACATCAGCATTGGCACCACCATCTGTTGTCACTAAACTACCCAAATGCTGAAACCCTGTTACTGTCTCAATACATTGTCCATTTATTTGGAACTTCCTTGTGGAATTTATATTGGTATATATCCTTATCTCTTTTGTTTTCTTACAATTTACCGTCAGTCCTACCTTAGCACTCTACTCCTGTAAGCTATCTAATTTAGTTTCCATGCTTTGAAAGTTTTGAGATATCAAAGAAACATCAGCAAAATCAAGATCTTCTATATACTGCATCAACCCGCATTGGAGTCCAGTTTTTTTTTTTTTTTTTTTTTTTTTTTTGTCTAAAGCTTACTTTCCTAATAATCAGATTCATTATTGTCAGAAAAATGGTGGGAGATAAAATACATCCCTGCTCGACTCCCGAATGAAGTTTAATCGGATCACTCTACATCCCGTTATGGCTAACTTGGCATGTATAGTCATAGCAATGCTTCCAATAGAAACGATAGTCCTTCAAGTCGTACTATATTGCCTTGAAAATGGAACCTATATGCAATTGCTAGACATTATAAATATTAAGTTCCCGCACACGAGGAATAAAATCACCGTAAAAGTCTAAAATTATATAAGGAATACTTGAATCCTTCCATAACTTGTATAGTCTAAGTATATAGCCTTATACATGATTAATTATATGCAAATTTTCATGATAATATGTTAGATATTGCATGCTATTCCAGTATTAATAATATTACTTATATTAAAATCACTAACTGGCTTCGAACTAGAAGTTCTCGTGTTCAAACTCAGGAAGTTGCGGGACATTTTTCGTTGCCGGATGGCAGCCGGGTCCATTTAGCCTCATATCAAATTGACTATCGGTTGTTTCTCGTGGTAAGAGGCGATCGTAGTAAGGTGCCTTATCTTAGGTCAGAGGTTATGAAAGCAAGGACCTCAATCTTCATGTAACCAATGTGTCCTCTTTTAAAGGGGATATCATTAACCAATGTCTGTATAATCTTTTACAATGAGATCCTATGCTACATTTAAAAGAAAATAACTGTTCAAGTTAACTGTCTGAAGCACGAAACATGCAATCATTCATCACAATTAGAGACGTAAGTGAAATTCACTACAGAAAACTATTACTAGAGAAGATTACTACTAATACCATTATTATTATTACTGCTACAGCTACTACTACTATTACTATTACTACTACTGTGAAAAATCTTTTTGCACTAAGAAAAATAATTATTTGTATTTTATGTAAGCTGGTTGTTTTGAAATTATTGCTGAGGTTATCTATAAATGTATAGAGACAGCTACTAATAGATAGATTAATGTCTCTCATTAAACACAAGTAACCATTACTGCAAAAACATTTCCGTCAGGGAAAACTTCTTAGCATTCAAAAGTTCTCAAACATTAAGGACAAAGATAATTTTAGAAGGAAAGACTACAGAATAGGAAAATGTTTTAATTCTCTGGGCTACAATACTTCATACTTCAAAAATGAATACTTACAACCGAAATCAATAAATTGAATTACATATGCAGTACAATGAAAACATAACTTAAGAATATTCGAAAAGAAAGCAAGTTAAAACTTTACAAAGTAATGGCAGTTCCCATCTTATGATACAGCGAAGAATTTCAGCCAATAAATAGAAATGACGAAAGAAAGATCGAAGCAGCTGAAATGAGATTTTGAAATACTATTGCTGGACATACTCTGTTAGACAAGAAGAGAAATTAAGATATCAGAAGGGAAGTCGACATTTTTAACTTACTAGAATAAGTAGATACATCAATTGAGAAATAATTGAAACAACACATGGAACGAATTGAGGAATACAGCATCCCAAAATTAATATTGAATTATAGGGTAAATGGCATAAGGAATGTTTGCAGATCGAGGAAGAGATGGTTAGAACAGTTACAATTCATGACACCGGAACAGGCCCAATGGGGTGTAGGCCTTGAAGAAGAAAGAAGAAGAAGAAGAAGAAGAAGAAGGTGGTGATGATGATGATTTTGATGATTTTGATGTCTATCACGCTACAATAATAGCTGATGGAATGTATGGGAATTCTCCGTTAATATCGCGAGCATGAAGTTGGAAAAATATACGACTTCGTACAAGAAAAAAGAGAACTTATGAAAATTGAATAGGGTTATAAAATTATTGAAATTCCAACTCTATGCTGTGCTTTCTTTGCCGTTTCTTGTATTCAATATCACAAAACTGCTGCGATATTAAAGTTAACATTTCATCTTTTCTAACTACCTTGTGCACTTGACAGAATTATTCCCGTAAAAAGAAATAACATAAAGTAATTGTTGATACAAAAGACTAAACATGTTTCGGACGGAATAAAGTGCCTATTAACATTTTGGAGAACCAAATGTGATGAAGAAAATCTGAAATAGGCTTCTAGGCATTACATATGTATGGCTTAGCACACACATGCTTATGTACAAATTCCCTAATTTTTTCATTTTTCTATATACTCGTATAGGCCTACTTTTAAAACGCATATATCAACTGATTAAATTTCCAACTTCTTTAACAAGGCTTCGAAACTACTCAAGCAAGGTAAATTCTGAATTTTAACTTTCTAAAGATGCTGGAAATTTAATCGGTGCCTTAATTTTTGGTATCTAATTTTAATATTTTTTACCTAATTAATGCTGAGCCATTTATACCCGAACCCACACTTACTCAAGTCGAAATTTCGATAGAAAAGCTGAAAAATTACAAGTCTCCAGGCATCAAGCAAATTTCAACAGAATTAACACAAGAGGGTGGAATGGCAATATCTAGCGAAATTTATAAGGTTGTACTTACTATATTTGAAAAGGAAATAGTGTCAGAACAATGGCAGGAGTCTATAATTATACCTATCTTTAAAAAAGGGGGAAAACACGAACTGTAGTAACTTTCGAGGAATATCACTTTTATTGATGTCGTATAAAATTAGAGTGGATAAGGGAAAGATGCCTGACTTTTTCTCTGATTGAAAATTTAAGATACTGTTCATTTTAGTTTTGAATTTCATATTGAAATATCAAAGTCTGGAAGGTATTTTCAAACTATATTTTTGCTACAAAACAGAAAACATTAATTCCCTTGCTTATAGATCAAAGCTTTCTTCTTGCCTGCACTGTAGGCATCTTATCCCAATAGTCGGGTAAGATGGCAAATGCAATTAACACATTTACTGATACATGTATTTTACTTGAACTTGGTTTGATACACGTATATAACAAAATTGACTTCATCTAAAGCTCATGGACACTTTTTCACTCGTTTGTCACTACTTAGCAACAGTCATTGCGCATATTTTATTGCCATGTGCAAGACTCGCGAAATCACTCCTTGCACACAATGAATTAAATCCAGTATATCTTTTTTGTCTTCGTTCTTTTTTAGGCGGAGTTTAAGGGTACGGTTAGGAATCCCGTATGCTTGCGATACTATAAAACAGTTCATATCCTCCGATATAACATGTTCCATCGCAAGTTGAAGACTGTCCTCAATCCATTGACTTCATTAGAGGATCTTACGTAATGTTTACACATTCCCTGCAATAAAACAAAAAATAAAACTCTTGCAACAGTTGTCATCTTACCCCGAAAAAAAGTGATCTTCCCCAAGTATCGGGGTAAGATGCCCAGTGCTATGACGTAACCTAAGATGGCGGAACAAAATCGTTGGTTGTTAATAATACAAACTTTAGAACCGTTACTACAATATCCATTACAAAGGTTTGACAGTTATTACGAATTCAAGGATGTATTAAAATTGTAACATACATTTGCAATTAGACCTATTTTTAGCAGAAAAATGAGCTGTTTTTTGCTTTTCTTCTTCTCACAGCAAGAACAAGTGGCAAAATGAGTTAGCTTCCACTCTACAAACATTCAACTGTCTCAGTGATCATGAATACATGCGCGTGACGTTCTCTCTTGGAAGAATGTGAAACTACAAAGAAATAAGCATTTTCCCCCGAGAGTCATCTCTCCCCGATTCACTCTATATTAGGTTTACTGTTCAGTCAATACTTATCACTTAAAACAATGAATTATATCATTGAGTATAAAAATATATTTATTTTATTTTGCGACGAGCGCTTTTGCCTTACGGCATCATTAGGTTATAAAACAGTTAAAATGCGATTAAAAACAGTTGGACAACTCAGTCGAATATCTATTTCGTCTGTAAGTAGGACATGATCTGAGTTAATATCCACTCCTGATAGAGTCTTCTAAATTCAAACCCACACAATTCCTCGTAGAGTAAATAATTAAGACGTCATTTCGTTTCTATTTCATGAAGTTCGAAGCAGTGCAAGAAGTTACAACGAAGGAGAATGGGTAACGACACCATCATCTTCAACTACTTCATCCTCCTTAGAATTTGTATTGTAGTTACATCTTACGATACTTGAGATCATTTATGGGGTATTTTGCCGAATTACATAAAAAAATATGTTAACTGAAATGTTTAGGCCTATTTGCGTTTAAATGTGCCGGTTTTTTCCCCATTAATTATATTTTTATCTTATACATTTGCTAATTTTTGTAATTATTTTACTCATCTAATTATAAAATTCTTACAAACTTTTCCCTTATACGTCTATGCATTAAGGAAATTTTTGGCTTACTCATTCTTTTAAGTTTTATAACTGTAGTACAGATATGTATCACTCACCTCTTATCCTGATCGTTGGATGAAATAATCTGCTCAAATACAGAAGCTACTATTTGCATTATACATAATTTTGTATTATACGCTCACTCGAAAACTGTGCATGCGTAACTGAAACGAATCAGGATTTAAATATAAATATCAGTTGGAAATCAATTACACGAAACAGTCTTCTCAAACAATCATACACCATATTCAATGCAACTTGCTACGAGTATGGGTATCTGATTGAGCTCCGAGTACGATACGTTATAAAAATAAAGTGGAAAAGGATTCCACAGGCATAACGAAAACAGGGAATCAAAAAACAACACACCATAATTACTCATATTACAAAGTTTTCCCCAGCCTACGCTTCATGGGATAGTTAATTAACTACAGCATTTGTGTTACATTTAGAAAGTATTGATTATTCAATCTATCTTCAACAAGAAGCAAATAATCGCAACCAATATATCCACCATAATTGGGGTATGAACCCATTAGCTTAATTTAGCATAGTATATAACTACTTGAAAATGATATGCTTGCATCAACCACATTTGGGACTAATAGTTGTGTCAGTTCACTTTATATCAGTAAATTTCTCACAATTTGAAATTCATCACTGCTCGTTTCTTAGTATTATTATTGTAAAACGAATGTGACTATGGCACTATTTAGAGTCTGTACTGTCAGAAGAATCTAAGGATGGAATATTTACGACTTCTCTTTGATAAGCTGATGACTAATGTGAATACAGTCCATTCCTGTGGAGTATTGGTGGCAGGTCTGACCATGAAAGGAGTGGGTCGAGTTCAAATCCTACTTGGGACAAGTTTTCTTCCACGTTTTCTCACAACCAATTGAAGCTGAAGTGCTGTTAAATTTCTCGTAGGGCATGCAATTCATTCCATTCCAGATAGTGTAATGGGTCTAGCCAAGAGGCCTTTACCCACTAATAGACTAGAACAGAATAGAACGAGCGTATATTAGTGAGACTTTTGGGGTAGGAGTATGGGAAAGAAGAAAGCAAAAATTTTCTCAGGTGAAATATTTTCAAAAAAAAAAAAAAAAAACATACTGTACAGTGGAAAATATTCTTTCTCACATGACTAATTCCGGGTACCGATTATATTCATATTATTATTATTATTATTATTATTATTATTATTATTATTATTATTATTATTATTATTTCATATTCCTCGCTAAACGGAGAGTCGTCAATAATTTCAACGATTTATCTGTTTTAATGAAATATTTAAACAGAATATATAAACAACATGTAGTTTTGGTTTAACATACTGAGTGAACACTAAATTGAAAAGCATTCACAACACATTCCCTCTGCCACGTAATCTGTTCACATAAACGGCTTGTGTATTTAATATTTAAACATAATTCGACCACTAACATAACCAATGAGCAGCTGAACAAGATTCGCTAATATGGCTAATTTGTTTCCAACTACAATTACAAAACGACTGTACAAAAAGACGATTTTATACCTGTATAACAATAATATCAATGTTATATAAACCTTAAATTATGTAAATATTTATTAACTAGCCGCACCCGCGCGCTTCGCTGCTCTTGTTACAAATAAATATCACTGACTTAAATCTGTTATATTTCCAAGTACAGCTTTGTTATTGTTAGTTAATAATTAATTTATTATCAATTATAAATCGTATGCTCCTGAATTACTGTCAAAGTTGTATTTAGAACTATGAATGTAAAATAGAAGTACTTATAAGTTAGATTTACTTTTGCTTATTGTAGGCGTTATTTTAGAATAGTATTTATTTATAGCCCTAGGTTTATTGCATCTACTATTTATAGATTTACGTTTATTTTATTTTATTCCATTTGCGTTTATTTTATATTTCATGTGATTTTAATTATTGTATATTATATATCACTGCCACCGGGTGTATACCCAATTGTAGTGTTAATAAACATACATACATGCATACATACATACATACATACATACATACATACATACATACATACATACATACATACATACATACATACATACATACATACATACATACATACATACATACATACATACATACATACATACATACATACATACATACATACATACATACATACATACATACATACATACATACATACATACATACATACATACATACATACATACATACATACATAAATTTGTTATCTATGAAATGGTTCTGTGTATGAGTTTCTCGGAATGTTGAATTTCCCCTTACCGCTGTAACATTTTTTCTCAATAGCAATTACATTTCTAAAGAGTGATCATAATGGTTACTATTGCAATAATAGTTTCCAGGAAAGTAAAATTAAGTCTACATAAACAAACATCTTTCTTTTTTCGTTTATATAATTTGCAGAATGTGGAGATTTACGCAAACGTTTTATACTCGTCAGTGGTTTCAAACAGAACGGGTTGGAATCTTTATTAATAACATAGATCATGGCTGCTAATATACGCTGCCATTACATAATGAAAATATGTAGTTTAGAGAGAGTATAAAAAACGGATATAAATATTTCTGTGTAACTAATTAACAGGGAGGGTAATTAACTTAACGCTGGTCTACAAACTTCGGTATAAGCTTAAATGGAGCGAGACTATACCGGCTGCATACAGCCAGCGACATTATATTGCAAATTTCACCTCACTTTCTTGATTCGAAATCACGCATACACATTACGTTAGTTACATGTCAGTACATAATATTTCCAGCGCATGTATGCAGACTGCAGTACGTGCCTATATTGATCATGATTAACTACATATACATTATAGTTTTATGTACTGTATATTAATTTTTTACCCTTTTTAATGCTGCTTATATTTCATAATTTATATTCTTATACAACATAGAATATATTATTCTGGTATTTGTTCCTGTTCTTCAGCATATTCATGTGAATATTACCATTTTTAAATTCATTTTCTTTAATACTTTATAACTAGCCTACGTATGTGCTTAAAATTATCTAATGAAATTTCTGCACTTGTCTAGTATGTGTTTAGATTTGGAATGGAATATAATATACGGGAGGGGGGGAACTATGGCTCAACAATGCGACATGTTACGATCTATTGCTCTAACCCTCAAGCTAGAATCATTTCCAAACCCACACCGGTTGACTACACTAAGGTTCGCTGCTTATCCAAGTTTCGAACAGGCAACCCGCTTCGTCCCTATGCCAGCCCCCTCCGTGCATCGCCAGCCCATGATCGGGGAATGCTATGGATTTATGACGAAATGGAGAAATGTGACGGAATGATATACATGTCTAATATGGGAGACGGGAGAACCCCGAGAAAAACCCCAACTGAAACCTAGTCCGCCACAAGTGACACTATGGATTTTACAATGAAAAATTGCACATCTTGCCGTGACTCGAATCCAGGCGCCTGCATGACAGGTCGGAGGTCTGATCACTCAGCCATCGCAGGGGTGTATGTGTTCGGATATATTAGTTGAGGAAATAGATATCTCCCGATTAATTTGGTTCGCAACTAATATCACAAAATCTAATCAAATGAGATATTCAATATCTATTTACGAAATGGGAAACCACAAAGATATGATTATCTCAGTTGTTTAGTTCATGGGATTGATGGCTATCGTTTCAGAACAGCAGAATAGATGAAAGGATTTTGATCTCGCAGAGAAAGTACTAATAAAATATTGTCTGTATTCTTCTGCTTTTCTATAGGAAGAGAGTCGTTCGAACTCTACTTATTTTTCCGAATACATGGCGAATATCAAGCTTTCCATGACGAATCCTTGGACTCATCTTGTCGAAATACATATCCTCACCACAAATTCCATCGAATATTGTTGACCGTACAGTTGCTTTTTTTAATGGGTTATTTTACGACGCTTTATCAACTGCTATGGTTATCTAGCGTCTGAATGAGGTTAATATGAAATAAATCCAGGGTCCAGCGCCGAAGGTTACCCAGCATTTGCTCTTAACGAGTTGAGGGAAAACCCCGAGAAAAGCCTCAACCAGGTAACTTGTTCCAACCAGGATTTGAATCCGGGCCCGCTAGTTACACGGTCAGGCATGTTAACCGTTACTCCACAGCGGTGGCCGTACAGTTGTGGCAATGTCATTTTATAATCAATTAATAAAATAAATGCTCACTAGGATTATTTTATTTACCGTACACGTAGACTATTAATTTTACATTTTTTCTAGGCCTCTTCTTGTGGGGTGTTGAAAAATTAGTTCCGATACTCACACATTCTTTTTACTCTTTTAAACTGCGATGTATACTTCCGATGGATACACCAGTCGCCCCTGCAACATGAACTCGTATCTGCTTATTGGTTCCCCGCTCTCAGATTCTCTTTTCATAAATTTCTAGATGTTGGCTATGAATTACTTTACTGCCTTCTATTTTATGTTTGGTGATCTACTGTCCATGATGCACAATAGCAAGAAAAAATGCTCAATGCACAAAATAACACAAATACACGATATTTTCAGAGTGGTTATAGTTACACTCACCGTAAGACGCAGAAACTTATCTCTGACTACGCCAAATATAGCCCCTCCTTACCCACTGGCGCTATGACTACTGCGCGTACGAAGGATGTCGGAAAGGTCTCGCCTCGCGCTTTAGACCATAGTATAATAAGTAGCGTATATTAGCAGGTGCTGGGTAACTTTCAGTGTTGGACCCCGGACTCATTTCACCGGCATTATCACCGTCATCTTATTCAGACGCTAAATAACCTAAGTTGTTGATAAAGCGTCGTAAAATACCCTAAGAAAATAAAATATTAGCAGCTCTAATTTATGCGATTTTTTTTACTAATTTCTGCACCGCAGCCTGAGGGTTATTGTGCCTAGACCCCACAACCCTACTGAACACACGCACACACTGCAGGACTCCCCCGTTTATTGGGTCAGGGTACTCGGGGGCCACTGCGAGACACCACACACACTGGGACAATGGACAGACAACCAGTCCCCGTGAAGAGGTCCGAATTAAATCCTCCTGACTTCATGACCGGAAATCGAACCCGGGCCACCTTAATCAGGAGTCCAGCACGCTACCTCAGGACCAAGGAGGCGGACAATTTATGCGGTTAATAAAGAATGCATCTACGCGTCAATACCGTCATATACCATGGACCGACCGTTTGTCTATTGTTTTTCTAGGCTTAGGCTACTACATATTGCATTGACGTCGAATCGAAATTTTTCAGATGCTGAAAATATTTACGTTGAACCTCCTTAATTCCAGCTTAGGTATTCCTATCCTACTTGCTAACCGGATGTCATTACATTAAGCAAATTCCGATTTTTTTTTTCTCTTAAACTGTCATGCAGTTCTTAGAGTTGTTATAGAGTTCTTTACGACATCGTTTCTTAAGGAGACAAAGCTTTTTTTATATTTTAATTCAAGGAAATTGTAGGCCTTTAGCTTTTTCAGTTTGATTGGTTCATTCCTAACACTTTAAGCGCTCATCTCACCTTATTTCGAACGCCAAGTAGTAACATCTGTATGTACAAGTCTCGTTTCGCTACAGTCCCATAATACAAAAGCACAGCGTACCCTGCCATCGAGATGGACAATTTAATCAACTCAACACCTAACCACGCCCTGCCAAGAGAGATGGTTTTCCCCCTCCTCTACAACAGCTAGTAGGATAGCATCATTCTCAACAGCGGGTGGCAACTACGCCAGTTCTACAAGAGAAACAGCGCAGCATGTCGAATGGAGAATTGTGTGCACTAGTGCTACTGGAAGGATGAACTCTCTTCTAAATTCATTCAGCAACAGCCCACATGGTAGAAGACGCGCTCAGAAACAACCGAAACAAAGACAATTTTCGTGTGTTGAGCGTAAATCCGACGAAAATGAATAGCTGATTTCAAAAACAATCTATACTCCATTCTCTCCATCTTTTTTTTGTTATTCTTATTTTACAAATATATACATATGGCATGGCTTAGGTTACATGAGAGGAGAAATCTGCACTCACTTTCTCTCTTATATCGAATTATGCACTCTTCATCCCCCTATTATTTATTCGCTCGATTTCATACTCTCTCTCGCTATCATAATATTAATACTCGAGCACAACGCGATAACACGCTAGAAATTCCACTTCACGCATCGTCTCTGTATTCCTCATCCTTCACTGTTGCTACCTCTCGTCACTGGAACTCTCTGCCGCCTGAAGTCAAGGGCTGCCGAACATTGAATTCTTTCAAATCCAAGTTAGAAAATTATCTTATGACGAGTTGCCAAACTAACTTACTATTATGACAAGTGTTGTATTGCATGTTTCCACGTATTCACATTTTTTTTATGTTCTAATGATATTCAACTTATTTTATATTTTTGTTTTCATATTTTCCGATAATGTTATATCTCTAATGTGATAAGTTGAGCTATATATAATCTTAATTTTCCTTATTGTGTGTACTTAGAAATATTGTATTCACTGTATACTTTGTACTGCACTATTTTATTACTACTATTAGTATTATTATTATTATTATTATTATTATCATTATTACTATTCTTCTTTATTATTATTATTATTATTATTATTATTATTATTATTATTATTATTATTATTATTATTATGAATAATTGTCTTTTTTTTTTGTATGCCTCATTTATTTTGACCTGCTGTTCACATATTATTATGCTTTTTTCTTTCTTTCTGTATGTTATATATTATGTCTGATTTCTTCTTATTTGTTGTTTATTTTTTATTATTATTATTATCTTATTCAATTTTGTGTGTAAAATTGTAGTGTAATTTGTTAATTTGTAGTGTTTTTGTAACGCAGTCTTTACTCCTGGTTGAGTGTTAGAGAAGGCCGTATGGCCTTAATTCTGCCAGGTTAAATAAATCATTATTATTATTATTATATATGTTGAGATAAAAAAACATCAGAAGGTTCTGGATAGATTGCGGTTAAACACCATACTCAACATTGCAGTGAGTGTAAAATCAACCTGTTTGGTGGATATAGGTTGTTTTTCTACTCAATTTATTTTAAGGTAGAGTGTTGCTTGTACCACTGCGTCCATTGTAGTCTGGATTGATTTTTATTATGTAATGATTACGTATTATGGTGGTGATCATTTCTTAAGAGAGTTATACTGTGCATTATTGGAAATTAATGTTCGATTAATGTAGGCCTATAACTTTTTTAACCCTCGTGCTACCAAGGTTTTTTACAACTTACTACTACCAAGGGGGGGTAATACAATTACCCCAATCAAAATCGTATACCAATCTTTGTTAACCATTTGGAATAATTATAAATGTTATTAATAATGGACCTCAGAAGATGTAAAATTTTAAACAATTTTTGCTCTTTTTAAAAATACAGGGTGTATCAAAATTAATAGCGAAAATTGAAATGGTTGAAAGTATACGATACTAGAATCAGAAAAGTTCCAGTAGACATTGGTCCGCAAACAAGCCGTTTCCGAGATAATTGCGATTATTTGGTTACAAGCTACCACTGATTTCATTCGTTGTAAACATCATATGCTTTCCTCGTTGCGCATAAGAAGCGGTCCGCGATGTGCTCTTGTTTAGAAAACTGAACATTGCTGAGATGTGGAACACCTCCTTCATAAGGTAAGAGTGTACAGCAAATTGTAACATGTAACGTGCTGAAGTAGTAGGCCTATTGTATTCTTTGTTAAGGTAAGCCATGACTGAAATTTGAGCCAGATAAGATGGGGAAGTAAACGAAAAGTCTACCTTCAGATAAATGTATACTAACTCGTATGATATTTCATAAAGAAGTCAGTGGCGGCTTGTAACCAAATATTCGCAATTATCTCGCAAACGAGCCGTTTGCGGACCCATGTTTACTGGAACATTTTTGCTTCTAATATCGTATACTTTCAATCGTTTCATTTTTCACTAATAATTTCATAAACCACGAATATTATGTCTGTAAACGTGAAGATTTATTTTGTGCCCTCCTGTGACTAAATATTTACAAGTTTAGGTAAGAAGTCACTTAAATCTCCATCTCACCTTCCCCTCGATCTACAAACACAGTCGTCTGTGCGTTCGTAATTTCATGCGTTTCGGTATCCTAGATCGAGATCTGATAATCATTTTAGTAGCACTCGAAATATCAATATTAGTGTCACAAAGGGGATAGTTTTCGGTCAAATTTTATTTTTAATATAAGTTATATGATTGATTTGTTGGCAATTAATTTATTATTAATGAAAAAATCAATGGTTAGATGTTTTCGTATATGACACAGTTGTTATTTTTGCTGGTAAAACTTTGGTACCTTTTTTAATGCAAATAATGACATCACTTTGATTAAAATTGGTTTAATTCCAACCTACTTGTCTTAAATCATTCTAAAACTACGGTTGTACCATTTTCGTTAACACCTGTGTGTATGAAATCTCCTGATTCGCTCTTGTGTTTAAAAATTCATGCATCCAATTGTTCTTCTAATAGTTGTAACTGTTCTGTTCTAAATGAATCTCCTCAATTTAAGTATCTCGAAATAATAATCGACTAACACTTACGTTAGGACAAACATATTATTTTCCTTTGCAGTAGATTAAGAAAAATTATTCACTATTTGTTTATCCTACGAAATCACTCGACTGTCCATACTTTACGACTGATTTATCTCGCATTCGTACAAGCTATATCACAATATGATATTATAGTATGGAGTATTGCTTACAGTACCTCCCTCATGCTAATAATACTGCTACAGAAAACAACTATAAAAATATATCTTAATTATCCTTCAGAACTGCTATATTCAGGATTTAAAATATTTGATATCTATCAAATTTACAGGAAAGTCTTATTGAATTTTGTACATAAAAATCGAAATATATTTAACTTGTATTCACATAAATAAAAAATCAAAAGGTCAGACAACATATTATCCTTGACAAAACTTAAATGTACCACAACTGTAGTATACAGTCACAGTAGCAACTTCGGTCCAAGGCTTTATAAAAAGATAGGCATAATAGCTAAATTCCTAAACATGCAATTTGCTAATGCTCCTTATTTAAGGAAATCAATTAAAAATACCGTTAAAGTTTCAATTATTACGATATATGTTTTTTTTTTCTTTTTTAATATTTTATTCTGTCATTTTATAAAATGTCTTATAATTATGTGGAATGCCCCATGAGTACAAGTATGTAACTTTCTCTTTCTGGTGGTACTAGAATGATTATTATATGAAACACAATGTGTATCTTTGTTAAATTGTAAATTACATTTTATTTAACGACGCTCGCAATAGCCGAGGTTATATCAGCGTCGTAGACGTGCCCAAATTATGTCCCGCAGGAGTTCTTTACATACCAGTAAATCTACTAACATGAGCCTGTGGCATTTAAGCACACTTAAATGCCATCGACCTGCGCCGGGATTGAACCCGCAACTTCGGGCTCAGAGGGCGAGCACTCTACCGAGTGCGTCACCCAGGCCGACTGTATAATTGTTCTAGAAATAAGTATTATTATTATTATTATTATTATTATTATTATTATTATTATTATTATTATTATTATTTAAGAAACATAGAGAATATCTTGGATTATATTTTCATTTATAAAATTTTCTTATTAAGATTGTGCAGGGTAAACCGCAAGCAATGTCATCAATTTAAGGCGGTTATTCTTTGAGATATTTGAAACACAAAATTTAATACAATTTTCCTCGCTTTTTAATCCTTTTGGAGATTTTTTTATGAAACATTTCATAGAGTGGTTTTTGGAAAGACATTGTTTTAATTTTCAATATTCTCAGTCAATTTAAGAGAGTAGTGTATTTTGATAATAAATTATTGAAAGAATTTTAGTTTCGTCCTTTAAATGTGAAGAAATTTCATCCGAAGAAAATTAACTTTTCGTTCTGAAAAGGAATTTTAAAATGTTACACTTGTTCGGATAAAATTTTTGCACATTTAAAGGACAAAACTAAAGTTCTTTCAATCTTGTATTATCATAATACACTCTCTCTTAATCTAACTGAGAATATTGGAAATTAAATCAATGGCATTTCCAAAACACGCTACGACATATTTCATATCAAACAATTTATATCGTGGAAAGCAAGCAAAAACGACCAAATTGTATTAAAATTTTTGTCAGAAATACTACAAAGAATAACCCTTCTGAAATTAATGACATTACTCAAAATTCATTCTGTATAATTGTTATTAAAATCTATAAAACTTAAGATACAAATATTATTATTAAAATTAAATACTTTTATAAATGATCGCGTGGTATGAACCTTTTGTTCGGTATTTTCTTAGCGATGCTGTGTATATATTAATATGCATGATTCCCTAATTTTTCTAGATAGTAATGCAGTATTATGGAAGAGGAATTAGTAAATGAATCACACTTCTTATTTTAGCTGCGCCTTTAAACTACATGAGAATTATTCTATACGGTTATGTCAGGTAGTTCAATGCTACAGAAACAAAATAGACATACTGACTGGCGCGTATTCACGTGGGAAAGTGTTAGGCTTACTACTAGGAGAACAAGCGCAACTGCACCTATGGAACCGTTTCAAGGATGCTGATGTTCAGGAAGAACTATTGTTAAACATTTATTTCATTTTATGGATGTGATAGCTACCGAGCATATCATTTTTCTGCATAAAGAATATCATGCTATTTCGCATGTTGCTGTCACGATGGGTTAGTTTATTTCCCTCAATCTACAACGAATGAAACATTGAAACTGCTAATGATTTAAGATTAACAAGTTAGGTCACATCAGCAAGAGATTCCCGGAAATGGTAACGGCGTTAAAAATACGAGGGATAGTACATAGATACATATCGCGTCTTCTGCCACCAAAAAATTGAGCACGAGCTTATATCCAAGTGTACGTCATTAATTCAACACATTCTAACGTTTTATGTGCCCAAAATAATGACCGAGATTCACTGATGCCTAATACACTACAAAAACTTCGTCAGAAGTTCTTGCCATCAGTCCGAATGCTATTTCCTACATAAATGCAGTACAAATATTGGAAAAAAAGGAAAACATACGATCTGTTCATTTAAGGTTTATTGATCATATTGATCCAGATCAACGACAATAGAATAAATGTATTGCAAAGGAAATTGCAGGAGGTTTTGCAACAGAAGATGGTGAACCACCAAAACGCCTTTCTGTTGAGCATGGCAGAGAAGAAAACCAAAAATATTATCAACATTAAGCCCTCATTGTTATCTAATATATTCCCTCCTCTCCCTTTATGGTGAACTTGGCTGGGACTCATAGTTCCAAAACTATGGCCCACGGAAAAAAAAAAAAAAAACAAGAATGACTTACTTCAGTTTGTGTCATTTAGGTTTGTTACGTAGCCTTTTCTCACACATTTGTCAGTCACAAAAGTTATTACAGCAATATTTTAGTAGACCAGTATTATCGGATGGAGTGCACACCTGTGGAATAACGGTTAGCATATCTGGCCGTGAAACCAGGTGGCCCGGGTTCGATTCCCGATAGGTCACCGGAATTTTCCTTCAACCCAATATTTTCAATGCTGGGTAACTATCGGTGTTGGACCCCGGACTCATTTCACCGGCATTATCACCTTCATCTCATTCAGACGCTAAATAAATTAAGATGTTGATAAAGCGTCGTAAAATAACCCAAAAAAATTATCGAGAGGAAGAGCAAAAATTATAATTCCTAATGAAAAACCAACAGGTATTACGTAGTCCTACTTATCAAATAAAAGGCCTCCTGATCACTTCAGAAAAACATACCGTAAAATGGGGTAACTTTGGTCCTGCAGGGGTAACTTTGCACCATCTATGAAAACGTATTTACAGTATATAGGTCTGGGGTGTCTACGTGAACCAAATTTATCTGTTCATCACTTCCACCAATAGATGGTGTATGTGTACAGTATTTTGCCACTGTTTGTGGTCATAGAATTTGTTTATGGATTTCTATACCTTAACAACAGAACGTGTGCATAATTTCATTCATATATAGATCAAATTAATTATCTTTCATCACAGATGGTGTGCAGCATCTCAAGTTAAGTTATACGTGTATCTGTTCCTTATTCATCCATTTGGACTTTTTACTTTCGTTTGTGCAGCTGTTTTGTCGGCAAATGGTGTTACAGAATAATTTTCTAATCAAGGTGAATTTGAGGCTAAATTGAGGTTACTTTGCACAATAACACAAACGATGATTTTTTTTTTAATTTTCAATTGTATTTTTTTGATTTGAGGAACTTCCATGAAGTTTAAAAGCGCTTGCTATAATTCATGCATTGTATTACAGCTAAATTACTTGAATTTGTTTTTCTTTTTATTAAGTCTTACATATTAAAGTCATATATGGTCTTTCACTGCCAAACTTGGTAACAATATCCAAATATGCCAAAGGAAAATGCTGACAAGGATACTAAGCTTATCACTAAGAGACAGAGTTCCAAACGAAGTGCTTCAAAAGATGTCAGCAATTGAAGATCCAACACTGCAAGCCACAACACCAAATGGAAGTGGGGGGCCATATTGCAAGACTTAGAGACGGAAATCCTGCAAATGACCTGAAAGTGACTATATTATGGAATATGAATGGGAGGATCTAATTGGGATACCAAATCCACCAAAGAACAAGTATTAAAAAAGAGCTTGCTTATATTCCGTTCTAGAACTTGACACAAAATGATACGTATAATTTTTTACAGTTATTCACGTGCTGTTGCCTCGACCTGTCCTTCGAAAGAACTGAAAATATTTTTGAAACAATATTTTAGAAGAATGTGACCACTTGCATTGAAATTTTGTTTAGCTTTTTTCAAAAAAGTTTTGTCCGTGTTATTATTTATAGCAGTTTTTGAATCTGTGTTTCCATTTTTTCTGATCCTGATACAGTATATTTACATTGTTTAACATGTATATGGTGCAATGTAACACCAGCAGTGGCAAACGTTGCTCCACCCCTCTTAAAATTCCCCCAACTATGGGTAACTTTGCTCCAAAGTTTTGGCAGATTATAAATTTTAAAAGACATTTATTTTCGAAGATATGACTGGCTAAATACATTCCCGCATATCCCTAGAACGTATAAAATGAATGCCCATCTAAAATTGCACATTTAAAGACTACATACAGACTGAAAAGAAATTTTTGACTAGAAAATGGTGCAAAGTTACCCCATTTTACTGTAATGATTTTGTCCTCTATATTTCTAGGCAGCTCACGAAACATGCAGTAGATATACCAAGAATATATGGCCATTGTTCCAGAAATCCAAAGGAAGGCAAACCTGATATTTTTTATTTTTACTTTCACCTGCAATTCGCAATAGCCTGAAATAGCTACTAATTTACTCCCACATGAAAAAGCCGTTGTTTGTCCTGACATTGTTATTCGCGTTTTTGCATTGAAGCTTAAACAACTGAAGATGAATATGTTGAAGAATTAAGAGTTTGGCATAAAAACATTAAGAGGAAAGCTTCCTAAATCATATTTTAATAGAGTTACACTTCATTGCGTTATTGCATTGCTTTCAATGTTACATCTTCAGTGGTGTATGTTCCATTATTATGTAAACAAATAACGTATGAAATGTCTGATATTCTTTCTGGAAAATCATCATATGAACTTCTAATAAACTTAGTTTTCAGAATTTGCTGCACAAGTTATTGGTATAATTTATTTTCTCCACAGATAATATTGATCAGAAAAACACGAAATGTTTCCATGAACATATTAGATCTATTTGTATCCGAAAACAAATGTCTGTTGAGATTCTGGTCATTCTTCATTTTCACGTATTCACAGTTTTCTACCGAAGGGAAAACATTACACTGCAAAAGCAACACTCTCAAATTTCCCCTCATTTCTGCCTTCCTCTTACAATTAGTCTCCGCATACGATCAAAGAATCTTAATGTTGTCTGTCATCTGATAACGCCTTCTGCTCAGAAATTTACTCCCGTTCACTATTCCTTCCAGTTCATTTTTCAGTAGGAAGTTTCTTCATATTCAGTGACCCAGTCAATTTATTTTTCTCTTCATCATTTTCAGCATTATTCTTTCTAGCACAATTCAGTCTTCATTGTGGCCTACTGTTGTCAATCGTTCAAAAACGCAAAACAAAGGTTCGTATGTTTTCAGAGTGGGCAGCATTTCTCAACATAAATAGTCTAGTAATCATGACTCCTAAATTTAATGCCTACATTACCTTCCAAGATATCTTCTTATTTTTGTGGGATATTCAGCAGTGTCTCTCCGAGTTCGTTAACTTTTCCTTTTAGGTTGTATTTACCTCTGTAGTGGACTGACGGATGTGGTTCATGCACCATTCCACTTTCTGCACAATGTGCGATATTACCTAACCAAGACATTATGGCCGAACAGGTCCAGTAGCACGAATTATCCGCTCGATTGATCAGATTTTTGGCTATGAGGACATTTATGATCTTAGTTTATGCCACACCCATCAACAACAAAGAATCATTGCAGGAACGTGTGTACAATGCATGTTAACAATTCCGAAAGCAACCAGGTTTGTTCGCAAGAGTACGTGAGCGTCTAAGACGTAGGGCTGAAAGAAGTGTGTCAATGCGTGATAACCACATGAAACATCTCCTATAAAGACTACTGAGGAAATAGATGAGGATAATAGGCCGCAATACAACATGGTCCCTAAATCAACATGTATTTATTTCCGAACGTATACTCAAAAGTACTACAT
Source organism: Periplaneta americana (assembly GCF_040183065.1). NCBI lineage: Eukaryota > Metazoa > Arthropoda > Insecta > Blattodea > Blattidae > Periplaneta > Periplaneta americana. The sequence goes on from NC_091124.1 coordinate 103,388,998, forward strand.
TGCTCTCTCCATTTAGTAGAATGCGTGGTCTGTTGTTGAGACGAAAATCCAAACCCTCGCATACCGGTGAGACATCATGTCACAGACACTTTCACTTCTGAATATTTCTGAAAAAGGAAATATTATTCAACGCCTTGAAAACGGCGCAAATTTTTTAAGGATTTTGCTGGAGAAAGTAAGATAATATTTATTTATGTTTTCTTTTTTTTTTTATTTAATTATTTCTTTTCCTTTTAATCGCTTCTTTATTGATTTATTACTTTATTCATTCATTAATTCCTTCATTCTTTCTATATATTTTTATAGAAAATAAAATTAATTTTTATTAACGTTGTATGAGATTCGCTTTTTATAATAAAATACCAAGTCTAAAACTCCCATTCCCGTTTGATCGATATTTTTTACTGTCCATAACATTCCTTGACTTTCATGCTCTATGGTATCTCAGTGGTGTTCAATCATTTTTGGTAGCATTCCTCGAAATATATTTGTACTTCCAAGCTCCATTGCAATTATATAAGAATTAACAAAACGCTATGGTTAATGTTGTATTAAAATAAATAAATAAATTAATAATAATAATAATAATAATAATAATAATAATAATAATAATAATAATATGTAGATGAAATTATTGGGGATCATCAGTATGGTTTTAGGCGTAATAGATCGACTATTGATCATATATTTTGTATTTGACAGATATTGGAGAAAAAATGGGTATAAGGGTATAGTACATCAATTATTCATAGATATCAAAAAGGCGTATGACTCAGTTAAGAGAGAAGTTTTATATAATATTCTTATTGAATTTGGTATTCCCAAGAAACTAGTTCGATTAATTAAAATGTGTCTTCGTGAAACTTACAGCAGAGTTCGTATAGGCCAGTTTCTATCTGATGCTTTTCCAATTCACTGCGGGCTAAAGCAGGGAGATGCACTATCACCTTTACTTTTTAACTTCGCTCTAGAATATGCCATTAGGAAAGTTCAGGATAACACAGAGGGTTTGGAATTGAACGGGTTACATCAGCTCCTTGTCTATGCAGATGACGTGAATACGTTAGGAGAAAATCCACAAACGATTAGGGGAAACGCGGAAATTCTAGTTGAAGCAATTAAAGCGATTGGGTTGGAAGTAAATCCCGAAAAGACTAAACTAAGTATATGATTATGTCTCGTGACCAGAATATAGTACGAAATGGAACTATAAAAATTGGAGATTTATCCTTCGAAGAGGTGGAAAAATTCAAATATCTTGGAGCAACAGTAACAAACATAAATGACACTCGCCCAGAATAAATATGGGAAATGCGTGTTATTATTCGGTTGAGAATAGTCATCTAGTCTTCTGTCAAAAAATCTGAAAGTTAGAATTTATAAAACAGTTATATTACCGGTTGTTCTGTATGATTGTGAAACTTGGATTCTCACTTTGAGAGAGGAACAGAGATTAAGGGTGTTTGAGAATAAGGTTCTTAGGAAAATATATGGGGCTAAGAGGGATGAAGTTACAGGAGAATGGAGAAAGTTACACAACACAGAGCTGCACACATTGTATACTTCACCTGACATAATTAGGACAATAAAATCCAGACGTTTGAAATGGGTAGGACATGTAGCACGTATGGGCGAATCCAGAAATGCATATAGACTGTTAGTTGGAGGCCGGATGGCAAAAGACCTTTGGGGAGGCCGATACGTAGATGGTAAGATAATATTAAAATGGATTTGAGGGAGGTGGGATATGATGGTAGAGACTGGATTAATCTTGCTCCGGATAGGGACCAATGGCGGGCTTGTGTGAGGGCGGCAATGAACCTCCGGGTTCCTTAAAAGCCAGTAAGTAAGTAAGTAAGTAAGTAATAATAATAATAATAATAATAATAATAATAATAATAATAATAATAATAATGAATTATGTAAAATGTTATTCAAGCAAGGAAAAACAAGAGTTGATAATGCAAAAGAAAATATAATATAACGTAATAATTATTATAAATAGGTTTAATATAAAATATTTATGTCAACATGTTTACATACGTACGTAATCATTGGGATACATACTCCTTGGGACAACTCCGCAGGGTACGCGTACCATAGATTGAAAACTACTGCTCTACCTAACCATGATGCTTGCCGATTGCAAGGGATTTGCTCCGATTGTTATGTCTTAGTAGGTAAACATTGGCTTTCAGCCATATCGACGAAGCAATGTAGTTTTCACCAGTACTATCGTACATTGTGTGCTAATATGTAATACTTTTACTTAAACATGATGTGAGTCTCATTGGAGCATATTTTAATCTCTTTGTTTTCATATTTGATAGAGAGTGGCAAATTTTTATAATATTAAATTACCAATGTAACAAATATCATAAGGGAATAACACGTGCAAAACTGAAATTGTCACCTCTTTATCCAAATATTGTAACGATTTTACTAACGCCTTGAATTCATAACAAATATCAAGCAAATAATAAATTCGGGTTTTCATAATCCTCTGTTCTCGGAATTGAATTTACGGATGAAAAATTCAGTATTGTTACTGGTGTGTCCTCTTTTAAGTCACATGAGTTAAAATACGACATTTCCTTAATGTTCTTCAATTACATTAATTAAGGGTGTGTGTCTTGTACAATGATTATGCCTGTTCTCTTTGGCTCAATTTATCAACTTACAATTTCCTCTTAATCAGACTGAGTAAGAGACGGAGTCTGCGGTCAATACTCACAGATGTTTTGCTACTTTTAGAGGAAAGGCAGTGGAAAACGTTTAGAAGTGTACACGGAGAAACTTTCCCGAAGGGACAGCACTTTGAGCAGAAAAGAGAACAAATAGATTCGCCGTTTGCATCCAAATTAGCTTCGTAGGCTTTCATGAATAGACCAGCGAGCGGAGTCTGTTCCGCCGGGCTGCGCTTTCTAGCGGAGATGTCATTGTTCCCAGTGCGACATCTTGTCAACCCTAGAACCAAGATCACAACGAATACAAACTAGGTCGGCTCTGACAGTCTAAATAAGCAGCTGGAATTAAGATGTAAACTGGTATGGAAATCGGAGTCTTAAAAATTTAGTTCATATCTCATCTTCATATAGAATATACGTCCTTAACCTGTGGGATACACCTTACCAATGAAAGAAATTAACATGATTATCGGGGAGATATAAAGTGCCATTTAGAAGTTTTTAATTGCATCCTCGGATTAATTATTGAAGTTTATATAAATACAGATCAATAAGTCAACTGAAAATAGTTACATCCTCATTATATGGAGCTTCAGATATATTGAATTACTGACTATTTTTCAGTAGAGCAGTGGATAGTTTCTTATATGAACGGCTGTCAGAAAGTGGATATGGAGAAGAATGGAGCGTGTGAAATGGACAGAGAGAATAAGAAATGAAGCTGTGCTGGAAAGAGTTACTGAAGCAAGAATGATGCTGAAACTAATCAGGAAGAGAAAAAACGAATTGACTGGATCACTTGCTGAGAAGAAATTATCTCTGAAGGATAAACTGGAAGGAATTGTGAACAGGTGATAAGTTCGTGGCAGAAGAAGATATATGACAGATGAAAATAAGATAAATGGATAACATGCGGAGACTAAGAGGAAGGCATAAAATAAGGAAAATTGGAGAATACTGGGTTTGCAGTGAAACACCTGTCCTTGGACGGAAAAGAATGAATGAACGACTTCAGCTTTTGTGTAATGGAGCACTAATTTTACAAGTCATTCAAATTCAAAATATGGTAATGATTTAATGTTTTAAATGATATTATAAGTGATTCGCTTTCCAAAACCAGTAATTCAGTTTTACACTTTGTATTTATTCAATAATATCAGTAATTATAGAATATTATAACTGCTGATGATTTGGAAAAAAATACGATTTTGGGTATTTATTTATGTAGAATCTCCACAGGTAGTGGGTGATCTATTATTTTCTACTGCGTCAATCATTATTTTCATAAACTGTTCTTCCAAATTTAATTCAGCCATGTAGTCTATATCCAGTGTTAGTTGGGAGGCCGGAGGGAAAAAGACCTTTAGGGAGGCCGAGACGTAGATGGGAAGATAATATTAAAATGGATTCGAGGGAAGTGGGATATGATGATAGAGAATGGATTAATCTTGCTCAGGATATGGACCAATGACGGGCTTATGCGAGGGTGGCAATGAACCTCCGGGTTCCTTAAAAGCCAGTAAGTAAGTAAGTCAGTCTATATCCAACTACAAGCACATAAATCTTCCAAGATATTCCACAAAGAATTCTAAGTTTCTTAAAATTTATGACAGGTGTACACTGATTGTCAATTGAAAGTGTTTTCATTCGTGTTATAAAATTTGGAGCGAGTAAGGTAGTCTTCTGTATGGAAAGGGTAATCTTCATTGTATATTTGATCTGTCTTGCTAATATGCAGGATGATTCGTTGGAAAGACAGAGAATAAAGACTAAGTAATTTGACATCTGTTGCTATTTGTTTAACAGAAGAGTATCTCACGGAGAAGTGTGTGAAAAGGAGGAAATCAGAAACTGAACGTAGGTTCTGCTGTTGGATTAACGGTGATGTATTATGATTAGAGTTTGGAAAAAGCGTTATTATCAGCTCACTATGCAACAAGCATAGTTCCGTGGCGGGGGGATGGGGTTGAAGAACGAAAGGCATTTTGTGCAATGGAGCACTAATTTTACAAATCATTCAAATTCAAAATATTCAAATATTAGAAATTAATCTGATTATTAAGTATTTACTGTGTGTTGATTAGCTATATAGAATGAATCGTAAGTAATATTATTAATTTTAGGGGGTTATTCTTTGAGATGTTTTAAATAAAAGAACTTAATACAATTTTTCTCGTTTTTGCTTCATAGCGTGTTTTGGGAAAGCCATTGATTTAGTTCCCAATATTTTTAGTCAATTTAAGAGAGCAGTGTATTGTGGAAATAAATTATTGAAATAATTATAGTTTTGTCCTTTAAATGTGCAGAAATTTGATTCGAAGAAGATTAACTTTTCGTTCTCCAAAGGAATTTTACAATGTTACATTTGTTCGATCAAATGTAATTAATATTATATTCAATGTCTACATCGTTACATAGTTCTTAGAAAATAGTGATTGCTGCGGCGTCTCTTGATTCAAATCACTGAATCACTTTAATACTGATTGGAAACTGTCACAATAATATCATTGTACGTGCTAAACCACGTTTCCCACTGCAAAATGGAGATTGAGGAATAGGTATTCCATCACAATATTCTTTTAATGCAGAAACACGATACGGTGCTTTGACAAACAACTTTCTTACCATTAGCCATTAATCTGTCAACGTCAGGAAATTGCGCTCTCACCTCTCGCAAGTGTATGACAAGTATGTGTAAAACATGTCATGTGTATCATATTCGGATAATACTGTCAATACTGCCAATCTGTTCATGTAAGTCACAGCATCTGTGACAAATCGCAACGTATTTTCATACGGCACACATGACCAAAGTGAACTCACAGGACTTTTCAAAGTTAAGTATGGTGGAATAATAATAATTATTAACCTTGTCTAATACTTCAGTGGTTAGAAGATAGAGCCTATTGGCATGTTCATTCGCAATATGGAGTCTGATGGAGTCCGTAGTTGCGTAAAATTAACATCCAAATTTTCATGTTTCTTAATTTATTTTTCACTTCACTCATACATTTCTCACGTATGAATGTTGCACATAATTCTTCCTCAGTGTTGATTCCGTAGAAACTTTCCTCCTTGTGCACTTTTTCAAGAAGCCACGCTGTTTCTCACTTTACAATTTGTTTAGTGGACTATTCGATGCAGTGATGCTTCACATAGATCTTCAGAAAATGTTCTTCCACTTAGTTTTATTGTGATGTAGACTCTGGTTGTACCTAGCTAACTGGATATTTTATATCACAAGCATGTATATGTTAATACTATATTTATATTTCCTAACGTTATATGCTATGTACTTTGCCAATTTCATTTCAAATTATTAAAAAATAAAAAGAATACTTTGTCGTAAATTAAAACACAGTTTGTCCATACTGGCCAACATATTTTCTCAGAACCTCTACCTTAATTATGATTGTGGCATTTTTAACATACATCTACGTCGTTAGTCAGTTGTGTTCCTTCTGACTGAGCTGTAGTAAGCTGTGCAGTGCATTACACTGGCCTGCTGAGTGAAGTGTGCACTTGTAAACATTGACTATAGTACACAGCAAGACTAATTTTAAGGAATATTTCTTCCTAAGTCTAATTATGATGCATTATTTTTAAACAACTAATAAGAAAAAACGACACGTCATTCTGCCCAGCACTCACATCGTAAATCAGACCTCTTCATCTCGACTTTGGAGTGCCATCCACTTCCCACACACCTGGTACTAGGTACATAATGTCAAAGAGACATTAATTTTGCGGAGACAGAAATGCTACTTTCTGTGTACGACTGCGACTTAGGAAGTTCCTTCCGGAGGAAAATTTCGTATTTTAATAACATTGTGCTAATCCAATCCTCGAATTAAAAAAATTAGTAAATCCGTTTAATGATGAAATAGTATATTACAATACAAGGTTAGGAAGTGATTTTGACAAAATCGAAGAAAAGTTTTTGTAATGAATTTCACAAACGTGTATTGTACATTATATTTTATACGAAAGTATATTTTGAAAATATTATTTTTAAAAATCTTAATATACAGTACTTACATTACACTATGCACAGCTGACTGATATTAGCAGTCTGGCCAACGTACAAACTTCACCATCAATTTCATCGTGAAGGAGGAAAAATGATTCAAGTACTCGTAGTATTTCGTGTTCAATTGGAATAATTGTTATTTTTTTATTGTTAAGTGAAGTTTGAATTGTTTAGATAAAGTTCAGTACTTTTAAAATTTAAGCTAATAATTTTTTTCTTATAATGTATATTAACACTGCCTTTTGCGTATGAATTTTACACGCATTGTAGGACTGCAGCATACATACAAGGCAGTGATTTTCATTACAAATCTAGAGCAGTTATTTGACAACTAGGTTGACAACTCTGAATTCTGTAAAATCAACTTTCAATCATGGCGTGCATTTGCTGTAACGACGAGAAAACACACTATTGTGCAAAAAAATATATTTTCAACGCTTACTACTCTGTGGCTGAGGCTTAATTTATTTCGGAGGCTGGAGGAAGCCGTCTGTTATTGAAAAGTATTTAAAAGAGGAAATCCTACTAAATTCTAACTAAACCATTACTTACAGCAAATATTTTAAAATATCACAAACACACGTACATCGACTGTATTTTCAACGAATCAGAAAAAGAAAAACGATATGCAATAAGTGATTTATTTTCCAATAACGAACTAAAACAAAGGATCGTGCAAGTAGAACTATGGAACAGGAACTGAAATCCGCGGCGAGCAGCGTCCCTGGGTCCGTGCGCTGGGGAGCGACCCGCCCAGAAACGGCGCGGCGCCCAGCTGGGTGCCCGGGACGGAACATTCTTCATTTTATTCCTGCACATAATTCTGGCTCAGACCATGAGAACAATGCGACTTGCCAAAGTTAATGAAACAAACAACGCAATACAAAGCTTGTGCTTTATCACTGCGTCTCACATACTAGTAACGTATTAGATATTTCTCAAGAATAAAGTCCACTTCAAGAAGATGGCACATGCCTTCTCATTATAAGTTAAACTCACTTCGCTGTAATTCCTTTCTTTATTATGCTATCAATGACATTATCGTGCATAAGTTCCAAGCGGTTTTCTTTCCATGGCGATAGAACCTATGTGCGAAATTTGTTTGAGATCTATCATTTATAACTTTATTGCCACAGTATTGTGCTACTGAATACTTTTAATTTTTCAATTTGTAAAAAAGTTTGTGTTAATTATGAGGTACAGAATATGGAGTGCCAAATATATGCTTAGCCTAAAATAAACATTTCCAACATTACTTTTACTTTAACCGAGAAGTAAAGGCATCGGAGGCCGCTAACATCACATCTGCCGTTTTCAGAGGGAACGCCATCATTCAACGCAAGACACGAACATTTTTTTCTCGTTTTGTTACGTTCAGAAGGACTGTTCAGCTTTTACGAATATCGTTTTAACGTTATAATTCCCAATGATCATCTTCAGTCTTCCCGGAAATTGGTCAATTTGAAGAATTATGATTAAAGCAGTGCAAAGGGAGCAGTTGTTCGACATACCGGCAACAGGGCATTGGTTGTAAATTCACGTTGTGTACCCGCAGAGGTGTGACTCTGAGGTACACAGGATAGCTGCAAGCAGTAGGTACAGCGTAGTAAAGCAAACGTCAGTATTGAAGAAACATAAGAGCTGTTCGGTTCTACGTAATGTTATGATGCCTAAGGAGGAGCAAATTCGTTCGGCAAAGTTTAAGAGACTTACTTCCGAATATGGTGATATTTTTTTCGCAACGAAGATAAACTATTCTGCAAATTGCGTAAAATATCAGTTTCAGTAAATAGAGCATATAATGTTCGAAGACATGTAAATAGCGAAGTACACAAACGTGCTCCCATGAAGTTGAAAGAGGAAGATGAAATATGTGAACAGGGTCTTAGTTCTTTATCCGTGTTCCATGAAGAAATGTGTGATGCGTTTTTAGCAGCAGATATTCCTCTTCATAAACTTAACAACAAAACAATGTGCAATGTTTTGGAGAAATATACCGGTAAATCAATTACACATCCATCAACATTGCGCAGGACATACATACGGAAAAGTTACGACAAGTGTATATATCACACAAGAAATACATTGAGAGACAATAAGATTTGGGTGTAAGTTGATGAGACAACAGATACGGTTGGTCGTCATGTGGTTAGTGTTGTTGTCGGTGCAATGGATGCAAGAGGACCTAATGGACCATATCTTCTTACGTGTGAAATAGTAGATGTAGTGAACTATAGTTCAGTATGTACTGTATTTGAAAATGCTATGAAGTTACTGTGGCCTTCAGGTGTTAAGAGTGAGAACGTTTTCTTATTTGTCACGGATGCAGCGCCGTACATGATAAACGCTAGTAACTATCTGAAGCTCAATTTCCCCAATTTGATTCATGTAACGTGCCTCGCCCATGCTCGTCATCGTACTGCAGAAGTAATTAGACGTCAGTTTCCTGGTATTGATGAACTTATTGTGGCTGCGAAAAAGATATTTGTTAAAGCACCTGCCCGCGTAAAAGCATTAAAGAAGATATGTCCTGGTGTATCTCTTCCTTCTTCTGCTATACTTACTCGTTGGGTTTCCTGGTTGAAGACCTGCAGTTATTACTGTAAATACTTTGACCAGGTACAGAATGTTATGCAATCATTTGATGTTGATTGATCCAAACATAAAGCAACAATTGGAATACATTGAATCGAATTATGGGTTTATTTCTGATTGTATAACAGCTTTATAAAACTCTGGTATAAAACTGGTTGATCAGATTTCCCTATTGCGAAATATCTGGCAGAAAGTGACTCAAGTAGACGATAAATTGGTAAAATAATATCTGCGAAAATAACGAATATGTTGAAAAAAAATGGTGAATATTATAAACTCTGCAAGATTAGTGACAGTATTTCTGGAGATAAGGATTACTTTGAAGAACTAACAGAAGTCGAAAAAAAATGTTGTACAGGATTTTACGTATGCTCCAGTTGTTTCAACAGACCTAGAAAGAAGCTTTCCACATATAAGGCCATGCTATCAGACAGACGACAATCGTTTTCTGTTAATAACTTACAAATGTCATTTGTTGTGCATTGTAACAATATTTGGAAGAGACTTGATAACGTATCACATGCGCATTAAAGACAAAAAACAATTATTCAAGTGCTTTTGCGAATAGAATATCATGAAGCCGTTACAAATAAACAGTGATTTTGTTTACGTTCTGTATGAAATCATACAATATGTAAAGTGTAAATTATTTGTTTAGGATGAAATGGTTAATTAGTTTTGTAATTCTGAAATCTTATTAAAGTATTTGCAGAAAATTATTGCAGAAAAGTTAGGGAACTGTGTCATTTCTATTGTGTCATCTGTACGTCAACATGTCGTGTACATGACCGTCGCTTGTACACAGGGAACACGCCGAGTAACGTTGGAACCCTTGCTATGATGCCATTCTGTCTGTCTTGTGCTCCGTCTGCACCCCTATAATTATGATCAATTAACCATCATACGGGATTTGCATTCCAAATGTAAATTTAAGAAATTGGATGTATGTTTACCGAAATCAACAACAATTAACATAATGTGGATCTTTGTTTGCCCGTCAACATCGACCATTTTTATCTCAGATTTTTACTGGTGATGAAAAATGGTGCTTTTGTGTCATCAAGAAAGGAAAGAAATGAGTTATTCCTAAAAAACAAAAAAAAAAAAAAAAAAAAAAAACACTTTCCGTGCAAAAGCTGATGTCCATTATCTTAAGCTAATTTTGTGGATCTGGTTGGACAGAGAAGGCGTCATCTACTATGAACTGCTTCCGAGGCATACAACCATCACTTCTAAGATTCATTGCCAGCAACTCAGTCTCGTTGAGGCCGCAATTCAAGAAAAACGACCAGGGAGACTACATAAAGCGATTTTGCAGCTTGATTATACCAGTCCGCATGGTGTTAAGATTTCAAGTGTTTATCCAAGAGCTATGTTGGAAAGTTTGTCTCCATCCGCCCACTTGTCCTGATCTTCTTCCATCAGATTTACATATATTATGCTCTATATCCAACAATATCCGGGTATCTTATTTAATAATAGAGCAGCTCTTCAAAATTGATTTCACGATTTCTTTAACACCAAAGCACCGGATTTCCTCCGGCGTGGAATCGGAAAACTGCCAGAACTTTGGGACTTATGCAGGATAATATATTATTGATGACTTTATACAAACAAACAAAATTGGATTTGACTTTATACAAACAAACAAAATTGGATTTAATAAAAACCGCTACTACAATTTTATTCATACTGTTTGTTTTTCTTAAACAGTCATTGGAAGGGCCTGAATAAATGATATCATTTACGATACATCTCTAAAAACGACACAAAATTTAATGTGTTACATCGCACACAAAATGCTCTTACACGATGCATGCATTAAATATATATGACTTATTTATTCTGCTTTAATCCGTATTATAAATAGCTTTTCGTTAATAATTTTCAATATTAACTTTCTAATAATTAAGAAATTTATTTTCCAAGAGTAATATAAATATAGAAATAGCTTGTATTAGTTGTTTGTAATGATATGTAGCTTCAATATCGACGTTTCCTGCGTAATATGAGCTGTACCGTGAAATAATTTTATTTCAATAAGGGCGGTTGTCACAATTATGAGGTTTTCAAAAACGAAATGAAAACCTTATGAACATGAAGAAAATAGTTAACTTAATGCGGTTGTCCATGTTATCTAGGCGGATGTCCATGAAAATAACATTATTGTGAATTCTGGAGTTGGTGGTCCATATTCGCACTTAGTGCCCAAAAATGACAATGACTTCCGACCTTGTACAAACAGATTCTTGTGAACTATCGGAAGTTGGACTACTAGCTTTTGTGATCTGATAGAGAGAGCCTCTTCTTATTGAGAATCATTAATAATCCGAAAATAGCAAAAGTAGACACTCGTCATTAGTGAAATAAGGTACTCTATTGTTAAAACGTAAGTCGTAAGACGAAAATTGCGTCTCCAAATAAATACGTACACGAAACAACGGAAGTTTAGAATATTCATTTAAAATTAATTATCTTTATGGTGATTCTTTCTAATTGAAAGTGATGAACTTAAATAGTAACAATAAGTAAAAGTAACTCTGTACATAACAATATTCTTTTCTCTGGAAGAAGCTCAACTTCCTACGAAATGCGCAAGTTGTCTCGTATATTTTCAGCAGTATAGTTTGTTGTGAGGAATGTATTGCTGAGATGCGAAAAATGAGGCGAATGTTATATCAGAGATGTATAATCTTATATGCGTCTAAATGAAATTGTTAGCAGTTTCAGTGTTTCATTCGTTGCTGGTTGCGGGAAATAAACTTACTCATCACGGTAAATAAATATGAAATTAATTTTGATGTAGTTTAAAGACGCGGCTAAAATAGGAAGCATGATTCAATAACTACCAAAGAAAATTAGAGAACCACACACATAAATATCTACATCACAGCGACATTAAATATATGAAAAAGACCCACAATACTTGATTAGTAACTATAAAAAGTTTAATAACAATATTGTTAATTTACGTATGTTCTATAGTTTTCAGTAATATATATATATATATATATATATATATATATATATATATATATATATATCCTTTACTCAGTAAATTATAGAACTGAAGATCTAATTTAAAATATTCTTTCTCTGCGTCTACTTATATAAAACCCCAAAAGGTTTCACTTTCATGTCATCAATGTAGCATTAATATGTATAATAACTAATTGGATTAACTATAATAATACTTCATTTTTAATGATAATAATGTAATCATTTTTAAGTTTTGTAGGTCTTAATATCTAATACGCAGCTGTACTTGGAAAAAAACAGATCAGATAATCAGATCTGTAAATTATTTTTATACGTTATCAAAAAATTACACAAATGAAAATCGACATATTGGCATTATGATGTCAGAGAACCTGAGCCATCTGAACTCTAAATATGTCAGCAATCTTGCAGGTCATGGCCTTTGTGTAATAGCCTATTTTTTATTGTAATGTGAGTTTTGTTTTAATCTGAAATGCACTTAATTCTCATAACTGATGAAAGATGGATTTTGGATAATAGGGAAATTATGTAGCAAAACTAACGCTTCACTGAAAGTTACTATTTTTCTGAAAATCTTCGGATACCAAGCTTCAAAGTGACGGGTCATTCATTAAAATCCGTTTATTCGTTTTCCCGTAATTTCCATTGCGAGTTCAAATTATATATATATATATATATATATATAATTTATTTATTTAATCTGACAGGATAAGGCCATAAGGCCGTCTCTTCCATTCTACCAGATAGCACATATAAATACAAAAAAGAAATACAGACGCTGATGAAAATAACACAAATTAAATTAAAGCCCTGTAGAGGGTCAACAGGGTCAAAAGAACACTGCAGAGCTCTCATCGACCTAATACAAGAAAAAAAAAGAAAGAAAAACAGAGATAGCAATGATAATACTGATAACTGATAATAATAATAATAATAATAATAATAATAATAGTAATAATAATAATAATAGTAATAATAAATGCATTACTTATTAATTGTCAATTTTACAACAGCATAGTTACAATATTTACTATATGTCATGGGTTAAACCGACGTTGCGCAACTTGACAGGTGTTCAACAAGGAATTCCATGAAGTAGAATATATATAACAGAAGAGTAGGAAGTAGTCAGGATATATTTGGCAAGTGAATATATTAAAATAAAAGGTTGCTATGTGGATATATATTGAAGGGATGGTGGAGCCAAAAGCAGAAATGCAAAGGTCCACCATAATTATGAATTTTAAAGTTGGCTGACAAATAAATGTCAATATCAATATCAATATTCACTCTTTAGGACTATTTATAGATTCATTCAAACACTAATTTTCTTTCACAAAGTACGAAATAACATTGGTACACCTCAGACCTAAAGAAATCGCAGATATGTTCGTTTATTTCGTAGACTAGTAATTTATGACATTCATTACCCTACAAAATAAAAGAACATATCGGCGATTTCTCGTCAAATCATTTCTGAATAAAATTGCTAAATTATACAATTATTTTATCTAGACACAAATTACGGTTGGAGTGAGTGATATTGAAACTAATTACTGGGAGAATGAAAAATTTATTCATCATATAATAAACATTATATATATATATATATATATATATATATATATATATATATATATATATAACACAGTTGTATGAACACTTTACAATGATGATAATTAAGACGGGTAAAATTCAGGCATATTTCGGAGGGTGCCCCTCTTTAAGCCAGGATACATCGCGGTCGAACACCTGTACCAGCGTCGTGGTAATGTCACTGAAGATGGAGGGCACCGTCCGAAACATGTGTATATATATATATATATACAGGGTGTTTAAAAAATACGGGGCATAATTTCAGGTATGTATTTCCCACATGTAGACAATCAAAATAGTTCATTACAACATGTGTCCGGAAATGCTTTATTTCCGAGTTATGGCCTTCACAACATTGAAATTCACCGGAAGTTTTTCTTTCCGCAGGTCGTTGCCGTCAAAGGAGACATTACGACTGCACTCTGACAGTTCATTCCGAGGCGAAGGTTACATTCAGTGTTGTGTAGGCGTTAGACTGTGCGACATGTATTCAAATCAAGAGCTGACAAAGATACACTTCAATGGACGGCAATGCTGCGCTGGCTCATCGTGTGTAGCAGGAGAGGTACCCACAGCGACAATGTCCAGATCGGAAGACATTTGTACGTCTCCATTACCGTCTGTGCGAGTATGGAAAATTTAACTCTCCTGGTTTGGGAAGGGGACGACCAAGATCTACAACTCTAGAAGTACAGGAGGAGATTCTGGAGGCTGTGAACATGACTTCTTCTATCAGCACTCGAAGGGTAGCGTTGCAAGTCAATGTTCCTCATACGACTGTCTGGAGACTGTTGAAAGAGTATCAATTGTATCCTGATCATTTGCAACGTGTACAGGCCCTGTCACCAGCAGATTACCCTGCACGAGTTAGGTTCTGTCAGTGGTTCTTGCAGCAGTGTGGTGTAAATCCGAACTTTCCTGCCTTAGTATTATTTACAAATGAAGCATAGTTCACACGAGATGGCATAACAAATTTCCACAATCAGCATGTATGGGCGTATGAAAACCCACGTGCAACTGTTCCATCTCATCACCAGGTGCGGTTCTCCCTCAACATGTGGGCAGGTATCATTGGTGATCGATTAGTTGGACCCCATGTACTTGTAAACAGACTTACGGGGCAGGTGTACACAAACTTCCTGGAAAACACCATACCTCATGTTTTAGAAGACACTCCACTGATCAATCGTCAACACATTCACTTCTTGCATGATGGCGCTCCTGCACACTTCAGTCGTACGGCTCGCCGGTACTTGGATCGAATGTTTCCTGATCGATGGATAGGTAGAGATGGCCCAATTGCTTGTCCTCCACGCTCAACTGATCTGAAGCATCTCGATTTCTACTTGTGGGGCCATTTAAAATCATTAGTTTATTCGTCTCCGGTGCCTGAGTTGGAATGCCTTCGGAATCGAATTGTGGCAAGTTCTGAGGACATACGCAATACTCCTGGAGTTTGGGATCGTGTTCGCAGGTCAATGAGAGATCGATGTGAGGTCTGTATTCAAGCAGGAGGTGGACATTTTGAACATCTTCTGTAATGACAACGACCTGCGGAAAGAAAAACGTTCCGGTGAATTTCAGTGTTGTGAAGCCCATAACTCGGAAATGAAGCATTTCCGGACACATGTTGTAAGGAACTACTTTGATAGTCTACATGTGGGAAATACATACCTGAAATTATGCCCCGTATTTTTTAAACACCCTGTATATATATATATATATATATATATATATATATATATATATATATATATATAAATTTTATGTTTATTATCTAACCCATGAACACTGTTTTAATTGACCATATATGTGTGAGTTAAATTATTCATCATATGTTTATTATTTAAGCCTTCAGTTTATTTTGAGATACACGTATTAAGTCAAGTTACTAATGAAATTCACAACTTATATTTCATTATCCACATTGATTTACTGTTTACAGAATACGAAACAGTAGCATCAAAAAATACACAATGGGCTTACATTGGGAAATAAATATTTTACAATTATTCGACTACGAAGGAATTAACAACGCTCTCATAGTTTCCTGAAACTGGTCTGAGTAGAAGAGACGATCATCGTTTCGAATTCATAAAGAAACATGGGCATTTAATTTGCACTTCTAGTCCGTATGACCTCTTCTGTTGTTATAGATGAAAATGCGATGTCCTGCTAACTTCACGTAACATCAGTTTATATTAAGTAAAGTTGTGCCGGAATAAATACAAGGAATTACAAGCATAGGGTTAACTCTGATGTAGATATAAAGGTCCATGAAACGGACTGTGAACTGGCAATAACGAAAACATCTGGAAGGCACAGGTGGCAGAGAATTTTGTTTTTATCGAAAAGGATTATGACAAGCCTACTTGTAATAATCAGTTCCGTTAATCAAACCGTAAATTTTTGTCATTCCAAGTCAACATGTACCTCTTAGTTGGTTTGTATAAAATAGTTGGTATCTATCTGCGCACAGTCACTCTCAAGTATGACTCTGCCAGGAGATGAAGACGGTATATATCCTTCAAGATTTCGCATTCACGACACACACATCTTAGAATATTGCTTACAGATGTGTGTTACAATGCTCTAACTTAAAGTATCAAAGTCTGGAAATCTAGGTCGTTCTTCTAAATCACTTTGTTTAATACAGAAAATTATAGGCATATGGAAGGCTCATATGACAGAACATTTTTATTTTTATCGAGATGGACTATGAAAATTCGAAGTTGTGATAACCAGTTCCGGGAGTTAAGGGAAGATTGAACACCGAATTTGGTCGAAAAATCTGAAATTTTTAATGACATTTTACATTTCAATATATCTAGAATATGATTATTAAATTAGTTTTGTCTTTACTGTTCTTTTTGTCTTCATTTTCACACATTTTCCATCTCCATGGATACAGTGCACGCCCCCTTTTGTCGTAGAACTTCACTCATTCCCTTATAATTCTGGAAGGAATAGAGTGAGATTTGTGAACGAATACTTATTTCTCTCGCGACATTTCATTCAATTGTTTATCACACTGCTATATTTCCCGCTTCCTCAATTTAATGTTTTTTTTTTTTTAATTGTGCTGTAAAGTTGTGATTTTTACGTGATTCGTACATTTTCAAAAATCAAATTAGGACCAAAATTTTTTATATATTGTTTTTTGTGTCCGTTCATAGTTCGGTCTGCCTAGAATATGATTATGAAATTAGTTTTGTGTTTATTGTTGTTCTTATCTTGATTTTCACACATTTTCTATCTTCATCCATAAAATGTCACGCTCCCCTTTCTCGTAAAACTTCAGTCATTCTCTTACAACTCAGAGAAACAGGCAAATAAAACAAAAAGACACACAAAGAGGAAGAGAGAAGATGAAGACGAAGAATATGAGCTGAAGCATTTTAGGGCGATTTCATAGTAAGTAGAAATAAAGAAAACTGCGTACTCAGGTGCACTTTTATAAAAAAATACTTGATATAAAAATTTAAAATTTCACAGAAACTCTTATTACAACAAAAACTACGCACTAAACCAAATTTTGTTTAATTTAAACAGCTTCGTGAATATATATTACACTATAATTATAGGTATTCAAGTAAAAAAATAAAAATGTTATATACTTTTAAACAAATTCTAGTAAGAAGCAACTAATAAATGAGATCTGTAATATCTACTAGAAAAAATCATTCGTTCAGCTCCTATAATTCTTGAGAAAATTGAACCTGAACATAAGAAATTTAATATTGTCGACATAGACTGTTCGATCTCCCCTTAAAAGGAAAATATTTGCCGCACGAAGTCATTATGTAGCATTTAGTTCATTTGTATGAAATGCGTACATGGTGTCTACTTCTGTACAGTAACACTTCGACCCTATGTTAGATGACTATTTCCTTCAGGTTTCGCATTTACGACAGATTTCAGAATATTGCTTACAGATATATACCGTATTATAATGTTGCAACTTAAGCATCTAAGCCCGCCACTCAAGGTTGTTTTTATAATAAATTTTGTATAAAACAGAAAGGGTATAGGCAAAACTTTTCTTCTCTTTTACTTTGATTTAACTCGTGCCATTCCGGTTTTGAAAGCAGAGAGCCAGCTAGCCATCCGGGAGATGGGATCATGTTGAAGAAGAGGGCCCATCCCATGTCTTTTGAGCCGTGAAAATAAAACGGAAGAGGAAACGAGAGTGGAAAAAAGAGAGATAGGAGAGCAAAAAGATGAAAAGAAAAGTTTAGAGATACTTGCCAACCGGCCCCGAGCCGTCAAAACGTCGACTCTCAGGAACTGGACAAGGCAACTAAACGATGTCATCGCAGTACAGTCCCTGAAGCAGGAGTTCATAGAGTTCCATGGACGAAGAAAACTTCTACTCGTGTACGTTGTGATATTTCTTTCATATACGGTAATTTCTTCTACCATTAGAGTTTCACAACATTGTTTTTTTATTTTAGTAGATTATTTTACGACGCTTTATCAACAGCTTAGGTTATTTAGCGTTTGAATGAGATGAAGGTGATAATGCCGG
Source organism: Periplaneta americana (assembly GCF_040183065.1). Taxonomy (NCBI): domain Eukaryota; kingdom Metazoa; phylum Arthropoda; class Insecta; order Blattodea; family Blattidae; genus Periplaneta; species Periplaneta americana. The sequence goes on from NC_091124.1 coordinate 103,407,434, forward strand.
TGAAATGAGTCCGGGCTCCAACACCGAAAGTTACCCAGCATTTGCTCATATTGGGTTGAGGGAAAACCCCAGAAGAAACCTCAAGCAGGTAACTTGCTCCGGCCGGGAATCGAACCCGGGGAACCTAGACAACCTTGTCAATATGTCATTGTGGCAAATATTGGTTTGATTCACTTATTAATGTTCCTTTGAAATTCTAGACCTAGAGATCAGGAGACATTAGCAGAATGTTTATAGTAAAAAAAATCTGAAGCAGTTTGGGTAAAATGTAGCTACACAAAATTAACGTCATATAATAGAACTTCAGAGAACTCCGGTTAATTCGAAGAATTTTCGTCATCTAATTGAGGTGCAACGAAGCTTTTTAACAACGAAGCTGTTTCAAAAAAATACTTCTGTAATTCCGTAATATTAAACAGACATATGATTAGCCCATTTCCAGAAACCGTTCAGTCCACAAAAATTCAAATTTCAGTTTTGTACATCATCTGATAGCTGGTAATGTCTTACACATTTTAAGCCACATTTACAGGTATTATAGACGTTATTTCCTATTCAAATTTAGGCTACACCTGAACGTTGGCTACAGTTCCAGAACCCGTTAAGTCCATGACTGTTACAGGTCCATAAAATGTTATGTAGATAAGGGTATACAGAAGCAAAGCCTGTTAAGTCCTATAGAAAAATGTGCATTAAGTTATAGATGATACAGTTTCAATAGACGTTACATTCACACTTTTTGAATACATCACTTCTGCTAAATTAATAAATAAAAACCACATTATGTTAGGTATGCTATGCTCCTGGATAACAAAAGAATCACCAAAAACTGTCACGAATATTATTCTACTGTCCCTTATTATTGGCCTCTCGTTTATACCCTCCCGATAGATTGTTTTATCATATAGAGGGGGAAGTTACAGCAAGAAGCCTTATCTTGAAACCTATTCTCTGTGAACAAATTATATTATTCAATTCGGGACTATATTAAAACTGGGAACAGATGTACAGATGTCTGACTGGAAATCGGCTGTCAAAGATATAGTAAAGCCTTCTTCATCTTGGCATTTCCAGTTAAAGATGTAAAAGGAAAATTATCAAGAAGAAAACCACTACGGGTCAGTCAGTAACTGTTCAAAGTGAGCAAAGCTGCAACCTTCATGTTGGAGTAGGAAAACATATCTGCAGAATAGGGAATTCATTCATGGAAACTCAGCACACAGAAACTGAAAAGGGTGTAAAGCTAAACAAAAGACAAAATGAAAGTTATCACAACCCTTTTAAATAATCACTATGGGCCTGAATGGGGAGTTACGAGGATCTTCTATTAAAAAAAAATAACACAACAACAGATAGGAGTTGAACAGCCAGAAGAATAGTGAAATAGGTGAACTACCAAATCAAGGTGATACAATGATAAACCTTCAAGTGAAAAGTGGAAAATAATTATTATTCATTAGAAAGACAGAATAAAAAAATATATATATTTATTTCCTTAGCTTTTATCCACGTTAGCATATTAACTGTGTTATTAAAAAAAAACTTCTTAAAAGGTTTGTTTACCTTATTTAACGTGCCACTCATGAATCATAGTTCTTGTAAATTTTATGTTTCATCTGCATTTTTTTTTTCTTTTTGCTAGTGACAAACTGATGCTAATATACTATAGTAACAGACTAATTCTAGTCTACATCTTTTAATAATAAATCAGTAATTAAGTCACTTTAATTTAAAATGTCTTAAGTGTTCTCCCTTGTTGCGTGCCATATTGAATAGTCAAATACAGTTCCAAAGCCTGTTATATTCCAGTTACAGAACCTAACACCGTTAACCCCAACTTAAAATATTTAATTAAAAAGAAACTATTAGAGTATGATTTCAGTACTTCATGTAGATCAGATGGAAATAAATTACCATATAAAACTAAACAAAGAAATCACAGAAAAGCGAATTTGGGAACAAATGACAGTTTTTCCTGATTTCTGTAAAATTTTGTTGAAAGGACTTAACAGGTATCGGAAATGGACGACTCATATCAAAGCCTGTACTACGTAAGACAGACGCTGTACAAATTCGTAGTTTTACTGAAATGACTTCATTTTGCTTAACAACCGCAAAAATTTTTATAAATGAGTAGCTTAATATCAAAGACGGACATCTGACCTCAATAGAAATTTAGATAGCTGTGGTTTTTTATACAATTTTTCATGCTCTTTCCAGTTATAGTGAAACCATATGCAAACTCTAACACTTCATTTATAAAATAAATTGTGTTAAATATTACAAAGAACCCTGTGAATTATAAAATAGCCTCTAGATCAAAACTATGGCGATGAGAGATGTCCGTCTTTGATATTAAGCTACTCAAATATTGAATAAAATGTAAACTTACATCTGATAAAAAAGAAAGTAATATTTAAAAACAATTTGATTTTTCCAGCAACTTGAACCTGAAAGGGAATATCTACACACTCTGGCGAAAAGTTATCGCTGGTTCTATAGCAATCATTCGCCAACATATTTATAAAAATATTTAAATTTAAAGTTGTTCTTTACTATATTCTGTAAATTACACCTCTGTTATTAATTTTGTTTGTTTTCATTAACTGTATATTCATTCATGCTGCTCAAAATGCCCATCATCCTCTGAAGACATCTCCTAGCTCGACACACCACATCCTAGGTTGTCTGCGCACCTCATCTCCTCTGATGGTAGCAATGGCCGTATGCAGGCAAGTGATGAGATCTTCCTCGTCCTCTGAGACCACCCTGTTCTGTCATGCTTTATCCCCTCCCTCATGTACGTTAGGTCGAATTTCTGCTTTCCCCTTTAAAATTATCCAATGTTTCTTCATATGGAATTTTGAAAATCGGAGTGAGATCAGTGCCCAAGAGGCTCGGAGGTTACATAAACACTTATTCTCAATCCAAATTCCCGTTTCATGGTCGAGTTTTTCGCGTTTAATATTTTTAATATTTCTCTTCCCGTTTATTTAATTAATGCATCCATTCTGATTTAGTGCTTAACACAATTTGCATACCAATAATGATGATAATGACAAGCTAAGAACACCAAATCTAAGGACGACTAATTTAGTACTAATACTACAAGAAAGGGCAAGAAAACTTTCTCAGTATAACTGTACATACAAAAATGTTGTTTCATTACGATGTATATTTTCAACAACTATGTTCGAACTATTTTCATATGAAGGAACGAAGTATAAAAATGGGAGCTATAAATGCAGCAGTTTCTAATATAATACACACCGTGGCATTATATCGAAGGTATTTAGGTGGAAAAGATTAGTAAATATAGCTTAAATTGAATATTATGCCAGTAGCTATATTTATCAAGAGCTAAATAATTTAAATATCATAAATAAAATTACAATTACTGACACCTGCATTTCCAATAAAGAGAATACAATTTAATTCACATTGTGACGCTGGCTGAAGTTTGACTTTCATCATTCTATAAATATTTAATTGTTCAATGTTACGGATAGAAAGTATTATTGAAGAATTAAGATTAACTACCAAGAAATTTTATTTTGAAGTCTCCCCACATCAGTAATACATATTGTGACTTAAGTCAACGAGTGCTTTACATTAGGCGACGTTCAAACATCTGTTTTCATTTCGAAGTGTAAAATTTTTCCTTCACTCAATATTCCTTCTCTTATATGACTATTCGCTACAAGAGAAGCTTTGTCTCTGTTATTGATATACGTAATAAACTTCACTGTTCCTGAAAGTACGTTAATGAGATTATTTCGTAAATGGCTTTATAAAGTATGGAATTTACTCTCCCCTATACAGTGAACCTGTGATACGACTAATCCCGGCCACAAGCACTGTGTGTGGAAACAAAAAGTCTTTAAAATATAATTTAAAAACGAACATTGTAGTTCTTTAGACACTCTCCTCCCTTCGTCCCATTTTGACAACAGTCTGCGTTTAATCGCCGAGCTTTCTTTATTGCTGGCGTACGCATTGCCTGATACCGGGTAATGGTGTCCGATAGGGTCGCGACCCGGAGCAAATGTCACCACAGCCCCATTCCAGTGTGTTTCTTTCAAAATGGCAAAAGGCTTTTTAAAAATAAGAGCCCTTTCATTTTTATGGCTCGCCCATAAACAGCACAGCACGCTGCTCCAGCGTCATTAAAAATGTATTACAGGGAATTAAGTCCTTGCTTGCGTAGCTAAATTCAACTAACACGACGATACCATCGTGCTCCACACTGCTTCAGATTCCGAACATAAAACTACAGCGACAAACGTCTTTAATTAGGAGCCGACATGTTCGCCTTGCAGATCTGAGTGCAGGTGTACTTGGAATGATCAACTTTCATATTCTGTTAACACGTCGCGTCTTTTACGGAGGCACATTATTTCAATTACACTCTTGTTTAATGCAACTTTAAAAGCGACCGGAGTAGCTCAGTCGGCTGAGGCGCTTGCGTGCAGGTCCGGAGTTGCGCTCGAGCGTGGGTTCGAGTCACACTTAAGCTAATTACCTTGTTGGGTTTTCCCAACCGTAAAGCGAATGTCAGGTAATCTATGGCGGTTCCTTTGCTCATCTCACCATATGCCATTTCGCCATCACCAATTTCATCGACGGTAACTAGCGTAGTAGTTGATACAACATGTAAAATAACCAACTGTGAGCAAAATGATGGTTTACATCTAATAATGTGACCAAATAGAGAATTGTGAAAATTACAAACTGATACTTCGAAATACTCGCTGATGTCTATCATGACCGCCATACCACCATCACCGTCATTATCATCTCCAACAGTATCACGATAGCATAATCAGCATTAAAATATATTGACCTTCCTTTCATTTCTCGTAATAGCAGAAATAAAAATGCGAAGTTAATAGCAGGAAATTTGGTATTATTATTATTATTATTATTATTATTATTATTATCATTATTATTATTATCATTATAATTATTATCATTATGTGATTGACTACACAAATATCGAATAGAATATGATTATTTCTATCAATCGGCATACTTTATGTGAATCAAGCTACAAAAAGTATACTTAAGAAAGATCAAATATCAGCCGTGGATCATTGCGTCGCACTATCGATCCTTTCGTGGAGCTTCAATTTTTTTAATCGTATAATCATTATCTAATTTTGTCGCATGACAAGACTGTAATGAAAGTTTAAATCTGTGTTCTCCTATTCTTGATATCCGATGCTCATCCGGTACTGTATACGGGATATTTCTTTGTAAGTGTATCGTTCATACAGACTTGCGTGTTTGTCCATACCTCTTTGGGATCCCGGAATGGTGGTCGAATGGAAGACTTGGATTTGTCAAGTGTTTCCTGGCTAACGTCTCTATTATCTCCTCATAATATCTGAAAAATCCGTTAAGTTGTAGTTACAAAAATTTTAACGAAAGAAGAAAAATATTGCAAAATGTCACATTTTGCCAAAGCATCGTCAAATATAAATTTTTAGTTTAATTGCATTCTATACATCGTGAAAAGTGAAAATCCTTGTTCCCATACTGGTAGAAGGAATAATTTAAAATATAAAATTTAATATTTCTCTTGCCCCTTGTGACAACCTTGACACAGAACACAATTTTTATTAATATTATCTATAAAACCAAACTGAGCGGAAATCAATTAATCAAGATGTTCGTCAAGGTTGTAGTCTATTCCCATTACTATTTAGTTTATATATATATATGGTTCATATGATTGGAAACTTGGAAAGAACAAAACATGGTAATTTGAACATTAATAGGAATTTAAAGTTAGATATATTACTGTTTGCAGATGATGTAATATAATTAGCAGATTCTGAAGATAACCTACAACGATCTGTTTTCCAATTACAACTCATTTCCTAGGAATAAGGGATGGAAATTTAAATTAATTAAACTAAAGTAATGGGATTCATCGGAAAACATCAGCTTCGCAGCAAAATTTGCCTTTATATTAAACCTGTAGAACAGGTTTCCTGTTTTAAATATTTGTATTATCATTTGAGCTATGAACAAGAAAAAAATATTTCTACAAAACTGAATTACTTTAACTATGCAATGAATACCATTAATATTTTCAAACATTCTCTAGTCCAAAAACACACAAGAATTAAAGCCTATAAAACACTGACGAGACCTGTTCTCATGTATGAAAGTGAAGCTTGGACGATATGTAAATGTGATGAACACCGAATCACTGCCAATGAAATGAAGTTTTTAAGAAGAACTGCTGGCTATATTATATTACACAAGAAGCAAATTTTGGATATTTTGAAAGAATTAAATACTGACCCAATTTTACAAAAAATTAAAAATTACAGACAAATAGAAATCTCATAAACTCAGGATGCATAGAACAAGGATAACTCGCCAAGCACTAAATTACGGCACATTAGGAACAAGATCTTTGGGTCGTCTGCTGAAACGATTAAGTGAGACGGTAACAGGCCAACAGGCTTAATACGTGATAGGAAGAAGAATAATAAGAAGATTATAAAATTAGTGAAACTGCAGAACTATTTGGTGCAGTGGTTACAAAAGAGTTTGCTAATTGGAGGCATTCTACGAGGGTCACTCCAAAAGTAATGCACTATATTTATTTGTCCTACAGCTTTGCTATTTTCACAGATTGTAGATACATCCTTCCACTTTTCCACATAGCTTCCGTCCCTTTCAACTGCCTTTCAACCACCTTGGGTGTTGATAAAGCGTCGTAAAATAACCTACTAAAACAAAAACCACCTTGGAACGAGGGCCTGTATATCTGCTGGACCAACACATCTAAGCCACTTTTTAGCAGTGTGCACGAGGGAGTCGTCATCTTCAAACCTCGTTCCGCGAAGGGATTCCCTCAGTTCACCAAAGAGACGGTAATCGCATGGACCAGATCAGGACTGTAGAGCGGGTGTTTCAGTGTTGTCCATCCAAGTTTCCTGATCTGGTCTGTGGTCTTGTGACTGACATGTGGCCGTACATTGTCGTGCAATAGCAGGACATCCTGCTTCTCCCGATGTGGTCGAACACGACTCAATCGAGCTTGAAGTTTCTTGAGAGTTGTCACATAATTATGCGTCAGAATTGATGGTGGTTCCGTGTGGCATTATGTTCACAAGCAAGATTCCTCCTGAATCGAAAAACACAGTAGCCATAACATTTCCTGCCAAAGGCGCAGTTTTGAATTCCCTTTTCTTTGATGACTTTGCATGATGCCACTCTATTGTCTGACACTTTGTCTCCGATTCAAAATGATGGAGCCATGTTTAATCTCCTGTCATAATTCCTGCAAGAAAGTCATCTCCACTGATCCAAAAATTCGCTGCTGTTTTTGCGCTTCTGTCACACACAAAACTTTTTTAACCACAACTGTTTCAATATTCTGCACACACACTTGCTTCTCCTATTCCAACTTGGAGTGACAATTCTTTCACTGTTACGCGTTTGTCAGCCACAACCATGTTGTTAATGCGCAGCATATTGACAGAATTTCGTGTAGTGCAGAGTCTGCCGCTGCAAGGAGTTTCCCGAATATTGGCGTGCCCTCTTTCACCAGATAATCTGCTTGACCACCGACTAGCCGCACTGCGATCAACAGCTGCACCTCCATACACTCTTTTCAATATCTTTTGAATGTTTCCCACTGTTTCGTTCTCTCAGCACAGGAACTCGATAACAGCACGTTGCTTCTGACGAATATAAAGTACAGCAGTCAAATTGAAGGAGTGCTATCATGACGCCACTCACGGAAACACTTACATTAAATTTGAATGCAAGCGACAAGGATGTATCTATGACCTCCATAAATTGCAAATGTGTTGAAAAAAACATATGAGAAAATGTTGTGCATTACATTTGGAGTGACCCTCGTATTTATTCAGAAATTGCAAGATACATTGAATTATTTTGATTATGCTAGTTAGTATTACGGTCGATATGAAAAAAAAAAAACTCTTGCTGTGGCATACAACAAAGACATCTTCAGTTCATTTTATAATATAAGGGACTAAAAGCAACAATGGCGTAAATCAGGGATTGGAAGAAATGAGATATTTCAACTTCTGTGTTGTATGCAATTTAAAAAATCTGTTACTTAACTATCAAGTTTTTCTATATTTTAAAAGAAAAAATATTCATTGCAAGAGCTCAAAAAGATGGACAGAAAACAAGATCGTAACAGGTCACTTGGCCTAATACTTGCCAAGATAATGATATATATATATATATATATATATATATATATATATATATATATATATATATACACATATAGGAATTACGCCACTGTTGTTTTGAACTGCCATTTAATCGTTAATGAACTGCAGCTTGTACTTCACCATTACTAAACACAACGCAATACAATGTGGCTCAAGAAGGTAATATACAGTATTTGAACGTGATAATTATACTTGTGTAGAAGAGTCCAATTTGGCCCCATTATGCTAGCCTTACCCAGCTTTCAGTCACTGTATCATCTTATTGTTCGATGCTTGTTATCTTGCTTGCAAAGCTTCTTTATAATGATGCACAAAGCCTTCTACTTCCTATCCTTTTAATTCCAAAGATCTTAAGATATATTGATCCCAGACCATTAAAGCCGTGGGACAGGAAAAATAAGTTCAAACGCTTCTTGCAGATAAATTATTTCAATATAGTCTTTCTTTTCTTTTTCTTTTTCGTCTGATGAATCTTAGCACATTTCCCCTCCAAACTGATAATGATATATTTTATATGAATATCCTAAATTCTACGTCCTCTTGGATTAGGAGAGAGTCGGGTACTATCGGACATCGGGTAATATCGGACAGTGAGTTTCTTTCATCTATCACACGATAATAGTACCTGATTGGCATGGTTACGTTTCTGTGATGTCGCATAGAGAAACGTAACCATGTCATTCAGGTATTACCATATGGTGGTAGATGAAAGAAACGCACTGTCCAATACTACCCTATGTCCGATACTACCCGACTCTCCCCTATATCACAACGGACAATTCTTTCCATATGGTAATATGTAGTTCAGCCATCTCTGTCTCTATTCTTAACTGTGTAAACTACTCGTATATTCTTAACTTATAACTTTTTACCATTATTTCATTTCTTACTCTAGCTAAGCTCGAGATTCCGTCTACATACTTCAAGAATCTTCTTTTCAACCTGTAATTCACTTTCATCCTTATTTTTCTATATCCAAATTTTGCTAAGATACGAACATTTAGGAATAGCCATTTTTATATACATTTTATCATTGTTTCTTTCTTTATTTTATTTTTGTAGGCTATATTTAAGGTTCCACAAAAAGTATTAAATTTATACATTTCATTTGCTATGTTTGTTTATAAAAAGAGGTTATATAGCCTAGAAAATTAAATGTATTTACTTTTTTCACTGTTATGTTTTCAAGTGTAAAAGTTCCTTCTAAAGCCACAGATTTCCTGCGTACGATGTTTCTGCGTTATACAATTTAATAATTTTCTGTAGGTCACAGAAGACTCTTAGTATAATATTTTCTTCATGTGATAATTATATTTACCTGATAATCAGTAAACATGAATATTAAAATATGATTAATCTTTGTCAAATTCTGTAAATGTCGCTTCCACTAACGGATAACAGTATCCGTTTATATGTTAAAAACAATAGTGTTAATCAATACTTGCATGATACTATATTGACTGGTTTTCCAAGTAAATTTACATGGAGAGGATGGACGCATAACATGCTATGTTTTATTTAACGACGCTGGCAACTTCCGAGTTTACATCAGCGTCGCTGGTGTGCAGGAATTTTGTCCCGAAGGAGTTCCTTTACATGCCAGTAAATCTGCTGATATGTACCTGTCGTATTTAAGCACACTATCCGGGATCGAACCCACAGCATCGGGCATAGAAGGCCAGTGCTAGACCAACTGCGCCAATCAGGCCGACTGGACGCATACATAATGGGATGTTGTTATACATATACATTACTCTTTATGAAAAGTGCAACACCCAGAAAGAATGGCCCGAACGATTCCAAACTCGGGAGACGTGTAGAACAGTTTACCACCAATAACTTATTACGTTTCCAGAGAGATGGTGTACACATAGGCCCAACAGTGACGTCTCTTGTGTCACCAGCAAGGTCAGTGTTATGCCTTGCTCAGTTAGTGCAGGGCTTTCAAACGAAGTGGAAACGCGAAAGCTAGTGCAAGTATGCCTCGTCGATGTAGAAGGGCGCAATATCAGTGTGACTTCGAACGGGGCAGAATGATTGGTCTCTGGGAAATAGGTTTGTCATACTGTGACATTTCGACTCGTACAGGGAATGCTGCTACGACAGTGATGCGTGTGTGGAACAAGTGAACAGAAGAGGATCGTACGCAGAGACGAGCGGGTTCTGGACCACATAATGTGCCCACAGCACGAGATGACCGCCATTTTATCCGTATGACCGTGACGGACCGTACAGCTTCACCCACAGTGTTGAGTCGACGTTGGAGTACTGCAACGGGTGTGGACTTGTCTTCGTCAACGGTTCGTCGCCAACTTTTGAGGTCTGGACTAGTGGTTCGCATGCCGTTGCGACGTCTTCCATTGTCCAATAACCACCCATGCCTCAGAGTGCAACGGATAAGTGAATGTCGTCACTGGCGTGCTGAGTAGCAAAATGTAGTGTTTTCGGACGAGTGCCGCTTCAATTTGTCTTACAATGATGGCCTCATACGTGTCAGACACTACCGTGGTGAACGCAATCCGAGAGTCTGCATTGTTGAGCGCCATAGCGGACAAACGCCTAGTATGATGGTTTGGGGCGCCATTGGATACAATATGCGATCTCGCCTCCTACGTATTCATGGCAATCTGAACAGCAACCCCTATATTAGGAAGGTTTTAGAGCTCAACGTACTGCCCCTCCTTCAGACACATTTAACTTTGTGCAAAGAAGTTGAGGTTACCAAACATTCAGTGATTGTAAGAACGGTTAGAGATGCTTTGAGTAAGTAAAAATCAATAAGACATTCCTGAATTGTTACAAATTTTACTTTCAAAACTTAATTACTATGATTTTATTTTATTTCTTTTAGGAAACTTGTGGCCACAGGAAAATAATGACGACAATCTGCATGTACATTCAGACGGTGCACCATATATGATTAAAGATGAAGAGATACCCAAATATTCTTCACGTGAAGTGCTGTGTACACGCACTTCATAGACTGGCTGTGAACAACCTCACCTCTACCGTAAAGGAGTAAAGAAGGTTTATTCAAAGGTATTTTTTCGAATTACTGCAATCAAAGAAGATTTTCCAACAAAGCCTCTGCCACCACAGCCAGTTGTTACACGTTGGGATACGTGGTTAGAAGCTGCCTTCTATTATGCAGAACATGTCGACAAAATTAAGGAGGTAAATTACTTAATATAGCATAATGATATTTGTTCTTACTTTTTAATTAGTTTATAAGAAACTGATATTTGGAAATGTTGGATATCTTTCTTTTAATGTAACTTGTAGTTATTAATTTTGTTTAATTTTGTTGGTTATTGATACTTTTGATGAGAACCAGACGGCAAGCAAGGAGAGGCAAATATTAGGCCTATCCAGGCAAACCAAAAGCTAAAATCTGATCTAGCTTTCATCATAGCAAACTTTGGAAAGCTGCCTGCTTACATAAAGAAACTGGAAACGAGGGGTATTCCACTCCACAATGCCGTGCAAGTTATGAAGACAGTAGAAACTATTCTTAAAGAAATACCAGGCAGTGTAGGAGAAACAATGAGAAATAAGCATTTGAAAATTGTGAAAAGAAATCCTGGTTGGGAGCAAGTGTTATTGGTGGCAGAAGCACTGGTTGGAAATTACTTTAACATTACTGCGTTCCCACTGGTTTGGTCCCCAGCTGAGATTGGATCCCTGAAGAATTGCCCCAAAACTTCATCTGAAGTAGAGAGAAGTTTCTCTCAACTTAAGAACACGCTTACTGACAAAAGACATCAGTTCTCAATAGAAATTTGGAGGAATATTTAGTTAGTCACTACCATAATGACATTCCTATAGATAATAGTGCATAATGGTACGCTATGGACGTGCTAGCCATTAAGAATTATAAATGTTTAGTGCCTTTTTATAATGTCTATTTTAGAATTTTGAATGCCTATTTTTTTGCCTATTTCAACTGTTTTATTGCCTAAAAATCCGCGGCTTGCTTATCACTGATTCTATTAGTAACATATTTATATGATTTACATCGTATTACGAAATAAAACGTTAGAATTTGTGGAATGCTTTTACAAAACAGCGAAAATTCTTCTTAAATACAGTTTATGATATAATACAATGGATGGTACGTAATAAGTTAATTAAAATACTGGAGTTAATTAGCTGCACAAATATCTAACTTTTACTATTACAGGAAAAATATAGGGTAAACTAGGGTCTGTTGGACAGTCGAGCATGTTGGACACTCCGTACTTTAACGTGTTACCTCGCCGCTTGTTGGCACCACATTCTGCTAGAAGTCAATGACGGAAGTAGCCCCACTCGTGCCTACTTCCGTCATTGACTTCTAGCTGAATGTGGTGCCCACAAGTGGCGTGGTAACACGTTGAAGTACGGAGTGTCCAACATGCCCGACTGCCCAACAGACCCTAGCTTACCCTATTTGAAATAGTCTTAAATATCTCACATCACACAATTGTTGAACCAAATCAAAGAACGTGAAAGAAAGAGATGCAGTCATATTAATATTAAGAGTGCGCTATGAATTCAGTGTGGAACGTGTTCTTCGTCAACATAATACAATAAATACATTGAATAACAAATACTTTGTGGTTAAATGACAAATATTTTCGTAATCATATTTTTGTAATAGTCAGAAATTTTTAAGCAAAGATCAGCAAAGTATTAAGTTTTTAACTTTTAGAATGCCAGATATTACAAAATACATTATGTAGGAACATAATTTCCTTGTCAATTAGTGAAAAATACTCGTATTTAAATGAAGGGCCTAGGCATTTTACCAGCAAAAGCATGTATTTATTACTATTATTATTACTATTATTATTATTATTATTATTATTATTATTATTATTATCAGGTATTTTAATTAAATAAAAGTGACTGACTGATTTTATTCAAATTAAATTTTGAAGTACAAGCATCCATTATGTATTTCTATATAAGTGTTTGTCTAAGTCAGACCTGCAGAATTGTAGCTCCTCAGAGCGACTGCCTTCGTACCCCTTCTACCTCACCCACCTTTTCTACCAGTGTGGTCATAGCGTTCTAGTAGCGCTCGGCTGTATCAACTTTCTTTCTCGCGGCGGCAGGTATACAATACGCTATCAAGAAGTACAAATGAACAGATAATAAAATCCTTAGGAACATACACTTCGAAAGTAAGAGAAAAACGAATGAGGAAAATAAATAAGTTAAAATATATGTAAAATAAATATTAAAATTTATGTGTGCATATGCTAATATAAGAAGTTCTAACTAGGCCTATGTATACATATAAATTGTATGTTGATAAGTGAGTGATATTTATATGACCGGAGGTTAATGCTGTCATTCAACATTATAACATACTGCAGCCAAAAAAATAAATAAATACACAATACGCATACTGCAGTTTGAAGAGAACTGGAACATGGCAAAATCTAAACCCGTGAAAAAATACTACTAGTACTTCCAAACAAAATGGGAATATGATTATTTTGTTGTTGAAGAAGACGAAAGAATCGCTTATTTACTGTGTCCCATTCAATTTATTTCTACTCGTCATTTCAATGTTAAACGACACTTCAACAAAGCCCATATTAAGAATTATGAAATAGACATACTTTCGGGTAACTTCATTATTACGAACTCTATATTGAATATTTATTTATATACTGTTAAATTAAGGACATCAGTCGTTGTGTTCATTTTGTATTGAAATGAATAATGACATTTAAATTAATTTAAAAGTTAATTACTTAAATGTTACAAATTTATGTTTCAGCATGTGATCATAGGAGGAAAGTTTTGAAAAATCTAAAGGAGATTAGGCGCAAAGAAATCTAAAAAAAACCTACCGACACAAAATCTAGCATAATCGTAAACCTTGAAACAACATAACGCATTATAAATACAATGACTTTATTACAACCCCTTTTGAAAATTACAGTGCCGTCACTGATGGACCTTCCACACGCAAAGAATGTCAACAACTCTAGGCAGAAGTGGATCATCCCCAATAAAAGTGGAGTGAGGTTGACGTCATATTTCCCCTACTTACGGGTTCTGCAGGCCTGGTCTAAGAACTAACTTAAGTTTTGTTACAAATAATATTATGAAACGCAAAAAAAGAAAGAAAATAAATTATACAGAAAGAATTAATATTTCACAGCAGCAAAGAAACAAATTTGTATACTTGTCTGCTAATTTTGATTAAATATTCACACGATATATCTAGAACAAACGTAGGTACATGAAGACAAACATTGCAAATTAATTCTGCTTTATCGTGAAAATGACTTTATGATTAGTTATAAATTTACAAAGTTACAATCTCCGTCCACATTACTAATTAGGCCTGTATTTGAAACTTGGAGCAACTTAAATGCAACATTATAAGTAGTGTGACTCTTTGTCCTGCCACAGTGTGAGCAGGATTTATCACGAGCGGATGACATTAATGTGGAGAGGTACTCTACCTGATAACATAGTGAACCGAATTGGTTGTCAGGTACAAAGTTTACATGCCACTGATCACTGCCGTCATTTGTTTCGAGTGTGAGCTCGACTTGTTACCGTGTGATGGTTCGAAAGTGGTCGTCAAACGGCTGGCTTCAACTTACCTGCAACAAAACAGAGAAAAGCTTGTTGAGTGATAGTGCAAATACACATTACACGCTGTGACACAACAAGATTGAGGTGCTGGAATTAAACATACATGTGGTTAGAGGATCATCAGGTCCAAAGTGCGAAATGTACAGTCGGTAGAAGAGAAAGTGAGCAAACATAGTATAACTCGATTTAAAAGTTTAAGTGACAAGGAAAATTAATTAAAACTAGTATTATATTTCATTCGGAACTAACGTGATGTACCTGAAGTCAAATTACTGTGAGATTCAATATAATGTCCAAATCACGTGGCTCGTGTTAACAATTGACACACCATAGAAAAGTCACAAGGTACTGACTGTAATTCTTAGAGGAGAATAAATAATATCCGTTTGACTAGCGATTCAAGTGTAATCAGTTAAATTGTAGACAAAAATTAAATCCAACAAAACCGACAGACAGTATTTACATAGCACCCCAACCACTGACATTTATATTATTTTCTTCTAGTTTCTGCAGATTATTTGGCGTGCTTCTTTTATATATATATATATATATATATATATATATATATATATATATATATATATATATATATTCAGCATGAAAGTATATATTGCATTTATAGATTACAGCAAGGCCTTTGACTCAGTGGAGCATTCTAAAATTCTTGAAGCTCTAGACACAATGGGAGTCGAACACAAAATTATAAGACTATTGGGCAATATCTTCATCAACAGTTACGCAAAAATCCGAACAGAGGTGGAAGGAGAAGCATTTAAATTAGGGAGGGGAGTGAAACAAGGAGATCCCATTTCACCAAAATTATTCACCTGTCTGTTAGAAGTACTATTTAGAGAAATGGACTGGGGCAAAAAGAGATACGGGCTGAACATCAACGGTAGGAGACTATCAAATTTACGCTTTGCGGATGACATTGTACTTTTCGCCAAGTCAAGACAGGAACTACAACAAATGCTGACTGAACTCTGCGAGAAAAGCTCAGAAGTTGGGCTCCAAATGAACCCGGAGAAAACTAAACTAATGACAAATGCAGACAACACCCCTATAACGATTAACAACATGACGCTGGAATACGTCGACGACTATGTATACCTGGGACAAATTGTGTCACTCTGCTGTAGGAGAGAGAAAGAGATACGAAGAAGAATATGTTTGGCTTGGAAAAAATTTTGGAGCTTGAAATTCATCCTGCAAAACCAAAACATCGGCACCAAACTTAAATTTGAAGTTCTGGAAACCTGCGTAATCCCAGTAATGTTGTACGGATGCCAAGTTTGGTCTCTGACAGAGCAACAGAAAAACCTGCTTCGTGTGTGCCAGAGGAAAATGGAAAGAAAAGTCCTACAGCTGAGACTGCAAGACAGGATAAGGAACACCGACATCCGAATAAGAAGCGGTATGCAGGATGCAGTGAGTCTGGCGCTACGTCTCAAATGGAAATGGGGCGGACACGTGAGTAGGATGGACTGCAGCAGGTGGACGTATGCCTCGACCATGTGGGACCCACGCATTGGGAAAAGAAGCAGAAGACGTCCAAGGAGAAGGTGGTCGGACGTGTTCCGGAGAAAGACTGGAGCGCAGTGGACGAGAACAGCGAGGGACAGGCAGGCATGGAAAAGACTGGAAGAAATTATGAACATTATGTAAACTGTGTATAGTTGTGTATTGTTTATACAGTTATTTTTGTGTGTGTCAGTTTGGTTAGTTTGATTCCGTGTATAGTTGGTATAGTTAATGTATTTAGTTAGTATAATTTTTGTGTTCAGTTGTATGGTTTTGTGTGTTTTAGTTTGGATAGTTTGACTCCGTGTGTAATTGGTATAGTTCAGGTATTTAGTTAGTATAATTTTCGTGTTCAATTGTATGGTTTTGTGTGTTTTAGTTTGGAAAGTTTGACTCCGTGTGTAGTTAGTACAGTTCATGTATTTAGTTAGTATAATTTTTGTGTTCAGTTGTATGGTTTTGTGTGTTTTAGTTTGGATAGTTTGATTCCGTGTGTAGTTGGTATAGTTCATGTATTTAGTTAGTATAATTTTTGTGTTCAGTTGTATAGTTTTGTGTGTTTTAGTTTGGATAGTTTGATTCCGTGTGTAGTTGGTATAGTTCATGTATTTAGTTAATATAATTTTTGTGTTCAAATGTATGGTTTTGTGTGTTTTAGTTTGGATAGTTTGACTCAGTGTGTAGATGGTATAGTTCATGTATTTAGTTAGTATAATTTTTGTGTTCAATTGTATGGTTTTGTGTGTTTTAGTTTGGATAGTTTGACTCCGTGTGTAGTTGGTATAGTTCATGTATTTAGTTAGTATAATTTTTGTGTTAAATTGTATTGTTTTGTGTGTTTTAGTTTGGATAATTTGACTCCGTGTGTAGTTGGTATAGTTCGTGTATTTAGTTAGTATAATTTTTGTGTTCAATTGCATCGTTTTTGTGCGTTTAGTTTAGATAGTATGGGTGTTTAGGCTGTAATATTTATGTGTGCAATTTGTATAGGTTTTTGTGTATTTAGTTTGTGTGTGAGTTAAGATTATGTATGTGTTCAGTTTGTGCAATTTTTTTCTTTTTCTTTTATCGTGTGTTTAGTGTGGACAGTTGTGTTCGGATTATAATTTATGTGTTCAGTTTGCATATTTTTATGTGGCTGTATAGTTTGCATAACTTATGTGTTTAGTCTGTATTGTTTTTCGTGTTTAGTTAGTATAATTTGTTTATGTGTTTAGTTTGTAAGTGTATAGTCTAAGCTCTCTTGGACTGGCTCCCCAAGTGTAGTAGACCTTCAGCTCACCCTACACTCTCCTGTAGGAGGCCGTTGCCCTTATGGGATTTCAGGCTTTTCGTATTTCGTATATATTACGGAGGATAAGTTCGGGGCACAAGAAGATATACTATAGAAAACATTAAGGGCCTAAGATATGTGGATAATATGTGAAGACTAAGAGCAAGGCGAAAAAGAAGACAGATGGGAGAATGCTGGGTTTGCAGTAAAGATCTGCCCTTGGGCAGAACACTATGAATGACTGAATGAATTCATATCACGGTAAATAATATGAAAATGATAATATGACAATATTAAGAAATGTATATGGATAAAGTTGGACAGCAACCTCTTACGTCAAAATATTCAATTTTGCAGAAGAGCGAAAATCATTTTAATATCTTGATAACGAAAAAATTTCTGACATAAGATGGTATTGAAATACCTTCTCGTAAAGCCTATATCCATGTCTTAACATTAGATATGTTTTCAGAAGATTCGGAAAGACTTTTTTGATAGGGGTAAACTGAAAACTCATTTTATTCCTTTTTTTCACTTATGAGGTTGCTGTTCAACACCATCGATATATTAAAACTCACAATATTGTGAATGCTTGTATCTAAATAACATAGAATATTTTCATTGTATAAATTATGAAAAATACAGACACCCACATTTATTTGGAGTTCATGATTGTCATTTTAATGGGATAAATATATTGAAATAACTTCAAATACTCTTAAAAGGATAAATATTTGATAGCCTTCCAAACCAGAGTTTAATAATCGGTCTTCTAGTCAATTCTAAATGAATATTTATATTTAATTCAATTTTTTCTTTTAATAGAAACTCTAGTTAGGTAGGCTATCATTGAAAATTATATTATGAGAAGCAAACGTGCAATAGAACATATTGGACACTGCATACCTTGCACTAGCAGAATCAACGATAAGATATGGAATTCAGTACTAGTGAAATCCTTATAAAATTATTTAAATCGTCTATGTAGGGGAAGCAAAGAAATATTGTAAAAATTTTTACTCCAAATTCAATCAAGAAAAATTTAAAAACTGATAATCACGTATATATCTATTGCAACACATTATCACCAAATGACTATCGGCATATTAATTATTATTATACAATATTAAATTACCTCTTTTCAGAAGAACTTAAAATTAGGTCTAGTCATGAACACAACACTCGCTATGAGAACAGGCACAATACAGCATCAGCAATAATATAATTATTGGAAAAGATGTCCAAATTACGAAGTACTTTGGATTTTTAATCAAATTCCAAATTTCGAAAATTTGAGGAATATGAAAACACACCCACATCAAATCCTTAATACACAACTGAATTTCAAAATACACACACTTTTTGACTCAACACTACACAACACAAACACACCCCCTCCGGGAGTGAAGACACCTGAAGACGCAAGGACCACAGCAGTTCTGACTATGGCTCCCAAGTCGAAATTAGTCAACTAGGTATTTAGTAATTATAAACTTAGTTTAGATGAACCCGTGAAAGCAAACATTATAATATTGTTTTCCTAAATTATATAGTGTTAAAAGTTCTTTAATAAAGATGTATAACATGAAAGTATTAAAGAAAATCTGATATCTTTCTTAAACGAAATATTTGCAAGTTAAGAAATTATAATATTATTTACACATAATTAAATTTAAAAAGCTAATTTATCTGTATCGTTTGTGTAAATGTGTCTAAATTGTATTGAATAAAACAGTCTCTAAATTCAACATAATTCATTTGAAAGGTTTCTTGCCTTGTCATAGTTTGCTTAACACCTAAGTCTTCTGACACTCATCAACGTTCCTCTCTTGCAGTGCCTTGGCAATTCCTCCCCTCCAAGTGATACATGGTCTTTGTTTTTTCTGCGTGTCCTTGTGATGACCATAACAGATCTGCTTTGGCCATCTCTTTCCTGGCATCGTTTGAATGTGACCGTACCATTGTAATGCTCTATCGTCCAGTATTTGAGTTGCCGATTCTTTCGGTTCATCTTTTCTCTGACTACATTATTTTTAAATCGTTATGTACTAAGCTTAAATCATATATATGTATATATATATATATATATATATATATATTGTCATATAAATTTTTTTTGTTATAAGCTTAATATATTGCGTTGGCACCTACTGTCAAACTATGCTTAGCAGTACCACAAATCGTGTATTCAATCAATTTCATTAAATTAAAAAGGAATAAAAAGATTGTGCATGTTTATAATATCTGACTATTAATTATAACCAACAATTTTGGTAAGTTTGACAAATGTGGTTGGATTACTTTGAGAGTGCTCTTTCGAGTGTGACCCAATAATGATTTTATTTATACAACAATCTGTAATATGTATTTCAAAGTTAGATTTGGTAAGTAATTTTGAATTTTGAAGAATATTCATATACGAGTGTTACAATAGATTTATAAAATCGTTGTTAATGTATGTTTTTTTCTTGCATTAAATAAAAATTCCATTAGAAAATTACATAATTTCCTAAATGAGTCGGTTTCCTTAATTTATTATTAATTCAAAATGTGAAATAGAAATACAGTCTTATTGAAACTATAAAAGCAAAATTAAAAACAAAATATATTTTTAGAGAAATACTAACTCTCAAATTCAATGCAGAACATTCAGACTATTATACAAAATGTATAAATTTTGCAGAAGTAACAAATTAATCAACCTTTTATGGACAAATATATACTGCCTTAAAACAGTACAAGTAATGTAACTCTGTTTAGAAGTGAAGAACGTCTTGCGACTTTTATTACAATTTCTTTTTAAAGTACTGGTAACATAAATAAGAAATTTCAGTAAAATATAATGATTCTAAAAATTTAACATACTCTTACATATGGAACAGTTAATCGTTCAGTTTTTTAATAATGAAATAGAATTGTGAATAATGTATTACATTTCAATATATTCTTCTCACAGCTCGTCGGTTATGGAAACGTATAAACCACAATTGCTACAGTGAAAATGAGCTTCTTTATTTGAGAAGGTGACAATAGAGCATAAAATTACTATTATAACTAACATAAATCGACCAACCTATCATATGAGTTGGCATATAAGCTAGGTTATGCGATTTTGTTCCAGGTATCACAACAAAAAGCGTTGTCTGGATTTCAGGTCAAACATGAGGAGGCCAGGCTTCAAGAGTACATCATTTTAATATAAAAAGCACTTAGACACAACAGAGTTATTAGCTAAGACCTTCTTTTGTGGCGATCTATGATATTACAGTTTCCAAGAATGCCGAGAAGTGAATTAGAATGATCCTGTAGATAGCGGCCATAGATATGAGCAATGCGTCGAATTAAGACGCTTTAGGTGGATTCGAGACCCAGATCCTTGTGAAGTCAATTAATACAATGTGGAATTTAAATATACTACAGTAAAGGGAAATAAGATGATTCTAGGTGACATAATTTCAAATAATTTGTTGTTACTGGATCTGCTTGTTCTCGACAAATTTAGGCTCATTTTTGGCTTCTTTTTTAAAACACCGATTCCTCGGGATTTTCTTATACAACGCATAAGTTAAATTAACGGAAGTGACCAGAAGGACAGTTTATTAAGGTTACCTTAATGATGTGGTCATTATTGATCACTGACCTATGCGTTTAATATCTGGTAAATATAATAAATGCGAAGACATCCAATAAATTAATCACATACAGAGCTTATTGTGAATAACAACCCGTTATTATGAATAATATCCGGACCATTTGCAATTACGTAACATGGACCTATTCATATAATATCACTTTAAAATAAGATGTTATTGTTGTTAATATTAATATTTCTCAGCTTTAGTAACAATAATACCTGTCATAACAATAATAATAATAATAATAATAATGATAATAATAATAATAATTATTATTATTATTATTATTATTATTATTATTAATATATTATTATCATAAGATAATTTTCTAACTTGGATTTGAAAGATTTCAATGTTCGGCAGCCCTTGACTTCAAGCGGCAGAGAGTTCCAGTGACGAGAGGTAGCAACAGTGAAAGATGAGGAATACAGAGATGATGTGTGAAGTGGAATTTCTAGCGTGTTATCGCGTTGTGATCGAGTATTAATATTATGATAGCGAGAGAGAGTATGAAAACGAGCAAATAAATAATAGGGGGATGAAGTGTGCATAATTCGATATAAGAGAGAAAGTGAGTGCAGATTTCTCCTCTCATGTAACCTAAGCCATGATAACTTCTCGAAAGAAGGTGAGATATGATCACAGTATCGAACATTACAAATGAAGCGGACGCACGCGTTATGAACACGCTGTAGTTTCTGAGCGGAATCAATCCTGAGAGTCCACACCTGTGGAGTAACGGTCAGCGCGTCTGGCCGCGAAACCAGGTGGCCCGGGTTCGAATCCTAGACGGGGCAAGTTACCTGGTTGAGGGTTTTTCCGGGGTTTTCCCTCAACCCAATACGAGCAAATGCTGGGTAACTTTCGGTGCTGGACCCCGGACTCATTTCATCGGCATTATCACCTTCATATCATTCAGACGCTAAATAACCTAATGTTGATACAGCGTCGTAAAATAACCCAATTAAATAAAAAAAATTAATCAATCAATCCTGAGATCACTGAACAAAACGTCGCAATAATCGAAGTGAGGTAGAATGAGTGTCTGTACCAGCGTCTGTTTTAATTTAGATGGATAATGACACAATCTTTTCAGTGAATGGAGAATAGAGAATGCCTTTAGTGTAATTTGTCACCAAAAACTATATGAGCGATTTGATTAGAAAATCATATGGACTGCAATTTTAGTCATTGATATTTAAGATTAGTCTACTGCGTCATATCCGGAACGAGATTGACGTTTTGTCTCCATAATAAGTTAAAAGCTGGATTTTTTTCCTTTAAACTTTATTTCCTCTTAGAAAATGTAATTTGTCAGCAAAATCTATATGAGTGATTTTTTCGATTTTTTTCCTTTTCATTTAAGGGCGCTTTTTGTGAATTGAAAGTGCATCATGTCCGGAAAGAAAATTCTTCATTGATTTTCCAGACAGAGTAATTGCGTCGTACTAATGTACTGTATTTATTTAAATGAAGTAATATAAATAGGATCATGTTAATGCTGCAATAATATCACTTCTCATTTTCCCTTACCCACCACTTGTTCGTCCACACCTGTGGAGTAACGGTCAGGACGTCTGGCCACGAAACCAGGTGGCCCGGGTTCGAATCCCGGTCGGGGCAAGTTATCTGGTTGAGGTTTTTTCCGGGGTTTTCCCTCAACCCAATACGAGCAAATTCTTTGTAACTTTCGGTGTTGGACCCCGGACTCATTTCACCGGCATTATCACCTTCATAGCATTCAGACGCTAAATAACCTAGATGTTAATACAGCGTCGTAAAATAACCCAAAAAAACACTTGTTCATTCAAGGTACGCAGTGTTCAAGTAAATTAGGCAGGATCAATAATGGATTGAGTTGTTTCCAGCGTGTCATTATCGAAATTAATAAAGAAATTCAAAGAAACTTTCATTCAAAGAGATATGGGATCATAACTACTTCTGTCGTGAGTTAATTACACACCCATAATGAATAATGCGTAATATTTAAACCGAGTATCAAAAAATAAATAAATAAATAAATAAAAATAAAGAAAAATGAAAAAAAAACGAATTAATATGCGACACATAAAAATAATGTAAACTGATCTTTGCTTTAGTTTAGTTCACTGTCCGTTTCCGAGCACAGAAACAATGAAAATTTTTAAGTATACATATAGCCAACCCCGTGTCGATACATATGTTAATGCGGAAGAATTGCTAGGGATTTAAAGATGGAAAACGGTAAAAGTAGCAAGAAATAGTATCGTAAGCAAGGTTGTGGATATATTCAAAACGTTGCTGCCCTCACTGGTTTGACAAAGCGACAGTCGTTACATTTAAGGAAAATTCGTAATTGTTCAGATGGTCAAAACGTGGTAACACAGGTAGATTTCTCGGAAAACTTCACAGTGCAATATCAAGATGAGGTACAAATCGCATTGGTGTCAGAATCAAACTTCAATTTTCACGACCGTAGTGTGGCTGAATGAAAGTAAATTACGCCATAATGTCGGATTATAATTTATCTTATGACAAGCTTGCAGTATCTTTGTTCATTGAATTCAAAATAATAGAGTAACATTAGAATATTTCATTTCTGCTCGAGGAAGCTACCTCACAATTGAAACAGTGGTTCAATTTCATGAACGAATTTTTGACAACCATAAACTCTAGCACATTGTTGACTTTGAGTTTTTTAGTGGCCATTGCAAAGGCGCTGTACTTTTCTCCAACCAGGAGATTAACCGTGATTACTTCATCTATTGGATCGAAGTAGATAATATTACCGTTATAACGTCAGTTTAAAAAACATGCGCTCTCCTGCATATGTTATTCCCTGTATGGCGGAATTAAAAGACCATGAGATTAACAGTGATCTAATTTTGTAACTAAGGTAGTATAAGTATGTGTGTGTCAGTATTATCGTTTGTGCTGTGAGAGTTAGCCAATGGAGATGAGTGTATCCATGTGTGTGACCTCATGACATCTTATGACATCAACATTCATTCACAGCATTACCCCGCTGCGTCTCATTTCCCTGAGACTTTCTCCTGGTTGGAGTACAGTAGACGGAGTGGAGAAAACGGCGAACAGGCTTACAAACAACTACCGTTGTTTTGAAGAAGCAAGCGCTAGACTTGTGTCATCAGAAACCAAAGGGATAAATATTACGCTTATCTCCGAGAGGTCAAAGGTAATGCAACTGACATCTCGCTCGCCGTGGAAAAGTGAGACGAATACTTTCGACACATAAACTGCATCATATTGAGCCTATAGGAATGGAATAGGAGGTCTTTTACTGTTTAAACATATCTCTTAACGCAAAAACATGAATATCTGGCGTTTGAAGTAATGTTAAGTAAGTTAATATTTGTAAAAAAAAATTGACTGAAAACTAGTCTCGTTATATTTTAAATAAAATAAGCCATTACAGTTACAGTGAATTCGTAGTCCTGAAATTTGAGTACAAAGTAATTACTATATGATAGTCGAGCTATTGAAAATAATTATAATTCGTACATCAATGATGGCATTTGAAGTACCTAATTTGTTAACAAAATAGTTTTTTTTATTGTACACATCTGAGTCAGGTTTTTCACATTGTTAGTGTAACCTTTATGTAATATATAACAGCATATTAAGAAATATATACATTTTTATGACTTTTGTAAGGACATTTTCGGACGTCATGTCCGGAACGAATTCCTCTCATCATGTCCGGAACACACGTTTCATTTATTTTCTGGCCACGTTTTCTTGGTATAACGTTCCGAAAAGCGTTAAAATAAACCTTGAAGAATGAGTAACGTCCCATATTTTTTTTATTTGAAAATTCTTTAAAATTTCGCAGATATAGGGTTTTCCAAAAAGAGAAAATAAGCGTGGCTGAAATGCGTCATGTTCGGAACGAAAGTTTGACCTCAATTTCCGTCGCTATCTCATCGTAAAAATATTTTTTTTTGTCTCAATCCAAAGAGGGCAGATTCAAGAACATATGCCACGTTTTTCCCCCGAAAAAATATCACAGTAAGAAACGTAATTAAAGGTTTAACTCAAAAAAAAATGTAGCACCAGCGTCATGTCCGGCACGATGGAATGACCCATATATCTGTGTGTGAATGAATGAATGAATGAATGAATGACTCGTGTAGGG
Source organism: Periplaneta americana (assembly GCF_040183065.1). Classification (NCBI taxonomy): domain Eukaryota; kingdom Metazoa; phylum Arthropoda; class Insecta; order Blattodea; family Blattidae; genus Periplaneta; species Periplaneta americana. Next base: position 103,432,829 of record NC_091124.1, read on the forward strand.
CAAAGTCTTCTAATAGATGAGGGCCCAGAGTGCTTAATCGGTGCGTCAGTTTCAGTAAGTGAGAATAATAATAATAATAATAATAATAATAATAATAATAATAATAATAATAATAGTAATAATAATAATAGTTTTATTTCCCCTGGCAGAGTTAAGGCCATTAGGCCTTCTCTTCCACTCAACCAGGATCAAATCACATACAAAAAAATACATACCGGTATACAAATATTAACTTAAAATAATAATAAACATAATTAAGTAAAAAAAGAGAGATTGAATACATATACACAATCAGTATTAACTTTAAAATAACAATAATAAAAAATATATAGGCCTATAATAAAAAAGACACTGAATACATAATCACAAACAGGAAAATACATTATAGTATACAAGTATACGTACGTAGCTAATATTTTACGTACAAACTTGTGGCTTTTTAAGTTCACGTTGTACCCTTGTAGCTAGTTACAGTAAAAGACTTTGATTTCATGCTATGTCTTTCGCAAATATCTCGCTTTTCCGACCCCCTAAATCGAACATTGTATTTGTTGACTTTTCCGGAGGTGTGAACAATTTTTCAGAAACGGTTGCAGTTCCACGTGTACAAAGTGAAAATCATGCAAACATTATTGCTAGACGACAGCCCGAAGTATTACATCTGCTGCGGAAATTCTGGAACGAATTGAACGACACAATGACGATCTTAATCAAGTTTGTTTTGCTGATGAGGCAATCTTTCATACCTCCGAAATAGTCACCAGACTCAATTTTCGGATGTAGGGGTCGGAAAATTGAGATATAGCTGAAATCATGACATGAAATCGGGTTTTGATCTAACATTCTCTGAGCAAGAAACAGAGCACATGTTGAGGTGTATCCATGAAAACTTTCAAGGTTGAGGTAATCATTTGCTGAAAACCGCGTTCTTGTATCTAGCTTAGTTTTTCAGTAATAAATGTATGTAGCCAGGAAAAGAATTTATGTTCGCCCTGTGGCAGTTTTGCCAGTCTCTTCCACTCTTTTCTGTCTCCTTGACCACTACCTTCCATCCATCTTTTGAACATATCGCACCTTTTGAGTCTCTGCCGTACTTGTCCTCTCCTGCCGATGTAAGAGTACACATGGAAGTCGCGTACGCCCATCTCGTCCGGGGTAGTCGCGATACGTGACCTCACCATTTCCATTTCAGCTCCAAAGCATGTTTCACTGCATCAGTCGAGTTGGATAACTTGTGCAGCTCCTCGATTTATTGTACCGGTATATAGTATATTTTCTTCTATGATAAGCAGACAGTGTATGCGAGATGACTTAAGGAAAAGTGAAGTTGTTTCGTATCAGAGTATATGACACGGGCCGCATCGTCCGTCTTTTGTGTACCTGGCGAGTACAGCAGCATAATGAACGAAAGAACTCCGGTCCGTTCATAGTAATATCGCAACACAATGTGTGCAGTTGTGTTATCCTGCTGAAGTATTTAGTACGCGTTGAATAGTGGTGTGCTCATCCATTAATAATAATAATAATAATAATAATAATAATAATAATAATAATAATAATAATAATAATAATAATTTATTTTAGCTGGCAGAGTTAAGGCCGTAAGGCCTTCTCTTCCACTCAACCAGCAAAAAGTATATATACATATGTATGAACTTACAAAGAATTCAACAATTTGATCTAGATAAGAGCTACATGTACTATACAAGAGTTATTTACGAATTAAACAACAAAATACTATGAACTCTTAATTAAACACTGAAATACAAACTATGTAGCAGAATTAAGCTAAAATACATAGAATGTTAATATATTTCAAATAATGTTAGGCAATAGTAAGAGATTATTATGAGACAATTTTGAAAATACTAACAGGATGCATGTCTAAAGGAAGGAGTAACAATGTAGGCAGTGATAGTTTAAGTCAGTATGATTGGAGTGAAATTCTAAGAAGGTTATCTTTTAAGCTGTTTTTAAAAGTGTTTATTGTCTTGCAGCCTCTAATACTTTGTGCAGCCCATAATGTCGACGGCAAAACATTCAATTCGATCATAGATACGAAGTGCAATTAAGAAGTATGGGAGTGACATTTTATATATTAACGAACACACTATCGTGTTAATGTGTATAAGATTAAAAAAAAAAAAAACAGAACAACTCTGGCTAGTTGTGCGGGTCTAAACGAAACGTTTTGCAAAGATATGTGGAACATGATGGTCAGTGCAAATATTCCTCTAAAGAAATTGAGTGATCCCCATTTTAGAGGCTTTCTTCAGAAATTCTCTCGATACAAAAGCTGTTTAAGCGATAGGCGAAGATGATTCAGCTTCGACAACTTACGAGAATATATCGTCGTTTACTGCAACGCTGATAATTGCATCAATGATTACGAAAGAATAAATTTAAAAATACAATATGATTGCGTAATCAGTTATAACCAGTAATACATTCAGCACTGGATAACATGGTTATCCCCTACGTGGCGATCCGCAACACTAAGTACAAGATATTCTAACAACTACAAAATATATACATATATATATAAATTCTCAACAACTGTAGTACATAGAACACTAAAAACAAAAAAGAAAACATGCACAGGACTCTAAAGAAGATAAAGTTGATTAAAATTTGGCATAAAATCCGTACATCCCTCGTATTATTTAAAGTGGGGATTAAGGTTCCTTGGCAAGAGTTCAAAATTCCTTCTCCCTCTGTCCAAATTGTCAGAGTAAATCTTATAGCTTAGCTAAACTGCGATTGTCTACAATATAAACATTACAACTTTCTGGAAAGAAAGACAACAGCAAGTTCTAATGACTAATTCCGGATCTATGCTATAGTATTGTATAAACTGGTATGACCGTATAAAGAATTTTCATTACTTTTGCTACAGAGTTGGTCCATGTATACGAATTTTACTAACTGCCACATAATTTCGAACACTGGGTGTGTGAAATGTCGTGAGTTTATGACGAAGCTAGTTTTTCATTATTTTTGGAAAGCTTGCATTTTAATTGATTATTGAACCATGTTACATGATCAGCAAGTTTATCTAGGGCCTGAGGAATTCGAGTTATCGAGATGATGTTTGAAGAGACGAATTCGAGGATACGCTATGAGAATACCTGATATTCGGCCAACATTTAGGTAAAACTTCGAAACGGAAATCAAGAGATGAACCACATTCCGAGCTCAACCGCAGTTCATCTCGCTATGCTTTTTTAATTACGCTGATGGTTGCTTAGTTATTTTGGTAAATCTTTGTACAATTCTTAATATCAAGCATTAGGTACATCATACTTTCCGGGTGTTATAGTTGCCTCAGACAAAGTACTAACGCTTGTCAGAATTTTCATATAATCTTGATCTTTCATAGTTCAATTTTGAAAGGCAATTCACATGCGTAATGATTTCTGTTGACACAGTTTTGTTCATATGGTTTGCGTTACAAGTGGAAAAGCTGCAGAGAATATTGAATTGCTTTTCTTATACATATATTTTTAGTAATTATTATAAATATAATAATAATAATAATAATAATAATAATAATAATAACGCATGTTTAGTTACCAATTCCAAGACAGGCAGAAATCTCATAAGTGACAGCAATTACTCATGTGGAAGCCAAGCGATAATGAGGTGAGATGGCCAATTCCTTTCCGCCTCCATTGCTTACTTCGCTGACTAGTAACATATTTCACCAATCAGATTTAAGACGTATACAAAGAATAATATTGTTCTTCCTCTCATATATATCGTCATGTGTGGTGTACTGCCCTAAGTTAGAACCTCAGTAGTAAATAATAATAATAATAATAATTACTTACTGGCTTTAAGGAACCCGGAGGTTCATTGCCGCCCTCATATAAGCCCGCCATTGGTCCCTATCCTGAGCAAGATCAATCCAGTCTCTATCATCATATCCCACCTCCCTCAAATCCATTTTAAATTATCTTCCCAACTACGTCTCGCCCTCCCCAAAGGTCTTCTTCCCTCAGGCCTCCCAACTAACACTCTATATGCATTTCTGGATTCGCCCATACGTGCTACATGCTCTGCCCATCTAACGTTATAATAATAATAATAATAATAATAATAATAATAATAATAATAATAATAATACATTGTGAAATTTAAACTTAAAAACAATACAGTAATATTAGTAGACCAAAAAAATGTGACTACAAACTAAACTATAAGCAAGGAATAAAACATCGGATACGACAATAAGAGAAAACAGAGACCGTTCTGATATTTCCATACATGGATCAGAAAATATAGAAGTATAAACTACTGAAACAAAACAAAAAATACAATAACTCTCGTCTAGTCTCTTTATTGTAAAACTGTAATCATAAAATATTTTTAAGGAAACACAACACACTTCAAAGACGGGAAGCTTTTTTATAGAATCCTCCAGTGCTTCATAAGTTCACTTCTCCAAGCAATATCACAGTATGTTGCCACCTGGTAGCAGTATGGAGCATCACTACAATCTTAAGTCTGTGAATTTACGCAGCAGTGCGACAATTTATCTTAATAATTATAATAATAAATATAAGTTTGTTTCGCCGTGGGGTCATAAAGGTTATCAGGAGAGTGTTCGCTGCTTTGACGCATGGCCGCCAAAGCGTAGAGGTTGAAAAATAAATAGTGATGGGGAGAAAAGAAACATACTATCATTTCGCTGTTTACTTGAAATACACACACAGGACAGGACTGAGAGAAAATTAAGCTGTTTTTATCAGTTTCTAAACAGGAAGCGAGGAAAGAAATGCAGAGCCAAAAAAGAGAGAAAAATCTGGAAAGAAAAAGAGAGGTAAACTAAACTTAAAAAAGAGAATGTCGGAAAGAATAGGATATAAGTAAGAAGAATAAATAAATCAAGATTAAGAAACGAAGCAATTATGTAAGAAAGAAAAGCAAAAATATGAAGGTAAGATTAAAATAGGCCAAGGAAGATAGAAGAAGAATCTAGGAACGAATAAATAACTGCATGAAAGAGAAAAAATACAATAAATAAAATCCTGGAACGCAAAAAAAAATTAAAATGCAAGAAACGAAGATCATAGGAACATAACAGTGAATAACATGTCCTAGTTAGAGACAGAATGGAGAAAAAAATAATATAATAAATGAAATGGCAAAAATAGTGATATTGAAACGTGAAAAAAAAATTTTTTAACGACAATAGAGAAAGAAAAGAAACAAGGAAATAAAAATGATAGGAACAAAGGCAGACAAAAAAGTAGAAAATGGAAGGAAGAAATGGAAAACAATGAATATAGGAAAGTAAAAAAATGAATGCGTCCATTTTCCTTCGTGATGACATTACCCTACACTAATTGAGTGATAGGTGACTACGGAACATTGAGATGGGTGAAGATTCTATATCGAGATAGGTTTTATCCACCATACGGTCCGACAAATAGATTCTGAGGCATACTCATATGATCGACCGCAATCTAAGCATAATCGATGTTTATGAGATGTTTTACCTCTCAGACGGGGTTGAATAGCCAGCCGGGCCTCCGATCGTCAAGCTTAGTTTTCCGGATAGATTCTCAGTAACGACGACCGATAAACAGAAAGAGAGAATTCTTACAATCTACATGTCCCAAGGCAAATGCTATTGAATGTGAGTTTCGTAGGAGGAGACATTGGCGTCCTCTTACTAAAAGGGAATTTTTCCTTGCACGGTGTTCATTACTTCAAGCCTATGGAAAGACGTGTCAAATGTTGAATCATTCTGGTAATACAAGGAGGATCAGTTGGAGACTATTAATATATTGTTTAATACATTGTTAAAATATTCTCCTATCCCTTTTCATCAACACTAATGAATTCGATATTAGAACTTTGACAGAGCAATCCGGCCTTACTTAAATTACCATTACACCACTGCACTGGTCGAAAACATGGCAAAAAGAAATAAATTCTTACCTTGCTAATTTGGCTCGTTTTCTTTTCCATATTTCTGGAACTGCTACACGTTTCTGCGGTCGTTCTCTTCCTCCAATAGATCTTTCCTTTCACGAAAATATGTGTACAAGATACGTTATTTAAACCACTAAATATAATGCTTGTATAAAAGCTAACAGAACACATACGACACAGTCATACATTAACGTCCTCTGCACAGCAACTAGTTGTAGAAGGGTGAGGGAAATACCGATCGCTGATTGGTCGAGAAACGCTACAGGAAAAACTCACAAGATCCAACTGATCAGGAAAGTTTTTTACGTAGAAAAAGTGAACAAACATATTCTGAATACTATTCTATGCAAACATTCACATGGGATTGTATCAGAGTTGCCAGATGTGGCTACTTGTCGCCATTATGGCGCCTTTTATGTTCCTTATGGCGACGAAAATTTCCACTTGGCGACCTGGCTACTTTTCTGGGAGTTTTAAAGTTAGAATTATAAAAATTATTTAATTAAAGCATTCTTTTTCACAGGACTATCATCCACAGCACACGTAATATTCTTCAAAATGCAAATATTTGTCAGTTATTGTAATCCCGTTAATTTTCAAAAGATGGCAGGTAGAGTAGAAAATTTCCCCAGGCTCTGACATAGGTATCTACAACGTGTATGATCTGTGATTTACAATAATGTTCCATACCTCACTAATTTATTGTGATTGGTGGATGCAACAATGTCAAAGATTATTCACTTGTAATACACAAAACTTATTGGGGTATAAGTATCGCAGATCTTTTTGGCCCCTGAAATTGTAAATGCTAAGCAAAGAAGCGAGTCACTATCCAACTTGCATGTTGTCTCTTCCAACAGATATCCGCCTCCCAATCACCGTGAGACTGGAAGTGCATTCGAACTCGTGTAAATAGATCTACAGGGACACCATTTTATTTTTACTTCAATTTTTATTGTACCTGAGTTTTTGAATATACTTCACTCCCACCCCTCTACTAGTAAACTTCCAACCGTTCTCCACACAGAACTGAGGCCGCGTATGCAGTACTGAGTTAGTGAGTATAGTGCGTTCCAGAAAAATGTTCACGTTTTCCAGTGACGAAAGAGCTTTCAGTATTGAATCATATTTTCGCACAGGTACTGTCGTCCATTTGCTTACGTCGCATCCCGATTTCCCCCACCTGCTTCTGTTCGCCACTCTGTAAAGTCTAGTAGCTGGGCTGTCTTAGCTCTTTTCTGAAAACATTAATTTCTGTTAGCAATTGGACGTCTACGTAATATTATACAACTATTTAAAATAACTTACATAAAAGGGCCTCATTAAGTAATTAACTGTCACGTGATTTCCCCCCTTGCTACGACCCTGCGACAAAACCACTTGAACGGACAGTAGATAGCATTTCTGAGTAATTTTATCTTTTCGGATCAGGCAGAAGTGAAGATTGAATTTACATTACGTAAGGTACTCTTTTATAGAGTAGGTATAGAACTATTTCAACATGAGTTACTCGTACGAAGGACGAAACTGGTAATTGGAATTAGTCTAGAGTGAGATAATATGCACAAAAGAACTGAAGCCCGTATCGAAATGAACGGCCACCATTTTAAAAAATGTGTTTAAATATCCATATTATGATTATTTTTCAATTTAACTTCATTCTCTATATTGTACGCTAATGTGCTGAACAGTACAATATACACTGCATAATTAATACGTCCGAATGGATAGCTCAATTCGTGAGTAAAAACACTAAGTATTAATACAGTACCTTATTTTGATTAAACAAAAACCTAATGAAAATTATCAAACACAAAATTTCGATATTTCCTAGTTTACATAAATGAATGAACTACTTTTTTCCCTCCTATACCTAGTAAAGTGATTTATATTTTATGCCAGTATCATCGAACTCCAGTCTTGGAAGGGGGAGCAAGCGGTGTTTCCGGTTCTAGACCTTTAATCCAAAGATATAGCCAGGTTAATATTAAAAATGTTAGTAAAAATAAAATGATGTCCCTTATAATGTCAATACGTTACGGACAAAAATCTAATAAAACGTTACAGACTGTGCGTTTATTGTTATTGCTAGAATTGTTGCTACTACACTATCACTACTGCTTTCATTGTAACTTCATATTATTACGATCTCCATCCTATCCTCTTATCATTGTGGCTTCTATGTATATAGTTATTTTACCCTTAGATGATTTATCACCTTAGCACTACATGATTTGCCTCTTGATCAGTACACTCAGTACACTTCTATTTTTTCCCGTCTTCTTACACTCGAACTCTAATTCTCTTAAAATACTCTTCAAACTAGTGCCCCCCAATCAGTGATGGGTAATTTCACGTGGAATGGGTAATAATTTCAACATTTTAGGAGAAATTTTGTGCAAAAGATAGAATTTGTGAATCGTTTATCGTATCACGCATTTATCAAAGTCATTAATATTAATACCGGTCTTTTGCCATCTACCGTTTCTTTCCTGCTGCACTCATTATGTTCCTTCAGCTTTATATTATTTTTGTTCAGGCAAAATCTTCTTCAGCTTTATTAGAAACGTTCTTTGCCTTTGCTACTCTCAGTATCTTATTTTTGACCATTCTGCTTAATTTTCCATAAAATTGTATACATTGAGAACGATCTCTCTTGTTCATCCCCTTTTACTAGTGCTATATTTTAGTTTAAAAAGGATCTCTGCTTGACCCAAACCTGCACAGGACTAGCACCAAAAAAGCTTATGGTGGACGCAAGCAAAAGCCCACGGAGTTTAGATGTGCCATTTATTGATTGAGAATACTTCCTTTCCCACTAAGAACTAATTTTCAATGAGCAATATGAGAGCTTTGGCATATCCCAATTAATATGATAATTCACCGTATGGAAGGCAAGTGGCAGAAATACATAGTCGTACATATATCTCAAAATTGGAGATCGGTTGAGATCTATCGTTATTATTCCGAGCGCCTCAAATACAAACAAAAATTCATAGGTAACATAGAACTTCAAATTTGTATTTATATGAGAGACATTTGGAGCGAATAAAGGCGTATGTAATAATAATAGTAGAAATGAACAGAATAAAACAAAGGAACCTGAGAATCCAAAAAAAATCATCATAGAGCATTCTGTCCATAGCTGATTGAGAAGGAATGTACAAAATGAAAGCTCTTGCAATTCTAAGTTTTATCTCAAATTTAAGAACTTTATCTTTGACGAAGGGTAATCAAATATCAAGAGGGATATTGTTTTATGCAACGTCTTTGTATTTTCTGAGATAGAAATATTCGATTTTAAGGCTAGAATTATCTTTCAGCGTCATATTGCCATACACTAACGGTATATTTGTAAATTTATGAAGTTCATTAGAAAAGACCAAAAGAATAAAAAATTATCTTTCTGAAGTTGGTTATAGGCTATCAAAATGTTACGGTATAAATTACTATCCCGAGTTGTGTGATGATGTGATATTGGTAAAATTGAATAATTTCTTTAAAGGAAAAATATTTTTTCTTCACATAATATTGTATTCTTAAATGTACAGTTACCCAAAAAGGAATGAGAAGATGTAATATTCTTGTCTCAGATGTAAGACACTGCGCATGATCGGAGACCAGAGCACTGATACACAAGATAACGAATATTTGAGTTACTTAAATTCTATTTCGTTTGTTGCTAGAATCATTCCGAAATTCACTTTAAAAACTAAAAAAATATAGTAATATGACTAAAATAATAGATAAGTACTGTATATACATGAGTCTTGCAGTTAAATCGACATTTGAACCTTCATGACTAGATCGACACTCCGCGCGAAATGAAAACGTTCGTGTCGTCTCAATAGGTCAGACGCTAAGTTTTCTACGTATTGTGCAGAAAAAAGCGGGTTCAAATCTTAGTCTGTACCAAGGACTTTTTTGTCTGAATAACGTTGAAATGTCGCGTCTCTTATATTGATCCTTGTTTTCCTTTTCATGGTCCTTATTGTGATCCTTATTGTTTTTGTCGTAATTCTTATCCTTGTTGGCATTGTAATAGTCCTTATCGTCTTCCTTGCTGCTTTTGCTACGATCCTTATGAGGTAATTGTTGTTTTTTTCCTTATCGTGATCTTTGTCCCTATCATGGTTCTTGTCGTGATCCTTATCCTGGCCCATGTTGTGGCCCCTATCGTGATCATTCTCGTGGTGCTTGTCATGGTCCACGTTGGGATCTTTACTATGGTCCTATAGTGGTCCATGTCAATCTCAGAGTTATTATCGCAATCCTGTTTCTTGTGATCCTTATCGTGGTCCAATGGCGTGGTCACTTTCATGACCATTTTCGTGGTGCTTGTCGTGGCCCATGTCATGATCCTCATCGTGGTCCTTGTCTTTGTTCCTATCGTTGCCCTTGTCTTTCTCCTTGTGGTTTTTGTGATTCTCATAATTCTTATTGCAGTCGTGGTCCTTGTCATTCCAATCATAGCCCTCCTTGTGATCGTTGTCGTGGTCTCTAACTTATAGTGATCCCTATCAAAGTGCTTTTTGTGTCCCATATCGTCATCCTTATCGCGGTCCTCGTCTTTTCTTTGTCCTTGTCGTGGTCCTTGTTATCTTTGACGCAGCCCTTATCGCGATCCATTCGTGATTCTTTCGTGGTCCTTTCATGGTTCTTTCTTGTTTCTTAACATGGTACTTTTGTGGTCCTTGACGTGATCCTTATGGTCGTACTTATCATTCTCCATATCGTGGTCCTTATCGTGATCGTTGTCGTGGTGCTTATCATGGTCCATGTTGTGATCCTTGTCTTTATCGCAGCGTTAGAGCAGCCATTGTTGTTTTCTCCATGGTCCTTATTATAATGCTTGATGCCATTGCAATGGTCTTTATTGTTCCACTTGTTGTTCTTGTCACGGTCTTTATAGTGGTACTCTTTTGTTTTTGTCGTGCTCCTTATCTTGGTAAATTTTCAAGTACTTATCATGAGCCATGTCGTGGTTCCTCCCGTGATCCTTGTTTTCTTTGTTGTTGTCCATGTCATGATCTTTGTCGTGATGTTAATCGTGGTCTATATCTGTGATCCTTATCGTGGTGCTTGTCGCAATTCACCCCGTGATCCTTATCCTGGTGCATGTCATGGTCCATGTTGTGATCCTTATCGTCGTCCTCGACGTGATCCTCGTCATAGTCCATATTGAGGTCCTTATTGTGATTCTTATTTTGAAGCGTGTCGTGTTTCATGTCGTGGTTCTTACTATGGTCTCTGTCGTAGTCCTTATCGTGCTTCTTGCCGTGGTTCATGTCGTGATCCTTATTGTGGTCCTTGTCGTTCATATCTCTGTTCTTTTCGTGGTCCTTATGAAAGTCGTTGATATCTTTGCCTTTCGTGGTCCCGGTCCTTGTCGTAATCCGTATTGTGGTCCATGTCGTGGTATGTATCATTATACTACTCGTATTTCTTGTCGTATATTATCACGGTCCTGATCTTTCTCCTTATCATGGTCCTTGTTCTTTTTCTAATAGTCCTTGTCATGGTTCTGATCCTTGCAATTCTTATTGTGGTCCATGTCGTGGTATTTATCATAATACTTGTCGTGGTATTTAACGTGTTTCTTATAATATCTTATCGTGGTCTTGATCTTTGTCCTTGTTGTGGTCCTTACAATGTTCCTTGCTGTCTTTGCCGTGAGTCTACATTTGTCTTTTTCAAATTAATGTTGATCTCTCACTTCGGCGAATGACTTTCGTGTTACACGGTATTTCAAACTTTCATAAAATATAAACAATCAAGGATGTAAAAAAGAGACATAAACCAGAAATTGACAGACAACTGATAACATTTTGCACTGGTATGTACTTTAGAGTAGGGTGAAAATAGACCTACGCATGCACGACCTTATCTTCCTGGCTACTTCGATATCACGTGAACCGCGCTGTAGAACTTTAACTTTCGATGACCAAGAGTCGTCTCATTCCTTTTTTGGGGAACTCTACATCGATACTGTAATAAATTCATTTATCAATAGCTTCACTAAAAATGGGTCTTAAATCTACATTACATTATTATCTTTTAGTGAACACAAAATATTGGACATGTAATTGGTGAATGTAAGTGGACATCGTGTCTGTATTCCATCACAGACTTTTGGTCTGCACTAGTACAGCATCCGTTGTATCTTGCTGTAATTCATTCTTGCATCCATGAGTAAGCCAGTTATTCTGGTAATTAATACTCTGTCCGTTATATTGCCTATTGTTTGTTAATTGAATTCTTATTTGTTCTGTATTCGGGTGGTTCAATAGACTATTATACATTACCTATATAATTTTAAAATGTCTACAAGTTTCCCTCTTATCAATTTTATTATAAGAATCATTACATATTTCCAAGTTTCTAAAATTGTGTTTTACTTACAAATTTCTAAAATTTTAATATATAAAAATCTCAATAGACTGTTCCAACCATGTTTAATTTGTTCGAATTTTCCATCTTGTGTTGGTGCTTTTCCAAACTTCAATTATCTTGAATGATGATTTTAATATCGATCAAATCAGGATTTCTTGCCGAGGATTGTACATTATAATCTTCAGTTTAAAGGTGAGTGGTTTAAACAATACAAGAAGAATAAAATGTGCCGTCAAATTTTGTATTCCGTAACTGAAGACAATAATAATAATAATAATAATAATAATAATAATAATAATAATAATAATAATAATAATAATAATAATAATAATGAACTCCAAGCAACAAATATGTAAACGCAATAACAGAAAAAAGGAACAAATATAACATTACGTCCCTTATATCACTCATATAATTTCCACCACAAAACAACTTTAAACATATGACGGTATAGGCCTATAAGTAGAAAAACATTAGTCGTCATTATAAACATACGAAATATGTTATTATTTCTTTGTTATCCTGCTTACCTCTCCTTTTATCAGACTTACACACCACTACGGGTGGGGAGGAATGTGCATTACTTGTACATTACAGTATATCCTCACAAATGCGGACCTTCCTGTCAAGGGATCGGCATAACACGAGGCCACTACTGCGGCAATACAGGACAATCATAAGGTAACGGATAAATATGCAGTCTCGTGGACGGAAGATAAATTTCTTCCATTGCCCACACTGGGAATCGACCCTCGGACCACTTGCTTAGAAAATGCACGCGCAGTCCTTATAGTCACAACAGATGGAGACGAAATATATTACATTACTCAAAATATTGCAATAAACAAGTGCCTATTAGTAACGATAACAATACACAACTAAATGAGCAATAATCACTGTGACGATTTGCGCAAGCCTTGGTAGTTGTAATTTCCAGAAAGTTGAACTGGAGACCAGATGTCCCATCTGCCTGAAAGTCTCGAAGTCTTTTTGGATACTCCTCTGAATGAATTGCGTTTTCTTTTAAATCGCTGATTCAATTATGATATGCAAATTCGCGATCAGGTACAGTCAAGTTTCCATTAGGTGTAGGCTAGATAGATGCCGGCTTTCAAGACCGTAAAATTCTAAACCTTCTTAGATTAGATCACTGCAAACTCCACTCCTTTCAGTGACGTCATCACCCGTTGCATTTATCATCACTAGCGTCGAGATCTATTGCGATGTTCTCAGCTTCCAGATAATTCCGATTTCGTATAGAACTACATCGCTAATATAATATTACAAATGTTTAGAAAAGTCTTAGTACAATTCTAACTAATATTTTCAAACTTTATCTATATTAAACGAAACTTCAATGTGCCCATAATTTGTGTGTACGTTTTGTAAGCAATGTTCACAAATACGATCATATTATTCCATCCCTGGACGCAATAGGTTGGTTTAATAAACTAGATAAGAATAGACATTTATATTCACTTCTCCTCTTCGAAATATTGAACTTTTCTATTCCTTCGCTTCACTTACCTTTCTTCCCACGACAATAGGTTTATCTAAATTTAAATAAACATGTACTAGTCGTTAAAACTTGACTGAAGAATATTGCTGGAGAATCTTTTAAGTGTATTGTAAATATTCGTAATTTAAATATGTATTGCATTGATTAAGGCTGGCTGAGTGGAAGAGATGGCCTTATGGCCTTAACTCTGCCACCGAAAATAAAACATTTTATAATAATAATAATAATAATAATAATAATAATAATAATAATAATGATTTATTTAACCTGGCAGAGTTAAGGCCATACGGCCTTCTCTAACACTCTACCAGGAGTCTATCATTGTTATTATTATTATTACTTACTTACAAATGGCTTTTAAGGAACCCGAAGGCTCATTGCTGCCCTCACATAAGCCCGCCATCGGTCCCTATCCTGTGCAAGACCAATCCAGTCTCTATCATCATATCCCACCTCCCTCAAATCCATTTTAATACCATCCTCCCATCTACGTCTCGGCCTCCCCAAAGGTCTTTTTCCCTCCGGTCTCCCAACTAACACTCTATATGCATTTATTGATTCGCCCATACGTGCTACATGTCCTGCCCATCTGAAACGTCTGGATTTAATGTTCCTAATTATGTCAGGTGAAGAATACAATGCGTGCAGTTCTGCGTTGTGTAACTTTCTCCATTCTCCTGTAACTTCATCCCGCTTAGCCCCAAATATTTTCCTAAGCACCTTATTCTCAAACACCCTTAACCTATGTTCCTCTCTCAGAGTGAGAGTCCAAGTTTCACAACCATACAGAAGAACCGGTAATATAACTGTTTTATAAATTCTAACTTTCACATTTTTTGACAGCAGACTAGATGATATAAGCTTCTCAACCGAATAATAACAGGCATTTCCCATATTTATTCTGCGTTTAATTTCCTCCCAAGTGTCATTTATATTTGTTACTGTTGCTCCAAGATATTTGAATTTTTCCACCCCTTCGAAGGATAAATCTCCAATTTTTATATTTCCATTTCGTACAATATTCTGGTCACGAGACATAATCATATACTTTGTCTTTTCGGGATTTACTTCCAAACCGATCGCTTTACTTGCTTCAAGTAAAATTTCCGTGTTTTCCCTAATCGTTTGTGTATTTTCCCCTAACATATTCACGTCATGCGCATAGACAAGGAGCTGATGTAACCCGTTCAATTCCAAACCCTGCCTGTTATCCTGAACTTTCCTAATGGCATATTCTAAAGCGAAGTTAAAAAGTAAAGGTGATAGTGCATCTCTCTGCTTTAGCCCGCAGTGAATTGGAAAAGCATCAGATAGAAACTGACCTATACGGACTCTGCTGTATGTTTCACTGAGACACATTTTAATTAATCGAACTAGTTTCTTGGGAATATCAAATTCAATAAGAATATCATATAATACTTCCCTCTTAACCGAGTCATATGCCTTTTTGAAATCTATGAATAACTGATGTACTGTACTCTTATACTCCCATTTTTTCTCCATTATCTGTCGAATACAAAAAATCTGATCAATAGGTTATTATTATTACCATTATTAATCTGAACACGCTCTCCGCATGAAACAATACTAACAATACCTTCTCATCGCACCTCCTCTTACTCATCCTCTTTCACAATAGCCCTGCCAAGACTCTGGGGGTGCTATTCATAGACATTTCGCTAGCCCGCGTTACGAGCGTGCTAAACTAGCCGCGGCTATGGAATGGTTATTTGTACAAGATTCATATCATATCGCTGACACTGTTTTATGAATACGAAAAGCGTTAGTTCGCTGATCATCTACCGGAATCCCGGGCTAAGAATGTCTACGAATACGGCCCTGGAATTCGCTACTTCTAGCATGAGGAACTGTCGAAATAGAATTGAATTCGAACGCAAACTTACTAGACACTTGGTCAGTAACTGAGACTCGTTCAGACATGGCTTCTTGTAAATAGTTATCTTATTCTAGCATAAAATATTTAAATATCCTATAATTTAATCACTATATAATTTTATTGTCCTAGGTTTTGTATTCAGTAAAAAAATCTTTATTTGTTCTTAACTTCTATAATAAGTTGTCTGGCTTTTAGTAATCAGGTAATCTTTAATTACTTTGACTTTTATTGCAATTTTAAATTTAGTATTAATCGTAATTATAATTGTATTCTTAATATTGTAGTTGTAACCCCTGGTAGAGGGGAAGAGAATATCTGATAGCCTTATCTCTACCAGGATAAATAAATGTATATTACTACTACTACTACTACTACTACTACTACTACTACTAATAATAATAATAATAATAATAATAATAATAATAATAATACTAATAATAATAATATTATTATTATTAATATTATTAAAAATAAATCCAAATTTGAGGTTACTCGAAATACATTTTTTTTTTAATTATTGAATTATTTAAGTAATGGAAGTTTATTTACATTAAAAGATATTGTATTCTTAAAGGGATTGGATTGTTGAAAATTATCTTAATTTCCATTACACGAATAATGGTTCGTTAATAAACATTCGAAAATTAGTTTTCACATTCGCCCAGTTCGTCTGATCGCCATGCACGATATCTGCTATATACCCAAATAAGGAATTGTATATTAACACACTCGAATAATTTAACACGGGTCGACGTTTGTTCCAATGATTGTCCAGCATATTCACTTAATACCAATGATTCTTATTTTTCTCTGGAATTATCTGAAAGAAACATTAGAATATCGATTCGATGTGAATTATTAATTTTCATGATGAATTACAGATAATTCAGTGGCTTCACCTTAAAATTTTGTCTCTAATATATAAGAAAAAAATTTCTTGCTGAATGACATGGTGAACATGCTACATATTCCAGCATCTTGAAGTAAAATCATTGTCTTAAATATATGATAATTCCAAAATGCAATATCTTCTATCCAACTTACTTTCGCCTTAATCATGCCAATGAACTTAGGGCGAGAACTGAATTTAAAACCTACAATTAAGAAAAATTAAACTTATATAACTAAAATAATACGAAAAACACAGGCCAAATATCAAATATGCATCTAGGCGCTACACTTAAGTATTTGATTAATGCAGTTGTGTACAGAATAATTAATATTAATAACAATAGTTAGTATGGAAGTATCTATTGCCTAGAAAGTTTCTGGTTCGTCTGGATTGCTCACGCTCACGATTCAATGTAACTTGTAAGTAATTAATTTTGGGTATGTTCCCAGCATGAAAAATACTGTACAAGATTAGACGCAATATAGAGAATAAATTTAGAATTTGAGAAAGGAGATAAATTCCACTCTACTGTTAGAGGAGCGGTTTGGATAATTTCATTACAAAACTAATTTAAAATAACAGAAAAATAATCCATTTTAACAAAGAACATAAAAAACCTACCGGTTTAATTAACAATTAAAAACAAAATTTATAGTGTTTTTCATTTAAAAGAGGATCAATTCCTGGTTTCTATTAATTTACTTTGATATTTAAAAAAACACAGAAATTTGTCCTTTTTCTACTAGTGGTGATGGTATCTCTTCGCAGTCAACAACTTACTCACATTAGATGAACGACATTTTCTTCTGCAGTAATAGAATACTTCAAAAATCCAAGTTTTACTGGCAACAGTCAATTGCGTAAGTTTCCATATAGGCCTACCTACATTTTCAATATGCACATATCAAAAAGTATAAAAATGAGATGGAAATTAACAAGTAGCACTTCCCGCACACCATTCATTAGTATTGTTTTGTGTAATATTTATGTAATATGTTTGTGGAACGAAAATATAATTGTTGAACGTAATTATAAAACATGCTGAAACCTTCTCCCCTGTAAGATTATGCTAATTAAAGAGATCAAATAAAAATGTGTACAATGTGAGAAGACAACGTTCTCGTCGTCATAGATATCACCACACCATTAACATTATCAATAAATGACACGTTTCCTGTCTCTTGCCTTATCAGTCTAAGAATAAACTGAATTAAATGAGCCTTGATCTGACCATTGACAGGAGGCATGTTATAAAACAAATTATTCTTGTCATCTCGCATAATCTCCTCTCAACTGTACTATAATCGCTTTCAGCAGGCGATGCTTCGTCATAATCCTAAATTACAGTTCGAAATTACAAACATAAAATTTACAAGTGACAATGAATATCATAAACTTTACAAGTTTGTAAAAATTCTGAATTTCTGTATTAAAAACGTAGTCTCCTTAAGCGAAGGTGTTTACTGTTCCGTAGGAATTCATGTAGACGTGTACAAGTTCTAATTCTTTATTTGGGTGTTTTTTTTTTTCGATAAAATATACAGTAGAACTATAATTCTGAATGAAATTTATTGCATGAAGCAACATTATAGTAGGGCCATATTGTGACATACCAGCGCAACTTTCATGTAATAAAACATACTATACAGTTGCCAAGGAAATACTTATCTTGTGTCACTTCCAATACTTGACGAAAGTTGTTAGGTTTCATGCTCATAAAATTCGGAAAAAAACATACTGGTAGGTATGAAATATGAAAGTGGTTGAGACCATACGAAAAGCAGAAAAGCAGACAGATAGAATGCACGCCTAAAACTACTTTTTTTTTTTCAAGTATATTTTAAAGAAAATTCAAGGTTATCAAGCCAGAATATTACAGGAATTAAGTTTATCTTAATCACAACGTCTTATCTTAATCTACCTTGTGATAAACAATAATAACTGCTTACTTAAAAGCTGAAGGCTGCAATTGTGAGATTAAGTTTGACAGCTTATGGCCGCAGTTAAATTTACCCTAAACCTTGAATATCTCCGAAACTATATCATCTGATTAGTCATGGCTGGTTTGAAGCCATTCCATTTCGGAATTAACTGTTTCACTGTCACAAACATTCCCTTTTACAATTTATAGTGAGGTAAAAGGTAAAGGTATCCCCGTAACATGCCATGAAGGCACTTGGGGGCATGGAGGTAGAGCCCCATGCTTTCCATGACCTCGGCACTAGAATGAGGTGGTGTGGTCGGCACCACGCTCTGACCGCCTTTTACCCCCAGGAAAGACCCGGTACTCAAATTTATAGGAGGCTGAGTGAACCTCGGGGCCGTTCTGAAAGTTTGGCAACGAGAAAAAATCCTGTCACCACCTGGGATCGAACCCCGGACCTTTCAGTCCGTAGCCAGCTGCTCTACCAACTAAGCTACCCGGCCGCATTTATAGTGAGGAAGCTATCTAAATGTACTAATATTGCAGAAGTTAAATTTGAAATACTGAAGAATGTGCTTATTCCTATTCCGATTTTTACACTTTAACTTTCTACAAAACTAATAAAACTTTAGTCAGAAGAATGGCCATAGTGCTGGAACACGAATAACACAATTTCATGAAGTGCTTTATTTCCAACGACACTGATCTCAGTTTTATGTACTCTTGCAGCTGTGAATGAGAAGTCTTCGGGTATTTTGAGCAGGCTCTACTTTACATCAAGATTACAAGGAAGATAAAATTTAGATTCTACAGCGAAGGAAATTTGAGATTAAAATTCAACAGTAACAAAACTTAATTAGTTCAACTTATATTCCTCAATTCTTTTAACACTGATACCCATCGTTATTGGACGCCATCACAAGAAAAAGAAGAGAAGACAGACAAAAGAATGAAGAAAAAAAAAAAGATTAAAGTAATGCTAAACTTTTCAAACACCGACTTTGGCGCAGCGTATGTACCCAAGGCCTTAGTTTCAGCTCCTGCCAGATAATCCGGGAGGGATATTGATTGTTAAGAGGGAAGGTGGGTGTGGGGCGGTGCGGCGAGGCGAGGGCCCTGAACTTTACAGCACTTGAAGAAATATACAGGCAGTGCCTATCAAAAAGCAGTAAAGTTAATGATCCGTGCACAGCGCTTCGTGGAGTTCGCGAATTGTTTTATACACAGCAAGTGTTCCATTCTACAACGGCAAAACAAGGAAAAACTCCCCATCACGCCGTTCTGTCGAGAGCAAGTCGGAGCGCGACAAGTAATTATTACCATCTTGGATTCATTCTCACTGACTTCCATTCTCTCAGAGTAAAAACATTATTACTTATTATTTATTCTTCCGTGAACAACTGCAGACCTAAGTCTTCAATACACGGGAATTATTCAGACATCATTATTTCAAACACATTTTTAGTTAGACCTTATTGTAAAATATAACATTTCGATTTATTATTATTAATTATTATTATTAGGCCTACTATTATTATTCAATCTCCAAAATTTACTAATTATTCTATTGCCTTTAAGGTATGTTAGGGTTGTAGAAAATGAATAATAAACTGATGATAATACTATACAAATAGTACATTATGCAACGAGCCTATAACGATAGTAATTAAGACGCGAGTATGTTTATTAAACGAGCGCAAGCGACCATATTTCTAACTTGAAATTATTCAGAAGTATTCATTTTATTCTGATCTGACTGACGAACGGAACTGACCTTGTGCAATAGCTTGTAAATTGTGAGATGTGCGCAGACGCGAAAGTATTGATTTTTTCCGAGAAACAGATGTCCACATTGACTTTGATATAATCTAGAGAAGAAAGTAAACAACATTGAAATTAAATTCGACATTGAAAAAACGAGATGACAAATTGAATTTTTTTGAATATTATTTACAATTAACGCTAATTATTATAGTAACAGAACTGACTTATTTCAAATGTAGGTGATTTATTGTGCAATTGGTGAAATGAATTTGCGGGAATGTGCTTTGTGAAAGGCTGGAAGATGACGGTGAATTGATGTTAATTTGTATGTTGTTTTTTTCGACTGAGTTTAATATTGTATTTGAGATTTCAATTTTATTTTGGATCGATTCTTCAACATAACCTTCTGCGACAGTATTGGATTTCCAGCCTCCGTGACGTTTGCTAGTTGTCTTTCGATTGCATATTCGAGAATAATAATCGATACTTGCGCTTTCATATTGCTACAATGGTCTTTTCTGATTGGTGGAACACCTGAACTTTAATGAATAGGTGTACTTTAATGAGGTCCATTAAAGGGCTGCTACCAGGTGTATAATTACTACATTTTGGCATGGTCGAGCATGAAATAACTTACAATCTTTAACAATATGGCAAGTGAAACAGAGAAAATTTGTACGACAGATAGGCTTAAAAGACATTTTGAAATGAAGAGGACAATACCTATGTTATGTTTAGGACTATGATAATCCAGCATTACAAGGTCGAAGTGGTTGGTGGTATAGTTCTATGTTGACATTCTGTGCATACGCAGTGCTTAGGTGAAGCTGCTTCGTATACAGGAGTCGGTACAGTGTAGTAAAGAGTAATAGTGTGTTGGATCCACTACGTACGAAACCGTGCAAAATGTCTAATGCTAGGTCCACACTTCCGCGCGAGGCAGTCGGCGAGCACGTCGTTGCTGCGAACGATGTATCTCTCCACACTCACGAGACGAGACGAGGCGAGGCGTTCAGTTATGACTTGTACACGATGGAAGCTACCAAAATTGCCGCTGCATCAGCTCTGTGTGCTCTTAGTTATTACAACTCTTGGTAACATATCACACCAAAAATAGTCAGAAGCCTCAAAAAAAAAAAAAAAAAAAAAAAATAGTGGATGATAGCTGTACACAAAAATCGGACGAGATGAATTTGCCGGTATTACATTATTCCTCTAATATAATATAACTTGTCAATGAACCTTTCCAAAGTGCTAACAATTTTATTATCATGCAATATATCAACTCAAATGTTATCACAATATCTTAATATGGATTTATACATTTTTAATAAAATTATGACTATTCATTTGTTTTGCCATGATAATTAAAGCCATTCAAAACTGAATATTAATTTCTGTTGCAGGGAGATGATAGAAAATATGTTTAACGAGCTAATTTTGTGAACGGCCAGGAGAATTTTCTAACTTCTGTCGTATGTCACTGATTTCGAACATTCACTATGAAAAATATCGCCAAATATTTCGAAGAAAGACACAACTCTGAGGATCGATACCAGTCAAAGTGAGATTCGCCATATTGGCATTGAAATACAGTAGAGTAAAGTTGCCTAATTCCGTGATACCCCTATTCCCGTGATAAAATTTCAATTGACTGCCATGGAGTTGTGATCTCTTTTTTTAAATTTTTGAAATACCTAACAGATGTCAGGAGATGTCTTCTTTTCAATTCTATTGACTATCCGCCTTTTGAATAAAAGCAGTAGACTGCAGAAGCTTTTGTTTTTTGTTTTGTAGGTTATTTTACGACGCTTTATCAACAGCTTAGGTTATTTAGCGTCTGAATGAGATGAAGGTGATAATGCCGGTGAAATGAGTCCGGGGTCCAACACCGAAAGTTACCCAGCATTTGCTCATATTGGGTTGAGGGAAAACCCCGGGAAAAACCTCAACCAGGTAACTTGCCCCGACCGGGAATCGAACCCGGGCTACCTGGTTTCACGGCTAGACGCGCTAACCGTTACTCCACAGGTGTGGACAGCTTTTGTTCAGTGAGAGGTGGTTGACCAGTAAGATTTTTATTCTCTGTTGACCGCTCCTGAAAAAAAATTTTATATTGGAGGCAAGTATTAATATAGCATTATAAAAATGATATATTACTGTAGATTATAATCAGCTGAATCAATGTGTATAACTATTTAAACATTATGAGACAATAACAATGCTACAGGAGCTTTCCCATTTTCGGATATATTTTCATATTTCCTCTTCCTGGCTCACTCGACCAGTCACCCCAATGCTAAGTTGTGAAAATTAATGTCTAAGAAAGAAAATAGTTCGTGGAAATAATAATAGAAATAAGTTATACGAAACATCAATTGTAATTACAATAAAATAATAGGGTATATATTTAACTTAAGTACTGCTGTTATTAGGAATATAAATAATTAGAAGTAACTGTGTTATAATTCAATTTATTAAATGTAATATTGTATTGAATTTAACTTTCAGTTTATTTTGTTTATAATATATTACTCAGTATTCTTGTAGTTACACAGGAATTTTCTGTGAAATTTGTCACTTTGGCCGTTTTTCTATGTTGTAATTTCTTGCTTAATCAATATTAAAACAATATACCATGACTTTAAAGTGTTTTCCCAAATTCACGTTTATTTTCTGAGCAGTTGATGAGGATTATTCTAATATCACGGAATTAGGATATCACTCACGGAATTAGGATATCACTCACGGAATTAGGAAACCACTATCATGGAATTTGGATCCTTGTCACGGATTTAGGAGTCACTGTATAACAATGAATAATCATACTGTATATCAAACTTGTGAAACGTTTGACACTGAACGTTGTAAAAACTGTAGCTAAAGGTCCAAATAACGTCATTTAGATGTTATTTGAAAATTTTTAGTACAAGTTTGGCATAAATATAGACTTTATTAAATATGTCACGGAATTAGGCAACCTTACCCTATATTGAATAGACAGTTGCGTACAGCTGATAAGAGATGTTCCTCCAGGTTGGGGGATGGGCGAAGGGCTAACAACCTATCACGTAAAAAAGAGCTTGTAGCGAAACCTCAATATAAAATGTATCTTTTGAAAACGTGGAAAAATTCAAGTACATTGGAGCAACAGTAACAAATATAAATGACACTCGAGAGGAAATTAAACGCAGAATAAATGTGGGAAATGCCAGTTATTATTCGGTTGAGAAGCTTTTGTCATCCACTCTGTCCTAGAAAATGCTGAAAGTTAGAATTAAAAAAAAGAACAATTACTGTATTACCGGTTGTCCTGTATGGTTGTGAAACATGGACTCTCATTTTGAGAGAGGAACAGAGATTAAGGGTGTTCGCGAATAAGGTGCTTAGGAAAATATTTGGGGCTAAGTGGGATGAAGTTACAAAAGAATGGAGAAAGTTACACAACGCAGAACTGCACTCATTGTATTCTTCATCTAACATAATTGAAGAGTCGACTGCAAGAATGATGGATGTCACTTTCTTGTCGAAAATGAACCAAGACTGTCACTGCATAGCTTAAGACATATAGAATGTACATAGGGAGTTATATGGCATTAACACTGCTAGTCATTGTCCAGTAATGTTCGGAATATCACATTTAAGCTTCGAGCGCTAAGCATTTCAAACTTCCAATTGCTTCTCCTGAAAAATGTATTCCAAATGACATCCATCATTCTTGCAGTGGACTCTTCAATTAGGAATATTAAATCCAGACGTTTGAGATGGGTAGGACATGTAGCACGTATGGATGAATCCAAAAATATATACAGAGTGTTAGTGGAAGATCTGTGGGGAAAAGACCTTTGAGGAGGCAAGGTGTAGATGGGAGGATAACATTAAAATGAATTGGAAGGAGGTGGGATATGATGGTAGGGCCTGGATTAATCTTGTTCAGGATAGTGACCGATGGCGGGCTTACGTGAGGGCGGCAATGAACCTCCGGGTTCCTTAAAAGCCATTTGTAAGTTAGTGACAGCTGCAAGAGTCTGCATTTTTTGTTTAAAGTTTCCAGTAAAAAATTTTACTTGGGACTTGGTGACGCTCGGGTTCACCAATCGCTTCCATTGACTCGGACACCAGAAATCGACACGGAGGGGAGCGCAGGCGAGTACGAGTCCGGCGAGCGCGAGTCTTGTCGAGACATGGCGAGATGAGGCGAGCTCACCCACCACTAGAGATGAGCTTAAACGATATTTTCAAGTATCTGTGACAACTGTGACTGCGACAATTAAATATCTGTAATTTTTATCAGTGATTTTGTCACACCGATATTTTATATCGATACGTAGCATGAATTACACCGATATTTTGTCACACCGATAAAAATTAGCAGGAATTAGGAAATAAGGAAGAGCAATGAAATATTAACACGATTTCTCTATACACACCACTCATCAGTGATTTATATGGGAAAATCCAACAAAGAAATTATGTAGCCTACACGTACCATTAACAAATAAATACTTACCTAACTGAACAGCAACATCTCAAAACTGAACCTCATTTACCAAGAGGTTATATTATAGGTATTGAACCAGTTGATCATTTTTAAATGTAGTTGGGTATGGAGAAATTGAGGTTATATGATTATCCTAATCGTTTTAAAAATTGATCCTTTTTATTGTATATAATATAACGGATAAATTATTTTAAGTCGTGCATTAACATTATAATATTGAGTTATAGAATAAAAATTAATGAAACATAAGTATTCGGAAAAACATTGGAAAATAATTACAAAACAAAACAGTTGTTCAGACAGGATTTTACACAAGATTAAGTACTGGTAACCAATGGTGTTATTATTTAAATCGTGTAATAACTACATCATTTATAATAAGATGGAGAAACTACCGCCCGATTGCTGTTATTGTATCATGCGCACGCGCAAACCTATGACGTAGAGGAGAAAATATCAGTCACAGAGTACTGAATACGGAGAAGATTTCGATAGCGATATTTTGTCACAGATATTTCACGTCATCAGTCACAGGTTTATCTGTGACAAAAAAATACCTGTGACAAAATATCGGTTTGTGAAATATCAGCCATCTCTACCCACCACACCCTCGCGCTCACCCTGCCTCGGGTTGACTCGGCGAGAATGTGGAGCTAGCATAAGATAAAATTAAGTCCCCACCAACAATTCAGTCTGTTTCGAAATTTGGTAAAATTATGTTTGTTGTAACTGATGATAAAAACTACGTATATTGCAAGTTGTGTAAAACAAACATCTCAGAGGAAAAGAACGTTAATATTTAATACCATATCAACACTAAGAAGCAAGAAAGCAATCTTAAAAGAGCTGAAATGGAACTGGAAGAGCAGGCAACTGAAAATGATGAAACCTCTACAACATTTCATTACGAGCTGTGTGAAGGTTTGATTGCTTCGAATATTTCTCTCAGTAAATGAAATAATAAGAAACCGTGGTTTGATGAAGATAGTTGCGTGGTAGTAGGAAGAAGGAAACAGGCAAAATTGAAATTCTTACATGATCCAGTCCAGGCTTCAATGAACAGCAGGTAGCTTTTCCCTCCCCATCTATTCATTCACGCACTGTACTTGCTGAACTGCAGTCATTTTGACAGATGCGCGGTAGGCCTACTACATAGAATGTTATCTATAACCGAATAGCTATCATTCTTCCTTTAGAGCAGGGGTTTGTGGATTTGAATCTGGCCAAGGGCAACGTAACTCAAAGGACCATAAACGTCTTAACATAGAAATCTTCGGCACGTGAAAAAGCACTTTTCATGTTCAAGGGAACTGGAAAATAATTTTATTAGCTCCTTCTCGCACATGTTAACATTCAAAATTCTTAATTCTCGCCTACCATCCTATGAATAGACTGTTGCTGAATTTAATTTTATTAGTGGCTCCATGTGATAAGTATTATTATGATACGGCTTGTAGGATCCATAAACTTCTTACAGTTAGTAAACGCTGTAGTTCTAAAAGGCGGTTTACCATGACATTTCCTCGGGTGTCCCCATTCCATTTCACAATCACTATAATTAATAAATTGAAACAGAAGGACAAATTCGTACAGATATTGTAATGTATGCCTATCTAAGGCACATCCTATACCTTTACGATTGCAGATCCTTTGAAACTTATTCATGAACTTCCTAAAGTGGACATTAGTATAAGCTTCATACAAACTAACACACGAGTACATACAGGCCTACAACAAATACAATCCGAAGTTAAATTCTTTATACTTCGGTGTAACTTCGAATCATCTTGTTACACGACAGACTATGTTCGAGATAGAACACAGGACCCTTCAAATACACTGATAGCTGTCTCAAGTCAAGACGCAAGAAATGTGCCTTCCATGCAACTAATAAACTTTATTAAAGATATTAAAACCATTAAAATACGTGTAAGTCTTGCATCCCTTCAGTTAAAAAACCTTTACCTACATTACAAGAAGAAGAGAGATTCGAAATGTATTTGAACTAGCATTTAATTGTTCAATACATTGCAAAAGGGGAAGAGCTTAATCATCTTAATCCTATCACCTTTAGAATTTTTTCTTCTATTGTGATATAATATAGCCCATTTGTACCAAATCCGGTTTCGTAACGATAAGGACTATTGCAACGGATTTATTCAAAAGAATGAGAGGAAAGGTACTGCTATATCAACTTCCGTTCTTTACGAAACATTAAATCTCTGCCTGTTCGAACAACAGTAGCGCTTAAAGTGGAAATAACTCAAGAGTATTTGGAGTGACATTACAAAAGGTAACTAATGGAAGCACAGCAAAATCTCTTTCAGATAAAATAACGGAGAATCGCATAAAGTGAACAAAATCTAACATAGTGAGTTAACACACAATCTGATGAAAATAGTTAATATTGTTATACAGGCTGATTCAGACCACCCGTAACAGTCATTTATTTAGGAAACTAGTGCATTAAAATTTTCGAGAAAAACATATTTATCGCTAAACCACATGTGATCTTTCACTTGAGCTTAATTTCATCAATCAGCTCTAACAGGAAGTAGGGTCAGTGGCGTATCACTTTAAAATTTCAAATAGGAGTATGGGTCAAATAGGGTACCATTTGATAGAACTCTTCAAAACAAACAACTTTCATAGGAAACGTTTTTACCAATTCCTACTCTTTCATTGAGAAAACGTACAAAAAGATAATGCCATCAATATTGAGAAATGTTACTCACTTACTTACTTACTTACTTACTGGCTTTTAAGGAACCCGGAGGTTCATTGCCGCCCTCACATAAGCCTGCCATTGGTCCCTATCCTGAGCAAAATTAATCCATTCTCTATCATCATAACCCACCTCCTACAAATCCATTTTAATATTATCTTCCCATCTACGTCTCGGCCTCCCTAAAGGTCTTTTTCCCTCCGGCCTCCCAACTAACACTCTACATGTATTTCTGGATTCGCCCATAAGTGCTACATGCCCTGCCCATTTCACACGTCTGGATTTAATGTTCCTAATTATGTCAGGTGAAGAATACAATGCGTGCAGTTCTGTGTTGTGTAACTTTCTCCATTCTCCTGTAACTTCATCCCTTTTAGTCCCATATATTTTCCTAAGCACCTTATTCTCAAACATCCTTAATCTCTGTTCCTCTCTCAAAGTGAGAGTCCAAGTTTCACAACCATACAACCGGTAATATAACTGTTTTATAAATTCTAACTTTCAGATTTTTCGACAGCAGACTGGATGATAAAAGTTTCTCAACCGAATAATAACAGGCATTTCCCATATTTATTCTGTGTGTAATTTCCTCCCGAGTATCATTTATATTTGTTACTGTTGCTCCAAGATATTTGAACTTCTCCACATCTTCAAAAGATAAATTTCCAATTTTTATATTTCCATTTCGTACAATATTCTGGTCACGAGACATAATCATATACTTTGTCTTTTCGGGATTTACTTCCAAACCTATCTTTTTTCTAGCTTCCAGTAAAATTCCCGTGTTTTCCCTAATCGTTTGTGGATTTTCTCCTAACATATTCACGTCATCCGCATAGACAAGCAGCTGATGTAACCCGTTCAATTCCAAACCCTCTCTGTTATCCTGGACTTTCCTAATGGCATACTCTAGAACAAAGTTAAAAAGAAAAGGTTATAGTGCATATCCTTGCTTTAGCCCACAGTGAATTGGAAACGCATCTGACAGAAACTGATCTATACGAACTCTGCTGTACGTTTCACTGAGACACATTTCAATTAATCGAACTAGTTTCTTGGGAATAGCAAATTCAATAAGAATATTATATAAAACTTCTCTCTCAACCGAGTCATATGCCTTTTTGAAATCTATGAATAACTGATGCACTGTACCCTTATACTCCCATTTTTTCCCCTTTGAGAAATGTTAAAAGACGAAAATGTAAACAACACAATTCATGTTGACATTTTACTGAAAGACTGGACAATTCCATTAATTTTTATAAATGTTGAAACTGTCTGCCGTTCTAAGCAGCACATACCCATACTCTTCTTCTAACACTGTCAGTGACTCGTAACACTTCGGCGTGGTCAAATGACTGACAGGTCTCCCGGATTCACTGTTTTATGTCATCTCTTATTGTGGGACATTCTTGATAAACAATGTTCTTAAACGTTCCCAAGAAAAGAAATACAAAGTATTCAAGTCAGGAGATAGTGCTGGCCATGCCACAGAACCGCATCTCCCAATCCATCGCCCAGCGAAGAGCTGATTGGCTGTATCACGTGTCACCAAAGAGAAATGAGCTGGGCAACCATCCTGCTGAAGCCACATTACGACTCGTGTTGCCAGTAGTATCTCCTCCAAAATTTGGTTGAGGATGTTCTTCAGGAAGTCAGCATACACGACACTATTCAGAGCACCTTCAAAGAAATAAGGTCTAATCATTCGGTGTCCGAAGATGCCACACCAGACATTGACACTCCACCTATGCTGGTTGTCCACTTCTCTCAGCCAGAGAGGACTGACTTGAGACTAGTAGTGACCATTATGTATAATGACATCGCCATTTCTCTTGAATGTCGCTTTGTCTGTGCAAAGAATATAGCGATGAAACCGACAGATTTTACCTAACAATTAACTCTATTTTTTGAGACGGTTAGAAAATATCGTTTATCAAGACTGTCCCAAAATAAGAGATGACATAAAACAGCGAATCCGGGAGACCTGCCAGTCACTTGACCACGCCGAAGTGTTACGAGTCACTGACAGTG
The DNA here is from genome assembly GCF_040183065.1 of Periplaneta americana. Taxonomy (NCBI): domain Eukaryota; kingdom Metazoa; phylum Arthropoda; class Insecta; order Blattodea; family Blattidae; genus Periplaneta; species Periplaneta americana. The sequence continues at coordinate 103,462,418 of NC_091124.1, forward strand.
TTAGAAGAAGAGTACGGGTGTGTGCTGCTCAGAACGGCAGACAGTTTCAACATTTATAAAAATTAATGGAATTGTCCAGTCTTTCAGTAAAATGTCAACATTAATTATGTTGTTTACATTTTCGTCTTTTAACATTTCTCAATATTGATGGCATTATCTTTTTGTACGTTTTCTCATTGAAAGAGTATGAATTGGTAAAAACGTTTCCTATGAAAGTTGTTCGTATTGAAGAGCTCTATCAAATGGTACCTTATTTGACCCGAACTCCCATTTGAAATTTTAAAGTGGTACGCCACTGACCCTACGTCCTGTTAGAGCTGATTAATGAAATCAAGCTCAAGTGAAAGTTCACATGTGGTTTAGTAATAAATATTTTTTCTCGAAAATTTTAATGCATTTGTTTCCGAAATAAATGACTGTTACGGGTGGTCTGAATCACCCTGTATACTGAGGTAAGACATCACTGCAATATTTCAATGATATCACACAAGATAACAAAATATCACGAATCTTCGGAATCAACTTTCTCATCTATACTGCGGAAACCCCACATAATTAGGGAGACTCACTAAATTTCAATGTTTCAATAAAATACAGATACTCGTATAAAATAAATGTTGTTATGAAAATTACATACTTTCTTTTCGCAAATTTGCACATGCTTTCAAAACAACTTACTTATTAATGTCACGTATGATATTTTGTGTTTTATTTATTTTTTTTTTCTTGAAGTGTTCTTCCAAAATTATGCGAAGGAGTTGGTAAAGTAATATGCTGTGCATATACGTAAATTAAGTATTTCATTTTTGTATGTTGCACACAACTAATTTATAACCCTAAAAAATTATGATATTCAATTTCATTTGAAGGGTTCATAGGCATAGTGCGCCATGTGCCATTTATTAAAAACGGAAAAAGCAAGGGTTGAAGTTAAGTGAAAACCATAGTTTAAAGAAGATTGGTATATCGTCGCTTAAGAAATAATACCGCGTAACTGACATTTTTGGTCAAAACTGGTTTTTTGCACAGATGGTACCTCCACTGTCATCTGCATGCATTGAAAAGCGCGGGAATTTGATTGCATGAATGGCCTGCGTGCGAAGGAGGGGGGTATAATACCGCGTATCTGAAATTACGAGAAGTCTGTTGGAAATACCGCGTATCTGACAACAGATATTATGTCTGCGTCCTCAGTACGGAAGCTGGTTCTCGTTCCTGATCTGTGAAATTGTGTCAACAGTGTGTGATATTCTGAGAAGTTTAAAGAAATGTTCAGTTTCAATTATTTAAAAGGTAAATGTAAATAATAGAATTATTTCACTAATGTCAATTGAATGTTAGTTGAGCTGAATTCACACAAAATCTTACTGCAAGTTCATTCACTGAAATGTAGTATATTTATTATTTTGTTATTATATAGGCCTATAGATACAAGAAACGAAATGGACAATGAATCGGACGACGGTCAGTTTAGCGAGAACGAAATCCTATCTGTGCTACTTAGATATGTTCTGCATTTAAGGCGGGAGAAACTTCTGTGAACATTAATAAAGGTATGGCATAAGAAGTATCACAGTTATCAAACGTTTATTTTTCTTCAGTTACGGAATCATAACAGAAAACTTAAATTAAGAGAAAAAGAAGTTCAAAGCCACAAAAAGCTAAGTGAAAGAAAATAAAAAATAGAAAACTTAGAATAGAAGGGGAAGCTTATCTTGGCTACAAGAGATCGAAAGATGGCAAAGTGACACATGATACGGAAAGAGATGCAAGGAATTTGCGGCCACAGTGTAGTTATAAAATGTGCCACAATTCGAAAGTAAGGGACTATAATTTAATTTCTAATGAGAGAAGGCACATCTTTCAGGCATCCTGGAAAACTATGACTTGGGAACAGAGGAAAGTTTACGTATCACATCTTGTGGATTTCACTCCTACGAAAATACCTTTAGTACAAGTTCTGAATCGAGAAGAAAGAGAATATTTGTCTACAGCCTAAAAGTTGATGAGAAAACTATTCAGGTTTGCAAAAAAGATGTTTCTGTGCACATTGGGAATTAAAGAATGGACTGTGCGATATTGGTTAGCTAATAGTACTGATGGCATCCCTTCTGTAAAAAAAATAGTCATGTTCTCGTGCAAAAGTACAGAAAAAAAAGAGCATTCGAAAGAATTTCTTACTTCTTTCTTCAGTAGCCTGCCTAAATTACCATCTCATTATTGCAGACTAACGTCCACAAAATTGTATCTAGAACCGATTGTGCAGTCACAGTCATAATTATATGAGCATTACAAGGAAGAATGTGGCGACAGTAACGTAGAAGCTTCTAGCCGACATACTTTCGACAGTTTGTTCCAGGAGTCTAACCTCAGTCTCTTTAGGCCCAAGAAGGATCAATGTAATGTTTGCTGCAGCTATAAAGCCGGAAATTTCTAAGAAAGAGAGTGGAAAACTCATAATGAAAGGAAAGAATTGGCAAGAAAAGAAAATATAAAGACAAAGAAAATGGGCATAAAAATTTGTGTATAGTTTATACAATGGATGTCCAAGCAGTTAAAGTAGCACTATTTGTGCAGGCTAGTTCCATGTATTATAAAACAAAATTAGCTGTGCATAATTTTAAAATGTACAACCTAGTTACTCAGGAAGCAGTATGCTACTGATATGATGAGACAGAGTCAGATCTAGTGGCGTCAACTTTTGCATCATGCGTGGTACATACGTTAACTAAGCAACTGAAAGATGATCTACTCCAAGTCATTCTGTATTCTGATGGTTGTAATTACCAGAATAAAACGTAGTAATGGCAAATGCCTTATTAAGTTTAGCCATTAATACTGGTGTTACAATAACACAGAATTTTTTTGAAAAAGGACATACACAAATGGAATGCGATTCCACATAGTTTTATTGAAAGTAAACTGAAAGGGCGTCAAATAACACTTCCTAGCCAGTATGCTTTGATTTCTAAAGAGGCTAGGAAGAAACCATTCCCTATGAAGTCCATTATTTGAATCATAACTTCACCAATTTTGCGACTAAGGATTTGTGGTTATATGACTCTATTCGACCTGGAGGAATAAAAATGACTCTACGGTCACTGACTTAAGAGTCATTCAGTATTGATCTGATGATATAATACTCTTCAAGTGCAATTTCAATGATGACTTGCAACAGATGCCTGGGCGCCCTAAGAACTTCTCCAGCAATGTCGTTTTTCCAAAAATGTATAATAGGTTGAAGATTAATGACTCAAAATGGAATCATCTGCAGCATTTGAAGAATGTTATTCCAAGAGACTACCATAGCTTTTATGGTAGTATTCTATACTAGGTTAGTCAAGGATTACTTTTCGTGATTTCAGCGTAGGCCTATAATTATTTCTTTATTGTGTTTAATGAATATTGTGCCTGAAAAATTATCGTTATTATCATTATTGCATTGTTATATGATTTTCTTTTCATTATTCGCAAGTGAGTTAAGTCCATTGTCAATAATAATAATAATAATAATAATAATAATAATAATAATTATTATTATTATTATTATTATTATTATTATTATTATTATTATTATTATTATTATTATTATTATTATTATTATTATAAAATATTTGTCAGCAACATTTTAGTAACAATTCTACTTATCTATTAAAATACGTAGTGTGAAAATAAAGTAGGTATACCTGTTATCGGATTGTCATTATTATTATTATTATTATTATTATTATTATTATTATTATTATTATTATTATTATTATTATTATAACAATAAACATTGAACTGTGTCTTCGTTTTTCCTTTCCCATAGTTTCAGCATTTGATTGACTAAGAATGCAGCAATCATTGTCTGGAACGTAATCTAGTGCTGATTCGAGCTACAGCCTACCGACCTTGACCTCAAGTCAGATGGTAGGACAACAATTCAGATAACACATTGACATATACAAGAGCACGAATAATATTTCCAGAAGACAGTTTTCACGCAAAAAAAAACGCTTGTCAACATGTGTCCTGAAGTTGCTAAAGTTGTCTCACAATACCGCGTAACTAACAAAATGTGGTCAACGGCAGAGTTCCAATACCGCCAAGTGACATGGCCAAATGTCTACGGCCATGATCATCCATTTTCACTTAATTACAAATTAGTTGAGCTATTTCATAGCCATACACCACTTTTCAAGACTATTGAGTTATTTTTATGATTTTTATTCGGCTTTTTCCTTCTCCTGTAAAATTTACATTTTGTCAGTTACGGGGTATTGGTTCTTAAGCGACGATATCATTTAGTTTCAATGTGCATCTTTTATGTTACTTGCTATATGTTTCATTAAATTATGGTTCTCACTTAATTTTAACCCTTGTTTTCTCCGTTTTTAATATATGGCGCTTGGCCTACTACGGCTCTGAAACCTTCATTTGTAATTTGAACACTTCCCCGTAGAAAGGAAGTAACATCAAATTAATGAAACATGTGACTTAGGTGGAAAAAATAATTTTGAAGCGTTCATTTATAACAATATATTATTGCATCCAATAGCTGAATTAACTTATATCTTTGACTAGTGAAGTCATTCTCCTAGTAAATACAGGCCTAACGAAATATGCCCCTGAAATTATTTTCTTCTCCTCAAACATGTATTCTTCCTGGGAGATCTTCAATAATTTGATTTAGATAGGTAATTTACAGAACTATTTAATAAATTTTAAAGACGGATAAGTTCGTCTAAAGGGCAGGATTCGGGAAGAGTACCTAAAACGCTCATTGCATTTCTGCATTGAATAGCTATACTTAAGCGTTGACGCTAGTGCAATGGCGATCACCAGTAATAGAGATCAAAATTTGGACGATATGTGATACAAAAATTTTGCGTCATGACTCCAAGGGTCGAAGGTCTCCACAGCAAAGGGGATAGAATTATAATTGTCTAAAATATGTGCATATTTATTGACTTTTTTCTTCACGGCTAATTCATCTGCGTGTCTGGAGGTATTCGGTAAGTGAGATGGAGCTGGAGTGTCAACACAAGTGGAGTTCCAAATTAAAGATTTTCCTCTAAACCATGGAACTAAGGTAAGACCATGGGATCGTTTACCATCCACGCGACTAATACGAAGTGGTTCCAAAAGAGACGGAATGCCATAAGAAGTTAGAGATCTATTAATGATATCATTGAGTGATGTATGTGTGGGAATGCGACCCTTGCTCTTCGCACAGTTGAGTGCATGATGGACGTAAATATCAGCAATTCCTCCGAAAATATATTGGTGTGGCTAGCAGAGTTTACAACCAAGGCGTAAATCCATTGCGATTTTAAAGGATGTGCTATCTATTAGGGTGTCGATGTGAGGAGATAGTAGGTAATTTAATTTATTGAAGTTTAATAAAATTGACATACTTATATTGTAACGCATACTAGTAACAATCACACATGAGACGACATGACCAATTCTGAATAAAGAAGATGGAGCAAGCTTAATCCTTGTAAGACATTAATGGTAATAATGATGTAAGGTACCATTCTTGCGACTGTAAGAAGAATGATGATGGCAATGATTTCTATGATGCATGCACAATGGTGAAAACTGTTACTCAAGAACTGAAAAAATTAAAAAGGATGCACAGACGGATAGATTTTTTCAGTGTATCAGCGCTCCCAACTTACTTTAAATAGCTAATTGTATTCTATCCATTTCCATTAGCAACTCTGCGGACAAACGAATGTTTTCTATAGCGAAATACCTCTGGACACACGAGAGAAATAAACTGGTATTTGAAATGGGTAGAGTGAACATTTAGTAAAGCTTAAATAGAGGGCGAACTGTACGGAGTTTTATTGGGTTGTTACGAATGAAAAGCAGCAAATAGTGACGAGAAAATAAATATAGGTCTACTCGTATCTTCAAAGGGCCATAGTAGCACCTGTGGCAGTAAAAAAAACACAAAAAATAAGAGAAACAATAACAATGACAGCAGCAGTGGCAACATTAGCAAAATAAGATAAACATTCCCTAACTGTAACTTGTTTCCTCTGTAGAAATAAAGTTCGTATTAGGCCTACTCCTAAAATATTCCCATCCCAGAATTTCTACCCTTAGTTTTATCTGTCAAACTACTACTGCTACTGCTACTACTACTACTACTACTATTACTACTACTACTACTACTACTACTATTATTATTATTATTATTATTATTATTATTATTAAAGGGAGAAATATTTGCTTTTCCACTGGGGATCAAGCCCAGGAACCTCAGTGCTAGGCACTGAATGCTCTACCACTAAGCTTTGTCGGAGCGGATAGAACTTCTCTCCTTGGTTTTCCCTTACGGCCTAGTCCATTTTCGAAATTACATCATTAGACAGAGAACTCAATCATATGCGGCCAGGAACCAACATTTATGTACTGTTAGGCGATTGAATCTAAGAGATGATAATATTTTTAAACCAACAGAATTTTGTGTTATATTATTATTATTATTATTAATATAACTCTTGGTTCTTGGCCACCCAAGTCACTTAAAATGACTGCGCTCCATGTATATTGGTGTAACATTGAAACATTGGAGGGGTGAGAAAGCTAATTGGGATTTCTGAATCTCTGATCGAGTCAAAAACCCTTAGCCTCCTGAATCCTGATAGTATAATATACTGTACCGTACTTCATGCATGATTATGATATGAGATATATGTGCAGAGTCCCGAAATGTAGCATAATAAACCTGTATTTGTGCCCTAACTGTAACCTGCAGAATTTTTGCAGTATTTTTTCTCACGTCAGTGATTATTTTGAAGTGTAGAATTACATTGACTTTGTAAATAGAGCAACAAATGTCTCAGGACTCAGGAGGTTATAAAACTTATATTTAACCCTTGTGGTGGATTTCGGTGAAGTCCGAAAGCGTAATTAGTGAAATCCACTCTTCTCACCTCCACGCTGGAACCCGCTGGGATATTTTAAGATGCGAAAGCGAGAGTGGTGTGCGGAATATGGACGATTGGAACGTGGAATGTGAGGACTCTTCTGGGAGCGGGTAAGTTTGAAAACTTGAAGGAAGAAATGAGGAGAAACAGAGTATATGTGATGAGAATATCAGAAATGAGGCGAGAAAATAATTGTGAATGATGAATTCAGGTTGTTTTATTCAAATGATGAGCGCAAGAAAGCCATGGTGTTGGTGCATTACTGGAACCAAGTATAAAAGATAAAGTGAAATCAGTGCGTTTTGTAGATGACCGGATGATAATGGTGAGACAACTAGGGAAGAAAACACTGTGCTAGTGTAAATTTACATCCCACATAGTGGATTAGCAGACGAGGAAGTCGCAGAAGGCGATGACAAGATAAAAGCGATAGTTGAGAAGCAGAAAAAGGGAGCATGTGTAATCCTAATGGGCTACTGGAACACAGTAGTAGGAGAAGGACAATATGGAAGAACAGTTGCAAACTATGGATTGGAAAAAAGAAATGGTGAATTTCTATAAAATAAAAGCAATGATTATTGGAAATACATTATTCCAACAACATAAACGAAGAAGATATACATGGACATGTCCAAGGGACGAAAGCACATATTAGATAGGCTATATAGGGCCTACTGGTACAGGAAAGATTCCGAAATTGCTTAAAAATTGCAAAGACTTTACCAGGCATGGATATTAGCTCAGATCTTGTCCTCCTGATAGACAAAGCAGATATTATACCGAAGAAGATAAGAGGAACAAATTGAACATGGAAAAACTGAATAATGAAGAGGAAAGAAAAAAAATTGAAGCACATTTTCAACTGAAAGCCGCTACATTAGAATCCACTCCTGACAATAGTAATGAGTACTGGATTCATCTAAAAAGCTGTATAAAGTTAACAGCAGAAGAAACAATATGATACAGAGAAGTTATGAGAATTAAGAAACTTTGGGTCATAAAGAAAGTGTTAGAGAAGATGGAGGAAAGGAGAAAATAGAAAAAAAAATCAATACAGAAAAAGGTAGAAGAAACCACAGGAAACTCAACAACAAACTAAGAAGAGAAACTGATAAGGAGACGGAAGACTGGATGAAAAAGAAATTAAAAAAAAATAAAGATCTAGAGACAAAAGGTGTACCGCGAAGTAAAATCTTTGCACTTCACAAATAAGAACAGGAAATCCATGTTGCTGATAGAAGACGAAATCGGAAATGAAATAACAGACAAATAAAGCATACTGAACACATAAACGAAATATGTAGGAGAGCTATATCAGACAAGGAATCGTCCAGATGAGTTAGCTATATAAGATGAAGCAACTGTATCAGAAGACGAAAAAGAATTTTCTATTTTAAGAGAAGAAGTTGAACTAGCACTTAGGAAAATGAAGAATGGGAAAACAACAGGAGCTGATGGAATTCCCATTGAATTAGTGAAAAGCTTGGGTGAAGACAAGAGGGAAATTCTATCCTGCAACCAAGTGAGTAGAGTCCTGCGTTTGGTTATCTAAAGCAGGCATGCCAAAAACCTGCACATAGTGCAATGGCGCACATTGTGCAGTTGTAATTCTGTTTTTATCTCTTTACTATCGCAAACCATGCATCGAAAATTGTAACTAAGTTATTTCTTCAGTTATATTTTTTTACGCTGTTTATTGCCTCAATGTTTGTAATTAAGGTATTTACAGTATATATAACCAAAAGCAACTGAATATCATTTCCGTATTCTTTCCTATTGTTTATTGTTATTACTTATACATTAGGTGTTTAATTTGTAACTAAGTCAATTTTGTGCATTACCTCTTTATTGTTGTTTAAAATTATGTATAAATTCGCAAATTTATGCAATCTCTCTACACCTTCGATTATAATTTCTAATTTACGTATTCAATTTTGTTTTATCTGAATGTAATTATTGTATAATGTATCTAGTATTATTTTTGTCTGTTAATTAATGTATTTATATTGTAACTATGAATCATGCCTATTATTACTTCTTTAAAATTGTATATTATCTCTGGATAATGCATTTCACATGTAACAAACTACAACCCTAATATACCAAAGGGTAAAATAGGGATTCAATATTTGGATAATAATAATAATAATAATAATAATAATAATAATAATAATAATAATAATAATAATAATAATAATAATAATAAATTTAAAAAAACAATTATGATGAATGCTGCTATCGTTTTGCTAAAATACACCTTACATTTCACTTCACAATACACACTTAGAGTCACAATTTCACGAACATACACAAACATAAAATACGGCTACTCGCGAAAGATTAGAAAGAAAGAGAGCGCATTACTAAGAAAGTAATTCATAAATAACAATTTTAACAGAGAAACAGGACATTAATCTACTGCCAGATGTTCCCTTCACCAAATATTAAGTGTCATTCATAAAGATATAAGATCGGTAAAGATTCTTATCCATTTGTTTGGAACCAAACTTTAAGCTGGATGCGGAGACCGGAAATCATAAAACTAATTATAAAATGAGGGTGTTTTGCAAAAGATTTAGGTGATACAACAAAACGGATGTCATCTCAATACATAAAAATCACTTAGTTTATTTAAAGGAATATTTCATTGTTTATCAGTGTTATTAGTCGAAGAAAGCTCGACAGTAAATGAGTCAGTACTTTTCAATCTGATAAAGAAGACTGGATGTAACCAGTCGATTAATAATGGAAATTCCTTCAATTTTCAGTCTCCTTATGCAACAGAGAATAGTCAACACTTATTGACACAAATTGAATAATTTTATTACCAAATAACAATTAATTCCTATTTTCGTTTGTAAATCTAATTACAATGCTATTTTCACATAAGAATCCACGATTGCTTGACATTTTTATACTCGTGTATGGAGTGGTACACTTTGTTAAAATGCACGTAGATTTCGCATGTTGCACGACAGTTGAAGTCCGTTGAAGGTTGGCTGTTACTATATTTGGAAGTTCTTATTGCTTACTTTTTTTTGGCAATAAAAGCAGTTACTTCTTTCTTTCTCGTGCAATGTAGAAGTACAGAAGTGGTAATGAATTGACGAGCAGTATTATGACTGGGTAAATTACTGGATACCCTGTGCCTTCTTTCTAAGCTTATGATTAGTATGTGATAGCCAGCAGCTAAATTATCCAGATAACTGAACGTCTTTTCCTGCCGTTTTTTAGAAGAGAAGCTAACCATTTAAGAATAACGTGAACCTGTTCATAATTTACTCTCTGAAATTTCTGACGGCAATAGGGAAAAGCAACATACTAAGGGTTGCAAATAAGGGCATTCACAATATGAACAATTGGATCTGTTAATTAACTTATGTGGCCTACTTATTTCTTTATTGTGTTTTGGGGAATCTACAGTATTTTGACGAGGACAAGCGTGAACTATTTCATACATGTCACTACAAATGCTGTAAATATCCAAAATGTGCATAGGCCCTAATATTGAAACTTAAATGTCAATGCTGCGGAACATTATTTACGGAAAAATACGGAACCATAACGAGAGTGTAACAAAAATAAAGACAATCCACTTAAAATAATAAATTGGAGACACATTTCAGTTTTTTCTTGTGGTCATGACGGAACAGAAGATTCCTCAAAATATAGAATAGGCCTATTTTGTGAAGAACGTTGTTATAATACAAAATGAGTTACGTGACAGAAAAGGCCTACTATTGGTGTATCCTGAAGACATTTGAGATTAATTTGAACTTTTTAGTTCTATTGCAATAACGCCCCATGTATTGTAAGTCCCTATCACCACAGCATGGCGCGTCTTCAGGTTGCGGATCGAAGAGACGGCCTCCAGATATGGAGGGTAGCTGTGAATATATTGAATAAGCAGTCGCCGACAGTCGATGAGGGGTGGTCCTCCAGCTTGGGGGTTGGGCGAAGGGCTAACAACCCATCACCGTAAAAAACAGCTTGTTACGAATCCTTCACATAAGCCTAGGAATGGGACTGATTCTCTGGCACGACCACAGCATAGGAATAAGGTTTTGAGATTTGGTACTTGGAATGTTACAAGTCTATATAGAACAGGAGGGGTAACATTAGTAGCAAAAGAACTAGCTAGATATAGAATAGACTTTGTGAGAGTACAGGAGGTTAGATTAGATGGGAACGGCATAACACAAATAGGAGATTATTTGTTGTATTATGGGGAAGGAAACGATAATCACCAATTAGGAACAGGATTCTTTATTCATAAAAGAATAAAATCACCAGTGAAAAAGGTCGAATTTATCAGTGATAGATTATCGTATTTAGTACTTAAAAGTAGATGGTGCAATATCGTAGTTATAAATGCTCATGCCCCTACAGAAGAGAAAGACGACCATATAAAGGATAGCTTCTATGAGGAATTGGAACAGACTTTTGATCAGTTACGTAGATATCACATGAAAATCGGGAAGTCAACTTTTGAAATAGCATCGCTTTGTATAAATACTTGTTCGCATAACTGAGCAGAAGGACCCCCCTTCGTTATCTGTGTTATCATCCCTATCACAGTTACATCCTACATTTTGGCTTCTGTTAAAAGCAAAGGATGCAAGATTATGAAGCTATACGGATCGAACAGGCTACTGTACTCCAACCAGGAGAAAGTCTCAGGGGAATGAGACGCAGCGGAGTGATGCTATGAATGAATGTTGATGTCATAAGGTCACACACGAGGATACACGCATCTCCATTGGCTAACTCTCATAGCACAAACGATAACACTGATACACACATATTTATACTACCCTAGTTACAAAATTAGATCACGGTTAATTTCCTGCTATTTTAATCCCTCCATACAGGAAATAACATATGCAGAAGAGCGGATGTTTTTAAACTGACGTTATAACGGTAATATTATCTATCTACTTCGCTCCAATAAATGACGCAATAGTAAGCACATTCCTTTCACGGTTAATCTCCTGGTTGGAGAACAGTAGCTGCGAGGAAAGTGTAGGAAAGGCTCCGACCGGCTTTTCCCCCGGAGAGACACGGTACTTAATTTAATAGGAGACTGAGTGAACCTCGGGGCCGTGTTCTTCTCATTTGCAATACCTGGTGCAAAATCCTATCAGCAACTGCAAACCATGTTACTTTAGGTCTGTTGATATCATCTGTCCCAGCACAGGATTTCATACTTTTTGCTATTCTCCTTATTTCCATAAAAGTTGTATTTTTATTTTCACCTCGGAAATTCCAAAACCATCAATTTTCATCGTCCTTGCCATGTTTTCATAAGCTCTATTCTGGCATCTCCATTTTTTATAAAGATTAGAGAGCACACCCCACAAACACGAGTGTTTTCCATTTAAGGCAAGAAACTTTATGATTATCTCAGAACTCTACTTATTATTATAAATTATATTTACAAAACTTGATGCAAAGGCAACAGCGGACTACTATGTACTGTACAATACCGGAGTGTCGATGAGAAACTTCATGTTTACACGTGCAACAGAAATATCCACTTACGTATGCGTCACCACTGGCGCATCGAAAAGTTAGAATGCCACTAACTTTTCCAAACATTGTATGCAGTGTCGAAACTTGCACGCCAGTAAAGATTTACAAGTGAAAGTTGTTCTTACTTGCGCGCCAATAGCCACCATAAGATATTATTTGTTCCGAAGTCTCAGAAAAGCGGTGAAATATTAATAAGAGCTCCGCCTTTGCCACAGTGTTTTATGACATCGAATAAACTAATGTACACAGACGGTGCGTGCCGCTTAACAAGAAGTGGGAACGCCCCTTAAAACCGGAATTATTAAGTACAGTAGTAACACTCGTGCTCCTGGGTTGTAAATAGCTGTGTCAAGAAGATATACTACCAGGTTTCTGATAACTTTTCCGTCAGGCGTTTACAAAATCTGCAACTTTCAACAATTTTACTTGAGACCAAATACAATCATATAAAGAGTTCAAATCAGGACTTTCGGACTAGCTTTCGAAGTGAGATGGGTTGGGATCATTCTTACAACTTTTTCACCTCTAGTGCTTCGTAATGTGCTGCAGTGACGTTTTCATCTCTCAACTCTCATTATTAAGTGTATGTACGAGTTAGTCAACAGTTAGAAGACTGGTTGGGACATGAGAAGAGACACGAATAAGGCATCGTTCATGAGGTAACTAGAACAGGAGATAATAAGGTAGGTTGGACCAGTTTCTCTGCCTCACCATCGCATACATTGCTGGCTAGTAGCAAAGCTCACTAATGTCTTAAGATGTTGCAACAACTGAGGGGTTAGCTGGAAGAAGGGCGTTTATCCGTAAAACAGCTATATGCGTTCTTTGGTGGCGTCTATCCGTAAAACGGCTATATGCGTTCTTTGGTGGCGTTTATCCGTAAAACGGCTATATGCGTTCTTCGGTGGCGTTTCTACCAATCACCACAATATTATGCCTCTATTCCCATTAGATTGAAATACAGAGGTATTATTGAATTGCGTCATAGATTTATCTACAGCTTTTCAAATACGTTATTTTAATTCTACATTTACTACCATTTTATATTTAAAAATACAGCTATATTAACTCCGTTACATTTTCAGAACACATTTTCAACAATATTTACACTTACAAAATGACAGAATACTGTTTAAATAAGCCCATGTGACTCCTTAAATTTTATGGGTACCTCTATTGCTTTAATAACCCTCAACACTGCTTGGGATATTCACAATCACTTTGGTTGTAACAACCTGTTTAGGTATTTTCTTTCTCACAAGAACTCACAAATTCTTGATTGGATTCAGGTCCGGAGAATTTCCGGGCCAAAGCAAACGAGGGATCTTTTTCTCGCAGAAAGGTTTTCATTCTTTCAACAGTATGACAAGATGCCCCATCATGCACAGCTGTTATTTTGTAATCTGAAAATGTAAATGTTGTTCAAAATTTATTCTCATAACGTATTGGAGATACTATATCGGTAGGTATATTTTATATGTGAAATTGCAGTAAATATAAAATTAAAATAAAGCACTTGAAAAATTGTAGGTGATTCCATTAATGTGGCCAATTACTGTACACACGCAAAGGTAGAAAAAGGGAAACGGTTTAACAAATTATGGAAGAATAATCTAGCTACAGGAAACGAAGCTGTGTTGGAAAGAGTGAATGAAGAAAGAATAATGCTGAAATTGATCAGGAAGAGAAAAATGAATTGGTTGGGTAACTGGTTGAGAAGAAACTGCCTTCTGAAGGATACACTGGAAGGAATGGTGAACGGGAGAAGATTTCGGGGAAAAAGAAGATATCAGATGATAGACGACATTAAGATATGTGGATCATATGAGGAGACAAAGAGGAAGGCAGAAAATAGAAAAGAACTGGAGAATATTGGGTTTGTAGTGAAAGACCTGCCCATGAGCAGAACACTATGAATGAGTGAATCTAGAAAGCGACGACGAAATTACGGAAAAGCTTACATAAGTGGGTCAAGGAAAATGGTGAAAGAATATAGTATTACTATTTATATTTGTCAATGGAGAATGAATATAAGGTACTAATAATATAGGCGTATGTATTGCTATTAAATGTTAGATCCAGGCTGGCAGTCAGTCATTTAGGAATGATCATATTTCTGACAGGTTAGCAGCAAAACATTTAATCCAGTTGCTGCCAGAAGAAATATGAGTTGTCTGCAGAGGAACAAGCCATATTCCATTAAGGATTTTGTAAAACTGGAATCAAAAACCAATAGGATACATTTCGTATAGGATATTTGGAGAGGAGGACCATTAAGCAATGTCAAACAACTGTAAAACCACAGCACCGAGAATGTACTTGAGTAAATACTGTAGTATCATGACTGAGAAGAATTTTTATGAAAGTCCTTTATTCTGTCATTGTTTAAAATATCTAAGAAACGACTGATAACTGTACAAAATATTAGTGAAACTAGGTGATACTATAATGATAGATGAGAGGCAAACACTCCTATAGGCCTCACAAAATTCTAGACGTTGTTTATGTGAGGTTATTAGATTACTTAGAGTGGTATAGTGTTTGTAATCCTTTATCCCAGGTATTTTCAATTAAAATGATAACGCGAAATAAGTGGGATATTATTTTTTAATGTTGTGATAACAATTTAGTAAAATAACACACACACACGCACATTGTAGGACATACATTGTACTTATTTTCATTATTGTAGTATCTAGACCTATATAGAGAAGTTAACAATATTGCAGTATTTTCAATCTTCTTCTATGAAAGAAGGGCGTAATAAAAAAAAATGAATGTTTCGTTCTCGTAAAATATTTAAACATGAACCATGGAACTCATTGTAATCACAAGAGAATGTATTACCCTACAATATATATGAATAGTGATCACAAGAGAACGTATTACCCTACAATATATATGAATAGTGTCATATTCCAGCAAGAGATGCATGGTACAAATAGTTTTTGTTGATTATCTCAAAACTATGTTTTCTGAGTTACGCCCTTCTTCCAGCTAACTCCTCAATTGTACTTTCTCTGACACATAGTATCAAGTGAGATATACTCCCTGACCATAGATCTATCATCCACAACCTCAATCAGAGTTATAACAGACAGAATTTTAGATAAATCAAAACATGTACTTTGACATCTTGATATCACAAAGGCAGAGTACGGATTTAAAGACATATAATGCAAAGGCAAGCTTTTAGTATTTCATTGTCAATAACATTGTGTCTATACATCTTGATTAAACAACTTTTAACACTACATCACTTAGGAATAAAATGAATGAATGTATGTATGAGTATGTGCGTGCGTGTATGTATGTATGTATGTATGTATGTATGTATGTATGTATGTATGTATGTATGTATGTATGTATGTATGTAACTTTCATAAAGTAAGACAAACAAAAGGCATATTCAAACCTACATCAACACAAACAAAATACACTCAAAGCTACACTACACATTAGAAATCGAAAACAACAAATCCAAAAACTTCCTACACATCACAATAACAAAAGCAGATAAACACACTTTCCAAATCTACAGAAAACCCACAACATCAACATACCAATGAGCCAGCAAAAATACAAAGAAAAAATAAATACCATCAAATACATAGCACAAGAAAATGGATACAACCCCAACATAATAAAAAAACTAAACATAATTATTACAAGAAGCATAGGAACACAGCACAAACACAAGAACACCAAAAAAAAAACATCTGACTAAAATAGGAAAACAAAAACATATACACGATAGCATCTCCATTCAACAAATTGAACTACAACATCGCATACAGAACACAAAACATTCTACAAAAGAACCTCAACACAGAAACAAACAATACAATCTCTCATATACAAACTCACATGCAATAGCTGCAAGAACTTCTACATGAGACAGAGAGATCATTTCAAACACGTTACAAGGAACATATCACAGCCATAACCAAATCACACAACACTTCCGCATACGCAGAACACAGCAAAAACGCCAACCACACTACAGCAACATAAACATAGATATGGAAATTCTAAATATTCAACCGAAAAACCAGAAACTGAACACACTAGAACAATACGAAGTTTACCGATACACAAAAACACGCCCACAACAAATCTTCATCACACAACTGCATTTCAGACCACACACACTATTTGACTCCACACTACACAAAACAAAACACACCCCCACTGGGGAGGGGGGCGAAGTCACTGGAAGGCGCAAGAACAACACAGTTTTGAAGTTGGCTGAAATTAATCAACTAAGGTATTTTTAAACTCGGTTCAAATTAACACGAAAGTAATATACAGAGTGGAAATGAAATAGCCTTGCAGATTTTCAGAGCGAATAGCTCATGTTGTAACAAGAAACTATAATATCATATTGGTGGAAAGTCCATAGTTTTTTTTTTTTTTCACAAATGTTTAACAACCTCTTATTCAGTAACTGTTGCGAGTAGGTTCGTGATTTCTGTCCATATCCATAGAAAATCTAATAACGAATAATTCATCCATCTGGCGTATTTCGATAGCGTGGACGGTTTTCGTGCAAATTTAATTTTAAAAACTTCTAATTTCAAGCCACTACACGATGCAAGCTGACTGCAACATCGCGCCAGAGAATAGCTTATCTGACGAGCCACACCGAGTTCGTTGACCTCTTACGTCTGTATCACGAGAAAGTATGTATTAGCGGTACTGTTTCCGGACTGCTGAAACTTCATACTTAATTTTCTACTTAACTGTGCATTTAATCGCGAAACGTAATATAGGTTTTCCTTCATTTAAGTGTACCCTATTGTGCCTTTCAATATTTCGGATTAATTCACTTCCACCGTGTACATAGCCTACATTTTATTTCTAAACATTGTTTAGTTTCCCTCACATTTAACACAATGACCACCATCACGATCACCGAAATAACTACCAATTGCTATCTAGGACGGTGGTTCCCAAAGTGAGGGTCGCGTGAAGAGTTGAGATGAGTCACGAGATGATTTATTAAACAATACAAAAACGTCTTATTAACATATATTTAAGTTTTTAAGTTTTATTTAGGAACATGAACACATAAACAATGCTCAACATAAAAATTAACAAAATTTATATCTATATATATAGGCTATATATATATATCAGTAATTACAACGTTATAAATAATATTAATGTGACTTTTTTTTTCGTTTCGAGACAGCAGTTTCCCTAATCTGAACTCTATATTTGATACACACACCGATATATTTTCATATTCAAGAAGATATCTTGCTTTTGTTTTGATAGCAATCACATACTAAAAACTTATTTCGCATAAATACGAGTTTGCAGATGATATCAAAAATTTAAAAAATTCTTTTTCAAGCTCGAAGTATTTTTCCATTCTTCGATCCAAAACTAGTCTACACTCTGTGAAAAAAAATATATGTAGGTATGTATGTATGTATGTATGTATGTATGTATGTATGTATGTATGTATGTATGTATGTATGTATGTATGTATGTATGTATGTATGTATGTTTCAACTTTCCATAATTTGATATATATTTAAATGAGTCATTCCTTAATATTATTTTAAGTTCAGCCAACTGTTTAAAAAGGATTCAGTGTCTATCTATCACTATGGTAGTTGTTTTTAGTTTCTTCCTGAAAATGCTAAAAAAACTGTTGTTTGAAATGTACAAACATAATAGAATGTCTACAAATATAGATACGATGCGTAGCTAAATGAAATGAAATTAATCGAATTCCTTTTTGTCATGTGATGTCGACTAGAAATCAAATGTCATTATAAATCCGTCTATTTTGCCTCTGACATTAATAAAATTATATTAACATCTTGGCCTTGCAAACTACTATTCAAGTGTTCGAAAAATATATATCAGGAAGGAAGTTTAATCTTGGAATCCAGAAATAATTATTGGGAGATAGGTTTGTATATTGCAATTTCTTGCAGGTACCGGTACACTCGAATTTCGGTGATATTCGAAGGTTTTGAGTTAAATTATTGTTGTTTTTTTATTTCACATGGATTTATATTTTTTCGAGTAGGATTAAGTACTGGTACAGTAATAGGGGATCATAAACAATTGTCTTGCCAAACAGAGTGTCGTGTCTAAAATTTTTCGGAACCACTGCTCTAGGATGAAACAGTTGGTTCAGCTACATCTCATTTTTGTGAGAATTATTAATCAAAATTTGGCATCCACTAATATCGACATTTCTGTTAATGTGAAAAATAATAATTTGTGTTAAAACAACAGTCTATGGCAAACGGTAGGTAAGGCAAACGCAACCATCCAGTATCAATCAAAGGGAAATCAAATTTCTAAACAGAGATTGGAATTGGAATGCACTTTCGAGAAGAATACACCACAAATTAAGCCACAAAGGAAAACAAATCCATCGTAATCCGTCAAATTATGTAGCCATAACAAATATAGGAATAAGGAATGAAGCTGTGTTGGAAAGAGTGGGTGAAGAAAGAATGATGCTGAAACTGATCAGGAAGAGTTAAAGGAATTGGTAGGTCACTGGTTGAGAAAAAACTGCCTACTGAAAGTTGCAATGGAAGGAATGGTGAAAGGGAGAAGAGTTCAGGGCAGAAGAAGATATCAGATGATAGACGACATTAAGATACATGGGTCATATGAGGAGACAAAGACGAAGGCCAAAAAATGGAAAGACTGGAGAACGCTGGGTTTGCAGTGAAAGACCTGACCTTGGACAGAACACTGAATTGAACAGATATAGGAGCGATACAAAAAGAAGTCGAGCAAATGCTGCAAGTTGAACAGCCCACCTGCATTGACAAGACGAAAGCTGCTATTCTGAACGCCTCATTTCAGACGATTTGTATAGCTAAATCGGACACTAAATCACCAACAATTACGTAATCTGACAATGCAAGTTTTCTACCCTTCGCAACTAGAGCTTATTACATCCCTCTCAGCAATAATAGCCCATAATGCGTCACGAATTCCACACACACTGCTCCCAGAACAATTTCGAATAATGACGGTTTTACACTGTTTGTAAACAAAACACAATCTGCATACACAACAACCAACGTTATGTTTTGTTGGCCCAACATAGGGGTTTTCGACACACTGTTCTCCACTGTCTGCTTGGACTTGTTACAATGTTTCCCAATTCAAATATGTGCACTTTCCAAATGACAGAGTTTCGGCAGTAGTCGTTCACGTCTGTTCGGAAACGATGATGAGTGTTAGAATCCTCATTCCCTGATCATGTGAATTACGGTATAAGTTATACAAGGACATCATTTTATTTTTACTAATATTTCTAATTTTAACCTGGCTATACTTTTGGATTAACGGTTGAGAACAGGAAACACAGTTTGCTACCACCTTCCACGACTGGAGTTCGATGATACTGGCGTAAAATACAAACAAATCACTTTACTATGTATATGAGGGAAGAAAAGTAGGGTGAATGTTACTTATGTCAGGGCCACTACAGGAACTCGATAAAATACCTTCAAAATGCCTTGGATTTAAAGTACTGAGCAGTAGATAATTGATGTGATCACTGGGAGAGCTGTAAGCCCACCCAACCCGCCCTAAATACGTACCTACTTATATACGAAAATTGTCGTGCGTGAATGAAGAATACCGCCATATTTCTTTAATGTAACAGTGGGTTTCAGTGTTGCCAACATAGTAATAATATACACACCTAATCAAACCTTACCTAACCTTTGTCATAATACTACACACCTAATCAAACCTAACCTAACCTATTACATAATACACACTTAATCAAACCTAACCTAACCTGTCACATAATACTACACACCTGTAGTAACATTCCTCACACTTAGTATCATTTCGTTTTCATGTATTCTCGGCTCTGCCAGTCGTGTCGGTTCCCATCTAGTGGAAGTGGGCCGTACTAATACTACTAATTTGAAGAAGAAGCAATGGCGAATTTCATAATAATTACATTTTACATGTTTCGTGATATACTAAATGTGTTAATGTAGGCTCGCAATAATTCTCTATATATGGTACAGTAAGATTTTAAATGTGTTGTGGTTAAGATAAAAGTATTGAAAATTGGTTGATAGCGCCATATTGGCAGTGACAAAAATGTCCAATATTCGTTCAGTGGCCGGTGGATGCTCTACATTGGCCGAAAAGTAGTTCATCCATTTACGTAAACTAGGAAATATCGCAATTTTGAGTTTGATAATTTTCATTAGGTTTTTGTTTAATCAAAATACAGTACTGTATTAACAATAAGTGTTTTTACTCACGAACTGAGCTATCCATTCGGACGTATTCATTACACAGTGTATATTATACTGTCTACAGCACATTAGCGTACAATGTAGAGAATGAAGTTAAATTGAAAAATAAGCATATCATTTTTTAAAATGGTGGCCGTTCATTTCGATACAGGCTTCAGTTCTTTTGTGCATATTATCGCACTATAGACTATTGTACCTAATTCCAATTACCAGTTTCGTCCTTCGTACTAGTAACTCATATTGAAATAATTCTGTACCTACTCTATGCATAAAAGAGTACCTTACGTACTGTAAATTCAATCTTCACTTCTGGCCGACCCGCAAACATAAAATTACTCAGACATGCAATCTACTGTCCGTCCAAGTGGTTATGTCGCAATATCGTAGAAAGGGTGGAAATCACGTGACAGTTAATTACTTACCGAGGCCCTTTTATTTAAGTTGTATAGTATTACGTAGACATTCAATTCCTAACAGAAATTAAAGTTTTCAGAAAAAAGCTAATACAACCCAGCCACTAGCCTTTACAGAGGGGCGAGAAGAAGCGGATGGGGGAAATCGGCATGCGACGTAGGCAAACGGACGACAGTACCAGTGCGAAAATATGATTCAATATTGAAAGCTCTTTCGTTACTGGAAAACGCGAACATATATTTGGAAAATATTATACTCACACATTACCGTTTACTATGACCATAAGACGACTTTGACTGCATATGCGGCCTTGGTTCTGTGTTGAGGACGGTTGGAACTTCATTAGTAGAAGGGGTGTGATTGAAATACATTAAAAAATACAGGTACAATAAAAATTGAACTAAAAATAAAATGATGTCCCTGTATATAACTACTTATTAATTACCGATAAAATAAAATTACTCGATACGAAGGGGTTTTAAAGGAAGTTAGTCTCTCGCATTTAAAATGTTTAACTTATTTTATTATCTGAATACTTTGAAATATAAATTGAAAGCAATTTTCATGAAGTTCAAGGTTACAATAATAGTTCTCTCTCAAAGACTGTTTCAGCATTCCTATTTATATATTTGGACATACAAATTGAAAGGTTGAAAATTTTCTATTGGCACTACAATTACAGACCATATGTATGAAAGAATTTCATGATTATGTTAGGCCAATATAGCAAATTCTAAGGATTACTATTCGGATTTCTTCGTTTAATTTTCGGGAGAGGGACAGTTTTCCCAATGCATTTCAGTTCCCATCTTATTCACCGTTGTCCAGTAACGGATAGCACTTCTGACCGTGATACGAGCGGGATCGGGTTCAAATCCTGGTTAGGACATGTTACCTGATTGAAGATTTTTTCGAGGTTTTCCCTCAACAAATTGAAACAGAATTGCTTGGTAACTATCAGTGTTGGACTTCGGACTCATTTCGCCATCATAATTACATTTTCCCTCTTTCATCATCATCATCATCATCATCATCATCTTCTTCTTCTTCTTCTTCTTCTTCTTCTTCTTCTCCGTTTCTTTCTCATATTTCTCTTGCTCAGATGTAGAATGGGCTGCGGGTCGCCAACGAACTTTGACCTTGTGGATATGTGATCATTCGTTGCTGGTGATAGTAGTCTATTATGTATCGAGCTCTCCACTTGACTCGTGGGACCGGAGATAAGGGACCGCGGTGTGGCCTACACGGAAAGGTAAAGGGATCCTATAGACTGTAGGGGAGTTCGAAAACGACACGCAAGACAATCTGTAGCGCGGGGACAATTTGGCCGTGCACACCATTCTATCCTGGGTAGTAAAATGGGTACACCCGAGCGGCCTGCGTGCGAGGATAGTCCCATTTTATGTCCTTCGCTAAATGGGGACTAATAGATAGTCCGTTTTTTTTTTTTTCAAAATTAAATATTTCCAAACATTGTTTTTCCCCACAGTAATAATTTATGACAACATAATAATACTAATAATAATAATAATAATAATAATAATAATAATAATAATAATAATAAATACTTTATAAATTGCAACCAATTGTTTGTAAATAATTTAAATTATTGTGATATTATTATGATTATATTCTATAAACTTCAACACAATATTACTCAAGTGTTTCTCGAGAATATTTCTATCTCTTTTCTACTTTTTATTCTATTTTTATTCATTTTTTTAAGTTAATTTATACAAGCTTTAACACCTATCTTCATATTGCGTGTTTAGGTTCTGTGGTATAACAGTAAGCCGTTGTTACTATTGTTGAGTTCCTGTTTAGTATTGTGTGTTTGGGAGTCGCATTTTTTGGTTGGTACAAATGTCTGAGAAGTGTACTACAAATTAAATTTTCTGTAAGACCGATTCAAAATCAATCTAGCGGCAGAGACATGTAGATATATAGTTGCCGTCTCGTATAAAAAGATACAAGCTGTGTGGTGCTTATTATGTAGTGGTTACATACACTGCAAACAAATTAATTCGTACTATGAAGAAAAATGACTGCATACTTGCTTGTGAATCATGAACTTGATCTTTACGAATAAGTAGTGGCTTTGTTTCACACCTTAGCGTGTTTTACACGAAACAAATATTTAGACGTATCGTCATTATCCATAACTATGGTCCTGGTATACAACTATAGTCCACGATACAATGATTCAAATTTTGAACTCCATAACGTAGTACCTTGTTTAGACTATATTTTTTACTCTACTGTAGTTTGAAGTCAAGTCATTGCAGCTATCTGCGAATGGTCTATGTTACTTATACAATGTCGTTTGAATAGTGGTATCGTGGACCATAGTTGTGTTCCAGGACCATAGTTATGGGATATGACGGTATTTGAAATACTTCACATGAGGAATGCCTTACGAACTCTTAAGGTGCATTTATACGGTACAATTTTGCTTTCAACTTTACGCAATATAGGAATACATGCATGATTGATATTTAATATTTATTAATATATGCGTAGTGAAGATGACGTTCAAAACGCCGCACCATGTAGACACAAAATCTTCATACATCTTAACTGAACGCTTGTTTTAATTTTGATTCTTTTAATATTCTTACCAGATTGCACGCGTACGCGGATAGAAAATTGAACCATGTAGATGCTGCTTTAAGTGGTTTGCACCCGTATGAACTTCTATATAACCACACAAGTCCGACAATTTCTACCATGACCGTGGCCTTCAAAGAAGGTTGTAGCCTCACTCTTAAGCTTTTGCGCTCTCCACGACCGGCTAGCGTACCTCTGTACAGTACTTCGTATGATGAACCTGTTAATTGATTTTGTATTCTTTATGATAATTATTGTGCCAGAAATTGACCCAGTCTTCGGCACCAACGTTTCGAATTCTCTCGTATGATGAACCTGTTAATTGATTTTGTATTCCTTATGATAATTATTGTGCCAGAAATTGACCCAGTATTCGGCAGCAACGCACAGTGTGCAATTTTCCTAATCTAGCTGGACAAAATTCATTTTTCGACTTATTGATTTCACTGTATATTTTTATGAATTTATGTTCCTATCTGTACAAGGCATCTTGTGAAGACAATGCGCGATCTTTCTCCCGGATATTTATTTGTTTTACAGTAGCGTAAACATTGCTATCTGCAGAGGGTTGAATCCACACTCCTCAATCGCAATAGAGAGTGCTTTGTTTAAAGTCATAGGCTATTAAGTGCTAGTAAATTTTGTTTTCTTGTCTTCTCTGACATGGAATTTGTAAATTCAAGTATGTGCTATAATATAATGTGTAATTTAGCTAAATTACTAAATTAGAACATCCAATACGGCCTTTATTTCATATGAAGAATATTTATATAATTTTTTCCATAAACTCTGGCTTCAACATGAGTTACAAAATACTAGCCGTTAGTTGCTGCCAAAATAATTGCATATTTATATTCCGACATCATTTCACGTGTAAAATATTGTTTTGTTGGTTGCGTATAGCTGCGAACCTAACCGGTATTAATTATTTTCAGTGGCGTGACGGTCTATACGCCGCCGGCAGCTTTTTGAAGTTTGGTACCGGAGTAGTGCTGAATCAAGGAATAACGAGGTTTTAAATAATATTATAGCTCCATTAGGACTGAAAGACATTCCCAGTGATATTGAAAATAAAATTAAGAACGCCATCAGCCATTTTTCATCGAAAATTCTGTCCCGCTGGTTAAATTACCATAGAAGTAAGAAAAGATTTTAAAAATATAATGCTGACTGGCTAAATAATGACTTCAATTTCCCTGAACAAATTTGCAATTTTTTCGCTTTTATGCCTGAGGATGCGACAGCTGAGCCGAGTAGGGACTGTCCAAGGCTGAAAGGCTGCCATTGAAAGCAGCAGTAAGAGCAAAAAAGTAAAGTTCAAAATATAATAGGAGAGCTTAGTCCGGAGGAAATTTCTTTCGCTGCAGAATCAACTTTAAGAGCAGCGGGAAAGCGATATGCAGCAGACATTGTAAAAGAATTTTATTGTCAGAAGCATATCCACAAAGAGCAACCAGAATCAGCAATATCTTACCTTTGGACTATGCAGCCAACATGTGAAGAATTCAGCAGAGTTCATCAAGACTCTACAGAGCATCAGAACAAATCCATCTGATATTCTGGTGAGTTTTGATGTTGTATCCCTCTTCACTAGAGTCCCACTCAAGGAAACGTTGGAGTTATTGAGACTTCACTTCCCGCCTGAGGTAATTGGACTCTTTAACCATACGCTCAGCTCCACCTACTTCATGTACAAAAGGCAGTACTATGAGCAATCCGACGGTGCAGCCATGGGCTCACCTCTGTCACCTGCCATAGGCAATTTGTACATGGAAGACTTCGAGCACAGAGCCCTGGAGAACGCGCCCCTGAAACCAGCTCACTTCTACCGCTATGTAGATGACACTTTGGTCGTCTGGCCTCATGGAGAAGAAAAACTTCAGGAGTTCCAAGAATTCCTGAACAATATCCACCCGAACATCAAGTTCACAAAAGAGATGGAAAAAGACGGATGTCTCCCCTTCTTAGACATTCTCATCTCCAGGAAGTCAGATGGCACACTGGGTCACAGAGTATACAGGAAACCGACTCATACCGATCTATATCTCAATGGACACAGCCACCACCATCCGGCACAGAAACGAACGGTCCTGTCGACTCTTCTACACAGGGCAAGAGGGATTTCGGACAAAGAGAGTCTCCCTTCTGAGATCTGTCACCTGCGTAAGACGTTCCTACAGAACAACTTCGGCAACAGGGAAATCGGCTTGGCCCTCAGAAGGGCCTTTTCGGACAAACCACCTGCCGAGGAACAAGAGGAGACAAAGGGCATGGCCCCATCTCGGGCAAAATTAGCAGAATGCTAAGAAAACACGGAATTAAAACCATCCATAAGCCGCCCACAAAGATCCAGAACTTGCTGAGACCAGTTAAGGACGACCTTGGTCTCAGGACACCTGGTGTCTACAGAATACCTTGTGAGTGTGGGAAATGCTACATCGGGCAGACGGGACGAACTATTATGGAACGCTGCAAGGAACACCAACGCAGCATAAGACTATATTATCCTGATAAGTCTGCAGTAGCCCAACACAGCCTAGAAACTGGCCACAAGATAGATTTCAGCGCCACCACCATCTTGGACAAGACATCAGGTTACTGGGACTTAGTTATCAAGGAAGCCATCGAAATCCAGCTAGATGGCAATAATTTCAACAGAGACGGGGGTCTACAGCTGAGTACAGCATGGAAACCTGCCATCAATACGCTTAGATCACCAGCACACGTCAGTCAGTCGGGACCAGCAAGTAGCTCCTGATTGGCTGACGTGTCCACCAACCAGAATGCGCCTGGCGGTCGGGACTAGGAACTAGCTCCTGATTGGCCCGCAGCGGGAAGCCCTACTTTTGCATATATACCGGCTAGACGTGGTCCCACATCATTATGGACTCTCATCTCAACTTCCGAGATCACATCCAATCCCTTCTTCGTAAGGCCAACGGGCTGATAGTTAGACACTATCCCATTCTGGCGGCCTCAACTCCTGACAACCTGAGGGTAGGACTTACCATGTATAAGGCCCTCATTCGCTCTGTCATTACCTATGCCGCACCCTCATGGGGGTTTGCGGCAGTGTCCCATCTCCGTAAACTCCAAGTTGTCCAAAACCAGGTGATTCGACTCATTACCCATCTCCCCCGAGTCGCCTCGAGAAGAAAGTTCCATGATGAACTAGAGTTGCCAACCATAGACGAGTTCATTGCTCGACTGGCTAGGAACCTGTATGCGGAAGCTCGTGCTAACCCCAACCCGCTCATATCTGGCCTCGGCCAGTATGATCCTAGGTTACGGCGTAGACACCAGACAGGTCCATTAGCTATACTATTGAGACAGGAGGACAGGGAGGCTGGCGTTACTCCCAGGTTTTGGTAGCCACGACTCAACTCCATGAGACTCCTTGGATAGTGCAACCGCTTTAAAATGACCTTGTCTTAACTGGGCTAAACAAAATCCCTCCCTAACAATATCTATTTTTGTTGATCGATGGAAGTATCATAGAGCCAATTGGCTAGTATATATCCATCGATTCATAGAGTCATTCAACCTAAGAGCCAACTGGCTAGTCTCTGATATTGAGACAACTCATCCTGCCTAAGGTTTTTCCGTGGTTTTCCTAAGGCGCTAAGACAAATGTCGGGATGAGCCCTAAAAGAAATGGGCCACGGACCTGCACTCATATCCCCATTAATCTCCCTAATTACTTTAAATTAATTAACTAATTACATCTCTCCCCCCTCTTCGTAATTGAGCCGTCATATAGCCAAATGGCTTGTCTCAAAATTGAGACGATTCAACAAGGCTCAGGACAACAATCACCTCCTACATAATAGCCAAATTGGCTAGTCTCTTATATGAGACAACTCATCCTGCCTAAGGTATTCCGTGGTTTTCCTCAGGCGTAAGACAAATGTCGGGATGAGCCCTATAAGAAATGGGCCACGGACCTATATGCCCTTCCCCATATATATTCCACCCTTATTATAAACGATGTATGCCCTAGTTCAGATAATATAAGTAGTCTATTAAATATACGAGGTCACTCAATAAGTCGCAAATTGAAAGGACAGGGACCTCTGAAATTGCAGATTAGATTACACGGCGCTTCTTCCGACGGCCTTCACATGCTTTGTCATCGAACAACAGATGACGGCGTCTTGCCATTTTAACGGCAAACACCAGCCAACTCCTCCTCGCCCCGTTCCGTGATCACTTGATCAATCTCAGCCCCCCTCGCGTATGTGGTACCTAAGAGGTTACGTCCAATTTCGGCTTCCCCTTCAAAATTTTCTAGAGCTCCTTCAGAGGAGCAGCGTAACCCGGAGTGAGACTAGTGGCCAACAGGCTTGGAGCTCACATATTTAGTTTTGTACAGCCCCCAACCCCTTGCAAGGACGCGTTTTGCGTACCTTATAAAATTTTCCTCCCAATTCTCCTTCGATTTTTCGATTTTTTTCGTCCCACATCACTTCGTCCCTGAAGAAGATGGCAGAGCTAGCCGTCGAAAGCTTGGAAGCTAATCTCCAACTCACCTGGCTGAGAACCCGAGAAGAGTTATTCTACATCAAACGCCGGGAAAGCCTCAAGTCATACATTATAAAGGGGTAGTTCTCCTTACATAAACGTAATCAGAGTTTGTAATCATATCAAATACATTACCTTTAAGTTCTGTATAAAGTTTCATGAAATTGTCAGAAAGAAAAGAAGTCCTTAATTTCTTCTAAATTCACTCCCTACGAAAGGGTAGTTACCTCACAGAAACGTAATCAGAGTTCGTAATCATATCAACTACGTTACTTTTAAGGTCTGTGTAAAGTTTCATGAAAATATGTTAGAAAAAAAAGAAGTCATTAATTTCTTCTAAATTCATCCCCTACAAAAGGTTAGTTCCCCTCACACAAACGTAACCTGAGTTGGTAATCATATCAAATACGTTACCTTTAAGTTCTGTATAAAGTTTCATGGAAATATGTTACTTAGAAGAGAAGTTATTAATTTTGTCCAGCTATATTAAGGAAATTGCACACTGTGCAACGGTTCGAATTTTCCGGTAACGTGTCATTACACCTGTGGTCAATTTATACTATTTATATTGCAAAAAATAAAGTCAGAGTAAGCAGGTCATAAACAATCTAAAATCAAGAAGATTTGAGGGAATGACTGTTATAGAGGTATGAAGTTTCTCATATCCCTCACAATTCCTTTTTTACATTAAGTTATTTAATCACTATAGTATATTTAATAATTCACTCATTTATTTTGCTAATATTTGTAACATAAAATATAATATAAACAGAAAAATTTTAGCTCGCTCCTGAAAGAGTAGAACTCGTGCTCAAGGGCGGATTGCTGAATTGAAGTTAAGAAGCATATAATACAGTTTGTCTTATGTCTACTACGCAATAAGAATATATAAATTTAAATTTACAATTTTTCAATTTTTATAAAATCCATACATAACTTTTTTTAAATTTAATACTAAAACTATTACAATTGACAAGATTAGGATATTTAAATAAAATATTTGTTATATATTTTTGGGCCTAAATTATTACTATTATTAAATACTGTAACAGTGTTGCATTTTGGTTCAAACAATCTTAAAAAATTCATATCTTTTGTTTCATAACTATGAGAATACAATTCAAAATTATTTCGATTTTCATGTATGAATTTTATTAATACAATATAATAAATTTGTCTTATTTTAAGAACATTAAAGTCTAAAAACAATATTTGAAATGAAAAATCAATAGGTTTATAAAGACATTGTATAACGTACTAGGTTGAATAATTTCGAGGGAAAAATTGTTCCGGGGCCGGGTATCGAACCCGGGACCTTTGGTTAAACGTACCAACGCTCTGCCAACTGAGCTACCCGGGAACTCTACCAGACACCGATCCAATTTTTCCCTCTATATCCACAGACCTCAAAGTGGGCTGACAACCATCAAGCAACCAACACTGAGTGCACACTAACTCTGTGTGACTTAAATTGTGGTTTTCTGTTAACAAACAGTGACGTGTATTATGCAAATCAAGCTTTCAGGTATAACTCCCTGTGAAGTTGATTTGAATAATTTCGAGGGAAAAATTGTTCCGGAGCCGGATACCGAACCCGGGACTTTTGGTTAAACGTACCAGAGCGTTGGTACGTTTAACCAAAGGTCCCAAGTTCGATACCCGGCCCCGGAACAATTTTTCCTCCGAAATTATTCAAATCAACTTCACAGGGAGTTATAGCCTACCTGAAAGCTTGATTCGCAACGTACTAGGCTATTTGGCGTCAATGGAATTGTTGATATGGAGATGGTATCTGCCGATTTGAGGCCGAGGATTCGCCATAAATTACCTGACATTCGCCATTCAGTTTGTGGAAACTTGTTTTAAGATCCAACCAGGTAATCAGCCTACGCGGGAATCGAACCCACTCTCGGGCTCGGCCTCAGTTCAGTTGTCAAACGCACTACCGCCTAAGCTATGCCGGTGCTTCGTAATATTTAAGACAAGAGGTAATTTGTACATTTATGTGCCCGTGGTAAGTTTATCAGGTAAAATAAATGAATTCATTATTATTATTATTATTAATTATTATTATTATTATTATTATTATTATTATTATTATTATTATTATTATTATTATTATTATTATTATTATTATTATTATTATTATTATTATTATTATTAGATTTCAATATCTACAAATACGCGAAGCAGAAAATATTGTAAGTGCTCTAAAATACTCAGCCCTTGCCATAAAGACAAACGATAAGAACGAAGGTGGGTCCACACGTTCCTTCTTCTCCTATCAATTCTCGGAAGTGATCCTCCTACGCTCAGCATTTCGACTTGCCCAACCTCATTCAATTTATACAAGAAGTACGTTCAGTTCCAGCAACACCGACCAATGGCATTCTCGTTCCAGCTAGCCGATGTGTCCAGACGTCTCTAGTGCAACTACAAGTAATGCTGTGTTTTCGAAGGCTTACTACGTTACCTCGCCGTGTGTTATGGAAGTTGAGAATTCCATTTCTCGTGAAGCTTGCCTCATCTATAACAGGGACAGTCATGGAGAAGTTAATGTCCTGTGCCACGAACCACTCTGCAAACTGAACACTTAAAGGAAAATCCTGTTCTGTACCCTCTGAACGTGATAGGGTCGCAATCGATGTTCGTATAATGTACAAGAGACAATCGACTGAGAAATTCTAACTTGTCGAGCTAATCCTCTACTACCACTACTTGAATCCTCCTGAATGAGTCTTAAAATCTCATCCTCAGCAGCTTCGAGTGTTCTCGGCGTTCTTCTTTTGTAGCAGGAATAACACATCCTGTATCCAAACCCCTTTGAGTTGCATGGGTAAACGCGTGGGTGCATGGATTTTTTTTACGGATGTATAAATTTTAACTACCTCTGTAGAGTTTTGGTGTGCCTCCTCATAAACAAGAAGGATATCGAGATATTCTCGGTTACTTTATCACTCCATGTTTCTAGTAATTCACTAGTTGTTCAACCAATATAATTTGTTTCGTTTGTCGTACTGCAAACATTTTCTTCGGCCAACTGGAAATATGTCCTTCCCACTTTAATTTTCGTAGTAGTAGCCGGTAAACTTACGTACAAGAAATCAAATTTCCCTGGCTGCCTTTAAACGCAATTGTGTGTGTTATGTCTACATGTTCTGTTTACATTTCACGTTGTCTTCTCCATCCATTTTACAAACGCTCACACGAGCTATTCAGGTTAACTAGGCCTACTATCTGCCTCTCTCCAGGCAATAAGATTTACATCGTTGTCAGAATGCATTATGTTTTAAAATTCCTTTACATTTATTCGGAACTTTTTTTTCAAATTTAAAGGAAAAAAAAAAACTATAATTCCTTCAATTATTTATCGTAATGCACTGCTCTCTTAAACTGACTGAGGATATTGGAAATTAATTCAATAGCTTTTCAAAATTACACAATAGAATGTTTGATATAAAACATTTCTATTACAAAAAGTAAGTAATAACGAGAAAAATTGTATTGAATTTTGTGTTTAAAATACCGAAAACAAGAACTAAATTAATGACATTACTTACGGTTCACTCTGTACACATGATTACGCACTCATAATTATTAAGTTAATTAATTGATTCGATTAATATAAGATGTAAATCTGCAGAACTTCAATTTACCTATCAAGTGTTAAAGTAGCAGAGACACTAACTTCAAATCATCCTACATTCAACGCCAACAATTCTTCCCTCTAACTCCGACCCATGACAACAAACAATGTATTATCCAATGTTGTTGTTTATTCAACTGTCCAAAGACATGTTTGAACCTCATAAGTGACACTAATAAGGTATCACTAATGAGGAAACTAAGCCAGGAGATAATCTGGTAGCGTGGCTAGTTCTTTTCCCCCTCCATTGCATACATCACTGACTAGTAACATATTACATGCAGTATTATTTATTTATTCACATTTTACAATGTTGAGATAATCCTTAGAAATTTACTGTATGTATTTTACATCTTCATTACACAACCACACCACAGACATCATCACGAAACAAAACTACTTCATATACAATAAAAAATATTACACTCAAACCGAAGGCCTACCCATGGGATCACCCATTTTCAGCATACTAGCAGAAATATTCTTACACCACACAAAACAGACATACATACTAAACAAAGATAGACATAAATACTAAACAAAGACAACTACAAACACGCAGACAACAACATATATTGGCACAGATACGTAGATGACATACTAATAGTATACAAAGGAAACAAAGATCCAAAACCTGCATAAACACATAAACAAAATACACCCAAAGCTACACTATACATTAGAAATTGAAAACAACAAATCCTTAAATTTTACAGACATCACAATAACAAAAATAGACAACAAACACACATTCAAAGTATACAGAAAACCCACAAAAACAACAACACACATACACAACACATCCAACCATCCAACACAACACAAACAAGCTGCATTCCGAACAATGGTACACAGGCTACTCAACATACCAATGAACCAACAGGATTACAACTAAGAGCTAAACACAATCAAATACATAGCACAAGAAAACGGATACAACCCTAACATAATAGACAACATAATACGTAAGACAAAACATAATCAAAAAAACATAAGAACACAACACAAGCACAAGAACACAAAAAATACATCACCCTAACAGACGAAAACAAAAACATACACAAGATTGCAACCTCATTCAAGAAATTAAATTACAACATCGCATACAGAACAAATAATACTCTACAAAAACATCTCAACACACAAAGAACACAAACAAACAAATACAACCACACAGGCGTATACAAACTCAAATGTAACACCTGCAACAACTTCTACATAGGACAGACAGGCAGATCATTTCAAACACGTTACAAAGAACACATCACAGCCATAACAAAATTACAGAACATCTCCACATATGCAGAACACATCACAAATGCTAACCACAACTACAGAGACATGAACACAGACATGGAAATACTACACATCCAACCAAAAGGCAGAAACTAAACACACTAGAACAATATGAAATATACAGACACACAAAAACACACCCCAATGAAATTCTCAACACACAACTCAATTTCAGAACACACACACTCTTTGACTCCACATTACACCACACAAAAACACCGTCACAGGAAACAAAACAAGACGCGCCAAGACCAACAACGACCAGTTCTGAGGATGACCCATAATAGGTCGAAACATGTAAACCAGGTACAATAGGATTTAACACAAGAAAGTCATGTAATGCATATTTCGAAGGTATTTATTTACATTGTTTCATTTTAAACTTTTATACATGTGTTTGTTTTCTGGATCCTTGTGGTTATCTTTATTGCAGGACAGATGTTTTTATTTTATTTTATAATTCTTATATACTGTATTATTTACTTTACTTCCCCCAATAAGAGGCAGCTTTTGCAAACAAAGTATACAAAGAAGCAATAGAAAATAAGAGAAAAGTATGTATGCCTATATTACAGGTAAGTTGGCCATCAAATCAATAAAATGTGTTACGATGAATACAAATGATTCCGTGAGAAGTAAATAGAGTATTTCATTGCAAGCAGAGAAATACTCTTCATCACTGACTTGTCAGTATTGAAGTTTTTGCAGAAGCTCACAAACAGTTTGGGTATCGTCCCTCTTGCACCGACCATCAATCTGATAACTTGAAATAGATTGTGTTGTTATTCAGACTTCAGATATATACAAACAAGTGTTCTTCCTCTGACACATATCGTCGAGTGAGATATACTGCCTGATCTATATATGATATGGTGTATATATATATATATATATATATATATATATTTGATGTCAACATTTACATCCATGTATTGTGGACTTCACAATTTTATATCCGGTGCCACAATTACATTCATTGTAGACGCTCTTCTAATTTAGATTCATACCTCTTGCTTACATTCCCTCATTATTGTATTCTTCACTTTCCCTTACACTCATTCACTATTTACTATAATTTCTTACTTTTGTCCCCATCTAAATAGATCAGAACTGTATTTACACCTTTAAAACCTAACGACTTAATTTAGATCATTCAAAATTGACACTTTTACAACTCCTTTCTTAATTTCCAATTCACTTATATCGAACACACTCTGTTTCTAATAATACTTGTTGCTAATCATTAGCCTACTACGTCAGTATCCAATGGGATGGTTATAATGTGTATTTCTTAAGTGTATTACATTTTCTATCTCACTTATTTTCTCATGCTATGCTGCACTATCCTAGCTAGCCTCCTCTACCATCTTCCTCGCTTATTTTCAACACCTCTATCTTCTCACTTATCACTAAACTTCTCAATTGTATTATTTAATCTACTTACTATATATAGGGACCGATGGCGGGCCTATGTAAGGGCAGTAATGAACCTGCGGGTTCCTTAAAAGTCATTTGTAAGTAAGTACTATATCCTCAATCATCACTGAACCAGACACATTCACTTCACTCACTTCTGTCATAAACTCGTCTTCTCTTTTCTTCTGTTCACTTCTTCCCATTTCAGCCCTTGCACTCACAGAAACATTTTCACTTCCCCCCTCGGCACTAACCTTCCTTCTCATTAAGTTAATTAATTCACTTCCCGAATCATTTGAACTTTTACTCGTATTAGTAGACTTAATCGCACTTGTGGTACATAAGCCGCTCTTATCTGATTTCTGCCTAATTTATATGTACAGTACGATTATTTAGTCGTGACAGTCGCCGACAATGTGCGCCTGGGTCTGGCGAGTTCATTAAGTTACGTCAAGGGGTGTTCGGGTTAGTCAATCGCTTGTATTCACAGCGATCGGATGCCACACGTGCGGTAGAGCTTGTGTATTTCCAGTACAGTTAAGCTGTACTGCATTTCTTTACTGACCGCTGGCCCTTATCTCTTCTTCTTAGCTCTCCCCACTACTCCTATTACTCCTGCTCATTATTGGATTGATTCCATCGGATACACCTATCTGCTTCATATATACAAGACGGCCATTTGGAAAACAGAAAGGATTCTTATATGGATTCTCAGCACACTGCAATAGTGATGAGCTACTTTCCAAACCTACCTAATGCACCAAGGGAGGCTGATATCGAATTCATGACTCCGATTGGTGATAGATCTCCCCTTCCAGTTCCGTCTACTTCCACCGTCACTGCACCGGTTCTCCGTAATGCTGCTCTTTCCCTAGCGAAGGAAACCGCAACAGCTACAATGGCATACCAATGGAACTATGGCCACAGTCTAGTATATACAGTCACGAAGTTTGAGTTTTTAAGGGTACTAGGAACAATAGACTGTGCAGGTACTATTTCGTATTGTCTGTAATGAGGCGATAGTAGCGATTGTAGTGGTCAGCAACTATCTATGGATGCATATTTACTACGTATTGAGCTTCGTGACTGTATATACCAGACTTAGCTATGGCTACAAAGACTCAAACATCCTATCTCCATGTCCACCACTAACCGTAAAAAGCTGGTACCGGATAGTAAACTTTCATCCCTCGATGCACTCTTGTTCTGATGACGCATCTGAGTACAACGATACACTTTCTTCCTACAAGAAGCACAGTGATATCTATTGGAGATATGCATGAACCAGTAAGACCATTAATTCCTATTAAGGGTTGCATTAGATTTCCTTCAGTTACAAAGTTTTTTAAAACACCATTTAAGTAATTGGCATCCGTACAATTGGATTTCCTTGTACACATTAATGAAGAAACTGTACTCCCAGTCTACAGAAAGAAATAAGAACATGAGAAGCACCCTTACGGAAAGAAAGCTACTTGCTACCACCAGTCAAATGAAGAACGCTCCAGGAATACTCACAGAACTGGGAATCCCTTCAATACCGTATGTGCACAAAATATTAGTAGGTTCCAACATTTTACAATGAAATATTAATGGTTTTCGAACTCAATTTGAATATCTTATTAACTATGTATGATCAATCTATTGTCTGCATTCTAGAAACTAATTTTAAAGATGATTATGTCGCTTCCCTCCGATGATGTAGAGATGACCATTTATATATCAGTGCTGGTACCACAACTCATTTTAAAGATAATCTTTTTCATTACCTTCTACCACTTAACACACGCCTGGACGTTATAGCTGTCTCTATTCTTTTGCCCAGGATGTTACGTAGGCCTATTTTTGATATCTATTTCCCTAATGTTAACCACATAGAATCACACGCTCTGCCGAACCTCGTTCAGCAATGACCTCGGCCTTTCATTATCCCCATGGGTTGGGAAGTTACACATAAAATATTAATTTCTACACGACGCGTGAAATGCATAATTTAAGCCATATATGTAAAAAAAATACAGCAAATTCAAAACTAGCAATAAATTAGCCTAACCATGCGAAGTGTTAAGTTTCCAGATCAGCGTGCATTAATTGCACTAATTCTTTCGAGTTCTTCATAAAGTATCAAGTTTTCATTTCTTTATCCTTTGAAACGATAAGAAGATACCACACAGTATTTCCGCATGTTTAGCTACTCGTCACGCCGCGGCCTATATACATCCAAGCGTTTACTAATCATCGAACGCTATCGACAATTTTCATAATTTTGTCATTCTGTTTCAAATGGTTCCTACCAACGCCTTCTGTCTTTATATTAATGACGAACTCTTTATATCATCATTATAGTAATGGTTAGTGTCTTTTTGTGTAAAGCTGACTTCGTTTATTTTCCTTTATTCGCTAACCGAAGATGTCTTGTTCGCAGAGGCACAAGAGGAGACACAAAGTTTATCTTTTTGAGAATTCTCTGTGAACACTTTTCGAGAGGTGGCACCCTTGACTTTTATTATGCACTTTTCATGATGCTATTGTGATCTGAGAGTCTATCAATTTTTAGAAGTCGGAATAACTAATCTTCAGTTGACAACATACAGTAGCTCCGAAGCGTTCTGCAAGGGTGCTAATCATAGACATTTCGCTAGACCGCGCTACGAGCGTGCTAAACTAGCCCCGGCTATCGACTGATTACTTGTACAGGATTCATATCATATCATATCGCTAATACTGGTTTATGAATACGAAAAACGTTAGTTCGCTGATCATCCACCGGAAGCCCGCGCTAAGAATGTCTATGAATATGGCCCTAAGAATTTATAATCTGTCACTTTCAACTTAGTAAAGTTGTTAAATTCTGTATTAGAAATGAAATTTGGAGACGACATATCTTACGCAGGAAGACCTTTGCATAACAGGTATGACGAACTTAGTTTGATTCCCACAAAACTTGATAATGAAAACTGCGAAAAATACACATTTTGCAGATCGAGAATTACAAACACAAAATGTCTTGAAGCAAAGACCCATAAACAAAATTTGGGCCACCTGAATTTTCAAACATATTACAATAAGTAGCTTATTTTACTTCCATGAAAATAATTTTTTACCCGATGTAGAAATCCGTGTAAAATATTAAGTTTTTCTATGCTACATAAAATTGATTTTATATTCCAGGGTTTTTATTGTAGGTTATCGTCCAAAACTTAGAAATGCCTGCTTATACTACTGCCACTATTTCAGTACCAGTTTATATTTCTTTCATTTTCGTCTTGTTTTAGCTACTTCCTCTCTTTTTGCACAAGTCAGTGCGATGTAAATCTATTTTTAGACCAACACTAGAACCTCTGATATTAAAGGTTTCCCAGGTTTCTGTGGTCAGCACGATATACGGTAATGGCGGAGACGTCAAAAGTCAAGTACAAGAGAGAGACAACACTCATTTTCGTGGAATGAACCACGGACCGATTAATTGGGAAGCGCAAGCACTATTCACACAGCCACGGCTATGGAATATATATAATAAGTAAGGTTTAGATGAAGTAGCTGTATCAGGATAGGCTGTATAGGATAGGGCTTTGACTTGCTTCAGACTAAGTAAACACTACCACTAGCTCAACCTGTGGTCTGCGAATTTGGAACAGGTGGTCCGCAGGCAGAATTAAATTTTAATTCTAATTGAATTAAAAATATCTTAACAAAAATAAATTAGTAAAAGTTATTCACATAAAATGGATACCGTACTGAATAAGACAAACTTTCTGAAAACCATGAATATTTAAACGACCAGACAAAAATCTGGTATTTTCAGGATATGACTGCATTGTTACTATCTTCAGAGGGAACACAGTATGTGCTTATAACAATCGGTAGAGTGGTAACATCACAGCAGTGAAGTAAACAACGATGCAATATGATTTTATTGCTCGAGCTTTCCCTTCCGGTTTTAAGTAAACATGTGTTGTCCATATTTCAACAAGCTAATTGTTTATTGTTATTACTACTGGTTTTACTCACAGTTGCCAATTTAGCGATCTGGTAGTTTCAGTAAATCTTCAGAAGTTCTAAGTTATAGTTGCACAAAATATGTCCAGATATTTTAATATTATATTTTCGAAAACTCTTTCAATAATGGAAAAGTAACTTCAAATAGGGACTTTACAAAGAAAAGCAAGTGATACATGCGATGCTACTTCTAACTGTAAAACGTGTGTTGTAAGTGGCGAGTAAATAATGTGATAGGTCTACTATCAAAGTTGAAGCAAGCAGTTCACAGAAAAAATACAGTAGGAAATATGACAGAGTGAACAAAACCCACAGTGTTATGGAGTATTGTCGAACAAGTGCATGAAACCTACAAAACTGTGACGACATTTAGAAACAAAGTATTATGATGTAAAAAATGAATCAATAGAATTTTTCCATCGACACTTAGGAACACTAAATTATGGGAAATATAAAGTTTCGGCCAAAGGTTTGATTTTAGCAAGGCACTGGAAGCAGCCTACCTCTTAAATTTGAGCAGAGCCAAAACAGAAAAACCTCATTCTATTCGGGAAAATTTACTTCTTCCAAAAATAAAGGATGTGAAAACTACGTTTGGCAACAAGTTACTAAAAGATGTTGATTTCATTCCTCTTTCAAATAACACTGTCGGTCGCAGAATTAACGATATCTCACGTAAAATGAAATCTCATTAAATCGAAAGAGTTAAGACTCATTATGCGTTACAAATAGACAAAACTACCGATGTTACAAATGACGCACAGTTAATATGCTACGTTAGATATGCACGTGACGATATTTTGTTTTGTAGAATTTTGCCAACCCGAACAACTAGAGACGAAATATTTCACTCTCTCGATAGTTACCTACATAAAAGACAGAGGGATCCAGTGGGGAAAATATGTGGACTTCTGTACGGATGGAGCTCGCGCCTTTACAGGCAGGCATATTGGGGTTGTTTCTAAGGTCAAGGTTAGTAGCTCCGGACATGAATTGTATGCATTGTTTTATACATAGAGAAGCAGTGCCTCCAAAGGAATGCCACCAGAATTTAAAACTGTGCTAGATAGCGCTGTAAAGCTAGTTAATTTTATCAAGGCTCGACCGCTAATTAACACATGTTCCGTATTGTGCGATGAAATGAGCACTGAATATAAATAACGTTTGCTTCGTTCTGAAATTCACTGGCTTTCCAGAAGCAAAGTATTAGCAAGGTTATTTCAATTAAGGCACGAAGTTTTATTGTTTGCAATTGAACATAATTCTAATTTTGGATCACGAATTGTTGACGAAGCGTCCGGCACCGTGGCGTCGTGGTCTAAGGCATCCTGCCTAGGATTCGCGGTACGGAATGCGCATTGCTTCGGGTCCTCATGGGGGAAGAAATTTTCTCATGAAATATCGGCCAATGTATGGGACCGGTACCCACCCAGCATCGTGATGCACTTGGGGAGCTACGATAGGTAGCGAAAATCCGGTTTTTGCAAACCAGCTATAACGACTGGTGGATCATCGTGCTAACCACACGGTACCTCCATTATGGTTGGATGATCGTCCACCTCTGCTGGCTGGTCGATCTTGGCCCTGCAAAGGGTAGTAGCGCCATGGATTTACTTTTAATTGTTAACGAAGCATGGTTACTAGTATTATCCTATCTTTCAGATATTTTTTTTTCTAAATTAAATTAATTAAATCTCTCTCTTCAGGGAAAATCTTTAACTATTCTTGATACCTAAAACAAAATAAAGGCATTCGAGAAAAAAACTGGTGTTATGGATTAGTTACATAAAAGACAGGAAAATTACACCTTTTGCAACATTGGAATCATTTTTAATGAAAATGATATTTGTGTCGATTCTGAGTTTCTTGAAGAGTTTGTAATCACCTCAAAACTGTAAAAGAAAAATGGTAAACATATTTTCCAAATGACTTTTATGAGAAATTTATGTGTGTTTGCGACCCATTTCAAACTTCCAGCTCACAGTTACGAGAATGACCTTTCTTTATAGAAGGAAAAACAGTTTTTTTATTTATTTAACTAACTATCTAGCTAGTGAATAAAAATTAAAATTATAAAAAAATGTTTCTAGCCACTACCGTAAGAGCCAGGCTCGTGTACGGTGTGCTCTTAGCCAATAATATAACATAAAATTTACAAAGACAACTTTCTTCCTACTCAAAAAGTTTATATTTTGCACATAGGAATTACTGCAGGAACAACAACGCTACAATCTTAGGCGGCGGTGAAAATGTATTGTATTGTTATTTTAAAAGTCTATCAGTCCTATCAAAATTTAGCATAAAATAAAACTTATCGGAAATTATTTTTAAAGAAACTTTTGTTATGTAACATTTTTCACAAAAAGGGAATAATAAGCGAGATATTTCGATTTAATTCAGGCCCCGTTAAATGAAGTATTTTGAATGCCATATAGCCTAAAATCTAAATTACAACGAACTTAATTTATATTTCAATTTTCATCGAAATCCGTTCAGCCATTATCGCGTGAAAAGGTAACAAACATCCAGACAGACAGACATAAAAAAATTTCAAAAAAGCGATTTTCGGTCTCAGGATGAATAATTTATACATGTTAACACCAATTATTTTTGGAAAAGCGAAAATTACCAGAAAATTTTCGGTTACATATTTATATATTAGTATATATTATATTATATTATATTATATTATATTATATTATATTATATCATATAAAAAGTGTGTTGATAACGAATGTACTCCGATAAGTAAGTTTTTAATTTGTTGTGGGGGCTCTTGAATCTCAGAAGCAACAACTTTTACAACAGTGCAACATAATCTGCTTGGCTCATTATCCAATTTTTTTTTTTGCATTGCATTTATTGCATATAGCCTATTTTATGTATTTTAACACGATTCAATTGAGCATAGTTAAAATTTGAATGATAAAATAATGGATTGCTAAGCTAACGCACTATTACTGCCTACTAAATCAATACACTCTCGTTGTTCGTTAATTCTCTGAGATTAAAATGAGTGTGTACATAAATATTATTTTAAGAAATACAGAAAACGAATGTACAGAATAGCCTATCAAATTTTCTGTGCATAAGAAGCTATTTTAATCTTGCCTGTCCTCGATTTACTCAGAAGTTACTGTAATAACATTATAGCATTATGTCCATCTAGAGAAACTACACTTTCCAATGGTGAAATAATAATTAATTATACAAATCGGTTAATTTAGCTTCCGATATTACTTCATACAAACACAGAAACATTCTCTGTAGGCTATGTTTAATAGCTTTCGATTGTTGCTGTCCAAGGCCCCTTTGTCGATTGTTGTCAAGGCCCCTTATAGACGAAGTCATTTGTTATTTCATTGCACTCTCTTAGAAGGCGTTATTTTAATTTTAAAACTCATTTATCTCATTAAATATCAGTTCTGTCAAAATTTTGTAAATACTAAAACTTATCGGAAATCAATTTTAAAGAAACTTTTGTTATGTAACATTTTTTTACAAAAATCAATAATAAGCGAGATATTTCGATTTATTTAATTCAGGCCCCCTTATAACCCCCCTTTTAAATAAAGTATTTTGAATGCCATATAGCCTAAACTCTAAGTTACAACGAACTTAATTTATATTCCAATTTTCATATATATCAATTCAGCCATTATCGCGTGAAAAGGTAACAAACATACAGACAGACATAGGTACAAACAAAAATTTCAAAAATGCGATTTTCGGTTTCAGGGTGGTTAATTATATATGTTAGGACCAATTATTTTTGGAAAATCGAAAATAACCAGAAAAATTTCGACTACAGATTTATTATTAGTATAGATTTGCTTACTAACTCACTTAATAATATATTATTTATTTCATGTTGAATCTTGGAACTTGAAAACAACAACTCCATAAATTTCCTAGACATCACCATAAAAAATTGATAAACAAACACACCTTCAAAATATACAGAAAACCAACCAACCAACCACCACCACACACATATACAACACATCTAACCACCCCATAAAACACAAACATGCTGCATTCAGGACAATGGTACACAGATTACTCAACATACCCATGAGCCAACAACACTACAATGAAGTGAACACAATCAAATATGTAGCACAAGAAAACGGTTACAATCCGAAAATAATAGACAACATCATAAGGAAGACAAAACAAAAACTTAACACAAAAACACGCAAAACACAACACAAACACAAGAACACAACAAATACATCACATTAACATGTGAAAACAAAAGCACACATAAGATCGCATCTTCATTCAGAAAACAGAAATACAACATAACATACAGAACAGAAAAAACACTACAAAGATATCTCAACACACAAAAACACAAACAAATAAATACGACCACAAAGGTGTATAGAAACTCACATGTAATAGTTGCAACAAGTTCTACATTGGACAGACAGGCAGATCATTCCAAACACGCTACAAAGAACACATTAAAGCAATAAGCAGAGGACACAATACATCTACATACGCCAATCACATAACCAATGCTAACCATAAATGCAATAACATAAATGCGGACATGGAAATCCTACACATACAACCCAAGAACCAAAAACGCAACACACTAGAACAATACGAAATATACAAACACACTAAAACACACCCCGATCAAATTCTCAACACACAGATCAATTTCAGTACACACGCACACTGTTTGACTCCACTTTTCAACAATCAAACGCACCCACACAACAGGCAGAGAAGTACGAGTTGACGCCGAGATCTAGTAGACTCTGAGGGTGGTGTGATGAAGCACCGAAACAGCTGTAAGCCGCACAGACTTACATAATTAACACTAGTAACTCCGCTAGTTAATCAATTAATTATTTATTTATTTAGTTTTGTATTTATTTATTAGTTTAATTATTATTGCATTTCTTGTAGATAAATATATTTTAGGAAATGCAATTAATTTGTGTTAATGTTGTATCAGATTCACTTTTTGTAATAAATTAACAACTGTTCAATACCCATTCCCGTATGAACAATTATGTACTGTCCATAATATTCCTTCACTTTCATGCTCTACCAAAAGATAATGCTTGCCAATTGCAGGGAACTTGCTCCGCGTCCTATATCTTAGTAGGTAAACATTGGCTTTCAGAGATTGCCGTCTTGACTGTGATTATTAAGTTTGGTAGTGTTAAATGTCAACAAAGAAAAAGGTTAACTTTTATTAGTTTCCAATGCAGAATTAATTATTTCCTTTTTCGTAATTTTTCTCCACACTTATTGATTTATTATATTTAGCACGAAATATATTCTTTCTTTTTTCAGTTACTTCATTCGTAAGAAACTGTTTGTAATTCAAGTCATATTACTTCTTGATATTCTAGTTTATTGTATATTCCTATCATATAGGTGTACTCAACACTTATCTTTGTCGTAGAGGTGAATTCCATTCCACAACCTTAGCTTAAACGAACGGTTAAGTTTGTCTTTAGGCCAGTGATTCTCACACGTTTTGAAGACGCAAACCATTTTTGGGGAGACTTTTGTTTGCGACCCCCCTCTACTGTAGTGGTATTTAACTCCATTCGAAAAATACAACACTATAGTAAAATGTACAGGGACATCATTTTATATTTACTTCAAGTTTGATTGTACCTGAGTTTTTGAATGTACTTCACTTCC
This sequence comes from Periplaneta americana, assembly GCF_040183065.1. Classification (NCBI taxonomy): domain Eukaryota; kingdom Metazoa; phylum Arthropoda; class Insecta; order Blattodea; family Blattidae; genus Periplaneta; species Periplaneta americana. The sequence continues at coordinate 103,506,715 of NC_091124.1, forward strand.
ACTCCTTCTACTAATGAAGTTCAACCGTCCTCCACACAGAACCAAGACCGCATATACAGTCATAGTAGCCTTACGGTCATAGTAAACATTACGTTCCAAAAATATGTTCACGTTTTCCAGTGACGAAAGAGCTTTCAATATTGAATCATTTTCGCACAGATATTGTCGTCCATTTGCCTACGTCGTATCCCGGTTTCCCCCATCTGCTTCTATTCGCCAGCTAGTGGCTGGGCTGTCTTAGCTCTTTTCTGAGAACATTAATTTCTGTTAGGAATTTGACGTCTACGTAATATTATACAACTGTTTAAAATAACTTAAATAAAAGGGCCTCGTTAAGTAATTAACTGACACGTGATTTCCTCCCTTTCTAAGACATAGCCACTTGGACGGATAGTAGAAAGCATGTCTGAGTAATTTTATTTTTTCGGATCGGGCAGAAGTGAAGATTGAATTTACAGTACGTAAAGTAAGTACTCTTTTATAGAGTAGGTATAGAATTATTTCAACATGAGTTACTAGTACGAAGAACGAAACTGGTAATTGGAATTAGGTACAATAGCCTATAGTGCGATAATATGCGCATTAAAACTGAAGCCTGTATCGAAATGAACGGATACCATTAAAAAAAATGTGTTTTAAATATCCATATTATGATTATTTTTCAATTTAACTTCTTTCTCTATATTGTACGCTAATGTGCTGTAGACAGTATAATATACACTGCATAATGAATACGTCCACATGGGCAGCTCAGTTCGTGAGTAAAAACACTCATTGTTAATACTGTACTGTATTTTGATTAAACAAAAACCTACTGAAAATAATCAAACTCAAAAGCGCAATATTTCCTAGTTTACGTAAATGGATGAACTACTTTTCTTCCCTCCTATACCTAGTAAAGTGATTTGTTTGTATATTACGCCAGTATCATCGAACTCCAATCTTGGAAGGGGGTAGCAAACGGCGTTGATCCAGAGGTATAGGCAAGTTAATATTAAAAACTTTTAATAAAAATAAAATGGTGTCCCTGTATATTCTACACTTTTATGCAAAGTGTTATGAAATGCTATATTGATTGGATGAAATGCATCGGTACATGCACAAACGGCGCCAAGGCATTGACGGGACATCAAAGTTGTGTTATTGTTATATTTCAATGCATAATTCAACGTTTTTTTCTTACAACGATAAACTTTAGCATCAAAATCTCTTACCATCTGAAATGGACTGTGTTTTAAAATCTATGATAATGTGGTAAATTCTACGAAATGACGAGCGTTGCTAACCCGCATTTCAAGCAAACGCCTTTATCACATGAACGTAGGATGTTTTTCGTGGGGAAATGTGTTGAAAAGAGTTTTATGCTCGACCATGCCGAAATGTAATAATTATATATCTGGTAGCAGCCCTTTAATGGACCTCATTAAAGTACACCTATTAATTAAAGTTCAGGTGTTCCACCAATCAGAATATACCATTGTAGCAATGTGAAAGCGCAAGTATCGATTATTCTTGGATATGCAATCGAAAGACAACTAGTTCTGTTACTATAATAATTAGCGTTAATTGTAAATAATATTCGAATAAATTTAATTTGTCATCTCGTTTTTCTGTGTCTAATTCAATTTCAATGTTATATCAAGATTAATGTTTATTTTACTCTCTAGATTATATCAAGGTCAATGTCGACATTTGTTTCTCGGAAAAAATCAATACTTTCGCTTCTGCGCACATCTCACAATTTATGAGGTATTGCACAAGGTCAGTTCCGCTCCTCAGTCAGATAAGAATAACATGAATACTTATGAATAATTTAAAGTTAGAAATATGGTCGAGCATAAAAAGTCGTATGAAATATGCCTATAATGGTAATTAAGACGCTCGTATGAAAATTATGAAACTCGCTTGCGCTCGTTTCATAAACATATTCGCGTCTTAATTACTACCATTATAGGCTCGTTGCATAATGTACTATTTCAGTTAAGAGCATAACTTTTAATGTACCGGCACCTGCAACACAAGAAATCGAAATATGCAAACCTATACTGCATTCTCTTTGGCTTCTTGGACTGGTTTTCTTTGTTGATATTTTTCGAACTCTTAGGCCTAAACACTTTGATTATTATGTCACATGGCCAAGAAGTTAACATAATGTGACAGCGACGTGAGATTCGAACTCACGACCAGCGTCCCGCAAGAAAGCAGATCGCACAGGCTCCACGGAACATTGAGTGACGTCGCGCGGTGGAGAGAAGAGAGAGGGTGTATTACGTCAACGCGACGAGTTTGCGCGCGCATCTGGTGCTGGTAGAGAGGAGAGGGCTCTGGATTTTTCTGGAGTGCCATGTCTAGAGACGCGTGGAATTTTCGAGGCTACGTCGCTGTGGTTATAAATTACGGTCGCGAAGGAACGACAGCAGTTTTCAGTTATTCAGTCAGTGAGTAAGCCAGAGCAAGCAAGCCAGACTTGTGTGCCGAAGTTCGACTCGAGAGTGCGTCCGCATCTGCGTCAGCATCCGAAGGCCTGAGTTCGAGTGCAGTGGACCGCAGTTGGAGGGACCTGAGTTCGAGTACAGTGAAGTGTCTCTGAAGGTCTGTGGTTCGAGATACTGTGAACTCGAGTGACTGAGATAGAAGAACTGTGAACTGAGAACTGATAGTTCTGATTTGTAAATAGTGCTTTGTAAATAATAGTTAAGATTAACAGTTCATTGTTGTTCGTACTAGTCCAAGTAAATTGTCATTGTCGTCGGTGGAGTTTTATAACGAATATTGTGTTGAGTGAAAATCCAATTGTTGAAGAGAGCGTTTAAGGCGAATTGTAGAAAGGAATTATTGTTGTGGCGAATAAATTACATTGTTGTTACTAATAAAATTTACATTGGTGTCAGAATCGGGACATTATCGACAATGGAGAACCTACAGCTGATCCTGCAAGCCATCGCGGAATTGAAAAGCGATATAAGTGGAGTGAAGAACGATATAAGTGAAGTGAAAGGCGACATAAGCGGAGTGAAAGGCGACATAAGCGGAGTGAAAGATGACGTCACTACACAAATCGAAAGTGTTTCGGCCCACGTAGATGGAATTGTCGCCATTGTGAAAGACGAACTTAAGGCCGATCTGGATAAACTAAACCAGAATTTTACAACTATAAACGAGACAGTAGCCGAGTTGAGACAGGATGTAGACCATTTCGACGGAAAAATCCGCGATCTCGAGCGTCGTCAAGAGCAGACGAGTGAGGTGATGGACAAACACGCTGAGGAAAACAAGCACATACTCACGTTGATGGACCGACATGCTGAAGAAAACAAGCACATTCTCGCGTTGGTGGATCGCCAAGCTAGAGAACATAAACAGATAGTTGCCGAGGAGGTTCGACGTGCCATGCAAGAAGCGGCCACAGAGTTGAGGACTCCATATATTGGCCCTGCGGAATCATCGCCTTCAGCCAGACATCACAACGTCAAGACGCCGAAGTTCGACGGTACGACGTCTTGGGCGATATTCCGTCGCCAGTTCGAGGCCACCGCAGCACATAATGGGTGGACCCCAGCGGAGAAGACTACTCAGCTGCTGACCGCGCTTCAAGGACAGGCGTCGGAGATTCTTCACAGCGTTCCAGAATATGGGACAGCCGCTGAGATAATGGCTGCCCTGGAGGGACGTTATGGTGACCATCAACTTGCTGCAGCATTTAGGACCAAACTAAAAACGAAGGTCCAACAGTCAGGCGAGTCCCTACAAGAATTCGCGATGGCGGTGGAACAACTGGCCCATAAGGCCCTCAGGGGCCTACCTAATGATTTCATCGCTGGAGAGGCGGCCTACACCTTCGGCAGCGGAGTTCGAGACCCGGAAATAAGACAACAGCTACTCTTAGCAGAGCATCGCACCATCAACGCAGCTCTGGCGGCGGCCCTCAGGATGGAGGCAGCCAAGTTGACTGCGAACGTCTCGGCATCGCACCGGATTAGGAGCGTCGCGGCGGCCGAAGTCGAGGAGCGTCAACCGAAATCACCCGAGCGACGAAGACGAGGAGTGCCTACCTGCTGGTCCTGCGGCGAGCCTGGACACCTGAGGAGGGACTGTGACCGATTTGGTCACAAACAGGAAAACTAAAAGGGGCCGATGCGATGAGGGGCACGTCGGCGCCGTCATCACCATCCCCTCGGCTGATCTTGAAGACGGTTAACAGAAGATGCGACGATGGGCTGATTGCTGACGGATGGATAAGAGGCCGCCCATGCAGAGTACTGGTAGACACCGGGGCGTCGCTCACTATCGCCAGACCGGAAGTCGTGCGTGGACTACCGGGGAGGACGCCGCTGCGCCGGTATGAGCTAAGTACTGCCTCAGGCGAGAACCTGCCCATCCAAAAGGAGGTTTTCCTGGATCTGACATTGGGAAAGAGGAGACTGGAGATGTGGGTGTTCGTCGCCAACATCACTGAAGACGTCATCCTGGGACTCGACGCCATGCGGATTTTCGATGCAACGGTGGACGTCCGGCGCCGTATCCTGCGTTTTGGTCAGGATGAAGTGTTCCTGAGAGACGTCGAAGACCAATCCATGGCCAGCAGACTCACCTTGGAGAATCAAGTGACAATCCCAGCAGGCTGCGAGATGGTGGTGACGGCAAGACTGGACGGACAACCTAAGAGAAACCTGCTCCTCGATTCGCAAACAACTCCGATAGATGGGGTTTATGTGGCCAGATCCCTACTCCCGAATCAGAAGGTGGTACCGGTGAGGGTCCTGAATGTCACCAATCGGGACAAGGAGGTGCCTAGTGGAACTGTACTAGGTAACGTCGAGCCGGTGGTGTCTGTGACGTCGCTGGCAGAAAACGAGGAGTGTCACCGACCACGTCCAGATCTAGACCCATCACTGAAAGAGCTGGCTCGAGAATTGCCGGCGAATTTAAGCAAAAGAGAAAGAAGACAAGTCCACGATCTACTGACAGAATTTCAGGACGTGTTCAGTCTGTCTGAAAATGACTACGGGAGAACGGAGAAAGTTCAGCACCGCATCGACACCGGAAATGCTCGCCCAATCAGACAACCTCCTCGACGCGTCCCTCTAGCTAAACAGAGGGATATTGACAGCCAATTGGAGGGCATGAAAGCAAGAGGGGTCATCGAGGAATCCGACAGCCCTTGGTCATCACCTGTGGTGCTGGTGAAGAAGAAGAATGGGGACCTGCGTTTCTGCGTGGACTATAGAATACTCAATGACGTCACCAGGAAAGACTGCTTTCCCCTTCCACGAATTGACGACACCTTGGACACTCTGGCCGGAGCAGAGTGGTTCTCGACGTTGGATCTCAAGTCAGGATACTGGCAGGTGGCGCTACATCCTGAGGACAAGGAGAAAACGGCATTCTCTACAGGCCAGGGACTATGGCAGTTCACCGTTATGCCGTTCGGCCTCTGCAACGCCCCGGCTACATTCCAGAGACTAATGGAGTCCGTAATGAGAGGCCTGACATACGACACATGTTTGTTGTACTTTGATGACGTCATCGTGGTGGGCAAGACTTTCAGCGAACTGCTGTTGAACCTGAGGAAAGTGTTCGAGAGACTGCGACAAGCCAGGCTGAAGTTGAACCCGAAGAAATGTCATCTGTTCCAGAAGAAGGTCAGCTACTTGGGGCACGTAGTAGGGACGAACGGAGTGGCCACGGACCCGGAGAAGCTACAAGCCGTCAGAGGATGGCCGAGACCGAGGGACAAACAGGAGTTGCGCCGCTTTCTCGGCCTCTGCACTTATTACAGAAGGTTCGTAGATGGGTACGCCAACATCGCTAAGCCTCTAACCCAGCTGACCGAGGAGAAACGACAATTCCAGTGGACGGACGAGGCGGAGTCATCCTTCCAGTCACTGAAAGAGGCGCTCTGCACTGCTCCTGTACTGGGATATCCCATCCCTGGAAGGAAGTTCACGCTCGACACGGACGCTAGCAACGTAGGCATCGGCGGAGTACTCTCTCAGGAACAGGACGGGCAAGAGAGGGTGATTGCCTACTTCAGCCGAACATTTTCCAAGGCTGAGAGAAACTACTGCGTGACCCATAGACAACTTCTTGCTATTGTGGAAGCCCTGAAGCATTTCCACAAATATTTGTATGGCCAGGAGTTCCATCTGAGGACAGACCATTCTGCACTCACCTGGCTATTGGGCTTCAAGAATCTGGAGGGGCAGACCGCCCGTTGGGTTCAACGACTGCAGGAGTACAACTTCACCTCCGAACACCGACAAGGGAAGAAACATTCCAACGCTGATGCCTTATCACGACGCCCGTGCCCGGATGGCTGTAAACACTGCCTGAAAGTAGAAGAGCGGGATGGCGCCCACGCAGTCCGAGCAATTGCCGCCCAGCCGAGCCCAGGATGGGATAACGCCGCCATAAGGAGGGAGCAGCTGGAGGACCCAAACATTGGACAGCTACTACGTGATGTGGAGTCCGGCCAGAGACCAGTATAGGCCGATATCGCCAACCGTAGCACCACTTACAAGAGCTACTGGGCCCAGTGGGAATCCTTCACTGTCAAGGACGGTATCCTGAAGAGCATTTGGGAGTCGGCCGATGGAAGGACCCACATAGAACAACTTGTCCTGCCCAGGAGCAAGGTGAAGGAAGTGCTGGAGGACACTCATGCTGGAGTGACTGGAGGCCACCTGGGAGCCAACAGGACGCTGGACAAGTTAAGGCAGAGGTTCTATTGGTTGCATCAGAGAACCGACACGGAACAATGGTGCCGAAGATGCGACACCTGTGCAGCCAGTCGCGGACCAAGGACCCGCAGCAGGGGAGCCATGCAGTAGTACAACGTGGGAGCTCCTTTTGAGAGGATCGCCATCGACGTTGCTGGACCGTTCCCGGTCACGGATCGCGGGAACCGCTACCTGCTAGTCGCCATGGATTACTTCACAAAATGGCCAGAGGTGTACACGATTCCCAACCAAGAGGCCTCGACGGTGGCCGACGCGCTGCTTGACAACTTCATCTGCCGATTCGGGGTGCCCCGGGAATTGCATAGCGATCAGGGGCGCAACTTCGAATCCAACCTGATGGGAGAATTGCTCGAGCGTCTGGGGGTGCATAAAACCAGGACCACTCCCCTCCACCCACAGTCCGACGGCATGGTGGAACGATACATCAAAACCTTGGAGGAGCACCTGCGGAAGGTGGTGTCCAACCATCAACGAGACTGGGATGCCAGAGTCCCACTGTTCCTCTTGGCCTACAGAGCTTCGGTCCACGATACAACAGGGATGACACCGGCAAATATTGTCTTCGGGAGAGAGCTGCGCCTGCCCTGCGATCTGCTGTTTGGCACGCCACCCAGCGCCGACCAGCCAGCAACTGACTATGTGGCAGAACTCACCGAGAAGTTGAATGGAGTTCACCAACTGACCAGAGAGCACCTCAAGATGGCCAGCGACAGGATGAAAGTGCGCTACGACAGATTAGCCATCTCTGCAGGATTCCAGGAGGGCGACCTGGTGTGGCTGTATCGACCTACCAGGACCAAAGGTAAATCACCAAAGCTGCAGCGTGCCTGGGATGGACTATACCGCGTGGTGACCCGGATCAACGACGTGGTGTACCGCATCCAGCGACAACCTCGAGGGAAGATGGTGGTGCATCTGGACCGATTAGCAGCCTACCAAGGGACTGCCCGAGACGAGCAGTCCTAAGGAGGGAGCAATGTGACAGCGACGTGAGATTCGAACTCACGACCAGCGTCCCGCAAGAAAGCAGATCGCACAGGCTCCACGGAACATTGAGTGACGTCGCGCGGTGGAGAGAAGAGAGAGGGTGTATTACGTCAACGCGACGAGTTTGCGCGCGCATCTGGTGCTGGTAGAGAGGAGAGGGCTCTGGATTTTTCTGGAGTGCCATCTCTAGAGACGCGTGGAATTTTCGAGGCTACGTCGCTGTGGTTATAAATTACGGTCGCGAAGGAACGACAGCAGTTTTCAGTTATTCAGTCAGTGAGTAAGCCAGAGCAAGCAAGCCAGACTTGTGTGCCGGAGTACGACTCGAGTGTGCGTCCGCATCTGCGTCAGCATCCGAAGGCCTGAGTTCGAGTGCAGTGGACCGCAGTTGGAGGGACCTGAGTTCGAGTGCAGTGGACCGCAGTTGGAGGGACCCGAGTTCGAGTACAGTGAAGTGTCTCTGAAGGTCTGTGGTTCGAGATACTGTGAACTCGAGTGACTGAGATAGAAGAACTGTGAACTGAGAACTGATAGTTCTGATTTGTAAATAGTGCTTTGTAAATATTAGTTAAGATTAACAGTTCATTGTTGTTCGTACTAGTCCAAGTAAATTGTCATTGTCGTCGGTGGAGTTTTATAACGAATATTGTGTTGAGTGAAAATCCAATTGTTGACGAGAGCGTTTAAGGCGAATTGTAGAAAGGAATTATTGTTGTGGCGAATAAATTACATTGTTGTTACTAATAAAATTTACAATAATAACAGCAAAGAATGATATCAACAGATTTATGAACGACATCGCTTGACAAAAGATAGCCTATTTAATTCATTCCAAAGAACTCTTGGAAAATTTAGCTAAGTATGATACGACAATTAATGAGTTTGTTTTTGAACATGTAGTTAAGGTTAGTTTGTTTTTGAACATGTAGTTAAGGTTGCACTATTTTAAATAACAACTTTTCGAGTAATATTTTCCGGTAAAAGCTGAAAAAAATGACATCAGTCACGGATTAGTACTCAATCCTCTTTAAGACGGAGAAAAAACTAATTGAAATATGTACTGATGGCATGATGAAACTATACAATTCCCAGAACGTAGACCAGCTGTGGATCAAGGGAATGGAAGAATATCTCGAGCTTACTAAAGAAGCTTTTATGTTTTTCATAACGTTTGCAAAATAAGTCCCTCGTCTATGATTTCCATCAAACCAACTACTTAAATCTGTATTTTTAATTTTAGTTTCAACTTTTTTTTCTGTATATGTTTCTGGATACAATATATATATATATGATGTTAAGATGAAGTTCTTTTGTATTATTTTGTAATCTCTAAACCCCCCCTCACGGGATCGTGACCAACACTTTGAGAAACTCTGCTTCAGTCGTTCCTTGTTTTATGATCGGCATCGCTAAATACTGTGCAGATTCAGGCACAAGAACAAATTACATCACTTTCCTAGTGGTACCGTACAGAAAGAATTATTACGAGAACTATGTCTTTGTCAGCTAAACCTAACCAGACAACAATGACAATGACTTGCAGGAACCCGCGAACTTCGGTAATAATTACAAAAGGCAAGCTTCTGACTTTATTCCATTGCACTCCTACTCTTCTAATGTATTCGAGATTAAACCAATTACTACTTGAGCCGTAATTTATCAAATACGCAACTACAGCACAGTTACAACGAGGAGGTAGTAAACCGTAACTAGGTAACGGGCATAATGTAATATCAGACGATTAAGTTCTGGTTTTGTGTGGCTGTGCAGGCCAGTTAGTTCATAGAGATAGAATGTACTCTAATCCCAGCATATGCTTCTGAACTCTGCTCTATCTGCATAGCACCGCATAGCCGTCACAATATTTCCTCCTCTCTTGCTTTCGTGCCTATTAGGTGTTGTGAAACAGTGGAATGGAGGCATCATAGCACCTCAGCTTGTCAACTGAGTGCTGGTAGGTACTCGAAAATAGAACATTAAAAATAAAATTCCTTCAGTACAGTTGTTCCTATTGCTCTAATAGCCTACATTACTATTCTGTCATTTTGCTAAAGCAGGATTTTCCACCTTTGAAGTGTGGTGGTTAATTCTTTAAAAATTAGATATACAAATAATACCTACATCCTGATGAAACGTATTTTATAGGTATGTGAATTAAAATATCATTGTTTACATTTCATTCAGCGCAGATTAACAAAATGTGTATGCCGAAACAAATTAAAAAGTACACAAGATATCAATACATCCGCAGATGAACACAGAGTCTCTGAAGGCATAACAGAGATATACGTATATTTTTATTCTTTTTTCCCCAATTTCTTTTAATTTAAATTTATTGTATTTCATAGATCTTGTATTATCATTGAAGCTTTAAGATGTGGGACAAGTAAATAAATATTTCTACAATTTTCAGCGAGATTACGCAGGGTGAGGCCGAGGATTCGCCATAAATTGCCTGATATTTGTCTTACGGTTGGGGAAACCTCGGAGAAAAAACAATCACCCAAGAGGGAAGCTAACCAATCCCAGACGCAGCTCCGGATAAGCAGGCAAGCGAGTCTGCCCACTGAGCTACGCTGGTGGCTATACAAAAAAACAACACAATAAATGTCAAACTTTTAACTATACAAAGATATACAATACACAGAATGCAGATTAATTCAATTTAAAGCAAAAACAAAAATAGACAATGCAACCGAAACAGATTAATTCAATTTACAAGCATAAACAAAAATACACAAGGTATACGAAAACATGCAATATTTTGGTAGCAGATTCATTTGGGCCGTCCAGAAAAAAAGGTGGACCGAGAATGACCCACTGAGGCCGTAACAGGCCTTGGGCCTTATACTTGTTTGGATGATGACGATGATGATGATGGTGATGATTAATTCAATTTAGAAGTACAGTAGAGCAGTGATGTCAAACTCAATGCCACCGTAAACCTACACAGAGCACGGTATCAGACTCGGGGCAGATGACGTAAAACAGACAACAATCCAATCGTACCTGCATTCAGTGTTCTGTGACCGATCACATTGCTGTTTGCGAATGTAAGATCAGTGAAATGTCTTATGCACAATTAGCTACAGCATTTAGCGGCAAGGCTTTGGTCTCGAACTTCGAAGGTTCATTGGGACATACATTCTTTGCTGTTGTTAAAATGCAGTTCTTAATAAATTGTCCATCTGAATAAGTTCCATGTCTTGCGAGAATCATTTTCGTTAATTTATAACTTGCTCTTACGTTATCAACACTATATACCTCCAAGTTCTACAATATATATATATATATATAAACACTTTATGGCAAATTCAAATACCTGGGAGCAACAGTAACAAATATAAATGACACTCGGGAGGATATTAAATACACAATAAATATGGGAAATGACTGTTACCATTCGGTTGAGAAGCTTTTACCATCCAGTCTGCTGTCAAAAAATCTGAAAGTTAGAATTTATAAAACAGTTATATTATCGGTTGTTCTGTGTGATTATGAATCTTGGACTCTCACTTTGAGAGAGGAAAAGAAGTTAAGGGTGTTTCAGAATAAGGTGCTTAGGAAAATATTTGGGGCTAAGAGAATGGAGAAAGTTACACAACACAAAACTGCACACATTATATTCTTCACCTGACATAATTAGGAACATTAAATCCAGACTTTTGAGATGGGCAGGGCATGTAGCACGTATGGGCGAATCCAGAAATGCATATAGAGTTTTCGCTGGGAGACCGGAGGGAAAAAGACCTTTGGGGAGGCCGAGACGTAGATGGGAAGATAATATTAAAATGGATTTGAGAGAGGTGCGATATGATGATAGAGACTGGATTAATCTTGCTCAAGATAGGGGCCAATGACGAGCTTATGTGAGGGCGGCAATGAACCTCCGGGTTCCTTAAAAGCCAGTAAGTATATAAACACTTCAAGAACAGTGCGCTAACCGACATGTTATTATCTCAGTTTTCATAGAATCCCATGGAGATTTCAGTCATTCACAAAGATAGTATCGACACATAAGATTCACATAGCGGGGAATGTACGTAGTTATAATAAATATTAATAGAATACATGAGTAATTATATAATAAAAAATATGTACCTTAAGGAATAATTAATGTTTTTTATGCCATTCTCTTTACATTTTTGGTATTTTTCTTCAAACTGTAGTAAGTATAAATTTAATGATCAGTTTTACATTTCCTTGTGATATCGAAATGTAGGTCCCGGTCATTAATATGATCTATTATTACTACGATTTTTTTTTTAAATATTAACTATGATTCTATGAAACAGATTTTTAGTTTCCTCTTAGAATTCTACAGCAGTTAAATAGGCTTACATATACTATCAGCAAATTCCATGAGCTTTAAAACTGTGGTAATTGGCATTTAATTTGGTAAACAAATAATTATAATATGTCAGCGAACTACTTACACCACATTTGTATCCACTTTTATACCTTTTACTGGAGTAACTCCTCCTCCTCCATCAAATCCTTCACAGTCCGCGTGGTGTTTGAACTCGTAATGTTTTATATTGTACTTTCTTATAAAGCAGTACTGTTTGTATATTAAGCAGTGTGCCGGGGCATCATTTTATTTTTGCTAATATTTCTAATATTAACCTGGCTATACCTTTGAATTAACGGTTGAAGATCGGAAACACTGTTTTCTTACCCCTTTGACGACTGGAGTCTCATGGTACTCCCGTAAAATAAAAACAAATCAATTTACTAGGTATAGGAGGGAAGAAAAGTAGTATATCCATTTATGTAAAGTAGGAAATATTATGATTTTGATTTTGATAATTTTCGTTCTGTTTTTTTTTTTTTACTCAAAATATAGTACAGTATATTAACAATAAGTTTTTTTTTTACTCACTTACTGAATTACCCAGGCGGACGTATTCATTATGCAATGTATAGTATACTGTGTATAGCACATTAGCATACAATATGGAGAGTAGGCTACATTTAAATTGAAAAATAATCAAAATCTGGATATTTAAACAAATTATAGAAAATAGTGACCGTTCATTTCGTTACATGCTTCAATTCTTTTGTGCATATTATCGAAGACTTTCTTAAGCATATCTACGGAAACTGAATGCATTGTTTCTTGAATGTAATTCTTTAAATTATTCTGTTGTTGTAGGATGTTTCGCAAACACAACTGTTTTACAGTAACTCCAAAATAAATAATGCAAAGCACTCAAATCAGGCGAAGTGGGGAACCATAAACCTGCTCATGTTTAAATAGTTCTTTACCTACTCTATAACAAAGTATCTTACGTAATGTAAATTCAATCTTCACTTCTGCCCGATCCGCACAGATATATTTACTCAGATATGCCTTGTGTTGTCCGTCCAAGTGGTTATGTCGCAGGGTCGTAGAAAGGGGGGAAATCGCACGACAGTTACTTAACGAGGCCCTTTTATTTAAATTATTGTAAACATTTTTGTGTAATGTTACGTAGCCACTAGCCTTTACAGAGGGGCCAGCAAAATTGGGTGTGGGAAAACGGGATGCGACATAATCAAAAGACGTAACAGTACCTGTGCGGAAATACCCATGATTCAATAAAATGAATGCTCTTTCTTCACTGGAAAATGCGACCATATTTCAGGAACGTGCTGTACTCACTCAGTACTGTTTACTATGACCATGGGTGGGCAACTCGTGCTCTCAAAGTGTCAACACAATCTCAGTGCAGGTAGAACGGACTCTGTACTAACTGTACTGTCTGTGTGCGGTTCTTTCAAGACACAAGTTCGATCGCGTCTGCAGTAAGTGGCGGCTCGTTTTAAGTGAAAAACAATATAATTCCCAGAATTTTTTAATTAAGAAGAGAGGTAAAGCTTTTATTCTATTACACTTTCTTACGCATGACATTTTATGTTACAAATAAATAGTGAAGGTTTTAGTAAAGTAATACTGTCTGTATCTGCTTTAGTACAGCTAAAGGTAAAAATGGGATATCAACAAGGTGAGACTGATATCAAATATCATTAGCAAGTTGTGCGTGCGAGTTACAGAATTGCAAGACATATAGTCTAATCGACTAGCTAAGAACATTTATGGATAAATTTGAAATGTGGGAGTATCGTGTAGAACATAGACAACTTCACTTTCTTTGACTATAAACTATCTTGAAGAGTGATAAGAAAGTTTTCTTATCAAATGTAAGACCCTACTTCAAGACCTACAGCAGAATTCACTGCTAAGTTTGGAGAAACAGTGAAAATTGACAAGGAATCGAGATTTTTCTGAAATCTTATTGGCTTACGTCGATAGAAAATGATGAAAATTTATAGTCTGAATTAATAAATCTACAGAACAGCACGCCACTCAGATTCCAGCGAAATCAGGAATTAAACTATTCGTAATGTTACCTAAGTCACAATTTCCAAATATATTCTTTGCTTCTATATATACCTTATGTGCTTGAGGCAGAGTTTAATACAAGAAGGAAGTGTAAAAGCTCTCAAAGTAAAGAAAGAGCTCAGAAGTAAGCTTATTTCATCTGCCGTGACATGTAAAAAATACTTCCTTGAATTTGTGATTGTTTGCGATACAGACTATTAGGCCTACCTTTCTGAGAACAGAGGAATACTCTATAATGTATAAAAACTTGTAAATTCTAGCGTTCTACGTTTCAAATAAGACCTATAATAAGAAATATTAACAAATAGTGTAATAATAAATAAGTGTTGCAGCTATATTTGTTGTATCTTGAAAAGGTTGTATTCAGTTTGTGTTTCCAGTACTAAACTAATTTACAAAGCTATAAAATAATATAATTTTGTTATGTGTTCAGGTATAGTCTGTCTAAAATTACTATAATTATTGTACCATGCGTCATTCCCAAATTCAAATCATAGAATAGACATCACGATCACCTGCATGAGCCGCCAGAGCGCACCGTGGCTTTTGGAGCGAAACTACAAACTTGTAACTGCTGCGGCTGGCTGCGTCTGCCTTTCTCTCTTTCAAGGTTTTTATCACTTTGCCCATCCATGACTATGACCGTACGACTCTGCCTGCATATGTGGCCTTAGTTCTCTGTGAGAAAGGGTGGAGGTTTACTAGTAGAAGAGGTGGGAGTGAAGTACATTAAAATAATTCAGGTACAATAAAAATTGAAGTAAAAATAAAATGATGTCCCTGTACATGCTGTGGCAAGCTATTTCTGATGTACATGTTGTCAGTAATATGCTGAGCGTAGCGTCATTTGTTTAAATAAGCCAATATAAAATATATACTTTGACAAGTAAATCCTTTCATATTTGCAGTTCTCGCTGTAGAGCTAGAGTCAATTTACGTAGGGTAAGTGTCGTTTTGCACTACATGAAACATGAATTACACCAAAACTTATCCCTATCCACAAAGTTCTATATGAATTTATCAAACTACAATGTAAAGATAGATAGATGGAACAGATCACGCCGCCATCATTCCTGAACATGATATTGGATAGCACTGGATATGTGATACGGGATTGAGTGGACCTTTAATCAGCTTTGGAAAATATACGTAACAAAGAATATCTTTGTTTGCTTGGGAAGTGACTAGACAGAGTCTCATAGTCTGTTGCATGGGTACGAGTAAATTAATGCATGTGAAACAAATCTGTGTTGTAGGTGCTTAAATATAGTACAGTTTTATGAATAATGTATATGTTAACTTGCACTATATTCTGAGATATGCCTAATATATTTATGTTAGATCCAGAATCTCAACAACCCAATTTACATACCGCATAAATTCAATTATCTGGACGCCTTAGAGAACCGTGGCCTCATAGAATAGTTAAACATCAGAAAATAACTATAGAAGTATTATTCTGCATGAATTTTTGTTCAAAAACAGGGAGGATGTTTAGAATTTTGTCTTTCTGGGACAATAGAGGTGACATACATGGCGGGCAAAGACTGCATTAGGTTTCATACGAGTATCCTCTTCCTCTCACACCATGAATGTACAGTATACTTTGTTATATAATCTTTCTCAGCAGTCAGCCTTTAGCTTATTTTACGATGCTTTATTAACTGAGATGGTTATCTAACGCGTGAGTGAACCGAAAGGGACAATGCCAGCGAAATGAGTGTAGGATTCAACGCCAAAATTTACCCAGGATTTCTGTCGTCGATTGCAAAAGGGGACACATACAAATTAACAAAATGTTGGGAAATGGCAAAAAAAAGCCATAACATGCTTTAAAAAATTAAAATGTTTATGGATCCTGAATTTATGCATCCCAAGTGATTTAATTAGAAAAAAATATATGAAATTTAACTTGTTCCAAACAGGATTTGAACCCGTGCTCACTCTTTTCACTGTCAGATATGCTAACCATTACTCAACAGCAGTAGATATCTGCCTTACCACCTCAGAGCAGCCATAGAAAGGAACTGCTATAATACCTTCCTTTATCCTCAGGACAGCAATATTGTTGTAGGTCTATTTCTACCCATGAAATACGATTATCCTCAAGAGAGAATCATCAGCACAATTAAAGGATAAACGGATAACATCGATTCCCTCTAACAAATCAGATCCTGATTCCCTCCCCAGAAAGAGCACAGCCCTTTTGCTTCCCAATTTCTCTTTATTTTAGTGTAGCCTGATTCTTCTATAGCATAACATTCCTTAACTAGACATACAATTCTCCGTTACACTTTACACAGACGTCGGACTGAGAAGGGTATGAACTAAATAAACTAATCTCTGTTCTACTCATTCTTCACCATAATATGGTAACGCAGAATTCCTGCACGGAAATATCATATGTACTTCGGTACATCATAATAATATGATATCTGTAAGTAATCACTTAGTGATTCAAGACGACGCTCATCCCATTTTTTATATTATATTATTCACCCGGCCACTTAGTCACTCTTAATGAGTGCACCTCTGTACATAGTGCGTTAGACGTGCCACTGTCACATATTCCGTGACACAGTACATCAGGCTAGGCCACCAAAGGGAAACTGAGAGGTAGAACTTAAACTGAGAGGCATTCGATCCGGCACATGAGCTGGAATCCGGTGTGGCTTAGTGGATAAAACGTCAGCACGTAAAGCTGAAAACCCGGGTTCGAGTCCCAGTGTCAGAGATAATTTTTCTTTGTTCTATCCATCCTTCATCATATGGTAATGCAGAATTCCTGCACGGAAATATCATGTGTACTTGAGTACATAATAATAATAATAATAATAATAATAATAATAATAATAATAATAATAATAATAATAATAAATATGCAAGTCATATGAATGGAGATATACTGTACTTGATGTTTTTTAAATTTATTCATTTGTAGTCTAGGGTTATTTTTTCCCTGGCAGTCATGCCAATTAATTAAAATCTTTTACGTTTCATGGGTGTTATTAAGAGCAGTTTTTTTGTTTCTTCCAGTGATTTTCTTCTGGAGAAAACGGTGGTCGAACTCTGTGTAAAATATATTATAATGGCTGAGAGATTACTAACCAGCGCAGGGAATTTTGTCATTTTTAACCACCTCCTCGGCTAACTTTAAGACTTTGAAGGCCTAAGCGCAGTTCAAAGAAAAATTAATTATGAACACATTTTTCGATTTCATGATGAAAAACAAAGAAAAAGGTGCCGGAACGGCGTTCCGACGCGTTCCTCCAGAAAAAAAGCACTGGTTTCTCCTTATCAAAATATTGGGAAGGCTTTGTGCTTTGGAATTGCAGTACTGTGAAGTACTGATTTTTCCTTTATCTAATTCTTCAATTTTATTCATCGAATCACTGATATTTTGTTTGGCAGTCTTTGTAGTCGGAGCTGGGTTGATAAAGATGCAATTTATTTTTATTTTAGTGTCTCCCTGTACTTTTTGTGGAACATCTAAAAATACAAAAATGTTGTGATGTGAAGAGTGCAACTGATAAATTTTGCATGGAAACTTTGTCGTGCGTTCGTGGTTGGAAGACCATCGTCACCTATTTCATTTTTTTTTTTCATTCCATATATTATATTCCATAGATCTTACATTAGCATTGCAGCTAAAGGGACAAGTCAAAATTTTACATGATTACATATTTTTGGCGAGATGAAGTGAAGTGAGGCCGAGAACTCGCCACAGACCACCCGGCATCCGTCCCACGACTGGGGAAAACCTCGGAAGAAACCCAACCAGACAATATGCAAAAAACGGGGGTCCAACCCAAGCCCGAGCGCAGCTCCGGATCAGCAGGCCAGCGAGTCTGCCGACTGAAATTCGTTGGTGGCTCTAAAAAAATTTCAGTACATTCCAGTCAGATTATTAACTGTACAGCCTAAACAGGTATTCATCTGTTGATTTATAAAAATAATACATAGCAAATAAGTCAATGTAATTTAAAAGCATAAAGAATTCAATCAGCTGAAATAAACCAACAAATTGATAATATATAATTCAAACTGTTTCAAATCACAAGCATAAAAATTTGGACAGTTGAGCTATACAGATTGATCTTCATTTTAAAGCATATACAATCCATCAGTCAAGCTATACAAAATTGTACAATTCATATCAAGTAGATTAATTCAATTTATAACCATAAATAATTCACCAGTTGAGCTATACAGACTACTACTCAATTTACAGCAAATACAATTCATTACTTAAGCTATACAGAAATATACAATACATAGAAAAAAGATTAATTCAATTTATAGGCATATTTTAATTGAGCTATATAAAATTGTACATTTAGTATCAAGTACAATAATTGAATTTACAAGCATAAGCAATTCATCAGTCGTGTAGAAGGTATGAGTATGTAGAAATTTGGTTAATTTTGTTCTAAACATTTCCTCATGGTTCTTCAAAGCTTTAAGATAATAATTAGGCAATGCATTTAAGACTGTAATACATGGATTGTGAACTCCTTTTCTAACAGCTTAGACTAACAGAGAGTATATGAAGATCTTATTTATGTCTTGTATTAAAATTATGAATGTCTTGATTAGTACTAAATGTATCTTGGTTTTTAATATAAAATATAATTAAGAAAATAATGTACTCACAAGGTAAGTTTAAGATTTCTAAATTTTGGAAAATACTTTTACATGTTTTATGCATACCAGCCAATATTCTCATAGCTTTCTTTTGTAAAACAAGCTTTGTGTTTAGTTTCAGACGAGTTAACCCAGGATATTAATCCATATTTCATTACAGAGTGAAAATATGCAAAGTATGACATTTTAAGTATGCTTATATCACGAGTAGCAAATAAGGATTTTAATGCATAACAGGCAGAGCTCAATTTAGGAGTAATACATCCTTTCTTTGTTTTCCAGTTCAAGTGATTAGCCAATTCTTAACTAAGAAATTTTGTACTTATAGATTCTTTAGGATGAGTTCCATTTAATCTAATACTGTTGGAAACCTGAGCACTATTGTGTGTACTAAATTTGACTACACTGATTTTATCAACATCAAGTGCCAGTTTATTTGCATGGATTAATTCATTCATTAGATTCAGCACTGTATTAGAAATGAAATGTAATTGTCTGTTACATATAAATAGAATGCTCTTTTTTCACAATAATTAGGCATCTGCAAAATGAATTAATCAATGACACACTTCCCGACTAGAGTGGGGTCCAAATATGTTAGTCGAAACACGTTTACCAATATTCGAGTTATAATCTTTATACAGGTTGTTTAAAAAATACGGGGCATAATTTCAGGTATGTATTTCCCACATGTAGACAATCAAAATAGTTCATTACAACATGTGTCCGGAAATGCTTCATTTCCGAGTTATGGCCTTCACAACACTGAAATTCACCGGAACGTTTTTCTTTCCGCAGGTCGTTGTCATTACAGAAGATGTTCAAAATGTCCACCTCCTGCTTGATTACAGACCTCACATCGATGTCTCATTGACCTGCGAACACGATCCCAAACTCCACGAGTATTGCGTATGTCCTCAGAACATGCCACAATTCGATTCCGAAGGGATTCCAAATCAGGCACCAGAGACGAATAAACCAATGATTTTAAATGGCCCCACAAGTAGACATCGAGAGGGTTCAGATCAGGTGAGCGTGGAGGCCAAGCAATTGGGCCACCTCTACCTATCCATCGATCAGGAAACCTTCGATCCAAGTATCGGCGAGCCGTACGACTGAAGTGTGCAGGAGCGCCATCATGCAAGAAGTGAATGTGTTGACGATTGATCAGTAGAGTGTCTTCTAAAACATGAGATATGGTGTTTTCCAGGAAGTTTGTGTACGCCTGCCCCGTAAGTCTGTTTACAAGTACATGGGGTCCAACTAATCGATCACCAATGATACCGGCCCACATGTTGAGGGAGAACCGCATCTGGTGATGACATGGAACAGTTGCACGTGGGTTTTCATACGCCCATACATGCTGATTGTGGAAATTTGTTATGCCATCTCGTGTGAACTGTACTTCATCTGTAAATAATACTAAGGCAGGAAAGTTCGGATTTACACCCCACTGCTGCAAGAACCACTGACAGAACCTAACTCGTGCAGGGTAATCTACTGGTGACAGGGCCTGTACACGTTGCAAATGATAAGGATACAATTCAACAGTCTCCAGACAGTCGTAACAGGAACATTGACTTGCAACGCTACCCTTCGTGTGCTGATAGGAGGAGTCATGTTCACAGCCTCCAGAATCTCCTCCTGTACTTCTGGAGTTGTAGATCTTGGTCGTCCCCTTCCCAAACCAGGAGAGTTAAATTTTCCATACTCGCACAGACGGTAATGGAGACGTACAAATGTCTTCCGATCTGGACATTGTCGCTGTGGGTACCTCTCCTGGTACAAACGACGAGCCAGCGCAGCATTGCCGTCCGCCTTACCGTACATGAAGTGTATCTCTGCCAGCTCTTGATTTGAATACATGTCGCACAGTCTAACGCCTACTCAACCCTGAATGTAACCTTCGCCTCGGAATGAACTGTCAGAGTGCCCTCTTAATGTCTCCTTTGACGGCAACGACCTGCGGAATGAAAGAAATGTTGTGAATTTCAATGTTGTGAAGGCCATAACTCGGAAATAAAGCATTTCCGGACACATGTTGTAATGAAATATTTTGATTGTCTACATGTGGGAAATATATACCTGAAATTATGCCCCGTATTTTTGAAACACCCTGTATAGGCCTATGTAACTCTGAATCCTAAAGTCTGTATTTTTCTCCATCCTGTTTGGCCGAGATGAAAGCGACAACAATTTATAGTGACTTTGGGAAAGTGTACATGTCTGCAGTGTGAATAGCTACCTCAAAATCTGCAACTAACTCTGGTGGTTCTGGGAAAGAATAGGTATATTTACAATTTATTGATTCGGAGAGAAACAGGAATAAAAAGGAGTGCGGGATGGAATCGAGAGTTACCCAGGACAAGGAGGTTTTCTCCAGATCCGAGAACGCGCTAAGGTGTAGGTTCGAACCCAGTTTCAGATGAGTGCCTGATTGGGATAAAGCGAATGTCAGGTAATCTTTGATGTATTTCTCACCTCTTCTCGCCAGAATAACATCAGCAATTTCACCGACACCTGATATAAAGTTGTTAAATAACTAATTTTAAAATATCATCAATAGAAAAATAGTTATCTAGGGAGACTGAATTAGTGTCAACTCCTACCGTGCACTATATGATTCAATATACAGTATTTAAATTTAATTCAGGTACTTTTATTTTTTTGTATTTAGACACAATTCTTGTACCGTCAACGTGGGCTACTTGTACCCTTAAGGTGTTACTTGAACCCAGAAGAAAAAACTGTTTACTTACCATTGGAGTAACTTACTGTAGGTGAAAATATTTGTACAGATGGAAGCTTGCAGAGAAAAAAGACCACAACTTTCGACACCAAACTGTTATTTTACATCGACGAAAACATTTTTTTCTTCTGGGTTCAAGTAACACCTTAAGGGTCAAAGTAGCCCGCTTTGTACTATATTCGTTACAATGGAAGAATTATCATCTTTATTTTAAATTCCTATATTTTACATTTAATTTGTCATATATCATTATTGTAATACTATGTAGTGTATCAAATTAATGTTCTGTTAACATGACTGGAAATGTTCAGTTTTAATAGTTTTTGTCATCTTTTTTTTTTTCGAATTTATATATAATTTCATATTCTTCAAACATTCAGAAATTCTGTTTTGTAGATTGTTGTAGAATTCGGGACTCTTTTGATCTGCCAATATCGTTGGTCTGATGTTTTTGCAATAAAAAAACGTGAGCCTCAAGCTATATGCTATTGCTTATTATATGGGAATAGCTGCTGCACCAAAGCAGTTATGTAAAAATAATTATTAGCTGTCTTCTGAGTCTTAAGTTAACGTTTTCCCAACTCCATCTCATGTATTAAATGCACTTTGCAAGAATATTCAAGTTAATTTGGACATCACATCGTGAGTTGTGTTATTTCTAAATTATGTAAAATTTCTCGGACTTTGACATGTTTTTATGTTCAGTTTACTTTTTTTGGGCACATACGCCTTAATATGAACAAATTTGGATTAGTACCTACACTTAACCGCTTCACTTTATTGATTCACTTCAATGAGAGTGAGAAATAAAGGGTAAAGAATCCCGTATTGAACAGAGTTCTTGACTAACATGTTATCCTAGGTCTATAACATATTTAAGGATATACAAATGTGCATAATAGTAACTTACTGTAAACCGATCTAGGAATCGATTCTTGTCACTCTGTAATTAATTGCTATCTTCTTACCAGCCACTCACCTTCTGTTTATCTACTTATGTAATCATCCACCAACCACGTATCCAACTCTACCTCTACATCTGTCAGTGCCTCTGGTGTAAATCTGCATGTCTCTGTGCGTCTATGTACTGGAAAGCGTGTTTGCGTCGGATATCGTGTGAGTTTGTACATGTACCTGTACGTGTGTCATTTGTTTATCCATCTCCATCCACCCTCTGTTCATATATTTGCTGTTAATTATATATTTATCTGCTCTTATTTATCTATTCCTCCATCTACTCTTCCGGCCAACATTGAATTCGTTACTCATGTACGTTGCTCTTGTTTATATCATTTGTCCGATATTAGTATATCCACGTACATATAGCCTACTGTCTTTCTTTCATCCGTCCTTCCATGTTCAGTTTGTTACATCGTGTCATAATACTAAGTGTCGCTAAACTCGACAATTAACATCATCTACACCTTTTGAAATACTGAAGGTGTTTTTATGAATCTGTCTATGGGAAATCGTACTACGAACTAAGAACTCGATGGAAAGTAATAATTTAGAAGTCCATTCTGCCTTTATTGCTGTAAAAGAAGGAATTAGACCCGTACTAATACTCATAATCCTACAATTACATGGGCTTTATAGGGCACTCCTTAAGTCCTTATGGCTCTTATCTCCTGTTGAAACGAGGCGAGCACACTATGTGACACTTGTGACGTGGGTCAGGTGGAACACCGAACTCCCACCTAAAATTCTAAACCACACAAGACGTCTCATTATTAATGACATGATTAATGAGTCAGACGACTTTCGACCTTGTGACATTCAGATCCGGGATGTGTAAAGATGCGCTTTAGTCTTTAGATATGTCATTGTCATTTATAGTATTATCCTTGCAATGTTAAATATTAATAGGAAAATATCTAAATTTTATTTCGTCTTTTGTGTAATAGGTTTTACACATCAATAAACGTAAGCAATTAATTCCATTAGTCACCACATCGACATAATAACTGCGTATAGAATATTACGCTCAACTTTATGATATTTAGTTCCTGTCTATGCGCATGATGTGAATATATTAAGATAAAATTCACAAACGATTAGGGAAAACACGGGAATTTTACTTGAAGCAAGTGAAGCGATAGGTTTGGAAGTAAATCCCGAAAACACAATTTATGATTATGTCTCGTGACCAGAATGCTGTACGAAATGGAAACATAAAAATTGGAGATTTATCCTTCGAAGAGGTTAAAACTTCAAATATCTTGGAGCAACAGTAACAAATATAAATGACACTCGGGAGGAAATTAAACGCAGAATCAATATAGGAAGTGTCTGTTATTATTCGGTTGACAAGCTTTTGTCATCTAGTCTGCTGTCAAAAAAATCTGAAAGTTAGAATTTATAAAACAGTTATATTACCGGTTGTTCTGTATGGTTGCGAAAATTGGACTCTCACTTTGAGAGAGGAACAGAGACTAAGGGTATTTGAGAATAAGGTTCTTAGGAAAATATTTGGGGCTAAGAGGGATGAAGTTACAGGAGAATGGAGAAAGTTACACAACGCAGAAGAGCACGTATTGTTTTCTTCACCTGACATAATTAGGAACATTAAATCCAGACTTTTGAGATGGGCAGGGCATGTAGCACGTATGGGCGAATCCAGAAATGTATATAGAGTGTTATTTGGGAGACCGGAGGGAAAAAGATCTTTGGGGAGACCGAGACGTAGATGGCAGGATAATATTAAAATGGACTTGAGCGAGGTAGGATATGATGATAGAGACTGAAATAATCTTGCTCAGGATAGGGACCAATGGCGGGCTTATGTGAGCGCGGCAATGAACTTCCGTGTTCCTTAAAAGCCAGTGAGTAAGTAAGTAAGTAATAATAATAAAAATAACATTATTATTATTATTATTATTATTATTATTATTATTATTATTATTATTATTATTATTATTATTATTATTATGTTACTACCTGGACATTACGATGAGTTAATCTTCTCAGAAGAATATTGGACAAAATTTTGTGCGATGTCAACAAAAGTGATATTCCTCGAACGTTACTCA
Organism: Periplaneta americana; assembly: GCF_040183065.1. Taxonomy (NCBI): domain Eukaryota; kingdom Metazoa; phylum Arthropoda; class Insecta; order Blattodea; family Blattidae; genus Periplaneta; species Periplaneta americana. The sequence continues at coordinate 103,531,249 of NC_091124.1, forward strand.
GTTAGTATTGTCCCCCTTCTTAAAGATAGGTACGATTATGGACTCCTTCCATTGTGGTACAATTTCCTTTTCCCAAATAGCAAGTACAAGCTCATAAATTTCGTTAGATAATGCACTTCCACCCTCTCGTATTAATTGTGCTGGAATTTGATCGATACCTGGAGACTTATAATTTTTCAGCCTTTTTATCGCAATTTCGACTTCAGAAAGTATGGGTACGGGTATAAATGGCTCAGCAGTTTGTATTTCAAATTCGTCCCTATCATTTCTATTTGGCTTATATATATTTAGTAATTGCCCAAAATAATTTTTCCATCTGTTGAGGATTGAATGAGAGTCTGCAAGCAAGTCACCATTCTCATCCTTGATCACGTTTACCCTTGCCTTATATCCATTCTTAAATTTCTTTATGCCCTTATATAAATCTCTAATGTTTTTTTTTTACAATTTGTTTCTACCTCATTCAGTTTTTCCTTCAAGTAATCTCTCTTTTTATTCCTAAGTGTACGATTTGCTTCCCGTCTTTTATTGAAATAATTATCTCTATCCGCCTCCATAATAATAATAATAATAATAATAATAATAATAATAATAATAATAATAATAATAATATTAGTAATAAATTATTAATTGATATTAATTGTTTATTATTATTATTATTATTATTATTATTATTATTATTATTATTATTTGTTATCATGACAAAATACAAAACACTATAAAAGGCGAATTCTTTATCAATTTTCTTTTTCACTTGAAATATTCCCCCGGTACCCTACGAGTGAATTAATATTACGGAGATGTACCAGGTAAATCGGATGTCCGGTAATGCTATACTCAAATCACAGAAGGTACAAAATGTAAACGTCAAGGACGATCGTTGCGGCATTGCTGTATGAACAAGGGCATAAGCAGTGATGATACTAAACAGATGTTAGGTCTAATATTCAGTTAAGACAAGACTGTCTTCAGCGCAATATCGACAATTGGATGTTTTAACATCATATTGTCAGAATGAATAAGGCGATATTTTCTGCTCGTCGCATAGTCAGTCTTCATAGCAGCGTAGTTTGCTAGGTCCCCCCCCCCCAGTGTTGGATCCGAAACGGGTCCTCCCATTTAGGCTTGTTTTGGCCTATTGTGTACCGTATAATGTTATGATTGTCTATCTTCGATAGGTGGACATGGTAACATTCGTGAATTCGACGCTGATAGGTGGGCCATCCTCCCTCAGCTTTGGCAAAGCCAAGTAACTTACTCATATGGGTACTCTGATAAGCCCCAGGGTCGGAGTCCGAAGCCCTTCCTATGTCAGCAGAAGAATTTCGTACTACTCTCAAGATTTCAACCCAGCATATGTTTAACTAAGACGAAATGAGGGGAAGGCGAAAATTTCTGTAGGTGTTATAGGGGGGAAACGGGTGTATCCCGAGATAACGCTCTGCTATGTCCACCACGAATTCCATTACAACATATCCGTGTCGGTATAGTGTAAAATTTCAATCGTTAAAGAGTTTATTAAATGAATAATGATTTGAGATTTTCACGGTGTTGAGTCATGTACGATGTGCCTATTTGTTATTGGGTTATTGGGTTTGCTTACTGTATTGTAAATGTCAAAATTAAAAACAAAAATGGAATATATGGTTACATTGGTGATGTAAGGAAGACAGGAAAATCAGAAATACAGCAAGGAATCGTACCAAATTTCTACTTTTCCATCTGAAATATTCTGGGGGTCGCTTTTGTGAACATTTATGAAGTAAGCTAAGCTGCGATTAGACTGTGCTTACCTATTACACAAATTTATATCACAAAGATGTCAAACTTATTTTACTATATATATGATTACATGACCTAACATCAAAATATAAAGGCCTATCTTGAAATGATAACTTTCAATGCATACAGACATGGACAAAAATATTCATACAAAGAGTAAAAAACAACCTTTTGTGCATTTGTACAAAAATATTTAAGATTGCACAAATTTCCGCAAAAAATTATAGTATTTACATCAATGTATAGCTAATATACACTAAAATTTCAAATGAAATTACATGAAAACACAAAATAAGAATTCACATTCTCAGTGCACGATAATATATGGCTGGACGTAAGTAATCATACACCTTCAAAGAACAGTAAAAAATAAGGAAAAATAGTACTGTTGACTTGGTTTTAATAGTGAGTTTGCATGCCTTTACTACCTAATCTCTCTTAACCTATTTGGAATTGAATGCACGAGCTTCTGTTTTATTTCTGATACAAATTTTCTCCATTTCTTTTGCAGAAGGTGTTTTAATTGCAACTTTCTTGTTACATGATGTTTTCTCACCCTGAAATCAAACTCACTTCACAGATGCTCTATAAGATTGGTATCCGGAGATTCTGGAGGCGTTTTTAATATGTAGGGAATTTTGCAAAGTAACCACAGATTAACAATGCCCGCCGTATGTTTGGGGTCATTGCCTTAAAGGTAGAAATCATACCAAGATTCAATTTTTCTGCGCTTTTTTAAGATTTTCTTTTAAGATGTTAAAATACTGAAATTTATCCATATTTCCCCGCTATGAAAACTAACTCCACTACATCTGAAGTGGTCATACATCCCATACCATAACGCCACCACCCCCATGCTTCACAGTAGATAGAGGTTCTTCTTTGTACTCCATATTAGTTTGTCTCCGAACCAAAATAAGTCCATCATTGTAACAAATATTAAATTTGCTTTCATCGGTAAACATTACCTTCCCCCAAAACTCGTTATATTTTTCTACATACTCTTTTACAAATTGTAACCTCTTGTTTCTCTTTATTTTGCTTATGTAAAGTTTCTTTCTTGGTGCCCTAGCTTCATTCTTAGCACGATGAAGGGCCCGTCTTATTGTTCGTGAAGTTACTGGATTGTTAAAATATTCTTCTACTTGAGCTGCTATTTCATATATTCTGTTTTAGAGTTTTCTTAAATAAGTTTATTACATACCTCTCTTCTCTTGAGGAAAGTTTCTGTGGACATCCACTTCTTCGGTTACTTACCAACACTATTTTACCTTTGAACCTATTTATTATGCTTTTTATATTGGATCGGCTTCTTCCAAAGGTTTTTGCTATCTCGGAATATTATTTTTCTTTATTGTGAATTGAGAGAATTATTCGCTCTCCTGAATAGACGTTCTCTTACTTTTTCTCCTCATTTCGACAGAGAAGTCTCTCTCCAGGCAGTAAGACCTTCTCTATGAGCATGTAGTATTCAACTGAGACAACTGCGTAGGGGTGGATATACTTCACTAGTTAATTTATCCGTTTTAACTCACACTGTACGAATACTTCTGTCCGGCCATAAATCGCTGTAAACAAATACAAGTTCGTCTTATAACTTTATTGTGTAATGTAGAAAAAGTATTGTATCACATTTATATAATTCATATCCTGATAGTATATTTTACTATAAAATATATTGATAATAAACACGATTGTGTGAGATAATATATATTAAACTTGAATCATGACTGTGTATGAATACTTTCGTCTATATCTACATCAATTTCACTCCGAAATTCTAATCTTTCATACATTGATTCTTAGGGTTTATTTGAATGTAAAAAAGTGATTATTATTATTACGTCATCCATGGATACTGAAATTAACCACACAGGAAGAGATAAGAACTGAATGGATTGTGTACAGTACTGAAGTGACTAAATTCTGGCGCAGTTGACTGATGATTTATTTTAATTTGGACCGCCCATCATATAAACACTGCGTTTGTATTTGCGGGAATCCTGCTGTGATGAAATAACATTCGAATCGTGGATGTAGTTTAATGCATTCAATCGAGCGATATTGACTTGGTGGCTCATAAAAATAAATGTCTATTTGTTGCACACGAACGCTCGGCACCCCCGTTACATACCAGATAACTGCAAACAAACATGCGTGCTCCCTTCTCGAAAGTTATTGGACCTGATCGATGCCAATAAGAACGCTACGAATATTACAAAAATGTATTTATGAAATAAAATAATGTTATACATAAGTAATATAATCAAGTAGATTCTATGCACATGATATCACACATGTACAGTCTCAGAAAGGAAAAATGGCCCGTCTCTTCAAGGTCCTTAAAGAGCATGATACACCACAAGGATTTAACAATGGTTCTCAACCTAGTGTTGTTTGAATAGTTTTTCAGAAAGATGTATCACAACTAATCCAAAAATCACGAAATTAATCTTAATATAAAATCAAATTAATGTGTAAGAGTCATTATTAAACAAAATTGATGCAATAACGACAACACCGATTATGACAATTATTCTGATAGCTCTGCTTGCGTGTTTGATCGCATACTACGTAGTTCAGATTTCATATACCGTCAAGAAAAGAGTTTCTTTAATTAGTTATGGGGGTGTTAATTTCGTTTATCATTAGTCTATTTTACTGCACTACAACTTATCAATTTCCATCGCATCTTCTCAAATGCCTTAGTCGCAATGCCTTCTAGATTTATACCAGACAAGAATATAAGTTGTATGACGTCACTCAAATGGTCGGGGTTTCTCCATTTGAGTATACATATATTTCAGTTAGGCCTACACTATTACGAATCAGTGATCAGTTTTATATAGTGTAGCTTGTGCATAAGCTACATTTGAATGGTGAATTGTTAAAAGGGCATCAATCATTAATTTGGATATTTTGAGTTTGTGTGATATTTACAATCTGCATTAATAGAGCTATATTATACTGCGTTGAAGTGATATGAGTCAGTGCATTCATGTGCGTGTGACAGGAGATCGAATATTATACATTTTGTTAAAACGTCAACACTCTTTAACAAAATACTATTGACAACATTGATTGCAGGTTCAGCTCTTTACCGCTTACTTTCTTCGACACTACATTGAGGTGTTGTGGTCGGCACCATGCTCTGACCACCTTTTACCCCCGGGAAAGACCCGGTACTCAATTTGATAGGAGAGTGAGTGAACCTCGGGGTGTTCTGGAAGCTTAACAACGATCAAATCCCGGCTTCGAACCTGGAACCTTCCAGTCCGTAGCCAATTGCTCTACCAACAAATTTTAGATTTCAAAGAATGGTGGAGAAACCACTATAAAAGAAGAACAATTTCAGAAAAAAGTAAACGTAAACCGAGAGAGAAAAGAGTAGTGTTTGAATTTTGTGACCTATACAATTTTGTTATCGCCATGAAAAGAAAGGTTGCATTAGAGTTTTCACAAGCCTTAAGTTGTATAATTAAGTTCAGAATCAAAATATTAGTTTAATTTCCACTGAGAACGTTAAACGGAAGTTTGGAAAAGACTAACACTATGAAAACAATAATATTTTGTGCTCACAACCAAATTTAAAGAGTTCCCCCCCCCCCCCAAAAAAAAAAAACTTTACTCACTGTGACTGATGCCGTTTTAACATTTCACTATTCATTTACTTGTGACATAATAAGTTACAGGAATAATAAATAAAACTTTATTATTTTAATGCGTTGAGAGTTTATATAATCTGTTTGCATCAACATTTTAAGTATAGAATGAAAGCTATTTTGAGATTTTAATAAAGAACGATTTGTATTGTGATTTTAATTTATCACATCTACCTTCCTTACTTGTACAAAGAAATTTCACATCAGTACCTCCTATGAAATTGGTCTATGCCTAAATACGGTTATATTACTATCCCTGGTAGATAGTAGAATACAACCCAGTATAGTATAGTAATAAACAAATGAATAGAATTAAAATATAGGCAAATTGCATGTATAGGTTATCATACATTATGCTTAATTATTATAATGTATAGTTGTGACAAAATTCAAAATTATAAATCACGATGGATATAACAAGTGAACAGAATGCCACGCAATAGATTGCCTAGATTACTTAAAAATTACATACCATCAGGCACAAGCAACCAAGGAAGTCCATTGAAGAGATTCCTGATTTGAGATCGGAAGTGGTTAATAGTGGCCTGACTCCCTGAAAGCTACATGATGATGATACTGATGATGATGATGATGATGATGATTGCGATTATAGGAATATAAATCAAATAAAGTAAACATAACCTATGATTTCAATATGACATCATAGAAATGTAATTTCAAAGCATTGGAGAACATTAAAATTAGACAAAGACTTCGTAGTGCGTCAATTGGCATACAGCAAATAGCATACTGACACACTACATATAGATACATTTCACTTCCACTTAGTGATGAACTGATACACGATTTATTTGGTGTAAGAGAAATTTGGTATACGACTATAGTTATATAATTTATAAAATGTATACAATTTAAGTTGTTAAATTTTATATAACAGAATTCACTCTCATATTTAAGTACAAAGTCACTGTCAAAGCTACTTCAGGCAATTTACAAATTAAAATTATAACCACATGTTCTTAGATAATCTCTGATCCTTTTCTCTTCTTTTTTCTGCTGATCTCATCTTTTTAGGATATATTGGAGCCTTCAGCATCCAAATCTCTTATCGATTGCGCCATGTCTTGCTGTTCTTTCTCTATAACACATAGTAGGGAATAGATAGCAGGATGCCGTTTACCTACCACCAATTGGAAACGGTTATGCCAACCTTCCACAAGATTGGCAGTACGGTGTTCGTTGTTTAATGCAGCTTCAAATTGTTTCCATATTGCTGGAGGATATCTCGGTTCAGCTGCTCTCCTTCTTCCTCTTGCTGCTCTTCCGTGTACATAATTAACATCGAAATAATCTGGCATATCAATCAATGTGTCCGGAATATTGCCATATGAGGCATCAAAGGCTCGACATACATCTGCTGTTGGTACAAAAGCCAAACTTAATAATGAATGAATACTACTTTTCACTCTTCTGTCATAAGGGTCGCTGTAAATCCTTTGAAGGCCATATTTTGCAAAGCGCAATACACCGATTGCCCAATGTGAAAAAAACATAGTCTGATGTTTGCCTGAGTGAACACAGTTCTCACAGAATTTATTATAGCGTTTTCGAAGTCACTTATAAAAGTGCTTGGTTGTAGATTGATGTTGACATTTCTGGAGAAATTAACAATTTCTTGTGTACAAAGGTCTTTCTGTTTGACGTAAGTAGCGCGTACACAAAGGCGAAAGTATTTTCTCTTTATATTTCGTGAACAGCGAATACTTGTATCATTATGGGTGGTGAGACCTTGAACGTGCCATCAACCAGCCACACAGTGCATTGACTCAAGTGGTACAGATCATTATTAGTTGCAAAGATAATTTTAGAATTTCCTGCGTGGTTCAAATTATCAAATGCATGAAGCCTATCACCCCTCACACTAACCTTGAAACTGTTGTAAATTTCAGTCAACTGTTCCAATGTTCTCGGATTAGGAGGGAAAAGTGCTTGGCGTCGTCGTAGGATCAAAGTGCGACGAATTGTAATTCTCTCTGGCATATAGGGTAGTATATCATAATCTACATCTTCATAATGTTGGCTTATTATTCTAATAGGTGGCTCTTCGGGATGAGCAGATTCGCCTCTTTTTATGGCCACTATTTTCTTTTTTAATGTTACCACTGATTTGGAGCATGGTTGTGTTCTGTGTGCTCAACAACTGAAGGATTGTCATTATTCCCAGTAACCGCTTTCCTTGGCATCCTTCTTTCTTCACACGCAACCGATAAGTTCTACTACTGTTTTCATTTTTTCTCTGTTTATGAATAAAATCCTTCGTACGAAAGATGCAAACCATTTCTATTTGTGGGGATCTATTGTCATGCCATCATAAATAGCTACTTTTACATTGAAATTGGAAAACGAGAATACACAAAACAAAATTATGGAACAAGTTTCCTGGAAATAATAACAATTCATAGTTTTGTATTATGTAGTGAAACGTTCAAAATATGCAAAGGGACAATATGTCAAATTATAGCCTATAGGCAAAGTAGGTGTAAGCAAGATGTACTGTATGTCAGTTCGAACGTAGGCCTATACCACAAAACAGTAGGTAAATTTTTTAGTATGTAAAAAAATGTTATATCAAATTGTAGTATGCGAAACGGAGTATGTCAAACGACACACAATCCAATGAGTTATATTACATAAGTGCTTAATTTAGACTGAACACATTAAGCATTCTAGATCTTTTTCCAAAATTTACATATTTTTTTTTAAAACAATGATCAATACTATCTTTTGAAATTAAAAAAAATCATCTCCCAAACTCTTAAAGATTGCCTGCAGATTATACAATTTCATTTATACTACTCAGAAGATCTTAATTAAGGAAATGCTATATGCTAATTTTAACTAAAATCTTCTACTTATAAGTTTAATTTTACGATTGTCATTTAAGATATTATTTTATCATTGATATCAACGGTGCTTAATTACTCGCATTACAATTTATTAATTTTTTAATATTAATTTCAGGAATCTCGTGATCATACTTAATTAATACTGGACGATTTATTTTTCTTTAAATCTCTCTCTCTCTCTCTGTGTCTATAATTTATTGGTTTGTGTGAAGATTGCTCAACAATAATGTTTACTTTCACTTCGAAATATTTAATCATATATTAAATAGGAGTAACGAGATAGTGAAGGAGAAAATGTTGAGCAATTTAAATGGTTTAAAATGATTAATAGATTACAAAGGAATGAAAATCATATGGGTGCAGGAAGAATATAAAAAAGTTGACAAGATGAAAGAAATAATGGGACTAGAGTGATGGAGATTGGGAATTTGGAGGTTAAAAATTAAAGGGAAGATGTAGAAAAAGATATAATATGTCCTTTATGTAATAAAAAAGAAGACGCGTTACACATTTTATTATCTTGCCCAGAAAATGAAAGCACGAGAAAAATATTTATTCAGGAATCAATACTAAACCTAATGTAGAACTGGCATGTAGGAAATTATATACAACAGTAAACGGAAGAAAATTGAGAGAACTCGGGAATTTTTATTACATAGTGAAGAAAAAATAGCAAGGTAAAACTAAGGTATAAATATAGATACTGTATATAAGAAATTAATTAAAGGGAAGGGGTTTATGTTAGGAAATAACTAGAATGATTGTACGTAGTATAAAATATATAGTAATTGTTATTAATATTAAAATGTAATTAAGGGTGGTTCCCTGGATAGCAGAAATGTAACAGGACGATCATTAACTGTACATAATTTTGATGACAGTACATAAATGTACATATACATAATTATATATTAATGCAGTGGCCTGCAATATTTGAATTGATGTGCTATCACATTTACATTCAATATGGAAACATAACGTAAATCTAGATGCTCTAGTAATAGAGCTTTGGGGTTACCGTATTTCAGTACACTGCAGATCAGCTATTGTTTAGTCAACTGTACGAAGACAGGTTTGATCCTCATAAGTGAACACCAATAAGGCATCACTCATAAAACAACTACGCCAGGAGATAATGGGTTAGGGTGGCCAGTTTCTTTCCCCCTCCATTGCATACATCGCTGACTAGTAGGTCTAATATATAGTATTATACCAATCAGACTTCAGATTATAGTACAGAAAGAAAGAAATAAATAAATTTGAAGTATAGACAAATTGCATTTACAGGTTACCGTACATAACGTTATGTTTCATTATGTTTGTTGTTGTCAAGTCAACTGTCCGAAGACAGGTTAGCATACATCGCTACATCGCTGACTAGTAACATAAGAAATTTATTTAGTCAAAATACGAAAATATAAAATAAACACTTCTTTGTTTGAGTAACATTATTTCACTAATCACACTTCAGATATACAGAAATAATTGTTCTTTCTGTGACGTATATCGTCAAGTGAAATGTTCTGCCGTACATAAGTCAGAAACTTAGTCAGAAGTGACTATAATAATCAAATAGTTTACTACTACAATAGTGGAAAGTAACGATTATTAACACGCATGTGGTTAGCAACAGCGGTGCTAATGTCATGAGAACAAATACATAGACTATATTTAAACTTGGACAGAAATGTTAGTTTGATATTTAAGGGCCGTATTCATAGACATTTTTAGCGCGGGCTTTCAGTGGATGATCAGCGTTTTTCGTATTCATAAACCAGAGTTAGCGATAGGAGGATATGATTTGAATTCTGTACAAGTAACCAGTGGATAGCCGGGGCTACCTTAGTACGCTCGTAGCGCGTGCTGCGAAATGTCTATGAATAGCACCCTTAGAAACGTAGTAAGTAGTCCGCTTCCTTGGTCCCGAGGTAGCATACTGGAATCCTGAGCAAGGTGGCACGGGTTCGATTCTCGGTAGTGAAGTCTGGGGAATTTAATTCTAGTTGTCTATCCATTGTCCCAGTGTGTGTGTTGTCTCGCAGTGGCCGAAGGTATCCTGACCCAGTAAACGGGGGAGTCCTACAGTATGTGCGTGTGTTCAGTAGAGTTGTGGGTCTAGGCACAATAAGCCTCAGGTTATGGTGACGAAATTAATTTTAAAAACTTAATAAGCAAGTCCAAAACTTTTTCTTTTTATTTTTGTACCCTTGCCTTCTATATGAATTGTAAAATAAAACTGGAATTCTAATGAGAAAATGAGCAGCAGAGAAAATTACTAGAAAAGTAAATAAAGACTATCCAGTCATTTGAAAGAAATCATTTTGTTCATTAGTTAATTTGTACAATCAATTTACATTACATTCACATAGGCCAATATATTATCTGTGTGTTATCTTCTTTAATTTTACATTTTTGCAGCTTTTGATACCAAAAAATGATTTTTTTTTTGTATGTGCGTTTATAAGGACACTGAAATACCTGTCTACGAGCGATCTCATACAGATACACCTTTCACATTCACACTGCATTTTAGAAAGCAATTAGTTTGAATAATTTCAAGGAAAAATTGTTCCGGGGCCGGGAATCGGTCCTGGGACTCTTCGCTTAATGCACGAATGCTCTCCCGACTGAGCTACCCCAGGAACTATACACGACACCGTCACAATTTTTCCCTTATATCCACACAACTCAAATGGGCTGACAAGACGCCAGAACCCAAATTTGAGTGCACAGAAATGCTATTCAGAACAGCTATTGTTTAGTCAACTTATTACAACATAAATTCTCTCGTAACCGGTATCTAAATAACCGGAAATACCAAAACAACGGCACTTTTGGCTGTACAAAAAAAAAAGTTCAAATATATCAGATTGTCACAGACTAGGCCGTCAGTTTTGCCACATTAGGAAGTTCGCACGAACTTTCATTTTCAGTGAATATTCGAACCTAAAATCTGTGTATTATTTGTGTTGTGTGATGTGTTTTAATAAAGAAAATTCACACAGTTTTTATGCTCATTAAGTTACGTTCGGGCCGTCAGTATTGCCACATTAGGAACTTCACACAAACTTTCGTTTTCAGTGAATATACTAACCTAAAATTAGTGCATCATTTGTGTTGTGTGATGTGTTTTAATAAAGAAATTCCACACAGTTTTTATGTTTCGTTAGTCATGTTCGGGTCGTTAGTGTTGTCACATTAGGAAGCTCTGACGAATTTTAATTTTCAATGAATATACTAACCTAAAATTAGTGCATCATTTGTGTTGTGTGATGTGTTTTAATAAAGAAAATTCACACAGTTTTTATGCTTATTAAGTTACGTTCGGGCCGTCAGTGTTGCCATATTAGGAACTTCACACAAACTTTCGTTTTCAGTGAATATATTAACCTAAAATTAGTGCATCATTTGTGTTGTGTGATGTATTTTAATAAAGAAATTCCACACAGTTTTTAAGTTTAGTTAGTTATGTTCGGGTCGTCAGTGTTGTCACATTAGGAAGTTCTCACGAATTTTCATTTTCAATGAATATACTAACCTAAAATTTGTGCATCATTTGTGTTGTGCGATGTGTTTTAATAAAGAAAGTCCACACAGTTTTTATGTTTAGTTAGTTATGTTCGGGTCGTCAGTGTTGCCACATTAGGAAGTTCGCACAAACTTTCATTTTCAGTGAATATTCCACCTAGAATTAGTGTATTATTTGTGTTGTGTGATGTGTTTTAATAAAGAAATTCCACACAGTTTTTATGTTTAGTTATGTTCGGGTCGTCAGTGTTGTCACATTAGGAAGTTCTCACGAATTTTCATTTTCAGTGAATATACTAACCTAAAATTAGTGCATCATTTGTGTTGTGTGATGTGTTTTAATAAAGAAAGTCCACACAGTTTTTATGTTTAGTTAGTTATGTTCGAGTCGTCAGTGTTGCCACATTAGGAAGTTCGCACGAACTTTCATTTTCAGTGAATATTCCACCTAGAATTAGTGTATTATTTGTGTTGTGTGATGTGTTTTAATAAGGAAAATACACACATCTTTATTTTTACTCAGTTTTGAGCAAGTGGTAGAGAAATTAGCTTCATACGGTTGCAGTTTCAACATTTGGCACTATGAAATAAGAACTTTTTTTTTTACAAATCGATATTTATTCAATTATCCGACAAAATCTCGTATCCGGAACTAGCCCGGTCCCTTTGGTGTCTGTTAAGAGGAATTCTACTCTGTATGCTCCATTCTTCTCCATATCCATATTTCCAAAGCTCCTAGTTGTTTCTCTTCACTTCGTCGTAATCTCCATGTTTCTGCCCCTTACAAAGCATTTTACTTGTCTCTTCCTTTAAATGGGATGAGTTTCAGAAGACTGTAATACCCTGCATGGAGTACACAGAGTTCGTTGGAAATTTCAGGTTGTTTTAATTCAGGCTTGGAAAAATATTCTACAAGAAAATATTGATCATCTCATTTCGAGCACGTCGAGGCGATGTCAAACATGTTAAACACTCGAGGAGGACAAAAATAACAACTTTGATTCTTTTAAATCTGTGCGATGTATTTCATTATTTAATATTGAAATCTTTCCTCCAATTTACTGGACTTGCAACAACTTCAGTTGTTTAGTTTTGAACGCTACGATATAAAAACAAAATAAAATTGATTTTTTTGTTAAACAAATTTGCATAAGTATAATATCAATACTGTTATAAATTATAAAATGAAAGAATGAGATAGATTAAAGCGTTCCATTTGGGAAGTGACTTTTGTGTCACATATCTACAAATAAACATTAAGGTACAGAAAAGACAGAAACGAAAGTAAATAGCCTGAACCATGTAGTTTACCTTATATAATAAATAAATAAAGGTCCTATATCAATAATAAATATGTACTCGGTACTGATTAAAAATTGAATGAACCTTCTGAATGCTTTATACAAGCAAGAATCAATAGTGAAACTCCAGTCGCTTTAGAATGTAATTCACGGCAGAAAGGCTTGTTTTGCATGCATGTGATCTGCATCGGATTATTTATATATTGGTACGCAGTGTCCGTTGGGAAGCGATAACATATTGTTGGGAATTCAAAATGACGCACTTCCATATAAAGATTATAATCAACATGCCTGTGTACAGCTTTGTCCGAGATTACACTCGTTCGTCTCACACTGCGAGGGAGTAGGATTAGTGGACCGTGAGTCGATAATACCTCTAGCCAATTCATCTCACCAAATGATTGAGCTGCCCCCGGATTAACTCGTCAATATTTTTGACCTGTCTCTCGTTGCTTCCAGTCATTAAACTAATAACGTTACAATACAGAGTGTGATTAGTTGTTACGAACGTAGGGCATCTGAGATAGGAGAGAGCTGATCATGGCACACCGTTCCTTCTTTCGGCTAATCAGGTCCGGATTCCAGGATTCATTTCGATAATCGGAATTTAAATACAGGCAACCCCGGATATAGTGAACCTCTGCGGACTTGCATATTTCGTTCACTATATCCGAGGTTTCACTAAATCCAAAGTTTCTCTCTCCTAACCTTAAATGACAGGTATGAATTAAATTGTGAAGAAGGAAATAAAATACTATACAGTAATTAAAATATTTCGTTCTTGTGGAATGGATTACACTGTATTCTATATACTGCTACTCATAGTTGATTTACTTAAACTATGCTGTAGCCTAACGTCCGCTTGTGAAAGACCACGTTCAGTGTCACTTATAATATTTACCTTATCTTCCAAAGAAAACACTTTACGCTTAGACATTTTTATATATAACATTCACTGTTTGAACATTAGAAACAGATTGATTAGGTAGAAATGACAAACGCTGTTATGGTCTGACTGCGTACTCAGCCTTGGAATTTCCCTGGTCACTTAATGGAAACTGGGAGGGGATTGAGTTTGAAAGCCAACGGAATCTTACCTTTATTTATGCTCTGGGCATAATGTCCGTCCCCTTTTAATAAAATAAAGCAATTTCATTTTCTGTTGTTTCGATGCTATCCGTCGTAATGGAAATGTTTCTGAGAACAAATGGCAACCCTTTGACGGTAGAGGATTAGAAATAACAGTAGAGTAGTGTGCCTGAGAACAGAATGGCAACTCTTTGTCTATGGAGTGAGGCAAGGTCGTCACGCGTTGCCTAGATTTACAGTAGGCCTATAGTTCATTATTTAGCAATCATTATTCCTACCATTGTCCTTTGATTAAAGGAGTAAGAAACTTGCAACGTTGTTCTCCACACATTCTTTCAATTGTATATAAGGTCTTACTTCAAATAAGAATTTGTCAGGATACAACTCTTGTAACTTCAATTTTTAAGGTTGCTTGTTGTTGTTTAGTCAAATGTCCGGGAACAGATCCGAACCTCGTAAGTGATACCAAGAAGGCACCACTTATTAAGCAACTAGGAGGAGGTAATGACATAGGATGGCCAGGTCCTTTCCCCATCCACTTGTCATAAAGATGTCATAGAACTGTTCAGCAATGCGTCTGTCAAAACTGGATGACTGTATATCGACGAACTGAAAATCACGCGAAACTTTTTCCTTCATAATTTTCACAATAACGTAGGGATTGTAACCGATGCGGTCTGTGAGCCATAGCAGTACTGCACATTTGTGTAAATACTGCTGTCTGAAGAGAGTCTAGCATATACAGATCTACCATGACCTACCATAATTGCAACGGCACCAGAGCATTCTAATATTGGAAATGTTAAATATTATGTTTTATTTAACGACGCTCACAACTGCAGAGGTTATCGTAAATCTACTGACATGAGCCTGTCGCATTCAAGCACAATTAAATGCCATCGACCCGGCCCGGGATCGAACCCGCAACCTTGGGCATAGAAGGCCAGCGCTATACCAACTCGCAAACCAGGTCGACCTAATATTGGAAGTTCAAGACAATCCGTATAACTTATAAAGGCGTCACACCGTACATTGTTAATTGACGAATTGCTTAAGTATCGGGCTTACAGTACACAAAACGTGAACAATTAAAACAAATTAATGTCTTACATACGATTGCGATACGTAATACGCAAATATGGTCTTTTCCTACCAATTTTTACCTTCTGTGATAGTGTTATGTTAGGCTGATTGGAGGCGGGAATGTGACACAGTTCCCTTGTCAGAATAATATCACGTTAAATTGAGATATATGAAGATTTCACTTATTTCTTATTACTGATACAAATTATAATACTTTTCACGCGACTTATTTCACATGTCTCGTCTTCTTCGTGTAATTGTTATATTCAATAACAAATAAAATAAATAAATAAATAAATAGCGTATTATTTTAATCGTGTAAGGAAATAACTTCCACCAATTTCACGATCTGTAATAGAAGATTTGTGTCGGAAAGATAATTTATATCGTGACCTTATTAGCAACGCGAACGAAACATAGTCTTACCATCGATTATTATTATAAAATTGCCCATATATACGACACCTCACTTGATCTTAGAGGAAACTGTTGATTCGCCGAGTGTGTCGACGAGCAGTGTTGAAGCAGCTTGACCGCGACCACGCGGATGTGTTCCTCCTCTGTTTGTGGTCGAAATGCTCTGTAATTGCCTAGGAACTGCCGCTGTTTGTACTGCACGACCCCAATCAGGACGCACAAACAAATAATTACGTATTTGCCGTGTAATTGGATATCCACAACAATCGATTCTCTGTAACAATTGCTGATGACCTTAATGCGTTCTTATCACCAGCAAGCAAACATGACGATGTAATTTCCAGCCAAGTGCTGTGTCATTTAGATATGACTTTGTGGCCACTGTATGACGCACAGGGTTACCAACAAACTCTATACCAGTCTATCTACCTCATTTATCGTACGTGTTCAGATGAAATGAGATTACTACCAGAGCCGGCTCTACTGATGGTATAACACGTGCATTTGCACGGGACGGCAAGCTTTAGGGGCGGCAAGAATACTCGTAGAAATGAATAGAATGAAGAAAATAAGGAAAATGGATAAACGAAATTAGCCAACAATTATTTACTTACTTACAAATGACTTTTAAGGAACCCGGTCCCTATCCTGAACAAGATTAATCCAGTGTCTACCATCATATCCCACCTCCCTCAAATCCATTTTTGTATTACCCTTCCATCTACGTCTCGGCCTCCATGGAGATCTTTTTCCCTCCGGCCTCCCAACAGACACTCTATATCAGGGGTCGTCAGCACAGAGCACGCTGGGGCTAGTCTCTCTTGCCCGCGGAAAACGCAGTGCACTAGGGTGCACTCCGTAGCTGCTAGCGGGTATGCTCTCTATCTCTCCCTCTTGCACGACAGTGCACACGGGACAGCACCGCGTACTCTTTGCACATTTCAGCGAGTGTTGACGACCACTGCTCTATATGCATTTTTGGATTCGCTCATACGTGCCCATCTCAAACATCTGGATTTAATATTCGTAATTATGTCAGGTAAAAAATACAATGCATACAGTACATTGTGGAACTTTCTCCATTATCCTGTAACTTCATCCCTCTTAGCCCCAAATATTTTCCTCGAACACCCTTAACCTCTGTTTCTCTTCCAAAGTGAGAGTCAAAGTTTCACAATCATATACAGAACAACCGGTAATATAACTATTTTATAAATTCTAACTTTCATAATAATAATAATAATAATAATAATAATAATAATAATAATAATATGTTTAGATCGTAGTTTTTTTTTTATAAAAAGCTGATTTATTATATCCATGATGGTGTTTCCGTTCTTGACAATTTCTCGATTAGTGATGCTCGTTTCGTGTAATTGTTCCATTTTAATTCTCTTCAATCGTACAACGCAATATAAAGCTATACGAATCGATCTTTCTCTCGCTTTCTCTCATACGCAACGATGGAATCTGCAATGAAATGGCGTTTAAAAGTTAATTAATATAATAGAGCCCGGATGTTTAGGCATTTATAACAGTTAAAATAGGCAGGCAAAACAGGCAATAAAACGTAAAAAAGAGGCACAATAATCTTTGAAAACGGCATTATACATTTTATAAAGGATTATATATTTTAGCAATAAATTTAAATTATATCAACATAACTCACATATTTACTTTGTAGGTGACACATGTTGACTTATAAAATACTTTTTTTCGTGATTGTCTTTTCACAGACCTTACGCTCAATAAATATCTAATGTATATTATGATAATACGTTTTAAAGAAATAATGTTTTTTATCTCTCCTTGTTATTTTCACTACGACTTAATTCAACTTAGATTCGACCAATACAAATATACACACCGGGTGTAAATGATAAAGAGATTGAAGGGAGCAACAGAAGAAATCAAAATAAATAAAAATGATATTATGCGTTCCGTAATTAGGAGCATGCTTAATTATAAAATTGAGCTGAAAGTCTGTGTAGTTTGGCTCACCTACCGATACACACACACACACACACACACACACACACACACACACACACACACACACACACACACACAAACTGATTAGCAGCATTCCGTCCCTTAATCACAGCAGCAGAATTCCCAGACTTGCTACTGGCAGGAAACAACGATATGTAATAATATTTTTTTTATTTAATTCCAAGAAAGTGGTCCATTTCATTTAAAAACTGCAAAAGGTTAAACCTTTTCTTAATAGTCTTGTAACGATAAGATTAAAAATCAGAATCGTAAGGATAGCACTTATCGAGTAAAATAGAATTAAGGCACCCAGAAGCAAAGTGATACAAGGACATTTTTTTTAATGTGAAATAATTGTACAGTATATTCTAAATCTTTAATGTCACTTCTTCTGTTCAGAGAAAAAGTAATATAAATACAATTCCAGTCAGTGCTGTTCCCTGTTAACCTTACTTTTGTATTACAATGCATACAGAGTTTTGACTGAAAGGCAAACTAATACAAGTGCGTTGTTTACATAGTGTTGTTGCGTGTCTTCTGTTTATGACTAATTCATTTGCCATAATGAAGAGAGATACTATAGTATAACGCTGACTTTTCGAAACATCTTAGTGGAAGGCCTGCACACAATGAGCCGGATCAACTATACAGTGCTCCAATAAGGATAACTTTTGCTAAGTGTAGCAACTTGCAAGAGCTAAAGACATTCATCTCACCCATACACCACTCTTTCTTTGATGACCTAAAGCATGAGGATGGGCCTATAATAAGGACTGCAGGACGTGGACGTGGAAGAGGAAGTTCAAGAAATACTCGCAGTAGGAGGCCTACAGATGCACTTCATGACAGAAACACAGATGTTGCAGCAGAGAGAGATGTGACTTCTCCAGATGAGGCTAGTGAAGTAATGAGCAGCGACTAAGGCTGAATTTAATTGAAAATTAGAAATATTCTTAACCTTCTTCTTTCAGTTATATAGACATATATATTTTTTATAATATGGTAATATGAAAGCTCAAATGCTGCTAAGACAGGAATGTTTCAATGTTGTAAGCAATGTTCTTGTTCTTCTTTTAAATAATATACAAACACTGAAAATCGTTACACTGATATTATTTCTCCACAAAAATATTTTCGTGGCAAAATAGTACAAGTGACTTTAGGACCCTATTTTACCTAAACTGTTTTAGGACAGATAATATCTATTTAGAAGTTAAAAAAATATAGGTACCAACATATAACTTACAACTGTAAATTTACAGCTACATAGTCTTGTAATAGATTAATTAATTTTCTTTTCAGCTTCAAAGTCATTTATCTCAAAACGTATTAAACGCCACTTGTATTATTTTGCTTCAAAGGCCTCAATTAACATTTAAGGTAAAATCATATTTTTCTGAAGAAATTAGGTATTGATTTGGGATTAGGCCTAATAAGTTTATGTTGTACTCTATCCAAGGAATATGCTGTTAAAATCTGCACAGTTCCATTCTGTATAAGTTCAGAAATAATGCCTCTACATTTTTAGATCGGGGGTGATAATAAAATTGTGTGTGAACAATAATTAATCCATCCTCGAAAAGTGGCTATGAGAACATAGGTCCACTATATAATTTATAACTGTATTTAATCCGAGAGACAAAATTATGACAATGAAAATCGTTAAAGCTAATTATGATAAACAGCCAGAGTGTGTGTTTTAAACTCCACTAACATTTTAGTACAAACGTTTAAATTTCATCTGCATTATTTCAGAATGATTTAACACGTAGCTAATGGATATGAACAAACTCCATTCACTTGTTTGGAAGGATTCGTTGTACACAATTACACTGATAAAGAGAATGTTAAAAACCACTTTCACGGTTTAAGATTGCTGAAAACATATGTCCTACAGCAAATCACGAAATAGTCTTTTAGCATAACGCTACTTTATCTTTGTGCTGTATGCAATGAAAAAGTAAGAAGTTTTAGATTACTTGTAGTATTTCCTTCGAAGTTCTCCGAAATTACATAACGTACAGTTTAAGTGTTATACAGAGTGTCACAGGAGGAAAGCTCAATATTCTGGGAGATCGTACTATCGGACATTTTGTTTAAAATTTGTTTATACAGGGACATCATTTTATTTTTACTAACATTTCTGATATTAAACTGGCTATACCTTTGGATCAACGGTTGCTACCCCCTTCCACGACTGGAGTTCGATGATACTGGCGTAATATACAAACAAATCAATTTACTAGATATAGGAGGGAAGAAAAGTAGTTCATTCATTTACGTAAACTAGGAAATATCACGCTTTTGTGTTTGATAATTTTCATTAGGTTTTTGTTTAATCAAAATACAGTACAGAATTAACAATGAGTGTTTTTACTCACGAACTGATCTGTCCATGAGGACGTATTCATTATGCAGTGTATATTATACTGTCTACAGCACATTGGCGTACAATATAGAGAACGAAGTTAAATTGAAAAATAATCATAATACGGATATTTAAACACATTTCTGAAAATGGTGGCCGTTCATTTCGATACAGGCTTCAGTTCTAATGTGCATATTATCGCACTATAGACTATTGTACGTAATTCCAATTACCAGTTTCGTCCTTCGTACCAGTAACTCATGTTGAAATAATTCTGAACCTTACGTACAGTAAATTCATTCTTCACTTCTGCCCGATCCGAAAAGATAAAATTACCCAGACATGCTATCTACTGTCCGTCCAAGTGGTTTTGTCGCAGGGTCGTAGAAAGGAGGGAAATCATGTGACAGTTAATTACTTAACGAGGCCCTTTTATTTAAGTTATTTTAAAGAGTTGTATAATATTATTTAGACGTCCAATTTCTAACAGAAATTAATGTTGTCAGAAAAGAGCTAAGACAACCCAGCCACTAGCCTTTACAGAGAGGCGAATAGAAGCAGGTGGGGGAAACTAGGATGCGACGTAGGGAAATGGACTACAGTACCTGTGCGAAAATGATTCAATATTGAAAGTTCTTTCGTCACTCGAAAACGCGAACATATTTTTGGAACGTACTGTTTACTATGACCGTAAGGCATACTATGACTGTATATGCGGTCTTGGATCTGTGTGGAGGACTGTTGAACTTCATTAGTAGAAGGGGTGGGAGTGAAGTACATTCAAAAACTCAGGTACAATAAAAATTGAAGTAAAAATAAAATGATGTCCCTGTATGTGGTCTACTCTGGACGGTTGTGGAAAAAGAACTGTTTGATTGTAGAGCTATATCTGTACGGTCTCTTCAATTTGGCGATGCCGATATAGGTACAGATACGGAAATAAAATCTGGAGCTCTCTTATTGCATATTTCGCTTACAACGCACTGCGCATGTGCAGTTTAGCCTATGCTACTTGTGAACAGTCGTGCGAAATTATTGCCTACATAATATACCGGGTGGACGAGACGAAACGCCACCGAAGCTACAGAAAACTAGTCGCAGGAGTGCCACTACTTGCTTCATGATTTATGGCCCTGTTATTCTCGGACTAGGTCCCGCGCAAAGTAGCCTACATTTGAATTAGTTCGCAAGGACTAATTGAATGATTAAGAGAAATCTAGCAATATTTCATATTTTTTAACCGTTCTTGTGCGCAATAATAATGAGTCTGCCAATTTTTCTCAGACGTGTGTAACAATCGAGTGAATATTCTCAGACTACCAGATCTCGCGCAACAAAATATTGCAGAAGCAGTTTTCAGTTTTGTACTGAGTGCACAGTGTGTAAGTTGTGTCATAAGGTACAGTAGAGAACAACGCACTTTTATTTGTAATGCTTTCGCAAAAAAAATCTTCGTGTCTCAATGTCGCCGTAAGTTCTGTCTTCAATTTCCGGATTTCCCTGTGTCGGGTAAAACAACAATATACCAATTAGTAAAGAAGTTCAAAGAAACAAGTTCTGTACAAAATCAGAAGTCTCGTGTGAATAAACATGTATTAACAGAGGATAAATTGGACGAAATAGGTTTTCGGTTAGATCAAAGCCCTCACAAATCTTTGCGCCGTTTAGCACAACAAGTAAGAGTGTCTAAAAACATCTGTTCAACTCGCCACTAAACTATTAAAGTTAAAACCATACAAAACCCGTGTAGTGCAGTAGCTTTTAGCCTCTGACGACGCAGCTAGGATTCATTTTTGTAATTGATACCTTCAATCAATCCAAGAATGAGGTAAGTTTTTATGTTTTTGTCGTACTGCATGTTACTATGGCTTTGGCGTAAACTTTTTTTTTGTTTTTATCGTACCGCATATTACTATCGCGCTTTGACGGAAGGAAGGCCACTTCTACAGCTTGCGGAGGCCGCTAGACTTTCGGTTAAGCGGTGGCGTTTCGTCTCGTCCACCCGGTAGGTTGACTCCCATCAAGACGCCTCCAAATTTTAATTCCATATAATTATGTACATTCTAGATGGCAGTGAATTACCATGGAAACTTGTCTACACAGCCTGTCTTGTGTACACAACTGATTTGTTATTGTGGATTGTCATTTGAGCGCTGCAGTTGACTATTTATCGGCTGTGTTATTAGTGCTATTTATTGTGATAGCGACATTGTAGACATGGGTTCCAAGATGCCACACACGAACACAGGCGCTGTATATGCAGATGTTATGTTTATTGTTTACAGCTTCTGTGATTGTAGTTCCACTGCTGATGTAGAAGACGCGCAGACGCTTTCCTGAGAGCGTAATTCCGGATTGTACAGCGTTTGCCATAGTTTTAAATTCATTGCTTGAAACTGGTATGCTTCCCAGTGCTCATGTGCCAACTGAACGGGGTCGTCAACGGAATGTGGTCCGGCGTAGCCTTACTACTAGAATGCGACAAATTTCACCAACAAGTTTGTGGCGAACATCAAGAAGGACTGTATCTGTTTCACCTACAGTGTGTGCAAAATCTTCACAGAGAGGACAGAGTCAAGTCTCTGTGATTTTGCCACTGATTACACACCAATCGCCAATAGAATCTAGTAATTCCATCAATAATACATGTAAAAACATTTATGATCCTCAAACACAAACCACCACATTTTGTAGACTCAAATTTTCATCTACATTTTTAGATGAATGTGTGGTGTAATATATTATGTGGTATACTTATTAGTCCTGTTATTTTAGATGATCGTATGGATGACCCAAAGTGCCAGAGATTTTCGTAACGTACACTTCCAGGACTACTACACGATGTTCCTTTTACTACACGGCATGTTACATACTTTCACCATAACGGAGCCCCTTCCCATTATTAAAACCATATTGTGAGGACTCAACTAAATACCAAATTTGCTGCGCGGTGGGTTGCTCGTGGCAATAAAATTTCCTGGCCACCAAGATCTCTAGATCTCAACCTCTTGGATTTTTTGTGGGATTCATTGAAGGGTTGGTGAACGGGAGAAGAGTTTGGGACAGAAGGATATATCATATGATAGATGACATTAAGATATGTGGATCATATGAGGAGACAAAGAGGAAGGTAGAAAATAGGAAAAATTGGAGAAAGTTGGGTTTGCAGTGAAAGACCTGGCCTTAGGTAGAACACTGAATGAATGAATGAATGAATGAATGAATGAATGAATGAATGAATGAATGAATGAATGAATGAATGAATGAAGGGTGAAGTTTGCAGAAGAAATATTGCTAGCTCGCATACCGACTGCTATCGCCGACGTTAAGGGAAGTCACGACGATCTTTGACTAGAAACACGTCATTTTCAGTGTTGTCACCACGTACGATAACACCTTGCTGCCTTTTAATACTTTTTCCCGATGATTTTTATCCGATAACTGATTCTTAACTGTTTTTTTGTGCTGACTTTTAAACTGACCTCCAAATAGTCCTATCACATCAAAATCTTTCACAAATCACAAAAAACTATAATATCTAGAAACAATATTTATACAGGCAAATATATCGCGTTCACGTTTGTTAAATAGGTGTAAATCTGAGTTTGTGATAAAATTAGGATTATTAATTCAATAAAAAAGCTAGTAACATAATATTTACACTCATGTAACCTTATCTTGACCATATGAGCATCTCGCTCCACTTGAAATTTCCGATTTCTTGACTTCCTGGAAGGCGTTTCGAAGAATTGTCTCTCTTAAGTATCCAACAGTAATCAGTCATCATACTCACATTCCACTTTCCTTGTTATCTAGTTTCCATGTCTTTGATGTCCTGATGAAACTTTTCACCATATTTCTTACTAAAAGCGCCTAAGTTCTCGGGAAAGTAATTGAGGTGCGAATGTAGAAAACGAACGTTAACACTCCTATTGCAGCCCAAGGTTCTGAAGTTAACCAACATAATTTCAACCATTTCTTTGTAATTGGGGTCTTTATAGTTGCCTAAGAAATTATTTACAATCATTTCGAAGCTATCCCAAGTATTCTTTTCTTAATCACACATAACAGCGAATTGTCTAAAATTTATTTACTTATTCAGGATTGACTTTATTATAACTGAGTGAGGGAAATTTAATAATAATTTTGCAAAGCCTCTTTGTTGCCCCAATAATATATCAATAACGGCAAACGCTAGCGGTGAGAACATGAAATATTTAATTTATATCCGCATTAACCTAACAACTTACAGAGAGATTACTTCAAAATTGCAGCAAAAATTAAAAAAAAAAGATAATTAAAAATGTTAATTTTTGTACGAACACGTTTAAAAATACACAAAGATTCAGAAATTGAATTGGAATTATTTCCATATAAAATATTGAAACAGATAACTCATTAATCATTATTCCGATTAAATTCAAATTTGCTAATATTATTTCTGTTAATACAGTTAATTGACAGTAAAAATTTTAAGAAAATCTGTCAAGAAATGTGGAAGTTTGAAAATTCAGTCCCGGCGTCCCTTAACTAAAAATAAAATTGCGAATTGTGGAATATTCTGATGCGATGGGCAAAAACTAAGTAAATTTTCATAATCAGCACACTAAAGTTGATAAGAGACGCTATTTAGTTTCAATTCATAGAAAATCATGCTGTACGGTCTAATTATCGTTTTGTACAATAATTTTGATTATTTTACAATGTACGATAATGGCCGTAGGATAATTTCTTATTATACGATAATTTCATTGACGACATTTAGAATAGGAATTACTGATGTATTTCCTTTCTAGGCTGATTTGTTGTAAACGGGGTGGCAAGAATGGTTATAGTCCTTCTGCTTCATTTTTACAAAGACTGTACTTACTTACTTACTTACTTACTTACTTACTGGCTTTTAAGGAACCCGGAGGTTCATTGCCGCCCTCACATAAGCCCGCCATTGGTCCCTATCCTGAGCAAGATTAATCCAGTCTCTATC
This sequence comes from Periplaneta americana, assembly GCF_040183065.1. Classification (NCBI taxonomy): domain Eukaryota; kingdom Metazoa; phylum Arthropoda; class Insecta; order Blattodea; family Blattidae; genus Periplaneta; species Periplaneta americana. The sequence goes on from NC_091124.1 coordinate 103,556,322, forward strand.
ATCATATCCCACCTCCCTCAAGTCCATTTTAATATTATCCTCCCATTTACGTCTCGGCCTTCCCAAAGGTCTTTTTCCCTCCGGTCCCCCAACTAACACTCTATATGCATTTCTGGATTCGCCCATACGTGCTATATGTCCTGCCCATCTCAAACGTCTGGATTTAATGTTCCTAATTATGTCAGGTGAAGAATACAATGCGTGCAGTTCTGTGTTGTCTTAACTTTCTCCATTCTCCTGTAACTTCATCCCTCTTAGCCCCAAATATTTTCCTAAGCACCTTATTCTCAAACACCCTTAACCTATGTTCCTCTCTCAAAGTGAGAGTCCAAGTTTCACAACCATAAAGAACAACTGGTAATATAACTGTTTTATAAATTCTAACTTTCAGATTTTTTGACAGCAGACTGGATGATAAAAGCTTCTCAACCGAATAATAACAGGAATTTCCCATATTTATTCTGTGTTTAATTTCCTCCTGAATATCATTTATATTTGTTACTGTTGCTCCAAGATATTTGAACTTCTCCACCTCTTCAAAAGATAAATTTCCAATTTTTATATTTCCATTTCGTACAATATTCTGGTCACGAGACATAATCATATACTTTGTCTTTTCGGGATTTACTTCCAAACCTATCTCTTTACTTGCTTCCAGTAAAATTCCCGTGTTTTCCCTAATTGTTTGTGGATTTTCTCCTAACATATTCACGTCATCCGCATAGACAAGAAGCTGATGTAACCCGTTCAATTCCAAGCCCTCTCTGTTATCCTGGACTTTCCTAATGGCATACTCTAGAGCAAAGTTAAAAAGTAAAGGTGATAGTGCATCTCCTTGCTTTAGCCCGCAGTGAATTGGAAACGCAACAAAGACTGTACTGGACATAAATAATAAAACTATAGTCCCGTCGCTGTTATTTCCGGCAACCAATCACATTGCAGGTCGGCTGCATTTAAACGTGTGCGTCTTGTGATTCGCTCATGATGACTTATGCATTTCTTAAGGCTCGATAAATACTTAATACAGTCGCCCGCCATTTTGGCTCTTTCGTTGGCGATCGCAGAAAGCACACGAGGACGTTTTTTGCCGCTGAATTATTTGCTGAATTACAGTGCGTTTGATTTATTATCATAGGAGCTACGACATGATAATGTTTAACGGTGTGGCAAATAGATTCCTCGTCTGGTAGATCGACAACGAAAGAACAAATTGGCGAACGATACTACCTACCTAGACTTTATAGAGCCTTCACTTTCTAAGACGTAAGCAAAGAGTAGCAGTCACGCCGGGAATAACAGCGTTGCGACTATAGCGATTAGCGGCCCATTGTAGTCAGAGCTCGAGCGCCGATAACAATCGCTTTATAATTTATTAACAAATAGTCAGGGTCTGAAATATGATAACAATTAAATCTTAAATGATCAATGCCTCTATGGTATGCAAATCTTTTTCTATACTAAGCTGTGTTCAATTATATAAAATAAATAAAATAAAATACATTAAATAAAATTGTATTACGCAAAAAGAAAATACGGACATTTCCACATGTCTTCGCAGTACGGTACGGACATATGACAAACCTAACAAGGATCAAACGTGAGCGACTCAGTTGTCACGGTGAAAATGGTGGGATTTGTGAGCAAGTTAAGACGTTTCAGGGAAGAATTTGTTGGTGTCATTTAAAGTATAAATTACAGTTTTAACTGCACTGTTGGTGCAGTACACTACATACATATAACGCAACGATTCAATATCGATTGAAACATGACGTTAACCCTTAAAAGCCTGAATTAATTTTCGTCAAGTTTTTCGTTTATTTCGTTATAGACTAATTAAATGGATGTAATTAAACACAACAATGCTTTTGTTTTCAATTGTTGAAGCGAATATGTGGAATTACAGGGCGTTACCATATGGTAACGCTAGGTCATTATGTTGTCAAATCTTAAAGAATGAGTTGTTGCCTTATAATGACATCTTTCAAGCAATTTATTGAACTTAACTGAACTTTAGCATACAAATAATATATTCATCACTCATTCAGTGTTTTGCCCAAGGTCAGATCTTTCACTGCAAACCCAGCATTCTCCAATGTTTCCTATCTTCCGCCTTCCTGTTTGTCTTCTCGCATGATCCACATATCTTCATGTCGTCTATTATCTGATATTTTCTTCTGCTCCGAACTCTTTACCATTCACTCCCGTTCACCATTTCTTCCAGTGCATCCTTCAGTAGGCAGTATCTTCTCAGCCAGTGACCAAACCAATTCCTTTTCCTCTTCCTAATCAGTTTCAGCATCATTCTTTCTTCACCCACTCTTTCCAACACGGCTTCAATTCTTATTGTCTGTCCACTTAACACGTTCCATTCCATCATATCTTATATAATCAGATGTTCTGCGAGTGACGTCCAGAAAGTAAGTTTACCCGGAGCCGTTTACAGAAAGAAAACACAATTTCATGAAAAGATTTATTGGAACAGATACAGCAATTGTTGAACTATTTGTCAACATATTTCCCACTGGAACTGAGAGATTTGTCACACCGTGGGAACAACTTTTGTCTCACGTAGAAGTCTCCCGCATGGAATCGTAACCAGTGTGTGACAGCCGTTTGCACCTCTCTGTTGATACCATGGTAACAAAAAGTCTCAATTCAGGTGGAAATATGTTGAAAAAATAGCTCAACAATTCCTGTATCTGTTCGAATAAATCTTTCCATAAAATTGTATTTTATTTCTGCAAACGGCTCCAGGGAAACTTACTTTTTGGACACGTCTCGTAGCTCCAATATCGCTATATGTGGAAGTAGACGGTCACCCTTGCCTTTTGGGATGCTCCCCGACTTCTTCAAATCTCCCATTTGAATTCTAATTCATTCAATGGTGAGCCAGATCTTCTACTTGGCTGCTAAGCATTTTACATAGAAAAGCGAATTTTTATAATGAAAACAAAATTTGTCACATCTCTATCTTTAAAAGTCACTCTCTGGAGAAATCGATTGAACTGTTGTAACATACTGTTTTATCCACTTACGTTTCCCTAATGGCACCATTTCCACACATCGCCATGTTGACGGTATCATTCTCTTTCTATCACAGATGACTCTTCAACTTCCTCTTCTTCTATAAAAGGAATATCATCTGGTGCACCTATTCTGTCGCTATTAACAAAAATAACCCCAGCTTCAGTACTTAGTTTCCTTCCACTTAAGTTGTCGAACATGCCACCCTCTACATCTGCAGAGTTCTCGTCAGATACAAAGTTGGGCTTTGGTGGCTGTATGTAGAATGCTCTAATTTTTCGTTTTCTAATTCCAAAAGTATCTCATGCACTTTCACGCACTGTTTGTAACATACATTTTGTTACTTGTACTTTCTTGCAACTCCTCCATCTTACAGTTAGTAGCAAGAGAGCACAAAGAATGAGTGACAACATATTAGCCTAGCGTTACCATATGGTAACGTAAGAAACAATGTATTATATCCACAACAATGTTACGGATTGTAAACTTGTGCTTGATGTACATGAATACTCAATCAACAATAAATAAAATACCACAACAAACATTACAATCAAATTAATCAAAGGTACAAATAAATTATCTTACTTCTTGTTGCTCTCCAAAATTGCTGCTGAGAAAGCAACATCTAAATCGCGCAGCTGCTCTTGCCCACCTGGTATAATAAATTTGTAATTTCATAATGTAATAAGAAGGAACCAATCATGTAGCTTGGATTCACAAAGAAAAATTCCAATTAAGCATGTGTATGAAGCAAGTTATATTCCTTTCTGCACTGCGTTACCATATGGTAAAGCTAGGTTAAAATGGGTTAAAGACGGCCAATGAGATTAGCTGACAGGACGTCTCTAAATAAACGGAGGAAGAAGAAGAAGAATTTATTCGTAACCAATATTCTAGTTTAAAAGTTGCAGTGTGATCCAAAGTCAAGTGAATTGGTGGAGACAGACGTGTCTTTCGGGAAAGGAACTATTAGTGTCAATTTAATTTGTAAAATGCAATTTTATTTCTGCTTAACCAGTATTCTATTTTAAAAAGTAAGGTGTGATACAAACTCAAGTGAGTCATGGAGACAGACAGACGCTTATATTGGTGGCAATAGTAAGTTCAGTGATCTTTCAAAGTTTGCCTTGAAAGTGTATTTTCTAAAATCAATTTGACTAAAACGAAAGTTGCAACCTTCTAGTTACTGATACCGTAAATGCCTTGTTATTATTCTCACAATAAGTGTTTGTCAGTGGTGGTTGTGACAAATTTCAGCCAAGTCAAATGATCAGTCTGATGAATAATAATTCACTTTATCTTAAAAAAAAAAAATCGTCTCACTAGATGCAAACACCGAGGCAGATGAAGATGAAATTATTTTTAAGAGGAGTTTGAATATAATACAGAGTGTCCCGAATCTTTAGAGTCAAAATTATAGTACATTTGTTAGAGTACTCTAAACTGAGCTTTGTGACATAAGGAATCAGTGGTAGAAAATGGATATTTAGGACGCCACGAGATCTTGAAAGTGTATGTGAGGGACATTTCCATAAGTTACTTTAATTTTCATAACTGCCTGGCGCTTCCATGGTGATGATTGTTATTGCTTACAGTGTAGCCTATGCCTGACTATCGAAGATGAGGCATTTACTCGCCACAGGAATTTGCAGACATACATTCCATGTATGGTGTAGCAGGTTGTAGTGCCCGGAAAGCCGAAGAATTTACAGAGAAAAGTTTTGCAATAGGCGTCATCCAAATTGGAAGACATACAATACCGTGAATAGAAACTTACGAGAGACTGCTACTTTCAAGACACAGAGAGCTGGCCAGGGAGCTAAACATGTCTGTGAGTTCCTACGACCAATTCAGTTCGATCTTCGATAGTCAGGCATACAAAAATAATAAATATCACCATGAAAGCGCCAGGAAGTTGTTTGTTATGAAAGATAAAGCAGCTTACAGAAATGTCCCTAACATACACATTCGAGATCTTGTCACGGCGTCTGTAATATCCATTTCCGACCACAGGTTACTTGTCAAAATGCTCAGTTTACAGTCCGCTACCATCTGTATAATTTTGATCCTAAAGGTTGGGGACACCCAATATATAATATGTTAGTGTTTTGTGTTGTGTGCGACATCGAGTGATAAACATGTTTTGAAAAACGTTGTTTATAAACTAATGTTTGTTGTTATTCAAAACAAGCAGTAATAGGCTACATTAGTATAAGGTAATTCCGGCAGCAGATACAGGATAATTGATTGTTCTCTCTCTCTCTCTTTCATATATATGTGTATATATATACATACATATATATATATATATATATATATATATATATATAGGTCAATGTAGAGTATTCACCGGCCACAACGAATATTGTACACTATTGTCACTGTCAATGTGGCGCTATAAACCAGTTTTCAATACTTTCAACACAACCACAACACATTTAAAATCTTACTGTACCATATATAGAGAATTATTACTGCATTAACACATTTAGTATATCACGATACATGTAAAATGTAATTATTATGAAAGTCGCCATTGCTTCTTCTTCAAATTAGTAGTATTATACTATCCACATCCGCTAGTTGGAAACAGACACGATTGGCAGAGCCGGCAATACATGAAAACGAAATGATACTAAGTGTGAGGAATGTATTATGTGACAGGTTAGGTTAGGTTTGATTAGGTGTGTATTATGTGTCAGGTTAGGTTATGTTTGATTAGGTGTGTATATTATTACTATGTTGGCAACATTGAAACCTACTGTAACATTAAAGAAATATGGCAGTATTCTTCGTTCACGCACGACGATTTTCGTATATAGTAAGGTACGTATTCTGGGTGGGCTTACAGCTCTCGCAGTGATCACATCAATTATCTACTACTCAATACTTTAAATCCAAGCCATTTTCAAGGTATTTTTTATTTATTTATTAGTGGATGGGACATAAGAAAGATTCACCTATACGTATATGCACTGGAAATTAAATACAACATAGTTTTTTTTAAGTATGTAAAAGGAGAAAACCTGCCATCGAACGATCACTTTGTACAAAAGAACGATAATTTTTAAGTGTTTGCACGATAATCTTTTTACAAACGATGTGGCAACACTGGTCATTTTCTCGAACGAGTTGAAAATGTATTTAGGTGGACGGTGGAATTTTTTTTAGGTCCACTTTTAAAATACCACTTGATCAAGAAATAACAACAAATAAACATTATAAAAAATTGTTTTTACTTATAAACTTTAACATTACTCACTATACATTCAAGAAGTTCCTAGCTACCGGCGTGGCTCAGTCGGTTAAGGCGCTTGCCTGCCGGTCTGAAGTTGCGTTCGGGCGCGGGTTCGATCCCCGCTTGGGCTGATTACCTGGTTGGGTTTTTTTCCGAAGTTTTCCCCAACCGTAATGTGAATGGAATCCTCGGCCTCATCTCGCCAAATATCATCTCGCGATCACCAATCTCATCAAAGCTAAATTACCTAGTAGGTGATACGGCGTCGTTAAATAACCAACTAAAATTAAAAAAAAAAAAAAAAAAAAAGAAGTTCCTTCTCGACAATCTTCCGAATGGTAGAACTGTAACTGTCCGCTAGATATTGTATTTTAATCCTGGTATCAGGTATAGACACTCTGTAGCTGTTGGTCCAAGAGTGAGCTTAGTTAAATTGAGTTAATACTGGTATTTACAATCTCATACTGAGCTCTTCGAGAAGCGAGTGACAGTTGTAGCGGACGGCCCGTGTCTCTGTCATGAATGCTCATTAGGTAGGTAACTAACTCAGCCCTGCAACTACGTGACCGCCATGTCCGAATGCGTATGTGCAGATCCTTGCAAGTGGTTTCTTGCCTTTAGCTCCGCACACAAACTCTGTGCATTGGATGCTCTGCTCTCGTTATCTCATTATAGGTCTAATATTTACTTTTATCTCACTATTGTTGATACACAGTATATGAGTATGAGCAGCAGTTTAACCCTGTTTAATCTCCACGTCTTCTTTTTCGCACTGCTCGTATAATTATTAGTTTATAGATATCCATATATTTAGTCAAAAACAAAATCAGAGAAAACAATCCGTTGTTTTAATAAGTTGATATGTTCGGTGTTTCAGAAGAATAAACGTTGAGTTAGATTTTAAGATACTGTATATGGTTTAATATTTATTTCATCAATGCAACTTGAACAAAGAATGTTGGCCCCAAAACACATGAGTTCTATCATGATCGTATAATGAATAGGTCAAATAAAAAATAAAACCTAAACATTACAATGTGAAAGATTTAATTTACTAAATTTCAAATAGAAATTGAAACTCTTTACTTACTTACAAATGGCTTTTAAGGAACCCGGAGGTTCATTGCCGCCCTCACATAAGCCCGCCATTTGTCCCTATCCTGTCCAGTCTCTATCATCATATCCATCCTCCCTCAAATCCATTTTAATATTATCCTCCCATCTACGTCTCGGCCTCCCCAAAGGTTTTTCCCCTCTGGTCACCCAACTAACACTCTATATGCATTTCTGGATTCGCCCATACGTGCTACATGCCCTGCCCATCTCAAACGTCTGGATTTAATGTTCCTAATTATGTCAGGTGAAGATAACAATACGTTCAGTTCTGCGTTGTGTAACTTTCTTCATTCTCCTGTAACCTCATCCCTCTAAGCCCCAAATATTTTCCTAAGGACCTTATTCTCGAACACTATTAATCTCTGTTACTCTCTCAAAGTGAGAGTCCAAGTTTCACAACCATACAAAACAACCGGTAATATAACTGTTTTATAAATTCTAACTTTAAAATTTTTTGACAGCATACTAGATGACAAAAGCCTCTCAACCTAATTATAAAACGCATTTCACATATTTATTCTGCGTCTAGTTTCCTCCCGAGTGTCATTTATATTTGTTACTGTTGCTGCAAGATATTTGAAATTTTCAACCTCTTGGAAGGCTAAATCTCCAATTTTTGTTTCCATTTCGTACAATAATCTGGTCACGAGACATAATCATATACTTTGTCTATTCGGATTTACTTCGAAACCTATCCCTTTACTTGCTTCAAATAAAATTCCCGTGTTTTTCCTAATCGTTTTTTAATTTTCATCTAATATATTCACATAATCCGCATAGACAAGAAGCTGATGTAACCCGTTCAATTCCAAACCATGTCTGGTATCCTGAACCTTCCTAGTGGCATATTCTAGAGCGAAGTTATGAAGTAAAGGTGATAGTGCATCTCCTTGCTTTAACCCGCAGTGAATTGGAAAAGAATAGATAGAAATTAGCCTATACGGACTCTGCTGTAAGTTTCACTAAGACACATTTTAATTAATCGAACTAGTTGCTTGGGAATACCAAATTCAATAAGAATATTATATAAAACTTCTCTCTTAACTGAGTCATATGCCTTTTTGAAATCTATGAATAACTGATGTACTGTACCCTTACACTCCCATTTTTTCTCCAATATCTGCCGAATACAAAAAATCTGATCAATAGTCGATCTATTACGCCTAAATCCTCACTGACGATCCTCAATAATTTCATCTACGTATGGAGTTAATCTTCTCAAAAGAATATTGGACAAAATTTTGTACGACGTCAACAAAAGTGATATTTCTCGAAAGTTACCACAGTCAGTCTTTTCCCACCTTCTTAAAAATGGGTACAATTATGGACCTCTTGCATTGTTCTGGTACAATTTTCTTTTCCCAAATAGCAAGTACAAGTTTATAAATTTCGCTAGATAATGCTTCCAATTGAAACTCTTTGGTAAACAAAATTGTGGTTTAGCGTGTTTCAGAAGTGAATGTTTGTTTAATAAATCAGCGACATTGTTAAACAACAATCTCGGACTTTGTTGTCATTTTTTTAAATTGTAGTTCATCTGTATTTTGAAATGTAAGTTTTTCTAAAGTTTATTTTGTGGTTAATTTTCTCGACAGTTGAAAATTCACACATGTACGTTTTCTTGGAAACCAGGATAGCTAGAATTATAAAATTTTCACAAATTCTCAAAAGTATTACAATGATTGCTGACCTATAATTTCCAGGTTATTTGTATAAAATCTTTGCTGTACTTGATTTTATTAATGTAATTTCAGTTTTCTTAAAGATTAGTCGGTTACAATGAAATCATAACGTACTATTTTCACAATGTACACCGACTAAACAAGAGCTCAGTATTTTAAGACAATAAAGAATCAGCAGTAAAAGTTTCATATTGATATCTATAATTCTACTTGAAAAAAGTAACTTAATATGATTAATTTAACATTGTTAATATAACACCACTTTTCTCATTTCAACGTTTTATCATATACAGGATGATCCGTTTGAGTATGGATAAAATAAAAACAGCGTAAAACATTTCTACTGAACTTTATTTGTTGAAACTTTGTGCATATAACACTAAAAGATGGGAGATTCCTCAGAGCTCAACATGACCCCCATTGCGCACCATGCACAACTCATAACGTTGATGCAATTCAGCCCATGTCCGTTGTAACATAAGAGGGGTGACTTGTTGAAAAGCTTGAGAAATTTTTACTCTCAGATCATCATGTTCCTGGGTTACTGTGAATAGATAACGTCTTTAACAAAACCGCACACGAAGAAGTCAGGAGGAGCTAGATCTGGGGAGCTTGGAGGCCAAGCCAAGAAATAGCTGCTTCTCGTACTGGGTTTTGCCTGTGACCTCCTGCACGTTTATTTTGAAAACACAGAACCTGTTTCTACAAATGTTCGATACTACAACATTATGGAATCGTATTTAGGTACATTATGCACACTATAGTCACGTCGAAATTACCTTTGAACTCTTTTAACACTCTCAAATTTAGCATACCAAAGAACACATCGTGCCCGCTGTTGATTTGTAGTAGTCATTTTAATCGCCTACGATTTGCATTTGTCCTTTCAGATTATGCATTGTTGATTGTCATATATGGAAACTCCCAACTTTTAATTCTAATATAACCAGCAAGAAATTTTTCCTACTACCATAATAGCTTTATAATAATAACCAACCAAGTAACTTTTCCAAACCAGGATTCGAAACCGGGCCAACTGATTTCGCGGCCAGACGTGCTAACCGTTACTCCACAGGTGTGGACAAGTTCAGTAGAAATCGTTCCTCTGTAAGATGTATGTTCTAAGTGATGCAATAATAATTTATAATTTTAATACATTCTCCACTTTACCCAACTTAACTTGTTAACAAGATGGAACATGTTGGAATTATTAAGTGCTATACCAGACGTTTGAGATGGGCAGGGTATGTAGCACGTATGGGTGAATCCAGAGCTACATATAGAGTGTTAGTTGGGAGGACGGAGAGAAAAAGACATTCGGGGAGGCCGAGACGTAAATGGGAGGATAATTTTAAAATGGATTTGAGGGAGGTGGGATATGATGATAGAGAATGGATTAATCTTACTCAGGATAGAGACCGTTGGCAGGCTTATGTAAAGGCGGCAATGAACCTCCGGGTTCCTTAAAAGCCATGAGTAAGTAAGTTAGTAAGTAATTAAGTAAGTATACCTAAACGTTCATGTAGACTGAAAGTCACAGTGAAAATTTACATGATAGTAATTTCTCTTTCCGGTCGTTATTCGTGTACAATACAGAGTGATATTATAACCCATTATATGTGCCTATGCTTCACACCCAATAAAACATTTTCCATACTGAGGAGCAATCATGAAATTAATTTACTGAACGATGAACTGCAAGTTTTCAGATGTTCAATTTATGTCATTTTAAACACTCTGCTCATCGAATTAATTCGTTTTGTTGTTAAAATAACTGATTCGTTATCGGATCATTACATCAGAAGTTTAATACCCAATATACTAACGAGATTCTAAAGAGATCCAAACTTCTAACTGTTGCATAGGGACTGCGTTATTTCGTAACTTCGTAAACCTGAATGTATTATTTAACAAGACCTATGGGGAACAGTTGTTTACATAACACTTATGATATGTTCCCAATCAATTAATGATATTTGCTAGCACAATAGCTATGATGTGCCCTATGTCCAGTACAATGATATTTGCTAACACAACATTTCTGATATATTGTGAATGCAGTATTGATATTAGCTAACATAATGCATCTTCATGTTCCGAATCCAGAAATTATATTTGATAAAACAATAGTTGTGACATTTTCTGAATACAGTAATGAAATTACTATAGGAATACTTCTGACATGTTCCAAATGCAGTAATGAAATTTAATATACTTCTGGTATGTTCAGTAATGACATTTTTCTAACGCAATAGTTATGATATTTTCTGAATCCAGTGATGATATCTGATAGGAGAAAACAGCAATTATGGCTTGTTTACTGTCAGTGAGACGGGATTAGTAATGTATCTTGTATTGCTATGGAACAAAACTAAATAGACATTTAGAAGTTACCACTCACCAATATGCAGATGACCAATTGTTAATATCAGTCGGTGAAGATAATGTAAAAAGGTAAATAAGAAAATTAAATGAAATTTGCAATAGATTATAGAATGAGAATAAACACATCCAAAACAAAATCAATGGCCCTTCAAGGAAAATAAATAAAGATAGGCAAAATTGTGGTGAGTAATAAAATAATAGAGCAAGTGTCATCTTTTAAACTATTTAGGGAATATTATATTAAATACAGGAAATGAAGAAATAGAATAGAAATTACATAAATATAATGCAGTAAATGGAGTTATAAGAAGACATTTCAGGAAGAAAATGTTAAAAGAAACTCAAGTCAGATTACACAACATTACAGAAAAAAAAAATCCTTGATTTTACTGTGAAACATAGATCATAAATCAAAAGAGAGAAATGTGGAATACAGGCGGCTCAAATGAAATTTCTCTGATCAATTTTGTGATTTACAAGATTAGATCACCAGTGGAATGAAGATATTAGAGCAAAATTAAAAGTTAAAAATGTAATCACAGAAATAGTAGAATACAAAGAGAAGTGGAAACTACATGCAGAAAGAATTTAAAAATACCGTTATTCAAAGGCAGCTCTATCGTACAGACCTATAGGGAAGACCACAAACAAGATGGTTGGAACAGTGAACGGAAACAAAGAAGTGCTCATACTGACTGGAAGCCGTAAAACAGTGGCAAATTAAGTAATGGTCCAAATGATTACGACTATTTTTCATCCACTTTTACCAATGCAATGGAGACATTTCTGTCCATTTCTGATTAGTAATCTCACTGGTGATGAAACTGTCGCTCATAGCTCCGATGTCTTTGGGAAAAAGTCGATTGGAGGAATGTATTTTTAGTCACATTCGACATCTTTGTGGTTGATGTCTGACAACAGTTCTCGCACTAATTACTGATAATTTTCAGATTTATTATTATAAAGGAAATCATTAACGACAGAACAAAAGGCCGTCCAAGCCGCTAGTTCCTTAGCACTTAACTTTTCCTTAAAGTTTTCTAATCTGAGGGCCAATAAATATTCCCTCTTTCACTTTCACATCATTTAGCTTTGGAAAGTCCACACCTGTGGAGTAACGGTTAGCGCGTCTGGCCGCGAAACCAGGTGGCCCGGGTTAGATTCCCGGTCGGAGCAAGTTACTTGGTTGAGGATTTTTCCGGGGGTTTCCCTCAATCCAATATGAGTAAATGCAAGGTAACTTTCGGTGCTGGACCCCGGATTCATTTCACCGGCATTATCACCTTCGTCTCATTCAGACGCTAAATAACCTAAGATGTTGATAAAGCGTCGTAAAATAACCTTCTTTTTAAAAAAAAGCTTTGAAAACTGGCTTCTGAGATTAGTAAAACCTTCTCCACTCCTATCCATAGCCTTAACAAATTTCTTAGTAAGACCTAATTTTATGTGCAAAGGTTAAAGAAGGACTTTGGCTTTACCAATGGAACATACGATTTAACATTATGTTTCCTGGAATGTAAATCTCTCTGGGCGACCAGTCTTTCTGTGTGTAGTGCGACTCTGTAAGTCTACTGTCCCATAAGCAAAGAAAATAGAAATAGATCTTCTCTGTATACCCTCCTTTCAGACCTAATAATATGGCGATAACTTTCAAGTTTCCACAAATTTGTCAGGAGTATTTATTGTAATGAATTGCATTTAATAACAGAGTCAGACTTTCATAAGTTCCTGCTATTTCTACAGAATGTGCCACTAGTATTAAAGAAAGAAAAGGAAAGAAAGAAAAGGAAATAAAGAAGGAAAGAAAGAAAGAAAAGGAAATAAAGAAGGAAAGAAAGAAAGAAAAGGAAATAAAGAAGGAAAGAAAGAAAGAAAAGAAAGAAAGAAAAGAAAGAAAGAAAAGGAAGAAAGGAAAGAAAGTAAGAAAGAATGAAAGAGAAAGAACTTCCCACTCGCTTAAAAGCACTCATCACATGCAAAATCAAATACAGTACAATCTCGTTAATCCGTACTAATTGGGACCAAGACATATTCGGATTAAAAGATTTTCGTATTAACCGAAATATTTCCTATAATGCAATGCATGCTATTCGCTGAAAGACGGTGGTGGGGTAGTGGGAGCACCCTGTTGATATTTTTAGAACCACAACCAATAGGTTCACTTCATTACAACAGAAAATTACTGATCTTATGAGCATGACAGATGTGTAAATTATGTACAGAAAACACTAATTAATGTAAATAACCATGAATTTGCTATTTTCATAATTTTTAAGTAAAGGAAATTAAGTGAATTTATACATTATTTTGCTACTTTGTACTATTACAATAAATTTGTTTTTTTTTTCCTAAAATAATTTTGTTCGGATTAACCAGATTTTCGGATTAGCGTAGTTCGGATTAACGAGACTCTACTGTATAAACTGAAACTAAAATATTAATTCTTCTCCCTGAAATGCAATACATTCTGTAATTTCCTCTCGGCCTGGTGCTTGGAGTAATAAAGCAATAAAAAGGATAAAGATCCTACCTTTTAGCAAATTCATAAATATGTCACAAAGCTATTGACTCAGAGTCCTTTCCAGATTTTCATGAACGAAAAGTAAGTAAAACTATGTGCAAAAAGATTTCTTTAAGAACTCCAATATGCAGTAACCCACATTTTTTTGCCAATTTTCCGTCTAATTAACATATTTTCAAGATTTAAACAATGAAGGATCATGGAACATTTTCACAATCATAATTATTCGTTAATAGCACGTGGTAATTAACTTAATTCGTAAACCTTTCCGACCAGTGTAATTATTATTATACTATCAAAAGTAAAGTAACTCGGATGATATAAATGATCACAACGCTCAACACAATACAAAAAACGTAAGAGACACTTGCAGCCAGTTTCAAGAAAGAACAGTCTCCAATTTTCTGCCGGGAACCAAACACAGATCTTTTGTATTTGTACACTATCACTCTACCATTTGAGCAACGGATCAATACAAAGGCAGACGTTGCTCCCTCTCATGTCATGAAGTCTTATAGGGTGCAAGACCTTAAAACTTGAGTTGACTTTGTCATTGGATGAAGACAGAAGGGAGAATAACTTCCAGCTGTTATGTCCGGGGTGGAGGAAAACGAAAATCATTTTATGGAAGAGTAAGTAGATGTTAAACCAAAAATGAAAATTAAGGCGAAGAAATAAATCGCCCATGATGTACAAAGATAAAGAAATGAATCTTCAATAAAAGTAAGGATAAATAAGTAAAAGACAAACATCCGTAAATTATACTGTGCTAAATTAAGTGAGTGGCCGGCACTTCCTGCAGACGGGACAATGAGTTTCTCTTACAAATGTATATTAACTACCAATCGACAAGACGTAGACTAACAATGGAATTGATTGCTGCTGCTTCACCACCAAACCGCGGTCTTGCGGATTGAGTAGCACTGCTGCTGTCGGATCAGATTCGAAACCGCGACTCTAGTTAGCGTTGACGAATTACCGCAGCAGTACTTATGGTTTAAATTGTGAATAAGTAATGAATTACATTTACTGAAACAAACATGGATCATGGTGAAATTAATACAAAGATGGCGCGCAACGTATGAGGGGCAGAGGATATTAAGTCTACTGTTATCCTATAGCTCGCGCAAGAAACGATTACCGAAAAGCAATGGTGGCGTTGCTCTCTGTTTTGACGTGTGTATGTAAGCACACCGAGGGAGGAGAGGTGCAAGCAGATGGAAGTACTGTCTCTTCCAAGAAGATGAACAAATGAGGACATCGCTGTGGAAATAAAGAACGTAGCAAGAGAAAAATTCGAAGCTAATTAAACGCGCAACATATGTTTACGAATGAAATAATAATAGCCTACTGTGCGATACAAGACACGTACTCACATGCAATGGAACAAACTAAAGTCGTAATGTAACTATCACAACGCAAGACTGATTCTATCGATGTCATTTCTCTTCCGACTGTACTCTTGAATATCATTCAAGTTATCTCGTGACATTTCCTCTCGCCCGCTCTTCCTTATCGCAGTGTTTGATTCGCATTCCTTCCTTCGGTAATCCGTACTTGCGAGACCTATACCTGCGAAGGACGGACGGGGGTGACTTCGGCCACACAGGTATGAATCACTCAGGAAAAATGCATTTTCATTCAGTAACCTGCTCTTATTGTGAGTGTGTTAAGTGCTATGATCTGTCCAAAACAACTTCCGACCTGACAAATGGCGCCTTTAGCATGTTACCATGGCAACCATTCAAATCAACCAATCACGAGAGAGGCGTAACCATGGTAACGGGACGGTGTTGCCGTGTCTATGTTTACAAGTTGCACGTGAATACCAGGGCCTAGAGGTGAATACAGTGCCCGGAGTGACTTTGAGTTTGCTGGTTAGCGCGTGCTTTGTGTGAATTAAAAATATTATTTAATTGTATTATTGGTCTAGTGTACCGGTATCGATAATTATTTTGTTTCAATTATATTACACGTATTATCTTCGTTGCCATTGGTGGAATGTATGGCTAGTGTGTGTTTTCTAGTTTCTGCGAAAGTTTATAAACAGGTGACTTATGCAGTGTCGGAAGGAAGGAAAGGCAGGTGGAGAACAAAGAATATTGTACAATGTGCCTCGTTAAAGTGTCAAGCGTGAGAGATGGTGTGTTATGTAAGAGAGTATTTTGAGAGGCAAAAAGATAATGGCGGGTCTCTTTTACCTTTGGCGCAAGTCGTAATGAGAACTGACTGTTGCTTGTGTTAAAATTAATAAGAGCACTGTTATCGATATTGGAAAAGAAAAAGGCCGTGCACATTTTTAATCATAAATATTTTTACAGTTTACAATTTTTGAACGCCTTTCTAACAATATTACGTACATTGAAGAATACCGACACTCATAAAAGTAGACGTTTCGTATTAAATTTGAACCTGTTTTTACAGTTTACAGTCCTTT
Source organism: Periplaneta americana (assembly GCF_040183065.1). NCBI lineage: Eukaryota > Metazoa > Arthropoda > Insecta > Blattodea > Blattidae > Periplaneta > Periplaneta americana. Next base: position 103,572,725 of record NC_091124.1, read on the forward strand.
CGACGCTTTTCTAACGGTATTACATTGAAGAATACTACTACTACTACTAATAATAATAATAATAAACTAATAAAAGTAATAATGTACACAAATTTTAATGCCTAGTGTTCAACAAATTGCTTAGAAATGTATGCGTTCATGTCAGCCGTTCATTACTGCACTCTATCGGCAGCGCGCTCGCTTACACGAAAGATGGGCAACATGACAACACTGCTCCCCCTTCTCTGTAAACTGTCAAGTCCGAAGTAGTTTTGGTCAAGGTATAAGTCTACAATTTGTTATTGCGTAACAGCAGTAGGCCTACCTATCCCACTGAGTAGGTTATCTTCACTCGTTGCCCAAGCATTTCAATCTACAGGTCAATTGTGTGCCTCGTTTTTAATAATGACAAAGATTTTTAGTTCGTGTTAGCATTCAGATTATTGTGTTGTTTGTTTTTTTTTTTGTTTTTTTTTTTTTTTTTGTTTTTTAAGAATTTTAGATAAGCGCGCAAATAGTCATAATAGCTAACGCGCCATTTTTAATCACCATTAACTAACTAACCTACTGATAAATGGAATTCCTGACATTGGCCAACTCACAAGCTCGTAGCGGTTTTAGTTTTCTATAAGTCTGTCGTATACCACTACAATTCTGGCGTATACACTAATGTTGTAAAATATCGATAATATTATACATTTTTATCGTAAAATCTTTCAATTCTGTTTATTGAACTAAGAGCAATTTCTACTACAAACGTGCCAAAACTATGAATCGCTTTGCTGTAATATTGATTACCAGTTGTGTATCGTATCAGGTTTAAATGACGATTGCGATGACACTGCTAACGGATATCTCATGAATTGTCTTGCATATGCCAGAGTCTGAATCCACATCTCCTGCGTAGAAAGCCGAATATCTAGCTCATCGGCACAGTGCACCCTCGGGCTACCGCCTCTTATCCGACACTAACGTGCATCCATGGCTGCTGGCGGGTAAGCTGTCTACCTCTCCCTTCTGCACGAGGGAGTATATTTCGTTACACTGTTTACCCTTTACCCATTTCAGCGAGTGCTGACGTCCACTGATCTAACTGATTGCCTGACGGTACCCTTTTTTCCTCTCTTTTTAACGGAGGAGGGACCCGAAGGCTTACACTGCAGCCTGAGGCTTATTGTGCTTACCACTCCTATTCTGTGAATGATTGGGTAGCCGAACGGCCGCGTGCTTGTACAAGTAGAGCATGCCGCACAGTGAACTTAACCCGGGCTATTGTATGATGATGATCATATGTGAATTAACAGTGGCGAAATGAGTCCGAGGTCCAACGCCCAAAATGATCCAGCAATTCTGCTTCATTTGGTTGAGGGATAAGTCCGAAAAAAACCCCAATCAAGTAGTTTGTCCCAACCAGGATTTGAATCCGGGCCCGCTCGTTTCATAGCCAGACGTGCTGACCATTACGGTACTCTTAATATAGGCCTAATTTTTAGTGCATTACTTATGTAAGCCTAGGCCGCGAATATTTAGATCCTTAAAAATATGTTTAGGCATCTAAATTAAGCTCTTTAAGTACCTTATTTAGGCTTTATAAAACATGAAATATGCTCTAAAAATGTAGGACAGGAAAATACTATAGATATTTTAAAAAATATTACAATGGCAATAAATCAGCAAATTTATTGAGAAACGCAAAGAAACCAACATTAAACATATACAATGAGTTGTAAACTATAGGAAATAGTACCTGAGTGTCCAAACTGTGTTTATATAAATCAGATTATACGTTGTCAAAGGTACCGGTACTGCCTCGTATAGTGATATTTATACATCTAAATGCATTTAAAACCCCACAAAATTTATTTCAACTGTCCAAACCATTACATTATTGTCTTCGCAATAAATTATTAATTACGAAGAAAGAAATGAATAAGAAATCATACGACACATTATCACAACCTAAAATTAACTGTCTTCAGAATGTCTCTGCGACAAATCCTCTCTAAGTGTTCCAGAGAAACAGTATCGCGCTTGTCAAGGAAAATCAGTTTATAAGCAGAAAAATAACGTTGTGCATCAACAGACGTGATGGGTGCAAGTTCGACACATGTTCAACTGGAATGTTGCAATCAAATACACTGGATTTTCCCACAAGAATTTCTGCTCCTCCACACAGTTCATTCAAGCCCTTGTTCTTTTTTGTATACATTTTATTTGCACATTCCCTGATGATGTCTTGATATTTTGTTTGAACTCCTCCAGTAAACCCATGTTTCCATAGATAGGTTTCCATGAAATTCTGAAATGACTGTCACAAGAAACGTACAGTGGAACCTTAAGTGAGTCAAATTACGGGGGATGGAGGGATCTTCGAGTAACTGTTTTGTCGAAGTGACACAAACAGCATCCTCGGGTAGATTTTTATGACATACTGGACCTTTAAGACTGTTCACTGTAGTAGTACTTGTGGTGTCAGCAACATGAATATAGGACAGATGAGCAATGGGATCAGGTTCTCTTTACTGATGAATCACACTCCGGTCTACATCCAGATTCCAGAAGAATACGCATATGGAGCAACCAGGTCAAGCAGAAAGACTAAGATATCTACAGGAGGTTCATAAATTCCAAGAAGGTTCTATCATGATATGAGGAGGAATAATGGCAAACGGGAAGACTGATCTCGTTTTAACTGAAGGAACACTTGGAGAAAATCATTACATTCAAGAGATATTTCAGCCTTTAGTCTTTCCCATGTCTGAAGAAATTCGTCCTGAATTCCTTCTAATGCACGACAATGCCACTGCACATGTTGCCAGAAAAGCAACAGAATGGTTTGGAAAACACAATATTCAAGTTCTAGGGTGGCCTGCTCAGTCGCCGGATCTTAATTCAATTGAGAATTTATGGGATAACCTTCAGAAAAGAGTTCTAGAGGACTTTGAACATATTGAGACTCTCGATAAGCTGTTCGCACGTCTACTAATTCACTGACAGAACATTGGTCAAGATGAAATCTTTCATTTCATATCTTCAATGCCAAGAAGGTGTAGAGCAGTACTGAATGAAAGAGGTGTTGCCACTCATTAATAATGACAAACGTTTCGTGTGAAGTTGAGAAAAACAACAGTATTGTAAAGATTTCAAACCACTGACATTTTAAAACTTTAATTTTTCATTCTGAGAACAGGTTATGCGTGTTTTTTTTAACATTACTGCACAATTTCATACCGTATAAAATGTTTTTCTATACATAAATAATACATAATAATACTTTCATGACATACAGTATGTTTCTTCATTCAGAATTAAATGAAAAAAAAAACTGTTGTCCTTAGACAATTTTGATGTGTATGTGTATCAAATTAAAGTATTGGGATTTAAAATAAAGGTGATATTTCAAAATGTTCAAGGAATCTTTGATGATGCCGTTAATAGGCTAATTAATTTTTCCACTGTTTGGTGTTTAATAACAAAGGTTTTTAATATGCCAAATGTAAATTTGAATATAGCTACTAGTCCCATGACTGATCAGTTTTTAAGAGGTACACCGTAACGGATGCTCAAGTCAGAAATACATGGTTCATAAATACTTATCTCTTCCAAGTCAACTTGCTTCGCCTGGTCAATTGTTGTTTTGAAACGATCTGTAGAACTACAGCTTTACTTTTCTTCGGATGAATGGCTATAATATCAGCTCTTCGGATGGATCCTGTTGCAGAGGTGTATTATACTTCTTCGTAGAAGTGCCATTTTTGATCTCGCACAGCAGAAGCTAGCATTGATCTTACTTTATGATGGCGAGTGTTTCTTAGTAGATCTCCTTTACGGTAGAGGCCCAACACATGGCCAAGGGTTTCATTCTCGCTACAGTCAGTACGACGGCAGCGGATTGTGCTGGGACATCTACCAGAGACTGGTCGAACCACCATGATGTTAGAGGACATTTTCAGAATTGGTCCATACCGAAATTGATAAACTTTTCCTGTTGTTGACCCAAAAGTCTGCCTTAGGATCATCTGAAAAAATATCAACGCCTCTGCCTCTTAAAGTATGCGCTTTCCATGTAGTAAAAGCTCGTTCTCGTAATGTTTTTCTTAATTTCCTACTCGTCATAGGAAATGAATTAAAAGGAGGTGCTGATTTACTTTTAATAGCAAAATAAATCGGTTAATATCCAAGTCCTGTTGCTCTTCTGTCACTGTCATGTTGACCGTGTGACATTCTTCACTTACCTAAGAAGACCTCGGTTGTTTGCAAGTGGTGTGTTAGTTGTAATCAGTGACACGGTTTTTCCTGTTGCGCGCAGTGTCGCAACAGTCATCGGTAGGTTTTTTGTCTGAAGCAGAAAATATAACCACATGTTCCGCCGGTTGCAGGCGGTGCTGTGTCGTTGCTTACTATTGCTAGAAGTTGATCGTCTAAAGCTGCCCAACCCAGTCTGTAGTCGAGTTCGGGGGGCGACCAGCAGGAGAATCTGTAGCGCGGGTGCATTACGGCATGCACATTATTTCACTTCGAATAGTACAATGAACTTACCCAAGTAATCTACGTACTAGGGCAGTTCGCACCCGTGCCCCTCCCCTCAATGGGGACTCATAGGGTCCGTGAAATGAAGATAAATCTTCGCCTGTACCGAGAATCGAACTACAGACTGCTTGCACCCAACGTGCACCCAATACCCACTAAATTATAACGGCGGACTTCGTCCATTTTTTCAGTACCTGAACGTTTACAAGCAAAGATGGAATTATTGTTTTGAAATGTTAAGTAAACATTAGCCTTCTGAAAGTCTTTCTTTCTCCACTCTTTATTCAATTTTGTATTAATGATGTGCTATATTATTTCGTAATTCCATAGTAGATGTTGCGATAATATATCGTTATTTGAATTTAACTTAATTTAAGGAGGTAGCATTGTGTCCTTATTAGATTTACGAGTATTGAGCTGAAGGATTAAGATTGGGGAAGTTCCTTATGGAGCAAGAAGGCGGAAATATCTGCTGAGAATTATTAATTCATCCAAATAATCCCTCAAGTTAGATGCATTCCTATACCCCCACATGTCCCTACGAGCAGGCCAGCCTCCTCTGTGCGTCGCCAGTCGACGTTCGGGAAATGATTTTACTTCTTGCCGGAGGACTACTATATACTGAAATGACGATTCCAATGATTTAAAACTTACTAGCTGATAAGGAACAAACTTCTTATGCAAAAATTTCATATAAAATTTTACATTTAGCACTTGATGTTACACAATCAACTCGCATTATGTGTAACTCCTAGAGGAAACTTGTGAGTAGTGCTAGTGTCGTGTTGTTCATTCTGCAATACTATATAATGCTGCTTCCTTCATTTACGACAATTCTGATTTAAAAGAATTGACGCATAGGGGCTACAAGAACAATATAACAATCATGAATATAATCGATAATCAACAAATTGTATATGTTACTACCTTTAACGTTTGATGACGTCGATAGTTTCGAGGAATGATTGATTAAAGAATCCTGGAATGATATTTTGACCGCTTTTCATTTATTCACCTGAAGTTATGTTTTTGATTGATAACCTCAGGCAAGAAGGCATGCAATACCTCCCAACTACGACTCCACTATTCGTAATCAGCATCGTACCAACAACGTGAGTGAGAATTACATTACCGGCTTCAACAGGTAGTTGGAAAATGCCATCTTAATATTTACTCATTCCTATTTAATTATTCCTATCCTATGACTGCAAGCAGTGTTGACTGCATAAATTACATGATGGATATTTTACGTAAATTATACGTAATTTACAGCATGTAGCAAAACTAATTTTTACACAACTTTTTAAAGCGGCATAATACATTACTCAGTATTTTCATGGAAGTAAATGAATAAGTTAAATTCTCTTCTCTGCGCTTGAAGAAATTTTGTTGCTGTGTTTTTAATTAATTGCGCAGGTTTTAATTTCAAGTTTTGGAGAATTTAGGCCACGTTCGGCACACTTCCTACGAAAAATCTTTCTGCGTACATGTCGTTGTCTTCTTCAGCTTTTACTTTTTAATACAGGACCTTAGTAACTTAAAAATCGCTGCTTATATACTCTTGCTGAACGCTTCGGAACTGTGCTTGAACTGAATATGATTATGTTATTGCATCGTTTTAAAATTTCTAGACTATCAGATCCCAATATGAACATGAATATTTTAGAAGTGTGTAGTGAAAGTCAAAGGTGCCGACTTTGGGAAAGTGACCGCAATGAGTTCTCAAAAGAACAACAGATTTTATGTTTTCTCTTTTAATATTGTCCTTTGTGAAATGAACGACTTCTACAATCAATGGTTAAAGGAAAGTAAACAAAGTCGACATTACGTACAAAGACACTATCCATTACCGCAATGATATTATAAGGAGTTCGGCAAAGAATAAAATAAAATGAAATAAAGGCAAAAGATACCGGTAGAAGCCGTGGGATACAATGACAAAGTGTTACTTATATGATGAAAAACGTCGGAATTCTTAGATGAATAGTAAACTTTGTATTGATTTGACAGATATTATAAAATAATTTAAAATTTTCTAGTACTCAATAAGTTCATCAAAGTACAAAAGAAAACATTACTTAATGAGTTGTACGGGAGTTGCTTGTAGTTGCACGTTGTGCAAGGCTAGTTGTAGGTAGTTGCGTGCTGTGTCGTTGCGCGCTGTTGCAAGCTGCCTTAGTCCCTTGTCTGTGTTTATAGTGTGACGTCCCAGTGGTAGTCCTACATCGTGCTGACCATACGGTCATGACGTCCCACAGTGTAAAGAAGACGTGTTGGCCTAGAAGTAATTAATATAGCGTCCCTAGCATCTCACAGGAATGTAAGACGGTGCAAAAATTGGAGAATATAAGTCACGGAAAGAAAGGAAAGTAGACAAATCCATATGAGCCCAAGTGACTGATAAAGAATGAGGATCACTTTAAGAAGTGAATCAGAGAATATATTTTCTAATAAATCTTAATTAGGATTTACGTATAAACTATATCAAATATACATCCATTTCTTTTTTATGATTTTAAATAAATAATATGTCATGTAATAATCACAGGGCATTCCTTAATGCAGGGGTTCCCAACCGATATGTCGCCCAGCCCAATGGAGTGTGTCGAGAAATTTGGATTTGAAAAATGAATTTTGTGCCATCCAGAAAGTCTCTTTAAAACGCATTTTTTATTTGCAACGAAGTCTTTGATATGGTACATACATATAGAAACAGACTTTATCAATGACACATGACCACCTGCAACAATACTCAATTCAGTTTTTCTACCATAAGACCACGTATAAAGAAACTCTGTGCAACCCACCAACCGCAGATTTCACATTAATTTAAATAGGCGAGTTTTCAAAAACGATAATCTTTCATCGGACATCCAGCATAGATAGGTTGGGAGTTTTGACACATACCTTTATTTTTTTTTCTAATGCCACTCAAGTTACTGCTTGTTCTTTTAGAATTTTCGATTACGTGTTAATATCGATCTATCTACAACACTACATAGAAGTTCTTATCAATGCTTTTTGTCTGGCGGAACGAGTTGGAACGGCGTTCCGGCGCCTTTTTTTTTTTTTGTTGAATTTTTTATGAGAGTAAAGTGAAAGACTATTGAAACTTATGTAGGGCCTATACATAATTATGTAGGTTTTATTGTAAAATTAGGTATTTTATTTATGTTTTATTATTAATTGTAATTAGTGTGTTAAATTGTGTTGTGTATTCTTATTGTATTGTGTATAGAATTGTATTGTGTATAGTATAATTGTATTGTGTATTGTAAATTTTATTGTGTATTGTTTATCATTTTATTGTGTATTGTTTCTATTGTGTATACCACTGCCACCAGGTGCTTGCCCACTTGCAGTGTAAATAAATACATACATATGAACAATGTAGTTTGGAAGCAAAATTTTTTAATTCAACAAATTCAGACTTTCGGGAAACAAAATTGTAAATTCCATTAAATGACGCTGAAAATCTGCATACTGATATTTAACAAGTCATCAATAATCATGGAACAGAAATATGTGTGAATAACTATGTTTTTAATATAACTTTTATTAATTCCGCTTAGACCTTGAAACTCTTATTTCGACGAAAGGGAAGTTAAAAACAACAAAATTTCCGTGAAGCGAACAGTAATCATCTCCCAGTCTGCTATAAAATATTCCACACAGAGTTCCACCACCTTTTTCTCCAGGAAAAATGTACTAGTTATTATTATTATTATATTATTATTATTATTATTATTATTATTATTACTACTACTACTACTACTATTAATAAAATCAAATAAGTGTGTCGCGATATCGTGGGCGTTCAGTAAAGTGTGTCGTCAGTCAAAAAAGGTTGGGAGCTACTGTCTTAACGGGCAATGAGTGCGCAACTAAGTTGGTCGCAAAATGTTTACTTCTGGTCTTTCACACCCCTGAGAAAGCTGCCGAGTATATCACCAACCGACGACAAAAAAGCTCACCAAAACTAACACAACCACGTGAGGAAGAACGGCCTGCTGCTGCTAGTGTTTGTATGTCTACCCTATCCGATGCATTAGCTTACCCCCATGAGAACTACGAACCCATGCTACCTTCGCCCTGGTAAGTAAGGAAGTACGCTGCCATCCGAGCATTATCAGTCGAAGGGAATCTATTGTCTCGAAGCTGCATAATACTTAAATTGAATAAGGTATGAGATGTACAACATGAGAAACGTGCTATAGTGACGATCACCAGCGCAGCTCAGGCAGTAACGCGTTTGCCTGCTGATCCGGAGTTGCGCTCGGGCGTGGGTTCGATTTCAGTTTGGGCTGATCACCAAAATTTTCCCCAAACGTAAGGTGAATTTCAGATAATCTATGGCGAATCTTTGGCCTCATCTCGCCAAATACTATCTCGTTATCACCAATTCCATCGACGCTAAATAACCCAGTAGTTGATGCAGCGTCGTTAAGTAACCAAGTATAGAAAAACAATAGTGATAGTGGCTAGACTAGCGAAACAAGTTAAGGGTTAAAAGATTACGTAAATTGTGATCGCTTTTGAGCAGGTTAATGTGTGTCAGACAAGTATTTACTGTATATATATATATATATATATATATATATATATACACACACACACACATATATATATATATATATATATATATGTGTGTGTGTGTGTGTTATTTCACTGCAAATCCAGCATTCTCCAATCTTTCTTATTTTCTGCCTTCCTCTTAGTCTCTTATACATAAACTTAAATGTGAACTTTATTTACAGAGAGACTGTTCATAATTAATTTACTTCAATCTGTGTCAAAAATAGGCCTATTTACTTTTATACAGTTCGCTGAAAATTATTCATTCACTTTTGTACATTAATGAAATAAAAGGGATGCTTTCGACACATGATACTGTATTGTATATGTAATAAAAACAACATTTTTACTTATATGAATATGTATGTAGGCCTAATAAACATTTTATTAAACAATTCTTGTGATAATTCTTAATTTATTATAAGTTTGTTTTACATAATATTGCTTCCAAAGCATTTTATGCCAGTAGGCCTACAGAAAATATAAATAATGCTTAAAGCCAATGTTCCACAAGTATATGCCGTTATTCTATAATAATCACAATACAGAATAAAGGACCTTATTTATGTAAAGGCGATTAGAATAAGACTCGGATATGATTTGTTTGATAGTCTATTGTCGACGGGATTTTGAATAAAGACATAATACAGGACACACACTTCAAACCACGTTCTAATTCTTCTAGTAGATTTCGTAAATTACCTTTTGTGTTCATTGTGAAACTAAAATTCCTACTTGTGAAAATGGAACTTATTCTATAGTATAATATGCGGAAAGAAGAATTAATGCAGACAATACTAACTTGAATAGATATCATTCGTTCAATTACATATTAAGTAGCCCTACTTGTTGCTGAAGCATCTGTATTAGTCACTTAATTGAGAACAAAATATATTGGTGTATTAAACCTTATGTTTGTGTGTTAGTTTGCTGCTAAGCCCATTAATTTATATGATGACTATTTTTATTACTGTAAGCGTTTTCAACGTTTCCTAACTTTAAATAATTCTTTATATTTTGGTACATTTCGAGTAAGCCTAGTATACTTTTATGCTGGTAATTTTATATATTACATTTTCTGACCCTAATATGAATACACCGTCACGGTTTTCTTTTTTTTTAACTTCTTAGATTAAATATTAAACGTAAATATAACTTTCAGAATAACCATTATATTTGAAGGATCAGAGACCAGCCTCTTCAGTCGACTTTTCGATTTTCTAATATCGTTCAAAGCTTGCTTAACGAACCAATTTACATGTAAGACTTGAAGTTCACTTTCGAAGACAAAACATTGACCGATGTCTGTTAGTTAAAAGAGCCTACTAAACAACACATGTGTTACAAATATATTACGAAAAAAATAAATTTAAATTTTATCTTACTGGCTTCTTCCAAATGTAAAATATAGGATAATATTAATAATAATCCGTGGCGCTACAGCCCGTGAAGGGCCTAGACCGACCAGCCGGTTGCTAGCCTCACGCCCACATGCCGAAGCAGAGGTGGACGATCATCCAAACAGAATGGAGGTATCGTGTGGTCCTCCAGCCGTTATAGCTAGTATTCGCAACCGGATTTCACTACCTATCGTAGCTCCCCAAGTGCATCATGATGCTGGGTGGGCACCGGTCCCATACACTGGCCGAAATTTCATGAGAAAATTTCTTCTCCCATGAAGATTCGAACTAGCGCGCATTGCGTAACGCGAGTCCTAGACAGGATGCCTTAGACCACGACACAACGGTGCGGGACAGGATAAAATTACTGTCTATTATTTATTCATTTTGTTCATTCCTACTGCTATAGGCAGGTAAATAATATACACCGTTGAAAATGGGCGTACTGAAGTAGAGATAACAGATTATACAAGGCGTTCTCATTACCTTAACAGTCCAACGGTAAAGCGAAAATTTGCTCGTGAACGTAACATAGTTTATTGGTTTCAAATTCAGGGAAATTATCGCTGTTATTTTGCTTCATTTGTTTCTATTCTGTAAAACATTTCTAAATTTAAGTGCAGGAATTATGAATTAGTCATATATATTTTTTTTATCAAATTGCGGATACTTGCCTTGGCGTCATTCACCAAAGCGTCCCATCTATGAGCGACTCTTTGAAGACCTAGCTGCTTTTTCCGCCGTAGGTGTTGTCCTCGGTATATCATGTGAGGGGAACAACATAGTACGACATAATGACGATTAAATTGAGCAATGTTAAAATATTGGTAGGGGGAACGGAAGTACCCCGCAAAAAACTGTAGCCGTCCTTGTCCACTGCAAATTCTACTTGGATCAGCAGAGATTCGAATTCGAGCTGCGAGGATGGAAGTTATTGTTTACAAGACGCTACTGGGTCAGAATTTTTTTTATCTGGATCGCTTACGTTTTCTCTGGTGTTATAATTCAACCACTGCTAACGCCATGTCATTCACAGTCCCTCTACAATCCTGCAGAGTTAGAAAGCTTGTCTAACCGTTTTCTCATTGTTACTAATATGCTAGTGGATTACAGTGATTTTCAAGTTTCAGGTTGAATTTTCTTTTGAAACTTCGTTTCGAATTCGGTACTGACAAATACTACAACTGGCAGTTACTTATTGTTATGTTGACAGCAAAATTTGCCTTTGAAAAAGCTGCTAACATTCATGAAAGTTACTAGCGAGTGTTATTTGAAATTTGAACATAATTAATAGTAATATTAATAAATAATACAGTAACAACTTTATTAATAAAAAGACTGTACATTTTATGGTTGCATTCGGTTTTCGGAGTTCCTACTAATCATTTCATGTTGTCAAACAAAATAAATGTTTAGGTTTGGTCCCATGGATCACAAACTGTTTAGTCTAACTAATTTACTAATGAATTCCATGATACCACACAGTTGTTATTTATTATACAAGGTCGTAAAGGTTCTCTTTTTGGGAAGAGTATAAAGTTTGAGAAACGAGGCGAAGTAGAGTTAGAGTGTTTGTTAAGATCACAAAGTCTTGACCGTCTAAATTCAGAATCATTAAGAAAGAGGAATTCATGAAATGATAAGACTGTTTATTCGTGATCACGATTTCTTCGCCGTCTAGAACGGCCATAATCGAAAAAAAAACTGTTAGAATAAGTTGAATGCTACACCTTGTTGCAATGAGTACTACGTATGTAAATTCAAAATAAAGGGCTAAAATGTGAATATGAATGTTAAATTTGTTACTTACTTGTGTCACGTGTAATATTTACGTCATGAAAGATCGATGTAATGCATTAATTTCTTACTGAATACAGTTTTTATACTGAATATTGCATTTCCTTTGGTAGCGCATAAAATGAATATCAGTGTTTAAAGAGATTACCTATTTTTCTACGCATTAGTGTTTTAAAAGCTCACTTTAATAATAATAATAATAATAATAATAATAATAATAATAATAATAATAATAATAATAATAATAGTAATGATAATAATAATAATGATAATAATAATGATAATAATAATAATAATAATAATAATAATAATAATAATAATAATAATAATAATAATAATAATAGATTTACTTTCCCTCGCTTTACGCACTGATAACAGCGAGTAAAATGCAACTTGGCATATTAATGTAGAAAAAGTATATTTTAATATTAGATAAATCATAAATTGAAATATAACTTAGCAATAATAATAATAATAATAATAATATTAATAATATATTATTATTATTCTTTTTCTTATTATTATTATTATTATTATTATTATTATTATTATTATTATTAGATTTGTTACTTATTTGTGTCACGTGTAATATTTACGTCATGAAAGATCGATGTAATGCATTAATTTCTTACTGAATACAGTTTGTATACTAAATATTGCATTTCCTTTGGCAGCGCATAAAATGAATAACAGTGCTTAAAGAGATTACCTATTTTTCTGCGCATTAATGTTTTAAAGGCTTATTATTATTTCAATACGTAGCTTATTGTGACTTCACCTGTTTTGGTAATATCTTGTAACAGTTGGCAACATTGAAAAGGGCCATTTTAGCTTCTTGGGAATTAGGCTAATCTTATATGAACACCACTATGACATCAATTATTCGAGCTGCAGAGTTCAATTAACGTGGGTAAGATGAAAGGATGGATTTTACAAAGGTAAGTAAAAATAATTCTGGAAGCATGTGGAGAGTTGTTGAATCTTCTTGGAAAGACCAAAGAAGGAAGATGTCTTCCAAAGGTCATCCGAGTACTAGGATATACTGTAACACTCGACAGCAGGTTAACAATCGAGAGGCTTATTGTAATCGGAAGCAGGAAATATTTAAAAGCGTGAAGGCTGGAGGAGGCGGAACTGTATTGTGGTGACGAATTACATGATGTCTGGCTTAACAAGGATGAACTTCTGACCCGATGGAAGAGAACCGGAACATCTTGCCGACATCTGACCTGACTGATGCAGCAACAAGACGCCAGGGGAAATCTTGACAAATAACGGAATTACATGTTGGCGGCGGCGGAATGGGACAGGGCGGGGGTGGCTTTCTCGCAACTCCGTACTACAATAATCTCTTTCCCATTTAGAATGTAAAGTCGCAGCACAGGATGTTCGTTTCACAGAGTTCTTGTGGGCCATGCAATAACAATATTGCAAGATAGTAGAGTTCTTGTTTCCTGTTCAGAAGTTCAGAGGTTAGACCTCGTATTTGGGCTGTAATTGAGGAGACTTTTCATGACTTAATTCTTATTTTCAGCAATCTCTGAGCGTGTCATATTTTATGAGTTTCACTTTCCATTTTGAAATATATTTACTGATAACATGAATGATAATATGTACTCTTAATGTGTGTCCGTAATAATAATAATAATAATAATAATAATAATAATAATAATAATAATAATTGACGTCATTAGATGTACATAATAACAATCACCACCTGTAACTCCATAATAGCTTGAAGAAACTACATCTGTTATGAAATACTAAAATTGACCTTCGCAAGACAACGATGCTCTCCACCTGCAGATTGATGAAACAGTTTCTGGTAATAAGAACCTGGCTTCTTGTACTTAATAAAATGCTACGGCTAACACAATACTTCATTAATAATAATAATAATAATAATAATAATAATACAGATTACTGTGCACTTAACTGCGGAATCCCGGCCAAACAAGTCACTCAGTTGAATGCGCTCCTAATATAATGGCAGTTGACATTGGACATATACGTCAACATATATGCCTAACTTGGAGTCAGGCCACAAAGGGAAATAGTGAAGGAGGAGGGTTCGGTCCGGTGCTGTGGATTAAATTCGGCGTAGCTCAACGGTCAGAGCGACTGGTACGTAGAACCAAGGACCCGGGTTCGATCCCCGGCGCCGGAGCGAATTTTCCTCCTCAAATATTAATTGTCAATATTACAGATATTATTCTGTAGGACAAATTAATAAATATAAATAATATTACACTTTCGTACCAAGACTCTAGTCGAATTTTATAGAAAATTAAAGCCAAACACATTGCAACTCAAGCGATGGCGAAATAATAATAATAATAATAATAATAATAATAATAATAATATCGGTTTTTACAATGTTAATCATATTTTCCAATACCCCCCTCTCCATTCTCCTCTGTTGTTCTACTGACCCTCTTCCACAGGCTTGGGCACGAAAACCTCAATCGAGTCACTGCAAACTACCCCTTAACTCCCCACTTCATCTTCCCCGTCTGAGACAGTAATGTTTCGGTCGGATACGAGTAGACAGGAAGATAAGCATTTGCTTAGTGACTGATTATATAAGGCCGGCATCATAGCGTTTACAAACTTTCGGCTCTCGCTTGTCGCCTAAATTCCACCACTGACGCACAGTGTCTTATTGTGCGTTTGTTTCTGAGACGGTGTAAGCTCCCTTTCATATCTCCTTTATGGCCAGGCTGCTCTTCCAGATGTAATTCTAGCATAGATCGCCTTATATCATCCCTCCAAGTTGTTTTTGGTTTCCTCTCTTGGGATAACAATAATAATAGTTTTGGGCCGCCTATAATATTATTTTACGAGGGTCACTCCAAAAGTAATGCACAACATTTATTTAAAATTACATTTTTTTATTCTGCAGCTTTGCTATTTTCACAGAATGTAGATACAGCCTTTAGGAACATAATGTCACTTTTCCACATAATCCCCGTCCCTTTCAACTGCCTTACGCCACCATGGAACGAGAGCCTGTATATCTGCACGGTAAAAGTCTGAATCAACACGTTTGAGCCACTCTTTAGCAGGGTGCACATCATCTTCAAACCTCGTTCCGCGAAGGGATTCCTTCAGTTTACCATGGAGATGGTAATCGCATGGTTCCAAATCAGGACTGTAAGGTAGCTGATTCAGTTTTCTGATCTGGTCTGTGGTCTTTTCATCTCCTGTCACAATTCTTGCAATTCATCTCCACCACTATCATACTGATCCAAAAGTTCGCTGCACACTGTTTTTCGGGTTGCTTTGTGGGCTTCTGTCAACATCCTCCGAACCCACCTCGCACAAAGCTTTTTTAATTTTCTGCACACACTTGCTCCTCCTATTCCAACTTGGAGTGACAATTCTTTCACTGCTACGCGTTTATCAGCCACGACCATGTTGTTAACGTGCTACATATTGTCAGGACTTCGTGCAGTGCAATGTCTGCCGCTGCGAGGAGTATCCAGAATATTGGCGTGCCCTCTTTCACCAGATAATCTGCTTGCTCACCGACTAAGCATGCTGTGATCGACAGCTGCATCTCCATACACCTCTCGTGAATGTTTCCCACTGTCTCGTTCTCACAACACAGGAACTCGATAACAGTACGTTGCTTCTGACGAATGTCAAGTACATCAGCCATGTTGAAGGAGAGCTAACATGGCGCCACTCCCGATAAAGACTTAAATTAAATTGGAATACAAGCGGGAAGGATGTATTTATGACCTCCATAAATTTCTAAGGTGTAGAATAAAAAATAAATAAAATAATGTTGTGCATTACTTTTGGAGTGACCCTCGTTCTACTAATGCAATTCCATACATATAGGCTACTTCCAACAAACTGAAAAGTTGAGAATTTCAATTGACTACAATAAACGCTTTATAATGTTCTTTAAAGGAGAATGTTGTAGAACAGACCAAAGCAATCAATTTGTTTAAAGAATCACACTAACTTACCCAAAATAAAAATTAAGGGCATGGTTTTGTTAACAGAAACGTATCATCAGTCAAATGACAAGTTTTGTAAACGTAAATTTAATAGTGACATCACGCATATCTTCAAGAGCCATAAAGGAACTGGTCACGAAAGACCTAATCCATACATCTTCATGATGCCGATGGTGACACTAAGTATCCTAAATTTCTCTTGTTTCCAGCGTGTAAAGTAAAAATAAATCAAACTAACTTTCATATTCTAAAAGTGTTCAGGACGCCATCTTACATGCCTATCCTACATTTCCTTAGAATTAGCAATTTTATTTTATTTTATTTTATCCTATTAGATTAAAAAAAATTCCTTACTCACTTTGTTAGATATTATTTCTGCATTACAAAATATTATTTTATTTTATTTTTTTCTTCTAAGTAACTAGGCTGCCTTCTTATTGGAGTTAGCATGTTTGGATTTCTATAGTACAGACTAGGAAAAAATGATGGCGCTATTTCAAAATGTATGTATGTATGTATGTATGTATGTATGTATGTATGTATGTATGTATGTATGTATGTATGTATGTATGTATGTATGCATGTATGCATGTATGTATGTATGTAGCCTATGTATGAATGTAGCCTATGTATGTATGTATTTATGTATTTTATTGGGTTATTTTACGACGCTGTATCAACATCTAAGTTATTTAGCGTCTGAATGATATGAAGGTGATAATGCCGGTGAAATGAGTCCGGTATCCAACACCGAAAGTTGCCTAGCATTTGCTCATATTGGGTTGAGGGAAAACCCCTGAAAAAACCTCAACCAGATAACTTGCCCCGACCGGGATTCGAACCCGGGCCACCTGGTTTCACGGCCAGACGCGCTGACCGTTACTCCATAGATGTGGACTGTATGTATGTATGTATGTATGTATGTATGTATGTATGTATGTATGTATGTATGTATGTATGTATGTATGTATGTATGTATGTATGTAATGCCTACCCACTTCACCTTACGTGATTCGGGTTCCGCATATTCCAGATAGATAGCAGGACTTTGACCCATTTTTTTAGCTGTACAACACTTCGGTGTGCCACGCTGTATATGATGTGTATCTGTGGACAGTTATGTCGTGTATTAGGGTGAGTGTATGTGTAGACCTAAGTGTTAGTGTAACTGTAATGTATAGAGAGAGTGATGACGATAAAGATGAGGAAGGGAGAAGGGGAAACCCGGTGCCGGAATGTAGCCTACTCTGTTGAATAGCACCAAGGGGGCCGCCAGTGCCGCCAGGCTTAAAATCCCCGTTCGACGGACGAATCACTGTCAACAGTGACGTACCCTATGTCTTCTCTTCATATGTACTACGGAGAGATTTGGGATTTAACCCAGGCATATTGGTGCACAATCTAGTGATTAGGAATTGAGCACCGCCAACTCTCTTAGTTCCGAAGTAGAAATTTTACATGGAAATTTGTGAACCCGCCGGGAATCGAACCCGGACCGGCTAACTTAGGTAATTCAGCGGACATTTAAAAATATGGTATATACTATTAATTATAATGGAACATGTTTGAATGTGTGATCGATTTGCCGAAAAAATGTTACAGTTATTAATTCAGGTACTCATAAAATGTTAATTTCAAATTGAACATCTGACAAATAATAAATATAATTACAAGGATTGGCATTAAGAAAACAAATAGCTAAGTATAGCCTATGTGTTTGACAATGGACTGGACATATTGTACACATCTCACAGGACACCAACAGAAATCTGGGAAGTTGTCCAAGAGGTATTGGCGTATGCCTCAGAAAAATCTAGCTATATTGCTGAGCTAATCCGAAACCATGTTTCAAGGAATGTGATTTACAATAGACGCTAGAGTTTACATGATGCGATATTCAGTTTCCAGCTAAGAGAGTCCTTTTAAGGACTACAAATTACTTCAAATTTAACCGCCTGATAGCTCAGTTGGTAGAGCGCTAGATTTCGTCGACTGTGCCTCGGAGTTCATATCTTTTGGATGTCTTAGTTGTGTTTGTGACGGACAAAGCCAAGGTTGTGGGAGTTTTTCACGCGGTTCTCCCATTTTTTCCTCGTCAGTCCACCAAAACCGACCACAATTGTTATTTCATTATCGTCCTCCTTCGAAAAATAGGGTATCCCCTATGTAACTATTTTTTCCGAGGTTTTCCCCAAAATGTAAGGCGAATATACAGCGAATTTCGGCCTCATCTCGCCAAATGCCATCTCGCTATTACCTATTCCATCCACGTTAAATAAGCTAGTATCTGATATAGCGTCCTTAAGTAACCTACTAAAAATAATACTTACAACACTTTAAAATCTGGAGTAAGTGTTTAATGATCTTAAACAAATTAGTGATATTCATTTCAAGAAATGTTCAGTCGAAAGGAACATTACAATCTAAAATTCTAAAACTGCACAACCTGTGTAGTGATTACCTTCGCTTGTTAGTATGTTTTCCTTAATCAGTTATTTAACGACATTATATGAACTACTAAGTTATTAAGTGTTGATAGAGCGACGGTACTCAGCGAGATGAGGTCGATGATTCGTCATGAATTATCTTACATTCGCCTTACAGTTTGGGAAAAACCTCGGAAAAAATAATGTGTAAAGAGACCAAGCGGGAATCGAAAACACGCAAGAGCGCAGCTGTGGATCAGCAGGCAAACACGCTACAGCCTAAGCCTCGCAGGTGGCATTGTTTTTATGTTAGATGGGGAAGAAGAAAGTACAGTAGTCTGTATGGGCCATATTCATAGACATTCTTAGCGCGGGCTTCCGGTGGATGATCAGGGAACTAACGTTTTTCGTATTTATAACCCAGTGTTTGAGGTATGATATGATATGAATCCTGTACAAGTAATCAGTCGATAGTCGGGGCTAGTTTAGCACGCTAGTAGTGCGGGCTAGCGAAAGGTCTATGTATACCACCATGTACATATATCCGCATATCTTCCAGCGCTAGTTCTTGGTAAGTTAATAATGGGGTCATGTTGTTTTGACAGCATTGTTTTCGTTCCACACAGAAAATAAAAATTATACTTCTGACGTGAAAGTTTCCTTCCCGTATATTTAGCAGCCTTAAGCAAACTGTAATTACAAGGATTAAGTGACTCGACAATAAAACTGACAGCTCGGCTATGTTCGGGATGCTTCTTTTTCTTTCTATCTCCTTTATAAATGTGTGAAATATCTGTAATAGCATGATTGCTTGGTACTTCGAGCGCCCGAACCTTGAACTTTGGCTTACATTGGCCTATAGGCCGCACTATACATAACACTGGTCAACAGTCATTTTGAGCTAGACATAGAACTAACAAATTCTTACTAATTTCGACCTCCTGAATTAAAAAATAACAAGCAAAATGTTTCATCAGTTCGGGTTTTCGAGATGCACAATATAATTAATTTTATATGCGCTCTATTAAAAAATCACCGTATTTCGTGTGCAACTACTTTGTTTTACAAATGTGACGACCCATTATGTGAAAACAAAATTAGTACAAGTAGGCCACCATGTTAGAAGCACTTGTAGAAACGGATATTATTTTATTGTCCTTTTACGAGTCTATTTGGAGGCGGAAAACAGGTTCGCGGTATGAATTCGCTTGAGTTTACCTTCTTTTACTTGAGATGTGCATTTCTTTCAGTGTGAGCTTTAATGACATTACTGTAGTTTATATTTTGCAATAGACCACCTTGTCAAAACGACTTCTAGAAGCGGAAATTATTTTATTGCCCTTTTAGGTTACACTTGGAGGGAGAGAAACAGATTCGCTATATGAAATCGCTTCAGTTTACCAGGAGGTTTCCGTGGTGTTAGTGTTCTTTGTAAGACGTGTGTTCCTTTAAAGTGTGCTTTAATGATAATATTCAAAGTAAGAGTGGTTCATATGTGCGGATTTGAATTTGCTTCTTGGAATGCAAATAGGCTACACAAATTTTGCTGCTTTCTGTACGAATGGGACAGTCGCGCTCGAGATAGCATTATAAAATAGAACGATAATCACTAGAGCCAAGGAAGAAAAATATTATATATCAACCCTTTGTTCCTCAAAGTAATGTTATTTTACCCCTTCACACATTAAGTTAGAGTTAATGAAGAATTTTGTTAAAGGGATTAATCATAAACTGAAGCATTTAAACATATTCAGGAAAAATTTCCTGCTATTAGTGGCTCGAAAATAAAAGAGGGAGTTTTCAATGGACCACAAATTAGAGAAACAATGGACAATCACTTCGAATCTTTGTTGGAAGGAAAAGAGAAAGCCACCTAGATTGTATTAAATTTTCTGGGTAGGCCTAACCGTAGAAGTGAGAACTATGAAGAACTTGTGTAAAATTTACTGTTCACGTATGAAACCATGGGTTGTAACATGTGCCTGAAAATTCACTTCCTTCATACCCATCTTCACTTTTTCCCCGGGAAATGTGACGATTTCAGTGATGAGCATGGTGAGCGCTTTCATTAAGAAATTTCAACTATGGAAAAAAGATACCAAGGACAGTGCAGTACCAATATGCTATCAGGCTATTGTTGAACTTTATCTCGTGATTTACCTGATGCCCAGTATAAAAGTAAATGCAGAAAAAGAAAGCTGTCATCTTCTGAACACTGAATATTTAACCTTATTTTCATTATATAAAGCAACATTTGAATAGATATAAATTCGAAAATTTCTCAAAAACCGTAATAAACAACTGTTTTTTATTGTCATATTTGTATTCAGGAGGCTCAAATTATGTAGAAAACAGGTATCACATGCCCAGCGCAAAAAAATAAAATAAAATAAAATTTGTTACGCAGCGTTGAAGACCTCCCCGGGAAAAGGATGTAGGCCTAACATCAGATTCTTGAAATATGTGATGTAGGTAAAAAAAGTAATTTTAAAGCACTTATTTATAACAATAAATTTTACGTTCAAAGGATGAATAAACTTGAATCCTTGTTTAGCCAAAATGGTTGTGATAGTAGATATAGGCCTAATGAAACTATTTTCCTTTCTCCTGAAACATTAAATTAGCCTATAGTTTTGTTGGTTATACTGTTCCATCCATTTAGTAGAATGCGTTTGAATCTGAAGAAAGCAGAAAACAGTACAATGTGGTCGCCTTGAAAACGGCACAAATGTTAACGATATCGCTGGAGAGAATAATATAATATTTATTTATTTTTATTTAATTCTTTATTATTGATTTATTACTTTATTTATTCATTCATTCATTCATTCATTCATTCATTCATTTCTTCTTTCCTTCCTTCATAACTTCACTCACTCACTCCTTCCTTTCTTTACT
Source organism: Periplaneta americana (assembly GCF_040183065.1). Taxonomy (NCBI): domain Eukaryota; kingdom Metazoa; phylum Arthropoda; class Insecta; order Blattodea; family Blattidae; genus Periplaneta; species Periplaneta americana. The sequence continues at coordinate 103,594,298 of NC_091124.1, forward strand.
TATATATATTCCAAACTGCACTGCAATTATATAAGAATTAACAAAAGACTATGATTGATGTACTAAAAGTAACTTATAACTATTACTGTATTAGACTATTATTATTAATGTTATTATTTTATAGTAGTTATTGACTTAATAATGTTACTAATGATTTATGGAAAATCGTATTCATGCAAGGAAAAACATGAATTGATATTGAAAATAAACTGATGCAGTAATTATCAACAAGTGTAATAAAATAAATGTCAACATTTTTACGTACGTAATCAATGGGATACGTACCCCTTAAGACAACCCCGCGTACTCTGGGAGTACGCGTACCTTAGACTGAATACCACTGCTTTACCAAAATATGATACTTGGTGATTTCAGGGGACTTGGTCCGCGTGTTATATCTAAGTGGGTAAACATTGAGTTCACCGTTGTTGAGTAATGGTTAGCAAGTCTGGCCATGAAACGAGCAGGCCCGGGTTCAAATCCTTGTTGGGGGTTTTTTCGGGGGTTTCCCTCAACCAATTGAAGTAAAATTGTTCGGTAACATTCGGTGTTAGACCTCGGAAACATTTCGCCATCATTAATTCACATTAATCCATGAAATAGCCTGGGTTCAGTTCACGGTGCGGTGTGCTGTACTTGTACAAAAGCGGGGCCGTTTGACCACCCAATCACAGAATGAGAGTGGTGAGCACAATAAGCCTCAGACTGCTGTGCAAGCCTACGGGTCCCTCCTCCGTACAAGAGAAAAAAGGGTGAACATTGACTTTCTACTAGATCGACGGAGCAGTGTACATCCTTATTCCGGGGAGATCCTCAATTACGTAATACAGTGCTCCTCGATTTAGTAGAATGCGTTTGAGTCTAAAGAAAGCAGCAAAAGTTACAACGTGGTCTGTTGTGACGAGAATCCAAGTCCCCCACATAAGACATCACGTCACAAAGAGTTCACGTCTGAATATTTTTGATAAAGTAAATATTATTCATTAATAACTCTTAAATACCCATTGCCGTATGATAGATTTTTTACTGCCCATAATATCTCTTGACTTTCATGCTCTACCTAAACATGATACTTGCCGATTAGCAGGGACTTGCTCCGCTTGTTGTTATATTTAAGTAGGTACGCATTGGTTTTATCCTATATCGACAGAGAAATGTATAATGTATGTGTGATTTGAAAAAGTCGATAATAAGGAATGCAAAATCTATGTAGGCTAGACATACGTTTCCTAAATAAAGTTATAACATATTTCCTAAGATCAATACAGTACAACTTACATTATAGCTTAAGTTTCACTAAATTAAAAACACGGATTCAGACAGGGTATATCCCATGCAGACTGTTTTATATAGACATAGTTAAATAATACGAAGAGAAAACAGTTTATCTTGGAGCCGCACATGCTATTTGTAGTGTACCTAACAGAGGTGGGGTACTACAGAATTTTGCCGTCACTGTGGAAGAATCGCTGTGGTAGATAATGGCGACATTGTCATAGTATGATTTTTGTATTCGGGTGATTATTATTAGCGATTGCAAATATTATCCAACACGAGCCGACAGATGTTTATGTTTATCTCTCTTCTACGAATTAGCATACCGTTGCCATATCAACAATAGTAATTAGTGCGGTGAGTAACAAAGACGCGATCTTACGACGATATATGGGCGCTTATAGTCGCTCAAGAATATTTATGATTAATTGAATCGTTTGTGCATAAAAGAGGTGCCTATGTTAATCTTTTGAGCGGGATGGTAATTAATTTGATCCTAGTTGTCTTGTCCTTCAAGTTAGTATGATTCTTCTGATTTGCAGTGGTCTGGAGCTGTCACATATGATCACATGTCACATAAGCCTCATTTCGAGCCATGTTTTCTCGGAACTGTGATTTTCGAACTAGGCACAATCGACAAATCTGTCACGGCGACAAAATCACATGTCTCAAAATCACACTCCACCACTGCTACGTAAAGGTATTTGGCAAGGTGATTCATGAGTATTATAATAAATAAATGAAATCCGAAATACTTAGTTTTAGTGATAAAACATGGATGGAGTAATCACCAGCACCGATAAAAGTAATTTTTAAGATTTCAAGTCAGAATTTATTAACGTAGGAGTTAGACGAGTATCCAATGTCATCTACACATTTTGCAGCTATTGCCGTATTGTAAGCCCAACTAAGAACAGATTTTAAAATTGGGTCTACCATTTTATAACCGATGATGAAAATGAAGGTATGTATCAATAGCAAATTTTACGCACCATAAAAGATAGCAAAATATAATCTGAACATTTTCGCTGAATAAAACCAGTCATGTCTTTCATTGGAGAAAACTAAATAAAATGCAAAATCATAATCAAAAACATGTCCGTAGAACAGGTTCAAAATTTTAACTATCTAGGCCGGATGTGACGTTAGTTATAAAAATAATGACCTGACACAAAAGATACATTCATTTCAACATATCTGTTGCATTATAAAAAGCACATTGGAAAATAAAACGAGGAGACATACTGTGATAAAATTTTATAACGCTATAAGCTTAGCGGTACCTATACACATACGGAGCAGAAAACTGGGCAATGAATCAATCTGATACAAGAATAATCGAATCGGTCGAAATTACATTTTTAAAATACGTTCCTGGATGTTTCATCAAAGATCACATACGAAGTGATACAAATAGAGAGCAGTTCAATATACTCAACTTAAAATAATCTTTAAGAACAAATTAAACTATTTTCATTACATTACCGTATGACTCAAGACATACCAACAAAACAAGTAATTCACTATCACTATAAAGGAAGTACTAACATATGAAGACCCAGACATCGCTCGGAAGATAACCTTTGAGACAAAAGAGATCTAAATAGCCTATCTTGATAGTTTATGGCGATGGTGATGATATTGTGAAAATTTTCCAAGTCCGACAGATGGCCTGGCTAGCTTTCGTAAATCCAATGCTGACAGGTGGATCATCTTGACCATCCTCAGACTCAAAGATTCAAAATGGATCCTCAGACAGTATCTGAGAAACTATAGGATCCAAAGCCCCAAGTTCTTCCTCAATCACAATCGGAAACTCGTATTACTCCCCAAAAAATTTCATCCAAACCTACTTTAAGATTAACTGTTGCAGATCATAGATGAAGTAATGGGAAGGAGGAGAGTCTTGATAGAGCGAAACGGGATATCCTGAGGAAAATAGTCTGCTTTTCCCACTACAAATTCCATCGCTAACTTGTTGGGCATCGAACACTAGTCACCTAGATGGAAGAGCAGCGCACTTGCACTTCAGCATTAGACGCGGCCTGTGTAAGAGTAGATAATTATACGAACGACTTAATCTCGAGACCTCAGGTTTAATCGGCATAGCAAATGATGACGGCAGTGGTGGTGATCATAGAATGGGTAAGAATAGTACTGGGTGGAGATAAAAACAGGTTTTCTACTGAGTGGAGATAAAAAAAAAACAGGTTTTCCTTCACATCACAAGCAAGAGAGAGTCCACATACATCGATATCCAAAGCTTTTGTTAAAAATCCGTCTGATGTCTATGATTCAACCATTGAACATTGCTGTGTTTGCGATCTATTTTAAGGTAACGTCCGCAAGTTCCCCGAAGACAGATTGGAATAAAATCACAGAAAGTCGTAACTTATTACTACAACATATTTCGATTTCCTTACGACACACGAAATTCAGACAGCGATGCCCGGTAGTAAATTCCACCTGTCGGACATAAAACGGACGCGATCCTGGCTGGTTGACAGCAGTGAGTCACAAAGTGCTCTGCAGAAAGATGGGCGACTAGAAGAATTAGAATTACTCTTTGAAATAACTTGAAATGTGGGAATATACATGGACGTACTTCGTTTTCACCAATAACATTGTTATGTTAAATGCATATTATGTATTAGAAAGAAGCCATGGTTGTGAGTTGAATCGTCGCTTGTGGAAACAATGTTTGCTTATTTCTTTATTTCCTCATACGGAAAATAGGATCTGCCGCAATAACACTAGCAATGATACCTTATGTATTCTAGTGTCAGGTCGATAACAAAAATCCTAAATATGGGCTTGCAACAAGAGTAAACTCAACACTGCTCCAAATAGAAGGCCTTCAGAAACTTCTTCGCCGCTGTTAGAAAGCTATGACTGAGAGCATTGTTGACGCAATTAAGTACGGGATTAATTTCGTGGCACGCTTTGACACATGTATTGAATTTTGGTACGGAAGGCCCTCTCAGATACTGCGACAATAACGTTATGAATAATTTCAATTCAATCTGTGGCGCTACAGTCCAAAAAGTGCCAAGGCCGACCAGCCGCCTGCTGGCCTCAAATCCACATGCTCAGGAGCTGTGAACAATCATCCAACAAGTGGTCAGCATGATAATCCCCACAGGTTTTAATAGCTGTTTTTAGAAAATTCAAATCGATCACGGTGCTGGGTGGACACCGATCACACACAATGGTCGAAATTTCATTATAGAATTTTTTCTCCATAGGGACACGAACCAGCGTATATATCGTAAGACGATTCCTAGACATGTGTCTTAAGGCTTAGACCACGACACCACGGCACGGTGCAATTTTACGAATACACTTGAAAAATAAACATATTTTAATTTCAACAGTTAGAGTGTCTTAAATATTTCTATTCATTTTATTAGTAGCACTCTTTAAATTGATGGGCCTCTTTCTGAAAAAAAATTAATAACACTTGTTATGGGTGGTTGTGAGTGCATAATTTATTGTGTGACTTTGTTGAATGTGCTTACCATGTTTAATATAACACTTTTCTTCTTCTAACAAGTGAACATTCTGATGGGGGCAGGTGAAAAAAGTTATTTTTTTTTCTTCAACCGTGTTAGTAATATCCAAACAAGTACTTGTACAAATTTTGGCCACTCGAACGCAATTACGAGAGCCATTAAAATAAGTTTCTCTAAAAGAAAGAAAACACAATTTCACGGAAAAAATTATTGGTACAAATATAACAGTGTTAAGCTATTTTTCAACATAGTCCCCAATGGAATTGAGACATCTGTCATACCATGGGATCAATAGAGAAGTGTCGACGGCTGTCAAACACTAATTCCGGTCCTAGGCGGCAAACTTCTACGACACAGGGCTACGAAAGTTGATCCCAAGGTATGGCAAATGCTTCAATTCCGGTGGGGAATATGCTGAAAAATATCTCAATAATTGCTGTATCTGTACCAATAAGTCTTTACATGAAATTTTGTTTTCTTTGTGTAAACAGCCCCAGGGAAACTTATTTTTACAGCCCTCGTAATTGCGTTCGAGTGGCCAAAATTTGAATAAGCACTTGTTTTGACATTGTGAAAAAAAAATTGTATCTGCCCCCTTCAGAACGTTTCCTTCTAAGTTATTTAACTTCTTTTAACAGAACACAGTGCACTTATGGGAACCTTTCAGCATCACTTCTCATTTACTATTCTACCATCTATAGCGATAAGCCTTCCATGTATCCATGGAGTTATGTCCCCGGAAAAGCTTGCATGTTCATAAACCAGGACATTGTAGAGAAAGCAGGAAACATTAAAATAAATTCATTTAATTCAATTCTCACATTTTTATAGAGTTATGTACGTATGGTAAGACGTGACGAAGTGAAATAAGTAGGGCTAAGAATTGCACGCCGTTACATTGCGCTTCATGCGTCTCTGATTTTAGGTACCGGTACGTAATTGCGTTGGGATGTGGGATTTCAGTGTGTTTCGTTGAACAATGAACTTTAGTTGATCGGTTACATTACGACCGAATACTGCTATTCGTAACAGGCAACATTCAACATCTTGTAAAGAAGAATAAAAGCAAGATGCCGAGGACAAAATTTGTGACTTAATTTCAAATAAGGAAATTTGTAATAATGATACAGAATTTGAGATAAATAATGCTTATGCAGAAGTGTAACGAAGTTTCTCTAGATATAAGGCTCTAAGCAACAGGCAATCATTCTCCTTTGAAAATTTGAAAATGTGGTTTGTTATTCACTGCAATTATATATGAAATGAAAAATTATGTAAAACAAAAACGTAATACACTATCATATTACTTACTTACTTACTTACTGCCTTTTAAGAAACCCGGAGGTTCATTACCGCCCTCACATAAGCCCGCCATTGGTCCCTATCCTGAGCAAGATTAATCCATTCTCTATCATCATTACCCACCTCCCTCAAATCCATTTTTATATTATCTTCCCATCTACGTCTCGCCTCCCTAAAAGTCTTACTCCCTCCAGCCTCCCAACTAACACTCTATATGCATTTCTTATTTGAAGGATTCATAACAAGCTGTTTTTACGGTGATGGGTTGTTAGTCATTCGCCCAACCCCCAAGCTGGAGGACCACCCCTCATCGGCTGTCCGCGACTGTTTATTCAATATATTCACAGCTACCCTCCATATCTGGAGGCCGTCTCCTGGATCCGCAACCTGAGGACGCGCCATGCCGTGGTGTTAGGGATCCACAATACTATCATATTAACATATTAAAATAATAAGGCTGATATTTGTCAATGTTATATAAGATGTAGTTAATGATATTGTGACGAAACTGAATAGTTGGAACACGAAATAGGAAAAAAAAAAAAATGTAGCAAACAAGATAAAAAATACTGGATAAACATTATGGATATTTAGCTCTATGTAAAATTTGTGACTTAATTTCAAATGAGGAAATTTATTAATAATGATACAGATTTTGAGATAGATAATGCAAATGTAAAATATTTCACATTTGTCCTTATTCTTTCTGTAAGTTAATTTATCCCTATGTTTTTCCTTCTTAACCCACTTTGTGTGAAATACTTCTCTTTATTCTTATTAAGTATCTGTTTAGATAACTCCTTTCAGTGAATTATGTTTGTATTTTTCTACATGTTATTTTACTAATAATAAACAAAAACAGCAACAATCTGAAAATAAAATCTCTATTTCAGCCTTCACATTCCCAATAAATGCCGAAAGGTAGAAAACATCAGTATCATGATCCAGCTGAGCTATTTTATTATATAATCTTGAACCAAAGTAGGTACCATGACTAAGAGCTGTGCTCGTGAAACACTTTGGTTCCTCTAGTGCAGTGATGTCAATTGATGCCCATAGGAACAAGCGCGCGCTTTGGAGCTCAGGAGAGCCTGAGCCTTTACAGCTGAAAGGAAAGAGACAGACGAGTGAGGTAGTATATGCCGCTTGGTCGAGCTATATTCAGGGATGGCCAGCACTGATCCAATGGATAAAGGGAAGAGAACTTATTAAAACTGTATCCATGTTAATTTTTAAATATGTCTGAGAAGTATAAGTATGTACAAGAATGTAAGTTTGTAAGTTTTAATTTTAATGCTCATTTTTCACAAGTTTGATTTTTTATTCAAAAGGAATATTTTTTCAATTTTTTTTATAGAAAAGTGAAATTTTCAGATGTAGGCCTATTTATTTAATAGTTAGCCTTACATGTACTCAATCATTGTTGTCGTAAATCTAATACACCGTAAATACGTATTATTGAAGATAGTGTATTACAAATTTGAAAATATTCGCATGGAAAATTAATGCTTTTAAAAAAATGAATTAACAAAGCAAGTACTGTTACATCATAAGCAAAAGATATGTGCCATATGTTATAAAAATGTCAGCTCTATAGCTTCAGCAGGTTTCGAGAAAATAATTTAATATTCTGATGATAGGAAGTTGCTCACCAATATCATCTTAAAAGCATAATGCGATAAGAGTTTTGTTATGTAATATTAGTTACATTTAAAACATATACAGTACCTAGGTAACTTTCATTTGTAATATAATATTGTTTTGGTTAGTTTATTGATTACTTTTGTAAGGCTAAAGATACCATCAATATAAATTCCAACTTATTATGTCATACTCATTCTCTTTCTTTGGAATATCACTTTCTTTATGAATGATGTGTTTCATCCACTTAATACAGTATAATATTATACTACTATGGAATTTATGTGAATATTCCTTCTTAACTCTTTATTATGTTATAACGTTTAAAACACAACTGCAATATCAAGAAGTTGGTGTAAATACTTTTATTTTGCAGACAATGTAGATAATATCAAATAGAAAGGAGCCATAAAAATAACGACATAAAATTTCACGTTCCGTTTGAAGTTTGTGCACCACTGTTTTCTTAATCCAAACAGGCTGCTTATTCCTCCTTCCGTAAGTAGCGCTTGATGCCCGCGCACTACGTCAAGGTCAGAAAAATGCGCTTGCTTTGACATCACTGCTCTAGTGGTATAAAGTTGGATAAGGTATTCGTAAGTTTTTCACTGTAATGTTACCTTTAACAGAACACATTGAATTTTACCTACACATTACTAACTGCTGTTTCTGACACTTGAACACAATGACAATTTTCTTGTATAGACGAAATGTTTGTATTTTGTTACTGTAAACTTATCTCCTTTGGAGACTATAATTTGTTCAAATAACTGCGAAAAATTAATTACGAAACCATAGGATAATATCTCTGGAAACGTTATAATAGTATGCTTTGTCTGCAATGATGAAATGCAGTATACTGGGAGAGCTGTTTTCTCTTTATGGAATGGAAAGAGTGGCCTCTTGTGGGGAAAACTGGTGAACTACCTCAGAACATTCAATGTTGACAAGTATCATACACTACTATACCATTCCACTGTTCCTGTTCTGTCCTGAGAAGTATCACTGAAAAGATTCAATGTGTCGCAACCGGGACTAACGACTTTAGTTATGAAATATTTCAGACTAGAGGGCTACAGAATAGCGCTTACAATCAGTTTTCATTCGACCGGTCAGAGAGCATTCGTCAAGGTAAATAAGAACACACAAAATAACATGACGCTCGATGATTATTACTGGTAAAAATGAGGGACTGCGAAACTACTAGGATCGTCAGGAATTTGTGTGTGATAGAGCAATCATTTCCTTACACAGAAGCTATATTTCAGTTGTCATACATTTTTGACTAGGAGTTTTTTAACATGAAATATAGTCTACTGCTGTTCTAAAAGGATTTGTAATACTAACAGACACTTTCAACTGCAGAGTATACCGCTTCAAATACAGAGTTATCTATCACATACAGTAGTAGAAAATATCGTGTGCAGGGCTACCTAAGGAACTGAAAGATGGGTTTGCAGTATTAAAACGTGCAATACTGTTTTACTATCACGAACCCTTTCATTTCCTTCCTTTAATTTTGTTCTCTTTAGTAGGTAGCATTAAAAAAAGTCAGCTGTCACAATCATAAACGAGCAGGATACCCCAAGGCCGCGTTTATGGCTCCGTACTAGCGCGTCCAGGCGTACCGAATTCAATCTCTGATCAGTGGAATTTGTGCTGGACAAAGTAGACGTTGCAGATACTTTTTCTCCGGTTACTCCCGTTTCTCTTTATCACTAAACCGACACTCTCCACCTTGCCCTCATTTCATCTTTTACCTTACAATATAGGAAGCGCTTATCAGGTACTTGTCTGCGAGTGGGACCTGGCACTGTCAGGACTGAGCCAGGATGACACACTTTTCAACATCGCATTCACGAATGACACCTGGGCCACCTGTCCGAATTGGTCATTCATCCCATATTCACAGTGGAAGTGAAATAACTTTCCTGATTGAAAGGGACGATAGATTACACTTAAATTAATAGAAAACCTATATTACGTTTTGTTACTAACTAATTCATTCATTCATAGTGTTCTACCCAAGCGCAGGTCTTTGAATGCAAATTCAGCATTCTCCAGTCTTACCTATTTTCTACCCTCCTCTTTATCTCCTCGTATGATCCATATATCTTAATATCGTCTATCATGTGATATCTTCTTCAGTCCCGAACTTTTCTCCCGTTCACCATTCCTTCCAGTGCATCCCTCAGTAGGCAGTTTCTTCTCAACCAGTGACGCAGTCAATTCCGTTTTCTCTTCCTGGTCAGTTTCAGCATCATTCTTCCTTCATCCACTCTTTCCAACACAGCTACGTTTCTTATTCTGTCTGTCCACTTCACATGATTCATTCTTCTCCATATCCACATTTCAAATGCTTCTAGTCGCTTCTCTTCACTTCGTCTTAATGTCCTTGTTTCTGCTCCATACAATGCTACACCTCACACAAAGCACTTCAGTTCTCTCGTCCTTAATTCTTTTTCCGGAGGTCCGCAGAAGAAGCTGCTTTCTCTATTAAAACCTTCCTTTGTCATTGCTATTCTCCCGTTTGTGATTAAATAAACGGTTAATTAGAAAATGTATTCTCGATGTCTCTCGCTAGGTGAACTGTTCTCTGACGAGACGTTGCAACGTGTTCGCATCGTGCAGTGCTTTGAAATGTAAGATACAGTTTGTTTCTCTTTTAATTTTCGTTATAATGACAAATAAAATTCCTCTATTATAAGAGTTTATTATGGAATTCTTCTTCTTTTTCTGATTATCCACGTAATATCATTGTACCAAATTTTAATCTATAGCCAATTTCTGACGGCTACTCCTTTTTCAAACGTTTTGTCGTCGTACGGTTATTCATCCGATTATATTTCCCTTGGTACTTATTAGTGGATTATTTCTCATAAAGGGGGTACCAACCCCTTGCACGATAGGTTTCCTCTCGGCTTCCCTTAGTAGAGTTGCCATCACCGTGTCTCTGGAGTCCCTCCTACCCTCCAAGTTATCCTGTACACGGGTCCGGCTTTTGTTTCGTATTGTGTGTGTCCTAGCCTTTATCGTTCCCACGACATTAAACCTGCAAGGCAGCAAGCTATTTCCTCTTTATTTACCCCAAGAGTGAGGGTTCCCTCCTACGCTATCTCCGCCGTCCTGAAGTTTCCTTCCCCGACGACGCTGCTGTTGAGGTATTTATCGTAATCCTGGTAAGGAGCTCTGGCGACGTACTACCAGCCGGAACCAGGTGGAGCAAGGTTCTTTAAAGATGTGTTGCTCCTCTATCAAACCCATGGCTTGCGACCGGAAGAGCATGCCTTCATTTCTAGGAGATTTTGCTTTCGTTTTTATGTAGGTTATCACAAGTTACTTAGGCCTACACAAAATAGAAAAAAAAAAACAATGAACACTAGTAAGGCTTATGTACAAGGAATCCTAACAGAGGTTCCGAGTCACACTCGTTCAATACATGTGGTTAAGTGGAATAAAGCCTCACAGCGGTTCGGAAATCACACTCGTTCAATACATGTGGTTAAGTGGAATAAAACCTCACAGCGGTTCGGAAATCACACTCGTTCAATACATGTGGTTAAGTGGAATAAAACCACACAGCGGTTCGGAAATCACACTCGTTCAATACATGTGGTTAAGTGGAATAAAACCTCACAGCGGTTCGGAAATCACACTCGTTCAATACATGTGGTTAAGTGGAATAAAACCTCACAGCGGTTCGGAAATCACACTCGTTCAATACATGTGGTTAAGTGGAATAAAACCTTACAGCGGTTCGGAAATCACACTCGTTCAATACATGTGGTTAAGTGGAATAAAACCACACAGCGGTTCGGAAATCACACTCGTTCAATACATGTGGTTAAGTGGAATAAAACCTCACAGCGGTTCGGAAATCACACTCGTTCAATACATGTGGTTAAGTGGAATAAAACCTCACAGCGGTTCGGAAATCACACTCTTTCAATGCATGTGGTTAAGTGGAATAAAACTTCACAGCGGTTCGGAAGTCACACGCTTTCAATACATGAGGCTAAGTGAAACAAAAAATTCACAGCGGTTCGGAAATCACACTCGTTCAATACATGTGGTTAAGTGGAATAAAACCTCACAGCGGTTCGGAAATCACACTCGTTCAATACATGTGGTTAAATGGAATAAAACCTCACAGTGGTTCGGAAATCACACTCGTTCAATACATGTAGTTAAGTGCAATAAAACCTCACAGCGGTTCGGAAGTCACACGCTTTCAATACATGAGGCTAAGTGAAACAAAAACCTCACAGAGGTTTGGAAATCACACATGTTCAGTACATAGTGGATAAACCTCACACAGCGGTTCGAATGTCACATGCGTTAAATATATAATACAGTTTGTTTTTGTCGAAGAAAACATAGCACAGTGGGTTAAAAGGGAAATTTGTGGCGCCAAAAGTACATCATCGATAATATAACTTGACTATCACAATCTGTTATTATAAAACCAGGCTACAATAGAAGTCTACGGAAACCGTCTTATCGCTTCCTGTGTTTATTCTGTCCAAGCAAAGCTCGGCCCAGTTCCCACTAAGCAGCACTGCTTGTTCGCTGTGTTAAACAGTTTTCTTTCGACATTTTTGGATTAGCTATAATGCAAAGCGAAGATGAATATATTTTCTACTTATAGAACCAGACATACGATAACTAAGTTAATTATCTTCATACAAAGTCCTTTATGAAGGTTTTTAGAAATACTTACTTTCGAGAGAATCTAAATTTTAGCTCGAGTATTGTACAAATGTACGCAATTGTACGAATTACAACCAAGTTATATTGTTTAGTACAGTGATTAATATAATTGATTGTATAGGTTTCATTCATGTTTGTTCAAGTTCTTAGAGGATTTTAATTTTTTTAGGTAGTTTTTCTAGGTTGACGATTTTGGGTCTGTTTAAAGTATCGGAAATTTCAGGCATAGTACAATCCTCAGCACGAGAAATGCAACGAAAGCTCTATAGGCTTACTTCTTGCCAGAAAAACTTCTCTGATATATATATATATATATATATATATATATATATATATATATATATATATATACAGGGTGAGTCGTAAGTATGTTTGGAAAACGCGTGAGCATGCTCCTGAATAAAAAATAAGAGCAATTCCTTACATGAAAATTTTACAGAAAATGCTTATTTATTGGAGACATGGTCATACTTTGTTTCTTTGTGTCACAAGTTCATGTTTGGAAACTTGTCATTTAACGTTTATAATGTGTCCTCCTCCATTGTTTATACAAGCCTGAGCACGACGTACACACGACTGGCGAATTCGCTCAAACACCATGTTGTCATCACGGATTAATTGGCATGCATATTCAACACGTTACAATAGCTCCTCTGCAACATTCACTGGTGTTGCATAGACGACAGCCTTCAAGTGACCCCAGAGTTAAAAATGTAATGGGGTGAGGTCGTGTGATCTGGGTGGTCAAAGCACTGGACCACCGCGTTCATTCAAAACAAAAACACTGTACTACTGTCTTATCACTATGTTGTTTGTAAACAAATACTGGTACAAATAAAAAAACAATAATATGATCAGATACTTATGAAAACAAAAGTCACTGTTACTATTTTTTCTAATAAATAAGCATTTTCCGTCAAATTTTTACATAAGGAATTGTTCTTATTTTTTAACCAGGAGCACGCTCACGCGTTTTCCAAACATACCCCGTGTGTATGTATGTATGTATGTATGTATGTATGTATGTATGTATGTAGAGAGAGAGACTAGGATGGCGAAACATGATGTCACTTTTTAGCCATTTTCTGTTTTTCAGCTCAGTTGGTAGGCTTTATCAAGATCTATATATAGGCTACTGGCAAAGCATGGTATATCTAGAGTGAAGACAGTAATATTAAGTCCAGTTACTTCATGATATGTGAAATCTTTCGATTTTCTGAGGTGGCAGAATTTGATAAGTGTACATATCAAGTTTGGTCTTAGAATTTGTAAGAAAGCAAACACATATATATATATATATATATATATATTATATCGTAATAACATGTTTTATCATCTGCTATTCCCGAAACTTTCCAAGTGAAAGCGTATGTATTGGCAAGATAATAATTAACACCTGTTTTAAATTTTAATTTATTATACAGTTTAAATGATTACTCTAGTTTATGGTGAGAATCAATGGTGTCTTATGTGAGCAAAATGCTTTGATGTGATATGTATGGTTCGAAATTTCAAAGAAGAGGCTCTTTGATGATACACAATACCCTGAAATAATGTACCTAGAGTAGGAATATTATAGTTGTGTGTTTCCTTTTCATCTCAGTGTAGTAAAATTTTAATAACGGAAATGAATTAGAAGACATAGAGGTCATAACACATATAGAAGAACAAACTATTACGGAAAAGCAGTTAACGCGGTCAACTGCGATGGAAATTACTACAAGCAAGCAAGAATATAATTTATGGATTTGGAAGAAAATATGAAGGAAATCACAGTTAATGTAATTAATTACTAATGTATTTGCAGGTCAAGAATTAGACCTACTTGAAGTGTCTTTCAAAAATGATGAAAGTGACGAATGTAATTCCATTGCCGATACTGACAGGTGCCCTGGAAATTGTATATCTGAAAAAGAGGGAACTTTTAATTCATTATCAATATATGATACACATGAAAGCTATAATGAGCAAGACATTTCAGATGCAAATCCTCAAACAATGCAGGTAATGGATAGTGAGAAAACAGAGACAGATAATAACGACAAGGGAAGATTCAACAAAGTCTATAATAAATGAAGAAATTCAAGAGGAGAATAATGACAAAAGAAGATCCAATAAATTCTATAAGAGTAAGAGTAAGAGAGTAAAACAAACAAAACGTTCGAAGACAGAAGAAGAGAAAATTAAGAAGAAATGTGGGACGGAGTATATTAGGAGATAAGGTGAAATAACTCCTGCTAAACTTTTAGACATCTGGTTTCATGACGTAGAAGAATGTACCGGACACAACTTTCTCAAGGAAAACAAATTCATCTTCAAAATTTTAAGGAAATCTGGAAAATACATTCAAAACATAATATTATCCAAAAAGAAAGTTGAAAGGAAAAATACAGGACAAAGTATTATCCAGCATACATGAAAAAATTATTATAAATTATTCATTGACAAATTGCAGGGGATGAAAAATTCATTTGTAAAAAAAAAAAATGTCACATTTCATGGCCTATAATCGAGAGGTCAGAATAATAATCTTATACATAAGAAGAACGTTTCTCCGTGTGGATTTATTACACCTGGCAATACTGTAGAGGAAAGTATGATACAAAAACTGAAAACAGTGAAGAGAGAAACTACAGTATTACCTACACAAAATAATTTACTAACATATCTCCAAGACATGACAGCCATTATACGCGAAAACGTAGTCAGAAACTATAAAGGGAATTGCTGAGCCTCTCTGATCCTTACTCGTATTGGTGAGGATTGCTATGATCCCTGCAGATAATTGAAAACTTCACATACTGCAGCTGTACTTGATGGTGAAACGTCAGAGGACAGTCATCAGTGGAAACAAGCGAGAAATAATGAAGAACGGTAGGTGATTGTAATTCAACTCCTGCCTTATTCTCTAAACAAAACCATTTCTCTTCAAATTAATAATCAATATAGTTTTGAGTTAATTTCCTGTGCACTTAAAAGGGAACATTTTTTTAATATCATGATTACAGTTGTTTCAATTAATAATGATAATAATAATAATAATAATAATAATAATAATCTACAAAGATCGTACCTTTCCACAGAGGTGATGAAGGAAATATACTATTTTATATAAAATTGATAGTTATGCCACCTTCTGATTTGTTTCTTTTATTTCTATTAAAGTAAGTGGGCAAAAGATGACATGCCGGAAAATTACAAAGTTTCGATTGAAAAGATATCAAATCCAGATTTAAATTCAACATCTCGAGGAAATTATCTACTAAAATAGTACTGTCTTAGTTTCCAATATTAACTGCAAGTATTTCTAAATTAAACTCAAAAGTTCAAAGTTGCTTTCCTGTAAAATTATGAAGTGCACATATCATGTTTTGCCATCCTAGTCTAGAATATTAATTTTTCAGGAAGTTTGAAAAGGAGGTGGTGTGTAAATAAACAGAACAGTAAGAAATTAATTAAAAATTATGGCTTTAGTAGTGCATTACACTTCAAATTCAGCTCATTGACGCACAGGTACAAGCAGGTCGACCCCGCAAACTTTTCACCAAAATCTGAAGAAGAGCAGGGAGAAAAGAGCAGGTAAACTCTTGAAGGATCATCGCACGGGGGAACTAAGTTGTGCCACTCGAATTGTTTTAAGAAGGGAACGGAAAAAGGAGATGCTGCTGAAACCGTGATAAATATAACACATCACACCAAAACACCCAAGCCTATGTATCATTCAAAATATCACAACTACCTTTTTGATTGAAAATAAATTAACCAAGCAACATTATCTGTCAATTAGGAAGGAATAAAAAGGAAATGTATGTCACATGGTGCAAATGTGATTAAATTCTTCCTGGTTCCAACAGTTAAAATGTCTTAAGAAAATTAAAAACCTAGAATGCATAGGAATGGAAACTACAGAAGTTAAAAAAAAAAAAAAAAAAAAAAAAAAAAAAAAAAAAAAAAAAAAAAAAAAAAACATCCAACAAAAATTCACGATTTGCTACAAATAATATTTAAGTAAATAAATATTTAGTTTCACAATTTCTTTGTAGCCTCTTGAGACCTGTGCTTAAAAAGAAAATGAACAACCTGTGTCCTGTAGTTCTGGCTCTCTTTGTAATTTAAAGAAAAGTTATAAAATTACCTGTGATTGAGGTTCTGTCTATTATCAGGCTGTACATTTCACTTGACGATATGTCAGAAGAAGAACAATTGTTTATACATATTTGAAGTCTGATTAATGTAATATGGAGCTAGTCGGCGATATTTGCACTGGAAAAGGAAAAGAACTCGCCACCCCACCCCATTATCTCCTGGACTAGTTGCCTCATAAGTGGTGCCTTGTTAGTTTCAAGTGTGAGTTTCACACTTGTTTTCGGACAGTTGAGTAAACAACAATAAGGTAGAATAAAATAGTGATGAGGACAACGAAGACGAAGAAGATATCACGGAATAGGCCTATTTATTCTTGGGAGAAAAAATAGGTGTTATACAGTTAAAAAGACCGCAAATGATATTTCGTATACAATAAGTTACGTATAATTTTACATTATAACAATAGTTATTAATAGCAATTTTTATTATTATCATCAATTTTAATTAGTTTGATTTTTATTTAATTCCTGCAGGTAAGGTCCCATCGGCTACTGACGAGCCCGAACCTAGATCAGCATCAGAAGCCCATATTAGCCCAAAACATCACGAAATCTATTTTTAGTATTAGGCTACAGATGACATGGAAAGAAGGGAAGGTGGAAAGTATTGTTGGAATGACACAGAGAGACAGGAGTACCCCAATAAAAAAATCCCTCTGCAACGTCTGCCTTGTTCTCCAAAAATTACATCCAAATCTGGTCGTCTGGATGGTAGGCTAGCGTGCTTCTCTATATGTTACTACGTGTAAGAAAACCTCATAGCGGTTCGGAAGTCATACATGTTCAATACATGTGACAAACCTAACAGACAAACTAATTGTGTCATTTATTATTTTTTCCTAAAGGGAAATTATTGTTTCGCACTCTCTTGCTTTCTTTGACGCTATTTTTCTATTCTTACTTCAAAAGATATCATAATTGAAAGATTTCATTACTGAGCTCAGTTACATACGAGAGTCATTTCATAAATAATGCATATATATATATATATATATATATATATATATATATATATATGAAATTGATACTAAAACTTTGTGTTGTACTAGTAGACTATATTGTAAATCTCGTCTATATATATTTCATCTAGACTGTGACTATAAATTAAGATTTTATAATAGTATTAAGTTTTTTGACTTGTTCCATATTCCAGCTGTAAGCATGTATGAATACCATGGAATGTTAATAATTAATACAATACAATACAATATATATATATATATATATATATATATATATATATATATATATATTACACGTTTGGTTTTTACCGTATATCTTTACAATTCTTCAGTATAGTCTCCCTGTTTCTCATGACTGAATCCCAACGTCTGGGAAGCTTTAATATTCCATCGAAGGCACCACTTCTGTTCATCTGTCGAGTGGTTCGGATAATGGTGTCAGAAAGCTCTTCCACAGAAGCAAAACGACGTCGACGCATAGGTTCTTTCAACTTTAGGAACAAGTCGAAATCTGCTGGACTCATTTCCGAACTGTGGGAGCATGAGGTAGCACTTCCCATCCGTATTTACGCAGCTTTTGGGTTGCAACACTCCCGTTGTGCGGGCAAGCATTGTCATTGAGAATCAGTGGCGCAGTCTCGAGCAACTGAGGTAGAATTTTTTGCATTTTTCTGCACGAATTTTGCATGAAGTTACGATAATACACTGTTGTGACACTTGCTTCACATGGAACTCTATCTGTCATGAAGATTCCTTGGTGATCATAAGCAAAGATCACAATTAGTTTTACCTTTGATTGAGATCATCGAAATTTTTTGGTCGTGGATAAGCTGATCCTCTCCACTCGTTGGATTGTGATTTCAACTCCGCCTCAAAGTCTCTAACCCAAGTTTCATCAATAGTGACAATTTGACGCAAGAATGCTTGACCTTCAACGTCGTATATTTGTTTCAGCAAGGTTGCAATGGTGAAGCGTTTCTGCTTTTGTCCAGTAGTCACGCAGTGAGGAATCCAACGCGCAGAAATTTTTCTCTTCTTTAAATCTTTTGTGAGAATATGGAATACTGACGTTGGAGGACACCCAGCATCGTGATGCACTTGGGGTGCTACGATAGGTAGCAAAAATCCTGTTTCGAAAACCAGCTATAACGGCTAGAGGGATCATCGTGCTACCCACATGATACATCCATTTTGGTTGCATGATCGTCCACCTCTACTTCGGCATGTGGACTTGACACCAGCAGCCGACTAGTCTGTCTTGGCTCTTAATGGGCTGTATTACCACGGATTTACTTTTACTTTTTGACGTTGGTGGAATCCCCGTTACTTCAGAAAGTTCCCCACGTGTTGCATGACGATCTTCTTCAAGAGCATCTGCCACAAGTTTCACACTTAGTTCATATTATGTTGATGTTTTTAGCGTTCCTGGTCTTGGATGATCGTCTATGCCAGTGATGTCAACTGATCCCCATAGGAGCAAGCGCGCGCTTTAGAGCCCAGGAGAGCCTGAGCACTTTACATCGGAAAGTAAATAGACAGACGAAAGAGGAAGTATATGCCGCTTGGTCGAGCTATATACAGGGATGGCCAGCACTGATCCAATGGATAAAGGGAAGAGAACTCATTATAACTGTATCCATGTTAATTTTTCGATTTGTCTGAGAAGTATAAGTGCATTACAAGAATGTAAGTTTTAATTTTAATGCTCATTTTTCACAACTTTGCTTTTTTATTCAAAAGGAATATTTTCAGATATGTTTGTTTAGTAGCCTCACAGGTACTAAAACAATGTTTTCGTAAATCTAATATATCGTAAATACGTATTACTGAAGATAGTGTATTAAAATGTTTGAAAATATTCGCATGGAAAATGTTTGTAAGGAAATGAATTAACAAAGCAAATACTGTTACATCACAAACAAAAGATATGTGCATATATGTTGGTAAAACGTCAGCTCTATAGCTTCAGCAGATTTCGAGATAATTTAATATTCTGATGATAGGAAGTTGCTTATCAATATCACCTAAAAGCATAATGCGATAAGAATTTTATTATGTAATATTGGTTACAGTTAAAACATATACGTAGGCAACTTTGCTTTGTACTATAATATTGTTTTGATTACTTTTATAAGGCTAAAGATACCATCAATATCAATTTCAACTTATCATGTCATATTCAGTGTCTTTCTTTGGGATAACACGTTCTTTATGAATAATGTGTTTAATTCACTTAGTACAGTATAGTTGTAGTTATTATGGAATTTGTGTCAATATTCCTTCTTTACTCTTCATTGTGTGATTAACGTTTAAAACACAACTGCAATATTAGCCTAAGAAATAGGTGTTAGTACTTCTGTTTTACAGACAATATAGAAAATAACAAACAGAAAGAAGCCATATAAAAATGACATAAAATTCCACGTTCCGTTTGAAGTTTGTGCACCACTCTTTTCTTAATCCAATAGGCTGCTTATTCCTCCTAGCATACCTAGCGCTTGATGCCCGCTCACGACGTCAAGGTCAGAAAAATGCGATTGCTTTGACATCACTGGTCTATGCTCATACGACCACACGAAAACGAAGATCCCAACGAGAAATTGTGCTACGGTCCACTATAAACTCACCAAATTTCACTTAAACCACTGTGGATTTCTGTGGGATTTTTGCCACGTAAAGTTTAAATCTTAATTTACGACTTTTATTCTTGCTCCATTTCTGACTCTCGTCATTTAAACATAGAGCACGCTATGGATGGAACAAAACACTTGCTTCTACATCAAGCTTTCAACTGCAACCGAAGTAATTTTCACTGTAGTTGCATCAATGAAGCTGCAGTACTGCCAACCTGTACATTATTTATGAAATGAACCCTGTACTTAACATCATCTTAAGATTTATCCAATGACGTTTTGGGAAATAATGTTTTATCGGGATGAAACTTCAAAGGCGTTTATCACGTTTACACGGTGAGAGAGGACGTAATTGTCATTTATCAGAGACTCCGTCTCATAACAGTTACATGGGTCTCCATATTCCATATTATTTAAATATCGGAATGTGGACAAGCGTATCGCCTCTTTTGTTACGTTCGAAAGTACAAGAATCACTGTCTGAACGGCCCCTGCATTATTGAAATGTTAAGTCGATTTGCGCATCGTATAGGTTACATCGCACATGCGAACGAGACTTCCTTTTAGACCACAATAAACATCTGATGGCATTTATATTGCTCAATTTACCGGCCATATCCTTGTCTTGCTCTTGCACCAAGAGTAAGTAGAACGTCATTTTGTTAAGACGACAGCCTCTTATCGAGAGACTTTGCGTTTAACGACCAACAGATCTCGAGAGATATTACATAGAAAATGGTCTATGCACAGATTTACTCTCAATAATATTATAGCCTATTTAGTAATTCCCCAAGCAATAACAGTTCTACATTGCCAATGATTATTTTAAGACAACATTGCCCGCCCACGCCGAAAACTTCGTGCACAAAATATGGTTCTATAACTGCCTCATGAGTGATGCCTTATTGGTGTTACTTAGGAGGTTCAAACCTGTCTTCGGATGGTTGACTAAATAACAACAATACTGATATCTATGTAAAGATTTTCATAGTGTTAACGAAAATGAAACTGATTACATAGAGCGCCTTATTATTTAAGCCAGTGGTCTTAAGCAATAATTGAAATGGGTATCGGGTAAGGAGTGTATCGGAATATGCACCGTCGCGCAAAAGTTAAAGGGAGAAAGCAGCCGTAGCTTGTGCGAGCGATCAGTAGCTGTAGACGAGGACGCTATTTGCCGCAACTTTAAACATTACCATATCGTAGCTCCTAAGATAGTCAATCAATCGAGCTGTAATTTTTAGAATTCATAGATAAATGTCTATGGAAAGCATAGAAAAAAATTCGAAATCAAAATATTTCATGGAAAGTGAGGAAAAAAAATACTAACTTCGAAATGACCTGTTCAAAATAGGCATTGACACGCTCAAAAGTTGGTAAACGGCAAAATGTTCTATTTTCCACTTTAGACGGGGGTCAAAGTGAGAAAAATGTTTAGAAAGAATGAAAATTAGTTGTAAAAGTGGTTGCTATTCAAAATCTTTACTAGATTCCGTGTTACGGCTAATTAAACAAAGGAGTAGTTTCGTCTGGCGGACTTCCGTATGCATAGTGACTAAACTTTTGTCTGTTAGAACTGCAGAATCTCATAGAAATCATCGCGGTAATTTCAAATTTGTTTTCAAAATGTTTCCAATTGCTTAAAGTTTTCGAGTTAATCGTGAATTTTGAATTAATAAAAAGTTATATTACATAAATAATATTTATGCTGATTAAGCACTAGTATGACATAGTTTCAAATTCAGAGAAATGAAAATAATATCATAGTACTTTTTATTTATACTACTACTATTATTATTATTATTATTATTATTATTATTATTACTTGGATTTAAGCTGTCTTGTTTCATTTTCCTACCCTGGTACAAAAGTCATTCCACTTCAAAACTATCAAGATTTCATAGGTTATTGCTATCTCTATTCTTTTCTGGTACTTTTAACTTCAAAATAAATTCGATACGTGTATTTTTTTCCTATAAATCTAATTTTGGCAGACTTGATCACGTCACAGTGTCCTGAGTTGAGGACCACTGCTAAGTCTTTATACTACATAGTGTAAAGTTCGATCTCCGACGTATCCCCGATTTATAACTTGTGTTGGGAAAGCCCATGATCCAGGTAACACAGGAGTTTTCTCCGGGAATTTTGGTTCCCTCTCTCATCTAATCTCATCTTTCATCGCGTAAATAGCGTAGATTAGTCCGTTATGGAGGACCCTGAGCAAAGACTGTCGATAAATTGATCTACACAAATGGCTTCATATTGGTGAATGACGAACACAAGTTCCGAAGTACCTATCATTAGTTTAAAAAAAAAGAGTGCTAATTTTTAATTTTTGTCTTAACTTGCATAAATAAATCTAAAGTTGTATCCTTCGCTCCTTACTACGCAAAACACAAATATTTCTTCTCACTATTAACAATTTTACTTGTGATTAAACCAGTGGCTTGCTAAATATTTGCTCTCAATTCACCGTTTTTGAAGTGTAATCAGGCAAAAGGAGTAAAATAATTGAATGACTGCCTAGAATAACGTTGTAAGTCAGTTTTTACAGTTTGTCAGGAAATTAAAAATATGTTTATTCCATACTAACATTGTTAAATATTACAATATATGGCAGTAGAAAAACATTGTATGTCAGTGCAGAAGAACAACGTTGTAAAGCAAAGACACTTAAATACTGTCCATATTTTCTGGTAGATCCTTCATGGTTGTTACATTTGAGTACATTAAATAATAATAATAATAATAATAATAATAATAATAATAATAATAATAATAATAATAGACAAAATTTATATCATAAGAACTTGAAACAAATTACACAACTTAGATCATATGTTTAGGCATATAATATCAATATTTCACAGACAAGAATCTTTTTTCTCTTTTCTTTATTTTCTTATTAGGCCATGGTAGAATTCAGAGTAACCATGACCTTATTACCTTTATCTATTCTCCTTTAGCACTCTATAGGATTACATTGACTTACAACATTATTCTACTCACCAGTTCTGGTCGTTTCACAGCTGGTTTAATGTCACCTTTCTTCGAAGTATATTCTTTCCCCTGATCCTTTAGTGTCTTACGCACATTGTCCTTCCATTGCATGATATTAATCTTAAGTTTTCTCTTTCTATTTACGTTTTTTATGAGACCATGTGTCACGCTACAGGTATAATTGTCCGCCATTTTATTAGCGTTACAACGTTATTCAGCTCAGCAACACAATCAAAATACTTCGGCTCTCGAAGTAGTGTGAATATCAGCAAGACGATGACAGCACATGATGCAAGATGTGCGATACAACATTTTTCAGCCGAAAACACAGTTGGGCCAAAAACGGACTTACGTTATTCTAGGTAGCCATTCGATTATGGAAGGATATTTCCTTTTATATGCAACACTGAGATTAAGACTTGTACTAGCTATGTACTATATTATGGAAGGACAATGATCTTACTTAGAACTACAGACGGCCACCAGCGTAGCTCAGGCGGTAGGCGGATTTGCATGATGATGCAAAATTGCGCTAGGAGCGTAGGTTCGATTCCAACATTCGTTGATTATTATTACTCGAATGTATTAACTTTAAATCCGAAGAGTGAAAGCAGAACTCTGTAAGTCAGGTATTTTCCACTAATTGCAGAAGCGATGAGAAACGAGGGGAAGTGACCGTACAGTCGTTCTTGAAATATACTGTAGTCACTTTGTCATCCCTAGATAACTAGACTGCAGTTCATCATTCTCATGAGAAATTAATATTACTCACTTTATAAGGGACAAAGTCATAAAGTCCCAGACAAAAGGATAGGAAATTCCATACTGAACTAACTTTTTAAAACGGAAATTGTGGAAGGCGAATACGGCCAACATTATTATTCCTCAGTTGCTGACACTTTTTTCATATCCAGTACACGTAAGGACAAAATGTGTATAGCGTAAAGATAAAATTCGCTTTATTCCGTTTGTATTTTAACTCTTCAAAAAAATTAAAAACGCGAGAGAGAGAGAGCGAGAGAGAACATTCTAACCCTTTCAGTCGCACACAAGGTTCTTTTAGAATTCTGACTTAAAAATGTTTTATATCCTCTTTAAGTTGTATAAGTCATTGCCACGAATTAAAAGTAAAAGAAAATGTCATTGATTTGGAGATGTCCTCATTCTTTTTCTGAGCGGCAAGGAGTTTTTCTTTAATGTAGGAACCATTTTTAATGTAGGAACCATTTTTACGGCATACTAATTTTGAATACTTGCCGAATCACACATACTGTAAGTCCATTTCAAGGACTTCAGTTTCCTTACATCTCGTTGTCTGGAGACACCACTTTTCACCACTAACATTTGCTTATTTAAACTCTTTTCTCATTTTATAAGTCCTGGATTCAGACTTTTCAATATCATCGGCGCGATTTTGTAGCAAGGTCAATGGGATACTTCAATTTTATCCGGTTGACTTTTCTTCTTGAAAATACTTTATGTCAGACCATTTCACGACCCTCGCAGCGAATTATTTATATAGTGTTCTTTTTTGAAACTCTTACAATACAAAACACACGGAAATTGCATCCTAGCTACAAGGAAGAATACTTATACAGACTATTCACCATCACCAGGCAGCGCATTTTTGTTTCCAAACGTACAAAGGATCGAGTCGTTTCTTCTGCTACATCTATTACGTCACGTCGATGCATAACGTGGCTCGTTAGCCATGGGTGCATAAGCAGATTAGTATTGTAAGCAGGTACGCATAATAGACTACGAATCAAAGTATCACAGGCGCTCCATCGTTAATGTTGTATATGTAAAACACCAAGTTACGACTACATTGTGATCTGATTCTAATACTGATTAATTTGCATTTTCATTCAGACTTTTGTGTTAATATTATTTTAATTTATCAATCAATATTGTATTTCATTTAAATCTGTATTTTGTATATATTGTGTAAAATATAAATCCTCTTAATATGTATATTGATTTTTGTTACTATAATTGTGCCACTGTAACATCTTGTGACATAGGAAGAACACTTTCTTAGCTTAAGCAAATTTTTACTGACAGTTATGGTAAAATATATTAATTTCATAATCTCAGAATAGGCCTATATAGGCTACTTTTGTTTACAGTAACGGAAATGATTTTGTTAAATGCATTAATTGTATATATTGTATTTATAGAGTATATACAGTTAATGTGCATCATGTTTACTATTATGTTCTATAATATATATTATATATACTAGTTCAGTATTATCATCGATCTAATGTATTTCCTGTCATATGTAGCACTAATTTTTGTGGAGCGCTAGTTTCAAAATGTTAGTGCGTTTAAGTGGTCGAAAAGTAGCTGGGCAGACCATTTCAATTTAGTAGCAATCCCAATTACAGTCTCATGCTCCATTATTATTTATTATTATTATTATTATTATTATTATTATTATTATTATTTACCGAACTAGGTTTTACCACAGTCTACTATATACAGTCGCGAAGCTTGAGGTGATTTTTTGCAAATCTCGTGATAAAGTGCTCCAAGCGGTTAGCAACTAGAAACAATAGACTGTCCACAGTCGACTTTGGACTGTGTCGTATTTCCATCGAGTGCTAGCTCGTTGCGTACTTCACATTGATGCTTGTGAAATGTTCGTTATTGGTTGTAATGAAAATGTTAATGGCTAAAATACAATAATTGGAATAATAATATTTTACTAGAGACGTAGAAAAATTAAGTTTGTTTTAATGAAATTTATTGATCACGTTTTATTTTCAATTCTGGTGAGATTATTATTGCTTAGGCCTACTTTTTTTTCAAAGGATATGTTTTTAATTATAGCTGTTAATTTTGTTGTTATTTTTATTTGTTACTTTACTAGAGACGTAGAAAAAGTCTGTTACATAAAAATTTATTGATCACGTTTTATTTCCAATTCTGGTGTGATTATTATTGCTTAGCCTCATCCGACTTTGTTAACTACGTAAGCCTACACTACAAGTACTGGTACACATAAGTTACTCCATTAATCCATATTTCCATTATTATTGTTGTAAAGGGAAATGCAAATTAATATTTTTATTAGTTTCATAGTTAATTATCGCTATAATCTTGAATGAATGAAGCGATTATAGTAAATTTCAGTTCGTTTTGCACAAACAAAAATAATATTAACATATTTCTTGCAGGTATCTTCGAGTTTATGGTGGAATTTAATATACTTCATTAAAATAATAAATTAACTTTATGCATTTAACATTTCAATAATAGAAGGAAGGTGTTAATTTTAACAAAAGAACACAACGAAAGTGTAACATATTTTGTCGTCTACTGAGAGAGATCTGTGATGATGAGGCGATAGTAGCGATCCTAGTGGTGGGCAACTACCCATGTTTGCATTTTTACTACATATTGAGCTTCGCGACTGTATATAGTAGACTGTGGTTTTACCTTTCGTAGCGTCCTGACATAAGCATTTAAGGTTAGAGCTTGAACCCTGAAACTCCGGATATAGTAAACGATAACTTTGCTAACTTGTTTGGGAACGAAAACGCGCTGCCTGACCATCACTTAACCCATGTTAAGAGATGAATTGTCCGATTCTCATCCTCATCCACGTATATTGGAGATGTCGGCTGTTAGTTCGCATATTTTCCGCATGCTTTCAGCGTGGTCGCATAGTACCTGGCTTGATTTCTTTTCAGAGATTTTCCCCAAATATAAGGAGAATATTGGGCAATAATATGGAGAATCGTCGGCATCATCTCGCCGAAGACTATCTCGATATCATCAAATATATCGACAATATTTAAACTAATATTTGTTACAACGTAATTAAATAGCACACTAAAAGAATACTGCAGAGAATATGAACATGGACAAGTTTCTCCTTATCATTTCACTTCAAGACTATCAATCTGCAGTGCTTGGGAAAAGTGACATAAGTCAGTTTCCACAAACCTTTTTGATAATTTATTGACAACTTACACTGGTTTATGTCGATTTGATTTTTTTTTTCTGTATGAATTATTGTACTGGGAGAAATACTTATGTATTTTTTTCCAAGCGAGCAGATGTTCCATAAGTTGTCAATAAATTATGAAAAAGGTTTGTGGAAACTGACTTGTGTCACTTTTCCCGAGCACTACAGAAATATTATTATTATTATTATTATTATTATTATTATTATTATTATTATTATTATTATTATTATCATTATTAGTATTATTACTATTATTATTTACTTACTTACTTATGGCTTTTAAGGAACCCAGAGGTTCATTGTCACCTTTACATAAGCCCGCCATCGATCCCTATCCTGAGTAAGATTAATCTAGTCTCTATCATCATATCCCACCTACCTCTCAAATCCACTTCAATATTATCCTTCCATCTTTGTCTCGGCCTCCCCAAAGGTCTTTTTCCATCCGGCCTCCCAACTAACACACTATATGCATTCCTGGATTCGCCCATACGTGCTACATGCCTTGCCCATCTCAAAGGTCTGGATTTAATGTTCCTAATTATGTCAGGTGAAGAGTACAATGCGTGCAATTCTGAGTTGTGTACTGTAACTTTCTCCAGCCTCCTGTAACTTCATTCCTCTTAGCGCCAAGTATTTTCCTAAGCACCTTATTCTCAAACACCCTTAATCTCTGTTCCGCTCTGAAAGTAAGAGTATTAGTAGTATTAGTAGCATTAGTAGCATTAGTAGTAGTAGTAGTAGTAGTAGTAGTAGTAGTAGTAGTAGTAGTAGTAGTAGTAGTAGTAGTAGTAGTACACAAATTTCCTTGTTGGGCCAAAATTTTAAACGATTGAAATATTCTTGTATACATTCATTTCTATCTTCACAGTCACCATCCTGTAATATCTCGCTTTCATCATATTATCGCCGTGGCCTCATGCTTAACATGTCGGCATCATATAATAATGTGCGGTATGCTTTTAAAACATAATTTTGCCGACCGATTGTTGGTCTGTAGGTTTCACACTAAGCATGTTGTTACGTCTACTTCCTCGATAAGAATAAGCACTAGTTTGTTATATTTCATATACTGTACGAGTACGTTGCCATTTTTAACTAATAATAATAACTATTTAATACTGTAGTAATTTTTAATCACATACCTTAATGTTCATCCTCAGCACAAGACATTGCAACCTCGGTTTTAGTCCACGTGGATTAGGCAAGTAGGTGTCATTTAATAATGGAAGCAGCTTATTGGTTGCAATATTGAGGCTAGTGATTGGAGCGGCGACACAATTAAATTTCAAAGACCTGCAGAATGTTATGCACGAGGCCGCTCAAAGACCTGCCGAATGTTAACCATGAGAGCGCGGCAATAATACCAGTCAGTAATGTCCTACAGACTAGTTCTCTTAGGTTTTCCTTTTCATTTCTGTCCAAAGTTGATTGTCTTTTTGCTGCTAGCTCATCCTTGCTGGGTGCATTGCTACAATGGCTCGTAATTTTTATGGCCAGTTCCCGTAGAAAATTTGAAAGATGCAGCCATTTGTTGATGTGCCCTTTGACTAGGGCTAAGGAAAGGTTCTTCAAGAACGTTCTTCTTATTAATTGCTGCTTACAACTGTCTGCGTCATAAATTACTTTTGCATAATATTCCCGCGATATCCATCAACGCATAAAATACCGTCACTGGCCATCTGCTGTTTGTAGCTATAAGTAGCAGACAACTCGTCCAAAATATCAACACCTCTTTTAGTTTCATTGTAGAAAGTGTTAGTTTCTGTTTTGCTTTTGTCTCCATTACATGCATCAATGCTTGCATCGTGATACATCAAATTCTATGGATCTGAGCCAGAATCAATTGGCTGCTCTTCCTCATTTAGCTATTACCTTATACTATCCACTGATTGTTGCAACGCACCGAAGGATCAAAAATGGACTTGCATAATTGCGCAGAAAAAAATGGTACTTATAGACAAATTACTCTAAGCGGGAATCGAACCGAGTCCTGCTTGGTGAGTAACAACGATGCCAACATCGTAAAATAGAGAGAATAGAATATAAATTAGCCTATCCTTGTTATATATTATGTAAAAATAAATATGAAAAGTAGGGTACTTGTAAAAACTTACATTAAAGCACACACCTGATGGGACATAACTGGTATCGTGGGGTTTGAGATACCCAAAGCACTTTTGAACTTGTCACAATGTACACTGAAAGAAAACAAGCTCAAGGCATCTCTGTTAGGGGATCACTCGCAGCTTTACCAAACAATGGTTCAATTGCTTGCACAATTTTCTACGAATTGGTTAAAATATTTCAAAGTGGTATGACATACCCCACAATACCACTGGCGGGTTAAATATGTGTCTATCCCGCTATCGAACCTTAATATTTTTTATTATAAATAATTGTTTTTTCCTCTAGAAATTATGGTTAATGTTGTCAAAATTGTCAATACAATCTTTAGGATTTTCTAATATTACACTTTGTCAACTCATCAATTCTATTACTATTGTATATAATTATTGAGTTTTATTAAAGGGGCACGGAACTGCTTATATTGACAATGTTAAATCATGACTTACATAAGGAACTTTTTCTCGAAAATTGTTGAAGCTACACAGCTGACTATTTTACAGGTCATTTTCGCATAAATTGGCTTCATGTTGTAACAGTGGTTTTATCTTTAAATCGTTTCATTACAGGGAAAAAAAATCTCATTCATATATCTTTTTCAACGATTTTCAGTACATAACCCCATATATATCTTCAGAACTTAACAAATTTCAAGAACATCGTTTCAGTACGTGTAAAATATTCAAATTAATAATTCCTAAACATTTAACCTTTCTACATGAAACAGTGGAAAAGAAAAGTATCCACTCTGAGTAAGGAAATTTAACGTACAAAAAAGTAGATTTTAAATTAAAAAAGAGACCATACATACAGGATAAACCGTAACTAATGGCATTACTGTCAGGGGGTTATTGTTTAAGATATTTCAAACAAAAAAAGCTTAATACAATTTTGCTCGTTTTTCCTTCCTTTCCGAGAAAAAAATTATTTTATATGAAACATTACATAGCGTGTTTTGGGAAACCCATTAATTTTACGAGTACTTCCAGTATTCTCACTCGGTTTATGAGAGCAGTGTATTATGATAATAAATAATGAAGAGTTTTAGTTTTCTCCTTTAAAATAATATGCAAAAATTTGATCCGAACAAATGCAAATTTTCATTCTGAAAAGGAATTTTAAAATGTTAGGCCTACATTTGTTCGGATAAAATTTCGGTACATTTATAGGACAAAACTAAAATTCGCTCAATCGTGTACTATCATAACACACTGCTCTCTTAAACTTTCTAAGCATACTGGGAATTAAATTAATGGTTTTCCCAAAATACGTTATGAAATATATATTACGCCCCTCGTCATAAAAGTGAAACATTAACATTAACATGGATATAATTTCAGGATAATCATATGTGATAATTAATAATTTTATGGCGAAGAATTCAATGAATAAATTGGGAAGAGAAACAATTTTATCTCCAAATTCCGTAAATTTATGGAAAATGAGGTTTAAAATTAAAACTTCTACATCCTTTCTCACAAAACGAAAAATTAAAATGGATAATTCTTCGGTACAGTATATAGTCATACATAACATTTTAAAGAGGTAAAACCAAATAATAAATTGTAAAAAATAAAAACTAAACCAAAATGTTTAACAAAATCCAATTATACTTTCCCTTAACATTTATTTATAATCTCAATTTGTGGATTACGCCGTCAATTTTTGTAATACATTCTAGAAGCTTGTAGTCTTCAGTCAGTAGTGTCTGATGATCTACGAATTTTATTGTAAAGTGTATGTTATGTTCTCATTAATAATTTTTCCCATAGTACAGTACAATATCACCTTCTTCCAAGTTTTCATAGCTTGCTGAACATACGCACATGTTCAAAAATGTAGAGGAGAAACACAATAACCTTATCACAAACCTATCGTTACATGAAATTCTATTTTAACTTTCGATTTGAACTTTGTACATTTATTTTATAATTATTATAATTTATTATAAAAATTATTAAGATAATATTCTCTGAAACATCCCATAATTTTATTTGGACATTGTCATAAGTTTCTTTTAAATTCATAAGTTCTCTAAATCTGGAGGTAAATTAGAAACCATTCCCTTTCAAACGTACTGTTTCAAACAATTATAACCATATTGTTCTTCTAAATATAAACATAGTAGGCTATCATTCCATTTATAAAGTGGTTCGTAGATATGTTAACAAGTTATGCGTGCGTGTTTATGAAAAAGATGAACGAAAAATAAATTTTACTAGAGAACTAGAGACACTGATTCGCAAACGCTTATTTATTGCAAAATAGCACCATTTTCTGCGTCCCAAGAGCGCATATTTTACGTCTCGATCAGTGTATACAACTAAATGTAGTTTTATTTGTGGAATTACTTGAATATTATTTACGATATTTGTTCGAAACTATGGATGTGTATAGAAACGTACGCACTGGATGGTATATAACAAAAAGTACATACAAACGGATTTGCCAGTCTTAGCCTACGTACCGTTGTTCTTAAGAATTTTTCAGAAATGGAGATCTATAAGTATTGTAGCGTAGACAATCCCCGGTCAATTCACGAAGTTCCCTTGCGAAATGGAAAAGTTTGAAATGGTGTGTTATAGCTTCAAGGCGAATAATAAGGCCCATATTTTTTCAAGATACGGTAAATTCAGAGAGGTATCACACCCATATACAGTCAGCATTTTCTTCACAATCAACTGGCCACGGGCGTAGCTCAATCGGCTGAGGCGCTTGCCTGCCAATCCGAAGTTGCGTTCGAGTTTGAGTTCGATTCCTGGCTGATTACCTGGCTGGGTTTATCCGAGGTTTTCCCCAGCCATAAGGAAATGTTACGTAATCTATGGCGAATCCTCGGTCTCATCTTGCCAAATACCAGCGTCGTTAAATAACAAAAATCCATTAATTGATTGATTCATAGTTTTCTGCCCAAGGTTATGTCTTTCACTGCAAACCCAATATTCTTCAATGTTTCCTATTTCCTGCCTTCTTCTTAGTCTCCGCATAACATGATCCATGTAGTACGTTGTTTTACGACGCTTTATCAACATCTTAGGTTATTTAGCGTCTGAATGAGATGAAGGTGATAATCCCGGTGAAATGAGTCCGGGGTCCAGCACCTAAAGTTACCCAGCATTTGCTCATATTAGGTTGAGGGAAAACCCCGGAGAAAACCTCAACCAGGTAACTTACCCCACCGGGAATCGAACCCGGGGCACCTGGTTTCGCGGCCAGATGTGATAACCGTTACTCCACAGGTGTGGACTCTATCCGTGTATCTTTATGTTGTCTATTCATTGCAAACCCAGTATTCGCCGATCTTTCTTATTTTCCGCCTTCTTCCTAGTCTCTCCATACGATCCACATACTGTCAGTCCGAATGGTTATGTCGCAACTCGGTCCCCTCCCCAAACCCTTTCTGCTGGTCCCTGTATGAAGGCTTGTGGTTGGCCAGTCTTCGCTATTTTCTGAAAACATTTGCTGTTCGGAATTGGACTACTCGTACTACGTAATATTACTACAACTATTTAAAATAATTAAAAAAAAAAAGGCCCCGTTAAATAACTGTTATGTGATTTCCCCCTTTTCGACAACCCTGTGACCCACTCGGACGGACAGTGTCTTAATGTCGTCTAACAACTTCTTCTGATTTGAAATTTTTTTCCTGTTTACCATTCCTTTAAACTCAAACTACAGTTAATATCGTCGCTAAGAATGAAAACCTTGTATCTCAATATTTTCTTTTCAAAATACTTATTTAGGAAACAAATTAATAAAGATTCTTTTTTTTTTTTTTTTTTTTTTGGCTCGAGTGTGAAGTTTGTGAAACATTCATTTTATACAATGTTTTTTTCTACGAAATCACAAATTTACATTAAATAAATATTTAAAGTTGGAGAGATAATAAGCTGACAATGCCATGCCTATCCAAACTCAAAACCATAAAGAAGTATCCATGGAATGACAGCCTGTTTTATTCATGTTCTTTCATGGCCGTCTAAAGCGGCCATATAATCAACAAAGCGGTCAGAAACAGTTGAATAATAAATATTGTTGTAATGAGTACTACATGTAACTTCAGAATAATAAGGGCTAAAATGTAGATATGAATGTTAAAATTTTTACTTAATTTGTGTTATGTGTAATATTTAAGTAATGAAAGATCGAGGTAATGCAATAATTTCTTAGCTACTGAATGAAGTTTGTACACTGGATATTACATTTTCTTTCTCAGTGCGTGAAATGAATAACAGTGCAGGTACTTGTTTAAGCACTAGTGTTTTAAAGACTCGTTTTAGGCAATGATAGCAATGTGTGAAATGCAACTTTAAGCACTATCGTAGAAAAAATGCTTTTTTTGGCTTAATCGAAAGATAATCTCGTAACTCATCCGTAAAGAGTGAAAAACAACTGTTTTTGTTATTGATGTAAAGTTAAATTTGGTCAAGTATGTTTAGAAAAATATAAAAATAAAGTCTACAGACAGTTTTTTGTTACTCCTGTAAAGTTTGGTTTTCGTGAAATACAAGGTTTTCATTCTTAATCGACGATATATGATATTAAATGAAGACTATTACGATACCATTTCCGTGAGATTACACAATTATTGTTGCTTGATTTGAGTACGTACCATGAGATGAGTTCCGACAAAATAAGAGGATTTTTTTTATCAAGTTGAAGTATTTGCAGACTGTTTAGTACTTAATAGACTAATAATCTAATAGTAGGTTAAATAGCTGTAATACGGACGAGAAAATGTAGTAATATTCCACAGAATAAGGAGATTAAAGCATATAAAATTGAATAGGCCTAACCATTTTCGCGAAGAAGTATTTTTGTGTCAATAACTTAAATTTCTTTCAGAATAACATCAGAATTAAAGGCGATACACTGGAGTGAAGCCCAATGATGATAGCAACATTTCCAACGCACAAATTTATTTCGATTATAAGATAAAAAGCACGACTAATGAACCAACTTTTAATGATGCAAAATGTCTGAATCCGTACTCACAAGTTATATTACGAATTTAACTTGTTAGTAGTCACAAAGTCTCTTCAGACTTAAAACTTAAAAAAAGGGTCGTTGAAACTGAGCGCAGACTTCTTGTCAAGTTCTGTCCCTCTCATACTCGTACGGCATAAGGTTGCTTGTCGCATGTCAGACTTCTTAGCTCATTAGTCAACAGTCCCCCTTTCTGTCAGGGTCGATTTTCGCCCCGTAAAGGCAAAACAAGACTTTCTTGTACACCTGCGGCCATGGAAAATTTAAAACATATTTCCACTTATAAGAACTTACGAATTTTAAATGTTGGACACATGACAGTTTTATTTAAAGACTACATCTGATCGCAAGTAATATTCGAATTTGGGAGCATGAAAAAAAATGTTTATAAAAGTTTTTAAACTCTCACGACGAATGTGTTCAGATATAGACTTTGGGTAGCCTATTCCAATGGGTTCTGGAACTTGATTAACATTTCCAAATTTTCGCAACAACATATAGATTCCATCATTAAGGAAAATGAATACGACAGCCAAACAAATGAACAAGTGTAATAATCAACTTATTTCTTATACCTAATGATAAGTGAGTAGCTTAATGTCAAAGACGGACATCTGACTTCAATCGAAATTTAGATAGCTGTGGTTTTTATACAAATTTTCATGCTGTTGCCAGTTATAGTGAAACCATATGCAAACTCTAACATTATATTTATAAAATAAATTGCCTTAAATATCACAAAGAACACTGTGAATAAAAAAATTGCCTCTAGATCAAAACTATGGAGAAGACAGATGTCCGTCTTTGATATTAAGCTACTCAAGTAACAACTGGATTCAAATCAGATATCCGAAAAACATGAAAATATAGATTTTTTTATTTAAGTAGGATTTTTTACGACGCTGTATCAACATCTTGGGTTATTTAGCGTCTGAATGAGGTGAAGGTGATAATGCCGGTGAAATGAGTCCGGGGTCCAGCACCGAAAGTTACCCAGTATTTGCTCAAATTGGGTTGAGGGAAAACCCCGGAAAAAACCTCAACCAGGTAACTTGCCCCAGCCGGAATTCAAACCCGGGCCACCTGGTTTCGCAGCCAGTGCGCTAAACGTTACTCCCCAGGTATGGACTGAACATATAGATTATAATGCATATGTAAAGGAAAAACGGATAATTTATGAGACATTAATATAAATAGGGCCTAATTGATAACATTGTGACAAGTGCAGAGAAGGAAAAGTTGTAATTACTAAGTCTCAGAGATTAGCACTAATATGATGCATGTAGTACTAATCCATGATACAGTCAGTGATTGGAAACCGCCATGAAATCAATATGGCGGATAATACTAAGTCATCGTCCACGGATGTGGAGTAACAGAAAGTTTGGCCCCGAAATGAGAAGACTCGGGTTCAAATTCTGATTGGAGTTTTTTCCGAGGTTTTCCCTCAATCAACTGTAGCAGAATTGCTGGGTTAACTTTCAGCGTTGGACCTAGGATTCATTTTGTCATCATAATTATACTTCCCCTCTTTCATAGTCTCCTTTTCTTTTTCCACATTTCTGGCTTGCTCCAAGTAGAGTCGACTGAGGGCCGCTACCGAACTTGTAGCATATAGTCATTAGTTGCTGATGATAGTGCTATGTACCGTGGACTCTCCCCTGTGCTAATGGTAAGCTCGAAGGACCGAGGTTCAGAGACTGTGGTGAGGCCAACGCGGAAAAATAAAGGGATTCTGCAGGCGGTAGGGGAGTTCGGGAGCGGCTAATAGGAGAATCTGTAGTACGAGGGTATTAGGATATGCACATCATTCCGCTCCGAGTAGTAGAATGGACCCATTGAAGCGGCCTACGTACGAGGGCAGTTCACAGCTCGTGCTCCTCTCCTCAAGAGGGACTAATAGATCATGAATAGGCTACTAAGTCGTTATATTGAAGACTAGCCGTACCCGTGCGCTCCGCTGCACCCGTTAGAAATAAATGTAAAGTAATTACATAATTAAAATAAGACGTTTGATCCAGAGAACATTCGTGTTTGATAGAAGGATAAATCGTTTAATATGTTACTTAATTTAAATTGCATTTAAATAATTAAAATGCGGTCATTTTGGTCCAGAGAGCAATCATTTGATGCAATGACAATCCCTTTAACATGTTTCTTAATTGTTATTACATGCAACCATAGTTTAATGAAGACTGACATATCATTTAGTTTTAATGTGTATACTTTATATTACTTGCTATATGTTTCAGAAGTTAATGTAATAACATTGTAGAATTATGTCCATATAGAGAAACTACACTTTCCAATGGTGAAATAATAATTAAACAATTAATTAGCTTCCGCTATTACTTCATACAAACACAGAAACATTCTCGTAGGCTATGTTTTAGCTTTCGATTGTTGTTGTCCAAGGCCCCTTATAGACGAAGTCATTTGTTTTTATTTCAGTACAGCGCCTTAGATGGCGTTGTTATTGTAATTTTAAAACTCATTTATCTCATTAAATATCAGTCCTATCAAAATTTTGTATAGAATAAAACTTATCGGAAATTATGTTTAAAGAATCGTTTGTTATGTAACATTTTTCATGAAAGTCAATAATAAGCGAGATATTTCGATTTAATTTAGGCCCCCTTATAACCCCCCTTTTAAATAAAGTATTCTGAATGCCATATAGCCTAAAATCTAAGTTACAACGAACTTAATTTATATTCCAATTTTCATATAAATCGGTTCAGCCATTATCGCGTGAAAAGGTAACAAACATCCAGACAGACAGACATACGAACAAAAATTTCGAAAAAGCTATTTTCGGTTTCAGGATGGTTAATTATACATGTTAACACCATTTATTTTTGGAAAATCGAAAATTACCAGAAAAATTTTGGCTACAGATTTATTATTAGTATAGATATAGATGAAGATGGTGAAGATAAATTAATATTGATAAAGTTACGGATAAATTAAGTGCACTTCGAATAGTTGAACATATTAACTTATGAAAATTATATCGAATTCATATGAAATGTTCTTTCTGTTTTTTAACAACGTGTAAAATCAGTTTCTAAGACTTGCTCAATGTGAACCCATTCACACGGTTTAATGGTTTGGGGCTTATAAATATTAATTTCAATGGCCTCCGAGGAGCCACCGGTGTAGCTCAGGCGATAATGCGTTTACCAGCTAATCCGGAGTTGCGCTCTGGCATGGGTTCGATTCCCGCTTGGGCCCATTACCTGGTTGGGGTTTTCGAGGTTTTCTCCAACCTAAGGCGAATGTCAGATAATTTATGGCGAATCCTCTGCCTTATCGCGCCAAATACTATCTCGCTATGATCAATTTTATCGCCGCTAAATAACTCAGTAGTTGATAGAGCGTCGTTAAATAATAAAAAATAATAAGAGGGCAGCGACATACATTCATTGCATGTATTGTAACCTACGAAATTTCTGGTTCTGATCCAACTCCATCTCATCTTTAGCCTGACTCAAACCCACTACATAAACCCATTCCAAATTTGGGCTGACGGAGCTGAACTCTGTTACTGGTGACCTGGTATAGAGACTCGGGAATGACAGGAGAAGTGACAAGGACTCATTGCGTGTTCGAGTCTCCTGGACATGTCCCATTCCCATCCCCAGCACAACTTATTATTAGAATCACTCTCCCATAATTCCTATATTACCTCCCTCATCCTATTTCATCTGGTAAACTGGAATGCAGCAATAGGAGCAACCTGAGCACCGGCAAGCAACTATTGTCTGTTAGTCTCAGGATCAGGTTCCATCCCCAGCCGTTTTTATGCAAAAATCATCCCGGTTGCCTATCTCAAGGTGAACTACAATACACACCAATTTCTACACATTCCCAGACCCCGGGATTGATTCACTATGTTGGACTAGGTTTCCTGGCTAATGCTGGATTTACAATGACGCGACATCCGCGACACGCGACTTGAATCGCTGGTTTGTGTTGATTAGGAAACTCAAAATGAAACGATGCCTGCCTTCTCTATTTTTGTAGTAGAAGAAATCAACATATCATAACTACATGCGAATCACATCTTCACAATTTTATGATCTCCTGCAAATCATTGGTCCTCATATACAAAAATATCCAATGCGGGAGGCATCCAGCAGAGCGTCTAAGCGTAACTTTGAGGTTAGGTTTCCCTAAAGGTTGGTATATATATCTCTTTAAGAAATTGGTTGCAAGGGATTTCCTACGTTCTCTCGCTTACGATTTTCGTATTGTAATGTCATTATAGTTTTAGAAACAATTGCTGTAATGTCGGATAAATTGAAAAGCAAGTCCACATCTGTGGAGTAACGGTCAGCGCGTCTGACCGCAAAACCAGGTGGCCCGGGTTCGAATCCTGGTCGGGGCAAGTTACCTGGTTGAGGTTTTTTCCGGGGTTTTCCCTCAACCCAATACGAGCAAATGCTGGGTGACTTTCGGTGCTGGACCCCGGACTCATTTCACCGGCATTATCACCTTCATTTCATTCAGACACTAAATAACCTAGATGTTGATACAGCGTCGTAAAATAACCCAATAAAATAAAAAAAAATTGAAAAGCACCTCATTAAGTGTAAACTCTCTGAGAACAATTTCAAGAAGGTGGAAGAAGGATATTTTAAATTAATGGCATTATTTACGGTTCACCTTTTATATTACGGTTTGTTTACCTAAAACACACAATGCTTTCCATCCATGGCTCCCATGAGGTTCGAAAAATTTCATTCTTTTCCGAGGGTTATTCTTTGAGATATTTTATACAAAAAAATTGATAAAATTTTTGTTTCATTTTCTGGTTCATTTTCGAGTTAAAAACTGTTTTATATGAAACATTTCTTACCGTGTTTTGCGAAAACCATTAATTTAATTCCTAATACGTTTCAGCCAATTTAAGAAAGCACTGTATTATGATAATAAATACGGAGAAATTTGATCTAACAAATTTAACGTTTTAAAATTTCTTTCCAGAACTAAAATTTACATTTGTTCAGACGAAATTTCTGCATATTTAAACGACAAAAACTATTTTTAAAATCATAATACACTAATCTTTTAAATTGACTAAGCATATTGGGAATGAAGTTAATTGAATGGCCTTCCCAAAATATGCTATGAAATGTTTCACATAATTTTTTTTTCTCGAAAATAAAGCAAAAAAGCAAATTTGTATTAAACTTTTTTGTTTGAAATATCTCAAAGAATAACCTCTTAAAATTAATGACATTACTCACGGTTCACTCTGTATAATTCAGGCTATCCTTTAACCAATTCTATCAATATCTCATCTGAAAAAGTATTCAATTTTGTTGAGGAGACGCCATCATAAACAAAACACATACGCATTCCGGTAGCGTCGCGCGGTAAAAGTTAACTCAACTTCAACTTTCGTCGCGTCGCGATCTGCGTAGTGACGTCATGAAGTTCTGATTTCCTATTGGGCCATAATTTATGTAATGTCGCGTCGCAGTGTCGTGTCACGTCATTGCAAACGATACATAACCTGGCATTCAGCGCGACCGATGTTACCATCAGTATTTGATTTACATTATTCAGAAATAGGATGACCTCGTAACTACGTCACTAGTCTCCTAAATTGAGACAACTCATCCTATCGGGGTTCTTCCGTAGTTTCCCTAAAACGCTATGACAAATGTCAATTAGGTATTTATGGACGAGCTTACTCGATCGTCAATCGCTCAGTGCAAGGGCACGGTTCTTTTTCTAGCGAGGATAGTGACGCTTCTCTCTCGCCACTCGCTCTACTCAGGCTTTCAATTCCTTCGGCGACTCAGTCGTGCTGCTGATGGTGCTTGTGACATTCCACATCGCATGCTGTAGCTACTAGTTTCCGTGCATTTTCGGCTTTTCTCTTTCATATTTTGTTAAGTTTCTTCAGAGCAACGGGAAATGACGGAGTGAGACAAGTGGCCAACGGGCTCTGAGCTCATATAGATTCTGCCTTACATTCTAAAATTTCCTATCGCGTAACTTTTAATAGTTCTTCCTCCCATTCATTTATTATTCCTGCTCATTTGCTTGTTTTGACTAATCAGACATAACGAGCCCAACAGATCTGGCGAATCTTCTGCTCATATGCATGTGCCCTCATAATGTAACCCGTTTGTTGTTCTGAAATACCTCAAACATCAAGCTCCAGGTCACGGTGGGATACCGAAATGACTGCGACTGAAAATGAAATATTCTCGTTACGATTCAAAATGTTGCATGCTCTCTCGCCAATGGAATGAAAGTAAGATCCTTCGCACACCCGTTAATTCATATGTTTTGCTATTATGAAAATCTTCATTAATCATATGATTTTACTAAAAAATAAGTAATTCTTGTCCAGCGTAGCTCACGTGGTAGCACATTTACCTGCTGATCCGAAGTCGCACTCGGACGTGTATTCGATTCCCGCTTGGGCTGATTATATGGTTGGGTTTTTTCGAAGTTCTCTTCAACAGCAAGGCAATTGTCAGGTAATCTATAGCGAATCCTTGGCTCATCTCACCAAATACTATCGACGCTAAATAGCCCAATAGTTGATATAGCGCCGTTGAATAAACATGCAAAACGTTATTATTTATCAAATAATTAACAAAAAAGAACATCAGATTAATTTGGACTAAACTGAATGGTCTGTCTAAGTTACCGTACTTGTAGAAATGAAAGACTTGGTTGCTAACATCGAGTATTACTACAATACATCATTACACTTTATAAAAAACGTCAGTTACTCTGAAATTGTCTTTAGAGTAGGGATGCAGAACTGGGCGACAGATGTGGCGTACGTCACAAGCCGCAATACGTCATTCATCCCTTCCTTTAATCCCACACGTCATGATAGGGTAGAGGCGATTTGTATTTGTGGTGGAATTCAGCGCAATGTCGTTTGAAAATACCAGTTTAAAGAGCAATGAGAAAATGAATACTTCTGTATTCAAAACAATCATAAAGTGCGTATGAGTTCTGTGTTTAGTTCTACATAAGTATGTGAGCAAACATACTCGGAAATGAACTTCATTAAGAGCGACGATCACTCTAAACTGACTGATGTACATCTGATTTTCATCCTCAGGCTAGAGGCTTGTACATCTTCAAAATGGCCTAATACAACGAAACTGGTGAACAAAGAAAGAATGTAGAGATGTGGCGCTCGTTGATGAAACGAAGTGAATCACAGGAATTATTTTTCTTTATATACACATGAGAAAATATTATACGTGTTTAATTTTTTTATTATGTGATCAATATAAGCAATTTTACGTAAAGTAGAAGATATGTACTTTTATAATTTTCAAAATGTTATTGATGATTTAATTTTTACACAAAATCTTATATACAGGCCTAAATACCAAAACTGAGATAAGGTATTTAATCTGACTTTTATTGCTATGTGTTTTGGAAGTACTTGAGTAGTTTTATTCATGACTGATGTTTGCCTAATCTGCTGAGACAACAAGAATATATTTTGTTTAATCTTTTAGTATTATTGTCAGTTCGCTTTAGCCAATTGGATTTAAAAGAGGAATTGTACATTTAAGTAT
Source organism: Periplaneta americana (assembly GCF_040183065.1). Taxonomy (NCBI): domain Eukaryota; kingdom Metazoa; phylum Arthropoda; class Insecta; order Blattodea; family Blattidae; genus Periplaneta; species Periplaneta americana. Next base: position 103,636,135 of record NC_091124.1, read on the forward strand.
CTCCAAATGTATGTATATAGTATATATATATATATATATATATATATATATATTAGACATATTCTATTTCTTTACATACCATTAGACATGTAATACATTTAATCCGACTTTGTTGATTAAGTTTAAGTTCGGAATATGTATGGTAAGACTTTCCTGTGTTAAATTGCAACGTACCTCGTTTACATGTTTCGACCTATTTATGGGTCATCTTCAGAACTGGTCGTTGTTGGTCTTGGCGCCAATTGTTCTGTTTCCTGCGAGGGTGTGTTCCTGTGGTATAGTGTAGAGTCAAAGAGTGTGTGTGTTTTGAAGTTGAGTTGTCTGTTGAGAATTTCGTTGGGGTGTGTTTTTGTGTATCTGTATATTTCATATTGTTCTAGTGTCTTTAGTTTTTTGGCTTTTTGGTTGGATGTGTAGTATTTCCATGTCTGTGTTGATGTCTCTGTGGGTGTGGTTAGCATTTGTGATGTGTTCTGCATATGTGGAGGTGTTTTGTAATTTTGTTATGGCTGCGATGTGTTCTTTGTAACATGTCTGAAATGATCTGCCTGTCTGTCCTATGCAGAAGTTGTTGCAGGTGTTACATTTGAATTTGTATACGCCTGTGTGGTTATATTTGTTTGTTTGTGTTGTTTGTGTGTTTAGATGTTTTTGTAGAGTGTCATTTGTTCTGTATGCGATGTTGTAATTTAATTTCTTGAATGAGGTTGCAATTATGTGTTTTTGTTTTCTACGTATTATGTTGTCTATTATGTTAGGGTTGTGTCCGTTTTCTTGTGCTATGTATTTGATTGTGTTTAGCTCTTCGTTGTAATCTTGTTGGTGCATTGGTATGTTGAGTAGTCTGTGTACCATTGTTTGGAATGCAGCTTGTTTGTGTTGTGTATGTGTGTTGTTGTTGTTGTTGTGGGTTTTCTGTATACTTTGAATGTGTGTTTGTTGTCTACTTTTGTTATTGTGATGTCTAGAAAATTTATGGATTTGTTGTTTTCAATTTCTAATGTGTAGTGTAGTTTTGTGTGTATTTTGTTTATGTGTTGATGTAGGTTTTGGATCTGAGTTAAATATCCTGTCTGAGTTGTAATTCGCCATATGGTTGCGGAAGGATCACGGAGACGACATTAAACGCCGGTGGACTGGGGAAGGGAAATTAATGCTTTCCCCATGATTCCACCCCTATCTCTCCCAGTTCTGCAGCCCTGCTTTAGAGTGTCAGGGAACATATCCTCACGTGTACACATTCAATCGCCGAAAATATTAAGCTTATCAAAATAAATCAGAATCGCCGTTCGGCTCTCAGGTTTTGAAATTCTGTAATGCGTCTCTTTAACTGTGAGCTAAATTCCGTCATTCAGATTCTAGTATCCGCCGCTGAAAATTATTTATATTTTACCATAATGAGTTTCATAACTGAAGTCAGCCATATATGAAGAAGGTTACGCTGTCTTTTATAGCTACTTTGCAGTAGCTTTAAGAAAGGCGTATCAACAAATTAGCGCTTGTCACGAACGAACAACGTTAATATAACTGGTATGTAAACGTTTATATACAGAAGAAAACAAACCGTGTAGTTGTTATAATTGTGTCACGTGAATTGATTTGCTTGTCCAAACATGCTTGTCCTCATATCAGACAGGATATTTAACTCTAGAGGAAACTGTGATTCCTCTCGATATGTTACAGTGGAAGAAAGAGACCATCTCTTTAAGTATTCCGCCTTCTAATGTCTCTTTCATTCTGTTTATTTCTCTTCTTCTCTTTGATCTTCTTATTCACAGATGATGTCAGGAAACGGCAATTGGTTCTACTCATGGGAAGATTCTGTGACCTGACTGCGAACCTTTAAATGCTACTCATTCTTCTGTATACAGAGAAAGAGATAGAAAACTAAAACGTTAGCTGGTATATGCAGCTTATTTGAGAACAAAGGTTTAGACAATTTAATTCACAAAATACCGAATTGTTTGACGTACAGCCCTCAGAAAAAATTAATGGCGCAAGGATATTTTTTAAGTCCCAGAAAGGAGACATTTTGCATGATCAGAGGACGAGCGACCAAGTTAGAAAATAAACCACTAGTTGAGGTAATAACATTCTATTTCGTTGTATGTCGTCCCTAAGTAGCTAGAACAAGTACCAGGGAAAATAATTTAGTGTATCTAAGTAGTGCGATAAAGACTGTGAATGAAACAAAACACAAGAAAGAAAATCAAGTTCTGGTCACCTGGGAAGATCTCGCACAGAACGAAAACTATTTTCACAACTAACAAGGAGAGGACACGCTCTGTATATCACAGAATTAAATAAGATTTTGTGACATGAAAGTATAAGACGTACTGTTTAAAGTCATACCTGGTATGGTATGGGTGGCCAATGAAAACATTGGCTATTGTTTGTGACATACTTCCGTTAGGTGTCTAATAGGAAAACGTTAGACTGTGTAACGGCGTAGCTCATATGGTTGGATGCTGAGTTGTCATCCAGGCAACTTGAGTTCGAATCCTAATGTCTTCTCATTTTTTAAAGCTTGATATTATTATTATTATTATTATTATTATTATTATTATTATTATTATTATTATTATTAATTTTTTTATTCACTTTCAGTTGTCAGCTCCTATATTCAAAGCCATGTTGAAATATGCGTGGTATGCATCAAAATTAATAAACGAATGAGAAGTGTTTGTGAATGTGAATGATATCTGTTTCGCAGTAGAAGTGCGGAAAAATGTGTCTGTGGACAACCTTCTTTCATTTGTTGTGCATGGTGCAGGAAATATGTATGTTTTGTGTGTTTTTATGACATTTATCATAATGAATCGGGACACAATGAAGCGGAATAGCTGCTGCAGAAACAGAACATACACCAGTGACACATCTTACCTGCCCAAATCGACGGTCCCTAGGAAAAACATTGTAACTGACATTTTGAAGAATTTGAGTTTTAATCTTAGACCTCAAGGTTTCATAACAGATCATCTGTGGAATAAATAAGATTAAGATCGGCTGGATATTTGGGCAGTAATCGCGCAATATTGAAATATTGTAACCAACATTCATACATTTTACACGTAGAAAAGTATTGTATCTACTTAAGAATTTGTCAACTGCCTCCTTTCGCAATAATGTCCCGTTAAAACTATTGTAAGGGACACAGTTACCATAGTCTTCTCCGAATGAATAATTGAATCAGTGTATGCAATTTAAAAGTATTGTATCTGCATTTTACAACAACATGCAGACCTATAATAATCCGAGGCACGACAGCCCATGAAGGACCATGACCAATGAGACCAGCCGGCTGCTGGCCTCACGTCCACATGCCGAAGGAGATTTGGACGATCATCCAATCAGAATGCAGGTATCGTGTGGTTAACACGATGATCCCCCGAGCCGTTATGGCTGGCTTTCATAAGCAGATTTCGCTATCTATCGTAGCTTCCCAAGTGCATCACGATGCTGGGTGGGCACCGGTTCCATACACTGGCCGAAATTTCATGAGAAAATTTCTTCCCTCATGAGGAGTCGAACCAGCGCGCATTCCGTAACGTGAGTCCTAGGCAGGATGTTTGCGAAGGAGGTGTATCTATAAAGATGCAGAAGAAGATATTCCTGGTAAGTTTGATTTTGCTATATTTTGTTTTTACTTACTATATAGTGTGTTTTTGAAAACTTTAGCTTAAGAATGAAATATCCAAATAACTATCGTGTGACCACGTTCATAACTAAAATTAGAAAAGTTCTCCTTGCACCAACAATATAGGACGTCCATAGATTCTGTATAATCCAGCATATGGTCCGTGTGGCTCTGGTTTGTTGCAATATTAAGGCACGGTTATTACAAACCTATCTACAGTTTACTTGTATTCTAGATTTGTTAGTAACTGCAAGCTTGCACCTTAGTCTTGACATTTTATTTTGAAGCTCAGTTAGCTCTGTAATGGTTTTAAGTTATAATTAAATATATTCATATAAATGAGTTCTATACATTTAAAATAATTTTTAAATGAAAAAAGGTGAGTTTTAACTTCTTCTCCACCATCTAAAATTTCCAGAGTAGCCTATTATAAAACGTTTTCCATACTTGGGTCTGAGGGCGAATATTTCGATTCAGATTATTCATTGAGATCCAACGTTTAGTTTCCCTACTGATAACCCAACATTAACTATAATATTGTATTGTATTACTTCAACTAATAAAATCATGATTCACTTTTTGAATGTTGCTAATTTCATAAGAAAAAATTGCGGTATAACAATGGAATTCTAACATTTCATTTTGTATCACAGACTGACCTGCAACCAATGGAAATGGCACTAGAACAAGATACTTCTGATGATAACATTGTATTTGACAATAGTATTATAATACGTCTGTTCAGGATAAATTCCCGGAAAAAAGAACACACATGGAATAAAGCAGATTCAATCCATCCTTTAAATAAACGAAGAAAAAAAGGACGAACAGTATTCACTCTGAACAACGGATAATGCTAGTGAAAATGGCTAAAGCTAGTGGAAACCCTATGAGGTAACTTAAATAGCACACATCGATTTTAAAAACTTGAAGTATCTGATCGCCAACGAAAAGGACAACTGAAATTTGACAGAAGAAAATGAAAAAGTGTTTCAATGAAAGTGAAACAAATTCAAATTGTTCCTAAATTAAGCAAGGAAATATTCATAAAATACAATCATATTGATGAACAAGAACATACAGTAGCATTGACATACAACGCAAAGTAAAACTCAGGACTTGGAAGGATATAAATCTAAAATATGATTACATTGCTCCACTACCCATCTCCCAATGTAAAGTATTCATCGATCTGCTATCACTGTGACGAAATACACCCCATATTCCTGGCATTTATCACGGCAGTGATGAATAACATTAAATTCAGTGGCATTGTGAAACAAATTACTATACTTTTTGTAAATATTTATGTACATTCCTGTTTGTAGTTATGTAGTTACAATTCTGTTATGTGTAAACTGTGACATTATCGCTCCTTCTTTCACAAGCAATACTATTGTATATCACATACAATGTTCTTACCGGGAATTTATGTTAACTTTCTAATATTGTAAGTAACAATACGCATATAAGGAATGATTTCAGAGAATGTGTTATCACTACAATGGAGTAAGACATCAATTTCAATAATGGTAATGCAAAGAAAAAAGGAGTAATGAAAAATCCTGATTTTTCACAGCCACCCGAAGTTGTTTTTAATTCTACTGCAAAAGTTCATTTTGTCAGTTACAATGTTCTTCCTTGGGACAGTCGAAATGAGCAATATTTCATTGTTTATCCTTTACAATACAATGTTAGCTAATTATAATTTGTTTAAAACATGATGAAGCGTTCAATACATTGAGAAATATGTAAATAGATTACTGTGATCACAATATTAATCATTATTAAAAGAAAAAAAATTAGGACCAGTTAAGATTCGAACTTAGGTTGCCTAGATAACTCAGCATCCAACCATATGGGCTACGCTGTTACACAGTCTAATGCTTCCCTATTAAACACCTAACGGTAGCATGTCACAAACGATAGCCAATATTTTCAAAACGAGGGGTCATTGGCCACCCATACCAGGTATGACTTTAAACAGTACGTCTTATACTTTCATCTCACACAATCTTATTCCATTCGGTGATATAAAGAGGGTGTCCTCTCCTTGTTAGTGGATTCTATACCCCGAAGATGCCAGGCGGGGATAATTGCCTATGGCATGTAGACACGGTTTTAGGTCCATATGTATTTTGTTTTTATTTTTGCATTAAATTGTTTACTTTGTTTTATTTCGGGAAGAAAATTTATCTCCCAAGGAATTCTTCGAGTCGAGCCAAGTATTAACCCATAGGTGTCGTTCCACTTAAAAAAATTGAATCAAGACAGGTAATAAATTAACGACGTTATTTAAAGCAAATTAAAATGTCCACCTGACTGGGAATTGAACCCGAGCCCCCGACATCGCTAACCGGCATGTTAATGACTGCTCCATCGGGGCAGATGGTACAAAGACGGCAAGAAGATAGGCTTACAGCCGCCCGACTTGAACTCAAAGGGGAAAGAAACATACAAATTTACTAGTTTGACTCATTCTTCAATACATAAACTTTTTCACCGTCAAGAGTCGCGCCATCAATTGTTTCCAAGATTGTAAATAATGCAGCCCATGCGAATAACTTCAAAAAAAGGATGAGGAAAGAGGAGCATGACATGACGTACAGTAGGTATCGCTATTGAATATAATGGTAAATACCAGTATTTTTTTTCGACAATTTTCAATAGCGATGAAGAATATCGCAAATCCTTAATACCGCTATGACGTCAGTTTAGGAGTTTTTTTTACTGGTATTGACGTGCATTAATGAAATACCAGAAAAACATCATAAGTGAATACAACACAAATGATTGAAATAACCACAGTCAGAATCGATACAGAAAATATTGATAAAAATAGGTAGGCCTATTTGTTTAGTTCTTAACAATGCCTTTATAATAAATTGTGTGCATCCATAATAACCACATGACACTATAGAACTTTCATTCGATATAGGCATAGTAGCCTTACTTACTGGCTTTTACGGAACCCGCAGGTTCATTGCCGCCTTCACATAAGCCCGCCATTGGTCCCTATCCTGAGCAAGATTAATCCATTCTCTATCATCATATCCCACCTCCCTCAAATCCATTTTAATATTATTTTCCCATCTACGTCTCGGCCTTCCTAAAGGTCTTTTTCTCTCCGTCCTCCCAACTAACACTCCATATGTATTTCTGGATTCACCCATACGTGCTACATGCCCTGCCCATCTCAAATGTCTGGTATAGCACTTAATAATTCCAACATGTTCCATCTTATTAATAAGTTAATTTGGGTAAAGTGGAGAATATATTAAAATTATAAATTATTATTGCATCCATTGTAATGACACCTAGGAAGTTCGTATCGTAATTCCATTGTTGAACTTGGACTGTAACGCAACCGAATGCATAGCAGCACGAGACATGAACATTTACCGAAGATAATCTCCTGTTTGCATAATTATTTAATAACAGATGAGTTTACTCTTTTGGAATCATGTATATATTAATATTACGTAAACAATACAATAATAACAGAATAGCTCACTTTGTTCAAACCTAAACTTACATACTTACTCATTTACTTATGGCTTTTAAGAAACCCGGATGTTCCCGGTCCCTATCCTGTGCTAGATTAATCCAGCCTCTATCATCATATCCCACCTCCCTCAATTCCATTTTAATATTATCCTCCCATCTACATTTCGGCCTCCCCAAAGGTCTTTTTCCCTCCGGCCTCCCAATTAATACTCTATATGCATTTCTGGATTCGCTTATACGTGCTACATGCTCTGCCCATCTCAGACGTCTGGATTTAATGTTCCTAATATGAAGAATACATTGCGTGCAGTTCTGCGTTGTGTAACTTTCTCCATTCTCCTGTCACTTCATCCATTTTAGCCCCAAATATTTTCCTAAGAACCTTATTCTCAAACACTCTTAATCTCTGGATCTTTCTCAAAGTGTGAGTGCAAGTTTCACAACCATACAGAAACAAAACCTAAACTATTAATATAAATTAACAATATTCTTCAAACTATTCACGACTGTATACAGGTGCACAAAATGATACTATGCGTTGTTTGTGAACAGCGTATCGTCTGTAGCGAGCGGGAACAGGGCGAGGCGCGGGTGACATCTATACACTTCGCTGTAATCAACTAAAAATCTATTGTTTCGGTACGAACTTCCTACCTGTATTTGCGTACATTAACTTCCAGTCAGGCTGCTTTGGTAACTTTTGTTGTGTACTCTTTTTAAAATAGGAAGAAAGAAGACAAATCTGGTATACAGATATATTTTGAATACGAGTCACCATGCGATTTGTCTAAGTGCTTAATAAACACTGCTTGCACACTGTGAGGGTTAGTGAATTTTTTTTCATATCATTATCATTATTATTATTATTATTATTATTATTATTATTATTATTATTATTATTATTATGGAGTAAAGTAACAAGGTTTGCATGATGTCTTTACTGTAGGTCAACCTGCGTGCTTTATTATTGTGTTTAATACGTGCTAGCCGAGTCAAAATCTCGGTATTAAATTTTGACTTCAACATATGTCTGAACGCAATTTATGCAATGTGTTTCTCGTCGCATTCCTAAAATGATCATTTTTTAACACGTAGCCTATTTTTGTTACAATAGAATCAGCACAAAAAAGCAATAATAATTTAATAATAATTAATAATAATAATAATAATCATCATCATCATCACCATCATCTACGTAAATGAATTACGTATTTAAATATGGAAAATATTTAAATATTTAACGTTTTGGCAAACCTCACAACAAAAATATTCCTTCTCCCACACTATCCGGTAAGATCGTTTTCGTGAAGACGATGGTTTTCATTGTGCCATTATCAAACTCTGCTACTGTGAGTAGTGAGACAGTAGGTAGTTGTATAGTCTTTCGCAATCTAGTAGATTCTACATGAATGATGAATTCTGCGAGCCTTCGCTCTTTATTTGCTACCTTGAGTGCGCACACACCCGAATACGCTGATGTATTACTGATGTACATTTAGGCATAACATTACATATTACACCCAGGAACGACTCTAGAATACAGGTAAGTAACAAAAAACCGTGCTATAATGTTGCGAGAAATCAAGGCCAATTATACAGATAAGTTTTTGAGGTAACCATGTGAGAGAAAATAGTTCCCTGTTTTTGTGGTTGTGGAGTTGATTTTATATGCAAGATATAACAAAAGCTTAAACTAATCAAATAACCTATCACAGATTATGCAAGATGTATAAGCGGACTACGAAGGGAACTATTGATAGTTTAGTCGGAATATATTGCATAGCCATCATCACTGATCTTCACTTGCTTTTTCTCTCCTTTGGTTCGAGGCTCGTCACGGCACGGTTATTAATGCTCAGGCAGAGCATTTCCGTTCCCAAACGTACAGCGGTCGAGTAGTTTCTTCTGGTACATCTATTAAGCCACTTGGATGCATAAGCAGGGTAGAACAATATTGCAAACAGATACGCATGGGGTCATTAAATAATAATGATTTAATGTATTATAAATATGCCCCTGTACAGTCAAATGCCATAGAATGAGCATTCTTTTAGCTTCAACAAATTTTATGTAATGTTTGTAAAAGATTTGCATTTCATAACCTCAGAATATATGTTTTCTTTCACTGCAACGGGATAGGTTTTGATAAATGAATTATTTGTACATATTGTGTAAAATGTAAATATTGCTAATTTGTATATTAATTTCTGTTATTATTTTGTCCCTGTAACGTCAAGTGAGGTAGGAAGAAAATTTTCTTAGCTTAAACAAATTTTTACTGTCAGTTATAGTAAAAGATATGAATTTCAAAATCTCGGAATATATGTTTTTGTTCACTGTAACGAAGTTGGTTTTCGTTATTATATTATATAGAGTATTTATAGTTAATGTGTATCATGTTTATTATTATGTTCTATAGGCCTAATATATATTGTATATACTAGTTCAATATCATTATCGATCTAATTATATTTTCTGTCATATGTAGCACTAATATTTGGTACATGGATAGTTTCGCAGTTTTATTGCGTTTATATAGTTAAAAAGTAGCTGGACAGACCATTTCAATTTAGTAGCAATCCCACTTACAGTTGTCATGCTCCATTATTATTATGTACCGAAATAGGTTATACCTTTCGTAGCATCTTGACCTAAGCACTTAGGGTCAGAATTTCAATCTTAAAACTCGAGGATATACTTACCGATAACTTTCCTAACTTGTTTGGGAATGAAAATGCGCTGCCTGTTTTAATGCTGAAAGAGTTTGCTTACCTGTATTTTAGAGTTTAGCGTTACACCCAAATTAAGTAGCGCTTGCAGAGAATACCGTAAGAGTAGAATAAAAATTTAAAAGTCTACATAATATTAAATTTCTTTCGAACAAATTGTAGGCAACTATAAATTATTTGAGGAGGGGAAAGGAAAAGAAAAAAAAGGAGAGGAAGTAAATTAGGTAAATAAGAGATAAAGTAAGCTAAAATACATGTATTAATGTACTATATAAATAGATTAAAGAAATTGAGGGATGGTAAATGAATATGAAGAAATAGAGAGTAAAGATAAAAGAAAAAATAGTAAGAAGAGAGTAATGTAGAAATTTGAAAACAATAGCACCACGTATATCGCCAATATGTATATTTAACAGAATATTCTTTGACTTTACTTCCAGTAATGCAGATTCATCGTAGAAAGAATTCGTATACCACTTCAGGTTTTGATATATTGGGAATAAAGTTTCTTTTCGTGGAACTAATGTCATTACCTGCACATTGTTATAAACAGAGATATTTAACTAGGTACCTAACAACAGGTACTAGTAGATTTATTACTGAATTCCCCAATTTGAACACATTACTGAATTCACAAAATAACAGTGCTTTGTATTTTAGTTTGTCAAACATTAAATATATTATTGTTGTTCGGAAGTAAGTGATGAAATAATAATCATTACCAAAGACCATATAGAAGCGTGAAAATTTCTAACATTTTATTCATTGTTTTAAACTGAGGTGGGACGAAGGTGCTTGAAAAGCGACTGAGGTGCAAAGGTAAATCATGTACTCCAACTGTTATGAGGGCGTTCTCTCGAACTTTACTAAAATGAATGAGGATTTCGGTATTCTACCTCTCCACTTGAGTGGAAAACCTAGATGAATGTAATAGAATGGATACAGCCTCTCTACATCGCCTGTAGACTTTGAAGCAGTAATTAGGAGAGGGAGAGACCGATTTAATAGCAAAGTGATATCTCCATATTTTTGTTACATGTATTCGCGGGGATGTTCTAGCGACTTGGTTAGAATTAGTTTCCCACGCAGGTGTTTCGTTTCCTTGAGTCAATTGTCAGCATCGGACAGATTTACGGCCACCTTGTGCGGGGTTTTGTATATAGACACTCATTCAAGCGTAAAATCCGAGAGTTGGACAAGACTCGTGGGAAAGCAATTGCAAAGCTCGGGGTTTTCCAAAAGAACGGGGATTCTCGAAAAATCTACTAACTAATTTGATGTTGTGGGAAGTCCAAAGTCTAAACTTAGAGATGACGTATTTCGCGACCAATGAGAAGAGATTTCGGTTCAGCTTATGAGGTCACTTTGGACCAATAGAGAATAGATTTTAGGTCGGTTAAGTGACGTAGTTGTTAGCCAATAGGATAGTTAGTTTTAGCGTAGGATAGGTTTTTATAAATAAGGGTGACGGGGCGCGGAGAGCATATCCCTTTTTCGTGTCGACGGCCCCACACACTGAGCTTTTTGGTGTCGGCGGCCCAACTTAATACTCTTTCTTCCGGCGAAGACTCGATAGATAGAACTTTGTCATCGACGAGACTACTCGTCAACGTTTAGGAGCTTCGATCGTAGTGTATTGAACAAAGGATTGAAGTTATAGTATTGGATAGAGCATATTCAGCGCTGCCATAGAGTCGATACAGAAGTGCGACCAACTATTGAATTACAAGTTCAGCCGGAAATACATACTCAAGGGTTTACCAAGTGAATACGACAATAAACTTATAGTTTTGGAATCAACACTGCCTTTTATATAAGTAGCCGGCTTGGTATTATTCCCGACATCATCCTACACCACAACTGTACCTCGGCTACCCTGAGTGGATCTCACGCTACACCGAGCGTTGAAATAGGGTGGGCTGGCGCCCACTACTTAAAACAATAATAAATTTGCCTACCCTATTCGCGCTTCTCGAAGGACGAGGGCTGACTTCCGCGGACCTGCCGGCTGATACGAGTGAGGGACATCAGCCGTACATCACCTTCGATTGAGGACCACAACCGAGACGCATCCACCCTCAAAAGGAGGCCGACGTGGGGCGACATCAATCCCAGCTCATCTACCCTCAAATGGCGCCCAACGTGGGGCCTCAATAACGACATATCACCCTCAACTTCTGCCTTTCTAAAACATAACCGTGTAACATTAACCAAATCGCACTACTGAATTATGAACTGATACTCAACACTTGTGTTTCTATGATATTTAGTAGCTACTATACATCAAATGAAGATCAGTTCTACACAAACATAAAATAAGTATATGCTTTATGTACGGTACGTCTATCGACATTAAAACCAAAGGAAAATTTCTTATAGAACTTATGAAAATTTCATGCCGTTTATTTCAGAATTTATTTAAAAAAAATGAATTATCACAATTGACAATTTTATCTTAAAATTCTTCGGAAGTAATTTATAACAACATAATAATCAATTTTATGTTTTATAATAACATTTTAAAATGCATAAGATCATTTTTAATTTTTAATCCGATTAAAACTACACAGGAAAGGTGGAATGTCTGTCTTGAAGAACTGAGTATTCGAAAAGCTTACCAAGTTTTCCTATAAAATTCGTCGAATGTCTGTAGGAATCACCAAAACACATATACTGCATATATCTTGATATGATATAATAATGTATTAAATAGGTTTTAGTGATATTCACATTATATTCAGTAGCGTATCCTGGTTTGTAATACGAAGAGTTTTTTCCAATTAAGAATTTAATAGTATAAACAATATATCTTGAATTATTTTAGCACAGTACAAATTCATTATATAATAACTATATTTTTAATTACATAATACTAGAAAAAATGATATCACGTCTCTTAGAACGCAAAAAATAATTAACGTAAATTAGCTTATAGAAAAAAAAACATGTCTTAAATTAACAGCATATAATTAGTATATTATCAATATAAGTAAAAATGTTCGTTTTTTTTTTTGGCCTTCTTTAATATTTATGCAGAAACTTTTCAATAACTAAATCATTAACTTAGTTTTACAATGTTAAATTTTGTAGTATTCCTTTATTTTATATAGAAATGAAACTCAAGTTCCTCAAATAATTTTAACTTTTCGTGTGCCTATTACTTGAACGAGGCGAGTGGAGCCGCGGGCGTAATATGAACTATCGCGATGACGTATTACGAACACAGGAGCAGAACTGCAGGACTCCACTGGCGTTGGTCGAATATTAACTATGTACGGACTTCAGAGTAGTAAATGAGCGATGTAGTGAGTTTGTAGTAATTGGAATTGTCAATGTAATTCAATGAATTTCTACACATCTCTTAGTCCACCTTCTAAACCAATAATTTTCATAAATTTAATTAGTTCAAAAATGGTCACTGTTTTTGTAACTCGTAACTTACATAAATTACAGTTAGTTCCCTCTTAAAGTGATTGTGATGAAATGCGGTTCTACGGAATGTTTGTCATGAAAAAGGTTTCGCTCAAGTAAGTGCCGTCGGCCTTTTACTGTTATGAATAGAACGCGACAGCCGAGGTAATGTTGAGTACATTTACCCTTGATCGAGAATAAGAAAGTTTTTTGTTGTATATTATAGGCAGATAACTCAGGCTGAACAGACGTCAAGGTTAAAGGATTAATATACACCTGACTTCAATTCAATGCAATTCAGTTTATTTCATAGTAATTCAGTACACTTTAGAACAGCGAATCTTAGTTTTTTTTAAATAATTCTATTAAAAAGAAATTGTATAAGAAGTATCGTGCTTTATTTATAAGAAAATAACATGTCGTTTAACAACCATAGCCAATTATTCAACAATCCACAATTTAGTAAGAAAAGTGTGAGAAACCGTCTCATTCTCAAAATAAATAAAGAAGAAGCTGCATAAATGTCGTTGTTACTGAATAAAATGAAATAGGCAATAGGCAATAGGCTACAACAATCTGCCAACGAAATTGTTAAGATAGTTAGCTCAACAGGCAAGTGTGTTCAAGATAAAAGTTTGAAATGCTATGAACTTATTCAAACTTAAGCATTATAAGTCGTTCATAAGTTGACATAGATCATGTATCTAGGGTGAAATTCTATGAATAGAGACGAATTCCAGCGTGTGTCCAGAAATCATTTCAAAAGATCTGAACTGTTTATTAGACGATGGTTGATAGTTGCAGTACTTACTACAAAGCAAGCATATATTACATCTATAGGATAATTTGTAAACCGCGCCTTTTATTTCCGAAAGGAGACACTCTGAATCACCAATAATAATAATAATAATAATAATAATAATAATAATAATAATAATAATAATGATGATGATGATGGATGATAATAGTAGTAGTAGTAGTAGTAGTAGTAGTAGTAGTAGTAGTAGTAGTAGTAGTAGTAGTAGTCTGATAATAATAACTATATTAGCCATTAAACATAAATTACCTCGATCTTTCATGACATAAATATTACACGTAACAAAAGCAACCAATTTAACATGCTTATTTACATTTTAGCCCGTATTATTATGAAGTTACCTATGTAGTACTCATTGCAACAAGCTGTAGCATTCAATTTTTCTAACCGCTTTGGTAATTATGACCAGTTTAGACGGCAATGAAATCGTGAACATTAATAAAACAAGCTGTCATTCCATGTATAGGTCTATTTATTTCTTAATGGTTCTGAGTTTAGACGGCCATGGCATCTTCATCTTATAATTTCTCCAACTTGAAATATTTATCTGATGTAAATTTATGCGATCGTAGAGAAAAGATTGTATGACACACATTCGTAAAGTATCCATTTTGAGACGAGTGTAAAGTTTGTGGACCGAGGCGAAGCATCTACTGCGGACCTCTTGGAAAAAAATTAAGTGACTAGAGAAGTGCTTTGTATGGAGTGTGGCATTGTATGGGACAGAAACATGAACATTACGACGAAGTGAATAGAAACGACCAGAAACATTTGAAATGTGGAAATGGAGTAGAATGGAGCATGTGAAATGGACAACAGAATAAGAAATTGAAGAAAGAGTGAGCGAGTGAGGAAAGAATAATGCTGAAACTGATCAGGAGGAGAAAAAGAAATTGTTGGGTCACTGACTGAGAAGAAACTGCTAGTGAAGAATGCACTGGAAGAAATGGTGAATGAAGGAAAGATTGAGTAAGAAGACGATATTACATAATAGACAACAGTGAGATACATGGATCATATGCTGAGACTAAGAGAAAATACGAGTATAAGAAATATTTAAGAATGCTGGATTTGCAGTGAAAGACCTTCCTTGGGCAGATCACTATGGACGAATGTATGTATGTATGTATGTATGTATGTATGTATGTATGTATGTATGTATGTCAAGTATTAAAATAACTTCATCCCTACCCTGTTTTAGTTCCTGTGTATACCATAAGTTGTTCCTTTTCTCTCGGCAACAAGTATCTCGTACATAAATTCTAATCAGTTTTCATAAGTACAGAGTAACAAAAGGAACATTAAATTAAAATTAGCTTGACAATCGTTTTTAATATCCGAAGCCACTGAATTCCATGTAAATACTATATATTTTATTAAAACAATATTATCCGAAATAATATGCCTAAAGTTGTAGAAGTTTCATTCTCAGTCAAACATAGCACATGTTTAAAAGTAAAAATCAATCTACTAAGATTGCATACAGAAAAATCAATCACGCAAGAGGAGTACTCCCACCTCTTGAGATTATTGTATAAAACCGAATCAATTCGTGTATGGCAATATTAGTATCATCATATCATTATATCGGAGTAACCTAACATATTAAGAAATTTAAAAGAATTAATACAGTTTACTGTAAGCTCACCACAGATTTTTACCAATAGTAAATTAAATCTCTCAAAAATATTAAATACACTTTAAATTTCTTGTAGGAAGAGGTTAATTTCCCCTTTCGGCAATCTGTAAACAGAAACAAAAATCACCATGAATCTCATAAGACAACAACAAACTTCCGGAATAGGATCAACATTTAGATGAGCAGCTACAGAAAGCAGTACACCTCCATTTTTAATTACTTTCCGGCAATAGTAATATACGTTACAAGAGCGGTATGTTGACGTTTTCATGGTCGAGGAAAAGATTGAAAAAGCGAAACGTAGTTGAGCTTTTTTCATTTCCGAGAACATGAAAACAAACATACCGCTCGTGTATCGTACATTATTTTGTGCGAAGATCGTTTATTACATACCTGAAAGACGAATTTCTAATTAGTTGCAATGAAATCTCCATGTTAGTTTCTGTTTAATGACGGCAACTTCGGAAAACCAAAATATCTTTCTTCAACATTGTTGCTATAAAATGTTTTCAGTGTTTACTATACTCCAGCAGGCCGTGATATACGTCTGTCTTTTTTTTCCCCAGTCTATAAATGCGAACTTAAAACAAACGGTAAGGTTATGTAATGATTTATTTTTCATTTTAATATTTTTACAATATTATTTATATAACATATTGCAGTAATAACATCGGCATCTGGAATCTTGTTGATTTTTTCACGGCTTCCTTAATGTTACTTGTATCAGGAATGCAATACGTTTCGTGGAGTAGTAGACTTTACTTAATTTTTGCATATTTTTTTTAAAACAATAATTAACATTGCAATTTAGGTGAAATTGCAGTGGTAAGTTTCCAATTTATAATTATTACTATGTTAAACGTCTCTAAAAATAATATGTTAAAAGCCTAAAGCAGTAAAATGAATGTCGCGCTTAAGCGGTAAGAAGAGGGAAATTGTTATGTGTGTTACGTTGGGAATACTGAATGTGGTATTTCACACTTACCGCGTATTGGTTCTGTGCGGAAAACAAGCAAATACGCACGATCTCGCACAAAAGTATCTACCAGTGTAAAAATCGCTAGATATAAATAATATAATGTATGTCATCCTCCAAATAGGCATTGCTGACAGATTGAAACTGTATTATACTGACCTTCAGACAGAATTAATTGGAGTTTAGTTACTTTATTTCGTAAGCTTCGGATACTAAATGTAACATCTTGAATTCACTGTTAGCACTTTCTTGCACTGATTGTTCAATTGCAGCTTGTTTACATCCAGCATCTATATACTCTTTCATCTACACTATATTATTTTCTTCTTTCCTTTCGTCCCTTCTGACTGTCTTTGTCGAAGAAATTTGTTACATGCCCTTGTATGCTACTAAGCGAATCTAGTTCCAGACGCACACATGTTATAAGCCTATCTTAAAATACTTAACAAAACAATTTATACATACAACTCGTAACTGACATGTAACGAGTCTGCGCCATTAGCAGCACACACTTTTGTTTGTACTTTATTCTGTAAACATAAATACAGTGCTGTGAGGAAGAAGCTCTACAATACATCTACACATATATTTACTACTATTTAATATAAATAAAAACAAACTAATTTGAATATATCATTCTGTATATGAACTAATAATTTCAGACGTTCGACTCTGCTTCTCTTTGTAACTGAATAATTTCCACAAACCTAACAAAAGAGTATCGCCTCCACTTTTATTACATAAGAAGCCAAGAGTTTAGTCAGCCTGAAACTCAAATGCACGACATCTACCTTAACATTTAATGTACAATCCCTGTGTTCACCAGTGACTTGTACCTGCGTGCCTTACGTGCTCTAAACAGCTCATACGGCCGGTGAGACACGTTTGCGCTCTCTTTGACATCACTTCTATACATTTCAACTCCTGTATTTGGACGTCCCTGTTGCTTACAAAATGTGTCTATGGCTCACAACCCTACTTGTTTGTAGGCATTGAACACTTGGTGTGAGGGGACACCCTTCTTTCATTCATCACCATGTAAACAAAGCACTTTTAGATTCGTAATACTTCTTTTCTAAATCTCGTTCTATTTTTGTGTTTTTCTTTAGGTTTTATTTCCAGACCCTCCCACACTCAGGTTTTTCTTTCAGCTTCTCTTACCGCTGCAGACCCAATTGTTGATACTTTAAGAATTTATTCTAACCAAAGAGCCGGCAGAATGTCTAAAAGAAAGTTGTACTAATAGACCTGAAAGACTTAAGAACCGAGAATGCAGTTCTCATCCTCCAGGCTCACTTCAGAAAGCTCTGCTAATAGTGTCTTAGTAACGAAAATTATTGCGTAGATGTTTAAAGTAAGTTTCCATTAGTGATTTGTACAGTAGTGACAGTAATGAATACATACTCCAGTGCAGTGTTTCTCAACCTTTTTGATGATGAGGCTCCCTTTTTCTCACTTGATTTTAGTGCGGCCCTTGGTCTAAGATGCACAGTAGTGAAGAACTGTGACTCTCAACCAGGGGACCGCGGTCTTTGGGGGGGGGGCAAAGAGCGATTAAGAGATGAAATGAATGAAATTGTTAATTATGCATTTTTAAGCTAATGATTTAATTATTTCTTTACAACTATCTCTTATTCTTAGTATTAATATCCCCAAAGTTTCATTAATATAAAATTCATAGTTTTTTAGTTATTAACTTATTATATTTTTTTTTCAATTTTGACTTTTTCAAAATGTGTCTATTATCTTAAAACATAAGTTACGGACCTTAGAAAAACTTTACAACATTTCTGACGTAATTTAATTTTTGAATTTATAAGTGAATTAAAATTCAGTTCAAAAAATTAAATGGCTTTATTGTCCGGAGAGTATATTATTTGACTTTTACTCTTTTAAACATCCATTTTATCCAAACAGACTATATAGTTTTGTTAACCGTACTTTTCGGGACATGCTTGAACTTCTCAACATTAATTTTGTTACGAACTAATAGTACAGTATTTCAAAGTGATGAAATGCTGCAAAAAATTAAAGTGTGGAAAAATGACTTTCAAAATGTCGATTTTCTGTCACAAGAACCAGTTTATAATTGTGAAATATAATTAAAGCGCATGAAATTTTACAACGTTTATGTTTACGAAATTTTCGATATATAAATTAAAGGTCAATTATCATTTTTTCTGCAACAGAAATCGAATATGTTTATTTTTTTTCTCGAAAGTGACTTTAGATTCAGCTATCTCCTCCCTTAATGGTGGATCGTGGTAAAATAATAATAATAATAATAATAATAATAATAATAATAATAATAATAATAATAATGTTAGTTGGGAGGCCGGAGGGAACAAGATCATTGAGGAGGCTGAGACGTAGACGGGAAGATATTAAAATGGATTCATGGGAGGTGGAATATGATTGTAGAGACTGGATTAATCTTGCTCAAGAATAGGGACCGATGGCGGGCTTATGTGAGGGCGGCAATGAACCTCCGGATCCCTTAAAAACCTTGAGTAAGAAATAATAATAATAATAATAATAATAATAATAATAATAATTATTATTATTATTATTATTATTATTATAGTAATAATTATAATAATAATAATTATCGTTATTATTATTATTATTATTATTATACGTGTTAAATTTAATATAGTGTTTAATTCTTTGCAAGAAAATCAATTAAAAAAAAACGTTGTCTGCATTCATTAATAATAACCTAATTATCTAATCCTAATCCATTTAAATCGTTGTAATGTATTTGAGGAATACAAAGATAGGTTCCGTAATGCGGAAATTAACGAGTTCATGAAAATTGAAAATGGGACTCACACAACAGTATTTCAAGTGGATATTCGGTAAAGGAATTATTCTTGTTCGTTGGACAAAATTCGAGTCTTTTTCCACGAAAAAAAATATATATAGCAGCTCACGGAGTTTTCTTAAATTGTGTTCAAATAATTGTGTCATTTTTGCAGTGTATTTCCGACTGGTGGAAAATTGTTAATGTAGAATTTGAAGAACACATTAGATTATATAAATTTTAAAAGTGTGGTCTCGTTTGATATTTGGTTAAAAATTGAAACGATTATAAACAAAGGAATGAGCGGAAAATAAATGTGGAAAATTTTCAAATGATACAAAAGTTACCCTATATCATACCATACCAGAAAACTTTGATTTTTGATGGAAATTTTTTTATCTGACAAGGGATTTAAATATAATCCTCTGGGTAAATTTCTAACGGATCATTTAGAGGCTAGTTTTGGACAGTACAGTAGCTGAGTAGGGACAAAATATTTTTCTCACTCAAATATTGCAATGTGGCAAGAATCTTAAATTACTGAGTCTTCATCAGTTAAATCTGATATTTTAATAAAGAAATTTCTACCTATGTGAAGAAGATATGGACTCTGGCTCAAAAAGTCAGTTGTCCGTTGTAATTTCAGAATGTCAAGCGGTTGAAATTAGTGATGCAAATAGGATTACTTTAAATTACATTGCAGGCTATGCAGCTGCTTTGTAAGCAGATCAGTGAATTGCAATTGTTATTATAAAACTAAACTCTGTCTTGTAAATGAATTGAAAATAGAAACCCAAGCTCATGAATGTAATCATTACTTACGACTGGTATGTAGAGGGCAACTTATGCCCAAAAATCTGAAAGTTAGAATTTATAAAACAGTTATATTACCGGTTCTTCTGTATGGTTGTGAAACTTGGACTCTCACTCTGAGAGAGGAACATAGGTTAAAGGTGTTTGAGAATAAGGTTCTTAGGAAAATATTTGGGGCTAAGCGGGATGAAGTTACAGGAGAATGGAGAAAGTTACAACAGATTTTGTTTCGTCGGCGTCATTAAACATTTACAATCTATTTCAATTTTCATTTTCGAAATTCATGTTGAAAAGGAATGTATTAGGAATCAAAGAATTTTCTCAGTGGAGTTAGAATTATGTGCAAGTTAAGTATGTATTTTCTGTAAGTGTGATGTTTGTGATGCAAGCAAATTTCTTGTGAAAACAAAATTAATATAAAAGTGGCCACAAACATTTTTTAAACAATAAAAATGAATTTCCAGTGTAAGTAAAGGAAAAAGTAAGACAACATTACAGACTTATAATTAGGAAGGGATGCAGATAATTCGTAAGTAATTTCCATTTGTATTTTTTTAAATAATTAGATTAGGGAAAATTATTTCCAATTTAGAAACTATCATTGAATAAAACCATTATCATATGCTAGACGGACGGAATAACATATAAGTTATATCCCAATATTTTAAGTAACAAAGTTAAATTTACAAATAATTAATAGTTTCGATTATTTTAATGTAATAAATAATCAATTTTCATGTATTTGAGTGACAATTTCCTTCTTATTGGCTTGTAATCGCGAGGTCACAGTTATCACGGTCGGCCGTGTGTTGTAACGTCACCAATCAAGCCTTCAGGCCTGATAATTACCTGGGCCTCGTAGAACATATATGTATGTATGTATGTATGTATGTATGTATGTATGTATGTATGTTTGTTTTAATAATATTTTCAATGGATGGTGTAATGAACTTTGTTACAGCAAGCCTCCCTACAGCTCTTAACCTACGAAGTGCAATCCGTTCGCAGTTGCTCTTAATCTTAGCTTAATTCTTTTCGTTCTCGATATTATGCTTCAGGATCGAACTTACGACTGTTAACATATGAAATATAAATTTAAATTATATCACTTAGCCTTACGTCCCCACTTAGTACATTCTTTCATCACTAACGATGTCTTTAGATTTTTCAGCATGGAACACACCATAATAAAGCTTTAAATTATATTTTCTGTATCTAACATGTTTTTTCACATACGACACTGTCCATCTCCCTACTTTGATTTTTTTTCTTAAAGAAATAACAATTTCCAGTCATTGCTAAACTCAGTTCCAGGTTTTCGCTTTGCGACATTCACGGACATACTTAGAACATACTTCACTCCTAATCTGTATGAAACGAAGTGTCTACTCTCCCCTTCATCGCTACCTTAGAGAGGGGTAGCAGTCCTGGTCGCGAGAAAACAAACATGATTTCATTTGCCCGTACGGGTAAAACGCTCATATGGGAAGCCAATTGCCAGCCCTGATATAGTCGGTGATGATTGCAAGATTGGTGATGTAATTACACCAACAGTCATATCACAGACTTTAAGCTTTCTGAGAACCTCAAGATTTTCTCTAGGAACATATCCTCTTACTCCAAACATGAGGCCAATAACCTTACAAGTAGTAATGTTGTACTAGGTACACAGATATTCACTGCAAGGCTAATAAATTTGTTGCTTACTATGGCAGACTTCGCTGGGCTGCTGTTCGTTCAGTTCAAAGTGTACTGTGAGATCGAGAATTAAACCCAAATCTTTCTAGGGATCAGAAATTTAAAAACCTTCTTTACATATTTTATGCCGAGTAAATGTTAATTAAGATTTTACTTCAAGATCTTACATTAGAACAAAATACTGAAGACGATGACTACATTTTAATAACATTTAAGTAATATTTATGAATAATTTCTTTGCATAAATCGAAAAAATATTATATTTCTAAATACTGTATAATTATAAGTGTAAACGCAGATATTCTTCTGAAGAACAAATTTTAACTGAAATTGAAAATTTTTAATCTTAGAGGGAACATACTACTCTTCGGTCCCAGTTGAATAAATTTTATAAAACGTAAATACTATGTTTAGTTCAAAAATGTATAAAAGAAGCCTACCTATCATATTTAGTCGTCGTTCTTATACAGCAATATAATACTTTTTCACCCTCGCGCTATGTCTGAGTTCATAAACATACCAAGTTACCAACGCAACGGTCGCACAATACAACGATACTGTCAACACAAAAGCCTCATGTGAGATTTGTGCGAGAGCAGGACATTGCAGAACAGTGTTCAGCTGCACACCCTCTTTATCGCTGAGA
This sequence comes from Periplaneta americana, assembly GCF_040183065.1. Classification (NCBI taxonomy): domain Eukaryota; kingdom Metazoa; phylum Arthropoda; class Insecta; order Blattodea; family Blattidae; genus Periplaneta; species Periplaneta americana. The sequence continues at coordinate 103,658,811 of NC_091124.1, forward strand.
AGAATGAAGTACTTCGAGACAACAATAAAGAATGGCGAATTAAACAAGACGGGAAACAGTAAATAAAGCAAGTGTGACGGTTAAAAGGCATGACGCCCGGGGGAGCTGGCAGACTGACCCTTGTCAATCACCCCCGCCCCGGACAAGACAATCCACTTACTGTGAAGCCGGAGCAGGTGTAGGGCGCCCCGGGGTGCGATCGAGGCGTCTTAATTGATTGCTTCGCAAAGTTCCTGTGATAGCCAGGTCATCATTCGCTTCCTTACGTATCTGAATAGAGGAGGGGAATTAGTACGGTATGCCCCTAAACAGATTATTCGCTAAGCTGTCACAATTGTTATTTCAAATTTTTTCTATTCTATTTTTCTTATTTTCGTTTTCCTTACCTTTTGCTTTTTAGTTCCCTTCTTCCCTATAAGTCCTTTCATTCATTAGTTATATACTCACTCACTCACTCACTCACTCACTCGCCCAGTCATTAACTTTTCCTTCCTTTAATTTAAATGTTCACTCCTTCACTTCTTGTTTCCATAAAATTCAATTAACCAGTTAATTAATTCATTCATTCATTTACTCCAACTACCATATTTCCATTATTTCTTTCGATTGCCTGTTCATAAGTTCGTCCCATTATCTCTCATCTCAACAACCTTTGTCCTTTCATTGGCCAGTCCCTTCATCCGTTCACCTCGTCCGTGAAACCTACCAACTTTTCTTTACTTCTACAAATTGTCTGTCTGTTAATTCGTTTGATTTTCATCTTCCTTTCTTTCCTCTTCTGCTCATCCAATTCCTTCCCCATTTCTTCGTTGATCTTTTTCTTATTATGTTCGTTTGCTATAGCCATCCTTCTTCGCTTTGTATAAGTTTATTACTTCCTTCCTTTCCCTATCAATTTTTCTATTCTTTCTTTTCTTCCCTACATCATTTGCCCACTCCTAACTTCTGCTTTTCTTTCCTATCTCCCATACTTTATTTATTTTTTCTACATTCCTTCATTCTTTCTTTTCTTTTTACTTAGCATTTTCTGACTTCTTTGCTTCGTTCCTTCTTAGATTTTTCGTTCGTTTTTCTTCACCTTCATTCGTTTTTCATTATTTCCTGCATTCCTTCTATCCAGCGTGCATTCTTTCTTCCGTTCTCTCTTGTTCTTTTTTCTTTCGTTACCGGTACTTAGTTCATTTATCATTATTTTCTCCGTGTTTCTTACTTACCTTCGTTCGTTCTTTCTTACATGCCTTCGTTATTTAATATTTCTTACATTCCTTCGTTCCCTCTTTCTTAATTTTCTTCCCTTCCTTAGTTCGATTTGTCTTACTTTCCTTTATTCACATTATTCTACATCCATTCATTCGTTCTTCCTAACCACCCTTCATTCGTGCTTTCTTATATTCCTTCGTTCGTTTTTACTTGGCTTCTTCCGTTCTTTCTTACCTCCCTTCATTCGTTCATTATCATATCGATACTTTGTCCTTTGTTACATTTTATTGTTCCTTCTTTGTGATATTCCTTCGTATTTTCTTAGAGTCTACATTTATTTGTTCTTCTTAAACTTTCTTCATTCGTCCTTCTTACATTCCTTCGTTCGTTCATTCATTCTGACATTCTTCCGTTCGCTTTTCTTCACATTCCTTCTTTGCTTCTTTCTTACTTTCCTTTGTTTGGTCTTTCTTACATTCTTTCGTTATTTCTTTCTTACCTTCCTTTCTTTGTTCTTTCTTACATTCCTTCGTTAGTTCATTCTTACATTGCTTCGTTGGTTCTCTCATACATTTCTTCATTCGTTTTTTACATTCCTTCATTGATTTTTTCTTATATTCCTTTGTTCCTTTTTTATTTTTCTCATTCATTCATCTTCTCTTACCTTTCTTTCCGTAGTTCATATTTTCTTCCGACCGTTCACTCTTATATTCAATGAATTCATTTCTTTCTCTTTCAATATTTAATTATTTTCATTTTTCTTTCTTTAAATAGTTTTGTTCTGTCATTGATGCTCTCATAATTAATGATTATCTTATAAATTCGTCCGTTTTTAACAATCATTGGTTTTTTAATCATATTTAATGTTCTCGCAACTATACTACTTCATGTTTCTCAAGTTTCTACTTTTGCTTACATGTAGGCCTGAATGTTCTCACGGTATACTTACTTTTTGGGATATCACAGAATCTGACGTAGACTAATCGTCGTTTCGGCAGCAATTTTGAAATGTAAAGTGCTCTACGATTCGTAAAACATCGATTAATGTTCGGCAAAGCGATCACAAATTTCAGTAGAGTATTCCAGTTTCATTTCGGCTTCAAATACATCCATTGGAGTCCGTCATAATATACAATTACGTATATGGATCATTCCACGAAAATATCAACGTCTATGCCCATTTGCGAACCTATCCAAACCGCATCATGTGATATATGTATGAAATCCTCAAACTCTCTACTCTTCGGATATGAAAACCATTTTTACATGAGAAAAGGATATTGAAGTAAATTTGAAGAATTGTAATGGAAGTAATTTATACTGCGAAAGTTAACAAAAATGCATTAAGCTTAATGATTGCATAATGCTTAGAAATTATGATTTAATAACGGGACAAAGTTCACAAGGAACTTAAAAGCTTTCCTTATCATTAGAGTGTTAGTTTGATTCGCAAATCTTATGGACTGCAATTTTAGTCATTGATATTTAAAGGTTACCCTCTTGAGTCATGTCCGGATAGAAATTGATATTTTTTCTCTATAAAAACTTAACCGCTGGATAGTTTCTTTCAACTTTATTTCTTCTTAGTAAATTTAATTTGTCATCAAAAACTGTCTAAGCGATTTTTTATATTTTTTCATTTAAGGGCACTTTTGGTTAATTGAAAGTGCGTCATGTACAGAATGAAATTTCTTCAGTGATTTTCCAGAGTAATTGCGTCGTACTAAGGTATTTATTTAAATGAAGTAATATAAATAGGATCATGCTAATGCTGCAATAATATCACTTCTCACTTGTCCATTCAAGCTACGCAGTGTTCAAGTAAATAAGACAGGATCAATAGTGGATTCAGTTGTTTCCAGCGTGTCATTATCGAAACCAATAAAGAAATCCAAAGGAACTTGCACTTAAAGAGGAATGGGAGAAAGGAGAAATACTCCTGTTGTGAGTCAATTACATATTCATAATGAATAATGCGTAATATTTAAACAGAGTATCAAATAACAAAAAAATAAATAAAATTTAAGCAAAATGGAAAAGAAACGAACTGATATACGACACATAAAAAGAAATTAAACTGATCTTTGCTTTAGTTTAGTCCACTGTCCGTCTCTGAGCACAGAAACATAAAAAAAAAATTGTTAGTATAGCTAGCCCCGTGTCGATACCTATGTTAATTCGGAAGAATTGCTACGTATTTAAAGACGGAAAACAGTAAAAGTAGCAAGAAATGGTACCTTAAGCGAGGTCGTGGATATATTGAAAACGTTGGTGCCCATGGTTTGACATTTAAGGAAAATTCGTTATTGTGCTGATGATGAAAACGTGTAGGGTAAACATTGGTAATTTCGTGGCACTGGTTATTTCGTGATACTTTCTCTTTGCTCTTTTGTGAACTAACCAATGGTGTTACGAGATCCAAATTTCCGCCAAGGGATTGCATATGTTGTCCAGTTTCCAGAAACATACAGCTAAGCTTTGTGTGACTATTGTAGTTGCTTCAGTGAGCTTTTATGTTTGGAGAGAGCAAGTTTGCGTCGACTTCTCAGGCGTACAAATTTTGTGGATGTTTGTAATTACATTACAGGCTTATTACTAAACGTAAGCATATGATATTTGGTACAAAGATTTATTGCATCTTCATGAAATTTTAGGAAATGTTTTTGGAATTTTAGATACATCTGTAGTCGCCATATAGGCTTAGCTTTACTGATAGAAATCTTAGCTGTTTGAGGCGAAATTTTGTTGAGCATTAAGTATTACATTTTATACTATTTTAAAAATTGTATTACAATAGGAATTTTAGAAATCTGAAGACAAGATGTGATAACAAAAAAGAAAACGGAGACGCAATAGGTTCATTGTAGCTTCTGTTTGATTTGTTATCATTCTAAGTGTCAATGATAAGTGCTAGATGACTTACTTGCAAGAATTGTGACAGAAGATGGAACATGGCTCCACCATTTTGGACCGGAGACAGAGGCAGACAATGGAGTGGCATCATGCAAATTCACCAAAGAAATAGAAATTCAAAAGTACACCTTCGGCAGGAAACGTTATGGCTACTGTGTTTTTCGATTCAGAAGGACTCTTGCTTGTGGACATCATGCCACACGGAACCACCATTAATTATGACGGGTATGTTGCAACTCTCAAGAAACTTCAAGTTCGACTGAGTCGTGTTCGACGACATCAAGAGAAGCAGGATGTTCTGCTATTGCACGACAACGCACAGCCATATGTCAGTCACAAAACCCCAGATCAGATCAGAAAATTCGGATAGACAACACTGAAACATCCAACTTACAGTCCTGAACTGGCACCGTGCGATTACCATCTCTTTGGTAAACTGAAGAATCCTTTCGCGGAACGAGGTTAGAAGATGACTCCCTTGTGCACGCTGCTAAAGAGTGGCTCAGACGTGTTGGTCCAGACTTTTACCGTGCTGGTCTACAGGCCCTCGTTCCTAGGTTACGTAAGGCAGTTGGAAGGGACAGGGATTATGTGGAAAAGTGACATTTTGTTCCTTAAGGATGCATCTACATTCTGTGAAAATAGCAAAGCTGCAGGATAAAAATATAATTTTTAAACAAACATTTTGCATTACTTTTGGAGTTACCCTAGTAATATAGGCTATAGTAAAGTCCGTAATAAAAGTGTTCACCCTTTCAGGGCAAAGAAGATTCCTTTTCAATTTCAATTTTTACTTTGATTTCATTCTTATTATGTGTTGATATGTATTTCTATGTTTTCTTGCTATGAATATTAGACGGAATTACTATGTTTGAAGTCTTGTAACAAGAAATGAGAATTTCATTTGACTTTAATGAATTTTTCCACAATTATTCTACTTCTCACGAAATTATCAATGCAATATCACGAAATTACCAAGGTTATCACGAAATAACCAACCTTTCAGCTTAAGTTGTAAAAGTGGTTTTTGGCACATATTTAAGAACGTATCCAATCTTTTATGTCTCCAGATTTGTACAGCAAGTTATCGTCTTTTAGATGAAAAAATCGGAATAAGGATATATTTACACATTGGCATTTTAAATTAGTTTTCATGAAATTATCACGAAATTACCAATGTTTACCCTACTACAGGTAAATTTCGCGGAAAACTTCACAGTCCAATACCAAGATGAGATACAAGTTGCGCATTGGTGTCAGGATCAAATTTCAACTTTCACTACCGTAGTGTAGTCGGATTATTTATCTTATGACAAGCTTACCTTGAATTCAAAATAATAGAGTAATATTTAAAAAAAATCATTTCTTCTCGGTGGAGCTGCCTCACAATTAAAACAGCGTTTCAATTTCATGTACGAAAATTTGATAACCTTAAACTCTAGGCACATTATTGAAACGGTGAAAAGGCTTACAAACAACAACCGCTGTTGTGAAGAAGCATGCGCTATACATGTGACATCAGAAACCCAAAGGATAATATTACGCTTATCATCGAAGGGGAGGTCAAAGGTAATGCAACAGACACCTAGCTCGCTATGGGGAAAAAGTGATACGAATACTTTCGGCATACATACTACTGTCCGTTACTCAGGAGAAGACGAGGGGCAAGAATGTGACCTTCTTGACTATCGCTGTTGATTATTATAAATATCGCTCAGATAAGCAATCCAGTATCCAGGTTATTATTAAAAATACATGCAGGAAACATGAGTAACAATGCGTATGGAAATTAAAGCTAAGTTGAACAGAAGGAGACCTAATGTTTCCGCTTACTACATTACAAATATTGACGTGTTGTCGTACGTTATCTTTTCACATCCCTTCCTTTTCAGTCCGCTCTCGTCTTCTCCTGAGTCACCGACATTACATCTTATTAAACCTATAGGACTCACTGCTGTGATAGGAATAAGTCACAGGAGGTGTTGTAATGTTTAAACATTACTCTCAATGCAAAAACATGAATGTCTGGCGTTTGAAGTAATGTTAAGTAGCAATGATTATATATTATGTAGGACCAAAAATATCAGTAATCTTTAATTAGAATGTTAAGGTTAATATTTCAAAAAATGAACTTAAAACTAGTCTCATATTTTATATAAAATAAGCCACAACAGTGACATTGAATTCGTAGACCTGAAATTTAAGAATAATAGGTCTACAGTAATACAAATTGATTACTGTATGATAGTCGAACTATTGAAAGGAATTAAAATTCATACGTCAATGATGCATTTGAAGTACCTAATTTGTTAACGAAAGTGTTTTTTTTAATTGTACGCACCTGAGTCAGGTTTTTCACATTGTTAGTGTAATCTTTATGTAATATAACTTATAACAACACGTTAAATGTTAAGAAATAATTATCATTTTATAGTTTTTGTAAGGGCATTTTCGGACGTCATGTCCGGAAAGAATTTCTCCCGTCATGTTCGGAACGCACGTTTCATTTATTTTCTGCCGACGTTTTCTTGGTATAAAGTTCCGAAAAGCGTTAAAATAAACCTTGAAGAATGAGTAACGTCCCACAATTTGTTCATTTGAAAAATCTAAAAAATGTCGCAGAGATTTAGGATTTTCCAAAAAGAGAAAATAAGCGTGACTGAAATGCGTCGTGTCCGGAACGAAAGTTTGACCCCAATTTCCGTCGCTACCTGATCATAAAAATTATTTTTTTTTTCTCAATCGAAAGAAGGCAGATTCAAGAACATCTTCCACGTTTCCCCCCCCCCGAAAAATAACACAGAAATAAACGTATTTAATGGATTTACCCCAAAAAATGTAGTCCCAGCGTCATGTCCGTAACGATGGAATGATCCATATGTAAATATGTATAATTAATTTGTTTTGGCTCTAGCAATTCAGGCTGGTAAAAATCACTTTCACAACCACAAATCACAGTTATACTGTTTAGTATACAGATATTACAAATATTTAAGTATGTAGTAATGCATAATATATTATTTATTATAATATAAGGCCATTGTCACACATGTTTACTGTTTATGAAGTGTATAATTAATATTCTTTTGAGGATTGCAAAATCGGTTCCTTGTCATAAAACGATCAGATGAACGATGTACAGAAAAGTGTTTAAATATTAACAGCCTTCTTTAAATTCCTAAATCTTACTTGTTAGCAGTATTAACGAGCATCGGGCTCGAGCAGGAAGGTTTTGTTATGGTCGGCGGTGAATACACGCTGAGTCCTGTTTACTTGCTTTCCGCATATGGAACGCATCACTGACAAGCCAGCATCCCGATAATGAGTGTAAACCTTGTGGTTACAGAGAAGTCCCGTCTCTATTCAACACAAAATGAAGCGTCAACAATAACGTAAACTCAGATCGAGGGATGTGCAGTAAGCTAGCTACTCTGTCCATTTTATCTTGGCTCTCATCGGACGTTGTCAGTTATTCATCCTCAGTGAGAGATGCCTGTCTTGCATTCTACTCGCGTGCAAAAGCCGGATATAAGAGGATATGAATATATCTTCTTAAAAATGCCAAATTCTATTTCGATAATATTATTACAAAATATATTTTAATGGGCAAGTCTTTGATTTCTCTGACAGAAAATTGTAGTGATTTGGTGAATTTGTTATATAAACAACTTTCTGCGTTAATTGATACTTTTACGAGTTTATGACATTTTACGTCAGTTAATGACTGGTTTCGGCTTGATTTCGACCTCTTTAGATTTCTACTGAAGTTCCATGCTTGCTTCCTGCTTCTTCTATTTGTTGCCATGGTGGGGTGGTTTGTTTATCTCTCACTCCATGATGAATTTATTACATGCTCTATCGAAGAGAGTAAGGTAACCTGTTTTGCTTCCGCTTGCTTCGTTGCATCAGTGGCGGACGTCTTTTAAACATAATACAGTAGAGCAGCCGTGGCGAGAACGTGACTCGCGAGACACTGTGGCTCGCAGTGATAGCTGTGCATTTCGCTTGCTTCTAACCTCCGCCAACCCACACCCTCTCACTCACTGGAGTCAAACTCCGTTCCATTTGTATTTGTCTCTGACCTGCGAGTGGCATATGTCTCTCTCGAAACCATGTACGAAAGTTCCAAGTACGATGGGAGGACGCATTTTTTTGCTGTCAATATGATGAGAATATTAAATGTATGATTTTTTCACAAGTATTACGAGGAAAATGGTTGATTAACATAAAACGGCATTATACTACATGTTACTGATGAAACATTAAAAGGTTAAGTGTTCTTATTGCTGTTATCATCATCATCATCATCATCATCATCATCATCATCTCTGTACGTCGACCCTTTTTCAGCAGATGTACGAATAATGCGGTTAGCTCTTCAATTTGAACTCGCTGATTTACTATGTGATGTCAAATGAAACCTAGATGTAAGGACATGACAAATGTTGAACTTCAAATCTTTGCCAAAAAATAAATATCCGAAACTTCGTTCTTTCGATTGCTCTGTTGAAGCCATGTTCGCTACAACTTACGTTTGTGAAAAATTATTTTCAACAATTAAAATAGTAAAAACCAAATTTAGATCACGACTGACAGACAAATACCTTCGTGATCAACTACGACTGGCAGTAAGTGACATAATTCCTGATTTTGAAACTTTGTCGCAGAGACATTCTGAAAACAGTTAATTTTAGGTTGTGATATTGTTCATTTATTGTTCATTTATTGTTCATTTCTTTCTTCGTTACATGTACTAAACATTAGTTTGTAGCCTTGTACTGTATAAAATTATATTTAAGTGCTTGACGTAAAGAAAATGAAAATCCTTTAATAAGTCAGACTTGCTTCACTTCCCCTTCGGGTGTTCGCCTCCCTCCATAGGTGCTATGCACGTTGCAGGTTACACAGTGGCTTGGCGCACGATTACATTTTTGCCACCGCTGCAGTAGAGCGTCTCGTTTAGGCACAGTGAAAGCGCAAACAAAGTGCAGATAACGTGTGGGGGAAGGATGAGACGTAGAATAAACACGAGGGATGCTCAAAGTTTTAGTTAGAACATGAATGGCGGAGCATTAATTGAAATTATATTTTCCAAAAAACACACAAAACAAAAGAACACAAATTGAATAACGTTATCATATACACATTTTAACAGACAAGCAATTGTAACGTTGAAATAATTCAATATAACAAATCAAATTTTGCTACTTATATGATGTTGCTTTCTAGCAGAATTGTTTTACGTTCATGAATTTCATTCTCTGCATGACTAGCATAATACCACCGTCTTCTGTGCCCGAAATAACAAAACTACAGTATATGGACCTGAAGTGTCAACACTATTTCCTAAACATAATGATCCCTTCTCAAAGTTCAATTTATTCAGGTAGACAAATATACTGTAGTTTTGTTAATTCGGCCACAGAAGGCGGTAATGTTATGTTAGTCATACAGAGAATGAAATTCATGACCTAACAAATGCTGCTTGAAAACAACATCGTATATGTTAACAAAATTTGATTTGTTATATTGAATTATTTCAACGTGATAATTGCTTGTTTGTTAAAATATGTATACGATAACATTATGCAATTTGTGTTCTTTTCTTTTGTGTGTTTTGGAAAATATAATGTTAATTAATGCGTCGCCATAAATGTTGTAACTAAAACCCTGTGCATCTCTAGTGTTTATCGTATGGCTCGTCCTTTCCCGACACGTTATCTGTACTTTGTTTTCATTTTAAACGAGACGCTCTACTATACTGAGTTTAACATATTGCTACTTAACTAATTATCCATTTCTGTTATTACTAAGGAACATTGTACAACGTATGTAAACGTCCCAAAAATCACTTTAACATCAGTCACTCATCATTTGTAATGTCAGTGTACCTATCAATTTACAAAATATAATAATGAATCATTGTTCCATAAATTAATTTAAAAGTTTAATATTAGTCTTCACAGCAAACCCGAAGTAATGACGTATAAATAAACATTTTACAAACATATAGGCTTAACCATTTTGCAATAGTTTTGCAAAACAATTAATTTACATCACATATCCATTATATATGAGGTCTCGCCTATCTCATTGAATACAACATTACAACGAGAGGAGTTCGGCCGGCACCGTGGATCGTGTCCCGGCATAGCTCAGTTGGAAAGAGCACTCAGCGCGGAGAGCTGAGAGGTCCCGGGTTCGATTCCCGGTGCCGGAACGAATTTTTCTCGAATTAAATGATGATAATAATTAATTTACACTTTTACTATATGTAGGCCTACCCGTGCATGGGGATGATCCCTAAGACATCTGACATGTCTTCCTCTAAACTAGTGTATTAATATCTGGTTTTAAACCCTATGAGCACAATCGCAAAACTGAAACTAGCTCGAACTGCACACTGCACACTGTACCTTTTGACGAACGGAAGCTTCAGTCTCAGGTTTATTTGTACCTTTTTGTCCACGCCTGTGGAGTAACGGTTAGCACGTCTGGCCGCGAAACCAGGTGGCCCGGCTTCGATTTCCGGTCGGGGCAAGTTACCTGGTTGAGGTTTTTTCCGAGGTTTTCCCTCAACCCAATATGAGCAAATGCTGGGTAACTTTCGGTGTTGGACCCCGGACTCATTTCACCGGCATTATCACCTTCATCTCATTCAGACGCTAAATAACCAAAGCTGTTGAAAAGCGTCGCAAAATAACCTAATAAAAAATAAAATTTGTACCTTTTAGTTCTGTTAGGAGTTGGAGACGTGCAATTTCTATTTAAATAAGGAATGAACTAAGGTCAAAAAATAAATGCGGACGTCAATAAGACAATAACGTAAAGGAAAATTAAACGATAATTACTGGAAATGGCATGTGTACCATACTTTTCTGCATGGCGAGAAGTGAAATGCCTCTTTACACGGAAATGAGAAATATAATTACTACTTTTTACACAAATTAAACAAATAGTCTTTCCGTCATGAAGTGCACAAAAGTATTCGTCTTCCCATTCCTGGTGGCAGTAATTTCAAGACGAAGAAGCCATTTTTACGGCGAAGATTACGGAGGTATTATTTGGAGTTACCTGTCATCCTCCTTTCCGCGAAACGCCACAGACGTATCACAAACAGTGTTTACGTTTCAATCTTACCTTCCCCTACCGAGCGAATGGTGTGGGGTGAATGAAAGTAGTGACGTCATCTCTCATTGAGAGACAGTCGCTTACCCATGGTTATGTCAAATAGGGTGAGCTTTCTGAAAATTAGTTTTGTGTTGGGGATGTGTTGTGTATATGTTTTTGTATGTCTCTACATTTATATTGTTCTAGTGTGTTCACTTTCTGGCTTTTCCGCTTAATATGTAGGATTTTAATGTCTGTTTCTATTTTGCTGTAGCTGTGATTGGTGTTGATGTGTTCTGCGTAGGTGGTTATGTTTTGTGATTTAGTTATGATTGTTATGTGATTCTGTATCGTGTTTGAAATAATGGCTCAGTTTGTCCGATGTAGAAGTCGTTACAGAAATAATGCATGTTATTTGTGAACTCCTCTTAGGTTGTATTTATTTGTTGTGTTGGTTGTGTATTGAAATGTTTTTGTAGTGTGTTTTGTGTTCTGTATTTTAATTTTCTGAATTAAGCTGCGATCTTGTGTGTGTTTTTTTCATGTGTTAGAGTTATTTATTTTTGTATTTTTGTATTGTGTTTCTTTGTTTCCTGTGATTATGTTTTGCCTATTTTATGATGTTTATTATTCTATGGTTCTATCCACTCTCTTGTGCTATGTATTTGATAGTGTGTACTTCTTCGTTATATTCTCATTGCTTCATTGGAATGTTGATTAATATGTTTATCACGGATCGGAATGCTGCTTGCGATGTGCTGTGTATGTGTGTTACTGTGGTTGGGGATTTCCTATAAATTTTAAATACATGTTCATTATCTATCTACCTTTAGTTTTGAGTCTATTTTTTGTGTTGGTGTAGGTTTTCAATATCTCCTTTGTTTTCTTTGTATACTATTAGAATGTCGTTTACATACGTATCTGTGTGGGACGGCCCCGATCTGTGCCAATATTTGTGATGTCTACTGTTTTATTTAGGAAATGAGTGTTTGTTCTATGTTGTGTGGTATCAGTATAGACCTGTGTTTTTTCTGTCCTTCTTTAAGGTATTTTCATGTGCCTTGCTAATCATATTACCAAAAACACCCTCTTCTTTTAAATGTTTAGTGTTGCTTAAAACGAAACAAAAGTGAGAACTTAGTCGGTCACTTTTACTACGGAATTTCATTTTATGTTTGTCCGAAAATGCGATAATTTTATTTTGTTTTTGCTTCTTTTTTCTATTCCCCTGATACCATTAGTCTTTTTTTCTGTTTCCGATGATAGTGGTAATTACTTATGAGGAAATATGTAATGACAGTAAAAAAGTGAATTACTTCGCCTCAAAACCATCAATGGTCATCATGAACCTTGCTTTGCGTTCTTTATCATAAAATAAATACTGTATATCATGCAATCCAGTATCATCGAGTTCAAAATTTTGAAGAAATATAATGTATTAATGTTACTGTGTTATGAAAAATTGTTTCCTGGCTGTCCATACATCAATGTGTTTTTCTGAACACGTGGCAGTTGAATAAACTAGTAATGACGGAAATATAACGCAAATATTTACCGAGTTCTTTATAACTTACCATTTAGGGCAATGGCGAGTGATTTGCATTGAAGTTGTACATGATTATATTTAGAAATTATGTCTCAGACGTGGCGAAAGTAGGACATTAGAATGCACTACTTTCTGGAAGTAAACAATAGAATTGAATGACTTTAATAGAAGTGTACGTTGTCTGATCTGGAGTGAAAAATAGGCCTTTATTCCCCTGAATGGGAAATATATTTTGCTTTATGATATTCTATTTACTCATTAAAGGAAATGTTAGAAGAAAGTATTGTAGAAATATAAAATTTTCATCTCGAGATATTTACAGAAATATAGGTTTAAAATATTTCTCATACGTAGAAAGTAAGTTACTTTAGTTTTCGGCATGGGAACTGTCTGTGCACACTATTTCCACAAAACTACTTGAAGTTATTTCATATTCACCATCTGCGAACCAACTCAAACTCAATAATGTACAAGAACTTTAAATAATTTTTCTATGAAAATGAATCCACCTTTATTCGAAAATATAAAATGTTGCTTCGTTCCAAAATGGCTAAAAACACTTTCCTCTCATGTTAAAATGTGTGATAAATCAAATGAGGTACACAAAATCACAAAAATAATTTTGTCAGGAATGCAAAATATGAGAATAAAAATTCTAAAGATCAATAACATGTCTACAAGATTAGACCTGCAAAAGGAAAATATTTGAGGTAGAAACAGGGCTTCAAAATGCTCGTATTTACACGAACTAATTTTCTAATTGAACGTAACTAAAACCTTAAGGAATTAGGGCCTATAGTCCACACCTGTGGAGTAACGGTCAGCGCGTCTGGCTGAGAAACCAGGTGGCCCGGGTTCGAATCCCGGTCGGGGCAAGTTACCTGGTTGAGGTTTTTCCGGGGGTTTTCCCTCAACCCAACACGAGTAAATGCTGAGTAACTTTCGGTGCTGGACCCCGGACTCATTTTCACCGGCATTATCACCTTCATATCATTCAGACGCTAAATAACCTAGATGTTGATACAGCGTAGTAAAATAACGCAATAAAATAAATAAATAGAGCCTATAGCAAGAAAGTATTACTTTTAAGTCACAAGAAGGAACTTGGGACATTAGGGAAAATAACGATAGTGCGTTTCTTTAAAGTTTAAAAGGAAAAGGTAAATGTATCCCCTACATTCGCCATTAGGATTTTAGGGATGGCGTGGAGGTAGATCTTCATGCTATTATGACTTCAGCATTAGAATGAGATGGGGTGTTGGTTCGAAGCTCCGACCGTATTTAGCTCCGGGAAATACCCAATATTCAATTTCATATGAGGCTACGTGAACCTCGAAGCCGTTCTGCGAAGTTTTAAAAAGAGAAAAGTCTCTTAATCATATGAAATTTAACCCGGAACCTCAGTGTATAGTCAGTTACTCTACCAACTGAGCTATCTGACCGCCTAATTCTCAAAACGTAAAGTTAAAATATTTCTACTCACAAATCATGTAAATCTAGAGAACAGCGATCGACCAGAAAAGGCGTTCTATGTAATATTAGGCTTATATTCAGCTTTTCGTAGTCAATTTCAAATATGTATGTCATTATTATTATGACTTTTACTTGAACCTGATTTTTAACGGTTGCATTCTAGATAAACATCATAGTTAGATTTATTTTTTATAAACATTGTATAAATATTGTCGTAAGTAGCGAAGTAATATTAAAGGTGAATACAATTTAAGAAGAGCAATAATATTAGAATTTTTGCAGAATTAATTATGTATATCTGTTTAATAGTCAATTATGTATAGTGGACTCTACTAAGTTCGACTAAATAGAATTAAAAGTTCAGTCCAATAAGGGTAGTGGGTGTGGCAGGTGAAATGAATATAAATTCTTATTGGTTATAAATCAACGAATATAGTACTGTACTTGCATTTCCTGCCCGCCCCGAGAAATGTGTATGCGCTTATAGTACCACAGTGGGTTTCGACAGTTCCGTCTCACAAACGGCACAATTCTCAAATAGAAAAAGAAGAGTTCATTAATTTAAAATCAATGATTAAATGTGAATATCCTAATCAATAAAATATTCTGTTTTCCTTTAACAAAAGTATCACTACAAGACAAAGAACCAATTCCCATTCAAATGGCAAACTCATTTCTTTGTGCCCTTATAGGGGCGTGTCTAATACTCCTAGGTAAGCAGTCGAACTATAGAATGTCGAACTTGTTTTCTGTCGAATTTAAGAGCTTCCACTGTAATTGAAGTCTGGTACTTATAATTTTTTAGAATTAAAATGTGTTCTAATTGCGCGGTATATGGTAGTATTTTGTACATCTTTTTTGAGTTCATATTAAGTGAACAAAAATAAGAACAGCCATATTAATAGTAACATAAACATGGGGGGAGGGTCACGTCGTTCTCTCTAAGTATCAACACAGCCCCAGTCAGGTAGAACAAACTCTGTTATAGCTGTAGTGTCTGTCCGCGGTTCTTGCAATACGTAAGTTCGCTCGAGCCTGCAGTAAGTGGCGGCTCGTTATGAGTGAAGCATAGTAAAATCCGATCAGATCGTTTAGAGATCGTTTCCCTTTTTTGACTGGGAAAAAAAGTACTGCTTTGTTAAGAAGAAAGGTAAATCTACGAATCATATTATGTTCTACTATACTTTCTTCAGCATAATATTTTATTATCAGAAGACATTTTACAAATAGACATAGCGAAAGTTTTGGTAAAGAAATACAGCATGGATCTGCAAGAGAGAAAACTTTAGAAGAGGTAAAGGGAAAAGGTGAGACCGATCTCACATGTGTCAGCACGTTATGCGTGAGAGTTACAGAATTGCGCGACATATGATGGACCAGATAAGAGTATTTGTAGATATATTTAAAATTTGGGAGTATCAATTTGGGGGAGTTCCTTTACTAGAAACTGTCATGAAGTGTGATGAGAAAAATCTTATCAAATATAAGGCTTTTCTTCAACAAAATTCACTCGTTGGTTTGCAGAGATAGTAACAATGGACAAGGAATGGAGATTTTTGCAATCCTTTTGGTTTGCAGTCGATAGAAGCTCGTGAAGGTTTGTAGCTTAAATTGATAAATCTACACAATAGCACGCCACTCAGAGTTTCGGTGAAATCAGAAATCGAACTGCTCGCTATGTTGCCTAAATCAGAATTTCCAAATCTACGCTTACTTGCTTCCTGTTCTAGTAACCATATTTGCTTCCACATAATGCTTCCCAATTTGAAACAGATTTTAATGCAAGAAATAAATGCCAAACCTCTAAACGTACAACAGGAGTAACATTTTATTTTCCGTGAAATGTAAAACATTTTACTTCCTTGAATTTTTGATTACCCGTGTATTTGTTGCATCTTTAAAAGTTTGTGTTCAATTTATGTTTTCAGCACTAAATAATATCCTATTTTAAGAAAGCTTGGCAATAGTAAATTTTAGTTTGTGTGTTTAGCTACAGACTGTATAAAACTACTATAATTATTGCACCATGCATCATTCTGAAATATAAATCATGGATTAGACATCTTGACCACTTGCACGAGCCGTCACAGCGCACCATGGCAGTGAAGTGCATCTGCAGCGTAACTACAAACAACTTGTAACTGCTGTGCCTGACTCCGTGGGCCGTATTCATGGACATTTTTAGCGCGGGTTTCCGGTGGATGATCATAGTTTTTTGTATTCAGTGTTAGAGATAGGATATGATTTGAATTCTGTACAAGTAACCAGTGGATAGCCGGGGCTAGCTTAGTACGCTAGTAGCGCGTGCTGCAATATTTCTATGAACAGCACCCCGTCTGTCTTTCTTTGCCTCAAGGTTTTTAGCATTTTGTGAGCACGAGTTGCCCATTCATGAATATGAGAATTGAAATCTAGGAAATGTCTTACGACAGCGGTCATCAGCACAGAGCACCCTGGGGCTAGCGTCGCTTACTCACGGAGAACACACTGCACTATACAGCATTTCGTTGCTGCTAGCGGGTATGCTCTCTACCACTTCCTCCTGCACGACAGGCCACACGGGACGGTTCCGCATACCCTTTGCCCATTACAGCGAGTGCTGATGACCACTGTCTTAGAACGTGTATGAGAAAATGTCATTTATATGAAAATGATAATCTGCAAAGAGTCTGACTTTTTTAAAGATTTAGCCTAAGTTATGTACTAATGTATTTAAAGGAATTAATATAAGAGCTATTAAGAGCATTACAATGATTCTGTGTTCATTTTATAAAATAATAATTGTTTGTCAGTTCTGCTATTCTACAATATTTGTAATTTTGGTGCAAAGTGAAAGAAGCGGATCGGCCTCTAGTGCGTGATTTGGATCACATTTTATGTATTTAAGAATGTAATATTTTACTTCCCGGTCAACTTTACTTGGAGGACAGAAGACAAATTGGCATTGTACCAGATGTCTAAGTATTTTATTCAATAAACAAATAATTTAATTTCCAACATTCTTCATCATCATCATTATCATCATTCATCAGGAGTGTCCACTCTGGATAAACTTTGACGAACTAACGCTTCTCGGCACTGGCGATATCTATGAGTTTCCGCATGGAGTCGGAGCGAATAACGACAAGTTAAGAGCCCTGCCATTGGAAAAAAATATATTTTTTTGTTTCTGCAGATGGGAAAATGTAGAAAATGCCAATGCAGAAAGAGATAAGAACATCTGGCCTCCAGCATACTCACATTCTTAGATGACAATCCTAGAATACTAACTGAAATAAAATTAAAAACTAATGACCGAACGATATTCTCTAATGACCAGTACAAACAACTTTTTTTTTTAATCTTTCTACTTCGAAGTATGGGTATGACTTAACAGAAATTCGACCTCTATAGTCTATATTAGTCTGTGGGTCCGAAGTTCGAGGGTTGAACTTGACCGAGTCGATGGAATTTTTGGTACGGCTTCCTCCGAAAGGGGAGTAAAGCTACGAGGCCCGTGTCGTAGATTCAGAATACATGAAAGTACTTTGTTCTTAAGAGAGATCTCTAGGTAAATTTTCTGGACCATTTTCACATTCACATTCAATAATCTCTGCAGTTTCAACGCGCTATTAAATGAAGTATTAATACTTAATGGGAAAGGGTGATTCTTAGTGAAAGTAAAGTCTAAATCAGTGGTAGGCATTTTATACTTTCAGTCCTTCTATAGTGATCGCAGAAAACGTAACTAGCTCATTCACTTCTTATGCTAGACGTCAACCAACCCTGCCGATATGGGTGAACTAGAGTGTTGGAGTTCAGAAGTCGTGTTCTGCAAGTACTAAATGTAATACATTTGCCGACCGCTGGTCTAAATGAAGAGGAAAAAATAGGCCGATTATCCAACATATATTCATATCACAAATGAATTAAAATTTAACATTGCCCCAAATTATATAATAATCGAGGAAGGTATGGCATAGGCATTGGCTTGTGTGGAAAAAGTGGAGAAATAAAAAATAAGACACATTTCCTGCTTTATTGTTTTTTTTTTGTATTATATTCATCGAGAATCCAATGCTATTCACCCAACCTTGTTGTGTGGTTCAGATCATTCCCCATAAGAAATCTGATGACAATTTTAAATTGCATTGTAGGGAAGGATACCTAATTCCGTGACATATTTAATAAAGTATATATTTATGCCAAATTGTAATAAAATTTTCAAATAACACCTAAATGACGTTATTTGGATCTTTAGCTAAAGTTTTTACAACATTCAGTGTCAACAGTTTCACAAGTTTGAAATATATGATTCTTCATTGTTATACAGTGGCTCCTAAATCCGCGACAGGGATCAAAATTCCGTGATAGTGGTTTCCTAATTCCGTGATACTAAAATAATCCTCATTAACTGCTCAGAAAACAAACGTGTTTTTGGAAAAAAAAAACACATTGTAGTCATGATATATTCTTTTAATATGGATTAAGCAAGAAATTACAACATATAAAAAGGACCTAAGTGACAAATTTCATAGAAAATACTTGTGTAACTACAGGAATACATATTACATATTATAAACAATATAAAATGAAAGTTAAATTCAGTACAAAATTAAATTTGAATAAATTGAATTATGACACATTTATTTCTCATTTTATATTCCTAACAACAGCAGTAATTAAGTTTAATATATGCCCTTTTATTTTATTATAATTATAATTGATGTTTTCTATAACTTATTTCTATTATTATTTCCAAGAAATATTTTCTTTCATAGACATTAATTTTCACAATTTAGCGTTGGCATCACTGATCGAGTGAGCCTGGAAGGAGAAATATGAAAATAAATCCGACAATGGGAAAGCTCCTAGCTCCTGCATCATTGTTATTGTCTCACAATGTTTAAATAATCATACACATTGATTCAGCTGACTATAATCTATAGTAATATACAATTTTTATAATGCTATATTAATTTTTGTCTCAAATATAAAATGTTTTTCAGAAGTGGTCACAAGAGAAAGAAAAACTTACTGCTCAACTACCTTACACTGAATAAAAGCTTCTGCAGTCGACTGCTTCTATTCAAAAGGCGGGTAGTCAATAAGATTGAAAAGAAAAGCTCTCCTCGCTTCTGATAGGTATTTCAAAAACTTAAAAATCAGAGACCATAACTCCATGGCAGTCAATTGAAATTTTATCACGGGATTAGGGGTATCGCGGTATTAGGCAAGAGATATAACCTGAAATATTGACCTGCGTTTAAATTACTCATAGCCTATATTGGTTTCAACTGGACTTTAAAAGTAGGTAAAATGTAGAATATATTTAATAAGTATTGTCTAAAAACTTATGAGTTCCCTTTTACACTCTCGACATCTTCTTCTTCTTCTTCTTCAGTCCCTTCTGCTGCTAAGCGTCGGGTTCGCCTCTCTCCGTCCATTTCATCCATTTTTCCCGATCTCTACACATTCTCTTCATCTCTACCATTGTTTTTCCTTTCTGTTGGCCTATTCTTTCTATTGTATCCTCCCATTTCTTCCTCTTCTCTTTCTTCCTTCCACTCTCATTTCCATCACCTGTTTAACCTTCCTTTCTTCTCCCATACGATATACATGCCCAAACCATTTCAACTGCCTTTCATTAATCACCTCTGTTAATGCTTTTCTCAGTTTAACTTCTTCTCTTATCCTGTCATTCCTTATCTTATCTCTTCTGGTCTTTCCTACAGTTCTTCTAAGATATTTCATTTCCACTGCTGTTAATTTACTTCGATGTTTATCTAAGAGTGGTAAGCTTTCGGTACTATATTGTATTATAGGTTTAATTATTAAATTATGTATACACTCTCGACATAAAATGTGTAAAAATTCATGTATCGTTTCTTTTACTTTCAACATATCACGCAATACAGCTGCAGATAACAATAAAAGATACACACTCAAGCTGTAGTTATACGATAGCGCAGAGTACGTCAGACGCTGGGGAATGGAAGATGTTATGAAGTGTTGTCGTCTAATGTTTCTGAATATTTTATGGGTAGAGCGACTTAACTCCGTTTCGCAGAGGCCATGAAAACGAATACGTTATGTAATAGCAAGAATAGTTATAATATTCGAAATTGGTCTCTCCTCCCGGCCTCTTTACGGTCAAAGATGAGATTCTTTCTTCCCCAAGGATAATAGTTGTCGAAAATCCTTATTTGCATCAAATTTCGCTCTAGAATGCAGAAATAACCCTGAAATGAAGTGCAAAGTAGAGACAGCGTCGGTTCTGATGATCAGGCCGTAAGACCGTCAGTAATTGCTTATGATCTAAGGAGCTTCGTGGCTTACTGATCTCTTAAGAAATGAAGTAACTAGGAAGATGAGGGGAACGTAGCTGACAGGAACACCCGCCCAGCCTTGTCAGTCATTCATCACAAGGGGGACGATCCCCCAGGAATTCAAAGCCTCATAACGACTTATACTGCGGGATTTTCTCGTCTGAACATCTCTGAATTCGTTCCCTCTGCTCTCAAGGTTTGGATCAACATTGCAGAATCCGATCTCCTCCTGAGAGGGCTTGAATGACAGCATCGTTCGCTAATGGGGTGGAATGTGCTTGCCTCTCGAACAAACATCACTCGAGACAGATATATTTGTATAGATTTTTCAAATATTCATTATGGTTTTGCGTTAAAGAAGAAATCCGAATTGGCCATGCATTCTGGAATAAACTACTATCACAGCAATGATACTGTATTATAGTCGTACCATAGTCCAGTATATACAGTCACGAAGCACAATACGTAGTAAATATGCATCCATAGACAGTTTCTAATCACTAGGATCGCTACGATCGCCTCATTACAGACAATGCGAAATAGTACTGGCACAGTCTATTGTTCCTAGCACCCTCACAACTCAACCTTCGTGACTGTATATACTAGACTGTGCTCGTATTACGTGTAAGTTTTGTGTTCTCGTATCACTTCAGAAGTCAGTAGTTTCTTCACGCAGCATGTGTTGAAGTATATTACATTTATTTTAATTAATTGCAACTAAATATCTATCCCTCTCTTCATGAGCCTAAAAGAACAGACTTCATTGAGTGAAGTTCTTTCACGAAATTTGGCGTATAGAAATTACTTACACAAGGTGACATAAGTTCTGCAATATACACTATCTACCAATAAGTAATTGGGCACTGTTTTGCCCATTTAGAACCTCGTGGTACCACCTCTTGTTGCTATAACAGCAGCCACTCTGTCAGGCATGCTCTCCACTAGTTTGTGTAGGATATCCACTGGAATGCGTGGCCATTCCTCTTGCAACATGGCACTCAGTTGGACAATGGAAGTTGGCCGCATCTCCCGAGACCTCAATCGCAAGTCCAATTCGTCCCAAAGATGCTCAATGGGATTAACATCAGGACTCTGTGAAGGCCAGTCCAACCGATGAATATTATTGTCTGCATACCACTGCATAGTAACCGCCGAAATATGGGGCTAACTTCTATTGTCCAACTGAGTGCCATGTTGCAAGAGGAATGGCGACGCATTCCAGTGGATATCCTACACAAACTAATGGAGAGCATGCCTGACAGGGTGGCTGCTGTTATAGCAACAAGAGGTGGTACCACGAGGTTCTAAAGGGACAAAAATAGTGCCCAATTACTTTTTGGTAGACAGTGTATCTCTAATCCTTCATGGAAAGTCTTAAGGTTTCACATCACAAAATACCATTTCTTGTTGTGAGATATACCACCAGAAAATCGTGCATTACAGACCTACTGTAATACATAATTGAAGTAAAGGATATTAATTTACGGAATTTTTAATGTCATAAAATAATATGAGTAAAATATCAATTTCAAGGAACACAGACATAAATATGTGGTCCAATGTACGATTCTAAATCAATCTTAAGTAAAGTGCCAGGTTATAGAATTTATTTTCAAATAAAAATAAATAGTGGCCATTTTAGATTATGTGAAATTATTTTACTCTGTGACAAATGGTCGTATGATCTTTGAAGTAGAAAAGTGCAGCCATTACTGAAGTTATTTTTCTTCTCTTAAAAGTAATAAGGTGGGTGCTCCTGTTATGGCCATGTTCCTGATATGGCCACCCCCCTATTGTGAGTTAGTTAACCAAAAAATCCGCTAAATTGCAGCAGCATCCAGTGAAAGGGCATCCTGGTATGGCACTTGATCGTTTTCCATCCAGTCAGGTTGAGCAATATGGCGTCAGTTGCCTGTTTTGTGGTTTTCATGTGACCTCTTCTTATCTTTCTCTGGTAAGTCTCCTTTGTTTTATGCATGTTTTTCAAAGACTTTTTTCATGAAAACCATCGTACTCCATTCAGTTTTTAATGTTCTGTTGATTGGTGTTGTAGTTGATGGCGTATCTTTTACGAGTTCTTCATAATCAAACGATTTTCGTGAAAGCTTACCTGCTCCTTATATGGCCATATCAAATGCACCATGGCCATATCAAGTTCATTTCACTTTTATTTTTTCACCTGACAAGTTTACATACCTTATAGCTGGGATTACGCAAAAGTTTGTATTTTAAGAAAAACAACTTAATTTTTTATGGAAACCCCTGTTTTGACTACACTTTTGAATTATAAAAAAGATTATTAAGTGTCATTTTTATTCATTTTACATCAAAATTATTTAATTTTAGCACACCTGCTCTATCAAACTGAAAACAATCACGATTTGTAGAACATGGAACAAGGGTGGCCATATCATGTGCACATGTTCCTGATATGGCCACTAGGTAGACTTTTGGAATTTGGGACTTTTTGGACAATTAAAGGTATTTTTATGGGGAAAGGAAATTGTTTTAAGAAAGTCCATTAGACTGAGAACGAGTAAGAAAAAAGTGGTTTACATTTTTTTTCAAAATGGCGGCTAGAAAAATTCTCAAACCTTAGCATGGCCATATCAGGGACACCTACCTTAAATGAATAATTTAAGTGAATTAGAAAGTTAATATCGTTATAACAAACTTCTACACTTTTAATTAAATCTTCATTCAAATTACATAGATATGAACTATATAGGCCTATATCTAGTTTGAACTCATTTAAAATAACTAAAAGTCGTATAGATTTCAGATTTTTTTATTCAAAGCAATCCCTTTCCAATCTACAGTCTCAAATCAACAGTTTTTCCACTGTTCGAGACACTTTCTGAAGTCATCTGAAACAGCAAAGATATCTTTCGTCACATTCTGCTGAGGTCCTTAATATCTAGAAATCATTTTCCTTACAAGTCGAATTTAATCCTCAGGAAGAGAAAAACGTCGCAAGGGGCGAGAAGCTGATGAAACAACAGCGATGCATGATTAGGTGGACTGTATTGGAATAGCAGAATTGCTACTTGCTACTCTCAAAATAGGCTGTCTGCCATTTTCGTCGAACTGCATCCCTAAAATGCCGCAAAATATCGTTGCTGTACTCTTTGTTGGCCAATATTTACAGTTCACAATTCCCTCGCGATTGAGGATCACAGGCCATTTTTTTTTTATAAAGTTTCATTTTGTTTCTCATTTTCCGCAAATTAACAACACCTATAACCGAAGCAGTACTCGAACTCACAATGCAGACCAAGTGGTAGAGATTTCCATGCCTTTACCACTTGAGCCACTGAGGCCTGCGCTTGTACTTTCTACTGTTCTGCCGTGCTCTGTGAGGTTTGAGACAGGTTGAATATTTTCGCTGTGAAGATGGGGCGTTAATTGCAGTGTCATACCTATATATCCATGATCCTTAAATTATGACAATTTACAATACATTTCGTGTTCTTTACTTTCGACGTTTTCAAACAGCCTATCGGCAATTGAAATACCGGGTTACATTATGAGAAAAGAGAGCAATTTTGGAACAAATTTTGTTGAAATATGTCTCATGCCAAAATAAAGATTTAGAATCTTATAAACGAAGCGAAAACCATTATTTTATTCTTCTGATATTTTACGAAACGTGATTTTGCTATTAATCGCACAGACATGCTCACAACTTCGATTTTCTTTCAATTTTTTCTGATTGAAGTTCTTCCAAAAAGTTTAATAATTTAACACATTTACGGCCATGTTTAGTACGTTTGAATTATTCATAAACTTTTACAAGAATCTGATACACCACGATGGAGTTATACTCATAGGTATCTAAGTATAGTTTGCGGTAAATGAGAAAGAGCACAAAATGTAGACTAATAATTGAAAAACTCTTCTACAGAAAAAAAGCTATGTAAGTTCCCTCGAAAGGTTGTGTGGGAGATATCATGGAAAATTGATTTGTGATACGATTTATCTAAAGAATATTTCTCATTATCCTAATTATCCTACACAAACAAAATCTGTATACTAATCAAGCTCGGAAGTATCAAACTTAAGATACAGGTAAAACTACTTAGCGGTACCAACACTGTTATACTGTATGTCATAGTGGTGATTTAGACTACGAAATAAATAATTCACATATATAAGTTCCTGCTTTCACGCACATAAGGTACATAGACACGAGTATGTATGAATGTATGTATGTATGTATGTATGTATGTATGTATTCATGCATTATGTATGTATGTATGTATGTATTTTAAGTAGGTTATTTTACGACGCTTTATCAACATCTTAGGTTTTTTAGCGTCTGAATGAGATGAAGGTGATAATGCCGGTGAAATGAGTCCGGGGTCCAGCACCGAAAGTTACCCGAATTTGCTCATATATTATTTTGAGGAAAAACCCCGGAAAAAATTCAACCAGGTAACTTGCCCCGAACGGGAATCGAATCCAGGCCACCTGTTTCGCGGCCAGACGCGCTAGCCGTTACTCCACAATTGTGGACTGTATGTATGTATGTATGTATGTATGTATGTATGTATGTATGTATGTATGTATGTATGTATGTCCATCAGATAGCGAACAAACCCTAGTGTTCCATAAGGGGACATTCTGAGCGGATTTTTGGTAGGGTGTGCCAGTCTCCTCCTAATACTTTAATATAACTTAAATCTAAGAACAACACAAACACAAAGACTGTACGTACCAATGAACAATTCCAACCGAAGGAAAATTTTCTTGGCAATTTCGCGGATCGAACCCGAAACATCACGGTTAGAAGCCAGCGTTGCTGACCAGTACTAGGCCAAGAGACTGACCACATACATACATACATACATACATACATACATACATACATACATACATACAATCCACACCTGTGGAGTAACGGCTAGCGCGTCTGGCCGCGAAACCAGGTTCGATTCCCGGTCGGGGCAAGTTACCTGGTTGAGGTTTTTTCCGGAGGTTTTCCCTCAACCCAATATGAGCAAATGCTGGGTAACTTTAGGTGCTGGTCCCCGGACTCATTTTACCGGCATTATCATCTTCATCTCATTCAGACGCTAAATAACCTGAGATGTTGATAAAGCGTCGTAAAATAACCTACTAAAAAAATACATACATAGCTTCAAATTTTCTATGGGCGTAAGAGTATATGGTGTAGTGGCATTATTTTTCTTTATAATAGGTTTTGGCCATATAGATACCTATGATCAACTAAGGATTCTAATTTACTCTCCTATTTTATATATAGGTTATATTTATTATCATATTATCCCTCAGAAAATTTTTTATTTCGAATACTGTTCGCTCTGAAGTATTCTAAGTTGGAGAAATAGAATCTAGACTTCACACAATAACATATCGGCAGAGTAAGGAACTGTGCCGCGAGATTAGCTAGGTGTGGCACGGAACTTATGAGACTTTTTGATATGGCTGATAAAAGTAATTAAAGTAATTTCATTCAATATTTATTTAAAAAAAAGGAACAAGAGAATAATATTCAAAGACATAAACTTATTTTACAGGGGATTTATTAGCTTATGCCTTACAACAAAAGCAATGAGTTATGAATGATAAACTTGAGCTTGTTTCTTAAACAAAGTTCAATTCGTAGTGGAATTCAAGACACACTGGCATTTCTTGTTCAATTTTTTTTAAGTCCAGTCCATTTTGTTCCAACATGCTGAATATGGAATTATACACAACTTCTCCGGTTGACTTTGAGGGTAATTTAGTACATTCTCGTCAATAAAATTTTCGTAACTCAGTAATTGACATTTCATAATTATATCAGTTGACCCATCGAGCTGTAGTGATAATACTCGACCGTTGCTTAGCTTTTCGCATACATGACATTGGATACCTGAACACATGTCGTCAATCCGCCGGGAAATAGTAGGCTATCGTTTGACAGTGGAACCAAGGATATTTTCTTTTTTTGCGCCGTCACCTATCATCGATTTCACCATTTCCTAGCTGGCACGTAAAATTACATGCTCTGCGATAGTGTGGGACTGCATTTTTTTCTCTACTATTTCGGCAACTTTATAACTGGCCACTTGTGCTTTTTCAGAAATAGTTTCTCTCCGTACCATAGATTTTTCTTGCTTTTCTTCCGATAACAACAATCGGATAAAACAGTTCTAATCTTTTCCAGATAAGTTACTCTGTTTGGTATTCAAATGTCTTTTAAATATACTAGAGACCGTGGATTCGTTGCTAAATTTTTCTCCGCACAAGACACATTCTGGTGCAGGACAGTTTTCAAGTCCACTGAACGTAAATCCAAAGTTTAAATAACTATCATGGTATTTACGGACTGTTCCAGTAGGTTCTATGCCCCTCTGTACTACTTCCACGACAATACTTGTAATTAGTTCGTTACTGTTAAATTATTGTCATTGACTCATCTTCAACTTTCGTCCTTTTAATCATAAACTTATTCGTAGCTACTGAAGTTAGATTAGCACAATAACGCAAATAACACGTGTGAAACTAAAAATGAACCTCAAAATATGCCAGAACATGGACATAATGGCGTTATGACTGTAAGCCTACAAACAACTGACTGCTGAAGGCAAAATTTGAGCTTGCATTGTTGCCAACTTGTACGTTAGTCTCTCCTCGCTTTGTTACCAATTCGTATGTTAATGTGACGCGGGAACTCACTACATAGGATAGTGTGCCGTGAACAAAGAAAGCTTGAGAACCACTGTATAATGGTATTAAGAGGTAATGTATTAAATAAACTATAGTGTTATTTCCCTCGTATAAAAGGAAATTTAAAAATTTGAACTTTTAATTTTAGATTATAGGAAAGCAAACAACTGTTCCAGCATTAGTGACCGTGCAGTGTCCAGCCTCGAAATAAGGGAGAAGAGACACGAGTGAAGATAAGTAAAATGGTTGTGCAATGTACTCCGAATAATTATCCTTGCACCAATGACTCTGGCATGTTTAAGGTGTTGAATAATTTCAAGGGAAAAATTGTCCCGGGGCCGGGTATCGATCCCGGGACCTCTGGTTGAACGTGCCAGTACTCTCCCAACTGAGCTACCCGGGAACTCCACCCGACAGGTCCCGGGATCGAAACCCGGCCCCGGAACAATTTTTCCCTTGAAATTATTCAAATCCGCTTTACAGGGAGCTTTACCTGAAAGACTAGATTTGCATAGTTTAAGGTGTTGTTCCAAAATATCAAGTTAAATTGATCAATGAGTTTAATCAACAAATACAGACGAGTATTTTCCTGAACCAAAAAAGTGTACTTTCTCTTATACCGAAAAAATCAGCAAATGAAATTGAAGTATTGTCCTTGACATAATTACTATGGAAAATTTATTTACAATTGACCTTGATTTCTCGCAACATTGCTGCAACGGTTTTTATTTACCTGTATTCTATCGTCGTTTCAATGTGAAAGCTTCAAATAACTGTCCATGGACGATGTATGGCCACAATATTATGTTAATTTATGTTTTCTTTTGGCAACTGTACTAATATTTATGTGGTTCTAAATGGAATGAAATTTAGTTCAAAATGGATTACAATGATTGTAATTTAGACTTTATCTTATGTACAATCTATATTAATGCAATACTTTGTACTTCAAAAGATACATTAAATTACACTCTGAACAAAGAGCAAGCAGAGTGAAAATAATTTATAATGTGGCTCACCTTCGATCTTTCATGTTTTGAATCTACTTGCAGCCTGCAGATATTTTGTTAAGTTGAATATTTTCAGAAATGTTAGAAACCTACATATACTAGTAGAATAAATTACTACAATGAACCAATGTCTTTAAAACAGTGTTGTTTACAATTTCATTTCCGACTGGTAGAAAAAAAAACGAGCATTAATTTTTCCACAATATATGTATTCTTAATTAATTACCACGCGGGTAACTTGAACACTAATTATAAATTTACTAATACGTTTTAATACATCACATTTAATATATTTTATTTCTTTTGCCACCATAGTAATATTAGAAGTGATTATTAATACCGTTGTAATTTAATGCACAATGCATTTACTCTTTATTAATATTAAAAAATCATACAGCATAATTTATAATTAATTCAAATCGGTAGGTTTCTTTGTGTAATATTATTCAAATTCACTTCGAATGCAATGCAGACAGCTAAAGTTCATATTTTTGTTTCCGTGTAGATTTCATTCGCACATCTTATTTATTTATTTATTTATTTTTAACTGTTGTTTTACAAATATTTTTAAATAGGAATAGATCTATCATAAATATCATACAAAATATTTTAAATGCTACAAAGCGCGTGTAATTCTCAGTAGCTTGGTTATTAGCATGCTAGCTTTTAGACCAGAGGTTCGGGTGTTCAGATACAGTAGAGCCGATGAAATTTAAAGGGATTTTAGAATCTTTAATGCGGCTTCCTCCAAGAGGAAAGTAAACCTATAAGCCCCGTGTCGCGGCTATGCGGCGGGTAAGTAGAGCAGATAGACGGCTCTAGGCAAGATTTTTCTACAACTCTTCGCCCACGTTGAGTTTCGACGCAGAACAACCACTGCAGCTGAAATATTTATTAAATAAATTACTACTACTTCATCGTGCTAACCAAACGATACCTCAATTCTGGTTGAATGATCGTCCACCTCTGCTTTGGCATGTGGGCGTGAAGCCAGCAGTCGGCTGGTCGGTCATGGTCCTTCATGGGTTGTCGTGCCTCGGATTATTATTATTATTATTATTATTATTAATATTAATATTTACTACTACTACTACATGTTTCCCAAACTGCCCGTAAGACATATGGAGAATCCTCGGCCTCATCTCTCCAAATATCATTTAGCTTTCACTAACTCTATCGGCGCTTAATAACCAAGCAGTTCATACATCGTCGTTAAAATAACCAAGTAAGAAAAAACTACTACAGTAGAACCTCTATTATCCGTGGTATTATCGCCGGGGCCTCATGCTTAACATGTCGGCATCATACAATAACGTGCGGTGTGCTTTTAAAACATAATTTTGCCGACCGATTGTTGCTCTGTAGGTTTCACTCTAAGCGTCACGTTGTCATGTTTACTTCCTCGATAGGAAAAAATACTAGTTTGTTCTACGGTTAAATTAATGTTCATCCTCAGCACAAGACATTGCAACCTCGGTTTTAGTTCACGTGGATTAGACAAGTAGGTATCATTTTTATAATGGAAACAGTTTATTGGTTGCAACATTGAAATTGAGGCGAGTGATTGGAGCGGCGACAGAAGAAATTGAAAACAATAATACAATTAAATTTCAAAGACCTGCCGAATGTTACTCACGAGGCCGCTCAAAGACCTGCCGAATGCTAACCATGAGAACGCGGCGATTATAATGAAGAGGGTGGACTGAACTGTTAAACGAAAAAATCGGATAATCCATACCGTAAAAGAGTTTCATGAATTAAGTGCATAATGGTTTGGCCTACAATTTTATAATTCCCTTCGTGGTCTTGTGTTTAACGAGCTATGTAGTGAATCAGGAGTTGCTAAAAGTTCGGTTGTCAACGACGACGGGTTTTTAAGGGCCAGGTGTTGATGGCTGATTGTTGATGACTGCGGAAAGATATGAATAGTTGAAGTCTTACGTTGTAGATTTACATACTTCATGAACTTTATCCTTGTTTTTTTATTAAATCGCGTACAGTTTCTCCTTTCTCAAACCTCTCAATTATTTGTAATTTTTTACGGTAATTAACACAATACGTTTTCTTTTGGCAACTGTGGAAGACATTTTGTATAAAAGTTATACAATACGCCTACTGGAGTAGTAAGGATAAGGAAAGTATGGTACACGGGTTTGTGGAAGTTCTTGGGATAATAATATATTTGAAAGAGGTAGTGACTATTTTATAACTAGACTAAGTATTTCTGTTGCCGACAGCAAAGCATTCCTACTACATACTGTGATACTTGTAAGAGTAAAGGTTTGTAATAACCCTCTGTAGAATAACTACGTAGAAACATAGAGTCAGTACTTCATAATATTTAAAGGTTTGTAATAACCCTCTGTAGAAAAACTAGGTAGAAACATAGAGTCAGTACTTCATAATATTTTCTGCAGGAAAAAAAAGAAAAGAAAAAGCTAGAAAAAAGTAGGATAATCAACAATCAGTTAATAGGAAGATGGATAATTTAGTGAGGTTCTATTGCACTGAGCAATTCTACGTGTGACTGACTGACGTTTACAGTACATTTGGCAGCAAATATCTGCCTAAATTGTTCAAAAGGTTGAAATTAAAATGTGTCGCCGAATTATTTGATAGAGGAAAGTGTACAGTCAAGATACATAAAAGAAAAAGACTTTCGGTATTATTTATTTACTTTCAAAGTGTGTATGATTGACATAACTGTCAACTCTGTCTTCAGGTGAACATGGTTTTCCTCAAGTATCTCTGATATGTCATTCTTAATATAGTTTGTTCCAAAATATTGTTTGGAGAGGAAGTTTTAATCTCTGCTTAAATTAAAAATGATCTCTAAACCTCGACTAGTAATGGAGTTACGGCCGAAAAAGTGCTGTGTAACTGACTGACCTCTTTCTGTGACTGTCTGACATAGCTGAATTTTATTTTAAATTCCACATTAAGAAACCGCAACTATTATAAAACAGCATGAAACTTGATAAGTAGTAACACAAATTTCTTATAGTTGGTTATTTTACGATACTTTATCAATTGCTATGATTATCTTGCGTCTGATAATGCTAGCGAGATGAGTTCAGAGTCTAGCGCTAAAGTTATCCCGCAGTTGTTCTTAATGGATTGAGGGAAAACCCTGGGAAAAAAACCGGAATCAGACTTATCCTAACTAAGATTTGAACTCGGGCCCGTTAGTTTTAGGGTCAGACTTGGTAACATAATTATATTAATAATATCTTTTCCGAAACAAAAAACTTAACTTGCCTGCCCTAGATATTGGCGTGTCATTTGAGGACGGGTGTCGAACAGACCTTGACAGCGCTTATCGCGCTGTGTGACATCAATTACTACTCCCCTTTCCTCCCGAACCCTTGCTTACCAACTCTTAGGTGTGGACAGATTATATTTTCATTAATTTGATCAGTGGTGGAATCTTTGCTTATGAAATCATTGTGTACGAGTTAAAAACGACTATATTATTTCTAAGAAGAAGAGTTCTTTTGCTATTTAGAAGGGGAGAACTACTGTACTTTTTATGTTATGTTCAAAATACCTCTTAGATACTAATAAATTTAATATACAACATTACTCCTTAGGTGATAAAGAACATGCTAAATTAAAACGTACGATAAATTAAAATGTTGTTTGTACTCAGTCTACTACTTTCGAAGAAAATTTATCAACAGGAAATTAGCGCAGTATACTAAATATGATTATTTTTGTTCCCTGAATGTGTAAATCTATTAAATGACCTTAAGAAACGCAATAATAAATAATATTCAAGAGAATAAAAATGTAGACAACATGATCGAATATTATTAGCTACTGTTTAGTTTCTTCTGAACTCACCCGTACTAAAACAGTAAGTGACGGAGAAACAAAAAAGAAAAAAAAATACAGGATTAAAACGTTGTAAATTAATCTGTCAAATGAAATAAAAAACTTCGAGAGTATTACTACAGTTCAGTATATACAGTTGCGAAGCTTGGGATGATTTTTTGCATTTTTCGCGATAGTTGCTAGCCGCTTGGAGCGTTGTGAGTACTAGAAACAATAGACTGTGTCACTGCCATCGTGATTTAATACAGGTAGACCATATGACTCGCTTAACCCGATCACGGAGGGTGGCGTTTCAACCATATAAATTAGTTGCAATGCACAAAGAGTAACATATATTTCTATAAAATGTAGTGTAATTGTATTAATACATTTAAAACAATAATTATGAGACACTTCAGACATTATTCACTTGCGAGTTAAGGTGTAATATTTTTGGTGTGAAAATTACGTTGTTCGTATGTGTACTACCTGACTTTATTTGGATTAAATATTGCGAAATTATTGTACATTCATTTATGCACGATTCAATAATTTTCATTTACACCGCACGGATATTTAGTATGTTGAAATTATAGGTTATGTTACTGTACCAATACTTCAATATTCGCATTTATACATTATAATTAAACATAATGTCATGTATGATACGCCGCACATTCAATTTGTCTCTATTTTAATACTACCTTTTTCACATAAATATACATGAACAATTTAACACAATTATTGATAATGATTCACATGAGCGGAAGTTATAAAATAGGAATATGCAACCTCTATTGTTTCTTATATAACGATATAAATAGAAATACTACTCCTCAG
This sequence comes from Periplaneta americana, assembly GCF_040183065.1. Lineage (NCBI taxonomy): Eukaryota > Metazoa > Arthropoda > Insecta > Blattodea > Blattidae > Periplaneta > Periplaneta americana. The sequence continues at coordinate 103,691,699 of NC_091124.1, forward strand.
GTAAGGTTATTTCGGAACGACTGTGTAATATATAGACAAATTAGTGATGAATCCGATATAGCCGCCTTACAAAACGACCTTAACTTTATTGAAACCTGGACGACAGAAAATAAAATGAAAACTAATGTGAGTAAACGTACGTCGATATCCTTATGTAGAACGCATAGACTAAAGAAATAGTTCTCAAATATATGCTGAATGGTACACCGGTGCCACAAATGAACACTTGTAACAACCTAGGTATACATATATTTAAGTAACAACCTGGGTTGGGAGGAACAAGTCACTAATACTAGAAGGAAAACCTGAAAAGCATACATTTCTCTATGCGTATTCTTAACAAAGCTAACGGAAAGTCAAAATAATTAGCGTTCTCCCCATTATGGAATTTGGAGCAGTAGGTTGGGATTCGTACAGACAAAACCAAATCGATTCAATAGAAAAGGTCTAACGGAGGGCAGAAAAATTTGTCAAAATGGGAAAGGGACATGGCGAAGAGATAGTAAAAGACTAAGGGTGGGAATTTCTCAAAACAAAGCGACGAAAAGCCAGACTTAGTGCATTGTTTAAGGCACAAATGGGACACAAAGCACGGACCGACATCAGTGCTAGATTAGTGACACCATCATACTTAGTCCGAGCTGATCGTATTTGGAAGTTTAAATGAAGTAAATAAAGAATTGACGTGGCAAAATTTTTCTTTGTTAACTGCACAATAGTGGACTGGAATAGCTTACCTGCGGCAATCTTTCAGGGTGGTCCTTTGGAAATCAATACATTTAAGGAAAGACTGAGAAGATTAGACTGAAAATTTATTTGTAGGTGCAGTGTAATTATCTACGTTTGTCATGTAATTAATTAACTTGTTATGTAATTAATTAAGGTGACTTGTAATTACTTAAGTTGATAGTAGTTGGGTTTAATAGAAGTACTTGTAAGTTAGGTTTACTTTTGTTTATAGTAGGCGTTTTTGTTTATAGTCGTAGGTTTATTGCATTTATTTATAGTTAGAATTAAATTTAGGTTTATTTTATTTTTTATTGCCGTAATTATTTTAATTTTATTACTGTAATCATTTTAATGTTATTATTGTATATTATATATCACTCCCACCGGGTGTATACCCAATTGTAGTGTTAATAAATACATACATACAACTCATTAACAATAAAAATAAAAGAAATGAAAACATAAAAGAGATGTCTGTTACTCCAGAGAAAAATAACAGCATTTGTTATGACATGAATTACATAGATAATTTTTCATAAATTGGCTTCTGATTAACTTTTCTGTATTGAAAAGTAAATCAATTTTCTCAATGAATTGAAGTTGCGTAAGGTTTCCATTTGTAATTCTCCAGGAAAGCTACGTCAAAGAAGATACAATTTTCTTTTGCTTTACAGGCTTCTGTGAGAAGTATATAATGATAAACACGTGGTTTTAGTTTTCAGCCACTTTTAAAATAAAAATCGTTTGATACTCGAATGCACTATTGTAGCCTTTCTCGACATAACTCGCGAGAGGTTCAGAATGAATTACTAGGGAAATGATCAGTTTCCCTAATTTTGCTTCCTGAACCTGTCCAGTGTAGTATTTGTCACAAATGGGTGGCCTACAACAGTGCTATAAAATATACAGGGAAGTATCAAACTATTTGTATGTTGAAAGTATTTTTGGCTGCAAACTAAAATCACGTATTTATTACTGTATATACTGTAGGCCTGCTTCTCACAGAAACCAGTGAAGGAAAAGAAAATTATGTCTCTGGAGAATTACTTGCCTTTCAATTAATAGCAAGTTGATATGAAATATTTTTCTCGATCTTAGGATATTAAATAGAATATTTCTTGGTACAAAATGGAATCAGTTTGAGTACTATTTCAGCGGATCACTATTACTTTAATTCGAAATTTTCTCGGGCTTCCAGCCAGGTCATAAGTTGGTGATCCACCGACGTTTCGAGGATGTTCATCTTCCTCATCTTCAGGGCTAAATGATATCTGAGGGTACCCATCAATTACAAATCCCAGTGACTTGTAAGTAGAAATTAGTAATAGTTAAAATGGGGGTTTGAATGTTAAATTAATCTCAAATTCAATGTCTAAATTAATTAGCTACTAAGTTAGACAAAAAATTATACACACACCATCCACAATAGCCTATCTGCTTGCAAGTTGCTACAATTTAGCATTCACTGGAATCAAGTTGATCACGTGACGGGAAAGTGGACACACAAGTTGACGAGTCGGCAACTGAATTTCTGCTCGACCGCCAAGTCACAATTTAACTGTTTCGACCATGTCACACACGGAAGATCGACTTGCTCCAAGGTCTTGACTTCTGTAAACTATCTCCGTGTGAACCATGACTTAGAGTGCTTTTTATATATTTCTGAGAGCATAAGTATGAAAGACGTGAAACTTCGGCTACAATTGATTGTTGTTATATTGCATAAATTTATATTGTTAAACCGACTGTCACAAAGAATATTCAAAGTTAGCCCTAGGGCCTACAGGCTCCCTGCGAACTGAGCGACAATGCCGTGCACCTTTCAGTGGGAGTGATGCGTATGTTTCTACAATATAATAAAGGAAGAACCTTCTATATTACAGTAAAAATGTCAAATTTTAAAATGCGAGGTAGTTTCCTGGACCACAAATCTTATTCCATCTTTGACCTCAATATTCTAATATCTGATCCACCACTGTATTTTTTAATAATTGTAAGATACATTCAGCTGGTCGACCTTGGCTCTGTGTGGACTGTCGCGCCAAAGTTCTTATGTTAAAATAGAGCATGCTGACCGCCATCAGAGCACACTGACCGCCATCAGACTGCAAAACTTCTCAAGTGTCAATGGAGAAGGGGGAAGAGCTTTCTTTTTGTTTCAGAGAGAGATTACATTTTTTGTAAATTTTCTGTCATTTTTTGTCAATTGTAATAATATGCATTTAGTCACTAACATTGTTTTTATTGATTTAGTTTTCATTTAATAATAATAATAATAATAATAATAATAATAATAATAATAATAATAGTAATTAATTTATTTATTTATTTCTTAATATTTATGTTCTGCACAACAGCCATTGGCCAATAAAAGATCAGCAAAAAACAAAAGACAAGAATAAAGAAAAGACAAAATATTAAATGAATATAAAATACAATGGATGTAAATGATAACGAGAATCTATACTAATAATAAATCTGTAGCCGAAAATTTTCTGGTAATTTTCGATTTTCCAATCATAATTGGTCCTAACATATATAATTAACCACCCTGAAACCGAAAATCGCTTTTTTGAAATTTTTGTTTGTATGTCTGTCTGGATGTTTGTCACCTTTTCACGCGATAATGGCTGAACGGATTTCGATGAAAATTGGAATATAAATTAAGTTCGTTGTAACTTAGATTTTAGGCTATATAGCATTCAAAATACTTTATTTAAAAGGGGGGTTATAAGGGGCCTGAATTAAATAAACCGAAATATCTCGCTTAATATTGATTTTTGTGAAAAATGTTGCATAACAAAAGTTTCTTTAAAACTTATTTCCGATAAGTTTTATTCCAGGCAAAAGTTTGATAGGACAGATATTTAAGGATATACAAGAGTTTTAAAATAGCAATACAATATATTTCCACCGAGTGTCGTTATTCCGTAACTTCTATGTGCAAAATATTAAATTTTTTAGTAGGAAGAAAAACAAATTTATTCATTCTATGGCAGTAGTGCATAGGAGATCGTGAATTCTTACATTTTCGAAAGAAAGAAATATAATTAAGTTATATATACAGTAGTAGATTGTATTATTTGCTGCGTCACTGTTTAAGTTATTTAATAGAGCAAAAATCTGAAAGTCGATATGTGACATAGGAGTTATTGCAGGAACAACGACGATGGCTACAATGAAATCAAAACAAATGACTTCGTCTATTTAAGGCGGCCTTGACGTTTATCAATATTAATATACAGAGAATAGTTTGTGTGTTTGTATGAAGCAATCTCAGAAGCTAATTAACCTTCACTATTAAAAATTTGTAGTTTCTCTAGATGGGTGTAATGCTACAAATGAGGACTGAGGTAAGATGAAAATAAATCTGTACGCACAGAAAACTTGATATTCTGCGAAATGTTGTATAACTTGATTATTGCAACTTTATTTGGTCCACATAAAATACTCTAATTTTATAAACTCATTTTACCATAGAGATCACTGGAGCAGGTATTTTAAAAGGTGTCATGAAATGGCGTTCCTGCGCTCATAATTTACCCATATTCGTTTCCTGTGTTTTTTTAAATAATATTTATGTAGGGTACCTCATTTTTTTATTTGCATAAACAATGATATAGAAACCGAGCGAGTTGGCTCAGGCGGTAGCATTTGAGACACGGGGGTCCCGGGTTCAAACCTCGTGGCCGACCAATCTAACTGAGGTTTTTCATGATTTCCCTTAGTCATAAAGGCAAATGCCGGATTGGAAAGATACATGCCATTATTCATCACCGCCTCAATTACCAATACCAAAAACATTAATGAAACTCTATAATCAGTTACATGAACACAAGCCATCTAGAACACACAATAGAAACAGGAACTCAACAAGAGTAAAAACGCCCTACTGATATACCCACACATTCTAAACACGCAACATGACCACAGATGTTAAGGCATGAATAAAATAAACTTAACAAAAAAAAAAAAATGCACAGTAAGGTTAACATAAAAATGATCTTCGTACACAATCAACTCTATTAATTTGGAGTGATTTATTAAAGGATGCATTCAAGACTAATTTATAAAAATGTTAAACGAATTATATTTGCACCAAATGAGTGGTCTCTGGAACAAAGTGATAGCATTTTAATTATTTAAATACAATTTAAATGAAGTAGCATATTAAACTATTTTTTCTTCTATCAAACACGAATGTTCCCTGGACCCAAAGTTCTATTTTAATTATGCAATTACTTTATATTTATTTCTAATAAGTGCAGCGGAGCGCATGGGTACAGCTAGTAATTAAATAAATATAATACCAACAAAAGACATAGATTAAAATCAATGAGAACAAAGTGACATACAATACCAATAAAGTAAAAATTTCATTAAATGGATCTAAATTCATTCCATGCTAATTGTCATTTTTTATTCATCTGCAGACCATAGAAAAAGATTTGGAATTTCTAGTGTAATTTTTATTTTAATCTTAATCCTTTTGTAATAATACGAAGACTGTTATTTCTTAAGAAAGATTCACAATAAATTTCACCCTTATCTTATATATATAATCAAGATCTTGTCGTCTGGCATATAGACTACTACAATTAAAATATATGCAGTTACTGTCATAATTATAAACACAGGAATTGGGTAAAAATCGAAAAGTATATGCTTTCAACATTTTCCAATTTAACCGAGTCGGTGGCAATAATAATAATAATAATAATAATAATAATAATAATAATAATAATAATAATAATAATAATAATAAAGATAATGGGTCAGATTCTATCTCATGCTTTTCCATTTCACGGCGGGCTAAAGAAAGGAGATGCACTATAACCTTTGCTTCTTAGCTTTGCTCTAGAATATGCCATTAGGAAAATTCAGGATAGCAGAGAGGTTTTGGAATTGAGCGGGTTACATCAGCTTCTTGTCTATGCGGATGATGTGAATGTGTTAGGAGAGATCCACAAACGATTAGGGAAAACACCGAAATTTTACTTGAAGCAAGTAAAGCGATAGGTTTGGAAGTAAATCCCGAAAAGACAAAGTATATGATTATGTCTCGTGACCAGAATATTGTACGAAATGGAAACATAATAATTGGAGATATATCCTTCGAAGAGCTCGAAAAATTCAAATATCTTGGAGCAACAGTAACGAATATAAATGACACTCGGGAGGAAATTAAAAGCAGAATAAATATGGGAAGTGCGTGTTATTATTCGGTTGAGAAGCTTTTACCATCCAGTCTGCTTTCATAAAAGCTGAACGTTTGAATTTATAAAACAGAGAGGAACAGAGTTTAAGGGTGTTTGAGAATAAGGTTCTTAGGAAAATATTTGGGGCTATAAAGGATGAAGGTACAGGAGAATGGAGAAAGTTGCACAACGCGGAACTGCACGCATTGAATTCTTCACCTGACATAATTAGGAACATTAAATCCAGACATTTGAGATGGGCAGGGCATGTAGACGTATGGGCTAATCCAGAAATGCATATAGAATGTTAGTTGGGAGACCGGAGGAAAAAGACCTTTGAGGAGGTCGAGACGTAGATGAGAGGATAATATTAAAATGGATATGAGGAAAGTGGGATATGATGGTAGAGACTGATGCATTGCACAGGATAGGGACCGATGGCAGGCTTATGTGACGGCGGCAATGAACTTTCGGGTTCCTTAAAGGCCATTTTTAAGTAGTAATGATAGTAATAATAATAATAATAATAATAATAATAATAATGATAATAATAATAATAGGATAGGAGACTATTATTTCTGTAAAACATTTCGCAAGAAAATCATAATGATTAAGAATGCACACATATTTCTTTAATAAAATCATATCAAATCGAAAATAATTTGAATTGAAACCACTAATAATTTTTATTATAAAATGTAGCCTAACTCTCTTTCTAGTGAGCATGTAGTTTTTGTGTTATGTTCCTATATCTTGGATAGAATATATCAGTGTACACAAGAAATAGAAATTACATGCAATATTAAAACCAATAAATTATTATAACAATCATGAAGAATTTATTAGTTTACAGTCATTTTCATAGCAACAAAATTTGGAGAAAATGCTTCTTCATATAGATGCTTTGAATTTATTACATTACAATTATAGGTAATGACATGATGCATTACAAACTGAAATATGTTATTTTGAAATCGTGATTGTTATGCGACATACTTAATGGCAGTAAAATCTCAGAGAATAGAAGAAATAAAGAAATGAGTATGTAAATAAATAAATAATGAGCAAACTAAATGTCAGTCACAATCGATACAACGTTCGTGTCAAAACACGCGCGTACAACACGTAAAATGACGTGCAGCGTGAAAGTGAGGCAGTTCCAGCTACACAGGCCCTGCAGTACTATCCACATAAACTATCTAAAATTTAATATCATGGACAGACTAACAGCATTGGATTACATAGAAACGTCAGATGTCTCGACTTAGCCACATAATAAAACCAAAGAACGAAAATAAAGAACGAATATTGTTGATCCAAAAATCGATAGTTTCAGAAATAACGATAACAGAATAAGTGACACTGTCTGCCATGCACAAATCTGTGCCTCTATTAAGGCACAGTTTTGACATCTAGCAACCTGGTTACAAAAAACACACGGGACAAGAAACTCCAACTAGAAAGTGAATTATCACTGGTCTTCATTTTCAACTTTTTTTTCTGTTATTTTGCATCTGATTTGCGATTCTGAACTAATGTTTTTGTGCTGAATTCGAAAATAATCTCCAATTTCTTCCAGCACGTCACGTTTTCATACAGATCATAAAAATGTGAATAAATGCTTATAAATGAAGTTGTAACTTTGTGAAATATCATGAAAATTATTTTCAAAAAGCATTTTGTGAGAAAAAACTGAATCATAAATTGTTATTAACCTTTAACAATCACATTCATAACCTTATCTCAATATTACACTTCAGAATTTCTCCTTTCTGATTGTCGATCAGAGCAGTTCCTTTTACACATCCAACAATCAGCCACCATGGTAACAATCTAATTCATTTTGTACCTAATTTCCATTTTTTGATATCTTGGTGAACTCTTTCACTTTTACTCTCTAAAATCTCCTAAATGATAAGAAAAATAATTTAGATAGGAATGAAGGAACTGCACTTTGACACTTAAGCTGCAACCAATCTATTTGAAACTTTGTAACATCATTTTCACTATGTTAATATAATTTGGGTCTGTCTTATTTTCAAAGAAATTAAAACCAACTTTTCTGAATTAATTAATTAATTTGTATTACTATCTTTCTATTATCTCCGTCACTGTTATTCTAATATTATTATTATTATTATTATTATTATTATTATTATTATTATTATTATTATTTCCATCATCAACATTATTATTGATGTCTGTAAAATTTATGTAGACTCTACTGCACTGTACCCGAGCACGAGCATATGCTCATTTCGGGTATCTATTCAAATGTGCCATTTCAAAAGTAAATTATGAATAAATTTGAACGCATTCCATACATACTTTACATTTCTACCCATGGGATTTTCGAACTGCCTATCCATCATCAATTTTCGAATTTGTGGTCAAATGAATATACCAGCTTAAATTATTTCATAGGTTAACGATGGAAATTTAACACCAACGTATTTCAAGTACTCATTGTTTTTATCTAGAGCTTTCACAAATTCTTTAATTAAACCTAATTTCACAATTTTCAACATTTCTATGAAACAACATTATTATTCTATAATCTCACGAAAAGTAAGAAATGCTCACGCATTTCAATTTTACACGACAATGAACAACATAACACTAAACCTCAAAGTTTAAAACAACAATTTTTAAACAGAGGTAGGTTATCTCAGAAGGGTTTTAAATGTGCAATCTCTTAGGATGAATCGCACCACACATAAAACTATACCTGACCCTGTATCAATGAACTCCCTCATCATTTGGTTCAGTAGTAAGTTCTTAATAGAGTAAATATTTCCTTCAATAAATTTTTATGACCAGGAAACACTTTCTGTTTATAGTTGATGTTGGGAGGAGACAGATAAGAATCCTCAACAATAGTAACAGATGCGTTACTCGCAGTTCATTTTAAGCTACTACTGTAAAAGGACGAAAAAGTAAAATTAGGCTTTATTCAGTGTAGAAGGAATAATATGCTTCCACATTTTAAGTAATGGAATTGAAATTATAAAATGTTGTGCCTTTCAAATAGACTAGTTTTTAACTAACGTCAAGCGCAGAATAATAATAATAATAATAATAATAATAATAATAATAATAATAATAATAATAATAATAATAATAATAATAATAATTTACTACATTATGAAGAATATTAGAAACAAAAAAATTTGAATCGTAAAAAATTCTCATGTGGTACATGAAAACTGATTTCATTTTTGTGATCAACTTTAAATTCTTATTAAGAAAAACTATTAAAAACAAAAACAACAAAGCTCATGCAGACCAGTGTTACAACCTGCTACCGAAGATCAAGAATACATTAGTTATTAAATTCCTTCGTAGATTTTGAACGGGGAATTGCCGGCTTTAAATAAGCAGATGACGTAACCCTCATATAGTACATATTCACTTCAAACGTTCGAAATCCCAAAGAGTGGATAACTAAACATGTCACGGAGTAATTTACTGTAAGCAGTGATGGGTTCGAATGCATGCATGATCAACGTTTAACTGAGTTCTTGATAAGGCAGTCCGTGCGTCCATTCTTACATCGAGGTAACATTTGATATGCAAGTTTGGAATCAACTACGAAAATAGTTGACAAAAAAAGCAAAAAGGGAAGTAGTGAAGAGAACATATGAAATGTAATACAGTAAATGATCATTGTAACAAATTTGAAAGACACACAAAATTAGTTTTCTATAAAGAAATTTCGTTAAACTGATATTAATATTGATAAACATTACCCGAATAGAATCTAGTAACTGGAATGAAGAAAAAGCTTGACTTTACACAGTTATATTGAATGTTATTCAGATTTAACTCATACCGAGCGTAGAAGTAGAATTTGGATCCAATTTTCATGTTAATATACTGTTTGTAGCATTCCTGGTGAGTCAGTAGTAAGTAAAATACACATTTAAAGGAATCCAAAATTGTCTTTAATGCAAACACATACGTGTATATACAGATACACAACACTTTACAAACCATCTGCAGACAGCTTTATCTTCGCTTTAAAACTCACATATATTATTCTTTTTATCGCGTTGGTCCTATGGAATTTATCTCAGGACTATCTTCAATTGTTTCCTGTTCTTAGGAACGTGGAAAGAATCATCTAATTTCATCCCATACTTTTTTGCCACATCTCCTTTTTTCATACCACTTCTTTTTACTTTTACTTAACCGGTTGTTTCTCACGCATGCTGTAAGTCTATACGCGTCCAGTATTGGTGCAGACACCAACAGTAGTCGACTTGGATACAAAGGCTACATACACATGCGGCAGACAGACACAATATAGTAATTTTTATACACCCACGGTAATCAGTTGACTTAGGTTCAAAGGCAACTCAGCGACACTGCATGCGAAAACCTACACTTCAATCATGATTCAAGTCTCCATGGACTGATAGGGTTTCACCGTAAGGTTATTCGATTCTTCCTTACAAAAATTCGTTATAACAAATACAGTACTTCTTCATGGTGAACAGTCGCCCAGAGTGATGCAGTCAGTAGAGTGTTGGCATTCTATGCCCAAGGTTGTGGGTTCGATCCCAGACCAAGTTGATGGCATATAAGTGTGCTTAAATGCGATAGACTCACGTCAGTAAATTTACTGGCATTATAAAAGAATTCCTGAGGGACAATATTTCGGCACACAGGCGACGCTGAAATAATCTCGGCAGTTGCGAGCGTCGTTAAATAAAAATTTAATTTTCATGGGGACCATTGTTACATTTCGCGAAAATGGTAAATCCTTTATACCGGCGTTTGTTTTAAAGACACTCTTTCTACATTGAAAGTATAGGGAATTGGCGAGGACAAATAAAAAATTCGAAAAACTGAAAAATTCGTTATTCTGACGTTTTTACAACGATATATTACTGTATTATTCGTACATGCAATATATTCTGAGCTTCTAAATTCAGTCATGTCAATTAGATAAGTAATAAAAGATAAGTTTTATCTTGAACATAAAAAATAACGCTCGCCACCGGCGTAGGCTAGGCGTTAGGCACGTTTGCTATTGGTTTGGAGCTGGGCTCGGGCATAGTTTCGGTTTCTGCTTAAGTTACGCTGATTATCTGTTTTTTTTAAGAGGTTCCCCCATTCTCCAAACTTCAAGTCCAATGCCAACTAATCATATCGCAAATCGTCGGTTTCATATCTCCAAATAAAATCTCGCTGTCGCCAATTACATCGACGCTAAATATCCTAGTAATAGATGGTTAGTCAACTAAAAATGCAAATAATGAAACTCAATTTTCAGGGAAGTATAGTCTACTTTGCGTGATAGTATTAATTATAAACTGCAAATTTTGGTGAAAAAGACTTTCCATTGTAGTTTCTCGTGTTGTATTGACATTTACTTGGCTGCAGTTCCACAGATGCTCCATTATTTTTATCCTTTCAGTGCGACGCCGCATCTGCGGCTCAGTGCAAACTGGTCTTTCAGCCAGGCAATCCCGGTTCGGGCCCTGTTCTGTTATTTCGTCGTGATTGAATTTGTGATGGATAGAGCAGACAGTACAGAGAATTTATATTTTGTGGTACTTGTTCTTTCTCCTTTATTTCATAATAATGATAATAATAATAATAATAATAATAATAATAATAATAATAATAATAATAATAATAATAATAACACTTTTTTTTGCCAGAACAAAGACACACATTGTTTTTTTTTTAATATAAGAACTCTCTAGCACCCCCAGAAAGAGTGAGTTACATACTCGTGCTCAGGGCACATTCCACATAAGTTAATGTTAAGACATTTTATTGAATAAGAGTAAAAAGTAATAAACGAAAAAAAAAAGAAGAAAAAACACATATCACAATAATTGAAATTTAAATTTTCTCTGCTAACAGCAATTGTTAATAGATTTTTTGAAATAAGATGCATTAGCAAATTGTATGTTTGGGAATTTATCTATTATCATGTCATAAAGTCTTGGACCGAAGTTGCTACTGTGATTATATGCTACAGTACATTTAGGAACTGTCAAGCACTGTCAAGTATATGTTGTCTGATCTTTTGGTTTCCATAACTCTCTGTTTTTCATCGATTACACCTATTGAGCCTATAAATAAATAATAACATAGTGCAGCATAATTTTCTATGAATTGAAACTAAATAACATTTTTATCGACTTTTGTATGCTGATTACTAAAATATACTTCGTGTTTGTCCATCACATCAGAATATTCCACAATTCGCAATTTTATTTTTAGTTAAGGAACGTGAGGACCGAATTTTCAGACTTCCACATTTCTTGACAAATTTTATTAAAATTTTTACTGTCAATTAACAGTACTGACAGTAATAATATTACCAAATTTTAATTTAATGGGACTAATAGTAGTTATTAAGTTATTATTTTTTATATTTTTATATAGCCTACAAATAATGTCAATTAATAAAACGTTCCATGGGCCACTGTTTTCTAGATATAACATTAAATGTAATAATATTTTTTGAGTATGAATTACAGTCGTAGAAATACTTTAACTGTGAGATATTTAGTATAACTGATTTTACTTATCCCCGTCATGTTATTTTACCTACTTTAGGTACTCTTTTGTCAGAAACTATCGCAAAGTTATGAAACTTGCACATTTATAGTTTGGATCTTTGTAAATCTTTGTGTATTTTTAAAGTGTGTTCGTACAAAAATTAATTATTTTCTTTTTTGGTATTATTTTTTTCTGCAATTTTTAAGTAATTTCATATATCTCCTTATAAGTTGTTAGGTTAATGTATTAAATATTTCATGTTCTCACCGCTGCCGCATGCCTGGCCTGTGTTTGACACTGAAAGAATTCTTCCATCCCGTAATAATAAAGATATAGGCCCCTAATATAAAGATGGAACTGCAGAAAGTGGAATATGAAACTCATATGTGGTCTGCTTGTGGTGATTTTTAAGTTATTGGTTTGTTATTGGATAAACAAAGTAGTTTTACAAAATATCCCAATTTTTTGTGTGAATGGGACAGTAGAGATAAGACTTCCCATTGGAAGAGGAAAGAATGGCCTAGGAGAGAAACATTTACATCGGGAATGAAGAACATTATTCAGGAGCCATTACTTGACACCACACATTAAATCAGTCCTATGAATCAGTCTGTGAGAGTTTCGGACAAAAATATAGAATACTGTATTTTAAATATCTGTGTGATAAATTTTCCTCACTCAGTTATGATAAAGTCAAGCCTGGGATTTTTATAGACTCCAAGATACGTAACTTAATGTTAGACAATTATTTTGACGCTGTTATGTGCGATTCAGAAAAGAATGCTTGGGGTAGCTTCAAAATGGTTGTAAATAACTTTTAGCAACTATAAAGACCCCAATTACAAAAAAATAGTTGAAACTATGTTGGATAACTTCAGAACCTTGGGCTGCCTATTAAAGTTAATTTTCTATATTCGCAGCGCAATTATTTTCCCTAGAACTTAGGCGCTTTCAATGAGGAACATGGTGAAAGATTTCATCAGGACATCAAAGACATGGAAACTAGATACCAAGGGAAGTGGAGTGTCAGTATGATGGCGGTTTATTGCTGGATGCTTAAGAGAGACAATTCTTCAGAAACGCCTTGCAGAAAGTCAAGAAACGGAAATTTCAAGTGGAGTGAGATGCATATATGATCAAGGTAAGATTACATCAGTGTAAATATTATTCAAGCTAATAGTTCTAATTTTGTCACAAACTCTGATTTACACGTACTTAACAAATATGAACGCGATGTACAAATTTGCCTGTAAAAATATTAGTTTTATGATTTTTTGTTTTTTTGTCCTTTGTGAAAAATTCTTATGTGTTGGGGCTATTTGGAGGTCGGTTTCGAATTGAGCACAAAATAACTGTTAAGAATCGGTTAAAAGTTCAAAATCATCGGAAAAAAGATATTAAAATGCAGCACGGTATAATAATTAAAAATAGGCTGCGAGAATATTGGGAGTAGTGTGGGTTTCCGATACTGATATAATTTCTGAAAGTTTGGGGCTCGAAGTCTTGAGGTTGAAGGTTTCGTATGAGGATGGAATGTTGCCCTGAGGTACAGGTCGGATTCGGAAAATTCATCGCAAATGCGATGCACAATGGGCCACTGTGAGTATACTAAATGTATGGACCCATCCCGGTCCATTATCCGTAAAACACATCCTAGTGGGTTGATGCTATAAAGGTCCACCTATAGCGCAGCACGGGAGATTTTATAGCGGCAAGGTGTATAAGGTGAAGAGTCACTGATAGATGGGGATGCTTTGTCCTGCACACCGGCGACGCTGATATAACCTCTGCAGTTGCGAGCGTCGTTAAATAAACCATAAATTAATTTAATTTTTTTTATTTATTAATTTTATTATTATTATTATTATTATTATTATTATTATTAACTTATTATTATTATTATAATACTGCAACGAGATTGGAACCTTAGCACACGTCCTAGGATCCTGCCAACATGGAGAACTCTGAGAAATTCACGCCATCATAACATCCGAAAACTAATAGCACAGGCCCATAGAAAAAGATCCTTCGAGGTCTGTGAAGAGGTGCACTGCGTTGCGTCTGAAGGCGGCGGAATTACAAGAGCGGACATCGTCGCTCTAGACAAGACTAATAGTAAAGATTTTATATTGGATCCAACTGTTTGATTTGACATGAGTCAGACCCAACCATTCGAAGTCAACAAAGAGAAACAACATATTTATAAGCCTACTAATCCGTATTTTCATGAAAAATACCAGATGGAAGGCACCTGGGAAGTACATGGTTTAATGTTCGGAGCGAGAGGCACCATCCCACGATCAACTGTAAACACTATAAAAATATTTGGAATCCATGGCATCATTCCAAAAATAATTACTTCTAGCATTAAAGGGTCTGTGGCAATTCTGAAAAATAATTTATAGGGAATTCCACCCTCCCTTTTCTATTCATTAGTGTGTGATTGTTACAAATATATGTACAATTTTATTATTTCTTAAATTTGAGCTCTAAGTTCACATTTAATTTGACTCATCTATTTACTGTAATCGTTATTATTCTTATATGTGTATTATTCTGTGTTTTTGGCAACCCAGGATGCCTGGGCAGACTATTTCTTGGAAATAAATTTTATTATTATTATTATTATTATTATTATTATTATTATGCAAAAATCGACGTAAAACAGTCATGTAAATACAAGTTTTCAACATTCCTATTATAGATATGGAAGAATAGGTTCATGGCATTTTGACGACAGCCACATCTTAAGTAATGGGCTGATTTTGTTCCTACTCGCTTCTCTCAGTCTTCTAGTCAAACTACCGAGAATGACGGATTTGGAGCACTAAGATTACGCCAATGTAAACAATTTTAATGAGATGGACATGGAAGTAGATGTCAAGAGAGATATTCTGCTCCTGCGAATTACCAACACCTAAATGTTCGCATAAGGTAAAGACCTTCGTTAGTCGTCAGTGGAAATACATGTGGTGTATAAGGATTCAAGTGAAACGTGTTATATATTTGCATACTTGAACTAGACACTAGAGAGTAAAATTACCACACCAGACGTCGCCCTAGTAAATAATGGGCTCATATTGTTCATTCTATCATTTCGGTATCTTCTAGCCAAATTACGCCAATAGCAGCTAGGCCAGTGACATAAACTGCAAGCACAAATATGAGATATACGTGAAATAGCTCAAACATTTAACTTATATTAATTAAAGAAAATAAATTCTGGATTTAAACCATTTTCTAACGGCGAATAGAATTTGGAGAAAGCATATGAAAATATAATGGGAATAAGGATTTATATTTTCACAAAATGTTGGACAAAGAATGTAGGCTTATTATAAATGGTTTTTAAGGAATCCGGAGGTTCACTGCCGCCCTGCTAAAGTCCACTATCGGTTCCTTTTCTGAGCAAGATTAATCCAGTCCCTATCATCACATCCCACCTCCCTAAAATCTGTTTTAATATTATGCTCCCATCTACATCTCGGCCTCCACAAAGACCTCATTCTCTCAGATATTTCAACTAACACTCTATATGCATTTCTGGATTCATTCACATATGTGCTACATGCCCTGCCCACCTCAAACGTCTGAATTTAAGTTCCTAATTATGTTAGGTGAAGACTACAATGCGTGCAGTTCTGCGTTTTGTAAATTTCTCTATTCTCCTGTAGCTTTATTCCTCTTAGCTCCAAATATTTTCCTAAGCACTTATTCTCAACACCATTAATCTCTGTTCCTCTCTCAATGTGAGAGTCCAAGTTTTACAACCATAGAGAGAAATCGATAATATGACTGTTTTATAAATTCTAACTTTGAGTTCTTTTGAAAGCAGACTAGGTAACAAAAGCTTTTCAACCGAATAACAACAGGCATTTCCTATTTTTATTCTACGTTAATTTTTCTTCCGAGTGTCATTTATACTTATTATCTACAGTCTGACTAGTGTAATATGTAGCTAGTAGACGATGTATGCAATGGAGTGGGAAAGGAACTGGCCACTCTACCCCATTATCTCCTGGTGTGGTTGCCTCATAAGTGGTGCCTTGTTGGTATCATTTATAAAGTTCCGACCTGTCTTCGGAGAGTTGACAAAACAAACAACAACTGCTGCTTCAAGTTATTTGAATTTATTCACCTTTTCAAAGGATATATTTCCATTTGGTATTATGTTCTAGTTACGAGACGTAATCGTACACTTTTTTTTTGAGGAGGGGGTTTATTTCCAAATCTATCTCATTACTTGCTTCAAGTAAAATTTCCTTGTTTTCCCTAAAAGTTCGTGGATATTCTCCTAACACATTCATGTCATCTGAATTAAGAGGCAGGTAATAGAATGCGCAACCGCGCACACGCACACGCGCACGCACGCACACACACAGGGTGTTTCAGAAGGAATGTAAAATAATTCAAGATGTTGTAGTTAGGGTTAAACTACATCGATTTAACCTGCTATACTTATGTTCGGAGTCTACGGTTGGAGAGAAATTAAGGGAGAAATACTGGAACATCTTGCGGTTCCGTGTACTATAGGCTACTTGACGTGTTATGCTATATCTTTTTCACACAGTAGCATCGCAACACCAGTGCAACACACACAAATCAATACAGATTCACTTGATATTTAATTCGTGTATTCGTATAGCGAATGTGCAATAATTCTTTTTTGTTTATGGACTTTTGTGATGACAATGCATTTGTCTGTTACTGACGAATACAGACAACTTTTTCCCAGTGGAAGAATTCCTTCCAGCTGTGTGTTTTCTCATGTTTACCCTATGTTATCTGAAACTGGCTAGCTACTCGGTTTTTCATTGAGGTCAGAAAGAGACCGGTACCAGTACTAGATATGGATTTATAATTCATGGAATCCATAACAAGGGCAACCGTAGTAATTTGTCTTGTGTAAATATTTTATTATCTTACTGAGTTTGTATTTAATTATCAAATAGACTTATTGGAACAACACAAGATGCAAGATTTTCAATAATGTATTGTATTAAACAGTTGAAACTCGTGTATAATATCTCTCTCCTATTAAAAGTTCGTTCATCAAGCTACATTAACCAAAAATATTTTACATTCATTATTATTATTATTATTATTATTATTATTATTATATTTTCTCACACACATATATATTTATATAAAATACAATATAAACACATGACATGAACTTATAATAAATTATATAATGAACGCAATGAACTGATAAAACCAGCGGTCATCAGCACAGTGCACCCTCGGACTAGCGTCTCTTACTTGCGGATAAGACATTGTACTGGCGTATATTCGTGGCTGCTGACGTGTATGCTTCCTCTCTCTGCCTTCTGCACGATGGTGCATTGTGATACAGTGCTTACACGTTACCCATTTCAGCGAGTGCTGACGAGCATTGGATTAAATAGTATTAAAACGCAACGTTTTTATGTGTATTAAGCTTCGCTTATTTAATTTCCTAAGTACTGAGTTCGTACTGTGGTAGATTTAGAAGATATTCTCTTGAGAAGTGCAGTACTCGAGTGTCTATACAATGCATACCCATGTATTAAATCAGTTTTGTTTTCATTTGAACAAACACAATGCGACGTCGATGTCGTGGGATGGCGTCATATTCTGCTCATATTCTCGGCTAATGGCATATAAACTGGTCTCTCTTAAAACTAACAACAATCAGTTGCATATTACAAAGAAAATTCCATATGAAACATCGTCATTAAGTTTTATTGAATTTTCATGCTCATTTCTGCGTTCTGGTACAGAAATGCAAGTCCTTATCCATAATCAATCTTTTACAACACAATTTCGGAAATGGAGCAAAAACGCCGCTTAAAATACACATTAACTTTTTAAGTTTGGTCTACCATTAAAACATATTTGAGACGTAAACCAATATAAAACTTGGGAATATGTCATGATAAAATTGTGCCAGAAAAAACTCAATATAATTATCCTTTAGAATATGAGAAATGTTAACCAAGTGAAAATATTGTATGTAAGAATAATTAACGTAACTTTTGAACACGGCTTCATGAGTATGAAGATAAATTATTTTGTGTATGATTCCATTGTTTCTTTAGAGAAATGTACCTACTTAATACAAATTTTGATCAATATAATGTGGAAAGATAAAAAAATAACGCTATTATAATTTTGAAATTTATGATTCATTAATATATCACGATCTTATTAATTATAATATACGTATTTAAAAGCGTTAATTTAAGTATCATATTCTGAAATCGCAAATATTCCGATTGAATAGCACTGTTATTGCGTTTAACAATTTGTAATGTGAAACTTTATGATACAGACACACAATACGTATCAGAATAAGGAATATCTTGGGCAACACGTAGCCTTCAAGCAGAACGCCACCCTAGAAGTAAAAAGTATAATAAATAACATCTGTTTGGAAAGTATTCTGTAGTCTAAAAGTCTTAATATTAGACACAAAAATCAACCGCAGACTAAGATTCGAGACCATAGGGTCGTGCATCTCCCCAATAATTCTATACGAATGTCAAACATGGGTCCTAACTTCCAAACAATACTCAATGATCCAAACATGCATAAGAAAGATGAAAAGGAAAATACAAGGAGTCACTCTGAATCTCAAAGTGAACAGACAAAAAATGACCAACATAGCTGACGCAGCAGAACAAAAGATGGACTCACGCGGCCACCATATGGGACCCACATATAGGAAGACGAAGACCAAGACACCGATGGGCAAATTTGTTAGTGATAACAGCAGGCAACCAGTAGTCAAGAAAAGCAAAAGGTGGAAAGCAGTGGAAAAAACTAGAACTTAGTCTAACAAAAAACAATTATGAATTTAAATGTGTAAAAATAATAGAACACAAAAATTAAAGTGGTAAAGGAATGTAAACAGAAAATAAATGTACTTCACCTGGAATTACTCACCAGCCGAGAAACATTAAGCCGTCCCTCTTTCAGGAGGTCTAAGGAGGGATAAAATGGCTAAATTCATTCATTCGTCATTCATTCATTCATTCATTCATTCATTCAATGTTTCATAAAACAGTTTCTTACATATTATCGATAATACCGAAACTAATCTAACCTGGAGAGTTGAATATGTGCAATATATATGAAGTTTATATAAGTTTTGTGAATTACTCCTTCATTTATAACGAGCAAAATACATTTTCATATAGGGTACTTAGTCACAAATACATTAACATACGAATATATGAACTAACACGTATTAAGGTGACTTAATATGATATATTTCCGTTTAATTTGTAACATTCATGACTGTCATATTATAGTCTTATATGAGAATAAACCTATAGCCTATTTCAAGAAGTTTGAGAGAAATCAATTACTGTGGCACATGAAACGTCAGTACGAACTGATCGTAAACAATTCACAGTTTCACTTTCTTCATCTCGCAAATCGACAACACACAGAGTGAATGGACAACATGAAATGCACTCTAATCTCTCAATGTGTTTACATAAATTTTGGAATCTTGCAATTAAATTTCTTCTATTCATTCTGTGGAAATTAGCTTCTTAGTTCGATCACAAAGGAAACTGACGTAAGACTTCACGATCAGTTCTTAGAACAGAGAGTATTGTTTTACAGTTGACTGTTACCTATTAACGCTGAAAACTATAGCTCTTCGTATGCGATTTCATAGCAGTGGTTGGAGATACTCCGTCACTATCCACTTCTCAGTGAATTTTATATTGCTAACTATTATGAAAGTGTGCATACCCATCATTATATTACATTACATATCAAATAAAGATAACATAATATAGACACTGTATTATTTTTTTTTTCGTTGTTGGTAACTCTATAGCATCTATTAGATGCTTTATGGTTGTACTAACAGATGGAGTTACTTGTCAACAATGTGATGCTGAAACGTGTGTTCAGGTTACTGTCCAGCGACAGTCCTGATGTATTTTTATATTTGTGATGATTGGTTAATTAATATTAACCCTGCACACTCACATTCATACAAATTTCCAGACTCTAGACACCCAGGGAATTCCTCTTCTTCAAGAAAAATTCACCGACAACCGAGCCCGGGAATCGAACCCGGACCTCCTGATCTGGAAGCCAGCATGCTGACCAACAGACTATTTTCATTGTATCATTTTTGTCCATTTGAGTAACACATTACGTATTATTTTCATACTGAATCACTGTAAATAATTAATAATACCTCATATTTGCTGGCAGTGAATTAATATATAGGCCTATTACTCAATTCCTTCTTAAAACTAGAAGTAGCATCGTACTACCAGTTAGTTTATTTCAATAAATGATAGAATTTTTATCTTCTTTTAGATTATGAACGTCTACAACCATTAACTTGTGTCTACAGTTATTCTATTAATGTAATAATATAATAATAGCACCGTTGTATTAGAAGTGCAATTAGTACATGTTAATTTCTTATGGATGAAAGTGAGTATCATCAACTCTCCTTGGTAAAGTGTAAGTTGGTGCAATAAACTTTTGCGTTTCGAACATATTTTTGTAAACTATGAGTATCATTCACAAGAGAATAAATTTGTTGAAGGGAAATAAGCAGGAACTGTCACAGTATTGATGAGAACGTGTTTGATTTTATGTTTGTTTAGAGAATTTGATACTCACTTACTGTAATGTGTTTAAAATTCCCGATCATTCACCCACACGCTCACAATATAACAGCAGTAGGCTATGTAAAATTAACACTTTAATACGTCCCAGAATTACATTTCCAAAAATGATGTATAAATTTAGGCCTTTGATTAACGTAGAGTTGTATTTCCTTATTTATTTTGTTTAATGTATGTAACCTGTCCTTGCTACGTTTAGGTCCTAATCATATATATAACAGATTTATCAGCCTTACTGGCTTTGACGGCATCAACGTTTTATCAATTTCACTATGCTGCAATCTAGCTACTGCAAAAGAAGTCACGTTATAACTGTCATTTGAATTACATGGAGCAACTGTACTTCCATCTAGCGGTCGCTCCCAATCGACGCAGGCGATCCTGGTGGTTGTTCTCTTCCACATGTTACCTTTTTTAACATGGGTATGGCCAATTTGTTATTATGTGATCAGGGGTTTAAGAAGTGCACTTCTTGCCGTCGTCGCTCGCTCCCTGCGCTGCTTCAGACAACACAACATACGTATTCAATCCTCGCGCCCACCAGGTCGAATATAATCCCATTGGATGGCGGAAACCCCCACTCCCGCCTTCTTAACTCTCTCTATTATAGCTGGGTTCATATGTGCATTGTAGGTTGTAATATTAGATATTTAAACATATTTTAGGATCCTCTTCAGATTGATGTACAAATTATTTGGAAGTTTTTTTAACATTGAGTGATATTCCCTTGTAAGTAGCCTTCTACCTATCCGTGAATGCTACATCAAGTATCAAGAGAAACTGTTATTTTCGTTTGTTTTTGCTTAACATGACCAATAAGTGCAGTTAGATCCATATGCGCCGACTACACGAGACTCCGAGGAAATCCTAACTAGGGGTCCACACTGTGGACCCCTAGTTAGCGCGTCTAGCCGTGAAACCAGGCGGCCCGGGTTCGATTCCCGGTCGGGGCAAGTTACCTGGTTGAGGTTTTATCCGGGGTTTTCCCTCAACCCAATAGAGCAAATGCTGGGTAACTTTCGGTGCTGGACCCCGGACTCATTCCACCAGCATTATCAGCTTCATCTCATTTAGACGCTAAATAACCTAAGATGTTCATAAAGCGTCGTAAAATAACCTACTAAAATAAAAAAAAATAATTAGTGGGCATTGCTCCCAAGGAACTCATCGCTAAGGAAGTCGCCCCATGCATTATAAAACTATCTCTTAACTTAAAAATGTAAAATTAGTCTAGGAAAGAAACGTTGATTAACTAATGAACATTTCATACATTTTCGGTTATAGGCACTCTGGCCATGTTTTATTTCCTATACTTAAGTGAAATATATATTACTCAAGTCGTACTTAAAACTAGAAGAGTTCATAACACAAAGCAAACAAACCATTTGCAATAATGCTACGACATAAAATGAAGAAAAACACGTATAAATTGCATCAGCCAGATTTTGACGGTTTTACTCTTCACGGGGATATGTTTTTAGAACTTACCAAACAAGAAAATGTCCAAATAGATTCAGTAAAGTCAAATATTTCGAAATCTCTAAAATTAGTGCTGCAGTCACTTTGCTGTGAAATCAGTACGTTTGTACAATTCTTCATCACAGATCTAATATCCCTCATTATTATGTACGCTTCTTCTCTAGACTCCACGCCGTCTGAACTTTCTTGCGAACCGATAATGAGTCAAGATCGTTTCAAAAACCTAGCTACGCTTCACGTACACCGCAAGATAACTAATTCCATGGATATCGACCAAATTTCCAAAGAGTTCACTGACCAGACTTCAGTGCGATCTAACATTTTTGCCGAGTACCATTGTTCCATGTCTACATTTATTATGTCAATCAAATCTTAGAATAGAATATGTCTTTACTAACTCCTAGTGAAACACGCTTATTTAAGTAGGTCACATTTGCTTCATTAACTTTTACCATTATGCCAATGTTTATTCCATATTATTAAAATGTTATACAAGAAGCAATTTTCAATCCAGAGATCTTGCAACAGTTAGAGATGTTCAATCCTTAATGCGATGTTACAGTACCATAAAACTTGAATTAAACGTTTTAGGGTCTCTCGATAGAAAACTTGAAGGGCCATATTCATAGACATTCTTAGCGCGGGCTTCCAGTGGATGATCAGCAACTAACTTTTTTCGTATTCATAAACCAGTGTTAGCGATATGATATGATATGAATCCTGCACAAGTAATCACTCGATAACCGGGGCTAGTTTAGCACGCTCGTAGCGCTGGCTAGCGAAATGTCTATGCATAGCACCCGAAGAGTTTAAACACGTCATAAACTTAGATTTCCATTATCAACGCTAAGAGGATCAACAATATTTTATTATAATTGATTACGCTGCTCTTTCAATAAGATTAATACTAATTTGATGACGACTAAGGTATTCAGGTCTATTAATATTTTATTGTGAAATTTGCATTATATTAAAGCCTCCAGGTAATTTATAAAAACTCGGCGCCTATGGTCACAACTATTTGGACTTTGAGAAACAAGCTAATTTCAAAAATACGATGTTTCTCTCGAATATAGACCTACGATTATTGATTAATTACAGGTTCTAGCTCTTTTGGGAAACAGACATTTTGAACTAGGTAGGCTACTTGTAAAAACTTGTCTGTCCTTTCAGTAGCAAATCTGTGCAAAATGTTTCCTTCAATTGCTTATGTGCAGTTGTAATAATTATTCCCCTCTGATTCCATCTTTCTACTGAATAACTAAACACAAATTATTAGTACTGGAATATGAATCACACAAATTATCAGGTGATGACGGACCATAAGATATGGAATGAAATTGAGGAAAAGAAAAGAAACTCAATGATTTAAAAAAAAAATAGAGAAACTTTACAAAATACGCATCGAGATGCTAAGTCTATAATTAGTTCTACCTTATACATTTTGTGCGGCCGAGTAGTTCAGTTAATAGACCAACTGTCTAGAAAGTCCTGAGTTCCATCCCGGGTGGTGACGGGATTTTCTCGTTGGCTATATCCAGAACGGCCCCGAAGTTCACTCAACCTCTTATCAAACTAAGTCTGCGTCTTTCCTAGGGAAGGCGGTCGGATTGTGGTGCCGATCACACCACACATTCTAGTGCCGAGATCAAGGAAGCATGGAACTCTACCTCCATGTTCCCGAAGCGCCTTCGTGGTGTACACTGTGTAGGGAAATATAAATATAATAATAGTAATTCATATTGCCAAAATTTACTTCTGATTGAGGAATTGGGTGATGGAACATCTATTATCAGACAGTAGATCTCACTTGACGATATATGTCAGAGGAAGAACAATTGTTGCATACAATATCTCAAGCCTGAATAGTGAACTAGGCCTATAGGCCTATTACTAGTTAGCTATGTATGCGATGGGGGGGGGGACTGGCCACCCTACGTAATCATCTCACGGCTTGGTTACCTCATGAGTGATGCCTTAATAGTGTCATTAGTTCCACCCAGTCTTCGGACTGCTGATTGAAAACAAGGCTTAAATTCATATTCCTCGATTCGGGCATCACCAATTAAGTCAGATTTTCAATTTAAGTGAGATGACAATATTATCATTATCAATTTTATTGTTTAGTCAACTCTACGAAGACAGGTTGACATCGCAAAAGTAACACCAATAAGACATCATTCATGAAGCAACTAAACCAGGGCATATTGGGGTAAGGTGGCCATTTGCTTTCCTCCGCTTATAAATAATGGAATATAATTTTTACGACAAAAATTGTTATTTATTAAAAGATCTTGGGGAACTTCTTATAGAACCGCCACAATGGCTCAGTACTAGAGCGCTGAGCTTGTAAGCCGGGGGCCCGCGTTCAAATGCCAGTCGATCCATCCTGAGTTTTTACTTTGTATTGGGGAGAATAGGATAGTAGTTAAGTATAACATTTGGGTTGCCTATGATACGGGAAGTCCAGCGCCGTGGAGTCGCGGTCTAAGGCATCTCGCCTAGGACTCGCGTTACGGAATGCGCGCTGGTTCGATTCCTCACGGGGGAAGAAATTTTCTCATGAAATTTCGGCCAGTGTATGGGACCGGTACCCACCCAGCATCGTGATCACTTGGGGAGCTACGATAGGTAGCGAAATCCGGTTGCGAATACCAGATATAACGGCTGGGGAGATCATCGTGCTAACCACGCGATACCTCCATTCTGGTTGGATGATCGTCCACCTCTACTTCGGCATGTGGGCGTGAGGCCAGCAGCCGGCTGGTCGGTCTAGGCCCTTCACGGGCTGTAGCGCCACGGATTGTTATTTATGATACGGGAAAGATAGAGGTTTTTTCTGTGTACTCCCGACATCCCAAAATTTCTCCATCGTGATCATTCTTTATGAATGTAAAGTTGACCCACCGCCTGTGGTGCACCCTGGATAGTCTCTGATGAACAAAATTGTCTACGTTTCTCAGCATCAACGACATATATGAACCAAGCTCATAGAGTCGGGGCGAATCACGACAAACTAAGGGTCCTGCCATTACACGAAAAACTTCTTATGAAAACGACAGAAATATTATGGCATGAATGCGAAAAGGTATTTCTGCAATGTGTAATACCACTCTTTCCTAAAAAAAAAAAAAACGGATCCTTGAATACAGTTTCATTCGTTGGAGAGATCTTTAATTGTATCCGAAAGCTGAGTGGTGTTATCTCTTTCTCTCTGCGACTATGTCGGATAGACAGTTTCGGAACTGAACACATCAATGAGCGCAGAACAACGCCTGTTTCACTCCTGCATCGTTACGTGGCGCTTTTCCTCTACGTGATACATCACCCGCTGGACACAATTCGTCAGCTTTACCTTCGCACCCCCGCCCGCCCCACTTTATGATTAATGGCTGATTACTGCCCAATGCAATCTGTGTTTACATAATCGAATAGGATGCTAAACCAGCGCCCGTGTCTAATTTCGTGGGAATAATTAAATGCAGTTCAAAGCGAGCTGTGCCTGCCCTGATTAAAATGCAACGTCTTCGCTGGTAAATAATGAGAAAGTTCTCACGCTCGTAATACGGTGATGGGCGATTGGGTAAATGGATTAGTAGGTGGGTGAACGAGATAGCGAGTGTATAGTCAGTAAGTGACTGAGCTAGTAGGTAGCATGGTGACTAAGTGACATAGTAGATATGTGACACAGTGGCTAGTGATGGAAAATGTCCAATTAAGGATATTTTCTTAGCTTACTGATTAAGTTAGGTTTTACAATCGTACTAATATAGTTATGACTTTTGAAAATTCTCTCCTTATGAAGCAGTTTTTTTTACCTTCCCGATTTTCATAGTTTTGTAATAAATCATACATTTATAAATCAATTTTCATGAAAATTGCCCCTCATTAAGAATTTTTTAGCTTACTGATAGTCACCGGCGTACTTCACCCGACTAAGTGCTCGCCTGTCTATTCGGAGTTGCGCTCGGGTGCGGGCTGATTACCTGGTTGGTTTTTCACGAGATGTTCCCCAACCGTAACGCAAATGTGAGGTAATCTACGGCGAATCCTCGGCATCATCTCGCTATCACCAATCCCATCGACGCTAAATAACAGAGTAGTTCATACAGCATCCTTAAATAACCAAGTAAGAGAAAAAGCTTACTGATTTTACTGTGTTTATTGAAATTCAGTTACAATTACTACTGGTACATAAGTCGGATTTCCTCTCAAAAATTTTTTTGTAAGTTTTATAGTTTTATTAATGTAAATGTTGTGCGACCGTCCCTTAAGTCGCACTGATTGCTAACCGGATGGCTACTGCGTTCGACTTCTGCTCCTACTTATCAGGATTTCTGACACCACCATTTTACTCAACAATGGAAACGATTTTACTGGAAGAGCTGGAGCTCTCAGGATACTTTAGGAAAACTACATGATTGCTAAACTTAGTCTGGAATGATTGCAATATTGTAAACTCTACCTGATCTAAATGCGAAAGACTGCTTTTACAACCGCCAGCATGGTTTTAGGAAAGGCTTCTCATGTGATAGTCAAATTACGTCGCTGGTTCAGGATCTAGCTGAAGAGGTAGATAGAGGCGGAAGAATTGATGCAGTTGTGATTGATTTTTCGAAAGCGTTTGATTTGGTGCCACATGACA
Source organism: Periplaneta americana (assembly GCF_040183065.1). NCBI lineage: Eukaryota > Metazoa > Arthropoda > Insecta > Blattodea > Blattidae > Periplaneta > Periplaneta americana. The sequence continues at coordinate 103,718,917 of NC_091124.1, forward strand.
TATTAATAGATAAGTTAAGTAGGCTAGGAATAGATAAAAGAGTGGTGCTATGGATCCAAGAATTCTTAAACGGTAGAACCCAGAGAGTTAGAGTAGGTCATGAAATATCGGAAATTGGAAATATAAGTTCAGGGGTGCCACAGGGCAGCGTTCTGGGTCCATTACTCTTTATAATATACGTAAATGACCTATGCCAGAATATTACATCAAATATGAGGCTATTTGCAGACGACTGCATTATCTATAGAAAGATTAGAAATAATTCAGATGTAGATGCTATTCAAACAGACTTGAATACAATTTATAACTGGGCGTTAAAAAATAGGATGAAAATAAATGGTTCTAAAAGTAAATCTATAACATTTTGTAAAACCCGAGAGGAAACTAGTTTTAATTACGAATTCAGTGGTGTTGTAATTCCGCAAGAACAATGTTGTAAATACCTAGGAGTGTATTTAAACTCCAAACTTTCTTGGGGAGAGCATGTTGATAATGTTACGGGTAAAGCATGGAGGGCACTTCACTTTATTATGAGAATCTTGAGAAAGGCTAGCCCCAAATCGAGGGAAATAGCATATCTAACGTTAGTGCGACCGTTAATGGAATACGGAACTACATGTTGGGATCCCTATAGAATATACCAGATAAATTCCTTAGAAAGAATCCAGTATAGGGCAGCTAAATTGGTTAAAGGTAAAAGAGAAGATGGAAACGATACGATAAAAGAACTTAAATGGGAAACTTTGGAAAACAGACGTAAGAAAACTAGAATAACATCATTGTATAGAGCATATCTAGGTCAGAAAGCATGGGTAGACATAACGGCTCGGTTAGAAAAGCCAACGTACTATGGTAGGAACGATCATGATTTTAAAATCAAATGTAGGAAACAGAAAACGGATGTAGGTAAATTCTCATTTTTAAATAGAACTATAAATGATTGGAATGACCTATCTGCAGCGGTGTTTGAGGGCTGTCCTTCCTTAAGGAGATTCAAGAATAATTTAAAAAGTTGTATATAAAGTGAAAATTAAAATTAAGGTGACATTCAACATTTAATTTTTTTAAGGTGACATGTATTTATCTAGGCTGACGAGTTTACTTCCTAGATTTGAATTGTAAATTATTTAAAACTAGCGTGTAAGAGGGCCTTAGACTAGAAATGTTTAGTTTAAATGTAGTTCTGTTTATAAGTATGCATAAGGGTGTAATTATTTGACTTATTTGAACTGTTGTATCAGTGAAGCGAGGTGAGTCAGTGAAGTTATGGTTTTACAGTGCAGTGAACAGTTCCGATCAGTGATAATTTATAGCGTCAATGAAATGTGTCAGTGAAATGTGTTACAGAGTGTCAGTGAAATGTGTGCTAAAGTGTCAGTGAAATGCGTCATAGTGCCACTACAGGGAATGGGATGAGAGTAAAGTGAAAGACTATTGAAACTTATGTAGGGCCTATAGATAATTATGTAGGTTGTATTGTAAAATGAGGTATTTTATTTTATGTTTTATTATTATTGTGTTAAATTGTATTATGTATTATTATTGCATTGTGTGTAAAATTGTATATGTGTTGTAAAATTGTATTGTGTATTGTAAATTTTATTGTGTATTGGTTATCATTTTATTGTGTATTGTTAATATTGTATATACCACTGCCACCGGGTGCTTGCCCACTTGCAGTGTAAATAAATACATACATACATTTATTATATATTTACAAATGTACAAAGCTAATTACAAGGTATTTCATTGGATGACGCCATGCCGCTTCCAAGTCTCTCAAATTCACCCTCTCTGCCAGTCTTCACTAACTGCCTCAACTCCTTACCAACACTTTTTATGTTTCGTTATCGGTTTCCCGCCCGGGGTACCGACCACGCCATCCACCAGGTGAGATGGGCTTAAAAGTACTTTTGATTTTACGTACTTACAGATGTCGTCTTAATCAAACATCTCTTACATTTAATTTGATTCAGTGCATTATAGTGGTAAGTCGCCATAATGAGACTACGCGCAAGAAAAGAGTTCGAACAATGCGTGATATAATTTTAACCAATTAAAATGCATGCTTTGTCCTTCTGGACCAATGGGATTAGTCCAGCAATGATCTGAGGCGTAAGAATACTTTCATTGTAAGCAGTGATTTACACATGCCCGATAAGACTCTATACCGCTGGCTATGCATCTTAAGACCGTGTATTCCGCTGACACTGTTCCTGTTTCAAATTTAATACTCCACAAGAAATCATGCTACAGGGCGTTCTTAAGCCCTGGGGCATAACATAATTATACATTTTTTCTGCAAATATCTCCCTTATGTTAAACTATTTTTAGATTACTGATTTTGCTAAGTTTTATAATTCTACTAGTATTTTCACTCATCTCTTATCCTGATCGATGGCTGAAATAATTACTGCTCAAATAATTATCATTTGCATAAGCATTTGTTATATTAAATAATCACAGAAAAAACTGTTAGTACATGGATCAGGATTTGAAAATTAACTACACGAAACAGGCTTTTGACACACAGAGACCACATTCAGTAGAAATCAGAACTTCGCATTTGCTATGAGTATGGGTGACTGACATGAATGCACTTTGAAATTTTTTTTTAGTTGGTTATTTAAATACGCTGTATCACTACATGGTTATTTAGCGTCGATGTTGGTGATAGCGAGATGTTATTTGACGAGATGAGGCCGAGAATTCGCCATAGATTACCTGGCATTCATCTTACGGTTGGGGAAAACCTCAGAAAAACCCAACCAGGTAATCAGCCCAAGCGGGGCTCGAACCCCCCTGAGCGCAACTTCAGATCGCCAGGCAAGCACCTTAATCGACTGAGCCACGTCGGTAGCGCTATGAAGTTATAACGAAGAAATAATAACTAACTAGGCTATTTTAAAATCATTGGCTTGCATCTGCCCGTATGTTGTAACACTTTAAATTAGATCAGTAAATTTCTCGCAGTCTGATATTCGTCAGCACTTGTTTTTTAATCAATATTGTTATAGCAAAACAAACGTTACAATGGTATTGTTCTAGAATCTGTATTGGCACAGCCATCAAAGGTTAGACCAGGCATGCTAGGCGGGACAAATCTAGCCATCAAACGAGGTACAGCAGTGACGTAAGACCTCAGAATACTCTGCAGGCACACGCATAAAATATATTCTACGTCACTGTCGCACCTCGTATGAAGGCTAGAGGTGCCCCGGCTGGGCATGCCTGTGTTAGACGATTTACGACTTCCTCTTGATGTACTGATGAGTGATGATTAATAATACTGAACGAGCAATACAAGTACAGCTCTTGGCTTGGAAGCAAAGGAGGGAAGACAGCAACACTGCGCTAAAGCTGAAAATTTTCCAAGAGAATATATATATATATATATATATATATAGTGGAGATAATACAATTAAGTGGCATAGTGAGTAGGGGAAGTTAGGCAAATTTGGGCACCATAAGGCATTTTACTCTATATCTTGCACTTGCGTAATGATAACAGCTTGAAAACCTAAAGCATTTTAGAGTATACTCGTATATATTTTTAAAAATATATAACCCAGTCAAATGTTTAAATTATTCTTTTATGTTGCATATATACACATTTTACTAGAACCTTACAAGTGCCCATATTAACTGCACTAAGTATATTATGGGCACATATGTTGGTAAAATGGGCAGTATAGGAATTAAATATATTTTAAATTTTCAAGCATATATTTAATACAAAATACATACATTTAATTCTTTCTACATTAGCCATTCATAGAAAAAAGTTATTGGTGAAGTAACAGAACACTGAGCAAATGAAAAAATAGTAATATTTACGTAAACACTGAGACTACATTAAAATTGATTTAACACATTCAATGAGAAAGAAAGATTATGAAAAATACTTTAAGTAGTGACAACTGTGATTTCAAAAGATATAAATCTGTAAAAGACTAAGAAAAAAAGAAAAAGACGCCAAAATAATGTTCTAAATTTATTTCGTTAAGTCATCAAAGAAAAATGAATCACTATTCACATCAACACATTCTTCATTCTACCAAAAAGCTCACAATCCTTCACACTGTACTCAAGTTTCTCCATTTTGCTCACTATAAATATTTTCTTCACATCTAGGACAAATATGTGTTCGTATTTATGCGCTTTCAAGTTGCTGCTTTTCTAAATTTACTGGTTCTTGTTGCCACTCTTTTGGTAACTTCAAACAAATTAAAACAAAGAAAAATACTCTATCTTATGTAAGATAACAATCCATTTCTATAAACTAAATTTTGTATATAATTTGCAATATAATCAATACAATTATAGCAATGAACATAAGCAATAATTATTATTATACGACTGTCCTGGTATTGAGAAGGATGTTACAGAATCATTGAATGTTATTTTTTTAATTGGAATGAAAAGTTAGAATAAGTAGGACTTAGTAGGCCTATTTGACAATAATTTAGATAATTATGAGTATATGAGTAAATTTCAATTACATAATGACATTTACTTCTTAAAATTCCATTCTACAGAAAAATATGAATGAACGATTTTAAAAACTAGCATTCAATGCTTGTGCCCATAATACCGAGAATGACAGTGCCCATATTTACCTTAGTGTATTATTTCAACAAATGATCAATCTGTCCTGTGAGTACATGCTTCAGAACCTCCACCACATGGATTATTGTTGTTTAAATACACCATTCCCGTCTGTAAATTTTGTCGGTACTAATCACACAATCGTGGCTGTTATTCCTTAAGTAAATCATGTAAAAATTAACAATAGCACTATTTTTGCTATGCTCCAAAGTGTACTCACATATATAATTGTATTTGTAGTGTTCACGTGTCCAGCAGCGTCAACACCATTCACACTACGGTTTGCTGCCTTAATTCAGGTTTACCAATATACTATCTGATGCTTCTTAACTCACGAAGAATTAAGGTAACATGGGTATTGTCTTAAAAGTGCCCCAAAATGGAAAACAGGCTAAGTGACAAAGTAACTAATTGTCATAATGTAATGGTGATTAGGTGACATATTGAATACTTGACAGAGTGATTACCGATTAGTTGACATAGCGACTGGTTAACGTGGTAATTAAATGACAGTTATTGTTGATGAGTTGACTGGGTGACTGTGACTACATGACTATGCACGTAACTAGGCCTTTGAGTGACAAGGTAGGAAAGTCTGTGTTTGCCAATGTCTCTTAGTACAGATATCTTCCAGTGCGATTTCAAGTTTATTGGGTGTTACTGAATAAATTCGAGTAAGTGCATAATTGCACCAAATGATTGATTCACTGCCAGAGATGTTGCCATATTGAAGACGAAATAATCACTTTTTTACAGCACAACTGGAATTCTTTGCCACATTTCTTGGAAATGAATCACTACTTGGAATTATACTTCTTGCTCCAGGTATAATGTAAGGCCCGTTGGATGATCAGGTCATTTATGCTCTCAAACTATGAATGTTAAAAAAAAGTTTCCATTGCAGACAAAGGAGAAAGTTGCAATAAGGTACATATCAAGTTTTGTTGTGAGGGTCTATTTGAACGCGTGGTGTCGAGCTGTATTTCCAACTGCTGCACCTTTAAATGGCTTAATGCTGTTGAACAACAACCAACAGTACAAGACTGCAAAACCACTCAACATCTGTGATACCTCAGCGAGAAACTGGTTGTCCTTGCTTTCTTTGGTATATAAGTATCAATAGAGACTAGAGGAAAAATAATTCAAAATGTCAGAAATTGTGTTAATATTGTAATGGAGAATGAAAAGGAATAACTGTCTCTCTGGATAGCATTTGAAGCTTTTACGACATACTTGCTTTCGACTCGAAATTCACAGAATTGGATCTCGAACTCTGGCCTTTTGATAGGAGCTAATTTTTCACAGAAAGTGCATCAAGATCATCAATAGCATTAACGATACAGCAGAGCCCCGAGTTGACTTGATCGAGGAATACAATCAATTACACACCCAGGATGAACAACAATTTCTTCTGGAGTTTATCAGAGATCACCGGACGAGTTACCCAGGTTTTGCGAAAGGAATACTTGGCACAAACAAATTATTACATCACTGTGGGGTATTGTTAAGCGCATCATGTCAATGTAGCATGGAAATTACTAAATCTAATTTTTATATGCTTTGCAATGTATTGAACTTTGTTAAGATAAATAATACTTAATTCTTCAAACTTTTGTCGTAACACATAAATTTCATCTAAGTTTATCTCAATTTGGGCAATATTACTTTTAAAAATGTTGAAACAAGACAGGCTTGTCGCCTATTCAAAAGAACACTTTTGTTTATCTCCAACATCTGGACCAAACTAATATAATGTAAGATGATGTCAAAATTGGCCCCTCAGGAGACTTCTACTACAGATGTATTATGGGATCGAAGCAGGCCATAGAGACTATGTCCCTAATAGCTTTAATCTATTATATGTACTATATATATAGGTCTATACAGAATAATTACTTTATATTAAATATTTTACGTAATGTACCTCTCATAAATGTGGGAAATGCCTGATATTCGGTTGAGAAGCTTTTATCATCCAGTCTGCTGTCAAAAAATCTGAAAGTTAGAATTTATAAAACAGTTATATTACCGGTTGATCTTTATGGTTGTGAAACTTGGACTCTCACTTTGAGAGATGAACAGAGATTAAGGGTGTTTGAGAATAAGGTACTTAGGAAAATATTTGGGGCTAAGAGGGGTGAAGTTACAGGAGAATGGAGAAAGTTACACAACACAGAACTGCACACATTGTATTATTCACCTGACATAATTAGGAACATTAAATCCAAACGTTTGAGATGGGCAGGGCATGTAGGACGTATGGGTGAATCCAGAAATGCATATAGAATGTTAGTTGGGAGGCCGGAGGGAAGAAGAGCTTTGGGAAGGCCGAGACGTAGATGGGAAGATAATATTAAAATGGATTTGAGGGAGGTGGGATATGATGATAGAGACTGGATTAATCTTGCTCAGGATAGGGACCAATGGCGGGCTTATGTGAGGGCGGCATTGAACCTCCCTCCGGGTTCCTTAGAAGCCAGTAAGTAAGTAATGTACCGCTCGCAAAGGAAGAATTCATATGTACACAATGTTTCATAACTATCCATAGTAATGTTAAAAGAACAAATACTCTAAAATATTCGCTTATCATATGTACTCGTATGTATAAGCAGTCGAAAGGTTTCAATCACTGTGGCACTCATGCAGTCAGTAACCAACAGTAAGCGACAGTGTTTAGATATTTCCCTGCTGCTGCGGTCAAATATTTTTCTCTACTTGTGGAGTATACTATGATTTTATTTTAAACATCTCAGGAATTTATGATAGAATTGGATTCCGATGCAGGCAACATTAACGTAATATCGATGGGAATGTTTGATCGTGGAATAAATAGAGCATTCTTTATTGACAAATCGAATTTCTGCGGCAGATAGACCAGTGTGTTGTCCACAGAACCCAATCCACCTAAGGGAATCACAGAGGCCATTTGCTAAGTCACCATGTGTTTTAAGAAACTTCAGCTTAAAGTAAGGAGACATAAATGACGAAACATGTTCCAAAATCCTTTTATACACCTTAATGGAGATGATATTATTCACTTCATAAAATCTATAAAATTTAAGTACTAACGTTCAAGGTTACAAACTAAATGATTCCAGGTTTGAATTTCGTATGGGAAATGGATATTTGACTTTTCCACAGAGGTAAGTATATGTCCATTATCTAAGTCTATTCTTTATTGTCCTAAGCGGAGATCTTGCGACACGTAGACAAAATGACCAGGAAGTTTCTTGTTTGTGAATGCCTATTGCTCATTAAAATTTCTAACAGGATTGTGGATGAAATGAGTTCCATGGTCCAATCCTTGAAAAAGAGAAGTATTTAATTTTCATTACTGAATTAATTTTAATATGTTTACTGTAATGAATTAACTATCTGATTTTTTATGATATGGAAGTGAAACAAGCCAGGAACAAAAGTTAACACATTAAATTAAGATCAATTGGAAAAATAATAAATTTCAAATTTTTACACGTTAAAAATGTGAGAAATATTACCAACGAATATAAAGTAAACATTTCTGTAATTAAAGAAATTAATTAAAAAATTAATCGATAAAGTTGGAAGCAACGTACTAGTGACGTAGAATGTGCTAAAACATGTTTGCGAAAACTTATTAATGGAAGCCTTTAAGAGACAATTCCACACAACTATGGCTGTATTAATACAAAATGTCGTGCAAATCTCCTCAGAGCAAGTACCTTTATATTCAATATTCTGAATTCATTTCAAATGCAATAATGTAGGAAAAATTAAACAAGTGACAATTACTAATGCAAGATGGATGTCCAAAGAAAAGTGCAATGTGTCTTATGGCTGGCAAAATTTTAATCTCTTACTATGTATCGTGTCTTGTTATGCAATCCGAAAAATTGAATAAGGGAAGGAAAATGTGATGATTGATGAAACTGATCTTTAGAAAAGAAAGTCAAAATTATTGTTGTAGCTTTTGTGAATTAAAACCTTTGCAGGCATAAATGGCTTACAAAATCTTCAAAATATTTAAGACAATAATATTAGTACGTTTTCAGGAAAGATATTCCTGTTTACAATTATAATTTTACGATCTGAAATAATGGTATTCATTGAGAAACAGAGAAAATCGAATCTATTAATAAATATTAAGCTCTTATATTTCAGGAGGGAATTTTTACTTATATTCACAACTAACTATTGACTTTCCCAAGAAAGAATATTGACTGACTGGTTAATTCACTACTCAACAAATTTGAACTTTTTTTTCATAACATTAATAACAGAGGTTGATCTGAACTAATTTGCATGAGCTGAACACGAAAATGAAAGTGAAAAGTTCGTAATACGTCACGTTTTTGTGTTTTTAGATGTTTACTTGATATATTGAAAAATCAAGATTTTTGACATTTTTAAAATTACTTTGTTCTCATATTTTGTATCAAAATTTCCAAGGGCAGTTTAGATATGATAAAACTGATAGATCAATAACTGACCAGCTATTAACCACTCTTCGTGCAATAAAATAGAGATAGATAACAAATACATTAATTTTTTCTCTTATGAAAACTGGTGTCTTCCATTTTAAGAACAAAAAATAATCGCCCATCATCGCTGGATCCTATCTTCATTGATACCGTTCTTCCATTGTAGCAATGTCTTCCTGAAATCACTCTCCCCGCCCATCACTTACAGCCCCCAAGTTCACAGGAAGGAAGTCCAAATGTGAATGTAAGAAGTGAATCTTCAGTGACATATGGCAGCCCATATGTTTGTAGTTTCTTAGTAACGTCTCTTTTAATTGGCGATAATTTTCTGCCTTGTGATTCCCCAAAAACCCTTTGACGACAGTTGCAAAAGATTTCAACACTGGTAATTCCTTAGGGTTAAGTTTTAATTTTCAAAAATGCTGTTCTTCAAAAGTTTTCTTATTTGTGGGCCGACAAATATGCCTTTAATTCAGCACCACTAATTTTAGGGAACAGAGTCTCAGTATTGAAAGGCTTCTCCACTCTTATGTGGAGTTTTTACATAATTTTCCGTTAGCCCTAGTTTTGTATTTAGTGGAGGAAGAAGTACTTTTTTGCGTTAAACTGGCGGAGGATATTTAATATTATGCTCCCCAGGAATATAACCTTCTCTGATAGACTAGTTCTTCACCACATAATGTTGTGATATTGCTCGACTGTCCTACAAACATAAAAAAACAACATAACTTAGTAAACTCTCCCTGTAATCCAAGCAGCAAAGCTATTACTTTCGAATTCCCACAAATTGCCCAGTGATATTCATTATAATTTACTGCATCCAATATTAGTGACATGTTTTCATAAGATTCTTTCATATCGACTGAATGAGCCACTGAAATGGAAGGCTTTGTATTGCCATTTCACAAAAAACTGCATTTAGGCTTAGTTTTGATGAATCGATTAACTGTCTCCATTCTTCTGGATTATATTCAATATCTAATTCGTCCATCACTCAGTTCACATTTTTGCAGGCACAATTAGAATTTTCCATTGCAAAATAACTAGTCAGCTTATCATTTCGTTTTCTGAACACTGAAATCTTGGTATCTTTTGCTAATAAGTTCCATTCTTGTAATCTAGAACCTAATAATTCAGCTTGTTGCTTGGAAAGACCTAAATCCCTAACTAGGTCATTAAGTTCTGCCTGTCGTATCAGATGTGGTGTTTTATGATGTTCAGTAATGTAGATGGGATCAGCAGAAGTTGAAGGGTAGTCTGAAAATTCTGATAGTTCGTGTTCCTCTGGAATGATATAATCTTCCCCACTGGGAAGAGGAATAGGGACAGGAAGTTCAGGAGAATGTGGCATAGGTCTTATGGCTGATGGGAGATTAGGATACAGAATTTTATCTTAAGTTTTCCTGGAAAATCCCTTTTTTTTTTGGCAATTCAGAAGTAACAATCTTCCAGATGACTGGTAGGCTGTCGTCAAATCATTGGAACAGCAAAAGACATGTTATTTTTCACCCGCAACCACTCTGCTAACTTCACGTAATACCTTACACAACACATGTGTGGTGCCCAATTTTTGTCTTGTTCACCCACTTTACAGACAAAATACAAGTAATATGCCTTTTTTTTTTACAATGTCTGTAACTGATCGACGTTGTGATTTCAAAGTTCATTCCCCACAAACATAGCAGAAACTATTTGGAGAATTTTTACATGAACGACGATTGCGATCCATTTAACACCATTACAGCCTACCACTTCTACAATCAGAACTAATCGCTAAATTGTTCATTTCTTGTCTCACAATACAACAGCAACTCCTTTCCCTTAGTCAGTTATAGCTGAATGTGACTACCCTCCTTGTAGCTGCACAATAATGGTACTAAAACAATAAACCACCGCGACGGATAACAGTCATTTAACCCACAAAAGTGAAAGTATGTTTCAAATGGTACCTTAAAAGAAAGGAAATCATATATAATTATGTAAAAGATCTACGTCAAAGAAAAGAACCTGTTTCAAATTGTGTAGGTTTTAACACATTTTTATATGATTCGCTAACTAAAAATACAAGTTTCTAGAAAAAATGTGACATGTAGGCAGTTTTCCAATGCCATATTCGTAATCAGGGTACACAAATTGCATACAAATATTTACTTGCGTCCAAACCTTGTTGAGTATTCAATAATCTAAGAATCTTTAATAAATTACAGACTATGGTATTAACAGAGGTAGGTGCCTAAGAATATTGGGAAACAAAATACACTTGTAAAACAGGATATTAAGCAATTTCGTTCAATTAAAACAAATAGAACACTTTACAGTACATATTGACGCAATAATTGTTATTGTGACAGTTTTTGTTGGGAATTATTAGGTTAAATGAGTAAAATTTATGGAGTATTATTTCGCTTATTCACGATATACGAGTATTTTAGTAAAATAAGAGTATAAATTTAAAGGGACCACAAACGAAATGTATAAAATAATGAAAAAATTAACAGACTGTGCTGAGAAATTATTTTCTCAAATATCGATGTCGATTACATTTCTCTGTTAATAATAAAAGTTCTGTAATTAACGATTGTTTGCTCTATAGTATTTTCGGAATATGTATGATAAGACTTTGTGTTAAATTCTAACGTACCTTGTTTACATGTTTCGACCTTTTATGACCAGTTCTGAGGATGACCCATAAACGGTCGAAACATGTAAACAAGGTACGTTAGAATTTAACACAAGAAAGTCTTATCATACATATTTCGAAGTGATACAGTGTTAAAAGTTGTGTAATCAAGATGTATAGTATTTTATTAAAAAAAAATTCATTGGCATAAAATTAAATTAGTGTGTGTAAATATTTTTCATTCAACAAAATAAGAAGATACATTTGACTGAAATTTAATAAAATAATGACATTGTGTTTTTGCACAAAGTTAAGATTGTGAACGTTTTCTCGCTTTATATATATATATATATATATATCCGTCCGCCGACTTAGGTCTGTGGTAGTATATCTGCCTCCAGACTAGCCGGCCCGGATTCGATTCCCGGCGAGGTTAGAAATTTTTATATAAAATATCTATCTCGGGACTAGGAGAGATGGCGGTGCGCAACTTCTAATCATTAGATTGTGCACAAATATGCCTGGGTTAAATCCCAAATCTCTCCGCAGTGCATATGAAGAAAAGGCATATATCACTGTTGATAGTGTCGAGAATGGTGGCAATGCAGAAGCAAGCGGGCGTGCTGTATTTTGTCTTTGATTTATACTTGCAGCCTTTTACTCTGACGACAGTAAAAGGTAAATTTTACTAGTGACTAGGTCCATTTGCACACGAATTTTATTTACTTTCATAGAATTTGGGAGCACTAACCGTCAAGCGCAAACAAGTAATTTATCAAGTTTCACATTAAGCATGTTCGAGAGCTCTTACAGTCTTCTTAGGGAATATTAGACTCATTTTAAACCTGTATTTTATGTATTTATTTTGGCGACGTTAAGGCCATTATGCCTTCTCTTCCACTCAGGCAATTATGTAGCAATTCCATAATAGAAACTTTGGTTTAGTCCATGTAATTATAAGATGAAAAAACTAATTTCCTTCCTTAATATGCCTGTATTATGTAAACGAACAATAACAATATTTCGGGAAAAATAAAATTGTAATTTGTAGGTAATGGAGAATTTTCGAGTTTAGCCTATATCTGGAGTCAAAACATGCCAATTAGGCAGAATGTGAACAAACATTTTAATATTTATTATTCTTGGGAGAGTTTAATATAACAGCATAATACATTGTATAGTATATGAAAGTAAACAAGATGATTTTCTTGTGAAATTAGTTCTTCTAAAACTAGTCAAGAAACTGTGTCATGAGTATAACAGCGTTTGTTCAGTCAACTCTCCTAAGACAAGTCTGAACCTCGTAAGTGATACCAACAAGTCACCCTTATGAGGCAATTAAGCTAGAATATTATGGGTTAGGATGGCTAGTTCCTTCCCCCCTTCATTGCATACACTTCTGACTAGCTACACATTACACTAATCAGACCAAATCTTTATAGAAATTGTTCTTCCTTTGACAACCCTCACAGAAAACAGAATAAGTGGCGCCAAGATCACCAACGACCAGTTCTGAAGATGACCCATAAATAGGTCGAAACATGTAAACGAGGTACGTTGAAATTTAACACACTAAAGTCTTACCACACATATTCCGAAGTGATACAGTGTTAAAAGTAGTGTAATCAAGATGTATAATAATTATCGTGAAGTGAGATATACTCCCTAATAGTAGCCTATAATGTACAGCCAGAAACTCAATGAGAGTATAACGCTTAGCATTTAGGAATATTTCTCATATGATGTGGTGATTCTTTTCAGAAGGCAAAATATAAAACTAACACAGAGAACAGCATTTCAATTGAAATTAAAGAATGTTGAAAGTGTAGCCTATTACTGTATATTTGATTATTCTTCCATACCTATATGAATTAATTTAAAAACTTATCAACGTAGAATACACATCTGAGCTTTGTTTATTTCAAAGTGCAATAAATTTTATTTTTTTTTTAGGTATTCAGAAGATTAATATCCTTGAACATATTTGAATGTACTTTTTATCTCCGGTATGAAGTCGCATAAGTAGCAGAGAAAAGTTTCGTATGACTTGTAATATTTCACGCAACGAAGGCTTCTGTAGGAAATATTTTTATTGTAAGTACTGGTAACCTAGTACTGTTGGATTCGTTTGGAAAAACATAAAACTTTATCTCTACAAAAATTATATCAAGATTGATACGAAAGTTATATTAGTTCCAATATAATGGTAAAACACAGGAGTACCAAGCAAGTGATTCAGTGGCAAAACACTGGATTTGCATTCGGGAGGTCCTGGATTCAAATCCTAATAGTTTCCTCGATAATAAAACAACTAGGAATCCAGTTATTTAAAAGGTCTATTACACTTTTACTAAGTCATGTCATACTACTTTTGATTAAAAAAAAAACGGTACGGAACGACGTGTTTCAACCAATCATGGCTGCTTATCCTACAATTTTTATCACCTCCCTAGAATTTGTTTTTATTACCTCCCTAGCATTTGTTTTCATCACGTCCATTGCATTTGTTTCTGTTTGCCAACATTGTACTTTTAATAAAATTGTAGCTTTTAAAATGATTCATGTTTATTTCATCATCCTTAATTAAAATTGTCTATCATTTATCTTGATTATATTATTTGGGTTATGTTATAGCTTCTGCTGCATGAAATTATGGATAGTCACGTATCACAGATTAATATAACTGATAATTGAAGTGAAATGCAACCATTTTAATAAAGATGAAACTGAATCAACAAAGAAATTCTTCCTGACTAGTAATCTCCATAGAGTTCAACGAAAATTGTATAGTTGGCACACCTGAGAACAAGAGAACAGCTAATAACCCACTATTGCCATCTAAGGGAATATTTGTAATGATGAGATGGTGCAATCATATATTTGAAGACAGTTTATTATTCTCGTAAGTCAATTAATAGGGACCGGATTTTTATGTAATTACATATTATATTCCTTTCAACATAACCGTATATAAATAACAAATCTTTGCGAATCTTGTAATTACCATTAAGATATTAAAATTTGGTACTACATACTTTTACATATTTACTCCACATTATACAGGTTGTTTAAAAAGTACGGGGCATAATTTCAGGTATGTATTTCCCATATGTAGACAATCAAAATAGTTCATTACAACATGTGTCCGGAAATGCTTTATTTCCGAGTTATGGCCTTCACAACATTGAAATTCACCGGAAAGTTTTTCTTTCTGCAGGTCGTTACCGTCAAAGGAGACATTAAGAGGGCACTCTGACAGTTCATTCCGAGGCGAAGGTTACATTCAGTGTTGTGTAGGCGTTAGACTGTGCGACATGTATTCAAATCAAGAGCTGGCAGAGATATACTTCATGTACGGTAAGGCGGACGGCAATGCTGCGCTGGCTCGTCGTTTGTACCAGGAGAAGTACCCACAGCGACAATGTCCAGATCGGAAGACATTTGTACGTCTCCATTACCGTCTGTGCGAGTATGGAAAATTTAACTCTCCTGGTTTGGGAAGGGGACGACCAAGATGTACAACTCCAGAAGTACAGGAGGAGATTCTGGAGGCTGTGAACATGACTTATTCTATCAGCACTCGAAGGGTAGCGTTGCAAGTCAATGTTCCTCATACGACTGTCTGGAGACTGTTGAAAGAGTATCAATTGTATCCTTATCATTTGCAACGTGTACAGGCCCTGTCACCAGCAGATTACCCTGCACGAGTTAGGTTCTGTCAGTGGTTCTTGCAGCAGTGTGGTGTAAATCCGAACTTTCCTGCCTTGGTATTATTTACAGATGAAGCACAGTTCACACGAGATGGCATAACAAATTTCCACAATCAGCATGTATGGGCGTATGAAAACCCACGTGCAACTGTTCCATCTCATCACCAGATGCGGTTCTCCCTCAACATGTGGGCCGGTATCATTGGTGATCGATTAGTTGGACCCCATGTACTTGTAAACTGACTTACGGGACAGGCGTACACAAACTTCCTGGAAAACACCATACCTCATGTTTTAGAAGACACTTCACTGATCAATCGTCAACACATTCACTTCTTACATGATGGCGCTCCTGCACACTTCAGTCGTACGGCTCGCCGGTACGTGGATCGAAGGTTTCCTGATCGATGGGTAGGTAGAGGTGGCCCAATTGCTTGGCCTCCACGCTCACCTGATCTGAACCCTCTCGATTTCTACTTGTGAGGCCATTTAAAATCATTGGTTTATTCGTCTGCGGTGCCTGATTTGGAATCCCTTCGGAATCGAATTGTGGCATGTTCTGAGGACATACGCAATACTCCTGGAGTTTGGGATCGTGTTCGCAGGTCAATGAGACATCGATGTGAGGTCTGTATTCAAGCAGGAGGTGGACATTTTGAACATCTTCTGTAATGACAACGACCTGCGGAAAGAAAAACGTTCCGGTGAATTTCAATGTTGTGAAGGCCATAACTCGGAAATGAAGCATTTCCGGACACATGTTGTAATGAACTATTTTGATTGTCTACATGTGGGAAATAGATACCTGAAATTATGCCCCGTATTTTTAAACACCCTGTATATTATGGCTTTGTATTACATAAATCTACATATTTAGGGGTTTTATTCATTTTTACTTCTCTAAAAGGGAAAAAAACTTCTGAAGGGGATGTTTACAATTTGAAATACACAGATTTAAAAAGCCTTTTTGCTACCCAAGAAAGGATATATTTCGGGACGAAACATAACATTCTTAGTTCCAGAAAGTAACAGAGGCACTCACCCCATAGCGCCCACTGTAAATATGAGTGAACAAAAGGCAACCTTTCTCATACAAATACATTGTAAAAATCACTCAGAAAGTAGCGTTGCCTTCATGCGGTGGAGTGAGACGAGGACGACATGATATGTCTCGAACTATAATTGTTCTGCACACGTCTAACACGCCGTTCCCATGTAATTTGTAACCTTACCCACCCTCTTCCTAACCCGTGTCAAGTCTGACATAGGCGCAATAGTCAGTAAAATGGTTATTTTATTGCACTTAACAGCAATTGCAGAACATTAAAAATGTATAAAATATGTGACTATACATTTAAATCAATGAGCTGGAGGATCAATGTAGTTAGTAATTACTAATTATTATGAAATTAGGCCTAACTATTGCTTATCGCTGCTTTATGCGCAGTCTTACCTATCCTATACCTGCCAGATATTGATATTAAATATTTTCATGATTTCACATATTTTGGTACATATTCAGATCATTTTTCTTACATAAATATGTATATATTTCACACCTTGATATTACATAAAATTTCAGTCCCTATCAATTAATATTTTATTGTATTAGAGTACTTTATTTATTCTAATCTTTATATACTTTCTTCTAATCGTGTAATAGTCACGTAATTCTCAGTCGACTTTCGATTTTCTCTAGATAAATTAAAAACCTCTAGTGAGATTACTGTAGATAAATGCCGGATCATTTCAATATCCATTACAAAGATAATGTAAACAGTAGCGCAACGAACTCGGAGTTAAATTGATTATAAATGAAAATCTATAAAAGAAAAACAAGTTTTGTGTCATTATTTTTACCAACAAGAGAGCTTAGATTATCAGTTATCTCTTAGTAACGACTGAATTAACAAAGTATCGCATATTGCAAGGCAACGAGATAAACGTGTGTTGTATTTATAATTTTCAATTTCTCCTTGAATATAGTTTCCGGAAAGCTCGAATTACAAATCGATAATGTCATTTTTCTCTGATTGAGGTTCTGTCTGATAAAATAATGCTATCTATTATCAGGTCAGTACATCTCACTTGACGATATGTCAGAGGAAGAACAATAATTGTTTGTGTACATATGAAGTCTGATTAGTGTAATATGTACCTAGTCGGCGATGTACGCATGGAGGGGGAAACAAACTGGCCACTATACCCCATTATCTCCTGGCTTTGTTACCTCATAAGTGGTGTCTTGTTGGTATTACTTGTGAAGTTCAGACCTATCTTCGGGCTGTTGACTAAACAACAACGAAAACAATGTCATTTTGTCGCATATTTGAAAAAAGTGCATTTTCTACTATGCCACATACTGCTATCAGCTGGCCTGTTCTCGAATCTGAAACTGTTATGAGAACTGCTATGGAAGAAAGTCCGAAGAAGAGTTCAGACGACTTCCCGCATTCAATTCGCAATTTGTCAATATATTGTCATTCGTCTTCTCAGAGGAGACAGTTCGGTAAGGACAATTAATACCTTGACGTACTTTTATATAGTTTCATACCAAGAAAATAAATATCGGCATAGTGTTCCAGCAAGATGCGGCAACATCCTCATTGGGAAAAAATTGTCTGCTTCTACAGGGTCATCATTTTATTTTCACTAACATTTTTAATATTAACCTGGCTATACATTTGGATTAAGAGTTAAGAACCGGAAACACCGTTTGCTACCCCCTCCCAAGACTGGAGTTCGATGATACTGGCGTAATACAAACAAATCACTCTACTAGGTATAGGAGGGAAGAAAAGTAGTTCATCCATGTACGTAAACTAGGAAATATCGCAATTTTGAGTTTGATAATTTTCATTAGGTTTGTGTTTAATCAAAATACAGTACAGTATTAACAATAAGTGTTCTTACTCACGAACTGAGTTATTCATGCGAACGCATTCATTATGCAGTGTATATTATACTGTCTATAGCACATTAGCGTAGAATGTAGAGAATTAAGTTACATTGAAAAATATTCATAATATGGGTATTTAAACATATTTTTGAAAATGGTGGCCGTTCATTTCGACACAGGCTTCAGTTCTTTTGTGCATATTATCGCACTATAGACTATTACATCTAATTCCAATTACCAGTTTCGTCCTTCGTACTAGTAACTCATGTTGAAATAATTGTGTACCTTCTCTATAAAAGAGTAGGCCTACCTTACGTACTGTAAATTCAATCTTCACTTCTGCCCGACCAGCACAGATAAAATTACTCAGCCATGCTATCTAGTGTCCGTCCAGGTGGTTATTTCGAAGGATCGTAGAAAGGGGGGAAATCACGTGACAGTTAATTACTTAACGGGGCCCTTCTATTTAAGTTATTTTAAACAGTTGTATAATATTACGTTGACGTCCAGTTCCTTACAGAAATTAATGTTTTCAGAAAAGAGCTAAGACAACCCAGCCACTAGCCGTTACAATGGAGCGAGCAGAAGCAGGTGGGGGAAATCGGAATGCGACGTAGGCAAACGGACGACAGCACCTGTACGGAAATATGATTCAATATTGAAAGCTCTTTCGTCACTGGAAAACGCGAATATATTTCTGGGACGTACTATACTCACTAACTCAGTACTGGTTACTATATGCGGTCTTGGTTCTGTGTGGAGTTGGAACTTCCTTAGTAGAAGGAGTGGGAGTGAAGTACATTCAAAAACTCAGGTACAATAAAAATTGAAGTAAAAATAAAATGGTGACTCTGTATTAATCATTTGACATCAGCTAGTGTGGTTATGGAGGGTCTCCAATTTATCCCGACTTGACATTATCCAACTTTGTTTGCGGTTTTGTAAAGAATGATGCTTGCACACAGCGACCAAGAAATACTGATGATCTCAAGGAACATATTATCTCAGTTTTTGAAAGAAATAACTCTGTAATGCTAGATCACATTTAGAAGGAATTAACTACACGAAATTAATTGTTCTGGATTAATAATATTATAGCTTACTGAAAAATAAAGTGCAATATTTCTCATATTACGGAGATTTATTTAATGTCTTCCGAAATGGTTTACCTATAATACTTAACCCTTAACTTGGCAAAGCTTCATTTCTCACACTAGTTTATTAACTTTGTCGGACCGTAAAGAAAACAACTATCGCAATGTCCATATTTTTATGTCTTGTAAAATATTATAATATTGTGAAATTTTAATTTTCCTACCAATTTTTTTTCTATTGTTCTATTAAAATTATAGCATATAGCCCTGTTGTATCCTATAGGATACATTGTCAATTTAAGGGTTAATATGACATATCCCAATTTAAAATAATAGGCCTAAAGAACATCTCGACATACCGACAAAGAAGAAACCTCAGAAATAATAGACATGTGAATTTAGAGTATTTTAACTTGGATAAAACGTTTCCATTTGTATTAAAGTTTCCACCTCATATTTCAGTAAATGTGTTTTCAGAAATCACTCTGCACACAGAAATGTCAAATTGAGACTAAATATGGAACTCTGACTGCTGTGTGAGAAGGGCATTTTAACCTCAGTCTTTTGGAATAACACTTCATTAAGCTAGCCACACACTTTACCTTTTACCATTGTCGGAGTAAAAGGCTGCAAGTATAAATCAACGACAAAATACTGCACGTCCGCTTGCTTTCTGCATTGCCACCACTCTCGACACGGTCGAATTTAGTCCTGTCGACTTTGAAAGGAGCTATATTTCCCCACTAAAGGAGGGCGATTTGCTCTGTATGAATAAGGTGCGGATTTTTCATAAAGTTAAGTCACACTGGAAGTTTGAAAATTTGGTTGTTGTGATGACCATACGATAAGTATAGGTATTAATGTATTATTTAATGTATAGCTTTAGACACAAAAAATTACTGCATTCTTGTAGAATGAATTTGTTCTAGTCGTCTTCCTGCAACGCCTGGTTGACGCGACTAGTGAAACAAAGTTTATTTTGCACCTAATTTACACTTTGAATATATTGCTACATGTTAGTTATACGTACAGTATAACAATTGCTCTATAAACAGACAGAAAATCAACGAACAAACAAAACAATTGCACTATAAACAGACAAAAAATCAACGAACAAACAAAACAATTGCTCTATAAACAGAGAGAAAAGCAACGAACAAACAAAACAAAGGTAAAAAAGATCGCAGTCATGCATAAAAAATTCGTTAACGTGGAAACCTAAGCTCACACGAAATCACTGAAGTCTTCCGAAGGGAACTTAGTGTATAGCAGACAGTAATTTTTTGTCTGATCATACACGATCCCACCTGTTAAATTGTATCGCCATTTCTTAACCCACAGTAACAATGTGCTCATAGAAGAAATGTTTCGTATGTTAAAATAATTCAGAAACTCACGCTGTGCAGCGGAATGAAAGGTAACATTGCAGTCAGTTAAGTTCTATGTGCCGTTCGAGCAGGATGAGGCATCTCAGAACTGAACGAGTGTTTCTTTGTAAAGCGTATTGCAAATACGAATCCGCTCGCCATTCTCCATTTATTAAAATATAACCTGAAGACAGCCCCTGTCAAGGCGAGGAACTGAACTGTTAAAAGTTTTGAAACAGTATCGGTTTTAGACAAAAAGTGACAGGGAATCCATAGGATTCCTGTGTTTGCGTGAAAAGTTTGTGCTCTCGGTTGGGTGTTATTGTGATATTTACATTTTTAAGGAATTTATTCTTATTTAGAAAGGACTGTGATTAATTAAGATTTATATAAATGTAATGCAATCATTTATTTGTTGTTCTTTGAACGATTTTTTCCTTTTTATCATTAGTAAATATATATCGTACTTCTATGCAAGTAGGCCTATATGCAATGGAATTACTGTGTTTCATGTGAAGTGGTTTGTTCGAGATTCGTTAGTATTAGTCTATGACAATTTAAATAAGATATATGCAAGAAAGTAAGTCAACCCCCTAGCAACCATATTATCAGTGCAAAAATCTGATATTGTACTTTCTAATTTTGGATTTGAAATTGGACCATCCTTTGCACTTTTATAAACTCGTTTATTTGCCTGTTCAACTTGATCATTTCGCCTTTTTTGTCTATAATATGCACTCGTAGCCTAATCCTTCCTCGATTTCATGTTGCAACGTGACTATTATCTTGACTGTTACATTTACAAGCTTGATGGTGACGTTCATTTTAGAGATTAGTTCACTTTATTATTAATGCATACGAAATATATGAAAAGGATTATTGTTTACTCCCATAATCTGCTAACCCCAAATGGACTCGACCAACTGTTATAATGTGAAGTAACTCGTTTCAATTGCTGAACAAGTGATGTCAGAAGAGTATGACGTAGCCTCTTGCTATTGCAAAGAAGTAGTGTAACGTAACTTTCCGTTGTTAAACCAAGTGACATCAGATGCTGAAACCTCCGTAACGTTTTGTCCATGGATGGGCAACTCGTGTTCACAAAGTGCTAAAAAACCTTGAAAGAGAGAAAGACAGACGAAGCCAGCCGCAGCAGTTACAAGTTGTTTGTAGTTTCGCTGCAAAAGCAGTTCGCTGCCACGGTGCGCTCTGGCGGCTCATGTCTTATTTGAAATATAGTACGCGAGAATTTACAAATCTTCTTTATACATTAAAGATTATTCCTATGTTCTCAGAAAGGTAATAGTCTGTATTCGCAAACAATCACAAATTCAAGGAAGTATTTTTTACATGTCACGGCAGATGAAATAAACATACTTCTAAGCTCTTTCTGTACATTGAGACCTTTCACACTTCTTTCTTGTATTAAACTCTGACTCAAGCACATACAGTATATATGGAAGCAAAGAGTATATTTGGAAATGCTGACTTAGGCAGCATTACGAACAGTTCGATTCCTCATTTCGCTGGAATCTGAGTGGGGTGCTGTTCTGTAGAGTTATCAATTCAAGCTATAAACTTTCAGGATCTTCTATCGGCTGTAAGCCAAAAGGATTTCAGAAAAATCTCGATTCCTTGTCAATTGTCACTGTTTCTTCAAACTTACCAGTGAATTCTGCTGTAGGGCTTGAAGTAAGGTATTATATTTGATAAGAAGTTTTTCTTATCATTCTTCAAGATAGGTTATAGTCAAAGAAAGTGAAGTTGTCTATGTTCCACATGATACTGCCACATTTCAAATGTATCCATAATAGCTAGTCGATCATATGTCGTGCAATTCTGTAACTCGCACGCACAACGTGCGAACGATATTTGATATCAGTCTCACTTTGTTGATATCTCATTTTTACCTTTAGCTATTCTAAAGCAGATCTAGACAGTATTTCTTTACTAATACCTTCACTGTGTTTATTTGTAACATAAAATGTCATGCGTAAGAAAGTGTAATACGTATAACATAACACAAGCTTTACCTCCCTTCTTAAGGCGGCTTCACAATTGCCCGGGAATGGCAACTAGAACGAGAACGGAATCGAGAAAAATCTTGGAAGCTTTATTTTTTAATGTATGGATACACAATTGCTTTCTGGGAACGGTAGATCCTGGAATGAGAAACAAAACTTCACGAAGTTTTAACATTTCCATTCCCGGGATTCTTCTGCGCATGTCAAATCAGTCATTTATTCAATTCCGATTGTCGATTGTTCGTCGAGATTATCATGGCAGCTACGGAATTTGAAGAATTATTAATTTAGTATGTGCAAGAGAAAGAATTCTTATATGACAAGACAAATGTTCAATACAAAAATGTAAGAATAAAATAAAACGCTTAGTGTACAATCGCAGACATCCTGAATAGTGATGGTAAGTTGGCAATATTACAACATTTCTCTTCTGATTTTGTGAAACTGTACATTTCCTTTCATTTCATTTTATATGTTGATATTATTTATCTATGTTTATATAAAATGCATACACTCAACGTTTAATGTTAATTTGATGATAAATTAATTCTAGTTATATATTTTACTTTCGGAAAGGCGAGAAAATATTAATATATTGCATTATTTTTAGCCGAAACTGTTAAGAAGAAGTGGGACATCCTCAGGGATAGATTTATGAGAGCCTTGAGGGATTCTACAGCTATCCCCCTTTCTGGTTCTGGGGCTCAACAGAAGAAAAATAATTTCTCCCTTTCTATGTTATGGTTGGCACCTTACATTAGGAAGAGGAAGTAAGTATAAATATTTTTGGCACCCACTATTCTAGCTGAAAGCGAATTAAATTTAAGATTCTCGTATATATATATATATATATATATATATATATATATATATATATATATATATATATATCAGTATATATATATATATATATATCAGTACCCTATGTATAGTTCCAACTAAAATTCTGTTTGATGGCATTAATATTTTAATATTGATACCATGACCAATAAAACCTAACCTAAAACTTACATTATCAAAGGATCATGTAGATAGTCTTCTTTTCTACAAGGCCTACTAAATTATTACACATTACATTAAATTCCACTTTAAATTTTTTATACATGCATTTCTTATGGCATTATTAATTTCCTATGTACTATAGTTTGTGAACCGTAAGTAATGTCATTAATTCTAGTAGATTATTTCTTTAGTAAAGAGCAACAAAAAAGTCAAATACCTTGTTGCTGTGTTTAGAATAGTTTTCCAGAAAAATGTGCATTTCAAAATAAATGGTTTACGATTTTACGAGATTGTGCAACGCTGTGTAATCAGTGGGGAGTGCACATAAGCCTCTGTTGTTCTGAACAACCCCTTCACCTGGCTTGTTCTGAAGTTGAAGGTCACTGCCACGTACCTTGTTTTTAACTCATAAAAAATACAGCTGATGTTATACCTACTGTATGAGAATGAATACTGCTCACTTCATGTTAAACAAAATCTTGAAAAATTGGAAATAAATTCTACAACCTAATTTTAACGAAATATTCAGAGAATATAGTCAATAAGATAGGCTACGCTTATTTCAAAATAAATTTAAAACATTAAGAAATATTTCTACACTCCCATTCCAATTAAATAAGCTAAAGAACTAAAACAATAATGATGCTTAGTTCACATTATAAAAACAAGATTTTGAAACATTTAAGACTCCACAGGCAAAGATAAAAATACGATATTATGCTATTTTACATTAAACGAAAATAAATTAAAAATAATATTCATTTGTAAACTCTTTCAATTTAATTTTAATTATACTATCGGTGAACACAGGCAATACGAAAAGCTTATTTTTACGTTACACAAATCAACTTATTAAAAAAAACTCAATTTGTTATACGCAAGCATTTTCTTCTGGCAATTAGAAATTATAGTTCCCTCGCACTTTCATTTTAAAGTAATAACTGGTGAACTTATACAACAAATCAAATTTCCCGAGACGTCTTTAAAATCAATCGTATGTGATATGTGTACATTTTTCATTTCTCAACCGTCGTCTCGAACACTCCACCTGTTCAGGTACCTGGCCTACGACAACATATATTTGCCTCTCTGCAGGCAGTATAATAACCTTCACAACGTTCTCACACTGCACTACGTATAAAAATTACTTCTCAGAAAGAAAACATACATTTGTTCGGATAAGAATTTCTGCACATTCAGAGGACAAACTAAAATTATTTCAGTCATTTATGACCATGATACACTGCTCTCTTAAATTGACTGAGCATATAGGGAATTAATTCAGTAGCTTTCACAAAATATGCTACGAAATGATTCATATAAAATATTTTTTTTCTCGAAAAGGAAGCTAAAAAAGGAGCAAAATGTATCAAACGTTTTTGTTTGAAATATCTCAAAGAATAACCCCTGAAATTAATGACATTGCTTATGGTTCATTCTGTGTATAACTATAGTATATTTTATATATTTATATATATATATATATATACACTCATACATACAGAGTGAACCGTCAGTAAGTAATATCATTAATCGAAAGTGTTAGTTATTGATTTGATTTGATTTTGAGTGTACAGACATACCCTGTAGTAACATCTATAATGTACATCTTGCACTTTGGGAGGTATTTCAGATTCTGGCATTTGTTCATTTCCAGATAGATTTGATAGATCAGAGAGGGTGTAACCAATTGCCCAACAACAAGGAAGGACTGTAATTTAAAAATATCAAGATACTTAAAAGAGAATCACAATAAAGGAGAAAAAATGTTCAATGCACAAAAGAAATAAAAAAGAATGCTATTTCTCCACATTTTTAGAGTTCTGACTTCTGAGCTGCATTTAGGCCTATATGATCTAAACAATGTTGGAAATATTAATGACAGTATCTTTACAATCTATAGCTCAATTCCAATTTGAAGCAGATAATATTTTATTACTATCTGAAAAGATAAGTTGGCTTAAATATTATGTGTTCATTCTGATTTTCCTTTTAAAAATGTTTTCCTAATATACAATCTGGTTTCTATTCATTATTAATTGCTGAATTCATTAGAAATTACAATGAGAAATTAACAATCTTTTTCAAGTGTCTGTTAAACAATTTACAATTTATTACAATTGAAAATCTAAATTATTAAATGCCACTCAAATTACAATTAATTAATCTTCATTGTTAACTGATAATTGTATTAAACTTTTCCCAACACATGCTGGATTACATTATTATTGTACTCAAGAAATTCACTGAAATTTTTATAATCTTATGTATATTTTACTGATAATATGTCTGTAACTTATGACGTTGTTGTTTGCTTAGAATGACTTCAACTGTAAGCTCACTAGATGTCACCCCGAGCACAAGTGTTGAGGCTACATCAGAAGCAATACACCTTTCCGATGATGCCAGTACGAGTACAGAATCACCAGCTCCCATGCAGGAAAGTTCCTTAGGTGGAAGTTTCGCCCTAAGAGAGCCAACCTGCACGATACCCTCTCTAAAGTTGTTGATTCTTTTACGTCTTTTGTGGCAACGAGGGAATATTCAGGACCAAGTGACCTCAATTTCATGAAATCTGTACTTGAAGACATGAAAATGATCCCACACAAAGATAAATTTAAATTTAAGAAGGAGATGTTGGACCTGTTAGAAAAATATATTCCATAAACTGAGACAAGTTATTTTAGATGTTGGTATAAGAGTATTCATAAATTTAAAAAAATAACAATTTTCTGTAATATTTTATTGGATACTTATAAATAATCAAATACTCTGTGTTCCTATTTTTGTGTTCAATAAATACTTTCCATAATGCAATTGAAATATAGTAACATTGACATACTTCTATCTCCCATTGTTTACATATCTATGTTGGTAGGATATTGCTCCAGCATCTGAAACCAAATAATCCGCTAAATTATCCCGTAATTTATCAATTGCCTGAGCACCAATATTAGATCCCATTCGACCAACTGATCTGAAATTTGTGTCATTTCTTGTGATTTCTCTCCAGTTTCCCAAATTTTGAGATGGGTGCTGGCTGCAAGCTTCTGTTCTCAAATAGTTATGTAAACATAATGTGGCTTTAATTATTGATTCTGCAGTCTTCACTGAACATAACAATGGTTGTCTGTAAACTCTCCATCTACTTGCGAGTATACCGAAACTGTTTTCGATATTTCTCCTAGCCCTAGACAGTCTAAAATTAAAAATATTTTTTTTCTCTCCTAAATATTTACCAGGATAAGGTCGCATAATATACTGCTTTAGAGGAAAAGCCTCATCTGCTACAAAGAAATATGGCATTAAAATATTACTGCCTGGTAGAGTGCGAGGTTCGGGTAGTTCTGCAGATCCATTCTCCAATTTTTTTCCTATTTTACTCCTTCTAAATACACCACCATCGCTTTCAGCGCCATATGCTCCAATGTCAGCTCAGATAAACTTATAGTCTGCATCGCAGCATGCCATTAATATTAAACTGAAAGTGTGTTTATAATTGTAATATATACTGCCGGATCTTAAAGGGCACTGGATTTGGACATGTTTTCCATCAATGGCACCTAGAGTATTGGGAAAGTCCAACCTCTCTAGGAAACGTTCACTTATATTACACCACTCTTCTTTGGTGGGAAACGGAAAATATAAAGGATAAAGTACTTCCCATAAGACATCACAGGTTTCAGCGACCACTTTCGAAACGGTAGACTGCCCAACCCTGAATTCCCAACTCAGATTTAAAAATGAACCACCATGAGCCAGATACTTTAGGGTCATCGCCAATCGAAATTCTGGGCTCAAGCATTCTCGCCTACTCCTCTTGAGTAGCTTGTGTTTCACTAATGATAATATTTTTTCGAAATGCTGGGGTTCCATTCTTGTATAGGCTATTTGTAAAACGCCTCATGATCATGTACCTTTATATATTTGAATATATTCACAAATGCTCCACGCTCATTTCTTTGTTGGTTCATTGGTCGAATCCACCATCTGAAAATAGGGAATACAATGTAACGAACATCATGATGTCGACTAGATAGTAGCACATAACCTTATTAAGAAACCCAGTGCAATGAAGTTCTCATTTTCCACTTTCATAAGTATTAAATTTGTGTAATACATTAAATGTCTTTTTATTTTACTATAGGGAGTAATATTTACCTTCTTTTAGTGCTCTGAGCGACTAAAACACACATTAAAATAAGTACAAAATATGTGACTAACTCGTCGTCGTCCATCTTGAAACATTAGAATAACGCAGACGCTTCAGCTTTCCGTTCAGTTGTGAATATTAGTATTCCCGTTCTCGTTTCTCGGCTTTCCCTTCTCGTTCTAGTTGCCATTCCCGGGCAATTGTGAAGCCGCCTTTAATAAAAAGAATCTTTCTCTTTTGACTCATCACTAAAGGGAAATGATCTGGGAATTATATTGTTTTTCACTTAAAACGAATCGCCACTCACTGCAGACGCGAGCAAACTTGCGTCTTGCAAGAACCGCATACAGAACTACAGCTGGCACAGAGTCCGTTCTACCTGCACTGAGGTTGTGTTCACATTTTGAGAGCACGAGTTGCCCACCCATAGCTTTGTCCATCCGATCCTCGAGCATAAATTTTGCACGTTAAGAATCGCAAATGCAGATGGACATTACATAGAGAAGGTGGAAACTGTGAAGGTATCCATCAAATATTTTGTTATGCACCTTATTCTCGAGCATAATTAAACTCTGTTCCTCTCTCAATATTTTAATGTTAATTATTTTTAAATAGATTTAACAAAAAATTGAATTGTGTGGTTTCGTAACAAGCTCTTTTTACGGTATATTATTCTTCAAATACTCTATTTCAAAATGGAAATATTTCACTTCAGGTCTATTTTTATGAATATAGCTAAGTAGAGCTACACAACATTAATTTTCATTCGTAATTTTCTGTCCAAGGCCAGTCTTTCACTGCAAACTCAGCATTCTCCAGTTTTTCCTATTTCCTGCCTTCCTCTTAGTCTCCGAATACGATCTACATACATAACAGTTTCTTCAATTCGTTAACTTCTTATACGTACTTTTGTTCAAAAAGAGAAAGTGCATCATCATTCCTTTACTTTTCGCATAATTATCATCCACCAGCAGCAACATCATGTCTATCAGTATCATCCCCATCATCACTACTACCACCAATACCATATCACGAATTAGAACAATTTAACTATTTTTTCTAGAAATGGATGATCAAATTAACGAGAAATCTAAAATGTTCTGTTACAATTCCATGCACAGTCAAATTTTGTACAAGTTATCCAGGCATTGTTCTGCCCTTAAGCACGATGCATCAGCCAATGGGGAGTGACAAATAGGTGACGATTTTCTATAACGGATTGTTTCGTAAGAAAATTCAGTCGTCTTGCTTAAATATTTTATCACAAATAAAGCAATTAATTAATAGAAAACAATGAAGTGAAATAAAATTTGTCGTGACATACGTCATGACAATTGAGGTGTATAGTTCCAAAAGTCGACATCTGCCATTTTTATGAAAAATGAGTTGCGATCGTTTCTTTTATCTTTGGGTTGAAATGCATTGGAAAAACATTTGTATATCCTCCAAAACCCGAAATTACATATATAAATCAAATAATAAAATATGGTGTTTTTTCCAAAACCCGACATATTTTGCTATGGTGTTGTTCCAAAACTCGACATAATCAGTTTATTCCAAAGTCCGACGTTTACACTTGCGTTGCGTGAACTATGAAGGCTAGTATCATACCAAAAGTCGACATATTTTCACAGGACAAAGAAAGTGTGTGATTTCTTTATAGCACTGATGTTTGGTTTTAGAATCTAATAATTCTTCAGTGCGCGCGATTTACTCATAGGAAAATCAACAATGTTACCTGTTTAAGGATAAAATTATACTACATTATCGTGGTACATCATAGCTGTGCTGATTGTTGCAACGCATTGACGTATTTGAGAGCCTTGTATAAATAACATTTTTCATGGAATCTCACATAGAAGTTTCGCCTTCAGAGCCAGGCCGTGGAAGGAGGAGAGTTCGTGATACAAAGAACTGGACGAAACACACAAAACAGACAGAGAGGTGAGTGTCAGGTCTGAAGATCATACTAAGCTTTCTAACTATTATGTTTCTACGTTGATTTTTCGATGTTAGGCTATGTTTGTTCGACAGTTGTTGTATTGGTTATAGGTACTCTGCCAGAAGCCCTCCCAGAACTCCGACCAGCAACCACAAAGCAGGAGCATTCCAATGCAGTCTCCTAAGTCGGCGTGATATCAACCACTTTCACAAAGTATTTTACAGCGTCCCTAAGAAGTTGGTCCAAGATGCATTCATACTGAAGTACACAGCAGCTGATTATCCTCGAACACAGAAGAAAAACACTTCAGGTAACAAAAAAACGTCTCCATTAAATATTTTGTTAAGAAAGCAGTGAGACATCCAGGAATTGGAGCAGGTCGTGTTTTACCAGTTTGTCGACAAACTTTCTTAGGAATACTGCAGATCTCGAAGGATCGTGTGGGAGTTATATGTAAACGACATTTAGAAACTGGACTTCCACCAGTAGAAAAAAGAGGAGCAGATACACGTAGCAATAAATATGAAATTAAAAGATCGGCCATGAAAAACTTTATTGAACAGTTAGGTAATGTGAGTGAGGTGCATTATTGTAGAGGTCAGGTTAAAGGTCGCCAGTATCTGCAATGTAATTTAAATATCAGTAAGCTTTGGAGAATGTTTAACGAATCTGTTTCACCTGATCTCAGGGTGAAAAAGGCTTACTTCCGAAATTATTTTTGTACTAATTACAATATTGGCTTTGGATGTCCATCAACTGATGCTTGCTCCACGTGTTTGATGTTGAAAGAAAAATTGAAACACTCGAATACTCCCCGAGAAAAAGTGGAAGTGATGACTAAGTTAAGAGTTCATAAGTTAAGAGCCCAAGCTTTCTATGACATTTTGCGAAAAGAGGAACCTAATGAGTTGATTCTTAGTTATGATTGTCAGAAAAATTTAGCACTGCCAAAAATTCCTGATCAGGCAGCTTACTACTCCCGGCAACTTTACATGTATAATTTTACTATCTGCGCTGGGACATCTCGTGATCACCAAACCAAAGACAATACTTTCATATACGTATGGTTAGAATCAAGTCGACCTAAGGGATCCAATGAAATAGCGTCAGCGCTTTACGACAGATTAAACAAATTTGATCTGTCGGCTATAAATAAACTTAAGCTTGTTGCCGACGGCTGTGCAGGCCAAAATAAAAACAGTACAATAATTGGCATGCTATCTTATTGGTTGAAGGATGAATCACCACAAACTATTGAAGAAGTTGAATTGGTCTTTTCAGTTGTGGGTCATTCTTTTATCCCACCGGATAGAATTTTTGGTAGAATTTAGAAGGAGACAAAGAAGCTGGACACCATTATTAAACCAGAAGATTACTGTAATATCTTTAACAACAATGGCACAGTAAACAAATTAGGTATGGAATGTCCAGTTTATGACTGGAAAACTAATATACAAACTGTTTTCAAACCACCAAGTGGCTGGCATTTCAAACTAAAATTCTGCAAGAGAATCAAAATAAAGAAATAAAAAATTGGAGCTGTGATAAGTGGTGAACAAAACTACAAAAGTGACGTAAATTTGTACAAAGGAATTTTGAAAAGGGGGAAAACGTGCTCTGCAATGAGAAAATCACAATTGCCCATAAATACATGCAAAATCAAAAAAGAAAAACTAAATGATGTTAACAAATTACTTCAAAAACATTTTGGAGATAATTGGAGAGAGATGGAAGCCTTGGAATACTACAAGAATACTATAGACCGTATTTATGATGAGGGTGAAGATGAAGAAAATGACTGTATCTGTGAACCACAGGGACAAGACGATTTGAGGATTTAAAATGTACACTTAAAGAAAGTTCAAGATATTATTCAGATGCTTTGTTGTACTTAAACGAGTAGGACTATTTTCTGTTATATTACATGGGATCAATAAAATTAATAGTTATTTAGTATAAAATGTAGATTATTTATAAAATAATATGTTTATAAGTTCCAAAACCCGACATACACATTATTGTTAGTTTCAAAATCCGACATAAATTTATTGTTAGTTCCAAATCCGACATAAATTGATTGTTAGTTCCAAAATCCGATATATACAATAGTTAGTTCCAAACCACGACATATCCAAATTTAATAACCTAATAACTCTTAAAATAATACATACTTTTAGTTCAAACATGTAATTTAATTATTACATTAACTATTAATAACAATTATATAAACCACTTGCATTTCTCAACACTGGAAACGGTGAAAAGAGTTTTTTGACTTTTTCTCAAAACCGTTTAGAAGGCTGATGTCGGGTTTTGGAACTATACACCTCAATTTACCGGTATTTTTCTGAAATGAAATTTAAGAAAAATGAGCATAACTGGCCCCATGAAATGAACTCCGAGCTTTGCAACTATGATGGAAGTACATTCAAGCACTACAAGGATTATTCTTCACAGTTGTATTAGGTATCTATTTTACCGTTTTACAAGCCTATGAATATATAGAAGCACCTTTCACCATTGCAGACTCCGTTTATGGCTGTACATTCTTTAAACTAGCGCGTGTTCGGCAGTAGACAATAGCCAGAACACAGGAGAATGTTTCAAAGAGTACGTTACTCTTGGGAGAAACCACTCCTGAGCTGATGCCTATTGTATTTCAGATATTCAGTATATTTTTCGTGATTCCATGAATAGACAAATTAGTCGCGAGACTGTTGACGCCCCAGTCTCACGACAGTCAATTTCCAAGAAGTCGGGTCACGTAACAAACTCATTACATATCCACGCGCTTTATATTCATGCCTCCAAATATCAATGTTTGACATGTCAAAAATACGTGATTAAAGTGATTATGTATTTCGAGGAAGAAGCACATTTTGTAGTCAATGTTCTTTAGATTACTCTGAATTAAAATACATTGCTTCGTAGTACAATGATTCAGGTTAGAAATTATTTCAATTTCATTGTTTTTGATCTGAAGATTCACACTTTCAAAGTTAATAAGATATGGGACAGGATTCCAAGTTAAGAAGATAGGAAGCGATATTCTGAAGTGTGTAATTCAAGCGAATTTAAATTTAAAGACTTCAGGCGATTTGAATGTCTAGTGTTGTAGTGACCTACCCAGCTGTTCTTGCGAAGCGCTACAGTATGTGCAGTCACGTGCACTCACGAGCAAAAACATCAATGTTGGCATTGGAAAGCATTCGGGTGATCTGCTTCACACAACGCTTAGGCCTATATGCATCGAAGAGTGGTCTTGCACAAAAAGCACGAGTTGGTCACCAGTGGTGTGGTGGTAGTTCACTATTTTCATAAGAGCAAGAATGAAGCTTCCATGTATTCATTGCTTAAAAAATAGTCTTTATAGTGCGCAAGTATGGAAAGAAATACAATAATTCTTTTGAAGTGTAATGACTCAATATTCAGGATAAGCCTATGTAATATGTAAATGTTCTCGCAACTCAGATAAAATAATATAGGACTAATTGTTAAAACAAAGATAATTAGAAGAATTATAACTTGAAGTAAATGATCGTATTCACAGAAAGAAATGCGTTAAAATTAATTATGCATGTGTTCTCTCTCACTGAAAAGGAAAGAAAAGTTAATCAGGTTCGATTAAATTACATCTACAGTAGAGGAACATGTTCTTTAGTAAATCAAATTGTATTGTTTTATTTTAAAAATAAGGTTTCACTTAAATCATACGGATGTATTAAATTATTTTAACAGTAGAGTTTATTTTACGAGGTAAAGACAATTACTTTATAAAGGATCCATTTATTTACAATTTAATTGTACGTACATTTTTTCCTTCTCATTGTAAGAGAAAAGTGTATTATCATGTTGTTTATACTAGGCCTAATTTCATAATTTTGAGGAAATTACATATTTTTAATATTTGCAACGGTATGTTTCTGTCTGCTTAGTGCTTACTGTTTTCTTTTTTAACCTCTGAGTAAGAGCAGTAGTAATATTTCAATTATCGACGCTTTCGACTGTAGAAGTAATTCAGCATCCAAATTCAATACCGGCGAGAAAAGTCTTCCCGCATCAGGACATGGTTCTTTTACGGGGCTCCCAGCTTTGATTCTCTTCAGGAGAAGTCATGTTAAGGATATTATCGCCCTTTAAAATCCAGCTCATTTGACAGCGGTTTAACGTCGGATGCAAGATACCCGTATGTTCATTAGATCGTGTGGTCTGTTTCTACGAATCTCATTCTTTATCCATCCATCGTCTGTTATCTCAGAAATATCTACACGAAATATGTTAATATTCAGCATGATATAAGCAACTCATTGCTTCAGAACACTGTGGTAAGTTAGTAATATTATTGTAAATGACAGTTGTGTATTACTTCTTCATTTCACTAATAAATCTAAGCGATTGTTATACAGAAATAAGGGATTACATAGGAGAAGCTAACAAGATTTTAGCATGACTTGGCGATATGCGTGAGATTTTGCAGGCAGAAGATTGTTTCTACTATTTCCAGTCTATTAGATAAACAATATTTGCCATAGGCTATGAAAAGATTAATTTCCACTACGATGATCGTAGGAGGATGGTCGAGAGAATTTCGTAATAGTGTATTATGAAACAAGCTATGTTATACGTTATCCCACGAATCAATTTTTAGGGAACGAGCGAAGTGGGTTTCCTAATTTTGACGAGTTCAATAACTGTATAGGCCTAACACTATAAACGTGTTTCATACGTTATTCTTTGTAGGGTAGCATTATAAAACAATTAATAAATAACATCAGATTTGAAATAATGTGTAGTTTGATATCATGGTTTGTGAAGAAAGACGTTGCTATGACAACAATGATGTAGGCCTATTAAATATTGTAGCAAGGCAAATCGTTTTATAATAAGTTTGTTACATCAAGAAATTCAGAACGCGTTGGACTATTTTTTTAATTTTACCTTCCCAGTCTCGAAGCATTACAACTTCAACCTCAGAGTAACCCATCTGAGCATACGTCAGCAGTTCGGAATTCCCAGTTCCTGCTCTTAATCGAGGACCAATTTCACTCTCTCCGAACGAGTTCCAACTGGAACAGGAAACTGGGAGTTCAGAATCGGTTCAAGTGTTGTTGGAATGCACAATGAGATACTGCGCATGAGCAGGCAGTTCGGAATCGATTCTGATTCGTGCTGGAACAAATCTGTTGTTAACTTTATGGTACAAGTTATGCCGTCATAATAGAAGCCATGACGTTTAAATATATATTATCATTACCAGCCAAAAGTCGAAGGAACTTACGAAATCATTAACTATGGGTAGCATTCATGTCTTATCTTTAATCATCATGTTGAGAGATGATCCTGCACATTTCTTCAATACCGATCTCTTGGAGGTTAGGAACACACTCCTACAAACACAATACTTTTTATAGCTGCTTGATTAATGTTCATTCCTCCCATATGGCTGTGTGGATATCGCTTGTGTTTCCCAACTATGGATCCGTGTTTCGATTTCCGGCGTGAATAGAGATTTGTCTTTTCTCTTGTACTCGTCTACTTGTCCTGTGACGTCTTCATTTTGGCCCTGCATCGTGGTGCTGACGACACGGTCAGGGTGGAGTGCAATGTGAGATAGTTTGGTGTTGTAGTATAGAGCAATATCTTTTGTGCGAGATCGTGCGTATTTGCTTGGTTTCCGCACAAAACCAATCCGCGGAAAGTCTAAAATTCCACATTCAGTATTCCCAACCTAACACACATAACAATTTCCCTCCTCTTACCGCTTAAGTGACATATTGATTTTACTGCTTTAGGCTTTTAACATATTATTTTTATAGACGTTCAATATAGTAATAATTATAAATTAGAAACTTACCACTGCAATTTCACCTAAATTGCACTGTTAATTATTGTTTTTAAATATTTGAAAAAATTAAGTAAACTCTACAACTCCACTGCATTCGTGATGCAAGTAACATTAAGGAAGCCGTGAAAAAATCAACAAGATTCCAGACTCATCATAGACTGGGGGAAAAAGACAGACGTATATCACGGCCTGCTGGAGTATAGTAAACACAGAAAACATTATAAAGCAATTATGTTGAAGATAGATATTTTTGTTTTGCAAATTTGCCGTCATTGAACACAAACCAAGATGGAGATTTCATTGCAACTAATTAGAAATTCCTCTTTCAGGTATGTAATAAACGATCTTCGCACAAAATAATGTACGATACACGAGCGGTATGTTTTCTTTCAATTCTCGGAAATTTAAAAAGCTCAACTACGTTTCGCTTTTTCAAACTTTTCCTCGAACATGAAAACTTCAACATACCGCTCTTTTAACGCATATTACTATTTCTGTACTGCATTTATTTGTGTCGATAAATAGACAGAAATTGAAACATTAGTGTCGTACCCAAATTACAGCCTATTAATCTTTAATACTTTCAGAGTATCGCAAAGAATTTTGTGTGTGTGCGTGCTTGCGTGAGTGTAGGATCCCCTATGTATTAATTGGATTACGTGAAAAACAGTATTATTTGAACAGGACTTTTGTAATACTAATTTCTTCAGTGCAAATTCAGTCACTCATAACAAAGATTTTAAAACTAGTTAGTGTCGAGCCTTAACCTAGTCTAAAGTCACAATATAAAATCACGAGTTTTTTTTATAAATAATAAATTTTATCAAAGCCCATTTTAATTCAGTAACATTTCTTTATGTCTTAATCCATTTATATGAATACAATGTATTTATCTAGGGCATAGACATTAATTCGTATTTCACAGTGCATCATTTCTCATATCAGAAAAAAGAATATAACATGAGCCTGTCGCATTTAAGCACTCTTAAATGCCACCGACCTGGCCCGGGTTCGAACCCGCAACCTTGGACATAGAAAGCCAGCGCTATACCAACTCGTCAACCAGGAGGTCAACTACCTCCATGGATATATCAAGCATGGTAGCTGGTGACTCAGCAGCGGAACCCACTCCCCTCCCGACGGGAGAAGGGGTCTACACCTCAGACCGTAGAGGAGACAGGAGGGATGGTTTACACCTCAGACCGTTTGAAAGGGGGAATGTGGGGAGGCTGTTGGGGTGGAATGGTATACGGTCTTGGAGGGATGGCGGGATTGGTAGTAAGGTTGTTAGCGGTCACGCGTGGGTGCGGTCGGTGGGCTTGCAACTCATCCCAGGGACGCATAATAGACTTCAGGTCGCGGTGCACAGGGATGTTCCCTTCCCGGTCTCACAAAGAAAAAGAACGCAACGAATCAAAGAAAAGAAAAAATAAAAGAGCAGGAGGATAGAAAGTAAATTTCTTATTCTACTAGAAATGTCGAGTATTCGGGAACATGTTTTACGAAATGTTGGCTTAAAAGTTTTTAAACCTTTCTACGTAACTTACTAACTTACAACCTGGCGCAGTGAAGTACTGGCAGCACCTTATATTTTATCATTATACGAATTGTGAGTAAGGAATGTCATTCTACAACGAACATATTTGCACGGGAATGCATGTGTTAGACGACATTGAAATCGAAACATTGACTCAGAGTCATTCGAAAGTACCATTTCCAAATATTTAGCCACATTTAAGAAAACGTAGCTCATTTGTAGAGGGTGATATATTACCTCTTTTGCCTGTGCGTTATATACACAAACTAATATTTTTTTGTCTTCTTTAAACTGATCGCTTTCACGATGCTCTGAGTCCTGAGAGTAGCTACAGTATACTATACCACACTTCATACATGATTATGATATAAGATGTATGTGCAGACCCCCGAAGTATAGTATAATATATCTGCATTTATACCCTAACTGTAACCTGCTGAATTTTTTCAGCATTTTTCATCAGTGACTTTTTTTGAAGTGTAGAATTGTATTGAACTTAAAATATAAAACAACGACTGTCTCAGGACTCAGTAGAGTAAGTAATTAGAATCACATTGAAGGCACTATTCAATTTTAATATTTGTATCATTACCCTGTTTAGAATGTAGGTTTTTTTAATACAAAACACGAATGGTTATATTATGTGATTTTGTGTTAGAAATTAACATTATTTAATTCCTATCTTATATATAAAAGTCAATGTCGCTATGTATGTACGTATGTATGTATGTATGTATGTATGTATGTATGTATGTATGTATGTACTCTATACAAATCTATACGCTTTGACCGATATTTGCCAAAGTTTGTACATTTAACTTTCGTAACCAGGAGAAGAACATAGGCTACATTAAAACTGTGCAAATGGACGTTAAATTAATTAAAAATATAAAAAATAAAATTAAATAGATCAAATATTCATGTATAATATTAAAATTCAAAATATTCTACAGTCAATTATTCTTTATTATTGTCTGTTGTATTCAACATCGACTTTCACGAGGCCATGGAAATTATATCACGACATTAAATTACGTTGTTGTTACATCATGAAGGCTACAACTAGATAATTCCTGCAATAAATATCGTTACTCAGGCCAGAAACGTATTATGAATTTCTCAATGTAGTTGTACATAGTGAGCAGACTGTGTTTTATCCAACTGAATTCTTGAATTCTTTCAAACCACAAGGATTGCTACCATATAATTTAATACTTAATATTGAATCACCAATAGTACTACTGTGAAATACTGACCCACCAAAATTATGCAATGAAACAAGAATTGGTGTGAAAAAACTCATTCAGAATGTAGTAATAGAAGTGACAATATTAACTGGCAAAACGAAAGATCTTTTTATCCACGCATTCTTATGATACCCACTAACATGCGTTTCGATTTTAAGTAACACCAATTTCAGTGCTACTAGCATTTGGTCATATTAAAATTAAGCTCAAGGACAGTCGCTCAAAGTTGCAGAAATTAACTTCAAAACTCCGTATTTTCACATTCTCAACTATATTTTATACAAAGAAGTGGGGGGAGAAATTTACACACATAAAAAAGAAATCCAATGATACTTTTGTCATATTGCTAATGTAGTATGTGAATGTACGTAAGCCGACTGAAAATAACACTGTCAGGTCAGATAGTAAAAATAAAAATAATAATCATACGTCTCTCAAAATATTGTTGTTCATGTCCGAAAATGTGTTACTGCGAAATTCTAATTGTATAATCACGTTGTCAATGTAGTATGTTATACGTTGTGGAAATAATCTCTTAATTTATAAAAACAACCGGTATACGTCTCTCAGAATATTAGTCTCTACGTTAAAAAATGACTTATTGCGAGTTTATATTGTATCTGTATTCCGTGTATGAAATAAGAATTAATGTAGGCCTAATATGGTCTGAATTTGTGAGATATAGTTTCTCAAGTCATATTAAAAAAATAGGCATGCAGAAGTCAAGGAGTAAAAAATCTTCCAATATAAATAAAATGATATATGTATACATTGATTCTTTGGTACGACCGAAAAGTCTAACAACCAGCTTAATTAAAAAAAAAAGAAGCAAAAAGAACAACTCGGCCAACGCCGGGTGCTTTCAGCTAGTAATTTATATAAATGAATTCAGATACGGCAACTTTTAAATGACTCTTACACTCTTACTACGTCATACTACTGTTGACCAATAAAACGGTACGAAAGGACGTATTTCAACCAATCATGGCTGCTTATCGCACAATTTTATCGCGTCCCTAGCATTTGTTTAATTTTATCGCGTCCCTAGCATTTGTTTCTTTGTTTGCCAACATTTGAAACTGCGCTAGTCTGTACGTCAGAAATATATATAAAATTACAAACCACTCCAGTCGATGCACAGCAGTTTCAAATATGACTCGCATTGGCATTCAAGAATTAATAAAAATCACTGATCATACCTATGCATCTTCTGAAATCCGATTTACAAATAAATGAAGAGCACCATTCGGAAATCCTGAATAAGTTGAATACACCATGTAGGCCTAAATCAACGAGTTCCACTTCTATTATGCACACGTCCAATATAACATCAATTGAACCACCGACCACATTCAAATTTGAAAATTGTACATTTAATAATTATTCCTTTTAAAATTATTCATTCGGAAATTCTGAATAAGTTGAATACACCATGTAGGCCTAAATCAACGAGTTCCACTTCTATTACGCACACGTCCAATATAACATCAATTGAACCACCAACCACATTCAAATTTGAAAATTGTACATTCAATAATTATTCCTTTTAAAATTATTCATGTTTATTTTTTATGTCATCGTCGTTAATTAAAACTTTTCTAACACTTGTGTATATTAGTTAGGTTATGTTATAGCTTCTGCTCCGAGAGGATAAAAAGAACTTCTGCTATATGATATTATGGATAGTCTCGTATCAGAGATTGTTTAATTTTAAGATTTATTGAATAGTAATCATTACAGTGTCTGTATAAAGACACTACTGCCATCTAGCATGCATCTAGCGTAATATTTGTAATGTTAAGATGGTACAATAATACATTTGAAGACAGTTATATTTTCGTAAGTCAATTAATATTTTATTGTATTGGAGTACTTCGTTACTTCTAATCTTTATATACTTTCTTGTAATCGTGTAATAGTCAATTAAATCCCACTCGAGTTTTGATTTTCTCTAGATAAATCAAAACGTCTAGTGAGATTACTGTTGATAAAACGCCTTTTGTATGCAATGTATAAAACTGTAGTTAGTTTTATTTCAGGGTGCACTACTATAATTTAATTTATTTAAGTCTTTTTTAACAGTAGGTCAAGGAAATGACGTGTAAATAGGAACGTGATTGGTTGAATGTTAAAGGACTGAATTATTGTAACATACGTAGAAATATGAGATATGATGACTCTTTTAAACCCAGGTAATTTCTACACATTTCCCCATATCTGGAGGAGTGGTCCGAAGGCTAGCATCGCAATCTGAGGCTTGATTTGCTTTAGCATTCCTGTTCAAATTGTTGTGCATGAAAAGACGATTTCCATACGTATGAAATATAATTCATATTATAGAATTTATTTGATATTTAAAACATATTTCATACTAGTAAAATAAGTTACGAGTAACTATCTCCTCTACTGTTGATACGGCTACTAATCGTAACTTCGCAGGATTTACATAATTATTGCAGATTTTTTTAAGAATACCGATACCGTCAGTATACATATTTAAATGCAGTGATCAATTTTTGCCCCACCTTTATTATATATCAATTTACTGAACGCTTTTACTAGATTAAGACATTTCGTATCTCGATTCGTATTAGAATCAGTAACTAAATTACATTTTTGATGGCACATCATTTCTAGTACTTCGACAGCTCTTGTGATAAAATTTTGCTTCATAATCACTTATCACTGGCTGCATTATCACTCGGTAATTACTCACTGTTAAGAAAATATAAGACAATTGATTATATCGTAAGAAAAGTCAGTGTCCTTGCAAAATTCTTGATGATTATTAAATTTATACACGCTTTAACATCTATGGTCATATCGCGTGTGTAAGTATATCAGTAGACTGTTGACTACTATCGATTTTCTGTTTCTATTGTTGTGTGTTATAGATGACTTGTGTTCATGTAACTGATTTAAATTCTGTTTTTTTTTATCTTTATAATATTGGTGTTAAGGCGGTGATGAATTATGGTATGTAAATTTCCAATCCGGTGCCTTTGAGACTGAGGGAAACCATGAAAACCTCCCGTAAGTTAGGCCGACCATCGGATTTCTACAAGGAACCTCCCTAATGCGAGTCGCAAACGTTGCCGTCTGAGCCACCACGCTCGGTCACTTTGGATTTGCGACAAAAACATAATTTAGGAAAACATTATTTAAGTTAGGATACAATTCATTACGATTTAAAGGTTTCCACTTCAGTCACAGTTGCAACAGTTACTAGAATGCGCAATAACTTATATAAGACTACTCATTATTTGTCAAACTTTTTAACCCATTAACTGCCAAATTAATTTGTTTCGTGTAAATAAGGTGAAATTTTAGAAAAAAAATATATATATATAGGCTGAAAACCTTTCCTGCGGATTTGTCAGTTTGTAAATTAGCCAAGCATCCACAATGCTCATTTACAACATTGCACTGAAAACTGTCCAATACCATTTTTGCCACTTATAGAGACATTATACTTACAAACCAGCCAATCACGTTTATCGACTCCACGTCTATTCGATCCGTATGTAAAAATGTTCATGCGGAACGTAATGAATTCTGAGAACAGCACAACTGTTAAAAGAAACCGACTAAATGCGGCGGTAAACTTGACATTGAAGTTAACTGACATTGAGTCTAAATATAACTATATTTGAAGCACAAAAGCGGTTCCACCATTCTCATTGAAGTAGGGAAACTTTTAAAAATATACTCGATTCTTTAACTGATTATTTAACGACGCTGTATAGACTACTTGGTTATTTAGCGTCGATATAATTGGTGATGGTATATATATATATATATATTTATTTATTTATTTTCGAATAAGTCCCGCGCTATAGTTCAGAATACCGCGTAAGTAGTGTCGTTATTGCATTATTGAATTATTTATTTTTGGTGCCGAGAACTTCTTTTTTATGTGCGAGTATTTATTAAATACAGTCTTCGTATATAAATAATTACGCGGTATTCTGAAGTGTAGCACGGGACTCATTCGAAATCTTTCATTAAATTCATACAATGATACGAACGTGTTATTAATTGTTGGCCGGAAAATTTTACGTATACGTCTTTGTTTGATTAGGCCTAAATTCAATATATTCGTCTGAGTCATTAGAACTAATTAATAATATCAAAACTGCTTTAGTTTAATTCTTAGTATTACCCAGTTACTCAAACATTAATTTAATAAATATATCGTAGTTATTCAGAATTTGTTGCAATATCAAACTTTACACATCTCAGAGCTAATGTAGAATATGTGCTAACTTTAAAAGTAAAGTTTACACGTTTGTAAAATGACCCTTCATTGTGAAACAGAATGCTTGTAAAGTGCGCAAAATTTAATTTGTAAAGATTTGATTTCCTTTGTAAAGTTCGATATTACAAACGAAGATTTTGAAACAGAATTTACTATTTACAAGCAAAGTTTACAATTTACAAAGATTGTAAACATTGTGAAACAGGCCGGGTAGATTATCCAAAAGCGTTTATTCTAATGTCAGGAATGTTCAAATATCCTTCTATAAAGTAATTTTTCTATGCATAAAATTGTTTTAAAACATCTGTTTATAAAATGAATAAATAATTCTTGCATAGAATGAGAACCAAATGAAGTTAAACTAGAAGTCTCTTTGGGACATGGGAGTAAAGCACGGCAGTCGATTTCAGTACATTTGGTTATAATATTGCAAGTGCTCGCAACAAGGAAAATGGTAGAGACTTCTATAATAATTACTGTTTAATTTATAAAATTATAACATTTTATTTGGCACAAAGGAATGATAAAAGGTCATAATTGTGTCCAATTGTCTCAAGAATGATATTACTTTATCATGGCACTAGGATAGGCGAAGTATTCTCTCTAGTTGCTCCTCAAAGAAAGATACTGGAGAATATACACACGTTTTTATGTTGCAAATACATTATAATTATCTAATTAAAGAACAATTTGAAGGCGAGATATTGCTATAGGCAGCATGAGTTTTCATTTCGTTTTTGTTAAGAAGATTCTAGTTAAAACGTTCAAAAGAAAAATGTAAACAGTGTTGCCAAGTTATGTTAAAAAATGAAGAATGAAGGAAAAGGTCAAATATGAAATCTCTCTCAATCAAAGTTATTCAAATGAATGAATACTATGTTTTCATTTTTATGTGCTAAATTAAACAGGCAGGAAAACCTATAAAAATACGTAATAACAAACAAATTATTAAGTTACAGTAAACTTACTAGATTTTTCCAAATGTCTGCCACGCATTATCTTCTAATGTTATGTTTCATAGTAATTATTATTAGGTAAATTGTGTAATCTGTATATATAATTTCATCTGTTAAGCAAAATTTTGAGAAATGATTCATTTTCATTTCGTTTTTGTTAGAAAGATTCTAATTAAAACGTTCAAAAGAAAAATGTAAACAATGTTGCCAAGTTATGTTAAAAAATGAATAATCAAGGAAAAGATCAAATATGAAATCTCTCTCAATCAAAGTTATCCAAATGAATGAATACAATGTCTTGATTTTTATGTTTTATGATATATTTTTTAAATGATTAGGCTAACTATATAACCATTTCCCTATTTTTGTAGTAATTCCCAGACAACGTATTTCACTAGACGAATGTGAATGTTTTTTACAGTTATTGTACAGAAATATTAGTACACATCTTAGTCCTGCCAGTTCACTTATACGCCACTCCAAACTGCTCTTACATTTGAGACTCTGACACTTCTCAATAATAGCTATTTCCATTCATCACCCTAATGCGGATTCGGGAAAATGTCCGGGAATCGTCCTCTGATTAAAGTTCTGGCTGATATGTACATCTATTATCAGGCAGTACATCTCATTTGACGATGTGTCAAAGAAAGAACACTTGTTTGTATGCATCTGAAGTCTGATTAGTGTAATGTGTAGCTAGTCGGCGATGTATGCAATGGAGGTGGAAAAGAACTAGTCACCCTACCCCATTATCTCTTGGCCTAGTTGCCTCATAAATGGTGCCTTCTTGGTATCACTTGTGAGGTTCAGACCTGTCTTCGGACAGTCGACTAAA
Source organism: Periplaneta americana (assembly GCF_040183065.1). Lineage (NCBI taxonomy): Eukaryota > Metazoa > Arthropoda > Insecta > Blattodea > Blattidae > Periplaneta > Periplaneta americana. Next base: position 103,763,477 of record NC_091124.1, read on the forward strand.
CAACAACAACCTTAATATGAAAAGGTAATCACTTGCAACATGTTTGCAAAATTTTTCATATAAGTATGAGACGAATGAAAATACGGGAAAATAAGCTTCTTTTTCCTTACGATCTTTATTCCATATCGTACACCAATACTGTCTTTTTCTAAATCTGAGGTAGATGGGTATGTATGTAGGTAGGTACGCACAGACAGGCGGATAGTATATTAGGGAAAGTGGATCGGAAGACAAACAGGCAACATGATATGCAGATATTTAAGACCGCTTTGACTACTTTAACTGTCAGAAATTTCGCCGACTGTCAAAAATAGGAAGTTTAATGAACACCTTTAAGTCAGTCTCCATTCTGGAAAACTACCGAAGCTTTTCTAATGATCCGTATGTGTAATGATACTTTCACACATTGGAAATTAAAATCATTATTACTATACTTCGTGGAACTGCCTCGAGAATCGTAAGGTTTACTACGCACGCGGTATAGACTGTAGGAGAAGGGGCCGTGTAACGTATGGAGTATGCCTCTGATGTAAACACTAAGTAGTATACTGCGGTTACAATAAAACCTGTATCCTGCATTCAAGAAATATAATGAATGACCATTGAAATGGGTAATGTCTAAACATGTAAATACACAATTATTTTGTAATGAGATATATTAACTCTTAAAATTTAATGTAATATACTCACATCATCCTTGAATATGTGCATTGCAGATAAGAGTTACATACATTTTGAGCGACTGCAAAGTGAACCTCCTCCGTTGATCACTCAAACAGTTATTATATTGGGAAAATGTACGTTCAATATCACACGATGTAATACATAAATATATTTGAAGAACGGAAATTCGCTATTTTTGAGTACACCAACTTCAGACGTCTTGTCGTGACCTGATGGTACATCATTTATAATACGAAGTTGTGAATAGGCAGAATTTTTAGCAATAATGTTTCTCAACTTACATTTCATTTTTCCTGAAATTAGTGAATTGTTATTTTGGATAACGGTTTGTGATACTTTATACACTATATCAAGGGCTTTTGAGAATAATAGTTTAGACGATTCTAACAGGGTGATACTTTTGGACACGATTTTGAAATTAGAATCAATGAACAGAATATCTTGCAATAGCTATTCAGAAGGCAATGATTTTGCAGCTGCAACAGCGGAACTGTCTGTGCTATCCAATGCATCAAATACCTCCATTATTTTGTCGTAATGTTCTGCATAATAATTAACAGCATCCAACCACGTTTTCCAAAGGGTCAAAACTGGCTGCGGGGGTAAGAGTATTCCAGGGGCAATTATTTGGAACAGCAACACTCTTATTGTAATATGTTTGATTGAATTCTTGTCTGCACTGAACATATCGACCGTCCCAAATACTAACATTGTAACTCAATTTTTTATGGTTTTCAGTTATGCTAGTTAATATGGTCTTAAATTGTTTCGTTTTATTCCAGTACTATCACTGTAGCTCTCTAAACCTTCCCAATCGTATGTAAACTCTTATTGTTACTATCTGTATACACTGATTTACACGATCATTTTAAAACTTCATTTGCCTCTCCTGAAAAATGGGAGAAAGTGAGTTACAATGTTAATACTTGTGAGGGTCGATGTGTTAAGCTTTGACTATTCTAACCACAGTAATAGAAAAACAAGTGCTTACATAGGTATACATCAGCTGTAGCTGCTCTATCTATTTGGACCGGTCACAACTCTTAACATGAACTGCTTATACTACGAGACCGGGCGGTCGCTCACCTCTTCTATACTACCGTACATCGGCAACCTGATAGCATGCTGCGTGTGGTAATTGAACGAAGTCTAATTATTACATATTACAAGCTGACGTATACATACTACAACTTCAACTACTTTCACAAAAATGTCCACTGCTGCTGTTCTTGGTAACATTAAGTTCATTCGAATTTAATTACGCTTGTTATGGTTCAGATCAATAAAATTATGAAACATGTGATGAAAGTTTAATGAAAGCCATCCGAATATTTGCAGGAATGTAATATTCCGTCGTGTGGCAATAAATAATAAGTATATCTCAATTAATTTGTGTTATAATTATAAAACAATGCCTGATGACTGAACGATCATAGTCGTATCATATCAGGGCATTTCTTGACAATAAGCTGATTGGTTTAGTTTCAAACGAGAATGTACTATTCGAACAGATAAATCTAAGTACCCTGGATTTATCACCACTTGGACCATAGCGATAACTACTAACTAAGAATGGGATTTAATGTTAGGTGAGAAAACAATTGACATTTCGGATGTTCCTAACATTCGGTCTCGCACATCAGTGTATATTTCTTCTTTGCAACTTTCATGTTGTGAAATATGTCATGGCTATATGTCACAGTGTCTAGATTCCACATTCTTCTGGCATTACTGACACATTACTGCAGTTGTACAGATTGTCGAATACTTGCGAATAGTACGATACCTCAATATTCTGAGTTCATCTTAGATATTTTACCCTCGACTGGGTTGGCATCTTTTTCAATTCAGGCAATTTATATTCACAGATATATTCATAGACAATAGACGGATGAAGGTTCGCATGATATGGAGTCATGTTAAACCTCCCACCTGTAACATGTTTAAAACGGGTTGAATTAAATGTATATTTTAAAGTTTCAAATGATGGACATTCTAAATATAGTAATTTAACTAAGCTTCGTGAAAATATTATGGAATTAGAACAGAAAACTTAAGAATTGATCTCTGCTTTAGCGCTCTAAGCTGACAAACCTTACGTGATATCGTCGGTTTACAAGCAATACACATTAAATAAAAAATATTATAACTGAGAAAAAGCCGTTTAAAAGTTATTAATATAACTGGATACTAAAATTTTATTTTTAGTAAGTTGTTTCTATTTATGATTTTTTTTTTATTTTCCAATTCTAATTTCAAACAGATCCATTATAGCCTATACATCATATACGACTTTTTCTCAGAAGTAATATTTTTAAGTAATGTATATTAAATGATATTATTTTTTATTCCCGCAGAATTCTCCGTTATTAATTAATGTATTTTGCTTGTAAACCGACGATATATGTGTATTATATTATTATTTTTTATTCCCGCAGAATTCTCCGTTATTAATTAATGTATTTCGCTTGTAAACGGAAGATATGTAACTATTACTGAACATCATACGAAACAGTAGTAAATATCACAGCTGTCTTTATATGGATACGTATGACTTCCAAAAAGGGGGTGCTTGTATATTCATTAGAGATTATTGGTTAAATAGTAAAATTGATACACTTGCTACCTGTAGTGAAAAATATATTGCAATTTGCGAAGTTCAATTTGGAGGTAATATCAAATTGAATTAAGTGTATGTTCACAGGGCGCCAGTAGGAGATATTAAAAATTGTGGATATATCCAATGCTAGAATTATTAAGGAAAACATTTTACAAATCACATACGAAATTTGTGATCTGAGGTGACAAGAACATAAATTGCTTCTCAGAAAATTTTCTTAAATGTAAATTAAACTCACTTCTTAAAACTTATAATCTTAACCATACAATAAGTTTCCCAATCAGAATTCAAGCTAGAAGTAGTACAGCCATTGATATTTTTATAGATAAAAGTAGACTGGTTTCGTATTCCATAGAGTCATTAATCAGTGACCTGTCCAATCATGATGCACAAATCCTAAGGGCCGTATTCATAGACATTTTTAGCGCGGGTTTCCGGTGGATGATCAGCGTTTTTCGTATTCATAAACCAGTGTTAGCGATAGGATATGATTTGAATTCTGTACAAGTAACCAGTGGATAGCGGGGCTAGCTTCGTACGCTCGTAGCGCGAGCTGCGAAATGTCTATGAATAGCACCCTAAGTATTTACGTCACCGAAAAATTCCAAATCATCAATACAGAAATTGAAAAGAAGGATAATAAATGCTGAATCTAATCAATCACTTAAATTCATACCTGCAAAATGAATCTTGGGAAAATGTATATAATAGAGCTCAGTCCACAGCGAACAGAGGATCAGTCTACACGTGTGCGGAGGGAGCTCGACATCGCATAACAGTGTAATAAAGGCGAATATTGAAGAAAATAGCCAAGCAGTAGTAAACCTTGAAGCAAACATTCAAGAGATCTGCAAGAAGTTGGAAACTCTACAGAAGGAAAACGACCAAATGAAAAGTAAAGTGAAATATCTAGAAGAAGATCAGAGAAGAAAGTACTTAATATTTTTTTGGAATCGAGGAAAATAAGAAGGAACAGTCACTGGAAACTACGAGACTGTAATGAGAGTGTGCTGGGATTGGTTCAGGATTGATGTGAGTGATGGACAAATGAAAGAAGCATACAGAATCGGGAAAAATAGAAATAGATCTATGCTAGTTAAAATCTCAAGTATAATGGCAAAAGAAAAAATTTTTGCAAACGAAAGTACTTAAAAAACTCAAATATTAGACTGGAACATGATTTTGAATATGAAGTAAAATGTAGGAGAAGAATATTGATTTCTTTTATGAAGGCCGCAAGGAAAAATTTTCATTTCGCTAGATTATATGGAGACAAATTAAAGATAAATGGGGAGATGTTTGATGTGGAATTCTGTTTGGAAAATTTGAACCATACAAAGATAGGGACAATGAAAGAGGAAATACGGAACATTATAGTAAAACGTACGATAGGAGAACTATTTGAAAAATTAGAAGATGGAGAGGTCATCACAAGGAAAGAATAGCAAGCGATGAAATGAACCAGTCAGCGAGTCATATGAACCAGGAAGAGAGGCCAGCGACCAGAGTATTGCATAGCGCAGCAACAACAGCAGACGAGGATGTCAACAAGCGATTAAAGAAGAAACAAGAGACTTGCACTAAAATAATGATGATGGCATCAAGTAGACAAGGAGAACAGAATGACGGTATATAGGAGCTGAGAAGAGCAAAAAGAGTTCAGTGAATCCAGCTGGAAGAACAAATATGGGTCAGCAATTATAAAAGGAATCGAGAGGTGAAGAAGACACTAAGATAAGAAGTCAAGATTCTGCAAGAACTGCAAGGGATGAAGTAACATTAGCGACACCGAATAGAGATATGTCAATGGGAAGAAGTAAGGGACAGAAAAGTTATAGCTTAAGAGGTTGATGCATAAGTGACAAAACATAGGAAAGTGATAAAGTGATAGTAGTATGCATGAGTGACAAAACTTAAGAAAGTGATAGTAGTATGCATGAGTGACAAAAGTTAGGAAAGTGATAGTAGTATGCATGAGTGACAAAACTTAGGAAAGTGATAAAGTGAAAAGAGTGATAGTGACAGGAAAGGCGGTAAGGCAAGAGAATAATAATGAAAAAGGATAAGATACAAGTAAGAACCAGAAAGTGATAATAAGTAAGTAGTGATACAATAACGAAAGTGGGAATGGAAATTTAATGAAACTGTAGAAACTACTTCGTCTGAAAATATACAGATTAGATTAATGAGAATAAGTGTTTTTTTCTATTTTATTGGGTTATTTTACGACGCTGTATCAACATCTCAGGTTATTTAGCGTCTGAATGAAATTAAGGTGATAATGCCGAAAGTTACCCAGCATTTGCTCGTATTGGATTGAGGGAAACCCCCGGAAAAAACCTCAACCAGGTAACTTGCCCCGACCGGGGTTCGAACCCGGGCCACCTGGTTTCGCGGCTAGACGCGCTGACCGTTACTCCACAGCTGTGGACGGGGAATAAGTGGTCAGTGAACGTTAGTGATTCAAGTGAATAAATAAGTTAACAACTATAGTAGAGTTCAACAAATGTAAACAATGTTGGGAACAATTAATAAGATTTGAGAGAAGTGACTCTTTAGTTAAATGAGATTAGTAAGAATAAGATAGATAACTAGGAAAGGGAAGAGTAAATAGAAAAATAAGGGAGAGAAACAGAGATGAGTGACGTGATAGAAAAGTGATCAGGGTCATTTATATGTAATAGCCGGATGTAAAAAAAAAAAAACGTAAGCAGAATAAAATGTGCCAAGGGAGTGATGGGACTGTATGCAGAAATGCAAAGGGCCAACACGACCGATGTAAGCTGGTGGAATAAATATATCATATCATAATAGAACTGCCACTGAAGTTAATAGTAAATTTAATTTATTATAACATTTTCGAATTGATTCAATTAAAATTTTCCAGTCAAGGTTGTGAAAAACTACAAAAGCAAATACTTATGGATGAACCAAGAATTAAAAGCCCATATAAGATATATGCATCGTACTCTGAGACTAAAAGAAGGGGGGGGGGAATAGAGAAGATTGGAGAATGCTGGATTTTCAGTGCCCTTAGCAGAAAAATGTGGATGAGAATGAATGTATTAAAAAAAGGAATAGGCTATAGTATTTAAATATGCCCCACTGCAATATTTTATCAGAATTTATAAAAGAGGCAAAAAAATACATTTGAATAATAGGAAAATACAAAATTCAGGTAGTAAAATTAAAACTATTTGTATTATTATCAAATATATAACCAGACTATTTAGAGAATTGAAATATTTCTTCTATAGAAATTAACAATTATAAGTAGAGTATCCAAATTACGCTGTAAATAAATTATTTAACGACTTCTATATAAATTAATATCATGTACAACTTAAAAATTCCAAATTGTACAGAATGGTTCAATTGGTTATTTAACAGATATTAAACACTGAATTTACATGTGGAAAATTTATACGTAGGTAGGCCTATCACTGCGACAAAAACTATGTATAGAATAAAACATCTAATAACAAACATTTCTCTGGACGAAATAGAAATAAAGTTCTAAACTCTGCACTGAAATAATTTTTCCTTCTTTGAACTATTTATGCTATTTGTCAATGCAGTGTAGTATTTTCCCAGAAAGACTCAAATACTCAATACCTAGTTACAACAATACACAAAAAGGGAGAAAAATATATCATTTCTAATTATTAACCTAGGCCTATGTCATTATTAAAAATATTTTTAAAAGTATTTTAGAAAACTATGTGCATTAAATTAGACTAATATTTTGAATACAACAATATACATTAGCCTTGAGCAGTTTGAATTTTGGAAACAAAAATGGACAGAGAATGCAGATTTAAAAAGGTGGATAAAGTACTGAACTCTTGAAATTCGAAATTGAATGTTGGAGGGATGTTTTGTCATTTACCTAAATAATCACAAAATTACTAAGCATTTAGAAATATTGAACTTGAAGTTATTCATGGACTAATTTAGGTCCATTATTCTTTCACTTTTATAATAATAATAATAATAATAATTTAGCATCAACCATAAATTTTATAGTTTTTCATAGGTAATTTTATTTGCCTGTGACTAAAGTGCTATTATATCAATTAAACAAGACGATTATTTTATAAACACTCCCGGTTAAATCGAATCAATGAATGGTTTATAGGAAACAAGTTGGCACTAGATGTGGTTAAAAAATAGTGTAATCTAATTTAGTGCTCCAGATAGTGCCCATTTTCCCTACAATATTGGATTAATTGAAACTAGTCGCAAAAAACCTGTAAGTAGGAAGTTACTCGGTTTGGAAATGGATATTAATTTGAGCAATGGAAAACGTACATAGAAAATATTATTCGTGAATTAAGATCCGCCTGTTATGCATTGATATCCTTGTCTCACAATAGAGACATACACATATTTCAAATGGTATGCTTTACATAGGCCTACATGTATTCTATAGTAAAATATGCATTAATACTTTGGGGCAACTCATCTGAACCTAAATATATTTATGTTTTATAAAAGAAAGCTATAAGGATGACAGGTTTACACAAAAGGATACCATGTAAAAAGATTTTTGAAACTACATAAAAATTTATCTTTATTTGTGAGTACATTCTTTCAGAGATGTTTGATATTTAAAACCAAAATAGATTTGGTGTTAATCAAAACATTAATAATTTTAATACAAGAGACAAATCAGATCTCCATATACACTCTGTTAGTCTAGAGTGCTAAAAAATTTGTTGACTATTCATATATTGCAGTCTTCAATGCAACGCTCACTTTTCTTAAAGTTTTGAAAGACTGAATGAAAAGTTTCAGAAAAAGAACTAACAAAATGTTTGATATTCATACCTTCTGTTCAATTGACAAATTGTTTATGCTTTGACATTTTCAACATCTCAAAGCTACAATGATTATGTACCATCTGTGGAATTCAATAAATGAATTTAAAAAGCAATGCCTGTAAACAGGTCAAAGTTTCAACTTTAATAGTTATAGGATGTCATAGATGGGACAAATCAAAATAAGTACAGGGACATCATTTTATTTTTACTTCAATTTTTATTGTACCTGAGTTTTTGAATGTACTTCACTCCCACCCCTTCTACTAAGGAAGTTCCAACTCCACACAGAACCAAGACCGCAGATAGTAAGCAGTACTGAGTTACTGAGTATAGTACGTTCCAGAAATATGTTCGCGTTTTCCAGTGACGAAAGAGCTTTCAATATTGAATCATATTTTCGCACAGGTACTGTCCGTTTGCCTACGTCGCATCCCGATTTCCCCCACCTGCTTCTGCTCGCCCCTCTGTAATAGCTGGGCTGTCTTAGCTCTTTTCTGAAAACATTTTCTCTTAGGAATTGGACGTTTACGTAATATTATACAGCTGTTTAATTTAACTTAAATAAAAGGGCCTCGTTAAGTAATTAACTGTCACGTGATTTCCCCCCTTTCTACAATCCTGCGGCATAACCACTTGGACGGACAGTAGATACCATGTCTGAGTAATTTTATATTTTCGGGTCGGGCAGAAGTGAAGACGAAACTGGCAATTGGAATTAGATGCAATAGTCTATAGTGCGATAATATGCACAAAATAACTGAAGCCTGTATCGAAATGAACGGCCACCATTTTCAAAATTGTGTTCAAATATTCATATTATGATTATTTTTCAATTTAACTTTTCTCTCTATATTGTACGCTAATGTGCTGTAGACAGTATAATATACACTGCATAATGAATACGTTCGCATGGATAACTCACTTCGTGAGTAAAAACACTTATTCTTAATACAGTACTGTACTTTGATTAAAGAAAAACCTAATGAAAATTATCAAACTCAAAATCGCGATATTTCCTAGTTTACGTAAATGGATGAACTACTTTTCTTCCTTCCTATACCTAGTAGAGTGATTTGTGTTTTACGCCAGTATCATCGAACTCCAGTTTTGGAGGAGGGAGCAAGCGGTGTTTCCGGTTCTCTAAAGGTATAGACAGGTTGATATTAAAAATGTTAGTAAAAATAAAATGATGTCCCTGTATAAAAATTTAAGCTGTACTGCGTATAGACCTATTTATATATTTAACAATTGTCATTTAACTGCAAATAGAATCCGGTAATGAGAGCAAACTGCGGCTTTATTAACATTATTCGAAGGTAAATCAGCTTATCACAAAATTTTGCTCCCTTCACGACAGACATAGAATTTATAAAGTTCACACGTTAATCTGTGCACCAGATATGTAGGCCTATGTATGTATGTATGTATGTATGTATGTATGTATGTATGTATGTATGTATGTGCGTGTATGTGTGTATGTATGTACATACGTAAGTTATGTAATACGTATCCATATACATTAAGTACTTAGTATAATTTAACTAATTTCAAAATTGAAACGATTTTTCGAATGAATTAGATCCGGTAGGCCTATTTGTATCCGAGGCAATTTATTAATGACGTAATTTTTTAGTTCCTTGATTCTAAATCCAAAGTTACAGGTTTTGACATAAGAGTATAAATTTACTACTTCATTGCAAAACTATTATTTGTGCTAATTTTTCGGCAGTGCTTTGGTATTTTTAGTTTCAGATTTGAGCGACACAGTCATACGACTAATGAACATTGGAACTTGTTACTGATTCAGTAATGCTGTAAGGCAGTGGTCGTCAGCACTCGCTGAAATGTGCAAAGGGTAAGCGTAGCCGTCCCGTGTGTCCCGTCTTGCAGCAGGAAGAGGTACTGTGTTCTCCGCGGGTAAAGGACGCTAGCCCCAGGATGCTCTGAGATTACGACCGCTGCTATAAGTTTGAAATTGTATCAGTGAAATGGTTGAATTCTTGGAACAAAATTATTTTAGTGATTTATATATTACATAATTAACTACATTCCAGACTCAATATCCAGGCAAGGTAATCTCGCATATCTGCCATGAAGACACGTGAGGGAGCGGAGAACATTAGATCTAAGCTTAAGCTTAATATTGCATTATAGCCTATTCAACGCAGGCTATGAAAAGTTGAGCTTCGAAGGAGAATTAAGCGCCTTAATTTTATATTAACTAGTTAGCATATAATTTCCTTAAACGATAGAAAAACCACCAGAATTGTCCGATGCTGAGAAGGAATCATCAATTTGAGACGATGTCCGGTAAAATTGTCATATTAAAAAGTTTTATAGATTTATCCTTGGGCAGTAACTGTGATAGAGTTAGCATGGAAAATTCACTTTATAGAAGAAGTGAAATGTTACGTTGTGATGCTCTTGAGCCGAAAGTATAATATAGCCTACTTCGTAAAACTCGGTCGTCAGTTTTCAAGGCAAATAAATTTTGTGCTCTATCAATCAATAACCAAATCGCAATTTCTATATCTAGATGTTTTATCAAGGCTTAAATATCTCGGTTACTTATTTTGTTTGTTCAATCCTTCAGGATTCATTTTGCCTCAATACTAGCACTGGGATGACAATTTGCAAGAGTGATTTCTGTTTGATTCTTCATAAGCGTTATGACCATGCTTTTCGATGAAAATTTAGTTCACTATGTTGTATGTTTATTTCCCTTATAAGAATTATTACCTTCTAGGGTGATTGTTATGAGTTGTAATAGTCGCCTTTTGAACTTCGTCTGTATCCTGGAGACTTATAAGTAGGCCTAACATAAATAATAGGACCTACAGTATGTACACTGTTATGATAATCCCAAAACTGATCTTTATTAATTATGTTGCTTCAATTTTTGAGGTACAGCCGATATACTCTTATAATATATTTGCAGTTGTTCATGATGTTTTATCATAAAGCAATTAATGAACATAACATGTTTGACTGTTTCCACAAAAATTTATTATGATTAGAATAATTGTCCCATATATAGCTACTGTATAGAATACAAAGATTTTTTTTACAATTTTGTCTATCGCATTTTCTTCTAATGAAATTTCATAATGCTGATAAGTTTATTGCAGAGTTTGTATTCGGCACGAATTTAAAAAAAATAGAATAAGTACGTTTCGGAATGAGCTATGTCAAGGTGATGGAAATTTCGGTTTTCAGATTTTAATCAAGTGTTGGATGAAACAGAGGCCGTCCATAATAGGTGAACGATGAACAGATATTTCGTACGGTGATAAATTACTATTAGACAGCAATACAAACAATTCATTAATGTACTTTCTGGAAATTAAATTTTCTGAGAAAATGAATTTAATTTTAGTTAGGCTAAGAGGAGGCTTTTAACATCCTTAAATTATACGTGTTTCAAAAAGACAGATTTACTTTTCAATAGAAATTAAAACATTAATTTCTCGTAAATGAAACCTGTTACCAATGCAGCTACTATAAATTTTAACATTTAAATATTATACTTTTGGAGGGGGGGGGAGATAGAGCACCTACTGAACATAGTCGCACGATAAAGTATTTTGCCTCAAATAATATAACATTCAAATGCTGGTTATACCAACAACTTCAAGTTACGGTAGCCGGTTAAATGAATGTGTAATTAAGGTTTTATTTGCCTGTTAAGACATCCACATCATGTTATTTATGACAACAGATATTCTAGTAGTAGTGTATCGAATACCACTAGAATATCTGGATGATCTAAAATTTAGCGCCTCTAGGCAGAGAAAAATATTTCCGCCCCTTATTTCGCCCTATATGCGTCATTTGGATCAATTGGAATAATAATTGATTCCGCGTCATTATTACTATCTAATATCGGAAACTCCTGACTCAGATAAACCACACGTTCCACTGTTTTCGGTACTACTGTTCGCCACATTATTACACTCTGGTGTATCTGAACTCGAACTGGAACATGCTGGCTAAATATTTGTTTTATTTTTAAATAGCACATCTATTTTTGCACTTTTTCTCACAATTTCCTCTTTTTATATTGCCTTGTCTTTCGCGAGTTTCCGGTGTTGTTGTCTATTCAACTGTCCGAAGATAGGACCCCACAAGTGACACCATCAAGGTATCACTCATAAGGCAACTAGGCCAGGAGATAATGGGGTAGGGTGACCAGTTCTTTCCCCCTCCATTGTATACATCGCTGACTAGCTACATATTACACTAATCAGATTTCAGATGCAGTTCTTCCTCTGACACATGTCGCCAAATAAGAAGTACTTACTATCTGATAATAGATGTACATACATATCAGCCAGAACCTCAATCAGAAGTGTTTCCAGTATTGAGAACAACTTAGCTTTTTCCGACTGTCACTCGTTATAATAAATATTAAAATATAAATTACCTAGGTACAAAACAACTGCACTCTTTACCGTTTAAAATTAAACTGAACTGCCAAAAGTCCGGCTGATACAATGGCTGGCGGTATTTTTCTTTGAATTTAAATCTGAATGGGCATGATTGAGTGTCGGTACTGGCTACTCTTATGATAGGGTTAGCGGCGTCTCTCATCAGTCTCATCACAAAATGATTGCGAGCAACGAGGTTTGCCTTCCTAATGTATCGTAATATAATACCAGTAAATTCTTAAATGTTATCACGCGAGACTCTCACGGTGAGAGGGAATAACATTGAAAAAAAAATGCTATGATCGCATTGTGACACCATTGAAAAAATCCTTTTCCGTCGCCAGACTGTTGATTAAATTTGAACTGCTTGCTGCCAATGTTATTCATACTGTATCCTTTTCATTGTGCGTTTAAAAAAAGTGTCATTTTTTATTTTCGTAAAGAGGTCATTTAATATTGCAGAATCACTGTACATCACTATTTTTCTTACATACTTAAAAAATCACTATGAAGTAGACAATGGGACTCAAACGAGTTAACTCGGGTTAATAAATTTTGACACATGTTAGCAACCCGAGTTAACTCGGGATAATAAGGGAAGTGGTTAACTTCATGTACTCTTTTAAAGAGTTATTAATAAAAAAAAATATTAACAGTAACAGCTTAAAAGCCGCGCTCTCAAACCTGCCGCCTTAGGCAGCTGCCTAGTCTGCCTAGGCCTAAACACGCTCCTGATCTAAAATAAATATCAAGAGGAACAGAATTAATTTCAAATAATAAACGTATTATATAAGCCTGCTTTCAATTTTAAATCTGGATATTGAACTAGAATAATTACATTTAAGAAAATGGTAGTTAGCAAGGGATCGCGGGAATTTTACAAGGTATGTGACAAGGTTAGTGGGTTAGTTGAGAGGATTTTTAAGTTACGTGAGGCCGAAGAAATTATGTCATTGAAATCTTTTTATATATTCTACGGCCTCAAGTCATTTAGATTTCCCCTGAACTAACCCACTAACCTTGCCACATATCATGTAAAAGACCGGCGGTCCGTTGCTATTACCAAGAAAACATGTATTGTTTGTTAACTGAAATGCATAGAACACTTGTTAATGAGTCCAAGAACCTGAGAAAATAAAATAATGAAAGAGGAAGAGCTTTCGGTGGAGAAATATGAAAAGATGTTTTGTCCCATACTCAATCTAAAATGCGACTTTTAATCCTTCATAATTACAGACATTATTCCTATGCGACTTATTCTTCTGCTTTCATACTCATTAATAATTGGGATACCAAGATTTTCATCGACTTAATAAGTGAGGGCAACCTAGTTAATTGCCTGCGTCTTTGGGCGAATGTAAATAGAAAATATCGAAAAGCTAAGAAATATGGAATATTGTCATTTGGAAGTACTCACTATCTCTGGCGGCCTCCGAGCTGCCGGCGAGCGCTATCACGACGAGGAGGACTTGAATCGCTGCAGTACGAGAGACTTCGCACATGCTGGTGCCGGGTCCAACAGCTTCTGCACAAAATGGTAGCTGTCGCATGTTTCCAATCACTGACAGTTGCACACAAAACACAAATACATCTCGAACAACAGATTTAAGAGAACAGCTTTCCTCAGAGTGAAACACAACACCACCGATTGCACTTATTTTATGAATAAAAAATATCTCACAACAGCTTATGGTTTCTTCGTCATTTGTCAGACCCCTTGAAATCACTAAGAGCACAACTTTCTGTCGTTACCAATTACAATGCTATACGATGAAACTATCAGAAACACCAAATATTTTACTAATAATATGAATTCTGACAAACTACATACAGTAAAAAGTTATTTTACGAAGTGGATACAGTTATTGTTGTCAACTGTAACATGTCGTCGTAATGAAACACACATACGGAGAAGCACTTCAAATTGTTTTTTTTATGAGTTAGAGTTAGATATACACAGACGTAACACACGGAATTAGAGCCTCACTTTTCCAACTATAAAGACTAAAACATTTATATCCATTTAAGTAACTCTCGGGAATAGCAGAATACTAAATTAGCGGATTAAAATGTTAAAAAAGTGTAACAGTCACTTTTATTCCATTGAGATCGTAAATATTAACTGTAGTTCATAACAAGTGATACAAATATATCGAGTTAAAATTCAAGTACAACGTTTCACATTTAAACACAGAAACATCGATAGGACATCTTGTAATAAATGTAATTAAATTCATGTTTATTTACTTCATTTTCGCTGAGGTGTGAACAAACCGGCACCGAATAGAACTGTAACGAACTTCCACACCTGTAAATCTGCATCTGGTAGCACGGAACCTTTCCTCGAGTCACTTGCTTTGCGCGGGATGATATTGACGGAGTAGTACACGCCTTGTTTTTTAGAAGTGTTTATTCTGCACAGATTGCCACTCTGACACGGGAGAGATTGTTGTGAAGGCTGGGGAGGGGTCGGGAAACAGTGCGCCCTTAACACTGGGCCCAACAAGTGTCGGTGCTAGACGAATCCCTGCCTTTGGCGTCCTGCCAACATGACGCGAGCGCTCCGTCTCCTCTTGGCTAACTGAGGACCTCGACGCCCGCTGCGTCTCGACACCAGAGCGCGCACCACTCGCACAGCCCGCCGCGCAGCCCCACGCATGCGCTCAAATTACTTCTTTCATAATTATTTCTATTGCCCCTTTTATGTCTCGTAATTATAAAATTCAAATTGCAGGGCAATGCAGCGAAAAACAAAATAATAATAACTTAGCATAAACAATTAACAGCTACATTAACTCTACTTACAGGTAATTCGACTACAGGGAAGAAAATGTGTAAGCTACAACTGTCCGAACACTTTCGCTTACAAGAGAATGTACCCTGCCCTCATCTTCACGCATAATGTTTACCAATGTACTGTTCATAACGAGGCAAGATACAAGAAAACTGTAAGTAAATGAAACATAGGAGGCTTTATTTCTCATTTGTCTGTAACTGGATCTAGTTACAGATGCGTTTAATACCAGTAAATACTGAAAATATTACCTTCAGAACAATATTAAGACAGACAAAAAGTCAACGCCATTAAATTGTACACATGACTAATTCTTCCTTCTTTTATTTGTACAATCTTTTACACAGTTCTCAGCATACTACACCACATTAGCGATGAATTACCTGACATAATGTGGAAAAGGCGAGTGAATTCGTAGAACAAAAAATTCTTTTTTCTGTTGAGGAATAGAAATAGTATTTAATATCTAGAGTCAGATTACACATCACACACAATACAAACATAAACACATAGAGTTGTTTGTAATTACTAACTTACGATCATAACCAACACAATTATAAATACAAATTGAGAAAATATATTTATATAATTTGTTGAAAGGAAATATGAAAAAGTTTGAAAACGTAATTGAAAAATTAACAAAGTACCCTCCCTACGTTAAATTGTTGTAGTAGAGTAAAGATATACTGTTTGATTAGGATATGTTTACCTTTTCCTTCACGGAGGAAGGACCCGAAATCTCCCACCGTACCCCGAATTGTATTGACCACAAGTAGTCAGTCATGCCAACCACTACTCCATAAAGCTGGGCAGATTAATATTAAAAGCCTTCACGAAAAAAAATATATAGTGATAGTAATACTTAATTTCAAGGATTATATATGTCGATGTAACTTAGTACGTGTTCGTACCCTGATCCTATTCATACAAGAAGTTTCTACACTTAAATTATCAATTTCCATGAAGTAAAATTATCCACGCGTTCTTTATTCCTTCAAGTACTACGATTTTCTTCATTAGGTAACACGCAATTTATCAAAATTTTAAAGATTTTATTTTTTTCTACACACCCTATTCTCCATACAGTTTACATCAAATTCTAATTATTATCTGATGTTATTCAATGTGTTACTTTTACAAGAAGAAATTTTAATTATTTTATTAACCTTGTGTGCACACTTGATGACATAACACGATTAGCTTATCCGTGAATAATCATATTAGATTAATGGTTAATTTCTATGGCTGAAAAACTGTTTTTTTAATTATTTTCCTCTCAATAGTACATTGTATTATTATTATTATTATTATTATTATTATTATTATTATTATTAGTTTTGTTTTCCCTGGCAGAGTTAAGGCCATCAGGCCTTCTCTTCCACTTAACCAGGATCAAATCACATACAGAAAAATACATACCGGTATACAAATATTAACTTAAAAATAATAATAAACATTATTATTATTATTATTATTATTATTATTATTATTATTCATTCAGTGTTCTGCTCAAGGGCAGGTCTTTTACTGTAAACTCAGCATTCTCCAATATTTCCTATTTTGTGCCTTTCTTTTTGTCTTCTCATATGATCCTTATATCTTAATATCGTCTGTCATCTGATTTCTTCTTCTGCCCCGAATTCTTTTTCCGTTCACCATTCCTTTCAGTGAATTCTTTAGTAGGCAGTTTCTTCTCAGTCAGTGACCCAAACAAATCCTTTTCCTCTTTCTGATCAGTTTCAGCATCATTCTTTCTCCATTTTCTCTTTCCAACACAGCTTCATTTCTTATTCTGTCTGTCCACTTCGCATGTTCCATTTTTCTCCATATCCACATTTTAAATGCTTCTTTTCGCTTCTTTTCACTTCATCGTAATGTCCATGTTTCTGTTTTATTATTATTATTATTATTATTATTATTATTATTATTATTATTATTATTATTATTATTATTATTATAGGATGATTTACTTTATTCATAGCGTACCTCATTCCGTTCATTAAACACATTACGGCTTTCAGAGGCTATTCCTTTAAAATCCATTGAAGTCATGTAAATTTAGAACAATGAAAAGACAAATATTTAATTTCTCAGAAGAGTTTGACATGATTTTCTGGATTTGAAGCACATAATTTATATCCAAATACTTATGAAACTTAATATACTGAATTTTCAGTTTGATATAAAAATACTGTATATTTACCATCCCTATCACCACAGTATGGCGCGTCCTCAAGTTGCGGATAGAGGAGACGGCCTTGGAGAGTAATTGCGAATATATTGGCAGTCTCGAACAACCGATAAGGGATGGTCCTCCAGCTTTGGAGTTTGGCGAAGGATTAACAACGTCACCGTATAAAAGTGTTTGCTACGAGACCCCAACATAAGCCTCGGAATGAGACTGGTTCTTTGACGCAACCACAGGAAAGGAATAAGTTTACGAGCAGACAACGAAACTTGTTTCCCGACGAGACAAGTTTGCTGTTTCTTTACTATAGGTACGGGCTTGTTTACTTGCGCGTGTGCAGAGTCATGGTCAGCGGTGTAAAGGGACAGGTAGTGTAACTATAGATTTTCGCATAATGACTTGAATAAATATAATAATTTCTTTTAATGTAGGGGAGTCGGTAGGTAAATTAATTAACCATTTGAGTTTGGACTTAGAAATTGAAATACAAGAATAATTTAAGCATGTCAGTAAACTAGTAATTAAAAAAATTGAAAAATAAGGGTTAAATGATTCATATTCATTGTTTGTACATTTAAATTAATTATTCGACATAGCAAAAATTTTACAGATAAATGTTGATAATGTTAATGGAATCACAGAAAGAGTTAAAGTAATAAGTTATTTCAAGAATATGAAAAGTACTGATTGCATTTATTTCTTTGAAAGAAACAGTTTTGAAACGCTCATTCAACATATTCAATGTTAATGCTGAAGTGATTAAGGCATTACTGCCTATCATGTTGAATTACCCTGAATTTACATTTGTGTTGAAATGTGTCTGTGTTCCTTGTGCATCTGTTGACGCAGAATGGTATTCTCAAAGTATAATTTAATTGTTAGTGACCGTACGCGCAGAATGAAAGAAAATAATATTGTGACATTAGCTATTCTTTCGTTCCACAAATATAAACAGCAGATGTTACATAAAACAAATGCAATTTTTTTCTCAGCCTTATAAAGTCGTGTTTAATATGCAGAATAATACATCAATATGTATGAAAAATTTATCTATAAATACTTTCACGCCTATTACGAGATAAGGTTATTTTTTATACAAAATTCAATTCCAATTTATATTTATATGAAATTATTGCTATTACCTCACAACGAATAGCGATAAAAGGAGAATTATAGACTATTCTTCTTGCCATTTTTGTTCCGAAATTGTTCGAAATTCTGTGGTCTCTAGCACATAATTTAAGTTATTCGTCTGCTGCAAAACGAAGCAAGTAAACAGCAAACAACTCCGGTGATTGACGTCTTAGGGACAACTAAGGCACAGTAGTTCGGCGGGACACGACTCACACGCCTTCTATTGTACACAGTAGAGGAACTCTAGAACACAGTTAACCTGAAATTACCTTCCTATCTTGCATCGGGCTCTAAGTTTCGCTGCCTGGTTATGAGAATTGGTACTTGGAATGTTGTTTCTCAGTGAAACGTAGAGCGGAGTCGGTATAGACCAATTTCTGTATGACGCTTTTCTAATTCACTGCGGCTAAAGCAAGGAGATCAACTATCACCTTTACTTTTTAACTTTGTTCTATTATGCCTTTAGGGAATTGCAGGAAAACAGAGAGGGTTTGGAACTGAACGAATTACATCAGCTGCTTGTTTTTGCGGATGATGTGAATTTGTTAGGAGAAAATCCACAAACTGTTAGGGATAACACGGGAAATGCAGATATAAAGATAGGAATTTTTTTCCTTTGAAGAGTTGAGAAAATTGAAATACTTTGGAGAAGTGTAAGTAACACTCGAGAGAAAAGTAAACGAAGAATAAATATGGGTAATGCCTGTTGTTATTCGGTTGAGCAGCTATGTCATCCAGTCTGCTCTGAAATATGCTGAAAGTTAGAATTTATAAAACAGTTATATTACCGGTTCCGTATAGTTGTGAAACTAGGACTCTCTCTTCGAGAGAGGAACTTAGGTTAAGGGTGTTCGAGAATAAGGTGCTTAGAAAAATATTTGGGGCTAAGAAGAATGAAGTTAGAGAGTAATGGAGAAAGTTACACAACGCGGAACTATACGCATTGTAGCCTATTCTTCACCTGACATCATTAGGAACATTGAATCCAGACGTTTGAAATGGGCTGGACATGTAACACGTATGGGTGGATCCGAAAATGCATATATAGTCAGTTGGGAGATCGGAGGGAAAAAGACCTTTGGGGAGGCCGAGACGTGGATGGGGGATAAGATAAAAATGGAGAGTTGGGATATGATCATAAGGACTGAATTAAATCTTGCTCAGGATAGAAACTGATGGCGAGCTTATATGAGAGTGGCAATGAACCTCCTGGTTCCTTAAAAGTCATTTGTAAGTAAGACCCTAAATTAACGACTGTCCACTGTTCAACGCATGCTTCAGTTTATTGTTCGTAATCCACGAAAGGCTTTGTATACAAGATTAACTTATAATAAATTTTTAAAATAACCTACATTTTATCCATACATTTGATTGTTGGTACATTAAGTAGCAAGAGCAGCATGTAAGTAACATTTTGGCCTGGTGATCCATTAACTGAGGAAAAACGCCTAATGAGAGGGAATGTGAGTGCACTGGTTCTTTTGTTGTAGTGATGATACCGTTTCAGCTTCTAATTTCATCGTATTAACACTGGTCTTTGTCATGTTATATGTACAGAAAATACGTAAATATTGCTTCCAATCATGTATCTCACCCTCATAACATTATGAAACATGAACAATCTGTTCACTGTTAACCGCGTACTTCATTTTAGTGATGATGAATCACAAAACGGTTCAGGTTTTGTATACACAATTATATTAACTTTAAACATGCCTTTGTTTTTCAAATAATATATTAATTTGATTACATTGCACGAGTACGAGTAACTTTCTGCTATTGCAATTCATTGCAAACTAAGGGAATACACGTAATGAAAGGGAATGTGTTTGCTCTGGAATTTGTTGACGTAGTGATATGTCACCGAATAGCTTCTAATTTCTCCGGGTTTACATGACTTCTGTCATGCTATTCATTCATAATGTTCTACCCAAGGGCACGTTTTTCACTGCAAACCCAGCATTCTTCAGTCTTTCTTATTTTCTGCCTTCCTCTTTGTCTCCGCAAATGATCCATATATCTTAATGTCGTATATCATCTGATATCTTCTGCCCCTCTCTTCTCCCATTCACAATTCCTTCCACTGTTTCCCTCAGTAGGCAGTTTCTTCTCAACCAGTGACCCAGCTAATTCCTTTTTCTCTTTCTGATCAGTTTCAGCATGATTCTTTCTTCATGCACTCTTTCCAACACAACTTTGTCTCTTAGTCTGTCTGTCCATTTCACACGCTCCATCCTTCTCCATATCCACATTTCAAATGCTTCTATTCGCTTCTCTTCATCCATGTCCCATACAATGCTACACTCCACACACAGCACTTCACTATTCTCTTCCTTAGTTCTTTCTCCAGAGATCAGCAGAAAACGCTCCTTTTCTATTAAAACTTTCCTTTGCCATTGCTATTCTCTTTTTCAATTCTTGGCAGCAGCTCATGTTACTGCTTATAGTACACCCCAAGTATCTGAAGATGTCTACTTGCTCTACTCTCCATTTAAAATTCGCAAGTTTACCTGTTCTTCATATGACCATGGTCGTCGTCTTGTTGGCATTTATCTTCATTCCATACTCATCACAACTGTCATTTAGCACCAATAGCATATTCCTTAATATCATCTCCTCTTCTGCTAATAACGTCATATCATCAGCAAATATTCTTCACTTTATTTTTCTTCCTTCTACTATCACTCCTCCCATGTTCTCAAAACAGTTCTTCACAAAATCCTCGAAGTAAATGTTCAACAGGGTGGGTGATAAACGGCATCCTTATCGTACTCCTCTCTCTATTTCACTTCTTTCTGACATTTTTTTCTTCTATCCTGACTTTGACTAGTTTTTTCATATAAAAGTTACTTAACAGCCCCCTCTCTTTCCAATCCACGCCAATTTTCTTTTGGATTCCTTTCAGTTTATTCCAATTCACTCTGTCAAATGCTTTTTCTAAGTTCACAAATACTATAGAATTTAAATGTTACTTTCAGTAAAACCTTTACCTTAGCAGCATTAGGAAAAATGAACAATATTTTATTATAACTAGACTTCGTTGAATTGCCACACGCAGCATGCTATCAGGTTGCCGATGTACGGTAGTATAGAAGAGGTGAGCGACCGCCCGGTCTCGTAGTATAAGCAGTTCATGTTAAGAGTTGTGACCGGTCCAAATAGATAGAGCAGCTACAGATGATGTATACCTATGTAAGCACTTGTTTTTCTATTACTGTGGTTGGAATAGTCAAAGCTTAACATATCGACCCTCACAAGTATTAACATTGTAACTCACTTTCTCCCATTTTTCAGGAGAAGCAAATGAAGTTTTAAAATGATCGTGTAAATCAGTGTATACAGATAGTAACAATAAGAGTTTACATACGATTGGGAAGGTTTAGAGAGCTACAGTGATAGTACTGGAAGAAAACGAAACAATTTAAGACCATATTAACTAGCATAACTGAAAACCATAAAAAATTGAGTTACAATGTTAGTATTTGGGACGGTCGATATGTTCAGTGCAGACAAGAATTCAATAAAACATACTACAATAAGAGTGTTGCTGTTCCAAATAATTGCCCCTGGAATACCCTTACCCCCGCAGCTAGTTTTGACCCTTTGGAAAACGTAGTTGGATGCTGTTAATTATTATGCAGAACATTACGGCAAAATAATGGAGGTAATTGATGCACTGGATAGCACAGACAGTTCCGCTGTTGCAGCTGTAAAATCATTGCCTTCTGAATAGCTATTGCAAGATATTCTGTTCATTGATTCTAATTTTAAAATCGTGTCCAAAAGCATCACCCTGTTAGAATCGTCTAAACTATAATTCTCAGAAGCCCTTAATATATTGTATAAAGTATCACAAACCGTTATCCAAAATAACAATTCACTAATTTCAGGAAAAATGAAATGTAAGTTGAGAAACATTATTGCTAAAAATTCTGCCTATTCACAACTTCGTATTATAAATGATGTACCATCAGGTCACGACAAGACGTCTGAAGTTGGTGTACTCAAAAATAGCGACTTTCCGTTCTTCAAATATGTATGTATTACATCGTGTGATATTGAACGTACATTTTCCCAATATAATAACTGTTTGAGTGATCATCGGAGGAGGTTCACTTTGCAGTCGTTCAAAATGTATGTAACACTTATCTGCAATGCACATATTCAAGGATGATGTGAGTATATTACATTAAATTTTAAGAGTTAATATATCTCATTACAAAATAATTGTGTATTTACATGTTTAGACATTACCCATTTCAATGGTCATTCATTATATTTCTTGAATTCAGGATACAGGTTTTATTGTAACCGATACTGCTTAGTGTTTACATCAGAGGCATACTCCATACGTTACACGGCCCCTTCTCCTACAGTCTATACCGCGTGCGTAGTAAACCTTACGATTCTCGTGGCATTTCCACGAAGTCTAATTATAACGATTGTGAATGTGATGACATAATTCATAAGCCCCTTCTTGCTAGCGCTAATGTTTGTATGTTTATAATCTCACACTGAACGATATATAATTTCCTGATACTGGATTTGGTGATAGGCTATAGGTCTAATGATGAGTGGCACAATTTAGTTTTAATGTGAATGGGAAATAGTCGGTTAATTTTGCCTAGACTCGTTTGAGAGTCTTTTACTTGCCGTAATTTCAAGGCTTAACACCACAGTATTATTCACCCCCCTCCCTAAAAAATGAAAAGAATTGTGTCCTTCTCGACGTGCTCAAAGACTACAAACGTCAGATATAAGGACGCGCGAGATAAAGGCTGTTGACAAATTTACAATTTTTTAATGACGTTTAAATAAAATGTCAGCTATAAAGTTGAGAAAGAAGTGGTTCTTCATGTGTTTATTTAACATTTTGCCGTCAAGCTCGGTAACTTTGATCTATTTTAAATTTTAGGCTTATATATGCGACAAAATGTAATGAGTATTAGTGGGAAACTCCGATTATATATCTCACACCCACCTTTTATTTACTGGAGAAGAATAATGATTCTTCCTACACAGCTAAATTTATGTATTGAACCATTTAACAAATTCACTAAGCTTTGTATAGAAACATATTTATAGATCGTATTCTTGCTAAATTTGATTTTTTCTGTGAATTTCGAGGTAATAAATATGTAGCCGAAACTACATTGAAATTTGAATAATTTCGAGGGAAAAATTGTTCCGGCGCCGGGCATCGAACCCGGGACCTTGGTTAAACGTACCAACGCTCTCCCAACTGAGCTACCCGGGAACTCTACCCGACACCAATCCAATTTTTCCCTCTATATCCACAGACCTCAAAGTGGGCTGACAACCATCAAGCAACCAACATTGAGAGCACACTAACTCTGTGTGACTTAAATTGTTCCCGGGAGCTCAGTTGGGAGAGCGTTGGTAATTTTAACCCAAGGTCCCGGGTTCGATGCCCGGCCCCGGAACAATTTTTCCCTCGAAATTATTCAAATTAACTTTACAGGGAGTTATACCTGAAAGCTTGATTTGTACATTGAAATTTGTACGAAAACATAACAAATATCTTAACGACCACGTAGGCTTACCAGGGCAGCATTTGATTAGATAATGACTTTGAACTACTACAGATTTTTTTCTTATGTGTATACGGATGGGGCAAATAAAAGTATTCCTTCATGTACACCACTTAACTTTATATGTACATCTTCTAGAAGTTATATGTAAGATTATTAATAAACAGTAAGTTGGATTTTAAGCAGCTAAGACACCTTTCACGTAACTCACACAGGGCTGTGAATATCACCAGATATGACGAAAAGAAGTGGGACGCCACAGAAGCTTTCGGCGGGTATCAATATCATATCGAATTAGAGCGAGATTCGTCACAAGACGTTCCTGTTCCAGTACCGAAAAAAAAATTCCTGGTGCCAGCTGTTTATGCATTTTCAACTGGCTGTTTCAACTGAACCCAGGTGAAGAGTCGTGAGACTTTGCACATAGAAACAGGATAGTCTTATTGTTCATCTCAATTCCGCATCACTGAAGCTCGTCCGCTAACTTGAATGAAATTATTTTTATAATATGAAATACAGGTAAACTAAAGAAAAAATGAAATGTGCTAATGGGATGAAATTTTAATATTGAGGGAGACAGAAGAACTCCAGAAAGAAATTCATTTTTCAATCTTATCAATAGGATCACTACAGTCAACACAGAAAATCGAGGAATGATAAGCTTGCTCATTAACAGTGAGATACGGAGTAGCAAAATTTCATTTTCACTTTACATAATTATGTATATGAATCCTAATTTTGAGTGATTATTTACATTTAATGTCGGAGACTTATCTTCTAATGCCGCGTGAATTCTCTCCATGTACTCTTATATTCTTGCAAATCTCCATTATTTAAACACTCTAATCTCTCAGAGACAATTTATTTTCTTTAAAATTATGCAAAAATATGTAATTATATGTGTAACCAGAGAAGATCATTCGACGCTTATTGTTTAGTCCAGTCGTACACAAAATTATTTATATGCAGAGCTAGTAACTACATGAGCGACAGGTAATGGGATATATTATATACTTTATAGCTACTTACGATAAAGTGAGATTGGGAAATAAAATTGGATTACAAATATCAATTTTAATAAATATTCCATGTGTAAAAGTTATGTTATTATTTTTAAAGTAACTTTATTAGTACTAGTCATATTTGCAATGATTGGAAGAAAAGTATGTTCATATAACATAGGTCTACCTATTAAGAAGCAGGGTAATAGTATTTGAGGATAAGAAATTTAATATGCTTGATTTCATTTAAGTGGTGCTGAGGAGCAATACTTCTTGGAGATATTCGTCACTTAAGATCGATTTCAATCTTCATACTAAAATATTCAGCTTTGAAACCACTTGCACACACACACACACACACGCGCGCGCGCGCACACACACACAAAAACATACCCACATACAATATATAAGACTATTTGTTGAAGCAGGCATAGAGATCAAATGCCGGGTTTGTTTCTGAAGTGCTATTTTTTCTTCTTTTGCTGAAGTAAATTATATAAGATATATCTTTAGCTTCAAAGACTCTCTTCATTGTACCATCACACTATATTTCATATTTCTAATTGCTGTAATTGAATAGTCGCCCAGAACAAGGTTGTAACCCTTATTCTCGTAAGTTGACTTTTCCGTTCATATTAGTTGTTAATGATGCGCTATGTGTAATGCTTGTACTCGAATTAAAATCGGCACATACGTTGATTGTCTAAAAATTAAAAGTTTGTAGAGTACAATTTGTTTTTCTCCATTTTTGAAGAATTTCGTATTTGCTGGTTACAACTTTGTTCTGGAAGGCTATTCAATTATGGTACTTTATCAACATTAAAAGTGAACGAAGGTGAATGCAAAGAAATTTATAACCAATTTCCACACAATCAAGAAATTTGTTAGAAAAATTATATTCAATATCCACAATAACTTGTACAAAACAATCACGTCTGAAAAATGTTTCATATTATTAGCTTTGTAAATCATTATCTTCTGGAGGGATATATACGGAGTTTCTCACAGAAAATTATTCCTTGAACATCAATTTCAATAATTGAAATGATTTCACTGCACTGTAATTTTCTCCATGAAATTGGCGGATATCCTTTTCTACAATAAACAGCCTGACCAATGTTAACTTCAACTCAGTCGTCTTACATCTGAGTGGTAAAATACATAACCATTTCACTCGTTTTGTCTCTATACGGGCGAGAGAGAAACATCTCATGCACCACGATCTGAGGTCTATTGTACGCCCCTGGGATGAGTTGCATGCCCACCGACCCCACCTACTCCGAACCAATCTAACTGTTAACACCCTGACGACCAGTCCCGCCATCCTTCCAAACTCATGTACCATTCTTCGCCAACAGCCCCTCTCACATTTCCCCCCTTAAACGGTCTGAGTTGTAAGCCCCCTCTCCCGTCTCCTCAACGATCTGAAGTGTAAGCCCCCTGTCCTTTCGGGAGGGGAGTGGGTTCCGCTGCTGGCGACCAAATATCACAGCTTGACATATCCACGGAGGCCGGCCGATATAGTCAGCAGCTTCGGAGGACTGCAGCAGACACGATCTGAAAGCCAAGTAAGACAACCAGAAATGAAGAGGAAAGGATGATAAGAGAGGAAAGAAAGTGGCGAGAATGAAAGAGGTTCCATACGCATGATAAAGTTACCTGATATTCATCCATAGTAGTGAGGGAAAAATCCCCCCAAAAATCCTCACCCAAGCAACTTGTTCTAAGCGGAGAATCGAACCCCTCCCCCCTGGGTTTGGGAGCAAAGACGCTACCACGAAACAACAGCGGTGGACTTTTTCACTGTTAGTTCTGCCTATCAACGTTTGAAATATACAGGATATCTGACTTAAAGCGATCATTTTGCTTACGTATCCCAAATAACAGTCGCAACATGTAGAAGGTATTTATTAGTTTCGTAGGCGGAATCAGGGATGGGTGTAATGTTCACTGACTTCATCATGTGAATGTCACAAATTTTAGTCTTCGTATGATAATTTTATGTGCTGTCAAACTCTCTTGTTATTTATTTATTTATTTATTGTCTTTCCCTTTCGAACGTTTATTCCTGTCTTGGATAATGTTTTATGTATTCCTTTGCTCTTCTTACAGTTCCTATAATATTGCTTTCGTAATACGCAAGTATTTATTTATTTATTTATTTATTGTCTTTCCCTTTCGAACGTTTATTCCTGTCTTGGATAATGTTTTATGTATTCCTTTGCTCTTCTTACAGTTCCTATAATATTGCTTTCGTAATACGCAAGTATTTATTTATTTATTTATTTATTGTCTTTTCCTTTCGAAATTTATTCCTGTCTAGGATAATGTTTTATCGAGTCCTTTGCTCTTCTTATAGTTCCTATAATATTGCTTTCGTAATACGCTAGTATTTATTTATTTACTTATTTATTTATTTATTTATTTATTTATTTATTTATTTATTTATTTATTTATTTATTTATTGTCTTTTCCTTTCGAAATTTATTCCTGTTTTGGATAATGTTCTATCGAGTCCTTTGCTCTTCTTACAGTTCCTATATTGTTTTCATAATACGCAAGTTTTTATCTAATCCTTCAAATTAATTTATTTGTTTTATTTCATTCCGAATAAACAACGTATCTTTAAGAGTTTAGATAGAGCTTACAGCAGTAAAATTTTGGAAATATTCAACATTTTTTTCCTCCATTACTGTATCTTGTACATGTAAAGTTGTAATTTGTCAAACATAGTTAATAAAATTATGTAGACGAGAGAAATTTGTAGCAATTTTTTTTTTAAAGATATTCATACCGAATAATAGTAGAATCACATAGCTTTTCCATTTCTTCTTTTATGTAGTTTTGTTTGTCCCGCATTTTTTGGGAGTAGTTTTCTTCTCGCTTCTAATTTTAACACAAATTTCAGTTTGAACAGCCTTTAACGTCTCTAACAGGCGGAGTATGTTGAGATGGGAAGAGTAAAATTGAGCTTTCAGATTACAGTGGAATGCCTTACAGCAGTTACTAGTCCGTTCAGAATTACTACTGAAGTCGGAAAGTGGAAAGTCGCTATCTGTGAGAATATAGGTATGAATTAAATTTAATAATCAAAAACGTTGTTCATGCGTAGATTTGCGGGACTTTAGGTCTTCGACGAAGCAGTCTTCAATTTGGTCAGGGGTAGTAAGGCAGTCCAAAGTTTTCAGAAGTCTTCTGATTTTAGATTTGTTTGATTTAAAATCATTTGACAATCCTAATAATTGAATCTTTTTCCATCTTGACTGCCCGAGATGAAATCTGCAGGCCTTTACATTCGTTTCGGGCCAAACGTAAGCAATTACCTGGTGAATTGCCGTTCCAAAGTCAACGTGTTTAATATGTGTGGATTGGTGTTATTTGCCATTAAGGAAAAACTTCCTTATATGTCTATTTTTTGCTTGAAAGCAAAAAAAAAAAAAAAAATACCAATGGGAAATAGTTTTTTTCATTTACACCATGAATTATAAATATTTGGTTGAACAACTTAGGGCGGGTCTTGAAGTTCTCATCTATAAATCAAATTCTCGAATCTTTCATAAAATTTAAATCACTTTGGCATGAGAAATCCACAATATTCTTTTCAGAGTCGTTCAGAAAAAAAAATCCACCCCTCCTTGTTTGTGTTGAAAACATTTTTCGCCAGTGAGTGGAATCAACATGGATGTTATTGTTTGGGGAATTTATCGAAAGCGGGAATCAAGTCGTTCACTATTCCACTGCAGAGGGACGCAAAACTGCAGTAGCGATTCAGTCATCCACCTACCTACCTATCCACTCATTCACCCATTCACCCATCCAACCATCCACCCACCCACCCACCCACCCATTAATTAATTAATTCATTCATTCATTCATTCATTCACTCTAGTGACAGGTACAATAAAAATCATTTTCTTAATAAGATCCAATGTTTTCTTCGTGTCTTCTTAGTATCTAAATGCGTCCGATGTAATTTTAATAATTTACTAATCGTATAAACACCCACAATTCAAATTAAACATATAAATCCTAATACGAAGGGCTCCTAATCAAGTCTTATGCAAAAATATTAACTGAAATTATCGTGTTATGCAATAAAATAACAGGAATGTAATTAAATCTACATTCTGGTGCTTATTACTGAAAGAGAAATTCTCACATCTCCATTAAGATCTGTTGGTATTTTTGTTTAAATGCCATAAAAGTTTTTACACATTAAGTAAACGTCTCCCTCTGAGATTCTGGCTTAACGATATGTGTCAGAGGAACAACAATATTGTTTGTATGCATCTAAGTCTGACTAGTGTGATATGTAGCTAGTCAGCGATGTATGCGATGTATGGGAAAAGGAACTGGCAACCATACTTCATTATCTTCTGGCCTAGTTGTCTCGTAAGTGGTGCCTTCTTGTAATCTCTTGTGAGGGTCAAACCTGTCTTCGGACAATTGACTAAACAATAACAACTGAACATTATTAGTAACAGTGTATTATATTTAATGCAGGCCTAAATATGAGAACTAGAACAGAAGTTATTTATTTTGTACTCCTAGATCCGCGATTTGGACTGTGCCTTATCGTCTCAAATTTTATATTATGTTTATTCGACGGAATAAAAAAAAAAGATTTGATTTGTTGGGTGCAATACGCTTGCACCAGATTTGTTTTTTGTTTATGATTGAGGGATACGATTATATGTTTGTGTAATGAGTTTGTACCAGCGACATTCTGTCTCAATATGTTGTTTTTCTTTGTGAAGTTGGTAGAGATCTCGCACGATATCTGGTGACATGCTCATAATAACTCTCTTTCTGCTGGAGGTAGCGTGTTCGCATTGAGTAATAGGCACATCGAATTGGGAGACATAAGCTTTGTGAGGTGGATTCGTGAAGGTTTCCATTTTTCAAGGAGGCAATAATGGATGACAATACTTACTGATAAGAGAGGGTTTCAAGTTTCGTAAAACGAACATATTGCTACGTATATAGATAGACGTATAAGTTGGTGTTGTGTATATTTTAAGAATTGTCCTGCTAAAATAATAATAATTTGAATCATGGACACGAAAACTATAGTCAGTCTTCATGATGACTAGCATAATGATAGGGATCTCATATGTCAAAAAAGTTCGTGCGTCTTGCAAAAGAAAAGAGGCTACTGAGTTAAGTGAAAAACCAGGTATATAATATCCACAGCATTTAATAAGATCCTTGCGATTTGTGCTAGTTTATTGTATTTTATCGACATTAAACTATTGTGCAAAGCAATCTACAGAGAACGACATAAATATATATGTCGAAATTACCAACATCCTTCCCTGAAGTTCACGAAGCTCTAACAAGGGAACCGTCCCAACTGGGCCGTAACTATTTGGACAAAAATATTATACAAACTAATTCTTGTAAGATAAAGAACGTGGTAATAGTCGCTTATGTCGCTTTTTTGTTATTAACGATATATAAAAACTTTAAACAAGGACGTAGATACCCCACTTATGCGCTAAATGCAATCAAAACAACAAGCGGCAAGTTCTAAAACTATACTATTCATTGTTATTTCATTTGGTAGGCCTACCTTCATACACATGTAACATATTACATTCTAAATATATCAGTTTTAATTTTAAACTAATCTTATCTTATCGATGGTACATAGTGTGGATTCAAAACGAAGTGGTTCGAACAAAGGCCCATGGAACAGTACAGACATATTTTATCAAATGCTGCTTCTTCACAATCTTCCATTTCACATTCGCTACTGTCAACTTGAAGTAGAGTTTAAAGAATATTTCGAAAAAAAATATCCATTTTTTTGTTACATATCCAGATTTCCACCACGCGTATACTAACATCTCTTGCAATATGGGAGAATGGAACTGATGTTAGACAACAGAATGTAATGTTTATTATGAAGGCTTTATCATGCAAATTTCTTGTACCATTTCAATTATAATTTTGTCTGAAATAGTCTTATATTCTCGGAATTACAATATAATTATACAGCCGGAAAAAGTAAACTTCACAAACATTGTGGCCTTGGAGGGGCAGGAATTATTTGCGTCTCAATTTCTTTAATATTTCAAAGCATTTTTATTTCAGGGTCATTACAAATGTTTTTATTAGTTTGTCCACTTCATGAATCTAGTAGAAGTAATATAATATATCATCCTTAACATCAGGAATAAACACATTCATCAGCCATCTTTCACATGGTTTTTCGTGAGTATTCCTGAATTGCTAGCATCAACTACAAGATTAAATGGAGTTTCCCTTTCAATAGTTTGTTTAACTTTGGGTCCAAACTCTGCTTTCGGTTCGTTGAAACAAAGGTAAATTCGAGTACTTAAGGTACCAGCCGATGAAATATGGACCTGTATAATAGGCCTATAGGAGAGCGTTGTAGAAGATAATGATTGCACAACTGCATAGCTATACTTTTCACTTATCTGTGATAAAGTCCTACCAGATAACATCTCGTATTCAGATCGAGACTGGTCGGTGTTGAATACACAGTCAACGTTGTATGGTGTTTCTGAAATAATTTTGTTTATATTTGTCAAATGTCTTGCTGTTTCAATTAGCGTAGATTCAACTTGTAGGCCTACATCGAATTTTATTATTTTTTGAAGCTTATCCTGTTTTCTTTTCAGCTGCAAGTAGCCGACATGTAAAGTTTCCCACTATCCGAATCATTATCAACGTCTAAAGTGTCACACGTTACAATAAATATCCTGTTTTTTTTAATTTGTAAATATTAATTGTAGAAGTTCATAAACAAATGCTTCACTTTCTGCTCCTTATCCGACTATTTTACCATAAAACTTATCAACTTCTAGTTTCAAAATGTTCACAACACTAATGGGATTAATGCACATAATAATATAAGCTTCCTATTCAATACAAAATGTGAACACAAAAATAGTCAGTTCCTTACGAAAGAAACATAAGGACATGACAAAATATGAGTAATACAGACGCAGTACAGACTGTCTAACCATGGACACAACCATCCTAAAACAAACTATGCTCGTGGATTCCATCCGTATTTTCAGCCGCAGAGAGGGCGCCCGCCATAGCCGGTCACGTTCAGCTCAAGAGAGGAGTAAGTCTATGCGTTCGAATTTCACGATTTCATATATCGTTGATAACAAAAAAGCGACATAAGTGACTATTACCACGTTGTTTATCGTACAAAAATTAGGTTGTACAATTTTTTTTATTCAAATAGCCGCGGCCCAGTTAGGACAGTTCCCTTGTAAGTCACTTGTAACTAATGTCCTCTAATATAAAAAAGATTTTGTGCTACTGAAAGATAGCAAAAGCGATGTGATCATTTTCAGATTTAAAATCATTTTAAAATATATGTGCGAAGAAGAAGTGATTTACGTAGATGGAATTTTCAGATACTGCACAAGATATTTTACACAGTTACTTACATTGTATTTCCTTCACAATGGACATTACATTCCGGCAGTATTTTGGTAACTACCAAATAAAAACAAAGACATTTATTCCATGGTGTTTCGTTTCGTGAAAGAAAAGTGCGAGTGTTTAGTGTTGAAACTTGAACCTAAGAAAATAGTAGCAGATTTTATGAGGGCTTTACATGAAGGAAAATTGATTCAACATTGGGTGAGGCAACTCAACTCTTGGCTTGTTGGTATCATCTTGGCCAGACATGGTGGCGTAAACAACAAAGTGTTGGCCTGGCAAAGTGTTCAAAGACAATTAGTTCCACGCTGGTTTTGTTCTACTTACCTCCACAAGAAGTAGGTGATTGGTTTATTTTTTATATGACTGAAATTAAGCCAGTATGTCCAAAAATTGAACATTTTAGCTACTATCTTGTAGTACATAATCTGACGAGTCTCATTTCCTCCTATATATGCAGAACAGTCGCCTGAAATTACTCACACAACCAACGCATGTGAGGTGTTTCATACAAAATTCAACGCCTCATTTAACACCTCACTCACTGATATAAGTTAATTTCAATTTAAAAACATATTCAAACAGAAACTTATTGAAAAATTGATAGAATACACTTGTAGGCCCATAAAAGAAGAACGATAGATAAAAAAACAACTTAAGATTGAAAATTACTTACAAATATACAGAGAAAGCGAAATTTCTCGTACTTATTATTGAAACACACCTCTCAAAATGATTACCTTTATTATAAAAACACTTCACTTGTTTTATGATGTGTTTTAAGACATTGAAATATAAGAGCACAATTTTTAACCACATCACGCGTTTATTCGCGTGCCAGTACAAAATCTGCGAAAATGGGATGGAAAATTGTGCCCTTATATCATAACATCGTACCAACCTGAAACAAAAATGTTCTTGAATTTATATATTATGAGAGCCTAGTTGCGCAAATACGTTAGGGCGCTACGGCAAATGGCACAAGAACAATTTGACGTCATTGCAAGTGACACAATCATGCTGTCCCGGATTTGTTTGAAATAAATTTTCAGTGTATTTACTTAAATTGCAATAAAGACTCACTCTTTTTACCAACAATTATATTTCATATGAACCGTACCTTAATAAATTGAATCGCGAGTACTGAATATGAATGAAATCCATTTCATCCACTCATAATGTTCTGCCCAAAGGCAGGTTTATCACTAAGAACCCAGCATTCTCCATTCTTTCCTATTTTCGGCCTTCCGCTTTGTCTCCTCATGTGATCCATATATTTTAATGTCGTCTATCATCTGATATCTTCTTCTGCCTCAAAATTTTCTCCCGTTCACTATTCCCTCCAGTGAATCCTTCAGAAGGCAGTTTCTTCTCAACCAGTGACCCAGCCAATTTCTTTTCCTCTTACTAATCAGCTTCAGCATCATTCTTTCTTCATGCACTCTTTCCAATACATTTTCGTTTCTTATTCCGTCTGTCCATTTCACACGTTCCATCCTTCTCCATATCCACATTTCAAATGTTTCTAGTCGTTTCTCTTGTCAATGTTTCTGACCCATACAATGCTACACTCCACACAAAGGACTTTACTAGTCTCTTCCTTAGTTCTTTCTCCAGACGTCCGCAGAAGATGCTCCTTTTTCTATTAAAAGCTTCCTATGCCATTGCTATTCTCCTTTTGACTTCTTGGCAGCAGCTCTTGCTACTGCTTATAGTACAGCTGTCAAAAAAAAAAAGTGGCCGCACTCATGAACAGCGAATATATTCTAAGTCCACTTCGGATCACGGTGATATTACACGATGCTCGCGCTTGTAGAAGCAGTTTCGGAACTATGGATTTGTTCTATTTTTGCATCTCGTAGAGTAGCGGTAGAATGCTCGCTTAATGATTCGAAGGTTGTGAGTTCGAGCCTTGTCTAACATATTATTTCATTTTGTTATCTTTCTTTAGCGATATAAATAATATTCAATTTATCATTTGTATTCAGCTATCGTTCTTTAGCGACGTAAATGATATTAAAGTTATCATTTATATTGTTATCCTCCTTTAGTAATATAAATAATATTCAAGTTATCATTTATATTCTGTTACAGTTCTTTAGCGTTAACAATAATATTCAAGTTACTGTTTATATTCTGTTATCATTCTTTAGGGATATAAAATAATATTCAAGTGATCATTTATATTCTATTATCGTTCTCTAACGAAATAAATAATTTTCAAGTTACCATTTATATTCTGTTATCATTCTTTAGGGATATAAATAATATTCAAGTGATCACTTATATTCTGTTATGTACTTTAGCGATATAAATAATATAAATTTCATGTTAGATTTGGAAAAAATACAGTTTCTTATTCTTATATTATTACATTATACTATCCTGTAACAAAATAAAATGAAAAGGAACGATGAGGATTTGAGCCTGAGACGTTGACATCTGAATTGAGACGTTTTTAGACATTCTTCCAACTGAGCCATGAGGCTACAGATGAAGAAGCATAATAATATGCGGAGAAATTGGCCCAATCCTCCTCTAAGACTTCGTCATGATTTGTGGAAGCTCGTTCAGGACATGTCCACTCGACAGCAAAATGTGATCGAGATTGAAGAAGAGTGGACTAAATGTTGAATCATGGCTTTGGTTTTGTTTTTTAACTTTTAATTGTTTGAATTTTCTAAGGCAGACGCCAGTATGCTTGTTTTGTTTATGCCACGAAAGATATTATTTTTAGTTGAGTATAAAATTTGTATTTCTTTCTTTCCATTTGCAGCCATAATGTCATAATAAATAATGATAAATTCATGGCATAAAGCATTCTCGAACCTGATGTTAATTAGGCCTACTAAAACAGTCATAAAAGAGACAGCAGCAATCATACTTTCTCTCTATTTTAAAAACAAAGCACCCAGTGGTGATCGAATGCACGACCTCACGAACGCTACCATTACGCTACAAGTGTAACACGTAAAATACTTTAATTATAACTTTATATAGCAGGCATCGTGGTCGAACAACATGTAACATCGCCTGTCTCCGAATTGCAGCTGAGATACTCGAAGGAAATTTAGTATCTAGAGAGCAGCTACTTTTTCGACAGCTGTACATCTCAACTATTTGAAGCTGTCCACTTGCTATACTGCCTCATTTAGAATTCACAAGTTTACCTTCTTTCCTTTTTTTCCTATGACCATGCTCTTCGACTTGTTTGCCTATATCTTCATTCCATACTACTCACAACTGTCATTTAGCTCTAGTATCATATCCCTTAGCATCATCTCCTCTTCTGCTAACAACGCTATATCATCAGCAAATATTATACACTTTATTCTTCTTCCTCCTACTATCACTCCTCTCATGTTCTGAAAACAGTTCTTCACTAAGTCCTTCAAGTAGCTGTTCAACAGGGTAGCTGATAAAGGGTATTCTTGTCGTACTCCTCTCCTTACTTCACTTCCTTCTGACATTTATTCTCCTATCCAGACTCTGACTCGTTTCAAACAAAGGTTACTGAACAACCTCCTCTCTTTTCAAATCATGGCAATTTTCCTTATGATCATCAATTTATTCCAGTCCACTCTGTCAAACGCCTTTTCTGGGTCCACAAATACCACGTACACTTCTTTATTCTTCTCTAGGTATCTTCCGTCGATTGTTCGTGGATGAAGCCGAACTGCTCTTCTTCCAACTGTTCTTCCATCTTAAAATATAAACGTCGAATCAGAATTCGCATAGGAATCTTCGCCGAGTGTAATGTTAGGCTGATAGTCCTGCACTCCTTGCATATTTTCGTAACATTATTTTAATTCGGTGATGAAAATAACACTGTCTCCGTGAAACATTCAGGCCCGTCGCCTCGCTCATATATTTCCTTCCTAAATTATAGAATTTCCTTCTTTTCTTCACACGAGCATTTCACTAATAAAATGGGGATTTATTCAAATCCTGTTGCTTTCCCATTCCTCATTTCCCTAAGCGCTAGTTCAACTTCTTCCCTTAACATAGAAATTCCTTTTTCGGCTTCTAATATGGCTGCTTCGTCTTCTATAGCCAAGTCATCTGGACGATTCCCTGTCTTATATAACTCTTCTGCATATTTCATCCAACTGTTCAATATTCCTGGTCTGTCTGTTATTTCATTTCCAATTTTGTCCTTTATCAATTTCATTGTTTTGCTTTTCCTATTTGTGAAATTCAAACGTTTTATTCCGCGGTACATTAAATCATATTTACCTTTTCTCTCTAGATCCTCTATTTCTTTACATTTCTCTTTCATCCTGTCTTCCTTCGCCTTATCAGACTCTCTTATTGGTTCGTTGTTAAGCTCCCTGTGGTTTCTTCTATCTTCTTATGTGTTGATGGTTTTCCATTTTCTCCTTTCCTCCATCTTTTCCAAAATTTTCCCTGTAACCCAAAGTTTCTTAATTCTTGCACCTTCTGTGTATCCAATTGTATCTTCTGCTGTTGTCTGTATACTGCATTTTAGATGTGTCCAGTACTCAATATTGTCAAATGTGGATTCTAATGTAGCGGCTTTCTCTTGAAAATGTGCTGAAAATTGTCTTCTTTCTTCTTTATTCTTTGGATTTTCCATGTTCAATTTCTTCATCACTTGTATTTTTATCTTCTTCAAACGAATATCAACTTCGCCTATCAGGAGGCCATGATCTGAATTAATATCTGCTCCTGGTAAAGTCTTTGCGTTTTTAAGCAATTTCCGAATCTTTACTGTACCATTATGTAAACTTTCTGGTATCTGCTTTCGTCCCTTGGGCATGTTCATGTGCATTTTCATCGTTTATGTTAGAATAATATATTTCCAACAATCATTACATTTCTTTTACAGATATGGAAGGTGGGTGCTCCTGTTATGGCCATGTTCCTGATATGGCCACCCCCCCCCCCCCTATTATGAGTTAGTTAACCAAAAAATCCGCTAAATTGCAGCAGGATCCAGTGAAAGGCATCCTGGTATGTTACTTGACTTTTTTCTCTGGTAAGTCTCCTTCCTTTTATGCTTGTTTTTCAAAGACTTGTTTCATGAAAACCACAGTACTCCATTCAGTTTTTAATGTTCTCTTGATTGGTGTTGTCGTTGATAGCGTATCTTTTACGAGTTGTTCATAATCAAACGATTTTCGTGAAAGCTTACCTGCCCCTGATATGGCCATGTCAATTGCACCATGGCCATAACAAGTTCATTTCACTTTTATTTTTTTCACCTGACAAATTTACATGGCTGGGATTACGCAAAAGTGTTGTATTTTAAGAAAAACAACTTAATTTTTTATGGAAAAACCTGTTTTGACTACACTTTTGAATTATAAAAAAGATTATTGAGTGTCATGTTTATTCATTTTATACCAAAATTATTTAATTTTAGCACAACTGCGCTATCAAACTGAAAACAATCACGATTTGTAGAACATAGAACAAGGGTGGCCATATCATGTGCACATGTTCCTGATATTGCCACTAGGTAGATTTTTGGAATTTGGGACTTTTTGGACAATTAAAGCAATTTTTATGGGAAAAGGAAATTGTTTTAAGAAAGTCCATTAGACTGAGAACGAGTAAGAAAAAAGTGGTTTACATTTTTGTTTCAAAATGGCGGCTATAAAAATTCTCAAACCTTAGCATGGCCATATCAGGGACCTTACCAAAGATTCTCCTCTGTCATTTCTTCTTTCCAATCCATACTTTCCAACTTTTCTTCCCTCTTGACCTTCTCCTACAACTGCGTACCGGCCGCCGCATTCTCATTTCTTTTCCTTCTCAACTAACTCTTCTATCGTGTCATAGTTTTCTTCCACTTCCTCGTCTTCTGGCATAGAAACCTGCATTAGCACTAAGTCCATTTTCTTCCCTTGTAGCCTCACCATTACCACCTGGTCATCTACATAACGCACTGACATCACTTTACCTTTCACACTTGATCGCAGTAATACACCAACACCATGACTTTCTTTGCACTCACCATTTGAATAAAACAACCTAAATTTACTACTCATCAACTCGCCACTATTTTCCCACCTCACTTCTGATATTCCCTTTACATCCACTCTGTTTATTCTCATTTCTTCCTTTAAGTTTTCCAACTTATCTGCTTGGAGAAGAGTCCTTACATTCCACGTTCTAATCTTCAATCTCCTTTTCTTCTCCCTGTTGGGTGGCTTCATAATGTGTCCTTCCCCAGTATCCTCCTCCTGGACATCCGAATCGGGGATAGTTTACGTCCGGAATCTTTTACAGTGGAATGACTCATCACGCCATGTTTGAAGTTTTTATTGGGAAAGGTAAATGCGGTAGCTTTCCGTTGCTTTCCGCACACAACTCTTTCTTTCGCATCTTAAAAGATCCCAGGGGCCCCAGCGTGGAGGTGAAGAGAGTGGATTTGACTAATTATTAGGCCCTCCAGACTTCACCGAAATTCACCACAAGGGTTAAATATCAGTTCTATCGGAGTGTTTGACTCGATCAAAGACCGGGAAATTCCAATTAGTCTTTGGCCTCCTGAAATCCATTAAGTACTTTAAAAGAAAATAAATTGCTGTCCACAGAAGAAGGCGGGAGTGGGCGATCGGGAGTAGTAAATTGCATTGAAGTTCAGACTTCAGGTTTGTAAATTGCATTATTTTTGTATATGGCAAATTCCACTGAATGTATTAATTTGCACTGTTTATAACATAATTAATTTTTTTCAAAATTAATTGGTACTGACTGTACCCAGGAGTATAGAGTTGTACGAAGATATATTTTATTTCGTCAAATGACTTCTTATTTCTCTACCATTAGCCATTAGTATGAAATATGACACAGCTGTGGATTTAAAATATTTCACCTTTTCATCTTCTCAGACAGCATGTCTCAAACAATACACTACGAGGATGTATAACTAGATTATATGGATATTTCTTTCATTAATCTTGCAACTAGCGAGTCAAGAAGATATTCATTATTGATGATGATTTTAAAATTATTTTACAAAGAGAGTGAACTGAAATCTGATGACGTGAAGTGGAAATGTACTTACTTACTTATGACTTTAAGAAACCTGGAGGTTCATTGCCGCCCTCACATTAGCTCACCATCGGTCCCTACCCTGAGCAAGAATAATTCTGTCTCTACCATCATATCCCATCTCACGGAAATCCATTTTAATATTATCCTTCCATATACGTCTCGGCCTCCACATAGATCTTTTTCCCTCCGGTCTCTCAACTATCAGAAGATATACAGCATCAGAAAAAAGCAATGGGTCGATTCTTAATGGCAGCCTTCTTATATATAGGCAATAAATTGCGCAAGAGTGTCCACAAGTAGCATATATACAGGTTCCCTTGTTTCTTGCACATGCGTAATGCGTTGTATCTGGAACATTGAAATTAGGTGGCCCAATTCTTTTTTCTCGAACTGTACATTCCGACAATATAATATAAAAGTGTACACATTTGGAAATGACGAAAATATTGTAATAAGCGTGTTTTTATAACCATGATTAATGAAGGTACACATTTAGAAATAACGAAAATAGTATTATAAGCGTGTTTTTTTATAACCATGATTAATATTAGAACGAAGTAAAATGTCAAATAATGGTGAGCGATAGTTGAAAACATAAAGTGACTACACTGTGTGTTCGGCTGATTTACTTAGAGCCCGATGATATAGGAGCTTCGTTTTCGTTTGATCTGACGCCTATACAATCTGAAAATGAGAGTATAATGAAATCTTCATATTTAGTTGATAGTTAAATTTATGAGAATGA
Organism: Periplaneta americana; assembly: GCF_040183065.1. Lineage (NCBI taxonomy): Eukaryota > Metazoa > Arthropoda > Insecta > Blattodea > Blattidae > Periplaneta > Periplaneta americana. The sequence goes on from NC_091124.1 coordinate 103,803,899, forward strand.
GTCTTTTCCATAAAGCAGGTGGGCAGCGCTGTCTACAGTCACCGGCCGAATAACAAATGGGTGGAAATTTTTCCATTCGCATTTGAACACTCGTTTCAATAATACTTACGTATCAATACATGTTTTTGTGAACAAGGTAATCACTCATCAGCCCCAGATTTACATAAAAATCAATAGCACCAAAATCAATACAGGATGGAAATTGAGACAAAAAAAAAAGAACACTACTTCGTAATACAAAATGTTTGATTAGCAAGAAGGAAGAAGATAATGCTTCAAGTTCATTATAAATTTGTTTACCTTCACGAAGCAATAATAGTACCCAACCAGTACTTAATAAACGCAGAATAAACTATCATAAGTATTTTTAAGTTTTAGTACAGTCTGTGTAAAAATTTCAAGGCCATTACCTCAGTGCAGTTTGAACTCGGTTCACACGAGAAAAATACGGCGCTTAAACGCAGCGCCGGTAGTTCATAGCAGCGCTCACGTAGCATCAGAGGCCTGAATCTCTACAGCTGATCTCAGGTTGACGAGGAAGTTTGACGAGAATGGGCTGCAAATGACGTATAGTGTGTGCGTATTTAGTTCATGATTAAATTGTAAAGAAGCCAGATAGAAAGTATTGGACTCATCCTTCAGTTCAGGCTTCTCCATTTAGTGAGTTGTGATGCACACGTGGGTCGCGAACATTGAACATTGTAAGACGTAAAGTTTCTTCCCTCAACCCCTTCCCCTACACCATGCATGACAGAGGGTCGATGGTATCATTGGCACTTGTTATTCGTAATAGGGCTATCTGTATCGAAGTCGTGTTATTCCGTGTCGATTGTGATAGAAGGAAAGTTGTAGTTTCTGAGTATGAGAGAAATATTTTATACCTCATTTTCTGCAAGGTTTTACGTGGCTTTTAAAAAGAAATAAAAAAAAACAACTTTACATTGCCTGTCACTCCCAATATTCTGTTTTCAAGGGTAAGTTCTAAGTTATTATTATTATTAAATATTATTATTATTATTATTATTATTATTATTATTATTATTATTATTATTGTTCTGTATGGTTGTGAAACTTGGACTCTCACTTTGAGAGAGGAAAAGAGAGTGTTTGAGAATAGTGGTTCATTATTATTATTATTATTATTATTATTATTATTATTATTATTACTATTATCATCATCATCAGCATTATTAGAGTTCCTTTGCTTGTTCCGTAGGAACTTTTGCATGCTTCAACGTAGAAGTGTGAGCAACTTCTTGTTTTCACAGATGAACTTTGTGAAATCGAAATATAGGATAAGTATTTTTATTAATATTATTGTACCCTCTTTTTTATATTGATGTATTAATCTATTTCTATTTCTAATGAAAATGAAAAAAAATACATAAAAAAGTATATTAGACAAGAGTAATTTGGCACAACAATGTGTAGCTGTGTTAAATATAACATCAGATATTGAAGTTGTTTTTGCTCGAGTCGATGAAGATGATTAGAGAACAGTTATGGTTAAAAATAATTGGCCTATTACTTATTATTATTGCACACATAATATACAAACTACAATAAGTTCTTTAGAGTGAAATATTGATTTAGTTGATAGAGTGAATCGGGGACAGATGACTATCGGGGGAAGATGCTTATTTCTTTGTAGTTTCACATTCTTCGAAGAGAGAAAGCCATGCACATGTCTTCATGATCACTGAGACAGTTGAATGTCTGTAGAGTGGAAGCTAACGCATTTCGCCACGTGTTCTTCTTGTGAGAAGAAGAAACGCAAGAAAGGAGCTCATTTTTCTGCTATAAAATAATTGCAAAGGTATGTTACAATTTTAATACATCGTTGAATTCGTAATAACTGTCAAACATTTGTAATGGATATTGTAGTAAAGGTTGTAAAGTTTGTATTATTAACAACCAACGACCTTTTTCCGCTATCTTAGGTTGCGTCACAGCACTAGGCATCTTAACCCGATACTTGGAGAAGATGCTCAATTTTTTTTCAGGGTAAGATGGCAAATTTTTGCAAGAGTTTTATTTTTTTTGTTTTCTTGCAGAGAATGTGTAAACATTACGTAAAGTCCTCTGATAGAAATCAGTGAATTGAGGACAGTCTTCAACTTGCGATGGAACATGTTACAACAGGAGGTATGAACTGTTTTACAGCTTCGCAAGCATACGGGATTCCTTACCGTACCCTTAAACGCCGCCTAAAATAGAATAATGACAAAAAATGTACTGGATTGAATTCATTGTGTGCAAAATGTGATTTCACGAGTCTTGCAGACGGCGATAGAATATGTGCAATGACTGTATTCCTAAGTAGTGATAAACGAGTGAGAAGGTGTCCATGAGCTTTAGATTAAGTCATCTTTGTTATATACATGTATCAAACCAAGTTCAGGTAAAATATATATATTAGTAAATATGTTAATTGCATTTTCCATCTTACCCAACTATCATAGAAAGATGCCTACAGTGCAGATAAGAAGAAAACCTGTATCTATAAACAAGGTAATTAATGTTTTGTACCAAAAATATAGTTCAAATATACCTTCCAGACTTTGATATTTGAATATGAAATTCAAAACTAAATGAACAGTATCTTAGATTTTCAATCAAATAAAAAGTTAGACATCTTCCCCCGATCCACTCTATATGAGCTACGTACTGTAATTAATAATTATTTAATTAATAACAGTTCATTAGTACATACCAAATGCTATATTAGACGCATTATGCATTAGCTCACTGAAGAGAGTAACATGCATTATATTCACTTTTAACACACATTATATTCATTTTTAAATAAATATTGAGTATAATAAAAAATGAAGCGTAGGGAAATATATTCATTCATTCATAGTATTTTATCCAAGGGCAGGCCTTTCACTGCAAACCCAGCATTCTCCAATATTTCTTATTTTCTGCCTTCCTCTTAGTCTCCGCATATGATTCATATATCTTAATGTCGTCTATCATCTGATGTCTTCTTCTGCGCTGAACTCTTCTCTCGTTCACCATTCTTTCCAGTGTACCCTTCAGTTGACGGTTTCTTCTGAGCCAGAGATCCAACAAATACCTTTTCGTCTTCCTGATCATTTTCAGCATCATTCGTTCTTCACCCACTCTTTCCAACACAGCTCTCTCTCTCTCTCTTAATTCGCAGTCATTGAAAACATGAAAAATGTAAGTAAAAATGAAACAGCTTGAAATGTGACTTTGTGCTGCAAGACTGCAAAATATAACAGAACTAAAACCAGAAAACTATTTTTTCTTACTGAAAACTAGGGGGGAGTAGCGTTTGAAGTACTATGTCAGGGGCTAGCAAGTTTCGTACACCTTCCTCCAAGGTGAAGGTCAACCTTAAATTCCGTGAATTGAACCTTTGGTTTTTTTCCATTTATATTCAAGCCAGTTTTCTTTCCAGCTATATCTAGAGCTTTTAAAGCTTCTTTCGCGGAAATGAGTGATCTTGTTATTAAATTAAGATCGTCTGCATAACCAATAATCTGTACAGATTTATATTCCAAGGTGCCTTTGATATTTATTCCAGTTTTCCTAATAACATACTCCAGCATCAGGTTAAACAGCAATGGGGCCAACCCATTTCATGCCTTTCTTCACTATACTTATATTATACGACAGTAACGTGAAATAGAAGACTAAAGGATAGAGTGAAATTGTGGGTCTCAACTTGCTAGAATACTTTGTATTAATCTGAACATTTTAGGCTCGTCATTTCTTATTATACTCGAAAAAATTCTAATTGATTTTTTGGACTTGACACAAACAGAAAATTGAGATATTAGGAAATTATAATTTGTCAATGAAGTATTAAAATAATTGAAATTTGCAATATTAAAATAATTATAGGCTAAATTAATCTCCCTTTCCGCAATGCCTACTTTTAAAGGTGTCTTCTTATATGATATTGATTTACACATATTATATTTTAGGTATTAGTATTACGTTACAATAATGATATTTCTGTATAAAAATCCAATAGCGAATTAACACGAACGATTAAAATAATATGAAGTAATTACTTAAGATTAAATCGTCACTCGTTCTTACCAAACACAGAATAATTTTCTCTACTACTTTAATGACAACCAGGAAGAACAAAGTAGAGTTCATTACATTAGAGCTGCGACAGGAAGGTGGGGTATCCGTGTCCTTTAATATAAAACTGCCTTTGTGTAATGTTATACATCGCCATGCCATGCGGGTAGTCTAAATGAATCGTGTAGGCGCTCAGGCAAGAGACAGCAGCGATGTGATGAAGCTGTGTTCGATTCAGAGAATGTGAAATGCAAGCGGATTATAACAACCGTAGCGAAAGTTTTAGTGGACATACAGAAATGATGGTTCCAAGAAAAATATGTGATATTCTGCTACGTGTTTATTTTCAAAATAAGCCATTTCCTGATTCAATTATGGAACACTACACGAACAATGAGTTGATTTACGTGAGATATAAATCTCGCAGTAGGGATCATGATAAAAATAACTTACCGTCTACAATTTTGAAAATTTCAAGTAACACATAAGTTTTTGTCATAAGTCATTATACTGAGTGGTCATGAAAATGTTATAAAAGTAATCGAGAATGTACAGAGAAAGTTAAATCGAAAGTACCCTGAAATTCGGTATAGTACCTGTATCAACATTTTAGGTTATTTAGCGTCTGAATGAGATGAAGGTGATAATTCCGGTGAAATGAGTCCGGGGTCCAGCACCGATAGTTACCCAGCGTTTGCTCAGGTTGGGTTGAGGGAAAACCCCGGAAAAATCCTCAACCAGATAATTTGCCCCGACCGGGATTCGAACCCGAGCCACCTGGTTTCGCGGTCAGATGCGCTAACCGCTACTCCATAGGTGTGGAAAATACAGTATAACTATACTTACTAAATTTATTTATAATTATAGTTGATCTATGGAAAAATTCAAAGTGTTGGTCGAAACTTCTAAAATGCATTAAAAACTTCGAGTAGAATCCACTCTGTAACAAATTAGATGTACTATATATAACCAGTGAGCATAAAGAGTGATTCTAAATATTTGTTAAAATTTCAGGAGATACCGGTATTAGTCGTAGTAGTAGATTAGCAGTAGTATCCTGTTTCATTTAACAACGCTTTCTTTTATTCAGAATCGAACTTCAAAGTGAGCGAAAAATTTCCGACAAATGTTGTGTTAGATCTATATCTGGAACAGGGTTCTTTTAATGAGCACATAAAATAAATCTAAAAAATGAAGCATATTATCCCATAGACTTAGTTCCCTCCATGCTAATGTGACAAGAAACGCTCTTTTTTTAAATTTAATATTTTCAAGTCTGTTAAAATAGGCCGTTGAAAATTTTACCATCTATTAAACGTACCTTTTTAAATATAAATATGTGATATAGAAGCCTGTGAGGGTGTTTGTTTATGATTACCGAATATTTTAAATGTGAATTGCACAGAAAAAAATGTTTCAACATGTATATACTAGTGTCGTGCGATGTTCGAACATAAGAAGGGATATCAAGATCTACAAACTTCTCCCTACTTCTTAGGCATCCAACAGTACATGGAAGTGACGCATGTAAACTAAAATAACCGAGTCTGTTGAAAACCGTTCAGTGGGCTTATGTTCGGTTCAAGTTTGCAGAGTCTCTTTAGAACCGAAGCTCCCTTTGCGTTTGTTTAATTTTTCCCCTTTCTTGTTTGGTGCCTTCCTTCTTAGTTCGTCTTTTCTCTACGCCTTTAGGTTTAGCTGCATAAGAATGTCTGGCAGATAGCTTGCAAAGTTACGCACAGTAATGAGTATAGACAATTGTTTGTATTACTGTATTAATATGACTAAACACCACAAAAATATAAGTACAAATAAATCAAACAAAATATTATATAAAAGAAACCCATATGCTCATAGCACCGACTAGTAACGTGGAATGTTCAAACATGAGAAAGGAAACCAAGGCATTACAAACTTCGTCTCATTGCATATGAAAAATAATCGTAAGGTACGTGCTCAAATCCTTAACGGGTTTAAAATAGTGTCTGCGATGTTCGAACTTGAGAGCGGCAACCAAGATTTTACAAACTTCGTCTTATTTCATATAACAAACTAATCGCAAGATATGTGTTGAAATCCATAAACGGTTAAAACATGAAGGGGGGAGTGGAGGACAGCGAATATTTTATGACAAGGTACAACAAACACAACAAGTCTCCTTCTTCAGATCGAACATCGGCGAATATCGAACTTTACCATACTCGACAAACTTGAACAGAACATACAGTCTGTAATGCACACCGCTAGTTTAATGCATGAAGGGAAGGGAGAGTCGAAATTTCTGCATACTCGAAAAAATGAACTGAACAAAGTGTCTGTAATGCATGACCATAATGTGTAGTATGAAAATGTAATAATTTCTTTTATTTAACAGGTTGTGTATTTTGTTATAATTATGTGCAATATTATGAAAATGAAATCATTTATTTAACAGGTCGGATATTATTTATTTCATTTATTAACAAAGTGTAGGCTATAGTATAAGTTGTAATTGTGTATAATGTAAAAATAGTATTTGTGTATCTATTAACAGATAGGGTACTCATTATTTATTTGTAATATGCTAATTAAATACCTAATCTTATTATTTTCAAGTTGCATATTGCAAGCTACAATGAATCAGGGCTATGCGTAATATGACAAATAAATATATTTTATTTATTAAAAAGTTGGATATTATAAATTGTAATTGTGTGTAGTATGAAAATTAAATCGTTTATTTTTACAGACATGCACAATTTATTTTATCCATGTTGAATCTTTCGTACACTACTCTTCATCACACGAACGCACCCACACAACAGGCAGCGAAGTTGAGATAGCGCCGAGATCTAGTAGGCTCTGAGGATGGTGTCAAGTAACACCGAAACATCTGTAAGCCACACATGCTTACATAATTAACACGAGTAATATCGCCATTTAATCAATTATTTATTTTTTATGTTTTTATGTTATAATACTTTCACCATCCGCATAGTCACACATCTATTATTACGAAACAACTGTGATTTTTTCTAATATTATGTGAAGAATGTAATTATAGCTACTTTCTGTCGGAAATTGGTATAGTAAAAACTGTCGTGTAGTTTTAAAACTTAATGTGATTTATCTACATGTACGTATATTTATATGGATGTTTAACGCTTATTTTTGTTATAAAATTAGCTATCCTTACATTTTAATAAAATTTAAAATTTAGATAAAGATTAAATAAAACTTCACAAGATTTGTTTTAAAATCCTTACGCATCTAAAAACATGAAGGTTTGGGAATGACCAGCGAGCTTAAAGGGGCAGGTTCGAGCGGGCTGAATAGATGTTATGTTATGTTTTATTTAACGACGCTCGCAACTGCAGAGGTTATATCAGCGTCGCCGGATGTGCCGGAATTTTGTCCCGCAGGAGTTCTTTCATATGCCAGTAAATCTACTGACATGAGCCTGTCGCACTTAAGCACACTTAAATGCCATCGACCTGGCCCGGGATCGAACCCGCAACCTTGGGCGTAGAAGGCCAGGGTTATACCAATTCGCCAACCAGGTTGACGGCTGAATAGATCCGCTTCTTCACAACAGACTTCGTTTCTTGTCACGCTCGACAAACTTGAACCGTACATAGCGCTTGAAATGTACTTCACTAATACATACATTATCCCAGAAACCACTATTCAAGTGAGGTTATAAAATATATGTTATTATCACCTTATATAACATAGCGGATGAAATCTCTTGCTACCTTTTGCATTCAGATTGAATACAGAAAACGGTAAAATATGATTTTTATTTTGCATGCTAAGGAAATTTTTTTCACTAAATATTTTTATACATTAATGTTACAAAATAATGTAATAAGTCTTCGAGGGTGTAAGAGCTCAATAAAATGTATATTAATGTCCATCACTGTATCTTTAATAGTTTCTGATATAATGATACCTATATATTTGAAAATTTTTATTAAATACTTTCTGTGCATTTCATAACTTAAGCTTAGAATCCTAAGAAGTATGATATATTGTGGTTTATGTAACTTGCAATTTTACGTGCGAGGAGGGGGTGCCAATAAATGGTGTGTCAAAACTCGCATTTTCAAGTTCTTGGCATGTAGTGCCAATAACCGCGTTTATGAGTCAAATCGTTGTTTTTAGACCAAATATTCTCAAATTAGTCCTGCATTTCTTATGGATGCTAATAATAGCTCTATTATTTAAAAAAAATCAACTTCTCTATCCAATGATTGGCACTGGTGCCAATAACTGGAAAACTTTGTGCCAACAACTGGTGTTGGGCCTGTGTTTACCTACATTTTTTTTATTCATAGACTGAGTAATAGCCCACTGCTAGTTTCTAATGTGAAAATAAAAGCACACAGTGGATAACATGGCACCACAGAAAAAGACATAGGTACAGTGAGGAACCTTTAAAAGAAGCACTGCGAGCTATTAAGCATGGGATGTCATTTAAAACTGCAATCAAAAGATTTGGTGTACCTAGGAATACTTGTCAATTTCGACATATCAAAACGATATGAAAACATCTTGTTGTCGAGTTCCTGTTCTTAACAGCGAAGAGGAAATCACTCTCGTTAGGTGAGTTATCAATGCATTGGGCCTATATAAATTTAGTAATCGAGGTCTTTGATATTGTGGGATTGTGAAAAAATTTTAATTAAAGCATTCGGATTTCGTTTCTGATCATTATTTTCTTCGTGCTAAATTTTTAGAAATTTAAAAAGAAAATTTTCAAAAATATATTTCTGTCATTCCTGTCTTTCTAGGTGGATCTTCGAATGTGCCATAAGGAATTTCCTAAGCGTAAAGATCTTCAGACCTGTGTGATGGAATTTCAAGAAAACGATCGCCCAAATCCTTTTAAGGACAATACTCCTGGGGACAAATGATACAACTCCTTCTTAAAGAGGCACCCTGTAGTTTTCATCACGACTCCTGAAGGTGTCACTGAGGCAAGTGCATGCTTCAGTCAAGAATAAATAAGAGGATGGTTCACTGCTATGGAAGATCTTCTCAATGAGGAAAATGTGTATAATATTCTGTCGTATCTTTATCGTATCTTCAATGGAGATGATACAAACTTTATGCTTTGTTCCAAAAATGACGTTTTTCTAGTCCCGACAGGCTCCAAGAATGTGTACGAAGTAGAAAAAGTTCAGAAAAAACTACATTAACTGTTATGTATTTCTTGCCAGCTGCTCGGAAACCTTCTTCCCCAATGATAATAATCCCCCTCAGAGAATACCCAATAATATATCCAGCACTGTATCTGAAAAGTGGGGCACATGCCGTAGTGATAATGGATGGATGAAATCAGAAATATTCTTCGAATACATTTCAAATATATTTTATCCATTCATTATTGAGAATAAAATCACACTTCCAGTTATTCATACTGACTTATCATGCTAGTGACCTATGTAAACAACTGAAGATAATCCTCATCTCTTTAAATCTCAATGCCACTAGAATTTTACAGCCTGCAGATGTTTCAGCTTCTAGACCTATTAAAAGCATTTGGAAAAACGCTGTGAAGGACTGGAAAAGAAGGCATTTAGAACAACTAGTAATCAAAAAAAAAAAATTGCACCTATTCTTCAACATGTTTTAGAAAATATGAACTTGAAAACACTGTTAAAAAGATGTTCAGGCCTCTATAAATGGAATCCTGATGCAATTGACTACAAAATGTCTTTGGGAAAAATAAGTAAATATACTAGGCTTGCAAATGAAAACGAACATGAAGGTACTCAGATGCATTCACTTCCTTATGATGACTTCGTAAGGATTTTTGGTCATGAAGGAATTAAGAAGTTTCAAAATATTCATAACCCTGTTGAAAATGAAGATCTCGTGAAATAATTCTTCGTTCTTTACAGACTGTGGGAACATTATCAGACGAACAATAATGCACAGAACAGGAATACTACAGAGACCAGCAGACCAACAGTAAATAGTACTGAGGACGAAACTTGTGATAACAGGCCTCTAACAGTAAATAGTCCTAAGAACCAAGCTTATGATAACAGAACTTCTACCCTTGTAAATGACGAAATAAATCATGATCAACAGTGTAAATGAAGCTGTTCCTCAGCTAAATTCTACCTCCCACATTGAGGAGAAACAAAATGAGATTATAAATTAATCTGTTAATCAATGATCACTAAAGAAAACATGTGTGAAGTATTATTGTGGCCGGAAACACCAAAACGAAAGGGAAAGAAGAAGGCAAAGAGAGTATCATTTGTAATAACATCTGGGAAATGGAGGGAACTGCATGGCCAGAAGGAGAAACGAAAGGAAGATGCTTTGAAAGAAAAAGAGAATCGTAAACTGGAAAGAGAAAAGAAGAAGCTTAAAAAAACTAGCAGAAACCGGACGAAAAATGTCAAAAGTGAACAAAAGATTAGGAAAGGGCACCACAAACACACAGAGCGTACACACAGTATTCTCTCAGCCATCTACAAGCAGGCAAGAGGAACGAAATATTCGGATATTTTTCAAATGCACAAGAGCTGTTTCTTCAACCAAAAAGGACTATGAATGCAACACATGCAAGAGACTATATCATAGTCGATACATATCGTATCATCACAGAGAACATATTTCAGACGATTTTGACGAAGATCTATTCCATTGCCAGTTACAAACAATAATAATGTTTCTGGGGATGAGACAATTTTTTCTGATCCAGAGTAGCTGAAACTTCATTTCAATAATAGCCTTACAATTTCAATAATTTCATTATTATTACATATCATATTATTATAATGTAATTTAGTAGGAATATATCTAAGAAATAAGACTTATAGATAAAAATGCAACCTTTTTACAGAGGGTGCTAATAACTAGCAAAAAAGTGACAAGTACTGCAAAAGGGTGCCAATAACTGACATATTTGATCCTAAATATTTAACAAGCCATTGTTGCGTTAACTGTAAAATGAAATATTATTTGATACTACCATTGCACTTGTCAATCTTTACTCTATTTATGACAGTTTTTCTAAGATCCAGTAAAGAGTATTTTCAAAGAAATTTAAGATTTCCTCATCCAATGTCCTTAAGGTGCCAATAACGGGGTGGTTTACCCTGTTTATTTAAACTCTTGAAAAAATAATACTACGTTATGGATTTGAATTTTGGAAGTACCTATTAGTTCAGAAGATATGTGGCAACACTGTCATTGCAAGAAGTTCATTGCCGAGACACAGTTAGGAGCTGTCTACAGTGTTAGTTATCTGTTCGCCTTCATCGGCTGGAATACGATGTGTAAATATTGCTTCTATCGCATTGTTGGAAGATATTTACTCGTATTAAGATATTTATGTTGGCCGTACTCTAGAATAATCATAGCTTCTGCTGTATTGCTAAGGATGTTTAGTCTTTCATTATGACGCAAGTGTAGTAATTATCAATGGGTCGTGATCATATGAACACGCTAGGCGTTGATGAGGTCACTACATGGTTCATTCTATGAGGTGCAGTACAGCTGCGTCTTTGTAACTTGTATTATTGATTTAGAAATTAAAATATCATATACAGTATGTATGTATGTATGTATGTATGTATGTATGTATGTATGTATGTATGTATGTATGTATGTATGTATGTATGTATGTATGTATGTATGTATGTATGTATGTATGTATGTATTGTGTACGTGTGCACGTATGTATGTATGTATGTATGTATGTATGTATGTATGTATGTACGTACGTACGTATGTATGTAGTTTTCATCTATCCATTTATTTCATATGAACCTGTGCGTCATGATTTATTGGTCCATAAAATTAATTTTAGGCATATTCATATAATGAATGCATAATGTATCACTGTAATTTGTAATAACGATTGTATGGGCAGAAGAAACGGTTATATAATATATGTAAAAAAAACTAAGTAGACAGTCTAAAAGCAACATTACGTGGAATAAGGAGGATATTATCGATAGAAGCAATGTGTTCCCTAAAGCGGACTAGACATTTTTGCGTGGAAAGTCACCTGTAGTTTGTTTTGAGAAGACTGTAAATGATGAACTTATAAATTTGCTAACAGAAGGATGAAGCAACTATGCATTATTCAAGAACTGCATGGACCCCAAGATAGCTTCCGAGGGGATAAAGGTATTCCTGACCATACTACTTCTTTCCGGATACAACGCTGTACCCAGAAAGAGATCATATTGGAAAGCAGGAGGTGATGTACGCAATGAACTAGTTGTGAACGCCATGAGACGAGATCGCTTTTTGGAAATCTGTCATTTCGTTCATTGCGTCGACAACAATAAACTGGACAAAAATGATAAATTGTGCAAATTTCGTCCAATAATGAACTACTTGAATATCTGATGCGTGGAATTGTTCCAACCAGGACAGTGTCTTGATTTCGATGAGTGCATGGTGGAATATTATGCCACACCTGCAAAGAATTTATCAACGGGAAACCCATCCGGTTTAACTACAAAATATAGTGCCTCAATACATCAAGCAGATATTTGATAAATTTTTATGTTTACCAAGAGAAGAAACCTAGTGGCAATGTCGAATACGAAGAAAACTTTGGGATATGTGCTGCGATATTATCGATTCTGGACGAGTTACCAGAAGACTGAAGCCGCTACCGCTCCGAATTTATTTCGATAACCTCTTCATAGGAGTGAAACTACTTGTTCATTTCAAGAACCGAGGTTATGGTGCCACCGGGACAATCCGTGAAAACAAAATATCGAAAGACTGTCCACTTACGTCATTCAAAGAGATGAAAAAAAAAAACACGTGTCTCTTATGAAATGGTGAACATTTCAAACGAAGGAATTGGTATTGTGCGGTGGGTGGACAATTCTGTGGTGACCATAGCATCCACTTGTCATGGAGTGCAGCCTATTTCGAATTTGTCTCATTACTCACAAGCACAAAATGTGACAAATACGTGTTATTTTATCTCTTGAAAATTGATCCGAGAAACTCGTAATTACAGAAAATTGTTTCGAAAGGAATATTTTTATAAAGTATTTTGTGGTCTGAAATCGTTATTAGTTGCAAATATTATACTTATAAATGTTGCGAATAATTTTTTGCTAGATGTCAACTCCGAGACAAATATAACAAATTTGCTAACATTAACGCCTGACGTGATCATATGAATGCAGCCTCTAGTAACCAAACGGTGTAACATACGAAAGAAATATTTTGCAAATATCGTTGACATACAGCTAGAAACTTAATTCCTATGGTGGAAACATATTTGGTATTTTTTTTTATTTCGGCGTTAACGCTCAAGGGCCCATAAAGAGAATCTAGAATTACTGTCATATTTCTCATAGTAAAGTAAAGTTCTGAATTTGAGTTTTGCAAATTTCGTTCCACTTATTTTATATATTTCTCACAATCATATATTTTTATACTTCGAATATAACGTTCTATGCTAAGCAATATTCATTTTTGCTTCATAGAAGCAGTGCAACGTTATGTTTGGATGGGTTATTTTGTAATCCGACAGAATGTGAATCAATTAAGCGGGAACTCACTATATCAGTGTTTTGATTAGAATCTTTAATAAGTTCAGGAAAATCCCAAAATTTATTATGTCTTCTTTTATTATTTCCTTTCTTTTAAACAGAATTAACAACAAACTTTCAAACCAAAGTAGCAAGTATATCTTAGATTTGAACAATTACTAATCAGATCATTAAGACTTGCTTTATCTCATCCAATAACACCCTTTTTACATATCCATTAAAACTCTCTCAACCCAACATAACCCATGCCACAGTAACAACCTCCAGATTTCCGGTGTAACCTTATTACATACCAAAGTCAACGCGAACCCAGTTGATCTGTCCAGATCAATTGATCCTCTCGTCTTAACCACCCGTATCAGGGCAGATCTGCAACTGCCTCCCGTTCTGATCGTACTCTCACTATCACCCTTCCGCCTCCACGATCCAGGTGGGGGCGGAAATCGATCGACGCATACGCCGAAAAATAATCAAACTGCTATACAGAAAGTCAGCTTTGTAAACACACATATTCAGAAATGATACCAAAATTCACATTTTGTCGGATTACAAAATAACCCATCCAAACATACCGTTACAGCAGTTAACAATACTTTAATATTTGAAAATGAAATATAAATAGCGTCTAAGAATCGAAATAGTTACAAAAAATAAACTTATTGCTACATGGAAATATATTTTACCTTTCTTCTTACAGCTAAAATTCGATACAGGCTACCTCTAAATTAAACGATTGAAATTAATATGAAAAGCCTATATAAATAATTATTTTGCTTATAGTACTGTATATAAAATTGTGGCAATATCAATGTTTATGTGCATCCTCGGAAACTTAGAATTCGAAAAAGAAGAATGACAGAATAACGAGAGACAACAGACCGTTAGAGTCACACAAAGACACTGTATTTCCCACCGAATTATCTTATATAAACTCTGCATAACGAGCTCATATAGTAACTTATTCAGTTACAAATGGCTTTTAGAGAAGCCGAAGTTTCATTGCCGCCCCCACATAAGCCCGCCATCGGTCCCTATCTTGAACAAGATTAATCCACTAATAACCATCATATCCCATCTCCCTCAAATTCATTTTGATATTATCCTCCCACCTACATTTCGTCCTCCACAAAGGTCTTTTTCCCTCCGGCCTCCCAACTAACACCCTATATGTATGTCTAGATTCGTCGAGTACGTGCTACATGCCCTGCCCATCTCAAACGTCTGGATTTAATGTTCCTAATTTTGTGCTCATTTAACATACCAAAAAAAAAAATTCAGAAGAATTATATTAGCCTCGGAACTGGCTGAAGCAGTAGCGTGTTTGCCTCCTGATTCGGAGTTACGCTTGGGCGTGGGTTCGATTCCCGCTTGAGCTGATTAACTGGTTGAGTTTTCTCCGAAGTTTACCCCGACTTTAAGGCGAATGTCAGATAATCTATGGCGAATTTTCGGCCTCATCGCCAAATAAAATCTCGCTATGATCAATTTCATCGACATTAAGTGACCCAGTAGTTTATAGAGCGTCATTATAAAACCAAGTAAAAAAAGAACAGATCATGAACTTCTTTCATTATTTTTTATACAGAGTAATAGGAAAATGCTGTGCAAAATGTATAATTTGTGCTAAAAGAATAAAAAATATAACATCAAGTTAAGGATTAGAGTCTATCCATTACCTCGAAAATTCAAAATAATCGTATTCCTGCAGATAAATGCAAGTTCAATGAAATTTCTAAATATACATCATTCGAAATATTATGAAAAGTTTTTCATATGTTTTTAGAAATCCTTCAATAATGTTGGAAGTGATAATTTTGATGTCACTTAAATAGAAAAGACACCCAGTGATAAGAGCATTTTGTTCAGTAGAAACCGGCATAGCTCTGGCAGTAGGAAAAGTATGTGTTTGAATATACTCACAAAAAGTCACCGTTTCGGTCTAGAGATTAGCATACGGGACTCGTGCTTCCAGGCTACCCTGGGGTCTACGTTCGAACTGCGGTTTGGTTTCCCAGAGATTTTATTCTCAAAATGTAAAACGAATGCCAAGCAATCCCATGGAGGATTTTCGGACTCATATAGTCAAAATACCATCCCATTATCACAAATCCTATTGATGCTAGATAACTTGATAACTTCATAGTACATCGTCATTAGATAACCGCTTATAGGGAACAAGTGAAGAATACGCATTCATTTAAACCTGTCATTTTCAATCAGTGCCGCGGCACACTACTCTGCCGCGAGAGAATGAAAGTAACAAAGATTGTCGAAGCGAAATTTGGAAAATAAATGTGAACTCACAAGAGTCAACTTTGAGCGAGAGCGGCACAAGTCAGCATTTAATAAACACAGTATAGGTATGCCATCGGCAGAGGAGAGAAAGACTGACGCGCAGCTAGGGTTACCAGATCAGTAAAGTTAAAATATAGTACCAAGTTTGAATTGAATTTGAATTTGAATTTAAAGGAGGGAGGAACGATTACCCATCATCGCGACCTTATTAGATTTATATTGCACTGACCCTCAAGCTATGTGCATTTCCAGTCACTAAGGTTCGCTACGTACCTAGGTTTTGAACAGGCAACCCCACTCGTTCTAGACAAGCCCGCTCCGTGCGTCGCTAGGCCACGTTTGGAGAATACTATGGAATGATGACGGAATGAAAAAAAAAAATTGGCGAAATAATGTAGTAAGCTTATATACCTAATATGGAGAAATGGGAAAATGCCGAGAAAAACTCCAACTGCGTCTTTTCCGCGACAAGTGTCACTATGGACCAACCCTAAAGAATGTCGTATTTTACTTTACTTTAAACAATGTGCAACATAACAAAACGTAATTGATAAATTAACTTTCATTTCTTAAAATTAAATTTACGCACACATTGAACATCTATCTTGAAAATAGTTATTGAAAGGGATCACAACACAAAAATTCAATATTATGGATTTACTAATTTGTCCTACAGAATTTATCTGTAATATTGACACTTAATATTTTAGGAGAAAAATTCGCTCCGGCGCCGGGGATCGAATGCGGGTCCTTGGTTCTACGTACCAAGCGTTCTGACCACTGAGCTACGCCGAATTCAATGCACAGAACTGGATCGAACTTTCCTCCTTCGATGTTTCCCTTTGTGGCCTGATTCTGATTCCAAGTTAGGCATATATGTTGACATGTATCCAATGTCAACTGCCATTATACTAGGAGCGCACTCAGCTGAGTGACTTGTTGGCCGGGAATCCGCAGTGCATTGCATTGAATTCAGTGGTCAGAGCGCTTGGTACGTAGAACCAAGGACCCGCGTTCGATCCTCGGCGCCGGAGCGATTTTTTCTCCTAAAATATTAAATTTATTTCTTTGATTAATCCTCCCCCAATAGTTAGCAATCACTGGTTTAAATTATATGAGTGTGGCGCAGGATTTTAAATTACAATTTCAGTGTACCTATCACATGTTGAAAAATGTTGAAAAAAAGAAAAACGCTGATCTGAACCTAGAATGCAGATATAGTATTCAAAGTCAGTAAGTAGCCTTGTAGCGGATTTCAGGGTAGAAGAGTACTGCTATATATACCTTACTAAAGGGGCGAAAATAATGTAATACTAGGAGTGATCGTTCAATGTTAATAATTTCACTTGACTAACAGACAACGACAATACGAGTAAAAGGACACGTATTACACATAAAAGTACAAGAGGTTTAAAATCGTTTTTAACTAATAGAACACTCATTAAAGAGTAAATCCGCATGGTTGGAAAGATGTATGTGCAGCTACCAAAATTAGAAGTTAACTTATAGTTAGGAGAAATGTTGAATGATGTCTAGAGCGACGATGATTTATATGTGGAGCCTAATTATATTTGTCGGTCGAAAGACGTATGCAAAAAATCATGTTCTTCTTTTTAACACAAAATAATAATTACGTATTATTGGCTACTCCCGTGTAATCCATCTATAGGCTTCGTTTGCTACACAAAATTCACAACAAATATAGATAATCTGCACTGTAATTAGTTGTCCGACTTTGTAAGTTGGCATATGAACAGAATTTTAAGGGCTCTACGAGAAGATTGTAAAAGATAGAAATTCGTGGAAATTGACCAAATAATCTAAAGTTAATAGGAATGCACTGCTGAATAATTATAATACTGTTAATTAGCGAGTTTCTCCGATGTAAATCTCTGCGAGGTCGGACATCATTAGCGAAAACTCTGTACAAGAACGCAAGAGTGTCCAAAGGGAACAAGCGACGGTGTCATCAGTGGAGCTGTCAAAGAAATTTAAATTAATGTACGTACGCAAAGAGACCCAAATTGAAAATGAGCTATCGACGGTTTTTTGCAGTGAATATTCTACCTAATGTGGGACAAGACAGCCGTCTTAGACCAGCCGTTGGTAAGACGTCTAACATCGATTTTCTTAACTACGGCAGACATAGAGAAATATTGCGTCCAGGACAATATTTTCGCTGTCACATAATTCAAATTTTATCCGAAAAAAATAAAAATCTTTCCTTAATTGTAAGCTTTGAACTTATTTCCTGAAATTTGAGTGGGCTTTCTCGTGTTTTCATAAATCAGAAACTTCTTTCTCATTTGTCTATTTTGCTCTTAGTCCGTATTGGGACTACCTAAAATTGACCTAATGGTTTACGGTCGCGAGGTGAAACGTCGTTATTTGGGATTAGCACGTCGGACTTTGGTACAAATCACTAAAAACCAATATCAGCTAATAATATCGCGATACTCTCATGCCAGAAATTCATTAATGATTTTATATCATATATAGAGTCATTATTATGACGTGAGGCGAGAAAATGACGGGTTACTGGCGGCCCGCTCCCTGCGTTATCTGCGATGCGAGGGCTGTTAGAGCTGCGACGTAGTAGATCGTTATTCGCCATATGGCATTCGCTGTAGTCACAAGTCGTGTTACAAAAGTCTTGATTCTTCAAATGTAGTAAGTTAGTGTACAAAGTTTAGTGATTATAGTGTATTGAGGTAATGTCTACCAATAAATTCTGTACAATTAATGGACAACGCATTATTGGGCATTTTTTTAGGATACAATAATAGTGAAAAGTATCTCAAGTTAATTATTGACCCATTCCTTGACGAACTTACATATGCGAAACGACTGTCAGTCTATGTCCAATAAGATTCCGCTACTGATCTTACGGGAATTACGGCGTACCTTTGGTATGAGACTAATAAGTAATAATTTGTGGGCTCCACGAAGCCCAGATCTAAGACCCTGTGATTTTTATTTATAGAAACACTAAAAGGCGGGGTTTATAGAAAAAATCCTCGTCCTATAGATGAACTGAAAGAATATATACGAGAAGAAATCGAGGCTATCAATGATGTGGAACTTTGGAGTGTTGTTCATTTGTTTATCGGAAAATGTCAGTTGTGTGTGGGGGCAAATGGAGACCATTTTCAGCAGTGACTGTGAGAATGGTAAGTCCAAATTATTGAACATTTATTATTAGTATTGTTATGTATTGTAGAAGTGCCGGAGAAATGGTCACGCGCTCGCAGGAAACCACGCTAGCAGTAAACCACGAGTCACCCGCCGTTTTCTCGCCTCACGTGATAATAATAATGTCTCCGGACAATTATATGTTGTCCCAATCAATAGCGTACACAAATCTACTAAACAATACCAAACATACTTAGAGAAATGTATTTCCATAAAACACAATTACGGAAATAAGAAAATCCCTATTCGTCACAGACATGTGCAGACATACACACAAAACATAGAATTTCTGTCTTCATTTAGGGTCATGAAGCTTGACATGAGTGTTAATCTTGCTCGCTTTAAAGTCAGCACACTAGGGGCTACAGATTAGGAAATAAAGACATTAAAATAATATGCTATGCTGATGATGTGATCCTTTCAGCAGAAAACGAGGACAAACTACAGAGATTATATAAATATATAAATTTCAAATAACAGCAGAACGATTTAACATGGTGATATCGGAAAATAAAACAAAATCACAGACTATCTCAAGGCAGCCACTCAGATGTAAACTTGCAGTATATGATAAACTCATAGAACAAGTAATGAGTTTCAGTTGATTAGGAACAAAAATAACAAGCAATAAAAATTTGGAGGAAGAAGTAAGAGAACAGGATACTAAAGCAAATATAATATCGGGATATCTAAGAGATGTAATTTGGAAAATTGAATACATGAACATAGAAAGCAAGATCAGAATATATAAAACGTGTATAAGGCCAGTATTAACATAGCCTATGCAACGGAAATTCGATCAGAAAAAAAAAACTGCAAAAATGATGGCAACAACACAAATGAGAAGTTTACGAAGTATTGCTGACGTTACGTTATATTACAGACAGACGAATGATGAGATTAGGGAAAAATTTGGAGTGCAGGATGTGACAAAATGGATCAAGACTAGAAGAAAAGATGGCGGGATCATGTATAAAGGATGACGGAAGACCGACTCCCGAAAATCGCAATGAAAGGAAAGTTGGACACCCCAAGACCTTTGGGACGACCTCCTAAACGGTGGAAGGAAAGTTGGACACCAACATCGGATTAAGACAGCAAAGTTGGAAAATACAGGATTTCTCATAAAACAGGAGGAAGAAGAAGAAGACACTTTTGGTAACAAGGTTGGTGTTGAAGTCAAAGAAATGTTCGTTGTAATGATATGCGTATGTATAATTTTGAGAGAGAACAAGTCTGCCTAATTTTGTCTTACTAATGTTCTTTCATATAAGTCTAACTAATTTTCAGCTTCGGTTTGCAAATTCTTATAAACGCTTTCTTATTTCTTATTGTTTCGTCAACGGATATAATAACTGTAGTAGGAGTGTGTTAACGACAGAATAGTTTTATTATTTTTAGATTATATTCTGAAGTGATCTTCTGATGCTTCTCCCTTCTTCTATTTTCAAAATTGGGGTTTGGCTTCTTTCTTAGATTATCATGGTCCTAAAATAACAGAATGTCTAGGACTGAGATCCAAATTACATTTAAGTTGAGAGTTGTAAGATAGGAAATTGTTGCAGTTGCTTTATGATCAATTTATGTAGGGTATATTATATACGATCCAATGGTAAACTGTTTTCACAGTGCATGTTTTGAATTGTGTAATATATAGTAAAATGCACGTAAATATATAATATAAGTAAAAGATAATTCCCACATTATGTAACTGAAGAAGTTAAATAACTGAGGGAATGGTTTAAATGTTTACTTCTCTTTATTCATTCAATATTATTACACAGAACACCAAACATCATCATTAATAAAGAGAGAAATGTGACAAGAGAAACATGCTAAGAATTTCGAATGTAAAATGAGGACAACATATGGGAAGATAGGTTAATAAATGTTGGCTTGTGGAGTAGAACAAAGATAAAAAAAAAACTTGCTGAAACCTCAAGATATATCAGAAATGGGAAGTAGTTCAGCACGTTATATGATTGAATTTGAAACAATGGGGTTCAGACTAACAGCGCGGGCTTCGAGAATAGCCTACAGGAATGTGGGAACGCGAAACACAATGGACTCATGAAATGAAGAAAATGTTGCAATCAATAGTCCAGAATGAGAAAATCTTGGAAAATGAAGAAAGTTCACAATGGAGAGACAGGACAATAAGTCAAACCTTTCTTTTTCTTTCTAAGTTATCTAGTCCTACGTGTGAAATTTTCGCCGAGTATGAAAATTCTGTGATTAATTGTTACATTTGAATTAAATATTAATAGTTCCTTTATTATTATTATTATTATTATTATTATTATTATTATTATTATTAACGAGTGACTGTATTGGACAAATTTTGTTAAATTTCGTACCTACTGAATGAATATGAATGTGTAAAGGAACATAGAATCAGCAAGATATCGACAGAAGGTTCTGTCATCTTTATTATGCCTTGTTATGAATTAAGCTTCTTATTGTGTATGTTTTCTTTTACCCTCTCAGAAGTAATGTACAGGGTCTTTCATAAGTAACGAGTATATCGAAAAGTTAACATTTTGAATAACTTTTTGAAATGATGTTCATCCTCACGAGAAAGTACCCTTCCTGGTGCCGTACAGTCGATTTGGAAAAGTAACAACCCCTCCCCTCGCCGTCAGAGCTATTAAACGAAAGAATGGTTAGTGTTTTAAACCTTTATTAAAACATATGAATGTTAAAACAGTTTCAATTGTTGACAAATTATGGTTTACAACTTTCAATATGCCTTCCGTTCTGCTGAATGCACAAATGTAAGCGACGTATCAACTCTTCGTGGACTCTGGTGAGCATGTCAGGCGTAACCATTTGTATCGTGTGTTCAATTCGTTGCACTAATTGTGGAATGATGCTTGGCATAGACACGATCGTTGATGAATTCACAGAAAGATAAGTCCAGGGGAGTCAAATCAGGTGATCGCGGAGGCCAACGGATTGGGCCAGTGCGACCGATCCACCTGCCTGGAAACAACTTGTCTACGAAATAAACGCTTAATGTGTGCGACACTGTTTCCAAGTTCAAACCAGGCAGCAATTTTTCTCTTCTGCGATAACGAGTGTAATGTAATTGATCATTCGTCTTGTATGAACAAGAGTTGTCATGATTTCTAGGCTTTTAAACAATTTGGATTTAATTTACTATATTGGAATGTGCAGAGTCTTGTTAACAAAATTAACCTCATTTCTAAACTAATTAATGATTTAAAAATTGACATCCTTCGTGTAACTGAACGTTGGCTAACTTTATCTGAATTGTATATAATTAAAGTTGCAGAATTTTATTTCATGGTTTGTTATTGTAGGGGCTCTGCAATATTTGCTAGAGGTGATATTTTAACCAAGAATCCAATCGAATTTACTCAATTGGCTACTGATAATATATTTGAAGTATGTGGTAGTTTCATTGTTAACCTTAATGCATTTTGCATATGTATCTATAGAACACCTGTTAATAGCAATTGTACCTTTGAAATATTCTTATCTCCAGGGAAAGGAATTTGGAGTATTATAACGAATGGTGAAACGTAGTATAGATATTCGTAGCTCAGTGACTGTCGAGCGAGCTGTGTCACAAAGCATGGACGAGTACAGTTCACTTCATACAAACTTACACGCAATGTTCTGTAAACGTATTTCTGAATAAATAAGTGTTATATTTTAATGACATATAGTGGCCTACATATGTAATCTGCATTTCATTTTGAAATACATATATTTTTCTTGGCAACGCACAAGACACCAATAAACAACATTACAAATATACATAATTAAATATCAATTTCTGCGTCCTCACGTGTCAGTGGAAATATTGATGGCTGATAGACAGTTGTCTTCTGCATGCAACTCGCCTCTGAATATGTATGTTTTTTTCTGTCAGGAGCGTGTTAAATTAAAATCTTTATTTACAATATCATGAAATATGATAACATGTATACAACGTATACTACAGTATTTACAATATATGCAATATACTACAATATTTACAGTATAGCCTAATACGGTATAATTAAATGTTGAACAAAATGTAGAACTAAACGAAATGACATTTTTCATTAATGCTATGTTTTGTTGATGAAACAATTATTCCTGCTGTGCCTTGTTATAATAAATTGTAAATATCATTTTCAAATTTTCAAAATACAACTTTGCTCTGTTGCAAGGAAGGAAATTTTTTAACATGGAAATACTCCGCTCTACATCTGCAGAGACAATTGGAGAGTACTTGAAACAAGATACGTCAATTAAATTCACATGTTGAATGACGTCATTGGGACACGTCTTTGTTAGTACATCTGAAATCCGACTAAGAATACTGTAACCATCATTTTTAATCAAATCCTTTTTATTTTTTCACCAACACGTTTTCCTACTTCACCTTCTATTGCACTCAGTTTATTTACAATAGTCCCCATAATATTTATTTGCTCAACCAGTTCTACTCCTTACTTTTCTAATCGAATAATGGCATCCGTTAAATATAAAAAATTTGACTTAATATCCATGACTTCTTTTTCGATCATTTAGCAATTCCTGGCGTATTTGGATCGCAGCCGCGTCATCGGGATCGAAAGACTGGACCACTTTCTTCATAGATTGGAGGTGATGTTCGTAATAATTGCAAGCTTCTAACCATAACCCCCATCTCTTAAGAACTGGACATAGGGGAAGCAACAATTTAGGGAATTGTTTCCTGAATTTTGATACTCGATCTGGAACTTTTACAAATATAGGCTAGTCTTTCAATTTTGTATTGTTAGTTGGTTTCACTTTCGGCTTTGTACCTGCACTTTACTACTCAGAACTGCAAACCTGCATGTTGACGTTCTTATGCGACAACTGTCCCGTTCACCTGTTGTTGACGTGCAGAGATCTGCGAGTATGTCATGGAGGGGAGGACTTGGTATAAAGGGTTGTAAACAAATGGCTGTGTAGATGCCAATACTAGCTTTTACTGCTCCAAATTCCGTCCCCTACTTATCTCAATTATATGAAATGTTTAGTAGTATGTTTAAATCTTCTTTTAATATTAATGTAATTCTCTCAGCTGATTTTAATCTAGACTTTGGTGGTACTAGTAATCATATGAAAGATCTTACAGATTTGTTTACGAGTTTCGGACTGCATACTGTTATTGATCAGCCAACTCGTTCAGGTTGGGGAGGTACGAGTGGTACTGGAATTGATAATATTGTTACAAACATTCAGCATGACAGATGCTCTGCCAACATTATTCCGACTGTTTTATCGGATTATGATGCCATAATATTTTCTACTGTTTTATGTAACATGAAATCTGCTGGTGATCATTCTAATTTTAAATATATACGATCTTTTAGTCACATGAATTTATATTATTTCTTATATTTATTGAAACAGAATAATTGGCTTGGTTTATATTCAGTATATAATATTAATGATAAGAGTCATTATTTCTTTTCTATTTTATTGAATATTATAGACAAAGCATTTCCATTAATTTATGTTAAATCAAGAAATAATGTGAGGGTTAATAACTTTAACTGGTATACTAAGGAGGTCCATGACTTAAGAAGGAAATGTTTGTATTATTATAACCTTCTCAAATGTTATGGTATGACTGAACATAAATGCCTATATGCTGATCTTAAAAATAATTATAAAAGACTGCTCAAATTGACCAAAATTATGTTTCTGATATTATTGATAATAATAAATGTAAAACAACTTGGTCGTTAGTTTATTATTTATTGAATAATAATAGTTCTAATCTTAATCAATTCTCACCTGAATTTGATTCTAATACCTTTAATTGAGAAGCGTTTTTTCAAAAATCCCTAAACGCCTGAAAGTAAAATTTTCAGGAAACGATTTTTTTAATGATTAAAAAGTAGTTAAAACAAACATTTAAATTTTTTATACCATATTGTTTAATAAAGCAGAAATTAGGCTATATTATATAATTAATGTTTTCAAATTTAGATTATAATATGAAATGTAAAGTTCACAGTTTTTCAAGAGTCGCTAAACGCCAAGAGACGGAAACATAACGCATATTTTGTTAGCATTTAAACCTGATTTTTGTATCATTTTTTAGTTAATTTTTCTGATTTTGGTTTTGGTTTATATGTGATTTTATCATATTTTAAATGCATTTATATTGTATTAACTTGCAATTGTTACATTTTATTTTCAACAAAGAAAAAATACAATAATATTACTTTTTTTAGAAAACACAAAAACTCCATTCATTAATGATAATAATATTGAATCATTAATATGGAAAAGGACAAGTCCGAATTTTCCAAAATAACTTGAAATGTATTATTTCCGGTCTGAAATACCCACACTTAAACAAAATTAATTTTGTGCACAAAATTTTAGAAACATTCAATAAAATTTAACATGAATTCCCAGTAATGTCTATATAGAAATCTTTAGCAGATTCTGATATTCTAAAATACCACCTTCTTTTTCTCCTGACTGGCCACATTCTTCTTAGGCAAAGTAGTTGCACTCCTTATTTCCCGGCTACAGGTCTTCTTTTTCAATGCTTCAACTTCAATGGGATCTCCGATGTAGGTGTCCGCCACTGACAAGAGTATTTTCTTGTTTGATTTTCTGTATGTCATCACTCGTTGAGCTGCAATTTTGAATGCTATCTTAGGCTTCAAGATAATTTTTGTATATTAGATTTTATATCCTTTACTTCCCAGTCTTTGTTCAATATTTTGACAGTATCATGTTGACCCAGAATTTCATAGTACTCTACAGGAGACAGGATTTCTTCCATTTTTCGGTAGACTTTTTCTATTCTACCGAAGACTCAACTACTCTGCACTCCTTTTTCCCCAAAGCTTTTGGATTGATGGGTATATTCGGGAGCTCATATGAACACACAATATGCGGGCTCTTGCTATTCTTTGTAGTCTTTCTAGGTGCATTTACCTTTGATCTAGACTTCCTACCGCCTACACATTCGGGAACAGTTTAGAATTTTCAGCATCACTAGAAACAGACTCCATATTATGATAGTTTACAATACTATGCTCTCACTACAATTGTTTAGAAGCGGAGATACAGAATGACCTGACAATCAGGGATAATAAACTTAACCTCGCAGAGCAAGACGAAAGCTGATTGGTTGAGTTCAAAAGGAATCGTATCGTGAGCCAAGATCTTTCTACACGCCTGACAAATAAATATGAATATTCTTTTCGGAATATGTATTATACGGTATGTCTTTCTCGTGTTAAATTTTATCGTACCTGGTTAACATGTTTCGGCCTGTTATTGGCCTTCTTCAGAACTGGTTGTTGCTAGTCTTGGCGCCTTTTGTTTTGTTTCCTGTGGGGGTGTGTTTGTGTAGTGTAATGTGGAGTCAAAGAGTGTGTGTGTTCTGAAATTGAATTGTGTGTTGAGAACTTCATTTGGATGTGTTTTTGTGTGTCTATGTATTTCGTATTGCTCTAGTATGTTTAGTTTCTGGGGTTTTGGTTGGATGTGTAGAATTTCCATATTTGTGTTGATTTCTTTGTAGGTGTGGTTAGTATTTGTGATGTGTTCTGCATATGTGGAAGTGTTTTGAAAGGGATGCTCAATGAGGGCCTCTAAATCTTGGACAAACGTACCTATTTTCTAACTTTGAAGGTTTTATGGCAGCATACTGTAGGTTTTTTGTATCACAGCTGTCATTCAGACTTCAGTGGCAAGTTAATTTTAAATTCATGATTTTTACCGCTTAAATCAAGGGAACCGTGTTCTTCAGAAATTTCAGGTAGTCGTTTGTAAAGGGAACTTCACTTTAATTGTTTACCTCTCTCTTCAGTTTAGTGGTAATTAAAATACAAAGTGCTTTCAAAAAGGCAATAATAATAATAATAATAATAATAATAATAATAATAATAATAATAATAATAATAATAATGTTACATCCATATTATTGTTATAACTTATAGACCTAAATCAAATACAAGTATACAATTTTATAAGTAGTTGATTTTGGAGCAAAGTAGCTGGATTTTAATACAAACGTATGTGGAAAGGTAGTTTCGATGTTGGGAACGCTGATGATGGCAAAACGTTAAATTAAATCTAGACGCTTGTATGATAAGTTCTATAGCAAGCTATTCTGTCATGAAATGTGTGCACTACCAAAGCAGAAGTATGAATTTGTTGAATCATTAATAAATGCATGGATTGGAAAATATTAATCAGTAAACTACTGTTAGTACTTTGTGCAAGATTAATTAACTTTCATTGTTTTAAAAGCTGTTTTTTTAGGGTGAGGGAAAGGGTGGTAGAAGAATTTTTGTGTGGGCAGGCGCCCTCCTTCGCCAACCCCTAGCGCCGTCACTGCTTCTGTCATCCATTATTTAATACACGGATACTCTGTATTTAGCGACTTTACAGAATTTCCTTATGCGGGTACCTTCCTAAAATATAAACCCTGATAGGGGAAATTGATATTACTTCAGTGATAATGATTTAGTCCGAAACCGTTTTTAAGTGCGGATATTTATTATATTTTTTCATATACTTGAAGAAGCATGGAAGAAATTTCATATCATTTTAATTATTATACCTCTGAAAGTAAAATAAGTTAAAATGACTGTAATTATGCGAATACGAGTGCTAAAATGAAACAAAACTATCTGCTTGTGACTGTGAAAAATAATTATCCTTTGTATAATTTGAATTTACGCTGGTGTTTATACAGACACATTCGCTCATTGATTACTTTTATGGTTTCCCCTTACTAGATTTCTCTTCAACCCATTTACGAAATAGACTGCTATCAAAGCTCTCAATTACTCACATGTGCTTATTTGAACCTCAAGCCTGGCAGCAATTATGAGATCGAATGAAGCATAATTGACGTCTTTCGTTAATGTGAGTTGTTAATTGCCGGAAAAGACATATACCCGTGTTGCACTGTACGTCGGCATATTGCGTGTTGGTTTCATAAACGTGCGTGAATATGTACAAGGGAATAGGTCTAAGTGGTTTTGCTCGTTCAATCACTAAAATGCTACAATTACGTGTGCACCTACAGCGAGCGAGGAAGAGAGTTGATAATCCTGTCGACACGGAGTTTCATGACGTCTTTAAAAACAAGCAAGTGGAACGAATCTCTATCAAAATTCATAACGGTAAAACGCTCCTTGTAATTTATTACCATGGAATACTAAAACGTTCATGTCCATTTAAATATAGAGTTTATTTTTCCTTAAAATTTCATTGACCAGTGGATATTGTATGTGCGGTATTAGGTAAGTAGAGCAGGCCGATCATAAGTGACGACCAGGGATTCTAAATATATATTCACACATGCGCATCCTACTACAGTGAATCAATGGGAAACGTGATGTCACGTAAAATAGTATAGTTATTTTTCGCAGGAAAATATTGGTCGAAATTGAGAAATTCGTTCGCAAATACCTCCATTATAATATCTGTCTTGTAATTCGCGAGTTATCAGATGGTAAAGGCGTTGTCTGTTAACTTTTGGTATAATTCATATTTACGTTAATGCACTCCCTCCCATTGCACAATGCACTATTGTGATGTTTAATCGTTTCGGGTGGAGCTTGTTTTACAAATTGCCTAGGTATTTTCAGTAGCTCTATGTTTCTTTAGTGAAGACATTCAAAACCTCGCACTACGTTACAAGTAAATACCTCTATTGTAGTAAATATTGTAAAACAACTAATGGTTGTAATTATTAATGCTTTGGTGTACTAGATCATTTGTTTGGGTTTTGTTTCTATTTAATGGTCGAGTCTGTTCTTACTTCCGTAATTTCTTTAGAACAGAAGTTATGTCCACATCAGTTCTTCATGAGCAAGTTGCCCGCCAAGAAAACAGCCCAGCTCGTGTGTACCTGTACTCTTCCCCTATTACGCAGCAAGAGGTGTGGCAAGGGTGAATAAGTACACACCAACAGTAAGATTAGTTGCTTTAGAGTACCTCACACAACACGATCACAAGTGGTAGTGAGACTCTATAGTGTTTTATATATTTATGTATTATGTCTGTTTCATTATTTTATATTAAAATGAATAATTTATTTGTTGCAGTGATTGGAAGAATTGATTAACTATTTTTTTACATTTAAGGAAACAAACAAAATTAAAATTCTTATAGGATCCAGTTAAGGCGAATAAACATAATTCTTTTTATAAAAGACGGGAAGCAAATCATACACTTAGAAATAAAAGAAATATTATTTGAATGAAAAACTGAATGAGGTACAAACAAATAGTAAGAATAACAACATTAGAGATTTTATATAAGGAATTTAAGAACGGATATCAGGCAAGGCTGATGAAGAATGACAACGGTGATTTGCTTGCAGACTCACATTCAATCCTGAATAGATGGAAAAATTATTTTGGGCAAGTGGCAAATGTACACTCAACGGCAAACGGAATGGGCAGTCGAAAATTTCTAAGCCCCAGAGACATAACTTTACGTATGCTCGTCTTGTCAAAGCCGTAGTTCATCGGGTAAAACATAATTAAACCATTTAAATGTGCTGTATTTTATTTAAGAGTCTAAAATATGTTATAAAATCGAATGGAGGATTGATTGTAGATACATCTGGGCCTTTCAAGTGTGAAATAATAGTAAAATTGATAAATATAAAATCAACCCAAGTTAATATGAACAGGAAAAATACTTATTATGCCGAAACGCTATTAATAGTCTCAGTAGCGTAAGTCGTTACGGCATTGGTCTATTAAACGAGTTAATAGTAGTAATTCAAAGTTCGAATCTCCCAACACTATTTTTTTTTTTTAATTACACATTTGCCATTATATATGTCTCGCAAAGCTACGTTTATGTGGCGACCTCTCTTAGACTATGCCCAAATTCTAATAAATAACAAATCTCCCTCTCTCTTCCAAGAAATAATTCTGTCTGCTAAATAAAACGTACTGTCTCGTCAATAGTCTTGAAGATGGGAGAGAGACAACAACTCCGTCAATAAGTCATTGTCTTGATTCGCATAGGTTATTCTCCGTCGATGACGGCCAGAGAGATTGGAGTCCCATAGTCAAATGCTCAGCTGTGGGCTAAATTTTTTATGGAGAATGGTGAAGTTCTGAATCGTCTCATTCCTGGTCGGCTGCGCATCTCTACAAGTGAAGAGGACGCCATGTTATTGAGAGAAGTTGAGAACCACCCCTTTAGAACTGCCTCTCAACTCAAGATGGCGTCCAACTTTCCAGGTTCCCCACATACTCTGACGAGACGGTTTAGAGAGCATGGCATACGGTGTCTTCGAGCTGTGAGGAGAGAAAACTTGACTATGGAGCACGCCGTGGCCCGTCTATCGTATGCTACTCTGCGGCAGGACTTCGATTGGAGAAATGTCGTTGTCTCCGACGAGGCAATTGTCTCCAGTAGCAACGATGGTCCTGTCCTAGTTTATCGTATGGATGGCCACCGATACGATCAACGATTAGTGAGACGACTTAACAGGTCGCGTCGCGTCAGCGTCGCGTGTTGGGGTGAATATCATACGTTGGGGCAGGACTTCTGGAACGCATTCACAGTCGGTATACGGCAGACGTCCATGAATACATTTTGGCAAATATAATGATCCCTTCCGCCCGAAAACGATATCCAGAAGGAACACTTTTCTTCTAGTAGGATAATCACCCGGTATACACCGCCAACCGGATTCAAAGATGGTTTACGGAGAGGCCTGATGTCGACCTGGTCGACTGGTCTCCAAAATCACCAGATATGAATCCCACTGCAAATTTGTGGGCTACAGTCAAACGGATCCTACACTCTAATTGGGCAGAACAACTACCCGTTAGGACAGCTGACGAATTGTGGGACAGAGTTCTAGATACGTTGGAGGAGGTAGCCATGAATTTAGACCTGTTCCATAATCTTGTGGACTCCATAGCACACTGAATGAGAGCAGTTGTTGACGCAGGTGGTTTGTGGACGAGATACTGGTTCCCACCACAGGCATATTCTTGTTAATATTCTTAGTTATTTATGTTTGATATGCGTCCGTTTTTTGGGGTGTGAAACAAATATGTTCATTTATCCAGGCCAGGTCTCTTCTCTTAATAGCCCACAGGTGATGGGCAATAATATAAGACAGGCATAATGAATTTTGTGAACAAATGCCATTTCAGATTTAAACTAATAAATGAATTAAAACTAAAATAAAAAATGACAATTTTACCGAACCGGGAGACGAACTTACAATTTCTAGTACCGATGTCAGACATCTCATCATTGAGCCACACAGCTCAAAAGATTGACTGCATTGTAGACGGATGACTTTCAATGAAGAGACACCACAACAATGCCTTGAAGTGCAGTGCGTTTACACGAGTGAACCGCGCGATATAACTTAGCATTTCTATCGACCAAGAGTCGAAGCGTTATTTTTGCCGTTAAGTGTACATAGACCAAATAGAAATGATCGGGACGAAATTCAAATACAAAATGCTGAGCCATTGATATCCGAACTAGGGCTGGGGACGGACAGTTCGGTTCGGAGCAGTTACTGTGACGTCATTACTCGGTTGAACCGAGTACAGTACCGAGTATAAATTTGTGGCGGCAGATTTAAAATTTAGACAGATTGAGTCGATTTTAGAACGTACTTTGAAAGTGAAACCAAGCGTATTTTAAAAGCTTTCGCTTTGCCGATTGACGAGAAAAAAGTGCTTCTCTTCATTGCAAAATGGCGGTTGCAAATTTCATTTTCGTGATTATAATTATTTGGGGAGTTATTTTCTATGAAAGGCCTATTTAACTTCAGTGTTGTTATATATGACAGAAGAAATAAAATTGATGAAACAATTTATAATACTAACAGCTAATAAATTAACATGTGAGGTAAACGTTAAACGCTGCAGCTAAGTAAAAAAGAAGATAGTAAGAAACGGGCTCCATGAAGCGCTGCCTAAAACACTTAAAAAATAACACACAGAATTATTTACTATTACGGAAAGTGAATAAAATAATCAATAAAACGTGGTATTATAACTGAAGAACATAATGCTTATTTATTTTATAACATTACTAGCCTTCAATACAACCATGTTCTCTTATTATTATTATTATTATTATTATTATTATTATTATATTATGTACAGTAATATATTCAGATTCAGTGTTCATTAGGCCCACTTGGCAGGTCATATAATAGAATTAACTCCTCTTCAATACTAGAGGCCTTTCAGCCCGCCTTGGGGATAAGGAAATAATTTGTCCTGCAGCAGATAATATTTAAATACAACAGTACCTACGTTGTTGTCTGCTAGAATTAAGTAAAACATGTGAACTCTGTTTGAACGTTTTAACTGACCGGTAACGGCTACGGTTAACCGAGTAACCTCGGTGCTCCGCTACCAAGCACATAAACCGATAGAACCGAGTAACTCAACGTATCTACTCGCTCCGTCCCCAGCTCTAATCCGAACCCACGTTCTCTGAAATCGAATTTACGATAGAAAATCTGAAAAAATACAAGTATCCAGGAATAAATCAAATTCCAGCGGAGTTAATACAAGAGGGTGAAAGCGCATTATCTAGCAAAATTAAAAAAATTGTAGGCTACTTGCTATTTGGGAAAAGGAAATTGTAGCAGAATATGCAATGGAAGGATTCCATAATTATTGTAAATATCTTTAAGAAGGGGAACAAGACCAACTGTAGTAACGTTCGGGGAATATCACTTTTGTTGACGTCGTACAAAATTTTGTCAAATATTCTTTTGCGAAAATTAACTTCACATGTAAACGAAATTATTGGAGATCATCCGTATGCTTTTAGGCGTAATAGGTTGACTATTGATCAGATTTTTTGTATTCGACAGATATTGGAGAAAAAAATGTGAGTATAAGGGTACAGTACATCAGTTATTCATAGATTTCAAAAAGGCATATGACTTGGTTAAGAGAGAAGTTTTATATGATATTCTTATAGATGTTTGTATTACCAAAAATCTAGATCGATTAATTAAAATGTGTCTGAGTGAAACGTAGAGCAGAGTCCGTATAGGTCAGTTTCTATCTGATGCTTTTGAGATTCACTGCGGGCTAAAGCAAGGAGATGCACCATCACATTTACATTTTAACTTTGCTCTAGGGTATGCCATTTGAAAAGTCCAGGATAACAGAGGCTTTGGAATTGAACGGGTTATATCAGCTGCTTGTCTATGTGGATGACGTGAATATGTTAGGAGAAAATCCACAAACGATTAGGGAACAGAATATTGTACGAAATGGAAATATAGATGTTGAATATTTATCCTTTGAAGACGTGGAAAATTCAAGTAGTTGGAGCAACAATAATAAATATAAATGATACTCGGGAGAAATTTAAACGCAGAATAAATATGGGAAATGCCTGTTAATATTCGCTTAAGAAGATTTTTTTATCCTGTCTGCTTTCAAAGGAGCTGAAATTTATAATTTAGCCTATAAAATAGTTTTATTACAGGTTGTTCTGTATGGTTGTTTAACTTGGACTCACAATTTGAGGGAGGAACAGAGGTTAAGAGTGTTTAAGATTAAGGTGCTTAGGAAAATATTTGGGGCTAAGAGGGATAAAGTTTCAGGTGAATGAAGGAAGTTACACAACGCAGAACTGCATGCATTGTATTCTTTTTCTTACATAATTAGGAACATTAAATCCAGATGTTTGAGATGGGCAGAGCATGTAACATGTATGGATGATTTCAGAAATGCATATACAGTGTTAGACGGGAGGCCGGAGGGAAAGAGATCTTTTGGGAGGCCGAGACGTAGATGATAGGCTAATATTAATATGGATTTGAGGGAGGTGGGATATGATTGTTGAGACTGGATTAATCTTGCTCAGGATAGGAACAGATGGTGGGTTTATGTGAGGGCGGCAATGAACCTCCGGGTTCTTTAGAAGACATAAGTAAGTAAAATAGCAGGTAAGGAATTAAATAACTAAGTTAAGGTAAATCAGGCATATATGGGACTCGGATAATATGGGGACTTTTAAGGTAATGGCACATGTTCCCTAATAGTTCGTTAGTTACGAAGTGTCAGATAGTATGTTGGTAAACCTGAACTAAAGTGGCGAACCGTAGTGTGAATTATGTAGACGCTGCTGAACATGTGAACGCTACAAATACAATTATGAATGTGAGTACACTTTGGAGCATAGCAAAAATAGTGTTGTTGATTTTTTCATGATTTACCTAAAGAATGACTGCCACAGATGAGTGAGTATTACAGAAAAACGTTACAGGTGCGAATGGCAGATTAAAACAGAAGGTTAATCCGTAATGTGGTGGTTCCGAAGCATGTATTCGCTGGACAGACTAGTCATCTGTTGAAATAATACGCTACATTCAGGCAAATTTGGGCACCGTCATTCAGGGTATTATGGTTATAAGCATTGAATGCTATTCTTAAATCCTTCTATAATATTTTTCTATAGAACGGAATTTTAAGTGGTAAATGTCAGTTATATAATTGAAATTTACAAATACACTCTTGATTATCTAAATTATTGTCAAATACTATGTCCTACTTATTCTGACTTTTCATTTCAAATTAAAAAAAATAACATTTCATGATTTTGTAACTTCCTCCTCAATACCAGGACAGTCGTATAATAATTTTATTGATTGTAATACAATTTATAAATGAAATTTAGTTTATAGGAATGGAATGTTTTCTTCCACAAAAGCTAGAATATTGTTCTTTGTTTTTATCTGTCTGTCTGAAGTTACCAAAAGAAGGACAAAAAGAGCAAACAAATTTAGAAAATCGGTAACTTTGAAAGCACGTGAATTTTACTTTTTAGTAGGTTATTTTACGACGCTTTATCAACATCTAAGGTTATTTAGCTTCTGAATGAGATGGTGATAATGCCGGTGAAATGAGTCCGGGGGTCTAACACCGAAAGTTACCCAGCATTTGCTCCTATTGGGTTGAGGGAAAACCCCGGAAAAAACCTCAACCAGGTAACTTGTCCCGACCGGGAATCGAACCCGGGCCACCTGGTTTCGCAGCCAGACGCGCTAGCCGTTACTCCGCAGGTGTGGGCGAAAGCACGTGAATACGAACGCATCTTCTTCAACAAATTCTTCTTGCATTTGTCCTGCATGTGGAGGAGATTCTTACATTGAGCAAAATGAAGAAAATTGACTGCAGTGTGAAGGATCATGAGCTTTATGGTACAAAGAAGATATGATGAGAAGGAAAGTGATTCATTTTACTTTTACTGTGATGACTTCAAGAAGTAAATTTATAACATTATTTGGCTTCTTTTTCTTTTCTTCTTAGTCTTTTAGGAAATTATACAATTTAAAATAACATTTGCTACTACTTACAGTAGACTACTTTGTAGTCTTTCTTCCTCGTCGAATGTATTATATAAATTTAAATATAGTCTCAGTGTTTACATAAATATTAGTTTTTTTCATTTGTTCAGTGTTCTGTTACTTCACCAATACAATTGTTCTATGAATGATTAGTGTAGAAAGCATTAAATACATGTATTTTGTATTAAATACATCCTTGAAAATTTAAAATGCATTTAATTCCTGTACTGTATACATTACGAACATATTTGACTTACTTTCTGCGACAGTTACAATACCCTCAGCAACACTTTCTCTCCCAGTCTGTCCACAGAGTAACTGTTCTTTCTACCTGCGACTTGTTAAATTTTTGTTTCAGCGCATATATCGAGACCTTTAAAATAGCCCATATCAATACAGAGGGCCTGTTGTCACATTTCAACAAACTCCTTACTATTTTCGCACGGTTAAATCTGCATTCTATACTAATTTCAGAATCCTGGTTAAAATGTTGTAACTCTTCCTCTATTATTAATATTCCCAACTACTCACTCGTTAGAAATGAGCGCATGAACAGGAGATGTGGTGTTGCAGCTATGTATGACAGGTCAGACATATATAAAATTATTCATAAGTCTTCAAATGAAGAAAGTGAACAGCCAGAATTTATATTTGTTGAGGTGAAAATAAAATATAAAAAAAATCCTCCTTGGCGTGGTTTACAAACCGCCGAAGTTAAATCTCCTGTGTGATATTGAAGCTGCACTGCTGAATCTGATTCCCAATTACCTGCATGCTATAGTACTTTGGCGACTTAAATACAAATTTACTTTTAGATAACAGCAACGCAACAATACAAATACAGAATGTATTCCAGTCCTGCTATATGACAATTATTTTCCCTTCCGAACCTTTACATCATACTCTTTATTCAGAGACGTTACTAGACATTACCGCGACAAACAAACCTCATGACGTAATAACAAATGTACAAGTGCATGCTCCTTGAATCTCAAAACATGATATTATTTACGTTGAATTTTCTTCACAATGCCATAGACGTATGTCTCATATTGTAACATAAGGTAACCTCAATCACAATCAATGACGAACTAATTCAACCATGGGGAAAAATGGCTCCGAAGGGCCACTGCACTCAAAGCCTCCTTACCTCACTCCACCAGCTATTTCTTCCGCCTGGTGTTTCGTAAATACATACTTCATTCAGTGGCGGGTATGGTTTTGATCTCGGGATGTCAATTTCAGGAAGAATGGCAGAAAGAATTTTTTGTTACTTACAAAAAGAAGAAAATCTGCTGCTTAATATGCGGGTTTAAAATTCCGCATATAAAACGCTTCAATATTAAACGCCACTTTGATCAGACGCATAAACGGACTTGATGATCTTACAGCAGCCGTGGCGAAAAAGGGATCGTGCGCCGAGCCACTGTGTAACCTGCAACATTCATAGCTTTATGGAGGGGGCGAACACCCGAAGGGGAACTGAAGCAACTGTCTGACTTATTAACGGATTTTCATTTTCTTTACGTCAAGCTCTTACATATAATTTTATATAGTATAAGGCTACAAACTAATGTTTAATACGTATAACGAAGAAAGAAATTACCAATAAAACATAGGACAAATTATCACAACCTAAAATTAACTGTCTTCAGAATGTCTCTGCGACAGAGTTTCAAAATCAGGAATTATGTCACTTACTGCCAGTCATAGTTGATCACGAAGGTATTTGTCTGTCAGTCGTGATCTAAATTTGTTTTTTACTATTTTCATTCTTGAAAATAATTTTCACAAACATAAGTTTTAGCGAACATGGCTACAAAAGAGCAAGTGAAAGAACGAAGCTTCGGTACATATATTTTTTGGCAAAGATTTGAAAAGTTAAACATTTGTCAAGTCCTTACATCTAACTTTCATGTAACATCACATTGTAAATCTGTGACTTTAAATTGAAGATCTAATCGCATTATTCGTACATCTGCTGAAAAAGGATCGACGTACAGAGATGATGATGATGATGATGATGATGATGATGATGATAATAATAATACTAATAATAATAATAATAATAGGCCTAATAATAATAATAATAATAATAATAATAATAATAATAATAATAGCAGTTAACTTTTTAATGTTTCATCAGTAATATGTACTATAATGCCGTTTTACGTCATACAACCGTTTTCCTCGTAATACTTGTGAACAAATCATACATTTAATATCCTCATATATTGGCAGCAAAAAAATGCGTCCTCCCTTCCTACTTGAAACTTTCATTTTTTGTAGAGGTTCATGGTTTCGAGAGAGACATTGTGACGATACGCCATTCGCAGGTCAGAGACAAATACAAATGGAACGGAGTTTGACTCCAGTGAGTGAGAGGGTGGGGGTTGGGGGAGGTAGGAAGCAGAAGCAAGAGAAATGCATAGCTATCATTGCGGGCCACAATGTGCTCGTAAGTCACATTTTCGCCACGGCTGTCTTACAGTTATTAATTTACAATTTTCAAAGCTATTTTCCTAATATTTGTGAAAAGATACAAAACAAGATATGTTTATGGTATTTTCGGGGTCTAGTTACTTATTATTTTATTAATAATCTGGAACTGAACTGATTTATTTAAAACTTTGAGTGCATATTAGGCCTATTTGATGCGATTTCATCAGTTCTGTAACATACTCGTATTTTTAAATATATTCATCTTAGGGTTGGAGAAAGAAAGTAGACTTAATGAACTTAAATCGAAGTCAAATTCACCCCAGAATGAAACCTCCAGACAGAAAATATGACGCGCAACTTACCGAATATCCTGGCTTATAGCTGAAAGAAACCGCTGTTTTTCAAATGGGGAATTCGTTAAAGGTTGCTTAGTGACTGCTACCGAGGAAGTTTATCCAAATTCAATGACTGCTATAAACTCACATACTCTGTCTCCTAGGACTTTCATCGACAGGTTTACAGAAATGGCAAATGACATACAGCAGCAGTTAGAAAAAAAAACTGGAGCACCTATTTTTCTATTCTTTCGCCCTAGATGAGAGCACAGATATAAAAGATACAGCACAACTAACTATATTTATAAGGTGTGTGGACCTGAACTTTAATACTTTAGAAGAGTTACTGGATCTGGTTCCCTTGCGTGACAGTGCCCGTGGTGAAGACATTTTTGAAGCTGTGCTGAATTTGTTTCTAAATTTCATTTAGATTGGAGAAAACTGGTGTCGATTGCTACAGATGGAGCACTCGTATTAACTGGAAGGTGAAATGGTTTTGTGGAAACACCACTAAAGTGTTTAGGAAAAAATGAATTAGATCTCTTTAAATACCTGCCAGAGAAGCACATTTGCAATGATGTATTGTATCTATGTTTGGCTCAACTTACTGTTGTGAGCAGTTTTTTTTTCCCAAAATTAACATGATCAAAAGTATCTCCAGGTCTAGGATCACAGACATACATTTAGTTTCAGTATTACGGTTGAGTTGTTTTACTTTAGAGCCAAGTATATCCTTTTTAGTTAATAACAAAAAACTCCGAGGGCCATCAACAACAATAAAAATGAAAATTAGCAGTATAGGCCTACAATAATATTTCGTTTAATTCATATCTCATATATTTTGTTTAATATGTTATAAAGTTAAATGACAATGGAGCTTAGCTACCTTCTTTAGTGTTTTTATAAAGAAACAATTGATTATGTTGATCATTACATTGTGCTTAATATGTTTTCAAGTTAAATAACAATGGAGCTTAGTTCTTTATTGGTTTTAAAACGAAACAATTTATTATTTTGATCTTTACATTTTTTAAATATGTTGTACAGTTAAATGACAATGGAGCTTTGTTCTTTCTTGTTTTTAAAAGGAAACAATTTATTCTGTCGATCATTAGGCATTCAAGAATTTTTCGTGCACATGATAAAGAAATGCTTATACTGTTGAAGAATATAATTTGCGTAGTCACAGTAGGTGACTGGAATAATTATTGTATGATAAATGTAGGCCTACTTCATATAAACAAACGACTGTAAAGATCTGGAACCAAGAAATAACAGAGGAGAAATTACTGGCGCGCAAGGTGTGTCGAATCCACCACTGCACTTGACTTAGCAAAACAACGCGTTATGCCAATCAAACGAATGTGGGGTGAGCAGGACACGTTCCCTCCCTACTTTGCTGAGAGTCCCCATAACTGAACTAATTATTAAAGACGCAACTAAACTACCGTGGCAGACTATCTGGACTCCGAGAAGTGTAGACGAAAAAGTTGAGACATTTAATAACTTAGTCACCCAGCTATATGACAGACATGCACCACTAAAAACTAGAAGAACTGCTACTCGGAGACCTGCTCCTTGGATGTGCAAATCGTTGCGTACACTCATGGCGGAAAGAGAATTTACATACAAATCAAGCTTTCAGCTATAAGTCCCTGTAAAGTTGACTTGAATAATTTCGAGGGAAAAATTGTTCCGGGGCCGGGTATCGAACCGGGACCTTTGAAAAAACGTACCAACGCTCTCCCAACTGAGCTACCCGGGAACTCTACCAGACACCGATCCAATTTTTCCCTCTATATCCACAGACCTCAAAGTGGGCTGACAACCGTCAAGAAACCAACATTGAGTACACACTAACTCTTGTGACTTAAATTGTGATTTTCTGTTAACGAACAGTGACGTGTATTATGCAAATCAAGCTTTCAGGTATAACTCCCTGTAAAGTTGACTTGAATAATTTCGAGGAAAAAATTGTTCCGGGGCCGGGTATCGAACCCGGGACCTTTGGTAAAACGTACCAACGCTCTCCCAACTGAGCTACCCGGGAACTCTACCAGACACCGATCCAATGTTTCCCTCTATATCCACAGACCTCAAATTGGCCTGACAACCGTCGAGCAACCAACACTGAGTGCACACTAACTCTGTGCGACTTAAATTGTGGTTTTCTGTTAACGAACAGTGACGTGTATTATGCAAATCAAGCTTTCAGGTATAACTCCCTGTAAAGTTGACTTGAATAATTTCGAAGGAAAAATTGTTCCCGGGCCGGGTATCGAACCCGGGACCTTTGGTAAAATGTACCAACGCTCTCCCAACTGAGCTACCCGGGAACTCTACCAGACACCGATCGTACGTTTTATCAAAGGTCCCGGGTTCGATACCCGGCCCCGGAACAATTTTTCCCTCGAAATTATTCAAGTCAACTTTACAGGGAGTTATACCTGAAAGCTTGATTTGCATAATACACGTCACTGTTCGTTAACAGAAAATCACAATTTAAGTCACACAGAGTTAGTGTGCACTCAATGTTGGTTTCTTGACGGTTGTCAGCCCACTTGGAGGTCTGTGGATATAGAGAGAAAAATTGGATCGGTGTCTGGTAGAGTTCCCGGGTAGCTCTGTTGGGAGAGCGGTGGTACGTTTTTCCAAAGGTCCCGTGTTCGATACCCGGCCCCGGAACAATTTTTCCCTCGAAATTATTCAGACTTTACATACATTACAGAAAATCACTAAGACGACTGAAATCTAACGCACAAGGCATAAATAGCATCAGTATATCACTGTTAAATAAAATAATGACGTGATCGTGCCGACAGTGGTTCATATATTTAATGCATCTCTCATAATTAAAACTTTCCTACAATTTGGAAACAGTCACTAGTAACACCTATACCTAAGAAGAAAACTCTGACCTCACCAAACGACTGCAGAATTATAAATATTCCACCCGCCCTCTCCAAATATTGGAACATATCGTACACCAACAGCTGACAGAGTACTTAAAGAAATACAAACTTATCAACGAACACCAATCTGGTTTAAGAGCTGGTCACAGTACAACAACTGCCTTACTAAAAGTCACTGAAGACATGCGAGAAGCAATGGACAGAAGCGAAGTCACCATATTAACTCTACTTGACTTCAGTAAAGCATTCGACCCAGTTGATTTTGACCTACTACTTGCAAGACTAAGAACGCTATATTTATCTGACAACTGCATTAATTGGATATTACTGCAAGTATCATTTTACGCAGATGACTTACAACTCTGAATACACTTCCGACCCAACAAATTTGATTCAACTATTGGCAAACTTAGTCATGACTTGAATCAAAGTTGTAATGTTCACAGTTCATTACATTTGCCACTTCTCGGGTACACTAACATGGATCATTGTGGATTAATGTTTTTAAACGGTCTTAATCAAACCATGAAGTTCTTCCTGAACGTGCAGTGTCACTAATGTCAAAATTACTCTCCTTAAAACGAGAAAACCATTTTCTTGCCGTGCTCTGTCCGATAGCATTGTCTCCAGACACGGCGCAAATGTTTCTGGTCGCCTCCGCTGCTTTCGCCCCTCTATTGAACTCAAAAAGAAGAATATGTCGGAACTTTCTCCACTTGATATTCAATTTTCTAGCGTCCATGGCTCCACTCACTATCTGCAATATACTATCTTAAATATGTAAACTCAAGTACAACATTGAACTTCAAATAAAAAACGGCAATCGATAAATAAACCCATAGAAACCGGAGTACCAACATGCGAAACAAATACTCTACGAACGTATGAACCAACCCAATAAACATAGATTGATTTTTTAGTTCTGGTAACTATATTTTTTCTCGATAGATAGCATAATTACATGGTTCTAAGTTTTACAAGCCTTCGATGTAGTCATCAGCATTACGTACAATGTATTCCCAGCGATAGGGAAGCCATTGGATACCGTTGGCACTCCCTAATCTGTTGATGGTGCGAATAGAACGGTCGGTTGCTGTAAAACGTCTTCAACTGTTCGGAAGCGAAGTAGGTCCTTCATCTTAGGGATTAGATCAAAGTCGCAGCGACTTAAATCTGGAGAATATGGCGGGTGATAGAGCAATAATATTGAACAATTCAGACACAAATCCTGCTGTATGCGCCCTAGCATTGTCATGCAGATGGGTTATCCATAAAGTGTCGCCGTTTTCTTCGCAGAGCTGCTCGCAGATTGTTTCACAAAAACGAACAGTAGTACTCCGCATTAACATTCTGCCTCGGGGAACGGTATG
Organism: Periplaneta americana; assembly: GCF_040183065.1. NCBI lineage: Eukaryota > Metazoa > Arthropoda > Insecta > Blattodea > Blattidae > Periplaneta > Periplaneta americana. The sequence goes on from NC_091124.1 coordinate 103,846,376, forward strand.
CTTTAAGATCACACCATCCCAATCATAGGCAAGAATCAGCATAGACTTCACATTGATGGGGGACTGCCGAACTGTTTTTTTTTTTCTTGGTGATCGTCCGATTGCCGTTTCAGCTGAGGTTCATAAGATCTGATCCAGATCTCATCAATTGTAATGATACACCGTAAAATACCTCTCCTTCACGCTCATAGCGCCTCAAGAGAGTACGAGAAACGTCATATCGCTTCTATTTCTGCATGTCCGTTAAATCATGCGGAATCCATTTTGAGTGAATTTTCCCCAGTTTGAGGCTGTCCTTCAGGATGTGAAAGACAGAGGAAGGCGCCAATCCTATATCTTGCGCTAACTCACGAATCGTTAATTTCCAATCCGCCTCCAATAATGCAGACACAGTCTGTACATGTTCGTCACTTACCGGTGGGTGACCAGATCGAGGCATGTCTAAAACACTTCTACGTCCTTGTCTGAAAGCTCTAATTCACCTTGCTACGTAACGCAGTCGGACCGCAAGCCTCTTAAGGCTGGTTCACAATAAATCGGGAACGGAAACAACAATGAGAACGAAAACGGAAATATTGTTAAAATAAATTCACACTTAACTACTGTGAATGCTTACAATTAAATACATTTTTTTAACATTATTTCCGTTCTCGTTCTAGTTGTCATCTCCGTTTCCGATTAATTGTGAACCAGCCTTTACAGTCCTTGATGACACTGTCGTGCCATGCACATTGCATTTTTAACCAGCTTCTCTGTTCGTCCTTCGAAAACATTGCGACTGTATTTTGCGACCGCTTGCTCACAGCTGCTCGTTTTATTGTTGTCATTGTGAGCAAGCGGTCGCAGAATACATGGGCATGGAGGTGGACATGGAAGTGGGAGGGCGAGTTCATTAGCTCCGAGGGAGGGGAGGCATCTATGCAACGTGTGGTATAAACAATATTGCCTGGCTCCTTTGCAGGGCATCGCTGCAGCATAGTTGCCACTACTAAAAAATCAACCCATGTATCATAATGCAAAACAAGTTCTTGTGATATGAAATTAAAAGGAAGGCATTTAGGAGAAATCATGAGGTCTTCGAAATATTTTATGTATTTAGTGACTGATTGCGATACCAAAGCGCAATTGAAGAGTGTGATACAGGCGCGGCTCGTGCTATGTATTCAATGGCTCATTGAACTCACTATAATTTTCTATTTTAAAAATATCATTCTTTTTCACTCGTAAAAATTATCTTTGACTCGTAAAAAATAAGTAGGCCTAAATATACATGTTTTAGTATTAATATGTACACCAAAATTTGGTTTAGTTGTTCTTAAATCGACTCGGAAGTTACTTGCCAAATAAGGATCGCCAAAATTAGGATTGAACATCCTGGTGACTGATTTCAGTGAGACAACACTGAGGGAGAGAGGGGATGTTATATGGCAGTTATACATAGGGAAGTCGCGACAGAGGCAGGAGTGAAAGTTATTACTGGGCAGCCGGAACGCGATCGCTACACCCCTCGCATTCTCCATCTCTTTCTACTCGATTGCTCTGTCTCGTTTCCACCCCTATAACTAGGGGTGTGACTTCCGGCTGATTGGTTTATCATTATTTTGATGCTTATTTTATCATCATTTCGGTGAATATTTCGTGGAAATAAGAAGGTTTGGGTTATTATTTCGTGAAAATATGAGTTAGGATATGGCATACAAAATACAGACTATGTACAATATGTGTACATCCAGTTGAAGTGTACAGGGGGAAAAAACAATTAAAGTCACAATGCTCGTAGGAATGATGTCATCATCTAATTCAGTACATTGCTGCAAACGTTTAGTGTTTTCCTTATCAAAACTGGTAAAGGAGAATATCACCACGGATACAATCATCCTTTCCTACTTTCACATTAGTAACAGCAATAAATTTTGCAGTAATATACTGAATTTGAGATGACATCACCTTTAAGAGAATTATGACTTTGTTTGTTGTTTTCCCCTGTAGTCTTCAGTTACTAATTTTAATAGTTACAGATTTCGTTTCAATATGATGAACATTAAATTACGCAAGTAATATTTCATGTTGAGTTGTTCTTTATGGTTGTGAAACTTGGACTCTCACTTTGAGAGAGGAACATATGTTAAGGGTGTTTGAGAATAAGGTGCTTAGGAAAATATTTGAAAATTAATATTTGAGGAGAAAAATTCGCTCCGGCGCCGGAGATCGAACCCGGGTTCTTGGTTCTACGTACCAAGCGCTCTGTCCACAGCACCCGACCGAAAAAAAAAACTTTAATAAAATTATTTGGGGCTAAGAGGGATGAAGTTACAGGAGAATGAAGAAAGTTACACAATACTGAACTGCACGCATTGTATTCTTCACCTGACGTTTGAGATGGGCAGGGCATGTATCACGAATGGGCGAATCCAGAAATGCATATAGAGTGTTAGTTGGGAGGCCGGAGGGAAATAGACCTTTGGGGAGGACGAGACGTAGATGGGAAGATAATATTAAAATGGATTTGAGGGAGGTAGATATGATGATAGAGACTGGATTAATCTTGCACAGGATAGGGACCAATGGCGGGCATATGTGAGGGCGGCAATGAACCTCCGGATTCCTTAAAAGCCAGTAAATAAGTAAGTATATTTCATCTTGAAAATTAGGCCTACTTATAAGTTAGACTACACATATTCAATAATAATAACAATAATAATAGTAATAATAATAATAATATTAATAGTGCTTTATTTTCATTTATTCTGACAGAGTTAAGGCCATGAGGCTTTCTCTTCCACTCAACCAGAGGATAAAAAGGAAATACACGGTAATATAATGTTAAAACAAAAGAAAGTTATAGGTATACCTAAGACAAAATGGAACCAGAAAAATAGTACTAGGCAGAGGATTAACTTACCGAACTGAAATACTTACTTCAACTAGATGACAAATTAAATTACATGATTACTTTATAAGCTAGTATAATTGTGAATTATAATATACAGAGCGATTTATATAGAACTGACACATTTCTTCCATTAATTGTTTCAAAACGAATTGTGCTAGCGACAACTTATTATACCTAAAATGTAGAGGAATTTTGGGAGATTATTTACCTCTATAGCAAATGTTGAAAATGTCCTCCATCCTGCATAAGGCACAACTCAACACGTCGTTCCATGTTACTGGCCACTCGTTGGAGGACTCCGTTGTCAATAGCTTGAATCTCCTGTGTGATGTTGTGCTTCAGATCGTCCAATGTCTGGGGACGTGTGGCGTAAACCCTGTCTTTTAAGTAACCCCATAGAAAGAAGTCCGGCGTTGTCAAATCCGGAGATCTCGGTGGCCACAGGTTCCTGGAAATTATTCGGTCGTCAAAGAAACTTGCAATTAGTTCCATGGATTCATTTGATGTATGGAATGTAGCGCCATCTTGCTGAAAATATCCTTGACTCAGCTCTACATCGTCCAGTTGCTCAACAAACTCCATGAAAATTAGTCGGTACTCTGCAGTGTTCACAGTCTGGTTAAAAAAAATTGGCCCTTTTCACTCACCAGAGGTCCAGTTGTTTCCAATTTGTTTACTAGTCCCAGTATTGTGTTTCTTTTGGGAGGATTGCGAACACCAAATTCTCTCTGGTATGCCCTTTGAGTAACTGTAATTGAATTCGTAATCCAGTATTGCTTCACAAGGAAGAGTCGTTGATTTAATGTGTACTGCATTTTCACTTTGACACAAAATGTCGAAAACAGCTGCCAACAATAGGAATAAAACGTAAACATCTGCGCATCTAGTGACAAGGAATCGAAACTCCAGAACATTCTGCTTAATTTGGTGCTAAAATTGGGTCATTGAATGAATTTCCAACGGAATAATTAAAGAAAGAAATGTGTCAGTTTTATATAAATCACTCTGTATAAGTTATACCTGGGACACTGTGCGTTCTAAAATAAGATGTTTCACTTTGGACTTGAAAGCGTATAAGATCGGGCAGTCCCTAACATCTGTAGGTAATGAATACCAAGAACGGATAGTGTCTTGTAAAAGACGAAGAATACACAGAAGAATACTAATTCGTGGTGAACTCGTTCAACCAGGTACATTAATTGGAGATAATCAAATTTATAATGTAATTGTTACTGCTCACGCCTTGATTATAATTTTCTTTATGGTAATACCAATTATAATTGGCGGCTTTGGTAATTGATTTGGAGAAGGACTGACAATAGTGTGTCGTGTTGTGACCGGGTGTACGGATTATGATGTGTGGGTAGATTATGAAATTGTGATGCTAAGTATACAGGACTTGATGCATGCAAAATCTGATAGAAGAGAAAGGCAATGCAGACTGTGTCTGTCAGCCAGCCGGAGCCAATACAGTTCATTGAAGGAAGGTGAGATATTATGATCATAGAGACGGATATTACGTTTAAAGCGAACACAGGCATTATGGACACGCTATAATTTTTGGGTAAGGTCATAGCTGAGATCACTTAATAGAACTTCGCAGTAGTCGAACTGTGACATGATAAGTGTCTAGATTTGTTTTAATTTAAAAGGAAGAAAATTGTTTATACGTCGAAGTGACTACAGTATAGAAAATATATTTTTTTATGTATCCCAGTTTTTTTTTGGCCCCTGAAATTTTAAATGTTAAGCAAAGAAGTGAGTCACTATCCACCTTGTATGTTGTCTTCCAACCAGCTGCAGTCCGCAACCCATACCCGCCTGCCAATCGCCGCCGTGACAGTAGAAGTACACTCAGAACTCGTGTAAATAGACCTGTAATGCCAATAAGTCACCAACACCAAATCTAATAAGACGTTACAGACTGTGAATTTATTGTGTGTCTATCTAATGCCAACCCACTTCACGTGCGTGATTCGGGGTCCGCATACTTCGCATAGATGGCAGGACTGTGACTCATTTTCAAGTTGCACACTACTTCGGCGGGCCACGTTATGCATGATGTGTATCTGTGAAGAATTATGTCGTGTACTAGAGTGAGTGTATGTGTAAGTGTTCGTGTAAGTATAGTTTAGGGAATAAGTGAGGATGATGAAGGTGAGGAAGAGAGAAAGAAAACCGGTGCCGGCACGTAGCGTACTCCTGTGGAATAGCACCAAGGGGGCCGCCAGGCTTAACGTCCCCATCCAACGGACGAATCACTATTAACAGTGACATATGCTTTCACTTCGTAGTGCATTTATTGTTATTGTTGGAACTTTTTTTCCACTACACTATCACTACTGCTTTCATTGTAATTTATTATTATTATTATGATTTTCATCCTATCTTATCATTGTGACCTCTATGTATATACTGTAATCATCTTCCCCGTAAATGATGAATCGGTCTTTTTCTCTAAACTTTATAACTGATAGAGATGATATTCTTTGCCTCACTTCTATTTTCCCCGTATTTTTACACTTGAACTCTAATTCTCTTAAAATACTCTCTAAACTAGTGCCCCCCAAATTAATGATGGGTGATTTCACGTAAAATGGGTAATAACTTCGAAATTGTAGGAGAAATTTTGTGCAAAAGATAGAATTGGTGAATCGTTTGTTGTATCACGCATTTTTCAAAGTCATCAATATTGGTAGCGGTCTTTTGCAATGTACCGTTTTTTTCCTGATGCACTCATTGATGTTTTTTCATCTCCATGCTATTTCTGTTCAGGCAAAATCCTCTTCACCTTTGTTAGAAACACGTTTCCCTCTGCTACTCTCTGTATGTTATTTTTTATTACTCTGCTCATTTCTTCATAAAATTGTACAAATTAAGAACGATCTCTCTTGTTCATCCCCTGCTATATTTTAGTTTAAAAAGTATCGGCGGCATCTCACCTAAAGGTCAATTTCTTCTAAGGAACTGAGCATACTTTTGTTTAGTGTCGTTGCTCCTCCCCGTCTACCCCATCCCATTGCTTGATCCAACCCTGCAGAAGACCACCACCATAAAGGCTCGCTTGCTAACTTTTTCTTTCCCCACAAGTGCCAAAAAGATCTGCGACACTTATACATACATATTTAGAGATAGTAATAAAACATACTCTGATCATACCACAAACAGAGTCGAATTCAATCTCATTCTAAGCAGCAAAGCTTACACCGGTTTACAGAATTGAACTATCTTGCTCTTGAATATAAAGACTCAGAATATTTTCAATATTTCAACATGCGAAAAGAACTCATCGATCAGATAAAATTTCTTTATCATGTCGGAAATCTTCTCTTACTATCAACGTTCGAAGACACTGAAACTGCAGTGATCCTCGTCTGATGCAGAGAACTTATAAATTAGAAGTGGTATGCAAACTCTTATGTATCTGCAAAGAAGTTGTAGGATTGTTGTTTGTAGCTGACGTTAAGCTTAAGAAAAAAGCCAAATTAAATTATTTATTTTAATTCAAAGGATTACCTGTTTGTTTTCGCGAGTATTTCGTGAAAAATAAATGTTCCAAGTGCTAATTTCGTGACTGAAGCTTTTCGTAGAAATGATCGTATTTTGCGATATTTCACTGTTAAATGTATTTTATTTTATACATAACCTTTCTTCAGATGTACCGTTCTTTTGTGAATAAAATTAAGTTGTCATACATTTCACGTATTTCTTTAATTCCAAAAAATCACAGCCGTACCTATGGCTAATACAGTCCGCATTCCAAAACTGCAGTTGTTCAGTGTATTTAAGGTAAGTTTAATAATTAATTATTTGAACCCCCAAGAAAATAGGTCACGAGCCGCCAATGGTTTCATACCAAAACACGTTCAGTTCATTTTTACGAAAAGACTGGGCTAGATTTTATCCACTGGTCTGCGGATTGGGCGAGTTTTTAAGTGACATATACAGCAACACAGAATTTAGATAAGTATTGGAGCTGTTTTGGAAGAAAATGAGCTTAAAATATAATGTTAGTGGTCTCAAAAATCATAATTGAGGCGGTCAGAAGCAAAGGGATATAACTGCACTTACGTTATTTTTTAGAAAATGTGATTAAAGTTACTAAGCTCCCGTAACTTTCGTGAAGTTATAATTTTAAGTGTTAATGTGTGATGTGATTAAAAGATATATATAGACAAATTGACTGAACGAGTTCTAGGATCACGCTCTTCAATTCGTCTTTCTAGTAGCTCTTTTATTTTAGTTTTAGTAGCCTAACGATTGAAAGGAACTAAATAAATAGGCGGGTAAACTGATTGATATAATTCTTTTATACGATGCGTTTTAGTAAAGAAACAGTAATTTCTTATACACAAATCTCTAAATTGCTCTTAGCTAAAGTGATGAGATTGTATGAATGTGTCGGCCTAGATAGCGCAATAGGTATAGCGCTGGCCTTCTTTTGTAGAGGTTGCGGATTCAATCCCGGCCCAGGTCTATAGCATTTAAGTGTACTTAATGCGACAGGCTCAAATCGGTAGATTTACCGGCATGTAAAAAACCTCCTGCGGGACAAAATTCCACCAAACCAGCGACGCTGATATAACCTCGGCAATTGCGAGCGTTGTTAAATAAACCATATATGATTTGTATGAATGTTTCGATGGCCTGAAAGTGTCCGATTTCCGGTTATTCCTTCAGTACTTTTTCAATTTTGAACTTCGATTTCAGGTGATTAAAAATTGTGTTGAATATTACAAGAAGGTGCATATAAAGGTTTACAAACCAACAAAATGTTTACAATGAGATTGACCCTGTAGACATTTATTATTTCAGACATATTTTTCTTTACTTCATTCTTTTAGGCATTTTTTCATAGAAATTCATCACAGAAATAGTTTATGTAATTAATCGAAACATAATGAACCACAATATTTCACAACAATAGCTGTAAAATTTAGATTCCTGCCGTCGGCAATTATTCACAGTTCGAAGCTATGAGCTTCGTGACAACAAAAGTGAAAGAGAGTGACGAATATTGAATATATAGTGAATCGGGGGGCGGGAGATGACTATCGGGCGATGAGGCTTATTTCTTTGTAGTTTCACATTCTTTGAAGAGAAAAGGCCACGCGCATGTCTTCATGATCACTGAGACAGTTGAATGTCTGTAGAGTGGAAGCTAACTCATTTTGCCACGTGTTCTTGTTGTGAAAATAAGAAAAGCAATAAAACAGCTAATTTTCCTGCTACAAAATAATTGCAAAGTTAGGTTAAAATTTTAATACATCCTTAAATATGTAATAACTGTCAAACCTTTGTAACGAATATTGCAGTAAAAGTTCTAAAGTTTGTATTGTTAACAAAGAATGACCTTATTCCGCCATCTTAGCTTAGGTCACAGCACTAGGCATCTTACTCCGATACTTGGGGAAGATGCTCACATTTTTTGGGTAAGATGGCAACTTGTTGCAAGAGTTTTATATTTTTGTTTTATTGCAGGGAATGTGTAAACATTATGTAAGGTCCTCTGTTAGAAGCCAGTGCAGTGAATACAGTCTTCAACTTGCGATGGAACGTGTTAGAACAGGGGATATGAACTGTTTTAGAGATCGCAAGCTTAAGGGATTCCTTATCGTAATCTTAACGCCTAAAAAAGAATGATGACAAAAAATGTACTGGATTGAGTTCATAGTGTGCAAGAAGTGATTTCACGAGTCTTGTACACGTTAATAAAATATGTGCAATGACTGTGTTCCTAAGTAGTGATAAACGATTGAGAAAGTATCCATGAGTTTTAGATTGTCATTTTTGTTATATGCATGTATCAAACCAAGTTTAGGTAAAGTACATATATAGTCCACACCTGTGGAGTAACGGTCAGCGCGTCTGGCCGCGAAACCAGGTGGCCCGGGTTCGATTCCCGGTCGGGGCAGGTTACCTGGTTGAGGTTTTTTCCGGGGTTTTCCCTCAACCCAAGATGAGCAAATGCTGGGTAACTTTCGGTGCTGGACCCCGGACTCATTTCACTGGCATTATCACCTTCATCTCATTCAGACGCTAAATAACCTAAGGTGTTGATAAAGCGTCGTAAAATAACCTACTAAAATAAAAAATAAAGTAAAGTACATATATGAGTAAATGTCTTAATTGCATTTTCCATCTTACCCGACGATCGGAGAAAATGCCTACAGTGCAGGTAAGAAGAAAACCTTTATCTATAAACAAGGTAATTAATGTTTTCTATTTTGTACCAAAAAATGTAGTTTCAAAATATCTTCCAGACTTTGATATTTCAATATGAAATTCAAAACTAAATGAATAGTATCTAAAATTTTCAATCAAAGGAAAAGTAAGGCATTTTCCCCTGATCCACTCTAAGATGTTCCAGCAAGCGGAATACATTTACATTATCCAACTCCAGGTGTTGTCGTTGATGTTGTATATTTTAGACCGTGTGGTTTGTCACAGTCTGAATCCTACGTTTTTCTTGGTTTACTCAGGTTCTGACATTCTCGTGGTAGTGTCGCTAAATGTGACACATTCAAAATAGTCTATCTTGAAATCTATAGATTATTAATAATAATTCTGTAACCGAAATTTTCTTCTTCTTCTTCTTCTTCTTCTTCTTCTTCTTCTTCACTTCAAGGATTAGGTTCATGTTGAACCTGTTCCGGCGCCCATTTCGCTCTTGGTCTTCCTACATCTCGTCTTCCTTTCGGTTTATATCCCATTGCTAAAGCTGGCAGTCTGTAGTTCGGCATCCTTTGTAGATGTTCACACCACCTTCTGTTATTTCTCTTTAATTTCTCCAGCAATGGTTCCACCTCTAATTTCTTCCGTATATCTATGTTCTTCTTTTTATCTTGTATTGTACATCCTTGGCAATCTCCCTAGGACAAGGAAAGTCCAAAATAATATCCCCCCCTCCGGATGGAGGTTGTGCGGAGAGGGCCAGTAACCCACCCACGTAAAAATGAAGCTACTTGTAGTGCCCATATTAGCCTCGGAAATGGACCGAAATTTTTGTGGTAATTTTCTCGTTACCAAAAATGATTACCATATATAATTAAACACCGTGAAATCAAAAATCAATTTCCTGAAATTTGTATTTGCATGTCTGTCTGTCTGTCTGTCTGGATATTTGTTACCTTTTCATGGAATAATGGCTGAACCGATTTATATGAAAATTGGAATATAAATTAAGTTCGTTCTAACTTAGATTTTAGGCTGTATAGCATTTAAAATATGGTATTTCAAGAAGGATTATAAGGGTCCTGAATTAAATAATTCGAAATATCTCCGTTATTATTGATTCTAATGAAAACTATTTTATAACAAAAGTTTCTTTATAAAATGGTTTCCGATAAGTTTTATTCTATGCAAAATTTTGAGAACTGATATTCAGTGAGATAAATGAGTTTTAAATTAGCAATGCTTTCTATAGGCTATAATTAAATGAAAAAAAAATGACTTCATCTATAAGGGGCCTTGCACAACAACAAACGGAAGCTATTCATTTAACACTATTTTTATGCGGATATAATATTCTATGATGGGAATATGTAAAGTGTAAATGTTTGTCTATTCACGCGAAATTGTTAACTTTACAATTAACACCATAGTAACCTAAGGACCTGAGAGTGAATTTTTATTTCACGTGCATAAAAATGATCAAGAAGTCGAAAGTCAGCGATATATGTACAGCCTATGTTTCCACATTGGCTATATACTACTTTCAATGGCACCACGGTATGGCTACAGACAAATAAATATAATAAGTAATGCTCACAAATTTCATTACATTGTCAGCAAAGAAGAAGGTGGTTTCAATTATGTCGCTGACTGTGTCGTAAATCGATGAGCATGAATCCATTCATGTAACGATGAAGTACTAAATAAAGTGCGAAATCCTATTTCCACATCTACATCTTCATCTTCTAATGCCAAGTCCATTGTATCTGAAGAAAATGACACACCTTCATTCAGATTTTATAACTGCGTTTTCAACAATTGTTCATTTAATTAATGTACAGTATTAATCAAGTTATTTGTAATTATATTACAAAAAGTTTAAATTAAATTATGATTTCAGCAGATAATGAAAACGTATTTCTTTTATAACAACAAGAGAAAAGCGCAGTACATGTAATTAAATTGTTAAACCTGTATTTCGCTTTTCTCAATTGGCATTACTGAATAACATCAAATTTATTTATTGCAGTAATCGATATTCATCTATTTCAACTTCATAATACCTGAATAGATAAGTATTCATAAATGTACAATAATTATTAACATTTTGTGAGTGAATTTTGGGGATATATTATTTACATTTCTTATTTATTCACAAAATAGTTCTAATTAATCTCAGATCTCTTGTGACATTACTATAGACAATTTTATTTCACTTACGTTTCGAGACTGTTGATGCCACGTTATATGTACACAAATGTGTGTAATTTAGTCCCTAAATGTCTTATAGTAGCAGCATTAATCGCCAATCATAGACATTACGTTGTCCTTGTTACTAAGTTAACGTATATAATAATATTACAAGCCGACTATTATTAACGCACAGCACCTATAATTTTCAATATTTACTGAAAAGTAGGTAGTACGGAAGGATTAACTTCGCCACCATCTTTTGGTTGTTTATCTCTATTCATTTATGCAATGCTTAAAGTTCTTGAAACTCTTATAATAACACATTAATTTTATTTTTATTTAAATGCTGAGCAAAATCTTTCCTATCGCGAATCAGTCAGTTACTGTATTCTCATTGAATTCACTAAGTTCAGACTTCTATCACAAAAAGTTTGGTGGACGAAGCGTCAGTGAGGTAGTTTTATTCGAGTACTAGACACCTGCATATCAATATTAGTTTAATATCGCTAGAAACCATGTGTGAAACCACTAGCCATGTAATCAATACTTAAAATTTGATAGTGCTTGATTGTGCTCGGGTTATGTGCTCGAAGTCACGTCTCCATGGTAACTCGTTAATTGCGGTGCATTCAGGATGAATCGACCGACAGCAACACAGTGAATGCTGCAGAAGTTGCAGTACTTACACGAGCAGATTAAAGTGAGAACAATGCCTTCTCTCGTCTCCCTGGAGGTCCATTATATCGCGTTTCCGCTCCCCTCTTCTATTTTACTATTGAACATCTTCCGTATTCATCTCAGTAACACGTTTTTTCCGTGGGTTTTTATCGATGTTTCGGTCGGAGTGTCGCATGCATGCTAGTCCCTCTGTTAGAGATTCAGCCCCAGCTACCTGAGCAGGCCTATCTCTCTCTCTCGCTCTCATTATCTCGTAATATCTCGCGCTCCTTTCAACTCCATCGATTCGCTGTGGTCGTCATAACGAGGCCCTCGGGAGACGCCGACGCCGACGATGGATGCGGGGCGTCTCAGAAAGAATGGGTGGGCTAGCCTCCCGCAAGAACGATGGCGCAGGCAGAAAAGAGCAGTATATACAAGACAAGCTTTTATCTTTATGTGTTTAGATATCTTTTTCTCTCCCATCTTTCCCTCTTTTTCTTATTCCAAGAATGTATACTTAAAAAATTGATGAATTCCGGGTAAACCTCCAGCTAACACTTTTTATACATAAGATGACGGGTTTCGTTTCTCCTCTGTTTCTTTTTGTGACTGCTTGTCATTTCTTTTCTTCTTTCATCTCACTTGAAATACAAGAGAAATGTTGTAAATAATCTAAATGTGGTTTCCACAGGACTGAATATATATATTTTTTGCATCTGCCAGTCAAAAGAAAAAAAAGAGGAAGAAGAAAAAACCGAAAATTCTTTCCCGTCAAATTTTCATTAAACACATGACACGAAAGTCATAGTCATAATATTAAACCGCTTTATCATCGTTGAGGAATTATTACAAAAATAACCTCTTACTAACGATAGAAAAATAATGCTATATGTTCCTATGTTATAAGTGGAATAAATGCATTTACGACTAATGCTTCTCGATTGCCACCTTCAAATAATCGATATGCATTAACTTATATTTAATTTTGTGGGATTATGTATCAGTCAAAATGAGGACCGTTTTTGCAAAACTTGCTAACTGCAAAATTTGAAAAATTGAGATTTTGATGGATTCGTTAACATAAGGCAGGTCTCTACATGATGTCCAAAGCATCTTAGAAAAATTAGGTTATTTATCTTCATTGTAGTGTGTCAAAGTGTGATCGTTTTTTCAAAACTTGCTTTCTGCTATAAGTGAGAGATACAGCAAAACTTGCTTACCATAGTGTTTCGTCTCTCCTGTAAAATTTAGTTTTTTTTTTTTTTTCAGTTAGCAAGTTTAGCAAAAACGGTCCTGAAATCGCCTTTTGCGAAATCTGAATATTCATAAATTCAATCTCATTGATAACCAATAATTCTTATTCTCACTACAACACAAAAGTGGTGTTACATGTTCATATTATGTTATCAGTTAATATCACAAAACTGCGACATTTTGTACCTTCCAATTCCCACTGTCTTAGAATTAGGAGCAACGTTAGAAGTTTTCAACTAAAGCACTCCCTGGTCATTATTTTAGAAGAGAACATCGCTTAAAAACCGAACAAATGCAAAAAAAAGGCATAAATAAAATCTTATGGATGGGTAGATACATATTCAATCCCATATTGCTAATTGAAAACTTCTGCTAAATTTGTGAGTATAAGCACTATCTCTGTGAGATGGAAAATTAAACCCTCAATGTGATAGCTATAGACATTTTGTTCCAGGAACAGCCAAAATGTAAAAACGTGAGTGTCGATTTTGTGCGAAGTTTGCTTAATAAACTGCATTCAAATTACCACAAAATAGAACGAAGCAAACTACAATCGAAACAACGGAGCGCTCAAGGGATTATGTATATGCTTTAAGCCGAGGATTTCGTTGAATACCTAACAGGCGGAATAAGCTCTTATTATCTTATGTATAAAGAAGCGTTTGAAGGCCTCTATCGCCAGCACCTTGGCGTCCTCATTTGTATCTATCGCATTCAGTAACAACAGGAATCTGATAGAGATAATTAAGAAAATTACATAATAATAATAATAATATCATTCACAACGCACTTGTCAATATTTCAGCTTCCAATTCGACGCTTGCAATTAGTATACAATTTTCGAGAGCAACAGTTAATTGCTAAACACATATTTCGTATGTACAGTAATTTCAAACGTACAGTTGCGTCTATATTCATGTGCAGGTAATATAGACTACGCTTTGAGAGTAACAATATGTTTTAGACAGACAAACATTTTATCGTCACATCTTGATGAAGGATAGTCAACATTTTGTCTCAATTACGTGTTTAAATTTGAACTTCAAAATACAGTACATTCGATTAAATCACAGCGAACGTCGCATTTTATGACAAGGTACTCTTGTTCTGAAAATATTCATCTCAAGATTTCGCCAAAAACATGTTACTACTTAGCGATGTATGTAATGGAGGAAGGAAAGAACTGGTCACCCAACCCAATTTCTCCTGCTTAGTTGCCTCATAAGTGGTTCCTTATTGCTGTCACTTATGAGTTTCAAACACGTCTTCTGGCTGCGCTGACTGGAATGAACAATAAATAATTGTTTCGCAATGTAAATAAAAAATTACTCGTCAAATAAATTTAATGTAAATTCTAAGTGCTTTGTTACTATGAATTAAATGGCTAACGTTTATAATACTACTTAGCTCAGGTCGATTCCAGGGAGAAAAAATTGATTGTTTTCCAAGGAAATGCTTAATATTGTTTTCAGTCCGCAATTGCTCCGTGTCGATTGAATAAATAAAGCAAGAGTGATGTATAGAGAATAATATTTTATTTGCAAAACTTTAGGTGAAAATAATCCAAAGGTATAAATATTAAACTATGTAATGATGTAATTGATGATAATGATGATGATAGTTATTTTTTAACAAATGTTTAAGCGAAAAGTGTTTGAGCTCACAAAATTACGTATTGAACATTAATATATAATTTTTACAATATGTAAATTAAATTCTAATATTTAAATTAAATTGAATTAATTTGGTTCCCAGACGCTATGTCCAAAGATATTTCGTCCACTGCTTCGTACGTCCCTTTAATATTCTATACACTATATTTTTTCGTTCTTTGGTGTTTTATGTCCACTATTATTTCGTCCACAGTTTAAATGTCCATTTTGCTATTTTGTCCTCTGAACGTTTGGCCCACATTTTACTATGTCCTACATTTATCTTTGTTCTCTTTATTAAGTTGTCCATTTTATTGTCTCGTCCAGTATACTGTGTCCAGTATTCCTGATTGTACATTTCCGTAAATGGTTTAAAACTAATGCACTGTTACTACTATACCATGTAACCGTCGTCGTCGCCCTCGGCTGCCAGCTCCGAAATATGGAAAGTATCTCGAGGATGGCACGTCGATGTCAAAAATTAATTATATACACTGATTAATTTGGGCGCCAGCCTCCTCGAGATTACTCCGGTAGAGGTATGAGATTCCCAGGTCAGCTGCAAAAACGGTCGGGACATGGGGTTTGGGAGACGTGCTCGTAGGTTGAAATGATGTAGGCGCACACCAGAAGTTGTTGGTAAGAACTATGAAAGCGTTTATTATTACTATGTGTTCGTTTCAGATTAGCAGAAATGCGCGTCCAAGTGTATAATATCTCGCTCTCACTTCCCGCAAGTTGGTATACTAATTTCTGAGTTCACGTAATTATATATTTTGTACTATAAAACACCAGTAATATAACGGACAGTTGATAACGTGATGAGAGGAAAGAATTCAGACTTATAATAATAATGCAACACACGACTTCTTACTACACCCACTAAAAAATTCTAAGTCCGTAAATTGTTATACTTCCGAGTTAGGTTTGCCGAGAATATGTGGAGTTCGACCTCTCCGAACACTGTCTATCTGCCTTTCTGTCTATCTGCCAAATCTATCCCCTACTTTCAACCACCAAACATAGAATTTCGCCCTCCTATCTATATATCACGTGTCTCTATTAAGAATCCTGATTGGCCATGATTACACTTACGTCACTTAAGACGCGTTCTTCAAAAATTGTTCGTTAACTAGAACATCCCCCTACTTCCGGCGTCCTGACAATTCTCTGACATATACCAGATCATCTCTATTGGAACCTGGCTTGGCGTCATCTTACTGACCACCCGCAGGCAAAGTCCATACATTCCCTCATCAGTCAACTCCACGCCTGGACACATGTTTCCTGTCCGCCTAGCTTCCTTTCGGTCTTCCTGTCCACCTGTTACTTCCGTCTCAGATTTTGAAACTAACTTACACGTCCATGCTTCTTACTATCCATATGAGAATATTAACACGAAATACTAATCTAATGAAAATCTCCTTATCCTATACGAGGAACCGTCTCAAATGCCCTCTCATAACAAAGAATATTCCCAAGGGAATATTTGTTGTTATGAGACGCCCCAAAATAATACCTTCGCTACTAGTCTCCGGTGTCCCCTAATTAGTCACACTTGGATACACCTTTTGCTATGCTTATAAACAATGTACAAATTTACACTTACAATTATTACATATTTACAACTATTCACATGTATGAATCTATATACACACCTCACGCCTGCTTACATCTCACACGCCAGTTTAACTGACTTCTACCTGACATATATACAGCATCCAATCGTAACATTCAGGGCACATCCGAATACAATGGCGCTCTCTCACTCACATTCATGATCGGTTCCTTGATACATACTTATACTTATAACATAGAAATAAGAATTATGAACCACAAAAAAAAATATGCTAAACAATACACAATACATTTTAAAATACCAATTAACCCTTTATATCATACTTCATACATTATCTGAAACCTTGAAAACACATTTACGTCCATAAAACTGAAATAATTATTAACCAGAATCAAAATTATACTAAGCAGTACATAATACTTTTGAAATACTAACTGCCTCTATTTATCATATCTCATACACAAGCTGCAACCTTGAATACATATCTCGAATAACGTCCCCTCAATATAGAGGACAACTTTATGTCTCGAACAAAAATGATGGTCTGGCACTTAATATTGATTCTAAAAAAATGGATACATATTCAAATCGAATCATTCAACCTCTACAAATGAATGAACATAAATGAAGTTAATTAAAAAAAATATTCTATCATTATTATTAATCATTATTAATTCTTATTAATATCATCTTTAAATTATTGCCACAGGGAATACTACTTATCGCGTGATCTCATAAGAAAACACACAAAAACTAATTCTGAAGGTGGCAAAAAGAAAACAAAAGTAACAAAAATTTTCCCAAGGTTAAAATTTTCAACACTGACATTAGTTCTTGATTCTAGTTGCTTATACCGCTCAAATACTACATGCACAAAACAAACACATTCTTATTTTTCTTATAATTAAAATCATATTATTTTCAACTTTACACAAATTCTCGTTTATTAACCTGGTACGTCGCCTGGATGTCTATCATGAATCGGATCGTCATTCTCCGAATGGGATCGTCTGCGGCCTTCCTCATATGTCATTGTGCCATTCTTAAATTGACAGTTTACACGTGGAGACACGCTACTCCTCACATTAAATCTACCAGCATGCTTCCACTTAACTTTTTCTCCTCCTGCAGAAAAATGAGGCCTCCAATAGCCCTTCCTATATTCACTCCTTTGATCGTTGCAGTACCGCTTCCTACTATTGTTAGAAAATCGGTCATTATTGTAGGGTTGTAAACCATGACCGCCAGCACTGTGTGGCCGATCCCTACTCCAACCGTCATTATGGTCATTGCTTTTGTACCCTCTGTGGGGTGGGAAGGCTTCTTCTGCCCTCCGCCCCATGTTTGTGATGGTTTCCGCATTCTCTTTCACGCTCCCAAACTCATCAAACTTTTCGATTTCTCTATTTACTTGCTCCTTGAATGCTCTATAACTTTCTAACACCTGGCTCTCTAGACTGATACTGTCCTCGGCTAGTCTATACTGCAATTCATTATTATTCTCATCGAGATTATCGTCCAATCCATTAATATCCATATTTATTTTACTTTCCACCACATTATTATTTCCGGCTACCTTAATATTCAATTCCCCAATATTCTCATTAATATCCTCAGCTAATTTACTCTCCACTTCATTACTATTTCCTGCTTTCTTATTATTCACTCCATTAATATTCTCAGCTAACTTATCTTTCAGTTCAGTACTATTTTCATCTAGTTTCTCTTTCAACTCATTAATATTCACAGCTAATTTAATTTCCACTTCATTACAATTCTCAGCTAGTTCATTACTCAATTCACTAATATTCTCAGCTAACTTATCTTTCAGTTCACTACTATTTTCATCTAGTTTCTCTTTCAACTCATTAATATTCACAGCTAATTTAATTTCCACTTCATTACAATTGGCAGCTAGTTCATTACTCAATTCATTAATATTCTCGGCTAACTTATCTTTCAGTTCACTACTATTTTCATCTAGTTTCTCTTTCAATTCATTAATATCCTCAATCAATTTACTTTCCCCTTCATTACTATTCTCGGCTACCTTATTATTCAATTCACTAATATCCTCAATCAATTTACTTTCCACTTCATTACTATTCTCGGCTACCTTATTATTCAATTCACTAATATCCTCAATTAATTTACATTCCACTTCATTACTATTCTCGGCTATCTTATTATCCAATTCACTAGTATCCACAATTAATTTACTTTCCACTTCATTACTATTCTCGGCTACCTTATTATTCAATTCACTAATATCCTCAATCAATTTACTTTCCACTTCATTACTATTCTCGGCTATCTTATTATTCAATTCGTTAATATCCACAATTAATTTACTTTCCACTTCATTACTATTCTCGGCTATCTTATTATCCAATTCACTAGTATCCACAATTAATTTACTTTCCACTTCATTACTATTCTCGGCTACCTTATTATTCAATTCACTAATATCCTCAATCAATTTACTTTCCACTTCATTACTATTCTCGGCTATCTTATTATTCAATTCACTAATATCCTCAATTAATTTACATTCCACTTCATTACTATTCTCGGCTATCTTATTATCCAATTCACTAGTATCCACAATTAATTTACTTTCCACTTCATTACTATTCTCGGCTACCTTATTATTCAATTCATTAATATCCTCAATTAATTTACTTTCCACTTCATTACTGTTCTCGGCTAGTACATTTCCCAATCTATTATAGCTCTCTTCTATCATATTTACCAATCTATTAGATCTCTCGTTCATTATATTTCTTAATTGACCAATTTGCTCTTGATATACGTCAGAACTTTCCATTAACTGGCTCTCTAGCCTACTACTATTCTCAGCCATCTCACTCTTCAAATTACCCATCTCACTCTTCAAATTACCGAACTGGCTCTCTAGCCTGCTACTACTCTCAGCCATCTCACTCTTCAAATCACTCTTCAATTTATTACTAGTTTCTATCATTTCGTTCCTCATCTGATTCATCTGTTCCAATATCCGCTCTAACACACTATTCGACATGACATTGTCCGAACCTCGCGAACTTTCTTTATCTTGGCTAGTACTCGTCCCTGCTGTAGTCTCCATTTTTCCACTTTTAGTTTGGCTCCTTAGCAACATGTAATATATAATATATCCTCAACAATTCCCCTTAAACTCAAAAACAAAATAAACCCTACCAAAATGAATTACACACATGTACATATATATGGACACAACAATTGAAATGAAACCCTTTATGCTTACGTATCGACGTCTTCTAGGTTACGCCTTGGTGATCGTCTCCCCCACCGTCCATCATTGTTCTCAGCTGTTTCGGGTCTGCATGGTGTTGTGGCTGTCGGTCGTTGACACTGCATGACACTGCAAGCTGCTCGGGGTCTGCATGATGTTGTCTCGTCGATCCCTATGGATTCCTCACGCCATCAGGTGTTCATCTTGTAGCTCGTTGTTCATTCGGGCCTCGCTGCTCATCTCGTGCCCGACGTTGGGACGCCAAATTTTGATGCGGGTCGCCGTCGTTGTTGTTGGTCGTCGTCGCCCTCGGCTGCCAGCTCCGAAATATGGAAAGTATCTCGAGGATGGCACGTCGATGTCAAAAATTAATTATATACACTGATTAATTTGGGCGCCAGCCTCCTCGAGATTACTCCGGTAGAGGTATGAGATTCCCAGGTCAGCTGCAAAAACGGTCGGGACATGGGGTTTGGGAGACGTGCTCGTAGGTTGAAATGATGTAGGCGCACACCAGAAGTTGTTGGTAAGAACTATGAAAGCGTTTATTATTACTATGTGTTCGTTTCAGATTAGCAGAAATGCGCGTCCAAGTGTATAATATCTCGCTCTCACTTCCCGCAAGTTGGTATACTAATTTCTGAGTTCACGTAATTATATATTTTGTACTATAAAACACCAGTAATATAACGGACAGTTGATAACGTGATGAGAGGAAAGAATTCAGACTTATAATAATAATGCAACACACGACTTCTTACTACACCCACTAAAAAATTCTAAGTCCGTAAATTGTTATACTTCCGAGTTAGGTTTGCCGAGAATATGTGGAGTTCGACCTCTCCGAACACTGTCTATCTGCCTTTCTGTCTATCTGCCAAATCTATCCCCTACTTTCAACCACCAAACATAGAATTTCGCCCTCCTATCTATATATCACGTGTCTCTATTAAGAATCCTGATTGGCCATGATTACACTTACGTCACTTAAGACGCGTTCTTCAAAAATTGTTCGTTAACTAGAACATCCCCCTACTTCCGGCGTCCTGACAATTCTCTGACATATACCAGATCATCTCTATTGGAACCTGGCTTGGCGTCATCTTACTGACCACCCGCAGGCAAAGTCCATACATTCCCTCATCAGTCAACTCCACGCCTGGACACATGTTTCCTGTCCGCCTAGCTTCCTTTCGGTCTTCCTGTCCACCTGTTACTTCCGTCTCAGATTTTGAAACTAACTTACACGTCCATGCTTCTTACTATCCATATGAGAATATTAACACGAAATACTAATCTAATGAAAATCTCCTTATCCTATACGAGGAACCGTCTCAACCACTACCACTACTATAATAATAATAATAATAATAATAATAATAATAATAATAATAATAATAATAATAATAACAATCATCATCATCATCATCATAATCATAATAATAAAAAATATTGTGAATGAAAATGATAAGCATATTGTTGTGGACAAGCATGTCCTGCCCTCTTCCGGTTCTTATCATATAAGTCATTTTAAATGTTTTCACTTACTTCAAAATTTAATACTGAACCAATGAACTACATGTTTCTATAGAAATGAACATTATTATGCTACAAAATGATTAAATACATTTCCGTAGCAACTCTCTTTTTTAAATTACATATTGGAAGTACCTGTTAACCAAAAATGAACGAAATATTCGAGGACAAAGTATTTAGTTGACACAGAAACTAGTGGACAAAGAAAAATTGGGAAAAAAATTATCGACACAATAATTCTTGACCGAAATATTAATGGAAAAATTTTCTGGTGGACGAAATGTTTGCTAGATTAATTTCCTTGGGCACAATAGCTGTGGACGTGAGATAGTGGACAAATTGTCTGATGGACGTACTGCTGTGGACGTATCGTCCTGGATGTATTAATTTATGTATAATGGTACAGTACATCAGTTATTCATAGATTTCAAAAAGGCGTATGACTCGATTAAAATAGAAGTTTTATATAATATTCTTATTGAATTTGGTATTCCCAAGAAACTAGTTCAATTAATTAAAATGTGTCTCAGTGAAACGTACAGCAGAGTCCGTATAGGTCAGTTTCTATCTGATGCTTTTCAAATTCACTGCGGGCTAAAGCAGGGAGATGCACTATCACCTCTACTTTTTAACTTCGCTCTAGAATATGCCATTAGGAAAGTTCAGGATAATAGACAGGGTTTGGAATTGAATGGGTTACATCAGCTTCTTGTCTATGCGGAGAATATGTTAGGAGAAAATCCACAAACGATTAGGGACAACGCGGAAATTCTACTTGAAGCAAGTAAAGCGATAAGGTTGGAAGTAAATCCCGAAACGACAAAGTATATGATTATGTCTCGTGATCAGAATATTGTACGAAATGGAACTATAAAAGTTCGAGATTTATCCTTCGAAGAGGTGGAAAAATTCAAATATCTTGGATCAACAGTAACAAATATAAATGACACTCGGGAGGAAATTAAACGCAGAATAAATATGGGAAATGCCTGTTATTATTCGGTTGGGAAGCTTTTGTCATCTAGTCTGCTGTCAAAAAATCTGAAAGTTAGAATTTATAAAACAGTTGTTCTGTATGGCTGTAAAACTTGGACTCTCACTTTGAGAGAGGAACAGAGATTGAGGTTTTTGAGAATAAGGTTCTTAGGAAAATATTTGGGGCTAAGAGGGATGAAGTTACAGGACAATGGAGAAAGTTACACAACACAGAGCTGCACGCATTGTATCCTTCACCTGACATAATTAGGAACATTAAATCCAGACGTTTGAGATGGACAGGGCATGTAGCACGTATGGGCGAATCCAGAAATGCATATAGAGTGTTAGTTGGGAGGCCGGAGGGAAAAAGACCTTTGGGGAGGCCGAGACGTAGGTGGGAAGACAATATTAAAATGGATTTGAGGGAGGTGGGATATGATGGTAGAGACTGGATTAATCTTGCTCAGGATAGGGACAATATCATTTACACTGTGGATCTCTGTTATTTTATATAATTTTAATTGTCTTTTCTTTACGCCTAATATTTTCTTTACAGTGCCTCACATTAACTGAAATTTTGTCTATTTATTCGGTATGTTTTTTCATTTTTGTAGAATATATAATTTCCCAAGTAAATGAAGTGTGAATTTTTTTTAGTATGATTATCTACTGTAATAATTAATGATATAGGTTCATTTCTGTCGAAATATATTGCATTTGATTTCTGTGTTGATATTCTTCAAAATTATGTAAACTGACTTATTACGTTCAAATTATAATCTAGATAAGGATTCAAAAGTCTTGTAGATAAACTTCATCTCTATCGGACTCTTTGCTTTGTTGTTTTGGTTTTTCTGCACTGTTTGTTTCCTATTGACAAAGCAGGCGAAGGTTTCGTGGAAGAGACTTCTAACAACACTTGTTATGTGCATGGGTATTCATTTTCTCTCCATTATTTCCCATAGTTGTGCGATTATACAGGGACATCATTTTATTTTTACTTCAATTTTTATTGTACCTGAGTTTTTTAATGTACTTCACTCCCACCCCTTCTACTAATGAAGTTCCAACTGTACTCTACACACAGATCCAAGACCGCATATAGTAAACAGCACTGAGTTAGAGAGTATAGTACGTTCCAGAAATATGTTCGCGTTTTCCATTGACGAAAGAGCTTTCAATATTGAATCATATTTTCGCACAGGTACTGCCCGTTTGCCTACGTCGCATCCAGATTCCCTCCACCTGCTTCTGTTGGTCCCTCTGTAAAAGCAGGGCTGTCTTAGCTTTTTTCTGAAAACATTAATTTGTTAGGAATTGGACGTTTACGTAATATTATACAACTATTTAAAATAACTTAAATAAAAGGGCCTCGTTAAGTAATTAACTGTCACGTGATTTCCCTCCTTTCTACGATCCTGCAGCATAACCACTTGGACGGACAGTAGATAGCATGTCTGAGTAATTTTATCTGTGCGGGTCGGGCAGAAGTGAAGATTGAATTTACAGTACGTAAGGCACTCTTTTATAGATTAGGTACAAAATTATTTCAACATGAGTTACTAGTACGAAGGACGAAACTGGCAATTGGAATTAGATGCAATAGTCTATAGTGTGATAATATGCACAAAAGAACTGAAGCCTATATCGAAATGAACGGCCACCATTTTCAAAAATGTGTTTAAATATCCATATTATGGTTATTTCTCCATTTAACTTCATTCTCTATATTGTAAGCTAATGTGCTGTAGACATTGTAATATACACTGCATAATGAATATGTTTGCATGGCTAACTCAGTTCGTGAGTAAAAACACTTATTCTTAATACAGTACTGTATTAAGATTAAACAAAAACCTAATGAAAATTATCGAATTCAAAATCGCCATATTTCATAGTTTACGTAAATGGATGAACTACTTTTCTTCCCTCCTATATCTAGTAGAGTGATTTGTTTGTGTTTTACGCCAGTATCATCGAACTACAGTCGTGGAAGGGGTAGCAATCTGTGTTTCCGGTTGTCTAAAGGTATAGCCAGGTTAATATTAAAAATGTTAGTAAAAATAAAATGATGTCCCTGTATTAACACCGTTGGAAAACTTTTGAAAATCAATAAACGCCTTGTGCTTCTCCGGGTTATATTATTTTCATTTTTTATTATCATCTTGGTTATAAAAACACGAATCGTGCAGAAGCAACCATTTCTGAATTCAATTTGTTTCTCCACTACAATAACATCTGTTATTGGATTTTACTTTTGTGTTATAATCTTTGTGCAAAGCTTGTAGACTGTTCAGAGTGAGCTTATATATAAATATAGTCGGAAGACACACTTCGGTCTCCCTTTTTAAAACTTGGCTTTACTATTGCGGTTATCCATTCTTAGGGTATCTGGCATTGCAATCAATATTTGTTTAGGGATGTAACACTTTCAATCTTAAGATTAGGACTCTATATTTTATAAGCTCAAATTTTATGAGCATGTTATAATCAATTCCTGTTCTTCCCCCATATTTTGTTAACAGTAAACCTTTTCCAACTATACTGTTCCTGTAAATTCTCTTTACTGCTCTTCCATTCCACCATTTCAGAGTCCCTTCATAAAAGTTTTACATAAAAAATGTAAGAAATAATATTGGTAAATGATGTAAAGAAATAAGTGAAATGGTAGATTATTTCTGGAAGAGGAATGAAATGTACTTTTGTGCGAGATCGTGCGTATTTGCTTGGTTTCCGCACAAAACCAATCCGCGGTAAATCTAAAATTCCACATTCAGTATTTCCAACCTAACACACATAACAATTTCCCTCTTCTTACCTCTTAAGTGACATATTGATTTTACTCCTTTAGGCTTTTAACATACGAGTATTATTTTTAGAGACGTTCAATATAGTAATAATTATACATTGCAAACTTACCACTGCAATTTCACCTAAATTGCACTGTTAATTATTGTTTTCAATTATTTGCAAAAATTAAGTAAACTCTACAACTCCACTAAAGTTACTGCATTCGTGATGCAAGTAACATTAAGGAAGCCGTGAAAAAATCAACAAGATTCCAGACTCATCATAGACTGGGGGAAAAAGACAGACGTATATCACAGCCTGCTGGAGTATAGTTAACACAGAAAACATTTTAAAGCAACAATGTTGAAGATAGATATTTTTGGTTTGCAAATTTGCCGTCATTAAACAGAAATCAAGATGGAGATTTAATTGCAACTAATTAGAAATTCTTCTTTCAGGTATGTAATAAACGATCTTCGCACAAAATAATGTACGATACACGAGCGGTATGTTTTCTTTCAATTCTCGGAAATTAAAAAACTCAACTACGTTTCGCTTTTTCAAACTTTTCCTCGAACATGATAACTTCAACGTACCGCTCTTGTAACGCATATTACTATTCCGCTTCTCAGTGAAATATGTGGCCTAAGTACTGTACAGTTCACGATTTTGAAATATTAGATTTCTTTTATCTTCAGATGAAGAGGAGTATAACGAATCCCACCCGTTTAAGTCGTCAATTTCACTTCATTTCAATTACCTCAGCATTTCCAGGTCCATATTCCTGAGCTGGCCGTCATCGAGCTTAATTTCTTAGATACGTTGAAAGTCTATAAAATAAATCTCAATCAGAGTCTTGTGAGCATATTTATTGGCAATTTGTCTTAAGAAATTTTTCGAAATTAAAGCATGATATTGAGCGAAAGCACGACTCGATACACAATTGTATTGAAAACAGTAAGCTAATGCAATATAATAAATTCACACATATTATTACATCTATGATTTCACTATAGAAAGTAATATTTAGTACAGAAACTGTATTATGTCCCGGCATGAAATGCATAAGGGGGCCAATATTACTGAGTAGATATTCACTGAATTCTGGAATATTCGAGTGTTAATAATAATAATAATAATAATAATAATAATAATAATAATAATAATAATAATAATAATTATTATTATTATTATTATTTATTTATTTATTTATTTATTTATTTAATCTAGCAGAGCTGAGGCCAGTAGGCCTTCTCTTCCGCCTACCAACCTCTAATTCTAATTGAAAACAGTAGTTATTACATTAATATCTAGACCGTAAAACAACATGAAAGTGAATAATGAAAGTAAAAGTAAATAATGAAATTTAGATAAATAATCTTAGTGAGACAATAATAAATATTGGTAAAAATAGTAATAATAAAAATTATAATGATAATAAGAATATAATAATAATAATAATAATAATAATAATATTAATGAGATAATTCAAATATTTATTGTGTGATATGTATAATCATTAAACATTTAGAAATTGAAACAGCTATTATTGTTAACGAGAATTACTCGAAAAATATTTCCTTACTCTATTCTTAAATTGATTTGATGTCTGACAATGTCTGACAATCTCTGACATTACTCGGTAGGAATTCCAATGTCGAGGAACAGCCACAGTGAAAGAAGATGAATATGAGGATATTCGGTGGGAGGGAATGGATAATATTGAGGAGTGTTATGATAGTGTGTCTAGATTATGGTGGGTGGATAAATTTTGAAAACGATACGCGAGATAGACAGGAGTGGAGAAATGCAAAATGTGAAGAAAAAAAAAAAAAAAAAAGGAAAAAACAATTGATTTTCCTACGATCTTCTAGACGGAGTCAAGACAACATTTCGAGGGATGGTGTTTCGTGATCAGCCCGGCGAATATTGCAGACGAAACGGACGCACAATACATATTATGAACACGTTGCAGTCTCTGTGCCGAAGTAACGCTTAGGTCAGTAAACAGAATATCACAGTAATCCAAGTGAACCATCGAGAGTGTTTGCAATAAAATCTTTTCCAGGGAAAATCGTAGAAAATTCTTCAATCGCCTAAACGAGTGGATTAGTGAGAATACTTTTTTGCAAGTTTCTGCATCTTGAATGTTTCAATTTAAATTTTATCCATAAAATAACTCGGTTTTTTACTGATTCACTGACCGTATAGTTAAAAGTATTTAATTGGTTATCTACTGTATTCGTATTAAGAGAATATATTCAAGGAGTCCACACCTGTGGAGTAACGGTTAGCGCACCTAGCCGCGAAACCAGGTGGTCCGGGTTCGATTCCCGGTCGGGGCAAGTTACCTGGTTGAGGTTTTTTCCGAGGTTTTCCCTCAAACCAATATGAGGAAAAGCTGGGTAACTTTCGCTGTTGGTCCTCGAACTCATTTCACCGGCATTATCACCTTCATCTCATTCAGACGCTAAATAACCTAAGCTGTTGATAAAACGTCGTAAAATAACCTATTAAATATATTCAAGCAAAGAACAATTAAATTTGTGAATTTACGTCATATGTGGAAATAAATTAAATAATTGTAGCATATTTAACTAAAAATTCCTACCGCGGAATTTCAATCGTAGACCGTGTTTTATTTCCACATCAGTATAAAACTGCTTAGCAGACTGAAACGCATATATGTATAAGAAAAGATGTATGCATTACCTTAGGTTCATTTTCCAATTAAGTACAAACTATGGGTCTCCCTTCATGTTCTGTAAATTTATTTTATGTACGAGTGTGGGTCATTAAGTAACATAAAAGAGTTGAAAAAAAGTTTAATAGGTAAGACAAAACAAATCATACACAATGAAGTCACACCCGCGTAACAAATGACACAAGACAAACGGTTACCAATCTATACTAATAATAAATCTGTAGCCGAAATTTTTTTGGTAATTTTCGATTTTCCAAAAATAATTGGTCCTAACATATATAATTAACCACCCTGAAACCGAAAATAGCTTTTTTGAAAATTTTGTTTGTATGTCTGTCTGTCTGTATGTTTGTTACCTTTTCACGCGATAATGGCTGAACGGATTTCGATGAAAATTGGAATATAAGTTAAGTTCGTTGTAACTTAGATTTTAGGCTATATGACATTCAAAATACGTTATTTAAAAAGGGGATTATAAGGGGGCCTGAATTAAATAAGTCGAAATATCTCGCTTATTATTGATTTTTGTGAAAAATGTTACATAACAAACGTTTCTTTAAAATAATTTGCGATGAGTATTATTCCCTGAAAAATTTTGATAGGACTGATATTTAATGAGATAAATGAGTTTTAAAATTAAAATAATTGCCATCTAAGGCTGTGTAATGAATTAAAAAACAAATGACTTCGTCTATAAGGGGCCTTGGACAGCAACAATCGAAAGCTATGAAAGATAGCCTACAGAGAATGTTTCTGTGTTTGTAGGAAGTAATATCGGAAGCTAAATTAACCGATTTGTATAATTAATTACTATTTCACCATTGGAAAGTGTAGTTTCTCTAGATGGACATAATGTTATAATGTTATTACAGTAACTTCTGATATAATATAATATAATATAATATAATATAATATAATATAATATAATATAATATAATATAATATAATATAATATAATATAATATAATTTAAGTTATTTGAAGGGTTCAGAACCATAGTGGGCCAAGCGCCATTTACTGAATACGTAGAAAACAATGGTTGAAATTAAGTTATTACCATAATTCAATGGTAACCTATAACAAGTAAAATAAAATATACACATTAAATCTAAATGATGTCAATCTTCATTAAGCTATGGTTGCATGTAATAAAAATTAAGAAACATGTTAAAGGAATTGTCATTGCACGAAATGAGTGACTCTGGACCAAAATGATCGCATTTTAATTATTTGGATGCAATTTAAATTAAGTAACATATTAAACGATTTATCCTTCTATCAAACACGAATGTTCCCTGGATCAAATGTCCTATTTTAATTATACAATTACTTTATATTTATTTCTAACGGGTGCAGCGGAGCATACGGGTACGGCTAGTATCTTAATAATGCAATGTTATGATGACGAACAAAAATGGTACGAAATTACGATACACCTTGCAGCATGATTTTTTATGAATTGAAACTAAATAGAGTTTCTTGTCGACTTTTGTGTGCTGATTGCGAAAATGTACAGTTTCCCTAGAAAAGGATGAGACGATTGAATATTCCTAAGTCTCAGATGTAAGACACTGCGCATGATCAGAGACCAGAGCACTGATACACAAGATAACGAATATTGAGTTACTTAAATTCAGGCTATTTGGTTTCTTACTAGCATCGTTCCGAAATTGCTTCAAAAACTGCAAAAATATGATACTATTACGTAAATAAAAGATAAATATATGCATAAATCGTGTAGTTAAATCGACCATGGACCTTCATGACTAGATTGACACTCCGCACAGAAAGGAAAGCTTTCGTGTCGTTTCCATAGCTCAGACTCTAAGACTTCTGCGTCTCGTGTAGAAGAGTGCGAGTTCGATTCCTATTCTACACAACGATTTTTTTTTTTTTGTTTAAATAACTTTGAAATAGAGTTTTACAAGTTTTAAGTGTTAATGATCACAGACAATACAAAATTACAAGTTATAATATTCTAAACGTTAATCTAATGAATGCATTTATACATACACACACATACAATGTAAATGCATATATATTAAAAACTAACAATAAAAATGAAATTAAAAAATATTCCTAAGCCACACAGACAAACTTTTACAAAGGTTTAGAGTCCTTAGGCTATGTCATTTGTTGAGTAGTTATTACAATATTTTATTAGTAGCTTTCCCATATGTGTAAGAAATGCACTCGCACAAAACAATTTCTGTTAAAAGTGTGGCTTTGGATTATTTCATTCTCACCCCTTCAGTTGATTTTAACTATTTTATCTACGTGTTTGCAATAGTGTTTAATTTAATATTCATTCAATTTGTTCATGTTATGATTGAATGAAAAAGCACTGTTGCAGTTATTGCCCATTACATATATTAATACTAATTATTAAATGCATCTCTTAAATAACCAATTGTATTATCTTTTGCAAAATCTTGAATATTTAAGTTGTCAATAATATTTCTGTACTATATACTATAAGACATTAAAAGAATTTGCAATAGATTTGGGTTCCTCTAGTTTATAATCACTGGTTTTAATGAAAAAAAAATATTTTCTTTCTTAGAATATCTACAAGTTTAACTTCAATAATATTCCGAATAGCCTTAATTGCATTATCTGAATGTTGTACTTTTCTATTCGAATGTACTCTATTTCCCTCTTTTATAATTTTTTATAAATTACACCGTACTTCTTGTAGTATTTAAGAACATGAGGATAATTACATTGCAACTCATTACATATAGATTCTTCTTTTTAATACATGAGATTTTTAAGTCCCGCGTTATCTACATGTTTTTACTTTTGAATTTTTTCACAACATTGAGTGAAGAACATCCGCCAAAGTGATTATGAAATTAAAGTGAAAAATACAATAAATTTACTCTTAATATCAGTAGTACCAGTACCATATACGTTTTTCCAAGATTCATTTTGTAGACATAAATGTGAATAGTCACTAGATACAGCATTTACGACCCTTTTTTAGTTTTTAAATTAATATTTTGAAATTGTTCAGTGACATTGGAAACACTTAGGATTTATTTATCATGTTCAGACAAGCCACTGATTATAGATTCTGTCGAATAGGAATTCAGTCTAATTCTGTGTACAAAACTTTTATCAATGGCTGTGCTACTTCAGCTTGTACACTGGTGGGAAAATGGCTCTACGACTAAGGTTTCCAGTTTCAAGGAGTGAATTTAATTTACTTTTACGGAAAAGTTCCGAGAGATAATCCATGTTTATGTCACTACAGATCACAAATTCCATATGAGATTTCTAAAGTCTTTTCTTTACAAATTCAATGTTGGCTATAAATATTAATAAATAATGTAAGAAATATGAATAATTGTAGTTAGAAGTCTGATTTACATTATAAAAAGCAAGAAGTTACATTCCGCGGCAACATTCGAACTTTCGATGTTTGGTTTTGTCGTCCAACGCATAAGCACGGACCTATTCAATGCTTATGTTAATAACATAGAATTTAGCTGTAGCAATGTGGTGTCATAACTTGGGATTTGTTTACTTAACGTAATTAGATTTATTTTGATTAGTTTCGCAAAAATAATTGGACTTCCTGTTATATCCTGTTATTTAAATATTTAATTTAGGGTTGATTTATTAACTCTTACTGTACAAAATGC
The DNA here is from genome assembly GCF_040183065.1 of Periplaneta americana. Taxonomy (NCBI): domain Eukaryota; kingdom Metazoa; phylum Arthropoda; class Insecta; order Blattodea; family Blattidae; genus Periplaneta; species Periplaneta americana. Next base: position 103,877,688 of record NC_091124.1, read on the forward strand.
CCCTTATTTCAATAATTCTATATCACGCTAAATAGTCATTGTCTACACTAAAGTATTATCGTCATCCCTCATTTCTCCATATTTTTCGACAAATTATACAGTCGAGGAACTCTGAACAAATTAATTACACCTCAATAAAAAAAAGAGCTTTACGTGGGATCGAACACGAAACATTTCGGTTATACGGTGGAACCGGCACGCTACTATATGAGCTACCGAGACAAGACAGCGACAGCAGCAGTCCAGAATGTAGATCCGATAGCAGGCATTTGCCATTCGGTACAGAGAAGCAACGATATTTTGTTAACCGAGCTATGTTGTGAAATCGTGGCCTTAAATGGCTGTCTTCTTCGTGATCCTTATTCTGATCCTTGTCCTTGTTGTGGTCCTTGTAACAATTCTTGTTCTATTTGTCATGGTACTTATCGTTATACGTCGATATCGAGTGAACCGCGCTGTAGAACTTTAACTTCCGACAACCAAGAATCGTCTCATTCTTTTTAAGGGTAACTGTACGTATTTTTTCCCCATCACTTCAGAATATTCCACCATTCGCAATTTTATTTTTAATTAAGGGACACGGGGACTGAATTTTAAAACTTCCACATTTCCTGACAGATATTCTTAAAATGTTTACTGCCAATTTACAGTATGAACAATAAATTGTACTAGGTTTTATTATTTTCTTTTGTCTTTAATCCCGTTTATATTATTTTAATGTACCGAAGTACATATGACATTTCCATGCAGATATTCTGCGTCATCATACGATGAAAGAGTAATGGAACGGAGAAAAATTCTCTCCGGCGCCGGGATTTGAACCCGGATTTTCAGCTCTACGTGTTGATGCTTTATCCACTAAGCCACACTGGATACAACTCCGACGCCGGTTAGAATCGTCTCAGATTAAGCTCCAACTCTTGGGTTCCCTCTAGTGGCCGCCCTCTGCACTACGTCATAGATGTCTATGAACGCAGGACCGAAGTCCACACATGTGCTGAGGTGCACTCGATGTGAGTGACTACTTGGCCGGGATCCGACGGAATAAGCGCCGTCTTAAATCACGAAGTGATTTACGCATATCATATATATTATTTTAATGTACCGAAGTACATATGATATTTCCATGCAGATATTCTGCGTCATTATACGATGAAAGAGTAATGGAACGGAGAAAAATTCTCTCCGGCGCCGGGATTTGAACCCAAGTTTTCAGCTCTACGTGCTGATGCTTTATCCACTAAGCCACACCGGATACAACTCCGACGCCGGTTAGAATCGTCTCAGATTAAGCTCCAACTCTTGGGTTCCCTCTAGTGGCCGCCCTCTGCATTACGTCATAGATGTCTATGAACGCAGGACCGAAGTCCACACATGTGCTGAGGTGCACTCGTGATTTAAGACGGCGCTTATTCCGTCGGATCCCGGCCAAGTAGTCACTCATATCGAGTGCACCTCAGCACATGTGTGGACTTCGGTCCTGCATTCATAGACATCTATGACGTAGTGCAGGGGACGGCCACTAGAGGGAACCCAAGAGTTGGAGCTTAATCTGAGACGATTCTAACCGGCGTCGGAGTTGTATCCGGTGTGGCTTAGTGGATAAAGCATCAGCACGTAGAGCTGAAAACCCGGGTTCAAATCCCGGCGCCGGAGAGAATTTTTCTCCGTTCCATTACTCTTTCATCGTTTAATCCCTTTTGTTTGAAACCTTCTTATACAATTTTTAATTTTTAATTTTATTGTGAGCTAGTCTGTGTCGCAAGGGAAGCCCAAAATATTGGGTCAGATTAATAAATTATATTATTACTCAATTTAATCAGACTAATAGTTATCCAATTATTATTTTTTAAATAATTTTATATGCAAATTAATCAAACATTCCATGACCCACTGTTTACTAGATGTAGGCCCTAACATTAAATGTAATAAAATTTCTTTTCAGTATGAATTAAAGTCATAGAAATAATTTTACAGTGAGATATTTAGTATACCTGATTTTATTTAATTATAATATTTTTAGGGGCGATTGTAGACCCTATCCCCGCCATGTAAATTTTACCTACTTTAGGTACGTTCACTTTTCTCTGAAACTATCGCACGGTTATGAAATTTTGCACATTTATAGTTTGGATATTTCTGAATATTTGTGTATTTTTCAAGTGTGTTCGTACAAAAATTAATACAATCTTACAAATGGTTTTGAAGGAACCCGTAGGTTCATTGCCGCCCTCTCATAAGCTCGCCATCGCTTCCTAGCCTGTGAGAGATTAATCTTACCTCTATCATCATATCCCATCTCCCTCAAATCCATTTTAATATTAACCTCTAATTTACGTCTCGGCCTCCCGAAAGGTCTTTCTCCCTCCGGTCTCCCAACTAACATTCTATATGCATTTCTGGTTTCGCCCATACGTGCTACATGCCCTTCCCATCTCAAACGTCCGGATTTAATGTTCTTAATTATGTCAGGTGAAGAAAACAATACGTGCAGTTAAATAATTTTTTAAATTTTTTTGCTGTAATTTTAAAGTAGGCCTACAGTAATTTCATATACCTATCTCTCTGTAAGTTGTTAGGTTAATGTGGATATGAATTAAATATTTCGTGTTCCTATCGCTGCCGTACACTTGCCCTGTGTTTCACAATGCTAGAATTTGTCCATCCCTTTATTTTTGTACCTGAAGTAAATGCACACGGATGTGCAGGTGGAAGTTCCTGTCTCTGGTATATTTATGACTGTTTAAAGTGTTTTGCAAGCAATGTGTCTGAACTACTAAAATCTCGACATGTCACGCACAGATGCAATAAAACGTGTGTAATTGCACTTTGTAACACATTTTAGAAATTATGCTTATTGCTTTAATTAATATATATATATATATATATATATATATATATATATATATATAGCGTGGCGTGAGAATATTTAGGCTCCGCCTGCTTTAGAATAATAACGAATGGAATTGAAAGATTTTCGTTAAAATTACTTTTGTAAATTAGTTGGATGGCCAATCACAAAAATCCAATTTTTAAAGCAACACAACAATGACACCGGAAATAATAATTTCCTTCAACTGCCGATCCGATCTTTAGCATCCACTGTGCTCTTCATAATGTACATTTAATCTTCCTTCTTCTCTTTCTCTTACACCATTATCACTGAGAATCCATCATACAAGGCTGACAAATTACGCAAAGTTGTTTTCGAATATTATGGAACGCTATTGTTTGTTTGTAAACAAAAATTGTATTAGAGTAAACTTGGTGACTGTGGAGTATTTATAAACGTCTGTCTGCGTCCGCACAAGCAGGTCTACAAATCTTCTTGTTCTGTTGTGGTATATTTCAAGTGATACAAGAAATTAATTGCATTTCGTTGGAAATTACGATTTATTGTCTACTATTAATTAATAAAAAAGAATTACCTCCCGTAACCTTCAGTACGACCAGACACGTATTTTTTCATTCAACTCTGAACTCATTCCCATTCGCCACTAATGACTGACAGTTTCTGAAAGTCATGTGGCAATCGCCCCTCTACTTTCCCAGCACTCAGGGTCGCTGAGCTGCTGCACGGACGGTATCGTGCTTACCGTTGCTTACGAGATTATACGGGCCGGCGCATAGCGGTTGAAATAACGGGTCAACAGTGGTTCTCAAGCCAATTCCACCGCTCGAGCGCGCTCGGAGCGCTCTTCGTTTCTAGAAATTCGTAGCAGAACAATTAAATAACATTGACATTTGGGACATTTAAAGGACTCACCCTTGCTTATTAAATGTTTCGTACAAAGTTTTATGGATAATAGGCGTAATTTCCAAATTTCTACGTCTCAATTATATTAAAATAAACGGTTGTCGTTCTTGAAATTAAAATGTATTACATATAAACTGAGGGACTATCTTCTCTGTACTTCAATTCATACACCAAACATTTCCGAAACTAAATTAAACTTGACACATTTTACATACGGAGTATAGTCTACCCTTTTCACCTATTATTATTATTATTATTATTATTATTATTATTATTATTATTATCATCATCATCATTATTATTATTATTATTATTATTATTATTATTATTATTATTATTATACGATATTCCAACTAATTAAGGTACTGCACCGACTTTAAGTTTCTTGAATTCATAATTAAGCATTTGCAAGTAGGCCTAGGTTTTCCCTTTTATTTTTTAAATACGAAAAGAACGTTTTAACCAAATGATAGGAAACTGCAGTCACAATAATTGAAAAGTATAATTATTGCGCGATTTTTTTCTTGTAGTAGTGAAAAAATTTCTATAGGCCTACTGATTAATCTGTTGTATATAGTAATAGTAAACGCTGTAGTATTTTATTGCGTATACATATATTTTGAATTAAAATTCGTTAAATAGGAAGTTAGTCTGTAATTTGTGTGTTTAAAATGGTATACTATTGTGTGCCGTTGTGCAAAATCGAACTACAATGAAGAATGTGATTTATCGTTTCATAATTTTCCACAAGATGAAGGACTAAGAAAGAAGTAGTTTCTAGCCATGTCTCGAAAAGGGGACAAACCAGGGACTCTTTGGACGCCAAGAAAAGCTCACGTGTCTGCAGCAGACATTTCAAAGAAGATGATTTTAGCATTAGCACAACAATAAAACGTTCGATTCCTAATGTGGTACCATCTGTATTTGATGATTTCCAAAAACATAAACAAAATGTTTCAAACTAAGTAGAGACAACAAACTAAGGGTAACAGAAGTGGTAAATAACATCCATCCTGCTAAGAAAATAAACCCAATGTTGAACCAAGAACATCAGATTTCAATGAAGCAAATGTTTCAATTGAAAAAATCTATGAAACACATAAAAACTATAGCTACACAGTGCCCAATTGTAAGCAAAATAATCCCCAAAGCCGTTAAATTACAACGTAAAAAATTACTAGGAAAATTCGGAAACAAAATTAGCTTATTGGAAAACTAAGACAGACAACATACAATTTAAAAAGAAAGTTCTGGAGTTTACAGAAACAAAACGAGAAGGAAGAACAAGGAATTGAAAAGCAACTTACCAAAATAAAAGAAGCTGCTAAAGAAGGTAGTTTGAAAACAAGCTTTTTGATTGAAAAAAATTCAGGCTTTCGGAAAACAAAAACGTAAATTCCATGAAAATACACTGAATATCTGCATATTGTTATCTAAGAGGTCATCTATCGGCTATATATTACTAAAATACTTCGATATTTTACACTTACCCAATCAATAGACATAAAAAACTTACATTGGTCACTCAAAAGGAGAAATAGGTGTCACGTCTTTTATAAAGGCTCGGCTAATTGCAGAGAGAAAGTCCGTGGAGCATGAAAATGAAAAAAATTGAATAACTCATTGTTGATGAAATGTGTATTAAACCAAAATTGATGTATGACAGAAATTTGAATATGTTAATAGGAATGACAGACACTGAGAAAAATGCTATTGGGATTGAAAATAATCTGGCCAATAAATTGCTGTGCATTCTGTTCAAGGTTCATAGTACAGAATACCAATGTCATTTTATTTTACAGACAGTTCATCCGGAAGTTGTTGGCAAAATTGACTATGGAGGCCCTAAAAGTAGTGGAAGATATTGGATTTAAAGTAATTAGAATTGTGGCTGATAACTGTCAGGTTAATGTAGCAATGTTCCAACATCTGTGGGGCAAGAAGAGACAACTTACACATGAAATCCAACATCCAGTAGATGACAACAGAAGCCTATTTCTGAGTTTCGTTGCAAGTCACATTATTAAAAATTTACGATCACAACATCTGGACAGAAATTTTGAAGTGAATGAATGTAGCGTCAGAGCGGATTACATGGATAAGCTATATAATTTACAAAAAAGATTAATACTGAAGCCTTTAAAAAATGATCTAGGAAAGTTTTGTACACCACAAATTTGGAACAAATGAACGTTGCAAGGGCCAAAGTAATATTTTCGTCCCAATCAATTGCTGGCTTACAAACATTGAAAACAATGTGTCGAGAAGAAATTACAGGCCAGGCCAGTTTTAAGGAAACAATACCTTTCCTGGAAATTTTTAAATGATGACATGACATTCATGATATCGCTGTTCACGAGTGCGGCCAGTTTTTTTTTTTTACATCTGTACGCTTTGTTATCCACGCTTCAGTCTCGCATCATAGCAGCTTCCAGGAATGGGAATGTGAAAATGAGGCATTACACAGGCAAGGAAGCCAGGTCCTCTGTATTGGTGAAGCAATCGGAAGAAGAAAAGCGAGAAAACAATAACATAACACAAATGACTAATCGGATTCCTTTCCACGGTCTACAGATTTTTCAAAAGCCTGTAACATGTAGCTACCTATTACTGAATGTTATTTCAAAATTCCACAACATATCAATTCCTAACAATGAATACACTCATATATATATATAATATATATATATATATATATGTATATATATATATATAATGAATAATATCAGGGAGAGTAATGCTTGATTATACGATTTAAAATGTAATACCGCATTACTTTACAATTAATTTACACTTGCATGATTTAAAAACACATTTACCTGCGAGACTTATACTGTAGGTACACATGTATTGTATCGATGACAAATGATAATGTACTCTTTCATAATATGATAATTGCCTTTTTTTTCAGAATCTTAGGTAACCATGACATCAGTTAGAATAATCATTACAACAGATATCTAGTTCATGCAGCAGAACAACAAACATAATGTGAAAACTGCTTACAACTAATATCATCACCAGCAAATCAAGACTCTGCAGTTGGTTTAATTCATTTTTAAGACCGAAGTGGGCTACGATACCTTAATGCATCCTTCAAATGTACAGATTGTTTGTGATTTTGTAATTGAGGCCGTACACTACTTGTCAAGAAAAGCTTTGTTGTAAAGACTCGTTTCTTTTCTGAAAGCAAGACTTCCGCAAGAACTGAAGTGTAACATATGTAAAATTGAGGAAATGCCCCTCTTTCCTTTGGGAAAACTTGTAAAGCCACTACTGGACAATATTGTCAAAGATATTTCCGGTAAATATGAAGTGGTTAGGAAACTTAATCAAAAGCCCCAAAAGAGAAACTTGCTGAAAGTACAATAAACTGGGCCATCTCTTAATTACATATTACAACGCTGGAACTGAATATCTAGACGGATCTAACGTGTTATAAATATTATGATTATTTCAAATTGTGATACAGTTATAAAAGTAAGTTCCTAAAACTTAAAAGCAATAATGAGGATGCCCATTTTAGTGGTATTGAAATAAGTAAAATGGATATATATGCAATAAATGCAATAAAAAAATGGGCCTATGAGGCAAACAGCTTATGTTTCTCTGCTAGAAAAGTTCTTTTTCCTGAGATTGAAGAGTCCCCATGACCAATATGTGAAGAGAGTGTGGATATGGAGAAGAATGGAGCGTGTGAAATTGACAGACAGAATAAGGAATGAAACTGTGCTAAAAACCGTGGCTGAAGAAAGAATAATACTGAAACTGACCAGGAACATAAGAAGAAATTACCTGAGTCACTGGCTAAGAAGAAACTCCCTATTGGAGGATATACTGGAAGGAATGGTGAACTGAAGAAAATTTCGGGGTAGGAGAAATGAGATGACAGACAACACTAATTTACATGGATCATATGCGAAGATTAAAAGAAAGACAGAAAATAGGAAGGATTGGAGAATGCTGGATTTGCAGTGAATTAATACTACACTCATTATCAGCACACTTTTTAAATATTATAAGGCAGTACAACACCTTATTCTAAATGGCAATTTAATGCCAACTTTTAAAGTTCAAGGGTAGGCTTATCCAATTATCATTTAATTGGAAGTTTTTTTCCAGCTCTCATTCTCACAAATATATTTTCTTTTAGATGCTGTTAGGCCTAAGTATAATGTAGTAATTCAATCAATAATTATTGGCAATACAGCTCTTTAAGGGTCTGGAGCGCCAAGCCAGCTTCTGGCCTCACGTCCAAAAGCCGAAGCAGAGGCGGATCCAACCATAATGGAAGCATCATATGGTTACCATAAATTACAACTGGCATTCTAATAAAAATTTCTTTGCCCATGAGGACTCGAATCAGTGCGAATTCCGTAAAGCGACTCTTAGGGTACGTGCAAGACGGAGCCTAGTTGCTAGTTGGTAGCCTGACCACCCAGTCGGACAGAATGCTCGACGTTAAGCAATGGAGATCAGCAAGACGAGTTCTGGTCGGTAGACTGCTACGTCGCCTGTTAGCCCGTTGGTAGCTCGTAGAATGAATCATCTCATTTTTCCAGCTACCAACCATCTAAATGTCTTTACTGCGCAAGCGTCCGTAGAACGTCCCCACGTGCTAAACTCCTATTGCTCGTCATTTCGACGCATGTAATGGATTGGGAAAGATTAATTTCAGATAATAATAATAATAATAATAATGTTTATTGCCAGAAAAATATAATACAAAGAAATTGTAAATTTACAACATTCTAGCACGCCCCTAGTGCTCAGAGTAGGATTCAATATATAATAAATGTAAACGCATAAATTACAACATAACAACATCTGAAACTTAATCATTACTCATAACAAATTGCTTACATACATTTTTAAATTTAAAACAGTTGGAGATTAATAAATTTGCGTATTTCTTTATTAATTTGTTATAAGTTCTAGGGCACATATTAGTACTTTGGTTGAAAGCAGTGCTCGTTAAACACTTGGGTTCCAACAAACGTATTGTATTCATGTTTTTGGTTTTGTTTGTGAGTATTTGATCTGAAATATGTGTGATTTGTATATATCAGATTTAATAATGGCTTGAGATAAATTTATTTTTTTTTTCAAGACTTTAAATTCTAAAAACAATAATTTTTCGGTAGGATAATTAATGTTTACAAATTTTGAAATCAGGTTCAACTCGACCACCAAAGCCCATATCTTATTGTGAAATTGTGAGACACGAAGGAGGAGTTGAAATGGATACTAATAAAGGTAAAGGTAGCTCTTTCATATGCCATATAGGCACTTCGGAAGCATGGAGATGAGCCCCATGCTTTCTTGATCTCGGCACTAGAATGAGGTGGTGTGAAATGAATATCAATAATGAGTAACTTGTAAATGAATAACTTATATTTTACAGAAAGTGACGATTTTAGAAACAATATAATTACCGGTACTGACATTTTGGCAATTAATACGTATTATTTTATCAATTCTATATGTTATCAGAATGAACTATATAGGAGTTAAAGAAAGGGTTTTATTACGACGGTTTCCAGAAAAGTGCAATTATTTACGTGGTTGTTTCTGTACTGAAAATACCCAAATATCTAAGGTTCATTTAGGAGAACATGAAGAAAAAAAAATCCATCCTGACACATTTATAAATCGTTATTGTTTCTAAAAGACAATTTTGAAAAAGCAGAGTAAGTTCAGCTACATTGACTGGCAGGCGCAAACAAGCTTCGTTCTGATCAGCCCGACCTTCTGCCCAGCCACCAGCTGGCTTACGAGCGACCAACACAGTAACCAGTCAGACTCCGTCTTGTACACTCCGACTTTCTGCCCAATGACCAACTCGGTAACGAACCAGGCTGCGTCTTATACGTACCCTTAAGGCAGGATGCAACTTAGAAGCCACTGCGCGTTACAGTCTAATGTAGTACCAATCTTATAAGGAATTGTTTTAATAATTCCAGAAAGTATTGTATGATAATTACAGTTAAACTCATAGTTTTAAGTACAAATTAGAAAATAATTGAGAAACAAACGGCTTATAACTTTTAAGAAGCTAATTTTTCACTAAACAATAAAAAAAAACTTTATTTGAAAATATAATAGATTTAAGTCTTTCATTCTGTTTGTAACAAGTACAGCGAAGCGCATGGTATAGCTAGTATTAGAAATTTTACAACAAATATGATGAAGAGAACGTGTCTTGGTTGGCTATGTGGAGGATTCAGCATAACTACAACGGGAACATTGACATTGACGTCACAGCGGAGTAGTATCCGTACAGTACGTTTCAGTACTGCAGTGAAAAGGAACTGTAGCTAATTGAATCACGTTCATTATAAGTTTGACTTGTGATTTATTGATGTGCAATGTAGTACGACGGAAAAGAATGCCGAAAACAGAAACCGCAAAAATCAAGCAGTTAATAAAAAAATATGGTAGTAATTACTTTAGAGGAAACGAGGAAAGTATTAATAGTATATTATGCAATACTGAAATACAGGTTCATGAAACAAGATTTTTGCGTATACATTATAATATCAAAAAACATATGGCATATATTGATTTAATATCGGCAAAGGAACAGAGAACTGAAATGCCATCCACGTCATATTCGCTGTCGAATAAACAATCAGAGTTCTTCAGGGACTTTTGTGAGATGTTAATAAACGCAAATATTCCGTTGCATAAAGTGAAAAATCCTCACTTCAGTGGATTTATTGAAAACTATACAGGGAAGAAGATTCTATGAGAAACAACTCTGTGCCAAAATTATTTACCTTTGTGCTATGAAAAAGATGTTAGTAATATTCGACAAAATGTAGCAAATAACAATTTTGTTATCTGCTACATATTGTCGAGTATTATTAACAACTACTAACAATTCCTAGCCGGGCAGGGATGGCAAACCATTTCCGACTACTGTGCCAATTAATGTCTGGTATAATTATTTTCAATTGTCTGGTGTGCCGTCTTTAATTTTCCTTTAACAATCGCAATGAAATCCTCCCTCTGACATCCAAATTATATTTTATATGTTATTTGATTTTTTATTAGATTGCATCACTTATTCGACCTCTTTATTGCAGGTTCATCACTACACCACATACAAGATCTGTAGAGTTTAAAATAATAAGATCATGTGTTGAGTTAGCGTGTCACAGGTTGTTCATACCTGTTAGAGCATTCTATAAATATATTATTATGTTTGCTATACTGTAAAATGCTGATATTTCAGTCTTTTTCTGTCGTGATATGTGCATGTTTTATTTCACTTGACTATACAACGTAGTTCTGTGTTTACGAATTACCTAGCGACGACTTTCAGATCGCACAGCCAATAGTTGCCATAAAGTATGTGTGCAGTGTACCTTACGACTAATCCAACTAAATTGCGTTCTTTATAAAAAATTGTATGAAATATAAACAGCGTCAATAATTTTATTACTCAGCCTTGCATATTTCCTACTGCTAGAGAAACGACATAAACAAGAACATTAAGGAATGCCAAAACGAGTATGGTATTATGGGGAGTACATTACGACAGAGAACAATACAAGACAGAATTTACATTTTATAAAGCCTTGGCGGTTCACATGATGTTCTGTGGATGCGAAAATTTTACCTTGAAGAGAAAATTTACGAGGAAAATATAGTCTTCTGAAATGACGTTTCTAAGACTACTGGTAGGTTATTTAAATCTATACAAAGTATAAATACATAGGTTAAATGTAATTATGTCCTAATCAATTTAGTATGAAGGATGGACAAAATAAGGCAAAACTGTTTTATGCTTAGAGATGTGTAAGTATAGAAGTGTGTGTATAATCGCGATGTCGCATTGAACATTTTTAAGTGGCAAAATGAAAGAATTTGACTCCGATGGCAAACTTTGTGGGTTCACGTCATAACTCACGTCCCGGCGTGATTGAGCGAGGAATACCGGCGTGATGTACGATGCAATTATTAGGCGAAATCTACTTGTCGGGAGGGCGGGCGGTAGCGATTGCTTCTTTCTATTAGGAATCTATTTCCTCCTACAGCCCAGGAAAGCCGGCGAGCAGGTTTGCTTACTTGTGGCTTGTGGGGTGGGGAATTTCAGCCCTAAAGGGATTTACGACAGATTTCCTTGTAGAGCAGGGGATGAGGTTTTATTCGTCGGTCGATATCACTCACAAAAAATAAGTCAGAATGAGAGAGAGAGAGAAAGTGGGAGAGAGAGAGAGAGAAAAACACGGGACTGAAGAGTCTGTCTGTCATATATATATCTCAAAGTGGTGGAATTGGAAAGGGGAGGCTCCATATCCGTTTGCCTCAAACAGAGAGATAACTTCACTCAAGTGAACATCCACGAAAATTTCACTTCTATTATATGAACGCGGCTGAGATGTTTTTTAAAAGGGCCGGGTCGTGTCTTCGAGTAAAGGGGTAACACCACACAGACGACTCTCGTTCCACACTTTGAGAAGCGAGCACAGATGTTTTTACTTCTTTAAATTCTGCCGACATCGTCAAGACTTTTTCCCCGACAGAATAGGTATTGTGGCCAGTGATGACATTAAAATTTCTTACTCTCAGGTAGGCCTACCGCAAAACTTGTGGCTAAGCGATACGAATATAGCACGCAATATGTAAAACAGCAGGTTTAAGGATTCTAACAAGTGTAGTGCACGTTATATTTAAATGTTTGTTTGCACTATTCTCATAATAATGATATGATTGAACATTTGTGTTTTACTTCGAAACATTTGTAAGCGATAAATACTTTCTATAATATAAGTAAAGTACAGGCCATTCGAAAATAAAATTTCTCATAAAAATAAGTTTAGTATTCTCTCATTTCAGTTTGAAATATTCAACAGTAAAAATTAAGCGTTAATTGACAATCAAATGTTATACCTTCTGTTGAATTGTGAATGAATAGGTTGTTATACGACGCATAATATTTTAAATGCAATAATTTATTTTATCTTCCCCAAGGATGCTTTTAAGAATGGAATCTTCACAAATATAATAACTTTAGGGGAATAACTTAGTAAACTCCGTTGGTCTCCAATCTTAAAGATTGACACAATGTACTACTCACGTCCTCCTTCCTAATTGTCAGCCAATAACGGAAGAAGACGTTACTTACGTAGAGTTTCAATGAAGCAGAATATTTTCGCAATTTTATATACTTTATAATCACTCAAAAAGTTGTAGTCAGATTCTAATATGGGAGAAAGTATGTTGAAGAGTATTGTTTGAAGATTTTTAAGATGTTTGAGTCACCGGAATATAAAAATGTAAGACTTCTTAATTGAGGTTTGTTTTATACTGCTGTAGTGTAGGAAAATATTTTTTTAAGTAGAAAATCGATCAGCGATAAAGGTTTTTTTCTTGAAGAGATAAGTGAGTAGTTGCAGTGTACGAAATCATCTAAATAGATTTAGATTTTACTTTATGTTGAAAGAAACTAATGTTAATAGAATGAGTCAACAAGATATCATTATTTTGTTAAGTTTATGTCTAAACTGCTCGCTGTCCGTCAAGTAGCGCGTACATAAACATTATTTATTTTCAAACCTCAACCATGCTTTAAAAATAATCATTCATTGTTTTGATTGGTTTCATTTACTTAAAGGGACAGATTGAAATGTTTAGTCAGTTGTCTCCAGTCTATTCAATTGGATAACAGAAATTGGGTCCCCACTTAACGTAAAGGAACGATTGTATTGCCGCCTTTTCGCAAAATATGAAATAGACAAATGGGAGAAATGTGTTGAGTACGTTAAAAATAACAAAGAACAATATTTTTCTAGTGCTAATGTAACAGACAGAATAATTACGTTAGTAGAATGTTTAACTGATAGCAGTGATGCATCAGATGAATTGTCAATCAGTTGTGACAGTGGAAGGATGTAAGCTGATTTGGGTCAAAATTAACATTTTTTTAGCTGAAAATGATAGTTAAATGCCTTATTTACATGATGCCATATTTTTTTTCGTTTACGTCGCTTGGAGGGGTCATAAATGCTCTTTAAATGCACACGTGTTTAAATGGACAGCCCCTGACACGCCCCTTTTCTCACTCTGAAAATAGTTGTTCATGTCCTTGCTTAAATATCGCGCTTCGCGTGGTAATTTTTATTTTACTGCAAGGGGAATTTGTGCAGTGGACAGCCTGTTATTTAAGATCGAATCGTAGATCATACACAGTCGATTTGAGCATTTGGAAACCATGTGGATTCCATGAGCTTATGTCTTTGTCTTGAGTTTGTTTTGTAATTTTCCATCATGTCAAGACAACGAAGTTGGTGTAAAAAGAGATTTGGAGGTCCTGGAAGAGGTAAAAAGAAATGTGTAGATGTGACAGTAAATTCAAACAGTGTAAATAGTGAAAATCTGTCGCATGAAACTGTGGAATCTAGGTGAATGTGTAAGTGAGAATATTTGCAGTTGAGAACGAAAATTGTCTGCTGCAAATCATGTTTACAGCCAAACAGTGAAGTGTGAAAACGGCAAACTAAGTAGTGGTAATGTCGTATTTGATATATCTATACTTTCAGAAGTACTAAACAGTTTTGTGAAGTGTAAATATTGTAGCCAAGAAAATACATTATCATGCTTCGAAGACCCTAGTAAAAGAGTAGGATTAGCTAGTTATTTAGTGTTTATATGTAGTAGTTGTAGTGCAGAAGAAACATTTTACACTTCAAAATATGTTCAGACAGGATGTGAGATATATACTAGGTTAGTTTATGGACTTAGATGTATTGGAAAGGGGGAAGCTGCAGGAAAAACATTATGTGCTGTAATGAACATTTCTAAACCCCCTACAAGATTTAAATCCTACAATGTTGTTTTGAATAATGCTGTTAGGGAATGTGCTGAGATCTCTATGGCACTTGCTGTAAGAGAAGCTGTAGTATGTAATGATGAATCTAAGGACCTAACGGTGGCTCTAGATGGTACCTAGCAAAAAAGAGGACATACTAGCAACAATGGTGTAGTGTCTGCAACAAGTGTGGCAACAGGTAAAGTTCTTCATGTTGAAATTTTGTCTAAGTACTGTCAAACATGTATTTCGTATAAAAACAATGAAAATGAACTAAAGATTCACAAGGAAAGTGGGAAGTGCAAAGCAAACAATACAAGTGTAAGCGGAGGCATGGAATCAGTAGGTGCTGTGAAAATTTTTGAACGATCTGTAAATAATTAGATACATTAAGTATTTAGGTGATGGGGATAGCAAGGGTTTCAAAAGGGTAGTTGAAAGTAAACCATATGGTGATGTAGAGTTTGAGAAATTTCAGTGTGTTGGGCATGTCCAAAAAAGAATGGGCACACGCCTAAGGAAGTTCAAAAAGGATTTTAGGGAGCAGAAGTTAGGTGATGGTAAGACTTTTTCTGGAAAAGATAGGTTGACAGAGAAGGAAATAGACCATTTATAGTGTTATTATGGTATGGCCATTAGGAAAAATGCCAATAAACTGGAAGAGATGAGACAGGATGTGTGGGTAACTTTCTTCCATAAAGTATCGACCGATGAGGATTCTCAGCATGGACACTGTACAAAAGGTAAGGACTCTTGGTGTAGATTTAATAGGGCAGTAGCAACTAGTGAATTATATTCACATAAACATTCACTGCCTACATTTAGAAATTTGGCAGATCCAGAACTACTGTGTAAGTGCCTGCGCGGAAGAACTCAGAGCCCGAACGAGTTGTTCAACAGTGTTATATGATGTAGAGTGCCAAAAACTGTGCATGTTGGATATGACACTTTTTCAAATGGGTGTTTTAGATGCCGTTTTGACATTTAATGAATATAATTCAGGTCGTGTGAAAGTGCTACAGTGTCTGGGTCTAGACCCCGGTGTTAATGCAATGAAAAATTTTCAAGAAATTGACAATGGGCGAATAAACAGGGCCAAGATGAAGAATGAAAACAGAACCAAGGAAGCCAGGATGGTGCAGAGGAATCAGAAGAGGTCCAGGGAGGAAGAGGATGACGCTCTTGAACCAGAGAATGAGCCTGGCTTGTATTGAGGTAATGTTTCACGTTTTTCTCATTTTCCTGTAATGTTGATTTTAACACATACAAGTACATCTATCTCAGGAACCACTGATCCGAGGTAAATTAAATTTTTACCACATATTCTACCAGTATGTGCCAGCATACAGACTTTTTTGTGAATCTAGGTGAGAAAATAATACTGTTATTTTTTTTTGTGATGAGAAATTTAATTAAAAATGGTCATATAGAAGAAAATTGGTAAAAATATAATTTTAAACTAATGAATTAAGAAAACGTTGGTAGGTTAAGAAAGGTCACAACTACAGGTTTGCAAATTTTCAAAGATTTAAATTGAATAGTTTCTGAGATAAGTGTACCTGAATTTGCTAAATTTAACATGGCGAGTATAGGGCTTACAACCTCCCGTTTGGAGGGAAACTTCGTCTCCGTCTCCAGCGCAGCGGTAAGGTTTAGTAACCTCGCAGAACGGAGTTTTCCCAGTTGTTAACCTGTAACAATAATTTCTGTAAAATATGAATAACTCTGAAATGTACACTCACATAATAGAAATTACTAGCAGAGGAAAAGTTTTCTTTACGTACAGTATATTCATTTTGTGTTAATATAGTTGTTTTCGCACAGTGAGTGGAATTGAATATTTATCTGAAATATTACGTAGGAATACCAAGTTAAAAATATACAGATTCTATGGAAATATTATAATCGCGAACATAAAACATACCCTAATGTATAATAAGACAATAAATTTAACTCAATAATTTCGTTGTAGTAGTTTCTACAGCTATTTAAGAAACAATATCAGTGCTGTTCTTATTTCAGATAGGTAATAAATGGCATGATGCGGATTCTCTAACCACTTTTCTATGAATGTAAATTACTAGTACGCGTAAATATCTATATACAAGGAAGCAGTCAATAGTAAATTATGTATAGAGTGTCACTGAAATACATATATGGCTAAAATTTCGATCTTATTCTCCTTGTTGTGAGGATGAAATAACTTTATATGGATATAGGACCTGTAATATTTGTGGAGTCACTAGCGCATCTGCATTTTTGATATGCTGCATCAGTTTCTCCAAAGTGTTAGCTCTTCCTCTTTGGCACACAAGCATCCTTCACAAAGCCCAAGAAAAAAAGTCCAAAGGGTCAGATCGAGTGACCTGGGTGGCCAGACAAGGGGTCTTCGTCTTCCAATCCACCTATCGGGATATTTTTCATCCAAGAACTGACGCTTTCGTTGATAATAATTGGGTGCATCTCCATCCTTCTGAAAAACCGATCCTGAGGGAATTTGGTCAAAAACATTGTTCTGCAACATGTCCAGAAACACATTTTTTTGTGACTGTAGTCTCTACGAAGAAGAATGGTCCAATGACGGAATTCCTCGTCAATCCACACCAAACAGTCACTGCTAGTCATAGCACGCATTGAACTTTCTGTTGTGGTGTCCACATGTTTACCATAACGCATTGTCCTACAAAATGGCGCCAGCCTTATTTTGGTGTCCTAGCAACAAAAAAACGAAAATTACGCATAAACAAACTAAATTTACGCATGCAGCTGTTTTCAAACTTTGTTGCATAAACTTGGATAGTTCCTCTATCTTGTCAGATGTAAACATCACAAGGATATCTTTATTTCATTTTAAATGGTAAGCATTTATTTATCGATCCTTCTACTCGGGACACGGTGTGTATGTGTGTGTGTGTGTGTGTATATATATCTGTGTGTGTGTGTGTGTGTGTGTGTGTGTGGGTGCGTGTGTGTGTGTGTGTGTGTCCCCTTCAAACTGACTCAGTCAGTATGTTAAATTTACTTCTAAAATTATATATGTGAATTGAAGTTCTTTGCCTTTCACGATATTGTTACCTTATTAGTCGGAGGAAAAAAACTTGTTTTTATTTAAACACTCATTTGTACTGCAAATTACTGTTACGTTTAAAATTTATGTATCACGTTCACTTGTACACTTTAGTTACCATATTATATCAAATACATGTGCAAACTTTTCAAAATTAACAAGATCACAACGCCAGTATATCGCCCCGAAGCTAATGGTTCACTTGAAAGATCACACAAGGTTCTCGTAGAATAGTTACGTTGTTCTTGTTCAGAAAACAAACCGAATGGGAAAAGTGGATTCCAATTGCGACTTTCGTTTACAATACAACTCCTCACTCTGTGACATGGTTCACACCCTTCGAGTTAATGTATGGCAGAGTAGCTAATCTTCCTGGTGAATTGCAAAAAGACCCAATATGACCCTTATATAATTATGACGATTTGATTGTAAACACAAAACATAAGCTTAACATGCGTCATGAAATTGCAAAGGAGAATTTAATTACAGCTAAAGTGATACAAAAGGAGAAATTTGACAAGCACAAGGCTTATCCAGTTCGGTTTCATGAAGGAATGAAAGTGCTTCTAAGTAATGAGTCAATTAAGGTAGGAACGTCAAGGAAGTTGACGTCACCTTGGATAGGACCATTTAAGGTAACTAGAGTAAATGAAAATGGCACACTCGCACTACAAAACCTCAATGAACATGGAAAACAGAAACAAATTGTTCATGCTAATAGAGTGAAACCCTATTTTTCGTCTTTATAGCATGAGGATTGAAATTACGTACAGTCGGAGGCAGCGATTTTGGCAGGTGACTTCCATGACATTTCCAGTAGGCGAGCCAATATTGTTTATGTGAGCTGCATCAATGACTGGTGATAACGTTCTAGTCGTTGTTTATACACGTATTTTCACATCCGCAGCTTATATCATTAATATGAAACACACCACGGACCACGGTATAGTCCGATTCAAAGAATTTCTTAAATACATGTAAATGACTTTCGTTCGCAATAATTTTACAATACGCCTCCTACATTTTCTAAATTGAAAGGTAAAAAGCATTGCCTTACCAGATCAATATACAATATTTTTCCAGTAATATTGCAATATACATTGTGCTTGATATTTATCTTCGTTTTTAGTGGAAAAGCATAACTAACTGTTATTTTATTATACTTTTCATAGAAATTATTACATATTACACTTGTGCAATTGTTAGTGACCTTTTATCTGATTTAATATGTGAAGAAACGTGAAAACGGAATTTTGCTATTTGCTTCCCTGGACTTGTTTATTTGCATATGGTAACCATTTTTTTAAATATTTTTTATTGTGGTGTTATTTATTATAATGCAGGACTACTATTATGAGTATGAATTTATCAGCAAATACATCAGTGAGTACTATTATTCCTGAGTCACAAATAAGTGATAATGAAATTATTGAAAATTCTCAGATAAAGTCTCATAATACCACTACATCTTGTCCATATTGTGGCAAATTGTATGTGAGATTAAGTACAAATATTACAAAATCTCATCCCGAGAAGCATAGGGAACGTATTTTTGATCGACATCGATCTTCTGAAGACCAATCTAGCTCTCCAGATCAATCCACCACTATGATATTTGACAAATCTTTAATCCGAAATACTGAAGCAGTGCGTCTGGATCAAGTTCCGCAAAAAATTCAGTTATTTTCTAAAAAAATTGAAGCTCTGTTGGAAAAGGATCCATGTCCTGGTGAGTTCAATAAAATTTATAATGATTTTGTGGAAGCCCTTACAGAAATGAATCATAAACTACCGGGTCCTAAGCATCCTTCTGTCCGTTTTTATGAAATGAGAAAACAAAACAAAAAAATTTTTACCACTAATGATAGGCGCTATCATGATAGCAGTAATCCTCAAAAACAGTCAAAAAGAGACAGGAAAAAAAGAAACGAAATATATAAATATGAACTTTTGCAATATCAATATTTTAATGAATGCAAACGGCGTGTTCGATCAATATTGAATAATAAGAATACCAATAATAACGAACTCTGTCAGATACCAATACAAGATTTAAAAAATGCTATGGAGAACAAATGGGGAATTCCAAATAATTGTACACTTGACAATTATGTCACATTTCATTCTAGTCTACCTAATGATGAGTTACAACAGGAGTTTAAAATTTCTATAGAAGTTATTCAAAAGTGTCTGAACAAGATGAGGACTGATTCAGCTCCTGGACCCGATAAGGTTCTAATTCGGACTTTGAAACTAACTGAATGCTCTCCAATAATATCTCTTATATTGGACATAATGCTAAAATGGAAAATTGTTCCAGATAAAATGCGTGAAGCAAAAACTATATTAATTTACAAGGGCAAGGGGAAGAAGAATGATTCCAATAACTGGAGGCCAATCTCTATTTGTTCAGTAATTCGAAGATTGATTGAAAGAGTTCTTGATTCTACACTGCGGCAATTTGTTAACTTAAATGAAAACCAAAGGGGATTTGTATCGCAACCAGAAACATTTCTTAATAATTCGTTAGTTAATGGGTGCCTCAAGAAAGCTAAGAAGGAGAAGAAGGATGTCTCAATAGTTATGTTGGATGTGCGACAGGCCTTTGATTCTATTGGATTTGAACACGTAACTAATTGTCTGAAATCCCTACCTATTCCAATATCTTTACGAGAATTAGTTCAAGCTTTAGTAGTGGGAACTTTACTCGGAGTCACAGTTTCAATCAGATATCTGATCCAATTGTATTGCTGAAAGGAGTTTTCCAAGGATCACCTTTATCCCCATTAATTTTTAATATGTCAATAGATTTTATTCTAAAAGAACTTACGAAGAAACAAGTCAGTGATAAATTTGGTTTTGAGGTTTCTGAGAATTTAGACAATCTAACAATGGCTGCCTTTGTTGATGATTTAGTAGTCATAGGGAAAGATATGTCAGCTGCTCAGGACCTAGTATTAATGGTGAAGGAGCTTTTAGAAGGCATTGGATTACACATTAATCCAAATAAATCAACTTCCATTAATATTGCAAAAGGAAAGTTACGTGAAGAGGATCTGATTCTTTATGAAGATTGCTCCATAAGAGGGGTCAAACAAGATGAAACTATAAGATATTTGGGTGTGTCATTCAATGAGGAAATAACATTTGATCGGGAGGCATTTATGTTAAGTCTGAAAAATGATTTGGAAAATTTAGTATCCACCTCCATGCTCCGTCCAGATCGAAAGCTCAACATTGTTAAGCAGTATATATGGCATAAATTGATCTACCCATTACAAATGGCTCCTATCCATCAGTTACCAGGAACATTCTTAGAAGATATTGATAAGTTAATCCGTAGTTCTGTTAAACAAATGCTTATGTTGCCATTTGATACACCTACTAGTATGTTATATGCAAGCAAAAACTACAGAGGTTTGGGACTAGTCAGAGCATCATGGGAAGCGTTCTTGCAACACTGCAACATCTGCATCACTTTAATATTAAATGAAAATCCTTATGTAAATAGTATGCGACCTTTGATGTCTGAACTTAATTCTTCCTGTCAACATCTAAGTCTCCCTTGTCCAGTTGAACTTCGTAAATCTGTGACTAGGAAATTAAGAGAGGAATTAAGAAATGCAGAATTCGAATCATGGAAAGTAATGCCTGGAAGAGGCAGAGGTGTAGAATTGTACAGCCAAGTACCTAAAGCCAACGCCTGGATTTTTAATAAGTCTGGAGTATCTACATCTGAATGGGTAACCTGCCTCAAAATGAATGCCAATTTAGCAGAAGTTAGAGGAGTACCTGGTCGCTCTTTGGACGGATCCCGGTGCAGACATGGCTGCCCGGAGACTGAAACCCTTGCCCACATCCAAGGTCAGTGTAACAGAGGTTTACTCCGCCGAAATGCCAGACACCATCATGTTCGATCCTTAATTGCAACTGCTTTAAGAAAAAAGTCTTGGACAGTAGAAGAGGAAATTTTTTTGCCTTGCTACTAATGGCCCCTCTAGACGTATTGACATCATAGCGTATTCCCAGACTACCAAGAAAGGATATATAATTGATCCTACCGTAAGGATTGAAACGGGGAGTAGCCAGCCGGAGGATGTCAATCAAGAAAATATCAACATTTATCTGCCAACACTTGATTACTTCAAAGCAAAATACCAGCTTGAAGACATTGAGGTGATTGGTCTTCTTATTGGAGCTCGTGGTGTGATTCCCAAGTTCTTTGAACGCTTCAGGAAGACTTTTGAACTACCACAGACACTTACTGCTGACATCATAACTTCAGTTTTGAAACGCTCTTACCAAATTCTGAGTCATCATATTCACTCTGTTTAATTTTTTTTATTCACTTCCTATTCATATATGTTTATTTTAATGTTCTTTCTACAAAATTTATATAAACATTTAACATTGCAAAATTCATGTAGGAGAGTATACTGAGTCCTTCTGGGCTACCTCCAATGGGAGGCAGTTATTACCTTACCTGTAGGGATCTTCTACTAGTCGCACGCCAATTCATGTTAGTAAAATTACGATAGTAAATAGGATTGCAATGGATATTGCAAGGGAAATAATTTCTTAACACTCACATTTTGAATAAAACAGGGAAGAAAGCATTTTAAAATATTCAAAATCGTACAAATTATCGGAGAAACCAAATTTCCCTGCTCAAATTTCACCAATATTGAGAAATATAATTACCATTCACATTAAATATTTTATGCATTCGAAAAAGTTGTTTCTTAATCTAGAGGTATTGGCTGATGAATATACTAAATTTCAACACAAAATTAATTCAGAATATATTTATTAATTACACTTTTGGATTTTACAAAATGTATACTATGGAAATGTGTTAAATGACTCCCTTAAATACTGTACATGTGTTAACTGTGTTTATGTCTATTTGCGTTATCTGATGTTTTATATTTTTAGTATAATTCTTAGTACTGAAACTGCCATATCGAATTCGCACAAATTGTATTATTCGTAATTTTCTTCTCGAAAACCCCTAAGATATCTAATTTAATTTTTCACCCATTTTTGCACTCCACCACTTTAGGGACAAAGTCGGACAAAATAATACCTTATTTGTATTCTGTGATCGCAAAGATCCTCAGATATCGATTTTCGTCGAGATCGAATGACATGAGATTCTTCACTTCATTCTGCCTTTTCACCAGTACTTTAGGAGATGGTATTCTAAGAATGTTTAACCAAAATTGTAAAGAGTAATCTTCATTTTAAATTTTACGTCTCTAGTTAAATATAATTTAGTGAATTTTTAAAACCATCAACTCCTTTCTCTCTCCTCTTTGCTCCGTTAGGAAGTGAAAAAAAAAAAAAAACTAAAAAGTTATTTAAAGGGAGTACATGAAATTTATTTTTTTTTTTACATTCCTTATACATTTTAGAAATAAATTCTGAGAGATGAGATGAATAGTCACCCACTTTTATGAGCGAGTCTTAGTTTTAAATTTAAAAGCAGGTTAGAAAAAATAAATCGGAATAATTATTTTGATCATTACTACCTCCCATTTTCCAACTCTTAATGTTCGTAGTTCGTAAAACTCAGTCTTATCTATTAACAAAGGATTAACAGAAACCTACGTATAGGGTTTAAGGATATTTATGTTGACGAATCAGTCATTCTGTTGATTATGGAATAGGGTTTCTTATTATATAGATTGTCTTTATACTTTATATTCGTATTATCGAGGAAAAGACTATGCAGTGGCAACTGGAATTATCTCGAAAAATGTGTGCCGGAAACCGATCCCTTTTCATATACGTACATACATACATTATAGACTACTGTAGTTCTATAGTTTAGCTATATTTGCATAGTTTTAGAAGTGACTGTCCACCTAAGTCCATTCAGATCCAGAGCCTGTATGTTTACTCTTATGTCCTACCCATTCCAACTTCAATTTGCTTGCTGCAGAGATATCAGCCGACCTTGCTTCGGTAAGTAACTCGCTCTGGAGTTCAGATTAAAAAAATCCGTCTGCCAAAATCGCTGGTTCCTACTATATAGTTGGTGCATCCTGTTAATCATCCATTATAGCATCTGTTCCGATTACAACCACACAACCTTCAACGACCTCAATGGATTATACAGAGTGGTTATAATTAAACTGAAGGTGTTCAGCGTGGCACAGCAGGGACTCTAATGATCGTAGGAGTGTGAAACCTCGAAGATATGCTAATTAACAAATGCGCTCGCGAATTATGCCAAAAAAATAAGTAGTTCCAACTCTTGCCACCAGGTGTAAATGTGCTACTATAAGCAGTCAAAACATGTAATTGTCTGTAACTCTGACGTCAATATGTTCTTCCGGTTGCATTGCATTGTGTCAGTTCCCTGTTGTTTGGTGATGCGTGTTCATTACGTTAGTGAAGTGAATGTTCGTCGAAAATTTAGAAGGTTGAACTTTTCCTTGTGAAACGCAATGACAATTGAGAAGAGAGAACGTCCACTTCTAGTGAAATTGTGTTATCAGAATAACAGCAATAGCAAATCTGCATCGCGGGAATATTGCCGACAAAAACAGTTGAGAAGAGTCGATGCATGGGACTACGTACAATTGTACGCATCCCACTATAAATTGATAACCTACAGTATGTAAATATGGATCCAGCAAGAGGATCACTGAGACGTGTCAAAAAAGATGTTCAATCAGTATCGCGATTTTGTGATGGAATCAAGAATCAAACTTGGCACGGTTACACTGATTGGCATTCTATTCGCATTGGTAACCGTATTAGATATGTAGAACGTTTGAAAAGACATAGTAGCCGATTACACCGTCGAAGAGCCAAGCTCTTATAGGCAAAAACAAGGCATACTAAATTTCATGGGTCGTATAAGTAAAATATATTTCGGAACACTCGACGACGACGACGACGCCACCTATTATACAAATAAGATTTCAGTATTACATGAGGATCAAAAAGACTTTTTGCGTATTACTAAAGATCATATAACTGTCATTAAATCCGCTGTAAGTTAATTCCACTCTACGATCAGTTACGTAGAAAGAAACGAACGAGTTTTAAAAGATGAACTCTCAAAATTAAAGTCTAATGTGAATAAGGTCACTAGGTCATTGTATGATGAAACGCAATCACTTCCTATGATATCAGAACATGTAATTCAAATAGAAAGGGTTAACCTATAAGTGAATGTAAAGAAATGTTTGAGTTGATTAGGCTTAACCCTTAAATTGGCAAAACTTCATTTCTCACACTAGTTTATTAAACCGTGTCGGACTGTAAAGAAAACTCTATCGCAATGTCCATATTTTATATGTTGTACAGTGTTATAGTATTGTGAAATTTTAATTTTTCTACCATTCCTTTTATTGTTCTATTAAAATTATAGCATATAGCCTATTAACCTGTTGTATCCTATAGGATACTTTGTTCAATATTCTTAGTATACAGGGTGATTCAGACCACCAGTAACAGAAATTTATTTCGGAAACTAGTGCATTAGAATTTTCGAGAGAAAATATTTATTACTAAACCACATGTGAACTTTCACTTGAGCTTAATTTCATCAATCGGCTCTAATAGAAAGTAGGGTCAGTGGCGTATCACTTTAAAATTTCAAATGGGAGAATGGGTCAAATAAGGCACCATTTGATAGAGCTCTTCAAAACGAACAACTTTCACAGGAAACGTGTTTACCAATTCCTGCTCTTTCAATGAGAAAACGTACAAAAAGATAATGCCATCAATATTGAGAAATGTTACAAGACGAAAATGTAAACAAAACAATTAATGTTGACATGTTGCTGAAAGACTTGACAATTCCATTAATTATTGTATATGTTCAAACTGTCTGCCATTCTGAGCAGCACACACCCGTACTCTTCACGTAACACTGTCAGTGACTCCTAACACTTCAGAGTGTGTTTACCTGGTATTAACATAACTCAACGTATTGTGAGAAACACTAGAACTGAACATTCATTTAGATTATATTCTGAATATTTAATAATGATATAAAAAGGTTGCGTTTAAGACAATAATATTTTTAGTTGTAATACCAGCTGCAACAGCAGCAGTGGTAACAGCAGCAATAATTAAGGACGTATTGTGTGAATGTAATTCAATACAGATCTTTCGAAAACAAATTGCGACACTGAGGTCGAGATTATAAAATAATTATATTCTTCTTAACTCTCTGGACTTTATGTATGAAAATGAAATAGTTATTAATAAGACTCTAACATATATTTATATTATTATTCCCTTATTGAAGAATATATATTTTTAGTATAATGAATGTTTTGCTGTCATTTTAAGACCTAAGTAGAGGGTAATTCTCTGAGGAAAACACGACGCCATTTCTGCCTGCGAATTTGACTGACATGGCTCCAGAAAGAGGTGCAGGAACGAAAGAAAGTATAATACGGGCTGTGATTAGTCTTGGTTTTTCGGCATCCGAGGCAGGTAGGAGTTTCAACGTTTCAGAAAGGACAGCCCGGAGATGGGTGCAAAATTATCAACGCTCGGCAATTTTTGGCCGAAAAGGTGGGAGTGGTAGAAGGAAAATTTCAACATTACAACAGGACGCCAGATTAGTAGCAGAGCATGAAAGAAATCCCTTTCATACCGCTGCTACTTTGAAGGCAGTTGTTAATTTCCCTGGCCAGGATCAGACCGTGAGAAATCGTTTAAGGGCCGCCAATTTGAGATCTCGACGTGCCATGCCTAGGGAAGTTCATAATGAAGAGCATATAGAGGAGCGTTTGGTCTTTGCAGTGGGAAATGGTGATCGGGATTGGAAAAGAGTAATCTTTTCTGAAGAAGTCACCTTTTCTACTACAAAGGAAGGACCCACTCTTGTATATCGTCCTCCTGGTACCCGATTCTACCACAGATACGCTGCCATGCGTGCCCGCAGTGGTAAAGTATCTGTGTCGCGTTGGGGGTGGATTTCTAGTCGTGGAGTGGGCATAATCCATCATATTCCGCGGGAAATTTAACCATCACACATATCAACGGTTGCTGAAACGCTATATAGTTCTTCATGCTAGTTTTTTATATCCTGCTGGAATTCTTCAATTTCAGCAGGATAATCATCCAGTCCACACTTCTCAATTGATTCGGGACTGGTTTGTGAGGAGACAGAATATCGAATTGATAGACTGGCCTCGTCGCTCTCCGGACTTGAGCCCTTTGGAGAATATGTGGGCCCAAGTAAAGAAGCATATGAGGAAAAATTGGCCCAATCCCCCTCCAAGACGCCCTGATGATTTGTTGAAGCTCGTCCAGTATGCCTGGGATACCATGGCTGAGAACAGTCGGTATTTGAAAACACTAGTCGATTCCATGCCCACTCGACTGCAAGATGTGATCGAGAAGGGAGTAAGATGAACTAAATATTGAATCGTGGCTTTTTTTAACTTAATTGTTTTAATTTTTTAAGGCAGAAGCCTGTAAGTTTGTTTTGATTATGCCAAGAAAGATATCCTTTTTTTCCATTTGCAGCCATAATGCCATAATAAATAATGACAAAGTCATGGCATAATACATTGATGAACCTGATGTTAATTACTAAAACAGTCATAAAAGAAACAGAAACAATTATATTTTCTCTCTCTCTCCTAAAAAAAAAAGAACATAAAAAGCATTACGTTGTGTTCGAACGCACGACCTTACAAACACATGCCCGGAAAGCTACCACTACGCTACAGATTAACACGCAAAAGCTTTCATTCTGACTGTAGATATCAGGCCACGTGGTCCTACAACATGTAACATCGCCTGTCTCCGAATTGTAGCGGAGATACCCGAAGGGAACTTTGTGTCTAGAGAGCGGCCACTTTTTCTTTTGACAACTGTACATAATGTCTGCGTACGATTTATTTTCAATATCCGCCGACATGATCATATATCGGAATATTTTCTGCGACTCTCCTGGCTCCGCTTGAAAGATAGACGTTTAGTACATTCTCTTTGCCTGCTATATAGAATTATACATGATTCCAACTACCTTGCCTCTCGGTTTACTCTCCTAGCTTCACATCATAATCGAAATACACGTTCGTTGCCGCTGGAATTCAGGGATAGTTTTTGTCTTCAGTTGTTTAAAATTACGTTGTTTAGAAGCATTTTAAATGCACAGAATTAGTTTTATTAGATATAATATTTATTTATTATAATTATTACTATTACTGTTATTATTATTATTATTATTATTATTATTATTATTATTATTATTATTATTATTATTATTACTATTACTATTACTATTTTAATCAGTCATTACTTTGTTTTTTCCATCAATATTAATATCTAGGTAATTGTCATTGTCTCATTGTAATCCATCCTGATTATACTAATTGTACTATTCCTTTAGTTGTGTGATTACAATCATATGTATTAATTCTTTTCTTTTAAGTTAATACTTTTATAACAGAATGTATTTTCCTGTTTCTGTTTATATTCATATGTATTCAATCTCTCTTTTTTATTTTATTTTTTTATTACTATTATTATTTTTAAGTTAATAGTTGTATAGCATTATGTATGTTTCTGTATTTGTTTTGATCCTGGGCCTTAACTCTGCCAGAGAAAATAAAACTATTATTATTATTATTATTATTATTATTATTATTATTATTATTATTATAGGTTAAATTCTCTGTATGTTTCATTTATTGCTTTATAATAAAATGTAATGTGAACGTTATCGTAATACTACTGACGTAGCTTAGATAGTAAGCGCGTTTGCCTAGTGATCACGAGTTTGTCTCTGGAGTGGATTCGTTTCCTTCTTGGGTTGATTACATGGTTGGTTTATTTCCAAATATTTCCTAATGTAAGGCGAATTTCAAGTAATTATATTGCTTTGCGAATACCATCTCTCTATCACAATTTGCATTGGGGCTGTATAACGTGGTATTTATTACAGCGTCGTGTAATAACCGACTAAAATGTTGATCAATCTTTTCTAAATAACTACTGGTTTTCTGTAATTTTATATTATATTACAGTATGACATTTAAACGTGATATTAAATAGCAGCATATATTTTGTAGCATATATGTAATATAATTGTAATCAGTGTTTTGTTTTTTTTTTGTTTTTGTTTTTTTTTTTTTGCAAAACACGCCGAAACGGCGTTCCGACACCTTTTTGTTGCATTTTTCATCATAGAACCGAAAAATTCGTGAATAAATATTTTTAATACAGTTTTTCTTCGAATTCAACTTAGACCTTGAAAGTCTCAGTTGGACGAAAAGAAGACCTCCCCGTCCACCTAAAATCTTCTACACAGAGTTCCACTTTTTTTTTTTTTTTTTTTTTTTTTTTTTTTTTTTTTTTTTTTTTTTAGAACTAACTTTACGCACGTACATCTCAAGTTGGCACAATCTTGACTTATTACCTTTGTTATGTATTGTGTTTCTTCTTAGTATAATTCTCTTCATTGTAACATATTGTATTAAAGAAATGTCGTTATTTGTCATTTTAATGCTTTGATTGAAATCTTATTAATTTTGTATTTTTTTTATGTAATCTACCAGGGAACTCTTTTTTTTTAATTTTTAATAGCTATTTCTATTACGTTCTACTACCTGGTTTGTGATACTGTCTGTATTGTCATACACTTTGTATTATTATTTCATTTTCACCATTTGTATATCTATTTAGAACCGATATTTTTTGTACGTTCGTCTCTGTTATATTGTTTGGTTTTAGGCTATCTTTTCCTTCATTCTTTAGGTATTTAATGGTTGAAAAGAATGGTTCCCGCTAGATCTGTGTTTCAAGACAGACTTGTCAATCCAATTAAGTGCCGGCGGAGTTGAAGCCATGACTAATGATAGCACAATTTTCATCCTACTTGTTCACTCTCATGATACTTCTCGTCCAAATGATTCGAGTTTGACGTCACGTATATTGTTGTACATCAAAGATCAAATTAACCAGCCTGGGCGGTGGTGTGAGGCTAGCAGTGAAACGGGCCTATTAATGTAATATCTACGTAATGGGATTATCGACTATGATTGCAGCCATCATTCGTATGAAAATGTGTGCTGGGAATTAAATCTGTGGATTGTTACGTAATTACTCTCTGAGCAGAGGGTCACATGTTATCTGACCAGATAAAATTACATCAAGACTCTTTTCATGTCGATGTTGACACATACTTTTAAATTAAAATAATAAAGATAATCCTGCAACACTGAAAAGAAAGAAAATGTGCTTTACTTGCGTTAGATTGTAGATGACAATATTTAAAATGAAGAAAATCACAATTTTCAACATGTTTCGCTATAATGATGGAATATTACGAAAAAAAATTTAATTCAATAGCTGTTCACGCTCTTAATAGTAGTAACAATAATGATAAGAATATTGATAATTATAATGTTAATAATAATGATAAGGGTAATAGAGTCTAATATGTATATTATGATAAACGACTGTAATATTAATCGCTTCAATAATTCCCCTGTTTTATACTAGCTTTTGTCATGAATAGACATATTATGTTTGTATGTTTAGTCAGCAGTCCGAAGACTGGTTATAACCTCATAAGCGACACCAATAAGACATTACACATGAGGCAACTAAGGCAGAAAATAATGGACTAGTGTGATCAGTTCCTTTCCTCCGAATACACGTACACTAATAATAAAATCTAATATCAATAGTCTTTGGTCTGTGATCATCATGATGCAATGTCATAACGCAATAGTTGATTAAACACAGTAATGATAAATAAGCTTATGTGGTTTAATACAATATTTCAATTCTGATCATACATATTTTGTCAGCAGGCATGGTAAAGTTGTTACAGAAAAGGAAGATCTTTTTTGTGTGAAAATGTATCCCGAAAATAGTATAAGCTTACAGTTTTGTAGTGAAAATAATAGTATTGTTTCTTAGAAACTAGAGCCTTAATGATATAAAAGCTACTGAACTTGATATATCAAATGGCGACCATGACCGGACTGTTAAAAGTAAAGGGCTCTCCTGAGATTTATGCTCTAAACCATCCGTGAACACTTATGTAATATCGATTATCGGGTTATGCAAATCGAACGTGCTTCAGTCGATATGTGACGAGAAAGAGTAACGACGTAATAAAATGATGAAGTTATGACATATACTGTTCAACATTGGTATAGTAAAACACCAGCTATATACCGTTTATTGGTAAGAAAAATATACATGGCTTATGCACGTCTTGTTCTGTGTAAAACTATACCATTGTTTAACATATCTATAAGCAACTTAAGTAAAACTCTAAGGGCCGGTTAACCAAGCTTCAGTAAACTAATCCAAATGAAACATTAACTGGTGAACATTAAAATATTTGGCGATTAACTAAATGCAAGCTGTTCACCAACCAAATTTTCTTAACATTTATTGAACAGTAAGTAATGGCTCATTACGGATAAATAAGTGCGATCAATGTATTTTTCATAACTATTTCAGAACATCTTTCTACGAAACCACAGTCTACTATATCGCAAATCGTGTACAGTCTTAGAAAAATATTTTGTTGTGCCTCTTGGTAGTGGAGATGAAGTTTTGATCGCGATTTACACGAGTACGTTTAGATATGCGTGTGCGCTGTCGCCATGGCTTCAAGCCGAGCAGCTACAACCGTATCGTCGCGCTGTGTATCTCATGGTTCTCCGGTGCAGCAGTCAGTAGCGTGCTGACTTGTGAATTACAGAACCTGAGTTTGATTCCCGACCAGGTCAACTCTTTTTACTGACGTAACTAATTTTTATACGTGTTATCTCTCTTCATTTTATGTATAGTGGAACGAATTATTTCCCAACTCTGGCTCGACTAGGAGAATAAAAAACTTTTGGGAGATCAATTTTCTTTCCGAAATAAAGCAAATATAAACAAACAAATTGAAGAAAAATTAAAACTACACATGTGGCTCTAATACTTTATCCGCATGCCAACGGCGTCTACCACGGTCTGGCATCATCGAGCATTGAGTCCACCAGATCGCGGAAATGGTTCTGGTCCTCAGCGAGATTTCTCCAAGTAGCCAGAACTTGATCCTACAACTGATCTGGATTTTGAGGTGGATTGTCTCGATATTTACCAATCCTCCTCGTTTTCAGGCCTTCCCATGAACCATTTTTGAACTTTTATGGCAGTGTGCACGGGGTGGTTATCCTGCTGGAAAATTAAATTTCCTTCGGAAAGAAAACAATTATAAATATCATGAATCAAGTTTTTCCCCTTATGTTTGAAAGCCAGTGCAAACAATAATAATCCCTCTGGATCCATTCCTCTTGGCAATCTTGTAGAAAATCTCTCTGATGAAGTATTTATTAAAGTATCTAATGTACGCATGTTCATATCTTATCGCTAGCTATAATATAGCACAAAAGCATAGCGCTATATAATACAGTGTCCAGTGTGCGTTCGCCTGTAGTCAATAGTGTGACTATTAAACATAATAAAATATTAATAAAGATTTAAGTTACATATAGTTAAGGAATAACAATTTTTACACCCCCATTACTTTATTAATAAGTCAAAGGGCGAAACATATTTCCACAAATAATGCGAACCGTGTCTAATTAATTTCAAGTAAATCAAGTTAATGTCCAATTTCGTAATAGTCATATCGTGGAGTATTGCATTGGTTCATACAAAACGTTTACACCGTAAGTTTAGGTAGCTTTAGTCTAGTGGGCACAGCGCCTGTTTCCGAATGAGTCGGTCGCGTGTTCAACCTCGGTGTTACACATTCCTTTCTTTTTTTCTATATTTGTTAAATTAATCTGTTTCTTTACTTGTTAACCATAATCATATCTTTGTAATTATTGCATTCCTGATTACAGTGCTGACCTCATTTGAAGATGTTTGATATTTTATATACAAAAACTCCAATTTAGGTATAGATAATATTCTTGAAATCTGTGATCCAGAATGAAAAAAATTAAATATTTATGCATTTACTGTACTGTGAAGTATAGTTTCAGAGCTTAAAGAAAGTAGAAACTTGATAGGCTACCAAAAATGCTGTGTTAAAGGGAACGACAACGCAAAATTCGAAATTTAGTTGAGAGTAGATTATAATGTATTATGAAATACAATACTCTTCTGGTCAAGTGCAAGGTCAATTCGTGAAACGGGGCATGAGCTATACAAGGAAAACAAAAGCCAATGACGTCACAATACTCCTTCGCTCATTGCCTTGTCATGAAAACACGTTATTACGCAGGGAATTGACAGTTCATTCGCATGTATGAAATGGCTTTCTATGACATAAAACCTTATCAGTTTGAGCCGGAAAAATGTGATTCAGACAATTATGATAGTGAACGTGAATTAGATAGTGTTATTATAACAACGGCAGAGCCGGCACACAATCATGGTGCAAATGCGATCACTGCAGGGAAATGTCTATTGATGAAGAATGTGTTTGCTGTGTGGCAGTGAAACGTGTTATAGCACTTAAAACTGATACATATTCTTGTATCCCATTACATCCTTCTTTTAATAAATTAATTTTGGACAGAGAAATCCTACATATGAGAAGGCATAATTTAGTCGTAAAGACAAAAAGTACAGCAAAACAACGTCTACTTTCATCAGAAACCCCTGGCAATAAAATCTGACGCCATGTGGCTTATAAACAATTTACAAGCTGCATAAATTATTTCACATCTATAGGATACAAGAATCGAGTTGTTATTCCAGCTTGTGTCGTGAATTCTATAAGACGCGTTTTTCCAGAAACTAGTGCAAATTATGTTGGTTTCAAAATATTCTATTTGACATAACACACATTCGTAATATTAAGTGAAATGTAGTAGTGTATTAATATGTTAACTTATATACATGCACATCAGTGCTGAAAGCGAGATAAGCGATTTCTGAACATCTCAGTACCAATTTCATATTGTATTTCTATACTACATTGTTGTATGTACGTTGTGTTCATGTGTCATTTCTATTATAGTTCCTTCCGGAATATTATACTTGTTTCATGCGCTGGCATTATGTCTCGTACCAGATCTTTCGTTTTCTTCATTTCATATATGTCAATACGCGACTGTTTTGAAGAAGATGACCAGCAATTACTCGTATTTTTCAGTAGGAATTGCCCCTGATTGTAGTCTGAGACCCTTAAACTTTCCATCTTTCGCTAATTGTTTTTTTCTTAAATTGAGACACCTCAAAATATTTTTCACTAAAATGTGAAGAACATAAGAAAACACTAGTTGAGGATGTAAACTGTTTTCTCTTGCAGAACTCTGTTCCAGATTTTAAAACTTATAGGCGATGTCGATCTATCAGGAAATTTGTGGACATATATACCTAGCTTCTTGTTTTCTTTCCTCCTTTTATTTGAATTGGTACAACCGTAAGCACTGCAACAAGGAATTTTAATTATAAAACTCTTGTTAAATTAACATAAAATACGGCGAGAACAAGCATCCGCACAGCGCCACACAACAATGTTGACTGCATGACACAAGCTTCTTTTATCATAGCTGGCTGGGACGGAATAGCGTACGGAAGCAACATGACGTCATAACTTCAGTTAATTCTTGCGTAACTTCTCAACGCGACGTAGGAAAATAAAAACAATTATATTCATAGTCTTCTATCGTTCCGGACTTCAAAACAAAGATAACTTGAATTTTTGTATTGTGATCCCTTTAAATAACTATTTTCAAGGTAGATGTACAATGTGTGCGTAAATTTAATTTTAATAAATGAAAGTTAATATATCAATTACGTTTTGTTATGTTTGAATGCACATTGTGTATTAATTTACTAATATTTCTTAGATATGTAGTTATAATAACCACTTTCACATGCTAAAATAAAAACTCAGTTGTATGTTACCTAGTTGACTAGTTTCAGCTTTGTCTCAGCCGTTCTTATGATATTCTAACTTATGATCAGTTTCTTTTAAAATTTTGAGTATCACGATCTTCGTGACGTGGTATCTTTCGTGAACTTTTGTGTCATTGAAATTTTCAAAATGATTGTTTCTTAAATGGTTAACATTATCTCCATCTGACTCTTAATTTTCGTGCAGTTCCAGATATAACAATTCTACTTCGGAACGTTCCCCCGTTTTGTATTGCAACTAGTGAACCATTAAAAATTTAAAGACGGAAATTTCTATCACTAAATTTAATGATAGCTTTATTGGTTCATTAGGCTAAAGATGCTTGGTGTGCTATAAAAATTATTTAATGAACCAGTAAGTAAATTAATGAATCATTAAAACCTTAGTGAACCTTGGTGAAACCGGCCCTAAAAGTTTAAAATGTGAACTATACTTATGAAGTTACTGCAAGTTCAAAATAATAATGAAAATATATGATACGTTTTAGTGTCTAATCAACCGTAGGAATACTTGCAAACACTTTTATAAAAGAAGACAAAGTATATTTCCTTCAATTATTACTCCGGTTGTGTACTCGAAAAATGTCCGTTTCATGTATTATTAAGTGCGCCTGGTGTTCTGTCTAGTCTGCAATACATTAGGCGTAATCGGCCGACTATATCGAATATTCGGTCTAATGTTAAACTTAGCCATTTGTCGCTCCGACCGGTAGAATCTAAACCGGCTGTAAGCTCTATTTTGCAGCTCTCTGGTTCAAACCTGTCTCCGGACAGTTGACTAAACAACAAAGCAATGAACTTAAAATATTCTACATCTTGATTACACAACTTTTAACAATGTATCACTTCGGAATCCTATGTATGATAAGAACTTTCTTGTGTTAAATATTAACGTACCTTGTTAACATGTTACGACCTATTTTGGGTCATCTTTAGAACTGGTCGTTGTAAGTCTTGGCGCCTCTTGTTTCCTGTGTGGGTGCGTTCGTAGTGTAGAGTCAAAGAGTGTATGTGTTTTGAAATTGAGTTGTGTGTTGAGAATATCGTTGGGGTGTGTTTTCGTGTGTCTGTATATTTCATATTGTTCTAGTGTGTTGAGTTTCTGGCTTTTTGGTTGGATGTGCAGTTTTTCCATGTCTGTGTTGATGTCTCTGTAGGTGTGGTTGGCACCTGTGATGTGTTCTGCTTATGTGGAGGTGTTTTTTAATTTTGTTATGGCTGTAATGTGTTCTTTGTAACGTGTTTGAAATGATCTGCCTGTCTATCCTATGTAGAAGTTGTTGCGAGTGTTACATTTGAGTTTGTATATGCCTGTGTGGTTGTATTTGTTTGTTTGTGTGTTGAGATGTTTTTGTAGAGTGTTATTTGTTCTGTATGCGATGTTGTAATTTAATTTCTTGAATGAGGTTGCAATTTTATGTGTGTTTTTGTTTTCGTATGTTAGTGTGATGTATTTTTTGTGTTCTTGTGTTTGTGTTGTATTCTTCCGTTTTTTGTGGTTTTGTTTTGTCTTACATATTATGTTGTCTATTATGTTGGAGTTGTATCCGTTTTCTTGTGCTATGTATTTGATTGTGTTTATTTCTTCGTTGTAATCCTGTTGGTTCGTTGCTATGTTGAGTAGTCTGTGTACCATTGTTCGGAATGCAGCTTGTTTGTGTTGTGTGGTTGAATGTGTTATGTATGTATGTGTGTTGTTGTTGTTGTTGTAAGTTTTCTGTATACTTTGAATGTGTGTTTGTGGTCTACTTTTGTTATCGTGATGTCTAGAAAATTTATGGATTTTTTTTTTCAATTTCTAATGTGTAGTGTAGCTTTGGGTGTATTTTGTTTATGTGTTGATGTAGGTTTTGGATCTATCGTTTGTTTCCTTTGTATAGTATTAGTATGTCATCTACGTATCTGTGCCAATATATGATGTTGTTTGCGTGTTTGTTGTTGTCTTTGTTTAGTATGTATGTCTGTTCTATATGGTGTAAGAATATTACTGCTAGTATGCTGGAAATGGGTGATCCCATGGGTAGGCCTTCGGTTTGTGTGTAATATTTGTTGTTGTATGTGAAGTAGTTTTGTTTTGTGATGATGTATGTGGTGTGGATGATTTCTTTGATATGTTTTTTTGGTGTGTTGTTGTTTTTGAGCATTTGTTCTAGTATCTGTAGTGTATCTTTTAGTCCACGCCTGTGGAGTAACAGCTAGCACGTCTAGCCGCGAAACCAGGTGGCCCGGCTTCGATTCCCGGTTGGGGCAAGTTACTTGGTTGAGGTTTTTTTCCGGGGTTTTCCCTCAACCCAATATGAGCAAATACTGGGTAACTTTCGGTGCTGGACCCCGGACTCATTTCACCGGCATTATCACCTTCCTCTCATTCAGACGCTAAATAACCTAAGCTGTTGATAAAGCGTCGTAAAATAACCTAGTAAAATAAAAAGTGTATCTTTTTTGGGTATGTTTGTATATAGGTTAATTACGTCGAAAGTTGCTAATGTTGTACTGTGTGGGATATCTTTGTCTTTTATTTTATTTACATTGTTTATGTTGTTCTTTATTGTTGTTTGTTTTTTCAATTTTATGTTGTTCCTTATGGTTTTGTTCATGTATGT
This sequence comes from Periplaneta americana, assembly GCF_040183065.1. Classification (NCBI taxonomy): domain Eukaryota; kingdom Metazoa; phylum Arthropoda; class Insecta; order Blattodea; family Blattidae; genus Periplaneta; species Periplaneta americana. Next base: position 103,914,797 of record NC_091124.1, read on the forward strand.
GGCTAGTTTGTGTGTTGGTGCATTTCGATGATTGACCAGTGGTCTCATAGATATGTTTTCTTTATGTATTTTCGGTAGTGCGTTTAGTTTAGGTGCTTCTGGTTTGATTGGTTTTAGTTGTTGTTTCATGTTGCTTGGAATTATGTGTTCGTTTTTGTTTATTGTGTTTTTTACTACGTTGTGGTATTGTGTGGTGGGGTCGTTTTTGAGTTCTTTGATGTTGTTTTCCTTGAAATATGTTTCTATTTTGTTGTGTAGACCTAGGTCTTGTTTGTGTAGGATGACTGTGCAATTTCCTTTATCTGCGTTGATGGAAGTTAGGTGATGTTCTTGTTGTTATGTCCGCAAGTTGTTTATTGTTTTGTGTGTTTGTTGTGGATTAGTTTATTTTGTTTATGTTTCTTTTTATGTCTTGTCTTATGTACTGTATTCTTGATGTTGACTTTGTGTGTTATTTATTGCTGTTTCTATGTTTAAAATATTTTGAAACGTAACTTGTAAGATAATAGTGTTTTTCCCGAATATTTTGTAGTCAAATCATATATTACCGACAGTGAGTCATTACGAAAAATCGAAAATGTCCTCATTGTTGATATATTACATATATCGAAAATCGAACGAAAATCAAAGATAACAGAATTGAACGTCTTTGATGCAACGCGCTGTACTCATTTCCTGTGCAATTTACTTCCGATTCGGAATTTCTTCTTCCTTTTTCTCATTTGAACACACGGTAACACGTTGCAGTATTGCAGATTTGGTTACATTATGAACTCGTGCTGTTGAATTTATTTTCCAACGCAAGATGCCTAAACGAAAGTGTGTTTTTACCGATGAACGTCGCAGTTAATATTCCAGCTTCAAAAGACAGACTGGAGAAACTGATAAGTGGAAAGTGAGATATGCAATTTGCAATTACAATTTACATATTGCACACAAAGGAGCCGGTGATTTGGAAAACCATGTGAAGACATCCAAGAATATAAGTTAAGGGTCCAGAGTGCTTGTATAGATGAAGCTTAGAAAATTTTGTGACTGCAAGTGGTGGTGATAAGATTGTTCAAACTGCAGAAGGTACTTTGGCATATCATGCAGTTCTACTATTGAAAAACTATATGGTTGTCTTTGTTGCTATTGACCGCATGCTGAAATTATTTGAGCCTTTGAAATCTTATTCTTTGTTGCAGGAAATACCACCAGTCATTTCTGAATTTTTTTTCAGAATGAGCAAAGTGAATGCTACTTGCTTCCTTTGTTTCCATTGATATCAATTTTTCATACTAAATTCAAACCGTAGAACGAAAGAGAAATTCAGTTACTCATGCAGTTGATGTTCTTAATTACATAACCTCAAACTTGAAACACAGCCTGAAACATACATTCATTCCCTTCAAATTCCAGGATATCTACCAAAAGATAGAGGGTTAAGTATTGAAGGTAAGGAATCATTAGAGAGAGATTATATATTTCATGCATTGAACAATTTTATTAGAGAGCTGAATGATACCTTTTGAGGAATTTTCGTGTTTTGAGTGTATGAAGTTCAAAGAAGTTCTTTCTTGGAAGAATGTTGTACCATCAGTACACTTTATCCAAAGTATAAATAAATAAGTATGTTTTGAGAATTTAAATAGAGAAAAGTGTAGTAATGTGTTAGCACATCAGCTGTTGATGGATAATTTATTTAAATATTCAGTTCTAGATTTATGTTCAGAACTGTTGAAAATTGCACAGTTCTTTTTTTCAACTCCAAGCAATATTGCAAACATAAAAGAACATTTTCATTAATTCAGAGTCAGTGTACGAAGGAGAGAAATCGACCCTCTATAGTAGTGGTAGTCAGCACTTGCTGAAATGTGCAATGGGTACACGGTGCCGTCCCGTGTGCACTGTCGTGCAACAGGGAGAGATAGAGAGCATACCCGCTAGCAGCTAGGAGACCACTATAGTACACTGTATTTTCCGCGGGTAAAGGGGCAAGCCCCTGCGTGCTCTGTGCTGACGACCACTGCTGTATAGGCACAATACGAGAATTATATTCTTGCAGTATAATGTTCATGATATGACTTTCAGTGATTTCTACAAATACATTCTGACAAACAGTAAGCTTCTGGCCATGATTCGTGGATGACGACAGTACAATGTTTGATCTTTGTAAGCGAAAGAGTATAAATGTGGCATCTTTGTAATAAACATTTATGCCTATCAAAATATGTTTATAACGTTAATTTATAGTTCGAAGAGTTCTGATTTCTTATCTTTCATGTTGTGGTTTGTCCTGGATTTTGAAATTTGACGTCTTAGGTTTCTGATTTCTCATATGGTAATTCTGCTTATAGGGAGTAGCTTACCAAATGTGGAGCTACACTTTTGTACTGCACAGTACTATGTGAGTTGTTTTATAATGGGAATTTTACATTTTCTTCCTTCAGAATTCTTCTTTGGTATCATAAAGAAGCATTTTAATTTTTATCCATAGAAAAAGAATTCCTCATTTCCTCGGCTGGACGTGATTGTATTTTATTTGCTCTTAGTATTATTTGTTTGAAGCAAAGCACACTTAAGAAAAAACAAAATTTATATTTTGTAACAGCAATAAGTCAGAATAAACGGCCTACTTCAAGACCACAACGACATGCGCCATCCGGATGCGCAGTAAACGAATACAAAGTTACACGCAGTGTAGTCCGTGAAATATTGTCACCAGACCCAGAATCCAATATTCCGCTACTGTATGAGGAAAATGTTTCTCACACAAGCTACCAAAAATGCCCCCGGAAACTCTCGCTGGGACTTTACATAAATTTAGTCTAGGGAATGTTAGTGGGAGGGTTATACAGAGTGTTTCAAAAGTGATGGTAAAAATTTAGAGATGAGAACTAAAAACGAAAGAAAGTAAAAAATTTCCAGTAAATATGGGTCCACAAATTAACAGTTTACGAGATAATGCCATTTTGTGCTGGTTGAATCCCGATGAATATTAAATGCTAATTCCCCCAAAAGAAATAGTCAAAACTGTATTTAATTTATCAATCACAAGAGAGTAAAATTCATAATTTTGGCTTCAACACCACAGACATGTGATTGAACATGCACAGTTCTTTTTTTTCTTTTAACAGTGAATTTTGTGGATAAACAAGGGACAGTATAGTATTAACAAGATAACTGAGGAATTTTACAGGAGGTGTTCAAAATGCTAAGCATGTACAGTTGTCAAACGAAAAAGTGTCCGGTCTCTTGAAGAAAAGTTCCCTTCGGGTATCTTCGCTACAATTCAGAAACAGGCGATGTTACATGTTGTTGGACCATGTTGCCTGATATCTACAGTTATAATTAAAGTATTCCGTGTGTTATTTGATAGCGTAATGGTAGCATTACGACCTTTTCTTCGTGAGGTCCTGCGTTAACATATAACCTCGTGCTTTTTATAGTCTTTTTTGTTTTGTTTTTAAGAGAGAGACAAAATATACATAATTGCTCCTTTCTCTTTTACGATTATTTTAGTAATTAATATCAGGTTCATTAATATATTATGCCATGACTTTATCATTATGACATTGTGGCTCAAATGGAAAGAAAAATATTTTATTCTCAACAAAAATATTTTCCGTGGCATAAAGAAAACAAACTTACTGGCGTCTGCCTTAAAACATTCAAACAAATAAGCCTTCAAAAAACAAAACAAAAAGGCACGATTCAATATTTAGTCTACCTTCCCCTTATCTCGATCACATCTTGCAGTCGAGTGGGCATGAAATCGACTAGTCTTTGCAAATAGCGACTATTCTTAGACATGACATGTCAGGCATTCTGGACATACATACATACATAAGTGTTCTGCCCATGGGGAGATCATTCATTGCAAACCCAGCATTCTCCAATCTTTCCTATTTTCTGCCATCCTCTTAGTCTCCGCATATGATCTACATATCTTAATGTCGTCTATTATGCTTCTCAAACAGAGACCCAACCAACTCCTTTTTCTCTGCCTAATCAGTTTCAGTATCATTCTTCTTTCACCCATTTTTTCCAACACAACTTCATTTCTTATTCTGTCTGTCCACTTCACATGCTCCGTTCTTCTCCACATCCACATTTCAAATGCTTCTATTCGTTTCTATTCATTTTGTCGTAATGTCCATGTTTCTTCCCCGTAGAATGCCACACTCCACACAAAGCACTTCACTAGTCTCTTCCTTAGTTTCCAGAGGACCTCAGAAGATGCTCCATTTTCTATTAAAAGCTTCCTTTGCTCATGTTTGCAGTTTTTCTTGGGAAGGATAAATGCGGTAACATCCCTTTGCTTTCCGCACACCACTGTCTCTTTCGCATCTTATCAAATACCAGGGGGCCCAAACGTGGAGATGAAGAGAGTGGATTTGACTAATTGGGCCCTCCGGACTTCACCAAAATTCACCGCAAGGGTTAAATATTAGTTCTGTCAGGATGTTTGACCCAATCAGAGACCGGGAAATCCCAATTAGCCTTTGCCCCCTCATCCTGGACTAGCTTCTACAAATCATCAGAAAATCTTGGAGGGGGATTGGGCCAATTTTTCCGCAAATGTTTCCACACTTGTGTCCTCGTAGCTCAGCGGAAAAACGTCGGAATTTAAATGTCAACGTCTCAGGTTCAATTCCTCGGCACTCCTTTTCATTTTATTGTGGTTCAATATTGTATATTGTAATAATATAAAAAGAAAAACTAACATCAGTATTATGCAACTGTATTGTTTAAAACCTAATAATAAATTTATGTTATTTACATGGCTAAAGAACGATAACTGAGTATAAATTATAACTTGAATATTATTTATATCGCTAAAGAACGATAACAGAATATCAATAATAAATATCAGTTTGTTTAATTAATATGAGATATTATATAATATATATTTAATTATTCAATTTAAATAACCTATTTACAAAGAAAATTGGTCATTTGTATTATAATAATTACTTATATAAAAGACAGATTATTTATATCGCGAAAAAACAATAACAGAATGTAAATGACTTGAATATTATTTGTAACGCTAAAGAACGACAACAGAATATAAATTATAACTAGAATGTTATTAATATCGCTAAAGAACGGTAACAGAATATAAAAAGAACTTGAATATTATTCATATCGTTAAAGAACGATAACAGAATAAAAATGATTTCAATATTATTTCTATCTCTAAAGAACGATAACAGAAAACAAAAAAATATAACTTGAATATTATTTATATCGCTAAATGGACGATAAAAAAATACAAATAATTTGATATCGATAAAGAACGATAACAAAATATAAATTGTAATTTGAATATTATTTATATCGCTAAAGAACGACTAAAAATAAAATGAAAACTTGAAGAAAACCCGAACCCAGAACCATCGACTCATTACCTAAGTACTCTACCGCTACTCTACGAGACGCAGATATGGAATAATTCCATAGTTCGGGAACTGCTTCTACAAGCACATGCATCGTGTAACATCGCCGTGACCCGAAGTAGACTTAGAAAGTATTCTCTGTTCACGAGTGCGGCCACTTTTTTTTTACACCTGTACTTCAATGCATCTGTCTAGTCTTCTCTGCAAAGACCCAAGAATGCGCTCGACCAAATATTGGGTCATTCTTCATTTGCTGGAAGGCATCTACAGTCCGATGCTGCAATTCTTCAGGTGTAGTGATGTCTGTTGTGTAAACTAGGCTTTTGCATAACCCCATGCACAAAATCTAAAGGATTTAAATCCGGTGATCTAGGTACAGGTACAGGTTCTCCTCTACTTGTCTAACGTTTATCGTCTGTTTGGATATCGTATCACACTTTGAAGAAAATAGGATAAGAAAAGTGCAGCATAAGTACGAATCATGAATGTTGACGGTTTACCGTATCCAGGTGTTCTGTTTATTGGCGGCGCCAAGCAGCAAAAAATGGCATTAGACCTATCTGGTGAACGTTCAATTTGCTGACCGGTGCCTACTGGAACATTTTGCTTCTCTTCGATTTCATTTCTCATCCCTAAATTTTTACCCTCAAATTTAAAACAGCCTGTATAGGTACCCTACCATATAAAATACAGGAATAAAATTAATTTGTGTATTTTGTTATTTTAATTTCCATTGCTTCTTCTAGGGAATGACAATACCATGACTGCAAATTGATCACGATTGTTACATTTCCTCTACATTCAAATTAGTCCTAGTCTGTCGTGATGACACGTGTTCATTAGTATGAACGTTAGAAATACTGAGGCTGAACTTTTCTGCAATCATCTGACTCCTGATTACATTTGAAAGACGACATTAAAGTGAAAATAGTTGTGGAGAAATAGGAGAACGTTGTTGATAAATAATCAGGTCCTTTTCCAGATCAATGTGTTGAAATTATACGTATAAAAATCCAACCTCACTCCAATGTATTTCCCCGCAGCTTTTGATAGCTTTAGATATGATCAGCACGAGCAAGCCGAAGGAGGGCTGCTCTTGCGTGTTTCGGTCTGGGAAATCAGTTAGAGCTGAAGAGATACTTCCGATGGAAGGAACCATCCACCACACGCGACGCCTCTTCATCCCCTATTAATAGAAAAGTGGCAGTCTTATTACTTACGCAAATTCCTAGACCGTTTCGGAGTGTCAGAATTGTCCTAGATGGACAGCTTTCTATTCTTTCATCTGTGACAGCGTCAGCCTTCTCGCTTCTGTGTGACAAAATAGTTGAAATTCATGCAGTTTAAAAATAATTGTTGTATAGTGGATAATAATATCATGGGATCAATGATGACTAATGGTATGTGCATTATATGAACTATATTAGTTGAATTTATCATTTTCCTAAGATGTATCTGTTGGAAAACGATGTATTACTATATTTATTGCTGTGTTAAATGTTTTTCTTTCTTATGAGTTAAATACATAGATAAAATAGTATGCTTATTAAACAAGCTATGGAAGCTGACTTAGAGAATCTCGAAGAATTAATAATATATAATACAGTATAAGAGTATTTATGCTCTTAATAATCCAACACAGCAATGTACAAATCAGGCGATAATAATTCTAGAAATGTGTCCATAACTAGACATTATTAATTTGAAGATACATATTGATTTTTTATACAATTTAACTACAAGATTGTGAAGTCAAGATTTTGCTTCTGAGAATATTTTCGTTGTTCCTTACATAGAAATTTATATGTAAATATTTAATAGGCTACATGCATATATTTATATGCACTGGCTTACAAAATACCGCGACAATTGTGTTCTTGTTTTGAAAGATACCACAACAAAAGTGGAAAAATTAAATTTGTTTCTACTGTAGGCTGTCTACACAAAATTATTTCCACATATATTTACATCCTTTACAATGCTTACATAAATTTAATATTACCACAATCTTATTAAAAATAAAAAAAAGAAAGGAAACATAGGGGAATTCGGGGAATATGGGCATGTGGGGAATATGGGCAATATTAAGTTTTCATATCGAAACTCTTGCAACGAATTACGTTTCTTCGCTAATAACGGTTAGTATAAAGTGAGAGTATCGTAATGGTTGCTGTGGGAAGCGCGCTGTGCAGTATTGCCTCGTATTGTTGTTAAAACAGCCATCTAAAAGGTGAGTATTGACTTCAAAGTATACTAAAATTTCACAATACTTATTTTAGATATGTTATATGCAGTAGATTACACATGAACTATAGAAAATATTTAAAATCTAATAGTATGCATACAGAATACACAACATGAACTACCGTTCTATTGCGTCAGACGTTGTTTTGTGAATAGTTTACGGTAGAGCCAACTGTTGAAAATAAACCCTACATGTCGGGGTAATATGGGCGCTAATGTTTGGGGGAATATGGGCAAGCATTACACTTCATAAAAATGACTCTTCAATCTTGATGAAAATGGCCTACAAATTATTACAAGAGTGAAGGTTGTCATTGCACCCAAAGAACACAAAGTGGTGCATTGAATTTATCCTAAAGAAAAAGGAGAAATCATTACCCTTGTGGCCGGCTTCAATGCAGCAGGGAACTACTTTCCTCCAAGTATCATTATAAAAGGAGCAAGGACAATAATGACTGAAAGAAGATCTGCCTGCTGTGAGTAAGATGTACTTCAACAAGCAGTCTGCCTACATTAACGGAGATACGAGGTGTGATCATTAAATTCCGAGTCCTGTCCCATAAATGGAAATAAAATTACCTCATTTAAATTTGGCTGCCATCCCCTTCAAGGTAGTCCATTGGGCAGCTATACACTGTTCCCAACGTGTCTGCCATTTTTGGAATGCCTCCTGGAAATCGCGTTCTTGAAGCGTGTCAAGCACCTTCTGCGATTCGCGCTGGATCTCCTTCACAGTGCCAAAACGGTGACCCTTTAGCTTGAATTTCATCTCGGAAACAAAAAAAAAAAGTCGCAGCTGGCCAAAGCTGGTGAATAAGGGGGTAAGGAACGACAACTATCTTATTACTGGTGCAAAACTGGAGTGTTGCAAGAGCTCTGTGAACTGGCGCAGTGTCGTCGTTGCTTTTTGTCCAGAGTTGTCGTTCATATTCAAAATGTACGTGAGGATCATTATGCACAATCTGTCGAATTTTTTTCGACATTTTCGTCAGTGTTGCACGTGTGTGGTCGACCTGGCCTCTCGTCGTCCTTCAGCGATGTTCTGCCATTTCTGAAACGCGAATGCCACTCATAACACCTCACCTGAATCACTGCTTCGTTGCCGTAGGCTTGATTCAACATTCCATAGGTTACGGTTGCCGATATCCCAAAGAATTTGACGTTGGCTCTCTGCTCCAATTTCGAGTCCATCGTGATTTCGCAAATGCGCGGATGCAAGTTCGGGGTTCCATGCAAAGGAAAAAAATATTAATAGTTTAATTTTCGCGATAGTCTAAAAATTCAAGCGTTAATAAAATCTTTAAATCCCAAGCGATTCCGATAATTTTTTCAGAAAGTATTAAATTCATGTGTCAATAGAGGTTTCTTTAAAAAATTCAAAGGTTTGATGCAAAGCAACATATTAACAGTAAAGTGTTGACAAGTATGTAGATATTAAAACAATAACAAAATCACTGGCTGACAAGAAACTGCCTACTGGAAGCAATAGTGAACGGGAGAAGAGTTCGGGGCAGAAGAAAATTTCAGATGACCGACAACATTAAGATAAATGGATAATATCGTCGCTTAAGAACCAATACCGCGTAACTGACAAAATGTAAATTTTACAGGAGAAGGAAAAAACTGAATAAAAACCATAAAAATAACGGAATAGTCTTGAAAAGTGGTGTATGGCTATGAAATAGCTTAACTAATTTATAACTAAGTGAAAATGGATGATCATGGCTGTAGACATTTGGCCATGTCACTTACGCGGTATTGGAACTCTGCCGTTGACTACATTTTGTTAGTTACGCGGTATTGTGAGACAACTTTAGCAGCTTCAAGATACATGTTGACAAGCGTTTTCTTTGCGTGAAAACTGCCTTCTGGAAATATTATTCGTGCTCTTGTATATGTCAATGTGTTATCTGAATTGTTCTCCTACCGTCTGACTTGAGGTCAAGGTCGGTAGGCTGTAGCTTGAATCAGCACTAGATTACGTTCCAGACAATGATTGCTGCATTCTTAGGCCCGATTGTATAAACTATTTAATCTTAGATCAGAGGTTAAATTGATCCTTGTTTGAGCTGAACTTGGAATTTTGTGTTGTATAAAGTCTAATCTGAGATTAATTTGTCTCAAACTAAAGTCAACTTTGACTGAAGAAATTTCTCTGATTAAGTTAGATGATCCAAATTCAGTTATTTCTTTTCTGTTTGAAATATACGAGTGACAGATTGTGCAAATAAAATATCCATTATTATTAATATTAATAGATATGTTAGGTACATTTATATATATTTCTTTCAATTTCTTGCCTTAATACACAAACATTCTTATATTTTATAAGGCTCTATCGTGTTCAGCAGTATCAAATAACATAACCTATAATTATATTATGTTTATAACAACCATTAATTATTAATGGATATGATAGGTACATTCATAAATGTTCAATTAACTGTATTACTAAAAGAAAATTTTCGTTTTATAAAGCTTTATTATGTTTAGCAGTATCAAACACCATAACATGATAACAACTTGGAGAACAGTCAACCTTCTTATTGTCCGCCATTATTTACATTGCAAAAAAAAAACCAGTGTCTCCAACAGAGTGTAATACGGAAAGTCGCCAAAAAGTAGTTGTAAAGTCGCTAGATTTCTCATTATCAACAAAGAAAGGTCACTAAATCCCTATTTAAGCAATGTAAAAGCTAAAAGAAATTGTTGTTGAAAAAGAGTTAAAATCGCTAGATTGGCAACACTGAACAAACCTGTATAACATGATCCGCGCATCACGCATTTCACCTGTTTATGCGATGTTGCCAAATCATTTTCACGTGAATTTAGATTGCATTTGAACCAAGGTAATTTGATCGCAGAAAAGTTTTATACAATACAAGAAGTGTCTGAACTCGGTTTACTTTTCGATCTTCGATCAAAGTTGATCTTTAGTCAGGGAGTTTTATACAATTGGGCCTTAGTCAGTCAAATGCCGAAACTATGGGAAAGGAAAAACGAAGACACAGTTCAATGTTTATTGTTATAATAATAATAATAATAATAATAATAATAATAATAATAATAATAATAATAATCTGTTACTAGGTACTTTATTTTCACACTATGTATTTGAATAGATAAGTAGAATTGTTACTAAAACGTTGCTCACAAGTATAATTTTATAATAAAATAATTAATAATAATAATAATAATAATATTATTATTATTATTATTATTATTATTATTATTATTATTATTATTGACATTGGACTTGACTGACTTGCGAATAATGAAAAGAAAATCATATAAAAATATAATAATGATGATAACTCTTCAGGCACAATATTCGTTAAACACAATAAATAATTATAGGGCTATGCTGAAATCACAAAAAGTAATCCTTGAGTAACCCTAGTGTGGAATACTAACTTATCATAAAAACTATGGCACAATCGGTTCTACATACAGTAATGTGACGGTAATTTAGACGCTACTGATGCTTTTTTTTCTGTGCTTTTGCACGAGAACATGACTTCTTTTTACTGAAGGGACGCCATCAGTACTATTAGCTAACCAATATCGCACAGTTCATTCTTTAATTCCCAATGTACACAGAAACATCATTTTGCAAACCTGAATTTTTTTCTCATCAACTTCTAGATTGTAGACAAATGTTCTCTTTCTTCTAGATTCAGAATTTGTACTGCCAGGTCTTTTAGTAGGAGTGAAATTCACAAGATTTGATACGTGAACGGTCCTCTGTCCCCAAGTCATAGTTTTCCAGAATGCCTGAAAGATGTGTCTTCTCTCATTAGAAATTAAATTACAGCCCTTACTTTCGAATTTTGGCACATTTTATAACTACACTCTGGCCCCAAATTCCTTGCATCTCTTTCCGTATCATGTGTCACTTTGCCATCTTTCGACCTCTTGTAGCTAAGATAAGCTTCCTCTTCCATTCCAAGTTTTTCTATTTTTCATTTTCTTCCACTTAACCTTGTGTGGCTTTGAATTTATTTTTCTCTTTTCTGTCACATTTCCATGAAACGCTTGAAGATTCTTCTCTTTACCTTTTTCTGACGAATGTAAAGATGTAGAATAAGTAGCACTCACAAATTCTTCGGGGTCGTCTACATTTGAAGACGCATCCGAAATTTAGTGTAGATCCTTCATTGACGAGGTATTGTCTTCAGTTTCTGTCCTATCCTATTTCTAGCGGTATTATTTTAATAGTGTTGCTTTAAATTATACCAGACTGCATAATGTGATCATAACCTTACCGGTAACACTGGACGGACAATGCCTGATCTGCAGCAACCCTATTTCAGAAGGACGGTTTTCTTTTGCATTTGAATTATCAGGCAGTACACCTACGAATAAGATGAGATTACTAGTGTTTATAAATGTGATATAAAATGATTAAAAACATGTGTAGTAAATATTATCATCAATTTAGATCTTCCTCCTACTGGAGGAAATGGAAGGGACCAAGCTTAGGACCACTGAATGTAGCGCAAATTATTTTAGCGGCCCATTCATGATTATTTATATTAGGCTACTTAAATTAAAATGATTCCGTAACTGAAGAAAAATAAATCTTTAATAACTGTGATACTTCTTATGCCACACCTTTGTTAATGTTCAAAGAAGTTTCTCCCGTCTTGAATGCAGAACATAGCACAGATAGGATTTCGTTCTCGCTAAACTGACCTTCGTCTGATTCATTGTCCATTTCTTTTCTTGTATCTGTAGGCCTATATAATAAAATATTAAATGTACTATATTTCAGTGAATGAACTTGCAATAAGATTCTGCGGGAATTCAGCTCAATTAACATTCAATTGACATTAGTGAAATACTTCTATTATATTTATCTTTTAAATAATTGAAACTGAACACTTCTTTAATCTTCTCAGAATATTACACACTGTTCATACAATTTTACAAGGCAGTAACGAGAACCAGCTTCCGTACTGACGGCGCGCAGGGAGTAGACATAACAGCTATCTGTTGTCAGATACGCGGTATTTCCTACAGACTTCTCGTGACTTCAGATACGCGGTATTGTACCCCCCTCCTTCGCACGCAGGCCATTCATGCAATCAAATTCCCGCGCTTGTCAATGCATACAGATGACAGTGGAGGTACCATCTGTGCAAAAAAACAGTTTTGACCAAAAATGTCAGTTACGCGGTATTGGTTCTTAAGCGACGATATACGGAGACAAAAAGGAATGCAGAAAATAGGAAAGATTGGAGAAATCTGGGTATGCAGTGAAAGACCTGGCGTTTGGCAGAACACTATGATTGAATGAATGAATAAATGAACGAATGAATGAATGAATCAATCAATAAATGAATAAATAAATGAATGAAAAAATCTATAATATCAGACGGGTTCTTCTAGTGCAAGTAAAAGTTGAATTCATTTTTCTACACATGTATGAATCAAAGGTTTTGTGGCTGCAAGCAAATATACAAAATTGTGAAAAATTTAGGTTTCGGGGAAAAATTGAGCAAAGTTCCAGATTTCAACTGATTCTTCATATTTGTTTCTAAGTGATAAATACATGTTTCTGCACACGTATTTAGGCAAAGTTTCATGGTCTGAAACAGAGAAGCATAAATGTGATACCATGTCGTTTGCAGGCCTATATGTTTGAGAGAAATTAGTTTTTCTTTCTGTAGTCAGTTTAGATTACAATCACTTATAATAGCGCATTAATGTGTAACTTGTAATAGCAGAGAACGATGAAAATAACAATAGCATCACGTGATCCACAGAACAAAGAAGAAATACATACGCGTAACTGCACAGAGTCAGCAGAAGTGAGTGGTCAATGTAAATCGGAAGTTGATCTTGAAAACACAATCTATAGTTACAAACATATATAATGATAATTAACCGATACAATACATCTCAGCACAATATCAACCGTAAGATGGTACCACTCTCTAGCAAAGTTCAACTAAATCTATGAGCGGTAGCTAATTTGAATAATTAAAATTATGTCGCCTTTTTAATAATTTCAAGTAAATCTGGTATTTTAAAAAACAATTGCTATCCTGTCGGGACACCAATTTTTGTCATTAAAAGAAGGACAATTCCGGCTTTTCGGTACGTATGGCAACCTACGATAACATAGGTTTGGATTTCTTTTAGAGATACGAGTAGAAAATCAACCCTCTTCCCGCCACAGTTATGCACAGACTCTCAGATGCGTATCAGCACGCTTCTAATTACATGAAGAACACAACAGTAAACCGCTCTCCCTAGAGCGAGGTTAGGGAGCACTTGCTGATCCGGTGATAAACGTATGAGCTAGGGGATTTACAGTTAATTAACAGCGAACTAAAAGCAGTAAAAGGAATAATGTACCTAATGTGTTTGATGATGTCACCTTGTTACTTCATTTACACATATCCCAGTGGACAATGCTGCAAGCGCGAAACAAAAAAAAAACTGTTAAGTTTCCTGTAGTAAATTAGAATAACGTATTTGACAAGACTTTTTTATGTTTCACCAGCAAGAAAATTCGTCTATTGTATATAAAGAAAGAATATACATACACGGAAGTAGAATAGTCTATTCATTTGTAATAACTGTTTATAATAAATATGAAGAAATTATGTCATAATGCTGTAAAACTGATATGTAAATACGTAATATTACGAGAATATTACATTGCCCTGTCGCTGTATGCGCATTTTTCGTTATATCCTTTATGTATAACAATTTATACTACCCGTACAAGATAGAAAAGACTTTGTTCAAATTGAGTATCTACGTGCACATTCATCCAGGAACTATGTTTATGGAATATAATAATCAGAGACCGGAAGTTTAGACATTATGAATAATTAAAATAGGCAGGAAAAAAGCATCATAAATAGCTAAAATAGACAGGCAAAAGGGCATTATAAATAACTGAAATACGCAATAAAAGGCAATTACAAAAACCTTTCACTGGACCTATTTATTTAATAGATTACACTATTCAATAACTCGAACGTCATATTTTAAAGAACTTTATAGTTTTAAACAAAATGCTAGTGTTGTACTTAACACAAAAATAAAATGTTTTTAAAATAATTATGTATTGTAATGCCTTATTCGTTGCACACGACAACCAAATGCTTTTTTAAGTTCTCTGTGGTCATGTTGAGTCTCCTGTCAGATAACACATATTTCATATGAGAAAATGACCTCTCAACTTCGGCAGAGGTTATTGGATCAAATCTAAATTATCTTAATAATCGTTATGATGTAATGTATTAACAAGGAAAACAATTAATTAATCATTAAAACATAAATTAATTACTTACATCCCTCTTAAATTCATCAATAGTCTTGGGATTGCTTTTATACACTGGGATTTTGGCGCGCCCCTAAAGAAATAATCCGGAAGTGAAAGATCAGGATACCTAGGTGGCCAGAGTCCATTACAAATAATTCTCTTTCCAAAGAATTCATATTAAACGCGCATCACGTGATGAGACGTGTGAGCCGTTGCATTGTCTTGCTGAAAGTAACAGCGTTCATTTTCATCTAATTAAGCTGCGCAATGAAAGGATAAATCATTTCTGAACAATAAACTTGCTAAGCAAGGGAAATGTTAAAAAATATTGGCCCTATTATACACGCTGTGGATATAGCAACCCATACCCCTATCTTCTCTGGATGTAATGGTGTCTCTTGCAGGGCATGGGGGGTTAAATGATGACTATAAGCGGGAATTTTGTGAATTGATGTAACCGAAGAGGTGAAAATATATTTTGTCTAAAACTTCAAGTCCGTGTCTATTTCTGAAAGCTCGAAACCATTAACAGTATTGTGCACACTTCTCGTTTATCTTCTTCCTTTAAGTCCTGCACAACTATAATTCTGTAGAGGTGCAATTCAGTTTTTTAGTTACGTCTTTATGAGCAGTTCGCAAAGACACATCAGTCTACTGTGCTAATTTTCTCAATGATTTTTTGGGCTACGCAGCATTATGCCGTTAATTTTGTCTAATTTTTTTCTCCGTTAAAAGCAACCACCACTTGGGGCAACGTGAATACTTCCGGTATCACGAAATTTGGCAGTTAAATCGCGGACAGTATCGCGATGTGGACATGCTCTATGAAAAAGTTCCTCAAATTACAATTTCACAACTTCTGTATATTTGTCGCCTGTCCGAAAAAAAACATGTTCCACTAGAAACACCCTCTCCTCGATAGTTAACATAGTAATCACTACTTGTTACAAATTGCACTGTTCACAAAGACAAAAAGCACAGAACTGACTGACTTTCCACTCAATCCCTCTCTCCCTCCACCATTCAATGCGGCCAAGGTCACTGACACACTACTGCACTGGTATAACACAACTCCTCGAGTCCTCGCGTTCTGCTTGCCATTTCTCCTGAGGAACCAGTAGTTTACGGTACTCACTGTGTTATGCTGCGTTGGTGATACTTGCAGCGTTCCATTTGTGCGTCCCGTCTTGCCAATGTAAAATGTTCAACCCTCCTTGTGTCTATAAAATAATTTGTGATTATGAAAAATGTTACATTGGCCAAGCGGGACGCACCATTATGGAATGCTGCAAGGAATACAAGCGCAGCATAAGATTGCAATACGCAGATAAATCGACAATGGCACAACAAAGCCTAAAAAAGGGCCACACGTCACCATTGTGTTGGATAATGCATTGGGTTGCTGAGACCTGTTCATCAAGGAAGCCATCGAAATCCAATTAGATGACAGTAATTTCAACAGAGACGAGAGACTACAGCTGACTACAGCATAGAAAGCTGCAATAAGCTCGCATCGACCAACCATAACACGGCAGGCGGTCGGGACTAGGAACTAGTTCCTGATTGGCCCGCAGCGGGAAACCTCTACTGACTGCATATATACCGGCTAGAAGAGGTGCCTGGCTATCGGCTTGACATGGTCCCTCGGGATTAAATAGAGCAGCGAAACCGTAGTGATACAAGTGGCCAACAGGTTTGGAGGTTAAATATTCAGTTTCTCTCAGCCCCGAACTCCCTTTGCAAGAACGGGTTTTTGCGTACCTTTTAGATTTGTCTTCCCATTTCCCCTCTCTTTCAATTTAATTCCGATTCCTTGGTAATTCAATCCCTGAAAAAGATAGCAGAGCTAGTCATCAAAAGCTTGGAAGAAACAATCCAACTTTCTTGCCTTAGAACCAGTAATTATTATTTTATTAATTGGCCATTATTTAAAAAACGACAAAATGGATATTTGCACTAGCGATATACGTATCTAGCCATCGCACACCTGTGCACTTTCGGGATAATGTGTACAATCAGTGAAGGGAGAGTGTATTCGGAAGTGAATTTCAACGTCATTTTAGATGATTATCCAGTTGAAATATTTCTCAGCTACAAGGCAAATGTCGGATAATCCCACCCCGTATCCTAAGATTTAGCCAGCTGGTACAATAATTTAATTTCCATCGATTATTGGATCTAGAGCCTACTACATAACGTTATTATTCATACAGCGCAAATGAACCGATTATTAGTAAGAAAACTCTTTTCCGCGTGATTGTTTCTCCAACCAGATAATTGTTCTGATAGAAAGAATATAATTAAAAAAATATATATATAGTACGTCCATGTCCTTGAAATTAATTAATTCGTATCCTTTACTTACAAATGGCTTTTAAGGAACCCACAGGTTCATTGGCGCTCTCACATAAGTCCGCCATCGGTCCCTATCCTGAGCAAGATTAATCCAGTCCCAACTATCATATCCCAACTCTCTAAAATACACTTTAATATTTTCCTCCTATCTACGTTTTGTCCTACCTAAATGCCTTTTCCCTCCGGTTTCTCAACTAACACACTATAAGCTTATGCATTTCTGGATTCGCCCATATGTGTTATATGCCTTGTCCATCTCAAACATCTGGATCTGATGTTCCTAATTATGTCAGGAGAAGAATACAATGCGTGCAGTTCTGCGTTGTATAACTTTCTCCATTCTCCTATAACTTTATTCCTCTAACCCCAAATATTTATCTAAGCGCCATATTCTCAACACCCTTAGACTCTGTTCATCTCTGAAAGTGAAAGTTCAAGTTTCAAAACAAATCTATCCTTTACGAAAATAAAGCAAATGATGATGATAGAAACATAGCTCTGAAGATACAGAAGGAACTGACAAAGCACTGGGGTAATCTTAAAAGATGCTATTGAACGGTGCTTGACTGCGGCTTGAATACGTAATAAAGAAGAATGTTTCCAACTTCGTGCTAGGTAATAAAAGTTGTTTATTCAGTTACATGCCACTGTATTTATAATGAGAATTCTACATAATAGAACTTACAAAGGATAATTTTATAACATACGAATTTTAATAACTGAAAGAATTCCAAGTATCAAACTAAAGTTTTCTCATTATTACCTTCATATATTTAAGATATATTATGCTAGAGGTTACAATGCTAAAATTAATAGAGTTAGATCCAAATTAGGTTATACTCAAATATGGTGTCAGTTATGTCGATACATATTATTATTATTATTATTATGCCTAATAAATGCAATTAGAGTTTAAACATAAAAAAACTTGTGGTCTGTAGTGATTACTGCGATATTATGTGCTGTGATACGCTCTCGAGCAGGAATTCCGGTCTTCAACAGATTGCATTGTACGCTGTCTTGATAAAATTTACAGGAAGAACAGGCGATTTAGTAAGAAGTGGAAAATGTTAACAACATTACTGAATTCTACAATTTACTAAATTCTGCTCCCATAATCAATACAGGTCTATTGCATAGTAACAGTATCAGTAGTGAAAGTACAAGGTGTAGTCAGATGTCTGACATTCTGTTCAAAAGACCTCTATCAGTCTCAAAATATGACAATATAAGTGGCTTGCAGTAATTGAAGTGTTGAAGTTAAAACTAATATCGTAATCCAATAGCGAGTTCCTTTTCATATATACATATGAAGTTCGCAATACGAACATATGGCAAGCGCCTATTTTCAAAGCACCCACCTTCTGTGCTGCATTCAGTCATTATTCCAATAAAACCGGTATTTGGAGGGACGAAAGAGTAATTTGGGAGGGGGAATAGTTCGACGTACATAGATCTGTTGGAAGTAGAATATGAACTTCAAAGCATCAATACAACTAACTTCTCATAGAAAAGTTGACGAATGTTATCTGTCAAAAAATTTTTCAAGGCAAAGGGTAGAATTCCAAAATTATATTTTATATCTGTATTCACACAACGTGTTACTTCCTGGCCTTCGATTTCAGCATTTACTATGCACTCTGTGTATGCTTAGTCAATGTGTAATTTGAAACTTTATACCATGTTTCCCGAAGTCAGTGTATAGGCCTAGTGGTAATATCATACATAAATTAATAGGCCTATGATTCATTTTGTGGTATAATTCAAACGCGTTATAATGGTGAAATACCAATTTCTAAGAATATGTTGCTAAATGAGAATTGAGACTCGTTTTTCAATATGGCATAATGCACTATATATCGATATATATTCAATTATTTGAATAGATATTATACAAAGAAGTTTTATTGGTCTGTCTTTCCTTTTCGTTCACTTTTAGGGCTAGCGAATACTTTGAAATCCAATCCTTTTTTTTTTTTTTTTTTTTTGTGAGAGTATGGACTGTACATATCTTCAAGGTAAACATATTTCATTTCTGACACCTGCGTAGACACGCACAATCTCCCCAAAAGAGAATGAGGCGACTCTTGGTTTTTTTTTTATTTTAGTAGGTTATTTTATAACGCCTTATCAACATCTTTGGTTATTTAGCGTCTGAATGAGATGAAGGTGATAATGCCGGTGAAATGAGTCCGGGGTCCAGCACCGAAAGTTACCCAGCATTTGCTCATATTGGGTTGAGGGAAAACCCCGGAAAAAACCTCTACCAGGCAACTTGCCCCGACCAGGAATCGAACCCGGGCCACCTGGTTTCGCGGCCAGACGCGCTGACCGTTACTCCACAGGTGTGGACGCGACTCTTGGTGAAGAGAAAGTTTATGTTCTGTAGAGCGATTCACACGATATCGACGTAGGTACTGTGTGGCACAATGTCAAGTACCAAAAGGGGGAAAATATTTTTATTATGAATGATATCTACGGTCATGACTAAAACGACAAGGAGCAATATAAGGAGCACGAGAAAGATAAAAAGGACCACGAAAAGGACAAAGACAAGGACCACGATAGGAGACACGATAAGAACCAGGATCATGATATGGACCATGAGAAAGGAGGCAAAAACAACAACAATTATTTTAAGAACCATAATAACGATAAACACAACGACAACGAGAAGAACCACGATAAGAATCACAATACTGCATTAAGGATCATAATAAAGACAAATACTGTATACGGATAACAAGGACCACGATAATGACCACGACGTGAACCACGATAGGGAAGGACCAGGAAAGGACCACAATATAGACCAAGATCACTATAAGGACCATGACAAAGACAAATACTACGATAAAGATAATGACAAACATAACAAGAAAAACGATAAAAACCATTACAATAAACAGGACTATGATAAGGACTCCGACGAAAATAACAAGAACCACGATAAACATGACAATAAGGACCACAATAAAGATCCGAACATAACTAAGACGAGCACCACAACATGGGCTACAATAATGATCATAAGGACCATGAAAGAATCACGATACTGACTTAAACAAAGACAACAAGGATCATGATAAGGACCATGACAAGGACAAAACAAAGATACGGATAACGAAAAGGATTACAGTACAGTTCACAACATACACAACGATAAGGATATCAATATGCACCCGAAAAACACCACGATAAGTATCATGATAAGGACCACTTTAAGGACCATGACAATGACCACGATAAGGATCACTATAAGGGAAATGACAATGACCATAATAAGGACCACAGTAAGGATCACTATAAGGACAATGACAATAACCACGATAAGGATCACGACATGGACCACGAAAAACTGTCACGATAAGACCCACGACTTGGACGACGAAATGAGAACAATGAGGGCCACGACAAGGATCGCAACATAGACAATAACGACCACGATAAGGATAACATGGACAAAACAAAAATAAAGACAATGGCTGGGACCACGATAAGAATCACGACAATAATCATGATAATGACAAAGACATAAACCAAGACAAGGTTCACGACATTGACAACGACAAACACCATTGTCCTGTCGTGGTTTTGCGCTTATCATGATTCCTGTCATGATCCCTGTTTTGGTACTTGTCGTCATGATAGCAATGTTTGTCAGTATTTTGGAATGATATCCATCTGCGGTGAACTCAAATATCTGAATAATTTCTAGTGTCTTTACTCGTCTAGGTGGCTCATATGGTTAGTATTTAAATGTAATTGTTATTGGCATTTAAGGTCAGTCTTGAGACTTGTTATTAAAAAAGTTCACTCCATTTACAAGACGTGATTATAATATTATTTGTTAAAATATGTGGATGATGCAAGTATTTTTAATATGTATTTTTAATAATAAATGTATTTATTATATTTTTTTAATATTATAATTTTTAATTTTGGAATTTCTGTAGCTACTAACACTTATCGAACACCAGTCTCATTGTGCTCGCGCTCGACCGCTTAATCCGAGGAATGTAACACTCCGTTTCAACGTTATTAAAGCAATAAAAAAAATCCGGATACAGGACTTGAATATTATGCTCCTTTACGCATGACACGCAGAAGTCCTAGCCGTCTGAGCTATTAAGGTCAGATGAAAGGACTGTCTTGTGAGATTCTTGTCGATCTTATCATGGAGGTCCAAATTTCGATGTTACTGCACGAATTTTTTTTATAATTATTTGTAGGTCTATTAATCTAATTTTACAACATATTTATATTTTCTTGCAGTTTTGAAGTGAGTTTCGGCACTAGTTTAAAAAATTGTAAATTATGTTTTTTTACGACGTTTATACCTAGACTTCGTGGAATTGCCACGAGAATCGCAAGGTTTACTGCGCACGCAGTATAGACTGTATGAGAAGGAGGCGTGCTAACGATGGAGTATGCCTCTGATGTAAACACTGAGCAGTATACTGCGGTTACAGTAAAACCTGTATCCTGCATTCAAGAAATATAATGAATTATCATTGAAGTAGGAAATGTCTAAACATATAAATACACAATTATTTTGTAGTGAGATATATTAACTCTTAAAATTTAATGTAATATACTCACATCATCCTTCAATATGTGCATTGCAGTGAAGAGTTACGTACATTTTGAGCGACTGCAAAGTATCCTCCTCCGATGGTCACTTAAACAGTTTTTATTTTTGGAAAATGTACTTTCAACAACATACGATGTAATACGTACATATTTGAAGAACGGAAATCACTACTTTCTAGTACACCAACTTCAGATGTCTTGTCCTGATCTGATGGTACATCATTTATAATACGAAGTTGTGAATAGGCAGAACTTTTAGCAATAATGTTTCTCAACTTACATTTAATTTTTTCTGAAATTAGTGAATTCTTATTTTGAATAACGGTTTGTGATACTTTATCCACTATTCCTATTAAGAGCTTATGAGAGTTGTAGCTAAGACGATTCTAACAAGATGATGCTTTTGGACACGATTTTAAAATTAGAATCAATGAACAGAATATCTTCCAATAGCTGTTCAGAAGGCAATGATTTTATAGCTGCAACAGCGGAACTGTCTGTGCTATCCAATGCACCAATTACCTCCATTATTTTTCCGTAATATTCTGCATAATAATTAACAGCATCCAACCACGTTCTCCAACGTGTCAAAACTGGCTGCGGGGGTAAGGGTATTCCAGGGGCAATTATTTGGAACAGCAACACTCTCATTGTAGTATGTTTGATTGAATTCTTGTCTGCACTGAACAAATGTTAAGCTTTGACTATTACAACCACAGTAATGCAAAAACAAGTGCTTACATAGGTATACATTAGCTGTAGCTGCTCTATCTATTTAGACCTGTCACAACTCTTACATGAACTGCTTATAATACGAAACCGGGCAGTCGCTCACCTCCTCTATACTACCGTACATCGGTAACCTGATTGCATGCTGCGTGTGGCAATTCAACGAAGTCTACTCATAACTGTCGAGGTTATATCAGCGGTGTCGGTGTGCCGGAATTTTGTAGCAGAAATTATTTTCTAAGCCAGTAAATCTATTTAAGCACACTTAAATGCCATCGACATGAGTTCGGATCCAACCGTAACCTCGGGCATAGAAGATGAACACTCTACCGACTGCGCCACTCAGGCCGCCACTAGTTTCAACAAGAAACCAAACAGATGAATTGAAATAAATAAATTACGCTTTGAGAAACATACGATATATATAAAACACAGTTGTATGAACACTTTTAGGAATAAAATAAATTATTAAAATTAATAAAATTGAGACGTGTTTCGAAGATTGCAAGAGGCAATCTTCGAAACATGTCTGAATTTTATTAATTTTAATATTCATACAACTGTGTTATATATATTGTATGTTTCTCATCTAACCCATGAACACTGTTTAATTGACCTTATATGTGAGATTTGAAATTACGCGTTATTTTATGTATTTGTGTCATGAGTTACCGATCGTGCCCAGTGTCTTCCATCTAGGACTTAGATTACTCCAACGTCGCAATCTTGTTTTTGTTGATTGTACATTATTTGATAGAACGACTGGCTACGGACTGGAAAGTCCTGTGTTCAGTTACGGGTGGTGGCGGGATTTTCTCGTTGACAAAATTTCCAAAACAGCCCCGAAGTTCACTCAGCCTCCAGTTAAACGGAAGATCACATCATTTTCGGAGGTATATTATTATTTTAACTTTATTTCTATAAATTTGAATATTATTACTTTTATGTTAAACATGAATTTGAATTATCTTCTCCGAATATAATTGAAAGAAATGATAGTGTTTCATAACCATTATGTGTGTACTGTATAGCCCTCAGAGTATAAAATCAATTTTACTTAGGCCTAGTGTTAGAAAACTTTCATCATATCAGAGAAAAATTTAAGCATACGGAATTTACAATGATGCTTGCTTGGATCTTGAGCATTTGAGAACTAATAGCCACCGGCGTACCTCAGTCGGCTGAGACGCTTGCCTGCTGATTCAGAATTCGCTCGGGTATGGGTTCGATTCCTGCTTGGGCTGATTACTTGATTGGGTTTTTTTTTCGAGGTTTTCCTCAATCATGAAGCAAATGTAAAGTAATGGATTGCGAATCCTCGGCCTCATCTCGCTATCACTAATCCCATCGACACTAACTTACAGTTGATATAGCGTTATTAAATAACCAGAAAAAAAGAACTAATACAATAATTACTAGTAGTAATAATGATAGGATTAGTAGTAGTGGTAGTGGTGGTGGTGGTGGTGGTGGTGGTGTAGTAATAGTAGCAGCAGCAGCAGCAGTAGCATTAGTATACTTCAATTATACTCAATGTTATGCTATTCTGAATCCACTATTGTAAACAATAGAACTATTAAGTACCGTCAACGGGGGTAACATTGGCCCATTAAGGGTAACCTTGGGCCAACAAAGAATATATATTTTAATTGTTATATCTCCACAAAATGTGATATATCTTAGTAGCCTCAATTATACTGTGTAGATGGCAGCTCCTATCAGTAATTTCTGTTGGGCCAAAGTTATCCTTAATGGGCCAATGTTACCCCCGTTGACGGTAGTAAGATGAGGATTTTCTACTTGGAAATACCGTGAAGGTATTCGTAACTTTGAAGTCTCCACTTCAGTAATAGAAGTCACGTTCATAACAAGCACTACTTATTAAAGTCATAAGTATAATAAGTGTGGTTCTACTTACAAAGTATAGTTGGCCTGGGGTCTTTGCCAATGGGTGGCGGGAACTTTCCTCCTGATGCCATGGTGCCATCGGACGTAAAATCCATGTTTCTTCCTTGCGGAACATTAAAGTCTTCTTATCGAATTCTTGACGTCTTGCTAGCAACGGTTCGACTACGTAACTGTCACACTGACTGACTACCGACTAACTGGCGAGACACCCGTTTCTCTAGCTTCACTTCCGAAAAACAGCCCCCAGCGCCTACTTCGGGAATGAGTGGTTGATAGAAGCCAAAGGGCTTATGTGCCAGTTTTGCCTGCAACTAAGATATTTCCGTCAATGATATACAAATGAGAATTTGTGGTGGAAAGAACGTCTTAAAGGTTTTAAACGAGTTACAATTACGTGATCAATGACGTAAATCTTAAATAGGCCTATAGCTTCATACAGTAACGCCTTTCGGGTGTTGCTTGTAAGAAATGATTAGTAAGCCTCCTTGCGCGGGTTTTCGAAGTACACGCTGTAGTATGTCTGCTGACATAGAGCGTATTCCGAATGTCAGCGCTGAGCAATCTGGTGGGATTACTGTGTTCCAAATTTCAACGATGACGTTACTGATGCTCCACCGGTGTCGCATCGGTTTCATCAGCTTGCAGAGGTGGTGGCAGTCTCCATCAGACGCCATCAGTGAATCTGATTGGTTCTTGTATAGAGCGGGAATTAGCAGACGAATGACATCGTGCACTGTTGTGTCATGGCGGTGTGTTCTGCTTTGGTTCTGCTGTATTATTTGTAATGAGCATAACGTAAAAACAATATGTTAATGGCTTTTGAGCGAACATGTCAACGGACCAGTTATTACTACTGGTTCAAGAAATAAATTGTTTATGCTCTCTTTTCTTTGACCGAGATGACAGTACGGGCATTTCGCAAAATCTTGCTAGCATAGCACAGACAATAACTTGTACAGCCGTCATGATAGCCATCGATTCTTCCAGCAGTTTTGTTCCTATTTCGCTGCAGCATGACGTCATTGTTGTCAACCGGCCTGATGAGATTCGGAATACGCTTATAGGTTCATGTGGGGATAATAACTTCCACGTGCTGCTTACACTCTAAAATGTTGACAATGGAGAATACACGGTCTGAGCTGGGCAGCAGACTATGTATCTCGGGTGACATGCTTCATCCGATCTGTTGCTGTCAATATGAAAGACTACGAGCAACTTTCGTAGCCAACAAACACGAATATCATTAGATTCAATAAAGGAATAAAATAATATTATTTCCTAATCATATATATGATCAAATCAATGTTAACAAGGTTGTTGGTCATTGTTGTCCTGTCCCGACTAAGAACTCGGGGCACAATAGTAGTAGTAGTAGTAGTAGTAGTAGTAGTAGTAGTAGTAGTAGTAGTAGTAGTAGTAGTAGTAGTAGTAGTAGTAGTAGTAGTAGTAGTAGTAGTAGTAGTAGTAGTAGTAGCAGCAGCAGCAGTAGTAGTAGTAGTACTAGTAGTACTAGTACTAGCAGTACTAGTACTAGTAGTAGTAGTAGTAGTAGTAGTAGTAGTAGTAGTAGTAGTACTAATATTTCATTTAGGAACGTTTTGAATTGCAAAACTAATTTAGATTTATTTAACTGTCGTTAATCTACGAAAAGGAATACAAGGTTTACTTCTCTCCTGGAGGATAACACAGAGGATTTGGAATAGAACGGGTTACATCAACTTCTTGTCTATGCAGATGACTTGAATATGTTAGGAGAAAATCCACAAACTATTAGGGAAAACACAGGAATTTTACTTGAAGCAAGTAAAGAGATAGGTTTGAAAGTAAATCGCGAAAAGACTATGTATATAATTATGTCTCGTGACCAGAATGTTGTACGAAATTGACATATAAAAATTAGAAATTTATCCTTTAAAGATGTGGAGCAACAGTACCAAATATAAATGACAATCGAGACAAATTAAATGCAGAATAGATATGAGAAATGCCTGTTATTATTCGGTCGAGAAGCTTTTGTCATTCAGTCTGCTGCAAAAAATGCTGAAAGTTAGAATTTGTAAAACAGTTATATTACTGGTTATTCTGTATGGTTGTTAAACTTGGACTCTCACTTTGAGAGAGCAACAAAGTTTAAGAGTGTTAGAGAATAAGGTGCTTAGGAAAATATTTGGGGCTAAGAGGGTTGAAGTTACATAAGAATGGAGAAGGTTACACAACGCAGAACTGCACGCATTGTATTCTTCTCCTCTCATGATTAGGAACACTAAAACCAGACGTTTGAGATGGGTAGGGTATGTAGCACGTATGAGCGAATCCAGAAATGCATATAGAGAGTTAGTTGAGAGGCTGGAGGGGAAGAAAAATCTTTGGGGAGCAGAAGCGTAGATAGGAGATAATATTAAAATGTATTTGAGGAAGGTGGGGTATAACTGTAGAGAATTGATTAATCTTGCTCAGGATAAGGACTGATGGCGGGCTAATGTGAGAGCGGCAATGAACCTCCGGGATCCTTAAAAGCCATCAGTAATAGCGTTTAACAATTACGTCAGTGATTATCCTTAGCTGGTGTTACTTTAATTGAATCCCATTTCCAAATTGTGCGTCTGACACTATTACCGTAAGTTTGTGTTATCGTTGAACGTAAAACTCTGTGATCAGCGGGACTCTAATTTTATAATTTCTTATTGTTCTCCATTTTACGTCTTCTTAACCGATAAAAGAAACACATGTTATCATGAAGATAAGAACCTGATAACAGCAGTCCAGAAATAATTTTGCATATCCTAATCTGATTATAAGCGAAGAAGTCTTTGCATGCCAGTGAATTTATTCCCACGTCCAAAGCCTCACTTACAATAATTTATTTCTTCTAAATACGTCCATCGTCTGGGATCGAAGATCCATGCAAGAGAAGAACACAGCAGGCATTAGACTACCACTACATCATTTAAATCTACAGGGTGCATAGAATTATTTATTTCTTATTCTGTCGCGTATGGTTTGTATGTCTGTGCTTCCATTCCTTTATTCTTCTTTCCCTTTTTCTACATTCATACCTTTTCCTTTGCTTTATTTTGTTATATTCTCACTTTCTATTACTTCTTTTCGATTTATTATTTTCGTTTCATTAGTGGGCAGTCATGTCTATCATTTCTTTGTTTCAAATTGCCATTGCCCAGTTGTGAGGCTAACTCTAGTGTCCATTTTTTATTTTTTATTGGATCATTTGTTTTCCTAACTGATTCGTAATTCAAGTAGTTTGCGATTTTGAGTGGTTATTTGGCGGTGTCTCGAAGTTTGTCGGCGTGTGCTGAGCAGCGGATACAGTCAATGTCAGCTCAAATGCGGTCACAATGAGTTGGTTTCTGTTTTCAGTGTGTCCTCAGTCCACCATGAGCCACTTCAGTTGAGAGAGTGCAAACAGTGTGTCCTCAGGAGCTATCGGAATTAGTGATGAGTTGACAGTTCGCCATGAGGCACGTTTGTAGAGAGAATGCAAACACTGTGTGCTATCGGAAATAGTCAGTGGTGAGTTGACAGTTCACCATGAAGCACACCAGTGGAGAGAGTGCAAAAAGTGTGGCTCAGCACCGATCACAGTTACAGAGGTGAGCTGACAGTTCAACATGTGGCATGTCAGAGAGTGCAAGTATTGTGTTCTCAGCAGCGATTGCAGTTAGTCAGTTGTGAGCTGATAGTTCGACATTAGACACGTCAGCTGAGACAATGCGTTAGTCAACGGTGAGCTGAGAGTTCGCCATGAAACATCTCAGTTGAGAGAGTGCAACCGGTGTGTTCTCATTAGCGATCGCAGTTATTCAAGTGGTGAGGTGGCAGTTCGACATGCGGTACGTCAGTTGAGAGAGCGCAAGTATTGTATTCTCAGCAGCGATTGCAGTTAGCCAGTTGTGAGCTGGCAGTTCGACATTAGACGTCAGTTGAGAGATTGCAAACAGTGTGTGCTCAGCAGCGATCTGAGTTAGTCAGTGGTTAACTGACAATTCGCTATGAGGCACGTCATTTGAGAGAAAGAGCAAGAAGTGTGTTCTCACCAGTGATTAGAGTTAGTCAATGGTGAGCTGACAGTTCGACGTGAGGCATGTCAGTTGAGAGAGTGTAAACAGTGTATGCTAAGCAACGATCGCAGTGAGTCAGATGTGAGCTGGCAGTGTGCCATGAGGCACATCATTTGAGAGAGTGCAAACAGTGTATGCTCAGCAGCGATCGGAGTTAGTCAGTGGTGAACTGACAGTTCGCTATGAGGCACGTCATTTGAGAGAGAGCAAGAAGTATGTTCTCACCAGTGATTAAATTTAGTCAATGGTGAGCTGGCAGTTCGTCATGAGGAATGTCAGTTCAGAGAGTGTAAACACTGTCTGCTCAGCAGCGATCGGAGTGAGTCAGAGGTGAGCTGGCAGTTTGCCATGAGACACATCATTTGAGAGAGTACAAACTGTGTGTGCTCAACAGCGATCGGAGTGAGTCAGCGGTGAGCTTAAATTTTGCCATGTGGCACTTCAGCTGAGAAAGTACAAAATATTCTGTGCTCAGCAGCGATCGTAGTTAGTCAGTGGTGAGGTGACAGTTCGCCATGAGGCTCGTCAGTTGAGAGAGTGCAAACAGTGTGTGCTCAGCAAAGTTCGGAGTTGGTCAGTGGTGAGCTGACATTTCGCCATGAGGCACGTCAGATGGGAGAGTGCAAGCAATAAGTGATCAGCAGTGATCGGAGTTAGTGGTAAGCTAACAATTCGCCATGAGGCACAGCAGTGGAGTACAAAGAGTGTGTGCTCATCAGCGATCGGAGTTAGTCAGTGGTGATCTGACAGTTCGCCATGAGGCTCGTCAGTTGGAGTGCAAAGAATGTGTGCTCAGCAGCGATTGCAGTTAGTCAGCGGTAAGCTGACAGTTCGCCATTATGCACGTCAGTTGAATGATTGCAAACAGTGAGTGCTCAGTAGCAACGGAGTTAGTGGTGAGCAGACAGATCGCCGTGAGGCATGTGAATTGTGAGAGTACGAACAGTGTACTGTATATTCAGCAGGGTTCCGTGTTAATCAGTGATGAGCTTACAGTTCACCATGTGGTACGTCAGTTGAGTTAATGCAAGCAGTATGTGCTCAGCAGCGATCGGAGTTAGTCGTTTTTGAACTGGCATTTCGCCATGAGACACGCCAGTTGGGAGAGTGAAAACAGTGTGTGTTTAGCAGCTATCGCAGGGAGTCTGCGATAAGCTGACTGTTCGCCTTGAGGCACGTCAGTTTAAATAATAAAAATAGTGTGCACTCAGCAGCAGCAGCAGCAGCAGTGATGAGCAGACAGTTCGGCTTGAGGCACGTGAGTTGAGAGAGTGCGAACGGTGTGTGTTCAGAAGCGATCGGAGTGAGTCAGTGGTGAGCTGGCAGTTCAACTTGAGGCACGTCAGTTGAGAGAATGCAAACAGTATGTGCTCAGGAGCGATCGAAGTTAGCGGTGAACTGACAGTTCGCCATGAGGTACATTATTTGATAGTATGCAAGCAGTGTGTGCTCAGCAGCGATCGGAGTGAGTCAGTGATGAGCTGACAGTTCCCCATAAGGAATGTCTGTTGAGAGAGTCCAAACAGTGTGTGCTCAGCATCGACAGCTGACAGTTCGTTATGATGCAGTGAGTTGATAGAGTGTAAACAGTGTGTGCTCAGGAGTGATCAGAGTTAGTCAGTGGTGAGCTGCAATTCGCCAATGCGGCACGTCAGTTGAGAAAGTGTAAAAAGTGTGTGCTCAGCAGCGATCGGGGTTAGTCAGTGGTGAGCTGCAATTCGCCAATGCGGCAAGTCAGTTGAGAGAGTGTAAAAAGTGTGCTCAGCATCGACAGCCGACAGTTCGTCATGATGCACGTGAGTTGATAGAGTGTAAACAGTGTGCTCAGGAGCGATCAGAGTTAGTCAGTGGTGAGCTGCAATGCGCCAATGCGGCACGTCAGTTGAGAAAGTGTATAAAGTGTGTGCTCAGCAGCGATCGGAGTTAGTCAGTGGTGAGCTGCAATTCGCCAATGCGGCACGTCAGTTGAGAAAGTGTAAAAAGTGTGTGCTCAGCATCGACAGCTGAAAGTTCGTCATGATGCACGTGAGTTGATATAGTGTAAACAGTGTGTGCTCAGGAGGATCAGAGTTAGTCATTGGTAAGCTGCAATTCGCCATGCGGCACGTCAGTTGAGAGAGTGAAAAAAGTGTGTGCTCAGCAGCGATAGGAGTTAGTCAGTGGTGAGCTCACAGTTCGACATGAGACACGTCAGTTTAGAAAGTGCAAGCAGTGTGTGCTCAGCAGCGATCGGCCTTAGTCACTGGTGAGCTCACAGTGCGTCATAAGCGTGTTGATCGAGAGCACTCGGCGGTGTTAGTCGTTCTCTGCGACCGAGTGTTGGGGAGCACATCGCATGGCCTGAGACTTGGATTTCTTACGCTAAGAATGGGTGTTGACTGTGCTAATTATACAGCATACGCTTGCACTGAGAGGCTTTAAGATTTGTGTTTACTTTCGACTGCAGTTGAAATTGGTCTGAATGCCTAAGAGATTGCCCCGACGACTTTAGTGAGGAACGCCGCGCCATAGGCCATATTTCCAAGACTGTTTTCTAGTTCATTGTGTAACGTCGATGTGTACTTATCTGTATTATGTTAAAAACGGGACTTATGGGATCCGTCTCGAGATTATGGTCATTTTTTCGGTTAAGTTTCCTCTTTCATTCCGCTCTCGGGGGTTGGAAGTATTTTTATTGTCGTTTTTAAGTTCCTTGTTATCTGCTCCTTTGGTGTTTGGGGGGGAGATTTTCTTTGCGTTATCTTTTATTTTGGTATCACTCTATTGTTGATGGCATTCTTGTTGTTTGTGAGTTAAAGTAGTGTTTTAACAATTACGAGAACAAGACATCCTACAGGTCCCTTTTAGAATCACTGCTCTCTCACCATTTGTACGATCCGCGGACGGCAATGGAAAACACACCGTCACAATGCACAGACCCTATCACTCTCGAGCGGCCTTAATTTTTTAATATAAAAATTATGCTACAAGGAGTATAAATTGCAGTTTTATATTATGTTACGTTATGTTACACTATGTTATGTTTATGATGTTATGCCATGTCATGTCATGCCATGCCATGCCATGTCATGTTATGTCATGTCATGTCATGTCATATTATGTTACAAAGAGAGGGATGCTCGCTAAGAAGACGCCTATATATCCAAAAGTATTGTCTAAAATTCAGACGCTGTATATTAAACCTTGTTGCGCAAACCCACAGCCTAATGCAGTGGTAACCAACTCACTGGCTCCTCCGAGACAGTGTGTAATAATAATAATATTTATTTATTCTGGCGAAGTTGAGGCAATTAAATCTTCTCTTCTACTTAGAAATGAAAGAAGCTGATACAATTTGCAGTAATACAAGTTAACCTTAAAGACTAATATTTAAAGAACACTGAGGAACTTATTCATATACTTTTTAGCACGGGTTTCCGGTGGATGATCAGCGTTTTTCGTATTCATAAACCAGTGTTAGCGATAGGATATGATTTGAATTCTGTACAAGTAACCAGTGGATAGCCGGGGCTAGCTTAGTACGCTCGTAGCACGTGCTGCGAAATGTCTATGAATAGCACCTTAAAAAAATTGATATAGTCAAACAAGCACAAGTTAAGAAAACATGTAATTACAATATAATATAAGGCATAGAATTTACACTCAAAGAATATGCAAGTGTACGTGAGCCAATATTACAAAATACAAGAATAACAAATTCAAACGTAAATTAGTATAACTACTCATATATAAGACTGAGGACAATTACATATACACACTACTCACAAAGGAGAATTAAACATGAATGCGGAAAAAAGAAAACACATTCAGAAAATAGTGAGTAAAATATATGCACTAACAATTTGTAGGATTAAAACGAAGATTTATAATTTCAATTATAAAAGTACATACAACTATCATGATAGGATTAAAGAACGGGAAAATTAAATCTGAAGCTAGGAGTTATTTGGCTTAGTACTGGTAACGTGTTTGAATAATTTAGTCTTATATTAAAATTTCGTTCAACAGTTCCTGAGAGAGCTGGGTAGAGAGTTCCAGAAAAGAATTGCTCATGCTGTGAAAGAGGAAGAATAGTGAGGTGTTTTATGGCAAGGCTTAGATAATTAAAGGTAATTTTTAGAACGAGTAGGCTGTGATAAGAGGATAAGAAATTAAAACGCACAGAGAGATAGGCGAAAATGTATTGATGATGCGATATAGGAAAATTAGTGAATGGATATATCTTCGGTCCTGTAATAATGCCCATTTGAAGACTTCATGGGAGGTGTAATGTGATCGAATTTGCGAATGTTGCAAATGATACGTATGCAGGCATTATGAACGCGCTGCAATCTTTGGGCTAAATTAGACTTTAAGTGTGGTAGTAGAATGTCGCAATAGTCAAAATGTGGAATCACAAATATTTGTATGACAATATTGTTTTTAATGGAATGGGTAGAAAATTTTTCATGTGATTTAATGAATATAGAATGGGGAAGACCGTCTTGTATCTGTGTGTGATTTGGACATTTCACTTGACATCCTCATCCATGTACACACGTAGATATTTAACAGAGGAACTGAATGGGATTATAGATTCATTTAATTATACAGAATTTATTTTAAAATCCGTGAGAGCCGTTGTTGACCGAGTAGAATTACCTGTGACTTATTTGGATTTAATGTTAAGTCGAATTTTGTATAACATGCTGATATTGAATACAAGTCACTGTTCAATTTGATCTATTGTATTATTTAGAGTTTCAAGTCGCGTATGTGCATACATAACGGCATCATCAGCATAGAGCATGTATTTGCTGTGTTTTAGAGTCTCAGACATGTCATTTATGTAGACTGCAAATAGAAGAGACCTCAATACGGATCCTTTGGGTGTCCCCAACTTTACTGCCTGCCATGTTGAACATTGATTATTAAAAATTATACACTGCTGGCGGTCATAAAGATACAGTAGGAGGATAACCAGTTAACCGCGTTGTCATAGAGATGCAGGACTCTGAGTTTGCAGACGAGCAACTAAGAATCCAGTAGATTCTTCTCGTTCAGACAATAAGAAAGTTGCTTGTGAATGATTCGTTCCAGTGTCTTTGACAGGATAGATAAAATACTGATAGGACGGTAATCGCGAGGAACTGATGGGGTTTTGACTTTAGGAAGGGAATGTGCATAGGCTTCTTTTTTTTTCAAATACTGGGGAAAGTTGCAGTCATAATAGAGGCGTTAAAGATGTGTGTTAGTGTAGGTAATATTCTATGCAAGATTTTGTTTACTGGAGTAATGCTAATGTTATCTACACCACTCGCATTGGATTTAACCCGTCTCAATGCTGAAAAGCCGTCTTCAATAATACCCATATGTCAAATGGAATTTTTCTCTAGTTTGACTTATGTATTTTTCCAGTTCACTTATTATATTCTGTGTTGTAGCTTAGTCGTTAGAGGTAGAAGTTACAGATACGAAGTGGTCATTCATTCGGTCTATAGAGATAGAAATTGTTTCTATTTGCTCTTCTGTATTCACTAGTCCCATTGTTCTGAGGTTTTGCCACATGACGGATAACGTAGTGCTTGAGAAGATGATATTTTATGTATATTGCAGTTTTGCGTTTCTGATTGTCTGAGTTGTCTTGTTGCATAAGCATTTATAGATCCTGAAGTTTGTGTCACATTTATTGCGTAAGTATGTTCTATATCCCTGATCTCCAGCTATCATTTAATCCCGAATGGTAGGTATAAGCCATGGAGAAGGTTGTCTCCTTGTGCGTTTCGTCTTTATAGGAGCATGTTTGTTATGAAGTTTGAGAATTAAATTGTTTAGCTTGTCAACCTTTGCGTCAACTGTGCATGCTCTTTATATTGTGTTCCACGGTAATTCTAGCGCGTTTTCTAGTAAACCTGTCTCGTTGATAAGTTTCAAGTCTCTATATGATATTTTTCTACGTGGAGGTTTAGGACTTTTAATGAGTATTCAGTATAATTAATATCATGACCAGAAATACCAGGTGCATTTTTTATAATTACATCCAGTAATGTGTCTGATATCGGAGTGTGATGAGTAGGATTTAAAGATAGAATGGATGAATCGA
Source organism: Periplaneta americana (assembly GCF_040183065.1). Classification (NCBI taxonomy): domain Eukaryota; kingdom Metazoa; phylum Arthropoda; class Insecta; order Blattodea; family Blattidae; genus Periplaneta; species Periplaneta americana. The sequence goes on from NC_091124.1 coordinate 103,949,450, forward strand.
AGTACCGGGACATTTCACAGCGTCAATTGTTTCACTGTCAGATGTAGCTAGCAGATTTGTGTTAAATTCGCCCATGTGTTTGCCCGCGCGCAAGCAAAGCAAGCCGTGAACATGAATCCAAATACTTTCAAGGTACAGTATAGCTAGAAGGAGACATTTTTGTCATGCGTTATACTGAAGCTGGTTTGAAGAAGAGGAGTAGTAATATTGCAGCTCTGTAGTGTATATATTGCCAAGCAGGCTGCAGAAATGAGAGTATTTAAGTCTGAATAGTCATGGTCCATTTTCAACTCACATTAGAAGTCCTATATTTTCAGTATTTTCCATCTGCCATACAACTGGGCAAACACGAAGTGAATGAGTTTAACCCTGATTAATATTACTGTAACAGATTGAGCATTGTATACATCTTATGTATTTATTGTGTAAACAACAGAATAAATCACACATACTGTCGATACAATTAGGCATATGCCAAATTGTGCTGTAGGCCAACAAATAAAAAACAATATGCACAAACTGATATATTCCGAACTAGTAAATGAATTTACTTCACTTCCAGAATTAACGAGTGAATATATTTGTGAATATTGAGCAAAGAACCATAACTTTCACGATATCATGTTTCATTAATAAGATTTAAAGAAATGAGCTATGAAAGAATACATTTATTTTTGAGTTATAATTTTTCAATAAGAAAAATTAAGTTCCTTTATCATGCAACGAATGATGTAATCATTATCTGTCGTCGATTTGCAAAAGGGGATATGTCCAAAACAACACAATGTTGGGAAATCGCTAAAACTATAATTAAGTTAACTAATTAAAATGGACATATATTTTTTCTAATTAGACCACTATGGATGTATACATTCAGGATCCATGAATATTTTAATTTTTTAAGCCTGTTATGGTTTTCTTGCGATTTCCGAACACTTTGTTATTTTGGACGTGTCCCCTTTTAAAAATCGATGACAGAATTTTTTCCTTAATTCCCTCAACCATTATTCGAAAAACATAAATAAATGAAATCAATTAATATGCACCCAAATAAAAGACATAGACTTTCGTTCTCTTTAATACACACAAAAGTATTCTCCGTAACATAAAAAATTACAACCTTGATGTCATTCATAAATGCCATGGTTTAAGTAAATACCTACATTTTCATAAATTCACATAAAATTACACTGTGTATTGCAACAATTATTTCTGGTGTTGTTCTTCCATTTACGAAATCCGTGCTTTAAAAGAAAGTAGTGTCATGAATGTTACAACATATTAGATTTCAATTTCGTTCACTCAGAAGGAATAAAAGTGTTTGTGACAAGTACTAATTGTAATCCTAAAACAATGACGACATGTTCACTCTGGATAGTGATTACATCTTACTTGACTTCATATACTGATTTCATAGAAATTTAGGGGTCCAAAGATATAATTATGAGTTAATTTAATTCCTCCAAGAAATAAAGTTTTAATTAATACAACATGACGCGAACAATATTGCAAGTTTCAATTTCTCCTGAAAAATGATGCTATTAATTACGTGCTGTTTCCGCGGAAATAAAGAAAAAATAGTTCACAAAGTTAGCGTGTACAAAGTTTGTAGGAATAGTAGTGCTTTTATCTCAAAGTTAATTTTTAAATAAAATGTGCTTATTTTCCTATCAAAATTTGAAATCAGAATGACATAGGGTTTTCTTGTATATTTTTAGTGTACTGTATATAATTAAGGAGGTATCATTTAAATTCATATTTGAAATATAATTACTCACTCCTTATCATTTCCAACTACTCAAACGATGCATGGTAAAAGAGAGTTGACTTACTTACTTATGGCTTTTAAGGAACTCGGAGGTTCATTGCCTCCCTCACATAAGCTCGCCATCGGTCCCTATCCAGAGCAAGATTAATCCAGTCTCTACAATCATATCCGACCTCCCTCAAATACAATGTTTTATTATCCTCCCATCTATGTCTCGGCCTCCCCAAAGATCATTTTCGCTCTGGCCTCCCAACTAGCAATATGCGTTTCTGGATTCGCCTATACGTGAAAAGAGAGTTGAAAAGGAAATTAAAGAAACGATAGTAAAAACTTACAGTGAAATTGTAAAAATTTAAAAAAAAATAGGTTATTTTAAGTAATGTATTTGAAAGAGTACCTGAAACTGCCACAGTAATCAAAAGACTTGTTAAAAGAAAATAATTTTCTTTAGTAAAATATTAACCATTTGAGAAAATTCGCATTGCTGACAGATCATGTTAATAATTATCACCATTCGCAACAATGCAAGCTTCCAGTCTATGAAGCAATGATTGCTGAAAATGTTGTAGCATCTCAGGAGCACTCTCATTGCAGGTGCTACAATCCGATTTTGTATAACTTGTGTTGAGTAGTGAGCACCTCCTTCCAGACAATATCCTTCGAAGTTTTCCTCAAAACAAATGGAAAGGCGGACTGGCCATCCTTCAGGTCATCCATACCCAATTCATTGCTTTTCCAGCAATATGTCAAAATTTCCTTACTACGTTTTGCGGTTACATATACTACACTATTCTCCAAGTTTCCAGTGGAAAGTCTTCTAATATGAGTCAGTTGACATAATATAGTGTCGGTATGGATTCTGCAGGATACAGATCACAAGAGGGCATTTCATTCTTCCTAAATTTGTAATCTACTAAGATCATATCGGCATTTGAACATAATATCCAAAACAATTTGTTTATGTGCAATACCATAAAGAACTGACTCACAGTCTACTGCTACTCATTGATATTGAAACAAAATATCAACGTAAACAGAAATTTACATAAATAATTGTCAAATAGGGTACCCTAACCATATACCGAAAATAAAAGATTTTCAGCGTGAAGATGCCATATCCTATCATAAAACAAATACCACCATAAGTATGAGTCCTGCAGCAATATTTTCATTTATATCCCTTTAAATATTAGCACTATGCAAGTGCAGGAAAAATCATTGTCATTCTTATTTTACCTTTTATATATATTTATGAAAAAAAAAAAAACATTGTTTCTTTTGAAATTACTTTTGTAATGAAAACACCATTTCTTATAATCATCACATGTCCTTTATATGCCAACCTAATTCTCAGCCCTGTATATCCTTCAATTTCGTGCAAATATCAGATAGTTTCAGGAAATATTGTAGGTGGTAATGTCAGACGCCTTACTGTGTATTTTGACTTAGTTGCTATTTCGTATGTCTTATTTGAAATATAGCCTAGTCATATTCATGTTGGAATACCTGTTTTTATTTTTCACGTTTGTCATTCATTGATAAGTCGACTTATAAATGCTGATTATGAGCAAACTTCGTGCTACAGCTTATGAGTAATGCTATACGCACACTAGCAGACAGATAGACAGCTAGACAGGCTGGAAACCAATTTTTAGCCATGAAGAATATTGTAAACGTGTATTTCCTCTCAAATCCCGAAATCGATTTTTTACAGCACCAAAATAGTGTCAATAATGCGGAGGTAAAAGCAACCTTCGATACTATACAAAATCGACTCTAACCATTTTTATATGAAGTTATTTTATGTAGCCTAATGCAATATGAGTAATGAAAAGATTACTGGACCATAATTATGTCTCCATATGGACCATATGATGCTGAAACTGATCAGGAATAGGAAAAGGAATTGGTTGTGTCACTGGCTGAGAAGAAACTGCATACTGAAGGATCAACTGGAATGAATGGTGAACGGGAGAAGAGTTCGGGGTAGAAGAAGAAATCAGGTGATAGACGACATTAAGATATATGCATCGTATGAGGAAACAAAAAGGAAGGCAGAAAATAGGAAAGATTGGAGAAAGCTGGGTTTGCAGTGAAGGACCTGCCCTTAGAACACTGAATGAATGAATGAATGAATGAATGAATGAATGAATGAATGAATGAATGAATGAATGAATGAATGAATGAATGTCTCCACTATTGCTTAGTCTATAGAATGATGCATCTAAAGAAGGAATTCTTTGACTCTTAGAAACATCTATTTGAATTAATTTACAAAATTAACGGTTGTTATCCGTCTAGGTCATAGCTTACAGTAAAAGCAGCACAATATCATTAACTCTTCAGTAATTCTAATGTTCACCACCTACGACGTTGTGCGCTGATCATCTTATTTCAGCCCCCCGCCGCCAGATGGTGCTGACCGCAGTTTCGCATCCTATTATAATATATTTTCCATATTAACTCTTCAGTAGTAGCGTGATATTTTTGTACGCCAGTAGTCGCGTGGATTGCAATAGCAATCTATAATATTAAAATAAAACATTAAAACATGAGTAGCAAACGCAAAAAATATTTTTAGTATACCACAATTTGTGTTTATTATTATGGGTAGCCTAAATCTCAAGATCAGAAGACATTACCACACATATATGGATTCATATACTTTTATCAAATTTAAACATTTTATGTAGGCCTTTTGTTACAACTACTACTGCACTATATTCCTGTTCATCGTGAGCACTGTTTTTCTACTGAAATGACTCTTTGGATTGTGTTCCCGCTTAAATTTCAATATTATAGGTAGTCTATTAACTATGGAAAAATCTTAGTCTGTATTTCGCTGGTTTGGTTAGAATATAAATCTAAAAGAGCATTGTCCTGGAAATATGAGCAACAGCTCGTCAATGGTTAGACATTCAATATGTGTGTTTGCTAGCTGCAAATTTTGTACAAACATTCCAAATCACGTATTACTGCCAAATTCAATCAATTTCTTTCTGTTGAAACCTGTTACGAACGTTGTCAAAGTGCAAACAACGCAGAAGAAATGTAAGACTGCTGTATGTTGTTGTATAACGGGTGTTTAAAAAATACGGGGCATAATTTCAGGTATGTATTTCCCACATGTAGACAATCAAAATAGTTCATTACAACATGTGTCCGGAAATGCTTCATTTCCGAGTTATGACCTTCACAACATTGAAATTCACCGGAACGTTTTTTGTATACGAGTAGAATATATAGCGCAAGTTGAATTATGTTATATAACTTTCTTTCTCTCGTAATTCAGGAATAAGTCCTGATTTTTTGGTCTGGTGCTGATTCAATATGAAGAAAGTGACAAATTTTCTTCCTACAGTTTTGACAATCGTTCCAAATGTCTTCGACTGTCTAGTTGGTTCGTCATGGTGAATTTTGAAAAACGATCAAAGGGCATCTTTAGTCTTGATCTCTGAATTGCTTCCGTCTTCCACTTAATCAACATACTACCACAGTCTACTATATACAGTCACGAAGCTTGAGTTTTGCGGGTGCTAGAAACAATAGACTGTGACGGTACTATTTTGCATTGTCTGTAATGAGGCGATATTAGCGATCCTAGTGGTGAGCAACTATCTAATGTTTGCATATTTACTACGTATTGAGCTTCGCGACTGTATATACTAGACTGTGATACTATTCCTTTGATTCCGCATTTATTTGTAATCTCTTCATGTGTTTCAGTCATGTTAATATAATATAATATAATATAATATAATATAATATAATATAATATAATATAATATAATATAATATAATATAATATAATATAATATTATATTATATTATATTATATTATATTATATTATATTATATTATATAACATAACATAACATAACATAACATAACATAACATAACATAACATAACATAACATAACATAACATAACATAACATAACATAACATAATATAATATAATATATAATATAATATAATATAATATAATATAATATAATATAATATAATATAATATAATATAATATAATATAATATAATATATAGTGTATTGTGAAATGGCAAGTCTTTCACTTTCAAACCCAGCATTCTACAATATTTCTTATTTTTTGCCTTCCTTTTTGTCTCCGTCTATCGTCGGATATCTACTTCTTCCCCTAATAATTCTTCTCCCGTTCACCATTGCTTCCAGTGCATCTTTCAGTAAGCAGTTTCTTCTCAGTCAGTGACTCAACCAATTCCTTCTCCTCTTCCTGATAGGTTCAATATCATTCTTTCTTCACCCACTCTTTCCAACACAGCTTCATTTCTTATTCTCTCTCTCCATTTCACACTCCCCATCCTTCTCCGTATCCATATTTCAAATTCTTCTAGTCGCTTCTCTTCATTTCGTCCTAATGTCCATGTTTCTATCCACACATTATCACACTTCAAACAAAGTACTTCACTTGTCTGTTAATTTTTTTCTTTCCAGAGGTCCGTAGAAACTACTCTTTTCTCTGTTAAATGCTTCCTTTGCCATTGCTATCCTTCTTTTGACTTCCTGATAGTATAGTTATTAGAGGAGAACGTTCGCTCCGGCGCTGGAGATGGAACCAGGGCCCTTGATTCTACGTACCAAGTGCTCTAACCACAGAGCTACGCCGAAGTTCAGTCCACAGCACCGGATCGAAACTCTCTTCTCTAGTGTTTTTTTTTTCCTTTGTGGCCTTACTCCATGTTCGACATATATGTTGACACATTACATTAAGTCAACTGCCATTATACAAGGAGTGCACTCAATTGAGTGATTTTATGGCCGGGATTCCACAGTATATTATGCATTATGCATTGTTTGTGCGAAGAATCTAAGTAAAGATACATTTTTGATCCTACAGAATATATCTGTTATGGTAAAACTCCTCTAATAACTATTGTTACCAAAACAGATATGTTCTGTAGGATCAAAAATTAATCTTTACTTGGATTCGTGGTAGAAGCTCATGTTACTGCTCATAGTAAACCGCAAGTATTTGAAGCTGTTCAATCGCTTTACAGCTTCATTCAGAATTCACAAATTTACCTACTTTATTTTTCTTCCAACAACCATGGTCTTCGTCTTGTTTTCATTCACCTTCATCCCATACTGCCCACAGCTGTCATTTAGCTCCAGTAGCATATCACTTAGTATCGTCTCGTTATTTCCTAACATTGCCATATCATCAGTAAATCTTATACACTTATTACCGCAATTTACACTTCACGCGTCACTGAAGAAACAATAATTTCTCTTCAGGAATTGGCACATTGATGCCGTGTAGTTACAACAAAAGCCATAGGCTATATTCTTCATTATTCAATTCATTAACAACGCCCTTGTTATTGAATTGAATAACCTTTAGCTTCGAGGACTTAAAAAGTACGATGCATATCTGTCTTGCAGTAATAAACTTCGTGATTGGAACACGGTTGCATAAGTTGGCATTGGCACTATTTCCAGCTCTTTCGACTGATGTTGTATTCTAAGTAATTTGTCTTGAATCTGTTCAGAAGTTTCTTATTACATACATTTACATACCTTGTGACACTCTCACAATATTTTTTATCAGTGAGATTGTCTTCAATTATGACATTTATAACATTATTTGTTTGCTTTTCGGCGGAGAGATACAACTCACACACATTTACTTTCACACTAAACTTTATATAGCCTATTTTCCATTTCCTGTGGGGAACACATAAAACTTACTTTACTTAACACAAAACTGGAACCATAATCTTGTCACATGTATTTAGTGACAAAACATTAAAATTCATTATTGATTTATACGATAGATCAGTTCGCAATTTTCCAGCTCCTCAGTAGGTCTGACTAAAAAGAAAGAAATTGTAGTCGAACCCGATATATTAATAAAATATCCGAAAGAAAGAGTACGAAGTGGTTTCGACTTGAGGGATAGATGATTGAGATTCCGTGGGTTTGGGATACATATGGGAGACTGCAGACGAATAACGTGAATGCATTACGCTGATACGGAGAAGGGTGTTAAGATAATCATTTCACAGGCTTCCATTCCATCAACCCTTTCGAGGGTAACAGGTGTTTTGAAACAGAAAGTGTCTCTAAGTGTGTTTGCAGACGAAGCGGATACAGCGACAAATTCTTTTTTCTTACCACTTTCATCACTAAGGTTGCCGAAATTGAGATAAACTCGTATTCTGGAGCAAAAGTGTTATTGTGGGAGTGATAAATATTTCTCTTTTGAATAAAATATCCATTTGCTCTCTTTTCTTTTTCAATGAGCTGCAATATTGTTAGTTTGCTGTTATATGGAATTTAAATTTTTATACATCTTGATTACACACTTTCGTTACTAAGTTTTGGTTCCTTACAGGAACAACGTTCCTATATTAATATGAAATTATGATGGCAATTAAGTCAGCTGTTTAATTATGGTTACGAATCTAGCCGAAATTAATGAACATCACACTTTCACATTAACACAGGAAAGTTGTTTCTATAACAAAGTTATCGAACTTTACTATTTTTCTTTTGAAGTATACTTTATGTATGTATTAGTACATTATTTGTTTTAATTCGTATTTGCAGTGACCCTGATATAGGCTTATATTTCTTAATTCTTCGTTTTCCCATTTATCTGTACGGCTGTATGTGTACAGATACCATTATTGAATAGGTTTTATTCATATTCAGTACCTATGAGCCTATTTTTATATCAAAAGCAAATGGCTTATATTTTACTATTTATTAAATTAGTATATCTCGACGAGCAAGTTCAAAAGGGAAACAACATAAAATTTAAAGTTTTAAGAAAGCAGCATTTGAAAGATCCATGTCCCTTTGAAAAATAGAATTAACACACTCTAATTTTAAACTTGTATAATTACATAAAATATTATTAACAGAATGTTGAGTAATTTTAACGATTCTTGGATTTTTAACAGCAACATAAAGCTTTAAAATGTAGGGTTATCAAAAATTTAAATTTTCAATTGTTTCCCTTTTGAACTGGCCAACCGATGTAATTATATGAAATGAGGAAGCTAAATGACAATTTGCTCTAAGCTAATCTACACTATTTTCTTTCTGAATTTGTACCGTGCAATATAATAAGACGATATATTAAAGCGAACATAAAATACTAATTGGGCCTCTGAAAGAACAACTTAACAGACCGATTTATAGATAAATTGCTGTTATAATTAGCATTTCATAAGACGGTGTAAGTCACATCATTTCTTCGCATATCGGAAAGTTTATGCGGGATCAGTACCCCGGTTGCATAGGCCTGAATTAAGGCGCAGAGACTTTAAATTTTGCCAGACCTTTTGTTGCATTACGAGACTGAAGATTGGTACGCAATTGCGACCGGAGGTGAAAAATGAGTGTTCCATAAAGAAGCATAGACCAAAAATGTCAATTACGAAGTGATTTAAGACGGCGCTTATTCCGTCGGATCCCGGCCAACTAGTCACTCATAACGAGTGCACCTCAGCACATGTGTGGACTTCGGTCCTACGTTCATAGATATCTATGACGTAGTGCAGAGAGCGGCCACTAGAGGTAACCCAAGAGTTGGAACTTAATCAGAGACAATTCTGTCCGACGCCGGAGTGGGTATCCGGTGTGGCTTAGTGGATAAAGCATCAGCACGTAGAGCTGAAAACCCGAGTTCAAAACCCGGCGCCGGAGAGAATTTTTCTCCGTTCCATTACTCTTTCATCGTATGATGACGCAGAATATCTGCATGGAAATATCAAATGTACTTCGGTACATTAAAATAATATATACAAATTCAAATAGTTTTACAAGTTAGAGTAACTGTTGGAAGTACTGAAATATGTCAATTTTAAAAGTGCCTCATTATTTATGTCGAAATACTTTTTTTTCGGAAAAAAAATAACCAGATTCAAATATTAATCTGGCATATTTCCATGTAATTATTATTTCACAAAACACGGTCATTTTTTAATTTCTCACTGTCTTTTACATTGATGTTTTCAGTTTAACTAGGTCATCAGATATTAAGTCCTACTCAGTGCAGCAGGATATATTAACCTGTTGCCAGCACTAACAAGGTATTTAAATTCCTGTTGTGAGCTTGGCGTTTAAACTTTTATTTATTTGGTGCTGTCCAGTTTTCAGAATTCTTCTCCGCATTTATTTAGTTGACGCTAATAAGAGCTGATTACAAATTAGATTTTGAAACTGATTAAACTACTCAACAAATTTTATTTTTTTTTCCAAAACATTAATAAAATAGGCCGATCTTAACTAATTAACATGCGCTGAACACGAAAATGACCGTAAAAAGTTCGTAATATTTCACATTTTTGTTTTATATATACTTGATAAATTGAAACGTAAGGATCTTTAATTATTAAAAATTGCTTTGTTCTAATTTTTTTCATGAAAATTTCAAAGAGTAGCTTAGATATCATAAAACTGATACATTAATAAGTGATCAGCTATTAAGACATAAAAACCACTCTTCGTGCAATAAAATAGAAAAAGATAGTAACTACCTTAATTTTTCCTCTTATGAGAACTGGAATCTTACCTTTTTAAAAACCAGCAATAATAATAGCCCATCATCGCTGGATCCAATCTTCCTTAATACCGTTGTTCCATTGTAGCATTATTTTGGTGAAATCGCTCTTCCTGCTCATCACTTACACATCCCAAGTTCTCAGGAAAGAAGTCCAAAATATGTGAGTGTAAGAAGTGGATCTTCAGTGAGATATGGCAGCCCATATGTTTGTAGTTTCTTACTAATGTCTCTATTAATTTGCGACAATTTTCTGCCTTGTGATTCCCTAAAAACCCTTTGACGACAGATGCAAAGGGTTCCAAGCTGGTAATTCCTTGTGGTTAAATTTTTTCTAAAAAATGCTGTTTTTTAAAAGTTTTCTAATTTGTGGACCGACAAATATGCCTTCTTTTAATTTAGCATCACTGATTTTTGGGAACAGAGTCTTTAAGTATTGAAAGGCTTCTCCACTCTTATCTAGAGCTTTCACAAAATTGTTCATTAGCCCTAGTTTTATATGCAGTGGAGAAAGAGGTACTTTTCACGTCGTTGGAATAGCGGTGGATATTTGATATTATTCTCACCAAGAATATAATATTGTCTGATAGGCTAGTTCTTCACCACATAATATTGTGCTGTTGCTCGACTGTCCCACTAACGTAAAAATAAAGATAACTTAGTAAGCCCTCCTTGTAATCCAAGCAGCACAAATCCCCACAAATTGCCCAGCAATGGTCATTATAATTTGTTGCATTCAATATTTATGATATGTTTTCCTAAGTTTCTTTCATAGCGTCTGAATGAGCCACTGGAATGGAAGGTTTTGTATTGCTATGATGCAATAAAATGCTTTTAAGCTTAGTTTTGATGAATCGATGAATAGTCTCTTTTCTGGATTATATTCAATACCTACATTCGTCCATCAGTCCGTTCACATTTTTGCAGGCACAAGCAGAATTTTCCATTGCAAAATAACTAGTCAGCTCATCGTTTCGTTATCTGAACACTGAAATCTTATTATCTTTTGCTAATAAGTTCCATTCTTGTAATCTAGAACCTAGTAGGTCAGCGTGTTGCATGGAAAGACCTAAATCCCTAACTAGGTCATTAAGTTCTGCCTGTCGTATCAGATGTGATGTTGTATGATGTTCGGGAATGTAGGTGAGATCAGCGGAAGTTGAAGGGTAGCCTGAGAATTCTGATAGTTCGTGTTCTTCTGGAATGACATCTTCCCCACTGGGCGGAGGGATAGGGACAGAACGTTCAGGAGAATGTATGACGGGTCTTATGGCTGATGAGAGATTAGGATACACAATTTTATCTTATGTTTTCCTTGAAAATCCCTCTTTTTGGTAATGCAGAAATAACAGTCTTTCAGATGACTCGTACGCCGTCGCCAAATCATTGGAACAGCAAAAGACATGTTGTTATTTTTCCCCCGCAAGCACTATATTAACGTCACTTAACAGGGTTACACAACACACGTGTGGTGTCCAATTTTTGTCTTTTTCACCCATTTTACAGCCAATGTACAAGTAATATGCCTTTTTTAAATTGTCTGTAATTGATCGACGTTGTGATTTCAAAGTTTAATCCCCACAAACATAGCAGAAACTATTTTGAGAATTTTTACATGAATGACAATTGCGATCCATTTAACACTATTACAGAATAATTAGTATCACTCACAAGATATCCACAATCAGAACTAATCGCTAAATTGTTCATTTCTTGTCCTACAATAAAACAGCAACCTTTCCCTTAGTCAGTTATAGCCGAATGTGAGCTATCCTCCGTGTAGCCACATAATAAGGGTAATAAAACAATAAACTACCGCAACGGGTAACATTCATTCAACCAACAAAAGTGAAAATATGTTTCAATTGGTACCTTAAAAGAACGTAAATTATTATATACGGTGATATTGTAAAATAGATCCACGTTAAAGAAAATAATCTCTTTAAAATTGGGTGGTTTTTAACACATTTTTATACGATTCGCTAACTAAAAATATAAGTTTATAAAAAAAAAATGTGACTTGTAGGCACTTTTTCAATGCTAAATTCTTAATCTGGACAAACAAATTACATAAAGACAGTTATTCTTGTTCATGTTATGAAAACCTTGTTGAGTAGTGTTGTAATTGAAGCATTCCAGCAAACAATACATTTACGGCAAAACACCCTGAGGGAACAGAACATTACCTTGCAAATCATTTTTATAATTACTAAACTTCGCAATTGTGGGAAGGAAATTGACATAAATCGGGACTGTAAGCGTACTTATACAGCAGATCAAAATTTTTCGTGTCACACACTATGTTTATTTCGTGCCTCAAAAAATACTGGTTTTCTTTAAGTTTATTGAGACTCAACTCTCCCAGTTGGAGATTCTGCAATTTTTGCCCAATGAAACTGACTCTTCCTAACAATCAGAGGTTGTATATCGTCATGTAATTCATCTGCTGTCCTTAGAAACTTCTGTACCTGGGACCATATCAAATACCATTTGCATTGGTATTTGAGTAATTTTAAAACTTTGATGTCCTTTTGCTTAGTCAGTAACGAGTCAATACAACTTGTATTACTGTTATCCCGAAAGAATTACTGTTGAAATCTCCATCTATAACTAATATCTGAAAAGGATAAATTTTCATGAAATCTACAGTTTAATATATCTTTGCATATACGTTTTGTGCATACGTTTCCATTTTTGTTGCAATGATAAGATGTATTCATTTTCCTAAGTTTGAAAAGAGTTGATCACGGTATCTCTTTTCAATATTTTACTGAACATTTCGTTGTGGTAGTTAGCAAAAGTATGTTTCTTTAAAACATCAATTTAGTACACAAAACAAATTCGCATTCGTCCTCAACATTCAAAAATTACAAGATGAAGTTCATTAGTACTTGAACTCTTAAAATCGGTTGACATTCCAAACAGAGAAACGTTTTTAGGTATTTTTTATTCATTTAATCCTCCCGTAAATTTGACATTGTGTACCTCAGAGTCACTCATGTCTCGAACACATAAGCTATTCAAATCTGGCTTTCAGGTATAGCTCCCTGTGAAGCAGACTTGAATAATTTTAAGAGAAAAATTGTTCTGTGGCTGGGTACCGATCCAGGGGCTCTTCGCTTAGCGCACGAACGCTCTACCAACTGAGCTACCTAGGAACTACACCCGGCACCATCCCAATTTTTTCCTTTATATCCACACAAATCAAGTAGGTTGACAAGGCACCAGAAACCCAAAAGTCCAATTCCTGTGTAGCTCAGTCGATAGAGCATTCGTGCGCTAAGCGTAGGGTCCCGGGAGCTTCAAAGGGAGCTATACCTGAAAGCCAGATTTGCGTAATATATACGTCACTGTAGGTACATTAACAGAAAACCACAATCCAAATCACACAGAGTTTGTATGCACTCAAAGTTGTATTTCTGGCGCATTGTCAGCCACTTGAGTTGTGTGGATATAAAGGGAAAAATTTGGACTGTGTCGGATGTAGTTCCTAGGAACTCAGTCGGTAGAGCATTCGTGCACTAAGCGAAGGGTCACGTGGTCGGTACCCGGCCCAGGAACAGTTTTTCCCTTGAAATTATATAAACTATTTTTTCATGCATTTTTTCATTTATTCTTGCCGCCCATAATAATTCCTGTCTAATCGACAAGTGTTCTTTGCTTGTTGTACAACTAAAGTCTTGTTCCCTTTTTAAACTGGTAAACTCTAAGTAAATAAAAACGGAGAAGTAATGCATTTTAAAGTGAGGAGAGGTATTATAATTGGATATTTTTCCGTCTAAAAATGTGATAAATATGTTTTGGATAATAATCCACCTACTATTCGATAAACTATATTTCGGATAAAGATAACATTGACAACAACTTTTCCAACCTCAAATACTGCAGAGTTCACCGGCTGTTGTAAAACGAGCAGTATTCGAAGCTAGGTAAGTTATTGTTAATGTTATCTTCGTCCAAAATACAGGGTAGGTGATAAAGGAGGTCTTTCTCGTACCCCTTTTCCAATTTCATTCCGTTCTTATGTCTTCTATCATGACTTTGACTCGTTTCTCCATATAATAATTAAAATTCTTTAATAAACTCGTCACTTTCCAATTCACAAAACTGTTCTTAAGGAACTCACATATTTATTTCACTCCATTACATCAAAAACATTTCCTGGTCCACAAATACTACATTCGGATTTTTGTTTTTCTCTAGATATCTTTCAAGCGGACTCCGCAACAGTCTATTTGCATCTGTTGTACTTTTCTCTTTCCTAAAACCAAATTTCTCCTCTTCCAACTCTCTTATCTTATTAAATGTTAATGAATACCTAGTAGAAACTCTCTCAGTCCACTTACAGAGTATCGATAACATTATTTTTATAGCTACAATACCGTGAGAGTCGCCATAGGCATCTATGAGGGATGTATAACATAAGATCATACATTGGAAAAGACAATAAGAGCAAAGAAGTAAAACCTTGAAATATACTAACAATTCTGCATTAACTCAACATCCCTTGTACTTATTGCTGATTAGGATCTACTTCAAAACTCTGCGTCCTTAAATTACATTTAACTCAGTTATTGACATCTGTAAATCCAACATAGAGCGATAGACAGTGTGATTCCACACGGCACCAATCAATACATGTTGCTTACGAAAGAAACAATATTCGGCCTACTTTCTCCAAACGGTGACTATAACTACTTGATAAATTATAAAACTAAACCCCTATAATTTCCCTACAACATTCCTATTGGAATATTTTAAACTAACCATACCCTCAGCTGCGCTGCACTTGTTACGAATAAATATCATTGACTTAAATCTAGTACATTTTCAAATACAAATTTGTTATTAATTATCTAATTATATTTTCGGGTATTATTAGTTGCAAATAGTTTAATAGTTTAGTGAATTGTTTTCAAAATTGCATTTAAAACTATGAATGTAACTGTTATTATCATACAATACGGGAGATGGAGCCAGGTTGGCTACAGAGGCACGTTGGCACAGTAGTTTTATTTCGGAAGTTATGCGATGGATTGCAGCACCACGCAGACAATATAATCCCTGCTTTATAAATCACGTTTCACGGTAGCGTCAGAACTTTATGGTAAGCTGTAAAAGATTGAAGCCATAATGTTGTTTTTGCAGCAAGATAAGAGAATTTTCACAATCTCGTGATTATTTTTTTACAGGGTACATATGTAACATTAGTTGAACAGTAAATACATCCTTGGAAAGTACATTCAATTGGCTCTGTTTCGTGTTAATTTCACTTTGATTATTCTTTATTCTAATTCGTAATCTTTAACCAAATTTAAATATCTAGACCAGAGGCAAGTTGGTACAGTTGTTAGGGGGCAGATTGGCACAGTGTGTAACCTATCCCGCTGTGTTACTTTAATGATTATATAAATTATACAATACATAATTTACTTATTCATACAATTTGTTATTATATAAGTTAACTATAATTGATTGTATATATAAAAAAATATATGTTCATTGCAGTGAATGAGAAAATTAGGACTTAAAAAAAAAGTGTCTACTGCGATACTTACTGACTCTCCAGTTAAGAAAGCATTCGGAGAGAAATTCGAAAAATAATATTGAAGTTTTTTCAACAAAAGTATAAGAAAAAACTTTAGTAGTGAGAAAAGAAATCTTAAGACCAGTCGAAATACAAAGAAATATTCAAGAAGGGAAAGTAACGAAGAAGACAGACATATTGTCTGTATTGTGTTTAATCTTACGCAGAATATGCACCAGGTGACAGTACCTGGAGTGTAAATTATGGCACATAAAAATTTTACAGATGGAAACAGAAAGTTTGTATGCATAAACTCCTTCTCAGATATTATTTAATAATACAATATGATATATAGTCATTTACAAGTTAAAAATTAATTTTTCCACCTTGTTTTTCTAGGATTCAGTTCTTCTTTTATCTGAGTGTTTAACTCCATGGTTATATTTTATGTGTGTTCATCATATTGAATAATTTGCCTGTGTAAAGAAATAAATTCTAAATTTAAAAATATCTAATCTGACATGCAGATTGCTCTTATTTAAAATGTAGAAAATTTACCCGTCCCATGTGTCAACCTGTCTCCAGGGCGGGGTAAGTTGACTCAATATGCACATTTCAAAATAGTACCAAATTTAAAATTCAAATCGTGGTAAAATCTAAATTCAAATATCACTCCACATAGCCAAAGAACCACGTAGAACGACTAACTTTGAGGATTTCATAAAATGCTATGCAAATTACAGAAAAAAAATGAAACTTGAGCCATTCTTCCTCCCTCTCCCCTACTTTCGGGAGTTGTTTAACCAATTCTACTTTAAAGCTTGGTACTATATTAGACCTTACAGACAATTGGCCAACGGCTGAAACAAAGTATACAAGTAAGAACTGGGAGCTGGAAAACTATTTCCAAATAAATTACAAATATGTCTTTGAACTTCAAATGTTTGCATAAAATTGCCTTCGAGGATTTATTTTTCATCAAAAATATCTCATTTGTAATAAGTCATTGTACTCTCTTATTATATAATTTGAAAAGTATGTTGACAACGGATGTACTTCTATCAGTAAGTTGTTTATTTGTTGTAGTGGCTCTTGAATCTCAGGAAAACATTTCCAGCTGCGTAACATAATTCGTTTATTACTCTCTAACGTGCACTATAAAATAAGATGAAACTTGATATTGTTTTACATCACAAAATGGAAAAACCTATTTACATAATTGAAAATAACCTAAACTTTATAACAAACTACACCAATGCAATCAATGAGAAAATCATATACTTAATAGATCAGAGTTCTGTATAGTGGGTAGCACTCCATATTGGATAATTGGCAAAGCAACATCTTAAGCACGACTTGTTGGTTGTGAGCCATTACCCCAAACCCCGACCTACATAATTCTGAGTGCGACTCCTTATTTACTCGGTCATTTATGGCCTAATGTTATAAATAGAAACAATTAACAATAGGTAACTCAATCACAACAACCTCATACATTGTGAAATGGTAAAGTGGCGTAAATAGATAGTTAAATAATAATTAAAATATATAATTAATTAAAATACAATCATTTTGACCATGGAGCATACGTTTTTGTGATATCGAAAAACTCTCAACTTATTTCTTAAATGAAATTATATTTCAATAATTAAAATGTGATCTTTTAGTTGAGGATAATAATTGAAGCAGTGAGATCAATAACTATTCAAGTCCATTTACGCAAGTTTCGAGAAAAATGCAAAAAAAAAAAAAAAAAAAAAAAAAAAACGTTTTTATTTCTTACCTAATTATTATTTTTATGTAATTTTTTCTGGTTAAATTACGGATGAAGTCAAAGTAGTATACCTATTTTTAGAGTCGTCACACTTGTGGAAATTAATTTCAAATTTGCAAAAGATGAATGGTTTTTGATCTCATTGAAATACTTGTTATGATAATGATTTTATTCACAAAAATGCCATAATAATTCATACACTTTTCTGTAAGTCTCATCTGAATGAGATTAATAATGATAATTGTTAATAAAAATACATTCATTATTTGTCCAATTTCTTTTAAATATTTTTCATTACTCAGAATCCTACCTCTCAAAATCACTCTCATCGTTTTCACATAAAAGCTTAATATCAAAACTTTTTCTATATGTTTTTCTCTGAATGGCACAAATAATCCAAATTAATAAAAAAACAATAATAATAATAATAATAATAATAATAATAATAATATAATAATAATAATAATAATAATAATAATAATACTTACTTACAAATGGCTTTTAAGGAACCCGAAGATTCATTGCCGCCCTCACATAAGCCCGCCATTGGTCCCTATTCTGAGCAAGATTAATCCAGTCTCTATCATCACTCCCCACCTCCCTCAAATCCATTTTAATATTATCCTCCCATCTACGTCTCGGCCTCCCCAAAGGTCTTTTTCCCTCCGGTCTCCCAACTAACACTCTATATGCATTTCTGGATTCGCCCATACGTGCTACATGCCCTGCCCATCTCAAACGTCTGGATTTAATGTTGCTAATTATGTTAGGTGAAGAATACAATGCGTGCAGTTCTGTGTTGTGTAACTTTCTCCATTCTCCTGTAACTTCATCCTGCTTAGCCCCAAATATTTTCCTAAGAACCTTATTCTCAAACACCTTTAACCTATGTTCCTCTCTCAGAGTGAGAGAATAATAATAATAAGAAGAAGAAGAAGAAGAAGAAAAAGAAGAAAAAGAAGAAAAAGAAGAAGAAGAAAAAGAAGAAGAAGAAAAAGAAAAAGAAAAAGAAAAAGGAAAAGGAAAAGGAAAAGAAAAAGAAAAAGAAAAAGAAAATAAAGAAAAACTGTTATCATTAGAAATAGTTCTGCTTACATTTATATACTTAAGTGTTCTACCCATGTGAAGATCTTTCATTCAAAACCCAGCATTCTCCATTCGTTCCTATTTTCTGCCTTCCTATTAGTCTCCGCATATGATCTTAATGTCGTCTATCATCTGATGTCTTCTTCCGTCCCGAACTCTTCTCCTGTTTACCATTTCTCCAATACATTTTTCAATAAGCAGTTTCTTCTCACCAGTGACCCAACCAATTCGTTTTTGTCTTTCTGATTAGATTCAGCATCATTCTTTCTTCACCCACTCTTTCCAACACAACTTCATTTCTTATTCTGTCTGTCCTCTTCCAACGCTTCAGTCTTCTCCAGATCTACATTTAAAATGCTTCCATTCGTCTCTCTTCATTTCGTTGTAATGTCCATGTTTCTGCCCCATAAAATGCTACACTCCACACAAAGCACTTCAGTAGTATCTTCCTTACTTCTTTTTCCAGAGATACGCAGAAGATGCTCCTTTTTCTGTTAAAAGGTTCCTTGGCCATTGCTACCTCATTTAGACTTCTTGGCACCAGCTCTTTTTACTGCTTATAATACACCCCAAGTATTTGAAGCTGTTCACTTGCTCTACAGCCTCATCTAGAATTCGCAAGTTTACCTTCTTTATTTTTCTTTCTATGACCATGGTCTTCGTCTTGTTGGCATTTATCTTCATTCCATACTGCTCACAGCTGTCATTTCTCTCCAGTACCATATCCCTTAGTATCATCTCCTCTTCTGCTAACAATGTCATATCATGAGCAAAACTTATGCTCTTTATTCTTCTTCCGCCTACTATCATTCCTTCCATATTCTGAAAACAGTTCTTCACTAAATCCTCCAAATAGATGTTGAACAGGGTAGATGATAAAGAGAATCCTTGTCGTATTCCTCTTCCTATTTGATTTCCCTCAGGCATTTCTTCTCATATCCTGAATTTGGCTCGTTCTTTCATATATATATATATATATATAGGTTACTGAACAGCCTCCTGTCTTTCCAATCCACACTTATTTTCTTAGGATTTCCATCAGTTTGTTCCAATCTACTCTTATAACTTTTAATGTCTTTAACTACTACATTTTCTAGCCGTCTGTATCATTCTCACTAGTATTTGCCTTTTTCTTCACTAGATGCATATGATAATAAAACAATAATAATATTATTGGCGAAATACAGTAGTACATTAATTGTTTTTATTTATTTTTTATGCATTTCACTACTCAGAATCCCAACCCTCTGTTATTGTCATTTTCTTCACTTGCTGCAAGACGATCGAAAAAAGATCTGGATTGATGATTTTGAGAATGCATTTCAGTTCATCACACCACAAATGTCTCACAACTAACAGCTCCTATTCCGCTCAACTGCAAGTCACTCCTAGCGAGAACCTGTTTCGAAGCGTGGACTTCAATGTTTAATAAACACAATGCATGGAAAAGTACTACTTAAAATTATGGTCTTGAATAGCTCTTTACCTCAATGGATGGCAAACGAAACGAAGTACTTGGTTGCATAAATATCTTAATTTTGGCCAAATGTGGACTTGAATTGTTTTTGACGTCACCGCTTCAATTCCTTTAACATGTTTCTTAAAATTACTATTGTATCAAAATAATTGAAATACAATCATTTGTTTGAAAGATCATCAATCTTTGATGCAAGGATAATTCATTTACCAGGTTTCTAAATGACTCTTGGATACATTCTTTAATAAATCACCCCAAACCAATATCAATATAGTATGGGTTGGGTACAAAAATAATTCTTTAATTTTTTATTTAATTTTAACGGCTGAGCCCGTTTTATCTAGGGACTTTGCTTTTTTTGTCTTTCTTTTTCTTAAACAAATAAGAACATAACACCCATGCCAAGGCGGGACTAGAACCCACAACTCTTCGGATCAAGCGATAGAGACATTCAGTGCCTCTACCACTTCCGACATCCAGGCTGGCTGTGTTGGTCTCATTGTACACCATTGTTTACGTAATTAAAACAAATTAAAATTAACATGGTACATACATATTATTTTTAAGAAACACAGGGAACAAATATGAGCAAATGATAATCATAGGAAATCCATTTCATGGACTTCGCAATTTTTAAAGTGGCTCGGATAACATAGACAATGGAAATGAAAAACTCTAGTGAGCTAAACAGTAAAATATTAATTTTTACACCATTTGTATTTTATTTTTGGCCCAGCAAAAAATATTTCATTATGAGTTAATTTGTTCCTCTACTTTTCGTAGCATGTATTTGTTACCAACCACAATTTGATCCCTAAATCCAGGAGTATTGCGTATGTCCTCAGAACATGCCACAATTCCATTCCGAAGGGATTCCAAATCAGGCGCCGGAGACGAATAAACCAATGATTTTAAATGGCCCCACAAGTAGAAATCGAGAGGGTTCAGATCAGGTGAGCGTGGAGGCCAAGCAATTCGGTCACCTCTACCTATCCATCGATCAGGAAACCTTCGATCCAAGTACCGGCGAGCCGTACGACTGAAGTGTGCAGGAGCGCCATCATGCAAGAAGTGAATGTGTTGACGATTGATCAGTGAAGTGTCTTCTAAAACATGAGTATGGTGTTTTCCAGGAAGTTTGTGTACGCCTGCCCCGTAAGTCTGTTTACAAGTACATGGGGTCCAACTAATCGATCACCAATGATACCGGCCCACATGTTGAGGGAGAACCGCACCTGGTGATGAGATGGAACAGTTGTACGTGGGTTTTCATACGCCCATACATGCTGATTGTGGAAATTTGTTATGCCATCTCGTGTGAACTGTGCTTCATCTGTAAATAATACTAAGGCAGGAAAGTTCGGATTTACACCACACTGCTGCAAGAACCACTGACAGAACCTAACTCGTGCAGGGTAATCTGCTGGTGACAGGGCCTGTACACGTTGCAAATGATAAGGATATAATTGATACTCTTTCAACAGTCTCCAAACAGTCGTATGAGGAACATTGACTTGCAACGCTACCCTTCGTATGCTGATAGAAGGGATCATGTTCACAGCCTCCAGAATCTCCTTCTGTACTTCTAGAGTTGTAGATCTTGGTCGTCCCCTTCCCAAACCAGGAGAGTTAAATTTTCCATACTCGCACAGACGGTAATGGAGACGTACAAATGTCTTCCGATCTGGACATTGTCGCTGTGGGTACCTCTCCTGGTACAAACGACGAGCCAGCGCAGCATTGCCGTCCGCCTTACCGTACATGAAGTATATCTCTGCCAGCTCTTGATTTGAATACATGTCGCACAGTCTAACGCCTACACAACACTGAATGTAACCTTCGCCTCGGAATGAACTGTCAGAGTGCCCTCTTAATGTCTCCTTTGACGGCAAAGACCTGCGGAAAGAAAAACGTTCCGGTGAATTTCAATGTTGTGAAGGCCATAACTCGGAAATAAAGCGTTTCCGGACACACTCTGTAATGAACTATTTTGATTGTCTACATGTGGGAAATACATACCTTAAATTATGCCCCGTATTTTTCAAACATCCTATATATTTCAATGATTATCGAAACTATATAAGATGGGGTCTGTCCGTAGCCAAGACTTTATATAAAATACAGCGATCGGGATAACGTGATCTCCATTTTTTTTCTAGGGGACCATTTTTCCCCAGAAAATGTTAAATGTGTGAGTATTTTTTGTTGTTGCAGATAACACATAAAATGCCTAGAAATCGACCCCGCTAAACTTCCCAACAGAGCTGAAGCTCAATAAAAATGGGCGAGTCTATCAGGTGTGTTGGGAAGGGTGATATAGACTGTACAAAAGCCAGCAAATTATTTGGAATTCTAAGAATGACCCTTGACTAATGAACTCGAACCAAGAAGCGACTGAAAACAGGAAAGTTCTTGATCCGAAACGTCCTGTATTCTGCCCGAAGAGGACAGAGTACTTGTAGAATATATTTAAAGATGGAAAGAATATTCTACGAGTTAATTATCACAAATGTTCGCCACATAAAGTACCCATTCAATAAAAACACGGGACTTATTGGAGAAGACTGATATCACGGCTTGTAAGCACGCCGTTCAGAACTAAGCCTGAGAAAACCAGAAGCGACTTCCGAAGCAAGAGTCAAGGGTTCAAAAAATTGTTGAAAATTTTTAGAGTTTGTTGGAGATCGTCATGGACGAAAAGAACTCCCCTACACATCGAGTATTTAATGTGGATGAAACAGGCGTTACTACGGTACAAACGAAGTCCAGGAAGGATCTTGCTCAGAGAGGAAAGAAAGAGGTCAGAACCGTTACCTCTACTGAACGTAGCCTATTGTCAACAGCCCTGATCTGCATGTCCGCAGCTAGAAATTTCATTCCTCATCTCATGAACAAATTTTCTCGAATGAGGATGAAAGTAGAGCTAACTGATGGTGCCCCACCTGGAACAATATCGGCATGCAATGGATGGGGGTGGATGCAATTGAATACTTTTGTTCATGATTTGATCATTTTCTGTCCCACGCCAAACCGTCTGGTAATGATCCTCCACTACTCATTTTGGATGGAAATCTGACACACATAAAAATCAGAAAGTCATCAATCGTACAAGAGCAAATCATGTAAGATTTTTACCATCCCCCTCACTGTAGCTACACATTACAGTCCTTAGATATATTATTCATGTCTCCACTGAACACATTCTATGTAGCTGCTATAGAGAAGTTCCTGCTCAACAACCGTGGTAGAGTTGTGACACAGTTTCAGGTCAGTAAACTATTTGAAGAGGTTTATCTATGAGCAGCAACGCCTACAAGTGCAATAAATGGCTTAAAAATGTGGATTATGTCCTCTTGATCAGGATGCGTTTGATGATGCAGATTTCGCTCCATCGTTCCTACTGACAGACCTCTGAATCCTGTAGAAACTTCTGACGACTCAGAAACTTTGGCTCTTGACCCAGTTATATCCGTATCTTCAGATACGCCTAATGATAGTACCATTTCCATTCTTTCTGCAGCATGTTCTTCTCAGTCTAGTACATCCTTCACAGTAAATCCGGACGATATCAGTCTTCCACGCAAATCCAATATTTCCAGTTTCCAAAAGATGAAAACAGCTTCAGTTGCAATCCTGACCACTAATCCATATAAAAACCTACTGGCTCAAGAGAGAGAGGAAACCTAAGAATAACAAACAGTTCACAATATAGGGAGTACGAAGGAATACTATGAAAAATAATTACATAGAAATTAACAGAAAACGACGAAGGTCGCTTGCTCTTCGTGAAGAAACAAGCATCGAGGAAGGAAGTGATTGATGATGATGATGATGATGATGATGATACGGAGTGCATTTTCTTAAGGACACATCTTAGATCAACCGGAGGTGAAGAATGGATAGGCTACGTTGTTCGTCATGCTTAGAATGGGCTCACGAAGAATATGCTGGCTTTGAAGATGGTGACAGCGACGATTTGAAATGTGGTTTATGTGTAAAGGAGTTTAAAAAATAACATATTATTTTCTCGCACTAAGACTAATTTCTATTAAGAAATGTTTAAAGTGACTTTTTTATTATCCTAATTCTACTTTAAGTGATATGTTATTTTTTAAGAAATAAGACAGATTTTCTATATGAATGTCGACAGCATTCCTTTTTTTTAATTATGCTGTTTTCTACTTTCACTATTATATTTTGTTTTTGTCGTTTTGCAATGTGAAGTTAATGATGCAATATTCGATGAAAACGGTTGATATACATTTTTTGTCGAATAAATTCATAATATAAATGTAATTATTCATTCAGAAGTATCTTTATTTTTGGGGACCACATTACAAAGGCGCTGGGGTAAAGCCGTCATTGTGCAGACAAATAGAAAATTCTTGATTACAGAAAAAAATTGAATTAGCAAACAATTGATAATGATTGCATTAAAAAGAAGAAGCAAACGTCTTTTTAGTAGGAAAGTTTGTGAGAGAAAAACATTGCTAATTTATGTTCTGTAGCTTGTTTTTCTTAAGGTGACCACTTTCTCCCAGTCTACCCTACAGATTTTCTTCTTACCTGCACTGTAGGCAACTTTCCCCGATAGCCGGGAAAGATTGCAAATGCATTTAACACATTTACTGGTATATGTATTTTACCTGAACATGGTTTGATACATGTATATAACAAATTTGGCTTAATCCAAAGCTCATGGACACTTTCTCACTCGTTTATCACTACTTAGGAACACAGTCATTGCACAGATTTTATTTCCGCGTTCAAGACTCGTGAAATCACGTCTTGCACACAGTGAATTCAATCCAGTACATTTTTTGTCATCATTGTTTTTAGGAGGCGTTTAATGGTGTGGTAAGAAATCCCGTATGCTTGCGATGCTCTAAAACAGTTCATACTCTCTGTTATAACATGTTTCATGCAAGTTGAATACTGTCCTCAATCCACTGACTTCTATCAGAGGATCTTACGTAATTTTTACACATTCCCTGCAATAAAACAAAAAATAAAACTCTTGCAGCAAGTTGCCATCTTACCCCGAAAAAAGTGACCATCTTCCCCAAGTATTAGGGTAAGATGCCTAGTGCTGTGACGCAAACTATGTTGGCGGAAGAAGATCTTTGGTTGTTAACAATAAAAACTTTAGAACCTTTACTACAATATCCATTACAAAGGTTTGATAGTTTTTACGAATTCAAGGATGTATTAAAATTTTATCATACGTTTGCAATTATTTTATAGCAGAAAAATGAGCTGTTTTGTTGCTTTTCTTCTTCTCACAACAAGAACACATGGCAAAATGAGTTAGCTTCCACTCTACAGACATTCGACTGCCTCAGTGATCTTGAAGACATCCGCGTGGCGTTCTCTCTTGGAGAAATGTGAAACTACAAAGAAATAAGCATCTTTCCCCGACAGTCATCTCCTCCCGATTCACTCCATTGTAAGCATGGATCGAGTATTGTTGACTCGTAATTTTAGGAGCAGATGCAAAAGTTCCAGTATTTAGATGTAACAAGTTTACGCAAATGAACTTGTGTGGCAAAGATTGTTAATTTACTGTCAGAGTTGAAATGTATCAGTCCTTTTCAACTTTAAATCGATCAGGTATATCCATGAGATATGCTTTTGTTATAGGATTTGGAGGCAGTAGTTTATGTCTTTCTCTTTGTACAGTGCGTCTTAATGAATCAGTTTTCGGAATTTTCAGGTAATTTCCGCTGTCTGTTTCTCCTACTTGCCTGTTTATTATAGAACAAGTAGATTAATTGGACGATACTGCAGCTTCTTCAATACGTGACACCACTTGCAAAGTCCTGCATCTGTCCCAATCAGGTCCATGGAAGTGGTCACACTCTCTTTAAGGACTTCATGAGTTCCACTTTCTCTATGTAGTCGCTATACGTATCCTCCTCTTTTCTCATATCACCATCCAATTTTATTTTTTCACTTTCTCTGTGCTTCGTACAAACGTACCCTTATATATTATGACGTTTATGTGTCACGTTTTTTCTTTACTTATTCTTTTTTTTTTCCCACTTACGGTAACTTAATTTGTATTTATCATATATTCCTACTCTTTTTATTTCTTTGTAAATTTCTTTTCGTTTAATTACATGTATATATATATTAGTATTAATAGACTAGTCAACGTTTAGTTTACCCAGATTCCGCATTTTTCCCCTAGTTCGCTCTAGTATGCAATAGGTGGAGGTATATGATACCCAGAAGTTAGTAGATAAAATATCTGATAGTTTGAGCCTGACATTTTTCTCTTTGATTTCTTATCTTATTAAATTTGTACCCTACCTTGATGGTAGGGTGTTGATTGGCTAAATTTAAATATTTTCCCCTTTCTTTTGTATCCCCGTCAGGAGGGTTGAAACTGTGGTGAGTTGCAGTCTCAACGAGGAAGGCGAGAGTTATACTTGGGACGAGCAAGGGAGATGCAGTTCTAGTAACGGTGGTCATTGTTTGGCTGAGAGCAGTTTACTTGGTGCAGCAACAGACTCGAGCGCTGAACTTCGATCGGAGACAACGCGAGGACTTTTCGCATGTGTATAATCATCGAGACAAATAGGGTTTTGTCTCGGCTACGGAATTACTGCAGCGAGTGACGGCTGCTAACTAGTCCAAATTTGAGTCTCAAGGGAACCTGCCCGACGTACGGGTGATTATTGCGCGACAACATTTACGACTTTTCCTGGACGTCGCTGTCAACTGGCACGATATCAAATTCGTCAGAGTATCTGGACTTTTATGTGTGTAGTGTGTAGGCAAATTCAGCTACATTTCATTAAGGATAACGAGAGATTTTGAGAACTTTAATGATTCAGAAGGAGTTAGTAATAATCATTTATTTTTATCTTAATATCTTACTTCGGTACATCAATATATATTTAATATCTTATGTCAGGTTCGTGTAATTATATTAATTTATTATATGTTTTTGGTACATTATGGCCCCTTTGATGAGATTACATGAAAGTTTATTGTGTGCAGCCACTTCATGATATCAATCCTTTAGATTCAAAATCCCGTACATTCATTTTCACAAATTTTTTTACAGTAATTGGTGGAAAATAGAGGGAATTTTAAACCTAACAATGACTTTTAACAAACCATTTGCTTTAAATTTATTGGCTTTTTCAATTCAAACTATATAAATAAATAGAATTCATGCTAAGCAAGCAATAGACTACTTGGGCATAACACATTTGTAAAGTCCTGATAGCTCATCTTGTTGAATAAAACACACGTGGACTGTAGAATAATGCGCTTTATTGTCCTTGATGTTCTAGCCGCAACAGCTCACCATCATCATGTTTGTAGGAGGCGCCCTCCTAATGGAGGATTACCAACCCTGATGTACCAAACTTCGCGAAGTGCCAACCTTTGAAGTCCCAAACTTACCGCCCACCTTAAATGTATAACATTTAACACAAAATAGTTACATAAATTGTTACTGAAAATTACTGAAAGTCTGACGGCCCTTGAAAACATTGCAAAATTAACATGAATTAACATTTAGCAACGAACATAATTTACTGATAGGCCTTTTCAATGTTCCATCTTTAGTTCGAATGACTGCTACCCTAATCAGTCCATCCCTTCCTGGGATCACTTCTTGAATCATTGCTAGCTTCCACTGCATAGATGGAAGGTTGTCTTCTTTCAGCAACACTACTGCACCTGGTTGGATGTTGCCTTCCTTCGTATACCACTTGGATCACTGCTGCAAGCCATATAGATAGTCACATGGCCATCTCCTCCAGAAGTCTTGATGCATACTCTGGATGTGTTCCCAACAAGACAGGTAATTTATTGGTGACGAGGATAAGTCTGATTCAGGATAGGGCATTAAAGGTCTACCTATAAGAAAATGACCTGGACTAAGATAAGAAAGGTCATCAGGATCATTTGATATGGACGTGATGGGTCTTGAATTGAGAACTGCTCCAACTTGACATATTTAAGTGTGCAGCTCGTATGTCAAGCAGTTGGCTCCAATGACACGTCTTAGGTGATGTTTCATGGATTTGACTCCGGTCTCCCAGATTCCCCCGAAATGTGTGGAGAGTTGGGTGGAATGAAGTGCCAGTTGACTTCTTCCCTTGCAGCAAATGCTTCCAACGCCTTACTCCCTTCTCTAGACTTCAATAATTGATGCAACTCTCGTAGTTCGTTCTTGGCTCCTACGAAGTTGATATTGTTGTCACTGTATATATTTGCACATTTCCATCGTCTAGCTTTGAATCGTCGTAAGGCGGCGAGAAATGCTTCTGTCGTCAAGTCTCTGACGAGCTCCAAATATATTGCCTTCGTACTAAGGCATACGAGCAATGCGATATAGCATTTAACCTTGACCTTGCTTTTTGTTGAACCATGTTTTATAAAATAAGGTCCGGCATAATCCACTCCAGAATTTATGAACGGTCGAGAAGCTGTCACCCGCGGAATAGGTAGCTGTCCCATAAGTTGTTTGGATGTGCTGGCCCTTTGTTTGAAGCATTGTTGACATTTATGAATAATGGGTCTTACCACACGTCGAATGTTTACAAATCAATATCTTTGCCTTAAAGATGCTATTAAAAGCTGTGAACCCGCATGTAGTATTCTTAAATGTTCTGCTTCTACTATCAGCCGTGTTATGTTTTGCTTCGGTGGAAAAATAACTTGATGCTTATGTTCATAAGACTTAGAAGAGTTATTCAGTCTTCCGCCCACCCTGAGAATGTTTTCAGAATCCAAGAATGGATTCAGATCCTTCAATTTACTCTTCATTGACACCGTGGAAAGAGTATTTAAATCCTTGATTTCCGTAGAGTATTCTTGAAGCTTTGCTTCTTTGATACACGACACCAGTGTGTACCGCAATTCTTCTTTTGTCAATGTACCAGTTCTCTTCTTTGCTCCTCTTCTACAATTGTAAACAAATCTGAGACAATACGAGAGTACCCACTGTAGTCTGTGTAGTGAAGAGAATCTGAGTGTAATATCCTCTTGCTCTGTATTGTTTCTTGCACTGCTTAGTAGAGTTCGTTGTCCTGGCATTGTTGTGAGGCTGATTGCAGGTCACTGCAACCACTGAGATGATCATCCATGTAGAAATCTCTCTCCAGAGCTCTTGAAGCTAATGGAAATCTTCGTGACACTTCTTCAGCCGGCATTTGTAAGCATTGTGTAGCTTGAAATGGTGCTGATGATGTGCCCTCCGTTGTCTTGCTTGATACGTCAAACACCCTTGTTTCTCGTTCTTCTCCCGAGTTCTTGAAAACTGCAAGATGTGGAAGGCAACAACTTGTCTTGTGTTCTTCCTCTTTCCTTGTATCTATTTCTCTCATGTTTCCCAAGTGCTCATAGTCTATCATGAATTTACAGTATTTTTCTTGAAGTAGCTGTTGCCCTTGGAAACGTTGCTCCATCTGTTGCAATCTATTATATGACTCTTGAAAAGATTCTCCTAACTGCTGATGATTTGGATGTCGAGGAAGTCGTACCACAAATCTTCCAATTTGATCACTTGTTGTCGTTGCTGGTAAATGTTTTTCACATTCTTCTTCTTCTTCTTCTACTGTTCTTGTTCTCTCTGGAATATCTTCTAATTCCCAGAAACGCTGTAGTTGTTGTTCTAAGTTGTTCCTGTTACAAGTAAGAAGTGATGTTACTGCTGTAGTCGAAATAACTCTGCTGTCGTAGCTTGAATCCTATCAGATAATATCCACCCTAGTTTTGTGATGTGCATGGATAGCGAGTTGTTTACGTCCACCCATGCTTCTGGTCGCAATATTCGGAAGAATAGTTCAGCTCCTATCAGTAGATCAATCTTCCCTGGTCTGTTGCAAGTAGGATCCGCTAGTTTCATTCGAGATGGGATATCTTCCTTCTTGTATTTTGCGTAGACTGCAGGCACCTTCCCCGTGATCTTAGAAATCACTGAGAACTTTGTATCAGCTATGAACTTTCCATCTGTTGATAACTGAGTATACACCGAATGCATAGTTTTCAATGATGTTCCACTTATTCCTTGTATAGAAATTCTTTCCACTAACTTTCGTAATCTCAGTCTCTGTGCCAATTCTTCAGTCATAAAACTGCATTGTGAACCACTATCAAGAACACATCTACATTGTTATATGTCTCCTTGCGCATTCTTCACCATTACGATGGCTGTCGACAACAATACATGTGACCTTACTTCATTGTTGATGCCGTGACATGTCTGTTATGTAGTCACGGAATCCCTTTGTTGTGTCTCTGCTGTCTGGTTTGGATGTAGGAGTGTATGGTGCTTCGCTCCACACTGTTTGCAGGTCCCGGCTCGACAATCCTTCACTAAGTGTTGGCTTCGCAAACAGTTCCAACAGAGTCTGTGCTTGAGAACGCAGTTCTTCTTCTCCTGCATACTGCTACATGAAAAGACTTGACAATTGTACAGAGAATGTGACTGGTTACAATAATAACATATAGGTTGTGTCATTATCAATGCCTTACTCGTTTGCTTTCCTCTATCTAACTTTACTCTGTATTCAGGTATCGAAGTCGTACCCTTTATTGTTTCTAATGCTTGAGATTTATGTTCAAGAAAATTCAATAACTCCTTGAGTGTTGACATGTTTCGATCTGCGCAGCTTAATTCCCATTCGCGCCTACTCTGAGTGTCTATTTCTCCAGAATCAATTGTAACAATAGTACTTCATTTAATGGAACCTCTAAAGATAGCATATTGTCACTCTGTAATGAAATATGGATTAATATTCTGGGGTAACTCGTCTGAAGGTAAAAATGTTTTTATTTTATAAAAGAAAGCTATAAGAATAATGGCTGGTGTGCATAAAAGGACATCATGTAAAAAATTTTTCCGAAATTTAGAAATCTTGACCTTACCTTGTGAATACATTCTTTCCCTAATGATGCTGTATATTACGAACCAAGATAATTTCAGTACTAATCAAGACATTCATCATTTTAATACAAGACAGAAATCAGATCTTCATCTACCCGCTGTTAGTCTAAGCTGTTTTAATAAAGGAGTTCGCTATTCATGTGTAATAGTCTTCAATGCACTGCCTAATTATCTTAAAGATTTGAAGAACCATGAGAAAAGGATTAGAAAAGGATTAACCATATTTCTACATACTCATACCTTCTACACAACTGATGAATTGTTTATGCTTGTGAATTGAATTATTGTACTTAAAACGACATGTACAATTTTATATAGTCCAACTAAAATATGTTTTTATATTGACTTAATCTGTTGTTTAGCATAACTGATGAATTGTATATGCTGTATAGGTTAACTGATGAATTTTTTAAGCTTATAAATTGAATTAATCTACTTCATATGAATTGTACTATTATATATAGCTTAACGAAAATAAGTTTGTAAATTGAACTAATTTGATTGTATATGTTTGTATAGTTTGGCTGATGAATTGTATATGCTTTTAAAATGAATACTAGTCTGTATAGCTCTACTGATGAATTGTATATGCTGTAAATTGAATGGTAGTCTGTATAGCTCAATTGATGAATTGTATATGCTGTAAATTGTATAGAAGTCTGTATAGCTCAACTGATGAATTGTTTATGAGTATCAATTTAATTAATCTACTTGATATTAATTGCAAAAATTTGTATAGCTTAATGAAAGTATGCTTGTAAATTGAATTAATCTGCTTACTTTGTATTGTTTATGCTTGTATAGTTTTGGCCGATGAATTGTATATGCTTTAAATTGAATAGTAATCTGTATAGCTCTATTGATAAATTGTTTGTGTTTGTAATTTGAAGTAGTTTGCACGATATGTATTATCAATTTCTATATATCACAACTGATTGAATTGTTTATGCCTTAAATTTAATTAATTTACTTGTTTAGTATTATACATATAGCTCAACTGATGAATGATCGTTTGCGTTTGTAAATTTAATAATCTGATTGGCTATGTATTGTACATTTTTAGTAGAGCCATCGATGTAACTCAGTCAGCAGACTCGCTGGGCTGCTGATCCAAAGCTGCGTTCGGGCTTGAGTTGGATGCCCTTTGTTCTCATTGAATGGTTTCTTCCGAGGTTTTCCCCAGCCGTGGGACTGAAGCCGGGTGGTCTTTGGCAAGTCCTCCGTATCACTTCATTTCACCCCTTTGATTTGATTACCTGCTTGGGTTTTTCCGAGGTTTTCCCCAACCAAAGGGCAAATTCCGGGTAATCTTTTGGCGAATCATCGCACCTTATCTCATCATTGTAGAAAATTACTACATTGTAAAACTGTAAAAATTGTAAAATATTGTAAAAATTTGTAAATGTTGTAATTGTAATATTGTAAAATTTTGACTTGTTCCACATCTTAAAGTTTCATTGCTCATGTATGATCTATGGAATATAAGGAATGAATGAATGAATGAATGAATGAATGAATGAATGAATGAATGAATGATAGCTGCATTAGGAATTATCTCCCGCACAGCATTATGTTCGCCTACTCGAACTCCGATGAATGGATTCACAACGACGTCTGCTTGTCGTACAGACGTCTGCTTGTCTGCTTGTCCTGGAGTTGGAATGTACACCAGAGGCATCACATTTTGTCGAAATATTCTATGGACAGCCTTGTAAACAATTAAGCAAATAATATTGTGATGTCACAGTTTTGAAAGTGCAATATTGCTGGCTCCATGCAATGTTAGATTTTTCCGTTGTTGTGAATATACGATGTTCCTCATCCTATATACCAGAGTCAAAAATAAGAAATCTTTCGCGATTTTATGTGATTTGGTATTCTTCTAGTAGGCTTACATCATCTCCTACCAAACTTACGAGATTTCGAGACCTTGCAGTATTCTGCCATCTGTTGATTTGAATCCGTAAACTGTTCCTCACAGGCAAGATAAGTAATATTTCATTATCCTCAACTTTTCCTACCACCGTGAGCATTATATGTGAGGTTGGCCCATGCACACTCTCTTGTGTCCTTCTCTTAGGTTATCTCACATTTCTAACGTCCCCGTCCACGCTGGATGTATGTTAGTAGTCATCATACCGTTCTTGTACACTATGATGTTATTTACTGCTGTCAAAAAAATGGTCGCACTCGTGAACAGCGAATATTTCCTAAGTCCACTTCGGATCACGGTGATGTTACAGGAGCTCGCGCTTGTAGAAGAAGTTTCGGAACTATGGAGACTTTCGATATTTGCGTCTCCTAGAGTAGCGGTAGAGTCCTTGCTTAATGATTCGAAGGTTGTGAGGTCGATCCTTGTTTAGGTTGTTATTTTATTTTGTTATCCTTCTTTAGCGATATAAATAATATTCAAACTATAATTTATATTTTTAGCGATTTTCAGCGATATAAATAATATTCAAGTTATCATTCATATTTTGTTTTCGTTCTTTAGCGTTATCAATAATATTCCGTTTATTTATATATTCTGTTATTGTTCTTTCGTGATATAAATAATCTGTATTTTACATGGGAAATGCGTGTTATTATTCGGTTGAGAAGCTTTTATCATCTAGTCAGCTGTCAAAAAATCTGAAAGTTAGAATTTATAAAACAGTTATATTACCGGTTGTTGTGTATGGTTGTGAAACTTGGACTCTCACTCTAAGAGAGGAACATAGGTTAAGGGTGTTTGAGAATAAGGTGCTTAGGAAAATATTTGGGACTAAGAGGGATGAAGTTACAGGAGAATGGAGAAAGTTACACAACGCAGAACTTCACGCATTGTATTCTTCACCTGACATAATTAGGAACATTAAATCCAGACGTTTGTGATGGGCAGGGCATGTAGCACGTATGGGCGAATCCAGAAATGCATATAGAGTGTTAGTTGGGAGACCGGAGGGAAAAATACCTTTGGGGAGCCCGAGACGTAGATGGGAGGATAATATTAAAATGGATTTGAGGGAGGTTGGATATGATGATAGGGACTGGATTAATCTAGCACAGGATAGGGACCGATGGCGGGTTTATGTGAGGGCGGCAATGAACCTTCGGGTTCCTTAAAAGCCATTTGTAAGTAAGTAAGTAATTATTATAATATAATTAAACATTTTCTTTGTAAAATAGGTTGGTATAGCGCTGGCCTTCTATGCTCAAGGTTGCGGGTTCGATTTCGGTCCAGGTCGATGGCAATTACGCCTGCTTAAATGTGACATGCTTATGTCAGTAGATTTACTAGCATGTAAAAGAACTCCTGCGGAACATAATTCCGGCACACGGGCCACGCTTATATAACCTCTGTAGTTGCGAGCGCCGTTAAATAAAACATAATAAATAAATTGTAAAATAGCATATTTTATTTAAATAATTAATTATAGATTATATAATATCTTATAATAGTTAAACAAACCGATATTTATCATTTATGATCTGTTATTCTTTAGTGGTGCTGTATAAATAGTATTCAAGTTATTTATATTCTGTTATCGTTCTTTAGCGACATAACATAAATTTAACATAAGGTTTGGAACAGTACAGTTACATAACACTGGTGTTAGCGTTTTCTTTTTATATTATTACATTATACTATCTTCGAACACAATAAAATGAAAAGGAATGACGAGGAATTAAACCTGAGACGTTGACATCTAAATTCCGACGTTCTTCCGACTGAACTGCGAGGGCACTAGTAAAGAAACATTTGCGGAAAAATTGGCACAATCCCCCTCCAAGATTTTCTGATGATTTATAGAAGTTCGTCCAGGATGCGGGGGGCAAAGGATAATTGAGATTTCCCGGTATCTGATCGGGTCAAAATTGCTGATAGAACTAATATTTAACACTTGCGGTGAATTTCGGTGAAGTCCGAAGGGCCCAATTGTCAATTCCACCCTCCTCACCTCCACGGTTGGGCCCCTGGGATCTATTAAGAGTCGAAAGAGAGACAGTGGTGTGCGGAAAGCAACGGGAAGTTAACGCATTTATCCTTCCCAAGAAAAACTGCAAACATGAGCAAAGGAAGCTTTTAACAGAAAAAGGACCATCTTCTGCGGACCTCTGGGAAAAGAACTAAAGAAGAGGCTAGTGAAGTGTTTTGTGTGGAGTGCGGTACTGTATGGAGAAAAAACATGGACATTACGATGAAATGAAGAGAAACGAATAGAAGCATTTGAAATGTGAATGTGGAGAAAAATGGAACGTGTGAAGTGAACAGACAGAATAAGAAATGAAGTTGTGTTGGAAAAAGTGGATGAAGAAAGAATGATGGTGAAACTGATTAGAAAGAGAAAAAGGAATTGTTTAGGACACTGGTTGAGAAGAAACTGCCTACTGAAGGATGCACTGGAAGGAATGATGAACGGGAGAAGAGTTCGGGGTAGAAGAAAATATCAAATAATAGACGACATTAAGATATCAGGGAACGTAGTTCAACAACATGTAACATCGCCTGTCTCGAATTTTAGCGAAGATACACGCAGGGAACTTTGCTTCTAGAGAGCGGCCACTTTTTCTTTTGACAACTCTGCATATCGTTACACTTTCCATACAACCGATAAACCATTCAAATAAAGTACGACTTAAAAATTCAGATCAGATATACTAGGCCTACTTATTTGGTAAATGCGAGTTCAGACAAATACTATATCGCATTTCATTACAATTCAATATTATTTACTTATTTATTTACTTATTTATTTGTTTATTTATTTATTTAATCAGGCGTAATTAATTTCATAATGCTCTTTTCTATCATACCAGATAACACAAACAAATACTATATATATAGTAGTAGTGACAAAAATAATTCAAATTACTGTATACGAAAGTTCAATAGAGAATCAAAGAACACTTGAGCACTTATTGATTTAATACAAGGGAAGTGAAAAGAGAAAAAGAGAAAAAATCGTAACAGCAATGTTAATTATAATAATAACGGTAATAATGATGATAATAATAACAATAATAATAAAACAAATATATCACATATTAAGGGTAGGACTCATAATATGACTTACAGGATACCGGTGGTTATAATATTGGACTATTTATTATGGCTTAAGCTGAAGTTGCGCAACTCGATAGGCGCAAGCAATTCCATGCACTATAGTGTAATTATTCAATTTACATTTTAATATTTATCTTGTCAGAGAGTCTCTGACATATTCAGGGACAGAATACCAGAGCTGTAGAATCGAAAGGCTGAAAGATAATTATTTTTATATAGTTACCTCTACTGAAATATTTAGTATTAAATATTTATTTCAATAATTTTTGGTTCAATATCAAAACTTCTCTCTGAACTTGGTTTCGGAATTGAAGAATCTGTTAGTGGTTTTAAGAAATATTGTATGTTTATGAAATTTAGATAAAATAAGTTAACTCCTGTAGTAGAAAATTCGAATACACATTCATAAATGTACAAAGTATTATATTCGGTTTATGGAACTTAATGCAGGTTCATTAAAAATTCCCTTCAGGTGGCAGTATATCCGGCGTTTTTCTGAGGATAATAGAGCTTGAGACTTTTTCTATTATAAATTTTGAGAGGGATAATTTGCCTAGTTGAAGTGACAACATGTGCTTTCTTAAGACATTTTGCTCTCGTTTTTTATATTAAAATATATACTAGTCTCTTTGAAAATAATGTCTATACTCGTGCATGCTTTAATACTTCCCGGTCCTATTATGTTCGAATGGATATTGTACTGCAAGTACATATTTTTTATTTATATTAGAAAGATGTATGTTGCCTGGTGAAATACCTGCATGCAAGGAAAGGTTTAGGAACTTTTAAAGGGAAAAAATAAACTCGACTGCTTTAGCGGCGTTAACGGAGCTTAATAGCATTTTAACTCTCTTAAATATTGTTTAAAAATGAGTTCAATATCACAGAATTCCATTATACGCAAAAAAGAAATCATAGTGTTGTAACTTTGCTTTGACTCCTGGTGTTTAAGGTTGTAAATTTTAATCGCACAGCAATAAATTTAGGATGAGGGACAGAAATTGGCAAGGAGGGTGTCATGAACTACCAAATTCATACACTTTCTTTCCCAAAACATGAATAAACGCTTGCCTATCACAAACAAGTATATATGAAATTTTATTACAATGAGTAAAATTGCAATAATAACACATTAATTTTTTACTAGAAAAATAATCGCAAATATATTGAGCATTCCTATTACCGGTACATGTTGGTGTATAACTTATGACTTTATATATGGTCCTACAACAAAACTAATCAGTCTCGAATATTTTAGACACTCGAGGAGTCTTTTCTTTTGTATAGCTTGTTGTTAATTCTTATGTAGGCAGCATTTGTAAATCAGACTACTACGAAGTATAAAGATTAAACAAAGATCTTGGAGGGTTAGCGGATTTACAACTGTTCCCTACAGAAAAATTAATAACATGGCATTCATAAGAAGACTCTCTTCGAATGTATAAAATATTCGAGACTGATTATTTTTGCTGTAGGACCATATATAAAGTGCATAAGTTCTATGCTCACATTTCGACCTATACACATACTTATATATATAACCTATTTAATGCATAATAACTATGCTATCATCTCTCTTTCCTGGATAAAAGTAGAAGCAGTCAGAGAATTTGGAAGCATTTTGAACAAAAGATAGTAATATAGTTACTCTTATAATATAAATAATATCAGAGAAATC
Organism: Periplaneta americana; assembly: GCF_040183065.1. Lineage (NCBI taxonomy): Eukaryota > Metazoa > Arthropoda > Insecta > Blattodea > Blattidae > Periplaneta > Periplaneta americana. The sequence goes on from NC_091124.1 coordinate 103,987,262, forward strand.
CAAAATTATATGCATATTACAAGTATATTTTAACTCGATTATGTTCCAACTTCATTTCCGTGGTAAACTACCTTATATTAAATATTACCAGGTAATTCTCAATAAATCTGAACTGGATTGTTCAGGAATGGAAAGTCGAATTATTTATTTTCATTTAATGTAAGTATTTGTTTTATTCTTGCACAAAAATATGCTGACTATCCAATGCAACTGATACGTTACTTAATAATACCAAAAGGGAAGGAGAAATAGATTTCTATAAGTAGCAATGGTGGAAATTGAATTAATTGTATTCTTGTCATAAGAATACACGAAGATGAATATCATGGAAATAAGTCTTGGACAGGTATTGAGTCCAAGTATGAAGTAAAATATATGTTCTGTTTTTTTAAACATTTTCCCATTTTTATTATGTATCCTGAGTAAATAACAAGGAAGTGTATTTTCTGCAGCGAACAGTTGCCTGACCCGCTGTTTTGTTCGCTATCAGCCCGGGTCGCGGTCTTTGTTTGTTTAGAGCTGCAGCAGAAGCCCGCGTGAGGTACTGTATGTTTTGCATGACGTATCGCCGCCACTATCTGTTCGTGCCAGGAATATTGTCATGTAAACCTGTACAGTCAGGCAAAATTTTAAACGACAGGTTATAGGATCCAAATTTTAATGAATTCGTGATTTAAACCAATTTGCGTACGATGTGTTTTCTAGTTGATTTCTCAAATATCTGCTCTGTTCCAGACAACATTTAATTATATGTTTATGAATACGGAAGTAATCATATCTTCAAACTACTGACTTCTACTGTGAAACTGGCCCTTATTGTTCGATGATAATTGAGAAACTAGCAAAGTACCTTCATTTCTGTAAGACCGTTTTTATACACTGTGATGGCTGTTTCAAATTGCCCGCGACTTTCCCCAGATGATGATGCTGAACAAGCTGACATACATTACCATTCAGTGAATCGGTAAAAAACTTAGGTATACGTATGGATAAAAATCTATATTGGAGTCGCCCTCGGTAGCGTAATTGGTATAGCGCTTGCCTTCTATGGTCGAGGTTGCGGTTTCGATCTCGGCGGAGGTCGATGGCATTTAAGTGTGTTTAAATACGACAGTCTCATGTCAGTAGGTTTACTGGCATGTAAAACAACTACTGCGGAACAAAATTCCGGCACACCGGCGACGCTAATATAACCTCTGGAGTTGCGAGCGTCGTTAAATAAACCATTTTTTTTTAATTTTTTTTCTACATTGGAACATTCTACTTGCAGGAACATGTAAAGAGATATTCTCACTGATTCACTCGTTCAGACAGGTAAAGAACTTTCTATCCTTTACCCTGAAAAAGATTTTACTGTAAACATTCGTGATACCCTGCTTCGATTATTGTGATATTCTGTTTATTGACCTACGGCACAGAGATTACAACGTGTTCATAACATGTGCGTCCGATTCTTCTGCAATATTCGCTGAGCTTATCATGTAACACATCTTGAATTTTTATCCTACCTTCGTCTAGAACAGTGGTCGTCAGCACTCGCTGAAATGGGTTACAGGCAAAGCAGTGCATAGCAACATGCACCCTCGTGCAGGAGGAAGCAAACCCGCCAGCAGCCATGAATGCACGCTGGTGCTGTAAGCGACTTGCGGGTAAGAGATGCTAGCCCTAGATTGCAGTGTCTGATGAACGCTGGTCTAGAAGATCATAGAAAAATCCACGATCTTTCCCTTCTCTTTCATATATTGTATTTCCCCACGCCTGTCTATCTCGCATCCCATTTTAAAGATTGATCCAACCACCATAATCTAGATCAGTGATCAGCAAACCGTGCTCTTTATGCAAGAACGCTCTCCGCTGCAACCGGGCAGTTTGCAAGAGCGGATCCAAAGACATTCGAGGGATAGATAGGATAATGTGGCTAACAAGTAAACATCTCCAGTTTGCCTGTGCGTTTTCAGAATGAAACATATACTGACACATAGGCGTAGTATGTATTGGTAGAGTTTATTGATATACATTTCAACTGCTAATGGTCATGGAAAATGGAGATATAATTTCGCACAACTATGAACTTCAAAGACATCAATATAATTATATGAACGTACTTCTGATTTATCAGTCTTAATGGACAAAAATGCGGCAGTGGACAAAGTGCAAGCCACTAGGATTCATAAAGGGATCAAAATATAACCTTGTAGTGTGCCATGAGCACCTGTTATAGAAAGAACCTTCTCAAAAAGCATACTGCTTCGGCACTTCAAACCATTCAGTGGAATCATTAATGTACCTATATCTAATCACGTCTTTGAATCGCAGTGACTGTAATTAATTGCAGAACACTATGAATGAATGAATAAATGAATGAATGAATGAATGAATGAATGAATGTGTGAATGGTTGTAGAAATAAGACAATAGCATGGAATCTAAAGTTACATAATATATAGAAGACGTGTTTTAATGAATTGAGAAACAGTTAAGGCATGCAATTACTAATCTTTGTTGCAGGTATTCAAGTATAGCCTATAGGCCTAAGGTATAATTTTAAGTGTCTCACATGATATACACACTCCCATTACGTGGAGTATACTCGTAATCAATAATATTCCATCGACTGTTAAAAATGCTGTTCATAAGTTTTCATAGAGTTTTTCTACAACCAAATGTTCAATACAATATGAATTATGGAAATTTCGCATGTGCTTTTTCTATCAAAGAGCTAGGTTTAATCCTTACACATAATTTGAATTATGAAAACCAAATTATGAGATCATAGACGAAGTACCTACTGTATGGAAAACCAGGGTTTATTTTTCGTAATTCAAGAAATATTTTAAGGATGGACATGTTTTAAAATTAATTTATAATAGTTTAATACATAAAAAATTTAAATTATGTTATCACCTTTATATAAATAATTGTTAATTACCATGTATAGAAACAAATTCAGAAGTGTTTCCTTCGAAAATAAATATGGCAATAATTAATAACAATTCTTACTCGTACAATGCATTATGATAGGAATTTCATTATGTAGGCCTAACTTCAATAAGTTTTGGTAGAATATTGTTGGCGCAACTATTATTCTTATATAAAATTGTTAATAGTATAATTATTGTGAGTAAGGAACTATGACATCTTATTTTAATGCAGTGAAAAGAAATAGAAGAAATATACAATTACTGCATACTCCCATTTTAAATATAAAATGTCGGTACTGAAATGCTCACTTTTAATACAAATGTTTAACTTATTTTTAATTCCCTATCTCTTAAACATGCCCTTCCGGATTTTGGCTTATCATTACAACATAGCCTACTCTGTACAAAATAGTTTTATGAACTCTTGTGCACGCCATTTGCTTAAAATTTGTACTAAAATTGAGATTTTACATATTTATAATATTTTTCTTTATTTTCAGACTTAATGAGTTTATGTATTTTGTTTTACATTATACAGCACAATTAGCCATAGTGAGATTTATTTATGTTGTTTGGCAAAATAAATAAATATAATTTTACAGTGCTCAATCTGTTAAAATAATCTTCATAGGGGTTGCATTCATTCACTTAATGCGTTAGCCTGATTGTATGGTACACGAAAGCTACTACAAATACAAGGCTTTTAAAGTCAATTGCAAAAGGTTTAAAATCAAACGAATGATCATTCAGACTCTCAAGTATGCCAATTTCTGCACTATGCCTGACAATATGTGGACTATAAATCTATAATATTGCTATGTCTCTCCTTCAAACCGGCTTCAAATTATCCCATGATAAGTGTATCCTTTTATCCCTCCAATATCTTTGGAATCGTGCACACGGCTCGCTTGTTTGCTCGCGGGCGTCCTTACTGCCTCGAACCTGAGTTGACGACGACAGATCTAGACACATGATCACAGCACTCCTCAACATTATCCATTCCGTCCCATCGAACGTCCTTATACTCATCATCTTTCAACGTAACTGTTTCTCGACTTTGAAATTCACTTATGTGAGAGACTGTGAGACATCATATGAATTTAAGAATAGACCAAGGAAGTATGCCTATTATTTAAATAATTCTCATTAGCAATAGCAGTTGTTTTAATTTTTATGTTTCCGATATTCTTATTGAAACAAGTTCGATTAATTAAAATGTGTCTCAGTAAAACGTACAGCAGAGTCCGTATGGGTCAGATTCTATCAGATGCTTTTCCAATTCACTGCGGGATAAAGCAAGGAGATGCACTATCACCTTTACTTTTTAACTTCGCTCCAGAATATGCTATTAGCAAAGTTCAGGATAACAGACAAAGTTTGGAATTGAACGGGTTAATCAGCTTCTTGTTTATGCGAATGACGTGAATATGTATGTATGTATTTATTAACAATGCAATTGGGTATACACCCGGTGGCAGTGATATATAATATACAATAATTAAAATTACATGAAATAAAATAAAATAAACCTAAATGAAATAAAATAAAATAAACGTAAATCTATAAATAATAGAAGTAATAAACCTAGGACTATAATTAAAAACAATTCTATAATAACGTCTACGATAAGCAAAAGTAAATCTAACTTGTAAATACTTCTATTTCACCCAACTATTACGAATTTAAATAATTACATACCACCTTAATTAATTACATACCAACTTAATTACATATAATCTTAATATGTTAGGAGAAAATTCACACACATTAGGGAAAACACGAAAATTTCACTTGAAGCAAGTAAAGCGGTAGGTTTGGAAGTAAATCCCGAAAAGACAAAGTATATGATTATGTCTCGTGACCAGAATATTGTACGAAATGGAAATATAAAACTTTGGAGAAGAGGTGGAAAAATCCAAATATCTCGGAGCAACAGTAACTAATATAAATGACACTCGGGAGGAAATTAAACGCGTAATAAATATGGGAAATGCCTGTTATTATTCGGTTGAGAAGCTTTTTATCATCCAGTCTGCTGTCGAAAAATCTGAATGTTAGAATTTATAAAACAGTTATATTACCGGTTCTTCTATATGGTTGTGAAACTTTGACTCTCACTTTGAGAGAGGAACAGAGATTAAGGGTGTTTAAGAATAAAGTTCTTAGGAAAATATTTGGGGCTAAGAGGGATAAAGTTACAGAAGAATGGAGAAAGTTACACAACGCAGAACTGCACGCATTGTATTCTTCACCGACATAATTAGAAACATTAAATCCAGACTTTTGTGATGGGCAGGGCATGCAGCATGTATGAGCGAATCCAGAAATGCATATAGGGTTAGTTGGGAGACCTTTGGGGAGACCAAGACCTAGATGGGAGGATAATATTATAATGGATTTGAGGGAGGTGGGATATGATGATAGAGACTGGATTAATCTTGCACAGAATAGGGACAGATGGCGAGTTCATGTGAGGGCGGCAATGAACCTTCGGGTCCCTTAAAAGGCATTTGTAAGTAAGTAAGTATGCATAGTACGGTATAAATACTTGAATTATTTCATTATTATTGTCATTATTATTATTATTATTATTATTATTGCTAAACTATTTACTACCATTGTTAATATTATTGTTTCACCAATGCTACTTATCTAACTTTTATTACTATTTTTATTTATTATTAACACTAATCTGAAGTCTGGCTAGTAGGGATAGGACAATCCATCATTAAAAGGTCGAAGTTGGAGTTGCTATAGACAAATGTTTTTGAATAATACTACGTGACCGTGCCCTTGACGTACACGTTGTATGACAAAATAAGGTTCAGTTGCTTCAAGAGAACGTCATATTTAAAATGCTGTATAGTTTTGTGTTTTATTTTTTACTTTCACTGTATTATGAAACCCACTCATATAATTAACAAATTACTGAACCTGATAAATGTAACACAGTGATGTCAACACGTGTGCAAGCGTGCCTCTCCGCCTGTATGCGCTCTTGAGAGCACATAGGCCACGTAGGTACAAGTCACTGGTGAACACAAGGTTTGTACATTACACATTGACGAAGAATTCGTTCAATAAGTTCCAGGCTGACTGGACTCTTGACTCTTATGTAAGTCAAAGATAAGGTGATGCTCTTTGTTTGGTGTGTGATAATTATTTAGTTACAAAGAGAAGCAGTATCAAACGTCTGAAGTTATTAGTCTATCTACAGAATGATGTATTCAAAGTTTGTTGTTTTTATTGACATTAAATTGTAGTAAATATATGCGTACATGTATTGTAGAGCTTCTTTCTGTGCACAAATAATAGAGTATGTTGCTAATAACGCAGACTCGTTACATGTCAGTTACGAGTTGCAGGTCCAAAATTTACGGAATTCGACTTTTTATCTAACATGTTGTGTTTTGCATAGACTAGTATTCCTTAAAAAGGAATATCCCAAGTTCGAGTCTAAGCCTGTGTTTTTTAATTATACAAGAATTTCATTTCGATAGGTATTCTTATATTGCAATCCTATATAATTTCTTTGTTGTCCTGAAAAAATTTACTTCAATGGTCTTGAGATCTTTGCCAATGCAGGTCTTCCTTTACAAAATATTGACTTTATCAATAATGCACCTGCAAAGACACACTATGATCGTAAAGTTCTTTCCACATTTTACAAAGCTTTAAATCCTGATATGTATTCGGGGGTACGAAGATTTGCGGCGCAATTTATTTCTGTATTTGTCAGTATCTACATATGTGAGCAATTTTTTCATTGTAAAACTCACAAACCGAAGACTAAGGTCAGAATTATCAGATGATAATATGCGGAGTATGCCACATCTTGCTGCAGACATTTCGTTCAATGTAATTAAGAAGACTGGTGTCGGCAAAATGCAGAAAGTGCACTTCTGAATTAGACGAAAAGTCAGGAATTTAAATTTTTTTCTAGAATTGTGATGTTGATATAATAAGTAATGATTATATAATAGTTACATAGCAATTAATTAGATAGGTCTCATTATTTAAAACTATTTAAGTGGAAGAGAATATATTATGCTTAATATTTGTTGTAGTCTATTATTATTTCATTTTACCACATGCAGGATGTCCTATGATTTATTTCCCTTTTATGTTAGTTTAAAACAGAAAAGCAACGTTTATGTACTAATTGCATTGGTAAGTAACTATATAAAAATTAATTATATTCTAGTTGTTATCTGAAACTGTATAAGTTGAGGAGGGTCTATGTATATTATTAAATTGTACTTCTTTATAATTAATGACATCTATTAGAGAGGAACATGCTGCAAAGCATGCCTTGATTTCCTGTTGTTTTGTATGAATGTAACGAATTATCTATTTCTTATAAGCAGTTTAATTCATCTCGCATTGGTAGGCCAATAGAACTTTCATTTTGCTCATATTTTCTTGTTCACCACTACTACCTGCAGAATAGATTCATTGCACTCAGTCCCTGATAGCACGTAGAGTCGTGTACGTGCTTCTGACCTTGACATCACTGATATAATATGTAAATAGCAATTTTTACAATTTATGATGCTGCGTTGCAATACATAAAAAAATCTTCCTCAAATTAATAAAGTAGGAGGACTTTCGATTGTCTGTTAGCATTGTCTTGAACGTGGAAAAATTTATTTCCATGTCTGTCGATACGGGAGGAGCATAATTGAAATAATCAGCGTCACTTGGTTTTGCATCAACTAAGTAATCTGTTCTAGTGTGAACAAATTGTGCATAGAGTACTATATTCAGGATTTTTACGTAACATATCTTCAATTTTTTAAACACTATTATTCATCTATTGTCATTTACATTTTTAAGATTATTCATAATGCTCTCCATGACTGATATTTGGTGAATTAATATGAAACCAGACTTTTCCAGAGCTGCGATGGACGCGGGTAGAAAACCAAACTTAGAATCAATATATGTCAGCTCCTCCATAATGCACTGTTCATTGAAAAGAGATTTGGATTGTTTCATTGCAACCGAATCATCAACAAAAGAATGTATGAGTTTCTTGACTTAATCAAAATTCCTGGAATAATAAGTGCAGGCTTCCAAACAGGATCCCCATCGAGTAAGATTAGGGGCTGGAGGGAGGGGAATATTCGGGCAATATATTTTTTTTAATTCATGGACACGGGCAGGACCTTCCAAAAATCTCCTTAACATATGCAATAGTGTTCCACCATACATTGAACACGTCTTAAATAAAGTGCTCTGCTCCGGTAACTTTATTTGTGTTTACATTTTTATTGAAATTACTTTTTTAGTATTAAGCTTATTCTATGGTTCTTGTATCTAAAATTGTTAATTCTAAACACTTTTATCATTAACTACTTCCAATTCATCTAATAATAACTTATTACTTAATTATTCATCACTTGAGAAATTGTGTGCCTGTCTATAGCAAATTTCTAATCAATAAATATTAATTTAAAGTATTCTACTAAAATTTGTGATAAATTTCACTTCATAATACTTTAAGCATTTTTCAATTAGAATTGCTTCATAATGAATATTTCAGTAAAAATGAAACAGTATAATATCTTGCAACGTCTTAATAAATCGTTGTGCACAATATTTTTGATAAGGTCCACAAACTTCTAGGTAGAAATAACGTGAAATCAGACCTGTAATGGACATGGATGATCACGCAACTCTGAACATCAACGTCTTGCACAAAATGGCTCTCTGCAGAACTGGAGTCTGATTTGTCGCTCTCCTGTTTGCCATTTTGTAGTCCTGTTTACATTATGTATTGAGTTGGGAGGCAGCTACATGGCTTGACCCGCCCGCTAAATGAGAATGGATGTCAGCATCGGCGTTGCAGCCTCCAGGAGCCAATACCATCGATCATAGCGGATATTCAAAGGAACACTTCAACGGTCCTCTTATAAATAACAATAACAAACTAATTGGTCAGTGAAATCTGCCAAATAGAACTAGTACATTTTTTAAAAGAGCACAATTAATCCTGCATGGTTGTATAAAATGAGAAAAGCGATGGAAAGAGCATTCTGATACATGTCAAAACTCTAAGTAAAATCATGTAACATGCAGAATTTTATTCTCAACTACAGCCTTAAAAATGATTACGTGTGAATAATTTCAGCAACAATCACTTTTGTCAATAATCTATTAAATATCTGCACATTCGACGCAGAGATTCTTTTCTGTTAAATATTTTAATTGATTAGTCAGTACAGTGCAAATTCTCACAGACATTGAGATCCAGCTAAGCAGCCATCACGTATAACAGCTACATGTGTCACTTTCATTACTTATATTTCATACTTGGACTTGCCGTATTTTGACTATTCAGAACAATATACAAAATACATAGTGCTTATGTTTGTACCTACTATGATATTTATTTAATACATAATTTTGTTGTATTTTAGTGATTTCATCGTACTTACCTGCCCTAAAAATGTATAGCCTATCGTATAAACACTCACATACAGAGTTCTCTTATCCCGCTCACTGAGTTCTTGCACAGTAAAAATTTTGTATGGATGAAAGTGGAGGTCCATATGCAAAATTCTGCGTACAGAACGATCAGAAATCCCTACAGCACTTGTCTGTTTCACTGCCGAACGTCTAGGACTACGAAGAACAGCGTGACGCACTCGTTCAACATTCTCCGGGGTTCGAACAGTACGCTGTTTCCCTGGTGGTTTCTTCTTTGTGGCACAAGCCGTTTCCCGAAAGTTCCTCACCCACAAAAAGATGGTTTTGCTGCTTGGAACACTGTCATTTTGATGAATGTCAAAATGCTGGCGAAATGCGCGCTGAGTCACAATAACTGAACTGTTGCTTTTAAAAAATGTCTCCACTACAAAAGCTCGATGTTGTACCGACCAGCGCTCCATTCTGACTGCAATGGTGAAAACATGTGGTCAAGGTCAGTCACTGCTGCCACTGTCCCGTCCCGCCTTCTCTCTCTCGCAGTCACCCCACTCCTCACTCCCCACTCCATGCTCTTATGCGCAATCCTTTGAAACTATTGTTATTTCTATTGTTGAGGCTCAATCAATGTATTGACAGTAAATACTTTGAGTTAAACTGTAATTCTAAAATAAAATATTGAATATAAACTATTCCGTGTAGTTCTTATTTCAATTTAAAAACCGTCAGGTTTCTCTGATGGACCCTGTATTACAACATTTATTCGAATGTTATTTATCTCTTGGGTTGCATTGAAGGGCCGTATGTGGCCCGTGGGCCGTTGTTTGCTTCCTCCTAACCTAAAACATAACTATTAGAGGAAGCTCTACCATAGTTGTTCTTTTGTAAGTTTATACGGCGGAAGATAGAACTACTTTACTATGTATACTCTCAATTGCTCGTTGTCTGCATTGCGTGAATAAGCCAAATTGCAAAACCCAACCTCACTTCCGATGACGCACATTTCTCGGTAATGAACATTTCAGATTAATGTACTGCACAAGTAAGAATTGCTTTCATTGGCAGAATATTGTCTTGCGAATGATGGAAAAAGCCACAGGTATTATCCTTTGATTTGTCTCCAGCGATGAGTTCTTTTAATGTCTTAATAAATTCTATTTTTCTGCAATATATCCTACATCAACAATGGCTGCACATTATACAATTTTCAGCACCGTATTTACATCTTGACTGATTTTTACACTTCGATAGTAGGTACAGTGCGAGTTGGACACATTGTAGAAAATAATTCATATTATTATTATTAGCAGATCAGGAAGAAGCATGTGGCAAACATCGTGGCTATTGTACTTCCAAAAATCACTCTCCGAGACCCCTATCACCAGACCTAGGAACTTCGTACCGATCGCTATCGCCCTATACAGGGTATGACCAGCCAGGTGCGACGTCATCAACGCATCAAAACACAGCTACTCATACAAATAGAATGGTACAGTGGAAAGGAAGACAAACTCGTCGTCAAGCCAATATTCTCGTTTCAGGAAAGAAAAGACCTATGAGACATCTAAATGTAGGGGAGACCCAGGCAAAACGAATAACATGGGCAAAGAGAATAATGCATATTTCTTATAAACGCCAACAGTTAGCGCTTTCTGCTATGTTGGGGAAGAATCCCTACCAGATTTTGCTGCTGGAACTGACTTTTCGTCATTCTAGCTAGTGAGAGAAGAAGTCAGCGTGTGTTTGAAGAAAAATGACTGTTTTCTTAAAATATTTCAAGGTAAGAGAAACAAATGTACAACACACAATACTGCAGAAATTTTTGTTATGTGATAGTAATATATAGGCGATACGATTACTTCTAAAGTGCCGTACTTACGAAGAAGATTATTGACGTTTATGTTTGTATAACTTTAAATGAAAAGCGAAATGGCGTCTGCGGGCAAAGTGAATAGGGCAAAGTGGATAACTTATCCGTTTTGCCCTGCCACCTTTATTTGACTATATAAGTGTTGGCTGTATTTTTGTATGTATTTGTCTATTGTAATAAAGCGTGTTAGATCATTTTACATAGTGAAGGCATTAAGTCCCACTAATTAAATTATAAATCAGTAACACTGATTTTAATATTTACTTAAAAAGGTGGTAATATATTTTCAGGTGGTTTAATTTTTCAAGAGGAAGACGGAACAAGCCAAATGGTCTGAAGAAGCGATGAAGAAAGCACTTGAAGAAATAAAATCTTCCAATCATTGCTTCTGCTATGTGGCCATATAATCATAACATGTTTGTTGATGAAAATTTTGCTCCAGATCAACTTATAGATCGCCCACTTGAGATAGAAATCAGCGAAACGACAGCTGGCTCAGATGTAACCAATTCTGCGGTGCCAGCTTCTTCAGCGGCTGAAGAAACAGTTAATGCTCACTCAGAAACAACCACCTCTATGATGTCGTTATCTTCAGAGATTGAAGGAATATTCAATACATCAATTACTCTCAGATTTTGAGTTCCGTTTACACCAAAACCCTCAACATTGTCAGCAAGAGAATCCAAGTCAGTTCTTTTGATTTAGACCAGTGCCAGAAGTGGATGTTCGAAAGATACGAATTCAACGAAGAAAATGTCAGCGCTCTGAAGCTCTTACATCTATACCGATCAAAAACGTTGAAAGAGAAGTAACTTATGGGCAGGAGCAAAAGCAGAAGATATCCAAGTCTTCAGTGCTAGTGAAACGTCGACTTGTTGAAATTTGTATTTTGTACTAATCTAACGTGCTGTAATGGGCTGTAAATAACATATCCTATCGTCTAATTTAACTCATTAACATCGTGTTTATGTGTTGATTTAATTTTATTAGCAGTGAATAAAAATTAAATAGAAATGTGAAAATGTTATAGGGATATTCACTTTGCCTGAGTTAATTATTCGCTTAACTATATTTTCTTTCTCAAATCATATCACTGTCCGTAGGTACGAGAAACGAATTGCTGGTTTTTATATATGTGGACAACATGTGTCACAACTAATGCCATGCAGGTTTTATTTCAGGAGCACCAAAATATAGCGTGTGACATTGTTTTTTCTTAGCTTATCCGCTTTGCCCGGGTTTCCCCTACAGCTAGTTACATAATTATCAGGGAAAGGATTTATATGTAAATACATATTTACTTATAAAGCTAATATAATTTATATTTTGCATTATCTTTATGTTTCACAATGTGTAGGGTTGAAAAATCCTACTTTTATTTTCCATATTTTTCCATATTTTAGAGTTTAGTACATATTTTCGTTAATTTCCATATATTTTCCATATTTCATATAAAACAGTCCATATTATATTAGGTTTAACAATAAAACAAAACAAAATTCCATTAACTTTTAAAAATACATTTCAACAATAGAGATTTAAACACATGTTCAGTAATCCCTTTAACATCAGAGTTATTTGAAAATTAGCAGTCCTATCAACAATGGGAAAGTAAGTTACAAAACTGTATTAATTTAATTTAAAATTTTTAACAGACTTCAGTTGTGCAGCTCAACAGTTAAATGCCAGTCAGAGTACACATAGGTTCAGTTTTGTAAATCATACTATAAAGACGGTAAATATGCCAAAAGTACGTCATTCAGTCAATTTAAAATCAAAACTAACAAGTTACATTTCAGAATTTAAAGAAGATGGTTTATCAACTGACAATAAAATATTATTTTGTAATTTGTGTCAGTGTGCAGTATCATCTACACAAAAGTTCCTGGTGCAACAACACATTACAACTAGTAAACATCAGGCCAACAAACAACTAAATTCCAAGCAGAGACAATTGTTTTTAACACAACCAACAACATCGAATGTAAGATCTGAGTTTAACATCGACCTGTGCCGTTCTCTCATCTCTGCTGATATTCCTCTCTACAAACTAAAGAATAAGGTCTTCAGGGAATTCCTTGAAAAATATACTCAACATACAATCCCGGATGAGTCAACACTTAGGAAGACGTATGCTCCATCCATCTACGATGAGACAATACAGAAGATAAGAGATGAAATTAAAGATAGTTCAATTTGGGTTTCCATTGATGAGACTCCCGACAAAGAAGGTAGACTTGTTGGTAATGTAGTTATCGGTTTGTTAAGTGAACAATATTCTGAACGAATTCTTTTACATTGTGATGTTCTAGAAAAGTGCAATAACAAAACTATAGTTAAACTGTTCAACGAAGCTATGGGTATCCTGTGGCCAAAGGGTATTATGTACGATAATGTGTTATTCTTTATTAGCGATGCTGCCCCTTATATGGTCAAAGCTGGACAAGCATTATCTGTTGTATATCCTAAATTGACTCATTTTACTTGTGTGGCGCATGCATTTCATCGTGTGGCAGAAGTGGTCAGAGACAATTTCCCTAAAGTAGATTTGTTGATTTCATCAGTGAAAAAAGTATTTCTCAAAGCTCCCAGTAGAGTTAACGTGTTGAAAGAAATGTACCCTGAAATTCCATTGCCACCAAAGCCAATTTTAACTAGATGGGGTACATGGCTAGAAGCAGTTGAATATTATGCCGAACATATAGACTCTATTAACAATGTTCTCCTTGCATTGGACTCTGAAGATGCAGTCTCAATTGATACTGCGAAAACAGTTACCTGTGACATAAGTGTGAAGAATGACTTAGCTCACATTCAGCATACATTTTCATGCATCATAAAAACGCTCAAAAGTCTCCAAAATAGGCACCTTTCACTATCTGAAAGTTTTGAAATTATAAATAGTACTGTGGAACAACTGAATCGTGGTAGAGGTAAAGTTGCAGATGCAGTAAGAGCTAAGGTGGACACTGTACTTTCAAAAAACCCTGGATATGAAGAACTACAAAAGGTTGTTGCTGTGATGAGTGGTGAATCAACAGTGAAGATTAACTTGGACTTATCCCCAGCAGACATTGTGAAATTGAATTATGTACCAGTTACTTCTTGTGACGTCGAACGCTCTTTTAGTCAGTATAAATCTATCCTCAGAGACAATAGAAGAAGATTCACTTTTCAGCACTTGAAAGAAATGTTTGTAACCTATTGTTATGGTAACAGACAATAAAAATTGTGTTTTGTTGAAACTACATTGGAAGATAAGGTACGTCCATTATATTTTTTGTTTAGTTTGATTAAAATGTACCAATATTTAACGTACATAGTCATTTTTTTATAATTTTAAGTCCATATTTAATTCCATATTTTGGTAAAAATCCATATTTAATTCCATATTTTGGTAAAAATAACTACATATATATTTACATATTTCATATATTTTTAGTCCATATAAATCCGTTCCCTGATAATTATGTTTATGTACGACTATACAAATCGTTACATACATATAGATTGACATTGCTACAATATTGATCTTTACATCTATAAAATATAACACATGGTGTAACATTTACTGAAATGATGCAAAACAAGAAGTTAATAATAAAATGATACATTTCGTAAATATCTTGAAGTTTTCTGAGTAAAAACCAAAGAAGAAAACAAACTATACATACATACATACATACATACATACATACATACATACATACATACATACATACATACATACACACACACATACATACATGTGCGTGTATGAATGTGTCTTAAATAAAAGGCGTAAATAATATATTTCTTTACATCCTTATCAGAATGTCTACATGTTCCAGCTTGGTACCTAGGTCAACATTTCAATACTGGGTTAAATTTTATCATATGCCAAAAAGTCTGCAATACTTGGGAATAGTGGCATAAGTCAATTTCCACAAAGAATTTTTATTAGTTTATTGACAACTTACGGAACATCTAATCTCTTGGGAAAAGAGTCATAAGTATTTCTCCCATTAGAATAATTCATACAGAAAAAAACTCAAATTAACATTAACCAGTGTGAAGACAGTTTTTTCCCTTCTAATGTAAAATTAACATTTCTGACTTGTGCCACTTTTCCCGAGCACTACAGAATTGAAATGATGATTTGGGTCTATATTTTTCTTCATCTCCGAAAGCATTTTATAGTCTAGGAAACTCCTCCAAACCTAAAAATCGGAATATAATTATTCCTTCAACATTTCTTAATGATGTAGAAAAATTAATTATGAGTGCTGCTAACGAAGTTCTACAACTACTATCTGATACATTAGAATCAATGTTATATAGTGAACCTAAAGTGAAATTAATAGCAAAAAACTTAAAATTGTTTAACGACACGTTAAAAGTGTTAAAATTTTTAAAAAAGGTTATGTACCTTAGACAGACGGTCCGTTTGAACATAACCTTCTTTAAAATTTTAACACTTTTAACGTGTCGTTAAAAAATTGTTAGTTTTTTTAAACAAAGTGTTAACGTGAACCAGAATTAATTAAATTAATAATACTTCTTCGCGCTATAATGAAAAGTATTAACTACAGGGACATGTGCCTTCCTAATAATCCTTCGTTTTCTCATCACGAAACATCTTTGAAAAATAATGATAATGACGATATTCTTGATACCCCTACTAAACAATTTCTGCACAGAAAGTCAGACAACAACGAAGACAACTAGAGTTCAGAAGTGAAAGAAATTGCAACGAAAGAGAAAGTTCTTGAGCTCTACAGCGAGTGTCTCCAGCCAACAGTAGGCTGAAAACTATGAAGTATTTTCTGTAAGTGAACGGAAAGAAGCTTTGAAGATGACGGTGAACGTCTCTGCAATGCGATATGTACCTAGCACATTTTTTACTCATGTCCTCAGATCTTGCCTCTCTGGTAAGCTATTGCGAAACACCATTCAATTCGAGATTGCCGACATTTTAAGAGACAAAGGCTTCACTTTGTTCGAAGAGGCCCATGATGTAGAGACAAACGGAAGCCATCGCTGAATTGATATGGTAGTATATGAAAAAGGTCTGTATGAAGGGCGCATCCTTGAGTCTACTGCGAGATTTGAAGAAAACAACCAGAATATGTAGACAATGTAAAAAGCAAATATATGAGTTAACAATTCCGCATCAGCTTGAAAAATACCATCTTTCAGGATTCATATCTACGAATCTACAGGCTCAATACTGAGAACCTGGCCTAGACTTCTAGAAAGTAAAAAGTATAGGTCTATTAGCCATCAAGGGGTCGATAAACTGTATTATTCTTTTCTTTCCTGATTATTATTTTGAGCAATTATCTTAACAATCTTAAGGGTAATGGAAAAAAATCCATGTAAGTGAATTTTCTTCTTAATCGATAAAAACGAAATTATAGTTTCAAGATGTTCCTTGAGAAGTAAGTTAACAGTGAAAAAACATACGCATTGAATAAATGAAATTTCAAATTGGGTTTCATATTAGCTGATGTTACATAAATTTGAACACCTGACTTTCTATTAATTGTTTAATTTCATTCACGTAATACAAATTTGATAGGCTAAATTAGGTTAGGTTACCTGTGGGAGCGGGGCCAATGTCAATTATGCCTTATTTCGACCGTTACTCCGTGCTACAAAAAGCATTTTCCATAGTTCGACAAACACATTCTCGCTGTAATGTGTAAAGAAACTAAAGCTGCATCTACACAGTTCAATTTTCTATGCGCGTATACATGAAATCTGGGAAGAATATTGAAAAAGTCAAGTTTAAAACGTACGTTCAATTAAGGCATGAAGATTTTGTGTCTACATGGTGCGCCATTTTGAACATCGTCTTCACTGCGTAAATATATTCATTAATATTAGCAATCAATCTTGCATTCATTACTTGAATGCGTAAAGTTGAAAGAACAGTTTAACCGTGTATATGCGTCTTAATGGATTCATGCTCATCAATTTACGGGGAAACAGTTGGCGACACCGACTAAACAAAAGAACGACCATGCGATGAATTGATAGTGATAAATTTAGCTGCAAAAATTATCGCGATGTTTGACTGTGATTGGTTGGAATTCAAAATGTTATTATACTTCATTGGTCGAAAATTGAATGACGTCATATAAACGATATTTTTACAGTAGTACTGTACTGCTGTGACCGAGCGTAGAGCGTGGAATTATAATTCCTTGAGATCGGATTCAAATTACAACTAACATTAGTGCGACAATAATTATTGTGATGAAAATTCATAATTATTCACGTCTTTGTCGCGTTTCGATCTACACATTCCATTCCAGCAACACTTTATCGTCTTATCAATTGCAACATATATAATAATTTCATCTCGTTAACATTTTTCAAAATGTGGCATACGGGTCTGGGTGAAAGATGGACATGACTACCCACATAAAATTAACTTTCTGTACTACTCACGACACTGGATCGATAATGCCGCAGGTAAAACTCGATTTCTCATCCTGAGTTCGTCTTTCAATGTAGTACTTAGGAAAGTGAAAATTTACTATTATAAGTAATTGAAAGAAACTCTTTATAAAAATAAACACACAAGCGAAGTAAGTGCGCTACAGCTTTACTAACTACCGGTAATTTATTTATTTATTTATTCTGGTAGAGTTAAGGCCACGAGATCTTCTCAACCACACTACCAGAAGTGAAATACAGAATGAAGCAATGACAAAAATGAAAAGAAACACTAAAGTAGTGCACTTATGTATATCAGTAATCTATTTTTTTTTAAATGAATGCTTAAAGTCGGTGAATGCACTGCAAATGTTGTGTATGAGACCTGCAATAAAGAATACACCAACGCTGATATGCTAGTAGATTTCATAACTGCAATGGCGGATGTGTAACATAGTTGGAAAGTTCTGTTTAACATTATTTTTGTCAGGAGTCCTGAAAATTGGAAGCGAGAATGCTACAGGCACATAGACAACACAGCGCCGTCAGCTGTTGTACTGTGCATGCACATGTAATTTCCTTCGTTGTTTATTTTCTATTTTTATGTCTGGCAATTGTACAGAGTTGACTAATTATTAATGTCGGCGCTATGAAATGAGGCAATGTTGCCAACTGTCCAGTGTCGTAATCCCCCCACTACGGGTATGAAAGTTTTATCTCCATGTTCCCATGCCTCGCTCTAATTGCGTTTGATTTATTACGCGCGCCAGAGCCGGTCCGGCTGCACCTGATGCAGGAAATGACGTGACAAAATATACAATAAAGTCAGACGTAGGGCCCAAAAACCACTCGCGTGTTCCGTGTATGAATTTATTTCTAAAATATCTTGCTTGCTGAAGTGTGGACTTGTACTGACTCATTTATGCAAGTGACTACATTAGTTTACAAAATGTTCCTAGTGTCTCAAAGAAACTGATGGAAGCATCTGCTTAGAAAATGTGTATAGCTTATATCTTTGTGTTTCAGATGGCATGACAGTAAATAGGTCTTCACAAAGGAAGATTCAATAATATATAACATTTCTAACATAAATAGACATCCAGTGTAAATGGTTATATCTTACAAGCTTGTGTAGCTAGCGGTACTGACAGAAAGAAGAAGAGTCTGAATCAGTGACACATAAAATAACTGAGTACCTAGATCTATGTATCTACGTTAGGCCTGCACAAACGGCACTCATTGAGCGCGGCCACTCCTTCGGAGCGGGAGAGTTGTCTTAACAGCTCGCCGGAAAAGTAGGGCCTACGTCGGAATGACGTAGGGTTCGCCTGCTATAGGTAGAGGATGGTCCACACAGGTATCTGGTATAGTGTGTATTATCAACAGCTATTTCACTTTGCCTATATACGACTACATAATGAAGGAATCTAAAAGACAGAAAAGTGATCATCATCAGGCATATTCTTTCAATATTGCATGGGAAAATGCTTATTTTTTTCACAGCAGCTGGAGTCAATACCTATCTGCCACAAAAGTTTGAAAGAAAGAGGAAAACATAATATAATGTGTCACTACTAGTCCACATATAAAGATACGATGGTTTTGTTGGTGAAGATCGCAGTAAACAGGTTCAGTAGTTGAAAGATTCGTAATTACTTGAGGTAGGGTACGTGAGAATTTATTAATCTCCAACAATTTAAATATCTCTCTTCAGGGAAAAGGCCAGCTCATTGTTGATATGTTGAATAAATTACGAGATTTCAGTCTTAAACTTACACTTTTCGTAAGTCATTCGGGAAGGTAATATGGCTCACTTTCCAACGATAGAAACTGCTCGTGATGAAGCCATATTAAACTATTATGTGTAAATATTAATTGAAATTCAAAATTAATTTAAGTCTAGGTTCCAAGATCTTGTCTTAAGTGGAAAAAAGTTTAAAGTTGTCATAATAAATTCCTTCGACACCAGTTGAAACATTGTCATATGATTTACAGCATGAAGTTATTGATCTTCAATGTGACCTAAGGGCTAAAGACCGTTTGAATAATACTACTAGTCTGGTTGAGTTTTACAAGACTAAACCTCAGCAATAATATCCACCACTACAATAGGCTGCCTATGAAAATGATTTCTATGTTTGTGTTAACATTTATATTTGTGAGCAACCGTTTTCTATAATAAACTCTAATAAAGGTAAACATCGAACATTTGTACCTGATGTTTAATTAAATTTAAATTCCTGTTCCTTTCACCAGCCAACAGCATAAAACCCCGTTTTGATGTACTGATAAATAAAAATATAATAAAATGATATTATATGTAAGTAGCTATAGAAATTATATTATTTCTGTAAAATAAATATTTCTTTATTAATTAATAATAGTCCAAGATAGTTTTGCAAACACTGAACGGGAATTCATTTAATGAACACTCATAATACTTCTTGTACGAGATCTTCCCTTCTTCCAGTCCCCCTTATACAGAGCGCAGCCAATATCTGCATTCCGCTCTCGAGCTGTGAGCCGACTCGTAGAGCGCAAACCTTGTGCCATACTGATCTATGTCATTGAATGAGCTAGGGACTGAGTCACTGGGTGGAAAATGACAAAGCATAATTGAATAGAGGAGTTGTGAAATGTACAATTAACTTAGCGCATGCTTTAGCGACTCAATAAGAGACTGGCTGCCTGAATTGAGCAGCTGTTCGAATGAGTGTCTGATTGACTACATACTTCAGCGAATTTTTTGGTGATCATCTGACCAATAGTGTAATTCGTCCACTGCTGTGAGTTAACTGCTAATATGTCTGACCGTGAAACGAGCGGACCCGATTTCAAATTCTAGTTGGGACAAATTGTCTGGTTGTACTTTTTCCGAGGTTTCCACCCAACTGAAGCATAAGTGCTAACGTTCAGTGTTGGATATCAGAGTCATTTCGATTCATTAAATAAAATTTCATCTATCATCTTTCAAGAGTTTCAGATTGACCGAGGATGCAGCAGAATGTAGCACCGTGATTTGCATTGAGATGGCATTGATCTGAGAAGGGTACAGAACTTCATATATCATCTTTCAATAGTTTCAGGTTGACCGAGGATGCAACAGGATATAGCACCGTGATTTACATGAAGTTGGCATCGAGCTTATAAGAGTACAGAACTCTCAGGAGGACGGAGGAGCGTTTATCACGGGTTCCGTCGAAATGGATGTTGTTGCGAGTCACGCACATACAGAAATGCGGTCCTGCGGACTTCAATCATCCTTATTCAAGGAGGTCAGCACAATAAGCCTCAGGCTGCGGTGCAAGCCTTCGGATCTTCCTCCGTAACAGAGAGAACGACGTAAGTCAGTATTGGTGATGACACTTTCATTTGATCAAAGTACTTGGAGAATGAAATCCGGCTGTTGTTGGGGGCTGCGTATCATCGCATTGCAATAGGTAATTCTGGTTTGAAAGTCATTTTCTGCTACTGCGACTGCGGCTTGTCTGATGCTCACATTGGAGATTTCGCGAAATAAAGCCAGAACATCTTCCAGACGCCCATCACCAATGTGCCTAACTCTTGGATCACGGATTGATCGTAGATCTCCGTGCGTCTCCAGTCTCACAATAGTGCGCTGTAAGACATGACGCGAAGGCAAACGACGCAGTAATCGTTGTTGAAACAGTGTTCGTGCAGCAGAAATATTTTGTCCAGCCTAACCAACTATGTGTACCACCGCGCTGTGTATTCTTCGTATGTGTACATCTTCGTTACTTTGTCTTTTTGTAAGACGCCCTCGTACGAGAGAACCAGAAAATAATGGGCTAGGGTGGTCAGTTCCTTTCCATATATCTATTGCCTACATCGCCGATTAGCTACCCTATTACACTAGTGTGACGTCATATCATCTCTGAGGCATTAACTTCATGTCCTATTTCCCTGAAATCCGTGGATCGCGCTTCTAACGAAGCACCTCCGAGTTGTCTCGTTGTTACATAGGAACGAGCGAATAACAAATAATAAATCATTAACAAATAAATGATGATTTATTATACTAAATGAAAAAACTAAAAATAACAATGATAAAACTATGATACATATTGCTATACTAAAATGAATGAGGAGGTGACTAATGAGTCTTGTCGAAAATCTAGCGAAAAAAAGTCCATTCTTCTTCTACATAACACCGCCATAAGAGTTCAACACATACTTCCGGTAAACGCGTACTTATCGTCCAAGCACACATGCCTTTCCTCACTAACGGGAGTAATCGTACTTTCACCTTTGCCATAAAACTGAGTACATACCTCCATATTATTAGCACCGTAACAAAACCCATAATATGCCACTCGAGCCTGAGTAGCAGTCCACAACCTGGCAGCATGATTCCAACGTGCCCAGCGTCCTACGGCCGGCACATACTTCGACGTCGTCGACAATCCATAAATAACTCGTAACCAAAAGGTGTGTGACGTTCCGTGGTTAACTCGACTCCGGCATCCCCGAAGCCGCGCAGTCAGTACACCATCAGCGTACACCACCCCGTAGAAAATGTGATTTCCAATCACAAAACTGCTGCCTTCTTTCCAATGTAGTGGTTCACTCCCAGAGGATTCCACTCTAACCGGATACACCAACCCTTCCCGGTACGTCGCCACCTGAAGACTCTGGTATTCACAAATACAAGTGCTTTCGTGTACTCAGTAATGCACGAACTCCAATCTGCGCGGACACACTGCCCGTTCCCACGCATAGATATCTCCAGACTCCAAGTTGACTGTTGCAATGCCACTCTCCGAGTACGCGTCCTGTAGTCAACTCTTCTCTGACGCGTACTGCAGTCAACTCTCTCACAGGCGTACTACCGTCCACTCTACTCTCACGCGTACTCCAGTCGACTCCCCTCAATTCGCAAGCTCGGCAGGCAAGACAAGAAAAATCCGTTAACATTTAAAACGGCGAAACAAATCGCTCGTCTCAAAGGTAAGCTAAGGATAGTTAATCTCGGACCTAGTAGAGGAAACACAAATATGCCACCTGGCGGGTATGTACACCAAACAAAATGGAACCCGCCATCTAGTGTAAATGCATACCAAACGATACAAAAGGTGCCATCTAGTTGTGAGGGCACAAAACCTCACATAACATCACACTAGTCAGACGGAAACAAGTAGTCCTACTTAATGTAATGGTAAAACAGTGGAAGTCTTATACCAGCGTCTTTGCCCGTCCCTCATGCTATCATTTGGGTTGCCTATTCAACCCAAGTAGGCGTCGATTCGGGGAAAACCTATATAATAATTTTTTTAAACTGTGGTAGAGGAAAGGACTTATAATAAAGGGAAGACTGAATTGTAGAATTGCAATTTCAGTTTATTCTTAAAACTTAATAATATCCGACAGTCTCTGACTCTCTGCCATACTGTGATAGAGAGTTTCAGAAATGAGCTATACGGACGGTGAAAGATGAAGAGTAGAAAGACGTTTCATGTTTATGGTGTTGTGAGCGAGTGTCTATTGTGTGATATGACGACAAATATTGAAAACGACAAGCTAAATAGCTAGACTTAGATTTGTGAAGAATATTGAATAACTGAGTTGAGAGAATATATAATTCTCCTATCTTTAAGACGGACTCATACTGTCTATGGAAATTGGAATATATATTAAGTTCGTTTAACCCTGGACAGCAGTGAAGGTGAGATATGGTCAGATCTACGAATGTTGCAAATAAATCGAACACATGCATTATGAACATGCTGCAGTCTTTTTTTTTCTCAGTGCCATGTTAAGGTCAGTGAATAGAGGATTGCACTAATCAAAATGAACATCAAGAGCGACAGTACTAAATTCTTCTAAACAGAAGGGAATTACGGATTCTTTTTTTTTTTTTTTTTTGTGTTTGAAATATTATAAAAGATTATTTTACATAATATATATGTGTGCGATTTGCTTATTCCGAGTTAAATTTTTTTTCTTATAAATTTCTAAGTTTGTTTCTGTATCATTGCGTGGCATAATATTTTCTTTTATTTTAATAGGAGGTAAGTTAGGCCCTACATGTGTTTAATTTACTTATATATTATAATTACCTTCGATTTCGTTGTCTTGTGGAAGGGCTTGAAATAGAAACCCAAGCGCAATAATGTATTCATTACTGACGACTGATAGATGGAGAGACCTCAAGTGGCCATCGGAATTCATTTGTCTCTGACTTTAAACACTTGCCAACTTTTCCAGTGGTTCATTTCCTAAATCAAAGAAAAAGGATTTGTATTAATTGAATAAAAAAGGTGAATACTGCAGTGAAGTATGACGTGTAAATTAAGAGTAGTGGAACGGAGAAAAATTCTCGCCGTTCCATTACTCTTTCATCGTACGATGACGCAGAATATCTGCATGGAAACATCATATGTACTTCGGTACATTAAAATAATATATGATATGCGTACATCACTTGTGATTTAAGACGGCGCTTATTCCGTCGGATCCCGGCTAACCAGTCATCCATAACGAGTGCACCTCCGCACATATGTGGACATTGTCCTACATTCATAGACATCTATGACGTAGTGCAGAGGGCGGCCACCAAAGGAAATCCAAGAGGTGGAACTTAAACTGAGAGGATTCGATCCAACACGGGGATGGGAATCCGGTGTGGCTTAGTAGATAAAGCATCAGCACGTAGAGATGAAAACCCGGGTTCAAATCCCGGTCTCGGAGAGAATTTTTCTCCGTTCCACTACTTTTTCATCGGACGATGACGCAGAATATATGCATGGAAACATAATACGTACTTCGCTACATTAAAATAATACTTAAAATTGTTTAACGACGCGTTAAAAGTATTAAAATAAAAAAAAAAGTTATGTACCTTAACAGAAGGCCCGTTTCGACGCCGGTTCTCCGTCATCTTCAGTGACCTACGAACTACTGATGTTCCTATTGATCTTGGGTATTGGTATTTGCATTCGTCAGTTGTAGAGGTGGGGAGTGGTTGTTTGTGTGCTATGTAGGTATCATGATGTTGAATAATGTATGGGTATTGAACTGTAATTGTGTATTAAGTATATGTTGCGGGTGTGATATTGTATGTTTGTATATTTCGTATTGTTCTAAGATGTTTAATTGTGGAATTTTTGGTGTGATGTGTTGAATTTCCATATCTGTTTCTATATTATTGCAGTCATGATTATTGTAGATAATATGTTCTGCGTAATTTGATGTGATGTATGGTTTGGTTATAGCTTTACTGTGTTCTTTATATTTTGTTTGAAAGTTTCTTCCTGTCTGTCCTATGTAAAAATGTGGGCAACTATTGCAATTTAGTTTGTAAACCCCAGTTGAATTATATTTATTTGATTGTTTGATGTGATTATTTAGATATTTCTGTGTTGTGTTATTTGTTTTGTATGCTATCTTGTATTTTTGTTTTCTGAATGAAGTTGCAGTTTTGAGAGTATTGGTATTGTGATATGTTAATGTTATGTATATGTTCTCATGCGGTGTTTGTGTTGGTTTGTTCTGTTTTTGTTTTGCCTTTTTTATTAGGGTGTCTATCATGTTAGGGTTATATCCATTGCCTTGTACTATATATATTTTATTGTGTTATACTGTGTTATACTGAAGAACTAAACATATGCCATATGCCATATGATAATCTCGATTCTACTTCAGCTTAATAAAAGGACTATATGGTTCTATGAAGCAAACTAGATCTCAAATTTCTAATTTGGTAACAGACAACATTCTTTTCTGAATTAGGTGTGAACAGTGTAATTTACAATTCAAATGTTCATCAAATATTAAACTAAGAAATTTAGTTGAATATGATTGGCACACTTGGTTCTCGTTAATACTAATGTTTAAAATATTTTCACTTTTGTTTCGAACATTGTGAAATCGAATAAAACAGGTTTTATTAATATTTAAATAAAGTATATTGTCTGTAAACCATAATTTAAGATCCTTCAACAACTCATTAGTTCATTAAAATTTTGTTCTATAGCTATTTCGTTTTCAACACTCACAAAAGCAGTAGTATCATCAGGGTATATAGAAGGAAAATACTCTTTTAAATAGAGAGGCAAGTCATTTACATATAAAAGAAATAATACAGGACCCAAAATTCAACCCTGAGGGAAAACAATAGCGATGTAAATATAATTTGATTTGTAGGTCTTCATAAACTTATATGTTCTTTCTAGAATTTCAAAATATTGATATATCTCTCTCACGTATGATGAAAACCATCTTAAAACTATACCATGAATACTATACTTCTCAAGTTTGGAAAGCAATATCCTATAATTAACACAGTCGAACGCCCTACTAAGGTCACAAAATATCCCAACAAGGCGCTCGCCTGCATCAAGAGATAACAAAATTTTATTAAACTCAGAATAAATTGCACAACTTGTAGATGAAACAAATCTGAAACCATGTTGACTACTATCAAAAATATTAAATTTGTCAATGAACTTGAGAAGCCTATCCAGCATGCAATATTCAAATATCTTGGATAAATTGCTGCACATAGCTATTGGTCTATAATTTTTCAGGTATATTGATCATTTTTCTTACATATAGGAATTAACTTATTTAATTTAAATTAATTAATTACATAATTTCAAGAAAGATTTACAAGATAAGTAAGTGGTTTAACTATAAATGACTTATTTTTAATAATGAGCATAGGTGGAAAATCATCAGGTCCAGAAGACAATTTGCTTTTGAGTTTCTTACTCATAATATTTAAAACTTCATTTTCAATAATTCATGTACACACATAGCAAAATTCGATTGTGTCATATGTTCTAAATTCGAAGTAGCATTTAATAAATTAAAATTAGATATTACTTTAAAGGGGGCTTCTTTAAAAATCTGTTAAAATTCTGAACAACTTCTTGTTGGTCGTCAATAATACAATCTTCATTTTTAATACTAATGATTCTGGTCTTCATGTTATTTTTAGTTAAATAATTAACGATTTTCCACGC
Organism: Periplaneta americana; assembly: GCF_040183065.1. Classification (NCBI taxonomy): domain Eukaryota; kingdom Metazoa; phylum Arthropoda; class Insecta; order Blattodea; family Blattidae; genus Periplaneta; species Periplaneta americana. The sequence continues at coordinate 104,013,888 of NC_091124.1, forward strand.
CGTTTTATTTTTATTACCTGGAATTAAGAAGAATATTTCTATAAAATTGCCTCTTGATTTCTTTCACAAAATCTTTATGATTACACGTAGTTTCTCCGCATAACTCAACAAGTTCAAGACAAGTTAAGCACAAAAAATATAAATTCTTAAAATTTAGACTAGAATATTTTACATCATTATTAACTCAAGACCTCTGATTGTTGTTATATATATATATATATATATATATATATATATATATATATATATATATATATATATACTTTCTTAAAGAAAAAACATACATTAAAATAATATAATAATTTTCTATAGAAACAATTAAATTTATCAGTAAAATTATCCAGTTCATAAACACCCAACCATTCCTCGTATAACAAACTATCTAAAAAGTTCTCAGTATTTTGTGAATTAAAATTTCTTTTCATAAACGAATAATGATTATCAATAATTCTAAATTCATTATTAAATTTAAGTAAAATTGTACGATTAGCAGAAATCATGTTGTCAAATACATAGCAGGTACCTTTTATTGTCTTACACATAAAAACATTATCGATTGTAGTAATACACGAATCTGAAACACGTGTCGGCCAATTTACCTTATGCTCCAGTCCATAAATAGCTAACAAATTAGAAAATTCAACAAAATAGATTCGTATGATTATAACAATCAATATTATAGTCTCCACATATTAAAAATTTGGTTATAGATGTGAATAATAAATTTAAAACATTATAAATTGTCTCGAAAAATACTTTCTCATTACCTGAAGGTGATCGATAACATCCTAAAATAATGAATACAGAATTCGCTACTTTCCATTTCAGTCCGCAAATTTCAGCATCCTTTTCTACACAAAATACACTTAAATCTATTTTACATACATCGAGTCCGATTTTGGACCACAGTGCAACACCACTATGCACAAACTGAGAACGACTATAACAGCACTGCCCAAGTCTCTGTAAGACATAGAATTTTCAAATTACTATTACACAAATAATTAATAGTTATTTCTTTAGCTTTATAATCACGTAGTCCCTGTATATTAAATAATAGTAAATCTGGCTTATAATTCAGTCCTTCGGAGGAGTCTTGTCGCGCACACGAAAAAAAAACTTTCGAATGCAGGCACCATGAGGCCATATTGCCGGATCCATCGCCCTCTTAAAATTATGTTCATGAATAGTAACTTTAAAAAATGAGTACTGTTCGGAATTTTTACCAAGTAACTGTTCACACATTGTTTTTGGAAAATGGTTTACTAGCAAATTCTTAATATCATTCACTGTAGTATCTGGACGTAATCTGTATATCGCACATGACATAGAAAAATGAACAACTAAAAACTGGTGATTTTAAGTTAACACTGTAGAAAGATGCAGACGATTATGACGCACAACTGGAAAAAACGACATATTTCTACTACCAATATTAACAGATAGAGAACATTTGTGTCACTTTTCTTTTGGACAGGATTTACACGCCCTGAGTATCAAAAAGTGACATTTCTGAGTTCGATAGAGAATGATGGTAATTTTTGGTCCAAATAAACGACACTTTTTAAATTGTGACATTCTTTTCTGTGGAAGTGAGTAACTTTTCACATTCTTAATGGTCATAAATAGAAAACTGTCTGTTTTAATTGTTCAGAATAAACATAATTTCCTTCCGTTCTTAGCACTATTTTTAGTTATGACACTCTTCTTTAAATAAATTCGTTACAGATGTGCATTTTTAATAGTCACGTTTTGTGTTGTGACACTATTCCTTAATGAAGTTATAGCGTAAGTAAATTTTGAGGACTTGTGACAATTTTGTGAACAGTGATGAAGAACTAATTTTCTCTTAACACTTTCCTTGAATGAGGTCACGTAATACGTAAAGTTGATAGCAAGTTGTTCTAAATTTATTTATGAATGTAGATATTATTTCAGAGTTAACAATGATGTCTATAGAAATACTTATGGTACAAGCAGCTATGTCTGGAATTGCCTTAAAAACGAGAATAGGAACAAACTATATAGAGGAACTGGAAATTAAGAAAAGCAAAGAAACAAATGATGATAACTTCTGTGAGAATAGGAGAGTAGAAGAGGAAGTAAAAGGAGAGAGGACTGAAAAAAATTTATTTAATGAAGGAAGACAATTAGAAATCTGAGAATATCATACGTGGTAATCCTGATAATGAGAATAGCTCTAGATAGAAGGGATAAACATAAAGGTGTAGTGATGGAAAAAAAGTTGATGATAAAACGTGGAAAACAGTCGGAATGCAAACCGAAACTAACTTTGGAGTTACATTACCTTGTGTTAAGGTGAAAATATTAGAACGTTATGAATTTTTGGTTAAGAGTCGTTTGATGGAGATATAGATGATTCAAATGCTGACCCAGATTTCGATTGTTCTTTGCAGACTACTTGATATTCTGAATCATCAAGTGAGTCAAATTATGTTCACACTACACCTAAAGGAGGCGGACAGGATTCTGAATGTAACAATGGAAGGGGTCAGTAGTGAAAAATGAAAAATAATGACGTACAAAATGGAGCAAATGACAAAAATGCACCCAGTCTGTAAAATCGTGGAAAACGCACCCTCATCGTCTGCAAGCGAAGAGAATTTTCAAAACGAAAGATAAGTATGGTAAATCTTGTGGGGACAAAAATGTAGACTGCAGTGTTCTAAAAAAATCGATGACCAGAGTAAAGTTATATTTGAAAAATACTGTGGACTTCAGTCAAACCAATTGAGTCTTCTTTTGTCAAAAATTTTACAAACAAGAGTAGCCCTAATAGTAAATAAGAAAGTAATAGTAAACAAAAAGAAATGTCATCTGAGCAACAGAAATGTTCATGCAAATTGAATCAAGTATATCAAAGAAAAATGAAAGTCTCTCATAAGTCATAATGTTAGATTTATTAATCTGACATTATGACTCTCATAGGCTCTATTCATATCCCCAAAGCATAAAAGGACTTTTACATATCAGTATTCAATTATAAAAGTGATCAAATTGAGTAACATAAATGTTTAAAAAGTGCTATTTTATCATTTCTCAATTCTTTTTTGCACAAATTTGATAACTTATGTCTAAGCACTTCTATTCGAGTGAAATGAAATAATTAATAAATTCGTTTCTTATTCCTGTAACCAAAATAAATGACAATGACAATAACAAAATTAATAATAATAATAATAATAATAATAATAATAATAATAATAATTATTATTATTATATTGATAATAATTTTTACAATTATTTGGAATTGTTATTACCATTATTACTATAATAATGACGTCAAAATATGAAATAAATTTAGTTTCCATAGTCAGATAAAATGACACAACTCAAACTTATTCCAATTAAACCCCTACTGTGCCTGCCATGAAAACAATGCTTGAGCAAATATAGTACAAAATTACTCTCTAAATGTCAATAAATATATTTTTCGCAGTAACAGTATTTTCTTGAGTTTTGAAATGAGCATAATATCTCTTTTATTTGTACGTTTTCAGTTTTTTTGCTCTCCTGAAAAATCAGGTTTTTTTTAGTTAGGTCACTCTTCTATGTCATGTGCGATATATGCAAATCCACTGATTTCGGCACAGTTTTAATATTACTGCCTTTATTATTCCCTACAAGTCGTGGCTTTCGACGAGCATGTATCCATTCACTATTTAACTGATCCCCATTTACATCATCTTCATATCTAGAAATACCATCAATTTTCCTAACGGTTCTAGGGACAGGAAAATTCTTTTTAACTATTTGACTTAACATTATTAAGTTCCCCTGTCCGTTATCATTTTGCTTGTTGACTGAATCCACGGCTCTTGATGTGCTAGGCAATACATCCTTCTTTCTGAACAAACATGTTTACATTAGGCTTATTTGACTTATTATTTGATTCACTGCATACCATATTACCACTAATGGTGGTATTATTATCGTAATTTAGAAGCATACCGGTTTTCATACCGTTAGATTTATTAGATTCTTTCAATTCAGCAATATTCTCAAGTAGGTTTATCTTGTCACTAAGGAGGACTATTTTATCACGATGTTATTTGATAACATTACCCTTCTCCAGAATAATACAGTTCTTCTGTTGAATAATGTAATTAAAGACATTGTAGTCCAATTATTGATTCAATACTTCAAACATATCATAGAATGATAACAGTTTATCCACTTCACAATACGCAACAGATTCATCACTAATATATTTAATATTCTTGCACGATTTAGCACAATACTCTTGTGCAGAAAAGATCCCCATACAACACACTTGCAACTTGTAACAGTCTTATTTTTGCAACGCTTACAAACTTTACTGGCAGCAGTAGTATTACTAGAAGCTTCATTTTCATTCACCATGTTCGCATGTAGCAGAGCAACAACAGGTGTGCACTCCATGACGAGCCACTAGCCACTATCTTTGAAAACGATTTCCAATAAGTTTTGTTCTATGAACAATGTTGACAAGACTGATCTTTAACGAGATACACGAGTTTAAAAATGACAAAGTTTTTTATGTCATTTCCGCCTCAGATTAATATACGAGTAATAAAGATAAAACAAATGATTCTGCATTTATTTAAGGCGGCCGTACATAACAATCGGATTAATATTCATTCAACAACCCTTTTTATATGGATGATATTAACCCAGATATGCCTGAAATATATATATATATATATATATATATATATATATATATATATATATATTTTGCAATTCTTGTGTATTTTACAAATCACATTTAATGCAGTATATAATTGAAGTACATAATGATGTCGAAACATTCTAGTGGTAAATGGTTGAGCTAGAAATAGGTGTCCTTTTAAAAGGACAATAGGCAAATAAGAATACATTTTGAGGAAGAATTGTATACTGCGTTTACATGAAAGGAAACAATGTCACTGTTGTAATTTACAATTATTATTATTATTATTATTATTATTATTATTATTATTATTATTAAGTTCTTATTTTATTATTGTGTCTTTATTATTATTACTAATGTTATTCTGAAAAGCGATGCATTGTGGTTACATTAATTCTAGAATGCTATCGTCATTGAGCAGTACTGTATTGCTATTGATACGTAAAAATGACTTAATACGCGAAAAGAGTGTTGAAGTTTCGAGGAGCAGGTTATGTTGGGAGAGAAGTGACGATACGTATAATGACGCAATTGCTGTGGCAATGTCGAGAGACAGGTTTGGTTTCATTTTTTCAAATCTACATTGTTGTGACAATGACAATTTAGATAGAAATGGTAAATTTACGAAGATAAGACCTCTTCCAAAATTGCTGAATGAAAAACAATAGAAACGTATGTAGGCTACATTCATTACCTCCCTCCAGAACACCAGTCTTCCACTTGTAAACAGATCTTGCTGTGCAAATCTGGCTTTCAGGTATAACTTCCTCTAAAGCAGATTCAAATAATTTCAGGGGAAAAATCGTTCCGGTGCCGGGTATCGATCAAATGACCTTTGGCTTAGCGCACCAACGTTCTGCCGACTGATCTTCCCAGAAACTACACCCAACACTGACTCAACTTTTCCCTTTATATCCACATACCTCAAGTGGATTGACAAGATGCCAGAAATCCAACTTTGAGTGCATACAAAGCCTGTGTGACTTGAATTGTGGTTTTTTGTTAACGTATACCTGAAAGCCAGATTTGCATAATATATACTTCAATGAATGTACGTTAACAGAAAACCACAACAGGAATGCCATTTATTACCTACCCTGTTCAACATCTACTTGGAGTGAAGAACTGTTTTCAGAACATGGGAGGAGTGATAGTAGGAGGAAGAAAAATAAAGTGCGTAAGATTTGCTGATGATATGACATTGTTAGCAGGAGAGGAGATGATACTAAGGGATAAGCTACTGGAGCTAATTGACAGATGTGAACAGTATGGAACAAAGATAAAAATGCCAACAGGATGAAGGCCGTAGTAATAGGAAGAAAATTAAAGAAGGTAAGCTTGCGAATTCTAAATGAGGCAGTAGAGGAAGTGGTCAGAGAAATAACTAAGAGACTAGTAAATTGCTTTGTGTCGAACGTAGCATTGTAGGGGCAGAAACATGGACATTACGACGATGTGAAGAGAAGCGACTAGAAGCATTTGAAATGTGAATATGGAGAAGGATGGAGCGTGTGAAATGGACAAAGTAAGAAACGAAGCTGTGTTGGGAAGAGTGGGTGAAGAAAGACTAATGCTGAAACTGATCAGAAAGAGGGAAAGGAACTAGTTGGGTCTCTGGTTGAGAAGAAACTGTCTTTTGAAGGATGCACTGGAAGGAATGGTGAACGGGAGAAGAGTTCGGGACAGAAGGAGATGTGAGATTGGCTAATAGATGACATTAAGATATGAGTCATATGAAGAGAAAACGAGAAAAGCAGAAAATAGGAAAACTGAAGAAAGCTGAATTTGCAGTGAAAGACCTGCCCTTGGGAGGAACAGTATGAATGAAATAAAGCTCTATTTGAAAATATAATAAAGTCAATGGTATTTATTTATAAGAAGTACATTCGCTGTACATTCGAGCACGGATACGGCTAGTAAATAAATAAATTAATGAATCAATTAATGAATCAAGGAATGAATGAATGAATGAATGAATCAATCAATCAATGAAAGAATGAATGTATGACTGAATGAATGAATAATTGAATAACTAAATAAATAAATAAACAAATAAATAAATAAGAAAATAAATAAGTAAATAAATAAATAAATACATAAATAGGCTAATTACATAACTAAATAAATAAATAAAAAATAAAATAGGTCATGTTGTATGTAACAAAAATGTGTTAACATATTGGTGGAAAGTTCATAGTTTTGTCAGGAAAAAATGTTTTCCCTCGCAATATTTAACACCCTCTCATTCGGTAACTATTGCGAGTAGGATCGTGAGTTCTGCGCATATCTATAGATAATCTAGTGAAGAATCATTTATCCCGCTGGAAAATTTCAATAGCGTTGAACGATTTCGTGTAGATTTAACTGAGTGATGTCGAACAGCGCTCTCAAGCTGTGAAATGATTAGGTATTGTTTCCTACCATAGTTGAGCTGAAACGACAGTCACTCAGTAAGGTCAGTCTACTCTCGCTGTAGAAGTATTCTGTACGCAGTATTTTTATCAAGTCTGACGGTTGGTTTATATATGGAACGACTTTTAATAGTACTCGTAAGTGGATATATAAGTATTTCTTTATCTTAAAGGACAGAAAGGCATATTTTTTAGTATGTTAAAAGAAACTTGGGTACAAAAACCATCGTAATATTAAAATGAATTTCAATTCAACACATGCTGAAACTTATGAACCAAACAAGTTATCCGGTTCCGCTCGTGAAAAGACTGTGGAGGAATTAAGATAAACACTGAATTCAGAAAACCTTCCATAATCATCGGGTGTTAGTAGAGCACGCTTGGTTCGTGCTAGCTATAAAATTTGTGAAAAAATTGTTACGGCTTCGAAGCCGGAGAATTTGTGAAAGACTGTCTCAGAGCTTTGCAAAAGAGATATTTCCGAAATATGTCAATGCCTTTAAATCTATAAGTTTGTTCCGTAACATTTTTGCAAGGCGCATATCAGATATAAGAGATAAATTGAAGGGACAATTGGTAGCAAGAATGAAAACTTTAATTGTTACTCATTAGCTCTTGTTGAAGGTACCGACCGCAAAGATACGGCGCAGCTAGCTATAATCATAATGGGTGTCATTTGAGATTTCAATATTCATGAAGATCTTGCAGATGTAGTTTTACTGATGGATCGAAGTCGATGGGAAGATATTTTGAATGTGTAACAAAAACCATGATAAAATTTCAACTTGCATAGAAAAACTTAGTGTGCTTGGCAACAGCTGGCGTACCTTCTATGACTGAACGTAATTCAGAATTTTTGGGAAGTGTACGAAAATACTTAACTCAAGAAGGGCTCGATGCAGAGGAGATTAAAATAATTCATTGCCTTATTCAATGTTAACCTTCGTGCTACCAAGGTTTTTCACAACTTACTATTACCAAGGGGGGGTAATGTTCCCCATCAAAATCATACACAATCTTTGTTAAGTATTTGGAATATAAAAAAAATTGTGTATTATGGACTATTGACTGTTAGGGCCACCTGTAGATAATTAATAATCATTGGAAAATAAGGGACCGAGGATCTATAGTGGGAAGGTTATGGTTGTCTCTTAACAAAGAATTACCATTACTTATTCATTTAATAATAAAGAAAGGAGCAATAAATATATGAGGCGTCTAGAATCAAAACCCGCCAAGTCCATCGAAGAAAAAAAATGAGATAAAGTTATTTTTCTGTCTATCTTCGCATGGCCAATCCGATGGTGGCATTATTTTTCTGCAATATCCGCTGGATTCCTCTGAAAATGCTGGACAAAAGTTAGGGTTAGTTTCAATATCCGCTAGAGCCAACTGAATTTCGGCCATTGTTAGTTTCAAAAACCTCCAAGTCCCTTTCTGCCAATCAGGTTGTGGGACTCCTTTACCCAGCATTCCTCAGCTATTCGATGTTGATTTATTATTTGTGTGGTTAAGCTTTTGTTAAACCTTATTAAGTTTAATTTCTACTCTAATAATATTCAGTGAAATGGTGGATAGAGTGAGCAGTGAGTTACAAAAATGTTCACAAAGAAAAGCTCGTGTAAAAACACTAAATAGGGAGAAATGGAAAAAAGAAATGAAAAGGAAAGAAAGGTATGCGTGGTTGAAATTATATTTTCATTACATAGAAAACATAGTATGATAAATATAAATATTAAGTACAGTATTAAATTATTACAACATATTGTACGCCTATTCTTACCAATTAATAATTAATTACATAATTTTGTAGGTACTCCTCCTGTGGCTCTCCTGCTATACCAGCTTGTAAACATGGTGTTTGCAGTAAATGGAAATCCAACAGTTTAAGTTTGTTGGACATAAAGAAGTTCCATTCCGTTTTCTACTCTTTATCAGATAAACAGCAATAAGACAATTGTATTACTGCACAAAGTAAAAATACAACAATGATTGGAATGTGCTCTAAATGGCTACTCACTGAAGCACCTCTAACTATTAAAAATGGTAAATTACACTTCCTGTGGTTGGGCACATTCATTTCTCCCTCCCGATCGTATATTTGGAGTAATCTAAAAAGAAATAAGGAAGTGATTGTAGATCCTCAAGAATATAAAGATATTACTGGCAAACATGGAAAAGTCTTTAATCTTGGAAGTGAAGATGTAGGCCTACCTCTTCAATACTGGAAAAAAGAGGCAGACATAATTTTAAGATCCCCTGCCATTTTAAGTTCAGTCCCTGTAAAAGATTTATTTTAAGACGCTCTGCATTGAAAGAACAGATAACAGCGCAAGATGAGTTTAACTATAGAACTGACACCGTTGTTGCAAAGGTAGTAACAAGAAAAAACAATAGAATTTCAGAATGATTGATCTTGATATTCTAAGCCTTGGAGTGCCTTTGAACTCACTTAAGGTAAAAGACGAGACCAAAGGTATGGAGAAGCACTTTTGGCCTGATTGGCAAGAGCATTGAAATTTTATGTGGAGATTATACATTCAAGAAATACCATTGAACGTGAAGAAAAAGAAGCAGAAGAAGAAGAAACTGTTAATCTGGAGGAAGAGGAATGTGACAATATTGTGTAAAATATGTGTGAACTTAAAAAGTGCAACATGTATTCAAATTTATACTGCTGTTATGTTTAAAGCATGTGCATAATCATACTTCATTTCTTGTTTTCATTGCCTACATAATTTGTAAGTTTTAAGTTAAAATGTTTTCCTTTTTGACTCATTTTTATGCTTAGAACTAATTCTCTTACTTTCAAAAGCCTCCAAATACACTTTTCAGTTTCAAAATCAGTTAGGTGCTAATTTAATCTTACAAATTTGTTAGTTTCAATGAAGCTACAATCCTGTAATTTGTTTGAATGTATCTAATGATAATAAAATACTTGATAAAAGCATTGTTTATATCTCAAGAATGTTTATTTATATGGAAACAGTTTTTTTCCATTTTCCCACAAATTTTGTTTTATGGACTTGGAGGGTTTTGATTCTAGACGCCTCATATACATAATAACAATAATCACAATAAATCTATAAATTAGCTATAACAATGTGTGTATATAAATATTTAAATGAATAGCCAATATTAACTCTTACCTATTAAGAAACTTAACTAAAAAGCCGTAATTATTATGTAATAACCTTGTAATGCTTATAAAGATTAACGATAGTATCTGCACTAAAAATGGTCCACCAAGAGACATCATATTGTAGAAAAACACAGAACAAAACTCAACATTAAGATAGTGCGAAAACCAGAAGGATCAGACTTCTCCCGAAGAACTAGGGAGAGTCGGAATCCAAAACTAAGATGGAATAACCAGTACACTTCCACATTTGCTATCCTTAGGAGTTTACAATACTTTCCTAAATAAATCCCAGTCACACACGCACTGCCAAATCCTGCCTGGAAGCGCATAAACCGATGGCACATAGGGGAAACCCGGGCAAAGCGGATAAGCTAAGAAGAAACAATGCCACACGCTATATTTTGGTGCTCTCGAAATAAAAATTTCATGACTTTGGTTGACACATGTTGTCCACATATCTACAAAACACCAATTCGTTTCTCGTACCTACGGACAGTGATATGATTTGAGAAAGGAAATATAGTTAATTATTCGCTTTACCCGGGTACACGGGCAAAGCGAATAATTAACCCGGGCAAAGTGAATATCCCTATAACATTTTCACGTTTCTATGTAATTTTTATTCACTGCTAATAAAATTAAATCAACACATAAACACGATGTTAATGAGGCATATGAGACGATAAGAAATGTTATTACAGTCCTTTATAGCACGTTAGATTAGTACAAAATACAAATTTGAACAAGTCGACGTTTCATTGGCATTGAAGACTTGGATTTCTTCTGCTTTTGCTTCTGCCCATAAGTTACTTCTCTTTTAACGTTTTTAATCGGTATAGATGTAACAGCTTCAGAGCGCTGACATTTTCTTCGTTTACCTCGTATCTATCGAGCATCCACTTTTGGCACTGGTCTAAATCAAAAGAACGGATTTGGTTTCTCTTGCTGACAATGTTGAGTGTTTTGGTGTAAACGGAACTCAAAATCTGAGTGTAATTCATGTATTGAATATTCCTTCAATTTCTGAAGATAACGACATCATAGTGGTGGTTGATTCTGAGTGAGCATTAACTGTTTCTTCAGCCGTTGAAGAAGCTGGCACCATAGAATTTGTTAAATCTGAGCCAGCTGTCGTTTCGCTGATTTCTATCTCATGTGGGCGATCTGTAAGTTGATCTGGAGCAAAATCTTCATCAACAAACACATTATGGTTGTATGGCCAGATAGCAGAACCACTGATTGGAAGATTTTATTACTTCAAGTGCATTCTTCATGGCTTCTTCAGACCATTTGGCTTGTTCCGTCTTCCTCTTGAAAAATTAAACCATGTGAAAACACATTACGACCCTTTTAAGTAAAAATTAAGATCAGTATTGCTGATTTATAATTTAATTAGTGTGACTTAATGCCTCCACTATGTAAAAATATCTAACATGCTTTATTACAATAGACAAATACATACAAACATGCAGCTAACACTTATATAGTCAAATAAAGGTGGCAGGGCAAAGCGGATAAGTTATCCACTTTGCTCTATTCTCTTTGCCCGCAGACGCCACTTCGCTTTTCATTTAAGGTTATACAAACATAAACGTCAATAATCTTCTTAGTAAGTACGGCACTTTAGAAGCAATCGTATGGTCTTTAAATTACTATCACATACGGTAACTAAAAGTTTCTGCAGTATTGTGTGTTGTAGCCTACATTTGTTTCTCTTACCTTGAAATATTTTAGGAAAACAGTCAATTTTCTTCAAACACACTCTGACTTTTCCTCTCACTAGATAGACTGACGACAAGTCAGTTCCAGCAGCGTAATCTGGTAGGGATTCTTCCCCAACATAGCAGAAAGCGCTACCTGTTGGAGTTTCTAAGAAATAAGCATTATTCTCTTTGCCCGGATTATTCGTTTTGCCCGGGTCTCCCCTAGGTACTGTAATATCCCAAGGAATAGGCTAACACGGCAAACAGTTCCGCTCTACCTGCGCCTGCACTAAGGCTATCACCACTACTAAACAAAATACAAGTCCATGTATCCTTAATAATCATTACCCGTTTCCAACCCCTCCTAACTGAATCCCTAGTCAACGATTACTTCCATAACTTGCATGGAGACACACAAACCAAAAACACAAAAATATTGTAGAGCTCTGATGCAAAACAGGGGAATCAGTCCCGCTCTACCTGGTGATCTAATAAACACAATCTAACGAGTTCACATAACCATACATCTCGTTTGCCGTTGACAGTACAAAGTGCATAAATCCCACGTCGAACACTGTAATAACGCAGACTGGCCGTACTTCGACGTAGAAACCAATCGAAAATGAAACGTGACGAAGTCTCCAGAAAACCAGGCTAAAGGCCACGGTCCAACAGTGAGTAGAACAAACCACGTAGTTGAGTTTCTCGTAACATCATAAGAAAACAAATAGCAGACAAGCCAGTCTCCTCCGACTGGCTTTGGCATAGGCGGGATTGTGTTGCTACCATAGGACTGCGCGGAAATTCCAAACGCAGATATTCCGTTGGTTTTCAATCGCAGGTCCTCTACGTCTTGTAGCTAGACTCTTCGTGTAGTCTCTAGTCTATCTCCAGGTCGACTCTGCTGCTAGCTGTAAACCCTATTGAATCCTTCCGGCTCCAAATTGCAGTATGTAATAATAGGATTCCGAGCCAACCCTCAGCTGGGCCTCTCAGCCCGCCGCCCGTAGAACACGTCACTCCGTCGTCCAAACCGACTCACGTTCCTGGAACTCCGGGCGAGCACCACGGCTGAGGGGGGGGGGGAAGAGGGACTGCGTTAGAAGTTTGAAACGTCGAATCAAGGTGTAGCTCTCAACAAAGACAAAGAAAACACATTTTAATTTGACAAGCCGAAATGATGACGGTGTTGCCCTCTATAGAGAAAATAAACAAACCTTTACCAACTCCATCTAGCAAGAATTAATGTGAACTATGTCGGGTAAAGTGGTGGAAGAAACAGAGAGAATAAGCAGTGGTGTACAACACTACAAGACTTACAAAAAATGTAAAATATAAAATAATCATCCAATTTTTTAAAATACAGGTTAATTCAAAAGTCCAGTTGCATTTTGTTGAGAAAATGCATACCAAAAGTAATAAGCTTTAGATGTTACCGGTGACACTATGACGTAACATATACAGTAAATGTAAATTTGTCTCCCTTCCGATTCAAGACAAACTGTTCACTGCTATATAAATTTGACGTGGTAGAAAACACATTTACAATCAATGAAAGTCACAGTACTATAACATAAATTGGAAATCAATTATTCACTTAATTCTTGAAATTTAAATATTAGCACACTATATAATTATTTACAATCATGAGCTTCTCATAAAACATCAGTTTACAATAAAAAAAAGATTTTTGAAGTTATATAAATAAATAAATAAATAGAAATATACAACTAATTTCGAAAAACTGATAACCACCCATATGAATTAATTATTAAAGATAAACACTTACTGATGAAAAAGATATTGTCAATGCATTTGCTAACCATTTCAATTCATTTGAGAAAAAGGCACAAAACAATAATAACAATTGTACAGACTGTCTATCTATACCTAAAGTAACACATGATAATGTAAGGAAATCAATTAAAATATTAAAGCCCACTAAATCAATGGGGACTCATAGTATTCCAAATTTTATAATAAAAGGGTGTTTTGAAATTCTTCTACCTTTATTAGTTCATATATTTAACTTAAGTCTGAAAACTGTGGTATTTTCATCATACTGGAAATAAGCGGCAGTTATTCCTGTCTTTAAAAATGGCAAAAGGAATGTAGTTAGCAACTGCAGACGTACCTCTATTTTAAGTAATTTCTCAAAAATATTTGAAACTATAACTCACAAACATATTTTTTTTTCTTGTTAAAACAAATTAAGTTCTGCACAACACGGACTTACTAAATCCAAATCCACTACAACTAATCTAGTCTCTTATTTGAACCAGATAGTACCGGTTGTTGAATCCCAGGGCCAAAGAGATGCAATGTTTTTTTTTTATTTAAGTAAGGTGTTTGATGTAGTTTTACACTCTATTCTATTGTATAAATTAGATAATGTAGGACTATCGGTAAGCTATGTAAATTGGTTTGAAAATTATTTACACGATAGACAATTAAGTGTACGAATTTCGAATACTCTCTCTGATCCATTTAATATTATTTGTGGTGTGCTCTAGAGCTCAACTTTAGGACCTCCTCTATTTTTAATCTTCATTGCCGACATTTCCAAAAGAATAAGTTCAGACTATCTATTATTCGCTGACGATCTTAACATTTTTCGAAAGTAATGCTCATTGTCAATTTCTTCAGGAAGACATTAACTCAATTACCAATTAATCACTTGATAACGAGATGATGATTAATTAATCCAAAACTTACGTAATATCATTTTCAAGATAAACTTCTACACTAAAATATAACTATCATCTAAAAAATGTATTAATTAACAGAAAAGATTGTATTAGAGAACTCAGTGTATTAATTGACAATAAATGATATTGTCACAACCACATTGATTGTATTTATACCCTTGCAATATGAATGTTGAGAATAATTCGGTCAATTACTTTTTTTTTTTTTTGAACACCTGACTCTCTTTTAATACTAAACTATAATTAGTGAGTTCGAAAATCGAATATGCATCTTAGTTTGGAACTCTATTACAAGTACCGATTCGACAAAACTGGGAAATATTTAAAGGAAATTTATATCATCATGTTCCTACAGATTTCTGCGTAATAATGCGGAGTATAACTCTGATAAAAAATGCTGCGAGCTCTATGAAAGTCGAAGCTTGTATGCTATACGTTATGATCTCAATTATTTATTCTTATGTAAGGTCTGTAAAGGTGACATTAATTGTAAATTTCTTTCTTAAACAATGTC
This sequence comes from Periplaneta americana, assembly GCF_040183065.1. Taxonomy (NCBI): domain Eukaryota; kingdom Metazoa; phylum Arthropoda; class Insecta; order Blattodea; family Blattidae; genus Periplaneta; species Periplaneta americana. The sequence goes on from NC_091124.1 coordinate 104,029,038, forward strand.
AGCCTTCGTATTCCTATGAAGGACATGAGACATCGCATGCTCTTCTATATTAGAAATTCTAAATCTTTCTCGCCGGTCTCCAGATGTATTAAAAATGCTAACATACATGTAGGCGATTTCGATCCATTAAATGTACAGAAGTATTAGAACATGGCAATGTCTTTGATAATATTATTTGCATAATCTTTCTACACAAATTTGTAATACTTTTGTAAGAATCAATTGCTTCCTATAAAATATAATAGTATTAATTCTTGTAAATTAATCATTGTAATCTTTGTTCTTCATTTTGATTTTATCTCAGTTATTTAATTTGTACCACAGTTGTTCATTTTATTGTATTAATTGTATCTTTTTGCTGGACTTTTATTGTCCTATTGCTGTTGTCCAGCACAAAAAATATCAATAAATGAATAAATAAATAAAATATTATTATTAATACTATTATTATTATTATTATTATTATTATTATTATTATTATTATTATTATTATTAATCTTGCACAGGATAGGGACCGCTGGCGGGCTTATGTGAGGGCGGCAATGAACCTTCGGGTTCCTTAAAAGCCATTTGTAAGTAAGTAAGTATTATTATTATTATTATTATTATTATTATTATTATTACTATTATGGTCATCATCATCATCGTCGTCGTCGTCGTCTTCGTTTATTCCAACGTATGCCTATATTCTTTGTTCATCAGAGTTTATGAAGTGCAAATCTAAAATGAGTTCCTAATAAATTGGTAAGATATATAAAAGTAATCAAAGTACCAGCCGCTGCTTTAATAGTTTCGCTGTTTGCGATCATTCGACCGCCCTGCCTGCTACTTGTGTTGAACCGTTACACGATAAGGTAGAAGTGAAGGCCCTTTTACAGTTCACAGCTCCAAAGCCCTATTCGACATCAATGATTTAATTATTGAAAAGCCATAATTTCAAGAAATTAAATTATTATATGTTTGCCGTCTAAGATAGGTTATCAAATGCTAAGTGAAATTTATTCACTAAATTAACATAATCTGTATGACAATCAGCGTATTCCGAATCTCACCGGACCGATGGACAACAATGACGTCACGCTGCAGCGAAATAGGAACAAAACTACTGGAAGGTTCGATGGCTATCATGGCGACTGTACAAGTTGTTGTCTGTGCTACTCTAGCAAGATTTTGCGAAATTTTCGTACTGTCATCTCGTTCAAAGAAAAGAGACCATAAACAATTTATTTCTTGAACCAGTAGTAATAGCTGGTCCGTTGACATGTTCGCTCATAAGCCATTAAGATATTGTTTTTACGTTGTGCTCATTACAAACAATACAGCAGAACCAAAGCAGAACACATCGCCATGACACAACAGTGCACGATGTCATTCGTCTGCTAATTCCCGCCCTATACAAGAACCAATCGGATTCACTGATGGCGGCTGATGGAGATTGCCACCACCTCTGCAAGCCGATGGAACCGGTGCGACACCGGTGGAGCATCAATGATGTCATTGTTGAAATTCGGAACACCGTGATGCCATCAGATTGCTCAGCGCTGAGATTCGGAATACGCTCAATGTTACACATGAACGTTTTCAGCAATGTTTTGCCCTCTTCAGATCATTTACAGTAGGCATGAAATGTTTTACAATATGTGATCAGTGATCACTTTACAAGATTATGTAGAGTAAAAACAATGTCAAGGTTAAAATCAGTTAACATATCAAATAATATAAAAATAATTTTTGCTAATTGAGCCGTTCAGAGCAGAAGTGATGTAAGTCGAAATTGGGTAATGAGTTTTAAAGTAAAAATTCTGTAAAATACAGCGCAAAGTAGCAATTAATATGTCCTTCGTGCTATCCACTGACTACTATAAGCAGAGCATTTAGAATATGAAGTGTGGTAACTCGGCAAGGGTCTAATGGGACTTTTAAACCCCCTAGTGTCTCCACGGCAACAGAGCGAAGCATTGGCGTGGCGCTCGTTCTAAGACTGCAGTTTTCCTATTAATACTGTGGACAGAGCAGGTAGAAACTCATTCTACTATGGAATCAAGGAGATATTTCTTGAGGTGTTCGGGTGATTTTTATTGTGCCGTTTATGTGAACTAGTAGTAATAAGCCTAATTGTTTTGTTCTTGATGTAAATCCGATTACATAATCTGTAAGGAAGAGAAGTTTCTTTTATCCACCAAAAGACTAGACTATTTTTCAGAAGTGGTGTAGAGCAATTCCACGAAAACAGAAAACTGTATGCTCGTTCTTATATCTGTGATATCCATTTTTCTGCGGTTTTGATTGTAAGAGCCGATACATTTATTATTGTCGGTAAATAGGAAGACTCCCACACAAGAGTTGGCGACCAAAACCGTATGCCATAACACATATGTTTCCAAACTTGCCTAGATATCTTAAAAAAATGAAAAGAAGAGAAAATATCCAACCAAGAGGACATCAATCCTTTCTCATAACAATGTACCCTTATCAAATACCATCTGGCTATGACCAATTCCATTGACGCTAAATAACGCAGTAGTTGATACAGCATCGTTAAATATCCGAGTGTAAAAATAATTGGATGTGACATCCGAAAATCAGAAGAACACTTTAGCTAATCTTGCCCTTGAGTGCATTTATGTGCCATTACTCCCCACCTGAATGCCCAAACTTATGTCTACTTACATTGACCGTAATTCCTTCTAGCGTATGAACCTCAGACCAGTATTTCAGCTGTTTAGTGTGAGGTTTTCAAAATCGATACATTTTTTTAGTCATAAACTGTGATGTGTTCGAGGAAGTGAAAATACAAAAAAATTCACAAGGTGAATGAGCGTCCTTGCAGATACGCTGAACTCTGCCCTGTACAAAGGATCCTAAGCAATACACGATTTTAGAAAATATATTACACGTCATTGTCAATACAAAGAACACGTTTGCCTAAGAAAGAAACCTTGATTTATTTAGAGTGACAATTCAGAGCACTGACGACATATATTAATTCTTGTGGGATAGCAGATTTAAATATATTCTGACAGAAAAATCTTAACCAGGATCCTCTAGAGCGACATTTTGGAATTAGAAAATGATTATCTTATGATGATCACCATAGACTTTCTACATCTGAACATTTTTCAATCTATGTGCCGGTTAAAAAATGTGCTGTACTCAACTGCTAATTGTGAACTCCTAATTGAATCCAAGCACTTACCTTCTACTTCATTAAATATACGTGTTTAATTATTAATTATTTTATTTTTAATAACTTCACTTTAAGTTAGTCGTAATTAACGTAAAAGTTATTTCGGTAACAAAAGTACAATATAATGCTACATTGCATCAAGGCTACAACTTAATCTGGTTTACAATTTTATTATATTTGTTTATTACGTTTCCACATCATAAGAGGTTTCTAATCGAGCATATGAGAAAGTAATAGATCTCATGGAAAAGTCGTTAATTTAATATTCTCCAATAAGTAGCATACAACTAGTTAATACAGTGCTACTAAATTGTTTTAATTTTACAAAACACAAAATAACCTAGGTATTTCAAAAGATCAAAACTTACATTAGCATAGATATCATATCGAAGCTTAATTTATGAGTCTAAGTTGAACGTAATATTTCTTGTTCCCCTGAATTACGTATAAACCAGACACAACTGCAATTAATGACTATTAATAGTAGATAAAAACTATTGGTGAAAATAAAGTGCCTCCTTTATTATATTACATTCTTTCTTGTGTACAAAAAACTATAATTTCATGTCAATGCGTACTTTATAATTCCATAAAAATGTTCAGTTTTGCGAAGCTGTACTTTTTTTCCGTATTTCTGGCTGAAGCCGGCACAATGTTCCATTTTTCGGTTAATTATATTTACTATTCAGGATTGTGTCATATAACCCACAATTTGTTAATATAGTAATATTACATTTTTAAACAAGTAAAATATTGTAACAAAGTACTCTACAATACATTCTTATTTTTTAAATCATTTTGCATTCGCTCGAATAGCGATCCTGAAATTGCTGAAGGAAAACAGAGCTAGCGCCACTCGGCGACGAACCACTGAACTAGAGGAAGTAAAGTCACTTTCTCTTCTACCCGCTCTGCTAATAGTTTAAATAAGTCGAATATTAATTGCTACCTTGCGCTATATTTTACAGAATGTTTACTTTAACTGTCATTACCCATTTCTGACTTACACCACTTGTGCTCTGAACGGCTCAATTAATAATTTAGTTAAAATGTAACATAAAGCAATGAATAAAATTAGCTTCCATTAATGTGTTGTATGACAAATGGTATTGTTCTTAGCGATTTGTCTTGTTGCATATTTGTTGACTCTTGAAACTATATTTAGTGACATATTCGTCCATAAGAAAAATCGTTGCAAGTTTTGTAAATCAAACAGGTCATATGCAACTGCAAATATTCAAACGAAAATAATCAAGCAAAAGGAATTACTATTGTATTTAAGTATAACCGGTAATTAATACTATTTCAAAAATAATTTTAGTAAGTTATGTACGGAACTTATATATTTTGTTGGGAGCTGCGTACATATTCAAAAGAAAAGAATCAAAGAAAGAGAAATTACTATTGTGTTTAACTATAACCGGTAATTAATTTTTTTTTCCCAGTGTGTGCGGAACTTACATATTATGTTGGAAGCTGCGTAGTTATGTCTCTGAGTGAAGCGGCCGACTGATGGACACAGGCATGCTTACAATGTTCATACGAATATATTACGTCAAGTTGGAGGGATAGAGTGAAATGATCGGTGGGTGGGGTTTGGAAGGAACAAATAACGGTGTCTTATAATTGTTGATGAATTCAAATAAATTAAACAAAGGACTGCGTACGTTAGGGATTTGCTCGTTGAGAAGTGAAGTTCCAAGATTAAATTCTTTTGCGATGAAGTATTCTTTGGTGGTTTTTATTTAAGAACAATTACTTAAAATTTGTGTTATAGTTAGGGCGTCATTAATCTTTGTGGCCTGTTTCAGTAAGATGGAGAGCACATTTTGATTTACTGCGATTATGTTTAAAATCTAATTTATGTTCATTATATCGATTGCAAAAAATTCTTCGAGTTTATCCTACATATTTCATGGGGCAATTTTTGCAGTTTAATTTGAATATTCCACTTTTGGAAAAATGTCAGAATTATTAAGTCAATTGGTAATCATATTATTTAGCTTATTGTTTGACTTTGGGGCTACTTGAATGTATTTTATTTATTTTTAGTTGGTTATTTAACGACGCTGTATCAACTACTAGGTTACTTAGCGTCGATGAGATTGGTAATAGCGAGCTGGAATTTGGCGAGATGAGGCCGAGGATTCGCCACAGATTACCCGACATTCACCTTACAGTTGGGGAAAACCTCGGAAAAACCCAACCAGGTAATCAGTCCAAGCGGAGATCGAACCCGCGCCCGAGCGCAACTTCAGACCGGCAGGCAAACGCCTTAACCGACTGAGCCACGCTGGTTGCTTTATTTGAATGTTCTGGACTTTGAAAAAGTTGTTAATCTTATTTGAAATTCTACCATAATATGTCATACTATGTCAGCTTTTAACATTCTTTTGGTTTATGTCAGGGGTTAATATAGATAAATTATTTTTCTTAGCTAGTTTCATTTCCCTTTTTCTCAAAATATTTTGTACTCTTGATTTGGTATAACCTTTTTCTGTGGCTAATTTAAATATGTACTAGTATTCTTTGTTAAAATTTCATTTACTCGAGGAAATACTTAATAATCTCTCAATTAAGAAACGGAATTTAGTGTTTTCGTGTGTTGTCAAATGGACGGAAGAGATGTGCATAGTATGATTGGTGGTTGTAGGTTTTCGATAAATATCATAGGTTAGTTTTGGTTACTTTATGGTGAATTTCATATCCATGAAATTTATAGAATTATTTATACTGTCTTTAGATAAGTGCCATAAAAACAAACAACTAAAAACAGTACCAATTGTGATACAACATATTAATGGAAGATAATTTTCTTTATCGCTTTATTGTTACATTTTAAATAACTTATTAATTAGCAGAAATTATTTTTATACATTTTTATGTTAATAATTGATATTAACCTTGACATTGTTTGTACTCTAATCTTGTAAAATATTGATATATTATAACATTTCATACCTAAATGATCTGAAGATGACAAAACAGTGACGAAAACTTTCATCTGTGTAACATTGCCATACAAGTTACACTAATTTAGTGAATAAAATTCAGTTAGAAATTGATAAGCTATCTTAGACCGCAAACATATAATAATTTAATTTCTATATCTTAGCTTATCGGAACCCATGTAATATACCTGTAAAATTCACTAATTTCAAGCCACTGAACGATGCGAACAGACTGCAACGTTGTAGCCAGAAAGAGAGATTGGAGGTAGTTCACCTAGGGTGACAGACCTTAGTTCGTTGACCTCTTACATCTGTATTACGAGAAGAAAGAACAATATGTAAGCGGTGATATTGCCATACTGCTGAAACATCCAACTTAATTTGCTAATTAACTGTGCATATAATCTCAGGTGTTCTATTTTTAAGTGTACCCTGTCGTCCCTTTCAATCTGCAGGATTATTTTACTTCTATTCTGTACATATACAAGTTATTATTATTGAGCATCCATATTTAATGAACCCTATTTTACCGTTAGATCCATTATGATTACAATTACATACATTTCCGATACAAATACACAACGGTTACTATGTCACTAAAGAATACATATTGCTTATAAGAGAATAACAGACAGACAGTTATATCACATTCAAGAACATAAATGTAAATACCGGTATATACATATATTACACATAGAAACATGTATATGACATAAGAAGCAGACATATTACATAAAATTATATACATATGATATGCACAAAAGAAAAAAGACATATTACTATACATACACTCCAATTTTACACAGAATCCTATTTTACCTGAGATAGATATAAATGCATCATTATAATATTTAAATGATATTGATGAATTAAATCTCATATTGAAACGTTTTAAGTCCAATCTAATATATATTATATAACATAGATGGATGAGGTGAAATAAAATGAGAGGAAAAAAATCTTATGTTTAAATTATAAAATTAATAGAATAATAGAAAATTAATAGAATTTTAGAATTTTTTCAGCAAATTTGTACAACATTTTACAATTTATATAGATGAATTAATGAAGTGAAATGGGATAAAATTAAAGACTAAAATACAATCTAATATTTCACTTTACAAGTTTCATGAAATATATACAATATTATAACCTAAGCAAACAATCTAAATTTTTTGGGTTGAAATTTCTGAAGCTGTTACACAGTTTTTCATAAAACAGTGTTGTTACAAGCAATTTCTAAATCTTATTCAACACATTTATAGTGAATTTATTGTAAACTATCATCCTAATTAATTTCTAGTAACTGTTAAATTAAATATTTATAACGAATTAAAAAAATAAAAACTATAGATAATAAAAATTCAGTGAATATATAGGCCTATAAATTACATCATGTGTTCAGATTACAACTTTACATATAAAGGTTGAATCGTGAGTAATGTCAATAAATTTATATAGATATTTTTCTGATATTTCAAACAAAAAAGTTTAATACAATTTTGCTCGTTTCTGCTTCCTTTTTCGAGATAAAAATCGCTTTACATGAATTATTTTCATAGCGTGAATTAGGAATGTCATAGATTTAATTCTCAATAGGCTCTGTGAATTTAAGAGAACAGTGTAATAAATTATAGAAAAAATTTCACTTATGACGAGTTGCTGTCTACGAGTCGTAGGGACGCCATGTTTCCACTTCTAACATATCAGGTAGACGTAGACTATTTTCGTGAGCACGTTTATGTGATTGAGCTGAAATATAGCCAGAAGGACCAGGATTACGTTTTCACTCTACACTATCTCGTATTTCACAGCTAAAATGAAGTATTTATTCTCTTATACTTACGTAAACTATTATATAGTTTCTCTGTACTACGACGTAATTGTAACTATTGAGTTTTTTATACGGCCAAACTTGTTTAGCAGTGTGTTCGGCCTTTTCCTAATAGTTCATTCACTGTCCTGAGAATCGTTTCATCTGATTGTTAATATTAATATTGTTCACCCCTGTAGCAGTGAATGAATTGTATTTGTGATCTTCCTGGATCAGTGATCTTAAATTATTTCTCCTTTTGTGAATTCTATTGTATTGATATTAAAGTGACCTCGGATTATATATTATTCACTTTCATTAATTCTTGTAGTATACATATGCGTTCCATATTTTCCCAATGCAGTTCATTTTTTATGTAACATTATCCTGTCATATACTTTGCAGTGGCATTTTCGTCACAGTAACAAGTTGAGTTAAGAAATAATGTATAAGTTTGTCATTTTAATTTTAAAATCAATTTCTGTGTATGTGAGTGACAATTTGCTTTTTCTCCTCTGTAATCACGACTGACAGTTATCACTGCCGCCGTGTGTTGTAATGTCACCAATCAATCCTCAGGCCTGTTCCATGCTGATAGCCTCGTTTGTACCCATGTCTAGTCGGTATGCATGGTTGGATTTCTAGGAGAGTTCTCTTTCTTTCTAAGTGTCATTAGGTACGCTCTCCCTCTTATCCGTCGCCTCTTTTTATATGAGGGGTTCACAATCAGAGTGGACCAAGTCCATCTAGAATAGTTCTGAGATATTGAGTCTTAAAGTTACTGTCTCACGCTTAGCAACTTTCACCTTCCATAGGAAATGCTGCCCTCTGTGGAGTAACAAATGAGTTATGGACTCGGTTTGTTATGGCAATGAATAAATCTAAGTTTTCTTCATCCGAGAGCGTATTAATCCACAAACTGATCACTGGTGGAATTGGTCCACTCTGGTTGTGTGCCCCTCATATATGTATATTTTTTTCAAGTTTAAACCCCACACATTTCATTAAATTACATAAGGTGTGCTTCTTCCATTCAAATTTAATATTTTCCTTAATAACATTAAGAAGTTTGCCTGTGTTGGAATTCCTTTTCGCTCTTCTTAAAATTCTAGGAAAAAGTCTTGCGCAATGCACATTTTCCGATCTCGTCCAAATCTATATACTTTCTTCAGACGTAGTCGACGTATTCTGGCGTGGAAACTTTTTCTGTACTACTTTCTACCTTTTCAAACTCTCTGGATATATTCCGAACAGGTCTAACACTTTTTCCTACACACTTTGCAGATCTTTCTACTACTATCTTTAAGGAAATAACGAGAGATTTCTTCTTTCCTTCTTTACAGAATTGTGCTATCTGCAGTCCTGCCATACTTTAACTGGAGATTTGGTCTTCGAAATTTTCCATGTTGTCACTTCATTTTAGAACATGCGATCACAACTGATGGCGAGTAATAATTGTTTTCATCCACTGCTGTGCGATACCTCTGCTGCATCATGAGTTACGTTTCATTTACTATGAAATGTTTATGCTTTAGTTCGCGTACTCGCCAGCAGTAGTAATTCGTTCAGCGGGTTATACTATCAATACGATATTATTATATTAAAATCCATTAACACTATCACAATCCTGCTTTTGCCAACGCCCTGGTGTCCTGTTAGTATGTGCCAGTGGATCCAGTTTATATGATTATGTTTTAGCACAGTAAGAAATAACCTTTACTTGTCTGAGATTTGAACCTGGATCTTCCAGGACTGAGACAGGAAGACCTACCCGTCAGCATCGCATTCAGGAATGTCAGGTAGCTCAATCGTCGTAGTTCAAGCAACTAGCGTATATGTGATGACCAATGGATCAATGTAAGCCTAGGTAGAGAAACATCTGTGGTTCATGTGCTAGTGCGCTGGTTTTCCATCCGGGCGGGTAGCCCGGGTTACATACGCGACCAAGTCGTGGTGGAATATGTGAGCCGTTCAGATCAAAAGTGGTGTAAATCAAAATTAGGAAATGAGGTTTAAAGTATAAATTCTGTAAAATATAGCGCAAAGTAGCAGTTAATATGTCCTTCGTGCTATCCATTGACTACTAATAGTTTAAATAATAATAATAATAATAATAATAATAATGATTTATTTTAGCTGGCAGAGTTAAGGCCGTAAGGCCTTCTCTTCCACTCAACCAGCAAAAAGTGTATATACATATGCATGAACTTACAAAGAATCCAACAATTTGATTGAGATGAGTACAGTAATTTGAATATTAATTGCTACTTTGCGCTGTATTTTACAGAATGTTTACTTTAACCCTCATTACCAATTTTTGACTTACACCATTTCTGCTCTGAACGGCTCATGTGTTGGAAAAAACAGACAAGCAGACGATACAGAGAATTAACCTCGGGATAGCTACTGTCGTTTCCTTCTATCACTCCACCAGCCCTTATTTCATATTTCATTTGCAATAAAAAAGCATGTGGTGAATCCTTGGTGGTAGTATGGTTTGTTGTACTGATATGGAAGAGCTTGAAGCTTCGAGCCCCTGCGGCCTAACAGGATACTCGTATGCGAATGTGAACTGACTCCATCACGGCCTGAGGCGGGACTATCTACCAGTCAGCGTCGGTTTCACGATACTTGTTCAGGAAAGGTTTGGGACTTCGAGTCTTTAGGGCTTATCAAGCTACTTGTCTGCGAATGGGACTTGGCTCTATGAGGGACTGTGCCAGGATGGCACACATGTCAGTGTCGGATTCACGAATGCTACCCATGCCATCTATCGGATTTGGACAATCATCATATATATATATATATATATATAGGGCGCACAATGACCCAACGTAAGTCTAATGCTAGGTTTACACGGCGACAGTTTAGAGCGAGAGAAGATCTAAAGTATCAGGAGAGCTCTCTAACGGAGTGTTTACACGGTGACAGAATATAGCTTCTCTAAACCCATTAGCGGACTCTCATGAGATTTATATAACTCTAAACTCTAATGTTACTCTCCGGACCGTTTACATGGTGCAGACAGTTTAGAGTGAGGGAAAGTATTACGAGCATTTAGAAAAGAACAGGCTGATCAATGCGTTTACAACTATGGCAGAAACACGTTTTTCTGCCGCTGTAATGTGCAATTCTACTGAATTGAAGAAGGCAGAGGAGAAATAGAGCTACGTGGGAAAAACCCTGGATATCTCGCCGGAACACGCATGGAGCTTGCACATCGGACCTGTAATTGGCAAAAAAGGCACAACTATGGGGATTGTCATTAGTATAAAGGGAAGGCTGTTGGTCACATTACGCTTCCTAGCAACAGGTTTATACCCTAAACACATTATTTTATTGTTCTTAACAGAATAAATTATGAATAATAATAATAATAATAATAATAATAATAATAATAATAATAATAAATAAACATATGAAAATGGTAGACTACATTGCTAATGTAAAATGTATTAAGTTTCTTTCATTATGTTCGAAAAGGTATGGTGTATGAATTGAACAACAGGAAGGTAGTGCCTGAGTTTATAATATGTAATATCTTTTCATATCAAAAATGACAACAATTTATTTTAATATAATTGATACGTAGAAGTTTCGAACTTACGTCTATTGACCATAAAATATTGTACGAAGCATTTAATACGAAACGATGAGTCCTTAAAATGCCCCAAATGTCAATGTCAATAAGTGTTCTGCTACAAATATCTAGAACCGAACAGCGCTCTGAGCGGCGGAATTGCGTCTCTACATTTACACGGCGAGAGTTTAGAGAAGAGAGGGCTAGAGATTATAGCTGAGTATAGCTCGTGCGGAACCTGGTGAAACTTGGAGGGAGAGAACAGCATTGTGGTGTGGGATCGACTACCGACCGATGTTATGTGACGAGATGCAAGGGAGACTGAACAAGCGTTACCCCCTCCACTCTTAACCGCCCGTAGAACTGGTTACCCCATCAAGGTCAAGCTTCACCAGGTTCCGTTCGAGTTCTATCACCGTGTAAACGGTTTTGAGAGTAGGTATCTCGTTGACTCTAATTAGATATTAGAGAGACTAAATAGAGCGGCCTTGAAAACTGCTCTCGTCGTGTAAACACCCTGGACAAAGAACTCGCATATGCTCTCAACTCTCATTATAGCTACTCTAAATTATTCAACTCAGTTGAACTTTTTCATAAACTCTCGCGACAGAAGCAGTGTAAATGACGGCCAAAAACAATGGAGTGTCGAATACACGAAGATTGATTGAAGCGTATGAATTGGAAAGTTGTTTGTGGAATAGGTTTAACAAGAATTACAAGAATAAGGACATCGAGAAATCAGGCATTGTCAAAATTAGCTGAGACTGTTGAAGCGTCTGAATTTGGCTTTTAGTTTTGTTAATTTATTGTAATTTGGCCGTAATTTTAGCAAGGTCCATTGTTTTAATTGTTAATTATTTTGTAGGCTTTATTCTTGCTTATTTATTTGCTGGAGGAGGTACAGCGAAAGCTCCATAACCTCCAGTAAATGCGAACTATAATAGTAATAATAATAATAATAATAATAATAATAATAATAATATTGTCACTATTTTATACTATTATTATATTATTATTATCACTATTGTTTTATTATTATTATTATTATTATTATTATTATTATTATTATTATTATTATTACTGTGCAATTATCACCATTCCCTTGATGTGGAATATTTTCTGTATTCCTTTAATACTATTGATAATGCATCATATTAATAATAATAACGCTCACCTAGTACATTACATGATTACAAACAAATCACATAACTGGTACAGTGGGATCTGTAGCGGTATCTGTTAACAAGAATATAGTTATAATTTAACAAAACGAAATAGGCACAACTATTACACTGTATTAGTAGAACCATTACAAACACAATATTATAATGAAAAAAGATGAACAATGTTATGTGAAAAATTATTGTTTTTTTTTCTTTGAATACTCAGTCTCTTTTGAGGTGCTTAAACACAATCAGTCATTATCATCGCAAATTCTGCACACTTTTTTTTACATTGGAGGTAAATTGGACTTTGGCCCTTGTAGCAAGAATATTTTTTTCTTCTTTAATTTTGGGGGGGGGGAGCACAAAGCACATCTTCTTCTTCTTTGTCTTCTTCTTTTTCTTCTTCTCAAGAACCACTTCTTCAGCTGCATCCGTTGCCTTTCTTTCATCAGGAAGTCTGATATTGTCTTTATACAGGGTTCCTACAAAAGACTTTTCCGGTTTCGAACACATGTAATTTACGTGCTATGAATCTGAGGTGCATGAAAATAGTACCAATGGAAAGAGAAACTCCAAACGTTTAGTTTCTTGACTTAAAGATGTTCAATGTGTCCCCCCTCCCCTTAGTAACACGGCACACATCAAGCCTATAGCCAAGTTCCAAGTAGGTACGCGGATTTTCCGATCTTCAGATTCTGAGGTTATGCCTGTTCACCTTACCAGAAAGTTGAAAAGTGACGTCGTCAGAAAACACCACGGAACGAATAAATTCATCATCGTTTTCAATTAAAGTCTACATACTTGTGCAAACATTTCTTCGTAGCACTTTGTCCTCTGGTATTAGGGCTTGCAGCAACTGTAGTAGGTATGGATGGAGCCGCAACCGCTTGCGAAGAATCGTGCTTTTAAATCTGTGTACCATTAACGGATTTTGGCCCACTGGGTGGATCTGCACCAAACTTTGTTCGGTAATGCTTTTGCACATTAATAACCGACTGGTTCACATGAAAATTAAGCTCTTCTGTCGTCTATAGCAGCCATTTCGTCTCATCAATGAAACATTTATTTATATGCACTATTATGAGGCGTGTTATCAAGTAGGGAAACAATGTTAACACAACTAAACTTTTTGAGTTTCTCTTACCATTGGTACTATTTTCATGCATCTCTGATTCATAGAATGTAAATTACATATGTGACGACTTGAGCTATAATTTGCACATTTTTGATCAAGACTTATCAACTCCGTCCTTCGTGCAATTATAGTATTCTATAGGAATAAATAAATAATGAATCACCCAACAATATTAATAACGCAAGTGCTATGCGCGGTCAGGTTACACAACTGCTGACACACTGCTCAGAAGTTAGATGGGTGATGATGTCATAAAAACGCACTGACCAGCCTATTCTTCTCTAAATGTTCTCTCTCAACACTTTCTCTCACTCTAATCTATCTGCACCATGTAAACGGTCCGGAGAGTGACTTGGAGTTTAGAATTATATAAATCTCATGAGAGCTCGCTAATGGGTTTAGAGAAGCTATATTCTGTCACCGTGTAAACACTACTTTAGAGAGCTGTCATGATTCTTCAGAACTTCGCTCTGAACTGTCGCCGTGCAAACGTAGCATGATTATTACTTTATACTTGTATTTCAAGAGTTATGCGCAAGCTTGTATAATCTCGTACGCAACAGTCGCGAGAGTTAATGAAAAAGTTCAACTTAGCTGACTAATTTAGAGTAGCTATAATGAGAGCTGACAGTATATGCGAGTTCTCTGTTCAGGGTGTTTACACGGCGAGGGCAGTTTTCAAGGCCGCTCTATTTAGACTCCCTATTTAGATATTAGAGTCAACGAGAATACCTGCTCTCACAACCGTTTACACGGTGATACTCAGCTATAATCTCTAGCTCTCTTCTCTAAACTGTCGCCGTGTAAACGTAGCATAAGTCTACGGACTAGTTCCGGGTAGCCCTCGAAAAGAGAAGCAAAGTCAAGCGTCGGTGCATGAAACAGGCCTGGATACGGCCCCTGTAAAAGCCAAGCACTCAACAGAAAACATTTGTTTACATGAATGGCCGTCTTAAAATATATCGTATTGAACTACATTCCTCTGACGAATTAAAGCTTTCCCATGCTATCGCTGTAATTAGGTGCAATGCTAATCTTTGATGATTATTAGGAAAGACTATAGACAATAGAGAGTATGGGAAAAAAATCCGAAATTCAAAACGTAAGGGTGTACAAAAGTTGTCTCATAGTTTCTACTATAAAGAGTAAAACTGGTCTCTGGTTAAGCTGATTACATTTTTCATAGAGCCACAGGTCTAAGATTATCCTATAAAATAAAAATTTATTTCGTTTTTTATATTCATAATTATTCGGAGCATGGTCAATAGGGTTTAAGTCAATTCTTTCTTACAATTCTTAGTTTAAAAGCTATTAAAAATAAAAACTTAAGTTTTCATGAGGAATTACGGACTTGTGCCTGGATGGATTACAACTTATTTATTTATCTAAACGATAACAGCACCCTATATATTAGAGGCTGCCACAATGACAGACCATATTGCACAATAGGCAGTTGAAATTATAAATAACATACATAGCCTATGTTTAAGTTTAATGGAGTCACACAACAACTACAGGAAATGATTAAATAAATAATTAGGTACTAATAAATTATTTGAAGGTCACTGTTGACCGTAGAGATGGTTTCGGACTTCATATGGATCCTCTCAGAGCTGCAAGAACGATGTCTTCAATTGCTTTCCTCTATAGGCCGAAACGTTGTCAGGTTTGGAAGAAGAAACCGGAAATAGTTCCGCGCGCTCCAACCATAACGCTTAGTACTTCAATTTGTTGTAGGCCGTATTTGTCCATAAAATATGGAACGGCACGTACATAGATGTCGTTTTTTCCCTATTTACAGTAAAGTGACAAATTTGCCTTAGGCTAAGTCTTATTTTCTAACATTTTGTCGATATTAACGGTTTATATCGACAAATGCTCTTAGTATGATCACTATATGATATACTGGAGAAATATTATTTTGACCACTTCAGCTTGTTATGTACCTGGCTTAGAATAACAAGTGCTAACACTGTATTAATGAGAAATCTTGTAAGATTTATATTTCCACCGTTGTTACATTCTACATTATAAAAGAATAGCATTAACGAGTTACTGAAAGTGTTGTTAAGCTATAATAGAAAGAAAATGGTTCTTCTTGTACAAAAGCAAGCTCACATTTATTAAGGTAGGTAAATTCTTTAATAATAGTATTTTCTGTAAGTATTTCTATTTTTAATATAAAACAGGAAAATTGTCTTGGTCTATAGATTAGAATCAAATTAAAACTATCATTTCAGTGACTGATATTAATTTACTACATACAACTGGTTCCGTATGAGTTATTTTTTGTCAACTATTATAAAATTTCCTTAGAATTTCACTTCTCACAAAGTTGATGATGATAATAATGATAATAATAAAAATAATAATAATAATAATAATAATAATAATAATAATAATAATAATGATAATACATGACAGTTATTGAATGCACTGAATTCCTACAACGTTGCTTTCCTTTCGTCATTTTATAGAAACAGAATTATCTCTGGTTAAGTCATGTATCACTTAATTTGTTTCAGTAACCAGTGATTATAAACGATGTAGAGAGATTACATTTTAACCTCTGTTTCCTAACCCATGGCTACTACATTTTTAACAGACGTTGACGCACGTGACAACTATACTTCTCGTTTTCTGTTCCATGCTCAAAATCTGAACAGACAACTATCAGTTGTATGCGATATTTTTTCTGTCCTGTGAGACAAGTATTCCAAATATCAATATATAATATAATATAATATAATATAATATAATATAATATAATATAATATAATATAATATAACATAATATAATATAATGTAATGTAATGTAATATAATATAATATAATATATTATAATATAATATAATATTGTAAATTTATTCCAACTCAACAATGTAATTTTATTATCTCAACAATAATTATCACTCTCTACAATTTAATTTCACTCCCGTCAACAATGGGATTTGCTCTCCGCACAGCAACACAGCGTTCGTTATTGCACTCCACAAACGACAATGACAATTTACTAGGACTATTACGAACAACAATGAACTGTTAATCTTAACTAATATTCACAAAGCACTATTTACAACACAGATCTGTCAGTTCTCAGTTCACAGCTCGTTTGTCTTGGCTAGTTCTTCTAGCTCAGTCACTCGCGTTCACAGAATCTCGAACCCCAGACTTTCAGAGACGATCCGCTGCACATTGAACTCAGGTCCACCCAACTGCGGTCCACTGCACTCGAACTCCGGGCTTCAGGCTCCACAGTTACGGACCAACTCAAGTCGCGCTCTGGTCTCGAAGCTGGCTTCACTGCTACACAAGACTGTCTGGCTTGCTCTCCACTAACTTTTACAACACCGCCTTACTGACTGACTGACTTTCACTTGCGTCTTCTCTTTTATATAACCAAACCATAGTTGCGAGAAAGTACGAGTTCTGGATATTTCCAAACGTGTGTCCATTCTCGAATCATCCGGATAATTCTTCTCTCAGCCGCAGTCGCTCTTTCCCCTTTCTCCCCACCATAGGACATGCCAAAGGAAGCAGATGCGCGCGCAACGTCCGCGCCGGCCGACCTTGCACTTCCTTCTGTTGGTCGTGAGTTCGAATCTCACGTCGCTGTAACAATATAATATAATATAATATAATATAATATAATATAATATAATAAAATGGCTTTTATGGAACTCGAAGGTTCATTGCCGCCCTCACATAAGCCCGCCATCGGTCCCTATCCTGTGCTAGATTAATCCAGTCTCTATCATCATATCCCACCTCCCTCAAATCCATTTTAATATCTTCCCATCTACGTCTCGGCCTCCCCAAAGGTATTTTTCCCTCCGGTCTCCCAACTAACACTCTATATGCATTTCTTGATTCGCCCATACGTGCTATATGCCCTGCCCATCTCAAACGTCTGGATTTAATGTTCCTAATTATGTCAGGTGAAGAATACAAGGCGTACAGTTCTGCGTTGTGTAACTTTCTCCATTCTCCTGTAACTTCATCCCGCTTAGCCCCAAATATTTTCCTAAGCACCTTATTCTCAAACACCCTTAACCTATGTTCCTCTCTCAGAGTGAGAGTCCAAGTTTCACAACCATACAGAACAACCGGTAATATAACTGTTTTATAAATGCTAACTTTCACATTTTTTGACAGCAGACTAGATGATAAAAGCTTCTCAACCGAATAATAACACGCATTTCCCATACTTATTCTGCGTTTAATTTCCTCCCGAGTGTCATTTATATTTGTTACTGTTGCTCCAAGATATTTGAATTTTTCAATCCCTTCGAAGGATAAATCTCCAATTTTTATATTTCCATTTCGTACAATATTCTAGTCACGAGACATAATCATATACTTTGTCTTTTCGGGATTTACTTCCAAACCGATCGCTTTACTTGCTTCAAGTAAAATTTCCGTGTTTTCCCTAATCGTTTGTGGATTTTCTCCTAACATATTCACGTTATCCGCATAGACAAGAAGCTGATGTAACCCGTTCAATTCCAAACCCTGCCTGTTATCCTGAACTTTCCTAATGGCATATTCTAAAGCGAAGTTAAAAAGTAAAGGTGATAGTGCATCTCCCTGCTTTAGCCCGCAGTGATTTGGAAAAGCATCAGATAGAAACTGACCTATACGAACTCTGCTGTATGTTTCACTGAGACACATTTTAATTAATCGAACTAGTTTCTTGGGAATACCAAATTCAATAAGAATATCATATAATACTTCCCTCTTAACCGAGTCATATACCTTTTTGAAATCTATGAATAACTGATGTACTGTACCCTTATACTCCCATTTTCTCTCCATTATCTGTCGAATACAAAAAATCTGATCAATAGTCGATCTATTACGCCGAAAACCGCACTGATGATCCCCAATAATTTCATCTACGTACGGAGCTAATCTTCTCAAAAGAATATTGGACAAAATTTTGTACGACGTCAACAAAAGTGATATTCCTCGAAAGTTACCACAGTTGGTTTTGTCCCCCTTCTTAAAAATAGGTAGAATTATGGACTCCTTCCATTGTTCTGGTACAATTTCCTTTTCCCAAATAGCAAGTACAAGTTTATAAATTTCGCTATATAATGCACTTCCACCCTCTTGTATTAATTCTGCTGGAATTTGATCGATACCTGGAGACTTGTACTTTTTCAGATTTTCTGTCGCAATTTCGACATCTGAAAGCGTGGGTTCGGGTATAAATGGCTCAGCGGTTTGTATTTCAATTTCGTCCCGATCATTTTTATTTGGCCTATGTACATTTAGTAGTTGCGCAAAATAGTTTTTCCATCTGTTCAGGATTGATGGAGAGTCTGCAAACAAGTCACCATTCTTATCCTTGATCAAGTTTACCCTTGGCTGATATCCGTTCTTAAATTCCTTTATACCCTTATATAAATCTCTAGTGTTTTTATTCTTACTATTTGTTTCTACCTCATTCAGTTTTTCCTTCAAGTAACTTCTCTTTTTATTCCTAAGTGTACGACTTGCTTCCCGTCTTTCATTGAAATAATTATCTCTCTTCTCCTCAACTGGAGCCTGTAAGAATTTCAATTTTGCCTGTTTCATTCTTTCTACTGCAATGCAACAATCTTCATCAAACCACGGTTTCTTTTTCTTAGTTTCATAATAACCTATGCTCTGCTCAGCTGCAATTTTGATACTATCTGATTTCTCGGAACTTTCTAAAGGGGCAAATCTATTCGAAATTTCGACCTGATAATTTTGCTTATTTTCCTCGTCCTTTAATATCAAAATATTGAATTTAGTAATATTAACTTGTTGCTCTATTCGCTTGGCTACTGATAGTCTTTCTCTTAATTCTCCAATTACCAAATAATGGTCAGAATTACAGTCTGCACCCCTGAAAGTTCGAATATCTACTATACTAGTATGTCTCCGTTTATCTATCAAGATGTGATCTATTTGGTTGTGTGTCAATCCATCTGGAGAAGTCCACATATATTTATGTATATCCTTATGGGGGAATGTTGTACTTTTGACAATTAAATTTTTCGATGTGGCGAAGTTGACTAATCTAACTCCATTGTCACTACTAATTACGTGTAGGCTCTCTTTTCCAATAGTTGGTCTAAAAATATCCTCCCGTCCTACTTTAGCGTTGAAATCCCCCAATAAAATTTTCATGTGGCTTCTAGGTAACTGATCAAAAGTATGTTCCAATTCCTCATAGAAGCTATCTTTTATATGGTCGTCTTTCTCTTCTGTAGGGGCGTGAGCATTTATAACTATGATGTCGCACCATCTACCCTTAAGTACTAAATATGATAACCTGTCACTGATAAATTCGACCTTTTTTACTGCTGATTTTACTCTTTTATGAACAAAGAACCCTGTTCCTAATTGGTGATTATTGTTTCCTTCCTCATAATACAACAAGTAATCTCCTATTTGTGATATGCCATTCCCATCTAACCTAACCTCTTGTACTCCCACGAAGTCTATCTATATCTAGCTAGTTCTTTAGCTACTAATGTTACCCCTCCTGTTCTATAAAGACTAGTTACGTCCCAAGTGCCAAATCTCAAAACCTTATTCCTTTGCTGTGGTCGTGCCAGAGAATCAGTCCTATTCCGAGGCTTATTGTAGGGATTCGTAACAAGCTGTTTTTTACGGTGATGGGTTGTTAGCCCTTCGCCCAACCCCCAAGCTGGAGGACCACCCCTTATCGGCTGTCCACGACTGCTTATTCAATATATTCGCAGCTACCCTCCATATCTGGAGGCAGTCTCCTCTATCCGCAACCTGAGGACGCGCCATGCCGTGGTGATAGGGATAATATGATATAAAAGTAGTCCACACCTGTATGAGTTGGACTCGTCGTAAGCAGGGGATTCCTATACAAACAAAATAAAATTGGGAGTGAAGAAATTACATATTAAACATATCTTTAAAACCCAAACTATAAAACCAATCGAAATTTTTTTCTTTTTATTATTTATTTGGAGAGGATTAGTGGTTAAAATATTATTAGAATAAAATTTGTTTAATAATTTAGATCTTGACCCATGCTATGATACAAAAGATACTTTGGTTTTACATTTAGGTGAAAATAAACGCAGAAAATTCACATTTTTAGTTCTATATTTATGTATATACATTTTAGAGTTATTAACATAATTGTGAAAATATTTTAATAAAATAAAATAAATTTGTTTAATGTTGAAAAGTATGAATTGTTTAAGCAACAGTTCAATTGAGTAATATTTCTGCTGTTTTAAAACAAATTTTTAATATTTTTTCTGTATTAAAATAAACGGATAAAGGTTTGATTTATAACTTACAAACCATTCTATAATACCATACATAAATATACGAGTAGAGTGAAATAATACTAAATAAATTGTACGTAAACTGTCAGTTCAAAAATATTTCTTACAACAGAAAGTAATACTCTATGTTGCTTTATGTAATTTGTTACAAATATAATGAATATGACTATTCCAATTTAAATGATTATCAATAATTATATTTAAGTATTGAATACATGAACTTCATTAATAATCGAACATTTGCAATTTATATGTCGGAACAGTCAAAATTATGAATTTTAATTGTTAATATAGATTAAATCGGTTTATTACCTTTAGTATTTAAAGAAAATGGCATAGGTATTGTTGTATCTTCATTAATTACAAAGGAATTTTTATCGAATCATTTTCGGATTAATTTGAAGTCACAATTTGCATTAAAATAAGCATAAGTTCAAATTCTTCCACTTAAAAATTAAAACTATATCATCAGGATACGAATATACATCACTTTCATATTCTTTAAGGTCTATCATTAAAAGGTAATTAATATGTATTAAAAATAAAATCGGTCAAAGGAATGTTCCTTGCGGAACACCTACTTTAATATTAATAAATATTTTTAAATCATTATTAATTTTAGTACCGGTAGCTTCAAATCTATTTTAAATAAGATTTTCATAACTTAGAAGCATTATTTTTAATTCCAACACAATTTAATTTATCTAATAATATATGATGACTTGCAGTATCAAAAGCTTTCCTTATGTTCAAAAATATACCAACACACTTATAGCCTTGATCAATTACCTTCCTAATTTTTTTAGTAACATTGAAAATGGCATTCTCTGCACTACAATTTTTTCTAAATTCAAATTCTTTTTCACTTAATATATTCTGCTTATTTAAATGATCCATGATTCTATTTTTATTGCATTTTCCAAATAATATATAGTAAAATGAAATCAAAGATACAGGTATATAATTATTCATATTCATTTAATCACCATATATAAACATTGGTGTATTTGATAGCAATATTTAATTTGTCAGGAAATTAGCCATGAAAAAAATATAAATTAAGTATATGTACAGCTGTCAAAAAAAAAGTGGCCGCACTCGTGAAGAGCGAATATTTTCAAAGTCCACTTCGGATCGCGGCGATGTTACACGATGCATGTGCTTGTACAAGCACTTCCGGAACTATGAAAGTGTTCCATATCTGCTCCTCGCAGACCAGCGGTAGAGTGCTTGTTTAATGATTCAAAGGTTCTGGGTTCGCGCCTTCTTCAAGTTTTCATTTTATTTTTTAATCGTTCTTTAGCGATGTAAATGATATTCAAATTATCATTTATATCTAGTTATCGTTCTTTATGGATATCACGTTATTTATATTTTGTTATCGTTCTTTAGAGATATGAATAAAATTCAAGTAATCATTTGTATTCTGTTATCGTTTTATAACGATATGAATAATAATTATTTTATTGTATCTCCAATGGGGGTTAGCCCTATTTTACATATGTATGTTAGGGCTATAGTTTTATACACAAAAAAGATAAGCATAAAGAGAAAAGGAAAAGAAAATTAAATTAGCTTACGCCATGTAAACAAAAATAAACAATCCGTGAATTAGGCATTGCGATTGCAAAACAAATATCAGTTATCAATTTGAAACATACAAAAACATTAACAACACACATACGTAACACTTCTATAACACAAATATGCAGCTTTCCGTACCATTCATCATAAATTAATACACAATAGTCACACAAAAACAATCAAACTATAATTACGACATTGCGACGACATCAAGCATCCCATAACTGACTCACATACATAACAAATCAAGCAATTGTTGCAACACATACACTTCAACACAATAATCACACTTTTAAAAGTTACAAATTTTGTTACAAGAAGAATAAATAGGACACTGTTACTAATTACTATTCTTCTACAATTTCTTAAATACACCTGTAATAAATCTGTGAAATTCGGATATGAATAATATTCACCTTTTTTTATATTGTTATCGTTCTTTAGCGATATAAATAATATTCAAGTTATCATTTTATTGTTTTCCTTCATTAGCATTATAAAATAATATTCAGTTATTTATATTGTTATTGTTCTTTCGCAATATAAATAATCTGTATTTTATGTAGGTAATTATTATAACACAAATAAACATCTTTCTTTTTAAATAGGTTATTTTATTTTGATAATTAAATACGTATTATATAATATCTTATATTAATTAAACAAACCGATATTTATCATTTATATTGTGTTATCGTTCTTTAGTGATACTGTATAAATAATATTCAAGTTATTTATATTGTAATCGTTCTTTAGCGATATAAATGACATAAATTTAATATTAGGTTTGGAAAAATCCAGTTGCATAATACTGGTATTAGTTTTTCTTTTTGTATTATTACATTATACTATCTTGAACTACAATAAAATGAAAAGGAGTAACGAGGAATTGAACCTGAGACGCTGACATCTAAATTCCGACGTTCGTCCGCTGAGCTACGAGGGCAAAAGTGTGGAAACATTTTCGGAAAAATTGGCCCAATCACACTCTAAGATTTTCTCATGATTCGTAGAAGCTAGTCCAGGATGCGGGGGGCAAAGGCTAATTGAGATTTCCCGGTCTCTGATCGGGTCAAACATCCTGATAGAATTAATATTTAACCCTTGCCGTGACTTTCGGTGAAGTCCGGAGGGCCCAATTAGTCAAATCCACTCTCCTCATCTCCACGCTTGGGCCCCCTGGAATTTAATAAGATGCGAAAGAGATAGTGGTGTGCGGAAAGCAACGGGATGTTACCGCATTTACACCTATCCTTCCCAAGAAAAACTGCAAACATGAACAAAGGAAGCTTTAAATAGAAGAAGAAGGATCTTCTGCGGACCTCTGGAAAAAGAACTAAGGAAGAGACTAGTGAAGTGCTTTGTGTGGAGTGTGGCATTGTATGGGGAAGGAACATGGGCATTACGACGAAATGAAGAGAAACGAATTGAAGCATTTGAAATGTGGATGTGGAGAAGAACGGTGCGTGTGAAGTTGACAGAATAAGAAATAAAATTGCGTTTGAAAAAGTGAGTGAAGAAAGAATGATGCTGAAACTCATTAGAAAGATAAAAAGTAACTGGTTGGGTCTCTGGTTGAAAAGAATAATAGAGGACATTAGGATATGTGGATCATATGCGGAGACTAAGAGGAAGGCAGAAAATAGGAAAGATTGGAGATTGCTGGGTTTGCAATGAAAGACCTGCCCATGGACAGAACATTTATGTATGTATGTTCAGAATGCCTGGAATATCGTGTCTAAAAACAGTCGCTATTTGCAAAGACTAGTCAATTCCACGCCCACTGTACTGCAAGATGATCGAGATAAGAGGAAGATAGACTAAATATTGAATTGTGGCTTTTAGTTTAGTTTTTTGAACGCTTAATTGTTTAATGTTTTAAGGCCGACGCCAGTAAATTTGTTTTGTTTATGCCACGAAAGATATTTTTATTGAGAATAAAATCTTTTTTGTTTCCATTTGCAGCCACAATATCATAATGATAAAGTCATGGCATAATATATTAATGAACCTGATGTTAATTACTAAAATAATCGTAAAAGAAAGGAGCCATTATGTATAGTTTGTCTCTCTCAAAAACAGAACAAAAAAGAACATAAAAAGCACGTGGTTGTAGTCGAACGCAGGACCTCATGAATAAGAGGCCTGAACGCTACCATTATACTATCGATAACACACAGAATACTTCAATTATAACTGTAGATATCAGGCAACGTGGTCCAACAACATGTAACATCGCCTGTCTCCGAATTGTAGCTAAGATACCCGAAGGGCACTTTGTTTCAGGAGAGCGGCCACTTTTTCTTTTGACAGCTGTACAAGACGTTTATCCATATAAATTATTAACAACTTTATTAATTTAGCATTAAACATATCAAAACCACATGTTGTATATTCCTTCAAGGTTGAACTACCTTTAATTAATTATTCTATTGTAATAGTGTTACATTTTATACATGAATTTATTTTAATAAAGTTATTCGGTAAATTAATATTATTATACACGCAATTATTATTATTTTAAATAAAACAAATCATTTCTGCACCTGTCTTACAAAATTAATTATTAAATTCAGTAGCAATATTTTTTTAATAATTTATAAAACTAATCCATCATGAGTATAAATTTCTTTAATTTTTTCATAAATCTTAGTTTGAATGTTAGAAGCTTCTTTAATAGTTTGCCAAAACATTTTACAATTATCTCTAAATTTTTCTAATCTATTAGAAAAATATTCCATCTTCAATCTCTATATTAGGTTCGTCAAAATGTTTCTATACATTTTATATTTCTCTTTTCAGATTAATATTAAAAGGATCTTTCTTTAACTTAGTTTCAATTTTGTCTCTGGTCTAATGGATTTAATAAGCACTCTAGTGATCCATGAATTAATCTTCTTACTCTTAGTGGAAACTTTCTTTTACTAAATAATTAGAGTTATTTTGAATGTATGTGTTTCAACTTTGGTGTAATAAATTAAGGCATTAATCTAGATTAGAGTTATATATTAATGCATTAAACGAAGATTCAATTGTTATATCTAATATTAAGTTAACATAATTAATAATTTTAATAACATTTTAATTATTGTTAGATTCGGCATATTCTTTGTCATTAATAGATGTGATAACTGAACGTGTAGTGTAATGATCGTAAATTGACTATGATAAACAAAAGGTGTGAATTATATTAATTTATTGTTGCTTTAAAAAATATATGATGGAGACAGATCTTGGTTAATGATGTGGTTATGACATATAAATATTTATAAAATCCAAATTCTTGTAACAGGTTCAAATAATCATGAGATATATGAGTATTATCAAAATGTTGTTACACCAGTATTTGATTATTAATATTGGAAATTATTAATAGGTTAATAAAATTAATGTGTTTGTGCAAAAAAAATTCCTTATTGTTTATTCCTCGACTTCAAAATTTTGGAAAGCATATCCGCTAATTTCCTTCCTTTTAATATAAAACATTCCTAGCGTAAATATATCTATGATCAAACCAGGTTAAGCTGTTCCAAATTGGTCTGAAACTTCTTCAGACTCATTGGTCTGTTTCCGCAGAGAATATTTTCGGATATGGAACGAAGAAAACAAGGAAAGAAATTCATACAGGAAAAAGGCGACGTAAAAATCAAACTTTTGCACAAACATTATCTGCTTAACGTACTTTTCCATCTTCTGGAGACTCCAGTACGACATTTTACAGTACACAAGAAATAAGTAATAGTGACACTATCTTCATACCCTCAAAAAAAAAAAAATCAGAATAAAACGTACCTACAAGCGTTACTAAAATTTCATTTCACCAAAACTGTTAGTTGCATTGGACAGATATGAATTAACTGTAAGAGATGCGGTGTATATTTTTCAGGAGACAGCTGAAGACATTGGCCATAATGTTGATTTGACTGGTCTATCATCCAACGATCCCGGGGAAAAATAACAAAAGGAACATGCTGAAGCCATTGAAATTTAACTAAATCATCCCTGACTTCGTAGCAGTTCATTGTGATGGTAAACTTTTACCCCCATTAAATGTTATGGATTCTGTTACCTATGGAGAGAATAAACAGTTAATCTTAGTTCCAACATTGAGCTCTTTCAGCAAGGAACAGACAGGTGCAACTTCTAATGCATCAAAAGAGGGGAATGTGGAGACAAAGAGAAAGAAAAAAAAATAGGAAAGACTGGAGAATGCTGTGTTTGCAGTAAAAGACTTGCTTCTTGGGCAGAACACTATGTATACATATCCTACATATGTTTTATACCCAAGGACAGGTCTTTAATTGCACTCCAATCTTTCCTATTTTCTGCCTTCCTCTTAGTCTCCGCATATGATACATAATTTATATTTTAATGTCGTCTATCATTTGATATCTTCTTTTGCCCAACTCTTATCCCGTTCACCATTCCTTCCAGTGCATCCTTCAGTAGGGCGTTTCATCTCGGCCAGTGACCCAGCCAATTCCTCTTTCTGATCAGTTTCATCGTCATTTTTTCTTCACCCACTCTTTTCAACAGAGCTTCGTTTCTTATTCTGTCTGTCCATTTCACACGCTCCATTCTTCTCCATATCCAAATTTCAAATGCTTCTATTCACTTCCCTTTACTTCGTCGCTATCTTCTTGTTTCTGCCTCATTCAATACCTCACTCCACACAAAATATTTCACTAGTCTCTTCCTTAGTTCTTTTTCCAGAGATCCGCAGAAGATGTTCCTTTTTCTATTAAAATCTTCCTTTGCCATTGCTATTCTCGTTTTAACTTCCTGGTTGCAGCTCATGTTACTGCTTAAAGTGCAGCCCCAAGTATTTGAAGCTGTTCACTTGCTCCACCGCCTCATTTAGAATTTGTAAGTTAACCATCTTCCTTTTTCTTGCAAAAACCATTGCCTTCGTCTTGTTTGCATAAATCTTCATCCCATACTGCTCACAGCTGTCATTTATCTCCAGTAGCATATCCCTTAGTATCGTCTCCTCTTCAGCTAATAACGCCATATCATCAGCAAATGTTATGTACTTTATTCTTCTCCTTCCGACTTTCACCCCTCCAATGATCTGAAAACAGTTCTTTACTAAATCCTATGTTGAACAGGATAGATGATAAAGACCATCCTTGTCGTATTTCTCTCTCTCTCCCTCTATTTCAATTTCTTTTGACATTTCTTGTCCTATCCTGACTTTGACTCGTTGTTTCATATAAAGGTTACTGAACAGTCTTCTGTTTTTCCAATCCACACCTCTTTTCTTCAGGATTACCATCAGATAATTCCAATACACTCTGTCAAAAATCTTTTCTAAGTCAACAAATACTATATACAGTTTCTTATTCTTCTGTAGGTATCATTCGCCGATTGTTTATAGTAGCCCACTGCACCCTTTGCACCTTTTTCTTCCCTGAAGCCAAATTGCTCTTCTTTCAACTGTCCTTCCATCTTACGATATAAACGTTGATTCAGTATTCGCAGTAGAATCTTTGCCGACTGCGATATCATTCTGATAGTCCTGAACTCGTTACATTTCTTGGCATTATTTTTCTTCGATAACGGTAGCAACACAGTCTCCGTAAAATCTTCAGGCCATTCGCCTTTTTCATATATTTCGTTACATAATTATAGAATTTCCTTATTGTTTTCACTCAAGGATTTCACTAACTCAATGAGTATTCAATCAATTCCCATTGCTTTCCTATTCTTCATTTCCCTAAACGATAGTTTAACTTCTTCT
Source organism: Periplaneta americana (assembly GCF_040183065.1). NCBI lineage: Eukaryota > Metazoa > Arthropoda > Insecta > Blattodea > Blattidae > Periplaneta > Periplaneta americana. The sequence goes on from NC_091124.1 coordinate 104,057,498, forward strand.
CTTAAAATAGGAAATCCTTTTTCGTGTCCTGATACTGTTGCTTCGTCTTCTATGGCTAACTTATCTGGACGATTCTCTGTGTCATATAACTCTTCTACATATTTCGTCCATGTGTTCAGTATTCCTGGTTTGTTATTACATTTCCTACTTAGTCTTCCATCAACTACACGAATTTTCTGTTCTTATTTGTGATGTCCAAATATTTAACATCGCTGTACATTAAATCATATTTTCCTTTTGTCTCTACATCCTCTATTTCTTTACATTTCTTTTTCATCCATTCTTTTTTCACCTTATCAGGTTCTTTTCTGGTAGTCGCTTCTACCATTTTCCGTGTTAATGTTTCTCCATTTTCTTCTTTCTTCCATCTTCTCCAACATTTTCTCTGTGTGGCAAGCTTTCTTTGTGTACGACACACAGCCAATGAATGCAAAGAATCTGCAAAACAAGACTTTAAAGGCATGCTGACGCATTCCTTCTCAAGTACTGCCTAATATCAAAAGAGTGCATAAAAACAGTTTTATTTATAAAAGTGTATTGCAGGAGATAACAAGAAACTTGACTATCTATATTGGAATTTACCTTTTCGAGAACTATTTCATGAATATCGATTAAAAATGTGAACATAATCGTTAAATTGTGTTTGTTTTGTTAACGATCTGAACACAAAGCTACGGTACACCTTTATGGAAAAAATATAGAATATCCCTCGAAACATACAGGGACATCATTTTATTTTTACTAACATTTCTAATATTAACCTGGCTATACCTTTGGATTCAAGATTGAGAACAGGAAACGACGTCTGCTACTCCCTTCCACGACTGGAGTTCGATGATACTGGCGTAAAATACAAACACATCACTTTACTGGGTATAGGAGGGAAGAAAAGTAGTTCATTCATTTACTTAAACTTGGAAATATCGGAATTTTCAGTTTGATAATTTTTATTAGGTTTTTGTTTAATCATAAAAATACAGTACTGTATAACAATAAGTGTATTTACTCACGAACTGAGTTATCCATTCGGACGTATTCATTATGCAGTGTACATTATTCCATCTAAAGCACATTAGCGTGCAATATAGAGAATGAAGTTAAATTGAAAATAATCATAATATGGATATTTAAACACAATTTTGAAAATCCTGGCCGTTTATTTCGATACAGGCTTCAGTTTTTGTGCATATTATCTCACTATAGACTATTGTACCTAATTCCAATTATCAGTTTCGGCTTAATACTAATAACTCATGTTGAAATAATTCTGTACCTACTCTATAAAAGAGTATCTTACGTAGGCCTACTGTAAATTCAACCTTCACTTCTGCCCAATCCGAAAAGACAAAATTACTCAGACGTGATATCTACTGTCTAAGTGGTTATGTAGCATGATCGTAGAAAGGGGAGAACTCACGTGACAGTTAATTACTTAATGACGCCCCTTTATATGAGTTATTTTAAACAGTTGTATAATATTACGTAGACGTCCAAATCTTAACAGAAATTAATATTTTCAGAAAAGAGCTAAGACAGCCCAGGCACTAGTCTTTACAGAGGGGCGAACAGAAGCGGGTGGGGGAAACCGGGATGCAACATAGGCAAACGGACGACAGTACCTGTGAGCGTATTCCGAATCTCACCGGTGAGCAATCCGATGGCATCACGGTGTTCCGAATTCCACCGATGGCGTCATTGATGCTCCACCGGTATCGCACCGGTGCCATCGGCTTGCAGAGGTGGTAGCAGTCTCCATCAGCCGCCATCAGTGAATCTGATTGGTTCTTGTATAGGGCGGGAATTAGCAGACGAATGACATCGTGCACTGTTGAATCATGGCGGTGTGTTCTGCTTTAGTTCTGTTGTATTGTTTGTAATGAGCACAACGTAAAAACAATATCTTAATGGCTTATGAGCGAACATGTCAACGGACCAGTTATTACTACCGGTTCAAGAAATAAATTGTTTATGCTATATTTTCTTTGAACGAGATGGCAGTACGAATATATTTCGAAAAATTTTGCTAGCGTAGCACAGACAACAACTTGTACAGTCGCCATGACAGCCATGGATCCTTCCAGCAGTTTTGTTCCTTATTTCGCTGCAACGTGACGTCACTGATGCCACCGGACCGGTGAGATTCGGAATACGCTGTGTGCGAAAATGTGATTCAATATTGAAAACTCTTTCGCCACTGGAAAACGCGAACATATTTCTGAAACGTACTATACTCACTAACTCAGTACTGATTGCTATGACCGCATATCCGGCTTTGGTTCTGTGTGGAGAACGGTTGGAAGTTTACTAATAGAGGGGGTGGGAGTGAAGTACATTAAAAAATTCAGGTACAATAAAAATTGAAGTAAAAATAAAATGATGTCCGTGTACTTTTTTGTTAATACGAAAAGTTATTTGTAACAAATATCATTTACAATTGATAACTGGCCTCCGACTTAGCCCAGGCGAAAGCGCATTTGCATATTGATGCGGGGTTACACTCGTGCGTGAGTTCTATTCTCGCTTAGGCAGTTTGCATGGTTGGTTTTCTCCGAGGATTTCCGAAACCATAAGGCGAATGTCAGGTAATCTACGGCTAATCCTCCGTCTCATCTCGCCAAATACTATCCCTCCATTACGAATCCCATCGACACTAAATAAACAAGTAGTTGATACAGCGTCGTTAAATAATAGTTTAAAAATTGGTTACTCCAAACGGTGCATGTTAAACCTTGTAGCATGAATACAAAACAATTTTAGATACACAAAAATATGCAACGTATGTGAGTGTTCCAAAGGTTATGGAACAACCATAATTTTGAACATAACACGAATAAAGAAATACTGTTTTAAAATTATACAGGGACATCATTTTATTTTTACTTCAATTTTTATTGTACCTGAGTTTTTTAATGTACTTCACTCCCACCCCTTCTACTAAGGAAGTTCCAACTCCACACAGAACGAAGACCGCAGATAGTAAGCAGTACTGAGTTACTGAGTATAGTACGTTCCAGAAATATGTTTGCGTTTTCCAGTGACGAAAGAGCTTTCAATATTTGAATCATATTTTCGCACAGGTACTGTCCGTTTGCCTACGTCGCATCCCGATTTCCCCCACCTGCTTCTGCTCGCCCCTCTGTAATAGCTGGGCTGTCTTAGCTCTTTTCTGAAAACATTAATTTCTCTTAGGAATTGGAAGTTTACGTAATATTATACAGCTGTTTAATTTAACTTAAATAAAATGGCCTCGTTAAGTAATTAACTGTCACGTGAGTTCCTCCCTTTCTACAATCCTGCGGCATAACCACTTGGACGGACAGTAGATAGCATGTCTGAGTAATTTTATATTTTCGGGTCGGGCAGAAGTGAAGATTGAATTTACAGTACGTAGAGTAGGTACAGAATTATTTCAACATGAGTTACTAGTACGAAGGACGAAACTGGCAAATGGAATTAGATGCAATAGTCTATAGTGCGATAATATGCACAAAAGAACTGAAGCCTGTATCGAAATGAACGGCCACCATTTTCAAAATTGTATTTAAATATTCATATTATGATTATTTTTCAATTTAACTTCTTTCTCTATATTGTACGCTAATGTGCTGTAGACAGTATAATATACACTGCATAATGAATACGTTCGCATGGATAACTCACTTCGTGAGTAAAAACACTTATTCTTAATACAGTACTGTACTTTGATTAAAGAAAAACCTAATGAAAATTATCAAACTCAAAATCGCGATATTTCCTAGTTTATGTAAATGGATGAACTACTTTTCTTCCTTCCTATACCTAGTAGAGTGATTTGTGCTTTACGCCAGTATCTTCGAACTCCAGTCTTGGAGGGGGGAGCAAGCGGTGTTTCCGGTTCTCTAAAGGTATAGACAGGTTGATATTAAAAATGTTAGTAAAAATAAAATGATGTCCCTGTATACGAGGATCAAACCTAATCTAACTTATTCATTCATTCATTCATTCATTCATTCATTCATAGTTTTCTGCCTGAGGGCACGTTTATCACTGCAAATCCAGCGTTCTCCAATTTTCCCTATTTTCTGGCTTCTTCTTTGTCTTCGCCAATGATCCATGTTGTCCATCATCTAATATCTTCTTTTGCCCCGAAATTTCGTCCCGTTCACCATTCCTTCCAATGTATCCTTCAGAAGGCAATTTCTTCTCAGCCAGTGGCCTAGCCAATTCCATTTCCTCCTCCTGATCAGTTTCAGCTTTAACTTACTAACAGAGGTAATTGAGCTCGTCTTGCAAATCGTCTTCTGTCTTGAGCAAGCCCGTTTCCTTAAGAAACCTTAGGATTGCTACACTTTACGTTTCTTCAACCTGTTATGAAAATAGAATATTCCGCTGCAGCCTGTACTCTGTGGTCACGACTGAGTCCATGAATGGCCTTAAGGGCATAAATTATGCTTGGCTGAATCCATGTGTCCGAGCTGTCATTACCTGCAGATCTTGTCACCGTCTGGAATCGCCCTCTGCCAGCCACAAGAAAGAGAGAAACCACAAGTGAGTCCGTGGGGATATAATAAGATCTGCAACGGATTTCGCGAGGGGAGAGAATATACGAGCGTTACGGGTTAAACTCTTCCCTTGCCGGCTTCACTTGTAGTATCGTAAAGAAGACGGGTTCAGACTCTAATAACATAACAAGGGAATGGTTCTACCGGATACGATTCGTGGTCTTTTATTATATAATATATTTATAACTATAACCCTCAAAAACGAATATTTTCTTAAAATTAAATATGTATTTTAGTATTTTTCTCTCATTTTCTTTCAACCGCAAATGATAAAAATTTTTCTCAACTTCAGTCCTCCTTTCGTATTTCAATGCCCTGTTATTTAAAATTATTTTCTGCTTGACATGAAGTGATTTAGCTTATCTTCTTTGACTACATCGAGTGCTTGACTCTATAGCTCTTTTGTAGGCTAGCAGTATGGTTACATGTTTTTCATTTCTTACTAGTTAATGTGTTTATTTATCTACACTGCATATATAGTTTTAAAATTGACGAAGTTTCTCAGCTTTACGCTAATTTTAATATCAAATCATTTTGAAAATTCTAGTTTTGAATATTTTAATCGCGTCATTTATATATTTCATTGCTGCGAGTGAAATGCATTAGCTTCAAGAAGTATCCATTCTGTAATGCTTGGGAAAAGTGGCATAAGTCAATTTCCAGAAAAAAAAAATATTAGTTTTTTTGACAACTTACGGAACATCTGCTCGCTTGGGAAAAGAGACATAAGTATTTCTTCCATTAGAAAAATTCATAGAGAAGAAAATCAAATCTAGATAAGCCAGTGTGAAGATAATTTTTTCCTTCACCTGCAAAATTAATATTTCTGACTTGTGCTACTTTTCCCGAGCACTGCAGCATTCTTCTTAATTTTGTAGAAGTTTAATAGGGTTTCCTTCTATTTAGCTCCCCTCTATTTAGTCTTCGCGATGAATCTCAGATCTCACAGTGGAGTGATAAGAAGTGTACTAAAACTTCTTTTATAATTTCAGTATTGTATTTAATATAGCCTACAAGGAAGAATATTTGAGTAGCCTAGTTGCAAAGACGGCCAAGTCCATTTTTTTTCGAAAGTGGGTTTAGGAGTAATTCTTATGGAAAATTGTACGTGGAGTCTAAATTTACTATAATTTTCTGTCTAAAACTGACAGAAATGAACTAAATTACGCTTTAAAAATAAGTCTTCGTTACAAAGACGACCACCTCCTAAGCGTATGTATGACGATAGCGGCCAACTTCACGCAAGAACCAGTCAGAGGTTTGAATTAGGTCATGTGACTGAGCAGGTGGTTATGAGGGTTGGGAGAGTATGTTAATAACATTGATTCGTTTTTGTTCTGTGCAGCAAGTTTGAAAAGCACTAACTTTACTTTCAAAGTGTCAGTGAATTTCTGCAGTGTTTTCTATAAATTTTAATGTGAAATTACTTTCTATTAAAAGTATGTTTATAACATTGATTTCTTTTTAATCTCTGTAACAATGTTGTAAAGCAATAACTTTACTTCCAAAGAGTCGGTGAATTTCTCCAGTGTTTTCTATTTATTATGTTGGAATTTTTTCATATTAATTTCAAGTGGTTGCACTAATATAATGTACTTTCTTAAAATACATATGTTTCAGTTTATTCCTCAAGAGATAAAAGAAATTGAAATTTTTAAATCACTCTGTTTCCCAATTCAAACAAATGGAGTGTGCTGTCATTCATGTTAAAAACAGCCACCTCCCATTCTTTGTTACAAAGCTGGCCAAGTCCATTTTTACATTGCAATTATCTCATTATGTATAGAAAATGAAATACTTAAATTAAGAAAATTATTTTTCTAAGCTGCCAACATACTGTATAAAAAATGCAAGTTCCTAATTTGTCTTAAAATAACTAAAACAGTTTTTGGCCTCTACTGAAAATTTTTTACAAATGGACATTGCACTCTTTATAACTAGATTACTCATTTTTACAATGATAGATACACGTACAAAGGAAACACTGTAGAAAATAAGGTATATAAGGAAGAAGAATATTTATTGTATGTGAAGAGCGAAATAATTTTTGACATGTCAAATTTAAGAGTGATTTCTTAATAAAGTTTCGGTTATATGCGAATGTAGCTCTGATTTTATTGTACTTTTACCATGGCAGCATACTATACAAACTATTTAGACTTAATTACGTTGTAAAATTACCTCAGCGTCTCGGAATTTATAGATCCTTAATTACCTGCAGATACTGTAGTGCAGCGGTCATGAGCACAGTGCACTCTCGGGCTAGGTCTCTTACTCGCAAATAAGACATTGCACTGGCGTTCATATGTGTCTGCTGGAGGGTAATGCTTCCTCCCTCTCCCTTCTGCACGCGGCGCATATTGCGATACTCTTCTTACCTGTTACCCATTTTAGCGAGTGCTAAATGTTTAGATAACTTGGCCGGTGTTATGCGCGAACATATGAGTAGGAGTGATGCGAAGTGAGTCAGTTTCTCAGTATATTCAGAGGGGTAGGAGGGGGAAGGAGGAGAACTGCCAACACGCTGACGTAAATTATGGCTAGTTGAAAAATAATGGTTACATACCTGCACTTGACCATCACTTCTGTCCAAACACAATGCAGTTTTCTCTTTTCACTTTTCCACTCACAGTAAAATAAACTTCAAAGTCTTTATTGGTTCCATTACGGTACTAATGGTTTTGCAATAGTTAGTATACTATGCACTTACATGACGTAAAGAAATGAACTTTATAGGAGCAGGACAGCGAGTAACCCGTACACCCCCCCCTTTTTTTTCCTTGCCAATGTCAAATGGACTTTCCTTGTTTACTGTGCGTAATACTGTATTATAACTGCCCAAGCTATTTAAAGACAACAGTACTTGTTGGTATATGTGTGGTCGAAGGGAACGAAGACCATGTGGACCATTTAAGTAGAACATATTATCGCTAGGCTAAGGATCCGAGACAACATAAAAATGAAGTTACTGTGCAACGGAGTAAACATGGAGTGAGGTGGCGAGTTGAGTTTTGTTTATCTGTGCGTTATTGTACAATCCGCTTCGTGATCAGAGGCTTACAGTATTCTTCCGTCTCTCCCTACGAAACTAACTCAGGCCATCCCAGTGGATTTTCAATTCATAGTAAACAGTTTTTTCGAACTAGTTGGAAATATGTACAGCTGTCAAAAGAAAAAGTGGCCGCTCTCCTGGAACAAAGTTCCCTTCGGGTATCTTCGCTATAATTCGGAGACAGGCGATGTTACATGTTGTTGGACCACGTTGCCTGATATCTACAGTTATAATTGAAGTATTCTCTCTGTGATTCGATAGCGTAAGGGTAGCGTTCAGGCCTCTTATTCACGAGGTCCTACGTTCGACTACAACGTCGTGCTTTTTATGTTCTTTTTTCTTATGTTTTTGAGAGAGAGAAACTATACATAATGGCTCCTTTCTCTTTTACGATTATTATAGTAATTAACATCAGGTTCATTAATATATTATGCCATACTTTATCATTATGATATTGTGGCTGCAAATGGAAAGAAAAAAGATTTTATTCTCATTAAAAATATCTTTCGTGGCATAAACAAAACTAATTTACTGGCGTCGGCCTTAAAACATTGAAACAATTAAGCGTTCAAAAAACAAAACAAAAAGCCACAATTCAATATTTAGTCTATCTTCCTCTTATCTCGATCATCTTGCAGTCGAGTGGGCATGGAATCGACTAGTCTTTGCAAATAGCGACTGTTTTTAGACACGATATTCCAGGCATTCTGAACATACCCACATACATAAGTGTTCTGTCCATGGGCAGGTCTTTCATTGCAAACCCAGCAATCTCCAATCTTTCCTATTTTCTGCCTTCCTCTTAGTCTCCGCATATGATCCACATATCCTAATGTCTTCTATTATTCTTTTCAACCAGAGACCCAATCAGTTACTTTTTATCTTTCTAATCAGTTTCAGCATCATTCTTTCTTCACTCACTTTTTCAAACACAATTTTATTTCTTATTCTGTCTGTCAACTTCACACGCACAGTTTTTCACCACATCCACATTTCAAATGCTTCAATTCGTTTCTCTTCATTTCGTCGTAATGTCCATGTTCCTTCCCCATACAGTGCCACACTCCACACAAAGCACTTCACTAGTCTCTTCCTTAGTTCTTTTTCCAGAGGTCCGCAGAATATCCTTCTTCTTCTATTAAAAGCTTCCTTTGTTCATGTTTGCAGTTTTTCTTGGGAAGGATAGGCGTAAATGCGGTAACATCCCGTTGCTTTCCGCACACCACTATCTCTTTCGCATCTTATTAAATTCCAGGGGACCCAAGCATGGAGATGAGGAGAGTGGATTTGACTAATTGGGCCCTCCGGACTTCACCGAAAGTCACGGCAAGGGTTAAATATTAATTCTATCAGGATGTTTGACCCGATCAGAGACCGGGAAATCTCAATTAGCCTTTGCCCCCCGCATCCTGGAGTAGCTTCTACGAATCATCAGAAAATCTTAGAGTATGATTGGGCCAATTTTTCCGAAAATGTTTCCACACTTTAGCCCTCGTAGCTCAGCGGACGAACGTCGAAATTTAGATGTCAACGTCTCAGGTTCAATTCCTCGTTACTCCTTTTCATTTTATTGTAGTTCAAGATAGTATAATGTAATAATACAAAAAGAAAAACTAATACCAGTATTATGCAACAGGATTTTTCCAAACCTAATATTAAATTTATGTTATTTATATCGCTAAAGAACGATTACAATATAAATAACTAGAATATTATTTATACAGTATCACTAAAGAACGATAACAGAATATAAATGATAAATATCGGTTTGTTTAATTAATATAAGTTATTATATAATACTTATTTAATTATCCAAATAAAATAACCTATATTACAAAGAAGGATGGTTATTTGTGTTATAATAATTACTTACATAAAATACAGATTATTTATATTGCGAAAGAACAATAACAATATAAATAACTAGAATATTATTTTATAATGCTAATGAAGGAAAACAGAATATAAATGATAACTTGAATATCATTTATATCGCTAAAGAACGATAACAGAATATAAAAAAGGTGAATATTATTCATATCGGAATTTCACAGATTTATTACAGATGTATTTAAGAAATTGTAGAAGAATAGTAATTAGTAACTGTGTCCTATTTATTCTTCTTGGAACAAAATTTGTAACTTTTAAAAGTGTGGTTACTATGTTGAAGTGTATGTGTTGTAACGGATGCTTGATTTGTTATGTATGTGAGTCAGTTATGTGATGCTTGATGTCGTCGCAATGTCGTAATTATAGTTTGATTTTGTTTGTATGACTATTGTGTATTAATTTATGATGTATGGTACGGAATGCTGCGTATTTGTGTTATAGAAGTGTTACGTATGTGTGTTGTTAATGTTTTTGTATGTTTCAAATTGATACCTGATATTTATTTTGCAATCGCAATGCCTAATTTACGGTTTGTTTATGTTTTGTTTACATCGCGTAAGCTAATTTAATTTTCTTTTCTATTTCTCTTTATGCTTATCTTTTTTGTGTATGAAACTATAGCCCTAACATACATATGTAAAATAGGGCTAACCACAATTGGAGATACATTAATAAAAATTGTTATTCATATCGTTATAAAACGATAACAGAATACAAATGATGACTTGAATTGTATTCATATCTCTAAAGAACGATAACAAAATATAAATAACGTGATATCCATAAAGAACGATAACTGGATATAAATGATAATTTGAATAGCATTTACATCGCTAAAGAACGATTAAAAAAAAAATGAAAACTTGAAGAAGGCCCGAACCCACAACCTTTGAATCATGAAACAAGCACTCTACCGCTGGCCTACGTGGCGCAGACATGGAACACTTTCATAGTTCGGGAACTGCTTATACAAGCACATGCATATTGTAACATCGCCGCGACCTGAAGTGGACTTTGAAAATATTCGCTGTTCACGAGTGCGGCCACTTTTTTTTTACAGCTGTACATTGTCGTTCATTTTAAAGCTAACGCCTTCAGTGTTGCCGAGGGACATGAAAACTTGTGAGGCATGTATCCTACTTCATTTTCCACCGTCACTAGATTATACTACTAACAGTAGAATATAATGCAGGACATTGATGTGGTTGTTTACATTCACAGTATGTCTGTCTACTATGTTCAAAGATCTCTATAGTAAATTTGTGCGTACATTGGTGCGTAAATTGGTTGCTAAAATGTTCCGGATCCTAAGCCTGATCATAAACAATGATAAAAAGACAGAATAAAGTCAAATTTAAGTTAGTAAAATGTATACAAGAATGATAGTACATATAAAATATCAACATAAAACACTATATATCATTTAAAACAAGTTAAAAATTCATAAAAAAAGAAAACCTGTTAAACATTAGGTTAAAAATCACTGTATATGTGAAATAATTATATTGAGAAACAAAGTACTATTCTGGTTAACAAAGACAGATGTTATCAAGAAAAGGTTAACTACAAATAACGGGCTTATAATACGTAAATATTTTACGATGTGTGTAAGTGGCCGATAAAGTAGGTACAGTTGTTGAAGTGCGGTAGATAAATGTATTCTGTAACAGAAAGAAAGAAAGAGAGAAGGAAAGAAAGAAAGAAATAAAGAAAGGAAAGAAAGAAAAAAGAAAGGAAGGAAGAAAGAAACAAAGGAAGAAAGAAGGAAAGAAAGAAATAAAGAAAGAAAAAAATTAAGGAAGGAAGAAAGGAAGGAAGAAAGGAAGAAAGAAAGGAAGAAGGAAAGAAAGAAGGAAAGAAAGGAAGAAAGAAAGGAAAAAAAGCAAGAAAGAAATAGAGAAATAAAGGAAAAAGATTGAAAGGAGGAAGAAAGAAAGAAAGAAAGAAAGAAAGATAGAAAGGAAGAAAATATGGAAAAAAGAAAGAAAGAAAGAAAGAAGGACAGGAAGAAAGAAAGAAAGAAATTTACTTTGAGAATTAATAATGGATGTTTAAACTAAAAACACCATACTGAAATATGAATTCAAAAGTTAAAGTGAAGCGAAACTTACGTGTGATGCTATGAGATGTAAAGTGGGAACGTATAGTTGTGGCCGCTATTCAACAACTGACTGTGACTAAGTGAAGCCTTAAAAATTACGCATTTATGGAGGGAGGTTGATGTTAAAGAGCAGGAATTCTATTGGCTAGTTTATATAATAGATTGGATACATCCATGAACTGTTCATTAATCAACGGAATGTTGTTGTTATGAAATTTTGCTATGTAAAATTCTTCAACAACATTATGAATACGCTCATCATTGATGGCTTTAAAATATCTATAGCTTCTTCGATGTTCAGTTATGTCCGTTCTCGATCAGATGTGTAGCGTATTTAGATCTGTTTCTATGGTGTGTGTTCTTTATAATATCTGATCGTGAAGTTCCTTTTGATTTGTCCTACAAGGGCAATTCCTACACTTTAACATGTATACCCTTCCATTTACATATTTGTTTTCTCCCTGAAAGTCAGTAGGTATGATATTATTAAGCTTGTTATTAGTTTTGAAAGTAACCTTTATGTTTTCTTCTTTAAAGCAGTTAAATAATTTGTAAGAAATGTTATTATTTTAAGTTATGACCAAAGCTCGGAACTTGGGGACTTGTGTCGTGTGCATGAGTAAGGTTACAGGTACAACGTACACAAAGCTCACGCTGCAAGTGCTCAGGGACAGTCGTGTGTACTAAGAAAGTGGCCACAACTGATGACAGGAAGACGGACGAAGAAACTGTTATGTCGAACCCAATGACATTCAGAGAATTAAAGGTAAACGGTCAGTTTGAGGAAATAGAAAATACGTGTTATTTCGAATGGGTATTATAGAAGTTTGAAAATACATTTTGTTTTAAATTTAAGATAGAGAATTTCGTGGAGAATTCGGAGGAGATACATATTTTTTTTTCGAATGGAGAGTTTATATTTTGTAAGTTGTGCCACACACAAACTAGAGGTTGGAAACGGAATTCATTGAAAGACATTGCAGTCCCTCAAATTGGAGAAACATCTGTTCATAGCCATGGATCGAGACGTAGAGGGACCTGCCCTACTAGTGACACACTAATTGAAAACTATTTTCGAGAAAAATTTAGGATATACGTATCTTTCTCAGATACGAGATCAGCTAGCAACTGCTGAAAATCGAACAGAAAACAGTAACAGTGAAAAAATTCAGTATTTTAAGTCTGCTACCGAAAAATCTTCGAATGTAGATAGTCATACACTGTAATAAAATGTACACAGCAGAACAGTAAATTTGATATATTTCTCATGTTTATTTTTATTATATATATATATGCTATGAAATTACGTGTAAATTTGATATATTTTTCATGTTTATTTTTATTATATCTATGCTATGAAAATACGTGTAAATTTGATATATTTTTCATGTTTATTTTTATTTTATATATGCTATGAAATTACGTGTAAATTTGATATATTTTTCATGTTTATTTTTATTATATCTATGCTATGAAATTACGTGTAAATTTGATATATTTTTCATGTTTATTTTTATTATATATATGCTATGAAATTACGTGTAAATTTGATATATTTTTTATGTTTATTTTTATTATATATATGCTATGAAATTACGTGTAAATTTGATATATTTTTCATGTTTATTTTTATTATATATATGCTATGAAATTACGTGTAAATTTAATATATTTTTCATGTTTATTTTTATTATATATATGCTATGAAATTACGTGTAAATTTGATATATTTTTCATGTTTATTTTTATTATATCTATGCTATGAAATTAGGTGTTTCAACCTACTATAATATTATCAATATGTTGTCGCAGCCAGAAACCACTTTTGTAGCAGACCTGACAGTACCTCTGTGCTGGAAGCGGGAGTTTGTTGACATTGAAGTTCCGTCGTTTAGTCACGTGCAAAGACACAAGTCCCCAAGTTCCGAGCTTTGGTTATGACATTCAGTTTACCAGATGTATTGTGATTAGCCTATTCTAATTAGCGGGAATTAAAGTTGTATAATTATTTTTACGTAAGATGATTTTACGTTTTTGTATTAATCTGTCAATCAGTTTTCTATTGTAGCCGTTTTCCTTCTCTGGATTAATAATGTACTTGTATTCTTTACGGAAGTGATTTTCATTGAGAGAAATATTCAACAATCGGTCAATTAAGAAGACAAAGTTAGCAATTTTATGAGATTGCAGATAATTAAAGGAACTATGTGTATTGTGAGTAGTTGTGGGCTTCCTGTAGATGTCAAAAATGAAGCAACGAGGTTTTTTTGTTAATTTTTAGATCTAAAAAATTGATTGATTTCAGAGTTTCAGTTTCAAATGTAAATTTCAATTTATTATGCATACTATTGAATAGGCCTAATTGAAATTAATCTTAAAATGTATCCGTATTTCCCTCTAACACTATGATAATATCTATTACATAATTTCAGGTTGAATTGATATGATACGTCACCGATTTAATTCACCTCCAGACTTGTATTCAAAATTTTTCATGTCACTGAGTTATTAATATGGCAACAGTTCATCGTAATATTAGTCTTTGTGTAAAACACATGCTGGTGAACACATGCAACAGTTCATCGTAATATTAGTCTTTGTGTAAAACACATGCTGGTGAAGAATTAATAGAAAGGAAAACATGGCCTAGTAGGCGTTAGTAAGGAGTTATGCATGTTTTATACAATAATAATAATAATAATAATAATAATAATAATAATAATAGTAATAATAATAACAATAATAATAATATTATTATATATTATTATTATTATTATTATTATTATTATTATTATTATTATTATTATTATATCAGTAGCCTAGAATAAAACCAAACTGCACTTTATGAAAAAATCTGACTTTTCAGGAGAGACGAAAAACTAGTGCAGTAAGACTCCAAACGGTGATTTTATTACTAAAGTTAAGGCAGACAAATTGCAGTTTGATCCTGATGAGCAGTTTATCACATTCCCTGCAAATTCCGGATTGAAACATGTCTTAAGCCCATATTTCATAATTTGGAAAAAGTGGAGTTTGAATCTAGGTGACTCATATACGTACACTATAATGAAACTAGTTCATGGTGATCTTATAACTACTTCATAGGCCTACTCTTAATACCATGTTAAATGAAAAATATTTTTCGTTACCCTACTTATTATTGTAACGCGTCGAGACTTCGACACAATTATGTAATATTTTATTTGTAACCTACAGGAGTGCAAAGTTTATAATTTCACTTTCTCTTCTCTTGAAACTCTAATTATGAACAGAAGTTTACCCAATTTTTTTCAAACCATTTTCACTCACAATTTCGCATTATTTCTTTTATGCTATTCTGTTGTTTAGTTTCGGAACTTTCTTTTTTATAAACAATAAACGAGTTTCTGGAATTTTGAGCGTCCTTTACGTTTATTTTATATTGGTATGGACTTTTACAACCTGTAAAATTTGAGAGTGTGTGTGTCACGTTATTAAGTCGGTACTGATAACTTTGTCGTTAGCATAATCAAAGAAGAGAATTTATTGACATCTTGAAAAATCATGAACAGAATATTATGCATATCATTAATGTATGAAAAAATGATGGCTAATATTGAACACTTCTGAGTAATTTCTAACATGAAAATGATTTTAGGACTAAAAAAAATTGAGATTACTTGAGAAGGGGAAAATTCACTAAGGAAATACTTTCGTACAATATAAATATGCACGTAGAATTCATCATCCAGTCTAGGGAATGAACGTACAGTTTTGTTGTTTTAAATGTTGTATTTTATCTTTGGTGTATACTCAGTAATGTTCATTTCGAACTTAGAAATTACAAGAACTAAAGAAAAGTAGGGAACAAGGAAGACTAACTGCAAAAAGCTCGTAAAAGCCTTCAAAACTGGAAGAAAAAATCAGAAATATTTTAGAAAAGTATCACGGAAGAAAAAAATAAATTCTGGAATAAATTTCTAAAAACTATAAAAGTGAAGAATAAATGATGATGATAAATAATTTACTTTATAGGTTCTGACTCTTCAATATGACATTTACAATAGGGGTTACGTATGTGCGATACTTAATAATGGTACGATATGTTTTATCTTTTCAGGTATTTTACTTTGCATCCGTAGCAACAGCTGTAGTTCGCCAACACTGTGGCTACAATCGGTATATAATAACTTATTATCTTACTCTGAATACATTACATTAATGAATCACAAGTAAAACCTCACGTATAAATACAAGACAGAATCGTCTGCAGCGTACCAAGGTCACGTGACTTACGGTTTCAAGGTTGATACCCTGCGCAGTAGACCAGGTGCGCTCTATCTACACTAACTCTATGCTTGCAGTAGACTTGCAGCGAAAAAATTTTGCTACCTACGAAAAATGGCGGCCGCTATTTCAGCGCTGTCACTCAGCAAGGCGTTCAATGCTATCGCTATTTCAGCTCTACCTCAGCGCTGCCCGGCTGAACGCAACCATTTTTTTTTTTGTGACGCTGTTTCGAATAAGCAGGATTTCGGTTAACCGAAGATCAATTAAGAGGGGTTTTACTCTATTCATATTTATATTCAACTGATGAATTCTTTATGCTTCCAAATTGAAGTAATCTGTTTCCTATGAAGGCCTATTCAATAATTTTTTCTGTATAACTTTAACTTGTTCCACATTTCAAAACAACAAAGCTCATATAAAATCTAGAGAATAAAATAATTGAAATGAAATTTAAATAGATTAACATTGTATTATCTTCTCTTGACCTAACCTAAAGACAGGTTGATGTAATAGACTACGTATGTAATTCTATGTCAAAACTGTATATTCAAAGAATTCATGTACCAACATAAAATATATAAATGAACAATACTAAGAATATAGCTGTGTGTTCCGATCATGTCATATCTAATGAATGAATGACTGTACCAATCAATGAGGGAGTAAGGAGGAAGTGGAAATTAAAATATGCACAATATCACGTTCTTTGCAAAGGCTCTCTTTAGTTCTTCTAACCTTTTTTTATACATCTTGATTGCACAACTTATAACACTATATCACTTTTTATTTAACCTAGATTAAAGACCACCTGGCCGAAATAACCATTAACTTCAAAGAATTTCAATGTGCCAGTCACTTACTACAGCTGTGGACGAATACATGCTAGAAGATAGACAGATGCTACTACTGCCGCGTATATCTAGCTTATATCTTAACATGATATTAAGGAGCTTAATGCAGTTCAAAATCTAGAGGACTAGAATCGTGACCCGATGCTGTCCTCGGGCGTGAGTTTGAATCTCATTTAAGCTGATTATCTGATAGTGTTATTTCATCCAACTCTAAGGCGAATGTGAAATAAGCCTATAATAAAAAACTGGAACTCTTCCGCCAGCAATATCACGAATTCCTATGAAACTAGATAAAAGCGCAGGGATTCAGGGTCGCTAAATAATCCATATAAGTTCAGAATGCACAATGATAGGGATTATGGAGGATGTTTATTGAAAATATTCCAGTGATCTTTAATTTTCTGTACGTAATGATATCATCCAGCGTGTAGGCCTATATAAATTAAGTGGATAATTTGAAAGGGAGGTAAATGTAGGTCAAAATATTTCAATTAGGCATAAATAACGCGTAGAGGAACCTTCCACATTATAAGGTCAAAATGCCTTTGGTAGTTTCTTCAAGATTCAAATGCTGGAAGGACCTTGGGGGCAGAAATGTACCTGTTAATAGGCCTACTAATTCTAAGACAAAAAAAAAAAACAAATTTGAAAAATGACATAAAATCTTCCATACTATTAGTAAGTGAACAATAATCCTACTGGTCGTTAATGAATAAGCTTTACAAACCAGATAAATAATTTCTTACATTACAAGAAACACATATATCTCCCTTGGTCTATAACATCTGGTCGTCTTGTATTGTAAGATAGTTTGGAGTATTATAAAGATGTCGGAATATAAATAAAGTTGTACGAAATCTGACGTCTACCAAGAGAGCGTCGAAATGTTCAAGGTAAGTACTTCAATTCTCCTTGTCAGCATATGAACTTTAATGAGAGGCGGACTAATGATTCCACGACGCGTGTATTTGTATTTCTCAGTGATAGGCTAATAATGTCCGACTTGAAGCACTGTAAGTTCCATCCATATGGCCATATCAAATAGATTACGCATTCTAATTGGCAATTATAACAGAACACTTATCCGTGCAGAAACCCATTGAATTCATTTACGCATGCGAATCTGCCATTATGGACTCTATTAATTATAGTGTCGCTTCAATTTTTCTTAAACATCTTGCCAAACTGTTGGAGTATGTGGTCGAAGAAGTTACAACATTCCTCATCTGAAATTCTTCGTTGGTCATTATATTAGCTATTCATCTACATAACAAACCCACTCACTCACTCACTCACTCACTCACTCACTCACTCACTCACTCACTCACTCACTCACTCACTCACTCACCCACCCACACACCCACCCATTCATCCATCCATTTACCTGTCCTTCCGAAGACCTGAAGAGTGATTCTGAAAAAAGTCCAGAAAAAGCATCTAGAAATCTGCGACAGACACCTGAGAAAATATTATATTCATTTCAGTACAGCAATATACAGAGGGTTCCAAAAACAATTATACACACTTCAAGCGAAAAAAAAATTGTTAACTTAACAAAGCTGAATTCACACGAACAGAAAATAATGAGCACTAATCATCTTAAGACTTTTACAGTTACAATAGTTGCTCAAAATGTCCACCATGGGCGTCGAAAAAGTATGTTAACATAACAAAACTGAATTCACACAAACAGAAAATGTGAGCACTAAACATCTTAGACTTTTACAGTTACAACAGTTGCTCAAAATGGCCACCATGGGCGTCGACAAACTTCTAAGTACGTTGAGCTACTGTTCGAGCAACGTTTGTGAAAGTATCACCAGCGATTACAGCACATGTCGTTTAATTACTTCCCGAAGTGCTGCCAGTCCCTCCATAAGTAAAACTCCAACGGAGTTAGATCAGGAGAACGTGGTGGGAACTCAATCGGACCTCTTCGTCCTATCCAGTGCCCTGGAAGATTGTCATTAAGGTACTGGTAATGTGGTGGTGCACCATCCTGTTGGAAGTAAAATTCCTCATGTCGGATTAAGAGTGTACGAATGTTGGGTAAGACGGATGTGCGTAACATATTAAGGTACACTTGGCCAGTAACTGTTCCATCAAAAAGGAATGGTCCAATTAGACCCTTAGATGACAACCCACACCAAACATTAATTCCAGGTATATTAACGGCCTTTAACACAAAAACATGTGGATTGTTTGTACAGCTGTCAAAAGAAAAAGTGGCCGCTCTCCTGAAACAAACATCCCTTCGGATATCTTCGCTACAATTCGGAGACAGGCGATGTTACATGTTGTTGGACCATGTTGCCTGATATCTAAAGTTATAATTGAAGTATTCTGTGTGTTATTCGATAGCGTAATGGTAGCGTTCAGGCCTTTATTCATGAGGTCCTGCGTTCGACTACAACCTCGTGCTTTTTATGTTCTTTTTTGTTCTGTTTTTGAAAGAGACAAACTATAATTAATGGCTCCTTTCTCTTTTACGATTATTTTAGTAACTAACATCAGGTTCATTAATATATTATGCCATGACTTTATCATTATGATATCGTGGCTGCAAATGGAAAGAAAAAAGATTTTATTCTCAATAAAAATATCTTTCGTGGCATAAACAAAACAAATTTACTGGCGTCGGCCTTAAAACATTCAAACAATTAAGCGTTCAAAAAACAAAACAAAAAGCCACAATTCCATATTTCGTCTATCTTCCTCTTATCTCGATCATCTTGCAATCGAGTGGGCATGGAATTGACTAGTCTTTGCAAATAGCGACTGTTCTTAGACACGATATTCCAGGCATTCTGAACATATACATAAGTGTTCTGTCCATGGGTAGGTCTTTCATTGCAAACCCAGCAATCTCCAATCTTTCCTATTTTCTGCCTTCCTCTTAGTCTCCGCATATGATCCACATATCCTAATGTCGTCTATTATTCTTTTCAACCAGAGACCCAACCAATTCCTTTTTCTCTTTCTAATCAGTTTCAGCATCATTCTTTCTTCACTCACTTTTTCAAACACAATGTTATTTCTTATTCTGTCTATCCACTTCACACGCACCGCTCTTCTCCACATCCACATTTCAAATGCTTCAATTCGTTTCTCTTCATTTCTTCGTAATGTCCATGTTCCTTCCCCTTACAATGCCACACTCCACACAAATCACTTCACTAGTCTCTTCGTTAGTTCTTTTTCCAGAGGTCCGCAGAAGATCCTTCTTCTTCTATTAAAAGCTTCCTTTGTTCATGTTTGCAGTTTTTCTTGGGAAGGATAGGCCTAAATGCGGTAACATCCCGATGCTTTCCGCACACCACTATCTCTTTCGCATCTTATTAGATTAGAGGGGCCCAAGCGTGGCGATGAGGAGAGTGGATTTGACTAATTGGGCCCTCCGGACTTCACCGAAAGTCACGGCAAGGGTTAAATATTAGTTCTATCAGGATGTTTGACCCGATCAGAGACCGGGAAATCTCAATTAGCCTTTGCCTCCCGCATCCCGGACTAGCTTCTACGAATCAGCAGAAAATCTTAGAGTGTGATTGGGCCAATTTTTCCGAAAATGTTTCCACACATTTTCCCTCGTAGCTCAGCGGGCGAACGTCGGAATTTAGATATAAACGTCTCAGGTTCAATTCCTCGTTACTCCTTTTCATTTTATTGTGGTTCAAGATAGTATAATGTAATAATAAAAAAAGAAAAACTAATACCAGTATTATGCAACTGGATTTTTCCAAACCTAATATTAAATTTGTTATTTATATCACTAAAGAACGATAACACAATATAAATGATAAATATAGGTTTGTTTAATTAATATAAGATATTATATAATACGTATTTAATTATCTAAATAAAATAACCTATTTTACAAAGAAAGATGGTTATTTGTGTTATAATAATTACTTACATAAAATACAGATTATTTATATTGCGAAAGAACAATAACAATATAAATAACTTGAATATTATTTTATAATGCTAATGAAGGAAAACAGAATATAAATGATAACTTGAATATCATTTATATCGCTAAAGAACGATAACAGAATATAAAAAACGTGAATATTATTCATATCGGAATTTCACAGATTTATTACAGATGTATTTAAGAAATTGTAGAAGAATAGTAATTAGTAACTGTGTCCTATTTATTCTTCTTGGAACAAAATTTGTAACTTTTAAAAGTGTGGTTACTATGTTGAAGTGTATGTGTTGCAACGGATGCTTGATTTGTTATGTATGTCAGTCAGTTATGGGATGCTTGATGTCGTCGCAATGTCGTAATTATAGTTTGTGTTTGTGTGACTATTGTGTATTAATTTATGATGTATGTTACGGAAAGCTGCATATTTGTGTTATAGAAGTGTTACGTATGTGTGTTGTTAATGTTTTTGTATGTTTCAAATTGATACCTGATATTTGTTTGCAATCGCAATACCTAATTTACGGATTGTTTATGTTTTGTTTACATCGCGTAAGCTAATTTAATTTTCTTTTGCATTTCTCTTTATGCTTATTTTTTTTTTGTGTATAAAACTATAGCCCTAACATACATATGTAAAATAGGGCTAACCCCCATTGGAGATACAATAAAATAATTATTATTCATATCGTTATAAAACGATAACAGAATACAAATGATGACTTGAAATTTTATTCACATCTCTAAAGAACGATAACAAAATATAAATAACGTGATATCCATAAAGAACGATAACTGGATATAAATGATAATTTGAATATCATTTACATCGCTAAAGAACGATTAAAAAATAAAATGAAAACTTGAAGAAGGGCCCGAAACCACAACCTTTGAATCATTAAACAAGCACTCTACCGCTGCACAGTGTGAAATTTCGCCAATCTAACTGGCCAAAAGTCAATTTTTGACTTCGAAAATTGAGATCCATGCTGCAGTACATTTTATTCTTAAATGTCTGAAGTACCTTGTTCTGCATTTTGTTTGGCAAGGGTCATCATAGTTTACACTTAGCACAAGCATAAACATACGCCTCGAGATAAGGTTTCGGTTGCCGTTCTCAGTTGCGTTCAGCGCACCATCAGAAGAAGCAGTGTAACTTTTGTCAGAAGCGTGGTATTTTAAAAGTGAAACATGGAAAATGCAGAGGAAGGTATGCACTTTAATCCTATATATATTTAAATAATTTGTTTTCTACTAATAAGCCACAGCATTAAATTTAAAAAGGCCAAAAACTATATAGGATTTAAAAAAATATTTTCTCCTTTAAATAGAGTTTTGAAAATTTCCAAAAAGTTCCAAATTCTGGAATTTACATAATTATGAAGATCGATTTGTTCTAAATATGCATGCAAAATCTCAAAGTGCGGAAATGTGCGGAAGTTTGTCATTTTCAGACTCGCGCACTTCAAATGCAAGGCGGAGGTTGTTTGAAGTGTGGCGTAGTGGCTCCAAACAAACAAGGAATACAAAAATGCTGGACTCGCTGCTTCAGGCTTTGGACATAGGAGAATGTAATAAAACAACTCTTAATAAAATGATTTTTTTTTTGTCAAAACATTCGATACAGTTTAATAACAAGTGGGTTAAGTGTGGAAGACGGATGCATGATTTTTTTAAATTGAATCATCAGTGCTTAGATTGTGACTTAACATTCGCAGCAGAAATACATAGAAACATGAAATCGGACTGTGCAGAATTTACGAACAAATCGGGTTCAAGTGAGGTAGGCCAAAATTATTCTTTGGCGATAGTAGTTACAGGAGTAAGAGGCGGAAAGCTAAATCTTTTTCTCAGGGGCAAGGTTCCGGAGCTGTAATGTTAGCAGCTGAACTAGATCTTAAACATTTAGGGTAGAGAGATGCTGCTAACATTGTTAAAGAACTGTTCCTAGCTTCCCTTAAAAGAGCAACAAAAATAAAAAGCCAGGCAGTTATTCGAATCAAAACCGAAGCAAATTACTCCTGAACAGGCATTATCCTTCTATGTTAGTGCCAATCTTACGTACAATCAATATAAAATTGTGTACAACAATGCAAAAGAATTAGGATCACTGATATATCCTTCCTACTACATTTTACGTCAGGCAAAAGAAGCATGCTACCCTCTAGAGGACAGTATTTCGATCACAGAAGTAAATGCATAAATTAAATTACAGTCATTATTGGACCATACAGTTCATAGATTACCAAGTGTGTAAGAGGATGTTCTAAATAGTATTAGGACACCAATGAAAATAAATTCAAACAATATTTAAGTCAAACAAGAGAACTGTACATTAATTTATATCCATGGTGTTATATGGCAGTATCTGTTCATAAGATCCTGGTACATGGCCCAAAAATTGTAAGTAATTTCATGCTATAATAGGTCAACTATCGGAAGAAGCACAAGAGGCTCGCAACAAGGACTGTAGAAGATACAGGCAGAATCATACTGGAAAGATGTCAAGAATCCATACTAACAGAGATATACTTTCTATGATGTTGATTTCAAGTGATCCTATCATCTCCAGTCTCAGAAAGTTTCGGCACACAACACATGTTGATTTATCACCGCTATAAAGTTGCTTACGGACCCTGACATTCCCTTTAATGCTGGAGATAGTGAGCGTGATAATGAGTTTTAAGCATTTGTTGGTCTGAAAACATTCTCTTGTTTAGATATTACCTGTTTTAATTTAAGTGTCAGTCAGTATTTTAATATATCCCTTCTTTATTATATTAATATTTTATTATTCACTTTATTTTGAGTTAGTATTATTGCCTTCTTACCGTCTTCATTCTTTTTTTAATATTTCTATTTCGTATTATGTTCTGTTTGTGTGATTCAGTCTGCTCTATCTCCATTTACACAAGAGTATTTATTTTTTGTTTATTCAATTATTATGTTTAGTATGCTATTGTTATTATTATTGTTATTATTGTTATTTTTATTATTATTACTATTATTATTATTATTATTACTATCATTATTAAATGTTACTTTTAAGTGTAATTTCATTCACTTACAAACTACTGGCTAACATGTCTTTATTTCCCCACTGCTGGACAATAATATTTTATATATTTTATTATGTTCTAAAGTGTGATGTATTGTGAAAATGTTTAAGATTCTAGATGTTAGATACAATATATGTGAGTTAAAATACAGTAGGTTTTTCCATATCTGCTAAGACAGTGATTAAAATGTGTACGTGTCAGTATTATAATTGTCCGATAATTATCCCTCCGACACTTAACGCATAATAATTATTTCTGGTTAAAGAAGTAATAAAATTATTTTTAAAATATTGAACATTACCTACAGTGATTTTTCTTTTCCAATTGCCCAATTTAAGAATATTCTATGCCAATTCCAAAATGTAACATATTTTTTTGTAATCCGTAGAGATTCGAACCGACATCCTCGCGAGTTCAGAAACCTCGCGCATCTGAAACTGTCTTCAAATGATAGAATAAGGGTAATCTCATGTTATTGTAACATAAAACATTACTACTCGTGCTTACAGAAGCGACAAATATTTTTGGCCAGCTAGATTGGCGAAATTTCACACTGGGCGCTGGTCTACGAGGCGTAGATATGGAACACTTTCATTGTTCCGGAACTGCTTGTACAAGCACATGCATCGTGTAACATCGCCGCGACCCGAAGTGGACTTTGAAAATATTCACTGTTCACGAGTGCAGCCACTTTTTTTTTTTTTTTGACAACTGTACATCAGTATACACAGTTATGCCCGTTAACATTTCAGTTCAACTTAAATTGTGCCTCATCGGACCAAACAACCTTCCCTACGAAGGCCTCATCCTCTTGCACCATGTCCCGAAACCACTCACAGCACTGCATTCTCCTGTCAAGGTCATCTTCATTTAATGCATGCAAAAGTCTTGGGATGAAAACTTTCAACTTTGCTGTTTTAATAATACGACGTACGCTGGTTCTGCTAATCCCAGTCTCACGTGCATATTGTTTTGTAGATTTCTGCGGTGAGTGCTCAAAACGTTCGCGGGGCTTGTTGATGTGCGAGGTCTCCCAGATCTGCCCTTGCAAACATCGCATACGGTACCATGAGTCTCAAATTTTTCACGAATGCGTAAAATTGTTAATTGCGTTGGTGGTTCTGTTCTGTACTCATGTCTCCATCGCCCTTGAACTTCAACAACATTCTTAGTTCTCCAATACCACTTCAAAATATTATTGCTTTCCGCTGTTCAAACGATAATCTTGGCTCCATTTTGTGTTGTTGATTGACGTGTCGCGCAGCAACGCTAGCATAACGTATGTGACTCATCTGTTTACGGAATATCATACTACTCGTACACATTACTGTTATTTTCCGGACCAACTTTGAAATATATTAAAAAGATATCTCCTGTCAAAGTGTGTATACATTTTTTCGGCACCCTCTGTATAGTCTGTCTAAAAAGAATAAACGAAGAATAATTTTCTGCTCTGGTGAGTTCTAATACTTAATGAATCATAAATCACCTGATTAGGACCAGAATAGCTAACTACACAAATTTCCAAAATGATATAAATTATAGCTTTTGTCACTTAAATGAAGCAAATTTACAACCAACATAGCGTAAGTGCATTGTAATAGTTTTCAAAATATATCTATAGCGTATCTCAATTCTAGAAAATAATGTAAAGAAAAGTTTCGATATTAGCTTGTAATAGGTTAAGAGCATTGAAAGTGTAAGTGTAGGTAGATCTATGCTGCTTTGTTTCTAACTCTATTATTGAAGCCCTCTGTAAGCGTTTGGTACTTCCGATATATTTTCCGTTATTTCCATTGTTTTCATTTAATTTTAACTTTATTTCTGTAGTGAAGTGGATTTTGGCCTTCTATACGTGTGAGCTTATGTTGTGAGTGAAGATTAAAATTGAATTACAATATACGTAAGCCTACTATTGAAGTAGAGATCAAAAGATTATAACTGTATTGAGTCTGCGGGGTAAAAACTTAAAAATAATATCGTTATATTATTTTATTAACTGAATCATGAATTTTTAATTTATTTTGAAGAAATTTTATGAGATAAGTCTTTGATACAATGAATGATTTGATATTTTTCCCTCAATGACTTAATATCTGGTATATAGTTGTGAATCTTTATATTACATAATATTTATTCTAGGTATTAACGTTTTCTTCGTTCCGAACGACATCATCAGATACATGATTGAAATACAATATAATAATCTCTTATTTTGTATACTAAATACCCTTATTGTCAATAATTAAAACCTTAACCTAATGTGCATAAATAAATATAAAAAACTTAAAAAGTACAAGTCTTCATAGTTTAGGAATATTAAAATTCGGGAAATATCACGTAATGTGTTGTGTATGAAGACTTGCTTACAAATTTGGCTTTTTTTCCACACACCTTACTTACACACTGATTAGACTGTCTTATCTTATACCTTTTACTGTCGATATAATAAAATATAATTTAGACTGATAATATATTGATGGGTATATGTTAAAAAAACAAGTATTGAGTTGTTCAAGCGTTGAAGTTTTTGTTAAAACCATTAATGTTGATATTGGCGATGTCACATCGAACGAAATATTTCCTGTTATGAAATGTGATCTTCTAATATTATGTTGATGACGTGGAATTGAACGTTGCAAACGTAGTTAAGCTTGGTCCTCAATCTGAGAAAAATATTAATAAAAGTATGAGGTTAGAAAATATTAAGCTGGAATGTAAATATTTACTAAGGTTTGTTTGAATTCAAATTGTCTAATTGCCAAAATCGAATTAATATGTTAGAAAATTATGTTGCTATGCCTTGAAAATATTGAGTAAAGAAAATTATCAAAGTAGGTATGATGCTCAGTTAAAAAGTTGATTTCAAAATTCAATGTGGAAGCAGATATCAAGAATTTAGGAATTAAATTTGTTTATACAGTATATAACATATGTTGCGCATGTGGAAGCTTACATAACTTGTATTAAAATAAGACATCCACAATCTATGAGCGGTGTTGAATATTACTGTAAGCGAAGCTGCGAGGTTATGTTTTTGGCTGAAATTAATAAAATATAGGTTAATTAAAATTAATAAATTGCTGATGATAGTCGATTGAATATGCCTTGTAATATCAAGAGAGAGGGTACGAATTTGAATATTATTTGTTGAGTATTATGAACGGTTTTGACTTTCTTAAATTGGGTAATTTAAATAGTTTTCAGTATAGCAAATGAATTTGAATAAGTTATGCTAACAAATAAGATCAAAGAATGGTAATTACAATAGTTTTTGATATTATATAATCAAGATGCATTTAATAGAGTATGTTATACGAATTAGGACCAAGTATAGAAAAACGATGTGTATAATCCAGAGATATAAGACTGTGTGTTATATGCTGGCTTGACGGAGGTTGTGCGCTGTGCGCGTATGGATACATATGGATATCACGTGTTGTCTAGGATGTTTTGCAAGTTAGGTAAATTTTCATTTATTAATGATTTCTCTTTATTGTAGTATTTTGAAATGTAAAACTCTTCGGCTGTATTTATGTACTTACTTTCATTATATGTTTTGATTATTGTATCATGTCCGTTTTGAATAAGATGGGAGGCATATTTAGATTTTGTGCTGTTGAATTTAAAATCAGAGATGTGTTCTTTGTATCTTGTTCTGAAGTTTCGTTTTGTTTGTCCCATGTACTTAGCATTACAGATTTTACAGTTTTACTCAATATTTTCAAGGCATAACAACATAATTTTCTAACATATTAATATGCTTACAGAAGGGTCCCGTATCTTGAGTAACTATAAATATGAGCATAATGTACCGTAACTAAAGATTTGTAGGATAAATTTTGTCTAAGGATTCGTAATATGAAAATTGCTTTATTTTTATTAACAAGAAATTCAATCTGTGTACTCCTGCCCAGACCACATTCGAGATGCATGTCAAGAAATTTAACTCAGAAGAACGAGCCAGTAATATTTCTGTTAAATAAAAAAAAATACCTACAATCATATTAGAATTTATGCTGAGTTCGTTGGAATCACATCAGTCTTTTATCGTGGACGATGAGTTGTCAACCTGTCTTTCCATTAAGGGGGGAGTTATACCATTGACCTGTAAAAACGTAGCGAAATTAATTTTTTCGTATCTCATCTACTAAAAAAAGTCAAGTGAACAAAGCTTTTATGCTCAATATACGTACAGGGCTTTCATTTCAAAACTTCTCAGTCTAAATAACTAATTATTTAAATTGAATTCCATTTAAACAAAAAACACGTCAATATAGACATTGAGGGGAAATCTAAAACCAGGCTTAATTGAATTTTAGATTTAACCCCCACTTCCAACCACCACCACTTTGAAATTTCGAATGGCTCCCCTATACATTTATACTTAAATATGAAATAGCATTCAATTGTTTATACACCTCATTAATTTATTTCACATCTTTTGTTTTATATCGTTGCCTGGCAACCTCGATTGTTGTCGCTGTTGATTAGAGCTGAAGCTACAAACACCATTGAACATTTCTTGTAATAGTTATGTTCGTGCATTAAATTATTGTAAAATGGTGTATACCCTTCAAGAGAGAACATAAATCACATTTATTTGTAGGGCTGAAAACCGTTGTTCTCGTAGAACTGCTAGAGCTTTCAATGAGAGGCATCCTGAGAAAAACGTAAGTCAGCGATATGTTATAGCTCTAATACGGAAATCTGAAGAAACTGGTTCTGTGTGTATAAAGCAAATGGCCTACCTAGAAAACCCGATGAAACTTCGCAGATTGAAATACTGGGTCATTTCATTAATGAACCCACCACCTTCATTCCAAAGGTAGCTGCTGTAACAAACATTTCATTGGTTCCATACATAAAGTGCTGAAAATGAACAAATTTTTCCCCTACAAAATATAGAGTCACCAACGGCTCAGCGAAAACGATTTTGATTGAAGGGTAGGATTTTGTGAACAGATGTCTCAGAGAATTGAAGAAGATTCAAATTTGACACAAAATATTTGCTTTAGTGATGAAGCGGCTTTTTTCTCAATGGGTTTGTCAACAAACACAATTTTAGGTACTGGAACATTGAAAATCCTCATGTGTTTCGTGAAGATAATGCCCAATTTCCTCAGAAGATCAATGTGTGGGCTGAAATTTTTGGGGATGATATTTTTGGACCGATTTTCATTGAAGAAAACCTGACTTTAGAATTATATCTGAACATTATTAGAAAATGTTATTGATCCACTTGTCACATTGTCGCTGGAGAACCAAGTCAATGAAGGAAACCTGGTGTTGGACGAACACAATTTACATTTTCAACAGGACGGAGCTCCCCCAAACTATGTAGTATCTTGCGACAATGGCTGGATAGAAGATTTCCTGGAAATGGATTGATAGGAGAAGTGCTGTAGAATAGCCGGCGAGATCTCCGTACCTGACGCCGCTTGACTTCTTCCTATGGGGTCATTTGAAGTCATTTGTTTATACTCCTCCGTCTGAGAATAATTAAGAACTGAAAAATAAAATAACCCAAGAATGTAGTCAGATTAGTAAGGAAACATACTAAACAAGTTCGCGAGGAGTTCCAAAGAAGACTGTATTACTGTTTAACCAATAATGGAGCACATTTTGAACACTTGGTTTAGTGAAAAATAAAGTGTTTCTTGTCAGGTTGCCAGGCAAAAAAATGTGAAATAAATGAATGGGGTGTATAAACAATTGAATGCTCTTTCACATTTCAGTCTAAAAATATAGGGGTGCCATTTGAAATTTCAAAGTGGGGGTGGCTGGGGTTGGAGGTGAAATCAAAAATGCAATTAAACCTGGTTTCAGACTTCCCCCTCAATATCTAAATTGCCGCGTTTTTTTGTTTAAATTGAATTCAATTTAAATAATTAATTATTTTGACTGGGAAGTTTTGAAATGAAAGTCTGTATATTACTTTTTATAAAACACTAGTCTATTCAGAATATTAAAATAGCTTATAATTTACCTGTAAAAATATCAAATTTACATAATTTCTTTTACAATCGTTAATCATTGATATGATAAAATCTACAATTAATTATCTTCATGATTTTTACAGAAATATTCTAAAGATCTATACCTATTTCTTAATGAAACATTTTTGTAATAAAAATTGTTAGAAAATTTAATATTGAAAATAACGATTAAGGAAAAAACGTTTCTTGAAGGAATTGGTAAAAGATCCTAGACTATATTGTTGATAGAGATCTTTAATAAAACAGTCCCGTATAAGAATCATGCAGATATTTATTTAATTGTTGATTTTATTATGTTAATGCTTTACTGTCATAAAAAAGTATGCAAATTTGATATTAATTTTATAGATAATTATTAGATATTTTAATATTATTACTACTGTTTTATAGAGTGTAATATATTAAGCATGAAAAGGTTTGTTCAGTAAAGCCTTGGTTTTTCTGAACCGACGCATGCGACGAATCTGGACTACATGAGAGATAGTGAGTGGTTTCTATGGTTGCGAGGTGCGCGATCTGCGGAGGTTCGCAGAGAGGCCTCGCAGCGTCACCTCGGACCGAATCGCGCAGCCGGATTTGTGCGACGCGTGCACTGCGAGGCTTCAGCAAATGGATTTCAATCTAGAGGGAAGAAACAATTGGGGGTGGTAAAGAAAAGTTGTAAATTCACATTTTTTCACGCCTTCAATTTAAAGGAATTCACAACTTTTCGATGATTGGTCCTATCTCCCTATTCAGGTGAGAAAAGGAGGAGGTGAGAAGGGTAACTTACTCGTCGGAGTCGTTACAAACACCCATCCTTCTTGACTAACCAGCGATAGATTGCAAAGAGCGGAATATAAAATACGTAAGAGATGAAAAACGAATCTAAGGGTTCACAAGAACGGTTATATGAAGAAAATACTAAACGTATCTAGAAAAAAATTTAAATTAGATAGCCTAGGTATAGTGGAAAAAGACAGTCTACTAATCGCAAATACTGTGCATGTAGCAGTAAAACCGTATTCATTCACTGACAGTGCTCTTCCCAACGGCAGATCTTTCACTGCAAATCTAGCATTATTCAATCTTCCATATTTTCTGCCTTCCTCTTATTCTCCACATACGTTTCAAATATCTTATGTTGTGTATCATCTGATAATTACTTCTGCTGCGAACTTCTTTTCCCGTTCACAATTCTTTCCGGTGCATCTTTCAGTAGGTAGCTTCTTCTCAGCCAGTGAACCAACCAATCTGTTATCTGTTTACAGCAGGGATGTTAAATCGCCTGTATTGCGTGTCATACTATAAGCAATACAAATCCAACAAGGTTCACTTTTCAGCTAAATAAAGTGAAATCATCGCTCTTAAGGAAATGTTTTGCAGGTTCTTGAGAGCACGCAGTGCAGGCGCTTTGACATGCCTGGTTTACAGCTATTTAAATGAGTCCAGTACTCATTATTATCTTCAGGTGTGTATTCTAATTTAGTGGCTTTCTCTTGAAAAAGTGCTTCAAATTTTCTTCTTTCTCTTCGTTCTTCAGTTTATCTATAACCAATTTCGTCACAAGAGAAATATTAGAATTAGATACATATAGCTTGACAAATAGTCTGATGAAGATATCACTGCTTTCTCCACTAACAATGCAGGATAATTTTGGCTTATTCTTTCAAAAGTAGCAAGACGGCGAATTCCATTGGACATAAAAAGCGCTCAGCAACTGATTCACGCGAACTCGCAGCATGAGAAACCACAAGCTTCTCAGCGTCATTGCGAAAATGATACGCAGCGTCGACATTGGATTTTCTGAACCGACGCATGCGAGGTGCGAGGTGTGAGGCCCGCCTCGCACAAATCTGGACTACACTAGAGATAGTGAGTGGTTTCTACAGCTGCGAGATGCGCTGTCTGCGCAGCGTCGCAGAGAGGTCTCGCTGAGTTGCTTCGGACAGATTCGTCCGGCCGAATTTGTGCGAGGCGCGCACTGCGAGAATTCAGCAAAGAACTTTTCATCTAGAGGGAAGAAAGAATGATGGGTTGTATAGGAGAGATGTAGATTGGATTATTTTTACATTGCTTAATTGTAAATGAATTCACAACATTTCGGAGAATGGTTTTATCTTCGTCATAGGTAAAAAAAGGAGAGTGAGAAGTTGAAGATCAATATGTGAGTTCACATAAACAGATAAATGAAGAAAATAATGAAGTATATAGGAAAATAAAATTATTATAATTTAGATATGTTGAGTAGAGAAAACCTCCATTCACGTCCAAGTCGTGGTCCCCGGGGGAGTGTAATCTGTGGTTACACTGAACAACAAATGTTTGCTTTTTATCTTGCTCCGAAACAAAAATAGGTGAATATTACTAATATGTGTACCCAAAATCTGAATTTAAAATCCAAATTGCCCCATCACGTACTATTTTCCGCGGAAAATGAATTGAATTTTTTATGAAAAATTTATTGTTTTGAATTTTTCACTGCTTCTGGTAAAATGACAACACACTTGGGATTCAAAACGCCTCATACTTGAAAAATGTGTATTGGATATAAACATGATGTTATATAGTTTAA
The DNA here is from genome assembly GCF_040183065.1 of Periplaneta americana. NCBI lineage: Eukaryota > Metazoa > Arthropoda > Insecta > Blattodea > Blattidae > Periplaneta > Periplaneta americana. The sequence goes on from NC_091124.1 coordinate 104,089,742, forward strand.
AACAGAACAAAAATAAAAAATATTTCATGCATATAACGAAAAAAATTTCGGAATTTGAATTTACATTAAACGAATTTTCTAGATCACTTCTGTTTATAACTAGACCCTATACTGTTTTTTACAACGAACCAACAATAGTTTCCAAGCATCCTGGATAATGATCTTCCTTTATATCGTCTTTCCATTTCAGATATTACTTGATGAACTCTTTTCCCATGCTTGTCGCTTACCGCTCCAAGGTTAGGAGAAAAAAATTCAAATGAGAATATGAAAAGTGTATTTTGAGATACATATTACACCCTATTTTCTCATAAGCACGTGAAATGGTTTCCACAATAACTTCTATGTAGTTGTCTGCCATAGAATTTTCAAGGAAATTTCAGCATACATCTTTGAAAGCGCATCATGCCATTTTTCTGTAATGGAAAGTTTTTCCTCAAACAAAGATTCAGCCATAACTTTGTGAATTTGTGGATCGATGAAAATGCCCTCTTTTAATTTGCTTTCACTCAAACCGGTAAACTTTTCTTTTAAATACTGAAAACGACACCCTTGTTTATTCATTGCGTATACCTCACGTTGAACTGTTCTGAAATTTACTAAATAGAAGGGACCAATATCTGTTTATTTATTGGGAGTACAAAATAAAATGCCAACAACCATAAGAAACCGGAAATAAGTTATAAACTCATAAAATGCATTAGCTTTAGTTTTGGTTTACAACCTCCAACACGCGCCAGATGTTTCCTAGGACAACGGTTATCGAAAAGTGAAATCACAGTATATCTTAAAAACCTTATGTGATACGAAGGAAGGAGATGTATTTTCGGATTCAGCGCACACAAAACCATAAGGGACATATTGTTTTAAGTCGGAGTAAAATTCTTGTTATTCAGTGTTAGAGCAAACGAGAGAGAATGAGAGCGAGAATCCGTTTTTCACAAACCGGAGTTCTCTGGCTATGGGGTCATACCTAGATAGAAAAGCAGGCAGATTTTGAGGTCTTAAAATAACAGTCCCACCATGAAACTTACTCGTTGAGGGACTAATCCCTATTCTGAGGATATTTTCAAATACTCGAAATTTTCAGGCGAAAAGTCGGAAGCGGTGGAGAGACCAGCTTTTAACCAGCGTTCAGTGTGAAGCGGAACAGACGAGGAGGCCTAATATTAATAATGAGGACAGTGATGATGACGACGATGATGATGATGATGATGATGGAGGAGGAGGAGGAGTATGGAAATAGTGTCTACTGGATGCAAATAACCGTGAATCTAGTAGTAGAATAGCATAGGGAAGCGTAAATCTGTAGAAAATGTGTAAAAAAAACCGGCAATCGTACCTCAGGAAGGTTTAAACTCGATAGAAGTTTTCAGATGTCCCCATCAAGCAACCGAGTTTAAATCTCCCTGATGTGTGCTGAGCTATCATATAGCAATATTAAAGCTAAATAGAAAATATTACAACGCCCTTCCACGTGATTCGTTACGCAGCCGGAAGATGTAGGTTAGTATATTTTACGACGCTTTATCAATATCTTAGGTTATTTAGCGTCTGAATGAGATGAAGGTGATAATGCCGGTGAAATGAGTCCGGGGTCCAGCACCGACAGTTACCCAGCATTTGCTCATATTTGGTTGAGGGAAAACCCTGAAAAAACCTTACCCAGGTAACTTTCCCTGAACGGGAATCGAATCTGGGCCACCTGGTTTCGCGGCCAGACACGCTAACCCTTACTCCACAGGTGTGGACCACAGATCATAAAGAACTACAGTAAGTACATGGGTTGATTGGAGCATGATAACTGGTTAGCACGCAAATATGCTAGTTCAATCCGTGGAAAAGAGTGGTCAGAAAGTTGGATATGGATATAGTAAATGGTTGGATTATCTACAGAGAAATACATGGGCGAAACTCCCTGGACCTATTTGAATTCCGATGATACTTGGCTGTTCAATATCTCAAGATGTTTTCGAACTGCAAGAGAATGGGGCGCCCTATTTCATCACCTCGAGGAGTGAAATTTTATATGAGGTTTGATAATAGAGGTCATTTCATGGCAAATCGATCCTATCAGAAACACTGCCGGATGGAATGGTGTAAATGTAGACCAATAACATTCCGCAAGAAGTGTGATGTAACTCTCTGTCAAAGATTCTTTGAGCCCTACCACACTCGGTAAAGACAGATATTACTAAAATAAGTGTGTTTCATTATTTTATTTTATTTTATTTTATTTAACCTGGTAGAGATAAGGCCATCATGCCTTCTCTTCCCCTCTACCAGGGGGTAGATTGCTGCAGCATTGTATTGTTGCATTAATACTTAAACCTCATAAATAAATTTATTGATATTGGTGTAAATGTTTCAGATTATAAAACATTAAATATACAAAAAATATATTTACTTTATTGCAAATAAATACGCAGATATCATAAGTGTCCAGCGGTCTATTTATAGACAGGGTGATATTCAACTACTTAATGCACGGGCAGAAGAAACAAAATATATTCTTGACATCTATATGGATTAAATTTATGAAATAGTTACATTCCTATAGTTTATTAAATAAAAATAATTTGGGCTTTAATGGGTTAATTGAAAACAAAATTCTATAGAAGAGATCCTTTGAGACTCCGAAATAACTTTTGAATTTTGTATCACTATCAATCAGATGGCGGTTTACAAGAATATTGTAAGCACCCTCGCTTTTCCTATTCTTGAAGATATCAGTCGTCACCAAAAAGAATACAGGATCATTTCCTCTTCATCATTATCTTCCTCTTTCATCATTAGCAAACAGGTGACGAGATCCACCATGCGCTCAGCGACTGATCCACGCGATCTCGCAGCCTGAGAAACCACAAGCCTCGCAGCGTCATTGCGAAGATGGTTCGCAGCGGCGGCCTCGCATCTCGCACGTCGCATGCGTCGGTTCAGAGAAACCAAGGCTTTGGCGTTTATAGTAGCTGAGATATAAAAAAAATGAATTTTACTAAATTTTTGCAGGATATTGATGTAACTCCTTCTTTAAAACATCATTATCCTGAGAAATGTTCTTTTGTTTTTTTAACGACGCTCGCAACTGCCGATGTTATATCAGAGTCGCCGGTGTGATGGAATTTTCTCTCGCAGGAGTTCTTTTACAAGCCAGTAAATCTACTGACATGAGCCTGTAGCAATTAAACACACTTAAATGCCATCATCCTGGCCCGGGATCGAACCCGCAACCTCGGGCATAGAATTCCAGCGCTATACCAACTGCGCCAACCGGGCCGACTTCTCCTGAGAAAGTCCAAGTGCCAAATCGTCAGCAAAAATGAAAATATCGAGGCAGTCATCCCCAGTGCTGGTCGGGAGATCATTAATATATATAATAAAGAACACCTGATCAATAACGGAACCCTGTGGGACACCAAGCTTGATAGATTTATATTGAGACATTGCACCATAAGAATAAACAGGTTGGTGTTCTGCCAATTAGATAAGAATTTAAAACATAATACTATAATTATAAATATAAAATGTAAGTTTCTGTAAGAGAATACCGTGGGAAATGGTGTCAAAAGCTTCGGTAAAATCGTAAAAACGGGCAACCATTAACCTTGACTTTTCTAAAGCACAAAAACATTTCTCCAAAAATTTAACTGTGGCTTCAATTATATTGTAGGAAGATCTAAAAACATATTGATTAACAAACAAGCGATGATATTCAAAGTAATTTGAAATTTGGTTATTTAACAGGATTTCAAACATCTTGAACAATGCTGGAATTATACCAATTGGCCTATAATTTTAATAAACAAGCTGATTATCTTTTTAAGTATGGAAAAAATTTTAGAATATTTAAAGATGTCTGGAAAGATGGATTTATTAATACAAGTGTTGAAAAAATAAGTTAATTGCTCACATGTAAAATTTATAACTATTTTGATAATTTTTGGACTTATACCATAAACATCTGGACAAGAACTATTTAAAAAAAGCAGTATCAACCTGCTAAATAATTACTTTTGTAAGTTGGTAAACTGTACCTGGTTTATGGGATTTATTTATGAAGGATAAATAATAGTTATTTCCTTTAAATTTTCTTACAGTTTCATCTAATAAAATCACAATTTATTTCATTCGACATTCATGATGTAAAGCTTGTTCTTGAGTTCAGAGTTGTCATTCAGTAATTCAGAAACAACTGGCCACATAGTCTTGGATTTATTAGTAGAGCAATTAATTAAATTATAGTAAAACAGGGTTTTCGCCGTTTGAATAATCTTTTTATATTTACGTTTAAAATGCTTTTATTTATCCCCAAATTGAGCCAGTCCGTGATAAGTTACTAGGTTATAATAATTTAAACAGGTTTCTTTAAGCTGTCGAATTTCACTTGTAAATCACTTGGAACACTTACCATGACCACTGTGTCTATTTTTAACAGTAATTGAAGGAAATCCAGTGTCAGTTACATTAATTTAAACGGTTTTAAAATAGCTGGTTTTATCATTAATATTTTCAATATTGTAAATTTAAAAATGAATTATATTATTAAGTAAAAAATAAAATAAGGAATAATACAATTATTAATTACACGAGAACATGTTATGGTATTATTATTGTCGTCATCAGATATTATCGTGTTTCTAGTTACATCGGCTTTCAATAAAATTACATCGTGGTCGGAGAAGATAGTAGTGATGACTTCCGCATTATGAAAAGTGGTAACAATATTGTCAATACCAAAACCGGGGGAGTTGTTTAAGCCTGGCCGAATTGGCGGACATAGTACTGGTCGAATACCATAACCGTCAAATAGGGCTTAACGTCGTCCACCTCATTGGTGTTGACACAGAGGTCAACGTTAAAGTCAGTTACTAAAACAGCATTAGCTCCAGGTTTAAAATTGTATATCGAATTAAACATACCACTTTATTTTTTCTAGAAAAAGAACGAATTTAGCTTTGTTTCTATCAGGTCTACGATATAAAGCAACATATACGTAGAAGACTTGGAAGTAAGTGCAACAGATCCCAAAATCATTGATACCTAGTTGCTAAATTTATAACATCATTAACATTACGTGCTGAGATTTCACTTTTAACATAAATTACAGCACCTCCATGCTGATTGTGGCTCCTGCAATAACAATGCGCAATATAATACCCTGGAATTTTAAGTAAGGATAATTCGCCCTTGCTAAGCCAGTGCTCGACAAAAACACAATATATCAACATCTAATTCACTAACCACTAATATAATAATAGTTCAATTTATTCAGAATACTCTGGACATTTCAATGTATTACTCTAATACCTCTCATGATATTTATTTATTCACTATCATAATTATTATCAATATTAATATTACTATTGATATATGTTTTTAGGTGTAAATTACGTATAGGTGTATTGCCATAATCATATTCACCAATAATATAATTACTAGCGAAATCTTCTCTATCATTTGTACAACTAACTATGTTTGATTTTTATAGAAGTATTTTATTGGTCTAAATTTGTTTTTGGAAACATAAACTTACTTATAAATGTGTCTTCAGGTCAAAATTCTGAAAAATATCTTTCTTCATAAAGAGAAACAGGTACGTCAATTTTAAAATTCCGTTAACTATAAGCAGAGTACTTCGCTATCAGTTTTTCCACTAGCTAATTTGCTGCCATAACATGAAGATAATTTAAAATATTGCTACATTCCATGCCGATACTTAAACATGACACTGTAATACATCAAATATTCATTATATGATCTCTCGCCGTCCTCATTGAATATTAACACGACTACTATGAAGTAGTCAATGTGTATTATCACCATTAAATCGAGAAAAATTCGTTCCGGCACTGGGAATCGAACCCGGGACCTCTCAGCTCTGCGCGCTGAGGGCTCTTTTCCAACTGAGCTATGCCGGGACCTGCTCATACCTAATTCACTAGGTTTACTATCTCTATCCTTCCTCTTGTATGTTACAGTCTTCCATCGTTCACCAGTTAATTCAACACAATATTGATTTGCTTCAGTTACTGAGATAGGATTGGACTTATTTCCCGAAGTAAAATTCACGGAATTTCCTTTAGATGTACGAGATATAAAAGCTAGAATAATTTCACTATTTGTCTTACTATTAAGTAACTCTTGATGTGCAGATTGTTTATCACTAAGGTCTTCGTCAGAAGAACTCTGAACTTAATTACCACTAACAACACAGTAGCACTGGTCTTGGTTTTCACTAGGACATCTCATACCCAACTAATCACAGGATATTTCCTACTCTTGTTATTGACATTCTTCGTCTTACTTTGATTACCGTAATATTAGTCTTACTCGAATTTTGTTTAGCAGTAATGTAGGTATTATTAACAGAAGTTTTATTATGATCCACTGAAACTTTCACTGCCAGCACACTGTCTTTTTTTAAGTATCCAATTACTTCTAATAATTTAATTTTGTCCTTCAATAATTCAATTCCAAATCCTAACTCATTTATTATTATTATTATTATTATTAGTGTTATTATTTTTATTATTATGTTCTTTTGTTCGAAAATATGATTCAGAAGTTTATCATTGCCCTTTATTCTATCACTATCTTTATCAAGTGGTTCACATTCAAGACCGTTCTTTTCGACTTTACAACATACAACAATGTCATCACTAGACTTCGAAGTTCAGATCCCGATGGAGGAGATACAGGTTAACTGATAGCGAAGTGTTAGACTGAGGTGGGGGAACAGGCTAGGGCTTGTTTACTTTTCCAGTGTTTTTGGAGGTTTCGTACGTAGCCTACTAACCTGTAGCTGAGATAGTTGGGGCTATGTGAAGCCATTGCGATGTCCAAAACGGAATTCAATTAGAACAAATTTTTAAATATAGGTACATTATTAAATTCCTTCTACAAAAAAAAAAAAAGCCTCACACCTTACATTAAAAATAGGCTAAATAAATTTATTTTAAATGACAAAATGCGTCATAATTCTGTGACCTATGTTCTATAATTACTGTGCTTATGTGGCTTCGTTTCCTATTTTGTAATTTATATACGCCTAAAGTTACAACTAATTTACGTTCTGATATCATAATAATAAAGTATTATTATTATTACTATTATTATTATTATTGCAATTTTTACAAAGTACCTTTGTAAATAATATTGCCCTGTATAACTGTTTATAGGCCTAAATATATTATTACCTTTTTACACCTTAGAGACGATATATTCTAACAAAAGTAATATTTACGTTTGTTCTTCAGGCGAACATTTAAATATTTTTTTTTTATTTTATTGTTAGGCCTGTATTGCACCATACAACTAACATGATATGCGTATGAAGGAAGAGGACTACCTTGCCAGCTGCTGTTTAAACACTATTATTCTGTGTCTACGTAATTTCAGAGTAAATATGCCTCAACTTCGAAGACTAGTCATCACTAATCTGTTGGAAATTACTATTTATTTTAGCACAGATGGAATAATAAATACTATGACATACCTGACATTTCAATCCACTTACATTTTTGCTTACATATTCGCGGTGATTTCGAATTTCCAGCTTCAACGTAACCTCATTCATTTTAGTAGGTTGATGGGAGCGGAAAGAATAAAAGACATCCGCACACTTGAGGGTAGGGCGTCTCGGTGTTGCGTGAGATTCACTCAGGGTAGCCGAGGTACGGTTGTGGTGTAGGATGATGTCGGGAATAAGACCAAGCTGGCTACTTATATAAAAGGCAGTGTAAACTCCAAAACTATAAGTTTATTGTCGTATTCACTTGGTAAACCCTAGAGTATGTATTTCCGGCTGACTTATAATTCAATCGTTGGTCGCACTTCTGTATCGACTCTATGGCAGCTCTAAATAAGCTCTATCCGATACTATAAATTCAATACTATGCCCAGTACACTATGATCGACGCTCCTAAACGTTGACGAGTAGTCTCGCCGATGACAACGTTCTATCTATCGAGTCTTCGCCGGAAGGAAGACTATTAAGTTGGGCCGCCGACACCAAAAAAACTCAGTGTGTCGTGCCGTCGACACGAAAAGAAGTCGTAGTCCTGTCGACACAAAACGAAGTAGTTATTGCGCCCTGTATGTAGGGCCGCCGACACGATAAGAAGTTGTGTTTGTGCCCTGTATGTAGGGCCGCCGACACGATGAGATCTTGTGATCGTGCCCTGTATGTAGGGCCGCCGACACGAAAAGGAGTAGTGATTGTGCCCTGTATGTAGGGCCGCCGACACGATGAGATGTTGTGATCATCTCCGCTCCCCGTCACCCTTATTTATAAAAAACCTATCCTACGCTAAAACTAACTATCCTATTGGCTAACAACTACGTCACTTAACCGGCCTAAAATCTATTCCCTATTGGTCCAAAGTGACCTCATAAGCTGGACCAAGATCTCTTCTTATTGGGCGCGAAATATGTCATCTCTAAATTTAGACTTTGGATTTCCCATAACATCTAATTAGTTTGTCGATTTTGGAGAACCCCGTTCTTTGGAAAACCCAAGCTTGCAATTACTTTCCCACGGGTCTAGTCCAACTTTGGCTTTTACGCTTCAGCGAGTCTCTATATACAATACCGCACAAGGTGGCTGTAAATCTGTCCGATGCTGACAAGTGACGAAACACCTGTGTGGGAAGCTAATTCTAACGAAGTCGCCAGAACATCCCCGCGAATACATGTAATAAAAATATGGAGATATCACTTCGCTAATAAATCGGTCTCTCCCTCTCCTAATTACTGCTTCACACTACGATGCTCACTAGCCTAATACAGACGTCAGCTACACGACAAATGTTGGACAAAGATTTAACCAGATCAACAGTAATAAGACAGATATCACCAGTGAGGAGCAAATACAAGGACAGTGATATTTAATAAGGCGGATGCAAAATATTGAGTGTGACACGGGAAAGCAAGAAACTGAACGGGAGGAGGTCAACAAAATTAAGACAGCTGTCACCAGGGAGGAACAAAGTAGGGAAAACATGAGTAGTGACATTTAGTGATGAGGAGAGCAAAATGAGGAGTGTATGGGAAGAATCAATGAAGACGATATTAGATGCGGGGATAGGATTCTGGAAAGATTAGGAAAATTAGCTATACTGGGAACAGAATACTAAGTGCTTTGAAAGGACAATGAAAGAGACTGAGATTATTGAGAACAGAGAATAATAAGTGTTTCGGAAGTAGCATGAAAGGGAGTAGGAAAACGAGTGTGCAAGCCGATCAGTGGTGTCAAAAGTGACAGAATAAACATAGAGTAAATAAAGTGATAAGTAAGCTAAGTAAGTGCAAATAGTGGAGTAAAATGGAAATTTAGACAATAAATTCAAGAAGATAAGTATACAGGGTGTCCCGCAGCGGGATGTCCACAGCTTACCTATATGTTCCTGGGATTATTTTGAATGAAAAAGTTCTAATCAACATCGGTCCGAATTGCAGCGGTATCTACAGAAAACACAATTCTAAATTCATAGTTTTAATTGTGATTTACTTAAAACAGTATGCAATCTCTTCGTAAAAGTGTAGTTCAGTTAATTCTGAACAGAATGCGCGCACATTGCTTAGCTAAGTGACTTTGATTTATAGCCATTTCACATCCAAAGTGTCCAAGCTCTGCAACCAAATGAGTACATCGCACGTGAAAACTTCTGCAGCCAGAGTTACCATTGTTGTTGGAGGACGTTCCTCTTCTTATCAGACAAGATATGTGGCTGCAACATGATGATGCATCTCCATACATTGGCAGGTGTGTGACTGCATTTTTAAGTTAACATTTTGCACATCGCTGGAGTGGCCGAGGAGATCCAGTGGCTTGGCGACCAGATCTGTCTCCATTAGATTACTTAGGGGCACATGATATCAGTTGTATATGCTGCTCAGTCGAACACAAGGGTCGAACTTCTCGGGAAAATAATGGAGTGCGGTGAAGGCTTGAGAAATGATGGCGGTGTTCTAATATCGCTCTCTTACAGACAGAGTGTTCAAAGACGCCTCGACAAACATGGTGGTCATTTCGATCCTCAAATGTGACAATTCAGTAAGTGTATTCTTCAAAACCAAATTGTAAGCCAATTACAAATGATAAAATTATTAATTTAGAATTGTTTTCTGTGTATACCGCTGCAATTGAGAACCATATTGATTAGAACATTTTCATCAAAATAATACTAGAAACAAGTACGTAAGCTATAGACATTCCGCTGCTGGACACTCTGTATAATAGTAACCAAGGAAGTGATCATAGAAGATAAGTGAGGGGGGAAAAAGAAGAATATATACACATGTGTATATATATATATATATATATATATATATATATATATGTAGACGACAGAAATGTGAAGGTCCACCATAACTGTGAATTGTAAAGTTGAATGACAAATAAAATATCAATATATATAGACACTGAATAGGAATGATAGTAAGTAGGGGGTAAAATTGTAGTAGAGTTGGAAAGATAGAATAGTAATTAGATAAGAACTGACATGAGAATAGAGTGTAGAAAAAATTTGAAAGTTGAGGGGTGGGAGTAGAACTGATTAATTTAGGAAGAAAATAGTAAGGGAATTGAGCAAATGATATATTGAGGAGAATACTGGTTTGAAGTAGAGACAAAAGTGTGAAACTATTAGGGAAGAGGGTGTAAATTTAATTTAGTATGAGAATTACATACGGAAGTACAGTATGCGCCAAAATTAACACTACTGAAATTATCGGTCATCTGCTGTCCACGTTTCCCTAGCAACGAAGAATTTACATGTATGTATTGTATGCGATAGTTTGACATATTGTGAATTCAGTGTTGTGTTGATTTCTGCAATTATGGCTCTCACAACAGAGGAAAAGGTGTTTATTGTCGAGCATTATTTCCGGTCATACGGAGTACTGAAATTACAAACATACGCTGAAAATCAAGATAAGTCATTGTAACATGCAAGACGATATGAAACTGATCCCATACGACGCAACTTCTCGAAGATAGCTAACATTGTTGTGTTATGAGTGAAATCAGCTAAACAAATAAAGTATTAGTCTTAGAGTAAAGTCCCAATGAACTTATTATGAGTATCATGAATAAGGCTAGCCCCAAATCCAGGAAAATAGCCTATATAAGTACAGTGTGACTATTAATGGAATACGGAACTACGGTTTGCGGACCTTTCGTCCACAACCTATTGTCCACAATTTGTTTCGTCCAATACCTTTCGTCCACTCACTTTCGTCCATGTTCTCTTGACCACAACCGATTGGTCCATACAATTTACGTCCATCCATACATTTTGTCCACAACTTTTATGTCCATAACCTTTCGTCCATCTTAGAATAATTACTTGTGTTTCTCACCTACAATTACAACAGAAGGTATTGTCTTCATTGCCGTCTGTTTCTTAGATACGTTTCATTTTTCTTTGGATATTAAAAAAGTATGAACATATATGTTTTCCATTTTGGATATTAAAATTTAGGTCAGAGGTTTTATATAGATGTCGGAGGCAACCAATGTTACATTATAATGGGTAATGCTACCACTTCCACTCTGTCAGTAAAGATGGAAGAAGAAGATATTGATGATATGAGGATCGACAGAATTGTAATGCAAAATGCACAATTGGGATTGACTTAGATGACATAGCTATATGGTACAAAGATGGCACTGTAAAACATCAACATAATGCAGGTATGGAGGTCGAAGTTAGGAAAGTTATGAATGGACTTCAGAAATGTGCAGAGGAAAATCCCAACGAATCTCCGGCACAAATCATGCGTGCAGATCTTCACGGCGGGGCGGACCAAGAAATCCTTGTGATGTTGCCGGACAGAAACACCATGAAGAGATATGTGAACCGAACTCAAAATAAAACTCGGCCACCAATTCCTCGAACTTTACAAGAACTTGTTCTCAGAGATAAATAAATTTAAATAAATTACATTTTCACCAAATGAAATGTGTTTCATGTCATCTATTTATTTTTTCATAGGGACGAAATAGTCAGTGGACGAAAACATAATGCATGAAGAATGAAAATAGATTAAATGGTCAGTGGACTAAAGTTAATGGACAAATCATGAAATTGAAAAATGTGTCAGTGGTAAAAAAAAAAGTGGACGAAAGGCCCTATAAAGGGGATCCCTACAGAATATAACAAACTATTACACTTTTAATACGTCATAATACTTTTGACCAATAAAACGGTACGCAACTACGTGTTTAATGAAATTATGGCTGCTTATCCTATAATAAAATTTTTATAACACACTAATGGGATCTAAAGGAATATTTGTAATGATGAGGTGATACAATAATACATTTTTCAAGAGAATTTAGTATTGTAATAAGTAATTCAATATTTTATTGAATCAGAATACATAATTTCTTTTAATATTTATATATGTAGTTTCATCTAATAGTATAATGGTCAATTAAATTCCACTTGAGATTTGATTTTTTCTACAATAGATAAATCAAAACTCCTGATGGGATTACTGAAGATAAATCCCTTAAAAAGATTCCAGTGTAAGCAGCTAAATTTTTTAAAGGTAAAAGAGGACAAGGCCATGATGCGATAAAAAACTTAAATGGGAAACTTTGGAAAACAGATGTAGAAAAACTAGAATAACAACATTCTATAAGACATATATCCATGTATTGTGGGTCCCTATCACCACGGCAATGCGCGTCCTCAGGTTGCGGATAGAGGAGACGGCCTCGAGATATGGAGGGTAGTTGAGAATATACTGAATAAGCAGTCGTGGGCAGCCGATATGGGGTGGTCCTCCAGCTTGGGGGTTGGGCGTAGGGCTAACAACCCATCACCGTAAGAAAAAACAGCTTGTTACGAAACCTTACAATAAGCCTCGGAATGAGACTGAATCTCTGGCACGACTACATCAAAGGAATAAGGTTATGAGATTTGGAACTTGCATAGAAACTAGTCTTTATAGAACAGGAGGGGTAACATTAGTAACAAAAGAACTAGATAGATATAGGATAGACTTCGTGGGAGTACAAGAGGTTAAGTTAGATGGGAATGGCATATCACAAATGGGAGATCACTTATTGTATTATGGGGAAAGAAACAATAATCACCAATTAGGAACAGGATTATTTGTTCATAAAAGAAGAAAATCAGCAGTACAATAAATCGAATTTATCAGTGACAGGTTATCATATTTAGTACTTTAGAGTAGATGGTGCGATATCATAGTTATAAATGCTCACGCCCGTACGGAAGAGAAAGACGACCATATAAAGGATAGTTTCTATGAGGAATTGGAACACACTTTTGATCAGTTATCTAGATATCACATGAATATTTCAATGGGGGATTTCAATGCTAAAGTAGGACGGGAGCATATTTTAAAATCGACTATTGGAAAAGAGAGCCTACACGAACTAGTAAAGACAATGGAATTAGGTTCGTCAACTTTGCGACATCAAAAAATGTAATAGTCACAAGTACAACATTTCCCCCGTAAGGATATGCACAAATATACTTACACTTCTCCAGATGGATTGACACACAACCAAATAGATCACATCTTGATAGATAAACGAATAGATACTAATATTGCAGATATTCGAACTTTCAGGGGGACAGACTGTAATTCTGACCATTCCTTGGTAATTGGAGAATTGAGATAAAACACATCAGTAGCCAAACGAGTAGAGCTACAAGTTCACATTAGTAAATTCAATATCCTGAAATTAAAGGACGAGGAAACTAAGCAACATTATCAGGTTGAAATTTCAAATAGTTTTACTACTTTAGAAAGCTCCGTCGAAGTTGAGAAAGAGTTAGATGTTAATAGCGTGTGGGAAAATATCAGAGATAGTAAAAAAAATTGCAGCTGAGGAGAGCATAGGTTATTATGAAACTAAGAAAAAGAAACTGTGGTTTGATGAAGATTCTTGTATGGTAGTAGAAAGAAGGAAACAGGCAAAATTGAAATTCTTCCAGAATCCAGTTGAATCGAATAGCGATAATTATTTCAATGAAAGACGGGAAGCAAGTCGTATAATTAGGAATAAAAAGAGAGGTTACTAAAACTGAATTAGGTAGAAACAAATAGTAAGAATAAAGCATTCTAGATTTATATAAAGGTATAAATGAATTTAAGGACTGATATCAGGCAAGGGTAAACGTGATCAAGGATGAGAATGGTGACTTGCTTGCAGACCCTCATTCTATCCTGAACATATGGAAGAACTATGTTGGGCAACTACAAAATGTACATAGGCCAAATTGAAATGATCGGGTCGAAATTCAAATAAAAACTGCTGAGCCATTTATACCCGATCCAACACTTTCTGAAGTCGAAATTGCGATAGAATATCTGAAAAAGTACAAGTCTCCTGGTATCGATCAAATTCCAGCAGAATTAATACCAGATGGTGGAAGCGCATTATTCATCGGAATTTATAAACTTGTACTTACTATTTGGGGAAAGGAAATTGTACCAGAAAAATGGAAGGAGTCCAGAATTGTACCAATCTTGAAAAAGGGAGACAAGACTAATTATAGTAACTTATGAGGAACAGTGGCGAAGTCAGTATTTAAGAAAAGGCAGAATGTCTTAACTGAAATTTTTTGGACAGTAGTTTCAAACGGTGAGTTTTCTTGGTGGAAAAATAAAATTGTCAATGGCATGATCCTTGAACATCTGTTCACTCATCAGTTCTTTCACTAGCTTTTTCTCATAGTAATACGCAAGTATGTTTTTATTCTTTTCAAGGTACTCAGACTCCTTTCAGAAGAAACTGTGGTCACAGGAAACGTTAAAAACAAACGAACTAATTTGGACACTTCCACATACACATTTTCCAGGTCATTTAGGTCAATATAACCTAAAAGTCTTTGAGTGGACATGTGTTTTCTATGTCATAATAAATGTTAATCAATTCATTTTCCAGTCTCTCTCTATTAAAGAAAGGGTATTTGTTCAGAAGACTATTCAACTTTGTAGAAGGAAAATTTTGTTTGTACACAATGAAGTGGTTTGAATCCAAAAGCTTAACAAATTGAATCTTTCGAAATCACCGAAACACACTTCCACCTGCATAATCAAAGTGTCAAGTATTTCGTAGGTTCAAGTTTTCAGTATTTGGATCGTCCTGTTATCAACATTTACCTCACTATTTATTTGGTGACATTTTTCAATGCACGAAGACACAGTGTTTCCTGATCTCATATCTTTAAGGACAGCAGCAGTTTTCTTTATTTCAGTGTTGCACAGAACTACATCATACGCAGTTTTATGTTCCTAGAGTGCAAAGAGATGATCAGTGTAAGTAAATATTTCTTTATAGAGACAAGCGAAGTAAATGAAATGGATCATTTTGAGTATACTAAGCAATCCAACAGCAGAGTTGTGTGACACTATCCCAGCCTTCATCATTCTCTGAAATGTCGTGAAAAACTTGTCTTAGATTATCATAGTGTGAAAATATTTTATTGACTGCTCTGGAATGGAAGTTCCAATGGGTAGTACATGCTTGTGGAAGTCTGAATCCTTTAGATTCCAGAATATGAGTTCTCTTTGAAGATCTGCTAAAAATGTATGAAATGTTGTCAGATTATAGATGGAGAGCCCAACTGATTTTATTGTTTTGGAGCAATGAAGAAGAACGAGGTTTAACTTGTGAGCATAGCAGTGTAGAAATAATGCTCTTGGACAGGTTTGTTTAACATATTGCTGAACATCTCCATGCTTTCCGGTCTGATGCAGTCTTGTCTATAGAAACATCATAGAATTCCATAAATCTCTCTACTGGACCTTTTTTCGAGGTGAATCTGAACAATTATGCTGCTTTGGGATTTATTTGACACGTCTAAAGTTTCGTCTGCCTGAATGTCAATGAATTCAGAAGAATTTAACTCCTCGATAATATTCTCTTCAATTACATCAGTTATAGATTCTACTAACTCATTCTGTATGTCACTTGAAGTACCTTTAAAGCCTTACGTATACTATAGATGATCTCGAATGTACTGCTCCTTCTTAGAAAGACGATATAAGAATTCTAGACAATTGCCCCTGTTGATTGAGTATTCCACTTCAAAATTACCTCTAAATGCAAGTTCCTTGTTTCCCAAGAAAATATACAATGTCAACTAATCTCTCAACAACGAGCCTATTTAGTTTGACGACTTTATTATATTTAAGAGCCTGAATTATTGTCCCTTCAGATAGAGTATGTTTTATTCTCCCGCGTCTCAGTAAATGGAATCCCTCTTCCTTCTGAATACGTTTATTTGGATTCTGATGTTTTTCCGCTTTTCTAAGGAAGTTTTTTGAAACAGTTATCCCATGAAAATCCCATCCTTTTTCACCACCAAATAAAACCTACGTATAACAAAAAGTTTTGTCGGTGTCCGAACAGCCAGCCAATCACGAAAATCGCGTATACCAAGAGAACACAAATTTTCTAGGTACTTTTCCGTCATAATATTTGAAATCTAAATCGGGGGTATATCTTCTGCTTTTACCATTACATTTTTCTTCGTATGTCCAAGAATAAAATGGCTTACTTTTCAGTAAGTTCAGAACACTCGACAAATTAGTACTACAAGAGTCTGGCCCACTCATTATTTTTTGGCTCAATCTGACAAATACACCTAATTTTCACAAATAATACTAAAAATGTCTTCACTCACTCATTATTTCGGGCACAATCTACTAAACTCATAACTTAATTGTCACAAAAAAATGGTCTTGAGTAACTTCCGCGCTGACTAATGAAAAGGAGCATTTTCCACAGAAGCAGCTTTGCCAACCGTGTTTGTGGCAAAGTCCTTGAACAGCAGTGAAAATTCACTATAAGCATGTTGTCAATGGAGGAACTTTTTATTCTTGTCGCTAAGAGGGCTGGGTTTTTAAAAACCCACTAAATTAACAAAAAAGAAATAGGTACAAAACTTTCATCAATCTTTCCGCTATAAATTTGTTAAAAATGGTTCTATCTAGCTACCATAAATTGGCAACACTAAATTTAAGCGAGAGAAAGTTTGAATATTCTTTGTTGGTCACTGTGGTTGGTCGTGATACATGCCTCCTTGTGACGTGGAGGGGTTTCTAGAAATTCAAACAACCTCGCGCTATTTTCCGTCCCCTCCAATCCTGCCTGTTGAAGTGGCAGAAGAGGCAAGCTAGAAATTGTCTCACCCGGAGATGTTCATCAACCTGGCCAAGCACAACAGACCAATGGATCTCTTCTAACTCGTTGCAACAGACAGATTCTGTCTAGACATGTGCCACTATCTAGCGGCCGTTGAGCGAAGAATCCTGTATAAACAGCTGATTTTCTGAATCACAACAATTATTACGGTCGCGAAATTTATTTCAGTAGACCTATTTATAACTCTTTATCTTGACTTTTTTTGGGTAGGCATTGCCTCAATTGCCTTCATGTAGCTATGCCACTGTCAAAGAATAACACTTTTGTTCACGTAGTACAAAATTTTGTCCAATATTCTTTTGAGATTATTAACTCCATATGTAGATGAAATTGGGGAACATCTGTGTCGTTTTAGGTATACTATTCGACTATTGATAAGATTTTTTGTATTCGACAGATATTGGAAAAAATGTGAGTGTAAGGGTACAATACCTCAGTTATTCATATAGATTTCAAAAAGGCATATGACTTGGTTAAGAGAGAAGATTTATATAATATTCTTATTGAATTTGGTATTCCCAAGAAATTAATTCGATTAATGAAAATTTGTCTCAGTGAAACTTACAGTAGAGTAGGCATAGGCCAGCTTCTGTCTGATGCTTCTCCAATTCACTGCGGGCTAAAGCAAGGAGATGCACTATGACCTGTAATTTTTTACTTCGTTCTAGAATATGCCTTTAGGAAAGTTTAGGATAACAGAGAGGGTTTGGATTTGAACGGGTTACAACAGCTTCTTGTCTATGTGGATGACATGAATATGTTAGGAGAAAACCCACAGTCTCTCTTAAGCCAAGCAACAACGCAGTTCGATCACCTGAACCATCCGTCGTGGTAAATAGTCACTGAAGATGGAGATGCATCTCCGAAACATGTCTGACTATAACTAATTTCTTTAATAATTTTATCGTATTTATTAGTGTTCATATAACTGTAATATATCACCTTTAATATGTCTTATCAAATCTATGAACACTGTATAATAAATTGACCTAACATGTGTCTTTTATCTTTAAATATACATATTAATGTTGTTAGAATCAAATACGAAGTACACAATAAAATCAGAAGTACACAATAAAAATGAATGTAAACATATTGGAATACATATTGGTATTGATTTACAAGCAAGTATGATTCACATAATTAAACCACACACAAACAATTTAATAAAAATTTGTTGTTGTTGTTTAGTCAACTGTCCGAAGACAGGTCTGGACCTTACAAGTGATACCAAGAAGACACCACTTATGAGGCAACTAGACCAGGAGATAATGTGGTAGGGTGGCTAGTTTCTTTCCCCCCATTGCATACATCGCCGACTAGCTACATATTACAATAGTCATTAATTTTTCATGTTTAACTTTAAACTATTTGGGATATAAGAAGCATACAAACAATTGTTCTTCCACTGAGATGTATATATAAAACACACGAATGAACACTGCGGAAAATATATGTCTTAAATTACAATAAAATACTATTCACATAATAAAATTATAAAGACAATCGAATTAAGTGGTATACACATATATAAATAAGAAACAAAAAATAAAAATAAACACAGTCGCATACATTGCATTAAATATTTGTAACGCGTTACGTCTGGCAATTCATTATGAGATATCCTTCTAATTTATATTTAATAGAAATCAAAGTTCGGCAGCCCTTGGCATCAGACGGCAGAGATTTCCAGTGACGAGAACTAACAGAGGAATACAGAGATGATGTACGAAATGGAATTTCTAGCGTTTTATCGCGTTGTGACCAAGTAATTAAGTTATAGTGAGAAAAATCGTGGAATCGAACAAATAGATAATAGGGGCAGAGGTATGGAAAATTCGGTATAAGAGAGAAAGAGAGTAGGCTTTCTAAGTAACAAAATTAAGTGTTAAATGTTAATATAACATAATCGGTGTAAATTATAGAAACAAAATAACAGCTATAGAGTTAAGAAAGTCGAAGGCAATAATGTCATTGCTACTGGACTAGCGGACAATCATGCGTGCTCCAGTAGCCTGAAATGAAGACTACTTAAATGAATTACAATCAAACTGGTTTTTGTCTTGCAGTTCGTATTGGTAGCTAAATTCTCCGATATAGGCTAACTTTTCCTTTATTGTACTGACCCATATACGAAATCTGAAGTGGTGTTTAGTCATGTTTGTAGGAGGTTCTCGTAATAGTGGTTACATTTTGATACATTTTCAATAGAATTTGTTGGAAACAATGTGTAAATTCCAGTAATTGACGTTGATTGTTTTTATATCAATATCTTAAAAATTATTATTATTATTATTATTATTATTATTATTATTATTACTATTAATTTTTCATGTTTAAATTTAAACTATTTGTATTTTAACATGTAGCTAAAATACTTAAAGAGAACTGTAACTGTAATTTTAAAGATTATATCTCAAAACCTTGGATATACTCGAGCATTCCGGCTGGGCTTCTGTTTCATTGGAATAAATTCTGTCCACTCTGCATTGTACAGGCGTTGTTTGTCTGTCAACGTGTAGTTAGAAACTATCTCATAAGACTGGTGCACAAAACCTTCCATGAGAGAGGTCCACAGGGAGTCTGCCGAGCAATGGAAACATAAAGAGCAACCACGGGACGCGCACGTCCAGTTGACTCACAAAATTCCATTACAGAGAGCGACGGGTTCCCTCGATAAACAGCACCAGCGCGACGGGGGCATTGATTTGAGCGTAGAGACTATTCTTGCAGTAATTATGCTTGTGTAAATATTTTACTCATCTCTCATACTGAATGATCAAGTACGTGAGATGCAATGTGATATTTGAGAGAACACATGAGTAATAATAATATTATATATATATATATATATATATATATATATATATATATATATATATACATATATATATATATATCGCCGAAGAAAATAAATATTGTCTTTCTTACTACCTTCGTTTTAGTAGTAGTAAGTAAGTAAGTGAGTAAGTAAGTAAGTAAGTAGCAGTAGTAAGTAAGTAGCAGTAGTAAGTAGAAGGAAGCAAGTAAGTAGCAGCAAGCAAGTAAGCAGCAGCAGCAGTAGCAATAGTAGTAGTAGGTTTATTTTGCCTGGCAGAGTTAAGGCCATGAGGTCTTCTCTTCCACTCAACCAGGTTTCAATAATATACATGAAAAACAAAATTAGATTACAAAACAACACAAAAGAAAATACCTTAGAAATTACATAAAATATAGTAGAAAATTACAATAGTCAAGATCAGTTACATAAATATAAAATTACAAATAGTCAAGATCGGTTACATAATATATAAAATAAAATAAAGTAGTAAATTACACATAATCAAAATCAGTTACATAACATAAGGGGAATATATGGAGATAATAATGAAAAATATACATAATGCCTTCTATTTTCTCGTCTCTAGTTTTTAATCTAATTATACCAACCATTTTCAACCTGTGTGACGCGAGAAAACGGAAATAATAAAGATTGTTGTAGCAAAAAATTGGAGACATAAAAGTGAAAATATAACAGTAAAAATAATCGACAAGGATCAATTTTCAGCAAACGCGGCAGAAGTACAAATTCAGTAAACACATTGTAGATAGGTGTGCGAACTGCAGAGAAGAGAATGACTAACGCGCAGCGAGGCTTCCCAGGTCAGTAATATTAGAATATCGTACTGACCTTGCACAGAATTGAATTTGAATTTAGTGCAGGAGCACTACGACCTATCACTGTGACTTTATTAGATCTATGCGCTGACCGTGGAGCTAGGCGCATCCTGAACCCACACCACCCGACCACACTAAGATTCGCCGCGTACTTGGAATCCTAGCAGGCCCTAGACCAGCTGGCGTTGAGGAAATGCTATGAAATGACGGAATGGATAAATGTTGACGGAATAATGCAGTTGCCTCATATGGGAAAACGTAAGAACCCCAAGGAAAATTCCAACTGCGACCTTTTACACAACAAGTGCTTAAAAATGTCGCATTTATTGTTTTTATAAATAAAGTCCTCCCCTCAGTTAAAAACGACAAATTTGGAAAGTGTTGAAAAACGCTGATCTATACATTTACATATGGTATGTATTCCTCTAGCATTAACGTCTCAAGATATTGATAGATCATTTAATTGGCTACTTTAATCAAAATTTTAGATCATTAGGTTTTAATATTTTCAGGTTAAGGTAGAAAAGAATCTTCTCCAAGTAGGTTCTTTACATGGAGCAGGCCAATTTTAGTAACTCTACGTAATTATAACAATACTAACAATATACAACAGTTTGTTTTATGTTCTCTCTGTTATTGAATTTACACATTTATACACTTAAAAATAATAGTAGCCACTAAGTAATAACTTACTTAACTGTGTCATATTTCAAATTAAAATTAATTAACTAATCTGTGTTCTTAAGCCAAAAAAAAAAAAATAGGAAAATTACCCAACCAACTGCTCTTTATAAGAAATAAAACAAAAGTTCATACATATTTTCAGTTCCGACAAGAGAAAATTATACTTTTTCAAATATAAATTTAAGCTACACAACGTTATGAGGTTCCAGACTTTCACCATACACTTAGGAATGTTAGGAAGTAAAGAGAACCAATTTAAAATAATTCAGTAAAAGTTATAATTAAATAAATTGTGGAAATATGAATTAAATATTTGAATACTAGTACCCAATTATTTAAAATATATTTCCTCACAGAATTCTTAGATTTGGTCCAATCGTGATTCAGAGAATTTTTTAAGTAGATTGCTTAATAATTAAGATTTTGAAAACAAAGAGTTATGAATAACTCTATTTGTCTGAGAATGCACACTAGCTGAATGACATGTAACGCTCGAGTTAATGGTTGAAAATGAATTTTTTGCTGGAATAAAGCTGAGTTGAGGCAGAATTTTCCAAAGTTTTCGTATTTCCTATTTTATTATTTCACCAGAATGTGACAAATTTCTAAGTTATCGTAATTATCAATGAAGAAAAAAATGTTAAATTCAGTATCGTATATGATTTCCACGAAACAGACTCCATTAAATGTATTACACTAAGGGAACCCGTATGTTAAAATTTTAGATTTTCATGCATTTACATATTTTTAAGTAACTAGGCTGTTTTTGCATATAATGAGATAAAATTTTGAACACTCGTTCTTAAAAGTAGGAGAAAACATAATTTATAATTGCATATAAATCGACATAGTAGTTTTGGAATAATTCCGATGTAAATTATGCTAATTAATTATACATAATCAATTTGATAGGTACACTTTTCAAAGAATGTATTAAGCCTAGAGACTTGAAACTTTGGAGGCCTAGTAATAATGCTTTTGGCTATAATTTACTACCTCTGCTAGAATGCTGACTTATTTCTAACATTATTTAAATCAATTTCATTTTTTATAATTAATTTACATAGAAAAACAATCAATCCTGTGTGACTGGTAATGGAACTAATAATGTTAGAACAGTAATTGTGGTAGCAAACAGTTACTAATACAATAATAAAGCACTGTTCCAAATTTCAGACTGATAGCTGCAATAGTTTTTTAGAAAAGTGTACCTAAAGTATAAAAAATGTAGTTTTGAGAAAACAGTGGATAAAGTTCAAACTTACAATTACTGTAGTTTCAATGCATCCCTGGATTGTAATCATCTTCCTTCTCCTTTTCTTCCTCTTCTCGTCTTCTTTTCTGGTTCCTCTTTGCAGTCCTATGCTCTTTTGACTGGGTTTGCATCGCTTTCTCAGCTTCTTTTACTCTTCGGACATCGATGGCACATAGCGCACGTTCCATATTCAATCCTGGTTTTATGCCCATCAACTCCAGAACTTTCTTTCTGCTGCTACTGCCATCACTGAAAGTGATAACAGCATCCAGGACACCAGTCTTGAGGACATTCAGGCCCACAAACACTGTCTTTGGCAATCTTTCCCATATGCAGTTGTTGAAACTTTCATTGGGGTTTTGGGTGCAGCCGTGTGTACATTTCTCTAACAGCTTCTTGTCAGCAAGATCTCTGAATATTGGCTTTACCTTCAACATGACAGCTTCTGGTAGGGAATGTCTGTGATCATATACTTTATTTTGAGCTTGTGCCTTATTATAACCGCACCACGAATCCAGACCTTTGGGACAGAGTTGATGGTATGGTTTCTCGTTGGTTGAAATTTTATGGAAGTATGTAGCCCATACACTCTTCCTCATTTCTTCCACATTCCCTGTGTTCCTTCTAATGGCTAAGCCATAGTAGGTCTGAAAGAGATCAATTTCTGTATTGGTCAAACGACCCGCTCCAGCGAGTGTCTTGCCATCATCCAGTTTTATCCCCTTTAGCTCCTTCTTGAGTCTTCCCAGTCGTGCTCCCATTCTCTTGTGAACGTGGCCTATGCATTCAAGTTTTTCAATTTCTACCCCCTCCCCATAGGGTTTGTCTTCTTGTACCTTTTTGAAACCCTTGCTGTCACCATCACCAAGATATTGCACATACCGAATATTCAGAGAATCCTTAGACTGCCTAAAAATGTTCACTGCACCTTGCACCTCCATTCCTCCACTATAACCTTTATAGTTTTTTGTACATTTATGTACAGTTCCCTTTCCCTGTGAACATGTCTGACAATATTTAGTCAATATTTCCACTGCCAACACCTTGCCCGTGAGTAATGATGTTGCAGTGACAACACCATTTAGTGACGTATGCCCCCGCTTTTGCCAACTGCCATCGAAAGCCCCACATATGTCTCTGTTGTTACCATTCAACTCCACAGTTTCCATTGCAGCTTTTCTCATTGAGGCTTCTGCAATTTCAGAGAGGGATTCATTTATAAAGAAAACTTCTCTGTCAAACCTAGCAGGTGGAGGAGGAAGATTCATAATAGCACAAAATGTTTGTGCAGCGTGTCTGCCCTTACCAATGCTTCGCATACCATACACAAGTCTTGTATTTACATTGTACAGCCTATTTCTGTTCATTGCAGATGTCATTGTAGACTTTACACTTTCACAATTACTGCAATGTAAATTTATTTTTGTTGCCAATCCCTTCCT
This sequence comes from Periplaneta americana, assembly GCF_040183065.1. NCBI lineage: Eukaryota > Metazoa > Arthropoda > Insecta > Blattodea > Blattidae > Periplaneta > Periplaneta americana. The sequence goes on from NC_091124.1 coordinate 104,113,974, forward strand.
GGAACTAATGTTTTCAAACATTTCCACACAGTCTTCACTATTGCAGTATTTGCATTTCACATGCTGTTTTATGAAGTCAGATAGTATACCTAAATCTATAATAATATTATTATTACTAGATGATGACACATTTTGACCTTCAGTACCTGTTATATTCTCATTCTCCAAATAAACAAGTTTTTTCTTGGATGAGCTAGGTGTAGGTTCATTGTTTTTCTCTGCCCTAACCTCAATGCTGGGGGTACAACTAACACTGTTTGTACTTGTATATTGATTGCCACGGAACTTACGTTTTTTCCGTTTATTAAAACTCTTTCTTCTAGGCATATTTACACAATAAGAGCACTATGAACTATATTCACAACACTAGAAAATCACAATAAACAAAGCCACGTGCTAATTCACTCTCACAACTGTAACAAGCAAAGCACTGTTGGCTACTCTGTGCTAGAACAGAGTAGCCAACACAATTTTCGTCTTGTACATGTTTTCTTCTTCTTCTTACATGAATTCAAGGAGAAAATAATGATAGAAACAGCCTGCAGTCGAACGAACTACAGAAGTGGGCGTGACGCTAGCATGCATTTAAATACCCACGCACACTCAGCCATTTAAAGTCATAAAAAGACATTCAAAAAGGTCCTACCGCTAATAATGTATATATCAATCTGTTCAAAATTGAATAAGGAATAATATTAAGTAAAAATCTAAAAATGCATATTTTGGTCAATTTTAACATACGGGTTCCCTTAATGTTGCCACGATGTAAGTAATCATACAGTATATGGAATACCTACGATAGGCTCTGCATTAAGAGCGATTAGTAGAGTATATGGTTCTCTGTATACAGAGTGTAACTGGAAGGTGCTTCAAACTTTTGAGGAAACATTGCTGATAACTAGGCTATAGGACGGAAATATGCCATACGGACCTAAGACAATAAACAATCTAGTTTATTCTCAGAGCTATTTTTCTACGATTCTCTTTACATTGTATGAAGTACAAGCTTACTTACTTCTTATGGCTTTTAACGAAACCGCAGGTTCATTGCCGCCCTCACATAAGCTCGCCATCGGTCTCTATCCTATGCAAGATTAATCCAGTCTCTAAATCATATCTCATCTCCATCAAATCAATATTTTAATATTATTCTCCCATCTACGTCTCGGCCTCCCCAAAGATCTTTTTTCCTCCGGCCTCCCCACTAACACTCTATATACATTGCTGGATTCGTCCTTACCTGCTACATGCCCTGCTATCTCAAACATGTGGATTTAATGTTCCTAATTAGGTAGGTGAAGAATACAATACGAGCAGTTCTGCGTTGTGTAATCTTCTCCATTCTCCTGTAACTTCATCCCTATTAGCTCCAAACATTTTCCTAAGAAACTAATTCTCAAACATCTCTAACCACTGTTCCTCTTTCAAAGTGAGAGTCCAATTTTCACAATCATACAGAACAACCGGTAATATAACTGTTTTATAAATTCTAACTTTCAGATTTTTGACAGCAGACTAGAAGACAAAAGCTTCTCAAACGAATAATGAGACATTTCCAATATATATTCTGCGTTTAATATCCTACCGAGTTTAATTTATATTTGATATTATTGCTCCAAGATATTTGAATTTTTCCACCTCTTCAAAGGATAAATCTCAAAATTTTATATTTCCATTTCGTACACCATTCTGGTCATGAGACATAATCATATACTGTATCTTTCCGGTATTTACTTCCAAACCAATCGCTTTACTTGCTTCAAGTAAAATTTCCGGGTTTTCTCCTAATCGTTTGTGGATTTTCTCCTAACATATTCACGTCATCCGCACAGACAAGAAGTTGGTGTAACCCGTTGAATTCCAAACCCTCTCTGTTATCCTGCATATTCTAGAGCGAAGTCAGAAGGTAAAGGTCGTAGTGCATCTGCTTGCTTTAGCCTGCAATGAATTGCAAAAGCATCAGATAGAAACTGGCCTATACGTGCACTGCTGTACGTTTCACTGAGACACATTTTAATCAATCGTACTAGTTTCTTGGGAATACCCAATTCAATAAGAATATTATATAAAACTTGTCTCTTAACCGAGTCATATGCCTTTTTGAAATCTATGAATAACTGATCTATTGTAACCTTACTCCCATTTCTTCTCCAATATCTGTCGAATACAAAAAATCTGATCAATAGTCGATCTATTAGGTACGGCTAATGCCACACTGATGATCATCAATAACTCCATCGACATACGGATTTAATGTTCTCAAAAGAATACTGGACGAAATTTTGTGCGACGTCAACAAAATTGTTATTCCTCCAAAGTTACTACAGTTAGTCTTGTCCCCCTTCTTAAAAGTAGGTACAATAAAATTATGGACTTCTCCCATTGTTCTGGTACAATTCCCTTTTCCGGAATAGCAAGTACAAGCTTATAAATTTCGTTAGATAATGCGCTTCCACCCTCTTCTATTAATTCTGCTGGAATTTGATCGATACCTCGAGACTTGCAATTTTTCAGATTATCTATCGCAATTTCGACTTCAGAAAGTGTGTCTTCGGGTATATATGGCTCAGCAGTTTGTATTTGAATTTCATCCCGATCATTTCTATTTGGCCTATGAAATTTTAGTAGTTGCCCAAAATAGTTTTTCCACCTATTCAGAATTGAATGAGAATTTTCATGCAAGTCACCATTCTCATCCTTGATCACGTTTACTGTTGCCTGATATCCGTTCTTAAATTTCTTTTTACCCTTGTAGAAATCTCGAATTTTTTTTCTTACTATTTGTTTCTACCTCTCTCTTTTTTATTCCTAAGTATACGACTTGCTACCCGTCTTTCATTGAAATAATTATCTCTATTCTCCTCAACTGGATCCTGTAAGAATTTCAATTATGCTTGTTTCCTTCTTTGTACTACCATGGAACAATGTTTTACAAGCTAGTTTCTGTTTTATTTGGAATACCGTCACAACTATCGTGTTCATAGAACATTACATCCGATATTACAGCACTGAAGATCAACACTGTAGGTAATGTATAGAAGCAGAAATAACTTATATTATGAAATATAAGAGAGCCACCAGAAGGAAAATCTGCTAGGGTCTTACAATAAATTCTGAAAAGGTCCTCCGTTAGCACAAATACGTGCATCAATCCAACATCGCATTGACTTCCGTTTACGCTGATATACCGAAGAATTTCTGATTGTCTCGAAGATTTCTACAACACTGCTCTAAGACTCCCTACAGCTTGCACTGATGTTGCATATAATAGCGATTTTAAATACCCTCACAAATACATGTGTAGCGGATTTAGATCAAGGTTGCATGGAGTCCAAGGAATATGTCCTTCTCTACCTATCCATCAGTCAAGGAACTTTCTTCTTATAAACCGACGAACAGAGACACTGAAATGAGCAGAAGCTCCATCATGCATGAAGTACATATTTTGTCGTATCGGTAGGCTAATGGGCGATTTTCTAAGAGAACGGACATTACATTCTTCGGAAACGTTTTGACTTTTCATCCGTCGAGGTTGTAACATTAAATTTAACAAGGAAATTAAGCGTTCCAGTGCCTAAGTCCATATAAGTTAATATCTATGGTAGGTAGGTAAGAGGGCTTTAGTCATTAATTTTAGTGGTGAAAGATATTAATGTTATCTCTATTCATTAAAGCTGTTTCCTAAAAGCGATCCTAAAACCAATAACGTCAAAAATAACGGAAATTATGATATTAGAAATTAGAATTAGAAAAGCCCATTGCATCCTTAGCAGGCAATGGCCTCCTACCATCGGTAGGGCAGCTCTACTTTTGCTCACGGGGTGAGCTAGTCCCTGTGGGCCTTACTCAAAGTTGAGTCACTTCACATCTCCTCGCTTCACTTCACTTCACTTCACTGTTTTGTGTTCTACTGTTACTTATTCTAAATAAAAAATTATGTCTTTCCACTTTTCTCTGTATCTCGCAATGAAATAGCCGAAATATATTACTTTTCGGACTTACAGCAGCAGCTTAAATCTTTGTAAGGTTTGCATAAAGTGACTTACGCCCTTCTGTCCACCCACCAGAGAACTATATTTCCATATGTATACTTATATCAAGTTTCTATAATTATCAATCTTAATGACTTAATATTCAAAAATTAAATATATATATATATACATATATATACAAAAAATATACAAAAACAAGTTACATAGTATAACTGTTTCAAATATATTTATAAGTTATAATATTTGTTATGAATTTATTACAAATACGAACGTTTTCGCCCTTTTGGGGCATCATCAGGCGGTACATAACAATATCAAATGTTTCAAAGTTCCAAATGTAATATGTTACATGACTTGTGAAAATATGTCCAGAAATTCAATGAAGACTGAGTATGATACTTTCAATTATGTTAAAATACTGTGTTATTTATAACAACCATTGCATTCTACAATTGTTGATGAAAAATGATGAATTAAAATAAGTTGAAATCCTTAATATTGTATTGGTGTGAATACAATTGTTTAACAAATTTTATAAATTATGGGCATGATATATATGTTATTGTAACAAGATTGGATGACGATGTTACTTGACTGGTAATCTCGTAAAACCTCCACAGGTTCGATTTTGAGATCTGTAACAGATATATATGTTGTAAAAGTGAACGTTTCTAAAATCCTGTATAACGTTGTATTTTTCTGTACTTTCATATTAATGAGGACTGTGGCTATTAATATCTATATAATTGTGTATAAAATTGTATATGTGTTGTAAATTGTATTGTGTATTGTAAATTTTATTGTGTATTGCTTATCATTTTATTGTGTATTGTTAATATTGTATATACCACTGCCACTGGGTGCTTGCCCACTTGCAGTGTAAATAAATACATACATACATACATACATACATACATGCGAAGCCAATCTATCATATTATTGAATGTAAAGTCCAATTTTCCAACATGATCAAATATTGATCTTACTGTAAAAAGATTAAAAATATTTGGGGCTAAGCGGGATGAAGTTACAGGAGAATGGAGAAAGTTACACAACACAGAACTGCACGCATTGTATTCTTCACCTGACATAATTAGGAACATTAAATCCAGACGTTTGAGATGGGCAGGGCATGTAGCACGTATGGGCGAATTCAGAAATGCATATAGAGCGTTAGTTGGGAGACCGGAGGGAAAAAGACCTTTAGGGAGGCCGAGACGTAGATGGGAGGATAATATTAAAATGGATTTGAGGGAGGTGGGGTATGATGATAGAGACTGGATTAATCTTGCACAGGATAGGGACCGCTGGCGGGCTTATGTGAGGGCGGCAATGAACCTTCGGGTTCCTTAAAAGCCATTTGTAAGTAAGTAAGTAAGTAACTGTAAAAAGATTAGATGACGTTGTTACTTGACTGGTAATCTCGTAAAACCTCCACATGTTCGATTTTGAGATCTGTAGCAGATATACGTGTTGTAAAAATGAACGTTTCTAAAATCCTGTATGGCGTTGTATTTTTCTGTATTTACATAATAATGATGAGCATTTTTTTTGTGAATAAATTTCTTAATCATGTTACAATTATATCCATTTTCTTTTGCTATTTGTAGTATTTTATTGAATTCTTTTTTGTATTTAATCAATAGATATAATTTGTAACATGATTAAGAAATTGATTCACAAAATACAAAGACTAGGTAAACAGAAGAAGTTTACAAGCCTTTCCATCAATAAAGAGAAAAAACAAAAAGCATACCGTCGTTCATCCTGCAATAACTCCTATGTGCAAAATATAAAAATGTTCAGTAGGAAGAAAAAACACATTTATTCATCCTGTGGCAGCCGTACATAAGAGACTGTGAATTCTTACATTTTCGAAACAAAGAAATATAATTACTTATAGGAGATTTTATTATTTCCTGTATCACTATTTAAGTTACTTAATACAACAAAAATCTGAAAATCGATAAATATGTCACATAGGAGTTATTGCAGGAACAACTACGATAATCTACATTAACATAAAATAAGTATATTTCAAATAAATCAACTAAGTTTTTTAATAAAGGAAATATTACAATAGCTCATAAACCCAACAATAAGCTTAATAATGATTTCAATAATGGTCTCTTAAAACAGAATAAATTATATACCATTGGAAATTACAATTTAGAATGTTTAGCGTGCAAAAGTAAATACATAGGGCAGACACGGAGAAATTTCAAAGTCAAATATGGAGAATACATAACCGACTTTAAAAATAACCGTAGAAAATCGAAGTACGCCAGGGATTTAATAGAAACAAGTCATGAGTTAGGACACAGTACACACACCTTTAAAATTATAAAATCATGTCATAATAATAAATTAATAAACAGTGCTGAAGAGTTTTATATAAATCAACAGTATTTTCAAGATGATACAATAATTAATGAAAATTTGGTTCATAATAATAATCCTTTTGTACACTCTCTAACCCGTTTTAAAAATAGTTCCTCATTTCAACACAGTCAATTTCAATACGCAAACTCGATTTTTGAGGACGGAGGCGTGAGTATATTTCTCAAATCTGACCTTAATTTAAAAAAATAATGATCTTTCACATTTTTGCAAATACAGGGATTTAGAAATTTGTGCTGTTGAATTAGAAAATGAAACATATAATTTCATTATAATATGTCTATATAGAGCACCATCTGGAGACTACGAAAATGTTATTCATTTATTGGAAAAGACACTAGTATACTTACAGAAACTGAAACGTGAATGCATTATTTGCGGAGACATCAATGTCGATTATCTAACAGAACGCAATAGGAAAGATCAACTAAATTCATTGCTAGCATCTTTCAATTTAATGCACACAGTAAACTTTCCGACCAGAATACAAGGGGATTCAGCTACTGCAATAGACAACATATTCATCGGAAAAGAAAAAATAGGCATATCTCAAACAACCCCAGTAATTCATGGTCTTTCGGATCATGATGCTCAACTCCTAAGTATAAATAGTAACACATCATCAAAAAAACCAACTAAAGTGAGATTCAGAAATATAAACAGGGAATCATTAAATAATTTTGAAATAAATCTTAAAAGTGAAATATGGGCATCAGTATACAGTCAAAGTGATATGAACAGTAAATTCAACGAGTTTCATGAAACATTTCTAAATATTTTTGAATCCAGTTTTCCTGTAAAGTATAAAAATGAAACAATATGTAACAATAGATGGATTACACAAGGTATTAAAATCTCATGCAAAACCAAGAGATCATTATACATACAGAGCAGAAGTAGTAATGATACAAACTTAAAGCAACACTATAAAAATTATTCGAAAATATTACACAAAGTAATTCAAAAAGCTAAAGAATTACACTATAATACAACAATACAAAACTCTGATAATAAAATTAAAACAACTTGGAACATAATAAAAAAGGAAAGTGGACGATCAAAAAGTAAAGTAACAAACTATACCCTTATATCTAACAATAGAAAAACATCAGACCCAAATGAAATTGCAAATATATTTAACAAATATTTTCTTACAATAACTGATAACTCAACATCCCCCAAGATAATGTTACTAACAGTTTAGATTCTTTAACACAATATTTTCCGTCAAAATTCCCAAATATTGAAATATTTCCAACAAACAAACAAGAAGTAATTGCAATTATTAAAAATCTAAAGTCAAAAAGCTCCTCAGGGTATGATGAAATAAGAAGCAAAATATTAAAAGCGAGTTCACATATTATAGCTGGGCCACTAAGTTATTTATGTAACTATTCAATGTTCAATGGTATATTTCCTGAGATATTAAAATATTCAGTGGTTATTCCTATCTTCAAAAAGGGAGAAACAATGTCTCCAGAAAATTACAGACCCATATCACTTCTACCAGTCTTCTCCAAAATCTTTGAAAAAGTAATGTATAAAAGATTATATCATCTAGAAAGATACAACATTTTAGTCCCAGAACAATTTGGATTTAGGAAAAATAAAGGCACAGAAAATGCAACATTTAGTTTAACTGACAAAATTCTGGAGACAGTTAATAAAAAATTACAAGTTGGAGGGATTTTCTGTGATTTATTCAAAGCATTTGACTGTATAAATCATAAAATGCTGCTAGATAAAATAGATTATTATGGAATTAAAGGTGTTGCACACCGATGGTTTCACTCATATCTCATAGATAGGAAACAGAAAGTTGAAATCAATATAACTATGAAATCTGCATCGACATGGGGAACTATTAACAATGGAATTCCTCAAGGATCAATATTAGGTCCCCTACTTTTTCTAGTGTTTATAAATGATCTTGCCCCCCTAATAAAAGATGTAGGTCATCCCATATTATTTGCAGATGACACAATTATAGTAATTACAGCCAATAACTCCTACACATTCCAATCTTCAACAGAGGAAATTCTCTTCAAAATATGTGACTGGTTCTCAGTCAATAAATTAGTATTAAATTGTAACAAAACTAACATAATTCAATTTAAATCCTATGCAAATTCAACCTCGCAAACTTCTAGCGCAATAATTAACAACAGATCCCTATTAGAAACAACGACAACCAAATTTCTTGGCTTAAAAATTGATAATGTGTTAAATTGGAAAAATCATATTAAAGAAATTACCCCTAAACTAAATTCAGCTTTTTTGCTATTAGAACTATGCAAAAGATAGTAAATATCAATACCTTAAAAACAATATACTTTGCATACTTCCACTCGGTAATGAGGTTTGGAATAATATTCTGGGGAAATTCCACAGACACTAACAGTATATTTCTATTACAAAAAAGAGTAATTAGAATAATAGTATTTGCCACATCTAAGGAATCTTGTAGAACTATTTAAAAAAAAACTACAAATAATGCCCATGGCTTGTCAGTATATCTTTTCATTAATAGTCTTCCTCGTATGTAATCGTGAAAACTTTGTAACTAATTCAACAGTTCATAGCATAAATACACGTCAAAGAAATGACTTTAATACTCCATCGGCAAGTCTATCGTGCTATCAAAAAGGAGTGCGTTATATGGCAGTAAAAATTTTTAATAGCCTCCCTATCGATATAAGAAAACAAACTCAAAACATAAGATTATTTAGGGCCAAATTAAAGAAGTACCTAATTTCTCACGCCTTCTATTCTGTAAGTGAATTCATGACATTCAATAACACTTCATGAAATTGATACTAAAACTATGTGTTGTACTAGTAGACTATATTATAAATCTCGTCTGTATATATATTTCATCTAGACTGTGACTATAAATTAAGACTTTATAATAGTATTAAGTTTTTTGACTTGTTTCATATTCTAGCTGTAAAGTAATATATGAATACCATGGAATGATAATAAATACAATACAATACAATACAATACAGTACGCACTCAATAACATCAAGTCAGTTGAACAAATACACGCATATCAACAACATATCACAGTCCTCATCATTATTATGTAAGTATAGAAAAATACAACGTCATACAGAATTTCAGAAACATTCACTTTTCCAATACATATATCTGTTACAGATCTCAAAATCGAGCATATGGAGGTTTTACGAGATTACCTGTCAAGTAACATTGTCATCCAATCTTTTTACAATAACATCAGTATTTGATCATGTTGGAAAGTTGGACTTTACATTCAGTAATATGATAGATTGGCTTCGCGTGTGTAGATAATAATACCCATAATTTAATAAATTTGTAAAACAATTGTATTCACACCAATACAATATTAAGGATTTCAACTTATTTTATTTCATCATGTTTCATAAAAAATTGTAGAATGTAATGGTTGTTATATATAACACAGTATTTTAACATAATTGAAATATCATACCCAGCCTTCATTGCATTTCTGGACATATTTTCACAAGACACGTAACATACGTATTACATTTGATATTTTGAAACATTTGATATTGTTATGTACCGCCTGATGATGCCCCAAGAGGGCGAAAACGTTCGTATTTGTAATAAATTCATAAGAAATATTATATAAATATATTTGATATAGTTATACTATGTAACTTGTTTTTGTATATTTTTTAATGTTAAGTCATTAAGATTGATAATTATAGAAACTTGATAGAAGTATACATGTTAATCAACTTATTTGAAAAAAAAAAATCAATATGAATTGTAATTTATATTTCCATAATTTAGATATGAGGTTTTAAGATTTAATGCACCGTTTACCTTTTACATACACACTGTATAATATGTTATTGCTCCCAGAGTAGCTCAGGCGGTAGGCGTTTGTTGCTGATCCGAAATTGAACTCATGCGTGGGTTCGATTTCCGCTTCCGCTAGTTAACTTTTTAAGTTTTTCCGAGGCTTTCCCAACTGTAAGACGATTGTCTGGTAATCTCATGGTGAATCCTTAGCCTCGTATAGTAAAGTACCATGTCGCTGTCACCATTTCTACCAACAATAAATAACATAGTTGTTGATGCAGCGACAATAAATAACAAATTAAAATATGGTGTTATGGTAGTAGTAATAATATTTTAACGACACATTTCATTGTAAATGGTAGGTACACAGCATATTAATTCAAATAAGGAAAAAAAAAAAACAATCCGCAAATCTTGCCTAAAGCTCTCTAACAGGGATGGCATTTATGTGTCGTTAATCTATGACATTTGTCTCCCAGTTTTAATTCCCTCTAGGAGGAAACTACGCTAAGAACTTTATAATCCTCTAAAAGGCAACGTCATAGGCCCGATTTTAATTCGCAAACCACGGATGCATCTTCTGCTAGTCCATAGAAGACGACTGTATAATTTAATAATCTTACTCGAGTTATGTCATTGTAGCACTGCTGTTCAAATATTTATTTCTGATTCAGTGGTAATTTGACTTTTCATTTGTTTTTGTGGTAATGAAATTATATATATATATATATATATATATATATATATATATTAACTAGCCGTTGTGTTATTGTACAAAGATAACCCTATGTACGAGTAAACATATTCGTTTTCATTGTCAGATAAATTATTTGATATAGACTGATAGACAACCATTTTCATTTTGTCTGATGAGTCTTATGTAAAAAACCTAAAATATCAGTCCTTGCGATGTGTTGCATTAATCTCACGGTCTTTTAGAAACAGCTACTTAAAAACTCTGCATAAAATGTATGGTTATTTACACTTGATGCAATTTGTAATATCGGTAGGTAAGAGTAAAATCACTTTCTCTTATTACTTATCTTCTTCTTGCAGGAATTACAGTTAGTAGGCTAGTTCATTACAAATATTACAAAATTTATTATGTCAATTTCTTTTGTGATCTTTTGTCCATTCCGGCTGGTGTAAGAGTATTTATCCCAATAGGAATCCGTTGAAGATCCTCTTTATACTCTTCCACCATTCATTTCTACTGTCTACAATATTAGAAAGGGGTGTTTTACTACATGAACTCGAGTTTTAATAAGTTGCTAAATATGATGCTTTGTATTTCAATGTAATTAAATTTCATAATAAGTAAAATTGTTGTACATTATTAACTATTTTCTTACCGTCAATTTACTAATATATATGAATATAACAGCTTTGATTAGCTACCATTACTTCTTTTGTAGACTGTGTCACTTAAATTCTGCAGTTATTGCTGTATGTGGAATTATAAGGGGATAATCATGATTGACTATCTAGCAAACGGGAGAATAATAACCGGAGAATAATATTCAAATTTGCTTCAGGAACTAAAGGCAAAATTCGCGAGAAGAGACTTAGTACGGCCAAGAAGAAAGTGTTGTTTCTTCACGACAATGCATCTGCTCACACGTCTGAAATCGCGGTTGCTAACCTACACGGACTATGGTACGAATTGTTGCCGCAATCCCCTTCTCACCCGATCTCGCTCTCTTACACTTCTTTTCTCTAAACTCAATATTTTCTTGGCTGGGAAGAAATTTTCGTCACATTAAGATGTTATCGTAGCAGCCAAAGGTCTTTTTGCACGCATGTGTTTACAGAGAGGGTATAGCACCGTCGCATCAATGCTGGACCAAATATATTAATCTCGGGTGGGGGGGAATTATATTGAGAAATAAAGTTTTTTTTGAAAATAATCGTAGTTTAATTTTTATTTTGGGCTATGAACTTATCAAACAACCCTCATACAAACAGAAAATAATTATGTCTAATTAAAAGATATTCTAATTCATATGAGAGAAGCCCGGATATCTTCCCTTATCTCGTACAATAATAATAATAATAATAATAATAATAATAATAATAATAATAATAATAATAATAATATATGAAGGATACGATTTATTCAATAAATTGGAATATCAATTATTAATATAAAGTGATAAGGGGCAATAATGCCAGTCGAGGTAATAACGCCAACTACTCACATTTAACGTAGTTTTAAAGAAATTGGACTGACGGCACAGTTAGTAGGTCCATGTGTTCTGTGGAGTACTGTTGTTTAAACCCTTCTTCCAAATTTTCAAAGAAAGTAAAGTTATATTGTGACCAAATAATAATACCGTAGTACAATGTTACTTTGATTTACAGTAAATTTTATACACTTTCTTAATAGGCCTATATTCATGCAATTTGGATAACCTTGTAAGAGAAATTATAATTAGACCCAAGAATGAAACAAATCATCAGGGGTAATAACGCCATATTCTGGCTCGGCTATTTTCATAAATTTATGTAGTCTAGTTTCTGCCTCTTTATCTCATAGAGTGCTCAGAAAATTCATATACTTTTACTATAGATGTCAAGAGTTTATGAGAAGAAGCATCTACGTAGAGAGTGACCCGAAGAAGTGATTGCAACTGCAGACAAAGGGAAAATTTGTGTAACCAAAGTGATCCTAAGTAAACAGAAATGTTGGTTTGAACGTCAGTGTTCTTCTTCCATTTGAAACAAAATGTCCGATTTTTTCAATTCTGAAACGTTCCTAATTTGTGATCGGTACTATTTCAATTTCGCTTGAAGTTTCAGAAAGTCAATAGAAATGAGAGAGTACTGTATTTGAATAAACTTATTCTGTAAAGCTGGATTATGTTATCATACGTTATATTTATGTATATGACGTTTTACCAATATAGTGATGCTTTGAGACTTACAAGCATGGGCAGTAACGCCAAGTAGCATTTTAAGGCAATAAATTCCTTAATTTCTTTAATTCTTGTACGTCTGATGAACATGTTTGACTTTAGAATTGTGAGATTATATCTGAACAAAACCTCTCCTTGAGAATTGCCCGAAAGTTAACATGTCGTTATTCCCCCAAGGTACCTTATTTGCTTTTAAAAATAAAGCCAATGTATTTACTAACATGCAGATCCACATATCTATGCATAAGGGTTGATAAAAATTTATAGTATGATAGATATAGAGGTATCTACCATGTTTTAAAGATACAGTACATAGCCCCATAAACTAGATTTCCTTAGAAGAACATACATGCGTAGTCACACAAGAGTCTTTTATTGTGGGGAATCGTCAGATACTGCCTGTCCATATATGATTGCAGTAGATGTGTTTAGAATTTTTCATAAGCATTCACACAGCAATCTGATTGTGAGAAAAAAAGTCACATGGTGAAATACTGAGACTTTATGATGGTGACCTGGACGCTTTTGATGTTAAGAATTGGATTGTTCACTTTGGAACGGTTTTGAAATAACATTATTATATGTGAATTTCGAACTGGCGGATCAAGATCACGTACAAAAGTACAAAAGTAGCCTACAAACCACGCAGGAGTCACTTAACTGAAAGCTGTGAACTGAAACACTGGTAATATCGGCTGTTCCAGTTGACTTTATTTCAGGAGAATGGTCCAGGATTGGGGGCAAATTCAGTCCATTGCTTGACCTTCAGTCGCCAATTCGAAATGTACAGATATAAGGCTGGTCCACAATAAAATGGGAACGAAACAACGACAAGAAGGGCGGAAATATTGTTAACATAAAAGTATTTCAATGTGAGCATTTTCAATTAATTTTCATGTTCCCGTTCCCTCGCTCCGGCAAGCTGCTTGTTAATTGTGAATGCTCACATTTAAATACCTTTATTTTATAAATATTTCCCTTCTCGTTCTCGTTGTCGTTTCCGACCCCGATTTATTGTCAACAAGCCTCAACCAATAACTTGGTATACGTTTCCTTCATACAGAAACAAACTTTTCTGGATTCCTCTACTTAAGGCTACTATGAAGCCACACATACGTGATTGTATTTCATTTACAGCAGACCTTGTAAGGCGTGGCACACATGTTTCATTTGGTGATTTTATGTACTATTATACAAAGTACCTGAACTCTACACATATTTTAGGAGAAGTATCATGAAGTGTTATCATCTGGAATTAAGCAATTTGAATATACAAATTCTTAAACCATATTTTACCCGAAAGATGATTTAGGGTTATAACTATAGAATGATAGTTTAATTAACTATTGCAACAAAGGTGCATTTAATTTCCATAACTCAATCTATGCTACTTAAAATAAACACTAATGTCTACGATAGTTGAAATAATCACAAGTTATTAAATATAAAACATATAAACTCCTTGTAGCAACATGTTTTTTCTGTAAGTATTGAAAAGTGTTTTTTTATATATCTTACATTGCATTAGAATAATGTAAACGTTCTACCATAAGGAATAATCGATTTTCCTAAACCGGACTATGAGACAGAAGCTGGTCCACAGTTTTCTATTCGTCACAGATAAACAAATAGCCACTTTCCTTATGTAATTTAATTCTTTCGAAGACCAAAATTTTGCGTGTCCCGACAAAGATTTTGTTAGTATGAAATGCTGTATAATTTTGTTTCTATGTAAGTGCGTGTCGATCCTTGGATATATATTGCATAGCAGCTCGTTTATTAGGTTTTACAATAATATTAAACATTTCATTTCCAGAAACTTAGACAAATTAGACGAGTAGATGTGTGAAATACATCTTTCAAGGAACTGAGATGTGTGCAATCATAAAAAAGAGTGGGACGGTGTGGTGGAATATTAACTGTGAAAGAAACGATAATTCTATAAGATTGAATGAGGAAAATGTGTTATAAATGATTACAATGTAAGTACGACTTATTTGATTAATATTATTATTATTATTAGTATTATTATTCTTATTATTATCATTAAGTTATTATTATTATTATTATTATTATTATTATTATTATTATTATTATTACATCCACTGTCACTAACCTGGTCACATATCTAAATCAAATTGTACCAATAATTCAAACCCAGGGACAAACTGATTCAATATTTTTCGATTTCAGTAAAGCTTTTGATATACTGCAGTTCCGCAGTATATCCTTCTTCATAAGTTAGGAAGTATTGGCCTTTCTGTAAGCTACGTAAACTGGTTCGAAAATTATTTAAGTAATTGAGTTTCATGTGCAAGACTGTTTAATATACGCTCTTATTCTTATAATATAAATTGTAGAGTCCTGCAGGGATGTACTTTAGGACATCTCTTATTTATTATATTCATAGATGATATAAGTAAAAGAATAACTTCTGACTGTTTATTATTTGCCGACGATTTAAAATTTTTTCGTACAATCAAAATTAGTACTGACTGTCAATCACTTCAATGTGACATTAATTCGGTCGCTAAATGGTCGGAAGATAATGGTATGAAAATTAACATATCCAAAACTAATTTAATAACCTTTTCTAGAAAAACTTCTTCACTGAAATTTAATTATTATGTAAATAATGTTCTAATTAACAGAACGGATTGCGTAAAAGATTTGGGAATATTCACGGACAGTAAATTGTATTTTCATAGTCACGTTGATTACATTTACAATCACGCAATGAGAATGTTAGGAATAATACGGTCAATAACTTATTCTTTTTCCACGCCCGATTCTGTTTTAATGCTTTACTATACATTGGTGTGATCGAAACTTTAACATGAATCTGTAACTTGAAACACGATTACAACTACAGACTCGGCTAAATTAGAAAATATACAAAGGAAATGTATGTCTTTACGTTCATTCAGGTTTCTGCCCATTAATTCCGGGTACAGTTATGAGAGAAAATGTGAATATTTTAATTGTCAAAATCTATATGCTAAACGCCATGAGCTAGATTATATATTCTTTTGTAAAGTCCTCAAAGGCGATATATCCTGTGACTCTTTCTTAAACAATCTTACCTTACGTACTCCAACAAAAGATATGAGAGCCCACAAACTTTTCTATATTAGACATTCGAAATTTCTTTCACCAGTCTCCAGATGCATTAAAATTGCCAGCATGCATGGCTGCGAATTCGATCCCTTCATTGCATAGACTTAGTTTGCTCTTGGCAATGATTTATCATTTATATATTCTTTTAGGCATTATACTCAATTATCATTGTCTCATAGTATTCTTAGTTATTTATTTTAAAGTCATCCATTAGCCTATTTATCTATTCATCGTCATAATTGTAATTAAGTGTAATTGTATGTATGAGTAATAATTATTTTTGTATTAATGTTTTTGTTATATTCTTTGTGCTGAACTGTAATTGGCCACTGGCTGTTGTACAGCACATTAAATATAAATAAATAATAATTAAAAATAAATAAATAATAATAATAATTATTATTATGCTACATTAACACAACTTTCACTAACAAGTTCTACTGTGATATGAGTAGTGAGAGCGTACATGTAAAACCGAGAAAGATGTTATCACCGACTTCTCAATGTTATAATTCATTAGGGATATTGGTTCACTGTACATATAAATGTTGACCTTTAGAGAAAAAGCCGAGTTTATATATATATATATATAGAAATATATATATATATATATATATATATATATATATATATATATATATATATAGAAATATGTGGGAATAATATCTTTCAAAGAATTCCTGATACACATACATGTAGAACCGCTGTGGAAAGAACAGCAGACGAGAAGTAATCTCATAGAATAATGGTAACCTTTCGAATGCCGGATAGGAGAAGATCATGAAACAATTAAACTCATTGAATTCAAATAATGGAATTATATTTCGTGCGATTGGCTCATTGTGCATACCAATTTAGGCACTTTTCTTGCAAATTCTTCATACTGATACTAGTTTATTATAAGTTTACGGGGCTCGAACTCAGAAATTACAAAGGAATTTCTTAAAAATGGATGAAAGCGGACTATAGGATGAACAATCTCAAGATGGAAGAATTTGAAGCTTGGGGTTAAGTGATGACCACTGAAGAAACGGAAAGCTTTTTTTTAAATCAAAATAAATTAGCCTATATATGTATTAATGTACTTTGTTGTGAAGAAAAATAGGACGCTATAATTATATGAGTCATATACAATTTACTCTTGGCGCGATTAAACGTTAAACAGATTTGTGCCATGTCAATTTCACTCCACTTCTTATTAGAGGATTGTAGTTCAGGTACGAATGCAGTACTCATATCGGCATTTAGAAAATTTTCAAGACAAGCATAATTTCGAAACAAAACAGTTTTTTCTTACTATATATCAAGACATTGTACATTATTCCATGTGTGCATTTATTAGTGTCAGTTTATTTTATAACACTAAGAAAAAGGTTTGGTTTGCATGATCTCTCTTCAGTAGGCTATAATCTTACCTAAAGATGATTTCAAGAACTCTAACTCACTATAGGTTTTTCAGGATGAAATTGTAAATAACAAAAATACTTAGAAGACTGTATTCTCAGTTTTGTAACATATGGTTAGAGAAAAGCACTGACAGCTAGATTCCGGTTTAACAAAATTTCATTCAAGTTCGTATACCAAATTGAAATGGTGAATTCTTGTTTCCTGTTAGCAATGTACCTCTGGTCTTTTAAGTTTTACAAAAGCTGAAATGCGCATAAAGACGAACAATTGCTCACTTGACGTCTCGACAGACAGAAGCCTCTGTGGAATACTCTTCGCAGAGCGATTACATGCATTCCTGTTCTGCTACTTTATCTGGAATCCCGATGTCTAGGGGTCGCGATCACTCTCCAGTCTGTTACATGTCTCACACACAATGGCTATGAGCTCAGCTTTCATTGCTTGAAAGGAGTACATGGACAGCTGTCATTTCAAACTCATTTGTACCACAAATTTACCTCGACGCATAGGAAAAAAAGTTGAAAGAAGACTTACCTTTCATATTTATTCGCGAATGATTGTTTAAGAATAACTATAGAAATCTCGTAGCTCATAACAGATAGAAGGATTTAGCACTATTTTAACAGCTGAAATAATATTTCTTGTGGCATACAAGTAAATGAGAAAACTGATACAAATTCTTTTTATCCCTTCAAGTCTCATAGAATTCGCCGTTGATTTATTTATTTGTATTGTATTACTTCAGAATTCTGTTATGAATCACATAAAGTATTATCCAGCCTAGATCAATTTAATAAAATTTACTCCATCAAGACGGTAAACCAGAACATTATGTCACCAAAGAAACAAACAAACTAATAAGAAGAAAATAGGAAGATGCCTACTTTTGTGGGCAGTTTTTTAATAATTGAGTGTTGTAACTGGTCTACAGTCTATCACGAACACTGTATACACAGAGAAAAAACAGACTGTTTTTGACGCGAAATAAGGTATTACACACACAGTCTTCTTAAAAGAGAGCAGGGCGACATGATTGGAAAAGAAAAGAACAGGGACGGGGATGTTACAGCCTATCGCTTGGAGATGGGACAGGCGAACATCTCGTTCATCCTCTACGGCATCATGTTCCATTCCGCGCGAGGCGGCCCATCAGCGTTCAATCGCGTTCAGACATCGTTCGCGAGAACAATCTCCCCATCTTCTTGTTTTCAGGGAAACAGAAAAGAAGAGCAAACTCATTTGAATAAATCCGAGATTCACGTGATTGGGAAAATATTCTAACAGCATAACAATGAGGCCACTTACGGGATCGAACGGTTAACGACCACTCGATTACGATCTTATCTAAATAGAGAATTCTCGCTACTCATGTCCAAAAATGGTTACAATTCTATTCCACTTGGATTTCTTCAGGGGTACACAGACAACTTACAAATGCATTTGTAACAGCCTATAGAACATATTCTCTTTGCTCAAGATTTTGTTTTTCTCTGGTCCCACTTTAAATCACGTTTTCTTTAATCGTTCTTAGTCATCATAATGTGTAGATAAAATCTAAAACTTCATAGTTACAGCATCTTCGAAGGAAGTGACTTCTTTCGTACGCCTACAAAAGTTGTGTTCTTTAATATTTTTGAATTCACGAGTTGCATTCATCACATACTTATTCTAGCTCTCTGGTATTCAATAATGACAAATTGTTTTCATGTTCTTTGTCTCGATACTCAGTAACCTCTACGTTTGAAAGCCTGGTTGAATGAAATACTACTACTATTACTACTACTACTGTTAAATTTGTTTTCATTAGATATATTGTTATATTGATCATTTGAAAGATGTTACGAGAAAACAAGAAATGTCCACTTTTAGTGATTTTTCGGTATATATGGCATTTGTGTCAATTGGGATTACCAGCACAAAATATATAAAAGTGAAAATGTCTGTATACTAAGGTAACTTCAAACATTTTGTACACTGGTTAAAAACAAGTAATTTTCAGATAGCCTCTAACAACTTGTTTCTTTTGATAATGCTGTTTTGTGGCATTTACTGCTTTTCCCAAAGTCATTTATGACAGTACATCAATTGAGAGCTCATTATATACAAACATTTAAATACTTGTAGTACCGGTACGTTCATTTATAGAAATTCATTCATGAAAAATACAGTCCTTCACAGACTCCTCAGTGATATCTTTAACTCTGAAGTAGACATGCAAGTTATAATGCGAATTATTTTCTAGACTAATTATAACCAAAGCAGGAGTATTGAATAGATCTTATACGTTCTCCAATTCTGATCTGATGGAGCACATATTATAGAATACAAAAGGTTTCTGATAAGTTGCCTATTTAAAATTTGAATCTGCAACATGGGTATTAATCATTAAAAGGTGTTTGATTATTCTTGTTTAACAGAGAAATAACAGTATTTAATACAACTTATTATAAATTATTCCCGGCAGATAAAATCACAATCAAGATCTAATTTTTTACCAAGTGAAGTACCGGTAGTATAAATTACATAAGAAATCACTTCCAATGAAACGTTCAGCGGTCAATTTCCCGGAAACTAAGCCAGTGATTTTCCGTAATTGGAGGATTCGCTGTGACCGTAATTACCATAATGGCGTTCATAATCCTCATTTGCACACTTGATAAGTTCTAGTAGCACTAACTAATATCCTAGCCCAGCGGTTTAACCATATCTTGACAAAGTAGATACAATTTCAGCAGGAGATTATGAACGCTTTAAAACGATTAACTTGTAATTGGAGTATTACGCATCAAGTGTTCAAAATATTTCACCGGTCTGGAGGTAATTGAATAGTGAATAGTCACTCTAGTCTCTATCCGCGACAGACGCATTATGGATTGATTTCACAGTATGTTTTGCTTTTATTACACCGATACGATATCAGGGGAGCGAGAAATATCTGTAGTAATTTGTGTAGGCCTAATAGTAATTTAGAAAATCTAATGTCTCGCCAATAAGCGATGCTCACAAATGAAACAGAACAATATACTACCTACTAGTAAGCTTCAAATTTACCCAAAGCACGCGATGAAACGTCCTATTGGAAGCTCAACAAATCAGATAAGATTCTTCAACTGAAGGTGTCTTCTGCTATATAGGTCTACTGCTTAAAATTAATTATCTTTACTTTGAGTAAGTCGGCTTATTTAATGTTTGAGAGCTTTTTTCTTATACGAACTGGCGTTATTCTAAATAGATTTGGGGCGAATTTATAAAATACAAAAATATAAAAACCATTTGCCTTCAATAAGGGTGACCACAAGGATCCAGAAAATAAATAAATAAATAAATAAATAAATAAATAAATAAATAAATAAATAAATAAATAAATAAATAAATAAATAAATAAATAATTAAATAAATAAATGAATAAATAAATAAATAAATACATACATACATACATAAATAAATAAATATATATATATATATATATATATATATAATTTTACAATGCAAATACATACTGTAAATTTCAAAAGATAATTAAAGTGAATCATACTGTATTACTTGAAATAGACATAAATTGCAAAATTTGAATTGAGTCCTTTAGAATTTCTCTCAGGAATTTATCAACATTTAAAATGTGAATCCCTTTGATTTTAAAAGGTTATATATGTATTTGGAGATGGAGATATTTGAATTTTTCCACCTCTTCGTAGGATAAATTTCCAATTTTTATGTTTCCATTTCGTACAATATTTTGGTCACGAGACATAATTATATACTTTGTCTTTTCGGGTTTTACTTCTAATCCTATTGCATTACTTGCTTCAAGTAAAATTTCCGTGTTTTCCCTAATCGTTTGTGGATCCTACGATTGCTCCTACCATCAACAAAAAAATGAACTTTCCGGTGAACTTCTGTATTATCCCTTAACCCAGGGCTTCAAAACTCTTCCATCTTGAGATTGTTCATCCTCTATTCCGCTTTCATGCATTTTTAAGATATTCCATTCTAATTCCTGTGTTCGAGCCCCGTAAACTTATAATAAAATAGTATCAGTATGAAGAACTTGCAAGGAAAGTGTCAAAATTGGCATACACAACGAGCTAATAGCACGAAATATAATTCCATTGTTTGAGTGAAGTGAGTAGAATTGTTTCATGATCTTCCCCTATCCGGCGCTCGAAATGTTACTATTACTCTATGAGGTTAGTTCTCGTCTGCTATTCTTTCCACAGTGGTTCTATATGAATCAGGAATTCTATGAAAGATAGGCCTACTATTCCCGCATATTTATATACACAAAAACTCTGCTTAGTCTCTAAAGTTCAACATTTATATATACGTGAACCAATATCCCTAATGAATTATAATATTGAGAAGTCGGTGATAACCTCTTTCTTGTATTACTTGTACGTTCTCAGTACTAATGTCATAATAGAACTTTTTAGTGGAAGTTGTGTTATGTGGCATAATAATAATAATAATAATAATAATAATAATTTATTTTATTTATTTATTTATTTATTTTGGAATATTAACGTGCAAAAACAACAGCACAAGGCCAATTACAGTTTTGCACGATACAAAACAGAACAAAACAACAAATGATGATGAGAATGAATGATAGAAAATGGCAATGAGATTAAATACAAACAATATAATGGTCGACATCAATCTTTGATCAAATAATAATTATAAAATTATAAAATTAGTACAATGAGAATTGAAATAATGGAATGGTCTACATGAATCAATAGACCAAATGCAAGAAATATATGGACAAATAATTAATAATAATAATAATAATAATAATAATAATAATAATAATAATAATAATAATAATCAAGTAAGCCATACTTACATTGTAATCATTTACAACACATTTTCCTCATTCGATCACATAGAATTATTGTTGCTTTCACAGTTAGAACATATTCCACCACTCCAGCCCACTCTGCTCTATGATTTTACACATCTCAGTTCCTTGCACGATGTATTTCACACATCAGCTCGTCTAATATATCTATGTTTCTGGAAAATGAAATTTATGATTATTATATAATCTACTTAAAGAAGCTGTTATGCAATATATATGGGGGTCAGTTACAAGAGAAATCTTTTATCCAAGGGTCGACACGCACTTACATAGTTACAAAATTATACAGCATTTCATATTAACACAATTTTTGTCGGGACTTGCAAAATTTTGGTATTTGAAAGAATTAAATTACATAAGGAAATTGGCTATTTGTTTATCTGTGACGAATAGCAATCTGTGGACCAGCTTGTCTCATAGTCCGGTTTAGGAAAATCGATTACTCCTTATCGTAGGACGTTTACATTATTCTAATGTAATGAAAGTTATATGAAAGAAACTCTTTTCAATACTTTTAGAAAAAAACTTGTTGCTACAAAGAGTTTATATGTTTTATATTTAATAACTTTTGATTATTTCAACTATCGTAGACATAATTGTTAATTTTAGATAGCACAGATTGAGTTATCCAAATAAAATGCACTTTTGTTGCAATAATTATTTGAATTATCATTCTATAATTATAACCCTACATATTGTTTTGGGTAAGATATGGTTTAAGAAATTGCATATTCAAATTGCTTAATTCCAGATGATAACACTTCAAGATACTTCTTCTAAAGTATGTGTAGAGTTCGGGCCTGCTGTCAATGAAATACAGTCACGTATGTGTGACTTCATTGTAGCCTTAAGTAGAGGGATCCAGAAAAGTTTGTTTCTGTATGAAGAAAACGTATACCAAGTTATTGATTAAGGCTGGTTTACAATAAACCGGGATCGGAAACGAGAACGACAACGAGAACGAGAACGGAAATATTGTTAAAGTAAATTTATTTAAATGTGAGCATTCACAATTAACGAAAAGCTTGATGGTACCCGGGATTTGGAACGTGAAAATTAATTGTGAATGCTCACATTTTAATACATTTATATTAACAATATTTCCGTTCTCTTTGTCTTTTCCGTTTCCAGTTTATTGTGAACCAGCTTTATATCTGTGCATTTCGAATTGGCGCCACAAGTTAACCAATGGACTGCATATACCATGTGCTCTTACCCCAAACCTGGACTATTCTCCTGAACTAAAGTCATGTGGAACAGCTACAAAACTGTTCCTTAAGTACAGTGTGTGCCATCAGTCGAATTTCTTGAAAATTACGTTAAATATGAGTAGTTGGCGTTATTACCAAGACAGGCAGTAGTCCCCCTTGAAACCTTACATTCATTGAGCTTCCAATTTATTGAATAAATCGTAGCCTTCATATATTATTATTGTTATTATTATTATTATTATTATTATTATTATTATTATTATTATTATTATTGTACGAGATAAGGGAATATATCTTGATTTATCTAATGTGAATTAGAATATTTTTAAATTAAATTTATTTGTTTTATATTTTCTACGAGTGTTAATTGATGTTGATAGCCCAACATAAAAATAAACTACGATTATTTTCTAATAAATCATTATTTCTCAACATAATACCCCTCCCCCCGAGAGGCATATATTTGGTTCATCATTGATGCAACGCTACCATACCCACCTTGTACACATATTCGTGCAAAAAGGCCTTCAGCTGCTAAATAACATCCCAGCCAAGTAAGTATTGAGCTTTGAGAAAAGAAAGAAGTCTGAGGGAGCGAGATCAGATGAGAAGGGGGTTGCGGTAATAATTCGAGACATAACTCTTGTAGGTTAGCAAGGCGATTGCAGACGTGTGAGCAGACACATTGTCGTGATGAAACAACACTTTCTTCTTGGCCGTAGTAAGTCTCTTCTCGCGAATTTTGCCTTTAGTTGCTGTAGGAGGTTTGAATAATGTTCTCCTGTTATTATTATTCCGTTTGCTAGATAGTCAATCATGATTATCCCCTTACAATTCCACATACAGAAATAATAAATAATAATAATAATAATAATAATAATAATAATAATAATAATAAATACCGGTAAATAAATAAATAAACTTCGAAATTTAAGTGACACAATCTACCAAATGACACAATGGTAGCTTATAAAAGCTCATATACTGATATATTAGCAAATTAACGTAAGAAAATAGTTAATAATGTACAACAATTTTGCTTATTATGAATAATTACATGGAAGTACAAAGCATCATATCTAGCATATTATTAAAACTCGAGTTCATGTAGTAAAACACTCCTTTCTAATATTATAGACAGTAGAAATGAATGGTGGAACAGAGTAAAGAGGATTTTCAACGGAATCCTATTGAGATGAATATTCTTACACTAACCGGAATGGACAAAAGATCACAAAAGAAATTGACATAATAAATTGTGTAGTCTCCGTAACGAACTGTAATGCCCGCAAGAAGAAGATAAGTAATGAGCAGACATCGGATTCTAGGGCAAATGCTTATTTTGTTTCTTTAGGAGAAAAGTGAAAATAATTATTAATATTTGTGTTTCATGGAAATTGAAAGGTATTCAAAGAGTTTTATAGTGCCCTAAAATGCCCTAAAACGGTTATTAGAGCCTAATTTGTTAATATTCGCCTAAAAATGCCTAACTCACTGTAAAGTTTCGCATTTTACTCTTACTTTTTATAATTTATACATGCATTCACTGCGAAATTTAAGGCATTTAAAAAGTGGAAAGTTTGCTTCACACCGGCCATGAAACCATTGATAAAGGAAACAAAATGTTTTGAATCTCACGACACTCGCAATAGATTTCACCGAATTTAACATGTTTGGAGGCATAAATGCCGACAAAGAACCAACCTTAGTTTTGAAGCAGGCAACAATCACAACATGTGCTGCTACCGATTCAGAGATATACTATACTATAAAAATGACTGTTTTCGGTCTGAAACCGATTAGCTGTACTGCTCTTCAGAGTGTCATAAAATCACAATTTTTGGAGAAAGAGTGTTTTTGAAATATTTATGAAAAGTCGTAAAACTGCGAATTAGTAGGGTAAACCGTTACAAAATATTTAAAAGAATGGCCGTCCTAGTGTTAACACTACCAGGAAATGCAACAATAAGTGGAACTTTGTATTTTTGTCCAATTGAATCTCAATAACAACGGTTCATTTGAATGCTCGTTAACAGTTGCTCTTTCCCTCACCTTATTTGTGTAGGACGTTTTCCTGTGAATTTTAACGCGATAATGCCGAAAAATATAAGTGCAAAATCTACATTGATCCGGCAATGGCTAACAGAATATTCAGAATTCACTTATGATGGAAAAATAATATTCTGCAAGATTTGTAGCAAACAGGTATGTAACAATAGTTGAAATATATAAATTCTATTAATTTTAATGAGTAGGCCTATAATATTTATACATTGACTGAGCTATCCTGAGGTGTAATTCTTTTTAAGACCACTACACTTTAACCTTTTAAATTCCGACAGTTAAAGTATTTGTAAGTCATTAAAATTTTGATTGTTCGAACCCACTAACTTTGTGATAGAAATACGGCAATACAACAATTAGGATTTTATTTTAATTCAGTTTACTTTACATTTTTAGATTTCGCAAGAAAAGAAGTGCCACCTAAAGCAGCATGTGCAAGGAGCGGCTCATAAGGCTAAAGCTCAGCAGAAAAATCAACTGCAACAAACTTTACTAACACAGCCTACTTCATCCAATCTCAGCAGCAATTTCTATGCTGATTTAACCAGAGCGTTTGTTGCTGCTAACATTCCCTGGAATGCAATTGAAAATCCGGTTTTAAGACACTTTTTACAAAAATACTGCAAACAAAATATCCCATCTGAGTCGACCCTAAGAAAAAATTACTTAGACAGAATATACAATGAAACTTTAGCTTCCATTCGGGAGGATATAGGTGATTCTTACATATGGGTCTCTGTGGATGAAACCTCAGATCCTATGAATAGGTATATAGCAAATATGGTAGTAGGAAAACTTAGTCCTGATGGACCTTCGATTCCACACCTCGTATGTGTTAAGGAACTTTCGAAAGTGAATAGCCAAGCCATTGCTTATTTTGTAAATAAAGGCCTACAGTCTTTATACTCAGGTAATATAGACGATTCTAAAGTTCTGTTGTTTTGTACTGATTCTGCCTCATACATGGTTGCTGCAGCTCCACTTCTTAAAACATTTTATCCTAACCTCACGCATGTAACCTGTCTAGCACATGGCCTTCACAGGGTTTCTGAAACAATCCGGAATGAATTTCCTCTTGTCAATTCGTTTATTTCTAACACAAAAAAATGTTTTTGTAAAGCCCCATCCAGGATTTCAATATTCAGAGAGAACTTTCCAGATATCCCACTCCCACCTCAGCCGGTTGTTACACGATGGGGAACCTGGATTCAGTCAGTGGTGTATTATTCTAAGTATTTTAAAGGAGTGGTCACAGTTATTGATAAATTACCTGAAACTGATAGTGCAGCGTGTGTGAAAGCAGTGAAAGATTGTCTGAATGACTCACGAGTGAAAAACGATATTGCCTACATAACATCAAACTTTTCTTTCATACCTGCAAGTTCTTAGCGTAGTTTGCTCCCAAGGAGAATTAAAACTGGTAGGCGCATGTCATACATTAACGCCACATAAATGCTAGGCAAGATTTTTATTATTTTTTTATAATGTAGTAAACTTTATTGTACGTAAATGAATACATTATAGTTGAGAATAACAAGAACAGAGAGAGGAAAAACAAGAATAAAATAAAATAATATAACTTGACACTTGTTTTTGGGTATTGCCCACTGGCAATCCCAAAAGTACGTAGGCAAGATTTGTGAATTACTTTTAGCCTAATTTGAATTAATAGGCAGAGTGCCTACTATCTGCAATTAAATTTGTCGTTAAATAAAATATTATCACTACTATCAGTACAACGTATTTTAGTTTTTTATTTAATGTCGCTGCATCAGCAGCTAGGTTATTTATTGTTGGTAGGAATGGTGCTACATGGTACTCTGCTATATGCGGCTAAGAATTCACCATGAGACTAACAGACAATCGTCTTAGGTAAGTCTCGGAAAAACTAAAAAAATAAAATAACCACCGAGAGCGGTGTAAATCCGGTGCTGTAAATCCGAAAATTTCATGTTTCGGCTATTTCATAATTTCCGTAATTTTTTATGTCATAATTTGTTTTAGGATCTCTTTTAGGAAACAGGTTTAATGAATAGATATAAAATTAGTATCTTCATCACTAATATATAACACATGAAATCAGAAGAAATATTCCGTAATAACATAAATTCCATGCAATATGTAAAAGTAAGTAAATAATAAAATTGTGCCTTACCTTGTAATATATCTGTGTGTGTGTGTTGATATACAATAATTGTTCATTTATGTAGAAGTAATCTCTTGCAAATGGTTTCAAACATTACCATAGAGTATTTAATATGTGTGACGACTTTTAATCTTGCAGTTAAATATTAATGTCCTGTTAAGGGGCAGATACTTAAATTTACATAACTCTAGGCATAAAAAAGGGTAAGAAGTGGTAGAGTACGATATAATAGAAATTATTGTGAAATGTCAATGAAATTTATAGAGACATGAGTGACAGAAGAGAATATGTGACAGAGCTCCATTCTGATCCAGACTACCAGAACAGACTGAGTGACTGACTAACTGACAGACTGACTGATTGACTAACCCAATTCATCGTTCATATGCCTCTATCCACGATAGGTGCGCAAATCCTACCATCTTGTGTTTTTGTATATGAGTAATGTCAGGCTCTGTGTAAATGATTACGACTAGAATCAATAATGTCTGATGTCATGACATACACAATAAATTACTTCACCATACGTCAAGTGATTTCATTTATGTAATAAATAGGCCAGGAAGGTCATGCCTAAACTCCTACTAAATATGAATGCAAATATGCCTCTTAAAACCTTAAAATATATCTACAAATATGCACTAATAAATAAGTAAGCAATGAATACAAATAATAGTAGTAGTAATAATAATAATAATAATAATAATAATAATAATAATAATAATAATAATGATAATAATAATAATAATAATAATAATAATAATAATAATAATGTATGTATGTATGTTCTCAATACATATTTACTCGTTTTGAACAATATTTGCCAAAGTTTGCACATTTAACTTTCAAAACCAGGAGAAGAATATAAGCTACATTAAAATTGGACAAATGGACATTAAATTATTAAAAATATATATAAATTAAACATAAATACGATCAAAATAATGTGCACATATAATGTAAGAAGGGAGTCTGTTATAGGCAATTTTTTTGTTACAGTTATATTCATAATCTGCTTTCAGCTTTCATGTGGCCATGAAAAAATTAACACAAAATTAAATAATATTTTTTGTACATAATGAAAGGATGGATAGCTATTACACAGTCCAGGACCATATTATGAGTGGCTCGATACAGGCGTAACTAATGAGCAGGCTGCTTTTTATCCAAGTGAACTATTGAATTATTTTAAACCACAAGGATTGCCATTACATAATTTAGTACTTAATATTGAATCACTAATAATACTATTACGAAATACTGTCCCATCAATATTATGCAATGAAACAAGAGTTAGTGCCGTTACTGTAGCATGAAATGCGTGCCTGTGAACCCCCTGGAAGGTGTCTCTAGATATACAAGACATGGGAGAAAGAAAATTCGAATTACTCAGCCCAGAAATATGTCTATCTACGACAAACACATGGGTGGAGTTGATCGTCCAGATCAGAATATATCATTGTATCCAACTGCCATTCGTGGTAAAAATGGCGCTTTCTCATAATCATACAGTGCATTGACATGGCTGAGCAAAATACATGGCTTCACAAAAATAATGACGGAAAGCTGGATCATCTGGCATTCAGACGACGGATTTGTGACTGCTCTCTTAGAGACAAAGAAGCGCTCAACAAAAAGAGGCCCAAGCAAGGCATCGCGAATGGACATGCAGATTCGAGATACGACAGGCTTCATCATTTGGTGATATCACAGAACTGTCAAACCAGGTGTAGATTGTGTCATCAGAAGACAACAACACGATGCTGGAAATGTGGCATCTACTTACATGTCAAGTGTTTTGTTGGATATCGCACTAATGTGTAGTAAATATTCAGAACTTCGCATGTAGTGTACAGTTCATTTATGTCATCACTGTGATTTGTTAATTTTCATTTTCAAATTACAGTGTTACACTATTTACCGTACTAAATTATATATGTGGATTTATTTTGTTGCAATTCACAGTAATGGACATTGAATGTTCATATTTATTACTTTGTTCTCTTCAGGAGTATACCTATAAGAGAATAAAATTTGTGTTTAAAGTTTATAACATATTATTACAATAATGAGTTAAAGTATTCAGTATAAAATTACATTGTTGCATTATATATTTTATTTTTTATTTAAATTGAGATTACAACTGGTTTTATCTGTATTTGGTCCTACATTCCGGGCAACTAATGCATATTGCCAATATCTTCTCATCTACAACTTACCGACCTATATATAGGATGCCATGATCACGCAATGATTATTAAAAACTTCATGAATGAATATTTTAAGTACATTTTATAAGGATATGATAAAATTCCTAGTAAAAAAGTTTCAGGCTTGGGTAAAGGATGCTTTGTAAGTTACATCTGGTTCGTGGGTCTTTAATTACGTCGGATGCCGTGGTCAACTGCAAAGATTTGACGCATTCGGTTCTTTCAGTAAAGAGCTCTCGAGTGGCTGTGACGTAGGGATTGGCTGATAAGGAATCATTGAACGCGGCGCCGAGATAATTGATTCTTCGTGGTTCAATACTCTTATCCGAAAATTAACATCTAGATCCAAAGGTTTTTCTATAAGTTCCCCTTTCTCAATACGAATGCCAACACATTTTCTTGGGTTTACTTCGAGGCCTATCTCATTAAATTTCTGCTTAGTTTTGCGTGCTAGTTCTGCCAATGATTGCGGTGTCATCGACAAACCAAAAACTGTAAGAGATGGCAGGTCTGGGCTCGGTGTTTTTCCATAATCTTTACTACTGTTATCCTCAGTTAATTCGTCGAGGATATGGTTAGTCGCGATATTATATAATATTGGCGGTAACGGGGACCCCTGCATGACTCCTCCTTAAAATGAGACTGCTTTCGTCTTGCCATGAGAGGTTTCAATTTGTGTGATATTATCGGATTGCAAATTTATGATTAAATGGATTAATCTAGAAGGAATTCCTTCAGCTTATAGGGTTTTATTAAGGTATGACCTACGTTGTCAAAGGCCTTTCTTATGTCTAAGAGTACAACTCTTACGTCATCTTTTTCTGTTTTAGCAAATCTTAGAACGGATTTCAGTATGGAAGTGTTTATTAGCGTACCTGGTAAACTGACGAATCCTCGTTGATTTTCATTAAGTTCAACATACATTCGAAGTCGTGAATCTAAAACACGTTCGATGACTCTTCCAATAACCGAACAGACGATGATAGAACGTAATTTGGAAAGATCGTTGTTTTCACCACCTTTAAACAATAAAAATGTCCGTGCTTTCTTCAAAACTCTTCTTTAGCATTCGTGTTGTGATTATTGAGATCTCTTACTAACCATGTCATCTCTGATAGCTCTAATAATGACGCGATCTGGTCCAGGACTAGTGTCAACAGCTATGTGATGTACCTTGAATAATCTCATCTTTATA
Source organism: Periplaneta americana (assembly GCF_040183065.1). Taxonomy (NCBI): domain Eukaryota; kingdom Metazoa; phylum Arthropoda; class Insecta; order Blattodea; family Blattidae; genus Periplaneta; species Periplaneta americana. Next base: position 104,145,299 of record NC_091124.1, read on the forward strand.
AATTACAGTTAAAATTGTGTCGAGTTCAAAACGAGCTGCTTCTTTAATTTTAGATGTGTACTCGTCTCTTTCAGCAGTATTAGGAGAAGAAAAAGTATTTGTAAAAAAAGTATGATATCATTATTGTTAATTGAACATGGTACATTTTTTGTTTCAAGTACTATTCCGATCACTTTCCTCCTCTGCTTGTAGAAAAGATACTGCGTGAGTTCATAATAGTATTGCATTTTTTTTCTATCGCGATCTCTCTTATTGGATCTCTCTGGATTACTTGAACTTTTGTGATATTTCTTTTCTTTTACTAAACATTTTCTCCGTTAAGCATTGTAATATTTGATCGCCGGATGTTTGGGCACTGGTAGAAAGTTAATACTATGTCTTAAGAAGCTCGAGAAATATTGTACGTATGAATTAAATTCGCTATCATTAAGTTCAGCGGAAAATTTGTTTCTCCATTCAGAACTTCATCCTTAAATCCTTTATAGGATTATATGCAACATTATTACTCGAGGATTCATGACGTGTTTTGATATGTTTAGTACTTTCTCCATCATTATTGTAATTCACTTCATTACTTTTACTTAATATATACTTCCCTGTTACCTTAGTTCGGTGTATATCAGTGTGTGAACGACTGATAGGAATGATGATACCTCTTTCGCTATGAAGGAAGTCACCACAATGAGGACATTTCGCCTCCGATATTTTTTCACAACTATTTTATTTATAAACTACTGAAACAGATTGATTCAGCGACATTCTAAAGAGGAACGGAAGAAATAATTATGCTGAACTCGGAGAGAGCATCAATTAGCAAATACTAAATACTATGCAACTTAGTTACCAAGATAAACAACTGTACAGAAGTCAGTGTTAATACACGAAGATGTAAATTTAGTCCACAATCACAAACAATTCTTTACACTAATAACAACATTGATCAATAATAATTTTAAGTTTCAAATGCAGCCATAACAGCAGCAAAAGCACAATGAAAAGCAGTAAACAATATGTCTTATAGCAGCCCTTCATAACAATATTAAATCAATATTCCAAAGCCTTCAGGATTTTGATATTTAGATACTAAGAAAAATACTAGGTAGGGGTTAAGTGTTAGGAGATACGAATATAAAATATATGTAATAATTAGTAGTTTACTGTTCGTAAACCTGGAATTCGATTACATATAATTCCTTGTGGTTTTAATTTTTCAATTAAAATGCTTATAAGTGAGTTAAGGTATGCTTCGACTATTGGAGTAAAAATTTTCAATTTCCCCCAATCTAATTAAAAATTCACTTACTGCTGTCTTACAGTTAAATTAAAAGAATGCAAAGAGAAACAAAATAAATTGTGGGCACAGGGCAAAAATGTTGTGAAAGGAATCATATATTTTTTCGGCACGCATTTCTTCGCTTCTAATTGCCCTACATCATTAATTTTTTCACCAAATTGATCCATAACAGTGAAAAATGTTGTAATCTGTGATGAACATAATAGCATTTTTCACTTATTTGTATGTATTTTTTTTTCTAACATGTAACAAATTATTTCATTTCTTTTATTTTTAAGTGGACAATGCTTTTCCTAACTTAAACTGAATTAGTTGATTTTAGATTACAACATAGCTATATGTTTAAGCTTGAATTTGGTGTTTGAATGAAGTCGATAGAGGAATTCTAAGCGTACTTTTTACTTGTTCAAAGACTGAAAAATGTGGAAAATACTGAAATAGGGTAAAAATTATGTTAAAGTTTATGTTCAAGCTAGGTAACAAATAACTAACTTAAACCCTCCTGCAACATAGGTAAGGCCCCTCTTCTTGTGTCTTGTGGTCAAATTTTCTCTTTCACAGCCCTTCGGTACCTTTCACAGCCCCCTTCGCTGTCGTTGCTCAGGAGTGCACTGCATGTTGGCATTCAGGTTTCGGGTCTCGTCTGCAGCATTCACACCAGCCATTGTGTATTTTCCTGAGGTGATGCTTATCTTCCGGAATATGTCCAATTCAACTTCGTTGCCACAGTTTAAGTGGCAAATAGCATTCATGACCAAAATTTTCAGGGTTATAGGACCTATATGCGTTTCTTTGGGAAAATTCTCCAAATTAAACCATTGAAAAACTCGTTTGCATACTGAGTATTTCCACCCAAACACCACCTCAGCATAATGGGATCTGTAAGCCTTTCGTAAATAGATTTAATCTTCCTTAAAATTTCTAAAGACAAACCAGCTTTATGCTTGTATGTAGTTCGCGTCCCGTTTGCCACTGCACTCTGATAAGAACACCACCTCTTCTCACCTTCAGGACCCTTAGCATGAAGAGGGTGGTCGTCTCTAGCACTGATATGGAAAAGAGTTGCCCAGATGGCTTTAGACATGGTTATGATGTCACTTGTATTTGCTCTGAGAGCGATCCCAAAATAATTCTGCAGCTTATCAATCATAGCATGCGTGAGCCTTCCTTTTCCTCCGAGCTTCTCCTTCGCTGCAATAATCCGCAATGCAGTGCCAAGTCTTTTTTGATAATGCTCAATGCACTGCAATTTTTCAATAGATTTCCCATTTTATGGGTTCATATTACTGATACACTTGTAAAACTCTTATAGTCCCCATCTCCCTGGTATCTCACATATTCCAAATTTCTGATCGAATAAAGATTCTTCCTGCCTCTACTGGCTCCATATTAGGAGAAGAAGCTACATAATTGTTATTGCTTACTTTTCTGTGGTCTGCTTACCAAGACAGGAAGGCAGGGAATATTTTATCGTCATTTTGGTGTTTTGAGTATACTGTACAATTTGTAGTTAGAATTTCTGAGCTCAAAATCTTACCGGTGTCAATTGATATCGCCGTTACAATACCAAACGATGATGAGAAACAACGGCGATGCCAGGATCCATTTACAGAAACAGCGCACTAACCCCCAGTAGCCTACTTCTGTGAACAACTTGTTCTACAGATAACATACTTTCCTCTGCTACTTCACTAACTGTGTTACATAGTGTCTTCACATGTTCCTAGTAAGAATTTGTTGTTGATGGTGGAGGCATATTCAATAAGCAAGAAAATTTTCTCGCTTCTGCATAGCCACAACCAATTGTTCGCATTGTATACACTGACCTTCTATTAATTTCAAGAACCTACCCTCGTTTTTTAGAGTTATTGAAATGTTCTGAGTTATATCCACAACCTTCACATTCTAACACTGAAAAAACAGCCCAGCCTCTTCTCTTATTATCAACACTATTTACAGTTAGTGTGCCACGTAAAAAAATTGTGGACAAGCAACACACGATATCATTGATTGTAGGCACTCTAAATCAATTATAATATTACCAGAAACATCACTATTTATAAAACTAAGCCTATTAAACTATTTACATTATGCATATTTCTAATTGGCCTTCTATTAAAAGGTCTACAAAATTCTGCACTTACACTTTCACTATTTATATTTATTTTCGTCTCCTTGGTATAACGATTACCTTTAAAAACACGCCTTCTTTTACTTTTCTGGATACGAGAACTAGAACCCATTATTATAAGCAAACAAAGAAAGCCAGAGAAGCCTTTAAATCTGAACACCACATGGATAGATTGAATTTACATATCCTTTTGCCACTGCTGCCATCTACTTCCCTGCTGTAAGTAAAGCTTCCTGATAGTATGAAACATATTGAAGTCAACATGAATCATGAAATTTGAATAGGAAATTAAAAAAAAACTTAAAATAACAACTGCATTCAACTTGCTGTCGAAGTGATAGCTCCACACTCCCACTTCTTGGCGCAAGCAGCTGCGCATGGAGTATGAAAAAATTAAATTCTGTTCATCGATAGCGGGAAAACTTAAACATGTTATACATATTTAAAACTAGAAGAATCAGGCTTTAATGTAAGACAAGAAAATATTTCCATTTTTTTAAAGAAAAAATTGCCATTCTAGAGGTCGATGCATACCTTAACATAAATTGCTTCAACAGCTGGAGGATCTGCAGTAATTGCAAAACTGAGATAATAAAATAATGAGAAAAAATCGGAAGAAAGAAAAGCCATAATTTAGCATTCGAAGAAAAAGTAGTAGTTACTCTTTCTATGGAAGAGGAATGAAAAACAAAATAAATACTTAGCCTAAAGTTCGTAACTGCAATGTACAAGTGAAGAATATCTTTTAACTTGTAAGAGGCTAAATTTGACCATTACTTTTAACAGATCTTTATGACACGAACGCTATGCATACCAGTCATAATATCTCAGGCACACATAAAGGACATTTAAACATTTAGCCACTTGTAATACACAACATTTGTTTTGTTTTAGTAATTATTGTAGTTAATTTCCTTCTTAAATACAATATTAGTTAGCCATATTGAAACTGTTCAAAACCTTAGCATTATGTAAAAATTCCCTACTTGGTTACTCGTAAGCAAACACGTGAACAAGCAACTATATACTGTTCCATTGCTCAATGCATAAGTAAGCATTGAAAATAATTTTATTCAATTTTTTGTCAAATTACCCGTTTCATAATATAAAATATGTGTTACAGATTAAAATCTAATATTTGACAACATTTGGTTACCAAGAATTAGTTCATTCAAATTGAAATGACAATACAACATAAATCACTTCATTTCAACATTTACGAAAGATGTGTACTGTGATGATTTTCGAGACTCTCACAAACTTTGTTAAGCAGATTTATAATTTTCATGTTGCATTCAATTTATTGTTTTCTCCAATTATCTATCACAAATAATAAACACTTGTTTTCAGATATTGAGCACAAGACAATTTTATTAACAAGAATAATTTACTTGCTCCATCGGAATTGGCCAATGCACAGCTTTTGCTTTTACGACTCAACATTCAGTAATATTAGGCTTATGTAATTCTTATTTAATTATTGATTCTAATATTCACTAATGATCAGCACACTATGCATATTGTTCACAGAGGTTATCTCTATCATTATTAAAGAAGTTTGTTGGTAGTAGTACAATGTACTTAAGATGACAACGTTTTAAGATTTAACTTTGTGTGCCATTACTATGTATCAAGATCAAGATACACAGTATATTCACAGTTATGCAAGCTTATGATGAACATTTGACAAGATCACGTTTTAATACATTTTATGATTAGTATTTGTCACCATGTTACATTTCTTATATTATCTTCTTAATATGATCAAGTCCACACGTGTGGAGTAACGGTCAGCGCGTCTGGCCGCGAAACCAGGTGGCCCGGGTTCGAATCCCGGTCGGGGCAAGTTACTTGGTTGAGGATTTTTCCGGGGTTTTCCCTCAACCCAATACGAGCAAATGCTGGATAACTTTCGGTGCTGGACCCCGGACTCATTTCACCGGCATTATCACCTTCATTTCATTCAGAAGCTAAATAACCTAGATGTTGATACAGCGTCATAAAATAACCCAATAAAAAAATATGATCAACATTATTCCCAATATGAGATAAAGTTTTGTAATTAATTTTAGATAGATATTTGCTCTTAACTTGTACCTGAAGATGCCCCATGAGGGTGAAGACGTTAGTACTAGAACTTAATAAGATGTAAAACATAAATAGTTTGTTTTATATAACTATTAGTGTCCAAGTCATAAGATTGAATAAACATTTGAATTTATTGATATATTATTAATAAGGGGCTTAGCTGACCGTTATCCAACATGAATTGTAAATTTATCTCTACCAGAATATACTGAATACTCGCCTGAAAATGAAACTAGAAAGCAACTTGACAACAGAGAGAAAATCAGGGTGAACCTCTAGACTGTAACTTTTGAAGCAACTTTTATGTTGTCTATCACGTACTTCATTTTTTCTTCCTTTTTCTCCCTTAGTTAAATTTTAGATTTCAACACTAACTCTCACTAACTGAGTTTGTATATTCAATCGTGGATGCACTAGACTCGTATTTTCTTATTACGGGTTATAATGTTAGGTACTATTTTTTTGTTTTATGAAATTATCAAACTTTGCTGTATTTTTGTAAGAAAGTACAATATGATATCTTTCTATTCTTGAAAAAGGGATATTGTATTAATAACAAAATAAGATAGGAAATAAAGAAGAATTACTTGTATGAATAATTATTTGTAGGTAATTTTATTTACATTTCGAAGCAAGTACTGATGTAGAGGCCTCAGCATCTGTTCAATATAATGACAGAGCATTAGCACCAAATGTTCCACTACTAAATTCGGGGAGGGTTAACTCATCATCAGCCGCACTATTGATGACAAGTAGAGAAAATGTTCATTACACTGAAGATCTTAAAATATTATGTTTTATTTAACGACGCTCGCAACTGCAGAGGTTATATCAGCGTCGCCGGATGTGCCGGAATTTTGTCCCGCAGGAGTTCTTATACATGCCAGTAAATCTACTGACATGAGCCTGTCGCATTTAAGCACACTTAAATGCCATCGACCTGGCCCGGGATCGAACCCGCAACCTTGGACATAGAAGGCCAGCGCTATACCGACTTGCCAACCAGGTCGACTGAAGATCTTAGATCAAGATCGCCATAAAGAAGGAAAGACGACTGGAAGGAAATTAAAAGGAAAATACAAAGAAACACTGGTCACTTTTGCGTTTCGAAGAGAAGACAAGTAATCCCTGAGAGGTCGGTTAAGGTTTCATGTGGTGTCAAATGTCGACTGAAGTGTTCTCAGTGATACACAATACAGGATCGGGAATAATAATTATTGTTTAACAATTTCTAGCATCTCCTCAAACGTTGGCCAATATTGTATGTGCCTAGTCAGTGGGTACAAGTAGTGAAACTCCTTAAGAAAACACTAAAATCTTACAAAGTAAAATTAATATTTACAACTTCTTTGTTCTGAAAAAGTAATCAGAAGAAGAATTGGGTAAAAACTTAAAAATATGAAACAACTGCTATAAACCACATAAAATAGAGGAAGAAAAGTGGATCAAGTTACAAGAGGATTTAAATCCCTACTGTGCTCATTTTCAATTGTAATTATATTCATCTGTATATATTTTATTGCGAAAACAGCTAAATCATAACCTGAAACTTGAAGTTGCAAACGTATTAGGTTGGTGCATAATTCCGTAGCGATTTTTCAAAAATTTATTAAACACATCAGATAGGCTATACATAAGAGAGAAGTTAATCATCAATAATATATTCCCCTTCACTATATACAACAGTCTGCCAACGCTGGAGTAGCTTTTCGATTCAACGTCTGTAGAAATCGCGTGATTTTGAATTAAAGAAATTTCGAGCCACGTTCGGAGCGCATTTTCGTCCGGGAAGGAAGTTCCTTGAAGGTTGTTAGATAGAGACCGGAAAAGGTGAAAATCTGAGGGCGCAAGATCAGATAAATAAGGTGGGTGCGGAATGACTTTCCAACCTAACTCCTGGATAGTATTTTGTGTCAGGTTAGCAGGGTGCGGACGGGCGTTACCGTGGAGTAGCATCATTACACGAAATCTTATTGGTCGTTTTTCTTGGATTGAATATGCGAGACGTCTCAGTTGATGTAAATAAATGTCGACAGTGATGTTTACACCTCGGGGAAGCAATTCGTAATACAGTACACCCTCGCAGTTTCACCAGATGCATAACATTATTTTTTGTGGATGCGCACTGGCCTTTGTACGGGGAGTTTGCTTTTTTGTTCGGGCTCAACCGTTCATTTCCTTTCCTTATGTTAACATAAAGACACCATTTCTCGTCATCAGTAACAATATTGGATAGAGATGTTCGATGTCGTTCGTGAGCCAATCGATGACGAGTAAGCAAAGATGCACATATGGCCATCCGCTGATTTTTGTGGTTTTGGCTTAGAGCATGCGGTACCATACACCTGATTTTTTAACCTTGCTCATTGAATGCAAATGTAGCAGGATAGAGGAATGGTCACAGTTCATCACATTTGCCAATTCTCGAGTGCAATGAATTGGATCATTGTGCATTAAATTGTTTAAACGGTTTTCATCAAACCTCGAAGGTCTTCCTGAACGTGGAGTGTCACTAATGTCCAAACGACCCTCCTTAAAATGAAAAAACTAATTTCTTGCCGTGCTCTCTCCGATAGTATTGTCTCCATACACAGCGCAAATATTTCTGGCCGCCTCCGCTGCTTTCGCCCCTCTATTGAACTCAAAAAGAAGAATATGTTGAAAATGTTCCACTTTCTCGACTTGACACTCCATTTTCTAGCGTCCACGTGTCCACTCACTACCTGCAAAAATGAAAACTTCAATACGTAAAGTCAAGGACAACAATTGAACTTCAAATAAAAAATGACATTCGATAAATAAAGCCATAGCAACCGGAGTACCAACACTTGAAATGGAAACACTAAGATTTACGAACTTATGCACCAACCTAATAGCTACATCCTTTTTATGTAACCATCAGGGAAATTAATTTTCATTTACAATAAAATTATGTGGAATTTATAAATACGTGAGTAGGAGAAAATAATATGTTAACAACACTGAAAAACAGCAGTATATTATTAATATAGTAGTTTTGTATCAATATATTAGAGTTTATTAATATAGTGTATCTTCGTTTTCCAAGATTACCTGCTGCTTTTCTGAATATTTTACACTTCGCTAATTTATCAGTTTTACTTTCAGAATAACGATGGATGAGGATATTAATATATTGATAAAGGTTGAAAGTAATATAGTTGAGACTCATTCTAACAATACTGTTTGAATTTATTTTTCATTTTATTAAACTAGAAACTCCTGATGAAATATAAAAAAAGAAATTGTATATGTCTGCGTAAATGAATTGAAATTGCATTGTAATATATAGTAGTATTCAATTTTGTTTATAGATTCTATTAATAGGGTAATAGGATTCCACAAACTTTAATTTTATGTATAATTCATTAGCCTAGACTAATATCTAAATGCAATTGCAACTGTAGAGAAAAAAAATTACAGACACTTCAGTTCAAATTCAGCTAAATCATTGTCCAGCCGCAAAACTGGTCAAGTGCATTTTATTTTAATAAATACATACTGTATTTCTCATTTCCTATTATACAGGTTTTTGTGAACTAAAATATATATTAAAGAAAGATAATTTTCATAGCTTGAATAACAAAACGATACAAGCCTTTTCGCTCTATCAAAAAAAAAAAAAAAAAAATCAAGTGAATATAACGACTTTGCCAATGGCTTACTCAATTGAAAAGGACTATTGGACAATGAGTTTCAAATTCGAAAGCCTAATATTAAACTTTACCTTTCCTCGTTTTGTTAATATTATCTTATTTATCCCTTCGTTATGAAGAAATTGTCATTTCGTTACAGGTAATACATTCTTCTGATTCCGTCTAACAGAATTAGCAATATCGCGCCAAACGCCATTTTCTGTTATAGGTAGTGTCGTTTGGGTTCTATGGTATTGATGTTAAAAAAGAAAGCAATTAACTCTCTCGATTGCTCTTGTATCCAAGTATTATGCTACCAAACTCGGAATAGTATCGGTGAGTTTGGGAACTACAACACTCGCACACTTGCATTTCCGCCGTCAACCACCTCGCTCGCTTAATGATGTATTTTTACTCCGCTAGATGGCTGACTCTGGACTTGAATTTGAAGCCGTGCATGGAAGGACACTTGCACGGAAAAAAAACACGTTGCGTTATATACGGTTAGGATAAATAGATACGTTTAACTGGTGTTATTGTGAAGTATTGATTACACTACACTGTGCTGAAAGTGGTCGTATCTTGTAGTTCATATAACTATACAGTCATAATACAAAATAAACAAGAAAACAAATCTTTCCGTAGGTAAATAATTATTGTGGACTTTCTTTAGATATGCTGTCACATTAAATCTGTAAAAAAAAAAAGAACAAAAAAACACACTTTTAAGTATGTTTATATACGATTTAAAATCTATGATTATATCTCGTGTGTAAGATTTTGAGTATATCAGTAGGCCATTGACTATAGTTGAGTTGTTGTTTCCAGTGTCGTGTTTTGTAGATTGTTTGTGTTCCTGTAGCTGATTTAGACTTTGTTTTCATATTTATGTATTGGTTATGAATTATGGTATATACAAATGTCCAATTTGGCATTTACTTTGTGACTGAGGGAAACCATGGCTAGCAATGATGTTTGAACCACGGACCTCGCGAATGCGAGTCACAAATGTTATCGTCTCAGTGACTTCGTTCGTTAAAAAAAACTGCTGTAATTCAGAAAACACCTGTTAGTTATAGAAATTTCAGCAATAAATTTGTGAACTTATTATTTAAATGATTGTAACAATTATACATTTCATAATAAAAACATAAAAAAGCAAACATTATAACTCAATATTATTCGCATCATGTTAGTTGCCTCTAATGATGTGTTAATACTCCTCGACATCATCATCGGCTATGCGTTATTGTAACGTGAATTAATACTTTTTTCATGCAACATGGCAGCATTCGTGGCTTCACTGAGAACAATACAAGTACAAAATGTAGGGGAGAGTTGGGTAGTATCGGACACTTAAGGATTAGGGGTTACAATTAATTTTGAATTGAATAATTAATATACCATAAAAAGAACATAGGCCTACTCATTTTTACTAAATGTGAATAACAGAACTATGCAATGGTTACTTTAACATATGAAATTTAAATTCAGAGTAATGTTCTAAAACAGTGAAATCGAGAAGAGTGTCGGCTAGTACCGGACACATCCTAAACATTGTTATTTGTTATTGTCTGTGGTTAGAACAGTCAAACAAATTCACTTTTTGTATTTTTTCTGTTATTTCATAACAATCACATTTGTAAAACTCTCTAGTTCATTCGGTGTTAGCCAAACCCTGGCAGAAGTCACACTTGATCCAGCTTTCCTGGAAGGTTTCACCGCAAATGATACATTCTGTTTCCCCTTCAAAATGTTTTTCGTCCTTGGTTTTAGTTCTTGTTTCGACTTGTTAGCTCTTTCATTTGTGCTGTCTTGCATTAACCTTTCCTTTTTTCAATTCTTCAAAGCCTTCTGTATCTCTTCCAACTGAGTTTAGTTGAGGGCTTGATGAGAGTATCCCACTTCTGGCATCTCGTCTTCTTCTCACAGAAAAGCCCTCGTTGACCAGCTTCTGCAATTGGTGAAATCAGTTTAGTGATGCGACTAAAATAGGGAGTTAGAGGTGGTATGTTTGAGTGAAATTTTGACGTTGTAGTTGATGGTGGATTAAGATGCTGATTGAGTGGTTTCAAGCATGAAGCAGGTGTTATAGATCCAAAAGATGATTGTTTTGAGCTTGAGATGGGGAACAGCTGGAAAGAAGTGGACGGCTTGGCAGTGCACAACGTAGGTACTGGCTTAGATGCTGAAGCTTCTTGTACTTCTGGAGGCTGAGGAATGTCCTCTACAGTTGTCTCAGGACCTTTAGATACATCATTCCTGGACTCTTCAAGAAAACGTATCAGGGATATCAAGACCCTTCAGATGGCATGTAGTCTAAGTCGGTAAAAATGTCCCGGTTGATGAATGCCAGCACATTCAAACCCTTTCATTGCTAATTCATGCGGCATACCCGTGAAAATCCAAAGTTGACCAGTTCTGCGACTTTATAGTTCATAATTCTTGAAAAAGAATTTATAGGCATCCATCCAGAGCAAGCTTCATTATAGGCATCCTTGAAGGCCTTTATACCTCTTCTGTGTAATGGTTGAAGCCTATGCGTTGTATGAGGAGGGGGACCCAATATATATTTTAAACATTGTCCGATACTAGGCAATAAAGTTCTGTCCGATAGTACCCGAATTACACCGTCCTTATATTGGCACCCATATTTAAATTAAATAATACTTTTCATTGTAACTTTAATCCTGGTTGAGTGTGAGAGAAGGCCTTACGGCCTTAACTCTGTCAGGTTAAATAAAGCCATTATTATTATTAATATACCAATCTATTATTTAAGAGTAACTTTACACTATAGTTAAGATATATTGTATCAATACTTAAATAGCGAGAAAGGCAGACTACCAAACTTAAGTCGATGCACAGAAACTAAACCACACAAACAAAAACTCGCATCTGCAAAGTGTATTCGTCGAGCGAATAGTTCCAACTTAAAGCAGTGTTCAGATGTAGCATACAGAAACGTAACCATGTCACTCAGGTACTAGAATCTGGCGGTAGATGAAAGAAACATCACTGTTCGATATTACCCGATGTCCGATACTACCCAACTCTCCCCTACAAATCAGGTCAGTCATCCATCTAGCGGAGTAATAAGACATCATTGCGCTCGCTATAATAGCGCCGCCAGTCGATCGTATTCCGAGTTTGGTCAAGTAATAATTATATTATTATTTTATATACAAATGCAGATGCGTCTCACACACGTTCCCATGCACAGACGTCTATGTTTATTATAGCCAAGGACTAGCGTCTTTTAATCGCATAAAATCCGAAAGATAACTGCTCAGCTAGACTTATTTGATTTGGCGAATGCTATGCTTGACGAACGTTACTCATAATGATTGCAGTACCGTCAAAATAATAGACGAAATAAGTTGAAATGGAGTGTGTTGGTTGAATGGAGCAGAGAAAAGTAAGTACCACTCTATAATGTCTGTTTTGTCCAACAAAAATTACATCCAGATCCGCCCAGACCTGACCGGATTTGAAACCAGACCGCCTGGATGGAAGGCCAGTGAGCTAACACTGTAGCCACAGGGGCGGCTGCATATAGCGCCCTCATATCTATGAGCACTTTAATACCATAAAGCCGTCATTCAAACCTCTCCTGTACGTCTATTTAGTTTCCAATAAAATGCTACAATACCAGTTTTAAATGATACAAAATCAGCTACACAAATCACTTTGGATTCTGCGAGCATCTATACGAGCACTCAGCATAAATGCTCTTGTTTGCGCAATGCCAATAAACGATTCTAACCGAAAGTGTAATGACGAGGCAGAAAAAGACCCTCCATGTTATCTGTCAGTGGGTAAACATACCACTGTACTAATTACTGTCATAAAATGTAAAGAAAGGGTTTTGAGAATAACGTATTATGCCGGCTGTTAAATGACCTGTCAATCTACACACATTCAAGTTGCAAAGAGTTTATGATAAATTAACATATTCTGAACAGCAGAAATTGACTAAGGATTAATTTATCCGGACTCTCTAATCAATTGATGTATGAAAGGTTATCGATTACGACGTGACATAACATGGTATATTCTTTCGCTTCAGAAATAACATAAACATTCACTTCTTTCTAAAACTTATAATGAATGAATGAATGAATGAATGAATGAAAAATAATAATAATAATAATAATAATAATAATAATAATAATAATAATAATAATAATAATAAGAGTAACAGTTTTAACATAAATATTGGAGTGAACTGCTCTAAGTAGGCCTACTTATGAAATACTTTTTCCTTTCTATTTAAATATTATATTATTTGGAGAGCGTAGATTATCGTGTGTGCTGAATCCATGGTACCTCGTACCCTAGTTGTAAAAGGGTGTCCATAAAACTTTTCAAACATTTCGGCAAAGCGTTTATATGTTAATTAATATTTGAGGAGAAAAATTCGCTCCGACGCCGGGGATCGAACCCAGGTCCTTGGTTCTACGTACCAAGCGCTCTGACCACTGAGCTACGCCGAATTCAATTCACAGCACCGGATTGAATTCTCCTCCTTCAATGTTTTCCCTTTGTGGCCTTACTCCAAGTTAGGCATATGTGTTGTATGTGTTGACATTTATGTCCATTGTCAACTTCCTTTGGAAGAATTTAAACATTTTCTGGTCATAGGTTTCTAGGTACAAAAATGAAAGTTAAAAATACATGTGTAGACCTATAACAAATTTTCAGCATAGGACTATTTCACGTATATAGACATATTTATTTTATTAAATATTCCACCACTGTAGGTCTATTTCTTCAAGAACCAACAAAATAACTTAGACACAATGCTGTGTCGGGAATGAATTTGAAAATTGTAACACCTTAACACCTGTGCCGATATTCAATTAAATAAAAGTCGATTAATACTACTAAACACTCCTATCAGTCCTTTTCTACTAACGTAGTTGATTGCTGAATGACCAGTGGTAGGTTCAGCAATATGGTTATAAAACATGGAGACTAAAATTACGTTTCACTAAAATCTAAAAAAAAGTGTAACTCTTCTTTAGACACTATTTTCGTATATTTAAATACATTAATATATAATTATGTACACAAAATTGTTATGAGTAGTAATAAAATACTTGAATAATAGAATTCTCTGTGCTTGAAATATTACTTTAGTTTAATGTTTACCGTAAGATACAGAATTTAAACAATATAAAATGACAAAAAAAAATACTTGTTAAAACATAAACAACCGAAAGAGAAGTCAAATGTTGTTTTTCTGTAACCGTCATAGTTTTCCCAGGAAAAAAGGCATTTGTGAATTTAACATTTTTTTGTAAAAGAGAATAGACAATTATTATTTAATCTACTTTGCCCGGTATGTACGCTGAAGCAGTCGTTTTTTACTCTGTTGTGTATTGGTATGTGTTGGTTGTTGGATGCAAGCTCATTGGCAATAACATTTACCTTCAGTCGAAATGTAAACAAATAATTAAACTACTATCAATCTTAGAAACATGATAGCACAGAGTTACCGATATTGGACTGTTGCGTAGATTAGACAGCAATTGCATTTCCATGTTGGAGTATTTTAAACATATCAGTTGGTACCAGTGCTTGCTAACGCTGCCGAAAGTACTCTACTGGAGTCAGTGAGCTGCAGCCATATTAGCGAAAAGGATGGCATTTACTGTGTTCTCGTGTTTTCTCTTAAAAGTTTTACGCTACGGACCTTAAGCTTCTGTATGCAGTTAGAGAAAATAATAATTTCTATGATATACGTTAGAAGTATTTTTCATTAACCAATATCTGCGTGTATTAAAACTAGATTTAATTTCATTTTGTTTCTTTAGCGTCGTCTGTCTGTTGCCTAAGTTGGACCACTACGTGTTGCCTGGATTGGACTGGTCCAATTTAGCAGATTGTTAGAATTTTTTTTCTTTCAACGTGAATATAAAGCATTATATTAGGGTCGATGTTAAGAAAATGTAGAGTGAATCGGGGAAAGATGCCTACCTTTTTTTTGATTGAAAATTTAAGATACTGTTCATTTAGTTTTGAATTTCATATTGATATATCAAAGTCTGGAACGTATTTTGAAACTATATTTTTGTAGAAAACAGAAAACATTAATTACCTTGTTTATAGATACAAGTTTTTTCTTACCTGCCCTATAGGCATCTTTCCCAGATAGTCGGGTAAGATGGAAAATGCAATTAACATATTTACTGATAAATGTATTTTACCTGAACTTGATTTAATACATGTATATAACAAAGATGACTTAATCTAAAGCTCATGGATACTTTCTCACTCGTTTATCACTACTTAGGAACACAGTCATTGCACTTATTTATTGTCGTGTGCAAGACTCGTGAAGTCACTTCTTGCACACAATGAATTCAATCCAGCACATTTTTTTTCATCATTATTTTTAGGAGGCGTTTAAGTGTACGGTAAGGAATCCCGTACGCTTGCAATGCTCTAAAACAGCTCATACCCTCTGTTCTAACATGTTCCATCGCAAGTTGAAGACTGTCCTCAATCCACTGATTTCTATCAGAGAATCTTATGTAATGTTTACATATTTCATGCAAGAAAACAAAAAAATAAAACTCTTGCAACAAGTTACCATCTTACCCCGAAAAAAGTGATCATCTTCCCCAAGTATCGGGGTAAAATGCCTGGTGCTGTGACACAACCTAAGATGGCGGAACAAGGTCGTTGGTTGTTAATGATACAAACATTAGAACCTTTACTACAATATCCATTACAAAGGTTTGACAGTTATTATGAATTCAAGGATGTATTAAAATTTTAACATACATTTGAAAATATTTTATAGCTGAAAAATGAGCTGTTTTCTTGCTTTTCTTCTTCTCACAACAAGAACACGTGGTAAAATGACTTAGCTTCCACTCTACAGACATTCAACTGTCTCAGTGATCCTGAAGATATGCGCATGTCGTTCTCTATTGGAAGAATGTGAAACTACAAAGAATTAAGCATCTTCCCCGATAGTCATCTCCCCCTGATTCACTCTAATATATATATGGACTGTGTGTGTTTAGGTTTCCAAGATGTCAAAAAGAGGAATCTACGGGAAATGGAAAGAAGATACTTTGAAGAAGACGGTACCAGCATACAGGAATGGTGACTACGGACTCAACGATTGTGCCATAGACTAAGACAAAGGGGCAGGCTGATTATAAAAACGCTCTCTCCTATTCAGTGAAGTCTTTCGGAAGGCAAGCAAACTTCAATGAAGATATGGAAAATATTATTGCCGATCACATTCTCTTGTTTCAAGAAAGGTTTTTTGGGTTGACAATCAAAGATATACGTTAGCTTGCTTTTGATGTCGCAGCAAAATTTGATGTTCCCCACAAGTTTAACAGGGAAGAAAATGGTCCGAAAGAAGTGGTTCTATGCTTTTATGAAGCGAAACCCAAAACCATAACTCCATCAACCAGAAGGGACATCAATGGCCTGATTTAAGAGGTTCAATATGGACAGTGGTCACCAGTTTTCGACTTACTGTCAAACTATGTCGATGAGAATGGTATCAGAGCAAACACTGTGTTCAACGTTGACGAATCTGGGTTTACAACAGTGTAAAAGAGGCAACAGAAAGTTATAGCTCATAAAGGAAAGCACCAACTCGGAGCCATAATAAGTGGTGAAACAGATGTAGGCTTACACACCACAGTGTCTGTGCTGCCAATGCGGCGGTGTTCTTTAAACCGCCAATGTTAATTTTCAAACGTAAGAGGAAATCATGTCAGTTTTTTATTTTTTAAATTCATGATTCCTTATTCACAGGAGTTTCGTAGCCGGAAGAACTGTGCGGTTCTATGTGACATGTTTGCAGTCTTTAACATTTCTATGAGCTTTCCTTTAGTTTTGAAATAAGCTATGCAACCGAGACAAGCAGTTAATATAAAACTAATTCAGTGCAAAGAGGAAAATTCTAGTGCAACAATCGACTTGAATACAATAGTGTTCATATAATTAATTTATCTCCTTTTTCTTCAATTTTTCATCCTAATTCAGAAAACTGTGTAACTTCATTCACCAAATATTAATATCTGATATCTTTTTAACGTAATTTAGTGAATTAAAGTTATTTATAACAAGTACCTTTCTTCTACTTGACTGTTGACTAGTCTATTACTAACGTACTTCTGTGAGATCCTAATTGGGGGACTATGAATCCAAATTAGGCAAACGGTTTCCCAATTTGAACCGTTTCCATAATTTGGTTTTCCTTTTTGTATTTCTTAGGAATTGTTAATTTGAAATAAAACATTACAGGGTGAAATTTCGTAGAATGTAGAATATACTAGAAAATATTTTGTTTTAATTGAATCATTATTGAAGACATTGGCTTAAAGAACAAAAAAATGGTCCACTATAGGCAATCTTCCCCTATTTTACAAATTAAAAATAAAATTAAGAGAAATAATTAAATTCCGCCAGATAGTTTGTTCAGTAGACCGGTATGTACTACCTATATAATTTCGACAGTTTATATCGTTTACATCAAGAATATTTCAATTATTACTGATGATTGTTATTGTTATCAATATTACGATATTGATTGAAGTGGAAGTGGTGATATAAAGTATTGGATTTCAAGGAGAATAGTTTGCCTGCTCATGGAAATATACTTCATGGAAGCCTCTGAAACGAAACATTTCTTGTCGGAAAACTTTTCTCTCCGTTTCTTGTTGTATTCTTATTTTTTTTAAACACGGAAGCATTTATTTTATTCATATTCAGTTCCCATGACACATTTATTTCGAAATATTTAAGTTTCATTAAGAATTTTAATATAGCCATGTTGTGGTAGAACTACAATAAAATAACTCATAACATAGGTAAATTTATATTAGAACTAGTGGCTTGTGCAGAAAATCCTGCAAATTATGTCAATTATGAGTTCAAATAAATATTTTTCAAATGTATTTTTCAATAATTGGTTGTGGGCTAATGAATGTTTAAGAAATGCCTACAAACAGCAATCCGAAATTATACAAACTGAAGTGAAGTCATTCTAGTGAGCTTTGTTTGTGCGTGAGGCATTGTGTTGCAATTGTGAGTCATTATGGAAGAGGACAGGATATATCATCAGATCACAGCGAGAATTTAATTTGGTCCCCTTTCTCTGCCATGAACAAAGTAATGTTATTCTGGTTGCCCACCATCTTCTGGAACGGAAAACCCGGTATTTACTCTGCAGTAGATTTATTATAACGTCGTTGATCTAACCCAATATGATCAACGAAACTTAAATCTACTGTACCGCACATTTTCTTCATTTGCTAATATTTGTTAAGCATTTTGTAGGAAACACCCTTGATTGTCGGCAATAATATTTGACAATGTTTGGAGTGTATTAAGTACCAGTGAATACTGAACATCATTCTGGCCACGTAAATAGCATATGTTGAATCAATGACATATAATTGACCATAAGCTCGTAATGAATAATAAAATTGTTAATGACGGAAAAAGAGAGATTTGTTATCCTTTGCATTTTCAACAGTACAGTATTGATGCGAAATCTATTACTGAGATGCGGAAAATGAAGCGGATACTATTGTAAAGTTGTGGAACATTATATGCATCCTCGGCCATATTATTCATCGTAAATCATTAGCTGCTTCACTGTTTCATTCGTTGCTGGTTGCCTGAAATTAACTAACTCATCATGCAGTAAGAAGCGAAATGTTTTGCTACTCTCCCTACATCAAAATAATAATGTGCTTGGCAACGATCACAAATTTAATTTGATCGAATAAGCCAAATTAATATACAATTAATTTGATGTACTTTAAAGACACAGCTAAAGAGAAAGTATGACTCAATTACTAATTTTTCTCCATTGCACTACTATTTAGAAAAATTAGAGAATCACACATATAAATATGTAGGTACACCGAATCGACAATAAATATCTCCAAAAGACCCACACTACTTGATTAATATTTATAAAAAGTATTTCATTTCTAATAACAATATTTTTGTCTTACGTAAGTTATTTAGCTTTTAGTAACTATTATTTATCCGTTACGTAAGTTTTGTAGCTCTTAATAACTACTTTCGAAAAGCCATTAGTTCTCAGGACTGACGTCAGATGGTTTTTGGGAAAAAAGAAAATTATGTAGGAAAATTGACGTTTTATTGAAATCTACTATTTTTCCGTATCCTAAAGTACTGAGCTTCAAAATGATGAGTCATTTATTAAAATCTGTTCAGCCGTTTTCCCGTAATTCCCATTACCAGTTCAAATTATATATATATATATATATATATATATATATATATATATATATATATATATAATAGATTGTAAAAATTTTAATTTTATAGGTTATTGTATATAATGATATAGTAATCCACATTTTTATTCAAAATGACGTTACCATGCTACCCGTTGAATTGGAAGTTTGCGGATTCAAACTTAGGCGAGGTCGATGTATTTTGATGGTTATAAAATCTTAAGCATGGCTTCCTCTGGAAGAAAACATAGTTTTGGTATCCGTATAGTAGATTTGTAGCACTTAAAAGAATCCTGTTCCTGAAAGTGAGCTCCACACAAAATTTATCAGTTATTTCCGTCCCACGTTGAAATTCAACGCTGAACAATATTTACAGTAGTATGCTTTGTTTAAAAAGTATTACTCTTGCTGCTATTATTATCTCTACTTTAAAATAAAAATTGAAACACAACGAGGAGTATTTTACAAACAAATATTAGTGGAATATGTTTAAATACAGAAGCACGTGGGCACCGGTCAGTTTTTACTGAATGAATATTAATTACATCTTGCAGACAAGAGACTCACTTTTACTATTTCCTGATCCATACGGATTAAAAGTCTGTCACGTTATCAGATGTAGATATATGGAAATGAATAACTTAAGTAAAGGACTATATTTCTGTTGAATTTTTCCAATCGGAGTAACTAAATTTATATTTATGTCACTAATGGAATTCTATATGTATTTACAAGCAATGAGACTTACCGAGAAAAATTATCACTGACAGTTTATTCAACATAACTACAGACTACGGAAAATGATATCGATATTGGATTGAATAGTGAGCTACAACATTGCATGAAAATCTTTTATTTGGTTTCGTTGAAATCTTATATTGTGTGATGCAGGTATGGACTATTAGAAATCATTATTATACATACAAGATACAGTTCACTATGAATCCCACTTACGCACCTGGAACTTCTGTTACACCAAGCTCGGTTTCGACTTTGCGGACACTTTACCGCGGTAAAATGTTTACCAGTCGTGAGGGAGCGGTAAAGAGAAAAAACCACGGTTTGCTTTCCAAAATGGAGCTCAACAATCAGATGTTATAAATCTTATAATATCTTCGATATCTACAACTCGTTGAGCATAATGAGAGAATTGCGGGAGACAGATGGGATCCATTTGAAGAACTGGACGACGTAGCTTTTCAAAGAACGGTATCGTCTGCAAAAGGGAACTGTAATTTATATTTTAAGAATAACTTGGTGAAAGATTTCAATTCCTAACTACAAGGAAAAAACCATCCCATAGGCTACCGCCTCGGAATCGCTTTCTCATAAGGTTGCGATTCTATGTTACTGGAAAATTTCAGAGTGTCAATGGTGACGTGTGTTATGTTGATAGAACCGCGGCATGTTATAGCTTCATTATCAACTCACTTTATAAAACTTCCATCGTCAGAACAGGAACAAAGTGACGTTGCGGATGACTTTTTCAGAAGAGCTAGATTCCTGATGTACCGAGTGCATTGCACTGCACATATATGAGAATCCAGTTTCCTGAAGGGTAAATGAAGACAACTATATAACCATAAAAATTATTTTTCTTTAATTTTACAGATAGTAAGTGATTCGAATCTTGTTATGACATATCTGCAGTGCTTGGGAAAAGTGACATAAGTCAGTTTCCACAAACCTTTTTTTGTAATTTATTGACAACTTACACTGGTTTATGTCTATTTGATTTTTTCGGTATGAATTATTGTAATGGGAGGAATACCTATGTATTTTTTCCAAGCAAACAGATGTTCCGTAAGTTGTCAATAAATTATCAAAAAAGGTTTGTGGAAACTGACTTGTGTCACTTTTCCCAAGCACTACAGATGTATAATGGCAGGGTAGCCATGGCTAACACATGATAGTACTCTATTCAATGAAACACGACTGAGGGCCCATTTTTAGACAAGGGAAATAGATAATGGGTACCATTTGGTTGGTTGTTGGTATCCGTGCAAATCCTTCCTCCTTACACCACTTTAAAATCTTGTAATTCCAGCAAAATATAAACAGTACATATTGCTACTAGGAACGTTGTCGAAAGGCAGTATAGTGTATGGAAAAGATTATTTCTAGGTATGTCATTAGGACTTAGGTGTAACTTGCAAAACATATCCAACATCATAGTTACCACAAATGTCCTCCTACACAATATTGTCAAAGCAGTTAGGGAGGTCCAGCCTCTGGATGAGCCTGTGATTAATCATATTCTTCAGCTATAGTAATGTTGATGATGAATTGAACAGGCTGCACCAATATACATACGAACGCCATAAATGATGAAAATAAAGGATATGTTACCAGAAGAGTAATGATTAACAGGCATATCATCTAAATTCAAGATAAAGAGACAGGGCTACAAGTTTATTGAACTAAATAACGCCCTCAGTAATCAGAACTGTGTGATTTCCGACATTTAATTCTTTCATTTACTATTTTCTTCTCTATTTGAATTAATTCTAGTTCCTTCTTTCTTATATTTAGCAAAAATTTCTCTTCTTTTTGGCTTCCTTGGACGTCTCATTGCTTTGTTTTCCATGTTACGGATGGAATGGAGTAGTTATTTGTGATAGACGTTCGCAAGGTTATCTTTTTGTCTTCGTTTCACAAACATATGAGGGCCAGAAACATAACTTTACTAATGTGTACCATACAGTTTTTTCCTGACAGCACAAATTTACATGAAATAAATACTTCAGGTTGGAGAGGTTATAAGATTGCGATGCCATGACAGAGTAAATTCAGAACAATTAAGAAGTAAGTATTCCTGGAATTTAAGCATATTTTATTACATACATACATACATACATACATACATACATACAGTCCACACCTGTGAAGTAACGGTTAGCTCGTCTGGCCGCGAAACCAGGTGGGCCGGGTTCGATTCCCGGTAGGGGCAAGTTACTTGGTTGACATTTTTCCGGGGTTTTCCCTCAACCCAATATGAGCAAATGCTAGGTAACGTTCGGTGTTGGACCCCGGACTCATTTCGCCGGCATTATCACCTTCATCTCATCCAGACACTAAATAACCTAGATGTTGATAAAGCGTCGTAAAATAACCTACTAAAATAAAAAATACATACATGTATACATACATAAATACTTACATACATATATACATACGGGCTATTCCATATAAAATCGATCAGTAAAAATCCTCGCATTTTTTTATTCTCCAATTTTTTCCTTATTCATACAAGATGCTGAGGAGAGTGCATTTGCAAAAATATACTACCGAAAGTCAAATGGTTTTCGTATAGTTGAGCAACAAATTTAGCGTATTTTATAAAAACAAGCCTCTCTCAGCGCTCAGAACTCTGGAACCATTTACTGCAGAACATTGAACGGGAGCTCGTTTTGAAGCTGACATTTGGTAGGTTATGTTAAGAAGTAATCTTTATTTTTATTTTATACAGAGAGACAGATAATCTGATTTTACTTACTTTTAGGCTTTTTACCAATTTGTAAAAGTATAAAAAAATATTGAGAAAAAACCTTGTATTATTAAAAGGGATTCGACATTGTTTGCTTAGTGATACGGCATTAAATTTCGAGGGTATTAAATAAATTATTTTCACACGCCTAGACTTGAACGGCGCAGTACCGCACACACTGGTTGAGAGATGAAGATAAGCGAGCGTTGGGAGGAGGAGTCATGCCACCCTCTGAGACAACGGTGTGACATGTTTAGTCTTCAGTATGCGAGCAACAGTAGCCAAGTTTCGTGTGTATTTTATAAGTGCAAGTGTTGTGACCCAGTATTTTTCAAGTTTATATTTATTATTATAAGTTATTCGTTAAGGCATATTTGTGAAACCATTCCCTACGGTAAGATAAAGTATTTCAAAACGATATCGATCAAATTATTGAGTTACATGAGTGTCTTTCGTGAGCGCTTCCATAATGTAAAGGTTTTCTATATTGTAACAAAATTTATTTCACAGGTTGCTTAAAATGGAGGACAAATCTTACTCAGGTGACTGCTGCTTCAATCCCCTTCAACTTAAGCGTCACAAAAGGGTCAATATTAAAGGACTTCAGAAAGTATTCCGTTCCATTGCAGAAAATTTACGCGTACCTGAAAATTACCAAAAGATAAGTTGATTATGTACATATTGCAGATTAAAAGTAAATAAATCACATTCTTTAGATAACGCAGTTCAATCAAGAGAAGTCATACAAGGAAATGTTCAGCCAACTTGTACTGTTCAAAGTGTTCAAGTTGAGAGTAGTGATAATAACAGCAACAGCAATAATGAAGAATCGGTCAACAGTGAAACGGAATGTGTTGACAAGGCAACCCTCACTACTTTAAACGGAACACTCACTGTGATTGGCTTGAAAAAAAGAAAATATATCAGAAAAAGTATCCCCAAACTAAACTAAAACATATTCTTCTGTAAAACGGAGCGTGAAAGTCCTCTGCAAGAAATAGAAACATTTGGTTAGTAAATGTTTGGATGCAGTCTTCTTTCTTTTGTAACTTTATTCCTGTGTTTATAAAAACCCATGATAAAGCTAGCACACTTCTCGTGTTTATGTCTCCTGTACTTGCTTGCATCGGCTAGCTCCCGCGTCACAGTCAGCTGGTTACTTCAAGCGCGTACTATTATTTTCTTTATTTGATATTTTCAATACTTTCTTATTAACGTTCCACCAGTAAAAAATATGGGTTTATTTGTACTTTCAATGCGAAATCTAACCCTATATTTTTTAAATATTTTTTCGTTGGCAAAGGCGAATTAACGGGGAAAATTCTAAATTTCTCCATTTCCATAAAAGTAAGAAAATCTGTTTATATCTCAATATAAACTTTAATTTCTCAGCATTAAAATAAACCACGAGTTTGATCATTGAGTAAAAAGGTTTCGGAGCTATAACAGTTTAAATTTGCTAATTTTATGAAAATACGATAAATTTAAATATTTTTAATTTAAACACTATGAAGTTCTGATGCCTCAAACTTTGCACAAAGCATTGTATCACAGTTGTCTACGGACAGAAAAAGGTTCATTGTATTTAAAAAATGCAAGGTCAATTTTTCTCTATATTTCGGTTGATTTGAGATGGAATAGGTCATACATAGATAGATACATACATACATACATACATACATACTACATACATGCATACATACACATACATACATACAAACATACATACATACATACATACATACATACATACATACATACATACATACATACATACATACATAAGTGTTCTGCCTATGAGCAGGTCTTTCACTGAAAACCCAGCATTCTCCAATCTTTCATATTTTCTGTCTTCCTCTTAGTCTCCGCATATGATCCATATAATATGATATTAATGTCATCTATAAACTGATATCTTCTTCAGATCCGAACTCTTGTCCCGTTCACCATTCTTTCCAGTACATCCTTCAGTACACAGTATCTTCTCAGCCAGTGACCTAACCAATTCCTTTTTCTCTCTCTGATCAGTTTCAGCATCATTATTTCTTCACCCATTCTTTCCAATACAACTTCATTTCTTATTCTGTCTGTCCGCATGTTTTATTAAGGATCATGATTTAATGGCGTCTAAAACGGACATACTTGAAAAAGTGGTTACAGAAAGTTATTGCAACTAGTATTAGATATAATTATAATCTTAGAAAATTTCGAGCTAATATGTACACATAAATGTTAAATTTTTTACGTACTTGTGTTACGTGTAATATTTACGTCAAGAGAAATCGAGGTAATTCATATTATGGCATTGTATTGATATGGAGAGATGTGGAAGGCAATGAGAGTGATGAATTGCTTCGTAGCGGAATAATCGCAATATAATCAAGCATTAGGAAATCGAGGGCTTGTAGGGAAGCGAAAGCAATGATGCAAAGATTTTTCTTAAAATAATCCAGCATTACTATTATCCTGGTTTCAAAAAGGCTGATAAAACCCGAGGTTGATGCACTCGGGCTTTAGAGTTGTTCTTTCAATTCTGGTTTCCGGTACGAAAATTAAAGCCTCGGACGTGATTACTATAACGTACTTTCTCAATTGTAGTAGAAAGGACAAAGCCAGTAGTTCTTAAAGAAAATATAGTCACATAGCCATGAATAACAATGGAAATGGAAAAAGTGCGTTTTGTCAAAGTCCCAGAAATATGTGAATCGCTGTTAGGAAGACTCAATGGTTACAGCTTGCTGACCGCGTCGAATGGCCCTGCAACTCGTGATGTTGGGACCGGTGCCGACTTCAAGACACATGAAGTTTCCAGATCAGCGAGGATTCATGTTTACGGCCCACACGGCTATAAAGCACAATAAAACCCAACACGACGTTCGTACACGAACTCGATCGATGAGTCGACTCCGAGAATTGCGTCGGACATGTTGGCTACTACCACCCCTAAAGAAGATGCTGTAGCTTATAGTCGGTACAATGTAACGTGAAGTACCAAGTTGCAATTTCAACATTCTCCCCCCCCCCCCATTACTTGATCACCTACTTAAATTTTGTGATTTTCTAGCGGTTGTGTTCATTTCACCACTGGAAACCTTTCTCTAATATACGCAAATTACAGAATCACGATAATTAGTCATTTTGTAACTGTTAGATTTTCACAATTTGAGATATGGTAGACGAGGGAAGTTACTCTACTTAATTTCAGTAATTTTATTCAGGTATCATATTGTGTTTATACTTTATATCGCGATTATAATATAACATAATGTATTATTCTTTTATATAACAAGTTGTAAGTAAAGTTACTGTTTTCATCACATCTAAAAATACAACCTTTTATTAATATTAGTGCTTTAGTTTAAAGGTTGGTCGAATTGAAGTGACAGCCATATTTGGTCTTCATTAAGTCACCATATTACAGTGTTTTGATTATACGTATTTTTTAGTATGATTATGAAATTTTTTAATAAGTAGGCTAACAGTTTCATTTGAATCGTTTTATTGTCTACAATGTATAATTTTACTGTAAAATCGATTTTACAGTTCCAATAATTATTGTGACACAGTTTTCTTCATTCGGCGCAATTGTTTTATTTGTTCACGTCCTTTTCGTCTCAGCTATTTGATTTTTGTACACACGATGTGTCAATTAGTGTGGAAAATAAAGAGGTATGAATAGTTGGGTAGGGAATTTTAAGAATTATCAAAATTGATTTTTCCATGTGAAACGAAAATAATGATCCGGGAAATAATTCGGCCATAAAATTCTTAGTAATACTGTGTCCCAAAAATGTACAGTTCGAAATAACCATTTGAAAGATGAACATTTTAGTTTAATAATTTGACATTACTTATTGTGCAAGAAAATGACTGCCAGATTTCGGTGAATGTCCTTACTCCAATACTCCAGAAGGACTGGTTAGCCTACTACAAGAGAGAGTAATTAGAATAATAGGTGCCAAATTTAGGGAATCGTGTAGCACCAGTTTAAAAAAAAACTACAAATAGGCTATTGTTCACGGCTTGTCAGTAATTTTTCCATTAATAAATTTCTTCATATGTAATCGTGAAAACTTTGTAACTAATTCAACAATTCATATAATAAATACTCGTCAAAATTACTTTCAAACTCCATCGTCAAATCTACTCTGCTATCAAAAATGAGTGTGTTATATGGCAATAAAATTTTTAATAGCTTCCTTACGGATACAAAAATCAAACTCAAAACAAGGCTAATTAGGGCCAAATTGAAGAATACCTAATTTCTCACGCTTTCTATTCAGTAGGCGAATTTATGACATTCAACAATGCTGCATGAATATTTGTGCCTTAAATTAAGTATCGATAATAACCCCTTGTGTTGTACTAGTAGACTGTACTGTAAAACTCTTCTGTAGGTCTATATACTTCAATTAGACTGTGACAATAATTAAGACTTTGTAATGCTCTTAAGATTTTTTTGACATGTTCACTTACCTGTGAAGCGATGTACAAATGCCATGGAATGTAAATACAATACAATACAATACAACACTATACAATGCAATACAATACTATACCATACAATACCAAATCGTCCAGTATTGGAGTACTGAAGAAAATGTTAACATTACGTTAATTTGGAAAGGTTTTTTGGACAAAAATGGTCTTATTAAGAACTAGCCATACACATGCGCTTCGCTGCACTTGTTAGAAATAAGTATTGACAAATCTAAATACAGTTCTGTAATTACTTAGTGAATAATAGATTTTTATATGTTGTAAGTCGTTTGCTCGTGAATCATTTTGATAATTGTATTTAAAACTATGAATTTAACTGTTATTATCATACAATACTTCCTGGAGTTGTTTAGTCAACTCTGCTTTTAAGATTGATACTTTCCCGGTCGGGGCACGTTATCTGGTTGAGGTTTTTTTTCCGGGGTTTTCCCTCATCCCGATATGAGTAAATGCTGGGTAACTCTAGGTGATGGAACCCGGACTCATTTCACTGGCATTATCACCTTCATCCCATACAGACACTAAATAACCTAAGATGTTGATACAGCGTCGTAAAATAACCTACTAAAAATAAAAAAATGATAATACCCTATATTAGACCTAATAGACTATTGGTCAGCGTCTTAAATGAAATATACTAATAAGAACTGAAGGCTCTTACTCTCAGCTGGAAGAAGATTTCCAATTAAATAATAAGCCGATGCTTGAACTGTAAATGATGGCGTAGAATTGACTTTATGTATTTCTTTTGCACCAAACGATGCCACTTAAAATAAGATGTTGCTGTATTATATTATATTATTTAAAAAGTGTGTTGATAACGAATGTACTCCGATAAGTAAGTTTTTAATTTGTTGCGGGGGCTCTTGAATATCAAGAGGAGCAACTTTTACAACAACGCATCATAATTTGCTTGGTGCATTGCATTAATTGCATAGTTTATTGATTTTATCTATTTTAACACGATTCAATGGAGCATAGTTAAAATCTGGATTTTAAAATAATGAAATGCTAAGCTAACGTACTATTACTATATACTAAATCAATACACTCGCGTTGTTCGTTAATTCTCTGAGATATAAATGAATGTGGTACATAAACGTTATTTTAACAAATACAGGAAACGAATATACAGAAGAGCCTATCGAGTTTTTGTGCATAAGAAGCTAATTTAAACTTACCTGTCCTCAATTCACTCAGAAGTTACTGTAATACGTAACATTATAGCATTATGTCCATCTAAAGAAACTACACTTTCCAATGGTGAAATAATAATTATGCATATCGGTGAATTAGCTTCTGAGATTACTTCATACAAACACAGAAACTTTCTCTGTATGTTAATAGCTTCCGGTTGTTGTCGTCCAAGGACCCTTATGGATGAAATCATTTGTCTTTATTTCATTACAGACTGTTAGGTGGCAATTAAATAAAAAACATTGTTATTTTAAACTAATGTATGTTGTTAAATATCAGTCCTATCAAAATTTTGCGTGGAATAAAACTTATCGAAAATCACTTTTAAAGAAACTTTTGTTATGTAATATTTTATATGAAAATCGATAATAAAGGAGATATTTCGATTTATTTAATTCAGGTCACCTTATAACCCCCTTTAAATAAAGTATTTTAAATGCTATATAACCTAAAATCTAAGTTACAAAGAACTTAATTTATATTCCAATTTTCATATAAATCGGTTCAGCCATTATCGCTGGAAAAGGTAACAAACATCCAGACAGACATAGAAACAAAAATTTCCAAAAAGCGATTGTCGATTTTAGGATGATTAATAATATATGTTAACACCAGTTATTTTTTGGAAAAACGGAAATTACCCGAAAAATTTCGGTTACAGATTTATTACTAGTGTAGATGATACTTATAGAAATGTCCCACAGATTTGAAAGAGTTAATTCAAATACAAGGTTCCTAAGTATGTCTAATGATGTAGAATTTATAATATAATCGGTGTCAATTCGTAAAATAGAATCAATATTTTAATCTCTAGGTTCTTCTATATGATGATGATGTTATTAAAAATGTATTTTCAGTATCTTATGCAACACAAAACGTACCGGTACCAATTAATCATAATTACAAAGATAATTTTTTAAGTTGTACAGATTAAATCTTACCTCACAGTAACATTATCATCAGTATTGGTGGTGAGTTAGTTGATCTCCATTACAGGAATGAATATCTGAGTTATCCCATTCTCAAATGGGCTGCTCATTATCCATTTCCCTACACTGTACATGTACTGCACCTCGCTGAGTGTAACTACATTTAATAAATAGAGGAAACGATATTTAAAAATTGGCAGTTTTTTTCTCTCCAGACGTGTACATAAAGATTATCAAGGTGAGATATCTCTCTCTCTCTCTCTCTCTCTCTATATATATATATATATATATATATATATATATATATATATAGTTTAAAACATAAACTATGAGCTGAGATATAGAATTTTGCCTTTGTTAAATGAAATTCATTAATAAAATGACTGTCCATATTCAATGAAACGAAGACTTTATTAATTAAACAAGTGGGCAGTCCCCGTGATACCCCGTGGCTTCCCTGGGTCGAGCCCCAGAGAGAGAGAGAGAGAGAGAGAGGGAGCAAGTGAGTGGGAAAGAGACGGAATATCGATTGCTGAGAGGGTTGCAGGCGTGCAAGGGCTAGAGTGAGCCAGTGAGGTACATATATATGGATGGCATATTTCATTATACATAGGAAGAATTCAATAATTACAATTGGCCATTACAAAATAATACAACAAAATAAAATTGTTCTTTTTCTTTTTGTAGTTAGGAAGAAAAATAACATTTCTTTGATTTCATTCCCTTTTAGCTATATCAGGGAAAATTGTTTCAGCAGAATGAATGCGTAATATGCTTCCAACGCAACATTGAACAAACATGACCTAATTTTACTCTTACTCAGGTTCATGACTGTGTGTTCGCAAAGGTATGTAGAGCCAAACATAAAAATTAACTTGCATGTCAATGCGTGGATAAGCGGAAACTCTTTTTGTTCCAAGTTCTTATAAAACGCAACCAGGCCGCCTGGAATATTATAATATCTGTCTTTCAAAATTGTGTGACACTGGAGCTTTATCAATTCTCTTTGGAATTTGACTGGATCCTGCTCAACATTTACAGAAAAGAGCGTCATAAAAATGTTCACAAAGTTCCTACACGCAGCGACAGATTGTTTGTGGAGAGAGAATAATTGACTCAAATAACGTCACCAGGAAAGGACACAATATCTCTGAAGTTGAAATCATGCACTCCTTTACAAACATTCCTTCCGTAAAAGGCCTGCTACTTTTGGCGATATTTAGGGCAACAATATAGCTTGCATGGACAGCTCTTTCGGAACTTGGCTCAATGTGCTGCGAAAGAAAGGGAAAATTAATTTTTACTGACTTCGTCACTATACAAAAAATACATAGTTAAATGGACAGAAAATTCTTTAAGAGTTTAACAAACGTTTTTATAATAATTCTCATACATTATTGACAACTGTTCAAAATAAACTTACTATTTTTATTTTAATAGATTATTTTACGACGCTTTGTCAACATCTTAAGTTATTTAGCGTCTGAATGAGATGAAGGTGATAATGCCGGTGAAATGAATCCGTTGTCCAGCACGAAAAGTTACCCAGTATTTGCTCATATTGGGTTGAGGGAAAACCCCGGAAAAAACATCAACCAGATAACTTATCCCGACTGGGAATCGAAACCGGGCCACCTGGTTTCGCAGCCAGACGCGCTAACCGTTACTCCACAGGTGTGAAGTAAACTTACTATAACCTAACCATTAATTTAAAGAAATCTTAAGACCAATAGAAAGACAAAGAATAATTCAAGAAGGGAAAGTAACGAAGAAGACAGACAGACATAATTATTGTCTGTATTGTGTTAAAACTTACTCAGAATGTGCACCAGGTGAAGGGCGGATACAGTGCCAGGAGTGGAAATTACGGCACATATAATTTTACAGATGGAAGCAGAAAGTTTGTTTGCACAAATTCCTTCTCAGATACTTTTCAATAAGACAATATGTTATCTAGTCGTTTACGAGTTCAAAATTATTATTTTTTCCTTGTTTTGTAGATTTCAGTTCTTTCTTTATCTGAGTGTTTAACTCCATGGCCATATTGCATTTATGTGTGTTCATCATATTGAATCGGTTGCCTATGTAAAGAAATAAATTCCGAATTTAAAAAAATCTAAACTTATTATGCAGTTTCCTATTATTTAACATGTAGCTAATATACCCCATACCATGTGTCAACCTGCCTCCAGGGCGGGATAAGTTGACTCAATCTGCTGGTCTCAAAATAATACAAAATTTCAAATTTAAATCGTAGCGAAATCTAAATTTAAATATCTCTCCACATAGACAAATAACCATGTAGAACGACTATCTTTGAGGATTTCATAAAATGCTATCCAAATTACAGAAAGAGAATGAAATGTAAAATTTTAGCCAACTTGCCTCCCTCTCCCTACATTTAAATTAGTGTTGTTTTGGCATTAGCTATTTTTCCTGCCACTTCGTTTTTATGTTTAATTTGTTTGTGACTTTTTTATTTGTCATAGTTATTTACTTAATATTCCACATGTTTCTTAGTTTTAAAGTGTTTTTGTATTCAATTAATAATAATAATAATAATAATAATAATAATAATAATGATTTATTTTAGCTGGCAGAGTTAAGGCCGTAAGGCCTTCTCTTCCACACAACCAGCAAAAAGTGTATATACATATGCATGAACTTACAGAGAATTCAACAATTTGATTTAGATGAGAGTTACATGTATACAAGAGTTATTTACGAATTAAACAACAAAATACTATGAACTATTAATTAAACACTGAAATAAACTGGGTAGCAGAATTAAACTAAAATACATAGAATGTTAATATATTTCAAATTATATTAGATAATAGAAAGAGATTATTATGAGACAATTTTGAAAATGCAGCACAATCAGGATGATGTCTAAAGAAAAAAAGCAACAGTGTAGTCAGTAATATTTTAAATCAGTATGATTGGAGTGAAATGCTAATAAGGTTATCTTTTAAGCTGTTCTTAAAGGTGTTTGTTGTCTTGCAGCCCCTAATTAGTATTATGCTAGTATCATGTTTTGTCATATGAGGGAGAAGATGTTGTTGGTGATGATGTAATAAAACATTAGGCCTATACAAATTATGAATGACACTACCTGACAAATAAATACTATAATTTAACTTTAGTTTATTATAATAATAGTTTCTGCATGTGTGGAATTTTGCCCCATAGCAATAGGATTTCTACCCTAGGCCTGGGACAAGAATCCCCTTTGTTCATTTGTGACATTATTTTAAATATAATTTTAGCACTTCATACAATCACTCTTGAACTTATAGTATCATGTAGTGTATGATTCTAGGTGTGCTGTGTACAATTTTCATTATCGTGTAACCAGAAGAGCAGCAGGGTATAAACAAAACCGTAATAAGTGCGCACCTTTGCCCCAGTCTACATTACAACATCGGCGTCGCTGAGATTTGAACTATAGTCCACTGTCGTAAGTCAGTACTCTACTAACTGAGCTACCGAGAGCTATTTTTCAGAACTACCTACCAGGTGCTGGAGTAGACCTATAACTCGGAAACGTTGGAAAACTCTACACCTAGGACGGACATGGACAAGGTGCAAAGATCAAAGACGCATCATGCTGGTCACTGTAACAATCTCAAATCATATTTCTTATTTTATGCTAGCGTTATCTGAGTCCTAGGAGAATAAGGAAAACGACGCCTCTAAGCAGCCAATAAGTTTCTTAAGGGAAGTATTTGGAAGTACAAGTTCTTCTTATGCTCAGTTGCTGTTTTTGGA
The DNA here is from genome assembly GCF_040183065.1 of Periplaneta americana. Lineage (NCBI taxonomy): Eukaryota > Metazoa > Arthropoda > Insecta > Blattodea > Blattidae > Periplaneta > Periplaneta americana. Next base: position 104,178,599 of record NC_091124.1, read on the forward strand.
GTAGAAAGATAAAGTGAAATTTCTCCGTAGTAATTTAGAAGATATAATATGCGATCGTAATTACTATTTTAATGAGTATGTTAATAGAATAAAAAGAATACGCTAATCTAGTCTTTCAGGTAAAGCTCCCTGTAAATCAGATTTGAATAATTTCAAGGGAAAAATTGTTCAACCAGAGGTCCCGGGATCGATACCCAGCCTTGGAACAATTTTTCCCTTGAAATTATTCAAATCTGCTTTACAGGGAGCTTTACCTGAAACACTAGATTTGCATAATATATACGTCACTGTGTACGTTAACAGAAAATCACAATTTCAAGTCACACAGAGATTGTGTGCACTCGATGTGGGTCTCTGGCGTTTCGTGTGGATATAAAGGGAAAAGTTGAGACGGTGTCGGGTGGAGCTCAGTTGGGAGAGCGCTGGTACGTTCAACCAGAGGTCCCGGGATCGATATCCGGCCCCAGAACAATTTTTACCTTGAAATTATTCAACAAGAATACGGATCGTAAAATTCGATTCACAGAGGAGGGCGTTAGTATGATTAAGAAAACGTGCAGAATTTAAATAGAGACGTAACAGATTTTAGACAGCCTAGCTGCTGCTGATGTGACTTATAAGAAAAGCAATTTTAATACAATTCTTAAGAGGCAACAATCGTGTAGTTAAACTCTGAAAATTTAATATCACTGATTGACTTTGTTTCTTCTATAAAATGTATTTCATCTATGACTCCACTCTAGCGGTACCACAACAAGCATGCAAGTTTGAGACTACGAGGAAGTGTCCGTCGGAGTTCGTTGTTGTTTACTTAGAACAAGAATTTGTGGCAGTTACTAATGTAATGAATAATTATTATTATGTTACCGGTATATAAGTAGGAAGTCTATCGTACTGCTGCCTGTACGCCACAGAATAATTCAATACTTGATGGGATAGGAGGACCCAGATTTACAATTCCCTGATTACTTACTTTTAATGTAGATTAAGTTGTTAATGATTTGTAAGAGTGACGTTGCAGTCGGTGTAATCACAATGATAATTTAACAGAACGCTGTCAAAGCTAACTGCTGTGCTCATTGAATTAGTTTAATTATGCTTGAAATTATATAATGTATGTAACAATTCTAAAACCATGGAATTGTTTTACATAATATCTTAACAGTTTGCGTAATATTGATTTGTGCATCACTTCGGTATCGTCGACGTAAGAGCGGCCACGTTTCTATAGTAACAGTGGGTTCATTATGCTGCAATCTGGCGCTCGACTGTCACATGACGTCAGTTGATTAGCTCCATGCCGCTCTGCCCTACTCGCAATCAACACTAATTAACTGCGTCATTCAGAGGCGAATCTGCCGGCCAACTTCTACTTTCCGTAAACTGTCTCTTCAGTGGTGGAGGTTACTTACCAGACCAGGCAACCACTCTATAATATAGTCAATTAAAATCCGCCACTGTCATCAGTGTGCTTGATTCCATTTGGAAACGACCCCAGATGACGGGAACAGAGACTATTGTAGAAGATAATTCAGTGATACTGGAACACTCTTCTGTCGGATGTGGCAATATTTCACTTCTTGCGTAAAAGATGAAGCTCGCGGCAATTCGCTTGCTTTTGTGTACTAGAGCACCGAGATTTGACACTTAAGATCGTATTTTCTCGTTGTGATTTCTCACTGTCTTCCATGTTGAACAATAGAAATGAAATTAAGTGCTAAAAAGGTCACATCTGCTGACTTCAAAGTCTCCTCTCGTTTTGCCATATTATAATTGACCCCTATTTAACCAGTAACGAACTACAATTTTGTTACATATGGCCTAACACGGTTATGAAAGTAGATTCCTGTATTTAAAATAGTACAAAAACCCAATGCAGCATCACGAAAGTTACAATAAAATAGTTTTATGTAGTGGAACATCCGTATGCAGTATCCGTGTATGAATTTGTAGAGCAAATCATGGCGAATGTAGCGGGTTGTCTAAGATGCCATTTCTTCCTGAAACTTTTCACAAATATTTCATTTCTAGTAATGGCGATGTCAAAGTAAAAAAAAAAAAAATGTTACTGATATCACTCCTGCTACTTTAATGATTACCTCAGTGAAACTATTAAGTAGAGCAACTTTGATGTTATTGATTATCTACTCATCGTAATATGTTGTTGTTTACTCAAATGTCCGAAGACAGATCTCAACCTCACAAGTAATACCAACAAGACACCAATTATGAGGCAACTAGGCCAGGAGAAAGTGAGGTAGTGTGGCCAGTTCCTTTCCCCTCCATTGCATACATCGCCGATTAGCTACATATTATACTAGTCAGACTTCAGATGTATACAAACAATAAGTTCTTCCTCTGACACTTATCGTCAAGTGAGATGCACTGCCTGAAAATTGATGCACTCGTACATATCAGGCACAACCTCAGTCAGAGGAAGCAATACTACTATTAGATCATAATTTTGTCAGAAATTCTCTAATATTATTCACATGCCTCCGTTTACCGCTTCCTACAGTAGGAACCCTGTTTAACCAAAAAAATGGAGCGAAGGTGATTTCGGATAAGCAATTTTTCGCATAAACCGTAAATTCCGGAATTGCCTCTAATCTGTGAAGGGGAAAAATTATGAATAAAAGTCCTGTATCATTGCCTATGTAATCTATAAATATAATAATTACACTTTAAAGTAATAAGACCTACATAGATATTTTTGTCTCTGTTTAATTTTCACGATTCTTTGCTGCTATGTCCTTCCACCACTTCATTAATAAAAAACTGCTGGTGATATCTCCTCACTTTCCTTCATAAAACATAAAGCAATCTGTATCGGATTATTTCGGTATCTTTTATCCTTCTCAGAACCTCAAAGATTTTTTTCGACTGTAATCAGAATTACTACACGTTTCCGTTTACTCGATATTTCAATTAAAAATATACTTTACACTGTAATGTTCGCACAAATTACCTGAAATATCCTGTATGTAATGCTTCGAACTCCAGGTAAAGAATCAACACATTTATTTCACCAATTTATTTTCGCTGTGAGGCTACTAATCCTACACAATTGAAGCAATTCACGGATTGACAACAGCGCCTTTAAGACATTGTCAGATGTCATTCATCTAATAAACAATCCTCTTGAAGAGTGAGATTGAAGGAAAAGCATTTCTCTTATTAATGACCGGGAACCTGATAATGCTGGTTTCTTCCCAAACTTTCCACTTCATCACAGTACTTTGAAATGAACATGCAAAGAGTCAACAATCTGCAACAAAGTACAAGTGTTGTAATTTCCTCAAAATTCCCCTAATTAAAGAATGAGTACAGTACATGTATCTTGTGTGACCAAAAACACGTTTGGATTAACTCGGCTTTCAGTTGACAGAAGTTCGGACAAAATTGAATCTGCTGTACTTATCTCTCTCTTTCAATCAGCTTTCAACCAGATGTGAAGGTAACTTTTATAAACATATTTTATTGCACCCATTAGTGGTGCTTAATTGTTAGGCTAGATTCAGAAACAACAATATCCTGAGAAAATCTGCTCCATCTAACAATTTTTCACGTGGATTCTAAGGAAATTTGACTCTTGACGTCACAATATGAGATGACATCCGTTTGGCTCACATTTATTAACCTTGCTAAATGTTAAATTAATGTATTTCTCAACACACATCACTAATGAAATTACGTCTTCTGTATTGATGGCATGAATCATTTACAAATGGTTATATTAGCGTAAATTTAACTGCAGGGAACACAATAGCTTTAATGATTTAGTGATTTAAATGGAATATTTGTGTTGTAGGTATATCTATATTTATTGTATTCAATCACATTCCGATAAAATTAAGTAGATTATTTTTATCTGTGTTAGTAAATGTAGCAACTTCGAAGTTCATGAAGACTAGGAAAGCATTGTGACATCAATGATTAAAGACGTGCTTACGACCTCAGTACATGACGATAAGGCAAAGGGAAGAATTTTTTCTTCGTTACTAAGCTTCAAGTGAGGATGATTACCCACTGAGCTCTTCCTACAGCAATTTCTCACTTTCTGGCCTGACAACCTGCGCCCCGCTACCTGTGTGACGTGAGCTGGCGAGTGCGAGAGTGGCAGCTGATTAATCGCAGCGTTAATGAGTACGTGGACCGGCAAAGTCTGTCGCACGTGACACCAGCCTGCCCAAGCTCTCGTCTACTCACCTATCCTTCTGTCTATCGACCTTCTATCTATTCTTAACGCTTGTGTACGAGACCAGAGTCGGCAGTAAGTAGCTGCGCGGGCTGCCATTCAAGGATACGCATACTAGTCGCTGATAAGACGCTTGGTTTTTATTGTGTGTAGTACTGAGTTGAGATTCAGAACAGAATATCTGTTGTTCGGTGCAGTGTTGATTTTCATTTCTCTGTTTGTGTATGCTGCTTGAGTCGCGGTTAAGAGATTTAATACGGAGGAAATAATTATTATCTGCCTTAAATTAAAAAAAAAAAGTAGATTCACTACTGACTTTCGTAGAGAATTTCAAGAATGTTTTTTCTAGGACTGATCCTCCTGGAAGGACTGCAGTTAATAAAATAGTGAATAAATTCAAAACTACGAAATCACTATTGGACAAAAAAAAAAAAAGACGAAGGAGTCATGTTTTAACACAGGAACAGTAATTGGATGATGTAGGTGCTCGATTAGAGCAATCGCGTCGAAAATCACTCTCGAAATTAGCACAACAAACGGAGATAGCCGTACATAAGCACATAATGCTACAAAACTAATAAAAACAAGAACAAATAGCCAACATTTCGAAATGTGTTTAGGAGCTACAACACCTGCCTTGCGGCAAATGGGAAACACTTTCAACAGTCATTGGAAATAAGCATTTCAGTCGGATTTGCGGTATCTACGAAAGAAACATAACGTAATATTAAACAAATTTATTTAATGTCTTAAAGCATGAAATATACAGACTTGAGACTATCATATTACTAACAGAGTTCTTTTGCGTAATTTTCAATTTTTATAAATGTAAAATCTACAATGCTGGTCTAAGATCTATGGAGTACATGAATGAAATGAAATTACAAGTGAAAATAATAATATTTTTACATTATACCGGTGGGAGAAAAGAAATTAAAATTTTCTGAGCAAATGTGAAACTGGAAAAATTGTTATTCTTCTCAATCACACATATCGTTAGAGTAATACTTCAATCTCTATTTTCTCATACTAAAATCTTTTATAACATAAATATCTTATTTGATATTTACTGGTATATTAATTCAAGATACGATAATAAGAAATCTATATGTAGAAAATAAAATAATAATTGACAGCAGATCCAAAAATTATCTGAATAGAACAGTAACTCATAAATAAAGTAGTGAGACAGGGATGTCCTCTCTCACCATGTCTATTTAATTTATATATTGACGATGCTGTAATAAAATGGCAAAAAGATAAAAAAAAAAACATTTTAAAATAAGAAATAGAGTTTTAGGTCGATTTTTTCAGATGACCAATTCTTAATATGTTGTTCGGAAGTTGAAGTACAAATTTCCTTACTTAAAGAAAATAATATACCTATGTAAAGAATTTAACCTAAAAATATCAAGCAACAAAATTAAGGTTTTAGCATTTAGCCAATTAGAGCAAAAAATTATATTAGAGGAAAAATCGATAGAACAAGTCAACAACTTCTATTATCTTGATAGAAACATTTCCTATCTTAATAAAAACCAAGCTACATAGGTACAAAATAAATAAATTCAATTATGCGCGTGGTACAACAAAAAGATACTTAAAGCACCAGAAATGAAAAAAATAAATCTTTTTTTATGAAATGATGGCTGTTCCCATACTAAAGTATGCAGTGGACTTTTGGACGCTAATCAAAAACAAAGAAAGAAAATTTGAGATATGATTTTGAAGAAGCATCGGGATATATGCTAATTAATAGGAAACGAAGTGAAGACATTCGGAAAGAGCTCAAAAATATTATTAACTTAAAACATAAAATATATCAATATAGAATTAATTTGAAAGAACATGTGGAGCGAATGGAAGAACACAGTGTATCGAAACTACTATATAAACCACGTGATAGGAATGATGTCGGCAGACCGAGGAAGAGATGGATCCAGCAATTATAAGTCAGGAGACCGGAACGAGCTTTACATGGTTTAATTCTGGAAGTTGATTATGATGATGATATAGTCAAAATTATTTCATTTCTTTTTTCGAATCTCAAAAATCTAAGAAGACGTCTAATTGACCCTAAAGACCTATAATCATTGAAAATAATACGTCTATCTAATACGCCCAAAAATGTGCCTCGAGAAACTCATATCGAAGCAAATAAATTCAAAGGAGGAGATAAGATAAAACGAAAAATGGAATTGAACTAACTCTGGCGTCTAAAATCAATTCTTGTAGACAAATTCTTATTGCCACATAAAAAAAATTAATTGTGAAGGATATACATAAATATACTTGGAATTCTCCAGATGGAATGACACACAGCCAAATAGATCACATCTTGATAGATAAACGGAGACTTACTAGTACAGTAGACATTCGAACCTTCAGGGAGGCAGACTGTAATTCTGACCATTATTTAGTACTTGGAGAATTAAGAGAAAGACTATCTGTATCCAGGCGAGTAGAGAAACAAGTTAATATTAGTAGATTCAATATTCTGAAATTATAGGACGAGGAAACTAAGCAACATTATCAGGTCGAAATTTCAAATAAGTATGCTGCTGTAGCAACTACTGACGAAGTTGAGGAAGACCTAGACGTTAATAGTGTGTGGGAAAATATCCGAGATAATATCTAAATTGCAGCTGAGAAGAGTATAGGTTATTATGAAACTAAGAAAAAGAAGATTGATCCATGGTAGTAGAAAGAAGGACACAGGCAAAATTGAAATTCTTACAGGATCTAGTTGAGGCGAATAGAGATAATTATTTCAATGAAAGATGGGATGCAAGTCATACAATTAGGAATAAAAAGAGAGATTACTGGAAGAAAAAATGAATGAGGTACATTACGATTATTTAGTCCTGACAGTCGCCGGAAATATGCGTCTGAGTCAGGCGAGTCCATTTACTTACGCCAAGGGGTGTTTGGTTTAGTCACTCGCTTGTCTTCGGAGCAATCGGATGCCATACGTGCGGTATGTTTCTAGTACAATTAAGCTGTACTGCATTCCTTCACTGACCGCTCGCCCTTATCTCTACTCCGGAGCTCTTCCCACTACTCCTACTACGTCACCTCTTTCGCGTCGCTGAGCTGTCAGGACAAAATAATCGGTCTATAGAAACAAATTAAATAGTAAGAATAAAAAAATTCGATATTTATATGAAGGTATAAATGAATTTAATAACGGATATTAGACAAGGGTAAACGTGATCAAGGATGAGAATAGAAACTTTCTTGCAGACTCTCATTCAATTCTGAACAGATGGGAAAACAATTTTTGACAACTACTAGATGTATATAGGCCAAATAGAAATGATCGGGACGAAATTCATATACAAACTGCTAAGCCATTTATAACCGAAGCCACAATTTCTGAAGTTGAGATTGCGATAGAAAATCTGAAAATGTACAAGTCCTCAGGTAACGATCAAATTTCAGCAGAATTAATACGAGAGGGTGGAAGCGAATTGTCTAGCGAAATTTATAAGCTTGTACTTGCTACTTGGGCGAAGGAAATTGTGCCAGAACAAAGGAAGGAGTCCATAATCGTATCTATCTTTAAGAAGGGGGACAAGACTAACTGTAGTAACTTTCGAGGACGTCGTACAAAATTTTTTTCTAATATTCTTTTGAGATGAAATTATTGGGGATCTTCAGTGCGGTTTTAGGCATAATAATCAATTATTTATTAGATTTCCTGTATTCGACAAGTGATGGAGAAAAAATGGAAGTATAAAGTTAGAGAACATCACTTATTCATAGTTTAAAAAAGTCCTATGTCTCGGTTAAGAGAGAAGTTTTATGCAATATTCTTTTTTATTTTGTTACTCCCCCCCCCAAAAAAAAACTAGTTCAGTTAATTAAAATGTGTCTCAGTGAAACGTGCAGCAGACTCCGGATAGGCCAGTTTCAATCTCATGTTTTTCTAATCCACTGCGGGCTAAAGCAAGGAGAATCACTATCACTTTTACTTTTTAACTTTGCTCTAGAATGTGCCATTAGGAAAGTTCAGAATAACAGAGAGGGTTTGGAATTGAACGGGTTACATCAGATTCTTGTCTATGCGGATGACGTGAATATGTTTGGAGAAAATCCACAAACGATTAGGGAAAACACGGAAGTAAAGCGATACGTGTGGAAGTAAATACCAAAAAGAAAAAGTATATGATTATGTCTCGTGACCATAATATTGTACGAAATGGAAATACGAAAATTGGAAATTTATTCTTCGAAAAGGTGGAAAATTGAAATATCTTGGAGCAACGATAACAAATATAAATTACACTCCGTAGAAAATGAAACTCAGAAAAAATATGAGAAATGATTATTATTATTCGGTTGAGAATATTTTGTCATCTAGTCTCCTTAAAAAAAAAAAAAAAAAAACAGTTATATTGCCGGTTGTTCTGTATGGTTATGAAACTTAGACTCTAACTTTGAGAGAGGAACAGAGATTAAGGATGTTCGGGAATAAGGTTCTTAAGAAAATATTTGGGGCTAAGAGAGATAAAGTTACAGGAGAATGGATAAAGTTACACAACGCAGAACTGCACGCATTGTATTCTTCACCTGACATAATGGGATTAAGAGAACAGAAACAGAAGGTACAGACCATTGACATATCACTTACTGATCTGAATGAACATTTCACGAGCCCACCTCACGAACCTCTAAAAAAAGGACCAAACAAAGGAAGACATTCTATCTAATGCTTCGACTACAATAGACACGTTATTTCACTTTACATATATTACTGAAATTGACGTCATAAAATCACTAAGACGACTGAAATCTAACGCACAAGGCATAGACGGTATCAGCATATCACTGTTAAATAAAATAATTGACGTGATCGTACCGACAGTGACCCATATATTTAATGCATCTCTCATAACTAATACCTTTCCTAAAATTTGGAAAATGGCACTAGTAACACCTATACCCAAGACGAAAACTCCGACCTCTCCAAACGACTACAGGCCTATAAATATTCTCCCCGCTCTCTCCAAAGCACTGGAGCACATCGTACACCGACAACTGACAGAACACTTAAACATGTACAAACTTATCAACGAACACCAATCTGGTTTCAGAACAGGACACAGTACAACAACTGCCCTATTCAAAGTGACCGAAGGCATGCGAGAAGCAATGGACAGAAGCGAGGTGACCATACTAACTCTACAGGAAAATTCGAGGGATAGAATCAGCAACCATGAAATGATGTCCCAGACAGGCATGATGGACACAGCGATCCAAGCTCTACAACTGAACTCAAAATGTGTTGAGGCTCAACTAGTCAAGATGTGTCTACCCATCAACTGTATGGGACCCAAGAATAAGGAAGAGAGGTCAGGATAGCCAGAAACGGCTTTTGTCAGACCCGTTCAGAGAAACAGTAGGAGCAGTGTGGTCCAAAACAGCAATACACACCGTAAAGACTGGAAAAGTGTAGAAAGAAGAGCTCTTCAAAACAAAATATTATAAAGGTGAAGGACGGAGTAAACGGTTTTTGAAACAGAATACTTAATTATTTCGAGCCGCTGAGTCCCTGGATTTGCTCTGTGTTTCGTATGGTAACGTATGTAATTGCAGATATGTAGTATAGTGAATATAAACGATGAAGGTAGGGTTGTAGTGTGAAAGCTGTACGTACAAACTGAGGGAAATAAATTAATCAGAACCAGGATGAGTAGGCAAAAATCTCAATATGATTGGATTGCTGATTCCGAGTATTCGACTTAGACATGTATTTGGCGTCACAGGAGGTCTCTGCCGTTGAAGGATTTGATGAGCTGTTCGTATTGTTTTCGTTTTTATTGTGACAAGTATAATGATAATAATAATAATAATAATAATAATAATAATATAATGATAATAAACATAATAATAAAAATAAAAATTATTACACTGGTCAACACACATTTTCTCCAGACATTTGGAGTAACGGCTAGAGCGTCTGCCCGCGAAACCAAGTGGCCCGGGTTCGATTCCCGGTCGGGGAAAGTTGCCTGGTTTTATCCGGGGTTTTCCCTCAACCCAACATGAGCAAATGCTGGGTAACTTTCGGTGCTGGACCCCGGACTCATTTCGCCGGCATTATCACCTTCATTTCATTCAGACGCTAAATAACCTAAGATGTTCATAAAGCGTCGTAAAATAACTTACTAAAAAACACACACACATTTTGTTACCAAACATCGGAAAGTTATTTTAGGGTTAATTTGTTGCAATGATTCCGAATATGATATCAGATTTGCCAGATTGGTTGTAGTTTTTAAGATATTTAATATGTCACTGAAATGCAGTACATGAAGAACGCTGCAAATATATGCTAACTGTAACCTACTCACAAATCACAGGAAAAATAAACCAAATTGCTTTATTCTAAATACATGAAATGCGAAGTACATGAATCAGTCAATTCAGTACAATGAAAAATAATCCCAATTAACATATCACAAATTGCCATTTATTTGATTTTCTTCTGTGTGGATCATTAAGGCAATCACATTGAAGACTCCAGCAATAGTCAGCAATCATAAGTGCGTCCCACCTTCCTTGGTATCTTTCTTCCATCACTTTTCTATCTTGGTGAAACGTCTCCCCTTGTTCCTCACTAAATGCACCAAGATTATCTAGAAACCGGTGTAAGTGAGTATGAAGAAAATGAACTTTTATGCTCGTAGTAGGACCCAATTTTTTTTTAAGTTTGATAGCATGTTTTGTACCAGTTCGTCATATTTGACAGCTTTATGGTTACCGAAAAAGTTGTTAACAACCAAGGCAAAGCTGTTCTAGGTAGATGGTTCAATATAAGTCATGGAATCTATGAAAATTTTTTTTCCATGATAAGTTGGAGAATTTGAGGCTCATTAAAGATCTCAGTCCAGGAAAGAATTTGAAAAATTATTTGAAACCATAACTACCTTTGCCTAGGGCTCTAATAAATTGCGTCATAAGTTCAAGCTTTATATTGAGCGGGGTAGAATGATTTTTTCCCTGTCAACCAGTGGTTCTTTAATGATATTAATGAACCTAATTCATATCTTCCCTTAAAGTCCATACTACATTGTTGCAGTGTCTTCTTTTTCCCTGCTATCTCACAAGCAGATGAAACAAACGTACTTAGTGTATCCACTTTGCTGCCCAAGTAAGAAGTTCACCATCTTTAAATCGACACACGTAGACCACTGGTGCTCATGATATCGGAGCTTTTGCAAGAACATTTTTACATTTTCATTTTCCTCTTGAAGTTTGGTTGAGTAAACTATTGGATTAGATGCATAGTAATGTCCATTGTGCAATAAAAGACAATTTATGTTTCTGCTGGCACTGTCTATAAAAGTTGCCAAACTTCTGGTCAGTATTCAGATATCCCCACTTGGAGAAGGAGCCCAGGAATGTTACTAGAATATACTAGTGTTTCATCTTGAATATAATAAGGAAAAAGTACTGCCTCTCATGTGTCGAAAAATAGTTATTTTAGATTGAGGCTTTAAACAGTTCTTTTCTTTTAATCTGGGTGCTAAAAGTTCAGAGTCTTGCTTTGACAGACTTAGGCTTCGAGCTAAATCATTGAGTAATTCCTGGCAGAACTGCAGCTGAGTAGAGGTACTTCCTTTATCTTCACTGCCACTGCTTACACCCCAAATCCTGTGTATCTTTAACATCAGCCATTGGAATATCAGGGAGTGCAGTGAACACAGATATGGGAACATCTTCGCTGTGTGGCACAGGTCACCTTGCTGATTCCAAATCAGGAGACTTCCATTTGCGTTTCTTGTAACGATTGAGACCTTTCACATTCAGAGCACAAAAATAACATTCACTGTGATGATTTCTTGGCTCCCTCCAATCCACAGGTACACCAAATCTTAAAGCTTATCTTCATCTTATGATGTTGGATGACGTATATACGTCCGTTGATGTGACATATTAATTAATTCAAATGCTATTATAGTCACAATCATGCAATGGTATGAAAGAAAAACTTCACAACCTCGAGCGGGATTCGAACCTGCGACTTCCTGTACTCCGGTCAGGCGCTCTACCACTGAGCTATCGAGTTCGTCTCACGCTAAAAGCTTGGAATCATCCTCTCATACTGGCGAAATTTTTCTTTCATACCATTGCATGATTGTGACTATAATAGTATTTAAATTCATTAATATGTCACATCAACGGACGTATATACGTCATCCAAGTTCGTAAGATGAAGATTACATTTGTAAATGTTTCTTCCCAGCCATAAGCAGTGCTGACTAGATCAGACTCTATGGACAGTACGCTATAACAGAGTCGCCAGTATGAAAGGATGATTCCAAGCGTTTGGCGTGAGACGAACTCGATAGCTCAGTGGTAGAGCGCCTGACCGGAGTACAGGAAGTCGCAGGTTCGAATCCCGCTCGAGGTTGTGAAATTTTTCTTTCATACCATTGCATAATTTGACTATAATAGTATTTAAATTCATCTTAAATCTTTTCTTCCTCCATGTTTCCATTGAAGTAGACGTTCTACACATGTTTAACAAACTCCATGATAAGCCCAAGACTTGTCTTGGTCTCCGAGTTTCATTTCAAAATATGCCAGCTATGCTTGCTTCACAAAGTCTGTAATACTTTTCTATGTTTCTCCTCGCAATATACAGCGTCGTAAAATAACCCAATAAAATAAAAAATCCCTGCAATATTCTCCAAAAATGTAGCAGAATGTGTTAGGGTCAATCAAGCAAACTCTTCGGGAAGAACTGATAATCTCAAAAAAAAAAAAAAAAAAAAACAAAAAAAACTAAGGTACTTAAAAAGAAATAAAATAAAATAATATTACAAGTTGTGGATAATATATACTTATAATACTGTAAAGACTTATTAAATTAAATACTTGCGTAACTTGAACATCCTGTATCTCAAAAACTAGAGCCAATCTGGAAAACTATCATCATTTACGGAATCAGCACCCTCGATATTCTACAAATTCTTTGAGAAATCCTTGGCAACAGAATTTTTCTCCGTTCCATTACTCTTCCATCGTATGATGGCGCAGAATATCTGCATGGAAATATCATATGTACTTCGGTACATTAAAATAATATATATGATATGCGTAAATCATTTCGTGATTGTCCACATCTGTGGAGTAACTGTCAGCGCGTCTGGCTGCGAAACCAGGTGGCCCGGGTTCGAATCCCGGTTGGGGCAAGTTATCTGGTTGAGGTTTTTTTCGGGGTTTTCCCTCAACCCAATACGAGCAAATGCTGGGTAACTTTCGGTGCTGGACCCCGGACTCATTTCACCGGCATTATCACCTTCATATCATTCAGACGCTAAATAACCTAGATGTTGATACAGCGTCGTAAAATAACCCAATAAAACAAACAAAAAACTTCGTGATTTAAGCGCCTTATTCTGTCGGATCCCGGCCAACTAGTCACTCATAACGAGTGCATCTCAGCACATGTATGGACTTTAGTCCTACGTTCATAGACCTCTATGACGTAGTGCAGAGGGCGGCCACTAGAGGGAACCCAAGAGTCGGAACTTAAAACTGAGACGATTCTGTCCGACGCTGGGGTGGGTATCCGGTGTGGCTTAGTGGATAAAGCATCAGAACGTAGAGCTGAAAACCCGGGTTTAAATCCCGGCGCCGGAGAGAATTTTTCTCCGTTTCATTACTTTTTTATCGTATGATGACGCAGAATATCTGCATGGAAATATCATATGTACTTCGGTACATTAAAATAATATAACAGAAAAAAAAGTTTTTTTTTTTTTTGTTGGTCTGTGTTATTACCGTTATAAGACATAAAATTCCTTATTGAAATAATGTGTAATTTTAAATCTATAGACTGACAGGAAATGGAATGGAAATAATGAGAATTAAATTTAAATATATCGAATCATAGGAAATAAATAGCAATAGCCTAATATTCATACTGCTCTAATTTTATAGGAGTGTAACAACCTTCGTAATTCCTTACTAAACACACGAAAAATAAAAGAAAGTAAACCCAAGAGTTACCGATATGTGTTATTTGTGGAGAACATTATTTTCAATCATTATAATGACAAACTACTGTTGTGACTATAACGTATGGCGTGTGCCTTTCTGCAGAATTGCGTTATTTCCCTTTCGAAGAGTTTCCACGCGGAGTAATATTTCTTATCTACTCCTCATACAACTGTTTTTGAAACTTTCGGTTGTTCGGAAGCCAGCAATCAGAGAGCTCGGCACTTTATCATGGAGAAGAATCTACTGTGCTTCCTGTGCTTGCTTCCCAGAGGTGCTATCAACCCACGTCTCATCTCCGATAGCCTACTTGCTCTGGTTCCGCACCGCAATCCTAAGATACCGACAGGAAGCTGTATTTCAGTAGTGGACCTGAAGTTCTTATTTGGGGATTTATTTAAAGACAGTTTAAACTTCTATTTACGAACTGTAGTTTAGATTCAATTGGCTAGCGGATATTCTTCATCACAATAAAGAAAATGTAACAGAATTTGATAATCTCAAAACTTTCTACACGTCAAGTGACATCGGGACGATAATCCTCAACCTATACTAACAATATTTAGTTAGACTTTGACTGACTTAAGAAACATTAGTGTAATGTACTCTATCCGTTCTTCTTTTTTTTTTTTTCATTTATAGAATGCGTTGTAACAAATCTGTAGTGATTGGTCAGAACATGATACCTCCAAAAATGCAGTTTTGAGATACAAGCAATTTTATTTTCACTTTTCCTTCAATAAACATAATTCTACTAGTTTACATACAAATGTGGATGAAAATAACATAGGTTAGGGCACTATTTAATTACATTATGCACATGCTCATGCTTTTCTATAGCTTGTAAGTAGCCTACCGGTAAGTATAGGTAGCAGAAAATGGCCATTTTGGAGTTATCACGTTCTGATCAAACACCACACAAATATTCAATCGGTTTTTATTTTCTGTATTCTTATGTTCAATTATGTTCATGTAATTGGGTAAAATATAGATTTATTAATTTATATAGCTATATTTATCTTAAAAATGTAACTATTTTTTCTAGCACCTTTATCAGAGCTCATCAATGCCCAATGTTCACTGCCATTATTGAACTGTGATATTGTCATTATTCACATATTTATTTCAATTTTATTCAAAGATGGTTCACTAAGCCACACCGGATTCAAGTCCCGATGCCGGATTGAACCCCTCTCATTTTTAAGTTCTACCTACTATGTTCCCTTTTGTTGGCCTATCCTCGTGTACCATGTCACAGTATGTGTGAGAGTAGACACACTGTCCAACCACAAGTGCAGAGATGTACTCATTACGAGTCACTACGTGCCGGGGTCCTTCGGAACATGGCGCGTTTGAATCACAAAATGATTACTTACTTACGCTTCAGTCGGAACATGGCGCGTTTGAACCACAAAGTGATTACTTACTTACGCTTCCGTCGGAACATGGCGCATTTGAATCACAAAGTGATTACTTACGCTTCCGTCGGAACATGGCGCGTTTGAACCACAAAGTGATTACTTACTTACACTTCAGTCGGAACATGGCGCGTTTGAATCACAAAGTAATTACTTACTTACGCTTCCGTCGGAACATGGCGCGTTTGAACCACAAAGTGATTACTTACTTACGCTTCCGTCGGAATATGGCGCGTTTCAATCAAAAAGTGATTACTTACTTATGCTTCCGTCGGAACATGGCGCGTTTAAACCACAAAGTGATTACTTACTTACGCTTCCGTCGGTACATGGCGCGTTTGAATCACAAAGTGATTACTTACGCTTCCGTCGGTACATGGTGCGTTTGAACCACAAAGTGATTACTTACTTACGCTTCCGTCGGAACATGGCGCATTTAAACCACAAAGTGATTACTTACTTACGCTTCCGTCGGTACATGACGCGTTTGAATCACAAAGTGATTACTTACGCTTCCGTCGGTACATGGCGCGTTTAAACCACAAAGTGATTACTTACTTACGCTTCCGTCGGAACATGGCGCGTTTGAATCAAAAAGTGGTTACTTACTTATACTTCCGTCAGAACATGGCGCGTTTGAACCACAAAGTGATTACTTACTTACGCTTCCGTCGGAATATGGCGCGTTTCAATCAAAAAGTGATTACTTACTTACGCTTCCGTCGGAACATGGCGCGTTTAAACCACAAAGTGATTACTTACTTACGCTTCCGTCGATACATGGCGCGTTTGAATCACAAAGTGATTACTTACGCTTCCGTCGGTACATGGTGCGTTTGAACCACAAAGTGATTACTTACTTACGCTTCCGTCGGAACATGGCGCATTTAAACCACAAAGTGATTACTTACTTACGCTTCCGTCGGCACATGACGCGTTTGAATCACAAAGTGATTACTTACGCTTCCGTCGGTACATGGCGCGTTTAAACCACAAAGTGATTACTTACTTACGCTTCCGTCGGAACATGGCGCGTTTCAATCACAAAGTGGTTACTTACTTATGCTTCCGTCAGAACATGGCGCGTTTGTATCACAAAGTGATTACTTACTTACCCTTCCGTCTATGAAAATTGGTATGTAAATTAAATTGGGTCTAACTTAGAATTTAGGCTATATTTCATTCAAAATACTTTCTTTAAATTGGGGGTTATATTAGTATTTAGTATTAGTATTTATTTATTTAACCTGGTAGAGATAAGGCCCTCTACCAGGAGATTACAACTATAATATGAACAATAAAATTACAATTAACATTAAATTTACAATTACAATTACAATAAAAATTAATTTACGACAAGATTACCTGATTAATGAAACCTACACATTTCATCATAGAAGTTAAGAACAAAGAATATTTTTGTATTTACTGAATTACAAATTAAACCTACAATAACAAAAATCTATAGTAATGAAATTACCGGATATTGAAATATTTTGTGATAGATTAAAGGAAGTATTTACAAGAAACCATGTCGGGAACGAGTCTCAATTACTGGCCAAGTGCCTAGTAAGTTTGCGTTTGAATTCAATTTTATTTCGACAGTCCCTGATGCTAGCAGGTAACGAATTCCAGAGTCTTGGCAGGGCTATTGTGAAAGAGAATGAGTATGAGGAGGTGCGATGGGATGATATTGTTAGCATTGTTTCATGGCGAGAGCGTGTGTTCAGATTGTGGTGGGAAGAAAGGTAAGTGAAGCGAGACGACAGGTACGAAGGAATAGAAGAGTTCAAGATTTCGAAGAGAAGGAGAAGTGAATATAAATTTCTTTTCTTATCTAGTTTAAGCCAACCTATTGTTTCCAGGGATGGGGTAATATGATCATATTTACGAACATTGCTTACAAAACGTACACATATAAGGGAGCCTGAATTAAATAAATCGAAATATCTCGCTTATTAGCTATTGACTTTTTAGAAAAATGTTACATAACAGACGTTGCTTTAAATAATATTTGAGACAAGTTATGTTCTATGCAAAATTTTGTACGACTGATATTTAACGAGATATACCACTTTTAAAATAATAATGTTTTTTATGTCATTGCCGTCCCAGATTAATATACGAGTAATAAAAATAAAACAAATGACTGCATTTCTTTATGGCGGCTTGGACAACAATCGGATTAATATTCATTTAGTAACTCCTTTCATATGTATTTATCTATTACTAAATATTATGATATTATAAAGAGAGACTGTGTGTTTTATGAGGCAATCTCAGGAAACTACTTAATCGAATTGGATAGGTCTTTCATCATTGGAAAGCGTACTTTCTTTAGAAGGACATAGACTTTATATCACCACAGAAACTCCTGAGTAAATCGAAGACTGGGCACAAATGCATAATAAGGTGTGTTCAAAACAGATCCTTACGGACTGAAAACTTGGCATACTATGGAAACTGAAGATAAATGAACGGTATGCAGTTAAATTTAATGCTATTTAAAGATACTGAAATGTAATATTTAATTTGCGTTCATTTATGAACCAATGACAGTCAGAGATTGAATAATTTAAAAATATATATTGTATAAGTGGCACATATTAAATATCAATAATTCAGTAAGGTAACGGTACATATTTTTATTCCTTTATTACATATTTGGGTGAGTTACGGTAATGTATATTTAAAGTTTATTTGGTACACGTAAAACATTAATTTTTACTAGATTTTATGTTTTTGTTCGTGGAACATAATCGTATGTTTAGGAATGTTATCGTAAAAGGTAAGTAGGCCTTTTTCACCGGGATCAAAAATAAAAAGAAATTGAGTAAAAATTATTATTTTACCTTGGAGCTCACTGGAGCTGTTAATTTTCTAGATTATCCGGGTCATTTTAGAAATGTCATAAAATGGCGTTCTGTTGCTCATCATCTTACCCACATTTGTTTCCTGTAGTTCTTAAAACAATATTTATGTATTATGTTAACTTTAATGTGTTTTTATTCACGTAAACAAAGATGCGCAATGAGACCAACACAAAAAATTACCTTCGTACACAATCAACGCTTTATTCATATTGGTTTGGAGTGATTTCTTAAGGAATGTATTCAAGACTAATTTAGAAAAATGTAGAAGGAATTATTCTTGCACCTCCAAAAACGGATGCTCCCTGGACCAAATAGTCGTATTTTAATTACGTAATTACTTCATAGTTCCATCTAGTATTGTATGACATTATGACTGAGATACCTATTGTTAATTGTTTTTATTCATAAAATTAGCCCATACCTGATCGAATTTATGAGGTCTCGCGCTCAGACGGGTGGAGTTCGAGGTTTAGGATGGCCTAGAAACCATAAGTCGTGCTAAAGATATTGCTTTGCTAATTATTCAATATGAAGTGCTGTGCACTATACATAACTCTTATCTATTAAGTATATAACCTTCTCCGTGGTCACGTCGTGTCTGTAGAGCAGAGTGTTGTAATTCTGAGGTTGCAAATCCAGCTTTCAGATAAAACTCTCTGTAAAGCAGACTTGAATAAATTCAAAGGAACAATTGTTCTGGACAGGGTATCGATCCGAGACCTTTGGTTTAGCACGCCAACGCTCTACCAACTGAGCTATCCGAGAACTTCACCCTACACCATCTCAATTTTTCCCTTTTTATACACATAACTCGAGTGGGCTGACAAAACGCCAGAATCCCACATCGAGTGCACACAAACTCTGTGTGACTTGAAATTGTGATTTTCTGTTGACGTACCTACAGTAACGTATATATTATGCAAATCTAGCTTTCAGATAAAGCTCCCTTAAAGGAGACATGAATAAATTTAAGGGAAAAATTGTTCCGGGGTCGGGAATCGATTCCAGGATCTTTGGCTTAGCAGTAGTGCATCTGGTGTTTTGAATTCGATTTATGTTTCATTCATTTAATGGATAAGTATAAGATGGATATTAATAATTTCGGATAGTGCTCTCTGAGAAAAAAAAATTATATGTTAACGTTACATAGGCAGGCCTATGCTATACTTGAAAATGCCAAAACAAAAATCACACTTATACCGAAACACTTCTGCCTGAAGCCAAATCAAAATTGGGAGACTTAATAAGACTGAGGAAGAACGGGAGAATAGTTTTCGAAATAACTATGCAAACATTTCAGTGGTTGGAGCAAGAAAAACTAGTATCGAACGTTTTGATTGACATGCCAATAAGAGAGTTCGAACTCACCAAGTTCGAGAGCGCTGAACGTTCCCAGAGAATTAGCAAACAATGAGAGCGTATTACTAGAACTAGACAGCGTAGTCGAGAATTAATACGCATGTTAATACGTATGTTAGCATTCCATTACGATCTAAACATCGATTATGCTCATTTTGATGATATTCAAATTGGTAAAACGGATCAAATGAAACGCAAAAATGGGGTAATGGAACAAAAGGATTATGTTGTGCCGCTGGAAACATTGTTCTTCCTGAGATTAAAGAGCACCCACAACCATTTTAAAACATAGTTATAGTAATACATCCGTTATCAACACACGTTTTAAATAATATAAGACACTGCAATGTCTTATTCCATTGGTGCCGCGTGGTTTTTTTAGTAGGTAATTTTACGACGCTGTATTAACATCTCATGTTATTTAGCGTCTGAATGAAATGAAAGTGATAATGCCGGTGAAATGAGTCCGAGGTCCAGCACCGAAAGTTACCCAGCATTTGCTCATATTAGGTTGAGGGAAACCCCCGGAATACCGCTCAACCAGGTAACTTGCCCCAAACGGGAATCGAACCCGGGCCACCTGGTTTCGCGGCCAGACTCGCTAGCCGTTACTCCACTGGTGTGGACGCCGCGTGGTGAAAAAGCATTCTTCCAGCTGAGAGAACAAACCTCAGTTCTTACAAATATATTCTGTTTCAGACGCTGTTAGGTCTAACGTAATACCAAGCTTAAAAGTAGAATTAATTGAACAACTCTAGAGAGTATTTCATGGTAATTATAATTATATTCATACTTCTAAACACAACTTTGAAAATAATTCAGGAGCAAACGACTTATAACTTATAATAAAGTATAATCCGACCAGAATATTATTACCCCTGACAGAAATCGGAACACATCTGTATCGTGACATACACGTAATGTATACAAACAGCACCGCCTTCAAGGCCAGGGTAATAAAATTCTGGTCGGTTATAATTGAATCGGTCAGTGGAATAAGGACCGAAGTCGAGAGAAGTAAATTTTTCAGGAGACGAAAAAAACATCACATCTCCTAAATCATTAGACCAACACCAACAAAAATTTGCACAGTTATAGGTCATAGTGCACCACCCTGACTGATAATGAGCACTCACGTGTGAGTTTAATAGTATGGATGATAAATAGAATGGTAAGTGGTGGACTTCGGTCCTTATTACATTGTTTTACAACGCAAGTGTAAAAGACAAGCACAATAATCTGAAATAGTGAATTTTATTTATTGACTGAGTTGTATTTTCAGAATACACACATCACTTGAGCTAATTGTCTAGAAAAAAAAAAGGATATGACACCAATATGAATAATAATAATACTTATAATAAAGAAACTATTTCAATGTAATGAGCAACTGCCTTCTCTCCTTAGTCACTGCCAACATTCTGAGTTCTGCTACCTTCCTCACCCTTAATACTCTGCAAGTACTGTTGTGCATTCTCTCATAGATATTTCAGGAGTCTAGATATATAAATGGGAGGAGTGATAGTAGGAGGAAAAAGAGTAAAGTGCATAAGATTTGCTGATGATATGACGCTTTTAGCAGAAGAGATGATGATACTAAGGGATATGCTGCTGGAGCTAAATGACAGTTGTGAGCAGTATGGAATGAAGATAAATGCTAACAAGACGAAGACCATGGTCATATGAAGAAAAGTAAAGAAGGTAAACTTGCGAATTCTAAATGAGGCAGTAGAGAAAGTGTCTACTTCAGATACTTGGGATGTACTATAAGCAGGAACATGAGCTGCTGCCAAAAAGTCAAAAGGAGATTAGGAATGGCAAAGGAGCTTTTTATGGGAAGAGGAGCATCTTCTGCGAACCTCTGAAGAAAGAACTAAGGAAGAGACTAGTTAAGTGCTTTTTGTGGAGTGTAGCATTGTATGGGGCAGAAACATGGATATTGCGACGAAGTGAAGAGAAGCGAATGGAAGCATTTGGATATGGAAAAGGATGGAGCATGTGAAATGGATAGAGAGAATAAGAAACGAAACTGTGTTGGAAAAAATGAGTGAAGAAAGAATGATGCTGAAACTGATCAGGAAGAGCAAAAGTAATTGGCTGGTTCACTGGTTGAGAAGAAACTGCCTTCTGAAAGATTCTCTGGAAGGAATGGTGAACGGGAGAAGAGTTTGGGGCAGAAGAAGATATCAGATGATAGACGACATTAAGATATATGGGTCATATGAAGAGACAAAGAGGAAGGCAGAAAATAGGAAAGACTGGAGAATGCTGGGTTTGCAGTGAAAGACCTGCCCTTGGGCAGAATACTACGAATGAATGAGT
The DNA here is from genome assembly GCF_040183065.1 of Periplaneta americana. Taxonomy (NCBI): domain Eukaryota; kingdom Metazoa; phylum Arthropoda; class Insecta; order Blattodea; family Blattidae; genus Periplaneta; species Periplaneta americana. Next base: position 104,200,780 of record NC_091124.1, read on the forward strand.
GAATAGATACATCACGTATCTTTGCATATTTAACTGCCCGTAACACAGCTGTGGTACATTGAGGTTGGGAGTCACGTTATTCTTAAGGAGACGGAAGTTGCTCATGACCATTCCGCTCATTACTTTATGACCTCTACCTGGTGTTTGTGCAAATGATGGTATGGGAAAATCTTGTATTTCGATACCTGAAACACTTCACCATTTTGAGATGCGCTTTTCTTGAAAAACTCTGTGAAATACCCATCAAAGTCTTTGAAAACAGTGTATGTCATTTCAACAACTTGAAAGTGACGTTTAACACGTTCAATACATTCACTTGGGATGTCCACTTTTCCACCTGCAGCGCCTCTATAAGACACTCTCCAAATCATACACATAGCTTAGCCAATACAATAATGCCCGAAGTCCCGGACATCGGACCTTGTTCCATGGATTGAAATTTTTAAGCCGCTGTAATATAATAACGGGCATGGATATTGGTCATTTTAATAATGCATAATGTACGCCTTGCCTTGAAGAGTAAATTTCACAAAAAAAAAAAAAAAAAAAAAAACATTTTCGGCAAAACTTGGACTTCGGCCCTTATTCCATTGACCGCTTCAATTAGGCATATCCATTAATAATAACAAAGTTGTATTTGGAAATATGAGAGTTAAGTCAATGTATTTATTTATAACAAGACGTGCAGCGAAGCGCAAGGATATGGCTAGTATCTACACTAATAATAAATCTGTAGCCGCAATTTTTCTGGTAATTTTCGATTTTCCAAAAATAATTGGTCCTAACATATATAATTAACCACTCTGAAACCGAAAATCGCTTTTTTGAAAATTTTGTTTGTATGTCTGTCTGTCCGTATGTTTTTACCTTTTCACGCGATAATGGCTGAACGGATTTCGATGAAAATTGGAATATAAATTAAGTTCGTTGTAACTTAGATTTTAGGCTATATGGCATTCAAAATACATTATTTAAAAGGGGGGTTATAAGGGGGCCTTAATTAAATAAATCGAAATATCTAGCTTATTATTGATTTTAGTGACAAATATTACATAACAAAAGTTTCTTTAAAACTAATTTGCGATACATTTTATTCCTTGATAAAATTTTGATAGGACTAATATTTAATGAGATAAATGAGCTTTAAAATTAAAATAACTGCCATCTTAGGACGTATAATGAATTAAAAAACAAATGACTTCGTCTATAAGGGGCCTTGGACAGCAACAATCGAAAGCTATGAAATATAGCCTACAGAGAATGTTTCTGTGTTTGTATGAAGTAATATCGGAATCTAAATTAACCGATTTGTATAATTAATTATTATTTCCCCATTGGAAAGTGTAGTTTCTCTAGATGGACATAATGCTATGTTATTACAATAACTTCTGATATGATATAATATAATATAATACAGGGCGTTTCAAAAATACGGGGCATAATTTCAGGTATGTATTTCCCACGTGTAGACAATGAAAATAGTTCATTACAACATGTGTCCGGAAATGCTTTATTTCCGAGTTATGGCCTTCACAACATTGAAATTCACCGGAACGTTTTTCTTTCCGCAGGTCGTTGCCGTCAAAGGAGACATTAAGAGGGCACTCTGACAGTTCATTCCGAGACGAAGGTTACATTCAGTGTTGTGTAGGCGTTAGACTGTGCGACATGTATCAAATCAAGAGCTGGCAGAGATACGCTTCATGTACGGTAAGGCGGACGGCAATGCTGCGCTGGCTCGTCGTTTGTACCAGGAAAGGTACCCACAGCGACAATGTCCAGATCGGAAGACATTTGTACGTCTCCATTACCGTCTGTGCGAGTATGGAAAATTTAACTCTCCTGGTTTGGGAAGGGGACGACCAAGATCTACAACTCCAGAAGTACAGGAGGAGATTCTGGAGGATGTGAACATGACTCCTTCTATCAGCACACGAAGGGTAGCGTTGCAAGTCAATGTTCCTCATACGACTGTCTGGAGACTGTTGAAAGAGTTTCAATTGTTTTCTTATCATTTGCAACGTGTACAGGCCCTGTCACCAGCAGATTACCCTGCACGAGTTAGGTTCTGTCAGTGGTTCTTGCAGCAGTGTGGTGTAAATCCGAACTTTCCTGCCTTAGTATTATTTACAGATGAAGCACAGTTCACACGAGATGGCATAACAAATTTCCACAATCAGCATGTACCGTATGGGCGTATGAAAACCCACGTGCAACTGTTCCATCTCATCACCAGGTGCGGTTCTCCCTCAACATGTGGGCCGGTATCATTGGTGATCGATTAGTTGGACCCCATGTACTTGTAAACAGACTTACGGGACAGGCGTACACAAACATCCTGGAAAACACCATACCTCATGTTTTAGAAGACACTCCACTGATCAACCATCAACACATTCACTTCTTGCATGATGGTGCTCCTGCACACTTCAGTTGTACGGCTCGCCGGTACTTGGATCGAAGGTTTCCTGATCGATGGATAGGTAGAGGTGATACAATTGCTTGGCCTCCACGCTCACCTGATCTGAACTCTCTCGATTTCTACTTGTGGGACCATTTAAAATCATTGGTTTATTCGTCTCCGGTGCCTGATTTGGAATCCTTTCGGAATCGAATTGTGGCATGTTCTGAGGACATACGCAATACTCCTGGCGTTTGGAATCGTGCTCGCAGGTCAATGAGACATCGATGTGAGGTCTGTATTCAAGCAGGAGGTGGACATTTTGAACATCTTCTGTAATGACAACGACCTGCGGAAAGAAAAACGTTCCGGTGAATTTCAATGTTGTGAAGGCCATAACTCGGAAATGTTGTAATGAACTATTTTGATTGTCTGCATGTGGGAAATACATACCTGAAATTATGCCCCGTATTTTTTAAACACCCTGTACAATATAATATAATATAATATAATATAATATAATATAATATAATATAATATAATATAATATAATATCTATACTAATAATAAATCTGTAGCCAAAAATTTTCTGGTAATTTTAGATTTTTAAAAAATAATTGGTGTTAACATGTACAATTAATCACCCTGAGACCGAAAATCGCTTTTTTGAAATTTTTGTTTGTATATCTGTCTGTCTGTCTGTCTGGAGGTTTGTTACCTTTTCAAGTGATAATGGCTGAATCGATTTATATGAAAATTGGAATATAAATTAATTTCTTTTTAACTTAGATTATAGGCTATATCTCATTCAAAATACTGAATTTGAAAGGGGGTTATAAGGGGTCCTGAATTAAATAAATCGAAATATCTCACTTATTATTGATTTTTATGAAAAATATTACATAACAAAAGTTTCTTTAAAAATGATTTCCGATAAATTTTATTCTATGCAAAATTTTGATGGGACTGATATTACTATGATGTACCGAAGTACATAATATTTCCGTGCAGGAATTCTACATTACCATATGGCGAGATATCTGTTTTAAAATAACAATGCTTTTTATATCATGGCCAGGTCCAAATAAAATATGAGTAATAAAGGTAAAACAAATGACTCTGCATTTATTTAAGGCGGCCTTGGTGTCCTTAGACAACAGTCTGATTAATATACGGATGATATGATGAGTGTTTATAATCTATACTAATAATAAATCTATAGCCGAAATGTTTCTGGTAATTTTCGATTTTCCAAAAATAATTGGTCCTAACATATATAATTAACCACCCTGAAACCGAAAATCGCTTTTTTTGAAATTTTTGTTTGTATGTCTCTCTGTATAAAGCAGGTATGCTCATTCTCTGACTCCCGATTACGTTCTGTAATCACAACCTTCGAATGTAGAGCGTGCTGTTCCTCGTTCGAAGCTCGACGGATGACTGCGGAAGACAGTTCAAGTACTTAGTACACGTACGAACAATGCGGGACAATGACACAGTCAAAACCTTCTATAAGCAAAGCAAACGATCATTCCGTACAGTGTGGGAGGAAGACTATGTACTATGTTGTAAGGTACTGTCAGGAATACTACTGAGCAACATAAAACATTATACGCTCTGCCATCCAGAACATGCCGAAATGACAGGGAAGCTGTTTTCTGTAATATGTATTCATATATCAACATTATTATTATTATTATTATTATTATTATTATTATTACTACAATTATTGTTATTGTGGTGATATTATTCCATCAGAAATATATGTTATGATAAAATAATTTTTCAGGGGTGCAACGTGCACTACAGTTTCAAGAATTGAAAGCACTTCATGAAAGGCCAAACACTGAAGAGAGTCGAACAATTCAGAGTCTATGTTTAGGAGCGAGTTACGTAGTATATTGGGAATTAGCTAGGGCACTAAAAACCCTTCATGGATGGTGAACTTGTAAAGAAATCTATGGTGCCTGAACAAAATATAGTTAATTGCATCTCTGTACTGGAACAGCTCAAATGTGAATTCATAGAACATAGATTTAATGATTTTAGACGTATGGAAAGTGATATTAATCTTTTTGTTAATCCTTTCGTAGTAAATTTAGTACAATCTGTGAGAGTGCAGTTCCAGGACGAGTTAATTTAATTTACAAAGTTACGTAGAATTCAGAACTAAATGCGGAGAACATAACTAGACAAGCATAGAAGTATTCAAAAATGAACAAAACGCAATATCCCAAGATGAGCTTATTCGCTGTCACTCGAAATACAGTATGTGTACAAACAATTATTTTCGAGAATGAAGGTTGTTAAATCCAAAAATCCAAACATAGATCCCGATTAACAAATGAGAATCTTTTGTGCATTGCAGTAAATTCGTTGAAAATAGATTTCCGATTACTTGCAGAAAAGAATAGGCCTACGCATGTTGAATGTGGAATATGAAAATAACATTATCTATGATATCGTCGCTTAAGAACCAATACCGCGTAACTGACAAAATGTAAATTTTACAGGAGAAGGAAAAAACCGAATAAAAACCATAAAAATAACGCAATAGTCTTGAAATGTGGTGCATGGCTATGAAATAGCATAACTAATTTGTAACTAAGTGAAAATGGATGATCATGGCCGTAGATATTTGGCCACGTCGCTTACGCGGTATTGGAAATCTGCCGTTGACTACAATTTGTTAGTTACGCGGTATTGTGAGGCAACTTTAGAAGCTTCAGGACACATGCTGACAAGCGTTTTCTTTGCGTGAAAACTGCCTTCTGGAAATATTATTCGTGCTCTTGTATATGTCAATGTGTTATCTGAATTGTTGTCCTACCATCTGACTTGAGGTCAAGGTCGGTAGGCTGTAGCTTGAATCAGCACTAGATTACGTTCCAGACAATGATTGCTGCATTCTTAGTCAATCAAATGCTGAAACTATGGGAAAGGAAAAAGAAGACACAGTTCAATGTTTATTGTTATGATAATAATAATAATAATAATAATAATAATAATAATAATAGGGACCGATGGCGGGCTTATGTGAGGGCGGCAATGAACCTTCGGGTTCCTTAAAAGCCATTTGTAAATAATAATAATAATAATAATAATAATAATAATAATAATAATAATAATAATAATAATAATAATGACAATCTCATACCAGGTATTTTATTTTCACACTACGTATATGAATAGATAAGTAGAATTGTTGCTAAAACGTTGCTGACAAATATAATTTTATAATAAAATAATTAATAATAATAATAATAATAATATTATTATTACTATTATTATTATTATTATTATTATTATTATTATTATTATTATTATTATTATTATTGACAATGGACTTGACTGACTTGCGAATAATGAAAAGAAAATCATATAAAAATATAATAATGATGATAATTTTTCAGGCACAATATTCGTTAAACACAATAAAGAAATAATTATAGGCCTATGCTGAAATCACAAAAACTAATAATTGAGTAACCCTAGTGTGGAATACTATCATAAAAACTATGGCACAATCGGTTCTATATACAATAATGTGACGATAATTTAGGCAGGCTACTAATGCTCTTTTTTTTCTGTGTTTTTGCACGAGAACATGGCTTTTTTTTACTGAAGGGACGCCATCAGTACTATTAGCTAACCAATATTGCACAGTTCATTCTTTAATTCCCAATGTACACAGAAACATCTTTTTGCAAACCTGATTTTTTTTCTCATCAACTTTTAGGTTGTAGACAAATGTTCTCTTTCTTCTCGATTCAGAATTTGTACTGTCAGGTCTTTTCGCAGATTTGATACGTAAACGGTCCTCTGTTCCCAAGTCATAGATTTCCAGAATGCCTGAAAGATGCATTCTCTCATTAGAAATTAAATTATAGCCCATTACTTTCGAATTTTGGCACATTTTGTAACTACACTCTGGTCCCAAATTCCTTGCATCTCTTTCCGTATCATGTGTTACTTTGCCATCTTTCGATCTCTTGTAGCTAAGATAAGCTCCCTCTTCCATTCTAAGTTTTCTATTTTTCATTTTCTTCCACTTACCCTTTTGTGGCTTTGAACTTCTTTCTCTTTTCTGTCAAATTAACATGAAACGCTTGTAGATTCTTCTCTTTACCTTTTTCTGACGAATGTAAAGATTTAGAATAAGTAGCACTCACAAATTCTTCGGGGTCGTCTACATATGAAGACGCTTCCGAAATTTGGTGTAGATCCTTCATTGACATGATATTGTCTTCAGTTTCTGTCCTATCCTATTTCTAGCTGTATTATTTTAATAGCGTTGCTTTAAATCATACCAGACTGCATAATACGATCATAACATTACCGGTAACACTGGACGGATAATCCCTGATCTGCAGCTGCCCATTTCCAGAAGGATGGTTTTCTTTTGCATTTGAATTATCAGGCAGTACACCTACGAATAAGATGAGATTACTAGTGTTTATAAATGTGACATAAATGGCTTAAAAACATGTGTAGTAAATATTATCATCAATTTAGATCTTCCTCCTACCGGAGGAAATGGAAGGAACCAAGCTCAGCACCATTAAATGTAGGGCAAATTATTTTAGCGGCCCCATTCATGATTATTTATATTAAGTACTTAAATTAAGTTTGCTGTTATGATTCAGTAACTGAAGAAAAATAAACGTTTAATAACTGTGATACTTCTTATGCCATACTTTTGTTAATGTTCACAGAAGTTTCTCCCGTCTTGAATGCAGAACATAGCACAGATAGGATTTCGTTCTCGCTAAACTGACTGTTTGATTCATTGTCCATTTCTTTTCTTGTATCTGTAGACCTATATAATAATAAAATATTAAATATACTATATTTCAGTGAATGAACTTGGAGATTCTGCGGGAATTCAGCTCAACTAACATTCAATTGACATTAGTGACATAATTCAATTATATTTACCTTTTAAATAATTGAAACTGAACACTTCTCTAATCTTCTCAGAATATCACATACTGTTGATACAATTTTACAAGGCAGTAACGAGAACCAGCTTCCGTACTGAAGGCGCGCAGGGAATAGACATAATATCTGTTGTCAGATACGCGGTATTTCCTACAGACTTCTCGTGACTTCAGATACGCGGTATTGTACCCCCCTCCTTCGCACGCAGGCCATTCATGCAATCAAATTCCCGCGCTTGTCAATGCATGCAGATGACAGTGGAGGTACCATCTGTGCAAAAAAACAGTTTTGACCAAAAATGTCAGTTACGCGGTATTGGTTCTTAAGCGACGATATAATAGTATCAGAACTGTATAAAATATAATAAATAATGTAATAACTGAATATTTCCTTTTTCAAATTCAAGTTTATTATCCGTATTTGTAAGACAGTGAGAGCGATGCCACAGGCGGTGCTGCAATGTAGTTGCGGAGCCCAGTCCGTACGCTATGAGTGTTATGCAGTGCAGCATCCGTGTAATCGGCGCTTTTACAATTTTGAGCATACCTGGTATAAAGTATACCCATTAAATCTAAATGATGTCAATCTTCCGTAAACTATGGTTGCATGTAATAAAAATTAAGAAACATGTTAAAGGAATTGTCATTGCACCAAATGAGTGGTCTCTGGACCAAAATGATCGCATTTTAATTATTTACATACAATTTAAATTAAGTAACATATTAAACGATTTATCCTCCTATCAAACACGAAAGTTCCCCGGATCAAATGTCCTATTTTAATTATGTAATTACTTCATATTTATTTCTAACGGGTGCAGCGGAGCGCACGGGTACGGCTAGTTAATAATAAAATCGGTGCTTAAAAACCATTGTCTAGTTGTTTAAAGAATTGACATAAAATAAAGCGTTGACTATATACGAGAGTGTTTAAGTGTTGCGTAATTGTTGAAATTGTTGAAGATTTGTGTGAGTGTTACAAATGTCGCGTAAAAGTTTAGTACTGTCTTCAGCTTAGTGCTAAGTGTGATTCAGTGTGTTTAAATTTCTTTATTTGTGTTGTGTACTTTTATTTCTGTTGGGTGTCTTGTTCATGTTATATTTAATATTTTCTGTTATTATTATGTTATTGTATTAGTGTTTTGTAATTGTCTCGTTTGCTTGGTTTGGAATTGGTGTGTTACTTTCGTTCTATTTTGATTTCTATTAATATTTTGTTGACTTTTTGTGTTGCGTTTTCTTTTTGTTTTTGTGTGAATTGTATTTCTTCACTTTTTTACTGTTGTGCCGGTATTTTTCTGGTGCACTGTTATTTTCCTTTCGAAGTTCTTTATTGATTTTTCTTGTGTTGATCCCTTGTGATCGGTTTTCTTTATTTCTTTCTTTGTTCTTATGGATGGCTCTCTCTTCGCTTTTTTTTTTCTTCTGCTTTATGTCTTCTGTTAATATTATTTAATATATGTCGAGGGACGAGACTATTTCCGGGGTTTGAGGTTTGCTCACCCATTGGCTGATTTTGAAAATGTTCCGTTGCGAGTGTTTGTCGTCCGCCGTCACGTGACGGCAGTTGCCTAGAGACCAGCGAAACGGATGGTTGGAGGAGTGCTCCAGTTGTGGGAGGCCGAGAACGGGTTTGGAGGACTAGTTCGGCTGGCTTGGGTAAGACCAAGCCGGCTGTGGTGGACGAGAAATTTGTCAGCTGTGATTGGTTAAAGAGAGAGAGAGAGAGAGAGACATTTACTTTGGTTTGTATTACCTTTTCTATTTGGTGATTAGGTTTTGGTAGTGCTTTATTCTGGTTTCAGTTATGCGTTTTGGTTATTCAAATAATTTTCTGTTCATCCTCATTCGCTACCTTATTACATGTTGTTTTTGATGTCAGATACATTACCTCATATATTCTGAATTTTGCATATCTATGTTGTAGTACGTGGAATAAATAATTTACGTATGCGTGCATTGATTTACCATTAATAGTGATTGTGATTAACGTTGGCATACGTTATGGATTTTTTGTGAGTTTAGTGAGTTTTTTCTCATGTTTCAATCAGGTAATTTGCATCTCTAGTAATGTATTTACTAGAGTATTCGGCCTTACATTGTTATTCTTATACATTTTTTATCTGAGAGCTTCACTTCCCTTATTGATATTACTTTTCTAGTCTCATTGCTGTGCTTCCTTTTATGTATGTATGTATGTATGTATGTATGTATGTATGTATGTATGTATGTATGTATGTATGTATGTATGTATGTATGTATGTATGTATGTATGTATACACCGTGTTCCGCTTAGAGGGATCGAGAAACAAGTGTTAATTTAGAGTATAAATAATGATTTTACAGTATAACTGTTTGTACAACTTGATGTAAAAACTCTGAGTTTCGGAGACTGGTTAGTGCAACTCTAAGTGTGAGCCTCGAACTACCCTGAAGACATACAAAATGTACTCAACCATCTGCCAAGTGTTCCATAACATTTGTGGAGTGATTTAGCGCAGCTGGATTTGTAATGCCTTTTCTCAGTTTTTCCAAAATGTCAACTGAACCATGTTGGTACACAAAGCCCCAGAAAGAGGTCAATGAGCGTCAAGTTGGGAGATCTAGGTGGTCAGGCAAGGGTTCTTCTTGTGGCTGAAAAACCAATCCCTTGGGGAGTTGATCAACAACAAAAATTCTGCACATATTTAGATACATATTCCCTTTGATTGTTGCCTCGATGAAGGAGAATTGTGCAATGACGGAATGTTCTATTGAATGGCGCCAAGCTTGTTTCCACGATAAAAATTAGCGCGCATGCGCATGAACATGTAACTGTTTCTGCATTTTGCAAGATGTAAATAAAAACATTACCATCATTTTATTCTAAATGATGAGCATTTATTTCTTGATCCTTCTAAGCGAGACACGGTATATAAAGAGGGTGCAAAAAAATGCATACACACTTCAAGCAAAGTAAAACTATGTTAACATAACACAGCTGAATTCACACAAAGAGAAAATGATGAGCACTAAACATCTTAGACTTTTACAGTTACAACAGTTGCTCAAAATGGCCACCATGGGTGTCGACAAACTTCTAAGTACGTTGAGCTACTGTTCAAGCAACGTTTGTGAAAGTATCACCAGCGATTGCAGCACATGCCGTTTAATTACTTCCCGAAGTGCTGCCAGTTCCTCCATAGGTAAAACTCCAACGGAGTTAGATCAGGAGAACGCGGTGGGAATTCAATCGGACCTCTTCGTCCTATCCAGTGCCCTGGAAGATTGTCATTAAGGTACTGGTAATGTGGTGGTGCACCATCCTGTTGGAAGTAAAATTCCTCATGTCGGATTGAGAGTGTACGAATGTTGGGTAAGACGGATGTGCGTAACATATTAAGGTACACTTGGCCAGTAACTGTTCCATCAAAAAGGAATGGTCCTATTAGACCCATAGATGACAACTCACACCAAACATTAATTCCAGGTATATTAACGGCCTTTACCACAAAAACATGTGGATTGTTTGTACAGCTGTCAAAAGAAAAAGTGGCTGCTCTCCTGAATCAAAGTTCCCTTCGGGTATCTTCGCTACAATTCGGAGACAGGCGACGTTACAGGTTGTTGGACCAAGTTGCCTGATATCTAAAGTTATAATTGAAGTATTCTGTGTGTTATTCGATATCGTAATGGTAGCGTTCAGGCCTCTTATTCATGAGGTCCTGCGTTCGACTACAACCTCGTGCTTTTTATGTTCTTTTTTGTTCTGTTTTTGAGAGAGACAAACTATAATTAATGGCTCCTTTCTCTTTTACGATTATTTTAGTAATTAACATCAGGTTCATTAATATATTATGCCATGACTTTATCATTAAGATATCGTGGCTGCAAATGGAAAGAAAAAAAGATTTTATTCTCAATAAAAATATCTTTCGTGGCATAAACAAAACTAATTTACTGGCGTCGGCCTTAAAGAATTCACAAAATTAAGCGTTCAAATAACAAAACAAAAAGCCACAATTCAATATTTCGTCTATCTTCCTCTTATCTCGATCATCTTGCAGTCGAGTGGGCATGGAATTGACTCGTCTTTCCAAATAGCGACTGTTCTTGGACACGATATTCCAGGCATTCTGAACATACATACATAAGTGTTCTGTCCATGGGCAGGTATTTCTTTCCAAACCCAGCAATCTCCAATCTTTCCTATTTTCTGCCTTCCTCTTAGTCTCCGCATATGATCCACATATCCTAATGTTGTCTATTATTCTTTTCAACCAGAGACCCAACCAATTCCTTTTTCTCTTTCTAATCAGTTTCAGCATCATTCTTTCATCACTCACTTTTTCAAACACAATTTTATTTCTTATTCTGTCTGTCCACTTCACACGCACCGCTCTTCTCCACATCCACATTTCAAATGCTTCAATTCGTTTCTCTTCATTTCGTCGTAATGTCCATGTTCCTTCCCAATACAATGCCACACTCCACACAAAGCACTTCACTAGTCTCTTCCTTAGTTATTTTTCCAGAGGTCGGCAGAAGATCCTTCTTCTTCTATTAAAAGCTTCCTTTGTTCATGTTTGCAGTTTTTCTTGGGAAGGATAGGCCTAAATGCGGTAACATCCCGATGCTTTCCGCACACCACTATCTCTTTCGCATCTTATTAGATTAGAGGGGCCCAAGCGTGGCGATGAGGAGAGTGGATTTGACTAATTGGGCCCTCCGGACTTCACCGAAAGTCACGGCAAGGGTTAAATATTAGTTCTATCGGGATGTTTGACCCGATCAGAGACCGGGAAATCTCAGTTAGCCTTTGCCTCCCGCATCCCGGACTAGCTTCTACGAATCATCAGAAAATCTTAGAGTGTGATTGGGCCAATTTTTCCGAAAATGTTTCCACACTTTTGTCCTCGTAGCTCAGCGGGCGAACGTCGGAATTTAGATGTCATCGTCTCAGGTTCAATTCCTCGTTACTCCTTTTCATTTTATTGTGGTTCAAGATAGTATAACGTAATAATACAAAAAGAAAAACTAATACCAGTATTATGCAACTGGATTTTTCCAAACCTAATATTAAATTTGTTATTTATATCGCTAAAGAACGATTACAATATAAATAACTTGAATATTATTTATACAGTATCACTTAAGAACGATAACACAATATAAATGATAAATATAGGTTTGTTTAATTAATATAAGATATTATATAATACGTATTTAATTATCGAAATATAATAACCTATTTTACAAAGAAAGATGGTTATTTGTGTTATAATAATTACTTACATAAAATACAGATTATTTATATTGCGAAAGAACAATAACAATACAAATAACTTGAATATTATTTTATAATGCTAATGAAGGAAAACAGAATATAACTGATAACTTGAATATCATTTATATCGCTAAAGAACGATAACAGAATATAAAAAACGTGAATATTATTCATATCGGAATTTCACAGATTTATTACAGATGTATTTAAGAGATTTTAGAAGAATAGTAATTAGTAACAGTGTCCTATTTATTCTTCTTGGAACAAAATGTGTAACTTTTAAAAGTGTGGTTACTATGTTGAAGTGTATGTGTTGCAACGGATGCTTGATTTGTTATGTATGTCAGTCAGTTATGGGATGCTTGATGTCGTCGCAATGTCGTAATTATAGTTTGTGTTTGTGTGACTATTGTGTATTAATTTATTATGTATGGTACGGAAAGCTGCATATTTGTGTTATAGAAGTGTTACGTATGTATGTTGTTATTGTTTTTGTATGTTTCAAATTGATACCTGATATTTGTTTTGCAATCGCAATGTCTAATTTACGGATTGTTTGTTTTGTTTACATCGCGTAAGCTAATTTAATTTTCTTTTCCATTTCTCTTTATGCTTATCTTTTTTGTGTATAAAACTATAGCCCTAACATACATATGTAAAATAGGGCTAACCCTCATTTGAGATACAATAAAATAATTATTATTCATATCGTTATAAAACGATAACAGAATACAAATGATGACTTGAAATTTTATTCATATCTCTAAAGAACGATAACAAAATATAAATAACGTGATACCCATAAAGAACGATAACTGGATATAAATGATAATTTGAATATCATTTACATCGCTAAAGAACGATTAAGAAATAAAATGAAAACTTGAAGAAGGCCCGAACCCACAACCTTTGAATCATTAAACAAGCATTCTACCGCTGGTCTTCGAGGCGCAGATATGGAACACTTTCATAGTTCCGGAACTGCTTGTACAAGCACATGCATCGTGTAACATCGCCGCGACCCGAAGTGGACTTTGAAAATATTCGCTGTTCACGAGTGCGGCCACTTTTTTTTTTTTTTACAACTGTACATCAGTAGACACAGTTATGCCCGTTAACAGTTCAGTTTAACTTAAATTGTGCCTCATCGGACTAAACAACCTTCCCTACGAAGGCCTCATCCTCTTGCACCATGTCCCGAAACCACTCACAGCACTTCATTCTCCTGTCAAGGTCATCTTCATTTAATGCATGCAAAAGTCTTGGGATGAAAACTTTCAACTTTGCTGTTTTTAATAATACGACGTACGCTGGTTCTGCTAATCCCAGTCTCACGTGCACATTGTTTTGTAGATTTCTGCGGTGAGTGCTCAAAACGTTCCAAAACCATAGCCGAGTCGCGGGCTTGTTGATGTCCGAGGTCTTCCAGATCTGCTCTTGTAAACATCGCATATAATAATAATAATAATAATAATAATAATAATAATAATAATGATTTATTTTAGCTGGCAGAGTTAAGGCCGTAAGGCCTTCTCTTCCACTCAACCAGCAAAAAGTGTATATACATATGCATGAACTTACAAAGAATCCAACAATTTGATTTAGATGAGAGTTACATGTATACAAAAGTTATTTACAAATTAAACAACAAAATACTATGAACTATTAATTAAACACTGAAATAAACTGTGTAGCAGAATTGAACTAAAATACATAGAATGTTAATATATTTCAAATAATATTAGATAATAGAAAGAGATTATTACGAGACAATTAAAATACAGCACAATCAGGATGATGTCTAAAGAAAAAAGTAACAATGTAGTCAGTGATAGTTTAAATCAGTATGATTGGAGTGAAATGCTAATAGGATTATCTTTTAAGCTGTTCTTAAAGGTGTTTATTGTCTTGCAGCCCCTAATACTTTGTGACAAGGAATTCCATTGACGCGAGGTGGATATTGTAAAAGATGATGAATAACAAGATGTTCTATGAAGAGGTATACTTAGCGTGCCACAGATAAGTGATCTGGTATTTACGTCGTGGTTAGAGTATAGATAAGAGAAACGAGACGAAAGGTAATTTGGTGTTGAAGTGTGCAGAATTCGAAAGAGTAAAGACAAAGAGTGTAAAGTTCTACGTTCTTTAAGTCGGAGCCACGAGAGACTTGCGAAGGACGGTGATATGTGATCATACCGTCGGATGTTGCACACGTATCTGACGCACATATTCTGAGCTCGCTGTAACTTGACTGACAATTCAGAACTTAGGTCACTTAACAAAACGTCACAATAATCGAAATGCGGCGTTACTAGGGTTTGCACTAGGGTAAGTTTTATTTGCTGGGGCAAAAAGTTTCTCAAGTGACTCAAACAGTGAATGGAGGAACAGATTTTTTTATCGTTTCTTTAACTTGAAAATTCCAACTTAGATTATTATCAAAAAAGAAGCCAAGATTTTTTACGACAGATGAATAAGGGATTAGCGTGTTGTTAAGGGTAACAACTGAAAGATTACTGTTATTAAGGGAGTTAACTAAACGCTTATGTCCAATAATTATGGCTTGAGTCTTACTTGGATTAAGTGCGAGTCCGAAATTGGCCGCCCAAGTGGACTGTGGCTAGGTCACAATTTAACTTGTCAATCGATTCATTGATCGTATTGGGTCTGGAATGTATGTAAAGTTGTAGGTCGTCGGCATAGAGGTGATATCGGCAATACTGTAAGTTCTTTGATACGTCATTAATGTAGATAGAGAAAAGTAGTGGTCCTAATACGGAGCCCTGCGGCACTCCCGCCTTTGTGCATCTCCATTGGGAGAATTGATTATCAAGTGAAACACACTGTTGGCGGTCACGTAGGTAGGAGTCCATCCAGCTCAAGATATTGTCTGACAGGTGCAAAGCCTTCATCTTTGCAAGAAGCAAGTCGATATCAACAGAACCAAAGGCATTGCTGAAATCGAGAAGAGTTAGTGCCGTTACTTCACCCCTATCCATAGCTTCACGGATGTCCTCAGTCACTTTAAGTAGGGCTGTAGAAGTGCTGTGTCCATTTCTAAAACCCGATTGATAGTCATCAAGGAGTTTGTGTTCGTCGAGTTAGTTCATAAGTTGTCCATGTACAATATGTTCTAATGCTTTTGAAAGAGTGGGAAGAATTGATATCGGTCTGTATTGGTTTACTGTAGAAGGTGTGTTAGATTTAGGTAAAGGTTTCACTAATGCCATTTTCCAGAGTGAGGGGTAGGACCCAGTCATAATAGATGCATTGAATATATGTGTGACGGTCGGCAGGATCACATCTATTATTTTATACAGGAGAGTGATATTTATATTGTCTATACCTTGGGCTTTAGATTTCATACGTCGCAGCGTCTTCATTACGTCAGTCGGGTTAATGTATTTAAAGAAGAATTTATCCCACACAGGTTGGGGGTAAGATCTGAGAAATTCAAGAGTCTCTTGCTTATGTAATGGTTCACGTGGAGCAGTGACAAAATGTTCATTTAGACTATTGAGTGACAAGTTGATGTTATCTACCCGAGGCTTTGCTTTTGTTAGACCCAGGTTATTAAGGTTACGCCACAATTCTTTCGCACTGACCGAAGGTAGAATAAGGGAATGTGCATGGCGTAATTTAGCATTTCTTACTGCTTGATTACATTTATTTCTTAAAACTTTGTAAGTATTAAAATCTAATTCGTCCTTGCTCCGTCTGTATTTACGATAAGCAGTGTCTCTGTCTGTCATGAGTAATTTTATGGCATCGCACATCTGGTTTTCAAGGGTGCGTGTTTATCGTATAACTGAATTACTAGGTCGTTAAATTTTTCGATTTTGTCGTCAATGTCTGGTAAATTCCACACTTCAGTCCAAGGTAGGCTAAGTGCGTCATTGATTAATTCATCATGCTCAATATGCTTTAAGTCTCGGTATGATGTGATGCGAGGATTATATTTTGGACAATACAAGGAATATTCTAAAAAGATTATGTCGTGTGCTGAGATACCCGGCGCTGGTAGTTGTCCATTCGTTAATACTAGCTGAGGATTAGTCGTGGCAATAATGTCAAGAAGTGTCTCCGATTCCTGGGTGTGGTGGGTAGCTGCGGAAGGAAGGATGGATATATTGTAAGACTCAAACATGTCCTTAAGTTGAACTGTAGCGTAATTACTTGAATTTAATAAGTTTGTATTGAAATCGCCTAAAATAACAGTATGGTCATAGTGAGGCACAAGATTAAGCAAAGGTGTTTCAAGGTCACTTAAGAATCCTGATTTAGGGGGTTTGTATACAACTCCAAGGAGGCACTTTTTGTTGCTTGCACCGACTTCGATGAATAGATATTCAGGATGTTCTAAGACTTCATTCGAAGACTGGTAGACAATTTTAAATGGTACGTTACCATGAGTCTCAAAATTTGTCTCGAAAGAGTGTTATTGTTAATCGCGTTGGTGGTTCTGTTCTGTGCTCACGTCTCCATTGCCGTTGAACTTCAACAACATTCTCGGTTCTCCAATACCACTTCAAAATTGCTTTCCGCTCTTCAAACGATAATCTTGGCTCTATTTTGTTGTTGTTGTTGATTGACCTGTCGCGCAGCAACGCTAGCATAACGTCTGTTTACAGGACATCACATCGTTTCACTGTATCAATATTATCACCTGCTATCTGCTTGTTCGTAATATAATAAATAATTGAATTGGAAGGAAAAGAGCAATTTAAAATTATCTAGATAAAACAAACGAATGTAAAGAGCGTACCTATGACGAGTATAAAACTGGCTGCAATATCGACCAATATTTAATGCAAGTTTCGTAAGTGACGGAAGTTCAGTAATTTACTGACAGATTTTAACTGAGTGTTTGGCACATTTGTAGAATGAATAACTTCCAACTAAGTAAATTTTGTATGTCACTCATTGTAGCTAGTCACAAAACGAAATGAAATGTAAGCGAAAATTCTATCGTATAACTTATGACGCGATACTCCATTCGTAACAAGAATTATGTAAAAAATTATAAACGCAAAGTCACTTATACCTCAATTTGTGATCCCATTTGATTTTCAATGTCTTGTACTTTTAAGTTATCCTATAACTCAAGCCTGGAAAATTTAGGGTTATAAAAACTTTTCTAAATATACATATATGCTACATTTATGGTTTCTTGGGGCACTTTTAGCAATGTGAATGTAGCGTCTTTGAATTTAATATGGGAAAGTAATGAAGTGGAACATTTCCTGTGGCAAATATTAGGCCGAAAGGTCTAATTTACAAAAACTATTAGATTTTCATAATTAACGACTCACATTTAGAAAAAAGATTTATACCGCCTATTCCTCTTCATAGTGAAATTGCGTTTGTTGCTTTTTTGCTTTTGAGTGAGGTTCAATAGATGTTCTTTCTTATTTTAGTAGGTTATTTTATGACGCTTTATCAACATCTTAGGTTATTTAGCGTCTGAATGAGATGAAGGTGATAATGCCAGTAAAATAAGTCCGGAGTCCAACACTCAAAGTTATGCAGCAATTGCTCATATTGAGTTGAGGGAAAACCCCGGAAAAACTTCAACCAGGTATCTTGCCCAAACTGAGAATCGAAGCCGGGTCACCTATTTTCTCGGCTAGACGCGCTAACCGTTACTCCACAGGTGTGGACGAGATGTTCTTTGTGACCAGTGTTTTTGCTCTCAAAGACTGCTTCTTGCTCTGTTGACCCATTCATAGAGAAAATATAAAAACTTAATATACCCAGCCTACTCACCAAGAAGCATGCACAACTCTTTCAGATCTCCAGACATCATCCAGTTATGATTTTTATATTTTATCTTTTTAAGAACCAGTTCAAGATTCTCATACGTTTCTTTAAGGTGTACCGAATGACCAACAAGTGACGAAGCATATTTTTGCCATTGTGAAGCACTGATCACTGCCTTCATACTTCTTTTGAAGGAATCGATGAGTGATCCACATCGTACTGAACACTGTACTTTTGTATCAAACCAGGAATATCACTGCAGTATACTAAGGCACTCTGTTGTGAAAAATAAAGAATAAATTCCTCTTGTCTACTCTATACTAATGAAAAAATATTGCTGGTGCGATAAAATGCAATTCTTTTAATCTGGAATAAAAGAGTTCAGATTTTTTCTTCGGTAATTCTAAATCTCTTATTAAGCCATTGATTTCAAATTGGTAAGCTCTTTAAGACTTTCACTTTCTACATCACACAGCTTTCTAGATTGTTTCTGATGTTCATCAACAGATTAGTACAGAATCTTATACTAAAACATTGGGTTATGGATGCAGAAAAATTGTATATTAATACAATAAACATAAAAAATAGTTTTGTGTAAAATGGTGCGTGATGCGATATTTTTTATGTCATTTGTGGATATAGCACACAAGAATACACAAAGGAGAGCTAAAATTTAAAAAGGCAGAGATATGTAATATTTTCAACGGACACACCCAATCAATTAATTACCGTAACTTGACTGGTAAAACTATCCTTTTATTAAACCAAGTTTTTCAATTTTCTAGTACCCTACCTGAGTCAGGTGGAAACTGTAACCTATTGTTGCCAAACTGGAACAAATAACTGCTGTGAAAATAGCAGATTAAGAATTTGTTGCAAGGTATGAATGTATAAGTTAAATCCAAATTCATTGCATTGTTTCAACAAGAAAATTGAGAAATATAATGTTGTCCGTGCAGTTTTGTTCAGTAGTTTTCAAAACCCAATTGAATCTAATTTCTATTTTTTACAGAATATTTAGAAGAAATGTTTTGGAAAATACATATCTCCCTCTATATAGCTCCCTATGATATTTACTTGAACAATTTCAAGGTAAAAATTGTCCTGGCGCCGGGTATCGAACCCGATACCTTTGGTTGAGGGCGCCAATGCTCTACCTACTGAGCCAGCCAAGAACTCTATGAAAGCTAGCCTCAATTATTCATAGAAAATTTGCACTCAATGCTGGATCTCTGCCCTCTTGTCAGCTCTGTTGAAGTATGTGGATATAAAATTGAGCCTCGACCTGCTGGAGTTCCGGGATACCTTACCGTAGTCGGTAGAGCACTGGCGCGCTTAGACAAAGGGTCCGGGTTCGATATTCGACCATCAAACAATTTTTTTCTTGAAATTATTCATTTTTGGAAAATGTTTACCGTAGTTTTTAAAGGTACCATTCCCCGGAATAAATGCTCATTCTACAAAATGCCGAAGATTTGTAGTTTAAGTATAGAAAATATTACTGTATGATAAGCTCAGCACACAAATCGCCCAACCCACAAAATTTTAATATTGAGTTTATTGCTTTAGAGTGGCCCTCGTATTGTTCTCTTGAAAGTGTAAGTCGGCCTAATCATTTCCAGTTTTCCATGATATTTCAGTACAATTTTTGTTTGTATACCGCATTTCGCGCCTTGTTACAAAGAGGTAAATTGGAAAGGCAGTTTTGTGGGTTGGACCATTTGTGCGCTGAGCGCCTCATATTACTTATTGGATTGTTTGCTGTCATTCCTTTGTGTGCTCAATTTTTTTCTAGAACTTCAAGAATCTCTCTCGTAGATTTTGGTAGCTCTGAAAATTACCCTCCTTATTGAGTATGTAATTTATTTGTTTTTGTTCTGTAACGTTAATACACATGGTTCATATTTTTCGGACAGGGAGGTTTCTTTCATAATTTTGTATTTTTGTGGAATAGGTGTTTGCGTGTAGCGGCCATTATAACCACTTCATGGTGTACAGTCACAACTTTTTCATTGTTGCGATTTTCTTTGTAGCTTTTTATTTTTTGTTAAAATCACTTCAATTGTAACTGGGTCACTATTTTAGCAATAGGCCAACGCATTTTCACGGTGAGTACCTATTTCTAGTTTTTTTTTCATTCTTGCAACAATTCCAGTACTTATTTCCATCAAGGAGAGTCAGTTCGCCCTATATTTGACTGTAGAGTTTACTTTTACATTGTCATTATGTTGGTTATCGAGAAGTAAGATAGGAAATACAGGACACGGGACATACAGATTGGATATAGGTACATAAAATACGAAATTTACTTATCATTAAAACCCAGTTTCTTTACCGGCACAGTGAAAACATGTTAGCTGTGTATTGAGTACTTATAGATCGACAGTACGTTGCAGGGATAGTATATTCACTTTCTGATTAATATAGTGAAGTATGATGGTACCGTTGGTAGCCTAGTTGCCTACTCAGTGCGTTCCTTTCACAAATACATCAAATATCTGCCTACAATTTATTGAATTATCTAATCGTCAAAGGAACCACTGATTAACGCTCTCCAATTACTGCAACATTAAAAAAATGGTGTGAAAGCAGTGTCTGCTACTGAAATTATTTTGTTAAGGCCACGCTGTAAAGAGTTCTAAAAAAATTCTAGGATATTCTGTAACTTGTGATATAGCTAATATTTTGATTGCCTACGACAAGCGGAAGATTTGTGACAATGTAGACGTTTCTGATATTTCAAATTTTAATTTTTCACCAATTAATTCTTTTTAGATTGAATGACTTTTTTTATAGATACAAATATTATCTAATTAGAGAGAAGGATAAAGTTTTCATTTGAAGCGCTACAATGTATACGTAGGTATTCACTGAACTGTAACTGACAATTTTAACTTTACGCAAATTCTAGCTATCAGGTAAAGCTCCGTGTGAAGCTGACTTGATCAATTTCAAGGTAAAAATTGTTCCGGGGTCGAGCATCGATCCTGGGACCTTTGACTGAATACACCAACGCTCTACCGACTGAGCTACTCAGGAACTACCGGGATTGATACCCAGCCCCGGAACAATTTTACCTTGAAATTATTCAATATAACTTTATTTTAGAAGTTTTAATTTTGTGTTGCTTTATTTCTCTTCAAAACTATACAATCAGTCAGCTATTTAGATTTATATGCTTAAGTTAATTAATTGGGCACTAAATGCATGTACTTGTATCGGACAATTTTTTAATACTTGTACTTTTTGAAATTGTGCCTTTGGTTTTTCTGTATGTGCATTTTTCTTGTTCTTGTATTTATATTTATGCAATTATTTATCTCTTTTATTTATTTTTTATCTACATTTGTGTTATTTACTTGTATTCCTTGTGGTTTGAGTTGGCCATAACTTCACTGTAATAAATAAATGCACAAGTTAGTAAGTAAGTAAATAATTAATAAATAGGTTATAAAAGGTTTCATATAATTTATAATAAATTATATAGATTATCCTGACGCTTTAAATTTAATTTTAAGTTTTGGATTTCACAAATCATGTTCTCAGAGCTTTTAATTCAATGTTTGTTGTAATAATCTATTCTACATAAGTAGTGTATACAGTACAATACAGTACAGAAAGAATAAAAACATAGTTTACATTGTGTACAATTTATGATGTTGACCGACTGTACCCTCATTTAATCCTTTGAAACGCTGTAGGTACGTAACCACCTTTTTTATTTGAGTTTTCCGCTTACTTACATGGTAGTTTCATTTCAAAACTACTGCACTGCATTCACTGATCCTTAGTGAATGTAGAGGAATTTTACTTCCCCTATATTTGTGTTGCTCAGCCTGTTCACTAAGATGGCCGATCTCGTTGGATATAGTTGGGGTGTGGAAGACTCGCTAAGTGTTTTTATTTCAGTTATATTCTGAAATATTACAGTTAGGTCAGTTTCTAAGTAGTATTATTTATCTTTAGGACTTTTAGAACATATTTCTATAACAAGGTTATAAATTTTTCGGAGCATGGGGCATCAATATAGAAATAATGTGGTGGTTTCAAAACATGACCACGATGCAAAATGTTCCTTTTTTGTTTCAGCTTATTCAGCATGGCTACAAGGAAGAGATGGAATGTTCGTTTGAATGCAGAGGATTTAGACAAATGTATGAAAGAAATATTGGATGAAATTCCTAGTGATACAGAATAGTTTGATGCTGAAAGTAAGTCTGATGGTGAGGAACTGGACGCTACAGTTTCATTTAATGAACCAATTTGTACAGTTGAGAAGTGAACGTGAACTGACCCTGAGGAATTTCAGGTTGGCTGTTGTTCATGGTTTGGTCGCAGCTAATATTCCAAAACCTAGAGGGAGACAGTACTAAAACCTGTGCATCACTTCAAGACAACGATCCCCATATGAGAAAAGATTAGAGAAGTTGTCACATATGCCTGTGCGTGGATCTTCAAGACGTTCTGCTTATTGTAGCACTGAAGTTCAACTGCACAGGAGTAAATGGGCCTGCAACACATGTGAAGTGGCGCTTTGCCCTAATGAGACCAGAAACTGTTTCGTTTTGTATCACTCACAATAAGTCTGCAGCCATTATGTTCTGCGGTATTGCATAGTGATTTTACCATGAAACCACCCATTTTCTGTGTCAAAAATGGAAGTTTTACAGAATTTTAAAATATGAGCCGCTTCTCTTAGAAAAATAAAAGTTTAATTTCATTGCAAACAGAATTTTTTATTTCCCTCCCAAATGCGTACATGAAAGGGATATGTGTTACGCATGAGACACGGAAGTACGAAGACGCTTCGTCCACAGCCTTCAGCATATAATCACTGCTTACCTTAGTTGTGATAATGTGACCAAACATTGGGCTTTACTAAAAACCCCAGATTCATGTACCAAAGTTAAGTATTCGAAAGTAGTAAATAATTGCATTCAAAGGAACGAACTTCGTGTTCGCGATATTCAGTATAGGCTAATAGACTACTGTTTTCGCTGACGTAGAAATGAGAATGCTTTCAGTGGGTGGTGCTCACTTTTCGTACACAATTTATAGTGAACAGTCTAAGCCGATAGTTATAATTTTTGTACCCTGGTTATTTAACTTCGCTGTATCAACTACTGGGTTACTTAGCGTAGATGGAATTTGAGGTATGTAGATAGAATATGACGAGATGAGACAGATTTCGCCATATATCACCAGACATTCGCCTTACGTTTCGATAAAACATCGAAAAAACCACTAGATAATCAGCCCAAATCAGAATCAAACACAAGCCCGAAAGAAACATCCAATCAATAGGTACGGTAGTTACAAATTAACAATCGCACTTCACTGAATGCATTCTCCAGGTATAGTGACACAACGTTCCTTCGTTAAATTTTGGACAAAGCCTCAAAACGGTTCTGACGGTGTAATTTCAAAATAAATTTTAATACATAAAAATTCGATCTCTGTTAATAAAACTTTACTCTGCGAGAGAAATGAATCGTGAATTTCAGGAACCTAACATGTCTCATTTCTGATTTCTGCGCTTTATTATATTATCAAATCCATTTTCAAACACAATTTCCAAATCGTTATTGTGGTCTTTCATTCATTAGAATATTGATAAGTCTGTTTATTAAGCTATTAAAATCGGCTATTTTGTTTTGGACTGAGTGGTTGGAACGTGACAGAATCAAATACGAAGGCTGGGTTGATTTTCTATAAATTTTGTAAAATGTACTATTATTTTTCTGTATTATATTATGAACAAAATTTGTCTTATTGTTTCGTGTTCTTTCGTTAAAATAAATTTAATATTAATTTTATTTATGTTATCTAAGAGAACTTACGATGTGGTACTGTGATATATGATCAATGCATCATCTACGTATCTTACCAATTTTATAATATGTTATTTATTACATTAAATGAGTTTATCTTCTAAATTGTTGAGAAATATATAGGCCATAATCCCGGAAAGGGCGACCCCATTGCTAATCCATTATTTTGTAGAACTTTCCATTCAATGTATTAATTAATTTCGTCTAGCTAAATGAATTTTAATTCTCTGTTAAATTGAAACAGGCGAAATTGAAATTCTTATAGAATCCAGTTGAGGAGAATGGAGATAATTATTTGAATCGAGGGTAAGAAGTGTTACTGTACTATTCTGTATGAATGCTGGGGGTCAGTACATTCCACACTCTTTCATATTCACTCGACAACGCATGAATGAAAGACTCCTCATTCGTACTCCCAAAAGAGCATAGGTGAAGCTCGATCAAACGGATGGATGACATCCCAATTGTTCTTGAAACGGATGCAGCATTTTGCTCATTATGCCAATCCTTCTGTTAAAAAACCCGTTTTGTTAATTTTAGATGTCCATGTTAGCCATAAGAACTTGGAGGTGATCACTTATGCTCGAAACCTGAATATTCATATGTTAAGCACTCCACCGCATACGACCCATATGCTCCAGCCTCTTGATCGTGTTTTCATGAAACCATTTAAAGATGCATATTATGAAGTTTGTGGGCTTTGGATGAGAGAGAATCCCGCTGCAAGGATAACAGAGTATGAAATAGCAAATCTTGTTGGTGACGCTTTTGCAAGAGTTTCACGGGCTGAAATTGCAATAAAAGGATCTCTGCGTACAGAAATTCATCCCCTGAATTCTAATGTATTCACAGACTCGATTACCTACCATCAATAATGACAGACATAGCAATGGATTCGAACGAAAACCCAAAACTTAGGTCTATGCTTCCATTCCCTGACATGACTTCTGCTCCCGAGGCAAGTTACATGAAACTAGTCCTAATAGGCCTATTCCTGCTGATAGACCTAATAATACCACTGTTGCAAAGGAAACAATTCAGCAGCTCAACCCAATTTCGGATGCCAATAAGAAACGAGAAGTTAGTCGACGCCGTAAATCTTAAAGAAGTGAGGTTCTGGCATCCAGTCCTTACAAGACATATCTAGAAGAAAAAAAGTCAAGTTGAAGAGAGAAGTCAAGAGCCTAGTGCGTTGGAAACGCTCCCTATCAGGAAAGTTCTTGTCAAAAAGTTCAAGAAAGACAACTAAGAAAAATGACGAAAACGAGAAAACTACTTGCATTTATTGCGGGGAATCTCGTGACGAAGATTTGATCCAATGCTAATGTCAAATGTGAGCTCACGAAGCCTGTGTCAGCATTCCTGAAACATCTAACACATATCAATGTGATTTTTGTCAAAAGTAATATGTGACCGGTACTGCCTGCCAATTTTCTGATTGTATCGATTGTATGGATATTTAATTTGTTTATGTTTTGTACTAACATTAATTTCTGAATTTATTTTCGTAATTACCATTGAGTTCAATAATATATGTATTTACATTATATCAAAAGAGTGTATCAAAAAGTTGAACGTTTTTTTTTATTTATAACCCAAAAAACTTAAGCGGTCGGTACGGCAAGACTTCCCCCTGCTTATTTCTATACATTTGAACTATTGCTTTTATGGTTGTGAGATTTTTGTTTCGTATCCGGTAAATTGGATTTTTTGAAAAAATATCGGTTGCTGTTTTACGATTTCCACGAATGCTTACTCTGCACGCCATGTTGCATTGAGATATGACGGTCGCACTAGGACCCTAAACTTTAACTCCTTATCTTATCATCATCACCAGGACTTTTGTTTAGCCTAGCGTAGACTTTTGTTTATATAACTGCACGAGATAACGAATGAAAGCGGAGTAAATTCTCAGAGCCACAGAGCAACATCGATGCGGCAGCATGCGAGCTTTATGTATAATGAAACAGAGAAAATTCTCTTACGTCATGTATTGCTCAAGAGAGACTTCTCCCGAAAATTTTCTTTTTTATGTATATCACCCATTGACTCCATTGTGAGATGGACAAAGAAACTCCTTCTTAAAATCAATCCTAGAAAGACACATACAATAATTATATTAGGACGGAAACGGCAAACTGACGTTCTAAAACAACTTGACCTTTCCCCCGTTAAAGTACAGTCCATATTCCTTTCAGTCCTTCAGTAAATAATCTTCACATTCACATGGATAATAATCTCAACTGGGACATGCAAATGACAGAAACCTGCAGAAAAATATATTCTTTTATCCATGTACTAAAAAGGAAAGATGTTCATCTCCCCTCTTGCTTAAAAAAATCCCTTGTGCAGACACTTGCATTGCCCTATTTTGACTATGCCGACATTTCACTGACTGACTTTTCCAGTGACAACAAAACGAAACTTCAACGTGCTCATAATTTGTGTGTGCGTTATGTAAACAATGTTTGCAAATATGTTCATATTATCCCATTACTAGGAGCAATAGGTTGGCTTAAACTAGATAAGAAAAGAAATTTAAATTCACTATAGAACTGAAATGAAACACACCAATCGTTTTGTATAATATAATCTTATTATCTTTGCAGTTATAGGTACATTTCATATTTTGTTTGTTTGTAAGAACGCTATTAAATTCGACAAAATATATTCGGAAAAATAAAACATATGGCATATAAACAAATCACTTGTTCTCAACAATAAAATTAATAAAATTGCAAAATCTCTGGAAATCTATTCCGTGTAACTGACGAAGTTGAGGAGTTTCATGTCTATATTATCGAGAGACAAATTTGAGAACAAACTGTAAATTAATCGAACTAACTATTCAGTCTTAATACAACTTTTTTTCAATATGATAACAAATTTAAATGTAAAAGAAAGTATTTACATTTTCTGTTAATATAAATTTAAAGTTTATAAGAAGTAGTATATTATCATTTTATCACGATATATTTGATTGTAGATTTTAAGAAAACACTAGTGTGAGACATTAATTTGTCCCTCATTCACCTTTATCATTGATTTATAATTAACTATGGAGACTTAAATGCAATATGAGACCTACTGTGATAAAATACTACTGAAGTGAATATAACGAACGTGTTTCGATGTGTTTCCGCATTATGTTTATAACAGTTGTACTTATAATCCGTTGTTATATTTTAATTTTCACATTTTTCAAAGTAATGCACTAACATGCATCAAGAAATTTCAGTACTTATGATATGTAGGAATATAACAATAAAAACCACAAAAAGAAGCTTTACTGATATTACATAGTAACAGAGGAAATTTCACCTCCTCGTATCACATGTTAGAGTTAAATACTATTCGTTACATAATTATTAGTTCTTTAGATTAATTCTGAGCGAACTACTGAACTGTATGTCCTCCACTATCTGTTATTTACCATCACATCCATGGGTGGGCACAGCGTGACCATAACAAAGAACATTCATTGTAAATAAAGTTTTACTCAGTTCCGTTCATAAATATTGAAATAAATTTATGAATATATTAATTATGGGTAAATTAGATGACAACACATTAAAATTGTTAATGCGACGGGACTTTTGGCCATGTCGGTCAATAGACAGGAATAAAACACTGATGTGAATAGAGTTGAACTGTGCTCATGTGACGTCAGTCGTTACGCAGTGTTAGTATTCAAATGCAAGCGGTATGATGTTAAGCCGAACTGCTGTTTGGGTTGTAAACATTTCTATATTTCTCTTTGCAGTTCCGTCATACTATTGTTCCCTGTCTTCTAACTGGCATGCTAACGCACTGAAAGCCTCCTGGTACAAAATATGCAGAGTGAACTGTAAGTAATGTCATTAATTTAGAGGTGTTATTATTTAAGACGTTTCAAACAAAAAGTTTAATACAATTTTGCTCGTTTATGCTTCCTTTTCGAGATAAAATTATTTTATATGAAACATTTCATTACGTGTTTTGGGAACGCCTTTGGTTTAATTTCCAATGTGCACAGTTAATTTAAGAAAGCGGTGTATTATAATAATAAATGATTGTAAGAATTTTAGTTTTGTCTTTAAAATGTGCAGAAATGTGATCCTAACAAATGTAACCTTTCGTTCTGCAAAGGAATTTTAATATATTACATTTTTGGGAACAAATTTCTGCACATTTAAAAGATATGATGGTAGAGAATGGATTAATCTTACTCAGGGTAGGAACCGATGGCGGGCTTATGTGAGGGCGGCAATGAACCTCCGGATTCCTTAAAAGCCGTAAATAAGTAAGTATACCCAATTATCTCTAAAAATATTTGGACGTATACCCCTCATATCCACTGTATGTATAGGATAGAAACTATTTTCGAAGTATGATTTTCAGAATTCACGACACAAAACTTCTGCAGAGGTATTTTCAAACAGTGAAGTTCCACTCCCGAGTTCGTAAACTCTGCCAAAATTATGAGGTACCCGATAACTGTATGTGTAAACTCCACCAAAAATATTTTGAGTATGATAATCCGTATTGTAAATTGCGACAAAATGTTCTGTTTCGTTTCTATGGTGTGTTTGTTCTGTTGTAGTTATTATCCGAAAGTCAGAGTATTTGCGAATTATTTCGTAGAAAATAGCTTTACGAAAATTTTCACAAATAATATGGACTAAAGCGGATGCAATCTCCCAACTGACCACAAATGCTTGGGAGTTGTATCAAGTTTAATCACGTTTAATCAAAGATTTTATTCCCCTCATTCAAATTTATTCGATTATTTTTCACATATTGTGGTAGTTCGTAACAGAAAGTTAATTAAAAGAAAAGCAAACCGTTTCTTCATGCGCCAACAACATTTTCGAGCAATAAAAAAATGACACTGCTCACAAAACGGATTTGGTAGAACTAGCATCCCACATATTTTATAACTTTATGCAAAAATTCGCTGTTTTTAATAATTTGCATTCTAACATAACAGCTGTGAAAAATTATCAATTCTGTGAAAACAAGCAATTTTAACCACATCTGATTTATTGAAAGCCTACCAGTCCTACGTCTGGAGGAAATGGGAATGAATAAGATTTTGTTTTCTTGATTTTAATTAAATTTAGGTATGGCCTTAATAAAAACAAAAAATAAATTTCGTGATTTTTACATGCATCTTCCCGGTATTTAACCAAGCCAATTCACTCTACAAGTATAACTGGATTTACTTGACTGGACGTTAGACGGATAAGGTGAGGCATTGTAACAAGTAGTGGGAACGACAACGGCCTGCCGTCTAGCAAAACACAGTATACTTCCTTGGCAATATATGACTTGTATCGTCTCAAATGCAGGTAGTAAGGCCGTAAAGTATTACGAGAGGGGTTCGGCCGGCGCCGTGTATCGTGTCCCGGCATATCTCAGTTGGAAAGAGCGCTCAGCGCGCAGAGGTGAGAGGTCCTGGGTTCGATTCCCGGTGCCGGTACGAACTTTTCTCGTATTAAATAGTAATAACGGTAGGTTTTGTATACTCTATAACAGATTAGAGTGAGCACATTGTCCAGCAAATAAAATAGTATTAGAACTAAAGAAAATGTAACAAATATAATTTAAATAAATATATGATATTTTGTATGTAATGCATACTTATATACAAGTGGCTTTTACGGAACCCGGTGGTTCATTGCCGCCCTCACATAAGCCCGCCGTCGGTCCCTATCCTGTGCAAGATTAATCCAGTCTCTGTCATCAAATCCTGCCTCCCTCAAATTCATTTTAAAATTATCCTCTCATCTACGTCTCGGCCTCCACAAAGGTCTTCTTCTCTCCGGTCTCCCAACTGACACTCTATGTGCATTTCTGGATTCACCCATACGTGCTACATGCCCTCCTCATCTCAAACGTCTGGATTAAATGTTCCTAATTATGTCAGGCGAAGAAAACAATGTGTGCAGTTCTGCGATGTGTAACTTTCTCCATTCTCCTGTTACTTCATCCCTCTTAGCCACAAATATTTTCCTAAGAACCTTATTCTCAAATACCCTTAATCTCTGTTTCTCTCTGAATGTTTCACAACCAAACAGAACAACCAGTAATATAAGTGTTTTATAAATTCTAACTTTCAGATTTTTTGGCGGCAGACTAGATGACAAAAGATTCTCAACCGAATAATAACAGGCATTTCCTCTATTTATTCTGCGATTAATTTCCTCCCGAGTGTCATATATATTTGTTTTGTATGTAATGCAACAAAGAAAACATGTCTTATTATTCGGTTGTAAAGTTTTATTTGAAATAAGACTGTTAAATTTTAATGGAAAATAAACTCTAAAAGGAATATGTATAATTCGCTAAATAAGAAAGTGGATTGTTGGGAAAAGAGTAAAACATTTCAGCTTCGTGAAAAAAGAAATAGGGTGTCCAAAACGTACTTGTACACTCATTCGAAAAAATTAGATCTTTGGTTACTACGTAACATAAAAGATTTTCAACAAATATTTGCTATCAATTGCATCCCATTACATACTGCACTTTTCTATCGTTATGTCCCGTTGCTGCAGACACTTGAATACTTTCGGTGCCAATATTGACAATCCTCAGTACTGTAGGCAGAATTAAACTATTCTCAGGGTATCCAAGGAATGTTTGGTATCCGTTACGTTTGAAATTAGTAGCAGGAAGTACAAAAAATACTCACAATGGGGAAACTCGTTGAGTTCTACAGGCTGGGTTCGTTCATAAGAGATATTCATGAGTTTGGTCTCTTAGGTGTAACCCAAATCATACACAGAAAAACAGATTTGAATACTTGTTTTTTCCATTTTGTTTCCCTACCGAAAATGTCATTCTCTGTAAATTTTTGTCGCTCCAAGTTCCGCAAGGATTATGTAATATCAGAAACCCGTTATTGAGAATGAATGATACTACATTAACAGACAGTAAACTTTGATGTTTAAGCGTAACTTTAATTGAATCGGTCATTGCAGAAAGGGGATAAGTCATATAATCTTACTTTTGAGATAATGAACAAAAACTGTTTTCTTCTTCCAATGCTGCAGTAATCATTATAAATAATTTTTCTTACTTTGTGAATAGTGAAGTATAATACATCATGTTAGACATCTTACATCTCAAACACTTTTGTTGAAAGTTGTTTAATCGAACCATGACTTATCACCTTTCCGCAATGAATTGTTAAATATTATATATATATATATATATATATATATATATATATATATATATATATATAAAATTTACAATTTTGGGCTAATGTAATGTTTGAAAACAAACTAAATGTTAATAATTACAATGATAACGATGATTTTGTGTGTAATTACTACATTACTGTCACCATTTACATAATTATTTTTGCATTTTAATCATTATTCCTACTACAGAAATGTGATTTTATATAACAGTTTTAAATCAAAACTCTACTTTTAAACTAATATTTAAAAACTGCATATAGGAGAGCACAATAAAAATACACTAAATCACTACACAAAATCATTTGTTTCAATTGTTATAGAGTGTATTGTTAGACGTTGGAAGCCACGTCATTTGTAGAATCCTTGTCACAAGGTGGCCAGTTCAGGATCTCTTCGTAAAAGAAAGTGTGTTCCAATGGAATTTATTGCCTCACTTTCGATACA
This sequence comes from Periplaneta americana, assembly GCF_040183065.1. NCBI lineage: Eukaryota > Metazoa > Arthropoda > Insecta > Blattodea > Blattidae > Periplaneta > Periplaneta americana. The sequence continues at coordinate 104,232,609 of NC_091124.1, forward strand.
TCTCCAAGTTTTTTTTTTTCATATTAATGGGAATTTGCCCATTGTATGCTTTTGTGTAGGCATTACTATGCGTCCAGAATCTGGTTTTTTCATACGGAATCTGTGTTTCCTCAATTCACTCACACATCCTGGATCATCTTCAGAGTGAACAAATTCACTGAATTGTGCTGAAGAAAACATATTCTTATCTTTCCCTTTCTTTCTCAGTGTGTCTAATGAGCAGGTGGTTTTCCTGTAAAGCTCTGGCCACCAGTGTTTAAAATTCAAAATATCATCAGTAGTAACTGATTCTACAGAAAATCTATTGTTTGTGTTTGCCTGGTGGATTTATTTTACTTTACTGGGTTATTTTACGACGCTGTATCAACATCTAGGTTATTTAGTGTCTGAATGAAGTGAAGGTGGGAATGCTGATGAAATGAATCCGGGGTCCAGCACCCAAAGTTACCCAGCATTTGCTCGTATTGGGTTGAGGGAAAACCGGAAAAAACCTCATCTAGGTAACTTGCCCCGACCGGGATTCAAACCCTGGCCACCTAGTTTCGCGGCCAGACGCTCTGACCGTTACTTCACAGGTGTGGATCAAGGCATTGTATTGGTCTGGCACATATACCCAATCTTCCTTAGTGTGTGCTTCACTACACCAAAGTTGCGGTCACAGGGAAGAAATGAATGGCCTGTTGTGGAAAATAATGAATGATTTTGTTTGCATTTGGGTCAGTGCAAGCAACAATGGAATTAAGGTGTGATTTTTATTTTGCCCTGCACAGTTATCAGAGCAAATATACAATTCCTTGAATGAAGAAGGGACATTTTCAATGTGGTTCAGAAGGAACACACTTCATTTGAAGATTTGTGGCCTATACTTTCATGATAGGAATAGAAGTGCGCCGTATGGTTTTTGAAATTGTGAATGTTGAAAATTGATGACCCAAAGTTGCATCTAAACAAACAAAGAGTAGTTTCTTACCCACATTGTTCTCCTGTCGTACGGGCTGCTGCAGCCTTCCCAATGGAATTAACGTTCCAATGCCTTCAGTTTAATTTTCTTATTCACATTTCTGCAGTAGTTAATTTCATTACGTTTACATTTACCACTAACAACACAGTTTTCTTCACCTGGGTCACTTACTACTTCTAGCTTATCTCTCATTTTCCTTATCAGCTGATGGGCGCGTAACTTATTAGATCCGCGATACTCAGTTGCGTCACGTCGTCAGTCAGTGCAGAAAGAAGGTAAGTCGCTGACTTGTCCCCTTTCTGCAATGACTGCACTGCTTATGGTACACTGCTTTGCGTTGAGAATGGGCAAATTTGTCCCATTTCTCTATGGAAATTTGTGTCTAGGTCTGAAGAAAGCAATAGCACTCTTAACTCATTTTCGCGTTTTTCATGACATTCCCTTTCTGCAATGACCGATTCAATTAAAATCACACAGCTCACAAGACATTTGCGGAAATTGCACGGACTCATCCTGATATTGGCTTTGGACTAATCAATGTTTACAGAATTTAAAGCATGCATATAACGCTCTCATGATCTCACATTGAAACTGTTTTATAATATTGATAATTCGCGTAATTTTATTCATATGTTGAAGAATGTGTCAAGTGTCCAAGACGAAGTCTGGCATCTGTGTAATTCTAAGTGAACCTGGAATTGAGGAATAAGAAGTTTTCAACACAATAATTGTTTAATAAACATGTAAATTAATTAGATAAGTCTTTAATTACAGTCACTGCAAAATTTACTTTAAGAATCAATATTTCATTAATTCATAGCGAACTTTAATTGTGCCAATAACTCGTTAATTTAATTAATGTGTTACATCGCTGCATCTCTGAACAGTTAGTCCGCCGCCTCTCACAGGTTTTACTCCGCCGCATGTCTAAACTGTTACTCCGCCGCTACTCACAGGTTTTACTCCGCCGCATGTCTCAACTGTTACTCCGCCGCTTCTCACAGCTTTTACTCCGCCGCAAGTCTCAACTGTTACTCCGCCGCTTCTCACAGCTTTTACTCCGCCGCATGTCTCAACTGTTACTCTGCCGCTTCTCACAGCTTTTACTCCGCCGCATGTCTCAACTGTTACTCCGCCGCTTCTCACAGCTTTTACTCCGCCGCATGTCTCAACTGTTACTCCGCCGCTTCTTACAGCTTTTACTCCGCCGCATGTCTCAACTGTTACTCCGCTGCTTCTCACAGGTTTTACTCCGCCGCATGTCTCAACTGTTACTCCGCCGCTTCTCACAGCGTTTACACCGCTACATTTCTCTACTGTTACTCCGCTGCTTCTCACAGGTTTTACACCGCCGCATGTCTCAACTGTTACTCCGCCGCTTCTCACAGCCTTTACACCGCCACATATCTCAACTGTTACTCTGCCACTTCTCACAGCTTTTACTCCGCAGCATGTCTCAACTGTTCCTCAGCCGTTTTTCACAGCTTTTACAACGCCCTATGTATCAACTGTTACTTCGCCGTTTCTCACAGCTTTTACACCGCCGCATCTCTGAACTTTTACTCGCCGCTTCTCACATTTGTTACTCAGTCCTAAATCTCAATTGTTACTCCACCGCTTCTCACAGCTTTAACGCCGCCGCATCTCTGAACTGTTACTCCGCCTCTTTTCAGCAGATTTTACTCCACCGTTTCGCTGAACTGTTTCTCCCATGTATCTCTGAACTTTTTCAAAGCCCCTTCTCTGAAGAGTTACTCCGCCGCATATCTGAACTCTAACTGTGCCTCTTACGCTGAAGTGATACTCCACCACATCTCTTAACTGTTATTCCGCAGCATTTCTGAACTGTTACTTGGCCCCTTCTCTCAAATATCAGTTCGCCGCATCTCTGAACTGTTACTCCGCCCATTCTCTCAAGATTTACTCCGCAGCATCTCTGAAGTGTTACTGAGTCTCTTCTCTCAAATGCTACTTCGGTGCGTCTCTCAACTTTTACATTGCCGCTTCAGGCAACCGGCTGCACCGGAGCATCTCGTATCGCCGATTCCTTTGCCTCTGGCAACACAGAAACCGCTGCCTCAGGTAATACCGAAACAGCTGCAGCTAGCAATACCGTTACAGCTTCAGCTAGCAATACCGAAAAAGCTGCAGCTAGCAATACCAAAACAGCTGCTTCTAGCAATACCGAAACAGCTGCAGCTAGCAATACCGTAACAGCTTCAGCTAGCAATACCGTAACAGCTTCAGCTAGCAATACCGAAAAAGCTTCAGCTGGCAATACCGAAAAAGCTGCAGCTAGCAATACCGAAACAGCTGCAGCTAGCAATACCGTAACAGCTTCAGCTAGCAATACCGAAAAAGCTGCAGCTAGCAATACCGAAACAGCTGCAGCTAGCAATACCGTAACAGCTTCAGCTAGCAATACCGAAAAACCTGCAGCTAGCAATACCGAAACAGCTGCATTTGCAATACGAAAACAGCTGCCTCTGACGACACCGTTGACACTGCCTCCGGGAACACCGACACCACTTTCTCTGCCAACTCTGACACTGCTGCGTCTGGCAAATGCGACACCGCTATCTCTGGCATCTGCAGAAACGCTGTTTGGTGCAAAGGTTTCGCCGCTGACTGGAATTGAATTAAAACATGTGTCGTCACTATCTCTTATTGAAACGTGTGTCATTATTCATATGAACTTAAGTGAAACATCTTTGTCTTTGGTGACTTGAATTGAAATATCTGTCTTTACTGACTCGAAGTGGAACATGTGTCGTTGCTGACTCGAAACACAAGATCTCTGTTGTTGCTGTTTCGACAGCTCTCTGTTTGCTGTTGCAGAAGATCGAACAAAGACATTATTCCTACCAGAAATATTGAAATTAGCCACTAGAAATAAATACACCTCAATCTTGTAGAGTTTGAACTAAATGTGTTATTTTATTTGAGCTACAAGTTTTACGCGCTTAAAATAACTCTGGAATCATATTAGGACAACTTATTATTTAACCAATCTTTTATTCTGTAAAATAAGTGTCAAGAAGTGTTGTGGGGACAGATGCATTATAGGACCCACCCTAAATATAAGAATATGCAAAGCCACAAAAAAGGTCAACGGAAGTAGTGTTTCGATCAATTAAATTATCGATATATATCGTTTTTATTATGTTGCCAACCAATGAATATTGTTGTAATTAATTTGATTTTAATCATGGCAGCAATTTCGAATATCGAATATCGAATTTAAATATCAAAAAGAAGTGGATCAAATTCTTCCTGTTGGCATAAAATGTAACCTAGAATTTGAAATTATGGAATTATAAAGAGAACCTTTTTTCTTGGTTTATCCATGAATATAAATATGTTCTATGTTTTTTATATGATTGTGGTTTATTTAAGAGTGAAATGTTCTGTGAAACATGTAATTCTGGGATGAGTTTGAAGAAATGTAAAGGTAAGCGAGATGCACTCATGTGGAGATGTCATCGGAAATTACAAGGTATTAAATGATAAACAAAGAAACACTGTATCGTAGTACTTTGTGAAATCACTTGGATAATGGAGAAAATGAAACGGAACATCTCCACTGAGGTCCATGGTAAACTGATAATTTTAAAACAATTTTTTATTTAAATTTTTTGGTCCAGGGAAAATAATTTTTAAAACAATTTTTTATTTACATTTTTTGGTCCAGGAAAAATATGTTTTTGGAAAGACTAGTATTTTCTCAGGGCTAAAAATGCAGCATTAATGGAGTAAAATTAGTATTTTACGTGGACCATATTAAATTTGTGGTAAAATGTTTTAAATTTAGCTTTGGTTTCTTTCTTTAACTTTATTTTGAATAAAATATAATATATTGTATAACAAAGGTGACTAATATGCGTTTAATTTCATTGTTGTTGTTTTTATTGAATTACATATGTTTGTAGTATGCTTTAGTGTTGTTAAGATGGCATGCTTGATATAATAATCGAAACTATATAATGTATAATCGATACTATGGAATACTCGGGGTGGGTCCTCTAATGCATCTGTTCCGTGTTGTGTTTGTTCCATTAGGGAGGTAATGGTCATATCACAGTCTACTATATACAGTCGCGAAGCTCAATATGTAATAAAAATGCAAACATGGGTAGTTGCCCACCACTAGGATCGCTACTATCGCCTCATCATCGCAGATCTCTCTCCTAGTAGACGACAAAATATGTCACACTTTCGTTGTGTTCTCTTGGAAAAAATTAACACCTTCCTTCCATTATTGAAATATTAAATGCATAAAGTTAATTTATTATTTTAATGAAGTATATTAAATTCCACCATAAACTCGAAGATACCTGCAAGAAATAGGTTAATATTATTTTTGTTTGTGCAAAACGAACTGAAATTTACTATAATCGCTTCACTCATTCAAGATTATAGCGATAATTAACTATGAAACCAATAAATATTAATTTGCATTTCCCTTTACAACAATAATAATGGAAATATGAATTAATGGAGTAACTTACGTGTACCGGTACTTGTAGTGTAGGCTTACGTAGTTAACAAAGTGGGATGAGGTTAAGCAATAATAATCACACCAGAATTGGAAATAAAACGCGATCAATAAATTTTATTGTAACAGACTTTTTCTACGTCTCTAGTAAAGTAACAAATAAAAATAACAACAAAATTAACAGCTATAATTAAAAACATATCCTTTGAAAAAAAAGTAGGCCTAAGCAATAATAATCCCACCAGAATTGAAAATAAAACGAGATCAATAAATTTCATTAAAACAAACTTAATTTTTCTACGTCGTTAGTAAAATATTATTATTCCAATTATTGTATTTTAGCCATTAACATTTTCATTACAACCAATAACGAACATTTCACAAGGATCAATGTAAAATACGCAACGAGCTAGCATTCGATGGAAATAGGACACAGTCCAAAGTCGACCGTGGACAGTCTATTGTTTCTAGTTGCTAACCGCTTGGAGCGCTTTATCACGAGATTTGCAAAAAATCACCTCAAGCTTCGCGACTGTATATAGTAGACTGTGGTCATATGTTGACTCGGAAGGAATTCTTGTAGAGATTTGAATTCAAGTGCCTAGATGTGAACAAGTGATTGACTATAGTCCAAAAATATCGTAACTATATAAATATATTCGGAAGGCTTTTTTATTTTTATCAAATTCTTGTCACCATTGCGGCATTTTTTGATTTAGAAACATTTATCGTCTTGGTATTGGATGACCGTCGAGTCACCACTGCGCCCTCCTGGGGCATAGCAGAACGAGTGATGTATTTGTAAGCAAAATGTGTCCTGGTTCTGGAATTTCGGTAGTATCGGTAATTGTTGTTTATGTCGTCACCACCACCACCACCAATTTTTTTAAATCTTTTTTAGTGCAGGTTTACTTTATATTTTTATTATTATAGACAAATTTGAATGTACTGTTATAGTACTTATTGTTATTTTTGCGATATTTACGAGAATATTTATTATTTTATTTGATATTGATTTTCTTAATATTTATTAACTTCAGACTACCATTTATGCAGGAATACTTACGTAATGTGAGACGAAAATATATGGAATCAAATCTAGGTTGTTGGGTCTGCGGAGTACATTTCACTGTGAAAATGTTTAAATGTGAATAAAATGCAACTTTAGGCAAAATATATATATATATATATATTCGGAAGGCTTTTTTATTTTTATCAAGTTCTTGTCACCATTGCGGCATTTTTTGATTTAGAAACATTTATCGTCTTGGTATTGGATGACCGTCGAGTCACCACTGCGCCCTCCTGGGGCATAGCAGAACGAGTGATGTATTTGTAAGCAAAATGTGTCCTGGTTCTGGAATTTCGGTAGTATCGGTAGTTGTTGTTTATGTCGTCACCACCACCACCAATTTTTTTAAATCTTTTTTAGTGCAGGTTTACTTTATATTTTTATTATTATAGACAAATTTGAATGTACTGTTATAGTACTTATTATTTTTGCGATATTTACGAGAATATTTATTATTTTATATATATTATATATATATATATATATATATATATAAAGAAAAAAATATGTGTCCTGGCAACAACTCTCCTCGAAAAATATAACTTGACGCTGCCTGGGCCAGCCAGGTCTGAAATACATCCCTAAGTACAACTATCCTGAGAAAGATTAATCCAGTCTCTACCATCATATCCCGCCTCCATCAAATCTATTTTAATATTATCTTCCCATTTACGTCTCGGCCTCCCAAAAGGTCTTTTTTCCGCCGGCCTCCCAACTAACACTCTATATGCATTTCTGGATTCGCCCATACGTGCTACATGCCCTGCCCATCTCGAGCGTCTGGATTTAATGTTCCCAATTATGTCAGGTGAAGAATACAATACGTGCAGCTCTGCGTTGTGTAACTTTCTCCATTCTCCTGTAACTTCATCCCGCTTAGCCCAAAATATTTTCCTAAGAACCTTATTCTCAAACACTCTTAATCTCTGTTCCTCTCTCAAAGTGAGAGTCCAAGCTTCACAACCATATAGAACAACCGGTAATATAACTTTTATAAATTCTAACTTCCAGATTTTTTGACAGCAGACTAGATGACAAAAGCTTCTCAACCGAATAATAACACGCATTTCCCATATTTATTCTGCTTTTAATTTCCTCCTGAGTGTCATTTATATTTGTTACTGTTGCTCTAAGATATTTGAATTTTTCCACCTCTTCGAAGGATAAATCTCCAATTTTTATATTTCCATTTCGTACAATATTCTTGTCACGAGACATAATCATATACTTAGTCTTTTCGGGATTTACTTCCTACCCTATCGCTTTACTTGCTTCAAGTAGAATTTCCGTGTTTTCCCTAATCGTTTGTGGATTTTCTCCTAACATATTCACGTCATCCGCATAGACAAGAAACTGATGTAACCCGTTCAATTCCAAACCCTCTGTGTTATCCTGAACTTTCCTAATGGCATATTAAAGAGCAAAGTTAAAAAGTAGAGTTGACAATGCATCTCCCTGCTTCAGTCCGCAGTGAATTGAAAAAGCTACCCTGTAAAATTTAAGATTAGTGAATTAGCATGTTTTTTGCGTGGATCCTTCAAATTTAAAAGTAACGGATAGAGACTGGACAGTCATAGCCTTCCGAAAGCAGTACTGGAAGTATCAGCCTAAAAGTAGTTTAGGAAGGTGAAGAATGTTGGACCGGAGTAGGCCGCGTGGTCTAAGTCAAGATGGCGGCGGTGGTTTACCGATACCCGATCGTAACTAGAATTTAATAATGTGAGGAACTCTAATGTAGCCCCATGGAGAGAGTTGAGTGGGATGACGGATAACTCACCTTCAATAATACGAAATTAGCGATCTTCCTTATTTGTCTTCCATGAACATCACGCCTCAGCTTACGTTTGTCTTGAAGTTTCCATAGAAACAGGCGGCATTGTGAGATATTTATTATTACGAATGATAGATATGGAAACATTAGTCATTCTTTACACACACGACACAAATCCGTGTAGTTTGACTTACTTTTAGTTTGTTACAGTTCGAAGTGACAGTTTTGATAAAGTGAAAAATAGCTAGTTCTTATATCAGCATTGCTTTGTTAGAAACTTACCACTGTTTTGCCTTTGTAAATTGATTTTAAATGTCATCACACCTAACAAATTATAGACCTTAATTTCGGAGGATTTTCTTCGTGAATTTGTTGTGTCGTGCAGAATAAACTGACAAATATGACTGATAGCTTAATTATGGAATATTCATTCGTGGCAAACAATTGATTGGTATAAATTCATGAATCAGTTTAATTCACAATTTTATTACAATTCGCTGAAAATTGTTTATGTTGTGGTAAGTAACAATAAAAAAGAATTAATTTTATGTTAAATAAAAGAGTATGTATGTATTTATTTACACTGCAAGTGGGCAAGCACCCGGTGGCAGTGGTATATACAATATTAACAATACACAGTTAAAATGATAAGCTATACACAATAAAATTTACAATACATAATACAATTTAAAACACATATACAATTTTATACACAATACAATAAGAATACACAATACACTTTAACACAATAATAATAAAACATAAAATAAAACACCTAATTTTACAACACAACCTACATAATTATGTATAGGTCCTACATAAGTTTCAATAGTCTTTCACTTTACTCTCATCTCATTCCCTGTAGTGGCATTATGACGCATTTCACTGAAACTTTAGCACACATTTCACTGACACTCTGTAACACATTTCACTGACACTATAGAACACATTTCATTGACGCTATAAATTATCACTGATCGGAACTGTTCACTGCACTGTAAACCATAACTTCACTGACTCACCTCGCTTCACTGATACAACAGTTCAAATAAGTCAAATAATTGCATTCTTATGCATACTTATAAACAGAACTACATTTAAACTAAACATTTCTAGTCTAAGGCCCTCTTACACGCTATTTTTAAATAATTTACAATTCAAACCAAGGAAGTAAACTCGTCAGGCTAGATAAATACATGTCACCTTAAAAAATTGAATGTTGAATGTCACCTTAATTTTAATTTGCACTTTATACACAACTCTTTAAATTATTCTTGAATCTCCTTAAGGAAGGACAGCCCTCAAAGACCGCTGCAGGTAGGTCATTCCAATCATTTATAGTTCTATTTAAAAATGAGAATTTACCTACATCCGTTTTCTGTTTCCTACATTTGATTTTAAAATCATGATCGTTCCTACCATAGTACGTTGGCTTTTCTAACCGAGCCGTTATGTCTACCCATACTTTCTGACCTAGATGTGCTCTATACAATGATGTTATTCTAATTTTCCTACGTCTGTTTTCCAAAGTTTCCCATTTAAGTTCTTTTATCGTATCGTTCCCATCTTCTCTTTTACCTTTAACAAATTTAGCTGCCCTATACTGGATTCTTTCTAAGGAATTTATCTGATATATTCTATAGGGATCCCAACACGTAGTTCCGTATTCCATTAACGGTCGCACTAATGTTAGATATGCTATGTCCCTCGATTTGGGGCTAGCCTTTCTCAAGATTCTCATAATAAAGTGAAGTGCCCTCCATGCTTTGCCTGTAACATTATCAATATGCTCTCCCCAAGAAAGTTTGGAGTTTAAATACACTCCTAGGTATTTACAACATTGTTCTTGCGGAATTATAACACCACTGAATTCGTAATTAAGACTAGTCTCCTCTCGGGTTTTACAAAATGTTATAGATTTACTTTTAGAACCATTTATTTTCATCCTATGCTTTAACGCCCAGTTGTAAATGTTATTCAAGTCTGTTTGAATAGACTCTACATCTGAATTATTTCTAATCTTTCTATAGATAATGCAGTCGCCTGCAAATAGCCTCACATTTGATGTAATATTCTGGCATAGGTCATTTACGTATATTATAAAGAGTAATGGACCCAGAACGCTGCCCTGTGGCACCCCTGAACTTATATTTCCAATTTCCGATATTTCATGACCTACTCTAACTCTCTGGGTTCTACCTTTTAAGAATTCTTGGATCCATAGCACCACTCTTTTATCTATTCCTAGCCTACTTAACTTATCTATTAATATGTCATGTGGCACCAAATCAAATGCTTTCGAGAAATCAATCACAACTGCATCGATTCTTCCGCCTCTATCTACCTCTTCAGCTAGATCCTGAACCAGCGACGTAATTTGACTATCACATGAGAAGCCTTCCCTAAAACCATGCTGGCGGTTGTAAAACCAGTCTTTCGCATTTAGAACATGACGAATATAATCCGATATCAAATGCTCCGTGACTTTACATACGACAGATGTAAGGCTAATCGGTCTGTAGTTTCCGACATCTAATTTATTTCCACCTTTATGTATGGGTACCACTATAGCTGATTTCCAGTCACATGGAATAGCTGCATTGTTTATGGAAACATGAAATATACGCATTAAGTATGGAATTATGGCCTCGGAACCTAATTTAAGAATCTCTGTAGCAATACTATCTGGTCCTCGAGACTTCCGATTTTTTAATTTCGTTATTCTCTCTCTAACCCCTTTGGAAGTTATTTTGAAAGTCGAATTTGGTTCACATTCACGGTCTGTGACACAACCACTCCTATCAGCGGGATTATTATTATTATTATTATTATTATTATTATTATTATTATTATTATTATTATTATTATTATTATTATTGAAAACCGAAATGAAATAGGAAACCGAAATGAAATAGTAATATATGATAAAATATAATTAACAATAATGGATAACAATATACATGAATTATAAATGAAATAACAAATAAATATGAAATAAGCGAATGAAAATATCACAAGTTAATCTGAACAAGAACCAAAGCGATATCTGAATCATGAAAGTTTAACTAGACTGGGCAAACATACTTATAAGTCATAATACAATCTAATATGGCCATCTCTCAATAATCAATAACTGACCTATTAATCATCTAGTCATTAAAACACTCTCTGAATATATATATATATATATATATATATATATATATATATATATATGTATATATATGTATATATATATCCAACTAGATATAAAGCTCAACACAAACGCCCAGTCAGTACACTAACTCAATACATGGCCCATTCAATTACAGATACCATACAATCTGACTAACCAAACTCAACGTACACATAAACTCAATATAACACAAAGACTTTACCCAGTACGAAGCGTCACATGACTGATCACTATATAAATGACCAATATGTCTTACATAAACTATGCAGATTGGACAAACAACAATCTCTGTACTTTACAACAAACAATGCCCAAGAGAGAGAGAGAGATATATATATAGGTATATGATAAGTAACCGACGATAATTTCAAATCCCAATGATCGTTTGAATAGCAACGGAAAGTCAATGCACTCGATTCCTGAACAGCGGCGTGGGAACCAATAATCAAAATGGAGTAGGGAAGATACTAGAAAAATAAAATGAGGCCCATACTATTCTAGTTCATTACAGAGTCAAATAGGACGTAACCCAAAGATCGTAATCGCTACGCTATCACACAAACCGTCTTGGAACATCAAAACCTCACATGTCAAATCATATTTCATCACGTAATCCCCTATCATCAAACCTCACATATCAACTTATACTTCGTCACGTAATCGCAATAACTTGACCCAAGACGTATCACCAGCGAGCGATTTTTCAAAATACCATCGAGCACAATCTCTCAAACACATACAACCAAAAATAAGAATATCACAACCCAAATTTACCTACTCCACTGATTACAAATCTGACACAAGTTGTAAGCAGGCTAAATCACAAGATATACATCTGAAACAAGGTTCCATATAATCCGTAAATACTCAAAAGAAATATAATGACACCCTATTCTCGAACAGTCTATCACGATAAACTTAAGTTACCAAAATAAAATACAGTTCGAGCTCCACTTCGCGAGTGCACGTCAATTGCCTGAATGAAACTATCGATGCGGGCTGCAACTCCCAAGTAATGTTACCCATACGGCTTCCAACTCCTAAGTGATGTTATCTCTACCAACTTCAACTGCTGAGTGATGTTATCTCTACGGCGTCCGAGTCCTGAGTGATGTAACATATGACTGCACGTAACCAAGTAAACTCGCTTTCCCCCCTCTCCTCGTGAGACGTAATCAACCGGCCCATAGGATAATTTGGGTAAGAAAATGAAAGGATTCATAGTGCTATCTATAATATGACGTCTGAGAGCGCTCTGACGGACGAAGTGACGTACTAGGTGAACAGCTACGATGTCGGGCACGGCTAAAAAATCATAAGATCTTTTACACTGTACTCCGAATAATGACAATTTATATTTACCTGTTTAATAAATCCGCTTTTAAAAATTTATGTAATTAACACATCACTCTGTATGAAAAGGCATTACAGTAATAAGTATAATATTTTTATTTCCAGGTATTATCACCTAACCGACAATTCATTCTTTACGTATTTACTTAATTTAAAACTTTTTTTTATCGCTCATTGTAATATTTTCCCTAAATCTTAACAGGTTTTGTATAAATTAATTTGCTTACACCTCAAAATACAATTCATTGACTTATTCTGAGATAATTGTCTTCAAGGAATTTATTTATTTATTTATTCTCTGGGTACATCGGTAGGGTTTTGTTACTATTGTTAAGTTTCTGTTTCTATTGTCGTGTGTTATAGATGGCTTGCGTTCTTGTAAATAAATTTAAATTATAATTAATGTTTATGATATTGTTGATTGAGGCGGTGATGTATAATGGTATGTAAATTTCCAATCTAGCAAGTGCCTTTGCGACTGAGAGAAACCATGCAGAACCTAGTCAGATTGGTAGGCCACAGGGTTTGAACCTAGGACCTCCGGAATAAGATTCTCAAACGTTACCGTCTGAGCCAACTCACTCGGTTACGTCGATTAAATTTAAATTGTTTTTATCTACTTTTTCCTTAAAATTAACTGTTCTAAAATATCAGCTAATTTTTACTCTTGTATTAAAGAAAGTATGATTTCAATAATATTTAGGTTAACAAATGGGCTCCAAAGTTATTAATTCTAAGATTAGAGTTATTTTATTGGAACAAAGTGTAGCCTAATATCAAGGTACAACAGAGAAATTTTAAATAGGTTATTAAAAGTAGAATAATAAAAAGAATCTTTACAGTACATGTCGTTGACGGTTTGCCATCAGAAAATGATGAATTAGTAAGTTACAATTTAAAAGAAAATAGAGATGAAAAACTAAATAAAAATATATTACAGGAATTTAAAATTCAAAAGGATAGCATAGATGACGAAGGTAAAACTTCAGATTACACAAGCAGTTGAGATTGAGTACCGAGTACTTAACTTTCGAATATTCCTAGAGTTGCGGCCATGTAGGTTACTAGTCCAGTAGTTTTCGCAGAATACACAAATTAGCAATTCTACGGTACAAATGGTTTTAAATTTGGTAGTATTGGTTAGAAAAGGAACTTTAATGCATATATAGGAATGAAAATTATTTAATTACGGGTTAAAGAATCATACAAGAGCCATCGAAATCCTTTTGTATGATATTTTAAAGAAATGTAAGCTGATTATTAGTAATAATTAGTGAAAAGGACAGTTTGGGCATATTTGTAAGATATCAAATACTAATAAATATTTAGCTGAAAGTTCCAGATATGTGAAAAGAATTTGTGTTGTTTTTCACAGATATATTTCTATTAATTTATTATTGTTCCCTTATTATCTATATATTTAATTTGAATTGTGGTAGAAAATTTTATGAAAACTGTATATCCTGTGTGGTTGTCTGACATCTCAATCGAAAGCTAATAATATTAATATTGCGGGAAAATTTAAATGGTTGGTAGCGAAGTTCATAAAAATCTTTACATTAAAAAATGAAAATAAAGAATACGTGCATCCATCGCAGCAAAGCGTATACTGTAGGACATCTTGCAGTTAACTTCGTAGTGTTGTGCAGAGGGCCGTGGTTCACGTACTGGCTTTAAATGTACTTTATCTTCATTTGAGTTATTAATACAGCTGTGTTAGGTATTTTCAAGGTAATGAATAGTATCATTGATGTCGGGTTTTGTGTATACCAGCGGTTCCTAACCTTTTTCTACTCGCGAACCCCTCCCACAACGATCTGAGTTGGGTGAACCATTGAATTTTAAATATACATACAGTAGACATGCTTAAAATTTAATTCCAAACAAAAGAATTATACAGAGAGACAACTGACAATCAGTTAAAATCCTTAGATTCAAAGAATGGCAGTCTATGGGGCAAAACAAGAAAAATTACTAAAGAAACTGAAAAGATTCCACCACTAAATATGACAATCAATTGTTCACAAGCCCGAATGATAAAACTGAGATATTTTCCAAAATTTCAGAAAGCCAGTTTAAACCTAATGACAACGAAGATAATAATATAACTTTAAAAGTGAATAACACTTTAAACCAGCCTCTACAACTGTCTCCAATTTGTAAACTATTCACTCCAGCTGAAGTCAGAAACACGATTAATAGATTAACCGCGAAAAAAGCCCCTGGGCATTTCTATATAACACAACCTCTCCTCTTGCAACTGCCTAGAAGAACTATAATACTATTAACACAGATATACAATGCAATGATACGCTTATCATATTTTCCTTCAACATGGAAGCACGCTAATATTGTGATGATTCCTAAACCGAATAAAATTCGTACTGATCCATTTAACTACAGACCTATAAGTCTTCTGACCGTCTTTTATTACCTAGACTATTAACGCATCTAGAATCAATGTTACTAAACACTCAGTTTGGATTCAGAAAAATTCATCCCTGTCCGCAACAATTACATAGGATTATTGACATATTCTTGGCACCTATGAAAAGAAACAAATCTGTTTAGGCCTATTCCTTGATACAGAAAAGGCGTTCGATAAAGTGTGGCACAATGGCATCTTATTCAAACTAAAAAACCATCTTCTTGACACATATTACCGTTTAATTAAATCATTTCTTAGAAGACGAACTTATTCAGTAATTTATGAAGGTGTACAGTCTCAGTTTAGATATATTTCTACGGGTGTACCTAAGGGAGCAATCTAGCCCCTTTACGCTATTTAATTTACACTAGTTTTATTCTAATTCTTATTTATTCACAATTTACATTTGAAAATATACATATGAACTGATACCCGAAATGAGCATATGCTCGTGCTCGGCTACAGTTCAGTAGTCTACATAAATTTTACAGAGATCAATAATAATTTTGATAATAGAAATAATAATAATATTAATAATAATAATAATAATAATAATAATAATAATAATAATAATAGAATATCCGTGACGGAGATGATACAAAGATAGTAATACAAATTAATTCAATAATAATAATAATAATAATAATAATAATAATAATAATAATAAAATAATAAGAGTAATAAAACAAAAATATTTACAATAATAAAATAAATACTAAGACATAAAATAAAATATAAAACCACTTCGCGAGAGTTAACACAATTTAAATAAGCATGTAATAGCCAGGGAAAAAATGGCGAACTCGAAAATCAACAGTAAAGTTCGTTGTAACGCAGACAACAGCAACCGCCGTATTGAAATTGTGCTATGCATTATTGGTAGTAGGGGGGAGCCGAAGGTCTACGTAACTGCCGTTCTCTTCGAATCTTCTCATGTAATCATGGGAAGTTAATCCTGAAAAACAAAATGTCTACGAATCAAACTGTTCATTATTACCAGGATAAATACAAATAATACTGAAATATATTAATCAAGTTTCAGTTATAGATCTCCCCTCTTGTTCAAGAGGTATCATATCAAAATATTTTATGAATGGCGGGGAAAACATACATTTCAAGAACTCTCTAGTGACAGAGATAGTGACAAGTACAATCAAGTGTAAGAAATCATTTATTGGAGATATTCACTGTTATTAATTAAGAAAGTGATCAATTTATATTTATTACAATGTTTTATCTTATAGGCTACATGCATCAGATAAATACAATGAATATTAGTAACATATAATGCTAGTAACACTTAAAATAATAATAAAATTTAACAAATATCATACAAATATTTTCACGTTATTTTTAAACTTATGAAAGTGTAAATTGCTTAAGTCTGGATTATTTTTCAATACTGAATTGTATAGTCTTGGTCCATAATTCCTACTGTGTCTTAATCCAGCTGTAATGTGGCATTTAGGTTCTGCCAAAAGAGTTGGGACATTTCCTCTGGTGTTATGTATATCTTTTTCAATTATAAAATTCATTCGATTTTTGTGAAAATAAATTGTACTGTATGTTTATATATTTGCTCAATTTTTAGTAGCCTACTTGGAATTCAGAATAAATAAATTGTGTCGGATAATTAAGTTGTTTATGCAGATAAGTTTTGAGGATACGTTTTTGTAGTAATATTAATGGAGTTAGGATACTCTCTGTCATTCCACCCTATCCTATTATTCCGTATTGAATGACTGATTGAAACAAGGCGAGATAAACAACACGAAGAACATAGGCTAGATGGGCATATATGCACGAAGGGTTACAAAGTTGTGATTTGTTTTCCGTAACCTATTGCATAAATATGTTAATGTTTATTCCATCTTAAATGTTCATCAATGACAACACTTAAATATTTTACTTGCGTGGATTCATGATTTACTAACACCTAAATCAATTTCTCTAACTATAGCTCATTTCGCTGATGAAAATGCTGTCCTTAGCAAAGGAGATACTGGTGAACAAGTGACAACCAATCTACAAAACTTTCCACAAGAAATTGAAATATGGAACAAAAAATGGAGAACAGTCATGAACACAAATAAGTCATCAACAGTAACATTCACATACCTCAAAATGAAAAAGCACATCCATTATACCTCAACTGTTCACCAGTACCACAGCATGAAGAAGTACGATATCGTGGACTCAGCCTAGACAGTCGCTTGACCTGGAATAAACACCTCACTTACACCCTCCAGAGACTAAGATACAGACTTCATTGAGTGAAAACAATACTTTCCAGCTCTTGCCTTTCCCTTTCCAATAAAAGGTTAATATATGTAAGCTTCTCAAACCTATTTGGCTCTTCGGATGTTCATTATGGAGATCGGCTTCCATAAGCCAAACCAAGCGTATTGAAACATTCCAAAATCGGGCACTAAGGATAATTACTAGAACACCATGGTACATAAGAAATTAAACACTTCATTCAGATCTAGATCTAGCCAAAATAGAGACTGTACTTCATTCTTCCTACACACGGTTATATGCAACATTGTCCACACATTCTAACAGCTTAATCTACCAGATTCCTCGGAGCCTGCCCCCTGCACGACCTGATCGTAGCCTCAAGAGGAAAAGACACACTGTTTTTTTTATGCTTTGAGGAATGTTAATGGATGTCACCATCTCCACAAGTCTCATATTGTTGAAATATTAATTATTTAAGCACAATTGATAGTACCAATGTACAAAAACTGTCAAATAAAAAAAAAGGTTTAATAATCTTAAATTAACTTAACTCTTACCGGGTAAAACCTATAGTTACTCTAGTTATGGCTTAAAAGTTACACAACTTGTAGGCCTAGTTGCAATAATAAATACAATTTTCATTGTAATTACTCACCTCTTCCTTGGAATTCAGTGAGAAGGCTGCGCCTGCTTTTCATGGCACAGAGCTTTGAAGTCAGGAACCACAGAAGTTAAATAAAGTCTCAAATCACTTTCAGCACAGAGTCTGTTTCTGTATTTATTTTTTAAATAGTCATGTGAAGAAAAGCACATTGCGCACATATATGTGGATGAAAAGGGTAATAAAACCGTTATGGCTTTATTCGCTAACACTGGGAACTCCTTTAAACTCAACCAAAAACCAATTAATGGCAAAGATTTATAACTTTTCTGTAACTGAAAATCAGTGGAAATTTCAAGAAGCTGCTCTTTTTCATTTACGCTTAATGTGGATTCTGAAATTGTTGACTCTTCGAAGGGAATGCGAATCCAATTGTTATTATTGGACATAGCAGAGATATATTCTCTGAAGGTTTTTCCAAGTTCCTTCAAATGTTCTTTAACCATGATCTTCACATTTTCGTCCTAAGAAAGATGATTTTCCACCAGGAAGTCGTGAAGGGTATCAAAGCACTCGGTTTGATTGCTATTGAAACACATTTTCCAAAAATTAAGTTTTTTAATGAATGGTTCGATACGGTCTTGCACAATATAAACGTTTATATTTGACACCTGGAGAGATAAGTTTAAACTGTTAATTTTTTAGAAAATGTCTGCTAAATAAGCTGAAGTCTGGAGCCAGATTTCGTCTTCCATGAACTTTGCTCGATGAAAGGCATGGCTGGTGAGAAAAACGTAAACTTCGTCTGTAAGCTCATACAGTCTGGAAATAGTTCTATCTCGAGATAGTCATCTAACTTCAGTGTGAGAGAATAAACACTTGTAAATGCTTCCCATTTCCTCACAAAGCACTGCAAAGATGCGGGAATTTGTAGGGCGAGCCTTAATAAAATTAATTATTTTCACTGCATCGTCCAGCACACATTTCAATCCATCGGGCATGCGTTTAGAAACAAGAGTCTGTCTATGAATGCAACAATGTGTCCAAAAAGTGTTCGGCGCTACCGATTTCTCTTTGGCAACAAACCCAGCATAACACCCTGTGATAGATTTTTCACTATCTAACATATATCTACACATCGAGTCCAGTCTATTGAATTTTCGCGAATGTACTCGTCGGTTAACTTAAATATATCTCCTCCTGTAGTTCTCTCTTTTAAGGATTTGGGGAATAGTAGCTCCTATTCTACAGACTCCCCATTAATAAGACGGACGAAAAGTAACAAATTGCCTAAATTGGCAACATCTGTTGATTCGTCAAGTTGAATCGCAAAAGAAGGACTTGCACGAACTCTTTTAAAAATTTCATTTTCGACATAATTTTCCAACTCTATAATCCGGCAGTTGATCGTATTGTCGGACAATGGTACCATGTTGACATTTTTGTGAAATATTCTCCAAGCATTCACTGTACATCATCTACTATAAATGGCCACACTAAATCTTCAGCTATTGAATGAGGTTTTGCAGTTTTAGCAATTCTGTAGCTAAGGTGATAGGATGCTTCAAGACCATTCTAATTGTCACTGTTTGCAGCGGATACAAAAGTAGTTAAATCATTTCTCAACTCGTTAGCTTTTTGTGTAAAAAAATCACCAGATTTGTTTACGTGGATGAGGTGTTTAGTTTTTAAATGGCGTTTAAGTAGAGAAGGTTTCAGACTACTGTTAGTAAGAATGTCGCTCAAACAACACACTGTGGTCTTGGACAGTCCTTGTCACCTATATATGAAAATCCAAACTTAATGTAATTATCATCGTAATTTCTTTTCTTTACACACGGTTCACTTTTGTCGGATTGGCACACATCACTAGAAGCTGAATGACCTGTTGACACAACACTAATTTGTGACTTTGTTAAACTCTGCTTCCCTTTCAAACTTCCATTTTTCAACCAGTTATCCATATTAATGTTAACGGAAACGATTCTGATACACAACTGACAACTCACTGCATTTGCCACAAGAAAAGAAGAAGTAGGCTATTGTTGAAAATACAAAATTAAACATAAGATTGTTGAAATTCCACATTAACATCTAAATTCAAAGGCCTGACCGCCATTTAACCGTTCCTTAGTCGGGTCGCTGTACTGTTGTTAGTATTGTTAGAACACAAAGAAGCTGGCAGACTAAATTTCCATTGTAGCGAAATCAAATGCATTCCTAACGTTGTTACATAACTGCAAATCAGATATTCACGGTAAATATTAATTTATTGTGGGAATAATATAAATTCCCGATGTTACACATATGTAACAAGGAGCATTATAGGGTTAATTTAATTTTAAAATAATAATAATAATAATAATAATAATAATAATAATAAATGAAGGAAACAATAATAGGTCTAACCTTGAAACCCGCCATTACGGAAAAGTTTGGCGAACACCTTGAGATATATTTTGAGAACCCCAGGATGGGAAACGATGGTGTATAGGAAAGGCTATGGTTCAAGTAATGAAATTTCAAACAATAAAATATCGAGTTTCCTTAAAACAATAAAAAATGCAGTTATCGAAGCCTTATGTAAATACGAAATACTGACGTCAGAATATGCTTTTCGAGATGTCGATAATAATGGTTTGTTCATCTTTCAACTGTCGCTGAAAAAGTGATAGTGTTGATACATTCTCAATTTAGTTATTTTTAGTTCATTATTATGAGTGTATTTGCTCGACCAAGAAAACGTGGAAGAACTTTTACAAATGTAAATGCATAAACGACTAGGCCTATATAGAAATAATGTTGTTTGTAGCAACGCTTCAAGAAATGAAATTATGCATCAAGACATTATTACATATTACGATGTTGGTCCAATGAACGAAAAATGTAATCTTTGTCAACACTTCCATTTTAAGGGAGATAGCATTATAGTTCATGCTGCCATAATGGTCTAATTTCCTTTCCTGGACTGAGTATAAATAATGAACTCAAAGAACACATGTGAAATGACAAAAATTGAATTAACAACATTAGGGAATAAAACAGTGCAATGGCATTTGCATCATTTTCTACAAATAAAATTCACATTCCAACACTATGACCATACTGTTTTAAAATCCAAGGGAAAATTCATAGATACATAGTTGTAAGAGAAATGCTTGACAATCTGTTGAAACTAGAAATCTAACAGAGGCAGCTAGAGGTCAGATAATTTTTCTACACAGAATTAATTTAATAACAACTGAGACTAAACTTCCCTTCTCATTTAAACGGAAACAAATTCCTCTACGTCTTACTTTTGCAATGACTACGAATAAAGCACAAGGACAAATATTTGATAAATTAGGAATTTATTTATCTAGATGCGTCTTCAGTCATGGACAGTTATATGTTGTCTTGTTGAGGTCATGAAATTGCTGCTAGTACGCCCTCATTGCATAGAAAGAGGACTGAATCTATTTAAACACCTGCGACATTGAAATGGAAACTTTAATTTCAACAAGTTGTATTGCACAAACAAGCGAAGAACAAGTGCAAGAGCGATCTGTTTACAAGTTTAACCGCCGATATGTCGAAAGAAGAAAAAATAGCAGAAAAATTTGATGGGAGAAATGAGTTTCTGAAAACGTAAGTTGGAAATGTTAGAAAGTTAATAATGTATCGGTGCCAATTTAAATGTCTGTAGAATGAATTATTAATATGCTTACATTAATACAAAAAAATTAATAAAAATGGTAATGGCTTGATGAGAATTATTACTTTAAATTATTTTCATTTGCTGGTATATCATATTATTAAACCAAATGAAACTTTATAAAGTGTTTTTGTTCCATATATTTCAAATTTTAGCGCATACTTTAACAGTATTTCGTGTATACAGTTGCAAGCATATTTTAAAATTATTTAGTGTATAATCATCTATGCGGATGACGTAAATATCTTAGGAGAAAATCCACAAACGATTAGGGAAAACGCGAAAATTGTACTTGAAACAAGTAAAGCGATAGGGTTAGAAGTAAATCCCGAAAAGACTAAGTATATGATTATGTCTCGTGACGAGAATATTGTAAAAATGGAACTATAAAAATTGGAGATTTGCCCTTCGAAGTGGTGGAAAAATTCAAATATCTTGGAGCAACAGTAAAAAATATAAACGGGACTCGGGAGGATATTAAACGCAGAATAAATATGCGAAATGTCTGTTATTATTCGGTTGAGAAGCTTTTGTCATCCAGTCTGCAGTCAAAAAATCTGAAAGATTTATTCAGTTATATTACCGGTTGTTCTGTATGGCTGTCAAACTTGGACTCTCACTTTGAGAGAGGAACAGAGATTAAGGGTATTTGAGAATAAGATTCTTAGGAAAATATCTGGGTATAAGAGGGATGAAGTTACAGGAGAATGGAGAAAGTTACACAACGCAGAGCTGCACGCATTGTATTCTTCACCTGACATAATTAGGAACATTAAATCCAGACGCTAGAGATGGGCAGGGCATGTAGCACGTATGGGCGAATCCTGAAATGCATATTGAGTGTTAGTTGGGAGGCCGGAGGGAAAAAGACCTTTGGGGAGGCCGAGGCGTAGATGGGAAGATAATATTAAAATGGATTTGAGGGAGGTGGGATATGATGGTAGAGACTGGATTAATCTTGCTCAGGATAGGGACCTATGGTTGGCTTATTTTTTTTATCAACATCTCAGGTTATTTAGCGTCTGAATGAGATGAAGGTGATAATGCCGGTGAAATGAGTCCGGGGTCCAGCACCGAAAGTTACCCAGCATTTGCTCATATTGGGTTGAGGGAAAACACCGGAAAAAACCTCAACCAGATAACTTGTCCCGACCGGGAATCGAACCCGGACCACCTGGTTTCGCGGCTAGACGCGCTAACCGTTACTCCACTGGTGTGGACTGGCGGGCTTATGTGAGGGCGGCAATGAACCTCCGGGTTTCTTAAAAGCCAGTACGCAAGTAAGTAGTATAAAGTTCCGTGGTCTAGTCATTCATAATTATTTCGTCTTTGTACCAAAACTCTGATGTGAAAATATTTCCTACAGATTTCTAACGCATTATTTCTTTGTTATGGACTATGTTTTTCCAGTCTTTTGATTGTATTTGTGTTTCTGATTCGTAATTACTTGTGCAAGTTTTGCCAACAGCTAAAATATTGTGCAATAAAAAATACTCTCCAAACGGCATGAAGCCAGTTGGAAATTATCAATCTCAGTTCTTTCTGTTCAGAGTTGCGAACAAAATTTGTCGATCTTTACATTCATGGCATGTACGATATCGTTGTTTTCTGGAGTAGTCACAGAAACACGTGTTCCCACACGGTATGATATCCGTTTTTCTCTCATAATCAGCATGCCAATTATTTATTATACTGGCGATTTATGAAGGATAATCATCTCTCAATGTATCCCGCATATGCCCATTAATGCATTTGGTTTCTTTTGTAAAGATTTTGTAATCATTGTGCAGTGAAAATAATATTGGTACTGTACGTTTATTCTTTGACAGCTCATCATCTCAAGATAAGAATTACTGTAACCTATTTATGTTCTGTACAATTGCACATCACTTTGGTTTAAGAGTGGAATGATTCTTCTCGATAAAATGGTACTCGCACATGCCCGCAGATATGACTTCTGGATTGATCAAGAAAAAATACAGAGAAAAGCAACTGTCTAAACTGTTGATATTGAGGAGGTAAATTGACAGGAAATGACACTAGTACTAGTCTAATATTTTAAAAATGCAAAATAAGTGGATCTAAAGAATAACTGTATATTGCATCCTTTTATTGCAGGAGCATCTTTTTGTGTACACTAGCAGTTAAAAAGGGAGTAGAAATTTCAGAATAGTTTACCCACATAAGTTCCATGTCAAAATCATATTCATCAAGCTAAGAAAAAGGATGTAATTCACTTTATAAAAGGAATGGGATATATATATATATATATATTAAATTCTAGAAAAATTCGCTCCGGCTCTGGGAATCGAATCCCAGTTCGATTCCCGGTGTCGGAACGAATTTTTCTCAATTTATATATATATATATATATATATATATATATATATATATATATATATATATACATGTGGCTACTTATAGTCATTGTATTTAATGAAGACGTCGAGAACTCATATACTAATATATATGTAAATGGGATATATGCCTACTTTGCAACTTATTATAGTGAAGCAGTAAATGAAAGATCAGTTGAAACAAATAATGACGTAAATTCATCAGAATGTTAGAACAGAGAAGTAAACATAACTTGAGAATGCTGAAAGCCTAAAATAATAATGTTTGTCTGCATTATAATTCATAATATAACTTGTAAATTTTAATAATCCAAACCCAAATGTCCATCACTTTTATGTTAAAAAGTACCACCTCCATTTTTAAATACGCAATAAAATCTGAACAGCACAATCAATAACAGAAATATACTCTGTAAAATCAACCCAATTAACGATCTTAACATATTGAGTCTACTTAAAGTCAGGTCTAAAAGGGTATACTGTCTCAAACTACTATTTTCGTTTCCTATAAAACTGTACTTTTTGTGGTTGGAACCGGCTGGATATGAGCCTCTCAGTTCAGCACAAGCTGTAGTAAACTTCTCATGTGATAATAAATAACCTAACATGCTTGAACAACGTAACGAGAGTGTATATCGATGAAATCTCTAAGTAATGTCCACGACATTTTCTCCAGGTATACTAAATGCATTATCTATTCAATAATATATTCATCAGTCTAGCAGTTGTAACTTTAGCAAAGAAGACTGTTGACACATATATACATTTCTTAGCCACATTTAAAAATTTTGGAATTGTACCTTCAGCATTTATTATACATTTTGAAATTACAACCAAAGCAGCAATTAATCAGTTTTCGCGCAATCAATAATTTTAGGACGCAGATTTTATTTGGAATCCTGCTTCCGAAAAATACAATTTGGTCTTCCATAAGTTTATATGAAAGGTGAATTTGAAGTATAAAAATAGTTAGTGTATACATGGTCTTCCCCTTTTTCTCCAAAAGATGTGCTGACTGTTTCATTTATGAAATCATGGTAGTGAAGGCATTATACCATAAACTGAATTAATTTTGTGATTATGTATTCACCACGTACACTTGCTCAAAACATGAATGGAACGACTCTTGGTTGTGGAAAGTTTAAGTTGTATTATAGCGCAATTCACACGATAGAGACATAGACACGCAGGAAGTCGTCTGTCCGAGCGCGCGTATTTTCGTCCATAATCTTATACCTTTTATGAAAGTATGGTAGGTACCATGTGGCACAAAAGTCAATTATCAAAGGGGAAAAATAATATTTTTTTGAAAAGACGAATGTAGACCAATAGAAAGGCAGCAAGGACCACTGTAATATCCACTGCAGAGACAGGACAAAGACCATGATAATGATCACAACAAGGACCACGACATGGATAATTAATTATTAATTCTTTTCATTATATGAAATTTTCAAGCTATTAAAATGGATACATTAACAGTGATTCACATATAGATGTTTTCCCTGTTCTCAAAATGAAACTTCTGCATATGATATAATTAAATTGTTTGAAATCACAAAGTATACCTATATCTCATAAAAATAGTTTAATTTTAAGATTAAACTATAAGCACACATATTATAAAACCATAAGCGGAGAATAAAAGTAGAATTTTGTTTGTCTGTAACTGATTGCAGTGGACTTTGTGGTGTACGTCGTAGGACTACAATGCTGCTCGAAATCAATCGGATTCGACATTATAGCAATCTGAGGTCGGCAATGAAGATATTTTGCAACGATATCGTAAGAAGGGCAATGATTAATGAGTTGCTATGCCGCATCATCATATTTTGTTACAAAGGAAAGTGGAGCCCACAACAATAACGCTGCATGAATTTCACGCCAAGCTATGATAAAGTGATCAGGAGTAATATAAATAAAATATGAGGCCTCAGATTACCCTGACCCCTCCTAGACCTCGAATGGGCTGCTCTTTTGTTCTAAACAAGCTTCCATAACAACGGTAGCACCAAATAATGGCGTTATAATTAGCACCGATATAGTATGTACGAGTACGTGGAATTGTTCCAATATAGTTTAAAAATTTCATTAAATGAATTTCAGTCCTTTATTGAATTTCTCTTTTTTATATTATAGTTACTCGTATTTGAAACAGAACGAGGTTCCATAAATACGCACGGACTGTTTAAATATATCATATAGGCCATAGGCCTACAGTTTCCCAAGAAAAGAATGAGACAATGGAATATTTCGTCTCAGATGTAAAATACTGCGCATGATCGGAGACAAGAGAACTGATACACACGATAACGACTATTTGAGTTACTTAAATTCAGGCTATTTGGTTTGTTGCAAGCATTGTTCCGAAATTCACTTCAAAAACTGCAAAAAGTGTAGTAATATGACGTAAATAATAGATAAATATATACATAAATCATGTAGATCAATCGAAATTTGAATCTTCATGACTATATCGACACTCCGCCCAGGAATAAAAACTTCCGTTTCGTCTAAATAGCTCAGTCACTAAGGGTGCTATGCATAGACATTTCGCTAGTCCGCGCTACGAGCGTGCTAAATTAGCCCCGGCTATCGACTGATTACTTGTATAGGATTCATATCATATCATATCATATCATATCGCTAACACTGGTTTATGAATACGCAACCCGTTAGTTCGCTGATCATCCACCGGACGCCCGCGCTAAGAATGTATATGAATATGGTCCTTAGTCTTCTGCGTATTGTTCAAGAGGGAGCGAGTTCGATTCTTAGTCTAGGGTAATTCCGGGTTAGATGGCCATAGTTTTTTAAATCACTTAGAACAGGGTAACCGATTGGAAAAGAAATACGAAACAAATCAAATACGTTCCTTCTAGGTTATATTTCTCCACTACAGTGCCTCAGGGCGCATAGAATTCACTGATGTAATAAAAAAAAATACGTTTGAAATATAATAGGCCACTGGCCATCTCACCCAACATATTATTTTTAAGTAAATTCATAACAATTTTTTGTAAAACAATTAGGTTATATGCACTGGACACATAAATATAGTGTCTAAGTGCATAATTATGATTGTTTGAAATTTTTCAACAACTTTATTTTTTTGTTTTTTTCCTCTTTTAGTGAATTTTCCTTAAAACAACACAGAAATAAATTGAAACGCTTATGAACACATTATAATAATAATCCGAGGCACGACAGCCCATGAAGGACCATGATCGACCAGCCGGCTGCTGGCCTCACTCCACATGTCGAAGCAGAGGTGGACGATCATCCAACCAAATGGCGGTATAGTGTGATTAGCCCGATGATCCCCCCAGCCGTTACAGCAGGCTTTCTTAACCGGATTTCGCTACCTATCGTAGTTTCCGAAGTGCATCACGATGCTGGGTGGGCACCGGTCCCATACACTGGTTCAAACTTCATGAGATAATTTCTTCCCCCATGAGGATTCGAACCAGCGCGAATTCCGTAACGCGAGTCCTAGGCAGGATGTCTTAGGCCACGACGCGGGACCTTATGAACATGTTAATGAAACAAAATCCTGAAAGATCAAAGTAACAGTATCTTTTCCAGTTGGTTTCCGGGATAGGAAGTGTTGTCTCACAAGCAAACATTCTGATGGGAGCAGATAAAAAAGTTATTTTTTTTCTTCCGCCATATTAATAATGTCAAAAGAAGTGCTTATACAAATTTTGGCCACTCGACCGTAATTACCAGGCCATCCAGAAAGTGACTTTCCCTGGGGCCGTTTACAGAAAAAACACAATTACATGGAAATATTTATTGAAACAGATACAGCAATTGTTGCGCTAATTGTCAACGTATCTCCCACTGGAATTGAGACATTTGCCATACAATGGGATCAATTTTTGTACCATTGTGTCGTAGAAGTCAGCTTCCTGGGATCGAAACCAGCGTTGGACAGCCGCCTGCACCTCTCTACCGATCCCATGACATGACAGATGTCTCATTCCGGTGTGGAATGTGTTGAAAAAAATAGCTCAACAATTGCTGTGTCTGTGCCAATAAATTTTTAAAATTAAATTGTGTTTTCTTTCTGTTAACGACCCCTGGCGAACTTTTTTTTACGGCCCTCGTAATTGCGGTCAAGTGGCCAAAATTTGTATAAGCACTTCTTTTGACGTTATTGACATGGTGAAAAAATATAACTTTTTTATCTGCTCCCATCAGAATGCTTGCTTGTCAGCCAGTCAGAGAATATTTACAAGTTCTTCAGCAAAAATGTAAGCGAGACTATAGACATCGGTCCCTGTAAGGGAAAATCCATGTTCCTGCATATTTAATATGGCGAACAAACCTACATCCATTGTCATTGCCTATGTGTCACTTGGTCCCATTGCACCCTTTGTAGAATTGTCTGTTTTAACTCTACTTTCCAGGGCTTTTATTGGAATATGAACTGTAATGAATGCTTGACGTACAGAAGTGCCATATTTAATGACTTCAAAAGCACGGTGTAAGTCATCTTCATTCCAAAGACGCGGTTGCTGCCGGGCTTTGCTTTATATTTTATCGGAATCTAGAAATAACGATACTTTTAACAAAATAATATTCCTCAATTGTAGGCCATCTATCCCGGAAAAAGGCTGACCGTCTCTCCTTTTTTACGGGAGAGATGGCCATACCGCGTAATAAAAACTGGCAACAGTGAAGAGAAGAAATACAGTTAAGATAGAATGTTTAAAGATGCCTTATCTCTTTAATAATGTTTCCAGCAAATTTCCTCACAAAATGCAGTATTTCTCTATTCTTATTTCAGAAGGTGAAAAATTATTGCTTGCTCACAGACTAACGAACGGCTACAAAACGCGGAAATAATAACCTTTCGTTTTCGCAGGTGCAACAATCACTTCGTTTAATTAACGTCTGGCGGCAAACCGATTTTCATTCGAAACAGATGATTAGAATAAAAATAAGAGCGGTTGGTCGTCTCACCAGCATGGCTATTTCCCCGGAATTACCCTATACTAAGGAAAATGATCACTGACAATACAAAATTACAAATTGTAATATTATGAACGTTACTGTAATGAATGTACAGTAATTTCACCATTTACATATTACACATATATACATTGTAAAGGCATGTATATTAAAAACTAACAATTACAGTGAAATTGAACAATGTAAAATGCTTTAACAATAAGCATTAAGAAATTAATTTTAAATTACTACATTCAAATATTAACCGTATCAGCCACCAAGACAAGATGGAGAGACAGACATTTATCCAACTTTTAGTCTCATCGCAGGCAGGTTCCCATTCATAATACTAACAAAGAATATTCTAGCCCGGGTCATTCAGAAAGACGTTCCCATCGGGAAAACATGCGAGTAAGAGTGCTGACTTCCCCTCCATGAGAAGTTTTTTTTATTTCATTTCATTTACTGTATTGTAAAGATCTCACATTAGTATTGAAGTCTCAAGATGTGGAATAAGTGACAATTTTTTAAGATTACAAATGTACAAATGTTTGTATCTTAAAGGCCATACATGAGGAGGCGAGATATGTCATATGAGCTGTGTGACAGGGGAAAGAATGAGATATCAGAAAAGAGTTGTTTCATGATGGTTAATATTATAGGAATCTACTGACACGAAAGCTCATCTATCTTCCCTCTCTATACCCATTGGTGATATAGCCACGACACATGATAAGGTCAAAGGACAGGTCTTGCCTCCTCTACTATAGTATAGCTCACCTCAAAATTAGTTACATGCCGCTCGGTAGAAAATATCCAGAGTAAATCTGTGATCGGTCAGGCTGCCGTACAGCATCTTAAGACCCCGCTTTGAGGATATTATCTACCTTGTGAAACAATAGTCACTTGCCAAAAGGGAAGAACATTAATATTTAAAATGAAAATTTGTAGGAACATGACAAAAAGAAGGTCAAGGACGAGGACGACGACAAGGATCACAACATGAGCTGCGACAAGCACCACAACAAAGATCACGATAAAAACCACGAAATTAAACACGATAATGAATAAGAATTTCATTTCGAATGTTCAGAAGTAATGATTGACACATTGAAATTGATAATTATTTGTATTTATAGATCTCCAAGTGGATCTTCAAATATTTTTTTAATTCAAGTCGAAAAGCTTCTCCAAATACTCACTAAATGGCCCAATTACACAGTATTCTGACTTTGATGACTAAATAGAGAAAACAACAGACTGTACGTGACCTATTAAATCGATTAACATAATTCAACTTCTATTCAGGAAATTACACTCCAACGAGAGGAAAAGCATGCCTCGATAACATTTTTATAAATAGTCAGCGGGAATCATATGCCATTCAGGTAAAAAATTTCCATATTCCGACCACTCCGCTTTTTTTATTGAAATTAAATATTTACTTGAGAAGCGGATATAACCAATCTCAAATTATTAAAAAGCATTTGTTTACCTATGAAAGGGTAATTAATTTTTGTTGTTATATAAATAATATTGATTGAGAATCAATCTTCAATGTTCAAGACCTTAAAGCAGCTCAAACCTTTAATACATTCTAAAATTTAATTTTAGAATATTTTAATTTATTATTCGAAGTCAAAAAAGTAAAACTAAATATTAGCAAAAAACATAAAAACAAATGGTAATCTGAAGAATTAAGATAGATGAAAATCCAATTACTAATGCTACATTACATTTATAAAAGACTGGTTTGCTCAAAGTTAAAAATAGATTATATGAAATTAAGAAACAATACAGAAATTAACTCAAGCGAAACTAGGTTATAATACAAAATTAATTGTCGACTCTGATAACAAATGTACAACTGCCTGGAATCTGATAAATAAAGAAAGGTCTAGCAACTCTCGAAATCAAATAAACAATCATAATATATCGCCGGAAGAATGTAATGAATTTTTCATTGACTAGGTGGACAAAATCAAATCCAAAATTCAATGCTCTCAGCTATACCCTATGGAAATACTAACCGGAAATGACAAAATCTCATGTACTTTTAAATGGAGAGAGGTTAACACTGAAGAGATATGGAACATAATAAAAACTTTGAAGAAATCGAATTCAAAAGACGTTTATGATTGTCAAATAATTTTTTTTTAAGTTCCAAATTCAATTTATATTCCTATTACAAATATGATCAATATTTGTCTAAAACAAGGTCTATTTCCAGATCAACTAAAAATTTCGAAAGTAATCGCAATTTGTAAGAAAGGCGATCGATCAAATCCAAATAGTTACAGACCAGTCTCTATCATTCCAGTGCAATTTAAGATATTTGACTATGTACTGTAATTTTCAATAAAATTTATGACTGCTTTGAAAAATTCAAATCTCTTTGGTACTAACCAATTTGGTTTTAGGAAAAAAAATCAACAAATGATGCAATTCAGCTTTTAATAACCGAAATTTTAAGACATTTTAAAAATAGGTCACAAGTTAGTTCTGCTTTTTATGATCTCTCCAAAGCGTTCGATTGCGTTGATCACAACCTAATTTTATCCACATTAGAATTTTATGATATTCGAGGCCTACACCAAATATTTTAGAACCTACAGTATCTTCATGGCAGAAGGAAATTAGTCTCAATAGGTAGAAATTGGTCGAGTCACTCCAGTATACATTATGGTGTTCCACAAGGCTCAATAATTGGTTCATTACTATTCTTAATAGCAATTAATGACCTTCCTAAATTCATTAAAGCTATAACAATTATGTGTACTGTTGACACTACATTTTTATGTTCTAGCTCTGCTCTGAATGAATTACATCCTCTAAACAACGATATTCTATCACAGACGGCTTTATGGTTTGAATCTAATGGTTTTTTCTTAATCAAGAAAAGACTATCAACGTAACTTTTTG
This sequence comes from Periplaneta americana, assembly GCF_040183065.1. NCBI lineage: Eukaryota > Metazoa > Arthropoda > Insecta > Blattodea > Blattidae > Periplaneta > Periplaneta americana. Next base: position 104,264,635 of record NC_091124.1, read on the forward strand.
CCTAAATCATGTAATAAAAAACACAACATAGAAAATTATATTATCAGATTTCTAGGAATATTATAGACTCCAGTTTAACATGGGAAAAACATATCGAATATATATGCACAAAATTATCAAGATTAAATATTTATGAAAGAAATTAGTGACTTTCTCAAAATTATTTAAAAAGTACTTACTTTTCGTTCTTTCAGTCGATAATTAGGTATGCCTTAATTTTCTGAGGAAGTGGTAGCAAAATTCCAAAATTCAGTGTTGTAAAGGCCATAACTCGGAAATAAAGTATTTCCGGACACATGTTGTAATGAACTATTTTGATTGTCTACATGTGGGAAATACATACCTGAAATTATGCCCCGTATTTTTTAAACACCCTGTATATATGTATATACTACCTAGTCCTTTACACGACAAAATATAGACAATTACTCATTAGTAGCCAATATACTGTACATGATCATGAAATTAGAAATAGTGAACAAATTAATATTCCATTCTGTAGATTACAGAAAACTAGTACAAATTTTTCTGTCATGGGGATGAAATTATATAATAAGCTTCCCAGTCAATATTACAAGTTACAAACCAATATTTTCAAAACTAGATTTTACAATTGGCTTTTAATTAATCCTTTCCACTCTCTAGATGAATTTCTTAACATAAATTTATACGAAATTGTTTTTAATAAATAGAGTTATTTACATTTATTTACAGGTAATACATCAAGAGTGAAGTATTTTAATTAATTTTTAGAGTTTCAAAATGCTTGTGTTTTCATTCTAGTTAAACTTTACTGTTTTCAAATATAACTTATGTGTACTTTCAAATTTATGTTCCCCCCCCACCTTCTGTGTTTGTGACGAAGCCCGTCACTTTATGTTTAATGGCTCAATAAATCGAATTGAATTGATCACGATAACGACCCAGACAAAGAGAATAAGGACCATGATAAGGACCACAATAAAGACAACAATCGTCGCGATAAGGACCATGACAAAGAGAAGGGTCACAGTAAGGACCACGACAAAGACAATAAGGATCAGCTTAAAGGCCCTGACAAAGAAAACAAAGACCACGATAAGGACTACGACAAGGTCAACGACAAGACCCGCGATAGGTTTAAGTATCAAGACGTGAATCATGACCCTTGTCCTGGTCTTTGTAATGATCCGTGTCTTGGTACTTGTGACCCTTATCGTGATCCATGTTATGGTCCTTATCGTGATCGTTTTCCATAGATCTTATAATGATCCTTGTTGTCTTTGCCACGGACTTTATCGTGTTCATCTTTGTCTTTGTCATGGTTCTTATCGTGGTCCTTGTTGTCTTTGTTGTGGTCCTTATCATGATCCTTGTTACTGCAATGGCCCTTATAATTCTTGTTCTCCTTATCATGATACTAATCGTGATATTTATTGTCTTTGTTATGGCACATATAGTTTTCTTGATCCTTATCGTGAACTTTGTCCTCATCTTGATCCATTTCGTAGTTATTATCATGACCTTGTCTTTGTCCATGTCACATTTCTTATATTGGTCCTTATTTTTCTTGCCATGGTTATTATCGTGATTCTTGTTTTTGTCGTGCTTCTTGTTGTCTTTGACATGTCCTTTATCGTGATCTTTGTTGTCTTTATCGTTATCCTTGTTGGCATTTTAATAGTCCTTATCGCCTTCATTGCTGTTTTTGTCATAGTCCTTATTAAATATTTGTTGTCTTTGTCATTGTCCTTATTGTGGTCTTGGTCCATATCATGGTTCTTGTTGTGCTCCTTATCCTGGCCACTATCGTGGTTATTCTCCTGCTGCTTGTCGTGGTCGTTGTTGGGATCTTTATTATTGTCCCTATCTTTGTTATCGTCTTGGTTCTATAGTGGTCCTTGTCAATGTCATAGTTCTTACAGCAATCCTGTTCCTTGTGTTCCTTATCGTGGCCCAATGTCGTGGTGCCTTTCATGATCATTTTCGTGGTGCTTGTCGTGGTCCATGTCATGATCCTCATAGTGGTCTTTGTCTTTCTCTTTATCGTTGGCCTTGCCTTTTTCCTTGTTGTGATTCTTGTCATTCTCATATTTTTAATCTCAATCGTCCTTGTGATCTCTGTCACAGTCCTCCTTGTGATAACTGTCATGGTCTTTATAGTGATAGCTATCAAAATACTTTTCGTTACCCAAATCGCTATTCTCATCGTGGTCCTTGTTTTTGCTTTGTCCTTGTCGTGGTTCTTGTTATCTTTGACCAAGTCCTTATCGCGATCCTTTCGTGCAATTTTTCATGGTTCTCCTACGGTTCTTTCTCGGCTCTAATCATAGTGCTTTCGGGTCCATAACGTAATACTTATCTGATACTTAACACTCTTCATGTCGTGGCACTTATCGTTGTCTTTGATGCAGCCGTTAGAGCGATCCTTGTTGTTTTCTCTATGGTCCTTATCATAATACTTGTTGCCATTGTAATGTTATTTATCGTTCGCTTGTTGTCCTTGTCATGATCTTTATAGTGGTACTCCTTGCTTTTGTCGTGGTCTTTATCGTGTTAAATTTCGAAGTTCTTATCGTGTTTCGTACCGTGACCCTTGATTTGTTTGTCGCTCTCCATGTCGCGATCCTTATCGTAATTTTGTCGTGGTGTTAATCGTGGTCCATATCTGTGATCCTTGTCATGGCCCATTTCGGAGCCCTTATCGTGATCCTTTTCATGGTGCTTGTTGCGGTTTACGTCGTGATTTTTCTCCTGGTCCTTGTTGTGTTCCTTATCGTGGTCGATGTTGTGATCCTTATCGTTGTCCTTGACGTGATACTTATTGCAGTCCATGTGTTTCTTATTTTGAAGTTTGTCTGATTCATGCCATGATCCTTACCGTGGTTTCTGTAGTAGTCCTTATTGTGCTTCTTGTCGTGGTTCATATTTTCTTTAACATGGTTCATGTCGTGATACTTTTTGTGGTCCTTGTGTTCATATTTTTGTCCTTTTCATGGTCCTTAGGAAGGTCGTTGATATTTTTGTAGTGGTCCTTATCGTTGTCTTTGTTGTCTTTCTAATAGTCCTTTCGTGGTTCTGGTCCTTTGTCGCAACCCTTATTGTGGTCCATGTTGTGATATTTATCGTAATCCTTGTCGTGACGTTTGTCGTGTTTCTTATCATAGCATATTATCGTGGTCCTGATGTTTGTCCTTATGGTGGCCCTGATCTTTGCCCTCATCGTGGTTCTTGTTCTCTTTCTAATAGTCCGTTTCGTGGTTCTGGTCCTTGTAATCCTTATCGTGGTCCATGTCGTGGTCTTTATCTTAATCCTTGTCCTGGTGTTTATCGCGTTTCTTGCAATATGTTATCGTGGTCCTGACCTTTGGCTTGTCGTGGTCCTTACAATGTTCCTTGCTGTCTTTTTACCGTGTGTTCTCCGTCTTTGGCGAATAATTTTCTTGTTACACGATATATTTCAAACTTCCATAAAAGGCAAAGGATCAAGGACGTAAAAAGAGACCTACACCAGAAGTAGACAGACAACTGATAACATTTTGCACTGATGTGCACTTTGGAGTAGGATGAAAATGGCCCTACGCATGCACGACAAGTTGTCTTTCTGGCTACGTCGATATCGCGCGAACCGCGCTGTAGAACTTTAACTTTCGACGATCAAGAGTCGTCTCATTCTTTTTTAGGGGAACTATACGTACGTACGTATATGAAACACTTCAGACCAATACGTTATATGTATGTATATGCATATATAATTCAGACACCAAATCGTTGCTGTCAACAAAATCTACAACTGAAGTATATCATCTTTATACTTTTATTTATGCAATCCTAATATTAAAACATGGTTGTTATGATGCTATAAATCGTGCACAAGTGGCCGAATTCTGGCATTGGCGCCAGAAAAGGTTACCTAGCAACTAATGTTGCATGACGTCATCATCGCTTTCACAACACAACTTTATATACAGGACTTTTAACACTATATCACTTCGGAATATGTATAATATGTCTTTCTCGTGTTGAATATTCCTGGCTAACATGTTTCGGTCTGTTATTGACCTTTTTCAGAACTGGTTGTTTTCTACAACGTACCTTTAAGAAAAAGTTTCCAAACAAGCAAAAACATAACATTGTCTTAGAAACGGTTACTTAGCAACCATACAATATTATTAAGTTGCGTTATATCCATGTTGATACTGCTTAGCGACAAGTGAAATACGAAAATTAAAGAACTAATACCAGCCATTTAATTAAGTCATTTTTAAAGTAGATCGTTGGAACCTTGTATATCTGACAGTGACAATAACAAAACGAAAAGTATATTGTACAGTGATTACCATCGAAAATATTGTTTTAACTTTAGCTCCAGTAAAAACGCAATATATAAATTTTGAAGAAGTGTTGTCACAAAAATTATGAAGCCGTGAATGTCATCCGACATTTTTTTACCAAACATTACGACATAAGAGACACGCCTGTAAAATTCTCTGAAACTAATCTAAAAGAGTCAAAAAATTTGTGAAGACATGGATTCGTCATATGAGAGTTTTCTACTCGAAAGTAAGATGACTTTGATGGAGTACGATATTGAAGAGTGTTTTCCATTTAACGGCAGAACTTTTCATCTATATTTGCAATACGAGAAATCGGAATATGCAAACGTACTTTCTAATTCCCTGTGGCTTCTTGGATTGGCGTGCCTAGTTAATACCGTATGTGGGAAAACAAAAGATACTGTATTATTTCCCATTTTCCTAGGAGGTGTATTGCTATTATTCATTTACGTTAGAACTGTCTGAAGATTATTGTCATTATATTCTTATAATTATCTCCTGAAGTCTTCGAAATATTTAAGTAAGTTGTTTATTTATGAAGATTTTGGTGTATGATGTAGGCGTAATGATCACTATTAGTCAAATATAAATTAGTTTTTAAATGTTATAGATAACTAGTATTAAGATAATACTCCATTCTGATCATAAATTCATTATTAAAGGTATGTGAACTCTGTTATTGGGGTTAATAAAGTATTTAAATAGCGTCGTTGGACTTTATATTATATACTGATTAGCTCTTACAAATGCCTGATAAATTAGGAATGTCGTAAACGTTCATAGAGACTATAGTGGAGAAAGAAGGAGCGAGGAAGACAAAGAGTACCAAACTTTACATTGTACATTTGCAACACATGTACATACATAACCTGTTATTCTTGAAAATTATATGTAGGAGCTCATAACAGTGATGTCATTTGCAGGCTCAGTGCAATAATGTATGAAGTGTTGCCGAAATACTAAGAAGATTATTCAAAATAATCGATGACAGATGTTTTTGGAAGTAAACACTAATGAAAAATTGATTGATCTCTCCCAAGATACGGATCTAGTCACACTACTTGAGGATATAACATTCTTAACAACTCTCTGAGAAATTGATGAAGAACACACTGCGAAATGCATGTTGAGATACCTACAACATCGTTTTTGGGACATGGTTGAGTCACTTAGTTGAGTTACGGCATAAACAATTGAAGAGTCCACTGCAAGAATGATGGATGTCACCATCTTGTCGAAAATGAACCAAGACTGTCAATGCATAGTTTAATACATATAGAATGTACATACAGAGTTATATGGCATTAACATTGATAGTCATTGTCCAGCAATGATTGGAAAATCACAGTTAAGCTTTGAGCGCTAAGCATTTCAAAGTTCTCCTGAAAAAGTATTGCAAATGACATTCATTATTCTTCCAGTGGACTCTTCAATTTTGTATGATATTCTAATATGAATGTTCCTCCCTTACATTCAATAAAATTAAATTTGAAAAAGTTGGAACATAGCGCATTTAGAATCAATTAAAAACATACGTTTCAAATGTCTACAAAATGAAGAATAATATAGGCCTACTACACCCTAAGAAAGCAAACCAGGAGGAAGAACGTCTGGAGGTAGACCAAGTACGAGATGGCTGGATGGAGATGCGTATTATTTAACAAAAAATGGGTGTCCAGTGAGAGAAAAGAAGCTGAGGATGGGAAGGGCTGAAATGATACATGTAAGCCAGCTAAGGTTCTACAAGCACTGCAATGCTACAGAGAGTATGAGTGAGTGAGTGAGTGAGTGAGTGAGTGAGTGAGTGAGTGAGTGAGTGTTACCGAACTACGATTATCGTGCATTTCTAACCATAAAGCCATTCAATGAATCTGAAGATATACATTTATAAAAATGGCGGATTTAAATACATAGGCCTATTCAAATGATTCTTTGCTATTTCCATCATGGCTTGGAGTGACGTACAGAAGGTGTCTTTAATTTTTAGGTGGTGACGATGTTACGTCCTTCCCCTTAATTGTGATGGTAGTGCCCTTTACTCCAGTGCGCGCCTCTCCACTGCTGGTCAGCTTGACCTTTCATTCCGACCTTTATCTCGCATCGTTGAAGAGGCGACGTGCTGTCCGGCAGGAATTGTGAGAATGGGGCAGTGTACTTTCTATCCATTTATGAGTTCCGTATTCAAGTGACAAAATACTTTCTCACTACATATAATTTCAAAAACAAATCATTTGATAAATTAAATCGAATTTCTGATAATTTGGTAATGAGAATTCCTAACGACATTGAAAATTACGAGACGTGTTTCTTCTATACTTCCTCATTTGAAATATGAAATAAAACATCTTACGATACTGGCATGTGTTCAGAACGAGATATCTCAGCTGTGTACGGAGAAATATGCTCAAGCAAGACATTGATGGAATACACACTATAAATATACAATAATTTATTGAAGCTTTATCAAATATGAAATAAACAATATTTATACTACTCCATAGATTGAAACAAGACAGGTTAGGAGAAGAAGGTCAATCTGGAGCCATTATAGTTTTATTTCGTAACATATACATACATACATACATACATACATACATACATACACATACTCATATACATATATACTTACATACATATATTATAAAAGCCATTTGTCATAAAAGTAATGCAAATTGTATATTGAACATTGCTAGGAAAAGGGGTCAATTTGTAAAACTGTGTAGAGATATATTAAAGATTAATAATTTGAACTTTAGTGTATAAGAATGTCTCGAAAGCATGAAGGAGTCGATAGTAGATTCGGAAGAAATGGAGAGGAATAGAAGAGTCCTGAAGGAGAAAATTAGAGGATTAGTGTCGAGGAGCATTGGAAATTATATTGATGGTGAACGAGAACATACATTTAAAGAGAACATAAGTGGAGGAGAGAAGGAAGTAAGATTTGACTTGCATAAATTTGCTATGTAATAAGGTGAGATGGCACTGTATACAAAATAATTGTGAAGTGCCATTTCACCGGAAGTAAGTGCTTAACGACAAATATATATCATATCATATCATATCATATCATATCATATCATATCATATCATATCATATCATATCATATCATATCATATCATATATCATATCATATATCATATCATATCATATCATATCATATCATATCATATCATATCATATCATATCATATCATATCATATCATATTATATCATATCATATATCGTATCGTATCGTATATCATGTCATGTCATTTCACATCATATACTGTAGAATACTGAAACAAATTTCTCAAAAATTGTGACATATAAAGGGCTTATTGCATTTATTGTAATGAAGTACGCTGTAAATAAACTAAGAAAAATATAATTTATATAGGCCTACATAAACTTAACGGCAAAAGGAATGGCCCGCCGACAATTTCTAAGTTCCAGATACATAACATTGCGCGTGCTCGTCTCGTCAAAGACGTAGTTTACCAGGTAACACATAATTAGACTATTTAAAGTTGCTGTATTTTGTTTAAGAGTCTAAAATATGTTATAAAATCGAATGGAGGATTGATTCTAGATACATCAGGACCTCTGAAGCGTGAACTAATAATAAAATTGATAAATTCAAAATCAACCGAAGCGAATATGAACAGGAAAATACGTATTAAGCCGAAAGAATATTAACAGCCTCAGTAGAGTAAGTCGTTACGGCCTTGGTCTATTGAGTCTATTAAATGAGTTGATAGTAGTAGTTCAAGGTTCGAATCTCCCACAAGCTTCCTTCTTTTATTACAAAATTGCCATCGTATATGTATAGCAAAGCTCTATTTATGTGGCGACATCTCTTAGAATATGCCCAAACTCTAATAAATAATAAACCTCCCTCTCTCTTCCAAGCAATACTCCTGTCTGTTAATAAAACTTTCTGTCTCGTCATTACGTTTGAAGAATGCAAAGTCCACACCTGTGAAGTAACGGTCAGCGCGTCTGGCCGCGAAACCAGGTGGCCCGGGTTCGATATCCGGTCGGGGTAAGTTACCTGGTTCAGGTTTTTTCCGGGGTTTTCCCTCAACCCAATATGAGCATAAATAACCTAGATGTTGATAAAGCGTCGTAAAATAACCTACTGAATTAAAAAAAAAGATGGCAAAGAGACAACAATTTCGCTAACAAGTCATTGTCCAGGTTTGCGTAGGTTATTCTACTTCGATGGTGCCAGAGATATTGGAGTCCCATTGTCAACTGCTAAGCGGTGGGCTAAAATTTTATCGCGAATGGTAAAGTTGTGAATCGTCCCATTCCTGTTTGGCCGCGCATAACTACAAGGGAAGAGGACGCCATGTTATTGAGAGGAGTTGAGAACCACCCCTTTAAGACTGCCTCACAACTCAACATGGCGTCCAACTTTCCAGGTTCCCCACACATCCTGAGGAGACGTTTTAGAGAGTGTAGTATACGGTGTCGTCGAGCTGTGAGGAGAGAACATTTGACGATGGAGCATGCCGTGAACAGTCTACCGTATGCTACTCTCCTACAGGACTTCGATTGGAGAAATTTCATTTTCTCCGACGAGGTAATTGTCTCCAGTAACAACGATGGTCCTTCTCTAGTTTATCGTATGGATGGTGAAGCGGAACTCACTCTATCAGTGTTTTGATTGGAATCTTTAATAAGTTCAGAAAATCCCAAATGTATTACGTCTCCTATTATTATTTCCTGTCTGTTAAAAACAGAATTAGCAACAAACTTTCAAACCAAAATAACAAGAATATATTGGATTTGAACAATTGAGACAGGGAAATCAAAAACTCTCTAACGCCAATAAACCAAATTTTACAGGAGAGAGAAAAAAACGTATTATTACTCTTGCTAAATTTAAATATTATACATTTATCTATTAATATTGTATAAAATTACATTCTTTATCAATTAAATACTTCAAACCCTAAATTTTTACATTACCTTACGCTTACAATTTGAAATAAACACTGCTGGAGTTAGTGGTTTTCTGACTTACACAGTGTATGAATTAAGAAAAGTGAATAAAAATGAGCCATGTGAAGGAAAAGAAGATAATTATATCATAATTTCCTTATCAAACATTGGAATATACGAGAAAATGGAAGTTTATTATTACGATTAACATTGCTACATTTTTTTTTTTAGTTTCAAATATATGAGAGAGAAAATCACAAATTACCATAAAGCACTTCAAAATACACAAAGAAAACAATATATATATATATATATATATATATATATATATATATATATATATATATTAAAATGTTAACACAGTCTCATTTATGTTACATATTTTGTTTCTCTCACTCTCATGTTCTTCCTGTGCATCTAGATTCTAGATCAATCATGTCAATTGATGCCCATATGGGCAAGCGCGCGCTTTAGAGCTCAGGAGAGCATGAGCGCTTTACAGCGGAGAGGAAAGAGACAGACGAAAGAGATACTATATACCGCTTGGTCGAATTATATTCAGGGATGGCTAGCACTGGTTCAATGGATAATGGGAAGAGAACTTATTAAAACTGTATCCATGTTAAATTTTATATTGTATGAGAAGTATAAGTGCATTATAAGAATGTAGGTTTTAATTTTAATGCTCATTTTTCACAAGTTTACTTTTTAATTCAAAATGAATATTTTATCAACTTTTTTTACAGAAATGTGACATTTTCAGATATGTTTATTTAGTAGCCTTACAGGTACTGAAATAATGTTTTCGTAAATCAAATATATCGTAAATACGTAATATTGAAGATAGTGTATTAAGAATTTTGAAAATATTCACATGGAAAATGTTTGTAAGGAAATGAATTAACAAAGCAAGTACTGTTACATCATAAACAAAAGATATGTGCCCATGTGTTATAAAAACGTGAGCTCTATAGCATCACATTTCGACAAAATAATTTAATATTGTGATGATAGGAAGTTGCTCACCAATATCATCTTAAAAGCATAATGCGATAAGAGTTTTTTTATGTAGGCCTAATATTAGTTACAGTTAAAACATATACAGCACCTACGTAACTTTGCTTTGTACTATAATATTGCTTTGATTAGTTTATTGATTACTTTCAATTCCTATCTTTTTCTTTGGAATATCACTTTATTTATGAATGATGTGTTTTATTCACTTAGTACAGTATAGTTGTACTACTATGGAATTTATGTGAATATTCCTCCTTAACTCTTTAATATGTTATTAACATTTAAAACACAAGTACAATATTAAGAAATTGGTGTTAGTACTTTTGTTTTACAGACAATAAATAAAATATAAAACAGAAAGAAGCCATATAAAAATAACGACATAAAATATCACGTTCCGCTTGAAGTTTGTGCACTACTGTTTCCTTAATCCAACAGGCTCCTTATTCATATACATAATTCTTCCTCTTTCCATACCTAGCGCTTGATGCCCGCGCACGACGTCAAGGTTAGAAAAATACGCTTGCTTTGACATTACTGTTCTAGATTACAGTATTACTGTCCGCAAACAGAGTTTGGTAATTCATCCTACTTTCCTCAGAAATAAACTGCATTAAATTTTGCAAGTCCTTATGCTTTCTTCTTTCAATGGCAATACTGAATTGTACTTTAGTTGGCTGGGGAAAGATATATCTGTATTGGGTTTCTGGAAGTTAATCAACTCGATATTGTGTCTTTAATAGTCTTACTTACATGGATTTCGTAGATTTTTGTGACATTCTGAATACCGTATCGTATCACTTTCCTCAGCTGGTTGAGCGATAGTGTTGCCACCTACCGGGAAATTAAGCTTGGAATGCAAAAACTCTCTTATTCCATGGAATAAATGGAGTTCTGTCTTCCACGATTTTTAAAACAGCCCCCAGAATGCAGATGAATTTCGATATTAGTGTATTCTTGCCTTCCATGCATGCGGGACAAACTAAAAAGCATCATCCAGCTGATAAGTCAATTTTGTAAAAAATTTGAGTTAGTGAGTTTGATCTCCCTGTCTCAATTACTAATCAGTTACAACTCAGGTCATTAAGACTTGCTTTATCTCATCCAACAACATCGTTTTTGATTTTGTGATCGAGAAGTCATGTTAACTGCCAATTGTTGTTGCAAAGATGCTGGAAGAAAATAATTTAATATATCTGTATGAAATGCAACTAGATTTAAACTATGTAAAATAGCATAATCAACTCGTTCTGCCAATTTGTCTGTAGTATATAAACTAAGAATTTGATATGTATGCATGGGCGATAGATTTAAAATTTGAACTTTTGTAATAATTTCCATGAGTATCTTTAAAAAATCCAAAATATTACAAAATTTATCACCAGAAAAGGGAGTCTTATTGACAAATAATTGGTGCAATGGACTATCAATTGATTTATATTGTAATCTATCATCAGAAACTTTACTGTTTACAGAATTAATGGGTAATTGTGATGTAGATAATGAGGTCTCTTGCAATAATCTATCCTTCACTTTACCTACTGAAGACGAATTTTGAAATGATGACTTGTCCAGCAACACATCTGAAACAAGAGGAGAATCTTGTTTTGTTTCATAACAAGATTGTTCAACCATAGACCAATTTATATTAAGAACTTCTAACATGTGTTCAAGAGCTAAATAATTTTCTGAGACTGAACCTGGGTATAATAATAGTTGTAGATAGAATCTGGTATTATAGTGACTAATACGTGCTTTAATACGATAAATTTTGCTTTAATGACAGCTTCTCATTATCTTGATTAATTTCTGTTACCCTTGATAATAACTCAGTTATATTATTATGAATGGGATCAATTTTGAAACATGAATGGTGTATATATATGTTGTCAAAAATACTTCATCTGTTCCTTCAGATGTACAAGAATGTTCTTCCATAAGCTTGAGCAATTGTTCCACTGAGTAAGTATTCAAGTCCAAAGGTATGAATCAAATGGGATTCTAAACAATATTTCTCATATAAGTTCTTCCTTTCGTAATGCACGTAAGGTTGCAAGAGGCATATTGAAAAATATAGAAATCACCAAATAGTAACAACATTTCAACAAAATAAAATAATGCATTACAAATAATACGAAATAAACTCTGTACGCTCTACTACCAATGAAGCGGAACTCACTATTCGGTGTTTTGATTGGAATCTTTAATAAGTTCAGAAAATCCCAAAATTTATTGCGTCCTTTTACTATTTCCTTTCTGTTAAACAGAATTAACAACAAACTTTGAATCCAAAATAACAAGCATATCTTGGATTTGAACAATTACTAATCAGTTAAAAATCAGGTCATTAAGACTTGCTTTATCTCGTCCAACAACACGCTTTTTACATATCCATTAAAAATCTCTCAACCCAACATAACCCATGCCACAATAACAACCTTCAGACTTCCGGTGTAACCTTATTACATACCAAAGTCAACGCGAACCCAGTTGATCCTCTCGTCTTAACCACCCGTATCAGGGCCTCGCGTTCCGACCGTACTCCACACGACGACCCCCCTCCGCCTCTACCATCCAGTTGAGGGCCGAAGGCGATCGACGCATGCGCAGAGAAATAGTAAAAAACTGCTACACAGGAAGTCGTTTTGTAAACATACATATTCAGGAAAGATACCCAAATTTACATTCTGCCGAATTACAATATAAACCATCCAAACATACCGTTACAATGGCCACCGATACGATGAACGCTTCGTGAGACGACTTAACAGGTCGGGTCGCGTGAGCGCACGTGTTGGGGGTGAATGTCATACGATGGGGCAGGACTTCTAGAACGCATCCACTGTCGGTTTACGGCAGAAGTCTACGAACACATTTTGGCAAATATAATGATCCCTTCCACCCGAGAACGATATCCAGAAAGAACACTTTTCTTCCCACAGGATAATCACAAGGTACACATCGCCAACCAGATTCTAAGATGGTTTACGAGGAGACCTGATGTCGACCTGGTCGACTGGTCTCCAAAATCACCAGATATGAATCCGATTGAAGATTTGTGGGCTTCCTTCATACGGATCCTATTTTCTAATTGGGCAGAAAACCATCCGTTCGGACGGCTGACGAATTGTGGAACAGAATTGTAGATGCGTGGGAGGAGGTGGCTATGAATTTAGGCTGGTATTCATAATCGACACTTTGTATCACCACTTTGCAAAGTGACACTTTTGTCAAAAGTGGCTCTTTCATATTAGTGGCATTCATAGACGATTGAAGAAGTGCACTTTACAAAGTATCACTTTACGCCAGCAAAGTGTAGAGTTACAATTTGGTTGGTAACAGATGTCCCACAGCGCCTCCCAAACAAGTGAACAAACAATAACAAAATAAAGTGTAACCCACGGATTATAACGCTTGTGATTTGAGTTGGAAGCCTAATTGATCGCGCAAGAAAGAAAATATATATTTAAAGTTGTTTTATTTCAGTTTTTAGATTTTGTTTAGATTATTTCGGTCAGTTCAGTTATATAATATTTTATTAAATCGGTATTGATACTGCTGTTGAAATTAGGTTAGATTTTGTAAAGTACATAACTGATCCATTGATTTATATAGTTAGATTAGGTTTTATACATATCTTTTTCATTGATTTTTATCGTTAAATTTGGTTTTGCATGTATCCTTTCCACTGGTTTATATACCTAGGTTAGATCTTCTATTGGTTTATATAGTTAGGTTAAGTTGGACTGAGTAGGTTAAGTTTAGTGTGTGTGTGTGTGTGTGTGTGTGTGTACAAAACTTAACCTACTCAGTCCAACTTAACCTAACTATATAAAACAATAGAAGATATGCACAAAATCTAAATCATTGAACGGATACATGCAAAACCTAATTTAACGATATAAATCAATGAAGAAAAATATGTACAATACGTATCTGCTTCACTAATATATCGATTTATTTCCTTTATTTTCATTTTTGTCTCTTTCGTGAATAGTGAATAGAAGTCAAAAGAATGAAATATTATTTTTTTTCTCTCTCTCTCTCTCTCTCTCTCTCTCATTTCTATTATTGCCTCCTCTTCAGGAATATTTTGAATGCCAAATTTTTCTACAATGCAAAACAAATTAGGCCTAATGGTATGAGATCTCTTTTCATGTTGAAATTATGACTGCACATGAACTAAAGATAATATTTCAGCAGAAGTAGCCATATCAGATGTATTGCTTACCAGCATGAAAATAGATATTATCAAAACAGTAATGATTATATCAACATCAAGATAAATCTTGTCTCAAAATACAGGTAGTCAACAAAAATCAAAATCATTTTCAACCCAATATAATTATGGAATCTGCTTAGAAATCAGGCACGTGAGGTCTCTCAATGCTAATTTAAAACAGTTACGCCTATATTAGATTGAAGTTAGTTTAATATTATTTAAGTTAATAAATTCGTTTCAGTAATAAAAAATAGGTTATATAGGCATATTATTTCATCGAAATGAGGTTATAAATATGCGAGTGTTACTACAGAAATACCTGAACTATAATATTACAGATATTAATGTATCGTGCATATATGTAGCATAGAATTTTAATGCAGCCAATAACTGTATTATTGGAGACACTGGCAAACCTCTATTATTCGTTTTTGTCAACCGGTCATCGAAAAGATGAGCAATCTCAATAACAGTTTCTTTATCAAATCGGAACCTTTTTTCTAAATTCTATATCATTATAAAATTCCACGGCATTGTCTTTAGACCTACGTATCCCTAATGTAGCGCTTTCGTACATTGTCCACTAATTGTGCCACCTCTTCCGCACGTTCTAATAAATAATTCGACAACCTCCAAGACGTCCGCCATTTTTCCACAAAGTGACACTTTCGGCTCAAAGTATTCCTTTGCACCAAAGTGTCGACTGTGCAATGGAAAAGTGATACTTTGCGTCTTCCAAAGGACAGTGTAATCGAAAGTGTCACTATGAATACCAGCCTTAGACCTGTTCCATAATCTTGTCGACTCCATGCCGCGCAGAATGAGGGCAGTTGTTGGTGGAGGTGGTTTGTGGACGTGATACTAGTCCCCATATATTAACAAATTGTTTTTTGTTTATTTAATTATTTATTTATTTGTTATATGCGTTCGGTTTTTTAGGATGTGTTTATACAGACCAGATCGCGACTATTAATAGCCCACAAATGATGGAATATAATATTTTTACAAGGCAAGTGTAACGATGTTTATGAGCAAATGCTATTTCATATTTAAAGTAATAAATAAATTAAAAAGTAAAATAAAATGTATAATTTTACCGTACTCAGAGGCGAACTCATAATCTCTGGTACGGATGTCAGACATCTTACCACTCGGCCGAACACAGCTCGTAATGTTAGTTATATTCTAGACGAACGACTTTCAATGAAGACACCACAGCTCTGCCTTGAAATGCAGTTCGTTTACACGAGTGAACCGCGCGATAGAACTTAGCATTTCTATCGACCAAGAGTTGGCCTATTCTTTTTGCCGTTAAGTTTAAATACACATACGAGTATAATCGATATATTTTTTATCTTTTGTGGTTTTTATAAATGACGAAGGTGTTACCTTTAGTTCGAACATGGCTTAGAAGATATTCGTTTCCTATGAATGAATGCATCCTGCGCGACAAGATTTCCCCGAATTTCGTGAGCCTAATGTACATTGAAAATAACCCAAATATTGGTATAGGCTGTAACATAATAGACGATTATGGTCTCATTGTCATTTTCATTTTGCTTGAAAATACCATTATCATTGCCTACTATAAGACTACATGCAATCACAAAAACTCGCCTATTGTAGTAAGTTCATTCGGAAGAACAATTGCAATATAATATATTATGCGAAAGAATCCAAACTCTATGTGTAAAAAAATTGTGAACTTTCATGTGATATTTTATTTCAATCGTGATGAAAGAACGCAAAAAAAGATGTGAAGCAAATTACAAACGAAACAAATATTGACAGATGAAAATTTTTGCACCACAATCAACAAATATTATCAAACAAATATCTGTGAATAAAACACTACAGGGAGACTCGCACAAAGAATGACATGCATAATTTCTCCCCGGGATGGAAGTGACAGTAATTGAACTAGGGCGTAAAAGTGGCATATGTCATTTTCTCTAAGATTACTCGCCCAACTATAAAGCGTGAGAAAATTAATCTAACGGTATGGCAGTTGTGACACTTCAATTATATCCATAACGCATCTGTTCTAGTAGTACACTCAACTACTGCTGTGGAAAAGACATAAAGTAGAGAGGGAGTGAGCGAGAGAACCGAGTCTCCGCATTGGCCACCGCGAGAGACTCTCCGACAAACTGTAGGATGAGGACGTCAGAAAACTCATACCAATTAACACGGAAGCATAAAAACTCGGAATATTCATTTCAACTACATGGCACAAACAATAATTAACAGAAAAATGAAGAAGACTCGCGTAACGGCTTCCCCTGCTCTCCAATGACAACGTTTTCATATCTAATTTAATTGTCGTCTCCACAGAAACATTTCACGCTACGATTCACTTGTGTATTGTACCAGTTTTTCTAATTAAAATGGAGAACTAATGAGAAAAAGTTCAATACAAAATGCAATGGTTCCGGGATCATTTTACCGCGCTTAAGACACTTTGTGAAATATTTTCTCCTTAACATTGTATTCATATTCCAAATTTAATATAAAATTGAAATTAATTCTCTCAAGTCATAATAACCGTAAATTTACCTATTTATTAATGGCTTTAAGGTACACTTGACAATAGAGAAAAAGTTTAACTTTAATTCTAACGATAAATTCTAGTGTTCGACTATGGAGACCACGAGGACCGAACCTTCTCAAACAACAGATCAGTGATCAAAATATACAACAGCAAATAAGTAGTCAATCTTCTTAAAAGCGGCTAAAATCTATGTCTGCTATAGAATGGACAATCTTGAATTTGATATTCCCGAACAAAAATTAGGATTGTGTGCTTCTTTTCTTAGAAATAGAGCTGCTATCCTGTTGTTATGTCTTGCTTTGTTATTTTAGTCAACTTATTCAAATAATTTTCTTATTGATTTCAAGTGCGAAATTTTCCCCTGAATTGAGAGATCTGTTAAAATAACATTATTCTTGGAAGAATATTATATTATGTTAAAAGTACATAAATTTTATTGTATATCGGGGGAGCCTGTATCATTAGAGAACATGTCCCAGATTGTGGATAGAGGAATACCTTCAGATATGAGAGGGAGGAAGAAAATCAAATACGTTCCGTGGAGCAAAGAGACAGAGTAGAACGGGTTTAATATGGAAAGAATTGTTTCAGGGATAATTAACCTGAAATAGAGTTCTAAGTTATAGCAGTTTCTATGTTGTGGTGAAAGCAACAGATTCTGCGCAAGCTTCTGAAGGACAGAGTCAGAAACGAAGAAGTACGACGACGAAGCGGCATAGAGGACGTGGTTACACTCGCTAATAGGATGAAATGGCGCTGGGGAGGACACGTGGTACGATTGCAACATACAAGATGGGCACACACGGCGACACTGTGGGATCCAAGAATTGGCTGGAGAAACCGTGGACGACCGAGAATCAGATGGGTGGACGAGTTCAAGTTGTAGCTAGGAGGACTGTGGACCAGAATAGGACGCCAAAGTACACGGTGGAAGGACGCAGTCAACCAACTTTTAGCGGCAGCAACAATCAATGCTAGTGAAATTGTGAAAAAAACTAGAAATGTAAATAGATCATCAGGTCGGCTCTTCTGATGGTCAAGACTCGAGCCACTCCTGCCCAAGCAGGAGGCCTTGTCCCACTGGGGATTTACGGCTTACATTATTACTATTATTATTATTAATATTAATATTATTATTATTACTATTATTATTATTATTATTATTATCAAGAATAAATATGGGAAATGCCTGTTACTATTCGGTTGGGAAGCTTTTGTCATCCAGTGTCCTGTAAAAAATCTGAGAGTTAGAATTTATAAAACAGTTATATTACCAGTTGTCCTTTATGGCTGTGAAACTTGGACTCTCACTTTGAGAGAGGAACATAGGTTAAGGGTGTTTGTGAATAAGGTGCTTAGGAAAATATTTGGGGCTAAGAATGATGAAGTTGCAGAAGAATGGAGAAAGTTACACAACACAGAACTTCACGCATTGTATTCTTCACTTGGCATATTTAGGAACATTAAATCTAGACGTTTGAGATGGGCAGGGCATGTAGCACGTATGGGCGAATCCAGAAATGCATATAGAGTGTTAGTTGGGAGGCCGGAGGGAAAAAGACTTTTGGGGAGGCCGAGACGTAGATGGGAGAATAATATTAAAATGGATTTGAGGGAGGTGGGATATGATGATAGAGACTGGATGAATCTTGCTCAGGATAGCGTCCAATGGCGGGCTCATGTGAGGGCGGCAATGAACCTACGGGTTCCTTAAAAGCCAGTAAGTAAGTAAGTAAATAAGTAAGTGTTATTATTATTATTATTATTATTATTATTATTATTATTATTAAAAATTATATCTCTGCTTCTCCTGAAACTGAATTGTTGCAAGAGATCATCTTCCTCTTCATCAGAAAAAAAAATTTACTGCTAAAAAGCCTAAAGCGTTCAATGCGAATGAAATTAAACGAAAAAAAGAAAAGCAACAAAGTGGGCAGTTATTTTTAGAAAAAGTCATTTTCCTGAGATAAGAAATAAAATGCTAGGCTATATATAATATGTGTACACGTGTCTGTGTATCCAATGCCTACCCATTTCACTTGCGTGACTCAAGTCTACATAATTCAGATATATGACAGGACTGTGACCCATTTTCAAGTTGCACACCACTTCCGGGAACCACATTATGCATGATGTGTATCTGTGGTGAATTATATCGAATACTAGGGTGATGTGTGTAAGTATTCGTGTAGCTGTAGTGTAGGGAATGGGTGAGGATGATGAAACTGACTAAAGGAGAAGGGAAAACCCGATGCCGGCACGTAGTCTACTCCCGAAAAATATCAGCAAGAGGGCCGCCAGGCTTAACGTTCCCTTCCGACGGACGATCACTACATCGTTGTAGGTGTGAAGCACAACTATTATGATTTCTCAAAACGCCACCTCCGAATTTCCGTTATTGAAGCCATTCATAGTGTCCTTATTCAGCAGGTGCGGCGTCCGGTTTCTGTAAATTCTCACGGACATATCGTTGGTCTATCCTGAGATACAGTATATCTTTAGAAATCATCCCCACACCTTCGTACACACGGTGTCATATACGACACTTTTGTTTGACTGTGACTGATTAAAACTTCCTAATTGTGATAGCGCTCAGCATCAACATGTAGAGTAAATTAGGGTCTGTTGGACAGTCGGGCATGTTGGACACGTTGTACTTTAACGTGTTACCTCGCCACTTGTGGGCACTACATTCTGCTAGAAGTCAATGACGGAAGTAGCCACGAGTAGGGCTACTTCCGTCATTGACTTCTAGCAGAATGTGGTGCCCACAAGTGGCGAGGTAACACGTTAAAGTACAACATGCTCGACTGTCCAACAGACCCTAATTTACCCTAATATTTGTAGCGATACTTAATCATTTTAACTATTACAACGCTGCTTTAAAGATTTTTTTTATCAACAATTGATCTTAAAATTGATATGAATTTTAGATTGTTACAGCATTATTGCTCTCAAAACTCACTGCACCAGGAAGGCATTTAATTATATTTAATACATGTCATCTTTATTGTAAGTTAACATAATAATTTAAACTCAATTTTTATCAGAAACATTATATAAGTGTAACATATTAAATATTTTGTTATTATATTATATTCGATATTCGAACAATTTACATGTGACAATATCATTTAAACCACTTGAGATTATAGGAAGGATGTGAATTTGAGACAAATATATGATGTAGCTCATAATCATGACATTTTTTGCATATAGCCTATTGAAATAAAAATGCACGATGAAGCTTGTGAGCTTAAAGAATTAAAGAATTAAATGTTTATTGATTATTTAGAATGAATCAAGTTTGTTCACATTGTTGTCTATGATTCTATACTGAATTGTATATTTACAAAAGACGATGAAACTTAGGTGGATACCTTGACAACTTGTAAAGGAAGAGGTGACGCATCGACTAGACACGTTTCGATTACTAAGAATGTTAGACTGGTTACAGCTAATCGTATTTCTTTATTAACGGATTGTCGTATTAGAGATTAACGGAACACTTATCAAGAAAGTTTGCAAGAATATTTTATATTATGTGCAGAAGAATACGGAAGTGGCTGAGTAATTAACATTAGCGTCTAAAGAAGCGTAGGACATTTTGAAGGATTTGTGTGATTCTGTGCTACAGGAAGATAAATATTACTACCAGCTATGTGCCATTTTCTGAAATAACATAATGGAGAGAACTGAATTTTATGGGTTACATCAGTGGTCACATAAAACTGTTTGGCATAGTGATGAACTGATTTAAAAAGAGAACCATCAGTGTCTATTAGAATTAGAATTGAATAATTGTCCTCATAACTCCAGTAAGTCATAGATTGTTACTGTAGTGGGTAATAATACAATTGAATTATGCAGTTGAAATTTCGGTTATTCCTCAGTACACGTATAAAAGATATGTCCTCATTGTAAATTGTATTCTACTAGGGATAGATTAGGAATCTGTGATAATAGAACTATTATTCTTATTGGAAAAGTTTTGTAAACTTTTGAAAGTAGGCTCTTATCTGGAAGAGGTTTAATTTTACAATATCTAAGTATTTCATCACAATGTCATATCTAATAATGAATGAATGAATGAATGAATGAATGAATGAATGAATGAATGAAGTGCATTTATTGATACACAATTATACAAACTCGTATACAGTACACAAGATCATTCGCACGAGCCTGTACGGCCTCTCGTGCAATAACCACAGTCTAGTATATACAGTCACGAATCTTGAGTTGCGATGGTGCTAGGAACAATGGAATCTTCAAAGAAAACAAAAATAATACTACTAATAATAAAATAGTAAAACAACAACTATTATTGTTACTAGCGTCATCATTAATTACCACAATTACAACTAATCGAACTTCATTCCAAATTTCACAAAAGTAATAAAAATAAAATAAATGTAGGATATGAAAGAAAAAGAACACACAGTGAAACATATAGTTAACCAATTCAATTGAATTACTTATTGAAACTGCAATGAATAATACAAATAATAAATATAAAGGTAATACACAAAAAAAGCATATACACACGTGTCAGACGCTACCGTGTTGAACGCAGTCTGGCAGCCTGCATAGCGGCATAGCAGACAAACCCCTAGTATGATGGCTTGGGGCGCCATTGAATATAACATGCGATTTCTGCCCCTTCTTATTGAGGACAATCTGAACAGCAACCGCTACATCAGGGAGATTGTAGATACCTAGGTACTGTCCTTCCTTCAGGCAAATCCACATTCACATTTGAGGAGAACAATGCCCGGCAACATGTATCGAGGAATGTGTAAACCTTCTTCGAAGAACGACGGTTACCACTGCTTCCCTGGCCTGCATGTTTCCCTGACATGTCACCCATCGAACATGTCTGAGATATGGTTGATCGGCAACTTGTTCGTCACGGTCCTTCAGCAACCACTCTTGATGCTCTTTAGACTCGTACATAAACCGCGTGGATGGAGATTCCCCACGAACATATCCAGGTCCTTTCTGATTGCGTGCCACAACGTTTACAGGCTTTGATTGCAGGATGTGGGGCCTTCAAACCATACTGAATTCTCAAGGTCTGAGATCATATTGTACATTTTATAAAATTTGATGTGACTTTTATTTCTAACATTAACCACACATCCGTCAACATTGGGTATCCCACTCAACACAGCAAAACAGTAGTCGTTATTGCACTCTAAAGAACTACAATGACAATTCACATGTGTTATTGAGAAGAACAGAAATGTACTCCTAATTTCAATTAATGATCCCAAAGCACTATGCACAGAACAAAACTGTCAGTTCTCAGTTTACAGTTCTTTCGCCTTGGCTAGTTCTTCCAGCTCACTCACTAAAGTTTACTGTACGTCGAACCCAAGCCTTCCAGATACAGTTCACTGCACTTCGAACCCAAGACTTCCGGATACGCCGCACTCGCCTGGACGCTGCCACAGTTACGGACTGCATCTCGAACTCAGATCCTCTGGATACATCTCCGCTGTCCAAGACTAACTGGCTCTCTCGCAGCTGACTGACTGACTGACTGCATTCGCGGTGTTATTTATTTGCCACGATCGTCTAGAATGTAGTGCGTCGCGAAGCATCTGGACATCCATAATAATCCACTTCCAGGCGCTTCCTTACCTACCTCCGCTCCGCCGCGCTGTCCCGTAGACTTTTTCCCATCTCTCCGCGCCGCGTCTCAGCGCCCACCGAAGCTCCAGCCTCGCCTCCCGCGCCTTCCTTTCATCTGGATGCGCGCGTACATACCCGAGGCTACCAGGGTTTGCTAGAACACTCTAGATGGTGCCACAATATAATCCTAAGCATTGTTGTATTGTGATATACCTAATCTGTGCTATAAAATTCATTTCAATTACGTCATGTTTTCTTCTTGATATTGCAGTTTTCACAATGATATGACCTCCTGAGTTCTGAGACATTTATTGTTTTATTTTTAAAATACAATATTAAAATTCTACACTTCAAAAAAAAAAAAACACTGACATCAGGGAAAATTCTCCAAAAATTCTGCAGGTTACAGTTAGGACACAAATGTAGGTATATTATATTATACTTCAGGTCTCTGCACATACATCTCATATCATAAACATCAGGACCTAGATTCTGATCACATGCCATCTTTTTTCATTTGTATCGGAGACATTGTTCGGTTGTTTGTAAATCCCATTTGCGACGTCTACATTTTAAAAATCTGTAATTCAATGGTAATTATTTTGTCTTTTTTTTTGCCATTTTCTGGTTTTAGTTCATTTTTAAACCTATGTAATTTTAAGGTTATTTTTCCAAGTTTTGCGTCAATATTTTCGTCATTAACGGGTAACACGCAGCCTTATTACATATTTTATGGATAAACACATTCATTACTGATTACTATCATTGATTTATATATTAATAGTTAACTGTTTTATATTATTATTATTATTATTATTATTATTATTATTATTATTATTATTATTATTATTATTATTATTATTGTTATGATTGCTATTATTATTAAATAATTTTAAGATAACTTATAGTCATGTAGACTACTGCTGTGAAGTTGAATGTCCAACTTTGCTACTCTCCTGCACAATTTTTTCAATACGAGCTTGTTGATTTGTGACATACGAGTATATTCCTCAGCAGGTTTTTCCAAGTTTACATTGGTGAGACGAGATCTATGTTTACCCTTTTCTAACTTTATCTTGCGGAAAGGTATTTCACAAATATACGTTGAACCAGAAAGACACAAAATTTTATATGCACACGACACCAAGTTTTCGAACTGTTTTTCTGGAATTCTATTCCAAAACTCTAAAACTGAATTTGTTTTTCTTTTCTCTTGAAAAATACCTTCTAGTTTTGAATCCTGGTGGAGATCAATAGGTTCATTTTTGAGATTTCTAATCTCAGGGCTAAAAATTGATAACTCAATTACATCTGCCTGCTGTCGTTACTGGCCAGAGATTTTCGACTATTCGAAACGGGTTTCGAAACTTTCGAAAATCTTTAAATCTCGCGCTGAAATCATGGCGTAGTACAGTGAGCAATTCTATGAAGAGTTGCAAGTTTATTTCTTCCTGTGAGCTTTCTTGAATTTGAATAGAAAGCATGGGAAACTAGTAAATTCATTATTATTCAGTTCTTCTGCATACATTTTTAGCTTTTCTTCTAAAAAAATTGCACTTATCAGCTGAGTAATAAGATTTTGTACCTTGCATTTTGATTTGGATATCATTCAATATTCCTGTTATATCAGCTAGGAAGCCTACTTTTAACGGCCATGAAAAAGAGTCTAGTTCAGAGTATTCTCTAACTCGTTCAATTAAACAGAATTTTATTTCGGGGAAAATTAAAGAATCGTTCCAAAACTCTTCCTTTACTCAACCACCTGATCTCATGATAAATAATATCATCATACTGTGAATTAAGGTCTTTGAGGAATTCTATGAATTGCCTATTATTTAGTTCACGTGATCTAATGAAACTAAAAATATTAATTATTTTCTTCATCATAGATTTGAAAGTTTCGTCAAATTTAGCAGGAAGATTTTTTTGTTGTAAAATGCAATGTTTTGTTAATAACTGGTCTCTATTTAGGCCTAAATGCTTTTTTTTAAATAGAGAAATAAATCCTGTATGACAACCTACCATTGAGGGACAACCGGCAGTACACACCCATAAAAGTTTGTTCAGGTAAATTTTGCATTTGTCGAAAAATGGTTTAGCTGGTTAAAAAATTCTATTCCCCGTGTCTGACATGTCATAGGTATTACAGTTAAAAATTCTTCCTTTATAATCGCTATGTTACTACGATATTTGACAAATAAAAGCAATTGAGAGTTGGAACCAATATCTCTGAACGATTCCAGAGCAAGAATGAAATAGTCACATTCACGAATTTCATCAAGCGTACAAAGCAGCATGTCTCCTGACATTTCGTTAACTCTCCTAACACAAGTAGAGTCACAAAGTTGTAATTCTTGTATGTCACCTTTTCTTGAATTTTATTTGAAAATTTAGAAAATAATGTGTCACATATGACTAGAAAACACTCCTTAAAATCTCTGCATCAGTAAACGGTTTCATTTTGAGTGATAAAATTTCTGCCACTTTATACGATGCTTTTGTTGTGAATTTATTTTCGCTTAAAGTAGCAAATATCATTTAATGTTCAAACACTATTGACATTTTTAATGTTTTTAGTTGCTCTGGTCTCAATTTAGAATGTTTTGGATACTTGCAGATAAAATTTAAATGCACGCTATTATAATGCCTATTAAGATTAAATAGTTTATAATCTTGAACTATGTGCTCGAGAGCCGCATGTATCCCGAGAGCCGCGTAATGAGTATCGCTCCCTTAAATGTATTGGTTTTGAGAGGATCACCCTGAAAAATTGTCGCAGGTAAGCTGTTCCGGTCTACTATTGTGCGATTTATAAAGTAAAACATTTTAACGTCTGTTCTTTGTTTCCTACATTCCTAATATGATCACCCATGCCTAAGTATGAAGGTATCACTAATCTAGCACTGATGTCGGTCCACGCATTGTGTTTCATTTGTGCCTTAAACAATGCACTATGTCGGGTTTTTCGTCGCCGTGATTTGACATATTCCCACCCTAATCCTTCACTATCTCTTCGCCATTGTCCCTTTCCCATTTTAACATATATTGCTGCCCTGCGTTGGACCTTTTCTATTGAATCGATTTGGTTTTGTCTGTGCGGATCCCTACCTACTGCTCCATATTCCATAACTGGGCGAACAAGAGTTTTGTACTCTAATTCTTTTGACCTTCAGTTAGATTTCTTAAGAATACGCATAGAGAAATGCAGTGCTTTCCAGTCTTTCCGTCTAGTATTAGTGACTTGTTCCTCCCAACCCAGTTTCTTATTTAAATATATACCTAGGTATTTACAAGTGTTCAATTGTGGCACCATTCAGCTGATATTTGAGACAAATTTCTTTATGCGTTCTACAGAAGGATAGTGACTTACTTTTACTCACATTATTTTTCATTTTATTTTCTTTCGTTCAGGTTTCAATAACGTTAAGATCGTTTTATAAGGCGGCGATATCGGATTCATCACAAATTTGTCTATATAGCTATACAGTCGTCAACTAATAACCTTACCTGAGGAGTAGTATTTCTATTTATATCATTTATATGTATATCCAATATAGGTGCAAGAACCGCCCCTTGAGGAACGCCTGATGTTACATTTCCTAGTTTCTATATTTCTCTTCCTAGTCTGATTTTTGGATCCTGTTTTCTAAGAATTTATATATCCAACTTACTACTCGATTATGTATTGGTAGATTGCTTAGTTTCTCTAAAAGATTTTCGAGAGGCACTACATCGAAAGCTTTAGCGAAATCGATCATAACTCAATCTATTCTTTCCCCCCTATCAACTTCATCGGATAAATCTTGTATTAAGGATGTGGTTTGACGTTCCTAAGTGTATCCTGGTCTGAAACCGTGTTAATTTTTGTTTAGCCACTCGTTATTTCCTAAAACGTTGCGAATATATTTTTTAATAGATGTTCCATTATTTTGCAGATACCTGATGTCAGACTGACAGGACTGTAATTTTTCGCGTCGTTTTTGTCTCCTGGTTTATTTATATGGGGATTATGATAGCCGATTTCCAGTCGTCTGGGATACTACAATTTTTTATTGATATATTAAAAATTGGCATTAAGTACGGTATCACGGCTTCACCTGCTAACTTTATAATTTCTGTGGGAATATCATCTGGACTGCGTGATTTTCAGTTTTGTTTTCTTTTTATCCTGTTCCGAACACATTTAACCGTTATTTAGAACATCTCTGTACATTCGTTTTCTTCGATTATAATCTCTCTTTTTATTGAAATATAAATACATTTTGAGTTCAATAAGTCTGCTTTTTGTTTGTTCTCTGTAATTATTTGGTCATTAGTGTCTCTCAAAACTAGTATCGATTCCTGGTTTCGCCTTCTTCTGCGCATGTAATTATAAACATATGCCAGTTATTTTCGCTTTCTTTATTTAAATTTTGCAGTAGTTCTTTTCTTTTCTAATTGTTTGGTTAGGTCCTGAATTGCTGTTAATTTTCGGAACTCACATTTCTTTTGTTGTACGCGCCTAGCCTTTTCCTTAAGTTGTCTAACATATCTTTTATAATATTCCGGGTCTGAATTACTTTTTACTATTTTGTATACCCCAGATGAAATATTGTAGCCACGAAGATGAGACGTACGAACTAAGTCACTTGAATTTTTAGTTCTGACCTCCAAATTGCCTCTTCACGTCAGAATTTTTGACAGCTCACAAATTATTTTACTGATAAATTATCATGTTTATGTTTGTTAAGCATGCATATATGAGAGTTGATGATAAAATTGGATCCAATAACTAAATAATGAAGCTAGTAACATAATATTTACTCTTGTGTAACTTTCCTTGACCATATCTGTAGCCTACTCAGCTTGAAATTTCCGTTTCCTTGACTTTCTGGAAGTGGTTTCAGAATAACAGTCTCTCTTAAGCATCCAACAGTAATCAGCCATCATACTTACTTTCCACTTCCCTTGGTATCTAGTTTCGATTTGTTTTAAGTCCTGTTGCAACCTTTCGCTATGTTCTTCACTAAATGCGCCTATATTTTTAGGAAAATAACCCAGGTGGGCAGGCAAGAAATGAACCCTTTATACTCACATTGCAGCTCAGAATTCTGAATCTCTCCATATACAGTACTTTCTACAATTTCTTTATGATTAGGGTCTTTATAATTCCCTAGGAAATTATGAACTTCCATTTTCAAAACATTCTAAGCGTTTTTCTCCTTATCGTTCATAACATTTACAAATTCACTGTGTAACATTAACTTGCGTATTTGGAGACTACAAAAAATTCCTGCTTTTAGTTTTTCGTAAGTAAACGGAGGAAATTTGTAACAAAGGTACCTACAACAAGCGCTGTTTTTGTCCAAGGATTTAGTAAACTTCTACATAAGGCACACACTACTGGAAGAGAGTAAGTTCTAGAGGCTTAGGGTGTAAACGAAATAAAAAAGTATTATTTATGATTGGATCACTAAAACAAGTCACACAATAATCTTGTCTAAAAACTGGAATTCTATTCATCAAATTTATTTCCATGATGGGGTTATACCATTCCCACAATTTCTCGCAAAATATTTATTTTTCTATAAAAATATTTTGGCGTTTATAAATTAATGCCTAAGCATACCCGATGTAATCTGTTTCAAACAGTAATTTAGTACGTTTTATGACATCTGCACGTGATGATTGAGAATAATAGAGGCTGAGACATTCCATCTCCGAATGTTTTCAATATGTCTAAACCGAAGGGAAATGCAACAAAAGAAGCGGGATTCCAGGTATACAGGTGATGGTCATTGAAACATTTCAAGGTGTTATTCTTCCTGTGATGAATGATGGGTTTAAAAGAATAAAGAAAAATATTTTGTGCCTGTAAGAGTTATACAGTGAGGTCACAAAAACCCGTTACCCCTAATATTAACAAACAAAACGAAAGGCAACTCTTTATAACAGTTTTTATTTAGAATTTACAATGAATTTAAGATATTTTCTATGGTACTGACCATTAAATATCAATAGGCTCAGTGTGTGCACAGTCATTTTCATGGAAAGGGTAATACGCCATGAAGTTCTGTGGGACATTTTTCGGAGCATTGCTGCTTTCATGCACCGAAAAACTTGCAATAACACGTTTGCTCAATGGTGTAATTAGACGTATCAGTCATTGTTTAGTTCATACGATCTTAAACAGAACTAAATTAAAGTAAATTTACATAGGGGTTAACGGGACTTTGTGGCCTCACTGTACTAAGTTCTAAAATTTAACACTTAGGCCTAATTATATTTTATACATAAAATTAAAAATATAAGATTTGTGGAAGATTCTGACGTAATAGGGAAAAACCAATTTCATATTCTTAATCAGCGCGGAAAACTTGACAAGAAACCCTGTTTAGTTTAAGGTCAGCAAAACTCATGCTGATCAGTGTTATGCGTTCGTATTATAGAAAAGTAAGAGATAGCCTATACAGACATACAAAAACATATCCACAACATATCCTCAACACACAATTAACTTCCAGAACGCATACCCTACCTGACACTGGAAACAAGCAAGGACCTCACTAGAAATCTGAAGATGGTCAATATCAAACTGAACTAGTCATTGAATAAGGTACTTACCAGCTGAGTTTCAATTAACACACAAAGATAGTTAAAATAACAAATTTACAAAATCTTTAAAGGCTATAATAGTTTTAAAATTGTAATGATTTAGGTTTTTCCACGGGATTTCCTTAACATTTTGAGTAAACGCTAAGTACCATTTGGCATTTGGTTCTCGGACTCATTTTTTCGCTATTATCATTATTATCACAATCATCATCGTCGTCACCATCATCATCACGTATGAAAAACAGCGGAAAAATATTGTGTCTATGATCCATTTCCTTAATAGTGTCTGGTAGCTGCCGGATCGCCAATACTTTCGTTTCTTTCAAATACAGTCTAGTAGCTATTAGATAGCACACGTTTGTTACGGGGAAGATTTAAAAAGAATTAATTATAACCTACAGTAATTTATTCTTTTTAAGTGATCTCCTTTGCTTGTGTGGTCTAACAAACCACATGTCAAACCACAGTCTTATTATGACATCATAATATTACTTCTAACACAGCATAACGTGTTATTATTAGAGGGGACTTAATTCATTTGCAGTTGCTTGTTTTTTAGGTAGTGGCAAGGTATTTATTTTAAAGGAGTTTTTAGAAACAATAAATTTCTCTTTGTACCACGTTATGCTGTCATTTGGGCAGAATTTCAACATTTGTTAAATTTTCCACGGCAGTCGGATCCCAATTAAGGTTCGACAAGCATAGCTGTTGTGGTGTGATAATTGCTGGGCTGCATGCAACTCGTGGCTTAGGGGACGCTCTGTTTATTTTGCGTTGTCACAGAGACCAGAGGTCTTGCAGAACAAAAACATACGCGACAGGCAAATGTTAAAATAACAAAGATTAACAGATAGCTCGAGTGTGCCGGGCAGATCCCTGGATAAAGCTGGTATGAACAGATTAGGTGTATTCAGTCGTACAATTACACTATTTATTGAATAACGCCTGTATTCACATGCGCAACGAGACAGCTTAGGA
The DNA here is from genome assembly GCF_040183065.1 of Periplaneta americana. Taxonomy (NCBI): domain Eukaryota; kingdom Metazoa; phylum Arthropoda; class Insecta; order Blattodea; family Blattidae; genus Periplaneta; species Periplaneta americana. Next base: position 104,294,877 of record NC_091124.1, read on the forward strand.
AGGAAAACATATGAAGCATCGACAAGGAAGGAATTGGCAAGACAGCATAGGCAGTAATGAACATCCGAGGAGTGCAATACCACCGTGCTAACTTGAAGTGATGGCGCTAGGTGATGACAAGTGATTTAAAACGTAGTCATTATCCTTTGCGACATTATCTATGTAATGACAATCACACGACAAAAATATTGTCATGGATTTAATTCAGATTTTCTTAATGAAGTCACTAACAGAATATACAAAAACATCAGAGATGATCTCTAAGCAGTCAGTCAGTCAGTGAATTATTAAGTCAGTAAGTCGGCCGAAGATTTCCCTTCTATTGAATTGCGATTCAATCAGCAGCACACAGTATTTTCATTTTCTTATAATCACTTCTACAGTGTTTAATTTTCCTGTATCATTTGACAAAAATTCTTTGTAACAATAATTTCAAAGTATTTTTTGTAGTCAATTTAAAATATGTTTTTCGTGTTAGCTATAACCCATTGCACATCAACGGTTATAGAAATAATCACAAATGAAAGTTACTTCCTTAAAAATCGTAAGAGTTACAGTGAATTGTAAATTAGTGGACTGAAGATCAAAATTTTACACACATGACATAAACTTTAGCTTTAAAATATCCTGCCCGTACCTAAAACGTGAGCAATTTAAAAGAATTAAAGCGTCCTGTAACAACATATTACAAAAGCGTGGAAGTGAAATAGTCCTGTAGATTGAAAGGGACGATACGGTACACTTAAATGAATAGAAAACCTGTATTACTTTTTGTGATTAAATGCACGGTTAATAATATAAAATTAAGTCGAAAGCTCCAGCATTGGCAACCTCGTCTCTAACAGTCACCTTTCTTACAGAAGTCAGAGAACAATAAACTCAGCTTACGGGAACTATCTCCCGTCTCCCTGTCTAGCTATGACGATGCAATCTGGTCGCATCGTTCAGTGGCTTGAAATTAGTGGTTTTTAAATTAAATTTACATGAAAACCGTTCACGCTATTGAAATACGCCAAAGGTATAAATGATTCTTCATTAGATGTTCTATCCATATGGACAAAAATCACGATCATATTTTCAATACTTACCTTAATAAGAGGGTGTTAAACATTTGGAAAAAAAAAAACTGTGTGTTTTTTTATAGATAATATGAATTTCCACTTATTTCGTGTTAGGGGAAATAAGGGCAAAGCGGATAAGCTAAGAACAAACAATGCCACAGGCTATATTTTGGTGTGGTTGTGACACATGCTGTCCATATATATAAAAAAACAGCAATTCGTTTCTCGTACCTATGGACAGTGTTATGATTTGAGAAAGAAAATATAGTTAATTATTCGCTTTGGCCGGGTACATGGGCAAAGCGAATAATTAACCCGGGCAAAATGAATATCCCTATAACATTTTCACATTTCTATTTAATTTTTATTCACTGATAATAAAATTAAATCAACACATAAACACGATGTTAATGAGTTATATTAGACGATAGGAAATGTTATTTACAGCCCGTTACAGCACGTTAGATTAGTACCTACAAAATACAAATTTGAACAAGTCGACGTTTCACTAGCACTGAAGACTTGGATTTCTTCTGCTTTTGCTCCTGCCCATAAGTTACTCTCTTTCAACGTTTTTAATCGGTATAGATGTAAGAACTTCAGAGCCCTGTCATTTTCTTCGTTTACCTCGTATCTTTCGAGCATCTACTTTTGGCACTGATCTAAATGAAAAGAACTGACTTGGATTCTCTTGGTGATGATGTTGAGGGTTTTGGTGTAACCGGAACTGAAAATCTGAGTGTAATTGAGGTATTGAATATTCCTTCAATCTCTGAAGATAACGACATCACAGAGGTGGTTGATTCTGAGTGAGCATTAACTGTTTCTTCAGCCGCTGAATAAGCTGGCACCACAGAATTTGTTAAACCTGAGCCAGCTGTCGTTTCGCTGATTTCTATCTCAAGTGGGCGATCTGTAAGTTAATCTGGAGCAAAATCTTCATCAACAAACACATTATGGTTGTATGGCCAGGTAGAAAAACCAATGATTGGAAGATTTTATTTTTTCAAGTGCTTTCTTCATGACTTCTTCAGACCATTTGCCTTGTTCCGTCTTCCTCTTGAAAAATTAAGCCATCTGAAAACACATTACGACCTTTTTAAGTAAAAATTGAGATCAGTGTTACTGATTTATAATTTAATTATTGTGACTTAATGCCTCAGCTATGTAAAATGATCTAACACGCTTTATTACAATAGACAAATACATACAAAAATACAGCTAACACTTATATAGTCAAATGAAGGTGGCAGGGCAAAGCGGATAAGTTATCCACTTTACCCTATTCACTTTGCCCGCAGACTCTATTTCGCTTTTCATTTATGATTACATAAATATAAACATCAATAATCTTCTTTGTAAGTACGGCACTTTAGAAGTAATCTTATCGCCTATATATTACTATCACATAACAAAAAGTTTCTCCAGTATTGTGCGTTCTACATTTGTTTTTCTTACCTTGAAATGTTTTAAGAAAACAGTCAATTTTCTTCAAACACACGCTGACTTCTTCTCTCACTAGCTAGAATGACGACAAGTCAGTCCCAGCAACAAAATCTGGTTGGGATTCTTCCCCAACAGAGCAGAAGGTCCTACCTGTTGGCGTTTCTAAGAAATATGCATTATTCTCTTTGCCCGGGTTATTCGTTTTGCCCGAGTCTCCCCTATAGTTTATCGCTCTGAAAATCTACAGGGTTATTTCACTTCCACCCTGTATATTTAAGGCTGATGAAATAGCGAAATAAGATATGGTTCAACATTTGGTATAGTGGACCACAAAAATAAAGGGAATAAGTTTCACAATAGTATTAAGGTGGGAGCACACCATCGCCCTGCATAAATTGAGTTAAATTCATTTTATAGCTCAGCTACTATAAAAGGTAAATGAACAAAGCTTTTCATGCTTGATATACAAACATTACACTTTACAAAATACTATTAAGATTATTAAAACGGCTAATAATTACATGTAAAACAATATCTAATAATTTACTTCAGGAAATATTTTTTCTTAATCTAAAATTGTAGAAAATTTAATATTGAAGGTAACGTTAAGAAAAAAATTATTCAAGGAATAAGTAAAATATTCTACTCTGTATGGCTGATGTATGTCTTTAAAATATTCCAGTAAAATAATCATGCAGATATTTAATTAATTGTATATTTTATTATTTTAATGATTTACGGTTGGAAAAAATTATAAACATTTGATATTAATTCAAGGATAATTATTAGCTCTTTTATTATTATGAATAGTGTTTCATAAAGTATTATGTATGTATATTAATAATGAAAAACGTTGTTAATTTACCTTAAATAGTAGCTGACATTAAAAAAAATGAATTTCACTAAATTTTTGCATGCCAATGGTGTACCACCTTCCTTAAATCAGCAAAACTCCCTCATTGTTTGCCAAAAATTCCATCGTATTCATAGGGATTTGAATGATTAGCTAATCTTTCTGCCATAAATTTTTCGATAATTTAAGGTTGAAACGTTAATTTTATAGGTAGACTAGCTGAAAGCACCCGGTGTTGCCCGAGTGTCCTTTTTGCTTCTATTTTTAATTAATCTGGTTGTCAGATTTTTCCAAAATCTTAGAAACTCAACTATAGACAACCAAAACGAATTGCCTTTAATAAGCTTTCCTCGTCCATAATGGTGACTCTTTACATAGCGTCACTTACATGAAATAAAGAACTTCTTAGCCAAATGCCTGAAAGGATTAACTCAATTTAAAACAACTGCAACGAAAGAAAATATTTCATCACGTGCCTTACTTTCAAATGTGTTTTAATTTGTATGCATATATATATATATATATATATACTGCATACATATATGTGTTAATTAATTAATTAAATTTATTTATTTATTTATTTACTTACTTATTTACTTAGTTATTTATTTACTTACTTATTTACTTATTTATTTATTTATTTATTTATTCATTCATTCATCCATTTATTTATTTATTTATTTATTTATTTATTTATTTATTTATTCTTGCGTACTTAAAGCCAACAGGCTTTCTCTTCCACATCACCAGAAATAAAATTAAAAAATTAAAAAATCAAACTATATATGTATATATAGGCTACAGTCACACAAACTTTAAATGAATTAGCATTGCCTTGAAGTTTAGCAAAACAAAAACACACCCCACGGTCCCTATAGACCCACTTAGCACTGTATCAGTGTTCTACAGGTCTTACATTTTATCTCTGCCAGTCAGCTATGTGCAAAGAAATCACTAAGGAACTTACTTACTTACTTGAAAGTTATAGAGATGGGCTATCTCTCCACTCTATATAAAATAAAGAAAATTATTAAAAATCCAACCCCAAGCCTCGGACAAACAGTTCATGTAATCGACAAAATTATTAACGAACATAGGAATTTGGAATATACAAAAAATCAGAAATACACAGAAAGAAATTTTGGTTGAATAAATGAGAAATAATAAATAATTTAATACCGCTATTATTTCAGAGATAAAAAAGAAAATGTATCTGAAATTTAGAGATATTTTATTCATTATTACAATGGAGTAGACAAAAGTGAAAGAGCTAAAAGAGGAATAGCCTAGTCATTCTTGTACACTAATATAATAATGTTCTTCTATTGATATACTTCACATGTGATGGAGGGAAATTCACATTTTCTCAAAATACATCTTTATAGGTAATTTATAAGAAACCCAAACGATATAAGATATGAATGAGATTTGACACCACATACTGAAAGAACAATACAGAAAATAATTAATTATAGTAATTATTACTGAAAAATCAATAATTAAAATAATAATTTAGTAATGATAATAATTATTATTATTTATTATTTAATCTGGCAGAACTAAGGCCAGTAGGACTTCTATACCGCCCAGCCAGACTCTAATTCTAATTGAATACAATTGATAACCGATTTGAGTAGCCAAGGCCCCGAGTGTGATTGCTTTGGGTTCATATCGGCGGAGAGCAAATATGCTGGATAATCTCTCATTTCTGTAGTCTAATTCTAGCTGTTATTACGAATATTTAAAACATACGGGGCTGATACCTGCTGCGATGTGCTGAGAAATATTTTATTAGGACAATTCTAGGTTTTCTCAATTTATCATTGCTCTGATATACTCACATCATTATTTCGCTTATAACACTGATCTATGAAATTTTCAGAATCGTAAGACTTGTAGTCTTGGATATCAATAGAATGCGAAACCTCTCATTGAAACCACAAATAATACCTATCATTTATAGGCCTACAACGATAAAGTGTTAATATTATGCAGTCCGAATCCGACTCTTAGTGGTAATCTTCCCACGATTTCAAACTTATGCCGTCAGTTCCACGGCTTCGATAGCTTTATTTATTTATTTTTAACACGAGCACACAAAAGGCGTCGGAAAGCGACCGTAACTTGTTACGTATTCAACTGGAGTTGTGGACTCATTTCATGGCCATCATTTTTACCGAACAATGTGTGCAACTTTGCTAGTAACATTTATTTTGCACGGCGCTCTGGCTTTTGATTTCGATTTCAGTGGTGGTCCGCATTTTTAACAAGCCTCTTGCTTGCTAGAAAAATTATTTCCTTTACTAAAACATTTTTCTGAAACTCTCGCCGTTGCAGACCGTAGCTAACATTAACGCCTTTCAAAGAATCACAAATGATATTACAGTCCTACCACAATTGAAAGTATTTACCTGGAGAGCAATTTGTTCTCCACTTATATTTTCATAAAATTCTCCGATATTTACGCAAACACTTAGCAAAATTTGTCATAAATTGGAATAATTAGGCTATATAGGGTAAACATTGGTAATTTCGTGTCAGTGGTTATTTCTTGATACTTTTTCTTAGCTCTTTCGTGAACTATCCAATAGCGTTACGAGATTCAAATTTCCGCCAAGGAATTGCATATGTTATCCGGTTACCAGAAACATACTGTACAGCTACGCTTTGTGTGACTATTGTAGCTGCTTCAGTGAGCTTTTATGTTTGGAGAGAGCAAGTTAGCGTCGACTTCTCAAGCATACAAATTTTGTGGATGTTTGTAATTACATTACAGGCTTATTGCTGAAGGTAAGCGTATGATATTTGGTACAATGATTTATTATATCTTAATGAAATTTTAGGATATGTTTTTGAAATTTTAGATACAGCTGTAGTCGCCATATACGCTTAGCTTTACTGATAGAAATCTTAGCTGTTAGAGGTAAAATTTTGTTGAGCATTAAGCGTTATATTTTATATTATTTTAAAAATTGTATTGCAATACGAATTTTAGAAATCTGAAGATAAGATGTGATAACAAAAAAGAAAAGGGGGACGCAATGGGTTAAGTGTAGCTTCTGTTTGATTTGTTATCATGCTAAGTCCCAATAATAAGTGCTAGATGATTTACTTGCAACAATTATGACAGAAGATGAAACATGGCTCCACCATTTTGGACCGGGGACAGAGGCAGACAATGGAGTGGCATCATGCAAATTCACCAAAGAAATAGAAATTCAAAAGTGCACCTTCGGCAGGAAAAGTTATGGCTACTGTGTTTTTCGATTCAGAAGGACTCTTGCTTGTGGACATCATGCCACACGGAACCACCATTAATTCTGACGCGTAGCCTATGTGGCAACTCTCAAGAAACTTCTAGCTCGATTGAGTCGTGTTCGACAACATCGGGAGAAGCAGGATGTTCTGCTATTGCACGACAACGCACAGCCATATGTCAGTTACAAGACCACAGACCAGATCAGAAAACTCGGATAGACAACACTGAAACATCCACCTTACAGTCCTGAACTGGGACCGTGCGATTACCATCTCTTTGGTAAACTGAAGGATCCCTTCGCGGAACGAGGTAAGAAGATGACTCCCTTGTGCACGCTGCTAAAGAGTGGCTCAGACGTGTTGGTCCAGACTTTTACCGTGCTGGTCTACAGGCCCTCGTTCCTAGATTACGTAAGGCAGTTGAAAGGGACGGGGGTTATGTGGAAAAGTGATATTTTGTTCCTTAAGGATGTATCTACATTCTGTGAAAATAGCAAAGCTGTAGGATAAAAATATAATTTTTAAACAAATGTTATGCATTACTTTTGGAGTTACCCTAATAATATATTCTATAGTAAAGTCCGTAATAAAAGTTTTCACCCTTTCAGGGCAAATAAGATCCCTTTTCGATTTCAATTTTTACTTTGATTTCATTCTTATTATGTGTTGATATGTATTTCTATGTTTTGTTGCTATGAATATTAGACGGAATTACTATGTTTGAAGTCTTGTAACAAGAAATGAGAATTTCATTTGACTTTAATGAATTTTTCCACAATTCTTCTACCTCTCACGAAATTATCAATGTAATATCACGAAATAACCAACCTGTTAGCTGTAGTTGTAAAAGTGGTTTTTGGCACTTGTTCAAGAACGTGTCCAATCTTTTATGTCTCCAGATTTCTATAGCAAATTATCGTCTTTTAGATGAAAAAATCAGAATAAGGATATATTTACACATTTGCATTTTAAATTAATTTTCATGAAATTATCACGAAATTACCAATGTTTACTCTACAACATAATTCAGAGATTATCAAATGTTGCTTACGTACTTCAAATAATTTTGTATAAAAAGTGTTATGTAAAATACTTTTTCTGCTACAGTTTTCTTGGACTGGAGAGTAAAACAAAGTGTCGAACTTGTAGATGTTGGTTGTTATTAGCATTTAAGAATTTGTGAAAATGAATGTTGAAATTAATTAAATTTGAAACACTTTAGCGTTGTGTAAAAATTATCGTTGACTATTTCGTTTATATAACGTCATTCCATTTTGACCCAATCAAGTGTAATGAAATTTTGAATTCCAACCTATGACAGTCATATATCGCGATAATTTTTGCAACTTGATTTATCAGAATTAATTTATCGCATGGTCGTTCTTTTGTTTAGTCAGTGTCGCCAACTGTTTCCCAGTAAATCGATGAGCATAAATCTATTAGGTCCATAACATACTGCAGCGGGAAATAATATGTAATACGTTTGTCGAGCTATGGAAAATGCTTTCTTTTAGCACGGAGTAACGCTCGAAATAAGGCATAGCTAACATTGGTGGGCTAGCGATTTTCTGAAAACATGGCTACCCCACCACCTGTAGGCGTATATCCCGTTCCCACAACTAACCTAACCTAATTGTAGCCTACAAAGTTTGTATTACGTGAATGAAATGGAACAATTAATAGAAAGGCAGATGTTCAAATTTATGTAACTTTATTTCTATCAGCGCATACCAAACCTAAAAATCTTGCGTAGTATATACAAGGTATTATACAATGTCGTACAAGTTTTTTGATCAAAATGCCTTCCGTATGGCGTAATAAAATTCATGTTTTATTTGTCTATACAGAGATAACTCCACTGTGTAGCAACACATTTCTTACTGTAATGTAAAGACAAGCATATTCTAGTTACCTTGAAGACAAGCATTGCTAGCTGTCTCCACACATAGTTAATAGATCTCGATGTAGTGTGCTACGGGCCTTAATGTAATGATGAAGTACTAAATAAAGTACAAAATCCTTCTTTCAGATCTACATCTTCATCTTTCAATTCCATGTCCATTACATCTAAAGAAAATGGCACTCCTTCATTCAAATTTGATAACTACTGCGTTTTCTACAATTGTTCATTTAATTCATTATTTAATCAAGTTATTTGTAATTATATTATAAAATGTTTAAATCAATTTATGATTTTAGCAGATAATAAAAATGTATTTTTGTTGTAACAACAAGAAAAAAAGCGCAGTAAATGTAATTAACATTGCTAAACCTGTATTTCCCTTTCTCAAGTGGCATTACTGAATAAGATCCAATTTCCTTATTGTAGTAATCTATTTTGAACTTCACAATGTCTGAATAGGTAAATATTAATAAATATGGTTATTAACATTTTGTGATCGAATTTTATGGATATATTATTTACATGTTTATTATATTCACGAAATAATCCTAATAAATAACACTCGAGATCTGAGATTACTATAGATCATTTATAATTAGCAAATGTAATATAGTAAAAGTCCCACGCAGTGGCGTCGCGGTCTAAGGCATCCCGCCTAGGACTCGCGTTACGGAATGCGCGCTGGTTCGAGTCCTCATGGGAGAAGAAATTTTCTCATGAAAATTCAGCCAGTGTATGGGACCGGTGCCCACCCAGCATCGTGATGCACTTGGGGAGCTACGTTAGGTAGCGAATCCGGTTGCGAATACCAGCTATAACGGCTGGGGAGATCATCTTGCTAACCACACGATACCTCCATTCAGGTTGGATGATCGTCCACCTCTGCTTCGGCAGGTGAGCGTGAGGCCAGCAGCCGGCTGGTCGGTCTAGGTCCTTCACGGGCTGTAGCGTCACGGATTATTATTAATATAGTAAAATTCTTTGCAGAACGAAAAGTTACATTTATTCGGATCACATTTCTGCACATTTGAAAGACAAAACTAAATTCTTTCAATCATTTAATGCCATAATATACTGCTCTCTTAAATTGAGTGAACATATTGGAAAAATAAATCAATGGTTTTCCCAAAAGACGCTATGAAATCGCTAATATGTTTTCGCGGGATATCAGCCGAGTTAAGATTTTGGAATGCTCCAAGCTTTCGACTGCTATCTCTGCAGCCATCTTCAGGGAAGTGATGTCCGAACGAAAAATCGAAAAATCGAAGGAGAATTGGGAGGAAAATTTAAAAGGTACGCAAAACGCGTCCTTGCAAGGGGTTGGGGACTGTACAAAACTAAATATGTGAGCTCCAAGCCTGTTGGCCACTAGTCTCACTCCGGGTTACGCTGCTCCCCTGAAGGAGCTCTAGAAAATTTTGAAGGGGAAGCCGAAATTGGACGTAACCTCTTAGGTACCACATACGCGAGGGGGGCTGAGATTGATCAATTGATCACGGAACGGGGCGAGGAGGAGTTGGCTGGTGTTTGCCGTTAGGATGGCAAGACGCCGTCATCTGTTGTTCGATGACAAAGCAGGTGAAGGCTGTCGGAAGAAGCGCCGTGAAATCTAAGCTGCAATTTGAGAGGTCCCTGTCCTTTCAATTTGCGACTTATTGAGTGACCTCGTATGTTTAATAGACTATTAATATTATCTGAACTAGGGCATACATAATTTATAATAAAGGTGGAGTATATATGGGGAAGGGCATATAGGTCCGTGGCCCATTTCTTATAGGGCTCATCCCGACATTTGTCTTACGCCTGAGGAAAACCACGGAATACCTTAGGCAGGATGAGTTGTCTCATATAAGAGACTAGCCAATTTGGCTTTCTATGCATAGAAAAGGAGCATAAAATACTGTTTGACCACACCAAGGTCATTAACAAATCAAGCCACTACTGTTATCGTACAATCAAGGAGGCCATAGAGATCAAGCTGGAGAAAAACAACTTTAACAGAGACAGTGGACTCCAGCTCAGTCAGGCATGGACACCGGCCTTAGACCAACTCAGGCCCTCTTACAATCAAGGTCATGAAGATCACGGACCGAGGACGGCAACCGATTCCAACCGGCGGAACAGGGCTCGCCGCCCGCCAAACTTCACGCAGTAATCCCGGGAGGGGCGGAGCTTACGAGCGATGACAATTCCCGGCCCCGGATTGGCCGATCCGCCAACCAATCCCGTTTCACCTGAGACAGCCACATCTATATAACCTTTCGACTTTCTGTTCGGACATCACTTCCCTGAAGATGGCTGCAGAGATAGCAGTCGAAAGCTTGGAGCATTCCAAAATCTTAACTCGGCTGATATCCCGCGAAAACATATTAGCGAACCAACGCCGAGAAAGCCTCAAATCATACACGCTATGAAATGTTTGATATAAAACAATGTTTACCTCGAAAAGGAAGCAAAGACGAGCAGTGTTGTATCAAACTTTTCCGTTTGAAATAGCCTATCCCAAAAAATAACCCCCTGTAATAATTACGGTTTACCCTGTTTGCTCGTGTTCGTTTGGTTGTTAGTTACGAGGAGTGCACGAAGTGAAACTTGAGCTAAGACGGATTTTACATTTCATTAACTGAACACAATAATAGCTATATTGGAATCAGTGTAGATTAACGATGACTATTTGTTGTTAATTTTATGTTCTCTGTTGAATGAAGTAGATGTCGATCACACAAAGCAGAAAAACTATTCAGTCTGCTTAAGGTAAAATCCCGAAATTGATATCGAAAAACTCGACGGAAATAAGAATAATATTTCTGATTTAAACAGAGACAAAGAAAGTAATTAAGGAGCTATTAACACACAATATTCGACAAAGTGAATTTTCTTGCAATAAATATTTACTGTTTACAAGGTGTTGTCTTCGTGATCTCTTCACTTTCCTACACTACGGGAAATGAGTGGAGAGATAAGACCTAATATGATGTTAGGTTCGTTTTGCCTCTTAAGCGACAAATATTTTCACTCCTTAGTTCGCATTGTATATTTTAATAACATATTAATAACTGCATATTCACTATATTCAGAATTTCACCCCATTGTCAATTATGGGGAAACTAGGTTTATACTCTAAACAGATTCTGTGCACAACAACTAAAAATTAGTTATTGCTTTTATATGGAAATGTAAGTTATGTAGTAGAATAATGTCACTTTAGATATAATAGGCCATGATGTTATCACTAATATACAGAAAAGTATAAATTAAACAATTGGAGCGATTTAATGCGTTAAAATTGTATTCCCAGTATGTACTTTACATTCAATCGTCCATTCTCTGCATGTTTTCAGGTTCCATGGGTAAAAATAAAAACATACTTCTCCGGATCATCTCATAAAGAAGTCTCATCGTAGTTCAGTGTTTATTAAATTTTTTATGATGAGGCCCCATATTCTCGCTTTACTTTACTGCAGATTCCTGGCTTAAGATATAGAGTGGAATAGTGATTATCAACCGGTGGATCTTGTATATAGATTCTTTCTAGTTATTCACTTTTAAAAAGTGTATTTATATCACAAAATATAAGTTACAAGCCTGAAGAAAAAATAGCACAATGTCTTTGACTTGCTTATAATTTAACAGAAGATCCAGAAATTGAATTTTTTAAATGAACAAGTGACTTGAAACTCAACTTAAAAATTAACTGTTGTATTGTCCAGGTAAAATATTTTCTTTTTTCTTTTTAATATACGTACTTTATCCAAAAAAAGTCTCTGTATTTTTGTTAACCAAACTTTTCAGACCATGGAGAAAAATGTCAAATTCATTGGCATTCAACGCGTTGCGAGCCTATAGTACAGTATTTGAATGTGTATAAATGCAGCAAAAATAAGTGTGTGGAAGATCGACTTTAAAATGCCAATTTTCAGATACGCGAACCTGATTGTAATTGAAAAACATAACGAAAGAATGAATTTTTAGGACAATTGTTTGATAAAATAAGACAACATATAAGGGAAAGATCAACGATTATTATTTATGCAAAAATCGAATTTTTTTCCAAGAAATAATCAAAGTTTCACCCATCTCTACCGTTAATGGGGATCGTACACTAAATAACTTAAATTTGGTATAGCATTTTTTAATTATTTACATGATTAACAATTTCATATACATTGCAAGTTACTCAAAATCTACATTTTAATTAATAATATCCTAATGAATTGAGTCTAATTAATTTAGATCCTTATAATTTTTTACAATAAACTAAATTTCATACTACTATATTCTACAGTCTACATCTAACTGCACTAAAGTAATATGAGGAAAACGGGGGCTTCATCCAAAAAACTGAGAACTGAAACTGAATGTACAATAGAGTAATATGAAATTCTATGCTGATTTAAAAAGAAAGCAATTAAATTAATATCTTTATTTAATGCATAATTCCGTATGTTTAAATTTTCATAGAACAGCTTTTTAAAAATTATTATTATTATTATTATTATTATTATTATTATTATTATTAGTGTTGTTACTACAATTATTGGCTCCACCGACGAGAATCATTGTTGTTGTTCACGTTGAACTCTGGTGGAATATATTCCAGTATAACAGTGATTTCAACAAAATAAATAATTAAATAATAACGGGGCTCTCACTTCCTCTGTTTCTCTTCACACTCTCGGAACGTATTTGTAAAAATGGTGTTTTGTGTATTTTCACAAAGTCGAGATTCCAATCATGATCTGGCAATTCACGAAGGAGGTTTCACAAATATTTTCTTAACAGTTATTCCGAGATTCTCGGTTGTCAACAGAAATTTCTCACGGGCACAATTATGTGAAAGTATACCTATAATCACATTTGTGATTTATCTACCTAAAGCGTCTGTTGTTTCGTCAGTTGAAACCCAGATTTTATTACCATTGACACTTTTCCTAATATTAGTAACAGTATCACTGCAGCAGAGAGGTAAATACTTTTTTCCGAATTGCAGACTCACATGGAATATCTTGCTTCGTATATTTCTCCAGAAAACCTCTAAAATATGGATTATTAAGCTTCTTGCACAGAATATTTGCAGAAATCATCATATTACATAAATCCTCAGAAAATTCAGATTGTGTATGTGTTTCAATATTTGATGTCGAAGACCTTTGTACGTTTTCGGTATGTTTCTTGCTGTTACAATGCCGGTCATGTATTTTATTTTCACATTTGCACACGGCACAGAAAATATTTTCCCATTGGGGAATCAAAATCTCTCTTCCATATTTATTTCTTAGACTGTTTAATTCCATATCCTTCTATTTAGGCGTTTAAAATGAATTTTACACAGAACTACCACCTTCAAAAAGGCAATAAACAATACTGTGAAGACCTGGCTTCCTTTCCCATACGACTAGAAGTTGACACTGAACGTCATTTCTTGGTTTCCACTTTCTACTACCGCCTTCTCGTAGTTCATTTATGTTATTGCCTATATGTATCTGTGACGTCATCCACACTTCAGCCAAAACTAACCTGTATCGCATGGTAACGCACATTTTTCCGCCTTCTAGTCATCACATACATCACTACACTAAATTATTTAATTCTATTATAAACCCGGAATATTTCCCCAGATGTTGGACCAATACAATGTTTGCCAAACTATACAAAGACTCTAGATATCCTTAAAACTGTCTACCCATCAGTTTGTTAAACACTTTGAGCAAATTATTCGAAAAAATAATACTACTGTATGTCGTATCAAGCAGAAAATTCAAGGTCACATTTTCAACAAAGTGGTCATCAGAAAAATTTTCTCCGTGACTCATGTATACATAGCAACTCTCAATCTGCTTTACAAACCATAGACGATAAATACAACATCCATTCCATAGCCGTCGAAATTAGATCCGTACTACTTGAAATTTGAAGGTCATATTTTCTTACTGTGGGTGCGCGGCCACACAGGTACCGAAGGAAATGAAAGAGCGGATACTTCAGCGAAGCAAGCAGCCTCATGAAATTCTGAATACAAATATTCCATCTGTCCTATTTCATACATTAAGCAGAGGATCAAGCACATAACTATACTCAAGTGGAACACATACTGGAACTCTAGTGTTATAGGCTCTGTGACGAAGAAATTATTCTTTCCTAATGTACAAGACAGACTATGTCGCAGTCAGTTTTCAACCGACTTCTTTTTTACTCAATTTATGACCGGCCATGGAAAATTTGGTTCTTACTTAGAAAGATTTAGGATCAAAAGTGTGGAAGAATCTATGTGCATATGCAAAGACAATCAGACTGTTGAACATTTGATTTTTCACTATCCAGTTTTCGAAAGAAAAAGATATTTTTTAAGATATCATATCTCGGACTGCAATTTGAATTACTGCACACTCCTTTACCATTTACTTAGGAAAAAATGTTGTTATAAGCAATTCACAGAGTTTATAAACAACATCTATGTAAGACTGTAGCTATTAAGAGTATGTAAATTATTGATAATATAACATCCTATTACACTATCTAAAACAAATTGTCTCTCTTTGGAACCTAATAATAGTAATAACTATAATAACTATGTTTAGATTATGGATTTAACTATTGTTCAGTTCTTTTTATGACAGGTATATAGTTTGTAATCGTAAGTAATTTTGTTTTTATCTCTTTACTATCGCAAACCATGCATCGAAAATTGTAACTAAGTTATTTCTTCTGTTATCTTTTCTTGCTGCTGTTAATTGCTTCAATGTTTCTAATTAAGGTATTTATATATAACCAAAAGCAACTGAATATCATTTCCGTATTCTTTCCTATTGTTTATTGTTACTACCTACATATTAGGTGTTTAATTTGTAACTAAGTCAATTTTGTGCATTATCTCATTATTATTTAAAATTATGTATAAATTCGCAAATTTGTATCATATTCTTGCAATATCTCTACACCTTCGTTTATAATTTTGTATAATGTATTCAGTATATTTTAATGTGTATTAATTAATGTATTTATATTTTAACTATGACTTATGCCTACTACTACTTCTTTAAAATTGCATATTATCTCTACATAATGTATTTCACATGTAACAAAGTAAAACCTGAATATACCAAAGGGTAAAATAGGGTCTCAATATTAGGATAACAATAATAATAATAAGCAGAAAATTCTAAAAGTTATTCCTGACACTCAATTTGGATTTATCCCTGAAATAAACACTACTCTACAGTTATTGCGCGTTACAGAGGAAGTAACGAGAGCTTTTCAGCACAGACATTACACTGCAATGTCTGCTCTTGGACGTGGAAAAAGCTTACGATACAGTGGTATCCTGCTCTCCTCTATAAACTATATCACGCAGGAAATCAACCCAATATAGTTCGCCTTAAAACCTCTTTCCTAACTAACAGAAGCTTCCACATTAAATATCAAAACTAATTTTCTACCATTAAAGAAAGCAAAGCAGGTGTTCCCCAAGGATCAGTACTAGAGCCTATCAACTTTTTCTACACAATCTCTGCAGCAGCTATTCCAACCTCAGCAAATATAAAAATATATCAATGTTTAGATGATACAGCTTTCACATCAACTTCGCAAACTCCATATCTTTCTATAAAGAAATTAGAACAATACTTCCCAGCACCAGAACTATGTCTTCAGAAAAGGAAAATCAAACTCAATGTAGGAAAAAGTTAAACAATAATCTTCATGAAATGTTATCCTAGAGTCTAGACCAAACAAAATATATTACTTCACTACATACACCAATCCCTTCGACATCAACATTTAATATATTTAGGAGTTACACTGGATTATCGACTTACATAGCTACCACATATCAACACTAAAATAACGAAAGTTTAAAGATAGCTTCATTTTTTTATATCCACTCATCAAATCTTCTGGTAATTACAAAGTTAAAGTGAACATATCTGTCGTCGATTTGCAAAAGGGGACATGTCCAAAATAACAAAGTATTGGGAAATCGGAACAAAAAAACACATAACAGACTTAAAAAATTAAAATGTTCACGGACCTTGAATGAATGTACCCATAGTGATTTCATTAGAAAAAATTTGAACATTTTAATTTATTAACTTAGTTATAGTTTTTGCGGTTTTCCAACACTTTGTTATTTTGGACATATCCTCATTTGCAAATCGACGACAGATATACAAAACCTTCATTCTATCTGATCTAATCTACGCAGCTCCACATGGGCATTTATACTCAAAACCACAATGAAGAAACTTCAAGTATTTCAAAATAAAATCCTACATATTTATTCATGAAAATGACTTCCTACGGTTTCTACAACCATCAGAACTATGACAACGAAACTCTATCACAGAACTACACAAAACACCAACCCGCTAATAAACAACCTTGGTACTTATTCAACTGCAACAGCTAAGAAGCGAAGATCCAAAAGCATTCTCACAACCATCTTTTAATAATAATCAAGCTACAACTACATATCAGGATACCTGAAACCGCAGAGGTCTGGATCTGGATCATTATTATACTCATGACACAGCTGACCATGTACAAACAACAACTAAGAGGAAGGTTCGACAAACCGACACTCTCTCTATACAACAGCAGAAGAAGAAGAAATTTTTTATATTTTAATTAATTTCATTAAATATAGTACATATAAATAAGCTAATAAATGTCATAAACAATACGTTTCAGTCTTAGAGGAAAGTTTAATAACTAGATAAGAATAAAATAGTAGTCTCTACAATTAGTGATAATGACTTTTGAAATAGACACAAACTAACAAATAAAACTCTACTGCTGCTCAGAGATGTCGTCACATCCGCGTTGATTGTAGTTTCTATTACCAATCAACAAATAGTCACTCACTCCTGATTGGTTACAGATTTTGTAAAACGCCAATGCGAACGAGTCATTTCAACTCATTGCTTTCTGTTGCAGTTCGCACGGTTTCTAAAGGGAAACCATACGTTACGTCATATATAAGAGAATGTAAACTCTATGTGCATGTGAAACATTCGCTGCATATCACTCAAGCCCCTACACCAGTAGCTGCGCAGACCATACGGGACAGTCAAAAGAACATTACGCGCGACGCCATTACTGTGGCAGCTCAAGCTAGCAGACTAATAAGTTTCTAGCTACAAATATCACAAATATAAGTATCCGGACCATTAATGGTACATGAAAATATAATAAGCTGTAAAATTATTGTTTGTCCTTATAGAATAAAATAATAAGTGCAGAATACGATT
Organism: Periplaneta americana; assembly: GCF_040183065.1. Taxonomy (NCBI): domain Eukaryota; kingdom Metazoa; phylum Arthropoda; class Insecta; order Blattodea; family Blattidae; genus Periplaneta; species Periplaneta americana. The sequence continues at coordinate 104,312,643 of NC_091124.1, forward strand.
TATAAAACCAATACAACTGGATTGAATTGCGTTAATAAAGTTTCATGCAAAGGCCTGCCTGATGTAATTGAAGAAATAAAATACCTATTATGCTCTATAATTATATTGCTTTTGTCAAAACTATCAATCCTCTTGATATCTATTCATATATTAAATACTATACAAGTGTTTTGTGACGAACAAAGTGGCAATAAAAACGGACAGGAATGAAGAAAATGTAGATCTACTATTTATCCTAAAAATAAGTAAAAATACATTATTATGTTGAGTGCTACTAATCCACTAAATCTTATTTCAAAATGCATTAAATTGGAATCCCAATAATAATAATAATAATAATAATAATAATAATAATAATAATAATAATAATAATAATAATAATAATAATAATTTATTTATTATTTTATTTATTTATTTATTTATTTATTTATTATTAATATTTGTGTGCTGAACAACAGCCAGAGGCCAATTATAGTTCAGCACAATACACAAACAGAAGATACAAAGGTGCAAAACAAAAATAAATAATATCATAAATAACAAAAACATACATGAATACAATTGAGTACAAACAGTAAAAACTAATAATCAAAACGAAACTAAACCTTAAATGGATCTAAATTGTGCCCATGCAAATTGGCATATTTTATGCATCTACAGACTGGAGAAAGTGATTTTGAATTTCGGTTATAAAAATTTTTTTGAAATCTTAAACCTTTTGTAGGAATACGAAGGCTGATATTGTTTATGATAGACTCACAATCAATATCACCCTTGATAACTTTGCAAAAAAATTGATAATCAAGATTTATACGTCTAGCATAAAGGCTACAACAGTTAAAATATTTACAGGTAATATCATAGTTAAAGTCAGTGGAATTGGGTATGTATCGAAAAGCACATAAGGAAATAAATTTTCTTTGAATATTTTCCAATTTAACCGAATCGGTTGAAGTAATGGAATTCCAGGCTACAGATGCATATTCAAGTTTAGAGCGAACCAAAGTAAAGTATAGAATTAATAGTGACTCAGGAGTAGAAAAAGAATAGGTTATAGACCTTATTAAACCAAGCATTCTCATTGAATGATTATAAATATATTGAACATGATCGTGAAAGTATAATTTAGAATCGAGTAGTACACCAAGATCTTTTATAGAATTTTTCCTAATAATACAGGCGTTATTAAGAGAATAATTAAATTTTATGGAAGTAGTTTTTCGAGAGTACGAAATGACAAAAGTTTTTGTTTCATTAATTTTCATTCCATTAATGTCAGACCAAAGTTCAATGGAGTTAATATCATTTTGAAGAGTTTGGCAATCGGCAGAACTATTTATTGAGCGAAAGATTTTGAGATCATCAGCAAATAACAGGTAGTTTGAACTTATTCTTTTACATATGTCATCAATAAATAATAAAAAAATAGAGGGCCCAATGTAGATCCTTGGGGAACTCCACATAAACAATTAAATGGGTCCGAGAGAGAATCACCAAGACGAACACAACATTGTCTATTAGTTAAATAGTTTTCAAACCAGCTCACGTAGTTAGAAGGGAGACCAAAGTTTTTAAATTTATTTATCAGAATATTGTGAGGTACAACATCAAACGCTTTGCTAAAGTCGATATAAATTGAGTCAATTTGACCTTGGGTTTCAACAACAGGCATAACAAGATTAAGGTAGGATACTAAGTTTGTAGTTGTTGATTTACCTTGAGTAAAACCATGTTGTGCTGAATTAATTTTATTCTTAACATAAAATGAAACATGTTTGTGGATTATTTTTTCAAAAATTTTTGAGAAATTGTTTAATATTGAAATAGGTCTGTAATTGGAAACAACATTTTTTTTACCATTCTTAAAGATAGGAATAACGGATGCTTCTTTCCAAAGCATAGGGTATGTACCGGTTAATAAAGTTAAATTAAATATAAAGGTTAAAACGGGTATTAGAATATTAGAACATCCCTTAATAATAAAATTAGGAATGCCATCAGTGCCCTTTGATTTATTAGGTTTAAGCTTTTTTATGGCTAATGAAACGTCTTCAACTGTAATTTTAGGTAAGGATAAGAAGTCAGTAGAATTATAGTCCAACAAACAGAGATTAGAATTAGGCTGTTTTTGAATCGATTTGAATTGATTAGCAAATGCATTAGCAATTTCTTGCTGATCAGTAATGTGAATCCCATTTATTAATAATTCGGTGGAATAATTATTGGATTTACGAAAAGATTCTACGTATTTCCAAAATTTATTAGGTTCATTCTTCAAATTTTCATCAATGGATTGTAACCATTTAAATTTGTCAGATTTAATCATAGCTTTAACTTGTTTTCTGTAACTGGAAAAAATTTGATAATGGTGATCAGTTTTGAATTTCTTAAAATTTCTATGTGCTTTGTTCTTTTTCCTAATAAGTATACGCAAGGTATTTGAAAACCATTTAGGATAGTGCGATTTTTTTACGAAAGTGTCAGGAACAGCAAGAGAAATAGCTTTGTTCATAATCTGGGATAACGCGTTAGCAGCAACGTTAACATCAGTAGTTTGATATATGGAATTCCAATTATGATTGTATAGAGTGGAATAGAGTTTCAAGTAATCACCTTGAGAATAATTTATGAAGGTACTAGATTGGCAGTGATCAGGTAGCGACAAATACACTTCAAGATTAATGGAGATAGATGGATGATAAGAATCCTCCAAAACTAGAGAAAGATTGGCTAGTTTTACTGTACTATTAATAATATTAGTAAAGACAAGATCAAGTAGATTTTTACTTGAGACAGTAAAATTAATTTGGTTTAATCCCAGAAGGCAAGACGAGGAATATAAATCACTGGACTTAATTTTAGAGTAGTAATGAATATCATTAAGATTAAAACCAGTTGACCAATCCATACCAGAACAATTGAAATCACCAATAATTACTATTCTAAAATTATGAGTATCAAGGTTTTTTTCAAGAAAATTGAGGTAAGATTTTAAGTGATTATGACCGAAATCAGGTGGGAAGTAATGATTTCCAATTAATAAATTAATACCATCAGCCATTTTAATTTCAATCCAAACACATTCATTAATAATTTCTAAATCATATCGCCGACAGGTAAAAGGTAACTGGTTGTTAATCGCTGTTAGGACACCCCCACCTCTTTTTTATTGGTGTCCTCATACGTTCTGTCTGCTCGAAACACAGTATAATTGTTAGGGAATAAGTTTGTATTTAATACTGATTCAGATAACCATGTTTCAGTAAGACAGATAATGATATCATTATTACTTACTACATTTTGAAAAATTTCATCAATTTTTGTATTAAGACCACGAACATTTTGGTAAAATATCTCAAGATGATTATTAGAACTGTGCATTGAGAGTTAGAGAATAATATTAAGAGGCATTAACCCTAGAATCAACTGAAGTACCTGGTGGAGCAAAATGCTGCTCAGGTTTAAGTTTACCAAAAAAGGGTGCAATGAGGCATCCCGCAGGCCAAACATCAGAATTATTAATTAATTCGAAATCCCTCACATCAACTGAGATATGAAAAGAGGAATACGACTGGTATTTTGTTTTCAATTTAGTTATTTCGAGAGACCTTAATTTACGTTGATGAAAGAGTGAATCCTTAATATTATTCTCGTTTACATTATGACTAAATCTAGAAACAAAAAGAGATTTGGTTCTAATTCTCTCTGGAGCCATTTCTAAGTTGCTATTAGTTAGAGTGCCAACTTTAGGATCTCGTTTCTTAAATTTTTTGCGAGTGACAGTTTGAAAACCATCAGAGTCTACGTTATTTGATAACGCAACAGTGCTATCGTCTGTGCGTACGACAGCAGAGATTACCTCATTACTGTTATGATGAGTAAGAGCAAATGAAGTACTCGGTGCTGACTTCGCATGATTGCGAGAATTAACAGTGTCAGACAAAACACTACTGTAGGATTTAGTAACCGGGTGAACAGTGGACTGTTGACCCAATTTTGGGACAATCTGATCAGGCTTACAAGGACAGGAATTTTTTACCAAAATCTCGGCCATTTGTAATTTGAGGGCAGTATTCTCGCTCTTTAATTCACCCATTTCTTTTTCAAGATTTTTAACATGCTCCCGAATAACTGTTAAAGTATCTAGAATGGATTCACTATTCAATCGTACCGTCTCTATTTGTACAGAGAGAGATTCCTTAGTTTGTAAATTAGGTAGTTCAAGTTCTCTAGTAGGCGAGATGATCTTCTTATCGGTCTTCTTGGTCGGTTTCACAGGAGTGTTATCACCATGAACCGCCTTCGCAGCACTGGTACACTCATCACACTTGAAGGCGGAAATGCCTCCCTTCATGAAAAAATCGTATTCCACTTCACTCATATTTAAACAGTCAAGATGAAATCTTAGGCCACAAGGCCCAACACACTTTAGGAACTTTTGTCTGCCGAAGAAAGCAGCGCTACATTTAGAACATGTATCTTTACTAGGCGGCATTGTACGCAGTTAACTAATAATAATAATAATAATAATAATAATAATAATAATAATAATAATAATAATAATAATAATTTAGAGCTATTATTATTATTATTATTATTATTATTATTATTATTATTATTATTATTATTATGGGATATTGTAGCTCTCTTTATTAAATCGAGCGCCAGATGTGAAATATTTGTTGTTTACAATGTCATGCAAATTTTCGTTAATCAGGTTGTTTTTCCTTCAGTTTTTTAGACAAGCTTCTTAAGTTTGATATTATAACTGCATATGTATCATATCCTCTGAGTGACGTTCTGGCTGATATGTACATCTATTATCAGGCAGTACATCTGACTTGACGATATGTGTCACAGGAAGAATAACTCTTTGTATACATCTGAAATTTGTTTGGTGTAATATGTAGTTAGTCGGCGATGTATGCAATAGAGGAGGAAGGAACTGGCCACCCAACCCTAATATCTCCTGGCCTAGTTGCCGTATAAATGGTGCCTTCTTGGTATCACTTGTGATGTTCAGACCTGTCTTCGGATAGTTGACTAAACAACAATATGTCACATTTTCTTTTACAAGCCAGATTTTCATTTTTCAAACTCATAATCTGTCCATTCTTTTTCAATAATTCACCTTTTCCATTAATCTCAATTTTTTCTTGGGTCAGAGCATATTATTAAGTTCCGCATTAATAGTAACAGGGATGAGTGAACAATTTTCAATAACAGTTACATTGTCTGGTTCCCTGAGATTCGAGTACTTTTTTTTAGAATCCTCATAGAGTTTCTAACTAAAAATGATATTTTTCTGTGAAATGTTCAGAATACAATTTGTATTGCGATAATTTGTTCGAATAAAATTATCCCTTCTAATGGCAGATAACCAATCGCAACAGCAGTTCTACTTTTTTTTTTAGGGGGAAGCTAGAAATAACACATTTTATGATAATGCTGCTATTATATTTAAAAATAACAACAATATGTTTGCCGAAATAATTTTAGTGTATGCTGAGAGAATAATTCAGTCTACATGAAAGTGCTATTTATTGTCTGCATTAATTGAACGTTAACTATTAGACGCCTTTAAATATCGTTATTTACGGATGAAAAGTTATGTTGTACAGGTATGAGCATTACAAAAATGCATCATTATGATGGATTCATCTAATGCACACTGGATACTCTCGCAATCACTATCACAACCACCTGTTAAATGCCACACTTGCCACAATGATGACGATGCGCGAAGGGCTTCAATTTTGTACAGCACAGCAGCGCTCGCTGTGCGTCTAGGTAAGTAACTATAACGTCATTGATTTCACTGCTGTTCATTGCGATAAGGAAGTCAGCTTACATTACCGACTAGGACTTGCAGACTTGCAGACGACACATAAGCGACAATAATAGTTCCCAATTCTTCTTACATTGAAGAGCGTAAAACGAATGAAAAAATACTTAAATTACATATACTAGGGACAGAATAATCTGTGCTGTAAATGAGAAATACCTTATGGAGAACATTCTCCAAAATGTTATTTCTGGTATGAAGGTTAAAAAGATTTATGTGAAGCATAACTTATTATGTGTTATCCTGGAAATGGCAGAAACTCTAGTTCTCTGAGAGAGGTCTGAGCAACATTGCTTTAGATACACTATATTAGTAAGTTGTGATGATAGTACGTCTTTCATTCAATATTCAACAATGTACTGTACAATATCTCTAGCTATAACTGAAATGATATTTGCAAACACAGAGCAAATAAGCGTGAAATGAAACAGTTCATTTGTGTGCTAGTGCAGTAAAACAATTTCCTACTGGTCTGATTGGTATGTTGTTCATGTAATTTGGGCAGTGCGTTTAATCTTGTTGCTTAAGGTTTTACTTCTTTTAGTTGTTTTTTATTGTTACATATTATGTGTTTGTTTTGGTTTACTTTGTACTTCATTATAGTGTAGTATTGTGCTGTGACGTCCTGCGCCGCGCCGTGGCGTACGTGGTCTAAGCCAATCTGCCTAGGGCTCGCGTTACGGAATGTGAGCTGGTTCAAGTCCACAAGCGGGAAGGAATTTTCTCATGAAATTTCCGCTAGTGTATGGAACCGGTGCCCATCCAGCATCGTGATATACTTGGAGAATTAAGTTAATTAGCGAAATCCGATTACAAAGGCAGCTATAACGGCTGGGGGCATCATCGTTATAATCACACGCTACCTCCATTCTGGTTGGACAATTTATTATTTTATTATTATTATTATTATTATTATTATTATTATTATTATTATTATTGTGACTTTCAATTCACAACAATAATGTTGCTTTTATTCACAACAATAATGGCTTTCTATAACAGAATTTAAACACTCCTGTCAACAATGGCTATGTCACTCCACACAGCAACACAGTATTCGTTATTGCACTCCACAGACGACAATGACAATTCACTTGGATTATTGAGAGCAACAATTTATTGCTAATCTAAACTAATGTTCACAAAGCACTATTTACAAAACCAAAACTGTCAGTTCTGAGTTCACAGTTCGTTGCCTTAGCTAGTTCTAGCTCATTCACTCAAGTTCACAGTATATCGAACCCAAGACTTCCAGAGACAGTCCACTGCACTGGAACTCAAGACTTCCAACTGCGTTGCTTCCGCCTAGACGCAGCTCAAGTTCACACGCGTGTCGAACCCTAGACTCCTGGGCGCTGCTGATTCATAAACTGAACTCGCTGTCCAATACTGAACTGGCTTGTCTTCGCGTCCTGTATTTATTACTAAATTACACGTTCTCGTCTTCTCGATTTCTAGACGTTTCGTTACCAATCGGCTCGCGTAACTTTTCGAAACTTCTAGCTTCCCCTTCTTGCTTCGCGCCGGCCAGTCTTCCTTTACGTCCGTCGCAGTCGGTTTTCTTCCTCCTCTCGGCATGCAGACGTTCCCTTACGTCCGTCCCCTCCTGCGGCTGCAGCCTCCTTACCCTTTCGCTGCACCGCCTGTGTTCTCGCGCGCCCTGCCTTCTGTGGGACGCGTGATCGATTCCCGGCTGTCACATTATTATTATTAGTATTATTATTATTATTATTATTATTATTATTATATAGGAACATTTTTAATTTGTCTTATGGCATCTATAAAGAATTTTTCATTGTTAAATTGTATGTCTTGTTTATTCCCGATTTAAGTTACTTTATCTGCTTTCACATACAGGCTGATTTCCTATTAATGGCACGCGCTTTAGGAACCAGTTCTACAGATCATTTTGAACAAAAAATGTAATGTGAACTTCGGTCAGATTATCATTAATTAGAAAGTTATTCGTAAAAATCAAACTTCATACTATGAATCAGGCTTTGGAGTTCCTTACATCGTAATACAAACATTGGAAAGTAAACCAAACGGAGTGTTGCGCTGTGACGTGGAGTATGGGGGTGAAGGGGAAGATAGATATTTTGATTATCAACAGCGCTTATCAGAGACAGTCGTGACGAGGTACGGACCCCTAAGGGCCTAAAAACTCTTGACGAAATGCCCCTTCCACAGAGTAACGTGTGAAGTCCCCAACGTCAAACCGACGGAGAAGAATGACTTCAGAACGGGTATTTTCGGTGGAAGAGGCAACCCTACTGTTGGAGGAAATAGTGTAAATTGGACTCTAGGCTGAATAGAAACCAATTGATCTAGAGGAACTTACCTTATAGAAACGCATGCAAGAGGGATGCTGTAAATTTGCAGGCCCACCACTTAAATATATCTGTACGGCCCTCGTAAAGTAATGAGACGAAATTTTCATTAATGAGAATCTTCAAAAGCTGCACATGACGGATCACAGTGGAATCAACTTTTTGCGAGACAAAGACAAACTGACTGAAAATAACACCTTGGATTGTGAGGGGATTGGGAACAATAGGAGAAGAACTAACCCAAGAAATTAACAAAAAAGGGATAGACATAGTCATCATAATAAAAACTTGAAGGAAATTGAAAGAAACTCAGGATCTGAACCACTGTGTACGATGATCTAATTAAATGCGCGAGTGAAGAATCATCCAATCCCAGCAGAGGATGTTACTTTTGGAGAAGAATGTAAATGGATATGGACAAGAATGAAGGCAATTTTCGATATATAACCAAATTAAAACAGACAATACATATTTTCGGAATAAAAATGTATATAAGTAGCTACACATGGAGTGCACGATACTACAGATTATTGATAGAGTAAATAACGGTAAAAGAAAATTTTAAAACATGAGAGCAGGATATGAGAGGAAGCAATATTTACTCGGACCACTATCTGTGATTGGCACAATTATTGCTATGCTGACAAGATAAAAGAAAAAGAAATGAAGCAGAGAGATCAGAAGAAATGTTTAAAATATATGTATTACAACAAGAGAGTATCAAACATCTATTCTAACGTAATTTACAAAAGTGACAGTTCAAACATATATTGAGAAAAGTTGAAAAAGTGCCTTGAAGAAGCTGTAAATCGGGTTTTAGGAAACAAGAAGGAACTGTGGAGAAGGAAAAGATTAAGAATATGGAATAAAAAAAATAAAGAAAGCTGTAAAATAAAAAGAAATAAAATAAGTAAAATATTTATACAGGATTAAACAGATGAATCTGAAGAACGATATAAAAAACAGTGGTAATAAATCTTGGGGTCGAATGATTTCTGTAATAGAACATGACAGACAAGTAAGATGATAAAACATCGGAATAGTTCAGAAAAAGATGTTGCACAATTGAATATCATTAATAAAGAACAATGGACCATAAAACATTACGGTGTCAACTAGAAACTATGGTAGAAATATTAAATGACACAAGTTATGATAATTCAATAGACTCCATTTGACTAGAAGAACTTCAAATCGTATTACAAAGCACGAGAAGAGGGAATTATAAAACGTGGGCTAGATGGTTTAATACAGAACTTTTCAAATGTGTAGGTATATAAGTAATATTAGGACTAAGATTATTACACTTAATAATAAGTGCTGGAAGAGAAAATGAGGTTTCAGATTCCTGAAAGACTGCAGAATTTATATCATTATTTCAGAAAGGACAATGAGAGAGACGTGAAAACTGTCGAGAATTACCGCCTATAAGATATACTCTAAAATTATCAACAATCCTTTAAAATGTATCTGAAACACCATTAGAAGAAGGAAAACTGATTTCCGGAAAGGTCGCTCAGGTATTGATAGGCTAATGTTTTTACATAGAGGAGCTTGATTAAAAAACTAAGGGAATTCAATTTACAGACTCATAGAATTTGTCGATTTCCAAAAGGTCTTTGACAGGGTTGGTAGAATAATGTTGTGGAGAGTAATGTCTGAGAGAGTTAAATCAAAACACTAAGGGCCATATTCATAGACATTCTTAGCGCAGGCTTCCGGTGGATGATCAGCGAACTAATGTTTTAGTATTCATAAACCAGTGTTAGCGATAAGATATGATATGAATCCTGTACAAGTAACCAGTCGATAGCCGGGGCTAGTTTAGCAAGCTCGTAGTGTGGGCTAGCGAAATGTATATGCATAGCACCCTAAATTTATATCATTAAAAGTTTATTCTAAGAAACAAGCATAATTAATATAAATACAGGTTCATTCCGAAAAGAAGAAATTATTAAAAATCAAGGTGTGAGTGTAGGAGAGTAGGTTTAATATTAATATCAACAACTTGAGTGTTCAGTGGAAAATTATTATAAATATTGCAAAAAATATATATATATTTGAATCTATTTCTGTTCTCAGATGATTTAGCAATATTGTGCAGGAGAAAGGAAAACTTACAACGTGCGATACACCAATTAGATCAACTGTGTAAATAATATAATTTGAAGATATCCACAAAAAGAGATCGAAGTTATGGCCCATGAAGGAAAATTCCCCCTCAGTTCCAAAATAGTTCTTAAAAATAAGCTCTTACAGCAAGTATCACATTTTGATTATTTAAGTTGCAACATAAATAATGACACTGATCATGATATAAGAGATAAAAATAATATCTATCACAGAACCTGTGGAAAAAATCATCCGAACTTTAACAAACAAAACCAGAAAAGATAATAAAATTAAATTCTCTGAAATAATGGTTGTATTCATCATTACATGAATTATGGATTTGTTAAAGAGAGAAATATATGCAGCAAAAAGATGATTCATAAGATGAATAAATAAATCAACAAAGAGAAGAATGGAAACAACATTTACAAAGAATGAATAGCGGAAGAATACCTGCAATGATAATCAATAAAATTAAGGACCGAGAGGAACAAAAGACTAGGTCGCCCAAGGAAACGGTGGCAATAACATTGTGAAGACGGAGCAAGCATTGATGCGTAAACTTTGTTGTGCAGAAGAAGAAGAAGAAGAACAACAACAACAACAACAACGCCAACAACAAAAACGCCATTGTTCATTGTTTGTAGATCGTCAGCGGTTCTCTTTAAGAACAATAATATCATCCGCAAATCTTACATTTAGCCGTTCATAGTAATTCCATATCTGTTTTTTCCATTCAATTTTAGAAATATATCTTCTGGAAGGTATGTGTGTGTGTGTGTGTGTGTGTGTGTGTGTGTTTGTTTGTGTGTGTATAATAGCAATTCTAGAAGGCGTGTAAAATGTTTAGGGAAAATTGTATCACCTTGTCTCACACTCCGCTCAAGTTTGTCCTCTTTCTGTAAGTACTATGCTGTACGAGTCCCTGTAGAGTATGGTCTAGGTTCAAATCTGAGGCTCGACTCCTTGCTAAATCTACATGCGAGCAAATACTTGTGTTTTAATAATTTTTAATATTCAAAACTTTAATATTTCCTGAATAGTAAAATAATGAATCAATCAAATCAATTGTTGGATCAGATTAATTTTCGAAAATTTCCTTTTTGACGAATAGAATTATCTGCTTGAAACAATGGACAGGATACAGCATTCAATTTCACTAGCGAACTGCAATTTAATGCCTGGACTTTGGTATATTATTATTATTATTATTATTATTATTATTATTATTATTCAAGTATTGAAACCATATTTTACCCTGCGGTATATTAGGGTTGTAGTTTGTTACATGTGAAGTACAATATGTAGAGATTATACACAATTTTAAAAAGGTAGTAGTAGGCATGAGTCATAGTTACAATATAAATAAAATATATAAATAAAATAATTAATAGACAGTAAACAATACTAAATACACTATACAATCATTACATTCAATTAAAACAAAATTAAATACATAAATTAGAACTTATAAACGAAGGTGTAGCGAGATTGCAAGAATATGACATAAATTTGCGAATTTATACATAATTTTAAACAAGAATAAAGAGATAATGCACAAAATTGACTTAGTTACAAATTAAACACCCAACGTATAGGTAGTAACAATATACAATAGGAAAGAATATGGAAATGATATTCAGTTGCTTTTGGTTACATATATAAATATCCTAATTACAAACATTGAGGCCATGAATAGCACCAAAAAAATAGATAACATAAGAAATAACTTAGTTACAATTTTCCATGCATGGTTTGCGATAGTAAAGAGATAAAAACAAAATTACTTACGGTTACAAACTATATATCTGTCATAAAACACTGAACAATAGTAAAATCCATAATACAAACATAGTTATTATTGTTATTACTATTATCATGTCCCAAAGAGAGACAATTTGTTTTAGATATGTAATAGGATTTTATTTTATCAATAATTTACATACACTTAATAGCTACAGTCTTGCGTAAATGTGGTGTATAAACTCTGCCAATTGTTTATAACAACATTTTTTCCTAAGGAAATGGTAAAGGGGTGTGCAGTAATTTAAAATGCAGTCCGAGATATGATATCTTAAAAAGTTTCTTTTTCTTTCGAAAACTGGACAGTGAAAGATTTAATGTTCAACAGCCTGACTGTCTTTGGGACTTTGGTATAGGCGAGGTCCGAATTAGGTTTCCACTATGAAATATTTATGCTTTGGCGACATTATAGGAAGTAGACTTGGGCGAGTATCAGAACAACGATCTCTATTTTTCTAAAGGGATCAGATAGTGACAAAATTCTTACCATAAAGACAAGCGTTGTGTCGGAACAGTGCAAGAATATACGACTTTGATATTTTCTTGTTGTTTATAGACATGAATACAGTAATACCAGTACCATTAAACCAACGATATGAATTAGTTTATTTCATGGGTTGCATGCTCTTCTTAGAATAAAAAAAAATGTAGTGAACCTATATTATTCAATTTCTGAACACAGTGTCTGTAAATATACTCGATTTAGTAGTGTTATTCGTATATGGATTAGAAAAAATCAATTTCATCGCAAATTTGAGAAACTTTGTATAATAATTATTTCTGAGAAAATCTCATCATGTAGTTTCTTAATAAGCGTTTAAGTGAAATTGAGACTATTATAATATGTTTTATTTCTATTTTTCAAACATCTGTCACTAATTTATTTAGATGTAATAATTTTTACTTGTAAAATAAAGGTTATATGTATAATATGTTTACTATTTGTATGTATTATTTATCTTGATGTAACTTTTAACAGAAGAAAAATGTATCTTACTCGTCTTCGTAATTTGGAGTTAGAATATATTAAGGGAAGCTGGTTGATGAAACTAAACTTAAGGTATTAACTGCCTCCTGACTGAGTTTTATGAATTAAATTTGGCCCTCGAGAGATATTAAGTTAGCCAACCCTGGCCTAATGGATTCTACGATAGCACTGATGCAGTGAGATCGAACACTTTTCTGAAGAAGAATAATTTCCTTTCTTTGCAATTCACAACGTCGTGTCGTTCTAGCAACGCTTGCTTAACTATATTTATATGCTTGTCAGCATAATACTCGGTATTCAGTAAACCTTAAATTAAAGTACCCTTTTAATATCTAAAATAGAATCTATTCTTTTGCTTGTAAACTTTTGAGATTTGAAGTTTACTTAGCAGGTGATGAGAAATGTCTTCACTTCGTGCTATGCCTCTTCACTTCTGATTCAAAATAATAAAATTATGTTTCATCACATATCACAATTTCATTCACATACTCATTTTCTTTCAAATAGAAGAATATTTCAGGTCAACGACATTATTATTATATAATCTTTCTCGATCTATATTCAACAAGGTTATTGAGAGTTCCGCCAGATATGGCCAATAGAATCAATTGTTCCAAACTTATAGGACACTTTAATGTCACACCTTGAAAAGCTAGCCTCCTATCCTGACAAATGAACTTATGAAATATTTTTTATATAGTGTTCATACTTTTTAAAATATGGAACATTCACAAAGTCAACTTGTTTCGAATTTTGTTTTCTTATAAGTTATTATCACTGTCATAATTGTGAAGATGTCTAATTTCGAAAATACATAATTGGAGCTACTGCTGCTCAATTCCACTCTTGATCAGAAATCGTGGTGCAAGTTGGAGAGCTCGGTTGATATTACACAAGGCACAAATCAGCAGTACCATCCCATATAGAAGTGAAACGTGGATATTCTCACAGCCAGCTATCCCTATGATCGATTGCCCGTAAAGGGAATTTGTATGAAAGTTATTTAGTCAAAAAGTATCTGACGGTTTGTGGCGGATCAGACTGGTATAATAATGAGTTATAAACCTTGTATGATGATATAGCATTGTCAACCTACGTACATACTAGTAGGAGACTACAACGGGCTGGACACCTTGTGCGAAAGGAAGATGGACGCATTCCCTAAGAAAGTGTTCGAGGGACACTTTGGGGGCAAGAGAAGAGTTGAAAGACCACTTACACGATGGGAAGAGATGGTCCGTAAAGACGCTATCAACTTACTCTTTCTTAGGAACTGAAATGGAGATGCAAGAGATAGAGAAAGGTGGAGAAAGAAAATTAGAGCGTTCATGAACCGAAAATGGGCCGAAGCGCCATAGATATAGATAGATATCAGGATAATCATCAGGGAAGGTAGGAACATACGGGATCTTTCTGCTGAATACAATTTCGGGAGCGGCAATGAACCTGCGAGTTCCTTAAAAGCCATTTGTAGGTGAGAAAGTATATTTGAATAATAATTAAACTTCAACAAAAGCAATTCAAGACATTACACTTTTACTGACTGAAAGATATATATTTTTCCGTGAAACTTTCGTAGCGTAGTATGAAAATTCCGTTCTGTTATGTTCTTAAAATATGTCCGATTGAGGTTCTGGTTCATACATCTATTATTAGGCAGTATACTCTACATCTAACTTGGTGGAATGTGTCAAGAAAAATTAATAATTGTTGCATATACGAGTATCTCAAGTCAGATTAGTGAACTATTAGTAGTCAGCGATGTATGCAGTGGATGAGGAAAGGAACTGGCAAAGGTAGGCTATCTTAATATCTCGTGCCTTCGTTGCCTCATGAGCAATGCTTTATTGGTGTTACTTATGAACACTTATAATAATGGACGAGGTGGTATTGATATGTTATTAAGATAATTTGAAAAATTACATATAAAGAAAAAAATAATTTATTCAACAAAGCCAACCTTAGCTCTTTTGCATAACGGCCAAAAGAAAGCAATAACTTAAAGACTCCCTGCAAAATGGAAGTGGCTTCACGTTGTGGTGAAATGAATGTTTTGCTTGTTTCATACGTTGAAAATTATTCCTGATCTTTTAGTGTAAGAACGTTGTGATTCCAAGCATTTTGTAGCTAGGTACAGTGGATTTGGAGCTGAGGTCTCAATCTTTTCGTTGCAAAGAGCAGGTAGCTCCTGGGGATATATACAGAGTGAACAGTAAATGATGTCATTAATTTCAGAGTGTTATTCTTTGATTTATTTCAACAAAAAAGTTAAATACAGTTTGTCTCGCTTTTGCTTTATTTTCGAAATAGAAATTGTTTCATATGAAATATTTTATATTCAACTTTGTTGTTACAACCGACAAACTTATCAGTGTACAAATATGATTGGATACACAGATGGTATTTACACGTATTAAAAGATAAATGATAAACCTTTGCGGTTCGAAGGAACCATATTCAGATCAATTAAGCGAACGTACAGAGTACTTTATAATGTATGACGTAATGAAATTAATCATTGAGAACGTGTATTTGAGGAAGGAGTTGTGAGTAGAGCAAGAACATCATAAGACGTAAGTTCGTAAAATTACTAGTAGTAGATATAAATGTGTTTGCAGTTAACCCATTATATCCCAGTGTCCTATTTAGAGGACAGTAGCTTATTTATTTTTTTTAGCAATCGCAATATCCTAATTATGTTAATTGTGTGTGTCATTTACAATACTGAACTGTTTTGATGTACAAAATAATATTTTGGACTTGATTTCTATTACAATTTTATTTCATTTTATATTTTTTCTTCACCCTACACAATTGTACTTCATATTGAAGCCTATCACTGCCAATATCATCCGAGATTTTGGTAATGTAATTATTGTTTTGTGAATATATAATATAGCAGATAGTTTGGTGTTTCAGTCTGATATATTATAATCGTTATCGTCAACAATGCTAGCTGACAACAATGCAAATATTGATGTTCTCTAAATAGGACGCTGGGATGAAGTGTAATATAATATAACACTCCTCTGTGCATGACGACATTCCGTTTGTTACGAACTTATGACTACCCAGTACCTATTTAGTGATATCGGATATTACACTGGTCAACAAAATTTGAACTTTTGTCTGTTAAATGGGAAACAATGGGTGATTAAAGTAACTTTTTTGTGCTGATTTCAAATCTTTTTACAGAACTTTTCCATCACCCAGGGTTTTAGAGTAATCACGTGAAAAACATTTTACGTGTCTATACATTTTAGTATTACGATATCTTAGCTAAAATTACATTTATTGACCTAAAATGTATGTGAAGCATATTTTCGGCTGTACTTTGCTTGAGGAGCATCTCTTTTCAGTATATAACAATAGTCTGCCAACATATTTGGACAACATTTACCCTGGTAGCGCCTTTCCACTTCCACGATGTCCTAGTGGAAACGCTCCCTGTGTTCATCGCTCACAGCCTTAGGTTTTCAGGAAAGAAATCGAGATGGGATGCAGAAAGTGTATTTTTAAAACATATTACATCCCATGATCTTGTAGTTCTCAATCATCTTACTGGCAAGTTCTCTATAGTTCTCAGAAGTGAAGTTTCCTAAAAAGTTTGTGACAACATTTTTGAAATGCACCCATGGAGCTGCTTCTTGCATATTTAACTGGTTTTCAAATTGCGTATCTTTCATCAGTTCCCTTATTTGAGGTCAACAAATATTCCTTCTTTTAGTTTAGCTTCACTGATTCTTGGGAACTTATTTTTCAGAAAGTTAAATGGACTACCATCACGATCCATTGCTTTCACAAAATTCTTAATCAAGCCTAATTTGATATGCAGTGGAGCAATAAGATTTTTTCAGAACTTACAAGTGGTTAGTGAAGAACATTATCTTGTCCTGGATTAAAGTTATTCTCTATTTGGCCAATCCTGTTTATATAAAGATTACTTTTAACTCTGCTATCCAACTTGTACAAGAAGCAAAATTTAGTATAGCCAAGCTGTAACCCAAGTAAGATGGCTATTACTTTCAAATCTCCATATATCTGCCAAGAAAAATTATCACACTTGATAGTGGTTAGTAAGAGCATTCTCATAATTTCCCTTCATACCAACTGCATGGGGTAAAGGAATGGATGGATATTTGTTCCATTATGTAGTAACACTCCTTTCAAACTTGTTTTCGAGGAGTTTATGAACAAACACCAATCCTCAGTTTTATGCTCAACACCCAGTGAATCGAACAAATTCTCAACATCATTGGAGAAAACTAGGTACTCCTCTTTAGAAAACAAATGCTCAAATTCCTTTTGGCGTTGGCTAAAGAAACTTACTTCGGTGTTACCTTCAGCAGCTTCAAACCTTTCAATCTTGAGGAGAGTAATTCTGCCTTGCTTTTACTTAAACCAAAATCCTGAACCAAATCATTTAAATCCTCCTGTGATAGAAAGTGAGGTTAATTTATGGAATCATCTTCCACAAAATCTGGATCATTTTGTAATTCAGTTTGAACATCAGGAACACTTTGAATTACTTCAGTCAATGGTATGTCATCTGGTGGAGTTGGTATGGGAAGTTCTGTCCTATGAAGCACCGGCCGAATTGCAGAAACTAAATATTGATATTTAACAGTGTCTGGACTTCGAATTTATTCCAGATATATTTGTCAAGCAGAAGCAGCAGTCTGTCAAATGATCTTTAGGTTCGCGCCATATCATAGGGACTACAAAAGGCACTTGACGGATCCTTTTAACCAGCCAGTTAATAGTGTTACACATTTAGCACAACAGATTTCCGGGACCCATGTCTTGTTCTGGTCTACTTTGTTGTTAAAATAACAGTCATAAGCCCTTCTAACTAGAGGAGTAAAATTTGGCCTCTGCCATTTTAAAGTTAGCTCACCACACACTTAACAGAAGTTGTTTCTATCTATAAGACACTTTCAAGACATGTTTCTTATACATTATATACTTACACACTACTCTTTACAATGCACTATCAGGTACGGTATTATATACTTCTATCACAATTCAATTGACAACGGAAGAAAGCATAGGATTAGCTTGTTTCTTTAAAGAAAGCTTCTATTCATCTGGGAAATTTACCTTAAAATCACAGTTTTGTGAGGGAAATGTCATTATTGTTATTCGTGAATTCACAGGCAACAGTACCAAACGTTACAAGTCAATTGTTGACACAATGTAATTAAATATAAATGTAAAATACGCCTTCTAATCAGCATCTTATACACCACAAATGCCAATAAACAGGAACAAATTAATTTTCGAAATAAAAAAAAATGGTGGGTGATGGAAAATTTCTGACTTCATTTTTAGAATCAGCAGATGGCAATACATAAGAAACACCTGAAATTATTTATTTAACAAAATCATTGTTGACCAGTGTTATTATTACTATTCTGTGCAGAGTGGTATCAGAGTGAGTAAGCACTGCTTCCGACGGCCAGTGTACCTTGTGTGATGCTGATTCAGATTCAAAGTCAGCCTTCTAATAAAGATGATAAATACTTCATTTCAGCAGTTCGGGATTTTTTAGGAATTTCTGTCTGTGGATGGAATGATTGTGAAGTACTATTGGCATCACAGTCTGAAACAGTTCATTCGTGGGAAGCCGATCAGATTTGGGTACAATTATGGGCTCTTTATGGAACCAGTGAGTACTGCTTCAATTTCGACCTATATTGTGGAAAGGATGCTGTGAAAAATGAAAAAGATGATTTGTTGTTGGTTCGAGAGTGATTCTGAATATGCTCGACTGTGTTGAACACTCAAATAGTTATACTGTGCTCTTTGATAACTATTTCACAAATCATGATATCCCTATTCATCTTCAAAGTTTGGATACAGAGCAACAGGAATTATAAGAGAGAGCCTTACTGAAGAATTTCCACTACGAAAGCAAGATCGAGGTACATTTTACTATCAGTATGACCGAAATAGACCCCGCGACGTGATCTAAGGCATCCTGCCTAAGACTCGCGTTACGGAATGTGCGCTGGTTCGAGTCCTTATGGGGAAGAAATTTTCTCATGAAAATCCGGTTTCGCAAACCAGCTATAACGGCTGGGGGGATCATCGTACTAAATACACGATACCTCCATTCTGGTTGGATGATCGTCCACCTCTGCTTCGGCATATGGATGTGAGGCCAGCAGCCAGCTGGTCGTTCTTGGCCCTTCATGGGCTGTAGCGCCATGGATTTTTTTTGGATGACCGAAATAGAGAAGTACTTTTCATCCGGTGAAATGACAACAAGTGTGTCACTATTTCCACAAATTATGACACTATAAATCTCGGAGTACTGAAGACTACATTTCCCACATGGAGATGTTGATCATCATGATTGGCTAGTAGGAAAATACGTAATTGGTGTCTCAAGAAAGAAGTATTACTGGCCCATATTTACAACAATGATAGACATGGCATTGGTGAATGCACATGGGGAAAATGCACTGGATCTTCTAAATTTCAGATGTGCAGTGGTCCTATCTGAAACTTGACACAAGCAGGAAACAACTAGGGCGACCATCTGCATCACCATCTAGGTACCTAAGAGTTGTCCTGATGTCAGGATGGATGGAGTTGGACACATCATTGTCCGAAGAAAGGAAGAGAGAAGATGCGCACGAACTGGCTGTGGAGAAAAACCGAAGTCATACTGTGTGAAATGTTACGACACTGTGTATGCAATGTTTTGCATCATTTCATAAAATGTGACTGTATCGCCCAAATTTAGTAATAGTTTTTTGCTATTTCATGAGATATGACTGTATCAGGCAAATTTGGTCCTTATGATTACACTAGATCCCAGCGTCCTATTTAGAGGACAGCTATTTTCTCTGAAACTAGGCATCTCAAAATATTATTTGTGATAGGTATGTATTCTGCTGGACTTTCTTATGTGTTTCCAATAAATAAAACATCAAAATCCAGAAAAAAATAATTTGAGACTTAATAGGAATAAAATAGGATTTTATAATGGTGACAAGATATACAAAATATACGAATATCAGTTCGTGAGATTTGTTACCAGATAACATTAAATTGAGTTGATTGCTACTGCTAGTTAATTACAAGTCTTTATGCATCGAAGAACGGACGAAACGTTCGCATCAGATTGTGCCTTGAAATGGAATAGATGCGGAGATTGTGTGTATCCGAAGTTGTAGAGAGACAGGCACATTTTTTTCTTCTGTTCCCCACAATTTGAACAATTAAATGCAGCACGACAAGGTATAAATTATATATATTTTTTCCCTACTATATTCTTCCTTTAATAATTTTAGTCCCATCGAACATTAATTTGTCACTTTTTACTACTTAAATTCTGACATATACATTGAAATGCAAGATTTCATTGTTTCTGAAATGCAACATTTCATATGTTAGACTACTTATTGAAGACAATAAAAATGTATGTATGTATGTATGTATGTATGTATGTATGTATGTATGTATGTATGTATGTATGTATGTATGTATGTATGTATGTATGTATGTATGTATGTATGTATGTATGTATGTATGTACCCAGTATGTATGTATATATATATATGTATGTATTTATTTATTCACACTGCAGTGGGTATATACCCGGTGGCAGTGGTAACTAATTACACTCAATAATGACAATAATAAACTTATTAATTAAAAATACAATTAATAATAATACTAATAATTAATACTAACAATAATTAATAATAATAATAATAATAATAATAATAATAATAATAACAACAACAGGGAATATACTAAATTAAATGAAACGATCACTTAAAATAACATTTGAAATAAATCTAATTTGTATCTTAAAACTAAGATCGAACTAAAACCCATGAGTATGATATGTTCATATCTGCACAAGTACCTTTCAAATTACACTCATTTCGCTGTCAACTCACTGACTGCAATGGAACTACGACACATTTCACTGATTCTATCCTGATTTCACTAACACTTCAAAAACATTTCACTGTTCAAATACTATGCACTGCCACTATAAACTATAAAGCTTCACTGACAGGAACACGTTTCACTTACACAGCACACTTCACTGACACGATATACTTCTTCACTGATACAATACACTTCACTGACACAACATAATTCTTCACTGATACAACACTTCAATAACAACATATCATTTACACCCTTTAAATACTGTGTATAATTACCGTTTATTAGTAAGGTCCTTAAGCCTATTTTTAAATACATTTTTGGTTGTTGGTAAAGCCTTTAGTAAGTCTGCAGGTAAATGGCGCCCATGTACCACGTCTATGCTACAACGAATACTGGGAGGGTAACAAGTTTGCCAATCTCTTCTATTACATGATCACTACTTTTAGTTTCCCCACCTTTCTCTTCTCTCTAGTTAATTCATAGGATTGTTCCATAGAATTCACTGGACGTCCAGCCTTAGTAACGGATCCAAGAATCAGGATACCACGTTCCACATCTCCCACCTTTCTTGGTAAGAGAGTTGACACGTAACCTCGAAATGTTGGATGTCTCTACACCTAGAACACGGTGCAAATATCCAAGTATGTCGCTTCCATTAAAGCGAAAGTCTGAAATTACGCTTAGCAGCAGGTCGCTGCCAAGTAAAGAATGTAATGTCATAATATAGAATTCGACCGATATTATAATTTGCAATGCTATAATTTTATTTAGAGGGTAATTTGGCTCCACATTTACGTGTAAAATTGAACAACTTCGGTTAATTTAATTTATTAATCACATAAGTTGCGTGTATGAATATCGACTATTCTAACGGAAGAACAAAAAGTATGGCGCGAAACAGAAAGTAGGGATTTGTGATTTTGTGATTTTATCAGGAGTTGAACTGAGGTCATTCGCAACGAGAACGGCAGACCAGCATGTAATCAGCGCGCACGATATATTCCTATTATATCTCTATAATTTTCCATATCAGGGCTATGTGCCAGCAACAATTATTCACAAGCGACAATTGGTATCTGAAACATGAGTTTGATCATGCGACAAAAATAAAAAATAATAAAATCACACCTACTTATAATTTTATTTTATTACTACAAACCAGGGGCGGCAAACTCGTATAGTAAAGAGAGCAGTCGGTATCGGTATATGACTACCCGTGCAACAGCAAGTGGAACGAGAGAAGCTAAGCGCTCTGAGCGAGGCTGTTTCCCGATACTTAATTCTTAGCAATATTGCCTTCATCATTAAAAATTCTGAAATCTTTTTTACCTCATCTAGTAGAGAGAGATTAATACATACTGTACATCTATGAATGTGTTGCTTTGAAATATGTCTAAAAGGACTATGCATATAATAGAATATAATTACTTCTGAAATTTGTCTGTCAATTATTGACATTGAACAAGAACCTCGTATTTACCATTCAGAGACATTAAGAATTATGTTATAAGAGCTCGAGTAGTCGGCCCCGGAAGCGTAGTCGTTATAGCGCTGGCCTTCTGTGTTCGAGGTTGCGGGTTCGATCCCGGGCCAGGTCGATGGCATTTAAGTGTGTTTAAATGCAACAGACTAATGTGAGTAGATTTACTGGGATGTGGAAGAACTCCAGCGGGACAAAATTCCGGCATACCGAGGACGCTGATATAACCTCTGCCGATGCGAGCGTCATCAAATAAACCACAATTTATTTTTAATAAATTCAGAGCACCTTCAAAGAAATAAGGTCCAATTATTCGGTGTCCGAAGATGCCACACCAGACATTGACACTCCACCTATGCTGGTTGTCCACTTCTCTCACCCAGAGATGATTGACTTGAGACCAGTAGTGAGCATTATGGATATTGACATCGCCGTTGCTCTTAAATGTCGCTTGATCTGTGCAAAGAATACTGCGATGAAACCGACGGTTTTTACCTGACAACCAATTGCATAACAGCACAAGATTTTGAAAATTTTCTCCTTCAAGCTGCTGGTGCATATCGATGTGGTAAGAGCGCTATTTACTGCCATTCAGAACCCTCCACACCGTTGTCTGACTAATATCATATTCCCTAGAAATTCTCCTGGTCGAGTCGTCAGGATTGACAAGAACGGCAGCAATGACATCAGCTGATCTCTCGTATTGCACAGGTCGTCTGTTACATTCTACAGTATTTTGATTATGGTTAGGCAGCAGCTGTCCAGTTGCTTATACACGAGCAGCAAGACGCATGAAAACATTGCAAAATTGACGAGCACTTTGCGGGTACAGACGTTTAGCAGCCAGGAAGTTTCTACGAGATTCGCCCAATATCATCAACACATCAAAACCACCTTGATTTGTGTAAACCATTACTGTTTGCAGTACTAGGAGGTATTTGTAATCACTCTTAACTTTTAGGTACTTATTTTATTAATCACAAAAGTAATTGCAAAACATGGAAAAATGTGCATACGTAGGTACAGAGAAAACAAAGCACATCCTTCTTAATGTAGGCCCACATTGTTGGGCAATTCCATCTGAGCTTATTACCTGGCTGAGTGCATTATACATGTAGACCTGGCCGTACGTACTGTATTGCGGTGACTAAAGGAAACGCTGTTGGGCGAGCAAAGGGGAAGAGTTAATTTACTTGTATTCACCTCTCCACGGTGCTGCCTGCCACCAGGTCTAAATTCAGCGAGATAATTGTGCGTGTGTACTATGTCAACATTAAATGGTCTTGTATTGTTTATACGAGTATTTTCTTCCTGTAACATTTCTCAATATTAATGACATTGCTTTCTCGTACGTTTTTTTAATTGAAAGAGTAGGAATTAATAAAAACGTTTCCTATGAAAGTTGTTTGTTTTGAAAAGCTCTATCAAATGGTACCCTATTTGAACCCGACTCCCATTTGAAATTTTAAAGTGATACGTCAATGACCCTACTTCCTGTTAGAGCTGATTGTTGAAATCAAGCTCAAGTGAAAGTTCACATGTGGTTTAGTTATAAATATTTTTGTCTCGAAAATTTTCATTCACTAGTTTCCGAAATAATCACCCTGTATTTCTGAGACAATTTTATGAATTATTTTTTACTTTGTTTCAAATATATTGATATACCTATTCATTAATCGTGAATTTTTATATCAAAATAGAATTACAAAAATTTCTAAAAATTAACGTTTTGCGAATGCTCTGTTTCTTTCGGGGACATTATTTAGCGAAATACATTGAAATGGAAAAAATGGGTACTTTGATTTTACAAATTTCTTTTATGATAATTTCAAATGTTGGCAATGAACTCCCTTTATTTTAAATTGTTAACATGCTGCGAAATACGAAACGTACGAAATCACCTCTTTTAAGAGATTTTTCTGTTATACATGTCAATCTTAATGAAAACAACAATAATAAAATATTGTACCAGTAGAAAGTTTCGAAACAAATTCCAATCCTGATCTTCTCAAATCATTCTACAGTAACTGAAAAATTAAAAATGCGTCTTTCTAAAATTTTAGAATACATTCGGAATGTACCAACCAATGTGGATATCGTAATTCTAATATATCATGCAGTGAAACTGAACAAGCTCAGACATCTAAATATTCTCTTAAAGAAAACTCTCGAAATTAAGGAAATTACTCTTGCTATGAGCAGGTTTAAATTTATTCCTGTGGATTAAGATCTCGCTAAATAATTATGTTTATGATTCAGAATCTTTTAATCATACAATAAAACCTTTATTCCTGTCTAAAAAGATCACATATCCACCATAGTCGTGTTGTCATAATCGTGAAATGAAACTAATTATGATGAAGATGATAAACTAATAATAATAATAATTGTAATAATAAATAATAATAATAAAAACAATAATAATAATGATAATAATAGCAATAATAATAATAATAATAATAATAATAATAATAATAATAAATTAATACCGATGAGAATACAAAAACGATAATAATAATAATAATATCTTTTCCAGCATAATGTGTCTGTTTTTCGGGAATGACTCTGATTGATTATAAATTAGCTTGCATATATTGCCTGCTACAGATTTGGATTTTGTCCTCTTTTATTTTTATTTTAGTAGGTTATTTTACGACGCTTTATCAACAGCTTAGGTTATTTAGCGTCTGAATGAGATGAAGGTGATAATGCCGGTGAAATGAGTCCGGGGTCCAACACCGAAAGTTACCTAGCATTTGCTCATATTGGGTTGAGGGAAAACCCCGGAAAAAACCTCAACCAGGTAACTTGCCCCGACCGGGAATCGAACCCGGGCCACCTGGTTTCGCGGCTAGACGTGCTAACCGTTACTCCACAGGTGTGGACATCCTCTTTTATTACGAGGAGTTACGTACTTCTTTTCTCTGATTGCCTACCACCACAAAATACTTTTATGATACGTTATGTTTTGAATCGGCATTTTTACCACTTCCTTGACTTTGACGGTGTACTTCATGGCATTCAATGAGACGCTAGAGATGAAGATCTTGTGTATCTTTGGTGTCCAAGTCATGCAATTTTGTAAATATCTGTAGGCTAGTCTTTCCTCTTCACTAAGATGTTGAAAGCTGTCTTTTGTACATCTAAAAAGAATAGAGTTGAGTATGAAGTATTAAAAGTAGCTTCGTTAGTAAATACGGCATCTCGGCAGACAAATACCTAATACAAACAGCTGTAGTTCAACAAACTAAAGCCTCCACTAACAGTGTGATATTAGTACATTATGTCCACTTACCGACAAAATTCCCCTTTAACTCTGGCTGCAACTGTTAACATAAGCAGTACTCTTAACTGTTCCATTTCTTATCTTGTTTGTGGCATATTCTTCTAAATTACGTTCTCGTTTTCTGTTTAAAAGTGAACGATCATTAATATCGTCAACTATCTCTATCTTCAGCTCCTTTAGACTGATCAGGTAAGCCAACACAAAAAAACAAAGTTTCCCTAGCAGTGAGTGTTGAAAGGAGATTACTCCTGGACAAGGCTCATTTCACCACTCATAGCAATTATTCATATGCTATATTGCAGTTTATTATATGGAGGATCTGTTTCCTTTGAACACCAATCGGCAGATCGTATGTAACTCAGAATGGACAGAAATATGGCTAAATCCCTTCCAGTAATCACCGATTCAATTGTTTCTGCCATCACACAAACAATTATTAGTATTCGTAACGGTTAGCATGTATGACCGTTAACAAACGGGTCCCAGTTCAAATCCTAGTTGGGACAAATTACATGGTTGAGGTTTTCCCCGAAGTTTTATCTCAACCAATTGAAGGCGATTTGCTGGGAAACTTTCGGAGTTGAACCTCGGACTCATTCGCCATCATAATTATACTTCCACTCTTTCATCAATTCCGTTTCTTCCCCATATTTCGGATTTGCGTCCGACGTAGAGTAAGTTGATGGCCGCCACCGAAATTGAACCTCGTGGTATGTGGTCATTAGTTTCTGGTGGTAGTGCAAGGTACTGCTGGCTCTCCCCTGGGGCTCAATGTAGCTCGTGGAACCAGGCGTTGAGGGATCGCTATGATGCCTACGTGGAAAGGTGAAAAAGGATGCTGCAGGGGATAGTGTAGTGGACCTTAAAGCATGAACATCATTCCATTCCGGGTAGTACAATGGGCCTAATACAGCGGCCTACGCGCGAGGACAGTTCCCAATCAGTGTCCTTCCTCTCTTTCGGGATAATGGAATAATTAGTAACGTCGATAGTAGGAAGGTAATTAGAAACTACTCGAATCGGGAAAGTTGTATGACGGGCATTCCATATCTTTAAAAAGGAAAAATCACTATACTTTGGCATTGATTATAAACTATAACTTATTCAGGTTTGTCACAAAGATGATGTAGACAACCTAACTTATTGTTCTTAGGATGTTTGTTCTCATCATAACTTCTCTTCTTCTATGTGGAATCGTTTACATACTATTTCTTTAAGGCTGAGTCTCTCGAAGGAGCGAATAAGATGGAGGCCCGTGCTCTCGCGTTCCATGTTCCCCTGGGATGCGCCCACGTCAGCCTAGCAACACAACAATCTCGAGCTGTCGTGTTGACAAAGAGTAATTGTAACAATCACCAGAGAGAAAGAGACGCAGAGAGTACAGTAATAGCACGCTTCATGTGGCGTTTGCTATTTGTATTGTGTATCACGCATTAATGTCACCACTGCATTGCTAAGAGGAAGACTCTGTTGAAAGGAGCGGCGGGTATAGTCCAGACATCGTCAACTTCGCAGCTTTATATTTAGTATTTCATATTTTACCAAAGTGAGCAAATATTACCATCATGTTGTGTCTAGCTTTTACCGTACTTTTCGTTAAATTGTATGTAAAGGTAAAGGTAGCCCATTGATATGCTATGGAGATACTTGAAGGACATAAAAGTAGAGCACCATGCTCTTTTGACCTCGGCACTAGAATGAGGTGGTACCCGGGTACAGGGTTGATTGCAACTGCCCATATACAAGAACTTCAATCATGATATGATACGATATATCGGTCTTCTCTCTCTCTCTCTCTGTCTCATTTTCAATTTACTTACGATTGGAGGAGGAGAAGGAGCAAGAGGATTAATTTCAGTTTGTTGGTTAGAGCAATAACTGATGCCTTGTAACTTATACAGAAGTTAAAAACACAGTCAACACAGATCTCATATACCGTAAAACGGGGTGATTTGATACGCTGAGGGACTTGAAACGTTTTACTGTAGTTCGATTTTTTATGACTAGGAACAGTGCCTGCAATGGCTATTTTTCTCAAAAGTGTCGAGATGTCCCAAAATGACCCTACGTAAAATTTGTTATTATCATATGGGACATATATCCTTCCAATTACTTTGTTAGCTTCTAATTTCCATGAAATCCATTTAGTCCCACTGAAAAAGTTCTGGTGAAGTGTTTAACTAATATTTGTAACTCTTTTGTGTTAACAAAGCCTATTACAATTCATAGTATTTAATGGTTAATAAAGATATTATCGTTATTATTATTATTCTCAAAAATACCTGTGGTTTGTCTTTGGGTAATTTGATAAAATCTCTTCACTTGTCATAATAGAAGAAATTGCACGAATAAATGGTGAATATTTACGAAATTTTATTTCAATACCTTAAATTTGTCCTAAATGATAACTCTTCGTGATATTAGTCACTTAATTACAGGCGTCTCACATGACTATAATATATTGCTTTCTATGTTAAGCAGTTTCTATTCACATTGAACTGCGTAAATAATTAAATCGCTGCGATTAAATTTTGGTTGAGTTCTTATTCTGCTTATCTGCAGTGAAGAGATGCTCATTTGCTTAAGTTCATTCCAGAAAGCATACCGGATATTTTGAAAGACATTTCCTTCCATAATAATGACACATACTTCACGAAATATGTAACATTGAAAGCAACGTAGTAACTCAATAAAGTGTAACTCTATCACAGGTATACGTATATTTTAAAAGGTTCCCTCTATATGGTTTTTGTGTCAAATACTTTTTCTTAAACATATCCATTTTCAGTTCTTTGAGTTTCAATGCGAAAACTCATGTAAACATGAATGGGCGATCAGTGTGGTTTTCATGTGTATGTGTGTGTCTTATGTCTATCCACTTAATTTGCGTGATTCTGATTCCGCATATTGCGGATATATGGTAGGACTGTGATTCATTTTCAAGTTGCACGCCACGGTGGTGGGCTACGTAATACATGTTGTGTATTTGTGAAGTGTTACGAGTTATGTCGTGTACTAGGGTGAATGTGTATGTGTAAGTGTTCGTGTAAGGAATGGATGGGGTGATGATAAAGGTGAGAAAGGGAGAAGGGGAAACCTGGTGTCGTCATGTAACCTACTCCTGTCGAATTGCAACAAGGGGGGCCGCCAGGCTTAACGTCCCCATCCGATGGACGAATCACTATCAACAGTGATATATGCCTTCTCTTCATATGCCCTGCTGGGAGATTTGGAATTTAACGCAGGCATATTGATGCACAATTTAGTGATTAGAAGTTGTGCACCGCCATCTGTCCTAGTCCCGAGGTAGAAATTTTACATGAAAAGTTCTGATCCCGCAGAGAATCTAACCCGGCCCGCTAACTCGGCAGAAATTCATGTTCGAATAAAGCAGTAGTAATTCAGTTCAGATACAGGTGAGAGTTAAGAAAATGTTTTCTTTGCCATGATTTCGAACAATAGACATAGCTTCTTAGTATAGCTGCTGCTTATTTAGTGAATTGCCCTGAAATGTGGATTGCAGAATCACTATTTTTTCCTCCTAAGAGAAATTGCTAAATTAATCGGGAGACAATAAAATTTTAGACCTAGATGTTGTTTGAAAAGTAAGTAAAGACTTTTGGGTTTTCCTTTGAAATTGGAATCTTTCCATTTCACCCAACAATACTGGTCCACTAAATTTTGCTGGTATAACTTGTGTAACCAATGAATGTGTGAGAAATGGCTATGATCAGCAATACTAAATGATACAAACTTAAGTAAAGTCATTCTAGTGAGCTTGTTTTGCTAGCGTTGAGTCACTGCGTTGCAATTTTGATTCATAAGGGAAGGAGAAGGGTTATATCATGAGATCACAGGAAGGGCTTAATTTGGTAACACTTGTCTGCAATGTAAAACATAACGGTATTTTTGTGGCTCACCATCTTCGGAAACAAAAAACACCCGCAATGCCATCTGCAGTAAGTTTATTGTATCGCTGTTGATTAACGGAACTTAAATCTGCAGATCTCACATTTTCTTCATTTGCCAATATTTGTATTGCATTTTTGTAGAAAAAGCATAAAGATTGTTATCAACAATATCTGACAATGTTTGGAGTGCATTACGTACCTGCGGATTCTAGACAACATTAATTTGGCCACGTAAAACATTAACATATGTTGAATCAAAGACGTATAATTGACATTAAGCTCGTAATGAATTGTTAGTGGCAGAAGATCGGAGAAGTAAGTTATTTATGTATTTTCAGCAGGATAGGCTGTTGTGAGGAATTTATTTCTGAGACACAAAAAATGAGGTGAATGCTATATCAGAGTTGTAGAATCTTATATGCGCCCTAAATGAAAATATTCATCGTAAATCATTAGCAGTTTCAGGGTTTCATGCTCTGCTGGTTAGGGGAAATAAACTAGTTCATCACGACAGCAAGAAGTGAAATGGCCTGCTATTCTCCCTACAAGAAAATGATATGCTTAACAACGATAAAATATATAATCGATTAAAATAAAGGGCTATGGAATTAATTCTGATGTAGTTTAAAGACGTAGCTAAAATAGGAAGTATAACTCAATTACTAATGCCTCTTCCATAGTACTGCACTACTATTTAAGAAAATTAGATAATCACACATATAAATATCTACACCACACGCCATTAAGTATATGAAAACGACGTACATCACTTGATTAATATCTATAAAAATATTTCATTTTTGATAACAATAATGTTATCCTTCGAAATTTTTGTAGTTTTCAGTAACATATGGTGAACCGTAAGTAATGCAATTAATTTCAGGGGGTTATTCTTTGAGATATTAAAATATAAATGTTTACTATAATTCTGCTCATTTTTTCTTTCCTTTCGATATAAATGTTATTTCGTATGGAATACTTTTTCCATGTTCTGTGAAAGCCATTGATTTAATTTCCTCTAAGTTCAGTCAGTATAAGAGAGCAGTGTATTATGATAATAAATTATGGGACGAATTTTAGTTTTGTTTAGAAAATAGGACAATTGATTTGATTTTATAAAATAGGACAATTGATATTTCATGGAAAACAACTTTTTTTTCCGCATACCCCTGGATACCAACCTTCAAAATGAGCAGTTATTCATTAAAATCCGTTCAACCGCTTTCTCGTAATTTCCATTACCAGTTAAAATAATTATATATATATATATATATATATATATATGTTGATACAGTTTTCTCCTGGTACTCTTCAATTCAGAACGACCTCTATAATAATTCTCCACCATACATTTACCATCTTTCTAAGAGGATGGTGATTTTGCTAGCAATCCATTTCTTTTCTATACAAGTACAGTTGTCAAAAGAAAAAGTGGCCGCTCTCCAGATACGAAGTTCCCTTCGGGTATCTTCGCTACAATTCGGAGACAGGCGATGTTACATGTTTTTTGACCATGTTGCCTGATATCTACAGTTATAATTACAGTCTTTCTTGTGTTACTTGATGGTGTAATGGTAGCGTTCCGGCCTCGTATGCATGAGGTCCTGCGTTCGAGTACAACCTAGTTGTTTTTATGTTGTTTTTTGTTTTATTTTTATGAGAGACAAAATATACATAATTGCTCCTTTCTCTTTTACGATTATTTTAGTAATTAACATCAGGTTCATTAATGTATTATGCCATAACTTTATCATTATGACATTGTGGCTGCAAATGGAAAGAAAAAAGAGTTTATTCTCAACAAAAATATCTTTCGTGGCATAAACAAAACAAACTTACTGACGTCTGCCTTAGAACATTCAAACAATTAAGCGTTGAAAAACAAAACAAAAAGCCACGATTCAATATTTAGTCTATCTTTCCCTCATCTTGATCACACTTTGCAGTCGAGTGGGCATGGAATCGACTAGTCTTTGCAAATAGCGACTGTTTTTAGACACGACATTCCAGGCATTCTGAACATACATACATAAGTGCTCTGCCCATGGGCAGGTCCTTCATTGCAAACCCAGAATTCTCCAATTTTGCCTATTTTTCTGCCTGCCTCTTAGTCTCCGCATATGATCCACATATCCTAATGTCGTCTATTATTCTTCTCAACCAGTGACCCAACCAATTCCTTTTTCTCTTTCTAATCAGTTTCAGCATCATTCTTTCATCACCCACTTTTTCCAATACAACTTCATTTCTTATTCTGTCTGTCCACTTCATACGCTCCGTTCTTCTCCACATCCACATTTCAAATGCTTCTATTCATTTCTCTTCATTTCGTCGTAATGTCCATGTTTCTACCCATACAATGCCACACTCCACACAAAGCACTTCACTAGTCTCTTCCTAAGTTCTTTTTTCCAGAGGTCCGCAGAAGATGCTCCTTTTTCTATTAAAAGCTTCCTTTGCTCATGTTTGTAGTTTTTCTTGGGAAGGATAAATGCGATAATTTCCCGTTGCTTTCCGCACACCACTGTCTCTTTCGCATTTTATTAGATCCCATGGGGCACAGGCGTGGAGATTAGAAGAGTAGATTTGACTAATTGGGCCCTCCAGACTTCACCGAAATTCACTGCAAGGGTTAAATATTAGTTCTATCAGGATGTCTGATCCGATCAGAGACCGGGAAATCCCAATTAGCCTTTGCCCCCCGTATCCTGGGCTAGCTTCTACAAATCATCAGATAATCTTGGAGGGGAATTGGGCCAATTTTTCCGCGTATGTTTCTACACTTTTGCTCTCGTAGCTCAGCGGAAGAACTTCGGAATTTAGATGTCAACGTCTCAGATTCAATTCCTCGTCACTCCTTTTCATTTTATTGTGGTTCAAGATAGTATAATGTAATAATATAAAAAGAAAAAACTAACATCAGTATTATGAGACTGTATTGTTCCAAACCTAATATTAACTTTATGTTATTTATATCGCTAAAGAACGATAACTGAATATAAATTATTACTCGAATGTAGTTTATGTCGCTAAAGAACGATAAAAATATAAATAACTTGACTATTATTTATACAGTATCACAGAGTATAAATGATAAATATCGGTTTGTTTAATTAATATAAGATATTATACAATATTTATTTATTTCATCAATCATTGTTCACGTCATGGCGGATTAGATGTATATTATATAATATATATTTAATTATTTAAATAGAAACCTATTTTACAAAGAAAAATGGTTATTTGTTTTATAATAATTACTTAAAATACAGATTACTTATATCGCGAAAGAACAATAACAGAATATAAATAACTTGAATACTGAAACGCTAAAGAACAAACACAGAATATAAATGATAACTTGAATATTATTTATACAGTTAAAGAACGATAACAGAATATAAAAAACGTGAATATTATTCATATCGTTAAAGAATTATGACAGAATACAAATTATGACTTGAATATTATTTATATCTCCAAAGAACGATAACGGAATACAAAAAAAATATAATTTGAATATTATTTATATCGCTAAAGATCGATTTAAAATAAAATGAAAATTTAAAGAAGGCCCGAACCCACAACCTTCGAATCAGTAAGCAAGCACTCTACTGCTGGACTACGAGACGCAGATATGGAATACTTACATAGTTCCGGAACTGCTTCTACAAGTACATGCATCGTGTAACATCGCCGTGACCCGAAGTGGACTTAGAAAATATTCGTTGTTCACGAGTGCGGCCACTTTTTTTTTTTTTTTTTTTTGACAACTGTACATCTTATCCGACCAGGTGAAATCAATTTGTAAGAGAAATTGGAAACCTAGACTAGCAGAGAGGAATATTAATTGAATTATTATAACATTCTTGAATTGTTTGTATCACAATTCCAATTATAAAGAAAATGGTGAGACATTGTATGAATATATAAATATATTTAATGTTACCGTATTTTAGCTATTTCAATAATGAACAATGCTTTCATATTTGAATTCCGATTAGAATTTGCAATTGCAATCAATGTTTGTGTCGGACTGTTCCAAATACGTTCCCTAACAATTATGTTCATTTGTAATTTGGTAGCTAATTTGGTTAATAGATCAGTTTATTGGTACATACGTGCTGATAGTCAAATTAGAATAATTAATTAGATAATTGATCAAAACGCCATACACGGGCCCTTGAGGAATTTTAAACTACAGTTTTGGAAATCAATGCATCAACATTGATTCTCGTCACAAATATGAATCTATATGTGTCAGAAATGAGATAAATATCATTATAGAAAGCCTGGCAGAAGTTAATCAATTATATCAGTTACACAAACCTATGTGATGTAACACAAAATTAATAAATTTGAGTTGCTTGTAGTTATTGATATAATTACTAATAAGTGGAAGCAAAAAGGTTTTCATTTATTTTAATTCTTTAGAAAGGCCTATGATATTGTACGTATAACATAATTGATTATTCGTTCTTCAGACATATCGTTTCACATATTTACGTACAGATATGGAAATAAAATTTGGAGCTCCCTTATTCTAAAAGTTTTGCTTATCACACCCTGCGCATGTGCAGTCAACAAGAATCCCTGCACATTTTCTACTTGTGGACAGTCTTGCGTAATGGTTGCTTTAATACAGGTGGACCCCCATGAAGAGTCGATACAAATTTTAATCTGTACAGTCCCCTCAAAAAAGAATGACACGATGGAAGTCCCAAATACAAGACACTGTGCATGATCGGAGGCTCGGACCCAGATACACAAGGTAACGCGTAATTCAGTTATTTAAATTGAATCAACTTGGTTTCTTGTTGGAACTAGTTCCAAAATTTACTTCAAAACCTGCAAAAATGTTAACGTGTTGTAAAAATATATAAATAGCCTATGTATAAAAATTCTTTCAGTAACATCGAAATTTGGGTTTTCGTGGCGAGATCAACATGCCCCACAGAAAACAGTTTTTCTTGTTTCAATAGCTTAGTCGGCTAGAGATACTTCGTGTCATACGGAAGGAAGCAAGTTCGAGTCCTATACCAGCGAGTTCTTTTTTATTTTCTCAATAACATTTGAATTGAGTTTTATAGAGTCCTTGGATTAAGTGGCCGATCGGTAGCACAATGAGACTTGTTTTCGATAAGTGTTAATGATCATAGACTATACAAAGTTAAAAATGATATCTTACAAAATTAATGAATGGGTTAATTATGAAAAACATATAGGCCTATTACAAATCCGTGACTTTGCAACATATTTTAAGAATACGTATTATAATTTAGATCTTTAGATGTAATTGTAAATGTAGTATTTTAAAATAATAATGAAATTTAGAAATTTTTGACAGTAAGCATTAAAGAACTGACTTTAAATTGCAATAATATGAATACTAACCAAATGAACCACTGAAACGAGTGGCGACATAAATGTTTATCCAGCAGTTTGGTCTCACCGCACGCAGGTGCCATTCCAAAATGCTACGAAAAATAATCCTATATCACAAGGACTAAGACAGCAATCACGAAAGGGACACGACAAGCATAACAAATACAACGATAAAGACCAGGACAAGATAATGGTGGTCCTTATTGTCTTTGTTATGGTTCTTACCATTCTCCGTCTTGTTATCGTTTAGTGATATTTATCCTGGTCCTTATCTTTGTCATGATTCTTACAGCGATTATTGTTGTCTTTATTGTGATCATTACCATGGTACTCTTTGAGTCATAGTCCTTGTTGCCTTCTTGATCGTCCTTAACGTGGTCTTGGTCCATCGTGATTCTTATCTTGGTGCTTGTCGTGGTCCATATTGTGATTCTTATCGTGGCACTTGTCCTTATCTGTGTCCGTGCCGTAGTCCTTCTTATGTTTTCATTGTCCTTATCGTGACGGTGACCCACATCATGGTCATATCGTGTTCGTTACTGTACCGCTTGTCATGGCCAATGTCTTGTTCTTGTCTTGGTTTTGTTCTTGTGATCCTTATCACAGTCCTTAATCTTTTTGTTGTGATTCTTGTCGTGGTCCTTATCGTTGTCCTTTGTCGTCCATGTCATTGACCTTGTCGTGGTTCATGTCGTGAGACATCGTTTTTCTTGGCATTGTTGTCATCATAGTCCTTATAATGATCCTTGTTGTTCTAGTCATGTCCTTTATCGTGGCCCTTGTTTTCTTTGTGGTGTCCTTATCGTGGTGCGTGTTGTCTTTTTTATGCTCATCATCGTGATCCTTAATGTCATTCACGTTGCTCTAATTGTCATTTAATGGTCCTTATAGTTCTTCAGAATAAGAGGAAAGCAGAAAATAAAGAAGACTGTAGAATGCTGGGTTCGCAGTGAAAGACCTGCCCTTGAGTAGAATACAATTAATGAAGGGATAGTTCTCCTCATTGCTCTTGTTATGTGCATTATTGTGGTATTTGTTGTCCTTGTCATGGTCCTTAACGTGAACTTTCTCCTTATCGTTATCCTTTTCATGGTCTTCGTAATCCTTATAGTGGTTCTTGCCGTGGTCCTTTCCGTGGTTCTTGTCACGCTGTTTTTCGTGTTCCATGTTGTAATCTTAATAGTGGTTCTTGAAATTGTCATTGTCATTGTCCTTGCCATGGTTGATATAGAGGTCCTTGTATTTGTCATTACCCTTACCGTGGTCCTTGTCTTTGATATAGTGCTCATCATTGTCCTTTTCTTTGTCATGGTCCTTATTGTGATTCTCGTTGTGTTTTTCTAGGTCCTTATCATGGTCCTTGTTGCGTTTGTTATGGTCCTTATCGTCGCTTTGGTGCTTCTCGTGATTGTTATCGCGGTACTTGTCGTGATGTATGTCGTGTTTCTTGTGATGATACTTATCGTTTACCTTGCTCCTATCCTTGTCCTTGTAGTGGTTCTTGTAAGGGTTTTGGCTTTGTCATGGTCATTATCGTGATCCCTATCGTAGTTATTGCCGTGGTCCAGGTCTTGGACCTTGTTTTGATCATTATCGTGGTGATTTTTGTGGTCGTATTCGTAGTCCTTTTCGTGACCTTCATCGAAGTGTTTGTTGTGGCCCATATCATGGTACTTGTCGCTGTCATTGTCTTTGCCCTATTCCTCTCGTAGTCCTTATCATGGTCCTTGTTGCCTTTGTCGTGGCCCTTATTGTGGCGATTTCATGGTCCTTAATGTTGTCCTTTTGTGGTCCTTGTGATTCTTATCCTAGTCCATATCGCGGTCCTTGTCGTGGCGCTTCTCGTGGTCCATATCGTGATCCTTCTTGTGTTTTTGTC
The DNA here is from genome assembly GCF_040183065.1 of Periplaneta americana. NCBI lineage: Eukaryota > Metazoa > Arthropoda > Insecta > Blattodea > Blattidae > Periplaneta > Periplaneta americana. The sequence goes on from NC_091124.1 coordinate 104,349,579, forward strand.
CTTCTCCTTTTCATGGACCTAATAGCGGTGTTTGTATTTGCCATGTTCCTTATCATGATGCGTGTTTTCTTTGCCGTAGTTCTTATTCTGTTTTTTTTTTTTTTTTCATTTTAATGGCTCTTCTCGTTCATCTTGTCTGTTTCATAGTCCTTATCGTTATATTTGGTATTGGTTCTTAATGTAGTCTTGCTTCTTATCGTGGTCTTGGTCCTTATTATAGTCTTGGTTATTATCGTAGTCTTGATACTTAACGTGATCTTGATTCTTATCGTTTTGTTAGTTTACATTTTTATCTTTATCGTGGTATGTTCTTCGTCCTTGTGATCTTCATCGCGGTCCATGTCGTCCTCATCATCATCATCATCATCATCATCATCATGTTTGTTGTGGTCCATGTCGTGATCGTTATCCTGTCCTTGTAGGCCCAATACTTTCCGTGGTCCATAATGTGATCTTTGACCTGGTGCTTGTCGCAGTTCATGTCATGTGTCTTACGGTGGTATTTGTCTTCTTCTTTGTTCTTGTTCTTGTCGTGGTCTTTATTATAGTCCTTGTTGTCTTTGTCGTGATCATTATAGTGGTATTTGTTGTCTTTCTCATAGTCTTTATTGTAGTCGTGTTACATATTGTGATCATTGTCGTTGTCCTTGCATTTGTCCATGTCATGATATTTATCTTGGTCATTGCCGTCGTCCTTGTAATAGTCCATACCTTGAGCCTTACTGTGATCATTGTCATTTTCCTTGTAGTGGTCCATGTGATATTTATCTTGGTCATTGCTGTGTCCTTGTAGTGGCCCTTTTCATGGTCATTTTTACTATCTATGTAGTGATTCTTATAGTGGTCATTGTCATTGTTCTTGTAGTTATCCTCATCGTGGTTAGTTATTGTTATTGTCATTATCCCTGTAGTGATCCTTATCGTGATCATTTCATGATCATTATTATTGCTGTCGTAGGCGCCTTCTCTTGGCCATTGTTACTGTCTTTGTAGTGATTTTTATCCTGATCATTTCGTGGCTATTTTCATTATCCTTGTAGTGATCCATGCCGTGATCCTTATAGTGGTCAATGTCATTGTTCTTGTAGTGGTCTTTATCATGATCTATGTAGTTACTGTCGTGGCGCATATCGTAATCCTTACCATGGTCCTTTTCGTTTTCCTGTATTTTGTCATTGTCTTAGTGTGGTCCTTGTTGTCTTTGGCATAGTCCCTGTCATGGTGCTTTCGTAGGCCTTGTGGTCCTTATCGTAATCCATGTCTTGATTATTATCGTGAATTTTGTCGTGGTCCATTTCGTGATTCTTGTCGTGGTTCATTTCGTGTTTTTATCGTGATCCTTGTCGTTGTCCTTGTCTTCGTTTTGTCCATGTCGTAGTCCTTATAATAGTTGTTGCTGTTGTCTTTACAGCGTTCCTTATCCGTGTTCTTGTTGCCTTCTTCATAGTCCATGACATGGTCCTGGTTTTTGTCGTGATCCTTTTCGTGGTCTTTGTCTTTGATCTTTTTTTGGTCCTCGTTATCTTTCTTGTGGGCCTTGAGGTCTCTTTCATTGCCCTGCATTTATTATTTTATAGTACCACTGTTATTTTACGCTCCGATAAGTGACTTTTTGCCATACGGTTCTTGCCATAATTTCATAAAAGATAAAATATCATGGGACGTAATCACCGAGCTGTACAGAAATGGACAGAGATAACTGATAAAATTTTGACTGATGTGTACTTTGGAATAGGATAAAAATACCCATGTATTGCCAGGTGTCTTTCTGCATGGTTACACCTTTACCATATGAACTTCGCCATAGATCTTTGAATTTCGTAACACCAAGAGTTGTCTCAATCCTTCTTTGGGGAACTGTACATGCATAATTTATCCACGGAAAAATATCTACGGACGTCTCCTTCATTGATAAAATCATCCACTTGAAAAATGGGTTAATTAAATATTTTTCCAATAATTTACATCCAGAAACTTTTTGTCCAGAAAACAAATGACGTGCGGTGTCGTTTCGTTAATCGTGGAAACGTCCAGAAGGCATCTTCACAATATTCTTTCACTGATACAGGCCTAAGAAATATTTTTTTTACTGTATTCCAAATTCATACCAAAATAATAACAATATAAAAATAATATTATTGTTATTATGATTATGATGATGATGATGATGATGATTATTATTATTATTATTATTATTATTATTAATTTAGAATGAATTTAAAAAATCTCTGTTAGATTGTGTATCAGTTCTCTAGGTCTCTGAGAATGCACTGTCTTGTATCTGAGACTTCGAATATACAAGCGGCACATTAATTTTCCTCGTGTACTGTACATTTTTGTGGAATTTGTTGAAAATACGATCGACTTTACTTGAATATCAATTACGTAATTTGACATATAATCAAATTAGGGTCGTGTTGAATGATCTCGACACTTTTAAGAAAAGTAGCCATTTCGAGTAATTCTTCTAGTTGAAAAAGTTCGACCTACATGGGATCTGTGTTGATTGTGTTTGTAATCTCTGTGCAAGTTAATATCGTGGCTTCAGTTCGTGATTTACTTTCACAGAAGACAATAAACACGATGAAATTTAAGTTAGGCTTACACTTTTCTTTCCCATCATGAAATATAATATATAATTTATTGTAATTTGACTTGATATGTGTAATATTAGTAGCAGCAAAAATTATTGTATATTCGTTTTACATATTAGTAAAGGCGACAAAATAATTACCCTGAAACAGTTACTGTATCTTTTTTCCTTTTGAATGAAAGTGTAACTCGGGGAGATTTCGACACTGTGTTTTAGGGAGATCTCGACATGTGTCGTGTTTTCCTTGGTTTCGTTTGCAGTCCTTCTTAGATGACTTTGAGTGGCTGTCTCTATCGAAATATTTTGTGTATTTGATCTCAAGAGACACTTTCATCTGGTGACAAAAGAGTGAGAAAACTACAACAGTCAGACGTAATAATGTCTGAAAACTATTGGAAACATTTGAAGGAGACTAACAGCCAAAAGAAGTTCGGCTTTCCTAGAGAAGGAAGGTATCTAATGCTCGGCGTATAGGGAGCGGGTCTAGTTAATCAAAGATCTGGACAATAATAATAAAAAAAATAATGTGCCGCGTGTAGTGGTTATTGCTACAAAGGCAAGACTAGAAAACTTTCGGTGGCTCAGAACGAGACTGTTACAACTTAAAAAATTCACAATTCACTTATCACAATCATTTGGACATTTTGAATACAGAACTATGGTCTGTGAAACTGTTACAATTCCAAGAAGATTAGCTTAGTGAGAGATAGAAGCACATACAACAGTTTTCAAGTCATGCTATTTAGTCTTTCTTTCAACCGAAAAGTGTTTTATTTTACTTTATAATGTTTTGCATTTTAAACTGCAAATCTTGTTGTTAAAAGTTATGTTACATTTTCACTTTTAACACTTTCGCAATGCAAATAATCATGGATTGAGTTTAGATTTGGCACAAATGATAATACAGACTACAGAATAAAAGTAACATAATGTTGAATTCATTGCACAAAAACAATATTAACATTAATTTTGTCTTCACAATCTACATAATATTGAAACATTAATCCTTGTGAATTTTTCGTTGCTCACTATTGTGATAAATATGGAAAGTAAAGGAAGACGAATGGTGAACTTGGCATTATAAACCTTGAATAATAATAATAATAATAATAATAATAATAATAATATAATAATAATAATAATAATAACTCAGTCAACTGGATACATGAGACATCTTAGATTTGAAAGAGAGAAACAAATGGAAAATCATTTTCTCCAGAAATGAAAAGGATGACAATGTAAGTTGGTCTAATACGAAGATCGTGGAGGTATCAAAACAGGATCTTTTGCCATTTTCTGTAAGTACTCTTATAAACAAGATGACGTTGCAGAAAAGAAATAATCGACAAAGAAGAAAGGGCAAATCTCCTCAAGCAATGCAAAACCACAATTTCTTCGCATTCTGAGATTGTTGCGTGGGGGGGGGGAGGTATTTGCTTGATCTGTGTAAACGTTGTGTCATTGCAAGCGTTCATGCTCAATTTCATGAAAGTTTGGAAGTTTCCAGTGGTGTTGAACAATAACAACCAAGTACAAATTCTTTTTATTTACTAAGTTACATGATGCAATTTATTTATTTTTATTTTTGTAGTCATCCTGATACCAATCAATGACATTTTGTGTTTCTAAATCTACATTTCACACATTTTTTATCGTATCATCTACATTAGTTACACAGTCATGTAAGGAAAAAACTATTGCAAGTGATAAAATATTATGAAATGCAGTTATATATAAAAAGGTTTTACATCTTGATTACACAAATTTTAACACTGTATCACTTCGGAATATGTATGATAAGAACTTTCTTGTGTTAAATTTTAACGTACCTTGTTAACATGTTTCGACCTATTTTCGGTCATCTTCGGAACTGGTCGTTGTTTGTTCTTGACGCCTCTTGTATCCTGTGTGGGTGCGTTCGTAGTGTAGAGTCAAAGGATGTATGTGTTTTGAAATTGAGATGTGTGTTGAGAATATCGTTGGGGTGTGTTTTGGTGTGTCTGTATATTTCATATTGTTCTAGTGTGTTGAGTTTCTGGCTTTTTGGTTGGATGTGCAGTATTTCCATGTCTGTGTTGATGTCTCTGTAGGTGTGGTTGGATTTGTGATATGTTCTGCATATGTGGACAACACAAATAAACTGCATTCCGAACAATGGTACACATATTACTCAACATACCAATGAACCAACAGGATTACAACGAAGAACTAAACACAATCAAATACATAGCACAAGGAAACGGATACAACCCCAACATAATAGACAACATAATACGTAAGACAAAACAAAACCACACACAACAGAAGAATACAACACAAACACAAGAACACAAAAAATACATCACACTAACATACGAAAACAAAAACACAAATAAAATTGCAACCTCATTCAAGAAATTAAACTACAACATCGCATACAGAACAAATAACACTCTACAAAAACATCTCAACACACAAACAACATAAACAAACAAATACAACCAAACAGGCGTATACAAACTCATATGTAACACCTGCAACAACTTCTACATAGGACAGACAGGCAGATCATTCCAAACACGTTACAAAGAACACATCACAGCTATAACAAAATTACAAAACACCTCCACATATGCAGAACACATCACAAATGCCAACCACACCTACAGAGACATCAACACAGACATGGAAATACTGCACATCCAACCAAAAAGCCAGAAACTCAACACACAAGAACAATATGAAATATACAGACACACCAAAACACACCCCAACGATATTCTCAACACACAACTCAATTTCAAAACACATACACTCTTTGACTCTACACTACGAACGCACCCACACAGGAAACAAGAGGCGCCAAGACCAACAACGACCAATTCCGAAGATGACCGAAAAGAGGTCGAAACATGTTAACAAGGTACGTTAAAATTTAACACAAGAAAGTTCTTATCATACATATTCCGAAAAAGGTTTTGTCTGGATATTTTAATGCGTGAGTGTTACAACTCAAAAATGACACTTACATGTTACTCGTACATTGAACAAATACCGACAAAATTAGTATATTAATTAGAGGTGGCCAATATTTCACAAACCGATATTTTGTCACAGGCATTCTTTTGTCACAGGTAAACCTGTGACTGACGACGCGAAATATCTGTGACATAATATCGCTATCGAAACTCCGTATTCATTACTCTGTGACATATTTTCTCCTCTCCGCGTAAGTTTGAGCATGCGCATGATACAGTAACAGCAATCGGGCGGTGATGTTTGATTGTTTTTTCGTGGTATTTCGTTCAATATTATTTTTTGCAAAGTGATGATTTGTTGTAAAGTTATTAGCGGCATTATAATAATATAATCATTAGTCTGACATTTTGTTTTCATAGTCTGTATATATGTTTTATAAATATATTATGTGTTCCCCAAGATCTTTACCTTTTCATATAACTGTGAATTTATATTTACTTAAATGTATTTTCCACTCAATTTTTATGCAGTAACATTTTTTTTTCCAGTTATAATTTTAATTACGAACAGAATAGTTAAAGGAGCCTACAACATTATTTTAATAACTTTATCTGTACTTCTCTCATTTATGTATGATCCAGTTTTAATGTATAACTCTAACACGAACAGTGAATGGTAGTAGTAATTGAAAAGATTGAACTTAAAATAAAATTATTTGTAATAAGTTCATTATGATTGTGGTTATTAACTCTTAGTAAATCGTGCAGTGCATCCTAACATTGGTACCTACTCGTGTGGGGGTGTTATTACACCCCAATCCATAAGCCTAATCAATGTTCTAAACTCGATATTTAGTGCTATTTGTCTAGCTATTGTTAAAATCATCAACTTGCAAGTAATTTTCAACTTTTAAGTATAATAATATGGTGTAGTTAGCTAAATTTGGCAATTTTATGAATTCCAAAAAGATCTGACAACTAGCAGACACTGCTCAATCAAATCGTTCTCATTGTCCTTGCACACTATTAAAATAGGCCTACACTTACACATACGTAATTAATTTCATTTGAAAATAAGGGGTATCAAAATGTAAATTATGTTAATTCACTCTGTGTCACTGAACGTTATGCTCTTCTGAACTTTCGAAGCATTTCTCACAAGCCGACAACACCTATAAGTATTAAAACCGAACGAGACAAAACTGGCTAATATGGTGGGCAACTTATTTGGCTAAACTAACCTTGAGGTAGTTTCCTTCGTATTCTTCTTACACACCTTGCATATACGAATCTGTGACAAGTCAGTTTTGATTAATTTAAGCTTTTATTATGCCTAGACATATACGATCAACAACTAAACTAGCGTTCAGGTAGTTTTCCTTCGTACTCAGCGTATACACCTTGCATATACGAATCTGTGACAGGTTAGGTTTGGTTAGTTAAGGCTGTGTTATGCCTTGCATATACGATCAACTGCATCTCCACAAAAAACCAAATTCAATGATTTTCATTTCCGAAATCACATAAAATACCTCAGCGCTAGTTTAACCCGATCAACTGCATCTCCACAAACAGTTTCTTATAAATCCAACGATTTTCACGTCCGAAATCGCAAAAACTACTTCAGCGCTAGTTTCACCGTCTTATTATAATTGATGTAGTGATTACACTATTTAAATAATAACACCATTGGTTACCAGTACCTTATCTTGTGTGAAATCCTGTCTGAACAACTGTTTTGTTTTGTAATTATTTTCCAATGTTTTTTCCGAATACTTATGTTTCGTTAATTTTTAATTCTATGACTCAATATTATAATGTTAATGCATGACTTAAAATAATTTATCCATTATATTATATGCAATAAAAAGGGATCAAGTTTTAAAACTATTGGTATAATCACATAACCTCAATTTCTTCATACCAAACTACATTAAAAAATTATCTACTGATTCAATACCTACAATATAACCTCTGAGTACATGAGGTTAACTTTTGACATGTTACTGTTCAGTTAGGTAAGTATTTATTTGTTAATGGTAAATGTACATAATTTATTTGTTGGATTTCCCCATATAAATCACATGTGTGGCGTGTATAGAGAAATCGTATTCACATTTTACTGCTTTTCAATATTTCCTGTTAATTTTTATCGATGTGACAAAATATCGGTGTAATTCACGTATATTGTGCTCACGTATCGATATAAAATATCGGTGTGACAAAATCACCGATAAAAATTACAGATATTTAATTGTCACAGTCACAGTTGTCACAGATACTTGAAAACATCGTTTAAACTTATCAAATATTAATATACTGTACTCTAACAATAAAAAATATATATACTAATTTTCATTATTGTGCCACGACTCTCTGATTTACTAGCTGCAATCGAAAACTTCGGATGGCTCTAATGTAAAATCTCTAATTTTGAGATGTAACAGTCTTGTTCTGAGCCATTGCTTTGTGGTCAGGGGATTGGAGAATGCCAAAAAATATTGATTTTACAAGGAATATATGGGAAATGGCACCGATGAAAAATACACATCTGACCATCACGAGTTAGAATATTATAAAATATTTATATTACAGGAGCAAAATTTGTTTTGTAAATATTGGGTTTTAAAATATTTCCTATTTTTGTAATACTATGTTGAAATCTCTCTCATTATGGAAGTAGTCGACACTTCAACATCAATTTGTGTGTGTTTTTTAAATAGAATGTCATAAAATGATGACATTGGCATAATAAATATGTGAAATGTACGGAAAACATGTCTATACATTAGGGAAAAATTAGAGTAAAAGTTATGTAAATTAGTACCAAATTAACATTTTTGCTTAGGGCGTCGAGATGTCCCTAAACGACTCTAATATTTTCAGAAACTTGTTCCAATATGATTGTTAGATTTTTGGCGGTGCTTTTTCTTCACGCTACTTAGTCGTTGTGGAGATGTTTCCATAGACGGAAGTTTTCTAATATTGAAGATGAGAATGCAACCCTTGCTAATAGCTGTACCTCTAACATATGTAAGAAAGGTGAACAACTTTTTATATTCACATGTATGTATAAAGCCCAGTTCAAATCTTCCGAAAGGTGTAATGCATTGATTTGTGTTTTTTACTAATGTTAACTGAAAATACAATAATCTTCATACTAAAAACCGATAACACATTCGAACAGAGTCTCAATTCTAATACCCTCAAGTTCAATTCTTAATCCTCAATACGCCACCATTCTGATATTATGGTTACCTGTTCGTGAAAATTTAGTTCGAATATTCTACATTGAAATGCGAAACGGGGACACGAACTCCAAGCGGAGAAAGACACTTCATTATTAATAATATCTACGATTATGACTTTGTCCAATTGTTCACAAAAATGGTGGCAGCATAACTATGGGTAATATAAATCGGAGTTCTGTTCTGAGGAGTAATTATCTTACCGCACGCCGTATCTAGTTCGGAGATGTCAGTTTTTAAGTTAGGTATGGTTTGGACGCAACCAGCCAATGTAATATTTGAACTTCCTCATTGAAACACTATCGAAATTACATATATTTAAAGGAAAAAATTAGCATCCATATGTGTTAAGTATTATTTAAAAATGTACAAATATATCAGACAACATAGACCTACTCATTATGGATAATATTTCAGTAACAATTTTTGCACTTAAACTAATACGTGCCCAATGGCATATTATTAACACTTGTATTTTGGTTCTCAATGTTTTCCTTTTAATTGATCTATTTGTGCCACAAATTCTTTAAATTACTCCGATCGTAATCCTTGCTGTGGAAAGTGTCTAGGCTTTTTTGATTAAAGATTTTCAATGTTTTTTCTTTCTTTTTTCTTTTCTTCCCCCTCCCCGACAATTGAATAAATAATGTTGCTCTGCCACCATTTTCAAAAGTCATCTCAATAGTTTCGGAACATCAGAGCATAGGAACTTCGTTTTCACCACCTCACAATAGGTTCTGTCGTGTTTATTGGTGATACCCTGCTGATGTAGGTAAGCGAGACACAATATAATGTAACACAAATTTTTAACAATGCAGCAAGGTGCGACCACAGCCATTCTTGCTGCTCCTTGCCATTGCATATCTCTAATTTAAACCACCTGATGCTTCTGTCTGCAAAATCACAAAATAACGTGCATGTGTTTGACGGCTTAAATGTTCCGCACTGAAGTATTATGGTTAAATATCTGATATAATGTGGAAATATTTCATTATTTCTCTTCTTTATTGTTACTTTCTGCAATTTCGGAAGCGAACTTAAAAGTGCAAGTCTGCCTCGATGTATTGTAAGTGCTGAAATCCGTTCATTTTTGCTTAAAGAAGGTCAAGCCAGAATTACGATAAGAAGCTTCATGTCTACAGGCTGATTTTTTTCTGATATGGAATTGGAATGATTAAGGTGGTTCAGACATACCAGGTGCGCGTAAGTTATTGAATGATTTTTAAGAACATATTTTCGAACAAAAATAAATAGCCTATTATAATTTGAAGGAAGAATATTTTCAGTTTCATCATGATCATCATCATCATTATCATCATCATCTTCATCATATTCTTCATCATCATCATCATAATCATAATCATAATCTACATCATCATCATCATCATCATCATCAAGATCAGGTCGGTTTCACAACTCTCCTTGATGTCTTACGACAGCCAGTTTCCAGCTTTCCCTTTCTATCCACTAATCCTTTTCAATATCTTGCCTTCCCATTTCTTTGTTCCCTTCTTCCACCTAGCTCTTCCTTTGCCTTCCTATATCCATTCTCTTGATGGACTCCATTTTACAATTTGTTTCGACAGGCGTTCATCATTAAATTAGTTATTTGCTTTTTATTCAATATGTTACTGTGTGAGGAACGGACATTTTTTTTCTGATCTTAATATTTGAAAACTTGAAATATTTCCATTTTTCTGTACATTTAGGCCTATGTCAAACATTCTTATATGATAAATATTTTTTTTCTGAGCTATCCTTCACTGCCAAATAGGCCTACGTATAATTATAGTTGTTTAAAATAATGTTATAAATATGTTTTTGCTATCTTTTAATGCATTCTGGTCCTATAAAATACTACAGCATTAATTATAAGGAATTCTGTTCGACCTTTGTAATTTCTTTCTGTAGTTGCTGCATCGAGTGTACAATCTTATTAATAAGCCTGGGTATTTTTGCATTGAGAATAGCTTTTGTTTTGAGTTGTTTGTGAAGGTTAGATCTTGCTGGGTGTCACCTATGCACATGTGCATTTTTTATGTTAATTTCTAAGTCCCAATTGTTATATTCTTCCTTGAACTATCTAGTCATATATTCCAAATTATCATAATCTTCAGCTAATATATGCCTTGGATGTACGTCCCACGCATTGGCACGGCAGATGTTCAGACAGTACTCCCACTCTCGCTAAATCCTTTGAAACATGTTTTGCGTGGCGTTCCCTTCGCAAATCTGGCTATAGCGTTCACGTTGTAAGTAAATACAGTAGATGTATACATTGACCTTTATAAAAACATCCATAGGAAGAAATCACATAACGTTAGTCCAGTGACAAGGTTTGCTATGTGCACAAGTGTTGTCTCAGGCCACTGTACGATCAGTTTCAGTGATGAAGCGACATTTTACTTATGCGAAAATGTTAACGGGTGCAATATATGCCGAACGTCCTTTAATATTTGAAGTCCTGTCCCTCCTCATCTCTCATTACTGCGTGGGGTGAAACTTAAAACATGTCTTAAATCTCTACATATTTGATAAGGATAATAAAAATTTACTTAAAAATCTATTCATTACACTTCTAAACTCATCTATTTCGTGGAATTATTATAACAAAGTCATAAATATAAACATTTACTGAATTTATGTTTAAAATACTAGAAGGATCATTAATTTATCATTCAAAGAGCAAAAATTGTTTACAGCGGCAGATTTAAAACACCTCATTACTCTGACCAAGATTATAGAGCTTCATGATCAAACTGCATCTTGAATTTTAACATTTTCTTATTAAATTAAGATCAATAAAATCAAACTTGCTTATAAATGATATTTAACTTGATTCTTTGTTTAATGTTTTTTGTCGTCTTATTTTTTCGATTGTTTTTAGATAATATTTCTGTGCCTTCCTTCTATTTCGATAGAACTGTATGTGAACACGAGCTTCGCTCCTACGGGTGTTCCTGATTTTTTTATATGTTCTTGTACTTAATTTAGTGTAAATAAATATCAAATAATCATATACCCACAACTCTACAAAACTGATAAAAACCCATTGAAGAAATGGAATAAAGGTTGAGCAGAAAATAACTACACGTAAGCTTATTTATCTGAAATCTTAAAAAGGGAGATTAAGTGATAACGATGAAATTCTGTAAAGAGAAATCAGTGTGCTTATGAATTAAAAAAACTGTTGGAAAGTTTTATATTTGCTGTGAGAAAAGAGTATTCCGTCGGTGGCCTTGCACTGTACATGTAGCTGATGGCTGTAGCTGTTAACAGAGTAGAGCAACGGAAAACAGGCATGTAGCATAACTTAAATTAAACGGCATACCACCAACATGTACAGCAAGCGAGTATTTTTTTTTCTGCAACAAGGAAAATAAAGCGATGTTCTTTGTAACTACAATAGGAATCATAACCATTATTTACTCCTACAAGGGCGGTAAAATTTTCTTACATTTTCCTTTTCTTGTTCACTTTGTTGTCTAAACTTTCCATTTGTTTTCCGTTCGTGTCTAATGCAGTAAACAGGAAAACTAACACAGCGCGTTGGAAGTTAATTATGACAGCTTCCGTTAAATTACTTCATGGGCGATATTATCTATATACTGTGTCTACTGAATTGGCATAAGTTTACTATCTATACGAATAGTCCTACAGAGCTAAATATTTTACTTTAAAATTTATTTAATAAAAATTATTACAGTATGAATACATAAGTTCATCAAACATATGTAAGAATTATCACGTTTAAAAAAAAAGATGCAAAATATATATAACATGGTAAAATTTTTGTGCCACATGATCAGCAGGATGACAGTTTCCACCGTGAGACAACTTATCACATATAACTTTGGCGCAAGTGTACGAAATATTATATGTCTTATTCTTCTCTGAATTTTGTTTGCAAAAACAGCAATAGTTTTTCTTTAATTTTTCCTTTTACGTATTATAACGAAATACCTATACTAAATTTAAAGAAATGTTCTTTGTTTTAACTATATTACACAGAAGTCTCAGTAATTACTTCACCTCTTCATAGTAAAAAACCAAAGTTCCGTTTATAACATTTGCTTTCAAAAGACATAGCAACCGGTATAACGCCCTTCCTGCAAGTCTTTTGGTTTTCTGTATCACACACATAATAATATTTTGTTTGAACATTATGTAATGACGTAATTCACTGTGAATATACTATGCAGTCGAACCGGGACCTTACATCAACAAGTAACCATATAATCATTTTAAATATACTCGTACGTACCTGTACAATATCGTTTTTCGATTATCGACGTCCATTGTTAGAGGATATCTGGAGTGTATACAAATGGTCAATGGTCAGCTCCATACAGACACTCCGGAGAATCTTACACAAAGTATGAAGAGAAACGTATAGGCCTTTTGACAAGAGGAGTGATCTTCCTCTATGACAATGGTCAAGAGCACACTGACAAGAGGCTTAACTGCGAAAATTTACAACGTACTCTTACAGCTCAGATTTGTCTTCATATTTTGATTTCCATAATTTTTGAGATGTGATCGTAAGCATTGAATGCGCCACATTCCCATCTGACAAAGCCATGCAAAATGCTGTTTAATGTTCTTTCAGTTCCAATTAAGTGTCCATCACTTGGTGTCTTTTTTATATTTTTGTAAAGTAGGTTATTTTATGACGCTTTATCAACATCTTAGGTTATTTAGGTCTGAATGAGATGAAGGTGATAATGCCGGTGAAATGATTCCGGGGTCCAACACCGAAAGTTACCCAGCATTTGCTCATATTGGGTTGAGGAATAACCCCGGAAAAAATCTCAACCAGGTAACTTGCCCCCACCGGGAATCGAACCCGGGCCACCTGGTTTCGCGGTCAGACGCGCTAGCCATTACTCCACAGGTGTGGACACTTTGGTGTCACAGTGGAAGAAAGGACCTAATACGATTTTAAATAAAAATACACCACTTTTATAATGTACCGTACTAGCTAAGGTTGGATTTCATATTCACAATGTATTGTGAGATTATATTTGTAGAAACTGAAGAAAGGAAAATAATAATAATAATAATAATAATAATAATATAATAATAATCCATCTTGATTACAGAAGTTTTAACACTATTCTTTCACTTGAATACAATATATAACTTTCACGTATTAATTAGAACTAATTTATATATACCTAGTTGACTAGTTATAATTAACACGTGAAAGTTATATATTGTATTGAAATAATAATAATATTTATAAGAGTACAGATAGAAACTAATTGGTATATTATTCTCCTGCTACCATGGGGTCACTTAAAACCCAAACAGCACATTTGAAAGCGTACCTATCTTCCTTCTTTACTTAATTAAAATTTTGAATTAAAAATTCTCAAATACACTCCACCATTTCTAAGTCAGTATAAAAAAGTCGAAGGGGAGAAGTAACACCTTGTTCAAAAGCCTTAGTTTAGCTGGCTCCGTCCGATAACACCATGAGAGGGCCTCTCGTCACTGTTATGGCGAAGACCCCCGACGGCAATTTATTTTTATCGGAAATGGAATCTATCGGTACCGATAAGCTCGCGAAAGGAATATCTTGTGTCTATCTGACTGGAATCATTTAAGAGGCATCTCTTCTTGTGGAGATTATATTATATACAGAAGGAAGCATGGCTATCTGTTTTGAGAAGGCACCTCTTTCATTAGCTAAACCTTGCAATATGTTAAAAACGAATTTAGGAGTCAAATAATGACCATAAATTGCTTAATAACAATATCGTCTCAAATTTACTTAATATGAAATCTCAAGTGTTTGATAAAATAATCTTAAAACCACGTAATAGATACATTTCTTTGGATGGTTTGCGTGTGTTATTAATCTCGATCAACAAAGATTTAATTACGTGTGTCTTAGTATCCTGCAATGTTTGAACATGAGAGACTCAACCAACACGTTACAAACTTCGTCTTATTTCATATGAAACACTAATCGAAAAGATCTGTGCTAAAATCATCAGGTCTAAGCAATTGGAACATGAGTGGAGAACAGCAAATATTTTTATAAAAGCTGGAACAAACAAGACAGGCATCCATCCACAGAACGAAGGTCGGCGAATATCGAACTTCGTCATACTCGACAAACTTGAACCGAACATAGCGCCCGTAATGCACGTGTGTATACCTAGGTAGTTGTAACTTTGCACTTGATAATTGTTATTTGCGTAGCCAACCCTGTTGAAACAGTTGAAGAACGCCGTGCGGTAACCATTCGAACCAATTAGATCATAGCATTAGACTTATAACATCAGCTGCTCATGCTGCTACGCTGAGCACTGCTGTGTTGTCGGTTTGCTGCAAGCTGTGAATTAAGTCAGCTGTTGTGTAGTGAGTGGTCATTGTGTCTACGTCCCATCTCTCGCTATCAACATTACACAAAGCTGTCAGGTGCAAGGTTACAACGGCCTGGGTATATTGCATTGCTACATCGTGTCCACATTATGCTTGCGTATAGTAAGGATAGAGTCTCTCTTTGTTTCTTTGACAGAAGTGTGGCGATCTTTGCTGCCTGCTTACGGCCTCGTCGTCAAAGATTTCGAAGGAGAAACCTATTGCGGACTTTAACTATAATAGTAAACATTGTCCATTTTTGCGTCAATGTTCAACTTAATTCGCAGTCATTAAAGGATTACATTTTATCGCAGTTCGTCAGCGAAGTTGTGTTCTGCATTTCGTTTATTGTGTCAGACAGTGAGCGCGTTTATATAATTTCATTTTATTTACGGTATTTCTTAAATCTTATATTAGCATTGGAGCCTTAAATGTGGAACAAGTCACGAGTTATACAATTATTGGCGAAATGAGGCGAGACCGAGAATTAACCATAGAGTTTCTGACATTTGCAGTTCGGTGGGGGAAAACATCGGAAAAGCCCAACAGGTGATCAGCCCAAGCGGGAATCTAATCCAAAGCCCACCACATCTTCGGATCAACAGACAAGTGGGTGTGCCGACTGAGCTATGCTAAATGCTCTACAAAAATATATACAGTAGAATGTCTATTATCCGTCGTAATGAAGGGGTTCGTACTGATTGTTTAATCGAAAAAATCGTATAATCCGTACCATGAAAAATTTAGTGGATAATGCTTACACTTTCGTAATTTTCTCTATGGTATTATATTGAACACGCTAGGTAGTGGATCAGAAGTTCACTGATTTAAGTCTGGTTTCTTAACAACTAATTTTTAAGGGGAAAGGCTGTCTGTGGGAAGATAGAAAAAGTGGAGGTCTTGCATTGTAGATTTACATACTTTATACATTTAACCTTGGTTTGTATTAAATTGCACACAGTTATGACTCAAATCTCGTATTCTGAGATAAGCCACAGTTTTGAATGAATGAACACGATTTCCTTTTATACTCGTGGAAGACATTTTATATAGAACTCGAATATGTTAGCATTCTGTCCTTTAACTTTTTGTTAAATTTTAACTGCTTGTATAATTTGTGACCTGATAAAGTGTAAGAGAAGGCCCTATGGCCTTAACTCTGCTAGTATAAATAAATAATAATAATAATAATAATAATTATTATTATTATTATTATTATTATTATTATTATTAACAATAACCATACTCTGTAGTGGTAAAGTCTTGTAATAACCATCTCTAGAAAAAATAACTCGCTTATATAATATGCAGTACGTACATAATATATTTCTGTAGCAAAAAAAAGCGAGAGAAAGACAGACGGGTAATCCGCCAATAGGTTAATAGGATG
The DNA here is from genome assembly GCF_040183065.1 of Periplaneta americana. Taxonomy (NCBI): domain Eukaryota; kingdom Metazoa; phylum Arthropoda; class Insecta; order Blattodea; family Blattidae; genus Periplaneta; species Periplaneta americana. The sequence continues at coordinate 104,366,139 of NC_091124.1, forward strand.
GGTGATCGTGGTTCTACTGTAATACATAACAAGTAGTCGTCTTGCAAGTATCTTCATTTAGAATCATTGAAATTTACAAGTTTAAAAAATTTATCATTTGAGCAGTACAAAATTTTAAGTACAAAAGATAGCAAGCAGATTGATTTGGTTTGCAACATATGCTGTAATTTCTGTTCAGCTATCCAAAAATATATAGTACATACAATTCAGTATACAGAAAGGAAATTCTTCAAAAACTACTCTTATCCTCAAATTGATTGGAGAAGATTGTAAGTATATTAATGGAAACTATAATTTTACTAATTATGGAAATTCAATTATTCAAGCTCCTTAGAAACAGGGCAAACACAATTATTTACATATGTTTAATTTGGTTACATATGAAAATTTCATTTATCACCCAGTTTACATCTGCAGATTACAGTCCCAGAAGCGCTATAGTTGTAAGGTTTGTGTGCAATTCCACATACTGTATATATTTTATTATATACAAATTTACGTCCCTTAATTTATTAGAGAACCAATTTAAATTAATTTTTTGTATTATATGTATCTTTACTTTAAATTACTCAATACTATATTTGCAGAGTTTGTTTCGGAACCTTTTTGTTATAAAACTCTCGGCAAGAAGTAAAATTTCCATCAGCATATAGATGCATTTATTTAATTACGTTTCAATTTCAATTAATCTGTGTATTAAAATATTTATACCTTAATTAGTTAACATTATATTACAGTATTAATTGCTGTTCCCTTTTATTAGATAAATCTCAACAACGAGTCACATTTCTATCAGCAGAACGATTCTGCAGTTCACATTAAAAGTGTCTCAAGGAAGTAGAACCAACAACAGCTTAAATCATTTAATTGCAATGTGTTGGCTAGTATACGGACAAAATTTATTACTTTTTGTGTGAAACATTAGTCTCAGCAAATGAAACATACTACTGAACGGTAATATTAGGGCCTTACTTGAGGAAATCAGTGACCTGAATACCAGGAGAGTCGAAGTTGCACATCAATAACATTTTTAATAATTTTACATAAAAACTCGAGAAGATATTAAAATAGACATTGGTAACCACTTGGTGTGACCATGGATATCAGTGATCGATTTATAATTTTAAAGTCATTTTGCAGAAAATGGAAGCTATACAACCAGAAAGACAGCAACTGATTCTATGAAAATTGATGGAGAAAACGATGCATCCTACTGTGGGTTGCATTGTCACAGATACTCACAAGTCGTTTGGCAAGGACAAGATAGAGGTGAAAAATGTTCCGCTCTTATTAACAGATCGTGCTGCTTCCATGCTCAAACTGGGATAAACTTAGTACATTTCTCTCCTGATGTGATTTATATTATTTCCTTCGACTGTGGTCAATATCGCTTAGTAAAGGAAGTCACAAATAATTTATCTGAAAATAATGACCTATTTTCCTCTGGTACGAAAGTATTTCTTAAAACTCTCAGTCTTGCTAATCGTTTACGGACATAGTGCCAGATATGCTTTTCCCACCAAAGGTGTAGTAGGCCTAATATGTTTGAGTATCTGACTATTATTGACAATATCTGTTACATGCCAACCGTCATGACGAAATCAAGATGGTAGTAGATACCTTATCCGCACCGTAGCATTGTTGCCTAAAAATTATGCGTTAATTTCCGATACAGGATAAGAGCTGGATCCAGTCTGAAGTAAGAAGTTTTGTCATGACCGGGCAGTGAAACTTAGTGCCCGATGAAACAAGTTTGCTGTTCCTTTACTACAGATTTGTTTACTTGCGCGTGAGTAGAGTCATAGTGGTGGTGAGGGATAGTAGAAACCACAGTATAAACAGCACTGATTGCAGTGTAGCATTTCTTAAGCTACAGTTTGGCTACTGTGATCTTCGCCGAACGATCATCACTGACGTTCTTCGTTGGGATTCCTTCCCGTTGATTTGAATGTGCATGGTTTCTTTACAGCGAAGATCGTCAACGAATATCGCTGCGCTCGACGAACATCGTCGGAGTTTGCCTTCCAGGCATAAACCTGGCAATCATCGCAGCGAAAGCAATTGTAAAATTACAGTAAGTCATGAACTAAACTATTTAATAACCAGTGATCTACACGTCATCATACATACAATAGTGAGGGTGAAACAGAAATCCTTCTACAATTACCCAACTAATGAAGACGAGAAATTAATTAATTATGTCTCCAAACACAAATCCCTGTTCGACATGAACCAAAAAGAAGAACCAACGTAAACAATAAGAAATATATATCTTACATCAACCTGAGCTAATAACACAATTGAGTAAAATGATTTATAATCGAAAAATAAAAAATCGCTAATATTAGGACACACCATGCGGAAGCAAAAGTTAGAGTGCGAAATAGTAAGTGAACTGGAATGTGAACTGAAATGCCGGTCAAAGGAGAGAAGTGCAACAACCTCCTTCTCACATTACTTTTTCTATTTGTAATATTATTTCCCAATAAATGCTAATAAAATAACGAAAAAAAATTAAAATTGCAAAACGTGAAACTAAAGTGTTTATATTATCGGTATTTACCTTAAAGTTACTGCTAATCTTTCAGTGGGCTTATTTGTTTCTGAACAAATTTTCTGGGTCTAATTTTACAATATTATTTTCAATTAAACTTAAAACAAAATTGAATTATTCGGGAGGAAGTCTGAAATATTCCTTAAATTTGGTGGGATCGTTTTGAAGACGTCTCAATATAAATGAATTAAAACATATCTCAATATCTATTTCTAAACATGATATTAGCTACTTTTAAGATCCATACTTGTTTTTCAAAGCAAAACCTATATTGTAACGTTATCAGATTATCATCCATTATCAGTTGATCAGGCATGATCAACAATATAAAACAAATTACTATCCACCTACGAAGTTCGCCGGTAAAGAAACCACTCTCTGACGATGAACGCTGGCGTTTCAATCGTCAGCGATGTTCGTTCGACGAAGATCGTCGTAGACAAACCATAGCTTTACTTTGAAAGAAGCAGTTTTGAAACAATCATCTAACACTTACAATGTTAAAGTTGACATGATTGAGGCATTGAGAGCTCCCATGTTGAATTGTCCTGAGTTTATATCTGCTGTAATAATAATAATAACAATAATAATAACAATAATAATAATAATAATAATAATAATAATAATAATATCACTTCTGCTATGCTTTCATTTCACAAATAGAAAAAACAGATGCTACATAATATAATTTTTTTCAGTGCTATAAAGATGTGTTTAATTTTAATATATAGAATAAAGTGAAGTAAGAAACCCTTTCCATTGTAATTTTGACGCCTAATAGGATACGTAATATAGGGTTATTTTTAAAGTGAAAGTATTATTCCAATTAATACAAAATTGTTGCGATTATCTTATAGGCCTAACTAATTAGCGATGAAACGCGAAATGTAGGCCTACCTAATATTTTTATCAGACTTTTTTTTCGAAGTTAATACCATATTCTGTGGTCTGTAGCCCTGATGTAAGTTACTCGTCACAGTTGAAAAAGCGACGTGAAATAACCAATTAGAAAAGGTACTCGTCGACTTCAAAACAGAAAGCCAGTAACAACTAAAGCACAGTAGTTCAAAGAGGCACGATCCACGCTGCCTTCTATTGTACTGTACACAGTAGAGCAACTCTAAAACAGTTAACCTGAAATCACTTGCTTCTCTCCTATCGGGCACTAAGTTTTGCTGCCTGGTCATGACATTTCGGCCAGTGTAGGCTATGGGTCCCGTGTCTTCCCAGCACAGCGACGAATTTCAAAAGCTACAATTGGTATCGAAATGTGGTTCCGTTAACAACTATAACGGCTGCACAGTGGTAGGCCTACCGATCACATCAAAACCCAGCCAAAAATCGAGTTTTAAAAGTGCGAATAACAAGATACACCCCACCTACCATTATTCTATTACGTCTATGGGTCATAAAACTGCAGACAATGACGCACTTTCACCCTCCTCAGGGCTCAGCTGAAAGTGAGAGTTAGTGTGTCTGCTTGGCCCCTTGCCGCTAAGCTTAGGCCTATTTCTGACCCGCGTTTGAGGTCAAGGTTCTGTCAACTTAATCTTTTGTTATATAACGAGTAATGCATTTTCTGACTTTGTTTATGTCTATATTACTCTGACACAGTGGTGTTTTAATCACATCATGTTATTAGTCGTTATACAGTATTTTAAATTATTTAATGTCGAAGTAAATACGTTCCGCCGGTAATTGAAGAAAGGTTTACGCAGACCTACAACATTTTCCCGAAGCTCCCCGATTCTCATTTATTTTGTAAGATATTGTCTGACAATTCTAATTTTAGAATCTAAAGTAAGAAAATTGCCCCTTCTTGCGCCTTTTGATGATATATGAAGAAACGTTTGCTACTAAGGGAATAGGTTAGAACGTAAAAATGCAGACAATTGCAGTTATAAGTTTACATTAAACGAAAATCTAACTGTGGTTTTTATTATATTTATTATTATTATTATTATATTTATTATTATTATTATTATTATTATTATTATTATTTCAATAAACGGTTATGAAATATCACTACAAATTAGTACTGTATTGTTTAAAATGCCGACTTGTTTAGGATTTCTTTGTTTAATGATAGGGTGCAAGATGGCATTTAGACGAAGACGAGAAACATTATATGCTACGTTGCAACAAAAATCCGCTGCCAGAAAGGAACAATGGACATTTTTGTTGAACCATATGATAGCAGAAGCGAGAATAGAAAGCTCTGAAGAAAAAGGGAAAATATTAAAACGGGCTTTTTCCCGATTTTCTAGCGAGTTGTTTGGAAATAAGACAGAGTTGATAGAAAAGGAGATAGATTTCTTCAAGATAAAATCTGGCTTAGCAGTGAATTAATTTTTGACATTGATGTCAATTATTCTTCTACTTTAAAGAAGAGTAGACCAGACACGGATTTTGAAGAGAGTAGTGTGAGGGCAAAACGAAGGAAAGCAGAAACTCTAAGAAATTCCGAACTTGTAGAATCATTAACTTTTGCAGCGTAAATGAAATACAGGAAAAGTGGTAACACTGATTCGGCACAATCACTAGCTGATATGTAAAAAAAAAAAAAACACCAACAAGACGATAAAAAATACGAAAAACCTGGACATCTGCATCAACTAGCACTAATTTCGCTGACAGATATATAAATGATCATGTTTTAGCTCTCTTTCTAGACTCTGGTGATGCCAAAAATGCTTAATTTTTGCGTAAACACGGAGCAAAACAGCTTAATGCTGACATCTACCCATCATATCAGAACATTTTAACTGCTAAGAAAAAGATTCTATTCGGAAAATTTTGTATCACAAGACGGTATAGAAGTTAAACTCCAAGATTTAGTACATCTCACAGCAGTGAGTTTGGAGCAAATAGGTGCAAGAACCAGTATTATCCATAATAGATGAAAAAACACCTACAATTTTTAATACTATGTCTAATCATAACGGACACTCACAATATAAACAAAGAGCAGAAGGAGCGTATTTTTCAGACTGAGATATATTGTTCACGTTCTCAGTACCATTACAGTTTTACTTTATTGATAAAAAAAATCTGAAAAAGTAGTGTTGTGGCGGAATCCTAAACCGTCTGCTCTATTTTGTCGACGAATAAAATTTCAATTTAAAAGACACAAAACACCTTGTAAAAGAAGAAGCTTCTAATGTGGATACGCAAATAAAAGATCTGAGAAAAACTTCATGTAACATCAAGGGCAAGCAGGCACAAGTGACTCAACATTAATCTTATGGTAGATGGCAAAGTGTGTAACGCTATAACCTTCAATTTCTTCACAGACCTGTTACTTTTGTGGAGTTAATCCGAAAATGATAAATCAACTGGAGGCTTTGGCTACTAAACCTATAGATACATCAACATGTTGATTTGTTTTTTCGTCACTGCAGGCTTGGATTCGTTCTTCGAATGCTTGCTTCACATATGTTAGAGGCTGGAAGTTAAGCAATGGCAAGCCAGAGGATATCAAAATAAAGAAACAGTTGAAAAATGGATGGATTTTAAAAGAGCACCCGTTCTAATTCCTTGTATAGGTAGAATGTGAGCTTGATGTAATATGTAATATTTTAAAATTAAAATGCCATTATTCATAAATTTAAATTAAATTCTGTCTATAAATAATGAAAACTAAATTTAAAAAGGAGGGTCGCGAACCACTGATTGAGAAACAGTGATGTAATTGGTAATATAATGAAGTCTTTTTGCTTTTTGTGACTTAAGTCAGTGTGTAGAATAAGAAATGTAAACAATGCATGTCAGTTAGCTTTAAATATTTTTGACCGGGTTTTGAGGTGATCGGTGCCACAGTCGGCTGGGGGAGCCATGGTACATGATACCGCAGAATCGGTTCGATGATCTTTCACCTCTTCTGAGGCATGTGGGTATGAGCCAGCAGTCGATTTGTCCGTCTTGGATCTGTATGTGTTATCGCTCCCAGGTTTATTAAGTACGAATAGATATGTTCGATTCTAACTAATCAGTCTGCTTTGTTAAAGCCAAGACAACTCTTCAGAATGAAAAAAGCAACGTCACATCCTTGACATTCTTAAATGTTCACTTCTATCATGTACAACGGCAATTCAAGGGTTAGAGTTTGCATTTCTGCCGCTGGCAGATGCTATAGACGTCACCGCCACGGTTCAGGTATTTACAAATGAAATATTTGTTTCAGTGGGCACATCGTGCGCTACTAAATTAACAAATATTGTTCTGTAGAACCACGGGTATGAAAAGACGAAGAAATGTGTGCAGTTATCCAGCGGGAGCAATTTATAGGCTAATTATCTTGGGGGCTACGAGCAGTAGCGTGAAGGAAATATCGCACATGGTATTTTTAACTTTAGGAACACATTTCTTAGTCTAAAAAATTGTGTTGAGAGACAGTGGAAAGAGTTTCATTCCATACTGCAGAAAACATTGAATGACTAAATTGTAGCATATTTAATAGGTTTTCGACTAGCTTGACAGGCATTGGGTTTTTCGTATTTATAGTAAAATTAGGATCTCCCCGAATATTATTCTTCCTGCATATTATGTAATTTTTAGTACAAATAACACTTACTGCTGACATAATAAACGGAATACGTTATCGCACAACTTTTCTCACGTAATGCAAAATAATAATAATCATCATCATCAGCATAGGTTTAACAGCACAAAGCGGGCCAAAGCATCCCTCAAAACTGATATCCTGGTGTCCTTATCTCTAGCGACCTGCCACCAATTCTTGTTCGGCAACCATTTCACATCCTCCTCGACCTGATCCATCCATCTCAGTCTCGGTCTCTCAACATTTGTTATATTCTCACACTCCTTTCCATTATCCTCACCATATCCCCTCTCTCCTTTCTCTGAACATGTCCAGCCCAGTCGACCTGGTTGGCGAGTTGGTATAGCGCTGGCCTTCTATGCCCAAGATTGCGGGTTCGATCCCGGGCCAGGTCGATGGCATTTAAGTGTGCTTAAATGCGACAGGCTCATGTTAGTAGATTTACTCGCATGTAAAAGAACTCCTGCGGGACAAAATTCCGGCACATCCGGTGACTCTGATATAACCTCTGCAGTTGCGAGCGTCGTTAAATAAAACATAACATTTGAACATTTGTCCAGCCCATCTTAGTCTTGCCACTCGAATATCCGTTATAATGTCTGAGAAATCATATAGTTGATAGAGTTCTCTGTTATACCTTATTCATCTCTCTCCGTTTTCATTGGTCGGTCCATAGCTCTTCCTCAGAATCTTCCTTTCAAACACCCAAAGTCTAGCCATATCGCCCACAGACAATAACCCATGTCTCTGCTCCATATATCAGTACAGGTTTTATTAATGTCTTATAGAGCCTTACCTTTGTTTCTCTTGTGAGTATTTTGGATGTGAAATACTGTAGTGTAAACGTAAAGTAACATCCATTGACACTCTGTTTTCGTCTATTTATTCCTTCTTTAATATCAATTATATTATTCATTAAGGGCCGTTGTATACGAAACTATCTAATTTCTAAAATTTTTATTGTACGTTTTCAGGAAACGTTCATTTGTGTGTTTCTTTTTGTCATTAACTATCATATATTTAGTTTTTCTAGTCGGCCTGGGTAGCGTAGTTGTATAGCGCTGGCCTTCTATGCTCAAGGCTGCGGTTTCGATCCCGGCCCAGATCGATGGAATTTAAGTGTGTTTAAATGCGACAGGCTCATGCAGTAGATTACTGGCAAGTAAAAGAACTTCTGCGGTACAAAATTCCGGCACACAGGCGACACTGATATAACCTCTGCAGTTGCGAGCATCGTTAAATAAACCATAAATTTTTAGTTTTTCCTTCATTTATACCCAGTCCTATTCTCTCCGCTGAGTCTTTTAGTGCCACAAACGTTCTATCTGTGTCTGTCTATGACATGCCAATAATGTACCTGTCATCTGCTTATACTAGTACCTGTATTAACTTATAAAAATGGTCCCTTTTGTTTTGTTGCCCGCATCCCTTATTACTTCTTCCAGAACCAGATTAAATAGTAGATATTATAGAGAGTATCCCTGTCTCAGCCCCTTTTTAGTTAGAAGTGTTTCAGACATACCTGTTTCGATTCCAATATTTGGCATTTACTATTTTCCATAGTGGCTTTAACTAACTTAATAAGTTTCTGTGGTATCTCAAAATCTTCCATTGCCTTATACAGTTTCTCTCTTTTTATATTATCATAGTCTATGAACAGATTGTGTGTTTATGTGTTTTGTTCTATATTTTTTCTAGGATTTGCCTCAGCGTGAAAATATGATCGGTTGTACTTATCCCTTGTTGGAAACCACATTGGTAATTTCCAATCATTTTCCTTGCTTAAGGCTATATTTCCAAATATAAAATATTTTAGAACAATTTATAAATAGTCGATAGTAATGTAACTGGACTACAATTCTTACATTTTAGAGGACCTCCTTTTTTATATTATTGGACAAATCACTTCAGTTTATCTTTCCACTGGGTTCTCTTTTCTGAATCATATTAATTTAAACAATTCATATAACAATAATACTAAATTCCGCCCTCCATTTTTCAGTAATTCAGCCAAAATATCATCAATATCTGGTGCCTCATTAGTTCTTAATAATTCTTCCACTTCATTTCAAATCTCTTCTACTTTAGGGGGATTTCCATCAATTAAATTACTTGTAGAAATATCATCTGATATGTAATCTATTGTATCTTCTGTTAAAACTCCATCAATTTCATTACCACAATTAAAATGATTATCACGAAACTTCCTCCATTTCTTAAGACATTATCCTTTTGTGTTACTATACTTCCTTTATTTTATTTACAAATTTAAAATCTTGGTTTATATGTTTTTCTACCTTAATTTATGGTTTCAAAAAAATGTCCTAGCTTCGTTTTTGTCTCCATTCTTCTATATTTCTTCTAATAGTAAAAGTAATAATAATAATAATAATAATAATAATAATAATAATAATAATAATAATAATACAACTGGACCTAATATTGAAAATTTCGTTATTTTATAATATTTCTTCGTCGCCCATCAGTAAAAATGTATATCTACGCTTGGGTCAACGGATAGGGAAGAGCTACAAGAATCAATACACAACCTCGCATCATGGGCCAACAAAAATGGTTTCGACATCAACCTATCAAAAACTATGCAGGTGGTATTCAGAAAGGGCGGTCGACAGGCTGAAGGTGACCGCATCCAACTCCAGAACAACGCTCTTCAAATCACAAACGCCTACAAATACCTTGGAGTAACATTCCAAACAACAGCAAGATCCTTTAGAATACACACGAAAGAAAGAGTGGCAGCAGCAATAATAGCTATCCATGACAAACAGAATATCACACAACTGTCGCTTGAAACAGCCATGAAAGTGTTTGAAGCAAAAGTGCTCCCCATCTTAACATATGGAATACATATCACATGAACTAGCCTCAGCTACAGAGAGGGAAAGAAGGCAGAGGACGGACACTGGAAAGTTTTCTTTTCTCAATCGTACTCTCAGGGACTGGAATGCTTTACCTGCAGACTTACTAAAGGCTTTCCCAACAACCAAAAATGTATTTAAAAATAGGCTTAAGGACTTTACTAATAGACGGTAATTATAGTATTTAAAGGGTGTAAATGATATGTTATTGAAGTGTTGTATCAGTGAAGAATTATGTCGTGTCAGTGAAGTGTGTTGTGTAAGTGAAACGTGTTCCTGTCAGTGAAGCTTTATAGTTTATAGTGGCAGTGCAACGTATTTGAACAGTGAAATTTTTTTGAAGTGTTAGTGATATCAGGATAGAATCAGTGAAATGTGTCGTAGTTACAGTGCAGTGAGTGAGTTGACAGCGAAATGAGTGTAATGTTGAAAGGTACTTGTGCAGATATGAACATATCATACTCGTGGGTTTTAGTTCGAACTTAGGTTTAAGATACAAATTAGATTTATTTCAAATATTATTATTATTATTATTATTATTATTATTATTATTATAAATTATTGTTAGTATTAATTATTAGTATTATTATTAATTGTATTTTTAATTAATAAGTTTATTATTGCCATTATTGAGTGTAATTAGTTACCACTGCCACCGGGTATATACTCATTGCAGTGTGAATAAATGCACACATAAACGCTTTAGAAAAAGTGAAAGCAAGATTCCTAAAAGCAGCAATAAGGATCTCAAAATTCGCACCATCTAGACTTGCATATGAGTTAGCAAGCGAAACTTTCCTTGTAAAAGATCTACGCACCGAGTTTCTACTACAGCTACCAAACAAGAAGCAGCACTGAAAGAGGAACGACAACAGAAGAGAAATGAAGTACCGAACGACTTCTACGCAACACATGCGATGACCGATCGGAGCTGGACTGGACCAAACAACGAGATCCGCAGTGCAGTGACAAGACTGGCAGTGCATGGGTATCACCACAAACTCTGCAGAAGGTCAAACTATCATGACCCATCACCGGAATGCGTGTGTAAACTGTGTGACAAACCATGTGCAAGATACCACTTCAGTGAGTGTTTAAAGAGAAAATCGCTGCTGGAATACAGCAGAGCTCAAAACTAATGCACATTTGTGCGCACTTCTCCTTATTAGTTATAATATTTCTTTAATAACGGCGAATTTAGTAATTGAGAAATGTTTTAGAGATTCAAGATTGTAGATTTTACATCTATGCGTCAGCAGGAGTTTCTATAGTTTATTTTGTAGAGTATGTATTGCGTTTCCCTTTCCCTGACATGAATTGTTAAAAGCATTGAAATTTTGCTCTCTCGATCACAAAATATTAACAGTGCCTGCATACTATGTCCCTTGACAATCAAAGATTGACACAACAATGGACAAGATTTAGTACTGTATTTAATGCCCTCATTAGATAATATATTCACTTCGAAATAATTTGTAATTTTGACAGCAACGTGGCAGGCAGGCAAGGGAGCGTTGAGAACGATCGCTACTCTTTTTATAAAGCGGCAGAGAGCAGCACTATTCTTATTATAAACAAGCATTATGTAGGAATAAGACACAATTCAGAGGGAATGTAATTTATTTTGTGTTCATCGACATGAACAATAGACTTTAGTAGTTCAAATAAATTTATCTAGTATAGGGTTAAAAGCAATTATTAAAGTGCAAAACTCTATGTTCTTATGAATGCTAGAGTCATTTGAATACTTTATACACTTTTCATTAAAATAATACAAACGATAAAGTATTTTGTTGGAATATGGATTTTTATTATGTTTCTGTCTTATGAGAGTATCAATAAATGAGAATAAGTAGCCTAATAATTTCCATGAAAGCAGCAGCAGCAGTAGTATGTTCTATATGGCTGCTCGGTTTTGACTGACTTTCCGGTTGTGCTCACAGTATGTAAACCTTATGCTAGTGTACGTAAAGTGGTACCGGAAATGGGGGAATGGGTGGGGAACCTGTGTGGAGGTTGCATGGATGGTTTTTTAGGAATTAATTTAAATAAATTGAATAAGACTCTAGAAGTATTAGTTATTTTTTTCGTTTATGATAGGAGTACCCTGATTTAATGTCTTTGCGATGTAAAATTGCTCCGACGTGTCAATTAGAGAAGTGTCATTGATAATATTTTTTTTTTACTATTTTTAGTGCATCTTTTATATTTGTTAATTCATGCCCTTCATCTATGAGATGTTTAGCAAATTTGGATTTATTTCGGTTATATTTAAAATCTGTTACATGTTCATCGAACCCTACCAAAATAGTGGAATTTATCAATTAAACTGTAAAAACTGTCCAAAGACATACATAAGTCAAACAAGCCGTAATTTTAAAATCAGGTACAATGAACAGGTAACAGGTTTTAAATATAACGGAAATAAATCCAAATTTGCTAAACATCACATAGATGAAGGACATGAATTAATAAATATAAAAGATGCACGAAAAATAGTAAAAAAATATATCAATGACACTTCTCTAATTGACACATCGGAGCAATTTTACATCGCAAAAACATTCAATCCGGGTACTCCTATCATAAACGAAAAAATAACTAATACTTCTAATCCCTTATTCAATTTATTTACATTAATTCCTAAAAAACAATCCATGCAAGCTTCCACACAGGTTCCCCACCCCTTCCCCCATTTCCGGTATCGCTTTAAGTACACTAGCATAAGATCTACATACTGTGAGCACAACCCGAACGTCAGTTAAAACCGAACAGCCGTATAGAACACATCACTACAACTACAACAACACCAACACCAACACCAACACCAACACCAAACAACCACCGCACGTAAGTCAATTTCTCACAATCATTTACCTCGAGATCATTAATAAAATTCTTCACTTGAAATTTGACTTAACTTTCAATTTCGCGTGTTTACAGTACACTCGTCAGACTGAGCTTCGAGATGTGACGTCCTGAAAAAAACTATGTAACATATGTTTACTTCAAATGCATCTCAAATTAATGCTAATGCCATTCAGCTTTGTAATACTTGACACTATTAGCTAATACAATTTATGCAATACAATCCACAATCCAAACAAAGATAGCTAATTGCAATCATGAATGTTTCCAACTTGTTTGATTACAACACGCGCAAAAAATGAACTACGAGAAATAATATCTTCTCATTAAGAATTATATCAAGTGTCAATGTTTTATAGTTTTATAGATTTGTTATAATTTTATCCAATTATTGTTCTTGCATTTTAACATATTATGACATAATGACATTTACATAGTGTCCAATCAAACAGCTGAATTTGGACATATCCAATGACGAGTGTTGCCTATATAATAGTGTAATCATGATTATTATTGTTGTTTGTTATTTGAATATATTACATTTAACCTATGTGACACCAATATGAAGCATGTATAAGTGATAACTTCTCATGATCTGATGATGGCATAGCATGCCGAAAACGTTAATCAATAAAATGTAATATAGTTAAATAACATTATATATATGATAAGAAAATTGACGGCCCCATTTATCCTATACTCATTGTAAGCTGCTTATCGGTTAAAACTACCTTGAAAATGAAAAACAACTAATAAAGTTATACAAATAATATGTCAATATTTATGAACAATGCAGAATCGTTCTTCATGTAAAACGCAAAACAGAATTTAGTAAGCTGTTATTTATGTAACGTGAGGATTGTACGACAACACAGAAAGAGCGAGCACGTAATTATAAAGGCAGAAGTGTGATTGTTTCAAATACGCATGTCAACAATTCTCTAATTAAGGTTATGATGCAGTGGGGAATTCATCCCATCGCAATGTCGCCATTTCAGTGCAATGCTCGCCTTACTGGGATACGGAGGAATGCATTTTCATATGTAACATGACAGAACGCACGTAGTCAAAAATATCGTGCTATATAAAATAGCATCTATTCGAAATAGAGCACAAGTTTGATTATTTTAGGTGCACAAATTGTCAAAAAGGCACTAATTAGGGATATGAAATAGTGAAGAGACCAAAAGTTTCAGGGCATTGAAGTAGTGCAGATGTAAAACAAAGTGCGGTCTTTTCCCCGCTATGCTCCTTCTGCTGAATTAACTGTGTAGGCTATGTCTATTATACTTAATACTTATCTTTATTTCACTGTTCATAGTTCCTTCATCTATTATTTAAACTATTGTAATCTGTTTTATAAATTAGAACCTTAATATACACATTGTACACTAGGGTGACTGTAAGTTAGATATTACCATATTCAACTCATTGATTAGTGTATCAGATTTCTCGTGCATTCACAAACTCAAAGCTTGTTCTACGAGCATTATATTATATACTTCCAAAAATATAATAATAATAATAATAATAATAATAATAATAATAATAAAAATAATAATAACAATTTTCAAGTTTATACTAATTAATATAAAATATATCGTTGAAATCTATCTGTTCAATTCAATAATTTCTGACGAAAGTCTTTGTGTTATGTGTATTGTTTGTTCTATATAAATGATATATAAATAGTTACTGCATAGAATGTATAATGAGTTGCAGTTCTCTATTAATTTTAGAGCAATATGCTCCTTTTATGTGTATTAACCAACTCCATCTATTAATAAGCATGATCTGAGGACAACGTATTCACGCTGCTATCAGGCAATTACACAGGCTTTACCTTCATCAGTAAACATAGGCATCACTCTACTTAATGTCGTTCTATATCCCGAATAGAGTCTTCGGGGAATCCGCTTCTACTGCAATTCCCAGAAAGACGTAGTGAGTGGCTAAGAAGTGCCGTTTACTTGCCAGGAAATTAGTTTGCATATTAAATAATAAAAACAACAACGTAATTTCCACGAAGCGTTTTAAACTCTTTTCTGAAAAGAATATGAATTCTGTAATATCTGCTGGATAAAATATTACATTACGTTTTATCTATCGTTCATTTAAATTAAGAAGTTTATGAAATTACAAAATGAGAGTTTATATGTGAAAATTTCTTGCGTTCAGTTTGAAGGAAGTAAGATTTTATGTTCAAATATTAACTGATGTCATTCTGGTTAACTGCTACTTTCTACTAACAGAATGGAAACTCGTAACATACTCACTGTACCATATCTGGAGGTGTCAGTACCAACTCTGTAGAGTTGTAAATTCTAACGATGTATTCCTATACTAAACATTCCGCCGAGGAATACTATAAAGTTATCTCTTGGTTAAAGAATTTGATGCACTAAATGCTAATCACTGAGTGGAGTAGGCAGTTTATATATTGGTTATTAATTATTATTGAACTTGGGAACAGTGACAGGAAAAGAAACAAACTGAAAAATCTGTTGAAAAAATATTTCTCAAATTTTAGTTGAAATAATCGAGCTCTGAACTCTCTCTGCCACTTAGAATGTAAGAGCATCAACCATTTCGATATCTGTAATATGTATAATTAATTCGTGGATAAATTGGTACCTTATTAAATTCGAAGGAAAACATTAATCAAGTAGAGAGGACAAAGCATCACAGGTTGGCGAAGTATTTCGTATGTAGGGTATTTCAAGATGATCCCAACAGACACATTGTTCATATTATACTTTATGGTGGTTATGTATTCTTTGTATGCTGGGTATATAGAAAGAACGACTTAATATACCGAATATTTCATGAATTACTGCATTAATATAATAGAGCCGTAACTTAACTTCTTGATTTATAAATAAGGATGTTCTTGAACCCCAACGATTGCCACAGTTTCGTTGGATTGCTATTATAGGAAAGTTTTTTTATTAATTGCCAGCAGTTAATTGGCTAACCATGTCTGTTGTGTGTTTAATCAATTGTCTCCACTTTAAATATATTGAAAATGTACAATCAGTTGATGCAAAATATTACCTGGACGTTTATTCAAACTTGGTATACCTAGCATAATTATGCTAACTATATTAAATATAATTTTAGCTGTTAATTTTACAATAATTAGCTGGTGAAGAAATTTTGAATTTTTTTCGAGAACCTCGATCAAAATACCTGATTAAGGGGTAATTTGGGCTACTTAGTCACCAAAAAACATCCAAATTGCTCTATTTGGTCGTTTTTCTGAGTTATAGGTATGTCCCTCTAATATGTATTTATTTATGTATATTTAGAGAACCCGTGCTGATATGTAGCTGTTATTAGCTCTAAAAATTGGATTTTATCGCACATAATAATAAAAAATGACAAACTAAATATGATTTTAACTTATGAGGCTTTTAAAGATTTTCAAATAAATTATGAGAGCTAGTACTTTGTACCAGAAATATGTTTTTGATGATCTTCTTTTGTAGGTCGAATCCAGTATTTTCCTGTAGAGAAACCAGCAGTGGTTCCACTGGTTTCCCATCTTAGCAAGATCTCAACGTATCTAGTAGCGTTCTGACGTGAATCTGTTTTAAAATTAGATAGACTACGACAGAGAGGGTTCCAGAACGGAAACAGTGATTGAACATTTGCAGGACGATCTATTCGTGACTAATAATACGATTTAAATGTGGTCTCTTTCGATCGGACATACGATTACGATGCGGGCATGACCTTGAGTTGACGACGCGCATGCGCAAGACGCGCGTGGGGGCCCGCGGTGACTGGCGACCATTTTTTACATGGGTGAAGATTTCCAGGAGGTATATCTCGCAACTCCAGTGTTCTAGCCTGCTGATTTTGATGCCAAATGGAAGATCTCGTAGGGTTTACATGAATACGTCTGGCTTAAATAGACATAATTAAATGTTTGGTTTTTTGCAGTAAATCTTAAAATTTTTGTCAGTCCAAAGTAGCAATCGTCACATGATCTTTTGGTTCTCGCTAAATCATCGGAACTGTAAAAAAACATAGCTCTCTTCATTCCTTCCTACCACTGAAATAAAATGAGAATCAAGAATAACAACATATATTATTTTATGGGACCAAAAGCCTATCCTGATCACCTAGCGGACAGTCAAAACATACGTAGATAATAAGCTTTTGTAACAGTTGGTGTAATGTTCTTTATTTGTGATTTCGTAGTGAATTTTAGAGAAAAAAATATAACAAATTATTCGGATAGTTTACGCACATACTCAATCACACTTTCTCTATAACTGCTTAATTGAAAAGATCGGGTGTTGAGCTACGGGTATAAGAAACGTTCAGGTACTATTATTTTTCTCCCCCCCCCCTCCCGGTAAATCTAGCTTACAGGGTATTCTTCAGGTGATTTTGAACTTCGCACTTATTCATAGAACAATATATACGTTCCTACCTTTCAGCGATCAGTGGCGGTTTTTGAGACTAATTAACAGGTACAAAGAGTCTGTTTTTATGTTTGTTTTCATTCACATATAGCCTGTAACTCAAAAATTGAGTCCGACAAGGACTTTTTGGTGATATATTCGAATTTTGCGTATTAAAATCATGTAAGGTCACATGTTTTCGTTTAGATTACAAAATGCCTGATGACTAGTGTCATGTGAATGATAACAATTTTTTTGGTGAACGTATGTCAGATATGTGTACGCTAATAATTGTCACAAACTAAAGTTTCACCCAGGTCAAATAATATAGATGGTGAGAAATTGCAAAGGGATCTGAATTGGCACAAAGCAAAGACTTAAGTTTTCATTACAGTACCTTTTTAGCTGAATATACTTTGTTTTGATTTGAAGAAAAATTTGCCAAAATGCACTCGAGTGCTAGTGTTCTATTTCACTGCACAAAATTGTAGCTTTATGTTTATTTGGTATTTTTATTGGATTATGTCACAATATACTATGTATACATAATGTGAGAGTACTGACAACAAGGCTTAATTTAAGTAGTTTCAATACTTTACCATTGTTTAGAAAATAATATACCTCAATCTATAAAACGACTGCTTCTTTTCAGTGATGAAAACAAATTATATTTTGACAGTTGCTGGCAGTAAATGGAGGATTCACTGCAGTTTTCCACCATTTCTTTGAAAGAGGTTATTGTCATCAGCCATGTCAGATTGAAAGAAAACAAAGGAAAATAGAAAGAGCTGAAACTTTTGAAGGTACAATAGTTTGATAGAAAAGCGTTGTGCTGTTGCTAGAGTGGGAAGGGAAATAGTAAAGAATTGCAGTGTAGCACTTAACATAGACATTCTTATAAACCTGATTTCCGTTATGAACGCTTTAACTTAATGAAAGTTAAGTATAATATTTTTTAGTTCAACATAAACCAGTCCACATCTGTGGAGTAACGGCTAGCGCGTCTGGCCGCAAAACCAGGCGGCCCGGGTTCGATTCCTGGTTGGAGGTTTTCCCTCAACCCAATATGAGCAAATGCTGTGTAACTTTCGGTGTTGTACCTCGGACTCATTTCACCGGCATTATCACCTTCATCTCATTCAGACGTTAAATAACCTAGAAGTTTTTAAATTGTCGAAAATAACCTACTAAAGAACATAAACCAAAAGTCTAAAATGTAAGCATATACTTTACGACATTGAATGTGTCGATCAATAATCAAAAGATGGCAAAACTAGACAAAGGATCTTTTTGAGAGATCTCGACATTAGGGAGATCTCAACACTTTCAAGAAAAATAGCAATGCGGATACTGTTCCTAATGAAGAAAGTCGAGTTATATAAGATCTGTGTTTACCGTGTTTTTAATCTCTATGTAAGTGAATATCGTGACTTCAACTTGTGTTTTACGTTACCAGAAGGCAATAAACACAATGAATGTGAGTTACACTCTTCTTTTCGGTCACGAAATATAATATACCACGTTTAGTTTATTGTAATTTGACTGAATGTAAGTAATATTAGCGATTATTGTATATACATTTTACAGGTTGGTAAAGGTGCCAAAGTGATTAACTACTCTCAAACAATAATCTTTGTTTCGAGTGTGCTGTTATCTTTTGAATGAAGGTGTATATTGATGAGATTTCGACACTTTTGGGAAGATCTCGACATGTGTCGAGATCTTTCTGATTTCGATTGTGGTCCTTCTGGAGGCTGTCTTTATCAACATTTTCACGTTTTTGGTCTTAGGAGACTTCCCAATACTTCACAGAGTTTTTTTAGTGCCACTCTGTCCGTCTATCTGTTTTGCTGTCTCTGTGTCTGCCTGCATGTATGAAACGACTCATCTTGCATTAAACCAATTTAATTAAACTTTATATTTTAATTTTCATTAAATCGGACAAATAGGAAAAGGCACAACTCTCGATACCAAGATGTAACATTAATTAGTTCGGCATATCCTTCACCTTTATTCTAAAGGATATAAGAATTAACAATTAACGACGTACGGGAATTGACATCATGACATACTGGAGAATAAATGTTTGAGTACCATCTGCTTCTAGCTGAAAATTGATGTGAAATTCGAGTTGAAGAAGCTTACCGCTTCCCCAAAACACCATACCATCTGCACAAGGACATTTAGACTTGCCTAATTCGTCACATACTCATACCTCCTTTGACGACCTGCCATCAGTTATGCTTCTAACACTTTCATTTGGTGGAACAAGGGTATGAAAACTGCGAGACTCAGACGTAATAACGTCTGAAAACTATAGAAAACAACTGAAGGGGACTTAAAAAAAAAGCAAGTTCGGCTTTCCCACAGATGGAAGTCGTCTAATGCTCTGCGTGTAGGGGGAGGGGTATAGTTCATCAAACAATCTGGACAACCGAAAAAACCTACTGTGCCGAGTATGGTGGGTATTACTATTATTACAATAGTGTGTATCGGGTATTGCTAGAGATATTTACTTCCAGTGTGTTGGAAATACCAAAAATGGTTTCACGACGCATGTGTGGAAAATGGCTTCTAGCAAACGTTTCAGGAAATCTCTTCAAAATGGAGTTCTCATCCCTGCCCTTATGTTTATACAGGGACCAACATCTTGTGAAAAATGAAGTTTTTGACTGGAAACTCAATCTCTCTAGCTTTCAAACTGTGGATTAAATAACAAATTTCTGTAGAGAATACTTAGCGTACTTAGCAATCAAATTTTGTGTAGGAAAAAATTAATTATATCAGAATGGGTGTACTTAGGTTAATGAATTTTGGGATAGAATGAGATATTATCTCTAGTCATTCTACCACATCCCAATAATCTGCCACTTCATGTCTACATTAACTGAATTTTGAAATATTTTCAGTTTTTCAAGGATGGAATCTAACTCTCCCACACTTGTAGTAAAGTTCACAGCTGATTACTATAAAGTGACGGTCCCGGGTCAATTTGTAGCAAATTTAGAACACAAGAGAATTTCAGATAATGACAATTTTTCCGAAAGCAAGAAGGAGAAAATTGCGGATTATAAAGCGTGAACGAGCTGTCACAAATTGTTTAAACAAAAAGTAATAGTTGTACTAGAAACATTGGGATATGTCCAACTCTATCCCAAAATTCAGTGACTTAAGTAAACCCATTCCGGAATAACTAATTTTGTTCCTATAAAAGATGTAATTCTTCAATGAGTTTTCAAACAGAAAAACTGTTTTATGTAATTGAGGACGTAGCTGCAATAAGGGCCCACAATCCAAAATGCTGTTCTGAGATATATAGAGCTGAAAATTTTAAAGCAGTGCACCAAATGCATTAACCAATGAGTATGTAACTGCTAGATAATAAGTATTGTGTTTTTTACATAATATAACAGAAATTCTAAAACCATTTGAATCCAAAGTTATATATATAAAGAATAATGTATAAAGTAATGCACGTTATGGGCCCCTTTTCTGGAGAACGTACTTTCAATTCAAAAATAAATATAAGCTGTGTGTAGTCTTTATAAAAATAATTATTTTTTAAATTTTTATATAAAATGCAGCAATATTATTAATACTATTCAGTAACATTTTTATAACTTGAGATATTTTCCACATAACATAGCAAATATCTAACATTTCGAAAAGTTAGAAAAGCTTTCAATACAAAATAACGAATTATGAATATTTAGACTTTATGCCATTTTTTCCACACAAAATAACAAATCACGAACATTTTGAAAAGTAAAAATGTTTTCTAAAGTAAATAAGGAATAGAAGTTTATCAAACTAGGTAACACATCATGAACTTGTTGAATAGTAAAAAATGTTTTTCAAACAAGGTAGGACATTTTATTTCTTCATTCCACATACATATTTTCCACATCATTTCCCTCCTCATCTCTCTCATCATTTTCACTCTCTTCTTCATCTTCCATAGTCTCAGGAGATTGGAAAAGAGACTCATAAAATGAGCGGCTTTCCTATTTTACATATGGAAAAAAGTCTCTGACATCCTTAAATTTACTTTTCTTCAGTGGAACTCGAGACGCTGATTGAAGATCCAGTCTTGGAGGACACTTCTTCATGTAAAAATTTATGGTTTATTTAACGACGCTCGCAGTTGCCAAGATTATATCAGCATCGCCGGTGTACCGGAATTTTGTCCCGCAGTTTTTTACATGCCAATAAATCTTCTAACATGAGACTATCCCATTTAAATTCCATCGGCCTGGGGTGGGATCGAACCCGCAACCTCAAGTACAGAAAGCCAGCGCTATATTAACTGTTTTTCATGTATGAATATGTTCTATAGATAAAGGGCCTATAGCATATATTAAAATAAACAGGTTTACTAGCACTGTTATTCAAAAGTTCTCAACGAAACTTCGTGGGTATAACAAAGAAATTATGGAGAATCGATTTATGGATTCTCCGGAAAAAGGGCCTATCGGGCTATGGGCCCTTATTGCAGTTACGTCCTCAATTCACATTTTTGAAGATAGACAGACTGGGTTTGCAGTAAAAAAATATTTTTCACAAATTTGGTCCCGGTATAAACATCAGAGTGTTTCACATAAGTATAAGAACAGGAGTGAAACATCACTTTTTAAGGGGTGTCCTTAAACTTTGGTAAAAACTGTATGTACCCTTCGTTTGAAGATTCAACACAACCAAGCACGGCTAAGATTCTCCCTAAAACACGTGAACTGGAACTGGTAGCTTCGGCAGTGTAGGTATGTACTGTTATTGCAAGTTATCTTGAAACTTCTGAGCGGGGACAGAGGGGTAGAGGGAAGGAAGCGCGTAACGCGGGTGGAGCCAACTGAGTTGTTTGCGCATGCTCCGCAGCATAATCTCTTGTCAAGAAACATAGAGCTATTTCCTTCACTGCGTACCAGTAGTGTTACCATGCAGCAGCAACCACAGGGTAGTAATTATGGTGAAATCACACCATCGCGGAGAAAAAGTAACGCTGTTATCCATAGCCGAGAAAGAGAAATTATTGCAAATATAATAAAATCAAGCGTTGCGAGGAGGAAAAATTAAACAAATATTTGCTGGAACCTCTTGCTAAGGAATATAAGAAAGCGGCTAAATACTCTAGCAAAAGTATTAGTTCCGTGAAGAGAATTAAAAATAATATTGAATTACAACCGAATGAACCGCACACTACTCCGGGAAAGAATAGGTATGTAATGTTTAGAAATTATTGCTATAAGAGTTATGTACAATAGTGTCTGTATTGAGAGCGACATAATGAATTACTGTTGCAAGTTATTATTTTCTTATAGTTCCACTAAACATATTATTTCATTCCAGAATTAGACTTTTGTAAAGTTGAAGTGGACGACTTCGATCAACATGTTATTCGGGATACATTCGAAGAATTCTATCGTGTTCAGAAAGTAGTACTTACGATTAAGAAGATAATTCCGAATGGGTGATGCCATTGGCAAAATAATTAATTTTGGAACAAGCGATGATGGCAGCAATGATAGGGATATGGATTGTGTATAATTGTAAATTAATGTAAATTCAAATAACAAGCCTGTAAAATATTGTTATAAGAATATGTACTTATTAGCTGAAGGTGTAAGTCATGCAGGCCTATATAATGTATAGAAGTAGCTGTAGTAACTCCTCCATTGCCGGTCCCCAGCCCGGATGAGAGAGGAGTGTACACACGATTATATTTAAATAACAGGTTAATTAAATCTTGCTACGAAACTATGTTCTCCTCTCAAAACCGGAGTATCGAGAGAAGATGATGTCTGTATTGAACCAAGTTCTTTTACAGTAGAGAGCCGTAAGGTAAAAGAACCAACGTTTTTTGAAAAGAGTCACGTTACCCGAGGGAGGGGCATCCTTGCCGTGTCGTTACGTTGATGAGTACACGCCGTACCGAGCAGTTCCAAAGACAGACTTAGGGGATGTAAGGTTCAAGATAACTTGCAATGACAGTACTGTTCACAGACTGTTCTACTTTTTCCCTGACTTTATGTCATTGACGAATTCGTTTTCGGAGATGTTTTGGAGAGCGTTCAGACACATCGAACACACAGAAAATAAACAAATTCGGTATGGACTGAGCCACAGTCTATGGTGGCAAAAACTTAGAGACCAAAACAAAACTCGTTATCATCCCAGTACAGCTACTTGCAGTTGGTTGTATTAAGAACATATTATATCAACATGCTGTTTCTGCAGTGGAACATAAAAGTACTGAATTTTTGTTCATGCACGACTGCTAGAGTCCTCGCTGCAACCATCACCAAGTAGTTACTCAATGAGCATGGATTTCCGCTAATGGATTGGTCAGGATGAGCCAGGATTTAAATCCTATTCAGCATTCATGGGATATGCTATACTGACGCATTCTAAAGCGCTGTCGAGTCCCAAAGGACATGCAGAAATTTCAAGGGGCGCTGTTTGAAGATTGGAGAAATGAAGGGTTCAGAGTCATAGTAGGCCAAGCGCTATTTATTAAAAACGGAGAAAGCAAGAGTTAAAGCTAATTGAATACCACATTTTTATCAAGATTGACATATTATTCAGTTTTAGTGTACATACTTTGTATTACTTGCTATATGTTTCATTGAATTATTGTATTCACTAAATTTTAACTTTTAAATTTTTTTCCGTTTTTAATATGTGGCCCACTATGGCTCTGAGCCCTTCATTGTCTGAACAGAATATTCGGAGAGTTGTGCGAAGCATGCCTCGTAGATGATAATTGTCAGTCGCTGTGAAGGTTACTAGATTTCATCTAGAGCTAGAATAAAAAACGGGTTATAAAGAAAAAAAGAAAAATTGTTAACCATATTTTTGTTTAAATAACTTTTAAGAGCATGATGTTGTATGTTCGAAAAAAATCGAGCCTTGCTTTTCATATTAATAAGTTGTATTGGTACAGTGAAACATAATTTTATGTACCTTTGTAGGCTTATTAGGAAGCTCGAATGAAATTGAATATAAAAATTTTAATAATGTTAAATATTAGTTATCCTCATTCTAGAGAACGCACCTTGTTGGCTTTGTAGAGGATTCAGCATAACAACAACGGGAGTATTGACATTGACGTCACAGCGGAGTAGTATCCGTACAGTACGTTTCTGTACACAAGGAGACGTGCAGTGAAAAGGAATTATATCTCATTGAATCACGTTCATTCTAAGTTTGACTTGTGTATTATTGAAGTGTAGTGTAATACGACGGAAAATTATGCCGACAACAAAAACCGAAAATATCAGACAGTTAATAGAAGGAAAAGATAGTAAGTACTTTAGAGAAAACGAGGAAAGTGTTACTAGTAGGCCAATATTATGCACTACAGAAATACAGGTTCACAAAAGAAGATTTTTTCGTAGACGTTGTAATACCAAAAATCATATGGTACATATTGATTTACTATCGGCAAAGGAACAGAGATCTGAAATGCCATCCACGTCATATTCGCTGACGAATGAACAATCAGAGTTTTTCAAAGACTTGTGTGAGATGTTAATAAATGCAAATATTCCGTTGCATAAAATGAAAAATTCTCACTTACGTAGATTAATTGAAAAGTATACAGGGAAGAAGGTTCAATCAGAAACAACTCTGCGCTAAAATTATTTAACTTTGTGCTACTAAAGAGTTGTTAGTAATATTCAACAAAATGAAACAGATGACAATTTTGTTATCTGCTACATATTGTCGAGTATTATAAATTAACAACCACTAACAATTCCTAGCCGGGCAGGGATGGCAAACCATTTCCGACTACTGTGCCAGTTAATGTCTGGTATATTGTTTTCAATTGTCTCGCGTGCCAACTTTTATTTTCCTTTAAAAATCACCATGAAATTCCTCCATTTTGCAATCCAAATTCTGTGTTATATGTTATTTGATTTTTATTAGAATGCATCACATATTCGACCAATTTATTGCAGGTTCATCACATGTACACGGCCTGTAAAATAAAAAATAATAAGATCATGTGACGTAAGCGTGTCACCCGGTGGTAGGCGTAGGGTTCAGTGATTTGGAGTGGTAGCGAAGTCAGATGTTTAAGCAGTGGAATTTAGAGTATGTGACACAATAGTGATTGCTAAATAGCGTAAATATATACTACTATATTCGGGAAGGTAGTGTGAATGTTAGTAACACTGAACCATTCTTAATAAGGATGGATATATGAATATTACTGTGTGGGATTTCTGGTGGACTACCTAGTTGACTGGTGGATCCCTGCCTGTATGCATTGTGATCGAGTACTTAGAGAACTAAGAAGAGAAGGCGTCCTCGTGCAAATAGCTGACCAGGAAGAAGCCGCAATCGCGAGTCAGAAGCAATCGTCTGAGAATAAACCATCTCAATGAATGTGAAAGCTTCTCAACAATCAACGACGACTGTGCATGCTAGATAGCGCCAGAAAGACCTCATTGGTAAATTAGCGTACAGTAAGTGTGACCCGGAAATAGCTCCAAACCAGTGCGTTAAATAAACAGTCTCCGAAATACATTGAACTGTGCGATAATGGTGGCGAATAGAATCGATGATAAGTATAGTTCTGCATGTAATGAAATAAATTTAACGCCATGACTAAAGACAAAAGGTCAGTTTATTAAGAATGTACTAGAAGAATTTAACAATCAACTAACTGCGCAAATTAACGAACTTTCACAACAGACACTCCAATCATATGCAAACATAGTTCAAGGTGCGGCTAGTGAAATGACAAATAAAGAACAGCGGACAAGAAACGTTGTAATTGTGTCTCCAACAACTCCGGAAATGCTTAAGACTTCTGAGCAAACTCTAAAACTTCTGCAATCCACACCACACAATAAATTTAGATTGGGTGTTAGTCAAGTGAAGAAAATTCGAAACAATAACGTTCTGCTTGAACTGAGGAACAAAAGTGAATGCACCGAGCTCATGGCCACAATCAATAAAAACAGCGACCACTTAGCAGTTAAAATCCCGGAAAAAAGTAAACCAAGATTAATCATATTTCGTATGTATGTATTCTTTTGACGTCAGTCTACAGGAGGATTATCTGCTGGAAACAATCACAGAACAAAACCCTATTGTCAAGCAGTGCCTACTAGACTCTTCAGAATTTATAACGAAATTTCTCTTGAAATGTACTCGAAATGGTCAAACGCAATATGCTCTGGTTGAGGCCACACCCGCGATTTATCATGCCATCATGTTGAAAGGTAAATTGTACATTGGATACTGCCGGTGCAACGTGAAGTACTACATATATTAAGGTAGTGCGCCGCCATAACTGCTCTTCTTTTGGCCATTTTGGATCACAGTGCAAATCAGTGAAACAATGCTCTTACTGCTCAGAAAGTCATGATGTGAGCGAGTGAACGAAAACTGTAACAGAATGCTCCAATTTTATTACAAAAGCCACAATCGAAAATTTGGAAATATACTTCCTTTCAAGCCTCTCAACACAAATTGAATGTCCCCAATATAAGAAAATAGTCGACATCATAAAATCCAAGATTAATTATGGGTGAACTTACTATTTATAGGTATCCTACAAGGAAAACTCAGCTCGGACTCCTAGCGTCGCGCATGCTATACCCCTCTTACCCCCTGCAGTAGGCGTGAGAACATGCTGGAAACGGGATCATACGTCATCTGCGTGAGACAATCACGCCCGCTGGCTTCTGCGCACTGAGTTTTCCTTGTTGGATGCCTATAGTAACAAAGCCTGTACAAATCACTTACGCCTACACAAGAACTGGTTCATAACGCAGACTTTTCATCCAATACAATAGATAAAAAATTAAATTACTTTGTGTTCAAGAACGCAATACCAAAAGAAACCAAGTTTCTGGATTTGGTTCTAATACCTTTATATTCGAATACGATAATGATTAAACTGTAAATAAATATAATCCGACCAATAACATAAGGGCAGTAACAATTACAAGACACAATGATGTTATTAATCTCATTCAATACTGCACCCCTGACAGAGTAGTCGTACGTGTTGATCTTTTCCGTCAAGATACAGTATATATATATATATATATATATATATATATATATATATATATATATATAAGATTGTACTTGCTATTGGGAAAAGGAAATTTTGTACCAGAACAATGGAAGGATTCCTTAATCGTACCTATCTTTAAGGAGGGTGACAAGCCTAACTGTAATAACTTTCGAGGAATATCACTTTTGTTAACGTCGTACTAAATTTTGTCCACTATTCTTTTGAGAAGATTAACTCCATATATAGATGAAATTATTGGGGATCATCAGTGTGGTTTTAGGCGTAATAGATCAACTATTGACCAGATACTTTGTATTCCACAGGTAATGGAGAAAAAAATGGGAGTATAAGGGTACAGTGCCTCAGTTATTCATAGATTTCAAAAAGGCATATGACTCGGTTAAGAGAGAAGTTGTATATAATGTTCTTAATGAATTTGGTATTCGCAAGAAACTAGTTCCTTTAATTAAAATGTGTCTCAGTGAAAAGTACAGCAGAGTTCGTATAGGTCAGTTTCTGTCAGATGCGTTTCCAATTCACTGTAGGCTAAAGCAAGGAGATGCACTATCACCTTTGCTTTTTAACTTTGCTCTAGAGTATGCCATTAGGAAAGTCCAGGATAACAGAGAGAGTTTGGAATTGAACGGGTTACATCAGCTGCTTGTCTATGCGGATGACGTGTATATGTTAGGAGAAAATCCACAAACGATTAGGGAAAACACGGGAATTTTACTGGAAGCTAGTAAAGAGATAGGTTTGGAAGTAAATCTCGAAAAGACAAAGTATAAGATTATGTCTAGTGACAAGAATATTGTACGAAATGGAAATATAAAAATTGGGAATTTATATTTTGAAGTTCACATATCTTCGAGCAACAGTAACAAATATTAATGATACGCGGGAGGAAATTAAACACAGAATGAATATGGGAAATGCTCGTTATTATTCGGTTGAGAAGCTTTTATCATCTAGTCTGCTGACAAAAAATCTGAAAATTAGAATTTATTAAACAGTTATATCACCGGTTGTTCTTTATGGATGTGAAACTTGGACTCTCACTTTGAGAGAGGAACATATGTTAAGGGTGCTTAGGAAAATATTTGGGGCTAAGAGAAATGAAGTTATAGGAGAATGGAGAAATTTACACAACACAGAACTACACGCATTGTATTCTTCACCTGACATAATTAGGAACATTAAATCCAGACGTTTTAGATGGGCAGGGCATGTGGTACGTATGGGCAAATGTAGAAATGAATATAGAGTGTTAGTTGGAAGGCCGGAGGGAAAAAGACCTTTAGGGAGGCCGAGACGTAGATGGGAAGATAATATTAAAATGGATTTGAGGGAGGTGGGATATGATGATGGAGAATGGACTAATCTTACTCAGGATAGGGACCAATGGCGGGTTTATGTGAGGGCGGCAATGAACCTCTGGTTCCTTAAAAGCCAGTAAGTATATATATATATATATATATATATATATATATATATATATATATTGGGACCCGGACTGTGACATCACGCAGGTACTGAATGATTTGGAGGCTATTTGCTTAGATCTTAACCCTGTGTTGGTGACGTGGGGTTTGACACACCCCATCTTGCTTTGTTTTTTGTTTGCTACTAGATCACTCTGGTTTGTTACGTGGGGATTCGTCTAGCTGGTTGCAATACTTCCTTCAGTATGTTCCATGTCATATTCAGTAAAAAGCCAAAAATGAAATGGGGTATCTCAAACCCCACGTCACTACTGATGTAATTTTCTTTCAGGTTCTATCTGTTAATTGTGGGGAAAATTAACGCCAAGCATCATGCCTGGTATAGTCCTGTTAGCGATTCTAAAGGAAAGAATTCTTTGATTTATGTTGCTTACATAATCTAGCTATCCTGAATACTGGTAACAAACCGACCTTCAGTCGCAACAATTCCACGAGTTTCATCGACGTGAGTGTTTGTAGTCATTCTCTAACACCATTCATTGTCGATTGGAAAGTTAGTGACTTTCACACATTGTCTGATGATCAATTAATCATAATCAACATAAAATTACAACCAAAGTTATATAATAACGCAGGAAGTGCACGCATTTACAAAATCAACAACGTCAGATGGTCGCGATTCAAAACAGAACCGCGACTCAAGCTGTGTCGAACATCTACAAACATTAATAACACGTCGGAATCACTCAATTTAGCTATATAACAACTAACTGGGAACATAACAGATCAATGTGAAGCTCAACTGCCAAAGAAATCTCAAATTGCGATCAAAATCTACTGATTATCAGCAGAGTTTAACATATTGAGAAAACGAATGTTAGCCAGCCACAAACGATGTAAATGTGAATCGCTTCGAATTAAATACGATCAATTTTATAGCATCATTAAAACTGATTGCAAAAACAAAATTTCGCAGGCTGAGACTAAGGCAATGAAGGAGTTCTGCTCATCCCAAACTACACAAAACCCATGGAGGATAATGTATAAAATATGCCGAAAACCCTAGAACTTTAATAGATCACTCACCACTATCTAATACGAAACAGCTAGTGTCCTAATCAACAAATTCTAAACATACGGATATGCACAAGCTTACCAGATTTGAATCCGAGCTGTCACTTGGCACGGAAAATGAACCACAATTCATAGCAGAAGAAGAAGAGAGAACAATAAAAAAATTAAATGATAAAAAAGCAGCAGGAATTGATTCAATCTCTGCCAATATCATTAAAAATGTACACTTAACAGCAAAAAGAATGGGCCGAATCTTGGTCGATAGAAATGTTAAGTTCTATCGCGCGGTTCACTCGTGTAAACGTAACGCACTGCAAGGCATTGCTGTGGTGTCTCTTCATTGAAAGTCGTCCGTCTATAATGTAGTAAACCTTACGAGCTGTGTATGGCCCAGTGATAAGATGTCTGATATCCGTACCAGAGGTTTTGAATACGTCTTCCGGTACGGTAAAATTATTGTGATTATTTTACTGTTGCCATCCATACTGTATATGAAAACTATTCTCCAATGTCTGTAACTACATTTTCGGCAAAAGCATGTTATAAAATTTAATAAGAGGACAAGTAAAGAACTATTTCAAACTATAGACAATTAAAATAATTAAATAGAAACTAATTTATTGTATACACGGTGTCTCGAACATTTTGGGGTAAAAATTATACAGATGATAGAGGATTTAAAGTGAGCGTTTTTACATAAGAAACCAATGGTCGGAAATGCATATATTATGAGCTATAAGGTTTTGAACAAGTAATAAGTTTGAAGAATTAATCGATGTAAGAAGGAAAAGACGGAAGCATTTTACAAAGTTTCCTATAAACTACCTGTCTGAACAGATCAATATGCTGAAAAAATCTCCGAATTGTTATTTTATTTAATTTCGACCCTAATTATTTGTAAGAGTTTTGCTCTTAAATCACCTGCCGCCTTTCTTTTCAATGCTGT
Organism: Periplaneta americana; assembly: GCF_040183065.1. Classification (NCBI taxonomy): domain Eukaryota; kingdom Metazoa; phylum Arthropoda; class Insecta; order Blattodea; family Blattidae; genus Periplaneta; species Periplaneta americana. The sequence continues at coordinate 104,396,905 of NC_091124.1, forward strand.
ACGAACCTTCTATTTTTAAATTAGATATTATGAAATGTTTTCATGGTCATGATACCTTATTCTATCAACGTTTAAATGTTTCTATTTTGCATGGTCTATTTCATTGTAAAATTCATGCCTTGTTCTCTGTTACTTTTGATTATTTTAAAGTGCAGGTTTATATTACCTTAAAAGGTTAAAGTACATACTTACATAAGACTCTAAGAGAATATATTAATTTATAAAATATTAACACGTTAAAATATACACTTATTTAAATCTCTATAAGAGCACAATTTTAAAATAATTACCTATAATGCTTTGGGCCTATAATGAAGGCACTTTAATTCCCTAACAACTATACACAAAAGAAAATGTGCTACTATACATTACCATTAAGACTAAGCAAAGACACTCTTTGCCTCCCCTATGAGATAGGCTACAGTAGCATACACTGCACATTATTGTCAGTTCAAGCATGTTAAATTGTGAACGTATCTGCATTAAAAGAAGTGCGATGAAATTAAACCTAGACTATGTGTTAAGGATAAAATGCGACGAAATGAATTGCAGCCAGAAAAAATTACATATCATGTTTACGTATCAGCACAATAAGCGATACATGATGTAAAAGGAAAAAAAAGAGTAATAATGCATTGCGTATATGCATAACTGCCTTGTTGCCGAGAAAGCATATGATGCATTTGCGATCATGTGAGCTCAGCAGCGAATAGATTTCAATTTGCTTTAGTTGGTGACCTATATAGCCCAATGAGATGTTCTGTTTCATTCAAAATGTAACTAGAGGCCCAAATACAAAAGAATCCTAAGTCCACTTTCTTAGTTTTGTGGAAAATGAGCTTTGAATATTTTGAACATTTCCTTAGTTAACACTTTCCTTCCGAGGAAATTGAGTTTGGTTCCATGAAATACTATCCAACCAATAGCTTTGTATGAGAAATATTTTTTTCGAAATAATCTAATTTCTACATAGATATTAAGGCTTAAAAATAGACGTAGGCATTTTTATCCATAAAGAATGAAAACTGAATTTTTTATAACTTTTAAATAATGTTTTATTTTGTTATTTTCGTGTTATATTTTCGTGTTGCAAATTACAGATTTTTGCAGCATAACTATATATATATATATATATATATATATATATATATATATATATATATATAATTTGAACTAGTAACTTACGGGAAAATGACTGATTGGATTTTAATAAATGACCCGTCATTTTGAAGCTTGGCATCCAAGGATTTTCAGAAAAATAGTAACTTTCAGTGAAGCGTTAATTTTTCCACATAATTTTCCTATTTTCCAAAATCCATCTTTCGTCAGTTTTGAGAACTAATTGCATTTCAAAATAAAACAAAACACACACTACAATAAACAATATATTATTAAATGAGACCGTGACCTGCAGGATTGCTGGCATATTTAGAGTTTAGATGGCTCATATTCTCTGACATAATGCCAATATGTCGATCTCCATTTGTGTAATTCCTTGATAACGTATTAAAAATAATTTACAGGTCTGATTCTCTTGTCTGTAATTTTCCCAGTACAGCTGTGTATTGGATATTAAGAACTAAAGTGCGTTCGTAGCTCGGCCGAAAAGTTCCGCGGCGGCCTTGGACTGGGTAAAGATTGGCGCACCTGCCGCAAGGGTTACACGTAAACGACCGGCAAGTCATGGGTACGGAACACTAAGTACTAACATTTAGGCTTACCTGCATCACCTGAGATGTTGAAAGTGATTATCTTCAACTCGAACACATTCCCTATATATCCCTCCTTGCTTTAGCCCACAGTGAATTGGGAAACATCAGATAGAGACTGGCCTATACGGCCTCTGTTGTAAATTTCAATGAGACACATTTTAATTAATCGAATTGGTTTCTTGCGAATACCAAATTCAATAAGAAGTTTATATAAAACATCTCTAATAACCGAGTCATATGCCTTTTTGAAATCTATGAATAACCGATGTACTGTACCCTTATACTCTCATTTTTTCTCCAATTTCTGTCGAATACAAAAAAATCCGAACAATAGTCGATCTATTACTCCTAAAACCGCACTGATGATCCCCAATAATTTCATTTACATACGGAATTAATCTTCTCAAAAGAATAGTGGACAAAATTTAGTACGACGTCAACAAAAGTGATATGCCTCGAAAGTTACCGCAGTTAATCTTGTCCCCCTTCTTAAAAATAGGTAGAATTATGGACTCCTTCCATTGTTCTGGTAAAATTTCCTTTTCCCAAATATTAAGTACAAGTTTATAAATTTCGCTAGATAATTCGCTTCCAAACTCTTATATTAATTCTGCTGGAATTTGATCCATACCTGGACTTCTGAAAGTGTGGGTTCGGGTATAAATGGCTCTGCAGTTTGTATTTGAATTTCGTCCTGATCATTTCTATTTGGTCTGTGTACATTTAGTAGTTGTCCAGAATAGTTTTTCCATCCGTTCAGGATTAAATGACAGTCTGCAAGCAAGTCACCATTCTCATCCTTGATCACGTTTACCCTTGCCTGATATCCGTACTTAAATTCCTTTATACCCTTATATAAATCTCGAATGTTTGTATTCTTACTGTTTGTTTCTACCTCATTCAGTTTTTCCTTCAAGTTATCTCTCTTTTTTATTCCTAAGTGGACGACTTGGTTCCTGTCTTACATTGAAATAAATATTTTTATTCTCCTCAACTGGATCCTGTAAGAATTTGAATTTTGCGGGTTTCCTTCTTTCTACTACCATGCAACAATGTTCATCAAACCAAGGTTTCTTTTTCTTAATTTCGTAATAATCTATGCTCTGCTGAGCTGCAGTTTTAATAGTACATAAACATTTTAGTTTAAAAAAATCAAATTTGCGTATATCGTGTGGAAATAATCATAATTAAGACTTTTTTCCTAGAAATGGAAATTTTAATTCTTTACCCATTATATTTTAGAGGAGTAAAAGCGGAGTTACTGCGAAATTACCGGGGTGTGTCATAGTTTTGCAGTGAAAACGTGGCATATATATTTTGCACTTCGACTATTCAACTGCGATTGAATTTTTTGGATTGAAATGTTCCATAATATTTAATTTCATTTTTCTTAATCGACATAATATTATTGAAGTGATTTCAATAATTTTAGAGAACTTGAATTTTCTTCAATAACAATGTAAGGAATTATTTTTATGACGTATTTAAATTAAAATTTGTACAGAGAGATGGCGATATTTATGTAGTTTGTTAATGATGAAATCAAAATAAGAAAAATATTAGACTCCCTTCTCATCGACGTTCTGTGCACAATTTGCATGATGATATTGAAGAAGCCACCTGCGTGGCTCAGTCGGTTAAGGCGCCTGCCTTCCGATCTGAAGTTGCGCTCGGGCGCTGGTTCGATCCCCGCTCGGGCTGATTACCTGGTTGAGTCTTTTCCGAGGTTTTCCCCAGACGTAAGGTGAATGCCAGGTAATCTATGGCGAATCCTCGGTCTCATGTCGCCAAATACCATCTCGCTATCATCAATCTTATCGACACTAAATAACCTTGTAGTTGATACAGCGTCGTTAAATAACCAACTTAAAAAAAAGATATGGAAGACCCATGAATAGGAAGTGTGACCAATTATACCACTGCGTTATCTTCTGAATAAAGAATGTTGATTTTCAGTAATTATTTCCAAAACTTACATTTATATTCCTAATATAATTATAGTTCTCAGCCTCTAATGTCTTAGTATCCAAAAATAAATTATTCTAATACAAATTGTTAATTCATTAATAAAGAATGACTTTCTGTTAACAAAACTCATAACAAATATTTTACAGTATCGTTGCCATGATTACTGCAAAACAAATGATTTAAGATATAGCTACGCACTTGTAGCGGAATACTTGTGAAAAATCACAATTTCTCTTGTTCTGTTATCAATATTCTAACATCGTATGAAGTTGCAATTATAAAAACCAAACGCTGTTATTGCCCAAAGGATTTCTAACCGCTTATTTTTTATTTAAGCTACTTTTATTGAAGCCGATAAGTACTATGTTTTGGATTAATATAGAGCTTATAGCGTTTGATTAACGAGGTGTACTCACAATAAGTATATGACAATTATACAGGGACATCATTTTATTTTTACTTCAACTTTTATTGTATCTGAGTTTTTGAATGTACTTCACTCCCATCCCTTCTACTAATGAAGTTCAACCGTCCTCCACACAGAACCAAGACCGCAAATGCAGTCATAGTAGCCTTACGGTCATAGTAAACAGTAAGTTCCAAAAATATGTTCGCGTTTTCCAGTGACGAAAGAACTTTCAATATTGAATCATTTTCGCACAGGTACTGTCGTCCATTTGCCTACGTCGCAAACGCTTCTATTTGCCTCTTTGTAAAGGCTAGTGGCAGGGCTGTCTTAGCCTTTTTCTGAGAACATTAATTTCTGTTATTAATTGGACGTCTACGTAATATTATACAACTGTTTAAAATAACTGAAATAAAAGGGCCTCGTTAAATAATTAACTCTCACGTGATTTCCCCCCTTTCTACGACATAGCCACATGGACGGACAGTAGATAGCATGTCTGAGTAATTTTATCTGTGCGGGTCGGGATGAAGTGAAGATTGAATTTACAGTACGTAAGGCACTCTTTTTTATAGAGTAGGCACAGACTTATTTCAACATGAGTTACTAGTACGAAGGATGAAACTGGTAATTGGAATTAGGTACAATCGTCTATAGTGCAATAATATGCACATTAGAACTGAAGCTTGTATCGAAATGAACGGCCACCATTTTCAAAAATGTGTTTAAATATCCATATTATGATTATTTTTCAATTTAACTTCATTTTATACATGGTACGCTAATGTGCTGTAAACAGTATAATATACACTGCATAATGGATACGTCGGCATGGACAGCTTAGTTCGTGAGTAAAAACATTCAATGTTAATACTGTACTGTATTTTGATTAAAGAAAACTAATAAAAATTATCAAACTCAAAAGCGTGATATTTCCTACTTTACGTAAATGGATGAACTACTTTTCTTCCCTCCTAGTAAAGTGATTTGTTTGTATATTACGCCAGTATCATCGAACTCCAGTCGTGGAAGGGGGTAGCAAACGGTGTTGACCGAGGTTAATATTAGAAATGTTAGTAAAAATAAAATGATATCCCTGTATTTAAATGTATACATTCAACACACATTAAAGTTAGTAAATTCGTAATAACTCTTATGAATATAAGCTCACAAATTTTCCAAACCGAAACTTAAATATAGATTATGGAATTGACTGTAAATTCGTAAATGTGGCCAGTTTTCGTTTTCCTTTTATCACTAATGATTTACAGAAGGTGGCGAACACTGCAGAAGCTTTGTGACGACGAGGGGAGGATAACACTGAGTGCGGAAACGGATGTGAGGGCAGGCCTAAGCTACAGCGCTACTTCTTTTTCTTATCATTTAATGAGAAGAAAATAAAAATACTCGCTAATGTACGCCTCAAAAAAGAAATGTATGGAGAGGCAATTTATATTATGTTATTTTAATAATTTACACCCATTTAAACCCTATGACAGTAATGAAAAATCCATTATGCACAAGATTATATGAGAGATACATCTTGCGCATTATGATGATGTAGCCTGGAAGAAGTGAAAAATGTTCTGCAGCCAATAGTAGTCTATATTGTAATAGAAGTGCGGAAAGGACTATATGGCAAAATAAGTATGAAAGCTGGAGAATAAAAGAGATCTTAATACAGCAACTTATATATTATTTTATCAGTAAACATGTATTTTAAGACGCGTTTCAAGAAGGCGTTGCGGTGATATCGTTGCAGGAATAGTTTATTGCTGATGTATGCAACAATTCTAATGAAGTATGAAAATGTAATTCTGCAGACACATTTTGAATGATTTGCGTCAAAAATAATGGATTCTGGATATAAATATGAAACCATCTGGTCCAGTATTGGTGTATTAGTGTAAGTAACTCTGCATTATTTACGATTAATATTAATATCAACCAAGTACAACAATTTTTTAATCTCTGCAAGAAAATTTCATTCTAATATTGTTAATAACATATCGTTAGTTTAAAAAATGTTATTCTTTAAAAAATTATTTTAGGAAGCGTGTGAAAAGTGAGGTTTTGCATATGAGTTGACATGTATTGGAAACCATACGTCAAACATTTCCGCCCTTGTAATGTACAATATTTTATGTCATACTATGTTGAATGTCCTTATACAGAGTGGACACAAAGTCTAGATCCATTTTTGGTTATACGTAATAATTTTTTATTGTCTCAGACCAGTCTATTAGTACGCTGAATATCGAAGAATGAGTGGCTATTATCGGGGCTCGATTGCGTGTTTTAACATATGCAGAGGTGCAACAGGAGTTTACATGTACATTCCGAAAACCGGCGCCAACACAAGCAAACAACCGACTCCTTGTCAATAAATTTCAGAGGAAAGGAAAAGTTGCCGATGAGCCACTTTCTGGTAGACATTCCATGCCCGAGCAGATTGCAGAACGTATTCGAGAAGCCATCAAGAGGAGTTCTCAAGCATTGAGTCGTCGTTTAAATAACCACATAAATATGCCAAGAAAACTGTTTTGAAGTTCACACCGAAAAAAACAACTTATCACATTCATATGAAGTAAATGTATGACTTCGGTTCACAAAAACTATTTTTATGGTCCTTTCATGTCCGCAGGCCTACAGGTAACACTTACCTATATAGACATGCGGGAATAATTTCTTGAGTCACAGCTACAGCAGGATGACATTGTTAACACCGTTATCTTTCAGAAAGATGGAGCATCCCCTTATTTTGCGTTAGCTGTGAGACCATGCATCAACCAACGCTTTCCCAAATTATGAATACGCAGAGTTTCAACACAAATATGGCCATGGCCATCACCTTAACCTAATTTGACGTACTTAGACTTTTTTGCTTGAGGGTTATCATGTCAGGAGTGTACAAAATCAAAGTAATAAATCTGCAGTATCTGAAGAATCGAATTCCAGAAGCATCTGCAGCGAAATCTGGCGACATACTTACGAATGTCTTCAGGGCTTCATTCAAACGTTAGACACAGTGCTGTGAAATAGATGACGGTCATGTTAAAGTACAATGAATTAAATATGTACACACCATAGCAATTTTCCTATATACAGTTCATGTCTGAATAATCATTATTTCATTAAAATGAATCGAGAATTTATGAGCACTGTGTTCTTATTTAATTAATGAAGATATTATGCTCAGTTCAGGATCCACCATTCAAACATTCGACACCATTCATGGAAGAATCGATGTCACTTAACAATCAGTTGATGTATGGAGAGGGAGATCCAGATGTAGAAATTGATGTTTCACATAGTATTTTAGATACATTCAAGGAAGCATTTGGGAAATTGATCCCGATACAATCATAATTAAGATATAAAACCGAATATGAATGATTATGTTCAGAGAAAACAATGAACAACATAAATAAGTATGAACGAAAAATGTTATGTTAGAGTCGTCCTGGGTGGCGTTGTTGGTATACCGCTGGTCTTCTGTGCCCGAGTTTGCGGGTTCGATCCCGGCTCAGGTCGATGTCATTTAAGTGTGCTTAAATGCGACAGGCTCATGTCACTAGATTTAGTGGCATAGAAAAGAACTCCTACAGGATAAAATTCCGGCACACCTGCGACGCTGATATAACCTCGACAGTTGCGAGCGTCGTTAAACCATAATTTTAATTTTGTTTGTTATGTTAGACTATATGTTGAATTTTGTGAGTGCCGAAAGTCATGTCAATTGCAATTATGTACTGTAGTATAATAATACTAGCCGTACCCGTGAGCTTCGCTGCACCCATTAGAAATAAAATTAATTACATAATTAAAATAGGACATTTGATCCAGGGAACATTCATGTTTGATAGAAGGATAAATCGTTTAATATGTTACTTAATTTAAATTGCATCCAAATAATTAAAATGCGATCATTTTGGTCCAGAGACACTCATTTGGTGCAATGACAATTCCATTAACATGTTTCTTAATTTTTATTACATGCAACCATAGTTTAATGAAGATTGACATCATTTAGATTTAATGTGTATATTTTATTTTACTTGTTATAGGTTTCCATTTAATTATGGTAATAACTTAATTTTAACCCTTGTTTTCTACGTATTCAGTAAATGGCCCTTGGCCCACTATGGTTCTGAACCCTTCAAATAACTTAAATTATATTATATAATATTACATATTATATTATATTATATTATATTATATTATATTATATTATATTATATTATATTATATTATATTATATTATATTATATTATATTATATCAGAAGTTACTGTAATAACATTACAGCTTTATGTCCATCTAGAGAAACTACACTTTCCAATGGTGAAATAATAATTAATTATACAAATCGGTTAATTTAGCTTCCGATATTACTTCATACAAACACAGAAACATTTTCTGTAGGCTATCTTTCATAGCTTTCGATTGTTGCTGTCCAAGGCCCCTTATAGACAAAGTCATTTGTTTTTTAATTCATTACACGGCCTTAGATGGCAGTTATTTTAATTTTAAAACTCATTTATCTCATTAAATATCAGTCCTATCAAAATGTTTCAAGGAATAAACCTTATCGCAAATTATTTTTAAGAAACTTTTGTTATGTAACATTTTTCACAAAAATCAATAATAAGCGAGATATTTCGATTTATTTAATTCAGGCCCCCTTATAACCCCCCTTTAAGTAATGTATTTTGAATGCCATATAGCCTAAAATCTAAGTTGCAACGAACTTAATTTATATTCCAATTTTCATCGAAATCCGTTCAGCCATTATTGCGTGAAAAGGTAACAAACAAACATACAGACAGACAGACAGACAGACATACAAACAAAAATTTCAAAAAAGCGATTTTCGGTTTCAGGGTGGTTAATTATATATGTTAGGACCAATTAATTTTGGAAAATCGAAAATTACCAGAAAAATTTCGGCTATAGATTTATTATTAGTATAGATGAAAAACCTATATTTACGTTGGCTAATTAATTAGAGAGAAGTTAGTTTATTTCATATTCATAACTTTAAATTATATGCATATTAATAATTGACATATACTGTATATAAAATATACTTCGAAGTTGCGATAGGCTCGTTGTGGGGCCCTGTCAACAATAACATTACTAAAACGCCCCTCAACAGAACTAGATAATATACGTAATAGATTCGTCCACACGACGCAGTGTAATCATCTGATTCGTATCTAGGTATCTGTTTTACATGCATTGAAAAGCTTTCTCATGGTATGTTTTTATGTTGACTGAGGTTGAGTGGCGTAAATAATTACAGTAGTGTGTAGTTCAATTTTCCGTTCTCGTTTGAAAAACGTAAAAAAATGAGTCGACATAATATGAAAGAAAATTTGTTCATGCAATTCTAGCATTAAAACACGCTTGTTGTGACGGAATAAATAGTGCACAATATTGGCTTAATTCTGGCACTGGTACCAGAAAACGTTATCTAGCAACTAATATTCCATAACGTCACCATCGCCTCCACAACATAATTGAGGCGGTGGCTGGAAAAAGGGCACATAAAAGGAAACCGAATTCACACCACATTTGCTGACGTGGATATGTTTTCGCGCTGTGGTGAAAACACGCCTTGGTAAACGATTTCATTCTGTTAAGCGATATTGTACTGTATTATTATGAAACTTTACGCTTTCGTTATTACTAAAGCACGTCTGTAAATTTGAGCTAAAAATAGTAACTGTCTACGGGATGAAAACAATTTCGGAATTCGTTCGTTTTTATTTTTCAATATCAATTTATTTAGAATATTGGAGGTACTTAAATAGACAGCTCCCAGGGAAATGTTGAACTGTGTTTGCTCACTCATATATATATATATATATATATATATATATATATATATATATATATATATATGAACAAAATCATTAAATACCGGTTAGCAGACGCGTCATGGTTCAATCTCTATCAGTCGAAATCTACAGTCTACTCTTTGCTGATGATTTAACCCTAGTTGCATGCAATGAAGATGAGCTTCAGTATGCAGTGCATAATTTAAATATGGTCAGCGCAAAATACGACATGGAAATCAATATTGAAAAAACGAAAGTCGTGGCATTTCGTGCGAAATTCCCGGTCGCAAGCAAAATTTGCTTGAACAACAAATTAATAGAAAGAGTAAATGCGTTTACGTATCTCATTTATTTATTTATTTATTTATTTATTTATTTATTTATTTATTTATTTATTTATTTATTTATTTAACCTGACAGGATTAAGGCCATAAGGCCTTCTCTTCCATCCTACAAGATAGCACATATAAATAAAAAAAAAGAAATACAAACACTGATGAAAATAATACATATTAAATTAAAGCCCTATAGAGGGACAACGGAGTCAAAAGAACACAATAGAGATCTCATCGAGCTAATACAAGAAAAAAGAAAGAAAAACAGATAGCAATGATGATAGTGATAACTGATAATGATATTAGGGTCTATATATTCATTTACAATATTTACTATATGTCATCGGTTAAGCCGAAGTTGCGTAACCCGACAGGCGTTCAACAAGCAATTCCATGAACTAGAATGTGATTTTTTAATTTAAATTTGAATTTTGGCTATAATTTAACATTTTTGTTGAAACAGATAACTTCTAAACTTTGCAAATGAAATAAAACCATGTGAATAATCTACAAAATTATGAATCTTTCTCTAGTACAGCGATACACAAGAATACGTTTGCATAAAACTTTAGCGAGACTTGTATTATGTTACCGAAGTGAAGCATGGACATGAGAACTACGGATATCAGCAGAATAACGGCCAGTGAAATGAAATTTATGAAAGCAACACTAGGATGTAGTCTCTTGGACTGCAAAAGAAATGAGGATATCATGCAATTGCAACCAGTCTTACAGTTTATAAATAAGCTGCAGTGCAAAAACCATGTCCAACGAATGAATCGGAATAGACTTCCAAAAGTCATGCTTCAATTTCATCCCCAAGGGAAGACATCTTTAGGCCGTATACAAAAAAAGGTGGACCGAGGATAATTGAGACCGTAACGGACCTTGGACCTTATACTTGTTTGGATGATGATGAAGATAAATTCTTTTAGTTATAAAATAACCATGAACACAATAAATACATTTCCATTGTACCGTCCTTTAGAAAATAGCCTTTTTGTTTAGGAAGGATGGGCCTGAAAATAAATATAAAAATTGAAGTTATGTAACTACAATGGGGCCCAACATGGCGAAGTGTTTGGAATAATTGAAATAGTATACTTCCCGTTTAGGTGAAGCACGATCCGGCAGAAAACATGGAACCTAAAGGAAGTGATATGTTTTAGAAACGTAAAATAAATTTTCATTACTTTAGAAATTAAGTAACCCTACTAAAATTAAAAACATAGCCTATTTGACATTTGACAAATTCAAAGATTTCAAATGTTCTGTAAAATTACTCCAAGACTACTAATGAAACAGCAGTCAATCTCTAGAAATATTTTCTCTTTTTTCTCTTGAATTAGGAAAATTTTCAGAATGTATTTCAATTTCGGAAGAACAGCAATAGGAAATAAACTAAACTTTATTACTAATCTATGTTAGAACTCCTCCTGCTCATTGAGCATATAAAAAGCTGGAGAATTAACTTACTTAAGGCGAAATTTCTCTGCAAGATATACGCGGCTTCCAAAAGGATTGCGGCTGAGTCAGCTATCTACATTGTTATCTGCCTTATCGTTCTTATAAATCAACGCGACATCATTATGTCAGTCCGAGAAGTACCGACGGCAAGACGGTAGGTTAAAGAAACGGAATACAGATGAATGGACGACGATTTAAATTCCTCAGCTTCATTTATTCCCTTATAAATCTACTATTGCCTTCAGTAAAGCATGTATCTCTATGGGGTGATTTCTGTGATTTATAAAATGACCGACTTGTAAAAGGAAGTGTACAGTACGCTTTGAGTCTAGAATCACATTGGTCAGATGAGTAATTTGATGCATCTGTTGCATAGGTTCAGATGTTTCAGATGAAGCTTTCACTTAAGTATAATGGTGGAATTCTTGAGACTTTATTAAATACATTTATAGTAGTAGTTATATTGAAACCTGCTCCTTAAGATTATGCATTTAATTTAAATTCAAGGCAATAATATAATATGTATTACGTTTCGAATTTTAAAATAGTCCCTTTCAATTGTAGATTACTTTGGCCAATAATAATATGAGCTCATGAACTACATACCAATATCCTGTATTGGCAAGAAATATTGTCTGAAGTCTGTATTAGAAAAAGGGTTACAAATGTACAGGGTGTTTGATTTAAGATGTTCATTTTTATTTAGGCAGTCAAAATAGCAGTTGAGATATGTGGGAGGTATTTTATTCTTTCGCAAGCGGAATTAGGGAAGCGTATAACGTTCACTAGCATCGTGACGGGAATGTTATGAAGGTTAGTCTTGTCTGGTAATTTTATATTTAACATGTTTAATTAGTTTGTTATATTAATTATTATTTATTTCCTTTAGAATTTCTAACGTTTCTTCAAGTCGCATTAAACTTTGGACTGTGTTTATCGACCCATTTGCTCGTATTATAGTCCCGGTAATATATTTTAATGCATAAGTTGTCACAAATTCCTTAAATTAATTTCTTGTTTCTTTCGATATATTAAGAAGGCATTGTTAAAGGACGGACAGCACAGAGTTTCAACAATTTATATCAGGATATTTTGAATAATAAAATAAGTTACTCCTAGTCACAATACCATGAGAACGTCACAAAATAGGAACACAAAGAAAAACGTTGGATTCTGACTATGATAGACCATATTATGTTCTAAGTAATACCAGATCGACGACAACCCGTATGGAGTCGGAACATGTCCACGTATTCTGCTTGGTGCGATATTTTATATTCAATTCCTCTGTCTCTAGCTTTCACTTTTACAGTCAAGAGATTCGAATCCTGATGACTACTGACGGTAAAATTGAAGCTATTATAGCCATTCCTGTCGGACGTTCTTTGTTGATTTTATGTTTCTATAGAAGACGTTTTTCTATTTTAAAGTACTATTAAGTGGAATATTCTAGAATCATCTGGACTCGGAGTTCGAAATTTAGAAGTACGTAAGGAAGAACTTGCAATCGAACCCTCTAAGGCAGTAAACATATTCATACGAACCCACCATTCAAGCATAGAACCATAGACTATCTCGAGAGATTAACGTATTCGAAGCGATTGTTTCTTTACTCAAAATCATCATGTGGATCAATATATAAATCATCCATGCGTCTATGGACATGTTTATTTTTTAACATTTTTATTTATAATTCGTTGATTTTGAGATCGGTGAATTCACACATATGATGCAACTGTGACACCATTTCCTAGTCTATGATACACATTTTTTCAGTTCAGTTGAGATCTATCAACAACAGTAGTCGAACATCAACGGTCATTACTATTACCAAGCGAAAATAATAATACGGAATTAACAATTCATTTCACAGTGTATTGGATTGTATTTTGCCTAATATACGTAATTAATTATGATTAATGTTCCGGCCCCGGAACAATTTTTCCCTTGAAAATTATTCAAATCAATTTTACAGGGAGTTATACCTGAAATCTTGATTTGCATAATACACGTCACTGTTCGTTAACAGAAAACCACAATTAAAGTCACACGGAGTTAGTGTGCACTCGAAGTTGGTTGCTTGACGGTTGTCAGCTCACTTTGATGTCTGTGGATATAGAAGGAAAAAATTGGATCGGTGTCGGGTAGAGTTCCCGGGTAGCTCAGTTGGCAGAGCGTTGGTATGTTAAACCAAAGGTCCCGGGTTCGATGCCCGGCCCCGGAACAATTTTTCCTTTGAAAATTATTCAAATCAACTTTACAGGGAGTTATACCTGAAATCTTGATTTACAGTTACAACTTTTGTCAATATAAAACTATACAATGTTGAAATAAGAGTAATAATAATAATAATAATAATAATAATAATAATAATAATAATAATATCTAAAATCTTCCTCAACTTGGTAAGGTTGCCAATGATGAGGAATGTTAAACTGTAGCATTTAAGGTCTGACATTAAACATGTCTTACAAGAAATTTGCTTACAAGAAACTGACATTTACAGTAGATAATGTTTTACAATATTGAAAATTTGCAGTAAAATAAAAAATACAGATGAAAAATGAAATAGAATTAGGAAATTCAACACGAAGTATTTTTATGGTCCCCCTAGCGTCCACCATTAATTCGATGACTTCTATATCCGTGAGTTTATATGATGTTTTGTAATAAAGGATAGTTGGTTCAAAAGTTGCCCTTTCCTCTAGATTAATCTCCTCTGGTTGCTTCTGATGCGTTTCGAATCTGATGGTCGGATCTAGGCTATAACCTTTTGTCTCTCCAGGTTTAAATAATGTTATAATATCATTACGTCGAAGACTTCCTGTATCCGCTATTCCATGGACTTCTTCATAGGTAGTGTAGCCATTGGACTTCAGGCATGTTGCCATTACAGACCTGATCTTGTGATGCCTGCCGTTGCGAAAAGTTTCGCCAAATAGGCATGAACCCAAGACATGAGTCAGAGTTTCAACCTCATTGTGGCATCGCTATAGTCGTTATTGTCTTGAGTTCTGCCTGGAACAACGTGTACAGGAGCAACATTGTCGGTCATCTTTAGCGCATCTCTCCATTCGGAGCTAGGAAGGCTTGTTTTTATAATTGAAAACTAAAGCGGATAGAGATAATCTAAATACATGTTTGAATTCAGCACGCGTTAAAAGTGTTAGTTACGAAAAAACAAAATAATTAATTTTTTGAAGAAAATCGTTATTAATCCAATAATTTAAACTGAACAAATACAATAACTCAGTTAAAAACCAAAGGAAATGACTATTGTCTCCATAGACAATATAATTTTCTTTATTTGATAGTTTTAACTTGTTCAAAATACATTAGCCGCTAGGTGTATAAATAACGGCCTATTAATACTTTGAATAATAGAAAATATCAGTTAAGAGTGAGGCGAAGTAAGCAATTTATTTTATCTCCATGGTTTCGCGTTTGATACTGAAAAGTTGTTGATCATGATTAGCTTTAAAAGTGTCTATCATTTAAGTGAATGGGATAAAAAGCATAGGAATATGCAAATCATATAAGAAATGCTTAAAAATTTGTAATTTTAAACACTGCAACAAAATATTTGGTACGTAATGGCAGAGTGACAGTGATTTTAAAAACTTGTGGTAGTCATGATCTAGTAATGGAGATTCACAGTAAAACTGAAGAATCTACAAATCGTAGCAATTATTTGCATTTGTTACTTTTTTTCATTAATGTATAATAATGCAGTGGTTTCCAAAGCCCTGGGTGTTGTGGGAAGAGCTACGAGATGATTTACAAAAAAGAAAAAAAATATCATATATTTATGTTGTATCTGGAAACATAACGGCATTGAACAAAAAATAACAAAATGTTTAAATAAATCTTAATTTATAAAATTAAATGTGGGTATATATGTATGTATGTATGTATGTATGTATGTATGTATGTATGTATGTATGTATGTATGTATGTATGTATGTATGTATGTATGTATGTATGTATGTATGTATGTATGTATGTATGTATGTATGTACGTATGTACGTATGTATGTATGTATGTATGTATGTATGTATGTATGTGTGTGTGTATGTTCTCTATACAAATCTACACGCTTTGAGCGATATGTGCCAAAGTTTGCACATTTAATCTTCATAACCAGGAGAAGAACATAGGCTACATTAAAATTGTGCAAATGGAAGTTAAATTCATTAAAATTATAAAAAATAAAAATAAATAGATCAAATCTTCATGTATAATATTAAAACTCAAAATCTTCTACGGTCAATTGTTTTTTATTATTGTCTGTTATATTGAACATAAACTTTCACGAGGCCATGGAAATTTTAACACGAAATTAAATTACATTGTTGTTACAGATCATGAAGGCTAAAACTAGATAATTCATACAATAAGTATCTTTACGCAGTCCAGGACCGTATTATGAATTCCTCGATGCAGTTTTGTAGATAGTGAGCAAACTGTTTTATACAACTGAATTCTAGAATTCTTTGAAACTACAAGGATTGCTACCACATAATTTACTTAATATTGAATAACCAATAGTATTATTGTGAAATATTGACCCACCAAAATTATGCACGAATAAGAATTGGTGTGAAAAACTCATACGAAACGTAATAGAATTGGCAATATTAACTTCAAAAATAAAAGGAGATGTTTTTATTCCACGTATTGCTAGGATACTCATTCAACTGCAATTTCAATGCCACAAGCATTTGTAATGGCCATGTTAAAATGAAGCTCAAGGACAGTTGCTCAAAGTTGCAGACATTAACTTAAAAACTGCGTGTTTTTCACATCCTCAACTATATTTTATACAAGAAGTGAAAAAAAAAAAAAGATTTTACACATATCAATATGCAATTCAATGATACTTTTGTCATGTTGCTAATGTGGTATGTGAATGTACATAAGCCTACTGAAAATAACATTGTATTAATTCTCAAAATATTGTTGTTCACGTTGCAAATTTAGTATGTTAAGCGTTGTGGAAATAAAATTCTCTTAATTTCTAAAATACCGGTAGGCCTATACGTTTCTCAGAATATTAGTCTTTATGTTAAAAATAACTTATTGCGAGTTTATATTGTATCTGTATTCTGTGTGTAAAATTAGAATTAATATAATATGTTCTGAATTTATGAGATATAGTTTCAAGTTATATTAAAAAAAACTGGGTATGATATAAGTGGGTGTACAGCGTTCAAGAGGTAAAAAAATCTTCCAATATAAATTAAATTATATATGTATATATTGATTCAATGCTGAAACTGATCAGAAAGAGGAGAAGGAATGATATTTTCGTTGGGTTTTACTTTGTTTACAGATTGATTATTCTATTACTTTATTTGTATTTCTGGTGGTGCGGAAGAGAAGGCCTAATGGCCTTAACTACACCAGAATAAACAAAATAAATAAATAAATAAATAAATAAATAAATAAATTTAAAACAACAGTTTAACGTCAGGCACATGATGAAATGTGTTCTTTTCGGTGCCTGATTTACAACTGTTTTAAATTGAGTTAACCCTGGCAGGCATTTGGCTAAGGAGTTCATTAATTCATGTAAATGACGTTAAGTAAAGAATCATCTTCATGGGCGAGGAAAGCTTAGTAAAGACAATTCGTTTTGGTTGTGTATAGTTAGGTTTCCGAGATTTCTGAAAATTTAATAACCAGTTTAATTAAAAATAGAAGCAGAAAGGAAAACCCGGGCAACTCCGGGTACTTTCAGCTAGTATAAAATAAAAATATAATCAATGCGATAAATGTGTCTGTTTTTAAGAAAGTAGCTTCTCAAATCTGAACTCCACATTCAATGCACATACTTTCTATGACATCATTTTCAATTTCAAGGCATTTCTCGCTTTTGTTTTGATGGTAATCATGGACTAAAAGTTTTTTTTTTTGCATAAATATGAGTTTGCAAATGCTACGAAAATAAATAAGAGTTTATTTTACAAGCTCTAGGCATTCTAGTATTCTTTTCATCCAAAACTTTCCTATGTTCTGAGAAAATCGTATAGTTTCAACATTCTTTCAGATACATATTTCAATGAGTGTTTTCTTATTATACATTTTAATTTCAGCTTGTTGAACACAATTGTTTAAGTGTTCGAAAAATGTATATAAGCAAGGAAGACCAGTCTAAGAAGCCTAAGAGATTGGGAAAAAAAATATGTTTGCATATTACGATTTCTCACTTGCAGGTACCACTATATCAGTGGGTTGTATCTACTGGTTTTGTGAAATTTTATCGGTGTTTTAGATTTTACAGGAATTTCGTTTGTCTGTCATGTCAAGTACGTACAATACATTGCTACGCTGAATTTATTGTTTCAAAGATATAAACAAATGAAATTGTTTCTCAATAATTATTGGATTTCTCTTCCATATTTATTTTTAACAGGAACACTAATTAAAAATTTTTATTAAATATTGAGGAACATTAGCAGAATATTGTCTCATTCTTACATATTGTACGAACAAAGAAAGGGAACATGAAGAGATCAACTCTTTTGTCAATGCTCACGTGCAGCAGCGGTGTCAATCTTGTCCAGTTAAAATTCGTGACAAAATTAAAATATCTGTTAGGAACTCGAGTGACTCATATTGAATAATTAAATAATTGAAATATGAAGTAATTGACTGATAATTCAATCTGATTGTAAACATTTATTAATTAGGGAATTTGTTGTTGGATATGCCGATATCTTTCTGGAGTCTATCTAGTGAATTCGGTCTTAAAATAAGTTTAGTGTTATCATCAAGGAGGCTGTTGTGCTTGTAGATACATTCATAGATTTGTATACGTAATGTTGAACTTAAGTGGATATTCTGTTCACTACACAGCTCTGTCATATGTTGCTTTCTGCACATGAAACGCGACTTTCTTTCTTTCCTTCAACAATTTTACTCTGATATTGTATTGATTTTATTACAGAAAGGACAGTTTATGGAAGATTTATGAAGTTTTGGTAACAATACAAAATACATTTAAGGCAGGAAATTGAATTTTTTTGTGTTTGAAGAGCAAAATTAATTTAACTGGATAAAAGAGTGAGTAAAATAGCGTTGAGATTTCAGAAGATCAGAAAATAATGAGCCAAGTAAAATACATTTCATGTAGTTTGAAATTGTATTATGCATTGGAATTTGGACGAGCCATCATATGTATTGAATTTGTCGGGGAAGTGTGTTCAAATATTCTGTGGCTACCGAGCCAGTGTGTTTGTGTGGATTTCATCATTCACTTATGTTGGTACTTGCGACTTTCGAAACTTTCTGTAATATTAAATATGGTAACTTGAGAAGGCCGACGTCTGTGCCTCACGAGGTCCCTTGACAAATTTCCAGTAGCGAAATTGAAAAGACTTGGTAAGTTAAACAAAGGGGAGGAGAAGGGGAGAAAAATAA
This sequence comes from Periplaneta americana, assembly GCF_040183065.1. Classification (NCBI taxonomy): domain Eukaryota; kingdom Metazoa; phylum Arthropoda; class Insecta; order Blattodea; family Blattidae; genus Periplaneta; species Periplaneta americana. Next base: position 104,416,058 of record NC_091124.1, read on the forward strand.
GCGATGAATTTGTATTCCTCAGTGACGTCATGGTGGACCTATGTTTCTTTCTATGTTTGGTCGTAGCAGTACAGTCTGCCAATTCTGAGATTCAATTGTCGAAAACTGTGGAAAGGAAGGCCAAGTAAGATGCGAAAAACTGTAGATTATAATAAAACAATAATATAATGACTAGCAAAGGCTTTAGATCAATCTACATAAGATGTTAAATACAGTGGAGGAAAATACTTATGTAAATTACGAAATTCATAAAGGTCGGACCAATGTTCCAGCTAGCAGTATAGGCTATCTTATGAAAAGTATTCTGTATATCGACAAGTACATGTATGTATTGGGATAATTATAGACATTACAATTTACTCGAACCCTATTCTGAGCAATGGAAAATAATTATTACTTAGAAAAATGAATATGTACGTAAATTACTACATTATCCAGCCATCTTTTATACAAGTATCGAATTAAAGATTAATTTTTTTAGATATGTTTTTGTTAGAAAAAGAATTTTGTTTTTCTGTAAAAATGCTAATATTATATGTATTAGAAATTCAATAAATAAGGAAAGAAAGAAATCGGAGTATTTCAACATGCAGTTATATTTAAAAAGTTTAAATTGTTGTTTTCAATATACTTGTATTCGCATCATATGCAAATGTATATTTGTATCATTATTCAACAAACATTCTTAATTTAGTTCAAAAAGATAACTTATCGTGAAGATTCAGTGAGTTTTATACTGTTGTTTCACTGGTAACTTTAATACAACTTCCATTAGCTTATATGAGGGAGTGCTTGATAGGATTATAGATATATATGTGATAGCACTTATCATATATAACATATTGATCAGCCTAATACAATTTCAAGAGAATTACATTTCAATTTCACTGCTGCTGATATCTAGCGACTGCAAAAGAAGTATGCATGGAGTGATAGTTTGCAACTACTGCACTAACGGTCATTATCAAAAAATTTATTTTCGACAGTTGAGATTCTAGTGTTGTTCTCTTTTATGTTGGCATTTTATAATACGGGAGTGGCCAGTCTGATAGATGAGGGGCACTCTAAAAGTAATGCACAAAATGTATTTTAAAATTAAATTGTTATCCTACAGTTTTGCTATTTTCACAGAATATGAGCCATGTTGTTAACGCGCTGCACATAGTCTGGACTTCGTGCAGTGCAGGGTCTGCCGCTGCGAAGAGTATCCCGAATATTGGCGTGCACTCTTTCACCAGATATTCTGCGTGTCCACCGACTAACCGTACTGCGAACGACACCTTCATCTCCATACATCTTTCTCAACCTCTTCTGAAAATTTCGCATTGTCTCGTTCTCACAGGACAACTCGATAACAGCACGTTGCTTCACACGAATGTCAAGTACAGCAACCAACTTGAAGGAGTGCTATCATGGCGCCACTCATGGGAACGACTTAAATTAAATTTGAGTGCAAGCATGAAGGCTGTATCTATGACCTCCATAAATTTCAAATGTGAAGAATAAAAAATAAATAAATAATTATTGTGCATTACTCTTGGAGTGACCTTCGTATACGTGGTATACGGGTGATAGCTTGATGCTGTGAGATCAGTGCTATAGAAATAATGTGAAAGAATCTTGCTGCATAGTTTGTCGATGTTAGAACGGGAGTAGATCATTATTTTAATGAAAGACGGGAAGACAATCGTATACTTAGGACTTAGGAACGAAAGAGAGATTACTTGAAGAAAATATTGATGACGTAGAACCAAATAGTAAGAATAAAAACACTAGAGATTTATATAAGGGCATAAGGGAATTTAAGAACGGATATGAGGAAAGCGTAAACGTCATCAAGGATGAGAATGGTGTTTGCAGACTGCCATTCAATCCTGAACAGATGGAACAACTATTTTGGGCAACTACTATATCTACATAGATTAGATAGAAATGATCGGGACGAAATTCAAATACAAAATGCTGAGCCATTAATACCCGAACCCACACTTTCTGAAGTGAAAATTGTGATACAAAGTACAAGTCTCAAGTTGGATTAAATTCCAGCAGAATTAATACAAGAGGGTGGAAGAGTATTATCTAGCGAAATTTATAAACTTGCACTTGCAATTTGGGAAAAGGAAATTGTACCAGAACAATGGAAGGAGTCCATAATTGTACCTATTTTTAAGAACGGGGACAAGACTAACTGTAGTAACTTTCGAGGAATATCACTTTTGTTGACGTCGTACAAAATTTTGTCCAATATTCTTTTGTGAATATTAACTTCATATGTAGATGAAATTATTGCGGTTAATCAGTGTGGTTTTATGCGTAATAGATCGACTATTGATCAGATTTTTTGTATTCGACAGATATCAGAGAAAAATGGGAGTACATCAATTATTCATAGATCTCAAAAAAGCATAGGACACGGTTAAGAAAGAAGTTTCATTTGGATTCTTATTAAATATATTTCCAAGAAATTAGTTCGATACATTAAAATGTGGCTCAGTGAAATGTACAGCAGAGTCCGTAAAGGTCAGTTTCTGTCTGACGCTTTTCCAATTCACTGCGGGCTAAAGCAAGAAGATTCGCTATCACTTTAACTTTTTAACTTTTCCCTAGAGTACGCCATTAGGAAAGTCAAGGATAACTGAGAGGATTTGGAATTTAATGAGTTGCATCAGCTGCTTGTCTATACGGATGACGTGAATATATTATGAGAAAATCCACACAATATTTTGGAAAACACGGAAACTTTACTTGAAACAAGTAATGAGATAGATTTGGAAGTAAATCCGGAAAAGTCGAAGTATATGATTATGTCTCGTGACCAGAATATTGTGCGAAATGAAAATATAAAAATTGGAAATTTATCCTTCGAAGAGATGGAAAAATTCTAATACCTTCGAGCAAAAGTAACAAATATAAATGACATTCTAGAGAAAATGAAACGCATAATAAATATGGGAAATGCCTGTTATTATTGGGTTGAGAAACTTTTGTCATCCAGACTGCTCTCTAAAAAGCTGAAAGTAGAATTTTTAAAACAGTTATATTACTGGTTGTTCTGTATGGTTGCGATACTTGGACTGTCACCTCGACAGAGGAACAGAGGTTAAGGGTTTTGAGAAAAAGGTGCTTAGGAAAATATTTGGGGCTAAGAGGAATGAAGTTACAGGAGAATAGAGAAAGTTACACAAAGCAGAACTGCACGCATTGTATTCTTAATCTGTCATAATTAGGAATATTAATTCCAAACGTTTGATATGGGGATGGTGTGTATCAAGTATGGGCGAATCCAGAAATGCATATTGAGTGTTAGTTTGGAGACCGCAGGGAAAAAGACCTTTGGGTAGGCAGAGCCGTAGATGGAAAATTAATATTAAAATGGATTTGAAGGAGGTGGGATATAATGATACAGAGTGGATTAATCTTGCTCAGGATAGAGACAGATGGCGCAAAATTTGTGTTGTAAATGTTGGATCTTAAAGTGTTTCATATGTTTGTCATACTATCTCGAAATCTCCGCCATTATCGGAGAAGTCAACTATTGTTGTCGTCATTAATTTGTTTTTAATAATAATTACAGTGACATAAAGTGATCATAATGCAACGGATATACGATAATGTGAAATGTATAGAAAAAATTTCCATACATGTTAGGGAAAAAATTCTATAAATCTTGCATAAATTGGTCCCAAAATCAACATTTCTCATTAGCATGTGGAGATGCCCTTACATGAGCCTATACATTCACAACCTAAGCCACTTCTCAGAAAACGAAAAATAAACATGGATCTAATTTAGTGTACAATGATATGTGATATGATATAATTTTAAAGATGAAACACCAATTGGGAAAATAAAACATTAATCATAATACGTATCCAAAATCCAATTCCATTCCCCTTAATTATTCCGTTGAGGTACTCATTTAAAAAATCATTTCGTTTCAGGGAGTTTAAGTCAATTCAGAATCACGACCTTTTAAGAAATTATGTCTTTCATACGCTAAATTTCTTCATTGTGTTCTATAACTATGAATAAAATTTGTCATGAAATTGTAAATTGAAATATAATACATTATATGATTTGCGAAACGAATTGAACATTACCTAACTGATGAAATGTCGCACCAAAAAATTAAGAAAGATAATATGTTAAATTTAAACTCTAGTTTGAGTAAATATATAACGTTATTTAACGCTCTAAACATTCCTAGCGGTACAGTATATTTTATAGTGAATTTCGCTTAATAACTCAGACCGACATTTAATGCTAAAAGTGGACATTATCAGCACCTTTTTAAAATAATTATTTTTCATTATTTTTGCGAGATTGTAGTCAGTTTCATATTTACTTGCATCCATAATTCTTTTTAATATATGAATCTAAAGTAATTTATATTAAAGTAACGTTATGAAAGTGATGTGAGCGGTAATTGGATCAAATTTTATGTGCAATATGTAGGCATATTACTTTCTATGACATGCATACTTACTTATAAGTATTCAGTAAAATTTCAAAATATACCAATTTGTTTTCTCTTGAGATATGGGAGATGGGCATGGTATCTGATTATACCTTATTTTTATAAAATGTACATGAATTTTCCTGTCTTATTTGTATGTTCAAAATCAAATAATAAAATATTAAACTTAGCTTTTAATTCCCCACAATCATATGTATTTACTTTATCAGCAATTGCTTTTCAAACATAACTTCAATATTGAATTCGGTAAGAAAATATAAAGGAAGATTGTGGCATAAACATGAAAGTTATTGCCGATAAGTCATCACTGGTATGATAGCAATCGTGTTTACCGACTGAGCAATCGCGTCCGGTATATTCTGGTGCAAAGAGGAAAGAATCAATGGGATAATAAGAGATGTCAGCACACTCTGCTATATCGCATCTTCACATTCATTAGCAGTGCAGTGACGTATTTTTGTATTTGAGAAATTAACTAGAGGGTAAAACACCATTGCAGAAGAAACATTGCAAAAGAATATAAAAGTTAAATAATATTTTGAAAAAAAAAAAAAAAAACAATATGAACATGTCCAAAAATGAAACTAAGGTCATGACAATGAAGGGAAATGAAATTAAAAGAGTTAAAGTAGTAACTGATGGAAACATATTTGAACAATTGAATAGTTTCTAATAATATCTCGGTTGCTCCAGTATACGAGATGAATAAAGATTTAGAAGAAAACATTAATAAATATAATATTATACTACATTCGAATATACTTAGGGAAAAACATTAGGAAAGATCTGAAGATAAGATTGCACAACGTAATCTCATAACCTGCTCTTCACTATGGAAGCAAAACATGGGTAATGAGGGAAGAGGATAAAAGACGAATTGAAATATCGGAAATGAGACCTATGAGGCCGATGTTATAAGTATCGCTGAGAGATAAATTAAAAAGCGGTCAGACAAGAAAACAGTTATTGCCATGTGAAAGGATGGTTGAAGAAATATCAGAATATCAGAAGAAATGGCATGATCATTTAAATGGAATGCCACCAGAACTTTCACTCTGTACTTTCAACTAAACCATTTTCTTATATATTAGCAGTTTAAATTTATTACTGATAGTCGTACGCAGACTCTTCGTAACGTATGAAGGGATACTTTCACCTACATGTAGATATGAAAAAATCACCACAAGCTTTTCAGAACTTTCCCGAAGCAGGCTTATTTGTATAAACCGGAAGGACGACGAGACGTAGCACGCCCAAACAAAAGATGAAAGAAACAAATATTCCCTTAGTTTCGGAACGGGACTATAACTCAATCCTTGAAAGGAATAAGAAGAAGATGAAACACCATGCAATTAATTAAAAATTAAAAATGATTTCTTAAAGAGATCTTTTATAAAAATGAAGTTTATGATCAATAGTAATAATAATAATAATAATAATAATAATAATAATAATAATAATAATAATAATAATAATTATAATCTAAACTAATAATAAATCTGTAACCGAAATTTTTCTGGTAATTGTCGCTTTTCCAATACTAATTGGTGTTAACATATAATTAATAATCCTGAAACAAAAATCGCTTTTTTTTAAATGTTTGTTTTTATGTCTGTCTGTCTGTCTGTCTCGATGTTTGTTACCTTTTCACACGATTATGGCTGAAGCGATTTTTATTAAAATTGTAATATAAATTAAGTTTATTCTAATTTTGATTTTAGGCTATATAGCATTTAAAATGCTTTATAAGGGGGTCTGAATTAAATAAATCGAAATATCTTCCTTATTATTGATTTTCATGAAAAATGTTACATAATAAAAGTTTCTTTAAAATGATTTCCGATAAGTGTTGTTCTATGCAAAATTTTGATGAACCTGATATTTAATGAGATAAACTAGTTTAAAATAATAATGCTTTTTATGGGATATAATGAAATTAAAAGAAATGACTTCATCTATAAGGGGTCTTGCATAACAACAAATGGAAGCTACTCATTTAACTCTATTTTTATACGGATGTAATATTCTATGATGGAAATATATAAATGTTTATCCATCCACGAGAAATTAACTTTATAATTAACACCATAATAACCTATGGACCTCAGAGTGAAGTTTCATTGCACATGCCAGCGATATGTGTACAGCCTATTTTTCCATACTGGCTCTATACTATTTTCAATGCCACCACGGTATGGCTACAGACAAATAAATATAGTAAATAGTAAGTAATGCTCACGAATTTCATTACATTGTCAGCATTGAAGAAGGCGGTTTCAATTAAGTCGCCGATACTGCTGGCTATTGTAAGTAGTAAACAGGTGTAAAGGTGAGTCTTGATCTTCGTTCCTCAATTTGTTAAGTTTGATTGATCATTGCTCACACCATTTGATACTTTTCGTGAACACTAATTTCTTTAGATTTACGTTATCAGTGAGACATTATTTTAAATATAGGTGGAACTCTCCACACCCAATTGTATTTCTAAATTATATGTTTGTTTAACCACTGTTGTGATGTATACATATATAGGTTAATTGAAATCAGTTTTTTGTTGTAGTAGAATTGATTATTATCATCACATTACACAGTTTTACGTTCATTAGATTATATTGTACCTACATTCTATTTCTGGCAAGTTTGAACTTTCATTGGTGTCATTGGTTAAATAATTCATAAACTTTCGTTGTAATTTTAGGGTTTACTGGAGTCTGTATATGTGTATATACATTACTATGAGTTGATCTGCTTGATTTTTTATTATTGATGACTAATAAAATAGCAATGTGTTTTATAAGTCAGTGCCACCTCGCTCAGACTAATTCAATAAAGTGGGAACAAATTAATGTATCTGCGTTTATTTAATGCGGTTCTGCACAAGAGAGAAGATATTATCTACTTATTCTTTTTATACGGATATCATTGTAATCTATGATATGGACATAAAAAAATGTTTGTAGATAATATTATAGGGTTTCTATTTAAACCGCAAAAGCTCAATGTTTATATTAATATAGCTATGGCTACATCAGAGATGATATTTGTTTCTAGAAAATTCTGTACATGATTAGAATTGTTTGATAAATAGAATTTAGTTAAAGGAGGCAATGGTAGCTACCAAAATTGACATGCTGCATATATCGGCGCTGAGAAATGTTACAGGAATACCTACATACCGAGACTGTATGGTTTGTTATATGAACGCCTTCTGTACCCGATTAGAGTTATTTTTTATAAACGAGATGTGTTAACTGTGCACAAAAATTCATTGCTACAGATTTAAATTATTAGTGCAACATATCTTCGCAATTAGAATGAAATGTTATAGAAATGTAAACAATCCTTTCAGTAAATGTTTGACACATCAAGTAATCTATAGACTACTAATAATAAATCTCTAATCAAAATTTTCGCTTTTCCAAAAATAATTGGTATTAACATGTACTGTATAATTAACCATCCTGAGACCTGAAATAGCATTTTTGAAATTTTTGTTTGTTTGTTTGTTTGTTTGTATGTCTGTCTGTCTGGATATTTGTTACCTTTTCACGCGATAATGGCTGAACCGATTTCTATGAAATTTGGAATATAAATTAAGTTTGTTCTAACTTAGATTTTAGGCTATATAGCATTCAAAATACTTCATTTACGAGGGGGTTATAGGCTAAGGGGGTCTGAATTAAATAAATCGAAATATCTCGCTTATTATTGATTTTCTGTGAAAAATGTTACATACCAAAGTTTCTTTTAAAACAGTTACCAATACGTTTTATTCTATGTAAAATTTTCATAGGACTGATATTTCACTAGATAAACCAGTTCTATAATAACAATGTGTTTTATCAGCGTCGCATCAAACTAATAGGTATAATGAAATGAAAACAAATGACTACTTCTACTTAAGACGGCCTTGCGTAACAATAAGAAAATATTCATTTAACACTATTTTCATTCGGATATCCTAATTGTTTTCTATGATGGGAATAATAAATGTTTTCATCCACAGAACATAATAGTACTTTTAAGAGTTTTGTCATAAAGATGATTATTTTTACTGGGCCAAAAATACACAAATATATGAGTATAAATTAGTATTTTACCATTCAGCTCACAAAGTGTCACGAAATGGCGTTCCTCTGCTCATAATTTACCCATATTCGTTTCCTGTCTTCCTTAAAAAATATTTATGTACCACATTCATTTTCTTTTTTCAATTACATGAACAATGATGCACAATCGAGCAAGTTGGCTCAGACAGTAGAGTTTGAGACTCGCATTCGGTAGGTCACGGGTTCAAACTTTGTGGTCGATCAATGTGACTGGGGTTTTTCATGGTTTCCCTTAGGCATAAAGGCAATTGCCAGATTGGAAATTTACATGCCATGATTCATCACCGCCTCAGTTACCAATACGATAAACATTAATCCAAATCTATAATCAGTTACATGAACACAAGCAATCTACAACACATTATAGAAACAAGAACTCAACAACAGTAAAAACGGCCTAATGGTATATCCATACATTCTAATATGCGACATGACCACAGATATTAAATTGTGTATAAAGGTATCATGTTTGCCTTCATTTATAATACGATATAAAAGAAAGGAAAGTTTTCAGATATTTCAAACAGTGTTCACAAATAATAATACTCGCTGTAAGCGAAATATTTGCTGTGTGTTTTGTGTTGAGTTAGACAAAATTCTAAGCTTCAGAGGTGTATCTGAGAAATATAATGCTTGATAGAATTCCAATTCTTTGCAGAAATTCAAGCATTTATAGTTTCGATGCCATGCAAGCCATTAGATGCAGTTCCCTCTATTCAAATGGCTTGCTGATTGTGGCAGTAGACTGACAGCGAAACGAATCTTCCACCGTTTAGGTACAATACTGACAAGAACCAAACAATAAACTACGGCAGCTATGTACAAATGAGACTAAGGATTCTCTGCGTGCTGTCCATGTTATTTTCTCAGAAGTCCTAAGGAAGAATCGAGATTTGACTTTAAACAAGGAAGTGGCTTCACTCATACTTTATAATTTGTGGTCTTTAAGAAAACTCTGTATTCCCAAATGCGGCTGAATATTTTAATATTGATTTTATTTAGGAATATAATATATGGTGATTACTTTCACGTGTTATTATTGAACTAAGTTTATAAATACCTAGTTCACTAGTTTCAGCTTGGGAGTCATCTTCAGATTTTGATTTTACTATTAATCAAATATTCATGGACTGCTTGCATTTCGCAGATTATCAATTTGTACTAAGAATTTAAAAAAAAAACATCTTCATTTGCTCATTATAAATTACAAAATATAACAACAAAGTACAATTTCAAATTTCACTTACTGAAACGTGAACATTGACCGTTAATGGGACCCAGCATAAAAGATAAAAAATAGTTATAAGTGGAAACGTTATTGACCAAGTTGTAGCTTTAAACAATCTGGATGTATAATAGGTCTATCATACCAGAAACATACGGACGTGCAATAAAAACTATATATATATATATATATATATATATATATATATATATATATATATATATATATATATATAACAATGCCTACGCGCAACCACAAAGAAAACTTTAGGAAACAAAACAACGAAAGAATTCAACTGAAATTCTATAAATCAATGACTCTACACATACCTATAATTTTATGATTCGAAGACATGGACGCTGATGAAAAAGAGACAAAAAGGAACTAGAAGCTTGGGAAATAAAATTTAGACTAAAACTTCGGTAAATTTTGCATTTTGTGACAAGCTTTCATTACATATTGATATTAGTAGAAGAATTAAACAACAGGCAATGACGTGTGGTTGAAGGAGTGCGTGAAGCGAAGATATTGTTGTAGGAATAAAACATTTCTTGTTACGGTACTAAATATGAAATTGAATTTCCTATAATTTAATTTTCTGTAATAATGTTCAAACGGAAGCGGAATGCATAACGTCCAATACAAAGTAATAATTAGATTGGCGTTGTAACTGACTGTACCGCAAATTTACCAATCGGAACAGACTATGGCGAAACGATACTTACTAGCTTTCTTTACGTTGGTTTTTTTCATGTGATATGGAGATTAGTGTTCCAGTTTTGATGAATCTGTTGTAATATTTGTTTCTTGATATATGTTATGGGTTGTAGAGTGTAGGTCGTAGTTTCTCTGCTGGAGGCTCCTGCTTTTGCTAATTCATCAGGTCTTTCGTTTTCTCTTACAGCACTGTGATCACGGACCCAAGTGAGGCATATGTGGTGCGAGTACTTTTGTAGTAATTCAATTGCCTCTATCGCTAATGGGAGACGGTTATACTTATCAGCGATGCAGTGAAGGGCAGCTTGGGAGTCACTAAATATGCGCGCTGTGGTTTTTTGTTGTAGTTGATGATGTTGTTGCTGTTGTTGTTTAGTCAACTGTCCTAAGACAGATATGTGCCTCACAAGTGACATCATTATGACAACACTAGTGAGGGAACTACGTAGATCCAGAGATAAACAGGGTAGGAAAGTCTGTTCCTTTCCCTCCCCGTTGCATATTCGCCGATTAGCTATATATTACACCAAGGAGACTTCAGATGTGTACAAACAATTGAACAGCTCTCTCACAAACGAGTTAAGTCCGTTTTCAGTAATTTGACAGGAAGGACAAAAACTGTGGATGCTTTTTCGATTCATGCTGGATTTTCATGACGGTTTCTAATTGTTATACGAAGATATGTGTTTTCAGAATAGGTTAAATTAATAATAAATCGTTAGTTTAAATTTATGTTTTAAATAGGACCGTTTGTAAAGAAATAAATTAATACAAATTCTGTGTGATGCTTCTTATTGACCAAAAACCCAGGAACAGTACAAAACCTGTTTGAGTTTGTAAATTTATATTTTACATTTACACAAAATTCTACTTATACATCTTGTCATGCTTTCAACAAGATGCTATCTACTGTCCAAGGGTCAACTGTGAACATATGACAATAACAGGGCGAAAATTCTAGTAGTACCCTACATCATGTATACCCAGATTGTTCGGCCTTAGAGGCTTTGACGGTAACAAGTTTTGTCAGGTTTACTATGCTGCCATCTAGTTGTTACATAAGGAGTCACGTCATAACTCCCCTTTGAATTGCATTAGCGACTGTACTGCCATCTCGTGTTCGTTTACGGCGGACGGGTGACGATCCTGGCTGTTGTTCTCTTCAAAGTTCTTAACATAGAAATGAGCTATCTGTTATATATATCATCTAGAACTGTATGCGGAATCATGTAAATATGATACTTTGCCTTACCACGTACCCGCTTGTTGTCTCCTGTATTTAATATGGCCGATAATTCGAATCGCCACTCTATTTCACTTATAACTAGGTCTCGGAAGTTGATGATATATCATGTATTTCTAAGACATCAGAGATAATGCGGGATATAATACAAACTAGTTTTACTTCAACACGAACTAATATATAGCTTACTTCACTTTACATTTTTCTCCCATTTTTCGATCTTATATTGTCTATTGTTCATTTCTTAGGAAATATTCTAATTTTTGTTGCTTTTTTACTTTTCTTCTTATGAACGGACATTTTTACAATGTATCCGTAGTCTATATTCGTGAACCTACAGCAGATTGCTTACGCAATTTGATTTCGTCTTACAAGAATTTTCTTTTGTATCTGTCTTGACTCCTGACCACTTGTGTTACATGCTTCCCCCATTCAATGCAACGGAACAAATACTGTAGCCGTAGTGCCCGCAGTCATTATATTGTATCACACAAGTGAAGATGTAAAAATTCCGAATGTTAAAGAAAGCAGAGAAAGTCTTTTGCGACTGTTAGAGACAGAGTTTGGTCAGAATATATTTTCCACAGATGGAATTAAACTATCATTTTGTTTGTAGTCATTCATTCATAGTGTTCTGACCAAGGGCAGACCTTTCACTACAAACCTAGCATTATCCGGTATCTAATTTCGTCTTTCCTCTTTCTCTCCTCATGTGATCCATAATATCTTATTGTCGTCTATCATATGATTTCTTCTTCTGTCTCAAACTCTTCTCCCGTTCACTATTCCTTCCAGTGCATCCTTCAGAAGATAGTTTCTTCTAGCCAGTGACCCAGGCAATTCCTTTCCCTCTTCCTGATCAGTTTCAGCATCATTCTTTCTTCAACCACTCTTTCCAACACAGCTTCGTTTCTTATTCTCTCTGTCCACTTCACACGCTCTATCCTTCTCCACATCCACTTATCAAATGCTTCTAGTCCTTTCTCTTCACTTCGTTGTAATGTCCATGTTTCTGCACCATAAAATTGTACACTTCACACACAGCACTTCACTAATATCTTCCTTGTTCTTTCTCTAATGGTCCGCAAAAGATACTTCTTTTTCTATTAAAAGCTTCCTTTGCCATTGATTGTATTGTACTATTAAAATCATGGTAATTTTTTGTATTTTAGTATCATATATTCAGAAATTTGAGTTTTTTTTAATAGATGTTTTTCTGTGATTTTTGGGTCATCGATTTCCGAGTCCTAATTATAGCCTCCGACTTGTCAGTATGAAGATCTCTGTCGTTTTTCATGTCATGACTGGCAGCGGCCATCTTCATACTCAGCTGTTTCCTGAACAAATGCACAAGCACGAAGAACTGTTTTCTAAACAAATGTGAAGGTACGTAAGACGTCGTATAAGTGCGGGAAAGACTTAACAAGTTAGTCCATAGCTTGATTTCCATCTGAACACGTTAAGTCTTTCCCACACATATGCAGGAAACACGTCTTTTGCACCTTCACATTTTTTTAGAAAACAGAAGTTCTTCGTGCTTGCGCATTTGTTCAGAAAGCAGCTGAGTATGAAGATGGCCGCTGCTAGTCATGACATGGAACACGACAGAAATCTTCATAGTGACAAGTCGGAGGTTATAAGTAGGACTCGGAAGTGATGACCTAACAATCACTGAAAAAACATCTATAAAAACCTTAAGTTTCTGAATATATGACATTAGAATACAAATAATTACCATGATTTTAAAAGCAAAATACAATCAATGTTAAAGGAAGCTTTTAATAGGAAAAGGAGTATCTTTTGCGGACCTCTTGAGAAATAACACGGAAGATACTAGTGAAGTGCTTTGTGTGGAGTGAGCATATGTGTGTGTCTAATGCATACCCACTTCACTTTGCGGATTGATAGCAGGACTGTGACCAATTTTCAAATTGCACACTACTTCGGCGGGCCACGTTATGCATGATGTGTATCTGAGAAGACATGTCGTGTACTAGTGTGAGTATATGTTAAATGTTCGTGTAAGTGTAGAGTAGGGAATGGGTGAGGATGATGACGAAGGTGAGGAAGGGAGAAGGGGAATAGCACCAAGGGGGCCGACAAGCTTAACGTCCCCATCCGACGGACGAATCACTATCAATACTGACATATCCCTTCCCTTCAAATGCACTAGGGAGAGATTTTGGATTTCAACCAGGCATATTGGTGCACAATTTAGTGATTTGAAAAGCTATTTCAATTCCATTATTTAGTAGTTTTCTATTCTCTCCAATCTAACATGCCTTTAGAATTGAAGCAGTATTCATTGATATTTTGACGATGAATGAATCTTCTTTAGTAGTTTATCGCAAAGCATTTTGTAAATACAATAATAACACATGTCTGGTATTGTTAATCAACATATTAATCCTTATTAATTCTTATTAATTTACATAGTTTTCAATGTTTCCATTCATTTAAGGAAACCCTAGTTCAGTAGGGGCGTTAGTTTTAGACAAACAAAGAAGAAATTCCAATATTTTCCGAAAATTGGAAAAACACACATTGTTCACATTAAAATGTGAAATAATTTCTATCCAACAGTCGCTAGTTGACATTCTTCCTAGCTTCCATTTTTCCAAAATGTTTGGTGTTATACTCATAATCAGTATCGTCTATAATAGCGGAAGGAGCTACTTCGCGAATGAAATCTTGAATCTTTTGTATATCCATCCACTGGGATATTTCTATTTTAAGTGCTGTACAACTGAAGTCTTGTAAAGTTTCAAGAGGCACAATCTATTTATTTAATTATTCTTCTGCAGTTTGATGAAATGAATGGACATAATGTTCAAATGTTGCAAACTCTGATGACAAATTCTCCTTTTCCAACTTTCCAAAAATTGATCTGATAGCTCATGTTATAAAGCAATCTTCACCATTGGAAACTAAATTTGCTTTTCAATAATTTAAAAAAGAAATGACCTCGAAAACTATAATTGGTTGACCATCTACTCTTTGAACTTCCGAGTGGAAAGTTGACGCTTGAGCCTGAAGAAAGTACAGCCATATTTCTATAAAGGATTTTAAAAAATTATAAATTCACATTTATTTTGATATTAAAACGTGATTTCAGAGAAACAAACAGAGTTAGAAGACGTTCGACCCCTGGGAGAAAGGCAAGCCATCTTGTTTTGCTGTGCTAAAATTTGTGCGTACAAATTCACAAAATTATTTAAGGATTTCAACCCTAACACTATACATGTGGAAATAAAAATATCTTTTAAAAACAATGCTTTCAATAACAACAGAAAGGACATCAGCAGCCATCTGAGCATAGCACCCAACCCCAAGTAAATTATATCCTAAATTTCTTTCAAGTTTTGTTGATTCGTTATTGTCTTCTTACTCCCCTAAAATTTCAGTTCGAATTATCTCCACAAAGAACGATTGTTTTTTGTTTTAAGTTAGCATTTTCCAAACAGCCACGAAAAAATGTCGCAATAGTTTCTGAAATTTCTCCAGGTAAAAATTTAAGATCCAGCCTTTTTAATTTGAATCCCCTCAGCAGGATTACAGTACCTGACAAGCAATAGAAATATGTATACTTCCTTATCAATCGATGCACCCGTATTATTAAAATAAAATGTCTTTCTGTAAATTAGATTATAGTTTAGAAATGTCAAATGGGATTCAAACATTTAATAAAATAGCCTCGGCTTTATTACAGACACATGTAATTGATGGTTCAACAGTACCGTGGATATGTTTAGACAGTCCATGGATATGTAAGATTGGTTTTGCTGGAGAGTAGGATAAGCGAACTCTCCTTCAACACCTGCTAATTTCATACCTTTGTCATCAAAAATTCCACTTTTCAAAAAAGTGTTAATGGAGTGCTAGATCTATTTTTGCGGACTATTTTTTTATATTTTTCCCTATTTATATGTTGTGTTCTATCCGATCGCCCCCCCATGGTTTGTACCGAAAGTCACTTATTGCATCGAACATCTGAATCAGAATTTTTTTATATAAAGTTTGGTTATTCCTTCTGCAGGTCACTACTGAAAACGCACTTTCTATTCGGCGGTGATATATTTCATGTTATTAGTACTCACAGTAGTAAAACAAATACACTGTATTTTTTCACAAGTTCAGAACAATAGAAAATCTTCTAGCAAAACTAAAAACTGCAATGGATTCATTTCGACATCGACGGAACCTTATGCGTTTGCAGTTTTCTATATTGTTGGTGGTATTCCATTTGCAGTTTCCAATATTGTTGGTATTATTCTTATAAAAGTATAAAACAGTACAAGTTAGTGGTTGGTTAGTTGGTTGGCATCGCCTTATCATAGCGCAGATCAACGATAGCCGGTTACATCAATCGCGTACTTCTCCTAGCCTCATCTCACACTGTTGCAGGTGTATTACACGTATGTACCAATAAAATAAAAATCCCGCAGCTTTCAGTATTTGTCAGTAATAATTAAAGTCTTCATCAAACTGATACAAAGGAGTACATAAAACATTTTTGTGGATGTCCTATGCCGATAAGTTATTGCTATAAAAGAGGACCTTCTTTAGAGTCCCGTTTCACCTTCAAAATAATCCGGGACAGAGACTAAAAAAATAGACTGTCTCAGCTAATAAGGAATGTCTTATGTTCGTAGGTTAACAATCCTTAAAATTCTTATGGTAATCAGTATATCGTCACTTTTCCGTTATGAACTCTACCCGCTGATATGTAATTCATGGAAAGGGCTGCAGATAGAGATAGAAACTGGCATAGGCGTGGGATTTCCAACATGTCAACAAAACAGCGGGCTCAGTAGTTGACATGCGTGATCCGGTGTGATTGCTTGTAATTACTGTACAAATTAGGTAGCTTTGTGCACGTACACGCACTTGAATCCCGGACTTAACATTTAGTTTTACAACGGAGGAGTGTGTGATATTGATCTGTTCAACATTTGTAATATAATACAGGAAACTTACTATTCAAATACTTTCAGTAACTATGAACTGTTCCATGGATCGAATCTGCGCTCTTATGAAGCTTCATTCATTCATTTAGTGTTCTACCCAAGGACAGGTCTTTCACTGCAAACCCAGCTTTCTCCAGTCTTTCCTAGTTAAAAATACGAAGTATCACAATAAAATACACAGACCTACAAATTAATATAGTACATAAAACGAAATCAGAGTGCCGAAAGGAACACTAGTGTCTCAGGTAGCTGTGAGATACCTGTGCGTTTCTTACTTAGTAGTGGTACACTCTGCCAGAAGGCACAAAATGTAATGTAAATTGAAAAGGAAAAACCTCTGCTTAAGTAAACGTTAATGAAAAGGATAATATGAGCGATGTGCAAAGATGCTGAACGGAATTTGAAACACAACTGCCATAACGACCAAAAGTAGCCTATTGATAAAAAAGTTTAAAATGTGAACAAGGGAAGATTGAGAAAATAAACTCTCACAACCCTTGAAAATATCTGTAAGGTAAACGTACTCGCGAAATCGATGTTTGCATATCCAATAGGCTATTCATCGCATTTTGCTCTGTGAGAAATTGAAATCATAATTAAATTCCGGGGCCATTCCATGCAGTGAGTGACTGCGATTCAGGTAGGCGACTTTAATTTTATGGCGGTTGATGCAGATATATGTCAAGGAAGGGCAGTTTTCGCTTGTTCAGTTTTTTAATGAGATGAAACTACTTTGAAACCCAATGGTACTGCTAATCGATATAACTCTCTATAAAAGGCCAGCGAAAATCTACTTTTAACTGTAGAAATAGTAGTTAATCTACCAAGATAATAATAAGATTAATTATCTTTGAAGTGACTATGGCAAGTGTAGCTCATTGAACAATGTTTCAAGAAGTCTTAACCCTGCAATGTTAATGTTAACTTTAGGCATAATGATCAGTCATCACATAATCACAATGATTTTATATATTTTCTGGATATATATATTTTTTCCCGGGAGTGGATAGAATGAAAAGAAAGTGTAGAATATATTCTATATCTTCTAACTTATGATCGAAATCTGTTAAATCGTGGGGACTCTAAAACACATATACAAAGAACTTTCTCTCACTTATTTCTTCATATTTCGGAAGTTGGGTTTGTAATTATTTCTTAACGCATATTTGCTTTGTACTGTCAACTTTCAAGAACTTTTCTAATCTCTTAATTGTGGTGTAATTTTAAATATTATATATTGATTTATTATGCACAGAAGAACCTCATTAATTCGGACCAATTGGGTGAATATCTAGTCTGAAGTAGTGAAAGTTCAAAATATACAGAATTTACTGGAACAGGACTTTTCGACAATTGTGAATGTAATGGTGTTGTATTGTTATTTAATTAATAATTTATCGTTAAATCATTATAGTTTTCCAATTATAATGAACAGAAATAATTAATTAAAATATAATTAGTTTCATTTTCTATAGTAGAAGTTAATTTTGCTGCATAGGAAATACATAGGCCTACTGTAACTATCTTTTACATACGCAACATAAAATATTAATTTAATAAAGAACAAATTTGAATTCATTTGTGCAAGTCAATTAACTGCACTAGAAGTACTAACATTAGAATTTTCAGACAGTGATTTCAAGAAAAAAAGATGTTTGCGTCTCTTTGGAGTTCTGTTCTATATGTACATTCATGAAAAGAAAAACTGATCGGCTGAGAAAATTCTTCATAGCAGCCATGTTGTATAACTGTAGGAATATTTCGCATCATACTATCTCTATGATTCCAGTTACTATTTTCCGTCCCATGCATTTGAATGAACAAATCCTATTCTGCCGTTATCTGTCTCTAATTTATATATTGATATTACTCACGAAACTTCCATAATACGAATTTAATACCAAATAAGTCTTCAGGTGTCCGCATTGTTCACCGCAATATCTGTGGAAAGCACACTGACAAACTCTTACTTCTGAAGAGTGTGGTATAGTCTCTAGCTCAATGGTAAAATACTTTACTACCCACTAAAAAACAAATATCTTTATTCTAAGAAACAAAAGTTACCGTGTTCGGTTCCCTACTATTCCTTCATTTTTTTTAAGTTTTGTATTTTCACAGCGATATTACCTATTGCTGTAGTAAAATTTTACTCAAGACCAATGCTACAGACCAATGACATGTGGACTGAAATGATAATGTAATCAAATAAAGACGATAAATTACTTTGATGTGACAATGTCAATTTTTACTTTAATAGCTTCGAGAGGGCTCTCCTTAACGAATGATTCTGTCCATACCTCGTGATGTTTTTTCTATGATACGCGTTTTAGACGTTAGAACCCCATGGGAAACAAAAATATTAATGAATTACATTTTGTTGTTTTCGTTTATAAAGTTACAATAATTATTTAAAAAATCCAGTAATTAAATATACGCAAACCTTTTACACACATTTCATTCTCATTTATTTTACTTAATATTCCATTGTTAACGTTTTAATAATATTAATAAGTTATATATATATATATATATATATATATATATATATATATATATATAATTTGAATTGGTAATGGAAATTACGGGAAAACGGCTGAACGGATTTTAATAAATGACCGCTCATTCTGAAGCTTGGAACCCAAAGTTTTTCAGAAAATAGTAGTTTTTAGTGAAATGTAAATTTTTCAACATAATTTTCCTATTTTCTAACATCCATCTGTCGTCACTAACTAATTCCATTTCAGAATAAAACAAAACACACACTACAGTAAACAATATTACACGAAGGCCATGATCTGCAAGAATACTGACATATTCAGAGCTCAATTTAAATTGGTTATTAAAAATTTCAAGGCTGTAAAATTAATTTACATGTCTGATTCTGTGGTGTGTAATTTTCTGAGTATAGCTGTGTATTGGATATTAAAATCTACATAACTTGAGTTGGTTTGATGACATTATTACCATTAGAAATGAAATATTATAGTTAATGCCATGCTGTGACTATTTTTCATTAATTACACTATTAATGTTATATTGATATGAAAGTGAAACATTTTGGGGTTATATAAGTAGATGTAGAGAATATCTTAAATTAGATCTTTATTTATATAATTTACTGAGTGGCGACTATATAATATATGTTATTGAAAACTATAAAACTTACGTAAGATAATAATATTTTTATTAAAAATCTAATATTTTTGTAGTTTTTAATCAAGTGGGGTTGGGTCTTTTTCATATATTTAATGGCGGTGTGGTGGTGCGTGATTCTCTTCAGTATTGGCTCGAGAGAGCGCAAAAATTACAGTTCCTAAGGAAAGACCAAAAGGTATTACTTACTGATAAAATATGAGGCCTACAAGATTTTGTAATCTCCCGAGCATTTCAGCAAGTTCTCTTAGCAGGAAAAAATGATTTTACCCTCTACATTTCAAGGTAGGTTACGAAACATGCAGCAGCTATACCAAGATGCTATGTCTATTGTTCGAAAGCTTAGCAAACCTGACTTTTTTTTAACTTTCACCTACGATCCGCAATGATCTGAAATAGCTACTGCTTTACTCCCACATTAAAAATCTACTGATCGTCCTGACATTGCTATTTGCGTTTTCGCGTTCAAACTAAAAAACTGAAGGTGAATAGATCCAAGAAAAAGTATTTGGCATATAAAAACCATTCAGAGGGAGTATGTTTCATTATTATGGTAGCAAATAACTTTCAGAATGTCTGATATTCTTCGTTGAAAATAATTCTGAAAAATGTTTATTTGAACGTCTAATGAGCTTAGTTTGCAGCATTTGCTGCACAAGCCACTAGTATATATATATATATATATATATATATATATATATATATATATGAACTGGTAATGGAAATTACGGGAAAGCGGCTGACCGAAATATAATGAATGACCACTCATCTTCACGCCTGGCATCCAAAGTTTTTCAGAAAAATAGTAGTTTTCAGTGAAATGTCAATTTTCCTACATAAATTTCCTATTTTCCAAAATCCATTATGCTCATTTCTTGTATAATGAAGAACTGAAGTGAATTATTATCAATTAAAACTATGCTACATTTATTACAATTTTGCGCGGCCCAACATAAATGATTATTTATGCTAGCCTTCCATGCCATCAGCTGTAATATTTTTCATTAAACTTTTAGACAAATAACATACATCGAATTCATGTTCTATTTCCAGAAACTGAGATTTTAACAGATACCTACCCTACACCTTTATGTCTATAAGAAGGGAAGAGTTTTATTCTACACGTTTCCTGTTTTGTTAGCCTGTTCATTATGTTATTGCAAGCAGCCTTCTCCAAATCTACTTTGAACATGTTTTAAATCAATTAATTTGTGAGAATTTAAATCAATTACTGTGTAAACTAAATATTTCGCTGAAAATCCTCGGCAGTCATACTGACCATCTCCTGCCAACCATATTGGTTTACCGCAAACTTTTAAAGATTCAAAAATTGTTCTTCTTTCTTGATCCCAAAATTTTCCTACGACTTGGTGCTGGCATGATTCGAATGATTTTGTCGAATCTAAACCTACACTTTGAAAACATTACCGAAAGCAGAGATTTACAGAAGGACCTAAATTGTTGAAGGAGTAGCCTATGCCTGACAACAATAAAGAACCTCCTATAAAAGGGGTTCCCTCCGGTTTCTTCCCTGATAATTTTGAGAACCATGTGAACGTATTAGCACAGTAGCACAATGTTTTAACATATAGCATTGTCTCTGTAATGTAATCAGAAATGATATTGACTTCATTTCTACATAAAAACGCATACCTTGTAAAATAAAACGGAGATGCCCAAGCAACTATCACTTGCTTGAGTCTCAGAATCCGAAGTATCTGGTTCGTAAAAACTTCCTTCCAATATATCCTGGTCTATTTCATCATTCATGATTTCGTTAGCATTTTCTCCATCTAACATTATATATTTCCTAATAATTTGAGTTCCTAGCTCACATTGTACTTCTGCATTCGTAGTATTTTCATCTCCTTGAACATTAATTTCTCTTCCAGCATAGTTGCCATTACTACCTTCGTCGTCACTGTTATTGTGAGGACACAATTCAATTTTTTTTTTCGAATTCTAGCCTCATAATGTTCAGTTCTTTGTCGTTTGCTGTAGGATGAAGACAGCAAAAGTGTCAATTACGTTACTGGAACTTGGTGTCTGACTAGGTTTTTCATTTGTCCTTACAGTAGGAACGAATCTTGGTTTTAACTAAGGTCCTTTGAGCTCTTCATACGGCATAAGTAGAATTTTTAAAATGTCTGATTTTTCAAAATCTGTATCTATAAAATGCGAGGAACATAAACGAGCTCCAGGACCAGGCAAAAAAAATATCTTTTACAGTTCCTATAGTTTTGGGGGGATTTGTCACTATTTGGAAACGGATGGAAACTATTTACCCTTAATTTCACTTCTTACGTTGCAGCAATATGCACTACACAGAGGAATTTTTTCACAGTTATATATTTCTAAAATAGGCTACTGAACTGTCTGTCACCACTACGAGTTAAAAAGCACTATGATAATACTACTGTAAAGTGAGCCTCAAACTTTTGAACTCGAAATAATTATATAACGACGAATTCTACGACACTACTATGCGTGCATGCATTGACTGTAACTTAAATCCAACTGCCGCATATTGTCGTGAGCCGCGTGGCTGAATCGTCTGACGTCACAGGCAGGTAAGTTATCCTTTTTTCTGGCGAAACGGGCCTGAGATGAAGAAAGATAAATATACCACTGCAATAAACAAAGCTTTCTCTTCATTTAGGAAGCAACATGATTTGTGAGTTTCGTTCTCCATTAAGTATTTTTCCATATTTTCTATGGTCATCGATTACCTTCTGTCTGTGATAATGCTCTTATAAATGGCAAACTTCCTCTCGAATTCACACGAAGTAAGTAACACGTATTTTAGATGAGGAATGATATTCGGAACATTATTGTCACGGAGCTGAACACACTCACCTTTAAATATTTGCATATAGTGGAAAAAGTTGTGTATTCTGAGTTCTTTTCAGTAGCGGCTCTTCGTAAAGAAAATTGGTGAAGTGCTGTTCACATACACAAATGCACGAAAAGGTTTGCTTATATATTGAGTAGGCCTACTATTCGTAAACTACGTAGAATTTTACTAGTTCTAGAACACATGCAAACAGGAAAATTTCAGGACTCACCCAATTCCTTGTATACAAATTCAATCCTCCTATATTTTAAAGCAGCAAACCTGTCAATGATGTCTTCATAAAATATCTCAGTTTAACTGAGGTTGGACAGTATATCTCTATGCAAAGTTATGGTTCTAATCAATAGAACTATAAATTGTCTTTCACTTTATTCTCATCTCACTCACTGTAGTGGCACTATGACGCATTTCACTGACACTTTAGCACGCATTTCACTGACACTCTGTAACACATTTCACTGACACTATAGAACACATTTCATTGACGCTATGAATTATCACTGATCGGAACTATTCACTGCACTGTAAAGCCATAATTTCACTGACTCACCACGCTTCACTGATACAACAGCTCAAATAAG
Organism: Periplaneta americana; assembly: GCF_040183065.1. NCBI lineage: Eukaryota > Metazoa > Arthropoda > Insecta > Blattodea > Blattidae > Periplaneta > Periplaneta americana. The sequence continues at coordinate 104,439,384 of NC_091124.1, forward strand.
AGAAATACTTACACCCTTATGCATACTTATAAACAGAACTACATTTAAACTAAACATTTGTAGTCTAAGATCCTATTACACGCTATTTTTAAATAATTTACAATTCAAACCAAGGGAGTAACTCGTTAGGTTAAATAAATACATGTCACCTAAAAAATTAAATGTTAAATGTCACCTTAATTTTATTTTACACTTTATACACAACTTTTTAAGTTATTCTTGAATCTCCTTAAGGAAGGACAGCCCTCAAAGGCCGCTGCAGGTAGGTCATTCCAATCATTTATAGTTATATTTAAAAATGAGAATTTACCGACATCCGTTTTCTCTTTCCTACATTTGATTTTAAAATCATGATCGTTCCTACCATAGTACGTTGGCTTTTCTAACCCAGCCGTTATGTCTACCCATGCTTTCTGACCTAGATGTGCTCTATACAATGATGTTATTCTAGTTTTCATACGTCTGTTTTCCAAAGTTTCCCATTTAAGTTCTTTTATCGTATCGTTTCCATCTTCTCTTTTACCTTTAACAAATTTAGCTGCCCTATACTGGATTCTTTCTAAGGAATTTATCTGATATATTCTATAGGGATTCCAACATGTAGTTCCGTATTCCATTAACGGTCGCACTAACGTTAGATATGCTATTTTCCTCGATTTGGGGCTAGCCTTTCTCAAGATTCTCATAATAAAGTGAAGTGCCCTCCATGCTTTACCAGTAACAATATCAACATGCTCTCCCGAAGAAAGTTTGGAGTCTAAATTCACTCCTAGGTATTTACAACATTGTACTTGCGGAATTACAACACCACTGAATTCGTAATTAAGACTAGTCTCCTCTCGGGTTTTACAAAATGTTATAGATTTACTTTTAGAACCATTTATTTTCATCCTATGCATTAACGCCCAGTTATAAATTTTATTTAAGTCTGTTTGAATAGCATCTACATCTGAATTATTTCTAATCTTTCTATAGATAATGCAGTCATCTGCAAATAGCCTCACATTTGATGTAATATTCTGGCATAGGTCATTTACGTATATTATAAAGAGTAATGGACCCAGAACGCTGCCCTGTGGCACCCCTGAACTTACATTTCCAATTTCCGATATTTCATGACCTACTCTAACTCTCTGGGTTCTACCTTTTAAGAATTCTTGGATCCATAGCACCACTCTTTTATCTATTCCTAGCCTACTTAACTTATCTATTAATATGTCATGTGGCACCAAATCAAATGCTTTCGAGAAATCAATCACAACTGCATCGATTCTTCCGCCTCTATCTACCTCTTCAGCTAGATCCTGAACCAGCGACGTAATTTGACTATCACATGAGAAGCCTTCCCTAAAACCATGCTGGCGGTTGTAAAACCAGTCTTTCGCATTTAGAACATGACGAATATAATCCGATATCAAATGCTCCATGACTTTACATACGACAGATGTAAGGCTAATCGGTCTGTAGTTTCCGACATCTAATTTATTTCCACCTTTATGTATGGGTACCACTATAGCTGATTTTCAGTCACATGGAATAGCTGCACTGTTTATGGAAACATGAAATATACGCATTAAGTATGGAATTATGGCCTCGGAACCTAATTTAAGAATCTCTGTAGCAATACTATCTGGTCCTCTAGACTTCCGACTTTTTAATTTCGTTAGTCTCTCTTTAACCCCTTTGGAATTTATTTTGAAAGTCGAATTTGATTCAAATTCACGGTCTGTGACACAACCACTCCTATCAGCGGGATTATTATTATTATTATTATTATTATTATTATTATTATTATTATTATTATTATTATTATTATTATTATTATTGAAAACCGAAATGAAATAGGAATTTAATAAGTCGGCCTTTTCTTTCTCTCAGTTATACTTTCTCCGTTTTGATTTCGTAAAAGCACTACTCCTTCATTTTTTCCTTTTCTCCTGCGTACATAATTATAAAACTATCTCCAATTGTTACTTTCATCTTCTTTTAGAATGGTTTTTAGAAAATTTTCCTGAGCTATCCTTTTTTCACACTCAAGTTTCTTAATTAATTAGACATATTTTTCCCAATGCTCATGGCATTCGTTTACGTTTACTAAATGCGCGCCTTGTCTTTTTCTTTAAGTAGCGAATATAATTAGTGTAATATTCAGGGTCCGGATTTTTCTTAATTATTTTACTAATGCCTCGAAAATTATACTCTTAAATTTTATGCCATACATTTTCCATATTTCCTTCAGTCCTTAGAAAGTCATCATGCTTTTGTCGTAGAAACGTTTGTAATTCATGGACATCGGTTTTGTTGAAGTTCCAGACGAACACTGGACTTGACCTGGGATTTACTGTGTTTTCCTAGAAGATTTCTAATAATACGCTATTGTGATCACTTATTTTATGAAGACTTTCAGAGTTGACGAAGAGAGAGACAGGTCTTAGTAGGTAAACATCTAAGAGGGCATTGTCACGCGTCGGACCATTTACTACCTGCGTGAAATCTTTACGCCAGATCAATTCATTACCAAGGGTCTGTGTATCTGAATTTGTACCTGAAATCCCGTTCCAGTTAATTTTCGGGAGGTTTAGATCCCCAGCAATTACTACGTTTCGGTCTTCTGATACTGTATTAAGATATTCATTTAGTTTGTGCAAAGTTAAATTGTTAATTCACTGGGTGGTCTGTAACATGCTATTACATCTAAGGTTTCCCGCCCATTTCTTATCTGAACATTTAATATTTCAACTTCCTCATGTATCCACAGAAGATTGCTACTTATTTCTATCTTAGTGCAAACGAAAACTCCCCCTCCCTTTTCACTTCTATCCTTTCTGAAGACTATAATCCGACCCAAAAATTTCCGAGTCATTTATGTCTTCCCTAAGCCATGATTCCGTCCCAATTATTACATCCGGATTATAAACATCGACCAAGTTCCAAAACGGAATAAGTTTATTTCTAATACTTCGGCAATTTACCTGCAGTAGTCTTAATAGGCCTGTCCTTACTTGAACATTCGGAACCCCCGTGGCACCTGGTCGTCACTGCTGATCTCCGCAGTCCGCTGATAGGTCTTCGACCGCACCGCCCGCTGTTAGTCCCTCGACCCCTCCGACCGCTGGTAGACTCTCACCCCCGCCAACCGCTGATAGTCCTTCGGTCCCGCTGCCCGCTGATGGGTCCACGATCCCGCCGCTCCATGTTGTAGTGACTACCCGCGCGAAGAGGGAGTCCATGTCTGCAGCCCCCCTCCGATTTAGGTGGATTCCGTCTCTTCCGAAACATCTGTCGTCTATCCAGGAATTTGGATCGACGAAACGCGCACCAAGACACTCCGCTACCCACTCGAAAGCTTTATTCACACGACCCACTTTTCTCCAGTTCACGTCCCTCCGTCTGACGATCCCACTGATGACGATCCCAGCTTCCGGATATTTCTTCTTCGTTTCCATCACCAAGTCATATACATCTGCCATGATATAATCAACACCTCTTCGCAAATAGTTTGTTCCTACGTGAAGGACGATGTTTTTCGGGTCACCTCGTTCCTGATTCTTGATCACGCTTTTCATCTCTTTCACTCTAATCCCAGGGTAAAACATTGTCGCCAGCTCCGGTTGTAGATTTTCTACGTGTCGAATGATGGAGTCTCCGATGATAACACTTGCCGCACCATGCTTTTTATTCTCCCTCTCTTCGCCATTTTCCTTTTCCCGTCGCAACAACTTATTTTCTTCCTCCTACATGCTGTAAAATTTGACAGCCCTTCAACAATAGGCCCCGGCCTTGGAGACCAACTTCAACCCTTCTCTACCATCAGATCTGCAAACTGGTTACTCCACCTGTAAGTCTGACAGTTCTCCGTAACTGAAAGACTCAGAAACGCACTTCACTCATACAATCTTTCTTTAATGCGTGACGTCACGTTACCATGGAAACCTAGTGCTGTGTGAGAATGGGAGCCCAAATATTTTCACCTCTACAGTATTATAGTTTTCAATACACATCGCTCGGCGCTTATAACAATTGACATTATTCTATTCAGAGGAAGGTTACAGGTACTATTAAATAAATTTTATACAATCACACAAAGTTATACAATTTTATACAATTAAACACTATTCATAACGACTGAAAATAAAACTTTTTTTTATTTTAGAAATACGAAACCAGTAATAACTAGAATTAATTATTAGTATGAGATAAAATTGTGTTTTACACGTAAATAGGTGAAATGGTACTTCACCTACTCACCTGAATAACCGCCCCTGGTTCTTATTCAATACATCATTACATTTTACTGAAACACATTCACCGATTTGGCACAACACTCAGTTTATTAGTTGTATCGATATAGATTCGTGTAGGTCAAGTTTAGAACTTTCCAGCTTGTTAATGGTCTTTAAAATTCAACTGAAGTGGCTTGTAATGTATACTATCGATGAAGCTACTTTCCAATCTTGAAAGGCACTCATAGACTCACGCACAGATGATGCACTTTCAGGAGAAAATGTTTCCACCACCGACTTCACTGCCTCGAAATGTTTCTTGAAGAATTTCACAGCTTCTATTCACGTTCCCCATCTATGAGGGGCACTAAAGTGAAAACGGGCACCATGCGTATATCTCGCGGTAAGCGTATATCTCGCGTAGTTGGTAACACTGGAATTTGTTGCTGAAGTGACATCTGGTGGCAAATTTGCGAAAGCATAGTTACAACCTCTGCTTACACACTAGTCGTTCCTTTATTGTGCTGGAAGTGAGGATAGAGATACGTCTGTTCGTCCAACATCACTAATGGATGTAGGTAAAGAAGAACAGTAAGGTGTAGTTCGATTTTTTGACTGCTGAAGGGGTAGGTGGACGAGAAATCCATCGACGCATGTTTACTGTTCACGGCGAACACAACATGTCATGTTTCTGAAATGGCACAAAATATCCCACGACGTCCACGCCTGTGGAGTAACGGTTAGCACGTCTAACCGTGAAACCAGGTGGCCCGGGTTCGATTCCCGGCCGGGACAAGTTAACTGGTTCAGGTTTTTTCCAGGGTTTTCCCTCAACCCAATATGAGCAAATGCTGGGTAACTTACGATGTTGGACCCCGGACTCATTTCACCGGCATTATCGCCTTCATCTCATTCAGACGCTAAATGACCAAAGCTGTTGATAAAGCGTCGTAAAATAACCTACTAAAATAAAATAAAAAATATTCTAAGAGGGACGCGTGTCGCTGCAAAACGACGCTCGCCCCGGACAGGCTCATTTTGCCAACACTCCTATTGTTATTGCTCGGTTTGATGATCTTATATCGGGAAATCGACGGATCACTGCAGAAGAATTTCGCTGTTTGATGGGAATAAGTCACAGTTCCGTACACGTTATTGCGACGAAGCACCTGCATTACTGAAAAATATACTCGCAATGGGTTCCACATCAGTTTACGGAGGAACAAAACAGGAACAGAATGGCTGCTTCACTGGGTCATTTGCAATCAAACCACAAGGAAGAGCATCCATTTCTGTCCCGTATTGTCAATGGGACGAATTGTGATGTCACTATTTTGAACCGGAGAGCAAACGGCAGAGCAAACAATGGAAACACATGGATTATTCCGGACCGAAAAAGTCCAGAGCAATACACACTAGTTCTGGTAAAGACATGTTGACATTTTTCTTCGATTCTAGAGGTCCTCTGCTTTTTGAATATCTCGAGCATGGGGCCACAGTCAATGCACAGTTTTATGAAGAAACTTTACAGAAACTGAGACACGCCATGAAGTCAAAAGGTGATCGATCGGAGTTATCCTTCTTCATGACAATGGCTGCCCACATACTGCCAACTCCGTGAGGATTAAGATTCAAAAATTTGATTGGGAAACGTTTCAACAACCCCTTACAGCCCAGATTTTTCTCCATGCGATTTTCAAATTTTTGGAGAGTTGAAGAAAGACATTCGTGAACTTCGTTTTGCATCGGACGAAGACGTGTGTGATTGGGTAAAGAACTGGTTCGGTAGACAGCCCATATGCTTTTTCAAGAATGGATTGATCGTCTTGTCTCTTAGTGGGATAAAAAATATAGTTTATTTAACGACGCTCTTAACTGCAGAGGTTATATCAGCGTCGCGGATGTGCCGGAATTTTGTCCCGCAGGAGTTCTTTTACATGCCAGGTAATCTACTGACATGAGCCTGTAGCATTTAAACACACTTATATGCCATCGACTGCACCGGGATCGAACCCACAACCACGATCACAAAAGACCAGTGCTATACCGACCAAACGCGTAAAGAGAACTATATTTGAGTAAAACATAGACAGGACACTTGCAGTTTTTAGCATAAAGAATTTAGTATCTGAGAAGAGCATCAGACTTTTTCTTCGTCAATCCCTAACTCCATAAATCCGTTTTTGACGAATAGAGAAACTGTAGCATGATTTCTCTGTTTCAGTGGTTTGCTGTAAATTAAATAAAACTTGGACGAAGTTCTCTGGATTCAATTTACCTGCGATGAGAATTGCGTTAAAACATCGGTTGTCTCTTCAACGTCAACCCATACGTAGGAATCACCATGTTCAGCTCTAATCGTTTCCATTCTGTCAGTGTAGCAGAAGTTCAAATATTTTTTCCGGGGTGTTGATTCAGCCAGGATATTAAAGTCGCAGTATATTTGCGTAGGAATGCTTGAAACTTTGGCACTCCAATTTTATACCATGGTATGTTTGCAGCAATCATTGCCATGCACAAATCCTTATTAAATTAAATGTTAGAAGACGTAGAATGTTCTGTCACCACTTGTGTAAGAAGAACTTGTTTTTTCGACGGAGCACTTTTTTTTTCTCTCATGAAGTTCAGTTTTTAAATGATGTTCTAATTGTGATTTCATGGAGCACCAAATGCCTTTGTCATACACTTCGCACAGCACGATTTTACATTTTCAGTAAAAGTATCGTCAATTGAAATCCAATCTTCTAACTTGGATGCTAACTTGGAAGCGACTGACGCCTAAGCAATAGACATGATAGCTTTATCACCTGATGTAGAATAACCTTGTTTAGATAACTTAAAGGACTACGGTTTCTTTCAGAGCAAGTGATTGTGGGTGTTTGTGAAAAACCACAGGGTAATTTTCACTCTGTCCTTCATCGCGGTAGCAGTAAAATAAGTCAATGAACCCCCCTTCGAATTGGTATTTGATCTTATTTTACAGTTATTTCTTAAAGAATATAAGAGCTCTTAGCATGGCAAAGTAATGTCCATTATTTGACAGAATACATTATTATTACCAATTATTAAATTACTTATGTGCTTTAGAGACGAAGACACAAGCTTTGTTAACAATTTTCAAACGTATAACATGAATTAACTGGAGGAAAAATTCGTAAAAAAATTATATTCGTTCAAATTACACAAGATCTTCAAAATATGTAAAATATAAAATCTGTGCCTAAGTATTTAGTACGCACCAAAATATATAAAAATATATACAGGGTGATTCAGACCACCTGTAACAGAATTTATTTCGGAAAATAGTGCATTAAAATTTTCGAGACAAAAATATTTATAATTAAACCACATGTGAACTTTCACTTGAGCTTCATTTCATCAATCAGCCCTAACAGGAAGTAGGGTCAGTGGAGTAATAATTTAAATTTTCAAATGGGAGTCGTGATCAAATAGGATATCATTTGATAGGGCCCTATAAAAAAAAACTTTAATAGGAAACGTATTTATGAATTCATACTCTATCAATGAAAAAACGTGCGAAAAGGAAATGGGTGATTCGGACCGAACGTAACTTTATTTATTTCGGAAACAAGTGCATTAATATTTTGGAGATAAAAATATTTATAACTAAGGCACATGTGAACTTTCACTTGAGATTGATTTCATCAATGAGCCTTAATATGACGTAGGATCAGTGGCGTATTACTTTCAAATTTAAAATGGGAATCGGGTCAAATAGGGTACCATTTCATAATGCTTTTCGAAACAAACAACTTTAATAGGAAACGTTTTTATTAATTCCTACTCTTTCAATGAGAAAACGTACGAGAAAACAATAGCAATAATATTGAGAAATATTACAGAAAGACAATATAAAGAAGATAAGACCATTTAATGTTGACATAATACCCACTCACAATTACCTGGCTGAGTGTAGACCTGGTGGCCAGCAGCAACGTCGAGGTGAATACAAGTAAATTATCCCTTCCCCTTTGTTTGCCCAGCAGCGTTTCCTTTAGGCACCGCAATAGATTACCCACAGTACGTACAGCCAGCTCTACATGTACAATGCACTTAGCCAGGTAATAAGCTCATATGAAATTGCCCAACAATGTAGGCCTAAATTAAGAAGAAAGTGTTTTGTTTTCTCTGTACCTACGTATGTACATTTTTCAAGTTTTGCAATTATTTTGTGACTAATAAAATAAGTACCTAAAACTTAAGAGTGATTATAAATACCTCCTACGTGCTACAAACAGTAATGGTTTACATAAATCAAGGTGGTTTTGATATGTTGATGATATTGGGCGAATCTCGTAGAAACTTCCGGGGTGCCGAGCTCTGTACCCGCAAAGTGCTCGTCAATCTTGCAATGCTTTCATGCGTCTTTCTGCCCGTGTATAAGCAACAGGACAGCTGCAGCCTAACCATAATCAAAATGCTATAGATATAACAGACGACCTGTGCAAGACGAGAGATCAGCTGATGTCACTGCTGCCGTTCTTGTCAATCCTCACGACTCGACCAGGAGAATTGCTAGGGAATTTGAAATTAGTCAGTCAACGGTGTGGAGGGTTCTGAATGGCAGTAAATAGCATTCTTACCAAATGGATATGCACCAGCAGCTTGAAGAAGAAGATTTTCAGAGTCCTGTGGTTTTCTGCAATTGATTGTAAGGTAAAAACCGTCGACTTCATCGCAGTAGTCTTTGCACAGATGAAGCGACATTCAAGAGCAATGGCGATGTCAATATTCATAATACTCACTACTGGTCTCAAGTCAGTCCTCTCTGGCTGAGAGAAATGGACAACATAGGTGGAGTGTGAATGTCTGGTGTGGCATCGTCGGACACCGAATAATTGGACCTTATTTCTGTGAAGGTGCTCTGAATAGTGTCATGTATGCTGACTTCCTGAAGAACATTCTCAATCAGCCTTTGGAGGATGTACCACTGGCAACACGAGCAGTAATGTGGCTTCAGCAAGATGGTTGCCTAACTCATTTCTCTTTGGTGGCACGTGATACAACCAATCCGCTCTTCCCTGGGCGATGGAGTGGGAGATGCGGTTCTGTGGCATGGCCAGCACTGTCTCTTGACTAGAACCCATTGGATTTATATTTTTGGGGACGGTTAAAAACATCGTCTATCAACATTGTTCAACAACAAGAGATGACATAAAACAGTCAACCCGGGAGATCTGCCAGTCACTTGACCAAGCCGAAGTGTTAGAAGTCACTGACAATGTTAGAAGAAGAGTACGGGTGATTGCTGCTCACAACGACAGACAGTTTGAAAGTTTATAAATAATAATGGAATTGTCCAGTCTTTGAGTAACATGTCAGCATTAATTGTCTTGTATATATTTTCAGTCTTATAGGCCTAACATTTCTCAGTATTGATAGCACTGTCTTTTTGTACGTTTTCTGATTGAAAGAGCATGAATTGATAAAAACGTTTACTGTGAAAAATGTTTGTTTTGAAGAGTTCTATCAAATGGTAACCTATTTGATTCAAACTCCAATTTGAAATTTTAAAGTAATACGGCACTGATTCTACTTCCTGTTAAGGCTGATTGATGAAATCAAGGTCAAGTGAAAATTCACAATAGTTTTAGTTATAAATATTTTTGTCTCGAAAATTTGAATGCACTAGTTTCCGAAATAAATTACTTACGGATGGTCCGAATCGCCCATTTTAAGAATTAATAAAAACGTTTCCTATGAAAGTTGTTTGTTTTGAAGAGTTTTATGAAATGGTACCCTATTTGACCCCGACTACCATTTGTAATTTTACAGTAATATGCCACTGACCCTACTTCCTGTTAGAACTGATTGATGAAATGAAGCTGAAGTAAAAGTTCACTTGTGCTTTAATTATAAATATTTCTGTCTCGAAAATTTTAATGCACTATTCTCGGGAAATAAATGACTGTTACGAGTGGCCTGAATCAACCTGAATAACTTAAAATTTCGGAACAGTGATGACTTTGATATGATTCGCCGACATGTTAGCTTTCTGACACACAGTGTTTCGTTTATCGCTGGACTTACGGGGAGAAACGGAAGTAGTGTCAACGTCGTGTCGCGCTGTCTCCATTTCACACGCTTGAAAGTATATCAGACACTGTGATTGTGAGTGCGTATTCCGATTATCCCAGACGGAGAGCCATAGAGACACGGGACGAGCCGCTAAATCACGCTCCGCTTCTGCGTTGAGAATAGCCTAGTGAAAATTTTGCAAATACTTGCCTTATTCTTAAAGACTATACACAAAATGAAAACACTCAGCTGCCTGCCATATTTTACATCTTTTCAACACAATCGCGGTCACTAGACGGAGCTCTACTGCCCGTATTGTTCGAGCTTCGCGTTGGATACTGTTTTTGAGTTCGTCGATGGAATGTGGATTATTTGCATACACACGTTCTTTCAATTTACCCCACAGATAAAAATGTTCGAATATTTTCGCGGAATTTTCTACTCACTCTTCTCCACGAATCGCGCTTCGCAAAAGTATCGTAAATGAAAATACGCTGTTCCATACTGAACTCATGACGCTACACAAAGACATAATGACTTGAATAAAGAACAATTTAATGAAATGCTTCTTATTGTAACTCAAACGAACTGACAGTCACCGCGTCTGAACTACTGAACTACTTTCAAGCTCGGAAAATGGATACAACGTTGCCGCTACTTCTCTTTCTCCCGTCCAACGGTAAACGGAACACATTGTAGCTACCTATATATATATATATATATATATATATATATATATATATAGGAACAGAATATATAGTTACTTACATAAAATCCGGGCTGTAATAATCACATGCTGCACAAATACTAGCTACATATCGCTATATTATAAATGCATAGTATAGAGCAGTGATCATCAACTCGCGTATGAACGGGCACGGGCAGTGCTTGGCTCATGCGTGCAAATGATCGGTTTGTGACGTTGCGTTGTAGTGAACAGAGGCGGTTCTTGCCATCCATTCAAACAAGAGATGTGAGGAGCAGAAAACACTTCAAAACGTAGGCCACACTCAAGAAATACAATTTACAGATGCATTATACAACTCACAGCAACTAATATGGCAGATACGAAGAGAAGAGCGTGTAGCATTAATTCAACAATTGAAGGAAAATGAGCTAGAAGTTGTTTAAGATCACAATGTTAGTAAATCGGCTGTGCGACTCAGTTATAAAATTTACTTGTAATAGTACGATATTATAAACCTTTTAAAGATTGAAAATTTGAAGACTGTTTAATTACAACTGAAGAACTTTTCTCACATGTAGCAGTTTTAATCTATCAGTTTGTCTCCTTCCACCGTGATGCATCCCATCCGAGGTCTAGCCGAGGACGTTCAGGTGCAACTAGTAATTATTTGTCGGTCTGTCATTTGTTGTTCTTAGGCAGTAGATGAAAATACTTATGTAAGAGATAAACCCCAACTGTTGATTTTTGTAAGAGGCGTTATTGAAAACCTTCAGATTAAGGAAATCTCTTATATATATTATTCTCATAAAGGATACTACTGGTTCCGATATTTTCATGTAGTGGCTGTAGAAATTATTTTGGACTTCCTTGGAATAAACTTATATCCTTGGCAACCAATGGTGCTCCTTCCATAGTTGGAAGTAAAACGGGTGTAATAAGGAACCTAAGGGACGAAGTGAAAAGCGTTAATGTATCCCACGAAGTTATTTCTATTCACTGCATTAAGCCTTGGTTTCTCTGAACCGACGCATGCGACGTGCGAGATGCGAGGCCGCCGCTGCGAACTATTTTCGCAATGACGCTGCGAGGCTTGTGGTTTCTCTACCTGCGAGATCGCGTGGATCAGTCGCTGAGCGCATGGTGGATCTCGTCACCTGTTTGCTAATGCTGGAAGAGGAAGATGATGATGAAGAGGAAATGATCCTGATTTCTTTTTGGTGAAGACTGATATCTTCAAGAATAGGAAAAGCGAGGATGCTTACAATATTCTTGTAAACCGCCATCTGGTTGATAGTGAAACAAAATTCAAAAGTTATTTTGGAGTCTCAAAGGACCTCTTCTATAGAATTTTGTTTTCAATTAACCCATTAAAGCCCAAATTATTTTTATTTAAAAAACTAAAAGAATGTATCTATTTCATAAGTTGTCAAGAATATATTTTGTTTCTTCTGCCCGTGCACCAAGTAGTTGAATATCACCCAGTCTATAAATAGATCGCTGGGCACTTATGATATCTGCGTATTCATTTGCAATAAAATAAATATATTTTTTGTATATTTAATTTTTTATAACGAGAAACATTTACACCAATATAAATAAATTTATTTATGAGGTTTAAGTATTAATGCAACAATACAATGCTGCAGCAATCTACCCCTCCCTGGTAGAGAGGGAGAGAAGGCCTGATGGCCTTATCTCTACCAGATTACATAAATAGATGAATAAATAAATAAATAAATAATGTAATGAAAAACATTTATTTTAGTAATGTCTGTCTTTACCGAGTGTGGTAAGGCTCAAAGCATCTTTGATAGAGAGTTACATCACACTTCTTGCGGAATGTTACTGGTCTGCATTTACACCATTCCATCCGGCAGTATTTCTGATAGGGTCGATTTGCCATGAAATGACCTCTATAATCAAACCTCATATCAAATTTCACTCCTCGAGGTGATGAAATAGGGCGCCCCATTCTCTTGCAGTTCGAAAACATCTTGAGATATTGAACAGCCAAGTATCATCGGAATTCAAATAGGTCCAGGGAGTCTCGCCCATGTATTTCTCTGTAGATAATCCAACCATTTACTATGTCCATATCCAACTTTCTGACCACTCTTTTCCACTGATTGAAGTGGCATATTTTCCTGCTAACCAGTTTTCATGCTCCAGTCAACCCATGTACTTACAGTAGTTCTCTAAGATCTCTTGTCCACATCTGTGGAGTAACGGTTAGCGTGTATGGCCACGAAACCAGGTGGCCCAGATTCGATTCCCTGTCAGGGCAAGTTACCTGGGTAAGGTTTTTCCAGGGTTTTCCCTCAACCAAATATGAGCAAATGCTGGGTAACTGTCGGTGCTGGACCCCGGAATCATTTCACCGGCATTATCACCTTCATCTCATTCAGACGCTAAATAACCTAAGATATTGATAAAGCATCGTAAAATGAACTAACCTACATCTTCCAGCCGCGAAACGAATCACGTGGAAGGGCGTTGTAATATTTTCTATTTAGCTTTAATATTGCTGTATGATAGCTCAGCACACGTCAGAGGAGGTTTAAACTCGGTTGCTTGATGGGGACATCTGAAAATTTCGACCGAGTTTAAACCTTCCTGAGGTACGATTGCCGGTTTTTTTTTTACACATTTTCTACAGATTTACGGTTCCCTATGCTATTCTACTACTCGATTCACGGTTATTTGCATCCAGTAGACTCTATTTCCCTACTCCTCCTCCTCCTCCATCATCGTCATCATCATCATCATCATCATCATCATCATCGTCATCGTCATCATCATCATCATCATCACTGTCCTCATCATTAATTATCTTGGATTTACCTTCTCGTCTGTTCCGCTTCAGATTGAACGCTGGTTAAAAGCTGGTCTCTCCACCGCTTCCGATTTTTCGCCTGAAAATTTCGAGTACTTGAAAATATCCTTAGAATAGGGCATTAGTCCCTCAATGAGTGAGTTTCGTGGTGGGATTGTTACCTTAAGACCTCTAAACCTGCCTGCTTTTCTATGTACTGGGTGTTCATTTTAAAGTGTGTCATGTCGTCACTGTTGATGAGTCAGCGATTTGAAGTGAGTTTCAACCTTTGTGTCAGAGAAGTTTCCTATTAATCAAGGCGTTCAATCTGAACTTGAGAACGTGTACGGTATAACTTGAACGTCGTAGCAACAGAGGGCGGTCTGTACGGTCTGTGTGCTACCATAACGTCATTAGAACTGTGTTTTGCGCGGGCAAGTGGTACGCAGGGTATTTGTTATCATCGGTTGCGTATGGCAACATTCCACAACACAAATCAAATGCTCCATGTCCATGTTGACCGTTGAAGTTAATGTCTACAAATACGTAAGTAATTGTCTTAACCCTCTCCCCATATCCCGACAGTAAGAAAAAACTTACTTCAGTACATGTTTCGAAACAGTTCACATTCTTGCCACTACCGGCGTTACCATACGTATCGGTAAGTACTGTTCTGAATGAACGCCGTACTTGCTAGGCAACTTCACTGGCAGGTAAGTAGGAAGTGTAGGAAGATTGAATTCTCTAGGCTCATCGACTAGCCACGTGACGGCATACAGCGAGCCATGACACACTTTGAACTGAACATCCAGTAGTATGATCCCATAGCCAGAGGATTCCGGTTTGTGAGGAACGGATTCTCGCTCTCATTCTCTTCCGTTTGCTCTAACACTGAACAATAAGAATTTTGCTCCGACTTAAAACAATGTGTCCCTTATGGTTTTGTGTGCGCTGGATCTGAAAATACATCTCCTTCCTTCGTATCACATAAGGTTTTTAAGATATACTATGATTTCACTTTTCGATAAGCGTTGTCTTAGGAAACATCTGGCGCGGGTTGGAGGTTGTAAACCGAAACTAAAGCTAATGCATTTTATGAATTTATAACTTATTCCCGGTTTCTTATGTTTCTAGGCATTTTATTTTGTAGTCCTAAGAAATAAACAGATATTGGTCCCTTCTATTCAGTAAATTTCAGAATAGTTCAACGTGAGGTATACGCAATGAATAAACAAGGGTGTGGTTTTCAGTATTTAAAAGAAAAGTTTAACGGTTTGAGTGAAAGCAAATTAAAAGAGGGCATTTTCATCGGTCCACAAATTCTCAAAGTTATGGCTGACTCTTTGTTTGAGGAAAAACTTTCCATTACAGAAAAATGGCATGTTGCGCTTTCAAAGATGTATGCTGAAATTTCCTTGCAAATTCTATGGCAGACAACTACATAGAACTTATTGTGGAAAACATGTCACGTGCTTATGAGAAAATAGGGAGTAGGGAGTAATATGTCTCTCAAAATACTTTTTTTACATTCTCATTTGAATTTCTTTTCTCCTAACCTTGGAGCGGTAAGCGACAAGCATGGGAAAAGAGTTCATCAAGAAATATCTGAAATGGAAAGACGATATAAAGGAAGATCATCATCCAGGATGCTTGGAAACTATTGTTGGTTAGTTGTAAAAGACAGTACCGAGTCTAGTTATAAGCAGAAGTGATCCAGAACATTCGTTTAATTGTAAATTCAAATTCCGAAATTTTTCTCATTATATGCATGAAATGTGTTTTATTTTTGTTCTGTTTTAAACTATATAACATCATGTTTGTATCCAGTACACATTTTTCAAGTATTATGAGGCGTTGTAAACCCAAAGTGTGTTGTCATTTTACCAGAAGGAGTGAAAAATTAAAAACAAGAAATTTTTCATAAAACAACTCAATTCATTTTCCGCAGAAAATAGTACGTGATGGGGCAATTTGGATTTTAAATTCAGATTTAGTGTACACATATTAGTAATATTCACCTATTTTTGTTTCGGAGCAACATAAAAAGTAAAAATTTGTTGTTCAGTGTAACCACAGATTACACTGGTCCGGGAACCACGACGTTGACGTGAAAGGAGGTTTTCTCTCCTCAACATGTCTAAATTATAATAATTTCATTTTTCTATATACTTCATTATTTTCTTCATTTATCTGTTTATGTGAACTCTCATATTGATCTTCAACTTCTCACTCTCCTATTTTCACCTATGACGAAGATAAAACCATTCTCCGAAACGTTGTGAATTCATTTACAATTAAGCAATGTAAAAATAATCCAATCTACATCTCTCCTATACAACCCATCATTCTTTCTTCCCTCTAGATGCAAAGAAATTTGCTGAAGCCTCGCAGTGCGCGTCTCGCACAAATTCGGTCGGACGAATCTGTCCGAAGCAACGCAGCGAGACCTCTCTGCGACGCTGCGCAGACAGCGCATCTCGCAGCTGTAGAAACCACTCACTATATCTACTGTAGTCCAGATTTGTGCGAGGCGGGCTTCGCACCACGCACGTCGCATGCGTCGGTTCATAAAAACCAAGGCTTTATAGAAGGAGCCGTTGGAAAAACCACCAACACAATTAAATCGAAAAGTCTGGCTAATTGTCAAATTAAGTCTTTCTTGATGAATGCAATAGCGAGTATGGCGATCTGTCATATTATAGTAAAGTACGGTGACTAAGTCGTGGCAAATTATTGAATAGGTTCTTTGAACTGAGGGAGGAAACATCATCGTTCACGGAGAAAGAAGAAAAGTCTGTATCATAAGTGGGGGGGGGAAAATGGATTTGTGAACTCTCCTCCTTAATGGAATTATCTGAATGCTTTAAATTGTTTTCTACAAGGTAACAACAATATTATTACACAGTTATATGACAGAGTGAAGGCGTTTAATATGAAACCACCTTTAATTATGGAACGTTAGCTTAACTAAAAGAATAAGTTACAGCACATTTTTCAAAATTAACAACGATATGGGCATACTAGTTTCTTAAGACTTTGGATTTCGAAGAATATATTCACACATTGTGACGATCTGCGCCAGGAATTGATTCGAGATTTAAAGACTAGGAAAATTTCCAATTTGATTTTCGATTATTATTTGTAATTAGAACTTATTGATTTACTTTACGATAGTGATTTGAAGGACAAATATCAAAACAAAATAAGTTATTGACTTTTATATGAACTTTCCATGTCTTAAATTTCCCCGATTGTACAGACATCCATTTTCGGATTCACATATCTGTGCGAACAGTATTTTTTTTCCTATGATGAAGATAAACAAGCTATGTCATAGAAGCCAAGTATCGGATCACAACTTAAAATGTGCTGTCACATTATGCAATATACAAACAATAGTTCCAAACGTTGGGAAATTGCTGAGGGAAAAGAGAATTAAACAAATCCCGAAAAATCAGTGCTAATTCCAGTGTTGAGTGAACTGAATGGAGTTAAATTTCTGCATTATTATTCCTAGGGTTTTTATGTGTTTTGTTCAACATTTTCCTTAACAGAAGCATTTACACATTTACAGTAATTGTCATGCATTACCCGAATAATTAACATGAAATGTGTGTTACATTTCTAAAAGTAATTATAAATTTAATAACTTCTAACTTTGTTGAAGAGGCTACAATGTTTTTTTTTTTTTTTTTTTTTTTTTTTTTTTTTTTTTTTTTTTTTTTTTTTTCAAATTGCTTAAGATAGTTGATTTAGTTATTTCTATTCAGCCCGTATCTTTTTTCATCAGAAAACAATCACAAACCAATGCAGTAAATTCATATTGTGGTCCCGCCGCTGAACGTCTTACCTGCCCTGTTATGACTTTACGCAGGCGAGCGGGCGAGCGGGCAAGGCTTGATGACGACACAGTGCTTTGAGTTGGGGACCACTGGTATAGAGTTTGGTGCGCGTCGGCCTTAAGATGGAACTCACTATAACTTTATTAGTCTACATTGCTATGGAATTGAAAGGCAATATGATAAAGGTGGAGAAGGTAAAAAATGGTTAGAAAGTAACAACGGCACTATCTCGGGTAAAGTTTACAATCAATATGGATGACCAGTATACAGAAAACTAATAATGAAATGAGAGTGGCGTCAGTGGAATGTAGTGATCATAGATCTAAACTTCGTTTAGAGCTATGATAACATATTTTATTGTCACATAAAATGGTATTTATAAAATACAGTTACTCTTTCATATGGAATAATATACAAAATATTACACTTTTTCCTTTCAAAACGAACAGAAGAGTTTTGTAGTAACATTCATGAATAATTTTCACGAATTTGGACTGCGAGTTCACACGTGGCGCGTAATAAAGAAAATATTTGATTTTTAACGTTTTTTATTAATTTTCAAATTAATTAATTCCCTAGAATACACTTGCACGAATACTTACATATGCACTCATCCTATTACACAACATAACTCTCTACAGATACACATCATGCATAGCGTGGCCCGCCGCAGTGGTGTGTAACTTGAAAATGGGTCACAGTCATGCAATCTATCCGCAATATGCGGAACCCTAATTACGCAAATAAAGTGGGTAGTTATTGAATAAACACACTTTCATTTTCAAAATAATTACTGAATATGATCTCAGAAATAAGTGAATTAAGCAGAATTCCTAGTTCGTGAAGCATCCTTGACATTCTTAGATACTAATTAGAATAGTTGAACAGAATTTTTTATTTAATTCAAATTGTTTTTATGTTTTATTATTTTCAAGTCTAGGAAGTTATTGAATTATTTACTTCGTTCTCTATTGTAAATTTTAGGTTTTTATTATGTAGTTTGTTGAATGAATCTGTAATTGACTTATCTGTTTATTTATTATCATAAATCATAAGAGTGTCGTCTACAAATCCGTAGTATGCTTTTATATTATGTTTCAATAGCTTTCCTTATACATAAAAATAATAAAACATAACAACAAACTAAATAATGATATTTATAGAAAACCAACTCATACAACACATACCCGTTGCTTCTATACGTCCTCAAACTCAAAAACGAAGCATGTTCAATCACTTGATAAATAGATTAGTACAACTGTCTTTGTCTAAAAGTAAATATAAAAAGAAATTCATAACATTTAGGATATAGCAAATAAAAATGAATATAGTAAAACTTTAACTAAGAACTTAAAAGAAGAGAAAATTCCATAAAACAGAAAAACAACATAACACCAATCAGATCCGAAAAAAAAACAAAATCTTGGTCATTACCAACTTACAATAATTACATATATAATAAACTGAATTTTTTTAAATGAAGAAAACTAAATATCACATTCAAAACAAACAATAAATTGAATAATAATATCATTAATACAAGAAATATCACAAACAAAATAAATAAGAAAGGAATATACCTGTTAAAATGTTATAGCCTACATATGAAAAGAAATACATGGTCAGACAAAACGCAACATAAAAATAAGATACAAAGGACATATTTACGATTTAAAACACAACAAAGATAAATCCAAATATGCCGCGCAATTAATTAATACAGGACAAGAATTAGGTCAATGTCAAGATATGTTAAACTTTCTAAGATCTTACAATGACAATAAATTCATAAACGTTGCTGAAGAATATTTCATGTCACAATATTACAATAAAGATAAAAACTTAATGAAAACTTATTAAAATTCCGGAATCCCTTATACGCAATGTAAATAGTTCCGTATGTATCATTACGCCAGGAAAACAGTAAACGTTACATAGTAACTCAATAGCCAGTACACAACAAAGCCACAACGAGAACAGATCACTATACGCATCAATGCATGTATACACATAAGTTTAGCCTTTATTTTAATAAATTATAAAACACAATTTTAACTATATAATTTATGGTAGACCATATTAGTAATTCTTTTCCAACCAGTAATAACCACTGGAATATAAAATAACGTAAAATTTATTAACGTTATATTATACTTTCAATGAATAAATTTAAATAATTTATTATAATCTTAAGTTATATCCATGTAACATATGTATATTTCAATTACAGATAACACAACTATGTCGTAACTTATTCTAATTCTTCAATTATTAACATGAGCAGATTACCATACCAACTCATCGCATATATACACGTAAGTTTCCCCATTTAACCCAACTTTGACTTAATTTCATAAATTCAGAATGTAAACTATATATTTTCTAGTTCCTTTCCCATTCTCAGATCAATATAAATCATATTGTACATTTATTCACCTTAATTAAAAAAAACAATTGATTCATTAATAGTTAATATCATCTCCTTGAACAATTAATTCTCTATAATTAAGAAGTCCTTTGGTTACAGAAATGCATTTGCATTAATCTATGTTTATGTGGAGACCAATTTCCTTTAATCTAGTTATGGCAAGTTCAACCAGTAGCACTACTCGTGCTGAGTCTTCATTTCTAGCAACAATTACTGTGTAATCTGCAAAACCTAATGATGTTATGTTTGGTAATTCTGGAGAAACTGAAAAATCCATGCTCTACTTAAAATTCATGAGTGGAAAGGTCTTCAAGAATATGGTCAGTTGATATGTTATAAAGGGAGGGAGAGAGCGGTAAACCCTATATAACTCCTCTCTTTATAGTGACTTGTTTGGTTTTGTACGTTCCCGTTTATATTAGAGTTATATTACCTCTATGCAGCTCTAGTATTGGTTTTTATAATTTGGAAGGCAATCCAAGTGCTAGCAAAGTGTTCTGGAGGTGTTTGTAATTCACATTTCCAAAAGCTTTACTTATGTCGAGAAATACTGATGTTACATCGTTCTTCTGACATTTTGCAGCAACTAAACCCGACTCTAGAATTGATCTACTAATCAGGGTACCGGAGAAATTAGTAAACCCTCTTCGATTTTCGTAGAAGTTAATTAAAGCTCTCAGGCGAGAATCAAGAATTGTTCTATTACCCGTCTAATCACAGAACAAACTGTTATGGATATTCAGTTTTCAACATTAATTTCATCCCCACCTTAATAAATTAATACTGTTCTGGCTTCTTTGAGGCAAATTGATACTCAAGACTTTGTCAGCCTGGTGGTCGCTGTCATAGCTATTACCTCATAGCATGTTTCGTTTTTCAAAACTCGCACAAATAAATAATAATAATAATAATAATAATAATAATAATAATAATAATAATGATTTATTTTAGCTGGCAGAGTTAAGGCCGTAAGGCCTTCTCTTCCACTCAACCAGCAAAAAGTGTATATACATATGCATGAACTTACAAAGAATCCAACAATTTGATTTAGATGAGAGTTACATGTATACAAAAGTTATTTACAAATTAAACAACAAAATACTATGAACTATTAATTAAACACTGAAATAAACTGTGTAGCAGAATTAAACTAAAATACATAGAATGTTAATATATTTCAAATAATATTAGATAATAGAAAGAGATTATTACGAGACAATTAAAATACAGCACAATTAGGATGATGTCTAAAGAAAAAAGTAACAATGTAGTCAGTGATAGTTTAAATCAGTATGATTGGAGTGAAATGCTAATAAGGTTATCTTTTAAGCTGTTCTTAAAGGTGTTTATTGTCTTGCAGCCCCTAATACTTTGTGACAAGGAATTCCATTGACGCGAGGTGGATATTGTAAAAGATGATGAATAACAAGATGTTCTATGAAGAGGTATACTTAGCGTGCCACAGATAAGTGATCTGGTATTTACGTCGTGGTTAGAGTATACATGGTCAGGATCTGGGGCTGTTTCTAAAGCTATCTTACTTACAGCGATTGCTACTTCTTGTTTCGTGATAACAAGTTTTTCCGTGCTATCTAGAATAACTTGCTGTGATTCAGTAATGAAGGGAGAAGAGTGTGGACGTTCGCAAGGATTTCCAGTTAGTACTCTTGAAGAAAAATGATTATGGATCTTTTAATAAGAACTTTACCGGACGTGTATTTATCCTTAAGTGCTGACCTAACTGTCTTTCTCTTCTGATTGTATTTATTTACTTATTGATTTATTTATCCGTTAATTAATTAATTCATTCATTCATTTATTTACGCTGGTGGCCCTCAGGCCTTTTTCACACTACCAGAAATACAATACAACTACAAGAAAAATTATACACCAATATAATAGACCTACAGTAATAACGAGTGACAGAATGAATATGACATAAAAAAACAAGTGAACATACCAATAGAAATAATATAATATAATATTTGTTTTATTCAGTCTTAAGACAAATCAATTATTAAAACAATGGCATATATTTCATAACATGTAGTCATTGAGTTTTATACAAAGTAAGTTACGAACATTTTCGCCCATTCAGACATCCTCAGGTTTTGTGTACAATATCTCATTATATTAATCTGTATGATAATTGCAATGATAGTCGAAGAGATGGACTGAAATAAATTCCTAATACAACTGTAAAAAATAGACCTTGTAGTGCTTGACTATAAGTGTGTTTTATATTTTAAACTTCATAATACTCAGTGTAGATCTTTGTTTTGTAGATTCATTATCTACACTGAGTATTATGAAGTTTAAAATGTAAAATACTACATGTTCACAATTTTCACAATTTTATGACCTTGTAACATGATTACATTTTAATTATGCATATGTTTGTACATTTTATATATATCATGATCAATTTTAAACAGTCCATCTCATGACTATCATTGTAATTA
This sequence comes from Periplaneta americana, assembly GCF_040183065.1. Lineage (NCBI taxonomy): Eukaryota > Metazoa > Arthropoda > Insecta > Blattodea > Blattidae > Periplaneta > Periplaneta americana. Next base: position 104,461,878 of record NC_091124.1, read on the forward strand.
TCATACAGATTAATAATGAGATATTGTACACAAAACCTGAAGATGCCTGAATGTGCGAAAACGTTCGTAACTTACTTTGTATAAAACTCAATGTCTATATGTTATGAAATATACGTCATTGTTTTAATAATTGATTTGTCATAAGACTGAATAAAACAAATATTATATTGTATTATCTGTATTAACATTGACAATCTGAATATTTACAACATGCTTTCTAAGTTAATATCAATAGAAATTGAAAATAACAAAAATTAGACTAAACATATTACATGATGCAAAAAAAGAACAAACAAAAAAGTAAAAACATATACTGTACAACAAATAAAGACTCAAAATAAGTGTCATTCAGAATCATTGTTATTAACTAAGGGACAATAAGCTTTTCTAGTATCCTTGGACAAAGACAAGAGAAAGGGTTAATCTAACACAAGGAAATCATTGCCAAAATACTAAAAATAAAAATTTGGTCACAAATCTAGCAACCTCTCACAAGATTTCGTGAGATAAAACATATTATTCTAGTTTACTTTTAAACTGTGACAGTGTCCGGCAATCCCTCACTTCACTAGGTAACGTATTTCAGAGGCGAGTCAATGATACAGTATAGGAGGATGAGTATAGGAAAGTTCTCTGACGAGGAATAAAAAGGAGAGATTGATGCTGATTTCGTGAATAAGTTAGGAACTGAAAACGGGAAGACAAGTAATTTGGAGAAGAGTTATGTAAAATTTTGTATAGAAGTGAAAGAGTGTGTATGATTGTTGGTTCCTTTAGACGAGCCCACGAGAACAACTCAAAAGACGGTGTTACATCGTCAAATTTCCGAATATTACAGACGAATCTTATACATACATTATGAACACGTTGCAATCTCTCATTTAATTTAGAACTTAAGTGTGTTGACAAGTAATCACAGTAATTGAGATAGGGCATCACGAGTGTCTATATAAGATTCGCTTTTTTTATTGTAAATGAAGAGTCCACTGCAAGAATGATGGATGTCATTTGGAATACATTTTTCAGTGGAAGCAATTGAAACTTTGAAATGCTTAGCGCTCAAAGCTTAACTGTGATTTTCCGATCATTACTGGACAATAACTATCAGTGTTAATGCGATATAACTCTCTGTGTACATTCTATATGTCTTAAGCTATGAATTGACAGTCTTGGTTCATTTTCGACAAGAAAGTGACATCCATCATTGTTGCAGTGGACTCTTCAAATGGTAGAAAGTGTTTTACGTGCTTCAAAGGCTGGAGCAGTGACAATATTTCCTTGCATAATATGGGTAACATGAGTGTTTGAGTTAAGATCATTATTCATAAAGATTTCAGGATTTTTTTTCTGTTTTACTATACTCAATAATTGTAACATTAAGCATGATGCTAGGCAAATTATTGCAGTATCCAGTATTAAGAAGATGATAATGACCTGCCACTGTTGCCTGAGATTTCTCTGGGTTCAGCTTCAATCCAAATTTATAAGTCCACATTGAAATTGAGTTCAAGTCTTCATTAATTATTTTTGTTGCGTCTATCATTTCGTCAGAATTAAAATGGTTGTATATTTGTAAATCGTCAGCGCACACATGATGAATACAATGTTTTGTCATATTAGTCAAGTCATTAACATATTACTATAAACAGAAGAAGTCTAAGTACTGATATTTGTGGTACTCCGGACTTCACGACACGCCATTCCGAGGAGAAAATACCTGCTGTAATACATTATTGTCGGTGCCGAAGTTAAGAGTCAAACCAATCGACAGCAGTGTCAGAAATAGTATGCAGTAGAATTTTGCCCAGCTCTTAAACCACCGCAGGGGAATTATTTTATCAAAATGGCAAGGATATATTTCAGAGAGACTTGGGATTACGAGTAAAATAGTGCAGTCTCATTACAAGGATCTCTTTTACGGTACATAATCATTTTTCAATTTCTGTGAAATGAATACGTAAATAAACGAAGATTGTAAATATCTGTATGCCAGGAGTTGTCGATGACTTGCATTTACCTCTACTCTTGTAAGTGACGATATTATTGAAGGAACTATTGGTGTGTAATTCCTGGAGATTTATATAGATTATTAATTTATCTGGAATTTTAATAAGGAGCCGAAATTTCAAATTGAAAACTCATGCAATAGTAAAGTGTTTCGAATGCTTATTAGACGTAGAGTAGCGATATGAATAAAAATGGGAGCGCACCGTTCTTTTTAGCAAACTCAGAGTTGAAAAAAAGTCTCTGATGTAATCACTCGACATCACGCACACACAATGTGCTCAAAAGAAGCAATGGTATGTCCCTCTACAGTCTTCTTTTGATGTCTACCCTCATTGTAAAAGCGACACCAGCGAAAGGTTGGGGAAGGGTCGGCATTGATTCCATTCTCTATGGCAGAAAAAGAGAAGCGAGAAGCTCAATTCGCAACTATGACGTCCCTTGGTTTACACGAGAAAAGAAACACGAGAGCAAATCAGCTAGATCGCTCAAGTTTCAGATCATACAAGGCCGAGAAAACCGTGACGTATTTAGCGCTGCAACAAAGAAATATGAAGATTTTTCCTTAGATATTAATATAAAATTATTCGATTATGATTATATCGGAATATATTCATACTATTCTATACATACTCTAGCAGAAAATAATAAAATTATTACAATATAATGGAGATTAATTCTTGGATGATTGAAACAAAAGCAAGAAAGTTAAGCGAAGTGCCATGGAAGTTCATTATTTATTGCACTCATTCCTTTTGTTAGCGATTAATAGTGTATTTTTCTACAACACAGACTTTCAGTCAAGAAGCAGGTGCAAAAGTCTTAAATTATATCTCGTTAAGAAGAGAAAATATCTTGAGTTCTGTCTCTTTTGTTCACCAAATGAAAATAATTTCATTTCCTATATGAAAATTGCTATTTAAACATGGTATGAATTAGAGTTGGGCAACACGATTCTTTTTCAGAAGTCGATTCCAACGATTCAGTCACACATTACGAATCGATTCTAACGATTCGTTCACGATTCTTCCCAGTCTGCGATTCCAACTATTCTTTTGAATCGTCGCAAGACACTTTCCTTTGCAATTTTTTTTTTAATTCGTCAACTTTTGGATACAGTATCGAAAACTTGGGTGATCTCCTGACTGTTCCTAATTACTTTTACTTATTGCTGAGAGGTAGTTCATTTATGATGCTGCACTCCCGTCATAAACTTTCCTTTGCAAACCACGCGTAGAACAAAAACGTTCTACATCTCTCTCATAGATGGTATAAGAGGCGAGACATTGATTGTCTCTTTCTCATTGGCTGGAACCATTCAGTATGACCTCCATTAGTCACAAAATTACCCAAGATAATGTCTCTAAATTATAATTTATCAACTGAACCTTATTATGAAGTACATTTTTTGCATTACATCTCTATTTAACTATGCAAATTTCAGGTTTGTGTTCATTATTTTCCATACTTAACAAATGCAGTACATATTTTGATTTCACTCTCGCTCGGGAGCATTCGACACGGTTCGGAAATGTCCGTTGACAGGTTACATCAAACAACGAATAGAATCGTGGGTTACGATACCATGCCGATTCCTTAATATTCTTTTGAATGACGATTCGTTACGATTCTTTTGAATGACGATTCGTTACGATTCTTTTGAACGACGATTCGTTGCTACCACGAATCGATTCTTACGATTCTTTATTATTAGTCGTTCGAATGAACGATTCGTTCACGAATCGACCCAACTCTAGTATGAATCATATCACTCCCTCACGGATAGCACACAAGTTTTCCACAAGGGTCAATAATCCTATAAGAATGAGAAACACTCTTCTATTGTAAGGCTGTATCTCACATAGCTGAAGAAATCTTTATATACATACGAGTATAAAAGTACGTATAATGCTGCTGCAGATTTATTTAATTTTTTTAATAAACAATGTGTATAACGAAGATTTTGTGAAAAATTATGTTACCAGTTTTTAAAATTAAGTAATAAATTTTCGAAAAAATTATTATATTTCATTGGAAGACTGTTAACTTCATTTGGAATATTCAGTTAACAGAAAGTTCTTAGAATCGAATTTCATAACCTACACGTAAACGATAAGTAGGCAATCTTGATATATATGCTCAACCGATCCTATGATGTCTATTCTGCGCACAGTTTCCAAACTACAGTCCTTTTAACACTTTTAACTACTCTCTGAAGCTTGGTTTGCATGGAGGACTATTCTTATGTATCAGAAGATATTTTCTTTTCAAACCAGTTGCAGACCCTTACTATAAATCAAATAATACAATGGGCTTCCTCTTGCAACTGCATAATGTTCTACTTAATTAAATGTGGATGTCTGAAAGGAACAGATATGAAAAGATTACCGTCCTTGTTTTAATCTATAAGGGAAAAAAATCAAGAATTGTGAATAATGTAAGTAATATTCTGCTAGCCAACAAAAACTTTGTAATCACATTCAAAAATAAAACTTCTAGATTTCATTAATTTCTGTTTGTAAATTTTTACGTAATTAAGGATTAAATTAGTATTAGGATATTTTAACACTTTGTATTATTTCTAGTAAACTAAATAAATCTGAAAATCGTAAATGCTCTTCTTTGTTTTCAAAGTACGGAAAAATAACAAATATTATTTTTATTATTTTATTATTAGCGACAAAATTATGAACGAAAATTTGAAGTAATTCTCTAAAAAATCTTTCGGAAATTCTTCGGCATATATTTCTTAAAATAGGTACATTTGTAGAATTTTAAATAATAATTAACTTGTAATGAAATGTAATACCTTCGGAAAATAAATCCTATATAAGTCTATGTATGTACAATGTATGTATGTGTGTATGTATGTATTTTCTTATCCTTCTTTAAAGCATGTTCTATTACAAAAATGCAATACTACATGCTAATAGATTACACATTACAATATTGCTAATTCTTTTGAAAACAATGTATACACATTATTGATACCCTATTCTACTTTCCTTAAACTTACTATTTGCAACGTGTCAACTTCTACGCTACTGTTGATTCTTCTACATACAATCTACAATAGTATTTTACAGCATTTCTATTTTATCCATTTGCAAATATAAAAGAAAAAATCAATATTAATGTTAATACCTTTAAACACTATGTTCAGAGGTAGCCTACCCTATTTAAGAATATAACCTATTTTCCTTGGATTGAATGTTAACAATGTATCAAAATTAAGAGTTTCTGTGAACTTTTTGAATGGTTTTGTATATTTACTTACTGGTCACAATTTCTCATCAGCCAGTAGTCGACTTTAATAATACAATAGATTGTGGAGTCAGATTATAAGAGCATATCGGATCGTCCATGATCTTAAATCGATGGAAATATGACTTCAGTTTACCATGACCTGTTACGAGAGTAGCTAAGTTTGTACAAATATGTAGTTTCTTAAACAAACTATCCTGTACACTAAGGAAGAACGGTCTTGTTAATTCACCCTTGGTTGAGATGTCCCATTCACTTTGCCATGCTTGTACAACTTTCTCTTTCAGATCAAAGAGTTGGTGTGTGTGTGTGTGTGTGTGTCTATTTTTTGTTATTCATTAGCGTGCTCCATTGCTTTCCATACAATACTGCACGCTATAATTTTCAATTTTCAGTATTATTTCGCTCTTAAAATATTATTTTCAATGATACTATGTACACTATTATCAGACAACATATGCTTGACAGAATCTAAACTGTACCATAACTGTTGCAGATAATCACAATAGCAACTTCGGTGCAAGGCTCTATAAATGACTAGTGGCCTGAAGCAACAATAGCTACTTGTACATTGGATGACTTACTTCCCTACTGACTTACTTACAAATGTCTTTTAAGGAACCCACAGGATCATTGCCGCCCTCACATAAGCATGCCATCGGTCCCTATCCTCTGCAAGATTAATCCAGTCTCTATTATCATATCCCACCTCCCTCAAATCCATTTTAATATTATTCTCCCATCTATATCTCAGCCTCTCCAAAGGTCTTTTTCCCTCCGGTCTCCGAACTAACACTCTATACGCATCTCTGAATTCGCCCATATGTGCTACATGCCCTGCGAATCTCAAATATCTGGACTTAATGTTCCTCATTATGTCAGGTGAGAAAAACAATGCGTGTAATTCTACGTTGTGTAACTTCCTCCATTCTCCTGTAACTTCATCCCCCTTAGCCCCTAATATTTTCCTAAGAACCTTATTCTCAAACATCCTTAATCTCTGTTCCTCTCTCAAAGTGAGAGTCCAAGTTCCACAACCATACAAAACAACCGGTAATATAACTGTTTTAAAAAATCTAACTTTCAGAGTTTTTGACAGCAGCCTAGATGACAAAAGCTTCTCTATCGAATAATAGCAGACATTTCCCCTATTTATTCTGCGATTAATTTCCTCCCGAGTGTCATTTATATTTGTTACCGTTGTTCCAAGATATTTGAATTTTTCCACCTCTTCGCAGGATAAATCTCCAATTTTTATATTTCCATTTCGTACAATATTCTGGTCACATAATCATATTATACTTTGTCTTTTCGGGATTTACTGCCAAACCTATCGCTTTACTTCCTTCAAGTAAATTTCCGTGTTTTCCCTAACCGTTTGTGGATTTTTCCTAACATATTCACGTCATCCGCATAGACAAGAGGTTGATGTAAACTGTTCAATTCCAAACCCCCTCTGTTATCCTGAACTCTCCTAATGGGATATTCCATAGCGAAGTTAAATGTAAATGTGATTGTGCATCCCTTAGCCCCCTGTGAATTGGAAAAGCATCATAAACTGGCCTATACGTGCTCTGCTGTAAGTTTCACTGAGACACATTTTAATTAATCGAACTAATTTTTTGGGAATACCAAATATTGGATGATTATTAAAAAAATAAATAGATATAAAATTAGACTAAAAAATAAAGCAATAAGGAAGACAATACCTTTGTACAATGTCATTGTAGGCAGTAGTTCGATCAAAACACAAATATTTGTTTAATATCTAACTTTACATATTTAATATGCGAACAACAAGTGAGTCAAACACAACACTAATTGAAAAACATAACTTGACACAATTTGAATGATAATTATATTACAATAACATTTCTTGTAAACAATGTTTCTTGTAGTCTATATGCTATAGCACCATATTGGCCTTGTTCACTTATATTTCTGATGACAATGTACATATCCTGTGGATTCTTGACACGGCAGAATGTTGCATACAATAATTGTCCGTGGGTGAACACAGTCTTAGGAAGGTAGATGCAAAGTTTCTTAAATGTCTGCCCTTGTACCTTGTTGATGATCATAACTAGGGACCGGACATTTATGTAATATCAAGGTGTGAAATATGTACATATTTATGTAAGTAAAATAATCTGAATATGTACCAAAATATGTAAAATCATGAACATATTTAATATCAATATCTGGCAGATATAGAATAGGTAAGACTCTCCAGTTGTGATTTCATAGATCACCCGACATTTTTTAACGCACATTTGACATATTACTATTTTTCCATCTGTACTGAAAGCTTCGTCCATCGCAATCCATGATTTTATTTTTGTCGTTAGGGTTGAAGATACAGGGGCCATTGTAGTTAGTTAAAAGCAGTAGATAAACTCACTTGCACTTTACATTGTAAGTACTAAAACTAGAGAACTGAGTGAAATGAATGACACAACAGTACTACAAGCACTGTTTCGCTTTACTGGATTAGAAGAAAATAAGAGGACATATGGGACACGTGCATTTTAGCTGCTCCCTGTCAGAAACAAAGTACCTACTAAAACCTGAAACTATAGGCATTTACAAACTGTTGTTTGAAAAGTGACATTCCTGTCTTATTGAGAAGGGTGGGATTATTCCAGCCGAGAACCATACTTTCTAATTGCTCGGAAAATCCCATTTCCTTATAGGTTTACTAAATTTAAAGTAAAGAGACCAAGCAATAATCTGAAAAGCTATTTATTTTAATCTTTCGATATCTTTCCAGTTTGTTCCTTTACAGCTTCTTTTCAAAAGTCGGCTACTTTATTGCGGCTCATGTCAGACTTGACACGAGTTTTCCCTGGAAGGAATAGAAACAGGGTGGGTAAGGTTGCAAATTGCATGGGAATGGCTAGAAAATGTCTGCAGAACAATAATTATAGTTCGAGACAAATCATGTGGCCCTCGTCCCTTTCCACCGCATTAAGACAATGCTACTTTCTGAGTGATTTTTACAGTACAAGATAGTTGTATAAGAAAGGTTGCATTTTTTTACTCATTTACAGTGGGTGGTACGGGGTGAGTGCCTCTATTACTCCCTGGAACTAAGGACTTTATGTTTCGTCCCAAAATATATATATATTTTCTTTGGTAGGTAAAAAGGCTTTTTAAATCTGTGTATTTCAAATTGTAGGCCTAAAGTTTCACAGCAGAAAGTTTTTTTTTTCCCGTTTAGAGAAGTAAAAATGAGTAAAACTCGTAAATATGTAGATTTATGTAATACCAAGCCATAATATATATAATGTGGAGTAAATATTTAAAAATATGTAGTATCAAATTTTAATATATTAATCGTAATTACAAGATTCGCAAAGATTTGTTATTTACATACGGTTAGGTTGAAAGGAACATAATATGTAATTACATAAATATCCGGTCCCTTGTAATGACGAGACAGAATATTTTATTAACAGACAGGGGTATTGCTTGGAAAAGAGAGGGAGGTTTATTATTTATTAGAGTTTGGGTATATTCTAAGAGAAGTCGCCACATAAATATAGCTTTGGGAGACGCATCTCGAAACTTTGAAGTCACAATATGAAACTTATTTTTCAAGTAAATATGATGAATTTTCATGGATTCATGATCTCTTCCGTTGTAATATTTAAAATAACAAACATTCATTGAGTGGAAGTAAACAGTAACTGAACTCTCGAATGACACAGGACTTAAAATAAAATTCAAATCGGACGCTATGGTTAATTTTTGGACTTCATCACAAGTGAAAAATAATATAGTGAACTGTGCAATGGTGCTTTACAGATTATAATTCAGTTTGCTTCTATGCATGTGTGTGTAAGAAAGAGTTTTCATCACTAACTAATAGAAACATAGTACCGAAATCGACTCGATGTACGTGACGATCTGGGAATGAACCTGACCAGCATACATCCAAATGTAGAACAACTGTACAAGAATCGGCAGTGTCATCCATCTCACCAATGTGAGTACCAATATTTATTTTTTTTTAGTTGATAAGTTAGGAATTGAAGACCTCCCTCGAATAATGGTGTAACATCAAATTTTGTTTAAGTGGGATTATAGGTGAAACTGTACGCAACATCGATGTGTTATGTGATGCTGCGATCTGCAGATCATACTCGTAATATTAAATGAGCTAGAGACAGTTGAAAATAGCGGTCCGTGGAATAAAGATGTAACATCGGTCGAGATGGGAGCCAACTACTCTGTTGTGGTAACTCCAGTGTATAAAAAAAACTATAAATAAAGGACGTAAACGTAAGATTAACATTGACGAATGGAAGGATGTCACAAGGAAATCATTAAAGGAGCATGGGAAGGAGTATGCAACAAGAAATGGTATAGTGAAACGTGCAAAACAACCTCCAAATTGTGTAAGTGGAATAAAGATGTAACATCATTACAAAGTCTTTATTTATCTTTAATACCCGCATTGTATACAAAAGTTTCCGATGTCATTCCTAACATACAGACAAATGCATAATGTAGTCATTATTCTACTCATTATTATTACAATACAGAAAATTAGTTCTATAGGTTAGACGCAATGTTGGTGAGATTGAAATGTTAATGCATTTCATTGTATCAATTTAAGTAAAAATGAAGTAAATTTGTCTTCATTTATACATATATTGAAAAGTTTAAGTTTGTATGGTATATTTGATATTTCAGGAAACTGTTTGCAAATGTAAATATGCAGGATGCAAACTTCTCAACCATGACACAAAACTACGCTTGTTTACGGATTATTATAATAAGACACACGATGAGCAGTCATAATTTCTTGTTCACCAGTGCACTGAATTGTGTGACATTGGAAGACGTTACAGAGAGGAAAATCTCTCACGTAGGCAATGTAGTTTCAAGTATTTTCTGTTCATTCGAAGTAAGAGAGTGCAAGTGTGTTTAAAGACTCTTCTTCAGGTATATGCTATCAGCTCGAAACGCATACAAATATTGCAAGCCAAAATGAAAAACAGTGGACCATTAACGGATCAAAGAGGTAAGGATATGAATCGCCCTCATCGTACCACAAATTAAACTATAGTCCTGATTGTTTAACATATTCAGTCATTTCCTACTCAGGAAAGTCACTATAGCAGAAAAAAAACTATATGCACTTACCTTCCACCAGGTTTAAATGTATCGACAATGCATTCAGTGTTTGAGGAAAAGTATCCAGACACACATGTGTCACTTCACCAATATAGAGATATATTTAGATCTAGATTCAATTTAAAATTTGGGCTTCCACGATCAGACACATGTCAAAAATGTGACAGATATTTTGTACAACTTTCCAATGCTACAACTGCTGAAGAGACGAGAAGGATTGAATTTGAAACAAACTTACATCACAGGAAAGCAGAACAAGCCTACGCTGTGTTGAGGGAGGACATAGAAATAGCTAGGCAAAATAATAGTGTCGTAGTCTTATACGCAGATATGCAGCAGGTTTTGTTTTCACCTATATTAACACACTCTAATGTATTTTATCAGGGACAGTTCTCAACTTACAACTACTGTGTTAGTAATGCTGGCTCTGGTCAAGTAACTATGCGTTTATGGCATGAGGGAGTTGCAAATCGAGGAGCCTCTGAAGTTGCTTCTTGTTTATTTTCCTATATCATGCAACATTTCAAACCTTTATCTGCTAGGGAAACAAGAAGTCTTATTGTGTGGCCGGATAGATGTTTGTCACAGAATAACAATCACAAAATGCTGTCACTTCTGAGGCATTTTGTTTTGTGGGAATATTTTTCTACAGTAGAGCAAAAATTTCTGTGCAGTGGACACAGTTTTCTGCCCTGCGACACAGTTCGCACTAATAGAAAAACAAAAAAGAAGTGCAAAAGTTAATGTACCATTCCAATGGGTTGAAGTGATAGTGGCCGCAAGACCAACATATCCATTCCAGGTTAATTACATGCAATCAGAGGACTTCAAAAATTTTGATACGTTGGACAAGAATGTCACTTATCCCAAAGAATTTAAAATAACAGAAGCAATGTGGCTTAAATGTTCACAAAATGATCCCTTTTCCGTTTATGTGCGAAAATCTCATGGGACTTTATAGTCATGGGTTGTGTATCCATTTCACAAGAAACAGCGTATCAAGGTCTCTTACCCATAAAAAAAGAGAAGAAACGAGATCTTACACACATGTGTGAGTTCATTACTGATATTGAGCACCGCAAGTTCTACATGGATTTACCTGTTTCCAACTAGAGCAGTGGTCGTCAGCACAGAGCACGCTGGGGCTAGCCTCTCTTACCCGCGGAAAACGCAGTGCACTATAGTGCTCTCGTAGCTGCTAGCGGGTATGCTCTCTATCTCTCCCTGCTGCACGACAGTGCACACGGGACGGCACAGCGTACCCATTGCACATTTCAGCGAGTGCTGACGACCACTGAACTACAGTATAAGGAGTAGTGTCATAACATGTGCTGAACTTTGATAACTTTTTCCTTACATTTTACTTTTTTTTTCTACTTTGCAATGATTTTGAGCATGTGATGGCCTATGTTCTATGAACATTACATTGTTCTGCCCTTAAAAATAAATAATCTTTCATTTTTGTTCAAAACTTTTCTCCTTTGTAGAGCATGTGATGGCCTATGTTCTATGAACATTGCATTGTTCTGCCCTTAAAAATAAAGAATCTTTCATTTTTGTTCATAACTTTTCTCCTTTGTAGAGCATGTGATGCCTATGTTGTCTGAACATTAGATTGAACTGCCATTAGAAATAAAGAATCTTTCATTTTCGTTCATAACTTTTCTCTTATATTTTAGTTTTTTTCCTACTATGCAGTGATTTTGAGCATGTGATACCTATGTTCTATGAGCATCAGATTGTACTGTCCTTAGAAATAATGAATCTTTCATTTTGTTCATTTTCATACGTTTAATCTGTTTTTTAATTGATGATACACCTTTATTCCATTGTAATCTCGAAACAATTTCTGTTATTTAAAAACTATGAACTTGAAATGTTACTATTTATTATCTAATAATTGAATGAACTCTCAAACAAGATTATACTGGTAGCTGTAATGTTACATGAGTTAAGAAGAGCCTATCAGACGTTTTTCGTTCATAACATAAAAGTAGTATTTTGTTGGTTACACCGTTATTCGAGGGAGGTCTTCAATTATATATACTCTAAATAGTCTTGAAGTATTAAAAAAACGAAAATGAATTTTCTTCTATTAACATTAACATAATTTGTTAATAATAATATGAATTTAATTGAATTAAATTAATTTTAGTCAATTAATTCTATTTTTAAATATAAGTATACTCGTATTAACAAATGTTACAAAAATTATAAAATTGATTCGAAAAGGAACAAGAGTAAAGTGGTAGGCGGAACTGTTCTGACATAAAAAAGTGATCTCCAGTCCAATAAAAGTTCGACAAAGTCTGACATAATGTACCACGAAGTAAAATGTATGGACTTCATAAATAAGAAAAGTAAATCCATGTGATTGATAGGGAACAAAATCGGAAATGAAATAACTGACAAACCAGGAATACCGAACAGATGCATGAAATATCTTGAAGAGTTATATGAAAGAGGGAATCGTCCAGATGATTTAGTTATGGAAGACGAAGCAGCTGTAACAGAAGACGAAAAAAGATTTTCTATTTTAAGGGACGAAGTCTAACTAGCGCTTAGGGAAATGAAGAATGGGAAAGCAATAGGAGTGGATGGAATCTCCATTGAATTAGTGAAATGCTTGGATGAAGACAAGGAGAAAATTATATCATTATGCAACGAAATATATGAGAAAGTCAACTGGCCTGAAGATTTTACGGAGATAGTGTTGATTCCAATAACGAAGAAAAATAAAGTCAATAATTGTAACGAGTTCAGAACTATCATCCTGATATCACACTCGGCGAAGATTCTTCTGCGAATCCTGAATCAACGTTTATATTCTCAGGTGGAAGAACAGTTGCACGAAGAGCAATTTGGCTTCAGGAAGGGAAAAGGTACGAGAGATGATACTGAATTGCTACGAATAATCGATGGAAAATATCTAGAAAAAAATAAGTGTATGTAGTATTTGTGGATCTAGAAAAGGCATTTGACAGAGTGGATTACAATGAACTGATGGAGGCCCTAAAGAAAATTTGCGTTCATTGGAAACAGAGGAGGCTGAACAGTAACATTTTTATGAAACGAGTCAAAATCAGGATATGAGAAGAAATGTCAGAAGGAAGCGAAATAGGGAGAGCAATAGGTCAAGAATGCTTTTTATCACGTACCCTGTTCAACTTCTACTTGCAGGATTTAGTGAAGAACTGTTTTCAGAACTTGGGAGGAGTGATAGTAGGAGGAATAATAATAAAGTATGTAAGATTTGCTGATGATATGGCATAGTTAGGAGAAGTAATGATCTAAGAGAGCTGGTGCTAAATGAAAGCTGTGAACAGTATGAAATGAAGATAAATGCAATCTTAAACGAGGGAGTAGAGCAAGTGGACACCTTCAATACTTGGGGTGTACTGCTGTCAAGAATTCAAAAGGGGAATAGCAATGGTCAAGGAAGTTTTTAATAGAAAAAGGAGCATCTTCGGCTGACCTCTGTAGAAAGAACTAAGGAGGAGACTGGTGAAGTGATTTGTATGGAGTGTGGCATTGTATGAGGGCAGAAACATGGACATTACGACGAAGTGAAAACAAGCGACTAGAAGCATTTCAAATGAGTATATGGAGAAGGATGGAGCTTGTAAAATTGACAGACAGAATAAGGAACGATGCTGTGTTGGAAAGAGTGAGTGAAGACAGAATAATGCTAAAACTGATCGGAAAGAGAAAAAGGAATTGGCTGATCTGAATGAAGGGGAGAGAGCAACGGTGGATTGTCCAATGTTTGAGTTGTTTGGACTTTTTCCATTGCTAATTTTAAAAAATTGCAACACGACGTTTCGAAGAGTGGATCTCTCTTCGTCGTCAGGTGAAAACCTACTGTGGGGAACATTACAAACAGCTAATTGTCTGATCAGTTAGATTTGTATGTACCCGGGCTAAGAGGAAGGCAGAAAATACGAAAGATAGGAGAATGCTGGGTTTGTAGTGAAAGACCTGCCCCTGGGCATAATACCATGAATACACACACATACACACACAAGGATTTCCAGTAGAATATGACGATTTTCATAGCATTATTGTGGGACAATAAAATTGAATTAACAGACAACAATTTTACTGGAATTATTGTTGTAGAGTGCAATTTGTTATCCACTTTCCTTTATTAAAAATTACATTTTTAAGTGACCTCCACAACAACAAATATATTCTTGCAATCTGCTCTGAAAATCCATCATTATTTTCTGCAATAAACCACGGTCAATGGCACTAATTTCATCCTTTATGTTTTCTTTTAACTGCATCATGGTGCGTGTTCTCTTACAGTACACTTTAGTTTTCAAATATCCCCATAAGGAGAAGTCGGCTGCCATAAGATCAGGAGACCGTGGCGGCCAGGCGATAACTTCAAAACACGAAATTATGCGTCCAGGAAACAAGATTCGCAGACAGTTCTTTGATTCACGTGCAGTGTGTGCTGCCAGCCCATTCTGTTGAACAAAAACTTATTATGGTGATCCACCTCAGGCACTTCCACTGTTCCCAACATTTCTTGGTACCGATCTTCGTTGACTGTCACAGTGCGGTTACGTTCTTTAAAAACGTATGCCCTATAATTGAAGAAGCATAAACTCCACACCATATCGTCCCCTTCTCACTATGTAGTGTTTGTACACTTGCATGGGTAGATTTTCACTCAAGGACCGGAAATTCTGTTTATTACCGAACCCAGATAGTTCGAAGTGTGCCTCGTCTGACAATGAGTTTGTTTAGAATATCCGGATCAGCATTTAACATTTCACCTGGACTCTCTACAGAACGCTAATCGAGCAGGTTTCTCAGTGTTGGAAAGATGGTTCACAATTTGGATTTTGTATGCATGGCATCTGAGGTCTTCGTGTAAAATACGGCACATGCTTGTGAGAGATAAATTCAACGCAGCTGACTGACACCTGTCAGAGCGAGATGGACTTCAACGCACAGCTTCTCTATCTCTGGCGATGTTTTCCGACGTACGAACTGATCGCGGACCACCAGAAAGTCATCACAAACAATCGACGCTAAATAACCTAGTACCGTAAATTGGGGCTACTTGGACATCTTGTTAGCACACTTTTCGGTGTGAAATTGGGAATTTTATATTACAGCTATTAAAAAATATACACTGCACAGTGCTCCTACTTGGCCCACAAGATTACATAGCCGGTATAAAAATTGCAAAATATCCCACAAACTTAAAAAAAAAAAAATTATTAGGTGTCCAAATAGCTCACTTTTGGAGTTACTTGGACACTTAACAATTTTTGGGCATAAAACGTTTAGTATGCTTGTTAGGCGATCATGTTACTCAGTAATACAGTATGTGGCAAAATTCCTCAGAAGTGTATTATTTTTGTGTATGTGTATATAATGTACCTGTAATGTATTTGTACTCTCTGTTGTAATTCGGGCTTTGCCCTGTTATAGACATAATTACTTACTTACTTACTTACTT
The DNA here is from genome assembly GCF_040183065.1 of Periplaneta americana. NCBI lineage: Eukaryota > Metazoa > Arthropoda > Insecta > Blattodea > Blattidae > Periplaneta > Periplaneta americana. The sequence goes on from NC_091124.1 coordinate 104,477,764, forward strand.
ACTTACTTACTTACTTACTTACTTACTTACTGGCTTTTAAGGAACCCGAAGGTTTATTGCCGCCCTCACACGAGCCCGCCATAGGTCCCTATCCCGAGCAAGATCAATCTAGTCTCTATCATCATATCCCACCTCCCTCAAATCCATTTTTATATTATCTTCCCATCTACGTCTCGGCCTCCCCAAAGGTATTTTTCCCTCCGGCCTCCCAACTAACACTCTATTTGCATTTCTGGATTCGCCCATACGTGCTACATGTCCTGCCCATCTCTAACGTCTGGACTTAATGTTCCCAATTATGTCAGGTGAAGAATTCAATGCGTGCAGTTCTGCGTTGTGTAACTTTCTCCATTCTCCTGTAACTTCATCCCTTTTAGCCCCAAATATTTTCCTAAGCTCCTTATTCTCAAACACCCTTAACTTACGTTCCTCTCTCAAAGTGAGAGTCCAAGTTTCACAACCATACAAAACAACCGGTAATATAACTGTTTTATAAATTCTAACTTTCAGATTTTTTGACAGCAGACTGAATGATAAAAGCTTCTCAACCGAATAATAACAGGAATTTCCCATACTTATTCTGTGTTTAATTTCCTCCCGAGTATCATTTATATTTGTTACACTTGCTCCCAGGTATTTGAATTTTTCCACCTCTCCAAAGGATAAATTTCCAATTTTTATATTTACATTTCGTACAATATTCCCGTCACGAGACATAACCATATACTTTGTCTTTTACTTCCAAACCTATCTCTTTACTTGCTTCAAGTAAAATTCCCGTGTTTTCCCTACTCGTTCGTGGATTTTTTCCTAACATATTCACGTTATCCGCATAGACAAGCAGCTGATGTAACCCGTTCAATTCCAAATCCTCTCTGCTATTCTGGACTTCCCCATTGGCATAATCTAGAGCAGCGTTTCTCTAAGTGTGTTCCCCGGAACCCCAGGGTTCCGTAAGCAACTCTTAGGGGTTCCGCGCAATTCCTGATGTGAAATTATTTACTTTTTAATCTCTAAAATATAATGTTGTAAAAACATGAAAAAGAATAAGAACAGAACTATAACTGGTTATTCAGCTATTCTATTGACAATTATCAGGACAACAATGAGTACCGTTTACGGCAATCCGATCACTAATGCACATTGTTGAAATAATAATAATAATAATAATAATAATAATAATAATAATAATAATAGGTGCGCTTGAAATAACTTAAGTGCCTGGAGCTAACACATTTTCCAACAATAATGCACAGGTGTAAATTGTATACAAAATTAATTGAAAGTTCTGTGAAGGATATTTCGCAGACTTGTTTTGACGTTCCTTCAAGAAAGCACATGAAATTTCTTTTGTAGAAAAAAGAACATTATTTTGAAGTTCAAGATAAGTTATGTGTTAATTGAGTCTCAACGTTTATTTCATAATATTCGAAAAAGTTCAAATATTTTAAAGAAAAATTGTGCGAGTTTTGTCATCCCTTCTGCAAAATTGTTTAAATAGAGAGCAAGACCGATCGTTGCGAGCTACGTCATCGTATTTTTAATACAGAGTGATACCGATCATAACTCTACTTTTTTAATACAGAGTGACACCGAATCATGGATCGGAGGCTTAAAATAGGATCATTAAAACAATCAACATCCAACTGTGCCACTAAACTTCAACTATCCCTAAACAAGTATGTGGGTCTGGTGAAACCAGGTGTACAAAATAGCTTCTCGTCACTTGAAAATTTGATGGAGCCAATATCAAAAACATAACATGAACCTGTAATTAAAAAACGTAAATGTGATGAGAGTTACTTAGCCTTGGATTTCATGGATGCTAAAAATTGCCCTCAGTGTGTAATATATGGCAGAATTTTACCTAATAATTCGATGGCACCTACAAAATTACATCGCCATTTTGAAACAAACCATGCTCAGTTTTATGACAAGAATATTGATTTCTTTTATAGAAAACGTCGTGAGTTACTAAATTCACAAAATTTCTTAGCTCAGTCATCTTAATATAGTACAATAATAAGCAACAGAGGCATCTTTCATTGTAAGCTACAGTGTGGCTCAGGCAAGTGAGTCCCACACAGTCGCCGAAAAATTAATAAAACCCTGCGCCATTGACATGGTTAAGTGCATGCTCAATGAGAAGGAGGCTAAACAATATTTTCCGTGCTGCTTTCAAATGAAACAGTGGCTCGTTGCATTCAAGATATGGCAGCTTACATCAAGGAAGAATTAAATTGTCAGCTCAGATTATGTCAATTTTCACTACAGATAGATGAGTCAAGTGAAGTAGCAGATCTGGCAGTTGTACTAGTGTTTGTCAGTTAATATTATGAAGATGCTATTGAAGAAGATGTACTAATACGTAAACCGCTGCCAGCTAATGCAAGAGGATCTGAAATTTTCAGACTTGTTAGTGAGTGCTTTTGAAGAAAATCATATACCTTGGGACAACTGTGTTCATGTCTGCACGGATGATGCAAAGGCAATGGTTGGGAAAACAGCTGGTGTAGTATCGCGCAAAAAGTCAGTTGCAAAAAATTGCAAAATCAGTCCTTGTATTTTACACTGTCAAGCTTTGGCCATATCAAAAATCCCACTGTCCCCCAAAATGTTCTTAATGAAGCAGTAAAAATCGTTAATTTTATCAAGTCCAGAAAATTAAATATAATACTCTTCAAAATCGTTTGTGACGACATAGAAAGCCTTCAAAAATCTCTGCTTCTCTATACAAAATTTGGATGACTTTCTCGCGGAAAAACTTTAAGTAGACTCTTCGAACTTAAGGCTGACGTGATGGCTTTCTTCATTGATCACCATTTCGAGTTGGACGATAGTTTGAGTAACAAACAATGGTTCTTGATATTTGCATATTTAGCTCAATTTTTGTGCTAATATATTCAATGCAGCAAAAAAAATCAGGGCTTTCAAGAGAAAATTGCAGTTCTGGATGAGAAGTCTAGCTGGCCGTGAATTTGAGAGCTACACTGCTTTGAAAGATTTCCTTGAGGAGAACGAAGAAACTCTCCGAGAACTTGATGAAATCAATAATTAATTTGTAAAGCATTTGGAGGATATGCGGCGCACTGTAGAACACTATTTTCCACAACAGGAAAGTGAAAACATTTCTCAAAACTTGTGGGTCAAAAATCCATTTGATATCAAAGAAAGAAAAAACCTTCTACCCTCGCTTCTGAAGGATATGAAGCATTACTGGAAGTGACGTCTAATTCATCCCTGTAACCTCAGTTTAAGAATCTCCCTGTGGTGGATTTTTGGCACAGTCTTAGAAAAGAGTACCCAGTGTTATCAAAGAAAGCTATTACAATTCAACTACCTTTTGTAAGTACTTACCTTTGTGAAACTGGGTTTTCTGTGTATATGTATATCAAAACTAAATACCGGAACAGACTGGATGCAGAACCAGATATGAGACTTTAGCTTTCTAACATTATACCCGATATTAAAGAAATATGCAAGAGTAAACAACAAAAACACTCGTCCCTCTGATCTATTTCAAATAGGTGTTTTTTTTCTGAAAAAAATTAAGTACCTGAATTTTAGTGTGAATTACAAAACAGTGTTAACAATGCAAGTGGACTTAATTTCATTTATACTTGTTATATTTACTTGTTGTATTTACTAATCTTTGTAACAATAGCAAATATATTTCAGAAATATTAAATAATTTTTAAATACGAGAATGTATAACGTGTGAGTTCAAAAAACATGTTTAATTTTAGTGGTTAAAATGAACCAGGATTGCTAATCTTTGTAATAACAGCGACTATAGTTCAACAATATTATTTATAATTTTTAAATATGCATAATATGTGACATCAATAAAATGTGTAATGTTAGTGGTAAAAGTGCATTTGGTAATTATATATATATATCACTAATATTCCGCTGGGTTCCACAATTATATTTTAGGTTTAAAAGGGTTCCATGGATATAAAAGTTTGAGAAACGCTGCTCTAGAGGAAAGTTAAAAAGTATCTCCTTGCTTTAGCCCACAGTGAATTGGAAACGCATTTGACAGAAAGTGATAGACATATATAAATAAATAAATAAACAAATAAATAAATTAATTAATTAATAACTAAATTAATAAATACATTAATACATTAATATATTAATAAATAAATAAATAATATATGAGGCACTCAGAAGCAAAGTGACACAAGTGACGTTTAGTAAGTTTTGAGATAAATGACTTTGAAGTTGAAAAGGAAATTAAAAAATCCGTTACAGGACTGTGTCGCTGTAAATTTACTATTGTATATGTTGATACCTATATTTTTTAACTTCTAAATATAAATTATCTATTCTAAAACAGTTTATTAAAATAGGATCTTAAATTCACTTGTATTATTTTGCCACGAAAATATGTTTGTGGAGAAGTAATATACATAGGTTGGATAAAAAGTAATGGGAACACTGCTGTCACGTGACGATGGTGCGTTCGAGAGTTGCCAGCTGTGTGGACATGAACAAGAAATGTTAGATGAGTTAGTACAGCCAGTGGCGACAGTACTCTGTCAATCTACTGGTGTAGAACGTTGACTTTCATAGGGATAGTGCGAGCGCCATAAGATCACGTTTACAAAACTAGAGCAACGTTCCTGGATCAAAATTGAAGTGACACGAGGTCGTAGTGTACAAGAATGTTTTCAGGGACTGCATGAAGCATATGCCGATGAAGCGTTGCCATATCGCACAGTGGCACGATGGGTTAAAGTGTTCCGGGAAGGCAGGGATGCCGTTCAGGGCAACCGCCGTATAGGACGACCCCGCGTGAAGGACAACACAATTGAACTCCTTGCTTCCCTGTTCGATACTGATCGCCGATGGACTGCGCGTGAGTTAGCAGCGGAAGTCTGAGTATGTCACAAAACTCTGCTCCACATTCTGCAAGACATTCTGGGTTACCGAGGTTTAACAATGGCACCACTATTCAGTCGCACAGGACTTGTTGGACCGGTACTAAACCTGGGCTCGCTCATACGAACCAACCAAACTTGAAAAGTCAATCAAATGAATGGAAGCATCCAGGTTCTTCTCGTCCGCAGAAAGTGCGCCCTACACAAAGTGCTGTGAAGGTGATGTTCATTGTGGCGTATGATGGGGTAATACTGCACCACGCTGTACCTCCAAGGCAGACGGAAAACGCGGACTACTGGAACATCCACCGTACTCATCCGATATGATCCATGCGATTACGATCTTTTCACCAAAGTGAAAGAACCACTGCGAGGGACCCTGTACAATACCAGAGATGAACTTATCTGTGCTTTAGGGCGGTCAATACGGAACATCAACAAAGATGGACGCGCTGATGGTGTACGACGCCTTCCAAACATTTGGCAAAAGGTAATAAATAAGGGGGGCGACTATATAGAAGGTACGTAAATGTTGTATCCCTGTGAATGAAGCCATGTAAGAAATATCGAACTGTTGCCATTACTTTTTATCCAACCTATATAAGTGCGACGGTTTTCAGTACTTGTATATTATTTAAAACAAGAACAAAAATATTGCTTACAACATTGAAACATTCCTGCCTCAACAGCATTTAAGCTTTTTTATTATCATATTATAACACAAAATGTGTTAAGAGGGTTAAGAAAATGTTTGATTTAAAATGAAATTCAGCCTCAGTTGCTGTCCATTACGTCACTAGCCTCATCTGAAGAAGTCACATCTCTCTCTGCAGCAATATCTGTGTTTCGGTCATGAAGTGCATCTGTAAGCCTCCTACCGAGAGTATTCCTTGTACTTCCTCTTCCACGTCCACGTCCTGCAGTCCTTATTATAGGACCTCCTCATGCTTCAGATCATCAAAGAAAGAATGGTGTATGAGTGGGATGAATTTCTTTAGCTATTGCAAGTTGCTCTACTTAGCAGAAGTTATCCTTATTGAATCACTGTATAGTTGGTCCAGCTCAATGTGTGCAGGCCTTCCACGAAGATGTTTCGAAAAGTCAGCGCTGTAATATACATATTACCTCTCTCCATTATGGCAAATGAATTAGTCATAAACAGAAGAAACCCAACAATACTATGTAAACAACGCACTTGTATTAGTATGCCTCTCAGTAAAAACTCTGTATACATTGTAATACAAAAGTAAGGCCAACATGGAGCAGCACCGACTGAAATTGCACTTACTTTTTCTCTGCACAGAAGTGACATTAAAGATTTGGAATATACACTCATCTAACTTTTTAAAAAATTGTCACTTGTATCACTTTGCTTCTGAGTGCCTCATATATAATATTTTCAAGGAAAAGTAAGGTTTATTGAACTTTTATTTATTCCGACAAAATTTTAAATGTAAACAAAGAACTTTTTTTACTCTCACAAATTCTTTATAAAAATACAAGTGGCCTTAACAATAATCCAATTAAAGATACAAGTAAGTAAAATTAAAAATAGCCACCACTTCCTCCCAGGGTTTATGCAATAACTCCCTCTTCAGTATTACTTAGAACAGTTCAGCGTATTCCGAATCTCACCGGACCGATGGACAACAATGACGTCACGCTGCAGCGGAATAGGAACAAAACTGCTGGAAGGATCGATGGCTGTCATGACTGTGTAAGTGGTTATCAGTACTAAGCTAGCAAAATTTTGCGAAATTTCCGTACTGCCATCTCGTTCAAAGAAAAGAGATCATAAACAACTTATTTCTTGAACCGGTAGTAATAACTGGTCCGTTGACATGTTCGCTCATACGCCATTAACATATTGTTTTTACGTTGTGGTCATTACAAACAATACTGCAGAACTAAAGCAGAACACACCGCCATGACACAACAGTGCACGATGTCATTCGTCTGCTAATTCCCGCCCTATACAAGAACCAATCAGATTCACTGATGGCGGCTGATGGAGACTGCCACCACCTCTGCAAGCTGATGGCACCGGTGTGACACCGGTGGAGCATCAATGACGTCATCGGTGGAATTCGGAACACCGTGATGCCATCGGATTGCTCACTGGTGAGATTCGGAATACGCTCAGTTGGATGTCCAACAGGTACCGGATTCTTTTCAAGTACCTTCCGTACTAACGTTGCCCGATGTACTTTAATATTTTCTGCTGCCTCCGTCTTCGACAATCCTCCCCTAACTGCCGCTATTCCTTTTTTTTTTTTTTTTTGTAGGGTTTTGTCCCTGGAGTCTTTCATAAGTTTGCACCATTTTTAAACATTAACTACCTGTAACACTGGATAACAAGACACATTAATGAAAAAGTAAATTAAAAATTAAATACAATGTCTCAACATGTCACGTTGTGTCCAAGTCGCTCCGCGGTAGACAAGTAGCCCTACTTTAATTTGATACAGCGTCGTGAAGTAACCAACTAAAATTAATACTAAAGTTTACCCTTGAGAGCTTTTGTTGCCTTATTTTTCAAGCATCACCTTAGAAAATATTCTTAAACCAGAGGAGTATATTATTCTGAATGAAGTTTATAATATTGTACTTTATTGTAATAGTCATCGTTTAGGATACGACCGAAGCAAGTTTCATAATTTTGACGAGTATAATAGCTGTATAACGTATTTGATATCGATGGTGTTTAGGTAAAAGGGCTTATTCCACAAACGAAAAGAAATTTCAGGGACAACAAATATTAAATTTTAACACATTGTTATTAGTTACGTTCCTTATATGAAGAAATGTAAACATTATTTTCAAAAAAAACATACCTTCACGTTTTGTAAATAAATTTTAACTAATTCCACTAATTAATTGCACAAAAAGTCACATTTAAAAAAATATGGTTAAGCCATTTTACGTAAACACAATCGATATGTTATTCTTCTCTAGGAAAGCATTTATAAAACAATATAGAAATTACAACAAATTTCTAATGATGGGTAGTTTGATATTATAGTCTTTGAAGAAAGAGGTTTGACAACAGTAATGACACAAGTTATGCCGTCATAATACGAGTTTTGACGCTTTAGTAATGTGACATGTTACTCACGATTTCCACTAAAGTTAAGGGCTAGGTCTTATATATAATGCTGGAGAACATTTGCAATATATTAGTTTGAAAATGGCGATCTCCATAATCTATAACGTCATGCTAGCGACAGGAATGACCATGGTTCAAATCTTCATGAGTGAAGAAATTTTCTCATGAAAATAATAAACCCGTGTTTATTGCCGGTGCAGACCCAACTTCATAAGGAATTTTGATCGCTACAAAAAGTAGCGAATTTCGGTCTCGAAAGCCAGATACAATGGCGAGGGATCATCGTGCCTACTACAGCCTAAGTTATCTACGTAGTGGTTTTATGATAGCTCCCTTCTCATGCTGGCAGTGGTTTTCCATAGTTTTTCTAGGCACTAAAACAGAAATTGTCGTCCGCCTTTAAAGAAATTGGTGTCATAAGCTTACATATTCCCTCACATAAATTTGGACAGTTTCCAAGTTAAAACATTCAAGAATCGAAGCCTTGTAGCCATCGTCACTCGCCAAGTGCAAGGGCTTGGATCTCTAGTGTAGCAAGAATAGCGACGCCTACCCCTATCGGCACCCGCTTGCCCAGTGTTCCGTCGTGTTGTTGACCATCCTTGCGACACTCCTCCATATGTGGCAGCTAATGGGTTACGTTCAATTTCGGCCTTTCCCCGTTAAAATTCTCTTCGGTGTCTTGACCGGAGCTAGGAAAATCGGAGTCAGACAAGTGGCTAACAGGAATAGAGCTCACTTAATTTTTTTTTTCAATTGCCCCAAATTCCCTTACAAGGATAGCGATCGAGTAGGTTTCAATTGCTTCCCCTCACATTACTCTTCTCCTATTGCATTTGTTGCGTTTATTGAAAATGTAGGAAAGTTTTATAGGTGAATTCAACGAAATCAGATAAATATTATGAGAGTTTTTAGCTATCGAATTCCTAGTGTTCTGTACAGCAATTCTGTACTGGTAATGATCTCGAGGGATCGTATGTGCTTAGCCAAAATACCTCGCCCCGAACAAATTTATCCCTTGAAATTATTCAAATTTTCTGCACAGTTGGCGTGAGGATCGTGCTGGAGGTTGTGTAACATGTACACATCTAGATTTTGATGTGTAGATTTCTCCACTAACTGACACATTGTGTTTATCCTCATTTTCAACTTCAGAATCAGACAATCGAACTTTTTCGATGTTGTCCTCAACTCCACTTGTTTCTGTATCTGATTCGTCTAAGACATTGGTCGTCAGCACTCGCTGAAATGGATATAGGTAAGGAGTGCATTGGAATATCTGTCGGTAAGAGACGCTAGCCCGAGGGTGCACTGTGCTAATGATCGCTGGTCTAAGACATCATTGACTATCTTCTCCATGGAGGTTTCACGAATTGCACACGCCGACATAACTATCTATGTCTATGAACAGAAAAAATGAGAAAGACAAGTTCTCATAACAAGCAGGAAATTGTAATAAAAACCCGACAGCTGTTAATACCATTGTTGAAGAGGAATGTCTATTTCAAATGTTCAAAAAATAATTGAAAATAAATTATAAATAAAAAAAAACTTGAATTCTTCGACCCTTTTTTTTTACCAACGGGGGGATCTCCAAGGTGCATAACAAGTTTGCAATTCTTTTTATTATTTTTTATGAAAATAATTTTAAAATATTCCACAGTTTGTCAGTTTACTGTCCAACTGACACTATTTTTTTTAATTTGATTCGAAATACTTAATGAGTTAATAATGAAAAACTAAACTTTGGACCTTAAGAATCGCAAGGAGCAATAAAATTTCAACTTCCCTCACTAGTTTAATACAAGTCCAACAACGATATTCTTCCAGCATCTTCACATGGCGAATGCGGTCTGCCAGCTCTACGTTTTTTAATGAACATTTTCCCTTCCGGTGCGAAATGCATACTGTATGTCCACCTACGACGGTACGATATGGTGAAGTAATGCTGTGTGACAATGTCGATCATTCTTGCCTCTTGCAATCTGAATTTTAATGAAGCATCTTTGTTCGTATTTGCTAAACGTTTTAGAAGAATCGAGATAACAGTGTACAAATTGAACTCACTACAAATATCTTATAAATTAAATTGTTGTTTTCAAACTCACACATAATACACATCAAATGCTCCTCTTTCTCATTGTTATCAGCTTACGTTATTTACCGTTGAGACTCTATTGCCACTAATTATCGAATGACCCAAACATTTATATTAACCAATTACGTATGTTAAAATGAAAACTAAGTTATAACTTAGCTAGTTGACTAGTTTCGTCTTCTTATTAGCGATCTTTAAAACTAGTGAGGTCTTTTCTTCTTCCGGCTTCTTGAGTTCTGGTAGAGTGGAGTAGAATGGAGTGTGTGTTCTGAAATTTCGTTTTATATTGAGGATGTATTGTGGGTGTGCTTTGTGTCTTTATATTTCGTACTGTTCTAGAGTGTTTAATTTCTGTTTTTTGATCGAATTGTAGCATTTCCATGTCTATTTCTATCTTGCTGTGTCTGTAGTTAGTGCTGGTGATGTGTGTTTTGGTTATGGTTGTGATGTGTCCTTTGTAACGTGTTTGAAAAATATTATCTCCCTGTGTGTCTGATGTATAAGTTGTTACTACTATTGCATATGAGTTCATGTACGTCTTTTAAGTTATAATAATTGATTGTTTGTCTTGTTTGTGTGTTGAGATGTTTTTTTTTTTAAGTGTTATGGATCTGAATGCGTTGTTATAATTTAATTTTCTGAACGAAGATGTGATCTTGTATGTGTTTTTGTTTTCGTATATTAATGCAATGTATTTTTTGTATTCTGGTGTTTGTATTGTTTCTTCGTTTCTTGTAGGCCTAATTAAGTTTTGTCTTTTTTATGATGTTATCTATTATGTTTGGTTGTATCAATTTTATTGTGCTATTTGATCATCAGGCTTAGGATCTGGAACAACTTAAGAATGAAGTGAAGTTACAGTGCAACGGAGTACAGATGGAGTGAGGTGGCTCGTTGAGTTTTGTTTAGCTGTGCGTTACAGTACAATCCGGTATAATCCAGAGGTACAATATTCCTCCGTCTCTCCCTACGAAACGAACTCAGGCCATCACAGTGCATTTTCAATTCATAGTGAACAGTTTTTTCGAACTAGTTGCAAGTATGTACATGGTTGTTCATTGTAACCTTAATGCCCTTAACGTCGCCGAGGGACATGAAAACTTGCGAGGTATGTATCCTACTTCATTTTCCACCAAGTAGACTATTACGCAGCACATTGACGTCGTTGTTTACTGTCACAATATGTCTCTCTACTGCGTTCAAGGAACTCTGTAGTCCATTTGTGCATATATTGATTGCTAAAGTGTACCGAATCCTAAGCCCGTTGATTACATTTGATGATAAAAAAATCAACCTTGAAGGAGATTGTCAAATAATCTCCGCTTTCCACAAAATATCGGAATTGGTCCAGAAATTAATTTTGTAAAATAAAATGACAGATAAAATTTACGATTCGTAAGCATAAAATGAGGTTATATTTTCCGCCCCGTGTTATAAATAACATACAGGAAAAAGACTTTATTAGTGTCTCGCTCTATCACTAATAGTAAAGAGGGCCTCATCTGTCAGCAGTATACGAGATAATCATTCTGGTTCAGTTTATATCTGAGCTACAAGTAATGAAAAGTAGTAGCTACCTATCTATTTTCATAATAACTTTCCTTCAATTAAAATATCATTTGCTCAATTGTAGTGTTTAAGGATACATTTTCAGAATTCTTGTAAAAGAAAATATTATAGATTGATGTATAACGTTTTTTTTAACATAGGCCTATTAACACTTCTCATTCATAATAAGCTTCCCTAGCTAGGTTTTGGTTTTCATGTACATTGATATCAAAAACATTTTTCTTGCATTTTTATTGTACCTTGTTTTTTTACTATACCATGCAGGCACGTGCTTATAAATCGAGGTAACCGTCGGAACGCTCTCGATGTGCTGTGTGCAGTCAGAAAGGGCACAACATTCAGTTGCTGTGTGTCTGTTGCCGACGTAACATAGAGTGGTATAGTGTGTTTCAAAGGTATGGCTGCTTTTTCTGTGCAAGTGAAAGCTTTTGTTATTGAAGCATATTTCAAGGATGGAAATGGAAGCCGGAAGTATAATATTGAACACTGTGAAGGACAGTTTGTTCCTCGTATTCCTGATTATGTAATCACTAAAAACTCCTGCAGAAATCTGAATAATTTGGTTAGTAAATTTAGAGAAACCGGATGCACACAACGGAAAAGGTATGTTGTAAAGGCTACAAAACTAACAGAAGATTTAGTTACAAAAAAAAATGCAGAAAAGTCTTCGTAACTCCTTAAAGAGATTGGTTGTAGAAACGGGCATTTCTTACGGAATCCTAAATTAATTCTTAATCCTTAAATTTATATTCTCGAGAGATTCATTTTGTTTCTTTATGTAATTATGTTAAACTTTTATTTCATATCCACATGTCGGTTTCAGGCACATAGATTTTTCAATTTCTCCAGACTTAAGTGTTTGTGGATTTTACTAACATAAAATAAAATGTGTCTTGTTGATTTCTTAATGAGTCAATGCATCACTGCATTTTTATTCCAATGTTAGTAGCATACCATTTTCTCATCCTATACTTTCATCACGGCCGCATGCTCTATCTGTACAGTAGCTCCCACGAATCGTGTGTAGCGCATGTAGGTAGACAGTATTCGCTATGCTAAGAAGTGACACTGCATAGGTACAATAAGGACATAGTTAAAAATGCAAGAAAAAGTTTTTGATGTCACTGTAGAAACTCTTCAACCTGAGGTTGGTCTTCTCGATTTCATTTTATCATGCACTGAATCAGTTTCTTAAAACTACCAAGTTGGCATGACAAGGAGGGATGGTAAAAGAACCGTCTCTCACATTCTTTTTTTCCCGAAATCGTCTTAACCTGACGGAAGTTTCTACCACATTCTTAATAACATTGCACCAAACCAATTATCTGTTGTTTGAAGATTTAAGACCACTTTTCTAAACTTGGAAAATGTGTGTAATAAGCAAGCCAATGGCTAACAAACTTCCGTTTACTTTTCAAAGCTTTAATCGTTGCATCATACAATGGAAGCATATTTTTCGGCACTGAATAAGAACTCTCGTTCTACAAACATTCAATAGCCACTTTGTTAACCTTAATTTCTCAGTTTGTATAGAATTTATATTAATTTGAATTATATTAGTCAGATTATAATATACCTTTATATTCGACAAAGAATGAGGATTGATTCAAGGATGATGAAATGACAGTAGAAATAACGAGAGTGTCCCGTAATAGTCACAATGTCCCAATACTGCACACATGAAACAGCTTTAAGTCACCTCAATTTTCAGTTGAATTCAACAGAATCTAGACGTGGTAATTCAACGTGGACATTTGATGACCTTGTGACTCTGTTAATGATGTGTCCGTAATATTAATATAATAAAATTCTAGCAGTGAAGTTAGAAAGTCAATACAAATATGGATATAATAATAAGCAGATCAATGGGGAAAGATGATGTGGCAAATCCTGCATTAATTCATTAAAAAAAAAAATATATGTACTTAGCTGACTTTGAATCTGGACTATTCATATAAAATGTGTAATGTACTGTACATATTTTCTGGATGAAATATATTTCTTAATTCTATAAGTTCGCGATACACCGGTTAAGAATTAATACCAAAATTTCAGGTTATAATTTCACACACATACGTACTCTATTTATTATGTACTGTATATCGCATACACAGGTTAAGTTGAAACTTCCCTACTTTGGTTATTCCGATGCTATGATCTATAATTTTGTCTCTACAGTAACTTTGTTCGCTAATAATCTGAACAAGCCGTACAAATTTCCAAACGTTCCCACTTTGCTTAGTGTCACATTTCCCCCGCAAAATCCATAGACTCTAAACCAAGAAAGCCGGCAGTGCCCATTGATTAAACTAGCAAAACACCATGCAAGCCTAGCACTTGTATGACTTCGCCCTTCTTATTAAATTCGTGATTGCACTTGTTACGCGTTCCACTGTCATGGAGACAGTTGTTCCTCCAGCTACGCTGGGAGAGGTAATTAAGGCGCGCTCAGAGTACACATTAAGTTATAATGATTTCCATGTACTTTGACAAGTAGCCCAGTGTATAAAACTTTAAATTGAAACATTTCAAGTCTTTCAGGAAGTAAAGCTTCGTTCTTCAGTGTATATACTGTAAGGGATCTACAAATTTGAACACACTGGCAAAAGAGTTAAAGTTAATTAAGTTTCCCTACAGGCTTTCCTCCTCTGCTTTGAAAATAGTGAAGAGAACAAAAGATACGGACACATGAAAAATTCACATAAAAATGGACTGGTTCACCGGGTGAAGCAAATTAATTAACTTTACATATTTCGAAGCTTCATACTCTTTCTTTCATCACAATGAATCTTGAATTAGTATTCAAAAGATGTAATTACAATAATTGTTGTCTCTGAGACAGACACCAAATTACTCGCATTTTTATTCCTTAATTTATACTTCTGTAATTCTCACAAATTTCACGCGTTCTGCTTTAAAGATTAATCCATTCAATTTTGTTTGTTTAACTCGATAGGGTGTTCAATGTGTTCCAAAACCGACTTTCTCAACAAAAAATTTCACTTGAACTCTACTGTATTAGAGTCCATTCACCGATCAGCAATAATTAATAGTTGTACTTGTAATTGTAGTATTTTATGTTAGTCCTCTCTTCAAATATCAATCTGTAGAAACACTTCTAGTCGGGAGTCTGGTACATAAATAGCTGAACCTACTCACCCTCCATACAGTTTGGTATTATACAAAGAGAAAGGCTAAATTGCATCTTATTATTATAATTTCAGTCACAAAGTTGTGTTGCTTACTTCTCTTGTCCATATAAAGACGATTCACCAGATGTCCATTGAGTTCATTAATGTCCTCTGTGTCAGAGATGCATCTTTGCTTAACGGATGTGATCTTCTAGCGTGGAACAGTGCTCAAAAATTTGTATAATGTGTTTTGAATAAATAATTTTAGGAAATAAAGTCACATCTTGGGGATACAACAAATAGTCAATGTCTTAAATATAAATTCATTGACGATAATGTTGACGAGGATGATATGTAATCATTGTAATATATTATTAATCAACAAAGAGAAAGGTTTACGTAAGTGAGAAATAACAACGAAATAGCTCTTATATGCATCTACTTCTAAATTATTCAAAATCGTTTCAAGCTTCCCCACTTTCGAGTGCACTCATTTGGCTTGTGATATATTCTGCTGTTGATTATTAACTAAACAGGTTTCGTAAAATTTATTTACTTATTTCTTCAGGCTTTATTCCAGGGATAGAAATGTTCAACATTTAACGCCTCCTGTATCCTTCCCAATTTCTCTTATCGGAGATGCAATGTGTTCAGATAAGGTTTTGGAAATCGAGATTCACTGTCATAACTGTGTCATTAGCTTCAGAGAATATGCGGAGAAATATACGTCTTTCCCAGAGACTGAAGTGTTGTTCGTCCAATTGAGAATAAAACTACTAATCGTTGTAAGGAAAATTCTTTTTCCCTGAAAATATGTATTCTTTAAATTTGAAACATAATGAAATAAAGTAGCCTATAGCAACGACGAGAAGATAACAAAGATTGATATAATTTGTTTTTCACTTACAACAAGAAAAAGATAAATTATATAGCCGGATACATTCAGCATAGTCTACTTCCTGGAAGTCTATATAAACAAACACATAACAAAAACACATTTCACTACCTATTTTAGTTATTGTTAATTTTTATTCTTTCCTTCACCTACATTCATTTATGAATTTTCATACTAATAGCACAGACTCAAACATTTGTATGAACATTAAACAGAAGGTGAAGTAATATCATTAATGCCTTATCTTAATATCTAGTGTAAGTTAGTGTCCCAATACATATACGGACTTACTAAAAAACAGTGTATAATTTTAATTCAAGACTTATGTAGAATTGAGACAGGAAACAATATTAATAAACCATGCATAAACGATGAATGTTGATGCGGGTCGCCGTCGTTGTTGTTGGTCGTCGTCGCCCTCGGCTGCCAGCTCCGTCATATATGGAGAGAGTATCTCGAGGAAGCACGTCGATGTCAATAATTAATTATATACACTGATTAATTTGGGCGCCAGCCTCCTCGAGATTACTCCGGTAGAGGTATGAGATTCCCAGGTCAGCTGCAAAACGGTCGGGACATGGGGTTTGGGAGACGTGCTCGTAGGTTGAAATGATGTAGGCGCACACCAGAAGTTGTTGGTAAGAACTATGAAAGCGTTTATTATTACTATTAAGTGTTCGTTTCAGATCAGCAGAAATGCGCGTCCAAGTGTATAATATCTCGTTCTCACTTCCCGCAAGTTGGTATACTAATTTCTGAATTCACGTAATTATATATTTTGTACTATAAAACACCAGTAATATAACGGACAGTTGATAACGTGATGAGAGGAAAGAATTCAGACTTATAATAATAATGCAACACACGACTTCTTATTACACCCACTAAAAAATTCTAAGTCCGTAAATTGTTATACTTCCGAGTTAGGTTTGCCGAGAATATGTGGAGTGTGACCTCTCCGAACACTGTCTATCTGCCTTCTGTCTATCTGCCAAATCTATCCCCTACTTTCAACCACCAAACATAGAATTTCACCCTCCTATCTATATATCACGTGTCTCTATTAAGAATCCTGATTGGCCATGATTACACTTACGTCACTTAAGACGCGTTCTTCAAAATTGTTCGTTAACTAGAACATCCCCCTACTTCCGGCGTCCTGTCAATTCTCTGACATATACCAGATCATCTCTTTTGGAACCTGGCTTGGCGTCATCTTACTGACCACCCGCAGGCAAAGTCCATACATTCCCTCATCAGTCAACTCCACGCCTGGACACATGTTTCCTGTCAGCCTGGCTTCCCTTCGGCCTTCCTGTCCACCTGTTACTTCCGTCTCACATTCTGTAACTTACACGTCCATGCTTCTTACTATCCATATGAGAATATTAACACGAAATACTAATCTAATGAAAATCTCCTCATCCTATACGAGGAACCGTCTCAAATGCCCTCTCATAACAAAGAATATTCCCAAGGGAATATTTGTTGTTATGAGACGTCCCAAAAAAAAAATACCTTCGCTACTAGTCTCCGGTGTCCCCTAATTAGTCACACTTGGATACACCTTTTGCTATGCTTATAAACAATGTACAAATTTACACTTACAATTATTACATATTTACAACTATTCACATGTATGAATCTATATACACACCTCACGCCTGCTTACATCTCACACGCCAGTTTAACTGACTTCTACCTGACATATATACAGCATCCAATCGTAACATTCAGGGCACATCCGAATACAATGGCGCTCTCTCACTCACATTCATGATCGGTTCCTTGATACATACTTATACTTATAACATAGAAATAAGAATTATGAACCACAATAAAAAAATATACGCTAAATAATACACACTACATTTTAAAATACCAATTAACCCTTTATATCATACTTCATACATTAGCTGAAACCTTGACAACACATTTACGTCCATAAAACCGACACAATACTTCTGAAATACTAACTGACTCTATTTATCATATCTCATACATGAGCTGCAACCTTGAATACACATCTCGAATAACGTCCCCTCAATATAGAGGACAACTTTATGTCTCGAACTAAAATGATGGTCTGGCACTTAATATTGATTCTAAAAAAAATGGATATATATTCAAATCGAATCATTCAACCTCTACAAATGAATGAACATAAATGAAGTTAATTAAAAAAAATATTCTATCATTATTATTAATCATTATTAATTCTTATTAATATCATCTTTAAATTATTGCCACAGGGAATACTACTTATAGCGTGATCTTATAAGAAAACACACAAAAAACACTAATTCTGAAGGTGGCAAAAAGAAAACAAGAAAACAAAAGCAACAAAATTTTCACAAAGTAACATTTGCAGCACTGAAATTAGTTCTTGGTTCTAGTTGCTTATACCGCTCAAATACTACATGCACAAAACAAACACATTCTTATTTTTCTTATAATTAAAAATCATATTATTTTTCAACTTTACACAAATTCTCGTTCATTAACCTGGTACGTCGCCTGGATGTCTATCATGAATCGGATCGTCATTCTCCGAATGGGATCGTCTGCGGCCTTCCTCATATGTCATTGTGCCATTCTTAAATTGACAGTTTACACGTGGAGACACACTACTCCTCACATTAAATCTACCAGCATGCTTCCACTTAACTTTTTCTCCTCCTGCAGAAAAATGAGGCCTCCAATAGCCCTTCCTATATTCACTCCTTTGATCGTTGCAGTACCGCTTTGTACCATTGTTAGAAAATCGGTCATTATTGCAGGGTTGTAAACCATGACCGTCAGCACTGTGTGGCCGATCCCTACTCCAACCGTCATTATGGTCATTGCTTTTGTACCCTCTGTGGGGTGGGAAGGCTTCTTCTGCCCTCCGCCCCATGTTTGTGATGGTTTCCGCATTCTCTTTCTCGCTCCCAAACTCATCAAACTTTTCGATTACTCTATTTACTTGCTCCTTGAATGCTCCATAACTTTCTAACACCTGGCTCTCTAACCTGATACTGTCCTCGGGTAGTCTATACTGCAATTCATTATTATTCTCATCGAGATTATCGTCCAATCCATTAATATCCATAGTTATTTTACTTTCCAGCTCATTATTATTTTCGGCTACTTTAATATTCAATTCCTCAGTATTCTCATTAATATCCTTAGCTAATTTACTCTCCACTTCATTACTATTTCCTGCTATCGTATTATTCAATCCATTAATAATCTCAGCTAACTTATCTTTCAGTTCAGTACTATTTTCATCTAGTTTCTCTTTCAACTCATTGATATTCACAGCTAATTTAAATTCCACTTCGTTACTATTCTCAGCTAGTTCATTACTCAATTCACTAATATTCTCAGCTAACTTATCTTTCAGTTCAGTACTATTTTCATCTAGTTTCTCTTTCAACTCATTAATATTCACAGCTAATTTAATTTCCACTTCATTACAATTCTCAGCTAGTTCATTACTCAATTCATTAATATTCTCGGCTAACTTATCTTTCAGTTCAGTACTATTTTCATCTAGTTTCTCTTTCAATTCATTAATATTCACAGCTAATTTAATTTCCACTTCATTACTATTCTCAGCTACCATATTATTCACTTCATCAATATTCTCTTCTAATTTATTATCCGATTCATTACAATTCTCATCTAGATTATCTCCCAATTCATCAATATCCACAGCTAATTTACTTCTCACTTCATTACTATTCTCGGCTACCTTATTATTCAATTCATTAATATCCTCAATTAATTTAATTTCCACTTTATTACTATTCTCGGCTACCTTATTATTCAATTCACTAATATCCTCAATTAATTTACTTTCCACTTCATTACTATTCTCGGCTATCTTATTATCCAATTCACTAGTATCCTCAATTAATTTACTTTCCACTTCATCACTATTCTCGGCTATCTTATTATCCAATTCACTAATATCCTCAATCAATTTACTTTCCACTTCATTACTATTCTCAGCTATCTCATTATCTAATTCACTAGTATCCACAATTAATTTACTTTCAACTTCATTACTATTCTCGGCTATCTTATTATTCAATTCACCAATATCTACAATTAATTTACTTTCCACTTCATTACTACTCTCGGCCATCTTATTATTCGCTTCACTAATATCCACAATTAATTTACTTTCCATTTCATTACTATTCTCGGCTATCTTATTATTCAATTCACTAGTATCCACAATTAATTTACTTTCCACTTCATTACTATTCTCGGCTAGTACATTTCCCAATCTATTATAGCTCTCTTCTATCATATTTCCCAATCTATTAGATCTCTCGTTCATTATATTTCTTAATTGACCAATTTGCTCTTGATATACGTCAGAACTTTCCATTAACTGGCTCTCTAGCCTGCTACTATTCTCAGCCATCTCACTCTTCAAATTACCGATCTCACTCTTCAAATTACCGAACTGGCTCTCTAGCCTGCTACTATGGCTCTCTAGCCTGCTACTATTCTCAGCCATCTCACTCTTCAAATTACCGATCTCACTCTTCAAATTACCGAACTGGCTCTCTAGCCTGCTACTATGGCTCTCTAGCCTGCTACTATTCTCAGCCATCTCACTCTTCAAATTATTACTAGTTTCTATCATTTCGTTCCTCATCTGATTCATCTGCTCCAATATCCGCTCTAACACATTATTCGACATGACATTGTCCGAACCTCGCGAACTTTCTTTATCTTGGCTAGTACTCGCCCCTGCTGTAGTCTCCATTTTTTTTTTTTACTTCTAGTCTGGCTCCTTAGCAACATGTAATATATAATATACCTTCAACAATTCCCCTTAAACTCAAAAACAAAATAAACCCTACCAAAATGAATTACACACATGTACATATATATGGATACAACAATTGAAATGAAACCCTTTATGCTTACGTATCGACGTCTTCTAGGTTACGCCTGGTTGATCGTCTCCCCCACCGTCCAACGTTGTTCTCAGCTGTTTGGGGTCTGCATGGTGTTATGGCTGTCGGTCGTTGACACTGCATGATACTGCAAGCTGCTCTACTAACACTGCGTTGGCTGTCGGCTCTCGCGTCGATCCCCGCCGTGGTCATTGTTGCCATCAGCCGCATTAACCCTGCGTCGGCTGTCGGCTCTCGCGTCGATCCCCGCCGTGGTCATTGTTGCCATCTCGAGCCCGACGTTGGGACGCCAAATTTGATGCGGGTCGCCGTCGTCGTTGGGGCGCCGAAATATGCAGCGGTCGGCGTTCGTTGTTGGTCGTCATCGCCCTCGGCTGCCAGCTCCGTCATATATGGAGAGAGTATCTCGAGGAAGCACGTCGATGTCAATAATTAATTATATACACTGATTAATTTGGGCGCCAGCCTCCTCGAGATTACTCCGGTAGAGGTATGAGATTCCCAGGTCAGCTGCAAAACGGTCGGGACATGGGGTTTGGGAGACGTGCTCGTAGGTTGAAATGATGTAGGCGCACACCAGAAGTTGTTGGTAAGAACTATGAAAGCGTTTATTATTACTATTAAGTGTTCGTTTCAGATCAGCAGAAATGCGCGTCCAAGTGTATAATATCTCGCTCTCACTTCCCGCAAGTTGGTATACTAATTTCTGAATTCACGTAATTATATATTTTGTACTATAAAACACCAGTAATATAACGGACAGTTGATAACGTGATGAGAGGAAAGAATTCAGACTTATAATAATAATGCAACACACGACTTCTTATTACACCCACTAAAAAATTCTAAGTCCGTAAATTGTTATACTTCCGAGTTAGGTTTGCCGAGAATATGTGGAGTGTGACCTCTCCGAACACTGTCTATCTGCCTTCTGTCTATCTGCCAAATCTATCCCCTACTTTCAACCACCAAACATAGAATTTCACCCTCCTATCTATATATCACGTGTCTCTATTAAGAATCCTGATTGGCCATGATTACACTTACGTCACTTAAGACGCGTTCTTCAAAATTGTTCGTTAACTAGAACATCCCCCTACTTCCGGCGTCCTGTCAATTCTCTGACATATACCAGATCATCTCTTTTGGAACCTGGCTTGGCGTCATCTTACTGACCACCCGCAGGCAAAGTCCATACATTCCCTCATCAGTCAACTCCACGCCTGGACACATGTTTCCTGTCAGCCTGGCTTCCCTTCGGCCTTCCTGTCCACCTGTTACTTCCGTCTCACATTCTGTAACTTACACGTCCATGCTTCTTACTATCCATATGAGAATATTAACACGAAATACTAATCTAATGAAAATCTCCTCATCCTATACGAGGAACCGTCTCAATGTATAATAACCTTGTATAGGAATTGCTTTTCAGTAGTTATACACACGAAACCCCCTGTTTAACCCCCCTGCTACCAAAGTTTATTACAACTTACTTATAGCAAGAGGGGTAATACAATTTCGTTTAACTCACTTCATTTCATTTTCGGCAAATGAAGTGTAATGATATTTTGAATTCCAAAAATTCAGTCATACATCGCGATAATTTCTCCTGCTGATTTATCACTATAATGAAAATATTTTGAGTTCAATCCATAAGATTTATCTATTTGCAAATGTTTATTTGCTACAACATATATAGAATATTAACGTTTTCGCCTTTTCGGCATCATCAGATGTGTTAAAAACACGTAATCTAGAACTTGAACAAATTAACGAATATACATTGTAATATACATGACAGATAAATTTTCATGAGTTTTATGTATTATTTTATTATAAGTAAAAAGGTTTTTGTAGAAAATTATTCCCAGGACATGTCAAATGTGATTGCATATACATATAACTCATGTTACAAACACATATGAATGATTAAATGACAAGCATTAAATTATTGCCAAGTATGAATGTCAGCAATGTAAAAGGTTTAAATTGAATTTGTTAATTATGAGTCAAATGGTGATGTAATAATAATATATTTTAAAAGACAAAATTTATATAAGAATAATTGATTATTAATAAATTAATAATAATAATAATAATAATAATAATAATAATGATAAAATTCATAAAATCTTATGCGTCGTATTGTCATGCTGTTACAATTGATCCTTGGTAGTTGTTTAGCAATACATTTGGCTGTTCTTCATCAAGGATCAATTGTAACAGCATGACAATACGACACTTAAGATTTTATCAATTTTATCATTATTATTATTATTATTATTATTATTATTATTATTATTATTATTATTATTATTATTAATTTATTAATCATCTATTATTGTTTTATAAATTTTGTCTTTTAAAATTTATTACTATTACATCACCATTTCACTCATAATTAACAAATTCAATTTAAAGCTTTTATATTGCTGACATTCATACTTCGCAATAATTTAATGCTTGTCATTCATATGTGTTTGTAACATGAGTTACATGTACATGCAATCACATTTGACATGTCCTGGAAATCATTTTCTACAAAAACCTTTTTACTTATAATAACATAATACATAAAACTCATGAAAATTTATCTGTCATGTATATTACAATGTATATTCGTTAATTTGTTCAAGTTCTAGATTACGTGTTTTTAACACATCTGATGATACCGAAAAGGCGAAAACGTTAATATTCTATACATGTTGTAGCAAATAAACATTTGCAAATAGATAAATCTTATGGATTGAACTCAAAATATTTTCATTATATTATATTAGATTTATCTGAATACAAAATGAATTGTAAAATGATTTATCACTATCAATTGAGGGGCTTAGAACAAAAAGCACGTAAGTGACATAAACCTAGTTTTGAGGAAATTACAGTTAAAGTTCTACATGCAATGGGATATTATACACTAGTTTGGTGAAATGATGCCCATATAGCAGCACTGCACAGTGTGATCACTTACCTGATTTTATCCCAAGGAAACATCCTTTTGGGCTATCACAACACGCACTTACCTCATTTTTTTTAATAATGTCACTTACCTGCTTTTTGTTCTAAGCCCCTGAATTAATCGCATGGTCGTTCTTTTGTTTAGTGTCGTCAACTGTTTCCCCGTAAATCGATGAGCATGAATCCATTGTACTAAATAAAGTGCGAAATCCTACTTCTACATATACATCTTCATCTTCTAATTCCATGTCCATTGTATCTAAAGAAAATAACACTCCTTTATAAGAATTGTTCATTTGATTAATGTATTAATCAGGTTATTATAATTACAGTGTAAAATGATTAAATGAAATTATGATTTCAGCAGAAAATGAAAACATATTTCTGTTATAATAACAAGAGAAAAGCGCAGTAGATGTAATAAACATTTTTAAACCTGTATTCGCTTTTCGCAATTGGCATTACTGAATAACATTCAATTTCTATATTGCAGTAATCGGTATTCATCTATTTCGACTTCACAATATAAGTATTCATAAAAATGCGATTATTAACATTGTGTGAGCGACTTTTAGGGATATATTATTTACATTTTTATTTGTTCACGAAATAGTCCTATTAAATGTCACTCGAGGTCTAAGATTTGCCAATAAATCCATGAGCGAATTTACTATATGCCGGTATACAGTAAATTGAAACTTGTTTTACTTCTATTTCTAAACAAACTCCTCAAAACTATAAAATTTTAACATAATAAACATATACGATATGAATGCCACAGTACTATAACATAAACTGGAAAACATTTCAGTTATTTCTTGAAATCTAAATATTGGAATGTAATTTATATAATCATGGACACCTTCAAAAGATTTCTTTACAATAAAATAAAATTGTAAAAATCTATAAAAACTATTGAAAATAAATAAATCAAAATATAAATCAATTAAGACAAAATTTAGTTCTTCGTTGAAATCCAAATATTTGAACACTATATACACTACAATGGTTATCTCGGAAAAAAGGGTCCATTAACAATTATTTCTTAAAAAAATCGCTTTTTGAATAACCATAATATACAGGAATAAAAAAATTTGAAATCCAGAAGTCATGAAAATATAAATAAAAACATGAATAATGACATAAAATATAACACAAATGAAAATAACTTGGAACCAGATAAACTCATAAATGAAGAAAACTCAGCTACAGATTGATTTCAATATTCTGAAATTTTCTTACTAACAAACTACCAACGGGGGTAACAAGATCACTCCACATGAACAAAGCGAATTAATTCTTAAAGTAGAGATGAATATGTTGTTCCTATTTCAAAATGTTAGTAGACATACAACAGATAAATGAAAGGAATTAAAAAAAATTAATAGGAACAAAAATGGAAAAAATACTGAAAAATATTCGGTAGACTAATCCTATTCTTGGTAGCAGGAGGGTTATGTGTTGTATAGTGAGAAAAAATGGCCGCCTCTCTAACAGCTGTTCGTATCAATTGTTATTTTGTAATAATGGTTGCCCTGTAACCACAGAAGAACAAAACGAAGAGAACAGAATAATTATTAGAATATTATTGCTGAAGCTGTACTCTTTGATCAAAATACAGCACGGTAATCGATGAGGTCCAGTTGCACTATCGATACATAGCTCGACACACTAGCGCACATTATCGGATTTTATAGAGAATCTCAGTTATTCTGCTATTAATGACGGAACTATGATGTAGCTGTGTAACAATTGTATTGTTCTACACGACGTATATAGTGATTATTAGTCAGAAATTTACACACGACGTATAAACGAACTATTCACTGCATGGTTATGAGAGAGTTAAACGTCTTTATATGAATGCTTATGATTTTAATGCAATGTTGTTTCTGTCATTAAAAGTATCAAGTATAATAAAAGGTTAATAACCCATAAATTTATTATTCATAAAGTGGTTTAATTAACTAACGTTTTCGACCAATTATTATTCGTCATCTTCAGGTTTATATGTATGTAAATGGTTTGGAACACAAAAGTCGGTAGAATATGGTGTACCATGTTACAAGTATGATATCACAGGTGTACACAAAATTAAGATCTAAGAACACAATTGATAAAAAGGGTACATATTAAAATGGATGACAGGTAAGTAAATATCAGTATATGAAAATTATATCATGTTAGCCGTGGAATACTGATCACAATGTACCCATATTTTCATAAAAGTTAAAAATTAGAACCTAGTTCATAAAATGGTACATATTAAAATGAATAGCATGTGACTAGATATCATTATATTACAAATTATTTCATCAAGTTACTTGTAGAATGTTAATCACGATATAGGCCTATTATGGATTTTAATAGAAATTATATGGTGTGCACCCATTCCGAGGAGATCTAGTACGAGGTATCTGAAATACTAATAACAAGTTGTATAGTTTCCATAATTTTGAAAGTGAATTTTGAGGAAAAATTTTTAAAAACATTTTATAGTTACGATGATCGAGATTCGTTGTTGACAGAAGAGTAGATGCTTGTTGACTAGTTCGACGGAGTGTTACATAATGATCTACAGGAGAGTAGGGAAGGGATCCGCTCACTTCACTGACGTCATTGATCGGTAAATACTTTTAAAGTGATAATGGGTAAAGTGGTTTTTGTGGGTTAATAAATTTGTTCATTTAATAATTATTTGTTCTGATATTAATTTTTGGCCCTATAACATTCTTCCATTTTAATAAAGGCTATTCTTTTTACCAACTACGTTTTTTACATCTTAACTTTGTGTAAACACGTGATTTCATACTTGTAACATGATACACTATATTCTAGCGGCATTTGTGTTCAAAACCTTTTATATATAAAATACATAAGTGTTCTGTCCATGGGTAGGTCTATCACTACAAACTGAACATTCTCCAATTCTTTCTATTTTCTGCCTTCCTCTTAGTCTCCCGCATATTATCAACATAATATCTTAATGTCGTCTATTATCTGATATCTTCTTCTGCCCCGAACTCATCTCTCTTTCATCATTTCTTCCAGTGCATCTTTCAGTAGGCAGTTTCTTCTCAGCCAGTGATCCAACCAATTCCTTGTTCTCTTTCTGATCAGCTTCAGCATCATTCTTTCTTCACCCACTCTTTCCAACACAAATTCAATTCTTATTCTGTCTTTGCACTTCACTGTAGTATTACTGTGAGTGTATATGACTAAGTTCCTGTTATTTTTTTGGTTGGTGCAATAAGTATGTAGCCTAATCACAAAGAGTAATGTAAGACAACCTAGACATTATCAGTGTTTTAATCCTTTCAAAATAAGCACAACCACAGTCGTAAGTTTAATAAAGAGAAATTAAGGTGCGTGATTTCCAACATGCTTAAAAAATTGAACATGCAAAACATTAAGTTGTCATACAATCTTAAGATTTCTGAATAATATGGTAAGAAAATTTCGTTAATGTCAGATGTTGGTGAATCAAGTGCTCTTCAGGCCAGCAGTATTAATATGTTAGCCGGTTTTAGTGTCCAGAACATTGAACAAGAAACAACAGGCAATTCGGAAAGTGATAAATTTAGTGCGTCAAGTAATTCAGAGGTGTCAGTGACGGACCTTAATAAGTTGAATGAAAGTTTGGTCTCACTGGGGGAAACACCAATTAAGAAGAAGAAATTATCACAGAAGAATTATCCCCAACAGAAATATCAGAAAATAAAACAGACGCTTAAGGAAAAGATTTTTCACGTTGAGAAAAAGGAAGTAGAAACAACACCAGATGAGAAGAGTAGCAGTGACATCTTATATATAAAAGTCAATGTGGCCTTGTATGTATGTACTCTATACAAATCTACACGCTTTGACCGATATTTGCCAAAGTTTGCACATTTAATCTTCATAACCTGGAGAAGAACAGAGGCTACATTAAAATAGGACAGATGGACGTTAAATTAATTAAAAAATAAAAAATAAAATTACACCGATCAAACATGCACGTATAATATTAAATGCAATCTTCTACAGTCAATTGTTCTTTATTATTGTCAGTTGTATTCAACATCGACTTTCAAGAGGTCGTGGAAGAAAGAGTACGAAAGCATTGTTGATGTATCATGAAGGCCAAAATTTAGACAATTCATGCAATAAGTATCTTTCCGCAGTTCAGTACCGTAGTATGAGTTTCTCGATACAGTTGTAGATAGTGAGAAGGCTGTATTTATTTAACTGAATTCTTGAATTCTTTGAAACCACATAATTTAATACATAATTTTGAATCACCAATAGTAGGCCTATCGGAACAATTGCGAAACGTTGATACACCAAAATTATGCAATGGAACACGAATTGGTGTGAGAAAAAAAGGTAATATAAGTGACAATATTATCTGGTAAAACAAAAGGAGTTGTTTTTATCTCATGTATTCCTATGATACCTACCAACGTGCTTTTAAGCAATTACAATTTTATTTCAGTGGGATTAGCATTTGTAATGGCCATATTAAAATAAAGCTTAGGGACAGTCGCTCAAAGTTGCAATATTAATTTAGAAACTCCGTGTTTTTCACATTCCTAACTATGCAGCTTGCTCTCGAGTGGGCACACCTAAACATATTTTATGTACAAATATTTATGCAAAGGAGGAGAAAACAAATGATTTTACACATATCGAAAAACAATTCAATGATATTTTTGTTATGTTGCTAATGTTAGTATGTGAATGTACGTAAGCCCAATGAAAATAACATTGTACTATTAATTCTAAATCATACATCTCTCAAAATATTGTTCATGTCCGAAAATATGTCACTGCGAGATTCTATCTGTATAATCACTTTACCAATCAGTTACGGGAGAGTTACGTAATTTGTACCGTTGTCTAAATTGTACCACCGTCTTGGAAATTAGTTCCTTGATAAGTGTTGTCATCTACGTCAAACATTGTGAACTACATATACAAATATGTCATTTTATGAGAGACGAAGCCTGTGGGTTGTGTTTTGCAGACGTGAAGTGAAAAAACTTGTTTTAGGTAGTTTCAATCTAGTTTTTGCGCTACCTGGCTGCAACAATTACTTCCGAAAGGTAAGTGGAAGTCCACAATGCTTTATATTATTTAAAACTACATTTATATATTGTAATTGTCATTAGTTACAGACTTCTATTAGAAATCGTTAAGCAGCAAGAATTTAACAAAGAAAACATGGTGAGGTTGCGTATTTTGTACCGACTTCAGTTTCCTATAATGTACCGGTACAATATAGGGAACCTTCATTATATATGTTTGAAATTATAGTGACGTATGAAGAAAAACAAACCTAATTTAAATCAACAATTATAATTTATTAACTTATAATCATTTCAATATGAATATAATACTGTAATTTTTATTTTTAGGAAATAAAACACATTCAATTCTGAATTTAAAATAGTCATGTCAGACGTCCATTAAAAATAATAAAAATTACTGTGACATAAAATTAGCATAAATTGAAAATGAACTTGAAAATCACATTCTAAAGTTTGAACAAGTTAAATGATATTTGGATTAACTCCAACAGATATTAGGAAATTTGCTTTTGATATAGCTCAGAGAAATGTACTGCCACTTAATTTCAATCGTGAAAAGGACCAAGCATTGAAAAAATGGTATTATGCACAGCCTATCTGAAGAGGCATCCCAAATTGTGTAGGCAGACAGAGGTAACATCCATGGCTCGAGCGAAAGGGTTCAACAAGGAAAGTGTCTATGAATTCTTCGATCTGCTGGAAAACATTAGTGAAAGATACAAATTGGAATCCAGGAGAATTTTCAATGTGGGGAAAGCGGCTTCTCCACAGTACAGAAGACTCAGAAAATCGTAGTGAGGAAAGGCAAGAAAGAAGTGGGTGTGGTATCGAGCGGAGAAAAAGGAGTGAATACAACGATGTGCCATTCCACCTGGTCAAAATGTTCCTCCCATGATTATAATCTGTCTGTTGGTGCTCCACCGGTCATTATTATTACAGTTTCAGAAACTGGCTACCTCAACTCTGAATTGTTTGTCAAATGGATGCAACAATTCATTTCCTCCGTCCATCCTATCGAAGAAAGGCCAGTATTGCTGTTGCTTGATGGACACACCATCCACAGCAAGAACTTTGATGCCCTGATGTATGTGGTACAATTTATGAACCCAATGGTACAATTTAGGAAACCAGTTGCCTAATTTGTACTCATTGCAGACATTTAGAAAACTGAACATAATGACTTTATGTTAACTTGAAGTAAACATTTCTTTTTAGGAAAATCCTCCCATCATACCAGGAATTAAAATGTCGCTATTGAAATGATTCAACATTTGTCAGTTAAAATTAGAAAAAAATAAAATATGTAAAATGGTACAATTAAGGCAACTCTCCCCTAAGCATTGTGGAAAGAACAATGTCTTAATTTCTAAAGTATACGTATCCCACAATATTATTATTAATGTTAAAAAGTGAATTATTGCGAATTTATATACTGTATCTTAATTTTGTATAGAATATAAGATATAATATAATTAATGTGTTCTTAATTTCTGAGATACAATTTCTGAAATCATATTTAAAAAAAAAAACTGGGTATGATGTAAACTGGCGTACAGCAGTCAAGAGGTAAAAAATATTCGAATATAAATTAAATTACATGACGTACATATTGATTCTTTGGTAGGTAGAGAGACACATTTTTGCTGACGATGACACCACAGTGGGTTAAGACTGTTATCAATGGAATTCCCTATTTATCTTCAGCTCTTTCTGAAGTTCAAGTGAAAGCACACATAGTCATGAAATTACATGAAATGTGTGTCAGGACAGCTTCACATCAATGTACAGATCTTGTATAATTTTATCTCTGCCTTTGTGTAACGTCACATTTGCGGCGGGGAGGAAAAGAGATGACAGAATGGTTGTAATGCTTTTTAATACGCCTACGCTCACGAATAATATAAGGCACTGAAATTTAATAGTCATTGACCACCAAAGATGAAATGTAAGATCTGTAGAACATTGGGTCAACGCCATGTGAGTGTAGAGGGACCAAGGGGTATGTTTTTGTTTTGCTGAACTTCAAGATAATGCTAACTCATTTAAAGTTCGTGTGACCGTAGCCTGCATATATTTTCGTTGGTTTTACTTTGTTTATATTTCGAATTTTTCTATTATTATTTTATTTCTGGTGATCTAGAAGAGATGGTCTAATGGCCTTAACTACACCAGATTAAATAAATAAACAAAAATAAAAAATATATAATTAAATTTAAAAAGAAAACCAGTTAAACGCAAGGCTCATGATGCAATGTTTTCTTCTCGGTGCCTGATCTACAGCTGGTTTAAATTGAGTTAACCCTGGTTGGCATTAATTATTTCATTGAAGTGACGCTACGTAAAGATTCATCTTTATGAACGAGGTTGTATATAGTTCAGTTTCCGAGATTTCCGAAAAGTCTAACAACCAGTTTAATTAAAAATAGAAGCAAAAATGAGAACCCGGCAATGCCGGGTGTCTCCAGCTAGTACTTAATAAGCTAGCAATGTTGCAAAAAACTTAGCTGCAAAGAGGGGAATTCTCTCAACTCCATAATTTAATTTTATTATTTTTAAGTGGGTTATTTTATGACGCATTACCAAAATCATAGGTTATTTAGCGTCTGAATGAGATAAAGGTGATAATGCCGGTGAAATGAGTCCGGGGTCCAGTTCCGAAAGTTACTCAGTATTTGTTCATATTGGGTTGAGAGAAAACACCGGAAAAACTTCAACCAGGTAACTTGTCCCGACCAGGAATCGAACCCGGTCCACCTGTTTTCGCGCCCAGACGCGCTAACCGTTACTCCACAGGTGTGGACTCCAGAATCTAGAAAAACTTTAGACACATCCATAGTGAAAAAAGTACTTCACTAATACACTAATAATGATGTAAGCTGCGTCATGGCTGGAAAGAAAAACTTCGTTTCTGTAAAAGAGGATGGCCACAAAGTACAGAAACAAAAGAGATTGTTGTTATCAAATTAAAAGAAACATTTCGGCCTTTTAAGGTTAAATATACAGATATACAAATTAGTTTTTGAAAATTTGCGGAACTAAAACCAAAACAGTGTGTGCTTCCTGGAGTCAGTGGCACTCATTCAGTCTATGTGTATGCTCATCATGATAATGTAAAGTTGTTAATTGATGACGGGACTTACTTCCTTACTTATTAGCTTTTAAGGAACCCGGAGGTTCATTGCCGCCCTCACATAAGCCCGCCATTGGTCCCTATCCTGAGCAAGATTAATCCAGTCTCTGCCATCATATCCCACCTCCCTCAAATCCATTTTAATATTATCTTCCCACCTACGTCTCGGCCTCCCCAAAGGTCTTTTAACCTCTGGCCTCCCAACTAACACTCTATATGCATTTCTGGATTCGCCCATCTCAAACGTCTAGATTTAATGTTCCTAATTATGTCAGGTGAAGAATACAATGCGTGCAGCTCTGCGTTGTGTAACTTTCTCCATTCTCCTGTAACTTCATCCCTCTTAGCCCCAAATATTTTTCTAAGAACCTTATTCTCAAACACCCTTAATCTCTGTTTCTCTCTCAAAGTGAGAGTCCAAGTATCACAACCATACAGAACAACCGGTAATATAACTGTTTTATAAATTCTAACTTTCAGATTTTTTGACAGAAGACTAGATGACAAAAGCTTTTCAACCGAATAATAACAAGCATTTCCCATATTTATTCTGCGTTCAATTTCCTCCCGAGTATAATTTATATTTCGTACTGTTGCTCCAAGATATTTGAATTTTTCCACCTCTTCGAAAGATAAATCTCCAATTTTTATAGTTCCATTTCGTACAATATTCTGGTCACGAGACATAATCATATACTTAGTCTTTTCGGGATTTACTTTCAACCCTATCGCTTTACTTGCTTCAACTAGAATTTCCGCGTTTTCCCTAATCGTTTGTGGATTTTCTCCTAGCATATTCACGTCATCCGCATAGACAAGAAGCTGATGTAACCCATTCAACTCCAAACCCTGTCTATTATCCTGAACTTTCCTAATGGCATATTCTAGAGCGAGGTTGAAAAGTAAAGGTGATAGTGCATCTCCCTGCTTTAGCCCGCAGTGAATTGGAAAAGCATCAGATAGAAACTGACCTATACGGACTCTGCTGTAAGTTTCACTAAGACACATTTTAATTAATCGAACTAGTGTCTTTGGAATACCAAATTCAATAAGAATATTATATAAAACTTCTCTCTTAACCGAGTCATATGCCTTTTTGAAATCTATGAATAACTCATGTACTGTACCCTTATACTCCCATTTTTCTCCAATATCTGTCGAATACAAAAATCTGATCAATAGTCGATCTATTACGTCTAAAACCACACTTATGATCCCCAATAATTTCATCTACATATGGAGTTAATCTTCTCAAAAGGATATTCGACAAAATTTTGTAAGACGTCAAGAAAAGTGATATTCCTCGAAAGTTACTACAGTTAGTCTTGTCCCCCTTCTTAAAAATAGGTACTATTATGGACTCCTTCCATTGTTCTGGTACAATTTCCTTTCCCCAATTGCAAGTACGAGTTTAAAAATGTCGCTAGATAATGCCCTTCCACCCTCTTGCATTAATTCTGCTACAATTTGATCAATACCTGGAGACTTGTACTTTTTCAGATTTTCTATCGCAATTTCGACTTCAGAAACTGTGGGTTCCGGTATGAATGGCTCAGCAGTTTGTATTTGAATTTCGTCCTGATCATTTCTATTTGGCCTATGTATATCTAGTAGTTGCCCAAAATATTCTTTCCATCTGTTCAGAATTGAATGAGAGTCTGCAAGTAAGTCACCGTTCCCATCCTTGATCACGTTTAACCTTGCCTGATATCCGTTTTTAAATTCCTTTATACCCTTATATAAATCTCGAATGTTTTTATTCTTACTATTTGTTTCTACCTCATTCAGTTTTTCCTTCAAGTAATCTCTCTTTTTATTCCTAAGTGTACGACTTGCTTCCCGTCTTTCATTGAAATAATTTTCTCTGTTCTCCAAAATTGGATCCTGTAAGAATTTCAATTTTGCCTGTTTCCTTCTATCTTACAATGGAACAATCTTCATCAAACCATGGTTTCTTTTTCTTAGTTTCATGATAACCTATGCTCTGCTCAGCTGCAATTTTGATATTATCTCGAATATTGTCCCACACGCTATTAACATCTAACTCGTCCTCAGCTTCGTCAGCAGTTGCTAAAGCAGCAAACCTATTTGAAATTTCAACCTGATAACGTTACTTAGTTTCCTCGTCCTTTAATTTCAAAATATTGAATCTACTAATATTAGCTTGTTGCTCTACTCGCTTGGCTACTGATAGTCTTTCTCTTAATTCTCCAATTACCAAATAATGGTCAGAATTACAGTCTGCCCTCCTGAAAGTTCGAATGTCTACTATACTAGTGTGCCTTCTTTTATCTACCAAGATGTGATCTATCTGGTTATGTGTCATTCCGTCTGGAGAAGTCCACGTATATTTATGTAAATCCTTATGGGGGAATGTTGTACTCTTGACAATTAAATTTATGATGTGGAAAATTTGACTAACCTAACTCCATTGTCATTACTACTTACGTGTAGGCTCTCTTTTCCAATTGTTGGTTTAAAAATATCCTCCCGTCCTACTTTAGCATTGAAATCCCCCAATAAAACTTTCATGTGATATCTAGGTAACTGATCAAAAGTGTGTTCCAATTCCTCACAGAAGCTATCCTTTATATGGTCGTCTTTCTCTTCTGTAGGGGCGTGAGCATTTATAACTACGATATCGCACCATCTACCCTTATGTACTAAATAGGATAACCTGTCACTGATAAATTCGTCCTTTTTTACTGCTGATTTTATTATTTTATGTACAAAGAATCCTGTTCCTAATTGGTGATTATCGTTTCCTTCCCCATAATACAATAAGTAATCGCCTATTTGTGATATGCCATTCCCATCTAACCTAACCTCTTGTACTCCCACGAAGTCTATTCTATATCTAGCTCGTTCTTTTGCTACTAATGTTACCCCTCCTGTTCTATAAAGACTAGTTACGTTCCATGTACCAAATCTTATAACCTTTTTCCTTTTGCTGTGGTCGTGCCGGAGAATCAGTCCCATTTTGAGGCTTACTGTTAGGTTTCGTAACAAGCTGTTTTTTACGGTGATGGGTTGTTAGCCCTTCGCCCAACCCCCAAGCTGGAGGACCACCCCTTATCGGCTGTCCACGACTGCTTATTCAATATATTCGCAGCTACTCTCCATATCTGGAGGCCGTCTAATTGATGGTGGGAACATTGCAAAATTGATAGCCAATCTAGAACTGAGAAATTACAAACATCTGATTTCACAGATTGTATGTAAACGTGGATTCCCTGATTGTTATTTAGAAAAGTGTAAAAATTGTCCATCATCAGCAGACTTAATTCAATATTTACAGGAAGCATTTGAAACAGAAATGATAGAGGTAGTCAATTACAAACAATGGGTAACTGTTGACCGAACTAATTTAGAAATTTTGTATCCTTCAGTAGAAGAATTTTTAGATAAACTTTCGACAAAGTTAGAAGCCCTAGCTCCTCACACATTTATTCCTCAGGAGCAAGCAGCGTTTCTGGCAGAAAAGAAAGAAGCTCTCCAGGACGGTGAATGCCTTGTAATTTGTGATTTTTCCGAAAATTATGCCTGTGTGATTCAAGACTCAGGACAGGGTGTTAGCCACCGGCGTGGCGGTTAAGGCGCTTGCCTGCCTGTCTGAAGTTGCGTTCGGGTGCGGGTTCGATCCCCGCTTGGGCTGATTACCTGGTTGGGTTTTTTCCGAGGTTTTCCCCAACCGTAATGTGAATACAAGGCAATCTATGGCGAATCCTCGGCCTCATCTCGCCAAAAATCATCTCGCTATCGCCAATATATTCGACGCTAAATAACCTAGTAGTTGATATAGCGTCGTTAAATAACCAACTAAAAAAAGACAGGGTGTTCATTTGAACAAAAATCAGGTCACACTCCATCCCTTTGTAATTTATTTTAAAGACAGAAGTGAATTAAAACATATAAACTTTGTACCAATTTCAGAGTGTCTTAAACACGATATAAATGCTGTCCGCCTTTTCGAACGACAAGTAATACGTTTTCTGAAGAAGGAAGTAGGAAATGTGAAAAGAGTTGTTTATTTTACTGATAGGGCTAGTGCCCAATACAAAAACCGAAAAAAAAAATGTAAATCTGTGTTTTTACGAATAAGATTTCGGGGTAAATGCTGAATGACTTTTTTTTGGAACTTCACATGGAAAGGGCACTTGTGACGGGATTGGCGGCACCACTAAAGTACCAGCAACAACAGCAGTCTTCAACCACATCAGGACCCCATTACGACACCAAGAAAATTGTTTGAGTGGGCTGAAAAAATATTAGTGGAATTCATTTTCTATTTTTCACCAAAGATGAACATAAAAATGAATGTGACTTACTGCAGTCTCAATATGAGAGGCCAAAAGTAGTAAGTGGCACGAGAACACTACATGCTTTCATATCGGTCTCAAAATCTGAAGCACGAGTTAAAGGTTATTCTTTGTCCCACGAAAGTAAACGTGTATTTATCTGAGTTGCTTAAAAATACGTTTCAGTTATCCAATCCGGTTGATTTATTTTTGCGTGTATAAGTCAATTTTGAGGAATTTTATGTTAATAATATTATACTTCAAAAATGTTTACATATTTTGTAAGTTGACTTTATGGTGTATAACATACTGACACTGTGTGTACACACGTATCCATACATAGCGACATGTTCTTGAAGTGACGCTTCACTCAACAGCGTGCGCCCGGCTCTATAAGTTAATATATTGCAAATTCATTTATGTACCTATATCCCATTCTTAAATTTTGTACTCATATAGTTGAGAAACTAAGGAATGCAGTGATATTTTATATATTTCGAAAAGAGTTTCCGAACTTAAAAAAAGCATTTTAAAAATAAGTTATGTGGAAGAGGGCACTTCCGTTTCAAAAAATCATTAGACCACATCACTCAAACATTCGGATGTTTTGCAACACCCTGAAATAGATCGTCTGGATATAAAAACGGCTCTTCTACAATTATCCGCGGGACACACAAAGATCAGATACCTTCTTAGAAAGTTAGTCTACATCCTCAACCAACTGTAACTAGAAAAAATTGTGCGTATATCAAACATATTGTAAACATAATAACATTAACCTGTATTTGAGAATGATAAGTCACAAAATTAAGTTGTATTCGGAAGAACCACAAGGAGAAAGAGAACTCTAATAACTATAGGCAAATCTTTTCACGAAGAGAAGAATATACTTGAAGTGAAATAATAATAATAATAATAATAATAATAATAATATTATTATTATTATTATTATTATTATTATTATTATTATTATTATTATTATTGGTAGGCCTACTACTACTATTATTTTCTATGACCGTGATATCATATGGACAAAAAAACCTATGTGGACGAACAATATAGGTAGATGAAAAGGGAGTGGAGATAGATATACTTACAATGGAGGAACGATTAGTGTAGACGAAAATTAAGAGTAATCAAAAATATAATTGACGGAACTCATGTGAATGACATATCTGTGAACCATGAATATAATATGTTGTTATATAATCCAGTTAATAATGAAAATGAATGATGGTAGTGTCAGAAACTTTCTATTTCATTTATTCATCAATTCTTTATTGAAAGATTGATGTAAGTTGTATATTTTACTTTTCATTCAAATATGAACAAGTTTAGTGTGGTAATACTGTTATTTTCAAAATAATAAGAGAAATGGATAAGATTATTTAGAGAAATACGTTATATTATGCATATAGTTTGTATGTATTTATTTACACTGCAAGTGGGCAAGCACCCGGTGGCAGTGGTATATACAATATTAACAATACACAGTTAAAATGATAAGCAATACACAATAAAATTTACAATACATAATAACATTTACAACACATATACAATTTTACACACAATACAATAAGAATACACAATACAATTTAACACAATAATAATAAAACATAAAATAAAACACCTAATTTTACAACACAACCTACATAATTATGTATAGGTCCTACATAATTTTCAATAGTCTTTCACTTTACTCTCATCTCATTCCCTGTAGTGGCACTATGACGCATTTCACTGACACTTTAGCACACATTTCACTGACACTCTGTAACACATTTCACTGACACTATAGAACACATTTCATTGACGCTATAAATTATCACTGATCGGAACTGTTCACTGCACTGTAAAACCATAACTTCACTGACTCACCTCGCTTCACTGATACAACAGTTCAAATAAGTCAAATAATTGCATTCTTATGCATACTTATAAACAGAACTACATTTAAACTAAACATTTCTAGTCTAAGGCCCTCTTACACGCTATTTTTAAATAATTTACAATTCAAACCAAGGAAGTAAACTCGTCAGGCTAGATAAATACATGCCACCTTAAAAAATTAAATGTTGAATGTCACCTTAATTTTAATTTTCACTTTATACACAACTCTTTAAATTATTCTTGAATCTCCTTAAGGAAGGACAGCCCTCAAAGACCGCTGCAGGTAGGTCATTCCAATCATTTATAGTTCTATTTAAAAATGAGAATTTACCTACATCCGTTTTCTCTTTCCTACATTTGATTTTAAAATCATGATCGTTCCTACCATAGTACGTTGGCTTTTCTAACCGAGCCGTTATGTCTACCCATGCTTTCTGACCTAGATGTGCTCTATACAATGATGTTATTCTAGTTTTCCTACGTCTGTTTTCCAAAGTTTCCCATTTAAGTTCTTTTATCGTATCGTTCCCATCTTCTCTTTTACCTTTAACAAATTTAGCTGCCCTATACTGGATTCTTTCTAAGGAATTTATCTGATATATTCTATAGGGATCCCAACATGTAGTTCCGTATTCCATTAACGGTCGCACTAATGTTAGATATGCTATTTCCCTCGATTTGGGGCTAGCCTTTCTCAAGATTCTCATAATAAAGTGAAGTGCCCTCCATGCTTTGCCTGTAACATTATCAACATGCTCTCCCCAAGAAAGTTTGGAGTTTAAATACACTCCTAGGTATTTACAACATTGTTCTTGCGGAATTACAACACCACTGAATTCGTAATTAAGACTAGTTTCCTCTCGGGTTTTACAAAATGTTATAGATTTACTTTTAGAACCATTTATTTTCATCCTATGCTTTAACGCCCAGTTGTAAATGTTATTCAAGTCTGTTTGAATAGCATCTACATCTGAATTATTTCTAATCTTTCTATAGATAATGCAGTCGTCTGCAAATAGCCTCACATTTGATGTAATATCCTGGCATAGGTCATTTACGTATATTATAAAGAGTAATGGACCCAGAACGCTGCCCTGTGGCACCCCTGAACTTATATTTCCAATTTCCGATATTTCATGACCTACTCTAACTCTCTGGGTTCTACCTTTTAAGAATTCTTGGATCCATAGCACCACTCTTTTATCTATTCCTAGCCTACTTAACTTATCTATTAATATGTCATGTGGCACCAAATCAAATGCTTTCGAAAAGTCAATCACAACTGCATCGATTCTTCCGCCTCTATCTACCTCTTCAGCTAGATCCTGAACCAGCGACGTAATTTGACTATCACATGAGAAGCCTTCCCTAAAACCATGCTGGCGGTTGTAAAACCAGTCTTTCGCATTTAGAACATGACGAATATAATCCGATATCAAATGCTCCATGACTTTACATACGACAGATGTAAGGCTAATCGGTCTGTAGTTTCCGACATCTAATTTATTTCCACCTTTATGTATGGGTACCACTATAGCTGATTTCCAGTCACATGGAATAGCTGCATTGTTTATGGAAACATGAAATATACGCATTAAGTATGGAATTATGGCCTCGGAACCTAATTTATAGTTCCCTGACTTTTCGAATAATAGTTAAGTAATATTGTATTGTAATAGGCCTACATTATTTGCGGAAAAAATGGTTAATATTACACACCATTTTTCACAAAGTTTTGAGGGATTGTAAAACTTTATTGCAAGTAAACTATTGAACTTAAGTTAATGAAAGCAGTCCAGAATGAACGAGGAACTCGAACAGTTTCTTTTATATGAATGTCCAATGTGTCTACCACTTCTGAAACGGCACACATCTACACGATGTTGTAATTTTTGCCACACTAGCATCAACATGAACTTGTCGAAAGTGTTAACTACTGCGATGATACGCTCCCTTAGTTCTGCGATATCATGCGGAATTGCTGGGACGAATTCCCTCTTTGGTGCAACACCACGAAAAGAAGTCACACGATGTGAAACCTGGTGATATTGGGGGTCACAGAATTAGCTACTAGTCCAGTTCAGATGCACGTCATATCTAACGCGTTAGAAGCACTATGTCGGTTCTTTTCGAATTTTCTACGAAATTCACTTTGCCTAGTAATCACTGAGCTAGTAGTGTGAAATTCCAAAACACAGAACAATTTCCTTACAAACTTAGCATCCATTGCACAACAATGAGAAATGCGAGCTGCAGCTGAGCAGGAAAATGTGAATGGCTGTTTAGCAGCAGCGAAATACGACCTTCAGCTACAGATGAACAAAACAATGAGAGTGAGGCCTAGCGGCAGCATCGGTACAGCTCAACAAAACGAAACGGCCTAGCGGCAGGAATGTGAACACTTGTCTTAACGAAACATATACACACAATCTGTTTGAGCTCTTTTTTGTTCTGGACTAGTTTCATTAACATAAAGTTAGTATATTACTTGCAATAAAGTTCTGTAACTCCTCAAACCTTTATGAAACTCATGTATACGCGAATTGTAAT
Organism: Periplaneta americana; assembly: GCF_040183065.1. Classification (NCBI taxonomy): domain Eukaryota; kingdom Metazoa; phylum Arthropoda; class Insecta; order Blattodea; family Blattidae; genus Periplaneta; species Periplaneta americana. The sequence goes on from NC_091124.1 coordinate 104,518,266, forward strand.
ACCAGGACGAATAGAAGAAATAGTATGCAAATCTGGCTTTCAGGTAGTAGTTCTCTGTAAAGCAGGTTTGAATAATTTCAAGGAAAAATTGTTCCGAGGCTGGGTATCGATCCCGGGACCCTTCGCTTAGCGCGCGAACTCTCCACCGACTGAGCTACCCCAGGAACTATACACGGCACCCTCACAATTTTTCCTTTGTATCCACTTAACTCAAATGAGCTGACAAGACGCCAGAACTCAACTATGAGTGCACACAAATACTGTGTGACTTATTGTGGCTTTCTGTTAACGTATCTCCAGTAACGAATGTATTATGCAGATTTTCTACGAAATTCACGTTGCCTAGTAATCACTGAGGTAATAGTGTGAAATTCCAAAACACAGAACAATTTCTTCACAAACTTAGCATCCATTGCACAACAATGAGAAATGTATAATACATTCGTTACTGGAGGTACGTTAACAGAAAGCCACATAAGTCACAAAGTATTTGTGTGCACTCATAATTGAGTTCTGGCGTCTTGTCAGCCCATTTGAGTTATATGGATACAAAAGAAAAATTGTGAGGTGTCGGTGTCGTGTATAGTTCCTGGGGTAGCTCAGTCGGTAGAGCGTTCGCGCGCTAAGCGAAGGGTCCCGGGATCGATACCCGGCCCCGGAACAATTTTTCCTTGAAATTATTCACAAGAAATAGTGTACGCACTTTGCCAGTATCGGTGGCGGACCTAACAAATAGTGGCGCTTCGATCGCTAGGATATATCGGTTGTCTGAAGTCAGACACCTCGAAAATATATTTCTCGCGCGTTTAATAATGAAAGTTGCTAGGGATTGTTAATATTGTGATAGCCAAGTCGAGGCTCGATCACGCGTCCCGCAGAGGGCGGGGCGCACAAGAAAACGCGTCGAAGAGGGCTGCAACCGCTAGGGTCTGGAGGGGCGCGATGTAAGAGGAGCGATGTCACTCTAGTCCGCGGCAGAGAGGGGGGGGGAGTAAAGCAGCTGGTGATTGAGGAGAGTAATCCAGGGAAGCCTAGATAGGCGCCATCTTCTTGAAATTTCGAGCAATCGTACTTTCTCGTAACTATGGTGTGGTTATTAATTACGACATGCGAGTGAACTTGAGCAGTGTTGTTGTAATCGTTGGACAGCAAGCCAGCCAGTCTTGTGTAGCAGTGAAGCCAGCTTTGAGACCGAAGTTCGACTTGAGTTGTGTCCGTAACTGTGGAGCCGAAAGTCCTGAGTTTGAGTGCAGTGGACCGCAGTTGGGGGACCTGAGTTCGAAGTTCAGCGGATTGTCTCTGAAGGTCTGGGGTTGGAGTTACTGTGAACTCGAGTGACTGAGCTAGAAGAACTAGCCAAGGCAAACGAGCTGTGAAGAGTTCTGATTTGTAAATAGTGCTTTGTGAACATTAGTTAAGATTAACAGTTCATTGTTGTTCTCAATAATCCAAGTGAATTGTCATTGTCGTCTGTGGAGTGCAATAACGAATACTGTGTTGCTGTGTGGAGTGCAACTCCCACTGTTGACGGGAGTAGAATTAAATTTTAGAGAGTGATTATTATTGCTGAAATAATTAAATTACATTCTTGTTTTGTATAAAAAGTTACAAGTTTGTTGTTGAGGGTTATGTAGATATCTTCAATTTGTGCTTTGGATTAACCAAAGACAAAGGAATACAGTATTGTGTGGTGGTTTACAAAATAATTACAAAAGTTTCTACGGGTTATTAGTATGCTTTGTTGTTTAGGGTTATGTAGATGTTAATTTTTTGTGCTTTGAATTAACCAGTGACAAAAGAATATTGTATTGTGGTTTACAAAATAATTTAAAAAATGCCGTACTGTTTTGTTCTGGGTTGTAGATCGAAATACAGTAGAAATAGGCAGCTTTCGGTAAATAACCATATTTTGTGATATGCATTTTTCCGAATACATGATTATAAAATCAGACTGTTTTATTATAAAAAGTCATAAGACAGAAATACCGCGAGTGCATTGAAAATTACAACCAGGAGCTGTACTTTACATTTTTCCTAATTTACCGAAATGACGAAATAGATGAGAATAAACGTTACGGAGTGGTAATATTCGATGAGGTCAAACTCAGAGAAGAAATTCAATTTAATAAGTATTCCCTTAAAGTATACGAATTTGTTTATTTCGGAGATCTCACGACTGATGTCCAAAGGAAACAATTTGCAAATCATGCATTAGTATTTATGTTTATGCCATTTATGCAAGATTGGATTCATCCAATTGCTATTTACGCTAGCAAAAACGCTACTCCAGGTGATATTCTCGCTAAAATTCTTATACAAGTTATACAATTAGAAGCAGGCAACTAATCACGGTGAGTAATTTAATTCATTTCTAGGCACGCAAAATATCATTCAACTCTTTATTTACTAGCATTTTGTAGGTTTTTTTCTGTTCCTGAATTCGCAACTCGTTACGAAAAGATTACTTATTTAAATACTGAACTTAAAAATTGCTTACAGAACGGTTCAGATCCCATTGCATTTTCTGTTACGAACATTCATAATAGTATTACATGACAGAAGACTATTAATTATGAATAAGGGACTATAAAGGTATTTCTTAAGTTGAATAGCTGGGTTAAATGGAAGACATTTCAGCGTAACAAGCACTGTGAACTCCATCCGGGTCACGCTCATAGCGGTAGCAGCGCCGCGTTACGGCAGATCAGTGTAAACTCACAGAATGCGTACACTATTTTCTTCTAATCGTTCTGTTAATACTGTAGAAGAATCGAAAACGGACAGAAAGAGATGTCTTTGAGACGGGCTCGGAGTTTACACGAACTGTGAAGGACTAGCTGCGGCCTGCTTGGTCTCCGCTGGCTAGCGGTCTCGTGCTCAGTCGAGTTAGAGTTCATTGCCTAGAGATCGAACTCTGAATCAGGAGTTCACCAGGACCGAGGGCAAGTTTGGTGGGCTTACTCTGTACAGGTAGTCGGCTGGAGGACCGCGGTCTGCCCGTGCTCATCTTTATTTCTTAGCCATGGATATATACTGGTATGTATAAATATTATATATGGTCAAATGGACGAAGCGTGTTTTGGGATCCCATTCTTCATTTATGGGCACTATAAAATTAGTATACTTTGCTGCAGTAAGCATGAAATATATTTATATATAACCATAGAAAGCCTACGATTCTAACTAAAGGAACAAAATAGGCAAATAAGTAAATACCGAGCTCTAGTTATTAATGCTTCTGATTTTATTGCATGAAGTTGTGAATGCCTAATTCAAGTTTTATTTGTAAGGTGCTGTTTATTTTATGCAACTTGAAACAAATGTACATTTTACTATACAAAATGGAAAAAGATACAGAGATTTTTAATTTATCGCTAGAAAATAGGCAGAATTAAAAAAGCATTCGCGAAAAAGTAATGCAAGCCACTTCAAATTAATATTTTGGAAAATACATATTAGATATTTTTGAACAATAAGCAACTTTCTCGCTAATCGGTAATAACAAAAACTCTTGCCTCTGATAAATACAGTTTCGTTGCATGTTGAATCAGCTTTTGCACGGAAGCATCTACGTAAATGGATGTACCCGCCAAAAGAGGGGTGATAGATAGATAGTATTTACAGTAATAATGATTTGTACCATCGTTCAGAAGGAGGACTGAAAATTAATTTTTATAGATGTGTAGAGTATAAATATTTATTAAATGTCATAGAACATGGAGACCGTATACTAAATTTAACATTGGCAAAATTGTAATTAAAAATGACACCCGTCAAAATGACAGTCTTGTGATTATAGTCTTTACGAGCATCACCTAACTTTTATCACCACTTTGTGTTACGCTTTTATCATATGACTATATAATTATCAGAAATTATGTGAATGGTAACGTGAAATAGAGAGTTATAGTAGGACAAAATCTGGTACGTTTAACATTTAAGTAATCGCGTGGGAGCATGTTCACCCCCAGTGTTAGCCTATATGTTGGTTTGTATCATTTTTACGCAGTTGCCTACATTGCTCAGCATATCAGTACCTTCATAAAAGGGTTTCGGCAATACGATCACACGAATACTTCCAGTTTATCACTATTATTTGCTGCGCTAATTCTAATTTTCTATTCTTGGAGTTCTATCGCCCCCCACGAGACTACAAATATCATATATTAATCCACACGTTCTGTGTTATTTTTTGTGATTACATATATATGAAAACTCTTACTCCAGAAGATTATGACAAGTTTATGCATATGAACTGGAAGATTTACGTAGAAACAGGATATTTTATTTTTTAATTCGTGTTTTTAATTGGGGGTCGTTCTAACCTCCATGTGACTACTAATGTTAAAAATCAGGTCATAAAGTGTTGTATATCGCGGATGCGACATAAATATAAGATCCTATCTTTTACATTATATTTATAACAGTCATGTAGTTGGAAGAAATCGTATTTCTAGTCATAGGACATAGCCCCTTTTTGGTGTTATTTACATTATATATGCACATACTCTTATACGCAACAGAGGTGGCGGATGTGCTCCTTACACTTTTCTGAGATTGTATTTCACCAGTGTCGTCTAAGAAGCTAATGCACACCTGCTCTCCATTTATCCTCAGAACTCATCCAACTTTCAATGTGAACAAATAGGGTCATACTTAAGCTGGTTGACGAACTGTAATCAGACTTTTGTCATTCCATCAAACGAAGCAAAACTTAGTGGGAGATGAACCAACTTGAAACAGCTTCCCGTCATCTTGGTTCCAGTTATCTTTCTTCCTCTTCTACTTTTTAGAGTATAATTAAAATTTTAAAACTTTATGTTTGGGTTTTCGACTTCTCAGTCTACAACTTACTGTCGTTCGTACAGAGCCAAAACTGAATCTATTTGTTTAGACATTTTTAAGATGTTACATAAGCAAGACTTCGCCAAATTTTATTGCCTAATTAGGAAGCTCAAATTGAATTATAGCCATTTGCGCCTCTGTCTACTTCATCGCGAATAGGATGAAGAATCTTGTTCTGTGGTTGGGACACACACTAGGTCCGATTCTGTTAGCATCGTGTGATAAAATGGCATATACAAATAATGGTGCAATGAACCCAGGGTCCGGCGATATAAGTTAACCAGCATTTGCTCTTAATCTATAGACGGAAGTTCCCGGATAAAACCTCAATCAGGCAATTTATTCCAGCCATGATTCGATTTCGGATTCACTAGTTTCGCAAACATGTTGAGCACTACTTCCAAACGGTGAATAACGCTTAATATTTATTTAGTTACTTACAGAAGACGAAGTAGAAAGTCTAGTCCATTAAATTATATATTTCATTCTTTATAACATAAGATATTCTTCATTAACATCAGCAATATTATAATGCTAATCGTACCTTTAATATTGAATTCTTTATTATCGTGTACAGATTAGAAAATCCGGCTTGATATTACATCACCAGTAATTAATAGGTTTACTTTCCTCATTTGGAGGAAAATATTTGTTTGGTTTACCGTTTGTTTCTTATTTGAGGTATCTCAGGTCTTTTCTGCAATCAAATCCTGTAATAAATATTTCAATAATTTCAGTGAGAAAATGTTTAGTGGTGTAGGATATTCCTTCATTCTGTAGTGTGAAATGTGAACTGAAAGGTAACTGTATAAATATATATTCGAAAGAAAATTTAAATCTTAAGATAAATTTTTAAATTAAAATAAATGAAAAAATCATAAGCGAAACTTGTCGCAGATCCTGACAAAATACATTGTTTATATGAATGTATTACGCTACATATCAATTCAAGGGCATCTGATTTACTCGCATTAAAACTTAGTGAGTAAACTTCGCACATCACTAATGGCCATGATGATGACATTTTAAACTTAATGGGATTGCAATAGTCATTGGAATTACCAATCCCCCTTCTCAGCGCCCAATATTCAGCTTTTCACACCATTTCCGTTTTTCCAAACTTATATACTTTATTTACTGTAATTCGTTTATTTAGAAGCCAGTGTTACATAATATGCAAATTACAAGGATCTCTACTTAAGAATATTTTACTACAAGCTCAACTTAAAGGAGAACGTAATATTAATATTCGTTGTATTAATTTATTTTTCTATTTTCAGACGATTAAGTTGCATTCTTTCATTACCTCAGCCATATCAATTTCAGTGGCAGAAATTTTACTCAGGTTTTGAATTGTATATGTTCCAGCAGCAGTTTAGTAAATTACAGGCTAGGACATAATCCTATCAACTTTAATGAGGGTTATGATCTCGCTGAGGAAATATGATTCAAAGCGATTTGAATCATAAGTGTAGTATAATTTCGATAGGAAGTAAATTTTATTCGGACACATTTGTGGATATTCTGCGACTAAAGCATAGAAACAACAACTGAAAAGTATTCCTCATGATTATGTAAATGGAAAAGATGAGAGAAAGGGACAGTTAACTTTTAGAATAATAATTTAATATTTGAACAACTCGAAAATGCTAAAAGTATTTAATTTACATATATTTCTCCTTATTAGATTTTGAGATGAAAAAATTTTTATGCGTAGTAGATAATATGTCAATAATACTATTGTATTTATCTCATTCCACTATTTCTTTCATATAATTTGATAGCGGTATTTTGTCTTACAAACTTATGTGTCAGATTCTTGAAATTTCATTTTCACAGTGCCAATAATTCCACTCTATTTCAGTAGTAATCGACGAATTTCGTAAAGGGAGTAATATTATTAAAAGATATGCTGTATTTTAATGTGACAGTTTCCTGTAAATAAGTGAAAAATTAAACATATATAACACCCATCTATTTAAATCTTAAAACGTATATGTATGTATGTGTATATATATATATATATATATATATATATATATATATATAGAGAGAGAGAGAGAGAGAGAGAGAGAGAGAGAGAGTGAGTGAGTCATATGTCTTAATTTTGGAGTTATAAAATGCATTGTTTATACAAAAAAGGAAAAGTTCGCCTTGCTTTATTCTGTTTTATTCGTAATTTATTGCATTTACAGTAGAGATGGCCGATATTTCACAAACCGATATTTTGTCACAGGTATTTTTTTTGTCACAGATAAACCTGTGACTGATGACGCGAAATATCTGTGACAAAATATCGCTATCGAAATCTGCTCCGTATTCAGTAGGCGGTGTTGATTCAGTACTCTGTGACTGATATTTTCTCCTCTACGTCGTGGGTTTGCGCATGTGCATGATACAATAGCAGCAATCTGGCGGTGATATGAATATTTTTTCGTGATATTTTGTTCAATATTATTTTTTGCAAAGTGATGTTTTGTTGCAAAGTTATTAGGGGCACTATAATGATATAATGACGAGTCTGACATTTTGTTTAGTCTCTATAGGCCTATATGTTTTATAAATGTTTTATGTATTCCACGAGATCTTTACATTTTCATATAACTGTGAATTTATATTAATTTACATGCATTTTCCACTCAATTTTTACGTAGTAACAATATTTTTGCAGTTATACTTTTAATTACAAACAGAATAGTTAAATGAGCCTACAACATTATTTTAATAACTTTACCTGTACTTCTGTCATTTATGTATGATCCAGTTTTAATGTAAAGCTCTAACACGAACAGTGCATCTTAGTATTAATTAAAATAATTAAATTTAAAACAAAATTATTTGTAATATGTTCATTATGTTGTTTATGGTTATTAACTCGTAGGAAATAGCGCAGTGCTTCCTAACATTGGTACTCATGTGGAGTGTTATTTCACCCAAATTAATAGGCCTAATCAATGTTCTAAACTTTATATTTAGTGATATTTGTCTAGATATTCTTAAAATCATCAACTTGCAAGTAATTTTCAACCTTTAAATATAACAATATGGGGTAGTTAGCAAAAATTGAAAATACCCCTTGCATATACGAATCTGTGACAGGCCAGGTTTGGTTAGTTTAAGCTTTTATTATGCTTAGACATATACGATCAACAACTAAACTAGCGTTCAGGTAGTTCTCTTCCTACTCCGTGTATACACCTTGAATATACGAATCTGTGACAGGTTAGGTTTGGTTAGTTCAGGCTTTGTTATGCCTTGCATATACGATCAACTGGATCTCCACAAGAAATCAAATTCAATGATTTTCACTTCCGAAATGACCGAAATTATCTCAGCGCTAGTTTAACCCGATCAACTACTCTCCATAAAAAAAAAATCCTTATAAATGCAACGATTTTCACGTCCGAAATCGCCGAAACTACTTCAGCGCTAGTTTCACCATCGTACTATAAATGATGAAGTGATTGCACGATTTAAATAATAACACCATTGGTTACCAGTACTTTATTTTGTGTAAAATCCTGCGTGAACAACTGCTTTGTTTTGTAATTATTTTCCAATGTTTTTCCGAATACTTATGTTTCGTTAATTTTTATTCTATGACTCAATATTATAATGTTAATGCACGACTTAAAATAATTTATCCATTATATTACCTATATATATATATATATATATATATATATATATATATATATATAATAAAAAGGATAAATTTTTTAAAACGATTAGAGTAATCACATAACCTCAATTTCTCCATACTCAACTACATTTAATAATTATCATCTAATTCAATATTTACAATATAACATCTTGGTACATGAGGTTAATTTTCGACATATTACTGTTCAGTTAGGTATGTATTTATTTGTTAATGGTACATGTACATAATTTATTTGTTTGGTTTTCCCATATAAATCACTGATGTGTGGCGTGTATAGAGAAATCGTATTCACATTCAATATTTCCTGTTAATTTTTATCGGTGTGACAAAATATCGGTGTAATTCATGCATATTGTACTTACTTATCGATATAAAATATCGGTGTGACAAAATCACAGGTAAAAGTCACAGATATTTAACTGTCATAGTCACAGTTGTCACAGATATTTGAAAATATCGTTTAAGCTCATCTCTAATTTACAGTATGTGTGTGTCTTTCAAATTACATTTCAAAAATAAACTATAAACGGTTTTAACATTCGAATCATGGTAAACGAACTAAATCACTACAATCGAGGTACGTACATTATTCTGAAACAAACTGTAGTCCGTTACAATATATAACAATGTGCATTTTTAAGTGTGAAAAAGTGAAATTCCTTCTGTTTTCAATAAAAATATGCTTGTACTGCGAGAAAGTTCGCTCAACATCGCACGATGTTCACGATGTTATAGGTGCATATTTAAAATAAACACTATTGTCTACGTTAAAGGCACCAAGCTGCATGCTGTTGATTATACACACTTCTGAATAACCCGGATTTTTTTGAAAGACATTTTGCAGTTTTACTTTAATTCTGTGTGTAGCCGGTCCATCGGGAACCTTTCTAATCGTCTATGAAATATTTCGCTCTGCACGAAGAGTATCACACAGTGGAGCATTAGATGTCTCAAGAAAGGTGATAGCTTTGATAAGGCCTTGAAGTTATTTGAAATAAAAAACATATTCATAAGAAGGTCTTCTGAAAGAAGTATTTTGCTGATCGAATGGCACAAACTGTCCTCATTGTCGAAGCTTCGCAACACTTCAGCTACCTTTTCATAATGTGTGCGTAATAGATGACTGCAGATAGCCAGGTTCCCCATCGCGTGATGACGGGCTTGGTGGCAGAGGAATATTATGTGGTGTCATTTCTTTGAATCTCAACACTCTGGATAGACCTTTGCAGAATAACTTGTTAACAGTGCATGGGCTACGCAATTGAGGTGGATTGTGTTGGGGTATATGGTTTTTAATTAATTTCCTGCTCTGATCATACAGTATATATGCAGCACCGTCTGTCACAAATAGTATCACGTTGTCCTGTTTAATGCTCTCAGGCTATAAAAGGATCATAGATGTATCATGGAGATTAACAATAATTGCACTGTTTACTCTTTCTAAACATCATTCCTAAAACAAAGTGAGCTACATATCGTCCACAGCATCCGATGTCTCAACTATAGATACAAACATTTTGTTACTACCTATAGCTATTCGAATGCGGTTCAGACATTTTTCGTATGCAGACAATAAATAGATTGTACACATTGATATTATACTAGGCAATTTTCTAGACTTGTATTTTTCCATAAACCGTTGAAAATGTGGAGAACTGAGCTTGTGATTTGGAATATTCGCAGATACGATCATCTCGCACAAATCATTATAAATCTCACAGTTTGTAAACTGTGCAGACGAGAGAAATAACGGCAAACGTTCACTATGCTTTTTCGTTTCACATTGCTTTTGCAAATCTTTACGAACATTTACCCTTTGTTCTATGTTAACTCACTTTACAGCGTATGTTGTCGCCCTCCACTACTCACTTCCAAACGCAGTTGCAATTGGATTCAGTTTAGACTCTTGTCTGACTGCATTGTATTATGTTTACACTACTGCACACAGTCACGATCACAACCACCTTGCCATTAAATGACAATAGCACCAGTAGTAGCCCTACTGTAGGAACTGTATGTAAGCCACTACAATGGAAAACAAGCAGGCAGCGCCAGAGAGCGGCATAGATTCGGATCCTAAACAAATCAAACGTACGTTCGTTCTCCGGCTCAGAACACACAGGTTGCCCTTTCCTGCCACACTGCAGTACTTTCGAACCTATGACCTCCGTGACGTCAATATAGGCAAGCAACAGCCAACTTAAAATCCGTCCATGCTGGGACAAAGTGTCGTCCTTATTCATCAGTTCTAAATGGATTAGCGACTTAGGAAAGAACGTAACTAGACGCAACTCACAATGGAAACAAAATTATCATCATAGATCACAGTCATTCAATAATAGTCGGCCTCGGTAGATTAGATTAGATTAGATTTATTTATTTAACCTGGTAGAGATAAGGCCATCAGGCCTTCTCTGCCCCTCTACCAGGGGATTACAACTATAACATGAACAATAAGATTACAATTAATATTAAATTTACAATGACAATTACAATAAAAATTAAAGTGCGACAAGAATACCTGATTAATGAAAGCTAGACATTTTATCATAGAAGTTAAGAACAAAGAATAGTGTAGTTGGTATAGCGCTGGCCCTCTATGCTTGAGGTTGCGGGCTCGACTCCGGCCCAGGTCGATGGCATTTAATTGTGTTTAAATGCGACAGACTCATGTCAGTAGATTTACTGGTATGTAAAAGAACTCCTGCGAGACAAAATTCCGGCACACCGGCGACGCTGATATAACCTCTGCAGTTGCGACCGTCGTTAAATAAATCTTAATTCAGATTTTTTTTAAAATAGTCTTTACTGTCATGGCAGTAGAAAAAAGATGTCGCATAGAGTAATGGCCCTCCGAAGGGTGCAATGCTGTGGTTCATTGCTTTTTGGCCGTGGTGCTGAAGGGCGAACTATGAGTAATGGAACATGTGCGCCAAGATGCCGAAAAGAAACGTATTTTCACCGATGCTTTAGTGTAGAACAGGCCTGTACAAGGTTTGCGCTCTCCGAGCCGGCTCACACCTCATGAGCGGAATGCAGATATTAGCTGCGCTCTGTATAAAGGTGGACTGGAAGAAGGCGTGATCAGGTACAAAATGTACACAGAAGGAAGTACTATTACGAGTGTTCATGAAATGAATTCCCGTTCAGTCTTTACAAAACTACCTTGGACTATTATTAATTAATAAAAAAATTATTTTAGAGAAATAATACAAATTCTATAGCTACTTAAATGTACAATATCATTTCCTTATATTTTTATTTATCAGTGTATGAAAACGAGGTTTTATGCTGTTGGCAGCTGAAAGGAACAGTAGGGCTACTGATCGTAATGAAACATCAATTACAGATGTTCGATGCCTGCCTTATTAAAGTTGATTATAGAAAACAGATGCTCACAAATATAAATGTTGAGCCAAACATAGCAATCATTTTCACAGCCAGCCTGTGTAGTCGTGGATATTATTGCTAATGTTTAGTCTTGTAAAACTCAACCAGGCTAGTAGTATTATTCAAACGATCTTTAGCCCTTAGGTCACAATGAAGATCAATAAGTTCGAGCTGTAAATCGTTAAATGTTAAATGTTATGTTTTATTTAACGACGCTCGCAACTGCAGAGGTTATATCAGCGTCGTCCGTGTGCCGGAATTTTGTCCCGCAGGTGTTCTTTTACATGCCAGTAAATCTACTGATGTGAGCCTGTCGCATTTAAGCGCATTTAAATGCAATCGACCTGGCCCGGAATCAAACCCGCAACCTAGGGCAGAGAAGTAATTAAGAAAGTACCTCTGATAAGACAATGTATTTAAAAGTTATAAAAAATAAATAGCGACGGTACCTACCTCGAGTAATAATGCAGCTTTCAAGTCCTGAACCTTTTCCCTGCGATCTGCAGCAACAAAACAATCGTAGGTATCTTTATGTCTGGACTCGAAATGACGCATTATATTATGTATCTTTCTACCTTTCAAAATGTTGCTGGCAGATAAGGCACTGAGTATTTACTCCAGCAGTTATGAAAAAATAAGCATTTTCCCATGCAACATTGAAATAATTTGCCTGATGATCACTTTTCCGTCTTTTAGATTCCTCCATACTGTAATGTAGCAGTAGATAAGCAACGTGAAACAGTTACTGAGAATACACATTGCACTCCACTAGATAGCTGAGTGGTCGTTTCCCTCTCTTCTACCTACAGCAAGCCTATGTCATTGTGACGTATCTTCCTCTCCGATTCGGAGAGCGGTAAACACGGCTCTCCCGCTCCGAAGGAGCGTGCGCTCTCGTTGAGCGCTGCTTGTGCAGGTATGGTGTAGAAGTATAAATGTTTACAGTAGGGAGAATTGAACACAAAGAATAGTGTCTTATTTGTCCTCATACAACAATGACCCATGTGTCCATTAGGAAACTAATAAAATAATTTTTATGTTTCAAGCCATGTGGGCTACCATGCTACTGCGATAATTATTGAAATGCTTATAACTTTACTAGATTTCTTACGATGAATTCTGATATATTGGGTGATATGAATAAAACAAAATGAAAAACCCATTGAATTAGTGAAATGCTTGGGTGAAGACTGAGCTAATGTCTTCCAGACAACAGCTGGAGCAGACTGGACAAGGATCTCCAGGGACAGAGTGCAGTGGAAAACTCTAGGGAGGGAGATTGCAAGGTGTAGTGCAGTGTAGTGAAGTGCTTCGGACACAAAGTGGCAAGATAGTGTGACGGAAATATAGACTATGAGGGAACACGCACACCAAGAACTAGAGACACAAATAGTCTGACATTAGTATTATGTAGTATTATAAATAGTATTAGATTACACGAGAATTAGCTCAGGAATTGACTAGGTAACTAGGCCTTAAGACATATAGGAAAACCACCCAAACTCACACGGACTGGCTCCCCATGTGAGTAAATAACCGAGCCACCCCTATGTAAGTAGAAGGCCCTTGCCCTGAATAGATTTTATGGGCTTAATATTATTATTGTTTTTTTTTTCTGGGTGAAGACAAGAAGGAAATTTTTATCATTATGACACGAAATATGTGAAAAAGGCCAATGTCCTGAAGATTTTTACGGAGACAGTGTTTGTTCCAACACCGAAGAAAAATAATGTCAAGAAAAGTAATGAGTTCAGGATTATCAGCCTGATATAACACTCGAAGAAGATCCTTCTACGAATGCTGAATCGACGTTTATATTCTAAGATGGAAGAAAAGTAGTTTGGCTTCAGGAAGGGAAAAGGTACGAGAGATGCAATTGGACTGCTACGAACAATCGGTGAACGATACCTAGAGAAGAATAAAGAAGTGCATGTAGTATTTGTGGACTTAGAAAAGGCTTTGACAGAGTGGATTGGAATAAACTGATAGGATCCTAAAGAAAATGTGTTTGGATTGGAAAGAGAGAATACTCTTCAGTAATCTTTATATGAAACAAGACAAAGTTAGGATATGAGAAGAAATGCCAGAAGGGAGTGAAATTGAGGAACAAGTACGTCAAGAATGCCCTTCTCACTACCCTGTTCAACATCAACTTGTAGGATTTAGTTAACTATTTTCAGAACACGGGAGGAGTGATAGTAGGAGGAAGAAGAATATAGTGAATAAGATTTGCTGATGATATGGCATTATTAGCAGAAAAGGAGATGATACTATGAGATATGCTACTGGAGCTAAATGACAGCTGTAAGCAGTGTGGGATGAAGATAAATGCAAACAAGACGAGGACTATGGTTGTCTAGAGAAAAATAAAGAAGGTAAACTTGCAAATTCTAAATGAAGCAGTAGAGCAAGTTAAAAGCTTCATATACTTAGAGTGTACTATAAGCAGTAACATGAGCAGCTGCCAATAAGTCGAAAGGAGGATAGCAATGGTGAAGGAAGCTTTTAATAGAAAAAGGAGCATCTTCTGCGGACTTCTGAAAACATGAACATTACGACGAAGTGAAGAGAAGCAAATAGAAGCATTTGAAATGTGGATATGAAGAAGAATGAAACGTGTGAAGTGGACAGACAGAATAAGAAATGAAGCTGCGTTGGAAAGAATGGGTGAAGAAATAATGATTCTGAAACTGAACAGGAAAAGGTTTTTTTAAATTACATTAAGCACTTATTACATAAATCTCATGACTTAACATCTTACTGTTATACATATAAATTAATGATTTACTATAAGGGTGAACACATTCCACATTGTTACCTATATATCGTAGTAACAACCATGCATCCGATGATGCTGTATAGGCGAAAACGTTAATATATTTCTTCATAATTAACATGCATTAGCAAATGTTGAATTGTAATAAAAATTATGTCATATAATTGAACATTTAAATAAATATATTATTTTAATCAATAAAAATTTCTATAGTAGTTAATAGAAAATCGACTGCTGTCAAAGAAATCAAAACTTATTGAAGTTAAAATAAAGCAATTAAAAAGTACGAGAAAGACTATCATCAAAGAAGTATGAATTAAGTGAATTTTAGATTTTTAAGAAGTCCAATTACATGAAAACAAAAATAAATGCTGCTTTATTTGTCCAAAACATATTTAAATATTTTTATAACTCCCCCTCGAGGCACACATCTATTTTACACTGCATTCCATTAATACCATCCTTTTTCTTATTCTTACTGACAACGAAAAACTGCTCCTTCTATTTCCACCCTTATTGTGCACATGCGGGTTGACTCGCCTGTACTTTTTATTCCGGTTTTCAGTAATGTTTATGCTAGAATAGCAGTTACACAATTAGAACTATTTGCGATGTATGAAAACATTTCGAAAGTCACTACTAGTACGAATGGCTATCTGTATATCTGATGTATACAACTTACTAGCATTACGATTGGGAAAAGTATGAAGTACTGGCTGTAAACAAACTTCAAAATGTGACGGCATTAGTATAATAGATTGTACGGCTGCTGTTCAGGAGTAGTAATATCTTCGAAGGGAATCGATCATCAGCCATGGAGTTACGCCAGAACCAGGATCTCCAAGCAATACGGCATTATAGCCATTCCACTGCATTATCTTAAATATGTTTGAATTCTTCTAGATAATGAGTCATGTATAAAGAGTAGCCATTAAGCACCAACACCTGTAAATTGTCCTCCGGCATTAGATGTTGCTTGTAGGTAATGCTGTGAAAACCCTTTCTATTGACATATTCGTCACCATGTAATTGGGGTTTTACAATCGGAACATGAGTGCAATCTGTAGCACCTATTTTTGAAAGGAAATAGGCCTAATACTTATTTTGCCTCTTATTTCTCAATTCCTAACTCTTCAACAGAACAAGGATATCTAATCTACAATCTGGCTTATCTTTTTACAGGAGCCAATACTTCCGAAACAGTCAACACTCTGATGAAGTAGAGTACCGCAAATGATCCATTGGTGTACTGCGAGAAAATAAAAATAGTAAAGTTTGTCGTTGCAAAGATTGGAAAAATAAAAATGAAAAGAGTAGTAAAAAAGTGAGTTCACAAGATTAAACATACAGTGAACGCGGCACAAGTCAACATTCATAACACATAACCTCCATATATATTACATGATTGTGCTGTGGGATTTTAAATTACATCTTCCTTGCGCCACATGTTGAAAAAGGTTCAAGAACGCTGCTGTAGAATATGTCACGAGGAGAGTCCAGGTAAATAGAGGGTTTGGAATTAAACGGGTTACATCAACTGCTTACTTATGCGGAAGAAGTGAATATGTTAGGAGAAAATCCACTAAGTATTAGGGAAAACACGAGAATTTTACTTGAAGTAATGAAATAGGTTTGGAAATAAATCCTGAAAAAAACAAAGTATATGATTATGTCTCGTAACCACAACATAGTAAGAACTGGAAACATAAAAATTGAAAATTTGTATTTTGAAAAAAAATTCAAATATCTAGAAGCAACAGTAACATATATATGACACTCGAGATAAAAGTAAATGCAGAATAAATATGGGAAATATCCGTTATTATTCATTTGAGAAGATTTTGTTATCCAGTCTGCTTTCCAATAAAATCGAAATTTAGAATTTATATTAGCAGTTGTTCTGTATGAATCTCAAACAAACTTTCACTTTCGGAGAGGAACAGAGATTAAGGTTCATCGAGAATAAGGTGTTTAGGAAAATATTTTGAGCTAAGAGGACTGAAGTTACAGACGAATGGACAAAGTTACACAACGGATAACTGCAGGCAATGTATTCTTCACATAACGTAGTCGATCCCGGGCCAGGTCGATGGCATTTAAATGTGCTTAAATGCGACAGGTTCATGTTAGTAGATTTACTAGCATGTAAAAGAACTCCTGCGGGACAAAATTCCGGCACATCCGGCGACGCTGATATAACCTCTGCAGTTGCGAGCGTCGTTAAATAAAATATGACATGACATAACGTAGTCAGGAATCCAAAACTTTGAGATGGGCAGGGCATGTAGCATGTATCAGTGAATCCAGAAATTTGTACAGATTGCTAGTTGGAAGATCTGAGGTAGAAAGTACTTTGGGGAGGCCGAAACGTAGATGGGAAGATAATATTAAAATGGATGTGAGACACATGAGATATGATATTTGGACTGGAATAATCTTGCTCAGTATAGGGACAGATGGCGGGCTTATGTGTGGGCGGTAATGAACCTCCGGGTTCTTTAAAAGCATTTATACCTAAATATTATGATATGTAACTTCCAGTTACATTTTAGATTTTGATGTTCAATTTTATTGTTCTGTATTATCTTACAATGTTCTACATTTTGAGGCCATTGCGTTCTACAGTTCATTGAAATAAGCTGTTAACCCGAAGTATGTGTGACATTCGTAACACTCATTTTTATTGCTTTCTTAAATAAATATCCTGTAGTGCGAGCGTGAAAGATACATACAGCTGGCAATACTGTATTTTATGACTCCAATAAATAATATGCTTTCCCTACTTCTTTGTTCAAACTTAACACAAATTATACTTCTACCTATTGAATAATGTAGGGAATACCGAATCCATTGTTGAGTTAGAAATACTTTAGATGAGATTTATATCGAATTTATCCAATACAAGTGCCGGATTTACTGCAGATATTTTAATCAGATGGTGACATAATTGTCTCTCGTGGATGGGAACATAATTATTTACAAAAACCTATCATGAAACAATAAAGAAGACAAATTTTCGAATACTAAATGAGGCAGTAGAGCAACTGGACAGATTCAAATACTTGGGATGTACTATTTAATCATTAACATGAGCTGCTCCCAGGAAGCCAAAAGGAAGATTGAAAGTAGCAAATGGAACGTTTAAGAGAAAAAGCAGAATTTTCTGCGAACCTTGGAAAAAGCACTAAGAAAGAGGTTAGTGGAGTGATTTGTGTGGAGTGTGGCATTATATAGGGCACAAATATGAACATTACGACGAAGTGAAGAGAAGCGACTAGAAGCATTTGAAATGTGTATGTGGAAAAGAATGAAGCGTGTGAAATATACAGACATAATAAAAAATGAATCTGTGTTGGAAAGAGAGGGTGAAGAAGGAATAATTCTGAAACTGATATGGAAGAGTGTACTTAGACAATTCATAACTTGTTTGCAAAAAAGTAATTTTTCAAGGTAAACCAACTTTCAGAAAGCAGCAATATCTTCTACCTTAAACTATTTAAGTACTCCTTCTCAACTGAAGCAAGGCAGGAAGGCATTCTAAGCATTGAAAATACGCCAGGCAAATATTCTTTCAGTAATCGACATAGCCCCGAGCTTTCATAAGATCCATTCTTCACAAAGCAACGAATTTGAACTTTTTCTTTATACCGTGCACACAAACGTACACAATCGTTTCCGGCTATTTTTTGGAGTCCGTTTTTCCATGTCTATTAGCTACTTCTAGTTTCTTTCTTCCGAATGTAACTTTTTTCTCCGAATCCACTTTCACGATCGCTACCTATATTCTGAAATAATTTCTCCGAAATTACTACTTTCTTAACTTATTATTTATATTGTCTTCATTCTCACCTGTGAGTTTTCACGTAATGTAGACAACGTTGATTGATGATGGTAACCAAGAATGAAATTTCTTATCTGGGTAGTGATTTGAGCGTTTCAAAGCTGCACAAAATGTACAGTATAATGAAAATGTATGTAAGGACACTCCAAACCTGAAGTTTTCTCAAACAATGTTCAGAAGAATTTTCATTTCGGAATTTAATATATGGTTCAGGTCCCTAGCAAATAATGTTTGTTCTTATTGTACGTTACTAACAAATCAAATTAAGCGGAGTCCTGAACATTCTAAGAAAAGTTTATATTTTTTAATCGAAAAGAGAATTCACACTAAGAGGGGGAAGTAAGTGTTTCTATGATCTACTGAAAAACGAAAAACGTACAGACACACTCAGTCTTTGTTTTGACATGCAGCAGATCCAAACTCTGCCTAAAACACCAATTTAGGAAGCATATTACAGGTGAGAAGAAAGAATTAAAATGTGTGATTGGATCAGTCAGAGTGATGATATTAATAATGGAAGGGATTGAAGTGAATCCGGTGACAACTAGTGTGAAGAGTGAAGAGATGAGAGAAGTAGTTAAAGAAGAAATGAATTTAGGGTTCATAAAAATCAATCAGGAAATAAAATGACAGCTACCGGAATACAGTCAGACAATTTCAAATTTGATCATAAGCATGCAGGACAACTACAAATAATTGAAGAACAACAACAGTTAAATAGCCAGTTTGAGAATAAAATAGGAGATTTATAAGGTAGCCAGAGAGAGACGACTCTGATAATTTTCGGTATAAATGCGTACGATAGAGTGTATGGAGAGGAAACTTACAATCCAATTCTGAGAGTGTTGGGAACTTTTCGAAATTGATGTAGGTAGTCATATAGAAGAAGTTTATAAAGTGTGCAATGGAAAATTTCGACCTCTTTTAATGAAATTGTGAAATTCAAGGACGAAAAAAATGATCATGAACAGAATGAAAAAATGCGAGGGAAACAAAATTGCATTCTGAAAATGATCTTAGTTCCGAAGTAAGAAGAAGAAGAAGAAGAAAATTATTGCTACTATACCTGAAAATGGCGAAAAGCAAAGAACATTTTGCGATCATGAGTGACAAATTGAAAATTAATGCTAAAGTTTACGATCTAGAATACTGTGAAAAGAATTACAACAAACCAGAGTTTTGGACAGCTGACTAGAATAAACCAAGGAGAAAAACAAACCTGAGGCAGATACAAGATACTGATGACGAAGGATTATGGAAACAGGTGAAAGTGGCTCAGGTCAGGAGCTTAGACAAGTCTATAGATAGATAACAATTAAGTTAAAACAGAAGAATGGGAAATAAGCAGTAAATACTTACCAAATGAATATATTGACAAAAAAAACGGGGGGGGGGATTGTGGATCGAAAAACAGAAATATAAAAATCCACCATAACTATGGATATTGTAAAGTTGGTTCACAAATGTCAACGTAAATATCAATATGGAAGTAGAGACTATGCGACCAACACACCTATGTAATTCCAAAACTTCGAAATTCCTGACAATGTACTAAAATAATTCTTTTGGGTAAAAGATTCTTACAATGAGTAACTGATTCATTCTTACATTGAGGAAGCGACAGATGAAACTCGAGTGATTATATTTTGAACTAAATAAATCTTACAGTTCTTAATGAATATTTACTAGTGGTTTCTTAATGACTCATATAAGTAAAACCCCACTAGTTTTAAATAAACGGCTACAGTTCTAGGAATGCTAAGAAAGCCTGGAGTAGATCTGGAAAATTACAAGACTGAAATAGTTATTCTGTTAATGTCTTCCTTACTGGCTGAGAAGGAACAGAATTCTTGTACAAGTTTCTATATTATATTTTGTGTTTAGAATGTGACTTGGTATATGCCATTAAACAACGAACTCTTAATATGACTTGTGACTTCAGATTCGACATAAATTGTGCAAGTACCGTGTTGCCTGTAGCAACATGCTGCTCCTTTCATTTAAACCAATCCTTATACAGAAAAATTCAGTCTGAGGAACTAAAGAAAAGAATTATAATAATGAAGATCGTCGACGAATGAACGAATTACAGGTTTCTGGCTTCAGTTTTTGTCTACGTCGATGATATTGTCAATACTTCCAAGGAATTATGGGAAGAATTCTGCAATGAATGATAATTGATTTTGTTATTTCAACTTAAATTTTGTTTCTGGACTAAGAGCTCATAAAAGAATGCGTGCAATACCTCCTTTTCATCCACTTCCTCTCTGAAACTGTTGTGACTCCACCATTCGTAACCAACATCGTACCAACAACCTGAGTGAAGCAGTTCGTAACCGCTTTCGGCAAGTAGTTGGAGGACAAAATTTCACTTTTAGTCACTTTTAACATAGCTGCAAAATGTACCAGCAAATTCTAAAATCATAGTATGGCTGAATTCAGGATACATAGGACTGTGAAAACAATGACGAGAAGGAAGTGAACAGAGATTCAAAAGAGAAATAAAACTACAATTTCATTTACTAATGTAAACACGAGAAAAAAACGTTGACTAGATTATCTTCGCCAATTTGGAAGTAATTTCACTTTATAGTAATCATTGTATACCATAGCTCCAAACTTAATTGATTACTAAGCAAAATATTCACTGGTTCACGAATTTTATTAATATTTAAAATTCTTGATTAGGACTTCGGCCTAATAAATTTAGCAAGAAGTTCTGTCGGAACTTAATTTTTCGAAATTTGAAATTAAGATTGCCAGCTTTTGGAGGAAAGATCTTCAGCAAAATTACATTCGAAGAAACATACGAGAATCGCCCACAATACCTTTTGCTTCCTGGCTCGTTCTAACTAAACCGAAAACTGTTCAGTATCTGTCGTAAATCTAAGTCGGAAACTCTGAAGTCAGCCTTAAAATTCATTCCTGTCTAGGAAATGATTTATGGATAAAGTATTTCATCCTGCTGAAAGAAAAACGCGATGGCTGGGAGCAGCCAAGTTTCTGTGCACAGTTAAAACGAGTTCTTTCTCTTAAAATCTGAATAATTTTCATATGTTAATGGTTATAGTTAAGTTATTATTGATCTTAGTACATATCAATATTGTTGTTACTCATAATCATTGCTATTATTGTTAAAACGAGTTCTTTCTCTTAAAATCGGAATAATTTTATATGTTAATGGTTGTGGTTAAGTTATTATTGATCTTAGTATCATTATTGTTGTTACTCATAATCATTGATATCATTGTTAAAACGAGTTCTTTCTCTTAAAATCGGAATAATTTTATATGTTAATGGTTGTGGTTAAGTTATTATTGATCTTAGTATCATTACTGTTGTTACTCATAATCATTGCTATTATTGTTAAAACGAGTTCTTTCTCTTAAAATCGGAATAATTTTATATGTTAATGGTTGTGGTTAAGTTATTATTGATCTTAGTATCATTATTGTTGTTACTCATAATCATTGATATCATTGTTAAAACGAGTTCTTTCTCTTAAAATCGGAATAATTTTATATGTTAATGGTTGTGGTTAAGTTATTATTGATCTTAGTATCATTATTGTTGTTACTCATAATCATCGATATTATTGTTAAAACGAGTTCTTTCTCTTAAAATCGGAATAATTTTATATGTTAATGGTTGTGGTTAAGTTACTATTGATCTTAGTATCATTATTGTTGTTACTCATAATCATCGATATTATTGTTAAAACGAGTTCTTTCTCTTAAAATCGGAATAATTTTATTTGTTAATGGTTGTGGTTAAGTTATTATTGATCTTAGTATCATTATTGTTGTTACTCATAATCATTGATATTATTGTTAAAACGAGTTCTTTCTCTTAAAATCGGAATAATTTTATATGTTAATGGTTGTGGTTAAGTTATTATTGATCTTAGTATCATTATTGTTGTTACTCATAATCATCGATATTATTGTTAAAACGAGTTCTTTCTCTTGAAATCGGAATAATTTTATATGTTAATGGTTGTGGTTAAGTTACTATTGATCTTAGTATCATTATTGTTGTTACTCATAATCATCGATATTATTGTTAAAACGAGTTCTTTCTCTTAAAATCGGAATAATTTTATTTGTTAATGGTTGTGGTTAAGTTATTATTGATCTTAGTATCATTATTGTTGTTACTCATAATCATTGATATTATTGTTAAAACGAGTTCTTTCTCTTAAAATCGGAATAATTTTATATGTTAATAGTTGTGGTTAAGTTATTATTGATCTTAGTATCATTATTGTTGTTACTCATAATCATTGATATTATTGTTAAAACGAGTTCTGTCTCTTAAAATCTGAATAATTTTCACATGTTAATGGTTTTCATTAAGTTATTATTGATCTTAGTATCATCATTATTGTTGTTTCTCATAATCATTGATATTATTACTTTTTGATTAATACAATTCTCTCGCAGTACACTGTGCTGGCAAATAATACAGGAGTACAGCGTAGGACTCTCCGTGCAGGCGGCCCCAGGCTACTGGGACATGTACATAAATCTAAAAATTAAAAATTAATTTGAAACGAAATAAAATAACAAGACGCATACTTACTGTACTTACTAACAAAAATGCTCTTAAGGAACCCGCAGGTTCATCGCCACCCTCACATAACCCCGTCATCGGTCCCTATCCTGTGCAAGATTAATGCAGTCTCTATCATCACATTCCACATCCCTCAAATCCATTGTAATATTATCCTCCCATTTACGTCTCGACATCCCAAAGATCTTTTTCTCTCCGGCCTTCCAACTAATGCTCTATATGCAGTTCTGGACTCGCCCATACGTGCTACATGCCCTATCTGCCCATCTCAAACGTCTGGATTTTATGTTCCTAGTTATGTCAGGTGAAGAATACAATGCGTGCAGTTTTGCATTGTGTAACTTTCTCTATTCTTCTGTAACTTCATCCCTCTTAGCCTCAAATATTTTCCTAGGAATCTTATTCTCAAACACTCTTAACCTCTTTTCCACTCTCAAAGTGAGAGTCCAACTTTCACAACCATATAGAACAACCGGTACTATAATTGTTTCATAAATTCTAACTTTCATATTTTTTGACAGCAGACTAAATGACAAAAGCTTCTCAACCGAATAATAACAGGCATTTCCCATATTTATTGAATTTAATTTCCTCCCGAGTATCATTTGTATTTGTTACTCTTGCTTCAAGATATTTTAAAATTTCCACCTCTTCGAAGGATAAATCTCCAATTTTTATATTTCCATTTCGTACAATATAGCAAGACGATAAATTAATAATAATTTTTTTTTCAGAAATAAGATGTACAGAAGTTTATTAAAATGAAGTTTTCTGATTTACTAAGGGCAATTGAGACTTTAAGCTCATTTTTCTCAAAACTAATAGAATGTACAGTTCCCCTGAAAAAGAATGAGACGATTCTTGGTCGTCGGAAGTTAAAGTTCTACAGCGCGGTTCACTCGATATCGACGTAGACAGGAAGACATCTGGTCGTGCAGGCATAGGTCTATTTACATCTTACACCAAAGTACACACCAGTGCAAAATATTATCAGTTTTGTGTCTATTTCTAGTGTAGTGTCTTTTTACATCCTTGATCGTTTACCTTTCATAAAAGACTGAAATATACCGTGTAACACGAAAGTCATTCGCCAAAGTGGAAAAACAATATTAATTTTGAAATGAGAAATGTAGACATATGGCAAAGACAGCAAGGAACATTGTAATGACCACGACAAGAACAACAAGGACCACTACAAGAACAATAAGGACCACGACAAGGACAATGATTAGGACCATGGTTATATACAAGAAACACGACAAACACCACGACAAGAATTATGCCACGACATAGACCATCAGAAGGATTAAAAGGACCAGGACTACAAAAAGGAATATTAGAAAGTCGACAAGGACCACGATAAGGACCAAAATCAGGACCATGGTAATATACTAAAACAAGAAACACGACAAACACCACGACAAGGATTACGTTAAATACCACGACATGGACCATGATAAGGACTTCGAAATTTACCAATATAAGGACTATGACAAAGACAACAAATCCCTAATAAGGACCATGATAAAACAGCAAGTAGGACGATAAGGACTATCACAATGCCAACAATGACCACAATAAATACAACAAAGATCACCATAAGGGAAATTGCAAAGACAACAAGGACCACTAAAAATAATGATCAGGATAAGGACCATGACAAGGAAAACAAGAACCAATATAAGAAACGCGATATGGATAAAGACGAGGGCCACGATAATTACGAAATAGACCACGATAAGGATAAGGTTCATGATAAGGGTCACGATATGAACCCTGATAAGAAACAAGACTATGTTAAGGATCACAATAAAGACAACAAATACCACGATAAGGACCATGTTAAGGACCACAACAAAAACAAGGATTACGATAAAAACATGACAAAGACAAAAGTGACCACGATAAGGACCTTGGCAAAGACAAGGATCATTATAAGATCTATGGCAACGATAACAATAAGGACCATGACATGGACCACGGAATAATCACCATAAGTACTTCGTCAAAGACAAAGACGATGTTAAGACCCATGACAACAACAAAACAATGACAAAGACCACGATAAGAATCACGACATGGGCCACGACAAACACTACGATAAGAATCACGATGGAGACCATGACAAACACTACGATAAGATTCTTAAAGACCAAGACAGCGATAAGGACTATGCGAAGGAGAATACGGACCACTATACGAATCACGATAAGGATAAGGACGAGGACTACGATAAGGATCACGACATGGTCCACGACACGCACCACAAGGTTCAGGATGATAAGAACCATAACATGAATCACTGTAAGGACCGCTCCACTGACTACGATAAGGATCATGACAGAGACTGCGATAAGGATCAAGACTTTACAAAGACAAGAAGAAAGATAAGGGCTACTACAATGACAACAAAGACTACGACAAAGAACAATGATCACGATAAAAACATGACAAAGAGAATGAGAATCACGATAAGGACTATGCCAGTGACAAAAAGGACCAATGTAAGAAGCGTGACATGGACGAAGACAAGAACCACTATAATAATCGCGACATGGACCACGATAAGAACCATGACAAAGACAGAAATAACGATATGGCCATTACAATGACAACTAGGACCACGGCAAACATAACAATCTTAACGGTAAGAAAACATGACAAAGGCAAAAATTATCACGGTAAGGACCATGCAAGAGACAACTAGGACAAATATAGCGAAGCGACATGGACAGAGACAGGGACAACTATAAGACTCACGACATGGACCACGATAAGGACAAAGGCCACGACAGGGATCATGACAGACACAAGATCGAAAAATCAACAAGCACTGTGGTAAGGACCCCAACAAAGCAGAGATAACCACAACAGAGACAACAATGACTATTGCAAAGACATCAAGGACCACTATAAGAAACTCGATAAGGACAAAGACCACGATGAATATCATGAAATGGACAACGATAAATATCATGGCATGGAGCACAACATGCACCACGACAATGATCACAATAATATACCATGCCTTGGACAACAATTTCTTTAGTTGTTATTTAACGATGCTGTATTAACTACTAGGTTATTTACCGTCGATGAGATTGGTGACAACGAGATGACATTTGGCGAGATGAGGCCGAGAATTCGCCATAGATTACCTTGCATTCACATTACGGATGGGAAAAACCTCGGAAAAAACCCAACCAGATAATCAGTCCAAGCGGGTATCGAACCCGCGCCAGAACGCAACTTCTGACCGGCAGGCAAACACCTTAACCTACTGAGCCACGCCGGTGGCTATTGGACAACATGTACCACGATAATGATCGCAATAATACACCATGGCTTGGACAACAATAAAGACCATGATAAGTATTACGACAAAGAAACAACGACCATTATAGTACAACGACACGGACGAACATAAAGACAATAATAACAACGACCGCAGTAAGGATCAGGACATGCATCGCGATACGGATAACATCAGATCTATGACATGGACACAACAATGACCATGACAAGCGTTACGAAAAGCACCAAAACCACGATTAGAACCATGACAAAGACAACAATGACCATGATTAGGACCACAACAAAGGCAACAAGATGACGATAAGAATCACGAGAAAGACTACAAGGACTACGATAGTGATAACGATAGGGACAACCAAGACAAGGATGACAATAACGACTACGATATGGTTCATGACTAGGAATACGAACCACGATAAGGACCAAAATCATGATAAGTACCATAACAAATACAACAAGAATTGTTACAAGGACTACAACAAGGATAACGACAAGAATAAGAATCACGAAGAAGACGGCCACTTAAGGCCACGATTTCACAACATAGCTCGGTTCACATAATATCATTGCTTCTCTGTACCGAATGGCAAATGCCTGATGTGGGATGTAAATTCTGGACTGCTGCTAATGTCACTGTTTTGTCTCGGTAGCTCATACAGTAGCGTGTCGGTTCCACTGTTAAAAGTATTCTTCCTCAAACAAAAAACATAAGAAAGAAAAAGAGACGTGTTAACTTAAAATCTTGTCTACGTGCCATCAGCTCTAAGTCGATCAGGCATGAATGTCAAGAGATTGTGGAATAAGGTCTGATCCTCGGCGAGATCTTCCCAGGTGTTAATAACTTGATATCACAATTCGTCTAGATTTCGAGGGAGTCGGTGGACATAGGTGGCTATTCTCCTCATTTTGAATTGGGTCCGTAATTATAAATGACATACAAACGAGGTTACTTCGGAGGCCAATGAATTGTTTTCGATCTCGGGTCCCCTTTGAAACTCCTTTCAATGCTTGCGGCATAGTGCACGGGATGGTTAGCCTGCTGGAACAGCAATGTTCCTTGTGGAAAACATTCTCGGACGGAAGGAAAGAATATATTTTCCAAAATGTGCTCATAATTTCCTGCATCAAACCGGCCATCGATGCGTTCTATAACGCCAGACCCATCGTGAGACATTCACCCCCAACACGATATGCTAAAGCGCCCCGATTTTTCACATCGGTGCATATAGCATGATCATGTCGGAGTCCATCCTCACGATATACATGGACAGAACATTCTTAATCACTCGAGATGGTTGTTTCGTCGGAGAAAATTACATTTCTCCAATCGAAATCCACTCAATTGGTTGCGAAGGCAAGATAGTCGACAGCCTGTGCTTCCCCCAATATTTCCATTTTCGCAGCCATCTGGTTCCTAATACCGCGGTTCCTCAACCTGTTGATCACTGTCTGTGAAGAACCGGGAAAGTTAAGTGCTACTATTACTTCGTTAGCAATCCGAAAGGGGTCCTGTCGAACTCTCTCGAATAAGGAAACATCCTCTTCCAATGAAAAAATCCGCGGACGCCCAGAATAGGGCGACTTTCGACCTCCCCTAAATTTTGGTAACGATGAACCAACCTGTATTATTTTCAAGGAGGTAAATTTCATATTGTGTAGTGTTATTAACTAATATATACACAATCATAAAAAGACAATTGACATATAATATGTTTTCTTTTAAATATATCCGGCGATATTTTTCCTCATCATTTTTCCACTGATGTACGCGATTTCTCTGGCGTTTTCCCTTACATGCCGAACGTGAATTTAAATGTCACGACCGAAATCTAATCTAACTTTTGTAATTGAAACCCACCACGTGTAGACCTTTCAATATGCAACGACGACAATAATTGGACTTCAACACGAGAGGAGCAGCGGGCACTGACAACCTGCAAATAAATTTTCTTGTAGTACGCCTATTAGTTATGGTTGAGTCCAAATCATTAATATCAAATAGAAACAATAATGAAGAACTTATTCCTAAATTCTGAGTAATATTGTTTACATTTTATGTATTTATTTTATTTCTATTTTTATCTTCCTAATTGATTTCATCATTCAATTCAATTACATGATATTTCATAACTTTCCTTTTTTGGAGTACTGCAATTGAAATCTCTTAGAAATGGATGAAATATATATTTTATTAGAATTTAAGTCAGTAACTATTTTACATTCAGCATATTTTTCTAATGCAAGTAGTTACTTTGGACCTCAGGGCGGTGATAAAACAAAGTTAGCCATATTATGCCTTCCGCTCTCGGAATCTTACTTTGTTACGTCATACAGTACTTTGTACTTACAAAATAACCTAAACTCTAGAGCATTCCGTTCCATTCCGAAGCGAGATTTTAATGAAAGTATAAAATATAGTACTACAGAAACTCCATGAAGTAGAAGAGGACAAAACTCAGTGAGCAGTGAAGCAGTAATTAGGAGAGGGAGAGACCGATTTATTAGCGAAGTGATATCTCCATATTTCTATTACACGTATTCGCGGGGATGTTCTGGCGACTTCGTTAGAATTAGCTTCCCCACACAGGTGTTTCGTCACTTGTCAGCATCGGACAGATTTAGGGCCACCTTGAGCGGGGTTTCGTATAGAGACTCGATGAAGCATAAAGCCGGAGTTAGACTGGACCCGTGGGAAAGATACTGCCAAGCTTGGGTTTTCCAAAGAACGGGTATTCTTGTGAGATATACAAACTAATTTGAGGTTATGGGAAATCCAAAGTTTAAATTTAGAGATGACATATTTCGCGCCCAATAAGAAGAGATCTTGGTCCAGCTTATGAGGTCACTTTGGACCAATAGGGAATAGATTTTAGGCCAGTTAGTGACGTAGTTTTTAACCAATAGAATAGTTAGTTTTAGCGTAGGATAGGTTTTTATAAATAAGGGTGACGGGGAGCGGAGATGACGACTACTATTCCGCTTAGGAGCGGAGATCGGCAAAAAAACAACTTCACATCGTGTCGGCGGCACTACATACAGGGCACAATAACTACTTCGTTTGGTGTCGACAGGACTACTATTTCGCTTCGTGTCGTAGTGTACGGGACAGAGTATTGAATTTATAGTATCGGATAGAGCTTATTCAGAGCTGCAACTGAGTCGATACAGAATTGCGACCAACGATTGAATTATAAGTCAACCGGAAATACATACTCTAGGGTTTACCAAGTGAATACGACAATAAACTTATAGTTTTGGAATTTACACTGCCTTTTATATAAGTAGCCGGCTTGGGATTATTCCCGACATCAACCTACACCACAACAGTACCTCGGCTACCCTGAGTGAATCTCACGCAACACCAATAACGACATCCACCCACAAATGGCGCCCAACGTGTGGTCACAATAACCACTCAACAACGATACCACCCTCAAATGGCGCCCAACGTGGGGCAAACAACAACGAATCCACCCTCAAATGGCGCCCAGCGTGGGGCTCGAAGGAAGACAGCTGTTCCAGTGACCGGCCCCGGGTGCGAACACACACCAAACAACGCGGAGGACCGGACGGAGCATTTCAGCCCTGCATAGCCGAGGAACGACGCTGGAAGGCGGGAACAGAACCAAGCCATCGCGACATCACGACAACACTAGAGAAGACAACACGGGGACCACCAGAGAAGGCGACTCGGAGAGGCGGTGGCAAGTATGAATAGAAGATGAATATGTGTATATATGTATATGATATTTTGGGGGAATAATTATAAAGTGTATATGTTTCAATTTCTGGTGTGATAATTTGGGTATATATATATATATATATATATATATATATATATATATATATATGTATTTTTTTTGTGTGTGATATTTTGGGGGAAAGAGTGAAATAAGTGTATTGCGTAATTTGTTGGAAGTGAGCAGAGGGCAAATACAGGCCTAGTTAGATTATTATTGGGAAAGCGAGCGTCGGATAGATGACAGAGTAGCATATAGATGATACTATGTAGCCATAGGAGTAAGGTAGTTAGGAAAATACGAGAAAGACGAGGAAATAGAAACAAGGGAACCATGGAGCAAAGGAAGGACGAGGAAATTATGGAAATTAGGGAGGAGGTCGAGAATAACGCAGGACAAGAAATAGAGGGAGAGCGAACGGTGGAAAAGCAACAGAGTAGAGACAGTGGCAAAGGGGAAATGACGCTAGAACAGTTATGGGAGCAGATGAGACAATTCATGGAAAATAACTCAAGGGAAAGTAGAGAGCAGATTCTGAGGGAAAGTAAAGAACAAATAAAGCAAATGGAGAATAAATTAGACAACAATTCAAGGGAAAGTAGAGAACAAATAAAACAAATGGAAACTAAATTAGAGAATAACTCAAGGGAAAGTAGAGAGCAGATTCTGAGGGAAAGTAGAGAGCAGATAAAACAAATGGAAAATAGATTGGGGGAAAGTTCGAGAGAGATTAGAGATCAGATTGCAAAATTAGCGGAAAGAGGAAACAAGATGGAAGACAAAATAGAGAAGCTAGAGGGGAAATTAGCCGAGAATGGGATCGGAATGGAGAACCAATTGAAGATAGCTATGGATAGGATGTCAGAAAGTATGAAGGATTTAGAAGTTAGGGTTAGAGATAGCGCTACTAGAGAGAATAGCGATCTAAAATCAGCTGTTGAGGAAACGATAGTGGAGAAGGTTCGAGAAATTCAGAATTCGGTGGAAGAGAAAATAGGTGAGATGGATCAGGAAGTGGACGGTCTCAAGCGAGCCATAAAGAATAAAGAAAGGGCGGATAACGAATGTTTGGAAGAATTAAGAAGTAAACTGAACTCAATAAACGACGTACTAAATGGGGGTAGTCCCGCAAATTTAAGCGGACATAGCAGCTCGGACCGTGCAGTTTCTAGACAAGAGGGCACAAGTGAGAGCCCGGCATCAGGTAGCAACATAAATGTAAGACATGTTAACAATAGTGTTGGTGAGGAATGTCAGACCTCACGGGATGACGTGCGCAGTGAGTTAATAAATGTAAACGACAAGGCATATTTAGGCCGTCCCCAGTACCCCACTCACATTTTGAATGAGATTGGTTACCCTATTTTTGATGAGGTTGAATTTTCAAACCCACATAACTACATAAGTGAGCTAGAAACGTACTTTAGAGTAAGAGGGGTGCCGGATGACTTAAAAATGACTGTCGTACGAAAGAGCCTAAAGAGCCGACCACTCAACTGGGCGCTAGTGGCCCTAGGGGATAATGTCACTTATGAGGAATTCAGAGAAAAATTTTCGGAGAGATACTGGGGACAAAGACAACAACAAAGAATTAGGAAGGAAATTAATCAGAGCAGGTTTGACGCGGGAAGAGGCGTCTCTATGATAGACTATTTTCTTGAAATTGTTAAGAAAGGGAAAAGCCTCAATCCGCCAATACCGGATTCAGAGCTGATCCAAACTGTGATTTCGCAGTATCCCGAGAACATAAGATATAATCTGATCGTAGCAGGGCCCCGAGACTTCGGGGAAACAATAGATTTATTGACTGCGCTGGATGGTTCGGACGCCACGCACTATGAATGTAGTGGACAGGCAGATTATGAACATGGCAAAGGAAAGGGTTCAAGCCCCACCGACCAGAAAGCGGGGAAGGGGGCAAGTACGGCCTTTTCATCCCCAAGGACAGGAGCCCAAAATCAGAGTAACTGGGGTGGTGACAGGAGCCCCAACAATGCACATAGTCGGTACCATAATGGCCATAACGGAGGGAAAAGTCCCAACAGGGAGAGAAGGATTGACCCGCCCTTTGGGGGTCCTTACAATAATAGTAGGAATAACCAGAGTAGTCATAACAGGATGAGGAACGATCGAGGAGGTGTTGGTCCCGTGCGTAGGGTTAACCACATACGATGGTACACGGGAAGACAAGAAAATGGAAATAATAGGCTTAGAACCCAACCACACTGGCTTAGGAACAGAAATTACAGACAGGGATTCTGGCAGCCTAATTTTAGCAGGGGACCGCAAAATCGAGGTGATTGGAGGAGACAGGAGCAGGAGAGAGATAGGCGAGACGTCCTACAAGAAATGGCCTCACAAGGGTGCCATAGGCCACATACACAGTGTAACGTGGGACAAAGTAGGAATAGAGACATGAACGGACGTCAGCAAAGTCCGGTGAGAATGAGTATGGGCCGGGAGCCTATAAATAGTAGAAATAGAGACGAGATAGCAGTGGAACCGACTGCATCGCACTCGGGAAACTGCTAGACAGAAGTCTCAAGGGTTCGGAGATTTCTGTAGCTAAGTGCAATAAGTCACTATCCAAAGAATCCACCAACGCGGTAAGCGTAAAGAGACAGAGCGATATTACTAACCCAGAGTTAGAAAATAATGGGACTTATGTATTGCCTTATATAGATGCTAAAATATTTGGGACAAAGTGTTGTGTGTTGTTGGACTCGGGCTCCACAAATAATGTATGCAGCTTGGAATTTTTTCAAAAGGTTAGGGATTCAGGAATAAAACTGCAAACGTTACCCATCTGTTCACTGTACTGTGCAGGCGCCCTAAGCAAGAAGAAGGAAAAGGTAAAATATCAAGTATGGTTCGAGTTAGAGTGCGGAGAAGTGAAATTAAATGCTATTTTTCTTGTGATACAAAGGTTGACTACCGACATCATTATTGGAGTAGAAAGCTTCTATGAATGGCACGCGCTATTAGATTTCAGGGAAAACAGACTAGGGGTTACGGCAGGTAACGGCAGTGTCGGCCATGTCCCATTCAGTAGCAATAACGCTCGAGCTGAGTTAGATGAGAGAACCGCGGGAGAGATAGAATTACAGGAAGAGTTATTTTTTGTAGAGCACCTCAAAATTTGTAAGAATGTAATTATAGAGGTTAATCCTTGGGAAGGTAACGAGGTAACTAGGGGAGTGTGTCAAGTAGGCTGCGGAGAATGCGAGTTATGTATCGGCGAATTAGTCCAGGCGAGACAAATAGGACGTAATCTCATTAGCGGTAGGGCCAGATATTGTAATGAGAGTTCGCCGGGCGATCTTAGGCAGGTAGTCGCGTCTAACAATAGGAAGACAGATACTTTCGAAATAGTAAGAGATAAAGTTAACCAGGCACACGGCCTGAGTGAGAGTGAAAGAAAACGCCTAATGGATGTTGTAGGTAGCCATTTAAATGTCTTTTCAGACGCGCCGGGTCTGTGTAGAGTGTATACACACAAAATTAAGGTGGTAGGAATGGAGGAATTTCGGCATAAATGTAGACCCATCCCCCTATCTTTAAGGGATCAGGCAGACGAAGTCATAAATGATATGTTAAAAGACGGAGTTATAGAAGTATCGGACTCGCCCTACGTAAATGCATTGTGCTGGGTTAGGAAGCCCAATGGAAGCTTAAGAGTAACGATCGATGCCCGACACGTTAACTCGTTTTCAGTTAAAGATAATTTTAGGACGGAGTCAGTGGACACTTTGTTAGGCCGTATCAGTGACTGTTCTATATTCACTAGTTTGGACTTGACCAGTTCGTATTGGCAGATTCCGCTGGACGAGGGCTCGAGAAAATTTACAGCGTTCCTACATAACGGGAAAGTTTATCAGTATACCCGATGCCCATTCGGCATCGCGAGTTCTGGATCTGCGCTACTAAGGGCACTTGACATAATTTTTGGTGATTCGACGAAAGGTTTTCTGGCACAGTACATTGACGATTTTCTTATATATGGCAATAATGTTGATAGGCATATTAGGGATATTGATTTTGTACTTACTAAATTGAGAGAGGCTGGTATGACAGTCAAGCTGGGGAAAACAGCATTTTTTAAAGTTGAGACAGTTTTCCTCGGTTACGTAATTTCGTCTGACGGAATTAGACCGGACCAAGAGAGAATTCAGAGCATTTCGAGGATCCCGCCGCCGCGGAACCGGAAACAGGTTCGTAGATATCTAGGTATCCTACAATACCAGAATCGGTTTCTCGTCAATTATGCTAAGCATGTAGCCCCACTCAGAGCATTGTTGAAGAAGGATACACCCTTCAGGTGGGGGTCGGCAGAGCAGGAAGCATTCGATCGAACGAAACTGCTTTTCGCCGACTCAATTCTGCTGGAAAGGCCTAACGACAGCCTACCTTTTCAGATTTATACTGATGCGTCTTCATATGGATATGGAGCAATTCTATGTCAGACAGATGAAGATAATAAGCGACATGTGATTGCCACAGCTTCTAGGGGACTGTCGCGTACCGAAAGCAACGCATCAATCACGGAACTAGAGATTTCTGCTGTGTACTTCGCACTACAGAAGTTCCGTCAGTATATCTTTAATAGGCAGATAATCATATTTACTGACCATGTAAGCCTAGCGTTTCTGAGTAGATGCAAATTGACGAACTCTAGAATATCTAGATATGTGCACGAAATTTTGGCTCATGATGTGACGATTAGACATATTCCGGGGGCAGACAATATCTTTGGTGATTGTCTCTCTCGTTTGAATTCCAAATCGGGGCTACCGGAAACTATCACCGCCCCCGCGTACGAAATTGCCGTGATGAAAATTGATTCCACGAGGAATGGAGCTTTGACGGGAAAATTTCGGAAAATTGCAGATTTGCAGCAGGAGGATTCCACGATAAGGGCCTTAATGGACAAAGCTAGAGAAATCTCACAGGTGAAAGATGAAGTGTATGGATTGCGCTCTGGTATCTTGTATAAATTGCATGGTAGGGATATCCAGAAGTGGAAGATATACATACCTGCGAGTATGGAGAATGAACTTATAAATAACTTTCACCTATCTATGTGTCACTCTGGGAGTGATAGGATCATTTTAACTATGTCAGAATCATTTTATATTAAGCAACTGTCAAAGAAGGTTAGAAGGGTAATATCTCGTTGCGAGGTCTGCCAGAGGGCGAAACCTCTAAATGTAAGGTATGACAATGTACCACAAGTCATTATCAGGGGTAAAAAGAATGAACTTGTAGCAGTGGACGAACACGGTCCAATGCCCACATCGTCCTTCGGACACAGGTACATATTTGTTACGTACGATGTCTTCACAAAATTTGTAAAGATTTACCCTTTAAGAAATATCTCTAGTAAATTGTGTGCTGACAAGCTGGTTAGAGATTACATACCGACTTACGGTCCGGTAACAGCGGTGCTCAGTGACAATGTGTCGGTACATAAATCGAAAGTGTTTTGCAAAAGGCTGGAAGATGCGGGCGTGAAGCTGTACAATTGCTCCGCATACTTTCCCAGCGGTAATCCCTGCGAAAGAGCGCTTAGGGATATATCATTGTATCTCCGTATTCTGTGTCACCGAAACCATAAGGACTGGTTTAGGCAATGTGAGGTGATTGAGAGAGTCATGAACCACTCTATCAATCCAACGACCGGAATAGCTCCGATCAAACTTATGTTAGGGATCGATCCCGATCCCATGATAAAGAGTTTGCCGCAGGCAATACAGGAGGGTGAGCCTCCTAGTGATGAACTACTGTGTAAACTAGCTTTCGACCGAATCAGGAAAAAGGCTGAGTATAGACTCGGTAAAGTTAAAAGATATCGCCACAAATGGGAGCCCACACCCGGCGATCTGGTATTGCTAAGGGACGTGAAGTTATCTTCCGCCCTCAGAGGATGTTACTCACGCATGGAGCTACTGTACAAAGGGCCCTACGAAATTAAAAGTAGATATGGAGACCATACTTTCGAATTGGTAGAAAGGGGAAAAAGTAAACCTGTTGGTAGGTACCACAAGCAACTCTTGCGGCCTTTCAAACAGGAGAGGCTAGGAGGCAGGAATGAGAAAGAGTAGGATGGTTAGTCTCACGCGTACAGCTAGGTGAACCTGTACAGGGCGGCTGGTACAACCACGCACGCAGAGTGTGTAATTGATCAATTAATAAATAAATGTAAATATGTGAATGAATGGTATTGTACATATGTAAATGTGAATATAAATTGTACATTGTTGTGCTTATTGTGTGAGAGTTGTGTACATAGAAAGGCTTGTGAAGATATATGTATTATTTATTGTAATTGCTTGTAGTGATATTATAATCAGATTGTATTGTAAATAATGTGTTACCGGCTGATCGCGTGGGGGAACTATGAGGCTAGTTATAGGCAGAAAGCGGGGACATCTCATAACATTGGAAACTCTTTCGGGAATTTCCAATGGTTATGTAGATGGGCATTTGAAGCAGTAATTAGGAGAGGGAGAGACCGATTTATTAGCGAAGTGATATCTCCATATTTCTATTACACGTATTCGCGGGGATGTTCTGGCGACTTCGTTAGAATTAGCTTCCCCACACAGGTGTTTCGTCACTTGTCAGCATCGGACAGATTTAGGGCCACCTTGAGCGGGGTTTCGTATAGAGACTCGATGAAGCATAAAGCCGGAGTTAGACTGGACCCGTGGGAAAGATACTGCCAAGCTTGGGTTTTCCAAAGAACGGGTATTCTTGTGAGATATACAAACTAATTTGAGGTTATGGGAAATCCAAAGTTTAAATTTAGAGATGACATATTTCGCGCCCAATAAGAAGAGATCTTGGTCCAGCTTATGAGGTCACTTTGGACCAATAGGGAATAGATTTTAGGCCAGTTAGTGACGTAGTTTTTAACCAATAGAATAGTTAGTTTTAGCGTAGGATAGGTTTTTATAAATAAGGGTGACGGGGAGCGGAGATGACGACTACTATTCCGCTTAGGAGCGGAGATCGGCAAAAAAACAACTTCACATCGTGTCGGCGGCACTACATACAGGGCACAATAACTACTTCGTTTGGTGTCGACAGGACTACTATTTCGCTTCGTGTCGTAGTGTACGGGACAGAGTATTGAATTTATAGTATCGGATAGAGCTTATTCAGAGCTGCAACTGAGTCGATACAGAATTGCGACCAACGATTGAATTATAAGTCAACCGGAAATACATACTCTAGGGTTTACCAAGTGAATACGACAATAAACTTATAGTTTTGGAATTTACACTGCCTTTTATATAAGTAGCCGGCTTGGGATTATTCCCGACATCAACCTACACCACAACAGTACCTCGGCTACCCTGAGTGAATCTCACGCAACACCGAGACGCACCCACCCTCAAATGGCGCCCAACGTGTGGTCCCAATAACCACTCACCCTCAAATGGCGTCCAACGCGGGAACACAATAACGACAAACACTCTCAGCAGTGACACTGTATTATCTTGAAATATATTCAATTGGAGCCACAAAAATGTAGAAATGCCCTCAGTGGAAGCATGCATATTAGTATAAGGTAACCAGCGCTCGTTTTATTACAACATAAAAAACAGCTTCCAGCCGGAACTTTATCCAGATATTACAAAGTATTAAGTATTCCCGCAAACGTATTGCTGAAAATAAAAACTTTTACAGAAGCCTAATTTACTTTAATTCTAAAGAACCAAAACTTGATATTATTACACAACTTTTTTTGTTAAATAATCAACTTCACCTATATAATATGTCCACCAACACTCGTTAAGTCGGAAATACCACAAAGCGAATTCAAATATATAAATAAATAATATAGACGAATTAGTTATATGAAATAATTAATTAAGAGAATAATTTCAAACTTTGAGGATATGAAGGATTCAGAGTCATAGCGGGCCAAGCGTCATTTATTAAATACGGAGAACGCAAGGGTTTAAGTGAAGTGAATACTATAGTTTAATAAAGATTGACATATCATTAGTTTTAATGAGCATACTTTATAATTATATGTTTCATTAAATTATGGTAATCACTTAATTGTATTCCTTCTTTTCTCAGTTTTTAATAAATGGCTCTTGACACAATATGGCTCTGATAACTTCAATTATAAACTTGACAATTTGAATTTTGTAAGCAGTCTTCAGAAAACTTCAAAACACAGATGCTTCCTACATATTTCAATTTTAATTATCTTAATTTTCGATACGTTCGTAAGTAACGCAAAAAGGAAGTAGTATTATTCGATTTATCCGACTTTTGCCCCCTTTCATAAGATTGACTTTTCCTCAACATATTAATCATTCATTCATCTCGTCAACCTTTAAGACGTTGATTCACAATATTTTTACTTAAAAACCACTTGAAACTTGATGATATTCCTTATTGTCAGGGATATCTCACAACTATAAGTGGTATACAAAACATTTTAAATCAATTCTGTGTCTAATATTTATTTATTATCCTAGAAAGATACAAAATTCGTGCATTTTATTCAAGAACTACTAAGCTACACAAAATGAACCAAGTAAGTGATGTCATTAAATTCAGTGGTTATTCTTTGAGATAATTCAAACAAATAGCTTAATACAACGTAACATTTCATAGCGTATTTTTGAGAAAGCCATTGATTTAATTCCCAATATGCTAATTCAATTTAAGATAGCAGTGCATTATGATCATAAATGACTGAAACAATTTTAACTTTGTCCTTTATGAATAAATAAATTTGATTCGAACAAATGTAACTTTTCGTTTTGCAAAGAATATTAC
Organism: Periplaneta americana; assembly: GCF_040183065.1. Lineage (NCBI taxonomy): Eukaryota > Metazoa > Arthropoda > Insecta > Blattodea > Blattidae > Periplaneta > Periplaneta americana. The sequence continues at coordinate 104,557,211 of NC_091124.1, forward strand.
AAATATACATTTGTTCCAGTCAAAATTTGTATATTTAAAGGACAAAACTAAAATTCTTTCAATCTTTAACTATCATAATACACAGCTGTTATAAATTGGCAGACCGTAATCGGAATAAAATCAATGACTTTCCCGAAACACGCTATGTAATATTTTATTTAAACAGTTTTTATTTCATAAAGGAAGCAAAAACAATCAAAACTGTATTAAATATTGTCTTTTAAAGTATCTCAAACAACAACGTCCTGAAATTAATGGCATTACTTACGGTTTACCATCTATTTAATACATATATGAAACCCCACTACAGTACTGTAGCCAGATTCATGGGAAATATTCTGTACCTTCAAATGTTATACTTACTTACAAATGGCTTTTGAGGAACCCGTAGGTTCATTGCCGCCCTCATGTAAGCCCGCCATCGGTCCCTATTCTGTGTAAGATTAAATCAGTCTCTATTATTTTCTCCCACCTCCCTCAGATTCATTTTAATATAATCCTCCCATCTACGTCTCGAACTCCCCAAAGGTCCTTTTCCCTTCGGGCCTCCAAACTAACAATCTATATGCAGTTCTGGATTCGTCCATGTGTGCTACATGCCCTGCCCATCTCAAACGTCTGGATTTAGTGTTCCTTTTTATGTCAGGTGAAGAAAACTATTCCTGCAGTTCTGCGTTGTGTAACTTTCTCCATTCTCCTGTAACTTCATCCCTCATAGTCCCAAATATTTCCAAAAGAAACTTATTCTCAAACATCGTTAGTCTCTATTCCTCTCTCAAAATGAGTCCACGTTTCACAACCATAGAGGACAACCGATAATATAACTGTTTTTTTAAATTCTAACTTTCAGAATTTTGGACAGCAGACTAGATGATACAAGCTTCTCAACCGAATAATAACACACATTTCCCATATTTATTTTGCGTTTAATTTCCTTCCTTGTGTCATTGATATCTGTTACTGTTGCTCCAAGATATCTGAGTTTTTCTGCCTCTTCGAAAGATAAATCTCCAATTTTTATATTTCCATTTCGTACAACATTCTGGTCACGAGATGTCTATATTCTATGTCTTTTCGGGGTTTACTTCCAAACCTATAGCTTTACTTGCTTCAAGTAAAATTTCCGTGTTTTCCCTAATTGTTTGTGGCTTTTCTCCTAATATATTCACGTCATCCGCATGGACAAGAACCTGATGTAACCCGTTCAATTCCAAATTCTATGTGTTACCCTTAACATTCCTAATGACATGTTCTAGACCAAAGTTAAAAACGTAAAGATGATAGTGCATCTCCTTGCTTTAGCCTGCAGTGAATCTGGCCTATACAGACTCTGCTGTAAGTTTCATTGATACACATTTTAATTAATCGAAGTACTTTCTTGGGAATACCAAGTGCAATAAGAATGGTATATAAGACTTCTCTCTTAACCGAGTAATATGCCTTTTTGAAATCTGTGAATAACTGATGTACTTTACCCTTATGCTCTCATTTTTCTTCAATATCTGTCGAATACAAAAAATCTTATCAATATTCCATCTATTACGCCTATAATCGCTCTGATGATCCCCAATAATTTCATCTACATTTGCAGTTAATTTTCTCAAAAGAATATTGGACAAAGTTTTGTACGACGTCAACAAAAGTGATATTCTTCGGAAGTTACTACTGTTAGTCCTGTCCCCTTCTTAAAAATAGGTACAATTATCACTGGTCTGCATCATTTTTCAGGTCAACATTTTTCCAGCTGTTCTTTTATATTTAGTGAATGCTGAATTCAAAAATAAAACTCATTTTGCTGAATCAGGTCAGGTTTTCTTGCTATCGCATTTTTTAAAAGATGATATTTTACGAATAAATTTTAACTTATAGTTATAAAACTATGGTAATTATGTTTTAAATTCATACTTATATTTGCATGAATAGTAAACTATATGCTTAATGAAACATCAATTCAATTATTGTGGAAGAAAGGACCTTTTCAAGGACATTCGTGTGTGTTTTGCTTCTGGAACATCCCTCTTGAAGCACCAGCAATAGTCTCCAAACATGTTCACATCCCAACGACCCTGGTACCTTTCTTCCATCACTCGAATGTCTCTGTGGAAGCGCTCACCTTACTCCTCGCTGTAATCCCCACAGTTTTCAGGAAAGTAATCTAAATGCAAGTTTAGGAGGTGCAATCTTTACGGACATACGTGCACCAAGAGCCTGGTAGCTCCGCAGGAGTTCCTCAACTGCTTGTTCGTACTCTGGGCTTTTGTGGTTGCCTAGAAAGTTCTTAATAATAGACTTCAATGCCAGCCAGGCATTCCTCTCTTTATCCTCCACAGTATCATCGAATTTAACATCACTCATAAGCTCCCTGCTTTGAGAGCCAACAGAAATACCTGCTCTTAATTTGGCCTCACTGATGCGTGCAAACTTCTGATTTAGGAAAGCAAAAGCTCTACTTTCTTTGTTGAGTGCCATGACAAAATCTTATTTCCATTGTAGAGCAGTACAGCTTTCAAACTTCTGCTTGAAAAATCAATGAATAGTCGCTACTGTGTAGAGTCATAAGTTACACCCAAAGCTTCAATGAGACCACTGATGTTGTGACAGTAAACCAGAGAAGTCTCGTCATCCTTTCTGAAATATTGTTCGAACTCTACTTCACGACTGCGATACCAATAGAATATCGTTCCAGGAGCTAACAATCTATTTTCAAGAAGACGTGACTCTAACAGCTGAGCAGATTCCTTAGATAAGCACAAATCTCTAGTCAAGTCATTCAACTCAGCTTTGGTCAAGAGTTTTGGTTGATATGTCTCTGAAAAAGTCTGAAATGATTCACCTTTGTCACCTGAGTTAGATTTGTCACTGCTGCTGTCAGGTGGTATTGGAACTGGAATACCTGATCCATGAGGCACTGGCTTGATGGCAGATAGTACGTCTGGATATTTCATATGCTGCCTGTTTTTTTTTTTTCGATTTATAACTAAAAGATGAAAGTGAATATTGAATATTAATATTTTAAAGGTACAAAAGAGATTTAAGCAAATCAAGGAAATGAGAATCGCAGTTTAAATCATATTTTTACCCTGTAAATTTGTCATCCAGAAATATCAGTCAGTGGTATGATCTTTTCCTTCCCTCCAAACCATAGGTACACCAAAACATAGACACTTCTGTTTCTTTTTGCTCCAGCATCGCAGACTTTCAACACATGTTTTGCAGCATACATGAGGTGCGAAAGGTTTGTCCTGATCACCAATTTTAACGCCGAAGTAGGCATTATACATTTTCCTGACAAAAGGAGTCATTTTCAACTTTCGATCTGGCATGGTAACTTGACCACAAATGTAGCAAAACCGATCTGGGTGATTCTTGCACTTTCTATTCATTTTTAAGAAAGTTCTCAAATCAGTCATCACTCAGAAAGCTTAAGCCAGACTACCTTCTCTCTCCCTTTTACTGAGTTGCCACTATACAGAGTTGTCAGCTATGGCTCATGCCTCAAACTTGATTTTCAAGTTCTGAAACATAGAGTAAATTTCATGAAAATGCCCTTTATTGCACATTAACTGAGTTCATACACTATATATAACATATTTAATGTACATGTGTTGCTAATTTAAGTATGTTTCGTGACAGTAAACATCATAGTTTCTTATCTGATATATGTTCAATTTCTGTAATGCATTACTATATAAAAAAGTCGATAGTAAAAAAACCTGACCTGATTGAGCAAAATGAGTTATATTTTTTAATTCACCACGCAAGGAATATAAAAGATCAGTTATAAAATCCTTGACCTTTGAAAAAAAGTTTTGAAACGCAGACCAGTGTTATGGACTCATTCTGTTGTGTTGGTACAATTTCTTTTTTACAAATAGCAAGTAAGAACTTATAAATTTCGCTAGATAATGCGCTTCGATACCTGGAGACTTGTACTTTTTCAGATTTTGTATCGAATTTTTTACTTCAGAAAGTGTAAGTTCGAGTATAAATGACTCGGCAGTTTGTACAATATTTGAATTTTGTCCCAATCATTTCTATTCGGCCTATGTACATTTAGTAGTTGCTCAAAATAGTTATTCCATCTATCCAGGATTGAATAAAAGTCTGCAAGCAACTCACAATTCTCATCTTTGATCATGTTTACCCTTGCCTGATATCCGTTCTTAAATTCCTACATACCATTATATAGCTAAATCTCGAATTCTTCATGATAATAGTAATAGTTAGCCGATAAGCAGGAATAATAATAAAAATGTATATCATATTAGGACCGTCTGTTTGCTTATCAAAGTACATTTTATTAAATTATTTTTTAACATTTCGGCATTAAGATGCCATCTTCAGATCGATAATTATGTACAAAGGAACGTGCTAAATACATTGAACAACAAGTAATATGCAGGAATGTACAATATAGATAAAAGCAAGACGTAAATTGTTAATTGATACAAAGACATGGTTATTAGCGTTATGCTGTCTTCAAATTTATAAATACACAAAATATTGATCAAGCAAATGCATAATTTGTTTTGGAATTTATAAGTGTCATGCAAAATGTACAATATTACTGAAGTTAAAATATACTTACTTACTTACAAATGGCTTTTAAGGAACTCGAAGGTTCATTGCCGCCCTCACATAAGCCCGCCAGCGGTCCCTATCCTGTGCAAGATTAATCCAGTCTCTATCATCATATCCCACCTCCCTCAAATCCATTTTAATATTATCCTCCCATCTACGTCTCGGCCTCCCTAAAGGTCTTTTTCCCTCCGGTCTCCCAACTAACACTCTATATGCATTTCTGGATTCGCCCATACGTGCTACATGCCCTGCCCATCTCAAACGTCTGGATTTAATGTTCCTAATTATGTCAGGTGAAGAATACAATGCGTGCAGTTCTGTGTTGTGTAACTTTCTCCATTCTCCAGTAACTTCATCCCGCTTAGCCCCAAATATTTTCCTTAGCACCTTATTCTCAAACACCCTGAACCTATGTTCCTCTCTCAGAGTGAGAGTCCAAGTTTCACAACCATACAGAAGAACCGGTAATATAACTGTTTCATAAATTCTAACTTTCAGATTTTTGGACAGCAGACTGGATGATAAGAGCTTCTCAACCGAATAATAACACGCATTTCCCATATTTATTCTGCGTTTAATTTCCTCCCGAGTGTCATTTATATTTGTTACTGTTGCTCCAAGATATTTGAATCTTTCCACTTAAAATACAAGTTGTTCAAAATTAAAGTACAAAGACGTGACTGTAAGCTTGTTACAAAGTGAAATCTTATACAATCCTTCCGACAGAAGGTAATGTCAAGCTTCAAGAGTCAGCATGGCCGAGTTTTACTGCAACACGAGTTAAATAAACTAAATCAGATGTGAATTTTTTTTAATTTAACTCAAAGTTAAAGATTGTGTTGGAGTTATTAACTTACGTGGCGATGTTGTTTACGGGAGTTAGATGCATACGTCATGGCTGCTCGACAATGACTGTATCTCGGGTCGTGCTCACATGTTATGTATATATGTTATATCGAAAGACAACGGTACTGTGGAGGGGGGAGGGGTATATGTATAGATAGAGGTGGGGGTTGTTTTGCAGTTACTGATTTGAGTAAGTTATATAATGGGTTTGTAGTATTACTAATTTGTTCATTTAAATTTGGGATACCTTGATTAAATATTTTAGAAATGAAATATTCCTCAGAGATATCAATTATGCTATCGTTATCATTTTTACTATTTCAAGTGCATCTTTGATGTTCGTAAGCTCATAGCCTTCTTCAACAACATGGGTAGCAAACTTCGATTTATAGCGGTTGTACTTAAAATCTGCTATATGTTCATTATTTCGAATTTTGAAATTTCTAAGAGTTTGACCAACATATGTTTCAGGGCGATTTTTGGAATTTAGCTTATAAATACCACTATTGAGATAAGGTTCAGTATTATTCATTCGGTTAGGTATTCTGTTGTTCAATTTGTTATTTGTTCTGGGAACAATATGAATATTATGGGTTTTAAAAAAGTTATTTAATCAGTTGGAGATCCTTCCAAAGTAGGTCATTCCATGCCATGATTTTTTGTTGGTGTGTTTTCAGGTGATAGTGTAGTAAATTTCTTCACAGGTAATTTCGAATTTCTTTTACTAAGTAGTGTTTTGATTGCTTGTTTTTCAAAGCCATTTTCGGTCGCCAGATTTAAAATGTATTCATATTCTTTATTATAATTATCTTTATTAAGAGGAGTTGTGATCATTGGATTAATTAAATATCTGAATTTACTCATTTTATGGGTTGTACGATGGATAGAGGTCTTGTGTATTGAATGGGTTGTAGATGTGGGTTTTCTGTATATGTCGGACATTATAGAAGAATGTTTCAATGTACCACTATTCATTCCTTCTGATAGTATCTTTGTTCAGCACTGAAACCCGGTTTCACCAAACAGGGTTAATTATCCTATTGTTGCGATTAACTTAATCTCAGTAAATAGTCAATCTTATTTTTTAATCGAGATTATTTTGTGTGCGTTCCACAAATTTTATTCCTGCGGAAACTAATCTCAGTTGCTTTAATCCTGATATATTCATATTTTCTATAGATGATATGAAGTAGTACAGAAAACAAATAAAATTCGGGAAGGATTTATGAAATAGAAAGCGTCCGATTCTTTATTACTTCTTTGGTTTGTAACCTAAAATTTGTTAACTTCGAAATGTCATCAGTAGAAACGAGATCAAGAAGCCAAAATTTAACCGCAGAAGGAAAAGATCGGTTCATCGATCTCGTTACAAAGCATTTCTAAATCGTAGAAAATTATAGAACAGATGCTGTGACACAACAGACGAAGCTTAAGGAATGAAATGTAATTGCATAAGAATTTAACTCCATATGCATCTATCATCATTGCACAGCCGAAAATCTTAAACTTTCTTGGGGAAATATGAAGAAAATGGCACAGGTGGAAGACCTTCAATAAAGCGAAAAGAATATAATTTATACGGACGTTTAATGGATTTGATACGTCCCATTATTGAGAGATTAAACAATCAATCTTATTCTGATGTTGCCTTCTGTTCAACAGAGAAGAATTTACAAAATGAGATGGACGTTTTAGAAACCCCGGAAGAGGTCAAAGATGGCGCCACGACGATCCAACTATTAGTAAATGATGATTGGACACATTTTACACATAACATGTTGAGAAGTCCTTTTCAACTTGAATTTCTGAAGATGTCATTACCATAAATAATTCTGCAGAAGATAATAATGATCCTCCACCAAGGATATAGAGAACAACAGGGAGAACATCAAAGAATACAGCGTCGTCAGCGACACCGCCAACTACGAATCCATCTTGGGCTAGAAGTAGGAGGCCTAATTTACAGAGAGATAAAAAATAGCCTGGCTCTTCTGTAGAGAATAAAAAGTGAATTACTTGAACTGCAGAAGAGACATGCCATTGAACAGCAAAATATGCTATTGCGCTGCTAACTGTATGGATGATTCTATTGGCTGTGCACTTGTTAAATGCACCATGGTTTCAGCAGCTTAGGTGATCGAAACCCGTGGCGTAACACCATAGAGTTGCCAGTAGTTGATTTATTGGTAAAACAGAGTTATTCTGGGGAAAGAAAATTTTACATCACTGTCTTGTTAAAAAAAGTCGCATAATATTATGCACTGTACGTAGAAATTATTTTGGTACTTATTGCCAACCATAATCTTCAACCATAACCTGAAATAATACAACAATTATTCAGTTACTCTATTGTTGCCATTATTCCTATGCCTATTTTGATATAAGTTGTTTTAGATATTAATGTAACATATTATATATTTGACGGGAATTCCAGTTTGCTCCTCTATCTGTTCCCATACGGAAAGAACTGTTGCTATTTTTAGACATTCTGAATCTTGTTTGAAAATCAACATCATCATACTCATCAAAATACAAACGTCGCTCTCTGTTCTTCGTTTAAGTTATATAATCTTCATCAGACGCTATTTCATAGGCAATATTATTCATTTGAGCAGCTATGATAATCGTATTCAGATTAATGCTTAAAGCAGCGAAATTTTAACAGTTAATATTTCATCTCGATTTTGCCTATTAATGTGTATTATATCAGAAAAACACAATGGGGAAACGCAATAACAAGAAATCTCAAATTAAGAAGCATTAATCGAGTTAAGAAAATAATCTCTGTTTCTGAAACCGATCCTAAGTGGCCGTGATTTCATTATATTCACCGTTATAGCAAATTGTTTGGCATGCATTTTTTAAAATTCGGATGTTCATCATTATACTAATATATATGCCTTTTATTTAGATACATTTTAGACCTACTGTAACGCTTTGAAATACATTGCACAGCAATATAGATTAAAATGTATGTTTTCCAACTTAGATTATGAAAAATTTAATATGAATAACCATGATATATATATCATATATATCATATTTTATGCTACAATTCCTGATTGGAGAAGAAGAAAATAATTTAACAAATACTCCCAAATCTCCAAAAATTTAATCTCAATTACATTACAGATTGAAAAATATTTTATACGTCTGTTCATTCTAAAAATAATGTAAAAATAAGAACTATTTCGAAAATTGTCCCCACAATGTACAATGAACTAATATCCTTTGTTGTAAAGACCACTTTCTGCTCATCATCTGAGCATAGCTTTCGCTGCAGCCTCTATAATTATTGCTTGGATAATATTACGATTCTGCTTTTTCCCTTTCATATGAAGGTAAGTTTTAATGATAAATTAGAATAATTTCTATAGACCAATGAATCTTGGAAAAAATAATTTCTCTGTAGTTTCTTTAACAATAGTTTACAATTTTTAGACGGAATATGCAAATGATTTGTTTGAAGGCGTCGTGGTAGTTTTGAAGAATGCATCGAGCCAAGTTCGAAGGTACATGGAAACATGCAAACGAAAATAATGTTGTGTATGAGAGAAGCTACAGTTTAATGAAACCCGGCATTTAAATACTACTTATCACATTTCTTATTACTGGTACCTTTCGGAACTCGAAAATAAAATTCTACTCCTAAGTTTGAGATAATTCACTAAATGCTTGTACTTGAACTTACCTGTAGAGACACAATATGAGTTGCCAGATTTATTATATATATACATATATATATATATAGCTTAATTGTTGCTCTTAGACCACTTACTGAATTTGTAATAGTTCATTTACCATTCCTGAACAAGTACTAAATTATCATTAATTCATAGAGACTATAAAATTGCTAATACACTGACAATGATTATTAAGGACCCATCCTGTGGTTTGAAGCTATAGTACATATATCGTTGGAATATATTGTTTCTTGTGCTTTTAGAATTAGTGATATGCAAATATTAAATTAGTTTGGATTTTAAACATTTTCATTAATTCATAAATATTTATTATTAACGTCATTTAACTTAGGCAGTTTGCTAATGATCACAATTTATGTAGCACTGATCTATCAATCATTTATTATCATAATATCTACACTTTTCTATTAAACTGACTGAGCATATTGGGAATTAAGTCAAAGGATTTCCCAAAACACGTTATGAAATATTTCATATAAAACAAATTTGATCTCGCAAAACGAAGTAAAAACGAGCAAAATTGTATCAAACATTTTGGTTTCAAATATCTCAAAGAATAATCTCCTAAAATTAATGACACTATTTGCCTTTCATCCCATATATCCATAGCAAGAAATAATTACTTATTATATCTACTTTGATTTCATTACATCGGAAAAAATCATTGACTATAATGTGTTCGTTTTTAATATTCCAATTCTGAAAGATTAACAAGATCATATATCAGTGCTTATAGTCACTTCTATCAACTCCTCTCTTGCCACTGTAAGACTTTTTTATTTACTATAATACGCAGTTATGTGGTCGTTATTAATGTCAAAATAAGAGACGAAGAATTATTCGTAGTGTATGATTTTAACTGGAACTGCTACTTTGGAGGCAAAGGAATTATGTCATTATAAATTCTGCCTATTATGAGTCTAATGCAAAATATTTCCTTTCATTGCAACTTTATCTCTTCGAGGATGTAATGTGGATATCACGTAGATCAAAAGAGAATCCCACCTATTTTTGACATCTAAAAAAACTCTGCTATTAACTGGAGGTAATAGTAATCAAACCAGCCGTGATAATCAAGACGAAGTTAAAAATATTCGTACTTTAGAGTAAATATAAACTAGTGTGCAGGAGGAGTGAAAGTCGCACGAGGTTGCGACTTCTAAGTATGGTCTGTTTTGGCTGATTTTTCTACAACATGTAGGCCTATTTCAGTCAAATGTACATAGACAAGGAAGAACGAAATTTTGGAAAATAATTTGTATTCCCATTTTTGGAACCATCCTAATATATATATATATATATATATATATATATATATATATATATATATATATATATATGCAGCAAAACTGAATGATAGAAATATTCCACAATATCTAATTAATGATTGTAACTGGTAGCTAATGTAGCTATTAATGTACTTCTATATCCATTGCTAGACATTTGAACTATTCTACTATTCTAGGTACATTACTTTAACATGAATTATAGTATTTATAAAATACAAGGCGCTAGTATTTTAGGACCTGCACTAGCTGGTACCGAAGCAGCAATTATGTACCTAATTTTAAAATATTATACGTAGTATGGGCTATTTAGCTTATAGCAATAAATAAACAAGAAAGATAATAATCCCAATTCTATTTCTAAGGCAACTCACATTTTTCACCAGTTCTGCTTAAGAAACTAAGTTTTGCATATTTTTTCGATGATGATATCACTGAATAAACAATAGGTTTTCTCCTATTTCTTCTCTTTCACTTGTAATTTTGCAATTTTCATTTTATCATTTGTTTATTACCTCTAAAGTTTTAATATGAGTACATTTATAGAACAAAGAAACAAGAGTCAAGTGGAATAATTTGGCTGTCTTCACATGAAATTATTTTATATACACGCATGCTAAATATTTTTTGTCCAAGCCAATGACGCATTCCTAAATCAATAATGTTAACTTAAGGTTTTACAGCACAAATAAAACTACCGTACCAGAGTAATGCTATAAGAGATAGAAAAAAGAATTCAATCCAGTAGAAGGCAGAGGAAGCAAAGTGCGTTACGTTCCCTTTGCAAAGGGATACCTCTGCATATTGAGATAATAACCATGAATAAGGGAACTGCTATATCCTGGCGCCTTTAAAGTAACGAACGAAATAACAAGGTGTAGTATTTCTTAAAGATATGAAAGAGATGTAAGGAAATTCAAGGCGTTAAAAAGAAATAGATACGGAGTTGTTGCAAGGAAACTGATCCAACACCGGGCTCTCGAATCCAATCAGGAAATTACACCACTTGCATCGGAAAAGAATATAACGTCAGGATGACAAAGGATTCATATTAATTCAATGAAAAAGTGTTGTTTGTGCTACACACAAACGAGAGTAGTCTATCTCTATTGGACAGAATTGAAAGAAAACATATTCATTTCCGCTATGACTCACATGCTATCCTCCTCGATATCTGAATTATTCGTTCATAGAAACACGTTCGAAATAAAGGTCTTTTCATGTGATGATATAGGTACAAAGAAAATATTAATTTGTAAATCCGAGTCACATCAATACCCTTGTGAAGTTTATGTAAAAAGAAATGCATGTAGGCCTATAAGTTGAATATTAGATGCATTCACTTTCTAAAACACACTAATTCCTTGTCTTGGTATGAATTTATTATAGCGTATAGAAGTGTAGTATTTTAAACATTTTCTCACTTTACTTGTTTACAGAAGTATATAAAAGTAACAGAAAGATTTTAATAGTTGTATGTGTACTAAGGATTTTTTGCTGAATATATTTCTAGAGGCACAAGTTCAGTACACCTGTGATAATGTCGAATGATTAACCTTGTCGATAACTCACCACATTATAGTTCAATTGAATAGAAATATGACTCATATAAAATGTAGCCGTCTAGAGCTTTGGTTCCACAATAGTGTAGCTGCATTGGAGGAGTAAATACTGTATATGGTGAAATGTTTCTCCATTATGTATGTCGAGTATGTGAGTTGTCATAAGTTACACTGTTTGTTCAATCATAAAGTGATATATACAACTGAATTTGTACAATATGACAAAGTTCTGATATAAAAATACAACAAATAATACTCCTAATACATAAAAAGATATCGACAAGAGTAACGGTAACAGAAATCGAAGTCTATTATTTTTCTCTACTTACTTACTTATGGCTTTTAAGGAATTCGGAGGTTCATTGCCACTCTCGCATAATCCCGCCATCTGTCCCTATTCTGTGCAAGATTAATCCAGTCTCTATCATATCCCACCTCCCTGAAATCCATTTTAATATTATCCTCCCATCCACTTCTCAGCCTCCCCAAAGATCTTTCTTCCTCCGCCCTCCCAACTAACATTCTATATGCATTTTTGGATTCACGCATACAAACAAACAATATGCTACAACGCGTTACATGCCCTACCTATATCAAACGTGATTTTTTTACACAAATATATATTGGACGGATATGTTCATATCCAGATGGACGAAATGTGTAGAAGAGCTATATGAGACAGGATATCATCCAGATAACTTAGCTATGTAAGATGAAGCAGCCGTATCAGAAGACGGAACATGATTTTCTATTCTAAGGGAAGAAGTTGAACTAACGCTTATGAAAAGAAAATTAGAAAACAAGAGAACTTGATGGAATCCCCATTTATTTAACGAAATTTGTGGTGAAAATACGAAGGAAATTCTATCATTATGCAACCAAATATATGATAAAGGCCAATGACCAGAAGATTTCACGGAGACAGTTTTGTTACGAAGAACAAAAAGAACAATTAATGCCAAGAAATATGAGTATAGGAGTACAGGACTATCAGCCTGATATCTCACTGAGTGAAGATTCACATAGGAAAATTGAATCGACGTAAATAATCCAAGCTGAAAGCAGAATTACAAGATAAATTTGGCTTCAAGAAGGGAATAGGTAGGACAGATTGAATTGGACTATTCCGAACAATCGGCGAAAGATGCCTATAAGAAAATAATGAAATGCAGGTATTATTCATGGACTTGGAAAAGGCTTTTGACAAAGTGGATCGGAATAAACTTCTGGGAATCCTGAAGAAAATTTATGCGGATTAGAAAGGAAGGAAGCTATTATGTAATCTTTATATGAAACAACTTGTGTCATTAAGGATAGGAGGATCAATATTAGAGTGAAGTGGAATAGAGAGAGGAGTACAAGGATATCCTTTATCACCAACTCTGTCCAACGCCTACTTGAAGGATTTAGTGAAGAAGGTGTGATATAGGATGAAGAAGAACAAAGTGCATAATATAAAATACTCAAGACATGGCGATCTTAGAAGAAGAGGATATGAAAATAAGGAATATGCTAATGGAGCTAAATGGAAACTATGTAGCCTACAGTATGGGATGAAGATAAATAAAAACAAGACATTAGTATGGGAACAAAAACAAAGAAGATAAACTTGCGGATACTAAATGAGACAGTAGAGCAAATGGACAGCTACAAACACTTGGTATGTGCTTAAGTTGTAACGTGAGCTCCTGAAAGAAAGTAAAAAGGAGGATAGCAATGGCAAAGGAAGTTTTTAATAGACAAATAACTAAAGAAGAGAAAGTGAAGTGCTTTGTGTGAAGTGTGACATTATATGGGGGAGGTACGTGAACTTTACGTCGAAGTGAAGAAAAACGTCTAGAAGAAACTGAAATGTGAATTTGGAGAAAAATGGAGCTCGTGAAACGCCCAGACAATAAGAAATGAAGCCGTGCTGCAAAGAATGGTTAAGAATGAATAACGCTTAAACTGATCAGGAAGAGAAAAATAAATTGGTTGAATAACTTGCTAAGAAGAAACTGCTAACTGAAGATGCATTGGAAGGAATGGTGAAGGAGCGAAAGTTTGGAGAAAAGTGGAAAATAGATGTTAGACATCATTAAGTTATATGGATCGTTGCGGAAACAGCAAGGAAAACGGAAAAGAGAAAGATTGGAGTATACCGGATTTGCAGTAATGTACAGTTGTCAAAAGAAAAAGTGGCCTCTCTCTAGAAGCAAACAGGCGATGTTACATGTTGTTGGACCTCGTTGCCTGATATCTACAGTTATAATTAAAGTATTCTGTGTGTTGCTTTATAGCGTAATGGTAGCGTTCCGGCCTGGTACTCATGAGGTCCTCCGTTCGAACACAACCTAGTGCTTTTTATGTCCTTTTTAGTTTTGCTTTTAAGAGAGAGAGAGAGAGAGAGAGAAATTATACATAATTGCTCCTGTCTCTTTTATGATTATTTTAGTAATTAACATCAGGCTCATGAATGTATTATGCCTAGACTTTATCATTATTTATCATGACATTATGGCTGCAAATGGAAAGAAAAAAAATATTTTATTCTCAATAAAAATATCTTTCGTCGCACAAAGAAAACAAACTTACTCCGCCTTTTTTTTTTTTCTTTTTTTTCCTCCTTTTTCTTTTCTCTTTGTCTGTTTTTCCGTTTTCTATTTTCTCCGCTTTCTTAAACTAGTACGTACATAACACCTATGCCCAAGGTGGGACTCGAACACACAACCTTTCGGACCAAGTGATAGAGACATGCCGTGCCCCTACCGCTTGAACCATCCAGGTCGGCTACCTTAGAACATACAAACAATTTAAGCGTTCAAAAAACAAAACAAAAAGCCACGAGTGCCGGCCCGGATGGCTCAAGTGGTAGGGGCACGGCATGTCTCTATCGCTTGGTCCGAAGGGTTGTGGGTTCGAGTCCCACCTCGGGCATGGGTGATGTGTTTGTATTAGTGGAAGTAAAACAAAGGAAACAAACGAAAAAGTAAAGAGAAAACACAGATAACTTTTGGTAAACGGCCTCTGGCCGGTCAAAAAAAAAAGTCAATATTTTATCTATCTTCCCCATATCTCGATTACATCTTGCAGTCGAGTGCGCATGGAATCGACTAGTCTTTACAAATAGCGATTGCTCTTAGACACGACATTCCAGGCATCCTGGACATATATACATAAATGTTCTGCCCATGGGCAGGTCTTTCACTGCAAACCCAGCATTCTCCAATCTTTCCTATTTTCTATCTTCCTCTTAGTCTCCGCATATTATCCACATATCTTAATGTCGTCTATATTCTCCTCAACCAGTGACCAAAACAATTCATTTTTCTATTCCTAATCAGTTTCAGCATCTTTCTTTATTACCCACTTTTTCCAGCACAATTTCATTTCTTATTCTGTCTGTCCACTACACACGCTCCGTTCTTCTCCACATCCACATTTCAAATGCTTCTATTCGTTTCTCTTCATTTCGTCGTATTGTCCATGTTTGTTCTCCATACAATGCCACACTCCACACAAAGCACTTCACTAGTCACTTCCTTAGTTCTTTTTCCAGAAGTCTGCAGAAGATGCTCCTTTTTCTATTAAAAGCTTCCTTTGCTCATTTTTTTTATTTTTTTTTTAGTTGGTTATTTAACGACGCTGTATCAACTACTAGGTTATTTAGCGTCGATAGGATTGGTGATAGCGAGATGATATTTGGCGACATGAGGCCGAGGATTCGCCATAGATTACCTTGAATTCACATTATGGCTGGGGAAAACCTCGGAAAAAACCCAACCAGGTAATCAGCCCAAGCGGGGATCGAACCCGCGCCCGAACGCAACTTCAGACCGGCAGACAAGCGCCTTAACCGACTGAGCCACGCCGGTGGCCCCTTTGCTCATGTTTGCAATTTTTCTTGGGAAGAATAAATGCGGTAACTTTCCGTTGCTTTCCGCACATCACTGTCTCTTTTGCATCTTATTAGATCCCAGGGGGCCCAAACGTGAAGATGAGGAGAGTGGATTTGACTAATTGGTCCATCCGGACTTCACCGAAATTCACCACAAGGGTTAAATATTAGTTCTATCAGGAATTTTGATCCAATCAGAGACCGGGAAATCCCAATTAGCCTTTGCCCAACGCATCCTGGACTAGCTTCTACAAATCATCAGAATATCTTGGAGGGGGATTGGGCCAATTTTTCCGCAAATGTTTCTATACTTGTGCTCACGTAACTCAGTCGGAAGAATGTTGGAATTTAGATGTCAACGTGTGAGGTTCAATTCCTCGTCAATCCTTTTCATTTTATTGTGTTTCAAGATAATATACTGTAATGATATAAAAAGCAAATACTAACACCAGTATTATGCAACTGTATTGTTCCAAACCTAATATTAAATTTATGTTATTTATATCGCTAAAGAACGATAACAGAAAATAAATGATAAATATCGGTTTGTTTAATTACTATATAATATTATATAATATATAATTAATTATTTAAATAACATAACCTATTTTACAAAGAAAATAGTTATTTATATTATAATAATTACTCACATAAAATACAGATTATTCGTATCACGAAAGAACAATAACAGAATATAAATAACTTGAATATTATTTATAACGATAAAGAACGAAAACAGAATATAAATGATAACTTCAGTACTATTCATATCGCTAAAGAAGGATAACATAATATAAATAACGTGAATAGTATTGTGAATTTTATTCAAAACAATAATGTAACTTTTATTGTCACAACAATAATCACTTTCTGTAATTGACTTTAAACACTCCCTTCAACATAGGGATTTACACTCCACACAGCAACACAGTATTCGTTATTGCACTCCACAGACGACAATGGCAATAAGCTTGGACTATTGAGAACAACAATGTACTCCTAATCTCAACTAATGATCACAAAGCACTATTTACAACACAAAACTGTCAGTTCTCAGTTCACAGTTCGTTTGCCTTGGCTAGTTCTTCTAGCTCATTCACTCAAGTTCACAGTATATCGAACCCAAGACCTCCGGAGACAGTCCACTGCACTCGAACTCAAGACTTCCAACTGCGTTTCTTCCGCCTGGACGCTGCTCCAGTTCACTCGTGTGTCGAAACCTAGACTCCTGGGCGCTGCTGAACTCGCTGTCCAATACTAACAACAACTGGCTCTCTTCGAAGGCTGCTCGCTTTTTATTAGTTAAACCACACTTTCCAGAAACTACGATTTCGCAAACAATCTACAGATGCCGAGAGGATGGCGCTTCTCGAGACTTCTCTGGATTTATCCCCTCAGTCGCAGTTGCTTTACTTCCCCCACTCTGCCGCGGCCCAGCGTGCCGTCGTTCCCCTTACGTCCGTCCCCTCCAGTTTGAGTGGCTGCAGCCTCCTCTCTCTCCGCGCGCCTCGTCTCTCGCGCCTTGTTCCTTCCACACGCGCCCTCCCTTTTTCGGGACGCGTGATCGACTCTCGACGTGGCTGTCACAATATTTATATCGTTAAAGAATGATAACAGAATACAAATGATGATTTGAATATTATTTAAAGGAAAGATAACAAAATATAAATAACTTGAATATTATTTATGTCGATAAAAAACGATAACAGAATATAAATGATAATTTGAATATTACTTATATCACTAAAGAACGATTAAAAACTAAAATGTGAACTTGAACAAGGCCCGAACTCAGAACCTTCGAATCATTAAGCGAGCACTCTACCGCTGGTCTACGGGACGCAGGTATAGATTAACTCCATAGTTCCGGAACTGCTTCTAAAAGCACATGCATAGTGTAACATCGTCGTGACCCGAAGTGGATTTAGAAAATATTCGCTGTTCACGAGTGCGGCCACTTCCTTTTTTGACAATTGTACCTGACTTTGGGCAGAAAACTACGAATGAGTCCTTCTCAGTTGCATACGTTTGTTGTGTCTCAGAGAATATCTACCCTGTTGCACAATATTCTGTATTCGTCTATTACATTATGATTATCTTAGAAAATAGTGCATAATTACTGTTACGCGTTATAAGAGCGTCCGGAATGAAATTAATAAATTTCAGAATATCTTTCGCTTAGGAGAAAAGGGAATGCGCTGATCTAGCGCTGGACTTCGGTAAAACGCTTCATAAGGAATAACGGCGCCTTTATGTACTCCACATCCTTCAGCAAATGTATTCATTCACGGCAAATCAAAGTAAGGTTGTTTTGGCATGGTCGTGTTTAAATGACACTCATTCTAATTGGTGTGGTGGGGGACTATCAGTCAAACTATTTTCCTGTTTAAAATTCAATTAAATCTACTTGAAACGTTAGGCTCATTGTTATCAAAGACTTCCGGCTGCGTGAATTTGCACCTTGTGTTAACTATGATGGCACTTTTGTTTTAGCCACGAGTGGGGCTACTTCTGTCATTGACTTCTAGCAGAATGTGGTGCCCACAAGTGGCGAGGTAACACGTTAAAGTACAAAGTGTCCACCATGCCCGACTGTCCAACAGACCCTAATTTACCCTAAAGGAAGCTACAATGAGCTAGAGATAGTAATGAAGGAATATTGAATGTCTTATGTAGCAGAGAGAGAAAGAATGTGGGAAGTGAAGAAAGTGAAAGTGAGTGCAAGTAGGGGGAGTGAGCGAATCGGGACTTTTAGTCCCCGAAACCTCGCACGAAGAACATTTCGTCACAAAAAAAGGAAAATTTCAATGGGACATTTCGTCGCAAAATAAAAATATCACTCAGACATAGGTACTTGAATGTTTCCTAAGTAACTTCACAGGATCTGTTTTATATGTCCCAAGTAACTTCACAGTGTTTGACTGTTGTATGTTTCCTAAGTCACCTACTTCACAGATTTCGAGCATATGACGAAAAGTTCACTGATACGTATTGGGCGTAAGAACAAAAAGTATGCTAATACCAACTGTTAGTGTGACGAAATATCCGTGATATAAATTTTCGGATACAAAATGCCCTGGAATCGAAGTAAGCCATAAAATCTAAAGACTAACAGAGAAAAATTGTTAAGTGAATTGAATAAATGATAGCAAGGAACTATTGCACACTTTCCAACATTGAAACCAATATTGATTGCAAGGAAAAAACTAAGAAATAGTACTGAAAAATAGGATAAATAACATAATAAAGTGATATAGTTGAAAAAGATTTATATATTATACCGATATATGTATACACACCATATATATATATATATATATATATATGATAATATATATACACATATAGATAATGAATATCAGTCAGATAAAAATGTTTAAAGAGAAACTGAAAATAAGAGATGATATTAAAGAAGGATAAGTGACCGTGCAGGAGGATTAGTATATTGCAGCCGAGAATGTTACTATAAAAAACAAGGGTAATGTAGGATAGTAGGCCTATTGTATAGTAATCAGGAATGGGATAGAGGAAAGTTAAATAAGGCGAAGAGTTCAAGGAATGTCATAAGGGATGGATGTAGGAAATAGGAGATTGGAGTAGAGATTAACTTTGTGTGTTGGAAAACATTAGGAGATATAGATGACAGGAGAAATACATTAGGATGTGTTGAATGAATGTAATGAAGTGTAATGGTGGACCGTATACGAAATGTGAAGGAAAACACTATATGAAAGGCACTTGAAGATAGCAAATATGAATTATAAGGAATATTTCATCATTCGGTTTATTTCTTCACAATTTACTTTGTATTTTAAATGTGGTAAATTAAATTTTTCAAAGTCTCATATTCAGTGAAAGATCACAGAGCGATTCTCTCACGATGGTTCGTAATTGATATCCGTTGATACACGAAAGTGCCACGCAAACACTAATTCTGTATGTTCATGAGCTAAGGACTTTTACCTGTGGGTTAAGAAATAATTCAAAGTTTATAATTTTGCAATGTTGAGGCTGACTAACATTACATAATTGGATTTTTCCGTGCTCCCTCATTCATTATAAATTTAAAATACAATATATATTCACAGAATAGCCTATACCCTATATTATTTCATTTAAATTTAGTATTTTTACTTATTACGCGTTGTTGGCTTAAAAGATCTATGGACTTTGGTTTGAAAATATCTGCTGTAGAATTCATTTAACGAAAATTGATACATTTTCGAATTTGTTCCATCTTTTTTCTGTGATTTAACACTTTTCATTTTCGTTAAAACGCATTATTTTTTAAAACAGTTGTCATAGTAATTTTCGATACTCACATAATTATCTTAATATATTGTATCAAACCACCAATTTTCATAATAATCTAGAATCGTTTTGATCAACAAATTAATCTTACTGAATATTTAATGTTCTTCTACAATAACACTAATCTAGAATAATGACACTAGTTATAAAGTGAAATAATGTGCGTGGACTTTGCAAAGATAATAAAAAAAATACAAATTTTTACACTAGACGGTGAGATAATTGGCGCGTTTTTTTTTTTTTTTTCATTTTTTTTCAAAAGATATTTTCTTTATTTTATTACAATTTCATTATGTTCGCTAGAATATTAAAATATGCCGGTTATGTTCAGCGGAGTTTCCTTAACCCGGTTTAAAAATTTCGAATGAATAATTTTAAAAGTTAATGAAATAAAGAGAAAAATGTGGGCTACTATATTGTGTAGTAGATTTTCACTTTCTAGTCTTCTTAAATCAATTTCAAAGCAAGTGACAAACAATTCCTAATATTCTTTTTTTTTTTTTTTTTTTTTTTTTTTTTTTTTTTTTTTTTTTTTTTTTTTTGCGATTTTCTTTATTATCGTGGATTGGAATCTCTTATACTCTACACAATCTCTATCGCCCTATTTGTGTTGTTTTCCTTCGGGAAATATTTCTTTGTATTTTTCCGAACTTTGGAAAGCTGCTTACTGTATTATATACTTCATATTATCCCGTTATATTTTAATATCATTACCTGGATTAAAATGTTCCATTCAGACATCAGAAGCCAATTTCAATTAAACTTAGAAATCGAACTTTGTAAAAAAAAAGTTGTTTTCTTTAACTTTCTTGTTTTATTAAATACAGTGCCGGTGAACATTCGAGTATGGTTATAACTTCAGAATGAATATCGCAATTTCTCTTAAGCTCTTAGAACTAAAAATATATTTAATCTTATGTGATATAATCTATTATATATTCTGAGTGTCGTGCTGTTCATTTATATTTTTTTTCCTTTTATGTTTTTGATAGGCGTTCTTAATTCTTGTATTATTACGGGAGTTTAAATCTAGCTATAAGAAATAATTATATTTTTTTCATTCATAAACAATCCATATCACGTACTGAATTGAACTTCAGTAGAAACTATAATGGACTAAATGTTATTTCTACCGAACCACCATTTTTCCAGTAGTGCCAACGACTTTATGAGCAGTGCCATTCACTTCATCAGCTTTACCAACAACAATACTCCACACATCTCCGTAGTTCAACCATACCACCAACGTCGAAAGATACATGAGATACAGTCCGCCAAATTAAAAGACCCTGAAAGCGCACTCTTGATGCTTGTGAAAGAATGATCTCACTCTTGAAAAACAGTTAAAGTTATTTAAAAGAACATGTGAGAGAAATGGATGTAAAACAATTTCAGTACAGGCGAAGATAAACTAAACTATTGGCAAAGTAAAAACAGTGTTCATATTTCAATTCTGTTTAGTTAGACATTCACGTCTCGTAATATCCATAACGCTTATATAAAATCACAATTGGCGAACACTGTTTCATGGAATTAGTTCCTAGACCTGAGTTATTTGGAACATTCTCTTTAAATTCTTTAAGTTTCTTGTTAAGTTATTTTCTAATCCTTTCTTTTCTTCACTCCTGCGATATGTATTTAGCATATTCCTCTGTTCATTAAGAATTTGGACACCAGTATCTATTTGTGTATAATAATTCTTATATCGTTATGTCTTAATCTAGATAATGGCGTACGTACCAACAACTAATGTTTCTCACTTCCATAAAATCAACTCAGCTACGCGTGTGGTATTTATTGAGATTGTCATTAATTATAAGTCTACAACCTATAATAAACAAACATAAAAATAACTTTAATAATAATAATAATAATAATAATAATAATAATAATAATAATAATAATAATAATTATAATAATAAACTGTTTTAAAGAGGTATACAAACTTTACATTTGGTGACTCTTGTAAGCATATCTAATGTATTTTCTTATCAATTCAACATAATTTTTCATCATCAGATATATCTCACATAAGTTAATTATACTGCAGGACAATTTTAAATGTGAAAGACAATGGAAATTATTATGCTATAAAATAATAATTATCATGCTCGATTAACATGCAATCTCAGTTTTCGAACTATAAATACAACACCAGATAATTCAGTACAGAAAACATCCATTCATTTTTTAAATACTTAGGCCACGTACTATCTGTCATATGTATTTTACTAGATTTACGATTTGCAATTTTTCGTCGATTTTATTTAAACAATATTGTAAACCTCCGTTCGAAAAAAAAATATAGGTATATATACGGTATATATTATTATTGTGGTGGTGGTGGTGGTGGTGGTGGTGGTAGTAGTAGCAGGAGCAGCAGCAGTAAATTTACTAAGAGTCCTGCATCGTGGCTTCGTGGTCTAAGAGATCATGCCTATACTTGGATTACGGAATACCTAATGGTTCGTGTCCTCGTGAGATAGAAGTTTTGTCATGATATTTCAGCCAGTGAGCGGAATCACTCACCCAGCATCATGAATAATTTGGGGAGCTGCGATAGATAGCGTAATAACGTAATCCGGTTTCGAAAGCTGTCTATAATGGCTGACCGAAGAGTGACAATTTTGATCAAGTGTAAAGTACAGGATAATTATTATTATTATATCGACCTTGTTTAAACTATAGCACAAGCTCATTTACAATATATTTAAGCAGAAGAAATGTTTCTGTTTTGTCAATTTTTCTGCATTTTTGTTACTTTATATCAATCTTAATTGTAAGTGAAGGGAATTTGAGGCTATTGCTAATTTTTATTACATATGAAACATATTCGGATGTTGTTTAACATTACACTATTTTAATTTATATAACTTTTTTAAGAGAAGGATTTTAAGTTCCAACTTCCTCTTATACAAGACCTTGCTGTGTCATAAGGGTAATCACTAGGCCCCGGATTTTTATATAATATGAAAGTGCGAAATATGTACATAAAAATGTAGTAAATATCGGGGAAATATGTAATTAAATATGTAGTATTATTAAAATATATAATTTAAAATCACTATTTATTAATGCATTAAATTCACACAAATGTCGTCACAATTTAACTGGTCAGTTGAAGTGGGAAGATGCAGCCAGGAAAGTGATTTTCCATTTCCATTGTATAGTTTGCAAATACAACTTTTCTCTGCCATAGTTTATTATTTTTCTTGTGCCTTGAGATTTTCTAGAAAAATATTTTTCTGTGGCACACATAATGATATTTTGATTTACCTGACACCTACCCAACCTCTCCATAATAGCCTACTTTCAATTTGTAACAAAGTTAAATGACCGGCGCACCTGACCATCTCAGATTCTGAGAAAGAATTAGGGCAAATGTACAGAGTTGAGGCACTCCGAACTACTGTGTTTTACAGACAAAGGGTTGGACTCCCTACTTTTATGTTTGTTTTTTATTTATATAAGAACTATTCTCTTAAGCCAGCTTTAGAAATTGAAGTATTTTCTATAGTTGTGAACAAAATATAACGACGTCAGTTCCGGGCCATCCCTCTTTACCAGCATCGTGTACTATAGTGAAAACAAAAGGCGGCCCTCCAATCGGAGTACTGGGACAGGGACGTTAAGACATATGTCTAAGTATAGGCCTATATGAAAAAAATTCAATAATTTACTCTGAAAAATAAAACAAATTTAATAAAAGGAAAATGAAACTCAATAATTGCCTAGATATGTATAAAATGTCTTTGTCGTACATAATTGTCTTATGAATAGGCCTCGAATTTCAGGTAAAAAACTCTTTCTTTCCTCAGGTAATAGGACCTACACGGCAATAAATTCGTATATGCATTATTTATGGAAATATATTATCGAAACTGGTGGTCCTATAGTACCTAAAAATAGCTGAATTGACGTTAAATAACCTATAGAGTTCCTATGCAGACCGGTTCCAGGTATAACTTCGCACGAAAACATGACGACCTTCCCTCATCCCCTTCACCAGTTAACTGCTGGCACGCGCAAGGGTTAAACCCTTAGCCGAGTTGCCAATTCTTGAAGTCATTGCGATTTGCGAATGTTTTTCAAACTGTGTTCCGTGAAACCGCGATTTTCAGCGAGACTATATTATCTTTGTAAATATACCTTAATTTATAATTACTGAAACAAAATTGGTATAAAAATGAACAAACTTATTTTAAAAATACTCTATATTTATATTTTCACTAACATGTTTTGCCTAAATAAACAAAGAACTTCAGAATTATATAATAAGTGTTAAATTCTCATGTTATTGAAGTTCCAGAATTTTATACTTAATTAAGGATGTTGCGCTTGTAAAATTTTCGGAAACTGTGATCATTGAATAGCAATTTATAGTACAAGAGAGTAAAATTAGATTTTATCCGCTTCGCCTTGGGTGATAATTTCCACGAGCGCATAAAATCTGTTTACTCTAGTGTGCTATACAATATTTTATTCATTACCTATGTAAATTTAATTTTAAATTGTAGATTTTTTCTTTGTAATGTGTTGTTGGCGAAGAAGTTCATATTTATTCATTTTAATTAATGCCAATATGTCGGTTGTCATGTAGAGAGTGATTTAAAAATATTTAATTCACTGCTGTAAGTTAGAAAACTTTTATTCACTGCTGTGAATAATGTCATTATTTAGGTTGCTAAGGACGGTGAAATAAAGACCAGTTTAGATACCAGTCATGGATAAATGTATTCCTTTTACATCATTTTTCCATAACACGAAAACCATATTAAAGCACGAAAGAATACATTTGTTTGTCTGCCAGTTTAGTTGCTGATTCGATGGAAATTTTCTGTAGGCCTAAGGAACGTTATAAGATACGAAATATGATTTAATTAATTAAGGGGGCATGTACACTTCTTATACCTTAAAATTCTGTTATATAAAATATAGGCCTAATATAAAATTTAAATTTCTACACCAACTATTGAAGTTCATTCAGGTAAAAACAACCTGTAGGCCTATTAGTTTTTTTTTTTAGTTATTTAACGACACTATCAATTACTAGGTTATTTAGTGTCGATGGGATTGGTGATGGCAAAATAGTATTTGGCGAGATGAGGCGAGGATTCGCTATAGATTACCTGACATTCGACTTACTGCTGAGAAAAACCTCGGAAAAACCCCAATCAGATAAATCAGCCAAAGCGGGAACTGAACCCATGACCAAGTGCAACTTCAGATCGTTAGTTAACTTAGCCAACTGAGCTACGCCAGTGGCTCTATATTAGTTCTGAAGTTATGATTTTTAGTGTAAAGTGCGGCATTGGCTGTAATAGCTGTTAAGTGGAAAACGGCATGAGCTTTTTCTTCTTCTTCCCAAACTATATTCCTTAAAAACCCTTTTCCTGGTAATTCCGAAAGTGCTGGATAGAATCGAATGACATTTTTTCTGAATTCTTAAACGTAATGTACAAATCAGGCCAGAATATATTTCCGCAAGTTTATTTGCTGTTGGCGATATCTCTTTCGCGTACTGTTCACATACTGTTCGACGAAGTAAATCACGCATAAAATCGTTTATCATACCGAATTCTGTTTTACTTTGTTTATTTTCTCTTCAGTTGGTGAACCGTAATTCTTAATTTCTATGCCCTATATATATTTTTTTACCAACTCCGCCGGTTGCGTCCGATGTTAAGTGATTAAGATTTGTACTTATCAAACTACCTCAACTTTCGATTACTCTATGCATAGAATTTCTAACGTTAGACACAATATTTTAACACTTTGTTTTCTTAGCTACGCTCCTCTGCAAATAAGATATTCTGTTTTCTTCGACGGTGTTATTTGTTCTTGTGATGGTCCTCGATCTTCAAGTGAATCAGAAGGCCTGGCTGCGGATCATCTGCTCCAACACTCATTAATCATGGCCGGAATAAATTAGATAAATTGAAGCGCACAACGGTATAAAACAACACGTCGACAAATGTCTGAAAAGACACTGAGAACGGGTGAAACCAAACAGGTAGAGGCAATGACTACTATATTTGGCAATGCTGGGATCTATTGTATTTCTGCCACGCGGCTAGGGGTTGAGTAGAGGATGGGGGTTTATGAGGGATTACCAATTCCAAGAAGAGAGGCCGTCATGTTTCAGAGCCAAGTATAGTAATGTTCCGTCGGCTTAATGACGGCAGTTTGGAGCGCCTGTCTCTAGGAACCAAATGGCAAAGGGTGAAGTGGGACAGATCTGCGTAGAGCAACGTACACGGACTTGTCCTTGCGCCGGTGTACTACCACTCGCTGCTCGCCAACAGATTTTGTTAGATAGAGATTGGAGTGGGACCGACCTGCGTAGGAACTATCTGTATACTCAGTTATTTTACTCTTACACACATACACACAAACGCAAACTACATACTGTCAACTCTGGATTTAGAAAAATCGGTTATAGAGAACATTCGGCAAAGTGAACTTTGGTCCCGTGGCCAAGTGCAACGACCTCTGTTGCGAATCAACAGGGTAAATTGTAAAAAAGGTGAAGGACAACAGGTAACTATCTGTTTTTATGTTTATTTCTTTACATAAAGCAGGGGGCGTCAAGTGACTACACTCTCGGGCGTGCGTACAAACCCTCAAGCCCTGACGTACGACTGCGGGCAAGGGAAGCTGCTTCCACAGTGGCGGAGCTAAGAACTTGTACTATATGTGAAGCAAATTTGTGATAATAATATAAATTAACTTCAGTTTTTAATTGAAGTACACTTTCACTGTTAATTGCACTATACTCAAAACACTAGTCTACATAATTTGGTACAGTTAACTATATACGAAATAAATTTTTGCATGTTTGCACAATAATGAAACAAAACAAAATATACACTTTTATACAGATTAACATACTACGAAATAAAACTGTTCACTATACAATTCAATTAACAAAATAACACAACAGTACAAACGTTATTATTCAAATACAATTCTGTAATATTAGTACTTTTTCTTATATATCAGAGATCCGCGGCGATTTTTGCAGTTTTTTTTTTTAGTAAGCTGCTTTTCAATTCGTGGAGCTTTTGTTTTAGTGCCAGCCAATCGCAAACATGCTTTCAGTGTTCATCACTTAGTTGGCTCCTGTGACGTGACTTTGTAAACTTCATTAAAGAAAACAGTGTTTCGCATACGTAGATTGTCCCGAACATGCACAACGTTCTTGCAGCAAGATTTTGCAGTTTAGGAAACCTTTCTCGTGGAAAACAAGTATAGAAATGGTTAATACTTTTCTGTTTTGATACTTATCCTTTAGCTCAATATCGCTTTCTAAATCAAGTATTTCTAATTGTGGTTCAGCAGAAATATCCAGGACACTCACTGAAAAAGGTGTTGTAAATATCTGAAATTGTTGTTCAAGTTCTTTAATTTCTTGATATCTGCGTTCGAAGTCTTCGCACAATTGTTGCATTATTCTTAATATATTCTTTCAAGGCTTCTAACAAGTTTCCCATGTACATCCATAAATAACGCAATTTCATTCCTAAGTGGGAGAAAACGTTCCAGAACTTTTCCTCGACTTAACCACCTTACCTTGGTGTGGAAGAGTAAATCCCCATACTCACTGTTAATATCATCAAGTAGTGCCCTGAACTTCATGTGATTAAGTCCTTTAGACCTTATGAAATTAATTGTTCGCACAACAACATCCATTACATTGCTAAGGTTCATGTTTTTAGCACAAATATTCCTGGTGCAAAATGCAGTGCACCGGTGCCCCCAAGCGACCTCGATAGGTTCCACCACTGATAGACTGCAGTGAACTGTACTGCCCGCAGTGGAAGCCGTAAGCAGACCTGTATGCCCTCTCGCGATCTTGACTCGACCTGGCGGAGCCTGACATAAAGCTATAAAGCCCAAAAATTCCACTTCACATATATTACTCCTGAAGACGTCTTTTTGTAATTATAGCCTACTAATTGATATTCGAAAGTAAAACAGCGAAACACAAAGGTTATTTATCTGTTTCTCGATTTTATCAAGTTCAATATTTATGCATGACAAATAATTACTAATCTAAAAAATTGTAAATATGAAGAGATACAAATAATATTATTTTTATACAAACATGTTTGTTATTATGAAACTTATTTGTATTAACTTACATTTGTTGCAAATTGATTAGAAGCACAAACATAAATTTTATAGCTATCTTCACACTACATTTGTTTCCATCAATTACTATAGGTAGACTGTCGAGAAAATAAATCGATTGAAATATAGCGCTCACAATCAGTTTATTTCGACGTGCGACCATCAAGATTAGCAGAGTAAATTTATTTAAATTGACTATAATCCAACGTAATTGTAGCCGAGTTGTATATTATATAAGGTTTCCAATCGTCCATCAACTATTATTTATACATGATTGCCTATCTGAGGCGATTTTTATTTCCAATATCGTTACAACTACACATTTCATCAGGCAGAATAAATAGCTAATATACTATATATATCGCTATGTTCGAGTTTGATTACGTTAATGGAACACAAAATCGTCCGATTTAAATTACCCACAGCATACAAATATGAAATAAATTAAATAATGTCAACAAAACACAATAATCAATAGAATATAGAGTATTAGACCAATTGGTAGGAGTTTATTTTTCCAGACAATAATCTGTTTCTATGCTGAGTCCTATTCGAAGAAATCTCAGAGCCACCAGCGTAGCTCAGGCGGTAGCCCATTTATCAGTTTATGCGGAGTTTCCCTCGGGCGTGGGTTCGATTCCCGCTTGGGCTTTATGCCTGAGGTTTTTCCAAACTGTAAGTCGAATGTCATGTAGCCTATGGCGAATCCTCGGCCTTACTCACCAAATGACATTTCGCTATCACCAATGCCTTCTATGCTAAATAACCTAGTAGTTGATACACTGTCGTTAAATAACAAAGTAGGCCTAAAAAGAAATCTCAGAAATATTCTACAACAATTCGCTGAAATGACGTTTCATCTAAATTGGCTATTCATTTGTCGTATATTGATAGACAACTATCTTAAAAATTGTTGCTTCAGTAAATGCCGCAAGCAGCTTATGATATGAAAAGCGAGTTTGTAATTTAATGATTGGAATTCGTAAGAAATATTTTCACTTAACACAGACTTCTTCTCTGCGTTTTGTATTATACAAATGTACGCAGTAAATGCGGATTATTTACCGCTCGCCAATGAATCGCTCAAAGCTAACATCTCGGGAATATATTTTAAGACGAGCAGTTTCCTTTATTACTGCCATATCGATATGGATGATAGTGACTTATGGAATAAGATGTATCAAAATAAATTTTGATTCCAGCCACACTTTGGCCTGAAATCCGATCCATTATTTTTTCACATGTACTGTATTTGTGTAGTTCAGCATTATTTGGGTGAGTTGAACACAGTTTTCTCTTGAAAGAGACTCAGTTCCTTTTTCTGGGGAAATATGTAGGCCTTTGTATTTTGGACAGGAATTCTGGTGTTCTCTATCATTTTAAGTGCACGAAAATTAATATATTTTTCTTTCGTACTCTAAGTAATCTGGTTTATAAGATTACCGAAATCCAATTCAAAGTACTAGTTAGGACAGCAAATTCACCGAAGTTCCCGTTCATTGACGAAAGGGTAAGTTGAACTAATAGTCACGAAGCAGCGGCCGACGGTAACGCTTCTAAGGGATGAATATTTGCCGTGCAAACTTATCAATACCGTACAACAGCGATCTACTTATTCTATTCAACAGCCTCTTCAATAGTGAATGAATAAGACGAATAGGTTTTCCTCACCCTGATTCAGAAATAGATACTAAAGAGTCGAATCGAAGATACGTGTGGGATTTTTAATTCTCTTCAGAGCTCGCGGTAAAGGAGTAATATTCGAATTAAAGTCAAGGCGATATAGTTATCGAGGTCCTATACAATATATATTGTAGGAAAAAGGGTCAATTGTTAATATGTCACTGGTTCTCCAGGTGAGTGTCATGCGGGAGATTGTTATTTTCATACATGAAAATATCCAATACACTCATATTAGTAATTTCTACAAAATTAAGTGGAATGAAAATACATCTAAAAGCAGTCATTGCAAATATAGATAATTTGGAATTACGGTATTTTCTGGAATACTCCATGCACTTTTTTTTTTCGACATATACCAATAAAAAATACGAGTACGCGTCTTATTTGAAATAAAATTGACACTATCGCAAATGCTAATAGTATTTCATTCGTTAACACAGTTAAATGGAGTTTGGATTAGCAGTACATGTGTTAGAAATAAGTTCAAGTGTGATAGTTATGTGATAAATGTATAGTTTGTGCGTCTTATATTTTCAATGGATTCGTGGTGCATGGTCAAGCATATCTTCCCTCCTGTTATAAAGAGCTCCAAAAACACAGCATCTCTAATCGTCTGGGCGGATCAGAGGTCGGACAATCATGGACGAATGCTCGGGAGACGACAAAAACAGCACGGAAAGAAAAAGTTAATAGTGATAGCAAAATATGCGATATTTATTACAACAAATCAAATAAAGATAGTTAGTTAATTTACTGACCCACGCTATAATTTTTCAGAATATTTTGTATCCAGTCGATTACGCAAACCAAGTGACATGCCTGTATTGAGCACCCATAGGATGGGTTTGAAATACGTTCCGTTGCAGGATTTAAATTTATTGTTAACTGATGGATTTGTGTTTAATTACTTTTAATTTCTCGTGAACACATTTGTTGAAAGTTTCATTTCTGTGTTTCTTTTCTTTCAAAAGTAAGGTATGTGGTTTATTCGAGGGCGCGAAGTATTCGAGAAAATTAGGTGTAGATCATCAGAGAGTGGCAACATGAAATGTGAGTTCTGAGATCCAAAAGAAATATATCAAAATTGATAATGAACAGAAAAATAAGGAAACAAACCTAAATCTTAACTGTATACTAATCTCAAAATTATGGATGAAATCTACCCTCCTTTCTTCCTTAGTACATCTTGAAATTCACTCTCTTTGTAGAAATGACCGATTCTTGAAAAGAGGTGGAGGTGTCACCATTTATGCACACTGTTACCTTCAATATAAAATTCTTCACGAGTCGTCAAACGAGCAGCCTGACCATCCTGAAATTCTCTTTATGGAGATTAGGACTGGTTACCAGAAATGCCTAATTGTAGTGTTATACAAACCTTCAAAGGCAGGTTTCCTAAGTGATATTGAAACGGCATTGTTAAATCTTGTACCTGATTGTGATCACGCCATTGTAATGGGGAACTTCAATATAAACTTATTAGATCAAAACAATAATGCTTCAGTGCAACTTAAGTCCAGGTTCCCTTTCATTTAATACGTCTATCCTTCCTTCCTAGCCCACTCATTATACCCCTACTTCTGATACTCTTCTTGATATTATTACAACGACAAATTCTGACAATGGTCAACAAGATGCTCCTGGAATATCGGGACATATTATATATACAGAGTGTCCCGAATTGATGTATACACATTTCGAAACACTATTTCTCAGCAACGAGATGAGACAAATACTATTTTTGCGGCTTTATATTCCTTAAGCCCATACATGTTCAAAATGGCCCCTTCCGCAACGGTATACTCTCAAAAAACGGCGTAAAACAGAGCGACATACTTACTGGATTGTTACTAATTGAATATCATTACAGACATGTTCAATCTGAACTTCAGTTCTTCCAGTGTTTGTGGTTTTGTGGCGTACACTGTGTCCTTTAGAGCTCCCCATAGGTAGAAGTCTGGAGGAGTTAAATCCGGAGATCGAGTCGGGAACTCCGCAGCGCTTCCTCTGCGTTATATCCATCTCTGATTGAGTGTGCGATCGAGAAAATTGCTCACATTGACATGAAAGTGAGCTGGAGCACCGTCTTGTTGAAAGTAAAACCCATTTTCATTCTCAAAGAAGTCATTAGGATGTGGAATAGTGGTTTCCAATATCTGTATGTATTTCTCACCCGTTACAGTCCCTTCGAAGAAGTACGGCCCAGTTATTCCTCTGAAAGACAGATCACACCGTACTGTTACTCCTGGAAGATCGACGGCCTTTTCTTGAAAGATGGTGGGTTTTCGTTAGCCCAGTATATTACAATTGTGCCGATTAATTGTGCTATTAAGTTTAAATGTGGCTTCATATGACCAAAGAATTAAGTCTTGAAAATCTTCCCTTTCATCACACATGTTGAGGAACCACACAAAATTCCGGTCGCCTATCTGGATCGTCCTATTTAGTGCGCGGACAAGTCTCGGAATGTAAGGCTTCCATTTTTGAGCTTGCAAAATTCGATGAACACTGGATTTGCTGATACCAATCTCACAAGAACATTGCCCCATTGACTTCATTGGGGATTGTGCAAAAGCTTGTATGACTGCATCAACTCTCTCGTTATCGGTGGAACTTCTCTTTCGTCAACACATCTTGCATCGTTCCGTCGACTTCAAACTTTTCTCGGATTCTAGTTAACCTTGTTAGAGTGGTTGTGTTCCAAATTCAACCCTCCAACGTCGTTGCACCTCAACAACATTCTCCACTTTCCAAAAACAATTCAGTATCCACTTACCTTCATCGAACGATAATTGCAAGGCTATATTTGTTTTTAAACAGCTGAACATGTTTCCATGCTTACCTCTGCCTTCTGAATAATAAACCGCAAAAATCGTATTTCTATCTAATTTCTTTGCTATGAAATAGTATTTCAAAGAGTGTACATATCAATTTTGGACACTCCGTATAGAGTATTCCTTACATTGTCCCAAGAGACATTAGGACATACAGAAACATTAATGGTATTAACCTTGATTTATTATTAAACGATACAAGTAAACTTCCATGGGATTTAGTTTGGACATTACGAAGCATATATGAAAAAAATTGATAAATTTAACGAGTTGGTTATTCAACTTATGACAAGCATGCGCCTCTAAAATCTAAACAGAAAACAAAACTCCCGGCTCCGTGGATGTCAAAAAACATACGTTTCCTTATGACAGCAAGAGATGCCGCTTATCGCAAATATCGTCGGAACAAATTGTTTATCGACTTTGAAGGCTATAAACACCAGCGTAACAAAATTAGTTAATCCATCAGAAATGCAAAATTATGTCATTCGCACTCTCTTATTCACTTTTCTGTTAGTATGAAAGAAATGTACTCTATCGATCTAACGAAACAGAAATATCAGGCAGAAGCCAATAGAATGCAAATCGTAGAGCTTGAACAAACCTTTTACTTCCTCTCCTCCAGATTTCATATTAAAAGAAGAAACTTTTCGGAATTATATTCTTATCCTGTACCTGACAGAGAAAAATTCATTTTTCATGTACAGTTTCCCTGGAAAAGGATGAGACGATTGAATATTCTTAAGTCTCAGATGTAAGACACTGCGCATGATCGGAGACCAGAGCACTGATACACAAGATAACGCATATTGAATTACTTAAATGCATCTATTTGGTTTGTTACTACCATCGTTCCGAAATTCACTTCAAATACTGCATAAAATATGATAATATTACGTATATAAAATATAAATATATACATAAATCGTGTAGTTAAATCGACGATGGACCTTCATGACTTGATCGACACTCCGCACAGAAAGGAAAGCTTTCGTGTGGTTTCAATAGCTCAGACGCTAAGACTTCTGCCTGTTGTGTAGAAGAGAGCGTGTTCGATTCTTAGTCTACATCAACGATTTTTTCTGTGTAAATAATGTTGAAATAGCTAAGTAACGTTGAAATAGAGTTTTACAAAGTCCTGAGATTAAGTGTTAATGATCACAGACAATACAAAATTACAAGTTATAATATTGTAAACGTTAATCTAGTGAATGCATTTATATACACACATATATACAATGTATATGCGTATATATTAAAAACTAAAAATTAAAATGAGATTAAAAATATTCCTAAGCCACACAGAAAAAACCATGTCATTTGCTGAGTAATTATTACAATATTTTATTACTAGCTTTCCCATATGTGTAAGAAATCCACTCGCACAAAACACTTTTTGTTAAAAGTGTGGCTTTGGATTATTTCATCCTCACCCCTTCAGTTGATTTTAACTATTTTATCTACGTGTTTCCAATAGTGTTTAATTTAATGTGCATTCAATTTTATTCATGTTATGATTGAATGAAGAAGCAATGTTGCAGTTATTGACTAATTACATATATTAATACTAATTATTAAATGCAACTGTTAAGTAACCAATTGTAGTATCTTTTGCAAAATCTTTAATGTTTAAGTTGTCAATAATATTTCTGTACCATATACTATAAGACGTTAAAAGAATTTGCAATAGATTTGGAGTCCTCCACTTTATAATCATTTGTTTTAATGAAAAAATATGTTTTTGCTTAGAATATCTACAAGTATAACTTTAATAACATTCCGAATAGCATTAATTGCATTATCTGAAGTTTGTACTTTTCTATTCAAATGTATTCTATTTCTCTCTTTCATAATTTTTGATAAATTACACTGTACTTCTTGTAGTATTTAAGAACATGAGGATCATTACATTGCAGCTCATTACATAGAGATTCTTCTTTTTAATACATGAGATTTTTAAGTCCCTGCGTTATCTACATTTTTTTACTTTTCAATTTTTTCACAACATTGAGTGGAGAACATCCACTGAAGTGATTCTGAAATTAAGTGAAAGATACAATACATTTACTCTTAATATCAGTAGTACCAGTATCATATACGTTTTTCCAAGATTCATTTTGTAGACATAAATGTAAATAATCACTAGATACAGCTTTAGTTTTTAAATTAATATTTTGAAATTGTTCAGTGACATTGGAAACACTTAGGATTCGTTTATCATGTTCAGACAAGCCATTAATTATAGATTCTGTCGAATAGAAATTCAGTTTAATTCTGTGTACAAAAATTTTATCAATGACTGTGCTACTTCAGCTTGTATGCTGGTGGAAAAATTACGCTACGACTAAGGTTGTCAGTTTCAAGGAGTGAATTTAATTTACTTTTACGGAAAAGTTCCGAGAGATAATCTATGTTTATGTCACTACAGAATAGCCACCTATACCCACCGACGCCCTCGAAAGCGAGACGAATTGTGGAATCACGTTGATGACACCTGGGAAGATTTCGCCGGGGATCAGAACCTATTCCACAATCTCGTGACATCCATGCCGGATTGACTTAGAGCTGTAATATAACCTGATGGCATGTGGACAAGATTTTAAGTTAACAGGTCTCTTTTTGTTTCTTATGATTATTGTTTGAGGAAGAATACTTTTAACGTCCAAGTAAGATTTTTTTTTTGACGAGGTTCAGCCCACTTGTAAGACCCAGAAATTGGGCATAAATTATTCCATATTTTTCGACAAATTAGACAGTTGAGGAACTCTGAAGAAATTAATTACACCTCAATAAAAAAAGTTTTACCTGGGATCGAACACGAGACGTTTCGGTTATACAGTGGAACCGACACACTACTATATGAGCTACCGAGACAAGACAGCGACAGCAGCAGTCCAGAATGTAGATCCCATAGCAGGCATTTGCCATTCGGTATAGAGAAGCAATGATGTTTTGTGACTCGAGCAATGTTGTGAAATCGTGGTCTTAAATGGCTATCTTCTTCGTGATTCTTATTCTGGTCCTTGTCCTTGTTGTGGTCCTTGTAACAATTCTTGTTGTATATGTCATGGTATTTATTGTTACGTCGATATCGAGTGAACCGCACTGTAGAACTTTAACTTCCGACGACCAAGAGTCGTCTCATTCCTTTTAAGGGTAACTGTACATAACCCCGGTTGAAGTAAGAAAATTATTGGGAAGTATTAGGTAAAAATCCCAAGGTACGGTATAGACAAAATTAACATAACTCTCCTTGATAAAAATAATAGACGTAATCCTACCCACTGTAACTCACATATTTAATGCCTCTATTATATCAGGTACTTATCCGAACATATGGAAAATGGCAATAATGAAGTCTTTACCGAAAACCAGTTCTCCTTCTACACTGGATGAGTACAGGCCCATAAATATCCTCCCCACCCTTTAGAAAGCTCTAGAAAAAATCATATATCAACAGCTGACGAACTATCTGAACGAATATAAACTTTTAGATAGACTTCAGCCTGGATTGAGATTAGGTCATGTCACAACTACGACCCTATTTAATGTAGGTAACTGAAGACATTCGAAATGCAATGGACAGAGGAGAAGGGACTGCTCTATGCCTCCTCAATCTGAGTAATGTTTTTAATTCTGTGTATATCGTTATTGCTCTTAGCCAAATTAAAGACTCCACATCTTTCCGAAAATATTATGAACTGGATGGAGTCATACCTCCGTGGTCGCCGACAATGCGTCTCCGAGAGCACTCTGTCTTCTTCCTGGCAATCCACAAAAGGGGAGATTCAACAGTGCTCTGTTCTCGCTTCCATACTCTTTTCAATTTACGTAAATGATGTCTCAAGGGACATAGCACATTGTCGCTACCATCAATGTGCTGATGATCTCCAACTCTATGTAGATTTCCGATCTGATACATTAATTGATTCTGTCCACAAATTAAACAGCGATCTCATTTCAGTCTCGACATGGGCTAGCAGACTCTGACTTATAGGCCTACTTAATGCAGCTAAGACTCAGGCCATAATCATAGAGTCAAAAGACTGCTGAACATTTTGAATTATACTCAAATTCCGGCCATTACGCTTAATAATATTGAAATTCCTTACTCAACTGGAGGGTCTGAAATCAGATCGAACTAAGTCCGAAAAGTTAGTTTTCAGATATTTATCATATAAGACTTTGAAAGAATAAAAAGTTATACATTAACTTGCTATGGATTTTATTTGATTTCTTACTTTCCTTGTTCAATAATAGACATGTACACTTAAGCAGAATATTCCAGACACTTGTTTTACAACATCCATGAACACTAAACGGTAAACAATAGTGATTTGTTTCACTTTGGCATACCAAAGTTATT
This sequence comes from Periplaneta americana, assembly GCF_040183065.1. Taxonomy (NCBI): domain Eukaryota; kingdom Metazoa; phylum Arthropoda; class Insecta; order Blattodea; family Blattidae; genus Periplaneta; species Periplaneta americana. The sequence goes on from NC_091124.1 coordinate 104,594,394, forward strand.
ATGAATATTATCATTCTAACTATCCAAAATACTGGTTCTTTGTTCAATATTGTCCTGCACAGTTAAACAGAATATTAGGCACTTGTATTAACACAATACGAACAATATTGATTAATGGTTCACTTGATCATGGAGATTCGTTAGAAATAGCTCACAAATGTTGCCCTGTAGAAGTTATCATCAAGAAATTATTAAACATGTAAACACAATAATAATAATAATAATAATAATAATAATAATAATAATAATAATAATATTCAACAGTACAAAAAATGTCGAACTCGTTAATGAAAATAGTAAGGCACAAATTTATTCACTAAAACACAATGATCAATCTTCCTCCCACTCATCTTCTTCGTAATTTTCTCTGCCATCTTCATTGTTCTGGTTCCCCGATTCGCCACATAGCAGGACATTATTATAAAATCTATGATACATTTGAAGCAATGAAAGAAAGCATGGACTCAATATGTTTCTTTTTAGCAGCTGTTAGTGCTTTGCCTTGTGAAAACTTAAATCCAACAGAATGCTTGATAAAGATAATGGTCGCCCTTTCAGTCTCTTTTCAAAGGTGACAGTATAATAAGGAACATCCTCATTGTATGTATACTTATATTGCATATAATTTGGATGATTTTGTGAAATTCTTATACAACTTATTTTCATCCACTCAACTTTTTGTCTTTCAAAATGTTTCCTATTTCTAAGAGTAGATGTTATGTGTGCAGAAAAATAAAAATCGTTGCTTCCTTAACACAACTTCAAATGCTGTCTTCTATACTCTGCACGTTTGTATTATGTCTTTCGGCTGATCCGGTTGGTAGGTGTATGGATTACGTTTCATTTTACTCTCAATGTGTCCAAAATCGGTGTCGTTTGGAAGGAAGCTGTGTATTAATTCTTTAACGTTTGTGTTAGGGTCTTGAGTTATATGCATCAATAATGATACAAGTTTGAATTGCGATTTTGTCCACCGCACGAATCTGACCAGAGTACTATTTTCTCTTTAATATTTTCATGCGGTTTAAAATACTTAATCAAGCAAGAACCAATTTCATCTAGTCCACGTTCGCCATTCCTTCATGCCATAAATGCATCGTTCCTTTTGTTTTACCACAATTATGAGCACCGAAATTAACACATGAGAGTTATATTTTTATGTAAAACCAAAAGTTTTTAATTTTTTCATTCCATGAAACCCCAATGCATAGACTTTTACCCTATATATTTATTATTTTAATTTCATTGTATGCATCACTTTTTATTCATGCTAGGAGACAATGAATAAAGAAATGTATAGTAATAACTTAGGCCAGAGTGAACCAACTCCGTTTGACGCGCTCTATATCTCTGCTAGTGCAAAATCACATAGTAAACTGTATGCTCAGGGGGAGCAATAATACCGAAAGGCCATAACTATGAGTCTTCAATAAAACTGCGCCATTATTCACACATTTTGTGAATGGTTCACTCTGGCACAGGATTCATAGAGGGGTTCCTGTTCTTTTAAGTAAATGCTAATATTTTCAAGAAGTAATAAAACATACTTTCTTCACTTGTTTCGTCACTCTCAGGTACATATCCCTCACTACTTCAACCATCAAAATCAATGTCACTGTTACTACTTTCATTATTATAAGGAGAATTGTTGCCACCGGTATGAACCAACTTCAAACTAGACGCCATTTTCTCATAGTTCACTCTGACAAATGCAAAATTCCTAGTATGCAATAATTCCACACCATCTTTTCTCATAAATAACTTACTATTTGACACAGTTCTGTTTGGCATAAAGAACTTGATAGCTAAACCAAACATAATCAATTGCTATCTCGAAAAGTCTATTTTCAGACTTGGTTCACTTTGGTTTCAGACCCTCCACGTGAGAAATCTAGGAATTCATTTTCATAACGAATTAAGTTGGAATTACCAAGTAAATCTATAAATCTGCTCGTATATTCACTCGTTAAGCCGGTTCAAGGTTTTCTGTCTCGCGCCACTGAAATACACAATCAAACACTGGTAATACCGCACTTGGACTATTGTGATGTATTGTTCACTGACTTAAGCACCGAACTCTCGAGCAAATTACAACGTGTTCATAATATCTGTATCAGGTATGTGTGCAATGTCTGACGATAGATCATATTTCACCATTTTTCGAAACTATATCTTGGGTCCGACTCAACGATCGGAGAAATTTACACTGTCTTTGTCTTCTATTTAAAATTCTGCGCACCTCAACCCAAAGTTATCTGTGGTCTCCTTTTGTGTGTTTATGATCCAATAATACGCTAAATACTCAATCTCAGATCACTGGCGTATTGAATATACCTCATCATTAGGGGGCGAATGTTTATGACCTAAAAATCTACTTAAAATGATCACTAAATGTCCTTAAACTAATGGAAAAATGACACGAAATTAAACGAAAATGACATTTAAATATTATTCACCGTACTCGCACCACAATTAAAAATTAGTCACCTTGTTTCAATAACTGCCCTGCAAATTTCGGAGAGAGGAGGCAACTTCCTGGAATTTGGCTAAGATAAAGGAAAAGAACATGCAACAAAATGAAGGTTTAAAGGAAAACTATAGATTTTAATGAGGGTTTACAATGTGTTTCAATCAGGGGTGGTCCATATCAGTGCTCTCATTCTCCGTCTTCTCCTCCTTCCGCGCTTCACTTTTGTTACCAGGTCTTCCAGATGAGGGAGTGTGAATTGTGGGCGCAGCGTGCATTCTTGCAAACTTTGTGTTAAAAATACTGTCTAGGTTACTCCAGTAGACATCCCTTCCGAACTATGTTGAAGACACAACGTCCTGTCAAGGATATGTGAAAGTTTCCCTTCCTTCCAAACATAAATTCTAAAGACACTGTCGTACCGACAAAAGAACAGTAGCGGTCAAAGTCGCCAATTGAACTTAGCTGCTGTTAAGCATTTTATATTACTTTCGTTATGTGAAGTGAAGCCTTAAGAGGAGTGAGGGATGAACTTTAGAATGTGTTCCAAACTATAAAACTCAAACTTCACTTTTATTCACTTGTTCAGTAGGTAATTACTACTGACCTATTTGGTTATAAAATGATTTAACAGACCTATCGGTAAAGAAGAAAGTACAATGCAATCCAAATTATCTACTGCCCGTGTCTCACGTCCTGAACCAAGAGTTCCCTAGTGCTTATAACCACGCCTCTTAGGTCTGCTCGGAACGTCACGGGAGGTGCAACGTGACGGCACGGCAGCATATTACATGTTCTGAAAACATTATCCTACGCCATCGCAGGGATCTTTACTGGTTATAATACTGGATACTCTAATCGTGGTTACCACTATCGCTATTATCTCTGATGGCGATTTCCTAAAATGTAAGTACACACTAGATCACTCTTCGTTCAGCTTGGACAACTGCTGAATTACCATAGAGCACCATTTCTCAAATTATGTTCTGGGGTTCCGTGAGCCTTATATGATTTTACTTGGTTATTTAACGACATTGTATCAACTACTAGGTTATTTTGCATCGATGGGATTGATGATAGCGAAATGGTATTTGGCGAGATGAAGTCGGGGATTCGCCAAAGATTACCTGACATTCGCCTTACGGTTGGGGAAAACCTCGGGGAAAAAACCCAACCAGGTAATCAACCCAAGCAGGAATCGGACCCGCGCCCGAGTGCAACTCTGGAACGATAGGCAAACGCCTTAGCCGACTGGACTGCTCCGGTGGCTATTTTATACTTAGTGGATATTATAAAAATATATAAATGTTACGGAAATATGAATCAATAATAACATGAAACCACCGATGATGATAATAATAATAATAATAATAATAATAATAATAATAATAATAATCCAAGAATATGCGTAATAATAACAATAATATGTTTAATGAACATCTAAAACGGAAAATGCCCATAATATTTATCACTTTCATCACTGGATTCTCTGCGCATCTGTTCACTAAAACAAAATATCGAAAAGACAAAATGCAGAAGTACAATAGAAATGAGACTACAACTTTCCGCCATAAAACCAGATTGCAGGCTTAAAAAGCAAATACATTCGTCCCACTGAACAGAATTATTGAGATACTAGCTTTCACTTGTCTGTTAATTTAAACACTAATAAAATATTACAAGGATTCCGCAGTTACACTTTAGATTAAAAGGGGTTTCGAGGTGGAAAAAGTTTGAGAAACACTGCCATTGAGGAAAGAGTTTACGGATGTGTACACGTGATAACCGTAATCGCGATTAGGTCTATAATGTCTTGTAGAGACTGTAGTCTACAACTGGTATTAGTGTTTAGTTACAGGAATTGATGGGGACATAATCTGTTTCGTGAGGGGACAGCCTATACATTCGCTTGTCAATGGCTGATCTTGCTCCATAGCTGACGAAAGGAATCCTGAAAAGGCCGATGTGTTGAACGTAAGGTAGTAGGCACATGCGGTACGCAGCTCCTTCTACCCTGTCCCTCTGCGTCTCGCCCCGCAAAGAAACAGCTCAGGAAGTGAGGCACGGGCTGTAAGAGTTCTTCAAAGTATTAAAAATGACCAAAAAATGCCGAAAAAAATATAAAAATGACGTATTAGTTAAAAAACGTCAGAAAATGCAAAAAAATGCAAAATAAGAAATTACTTTTTTAAAGTTGATATTAACATAGAAAGGATTTCTATATTAATAGACATCGTCGTAATGTGAATAATAAGAAGATGACTTTTCATCAACTTCCGCCCCCTACTCATCATAATTCACAAGTCTCTTCTTCATTCACCTTTTCAATTTCTCGTCATTGAAACTCCCTACCATTATCTTAAGGGACTGTCAGACATTTTGTAATTTCAAAACCCGGTTGTCAAGTAGACTGCTTAGACTGTGAGCTTTCCTCAAATATAATTTTTCTAATACATGATTTTTAATTTAAATATATAAATTTTATTATTATTTTAACAAATACTTCGATTTACATTCCTGTAATTGTTTCATTCTTAGAAATACATTTAACTAAACTTGTCTTCAATTTGCTATTATTATTATTATTATTATTATTATTATTATTATTATTATTATTATTATTATTATTATTATTATTATTTGTTGTGTACTGTTCCTGTCTTTCTGTCATTTTTATATTTGCTATTGTTCTTGTACTGGTTGAGTAGAAATACATCTATTAAATAAATAAAGAATTAAAAATAATTGAAATTAAAAATTTAAAGGGATAAATGATTTGCAAGGTTATTAAAATTGTCTATAGTGATGCAGGCCTACTTAAAATAATCAGGTTTAATGTTGCATGGCACTCAAATTAAATAAATTAATTGAAGAAAATATAATATTATGACTATAGGCATAAATATATTATTGAAATAAAATCTAAACTGACAAGTAATATAACATTAAAATAAAGATAATAGGTATTAAAATGGATTTGAGAGAGGTGGGATATGATGATAGATATTGGATTTAATCTTGCTCAGGATAGGGGCCAATGGCGGGCTTATGTGAGAGCGGCATTGAACCTCCGGGTTCCTTAAAAACCAGTAAGTAAGTAAGTAACAATAAATCTGTAACCCAAATTTTTTTGATAATTTTCGCTTTTCCAAAAATTATTGGAGTTGACATGTATAATTAATCATCCTGAAACCAAAAATAGCTTTTTTGACATTTTTATTTGTGTGTCTGTCTGGATGTTTGTTACCTTATCACGCCATAATGGCTGAACCGATTCATATGAAAAGTGGAATACAAATTAAATTCATTCTATCTAAGATTTTAGGCTATATGGTATTGGAAATACGTTATTTAAAATGGGGGTATAAGGGGGCCTGAATTAAATATATCGAAATATCTCTCTTATTATTGATTTTCATGAAAAATGTTACATAACAAACTTTTCTTTAAAAATTATATTCGATAAGTTTTATTCTGCGAAAAATGTTGATAGGACTGATATTTAATGAGATTAAATGAGTTTTAAAATAACAATGCCTTTATACCATTGTAGCCTCAGATTACACGAGTAATAAAGATAAAACAAATTACTTTGAATTTATTTAAAGTGGCCTTGGACAGCGATCGGACTAATATTCATGTAACAACCCTTTTTATACGGATTATATTCATATGTGTTTATAGTATACTACATATCATTTTATAGAGAGAGGGAGGGAGAGAGAGTGTGTGTATATTTGTATCAGGCAATCTTAGGAAACTATTTAATAGATTTAGATAGTTCTTTCATCATTGGAAAATGTATTTCTTTCAGATGGAGGTAGGCTTTATGTCACTACAGAAATTCCTGAATAAATCGAGGACGGGGCACAAATGCTTAAAGCTATGATTAAAACAGACTCTTACGCACAGAAAACTTGATATGCTAACGAAACTAAGGCTGAATGAGTGATATGTACGTAGTTCAATTTAATGCTATTGGAAGGTAACAAAATTTTATTTCTGATTTGCGTTACGTTTCTTTATGAGCCAATGATAGTCAGGGACGGAATAGTTTTACAAATATATTGTACACGCGACACATACATGTTAAGTATTAGGCCTAATTATTCAGTAAGATAACGGTACATATTTTTAATACTTCATATTTGGGTGAGCTACGATAATGTATATTTAAACTTTATTTGGTCCACGTAAAATATTACATTTTACTAGATTTTGTTTATTTTTTTGTCCATGGAATATAATCATATTTTTACGAATGTTGTAGTAAAATATTTTACCTGCACCAAAAGTAAAACAGAAATTGAGTAAAAGTTAGTATTTTACCTTGGAGCTCACTGGAGCTCTTAATTTCTAGATTATCCGAGTCATTTTACAAACTGCCATGAAATAGCGTTCTTTTTCTCATCATGTACCCACAGTTGTTTCCTGTGATTCTTAAAATAATATTTATGTACCATGTTAACTTTAATGTGTTTTATTTACGTAAACAAAGATTGCCAATGTGGCCAACACAAAAAATTACTTTCGTACACAATCCACGCTATATTCATATAGGTTTGGAGTGGATTGTTAAGGAATATATTGAATATTAATTTAGAAACAAGTTAAACGAATTATTCTTGCACCAAACGGATGCACCAAAACGGACCAAATAGTCGCATTTTAATTATGCAATTACTTCAGTTTCATCTGGTATTGTATGACGTTATGACAGAGATACCTATTGTTAGTTGTTTTACTCTTAACATTAGGCCATAACAGACAAAGTAAATATGATCTCGCGCACACAATGGTGGAGTTCACGGTTTGAGGTGGCCTAGAAACAAAAAATCGTGCTAAGTTTGTTGTTTTGCTAATTATTCAGTATCAAGTGTTTGCACTATACAGAACTGTTATCTATTAAGTATATAACCTTCCCAGTGATCACATCGTGTCTGTAGAGTTGTGTGTTATAATTCTGAGGTTATTTTCATTTATTTAAGTACGTTATGGTGTGAGAGGATATCGAAGTTTCATCTTATTTTGTTATGTAGGTTGGACATTAATCAATAATATGTCCCATAAGTACGTTCTATAAAATAGAGAGCATTTGCCTACATAATGTAGATCGACTGAGCAACGCGGGACCGGCACGTAGGTCATGCATCACGCTGCAAAGGGTCTCGCGCATGCTTGGCAGTTTTGTTATTATTGAACTTAGCTGGAATATAAGAGGTGTTGGAAATGATGACCGTAATGAATGGCCTAGCTATTCCTTATTTGAGCCAACCTTTGTCATACAAATGTCACCAACAATCAGTGTTACCAGCATTGTACATAAAATACTATTCAGTATCCTAAACTTGCCGCCCAACTAATTAATGAATATTAATTACAAATCTATCAAAGTAATAATGTCCATCTTGAAGTACATTGTCCAATATGCTAACACGAAACATAATTCAACTATTGTCAAGTTCGGTAACAAAGACACCTTTTGTATAGATCTTTCGTAAGTTCCACTTTTAATTTTGATTGCCAACACTCTCATTAGATTGTCCTTGCCAGGATGTGTGCTTAAATGCGACAAGCTCATGTCACTAGATTTACTGGCATGTAAAAGAACTCCTGCGAGACAAAATTCCGGCACACCGGCGATGCTGACATAACCTCGGCAGTTGCGAGCGTCGTTAAATTAAACTTAATTTTAATTTTTAGGATACACTTCTGTAACTAGTCCCTTTCTCTACAGTAGAGGGGGAAGATTATCTTCTTTGATGAGAACCACGGATCCCTTGATGAGGTTGGAATGCTCTCTATAGCATTTTTCCCGTTGCTGCAACTGGTTCAAGTAGGCCTACTCTAGTGATCATCTTTTCCATATCTGTTAAGTCATCTGTTGAACATAATACTATGTAGACAAGTAATTGGGGTTTAGGTTTTTTACATTTATGTGAGGTGGCGTAAGAAAGGAAATATGAATAAGAAAATGACCAGAAGTCAATTCATCAAGGTCATCTGAATCATTGTAAAGTGTGATAAGAGGGCGAGAGTTTAGATATGCTTCGGTCCGACACATTACTGTATGTAATACTTCATCAGTTAAACATGCATTACCAAGTACTTTTTTCATATGACATTTCAGTGACTTTATCCCAGCTTGCCATAAACCACCTATGTAAGGAAAATTTGTAAAGATGAAATTCTATGCCCTGTTGTGTAATAAGGTCTTGAATTTCTTATCTGTTATGAGACAAAGTAAGAAGTTCTCTTCTCTCTCTGCTTGCTCCATCAAAACTAGTTCTATTATTTTTATAAATTGCAGTCAATAAGCCTCGTCGAGCTTTAAATCTTTTTAATGCCGCTATGAATGCCTGTGATGTAAAATCTGTCACTATTTCTATGTGAACAGCATTCGTTGCCAAACGAACAAATAATGTAATGTAACATTCTCACCTTAGTCTTGCTCCTCACCGAACCTTGTTTGCTGAGAAACGGTCCACGATAACTACACCTGTGTATGCGATTTCCATTAAAACAGTAGTAGGCCTACCGCCCAATCTGAGACATGTCTTCTATCCAAGTATGGATTCCAGGTCTTCGAAGTACTAGCCTTTGACACTATGCCATTTGTAGTTAAATCTTCTAATTCTTGCTTGCAGAATTCTAATTTTGAATGTCCAATGATGTTTCCTCCAATTCCATTGTTGATAAGATTTCTGTTTTGTCAGTAGTCCATAAGTAGAGACAACCTCCATATGCTACCTTGCTAGCACCTGAAAATCCATGAAGTTTGATTTTCTGAATCGATTCTTGACATGTTACTAATCTATCAATTTTAATCGTGTTAATAATGTACAGCTGAATTTGTAGATCAAACCATTGCTCGTGTAGATGAGTAGGTATTTGATCCCAAGCTATCGTTTCCAATCACATTTTCTGCATTAATATATTACATTTTACAATAATTGGACCAACAAAACCAAATAAATCGATATTAGTTGCAATTGAAGCTAACACATTTCTTTTTGTAAATGTTGTTCTTTGCGTTATGTGATGTAAAACAAGAATGCGTCTGATGATGAGTTTCATAGTAATTACAATGTGTTCACTGCATCATCATTATCAAAATGTAAAGGACATTTCACTTCCCTATCTTCAATTAGAAGTGCTTTTATAACAGATTGATGATTCCATATCTATTTTCATAATTAAAAACCACCAGTCTTCAACATGTAAATGGAGTAATGGAGTCTCTTTGCTTGTCTAATCCCTCTTCAACTGTCTCTGCTACACTAATGAGACCATCAATTTTAAAATCCTGCGACGCAATATCTGTTGCCGTTGGGAATCTTGTAGCTTCATCTTCTGCTAATTGTTTCAAACACCTATTGCCTGGATTGATGCTGCTGCTGTACCAAATGTTAATGCCTTTAGTTCATATATATTTAATGGTAATTTTATACTCTCCCTCCAAAGTATTCTTTGACAGTTTGCATCTTTTGGATCCAACATAACTTTTCTATAGCCTATATTTTTGCTATGTCCGCGGTAAATGCTATCATATGTGTTCTTAAGTGCTGTATGATTGAATAGAAATCATCTTGTTGCGTAGCTTCTGCCATTAGTAGGTCATTCAATGTGATTCCATGCTAGTCTTGTCCGATTCATTGAAGACAACTTTAAGTTTATTTGTAGTTCTAGATTCCTTGATTACAGTATGATGTGGCATGTAATAAGGTTGTGGATCGTGTCATCCATCTTCATCTTCAACTTGTAGCGGAGACATGTGACCAAGTTCTCCATGCTCATCCGTACATTTGTTGTAGCTCTTTCTTAAAGTTGTATTTCTACCTAGTCTTGTTCCTAACTAATAAATCCTTGTCTTTGCTCTATTGTACGATTCTCCTAATTATTCATGATTTGGTTTCAGAGGTAATCTAACTAACTTTATCTTCCATTTTGTAAACTTTTGGTGTTCTCTTGAAAATATAGTTCACTTTTTTTTCTTCGTCTGTACTTTATTGTTCAATTCTTCAATAGGCCTCAATCTTTCTATCTTGTCATGTAAATAATCAGTCTGAATGAAAAATGAATGATGATTTGTCCCATCGGGATCCTTAACATTTGTTAATGGAATAGTTCCTAATGATATGTACCCTAACCTTCTATTCAGCAAAACTGGCAATAACTTGGATTGATATCTGCCATCTAGAATAATGTCAAAAATACTTGTGCTCGTAAATGTAAATCAATGTCACTTCGTATGTTGAAATAATTATCTGCTATATTGATGTTGATTGAAATTTTCAACCTAGATGTATCTGTACGCGCAGTTGACATTCAGGATGTTTGTTGGAATTTTCAACCCAGATGTATCTATATGCGTAGTTGACATTCTATTTGTTGCTTGTCAGATGAGCCATATTAACATTTTCATGTAGTAATTGTTCTTAGAATGATATTTAATGGCAACTTTATGGTTAGTAGTGTACATGACATTACTAGATAATTCCTTTGATACGTATCTGAGATTTAGTATTTTCTCATTTCAGCTTGTCGATTAATGACTTTGTCAATACATGTGAGAATATTGTCTCTTTCATTGTACAATAACTTGTTTGTTGTGAATCATTTTGTTGTAATGTACTGTAATATTTATCACAGTTTCTGCAACATTAAGTGGTTATGGCTTAAATAATTTAAACATAGACCCTTCTTTGTAACTAATTGATTTCTGTCATTGACCGTCATTTCTTTAAATTTATTGTATTGATGAATAAAATGATTATGATTACACGCATTATAGACATAATTCGTAGTTACATGACAATTTGTGTAATGTTTGTTGCTATTAGTTATACTTTGTACATTCTTCTTTAGTTCTACAAATTTTGCTTTGTTCACTAAACTATCAAGTGTGTGTTGCATCCATTTTCTATAAATTCACACATTTGCTTTAATGTAGGTACATATTTGCTATTAGTTAACAATTCCCATTCACGTCTAATTCTACTATCAAGTTTCTGAACAACTACATAAATTATTAAAGCATTCCATGTATCTCTGTTTGCTGTTTCATACTATGCAAAGCTTATAAATTACATTTTGTAGTATCAAGTAATTGCCTAAGTTGATTAACATTTTCATTTGAAATGGTATGTTGATTCGTTATATTACCTATATGAGTATTAGGAATTAATTTCTCACTTTCGGTTCTGTCAGTCAACAAATTCCATGCTATTTCATAACCATCATTGCTTAGAAAAATATATTATATAAGTTTCTTAGAATCACTATGAATACATGAAAATAAATAACGAAACTTTTGTATGTTAGAGAATGTTGTATTGTTTCCTATTAGTGATAAGAAAGTATCTCTGAAAATGATCCATTCAGTAAAGTTTCCACTAAAAGCAGGTAATGAACGTTGTGATAATTTAACTTCTGCTACAGGTTCGTCATCAAAATGTTCCTGGATGATGCTGAGTAAGTTACAATATATATCTTCAAAATGGGAACGTTCAGGTTCACCACCAGTATCTTTTTCTAATAAGTCTAATTCATCTTCTATTTCATTAAGTAATTTACAATTTTCTTGTAGTAATTGGATTCTAACTTTTAATTATTGTTCTAAATTTGGACTGATTTCATAATTATTGCAAAATGACTCTTATCTATTAATGTTGCGTTTATTGTATATCTCTTTCTTGTTAAATGATTTATTTCATGAACTATTTTGTGACTGCAACGTTTGGAAGGATTACTTTTCTTCACCAGTTGTATACTCGTATAGAAAGCCCTAGAAATATCTGTCGATTACCGTTGGTTGCATTGACCAAGTTCGATGCTACTCATGGTTAAGTAGCTATATGAAGCCTTGTAGACAGACAGACAGACAGACAGATAGATAGATAGATTTATTCGTTCCATAATATTCTTACATTTGCTTTATAGATTGTAGTTGCATTGAAACCGTACAAATTTTAACTACAGTAGTCAATAGCATGCATCGTTTTAAAACTATTTCATTGACAGTGGTGACTGAGTGCAAACAGCTGAAAACAGAAGAAACATTACAAAATACTGCTGTTTCTGAAGAAATAAGAACCTTACAAAGAAATTAAATAATAAATTTTTGCAATGTGTACTCTATTCCACTTTGCGTAGGATATACACAAGGCAGAGTTGGATACATCAAAGTATCCAATAGTATAAATGAATTAGTACGCCACACGTTCTTCATGGCATCTGTGAGAATCGCTCCTCCACAGCAAGAAAAGTGTCAATAGAACAGAAAGAAGTGCAAAACGGAAAAAATGAAGCAGTAGCCCTACATCTCAAATGAGCATACGGCATTTTATGAAGAACTTTTCAGCTGGTGTACAGACAGTAATGCAACGTACGATGAGTGGAAAACAATAATTACATCCCAAGTGAAAATACTGATTTCTCTTCAGTATTCATGATATCTTCCTACTTTATAATGTATAATTTATAATTATTAGACCCCATACATTCTGTTTGTTGATTGTGTATTCTTTGCAGTATAGTAATTCAAGAATAGCACAAACATATCTGTATCATATTTTATTTTACTTGTTATAAAATTGATTATGTAAGGGTGTTTTTTTCATATTTTAAATTCAATAATACCTTAAATGTACACATAATGTGTATAACTACTTCAGAAATCAACAACTGTAACCCAGACTATCAGCCCATATGTCCGGAATTATATATTTCCAAATAGTTTTCTTCTATTATATATTTTTTATTTCCCACAAATTTACTTTTCGTGACTTACTCCCTTTAAAAAAACTGATTCAAATATATTATGAAATACCTCTCTTTGCATGGAAACATTCTACTTCAAAATCTGACTCAAGTAAACATAATACATCTTGATTACACAACTTTTAACACTGTATCACTTCGAAATTGTTTGATAAGACTTTCTTGTGTTAAATATTAACGTACCTTGTTTACATGTTTCGACCTATTTATGGGTCATCTTCAGAACTGGTCGTTGGAAACACAGGAAACAACAAGAGGCGCCAAGACCAACAACGACCAGTTCTGAACATGACCCATAAATAGGTCGAAACATGTAAACAAGGTACGTTAAAATTTAACACAAGAATATCTTATCATACATATTTCGATGTAAACATAATTGTTTATAATGTATTTTCTATTGTTTGCAGTAGGTTGTTCTGGTTGAATGGAAGAGAAGGTATCAAGAGCTTAACCTTACCGAAAGAAGACGGATGAATTAATAAAAGAGTTAATATTAATTTGTAGTGTAGTGGATCTGCTAATAAAGACTGTTTATTTTCTACGATTAATATTGTATTAGTTTCGCAACTTCATTTCTTATTATTTTGATTCAGTATACAATCCAGCTCATTGGGTAATTCTTTACGACGATATTATATTACAACTGACACTGCCTGGTACTTGCGAAATACTAACATGTGCTGTTGATGTCCTGTTAGTGGTTACATCGAAGAACATAGCTGAGATCGAGAATGATGCAAACACATCACTTCGTATGTTGCATATATGAAGAGAAGACAACAAGCTAACGTTTAATCCTAGTAAAACCACGACAATGTTAATCAGAAAAAGATAAATATCTTCTCACCACATTTGAATTCGGTGGAGATACCATACAAATTACGTACTCCTTAAAACATTTTGTAGTTATTCTGCATAAAAAACTCTACCCTGGAAACATTTAGAATAAATTTCCACTAACGTTAACCACTTTCCTTCCAAACTTTCATGTGCAGCTTTACCAATATGGGGACTTAACTCTGAAGTCTTGATTATCATCTGCAGAGATGCAGTTGTACCCTTAAAGGAGCTAGCAACTTCAAATAAATGTATATATTAAATTAAGCGCCGCGGTGAGAATATTGTAGCTGTCACAATCTGAGCTACATACGACATCTAGTTCTCTAGATAAATTAACTTTAGTAGTAATGGGTGGAGGTATTGACGTAACGGTTGGCTTTCCTGCTGTGTGCCAGTGCTAGTCTTGACGCTCGCCTCGCCCGCAAGTACCGGTAGTATTGTTTTCAATCATGTCGAAAAGGTGCTGTGTATTCTGTTACAGTAAAAATTCCACCAGCGATAAGAATGTAACTTTCCATAAATTTCATAATAGCGAGAAAAATATCTAGTTGGATTCAAACACCGAGGAAAAAAAATTAACGGTGTATAATTTGTTCCACAATTAGGCCTACCGACTCCAGTCTTCGATTATAAAAGACAAGTAGTTCTTGGAAGATGTGAAGGACACTAATAATTAGTTTGACACATGGCAACTAGAATCATTTCTTATCGTTAAACTCAAATACAAACCTAAAATAACTGATTTTACCAATTTATCTAGTTTGAATTTGAACAATAATATATAGAGAGAAGAGAAGGGCAAAAAGTTGAAGTTATCTAAGTCTCTAAAGAAATGGATAGGAGTACGTGTGATCGAGGATGAGTCAGCTTTGGAACTGGATGATGACCCATAAACTTACCGAAATGTATGGCTCCTGTGCCTCGTTCTGAACCTATAGAAACATACATTGTAATTAAAGATTTACCGTCACTTTGCGATACCAGTTTTAAAGACAGATTTCCCAACTAAATGTAAATTAATAATTTGAATCTCTATTGGAAAGAGTTGATGAAGATATATACATATATAGATCAAATTCTTTTCTTATGCCTTTTATTCTGTTAACATGTGCATTCTTTTAATACACAGTAAGTTCACATTAATATCTAATCTATTTTACTTCACATCTCTGTGTTCACTTTTATCATGCCCCCAAACATAATTTGTCTGAATTGAACGCCATTACCTTAATTATTTATTCTGACTGGCATTTCAGTTACCTGCCCCTACCTTTGAAATTCAATAGCTTCTCACTCAATGAAGGATATCCCTAGCTTTCAGGCAAAGTTCTTAAAACTGAGTTAATTGAAGCTGTACCGGTTTGGCAACATATTTATTATTATTCCGGAAAATATTTCTCCCAATTCGGATGTAACAATGGCCATTTAAATTCTTCATTTGTCTTCAAATTTCCTAAGAAAAGAAATTTTCAAGTTTGGAAGCTGTTGAAATGTTAAGAAATATTCAACTCGCAACACCTTCTTGCAGAAATTAAAAAAATTCAATTTTACATTGAATTGCTTCAGTTTTCAATTGCATATGCTGAAATAACATAGAGGGTGTATCTAAATTCAATACTCACAGTTCTAGGAATGATACAAAAACCAAAGAAACACTTTTTATGGGTTGGACACTAAGTATTGAATGACAAAACCAGAAACTGTAGTGTATCGTAAGGAATGAAGAAGACATTGCTGTACCAAAATTAAATTAATCAGTAAGCACGCCATGTCGTCAGAGTCCAGTGTTTGTGATGTGACAACACGCAGTGCGGTATTGTTCATTGAGAACAGAGCGATGGAACAATTTACATTGGCTGCATTAACACTTGGTTTATGGTGCATGCTGTGGAAATTCACGAGATGCTGAGTGATAACCTAGACGTCGTGTTCCAAACCGTCGCCGTACATTTGTTGCAATTGATCGCCACTTGCGCCAAATGGGTTCACTGTAGGTAAGTTTCTATACAGTAAATGGGTGCTCGTGATCATATGTTTCACTTTCCTGTACCATCCATTTACTTCACAGTATGTACTTTGGCAATTTTCGATTTTAGGTCAACAAAAGCGACGCTGGCCGGCAGCGCACATTGCGCATCCCGAGTTGGAAGAGGATGTTGTTAACACGCTATCAACAAGCTCACAATATGTTATAAAGTAATTGCACGTTGGCCACATGATTGTTTGTCGGGTGTCGTTTAAGAAATCAGCTATTTCCTTTTGCAAGGAAGATTTGTTGTTCTGCCCTGTAACCTTTTACGAAAATATAATATTTGGGATTCCAACAAGAAATTACCAACAACATTGCTTATATGTTGATTGAGAACTTCGTTGATTTATAACTTTTATTGATAATTACTTTAAATCTGGATTGAGGATTTTGGTCTCCTCATACATGCTGATCATAAACACTCTAGATTTTAATCTTGTCAACGTTTTCTCATTCTTGAAGAGTGCAAAAACCTGGTGAGCGATGATCAGTACCGGAATGATTTTAGAATCACTGACAAATCGTTATTAGTACAGGACAATGTTCTGTTGACGAGACCTGTACATGTTGCAGATGGATCGGATGCACTTATTTTTGCAACAATCTTAAGATAGTCGAATGCGAAACATTTACATTTATTCCTATTTTTCTTGTACAGATTTCAGGGCTCTGATATCCAACAACCATTAGCTTTTCTTTCACTTCAGTGATAGTACTAATATGCCTGCTTTTATTTCCAGGTTAGAAACTCCAGTGTTCACACCAGCAGCGATAGATTCTTTGAAATGTTTTCTACAAGGACACTGTTTCTTAGGGTTCATTTCTAGTAAAAACGACATGTCTCCAATAAAGCTCTACATTTTATTAAGAACGACTGACCGAGAATCATGATAACAAGCGCTATCGGTCGCTCGCACCCCAAGCTGGCTGCCGCGTGTCCTGACTCCGTTGAAAGCAAAACACCCAATGATACATCACGGACGACGCTAAAATGACTAGTTATAAAACTAGAGGTAGAGCTGCTTTTGATGTAAATAGAAAAATTGTACATGCTTTCAGTTCTTTTGGGTAGGAACACCAATGTGATGTGCAGTACTACTGATTATGCTCACATGTTTTATGTATCTAAGGAATTAGTTAGCGAGGTTTAAGAAGGGCGCGTCAGCTACTACAGCTATTTGCGTCCTTATCTAGGCTAAAACTCTTCAAAAATAAAAAACATAGACGATACAAGCTGAATGCTAACACGAATGAAGAAACATTGTCACATTAAAAACGAAGTACACTAATGCATTATTAATAAGGTGATTCATAAATAATCATATAAATGAGCAGTTCTCAAACTCTAGGTAGTGTTTAAAAAGAGACAATAAAATAGTAAAAGAAACACCACCAAAGACAAATTATACGGAGCATTTCAAAACATTAAAATTTTATAAAACATTCGGATGTAGAAGGTCCGAAATGTCAAGTATGTAAAAACAAATATAAAACAACAAATGTAACCTCCGAATGTAAAGAGTCCGGAGGATAAGTAAAACGGGTCAGCAGCGTCCACTGCCTCGTTACTAGAGATTCCAACATGACCCGGGATCCACACTATACCAGTCTCAGAATCAGAGCTTAGGAGTTTGTGGAAAAACTCCAGAGTTCTCAACACAAGCAGATTATCAGAATTCAAAGCCTACAGGGACTGAATGGCGTTTAAAGAGTCGGAGCAGACAAGGAATCTGCCCCGGGGTTGTCTAATTAAAAATAATAAAGCTCTGTAAAAAACGCAGCCATATGTTAAAAAGAATAAATGTTCATCTTCGCTCGTGTTTAAAAAAATTCCTTGTGCAGACGCTTGTATTGTCCTATTTTGACTATGCCGATATTTTACTGACTGACCTTTCCAGCGACAACAAAACGAAACTTCAACGTGCTCATAATTTGTGGGTACGGTTTGTAAACAATGTTCGAAAATGTGATCATATTACCCCATCCCTGAAAGAAATAGGTTGGCTTAAATTAATTAATTTATTTATTTATTTACTTACTTATTTATTTACTTATTTATTTACTTATTTATTTATTTGTTTATTTATTTATTTACTTATTTACTTGTTTGTTTGTTTGGTTGTGTTGTGTTGTGTTTTGTTTTTTTGTTTTGTTTTTTTTGTTTTGTTCTTTTTTGTTTTGTTTTGTTTTTTTGTTTTGTTTTTTTTTGTTTTGTTTTGTTTTGTTTGTTCTGGTAGAGTTAAGGCTATGAGGCCTTCTCTTCCACACTATCAGAACTAAAATACACAGTGAAACAATGACAAAAGAGTAAAGTCATAATTAAATATAAAAATCAATTTCATGCACATTAACAATTTCACATATAATGAAATATTAACTAATCAAGATACATAATTAAGTGATTTACAATTCATATTCTAATTCTACTTTATGATAGGCCTAAATGACAATTCACTTACACAAAGAATAACCTATAAAAATCGGCTAATACTCACAAATCAATTTCATGTAACAGTATGTAATTCTTAATTTTTAATTTAAATTGATTAACCGTTCGGCAATCCCTGACATGACAAGGTAAAAGAAGAAATTTACATTCATTTCTCCTGCTCTTCGAAATGTTGAACTCTTCTATTCCTTCGTACATGTCGACTGGCTTCACTTATATTTCTTCCCACCACAATCTGAACACATGCTCTCCCCATGTAACAATACTAACACTACGATCCCATGGCACCTCCTCATAATAACCCTGCCAAGACTTTGGAATTCGCTACCTGCTAGCAACAGGAATTGTCGAAATAAAATTGAATTCAAACGCAAACTTACTAGGCACTTGGTGAAAGCAGGGTCTCATTCAGATATAACCTTATCTTTATCAATCTAAAATAAATAAATGAATAAATAAATAATGTGCACATGTTGGTGAAGATTCTACCGAATGACTGTTATTTTACTCAATAGCTTTTTCATATTCGTATTACTGTTTTTATACTGACAATGCCATGAAAATGCCTTCATCCTCAAAAGCTGCTAGCATTCAAACCAAACTATTAAACTCATCGGCTTAAGTTTTGCCAATAGTACCTGCAG
The DNA here is from genome assembly GCF_040183065.1 of Periplaneta americana. NCBI lineage: Eukaryota > Metazoa > Arthropoda > Insecta > Blattodea > Blattidae > Periplaneta > Periplaneta americana. The sequence goes on from NC_091124.1 coordinate 104,613,608, forward strand.
AGATGGTGTATGGAATCTGGTTTTGGACGGTTTCTGTTGTTAACCGACAAATCATTGTTTAAGCGAGATGAAATAGTCAATCTACATAACCAACACGTGTGGGAAGTTGAAAATCCTAACGGCAGCTTCATCTGTTTTCACCAACAACAATATTCTGCCAACATCTGAGCAGGTATGGTTGGGGTAATTTGATTGGGACGTACTGCACATGCTTCCATTACGTTTCAATGGTGATCTGTACTTGCGGTTCCTGTAGAATGCATTGCCCGCGCTCTTCCAAGACGTTTCTCTTGACGTTCCATGTCAGTTGTGGTTTCAACATGATGCTACAACTCCTCAATTCTCTCGTACAAACCGATAATATTTGAACCGCATATTCGGTGAGGAGGGGATTGACCACTGTGGACCCATTGAATATCCTGCTATTTCTCCTGACCATATCCCACTTGACTTTTTTGTGTGTGGTGGCACTTGAAGAGCCTAGTGTACGAGACTCAAATTGAATCGGAAGAAGAACTTGTCGCCCGGGTGCTTGCAGCTGCTGACGCTAGACAGCGCATATCTGGAGTCTTTGAACGTTTACGACAGGCAATGAGACGCCGTTGCAGAGTTTGTATTGAAAAAATAGGCCGCACTTTTGAACAATTTTTGTAAATTATTACAAATTGCAATGGTTTTGAGGAATGAGTGCCATAAGTAACGTTACAACTGTATTCTTTATTCCTTACAGTGCAGTACAGTTTCTGGTTTTCTCATTTAATAAAATTATTTTCCGCTTATGGTCACTTAACAAAAAGCGTTTGTCTTGGTTTATTTTGTCATCCGCAGAAGTTTGATTATGGAATTAGATACATCCGTCCACACCTGTGGAGTAACTGTCAGCGCGTCTGGCCGCGAAACAAGATGGTTCGGGTTCGAATCCCGGTCGGAGCAAGTTACCTGGTTGAGGTTTTTTCCGGGGTTTTCCCTCAACCCAATACGAGCAAATGCTGAGTAACTTTCGGTGATGGACCCCGGACTCTTTTCACCGGCATTATCACCTTCATTTTATTCAGACGTTAAATAACCTAGATGTTGATACAGCGTCGTAAAAGAACCCAATAAAATAAATTAAATAGATACATCCTGTATGTTGAAGTTCTAAAAATAGTCCATATTTTAATTATTCTTTCAGAGTAAGATATTCACTTCCATTAACTGAATTTTTTGAAAATTTCTTTCGCCTTCAGCGGTAAAAATTCACTCTATTTTCTTTCCACGAGAACGCAATGTACACTAGTCAAGATGGACGTCACCTCCACAACAGAAGCATGTTCATCCTCCTTACCCCGTTTTTTTTTTATCACATATGATTCATGGAAATGTGAACAAGAGTTTTGTTTGTAGTAGGCGTAGGGTAAGGAAAGGCATTTTCGTGATATTTTTAATATTAAGGCTAGTTTTTCCCCATTTTGGGAATGATACTATATTTTTATATTTCTATGGTATTATTGTAAGGAAATATATATAACAGAAAGGTGTATTTTCTACTTTTTAAATTTAAATTATTAATAGAAAATAGGATTGAAAATGTGCGTGTTTGGTAGGTAATTTCGTGATAGGGGTACCTAATTTCGTGATAGTGGTAAGGCAATTTTATGAATGAAAGAAATATATAGTTATTTCATATAAGGTCCACTGTATCTATCTATCTATCTATATATATAATTTGAACTGGTAATGGAAATTACGGGAAAACGGCTGAACGGATTTTAATGAGTGACCCCTCATTTTCATGCCTGGCATCCAAAGTTTGTCGGAAAAGTAGTAGTTTTCAGTGAAATGTCAATTTTCCTACATAATTTTCCTATTTTCCAAAATCCATCTGTTGTCAGTTTTGAGAACTAATTTTATTCAATCACGGCCGACTTGATTGAATTTCAGAACAAAACACACACTACAATAAACAATAGGCTATTACACGAAGGCAGGATTGCCAACATATTTAGAGCTCAATTCAATTTGTTATTAAAAACTGATTCTGCGGTGTATAATTTTCTGAGTACAGCTGTGTATTGGATATTCAAATCTACGAAACTTGAGGTGGTTTGATGACATGATTACCATTAGAAATTAAGTATTATTATAGTTAATATTATGATGCGTCTATTTTTTCATTAATTGTAGATAATAGTGATGCTATATTGATGACATGAAAGTGAAACGTTTTGTGGTTATGTAAGTAAATGTAGAGAATATCTTAATTTAGATCTTCATTTCTATAATTTACTGAGTGGCTGCTATATATAACTACAAAACTTAAGATAATAATATTGTTATTAAAAATCAAATATTTTTATACTTATTAACCCAGTGGGGTTGGGTCTTTTTCATATACTTAATGGCGGTAAAGTGTAGATATTGATATGTGTCATTGTCTTCAGTATTGGCTCGAGAGAGCGCAAAAATTACAGTTCCTAAGGAAAGATCAAAAGGTACTGTATTACTTACTGATAAAATAAGAGGCCTAGAAAATTTTGTACTCTCCAGATCATTTCAGCTGGATCTCTTAGTAGGATAAAATGATTTTACGCTCTACATTTCAAGTTCTACATGCAGCAGCTATACAAAAATGCTATTGTTCGAAAGCTTAGCAAACATTACATTTTTTTTTTTTAACTTTTTCCTACAATCCACAATGACCTGAAATAGCTACTGCTATCGTCCTGACATTGATACTTGCGTTTTGGCGTTGAAACTCAAAAACTGAAGTTGGATAGGTTCAAGAAAAAGTATTTGGCCTAAAAAAATCGATTCAGAGGGAGTATGTTTCATTATTATGGAAGCAAATAACTATCAAAAAGACCAGTATTCTTCATTGAAAATAAATCTGAAAAATGTTTATTTGAACGTCTAACGAACTTAGTTTGCAGCAGTATTTGCTGCACAAGCCACTAGTATTTATATAAATTCAAAATAGTGTTTTTAAACACTAAACTATTTGATGACCTCTTATTTATACAAGCCTATAAATGTGTTTCAATGATATAGAATATTTAATCAATTTTAACAGATCACAGGGTTGTTCATGGAAAAAAAATCTTCTAGACTACTGTTCTTGTAATATATTAGGCTCAATTATAAGAACTACACATGAAACAAGAATAAAATATGAAACAGAAACACATTTATGAACGTTATGTAGATATAGGCCTATTTTGATTAATGTGAACATTTTACAGGAACTGTTCATGTAAAAATAAGAGATTTACCGGACAAAAGTCTCTAAAACATCATAGAATTAATAAAATTTAAAACATTAAACAAAGAACAAAACATGAAACATAAACACTTTTACGACTGTTGTGAGTTCTTGGCAGCAAGATTTCTAGGAGCCAATATTATGGGATTGTGTCTCTGTTTAAAATGAAACCACTATCATTACCTAGCACTTTCGCTATCTACATTCAACAAACATTTTCGCCTGACCCTCCTGGCCATCTGTTATGCTACTTTCATAATTGGCACCGTCAAGCCAAATTTCAACTCTTCCATTTGTATAATACGAGGGTGGATAAAAAATTAACGAACAAAATTTTTCTGCGTTGGTATTGCGGCTGAGATATTTAAATTCTACCTTGGTATAGCTTGAAGTTTTCACTACAGATACAATTTCTTTTGCATGTGCAGCTCTAGCGAGAGAAGCGTGACCTACGCAACAAAGATGGTGAGCATGTTACTGTCGTCAAATTGTAAAGAGCAGCGAAGTGTTGTGCAATTTTTGTGAGTTAAAGGACATAACTCGATTGAAATTCACAGGGACATGTTTGGCGTGTACAGGGAATATGTATGGACCGTAGCAACATCTCCATTTGGTGCGCATTCTACGCAGACGACCGTGAGAACCTTTGTGATTCGCCACATTCCGGGCGGCCAGTAACAGCTGCAACCCAGCGGAATGTCACAGGTATTGGGCTGGTAACTTTGAACGACCGGCGGCTCTAACTGCGAAACTTATCTCAGCAGTTCAACATTTCACACAGTGTGGCGTACGATATCGTGAATAACACATTGAAATTTCATAAAGTTAGTGCCTGATGGGTGCCTAAGAACCTGACAGACGACCACAAGGGCCAGCTAATGATGACATGCTTGGACCACTTAAGGCGTTACGCTGTAGAAGGGCATGACTTTCTGGAAGCAATTGTCACTGGTGATGAGTTCTGGGCGTATCGCTACACGCCCGAAACAAAACAGGCATCTATGGAGTGCAAACATGCTGCTTCCCCAGTAAAGAAAATATTCAAAGTAACGCAATCTGCAAAGAAAGTGTCTGTGACAGTGTTCTGGGATATTAATGGTGTTTTGTTGGTGAACTTTGCTAAACACGAGACCACTGTGAATGCTGCAAGCTTACATTAAAACTTTGGTCAAGTTGCGTCGTGCCCTTCGTGACGAACGCCCTAAAATTAATGCTGACAATGATTGTCCCAGTGTTCCGGCTTCTGTTCGTGGGAAAATTAACACAGCATTCACCATACAGTCCAGACCTTGCACCGTCGCACTTTCATCTGTTTGGTCCCATGAAAAAATTCCCGGCCGACCATCACTTTGCGACCGATACAGAAATGCAATCAACTGTCCGCAGATGGCTATGCTCCAACCGAACGGACTTCTATGAATAGGGTATACTAAAACTGGTACCACGATGGGAGAAATATGTTGAGAAACTTGGCGCCTATGTAGAAAAGTAGCTGAAAGATGTGAGTTTATTTGTGTATTTTTTTATTTCTGTTTACCTATTAAATGTTTTCTTTTTTTAATTATTGTGCGTTACTTTCCGATCCACCCTCATATAATTAATATAGAGTCCTACTTCCAGATCAGACCTATTAGCAAAAATCCTTCCTAATTTGGGAGTCTGATTTCCATTACCATTATTTCTACTCATGAAATCTTTGAGTGAACTCCATGACACTTCCATTTTTTTGTAGCTTTATGGCTAGATACTTTCTGCTCCCTCACTATTTTGGCGGCTGCAACAAGTTGATTGCACCGTATTTCCTGTATTTAATTCTCTCTTTTCCTATGTTAGACCTAAAATCAAAATAGGGTAAGTAATTTCGTGATAGGCACTACATTAATAAAAATAGATAGAATTGAAGTACGATTTATGGGTAATAATTTTCTTCAAATAAATGTTTCTGGCAATGGTACAGAAACCTTCCTATAGGCCGAAATACTGAGGTTTGTTCGGCCGCCATCACTTTCACGAAAAAAAAGCTAACAAATCGCATCTATTTCCTAAGCTTTAATTGACGCCATTAACTTTAGTAATGTAATCTAAATATATGTACAGTTAGAGGAACTCAAGCACTACAGTATAGTACAAGAATGGACTTCTTAGTTTAAATATGAACTCAGTAATCACTGCAAAACTACAAGCAGTTCAAAAACTACCGAATTTCTTAAGAAAATACACAGCGCACAATACAACTTTCTGTCATGGCCAGCACAAACAAAGCTGAAATCAATAATGTGAAACAATGCAGTAATACTAGCAGACGCCTAGAACTATTTTCTATAGTAGGCTTGTTCTGGAAAGCTTTTGCAAAAATTATCACGAATATACCTGTATTACGAAACTACCTTTCCTTACCCTATTTGACAGTGCAAAAAAGTATGAAACAAAATGTAGGTAACAACACGTTATTTGCAGGGAAAAGTAATAGGCTAGTCATCTGGTTTTTTGAATGATACAAAATTTCATTCTACTCAATTTCAACAAAAGAACAACGTTCTTTTGAAGAGTCTTTCCTTAACCAGCCTATGTAATGGCTAAATAGATTTGTGCTTGACAACCAGATCTTGAATTTCCAGTGCATCAATATCAATACTGTATTGTATACAGTAACTTATAAGGCATGTGTGCGGGAAATCTATTCCGCTAATGCTTACTATCCTGTTGTCTTGAATCATTTAATTTATTTCTGTCTTTGTAGATATGCCCATGCTTCAGTCCAGGTTAAAAAAAAATTATAATTACATCGAAAAGCGGGAGTGTCGAACCAAGCAGCATCTCGAAACTCTTTCAGAAACTACCGAAGTCTGGCGCTACATGCAGAAAAATTGTCTTCTCTGCCGCTACCATTACTTGCAAACATCGTCCCCAGCGGAGTAATGGCTGCGTAATACAGTGGATACCATGGTAATACCAACTTCACAGGAAAAATGAGCCTTTTAATAACTTCTCTTCCCTGTGCGACTTTCTCCATTTTCTGTCTTCGCAAATGCCCCGTTTCGTCGCATTATAAGACTATGCGTCCCTGGAGCCGTCCGTCTCTTGTATTGTGACGTTATCGGACACAAAATTGCGTACGATCGTCGTTACACTTAGGGTAGAGGGGCCTATTTCCGGACAGTTCAGAGAATTTCACTTATTATATGCCCCATATATGTGTTTCATGTAAATAAGACGCATTATCATAATTTAAAACCTTGTTACTAACATTACAACTGTTTTAATTCGTATGTTATTTAAAATACTACTTTTTAATTTTGTTTTGATGTTTGAATTGAAAATGTCCGAGAATAGGAAGATGTGTACCTATTCCCGGACAAACATTTTTTACAAGTGTCCTATTTCCCGACAATATGTTTCAGAGTATTTGGGTAAATTGTCAAACTCTGTCATATAGTGCAATAAAATGATTGCTACATTTCATATTACTGCTTTCCATAACTTTTTGATTCACATTTCTGATAGGAAACCTACTCTTTAACGAAGGAATTAACATAAGCTTTTTGTAAGCAGTCTTCGTCTTTGTAAACGCCTACCCAGTGCTCTGCTTATCGCCATATTCCTCTTCGTATTGATTATTTAACAAATTATAGAAAGTAGAATATAGATAGGTAGTCCGCCGTTATAGCTATATGGATAGCGTTAGCGTTTTCTACCAAACGGTCCGTGGTTCGATTCCCGGCATGGGCAATGGAGAAATTTATCTTCCACCCACTGGACTGGTTGTTCTGTGATGTTCATTTCCATACTGCGGAATCATATAAAAAATAGGCACAGTGTCACCTTGTCTACTGGGGAGAGTCGTAATTCACATATCCACGGCCTTGTCTAAGGGTATACCTGACTTCTAGTAGATCACTAAGGACTGGATTTTTATGCAATTACATATTATATTCCTTTCAACTTAACCGCATATAAATAACAAATCTTTGTGAATCTTGTAATTAGCATTAATATATTAAAATTGTATAATACATATTTTTAAATATTTACCCCACATTACATATTATGGCTTGATATTACATAAATCTACATATTTAGGGGTTTTATTCATTTTTACTTCTCTAAAAGGGGAAAAAAATCTTCTGCTGGGGAAGTTTACAATTTGAAATACACAGATTTAAAAGCCTTTTTACCTACCTAAGAAAGGATATATTTCGGGACGAAACATAACGTCCTTAGTTCCAGGAAGTAATAGAGACACTCACTCCATACCGCCCACTGTAAATATGAGTGAACAAAAGGCAACCTTTCTCATACAACTACCTTGTATTATAAAAATCACTCAAAGTAGCATTGCCTTCTTGCGGTTGAGTGGGACGAGAATGACATGATTTGGCTCGAACTATAATTGTTCTGCACATGTCTTAACAAGCGTTCAGAATTGTACTATGTTCGAAAATGTATCCCCTTACCCTATATGACAATAAAGGGTTAAACTAAAACTGAAGAGTGTTCTTGAAAAAAAAAAACAATCCTGCAAATTCGAAACACTGTGAAGTGCAATATGCATTAAATAGTGAACAAGCTCAAGATAATACACAGCAATGTTATAATAAATGAAGTATTTCAAATTCGCATCTGTGTCATGGTGTGATGTCGAAAGAATATTTTCTTAGTACCAATAATTTTTCAGGGGCAATAGAAGTTTATATTTGACAATTTACGAATGTACACAGTTGTACATTGCAACAAAGTTAGTGACACTTAAATTACACAATTCATTTCTATTTAATATCTATCAACATTTCCTACAACGAAAAGAATGAGGTAAGTGTGTTATAAGGCATAATTCATTTATTTTAGTCACCTAAATATACGGAAAAATATTTAGATCCCAGTATAGCGATTTTCAATAGAAGTCCTTGTACTACCCCGAGTTCGTGTAAGCAATACGACTTCTAATACGGGACGTAGTTAACTTCGTAAGTTCGGTGTCCGAAGTTCCATACTTAGCGATTACATATTGTAGTCACAATTTAATGTTATGGGAAAGGTATTCAGCTGAATTCTTATATTTTGTCATTACTAACTTGAATTGAATTGAAGGACTCAGATTCAAAGGCGACCAACCCACAAGGTTGTATTGTTCATTATTAAGCCTTTTTTTTTCAAAACTATACATTGTTATAGATTCATGATATTTATTTGTGTTTATTCAATGTAGACCATTTAAAATAAATTGTGAAACCAATCAATTTTGTAAGGATCCTCTTAATATCAACTCTTATTTTGAGACGGTAATTATCTTGTGAGAGTAAATATTTTTTTTAGGATTGATTATTTTTATATGTATTACCTTCAGCTTAGATATCGCGCATATAGATAGATCGCCAGTATCATTTGATATAGAATAGGTTTTTCTTTTACGTGTTATGTAGATTATATTTGTAGAGTGTTAGGCTGCGGCCACAGTGGAAGCGTCGTGCGGCGCGGTACCGCTCTCGAAAAATTGAGGAGTGGGGAGGAAAGAGCGTTGACGTGGCCATATAGCGCAGAGTTGGTTAGCGACGTGGCGCGGCGTGGAGATGAGATCATGACAGTGTTTGCTTTTAGGCAATTCTTATCTAGAAAGAACAGCTTAAAATAGGAATGGAAGAGAATTTTGTGTTCATCTATTTAATAAGAGATGTGAAACTCTGAGAATTTCATCGTTTGTATGGAGAATTAGAGACATTTCCAGATAGATATTTGAAGTACACTCGCATGCCTATTACAACTTTCGGCCAGTTTCTAAATAAAAATAAGGAGCGACTACAGAAGCAAGCCATCAAATTTCAGAGATTTATCACTATTGCACAATGGCTAATCATTATATTAAGATGCAATTATTTTAAGTTAAACACACAGGATCATGCATTCTTCGAACAATGATGCAGGTAGGCTATACTGCATATAAATTGAATTAAATAAAAATAGTCCTACGAATCCTTAAATTTTTGTGTTTATGGAATTAAGTCTCATTCATTACGAGTAATTGCAAGAACTGCTTCTTACATGGCAAAAAAATTCATGTTTATACTTACGAAAATGTAACATTAGAAAGGAGCAGTTTTCAATATTTTTCTTTTTTTTTTTTTCATTTTGGTTTATTGCATTTAAAACTTCTTACAATTGTGTGCTGTGGAATTTTAATTTTTCCACTGCACTTATAATTATTACTTTTCATATGCGGCAAAAGAGACATTAAAAATTGTGCTCCGGACCACTGAAAATGTGCTCTCTTGCCGTTGCTTTATTAACAGGATATTGAACTACTCTAGTTTCAGCATCAATTATTTTTTTATATTAGTGTATATATAAGTTAAGGTCCTATTTTAAAAACCCAATTATTGATAAATAGATTTAACATAAATATATTTTTATATAAGTAATATATATTTAAATAATTTAGATTTATATTCGAGCCCTTGGCTTTGGTGTTGAGGCATTCGAAGACATATTCGTCTGAAGTGATACGATATCATCGCTGATCATTGTCTTTACTTTCTCCCAAATCAGGACTGTTTGGAGTCGATGGGATCTCCTGGAAGGAAAGATTTCCTACAGTCCTATCAGAAAGGACGACGTCCTTCATAAACATCGTCAGGTCGAAAAACGTCCATAACGATGTAGCGATTCAAGAGCTTCGGAACCGCTTCGTATCTTTGGGAGCTTCTGGAGTTCCTTCTCAAATTTATTTTTTAAATTCTACCACTTATTTTTGCCACGCCTTCTGAAATAGAATGCCATAATGAACATTTAATGAATTAGTGACTAAAATATTTATATATTCTCATATTAAGTCTTCTACTACGTTAAAATGAAGAACAATTTAAGGTAAATTTCTAACATTACTCTTTCTTGTAGGTTTATAAACACAGGGACATCATTGCGATGACTGGCATTTTCCTTCAGGGTAGGAAAATTTACAGCAATTGTAATGGCAAGAGAAACGTGTGAGATAATCTAAAATGAATCAATTAAAGAATTTATACCATAACCAAATAAAGAAAAATTAAACGAAGTAGTCAGTGATTACTACGAACGTTGTGGTTCCCTAATTGCTTCGTAACAGATGAGGAAAAGCATAGTCAGGTAAAGGGTCCTGATAAATTCGGTTCCAGATATTTTAATTTACGTACTATTACTACATAGTATTGCTGGCGCAGACTAAACATTTTAACCAATGATTTGGTGGGAAGAGGAAACCACAGTGATGGAAGCATTTTCACAACTTTACACTTCTCAATTTGTTGGAGACCAACAGGTTCAATGTGCCTGAACTATAGAACTCACATGTAACGGTATCACTTGTACTTATTGGAGATGAAGCCTATCCTCTAAAACTTTATCTTATAAGGCAATATCTAATGAGAGAACTAACGCCTAGAAGGGAAAATTTTAATCAACATTTATCTAGTGTTCGAAAAATAATACGTGGAATGTGCTTTCGGAATATTGCGTGCTAAGTGGCGATTCACGAATATAAATATGGACAAAAATGTGAAAAGAGCCAGCACATATTATATTTCATTTGAGAAAAGATTGCGACAAAGAATGATCTTCATTATCATGAAACGATTTTACAAATTTACAGAACTGATAATGTGCAAACTCATTAGAACTCAGATCGCAGGAATAATAGTTGCAGTGAATTTGATAGACAAAAATAAGGATAACTTCACTGATTATTTCAGTCAGTCGCAGATGTTAATATAACATTATAATTTGTACTTAATAGATTGTGTTTTTCATAACAGAAGTGTCAATATTCTTGTATGAGATTGTAAATAATTACTTTTGACCTAATAGTTTTAATGTACCGGTATTTCTTTGCTTTAACGATGGTTAATCGTAAAAACAGAAATATTTAAATCAAATAATTGTACCTTTATTTCGTAGTTGGAATATGTTTAATATTGTACGCAGTACTGAGTGTTTATCCCGACAATATTCTACGAAATATGATTAATAATAATAATAATAATAATAATAATAATAATAATAATAATAAAAATAATCATCATCATCATACGACGTATTATAAAAATATTATTCGCGTTCAGTAAAATGTCTTTCTACATATTCCTCGTCGTGGAGAAGTTTTAGAAGTTCTTCTCGCAGTTATTCCACAGGAATATTCGGGTTTTCACTTCTTAAATGATAACTTCTTTCTCATTTCTTGACAGTTCATACTTGCAATTGTGACCGGCGCCGCTAAAATCTAAAACAAGAGCGAGCGGCCAGCGGTGTGTAGCGTTGTCCTTGAACCAACTTCCCCTCCAAAATGCCGCTCCGCTCACACTATGGCCAGCTGCATTTGCTAACATGCGTTTGTGATTCATCCACGCCGCCACTCAAAGCGCCGCACCGCCAGCCGCTTGCACTGTGGCCGAAGCGGACGCGGAGAGGCTTTTTTAAGTACGATGTGGGAAGAAGTTATAGAAATAATAGCTAACGGCAAAGTTTAGTGACTGTCAATTGTCTGTGTTAGAGGAGCTGGCGCTAGGCGGCCATACGTATAAATTGGGTAGAGCGGACAGTGAACTTAGGTGTACGCGTAGACGCGGAGAAAATTCGTAGCGTCCATCTTTTGTAGTGTTTGGGAAATTTTGAGATTCTCGGAACGATTTGTAGGCTATTTGAAGATATTGGGAAGTTCGAGAATCGTCTATAAGTTTTTGCAACTCGTCTGTTATGACGTAGGATTGTTTTAGCCAATAGAAGTTTGTGACTAGATCACATGAGGTAGATTGAGAGGGGTTAATTAAGACAGAGAGGTTTTCGGCAGTTGATTGAGGAAGACATTCTAGTGTAATAGCTCGGGCGGAGAATTCTGGTGTAATAACTCTGGCGGAGATGTGTGAACGCGGGGAAGATAGATCCCGAAGAACGAGCAGGCCAGACACTTTCGTATTTTTGGACTTAGCAAATTTCAGTAACAGCGGTCGAAAAACTATTAGAATTGTGGAACTTAGAGAATTTTCAGTAACAGCAGTCGAAACACTATTAGAATTGTGGAACTTAGTGAATTTTCAGGAACAGCAGGCGAAACGCTATTAAGATTTTGGACTTAGATAATTCTAGCAACAGCCGCCGCTAGTGAAATACCGCCAATAAGTGTTTACAATTGTCAAGTCTTTTCACCGATAGTAGTAACAACATTTGGAAATATCACACGAGCCTGGATCCGCGTTCAACAAGCAGTAATCTACATACGAGAAATAAATTCCAAGTTGTGGTTCAATTATTGGAAAATTTAAAACGTGTTGTTCTTCGCATAATTACGTATTTAAGTCTCGTCTCCTGAACTCCACGTCCCGACCGACTTCAGCTTCCCTGAGATCTCAGCTGTACCGCAGGCAGGTCGAGGTGGCTGGCGCCCAATACCGACGTATCTACTGATCAACGACATCATTTTTCTACCTCCAACCACCTGTCCGGTGTCCCCGGAACTGACAGCTCAGCAACGTAGAAGCGGAAATCAACTGGAGCTTGAAGACGACCGCTACGGCTGCATACTTTCGGGCTACAGCAGCTCCACACATCGCCCAATTCCTGCAACAATTTACTCATTTTGTAATTGTGGGTTAGTCGCCTTTGGCTCTGAGCCCTTCAATTAATGTATTCCAGTTAATAGTAAACTCTTATTCGGATGACTACGAGGTACTATGTATGGTATAAAATACGTTACGCTCTTTGGATACTACTTTTTTAAATTTTACTTTTAAAAAATCAGAATGTAAATAACTGAATCTATATTTTACTTTAACCACAATTAAAACATAAAAGACATAAGACGGATAAAGTTATCAATATGCTTCATGTAATCTTTAAAAAAAATTGGACTTGATACACATTCCATTTACACTTAACGGCAAAAAGAATGGGCCGCCGACAATATATAAGTTCCAGAAACATAACATTGCGCATGCTCGTCTCGTCAAAGCCGTAGTTCTTCAGGTAACACATAATTAAACTACTTAAATTTGCTGTATTTTGTTTAAGAGTCTAAAATCTGTTATAAAAACGAATGGAGGATTGATTCTAGATACTTCAGGGTCTCTGAAGAGTGAAATATTAATAAAATTGATAAGTACAAAATCAACCGAAGCGAGTATGAACAGGAAAACCTAGTATTATGCCGAAACGATATTAACAGTCTCAGTAGCGTAATTCGTTACGGCATTGGTCTATTGAACGATGTAATAATAGTAGCTCAAGGTTGTAATCTCCCACAATCTCTTGTGTTTTAATTACAAATTTGCCATTATATACGTCTCGCAAAGCTATATTTATGTGGCGACATCTCTTAGAATATGCTCAAAGTCTATTAAATAATAAATCTCCCTCTCTCTTCCAAGCAATACTCCTATCTGTTAATAAAATGTTCTCTCTCGTCATTGCGCTTGAAGATGGCAGAGAGACAATAGAGAGCGTGGCATACGGTGACGTCGAGCAGTGAGGAGAGAACATTTGACGGTGGAGCATGCCGTGGACCGTCTAGCTTATACTACTCTTCCACAGGACTTCGATTGGAAAAATATAATTGTCCCCTTCTAGGTAATTGTCTCCAGTAGCAACGATGGCCCTGCCCTCGTATGGATGGCCACCGATACGATGAACGCTTCATGAGACGACTTAACAGGTCGGGTGGCGTGATCGTCGCGTTTGGGGGGTGAATGTCATACGATGGGGTTAGATTCTGAAGAAAATAGGTGTGGAGGAGAGGAGAGGTATGCTAAGAGACGAGACTGTTCTGTAATCTTTATTTGAAACAACGAGTCGAAAACAGAATAGAAGAAGCAATGTCAGAAGGGAGTGAAATAGGGAATGAGTATGACAACGATGCCCTTTATCACCTAACCTGTCTAACATATACTTGAAGAATTTAGCGAAGAATTGTTTTCAGGACATGGTAGGTGTAAGAGTAGGAGGAAGAATAATAAAGTGCAAAAGATATGCTGAAAATATGGCGTTGTTAGCAGAAGAGGAAACGATACAAAGGGAAATGCTACTGAAGCTAAATGAGAGCTGTGAGCAGTATGGGATGGAGATAAATAGAATCAAGACGAAGACCATGGCTTTCGAAAAAAAAAAATAAAGAAGATAAACGTGTAAATAATAAATAAGGCAGTAGAGAAACTGGACAGCCTTAAATACTTCGGGTGTACTACAAGCAGTAATATGAGCTGTAGCCAGAAAGTCAAAAGGAGGATAGTAATGGCGATGAAAATTTTAATATAAAAGAGAACATTTTCTGTGGACCTCTGGAAAAAGAAGTAAGGAAGAGATTGGTGAAGTGCTTTGTGCGGAGTGTGGCTTTGCATGGATCAGGAACATGGACATTACGACGAAGTGAAGAAAAGCTACTAGAATCATTTGAAATGTGGATACGGAGAAGACTGGAGCGTGTGAAATGGACAGACAGAATAAGAACTGAAGCTGCGTTGGAAAGGATGGGTGAAGAAAGAAAAATGCTGAAACTGATCAGAAAGAAGAAAAGTAATTGGTTGGGTCACTGGCTGAGAAGATATTGTCTTCTGAAGGATGCACTGGAAGGAATGGTGAAATGGAGAAGTGTTCGGGAAGAGGAAGATGTCAGATGATAAACGACATTAAGATATATTGACCATATACGGAGTCTAACAGGAAGGCAAAAAATAGGAAATATTGGAGAAAGCTGGGTTTGCAGTGAAAGACCTGTGCTTGGGCAGAACACTATGTATGTATGCACGCATGTATGTACGCGTGTATGTATGTATGTATGTATATGTACGTATGTATATGTGTATTATAAGGACCTAAAACGCCTAAATAAATCATAAACCCCTATAAATGCCTAAAACCTAGGTTCCTGCCTTAAAAGCGCATTTTTTGTATTTTGGGTACATTTAAAATAAAAATACGGGTGGATAATTCCATGCAAAACAGTATGACGAAAAACATTCGTATCTCAAATTTGTTAAAAATTGTACATTCAACTCTTTATGTCGTATGTATTAATCATGTACAAAATTATGTTTGCGACAGCTATCGTTTAAATGTAATGGGCAGTTAAAATATTTTTATTTGAGCACATAGCTCTATTTTAAATTTATTTTCTGACCATAAGCATAGTTACAAATTTTTTTTAAAGATATCGTTAGATAGCTTACAAAATAGATTATTAAGATACTATAATTCAGTGCAGCTCTGAAAATTGTGTTTCAAGAAATTCAAAAATATGTTTTAAAAAACGCCATTACATAAAATCGAATACTTCAATTCGCACGAAAAAAAAATGACAATTTACTGAGCATTTTCATTAGGCTGTCAAATTTTCATAATGGGATGTTCAAAAATAAGGAAGTTATAAATTAAAACAACTCGCCGTGTAAAGGGCGATCTATGCCGCTGCCCCATGCGCCATCACTGCTGCTGGTCACTGCGAGAAACGTTCCCGCGTTGACGACCGGTGCGCGTCACACGTCTGATTTCAACTAGTTTCGGTACTTCTGATGAAGCAGAATAGGGTTTTATTGCTAACTTTCCATTAACTGGAACCACACAGTGAACACTTCTTGTTCCGGGAACAATCCTGAGTCCGGCAAATCTTTGAGGATTTAGATTTTGTAACTACTTCTTCATGTTTTTCAATGGATGTGGATGACACAATAATTCCCTGTATATTGCATTTTGACCAATCATACAGTCCTTTAGGAGGTGAAATTAGAGTTCCTGGCTTTTGCAGCTATTCGCTTGATTGTACCCCTTACACTGTCACTGGGCCCTTTACCGTGACTAGTTCCAAAGAAATGCCACTCCGCAGGTATTTGAAAATCGTGTTCATGATTGAGTAGATTAACGGATTTTTTTCGTTCTTGTGTTCCCTAGCTGCTCCATCACTGAAATCATATATTTTAGATATTTCGGTATGTGTTTGTTTCATATGTTCTATCATTTTCCTTTAAAAAGACATGAACTGTTGCACTATCGTGAACTAGAAATTCCGAAATTACTTAAAAACAAAGGTTCTCTAAATTACCACCAACTGAATTTCTGTAATATACTGTGAATGGGCGTATTGTTGCTTGAGAAGTACTCCAGTGATGACCTTGTGCAGCATCCTGAATAATGAAACTGTAATTCTCTGAAAAATCACCAATGATAATGAACTCACCGGGCTTTATTTCATTTTACAGCTACTTTAAATAATTTGCTTGGTACTTTGCGATGAAGTTGCGTACAGTATCTTGAATTTTTTAAGCCAACCAATGAAGTTATTAATGATATTTACACAGTCACTTTTCACTGAAATCATATTGGCCCTGTCAGTTGGGGTCCATTCCTTGTACTAAATTTCTCTGTAGCAATGACGTCAATATTTCTTATAGATTTCGCATAGGTACATTTATAGTTCCTTACGTTCAGGAGCATATGCTTCTTCACTCGTTGAATTTCCCGCCTCTGTCTGTAAACATTCTTTTTCGTTTGTTGATTTGTCGACCTTACTTTCAGTCCCAGCAACTTCACTCATTATTTCAATTTTTGAAATCTGATGGAAAAAGCGTTCTCAAATAGCAGCACATACCACTAAATGCGGGACCTTTTTACACATGCTTCTTGTCACTTTTCTTTTACAGACTTGTGACGAATGTTTTTAAACTGCGAAAGTGTTGCAACACTACAGATGACTCCAACTTTTCGTCTTTAATTTAGGCATATTGAATACTTACAACTTACAATGACAGGACAGATCAAAATCGCCGTCTAAACTGAAGGGACAAAGTTACAATGACAGAACAGAACAGAATCACCCTCTAAACTGAAGGGAAAAAGTTCCGCTGAGATTATTAAAAAAAAAAATCTCTCACATGAAATCTGTTAGCGTACAATTGGGCGGATGTCGCAACATCTAGCATCTGTCATATCGATCGCTAAGAGCGCATGTGGATATCTGGTATGAGCGCGTGACGTAATAAACTGCACGCGACTTTGATCCTTAATGACAAAATATGCAATTCTGGTTTATTTAATATTTCTCAAAGTATTAGAGATCCCATCATAAAATTTTGTAATGGGTTAAGAAATTGTTTATCTCACAGTAAAAAATAGAGCATGGAAAAAAATATTCGATTTTAAAATATTAACATTTCTTTATTTTGCAGTAAGTTTTAATACATGCTCGAAGTAAAAATCCATAATAACTCAGAAGTAAGTTTAAATATATAGAGTCACCATTGTATTGCCACGATTTTTACGTTGATATAATGAAGCATGTCATTTTAATTATATTTTTAACAATAGTCTACATATCAACTCCCCGAATATTTCACCCTTCATTACTCTTCAAGCATTGGTGAGATGAAGTTCATATTAGGCAATTTAACTATTTATTATTATGACATTCATTTACTAGAATATTGAAAAAATCCAGAACTTCACGTTACAAATTTTAAAATTTTGTTTGGAATGACCGGTACTAAAGTTGGAAAATGCTCCAAAACAATAAAACTGCTATTTAAAACGTAAAAAAAATCTGTTACAGACAGACACTGGTTTGGTAACTTTGTTTCATATTGATCTTATAAGGGGAGGGAAGAAAATTTTACCTAATATCGTGGAACCGAGGTTCATTTTGAAAAGGCCATCTTAGCATAAAAGGGGTGGTATGTTGTTCAGATTAGGCGAGAGCTTACAAATTAGCTTTTGCATCAGTGCACCCTGTTATGAGAAATGAAACTGACCAATAAGGACTCTCTTTTACTCGTAGAATTTGAGTCTTCAGTTCAGTAGCACTCATTGTCGGAACCAGTTCTTTGCATATACAGTAAATTCCACCTAAAATGGAATATTTATTAAAATTAAAATTGATTATTAATTTTTGATTTTATATCAAGTTCTAAACGTCCAAAATAGGGTTTCATAAACTCCTATATCTCTCTTTTTAGCACCCGGCAATCCGTTCCCTAATTATAAATTATTGAAAATTCCATAGTGTAAATATCCTATTAAACGCAATATGTTAGCGTAAAATAATTAGAAAGTATTTTAGCCTAGCATGACAATAACATGAATACATCCAAAATGTGTAATACTAGAACGAGTGCAGAGTAGGGACAGCTTTGTGTTTAATTACTTTCTTCTCTATATTATGATTAACCCGACCTAATTTCGAACTACATACAATCCTTCATTTTCAATGCTAATGCGTGTTGGTGTTCGTGAAACCAAGTTGATCCCTTTACTTAGCATATTCCAGGAATTAGAAGAGAATTTACCGTCCGTGTTACATTATTATAACAATTAGTGTACGGCTGGACCTATGCTCTAATCCAGCACTCGCTGCGTGGCCAACTAGCCAGATCAAGAGGAAGAAGAGGGCTTACAAGCCATGTTGACTTCTATCCTAGTCGATATTGAACTAATGGCTAATTGAGGTAAATTATGGCTAACTAAGTAGCAGAATTGCTACAGCCCACTTTCTATAATACTGACGCCGTGCAACATTACCGTGTGATAGGTTTTCTTGAGTTGTCTATATTAGAAATTGTATATTAATTGGGTACCTACAATGGCAGCACTTACAAAGCCAATATAGAGAAGAGGAATTTGGGGAAGAATGTAGACATAAAAGTTGTTATCAAATGTGTGAAGATGTAGTAGGGAATGACATATCTTGCGAAATTAGTAAGCATACATATGCAATAATGCTTAAATAGTAAGCAGCATATTCATGTAATATATTTAATTATTTATTTATTTACTTACTTATTTACTTATTTATTTATTTATTTATTTATTTATTTCTACTGACAGTTAAGGACACAAAGCCTTCTCTTCCACTCAACCAGTATAAGAATAATAGAAAATATAAAAATGACAGAGATACAGGAACAATGTACAATTAGTAATAATAATAATAATAATAATAATAATAATAATAATAATAATAACATGAAAACAAGTTTAATTACATGTAATTTTATGAATCAAACAATTACAGTAATGTGAATCGAAGTAATTGTTAAAATAATAAAGAAACTTTTTGTGTTAAAATTAAAAATCACATATGGAAAAAAATATATTTTAGGAAAATTCATAGTTCAAGCAGTCTAGCTGAAAACCGGGTTTCGAAAGTAGTAAATGTCTGACAGCCCCTTAAGTTATGACGTAGGGAGTTCCACTGACGAGAAATTGAAACGGTGAGTGAATTGTTATATTCAATGTGATCTGAGATAGGTATTTAGGTTATGGTTGGAGCGTAAATACACGCTTATGGAAAATTTTTTTTCTAAAATATTAACACACTAAGAAGAAACTAACTCTTAAACAAAATGTTATAATAGCCTATAACCTTATCCTTATCCCTATAACGAATAGTGCGGCGGCTTACTTTTACGCAAATACTCGTAGGTACTGCTAATCCTCAAAATTCCATACTTTCTTTCCCGCAAAACGACGGATTGCAAATGCGCAAAATATTTCAAGCCCTTAAATTAACAGATCCTTAAATAAAAGTAATACATGTACAACAACTTAACTTTACAGCACACTATCCAGTGATTATCCAGGTTTGCCATTTGTCTACAATACGATGGGCTGAAACCGAAGTGAAATTATTTTAACATACTCCAGTAATGATAATTCATCACTTTGAGATTTCCTCCATAGTTCAGTTGCAACATGATGATTATCTTGGTCACGTCAGTTTGTGATTCTCTTATAATGCACAGTCTTGAAAGAAACATACGTTTCATTCTGGAGTTGCTTAATACTTCCGTAAATTCATGGATAGAGGGATGAGGTTTGTAAAATTGTCGTTTCAAATGAGGATGGAACGATTCCACCCCATTTATTGTTCTGATTTAATCTGTTGGCACACTGGCCTACAATTTAGGAGAATTTAGCATTTTCACTTACATAGTTTTCAAGTACATGGTCTAGAAATATCGTTAACCGATTGTGATTAGCAGCAATGCTATGCAACTCAACAAACGTATCTCCTACTGTGCAAGGAGGTACATATTTTAAACCAAACATATATTTCAGGAACATTCCTACTTCGGAATTAGGATTGGTATATTCAGAGCGAAGTTCCAGGTCGAGTATCTTCCTATAGCACGTCTGGCCTAAATGAAAACTGCAGCCTTTAATGGTTATGTTAGGAAACACTTTTCTGACTGCATTATGAGCAGCAACTTCAAAATCTAAATTTTTGGTTTCAGGATTAAAATCATCACTACACAAATCACGAATACGTTTCCACATGCATTCGTAAGCTGATACAGTTTTCGATAAAAGTAAACAAAAAGCAACATAGACGTACCTCAATGTAGTATATGTATGTGTAGTATAAACCTGATGAAAGAGTTTTGGTGAAACGTAAAATGTTCCATCCGCTAATATATTACGCGCATTACTACACAAAAACTGCAAATTTCATTCACAAGTAAAAATTACTGTCTTATTTTCGATGTCTGCAAAACAAATCCTTCACGTCGATTGCGAGGGTGAGTGGGCATGTGTTTCCTCCGGGCTCTGTACATTGCTAATCGAAGTTTGACTGTCTCCATTCTCTGAATATTAAAATTATCTAACCTCGATAATTCTGTTAGTATTATTTTACTGGATTTGTAAAGTAATTTCTTCACACGCTTTTCTTTTACAATTTGCTCCAAAATATGTGATTCAATAGCCGTAGCGCTTTTATTTTCATGATCATGCAAGTCTCTTATATATATTATTTCACTAACTTTTGCATTAGTCTGTAAAATTGCAGTACATTTCTATTCCGTGCATATCCACGAAATATTTTCCGTACTCATTTTACGCTGTTTTCTGTATTTGAAATTGTCCTTAACAATGCATTCCACGCCACGATTTGTGACCGTTCTTATGACATTTCACTTTAAATTCACTTCCTATCACAGCCAGCACTTCCTATCAACAGCAACACTTCATTTCAACTGTGGTTATGGAGACATTGAACCGATCAGATACAGTAAACATCGAGCCCCCTCCCTGTCCAGCGCCATCTACACCGAATATCGAACACACATTCATCAGTGTCATCTTCACCAGTACAGAATGGGTTAGAATAAATTTGGTATTACGTTATCAGATGAATTGTGCGGATTTGTAAATTTTGTTTTTGCGGTATCAAAACAAAATTTTGACTATAATTTTCGGTTATTTTGCGCATTAGCTATCCAGCCGAATAATGCGGCATTATACAAAGTGAGTCATAAATCATAAGATGAACATTCTCATGCGTATGTTGCACAACAAATTAAAATAAAAATATTTGATGTTATTGTGACATCATCGTGATGGTAGCCTTTTGCATAGACCAGTACGAGTCATTTAGGTCGTAGGAACCTTGTGCGACATATCACAATATGGCCGCCATTTTGACGTCGGCTTACAAGAGAGGTCACATTTTATAAAGTTTCTTAATAGCCACTTTAAGCTCTGTTAGGGAAAGATTAAAATTCAATTCTCTCGCTTAATAAGAAGATTTGTAATTTAACACAAAACACTCATGAAAATTTCAATTGATTTACTCATTTGACACACTTTAAAATTAGGATAGTTAATGTGAAGATTGGCCTTACTTTTTTGACACAAGTTTCTCAATGTCCACTTTGATCTCTGTGAAGGAAAGTCTCAGGCTTGATTCTAGTGCAGCACTTTCATTGCGATTCTGACAAGTACCAAATTATCGGTACGAGAATTTTTACTAGAGCAGCATTTTTGGCCATACCTGTTAATGTACAGAGATTTTTGTCTATACAAAATGAGAAGGGAAATTGCTCCGGCTCGTGTTAAACTGACCGCCGCGTTCAACTGATGCATTCAGTTCAGGTAAAATTTTATCTTGCTCTCAACTGATAAACTCCCGTTTTGATACTATCTTCCAGAAAATCTAATAAGATCACATATTTGATCTGGAAGTTTGAATTAGCCTGATAATCACAAAACTCCATTTGAAAGTCAAAGGGCACCAGGCTGACATAAGTTTCTAATGGGTTTGTTGAAGAGTCCAAGTTTTTGGCTTTAGGTCGTCAGAGTCTTGAAATCTGTTCTAGACATCGCTTACGAAGTCCTGAAACTCGCTGAAATTTATGTTATTTTCTCCTTTCAACTGTTGGCAGGATGGAAAGTGTGCTGAATTATTTGCTTTTAAGTTACTTTACTTTGCATTAAGAAGTCCGCCGAGTTAGCTCTGTTGTAGCGTGTCCGCCTCCAGACTAGCCGGCCCGGGTTCGATTCCCGGCGAATTCGGATATTTTCATGTAAAATTTCTACCTCGAGATTAGGAGAGATGGCGGTGCACAACTTCTAATTACTAAAATGTGCACCAATATGCCTGGGTTAAATCCCAAAACTCTCCGCCGTGCATATGTCACTGTTGATAGTGATTCGTCAGTCGGATGAAGACGTTAAACCTGGCGGCCCCCTTGGTGGTATTGTACAGGAGTAGGCTACGTGCTGACACCGGATTTCCCCTTCTCACTTCTTCACCGTCATCATCATCCTCATCCATTCTCTACACTACACTTACACGAACACTTAACATACACTCACCCTAGTACACGACATACGTAGCTCTTCACAGATACACATTAGTCCTGCCATCTATCCGCAGTATGTGGAACCCAAATCACGCAAGTGGAGTGGGTAAGCATTACACACACAGATAACATTAAGATTAGGATTACGTCAATAATAACAATAATAATAATAATAATAGTAATAACAGTATTAATAATAATAATAATAATAATAATAATACTTTCTTGCCAGAACAGAGGTACATATTGCTGTTTTATTTAAAAACATTCTAGCACCCCCAGAAAGAATGTTACATACTCATGCTCAGGAGGCACTCCACATAATGTTAAGTCATTTTATTAAAAACAAAGTAAAAAGTAAAACAGAAAAAAAAAGAAAACACACAGATATATTAATTCCACGTTTATTTTTCTTTCTAAACTGCAATTTTTAATTGATTTTTTTAAAAATAAGGAGCATTAGCAAATTGTATGTTTGGGAATTTAGCTATTATCTTGTTATAAAGCCTTGGACTGAAGTTGCTACTGTGATTATATGCTACAGTTGTGGTAAATTTAGGTTCTGTCAAGCATGTTTGTTGTCTCATCTTTTGGTTTTATATTTACATAAATATAAATTAAATATATTTCGGTTTTTATGTACGAAATTCAATAAGACATTGTTATAAATTTGCTGGAAGTCAAATACTTTAAATTCAGAACACAACAGTTCTGAAGGATAATCTAGAGGTTTATTAAGACATATTTTTATTATTATTTTCTGTAGCAGAGTTATTGGCATGAGGGAATTATTATAAGCACTACCTCATCCTATAAGATCATATTGTAATACAATATAGCTTATACTAATGCCAGGCAAATCAGTCGTAAAGTATGGACAGTCAAATAATTTCGTAAGATAACAAAATGGTGAATAATTTTTCTTTATATTATATTGCACAGAAAAAGGATATGTTTATCCCAACATAAATGTAGGTCAATTATGATTCCGAGATACTTAACTTGAGAAGATTCATTTAGAATAGGACAGTTACAACTATTAGAAGAACAATTGGATATATGAATTTTTTAATATAAAATCAATTCAAGAGATTTCATACTAACAGATCTTAACCAAAATGATACAACCGTAGTTTTAGAATGATTAAGACAAGTAGGTTGGAATCAAACCAATTTTTAATCAATGTGATGGCATTATTTGCATTAAACTAAGGATCATCCCAAGTTTTACCTGCAAAACAGCCTGTCATCCGCATACTAAAATATCTGAACAATTAATTTTTTAAAATTATTTGCCTGAATTAATTAACTGTCTCAATATCAAAGTAACATTAAGATTACTACGGAGTTCTTCATTAAATTATAATTAGTACTAATAGTTCAATAATTTATGTTTTTAGCGATGAAAGAAATTTTGTTTTCCATCTTCCAATTTCAGATGTAATCTATTTAGATTGGATATTAAATTAGTCAATAAGGCAAGTGTATATGTGAATTCGTTGTGTTTCAGTTTATCTTTATATTCATACTTAATATTATCATTTTTTCACAAAGATAAGAATTTAATTCCTTAAACCAAAATAATTATTTCAGACAATTTCCGGAACTAAACCAGTACACTTCACAATACAATGAAATGTAGCCATATTCCAAAAGTTTTCAAGAATGCAACGAATGCTCTGTATCATTGAGATTTTTTTGCTTTCTCTTATTATATTTACAATATTTACAACTCTTTTCATTGTGTTACTGAGTTTTACACTTTTTCCACAAAGTGTCTTTGAGGATTAACACAACGAAAAATCAAACATTGTATTTCTTTTTCTCTATAATCCTGCCAGCCCAGTATTATGACCAACAATAGCTTTCGCTGCTAGATTGCCAGCATTTATATTGAGAAATTGCATTATCCAATGCCATAAATGTGTCAGTTCCTTTGATAGTAAGGGATATTTCATCAAGTTCAAATTCAGAGTCTATTGTTACAAAAAAGATAAAAAGCTGACCGATACCCCCTATATCCAAGCTTTCATCTAGCGCTAGAGAGTAGAATCCACATCTGTGCATAATGCCTTGCAGAGTAGCTGAAACGTCAATTCACATTTCATTAACTCTTCTACTTATTGTCTGATTGGTCAAGGACACTGTTTTCATACATTTTGGCTAACTTATTGTCCCCAAAGTTAGACATTTTTATAGAATATCGTTTCTCACCATTGCTGATAGTCTTCTTACTTCTAGTAGCTCCAAACATGGTAAACCTGCGGTGTTTGTCGACTGAAGAAAAATATTCTTGTGCTTAGCCAAGTCAGCACAATAAGGCTCAAGCTGTAGTGCAAGCCTTCGGATCCTCCTCACAAAGGAATATATATATATATATATATATATATATATATATATATATATGTATATATATATATATATATATATATATATATATATATAATCTTCTGTGTTTACTCAGCTTCTGCCTCAAGTCATTAAACACATGTTTCTTCGCGCCTTCTTCGTATTTGTCACATTTTGTTTTATAAATGCCACTATAGTGTCTGCTTACATTATACTCCTTTGTAACACTTATGATTTGGGAACATATAACACATTGTGGTTTATCGTTCTAATCAATAACAAAAAACTCTCTTGCCACTTGGACTGAAATGAAATTGTCGTTTTTCTTCTACAACGAGATGTATTTTATGTTCGCCAATTTGAACTGTAGGAAATGTTAGAAATAGAGTAACATTTTTAGCTAATACCTCCATCTGTGAGGGTCCTATTAATCAATTTTGTTTAAATATTACCGACCCTTATTTCAATTTGTATAATCAAATTTTGTATAAGGTAAGAAGTATTCAAAGAGAAATGGTATTTACAATACATCTTAAAATTGAATAAAGTGCCACGTAAAATTTCGTACTCAAATCTAACTTACAATTTATCTTGTTGCTTTATACGTTATGATTATAAAGTACAAGGTGAGTTAAAAGTCGCTTTTCCAAAAAGACTTCCTTATATTTAATTACGTTCAATTTACATTTAACTACACATTCCTTGACAGACTTTGTTCAAAATAGAGGCCCTGTTTCTCGATACACAATTCACAACATTAAAGACATTGATTTACAGATGACAGAACATAACTCACGACTTTCATTGATTATGATTATAATATACAAGGTGGGTTAAATGTCGCTTTCGGCAAAGACTTCCTCACATTTAATTACATTCAATTTACATTTAACTACGCATTCCTTTACAGATTTTTGTTCAAAATGGTGACCCTGTTTCTCAATTTACAATTCACAACATTAAAGACATTGATTTACAGATGGCAGAACAAAACTCACTACTTCCATCGATTGTCACGAATGACTGTTCGATTACGTGTCACAACTAATGCAGATCCTGCGGTTTCTGAGCAAAATCATCATTTTGAGGATAACTCACGGCGAAAAATGTAATGGTGGAAGGTCGCATGATCTGGGTGTTGTGACACAACGGCCAATCCATTGCTGGTTCAAGAAGTCTCTCACTCCTACACCGAAACGAGGTGCTGTTCCGTCCTGTTATCATATTAAGTGCATATCGGCAAAACGAGTGCTATTTTCAAGGCATGACATAGAAAAAACGGTTGACGCACGAACATGACTGTCAACTCACCTCTCATTACACCATCTATTCGTTTATTCAAGTTATGACATCTGTATGTGTGTACAAGTATGAAACTTAAAAACGAATATTGAGAAAAGCGACATTTGACTCACCTTGTGTTTTTAAATATATGTGTAAAAGTATCGAGGGCTAGCAAAGTCAGTACGAGGGCCGCGGGTTGGACCACGCTAATTATACACAATTCAAAAGTAGCTCAAAAACATTTCAGGACTTAAAGGTATAAACAGCATTTTATTTTCGAAATTGATATAAATCACATAACCCTGTCCGTTATGCAGAAATAATGAAGAGAAATACACTTAAAAGAGTCACAACAAGAAACTTAGAAAGTTGGTGCAGTCCAACATTCCTCGATACTAATAAATAATAAATAAATATTATTTAATAACAAGATATATTGCAAGATTTCGGTATAGAAGAATGACATATTAACCCACTTTATCAAGTATTGTCAGAATAGGGGACTATGCCGTCTTTTAGGACTTACCTCCATATTACGCTCCCGTTGTATACTAAACATACTAAAGAGTATTAGAAAAGGACAAGTGATAGAATAATCTCCACAAATTTTTCAATGACCTCGATAGTACTTGTATACTTCAAATTCAATAGATATAATGCAATAGAAAAGATTGAATATATATTTCATTAATATTTACAGTATGTGTCTATGAAGCCTAACTATTTTGGGCATTTCAAACATTATCGTTGATCAGTGGGTTCAACTTTCTTATCCTTCTCTGAATAAGAATTCATAAAATTTTATAATTAGATGGGACTGAATCCAAATATAGATACGAAAATACTCTAAAAGTAGCATTTTCCTTGAACTTAATTCCATAATTTTATTTTGTTTCAAAATTTTCAACTCTTTTGTGATATTACATCGGAATCCTAAATTCTTTTTGTTTCTGTTGTCGTGAAAGCGGTATTAAAATTAAAATGAGATTATAAGGCATTACATCAAAGTGTTATAAGTACACAATAAGAATAGAGTTCGTGAAAAGGCATGCAATTCAAAAAGAATTGAAATAATATTACAATTTTACTCACATTTTTAGAATGTCTAACAAGTGAAGTGTCACACCCTGCATGCCGAAACTTGCCTCGAAACTTTGGCCACATAACCGATGTGCTACGAGAAGACCACATGTAAAACATTAGCTGCCTGTTTTCACTGCAAGGCCTAGAAATAAACGCCGGAAATATGTATACAAGCAATAGGAAAGTGGATACTAGTCGCTACAGGTTGAAATGGACAGCCCTTCCTGCGTGCAAGCCAGTGGAGTGGTGGCAACCAGCAGCGAACAGAAGCACGTGTGACAAGGTCAGTAATACAAATGGACGGCTACAGGGTTAATGTTAAATGTATCCAGTATGATGTTGAGGGTTGTGTAAGAGAGGAGAACTGTTGCAATAAGTTCCATGGAGCAAGACGTAAATTCGATTAATGTACTTGAGTTCGCCACGAGTTATTTCCGTAAGAATATTGTTTCGTCTTCGTAAAACAAACGGGAAAGGAAAGGAAATGGCCCAGTTCATTATTGAACTGATTGGACATGTAGTTGTACAGGAGTGGACCGATATGAGGAGACAACTCTCGATGTATATGAAGGAAGCGATAATGATTCAAGTGATAGTAATACCGATCGCAAGACCCTTGCTCCTGCCACAGGTAATGTTGCAGGCCCGAGTTCGATATTCGAGTCAGACAGTGAATCCCCAGAAGCCAATGATATGAACAGTCAGTTCCTCTGCAAATCGTCCAGTTCAAGCTATGTCGCAACCTCTATAAATAGTAAATGTAGGTGTCAGCATGGACTACAAGCGGAAAGCTGTGAAATTCTGGCTGAATAAATTTGGTAAAAAGCGTCATTCAATATCATGCGTTCGCAGGATCTTCCGTCGCGTTACATCAGAGTGTCAACTATATTTATGGAAGAAACAGGTGAAAAATGTAACGACACATCCCATAGAACATAAAAATCTTATGTATAAGAAACTATTTGCTCGTTTTGAACATTCTAGAAGACCATCGAATTTCTCCAGATTCCTCTTGGTACTATGGGAAAAACCCAATCGCTTGATAAGTTCTTCTTCCGACAGTGGAAAGCCCTTTACCGCAGCTTATGAGAAAAAATAGCGACGCGTGAAGATATTCACGCCGAAGATTTTCATAGGGACACAATACATAAATTGCAATCCTTTATCAATTTTCAACTTTCTTCTCCACGATTCCGGGATATGATAAGGTATTCTTGGTTTGCAAGCAGATACTCCACAGAACGACCTCCTGAATTCGTTGTACGCGTCAAATATTGTCTTGAAACGATGAAAAATAATGTGAAGATCAGTGTCACAATGAAGTGATTTTTCATTGTGCATGGTGCCGAAAAGAATTATGTTTTCAACATTCAATCAATACGAGTCACTTCTGTATCTTGTTTATGCTTCGGGATTCCAGAGAGTTTACTCCATTTCACACGTGCACTCCACTCCGCTCGCCAATGAGACAGGGATGTCCAGCTGCGTTGCGTTATCGTCTGACCACAGAAGGATTCCAGCTTCGATTTCGGGGCCTTGCAGTGAAAACAGGCAGCTACTGTAATGTTTTGCACGTGGTCTTCTCGTAGCACATCGGTTATGTCATTAAAGTTTCGAGGCAAGTTTCGGCATGTAGGGTGTGACACTTCCCTTATAAGCCTCTTTCATTTGTAACTATCGTAATAATTCTGAGGCAGATGGAACCATCAATAGTCTAATAACAAATTCTGAAGTGACATTCCTGATTATATTTCCTGCATTTCAGATATATCCTGATGGAACTTTTCCGCATACACGCCACACATAGCTTCTAATTTAGGAGAAAAAAGTCCAAGTGAGAGTGTAAAAATTTAATTTTCAAATATATATTGCAGGCCTGGACAAGCAAGTCGATCGCGAACGACTGGTACATCGCGGGCTGTTTTTTATCAATCAATATTGTGTTCTTGTAATATGATTTTTTAAATTCACGTTGATATTTCATTAAAAATGCATAGCTGAGGTTGACACTACAGTACAGTCGACTAACCATACATGATCGATTATTATCGATATGTATATTCGATATTGTTAGAATTTAGATGGTACGCACGCGCAACATGAAGCATGAACAAACAAAGATATTCCGCCTGTGTTTATGATTAACGAATGCGAATTCAGAGGTTTTTTACTTTAGTTGTGTTGTGATACATACGTTCACAATGAGAACACCAAAGAAAAGTAAAACATATATTACTTCCATGACGACTGGGAAGTGAATATTTCTTTACCATCGTTAGAGGTAATTATTGCTGTTTATTTTCCCTACGCCATTATCTCTTGGCCTAGTTGCCTCATGAGTGGTGCCTTGATGGTATCACTTGTGAGGTTCAGACCTGTCTTCGGACAGTTGACTAAACAACAACAACAATAATTTTTCAAGCCTTTTTGTCGTTATCAAAGAAAGGGAATATAGAGCCACATGTCGAGCGAGTTGGCTCATGCGTATCGCATGCGACTCGCATTCGGGAGGTCCGTGGTTCGATTACCGGAGCAACTGTAGATTTTCCGTGGTTTTCCACAGTTACTTAGGCAAATGCCGGGCTGGAATTTTCATTGTCACGGTCCATTTTCTCTTCCACTCCCGTGTAGAAAAAAGAATTTAGATGTCATGAAGGGGAAGGCATGGAGGGCGTTACACTTTGTGATGAGGGTACTAAGAAAAGGCTCAGATAAATTCAAAGAGATTGCATATAAATCACTAGTTCGTCCAGTAATGGAATATGGTGCTGCATGTTGGGATCCTTACAGATTAGAACATATTAAGACACTGAAAAAGATTAAAAAAAACGGGCTCTCAAGTGTAATAATTCACCATTAAAATGGGACACACTCACGAACCGGAGAACGCGAATTCGATTATGCGCTATGTTCAAAACATACAGAGGTGAGCCTGCCTGGAGAGATATAAAAATAGGTTGCAGTCGCCAAATTACTCTTCAAGGAACGACCACTCATATAAATTGAGGGAAAGAAGGCAGAGGACGGACACTGGAAAGTTTTCTTTTCTCAATCGTACTATCAGGGACTGGAATGCTTTACCTGCAGACTTACTAAAGGCTTTACCAATAACCAAAAATGTATTTAAAAATAGGCTTAAGGACTCTGCTAATAGACGGTAGTATATTATATACACTATTTAAAGGGTGTAATTGATATCTTGTTATTTGAAGTATTCTATCAGTGAGGAGGTGTGTTGTGTCAGTGAAGTGTGTAGTGTCAGTGAAGTCTATTGTGTAAGTGAAGTGTGTTGGTGTCAGTGAAGTGGCTGTGCAAAGTATTTGAACAGTGAAATGGTTAGAAGTGTTAGTGAAATTAGGTAGAATCAGTGCAGTGAGTGAGTTGACAGCGAAATAAGTGTAGTGTCGATAGGTACTTGTGCAGGTATGAACCTGTCACACTCGTGAGTCTTAGTTCGAACTTATGGTAAAGATACAAATTGGATTTACTTTAAATGTTATTGCAAATGACCATGCTTCATTTAATTTAGGATGTTCCTTGTTATTATTATTATTTTATTATTATTACTATTATTATTACTATTATTATTATTATTATTATTAATTGTCATTATTGAGTGTAATTAGGTACCACTGCCACCGGGAATATACCTATTCGCAGTGTGAATACATACATACATACATACATACATACATACATACATACATACATACATACATACATACATACATACATACATACATACATACATACATACATACATACATACATACATACATATCATTCATCTTTCTCATCTTATTTAATAGACACATTGAGGTCAAGACGCTTCTCCTCATCTGCATACTGGACGGGAGGTCCTTTCCGCAACCGTTCCTGGGTTCCCAGCCTTCCGCAATATCTCTGCCAGGATTAATTCCTTAAGACCACTTCCAAGAGTGGTTCGACACTTTGGAAAGGCTGTTGGAAAAGATCCTGTGCTCTTTGGTCACCTTGGCGGTATGAACTTAGAGCGGGGAAGGGTAGGAGGCCTCCATTGGGCGAGCGGGTGAGGGGTCACATGCGCCCGGTGGGCTGATACACCCTCATCCTCATTCATCCCATACAATTCGGGGTGCAAATAGGCCTCAGTATGGCCGACGTGCAAAGGGTCGTCCTAACCCGAACGTAGCCATCGTGACCTAACATAACCTAACCTAACCTAAAGCCACATTATAATGCTTTCCATCGTAACAAATATGATCGAGGTTTGAAAGAACTGAAACTGACAGCACAAAATTGCTGGTCAAAGGTTACAACACGGCTAGCAATGTTACGATGGTCTCATTTATAGCAAGTAACTTAATCGCCAGGAGATTTAAGCGGCTCAGTGAAGGGAACTTTATGAAAGAAGTTTTTTCCTGGAAATTACAGACAACCTCTTCGATAGGTTTAAAGACAAGAACGAAATAAAAGCTGTCATTCAAGATCTTGAGCATTCTAGAAGAACAGTAGCTCGTCAAGTAGAAGATATAATGTATTGGTAATCTGCAGGAACAACTCCAGAAGGATGTCATTGAGTTTGAAGCATTTTCTCTCCAGTTGGACGACTCTGTTGATGTTAGCAATACAGACTAGATTTTGATCTTTATCTTCGTGGTTTTCCAGGACTTTGCCAGCAAGGAGGAGTTTCTTGTTATGGTTTCTTTAAAAGCAAGTGCACTATCCTGGATATATTTAATGCTGTCTACTGTCTTTTAAAGAGGAATAAAGTCTCACTGTTAAAGCTTGTGTAAATCACCAGTGACGGTGCAAAAGGTATGATTGTTTGTAGTACTAGATGTATTGCCCTTTCCAGACAATATGATGATTTTCCTGATTTCATTGTTTAACTCTGCATAATACGTCAATAAGTGTTAGGCAATAAGAAGTTAAATTCAGGTAACATATTGAACATAATCTTGAAAATAGTCAATTCTATCCGTAGAAAATCTCATCAGAGGCGTCTCTCCAATTTAACTTTTGATGAGGTAACATCACAATTAGTTTTGTACACTAAGTAGAAGTAAATTTTGCATAGATTTCGCATTTTACTCAGTGAATTAAATGATTACTCTCTTTTTCCTAATATTCAGGACAATTTTTGGAATTATCAAAAACGTTATTTGAAAAATACAAGTAGGCCCAACGCATACATAACTTAAATTCATACTGTTTTCATTGAGCTTGAAGCAAGGTTCATTGAATTCCAAAATATTCAAAATATTGTTCAGTAAATGGCCTGTCCATTTAAATCAGACTCGGATGTTAAGAAAACTGTAGCCTTTTTCAGTAAAATTTTTAGAATTAGCAAGCTATGTCTGGAAAATGAAATTATAAATCTGCAAAATGACATTCCTTTGAAAGCTCATGTTGGTGATTCATCATTATGAAAATTAGTGGCCAGAGAGAAATACCACAACTTAAGAAGATGCAGTGAAATGATCCACTCCTCTTTTGGCTCAACATATCTCTGAGAATCAGCATTTTTATATTTAATCATGATTAAAATTTCTGACAGCTCATGTCTCACTGATAAATTATTTGGAAGATATTTTAGGCTTCCTCTCACGAACTATCCTCCTGATTTTCAACACTTGGTGAATACAATGCATTGATTCAAAAAGGCAGATATAAATGTATTATTATATTTTGTTGTATTTTAAAATATATTTGAATTTCGCTATAAAGGAAAAATGATTTATTTTTATTACTATGGAATATTGCATTTTTGTAAATTAGCAATATGGAACAATACATCATTTTTGTTTTTAGCCTTGCAAGTAGATCATCTATGGCAGACCGGGGCAACAAGTACATTATCTATGGCTTGAAGTTGCCCAGGCCTGATATATTGTATCCGATATGCTGATATATCTTCAACAATCATAAATAAGTTCCTTGTACTTGTCGGCTTTCAGAAATAAAAGAAAATTTCTGAATACTTCTATGAATAAATACATTAAACGACATATTTCCGCTGATCAGTTGGAATTACACATGAATACAACTACTCCTGTTCATCTCTACATTTTGGACAAAATTTCCACAACCTTTATTATCTGATCTATGTGGCCAATCTTCTTACAATAACAAAATATAGCATCAGTAATACAAATGTTACAACTTCACCGCAAACCTGTTGGGAATAACACTGAAATTATTTTACAATGCAGTATACAATAAAAAATTAGTCCATCTCTGTCAGTGGCTGATTGAACACTGGCTAAACGACAAGACAATAATAATGAAATCAGAGCTCTTCTCTCTCTTATTTGAGTAATACGAGTATATATACTATTCTATCAACAAACTTCCTCCTCGATATGTATCATAATAAAGCTTGGTCCAACAGGACTTAATTGGTTCATTGTTTTGCCTCGAAGTATTTTAAGTACACACTGATTGTGCAGGCAAATATCAACACTCATCTGTGCCCTAGAAGAAAGTGACATTTTTCTGATAAATGCATATGTTTACTATGCTTAGGTCTATGTCTATCTGTTTTCGGTTTTTAATATGTATTTCATGTTACTGAATCTGCTATATTGAATTCGCACATGTTTTCATATTCGTATTTTGCATATCGAATTTAATTCCTCATTCATTTCAGTCTCTCTCCACCCACTTAGGCAATAAATTGGGGCAAAATAATGTCACATTCATATTCTGTGACCCGAAAGACCCCATACATCAAATTTCGTTTGGCTCAGACAACATGAGATTTCTCATCCCTTCTGCCTCTTTCTCAGTACCTTAGGGGATGATACCAAATAATTCTAAAACATGTTTAACCAAAATTGTAGAAAGTAACTTTGAGTTTAAATCCTAAGGCTATATGCCGTCTTGTTCAAAAGATATCATTAAATTTTCCAAAACTTCAACCCCCTTTCGTTCCTTCTCGATTCCCTTATGGATAAAATTAAAGAAAAATAACCTTCAAAAGTTTAAACCAATTCTAAAAAAGAGGCTTTGTTTTAAATTTTAAGGTTGTCTGCCAGCAGGTTTAAAAGACAAATCAGTAAATTTTGCTCAATACTACCTTCCATTTTCCTTCCCCTTAATGTTCGTATTTTGCAAAACTTTGTCTTATCTCTTGATTAAGGATTAACAGAAATCTGCAAACAGGGGTTAAGAAAAATTATGGTTGTATATCAGTCAGTCTGTTCATTGTGCAATAGTTAATTACTATATAGCTTGCATATTTTATAGTAACAAGGAAAACGTTACGTAGTTGGAACTGGTCTATTTCTCCCTTCGATTTAAATAAAAAAAAAACAGTGTTCGAAATTACCTATGACACTGAAACTTATGTTGTGATCAATTTATGCATAGAATAATACAAAACCGTAAAAGCAGACATGAAATAATATCACTCTTTTTCTTTATTTACTGTAATAACAATTATTTCGAAAACTGTGTGACAGTTGGTTTGTTTCCTTATGCACTCACACATATTATATTGTTTGAATTGAAGTGGTTATTTAGAATAACAGTTTTAAAATTATAAGATATTTGTTAATTTACAATGAAAAAATTATTTGTTAAGTAGTGGTTGCAAAAGACATTCGACACACGGTAATGCAAAGTTGCAGGGCTGTTAGGGTGTAAAATGAAGAATGAGTAACGATGTACTGTATACAATACACATTTTGTTTTTAAATATCTTCCGAATTCGCAATGCTGTACCTTCTCTTTAATCCCTAATCTTTGCATTAGAAATTACTGCTGGAAATTAGTTACTAATTAATGTTGGAAATAGTTATAACTATGTTTAAGAAAAGCGGTAGAAATAATTATGATTAACTGAGAATTAGGTCCATATCACCTGTTAATAGACACATGTTAAATGTTAAATAATAAATTAACATCAATGTCAGAAAATAAAGTAGTAGCAGCACACAGTGAATTTATAAGAGATCGTTTAATAACTGATTTTGTATTCATAATAATGCAGATAGTAAAGAAGTAGAGAGAATACAATTTTATTTTCCTCTTTATACGAACTTTACACGTGCATTAGTTCAAAGTGATGAACAAAATAAAGAGAAACATTTTCGGAGTATTTCACTTCAAAATGACTAACCTCAATTTGTTATTATAGGTATAAAATGTTTACAAATGAATAGCCAAACTATAATTAATAACAGTGGTGACATAAGTAAAACACCACTGAACACACATTCGGAAGTAAGACAAAGCTGCTTTATATCGCTCAGGATACTTAACAGGACACTGTACTTAAATTTCCAAGATCCATATTTTTAAGGTTTCACAATAGTGAAATCAATAACAACCATACTTACGAAGTTATATTCACCAAATTTTGATCATTGATATGGGTGGTTAATAATAATAAAATTTCATCCTACTATGATAAGTAGTTTGCATTTTATAACAATTTATCAAAATATTGAATCTCTTGATATAAAAAGTTCCTTTCGCCACAATTTACATTATTATTAACTGATACTTATATATATGTTTATATACATGGGATAAAGACTTACTATAGGTTTTTACTGGAAAATTATTCAGAAAATTACTATAATTTTTTGTTATACACCAATAACAAATAACAATCCCTAGTAATTTACCGATTCGCTCTACAGTAAAACCCAAGAGTAGTATTTCTTTCAATGTATATACATAATCATATAAGTGAATATTAGTTTAAAATAATGCAAATTGTGGCACAAGGGACTTCTTATATTATAAAGCGTTACAGACAATAATTTATTAAGATATTAATAAAATGCAAGCCACTTATCATACAGGAATGAAATTTTGTACATGTATCATTATTAACGAGATACACCAGGGATAAAAGTTTTGTTATTCATCATCGCATTTGCAAATTTACCATCCAAAACAAGATTATACCAGATTTTCAGTTTGGTTTTCGTACGAAACATTCTACAATACATCGATTGCAAGAAGTCACTGAGTACATTATAAAAGGCTTTGAGAAGAAGACAGTATACTGCCGCTGTGTTACTGGATATTGCTCACGCATTTGATACTGTTTTGCATGATGGTTTAATACTAAAATTATATAGAATTAATTTTTCTGACTGTCTCACAGGCATCGTGAAAAAATTTTTATCTGAACGTAAGTTCTCAGTAAGTATATATAGCATTAAATCAAAGCTTCCTCCTATTTTAGCCGGAGTACCACAAGGATGTACAGTATACTGTCATCACTTCTCCTCATTGTCATCACATAATGATATTCCATATTTACGACCGTCATACATAGCTGTACTGTTCGTTAACAGAAAACTACAAAATTAAGTCACATTCAGTGTGTGCACTCAGTGCTGGGCTCTGACGTTCTGTCAACCGACTTGATATATGTGGATATAAGGGGAATAATTGAGCCAGCTCAGTCGGTAGAGAATTGGCGCGCTCACCTAAAGGTCCCGGGTTCGATACCCGGCTATGGAGCATTTTTCCTTTGAAGTTATTCAAGCCGCTTTACAGGGAGCTATACCTGAAAGCCAGATTTGTACAACAAGTGTTTATATTTCAACTGCTATAAGGACAATAGAATTTGTAGATGGGTAGATATATCATGCCACATCCATAACATAATCAATGGTTGAACATAATATTCTTGCTAATTGATCTTTTAAAGCATCGAAAATAAAGATCTGGTTGAAACTTCGCGTGTTTTACAGGAACTAAAGATATTGTGGAAATCTTATTCTTGTTTGTTATCACTTGCCACGTGAGGGTATTTCATTGAAGTGTTGTTTTATTTTGACCCATGCAGTTATCTCCAGAAATTCAACATTTTCTTCATCCAGTAAACAATTTTCAAGTAGGAATAAGTGATACAACAGAGATGTGTTAATGGCCCACAAGCAACACCTAACAGACTCACTTTGTATCCTGTAAGACAGAAGAATGGATCTCCTTGTTGGGAATCATATGGTAGATATATCTGTTGTGCTACACGTGAAACGTTCTCACCAAGCAAAATAACACTGACACCGGCTATTTCAGACAATAAATCTGAATGTGGTTTCGAAATAAATATAGATGTGTCACTGTCCTCTGTCATGATGAAATATAACTATGTGTCGCATAATAAATCACAATAATTATAAGATACTAGTATAGGACCCGAATCCTACTTGAACTTCCGAACAGATTAATGGATACAAAAAAATTGGCTTAGGCAAGCATATAAATACGAATATAGAAGACAGAAGCTCATAATAACATTTTGTGTATATGTTGTCTACATCCTTAAACACTACTACGCAACAGATCCATTCTTACTCATTGAGAAGGAGATAAGACACGTGAATCATTACGCACCTTCAAATGGTCTATTTTCTGCCTTTGTGTAAACAGTCATTTGAGAGTGATCCAGCTGACTCAGGACTTAAACAATATAAAATTTCTGATGCAACGATTGATGCCATAGGATCTCACGTGTTAAAATCATCCTTAGCTATAATTAGTAATCATTTGTACCCAACAAAATTTTTATTGTAAATGATTTCCTACGTTTTCTTATCTTAATGTTTTTTCTTTTTCTTTCCAAGTGTCACAAAATTCTTTTGTTTACTTATTATTCTTTATGAATTGATTAGTAGGCCGATCTATCGAACCCTTATTTAGGGCGGCTTTTGTTTAAACAAATTATCTATACAGTCCATTGTTTGGAATGTGACCATGCCAAAGGTATGAAAAATAAATATCCACCGGTTTTTAATGATTATATCGGAAACTAGAAGCAACCAAGTGGTCCCTTTTCATATGCACGCACACGTGTTTGCTGCATGTTTCGATCTGCAAAATGTTGTTCGAACTACGTCAAAGATGTTATCGAACGAATATTGTAACTTAAAATAATTATGTATGTTAAATCTAAGACATAAGCGCAAAGAAACAATATGTAGAGGAATTCGCCTATGCTATGGATTCGTTCCTTAAAGGACTCTAATTCAACATTTTCCAACCTGTACAGTCTACACAGTTTCAGTCTCAGACAAGAAAATACGTGAAAAAAGGATGAATAAATTCTTCATAGAATAGCAGTAATTATTATTTCACGTTGTTTAAGGAGAATGTGTGTGTTGTCTGAGAAGGAAATTCTGTGAATTAAGGTTTACAGAAGAATGGGTTACAAATATAAACACATAGAATGAAATGAATGCTTGAAAAATAAAACCAAAAAGCAAAAACAAATAGAAAGCACACATATTAATCGTACTGGTTCATCCTACATTATTCACTAAATTATATATATATATATATATATATATATATATATATATATATATACAAACACACATAATTTTATATAGACTGGGCGGAAGTAAAATAACCATGCAAATGATCAGAATGAATAGCTTATGTTGCATATAACAAAAAAGTCTAAAATTATATTGATGTAAAGTATTTATTTTTCCCAAAATTTTTAACACCCTCTGTTATTGATAGTGGGAACGTTATTTAAGTCAATGTTGATAGAGAATCTAATAAAGCTGTACTTATAACATTTAAAGAACGGTTGTCTATCGATATGATATGATATATATTTGATGTCAACATTTACATCCATGTAATGTGAACCTTTCAATTTTGTATCTGGTACCACAATTACAGTACATTCACTACAGATATATCTTTTGTAGACGCTCTTCTAATTTATATTCATAATTCTTGCTTACATTCCGTTATTATTGTATCCTCCTCTTTCCCTTACACTCATAATCTCTTATTTTTGTTCCCATCTAAATTGGTCAGCATTCCCACCATTAAAATCTAACAAGTTAATTTAGATCATTCAAAATTGACACTTTTACAACTCCTTTCTTGACTTCCAGTTCACTTATATCGAGCACACTCTGGTTCTAATAATACTTGTTGCTAATCCTTATTACGTGACTATCCAATCGGATCGTTATTGCGTCTATTTCGTAAGTGCATTACATTTTATATCTCACTTATTTTCTACATACTATGCTTCACTATCCTGGCTAGCCTCCTCCACCTTCCTCTTCGCCTATTTTGATTGTCTCTATCTTGTCACTTATCTTCCTACTAAACTTCTCAAATGTATTATTTAATCTACTTACTATATCCTCAATCATCACTGGACCAGACACATCCACTTCACTGACTTCTGTCATAAAGTCGTCTTCCTTTTTCTTCTCTTCACTTCTTCCCATATCAGCCTTTGCACTCACAAAAAACACTTTCACTTCCCCTGTCAGTACTGATTTTCCTTCCCCCTAAGCTAATTAATTCACTTCTCGATTCACCTGATACTCGTGTCACAAAACTTCACTGCACTTGTGGTACTTAAGCCACTCTTATCTGATTTATTCACATATGTTTTCTTCTCATGTATTCTTGATCTCAGCATTTCCCGGTTCTGTCTCGCTTCCTAAGGTACGAAGTGCTTATTCTGAAATTCACAAAATTCTGTGTCGTCTATACGTATCTGGTCAACGATCTTGTTATGATAGTTACTTTCCACCACAATTGTTGATTGCAGAGACTGTCCATCACCTGTTATATATTTTTGTCCCAGTTCGAATTCCGATCTTCTCTTGTCCTCTGTTTAGATGGGCTGGACGGTATTAATCCATGCCCATGGTTTTCTTCATATTCCATACTTTCCGGTTTATGGTATAGCCTATCTGCTGATGCTTCATTTTATTTTCCTGTTAACCATTCTTCTGAACAGTTCCCTATTTTCCAAGCTGTTAGGGATATCAGAAACGACCCAGGGATCCTCGCAAGGTCGCATCAAAATTGGTTGGTGACGTGTAAAGCATATATAGAAGTGAATAGGGATCATTTTGAACTTTACCTCTGAAATGTTCGCGTAATGCTTCAGGTGTAATATTCTTATTGTGGTTTGACGTCTAATGACGTTAAACACTGATTTTTAAGTAGGCCTGTCACTAAATTATGAAGTTTTAATAAGCTAATGGAAATCAACAAGTAAGTAATGTTTTGTTTACATAGAAGTTTAATTACAGGTTATGGGCGACCGGTAACATACGCCATTCTTTGTTTACATTCAAGTTGAAAGACAGATGATACGGGTCATTGTAAGCCCAAGAGGTTATGTCCGGCGGGTAGCCTATGTAAAAATTTGTTTACATTAAAGTTCATTCACTGACAAGAGTGGTTACGCGGTGTTGCTATTCTGCTGAGCGTTTAAACTTAATTATCTAATTAACCGTGCAATTCACAACAGAACACAATATAGATTATTACCATAGTTATAGGGTGCTTTTAACGTCGCTTCAATATATCTGGTTATTTCACCTTCACTCCGTAAAGAGTGTGAAAGGAAGCCTATTGCATTAACTCAAAGACGTGTGAAAGTTGTGTGTGTGAATTGTGCAATTTAAAATGTGAAAGATACCATCGAACAAGAATAACAATAAATCTCTAAATGAACACGCAAAGAACTAAACAAGATCTAAAATGCCTTATCACGCGCACCTTTATTATTATTATTATTATTATTATTATTATTATTATTATTATTATTATTAATTCAAAGAGGTAATAGTTTTGTTTATAAGAATGTACATTCTTTACTATTTTGTAAAGACGTAAAAAGCAAAGAAATCAACAGATACACTGAATGTTAAATAAGTTTCATGGCATTACACTTAGAGTTAAAGAAGTTTTAGCGTAATAAAGGGTATTAAAAGCCAGACAATTTTTGTAATTAATTAATTTAATACTTTATGTTTCGGCCTACATTAATTTAATCGAAACATATGTGATGAGACTTCTGTTTACATTCTCCTCTCGCAAGTCTTGCGGAGTGGAGTTACTCACCCCCACTGCCAAGCAATGACCTCAAGGAGCACTGGTACTCTTTGCTTCGTCCAGTTTTTTTTAACTGTTTCCTCGATTCTGTTATAATGCATTTACCATACTTGTATCCCAATATACTATTTTCATACATCGGCATTATAATAATAATTTATGTAAGTAGTGTATAAACTTGGTAATTATAGCTTGACTGAATGTTTAGTGAAAATCTTGCATAATATGCACATTGATGGTTTTAACCCACCATTACAAATCTGATGCTATTTCTTTATTAATTTTATTGTTTTATAATGCTGTCGTATTAAAATAACGTACGAAACAGGCTTATAATGTTATATAATTATTGAATTCGTTAAAATTAGGAACTTCGCGTACCTAAAAATTGACTCATGCCATAAAGTACAACATTATAAACTTGTTTCATAATTTACTGTTATAAGATTGGAGAGTTAACTAATATTTTGTCCTCTTGTAGATCTTGCGAAGTGGAAACAATGTTTCTACTTTTTATTATAAAAAGTTGGCGTATTTTGGGATAAATTTAATTTTTAAAACTGTTTTCAATACACCTGCAAATTCACAGATACGAGATATCACTTCTTAGCCATCGATATTATGTTGTTAAGAATTTTTGAACGAAACAACGTGATTGTTGATTTCGTATACATAGCGATTGGTATAATTTCACTTTTTTCAGCCACGTGAAGAGTTAGTTGCAAAATATGTATGAGAGCTCTGTCCGAATAATTACTGCGAGTTTCTATGTGAATCAATTAATATAGGATTGCACGCTACCTGTATAGGTAATAATGCTTCAACAACAATTCATGGTGAGTATCGTGTTGGTGGTTTTAATTGTGTTTTATTGCACTAGAGCCTCTTCAATCTCCGCAAAATATCTAATTAAAATCATGCAATGTAAACTGACGGTTGTTATTGCCACAGTGCTACCAATTTAATTCCGATAATGGAAAGTTGTGGAGGTAGGCAATTTAGTGAGGAATTAATTACGTAGTGCTGTTCCTGTGCTTGTCATGAGAGCAGAGGTTTTTCTAACTATTCCACCAGCCTCAACTATTGCTAATAAATTTTGCGACAATCAGGAAATTATTATTGCGAGTCTCCTTTAATGCATAAT
The DNA here is from genome assembly GCF_040183065.1 of Periplaneta americana. Classification (NCBI taxonomy): domain Eukaryota; kingdom Metazoa; phylum Arthropoda; class Insecta; order Blattodea; family Blattidae; genus Periplaneta; species Periplaneta americana. The sequence goes on from NC_091124.1 coordinate 104,656,122, forward strand.
TTTATTTTCACTTTTAGCTGGATAACTAAATAATATGTTAGAAAGTCCGCGTTGCAATTGAGAAAAATTCTCTTACATTCCCTATAACAAAGATATCTCTGAATCATCAAGGGTTATTTTATTTGCCCCATTCCACCATTATGCGTTATAAAATCATTATGATTACAAACAAGTTAACGCTTCTATTAATTTCATCTTACTCTGTGCTCTAGATAGGCCTATATTTTGTTCAATGAAGCAGTCGCGCAGTTGGGGAAGCTTAAAGTTTTTTTCTTTTCAAATAAAGAGTACCGGTAGTGAAATATCTTATTGTTAAAGAATGTAGGTATTTATTTTCTGACATATCTACTTGTGACTGTAATAGATAGCTATGAACTTTAGCAGTCCGCGCCTTAAGTGTGGCACCCAATTCATATTATTTCTTCTACATGGAATTACAAAATAGTTAGTTCTTCCAACTCATATACCTATATATATTTTTTTTTTTACTAAAGCTTCCTCAAATTAGAGGCTGCCATTAGACAAAGCATACAAAACAATACAAGAACAAATAGATGATGAAAGATAACAGAGTAAGAAAAAAAGCAAAAAGTACACAAACAAACAAACAGAATAAAAAAAAGTTACAAGTAAAGAAGCAATGAAAGCTAATAAGAGAAAGAAAAATGATAATGGTGCATCAGTTTTTTCAGTACCGGTACACTGAATTAGAGTCCATATATGTGGTTCCATAAGAGTTTGACTAACTCTCTAATTATGAGGAGGGCCAGTTCATTCAGAAAAGATTTGTGCAGTCCCAGGGTCTTACAGATATATATATATATATATATATATATATATATATATATACACACACACACACACACACACACATATGCGTCACTTAATCACTTTTACATCTTTATAATTCTTTAATATTATACAAATATTTATCGTATCAAATTTCGCCGGCATTTCATCATCATCATCATTATCATCATCTTCTTTTTCTTCATTGTACATCAAGAGTGTCTGCCATACGAGGAGACGGGCGAAGAGAATATGCGACACTGTACAGTTACCGTGTGACTCCATCATACCAACAAGCTCTCATTCCCGTTCTGTTCGCTCAGTAGCTCAGCAGCATTATTGACTCTTGTGAGAACGTGTATTCGATTGAACAACGAGTGGTCTACGACTTTGGAGTAACGGTTAGCATGTCTGACAGTGAAACGAGCGGGTAGGAGTTCAAATCCTGGTTTGGACAAGTTATTCTTGCTTCAGGTTTTTTCCGGGATTTTTCCTCAATCCATTACGAGAAAATGCTGGTCAACTTTCGACGCTGGACACTGGATTTATTTCGCCTGCATTATCACTTTCATATCATTCAGATGTTTGATAGTTTGTAGTAGTTTAAGAGAACATTCTGAGTTAATTTTTACAAAATTCACTTTCACTAACGCGTTTTATACCAATGGTGTCAAATGGTTCACTCCTTTGTAAGAAACTCCTTACCAACCGCATGACAATAACAGTATTATAGTTATGTTGGCTGTACAAAAAATAATTATATTTGTCTTTACTAAAATTAATATTTCAGAATATGTGTCTAAAATCGTGTATGTAATATGTGCAAAAAGTGCTGATTACGTGCGATGTGCATGCGTAGAACACTTAAATTCCTTTAAATTCTTACATAAATAACTTTTTTACATTTTCTATAGCTTGTCGGAAATGTTACAATTACGCATAAGGAAATAAAATAAGATAATAAAGTAAGTAACTACATTTATAATTGTTATGAGCTAAATCAACGTGATGTGAGAGATTTGTGATATCTTGAAAGACTACGGCTGCACAGTCGTAATTACCAGTTGAGTTTGCCCAAAGTATAAGGAAAGAGAAAAGAAAGCCAAGTGGAACGTAAGCAAATTCCGTTGATAAATGTCTTCCACGTTAAATTTGGTTTACAGTTCCATAAGAGTTAGCCAATATGAGGAGCAATAAAGTACGGCGACATCTGGCTTCTTACTAACCCAGTAACATTTCTCCCGTCGTGTGAAATATTCCTCGTAGCGCTGCAAGATGGAAAGAGATCGAGAGAGGGGTGAAATTTATATCCGATCATAACAACATGAGGGAGAGTTTTGGTAGTACTGTATGATCTAGCTTAATGAAACATGGGATATGTTAGCAGTGTCCTCTGCTGGAAAGAGGTAGCTGTCTTCAGCGTAGGAAATAAAATTGCGTTGATTCATTGAGCACTAAATTTCGTGCAGATCTTCGACTCTGTTCTATGTATTTAGCTGATGTACATTATTTACATAATGTTTAAACAGTGAAAAATTCATCCTCTCTGTAACTTAACATTGAATTAAAATTGCAAAAATTTCCAGACACCATTCTATTGACATATTATTTTCAAATACTTTCATATCCATTGCATGTAATGACCATTACACAGTGACATCAAAAACTTTGTTCTTGCATTTTATTGTACCTTGTTTTTTTTTTTTGTTTTTTTTTTTACTATACCATGCAGGTTTTACTTAATTTGACCCACGACCTGTTACGATCTGTTGCGCTAACCTTAATATTAGTCTTGTGTGGCTTTCCTTATATACGCTGGCTCAGGTCTTATAATATAGTAGATTTTTTTTTACTGGTTGTGTGCTTGGTACATGTGATTTTTAGATTCATGGCCACTCTTTGGTTATAAGCAGTTCCAGTTGTTAAGTTATCATTTCTGCTGCAAAAAAAGAACATTGCTTTATCTCATTTTAAATTATTAGATAACCGTTTATCCCTTGTTTGGCCACCTTGCAAATTTAAATTTTCTATTTTCAGTTCATATTGTATACTACTTAGATTTTGTACGCCATTCATATTATTTTTAAAAAATCCATAGTTTATACGGTAGTGAATATTTTATTTTATTTTTTTATTAATTAATCGCAAGCGAACCCAGTACTGCATGATTACACAATCTAGGTTTTCAACCTGTCGTGAGCCTAGAGATGAAGGGTGCGTCAAAAAGGTAAAGATTTGTTGTTATAGACATGTTAGCACTAGGTCACCCGGAAGTTGTCAATTGACCGTTTTCGATATTTAACGTCTCATAATGTTGTTCATTAGTTTCGTACACATTCGAGAATTTGTGACTACTATTATTTTATATAAGATTATATTTTACGCGTATTTTCATTTTCTTACATTTTTCAGTTTCTTCAGGCAGCTTCTACTTATCTTCTGTTACCAAAGCGGTCAAATGACCGTTATTCGACATCGTCGCTTTCGCAATTCTTGCAATTCATTACGCAGCGTTACTACACCAACGGACTCATAAATCAGTTGAACCTCTTCGCTACTGCGCATTGGGACATGTCAAGTCAGTTTTATTGCCTACTTGAGGGTTTTGCCCCCAAATTTGGGGGAAAACACTTTTCCAGGGTGACGTTTGAGTGGATAAAAATGTTAGGGGGATTTTTAGGGGAAAGATGAAATTGAGAAGGTCTTTTAGAGTGTTTTTCTAAACCAAGTGATTAGGATTTATTTTTAAAATCAATTGTAGTGAAGCTACTGTGTTGTGTAGTTGAACAATAAATATCATGATCATGAATTCTCTCTTCGGCCGGTATCGCACTTTGCAAGCATGTCTTCTCACTTGTGCTCTTTATTCTCGTATTATATAAACGCTCTCTCCCGTCCGTCGTCGCTTTGCAACGTGTTCTCCTTGCCTTGGTTAGCTCATGGCCTTACGCAATAATTGTGTCTGCAGTAAAATGTAGTTCTACCTTTAAAATCTCTCCTCAAAAAGATAGTTGGTACCGAGTCAATTGGAAAAAAAAAAACAAAAAACAAAAAAATGTAGATCTCCTGTATTTCAGTTTTGAGAACCATTTAATGCACACTTCAGGAATACACTTTATGATTTTGAATGCCTAGGCCTAGCTAAAATTCTTAAAACTGAAGCCTGTTCTGATGTACGTGAACGTTGCAGAAAGTTTGCAATTATAGTGTGCTGTGAGCTTCAAAAAACCTTTACTAGAAAAAAAAATTGAAATTTTGAAAATGATGTCAATGTTGCATCCATCTGTAGCAACATCCCAGAAAAAAAAACATGATATTATGTAGCTTGTGTCGAATTTCAGTAGATAAAATGTGGGAGAGATGATAGATGACATTGTATCTGAATGGAATGACTTACAAAACAAGCAGTGGTCCACACCTGTGGAGTAACGGTTAGCGCGTCTGACCGCGAAATCAGGTAGCCCGGGTTCGAATCCCGATCGGGAAAATTACCTGATTGAGGTTTTTCTGGAGTTTTCCCTCAACTCAATACTAGCAAATGCTGGGTAACTTTCGGTGCAAGATCCCGGACTCATTTCACCGGCATTATCACCTTCATTTCATTCTGACGCTAAATAACCTGAAATGTTGATACAGCATCATGAAATAAGCCAATAATAATAATAATAATGATAATGATAATGATAATGATAATAATAATAATAATAATCTATACTAATAATAAATCTGTAGCCGAAATTTTTCTGGTAATTTTCGATTTTCCAAAAATAATTGGTCCTAACATATATAATTAACCACCCTGAAACCGAAAAACGCTTTTTTGAAATTTTTGTTTGTATGTATGTCTGTCTGTCTGTCTGGATGTTTGTTACCTTTTCACGCGATAATGGCTGAACGGATTTCGATGAAAATTGGAATATAAATTAAGTTCGTTGTAACTTAGATTTTAGGCTATATGACATTAAAAATACATTATTTAAAAGGGGGGTTATAAGGGGGCCTGAATTAAATAAATCGAAATATCTCACTTATTATTGATTTTTGTGAAAAATGTTACGTAACAAACGTTTCTTTAAAAATAATTTGCGATAAGTTTTATTCCATGAAAAAGTTTGATAGGACTGATATTTAATGAGACAAATGAGTTTTAAAATTAAAATAACTGCCATCTAAGACCGTGTAATGAAATAAAAAACAAATGACTTCGTCTATAAGGGGCCTTGGACAGCAACAATCGAAAGCTATGAAAGATAGCCTACAGAGAATGTTTCTGTGTTTGTATGAAGTAATATCGGAAGCTAAATTAACCGATTTGTATAATTAATTATTATTTCACCATTGGAAAGTGTAGTTTCTCTAGATGGACATAAAGCTATAATGTTATTACAGTAACTTCTGATATAATATAATGTAATATAATATAATATAATATAATATAATATAATATAATATAATATAATATAATATAATATAATATAATATAATATGATTTAAGTTATTTGAAGGGTTCAGAACCAGAGTGGGCCAAGCGCCATTTACTGAATACGTAGAAAACAAGGGTTAAAATTAAGTTATTACCATAATTCAATGGAAACCTATAAGAAGTAAAATAAAGTATACACATTAAATCTAAATGATGTCAACGTTCATTAAACTATGGTTGCATGTAATAAAAATTAAGAAACATGTTAAAGTAATTGTCATTGCACCAAACGAGTGGTCTCTGGACCAAAATGATCACATTTTAATTATTTGGATGCAATTTAAATTAGGTAACATATTAAACGATTTATCCTTCTTTCAAACACGAATGTTCCCTGGATCAAATGTCCTATTTTAATTATGTAATTAATTTATATTTATTTCTAACGGGTGCAGCGGAGCGCACGGGTACGGCTAGTAATAATAACTTAATAATAATAATAATAATAATAATAACAAGCAGTGGAAAAATACATCTAGCTCTACTGGATTCTGGAACGATGTAGTGCATCTGGAAGTGAACGCTTTGGCAATATTGCCAAGTTTGCAATTCTTTTACCTACAATTCCATTCCTAATGCTATTGTTCAACTTGCATTTTCCATGTTAAGTGTTTCAAAGAACAAAATAAGAAATAAACTTTTCCTAGAACCAACAAATAGTTTGAAAGTGAGATACTTCCTAATGAAAGAGAAAATATATTGTGACCAATTATTCAAGACATCTTTAAAAATGTTACTGAAGTTAAGTGTACCAATTTTTGATCAGACAACTTCAGAACTCTCCACAGAGGATTGATTAAATTTAGAGAATCTTTGCGATATTGAAATTGAATTTCTCAACGAATCGTGTTCCAGTGCAAGCACATACAGGATTATATTATTCTATATTATATTATATTAGACTATAGACTATCATATTACCGCTTGTTCTTTATGGTTGTGAAACTTGGACTCTCACTTTGAGAGGGGGAATATAGGTTAAGAGTGTTTGAGAATAAGGTGCTTAGCAACATATTTCGGCTAAGAGGGATGAAGTTACAGGAGAATGGAGAAAGTTACGTAACACAGAACTATACGCATTGTATTCTTCACCTGACAGAATTGGGAATATTAAATCAGATGTTTGAAATGGATAGGGCATGTAGCACGTATGGGCGAATCTAGAAATGCATATAGATTGTTAGCTGGGAGGCCGAAGGGAAAAAGACCTTTTGGGAGGCCGAGACGTAGATGGGAAGATAATATTAAAATGGATTTGAGGGAGGTGGGATATGATGGTGGAGACTGGATTAATCTTGCTCAGGATAGGGACCAATGCTGGACTTATGTGAGAACGGCAATGAACCTCCGTGTTCCTTAAAAGCCAGTAAGTAAGTAAGTAAGTAAGTAAGTAAGTATTCTATTCTATTGCATGTCAGTATGCATATGTAAATATTTTTACTATTCAATTGTGTATGTTTAATCACACTTGTTAATTTTTGTGTTGCGTTTTGTGAAGTAAAAACTTAAAAATTTAGTGGGTTTCTCTGAAATTGAGGGGATTTTTAATATAATATAGGGGGATTTCTTGTTCCTTGGTTGGCAACACTGCAAGTCAGGTCGGTATCATACTTCCATCAACAGTTGCCAGTGAAGGACGAGCTGAAATATGTCTCGCGGACTTAGTGATTCTGAAATTGTGACTTGTTGTTTTGACGACATTTGGCTTTCGCAGTCCGAGAATGAAAAGCCGGAGTCTAAATAAAAATGTAAGTCAATGATTAGTGAAGACGAATTCATACTACGTCACTCAACAGGCAGCAGTAGTAAAGATAATGCCAGTGAGCAGGATAAGCTGCAGGGAGACATTCATGAAAACCAGGAAAGTACCACAAGAACAGAAAACTGCAATCGTATTTCATTTTATAATTCTTTTGACGCACCAAGTATACAAATATTGAATGTACACGTGAAATCCTCTCATTTCTTTAAGATCGCAAAACGACTGCGAGAAACCGCGGGAGGAGAGTTCATGCTGGAAATCCTCGCCTTCCTGATACCCGCATCCTAGCTGCTACTATCGGCGATGGAATTTCTACCGAGATTGGACACTGCAGTGCTGGTGTTCAAACCGCCCGCCATGTGAATGTCCCCATCGCTGTAGTCAGGCCTGATATAGGCGAAGACGAACGAGGTACAGACGGAAGTACTCGGACTCGTATTGCTCCTGGATGCAATGGAGGTGGGCGTGGTATTCAGAACATTATCCGAGAGATATCGGGTCCTACTGGTTACGCAAACAGGGTCATTGATAAGGAATCCCCTGCAAGCTCTTGGCGTCTTTTTGTCAATGAGCCTATTTTGCGCCTAATAAAATATTGCACTCAGACAGAGGTTCGCAGTGTTCTTGGCAATGACTCATGGACTGTTGAGCTGGAAGAACTTGATGCAGTCATTGCAGTCTTGTACTGCCGAGGAGTAATTGGCGCCATCGCTCTCAAATCTATTGATCTCTGGAGTAAAGAGAGGGGTCCTCCATTTTTTACAGAGACTATTTATCAAAAAATATATTTTCAGAAATTATGAAATTTCTTAGATTTGATTCGAGGGCAACAAGAACTCACCGGATAGGGTCAAAAACAAGATAGAACTGAATTTAACCCTTGCGGTGAATTTCGGTGAAGTTCAGAGGGCCTAATTAGTCAAATCCACTCTTTTCACCTCCACGCTAGTGTCCTCTGGGATCTTTTAAGATGCGAAAGAGATAGTGATGTGCGGAAAGCAACGGGAAGCTACTGCATTTAATTTTTCTCACGAAAAAGGCATTTGAAATGTGGATTTGGAGAGGAATGGAATGTGTGAAGTGGACAGACAGAATAAAAAGTGAAGCTGTGTTGGAAAGATTGGGTGAAGAACGAATTATGCTGAAACTGATCAGGAAGAGGAAAATGAATTGTTTTTGTCATTGGCTGACAAGAAACCGGCTACTGAAGAATACATTGGAAGGAATAGTGAACGGGAGAAGAGTTTGGGACAGATGAAGGTATCAGATGATAGACGATATTAAGATATATGAATCATGTAAAGAGATAAAGTGGAAGGCAGAAAATAGTAAAGAGTGGAGAAAGCTGGGTTTGCAGTGAAATATCTTCCATTGGACAGAACACTGAATGAATGAGAACTCACCGAAAGCAAAATGACAAATCTTGTTTTCCTCTGAAATATGGAATAGGTTTATTGACAACTGTATTGCTTGCTACAAACCTACAGAATATATAACTATAGATGAACAATTGTTCCCTTTCAAATGCAGGTGTCCATTTACACATTTCCACAATTGAGCCTTTCCTCGATAAAGGGAGAAATGTCACAATGGACAATTTTTTCACATCATTGAGCCTAGCCGTGGTATTGAAAAAAAGAGCTACCAGTATTGTAGGCACACTGAACAGAGCTAGAAAAGAAGTGCCACTTCCCTTAAAGAATTTATTCCCGAGATCCTTTGTATAGCACTGTTCTGTATAAAGCAGGAGACGTCACTCTCACTTCATACCAAGAAGGAAAAGTAAAAAATATACTAATTCTCATTACACTGTACACTGTACAAACTCCTGAGATCATTACATTTTACAAAAAGAAAAAATTTGATGTCGATGTTGTCGATCAGATGTCCAGAAAATACAGCGTGCGAGCAATAATTCGGAGATGGCCTGTCCATAAATTTTATAATATACTAGATTTAACAATTATAAAAGCTCATATACTATACCAAATTTAATAATTTCTTTCTCTAAGATGCCTCGAAGTTCGTACATCAAGAGCGTTGCTAAAGAACTGGTAAGTCCTACACAAAAACATATCCCATATCGATCTTGCAGAGAGAAATTTGCCACGACCCTCTGCCTGGTGGTAGCCGCAAGCAGTGTCAGATAAGGTTGAGAAACGTAAATAAAATAAAACTAGTGTGTTCAAAATGTAAGAAGTTTGTTTGTGGATCATGTTTGAGTAAAATAAAAGTATGCACCAAATGTGATATTCCAAAATAAAACACTGAAGCACGCCCAAAGGAATTCAAGTCACACAACATTATTTTCCAGGAGACCCAAAACAAACTTCAAAATTATCCAAAATCTAAACGATTATTTTATAAAAATTTACAAATACAGTATATACGAGTAAATACATCTTGCATTCCCCCAGATATAATTACATAATATCCAACGAAAGCTGCTTTTTTATAGTTAATAGCTTGTCAGAAACTAAAAATTGTAAAAAAAAATAACTTAAGCCCCTATGACGATGGCGTGCATCAAAGATTATAATTTTCTACATTAACTTACATTAACATTTTTTGTGATTCTAAGAAAGATTAGTTGCAACCTATGTAAAACTTTATTCTGTATGTAAAGATTTTCTTATTGACTTTTGTTAAGAAGTATAAATATTTTGATGCCGGACATTTTATTATGTTATATTCCATCTTCACAAAAGTAGTTTCAAGAAATTACTAATCAGAAATAGAATCAAAATGAATCCCAGGAAACTGAAACGGGAAAAAAAATCTTTCAAGTACCAGCGGTCAATTGATCGCTCCTGGTATTTATAGGCAGAATGACTCTTACGGTAATTCTAGTGTTAAACATGTTTTATTCCATTCATTTTTTTTCTACTCCAATTTCCCTACGTACATTTACAAAACATAAAACAAAACAAAATAATAACATATTTAAAACTAACTCAATAAAGTATTGCATGTATCCTCATAGATCTGATATTTAAACCATTGTTAATGTTGCAAAATTGCCACTTGGAACCGTAAAAAGCTTCACAATGAGAGGGATGTGGCTGTTTTGCTGGTTCACATAATTTGGCTATATCGAGTCGAATTTTCTTTTATATTTTTTTAGATGGCTATTTAACGACGCTGTATCAACTACGAGGTTATTTAGCGTCGATGAGATTGGTGATAGCGAGATGGTATTTGGCGAGATGGGGCCGAGGATTCGCCATAGATTACCTGGCATTTACCTTACGGTTGGGGAAAACCTCGGAAAAAACCCAACTAGGTAATCAGCCCAAGCGGGGATGCCTTTGAAAAGACTCCAGGTATACTGATAGCGCACAAACACTATTAAAATTTTCAACCCTGTTATATCTGTCCATTTATCCATAGAAATGTAAAATTTAATGCATTTTATTCGTGTAGTTAACGTGATTTCAAGTCCTTTGCTAAGTCCTCGATGAGAAGTGAAAATGTGTTATTTGTAAAAGGAGTTATACCTAACAGTCTTGTGGCTTTTATATCCAGCATAAATTCAACTGTGTTTTTACACAAGGCTTCATGAAGTTTTCAGCACTTGTATGGGCCTCACCAACTTCAGCATCTCTGTAGGATGACTTTTAGTTAATAATTTTTTTAGATATATACATAATTTTCTGGACTCCTGTAAGTTCACTGTACGTCCTACTGAAAAAAAAATCAGTCGGCTTGTTCTTACATTCTGGATGGACCCCCTCAAAATGACGGCGAATTTTCTCAGGGAACATCGCACTCTTTGACAACTAATGGCGCACTGTGATTTGTAGTCACTGATCTGAATGAACAAAAGTCAAAGTATGTACTTCCTCTTTTCCTAGTGCCTCTTATCTCGAAACAACTGGACAGTTGGTTTTTCATTTCAGGAGATGCTGTTGTATCTCCGCCGCTGAATCGTCTAAAAATCCTTTATCCTGTTAAGAAAATATGGCACCATTAACTGCTCCTTCTTCTTTCACATCTCAATCGAAAAAAATATTCGTATCAACTAGATAAAATAATAGTGATAACAACAATAATAATAATAATAATAATAATAATAATGATAATAATAATAATAATAATAATAATAATAATAAAAATAATAATAAAATATAAAGGGACATTCCATGTGAAATCGCACATTATAGAACCTCACGAACATGTAATTCCTCGAAAAAAAGTATAAGTTTAGAAAGATAGAAGATACCGTACTACACTCTGTGAAGTCTGTTCTCGTTTAAGTCCTTTAGTTTTCTTGTTCTAATGTAAGTTTATCGTATTTCCGTAAGAATCGCCAGTATCAAAGAGCATCAACTTGAAATGACTTATGATAGACATTGCAACAAAAGTTTATATTAAAGCTGACAATACGATGTTCATAAATATGCATGCACCATTTTATATTATTTTTTTTACAGTGGCACGTCCCCACGGAAGTCAATAAAAATATCAGTTGATTCCTCTCTCACTCTGAAGAAATTGTATCAATTATAATCTCGGAGTTCAATAAAGAAGTGTTCGTGTAAAAAATATTTATTAATATCGTAAAATAATAGGCCTATTAGCTACGCCTAAGTCCCGAGTTAGGTGAGCACACTCGAGTTGTACGCGTGATATAAGCAAACATTTTCCTGCACTGTTAGCAGAACGCCGATTAGTTTGTGTGGACGGTGTTGTATCTCCTATCACATTCAATTAATCGTGCTGTAATTTTTTCATTGATACGTCTAAGGATAACAGACAATTTTTAAAGGCAAGAAAAAAAATCCTAACTTCGAAGTGATCTGTTCAAAATTGGCATTTATACCCACAAATGTTGGTAAGTGGCACAGTTTTTTTTTATTTATCATGTTAAATGGGATGTCAAAGCGAGAGAAATGTTGACAAAGATTGTAAATTACTTTTAAAATTTATCGCTGCTCAAAATATTTACTGCTTACCTCGTTACGGCTAGTTAAGAGTCAAGAGTCAAGACTCAACCAAACGCGTGTAGTTTAAAATAATATACATTTATGGAAACGGAAGAGTTATCTGTGCATTTCGAACTGGAGGATCAAGGTCACGTATAAAAGTACAAACCACGTACGATTCATTGAACTGAAAAGTTTGAATTGAAGCACTGGTAATTCCGGCTGTCCCAGCTGACTTTAGTTGAGGAGAATGGTCCAAGATTGGAGTAAGTACACTTGGAAAATGCAGTCCATTGCTTGACCTTGAGCCGCCAGTTAGAAATGCACAGATAGTAATAAAAGTCGTCCTTACTGATTAGAAAAGTCACCACTGATATCTGGTCCATGAACAACTCACAAGTCATAATCATCTATCCGTTACTCTGCAACAAGTCGAGACTTGCGCAATAAGCCGGAGGTCATTCGTATCAGTTATGCCGAACTGAATAATCTTGACTTATGTGTTGAGAGTGTGAAAGACAGATTCAAGGAACTTAATTTCCGGACATGAAATATTTTATTTCTGTACTTGTATACGTCGGGGAAAAATTCTGAAAGCTGAATTAATTTGTAAAGTTATTGAAATTTCAGTTTTAAAGAGTTCGGCAGCTACAGCTGCATAAAGAACGTAATTTTTTCATATACGGTAAAGTTATGGAATACTTGCAAGAAATCTATTAAACGTAGAGATTTCATATTTCGCAGAAATATCCATCTCTCTTTATTCGAATTATATAAAAAATACATATTATAAAGAAAATTTTAAGTTGTTTGGTAAATTTTACTAATTTTCTATCCGATTTCACATGCACTCGCCTAAACATACTTGCTAAGGCCGGATGTAAGCTCCTACACGGTTAAGGGATAAACCAACTTCAATTTGTAAGATTCTACACAAATCAAAGTTCCTATAAAAGTTATGTGTAAGTTCCTACACAGCAAGAAGAAAGTAGAACTTGTAAGCTAAATTTTCGTTGAAGTTTGTAACATGGTTCCCCATTGGTCTGACAGAACAGATTTCAACAACAGACAATTGAACAACAAGAAACAGTTGGTAACTCTGTTAAAAAATAAGCGTTAGTCTGAGACAACAGTTTTCCACGACAACAAACAGTGATCTGATCATCAGAGTCTAGCAAGGCAACACAGCGGTTACCACCAATGATATACGATTTATAAGTGAAAAAATAAACAGTTTTAGTGAGCAATTTTCAATTATTTCGATAACATATATCCAAGTTTGATATTTATACGCAGCTCTATGTATACAAAGCATGTCAAGCTAAAGCTTATACATAAGGTGAAACATTAAAAATGTGTGATTTGAAAAAGTGTGAGTCTAATCATTACCACAATGAAGAGAGCACAATCAACCGACAAATAGTAAGTAATGCCTGCAAACGAAAAGCTGCGGAAAATTTATGTGAACGACCTTAAAAATTCTTACGTTTGAAGGTTAGCAAATACGAAAATGAAAATTAATTACAACGGTGGACATTGCATGCATTAGACGTAGTGTACAAATTGAAATTCAGTTCAGAAGAGACAAACATTCACAAAATAAACCGAAATACATACTGTATAAAACCTACTTAGAGAGCCGGATATCCCGATTTCATGATGTTAAAGCAGTTTCACATGAGAACACAATATTCCTCATGGAAAAGCGACGTTGACAGAAGTGAACGAATTCATGCCTGAAACCACTTCATGACAAAATTTGTAACCACGCCAGACAGTTTATTTCATTGGCAGTACCCAGACTGCATAAAGTGGAAAGGAAAATTTTGTTTGCTGATTTTTTTTGTTGTGAAGGAACTTACACATCACCTCACACATCCTGTCCTGTGTAGGAATTCACACATTGAAGAAGGGTTATACACTGACCGTGTAGGAACTTACAAACTCCGCTTCCTGCACAGCTTTTGGAGATACTGTGATGGAAATTTTGACGTTTTCTTTTAAGAACCCAGTTTTCAGCATCGAAATTATTAAATTGCAAATGGCACACTATCGGTACTCATAAAAAAACAATAATTTTCTGTGAATTTATTCGCTTCGATTCTCGATTGAATGCTGACTAAACCGCAACTGATTGAAGCGGCGAAGAAACTAGAATTTAAATGCAATAGAAACTTACACATAATTCTCAAAAGACTTCATCGTTAACAGTCTTTTACGGAAGCGCGGTGAAATTAGGTCAGCGGGACACCGTGAGCCATTAGTATTTTTCAATCTTTGTATCAAGTCTGTGCTTTGTGCTTTCGGCCGACGCGAAGTTCTGGATGTATCGCGTGGTTCCAAGAAATAGCGCGTTAACTGCAACAATATGTTATTTTTTGTTTTCCTTGTCCTTCGGATGGCAAAGGTGACAGAGGTGGCGCATTACATGCACTTGAGAGTTACGCCAATAAAATGCCTGAAAGACGGCAAACTAGCGCTGACTAGTCCTTATACTGTAGTTAGAATTTCAGAGCACGCTGCAGGAGCTCAATAATTTCTAATCGATGCTTACCGACACACCGGTTTATGGCCGCACATATTCAAAATTTTAATATCTGGTAACTTTTTTTTTTTCCTTTATCCTTCCAATCTCTTCATGGAGCACTACAATATATTTTGCAGGGTACTTTGTTCTCCGAGGAGCACAGTTTGGGAAACTCTGTCTAACATCATAAGGGTAATTTTAAAGAGGTAAGTCACCTAGTGTTATGAGTACCTTCGACACACATATTAAATGATATTTGAAACAGTGATTTTTTCTTAGGCTTATATAGGCCTAATATTAATAGCAAATTACAAAGTTGTGTTTGTAACAATACTTTGCGCGTTAAGTAACATACCAGGCCTAACCATTTTCTACAAATTGATTTTAGCATGAGATTGTTGTTGTTGTTTAGTCACGTCCGAAGACAGGTTGCACCTCATAACTGACACCAATAAGGCATCACTCATTAGACAGTTACGGCAGGAGATAATGGAGGAGAGTAGTCAGTTCCTTTCTGACTAGTAATGTATTACACCAATTAGAAGCATAAGATTATGATGGTATTAATATGAAGTTACCCATCCTGTAAATACCTATCATACCCTCTTAGCCGTGAACCACCAAGTCATCTGCTATCGTCTCAAGTTGATTACGCACGCACTGTACATTGATTAAGACTCCAATTACGGGTCGCGGGTTCCCGAGTTTTGCTGAGCTGTGAGCTATAATTTAGGGTCCGACTTCGCTTTGTGCTACACAAATTACAGGCGCCCTCTGACGACTCGAGGGGAGGCTGTCTGTGTCCAATTCCGCGAACACAAGTTTATTCTAGGGTGGACACAAATAAGGCAAGCATTAAATTGCTTGATGAGGCTCTTTAATTAGACTAGTTTTATGAAAATAGTGACAAAGTCACAAAGATTGTTACAACAAATCTTTGACAGCTTTCTGTCATGAGCAATATTTGTCTGAGCGGTTATTTTGTGTGTATTTTGTCGTTAGTCTCAGCTACTACGTCGAAAGCCTCTCTCTTTCTCTCTCTCTCTCTCTCTGTCTGTCACTTCTGATTTAATCCTGCCATTTAAAACGTGTTCAACTGATTTGTTTCATCATCATTATAAAACAAGCTTTTCACTTCCATATAAATTCTTCTTCATTGAAATATCAAAACCGTAAAGTTATATTTATGCATTTCTTGTGTTCATAGTAATTAGAAGCAATAATTAATCGACATCCTGTAGCTTGGGTTTAATAAGCCTCTAGCAGGAATGAATATTGTCATAGAGACGGCCGATAAATCACAATCTGATATTTTGTCACATATACGAGACAGTCATTTAGATATCTGTGACTGAAGACGCGAAATATGTGACAAAATAGCAGTATCGATTTCTGCTCCACGTAATCATGTAATACCAAAGGATATTGAATATTTCGTACGATAACTGATATTTCTCTGACTTGTGATCGAGGAGTATTATTCAGTACTCTTACGACTGTGATCTTTTTCATTTCATTTCCTCTTATCAGTGCGCCGTGGATTAGCACATGCGCATGATGCAATAACAGCAATCTGTAGGTGATATTTGATATTTTTCGTGATATTTTATTCAATATTATTTACTCCTAAGTGATGCTTTGTTGTAAAGTTATTAACTTCATTATAATAATATAATCATAAGTCTGATATTTTGTCATTTTTTTATAGTTACAGTCTGTATATCGTCGTTGTTCCTGCAATGACTCCTATGTGCAATATATATATATATATATATATATATATATATATATATATATATATATATATATATATATATATATATATATATATATATAATTTTTCAGTAGGAGGAAAAAACACATTTATTCATCCTATGGCAGCCGTGCACAGGGGATTGTGAATTCTTACATTTTCGAAAGAAAGAAATATAATTACATATAGGAGATTTTATTATTTGCTGTATCACTATTTAAGTTACTAATAGAGCGAAAATCTGAAAATCCATAAATATGTCGCATAGGAGTTATTGCAGGAACAACGCCAATATAATAATGTATTGTATAAATGTTTTTCTAATATTTAATGTTTTCCCTGAGATCTTCACATTTTCATATAACTGTGAATTTATATTACCTCATATTATGTATTCTCTACTTAATTTTTGCGTAAAGTTTATCCGCCGAGACGAGTGACCGCAAGTATCAACAGATAAGGCGGGTGTTTAGCGTTCCTGAGCAATGAGTGTACAATATCGCCGTATACTCTTCAGTAGCATCGTGACTTCGTTACCATGTATTGTTGTTCTTTCTAGGCTAAGACGTGTTTTGTTATCTGTTTGTTGTTACTTTTCTAGTCGTATACTCTATTATACAGGGTATTTAAAAAAGACGGCATAATTTCAGGTATGTATTTCCCAAATGTAGACAATCAAAATAGTTCATTACAACATGTGTATGAAAATGCTTCATTTCCGAGTTATGGCCTTCACAACATTGAAATTCACCGGAACGTTTTTCTTTCCGCAGGTCGTTGCCGTCAAAGGAGACATTAAGAGGGCACTCTGACAGTTCATTCCGAGGCGAAGGTTACATTCAGTGTTGTGTAGGCGTTAGACTGTGCGACATGTATTCAAATATTCAAATCAAGAACTGGCAGAGCTACACTTCATGCACGGTAAGGCGGACGGCAATGCTGCGCTGGCTCGTCGTTTGTACCAGGAGAGGTACCCACAGCGACAATGTCCAGATCGGAAGACATTTGTACGTCTCCATTACCGTCTATGCGAGTATGGAAAATTTGGGTAACTCTCCTGGTTTGGGAAGGGGACGACCAAGATCTACAACTCCAGAAGTACAGGAGGAGATTCTGGAGGCTGTGAACATGACTCCTCCTATCAGCACACGAAGGGTAGCGTTGCAAGTCAATGTTCCTCATACGATTGCCTGGAGACTGTTGAAAGAGTATCAATTGTATCCTTATCATTTGCAACGTGTACAGGCCCTGTCACCAGCAGATTACCCTGCACGAGTTAGGTTCTGTCAGTGGTTCTTGCAGCAGTGTGGTGTAAATCCGAACTTTCCTGCCTTAGTATTATTTACAGATGAAGCACAGTTCACACGAGATAGCATAACAAATTTCCACAATCAGCATGTATGGGCGTATGAAAACCCACGTGCAACTGTTCCATCTCATCACCAGGTGCGGTTCTCCCTCAACATGTGGGCCGGTATCATTGGTGATCGATTAGTTGGACCCCATGTACTTGTAAACAGACTTACGGGGCAGGCGTACACAAACTTCCAGGAAAACACCATACCTCATGTTTTAGAAGACACTCCACTGATCAATCGTCAACACATTCAATTCTTACATGATGGCGCTCCTGCACACTTCAGTCGTACGGCTCGCCGGTACTTGGATCGAAGGTTTCCTGATCGATGGATAGGTAGAGGTGGCCCAATTGCTTGGCCTCCACGCTCACCTGATCTGAACCCTCTCGATTTCTACTTGTGGGGCCATTTAAAATCATTGGTTTATTCGTATCCGGTGCCTGATTTGGAATCCCTTCGGAATCGAATTGTGGCATGTTCTGAGGACATACGCAATACTCCTGAAGTTTGGGATCGTGTTCGCAGGTCAATGAGACATCGATGTGAGGTCTGTATTCAAGCAGGAGGTGGACATTTTGAACATCTTCTGTAATGACAACGACCTGCGGAAAGAAAAACGTTCCGGTGTATTTCAATGTTGTGAAGGCCATAACTCGGAAATGAAGCATTTCCGGACACATGTTGTAATGAACTATTTTGATTGTCTACATGTGGTAAATACATACCTGAAATTATGCCCCGTATTTTTAAACACCCTGTATAGTACTTTTGGTAATTCAATTATTACTTGACAATATGTCTTGCTACACGGAGTGTGCAAATACTAGTTTAAGTCCGCCTAAAAACAACTCTAACAGCTTTGAGCCGCTCACAAAACACATGATATTAAATATATACAGGTTGATTCAAGAGAAAAGATCACAAATTTAAGATACGATATCTTAGGCCATTTTGAGTGAAAAAGTACACATGAACATAGTTCCATTTTCAAACGATGGCGGAGCTAGATGCATTTTTTTGGTAAAAGTCTCACCCCAATGTGAATCAGACATGCTGCTGACGTGAGACGTGAGACAAGGTCACCGATCGCAATGAATGACGTAACATCGGAATCTGCATGGTGAGCGATGTGGATAAGAGAAGTTCATTCACCTCAGAAATCTGGTGGTGGGGAATTACAAATATCCAATCGCCTGCCCTTTTCTGATGTATTGACACAGAACCCGCACATAGCACAAATACAATATCACTTATCATGTCACAGCAGTTTAGTCAGCTACCTACCGTGCAGTAGTTATACAGGTACAATTATCGAAAGTGTTGAGTTGTATTTTTCAAGATGCCTTATAAATTTTCGACTGCAGAATACGCCGATATTCAGCATGTTTATGGGTTGTGCGATTAAAGTTCCTTGCATGCCGTCGCTGAATATGAACGACGCTTTCCGAACAGAAGAGTCCCTTACCGAAGAGTATTTACTGTCTATGGAGTTGGATGAAAGATTTTGTATACCTAAGGTAGGTGGAAACGAGAGAGGCGCTAATCGACCACATTTTGGATGCTGAACGTCGCATAAAGAACAGCCACGAGCAACTCTCCCGAGCGACGAGCGCGATTCATGCCCAACCGCAACAGTGCATTGAAGCATAAGGAATTACCTTTGAAAACGTGCGAAAACATCGAATCCGAAGTTTAGAATATTAGGTATGTATGTAGGCCTATACGTGAATATAAACTTAAAATTTTCCGTTATCTGTCTCTGAATGCGAGTTAGTAAAATGGAATCCCAGACGTTTTTGTGAAATCAAAGAGCCATATCTCCATAACCGTCCCAAAGAGAACCCATATTCATATGAACTTTTGACTCAGGATGACTTCATAATTCACATCCTACATTTTTTACCTTTCCTCGTGAATCACCCTGTATGTGTAAAGCAGAACAGAATTAAAATCTCGCCGCACTGATTTCGGACACCGAAAATAAAACTGCATATTTCGCGGGAGTATGTAAAGATAATGGTTATTGAGTGGTTCGTGAGTACAGGGCAAATAATTTCATGAATTTGTCAAAAAAAAGCCACGTGCGAAGATAGTGGACGCAGTTAACTACTTTGCCACGAATCCTATCAGAACAAAAGTGCACGCGTTTTTTTTTTTTTTTAATGAACTGCCCACACTTGACAAAAGTGCTTGCTTCGGTTAATGAAGATCCTGATTTACCGAACTTTCGAAGAACATTTTCTGAGTTATTCATTCATTCATAATTTTCTGCCCAAGGGCAGGTCTTTCACTGCAAACTCATCATTCTCCGATCTTTCCTACTTTCTGCCTTTCTCTTAGTCTCCACGTAGACCCATATATATGTCATCTATCATCTGATATCTACTTTTGTACTGAAAAAGAACTTACGTGTACTGAAAAGGAACTTAAGTGTGATGAAAAGATCTTGTCCAAATCTGGTCGTTGGCTTCGTAAGAAAATGTAGTTAAATTCCTATGAAGCATGGTGTAGATTACCTCTTAAGGGGAAAGCGGTTGAAGTTTATGGTGACTGTCCCAAAAGAAATAAGTAGGTGAGTAACAGAAAAAATCTCTCGTGTTTCAACTGGACAAATGTACCTATAATATCCTGCAATATAGGCTATCAGCAGTTCGTTCTGTTCCTGGAAGGAGTTAGCGATCAACGCTTTGACGCCAGCCTGGCTGTAAAGATATCGAGACCCTTGGCCATGTACTAGGGTTTTGCCCAAAGGGAGAAAGCCTTCGTAACACTTTTCACCACCGTATGCGTTAATCTATTTCTACCCCCTACGGAAAACTGAAGGGAAGGTGTACGAAGAAGTCCATTGCGTTTCTACCGATGGCATCCACCGACGAGCTGATATTGTAGCGATCGACAGGAAGACAGCAAGAGGACTTATTCTGGATCCCACCGTAAGAATGGAGCAGTACATACAACAGGCAAAACGAGTGATCGACGAAAAGGAGGAAATTTGTCATCCATGTATCCTCCACTTCAGTGAGAGTTGTAATATACCTATAGGCCTACATGCTTGAGAGGTAAGGGGTCTTCTTTTCGAAGCTCGGGGAAGTTGTTTTGAATGTATTAATAAGTAAAAGTAAATCCACGGCGCTACAGCCCTGAAGGGCCAAGTCCGACCAGCCGGCTGCTGGCCTCACGTTCACATCCCGAAGCAGAGGTGGTCGATCATCCAAACAGAATGGAGGTATCGCGTGGTTAGCACTATAATCCCCCAGCCGTTATGGATGGTTTGCTGAACCGGATTTTCCCTACCTATCGTAGCTCCCGAAGTGCATCACGATGCTGGGTGGGCACCGGTCCCATACACTGGCCGAAATTTCGTGAGAAAATTTCTTCCCCCATGAGGTCTCGAACCAGCGCGCATTCCGTAACGCGAGTCCTAGGCAGGATTCCTTAGACCGCGACGCCACGGCGCGGGACTAATTTACTAATAGTTATTTGAAATCTCTAGGTATACTGCAGCATGATATAGAAAGTATTTGTCTAAAAATTCTTAAGGACTATATACTTATAGTAAATACCCATTTGTATTTTATATAGTAATGTGATTGTATCTAAATGTTATAGTAATTCTTATAGTTAGTAATAGAAGTTTCACAATTAGAACAATTTTCATTTTACCGGTAATTAAATTAAATTCTTTATGTTTCTAAACTGTATTTGAATGGTCACCTAGTCTGTCAGGCAGATATCTTCTTTTCTTTGCGAGAAATTATTATTATAGGCTAAAATAATTTATTTCCTGAACTTCCTGAAATTTGTTCTTTGAATGATGTAATAAATTGGCCACTTTAGATTCTGCATTACTCTAAAATAAATTATATTATATTACAGCCTAGATTTGAAGTCTAAATAGTAGAATATGTAGTTAATCGGCACTGTATGTAATGGAGGGGGAAGGAACTGACCACCCTACCCCATTATCTCCTGGCCTAGTTGCCTCATAATGGTGCCTTGTAACAACATAAGTGAAGTGATAGAGTTTTCTTCACATTTCCTTATTTATCAAATTTTTGTTAATGTGAACCATTCCGACAAAATCAAATACATCAGTCTTTTTTTGTGAAAATTTCTAATTTACACTCTTTAGAAATATTATATAATATGTAAATTGCTGTTTGTAAATTGTCTTCCGAATCTGAGGTAATGGGCTGCTCATTTGCCGATAATAATATCATTTAACACGAGAAAGACATATAATACATATTCCTAATAATAATGTATCAAATATCAACACTAACACTTTTGCTTACAGTTTCTACAACCAAATTTTAAGGATTCCGTCTAAATATAGATCATAACAATGTAGGAAATAATGGACAATCTTGTCTGTCCCTTTGGGAAATATGCACTTAGAATAGTCAGCTATTTAATTTACTATATTAATTTCATTATATTATTTTTATACATTTTCTGAATTATCTAATAGGCCTATATTTAAGTGGACTGCAATTCCTTTATTTGTCATACCCAACTACAGTATAATTTGCCTCTGTCTATAGACTTAAAAACTTTAATGAGCACAATAAATGATACACGTCTTAGAATGTTTGATTTCCTACGTTTTTTCAATAATTAGGGAATTGGAAATATACACTTTATACACAATCTGCATTTTATGAAATCATTCACTACTTCTGAAAGAAGAGCTATTGAAATGTATTACCATTAATTTCATTGTAGTTATTTTTGGGAAAAGGTAATGTGGCAGCTTCCCGTTGTTTTCCGCACACTATTCTCTTTCCGCCTCTGAAAAAATTCCAGGGGACCTCCGCGTGGACGTTTGGATAGTGTATTGATTTGTGTATTCACCGAAATTCACTATTCACAATATTCGTTCTGTCACGGTTATGGACCCGATCAGAGACCGGGAAATCCCAGTTAGCCAAATATTCAAATTATAGGCTATTTAAAAAATTATCTAGAATATACTGTGATTTCGTCACTCCGTTCAACAAACTGCCAATAGCAATAATCCAGGTTGCAGAGAACAAAAGAAAACAAAAGTTGTGAGATCATTTTAAGAAGATGTATAAACAATTTCAAATTTATGTATCGTAATATAGGAGTGTCATTTAAAATTTCAAAAGTGGAGAAAGGGTGAATATCCGTAACCTAAAATGCAATTAATACTGGTTTTAAACTTCCTCTTAATATCTAGAATGAAGTGTTTATTATTTAAATTAAATTTAATACAATTAACTAGTTTGCTTTGAAGCTTTGAAATGAAAGCTCAGTTTAATAGGTACTAGCTTAATCTCAGACGTCCCGCATATCCCGTGAAACAAACGGAAGATGAAAACAATGTCAAACGTATATAAATTCAAGATATAAAAGACGTTATACCCATGAAAAATACATCAAAACGGGAGATTTTAAATGAAGGCAGTGTAAGAATTATGATGTAGGTGCAATATTAATAATTACATTTGCAGTAGTCATTGTCAAGCATTTCATTTAAAAGGACTGGCTGTGGATGAGCATTATATTTATTCCTGTCTCACCGGTTCAGTATTTTTTTTTCAAGAGCCGCTTGTGGCCTATATACCACATATAGAATCGTTTTCATATCTATATTAATATGGAATATCATGCATGTTTGGTTCATGGTGAGTGAAAGTATACACGGACATAAAATTTAAAATTATTCCTAAATCAGAACATCGATATTTTCACAATTATGATCGATATTATCATAAAAATGAAGAGCATGATCCCAAAACTCGCTCAGTCAATTTGGCCATTTCTGTCACTTGTACATATATGATTATATTTGAGACCTCTAGTTTCATATTTTTATCTTGTTTTCTTCCAAAACAACGCCAATCGTTGCCTAAATATTTGTGTTATTGTGCATGTCACTTGAAAACTCGCTCAGTAGGCTACGTAGACCAATGCATAAAATATCTATTCCTATCCTTTCATAAAAATGAACTTATCGCGTTTTGGGATCACACTCTTCAAATGTTGTTTATACTGAAATGTTAATAACAATATCATGAGGCAGCTATGTTTCCTGAGAAAGATTCGCAGAATGTACAGATTGATATAAAGACATATTCAGAGTTCCGGTATATTTTTATCATTACGTATTTTATTTTTACTATTATTATTATTATTATTATTATTATTATTATTATTATTATTATTTTGTTTAAAATCAAGCGGCAGCATTTGATGTTATCAGTCATTGGTGTGTATTTTTCGGGATATATTTTTATATTAGTAATGATGTCTTTTACAGCATTTATTTTTTTAATTCGGTGAACATGAATCAGAGTCACATATTTAGTAAATTTCATTAATCATTTCTTGCACATTATATCCACACATTGCCCAAAAACAACATGAGACAGCAAATAAAAGTCTCTGACCACATAGGATATTGCCAAATATTGTACAAAACACGTCTGGTCGTCGCATATGCAGTAGATTTATGCACTTGTTTGTGGTTAAATATCAACACGGAGAACAATTTCAGTAGAGAAAGTATTTTTTTTTTTAGAAGAGCAGAGGACTGTGACGTCACATAAAGCCATTTATAGGCATTTGTGTTGGAAATAATAGTAATATCGAAGCTCGATTGTGTCGGCCAAGTTGATCGTCATATTGGAATTACCAAATGAGGATCTATGTGGCCGTGTACTGTGTCCTGGCAGGTCCTCTTCCCGCAGAGCACAAAGCACTTGCAAAGCCAGCAGCGACACAATTAATCGCAGTAACGAAGCGGTGCGCTAACTCGTTTTAATTGTCATGAATTGCAAATGCTAATAGACTTCAAAGTTACCACAATTGAGGGAGCACGATGCATGACTGTCTGTCTAATGAACATAGGGTAACGTTTCCACAATCATGTTAAAGATTGTGAATCGAATTTATCTATTTGTCTGAAATTTAATATACAGGATTGGACACGAATAACCGGCCCGTCTCATCTCACTTGGTCTTAATCTAATCTTTTTTATAAATTAATTAATACAATATAAAAATAAAAGTGAAAATGAATAGCCTAATGGAAGTAAAGAAGCATCTGTAACTTACACATTGAATGCTGGAAATATCCTCTAGAAGCAACCATACACTACTGTGAGCGTCTTAGCGAGATGAGGATGGCCGGTTATTCGTGCCCAACTCTGCACAATGTTACATTCACGTTAATTTCTAATTAGTTACAGCAGTCTACAAGACATCCTACAAATTATGTGAAATAAAAATCTAATAAAATTATTCACGTAAGTTAAGGAAAGGATTTAATTGGTAACTGAAAGCCTAATACCGTAAGACGATGAATGGTACTTTACATATAACCAGTTGTACCAAGGTATGTAATTATTTGTAAAAGGTATGTAACTGGTTGTAAAGGGGTATGTAACTAGTTGTACAAAGGTATGTAACTAGTTGTACAAAGGTATGTAGTTAGTTGTACAAAGGTATGTAACTAGTTGTAAAGGGGTATGTAACTAGTTTGCACAAAGGTATGTAATTAGTTGTACAAAGGTATGTAACTAGTTGTAAAGGGGTATGTAACTAGTTGTACAAAGGTATGTAACTAGTTGTAAAGGGGTATGTAACTAGTTTGTACAAAGGTATGTAACTAGTTGTAAAGGGGTATGTAACTAGTTGTACAAAGGTATGTAACTAGTTGTAAAGGGGTATGTAACTAGTTGTACAAAGGTATGTAATTAGTTGTACAAAGGTATTTAACTAATTGTACAGAGATATGTAATTCGTTGTACAAAGATATGTAACTAGTTGTGCATACATATATAAATAATTGTACAAAGGTATGTAACTAGTTGTAAAGGGGTATGTAACTAGTTGTACAAAGGTACGTAACTAGTTATACAAAAGGTATATAACTAGTTGTACAAAGATATTTAGCTAGTTGTACAAAAGTATGTAACTATTTGTACAAAGGTAAGTTTATTTTATTATTCAGAAACAATATGTATTACAGGTAAACACACTTCAATTTAAAACAAGATAACGTCTTGTAAAATGACTTGTACTGAAACGTTATGTATAAATACAAAATAAAGATGTAAAAATCAGTAAGAAGTTAATGACACTGTCATTCCTTTAATATATAGTTCAATAATTACAACGAGAGGTTCCTTCAACAGTTACAGTAGGATAAATACTAACCAATAGCAACACACATGAGTTGCATGAGATCAGTATCAAAATGGACACCTAAAAAGCATGATATTTAAAATAATTTCCATATTATATTAATTTCAGTTATAGGGTTACTTACTTCTACTAGTAAGGTTTTCCTGTGGAAGAAATTTAATAATATAGGCCTATATTCAAAAAAATTTTTCCAATTGAATTTCGTTTTCGACATCGCAATAAATTTGCGTTGTCGCTTTTTCAGTACTAGTACGTACGAAACTTCCAACCACACCTAAGTAGACAACGCGACGGACAGATCCGATAGACGAAAAAAATTAACAAGCCCTAGCCAGTTCCCCCCATCTCCGCCTAATATTCCACTATCAGTTAACCTGGATCTCCCCGCCCGGGACCGGAACTTGAAGTGTAGTTATAAAAGCATGTGTTGCTAACCTTCTCGGAACTCATTCCTGGTGTCAAAATCCTTTCCTTGCAAAAGCTGTATTTTCTATCCATACGAGTAGGCTTATAGGGCATTGTTTTCATTCCAACAGTTTACATAGTGATGCGTGATTGACTTTATATTCAAATACCACCTGTCTTGTAGAATTATGCGGATCTTTCTGGATGGCCGGCATCAAATAAAGGGCATTTCTGATATAGAATGTCTCCTCTTATATGAAATGTTTTTGGTCTCCCAAATTTTACCTTAATTGTGTTGTCTATTTCATTGCATTTTTGTACTAATTTTTAATTAAATGTTTTGAATATTGATTTATTTCAGCCATTTCTTCTGTACATATTGCTGTGCTCTGTATACCTTAATGGCCACTCAATGTGAAAACACATACCAATATTGCATAGGCACGAAGTTTCTAATACTGTTTTAAAATTGTAATTAATAAAAGTATTTGAAAGAATATATTATGACGATCCTCTGATTGAGGTTATAGCTGATATGTGCATCTATTATCAGGCAGTACATCTCACTTGACGACATATGTCAGAGGAAGAACAATTGTTTGTATGCATCTGAAGTCTGATTAGTGTAACATGTAGCTAATCGGCGATGTATGCAATGGAGAGGGAAAGGAACTGGCCACCCTACCTCATTATCTCCTAGCCTAGTTGTCTCATAAGTGGTGCTTTTTGGTATCACTTGTGTCAGACCCGTCTTCGGACAATTGACTAAACAACAATAACAACAACAACTCAATGACATGAATTAAATGTTTATTGCATTCATGCAAATAATTTCATACAGATTTAAACCTATGAAAAAGTATATAATATACTGTATGTAGCACTTTGTACAAAATTGTGTTTTGAGATTTCGTCTAACTGAATAAATGTTAATGAAATAATAGTATAATGTTTCTTGAATTATTTCTAATAAATTAAATTTTCTGTACGATACTTTATGTCAAACAAATACTCCTAGTTGTAAAGATACTAGTATTATTCGATACCTTTTAAACTATATACACGCGTACACACAACCGTAATATACACCTATATATTGAATGAATGAATGAATGAATGAATGAATGAATAAATGAATGAATGAATGAATGAATAAAGTACATTTATTTATAGATACATACGGCCATCCGTATTATAACTATGCACAGTTATTCTTCAAAGAAAAAAAGTATAATAACTTATTATTATTATTATTATTATTATTATTATTATTATTATTATTATTACTGTTATCATGAATTATGATTACCATAATTATCATTATCACAATTATAAGTAAGCCAATTTCATACTAAATTTCACAGAAAAATAATTCTACAAGTTATAGTTAGGGCACAAATGCAGGTATATTATGCCATAATTCGGATCTCTGCACATACATCTTATATCAATCATAATCATATATGAAGTATGGTACAGTATACTATACTCTCAGAACTCAGTAGACTATATAAAATCTTTACAAAAAGCACGGATGATTTCAATGAAATGTTAACACTAGCGCTAGCGTTTCTGTCGTATACAGTTGTTCATTTGAAAGTTTCGATGCGAGTTTACATACCAGTAAGTTACCGTATGACATCACGCACTGCTGGAATTTAGTGTTTCTATTTCAGTTCCGAGTTGACTACACAATGGAATCACTTCCGAATACGAGCAATCACTTTCAATGTGTGTTACTGCTTGCATGCACATTTGAATGTTGGAAATATACGTCTTTTCAATTTACATTTTCTTAAGTAAATATTTAAAATAATAATCACCTTTCAATTCATTCACTCCAGATATATTTTTATTGTTTGTTTCAACTACAAGTTAAGTAATACCTTCTTTGAAAATGTACATTGTTGTTCTTTTCATTATTCTGTTAAATTTTTTATCCCAATACACAATATTTTATTGAAATTTTTCAGAGTAGTAGAATTACTTTGAATATTAGCAGAATGTCTTTCCGAATTCATTTAACTCATTTATGCCCGTAACTTTATTTTTGTCCAAATGTTGTGAATGTCACACATAGTTTTTGTTTTTATACATTTTTAATTGTAAATGAGAGAACACGGATGAATCTTTACATTTAAGCCCTTTTTCAGGGTGGGTCGTTAACGACCCAGTGGGAAAATCTGATATACATTTTTTCTTTCTTTTTATTTATATCTAAATTACTACATGTAACGACAGTAATTGTGAATACTATTTCTTTGTGTTATTGAATCAACATACTGTATTATTGATGTTTTACATGTAATATTTATAATTTTACAGTGCACAAGTAAATATTTACATAAAGTTTAGTTATAAAAATACGTATAGTAAAATATAAATGACTCAATATTATCCAAACACATAATTACCATGTTATGTATTAAACTCTCTGACGCACTTGTCATGAAGCGGAGCCGGGCATGAAGGTTTGGAACAGCCTTTAGTAGTCTTATATATTATATTAATGTACGAAGTACATATGATATTTCCATGCAGATATTCTGCGTCATCGTACTATGAAAGAGTAATGGAACAGAGAAAAATTCTCTCCGGCACCGGGATTTGAACCCGGGTTTTCAGCTCTACGTGCTGATGCTTTATCCACTAAGCCACACCGGATGCCCATCCCGGCGTCGGACAGAATCGTCTCAGTTTAAGTTCCAACTCTTGGGTTCCCTCTAGTGGCCGCCCTCTGCACAATGTCATAGATGTCTATGAACGTAGGACTGAAGTCTACACATGTGCTGAGGTGCACTCAGTCCTACGTTCATAGACATCTATGACGTAATGCAGAGGGCGGCCACTAGAGGAACCCAAGAGTTGTAACTTAAACTGAGACGATTCTGTCCGACACCGGGATGGGTATCCGGTGCGGCTTAGTGGATAAAGCATCAGCACGTAGAGCTGAAAACCCGGGTTCAAATCCCGGTGCCGGAGAGAATTTTTCTCTGTTCCATTACGCTTTCATCTTTAGTAGTCTTGTTTTTGCAGACAGCGCACCGGCGATGTGGCTGACCAACCGCCAGCAAGTGTCCAGCATTGTGACGTGCTAGACCTGCGACCATATTTCCCACATTCAGATGCTTTCTGGTCCCCAGTGAAGATACTGGTGCAAGATATTTCTGCATCATAGCGATTACAGTTGTCCGTCTGAATGACAATTATCCAAGGAAATTCTTTTTGATCTTGCTATTAACCATGCATTATTCATGGCGACATCAAACATCCACAAAAGAATTGGAACATACCATTTTTCCCTCTTATTCCAATTCTGTATGCTGCTATGTTTTGATCCATCTGATCAACACTTCCCATAAAACTATTGTATTTCTTGATGAGGTGGATTGTGTAATGGATATCCTCTTCTTTTCTTTGGCTGAGTACCGATCTGCTGTTCTATAGGGTGCACGCCAAACTCATTTGAAGCAACTGTCAAAATATTCAGCTGGATGACTGCCTTTAGAAAGTGATTAATGGATGACTCGACTGGACAGGATTATAAACTGGTGGAAAATTAGGGAGAGTCTGACCCTTCTTCCACTGCGGAATATATTTTGTATTCAGTACAGATCTTGGATTATAGTTTTTAACCCCTCTTGTTTTAGTTGTAGTCTCTACCTCAGCTTCTACTTCCAACATTACCGTAGCCTCCAATGTAGACTCAGGGGAATCATTTTCATCATCTCTTGCTTCATTTGAAAACCTTGCCTCAGCTTCTGCTTCCAACAATATCCTCGTCAAGCAGTCTGGTTTGTAACACTCCTCATCTCCAGAATCCCCATCGCTTTCTCCATGTACAGGGGCCCGTTTCACAATCCTTACAAATTACAAATTAACAATTTACAAATAACAAGTAAAAGATTACAAATGCTTGTCAATTGTGTTTCGCAATGCTATTTTATTAGTTTGTAAAGTCTGACGAACTTTACAAAATCAGCTAAAGAAATTTACAAATACGCATTATTGGTTACACAATATTGCCAACGACAGTTTACAAAAATCGCTAAGGAGCAGAGCTAAAGTCGCTGTATTTTTACTACTATCGATACATATGTTTATATTTTGTATTAAAATAGATTATTCTAAGCTTGCTGATTCATATTTCACCAACAGAAAATATAAAGTATTGTTTTAAAAAATTAAAAGTATTTAGATTTTTATATATTGGCGACAATGGAGTTTCATGTGATGTGATTGGTCGAGTATACCAATACGTCTATTACTTAAATGACCAAAGTTAGCACAAAATTCAGTCAAATAAGTAAATAACAGATTTGGTCTACGTACAAATATGCAATTGATAAAATAATTACGATGTCTAAACACAAAATCAGGTTAATTTTTTGTGTTGAACCATCAGTATTTATTAATGTTTCATCCCTAACCTCACAAACATTAGTGATCCCATCAGCAGCATAAAAATTCTGTGCTATAATAAATAACATTTTGGTGATCAAAAACCTGCCCCGAATTTAACTCTTTTAACAACATCAACTACCCTGTGCGCACTTTTGCACACTGATATCTTAGAAATTCCGTGCTTATCTGCTAACCCACGGAACTGACTGCATCCAATGCAAAACAATACAGTTCTTGCTTTGAGGTTAGGGCATCAATTTTCTCTTTTGAATTTTGGATATATGATGTCCCATATCTTGTAGGAGAGATTCCAGAGAAACGGGACTCGAAACGACTTCAGAATACCGCGTAAGTAGTGTCGCTATTGCATTATTGAATTATTTATTTTTGGTGCAGGGAACTTCTTTATTAAGTGCGAGTATTTATTAAATACAGTCTTCGTATATAAATACTTACACGGTATTCTGAAGTATAGCGCGGGACTCATTCGAAACCTTTCATTAAATTTATACAATGATACGAACGTGCTATTAATTCTTGGCCGGAGAATTTTACGTATACGTCTTCGTTTGATTAGGCCTAAATTCAATATCTTCGTCTGAGTCACTAGAACTCCTTAATGACATCAAAACTGCTTTAGTTTAATTCTTAATATTATCCAGTTACTCAAAAATTAATTTAATAAGTATTTCTTTATTGTATTTATTCATAATTTGTTGCAATATCAAACTTTACACATCTCAGAGGTATTGTAGAAAATGTGCTAATTTTACAAGTAAAATTTATATGTTTGTAAAATTACTCATCATTGTGAAACAGAATACTTGTAAAGTGAGCAAAATTTAATTTGTAAAGATTTGATTTCCTTTGTAAAGTTCAACATTACAAACAAAGATTGTGAAACAGAAGTTTACAATTTAGAAGCAAAGTTTACAATTTACAAATATTGTAAACATTGTGAAACAGGCCCCAGGTGGTGCAATATAAACATCAATTTCTCCAGATATGCTCCTCGTGTCTGTTGCTTCAAGTTCAGATATTATTTCATGAGTTTTCAGTCCCTTTCTAGTATATCAAAACAAAAATAAATTATAACTAATGAAAAAGAATAATATAAACAGAAATATTACTAAGCGACAATATGGTACCTCTCATTTTCCCACTTGGTCGTTAACGACCCACTCTAAAAACTATGGTCACTGTTGCTATATTACTATAACTGTTACAATGCTACCAGGATATATTGTATTACTTACATTTTGATGCTTTAGATTCGTATTCAGAAGCTCGACAATGAGCCACACTCCATGACAACAAATAGAAATTATTAGCTATGTGCTGCAGAATTTTAGTCAATTACGCAAGCAGAGAGACAGTTTCAAATAAAATGTGAATGGAGCAGCACTAATCAAACACAGATGTTTATAACTGAAGACAACACTCTCAGTTACCAATTTAATTTATATAAGTCACAATATAACACTACCGGGATATTTTATACAAATTATAATCACTAACGATACCACTTGAGCTAAAAGAAAATTTTATTTTTGCCGCATATATCTCACGTAGTGGGCATAAATGGGTTGATAATCTCTTTATGGTAAGCACATAATTATTTTTCGCATATTGGTTGTGGAGATATAAAGGTATAGGAAAACCTGAAGTCGGAAATATCATGGAGCCGACGCAGATTCACGGTTAATGGATTACGCAGTCACCATAGGGTTTAATATTTTTTTAATAGATATAAATGTCGCCAGTTTCAGGAATAACTCTAAACCCGTCAGTAGGAAGTATTTTCAGACGTCCTCTTCCCAAGGACTCAGTCTTGAACATTCACAGAGAATAAGTGATTGCACACTGTATTATCGATGTGCTAACTCTAACAGTTATCTTGAAATGATACCTTCATTAAATTAAGTTAGCAATGTGAAGGACAAAATAAGATGATATGGAGAGGGTTGATGAAATGTAGTTTGTATTATTCAGAGAAATGAAACAACCCTGAGAAGAACTCTTACAATTTAGCTTCCGATATTGTCCACCACAAATACGTATATTACCCTAGTCACGCCATAGATCAAATATGAGCTCGCCGAATAATAAGCTCGGACTCTGTTTCAGGAGGGGTTTAGGAAGAAGTAGTGCATTTCGTAGTTAGAATTTGACACCACAGAACGTACTGTACGTCAGTATACGTCCCTCATAACAAATAATTTAAAAGACAGATCGTGCTTAGTAATAAAGAGTCACTTGCTTTTCTTAATCATTTGTATATGCCACTTTCGTGTTTGAGAGATATTGTTCTTCAATTACTTTCAATTTTAGCAGTTTTCTTCCTTATATCTTTTTGTTTGCATGATCAGTAGAGACTCACAAATATAGTTTATGCCTATGGAGCTCCGGTTCCCCTGTCGCATCCCAAAAACTCTCCATCATCATCTCAGGTCATCGCGGCTGTAGCGTAGGCCACCACACAACATAGTACACAGTTCCCCGACATGGTCAACTGTGGATTGATATTCTACGGGATAGACAACCTTTTCAATAAAGAAAACCTTACTGGCTACTATATTTACAACTTTTAGAGAACCGATGTAATATATGCAATCTTCACTCAATCACTAGAAAACCTGACCAACGAACCTGCTATTTTGAAATTATTCGTTTCTGGTTCAATCTAAGAAGCTGTTGAACAGAATTTTTATTTTTCTTACAGAACGGAAAGGGATTATCATTCCCTTTCAAATATTAAGGGAGATAATTTGAAATTTAAAATTGAGAGTAGAGTAATGGGATGGAATACAAAATTCAATCAGCATTGGTTTTGAAGTTCGTCCTCAAAAATTAAATCGCGTGTCTTTCTTCAAATTTCTGGTCATTTTATATTCAAATTATTTATTATTCAAACAAGATTGTTTCGAGTGTTTACACGGCATATATAACAATATATATTGGAGTTTGTGATATATATATATATCACAAACTCCATTGTTACGAAGCTTATAAAATGATATGTACATATAATAATTTTTGTATCATCTTCACGGCACCAACACTTTTAGCATTACCTCATATGATTACAGAGGAACTACTGTGAATGAAAATTGCTAAACTAAAATTAAAGACCGCTTCATGGGAACAGGATCCAAAACCAAGTTTTCCAAACTTCAAACAAAACTTATAAATTTAATTCCAAACAGGAGAGTGAACACAATATTGAATCACTTAGACAGAGATTAAACTTCTGTCCTCTACCAATCTAAAAATGAGATTTAATGATTCAGAATTCTTGGAAGACGTGAGAGATATTCCACAGTCAATTTTAAACCTGAGCATTTTTAGAATCGTTGTTTATTACATGTTTGTTAAAATACACCTTGTCCCGCTTAAAAGTAATGTGTATGACTTAAAATAAATACGCCAAAGATAAATAAAATGTAGCTAGGTTTCGTAGTGTAGATCTTGCAATTTATGAACAATACTTGTCATTGAGATGAGATTGATATATGTATAAATAATAACAAATTTGTTAATGTTGTGAAGCATACAAGTATCTAAATAACACAGCGTTTATGTTGCGAGTGTCTTGGACAAAATCGGCATGTGTGTTTCTCTGACGAGTTAACATTCCACATATCAAGAAAAATAATCAGACAATTGCAGAATCAGGGGAAGCGAGTATCAGCGTGTTGTGTTTCAACACGAACGTGATTCGCAGAAAATTAATGTCTAGTATGGCTTTATAAAGATCATGCGATAGGTCTCTTCTTTTTTGCTGAATCTACAGTGACTACCACAACCTATAAAGACATGCTTGATTTCTATAATCGTTTTGATAAGTTTATTTTAAAATGTTCAATCAATATGACTTATTTATATTTTGTAAATTTTGTTTTTTGCTATGACATCTCAACTGGATAATAATGTTTTCGCCTTTTCGGCATCATCAGATATTTTAAAAGGACGAAATCTAAACTTAATCCATTAGACCATACATAGTAATGTGCATGACAAAGTTGATTTCATGAGTTTTATGTAATTGAAGATTATTGGTAAGTAGTTCAATTTTGAATTTGATTTTGAGAAATATAAATTTTAGAATTGTGGATGTTACTGGACACATATAACTCATGTTACATTGTTAAAATGCCACTTATTATAAAAATAAATGAATAAATAATTAAACTTATAAAATTGATAAAACTTACATGTTATACTTTGTGTCTAAATTAGAAAATTATAGTGCCATTCTATTATTACTATTACTATTATTATTGTTATTATTACTATTATTATTATTATTATTATTATTATTATTATTATTACGATATACCTAGTTAATGGGGTTATTATATATGAGACATATACATACATAACCAAGCTCTATTTCATTCCACTTTGGCACAACCCTTACGCAAGTTCTTCAAAATACATTATTCTAACACGCCCTTCGACATGAAATCTACAAGCCTACGTTCAAATGCAAAATGGTATATTTAAGACAATCAATATGAATGCGGTACTCATTTACATAAACCCAAGAACACGACGATTGACTGCCACAGAAGATCCAAATGTATTGCAAAACATACCCCAATAACTACATCGTAATAATAATAGCATGACACTATAATTTTCTAATTTTGACACAAAGTATAACACTAATTTGACACCCGAAGTATAAAAAATAAACACGTTTATTAATGTTATAATTTTTTCGTCTGATTTTTGGAAGTAAACCGTCCACAAATGTAACAAAAACTATCCGGATTATTTCTGCACTTCCAATGTGAACTATTCCTTTGCATTGCACCACTAAAACACTCAATAATTTCTGAAAAGAATTACACTTAGTGAAAATGAAACTTCACAATATACTACACTCCTGTCAACACATCCACAATGAGACTGACAAATCGTTTCAAAGATGGAGTACGCGTATTTTAAACTGGTAGGCGACATCACCACACTACTGTATATTCAACCTCCGATTACATAATGCATTGTCCTGAAAGAATAAGATAAGCAATTTATTCAAATATTTTTGTTTACCGACAAATTTCCGGTTCTGTTTTTAGTAAGCAAGCAGAAATGTGAATAACATAAGTTACATCATTAGGCCCCGGATTTTTAATGCAATATCAAAGTGCGAAATATGTACATAAAATGTAGTAAATACCGGGAAATATGTAATTAAATACGTAGTATTAATAACATATGTAATTTAAAGTCACTATTTATTAATGCATTAAATTCACAAAAATGTCGTCACAATTTAACTGATCAGTTGAAATGGTAGGATGCAGTCTGGAAAGTGATTTTCCAATTCCACCCCATAGTATAGTTTGCAAATACAACTTTTCTCTGCCATAATTTATGTTTTTTCTTGTGTCTTAAGATTTCCTAGAGAAATATTTTCCTGTAGCACACATAACGGTATTTTGATTTACCTGACACCCGATCCAAACCTGTTGCTAATAGCCTACTTTCAATTTGTAACATAGATAAATGACCGGCGCACCTGACCATCCCAGATTCTGAGAAAGCATTAGGGCAAATGTATAGAGTTGAGACATTCCTAACTGTTATGTTTTACAGACAAAAAGGTTGGAATTCTTAGTTTTATGTTTGTTTTTTTTTTTATTTATTTATCAAAGAACTATTCTCTTAAACCAGCTTTAGCAATTGAAGTATTTTCTATACATAACGACGTCTGTATAGTACCGGGCCTTCCCTCTTTATCAGCATCGTGTACTATAGTGAGAACAAAAGGCGGCCCTCCAGTCGAGTAAAAGAACAGGGACACTAAAATATATGTCCAAATCTATATGAAAAAAGAAACAATAATTTACTCTGAAAAATAAAACGACTTTAATAAAAAGAAATTTAAAACTCAATAATTGCCTAGATATGTACAAAAATGTTACATTCTTTACATAATATGTAAAATATGTAATACTACTAAGAATATTTAAAAATATGTAAAATGAAACTCAACTGTAACCATATCAGAACCACAAATCGCCGACATTTGTCATTTTCAGTAATCTACAAGTTAAGGATTGCAATATGTTATTACGTAACAGTCCGAGCTCTATACATCACGTTTTATGGATCACATAATATTACTTTACAACCCCATTAGAAGTGCCAGACCGATCTCTACCTGGATTTATCTCTTTTGCAGTGTCTACTTCTAGAATAAAAGACAGATTTATTACCGGTATCCTGATAACTGACAAAAGCTCGGTTAGATAGTATAACAATTAGCATATATTCATCTTAACATTTTGTAAGTATGAAAGTAATCGTGTACGACAGGGGTAACCAACATAAGACATACGTGTTACCAGGTGGCACGCGAACTCGTTTTGATATAGGATTTCTAAAATATCTAAACATTTTGATGTGATGTGACATTTTAAGCATTGTTTTCAGAATCTACGCGTGAAAATGAACTAAAAACAGGTATTATCTTCACAGAGATAAATTTCATTTTGGTTAGTGTAATTGAAGGCTGGACATAGATGTTCTTTCATTTGCAAATGACTTAAAAATATCTTAATAAAATTCATATTTATATAATTGTATTGAACTGCAAAGGGATTTAAATAAATTAAATACTTGGAACGAACTTAATAAATTGTAATTTAATATAAATAAATGTAACGCAATTAGGGTAAGATCACTAGTTCTGAATCTACCTAAGCATACAGGCAGATTGCGGAGATGAGAATGACAGAGAGTAACGAGTTTTGCCTACAAATTATTAAGCGATTTCTCTACAATATTTTATGGTCGTTTATATTTACAATAATTTCAATTCAGTACACATTTTTCTTGAAAAAGTAAAAAGTGGCATTTGATCCACAACTAAACCCCCGGCACTAGTTGAGGATCAGTTAACAAAAAACATTTTCCTTTTATATTTTAATATAGAATAGCACAAGGATCATATTAATGTAAGGCGCAAGATATTATAACACTCCACAGGTGAGATAAGCAATGTGATCCGCAAATAATGACCGGAACTAATTGAGGATCAAAATCCTGGATATTATTTCCATGATGGTACATCTTCAAATTATTAATGCAATCTGAAGAAAAATGCATTTAGCTTTGTACAGAGCAAAATTACATACAGTACATGTCTGAATCAATTCACATTAAAATTAGAGTGACGTATTTAAACTGTAGAGTTCATTGTTTACATTTTGCATATAGAATTTTTTTTAGTCAAGCTTTATTTGAAAAATATTGGCATAATTGATGGCATCACAAATTGCACCTTTTACATTGCATCCAACTCACTTTTTTTCTGCTTTTTCCTCTATTTCTTTCAAGAACTCAAGTGAAGTCACACGTCTTGTGATAGTGGTTTTTATAGAGTGTTTGGCCTTGTCTTCTTCTGGTGCAAAAAGTTCTTTTATCACCTGAACCACGGCGAGACAGAAAAGTTTCCTTTTTCTATTACAGTAGATGAGCATCCGGGTTTGTGTCTCATCGTTTTGCCTAGCATGAACAAGAGTGGAGTCATTACTGCTTTTCGAACCACAAGCGTTGACTGCAGAAGGATCCAAAGACCAGACACCACTCCCTCGAAACCCACTCAAAATACAGTATTATCTGGAATTGCTTTTTGCCATCCTTCAGTTAGTACATTGCAGAAATCGTAACTATTTAGATGTCTTTTTCTTATTTTCACGCATCAGTCTGGTGCATTCTTTCTTCAGAGAAAGACTATTTGAGCGAACAAAAAAAAATAACATTCATGTGCTGGAATATGTGCGTAGTGTCATGAAGAAATATTAGTAAACAGACATCAATTTCTCTTGCTAGTTTCTCCAGACAAATGAGATGCATGATATTCAAAACTTATTAAGACGTTTATGTACACTTTAAACCCCAACATTTTACTTCGAAACGAATATAAACTAGAAGTGCATTTAAATTTGGCGCGCATCCTAGCCTGCTAATTATCTTGTTGCAAGGGTATAAAAACCTCACCCGCAAGGTAAGACTGAAAGCCTCAAGTGAAGCCCTTATTTTTCTCTGCAAAATATATACCTATGCCCATCTTTTGAGAAAATGTGCAGGCTCTGAATTATATACGGAAATAATGACAGATTTTCAATTTTATTTCTCTCTTCAAATGTCTGCTAGTAATTGAAAAAAAAAAACACTACTTATGGCTTCTTTCATTCCAAACTTCCAAGAAACCGCGCTGCCATGGCTACAAAACGTACAAGACACAACTGCCGTTAATTTGAGAAACTGACAGCACAGGCAGTTTTATCCTCAACTAGTGCCCGATCCAGAACTAGTGATCTTACCCTACATTGTCCAGAAGTTCAAAAATATTTCGTATCACTATTGTTTCACACCTATTAAGCTAAATTATATTTCATAAATTAAAGACTTGGTTGTATTATTCAGCAAGGGTATGAACTTCTCCAAGCATATTACTAATGTAGTTTTTAATGCATACAAAATGCCAGGCTTTATCTTTCGTAACTCTAAATATTTGAGTACTCTTATCTTACAGAAACTTCATCATGCATTAGTTCGTTTTACAGTTAATTTTTTATTTTCAGATAAATCTATTCAAGATAATACATTTACTCAAATGCTCAATCATATGATTTATCAATTTGATAAATTAATAAAATTTATAAATCATATGATTGAGCATTTGAATAAATGTATTATGCATTAGTTCGGTCAAAATTAGAATACTGTTCGATAATTTGGAATCCAATTTGTATTAAACAAATAACTTTGCTTAAGCAATTTCAAAATTAATTTTTAAATACCTGTATTTTAAAAATTTTAACATCC
Source organism: Periplaneta americana (assembly GCF_040183065.1). Classification (NCBI taxonomy): domain Eukaryota; kingdom Metazoa; phylum Arthropoda; class Insecta; order Blattodea; family Blattidae; genus Periplaneta; species Periplaneta americana. Next base: position 104,695,547 of record NC_091124.1, read on the forward strand.
TCAATATGAAACTTATACTTTTGTAATTCAATTTTCTAACTCTTCAACCTTATCACATAAAAGAGATTGTAATGCTTTACTGTTTTTACAAATTAATAAATAAAATAGATTAGCCAGTATACATAATAATATTTCTTATTATGTTCCTTACAATACTTCTTACAAATATCAAAATATTTTTTATCCCAAAAATAAATATAAATTCATATTATTATTGTCCTATTTATAGAGTTCTTCAGACTTATAATAGACGGCATAGCCTAGGAGAAATATATATATATATATATATATATATATATATATATATATATATATATATATATATATATATATACACATATGAATCTCAAACAATTCAAATACATCTGTAATAAGTTTCTCAAAATGATAGGCCTATGGCTTATATTACATTCTGTTGTTTTGTATTAAGATTATGGTTGTATTAATATTATTATTGTATGAAGTTTGCTATATTATTAAGGTTATTATTTTATTCATATTGATTTTTTAAGATTTATATTTACTTTATTTTGACTTTGTTGTCCTTCTATATATTTATACTTTTTATGTTTCTTGTATTTATATCATTAGATTGTCTTTGACACCTTAACTTTGTGTGTGTATGTATATATATATATATATATATATATGTGTGTGTGTGTGTGTGTGTGTGTGTGTGTGTGTAATTTTTGTATTTAATAACTAATATTGTAGCTGTAAGTGAACATTGTAATTGGTTGGGCTGTTATGTTGTTTTAAAATAAAAGAAAATAAAATAAAGAAAATAAAATAAAATAAATGCTGTAAGAGCCAAAGAGACAAACCGTAGGAAACAGAGCTTTCTTGTGTAACTAGTAATGTAATATAATACATTTTGCATATCTATGGGAAAAGCTAGGCTCTAAATAAAATTACAATGGGACTTATTTTTTTTTCTTAGTGGATTGAGCCAAAGACATAGTCTCTTTCTTCGGAAAAAACTAATTCTCAAAGAAATTGGAACTTATTGCCTATTTTATGTCCAGTCTTAATTGTAGCTTTAGTGATGTGTACTGTACTTTCCACACCACAATCATATACAAAGGAAACTCGAAAACATCAACATCATTGGATTCTTACGAAAGAATAATTTTAGAGTCCCTGTAATTTGAACCAGTCTCTAAAATCAGGCCAGGAACTTAAAATAGGAAAGAATGAAGTAATTGAGAGAGAAATATATACTAGTTTTGTAGTCTGTACACTGTTTTTCATGTACACGAATTGCGAGATATAAGAGACGTAGTTAGCATTCTTAAGAAATTAATTCACTTTTCACTTTGAAAGCAACGGTATTTTTAAGAAATCGTCCATCCTTTGAATTCAAACCTAAAATGAACAGATTAATTATAATTGTTCTATATATTTAACTGAACTTTACATTTATTTTCTCATTTAATGGAATTGTTATGTATTGAAAGAAAAGAATAATTAATTCAGACATATTTAAATATTTTTCTTAATCTCGGAAAATAAAAATTAGTACAGTGCGTCACTCTTTCTCCATTCATCAGATATCACAACACGTACTGTAGGTTGTTAACTTCGCAGGTGCCCGAAGCATGTTGATCCTACTCGGGCAAGATGATTCGTCACGCACGCCGCACAGATTCATTACTATTCCGCCGTGGCTGCACCATCACTCACACCTGTGACCTCTGATAGCATTGGGCTCTTCATCATGTGGTATTAATTACCCAGTTCATTCCTTGCAGATCTGTCGGATACCACAATTAATGCGACATGTAAGATTAACATTATCTAGCAGATGACTCTAAAGTAATGTTGCGGAACAAATTGAGTCGCTGTGCCCTATAAAATCGCTCACAACTTCACGTACACTTTATACTTCGAAGGGATAATACGGTTAGTGACTAATCTGTCAATGATTCATAACATTAATGAGTCACGTATCATATATCTCCGTACGATATCTAAACATGGGTTGCTCACGTTGCTTTTTCCGTATTTTCGATGGCTGAGGGAAGAGTTCAGTTGCAATAGAGCAATAATATTATCTGTCGCAGAACTTTTATGAAAGTAGGATAACCTACAGCTTCAAAACCCAAAACCCAAAACCCAAAAACCAATTCAGTAAAAAATTATGGAATGATGTACTCTTATATTGTAGAGGAACAATTACATGTTTGCGTGATATTAATCGAAACATTTCAGCATAGTATCGAAACTTCTTTTGTAATGATTTGCATAAAACAGGACTGTATTTTTCGAGTCAGAAACACAACTTCAGGCTTTTATGAACAAGTTCATTTAAGAACTTTGTCATCACAACCTTTCTTGAAACATTTCCAACTTAAATAAAAGTACAGTTGAAAATTTAAAACATACGAAGCTGTAGTAATGAGAAAAAGTAGATACTACAACCACCTTGTCCACGATGAAGCTTGCAGGATTAGTGAAAATAGTATCGTAGACTGGAAGGGGACCTTCTAAAATTATCATATCTGGACTCACCATGCCATTCGTACTGGGAAAACTGGTGTGAAGGAAAATTAAAACAGAAAAATAGCAGCTAATGGTAGGCTATGCGCAAAAAACAAGATTCTTTTTCTTCAATGTAGTTCAAAATCTGCAGGTTAATAGCATTGTTAAATCTCCTAGAGTAGTGTTTCCCAAGCTTTTTGATTATATGTCCCTATTTTTCTCACTTTCTTTAGTGCGGCCCCTGACCTGACATGTAGATTAGAGCAGTGATTCTCAAATGGGGGACCGCGGTCCTTTTTCGAGAACAAAGAGCAGTAAAGGGATTCAATGGGTGAAATATCTATTTTCTATATTCTTTAAGCTAGAGACTTAATTTTTTATGTACAGGACCTCTTGTTACTAGTATTTGAGCTCTCAGGCTTCATTGGCATAAACTTAGTACTTTTTGTGATTTGGTGTTTTTAAATTTTTATTTTCTTTTTTTTTTTAATGCACACAATACCACAAAATATAACTTACTGTCCTGATGAGATTTTACGACTTCTTTGACATGCTTATAATGTAACAGCAGAGCCATAATTTGAATTTTGATTGTTGTTTAAAATTAATTTCCTTATTGTCCAGATAATATTTTTTTTTATAATTCTCGAATACTCACAAAACACTCTTGGTCACAACATTGAAACAAAATTAGAATTCATTCTTCAACACTTTGTCCAATCGGCAGTTTTCAGGAAGAAATGGATCAGAATCATCTTCAACTACGTCCAGTTCTTTCGTCTAAACCCACTGCGTGTGAGAAATATGAGAGTAAGATAGTTATGGCTTTGTTGCCAAAAACTCAGCAATGGTTAACAACAACAACAACAACAACAAAATTTGTAGTTCTTAAGATATTTGATTTATCTAAAATAAAGTTTCTTTAGTCTTTAACCACACTTTCATAATATGCATTAAAACCCTCAACGTCTCAGCATGAAATCTGTTGCGAGCCTGAATGAGAGTAAACGCAGCAAAAATAGAAGTGTAGGAAAATGACTATAAAATATCGATTTTCCGTCATGAAAACCTATTTGTACTTCTGAAATATAATTAAAACATGAATTTTTTAGAACGAATTGGCCATAAATATAATTTAAATGGTTATTTTTTCTGCAAAAGTCGATAATGCTTTTTTTCTCTAAAATTGATCAAAATTTCATCCATCTCTTCCCCTACTGGCGAGCCGCCAACAAAATAATTGTTAGTGTAATTTTCTGATTTTATTGTTTAAGTATTTCCATCTTACATTTTAAAATATATTCCAAGTAACTCCAGATCTGTAATAATATAACAATATCCTACCTAATGATCTAATTCTAATCCATTTGGAACGTTGTAATGTTTTAAAATAAACCAAATTTCACATTATTATTATTAATAATTTGAAGGGAAAAATTGTTCCGGAACTTTGACTGAGAACGCCAACTCTCTACCGACTGAGCTACCTAAGAACTCTACCACAACTTGACCCAATTATTCCATTTATATCCACATACTTCAAGTGAGTTAACAAGACGTCAGAAACCTAGCAGTTGAGTACACACCATGCTGTTCGACTTCAATTTGCGTTTTACTGTTCGTTAAGTTAAAAAGCATGGTGTGCACTCAATGCCGGGTTTCTGACGTCTTGGTAACACACTTGATGTATGCGGATATAAAGGGAATAATTCATTAGGCTGTAGTAGAGTTCCTGGTTAGCTCGGTCGCTAGAGCGTTAGCGCGCTCAGCTAAAGGTCGCGGGTTCCAGACCCGGGTCCGGAATAATTTTTCCCTTGAAATTATTTAAATCAGATTCACTGATTTGTATTCACACTAGAGTTGTACACAACCGTTATGAAAAATATAATTTATATATTGCTATTGAACGACTGGCGCTATAGACAGCATGCAAAGCTCTTTAGTCTCGTGGAGTGTCTCAGTGTTCGGTTTAACGAATATTCGTTTTATTTCTCACTCTTTGTGGGTGGACGGCAAAGGCAGACCACATTGAGATATTCAGGAGTTACAAGAGTCCTTGCAAGGACGCGATTATCATCGTGTAACCTGCCATTTAATAGATAATTCTTGCTCTCTCACTACATTCAATCAATCAATTATCCATAGATCCATTCATAACACTCTACCTTCTTAAATATGATTTATTAATGAAATAATAAAGCCTCTGTTTAGAGTAATTAAAAGACATTAGGGTAGAGTGGGACAATTTCGATACCGGTACAATTCTGATAAATTTAAGGATTTTCCCGCTTTTTCGCTTGCACTTGTTGGTAACACTGTTTTCAGAACGTCACATTATACATTGTACCTTTGTGTGTTCGCTGTCCAATTTTTGTGTTCTTGTGATAGAAACTTGAGGATATACAAGCTTTTAATAGCAGTAAGGTAACTATTTGTGTGTCTAGTTTTATGCTGATGTAAGAAATGACATTTTTAATGCAAGTGTTGTCGTTCTTCATTGCTGCTTTAAAATTAAAGTCTGGATTCAGAAGACAGTTATACATGTTATTTATTAGTGAGAGGCGTTGGTGCTGCCATCTCTTGGATTCCTTAGGATTAACATGGCCTCTTGATTTGAACAGGCAACGGTACATTTTCGATAAGCTTTTTTAGTACAACTTCGATATACTGTAAGTGTACAATTTCGATAAGTGTTTTCTTTCAATTAACCTCTTATTTCTTTTACACCACCTCTTTGACTAGCGATTAGATCCTCTAACTTTACTTCCGCATGTATCAGGTTCGATCCCAGACTATCTCAAAAATAATATTTTCAGAAATTGTGGGTTTGAAAGGGAAACTACTGACAAGGTTATGGTAGGAAAATGTAAATTTGTTTTCAGAGACGGACCAATAGATGCCAAGTAAACAAAACCTAAATAAAATCTATTTGCGCTGGGATGAAAATGATATGAACCAGTCAGTATCAAGCGTGATGGAAGGACATCTATCAATTCTAGCAGCATCTCAATATTATAATGTACCATTTTCAACACTGCATGGGAAAGTGAAGGTGAGGAAGGAGATAGCAGCAGGTCTGAATCCTGTGGTTAAGAAGATTGGTCATCCGTCGATTCTGCCGCTGGAAATGGAACAAGCTTTGGTGGAGAGACTGCTATGTCTTGAAGAAAGAGGTTTAGGACAAACAGCACTACAAGTGAGGTGGGCTGCTTTTCAGCTTACAGAAGCCTTAGGAATTAAACATAACTGGAATTCTGAAGACAAATTTGCAGGTGTAGATTGGTTCCGAGTTTTTTCTAAAATGTAATTCAGGTTTAAGCCTACGAAAACATAAAGATCTCTCGCGTGCAAAGACTAAGAGTTTCTGCAAAGAGGAAGTAGATCACTATTTCAGTATTCTAAAACAAGTACTGAATGACTACCAGCTTTTGATATACCTACCTCGCTTCCCTTTTAACAACAGACCATTGTAGATAGTAAGTCAGAAAGGAAAGTGTGAGGTCGTTTCACTTACAAATGATGAACCTGGCCAAAATGTAACGGTAGTGGCATATTGTAATGCAGCTGGTCCTTATATTCCTCCTATAGTGATTTTTAAAGGTTTTAGGAACAGTATCATGTACAAAGATGATTTACCTCCTGGATCAGTCGTTGAATTGAGGGACTCGGGTTACATAAATGAAGATCTCTTCATCAGCTGGCTTAATCACTTTACTAAGTTCAATCCTGATGCCAAATTTTTATAATCCTTGACAATCATGTCAGTTACAACAGTGTAAGGGCTTTGGACTTTTGTAAAAAAAAAAACAACCTAGAACTCCTTGGACTGCCTCCACAAACTGCGCATGTCCTCCAACCCTTGGATCGGACATTGTTCAAATCACTGAAGAGTGCATACCATAAGAAGCCTACAGTATGGATGCATCAGAACCCAAATGAAACTATAAACAAACAAAGGTTTTGTAAAATATTCACGACTGCGTGGAATTTAACAGCATCTCTGGGATCTGCTGCGAAAGCATTCGCTTGCAAAGGAATAGTGCCGTTCTCTGACAGCATTGTTCCTGAAGAAAAATTCTTTGCCTCACTGTTGTTCAAACCATCATCATCAACAGATAGGCCAACAACTTCTGCCCAAGCTTCACAAAGTACTTCTGGTTCCACGCTGCTGTTAAAACCATCAACTTCCACAAACACTACTCCCATCAAAACTTTGCCAAGCACTTCAAGCTTTGTGAAATATATGCAGTCACCCACATCGTCACCCCAAGAAGTAGCGCGTGAAGTTATTCCATCACCTGAGAAAACTATTTCCATAGGGAGGAAAATAAAAACTCAGACTGCAAGAATTCTTACCAGTGAAGAAAACATGCAGCACGTCAATTGCAAAAAGATTTTGACGAGGAGAAGAATCAGAAAACCGATTCGGCGAAGGAGATAAAGAAAGGAAAGAAGGTATTGATCAAGAATATTAGGGATAAGTCACCACTTGGAGAAAATAACTGTGGATTTTGCTCTTTTAACTATTACAGTCCTAAATCTATTGCAAAACGTAGCTCGATTTGCTGTCAAATGTGCAATGTGTGGTTTCATGATGTGTGTGTGTGTGTGAATGTAAGTGGAAAGGAATAATTTATTTGTGGAAAATGCCTATGATATACTTATTACCAACTGTGTGTGAATGCAAATGGAAAGAAACAATTTATTTGTGTAAAATGCCTATGATGGACTTATTATCAATTTGTATCAAAATTGTACCACCTTCTATCAGAATTGTATAGTAGCTACAGAGGTACATTTTCGATAATTTCCACGAAAAATGGAAAAATGCTCCCTAGTTAAATAAAATGGCAACTTTCTTTGGGTTATTATTTTGTAAGTTCATTAAGTGTCATATTGTTCTTGTGACTAAAGATACACGCGTTTCATTAAATATTTTGGAATTCAAAACCAGTTTTACACAGAAATATCGGAATTGTACCACCTTACCCTACAACTACTGTTAAAAGGCATTACAACTATTGTTTCAGAGGTAGACATTTTGAGTTTAAAGAGTAAATGTTATACTAGAATATATGTACTTATTTGCTCTTCTATTTAGTAAGTATATGTAATTTATTCTATTCTTGCATTTATTTACACACCAGATTTCATATTATGCATTACACTTATCTCATTTCCTTTATTGTTACTAGTACCCATTTCTTCATTTATGTATTAGTTATGAAGATAAGTGTATTAAAGTGTGCAATCAATTGTAGACCTATATCAAGCCAAGATATTTTTTTAATTAGACAAAGTTAATTTCCTTCAATAGAATTTTTACTCCGATGTTTTACTCAGAAATTGACAGTTTTATGTGTGATGAAGTGCGGATGTTGTTCTGTGTAGCCTTCAAAACACAAGGGATAACCAGTTTAAATTCGAACATTCGGTCGGATGTCCGACCTTAACGGTTGTTCTGTGACCGGTGGGTTGTAAGCCCTATTCTTCAGATCTCCAATTTATTAAACAGTGATCTACATTATACAGCTAAAGTCATGGGATCGCACTAAAGCAATGTGACAAGGAGGCCTCAACCAAGAGGCTGAGAAACACTGGATCAGAATGTAGAACAAAGTGATATGAAATTCTGTATAAATTAAAAAGATAATAATTAAATTAATTCTTTCTTTAATGCCAAACATCCGTACGTTTAAATTTCAATTGCTATTATTATGAATATTACTTCTTTTTTTTTTCTTTCCCTGCACCCCATTAACTGCTCTGTGGACCTTCAGGGGGCCCTGTTCCACTGTTGAGAATCACTATCCTAGAGCACGTGTACTCGACATGCTTTCATGATCTCGCACCTTTCTTGCTCATATGCAAGTAGAACAAATATAAAACTACCAAATTTTTTTAATATGTTATGAGGAGATTCATGCGAAATTCCTTGCCACGAAAGCACAATAGAGTTAATTACACTTACTGATACTATAGACAAAATGTAACTTGCGTTATGAGTTAGCATTATACTTCGAATTAAAATTATTATCATAATTTATGTTATAGATCAATTTCTTATAGATTTTCGAGGTTTCTTCCTCATGACATGAAAGATCCTTTGTCAGTTCCATTACAGTGCAGTTTTCTGTAACATGTTAACGACTTGAAAATGAACTTAATATCGCACACTCATGCTTCGAATAAAAGATAAAGGCTGTGTTCTATATTAAATTAATAGTAAAAAATGAAGGCTGTGTGCTATATTAAATTAATAATAAAAATAATACAAACATTGACACGCAAGAAACTGAACATAATTTCATAACAAGCCGAGGAAAATGCGAAATGAGTGAGTGGGAAAATAATTCAGTAAGTAAAATCTTTAATAGGCTAGGCTACATTTGTAGTAGGGGAAATTTAATACGTAAAATACCATTAGGCTAGATCGTCAGTATATCAGATGCTCTACACTGTTAAAGTGTCCTGAAATTATATTCAACACACAAATTACAACACAGACAAATTACATAAGTTTATAATTCATGTATATTATTCAAACCCGAGTTTAATGGAAGAGAAGGTCTTAGGGCCTTAATTCTGCCAACCAAAAGAAAACTGCTACTACTACTACTACTACTACTACTACTACTACTACTACTACTACTACTACTACTACTACTACAAATGTAGTTTCGGTTACCAGAGATAACGTCCAAATTAAAAAATATATATAAAAATTTAATTGCAGTTCAGGTAGTGGTAACGTCCATCTCTCTGCTTACTCGGGAAAATTCACGTTGAGAGTTATTTCAAAGATCTAACAATTAAGCTAACGAATGAATATAAAAGAATTCACTTTCATATTCATATTCATATGCATATTCTTTATTTGCCTGAAGGTACAATAACACAAGAGGCCTCGTCAATGTAATAATACAAATACAATGTGTCAGTATTAAAAAGATTAATAACTAAAAAATAATAAAATTCAATTAAAATATACTTCATTTTCAAAAAATTCATGCATATTGTAAAAAGGACTATTTTGTATCCATCTCTTAGTCTGAAGTTTGAATTGTCTGTCATTTTGTACCTTTATATTCGTAGCTATCATTTATTGCAGTAATTTGTACATAATTAGATTGTGTTTTTGCAACCTGACAAATGGCACGTTTAGTTAATCAGTATGTCTAGTTTTATAGTTATGCATATCTTCTATAATCGTACAATTAGTGTTATTCTTTTTTACATGCGTTAGAGTTTAAAAAATGTATAGGTTGTACACTATCATAATCTTTTCATTTTCGAAAAGGTATCTACATGTTAGTCTGAGTGGTGAAATTGTTAAAATACGAACTACCTTTTTCTGCAATAACAATGTTTGGAAGTTCAGAACTATTTCCCAGATATAACTGCATAAATTTCAATTTTAAATAGATAAAAGGTACAGTACACACACAACTTTTGAATTAAATTTGTTCAAAACTTCATCAAGAACTATTTTAAAAAGTAACAAACAAACAAAACAGCTTTATTTACTGGTACTGTTCCTGGTTGCAATATATAACGAAATACTTTTCAACATTCTCGACTGAGAAGGTTTTTCGATTGTCTCTCAAAATACATTTGAAGGATGAAATGATTCTTTTGACAACACATGACGTCATAGGTGCAAATTTCATCTCTACCACTGCAATAGGTACTCATGGTAATGACAATTGAAGCTTCCCCCTGGAGAATGGAACACACATTTTTCATTTTTTCAAAGCCTGGATTCCTCTGCAATACTTTCTTCAGTTTTAATGCGACGGCTTCACCCATGGGTCCTAGTACTTGTTTCTGTAGAGACGAGTCAATGACATCAATTGCATCATTCAGTTGTAGCGACGAAGATTCCAAGTACTCAATATATTTTGGAAGGTTAATGAATTGTGACTTGACGAAAGCAAGCGAGCAATAGATGATGCTGTGTACACAATTTGCCTGAAGGATTGAGGATTGCCTCCTTCACGTCGAGAGTGTTTTTTCCTCTCTCTCTCTCTCTCGCTCTCTCTTTCGAAATGTAGGCTACTGATATTTCTCTCAAAATAAAAAAAATCAATATATAACGCAGTAAATACAGGATAACGCTTATCAACAATGCTTTAGGTTTTTTAGGTAACGTACTAAGATCTATTTTGTTTTTTTTATGTTCAACAGAATTCACATATACGACTCGTATGATCATGATTCTGAAAAGTATTGAAGAAAATAGGAGTTCAGAACCAAGGAAAAAAATAGGTAAAAACCTACAAATCCGGTCCCTACTTATAACCATCTTCTATCAGTTCGCTCTTACCTCTTTCACTCGTTACCACAACTGCTGCCATGCCCCTTGCATGCAGGCCCTGCATATACACAGCGATTTGAGGTTAATATTGTAAGTACAATTCTACGGAATAATAAGGATGTAATTGATGTTCTGTCATTTGAAATGTTGTATCAGTGAAGAAGTATGTTGCGTCTGTGAAATGTGTTGTGACAGTGAAGTGTGTTTGTGTCAGTGAAGTTCTATATTTTACAGTGGTAGTGCAAATTATTTAAACAGTGAAATGTTCTTGAAGTGTTAGTGAAATCAGGATAATGTCCGTGAAATGTTTCATAGTTCCAGTGCAGTGAGTGAATTGATAGCGAAATGAGTGTAGTGCTGAAAAGCACTTGTGCATGTATAAACATATCATTTATACTCGTGGTTTTAAGTTCCAACTTTGGGTTAAGGTATAAATTAGATTTACTTTAATTAATTATGTTATAAGGTACACGTACCAAATAACGCCACCTTAACACTTCAGTCACTTTTGCTCTGGAAATATGTTATGTATAAACACGAAAATTATGAAATAGAAACTGTAATCTTACATTACAACATAGCACAATGGAAATGGATATATTATATACCGAACAAGAATTAGAACTCAAAGAGGAAAACTTTGTAAACTGGCGTTATTAGGAACAGGTTGTCCAATTAACGTCACCTATTTTCTAGTAACCTATACACTTATAATGATTAATGAATTATTTTTTCTAAGGAACACAAATTGAACTAAGTAACTAAATTTGAGTTTCTGTTAATAAAAGATACAAAATCACTCAATACTAATGAAAGATTCTTGATCGGAAACTGAAACACCAGATGGATTAGGAAAATATGTTTTCCAGTGACTCCATACTTAAAAAAAGAGACAATGTGACACAGTACAAAGTTATTAAACACAAAAGCATTTACCTTAGTTTAATATGAATGTTTTCCAGTAAGTAAAACAAAAAAATTAAGTTATGTAAAATAAAAAAATAATTAAGAGTTCGATAAGCAATTGAACCAATATCATCACTGCATATTCTGAACATTTGTAAGTTGAAAATTTAATGATTTTCCTGATGTTTTCACACTTATCATGTAAATACCTCGCACAATGTGAACATAATGACATGTTCTCAACGCGATCTTCTTCACATATAAAACACATCCAACTAGTGCTTGCGTTTTATCCATGGGTTGCAGCTCATGTGTTGTATTACTGGAAAGGCAATACAGTGTGATTCCGTAATTATCAGCGGCACTTGTAATGTTTGCGTCCAGATGAGATGATGCTTCATCAAATATCAACACCACCTCTCCTGCCACCTTATATCGGGTGAATTGAACAACTCAATGGACGAATACAGTAGTTGTCATAGAACCCTTGGCACTCATGACAATCTCTGTTCGAAGAGGCATATCTGTCTCTCACTCCGGCTACAAACGCTGGCTTTTGAAGATAACCATACGTGTACAAAGAGCAATAGCGCATGTAACATATAAATTTATTGTGATATTTTCTGCGTGCTCAGATGCAACCAGATGCTCTTTCTTGCACCTCTCCTAGCCAGAACAGTCTGCTGATGCTGTACTGTCAGCCTTAGTATTAACATAACCTAAAATTTTGTCTGTAGACCTTTAACGCCACATGGCGTTAAAGCGCTACTTAGTGCTTGATAAAATGACATGCCTGTGTCTCTACCATTTTCATATTTTATAGATAGCAAATACTTTCTATACATAGAAGAATGTTTAAGGATCACGAAAATATATAGTTTAATATAGGCTAGTTATTATTTGCTCAACACACAAAATAAAATATTGCCTCGTACCTTGATACTGTACAAGAACAGCCATTCACTATCAACACACAACAGGAAAATGAAGGAAAATCATGTAACTCGTAAATGTCAGCGGACAGCTAGTAACTCATTTCATCATTAGATTGCAAGCGAATGCAGGCTACAGTAGTGCACTACCGAAAACTTGTGTCGTTAACAGAAATTAATAGGGTGGCATTAAAAGTATACATGGCGTTATTTGGCTCGGGGACCTTATTAAGTGATTTATTTAATTTAGGAAGCTCCTTATTAATATTATTATATATTGCTATTATTATTTTATTATTAATATTATGACTGTATTTTATTATTATTGAAATTATTGAGTGTAATTAGTTACCACTGCCACCGGGTATTTACCCATTTGCAGTGTGAATAAATACATACATATATACATACATACATACATACATACATACATACATACATACATACATACATACATACATACATACATACATACATACATACATACATACATACATACTATATACCACTCAGTCCACACCTGTGGAGTAACGGCTAGCGAGTCTGGCCGCGAAACCAGGTGGCCCGGATTCGATTCCTGGTCGGGACAAGTTACCTGGTTGAGGTTTTTTCCTTTGTTTTCCCTCAACCCAATATGAGCAAATGCTGGGTAACTTTCGGTGCTGGACCCCAGACTCATTTCACCGAAGAGACGTAGGATAGTCTGTACTCAACCACTGCCAACTCAGCATTAAGCTTATTATCATACTTTTCAAGCATAGTATCTTTAAATCGTCATGTACATTTTCACTGCATAAGTTCAGTTTTTACTAATGCAGAACATCAATGCTAAATTTATTTCTGTTATACTTTGTTATCTCCTCTTTTCTCCGACATACAGATCATAAATGTAAGGAGAGGGAGATTCTTTGGGTCGTACGCTGCACATTTCACAAATGCGGGCTTCCATGGTCATGAATCGGCATGACGCAGGGCCACCTCTGAGACATCTCAGAACCATCACAAAACAATGGACGAACGCCCAGTCCCGTGAACGAAAGAAAATTTTTCCCATTGCGGACGCTGCAAATCGGACCTCAGACAGCTTTATTGGGAAGCGAACCGCTATCCACATAGTCATGACACTGAACCATTGCTAATTATGATGTTATATACATACATATCACTTTCATCCGTCCCTTACTTTAGAGAGCATTGTTTCAGACATAAATTAAAGCTAAATAATCACATGTGTAAATTGGTTACGATTCATGTGAAATTTCACTATAGGCTTATCAAGTAAATTATTATGGTTATATGAAAGGAATGTTTCTCTATTTTATATATCCTCATATACCTTGAAATAGCGAAATCTTACAAAGACACATGGATGGCCCCCTTTATCACGTTAGGTATCTATCGATAATGAAACTGAGATAAACTTTCATAACAGAGAAAATTCCTGGTGTACACATGGGCCACAAATTGTTGTGATAGTGTATAGATTCATCTCTTATACAATGTGGTTTATTTCACTCCGAATTTCACTTACTTTCCGAAGAAGATATTTTATACAAAAAAAAAATAAATAAACTTCTTTGCAATATTCAAATCCGTGAAGCTTGGGATGTCGTGAAAATAAATTAATGTGGCCTATAAAACATTACTTTTAGTTAACAAAGTTTTTATTTGTAACTGTTGGCCTATAAAACATCACTTTGAGTTAACAAAGTTTTGATTTGTAATGTTATCTATTTAGTTTCCACATATTCATGACAAAAATGGGATTCTACAAACAATGTGTTTCGAACGAGGAAATTCAATACAGTTACATTCCTTCAGGAAAATATATATCTGATTTTTATAACAAATTTCAACACAAAACTTTGTGGGACGAGAAAGGTATTTAACAGTAAAATAAAGATAGCTGAAAACGTAACTGCAAGCTGGTATGATTTATTTTCTTTTCCAAGCATTATATTTTCATATTGAATTTAATTTTCTTTTAAGTTTTAGTTTGCAAGAAACTTTTTTCGAAATCCATATTTATATAATTTTTCTTTGTTTACAACGGACCAGTAAGAGGCATTGGAACGTTAAGACCTATTCCTTTCGCTGCATGCTGCAAACATTAAAATCTCCTACGACGTATTTGATACTGGTACGAAGAATCTAATTTTCTCTGTTACGACAAAAATCTATATAAATGCAAGTAATTTCATATTCTCTTATTTTTACGTAAAAGGAGGTCACTTTTTTTCTAATTCCACGGAATAGAAATTTCCTCCGTGTAACATCAGCCATTCCGACACTGAGTCGACAAGAATATAGGCTAGGCCTATATATTTTTTGTGTTCGATATGAGACGCTACTACATCCAATAGCAATATTATTTATTCGCTGCTCCAGAGCTTCCAGCTTGCTTCTCGCTAGCCCCGCATTATCCGATATGATAACCCCGACAGCCGGAGGCGAGTAAATCAAATTCGCGTACCAAGACTCCGCGAGTTCTTGTGGCTCGTATAACGGACCCCCGAGTGCTGATCTCGGCTCTGTGCTCAGATAAAAGCGGTTCATAATTCTGTTGTGACGCATTTCGAATATTAAAACGTAATATTTTATATCCGTTCTACTACCCTGCCGCGAAGACACGCGTGTTAGCAGAGAGTGCACGAATAACTACATAATCAAGTTGAGGCAAAGTCCCGTCTGGTGAGATAGAGGCTGAATTATGGCAGTGCTTTAATT
The DNA here is from genome assembly GCF_040183065.1 of Periplaneta americana. NCBI lineage: Eukaryota > Metazoa > Arthropoda > Insecta > Blattodea > Blattidae > Periplaneta > Periplaneta americana. Next base: position 104,710,910 of record NC_091124.1, read on the forward strand.
CAGTAGTAGTCCAGTGGAAGATATTTCCCTATTGCAATGTTTGCAGCATGCCTCAATATTACGATAGCGTGTACAGAAGAGGACAAAATCTCCCTGAACTACTCAATATTTACAATAGAGGGAAAAATTGTAGTGCGTGATCACATTAAAAGATTGGTTAATTCTTACAGATATATGATTTGTATCCCATTATAAAGCATTGCAATACTGAAGTTTAGTATAGTGTGAGAAGCTTTAACTACGTCGTTTCTGTCTCGGTTATATTCTACGTTTAAAAACGTTTTATACTTTGCTCACGTATCATACATCGTTTCCAACAAAGTATCAAGCTATGATTGTATATTTATCCACAATAGAATAGGGATCAACGGTTAGCTTATATGAGAGCGGCAATGAACCTCCGGGTTTCTCAAAAGCCAGTAGATAAGTAAGTAAGTAAATAAATAAGTAAGTAAGAATAAAGTATTCGAGAACTGAAAACTCTTCATTGAAGTCTGTAGGCCTATGATATAAGTATTAAAATGTCATTAAATATTTCAATGCACTGATTCTGTAACTCGGTATGCCAAGTGCATCATCTATACAATAGAAATATTGGTGTTTATTATATTCATTTAAATTTATTGCCAAAAGTTTAAAAAGGAGGGAGTGAGAAAGAGAGAGAGAGAAATGTGGAATATTTACAGATGGTAACCAAATTTGGATTTTAACGTTGATAATTAACAAAACTGTGAACTTTTTAATTTAGTTTAAATCTGTTTTAACGCGAGTCAAATTTCGAAATTGTTTATACAAACGCGTAAGATACCAACAATTTAACAATATTAATAAAAACTATCAAACTATTTCACCTGGCTTCCTTTTAACTCAGTGTCAATGATAGCAGCTAATGAGGTCAGATGAAACCATGATACGCAAGAATGTTAGCCACATCTTCTTAAATACCAAGACTGGGCCATTTCGATCTTACTCTTTTAATCGCTGAGAAGCAATAAAAAGACAGTTGGTTGGCTAGTCATGTAGGATTATTCCAATGATTTTCTTGCATTTTGTTGTAGAAAAAAGTGTATTTTACAAGATTGAAGATATTTCAATATAATCTTGTCCGTGTTAAAATTTTTATGTCATATCTGCGTAATTTTTACTTGTTTTGAATTAATATTTCCTGTTCCTTCTACACAAGATACATGAATTTCGAATAGTCTACTAGGTTAGTGTGAACCGTGAAAAATCCTAGTATGGACGTTAATATTTTATACATGTGTGATAAATATTTATGACGATCTTGTGCAAATGAAATTCCATCCTATGAACGAAGTGGTATGGACCGTGACCGTGTAATTCTGAACCAGCCAGACGGACTTATTATGTCAAAGGATTATCTCTTTCAAATGCATAAAACAAACTACAAGTTCAACAGTGCGTTGGCACAACGGCAGACAGTTCTGGACCAATATGCTCATGCGAGCCTTGTTCACCGCACCAGCTAAACTTCGTTATACTCGTCGCATGTGGAAATCACTTTGTAGTATTCGTTCCGTTCCCTCATTTTACCTTCATGCTTCCTCGGTGCCATAAGGTACAAACAACTCATGAGATTTCAGTTCATGTGGCATTTGAAGGTACAATCTTGAGACACGGAAAGCTGTATTACAGGATGACACGTTTTATTCATCTACCTATTAGATTGATCTAAAGTAGGGAGGATATTTTTAAACCAACTATTGGAAAAGAGAGCCTACACTTAATAGTAATGACAATGGAGTTAGGTTAGTCAACTTTGCCACATCGAAAAATTTAATTGTGAAAAGTACAACATTCCCCCATAAAGATATTCATAAATATACTTGGACTTGTCCAGGTGGATTTACACACAACCAAATAGATCACATCTTGATAGATAAACAGAGACATACTAGTATAGTAGACATTCGAACTTTCAGGGGGGCAGAGTGTAATTCAAACCATTATTTGGTAATTAGAGAATTAAGAGAAAGACTATCAGTATCCAAGCGAGATGAGCAACATGTTAATATTAGTAAATTCAATATTCTAAAATTAAAAGACGAGGAAACTAAGCAATATTATCGGGTCTAAATTTGGAATAGGTTTGCAACTTTACAAAATTCCGACGAAGTTGAGAAAGAATTAAATGTCAATAGCGCTTGGGAAAATATCAGAGATAGTATCAAAATTGCAGCTCAGCAGAGCATAGGTTATTATGAAACTAAGAAAAAGAAACCATGGTTTGACGAAGATTGTTGCAGGGTAGTAGAAAGAAGGAAACAGGCAAAATTGAAATTCTTACAGGATCCAGTTGAGGCGAATAAATATATTTATTTCAATGAAAGACGGGACGCAAGTCATACACTTAGGAATAGACAGAGAGGTTACTTAAAGGAAAAACTGAATGAAGTGGAAACAAATAGTAAGAATTAAAACATTAGAGATTTGTATAAGATGAAAGAGTAATGGAACGGAGAAAAATTCTCTCCGGCACCGGGATTTGAACCCGGGTTTTCAGCTCTATCCACTAAGCCACACCGGATACCCATTCCGGAGTCGGACAGAATCGTGTCAGTTTAAGTTCCAACTCTTCGTGATTTAAGACGGCGCTTATTCCGTCGGATCCAGCCAACTAGTCACTCATAACGAGTGCACCTCAGCACATGTCTGGGCTTCAGTCCTACGTTCATAGACATCTATGACATAGTGCAGAGGGCGGCCACTAGAGGGAACCCAAGAGTTGGAATTTAAACTGAGACGATTCTGTCCGACTCCGGGATGGGTATCCGGTGTGACTTAGTGGATAAAGCATCAGCACGTAGAGCTGAAAACCCGGGTTCAAATCCCGGTGCCGGAGAGAATTTTTCTCCGTTCCATTACTCTTTCATCGTATGATGACGCAGAATATCAAATGTACTTCTGTACATTAAAATAATATATAGATTTGTATAAGGGTATAAAGTAATAATTTAAGAAGCAATATTTCACCAATTAATTAACTTATTATTCCCAGAACATGAATTTTACCAGCAATCGAAAAGTAGGCCTATTGGGAATAAATTTGAATAATGAACAGAAAATGTTTCCTTCCCAAGCAAGATTCGAACCACGAAAGCCTTAGTTACCAGTCTATCGTGTTCTGGAGTGAACAAGGTTCTGAAATAAGCTACAAGGGTCGGTCTGGTATTTTTGCCACAACTGTACATAGTCCAAAATAGAAACGATCGGGGCGAAATTAAAATACAAACTGCTGAGCCATTTAAACTTGACCCCACACTTTCAGAAGTCGAAATTGCATGAAAAATCTGAAAAAGTACAAGTTTCCAGGTATCGAATAAATTCCAGCAGAATTAATACAACGGGGTGGAGGCGCATAATCTAGCGAAATTTATAATCTTGTACTTGCTATTTGGGAAATGGAAATTACTCCAGAACAATGGAAGGAGTCTATAATTGTACCTATTTTTAAGAAGGGGCACAAGACTACCTGTAGTAATTTTAGAGAATATCACTTTTGCTGACGTCGTACAAAATTTTGTCCAATATACTTTTGAGAGGATTAACTCCATATGTCGATGAAATTATTGGGGATGATCAGTGCGGTTTTATACGTAATAGATCGAATATTGATCAGATTTTTTGTATCCGACAGATATTGGAGAGAAAAAATGGGAGTATAAGGGTACAATACATCAGTTATTGATAGATTTAAGAAAAGGCATATGACTCGGCTAAGAGAGAAGTTTTATATAATATTGTTATTGAAATTGGTACTCCCAAGAAACCAGTTCGATTCATTAAAACGTGTCTCAATGAAACTTACAGCAGAGTCCGTATAGGCCAGTTTCTGTTTCTATCTGATGCTTTTCCAATTCACTGCGAGCTAAAGCAAGGAAATGCACTATCACCTTTACTTTTTAACTTTGCTCTACAATATGCTATTAGTAAAGTCCAGAATAACATAGAGGGTTTGGAATTAAGGTATATGTACACCTTTACATACAAAAAATTTTGTTTTGCACAAATTTGCCCATGTAAAATTTTTATACAATTGACAATGGTACCATAAAAAGGATGAAGTGAACAGATCCCTTGAAGTTATGTCTAAATTGTTTTTTAAAAAGTATTTTGTTCATAATTTTGACATACAACTTGAAACATGATAGCTCATGCAGTTTTTAAGACAGAGCCACAGTTTCTTCACTGTTTTATAGCTAAAACTATTCTTTAGTGCCTGACATATAGCTATTTCTTATTTTCATTTTCATTAAATAAATATTACCATATATGTAACTTATACTAATATTTTATGTTGCATAAATCATGTAAAAAATTCATAGATAATTATTAACTATATTAATGTTATTTTGCTCAGTGTCAGGGACTAGAGGATATTTCAAGCTTCAAATTGACACCAATATCGTCTTGGTATCACCATATTTGGTTGAGATATCATGTTTAAAAAATTAAATATTCTAAAATTACTATTTGCAGGAAATGAGCTACAAACCTTCAGAGTCTAGAAGCCTCCATCATCATATATCACTCCTTAAGCATCTTCATGTCGGTCCACTTTCAGTTTCTTTCTGCCTTTCAAGTGCCTCCTCCTTATTTTAACTTCAGGTGTTGAATGTTTTTTTTTTGACATTTTTGTCCTTATTTTCCATCGATGCAACAAATCCTGTCCCTGTCCCAGGGTTTATGCCCATCCTCCTCAGAATTTTAATTTCTACTTTTGAACTCTTATTAAAATTACGTACGACATCACTGATACACAAATTTACAGTTTCATGACTAACAGTAAAAGATTATAAATTACTTCACTATGTAAAGACGTGTTTTTAATCTAATGATCATGCCCTGATATTTATGCATCTATTTTGGGACTAGTAAGAAGTTTATTTTATAAAAAAAAATGCTGGACGATGGGATTGGCAGCTACGAGGATCACTCCAAAAGTAATCCACAATATTTATTTATAAAGTACAACTATAACCTACAGCTTTGCTATGTTCATAGAATGTAGATACATTCTTCAGGAACAATACGTCACTTTTCCACATAATCCCTGCACCTTTCAACTCCCTTACGCCACCTTGGAATGAGGGCCTGTATACCTGCACGATAAGAGTATGGACCAACACGTCTGAGCCACTCTTCAGTAGCGTGCACGAGGGAGTCATCATCTTCAAACCTCGTTCCTTCAGTTTACCAAAGAGATGGTAATCACATGGTGCCAGATTCGGACAGTAAAGCGGATGTTTCAGTGTTGTCCATCCAAGTATTCTGATCTGGTCTGTGGTCTTGTAACTGACGTGTTGCCATGCGTTGTCGTGCAATAGCAGAATATTCTGCTTCTCCCGATGTGGTCGAACACGACTCAGTCAAGTTTGAAGTTTCTTGAGAGTTGTCACATATGCATCAGAATTAATGGTGGTTCCGTGTGGCATAATGTCCTCAAGCAAGAGTCCTTCTGAATCGAAAAACATGGTAGCCATAAAATTTCCTGTCAAAACCGCAGTTTTAAATTTCTTTTCTTCGGTGAATTTGCATGATGCCACTCCATTGTCTGCCTCTTTATCTTCGACCAAAATCGTGGAGCCATGTTTCATCTCCTGTCACAATTCTTGCTAGAAATTCATCTTCAACATTCTCATACTGGTCCAAAAGTCCGCTGCACACTGTTTTTCTGGTTTCTTTGTGGGCTTCTGTTAACATCCTCGGAACCCACCTGGCACAAAACTTTTTTAACCCCAGCTGTTTCAATATTCTGCACACAACTGCTTCTTCTATTCCAACTTGGAGTGATAATTCTTTCACTGTTACGCGTTTGTCAGTCACAGCCATGTTGTTAAAGCGCTGCAAGTTGTCAAATCTTCGTGCAGTGCAGGGTCTTCCACTGCAAGGAGTTTCCCGAATATTGCCGTGGCCTCTTTCACAAGATAATCTGCTTGCCCAACGACTAACCGTACTATGATCGACAGCTGCATCTCCATACACCTTTTTTCAACCTCTTGTGAATGTTTCCCACTGTCTCTTTCTCACAGCACAGGAACTCGATAACAGCACGTTGCTTCTGACGAATGTCAAGTACAGCAGCCAACTTGAAGTGCCATCATGGCGCCACTCACGGGAACGACTTAAATTAAATTTGAATACCAGGGGAAGGATGTATCTATAACCTCCATAGGTTTAGAATAAAATATATATATAAAAAATGTTGTGCATTACTTTTGGAGTGATCTTCGTAGAAGTGACTGTGGCTGATACGCAGAATTTGGGAAAATGGAACTTATCTGAAAAACCATTAGGCATAAATCGAAAATTCTAATATCAAATTAAAGGGGAGAAACATCTCTATTAAATTAGTTATATTTTGAAAATTCTAATTTTTCACTATTTTTTGCGTTTTGTGGGTGTACATATACCTTAAACGGGTTATATCAGCTTCTTGTCTATGCGTTTGATGTGAATATGTTAGGAGGAAATCGACAAACGATTAGGGAAAACATGGAAATTTTACTTGAAGCAAGTAAAGTGATAGGTTTGAAAGTAAACCCCGAAAAGACAAAGTATATGATTATTGTCTCGTGACCAAAATATTGTACGAAATGGAAATATAAAAATTGGAGATTTATCCTTCGAAGTGTTGGAAAAATTCAAATATCTTCGAGCAACAGTAACAAATATGAATGACACTCGGGAAAAAATTAAACGTAGAATAAGTATGGGAAATGCCTGTTATTATTCGGTTGAGAAGCTTTTGTCGTCTAGTCTGCTGTCAAAAAATCTGTAAGTTAGAATTTATCTCAATTTGTGACAGGAAGAGAGCTTAAGAGTGTTTGAGAGTAAGGTGCTCAGGAAAGTATTTGGGGCTAAGAGGGATGAAGTTACGGGAGAATGGAGAAAGTTACACAACTCAGAACTGCACGCATTGTATTCATCTGACATATTTAGCAACATTAAATCCAGACGTTTGAGATGGGGTGGTCATGTAGCACATATTGACGAATCCAGAAATGCATATAGAGTGTTAGTTGGGAGGCCGGAGGAAAAATACGTTTGAGAAGGCTGAGACGTAGATGGGAGTATAATACAAGGTGGTGATAATTAAACTGACGGTATTCAGCGTTGCACAGCACGGACTCTAATTATCGTGTGTGAAACCTCGTAGAAATGCTAATTAACCAATGCGCTCGCGAATTATGTCAAAAAATTTATTACTTCCAAGTCTCGCCACCATGTGTAAATATGGTGCTGTAACTAGTCAAATCGTGCAATTGTCTGTAACTCTAACGTCAGTATGTTCTTCCGGTTGCATTGCATTGTGTCAGTTCCCTGTTGCTTGGTGACGCGTGTTGATTCATTTAGTGAAGTGAATGTTCGTTGAAAATTTGGAAGGTTGAACGTTTCCTTGTGAAACTCTGTGGCTATTGAGAAGAGAGACCGTGCACTGCTAGTAAAATTGTTTTAACAGAATGACAGCAATAGCAACGCTGCGGTGCGGGAATATTGTAGACAGAAACGGTTGAGAAGAGGTCCCATGTCAATTAATGGACTGAAGAACATGTTGAAAAAAGTCGAGGAAACAGGTGAATTAGGTGTCACACCAGGGAGAGGACGGCCTGACCTGAAAGCTAGTATACAAAGACATGTCGCTCTGATTTCACCAGATATGCTGCGAGCAACTGTCGACCATGCCGTGTTACGGATGCAGCATGTTGCTGAGGTGGAAGGCCATGTTGAACAATGTTTGTAGCCATAGTTCCTAATAAACGTGCCGTTATCATGCGTATGATCATTCCTGCCTTTTTCCTGCGCCCATACCACGTTCTGACTGGTTAAAGCGCTATATCTTCACCTAGTGGCAAGACGTGGAACTAATTATTCTTTGGACTAATTCGCGAGCGCATTGCTTAATTAGCATTTTCACACTCCTACTATCAATATAGTCCGTGCTATGCCACGCTGAACACCGTCAAGGTGATTATAATTAAACTGACGGACTTTCAATTGCTGCACAGTATGAATATTTAGGGATACCAGTATAGAATACACTGCAAAATCTTGCGAACTGTTGAACAGGAGAGCCACAATTCACGTGAAACAGCTCGAGCACTGGTTGCAAAATTTGAGTCATGTGTTGCACGGTCAGCTACAGCTACAGAAACTTCGTGAACGACTTCGATGGGGATGGGCAGCCCTCCTCTCCCTGGTGCAACATGTAATTTATCTGTTCCCACGAATTTTTTCATTATTTTCTTCAGCCCATTAGTTGACATTGGACCTGTTCTCTACTGTTTTATCGGCGATATTCCCGTGATGCAGCGTTGCTATTGCTGCCATTCTGGTAAAACAACTTCACTAGCAGCGCACGGCCTCTCTTCTCGATAGCCATTGCGTTTTACAAAGAAAAAGTTCAACCTTCTAAATTTTCAACGGACATTCATTTCACTAACGGAATCAACACGCGTCACCAATCAACAGGGAACTGACACAGTGCAATTCAACCGGAAGGACATACTGACTTCAGAGTTCAGACAATGGCATGTTTTGACTATTTACAGCGCCATATTTACACCTGGTGGCGAGACTTGGAACAAATTATTTTGGCGTAATTCGCGAGGGCATTGGTTAATTAGTATATTTACGAGGTTTCACACTCCTACGATCATTAAAGTCCCTGCTGTGCTACGTTGAACACCATCAGTTTAATTATAAGCACCCTGTATAAAAAGGGATTTAAGGGAGCTGGGATATGATGATGGAGAATGGATTAATCTTTCACAGGATAGCGCCCGATGACGGGTTTATCTGAAGGCGGCAATGATTCTGTGTGTTCCTTAAAACCCATTTGTAAGTAAGTAAGTAAGTTGTACCTATTAGGTTGATGCTTAAGTTCATAAAGTTTTTGTTCGTCATCACAGCACTGAATTGTTAGGAGACTCTTTATCATTTGTCAGCTCTCATTTGATAATTGGAGGGTTGTGATTCTAAAGACACAGAGAATTTTGCGGATCCAAGAAAATGTTTGCTATTTATGGGATAAAGAATTTTGAACACTTCCAACATATTCTTGTGTTTGAGTTTAATAGAGGAGCAAAGGCAACAAAGGCGGCTCGAAACATATTTTGTGCCTCGTACGGGGAGAATGTCATCGAAGAAAGCACTGCAATAAAATGGTTCTGTCGTTTTAACATACAACATCCCGTACAAAACTGTCAGTCCACAGAAGATGATGTCATGCGTCTGGTGGATTAAAGAAGACATTACTTTCCTGGAATGTAACCGTAACTGCTTACATTTTTAAACAAGAACTCAGACGCTTTGCGGCCGCATTATAAGAATTGCGATAGGGACGACTGCATCAAATGCAGGTGCAACACGACAATGCACACCCGCACTCCGCTATCTTGAATAAAACAGCTATTCAAGAACTTGGTTGGGAGGTTATTCCACATTCCGATCTTGCACCCTCAGATTTCTACTTTCTCCGTTCTCAACCCAACAATTTTTAACGGAGTGAAGCTGCTTCAGAAATTTGGTTTTGTCGACTTCTTAACTCCACAGCAGCACATTTCTTCTGACTCGGAGTCGAAACAGTGCCCCAGCGTTGGCAGAGAATCGTATATAAAATAGAAAAATATATTACTGATTAATTTATGTCTTCTATTGATCTCAAATAAAAATTTTAGTCACAAGGAAACAACGCTATATAGTTTTGCATCAATCAAATATCTTATATTTTGACATGAAATTATAATTATATAAGTTCTATATCGGAGGGAAATAACTGATGTAACGTTTGTTAAAAATTGTAAATTGTTACAGGAAATGGTGTGTTCCTTAGAATACACATGCCATTTTATTCAAAATTGAGCATCTCCCGCTGATACTGAACGATTATACTGAAAGATTTCATCATGATGTAGGCTGACCTTTTAAAGAAATACAGTACGAGAGATGAGTAGGCCAACCAAGTTTGTGAACTGAATATGATTTCTCTTATTGCAATATTTTCTCGAATACGGTTAGAAGGAACAATCTTCAAATATCAAGTTATATTATTATTATTATTATTATTATTAGTAGTAGTAGTAGTAGTAGTAGTAGTAGTAGTAGTAATAGTAGTAGTAGTAGTAGTAGTAGTTGTAGTTGTAGAAGTAGTAGTAGTATTTTTTTGGGCAGACAAAATTAGTAAAATGTTTCATTATTCCTCTTTTGTATAATTTTTACATTTAGCACGTAATACCCACACTTGTGTTCAATAGCTAATCCTGCCTTTTGTATGTATGTGAAGGTTCGATAAAACACCCACTATTATCAAAGACTTGTATAGATTTTATGAGTTGAACTCGATTTCCGAAGTAATCGGTTACAAAATATTTCCTTTCGGGAGACATTAAATAGTTACAAATTCTGTAACTAGTTGCTGTTTATACTGTAACTTTTCTTTTATTGTTCGGGTTTCGGTGTTCAAAGGACACAACAGCCAACAGCCGAAATGTTATGGAAATGAAAACAAGTATTTTTTCCTAATTTCGTGCTTCTTACTACAAAAATAATATAACTTTAAAAGTGGTCGTTGTGGTTTGGTTTCCAATATACAGCAAATATATGCTACTATTGATTTTAGAAAGAATATTAACAGTTTCTCAATGGTCCCCGCACCAGCACTCAGATATGAGTGGGGGAGAAATATTTATGATCCTAAGGGGCTACGTTTGCTTCTATAAAGATTGTTGCTTCAGTTTGATGTGAGAATTTCCTGAGTGAATACTGTTTTTTGTCTTTATTTCGTGTTACATTCATAACAATTTTGTAGTGTTGTTATTTAGCCAGAAGACACATTTTTAATTCTACATAGTGACAAGTCTCTGATGTAATAGAAATTAATATGCCACGTCAGTGTGAAAATACTGCTGATAATTTCTTCTATATTGATGGAAATGCAACTTTCACAACGCAAAAGTGAAATATAACTCCATTAGTAAAAAAATGTTCTAATCTTCATATTGCGTGAAAAATATTGGACCAAAATGACGGGTGGGCCCCCATATTTGCTGCAATGTCTGTTCTACAAATCTTGGTGATTGTCTCAAAAGAAAAAGGAAATCAATGCTCTTTGCTGTGCCAATGCTTTGGAGGGAGCAAGCAATGTTGTAAATGATTGTTATTTCTACACTGTACTATAACTGAAGTTTATTTCAAAGAAGAAAAGATCGGCTGTGAATTATGCAAATGTATCTTCAGCTATTCGTCCAGTGCCTCACTCAAGTTAACTTCCTATTCCACTACCATTTGAGTCTAAAGCATTGGTTCAGACGACGAACCAATATCCAGCACATCTGAAGATATACCTGTACCATCCACATCCCATGACCCCGACTTCACGTTTCAAACTCCATCTCAGCCACACATAATGACTAAAAAAATTTAAATAATCGTGTCCGAGAATTGGAACTTATAAAGGCTAAATCAGAGCTTAGCATCTCGACTTAAACAGTATAACTACTATCTTGCAAAAAATGTGACGGTGTTTGTGTACAGAAAGCGCCAAAAGCGTTTGGAACAATTTTTCGAAGTAAATAATTACAATGTATTTTGTAATGATACGCAAGACCTAATGGAAGTCATGAATATCCAACGCATACACAACAATGGAAGTTGTTTTTAGATTAATCCACGCCGAGTCTTAAAACTGTATTGTTGCACAACGACAATAATTTGCCCTCAGCTTCATTTGGCTATGCACTGCATATGAAAGAGACGTATCAAAATATGAAAGATTTTAAAGGCTTTATACTGGACCCAACTGTTAGATTTGAGATGAGCCAGATCCAACCATCTTAGGTCAACAAAGAGGAACAACAAATTTATGAGCCTACTATTCCGTATTTTCGAGAAAAATACAAGCTGGAAGGCACCTGGGAAGTACATGGTTTAATGATCGGAGCGAGGGGCACCATCCCTCAATTAACCATTAACACACTAAAAAAAATGAACCCATGACATCATTCCTAAAATAATCACTTCAACCAGTAATTAAAACGTCTGTAGCAATTCTGAAAATCCATTTATAACGAATATCATAATCTCCTCTTTTTTCGTTAGAATGTGTTTGTAACAAATATATGTATAATTTATATTATTTCTCAAACTCATGTTCTATGTTCACATAAATTTAACTAATCTACTTACGGAAATCAACCAATCAGTTATTATTCTGTATGTAATGACTAACAGATGATTTCAATCCTACTTGGTCTACACTTGGGGTATACCAAGTATTGCTGTTTTCTTTGCAAGTGGGACAGCCGGGCTAAGATTTTGCACTACGAAAGGAAAGATTGACCTCTTCAATAAGCTTTGGAACCAGGAAAGACGAAAGTAATGCAGCAACCATTGATTCAATTTAATAAAATTTTGCTCCCTCCTCCACCTATCAAATTAGGACTGATTAAAAACTTCGTAAAAGTATTGGATCTTGATGGACCAGCGTTCAGATACTTACTCTCAAAAATTTCAAAACTAAGTACAGCTAAAACGAAGGAAAGTATTGGATCTCAAATTAGACAACTTTCTTCAGATGGACGATTTGGTGGACTTCTGACAAAAACAGAACATGCTGCTTGGAAATCTTTCAGATTGGTAACCTTGAACTTCCTATGGAACCGTCGGATCCCAAATTATAGGTATATGGTGGACAACATGTTAACGGCTTTTCATGACATGAGTTCCAATATGTCGTTGAAGATACACTTTCTGCAACCTTATTTGGACTTTTTTCCGGAAAACTGTGGTGCAGTTTCTGATGACACGGCGAGCGTTTTCAACAGACAATTTCAACATTTCAAAAACGACACCAGGGTGCATGGGGTATATCCATGCTCGCCGACTATTGCTGGTCGGTAGTGAGGAATGCCCCTGAGGTCAAGTATAGGAGGCAAGCTAGAAAGGGGCTACTTTATGTTAACGTGGTACATAAAAATTATTTTAAGGAACACAGGGAACAAAATGTGCTTAAATGATAATCATAAGAACGCCATTCCGCGGCACTATTTGTAAAATAATTCGGAGAATCTAGAAAATGAAAATGAACAGTTCCAGTGTGCCCACGGTAAAATAGTAATTTTACTATATTCGCAATTAATTTTTGGTCCGGAAAAATACTCGTCTTTTACGACAACCTCGTAAAATATGATTATGTTCCATGAACCAAAGAAACAAATAAAATGTATATATTATGCGGGTAAAATAAGTTTTAAATATACATTACCGTTGCTCACCCAAATATATAATTAAGTAATAAAACATGTGTAAAATAATTACTTCACCACACACTTTCATTTGATCAAGAAATTACGCAACGAAATCAGACATAAGTCCGATGTGTGATAGAGGATATTGAAGATTCAGTGGAAGTAAATAAGAGCATAAAATGAATTAACAAATCAAAATCAGTTCATTCAATCATGCATTCATTCATTCATTCATAATGTTCTGCCCAAGGACAGGTTTTCACTGTAAACACAGATTTCACCAAATCGTTCCTGTTTTTTGCCTTCCTCTCAGTCTCCGCATGTCATCCACATATAATAATATCGTCTATCATCTGATATCTTCTTCTGCCCCGAACTCTTCTCCCGTTCACCATTCCTTCCAGTGCATCCTTCAGTAGGCAGTTTCTTCTCAGCCAGTGACCCAGCCGACTGCTTTTTCACTTCCTGATCAGTTTCAGCATCATTCTTTCTTCACTTACTCTTTCAAACACAGCTTCCTTTCTTATTCTCTCTGTCCATTTCAGACGCTCCATTCTTCCCCACATCCATATTTTGAATGCTTCTAGTCGTTTCTCTTCACTTTGTCGTAATATCCATGTTTCTGTCCCATACAATGCCACACGTAATAATTAGTAATAGGATAAACTAGGGTCTGTTGGACAGTCGGGTATGTTGGACAGTCGGGTATGTTGGACACTCCGTACTTTAACGTGTTACCACGCCACTTGTGGGCACCACATTCAGCTAGAAGTCAATGACGGTAGTAGGCACGAGTGGGGCTACTTCCGTCATTGACTTCTTGCAGAATGTGGTGCCCACAAGTGGCGTGATAACACGTTAAAGTACAGAGTGTCCAACATGCCCTAGTTTACCCTATGTTCTTCCCCAACATCCCTCTCACGTACATCCATGCCATGTTTGCAGTTTTTCTTGGCAAAGATAAATGCGGTAGTTTCCCGTTGTCTTTCTCACACCACTCCATTTTTCGCGTCTTAAAATATACCAGGGTGATCCGTCGTGGATGTGAGGAGAGTGCATTTGACTAATTAGGCCCTCCGGACTTCACAGAAATTCATCGCAAAGGTTAAATATGAGTTTTATAAGGGTTTTTGACCCGATCATAGACAGGGAAATCCCAAATTAGTCTTTTATTCTCAATCAGTTCATTATAGTATATTGAATAAAATTACTATAGATTTTATTATATAATTTATTTACCTGTATATTACGCCACTTACCAAAATATAATCGACTGCGAAATAATACAATTATGAGAACATCCTTTTAATTTTAGGGGTGAATAAAACCGTTTCATAAGTCTTTTGAAGATATTAATTAAGTCCATAACAGCAAAGTGACAATAAGGAACAAAATATAAGAAAAGAGTGATGCAAAGTTCTTGTTGAAATCAAATGAGTAGTCTATGTCCATCGCAGTTGAGTAATGGTTAGCATGCCTGACCATAAACGTCCAGGCCCGAGTACGAATACTGTTTGGGGCAAAATACCTGGTCGGGATTTTCTCTCAGTGCAATGAGACCAAAATTAAATGCTGAGTAACTTTCGGTGTTGACCCTGAACTTATTTCGCTGGCATTATCATCTTCATCTCGTTCAGACTCTAGATAACTATAGGAGTTGAAAAAATGACGTGAAATAACCAAATAAAAAAATTAATATATCGATATGAAACAATATGAATTTAATATAAGCATTTTTTTTTACAAAATATTCACTTAAGACGACATATTCATTGTGGTATTTTTTTTTAGAAAATTTATGAAAAATTTTACTACCTCCAAAAAAAATTTTATATTTTACCACATATCGCTCATTCAACTTGGAAAACCGCCTTAATTAAACGCAGAGGCATTTGTTTCAATTTATTATAATGTCGGATTGAGGCGAAACTGATGTAAAACGCATTTTTCAATGATTATTTATGGTGTAATATTCTTATAACAATTAATAAGAAGCTAAATATTGTATTTATTTAGTTCAGGTCCCTTCATAACAGCTCTTTTAAAGAAAATATTTTGAATGGTATCCAGTCTAAAATCTAAATTGTAACTAACTTATTTTACATACCAAATTTCAAACAAATCGGTTTGACCGTTATCGAGTGTGACAAAATTATTGTGATTTTTGGTCTCAGGATAATTATACATGTTAACATCTACATATCTCTGTATGGACGAAAATTACCACTAGGTGTATTTTCAATCTCTTATTTAGCGATATTACACTAAAGGTGCTCTTACGTACCGTTGATGAATTTCCTTTTTTTGGGCTATCATAGTATCCCCGTCAAGGGATAAATTCCTTATATGCATCCTTCATTGATGTTAAGGATTGGGAGATTGTGATACATCGTCAACGTAAGCAATAATTGGTGTTGTATCATATGCCAGTGTTCTCTTTGTGACTATCTTCCACTCTGTCACAATATATTCTAGTACTAAATGGACTAGGATTGGAGCCAGACCATCCCCTGTTTTAGTCCTAGACCAGTGTCTTAATTATATTTTAATTGGTTTTGTATTTTGACTTCATTAATCATTCCTGCTATCATTAGATTGATTGATCTAATTGATTTCTGTCGTATGTCATATGTCGACATGGTTACTCTTTACTTGCTTCGTATTATACTGGCATACGCATGTCTAAATTCAGTGAAACATTCATAGTACATCTGAATCAAATTCCCGGTACTTTTCCGTTATTTGTCTTAGAAAAAGCAAACTGTGTGTATTAGACCTGCTAGGTCGGAGGTCTGATTGATATTATCTTATAATCTTTTCTAGATGTGGTTCAAATCTTTTCTTCGTACGGTACGCGGTTCATAGTATAGATATCAATGGCGAAGCTAATGGGCTGATTTTGTGTACGCAAAAATTAATTTCCTGCCTATCTCATATTTTTTATACAGCAGTTCCATGTTTCTACTCTTCTTGCATGCACGCCATCATTCATCTTCTGATAACTCGCAAGTTGATTAACCATTTTTATGACAGTTTTACTGAGAGTACTTAGTCTGTCAATTGTAATACATTTTTTTTCTTTTCAGTACTCATACTTAGTTCACACTCACTATAGTGACAGGAATAAATTACTCGGTAGATGCTAGATGCATCCCAACTATACACCAGACTTTCCCCATCCTTTATGTCACAACTCTGTGCTACAGAAAGAGGACTAGATAGAAAAGCCTTTAACCTGCTCTGGAATATCCATAACCAAACCGTATACGTCACCAGAATCCAATCCATCTCCCATTATATCACCCAGAAGATTATCAGATATGTTCACAAAGTTCTCCACAACAATTCATACAACATACCTTCCTAAATCCTCCCAATACCAATCCTCCCACCACCGTCGATAAACTCTTTCATCAATTTGAAAATCGTCCACCCTAAGATATTTCAAATCACAGTTTTGCCATTTAAAATTATTATGTTGAATTCAATATGACGACCAACAATTCGACTGACTTCCACTTTACAAAACAGATCTAGTTCCCCCTAGGCCTAATCGCTTTCTATATTTGTACCTAGCCTAAGTCCTTTACATTTGGTATGTGGTGTTAAGAGTCTTTAACTTACCTCGTTATAAAATATCGCGCTTCAATAATTAGAGAAATCTGCGAAACCAATGCCCGATAAATCACCAAGTAACATACTATTTAAAATCGTGTCATTAACAGCACGCTTCTCCTGCTAGTGTGGCTAGCCTCATAGTCTCTGGGGAATGAATGTACACCTCACAACCTACTGCACAACAAAGACAACATGTATGACATTAGGGAGCGAACGAAACCTTTCACAGAAGGCTCAAGGTACTCTTCATAGAGGCCGCTGTGCCAATTGGCATTGCCAAGAGGCTTCTGTGTGTGATCGTCTAGTTGGCTTTTGCGGCGTTGCAAATTTATGCCAGGTTTCATGTCAATCTGGAAACCGGCAGTTGTCAGTCTACCTTATATGAAGCCAAGGCTACACCAGCAGTGGAGAAGTATCCAATGTCGTAGTTTGCAACGCACTTCCTCTTATAGAATTCAACACTTTAGTGACACATTTTAAAACACAAAACATTTCAGACTGTAATGATTTAGATGTAAAAACACAGTGTAGCCATTTGGCATTATCCCTTGTCATCCAACAATGAAACCACTTCGATATACGTCATCTGTCCATTTCGAATGCATTTCGCCCTGTCAGTATCATACTTCATAGTACTTCGCATGAAAGTGTTCAATAGACATTTTCAGGAAGTAAAGCTTCTAGTGGATTACAAAATAAAATCTCTTTCGTAACATCATTCTCTCACATTTTACAAAGATAATGATCTGAACAGAGATGAAAATATTATATTCTGTAGATTCTGTCGTCTGAAATAAGAAGCACACGAACTTAATATTTTCAAGAATTTGCATTCGAATACTTTCCGACATGTCTCTTTTCCTTCTTTGATTATTGTTATATGAGTACGTCAGCCTCCTTTCACCAACCGTTATTTGCACCATACTCATAGTGTCGATATAATCAGATTTTTGGTAATTATATTGTATATGGATTACTGGATTTCGCAATGAGAAATGCAACACGATAACATGTTATTAATGGTTGGTACATTAGTGATTGCTGCGGAAATAAAAATCGCTTGCTCCTTGTGGAGGTAGTTTAGCGTTCTTTCCAAGAATTCTACAAGATTGTCTCTTATGTCTGGATATTTGGTATTTAAATATCCAAATATCTATAACTGCTTCACACTTTCTTCTGGCAACAGTTCTCGACAAACTAGATTTTGGTGTTTGGAAATAACGGTAAAATCATATCATCGCTGTAAAATGTATTTTGCTCTTTCTTCTTTTAATTTCCAGATGTATAAGGTTTCAGTGATATTTCTAAAATATATATATATATATATCTTTAGCAAAATGCATATAGCCCGTATTACTTGTTTCATATTTGGTATTTCGTTTGTCTTTCAGCAATACGATTGAACTGTTTCTGCAGCTCCACGGCGGAAGTAGTTTGACGTACCAGAAATAACGTTTTGTGTAATATATTGTGTCACTGCTGCACCATGTGCTATTATTTTGATCGTTGTTCGTGTAGTATCTGGTTTTGAGCATTATTTTTTATTTGTTCAGATTTTATAGACATTTTTATTTTTAATGGGGTTAAATATCTCGCACAGAAGTGGTTCGGGTCTTCAAAAAGTTGGGGAACCACTGCATAAAACAATGGTACGAATCACCTGAAGCAAAGAACCGTAAGTATACAGCAATGCATTCACTTGTCGGAAAAGGTTTTCTATAATTGATATAAAACTTATTGATTTTTTAACCAATTTATTCAATAGCGATTCAGAGTCCGTATTTGACACCACAAAAACATCCTGAAACCACAATTGTATGTATATTTCAGCTATAATTAATCAACATCGTCCAATATCAATAAAATCGTTTATCAAATTACTTTCATTCTACCTCGTCTTAGTGGTGAGACTTCATATCATCAATATTTTCTCTTGAGAGGTGGTTTTGCAGCTATTATCACAAAAGCAGCTGAAGGATTCAGCACATCTTCCTCGTCGTACGTTTTGATAACTAAAACCGTGCCGATATAACACCACTGTGGAAAGACAGTTTGGTTGTCTTTTTTCGACAAGTTTTTCTATGCGACAATGCCTATTCGCACAGTGGCCTCGTTGATAACGCACCTTCATATTGAACCCTTTATTTTGGAGTAACTGCTATGCAGTATTTTAAGAAAAGATCACAGTGAATCTGAGTGTTACAATATCCCAAACATGCTGCTGTACGATACATGGATATTTATTATATATATATATATATATATATATATATATATATATATATATATATGTATATATATATATATATATTTTCATTTTGTGGATGCGAGTAGGTTAAATCTCAAAAGCCGGTTATACACAGACATACCCGCCTAGTTAACTCATGCCTGCCAGTTATCTTTCTTATTATTAGAGGTGGGAATTTGTACCACAAGATTAGTAGTGCTTAGACTATTGTTACGTCATGAATAGCGTGAAGTCTGAGGTATGTATGTATTTATGTATGTATGTATGTATGTATGTATATGTATGTATGTATGTATGTATTCACACTGCAAATGGGTAAATACCCGGTGGCAGTGGTACAAACTCACGAAAAGAAACAATCGCAATACTTTAACCCTTTTTGTCACACCCTCAAACAGTAATGTGTACATTAAGCGACGATTCTTTCTCCCTACATGGTACTCGCGGACCGTACACTACGCGACAGCGTCTATTACGTGAGTAAATACGGCATTACAACACAATAGAACAATATTCAATTCTCGTAATAACTATTATTGCAGCTGTCATTTCACAAACTATATCACAAAACATAGTTACACACAACAATATATCATAACAATGTACCTGTACACTTTCCTCCTACACAATGAAATTTTCTCAGACCTTCAATGAAAATACCACTCAACAATCA
The DNA here is from genome assembly GCF_040183065.1 of Periplaneta americana. Lineage (NCBI taxonomy): Eukaryota > Metazoa > Arthropoda > Insecta > Blattodea > Blattidae > Periplaneta > Periplaneta americana. Next base: position 104,730,717 of record NC_091124.1, read on the forward strand.
GGATTGACATTTCAGGAGCAATGCCACAATAAAGGCGACGAGTTTCTCGAAAGGAAACATACAGATACAGCAAGCGTTGCTCTATTTTTCCACATAATCACCACCAATTGAGAAATTTTTCATAACATGATATCAACTTTTGTAACTATGTGTCGTACAAATCTGCTGCCTGGAATAGGAATAAGTGCAGTCGCCTGCAACTCTGCATCACTGTGATACGCGTGATGCTAACTCAACAGGAATTTCTTGAGCTGCAAGGAAAGATGGAAATCGCTGGGGGCGAGATCCGGGCTATAGGGTGGATGGTCAAATACCTGCCAGCGGAACTGCTGCAGAAGAGCTGTTGTGAGCCGAGCCATGTGTGGCCGAGCGTTGTCGTGCAGGATGATAACACCTATACTAAGCATCCCGCGCCGCTTATTCTGAATGGACCTCAGCATATTCTGCAGTGTTGCACAGTAACGTTCAGCGCTCACCGTCTCACTTCTGGCCAGGAACTCGATGAGCAGAATGCCCCTTCTGTCACAGAAGACCGTGCACAACAGTTTCCGCGTCGACAAAGTCTGCTTGAATTTGGTCCTGGTCGTAGATCCACTGTGACGCCAATGCATTGACTGCTGTTTGGTTCCTGGGTAAAGTGTGCAACCTACATTTCATCGTCTATCACGACCCGGTCTAGAAACTCGCCGCCGCCGTCATCGTGGTACCGATCCAGAAATGTCAATGCTGAGCCCATGCGAATTGTTTTGTGTTCTGGTGTCAGTTGCTTCAGCACCGACCTTCACACACTTTCTTAAACAACAGGTGTTTCGTGACAATTTCGTGCAATAAAGAGCGGTAAATCTGCGGAAAATGACTACTGAGTTCCGTAATCGTGAACCGATGTTCTCCACAATGCGCTGCCACACTTGCTCTACAAGATCGTCCGCGGCGAGGGATGGCCACCACTGCATTTCATATCATGCACATTCTGCCGACCTGAAACTTACCTGCACCAGCGACGTACAATCTGCTTGCTCATGATGGCCAACACATACACTTGGTACAGCTGACGATGGATTTAGATCCATGCGCCATGTTCTGTGCGTTGAAAAACTTTATCACAGAACGAAACTAGCAATCGGCGGAGGATGGAATTAGAGCCTCCATCTTCATCCGCTATACTGGTGCTATTGTGAGGAATCAGGCAGTGTCACCTGCCGCATACCATTGCCATTTCATTACTCTGTCACGCACACCTACTAGGCTTTCGCAATGTATGGCCTACTGTGAGCTGTGAGGAAAACTTATTTTCTGCATGCACCTAGCACTTTGTATAAGATTTTAATTTGCATCCGACAAAAATGCATTATTCTAAAACAATTTGTTCCCATATTTCGAAAGTGAATATCAGTTTTGCGACATCGCATATATTAGGAAAAAATCGATTAGGATCAACTTGTTCTCCACGAGGCAAACGTGTATTGCTTATATGAAGACATTACTACTTCTCCAAGTTCAGTACATACATCATCTGCACAAAGACATCTAGGCTTGAGTAATTTCTCACGTACAGATACTTCCCTTGAGTAAATTTCGCCAGTTCCCCTCCTAACACTTCCATCTAATGGCAAAAGAGTAAGAAAACTGCAAAATCCAGACATAATAACGTGTGAAAACTATTGGAAAAATATGAAGGACAATAAACAGCAGAAATAAGTTGGGCTTTCCCACAGAAGAAAGCCATCTAATGATCGACGTGTAGGAGGAGGAAGCTAGTTCATCAAGCAATCTGGACAATAAAAAAAACTTATTATGCCGCTTGTAATGGGTATTACTACGATGAAAATGCTACAGAACTTTGTGTACAGTGTGTTGGAGAATACCAAAAGTGGGGTCATGAGACATATTATGTGGAAAATGGCACCGATAAAACATTCACATTTGACCATTGCGAGTAACAGTCTTATAAAATATTTATATTTCAGGAGAAGAATGTGTGTTGTAATTGTTGTGTTTTAATATACAAGTATTTCGTATTTTTGTCATAGGTCTGCTATTTCGCAATCAGCCCCATTATGGGAGAAGTCGACATATTGATATCTAGTTGTATTTTTAATGTAAAGTGTTATAAAATGATCACATTCGCACAGATATGTAGAATGCATATTACTTACTTACAAATGGCTTCTAAGGAACACGGAGGTTCATTGCCACCCTCATAAGATCGCCGTCGGTCCCAATCCTAAGCAAGATTAAATCAGTCTCTACTGTTAAATCCCATCTCCATACATATAGTCCATACATGTTAAGGGAAAAATTCAATCAAATCTTGCATAAATTAGTCCAAAAATTATCATTTTTAATTAGCGTGTCGAGATGTCCCAAAGTGATCCTATTGCACATGTTGCTAATAGCTGTTTCAAACATCGTATAACTATATTCAACATTTACATTTATAGCATTTCAAAGTGCAAAGTTGCAATAACAATAATTATATAGTGCAAGTGATATTTTCGTGTTTCTGCAGTCTGGTTATTCGACGCTCTGTACATTATAGCCCGTTTGATTTCAGGCCGAACGGTTCGATATTTGATTCGAGGCGTGTCCAGTGGAAGAAATTTGTCTTCTGTCCACGGTACTGACTGCTTTCCTTTGTCTTGTGATTGGCCTGTTGTGTTTCTGCTGTGACCCTGTCCCATGCTAATCCCATAACCAGGGAGGATATCTAGTGTGTGATTTAGTGATTCTCCCTCCCCTACCACGCATTGGCGTGTAAAGAGGAAAACGGGGAGGTTGAAAAACTAAGGAAGAGTGAAAAAAGGTGGAACACAAGTACAGCAGGACATATTTTTCAAGCACTATCTTTGCCGGAACTTGGTTATCCCCAGTTTCCTTATCGCATTACAAGTATCTGTAACATTTATACAGAAAATTAATTCATTTTTAATTTTTAATAGATTATATAATGAGGCAAATCCTCGAGAGAATGAGAAAAAGAAAAGTAGTAATTTGTATTTTGTTACTTCAAACTTATCGCCGTATTTTCACTAATTACAATGCAAAATATTTATAAGATAACGTTTTAAACTATTGTAAACCTCAATAAACATAGTATATTTTACTGTCAATTTATTAGCGAACGGAAAAAGATATTTTAGGGTCTTTATTGTGACCTGAAGTTTTTTTGTTTTAGAATTCTTATCTACTATGACTGTACATATTACTTTATATTTATACCCATTCCATATAATTCATTACCAGCGATGAGATTAGGTAATATCGAAAGGAGGCGGCTATCCTCTCTCAAGTCCGAGTGTGGTGCTTATTTGACGTGTCCAGCTAGTGGCACATACTGGTTTGCAAAATGGACATCGAGGCCAGTCTGTAGCATAAACTAATTGATTTGCAAAACCGCTCAAATGATGACTAAGAGCGAGATTCGCTGCTGTGCGATATTATTGTAAATGCTGGAGAACTACCTGATAACCTTTACCCCTCGGAGCTTGTGATTATAAGACAATTGTCATAGTCGTAGGGCAGTTCGTCTTCACTCTCTCAATAATTTATTCGTGAGAAATCAGAAGTTGAATGTGAACTGCATTGTCCACAACTGTCGTTTGTTTTGGAATGCCACGCATTCGTCCGCCTGATCGCGTTGTGATGACTCATAACACCAAATTACATATCCTCGAAACCCCACACTGGCCGACTCAAATTCGGGGTGAACAATGGGGCGGCCTCCCCGCTGGTGATTAATTTGTTGTTAGAGAGGGATGAATTTTCTTTACAGGGGGTAAGGCGCAAGAGCTTTGTGAGGTAAGGGTGTGCTTGTATTAAGTTTCTTCATAGAAACGTAATCGATTCCCTATGGAAAAATTCAATTAAATCCTGACCCACCCGGCTACCAGGCAACGTGTATTAGTTTCTCATAGGAAAATCTTCATTCTCTGATGAATAGTTCCCCATTCCTTCTTCATGGATAACGCAGGCCAGTATATTTTCAAATATATGTTACAATGTGCAGAAACATAGGATGGATTAGATACTGTTTGCATTACAACACTTGAAATTATGCAAATAATAATATTTCAACTTTCCATTCAATATAAAATAAAGAAAAAGATAATTCTTCCTACTTTATACATTAAATAATTACCGGTATCTTACTTATTTAGATAATGTTTATTCTTTTTCTTATACTTACTTCCTATTTCAAATTTCACTTCATTCTTTCTTCTTTGTGTATTATCTACCTTTCCTTTTATTCACTCTTGTTTTGTATTAATGTACTATTTACACATCACTCAAGTGTTTACTTAAATACGTTTCATTTGGTCCAGATTAGAGATTTTAAGAGATTAAATGAAACTAATCAGGAAGAGAAAAAAAATTGCTCGGTTACTACCTAAGAAGAAACTACCTATTGGAGGATGCACTGGAAGGAATGATGAACGGGAAAAGAGTTCGGCAGAAGAGACTATCAGATGACATACTGTACGATTTCAAGATAATATCGATCGTATGCGGAGATTAACAGGAAGGCGGGTAATAGAGAAGATTTGAGAATATTGTGTTTGCAGTGAAAGACCTGCTCTTGGGCAGAAAAGTATGGATGAATGAATGTTTTGTTTATTGTATAGTCAATATTACCACATCTTCTTAATGTTACCTTAATTCTGCCCATGACTGATGTTGTACCATTTTTCCGATCAAGAAGTGTCTCACGTTCCAGTTATTTTCACTTTGTTCTGAAGATTATTCTTTTCTCCAAATACACTAAATTGTCATTAAAACTTACACAATGAATCTGAAATGCCGAACTATTACTTGATACTTAAGAGCGAAAAAAGTTGCACTCCATTTTCTATTAGGTGTAGATGAAAGCAATATTTATAATTATATTTAACTACTCGAAATATCTTCGTGAAATAATAAACATAAAATCATTATTAAAACGATACAGAAAAATAACATATCGTTATTCAGCAGGGTGCATTGTAAAATATAACTATTAGACATAAGCCTCACTCTAGTTCGGAAGCGCTTCCCTGTCGGAAAATATTTAATAAAAATCGCAATAGAATATATTTTATCTTCTTTGTAGCTGAATAAAACTACAGAGACATAATTAGGTCTAACGCTATAGTAAGGAATGTTGAATATGCGAGATGATATTTAATTTATATAAAAAGGTCACAATCAATAAAGTACATTCTCGAGGAGGAAATTGTAATGAACACATCGACATCTCAAATCATAATAAATTAAGATTATTAACAATCTTTTTATATTCATTCGTTCAAGAAATGTTTAATTTTTTCAATATATTTTTTTTAAATATCTAATAGTGGAGTAAAATTTAACAAGTCACGCGCCGTAGCGTCGTGGTCTAAGCACGTTATTAAATACATGCTAGTTCGAATCCTCACACTGAAGGAATTTTCTCATGAAATTTCTGCCTGTGCATAGGACGGGTGCCCACCAAGCACCCAGATGAAGCTACGATAAGTAGCGAAATTCGATTGCCAAAACCAACTACAATGGTTGGTAGAGATCATCGTGGTAACCACATCTCCGTTCTGGTTGGAAGACATTCAACTCTGCTGATGCATATGGACATGAGGCCAGCAACCGGACAGTTGGCCCCGGCCCTCAATGAGTGTTGTCGCTATTATTATTGTTATTATTATTATTATTATTATTATTATTATTATTATTATTATTATATGTACCGAATTACATAAGATATTTCCATGCAGGAATTCCTTATTAACATATGGCGAAGAATGAGTAGAACGGAGAAAACTTCCCTCCGACACCGGGACTCGAACTCGGGTTTTGAGCTCTACGTGTGATGCTTTATCCACTAAGCCACACCGGATTCCAGTTCCTGTGCCGGATTCAATTTTTCTCAGTTTAAGTTCTGAATGCACCTCTGTGCATAATGTTGGACATTGTGCCACTGTCACATATTCTGTGACACAGTACATGAGGGTAGACCACCATAGGGGAACAGAGAGGTATAACTTAAACTAAGACGATTCAATCCGGAATCGGAACAGGAATCCGGTGTGGCTTAGTGGATAAAGCGTCAGTTCTTAAAGCAGAAAACTCTGGTTCGAGTACCGGTACTGGAGAGAATTTATCTCCGTTCAACCCATTTTTCACCATTATTATTATTATTATTATTATTATTATTATTATTATTATTATTATTATTATTATTTAAATAAACATATCAAAGATGTAGTTTCTTGTTCTTTAGTCTGGCATAATTTCAATTAAGAAGAAAATATGCAGTATTAAATAAAAACATATAATAATAATAATCATCATCATCATCATATTTTTCTCAGGATATGGACTTATAAAATCCATTCATCTTCGCAACCATTCAGCAAGTTGTCGTCATCATGCCTGCTGTACCATTAAAAGCTTTTTGTCTTTCCTACTATAACTATAATATAGGTTATGTGATGTTTCATCACTAACATCGTGATATAGGCCCTAATCACATATCCTGCCGTCGCGTCGTGCAGGCGTATGAAGCAGCCACGCGTCGTAGCTTCTGCAGCCGAGGAATCTTAATAGCCAGGGATAATGAAGGGTTCATGGTCGATGTGGCACGTAATAACGTTTACACTCAAGTTTCAATTACAACTTCCTCTTCATTACCGGCACACGAACCTGTTGTCGCTGAAGTACTGCAATATTAAGCAGAGGCGTTTCACAGTGAAGAGGCAATTCATTGTCTCCAATTACAATAATTACATATATTTCAAAAGATATCTACATAATATGTGCATATATACTGGGCTACTATTTCAAAACTTCGCAGTGTAAATAAGTATTCATTTCAATAAAACAATAAATACAAAAAATCACGTCAGTTTATATAGGCCTACTGAAGGGGAAGTTTAATTGAAGAGTGTGATCCCAAAATTCGCTCGGTCCATTTGGACATTTTTATGATTTGTACATATGGTATGTTTGAAATATCTATTATCATATTATTTAAGCTTGTTTTCTTACACCAGTCTTTGTCTAATAGTTTGTGTTATTATATAGATGGTAGATAAAATATCTAGCTCAGTCCTTCCATAAAAATGGACTTAACACGTTTTGGCATTACACACTTCAATTAATTGCATTTTAGGTTTCATATTCTCGCCTCCTCAACCCCCCTTGAAATTTCAAATCACACCTCTATATTATGATACTTGATTTTGAAGAGTATTCAGTAATAAACCTCATTCATTTCTTCTCACATCCTTTATTTTCTACCGTCAACTGGCAACGTAGATTTCTTATATTTTCCGTTGTGTGATGAAAACGCAGATTTTTTTAGTAATTTCCTAAATTGAATTAATTGGATTAATGAACTAAATGTTTAAAATCTGCTCTATTCTTTGATGTATACTTCCATAGTATAAATATCATTCATAAATAACGCATATCCAAACTTCGGCTTTTATTATTCTCTATCATGTTTTAAAATTTTAAAGATTAGGTTTAAAACACACAATCACAATATTCCTTAACATTAGCTTGTGTTACTACCAGAAATAACCTGTAATTAACAATATTCTTAGTACAGTACTTTTTTTCAGTTGTAATCAACAATTTACCATAATCCAGTTTGCCAGTCGAATATAGAAAACAAAAGAAGTGACATCAAATGATTAAGACGTATGATAAACTAACTAGTGATTGACCAGTATACGATTATTGACCCCTTCCTGTTTTCAAGCATATTGTGAATAAACCACGACCTTGATTTCACTTTGTACTGCATATACCTCTAGCAACAACCCTTACTTGTGGTTAGCTGTCGCTATTTATCCCACTTAGAGTATGTTTTCTGAGTAGACTTAAATCGAATAGAAATGCAACTGAATGTAAACAAATGAAAGTAACTGGAGTAATTGCTAAGAATAATATATACTATAATTTCTTTTTTCTGCAAAGGATGCATAAATTCTGGTGCTCGTTTTTACACTCACAGTGTTAGAAAAGGTATAAGGTTTCCGTCCACAGAACAGTATTTTGTAAAAGCCTTTATATGATATAAAAATGCCCCATGAGTAGATATCTAAGTGTGTTGACGTCACTGGCTTGAGGGCTCGGAACGCTCGGAGGAGATGGGGTCAAAGGATGGGGCGTGGCATTGATCTGTGATTGGTTGAAGCAGGAGTGAGGGATCTCATTTTTAATTGGCGAATGGGACAAATATAGCATGAATAATCGTCATTGCATTGTAAGATGTCATCTGCTACAGCATCTCGAGTAAAATCTAGAAGAAATATCATGAAACATTTTCAAGATGTAAAACGCAAATTTATAGCCTTAAAGCAGGTACACTTGAGCTCTCAACATATACTCCGTGAAGCGTTTCAGTCAATTACCATACCTTTACATACGTTAATAAATGAAATGCGTAATTCGAAGTAATATGCAGATGATAGAGTAAAGAAAATGTATTAAATAAAAAGGAGGCGGAAGAAGAGGAGGACTACCCCGTTGTTAGCAAGCATATGCTCAATCTCTCAAACCGAACAAAACAGTCGGACCTCAGTAGAGTTAAGACCTGTTTTCTACCTGCTACGGGACAATGGGTTGTGACCTGGGTACGTACAGAGCGAGGATTGGAATGTGGGCTGCGGGAGGACGAGGAAAGGTAAGCCAAGGGCTGGCAAGTTGACAGGACAAGCAACAGAAAGTGAATATTTACTTCGCCATAGTAATCGCCACAATGCTGGTAAAAGGAGACGTGGAGCTGAACCCAGGACCCATAAACGACACCGAGAAGACCAGCATTAAATGTGGAAGCTGCAAGAAGAACCTAAGGGTAGGTGTTTTGTGCAACGGCTGCGAGGTATGGTTTCACCTGGGATGCCAGAAAATCAAGAGGGACCAGATCATCGAAGAAACGTGGGTGTGCAAAGTCTGCGGGACCAACAGCGCGAAGAATGAACACACTTCGGGACGAGAACAAGTCATTGCGTGAGAATCTGGAGCGGGCGGAACAACGAGTGAAGGACCTGGAAGAAGAAAATGTACGACTACGACAGAGGAAGGAAAAAGGAAGTGCGGAGTGCGTCGTCATAGGGGACTCGATGGTCAGATATGTGGCAGAAGAAAATCCGGAACTGGAAGTGGAATGCTACCCGGGAATACGAGTCGACAAAATGAAAGACGTGATTGAACAGGACGAGAGAGGAAATCCTAAGAAAATGATTCTACATGTGGGTACTAACGACTTGAGAAGAAGAAGCGTGGACTACATCATGGCGAACTTATATGAGCTGGTGTCATCTACGAAGAAACGGTACCCGACGACGGACATCATCATCAGCGGGATCGTCAGGCGTCGCGACATCAACTGGAGGAAGGTGGGACGGGCAAACAAGGCGTTCGAGTGGGTTGCGGAGCAGCTGGGAACACGGTGCGTGGACGGCAACCCGTGGCTGGACGACAGAGACTTCGGGAGGGACAGGGTGCACCTGAACCGGAGAAGGACGGCGGCGATGGGAGCTCTCTTTGCTAGGGTGGCGGCAACGACGAGAGAGGACAGGAGTCAGCAATGAAGATGGGTCAACGCGGAGTCGAACAGTGAACAGGTGAGGACCAATCTCTTAAGGTTGCTACAGGTTAACTGCAGAAGTATAGTAAATAAAATAACTGAATTTTGGAATTTAGTTGATGTCTACAATCCGGAGATAAATATAGGTACTGAGTCATGGCTTCACAGTAACATATACGACGCGGAAATATGCAGGAATGATTATAGGATTTACAGAAGAGATAGAGATGCCAGGGGGGAGGAGTATTTGTTTGTATTACAACAGGTATAGACAGCAGATTGTTTTGGTCACATGCAGAAGCAGAAATTATAGCGGTACAAATCAATAATAAATACAATGGTGAAAAGTGGGATATAATAGCATGCTATAGGCCTCCGAACGAAACAAACTTATTTACTTTGAGTAAGTTACAAGAAAAGATTTCCTCAACATTGTTAGAACGGAAGGTCGTGTTAGCAGGGGCTTTAAATCTACCCACAGTGAACTGGAATGGTCAGGTAGAGACAAACCTTTGTTAATTAACTGGAATACCTTTGTTAATTAACTGGAATGGGAATAAGGATTTACACAAGTAACAAATGAACCTACAAGAAAGATGTCTTCTTGATACGACCCTGGGATAGTTTTTATTCTTCACAAGTATTACCTGGAATCAGTGATCATAACAGTGTTCAACTCGAGTTAAACTGGCTTCAGACAAATGTCCGAATAGATATCACTAGGAAAATATGGCAGTATAACCTAGGTATTTACAAGTGTTCACTTGCACCGATGTACCATTCAGCTGATATCCGAGAAAAATTTCTTTATGCGTTCTACAGAAGGATATTGACTTACTTTTACTGATATTGATTTTATTTTCTGTCGTCCAGGTTTCAATAACGTTAAGATCGTTTTGTAAGGCGGCGATATCGGATTCATCATTAATTTGTCTATATATTATACAGTCGTCCGCGAATAACGTTACCTGAGACGTAGTAGGTATTTCTATATATACTGGGTTGGGAGGAACAAGTCACTAATACCACAAGGAAAGCCTGGAAAGCACTACATTTCTCTATGCGTATTCTGAAGAAATCTAACCGAAAGTCAAAAAAATTAGCGTACTAACCCTTGTTCGCCCAATTATGGGATATGGAGCAGTAGGTTGGGATCCGTACAGACAAAGCCAAATCGATTGAATAGAAAAGGTCCAACGCAAGGCAGCAAAATATGTCAAAATAGGGAAGGGACATGGTGAGGAGATAGTAAAAGACTTAGGGTGGGAACTTCTCAAATCAAGGCGACGAAAAATCAGACTCACCGCACTGTTTAAGGTACCAATGGGACACAAAGCATGGACCGATATCAATGCTACATTAGCAACACCATCATACTTAGGAAGGGCTGATCATATTAGGAAGTTTAAATGTAGAAAACAAAGAACGGACGTGGCAAAATTTTCTTTTGTTAACCGCACAATAGTAGACTGGAACAGCTTACCTGCGGCAATCTTTCAGAGTGGTCCTCTTAAAATCAATACATTTAAGGAAAGGTTGAGGAGATTAGACTGAAAATGTAATTGGAGGTGCAGTGTCATTATTTAAGTTGTGTCATGTACTTAATTGAATTTATATATAAATTAATAAAGTTGATATGTAAAATAATTAATTTTATATGTAATTAATTAAGATGATATGTAATTTAGTTGATATGTAAATAAATTAAGGTGATATGTAATTAATTAAGATGATATGTAATTAAGTTTTACGTAATTAATTAAGGTAATATGTAATTATTTAAATTGGTAATAGTTGGGTGAAACAGAAGTACTTATAAGTTAGATGTACTTTTGCTTATCATAGGCGTTATTATAGAATAGTTTTTAATTATAATCCTAGGTTTATTGCATCTACTATTTATAGATTTACGTTTATTTTATTTCATTTCATTTAGGTATATTTTATTTTATTTCATGTAATTGTAATTATTGTATATTATATATCACTGCCACCGGGTGTATACCCAATTGTAGTGTTAATAAATACATACATACATACATACATAAATACATACATACATACATGCATACATACTGTACATACATACATACATACATACATACATACATACATACATACATACATACATACATAAAGCATATGATAAACTATATGGTGTTAAATATAGTGATAACTAATTGATTGGAAACACACCCATTAAACTTCACAAAGATCATGTCCTGTAATTGTGAACAATATACGACAAAAGGAACCTCTGGTTTATATAATTTACTGTTTCTCAACAACTCCCCCCCACCAGATGGATTATGACGATCAAGATGTATATAAATACAAAGATATTTCTATTTTCACTAATGCGCATCGTGTTGATTACTATCCGAAACAGAAGCTAAGGAGATGAAGTACAAATAAGTATTACGATATTATTGTTGAGTTGCTTGAGAAGCCTGGTGGAAGTTGGAAAGTTTCCCTATCAAATCATAAAACAGAATAATAACATTAGAATGATCCAAATGAATTCGTTGAACGTCTTGGCCTTCTCATGTCATCACGCTACGCTGCAAATACCGGAGTGGATAACGAAATATTTGCTATAGAAGAGGAATTAAGCGAAGGTGGATACATAGAATGTGTAAAGCGGGGATTGCACAAGAACTTCATATACCAGCTCGCAAAAATATTGAAAGACATCATCTGTCATCACTAAAGATTTAAAGACCTCTTTTAAAGCGATCCCATTGAACTCATTCCCTACGCGAACCAATATAAAGGATTTAAATATATACTGGTAATAACAAACGTTTATTTCAAATATGTTTGTGCAAAAGAATGTAAAAATAAAACCGGTAAAGAAGTTACATCTGCCATGCACTTATTGCTAAGCAGAATGGCAAAGACTCCGAAAAATTTGCAAACAGACTGGGTAAAATAGTATTACAATAAATATTTTAAATCGCTAATGGAAATTTTGTGCCCTTCTCCCACGAGAAGGCGGATGGTTCTAGCGGCGAGCATTGTGTTCATTATCGGGGATTATATCCGATTATACTTAATGTACTACTATCAGGATCTGACACCACTATTGCAATCAATAGAATTATTAAGGATTAAGATAAGGATCCCTACTTGGTAGCAACTTGAGGTTATTCGTAATTTATTTAGAAGTTTTCACTTGTAGAATCTGAAGTATAGTTCACAACACAATATTTATTTAAACTAAGTTTAGAACTTGAAGTACAAAATATTTGATAATTTCTACTTACAATAAATTGGTGGTCTGCTGCCTCTAACCATTGCTGACTGGACTACCTCCCCTGACGCGATAGTTCTGCCCTGTCTCGAAGTCCTGCCTTCAGGTTTCTGACTTCGAGAGTCGAACTTTCCGCGAGCCACTGGTGTAGCTCGTTCGGCTAAGGCGCTTACCTGCCGAACCGGAGCTGCTCTCGGGAGAGGGTTCTATTCCCGCTAGGGCTGATTACCTGGTTGGGTTTTTCTGAGGTTTTCCCCAACTATATGGCAAATGTCAGGTAATCTATGGCGAATTCTCGGTCTCATCTCGCCAAATATCATTTCGCTATCACCAATTCCATCGACGCTAAATAACCTCGTAGTTGATACAGCGTCGTTAAATAACCAAATTAAAAAAAATTCCATCGGGGATTGAACTGGCTCGTCAACTCCTAACTGACTCAACACCGGCTGTCGACTTCCCTGCCCCTCGAAATATATTGGTCTATCTCTTCATTTCCCAAAAACCGCCTTCCAACGCCTTCTTGGGGGTTCGCAGAATGTTCATGCTTTACATTTCCGTCCAATTTCTTTTTTTGGTACTTGAATTACTTTTGTCCGATTGTACTTTTGTCCTATATTCATTTTTGTTCTGCCTATATGAAATTTCGTCCTGTATGTATTTTGTCCCTGCCTGGTGGGAGCCCAAAAATTAATTTCTTGAGGTTATGCAGAATCATGAAGCGAAAAGTGGAAATTCATTATCTTACATTTATACGATATATAATATAAATTCTTTATCGTTATTTATTTTCACGGATACAATTTCGTAATTTTCTTCAGTCCTCTTCATCTTCTTCCTCAGCGTTCTGTGCGTTGCTGTGTAATTTGAAGGGGTATGAAAGTGCACAAAAGTATTATTTATTTGCCTAGTTTGTTTATATTAATGGTCACACTGTCACACTGTCACACTGTGTTCTACGTGTTTTTGATTCATTACATAAGTTTCGGTAATGGGTGGTCTGTAACGTAAGTGCCCTCCTCTGATCTGTGTAATTGCATTTTCTATTTCTGCCTGGATATGTTTTATGTTTTCTAAGAAAAGCCAAATATTGGAATGTTGTGTCGCAATTACTTTTCCCAGCTTTGGATAAAAGTCTTCTACGGAATTACTTATTTTTGTCTCCCACTTAGAACTAGTTGATAAACATTCTGTAACTTTGGAGGAAATATAGGTCGCCACGTGCTGGTCTTTCTCGATCGTCTAGAAGTTCTGGATATAGCAGTAATGGAATTTTCTACACACATAGAAACATTCTGCATTCGAGGAAAACCAGGTGGCATTATAAATGTAGATTTGGAAAACATAATGGTATACAAAATCAATCTTGCTGCACATCTTCGTCCAACAGATGGTGCTGCAATGGAAGTAAGAGAGGTGGTCCAGACACTAAAGGACACAGCTAGGAGGTCACCTAATGGTCAAAAGTATAAGTTAAATGTCTTGTATGGGCACCAAAGGCAACTCCATAAATTTCTGTATTTTTTTTTTTTTTCATTAACTTGGATTATTGTGGTTTTGGTGCTGCTCTCTTAAACTTAGGGTTACGATTTTTCTACATAATCACTGGCCGAACTGCAAAAGGCATCAATCTATTTCAACGTTGGGGAAAGAATTCCTGAAAGTATTGATATTAACAATTTCGAAGTCACAAACAGCGCAACGAGGGAGTAACTCAAGTTTGTTTTGTGACGAAAAGTTTTTCAGTTCTCTGTAGATGGTCTTATATATTATTTGTGAATTATTTGAAGGCAATGCATATGCAATTAAGAAAAACATAACCCATATAAATACCCAAATGGTGAAGAGTTGCATAAATTGCCTGGGAATGATCTTGTATGAGCCATCAGATAGAAGAGTATCATTAGTTACAAGTAATCGCATATTGCTTTCAGTGGAAAATATTAATTTTTTTTGTAGTTTCTCCCACTATCATACATAAGGAACTATTGATTCGATTTAGTTCCAATAGTTGGATTATTAAGGTTAACTTCTAACATTGATCATGTTATTTCCAGTATTGTTCTGTTTTGCTGTAGGTTGATTAGTCTTTAAACATTTTGTCTGTCGGGCATTTTTGCTAAAATTTCTTAATTTTGTACTTCCTCCATACCTTGTTTGATAATTTAATCTGGATGTGCACTAGGTGACCTCCTAGTTGTGTCCTTTATTGTCTGAACCACCTCTCTTGCTTCCACTGCAGCATCAAGAATGAAGATGTGCAGCAAGATTAATTTTCTATACTATTATGTTTCCCAAATTTACATTTATAATGTAATGCGCATTATAGCTTGAATTATAACTGGACTTACATCTCTGCTGAAGGAAAATGTTCTGGCTCTATTTTTTGGACTTAAGTGCTTTGGACTAACAAGTGTGGGCGAAAATGATTACTGGACCAAATGTTTCGGACGAACATTCCAGAAAGCTACTTGGGGAAGGGGTAGATGAAAGTAGTGCAAGTGCCTATGTGCCGGTTTTATCCGAAACTAATATATTTCTATCAATGAAGTATAAATGAGAATTTATAGTGGAAAAAACGTCTTAATGGCCTTAAATAAGTTACAGTCATGTGATCAATGATGTAAATATTAATTAGACGAATAGTTTCACACAGTTACGCCTTATGGGAGTTGCTTATAAAGAAATGATTATTAAGCCTCCTTCGTGGGATTCGAAGTACATGATGTAGTCATGTTTGCTGACGGAGGTTCACGTGGAGAAACAAGTAATTTTCCATACGCTGTTCAAGCTAAAATGTTGAAGTAGGAAATTTCACGATTCCGAGTTGAGAAGCAGATAGTATAGCTCATACATCACCTCATCTGGTCTATCGTTGTCTCTGATAACGGACTCCGAAGCAACTTTCGTTGATCTTAGCCAACAAGTTCAAATATCATTATATTCATTGAATGAATGAAATAAATTATTCCCTAACCATATCCCATGATCAAATGAATATTAAGAAGGTCGTTGGTCATTGTTGCCCTGTCGAGGCACAACAATATAATCGGAGCACAACAAAAGCATGTATCGACGAGAGTTCATCAGAACACTCAAGTCACACGCGTTTCGCGAGTTTACGGCGAGTGGATCATCAGGTAGTTGGAGCTATTGCCACAACTGATTGAGAAGTACAATGCCACAGTACATGAACTACAAAGATGAGCATTATGGATGTTACTATAGTCCCGTCGCTCTAATTTTCGGCAGCCAATCGCGTTGCAGGTCGACTACATTTAAACGTGTGTGTCTTGTGATTCGCTGGTGAAGACGTTATTCATTTCTTAAGGTTCGATAAATACTTAATATAATCGCCCGCCATTTGTCTCTTTCGTTGGCGTTCGCAGAAAGCACACGAAGACGTTATTTGCCGCTCAATTATTTGCTGAATTGCAGTGCGTTTGATTTATTATCATAGGAGCTACGACATGATAATGTTTAACGGTGTGGCAAATAGATTCCTCGTATGGTAGCTCGGCAACGAAAGAACAAAAATGGAGAACGATACTACCTACCTAGACTTTATAGAGCCTTCACTTCCTAAGACGTAAGCAAAATGAGGAGTCACGCCGGGAATAACAACGTCGCGACTATAACAATCGACTCCTTCATGCAGTGTACGAGCAACAACTAGTGCGACAAAGGAGACTAAAGTTTCGAACGGATGACTTAGTGAGAATATAAAAGTATAAGAAGCTGTTTACCATCGTGGAGTACTGAAATATTCGAAGTGAAAAAAAGTGCAACAGACTCAGCCAACGACTTACATACTTCATGATCTAGAAGGCGTTCTACACCGAGGAATTTCAAAAGACAATTTTCCTGATGTTTATTTGGTTGAAAAAAATTTGAGGAGGAAGGTTAGGAAGGTGTTTGTGAAGTGGTATGATTTTCCTAACTCAAAGAATAGTTGGATTGATGAGAATGTTATATTGAAATAAAACCAAGTTAATGCACAAGCACGGTAAGTTTATTATGAGTAATATAAAAGTATATAAAGTATAATATTCATATTATTTAAACACACACTTGCAAACGCCTTCTTTTACATGGAGGTTCATATAATCCATGTGGCACTGTATTAACCCCATCTTTTAATACAACTCTTTTGTCATTAAAAGAATTTAAAATTCCTTTACTTACATACATTGAAAACACATTATTAAAATGAAAATATCACCTAATTGCAGGGTTTTTTTGAGTAAGTAGGGACACCAGATTCGCAAGATGATGCATAGTCTTCAAACATGATTTTGTTGCTAATTACAATTTTCTTAATCCCCTTCAGTATTTTAATTTCAAAATCAGAACACTTCAAGGCATGCACTTCACCCTTCAAACCAACAAACACATCAATGTGCGAATTTGAAATTTCGTCCTTGAATTTTCCAAGCACGCCTTTATTGTGTGTTGAAAATAAAATATGATTTGATGAATATTTACTAGTATCCAATAATGTTCCCATACATTTTGCCGAGCATGGTACAAATGATCTGTTTCAGCGAGCTATATAAAACTATCTGTGTCCATATAACACAACTTAAATTTGTCACCAAACTGTTCTCTCTTAATGCGATAGTGAAAATTGTACTGAACATATCCACTTTTGAAATTTCTAAAATACACATACCTACATACCATGTTTCATCAAACAGAATTTGAGTTTCCCTTAAATGAATACCTACCAGGTTTTCAGATAAATTACTCGGTCAAGAAATTATGGTTTTGAAATGGTTTTTGTCAGAGTATTATAGTTTAAAAGTAAACTGAAATCTGTTCTTCTTCGACAATTTTCCATCGTCACTCCAAATACCGCATTATTCATAAGCTTGGAAAGTCTTTTTCAAAGTCTTTGTTTGCATTTCTATGCATTTCAGTATTCAAATCCATGTATTTTTTTTAACCAATTCAATTTTTTGAATTATAAATTACGATTTTTTTTATTTCAGTAGGTTATTTTACGACGCTTTATCAACGGCTTAGGTTATTTAGCGTCTGAATGAGATGAAGGTGATAATGCCGGTGAAATGAGTCCGGGGTCCAGCACCGAAAGTTACCCAGCTTTTGCTCATATTGGGTTGAGGGAAAACCCCGGAAAAAACCTCAACCAGGTAACTTGCCCCGACCGGGAATCGAACCCGGGCCACCTGGTTTCGCGGCCAGACGTGCTAACCGTTACTCCACAGGTGTGGACTATAAATTACGATGTATCTTGGCAATTTGCAAGCCATGATCCACTGCTTGCTACAGAAGTTTGTAGTGCGCCACATAATTTTCTTTGTAAATCAGTGTTGTCAACAATTTTTTATGCTTTCCACCTGGTGGTTTTGCAAATTCTGCAGAAAATGTTAAATCTCTTTGTTTTCAAACATATAATTTGGATACTCTATATCCACCTCTAAAATACAACCTATTTCACTATCATCATTTATTACTTGAAGATCCAAAGGAAATATTTCCTCATCTGTCAGCCATCAAAATTCCCCGTAAGATAATTTTTGTGACATGGTGAATCCATACAAATTATGTGCATCCACATATTAAATCGCGGAATGGGATTTAGAATCATCGAAATTCTCGCTTTTAGGATCATTCGCAAATGCGTGACGAGTCACACATTGACATATTCTGCCATATTCTTATTGTTCAATAAGTAATAGTATTGTCATGTCCATACACAATTATTGCAATTCAACACCGGGTATTTTCAACATTTCCGAATATGCAAGTCCTGGCACTGTATAATAATGCATACACTCTAAATCGTATGTTTTCATACACATTTCTCCAAAATTTTCAAACACATCTGTTCAGATGTGGGTGTCGGATTTTAAGAACAAATCTGAACGCATGCAATTTACGTTCTATGAATCTGAGGTGCATGAAAGTAGCACCACTGGAAACAGAAACTCAAAAAGGATATTGTGGCAACATTGTTTTCCTAGTTGGAAACACTGCCTCATAATAGCGCATATAAACAAATTTGTTAATTGTTGAGAAGAAATGGCTGTTACAGGGGACTGATAAGCTTATTTTTCATGTGAACTAGTCGGTTATTAATGTGCAAGGGCATTACCTAAGGAAGTTTGGTGCAGATCCGCTCAGAGGGCCTACAATCCGTAAATGGCACACTGATTTTAAGGCAAAATTCTTCGCAAGTGTTTGCGGTTTCATCCGTACCGACTACAGTTGCTGCAATCAAATCAGAGGACAAAGTGCTACGAAGAAATTTCTGCGTTAGTATGCAGACTTTAATTGAAAACGATGTTGAATTTATTCCTTCCGTGGTATTTTCTGATGAAGCCTCTTTTCATTTTTCTGGTAAGGTGAAGAGACATCACCTCAGAATCTGGGGTCGAAAAATCCGTGTACTTACTTGAAACTTCTCTATAGGGGTTGATGTGTGCCTTGTTACCACGGGAGGACACATTGAACACCTCTAAGGTAAGCAACTAAACTTTTTGAGTTTCTCTTTCCATTGTTACTATTTTAATGGACCTCAAATTCATAGAACGTAAATTACATATGTTCGAAACCTGAAAAGTCTTTTGTTGAAGCCAACCATAATCCCCAATAATCCCCATTGGAGCCAGGTCTTGGTTAATGCCAGCTGAATAACTACGATGGTCGCAGTGTTTTTTTTTTTTTTCAGATTTATGCTCTGTCTAATAGAATTGATGTTGATCCGGACGATGTGAGGTTGGGGATTCTCCTGGCTTGAGGTTTAGCGCAATAGATCTTGAAAGTCGTAGTCCTGGATCGTAGTACCCCCTCCCGAAATTCCATTCCATTTCATTCCATTATCATATTAAATATTCAAGATATAGTTTATTTACACAGTCTAGACAACATATACTGGATTGATATTAGGGGATACTGTTGTACCTTGTTGAATCACTTGTAATTTTTTTTTAATTTTGGAATATGATTCTTTAAATGAAAAAATGCTTGAAATAATTATTGAAGAATCCTTTTCAACTTTCTACACGTATTTTCCTGTTTTACAGATCTATTATGGATGAAAAAAATAAAATGAAGGGAATATGTATTTATTTATTTATTTAACCTGGTAGAAATAAGGCCATCAGGCCTTCTCTTCCTCTCTACCAGTGTTCTATGATACAACAGGGTCGTGTACCTTAGATCATACCATCTTGTACCTTGGAACATTGGAACGCAGGAAAATATAAGTGGAAATATACAGTTGCTGTAAAAACTCACAATAATTTAAAAAAATGTATTTTCTGTCATCTGCAGGCTTCTCCGATTGATATTTTAATTCCTGGAGCAGCTATTACTGCTTCAAAAGCTTTCTTCAAGGCATTCGGATCAATTGGATTCCTACTCTCTGACATTATGTTAAAATAAAAGACAAACAAAAACCAATAGCATGATGTACCTCAGAAAATGTTCCTTAATGTAAAGATATTTTGTGATCCCAAGAGGGTATACGTTTAAAAATATATGGTTGCCTAAACTAGACATGAGAATAAATCATGGAAATTAGCATATGTATGAGTGTCACTGCAAAAGTGTTGCACAACTTATTTTATTTATTTTTTATTACATTCCTTTGCAATTTATGGAAGTCATAGATACAGTACATCCTTTCCGCTTGTATTAAAACATAATTTAACTCGTTGCCGTGAGTGGAGCCAAGATAGCACTCCTTCAAGATGGCTGCTGTCATTAACATATATCAAAAGCAACGTGCCGTTATAGAGTTCTTGTGCTGTGAGACGAGACAGTGGGAAACATTCACAAGAGGTTGAAAAAGGTGTATGGAGATGTAGCACTCGATTGCAGTATGTTAGTCGGTTTGGCAGATTATCTGGTGAAAGAGGCCTCGCCAATATTCGGCATACCTCGCAACGGCAGACCCTGCACTGCACAAAGTCCTCACAATATGCAGTGCGATAACAACGTGATTGTTGCTGACAGACGCGTAACAGTGAAATAATTGTCAATTCAAGTTGAAATCGGAGAAGCAAGTTTATGCAGAATATTGAAGCAATTGGGGTTAAAAAAGGTTTGTGCTAGGTGGGTTCCGAGGATGTTGACAGAAGCCCACAAAGGAACCCGAAAAACAATGTGCAGCGAGCATTTGGACCAGTATGAGAATGGTAGAGATGACTTTCTTGCAAGAATTTTGGCAGGAGATGAAACATGTCTCCACCATTTTGAACCGGAGACAAAGAGGCAGACAATGGAGGGGCATCATATAAAATTCACAAAAGAAGAATAAATTCAAAACTGCTCATTCGGCAGGAAAAGTTATGGCTATTGTGTTTTCCGATTCGAAATTACTCTTGCTTATAGAAATCTTGCTACACGGACCCACATTAATTCTGACGCGTATGTGGCAACTGTCAAAAATTTTCAAGCTTGACTGAGTCGTGTTCGACCATATCAGGAGAAGCAGAATGACCTGCTATTGCACGACAACGCACGGTCACATGTCAGTCACAACACATCACACCAGATCAGAAAACTTGGATGGACAACAATGAAACAACCGCCTTATAGTCCTGATCTCGCACCATGCGATTACCATGTCTTTGGTAAACTGAAGGAATTCCTTCGCGTAACGAGGTTTGAAGATGACGACTGCCTCGTGCACGCTGCAAAAGAGTGTCTCTGACTAGTTGGTCCAGACTTTTATCGTGCAGATACACAGACCCTCGTTCCAAGGTGGCGTAAGGCATTTTGAAAGGGACGTCGATTGTTCCTAAAGGATGTATCACATTCTGTGAAAATATTAAAGCTGTATGATAAAAATGCAATCTATACCAATAATAAATCTGTAGCGAAAATTTTTCTGGTGAGTTTCGATTTTCCAAAAATAATTGGTCCTAACATAATATATAATTAACAACCCCGAAACCGAAAATCGCTTTTTTTTAATGTTTGTTTATATGTCTGTCTGTCTGGATGTTTGTTACCTTTTCACGCGATATTGGCTGAACCGATTTATATGAACATTGGAATATAAATTAAGTTCGTTGTACCTTAGAATTTAGGCTATATGGCATTCAAATTATTTCATTTAAAAGGGGTTATAAGGGGGCTTGAATTGAATAAATCGAAATATCTCCCTTTTTGTTAATTTCCATGAAAAGTGTTACATAATATAAATTTCTTTAAAAATAATTTCCGGTAAGTTTTATTCTATGCAAAATTTTGATAGGACTGATATTCAATAAGATAAATGAGTTTTAAAATTAAAATGATAACGCCATCTTAAGGGTCTGTAATGAAATAAAAACAAATGACTTCGTCTATAAGGGGCCTTAGACAAGAACAAACGAAAGCTATCAAACATATCCTACAGAGAATGTTTTCTATGTTTGTATGAAGTAAGATCGAAAACTAATTAACCATTTTTATAATTATTATTTCACCATTGGAAAGTATATTTTCTCTAGATGGACATAATGCTATAATGTTATTACAGTAATTTCTGAGTAAATTGAGGACAGGTAAGATTAAAATAGCTTCTTATGCACAGAAAACTTGATAGGCTATTCTGTATATTCATTTCCTGTATTTCTTAAAATAAAGTTTATGTACACATTCATTTTCATCTCAAAGAATTAACGAATAACGAGAGTGTATTAATTTAGTATGCAGTAATAGTATGTTAGTTTAGCATTCCATTATTTTTATAATGCAAATTTTAACTATACTCAATAGAATCGTGTTAAAATACATAAAATACATATGCAATAAATGCAATCCAAAAATAATTGGGTAATGGACCAAGCAGATTATGTTGCGCTGTTGTAAATGTTGTTCCTCCTGAGATTCAAGAGCCCTATAACAAATAAAAAACTTCCTTGTCGGAGTACATCCGTTATCAACACACTTTTTATATAATATAATATAATATAATATAATATAATATAATATAATATAATATAATATAAATAATCTATACTGATAATAAATCTGTAACCGAAATTTTTGTGGTAATTTTCGCTTTCCCAAAAATAATTGGTGTTAACATGTATAATTAATTATTCATCCTAAAACCCAAAATCGCTTTTTTTATTTTTGTTTGTATGTCTGCCTGTCTGTGTGTCTGTCTGTCTGGATGTTTGTTACCTTTTCACACGATAATGGCTGAACGGATTTCGATGAAAATTAAAATTTAAATTAAGTTCGTTGTAACTTAGATTTTAGGCTATGTGACATTCAAAGTACTTTATTTAAATGGGCCTGAATTAAATAAATCGAAATATCTCGTTTATTATTGCTTTTTGTGAAAAATGTTACATAACAAAAGTTTCTTCAAAAATGATTTCCGATAAGTTTTATTCTATGCAACATTTTGAAAGGACTGATATTTAAGTATATACAAGACTTTTAAAATAACAACATAATACATTTCACCACCGCCTCAGATTATAGCGTTCTTGTTCCTGCAATAACTCCTATGTGCAAAATACAAAATTTTGAGTAGGAAGAAAAAATACATTCATTCCATGGCAATGGTACGTAGGAGATCGTGAATTCTTACATTTTCGAAAGAAAGAAATATAATTACATATCACCAGGGAACGGATTTATATGGACTAAAAATATATGAAATATGTAAATATATATGTAGTTATTTTTACCAAAATATGGAATTAAATATGGATTTTTACCAAAATATGGAATTAAATATGGACTTAAAATTATAAAAAAAATGACTATGTACGTTAAATATTGGTACATTTTAATCAAACTAAACAAAAAATATAATGGACGTACCTTATCTTCCAATGTAGTTTCAACAAAACACAATTTTTATTGTCTGTTACCATAACAATAGGTTACAAACATTTCTTTCAAGTGCTGAAAAGTGAATCTTCTTCTATTGTCTCTGAGGATAGATTTATACTGACTAAAAGAGCGTTCGACGTCACAAGAAGTAACTGGTACATAATTCAATTTCACAATGTCTGCTGGGGATAAGTCCAAGTTAATCTTCACTGTTGATTCACCACTCATCACAGCAACAACCTTTTGTAGTTCTTCATATCCAGGGTTTTTTGAAAGTACAGTGTCCACCTTAGCTCTTACTGCATCTGCAACTTTACCTCTACCACGATTCAGTTGTTCCACAGTACTATTTATAATTTCAAAACTTTCAGATAGTGAAAGGCGCCTATTTTGGAGACTTTTGAGCGTTTTTATGATGCATGAAAATGTATGCTGAATGTGAGCTAAGTCATTCTTCACACTTATGTCACAGGTAACTGTTTTCGCAGTATCAATTGAGACTGCATCTTCAGAGTCCAATGCAAGGAGAACATTGTTAATAGAGTCTATATGTTCGGCATAATATTCAACTGCTTCTAGCCATGTACCCCATCTAGTTAAAATTGGCTTTGGTGGCAATGGAATTTCAGGGTACATTTCTTTCAACACGTTAACTCTACTGGGAGCTTTGAGAAATACTTTTTTCACTGATGAAATCAACAAATCTACTTTAGGGAAATTGTCTCTGACCACTTCTGCCACACGATGAAATGCATGCGCCACACAAGTAAAATGAGTCAATTTAGGATATACAACAGATAATGCTTGTCCAGCTTTGACCATATAAGGGGCAGCATCGCTAATAAAGAATAACACATTATCGTACATAATACCCTTTGGCCACAGGATACCCATAGCTTCGTTGAACAGTTTAACTATAGTTTTGTTATTGCACTTTTCTAGAACATCACAATGTAAAAGAATTCGTTCAGAATATTGTTCACTTAACAAACCGATAACTACATTACCAACAAGTCTACCTTCTTTGTCGGGAGTCTCATCAATGGAAACCCAAATTGAACTATCTTTAATTTCATCTCTTATCTTCTGTATTGTCTCATCGTAGATGGATGGAGCATACGTCTTCCTAAGTGTTGACTCATCCGGGATTGTATGTTGAGTATATTTTTCAAGGAATTCCCTGAAGACCTTATTCTTTAGTTTGTAGAGAGGAATATCAGCAGAGATGAGAGAACGGCACAGGTCGATGTTAAACTCAGATCTTACATTCGATGTTGTTGGTTGTGTTAAAAACAATTGTCTCTGCTTGGAATTTAGTTGTTTGTTGGCCTGATGTTTACTAGTTGTAATGTGTTGTTGCACCAGGAACTTTTGTGTAGATGATACTGCACACTGACACAAATTACAAAATAATATTTTATTGTCAGTTGATAAACCATCTTCTTTAAATTCTGAAATGTAACTTGTTAGTTTTGATTTTAAATTGACTGAATGACGTACTTTTGGCATATTTACCGTCTTTATAGTATGATTTACAAAACTGAACCTATGTGTACTCTGACTGGCATTTAACTGTTGAGCTGCACAACTGAAGTCTGTTAAAAATTTTAAATTAAATTAATACAGTTTTGTAACTTACTTTCCCATTGTTGATAGGACTGCTAATTTTCAAATAACTCTGATGTTAAAGGGATTACTGAACATGTGTTTAAATCTCTATTGTTGAAATGTATTTTTAAAAGTTAATGGAATTTTGTTTTGTTTTATTGTTAAACCTAATATAATATGGATTGTTTTATATGAAATATGGAAAATATATGGAAATTAACGAAAATATGTACTAAACTCTAAAATATGGAAAAATATGGAAAATAAAAGTAGGATTTTTCAACCCTACACATTGTGAAACATAAAGATAATGCAAAATATAAATTATATTAGCTTTATAAGTAAATATGTATTTACATATAAATCCTTTCCCTGCATATCACTATATATGCGGTATCACTATTTAAGTTATTTGAAGGGTTCAGAACCATAGTGGGCCAAGCGCCATTTACTGAAGGCGTAGAAAACAAGGGTTAAATTAAGTTATTACCATAATTCAATGTAAACATATAGCAAGTAATATAAAGTATACACATTAAATCTAAATGATGTCAATCTTCATTAAACTATGGTTTCATGTAATAACAATTAAGAAACATGTTAAAGGAATTGTCATTGCACCAAATGAGTGGTCTCTGGACCAAAATGACCGCATTTTATTTATTTAAATACAATTTAAATTAAGTAACACATTAAAGGATTTATCCTTCTCTCAAACACGAATGTTCCCTGAATCAAACGTCCTATTTTAATTAAGTAATTACTTTATATTTATTTCTAACGGGTGCAGGGGAGCACACGGGTACGGCTAGTTTTTAAATAAATGTTGTGCATTACTTTTAAAGTGACCCTCATATTTTCTCACTAGATGATAGAAACCACATCTTACTTGATTGATAGTTACAAATATAATTCGCTTTCGTGTTAGAAAACATGACAATGAACAAAATATTTACTTTACTTACTTACAAATGGCTTTTAAAGAACCCGAAGGTTCATTGCCGCCCTGACATAAGCCCGCCATCGGTCCCTATTCTGTGCAAGATTAATCCAGTCCCTATCATCATAACCCACCTCCCTCAAATCAATTTTAATATTATCCTCCCATTTACTTTAGGTATGAAAAAAATTGTTTGGTCCATAGAACTCACACTTTGTAATAAATCAAACGTAACTATGACCAGAGTTACCTAGTGGCTTTCTTAACAATCTACTTCAGTTTGAGTCTACTAGGTAGCAGCAAAAATCAGAAACGAAAAAGACTATCCATGGTACATTATGTTCAAGGCACGACAGTGTCCCCATCTCCTCTAAAACTGCATGCAGAACTGTGTTGTAGACCAGCAGTCACGTAAGATCAGAAGTTTTTAACAACGCCAGAGTAATAGTGTGCATGGAGTAAAATTTACATGTTCCTGTACGCTTGTATTATTTCTGTGTTTAATTATTAAGTGTTATATGTGCCATTGTTTTGGTATAATATAATAGGCAGAGAATGTTCATTGAATCAAATAATGTGTTAAAGGAGATTTCGCCTGTAAGTTCAAAGATTATATTATGAACGGCTCCTGCATCTTAAAATTGCAAGCTAAAATTTGGCATGAATATCAGCAAAAATTTTTCAGTACCTTTGTTTCCAGTTAAATATTACGGAGAATAAATTATCCCTTTTCGGAAGAGAATTCAGTCACAGCATATGCTGTCAATATTTCCTTGCAAAACATAGGCCTATGTGTCATTCCACGTCAAATCGCACTCCAAAAAAACAAGACTTCTTCATAAATGTTAAGCTTATTTATGAATTCCAAGCATGAAAAAGGAAGAAACGTATTCTCTTTTTCCACAGTTTTATTTTTATTAATTGTGTAGTTATAACTATTAGAAAGTAGGCAATTATACGCGCACTGAAACATAGGTACTCTGAGTCTTTATTACAAAAGTTTAAAGCTTGGCCTCTTTTTAACTATTTTCCTTTCAGATCAAACGTACTGCTATGTTAAAAAAGCACAGTTGAAAAACTGAGAAAGATAAATTTGTTCCCTGATGTATTTCTGTAAACTACAGCATTATACAGTGAGTGATTTGCAAACGTACATTTAAACAATTTATTTTCTGGAGTCATACGCCTCGCGACCTACAGCTTAGGAACTATTTTCTACACTGTGTGCAAGAGAGTTGGCAACGGAAAATTTTACGAAATTCAATTGCGTATAGTAACTTTTTGCGCCTCTACGTAACAAATAGATTCGTTCATCAAATACCTAAAGACAATAGTTTCCAAACTATTTGAAGGCTCGACCTAATTTTGCAATCCCTCCACTACCGTATCAATACTAAAACCCTTTCCAAATTTATAAATCTTTGTAAATTAAAACAAAACTATAACTTCACTGCCGGTCAAAAGTTTTCGATCAGCTATGGAAACAACTATAGCCTCTACTTTATTTCAATGTACAAACACACCGGAAAAACTAAATACACTAAAAAATAAATATTTTCTCCCTCTAGCATTATGATATGATAGAATATTCAAAACGAAATCCCTGTTTTAACGACAAATCCATAGTTGTGATAGGTGATCGAAAACTTTCGAGCGGTAGTGTATACTCAAAATCAGTGAATACCCCACAGAACGACCAAATTTAAGTATATCAATGCAACAACAAAACACAAAATAATACCCCTGATCAACTTTGTAACTTTTTTACTAAGTTAATATGAGAAATTTTACCTGGCTGTCTAGTTTCGAAGTGGTATTCTTCATTGTCCGAAGCCTAGTGAAGATCATGCGCTATCTTCTGGTTTCCTACTGTGGTGGGATGTGTTCATGATTGTGTCGAAAAGGGCGTGTCTTTTGAAATTCACTTGAGTGTTCAGGATGTATGTTTGTCAATTTCATATTGTTCTAGAGCATACATGGGCAAATGTGTCTAATTTGAAAATTGGTCCTCAGTGGCTTTGGCAATGCTTATCGCTCTGTAAGACATAAGCGTCTTACTCTCCCTTCCCCTCTACTCGTAGTTCGTTGGTGTGGGCAGATTATAATTATGTTCAGTTAACAGTGGCGGAATCGTGGCTTATCAAAGTAATGTGTACGATCTGAAAACAACTCCCATGTGGAATGGGAAAACTTCTTTTGCTGTTTAGAGGGAAATAACATACATATCATGTTAAGGTCGAAAATCGTAGTATCAGCTTTGACAGCGTAAATTACATGGTATTATGTTAAACGTAATTTCTGTTGCGTCGAAAAACTAATTTTTACACCATTTAATACGCGACGTAATACATTATTTTCGTTTTAATAAAATGTCATTACAAAATAGCTGTCTGAGGAAGAGATTAGTGGGAGTGCTTTCTGTGGAGTGTAGCATTGTATGTTACTGAAACATGGATATTACGACGAAGTGAATAAGAAGCAAATAAAAGCATTTGAAATGTGGGTATGGAGAAGGATGGAGCGTGTGAAATGGACAGACAGAGTAAGAAACGAAGCTGTGTTGGAAAGAATAAATGAAGAAAGAATGATGCTGAAACTGATCAGAAAGAGGAAAAGGAATCGGATGAGTTAATGGTTGAGAAGAAACTGCCTACTGTTAGGATGCACTGGAAGGAATGGTGAACGGGAGAAGAATTCGGGGTAGAAGAAGAAATCAGACGATAGACGACATTAAGATATATGGATCATGTGCGGAAACAAAGAGGAAGGCAGAAAATAGAAAAGACTGGAGTATACTGGGTTTACAGTGAAAGACCTGTACTTGGGCAGAACACTATGAATGAATGAATGAATGAATATAGGTGACAAACATTTCTTTTAAATAATTTCATTTATAATCACTGAAAGGAAAATAATTGGAGTGGTGAAATGGAACGTACATACGAGATGTTAAGAAAAAAATTATATCATTTTTAAACGTGGTAGTAGGCCTATTCATAAAACAAGAAAAATGTCCAATAAACATGGGTATTAAATAAATATTTTTGAAGAAACAAGGTCTGTGAAAGTGGTATTTTAACACCATAATTTTTTTCCAATGTCAACATTTTACTTGTTTCCTATTGCAATACAGTATGCATTAAAAAGTAAATAGATGTGACATACGCAAACAGAAACGAGCAAAGAGCTCACATGAAAAGATATGGTCTTGTTACAGTAGACATACCTACAAATTTAATAGTCTTTGTTTCTTAGAAGATATTAATTTTTGGACCCATATTTGTTATACTTTTTTCTTGTTTGTATGAATTCTACCTTCTTCCAAAATATTATACCCTTTTTTCCTAACACCCTGCTAGGCTAGACTGTCAGATTACAATAAGATCACGAACAATCTAAAAATGTGTAGTAAAAGTCAAAGGTGTCGCTTCTGGAAAAGTGTGCACAGAGAGTTCTCGAATGGACAATAGATTTTTTTTTCTCTCTTTTAATATTGGTCTTATGAATAGGACTTCTTCTGTCAGCGGTTGGAACAAGTTACCTAGTTGAGATTTTTCCGGGATTTTCCCCTAACCCATTAAGAGCAATTGCTGGGTAACTTTCGGCGTTGGACCTGGATTAATTTCGCCGGCATTATCACCTTCATCTCATTTAGACGCTATAATAATCATAGCAGTTGAAAAAGCGTAGTAAAATAACCACTTAAAATCGTCAACAGCTTTAATGGCTTATACGAGTAAACTCTGGTAACTTATATGTATCAGCGTGGCGATTAACTTAGCACCACGCGGAAACACTGTGCGGTGTCGGCGAATCGTTTCAAATGATAGAAGATATTATAACACTTAATATGAAGAACTCGTAGGAATTACCGCAAGTAACCCACGTTGATAGCCTGGGAACTGGAGTTAACAAGTATTTAACACTTTGTTTATTTAATTTGTTATAGGAAGTTGTGAGTTTATTACATTTTTTTTTTACATTTATAGTAAATTACACATTTTACGAGTATTTTACGCATCGTGTTTAAATTAATTTTACGCGCAATTTCACACGTCTGCCTAATACGTACTAATAAATGTTATACGACATTACTCCTAATAGCATAAAAAACACGCTGCATTAAAAGGTACAAGAAATTAAATGTAGTTTGTACGTACTATTTCTCAAAGAAATTTATAAATATCAAATGTGCGTAGAAAACGAAATATGATTTTTTGAAATTATTATTAAGTCGAGAACGTGCAAATCTATTAAGTAATCTTCAGAAATGCCAGAATATTCAAGAGAATAAATGTAGATAACGTGATGGAATTTATTGGCTAGTTACGTAATTTCTTGGGAACTCAACTGTGATATAAATCAATTCAGTGACGGAGAAACAATAAAGAGGTTTATGATTAAAACTGCCGAATTAATTGTCCAAATTAAATAAAGGTTTTCGAGAGTCTATGTCTCATTTTACTCTGTAGTCTGCTCTCCTATTAAACAAACTATTTCTAATAGAGTGCCTCACGTAACAGAAAATTATACCCATGTTTGTTCTAGAGTGTCAAATTTCAGTGTTTTTTTTTTCTGGATGTGTAGTATTTTCATGTCAGTGCTGTAGTTGTGACTGGAATTTGTGACGTGTTCTCCATAGGTTCAATTGTTGTGTAGTTTGATTATGGATGTGATATGTTCCTTGTAACGTGTTTGAAATGGTCTTACAGTCTGTCCGAAGTAGAAGTCGTTGCAACTACTGCCTGATTGTTTGCATACATCTGTTAAGGTGTATTTATTTGTGTGTCTTATATGTGTGTTAAGATATTTTTCTAGTGTGTTTTGTGTTCTGTATGCAATGTTGTATTTTAATTTCCTGAAAGATGATGCAATCTTTTATATGTTCTTGTTTTCGTATGTTACTGTGATGTATTTGTTTTATTCTTGTCTCTGTGTTGCGTTTAATGTTTCTTATGATATTGTCTATTGTGTTGGGATTGTATCAATTTTCCTGTGTTATGTTTTTGATAGTGTTTATTTCTTCCTCATAGTCTTTTAGGCTCATAGGAATGTTGATGAGTCTGTGTATCGTGGATCGGAATGATATGTATTTGAGTTCTGTGGGATGATTGGATGTGTTGTGTATATGTCTTAAAGTGGTAGTGGGTTTCCTATACATTTTAACATACTACAGCTATCTTTACCGGCGGCTTGTTTCTAAACCAACTCGACTGCGCTGCGATATCGAGAGTACACTCAACAGCAAATATTGATGCAATCAGTTGCTGCTCTGTTACTGTGCGGAAAGGACGTTAGTTCGGAACAGCGTTGTCAGGGCCCAGGCTTGACTGGATTGCACAATTAGTTTCAAGTTACCGTACTTTTTATTGGAAGATCATTCACTACATATGAAATAGACGTACAGTATTTTGATTATTTTTATCTAAACTCCCTCCACAGTGCTTTTTTTTTTAATTCTTATAATAAAATAATTGTTAAAAATTAAATATCAGCAAATGAAATAATTTTTTAACACTTAGTTGTCTCCTTACCTTGGGAGGATCTTTAGAAGGATCAACGACAGCAGAAAGAGAAGAGCCAGAAACTACATGTAGCCTTTTTACAGTTTGTTTTATCAGAGCAAAACCATTCTTTAAATTAAGGAATTGTTTACCATAATGTTCTACAATTTTATTTCCGTCCTGTATATTTAGGTACACCGGATGTAGATTTTTTGGTAGTAGGACCTACTAGGGCCACTATCTGATTCCAATGCGACTATTTCACATCAGAACCTATCACAATGACACTTGATTTCTCACAGACCGTACACTACTACGAAACACGACTGGCACAAGCAAGTACTGTCTTCCTCCGACGAGTTTAGCGCTGGGACGTGAGGTATTCTTGTCATCGGTGCGGGGGGAGGTTGCAGGTAGATTCTTTTGTTGCTACAGACAAGCCGAGCCGAGCGGAGTGGGAAGTATTAATCGTCCAAAAATATGCAGTTTTCACAGTTTGTAGTAGTGTGTGAATATTTCATATACATATTGTTTACCTAGGCCTATATGGTTTTGTTATTAATATATTAAATATATTGTTGCAATTTTTGCTGAAACATTTCCTGATGTTAGCTATGTTAATATTATATGAATTACTCATATTAAATATTTCACCATTACAAGTCATTTTTAAGGAAACATGCTGTGGAAAAGTTGTTGGTTTTATTCTATTGCAATTTTAGAATATGTGTGATTGGTATCGTGAAAAACAGATTCCTATAATGTCATGCGAAAATCATTTGTTTGTGATATCTTAAAATGCAAATCAAGTAGTTTTACTTCTCAAGTGAGTTCAGCAGTAGAGTATATTTAAATTGATTACTTTACAAATTTAATTCAATTCTACTGATCGCTAAACTTCATAGTATGATTCTTCTTTTCATTAATATTATTGTAGTTTTATTATGATTTTTCTTTTTTCTTTTTTTTATTGCATTTTTATTTCTGGCGGTGTGGTGGCCTTAACTTCACCAGAATAAATAAATAAATAAATAAATAAATAAATAAATAAATAAAAAATAAATAAATACATAAATAAAGTTTTCTACAATACTTTCCTTCTCTGAACACGTAAGTACGAATGGTTGTATATCTCTCCAAAAATACGTTAGAAAACTAATAGGCATACTCTCGTAAATTGGGCGAATGTTTTCAGTATGATTGTACTTCCTTCCAGACTGCCGCTGTCACTGTTCCCTCCCACTCCAGTACCACGCTAGACTAGTCGGAACCGCATTCCTCTCAGCACTAAACTCCTCAGAGGAGTACCATACATAACAGGCTGTTCCTTGTTCCTTATGTACAAAATAGATCCATACAGTGAAACCTGCCTTTGCGGTCACTTCATTTAAACGGCCACCTGGCCAAAAGGCCAATTTTCTCTGGAACCAATTGGTTTTTCCATAAGATCAATACAAATTCTCTCTTTATTTAGCGGCCACCTCATGCACCGGCCAGCGGCCGGGGTCTGTTTGGATTGGAACCTGACTATAACAGTCACTGTCCAACAAATATCTTTTCACGGATACTGTCTGACCTATTTTTTCAATGGTTAGAGGACAGAGAGCAATATCACGAGGACAATAGCTAAGTGTATATACAGCAGTACACCCTCCATGTCTTGGGGTTAGTTGGTTACTATTTTATGACTCTTTTGTCACTTTCCACTCCGACCCTGCACAGCTCTAAATTCTTACTCCTTTTTAAAGGATTGAAACACGGAATATTTCTATCGAAAATGTCACAGTATGTTTTAGGTTCAGTAGATAACCATTCAATTTTTTTTTAGTTTTTCTTTCCCCTCTTTCTATCTTTCTCTATTTGGAACAGCTTCTACGAATTTTTTTTTCTTTTCATTCAGTTGATTCAGAGGAACTGTGAAGTTAATTTGAGAGAGAAATCATGTCTAACAATAAATCTAGTTGCAAGAATGGAAGAAGCTGACATTAATATGCACGATTGTTTTACGCGCACAGTAGTAAAAAGTCAATGAAATTCAGTATTTTCATGCTGATTCACAAAAACCGCAACCTTAATCAAGCGGTCACCTGATAAAACGGCCATTTTACAAGGTAACTCCAGATGGCCGCTTTAGACAGGTTTCACTGTATATTGAAAATTTTTATTTCCTTTTTCTGTTATGGGGTTCTCAAAACTTTATAACCAACTTATTATTTAAAAAAAATAGTTAATACATGCTTACGTGGCTACAGTAATTATGTTTAGAATATTGAGAGGACTGGAGAGATAATTTCTCTGACTACGAGTATCTGTGTTTATTGCAGTACTTGCAGTAGGCCTACATCACTTTTCTTGAGAACCATTAGTTGATACCATGCTCTACACAAAAGAATAAAACTTTTCAAGTTTAGAAATAAATGTGTAAATACAAGTAAGAATAAATATTTTCATGATTTCTATTTCTTTTCTCTCTATGAGGCCGGGAGGAGAACATCCCTATACACAGCGACCTGAGATCTATTGTGCGCCCCTGGTATGGGTTGTAGCCCAACGACTGCATCCATGCCGAACCGACCTAACCTCTAACACGACCAGTCCCGTCATCCCCTAAGTCCGTGTACCATTTCACCGCAACAGCCCCACCACATCCCCCCCTCAAACGGTCTGAGGTGTACGCCACCAGGGCAATAGAAGGAAGGGCTGGCTCATAGCGAGTCTGAAAGTGATGCTGTCTTCCCAGCCGCTGTGACGTCATCACGGTACACTGCAAGTCCTTCGCTCACAAATAGAACGTAAAACTCCGTTACAATAAGTGCTGGAATTATCGATCAAATATAATATCAACTGTGGATTGATATGACCATCGTGAACACCCCCCAATAATAAGTTATAAAACTGAACCCTAGGCATATGGACTGTTTCATTCAATATTTTATAAACGCTAGTTGTCTTTAAAGACTTCAGTTTTAACAATTTCGTCGCTTTTCAAACTGATGTGCCTGTTGAGCTATAGCTTCTTTCTTAAATATTTTGTGGTAGACTTTTATTTCCTTTATTTTATTTTCTTTCACGTGTCACGTTTCCCTGCTGATTAAATTTTATATCCCAGGTCAAGGAGAGGCATTCATTCATTCATACATGGACAAGGTTGTTGGGACGTGTGGACTGAAGCTGCGCGCCAGAACACATCAATGACGATAATGATAATTAGACTATTATTATAATATTAGTATTGTTAAATATTATATTATATTATATTATATTATATTATATTATATTATAGTATATTATGTTATATTATATTATATTATATTATATTATATTATATTATATTATATTATATTATATTACATTATGTATTATAATTATATTATATTATAAATTATATTATATTATGTTATATTATATTATATTATGTTATATTATATTATATTATATTATATTATATTATATTATATTATATTATATTATATTATATTATATTATATCATATTATATTATATTATGTATTATAATTATATTATATTATAAATATACGTGACTGCTGGGTTTGCAGTGAAAGATCTGACCTTGGGCAAAAATCTATCAAGGAATGAATATTATATTATGTCTGGAATGGAGCGTATTAAATGGACAGACAAAATAAGAAATGAAGCTGTGCTAGAAAAAGTGGACGGAGAAGAATAATTCTGAAACTAATCAGGACGAGAAAACGAAATTGCCTGCGCCACTGGCTAAGAGAAACTGCTTACTGAAAGGAGTAAAGTTCGAGACAGAAGATATCAGATTATAACATTAAGATATAGGGAAGCGACTAAGAAGGCGGAAAATAGGGGAGATTGGATAATTTTGGGTTTGCAGTGAAAGATCTGCCCTTATAGCGAAAACTCTGAATGACTATATACTATTATTATTATTATTATTATTATTATTATTATTATTATTATTATTATTATTATTATTATTATTTCGATTACCAATAATTTCACTCCTGGTGGAAGTGCATGAAATCAAAAGGTTTTAAATAATCAGTTAACTACATTATATGGAAATAATGGAACAAGTGTTTACCTTTTGCTAAGTAATAGTTAAGGATGTACAGTGTATATTGGTGGCAGAGCAATCAATTTTCATAAGATTAGTAAATTATCAAGTACATCAACGTTATGCTTACTTTCATTCTATAATGATTCAGCTAATTTTATTTTTTCACTCACCTAATGAAGTTGCTGTTTTCTAGATGACTTCATCCACTTGGCATTCTTCTTAGCGCTGTTCCTCAGGAATTCTGCTCTTTGCCCCCGATTCAAGGACCTCAATCTCACAAATGTTCTCACACGTGCATATAGTTTGATAGCCTCGGAGTACACGTTTGAAAACTTAGTTTCTAGCAATGTTTTGAAACGTTGCATCACTTGTTCCTCTTTGTCAATGGAGTTCCCGTGCATGGTTTTAAATTCGACTTCAAACATTTGTATAGTTTTTTTCCACTCTTCGGAAGGTTCAGTTAATCCACCGTAAGACAAAATCCCCACCCAAATGTTGTTTTCACCGCCTAAGTTTTTTTGTTTTCTGGCCAAAAGATGAATCTTTTCCTTTAACTTTATGTGCTATGTAGCCAGCAATGTAGTTCAGAGCTTCACTTTCTGCCCAGCTTTTCAGATCTTCTTGGTCTGCATCTTCCATTCCTTCCATAGGCCTTAATTCATCATCTTCATCGGAGAGTACAGAATTCAATGTTGCATTATTTTCAGTGGCAATAATATTCAACTCATCAATCCCGAAGGCAGATTGCAACATGTCTGCTGTTAAATATGGTTTTAGTTGACAATCCTTATCTTCAGTAACGTTAGTTTTATTAGATGGAAGGGGAAGTTTGTTAGAAAGCAGGAGGCGTCTCAGTCTGAAAATGAAGTCTGTTGGAGTTGGATGGTCGTAAAAATGCCCGAGACCTCTAATTTGGCTGAAGAGACTTTCCAGTACATCCTGAGTTAGGCGGCAAGTCATTACGCAAGTCAATCCCTTACGTTTAATTTTTTCATGTAGACCCAACAAGGAATTAATTGACACCCATATCCCCTTTTGGAAAGGCAGTAAGTGCTTTTTACCTAAAACTCTCATATGAAATATTGCATCTTTCACGTCACTAAGGGCTTGCAACTGCTCTGACATTGGATGAGATGATTAAAAATGGGGACTGTTGCTGTTCATTATATCACAGAGTGAATCTATTAGTTGAAAAAATTCTGATGCCTTTTCATTTCCAGTTAAAGAGGATATTGCTTTAGCAAATGTTCTTGAGAAAACAGTTTTAGCCGGGCCAACTTTTGT
This sequence comes from Periplaneta americana, assembly GCF_040183065.1. NCBI lineage: Eukaryota > Metazoa > Arthropoda > Insecta > Blattodea > Blattidae > Periplaneta > Periplaneta americana. The sequence goes on from NC_091124.1 coordinate 104,767,727, forward strand.
CTCTCATTTCCTTTAAAGAAGAGAAACTCAGGCTTAAGTTTATAACATAATTTCACTTCCTTTCCATCTTTATTTAGAACTTCGATCAGTAAGTCTTTATTTATAACTGTCCCATCTTTAAGTTCTAATCCAGTGTCAAGCAAATGGTTTCTCAGTAGCTTTAGATAATGTAGCATGTCGGCAAAAAACCATACCTTTTGACACGAATCAGTGGGATGTATGAAACTCGAGGTTTCAGATGATATTGCCAACTCTTTCCACAACAAATTGCACCCACCCAAATCTGAAACAATTGCTGATACAAGTATCCCAGTTCTCTCAATATGTACAATTATGTCAAAGAGCAATGCCTTATTCATGGTTGTGTCGAAATTGTAGTACACAGGTTGTTTCCAAGGTGCAGTCAATCCCCTAGCAAGTATTACTTGAATCTTAGAATGAGGTCCAAACACCTTATCCATGCCAGGATGGTAATTTAGGCGGCTGTCGATGCTCATTTCATCGAAACTAAGAACACATGGTTTCTCTAAAGATGAAAGATTTTCAGAATTGTCGGACATGAGCTGCAAAACATTATGTAAAATTTCAGGGTGACATTGGAACCCAGAGCACCATCTCTTTAAAGTCGCTGGAGAAGGAAGTGGTATACCTATTCTTTCTCTCCAAAAATCGAAAGAATTTCTGGAAATTGCCCGTATTACAATTGCTCTACTTATATCCTCTGAAGACCAAATCATTTTTTTCTTCTGACAAATTACAGCCTGAATTTGATTTTCTGTAAAAATATTTTCCATATTTCGAAGAAAAGTACAACACTTCTTACTGATAATTCTAGATTTGTGGTCTGTCTTTGTTCTATAAGGAACAGTTACTTTTTTCGCATTAATCTCCTAACCTTGTTTTTCAGTATTTTATTGTTTTGACTGCAAAGTTTTAATACTGTATTCTAAAATATTTACCTTTCTTTTCAGTAAATCAATTTGTTTTCCGCGTTCATCACACTTCAGACAATGTACTTCAGACGCTACAGACGTTTCTTCAAATCCCTGTGTAATATTCACGTATTCAGAGCTACCGGTACTAGGTTCTAATCTTGGCTTCTTTGGACTCAATGTCTGAAGGTGATTAAGAGCAGCTTTCCGAATATTTCTCTTCTGATATCTATCGTCTCGATTTGAGTCACTTGCAGCCTTGTAACTTGGAATATTTAGAGATGGGACCGCATTTTTCTTCAATATTTTCCTTTCTTTTAACCCCAAAAGCCTGTTCTTCATATCATCTTCATAATCGGTCACACTTTCGAAATGATCACTACAGATACGTGCACATTTAATATTCACTTGGTCCTGCCTATGACACTTGCTTTCCCACTCTTTAGCTAAAAGCACGTCTTTCGGAAAACAGTGATAAATTACTTCGTGAGTGTGACGAGAGTCATTCGAACAGTTCGCTACAGCACAATTCACCATTTTTAAACTTAAAATACTATCATTAATAATGTAATACTGTACCTTTATAATTATTCAACACATAAAGAACTGTTATATACGCTCATTACACAACCAAGTAGGCCTACATTACGAAACGGTGCACGTGAACTTGAATTACATTTCTCAACACTCGTAACTGCAACCCTCACCGAGACCAACTGTACCGCAGTGACGTCAGAAAGTGGTGGGGTGGCTAGAGGGAGAGACTCAAGGCGGCAAGCTGAACAACAAAGCATTGAGCCAGCCCTTCCTTCTATAGCCCTGGTACGCCACCCCTTCCGTCTGGCCAACGGTCGGGAGGGAAGTGAGTTCCGTTGCTGGGTCACCAACTACCATGATTTGAGATATCCATGGAGGGCGGCCGAGAGCGTCAGGAGCTTCGAAAGGCCGACGCAGGCGTGATCTGACGATCAAGAAAGACAACCGGAATGATAAGGAAAGGACGATGAGGGAGGGAAAGAAAGTTGAGAGAATCAGTGGAGTTTCATATGCCTGATAAAGTTACCTGATATTCATTCATAAGAGCGAGGGAAAACCCCCCAAAAAACTTCACCCAGGCAACTCGTACCAAGCGGGGAATCAAATCCTGACCCGCTTGGTTCGGGAGCGAACACGTTACCACGAGACCACAGCTGTGGACATGATTTCTGTTAGTAAGATACAAAAAAAAAAAACAATTAGAGTAATAAAAATATTTACATTTCACAGCTCTGAGAACGGCAGCTTACTCTGCCAATGTTAAATCCAAAAATAGTTACAAATTAAAACGTTGCAACAACTGCCACTAGGATAAAAATGTCAGAAGAGTTAACAGTAACATATTAGGAGTAAAACATAAAATTGTATAGCTGTATAATGAATAAAGCAGGACAGGCATGAGAGGCCCCCACTGTGCATTATACGTGTACCATTAACAAAAATTAATTTTAAACAGTTTATCTTATTATCTCCTTAAATGATCATACATGGTCTTAGATATGTTTTAGAAGATTACATGAAGTTTGGTGCAATTTCATAATATTTTAACACTTTTGAGAGCGTAATTAAATTGATGAAACGCCTCAAAATCCCCGCCATGCATCCTAGGGTTAATACGATTTGAAACGACACTCCACATATGTGTATGCCATCTCTCTTGAAACGTAATAAATTATTGGTACACTGTTCTACACATCCTATCCCGAGTTTGGAGTCGTCCGGGCCATTCTTTCTAGGTGTTGCACTTTTCAGAAGCAGTCGTGTATACAGGGTGTTTCAAAAATACGGGGCATAATTTCAGGTATGTATTTACCACATGTAGACAATCAAAATAGTTAATTACAACATGTGTCCGGAAATGATTCATTTCCGAGTTATGGGCTTCACAACATTGAAATTCACCGGAACGTTTTTCTTTCCGCAGATCGTTGTCATTACACAAGATGTTCAAAATGCCCACCTCCTGCTTGAACACAGACCTCACATCGATGTCTCATTGACCTGCGAACACGATCCCAAACTCCAGGAGTATTGCGTATGTCCTCAGAACATGCCACAATTCGATTCCGAAGGGATTCCAAATCAGGCACCGGAGACGAATAAAATAATGATTTTAAATGGCCCCACAAGTAGAAATCGAGAGGGTTCAGATCAGGTGAGCGTGGAGGCCAAGCAATTGGGCCACCTCTATCTATCCACCGATCAGGAAACCTTCGATCCAAATACCGGCGAGCCGTACGACTGAAGTGTGCAGGAGCGCCATCATACAAGAAGTGAATATGTTGACGATTGATCAGTGGAGTGTCTTCTAAAACATGAGGTATGGTTTGTGTACGCCTGCCCCGTAAGTCTGTTTACAAGTACATGGGGTCCAACTAATCGATCACCAATGATACCGGCCCACATGTTGAGGGAGAACCGCACCTGGTGATGAGATGGAACAGTTGCATGTGGGTTTTCATACGCCCATACTGTACATGCTGATTGTGGAAATTTGTTATGCCGTCTCGTGTGAATGTGCTTCATACTAAGGCAGGAAAGTTCGGATTTACACCACACTGCTGCAATAACCACTGACAGAACCTAACTCGTGCAGGGTAATCTGCTGGTGACAGGGCCTGTACACGTTGCAAATGATAAGGATACAATTGATACTCTTTCAACAGTCTCCAGACAGTCGTATGAGGAACATTGACTTGCAACGCTACCCTTCGTGTGCTGATAGGAGGAGTCATGTTCACAGCCTCCAGAATCTCCTCCTTTACTTCTGGAGTTGTAGATCTTGGTCATCCCCTTCCCAAACCAGGAGAGTTAAATTTTCCATACTCGCACAGATGGTAATGGAGACGTACAAATGTCTTCCGATCTGGACATTGTCGCTGTGGGTACCTCTCCTGGTACAAACGACAATCCAGCACAGCATTGCCGTCCGCCTTACCGTACATGAAGTGTATCTCTGCTAGCTCTTGATTTGAATACATGTCGCACAGTCTAACGCCTACACAACACTAAATGTAACCTTCGCCTCGGAATGAACTGTCAGAGTGCCCTGTTAATGTCTCCTTTGACAGCAACGACCTGCGGAAAGAAAAACGTTCCGGTGAATTTCAATGTTGTAAAGGCCATAACTCGGAAATAAAGCATTTCCGGACACATGCTGTAATTAACTATTTTGATTGTCTACATGTGGGAAATACATACCTGAAATTATGCCCCGTATTTTTAAACACCCTGTATACACGTGACAAACTGTACTATTCAAAGTGATGAAACAGAACAACAAAATGAAAGCGATAGAGCTAATTTGAACATACCCTTAAAGAAAATTAATAGAAAACTATAGAACATTATTTTAAATGAAGATGGCGAAATGGATTACATTAGTACATTGTTGACCATTTTGTGAGGTACCCAATATCAATCCAAGAACTGAAAATCTACACTAACTGAGAATCCAAAATTAACAGTGCAAGTTGGATTAATTGCGGAATTATTTACCTGTTGCAATTTTCTACTTAAGCTCCAAACTATTAAGCCTGTAATTTCATAATAAGTTCTCAAACTGCAGAAATTTCCAAATGATTGATTAACTTCCAAAATAATTTCGATTTTAATAAAGGGAAACTTGAGAAGTACAAAAATTTACAGTAGTTACGCTTGGTTAATGTTTCTACAAAATATATGCAAATATAAAAAAGCTAACCAAAATATTACAACAACTGTAATTATTTTAGACAGAAAAGTATTCCAAAAAAAAACTGATACTGTACTGACAATAGTTTCATTATAAGAAAACAGCAGAAATTTAGCAAAGACGTACATGAAGCTTTCATTGACTGTGTAAAATATTTCGGCCGCTTACATAAAAAGTAATTTTGAAAATGGTGTAATTTTACAGAAAATTAGCAACAATAATTAGTTAGAGAATGATTTCCACCACTGCGTAATAACGGTTAGCAATTCTGACAGTGAAAAGAGTGGGTCCGGGTTCAAATACTGGTTGGGGCAAATTAAATACTTTACATATTTTTTTCCTAGTTTTTCCTCTACCAATCGAAGTAGAAATGCTGGGTAACTTTCGGCATTGGATCCGGATTAATTTCGTCATCATAATTACACTTACCCTCTTTCATCACCATCTCCGTTGCTTTTCTATTTCTGTGACTTGCTCCAGTGTAGAGTTGGTTGCGGGTCACAGCGGAACTTGAACTCGTGGATATGTGCTCATTCGCTGTTGTTGGTAACGCTATGCACCGTGGGTTCTCTACTGGGCTCATGGTAACTCGTGGGACCAGGGTTGAGTGACCGTGATAAGGCCTACGTGAAAAAGTAAGGATATCTTGTAGGTTGTAGGGGAGTTCAGAGACGGCGTGCAGGGGGATCTAGAGCACAGGGGGTCTTAAGGCATACGTACCATTTCATCTCGGGTAGTACAATGGCGCATCCGAACGGCATGCATGCGAGGACAGTCTCAGCCCATGTCCCCCCCCCCGAAGGGAATTAAGAGATAGAGAATGATTCTAGTTGGATAAAGATTACGATATAGAAAATCAATTACGTAATATTCCAAATTGTTTGGGGAATGGTTCATCCAAAAATGAAATAAAATTACAGTCAATGCAGAACTACATGAATAAAGATTTACAAAGTTTTCGCCTCTTTTGTACTGTAATTTTGTTGAAAACAACAAAAATCAAGGCTGAATAATTTCGAGGAAAAAATTGTTCCGGGGCCGGGTATCAAATCCTGGAACTTTGATTAAACGTATGAAAGCTCTACCAACTGAGCTACACAGGCTACCAGACACCGACCCAATTTTTCCCTCTATATCCTCAGATTTCAAAGTGGGCTGACAACCATCAAGCAACCAACATTGAGTGCACACGACCTCTGTATGACTTAAATTGTGGTTTTATTGTTAACGAACGTTGACGTGAGTTATTCAAATCAAACTTTCAGGTATAACTCCTTGTGAAGTTGTTTTGAATAATTTCGAGGGAAAAATTGTTCCGGGGTCTGATATCGAACCCGTGACCTTCGATTAAATGTACCAATGCTCTACCAACTGAGTTATCCAGGAACTCTACCAGACACCGACTCAATTTTTCCCTCTATATCTACAGACCTCAAAGTGGGCTGACAAGCGTCAAGCAATCAACATGGAGTGCACACAAACTCTGTCTGACTTAAATTGTGATTTTACTGTTAACGAACGTTGACGTGTATTATGCAAATCGGGCTTTTAGATATAACTCTCTGTGAAGTTCATTCAAATAATTTCGAAGGGAAAATTGTTCCGGGACCGGGTATCGAACCTGGAACCTTTGGTTAAACGTACCAACGCTCTACCAACTAAGCTACTCAGGAAATCTACCCGACACCTACCCAATTTTGCTGGATTTGCATAATACACGTCACTGTTCGTTAAAAGTAAAATCATAATTTTAAATCTCACAGACTTTGTGTGTACACAATATTGGTTACTTGAAGGTTGGCAGCCCACTTTGAGATCTGTAGATATAGAAGGAAAAGTTGGGTCGTTGTCTGGTAGAGTTCCTAGTAGCTCAGTTGGTAGAGTTCCTAGTAGCTCAGTTGGTAGAGCGTTGGTACGTTTTACCCGGCCTCGGAACAATTTTTCCCTCGAAATTGTTCAAGTAGACTTCACAGGGAGTTATACTCGAAAGCTCGGTTTGCATAATACATATCACTATTCGTTAACAGTAAAACCACAACTTAAGTCGCACAAAGTTTGTGTGCACTCATTGTTGATTGCTTGACGGTTGTCAGCTCACTTTGAGGTCTGTGGATATAGATGGAAAAATTGGGTCAGTATCTGGTAGAGTTCCTTGGTAGCTCAGTTGATAGAGCGTTAGTACGTTTAACCAAAGGACCCGGGTTCGATACCCGGTCCCGGAATAATTTTTCCCTCGAAATTATTCAACTCAACTTCAACTTCAAATCTCGATTTTCAGAAATCAAGGCTGTAATATATTACAGATTTTGAAAATGAAATAACTTCCGAGAAGCTGAAGATAATACAAATCCATTATCACCTAGGGCAGCGGTTCCCAAAGTGTGCTCCGCGGAGCCCTTAGGGCTCCGCGAATGATTCTCAGGGGCTCCTTCCGCGGAAGTTATGAAGATGACAAAAATTGCTAATTCCATCTAGTCTCTAGCGGGAAAACGGAAACTACTTCCATCAAGCGAAAAATACTTTCTGAGAAAGTAGTTTTTCGTTCTTCTTGCAACATGGAAGCATTAATATTAGATCTACTCGTCACTGGAACTATCTCGATCTTTCTTGCTTACCAAGTACTCAATGATTCTCGAAATTTATTTTATTTTTTGTTATATACTGGGCAGGCAGCGTTTGTTATTCGTGGTACGTGGAATCTACAATCTATTGACTGTTACGTTACCTCAAAAACTATATATGTATATATATATATATATATATATATATATATATATATATATATACATACATACTGTATACCTGCATGTTAATTTGATAGCAGATGTGTTAGCTAAACTTTCGTTGAACCGGAACTGTGGCTTAAGACGGGCTCCCTAAAACCTAAGAGTCATAGCCATCAACCAGTGCTCAGTCAAAGGAGATTACAGCTATAACCTTACTTCAAAGAAGATAGTGCGAATTGAGTTCGGAATATGTTGAACATGTTCCTGTCTCAGAGTCTACGATGCCTAGTATTGAAAGTAACAAACGAAAATATTGTGATTTATATTTGGACATGGGATTCACTGAATTTGCTGATGAACGTCCACAGTGTGTGATATGTAACAAAGTTTTTCCCAATAGTTCTATGTTCCCTGCCAAGCTTAGACGGCATTTCTCAATTAAAAAATTCACAAATAGAACTGTAGACTGTACTTCGAAAGAAAAAGTGACGAACTCCATGCAGTTCAGACAAAATTTTATCTCTTGTAAAAACAAACAATGAGAAAGCACTGAAGACGTCGTACTTGGTTAGTCATGACCAGGCTCTTGCTGGTAAACCTCACCCTTGCTGAAACTCTTATGAAACCACTATTAGTGAAGGTAGCGAAGTGCATGGTGGACGAGAAAACTGCAAACTTGATTTCCATTGTGACCTTATCAAATAACACTGTGCAAATGCCGGGTAATATTTTGGCGAATCCTCGGACCTCATCTCATCTCACTACATCTGGCAAAAAAAAAATCCACAAAATTGTAAAAATTGTAGAAAATTACTAAATTGTAAAATTATAAAAATTTGTAAAAATTGTAATTGTAATATTGTAAAATTTTGACTTGTTCCACATCTTAAGGCTTCATTGCTCATGTAAGATCTATGGAATAAAATAAATGAATGAATCCAGAATATATGAAAAGACGTAAAAATATTATTGATTTCCCATATCAGTTAAACGAAATTTTCAATACAAATTGACAAATCCACGGGCGTTGCCGGATTAGCTATGTTAATGATGTTTGTGCGGTATGAAATTTCAGGTTCTTTCATGAAATATTTTGTTCTGCAGCCATTTCCATTTTCTACAAGCGGTACTGAAATTTGTTCTTCTTCATTGAAAACTCGATACCGTGGGACAATTGCATTGACGTGTGCACAGATGGCGCAAAGGCCATGGTAGGTCCTGTTGCTGGCGTTGTTACAAGGATCAAGGAAGTTTTAAAAACTGAACATGTAGTCACTGTGTACTACACCAACACGCTCTCGCAACGAAAAAATGCCAGCGTTATTAAAGCAGGTACTAGACTACGCCGTCAAAATTATCAACTTTGTTAAGGAACGACCTCCGCAGTGTAGGCTACTAAAAATCCTGTGTGAAGATATGGGTAGCATACACAAGTCATTGTTAGTAATATTGCACACAGAAGTGCGATGGTTGTCGCGCGGTAAAGCGTTGTCCCGATTACATGAACTTCGAACGTAAGTTTCTTCACTTTTGAATTACCAGAACAGTTTGCTAGCAGATTATTTGAATGATCAGGAATGGTTGTACAAATTATGTTACTTGGCAGAAATTTTTCAAAAATGAATTCAGCATAATACATACAAGGTAAATGGAAGACTATATTCGATGCTGATGACGAAATTGTTGCACAGAAGAAAAAGATAGCGTTCTACATAGAAAGCGTCGACAGTAAGGATGTTACGTTTCTCATTGACTTCAAACTTTAGAGAAGAAAATAACATAACAAAGAATGTCTTATTCATAGCAATAATGAAGGAACACCTTGACAATTTGCTTCAAAATATCAATTCATACTTTCCAAGGGACACTCGGGAATCGATTCTAAAGAAATATGAGTGGATTGTAGATCCATTTCCAGTGATGTCAAAACCAGCAACCCTCACTGCTTCAGATATGAGGTCCTTATAGACATAGTTTCGCACAGCCACTGTCACGCATAATTTAAAAGCAAACCATTTCCCAAATTTTGGGCTAAGTTAGGGGAGGATCTTTTGATATTAAGTTCAAAAGCTAAATTTCTCTCACTGCCTTTTGGTATTGTGTACTTCAGTGAAACGACCTTTTCGAGGTACACGGCTACAAAAACAAAATATCGAACTTGTTTGGACACAGAAGACGATATACGTCTTCAACTGACTTCTATGACACCGGACATTGACAGACTCTGTCGCAAGAAACGGCACATTCTTCACATTAACTTCGGGTGTACAGTACATGTAATATTGTAACATTTTTTAAATATTTTAACTACTTGTTAATATCATTTTGTAGATTGAAATAAATTATATCCAGCACTTTTTTACTATTGTTTCCTTTATTAATATATTATTAATACACAGGTGGCCATAATTCTGGAAACTTTTTTTTGTACTGAATTACTATAACATCTGCATTGATTCACAGATTTATACAATTGAAAATGTTACTCGTGACTGATTCGTTAATTATGGGGTTATAATAAAGGTATTATATTAAATCCTGAATATTTTAACAATAAATAATCATTACTATGTGGGAAATTATGTTCTTGTCGTTTAAGATCTAAATATTAATTTCAGATTTCATTATAATTTTCCATTATTTACTGTAATAAAACTGGTCCATTGTTGATTTTAAGGTTATTGTTGATCGGTAGAAGCATTGTTGAGAACTGTTACCATAAAATATGGACATTATTAGTGTGTTTCTATCATTGTCTGACTTAAGATTTCGTTAGGTTAACACCTGATTACTTTACAACAAACTTTATTGATCATTTTATCACAATGGATCCATGAAAGGACTGAACACCTTCTAGGGCAGTCACACTTCGAGAAGAAGGCTACACAATCAAGAAAATTGCAAGAAAACTTGGTAATGGTACTACAGTGTCTGGCATCCAGAAGGTGTGGCAGAAGTTCAAATCCACAAAATCTTGTAAAGGAACACTTACGACTGGTAGAAAACCTGAAGTAAGTCCAAGAGATGTGAGGCAGATTTGTCGATGAGCATTGAAAGATCAAAGGAAATCTTCTAAAGAGATACAGGAAGTTTTACACAGCAATTGACTTAATATTTCTGCAAGGAATGTTCGAAAGAAGTTATTTGACAATAGACTGAAAGCAAGAGCACCCAGAATAAAGCCATTTCTCAACAAAGGGCAACGAGAAAATCGTGTAAATTGGTGCAAAAATCATCAATCATGGACCAATGATGGCTGGGCGAAAGTGATATGGAGCGATGAAACAAGGATTTCTATATTTGAAAGTGATGGAGTCAAATACTTTCGTCGCCTAAATGAAGAAGCTTTGAATCCTTCGAACAGTCCTCGCAGAAATACTAAGTCCACTGTTGTATAGAACTTCCTGTATCTCTTTAGAAGATTTCCTTCGATCTTTCAATGCTAATCGGCAAATCTGCCTCACATCTCTTGGACTTACTTTAGGTTTTCTACCAGTCCTAGGTGTTCTTTTACAAGATTTTGTGGATGTGTACCTCTGCCATACATTCTGGACTCCAGACAATGTAGCACCATTACCAAGTTTTATTGCAATTTCCTTGATTGTGTAGCCTTCTTCTCGAAGTGTGACTGCCCTAGAAGGTGTTCAGTCCTTTCGTGGATCCATTGTGATAAAATGATCAATAAAGTTTGTTGTAAAGCAATCAGGCGTTAACCTAACGAAATCTTAAGTCAGACAATGTTAGAAACACACTAATAATGTCCATATTTTATGGTAACAGTTCTCAACAATGCTTCTACCGATCAACAATAATCTTAAAATCAACAATGGACCAGTTTTATTACAGTAAATAATGGGAAATTATAATGAAATCTGAAATTAATATTTAGATCTTAAACGACAAGAACATAATTTCCCACATAGTAATGATTATTTATTGTTAAAATATTCAGGATTTAATATAATACCTTTATTATAACCCCATAATTAACGAATCAGTCACGAGTAACATTTTCAATTGTATACATCTGTGAATCAATGCAGATGTTATAATAATTCAGTACAAAAACAAAATTTTCCAGAATTATGCCCACCAGAAAGAGAGAGAGAGAGAGATAGAGAGAGTGTGTGTGTGTGTGTGTGTGTGCGCGCGCGCGCGCGTGCGTGCGTGCGTGTGTATATTCATACTTCCGTTTATGTATCGTGTGAAATATGCTTCATAGAACGTAGACAGATAAAACTAAAAAGTAAACATTTCTTGGGGCTCCACGAGAAAATTTCGCTTCAAAAAGGGCTCCGCGGCTGAAAAAGTTTGGGAACCCCTGACCTAGGGTGTAATGACATAGGACAAAAATAATATTGTATATGTATAATTTGAACGACAAACTATTACAAGGAACAGTAAAAATAATATATACCTAATATAGAGAGAATACCAGACACCAGACTGCCTAAACAAAAGTATAAAACCTGTGAGAATACCTAACAGAAGATTGATGGCAGATTCTTTAAGGCGGAACGGGTATTTCTTTTACCTAATCCACGTAGTTGAAAAAGAAAATGATTCTTTGTCATATTTACTCCATAAAAAACCATTTTATGCTATTATTTTCTTCTTTCCTTGTACGATCATTGATTTCCTCATTACCATTTTAATCTATTATACTCCGTAATTATGTGTATGAAGTTCATATGTTTAACAAATGTATTCTTCATGTGTTATATATCTACGAGTTGTCTCGAATTAATTATATTGTTTATTTTTTGTATGGAAAAGTACTAGTTATGAAACATTGCAAACTTATTCAATGTATGTTTTGAATCCCGAAAATCGTCTTGTGTACCTCTTTGTTTTACCAGGTGAAAACCATATTTAGTCGAATATGTGCTAAAAATTTTAACATTCAGCAAATGTTTTCTTGACCTTATATAATTCAATATTATGGATTAAAGGCTGCACACTTCTTTTAACTTTTGGTGAATTCATAATCAAGAAATTGTGATTGTATACAAATTATGTTCCTTAATCATAATTATAATTATGATCATACTCATAGTCAATATTGTAATCGTTGTCTACTTCTCCAAAGATAGTTACGTACATTTATGAGATTGCCTTGTACTATTTTGGTGTTGTGCTGTTTGAATACACTAATGTCAATAGACACGAGAAACTTACGAATAATTTTACTTCTTTTTGACTAACCGCATCATTTCCTTTGGCAGGCACACATGTTGTAAAATTATAACAGTAAATATGACAAAAACTGAAAAAAAAAACAAAAACAAAAACAAAAAAAATAACAAAGAAGCGTAGATATACGAAGATCCTACCCGTGTGTACAGTATCAAGGTCAGCCTATATCTTAATGAAAGGTGAATATTAAAAATTAAAGTTACATAAAAGTAGAATCGGATTCACTTGATGTAAGGGCAGTAGAGGAATATGCAAATAAGAAAGCGCATACTTTGAATGGATGCTCGAAACAGTCAGGAGACCACCGCCTAGGTAGCGAAAGAGAAAATTATTCCCGTAGTAACAATGTAGAGTCCTGATAAGAGTTTCTGAATTTTTACAAATATTTGGTGTATTTGTTCTGAATTCTACCACTTAAAACTATAGTTCCTAGGAAACATGAAGAAATACATATGTACGAGAATATTGCAGTTGTCTTATTATAATGAATTTTATCTCAGACATATATCCCCTAACTTTGTCCGATGTTGAGATAAAGTCGTACCGGAAAACATGCTATACTTTAAGAATAGACGCGGATAGCCCGCGTTTGTCAAAGAGAGGCGCACCTCGCATTGTGATGAGGGAATGTGTATGATCGGGCATTCCTTTTATCTCGCCAGTAATTCAGTGGGTCAGTGAGCAAGACGCGATATTGGACCCTGGAGGACAAGGGGGAATGGCGGCAAATCACGAGGACAATAGGGGCAACATATAGGAACATTATGGCGGCTGTGATGACGGTGATGGTTATTATGTTTGTGGAAGAGGATGAGGGCAAAGGGTGACAACTACAAAGGCTCTCGAAGGAAGCTTTGTGATCGTAATGCGTATAGCGTATTCCAAGCGAAGAGAATGTCATTCCGTCCATGGAAGGAAAAAAGGATGAGCACGAATGCAGCGACGAATCGATGTCCACATTAATTGTAATTAACATTTTGCATATTCATTATTTAATTAATGTATAAATATGTTTTACATCATTTAACTCTTTGTACTTTGCAAAAGGTTTTGTTCGTAGCTGCGTTAATGACTATCATCTTATGTCCTTTTCATGTTCAGAGTAATGAAGATTAATTTTATTATAAAGGCTACACTGCAAGACTAGCACAAAACAACATTAGTTTTACTCATATTGTAGTGGGTAACATGTTTTTAATAATAGACTTCATTAATCATTAGCATTAAAATACCAAAATCTTAAGAGCATAACTTAATTAAAGTAAAGTCAGTCTTACAAGTACAAAAGATCAGAGAAGAGCATAAATATTTTAATTAAGCATTTTCAGATGTATAAATAATAAGCGTAGTAGCTTGTTACGACCGCAAGGCAGAATTTTCAACCCAATGTTTCATAATACAGTGCGTTCGTAGCTCGGCCCTACCGTTCCCCGGCGGCCTTGGACTGTGTGAAGATTGGCGCGCCTGCTGCCAGAGTAGCGCTGTAGCTACCGCTGATGCGCCAGTCAGTTGAGTTGGATCTGTCGTGAGGGAAAGACGTCTGTGCACGTGTTGTGAGTAAAATTGTGTTGTCTCGTGGTGATAAAGTGTATAATGATTGAGTACACTTTGGAATAACGTATTTTTCTCTATGATGCGTATGTGAAATACTCTTCTGCAAGAATGTGTCGAAGAGAATTTGAACATCGATTTGCAGGTGTTCGAATTCCTAACAGATCAACCAATCATGACGTCAATAAAGTCAGACGTACAGGATCATTTTTGAACAAGAAACGTATTCAACAACGCCGCTTACAGACAGAAGAGAAGATTGACGAAGTAGGGGCCCGGTTAAAGCACTCACCCCGCAAATCACTGTAACGTTAGCACAAGAGGTTAACATTTCCAAGACGTCAGCTTTTGTGGCAACGAAACTTCTGAAACTGAAGCCGTACAGGGCAACTGTAGTTCATGCTTTACAACCAAAAGATCCTGTAAGTAGGGGTAATTATTGCAATTGGTTTGTGCAGTCCGTTCATAATGGCGACGTGAACCCACTTTTAACGTCCTTCACTGATGAAGCGTGGTTTCATCTTCACGGTCACGTTTCTATTCAGAACAATAGATACTGGGCTAACGAAAATCCCCATATTATTCATAAAGTTTCTCACCACGTTGCAAAGGTTGGGGTTTGGTGTGCAGTGAGTGCGAGTAGAATTATCGGTCCTATACTTTTCGACACAACAATTGATTCACATATTTATGTAACTTCAATTTTAAATATTTTTTTTCCCGCAAATAACAAGAAATGAACGATTGAGTGGCTAGTTTCAGCAGGATTCAGCTACAGCGTACACTGCTGCGAATTCTATGCATGAATTGCGAAGTGTGTTTGGTGGCAGAATAATAATTAGTCGAGGATTGTGGCCACCTCGTTCCCCTGACCTATCACTATGCGATTTTTATTTATGGGGAACGTTAAAGAATAAAGTGTACGCATCAAACCCGCACAGGTTACAAGAACTGAAGGACAAAATCACGAGAGAAATGCAAGGAATCAGTCAACATGAACTTTTGCGAGTGAACCAGAATTATTTTCGGAGATATAGGGAATGTGTTCGACTTGAAGGTCATCAATTTCAACGTCTGTTGTGATGCAGGTAAGCCTAATGTTAGTAGAGTAGTTAGTGTTCCGTACCCATGACTTGTCGGTCGTTTACGTGTAACTCTGGCGGCAGGCGCGCCAATCTTCACCCAGTCCAAGGCCGCCGCAGAACGGTCCGGCCGAGCTACAAACGCACTGTATTAATACACATTTCTTACTTTTTACTACAAGATATTGTGGACGAAACAGTCTCATGTATATACATACAAAGAAACCTTCTACATGAAATATGACAAACTGTACGATTTTACACAGTATACATTACAAGTTAGTATTGATTGTGAGTACCGTTCTTTCGTTATGAAAGCTATGGCGAACAAAGCAGGTGTTGCAGAGGGCTTTTCTCGAGTCCCACATTTTTCCGTGAACCATTCTATAAACAGTCTCCACTTCATGTACACTTCTACAGTACTTTCTCATCATCATCTCCGTTTTTCCACCCCATTTGGACTTGCAACGAAGGCAGTCTGCTGTGGGCCGCCATCGAACATGGACACCGTGATAAGTGGTAATTAGTTGCTGGTGGTAATGTTATGTACCGTGGGTTCTCCGATGATAGCTCGTAACACCTAGGTTGAGAGGCAGCAGTCTAAAGGTTGAAGGTAAGTTCGCTGGTGGCCCGTAGAGAAATTTGTAGAGCGGGAGGGTTTTAAGGCATGCACATCATTCAATTCCGTTAGCACAATCAGCCCGCCCAAGCGGATGGAGACTGGTATAGTGTAGTACCGTTCGCCATCCGGTAAACATTTAGCCGGTACTCAAAATCCTGCTGTAATCTAGTCAGAGTGTATTGTGTGCTGCAGTCATTAACTGTGCAATTCGAACTGTCGGATCAAGGTCACGTACAAACGTACTAAAGTATAAACCATCCATGAGTCACGGAACTGAAAACTATCAACAGAAGCACTGGTAATTCCGGGTTTAGGTGAGGAGAATGATCCAGGTTTGGGGTAAGCACACGTGGAAAATGCAGTACATTGCTTGACCTTAACCCGCCAGTTCGAAATGCACACATAATAGTCGCAATATTCCCGCGTCTCATTTCAGGCATGTTGTTAGGTAGTGTTGACAGGTACACATGGCCATTCACTTATACTCTGAGGAAGTAATCACACTGTGAGATCGGGTACAGTGGGGACTACCGGAAGAAAACTTGTGTCCTGCGGAACGGCACGTACTATCAATTGGTATTGAGAAATACCATAGTACAACCACTCCATCATGTTGTGAAGAAAATGAGAGAGGGAATCTTCTTGTTGCCAAATGAAGTCTTCTGGCTGAGGGTAGAACCAAATCTAGAGCATATCAAGACACGATATATTATATCAGTAAACTTTTTTCCTAAGGAAAAGTACAGTCCGCTACAATCTATTACTTATACAGAAGAAAACTTCCCGCCGCGCCGTTGAGATTAAGCATTAAGGTTGACGCTCACTGGCAAGAACCGACCGGAAGGGAAAGCTACAGCAGTCCGTCTTCCGCGGAAGCTCTGACGCTCACTGCTCAGAATATTCCGGTACAGTCGACAGGCAGTCTGGTTTAAACATGGAGTGGGATAGCAGTTCCGAAGATTTTATTTTACTGAGTCTTTAGCTGATAAGGAAGAAAAAAAGAAAAGAAAAAAGAAAATATGGGTCCATAACTAGAGCCGGATTTTATGTAACGTGAAAATGAGAACTATGTAGACTACATAAATATGAAGCTAAATATGACGAAGTATGTAGATAAATATGTAATAAATAAAAAAAGTTGGTAATTTAAAATCTAAGCTTTATTAGATGTATTTTTACACACTAATAAAAAATTACAGGTGCACATGTGATTGAACCTCATTTAATTATTATTTGGAGGCGCAATTAATAATTAAATATTTTTCCATATTTTCTGCGGTCATTGATCGTCTCGTCAACGGCAACCCATAAGTAGGAATCATCAAGTCCATCTCTAGTCGTTTCCATTGTGTCAGTGTAGCAGGAGTTCAAACATTTTTTCCGGAGTGTTGATTCATGCGAAATATTGAAGTTGCAGTATTTGCGTAGGAATGCTTGAAACTTTGGGACTCCAAGTTTATACCACTGTATGTATGCAGCAACCATTGCCATTCAGAAAAAAAGAGACTTATTGCAAGTTTATAAGCCACATAGTGGGTTAGCAGACGAGAAAGTGGAAGATAGCTATGACAAGATAGAAGAGATAGTTGAGAAAAAGAAGGGAGCATGCATAATCCTAATGGGCGACTGAAATGCAGTTATAAGCGGACAAGAGAGAAGAACAGGTTGGAAAATAGGCCTCTGGATTGACAGGAAGAAGCTACAGAGGAGAATCTTTGGTGAATTTCTGCAGAAGAAATGCATTATTCTAATAAAATAAACGAAGAAAATACACATGGACTTGCGCAAGGAACGAAAGCGGATACAAGATAGACTACATACTGCACAGGAAATGTTTCGAAATTACATAAAAAATGGGAAGACTTTACCAGGAGCGGATATTAACTCAGATCATGTCCTGCTGATAGGCTAAGTAGATATTCGCCTTAAAAAGAAAATAAGAGGAAGACAGGTAACGAAGAAATTGAACAAGGAAAAACTGAATAACGAAGAGGAAAGAAAAAAAATTGAAGCAAATTTTCAAGAGAAAACAGCTATATTATAAACCACACCTGATAATAGTAATGCGTACTGAACTCATCTAAAGAGCTGTATACAGACAACAGCAGACGAAACAATAAGATACAGAAAAGACGTGAGAATTAAGAAAACTTTGGTCACAGGGCAAATGTTGGAGAAGATGGAGGAAAGGATAAAATGGGAAAACATCAACAAAGAAGAAAGTAGAAAAAACTATAGGAAACTTAACAACGAACTAAGAAGAGAAACTGATAAGGTGAAGGAAGACTTAATAAAAGAGAAATGTAAAGAAATAAAGGATCTACAAAGAAAAGGAAAATATTATTTAATTTCGTACTTCACAAATAAGAACAGGAAATCTATGTAGTTGATAGAGGAATAAATAGGAAACAAAGTAATAGACAAACAAGGGATATTTAACACATGAACGAAATATGTAGAAGAATTATATTAAAAAGGGAATCGTCCAGGTGACTTAGCTATAGAAGACGATAAAGAATTTTCCGTTTTAAGGGAAGAAATTGATTTAGCGCTTAGGAAAATGAATGGGAAAGCAACAGGAGTCCAAGGAATTCCCAATGAATTAGTGAAATGATTGGGTGAAAACAGGAAGGAAATTCTATAATTATGCAATAAAATATATGAGAGAGACGACTAGCCTGCAGATTTTACGGAAACAGTGTTGATTCCAATACCGAAAAAAATAATCCCAAGAAATGTAACGAGTTCAGGACTATCAGCAAGATATCACACTAGGCGAAGATTCTCCTGCGAATACTGTTTCGATGTTTATATTATAAGATGGAAGAACAGTTGGAAGTAGAGGCGTTTGACTTCAGAAAGGGAAAAAGTACGAGAGATGCAATTGGATTGCTACGAAAAATGAGCGAAAGATACATAGAGAAGAATAAAGAAGTGTAGCCTATAATAAATTTGTGGGCCTAGAAAAGGCGTTTGACAGAGTGTATTGGAATAGAGTGATATGAACCCTAAGAAAATTGATGTGGATTGGAAGGAGAGTAGGCTGATCAGTAATCTTTATATGAAACAACAAGTCAAAGTGAGGATAGTAGACGAAATGTCACAAGGAAGCGAAATAGTGAGAGTAGTACGTCAAAGATGCCCTTCATCACCTACCCTGTTCAACATATACTTAGAGAATTTAGCGAAGAATTATTTTCAGAACATGGGAGGAGTGACAGGAGTAGGAAGAAAAATAAGTGCATAAGATTTTCTGATGAAATGACGTTGTTAGTAGAAAAGGAGATGACACTAAGGGACATACTACTGGAGCTGAATGACAGCTGCGAGCAGTATGGGATGACGATAACTGCAAGAAAGACGAAGACCATGGTTGTCGAAAGAAAACTACACAAGATAAACTTGTGAATTCAAAATGAGGCAGTGAAACAAGTGGACAGCTTCAAATACTTGGAGTAGGCCTATACTAGACGCAGTCCACCATTGTGGCTGAGGGGTTAGCGAGTCTAACTACGAACCCAGCGCTTCCGGGTTCGATTCCCAGTCAGGACGAGTTGCCTGGGTGACGTTTTTTTCGGGATTTTTCCCTCACTCCTATGGATGAATATCAGGTAACTTTATCAGGCGATTGGAATCCCACTCATCTTATCATCCCATTTCTGGTTTTTCAGATCACTCTACCAGCGGCCCCCCGAAGCTACTGACTCTTTCGACCGGCCTCCGTGGAATGTAGTTCAGCGTTGTTGGATGGCTTGTGCAATGGCACCCGAGGCGGACCTACTCGGGGGAGGAGTTTCGCTCCGGACCGACAGGGGGGCCTTGGGGAAATTTGCCGAAGCAGGAATGGTATATGGATTCTGTCGGCTGTAGGGACCGGTTGTTAAGGGAGTCATGTGGTTAGGACGATGCGCGTATGAGATCTGTGGCATGCAACTCATTCCATATCTAGACTTAGCGTAATAAATCCCAATAGGTCCCAGTGCTGGGCCATCCGTGCCCCCTCAGTTACATTCCATTCCATTACATAGTACACACAGTAACATGAGCTGCTGTCCACATCTGTGGAGTAACGGTTAGCGCGTCTGGCTGCGAAACCAGGTGGCCCGGGTTCGAATCCCGGTCGGGGCAAGTTACCTGGTTGAGGTTTTTTCCGGGGGTTTCCCTCAACCCAATACGAGCAAATGCTGGGTAACTTTCGGTGCTGAACCCCGGACTCTTTTCACCGGCATTATCACCTTCATATCATTCAGACGCTAAATAACCTAGATGTTGATACAGCGTCGTAAAATAACCCAATAAAAATAAAAAAACATGAGCTGCTACCAGGAAGTAAAAAGGAGAATAGCAATGGCAAAGGAAGCTTTCAATAGGAAAAGAAGCGTATTTCCGGACTAATGTAGGAAGAACTGAGGAAGAGACTTGTGAATTGCTTTGTTTGGAGTGTGGCATTGTATGGTACAGAAACATGGAAATTACGACGAAGTGAGGAGAAGCGATTAGAATCGCTTTAAATGTGGATATGGAGAAGAATGGAGCGTGTGAAATGGACAGACAGGATATGAAACGAAGCTGTGTTGGAAAGAGTGGGTGAAGAAAGAATAATGCTGAAACTGATCAATAATATAAAAAGGAATTGGCTGGGCCACTGGCTGAGAAAAAACTGCCTGTTGAAGGATACACCGGAAGGAATAGTGAACGGGAGAAGAGTTCGGAGAAGAAAGTAACAACACGACATTAAGATATATGGATTATATTGTGAGATTGAGAGGAAAGCAGAAAATAGGAGAGTTTGGAGAATGCTGGGTTTGCAGTGAAAGACCTACTCTTGGGCAGAACACTAAGGATAAATTACTTTAATTTTTAAGGCTTTGACTTTCATACCCTTTTCTTTGATTTCAGTTCTTTTCATGTGCTTTCTCTTCGGGTGGGTCCTTCTCTATGTTATGACAATATTATGTAACACAGCAGTAGTTATAATAATAGAGCTTTATGAATATCAAAACATAAGGGTAATTCCATGCAAAAGAGTGTGACGCAATATATTCATATCTCCAAATTTGTTAAAATTGTACATTCAACTCCTTATGTCGTATAGAGGGTGGAAGGCAAGGTAGTACATTAATTAATTATTGTAGGATATGATTCCTTGAAATATAACGAACAAAAAAGTATAATACCATTTTGCTCGTTTTTGCGAGGTTTTTGAAGAAATAATACTTTTATGCCGACATTTCGATCGTGAATTTTACGAATACTGTTTAAAATACGGTTCAATTTCTTGTATAACAACGAAGATAATGTTTATTATGTTCACGTTGCAGCAGTATTTTAATTAGAAAATTCACAGATTACGAATGAATCGATTGAAGAAACATTGGAATTACTAATTGTCGGGTCACGTACAGAAAGTCTAAAAATCTGGCATCGCTGTCCGGACGGCAGACAGTTTGCCTAGACTCACAACTGATCAGCTTTGTGATGTTTATATTGCATTTGTGTGCACTTGGACGTTCAGCGATACAGTTTAGTTTATTTCAAATCTACGAGATGCTAGGGTTCACAAATCGTGAGTACTTAGACATGATCCAGGCCGCGGAAGAAATTCGGAACAGTGAAGAACTACTGTCCAGAGTCCGTCATGATTGGACTAGAAGGTATGAAAGCTGTACGCACGCTGATGGTGGACATTTTGAACAATATCTTTAAGATGTGAGTGGAATGTGGTTTATAGAGTTTATTACTTTTTTTTCATTATTAATGCCCAGAATTAGTGATTCGTAAAACAATAAACTGTAATGTTAATTACGTCTTGTTCACAAAGTTACATAAGTTTTATTTTTTCATTAATTGTAACTGAAACTTCAATCCTAAGTGTTTTCACTAATTTGGACATAATTTCCTGATTTTCACGTAATTTCTAGTTGTTGCTGTACGTATTTCTTGCTGACATTAAAATTGTAACGCCATACGTAGTATTGAATTGTTAGTGTATTGCATTGTAAGTTGACAATTCTGCATTCATTGTTGAACTGCGCACTGACACGAGCTATTTTGTTCATTCGGGTTATTAATTATTTACATTTTCTGGCAATTAAATTATGCAAACTAAACAAATAACAGTTACGTCCCTCTCAAGAGTTTACGTAGGTCATTTTTGTGCGAAGATTTATCTCCAGATTAGCTCGCGAAGTATTGCACCGAAGCTCAGTACATTTGTTTGCTGCCAACCTCCCTCTCACCCGCTGCAAGATACGCCCCCTTCAAGTTGCTGACCGCATGGGGTGAGGCGTTGAGACATCTTGCAATTGTCGTCAGCGCTTTCAAAACACTTGTAATTATCTCACTATCCGTAAGTTTTATAATTTTTTTTATTCGACAAAACATACTCTAAACAATGAATTCTATAGCTCCTGTCAATTATGTACTATCTTACCTTCCACCCTGTATATTAATCAAGTACAAAATTATGTTTGCGACAGCCACCGTTTAAATTTAATGGGCAGTTAAAATATTTTTATTTGAGCACATAGCTCTATTTTCAATTTGTTTTCTGACCATAAGAATAATTACAATATTTTAGATATCGTTAGATAGCTTACAAAATAGGTTATTAAGATACTATAATTCAGTGCAGCTCTGAAAATTATGTTTAAAGAAATTCAAAAATATATTAAAAAAACGCCATTACATAAAATCGAATACTTCAATTCACATAAATAATAAATTACGATTTACAGAGCATTTGCACTCAGCTCTCAAATTTCCATAATGGGACCTTACAAATAAGGAAGTTATAAATTAAAATAACTCGCCACTGCCACTGCTGGTCACTGCGAGAAGCGTTTCCGCGTTGACGACCGGTGCGCGTCACACGTCTGTTTTCAACAAGTTTCGATACTTCTGATGAAGCAGAATAGGGCTTTATTGCTAACTTTCCATTAACAGGAATCACACAGTGAACACTTCTTGTTCCGGAAACAGTCTTGAGGCCAGCAAATCTTTGAGGATTTAGATTTGTAACAATTTCTTCACGTTTTGCAATGGATGTGACTGACACAATAACTCAATGTACGAGGCGCATCCAGAAAGTAAGTTTCCTTATTTAAAATAAAAAGAACTCACACTTTCAGGAAAACATTTATTGGCAACAGGTACAGCAATGTTTCAGCTATTTTTCAACATAGCCACCATCAGAATTGAGACACTTGTCGTATCGTGGGATCAACTTTTGTATCCCTCTGTCGTAAAACTCTGCCGCCTGTGAATGGAACCAGCGTGTGACAGACGTCTTCAGCTCTTCGTCGTTGCCAAAACGCTCACCGGAGGACAGCAATTTCTTGAGGTGCAAGAAAACGTGAAAATCGCTGGGAGCAAAATCAGGACTGTAGGGTGGTTGATCAAACAACTCCCAGCCAAATTCCGTCAAAACAGCTGCTGTGCGCCGAGCCATATATGGACGAGCATTGTCATGGAGGAGCAAAACACTTGCAGTAAGCATTCCACGCCTCTTGTTATGAATGGCACATCGCAATTTTCGCAGTGTTTCACAGTAACGATCACACTGGTTCACCTCTTGGAAGGAAGTCAATGAGCAGAATGCCCTTCCTGTCCCAGTACACCGTGCACATCACTTTCCGTACCGACAGCGTCTGTTTGAAATTCGTCCTGACCGGAGATCCACTATGCCGCCAATGAATTGACTGCTGCTTGGTTTCCGGGGTGAAGTGCGAAATCCAAGTCTCATCGCCCATGACGATTCTGTCGAGGAACTCGTCGCCGTCATAGTGATACCGTTGCAGAAATGTCAGTGCTACTCCTAAACGTTGCATTTTGTGTTCGGGTGTCAGGTTTTTCGGCACCCACCTGGCACACACTTTTTTGAACAGCAGGTGCTTAGTGACAATCTCATGCAACAAGGTTCGCGATATCTGCTGAAAATGGCTGCTCAGCTCCGTAATCGTGAAGCGACGGTTCTACATGATGCACTGCCGCACCAGATCAACACGATCATCATTGATGAGGGACGGTCGCCCACTGCGCTCTTCATCATGGACACTTTGACGACCTTAGGAAAACTGCCTACACCAGCGACGCACCATCTGCTTACTCATGATTAGACCCCGGAGAAAGTATTGCTTACAGGGAAACGCGCGATGTAGTATAGCTAATGTTTGTGAACCGAGGACTCTCGCACGCATCACTGTGAAGGTAGGAGTAGTGCCGGCTCAGCTTAGTACAATGCAGTCAAAAGCAATCGACACGTGTCTTCAGAATGCCGAGACCAGAAGTACCCAAGATAGAAGCACTAAGGAAATATGTTCGTCAATATGGAGAAAATGTCTTTTCCATCCATGGTAATGAACTGTTTTGTGAAATTGGCAGCCGACATGGCATGCAAAGTTAAGAAGCATATAAATAGCAATAAGCATAAACTCACAACAGAATTTAAGCAAGGCACAGCAGGAATCTCCTTCACAACTATTTGAACGAACATTTCGAAGATATGTGTGATGCGTTTATTGCTTCAAATATTCCGTTAAACCAATTATAAAACGCGAAACACACTGGAAGACAAATTCCTAAAGACGCAACACTGCGGAAGAAGTATGTGCAATATGCACATTAGAAATGTCTGCGTGAAGTGAAGTGTAAATTACAAAATGAGAAGATATGGGTTTATTTCTATTGATGAAAGCATGGACTCCGTTGGACGTCACGTGCCCTTAGTGCGGACTGTTGCTGTAGATCCTATCTCTTAATGAGTGAAGTGTTAGAGAGGGTTAATTATTCCACCATATGTGAACTTTTTGATAGTGCTGTGGAGTTGCTATGGCCATCATGTGTGCAATTCGAAAATGTGTTACTATATGTTACAGATGCTGCAAGCTAGATGAAGAAATCTGCTAAGTTTCTTGAAACACGTTATGATACACATTACATGTCTTGCACATGCATATCATAGTCCATTGCAACGCATCAATACGTAAATAATATTACCAGTATGTCAAGTACAACGAAATATTTAGGTCTCTTAATGAGGATAAATTAGATTTGTACTTTGTAAGTTTCGTAGCTGATCACTGGAAACTAGTCAAATGGACGCACAAATAATGAGACTTTCATGTATTACTTCATTTCTCATGAACCAAACTGCACTACTGCCAGCGTCACGCTGTCTATCGTTATTTACGCCATCCCTCTCAAAGCAGGTATGCTATATTGCATATTAAGCTGATAGCAATACTTTTCCCGGGGCCTACTCATGATGTTCGGCCCATAGACCTGGCAGAGCTGCCGATGAATTGCAATTGGCGCAATGCTTTGTGCATTAAAGAAATTCATCACCTACCGAACCTCACAGGCGGCGGGAGAAGGAATAAGAGCTTCCATTTCGTACCACTGCTGCCACGCTACTGGCACCAGGCGGGATCTGTCCGGCTGGCATATGATTGATACGTCATAGATCTGTTACGAATGCGCAATTGACACGACTAATTACGTTTACTTTCAAGGGGAAAAAATCGGGAAACTTACATTCTGGATGCGCCTCGTATATTGCATTTTGACCACTCATACTGTTCTTTAGGATTTGAAATTAGAGTTCCTTGCAGGCTGGCTTTTGCAACGAGTCGCTTGATTGTACCCCTTACACCGTCACTGGGCTCTTTACCGTGACTAGTTCCAAATAAATGCCACTTCGCAGGTATTTGAAAATCGTGTTCATGATTGAGTAGATTAACGGAGCTTTTTATTCTTGTATTGGCTAGTTGCTCCGTCACTAAAATCAAGTATTTTAGATATTTCGGTATGTGTTTGTTTCAGATGTTCTATCATTTTTCCTTTAAAAAGTATGAACTGTTGCACTATCGTGAGCTAAGCATTCCGAAATTACTGAAAAACAAAGGTTCTCTAAATTACCACCAACTGAATTTCTGTAATATATTGTGAATGGGTGTATTGGTTCTTGTGGAGAATTACATGATGATCTCGTGTAGCATCCTGAATAATGAAACTGTAATTCTCTGAAAAATCACCAATGATAATGAACTCACAGGCTTTATTTCATTTTTGAGCTACTTTAAATAATTTGCTTGAGACTTTGCAATGAAGTTGTGTATCTTGAATTTTTTAAGCCAACTAATGAAGTTATTAATGAAATTTACACAGTCACTTTACACTAAAATCATATTGGCCCTGTTAGTTGTCGTCCATTCCTTGTACTAAATTTCTACTAAATTTCTCTGTAACAATGACGTCAATATTTCTGATAGATTTCTGATAAATACATTTATAGGTTCCTTACGTTCAGGAGCATATTCATCTTCACTTTTTGAATTTTCCGCCTCTGTTTCTAAACATTCTTCTTCGCTTGTTGATTTGTCGACCTCACTTTCAGTCCCAGCAACTTCACTAATTATTTGAATTTTTGAAATCTTATGGCAACCGCGTTCCCAAATAGCATCACCTACCACTAAATGCGGGACCTTTCTAGTTTTTACACATGTTCCTTGTCACTTTTCTTTTACAGATTTGTGACGAATGTTTTTCAAGTCCGAAAATATTGCAAAGCCACAGATGACTCCAACTTTTCGTCATTAATTTAGGCATATTGAACACTTACAACTTACAATGACAGAACAGATCAAAATCACCGTCTAAACTGAAGGGAAAAAGTTACAATGACATAACAGAACAAAATCATCCTCTAAACTGAAGAGGAAAAGTTGCGCTGAGATTATCTTTCTTCTTCTTCTTCTTCTTCTTCTTCTTCTTCTTCTTCTTTCATTAGGATCAAATCCTGTTGGTTTTCAATTGGTGTCGCTATTCCCCGAGGCAGGTGACCAGTCCGAGGCACCAATATTTCTTCGAGCTGAGATTATAACAGGGGGAAAAAAAAAAAAACTCTCACATGAAATCTATTAGTGTACCATTGAGCTGATGTCGTAACATCTGGCATTTGCCATATCGATTGCTAAGCACGCGTTTGGGTGTCTGGTATGAGTGCGTTATGTAATACACTGCATGCTACTGTGAACCTTAATGGCAACATTTTCAATTCTGATTTATTTAATATTTCTCAAAGTATAAGAGATGCCATCATAATTTTTTTAAATAAATTAAGAAATTATTTATCTCACAGTAAAAAAATAGGGCATAGTAAAAAAATGTTCGATTTGAAAATATTAACATTTCTTTATTTTACTGTAAGTTTCAATACATGCTCTAAGTAAAATTCCATAATAACTCAAAAGTAAGTTAAAATATTTAGAGTCATCATTGTATTGGCAAAATATTTACCTTGATACAATGAAGCATGTCATTTTAATAAGTTTTTAACAATAGTCTACATATCAACTCCCCGAATATTTCACCCTTCATTACTTTTCAACCATTGGTGATATGAAGTTCATATCAGGCCATTTAACTGTCTATTATTATGACATTCATTTACTAGAATATTAAAAAATCCGGAACTTGACGTTACAAAATTTAAAATTTTGTATGGAATGATCATATGCCAATAAAATGACACAGAAACGTCTCTTCCACAAGGAATATTGTCTTTCAACGATATATGTAGCCGATTGTATTCCCTTCCTGCTGGTGTGTAAAGATCCAGTACAGGGCCACGGGTTGGAAAATATGGCTGGCATGCATGTTCTGAATCTTCCAGCCAAAACCTATTCATAATTTATTAATCTGTTTTGGAATTTTTGCACGTATAAAAAATTTTCTAAACTTCATGCTGTCATACACACATCTAGGCTACCTTGCTACAATATCTCTAATTAATAATTGGTACTCTCATATTACCTGAACATTTATGGAATAATAGTTTCCTATTTCTGGATATCTGTGCAAAGTTACCACCTAGATTTCGTATATGTACATGAGTGCAACCTAATGTGCCCAGACTCCTGGGAAAGGATGATTTCTGCGAAATCTATCCATTAAAACTCGTTGTTCTGCCTATGTAACAGGAAAACACATGTAATAATGACAGAATGATGCTATGTATTCAGATACATTATTAATTATTCGTAGGGCACTTGTAATGTATATATTATAAACATCATCAATTAAGTTGTTGAAGGCAGCCTATTGTGTATAATCTTAACGTTGTCAAAACGCGAATCGTTGGAGTAACTGGAAATTTTCTCTTGTTCGGGAACTCTAAACTATCACTTAATTGGGCTGCTAAGTTCAAAACTGTTTCTTTTCTTACTGAATCTTTCTTCAAGTTTACTGTCACTCAAATAGTTGAACGGAATTTCTCTTTCAGTGATTATACTTCGACGTTGGTTTTCACGTTGATTTAATCGAATCGTTGAGTTGGAAAAGGGGTCATGTCCTGAAAAGTAAATTGTTCAGGAGAGACAAAAAACTCTGGACATGACCCTTTCTCCAACTCAATACTAATCTAGCGCACACTTCTGTGGACGGGACATGACTCCTTGTTATACCAAACGATGCGTACAGACATAGCAGTCAGGTATCGCCAATAAATGCCATTTTGAAAAATGATGGACTTGACCCCTTTTCCAACTCACCGATTCAATTACTCTAAATGCAGTAATTGTTCATCTTCAGAATTATCGTTGTCGTATACTACCGCCATCTTGTGCTCTTACAAATTAATTAAGTAATTTCAAATATCTTAAATGACCATCTATTATCAATTAAAATTTACATCTGTTAAGCAAACTTTCGACAATCATCATTGTTCTTTCATAGTACAAGTAACTTAGCAGGCATGAATTCGACAGTAAATGGCTGTTAAAACTTAAAAACTGATGATGCACCTGGCCATGATACTTTATGGAGATCCTCCAAAACCCTGCCGAACAGACGAGAATTCATAAGCTGGAAATGACGGGAAAAGACGTGACTTGTGATGTGTGTGAGTTGTCTTCTGCGTTCTGACTGTCACACTAATTCGCGCATTAAACAGAGAATTAATTGGGCGCTATTCCTCGAATAATTAAAGACATTCATCGCGTCTGATTTAAAGACTTTCATTACGTCCTTCATACGCCGACTCCTACGCTAGCAAATGTGGATGAATATGCTCAGCTCTGAAGCGCATATGGCACCTGTTGTAGTAGGAAAATAATCCGACTCTCAAATTTACGTTTCGGATTCAATCATAGACCTTTCATCGCGTGTGTCTATATGAATTATACTGTATAATTAAATGGACTGAAAGCCCAGTTTGCTTCATTTCGTAAACTATCATTGAGTTTGCAATGAATTTTAATGTTGCCAAAATCAACTTCGGTACTTTTTTTCTGAAGGGCAGACATCAGTATCAAGTTGGTTGTATTCCACGATGTTGATATAGAGTTGTAAAAGGTTAATTTGAACCATATTTCAACTCATATCCCTCACATACATTTGAGAAATTCCGGCTATTTAGTCACATTAGATATACTGGATATACAGTGGCGTTTCACTCTGGATGTTTCTGCACGAAAACATTGAATAGTTCAGATTCCTCTGCATATGATAACTATTACTATATCCATTGATACTACTGTGGTAAATTAACCTTAATGTCAGTATACCTGCACACTCATCATATCATAATGCTACAGTAATTACTCTTCATGTATAATTCTGAAAAAATAGTGACACTTCTAACGAAATGCATTCTTAGTAATGATATTCGCATTCGCGAATGCTGACATTAATCGGTAGCTTTTCAATAACCCTAGTTTTCGGTAATCTATTAACTATATTTAACCCAGGGAAAGGTTCCTACATTTGATGTGAAAAATATTAGTTAAAGTTTAAGGTGGCAGTAGGTCTAACACGAAAACAAAATTAAGAACTATTTTATCCACATTAGAAAGGATAGTCTATACAAATAATATGCGTACTTAAGACCCATTCAAATATCTTTATGTGACAAGAAATACTGCAATATAAACTGAAAATTTTAACTGATGCACACACTAAGATTTCTATTTGTCTTTCAAGGTGATGGATAGGAATATATGAGTTTCCATTTTCATTTTGAGAGTAACCAATTTGCAATAACGTTGGACAGAATACAAAACTTATGTATACTTTCTGGAGAAGACGAGTGTAAAAATAGACTAGATTCTTCGTCGTGGTGTTTGGCCTATCTACGCCACACTCACTTTTCTTCCTTTTCCCTTTTCTTCTTTTCCTCATATTAGTTTTATTCCTACTTTTTTCTTTTGTTTTCTTTTATTTTAATTTAATTTAACTTAATTTATTTTTATGTTCTCCTTTTTTCTCACTAGAGGGCAATGTTTCTGCTCACCGTATTTCCGGGTGATAGAAGCTAACTGCAAACGAGAGTTCTTATTAGTTGTTTTCAATTGATAAGGATCTTCATGTTTTCGGCTCTTCCCTGTTGTTTACTTGGAGGGCACTTTTCCGGTGACTGGGCACTCTGCGTCTTTTGGATATACATTATTATTTAAGACTCAGTCGGCTTCGAGCGAGCGCTCGCTATGCATCATACTAAGGAGGCCTGATCCGCACGCTGGCAGTGAATTTTTCGTCGGGCCATGTTGACTGCACGAGTACGTTTTCTACGCCTAGTGTGTTTCTATTGGATTTTCTGGCAGCTATTCTCCATCGTCATTGTGCACGGTATTTATAAGAAACGTGGATCCTCCGGGAGAACTTGTGAGCAAATTGATTAATCATATTTATTGTTTCATTTTTGTGAATCAAGACTTTTATCAAGAAGAAGAAATGTGTAAGCCTCATGATTAGACAACCTGACTTTGTGTGAAGGAATTGTTTATTCTAGGTTATTGTTAACTTACTGTTATATTTGTTCTTCACTGTGGGGCAGTGACTCTAACTTCTTTAACTTAGAGATTTGTTTAATATTAAGATGTTTTATGTTAAATTTCTCTTCTTTTTCCCCTCGCTAAAGATTGGAGTGATTTCATAGTTATGGTTCCATAATGTTTGGTTTGTTACCCGTCTCTTAAATGACAGGGGAAGAAAGAAGCTTTGTTCCCTATTTGTTACGCCATTTTTCCTTGGGTCTATTGGATAATAATTAAAGTGGCTTCTATTAAGTATTGCTTACGGCGTTAGTATATTGTTACCACAAGACAATCCACAGATTGTCCATCTTTCGTTTCCTGCTATCCTCAACATACTTTGATGTAAGAATGGGTATGGGAAACTAGAGGATTACAGTGTTCGCTGCAGCATTATTTTATTCTAGTACGTAACATGGTATGTCGGATAATGCTTACCAGTAAATGAAATAATTATATCAATCACTCCAAAACTCTCTGTTATTTGTAAACACAGGGCATTAATACTCTTAATTTAATGCATTCTGTCGATCTGCTATTAACATAACATATGTTGTGTATATAAATTCTCGATGCCCGTGCGTCCTACTTTAAACAGTTCAAACCTACCCGCGCAAATTAGAGTCGCTGCTTTCTCTCTCTCAGAAAGCAGGTTGGTTCGCTTTTTCCCTCTTGTAAGGGAGAAAGCAAAGATCGCGCGGCGACGAGTCACGTTGGCAGTAGAAAATACCCCCAGGCACTGTGACGTCAACGGCGTCCTCAACCACCATTGTTCCGAGGGGTATAAATATACCACATCTCCGCGACTTCAGGGACAAATTGGCTAGTCTCTTATATGAGACAACTCATCCTGCCTAAGGTATTCCGTGGTTTTCCTCAGGCGTAAGACAAATGTCGGGATGAGCCCTATAAGAAATGGGCCACGGACCTATATGCCCTTCCCCATATATATTCCCCTTTATTATAAACGACGTTTGCCCTAGTTCAGAACATATAAATTGTCTATTAAATATACGAGGTCACTCAATTAGTCGCAAATTCAAAGGACAGGGACCTCTCAAATTGCAGATTTAGATTTCACGGCGCTTCTTCCGACGGCCTTCACATGCTTTGTCATCGAACAACAGATGACAGCATCTTGCCATCCTAACGGCAAACACCAGCCAGCTCTTCCTCTTCCCGTTCCGTGATCACTTGATCAAATCTCAGTCCCCCTCGCGTATGTGGTACCTAAGAGGTTACGTCCAATTTCGGCTTCCCCTTCAAAATTTTCTAGAGTTCCTTCAGTGGAGCAGCGTAACCCGGAGTGAGACTAGTGGCCAACAGGCTTGGAGCTCACATATTTAGTTTTGTACAGCCCCCAACCCCTTGCAAGGACGCGTTTTGCGTACCTTTTAAAATTTTTCCTCCCAATTCTCTTTCGATTTTTCGATTTTTTTTTTCGACTTCAGGGACTCGTTCGCCAGATGGCAAAGAGGTAGCTCTAACGCGTCCTCCGTCACTGGGAGCAGTCTTCCAACCAGGCCTACGCCATGGTTGTCTTTTGTTCGGACGTGCCTACACACGGCCACCACTCCGGGAACAGGGAGCCAAGCTGCGCCCCTGTCTCTTGTATTCTTTCTTACACCAGCCGAATCTTCCTCACTTCTTACGTATCCTAAACTTACGTTATTCTCGTCTCGCTACTAGTCTCATCACCACCTCCAACCCACCCACTTCTCTTCCTGACTTCGACTTCCCACTTATCCCGGCTTGTTCGATAAACCACAGTCCTCGCCTGAAACCCCCCCCCTCTAGTGTCGGTAAGTCGCATAGTACGCTGTGTTGATCCTCCGAACGCTAGAGACCACCATTCCTTCCCCTCTTGGAGTCGGTAAGTCGCATAGTGCGCTGTGTTGATCCTCCGAATCCAAAGGGGTGCGTTCTCGAACGTCGATAAGTCGCACAGTACGCTGTGTTTGATCCTTCGACCTAGAGAATCAACCATCATCCCGATTCCATCTCTCTCGTTATCCTGCCCGCCCCACAACACACATGAAAGCAAGCCGATTTTCCCCAGGCGCTCCCGTTACCCCTACCTCCCTCTCATTCAAGTCGTACTTTACTATCACCCATCATAACTCTCCTCGCATCGAAGCCTCAGGATGAATTTCTAAACTATCAATTTCTATCACGACTCTCCCGTTACCCCTACCACAGAACTAGGAGGGAACCACAGTTGCACTTTCACTGTTATTTCTGTAATAAACAAATGTTACTTTAAAAATAGTCTTTCCTTTAAACTTCATCACAGTTTCTTATCATCACCCCACCCACAAGCGACAGCCATCTTGTCACGTCACTCCCGTTTCTCCTCCCCACCTCGACAACACGTCGGAGAGGAACGACCACGGAGACCGGCGTACGACACATAGAAGACGACTACTTAGTTTCACTATACACAAAAGAAATTCAAACAAGCAAAAATGGAATAAAATTTTCAGAACATCAATGGATTGATCCCTATGCTGTAGCCCTGGCCTATTTCTATTTTAACTAATTTTTGTGACACAAATTACCGTACTGAAATGTGTTATGGCTACATGCCAAGTTGCCAGTCTGTACATGTCCGCGTTGGCTCGTAGCAGGTGTTCGAGTGGCCGGACGTGGTGCGTCAGTAGAGAAATTAGCATGTCCAGCAAAGAGCTGTGATTAAATATCTGCAAAAGGAGGGAATGTCTCCATCTCAAATTTAACAAGATATTACAGGTACTTTGGGAAAATCTAGTGTATCTTATGGTATACCTAGTAAAAAGGTGATGTCGAATGTGTATCGAGTGTTTAAATGTGGGACAACATCGTATGAAGATCAATAGGGCGGTGCCCCTTCAAAAATTGTCATAACATCAGGAAACATAAATAAAGTGCATTATTTAGTGCTGGAAGATCGATGAGACACCATCAGGGATATAATAGAGGAAACATTCTCGTCATACCATAGTGTGCACAATATTATGGTAAGCGAATTGGGCATGAAAAAAATAACTGCAAGATGGGTGCCTCAAATGTTAACGCAGATGCAAAAACGACAAAGACCAGTGCTCTGCAAGCAGCATTTAACTAATTTTAGGGCAAGCAAAAAAATTCTTGGACGATGCGCGACTATGAAAGAGACATGGATTCACCACTATGATACTGAAACAGACACTCAAAGTATGGAGTAAAAATAAGGGTTCACTGAATCCTAAGATACAGTGTTCAAGATGAATCCATTAGCAGGCAAGATTTTGCTCGCCGGTTTTTGGGATGCCCAAGGTTTTATTTCGACAGAATATTTGCAGAAAGAAGAACTGGCCTTTATTATGCAAATGTAATTGAAAAATTGCGGGATGCTATCAAGGAGAAACGTTGTGGAAAGTTGAGACGAAAGGTCCTTTTCCACCAAGATAATGTTCCAAGTCACAAGTCCTTAATTGCAATGGCTGCAATTAACAGCAAGGTTTGAATTGTAAGACCATCCACCCTATTCACCAGATCTGGCAGCCAACGACTCCAGGCTATTCTCGAAACTCAAAGAACACCTGTGTGGGAATACATTTTATCCAGTAATGAAGTCATGCAGTCCGTAAACCAGTGCTTTACTAAGGTTGAACAATCCTTCTTCCAGGAAGCTGCGCAATTGTTGGAGCATCGCTAGGAAATAATTCCATCCATCTACTAAAGAAGTATGTGGAAAAATGAGGCAAAATTATTCTTTTTCAATTGCAACAGCATGGGAATCAATCCTCGTATGTTTATATAAGGACTGCTCAAGAAAGACTGAGACTGACTTCTTTTAACAAATGTTAATTATTCTATTTTATTGCTTACAAGATATTTTTCAAAGCAGTCCCCTTCCACGTGAAGAAAAAACAGTCATTCTCCATATATACAGTACGTAATTTCAAAGAGTCATTCTTTGACATATTTAAAACAAAATACTTTAATACAATTTTGCTCGTTTGTGCTTCCTTTTCAAGAAAAAATATATTTTATATCAAACATTTCATGGCGTTTTTTGGTAAAGCCATTGAATTAATCCCAATACGCTCAGTCAATTTAAGAGAACAGTGTATAATAATAATAATAATAATAATAATAATAATAATAATAATAATAATAACAATAATAATAATAAAAATAAATGATTGACAGAATTTTAGTTTTGTTCTTTAAATGTGCATAAATTTTACCCGAGCAAATGTAAGTGTTCTTTCTGTAAAGGAATTTTAAAACGTGATGCACGGTGACAATGTTGTTAAGGTTATTGCCTGGAGAGATGCAGCTCGCGTATGCAAGGAATGCACGAGAGAACGAGAAATGTAAACATAAAACATTTTCTTTTAAAGATGACTCGGAAAATTTGATTTTTTGTATGTAAGTTTACCAGTTATAACTTTTAAAAATTGAAGTAGGAGGAAATTATTCCTAACTGTGTCAAGAACATATTCGTAGTACAACAACGGAGATTTTTTAAATATTAATTAGATTCGTAAAATGTAGTATAAGCTTTTCTTATTAGCTGTGTTCGCCGAATATTTAATTGAAATTAAAATGAAGAGTTTAAAAAATATTATTTCAAATTTTGTTCGTTATTTTAATATGAAATAAACCTATCGTATTTTTATTTTTTTCTTTAGAGTTTTAAATGTTTCAGAATTTTGTTTTTATAACTTGAAATGAATATAATTATTGTTTACGATTTGTACAATATTCAATTGAAATGAGAGTGTAGAAATACTTATTAATCTTTTCACTTTAATTTGAAATAAGCATGTCTTATCATCTTTGTTCTCTAGACATTTAATTAAAATTATGTTGTAGAGTTCATTTTAAATTTTCCAAGATTTTGTTTAAAGTAAAATGAGCAATCTTCATTCTCCGTTCTTTAACACAGTTTAAACACAAAAATTGAACGGTATATCATCTGTATTTTTCTTAAGAGTTCAAAAATAAAGTACATGGCAATGACCTTCTACAAGTGACGTAAAGGGGTTTTTCAGAGAACACAATTCGTGTGTACTCCCTTTTAGTTGCAGTGTTGCATGATCTCATAATTCATGTATTTTAAAATGCGCGTCCTTTGGGAAAGTATTCAAAATATAGCGAAATGGTATTTGACTTTTCTATTGCTCTTTACTGAAATAATCATCCACTAGAATTAGTGACATTATACATATGTATATAAATATTTAACTTTCTCTTTTATATAAGCAACATAGAAGTCTATTATATTTCTGTCCATTTTAGAGGAACATTGCGAAATTATCATTACGATAAAGTACTGTTAATTTCTTCAAATTCATTAAGAAAATTTTCGACATTTATGTCTTGTAATGATGATTATTTCAATTCTGATAAGTCTTCTATAAGATTGATTGCATAATGCTATTGTATTGGAAGAATACAAACTTTAATGTTTATTAGTTTTTCTTTCTCCGACTAATTTTCGGTTATATTCGAAGTATTCATTCTATCAAATATATATCTTAAATTATTAGCAACCCCTTACACAATAAAAGTTCCCACCTAATAATTAGTACGAAATCATTTGTATAATTAATAACAAGAAGAACATTGCGACCTATATAGTTTTAGGTAATATGGCAGATGGTTATAAATACTTCTGATATACTCGTTACAGTTTATTTTCGTAAGTCGAATATCATTTGAAGTGAAAAGATGGAAATGTAATAAAATTGCCTTGTTTTTCTTTTTTTCTGGGGAGGGCGGCAACTGTGGCAACAAAATTACTTACATCATTATAAACAACAATGGTAAGACGATTTAAGTCATTATCCAAGTTATTTGACGTTGAAAAACTTTTGCAACTAGATTTTTAAATTGTAGGACTGTAAAGCAATAAATCGATAAATTTAAATTTTAAAATGCACACCAATAAAGATAGTATGTTGTTAGCTCCTTCATTCCAGCGTTCAATGTTCATTTATTGTCCATTCTATTATATAATTTTCATCTCACAGTGGTAAAAATTTTATAGTGTCCGTTACTTAGAAAACGATATTTCAAACAAAACTCTAAACAGGATCCTAGCTAATATTAATTATCAACCATCTCACGAAACAATTCAAATTGCTTTAGTCTTATTAAAAAATCATCAATTACTTCTTCATCTCTCACATGAATGTTTCTTTGTATTTTACAATTCATTTTTAGTTTTCCGGTAAGTCGATTAAAGGGTTGTGAAATATATTTATTTAATTTCTTCAATCATATGACATATCATTCTTTTTACAAATTAGCATTTGTTACAACATGTTACTAAAAAAGTATAAACGTTTTCGCCTGTACGGCATCTTCAGATACATAATTGTTTAACGATATCAAACGTAAGTAAAATGTAGCGTGTATCATTATACATTTGTGTATCTGATGATGCCATACAGGCGAAAATGTTTATAGTTTTCTTTCAGTAACATGTTATAGCATATGGTAATTTGCAATAAGAATGGTAAGTCATATGATTGAAATATTTTAAATATATAGGCTATATATTTCATAGTCTCTTTGTATGTTTATCCAAGCGAATCAATTCAATCTTGAATCAAAAACTGTTTTCCTCAGTTAACAATACGAAGAATACAGAAACTTCTCTCAGCGAAGGCAGTCGAAACTGGCAGAATCGATGCTATGTTCAGAAGTTTGTAAATGTTTGGGAAACAGTTCTTCGTGCACTCAACCAAGGCATCTACCGCAATTTCAGGAAGTTTTTCTTCATGTCTCCATTTTTGTTTGTCACAAACGAAATTCACTTTCTATTATTTCAGCATACTCTAGGTCAGACTCATGAAAGATTACTGTTGGCTCTAGTCCAGATTTATGCAACATTTTAGTAACCACGGGCCTAGACTCAACACACACACCAAAATATTAATTCCCTCAAAAACATAATTACGTAATATAAGCAAATTGATTATTATTATTATTATTATTATTATTATTATTATTATT
Organism: Periplaneta americana; assembly: GCF_040183065.1. Classification (NCBI taxonomy): domain Eukaryota; kingdom Metazoa; phylum Arthropoda; class Insecta; order Blattodea; family Blattidae; genus Periplaneta; species Periplaneta americana. Next base: position 104,805,366 of record NC_091124.1, read on the forward strand.
ATTATTATTATTATTATTGTTGTTGTTATTACCATTATTATAAAACAGAAACCAACTTTTGCATTTATTAACAATTTATGATCTTTAATTCACTGTACACAATAGGCCTACAAATTTCTATTACTAATATTAAAGTGAATAACTCTATTCACACCTTCGATGTGATACTTGGCATGCTTACCTGTACACGGGAGGTTGACCCGTAACGGAATTGTTGACAGTGCAAGCTCATTTCTTCATCAACAGATTTGAGTACTTCTCTCTTTGATATTTTAATTTCAGTTAACGTCGAGAAACCCAGTTCACACAAATATTATGTAGTTGAAAATGGCAATAACTTGTTAACTGCCATCTCGAAGATAGCCGGGTATTCACCCCTTATTGACAATCAAAACGTTTCCAGATGTTTTAGTTCCAATGTTCTGTCTGCTTTTAAATCTGCCAGTTCCCCTTGTACGAACATATTATTCGGAAGATATTTTGAATCCACATGAATGGATCACGAACCCAGTCGAAATCTTGAACACACTCTCCAAAGTCATTCTTGAACTTCTGCAGCAAGATTACTAAATGTTCTTTAAAAATGTCCATCAACACTTTATTACCGTCAGCAAGAGGCCATACAGTTGGAAACATCTCAAACGAATTATTTTCACTAATCTGCATCCACAAATTCAGCTTATGAGTCTTATCCATACTAGCCAGAAAAATTTCGTTCGTACCTTGCATTTTTCTGTTAAGCTCATCCAAATATACGGAAATATCGGAAAGATATGCCAACTTAGATACCCATTCATCATCTGCAAGGTCCACACCTGTGGAGAAACGATTAGCGCGTCTGGCCGCGAAACCAGGTGGCCTGAGTTCGATTCCCGGTCGGGGAAAGTTACCTGGTTGAGGTTTCTCCGAGATTTTCCCTCAACCCAATATGAGCAAATGCTGGGCAACTTTCGGTGCTGGACCGCGAACTCATTTCACTGGCATTATCACTTTCATCTCATTCAGACGCTAAATAACCTAAAATGTCGTAAAGTAACCTACTAAAAAAAAATCATCTGCAAATAAATCCGCTTCCTCATGCCCCTCAATAATAAAAAATGCCAGTACCTACCTTTTAAGTTCAAACATTCGTACTTACACTTTACCTCCTGATAACCAACGCACTTCTGTATGTAGCAGAGGTGTAGTGTGCGCTGAAAGAGGAAAAAGCCTCGTATTTAGGGGCCGCGATTCGATGAAGTTCACAACTTTTACTACTTCGTCCATTACAATTCCCAAAGGATATGGCAAAGACTTAGCAACGATAGCTTAGCGGTGAATGAGACAATGGTTGCTCCGTATGTTAGGATTTACTTCACGTACTTCAGCCACGGTTCCTTTCACTCGGCCGTTCATAGAATCAGCTCCGTCTCTACGAACACTAACGAAATCCTCTCATGTTAATTCTTTACGGACTACATATTCATTAGTTGTACGAAATATTTCTTCACCGGTTGCTCGCTCGGACAGTTCTTTGCAAAAAAAATAGATTACTTGCAATTACATCCCTATCAATGTACCGAGTGTAGGAAAGAAGTTTTGCGTGACCGCTAATATCGGTGAATTAGTCGATCTGAAGTGAGAACTTCTGACTGCTCTTCATTTTCACCTTCATAATATCTTCGATGTCACTGGACATGTCACTAACTCGGCGGCTGATAGTGACAGCAGAGAGAGGAACATTTTAAATTTCACTATCAGCTTCTGAATCCAGGATTATTTTCACAATTTCTTTACAGGCAGGCATTAACAACGTTTCAGCTATTGTGTGTGTTTTTTCAGCCTCTACGGTAACTTTGGCTACCTTATAGTTAGCTTCCTATACTTTTTGCGAAACACAAAAGTTGTTCCAACAACAGACGAAAATAATTCCCATCTTTGCTCGACAGAAAGGAATGTTTTGTTAACAAATGTTCTTTCAATTTACTGGGAACCGTAGCAGCATTACTGAGTTTTTCACCATACACAACACACTCGGGGGTTGGACATGTTTTGTCACCGTACCATTTTAATTTTAATTTAATTTTAATTATTTTTGCGTCACATCTTTCACCTTACGGAGGCACACTAGTTGCGGAACACTACTCTAGTGCATAATAGGAATGGATTTCGACTGTCGTGATATAACAGTTAGAAGAGAAATAATTGTTTCTTTGTGTGAGTCCAATGGTTCCTGTAGAGTTTCAATGAAATCATCCAGATAGACATAAAAACTGCCCTTGAAAGTATTCCTCTTGTATAGAATGACAGATATTGCACCTAATCTTTTGAAGTCTGACTGTATGAGAAATTTCTTTCTCTACTTTGCATCATGTCTTTGAATACAACGTGTCGCACACAAGGCTTGCAGTTTGATCTTTTTGAAAGAGGTTGATGTATTTCAATTTGTCCTTTCAGCATGGTAGTTCTTTTTGCTGGTGTATGAAAAAAAATGTAATTTGTTTCTTTCATAACTCCCACACAGTGCTTAACCATAGTGACGTTTGTGGCATCAGTCAAACAAATATTTAAAAAATGTGAATCACAATAAAATAATTAGGATATTTTCCTTTACTTTAACCTCTACACTACGGAACAGTCAACATCATCGTCGTCATCATCATCTCCGTTTCTTTCCCATATTGTTCCGATATAGAAGACGCTGCTGGGAGCCACCGAAGCTATACCCTATGGTATATGGTTATTAGTTGCTGGTGGTAGTCCTATGTATCGTGGGGTCTGTCATGGGCTCATGGTAGGTCGTGGGACTGGGGTTGAAGGACGAGGTGATGCCTTAGCGGAAAGCTAGGAGGATTCTGCAGGCTGTAGGGAAGTTCGAAGGCACCGCGAAGGGAAATTTATAGCGCGGGGGACCTTAGGGCATATACACCATTCCATTCCGAGTAGCACAATAGGCCCACCCAAGCGACTTATATGTGCAGACAGTCCCCAGCCCGTCTCCTCCCCTCAAGGGCACTAATAGAATAGACCCGTGATATGTCTCTACGTTCTAATGGGAAGTGTGATTTTTATAATAATAATAATAATAATAATAATAATAATAATAATAATAATAATAACAATAATAATAATAACGATTACTTGCAACTAATCTGAATAAAAGTTGTTTTAATTTACACTTAATTTTATCTAAACTACGATTACTTTATTGTCCTGTATTTATAATTGTTAGTGTTGATATTTATTAATAATTTTGTCTAAACTGTGATTGCACTATTGTCCTAAACTTCTGCGATTGCAGTTTTTTTGTTCGAAATGGAAACTGCTAGCAACCTAAGTCAGGAATGGCAGGATGAAAACTATAATACAGAAAGTAGTGAACGCGAAGATAAAAATGAAACTGAGTAAGAAAGTGATGAAGTCGTAGTGAATATGAACGATCACAATCCAGACTCTCTCTGAACAGAGTTATGAAGAAACTGACAAGAGAAGTTTCGTCATTTAAACATTTCTTAGGAAAGAACATTAAACTACTCGTATAGATGGAATCAGGGCTGCGAAGTGTTAGAAAATCTCATAATATTCTGTTTCAGTTGCCTAGGGCGACAAGAAGTGTCGAAGTTGCACAAATAAATGATTGATTTTATTTGTTTATACATTAATCAACAATAATTTTCAACATCACTGTGAGTAGCATTAGGCCTAATGCATATATTGAAAAAATGAAGGAAAAGTATGATCGGGATAGGGATTCGAAACTTGCAAACAAACTAGAGATCAGAGCTCTTTTTGGATTACTGTATCCTGCTGGCATTTTGTACTGTAGTAAATTCAATGTAGAGTAGTTATGAAATACAAAAGGCACAGGAATTTAAGCTTTGAGTTGAATTTTGAAACACATTTCAGGATCTATTGCGCTAAACCTCAATTTAGGCACATTCCCAACCCACACCGGCTGATTATAATAATGTTCTCTGCGAACTTCGAACAAGCAACTTCACTCCTTCCTAGACCAGTCCCTTCCGTGCAACGCTAGCTGGCATTTTGCGAATTCTATAAAATGAGGCTGGATAAAGAGATGTTGACCAAATAATGTATGTGCCTATTATGGGGAATCGCAAGAACTCCGGGAATAACCGCAGCTGCGACCTTGTCTGCGACAAGTTTCAATTAAAAATCCCAGGTGTGACTGGGACTCGAACTCGGACTGCGACAAATTGACAGCAATACGCAATGTATTTGGAATATTTGTAAAAAAAATTACAGCGAGCATGTACACTCAGTGAATATCAATCTACAGACGAGCAGTTGCTCGAATTTCTAGGACGATGTATGTTTAGAATGTATATTCTAGCCAAACCAACGAAATACCGATTAAGATTTTGCAATAGTTGATAGACTACTTGTAATCTTGAAATTTACACAGGACTACAACTCGATGAGCCATTTCTGTACAAAAATAGTCCCCACGATGAATAGGAATACAGTGCATGAGTAGTTGTAACGTAAGATTTCGTATACTATTGTTATTTTTCACATATGTTTCATTAAGCGTCAAGGCATTTACCCTATATTTTTTGTAATATGGTAAACTTTATCAATGGCAACCTGTAGTGGTTACAGGAAGAATGAAATAAATAAATAAATAAATAAGATATTTAAATTAGATAAAATTATATACAAAGTGAATCTTCTCATCCTGCGGATTGGTAACTAGGCAAACCTGCATTTTACAGGCGATGCTAAATACAGGCACTCACATCACATTCACCAGTCCGTCCGATAAGGCTGCGATGTTGACCTGTGTTAAACTAATTACTTTAAAACATAAGACAGAAGAACTATTATTAATCTCTTCCATGACAATTATCCGTTAATGACTACCTTCAGGTGTCAGTACTTGAACGACAGACCTTCACCCCTAAAGGCCAGCGCGTACACATCTGTGCTAGTGGGACACCAGATCATGTCATGCCGAACGGTACATAGCAGTCGGCACCCATCTTGCAGACTTTTTGGTAACGCAACACATCATGGAGCATGTGATGGGCCTGAGCACGACCAATATGCAATGTGGACGCCACCTCTGATATCGTTATGCTCCTGTCCACTAACACGACGTCCTGTACTCTGTCAATGTTTTCATTTGTGGATGTGGAGGGACGTCCACTTCGACTTTCATCCTCCAGACTCTGCCTTCCTACACTGAACATGGAACACCAGCGACCAACCATTTGACGAGACATGACCTCTTCACCATACACGGTCTGTAGGCGTTCATAGATGACCGACACACTACTCCCACATGCCCATTCATATCGGATAACAGCACTTACTTCCATTGGCAACCATGTTGTCAGCACACATCTGTCTGCCATCGTGATTTTTACTCGAATAAACTTGGGCACACCGTTCAACTGCTACGCTCTCTTTCTCGGCGATCTGCGCATGCGTCATTCACCCTCCGCTCAAGGAATATTCCGTCGTTAAACCAGCAACATGTGTAGTTTCTTATGGTTATTGTTTGGTTCACCTGCTGTAACATCTTCACATTAAAAAAAATTACGAAACTTACTTTCGGAACATCCCTCGTAACTACATAATTTTTAAGGGCATGCACCAAATAAATATATTTCTCCTTTGTGTGTAAATAATGAAAACACTCAAATACAATGCATCTGATGTGTTGGGAACTTAATGTCTTTACAAAAACTGCGAAAACATTCAAACATCTCTGCAAGGGAAGTACAAGATGAGTTCGAACATTTCTTTAACAACGAAGGGGCAGTACATTTTCAAGAAATCTTTTTTTAAAACATAAATATTTGTTTGGAAACTAGAACAGGAAATTCAGACTCTTCAATTGCAATAAATATTACAAACTACTTACATCATCTTTATCATTCTCCTCATCCTGAAATTCTGATTAATCTCCGGAACTGGTTCCGTTCCCTTTTATTGAAGTCCCTGTATCCGTTAAGAAACTAAGCAAGCTTAAGTTCTACAAGTTGGGTACATAAACTGTGTCTGCTGACAATCCTATGGTTTGATTTTTTAATTGCCTTCGAACACAGCACCTGAAGTTGTGATTTTTGTTGCCAAGAAATCATTATTTGCCGAAGGTTTTATTTCTTTACACTTTGAATAAGTTCCTCCATTGCTATAGTTTTTTGCACTTTTGTCCATGTATGATTTTGATTTTATTTTTTTTTATTTTATTGGGTTATTTTACGACGCTGTATCAACATCTAGGTTATTTAGCGTCTGAATGATATGAAGGTGATAATGCCGGTGAAATGAGTCCGGGGTCCAGCACCGAAAGTTACCCAGCATTTGCTCATATTGGGTTGAGGGAAAACCCCGGAAAAAACCTCAACCAGGTAACTTGCCCCGACCGGGATTCGAACCCGGGCCACCTGGTTTCGCAGCCAGACGCGCTGACCGTTACTCCACAGGTGTGGGGGGTATGTATGATTTTGATTTCACATTCCACAACCAAGAATTTTGCTGTAAATACTGATAAATTCCTCCCAGAAAACTCCAAACGTTGCCAGAGTTCATATAAGCAATAATTACATTGTAAAACAACTTAATTTAGTTGTAAAGTCAACAACATAATATTTAAGCAACCATGAATTATAGAATTTGTATTCCTACAATATGTTATTATTTAATTAATAAATTTACTTAACGTTAAAAACTGAAATTATATTATAATACACATTTATTTAACTGTAGTTTGTTGTGTACTCAACAGCAAAACGTTTAACTATGGATTACATAATTTTTATATAATACACCATTATAATTTAATAAATAAATTTACTTACCACATAATGTTCTGTTCTCCACTCTAATACAGAATAAAATGTGGTGTAGGCTAGGTTAGGTTAGATCAGGGTGGCTACGGGCGGGTTAGGACGATCTTTTGCATGTCAGTCATACTAAGGCCTATTGAGCACCTCGAAGTGTATGGGATGAATAAGGATGAGGGTGTACCATCCCACCGGCCGCATGTGACTCCCTCATTCGCTCACTAAATGGGGGGCCTCCTACCCTCCCTTCTCTAAGTTCACACCACCAAGCAGTACAAAATCCATTCCAACAGTTCTTCCAAGGTGTCGAAGCGCCCTTGGAAGTGCTCTTAACAAATGAATCCTGGCAGAGATATTGCGGAAGACTGGAAACTCAGGAATGGTTGTAGAGAGTACGCCCCCTCCCGTAAGCGTCTTTACTTGAATATGGCTATTGAATGAAATGAAAAAGATGTGTGATATATTATGAAAATCTAAATTCTCTTTCTACACGGGAGGGGAAGGGAAAATGGACCGTGGCAATGAAAATTTCAACACAACATTTGCCTAAGTAACTATAAAAAATCAAGGAAAAACCACAGTGAGGTTGGTCGGTCCGGGAATCGAATCACGGACCTCCCGAATGCGAGTCCCAACTCGTTCAAATGCGGTGTAGGTCGCTAGGTAAACACCACCACACAGGTTGAAAAAGTCAATTTTCATCACGAGGCCTGTATCAGTCTCCCATCCGGGGCGATATCAAGTGAGGTAGGCGAGATTTGCTATATCGCGGGGGCATGCAGGGGACACTATTTGGAGTTCGACTGTCGCCTGTGCACATCCAACCACCACCAAAATCTGCATCAGAACATTAAAATAGTCGGGAACAAAACACTAGACGGTAGATAGTAATCTACGTAATCTAATCTAGTAGTTCCAAAGTTCAATAATGGACGTCAATGCTGCAAAGTAGTGTTGAAAAGAATCACTACAGTCGTTAAATTGTTTATTATCCAGAAGCCCCCTGTAACAAGTCAAACAACTGGCTTTTGAAGATACAATTTACGATTCTGCTTCCTCGAAGTGCTGAAAATTTCGCCTCTAGAGAATAATATTTGAGGGAAGAGTGGCAAGAGACTTTTTAAAATAGATAGCGGGGGTGGGGAGGGAAACGACTAATAGTGAATCCTAAGAGAATTCGGGCGCCAAAGAGACTCATTAGAATGCAAGGTAAAAGTTTTAAAGTACTACCTGAGGATTGTGCATGGAGATCAGTCTCTTATTAGAGCGATCTGTTATAGAGAGCAACTCGAGAGGAGTGATCTAATAACCTGGGCAGGTAGCTTATACAGAGGTTGGAGGAAATAGACATGGGATTTATAATCGGGGAAGATTGCAGGAACAAGCGAAATATCTGGAGGAAAATCAAGAAGCGCCTAAAGGATATAGACAGTCAAATAACAGAAGGGGAATGTAGAGATTAAGTTACTCTGGAGATCCAATCGATGATCAAAACAAATTGGAGAACGAGTTATATCTCCATACAGGAAGCATAGAAGGCAGACTGGGCTTAACTTGGTTTCGTGTAGGAGCTTGGAGAGCACTTAAAATCGTCAACGAAGAGGGGGCGAGAATATATCCTCTTTGCGGTAGAGGCGAGACATCACATCATATTTTATCGGAGTGTAAAGCTACAGAAGCTCTGAGGAAACGATTCCTGCCAGAGTCGTTCATTACATCTAGTAGGAGGCATTTGATTACATACAATATATTAAATAATGATAAATTCTGTTAAAGTGTGGGAAAATTTATAGTCAAGCTGAGGGTGGAACTGGCCGAGGGGGAGTGGGCCGAGGAAATAAGGGAAAGAGTTATTTATTATTAGTGTTGTAATGAGTAGTATTAACACAGAGCGAACAAGATAATTAGGGTATAATGTTTTTTTTTTTGTATTTAGTCTGTGTTTTTTCTATTTGATTTTTATTGCGTGTGTATATGTTTTTGTCTTATCTTTACATTTATTATTTGAATTATTTATAGCAATTTTGATAAGTTATTTATTTATTTATTTAATTGTTTATATATATGTATATATATATATATATATATGTTTCATTGTATTTTTTCTTTCATATCTTACATTTTTTTATTTTTACTAGGCCTATTATTTTTATGCAAATTGTGCATAGTTATAGCACGAATGGCCGTACAGGCTCGTACGAAGGGTCCTGTGTACACGAGTTTGTATACAGTAATTATGAATCAATAAATGCATTTCATTCATTCATTCATTCATTCATTCATTCATTCATTCATTCATTCATTCATCTATTCATTCATTGTTATTTCCAACGACATTTTCTCTCAATCTACCAAATTTTTGTGAGTATACACCTGATAGGAAATTGATGTGTCATCAAATTTTGTTAGTTTTCTGGAGTCGTGAATAGTTATAAGTATATTTAATGCAACAATCACCTCCGTTCTAAGACAACTCAAATTCACTTTCACATAGCCTATATATGTCATTATTTGCACAATATAAAAAAATTACACTAAACCTGAAGTAAAATATAGACGAGACTGGCGTTGCGTCTAATTACCAATGAATTTTTCACATTTTACTTTACACATGGTAAATACGACCTAATTATAAAACTAAAACCTGTTTCGAAATTTAAATAGTATCTGTTATGTTTTTTCATGTAATGATACATTTTTGTTGCCGTATCAAAATTGAAAGCCAGCAAGTATCAAATGCTTTATGAAAATTACGAATATTCTATTGTTATCTATATAAGCCGCAAGCGTAACAATAAATAGCTGCAATGAAGTCCGATACGCTGTTAGTTGATTGTGGAGACGATCAGGAATCCACTTGTAAACTAATTGGTGCATCAAGCGGTTGTTCAGAACCGTGAAGCGGTTTATGCAGAAATAGAGAAGTAACTCTTGAGATGATGAGTCAGTGAATTAATTGGATATTGATTTGAGTTCTAAATACCCTTACCTCAGTCGTGGTGTCTATTAACAGCTCATTCGACTATCAGTCACAGATATGAATTTGGTTTTTACATTTTGTTTATAATATAGATACAGTTTTATATAAAGGAAAATATATAAAGGAAATCAAACGGAATTGTATTCATGATCTTACCAAACGTAAATGTATTTCATTATTAACCCGCCAGAGCACGCGCATGGTTTTATAGCGTTAGCACACGCGTTGGGTATTTTTTACTTAAAAATACAGAAAGTATTACCAGCAACAAAATGTAATTATCAATGAAATGCTATACATTTATCATTATTAGGAACCTTTTAAGGTAATTTAACATCATTTTTCTGTAATTTAGCAATACCGGTACATAATATCGACGATTTAGTTCAAAAGAGAAATAACACAAAATTTAAAGCTTTGAGACAATTGAATTTTAAAGCTTAATGTTGCTGAGAAAAATCCAATTAACACACTCGAATTTGAAACTTATAGAATATAGTATATGATATGATATATTTATTTGTGAGCCAAATTTACAATACCATCACATTTCTGCTTTTCGATCCACTATACCTTCTATACATATCACTCTTTTATGTTAATATATTAATTTGCCAAGTATTTCTTGATTACTTCCTATTCTTCTGTTTTCACTGAATTTCTATATATCCTTTCCTATCTACCCTCTTCTATTGTCTCTTATATCTAGACTGTCTCCCTCCCGTTTCTCGCTTTCGTATTAAATTTATTGCATATTCCTTTCCAAATCACATTTTTTCCCTTCATTTTCTTCTCTATTCTCAAATCTACCTACTATTAATAATTCTTTTCCAGTTATTTTCTCCTGAATTAATTGTTTACATTTTCCGTTTCTCCATTTTTATTTACGTATTTATCTCTTTCTCTTCTCTTCACTCCTAACTTTCCTATGTTTATTATCTCTTTGCATATATTTATTCCCATAATACCCTACACTTATACTACCCCTGATATTACTCCCAACCCACAACATTAAAAAACATTGAAATATTTAATTCACTTAATTAAATTTCCAATTCCTCTCTCTTCCACTTTGATTAATAAGTCATCCTCTGAAAAACACCACAATATTACATTGAAATCTAGTGTTAAGACAAATGTACAACTGAAAGTATGAGTAATTTATGTATGCCACTCATTATCTCAATTTGCTACTTACAAAGGCAAAGATGGGACTTCTTGGAGGAAAAATATATCACCTTCCGGGACAAGCTCGCCAAGCAAAATTACCAGTAGAAATCTGATCATTTCTAATAAATGATGACATGATAGATGATACACAAATATTTTTACATCAGGTCTATCGGGAACAAATTCGTTCTAGAACGTGATGTATTTAATTCACAGTGTGGTGCGTACAGCGTGTCCAGGAAATCCCGAGGCTGGACACTTACCGTATTTTTTAGGCTTATCAACATTACAACAATTAACTTTTTAATATTATTTATTAAACTAACAGTGCTAATTCACAATGATCACTCATCGCCGATAATTTCTAAAAGAACTTGCTCTTGGTTTGGTGAAATATTGGTTGACATTGAAGAATTTGCACTCTGAACTTAACATTTCGAGGTGGTACACTTTCCTCCAAGAAGTCCCAACTTTACCTTTGTGAGTAGCAGACTGAGATAGTGGAGTATTGTCGTCATCGCTACTGTCTGCACTCCGTTCTGCATCGGTTTATCCAGTCTTGATACATACACATGTTAGCTTCGGCAGCCACAATAAAACTAACTAAATCGTACGTACAACAATAAAAAAAAGATCCGAAAGAAAGATATTGAAATTGTGGGATTAATTTAAATTGATCGACAGTGTTTCTAACAAATAAAATAATGCCTGGTTATTGTTTTACTCCAGAACGTGTGCTTACACATTAAATGATTTTTAGAATAGCGTAATAGTAATTAATAATAATAATAATAATTATTATTATTATATATTATAATAATATTATTATAATAAAACTCATTATATAATAATAATAATATTATTATTATTATTATTATTATTATTATTATTATTATTATTATTATTATTATACTTTATTTTTTCTGCCAGAATTAAGATAGTGAGCCCTTCTTTTCCACTCAACCAGTGAATAAAAAGGAAATATATGATTTTATAATGTTAGTACAACAGAAAGTTAAAGATATACCTAAGACAAGATCTAAACAGAAAAAAATAAGCATAAGCCAGAAGATCATCGAAGTTAAATACCTACATAAACTAGATGACAAATTAAATTAAATCATTACTTTGTAAACTAGTTATATGCCTAATTGTGAATTTTAATATATATCCTGGGACACTGTGCGTTATAAAATAAGATGTTTCACTTTAGACTTGAAAGCGTTTGAGGTCGGCAGCCCCTAACATCTGTAGGTAATTAATTTCAAAAACGGATAGTGTTTATTTTAAAAGACGAAGAATATGCAGAATTTCTGAGAAAAGGGACTGGCAATAGAGCGTCGTGTCGTGACCGGATATACAGATTATGAGGTGTGGATAGATTATGAAATCGTGATGCAAGATATTCAGGAGTTGATGTGTGCATAATCTGATAGAGAAGAGAAAGGCAATGCAAACTGCGTCTGTCAGCTAGCCGGACCTAGACAATTCTTTGCAAGACGGTGAGATATGAGCATAGAGATGAATATTACATATAAACCGAACACAAGCATTATGGACATGCTGTATTTTTTTAGTCAGATCATGGCTGAGATCACTTAATAGAACATCGCAATAGTCGAACTACGGCATGATAAATATCTGGACTAAGATTTGTTTTAATTTAAAAGGAAGAAATTTTTTATTCGTCGAAGTGAATGCAGTATTAAAATATGCTTTTTTTTACATACATGTTTAGTCTGTGTGGCCCAGTGTAAGTTTTCATCAATGTGAAAACCCAGATATTTTCACAGTTTACGGTATTTACAGCTAAGATGGGAAGAAGAGATTTCTTGAATTTCGATAGAAGAATTTGATTTCCTGGTAAGATAACCTATGATTTTTCAGGATTCAGAATCAATCCAAATTTCAATGACCAAGAGGTTAGAGATTTTAAATCCGAATTTAATTTAGTTATACTGTCATTAACTGAATCAGGACTGGCGTGGATGTACAGTTGTAGATCGTCCACATAAAGTTGTTAACAATAGTATTGTATTGCTTCTGAGACATCGTTTATATAATATTGAAAACAGAAGAGGCCCTAAAACGAGCCACAGTCATAATGTCCAAATAAAAATAAAGCTTCACTAATAGTGTGTCCTGAAACAAAGCCGGTAGCATACTGAACCAACTCAATATCAGTCATCGCACCACTTTTACGGAATTTTTCACACATATAGACTGCTTCAACATCTTGAACAAAAACTCTGACTACTCAAGAAAACGCCAGATACAAGGTTCTCAGTGTAACAGATCGTCGTACCGTAAAGATTATTCTTTTTCGAAATGCATCGTTCTTGCTCATTCTTGAACCTAATTCATTAATAAGAGCATCGAAATCTGTAGCAGATATAATATGTTGAATACGTTGAAATGTAGTTTTTCAACTCTTAAAGCGGACAAACGATCACTTCCACTATATCGAAATCAGCTTACAAAAACAGATGTCTTCCATCTTCTTCACTTTTGTAAGGTACATTTCTTTTGTTTTCTACTAACAACGAATGCAGGATAACGTAATAAATCTTGTATTGGCAATAAAATTTTCGTCGCTACTCATCGGTTTACCGCGAGGCAAAGCTTCACTAGTAGGCTAAATAAGCCCCCAACCTTCAGTAAACAAGAGCATGAGCCTGCCTCTTGCATTCAACAAGAGCACGAGCCTGAGTATAGTCTAGACTCAGACAATGGCTACAAGAATGTACCCGAATTCGGCTGTACCGAGCTCTTAATGTCAGCTCCTAGTTACTCTCTGTATAGACAAAGGAATGCAACTGATAAGGATAATTAATTTCTCCTCACACAATAACTTTATCTTCTGCAACGACTTCTAAGTGATAAGAAAAATGCCTGGAGTTCTCGTATCACAACTATAAATCGGCAATTTCTGCTAGAACATAGGCCTACTATCACATATCAGTATGTAATCATTAGTGCCAGTATTTCTATTTGTAATAAACCTTTGTTTTAGGTATATTAGGGTATATTATCTAATATGAGTTTTATAACCTTGTCAGTAACGCTAGAAAGAACAGGCTATTTAGGATATAAATATTTTGCTTTACATATTTAAAAAATTTAATTCCTTCTATTCAACCTTAATTTTAAAAAAAAATTCTGAGATCATTTATATAAATTTTTCCAACCCTACGCAGTTGTTGTAATCTATGAAGACTTACGGAGAAATATCTAATACGGGATACTTTACTTACATTTACGGCGGCAGAATAATTAACTTTCATTTGAAAGTTTGAAACTTAAAATCTATTCGCCTTTAATCCATACCGATAAACCATTTTTAGGGTGCAAACGAACGTTTAAAAGTTTCTGTCTGTCTTTCTTTCTATCTCGATTTTCTTTCTTGGTTTTCTTTCTTTCTTTTTCGTTTCTTCTTCATTTTTTATCTTTATTTCTTCCCTTTTCTTCCTTTCTTTCTTTATCTTTCTTTCTTTTTTCTTCCTTTACTTTTTCCTTTTTTGTCTGTTTCATATCCTCCTTTAACACATACAAGACGATGCAGTATAGAGGAAAATATAGGCCTATTATGTTTAATAACTATGATGTAAATATTGCATGTAAATGAATTTCTACTTAATATGCATAAAAATTTAGTACTACATACCATGTTTTTTACATGTTTCGGAAGGGATCAGTTTTCTGTCCTTACAGAATTTCGGTTCGGTTGTGAACCACTGCCGCAATAAGTGTAAAATTGTCCATGGATCAAGTATTGGTTGTAGAATTCGTCGTACAACTGGCGTTGGTTCGATGGTTTGCGTAACCTTGTAGAACAACCTGCAATACGTCGTAGACGGTGGTTAACGCGCTGGTCTTCCAGTCTTCCATCCAAACAGCCCGGGTTCGATTCACGGCTGTGTCATGATGGGATTTGTGATGGACAAAGCAGGTGTTGCAGAGAATTTTTCTCGGAGAACTTTCGTTTTATTGTATCAACACTGTCCATCTCCACCTCATTTTATGTATCATTTACAATAGTAAAAATAGGCTAGTGTGAAGTCTGGGGGTAGTACGGGTTTCCGATGCTGAAATAGGAAAGGCTTGGAGCTCCGGGACCCTGGGATCATCATCAGGCTACTTATATGAGGCATTCCATGTCGAACAGAATACTTACGAAACATAACAACTTAGTATTTGCTCCAATTTTTTTTACACATTCCCTATATTAAACTAAATAACTCGTGTGTATTTTTTCGGGTGGAAACAATTACTTAGCCATTTATTGAAATTTTGTTTCATAAATTTGCGTACAACATAATATGAAAAATCGTTATTCTGAATATTTTATAAATCTTAGACATTTCGTGTTTATGCAATTTTAAAGTGCGAAAAATTGCACTACTTTACACTACTTTTTAAGGTTCAAACAAAACATAAGTCAGGCCATAATCCATCCCTTTGTGGCTCACTATAAATAGAACAAAATAAGGCATAAGAATTTTGTTGCTATTTCTGAATGTTAAAACACGACACCAATGCTTTTCGCCGTTTCAAAAGAAAACTGTTACAATTTTTTAAACAGGAATTGGAAGTACTACATCACGACGTAAATACCAGATCACTTATCTGTGGCACGCTAAGTATACCTCCTCATAGAACATCTTGTTAGTCATCATCTTTTACAGTATCCACTTCGCGTCAATGGTATTCCTTGTCACAAAGTATTAGGGGCTGCAAGACAATAAACACCTTTAAAAACAGCTTAAAAGGTAACCTTATTAGCATATCACTCCAATCATACTGATTTAAACTATCACTGACTACATTGTTACTTCTTTATTTAGACATCATCTTGATAGTGCTGTATTTTCAAAATTGTCTCATAATAATCTCTTTCTATTATCTAATATTATTTGAAATATATTAACATTCTATGTATTTTAGTTTAATTCTGCTACACAATTTATCTCAGTGTTTAATTAATAGTTCATAGCATTTTGTTAATTCGTAAATAACTCTTGTATACATGTAACTCTCATCTAAATCAAATTGTTGAATTATTTGTAAGTTCATGCATATGTATATATACTTTTTGCTGGTTGAGTGGAAGAGAAGGCCTTACGGCCTTAACTCTGCCAGCTAAAATAAATCATTATTATTATTATTATTATTATTATTATTATTATTATTATTATCATTATCAAGTAATATATATTTTTGATGGCTCGAAAAAAAAACACTTTTTTTAAATACGCTTCCACGAAAATTACTTTCAAATTCGGGCCGAGTGGCAGTTTCTCGCTACATCTCACGGAAAAGGACCGTGTGATGGCATTGGAAGGTGTCATTAAGAGACTTACAATGAAAGCTAGTCTTCAAACCGAAATAGACCACATCACAAACCAAGGGAATTATTCTTTAACTGGGCCAAGAAAAACATGTCTAATATTGTTTTCGGCTTTTTCACCTATAGTGAACACAAAGGACATAGTACTGTTTTTCATTCGAGATACCAACAAGCAAAAGTAGTACGAGGCAATTTACAACTCCACTCTTTTGTTTCAACTAGAGTCTATCAATATCTTAGGTCATAATAAAAAAAAAATATTCATCTCAAAGCGAGGGGAGAGTGGTAGACATTTAAAATTATTTAACAGATACGCGATTAATTTTAAAAGCAATGTGGCGTAAAAGGTAGTGACTGCTTTTATTAAAAAAGCTAAATTTGTACGAATGATTAAAATGTTAATTAAACATAAAGTGGCATGTTGAGTTCGTGTAAAGTAAATGATGAGCGTGGTAGAATGTAAAGTCATCAGTGATCAGTGGCTCATCTACGCATCCAGAACTTCGACCTTGTACACGTCGTGGCACGACACAGTATCGCAACGTAGCTGTAGGCCTACTATTGTAGGCCAGCCAATTCACGATGCATGATTTGGTAAGTTATTTTATTTTCTCAATATCTATTAGAAATACCATTTTGATTTTTTCTATGATTGCATAAATATTTTTGATGTAGTTATGGAATTTATTCTAGGATTTTAAAGTCAGATTCTGGAATTTAAAATGATGTTTGTAATATTATATGTTTTGTAAAAATATAAAATATTTAAGAATATTTTGTTCTAATTGTGAACGAAGTACGTATTTCAACCTTCAAAATAAGCTGAAGATCATGCATCTCTGACAAATAATGCCAGAAATATTTAGATTTAGCTACACGATGCGCACAATATTTCAGGAACTTTAATGCTTCCTATTTACCAACAACATAAAAAGGGAGGCTAATAAAAACACACGTCTCATTTTTTTCATTCACACAATACGTAAATTTGATTTCAACGAAATCGGGGACATGAACGTAAAATTTTCCTTAAATGTGTTCCATTTGACATGGAATAACTGGTATGCGACGGGTCCTGATTCTGTCAGGGATTGAAACAGGTTGGCCCACTTGACAGCGTCGGCTGATCAGGAAGGGCTTGGGACTCAAAGACGCTGGGATTTATCTGGCTACTCTCTCGCGAAGTAAAATCAGAATCTATCAGGGACTGAGGCAAGATATCCACCTGTCAGTATCGGACTCACGTTTGTAACCCAGGTCACCTGTCGGACTTTAACAATCACCGCATATATAGGGCGCACAATGGGCCAAACCGTGCCTAAGTATACGGACCCGTCCTGGGTCCAGCGTTCGTAAAGCCAGCCTGCCAGCTACGTCGTGATCGAATTGAATAGCAGTACAGTAGCTTCCATAAAATCTGTAGGTACAATAAATAAAGATTCTCATTAGTAGTATATTGCAATATAAGGATGGTAAGTGCATTATGACAGAATAGAGCAAAAGTTATAAAAGACGAAAAGAAGTCGAGTCTTTTATATTTCCGAGATTCACTTATACATTTAAAATTCTTTGTATTACATGTCATTTTTACATGATCATATTTTTAAAATTGCAAATACTTCATAATTTTTATGATATTATTTTATTGCAAATATATTTTTCAACGTCTTTTCGTAGTCTATTGCTTGATTGTTGGCCATTAGATAATGCAGTAATCCAAAAACAGAGTTTCTTCATGCACCGCCATTTTAGTCAATGTAATCGTAGCAGAACACTTAGCCTATCGCATTTGTCCTACTGAATTTTACCTACTGCAAATTTTCCTACTACGACATTAAATTTGGCCTAATGTCAATATTTCTACTGCCAATAGTTCTACTGCATTAATTTGGCCTACTTTTGCTCACCATTAACATTTTATAATGTAAATTTGAAAACATTATAAAAATAAAGAACATAATTGACTATAGTTAACATTTGTAAATTTAATTGGAGTTGAAAGTTTAGAATGCAATTTTTTTTTCCACAGGATCAAATTTGTTAACAATGTAAAATATTATTACCACGAGCTCTGAGAGTTTTTCATGGTTTTCTCAGTTATTTCCAGGCAAATGCCGGGATTGTACCTCTTAAAAGTCCGGCCATGGACGGCGATCCTTCCCTTAATCCTTTCATATGTATGAGTGAATGCTGTGTAATGTCTTAAATGTTTGTGTTGTATCGGAGGTGGCCCTGGCACTGAGCTGATCCCTCATCCGGGGAGGCCCTCCATGTCCTTGTGTGGTCAAAGAAGTATGTATGTGATCCATAGATATTCCTCTCCCGACAGGTCACGGCCCTGTAAGGCCCGTGTGGCGTGGATCGTGTAAATGAACCTAAAAGGGAGAGGTTAAACTACGGGAAAGAAAGAAAGAGCTATGAGATAATCTATAAGTTTGTTATCCTTTTTACGTTGTACGTAGCCTTGTGCAATTATCTGTAGCATTTTTTACCAGCGATTTTTGACGTACTCTGCGACCAACATCCATCCCCACTATCATTTTCTCAACATCATTTTGTTCCTTTTGTAGCTCTGCAAGGAGAGCATTGAGCGAGGGGTGACGTTTTCCTCTCATTAATTGAAAACGATGGTGCCAGCCTTCTGTCTGATTATTATTAGTTCTTGGCTCGTTGTGTATAACGGCATGATACTGGTTCCACTGTATGGATGGGTACCTTGGAGTGACAGCTCTTCTTCTTCCACGAATCCTTCTTCCTCGTATACACGTGGAATCAAAGTAGTCAGCCACATCCAGTACTTCGACGGGAAGAACATTGCACAATTCATCAAAGACGTCCATGACATCTTCTACTGGCACAAAAGCCAGACTTATTTGCTGATGAACTCCATTCCGTATTCGTCTATCATTTTTGTCATTATATTGAACTTAGATTCATCTGTCCTGAATGGTTCGGAAAACAGATTGGTCAAAATAAAAGAAACACAGGCATGTCGAAGCATTTAGAAATTGCGTTTGATGTGCATTTATAATCGCAATTTCAAGGTCGCTAATAATAGTCGGAGGACTTTTACCTGGGTAGATTCCACACTTGATGCATGGTTGTATTCGCTGGTCTCCAGTACTGTGTGTTTCGCCTTCTGTGACAGAGTGCCCATTTTATAGCCCTTTCCTGACGCAGACCCAATATGTATTGTCGTTTCTTGGGTTTCTGCGCTGTCGGTAGTAAACAAGTCCAGAGTGAGACAGTTGATTGCCTCCTTTTCATGTTGGAATGAACTCAGCTGCCATACTCTATAAATTTTGATTTCCGAACTTCAGTTTCATAAACTTGTCACAAGGGTTTTAAAGACAATGATCATACACAACAATGCAATGAATGTCAAATCCAGGAAGTAAAAAGAGTAGTAATTGTCGTAATATTTGCAGTAGAAGTAGTACGGTAATAGATAAATACTATTAAGCTAAAGTGGGCGAAATGCAGTAGATTAAATACCAGTAGACTGAAATACAGCATGCGAAATGCGGTAGGAAAAATACCCGTAGGCCAAATGGTCATTAGACCACATGCAGTAGGTAAAGCGTCTAATAATAATCAATGTAATCATTATGCATTCAAGTAGTATTATTTTCCTAAGATATAAGTAAAATTAGTGTTATAATAATCTAGCATGTAAGGTGATTAAAAGCGATGATACTGACATGTTCGTGGATATAAAATTATATTGAAGAGTTGTGGAATATTGGCGGCAATAAAATTGATTGTTACTATAGGCATACAACAAACAAAACTCAGTACGCAGAAACCAGCGGGCGTGACTGTCTCGCCAGATGACGTATGCTCCCTTTACCAGCATGCTCCCCGTCTCCAATCACACCTGCGACACTATGCGCATGCGCACGTATTATCTTCTTGTGCTGAACTGAACACGTGTTAATTTAATTTAATATAAATATTTAAAATTTAAATATGAGAACAGTTCCAGTGAAGATAGATACCGATTGTGTCATAGAAAGAGACGATGTTGACATCTTGTAATGTTATATGATTGTGCCCTTGGATTAAACCTACAAATGAAATTATAAATCATATCAATTAATAACGTTTTAGTTACGTGCTTTTGGACAGTTTTGGGCCCTCATTCACAATAATTATGGCATATTTTACTCAGAGTTTACTGTAGGTTACATACTGACTTTTACTGCCTTTTCCGTTTCGAATACAGCACAGTTTCCTGCGTTTTATTCTTTCATTCAGTACCCATACACACTGCACACTAATTGCCGACACTATTTACGTAAAGCTTTTGAAGAACGATTAATGCCATTTGTTTCCGGAACAGGCTTTACTTCCGTTTCATTATTTTGTACTTCATTATTGATAGCACATTCTGATTCGCAAGAAGTGCTTTCTTGCCGTTTCCACATTTCAAAAGAACGCTTAAGTTGCCTCAGATTTTCAGATCACAAAAAAATGAGTATCAATTTAATGAACACAACTGACAACTGAGTGAGAATAGTGGCAATGTGCAGTATCTAAAGCTTCACCTCTGAAAAGCAATGCGATTGGAGCGGGAGACTTAAAAACTTATCGGCCGCTAAACTCAAAGCTCACCGCCTGCTTATAATACATTCAAATCTGCTGAATTACACATTACCGAATGCTAAGAAAAGTAAAATTATGAAGATGGCATTTCAAACTATTACAATATTAAAGCATTAAGTACGTATTTAAATATAATTTTCACTTGAGATTGTAGTCTATCAAGTTTACTGGACTAATTGAAGATTTTAAGGCAATAAAAAGCTCATCAAAAATGCAGATTTGTTCATCATATATGTACAATGATCCTACATTACTTTCAAAATAGAAATAACACCATCGAAATTCTAAATTTTGAAGCCAAAATTTTTCGTTGTCGGCAACTCTACAGAATCTATTAGATGCTTTATGGTTGTGCTAACAGATTGAGTGAAGCCAATTTTAGGCGTAAAAAGAGAATACGTAGGGAAAAGAGAAGTTACGATATTACTCATTTATTAACTTCGAGAATAAGCCTATTTTTTTTAAGTCAGATAATGATCGTGATTGTGATCATGCTTGTGACAAAATGTCATATTACTGTATTTATGATGTTAGTGCAAGTGTATCACACTGCAAGTAACACTTGATAGCAATTAAACAATAATATTCTTTTTGCTTAGAGCCTCGTTTTCAGTGAGCATTAATAAAAGTATAATTGGATGAAAGTGTTGTATACAAAACAAGTTTTATTTATCGCTGAGTTACTTATTGTGCGAAGTTGTGGGATCTCACTTCAAGAGCAGATGCCTTGGCTGTGATATAGTGCGCCGCGCCCCTCTCCATCAACAGCCACCCCTGCTCTCTAATTACACACTACTTCATTATATTACACTTGCTAATTACCTCGGAATGGCTGGATGAGAGAGGAAGTTCCTAACGACCCGCTTTAAAGTTATTGAGATTACAATAATTATTTCTGCCTTTGTTGTACGCAGACATTGGAATGCAGCAACAAGGTGTTGGATGATGGAGACCTCATCTGGTGGGCAGTGTAGCTGCGCGTGCTAATTACATCGTAATCTGTCGTTATATTGTTTATAACTTATAAGAACTAGATCTCTACAATAATGGCTTATATAGTTTAACCCTTGTACTCAACAAATATAATTAAAGTGGCGTGTTAGTCTTAATGGAATTCAGATCGATTGTTTAAAAAAATGTTAGCACACTTGCAATACACTCGTATTTTCGTATCCTAGTTTATTCTCAGCGAAAGAAGCTAAATTCTCCTCTCATTATGTTTAATACATTCCTCCGCCTTATTTATTTGGAAGTGATGCTGTGTTACAACATGCACTAGAGTCTCGTTAATCCGAACTACGCTAATCGGAAAATCTGGTTAATCCGAACAAAATTATTTTAAGAAAATACTATTGTAATAGTAGGCCTACAAAGTAGCAAAAAGAAAAAATGTATAAATTTACTCAATTTCTTTTACTTTAAAAATTATGAAAATAGCACATTCAAGGATACTTATAACAATTAGTGTTTTCTGTACATAATTTACATAGCTGTCATGTTCATAAAATCAGCTATTTTCTGTTGTCGTAGTGAAATGAACCTGTTAGTTGTGGTTCTAAAAATAGCAACAGGCTACTCCCACCACACTCACTTGGCGCTCGTGAATAGCATGCATTCCATTAAAGGAAATATTTCAGTTAATCCGAAAATCTTGTAATCCGAATAGGTCTTGGTCCCAATTAGTTCGGATTAACGAGACTCTATTGTATTTTTTTTCTTTGCTGTTTAGAGAAAGGAGTCTAAAATGCTGTGTTTTTTTAATTAATGACAAATCTAAATTTTACTTTCAATAAGTTAATGATAATCCATTATACAGACAGCTTTCCATCTCATTCTAACTCTTCGAGAAATTCAGTACTCAACAAGAAGATTGTTATGTGCACTTTATGAGTATCTACAAATAACAGTAAACTGATTCGCTAATTTGAGAAACGTCATAAGACAAAGATTTTCCAAAACTCATTGTTATGCAGGATTTGATTCTTAAAAGATGGCTCCATTATTGGTCAAATAATGTCGTAGTAAGTTAGTTCTAGGTTAAATGAAGATATGAATTATTTGTGGAATTGTGAAATGTCAAAAATCACTGACTTCTCTTCTCAACTAACTGAACAATTAGTCAGCCTATTAGTGTTTCTTCTTGTTTTGCTCTGTGGATATTATTTAATTAAGGACAGCGTTCATGCAAATTATAAATTTTTTATATCTTTAATCTTCATCAATATTGTGAATATTGAGTAACACATTTTATATATAGAGAAAACTTATTTAACTTTTTAGCAAACGATTCAAGAAAATTATTCACCTTTTTCCTAACCGAAGCCACTCTTTCATTGCTTGCGATATGAATTTAATGTGGTTAAGAGGTCACTGAAGAGTCATGGTAGAATATGTCAGAAATTAGAAATACAGTAGTTCGGTTAATGTTTCAAGTAGGAAAGAAATGTACAGTGAAGATGATGGAGACTGAAGACATTCTGATGGTGGACAAATCACTACTGCCTTTCTAATGAGTCTGAGCAGATCGGTTCAAGAGATATGAAAATATCATTCAAACCAAGTACATTCCACCAATTTGTGTATAATGAAGAAAATTCAGAACTGTAACAACTTTCTCATAATTCGACAATTCTTTACAGAAACACACAGTTGCTTTGGCGCAACAAAAATACTTAATTCTATCTTAAAAGAGGCCAAATCCAGAAAAACGAACACCACCTTAGTATTCTTGGGCATCCGTAAGGCTTTTGACAATACTGGCCATCTCCATCTGAGAAAAACTTTATCCTCTCTCAATGCCCTATCTCCCTTAGCCGAACTCATCGCTAAATTACAGGAAGTTAATACCCTCAAATTGAGGTTAACCACAGAAAAACTGAACCTATAGTAATATCAAGAGGAGGGATGCAAGGTTCACCCTTATCGCCTTCTTTATACAACAGCGCGACATATCACATCCTTCATGAGCTTACTTCCGAAGAACTTGCAGAAGAATATGGTTTTAAACTCGTATCAGGTCTTCCCAATGTAACCGTCCTGAGCTTCGCTGACGATATGGTAATTGTTGGTAAAGACTCGGAAGCTCCCAAACATATTGCCGAAATAGCAACTAGAAGACTTCATGAAATGAGATTAAAGATTAACGCAAAAAAGTCGAAATGTATTTCTATTGTAAACGGCAAACTTAATACATCTTCTATTTACCTCGATTTCACTACAGAAGTGCCCGCATTAGATATCAATGAAACCGTCAAATATCTTGGAGTAACTTACAATAACGAAACTGTTTTCGACTCCGTGAGAACTATGGATGCCCTCCTATCTCATTTAGAACGTCTGACCACCTCACCCTTGCTCCAGCCTTACCAAAAATAAAACGTGGTTTCTTCCTTCATTTGTCCGAAGCTTGTACACCCTTTTCAAACAACCTCCTGACAAATTACCTGTCAAATTCCTAAAAGATGTAGGTCTTCTTATTAAAACTTCAATTACGGTAAGGACATCCTACAGCTTCCTGGAGATATTCTAGGTAATATGTTGTATTCCGACAACAAAATTTAAAGGTTTAGGTATTTTCTGAGCAAGTTGCAATACGTCAAATCTTGCATGAAGTTGAATCTGAGTAATAATATGTACATAAACAACACTAGATGTACAATGGAGGAAGCTAAACGTTGTTTGAATAACCTTCAAATCGATGGAACTGAATCCCTAACTTCTAGAAGAGGAGTAATAAACACCAGAAAAAATAGGACCGAATTACGCCAACGAGAGTACAGCTTACCTCAAAAGAGAAAAGGCGTTATTTCATACCGTGAATTCACACCCTCTACAAATGGATAACTAAACTCGATGGATTGACTAGCGGTGAATGGAAGGAGGCTATCAAAGTGACCGCCAACGTAAGTGCTGTAAGGGACATACTCGGTAGGTGTCAGGACAACCACTGCAGGTGATGCCTCAGTGGGATAGATATATGTCCTAGGAGCCTATCTTGTCGTGAAACATCGCGTATACATAGGCACCATGCAAGTAGAACTAAATTGGCCTATGCCCTTAGAAGATTATATTACACCGTCTATGAAGAAGTCCCCGGAACTGCCGACAATGGCAGTAAAAGACGTATTAACATAATCGCCGTTAGTGAATCTCTGTCTTAAGGTATGATCATTGACCCCTCAATCAGGTTTGAAACATATCAAGGACAGCCTGAAGACGTACAGGAGGAGAAACGAGCAATCTACTTTCCAACCATCCCGTATTATAAAGATAAATATCAACTTCACGATATCAGTGTCACGGGATTAATGTTTGATGTTTGGAACGATACCTTACTTCTCTTCTCAATTCTTTAAGACCCTAGGGCTGCACAATTCTTTTCTGCATGAACTGGCCCTCCTCACAATTAAAGAGTCAAACTTTTACGGAACCACGTACTGATAAAACTGACGTACCATAATCATTTTTCTTTTTCTTATTACCTTTAATTGTTTCTTTACTTGTTTGTCACTTTTCTTGTTCTGTTAACTGCCATTATTTGTTTTTGTTTGTTTTTCTATTTATTTAATTGTTTTTCAATTTTCCTACTCTGTTAACTTTCATTGTTTTTTTTTTGTTTTGTTTTTTTTTTTTTTTTTGTTCTTTAGTTGTTTGTCATTTTTCTTACTCTGTTATCTTTCATTGTCTATTTGTTCTTTTTTTTTGTTTTGTATGCTTTGTCAAATGGCAGTCTCTGATTTGAGAAAGCTCTAGTAAATAAATAAATAGACTACATTGCAAATATAAATTGGCATAATCCGTCAATAAAAGGAGCCAATTCCAATTCGCCAGAAAGTAAAACTTCCTTGAATTTGCAGTTTTTATTTCTTGTTTTTCTATATGAGCATTTTGATGGCATAGTTTTCTTATACTATTCCGTAGACATCAAACCAATTTAAGAATAGACTAACGAAATATTTTTCTAACAATTCTTGTTAACAGTAATAGCTGTTTCAGGTTTCTCAATGTTTAATGGTTATATATATACATATGTATGTATATATATATATATATATATATATATATATATATATATATATAACAGATAAATATATAAATTATGTCATTATTATTATTATTATTATTATTATTATTATTATTATTATAACTATTTCTTACCAATGTTTATTACTGTCACACTAACATTAGTTATCCAACTTTCATTATTTACTTTCATGTTGTTTTATGGTCTAGATATTAATGTAATAACTATGTAAGCAATTGTATTCAATTAGAATTAGAGTCTGGCTAGGCGGAAGAGAAGGCCTACTGGCCTTAGCTCTGCCAGATTAAATAAATAAATAATTAAATTATTAACTAGTTTCTTAAATGAAGTATGATAATTAAAGTCATCTCTTTTACAGTACATTTCTGGACTTTGTTGATGATTCTATCAGTATAACACATTACCGAAGAATGTAAAACCTCTAATGGCAAAATTCCATTACATTAATATTATTCTCATTAAATAAATATATTTTGGGCTTATATTTTGCTTTCTATAACATATTTCTAGTAAACGTCTATTAAATTCATTTTCATTATTTAATCAACTAGCTATTTCAACTTAATTATAATACTTTACAGATTGCATATAAATGGAATTGAATTATTACATTACCGCATAAATAAAGTTATTATTTTTTCGTATAGGTTTTATCTCAAATTAAATAAAAATATACTAGTCGTTAAAACTTAACTGAAGAATGTTACTGGGGAATTTTAAGTGTAGTGTAAATATTCATAATTTAAATATGTATATTGTTTTGTATTGATTTAGGCTGGTTGAGTGGAACAGAAAGCCTTATGGCCTTAACTCTGCCAGCGGAAATAAAACATTCTATTCTATTCTATTCTATTCTATTCTATTCTATTCTATATACGGATTTGAAGATTCCCCGTCATTAAGTCGTACAAAATTATGTAGTACGCAGACAGACTGAATAATGAAGTCAGTTTCATTGACATCACAACATATTGCTGTTTCCGGCAACTTAAATTTGGAAACCATAATTCCAAACGCACACTTCACGAATGTACGACCTTTTGATAATCTACTCGTATAATTGAATATTGTTCTTTCGTTTGTGAGCTGTCTTCGAGGATATGGTTTCATGATGTTATATGTTAGAGGAAATTCTTCATTGGCAGCAAAATAAAAAGGAAAACCAATATTTCCCCCTTCTCCTGTTAATGGCCTTGGTTCAGAAATTTGTAGTTGTCGAATGAATAAGTCCCTTCCAAAAGAACTTTCCTGCAGTGTTCTCTCATCACTGCTTTGGCCATATTCGCCAACATTAGGAATAACCCATCAGCATCCGATACAGCTAATAGAACTACTGAAAAATATCCTTTGCAATTATAAAATGCTGATCGTGATTTTGCAGGACACTTGATTCGTATGTGCTTCTCGTTTATACTACCCACACAGTTTGGTGGATTTTACAGTTCCCCTACGCTCAGTTACGAAATATTCAGGCTACAGACATTCCCATATTGTTACTGATGTTTGTAAAACAATCTTGCGCACAATAGTATGCCCGCTGAGGAAGTAAAATGAAAGTGCTTTAAAATAGCAACCTGTAGCGAAATATCCCGAAAAGGGAAAGGCGGTTTTAAATATTTTCGAGTTAATATACACATAAATATAAATATATAATATACCACACGAATTATAATTATTTATTTATTGTACACTTTGCATTACAGTTGATGCATATAAGGAGCTCTGAGAAAATTTAAGATACTGTTATACAAAACATTTAAAGTAAACAGCTGCACCGTCTGGGAGTGCAGGAAAACTGAGAAAGCCACATTACCTATCAGAATATATATTATTAGTTTCTTAGAGCTTTTCACCAATTCGATGAAGTCAAAAAGAAATGCTCCCGAGTTCAGTGAATATAATGATCATCATAAACAACGAGAAGATCAACAGGAAGAAATTACAGACCCTTCAGAACCAGATCAACCACACAACTCAGAAAGTGAATCTGTGGACTCACCCCATCCTTCGCGAATTTTTGCAAAGAAACAAAAAATAAATGCAGGAAATGCCGTTATGTTTTTGGAAGTAAATAAATTTGCTTTTGAATACTTTGAACGTAAAAAATGCACTCAAGTTTTTCAACTCCGGAAAAGAATCCAGACCATATGTTTTTATTGAATCTTGCACCCGATATGAAGAACATGACAAAGAATCGAAAGAGACGTTTTAAAATAGAGGTACTCAACTTGACGGACAAAATTCTACACGAAAACACACCGTAACCTTCACCGTCACCACAGCTTTCCACAATGTCACATTGATCGACATCAGTGAATCTACAATCGAAACCATCTCAATTTGTGTCATATCCTATGCAGAATACATCTCAATTTGTTACTGGGAGTTCATGTACACAACCGATTAATATGACCACCTCTAGTGACAATAACTTCATTTAAGTCACAACTACATAAATTATTTCTTAAGAGATTAATTACTCATTAATATTTGTTACTCATAATGAAACTAACATCTGTCCATTCTTATTATTACCATTAATTTCTCTAAATAAAATACAAACCCTTTAATGGCAAAGTCTCATTACATTAATATTCTTATTATATCAATGTATTTTAGATTTATATTTTGCTTCCTATAACATAGTTCTAGTAAACTTCTATTAAATTCATTCCCATCATTTTAACCAACTAGCTATCTCAACTTAATTATAATTCTTTACATATTGCTTATAGACTGAATTGAATTACATTAGCTCATAAATTAACTTACTGCTTTTTCTTATAAGTTTATCTCAATTTAAATAAACATGTAAATTACTAGTCATTAAAACTTAACTGAAGATTATTGCTGGAGAATCTTTTAAGTGTAGTGTAAATATTCATTATTTAAATATATATCTCACTATTGAATTGATTAAGGCTGATTGAGTAGAAAAGGAGGCCTTATGGCCTTAACTCTGCCAGCGAAAATAAAACATTCTATTCTACTGAATTTCTGCAGTATCTTATTACAAGTTCATAAAAGTGAATTTGTTTGGCAAGTGTTTCAGTTTATCCAGTTATGTTAATGTTTGTGTTTTCCCTTTATCGTTGAGTTAAAATAGGTAACTATTAGATTGTACTTAATAATATCACTTACTTTAATAATATTGCGGTTAAATATGCTGTCACTATGTAATCGTTAAAATATGTTGTTCTAAATTAGCACGCCAAAAAGGATGCACCCAGAATCATCTTCTACGTTTTCTGTCATTGTAATAATTGATATTAGCTAAATTAACTAGATCGAGAACATCCTCATCCTCCGACGACATGTTGTATGTGTGTATCAGTCCAGTGAGTGTCAGGTAAATTTGCTATCATGTTGCTATCATAGTCCGTGTTTGATCAGTGTTGTTGTATCACAATCATATTAGTAGGCACTCTGCCTTACGTTTTGAATTGCGGAATTTTTTTTTTCGATACGTCCTACTGTGCAATGCACTGTGCATGGCACAGGCAGAGTTCAATGTTGCTTCATAGGAAATGCATCCCACATGCTTACTGTTACACTACTGCATATATATATATATATATATATATATATATATATATATATATATATATATATATATATCCCCCTCACTCTGTCTCCCTCACTCTGCGTTCTGTAGGGGCGCACGATACTCACTTTTGTAGGTATATTTTGCGTATGGTACATTCTGAATAGCAACACTGTGCAAGGAAGAATCTTTTTTTTATTTCTTCATGTTTTTCTAGTCTTGAAATAATGCCAGTAATATCAAGGATAATTGTTCGACTGATAGAGAGCCTTAAGATATATTTCAGGTTTGCGTCCGTCAAAACCGATCGTAGTCTTGGTTTCGTATTTTTAAACATGGAGAAAAGTCCTTCACTATATAGGTCTATCGTAAGCGGACTCGAAAATGGAAAACACTTCGGCTGTTTCTTAATGTAATCGAGGTAAGTCTAGTTTGGAGAAAGTACGACAATATAAGGCAAATTCCGATCTGCGTAAAATATGTCCCGCTGCCGAATATTGAACTGCAACTCCAGTTGTCATAAATTGCAAATGTTCTGAAGCATCTTTAGCGTTTAGGGAAAACGGCCTCACAAAGACATCGAACAGTTCGGCGATGTCCTGAGGGATAAGTTTTGGGATCAGAAATATAGCTCTATAAATTTAGATGTTTTTGTAAAGAATATAACTGTCAATAATAATAGTAAAACAATAACAATAATAATAATAATAATAATAATAATAACAAAAGTACTTATAATGAATTTGAAATTTACCCCAACTCTTCATGAATGGCACTTGTTGCTGCTACGTACCATTGAATCTGTGCACTGCCTCGTACAGATTATGGCCAACCAAAGCAAATTGAAGGGTACACGGGAAAAACGATCAAGGTCCATCAAAAATAGAAATTGAGTTAATAATGCTATCTTATAGTGGAAAGAAAGTACTATCATGTGGTCTAGCTAGTAATAAGAAATCATCATTTTGACATTCCACTACGTCAATTTCTATTAAATACACACATAACAAAGTATTAAGTGCTTAAACTTTAAAATTGGTTTTTCTCGAAACTTTCTAAAATGGACCTTGATCGTTATTCCCGTGTACCCTTCAATTGTCTTTAAAGCATTTTCAACAAATATTACTGCTCCTATTTATTGTTATACCAGAAATAAAGTGCACAATTTGCAAAAAAAAAAAAAAAAAAAAAAAAACATTAAGGATAAGTGATAAAATAGAATCGAGAAGAAAGCTAACAATTATTTCTTATGTGAAGCATCTATTTTCTCAGACATTGAGATGTATTTAAATGTAATTAAATTGCGTTTACTTACCTAAATGCGAGAAGTGTGCAGTATTTTATTTTAAAAAATGGCTATCCTAGAGAAGAAGCTTCTTTTCGGAGGCGTTAATTTTGTCATGTCTGTACAAACACCCGAAGTTCAGGCATTAACAAACTTTAAAATAAGCAGGCGAAAAGACATTATAAACAAATGAAATAGGCAAAAAAACGGCGCTTATTCCATCGCATTCCCGCAACTTAGTCACTCGCAATGAGTGCACCTCTGTACATAGTGTGTTGGACATTGTGCCACTGTCACATATTCTGTGACAGTACATGAGGATAGGCCACGTAAGGGAAACGGAGAAGGTAGAACTTAAAATGAGAAGGTTTCGATCCGGAATCGGAATTGGAATCTGGTGTGGCTTAGTGGATAAAGCGTCAGCACGTAGAGCTCAAAACCCGGGTTCGAGTCCCGGTGTCGGAGAGAATTTTTCTCCATTCTTCAACTTGTTTATTTTATTTTTTATCTGATTAATCAATCTTTACTTACACCTGTGGAATTTGAAGCGTAGTAAACTACTGCTGAAAACCATGTTCATCTTGTTATGGTAGGCTTGGGAGGCAGAATTGCACCTGAAGCAATGTCTTTAAATGTCTGAATTCGTGACGGGGATATCAGAAAGATTTTCTTAACACTGGAATCCAATTTTTCGGCATCTGGAAACTAGCATCGAACCTCTTGTGACACATTGTGTTATCCGTAATATGAAGCATGTTTGGAAATAATACTTCTAAAGTTGTTCCACCCTTTTTATACATGTTGCGGTGTCAGTAACAAACAGGAACACATTGTCGTCAGCACGTAGAGCTCAAAACCCGGGTTCGAGTCCCGGTGTCGGAGAGAATTTTTCTCCATTCTTCAACTTTTTTATTTTATTTTTTATCTGATTAATCAATCTTTACTTACACCTGTGGAATTTGAAGCGTAGTAAACTACTGCTGAAAAC
The DNA here is from genome assembly GCF_040183065.1 of Periplaneta americana. Classification (NCBI taxonomy): domain Eukaryota; kingdom Metazoa; phylum Arthropoda; class Insecta; order Blattodea; family Blattidae; genus Periplaneta; species Periplaneta americana. The sequence continues at coordinate 104,837,123 of NC_091124.1, forward strand.
CATGTTCATCTTGTTATGGTAGGCTTGGGAGGCAGAATTGCACCTGAAGCAATGTCTTTAAATGTCTGAATTCGTGACGGGGATATCAGAAAGATTTTCTTAACACTGGAATCCAATTTTTCGGCACCTGGAAACTAGCATCGAACCTCTTGTGACACATTGTGTTATCCGTAATATGAAGCATGTTTGGAAATAATACTTCTAAAGTTGTTCCACCCTTTTTATACATGTTGCGGTGTCAGTAACAAACAGGAACACATTGTCGTGGTTAATTTCTTCTGGCCACATTAGTTTCAATGAATTGGTAAATAACTGTGAGATAGGTGTACTGTTAACCCTATCCAGACATTCTGTTGTAAGCAGGAACAATTTCACGGCTTCTGTAGAAGGATCTGATAGTCCTATAATGACATGGGCAATGCGGCAACCTGTAGGATCAGGTGACTAATCGGTTAAGATCCAGATCTTTTATTTTTAATTTTGTCTTTAACAACTTTCATTAAGAAATCGCAATATTCATTTGAGTAAATTTTTCGCAAAGTTGACTCATTAGGCACAGATTCGTTGGTAAGTTATACTTCTCCAAAATCTGTTTTAATATAGGATTTTCGAGATTCCATAAAGGGATTCCAACATCCACAAAAGTTTTACGTAAGTCGAATGGAAATTGTGATGATTGTCGATTTGATGTTGCAATTACTGTATATAGTAGAGAAATCTTTTCATAGTAAACTTTGAAAGCGCAATTTTGCGTTTGGCTGTTGCATTGTGCTGATATATGAAATAGGCTATTTCTTTTCAGTGTTCACTGCCTGCTCACATATTTTGCATGCAAGATTTTGTTCATGATTTGAAATCACGTCGGATCCAAATGTATTAACGTAATTTTTAAATTTACTGCTTAAGGGCATACTGAATTAAACATGTTACTACAGCTACTTTATGCAACAACTGACTAATTGCAAATTGCAACTAAAAGAACAAAGTATAAATCAAGAAGCTCATTTTAACCTTTGCCGTTACATATATTTAACTTCCACACTCATTTTTGCTTTCAAAGAGAATATGAACATATCGGAAGGAAGGAAGACAAAAGCAGTACCAGTTGTTTAGAACTTTAATTTTTTATTTCTACAACACGAATCTCATTGTCACTTTTAAAGCTAATATGAACAGACTTTAAAGCTACTATATTGTCATTGTTACAGTTACAGAAATAAATTAAATGTACAGGCAGGCAGTTTTAATTTAAACAATAAATAAATATTAAATTAAGGTAATAAAAAGCATTTATTTTGCAAATAAGGTATTTGTATTAGAAAAGCAGGAAAGGTCAAATTGAAACTTCCATTATATAAGTCTCAAAGATGTAATTCGTACATATTCACTTTCAAATTTAATACAGATGTAACACATTTAAAAACACATTCAGCCATAATTTCGGTCTTTGGTTGTTTAGATTGGTTTTACACACTACTAGTAGCGTAGACTACTGAAATGACCAGTTATGTCAACCAACAAATTAAGTTCTGCAACCCAATTAGCGTCCTGAAAAATTGGTTGCGGTCGTCTTTTAATTTTCACAAATTCTGAAATAGAATCTTTCAGTTCAAAAGTTGATTGAAAACAAAGCAACATGCGCTCCACCTGCCACAGCTACAACCTTAACCCCTCGTGCTTCGATGGAGGTTCCGTGATGCACTGTGCACTGCACAGTGACATAGCGGACGACACACGTACATTGCGTACCGTTTGAGCAGTCCTGATCTAAGGGAAGAATGAAACTTTTCCTTTCTTCATCTCTGCAGAATTTCAGGGGATTTTAAATTATCATCCTTCCTTGAGTATTATAAATTATAGGAGACAGTTTCTTCTTTGGAGCGGTTTCCATATTTTGTCACAATTTCACTCTTAGCTCCATACTTCTGTGTGGCAATCCACACTCATATTGTACAGAGTGACTGACTTAAGCCGTTCACGTTTGCTTAGGCAGCCCAGACAACAGTCGAGTCATGTGGGAGGTATTTAATTATTTCGTAGGCGGAATCAGGGTGGGTATAACATTTAAGCTTACTGACATCATCAGGTGAATGTTATGCATTTTCGTCTTCGTTTAAAAATGCTATGTTTAACACGTGACTTCACACCTGTGGAGTAACAGTTAGCGTGTCTGACCACGAAACCAGGTGATCAGGGTTCGAATCCCTGTCGGGGCAAGTTACCTGGTTGAAGTTTTTCCGGGGTTTTCCCTCAACCCAATATGAGCAAATGCTGGATAACTATCTGTGCTGGACCCCGGACTCATTTCATCGGTATTATCACCTTCATTTCATTCGGATGCTAAATAACCTGAGTTGTTCATACAGCGTCGTAAAATAACCCACTAAACTAAAACTGAACACGAGCTGTCAATCTGTTATGTTAATTACTTAATTTCTATGTCTTCACCAATGCTTATTCCGGTTTAACATAACGTTTCATGGAGTTATTTGTTCTCATTATAGTCTCTCTAACATCGTTTTCTTAATACGCAAGTTATATCCAATCCTTCAAATTAATTTCTTCATTTTGTTTCATTCGGAATAAGCAACATATCTATAGAGAACAGACAGCGCAAAATTTTAACGCAAAAAATTAATTTATTTCAATTGAATATGTCAATTCTAGTGATACTACCGTGAGAACGTCAAAACCTGGGTAAACCAAGAGAAATGTTGGATCTGACTGTGACAAACCATATGGTATAAAACATTCGAAATCGATAACATGCAGTTGGACGATGTCGACGTAGTTTGCTTGCTACAACATCTTATATTTAATTTTATTCTTTTCTCGCTATCTTTCACTGTCACTGTTAGGAGCTTCAGAGATTCGAACTGTGAACCGGTAGAATTCCAGTTTTTATAGCTACTACTGCGGAACAATCTGGTTAATATGATATTCCGATGGAGTGCGTATTTCCATTTTAAAGTAGTATTAATTAGAATATTCTAGGATCACCTGGAATAGAAGTTCGAAATTAAAAAGTACAAAAGGAAGGGCCGAGTATCAAACACTCCTAGGCAAGTTGAAATAGTCATTTGAACACATCACTCTAGCTAAGGGTCATGAACAATCCTCGAGATATCCGCGTATTTTAAATGTTTGCTTCTCCTCTCAGACGCATCCTAGGAATAATTATTGTATCAATTAGTCCACCGAACCTACGTCTATTTATTATTTAGTTGCTTTCAATCAAACTAAAATACAAGCGCTGCCAGTTCGACAAATTCAACGACAAAAAGTATTGTGTGTCCAACCCTAGTCGGGTTGTGCGTGATGCCTAAAATAATTTATAAACCGCTTGAGTCAGACGCTCTTGTATTATTATATTACCAATTTGTATTGTATAACATCAAAGCAAATTAATTCAATGCACAGCACATTTCCTATTATAACCAAATGAATCAGTTATTCAATATTATAAGATGTCTGTATAATAAATTGTATACGCGAAACACAATTGAAGTCAAGGCTCACTGATACACCCAAAGGTAAATCATACTTAGACTGGTAGACTACTATTCTACGTCGACTATACAGCGTACGACGTAACGCATAGTTCATGAAGACGCCACTGGTATAGTGAGCTGAAACGTGTAGTAGGCTACAGTATATCTCAACAGTAGAAAACAATAAGGCCATCCGCACACGGAGCTACTTAGGAAGAAACGAACGTGATGTGATTCAAGTCACTAATGGTAAAAGGTCTGCTCACACCAACGCGGAACGCAGGAGCGGCAGCGAATGCGAAACGAATGCGAATTATTGTGAGTACAGAGGGATATGAATCCACTCACACCGCAGCGACACAATTCCGCCAGCGTTTTCCCGCGTCCCGCATTTATTTTGGCATTGGCGACTGAACAGTTAATAGAGTGTGTTAGGAGCGTTGCTTACGAGATTATACAAGCTGGCGCATAGGAAAATAAAGAGCGGGTATCGGAGCGTTATTGCAATTTCTGCCGCTAGGTTCGCCTTGCAATGATGAATAGTTCCATTACTAAACACTGTGTATCGCGAAAATTCTTTGATTAATTTTGCATTACTCATTGAGTACGAAGATTATAAACATGCCAAGCATATTACAGTCTTATTTGGGATTTATTGATGACTTGTTAAATATCAGTATGCAGATTTTCAGTGCGATTTAATGAAATTTGCAATTTTGTTTCTTGTAAGTCTGGATATGATAAATTAAAAATTTTGCTTTCAAACTACAGTCTTCATTGGTTCATTTACTTTGGCAAATTGATAGTTTTCTGTTCCGTGTTTTTCCTTCAGATTTCGTTCCCTCTAATTCGTTTTAATTGTGAAAGTGAACTACCGGTGTCTTCTACTTTCAGACATTATTATTATTATTATTATTATTATTATTATTATTATTATTATTATTATTATTATTATTATTATTGTTATTTATTATTATTATTATTATTATTATACAGTTAGTTACTGATGCAATAATAATGCTAATGATTTACGTGAAATGTTATTCAAGCAAGGAAAAACAAGAATTGATATTGCAAAAGAAACTATAATATAATGCAATAATTATCAACAAGTATAATAAAATAAGTATGTTAGCATTTTAACATATGTAATCAAGACAACTATGGTTTGAATACCATTGTATTAGAGGATGCGTGTTAAAGAAAAAACTACAAATTTTTCACGATCAGTGAAAGCAAAGATTTTATACTAACAAGACGGACATCTTTGCCAAATATTGAGCGACATGAACAATAGTGTCTCTAGCGGCTTGACCTTGTGGAGAGTAAACTGTGTGCTCTGCATGTGCCATTAAGATTCAGCTACTCTGTACCGTAATTAATTTCAATTTATTCATATTGTTTATGTTATTGTAGTAATGTAGTGTGTACAAAGAAGATCCAAAGTATGCCTGGAAAGTATTATGCAGTATACAGTTGCAATAATTAGAAAATGCAAATGGATTCCCGATCTTTCTTTCGATTTCTGAAGAACAAGTCACAGTAAGTATCTTGCCGCTTTTGTAATGATTTTAATTAATGATTATTACAATAAAATATAACATTTATATTTAGCCCTATAGTTCCATGTAACTCTGTAATTTCGCCATTCAGTTAACTTTTTTCTGCTAATTTAGATCTTCCTTGCAGTAAAAAAAAATAAAACAAACAAAAAGTTAATATTTTGTTATTTTCCCGCTTATGCCGTAATGCATTGGCAAATAGAGTGAAATGCAGCAAGCTCACAACACTCATATTTTCTATACTGGAAATATGTGCTTCCCAAACACCTATGCTGTTGCACTGTACGTACATTGTAATTTTAGGAGTGTATAATTCACAGTTTCTTGAGTTTTTAGAGAGCAACAGAAACAAAGTAAAAGCCAAGTTGAAACAATGCATTCAAATTCCTACATGTGTAAATGTTACTTATTGTGATTGTTTGAATGTACGAATGTGTCAGTGCCCTAAATCAAAAGTCGGTGAAAAAGAAAAAGGAAGAAAGAACACAAAAAGTGCATGAAAGAATATGAAAGCTAAAAAAGTAATGCGTGATTAATGTTGTGCATTAGAATTAATAAAGTAAAGAAGAATTGTGTAACTTATGTTTTTTAATCATTTTTTTCCTTCAAAATAATTCTCCTCTTATATTTAAGCTAAATGCTGAACAAAATATGCATCTTACGAACTCTAATTTCCTCATCCAGTCCCGTAAAGTAAATGAAGATTTTGAGAGTTTGAGCCGCTAGGAGCGCCACATGCAAGATGTAGCCTATATTATATCGTGCGAAATACTGTAAGATGTCCGTCTTGTCATTATAAAGTCTTTTGTGAAAGCAACAATGGGCACAGTAAAGAATGATAACATATTGTATGAAAAAAAGAATTTCTGTTCTCTTAACCGGAGTTTCGGTTAACCAAGGTTCTACTGTGACAGCAAGAGTGTAGTAGTATGAACTAATCTATGATCATCTTCGGCAACTGCAAGAAGCAGAAGTACTTCTTCATTAGAAGAATCCTATTCGCGACTGCATCCCGCTTTGGTGTGAAGACAACGACGAATTTCGCAGTGACCGCGGGATTGCAAGTTTCGCTGTCGCTCCCGCGTCCCGCGTTGGTATGAGCAGATCTACTTAACTCGCTAGTAACGCAGTTCCGTATACGGAGGTATTCTGAAGTGACATTAATTACATTTTCGTCTATTTGATCGTAAAGGCCGAGTACAAAATATACGCCTAACAATTGGTGCCAATTCTCCGCCACATATTTTCAGAAATTATGTAAAAGATTGTTTGTTTACTCCACGGACATTTTTGCCCTAACAATGGAATAAATCACTGTGTATCTTCTTTTGACTTTTGGCTGTTGATTGGGGCTGGTCGCTTTGGCTCCTGCAGTAACATCGAAGGCCGGTTGTTTCGGCTCCCGTTTCAACAATGGAGGCTGGTCGTATCGGCTCCTGCTTCGTATTTAACATGCTTAGGACTAAAATATTGGCATAGTTAAAAATTTTGTTAACATAGGAATGTTTCGTCTAAGTTATAAACATAATGTTAACACAAAGTAGGCTACATTTCCTCCATGTTATAAACATTGACTTGAAAATATGTAGCTCACTTTTCCATTTACTGCAGTCTAGTGATCTTCCCTTGTTTCAAATCATTTGTGGTTGCCTTAATAATTGTATCAACTATGTTCCGTTTCTTTGATTTTTTTCTGTCGTTATTGCTTCGAAGCTCTATGTATGTATCTTCTTGAATTTCCTTCAATACTTCCATGAAATGACATATATTAGCATGGGCAGCATTAAATTCCTGGTTGAATTTCGCATGAAACGATTTGTAATATTCCAATTTAATTGGAAACATAATAGATTCTCTGCTAGGTTCCGAAAATGTAATACCTATTATTAAATTCAATGAAACCTACACATTCTAGTACTGCTCACGGAACTTTCAGCAGTATAGACATCTCTTTTTGTACTTCAGATATTGCTCCTCTATTTTTGTGGTCTGCTCATGATACACTTTTTGGAAGTGATCATTTTCCAATTTTTCTCGAAATTGCAACACACACAAGCTGTAATCACCTTATAATTAAAAGAAAACTCAAGGACGCTAATTGGTGTGATATCAGAACTACAATTAATGAAAAAATAAGTACTCTTCTTCCTCCATGTGACTTCCACACTTCATCTATTAACAAAATAGTAGATGATTTTAGCACATTAATACTCATATCTGCATAATAAAGTTACTAAAGCGTTAATATCATCCGTTTATAAGTTCATTTTGGAAGATGAGATAAGTCAATTCAATATTATTACTACAAAATGTCGTGATTCAGTCATGTGGCTTATCAATTTTAATGTAATCTACAAGATAGTTTACATTGCATACATTTGTTGTCAATGTTCTCGCCTTAAGTGGGGCATCTTCAGACGAATGAAAAGAATTTAGATATCAGATGAAAAAAATTGCACAAGTTCTCTAGGTGATGTATGTATATATAATGCGTACAAGAAATTAACTGAGCAAATATAAATACTAATATTCATAGTTACAAAGTGTCAAAGTTAAAATTACATGAATTAAAATGCATATAAAACAAGTTAAAAATATGGCGCACTCAGGTTAAAACAATGATATTTATATAATTAATGTAAATAATGTTACGTCTTGCGTTTCATGGATGTGAGTGGTTTCATTGAATTTTTTGTAGGCCTATATTAAGTTTATATGTCTTTAGTCTTTTGACATTGATTATAGTAACTTTAATTTATAAAATTACAAATTGGGACATGATATTTATTGACAATCGTAATGAATGTACATAAATATAGTCGTTACGAGATGCATGCCTTTGACTATCTACTTCACATGTATGCAGATTTTACGATGTATGTGAGTCACTTATTCTACATCTATCGTCGATCTGCAAAAGGGGACACGTCCAAAATCACAAAGTGTTGGGAAATCGCAGAAAAAACCATAATAGACTTAAAAAATTAAAATGTTCATTGATCCTGAGTGTATGTACCCATAATGATCTAATTAGAAAAAAATATATAAGCATTTTAATTTGTTAACCTAGTTATAGTTTGTGCGATTTTCCAACACTTTGTTATTTTGGACATGTCCTCTTTTGCAAATCGACGACAGAAATATGTATGTGTGTGTGTGTGTTTTAACAGTATATATTTCAACATGCCCCATTACATAGGTAATATTACATGTTTTGACATTTCTAGATAATTACATTTTTAAGATTGCAAATTTGCCAGTTGCGTAATCAATAAATATATGTGTGATAAGATATACGATGAGAATAAATTATAGTTAAGTACCATTCCAAATTCTGAATTCTTGCACCTTCCTACTTACAAACTTTCAAATTACATTAGCATTATTAATTCAAAATTATAAGACCCTGTGTTTCCCTAGTTACAATTTTAAATTACATCAGCAGCAATAATTTAAGTATATATCACTCCTACATTTTCCTAGTTACAGATTTCAATTCAATAAACAATAAACACACAAAAGAATAAAGATAATATACCAGTAAGTTACATAGATAGATCAAAAGACATTAAGGACATGGACATAGTTCCATATTATCAGTTTTACAAGTTACACATACAATTAGAATATAATCATCTTAAAATATATTTACAATTTACCAAACCCCACATAAGAATAGAAACACACTAAATTATATTTAAAAATTATCAAGACTTCACTTTCACTATCCTAGATTTCAATTCAATAAGCAATAAACACACAAAAGGATAAAGATAATATACCAGTAAGTTACACAGATAGATCAAAAGACTTTAAGGACATGGACATAGTTCCACGGTATCAGTTTTACAAATTGCACATACAATTAGAATATACTCATCTTAAAATATATTTACAAATTACCAAACCCCACATAAGAATAGAAACACACTAAATTATAATTAAATATTATCAAGACTTCACTTTCGTTATCCTATTTACAAGTTTTTCAGTTTCACTGTCAAGTTTGATGTTTCACAGAATTGTGAAGTCTATACCGCGGACGAAGGTCGAAAATATTTGGAGGTAGTTGGAGGCCAGTGCTTCGCACGTTGTTGGCCACTTGCCTCCTGCTTCTTGTATTTTTCTTATCATATCGTTCCTTTGTCTGGTCACTATGCTACAATCAAATATTACGTGATTGACTGTTTGTTCCTGCTGTCCGCATGGGCATATGGGAGACTCTATTATTCTAAATCTGTGGAGATATGCCCTCAGCTTTCCGTGTCCTGTTGTCATTGCTGTGAATTCCGGGGAAATGGGTACCTTTCGGCTCAACCTCCTCTTGACTGAGGGAAAAAAGGCTTTGCTTATCCTTCCTTTCGTCGAATTGGACCATTGTTGCTGCCACATGTCGAGCCCTCTCTCCTCTCGTGTCAGAATAACTTCTCTTGGTGTTTTGTTGTAGACGACTTCACTATCCTCTAACGCCGCTGCTTTCGCCAATCTGTCTGCTAGTTCGTTGCCCATTATACCGGAATGTTCTTTGACCCAACCGAAGTGTATTATCCACTTGGATTGTGTTAATTCTATAATTTTTGTTTTTATTCTCTCAATTATTCTACTCCGTTTGGATTTGTTACTCAGTAGGTATAGTGTGTGTGTGTTTTTGTGTGTGTGTGTGTTTTTGTGTGTGTGTGTTTTTGTGATGTGTGTGTTTTTTGTGTGTGTGTTTTTTTGTGTGTGTTTTTTTTTTTCTGAGAGAGGGAGTCAGATGTTTTCCAGCGGATCGTCCGAGTCACGGTGCAGCGGGGCTTCTGGATTGCCAAGCCGACCGGATGAGACAAGCAGTTTGGTTAAAGAGAGAGAGATTATGATTTGGTTACACGTATGTTTTCTAAATTCTTATTCAGATTTGCGGTGGATTATACAGGTTTCATTTACCCATTTTGTTGTCACTGTCATTTGCTATCTTTCTTGTACATTCTAGTTTGGTTAGTCTTATGATCTCATATTTTCGATCGATTGTACGTCTGATCACTCATAACGTGGGACATTGAACTCATGTATGCGTATACTGAGCCATCGTAGATAGTGTTTATGATAGAAAGTTGCATACGCAGTGGATATGATGGGAGTTGGTAGACATTTCCTTACCGTCATGTGGTAATCAGACAAACTTGCATTTGAATTAATGTATTTATTATTGCAACTATTACAGGTCTTGGTTACTTATAGGGCAGAGGTCTCCAAAAAGCGTATCGTCATTCGTGCTCTCGAAGCTGCCCGCCGAACATAGTGTGCTGTAAGGCTAGAGAAGGGGAAGAGACTCGTACCTCAACAGATGGGAGCGATCAGTGGAGGATCACGGCAACGGTGTGCTTATGTTTACAAATAATAACATCAAAATAATAAGAAATATCATACGTCTGTATATTATTTTGACATTCTATGAAGCTGGAGCCCCGTCTGTTGCTATTGACACAGGCCATTGCAAATTCAACCTCTTCTGTTCTATGGTGCCTTTCAGGGCCTGGGAAAGATCTTCCCCAGTTGTATTTTGTAATTACACCTAGAAGACATTCAGACGCAGTAAAATGTTCATTAACTCCTCGGATGAAAATGGCTAGGTGAGCTTTGTCATTTCTATCTGTGCCTTCGTCCAATGCAAGTGAGTAAGCTACAAACTGGTTAATTGTGTTTTCGCCTTCAGAGTCAATTGCATTTACAGTCTTGAAATTCCTTCTCTGAACTGTAATTGGAAACAATTTAATTTTCTTAAACTTTGACTTTGTTCTGGACACAGTATTTTAGTAACGTCCTGTATGCACTATTTTACAAATGATGCTTCTGTAAAGGGCTTCATTGACTTTCCAATATTCCAGGCTAGAACATAGCTAGCAAGAAGCTTTTTTTGTTTAAGACTGAGGATACGTGTGTGATTTGTGTTTGTATTTTCTTGTTTTATATTTATAAAAATATTTGTAAGCCTACGTATTTCACCTAAAATTAAACGAGAAACTATATGTTTGTCATGCGGAACTGAGTGCAAACGTAGACGCAGACGCTGATTATTATGTATAGCTAACCAACAGTTATACAGATAGCCACAAAATAAATTATTTTCACTAGTCCAACATGCGTGTAATTGTATGATATTCTTTGTGAAGAGATGAGTATTGTCGTCGCATGTCACTTGTCCAACATGCGTGTAATTGTATGATATTCTTTGTGAAGAGTTGAGTATTGTCGTCGCATGTTGAATTTTAACACACCCTTAAGAATTTTCGAACAAATTAAGAATTTTACATTCTTACCAATAACACAAAAAAATTTTATCTTCCTATTCAACTGAAAGTTGTAACTTTATTGTTAACCCAATTTCCAACAAGATTTTCATCATTACCAATTATTTACGAGTTTATCAAGGGCAGGAGTAGACCCAAGATGGTTCAATATATAACTTAGGTACAGTAGCATGGAGTTCAGCTGATATTATTATTATGTATGTGTCTAATACCCTAGATCATATATAGATAGATAGGTCGGTCTTATAGGTTTTGAAGTTAACTTTTGTCAGATTTACTACGCAGCCATCTAGTGGTTACATAAGGAGTCACGTCATAATTCCCATTTGAATTTCATTAGCGACTGTACTGCCATCTCGTGTTCTCGTGGCGATCCTGGCGGTTGTTCTCTTCAAAGTGCAAACAATTTTAACATAGCGATGAGTTATCTGTTACATATATGATCTAGGCTAATACCAACCCACTTTACTTGCGTGATTCGGGTTCCGCATAGTGCGGATAGGTGGCAGGACTGTGACCCATTTTTCAAGTTGCACACCACTTAGATGGGCACGTTATGCATAATGTGTATCTGTGAAGAGTTATGTCATGTACTAGGGTGAGTGTATGTGTAAGTGTAGTATAGGAAATTACTATGAAGGCGAGGAAGGGAGAAGGAGAAACCCGTTGCCGGCACGTAGCTTACTCCTGACGAATAGTACCAAGGGGGCCGCCAGGCTTAACGTCCCCATCCGATGGACGAATCACTATCAACTATACCTTCTCTTTATATGCACTGCGGAGAGATTTGGAATTTAACCCAGGCATATTGGTGCACAATTTAGTGATTACAAGTTGTGCATCGCCATCTCTCCTAGTCTCGAAGTAGAAATTTTACATTAAAATCTCTGACCCCGCTGGGAATCCAACCTGGGCTGGCTAGTCTGCAAACAGACACGCTACCACAGAGCTAACTCGGCGGAGGTGAAATATTATGTTAATAATTAGAAATACATTTTCAAAAGTCTAAAATGCCGAGTGAAAATTCTTTAATAGGTATACTTAGGTGTCAAGTGGTGTGTATGGTGTATGTATCTCGTGTGCTGGCTGTAATTAAACTGTAGTAGGAGGCGGATCGTTGCATGTGTGCTAGTGGCGCGTAATGATATGCATGGAACTATTATGTGTCTATTTGAATCTGGTTTAATGAATTGTTTGTATGAATTAAGTTTACATTGAATATCTGTTTTTCTTGTTCGTAGAATTTATTTATGTTTGACGAACTTTACAGAATCAGCTAAAGAAATTTCAAAATAGGCTATAAGCATTATTGGTTACACAATATCGCCAAATACAGTTTACAAAAATCGCTGAAAAGCAGAACTAAAATCGCTGTATTTTTATCAGTATCGATAGACATGTTTACATTTTATACTAAAATAGTTACTCTGAGATTGCTGATTCATATTTCACCAACAGAAAATATTAAGTATTGTTAAGAAAAATTTAAAAGTATCCAGATTTTTTATATGTTGGCGACAATGGAGTCTCATGTGATGTGATTTCTCGAGTATACCAATGCGTTGATTCGTCTATGACTTAAATGACCAAAATTAGCGCCAAATTCAGTCAATTAAGTAAATAATAGATTTGGTCCAAGTACAAATATGCTATTCATAAAATAATTACAAAGTCTAACCACGAAATCAGCTTCATTTTTGCGTTGATCCATCAGTATTTATTAATGTGTATCCATAACCTCACAAATATTAGTGAACCCAGCAGCAGCAAAAAAATCCTGTGCTACAGTCACTCAAATTCAACTCTTAACAACATCAACTACTCTGTATGCATTTCTCTCTTTTGTACATAGAAGCCAAATACCGTGCTTTTATGCTAACGCACGGTACTGACAGCTAGTATGCAACCAGTGCAAAGCAATAGCTACAGTTCCCGCTTCTAAGTTAGGGTGAGACTCATTCGAAACCTTTCATTAAATTCATATAATGATACGAAGGTGTTATTCAGTCTTAGCCTGAAATTTTTACGCATTCATCCTCTTTGATTAGGCCTAAATTCAATACATTTATCTGAGTTATAGAATTGCTAAATTTCATCACAACTGCTTTAGTTTAATTCTTAATGTTATCCAGTTACTCACAAATTAATTAAATAAAATGATATATATTTATTTTGCTTTGGCTTATTAACAATTTGATGCAATGTTAAACTTTACACATCTCAGAGGTATTGTAGAATATTTGCTAATTTTACAAGTTTAACATTTCTAAAATTTCTCCTTGATTGTGAAAAAAACACTTGTAGAGTGCACAAAATTTCATTTGTAAAGATTTGATTTCCTTTGTAAAGTTCAACATTACAAACAAATATATTATTGTAATGTACCGAAGTACATATGATATTTCCATGCAGATATTCTGCGTCCTCATACGATGAAAGAGTAATGGAACGGAGAAAAATTCTCTCCGGCGCCGGGATTTGAACCCGGGTTTTCAGCTCTACGTGCTGACGCTTTATCCACTAAGCCACACCGGATTCCACCCCGGCGTCGGAAGAATCGTCTCAGTTTTAAGTTCCAACTCTTGGGTTCCCTCTAGTGGCCGCCCTCTGCACTACGTCATAGATATCTATGAACCAACGAGTTAGATACTATAGAGAGGACAAAGATCTCAGAAAGTTGAAGACAATTGAACATTGGTCCGCCATGTTTCGGTTAGTCAAAACAAAGGGGCGTGGTTCGGATGTTGTAGGAAATGACTATGATGAAGTTAGTATTATTGTGAATTAAGCTACATATTAAGACTATGTTAATAAGTAAAAAGTAAAATACACACAAAACTTTACGTTTTATAACAGCTTAGGCCTATGTTTTATTAGTTTCACTAAATATAGCCCAGATATTAAATGACAAGCTATACTCGATGCAACCAAAGCAAAGCACCTAAAGACGGATGAATTTAATCGGCAGAAGAAAAATAAATAATTTTTTGACTTCGTCACAAATTTAATTACCTTACAGCTAATCTAACCTAATATGAAATTATGTAATTCAGTGCTCACCAGGTGATTTCAAGAGAGACGACGTATGTAACTAATAGGAGTAAAATATAGGAAAGGTTAGTGGAGAAAATTAAAAAAAATATATCCAGTACGGTAATTAAGTTATTGAGAAAAATTCATTTGAAATTGGAATTAACACAGAGAACTTTTTGAAAACTGCAATTATTAAAACTACAAATAACCTCTTAGCATGCAACATAATAATTAAAGAATGACAATAATAGAAAGTTACTCGTGATCATAACTCACCACATTTATTGAAGCGATAAGATACTTACGATTAACATTGTTATCAGAAACAACAGGAGCCACAGCTAGGTACACTTCTTTTCGCGTGATGGAGACATCATGTAGTCTAATATAATTTGAAACAAATATTGTCGCGTGATGGAGACATCGTGTAGTCTAATATAATTTGAAACAAACATTGATCTCACACGTGTCTCGCAACTAGGCAGAGGCTTTTGCAGAATAAAACTGTTCTTACTTTATTTTGAACAATAATGACAAATTGTGTGTGATGCAAGTGCAAACTTTCCTCTTTGTTAACAAAAAGAGCCCTACGCATTAATAAAAGAAAATTGGAGTAGGCCCTATAAACACAATAAATACTAAACTCTTGATGGTACAAACTTATTAATACAGATATTTCGCTTATGCTCAGTCCGTCTTATCTTATAATTCTCTGCGGCAATGGTACCTCTATTGAGAGGGTTTAATTATCCAGCAACGAATATTATCATTTACGGTACATTTCATTTAAATCCGAAGGAATGGGACATTTTTGGAAATTTCAAAGTCTTAATTATTACTTTTTCATTTATAAATCAGCTTTTTACAAAACCTAGAGAAATGTTAAAATTAAATATTGATGTATTTGAAAAATATAATACATGTACCAACTCGTTGTAGTGTACCTTTGATAAGCACTCCTTGCGGAGGCCGGCGGTACTATAGACCGCCATGTTTTTTAGGGAACGATCCATAGTACTGTTGGCCTCCGCAGGGAGCGCTTATCAGAGATCTTTAGCCTCTCTATAGTATCTAACTCGTTGCTATGAACCTTTGACCGAAGTCCACACATGTGCTGAGGTGCACTCGTAATGAGTGACTAGTTGGCCGGGATCCGACGGAATAAGCGCCGTCTTAAATCACGAAGTGATTTACGCATATCATATATATTATTATAATGTACGGAAGTACATATGATATTTCCATGCAGATATTCTGCGTCGGATCCCGGCCAACTAGTCACTCATTACGAATGCACCTCAGCACATGCGTGGACTTCGGTCCTAGGTTCATAGATATCTATGACGTAGTGCGGAGGGCGGCCACTAGAGGGAACCCAAGAGTTGGAACTTAAAACTGAGACGATTCTTCCGACGCCGGGGTGGAATCCGGTGTGGCTTAGTGGATAAAGCGTCAGCACGTAGAGCTGAAAACCCGAGTTCGAATCCCGGCGCCGGAGAGAATTTTTCTCCGTTCCATTACTCTTTCATCGTATTACAAACAAAGATTGTCAAACAAAATTTACAATTTACAAACCAAGTTTACAATTTACAAAGATTGTAATCATTGTGAAACAGGCCCCAGTTTTCAATATAATTTACTGACTAATCTCCCTCACAAAAGGTGTATTATCATTTTAGATAATGCGAATTAGCATTACAGATTAAAACATTTGGTGCACCGGAAAAAACTAAATATTTACAGTTATGACACAACATTATTTGGATCTCCCGAATTAGGTTGCCATAAAATCAGAGCTATTAACAAATTATGAAAGATGTTAACATTGAAACAGACTATGTTATTGACGACATGACTTCATGGCCATAAAGCAATGAAGTAGCAAGGCATAACAAGCACAAAAATGGAGTACCTAAATGTTGGATATATGTAGTTCCAGGATATGTTTGAATACTCAAACTTGGTTTGAATATTTTAATCAGTTATTAATTAATTATAAAAGCGTAAATTATTGCTTATTATAAGTAAATTTTGAGAAAAAAAAGTACATGTAGGAACTACATTCAGCGTGAAACCTGCGTGAAACAATCAGCCGGCAATGCTACATTATCAAAGACCGTAGCAAGTTAACTGTGAGTGCGCTCTTGTTTATAACAGTACACTGACGTTCAAAGCTATCTGACCCGGCAAATCTATAGTGAACGATAGTTTGTTGTTATAAGTGTGAATTTTTTAGTTATTACTTCTATGAATAGGTGGCATAGATAATAGTCAGTGTAGCCAATCATACATAAATATACCCTCAATATAGAATTCAATTTTTATCCTACCACTCTACTGATTATAAATCAACACTGGGTTTAGCTGGAAACCTAAGATATTGTTAATTATGAAAATAATTGATGCTTAATCTACATTATCATTTTTCCCGGCACTTCTTTAAATCATCCGAATAATAGTGTCACCTATTCAGAACTAGCGAAACTATTTCAAAGTTTGTCAATTGTTTATATCTTTGGTTCTGATTTATCTCGTGGTTATAATGTTCCCTTAAACGTATAAGCGAACTTTCCAACCACGGGATAAGTCAGAACCAAAGGTATGAAACATTTACAAACTTTGAAAGAATTCCGCTAGTTCTCAATAGGTGGCACCAATTTTGGTAGCCGTTAAAGAGTGTCAGGGAGAATGATTATGTAGATTAAGCATAAATTATTCTTCTAATAGACAATATCAGCGCTTTCCAGCCAAACTCAGTGTTGTTTTACAAAGGTAGAGTGGGATGAAAAATTGAATTCTATAATACGGGTATATTTATCTACGATTGACAACAGTGACTATTATCTTCGCCATATATTCATAGAAGTAATAACTAAAGAATCCACACTTACACCAACAAATTATCGTTAACTATCGATTAGTAGGGTAAGATATCTTTGAACGTCAGTGTACCTTACTACGCTCCCAAGTTAAATCTGCGTCCGGAAAGAATGTGAATCATCGTTCCCTCTCCGTCTGGCCTTTGTGACCTATGAGTAAACAAATGAGCTGATAAAGAGGTGTTTACTATTCAGTGCCAGCGAGTTGTATGAGATAGTGGTGAATACACGTGTATACGAGTAGAAGGTTCTGAAAGTGTTATATTCGTATAAATACTCCGAAAGTCTTAATATTATGCGCACCGTATTTCTTACACACATATATTACCTCACTCATTGCATTATCTCTTCTTACATGACCTCACTCACAGACGAAATAGTAGGTTGTATACTAACAACTAAAGCAATTAGAGCTACTAGCGCTCGTCTCTTGCATTCACGTGACGCAAATTTAACTTGGGGGCGTAATATGTTAACCTAATAAAAACACTAAGGGTAGGATACTGATGAAATTGCATTTTTTTTCTGGTAAGCCTACATAACGGATTGAGTATTTACATGATACATTGAGAGTTTTAAGATATTTATTAGAAATTAGAGCATTATTTTTCAAGTTTCCCTCTTAAGAGGGTTTTTCTTATATTCGATCATTTTTGTGGATATTTTCTTTTAATTTTGCTCACAAATCCCTTTAAGATAATTGAAGCGCGCTTTTCCAGAACGTTGTAAGTGCCAATTTGTAAAGTTTACAGTAGGAACAAAAGTAGTTTTATACAGTACATACAACGTTGTGACTTGCACAACCTGAAAGTGCACTACTTTATTACTTGGAGCGATACTTTCTTCATAACCTTTCGTAATATTGTCAAACAAGACACCTACAACTGATATATATGAAAAAATAGATTCTCCCGGTTTCGGCACTTACAACGTTATGGAAATGCACGCTTCAATTATTCAGCTTTTTATTTATTTGA
The DNA here is from genome assembly GCF_040183065.1 of Periplaneta americana. NCBI lineage: Eukaryota > Metazoa > Arthropoda > Insecta > Blattodea > Blattidae > Periplaneta > Periplaneta americana. The sequence goes on from NC_091124.1 coordinate 104,855,352, forward strand.
TTTTCTCTCTACACATATTGGTCAATAGAACCTAGGCTATAATTTTTTCATATTATATTTTAACAGTTTTCTAACATTCAATAATGTCATTTTAACGTCCATTCCTACGCAATGGACCAGTCCAATCACTCCTTCAATATATTATATTCGACCGGCTATATCTGTCAGTTTGGAACAAGTGATTTCAGGACCACTTGCATGTCAATCCAGAAGAGTAAACGTTAGAGTTCACACTCCCTTGTTTAAAACTGAATATCTCCAGAATGATAAATCTGAGAACCCTAATATTTGGTCGTTTTTCCAATCTCATACTGATCTACTATTGGACAAATAATTATCAGATTAAAAACAATTATCCTGCTACAGTCTATATGATAATTTCATACGGAATAACTCTATCAAAATTATTTGGATTAATTTTGAAAACAGTGAAAGATTAAATTCAGAAAATCTTTCTAGTGCCTTTTAATAAACCAACTGTTGGACCTACACAAAACCAATGAGGTAGTCCTCGAATGCGTCCCTGATTACTTTGTAGCTGAAGTGAAAATGTGGCGTAGAAGAATCTGGGATTGTAGTGGGAAAAAAAAAACTCATCTTCTGTACACTGAAAGTTCCTGAAGCTTTACTCAGTGTTAGTGGCGAAGCTAATGTGTAGATATTGAGTAGGCTGAAAAAATCTGCAACCTTGTACCTTTTATACATCAGATATTTATCAGCTCTTTTATCAAAGTTTTTTTGTGACACAGAACCTACAAAAGATGACGACCACTCCTTTTCACGCCCAGCAGAATACAGGTAAAGCAATATAACTTATTTTTCTCAGAGCAACCAGTTAGCCAAGGATATTTCTTATAGCTACCATAAAATTTAAAATTTCTATTTTGTCTTTCTCCATTCATTATTTTAGTATGTCAATGTGGTGTCGATCTCCGATCTTTGTAAGCACATTTTATTTCATACGTCCAACTTCAAAACGGTTTCTCTTTTAATTCTACAAGTAATTACCTCAATGTTCACTCAGTATGAGCCATTTTTTTTACAAAATTAATATGTGACACACACACGCATGCACTTCTGATTAAGCTAAACTCAACAACGCATCACATTAAGAGAAAATCAATATAGCTCGACGTATTATTGTGACGGAACATTAGACTCGTTTCGTACGATGTAGCGAATCGATACCCCTTCCCCGGTCTCCTTTCAAGCTTGCGCGTCAAGATCGTAGTCATGCCTTCAGAGACTTCTGCCACAAGTCTAGCACTGAACTCTCCATACTGATACGACTGCTAACAGTGAACTTAATATATGGAACGATCGGAATGCAATTTTTTTTAGTAGTTCCCTTCAAATCCTGTTAAGAGCTTCGCTACTGCTCAGTGTATGGAAACTTCTGAAAATCCTAACAGCGTTGCCTGTCACCACAGAGACAACAGAAAGATCATTCTCCTCCTCAAGCTGTTGAAAACATATGTTAGAAATTTCATGTCGGAATAACGACTGGATGTCCTTGCTTTGTTAAATATCCAGTTCGGAGGTTGTTGAGAGTTTTCCAATTGAAACAGAAAACTGTTATTATTTTAATAATAGGAAACAATGTAATGTATACAACTTATATGTATTTTGTCCCTTTTCAGTTCTTCATAAGTTTACTTTATATTTTATTGCACCATATTGTAATTAATAAACATTTTATTAAGAAGTTTATTAGAATGTCTTTTTTAGAGAATAATGTTTCTACTCTTCAATAAATTAATGTTTTTCCTTTTAAGTATCCTGAGCGCGGTCCGGTTGATCAAGTTTACAGCCTTTTCTTTCATGTGGTGTTACTTCTTTTGTGATAATAATATTATTAACTAGTTTGGATCAAAGCTTTTGATATAGCTTGGCAACATAAATTTCTAAAGTTTCCTATCGCTCAATTTGGAGTAGGGGTTAAATCATTAGCTTGAATCTATGGAGGGTTACGTACGGTATCTGCTTCTGTAAAGTGCGGTTTACTCTAGATAGCATAATATAGCATTGCGTTATTTCTACTGCGGTAGCATGTTTCAATTCATTCGTAAAGTGTATCAAGCCTCTCTTTATCAGTTAGTGTGTGTGTGTGTCTAATGCCTACCCACTTCACTTGCGTGATTCGGGTTCCGCATACTGAGGATAGATGTCAGTCAGTGGATGTAGGAAAATTACATCATGCACGACTCTAGGACGGAAGCTCTTTGTTGTCACATTACAGTAATCAACATATTTTAGTTCAGATATTAGATTAAAATGTAGATTATATTTTTGAGTAGCCACTTACTATGTTATATTATGTTGTATGCATTAAGCTGGTGTCCATGTAGGTCTAAGTCATGGTCAATTCTACTTACAAAGGTTTTCCAATTCTTCATCCTTTCACTTTTTCTTGCATCTCTTTTCACAATTGCCGCTAATCTTCAGTGTTGTATTTTATCTCTTTGAGATCGTGTTCATAAAAAAATTAAATTATAGTTTGTTTAACGACGCTCGCAACTGCAGAGGTTATATCAGCGTCGCCGGTGTGCCGGAATTTTGTCCCGCACGTGTTCTTTTATATGCCAGTAAATCTACTGACATAAGCCTGTAGCATTTAAGTACATTTAAATGCCATCTCCCTGAGCCGGGATCGAACCCGCAACCTCGAGCACAGAAGGTCAGCGCTATACCGAATACGCTACCGAGACCGACTCGTGTTCATAAATACTGTAGTTTAGTATCCCTCCCTCTTATTTTCAACCAAATTTTTTACTTCATCATTACATAATAAATTACACTGGGCAACAAAATTAGACAACAAACTTCCCTTTCTTATAAAACAAACCATGTATTATAGATTTCGAGATGCTGAACAAGAATATCGCAATATAAATGCACAATTGGCTGCAGTTCATGAGAAATCTGCAATATTTTCTGATGCAATAGAGTAATGCTTACATAACACACAAATAAATGAGTCCACTTCCACTTTTACATCCGACGTCGCTTTGTCTGACGCTTGTATAACTGCTCCTGGTTATATTTAGCATTCGTGGACCACTTTCCTGGTACCTTTTCTTCATTGTTGCTATTACGTCATGATGTAAACGTCCCAAGCTTGTTTCTCGACACCATGTAGCAAGCTGTCAAACTTTTCATCAGTGAAGAGCTTTCGAATCTGAAGACCCACAAAAACTCCCTCTTTAGTTTTAGCTTTACAGTCCAGGGAGTTCAACAAGGATGTGCTTAAAAGCTGACATACATAGTCTGGTCCATTACTTTTACAAAGTTTTACATCAAGGGCGCCCGCAGGATCTAATCTCAGTGGCAGCAAGATGGTTAGAAAATTAGAGCAAACGGATGGACGAAGAAAGAGAAAATTGAACATGAAAAATAGCCAGTTCTGAAATCTAAATTACCCTGTGCACGCATTCATAGTTTAAAGCACTCACTTTTGTTGAATTGTTTACCGACGGTTTGGGAAAACATGTATCGAATACATAGAGAAAAATAAAAAAATGCGTAAAAATTACAATCTCAGTGGCAGCAATTCCTACAACTGGCTACCCCCTGTGGGTGCCCTTGTTATACATCAGTCCGACCTTTATGTGAAGGGGCGGCAGCAGGATTTTGTACTGTTCTATAGTGGTGGCTATTTTACATTCTTTTCTCCGACATTCAAAAATTTCCTTGCAGACCAGTCTCTCTTCTTATAGTGCAACAACTATGTTCGACTATTAAACTCACAAAAAAAAAAGAAAAAAACAACAACAATACTTCGTATACTCCAGTTGCAAACCAATTACCTTCAAATCACAACAGATATGCAAGCCATATTTGCTGTATTGAAGACAGTCCAACAATGTTTTGCTTGTCATATGTTTCTTTCATGTATACAGCATGTCCGTTTGGAATAGATGGAAGCTGATTTTCACAATGTAGCAACACCGCTTTTAGACTCAATTTGGAGGAGCCTATGAATATTCGCCATTCTTGCGGGTTATGTTTCAATTGAAGGACATTCACAAGTCCATCTACATCGTTAGACAACACAAGATTGTTTCTTTTTAAAAGTATGGCGCAAACTGCATATGGTGAGTGCGAAATTAAGTCTTTCGGACATTATCTGCGGGTTACTTCCACTGTAGAAACCTTGATGCCAATAATTCTGCTTTCTCCTTTGACAGGTCCAGATCTCGAACAAGACTATTAAGTTCTTCTTGTGTTATCTTGTGTTGAGCAGATGATGTACCCTGGTCGACATACGGTTCATCATCACATTCTGGAGACATTAGTTCTTCTCCCTCATATCAGAAGAATCGATGCTAAATTTATTCTTTCTGGGGTTCGGGAATTGAAAGTTCTTCACTGTGCGGAAATGGTCTGAGGACAGACTGTATATTTGGATACACTATTGTCCATTTATTTTTCCTCGTAATGCCTTCAGAAACAGGTGGTACCATACAGAAGTAGCAGTGACTTAAAGATTACTTGGCTTTCTCCACACAATCGGAAAATAAAACGACATTGACACTTTACCGCCTTTCAACCACTTCCCATATTTCTAGCTCACGTACCGCAAGAAATGTGTGGGGCCCATGGCTTTTCTTGGTTCCCAATCTTGGATCTTGGAAATAAAGCTGATAAGTCTTATTCACAATTGGAGTTAAAGCCTTCTTCTACCTAGCAAAAGTCACTTTACCAGAAATGTAACAAGTTATTGAGATTATTAAGCCAGTAATGAGGCATCACCTCTACTAGATGGAAATGTAGTCCGGAAAATACACAAAGAACTTACTGACACTACAAGAGATCACTCAATATTAAACGCACTAAAGACTGGCTGACACTACAAGAGATTACTCAGTACTAAACTATTGCATCGCCTTTCATCAATGCTGTGATGCAATACATTACTTCAGAAAAACAAGGGAAGTCATGGAGTGATGTAATATGGCGCAATCACAAACTAATCGCCAACATGAGATTGAAATAAAAAGTTGGTAACTGATACCTAAGTATGCAATGTGGACTGAGTGTATTGAGTATTAGGTATGTATATATTGGTTAATATAGAGCCAATTACCAGATTTTATTGTTATTTTCGAGTTTAGCACCTCAAAATTAATAAATATTTCATATTTTCATTTCAAGGGCAAAGTGTGTGTTGACCAGAGTTATTATTAAAAATATTTTTGTTTCTTCTTTTTTCTTTTCCTCCAAGCTTCATTCGATGCTACTTGTAATATGTATTTCCTAATTTTCCATTATTCGTTAATATTAAGGATAATGGACAAATAGTTTATATTTTGTTTTAATCGACTTTCTTATAGTAATTACGTATGTATAGGGGCATCAGCAACAGACGTATTCAAAATGTTTCTTCAGAGTATCGGGATCACCATTTTAAGGGGACATGCCATTTATGGGATATACACATTCTGGAAATTAGTACTAAACGATCCTTAGAAACATCATTATTTCTAAAGGCTCCGGTGTCTGAAGATAAACGCCATGTTAAGTTATGGATTTCTTTGAGAATGACTTTGCATAGAAGAGAAAGAGTGTTACTTTTTGTTTTAAAGAAAGCTCAACAATTATATCAATTGAAGCTGATTTCGGATTTCATTTCATTCTTATTTAGCTGTAACTCTTTTTTTTTTACTAATGCCCGGTACTTCACTTATGTCATTCACCCATATGAAGCAAGTTATGTAGACCAACTTACGACAGAGTCATTGTCCAGGGTGTGCCATAGAAGGCTAGTCTACGCTACACCCGCTATGTGATGAGATGATTACGGAGATTTGTTGGGATGCCAAAGGGGAACCGGAGCTCCCGGAGAAACACTTGTGTTACCTGGACCATGGGCGTGCTCAATACAAGTTATAAATCGGGGGCACACCGAGGACTGAATCTGGGTCCACAGGATTATAAGTCCAGCGCTCTAGCCACTAGACCACCTTGGTGGCTTTCTATTACACTGCAGTTGGGTGAATTTGATTATCGAATTGCAGCAAGAAACACGATGTGTCACACCGAGATAATACTGTGCTGCGTTTTGTTCGCATTAATGCTATGTAGAGGCGGTGTTCTGATGAAATAAAAGAGTTCTGAAGCCTATTTATTCAATGCACAGCAACAGACATGGCAGCTCGAACCTGCTTGACCCATACAAAGTGCGAGCACCTTCCAATGAATGGGCCTCATATTAAACAATAGAGTAATTAACAACGGCTTCATTCGAAACTTGAACGGGGCGGTACTCATATGCTGGATGTCTGCCAAGGTGGCGTCACAAGAATGCACGAAATAATTATTGTGCTATGGTTAGTTTCAGCTCTCAAATTGTATAAGTGCCTAAACGTCTAGCTGTCATGCCTTCGACACGTTATCTACAGCCATTGAATAGAAAAAGAGTGCCAAGAGTAGATAATATAGATTCTATAGTTTAATGAAACGACACATTATTTATGCGCTCTAGTTAAAAATTATTGAATAATTAACTTTCATTCGTTGACTCTTCTCCAACTTTTTCCAGGTAGAATAATTTCCATCAATTTTTTCACCATGCCTATGGTTTCACTCTTTTGCAAAAGTATTTGCGTATTGCATACAAAAATCTACTTAGACACAGGAATAGACTATTACGTACCGCTAAAGACACTATAAGGACTGCATGAGTTCATAAGATTATCTATGAAAGAGGGAATACGTTGTTAGTAAAATTGTTAAATCAAATGTTCTCCTCATGTCAACAATTTTTTTATATTTTTTAATTATTGATATATTAGACCCTAACATGACACCAATTAATATGCCACACCAGTGCTGTCAGAGTTTCTACCAATTTTGATTATCCGAATTGAAATATTAATACCTGTCATTCTGCCGAAATGAAACTTCGAGTGCTTGCAATAACGCATTTTAGTTTCGACATCCGTAAACTTTTTTTTTTTTTTAATTTTGTCTCCAATAGTTCCCTTGGTGTTTTAAATACTGGGGGTAGGAGGTTCACTAATAACATATGAAATTACAGCCCAATGCTAATTCAAAATAAATTTTCACAGAAATTATAATTAATTAAATTGCGCGTATTCATACGTGAAGAAAAAAGAAAATGACTCACCTCATGCAGAATACTTGTAAAAGAAGTTCATTCTCCAATCCATAATTCCGCCGAATTTGTTAATCACTGCTTCATTGAAGTCGACAATATCTCGAAGTAATTGTTTTTCCATAGACAGCATTGCCAGAGTTGTTAACCTTTCTTATGTCATTGTACTATGTATGAAAGCTTTTATGCGCTTCAGCAATAGTCGTCAGAATTATTATTATTACTTCTAACACTTAACATACACTCACCCTAATACACGACATAACACTTCACAGATACACATCTTGCATAATGTGGTCCGCCGAAGTGGTGTGCAATTTGAAAATGTGTCACAGTCCTGCTTTCTATCCGCAAGTGAAATGGGTAGGCATTAGTCACACACACACACACTTTTAGAAGTTTAACACTTTCACCATACATTGTAAATTAAATTGTTATCAATCATGAACTGTAAAAAGTTAACTGCACCGTCTGCATTTCGAAAATTATCGAGTTGTTTTTTGCTTGTATCAATGAATGGATATGCTTCACAATTTATCTGCAGAAATGCATATTGAAATTGCTTTTCATATATTTTCTCAAAGTTCTCACAAGGGAACATTTTTTACCCGTGAACTGCGTTTTCAATCAAAATTCTCACAATTGCTAAGTTGAGTCAGTAAATAATCCGGTAATAGTCACTCACCTAGATCTTCTCCCATTAAAAATATATAACGTGTATAATTACGCGTCTGATACGGCGCTCTTACACGCAACCAGTACATTCAAAGCAGCATGCTATGAATTCGTTTGTACTGTACGTTCCGGTTTACGACCACCAGACTACAGAATTATTTGGAAAACATTACTGAAATTGTTTGTGTGTTTTCTGTCACATATCCACATTTCTACCAAGCATATACCAGCATGTCTCGGAGTTAGAACTGATGATACACAACAGAATGCATTTTTAGAATAAAGATTTTGACATGTAAATTTTCTGTCGATTCCTGAGTAATTAGTTTGGACCTGAAATAATCTTCTAATCTACGAATCACATGTTTATACTTTCTAAACAATATTTATATAATGGCTGTATAAACCGCGTTGTTTTGGGTTGGATAATTTTCATAAGTGTAGAAGTTTATCCATGCAGCATGGGATTGACTTTATTTGCAAATATATTAATATATGTTACTGCAATCCAAGAATCTAAAAGTATTAATTAAGGTATCTTTCTGTACACAAGAAATGAAAACTTTTTTCACCCAAGTTTTTACAATATGAAGTTTAGACAGTTTACCTGAGGATCTAGCACCTACTACAATATTAAAAAGGATTTCCCTCTCTATCAATTGCTTTACTCTGGGACCAAATTCGCCCTACAGTCCTTTAGAAACATATACAAAATCGCGGAGCACTAACACACCATCAAGGACATCTGAATTTGGATAGTATAAGAATGTGTTGTGGATGCTATGGACTGGACGAGAGAGAGTGTCCTGCCAGAAGTCATCTCATATTCAAAGCCTAATTGGTCTGTGTTAAACACACTGTCATATCTGTAAAACTTCAATGATTTTATTAACACCTATTTTTACGAATTCATTGGTTTTGTCAATAAGTTCGAATTCATTTTCAATTTCTTTACGATAAATAAATTTAGTTACTTTACGTGTGGTGATATGAAGGGTTTTCTCAAATTGATAAATAAACGCTTGTTACGAGCAAGAGAGTAATTGTGTGTATGCCCACTGTTTTAGATTATAATCATGTGCCGGAAGACCTCGTTGGCGCGAACTTTTAGATGCATCTATCATTTCTTTCTTTGTAGTTGACAACACACGATGGTTAGGAGGCTTTTTAAAATAATCTACTGCCTTATATATATAAAACCAGTGGTGTATCCAAATATGTTTGCAGTTTATAATATTATATCTTTGTTAGTTCCTTTTTTCCTGGTCAGCTTTTCTACGAGATCTTTAAGTATTCTACATTTATGATTACATAATCAGTTAAAGTGTTTGTTTGTGCCTTAACTGGAGATAACATTTCATACTCACTTGTTGATGGAGGTGTCTCTGTGTCTTCGGAATTCACAAGTTCATCACTGTTTTCACTGCCAGATGCACTATCTACATCTAATGAGTCACATATCACAACTGCATCTCTGTATTGATATTTATCTTCAATCAGGTCAAATAGTTCATAAGCGAAAGACTGAACAGTGATCATCAATACCGTTTTCCTGTAGTTCACTATTTTGAATCGGCTAGATTCTTTGAATGTATATGACATTAACTGAATTAATAGATCTCATTTTTAGAAACTAAAACAGTGAAAATAAAAGCGAATAATCTCAAATACTCGAATTAGGACTACGCACAAACATAATAATAATAATAATAATAATAATAATAATAATAATAATAATAATAATAATAATTCTTGTAGACGCTTCAACATTAAACTGAATGCCTATCTACTTTTCTTCCTTCAAAACATATATAAATACAACCAAAATTATTATTTTCAAAAAACCACTTCTACTCATCAGGAGACACTGACATACAACTCACAGTACCACAACTGCAACCTGCTCTCAAATACACAAGGTTACAGACATGATTTGAAAGTCAGATATTTTGGTGTCCTATACCGGTACGTAGAATACGAACGAATTTATAGCATGCTGAGTTGAGAGTTCTGGTTGCATGTAAGAGCGGCGTATAAGACGCGTAATTAAACACATTATATTTGTTTAATGAGGAAAAAGCTTTACTCCGTCCCATAATGTCAGACAAGAAAAAAGTAACTATTTCCGATAGAGAAGGAGAGAAGTATACTGCTATTTAATCAATGTCAGAGGTTTCTTTCCACGCTTGTCTTGAAGTTGGGCGGGGTAGAATGCTTCAGACCACCAAACTTCAAGTCAAGCGTGGAGTGAAATCTCTGTCATTGATTAATATCACTTATACTTTTCTCCTCCTCTGCCGGCAGTGTTTATATCTCCTGTCAGACATTATGGAACGAAGTATAGGCGATTGACTGTTACCAGATTATTTACTGACTCAAACTTAGCAATTGTGAAAATTGTTATTGAAATCGCAGTTCATAGGTAGAGAATGTTCTCTTGTCAGATGAGAAGAGATTCTCGTAAGAAAATGATTAGTAGACCGCTGATTTTTGGACAAAATCCTATTTTTCTATCGATAGGGTGTTGCTTTGAGACTCAGTATTTTCACGTATTATGAACATTTATGCGAGAGTGGAGGTGCGCTTCTGTCATTTACCATTTGAATCTAGCTAACTTTACTGACAACATTGGGCGCAACCGACACTTTGTAATTTAATTACCCTAAGGATTTCGAAATTCAGTATCCAAATGTATGTAACAGTCTTTTTTTTAGTTGAGTTGAGTTTTCATTTCAGTACAGTGTCAATGCCAGAAGTAGCGAGTTCCAAATCAAGCCGTATAAAGGAGTGACTTCAGGAATTTCCGAACTTTTCGACAAATGGGAAAATTCCTATTCTGTCAAGAATATAACAAAGAGGTTAGTTGTTATGCTTTAATTTTTCGTAGTTACTTCTTGACTATATTTTAGAGTTACGATATTATTCAATGAATTGAATACGTTAGGCCTATTATTAAAGTAAGTAAAGATCAAGCAGTTGATATTAATTCAATTTATCTGAATTAATTATCAAAATATATTTTTCCATCTGTAATCTATTTAAAAATTCTCTTTTTTTTAGGTTTGAGTCTCATTTAATTCAGCATGCGCAAGGGGGCATTACAGAAGGTGAATTTCGAACACAAATCTAAACTCAAGCAAATTATTTTCACACAATCATCTGAATAATCTGAAGAATCCAGCAAAAGGAATCAGTTTTAAGGGCTTTCAGACAAGACATCCCCGATATTCTTCTGCCACCTCAACCAGTTCTTACCCGCTGGATTATATTGTTAAAAACAGTAAAGTAATACACTGAACACTCCTTAAATCTCCAGAAAACCAAACAAATGTATATTTACCCGACGATGCTGCTTATCGCACTTCGGCAAAAGATTTACTCGATTTGGCTAACATTAAATACCACTAGGTAATAATTTCAGAACTGGAAGGCTCTGGGAAACCTTTTTATGAAAACATGGCTTCACTGGAGGAGTTCAAACAAAAAATCAAAGAAACGCCTGGAGATGTGGAAGAAAAGGCGTGTACGAAAATGAAAAAAGTTTTACTAAAGAACAAGGGCCAGAATGAACTGTGTGCAACAGCAGATATTCTTGTGTGGAAATCTGGTGTAGTTGATCGCAACATTCCAGTTGAACATGTGCCGAAATTGAAGTATGTTCCCGTCACGTCTGTTGATGTACAGCGTTCTTTTTCTGCTTATAAACTGATTTTCACCAACAAACGACAAACGTTATCTCTAGAACACTTAGAGAATGTTTTAGCAACTATGGTTTGGACAGTTGAAACAATTTTTGTGGAGTTTTAAACGTATTTAGGTGTAAACATATCATTTTAAGTGACAGTACCCGTACGTTTGAAAAGTTTAATCTTTTATATAATCACAGTTTAGACACTCAAGTACTTTTTCATTTAGTATACCACTCTGTGTATATGTCTAATGTTGGTTTCTTTACCTTTGTCAATAAATTTCCTAATTTGTTAACATTGTACTCATTTTTTTATATATTTTTACGTTTCTCTATCCCATACTTTTAGAGTCTATTTTATGTTTTATAAACCCTAAATGAGTTACTGAAATAAATTATTTAAGCACCTGAAACACGTTGTTTACGACCTAAAAATCCCCGGTCTATTGATTAGTGGACTCAAAATGCTAATTTCTTTATGTATCACTTTGTCACATACCTCTTTGGCACATATGCTTCGAGAGGCGCAAAAGTCTACGCATTACCTTTCAAAGGTTTTGGCAAATCTTCGTTTTCGCTCGCAAGAGAATGTCCGTTTCTCTAATCATCTGAATGGATACTTGGAAACTTGAAATAACACTTCTCAATTCAAGTGGATCGGCTGATCTTCTTTCAAACACTATACAGTATGTCTACGACCAGCCAAAACTGAATTCTTTATTGCTCTAATTTTAGTCGTAATTCTCTTGTCTTAGTAATTGTGATTCTTTGTTGAGAAGTTGTTTCTGTTTTTTTTTCAGACACTCTATTAGTGATTCTCTATTATCATATGTAGCTTCAACAATAGCACATGAAAGAGTCAATTTCTTCTCAAGTAATTTGTTTAATAATGTTTGTATGTGCTGTGACACCCTGGAACAGATTCTTAGAATCTCTTTCAAGTCCGCAAAAACACCCGCACATTTGACTGGTCGCTTGAGCGAGTATCAAATTAAAAAAATTGGCATAGCAGTGATCCTCTTTGAGAAGAGCTGGATAACTGAATGACTGCTGCTCTTAACATTTGCTCTATCGTAGCTCTGAGATGCTACTTTATCAGAGGGGTCATTTATTTCCTTTAAAGTTTATTTTTTCTTTTTCAAACAACACGATAAAGATTTTACGTCATGTCCTGTTGCAGACAGAAATCTCCTGAATACAGTAGAGTCCCCGAAATTCTACTTAATGTAAACTGGGAGGGTGACAAGTTACCGAAAATGACTAGTTTTAAAGATTTGGTAGTAGTTATTATAAACCATAATAATGTTATGTAAATTAATACATTAAAAACTCCTTACATATTCAGAGCATCAGAACACCTACTTTCTAAAAAAGAATAAAATCAGCAGTAAAAAAGTCGAATTTATCAGTGATAGGTTATCGTATTTAGCACTTAATAGTAGATGGTGCGCTATCAGAGTTACAAATGCTCACGCCCGTACAGAAGAGAAAGACGGCCATATAAAGGACGCTTCTATGACGAATTGCAACACACTTTTGACCAGTTATCTAGATATCACGTGAAAATTTTATTGAGATGATTTCAATACTAAAGTAGGACGGGAGGATATTTTTAAACCCACTATTGAAAAAAGCCTACACGTAACTAGTAAAGATAATGGAGTTAAATTAGTCAACTTTGACACATAAAAACATTTAATTGTCAAAAGTACAACATTTTAGCATAAAGATATACTGTACATAAATATAGTACTTGTACTTCTCCAGATGGATTTATACACAATCAAATTGATCACATCTTGATAGATAAAAGAAGACATACCAGTATAACAGATGTTCGATGGTTCAGAGAGGCAGACTTTGATTCTGACCATAATTTAGTAGGCCTAATTGGAAAATTAAGAGAAATAGTATCAGTAGCCAAGCGAGTATAACAACAAGTAAACATTAGGAGTTTCATTATTCCGAAATAAAAAGATGAAGAAACTAAGCAATATTTTCAGGTTGAAATTTCAAATAGGTTTGCAGCTTTAGGAAGTTCCAACGAAGTTGAGTAGTTAGATATTATTAGCGTGAGGGATAATATCAGAGATAATATCAAAATTGCAACTGAATAGAGTATAGGTTATTATCACTAACATAAGAAACCGTGGACTGATGTCGTACACTTAAGAATAAAAAAAATATATTGCTTCAAGGAAAAACTCAATGAGCTAGAAACATATAGTAAGAATAAAAAAACATTAGGGATTTGTATAAAGGCATAAAGGATTTAAGAACGGATATCTAGCAAGAATAAACACGATCAAGAATGAGAATGGTGACTTGCTTGAAGAATCTCATTCCATCGTCAACAGATGGAGAAATTATTTCGTGCAACTACTAAATGTACATGGGCCAAATTCAAATGCAAACTGCTGAGCTATTTATACCCGTACCCACACTTTCTGAAGTCGAAATTGCGACAGAAACGCTGAAAAATTACAAGTCTCCTGGTATTGACCAAATTCCAGCGGAATTAATACAAGAGGGAAAGAAAGAAGTTGTAAAGTTAATTACTAAATATATTGTTAAAAGTGTATATAGAACAATGAAGAAGATAGAGAATTGTACCAGAACAATGGAAGGATCCATAATTGTACACTCACTTTAAAGCCACTTTAAAGTCGATACCCGGCCCCGGAACAATTTTTCCTTGAAATTATTCAAACCTCCTTGAGGGTGGGAGCGTCTCGGTGTTGCGTGAGATTCACTCAGGGTAGCCGAGGTACGGTTGTGGTGTAGGATGAAGTCGGGAATAATACCAAGCCGGCTACTTATATAAAAGGCAGTGTAAACTCCAAAAATTTAAGTTTATTGTCGTATTCACTTGGTAAACCCTAGAGTATGTATTTCCGGCTGACTTATAATTCACTCGATGGCAGCTCTGAATAAGCTCTATCCGATACTATAAATTCAATACTCTGCCCAGTACACTATGATCGAAGCTCCGAAACGTTGACGAGTGGTCTCGCCGATGACAAAGTTCTAACTATCGAGTCTTCGCCGGAAGAAAGAATATTAAGTTGAGCCGCCGACACGAAAAAAAGATGTCGCGCCGTCTACACGAAGAAAAGTAGTTATCCTGTCGACACGAAACGAAGTAGTTATTCTGCCATGTATGTAGGGCCGTCGACACGAAAAGGAGTAGTGATTGTGCCCTGTATGTAGGGCCGCCGACACGATGAGATGTTGTGATTGTGCCCTGTATGTAGGGCCGCCGACACGATGAGACGTTGTGATCATCTCCCCGTCACCCTTATTTATAAAAACCTATCCTACGCTAAAATTAACTATCCTATTGTTTAAAAACTACGTCACTTAACCGGCCTAAAATCTATTCTCTATTGGTCCAAAGTGACCTCATAAGCTAAACCAAGATCTCTCCTTATTGGGCGCGAAATACGTCATCTCTAAATTTAAACTTTGGATTTCCCATAACATCTAATTAGTTTGTATATCTCACAAGAATACCCGTTCTTTGGAAAACCCAAGCTTGGCATGTTGCTTTCCCACGGGTCTAGTCCAACTTTAGGATTTTATGCATCGCCGAATGTCTATATACAATCCCGCACAAGGTGGCCCTAAATCTGTCCGATGCTCACAGGTGACGCAGACGAATACCTGCGTGGGAAGCTAATTCTAACGAAGTCGCCAGAACATCCCCGCGAATACATGTAATAAAAATATGGAGATATCACTTCGCTAATAAATCGGTCTCTCCCTCTCCTAATTACTGCTTCAAATGCCCATCTACATAGCCATTGGAAATTCCCGAAAGAGTTTCCAATGTTATGAGATGTCCCCGCTTTCTGCCTATAACTAGCCTCATAGTTCCCCTACGCGGTCAGCCGGTGATACATTATTTACAATACTATCTGATTATCAGGGAAAGGATTTATATGTAAATACATATTTACTTATAAAGCTAATATAATTTATATTTTGCATTATCTTTATGTTTCACAATGTGTAGGGTTGAAAAATCCTACTTTTATCTTCCATATTTTAGAGTTTAGTACATATTTTCGTTAATTTCCATATATTTTCCATATTTCATATAAAACAGTCCATATTATATTAGGTTTAACAATAAAACAAAACAAAATTCCATTAACTTTTAAAAATACATTTCAACAATAGAGATTTAAACACATGTTCAGTAATCCCTTTAACATCAGAGTTATTTGAAAATTAGCAGTCCTATCAACAATGGGAAAGTAAGTTACAAAACTGTATTAATTTAATTTAAAATTTTTAACAGACTTCAGTTGTGCAGCTCAACAGTTAAATGCCAGTCAGAGTACACATAGGTTCAGTTTTGTAAATCATACTATAAAGACGGTAAATATGCCAAAAGTACGTCATTCAGTCAATTTAAAATCAAAACTAACAAGTTACATTTCAGAATTTAAAGAAGATGGTTTATCAACTGACAATAAAATATTATTTTGTAATTTGTGTCAGTGTGCAGTATCATCTACACAAAAGTTCCTGGTGCAACAACACATTACAACTAGTAAACATCAGGCCAACAAACAACTAAATTCCAAGCAGAGACAATTGTTTTTAACACAACCAACAACATCGAATGTAAGATCTGAGTTTAACATCGACCTGTGCCGTTCTCTCATCTCTGCTGATATTCCTCTCTACAAACTAAAGAATAAGGTCTTCAGGGAATTCCTTGAAAAATATACTCAACATACAATCCCGGATGAGTCAACACTTAGGAAGACGTATGCTCCATCCATCTACGATGAGACAATACAGAAGATAAGAGATGAAATTAAAGATAGTTCAATTTGGGTTTCCATTGATGAGACTCCCGACAAAGAAGGTAGACTTGTTGGTAATGTAGTTATCGGTTTGTTAAGTGAACAATATTCTGAACGAATTCTTTTACATTGTGATGTTCTAGAAAAGTGCAATAACAAAACTATAGTTAAACTGTTCAACGAAGCTATGGGTATCCTGTGGCCAAAGGGTATTATGTACGATAATGTGTTATTCTTTATTAGCGATGCTGCCCCTTATATGGTCAAAGCTGGACAAGCATTATCTGTTGTATATCCTAAATTGACTCATTTTACTTGTGTGGCGCATGCATTTCATCGTGTGGCAGAAGTGGTCAGAGACAATTTCCCTAAAGTAGATTTGTTGATTTCATCAGTGAAAAAAGTATTTCTCAAAGCTCCCAGTAGAGTTAACGTGTTGAAAGAAATGTACCCTGAAATTCCATTGCCACCAAAGCCAATTTTAACTAGATGGGGTACATGGCTAGAAGCAGTTGAATATTATGCCGAACATATAGACTCTATTAACAATGTTCTCCTTGCATTGGACTCTGAAGATGCAGTCTCAATTGATACTGCGAAAACAGTTACCTGTGACATAAGTGTGAAGAATGACTTAGCTCACATTCAGCATACATTTTCATGCATCATAAAAACGCTCAAAAGTCTCCAAAATAGGCACCTTTCACTATCTGAAAGTTTTGAAATTATAAATAGTACTGTGGAACAACTGAATCGTGGTAGAGGTAAAGTTGCAGATGCAGTAAGAGCTAAGGTGGACACTGTACTTTCAAAAAACCCTGGATATGAAGAACTACAAAAGGTTGTTGCTGTGATGAGTGGTGAATCAACAGTGAAGATTAACTTGGACTTATCCCCAGCAGACATTGTGAAATTGAATTATGTACCAGTTACTTCTTGTGACGTCGAACGCTCTTTTAGTCAGTATAAATCTATCCTCAGAGACAATAGAAGAAGATTCACTTTTCAGCACTTGAAAGAAATGTTTGTAACCTATTGTTATGGTAACAGACAATAAAAATTGTGTTTTGTTGAAACTACATTGGAAGATAAGGTACGTCCATTATATTTTTTGTTTAGTTTGATTAAAATGTACCAATATTTAACGTACATAGTCATTTTTTTATAATTTTAAGTCCATATTTAATTCCATATTTTGGTAAAAATCCATATTTAATTCCATATTTTGGTAAAAATAACTATATATATTTACATATTTCATATATTTTTAGTCCATATAAATCCGTTCCCTGCTGATTATAATGTCACTACAAACAATTACAATAAATATTACATATATCTTCACAAGACTTTCTATGTACACAACTCTCACACAATAAGCACAACAATGTACAATTTATATCCACATTTATATATGTACAGTCCCATTCATTCACATATTTACATTTGTTTATTCATTGATCAGTTACACACTCTGCGTGCTTGGTTGTACCAGCCGCCCTGTACAGGTTCACCTAGCTGTACGCGTGAGACTAACTATCCTTACTCTTTCTCATTCCTGCCTCCTTGCCTCTCCTGTTTGAAAGGCCGCAAGAGTTGCTTGTGGTACCTTCCAACAGGTTTACTTTTTCCCCTTTCTACCAATTCGAAAGTATGGTCTCCGTATTTACTTTTAATTTCGTAGGGCCCCTTGTACAGTAGCTCCATGCGTGAGGGCGGAAGATAACTTCACGTCCCTGAGCAATACCAAATCGCCGGGTGAGGGCTCCCATTTGTGGCGATATCTTTTGACTTTACCGAGTCTATACTCAGCCTTTTTCCTGATTCGGTCAAAAGCTAGCTTACACAGTAGTTCCGCACTAGGAGGCTCACCCTCCTGTATTGCCTGCGGCAAACTCTTTATCATGGGATCGGGATCGATCCCTAACATAAGTTTGATCGGAGCTATTCCGGTCGTTGGATTGATAGAGTGGTTCATGACTCTCTCAATCACCTCACATTGCCTAAACCAGTCCTTATGGTTTCGGTGACACAGAATACGGAGATACAATGATATATCCCTAAGCGCTCTTTCGCAGGGATTACCGCTGGGAAAGTATGCGGAGCAATTGTAGTTTCACACCCGCATCTTCCAGCCTTTTGCAAAACACTTTCGATTTATGTACCGACACATTGTCACTGAGCACCGCTGTTACCGGGCCGTAAGTCGGTATGTAGTCTCTAACCAGCTTATCAGCACACAACTTGCTAGAAATATTTCTTAAAGGGTAAATCTTTACAAATTTTGTGAATACATCGTACGTAACAAATATGTACCTGTGTCCGAAGGACGATGTGGGCATTGGACCGTGTTCGTCCACTGCTACAAGTTCATTCTTTTTACCCCTAATAATGATCTGTGGTACATTGTCATACCTTACATTTAGTGGTTTCGCCCTCTGGCAGACTTCGCAACGAGATATTACCCTTCTAACCTTCTTTCACAGTTGCTTAATGTAAAATGATTCTGACATAGTTAAAATAATCCTATCACTCCCAGAGTGACACATAGATAGGTGAAAGTTATTTATGAGTTCATTCTCCATACTCGCAGGTATGTATATCTTCCACTTCTGGATATCCCTACCATGAAATTTATACAAGATACCAGAGCGCAATACATACACTTCATCTTTCACCTCTGAGATTTCTCTAGCTTTGTCCATTAAGGCCCTTATCGTGGAATCCTCCTGCTGCAAATCTGCAATTCTCCGAAATTTTCCCGTCAGAGCTCCATTCCTCGTGGAATCAATTTTCATCACGGCAATTTCGTACGCGGGGGCGGTGGTAGTTTCCGGTAGCCCAGATTTGGAATTCAAACGAGAGAGACAATCACCAAAGATATTGTCTGCTCCCGGAATATGTCTAATCGTCACATCATGAGCCAAAATTTCGTGCACATATCTAGATATTCTAGAGTTCGTCAATTTGCATCTGCTCAGAAACGCTAGGCGCACATGGTCAGTAAATATGATGATCTGCCTATTAAAGATATACTGACGGAACTTCTGTAGTGCGAAGTACACAGCATAAATCTTTAGTTCCGTGATTGATGCGTTGCTTTCGGTACGCGACAGTCCCCTAGAAGCTGTGGCAATCACATGTCGCTTGTTATCTTCATCTGTCTGACATAGAATTGCTCCATATCCATATGAAGACGCATCAGTATAAATCTGAAAAGGTAGGCTCTCGTTAGACCTTTCCATCAGAATTGAGTCGGCGAAAAGCAGTTTCGTTCGATCGAATGCTTCCTGCTCTGCCGACCCCCACCTGAAGGGCGTATCCTTCTTCAACATTGCTCTGAGTGGGCCTACATGCTTAGCATAATTGACGAGAAACCGATTCTGGTATTGTAGGATACCTAGATATCTACGAACCTGTTTCCGGTTCCGCGGCGGCGGGATCCTCGCAATGCTCTGAATTCTCTCTTGGTCCGGTCTGATCCCGTCAGACGAAATTACGTACCCCAGGAAAACTGTCTCGACTTTAAAAAATGCTGTTTTCCCCAGCTTGACTGTCATACCAGCCTCTCTCAATTTAGTCAATGCAAAATCAATATCTCTAATATGCCTATCAACATTATTGCCATATATAAGAAAATCGTCACTGTACTGTGCCAGAAAACCTTTCGTCGAATCACCAAAAATTATGTCAAGCGCCCTTAGTAGCGCAGATCCAGAACTCGCGATGCCGAATGGGCATCGGGTATACAGATAAACTTTCCCGTTATGTAAGAACGCGGTGAATTTTCTCGAGTCCTCGTCCAGCGGGATCTGCCAATACGAACTGGTCAAGTCCAAACTAGTGAATATAGAACAGTCACTGATACGGCCTAACAAAGTGTCCACTGACTCCGTCCTAAAATTATCTTTAACTGAAAACGAGTTAACGTGTCGGGCATCGATCGTCACTCTTAAGCTTCCATTGGGCTTCCTAACCCAGCACAATGCATTTACGTAAGGCGAGTCTGATACTTCTATAACTCCATCTTTTAACATATCATTTATGACTTCGTCTGCCTGATCCCGTAAAGATAGGGGGATGGGTCAACATTTATGCCGAAATTCCTCCATTCCTACCACCTTAATTTTGTGTGTATACACTCTACACAGACCCGGCGCGTCTGAAAAGACATTTAAATGGCTACCTACAACATCCATTAAGCGTTTTCTTTCACTCTCACTCAGGCCGTGTGCCTGGTTAACTTTATCTCTCACTATTTCGAAAGTATCTGTCCTCCTATTTTTAGACGCGACTACCTGCCTAAGATCGCCAAGCGAACTCTCATTACAATATCTGGCCCTACCGCTAATGAGATTACGTCCTATTTGTCTCGCCTGGACTAATTCGCCGATACACAACTCGCATTCTCCGCAGTCTACTTGACACACTCCCCTAGTTACCTCGTTACCTTCCCACGGATTAACCTCTATAATTACATTCTTACAAATTTTGAGATGCTCTACGAAAAATAACTCTTCCTGTAATTCTATCTCTCCCGCGGTTCTTTCGTCTAACTCCGATCTAGCGTTATGCCTACTGAATGGGACATGGCCTACGCTGCCGTTACCTGCCGTAACCCCTAGTCTGTTTTCCCTGAAATCTAATAGCGCGTGCCATTCATAGAAGCTTTCTACTCCAATAATGATGTCGGTAGTCAACCTTTGTATCACAAGAAAAATAGCATTTAATTTCACGTCTCCGCACTCTAACTCGAACCAAACTTGATATTTTACCTTTTCCTTCTTCTTGCTTAGGGCGCCCGCACAGTACAGTGAACATATGGGTAACGTTTGCAGTTTTATTCCTGAATCCCTAACCTTTTGAAAAAATTCCAAGCTGCATACATTATTTGTGGAGCCCGAGTCCAACAACACACAACACTTTATCCCAAATATTTTAGCATCTATATAAGGCAATACATAGGTCTCATTATTTTCTAACTCGGGGTTAGTAATCTCGCTCTGTCTCTTTACGCTTACCGCGTTGGTGGATTCTTTTGATAGTGGCTTACTGCACTTAGCTACAGAAATCTCCGAACCCTTGAGACTTCTGTCTAGCAGTTTCCCGAGTGTGATGTAGTCGGTTCCACTGCTATCTCGTCTCTATTTCTACTATTTATAGGCTCCCGGCCCATATTCACTCTGACAGGAATTTGCTGACGTCCGTTCATGTCTCTATTCCTACTTTGTCCCACGTTACACGGTGTAGGGGGCCTATTGCATCCTTGTGGGGCCATTTCTTGTAGGACGTCTCGTCTGCCTCTCTCTTGCTCTTGTCTCCTCCAATCACCTCGATTTTGCGGTCCCCTGCTAAAATTAGGCTGCCAGAATCCCTGTCTGTAATTTCTGTTCCTAAGCCAGTGTGGTTGGGTTCTAAGCCTATTATTTCCATTTTCTTGTCTTCCCGTGTACCATCGTATGTGGTTAACCCTACGCACGGGACCAACACCTCCTCTATCGTTTCTCATCCTGTTATGATTGCTCTGGTTATTCCTAATATTATTGTAAGGGCCCCCAAAAGGGCGGGTCACTCCTTCTCACCCTGTTGGGACTATTCCCTCCGTTCTGACCATTATGGTATCGACTATATACATTGTTGGGGCTCCTGTCACAACCCCAGCTACTCTGATTTTGGGCTCCTGTCCTTGGGGATGAAAAGGCCGTACTTGCCTCCTTCCCCGCTTTCTGGTCGGTGGGGCTTGAACCCTTTCCTTTGCCATGTTCATAATGTGCCTGGCCACTACATTCATAGTGCGTGGCGCCCGAACCGTCCAGCGCAGTCAATAGATCTATTGTTTCCCCGAAGTCTCGGGGCCCTGCTACAATCAGATTATATCTGATGTTCTCGGGATACTGCGAATCACAGTTTGGATCAGCTCTGAATCCGGAATTGGCGGATTGAGGCTTTCCCCTTTCTTAACCAGTTCAAGAAAATAATCTATCATAGAGACGCCTCTTCCCGCGTCAAACCTGCTCTGATTAATTTCCTTCCTAATTCTTTGTTGTTGTCTTTGTCCCCAGTATCTCTCCGAAAATTTTTCTCTGAATTCCTCATAAGTGACATTATCCCCTAGGGCCACTAGCGCCCAGTTGAGTGGTCGGCTCTTTAGGCTCTTTCGTACAACAGTCATTTTTAGGTCATCCGGTACCCCTCTTACTCTGAAGTACGTTTCTAGCTCACTTATGTAATTATGTGACTTGGAAAATTCAATCTCATCAAAAATAGGGTAACCAATCTCATTCATAATGTGAGTGGGGTACTGAGGACGGCCTAAATATGCCTTGTCGTTTACATTTATCAACTCACTACAAACGTCATCACGTGAGGTCTGACATTCCTCACCAACACTATTGTTGACATGTCTCACATTTATGTTACTACCCGATGCCGGGCTCTCACTTGTGCCCTCTTGTCTAGAAACTGCACGGTCCGAGCTGCTATGTCCGCTTAAATTTGCGGGACTACCCCCATTTAGTACGTCGTTTATTGAGTTTAGTTTACTTCTTAATTCTTCCAAACATTCGTTATCCGCCCTTTCTTTATTCTTTATGGCTCGCTTGAGACCGTCCACTTCCTGATCCATCTCACCTATTTTCTCTTCCACCGAATTCTGAATTTCCCGAACCTTTTCCACTATCGTTTCCTCAACAGCTGATTTTAGATCGCTATTCTCTCTAGTAGCGCTATCTCTAACTCTAACTTCTAAATCCTTCATACTTTCTGACATCCTATCCATAGCTATCTTCAATTGGTTCTCCATTCCGATCCCATTCTCGGCTAATTTCCCCTCTAGCTTCTCTATTTTGTCCTCCATCTTGTTTCCTCTCTCCGCTAATTTTGCAATATGATCACTAATCTCTCTCGAACTTTCCCCCAATCTATTTTCCATTTGTTTTATTTGTTCTCTACTTTCCCTTGAATTGTTGTCTAATTTATTTTCCACTTGCTTTATTTGTTCTTTACTTTCCCTTGAATTGTTGTCTAATTTATTTTCCATTTGCTTTATTTGTCCTTTACTTTCCCTTGAATTGTTGTCTAATTTATTTTCCATTTGCTTTATTTGTTCTTTACTTTCCCTCAGAATCTGCTCTCTACTTTCCCTAGAGTTATTTTCCATGAATTGTCTCATCTGCTCCCATAACTGTTCTAGCGTCATTTCCCCTTTGCCACTTTCTCTCCTCTGTTGCTTTTCCACCGATCGCTCTCCCTCTATTTCCTGTCCTGCGTTACTCTAGACCTCCTCTCTGATTTCCATAATTTCCTCGTCCTTCCTTTGCTCCATGGTTCCCTTGTTTCTATTTCCTCGTCTTTCTCGTATTTTCCTAACTACTTTACTCCTATGGCTACGTAGTATCATCTATATGCTACTCTGTCATCTATCCGACGCTAGCTTTCCCAATAATAATCTAACTAGGCCTGTATTTGCCCTCTGCTCACTTCCAACAAATTACGCAATACACTTGTTTCACTCTTACCCCCAAAATATCACACACAATAGAAAAAAAAATACATATAAATATATACCCAAAATATCACACCAGAAATTGAAACATATACACTTTATAATTATTCCCCCAAAATATCATATACTGTACATATATACACACATTTATACATCCTCCATTCATACTTGCCACCGTCTCTCCGAGTTGCCTTCTCTGGTGGTCTCCGTGTTGCCTTCTCTGGTGTTGTCGTGTTGTCGCGATGGCCTGGTTCCATTCCCGCCTTCCAGCGTCGTTCCTCGGCTATGCAGGGCTGAACTGCTCCGTCCGGTCCTCCGCGTTGTTTGGTGCTGTGTTCGCACCCGGGGCCGGTCACTGGAACAGCTATCTTCCTTCGGGCCCCACGTTGGGAAGCGCCATTTGAGGGTGGTTGGTGTTATTGTGGCCCCACGCTGGGCGCCATTTGAGGGTGGGAGCGTCTCGGTGTTGCGTGAGATTCACTCAGGGTAGCCGAGGTACGGTTGTGGTGTAGGATGATGTCGGGAATAATACCAAGCCGGCTACTTATATAAAAGGCAGTGTAAACTCCAAAACTATAAGTTTATTGTCGTATTCACTTGGTAAACCCTAGAGTATGTATTTCCGGCTGACTTATAATTCACTCGATGGCAGCTCTGAATAAGCTCTATCCGATACTATAAATTCAATACTCTGCCCAGTACACTATGATCGAAGCTCCGAAACGTTGACGAGTTGTCTCGCCGATGACAAAGTTCTAACTATCGAGTCTTCGCCGGAAGAAAGACTATTAAGTTGGGCCGCCGACACGAAAAAAAGATGTCGCGCCGTCTACACGAAGAAAAGTAGTTATCCTGTCGACACGAAACGAAGTAGTTATTCTGCCCTGTATGTAGGGCCGTCGACACGAAAAAGAGTAGTGATTGTGCCCTGTATGTAGGGCCGTCGACACGAAAAGGAGTAGTGATTGTGCCCTGTATGTAGGGCCGCCGACACGATGAGATGTTGTGATTGTGCCCTGTATGTAGGGCCGCCGACACGATGAGACGTTGTGATCATCTCCCCGTCACCCTTATTTATAAAAACCTATCCTACGCTAAAACTAACTATCCTATTGGTTAAAAACTACGTCACTTAACCGGCCTAAAATCTATTCTCTATTGGTCCAAAGTGACCTCATAAGCTAAACCAAGGTCTCTCCTTATTGGGCGCGAAATACGTCATCTCTAAATTTAAACTTTGGATTTCCCATAACATCTAATTAGTTTGTATATCTCACAAGAATACCCGTTCTTTGGAAAACCCAAGCTTGGCATGTTGCTTTCCCACGGGTCTAGTCCAACCTTAGGATTTTACGCATCGCCGAGTGTCTATATACAATCCCGCACAAGGTGGCCCTAAATCTGTCCGATGCTGACAGGTGACGCAGACGAATACCTGCGTGGGAAGCTAATTCTAACGAAGTCGCCAGAACATCCCCGCGAATGCATGTAATAAAACTATGGAGATATCACTTCGCTAATAAATCGGTCTCTCCCTCTCCTAATTACTGCTTCATCCTTCACAAGGAGCTATTACCTGAAAGCCAGATTGCGTTCCAGAGGCAGTTTGGAGGGGCGGGTGAAGCGTTCAGAGTAGTGTAGAGGGAAGCGGTGGACTAGATTACTAGTTTGATCCGCACAGCGTAGAAGAACCTGACGGTTCAACGTAATTCAAGAGAAAATATTAAACTAGAGAGAACCGACTTGTCTGACCGTATTGTTTGCGGTGTGTGTCATCAACAATGCATTCGCAACAGAGTCCAGGTAGTGCATCGTTGCCTGGTAACATACAGTAAGTCTTCTAAAAAAATGTGTGGCGATTAGCTGTGCGAATTTTGAGTGCGAACGCAACTAAGCTGGCAGTGGGAGGGGCTGCAGCAGAAGGGGCCTACTATAGTCCTACCATCGGATCTGTGCCCCCGTAAGATATGCGAACTGAACCTTAATTCCTTTTCAGCCTCGGCAATTCATTTCTGTCCCTGTATTCCTATTTCTCTCTTTTCTATCCCTCTCTCTTTCTCTCCCCCATTACTCACAATATTGAGCCTTCTTGCGGGACAGTTTATTTGCACTTGCAGTGCAGTGTTGTCAACTCAACATGAATACTGAAGCACGGAGTGGCGAAAGAAATATTATTAAGCAAGTAATAGCATTTTGCGGTGAAGATAAGCAAACAGGTCAATATTTGTTTCCTATAAATCAGGCAACGAAAAGAGCAGCTGCGATCACAGGTGAGGCTTATTTTATTTCAATTGATTACGTATTCAAATTACTTACTTAACTAATACTAATATAATACTACTTTTTATGTAATTTATATAGGCAGGTCAGAGCGCCTAATAAAGAAAATCAGGAGAGAGGGAGTCTGTGCGGGAGATGAAAAGCTAAAGTCGCCAGGGAAGAACAGACCAAGGGAACCTTTAATTCTTGTAGATGATATGGACAGATGTATTTTAAGAAGAAAGGTACAAGAATTTTATACGATGCAGAAAGAAGTTCCGACATCGGAGAAATTATTGAAGGTTGCGAGAGAAGCAATAAATTTCCAAGGAGGGAGAGAAACGCTACGGAAAGTGATTCGAGACATGGGATTTAGATTTTAAAAATGTAGAAATACAAGATGTATTTTGATTGAAAGAAATGATATTGTAGCATGGATGGCCAGTTATTTAAGAAAAATTGCGAAATTTCGCAGAGAAGGAAAGTATATTGTGTATTTAGACGAAACATGGATACATCCACATTATACTGTTAAAAAATGCTGGCAAAGCGATGATGTTTCTGGCGTTACATCTTACGACAGTCCTGGCGAACGGCTGATAATCACTGATGCTGGAGGCAGCGAAGGTTTTATTGATGGCGCGCTACTCATTTTCAAGTCAAAAAGGAAAACGGGTGATTATCACGACGAAATGAACAGCACCAACTTTCAGAAGTGGCTCCTGGAGAAAATGATAAGAAATTTACCTCCCAACTGCATTGTGGTGATGGACAATGCAAAATATCACACAGTTCAAGAAAATAAGCCACCTTGTACTGCAAACAAGAAGGCAGAAATTCAACAATGGCTGCGAATGAATGCTATAACCTTCGAAGAAGATATGACAAAAGCAGAATTGTTGGAAATTGTAAAAAGGTATAAACCTGAGTCGACTTATATAGCTGAACGCCTCCTCCACGAACACGGTCATACAGTGTTGCGATTGCCACCGTATCATTGCGATCTTAGTCCTATTGAGTACGTGTGGGGTTTGGTAAAACAAAAAGTTGCAAGTAAAAACATGAAATCTAGTTTAAGCGAGATAATAACTATCACAGAAGATGTTATTTCATCAATAACAAGTGATGTATGGAAAAAAGACTGTGAACATGTACAGAAGGTAGAGGCGGAATATAGAGAGAAGGGCGGATTAATAGAAGAGGAAGTGGCTCGATTTGTTATCAATTTGAGTGAAGACAGCAGCAGCAATAGTAGTGAATCAGATTCAGATATGGCAGGGATATGCCCTCTGTAGTTTCATGTATAGGCCTAATTCAAGTCTTGGTCTTTTGTAAATATGTAAATTGTCAATTATTTTCATAAGCATAAATCAGAACTCCTGCACATTATCATTATCAGTATGTTATGTTATATAGTATGTAAATAAGGTGTATCATGTAGTAACTTCGCCATGGCCGGTCCCTAGCCCGGATGAGAAAGAAGGAGGGTACATGACTATGTGTTCATTCATTCCCAAAAATTTTACAATTTCATTAGGACTTCAAGATCACGTTCCAAACCTAACAAGATAAGATAATGAGGTGAAGGAGAAATATTTATGACGAAAACACTTCTCTTTAAAAACGAAATAGATTCTCTTCGCATACTTTCCATTTAACCAATAAATATTCACTGTAATAATATAATTATCTGCAAACAATCGTAAGTCAATCAGCGTCATTAGACCTACTTAAATTAAATTATGAATAAGTAATAATTAACATTACATTATTACAAGCAATATTCAAGGGATATGACACTGTTTGACGGAAGTTTGGCAACATCCCTATTCGGCAAGGATCGTGGCCTGCTGTTTGACGTAGTGGGAGAGAAACGGGTGGAATGGGGTGAGTAGAGGCGTTTACTTTTCCAAGAACGACGACAGCGCTGAAGGGGCATAGATCCGTTGGTGCAACTATATACACGATCTCTATACTACACTAACTCTATGGCAAAATTGTCGCTCGTGTATATTTCCAATATGATAGACCGGGTAAAAGCAGATAATGGGGGGGGGGGGGACCGGATTATATATGCATTATCATGACATTCGTAGGTTGTTCTTAAAATATGCACGCTGACTTCTGGTTCATGAGGTTCTGAACTCTTTTGACTATATTTTGCACTAAATTGAAGCGTTCTGGGTTGTTTTGTTTCTTCGGAAATTCCGTCTAAGTAATTACTTCTATTCACTGTACCTATGGCTGCCATATTGCATGCATCCATCTAATTTTTTGTATGTTAATATTAAGCTTTTTTACACACTAATCAGTGCCTAATGTTAGGGACTAATTTCTAGTTTTTCTACAGCGCTGCTTGTCCTGGTGTAATGGGTCCTTTTTAGGGCTCGCAGGGACCCTAAGGGGGAATGATGTGACGTTCCACGAGAACTAATATAACCTCTCATTCCCAAACCAACCTCTCCGTCACGTGGCGGGTCCTGATTAAAGCAAACGAGGCTCTGGTGACTATTGCGTGTGGAACACAATCTACAAGTGAGGGAGGCGAAGTGTGGGTGTCCAACAATTCACAGGTGAGTGTTATTTTATGCTAAGCACGTGAGTGTGGAATGCACATTTAATTTTTTTTCTTGTGTGTTATGTTATGTGAACTACGTGAGTGTCAAATGCACATTCCATTTTGGCGGGCGTAGGCAGTGAGCCCCCGGGGCGCACAGTGCTTCAAAAACCATATTTAGGACAAAAGTAGAAAAATCACATGTAAAAATTGAAATAAAACTCCATAGTTATGCCCTATATAACTGAGTAACAATTGATGATCTTAACCAGCGGAGGTAGCTGCAGAGCGAGATAGAAGGTCGGAAACATACCACACTTCGACCATCCAGCATTCTTACTCAGCAAGTGCCGCGAGTATGCCGTTTTCTTTCTGCTGTAACTCTGTTGTAAGTGGTCGATTCCCTTCATATTTAATATCAACGGACTGACGTTCCATCACTTTAAACTACCTAAACAGGATATCATATCTTTACCAACTAAAAAGGCATACAATGATACATTTCCAATAAACAAAAACTAAATTGAGGACATCGTTCAACTGAAAAAGTACAACCGAGATGAGCACTTACCCTTCTACGACGAAATATGCGATTGGCCAACCAAGGATGGGAAACACATTGAACTTTTTGTTAAAATAAAATTAAGTAAATTTTCATTTCTTATATTATATTTTGAAGCAATTTCATTTCAAACACTTATAATATGCTACATATTCTTTATGTTTTTAACAAAGTGTTAACGTGAACTTTAATCAATGATATTCTTTTTATTTAGTGTTCAATATTATTTTATGAAGAAATAAACACAGTATTTATGCTTTCATTTTGAATGTTTTGGGAAAAGCATCAGTCACTCATTTCAAACTTTTTTACAGGCTTGCCGTATGAGTTAAAAAGCTAAAACTTCAGCATGAAATGTAGATTTATAATGGGCACTAGCCAAAAAATTATCCTTACATTAAAACTAAAACTTCGTTCGTATGACAGTTCTTTTTAGTTTATCAAAACTTTGGTTTCGCGGCCTTAAGCCATTTTCGAAACCACTGATTCAATTGGATTTATCCTGTGGTTTCGAGTGAATATTCTCGTGGCTGAGGAAATGGAATGTCTTCACTATGGGAAACAGATCGACACACAGTATCAATATTGAGATAATTATTTTATCATCAATTTCTTCTTCTTTGAGTAACCTTTACTTAATGGAGATATCAGGCAGAAATAGTAGTTATTTACATGTTCCGAGAAGTCCCTCCAAATCATGGGAACACCAAATTAAGTACAAAATAATATATCATGTCTTATAAATAATAAAGTAAAATAAAAGCGTAGGATTATATTGATTGAAAAAAAAACATTCATTTTCTAATTTTTTTAAAACTGGAACCAAATTTCAATTTTTATAGTTAGATTACTTTACAGCACCATCGAATTAGTAATTTCGGTTAATTTGGTCTCTGAAGCATTTTGCCTGTAGACCAGTGTTATTAAAATATGTTGTAAAATTTAATTACATATTCAATATACGAGATTAGTAAATTATTTTACTGTACATAAGCGTTCGTACAAGGAACGTTTGAAATTAATTTCAAACCGATCATCGCTGATCATCCGCAATATTTGAGTTTAGAACAATTTTCAAACATTTGTGAAACTATCACAAACTGGATCCAGAAACAAACCTAATAGCCCTACAATACTAACGATAGTGTTCAAATCTTGTAGTCAGCTTTCACTTAAACCATAATAATCATATCATAGTCTAACCACTTCAGTTTCTACTTATTTGTGATAATTCGTTCTGTAATTGTTTTATGTTTTACAATTTTGTTATGTTATAATATTTATAATAAAATTTAGGTTCTAAAATGTACGATTCTGAAATAAATAATTATTAAATGCGTAAGAAATAATTGAAAGAAATAATAATGAGATAGATACAATTCGACAACTTATTTCAAACGAGTACAAATATTAAAGTCTTATTCCGAAATCATAATTCTTTAAGAAAAACGAATGCCTCTCCCTCATTTAAACTACTTTCCTGTTGCGAATGACAGATATTACATTATTTTAAATCAAGCATTGAATTGTATTGTAAGACTTATTTTGCAGCTCTGTTATTTTGAGGTACTGGAAAAGGGCGAATATTGTACTTTAAATAATAATAGTCTGCTACTGACGGTATTACAGAAATGCATCCAGTAGCCCTCCACCACACCCAGGCAGCTACAATGCTTCCCTGGCGATGACATTGCCTTTATTAGTGGGAGTGTTCATTAATCACTGAGCGATGCGTCTGAACTGTTCGCCGCCCATACATACTGCAGTGTGAAACAAGAGTCTGAGTAAAGTTATTTACCAGCAGCGAGATAAATAATGCCAGTATCACTTTGTTAATACCGGTACGTAATTCTCTTTTTCTTATACACTTACCGTAAATATAAATTCAACCAATTCTTGTTAATTGTAACAACAGCGATACTCCTGCTATCGCAAACACAGTAATGATTATGGTGGACACTAGGAATAATATTAATAATAATAATAATAATAATATTTATTATTTATTATATAATATTTATTATTATTACTACTTTATTATTATTATTAATTATTGTTAGTATTAATTATTAGTATTATTATTAATTGTATTTTTAATTAATAAGTTGATTATTGTCATTATTGAGTGTAATTAGTTACCACTGCCACCGGGTATATACCCACTGCAGTGTGAATAAATACATACATACATACTACTGTTATTATTACTATTATTATTTTTATTATTATTACTTACTTGCATACTTACTTACTTACTCTGTGTCGCTACAGTTCTCGTAAAACCTTACATAAAACATTTGAAATCCCTCTATGTAGAGCAGCTGGCTACGGACTGAAAGGACCGGGGTTCGATCCCAGGTGGTGACAGGATTTTTTCTCGTTGCCAAACTTTCAGAACGGCCCCAAGGTTCACTCAGCCTCCTATAAAATTGAGTACCGGATCTTTCCCGGGGGTAAAAGGCGGTCAGAGCGTGGTGCTGACCACACCACCTCATTCTATGGCCGAGGTCATGGAAAGCATGGGGCTCTACCTCCATGCCCCCCAAGTGCCTTCATGGCATGTTACGGGGATAACTTTACCTTTTACCTTTTACCTATGTTGCTCTTGTATTTCCCATCGTTTAACTTTCAGCTTTCTCAAGTCACATTCAACCCCATCTATCTATCCATTTTGCATATGGTCTTCCCAGGGGTGTAGTCGTAAATAAAATAGTACCAGGGCGCATTGTAAAAAGTTTATTATTGTTGTTATTATTATTATTATTATTATTATTATTATTATTTTAATTACCATCATCATCATCGTTGTTATTATTATCATTATTATTATTATTATTATTATTATTACTATTATTATTATTATTATTATTATTATTGTTATTATTATTAGGATAAACCCCGACAAGGCTCTCTTCAAGGAATCGCGTGTAAAGCGCGTATTTACAGCGACCGAGTATTAGATTAACAGTTTAATTTTGACCTTTGTGGACAGTAGTAGCGTACATAACCCATTATGTAATACGTCAAAAATATTTACAGTACCGATATGTATTTAATTCTTTCGTCCACTGTTAGGAAGGTGTTTCGAACCATTCCGAAGTGGTATCCGTACAGGATTCACGTCTCACAGCAGCTGACGCAACATGACGCACAACAATGTGTTGACTTCTCTCTTCGCTTCCTCGCAAGGATTGAAGTTGATGGGACCTGGTCTTGGAACATCCTGTGGAACGACGAAGCACTCTTTTGTCTAACAGTTGCGGTGAGCACACAGAATTGTCGAGTATCGGGATCTTCGCCTTCAATCAATGTGCATGAAGTTCCTCTGCATAGTGAACGTGTCACTGTGTGGAGTGGCCTCACGGCCAGTTTCATCATTGATCCAGTGTTCTTTGAAGAGTTTGGCGCTCAAGGTCCAAAAACATGCAGCGTGACTGGCCAATGGTACTGCGATGTGCTTCGTCAGCATGTGGTACCCGGTCTGCAGGAGAGAGATGCGTTGGACACAACTGTTTTCATGCAAAATGGGGCTTCATCACATGTCGTTCGTCCAGTGCAACAACTTCTCAACACATTTGGTGACGATAGAATTGTTTCCAAATGCTTGGCCGCTCCGATCACACGATCTCAACCCCTGTAATTTGTTGGTTGTGAGACTATCTGAAAGACAGATTTTATCAGGGACACGTTCGCACATGTGCAGATCTGAAGAGAAGCGATTCAAGAGAGGTATCGGGTATACCCATTATGCTTCGTGTAGACGTGCAGAATGCTATCCTACGCTTCCAGACTGTCCTGGACACTAATGGACACCATTTCGAGCACACTTTGTAGTCTGACAGGCGCTATGTCAACAAAAACTAGGCATAGTCTATGATATAACAACGAATTAAAAATGTTTCAAACGAATTGCTTATTCATTATTTCTCTTCCGAATATCGTTGGGAATCTTGACATTAAGTTTCGTGTTCCTGCGATCACTTTTTTTTCACATAGAGACGGTTAAGTAGGGTAAGTTTAAATATAACCATCCGGTATACAATTTTCTTAAAATTCTGTCTATTCACACTTGTTACATGAACTGGGATATAAGTGTATAATGTAAAAGTCATAATATGATGGTTGTTAGCTGTTAAAGAGTGTCGACATTTAGGTATGTACAATTTTTCGTTATTCCTAGTGTTATAATCATGGATTTCATTATTATGTTTCATTAAATTTAAATTCCTTTTTGTATATATTAATAGCTCCATAATATAAAGATTAGTTACGATCATAATTTCTTTTTTTAATAAATAAAAGCCTACAGTGGTCAGAATGGACAGTCAGCTTATAATTTGTTAATAATCTGATGGCTCTCTTTTGAATAACAAACACTTTTGCAATATAGGCACCATTTCCGCAAAGTAATAAACCATACCTATGTAATAATATTTTAGAAAAAAAAGCATAATATGCTACTTTAACATAGGGCCGTGACATAAATGTTTTCAAATTCCTTAAAGGGTACAATACTCTAAACAACCTGGTGCACACATAATAGTCAATGTGACATTTCCAAGTAAGTGTACTGTTAAAAAAATTATAAGCAGCTTAATCAATTTGTGGACATTAAGATTTTTCAAAGTAAAAATAATAGATTCAGTCTTACTTCCATTTAATAAAAGTTCATTAGTTGTAAAAACCATTTTTTTTTTCTTTTTCTTTTTTTTTTCTCAAGTGAAAATTTTGCATTTATTTTTAGTTCGTTTAAAGTATTTTGACTATTTATAAAGGTAGTATCATCTAGCCTATATGGCCAATACTACACACATTTATATTTTTCATTGGGTCATTACTCATGATTATAAACAAAATAGGTCCAAGGATGGAGCCCTGTGGGATTACACACTTTACTATTTTTAGTTCTGATCTATTAATCCCTCTCATAACACATTATTTTCTGTTGCTTAGATAAGATCTAAAAACATATAGTTCAGTACCTTGAATTCCATAATATTACACTTTTTCAATATTTCATGGTCTACGCATCGAAGGCTTTACTAAGATCGCATAATGTGGCCATGGTTATGAAGTGAACTTCAAAATATTTGACTAAATCACTAATAGCACCAATAGTATTATACCCAGATCTAAATCCAAACTATCTATTATAAATGATATTACTTAATTCCAGATATTTACACAACTGATTTTTTATAATTTTCTCATAAACATTCGATAGTATACAGGTAATATAGACATAGACCTGTAATTACAAGCCCTATTATCAACACTATTTTTTAAATATAGGCACCACCTTTGCAACCTTCAGCGAATCTGGAAATATGCCTTTAGTCAGAGAGATATTAATTCTATTTGTTAATGGTTGTACACAATATGGAATTATATCCTTCAAGAATGTTGTCATAGTACTCCTTACATTTAGAGAAAGCTAAATTATTTACAATACTTAAAACTTCAACACAGCTTACTAAACTTAGTTTAAAATCAGCTCCTTGGCAGTTTTTAAGTTTAGTGATAAAAACTAGAAATAGTTAAGAGTGTTACAGCGTATAGTGTTAGCAGGTTACAATGACGACTAGCGCTAGATAGTATACATTAGTATTAAGATATACAGACCGACAAAGTGAAATCTCGCCTGGAATGCTTCACCAAGCGAGTAATAACGAGCCACTCCTTTTATAGAAGGCTTTTGCCCTTCACCGGACATAATGACTAAATTCATTCATTCATTCAATAAAATCCATAGCTGTAAATTCTGAAAAGTGTAACTTCTGTTTAACCTTTTCGGCCATAGTTATAAAACAATAAACTGATAAACCGAGATGCTATCATTTTCCACTTTGTGGGGTGTTGTTTTATTTTTAATGAGATACCATGCGGTTCTACATTTATTAGTAGAATTCGAAATAAACTTGATATTAGCTTCAATATTAGCTTTCCTTATGGCTGAGTTATAATTTATATTTGCAATAATATTTTTGCTTATTCACGAAGTTGTCAGTTATTTTATAAATATTACGAAGCATCAAAACATTATCTCTCATGTATCTTAATTCCTCTGAATACCTTTAATTTTTTACAATTTTTTCCCTTCATGGTTTTTATGTATAACGAGAAAAATTCATCAAATAACTCATAAAACCAGTTCATATATTATGTAGTAATCGAATGGTCAAATTGCATAGAAAACTCCCAATTTCTACTTATCAGCACCCATTTAGAAACCTGCTAATTTTCATTAGAGATAATCCTAGTATCTACTTTAAAACTGCTGGAAAAGTCATGCATACTATTGCCATTATTTTTTTAATATGAGCCGTTCAGAGCAAAAGCGGTGTAAGTCAAAATTGTGTAATGAGCTTTAAAGTAAAAATTCTGTAAAATACAGCGCAAAGTAGAAATTAATACCTGTATGTTCTTCTTGCTATCCACTGACGACAAATAGTTTAAATAAATTGAATATTAATTGCTACTTTGAGCTGTATTTTGCAGAATGTTTCCTTTAATCCTCATTACCCATTTTTACTTACGCCACTTCTGCTCTGAACGGGTCATATTATTTCATTACAAATGACATTGTGATCAGAGAACCCCAAGCCGATAACCTTATTCTTAAATTAAGCAGGACACATTATCTGGTCGACCTGGTTGGCGAGTTGGTATAGCGCTGGCCTTCTATGCCCAAGGTTGCGGGTTCGATCCCGGGCCAGGTCGATGGCATTTAAGTGTGCTTAAATGCGACAGGCTCATGTTAGTAGATTTACTGGCATGTAAAAGAACTCCTGCGAGAAAAAATTCCGGCACATCCGGCGACGCTGATATAACCTCCGCAATTGCGAGCGTCGTTAAATAAAACATAACATTTTAACACATTATCTAAACATGCACGTCCTCTAGTTGGCTAGCGGACAGATAAATAACAATAATAAAACAAAAAAAACATTGCCGAGCTTAGTTTTGTTATACGAGTCTTGATTAATAACAATATCAAAATCTCCAAAAATTAACAAAATATACTGTGGTTTTTACACTTTATGCAATAAATTTTCAAGTCTATCAAAAAAAAGTCAAGGTTATCACTTGGAGCCTTATAAAGTATAATAATAATTTATTTATTGACTTTGTAAATAATACCAGTCACTTCAAAGTTCATTTCAATGTATACTTTTGCAAGATTAATAGGCTTACAATTAAGTTCTAATCTTTGCGTACATAAATTAATTACACCACGATTCCTGTACTCATCTCGTGCAAAGTAACTTCCACATACATATCCTTCTAGTGTCACATGGGGTACTCATCACCATTGAGCCAATGCTGAGTAAAATATGAAATATGATTTTCATGTGTTTGTAAACATGCATTAAAATATCAGTACCTTAGGCACCGAGAATTTCAACACTTCAATAATTCAATTTCAATAATTAACGCTGAATATCCGAGAATATTAATGGACAAATTATTAAATTCGGAAACATTCCAGGGACGAATTTTGTTCTGAGACGTAAACAAAATTGGGGGTCTGTCCGCCTGGTGACCTTACCATAGACATTCCTGCTTGCGATGACATTCAATTAAAATAATCGTACTTACCGCAATTTTCAGCTTACAACCTCATCAAACAAAACTATTTCCCAGTTTACTCACGGCCACCTAGAAAAAACAACTGCTCGCTTCATGCTACTGTTGAATTAAATAACGCACAAAATACCCACCAGCGTTAAGTAGCGTTCAATTCCTACATGAGATATAATTTTAGTGAAAAGAGACATGCACAATTCAATATCTTTCATTTACTCTTGTATGCATTGCTTGCATTCGTAAAGTTGAAAGACAGTTGAACCGTGTAAATGTAGTCTATGGTATCGAAAAGATCATTTAAAGATGTAATTTTCAGTAAATAAATACAGATTTTTTCAAATTGTAATACAGTAAGTCCCATTGTTCACCAATTATATTTTATATTCTTGTTAAATTCCAAATTTCTAAAGCTATAGCATAAAAGCGTTACGTTCCAGTGCTGCATCTGTACATATGAACATAAATAGGCCTATCTGTCATTAACACATATAGAGTCGTTTTGGGAGAATTCGACACCCTAAAAGAAGTAAACATTGCGGACACTTTCTGGTGAAAATAGTTCTAATTACGTGAGATCTGTATTGATTGTGTTTGTAATTTCCGTGTATGTGAATCTCGTGCCTTCATCTTGTGTTTCACTTTCACAGAAGGCAATAAACACACAATTTATGTGAGTTACACGTTTTCTTTCGGTCATGAAACATAATATACCATATTTAGTTTATTATACTTTGACTGGATATGGCCAATATTAGTAGATGCACAAATTATAGTACATATTTTTTGCAGATTAATAAAGGCACCGAAATGATTGCTGTCTCCATCATTGCATTGTGCGTATGCCCTAGGAGTGTTCTAAATCCTTCATAGATCTTTTTAGTTCCACTTTGTCCGTCTGTCTGTTTTCCTCTCTGTCTGCCTGCATGTATCAAACTACTCATCTTCCATTTAACCAATCTTTATTAAAATTTGTATTTTAATTTTCATAGATATCGGACAAATAGGAAAAGGCACAACTTTTCCAGATCAATTAGTTCGGCATATCCTTCGCCTTGAATCTAAATGCTATTTGGATTAATAATTAATGACGTAAGAGAATTGACATCCTAACGTAATGCAGGATAACATGTTTGAGTAAGATCTAGATCTAGACAAATATTGATGTGAAATTCCCGTTTAAGGAGACATTACCCCTCTCCCAAAAACAACACAGACACCATCTGCAAAAGGACATTTAGACTTGCTTATTCCACACTTACTGACAGTTCCTTTGAAGAACTGTCGCCAGTTCCGCTGCTAGACTTCAGTCTGTTGGCAAAAGACTACCGTAAGAAAACTGCAAGACTTAGACGTGCGAGTAATAACGTCTGAAAATTATAGGAAAGAGCTGAAAGAGATTAAACAGCAAAAAGAAGTTACGCTTTCCCACAGAAGTAAGCCATCTAATGCTCGGCGTGTATGGGAGGGCAGTTAGTTCACCAAACAATCTTGTCAATAAAAAAAAATAACTATTATATCGCGTGTACTAGGTATTACTACGACAATGTTAGAGAACTTTGTATTTAGTGTGTTGGAGAATACCACAAAATAGTGGCATATGTGGAAAATGGTACCGATGAAAAATTCACATGTGGCCAACGCCAGTAAGAGTATTATAAAATATTTAAATTTCAGGAGAGAAAATTGTGTTGTAAATGTCAGGAACAATTACAAATCAAATTAATAATGAATCCGATATCGCCGCCTTACAAAACGATCTTAACGTTATTGAAATCTGGACGACAGAAAATAAAATGAAAATCAATGTGAGTAAAAGTACAAGTAAATCAATATCCTTCTGTAGAACGCATAAAGAAATTTATCTCAAATGTCATTAATATTACAAGGAAAGCCTGGAAAGCACTACACTTCTCTACGCATATTCTTAAGACAGCTAATCCAAGGTCAAAAGAATTATCATACAAAATTCTTGTTCGTCCAATTATGGAATATGGAGTAGTAAGTAGGGATCCTTACATAAAAAACCAAATTGATTTAATTAAAAAGGTCCAACGCAGGGCAGAAATATTATATCAAAATGAGAAAGGGACATGACGAAGAGATGGTAAAAGACTTAGGGTGGGAATTTCTTAAATCAAGGCGACGAAAAACCAGACTGAACGCATTGTTTAAGGCACAAATTGGACGCAAAGCATGGACCGACATCAGAGCTAGATTAATGACACCATCATACTTAGGCAGGGCTGATCACTTTAGGAAGTTTAAATGCAGAAAACAAAGAACGGATGTGGCAAAATTTCCTTTGTTAACCTCACAATAGTACACTGGAACAGCTTACCTGCCGCAATCTTTCAGGGCTGTCCTCTCAAAATCAACACATTTAAGGGAAGGTTGAGAAGATTAGCATGAGAATTTAACTGTAGATGTAGTGTAATTATCTAAATTGTGTCATGTAATTAAGTTGATATGTAGTTAATTAAGGTGACTTGTAATTACTTAAGTTGATAATAGTTGGGTTTAATAGAAATACTAAGTAAGTTAGGTTTACTTTTTCTTATAGTAGTCATTATTATAGCATACTCTTTATTATAGTCCTAGGTTTATTCCATTTAGTTATAGTTAGAATTAAATTTAGGTTTATTGATTTTTATTGCTGTAATTATTGTACTTTTGTTTCTATAATTATTGTAACGTTATTATTGTATACTATATAATATCACTGCCACCGGGTGTATACCCAATTGTAGTGTTAATACATACACGCACACACGCTCACACACACATATTTAGTTTGGTAGCTTGGGATCCGCTCAGAGGTAATGAATGGAAATATACTGTAACTTAGTAGAATGTCTTCTCCTCTCGTTTACTGGCTTGGTATTATGAATAACTGTAAAGTACTATAGAGGAACCTGTTTTAAAATGACATAAGTTACTCAAGTAAAATGATATATCTTAGATTGCTCAGTACTTGTGCATGAGACATCATTCCTCCGAACTGAATTATGTTGTATACTGGTTACAGGGAACCTCCATAAATTGCATTGAATTTTCATGAAAAATTTTATTTGTAGATTTAAATCAGTGAAGGTCTCGTTGTCGAACTTTGGATGACATTTCTTCGGTGTCATTTTACATAGGCTTAAAGAAATCAAACATATTTTTTTTACACATGAGACATGAAAGTACTTTCGTTATGATTATTATTAACGTATATTTTGACCTTCAAATCCTTGTGAGCGTTGGCAGTACCTCCATATGTTGAAAGCTATCAGTCACGGTAAAATGACATACCACCTATTAGAATTACATGACATACTGCCATTTTATCCGAGTTTATATGTTTAAGCGGTTTTAAGTGAAAACAACATCCATCCTACATGTTGATGAATCGGCACTGTCCTCAGCTGTTCAAAGACCCAGAAAATCTTTGCAATTCTAGAAAAGAAGCAAGTAAGAACTATAAAATTTGTCGAGCGAGGCCAACAAACTACATTGGTGTCGTATGAGCTCTCCTGAAAGTTTGTCCCTCTCGCTTTGATATTTGCCATAAAGAAGTCAAAATAAAAACTTTTTGATGAATCTTTATGTGGAACATTAAGACTAATGAGCCACCGGCGTAGCTCAGTCGGCTAAGGTGCTTGCCTGCCGATTCAGAGTTGCGTTTGGGAGGGGGTTCGATTCCCACTTGGGCTGATTACTTGGTTGGGCTTTTTCCGAAGTTTTCCCCAACCATAAGGCAAATTATGGCGAATCCTCGGCCTCATCTCGCAAAATATCATCTCGCTATCATCAATCCCATAGACGCTAAATAACTTCGTAATTGATAAAGTGTCGTTAAATAACCAAGTAAAATAAAAAATTAGGACTAATGAATGAATCGGGATGGATGATCGGGGAGTTGTTTACACAGTGGCTGTGACGCTTTAAAGGATATGCCAACACATCCAAAAACAACAAAGTACTTTTGTTGGTTGATAGTTGTTTGGGCCACAAATATATTGATGTGTTGACATATACCAAAGATAATGGTTTCATTCTCTCAGCACTTCACGGATCGACTTTACCCGTTAAATGTGAAATTCATTGGGTTTCTAAAAATGTAACACAACCAAGAAGAATCTAAATGGTTGTGGTTCATCTTAGGGGAGTTGAGTGACTCAATACCGGATTGGTTTAGAGGAAGGCAGTCGTCAACCATGTGATCGCCACCCCTTTTTCTTTCTTAACTTTCCTTTTATTGATATTTTCCTGGATGATGTTTTGTGATTTCTTTTCATTCTCTATGTAGTTCTTTCTTTTCCTTGTAGATGGCTCTCTCTTTGGTTTTATATTTTTTTTCGTTAGGTTTTCTACTTTATTTATTTAGTATACAGGAAAACGAGATTATCTTTGATTTTCGGTTTGAGATTTACAATCTGATTCGCTCGTTTGAATATTTAACCGTTTTTGTGTTTGCCTGCGTGATGCGCTGCTGGCCGTTGAGGAGTCTTATTGCTATCAGCCGATAGACCAGAGGGGTAATCGACCGGTATAGGAATCTATTCGCTACCAGTGCCGGGTTGAGATTGGAGCTCAACCGGCGTAGGAGTCTTGTCGCTACTACCGGAGAGAGAAGATGGGAAGTCGACCGGCGTAGGAATCTACTTGCTACCAGGGCAAGGTTGAGATTAGAGCTCGACCGGCGTAGGAGTCTTATCGCTACCAGTCGAGAGGGCACATGGGTAGTTTACCGGCGTTAGGAGTCTACTTGCTACCAGGGCCAGGTTGAGATTGGAGCTCGACCGCCGCAGGAATCTACTCCCTACCAGGGGCGGAATTATAATGGAGATCGATCGGCATAGGAGTCTTGTCGCTTCTAGCCGAGAGAGCAGATGGGTAGTCGACCGGCGTAGGAGTCTACTCGCTACCAGGGCCGGGTTGAGAATGGAACTCGACCAGCATAGGAATCTTGTGGCTACTAGCCAAGAGAGCAGATGGCCGACGTAAGAGTCTACTCGCTAGCAGGGCCGGGTTGAGATTGGAGCTCGAGCGGCATTGGAGTCTTGTCGCTTCTAGCCAAGACAGCAGATGATAGTCGACCGGCGTAGGAGTCTACTCGCTACCAGGGCCGGGTTTAGATTGGAACTCGACCGACATAGGAGTCTTGTCGCTACTAGCCGAGAGAGCAGATGGGTAGTCGACCGG
Organism: Periplaneta americana; assembly: GCF_040183065.1. NCBI lineage: Eukaryota > Metazoa > Arthropoda > Insecta > Blattodea > Blattidae > Periplaneta > Periplaneta americana. The sequence continues at coordinate 104,897,305 of NC_091124.1, forward strand.
CGTAGGAGTCTACTCGCTACCAGGGCCGGGTTTAGATTGGAACTCGACCGACATAGGAGTCTTGTCGCTACTAGGCGAGAGAGCAGATGGGTAGTCGACCGGCGTAGGAGTCTACTCGCTACCAGGGCCGGGTTTAGATTGGAACTCGACCGACATAGGAGTCTTGTCGCTACTAGCCGAGAGAGCAGATGGGTAGTCGACCGGCGTAGGAGTCTACTCGCTACCAGGGCCGGGTTTAGATTGGAACCCGACCGACATAGGAGTCTTGTCGCTACTAGCCGAGAGAGAAGATGGGTAGTCGACCGGCGTAGGAGTCTACTCGCTACCAAGGCCGGGTTTAGATTGGAACTCGACCGACATAGGAGTCTTGTCGCTTCTAGCCAAGACAGCAGATGATAGTCGACCGGCGTAGGAGTCTACTCGCTACCAGGGCCGGGTTTAGATTGGAACTCGACCGACATAGGAGTCTTGTCGCTACTAGCCGAGAGAGCAGATGGGTAGTCGACCGGCGTAGGAGTCTACTCGCTACCAGGGCCGGGTTTAGATTGGAACTCGACCGACATAGGAGTCTTGTCGCTACTAGCCGAGAGAGCAGATGGGTAGTCGACCGGCGTAGGAGTCTACTCGCTACCAGGGCCGGGTTTAGATTGGAACTCGACCGACATAGGAGTCTTGTCGCTACTAGCCGAGAGAGCAGATGGGTAGTCGACCGGCGTAGGAGTCTACTCGCTACCAGGGCCGGGTTTAGATTGGAACCCGACCGACATAGGAGTCTTGTCGCTACTAGCCGAGAGAGCAGATGGGTAGTCGACCGGCGTAGGAGTCTACTCGCTACCAAGGCCGGGTTTAGATTGGAACTCGACCGACATAGGAGTCTTGTCGCTTCTAGCCAAGACAGCAGATGATAGTCGACCGGCGTAGGAGTCTACTCGCTACCAGGGCCGGGTTTAGATTGGAACTCGACCGACATAGGAGTCTTGTCGCTACTAGCCGAGAGAGCAGATGGGTAGTCGACCGGCGTAGGAGTCTACTCGCTACCAGGGCCGGGTTTAGATTGGAACTCGACCGACATAGGAGTCTTGTCGCTACTAGCCGAGAGAGCAGATGGGTAGTCGACCGGCGTAGGAGTCTACTCGCTACCAGGGCCGGGTTTAGATTGGAGCTCGACCGACATAGAAGTCTTGTCGCTGCTAGCTGAGAGAGCAGCTGGGTAGTCGACCGGCGTAGGAGTCTACTCGCTACCTGGACCGGGTTGAGAATGGAGCTCGACCAGCATAGGAATCTTGTCGCTACTAGCCAAGAGAGCAGCTGGATAGTCGACTGGCCTAAGAGTCTACTCGCTACCAGGGAAAGTTGAGATTGGAGCTCGACCGACATAGGAGTCTTGTCGCTACTAGCCAAGAGAGCAGATGGATAGTCGACCGGTGTAGGAGTCTACTCGCTACCAGGGAAGGTTGAGATTGGAGCTCGGCCGACATAGGAGTCTTGTCGCTACTAGCCAAGAGAGCAGATGGATAGTCGACCGGCGTAGGAGTCTACTCGCTACCAGGGCCGGGTTGAGATTGGAGCTCGACCGACATAGGAGTCTTGTCGCTACTAGCCAAGAGAGTAGATGGATAGTCCACCGGCGTAGGAGTCTACTCGCTACCAGGGCCGGGTTGAGGTTGGAGCTCGACCGACATAGGAGTCTTGTCGCTACTAGCCAAGAGAGCAGATGGATAGTCCACCGGCGTAGGAGTCTATTCGCTACCAGGGCCGGGTTGAGATTGGAGTTCGGCCGACATAGGAGTCTTGTCGCTACTAGCCGAGACAACAGATGGATAGTCGACCGGTGTAGGAGTCTACTCAGTACCAGGGCCGGGTTGAGATTGGAGCTCGACCGGCATAGGAGTCTTGTCGCTACTTGCCGAGAGAGCAGATGGGTAGTCGACCGGCGTAGGAGTCTACTAGCTACCAGAGCCGAGTTGAGATCGGAGTTCCACCGGCGTAGAGGGATCAGAACTCGAATTCACAACAAAATTGCAAAGAAGTCCGATCAAATCCATAGTGCAAAAAGCATAACCCGTAGTGGAAAAAAAAAAACATGAATTGTATTTCCAGTTGAAAGTTGGAGACCAGGACAAACGGTGGGCACTACCTGTGTGCTACAGTAGATGCTCTCGATATTTACGATGGTGATTAAACGATACCCATCTGTTCATGCCGCTTTCTCTCTCCATAATATGGCTGGAACAAGGTCGTCTCTATGTATACAGGCCTGGATATCCTATTCGTGACGTCACGACTCGGGGCCCAGAGGTCCAGAAATTATTATGTGTAATATACTTTGTTTTATAATCATGTTTTCATTGACATGAATGTGCATATACATAATATTCTTGCATTTCATATAGTTAGTGAATACATGTTATAATGATAATAATGTCTTTTGGATAACTTCTCAATGCACGCATGTCTCCAATTTTCTCTTCTTGTATGAAGTTGATCCCAAGCTGTCTTATTTAATTAAGCAGTACTTTTTACAAGAATATATAATATCACTTTGATTATTTTCCTAGCCAAAACGCGACTCGACACATCACAATCACAAATACTGTCACAGCTTAAATAACTTTGCTTTTTTAATTGGTTATTTTATGACTTTTATCAGATGCTGTGGTTATCTAGCGTCTGAATGAGATGAAAGTGATAATGCCAGCGAAATGTGTCCAGAGTCCAAAGCCAAAAGCCAGCATTTGCCCTTAATGAATTGAGGGAAAAACCCAGAAAAAACCTCAACCAGGTACTCTGTCCCAAGCAAAATTTGAACCAGGGTCCGCTCGTCACACGGTCAGGCAAGCTAACCGTTACTCCGCAGCAGTGGACACCAATTTTGTTATTGTCACATTTTCATTGCCTAAACGTTGACTCAAATGTCTTTGATTTTTCACTTCAAAGAATTCTTCTTCATATGTTTCAGATATTAAACACTGAAATACACTGAAGATGCATGCTTTAACATCAAATATAAATTGTGATGGCTTCTTCAGTCCTACTGTATTATTCTTAAATAAACATTGACTTTAGGAGCTTGGTTGTCATAAGTCATAGTATTTTCACTACGCAACACATTTTTACAATTTTCACATTTCAAACTATCAACTACATCATTAACTGCATAACTTGCGATACAAATAAGAGCCATTTTATTTGACCCACATCGACTTTGCGAGATTTATGAATTAATGTTTTCAAATGTGTCATAGAACATCAAATTTGTTTCATTTTCCACATCACTTTCTATTGCAGTTCATGTGTTATGTATTTAATTTTAAATTCCTGATTTTTCAAGAATACATTTTCACAAGACTCATGAGTTCCACTTTATTTTTTGATTCCAGAATTTTTGTTACCGAAACATTATAATTTCATCCATACATTTGCCTGTATTCACCAAAACGAGCTTCTAGGTGGACTGTTTAGAATTTCACTAGGAGTATATCAAAGTTTCATTTCTGTCAACAATAAATGTGAAATACAAAAGAGAGTCTTTGTTATATGATTCCGCTGATATAATTGTTCATATATTTTTCTCTCGAATTCATTAATATTCGTCCTGCTTCACTCTTCAAACCATCCCATGAAATTAAAAAAAAATGGGTGGACTTAATGGGCTTCTAATTGGATCGCAAAGACTATTCCGTAAATGCATTCCTTTGAGAAGATGTTTCACATTTACACATTTCCACCAGAATGAAATTGTTTCCAAAAATTCATTGTCCCTTTTACATTTGAATTTTTCATTACTCTAAGTGCAGCAATATATTTTTTAGAAAAATTTAATTGCATATGCAACGTTTGTCTTCTATTAGATGAGGTCAGGTGCTAATTTTACATCACTTTCTCACTGGTGTACTTTTTTTTTAAATTGCCAATGCTCGATTTTAAACATTTTTCTGGAACTGGGATAGTGATATTGATAGTGGTAGTGGTGTTGGTAGTGGTATTGGTAATGGTAGTGGTACTGGCGGTGGTTGTGGTAGGAGCTTGATGAGGTGGTGCAGGCAGCGATGGTAGTGGCAAATCAAACTTGATGCTGATAAACTAATTCGGAGTGGAAATGGAACGTGGAAAGTTTGCTCGCTATCTTTCCGATTTAACCAATTATTTCTTATAGATTTAAGTAAGTTACCTGTATCAGATAATATGAAAATATAAGCGGGAATTATTCACTATTTCAAATGGTATGTACATCTCGGCATTCAATTTCTAACTCGCTGATATCTTCTAAAATGCTAGTGGTTAAACATCCTTCACCTCCCCTAAGAAATATCTTGTACACGACCGTCTCATCATGTTTTTAACCTTTCAATTCGATGGGCCTAAATGGGCCAAAGAGTTTCGCTCAACACATCCCTTTGGTTTGGACAGTTTATTAAGATGCTCTCTACAAATTAATAATAATAATTCTCAAGTACTATTTCTATATTAATTATGTAATATTTTCATTTAACAGCAATGCATAGATTTCGAAACGTCTCCATGAATCTTATTAGGCCTACGTGCATTTCTAACGAAATATGGGTTTGCCTCTATCACAAAAACAATATAGTCTAAGTTATATATAGAGATAGCCAAACAGATAGCATAGTAACACATTTAATTAAGATAGAATAGAAGAGAATAGAATAGAATAGAATAGAATAGAATAGAATAGAATAGAATAGAATAGAATAGAATAGAATAGTTCCTACAGAACGCTACAAAATATTATGAAAACTATTTTATAATTTTATACTTTATTGTACTAGTCAACGTTTAGGAAGGCAACGAAGCGAGTTACCTAATTTTGACGAAAGCATAATATTATAAATGTGTTTCATACGTAATTTTTCTAAACATTGTGTAAAGTTGCATTTCACCCACTGTCATCACTGCGTAAAGTGAGTCTTTAAAACACCAGTGCTTAAAAAAAAAAGTAAGAAATCACGGGGACGCGGATAGTGATGGATTAAATAATACAAAATACTGTATGTACGAGATTACGAGATTTAAAACAAGAATATACGCATTAACAACCCAAAAAATATGTAGAGTCCATTATACAAAACCACAAGAAAATGCTGAAATATTGAAAAAACGGAATTACAGTATGTTATTTTTGATCCTATCTTTGTCACTGTAAATCTGAGTTAACACATAGCCCACCATAGCATTAAAAATATTGTAAAACTTATCTGACTATAACTGCTCCTGAAGTGAACTTAATTCCTCTCATTAGTGTGTATAACGGTCATCACTTTAAGAATTGAAAACACAAACGATTCTATGTCGCTTCTAAAAATTCTGTGTATTCAGGAAAACAACGTTCAGCTACAACAGATGTTATTGGCGCATATTTCAAATTTCCTATTCTTCCAGTGACAATGCTTCCTTTATGTCAGAAAATTCAGTCTCCGTTTTACCAGTCAATTATTCGCAATATGATAACTTGGATTTTTTATAGTAAGTAGTTAAATTTTTCTACTACGGTTTCTGCAATTTCGCTTGGCGAAGATATAAGTTCTAGTAAGATATTTCCTATTACTTACTTATGGCTTTTAAGGAACCCGGAGATTTATTGCCGCTCTCACATAAGCCCCTCACTGGTTCCTACCCTGAACTAGATTAATCCAGTCTCTATCATCATATCCCACCTCCCTCTAATCCATTTTAATATTATCCTCTCATCTAAATCTCGCCTTTCCCAAAGGTCTTATTGCGTCCGGAATCCCAACTAACACCCTATATACATTTTTGGATTCGCCCGTACGTGCTACATGCCAGTAGATAAGAGATAGTGGTCACGTGCAGGCTCCCACAGGCTCCCACAGGCTCCCCATGTGACGTCATTGTGGGCGTGGCCAAAGTATTACGTCATAGTGGGCGTGGCCAAAGTATGGCGTCATGGGCGGGGCTTAAAGTATGACATCACGGAGGGGGCGGGGGGGCTTAAATTATGACGTAGGAAAGGGGCGTAACTTAAATTACGTCAAGGTTAAAGTGTGACGTCATGCACACGTGCAGGTATGTAATTGAAGTTGTGGTATGACAAGTTCATACATGTTTATCTCATCAATGTTGCTATGTGTGCAAATATAAAGCTGACTCATATCCGGCAATTGTTCTCAGGTGAAAGACACAAGTTCATACATGTTTGAAAACTGCTATGTATGCAAATATTATGCAAGGTCACATCCGGCGAAGAATTAATCTATCACACTTAAACACATACATTCTTTTTCTTAAGATTCTAATGTAATGGTAATTTAATTGATTGGGGAATGGGTGTTGGAATGTGGTACATAAATGGATAAAAAATTAATCTAGCACACTTGTAAATTAAACAGGATGTGGCTGAAGTGATGTTATAAATTTGTAATTGAAGTTGGAAATGGGGGAGGGGGGGTAAAAATGTACTTTAAGCCAATTGTTGAGTAATTGATAAAAAATATTAAGATTCTAATGTACTGGTAATTGAATTGATAAATAGTAATGGGAAATGGAAATTGGAATGTGGGAATTATTGATGGCGTAAATGGTTGTACTTTAAACCAATTTCTAAAAAAAATTAATCTAGCACATTTGTAAATTAAACACATATATTCTTCTCATATTATTCCAATGTAATACATTTTGAGTGGTTTGTTTAGCGTATTTAATTTAAGCCATACATTATTACCAACATTAAATTCATCAGAATGTGACATTATTATGATTTAGAGCAGTAATTGTAGCAGATAAATCAACGTAGATGTATATGTTGTGTAATGCAGAAGTGTGCAAATATTATGCAAGCTTGCTGAATCACTTCCGGCGACGATGCAATTGCTGAGTAATGATAAAAGCATGTTCTTTAAGCACCTGCAACGTGTCATATTACACAAATATTGCATGATGCAAATAATATGCAAGCTGTTAATTCACATCCGGTGAAGACGCAAGTGCTGAATAATGGCCACCTTATTATTATTATTATTATTATTACTATTATTATTATTATTATTATTATTATTATTATTATTATTATTATTATGGTTCCAATTTAATACATTTTGAAGTAACATTTATTGGATTGATTAATAATTTAATACATTTTGAAGTAACATTTATTGGATTTATTTTAAGCCATACATTATTACCGAAGCAGTTCGTAATATAGTAATTGCTTCTTCTTCTTCTCATTATTATTATTATTAATATTCGTCATAAAGAAGATTAAAGTGCGACGTTATAAATATGTAATTGAAGTTGGAGTAATTGAAGTTGGAAATGGGGGGGGGGATTTGATAAAATTCTAATGTAATAGTAATTTAATTGATAAATAGTAATGGGTAAGGGAAATTCGCAAGTGTTAATTGACATTGGAATGGGGGAATTATTTATGGCGTAAATGGTTGTACTTTAAGCCAATTTATAAAATGTTAATTGAAATTGGAATGGGGGAATTATTTATGGCGTAAATGGTTGTACTTTAAGCCAATTTATAAAAAAATTAATCTGGCACACTTGTAAATTAAACACATACATTCTTCTCATTTTATTATTATTCCAATGTAATACATTTTGAAGTAAAATTGAGTGGTTTGATTAGCGTATTTTATTTAAGCCATACATTATTACCAACATTAAATTCATCAGAATGTGACATTATTATTTCGTAATACAGTAATTGTAGCAGATAAATCAATGTAGATGTATATGTTGTGTAATGTTATTACATATGCATAAGTGTGCAAATATTATGCAAGCTTGCTGAATCACTTCCGGCGACGATGCAATTGCTGAGTAATGATAAAAATATGGTTTTGAAACACCTGGAACGTGTTATATTACACAAATATTGCATGATGCAAATAATATGCAAGCTGTTAATTGACATCCGGCGTCTTATGTTACACAAATATTGTATTGATTACAAGTAAATAATAGGTATCTGCTATGTGTGCAAATATTATGCAATGTCACATCCGACGATGAAATTGCTGAGTATTGATAAAAAACATGTTTTTGATAATGACCTTGGAGGTAATATGGCTGGATGATGAGGTGAATTATTTAGAAGTGTAATGAAAGAAGTATTGCAGTTTGGAATAATTGACATTGAACAAGTTTAGACAGCAGTGGGATGGGGGGGGCAAGATGATGAATAATACGCTCGAATTTATACAACTATTACACTATCACATATTTTATAAAAGATCTTTGTCAAAAATAATTTGGTAGTGTAATAGCAGCCATAGTGTTAATAATGTCTCACAATATTTATTTTTTATTTTAATTTAGATGATACTGCATCTCCAGTATCGGTTTGAGCTGAAGAAGAAGAAATCGCACAATTTAAATGCTCTGAGTGTAAAAAAAAGTGACCATGAATAAGCGTGGTGAATGTTAAGCTTGATTATGAAGAATGTTCGAATTGTAATAAATGTTCTTTTTGGAAATAGTTTTGCACTGTAATTTCTTCTATGTCTTAACCATCCATTTCCATCTCACATAACCAAAGGGTTGGGTTCGTTTAGAGAATTAAACTATAACACTTTCCTTTCAGATATTAGTAATCCTTTTCCAATATTGAGAATTGGTATAGAGGTTTTCAAATATTAATAATCCTTTAGAATTGGTGTATAAGTTGAGATTATTCTAAACATATATGTTACAAGAATATAACATAATTCCAGTGGTAGCTTATTGATTTGGGAGCGGCGGATTCATTACATGTTTGTATGATAAAACCTGAGGATGATTGAGAGAATGTCAATGATTAAACTGAACCTAGTCATTGGGGATGGGGATGTGCTTGGTAAAAGAAAATAGTAACAACATAAAATTATGCGTATATATTTATTAATAAAAAGAAATACAATGCATTGAGTATTGAAATATATTTTCAGTTAGTGAATCCCAATTTTGATAATGTTTTCACCAAAATTGAAGAAATTTCTTCCAAATTATACACATAACTGATGATAAATAATTTTTCCACACCCTTTGTATAAACACAACCAATAAGATGGCGCCAAGTGACGGGGTGTTTTCAGCATCCTTGCTGCAAATTGCCATGGAGACGGCGAGTTCATTTAAAATGCAGTTGTTTGTCCAAGCTTCTCGGAAACCATGTACACCATAATAGACGTTCTGAAAAAAAAACGGTGTAGCATCATACATATTGTAAATTGTATAATGTCACAGAAAATAGTAACACATACTTACATTTTTAAATATATGAAAGCACATTATACATAATCCAATAGGAAACCTTGTACATCAATGGACGTCCTGCAACAAAATAAAAATGTGTAGCATGGTACTTATTGTAAATTATGTCACAGAAAAAAAGTAACACATACTTACATATTTAAACATATTATATGAGTAAAAGCACTTTATACGTAATCCAATAAGACACTTTGAGCATTGTGTTCGAACAACGCTCTTACACCCTTTTTGCACACATCTCCCCCGAGTTTTGAATGGGATATATTGTACCAAATGATTTATACCATCATATCGAGATTCTCTACTGTTATGTGTAATCGGAGAACAAGTTAGTCTCACACCCGCTTTCTTTGTGATAAATATTGCAACTGATACGAAAATCGTAATCTTGTAACATATACGTTACAACTTGTCGAAAATCGTAATCTTGTGACATATACGTTACACCTTGTCGAAAATCGTAATCTTGTGACATATACGTTACAGCTTGTCGAAAATCGTAATCTTGTGACAAATACGTTACACCTTGTCGAAAATCGTATTCTTGTGACATATACGTTACACCTTGTCGAAAATCGTAATCTTGTGACATATATGTTAAAACTTGTCGAAAATCGTAATCTTGTTGCGATAATGCAACACCATGTCGAAAATCGTAATCTTGTGACATATATGTTACAACTTGTCGAAAATCGTATTCTTGTTGCGATAATGCAACACCATGTAGAAATTCGTAATCTTGTGACATATATGTTACAACTTGTCGAAAATGGTAATCTTGTTGCGATAATGCAACACCATGTCGAAAATGTAATCTTGAGACATATATGTTACAACTTGTCGAAAATCGTATTCTTGTTGCGATAATGCAACACCATGTCGAAAATCGTAATCCTGTGACATATATGTTACAACTTGTTGAAAATCGTATTCTTGTGACATATACGTTACACCTTGTCGAAAATCGTATTCTTGTTGCGATAATGCAACACCATGTCGAAAATCGTAATCTTGTGACATATATGTTACACTTTGTCGAAAATCCTAATCTTGTGACATATCCGTTACACCTTGTCGAAAATCGTCATCTTGTGACATAAATGTTACACCTTGTCGAAAATCGTAATCTCGTGACATATACGTTACACCTTGTCGAAAATCGTATTCTTGTTGCGATAATGCAACACCATGTCGAAAATCGTAATCTTGTGACATATATGTTACAACTTGTCGAAAATCGTAATCTTGTGACATATACGTTACACGTTCTCGAAAATCGTATTCTTGTGAACATATATGTTACACTTTGTCGAAAATCGTAATCTTGTGACATATACGTTACATCTTGTCGAAAATCGTAATCTTGTGACATATACGTTACAACTTGTAGAAAATCATTCTCGACATGGTGTTGCATTATCGCAAGAAGCATACGATTTTCGACAAGTTGTAACATATATGTCACAAGATTACGATTTTTGACATGGTGTTGCATTATCGCAACAAGAATACGATTTTCGACAAGGTGTAACGTATATGTCACAAGATTACGATTTTCCACAAGGTGTAACATATATGTCACAAGAATACGATTTTCTACAAGGTGTAACGTATATGTCACAAGAATACGATTTTCAACAAGTTGTAACATATATGTCACAAGATTACGATTTTCGACATGGTGTTGCATTATCGCAACAACAATACGATTTTCGACAAGTTGTAACATATATGTCACAAGATTACGATTTTCGACATGTTGTTGCATTATCGCAACAAGATTACGATTTTCGACAAGTTGTAACATATATGTCACAAGATTACGATTTTCGACATGGTGTTGCATTATCGCAACAAGAATACGATTTTCGACAAGGTGTAACGTATATGACACAAGATTACGTTTTTCGACAAGGTGTAACATATATGTCACAAGATTACGATTTTCGACAAAGTGTAACGTATATGTCACAAGATTACGATTTTCGACAAGGTGTAACATATATGTCGCAAGATTATGATTTTCGACATGGTGTTGCATTATCGCAACATGAATACGATTTTCGACAAGGTGTAACGTATATGTCACAAGAATACGATTTTCAACAAGTTGTAACATATATGTCACAAGATTACGATTTTCGACATGGTGTTGCATTATCGCAACAAGAATACGATTTTCGACAAGTTGTAACATATATGTCACAAGATTACGATTTTCGACATGGTGTTGCATTATCGCAACAAGATTACGATTTTCGACAAGTTGTAACATATATGTCACAAGATTACGATTTTCTACATGGTGTTGCATTATCGCAACAAGAATACGATTGTTGACAAGTTGTAACATATATGTCACAAGATTACGATTTTCAACATGGTGTTGCATTATCGCAACAAGAATACGATTTTCGACAAGTTGTAACATATATGTCACAAGATTACGATTTTCGACATGATGTTGCATTATCGCAACAAGAATACGATTTTCGACAAGGTGTAACGTATATGTCACAAGATTACGATTTTCGACAAGGTGTAACATATATGTCACAAGATTACGATTTTCGACAAGGTGTAACGTATATGTCACAAGATTACGATTTTCGACAAGGTGTAACATATATGTCACAAGATTGCGATTTTCGACATGGTGTTGCATTATCGCAACAAGAATACGATTTTCGACAAGGTGTAACATATATGTCACAAAATTACGATTTTCAACATGGTGTTGCATTATCGCAACAAGAATACGATTTTCGACAAGGTGTAACGTATATGTCACAAGATTACGATTTTCGACAAGGTGTAACATATATGTCACAAGATTACGATTTTCGACAAGGTGTAACGTATATGTCCAAAGATTACGATTTTCGACAAGGTGTAACGTATATGTCACAAGAATACGATTTTCGACAAGGTGTAACGTGTATGTCACAAGATTACGATTTTCGACAAGCTGTAACGTATATGTCACAAGATTATGATTTTCGACAAGGTGTAACGTATATGTCATAAGATTACGATTTTCGACAAGTTGTAACGTATATGTCACAAGATTACGATTTTCGTATCAGTTGCAATGTTTATCACAAAGAAAGCGGGTGTGAGACTAACTTGTTCTCCGATTACATATAACAGTAGAGAATCTCGATATGATGGTATAAATCATTTGGTACAATATATCCCATTCAAAACTAGGAGGAGATGTGTGCAAAAAGGGTGTAAGAGCGTTGTTCGAACACAATGTTCAAAGTGTCTTATTGGATTATGTATGAAGTGCTTTTACTCATATCATATGTTTAAACATGTAAGTATGTGTTAGTTTTTTTCTGTGATATAATTTACAATAAGTACCATGCTACACATTTTTATTTTGTTTCAGGACGTCCATTGATGTACAAGGTTTCCTATTGGATTATGTAAAATGTGCTTTCATATATTTAAAAATGTAAGTATGTGTTACTATTTTCTGTGACATTATACAATTTACAATATGTATGATGCTACACCGTTTTTTTTTTCAGAACGTCTATTGTGATGTACATGGTTTCCGAGAAGCTTGGACAAACAACTGCATTTTAAATGAACTCGCCGTCTCCATGGCAATTTGCAGCAAAGATGCTGAAAACACCCCGTCACTTGGCGCCATCTTATTGGTTGTGTTTATACAAAGGGTGTGGAAAAATTATTTATCATCACTTATGTGTATAATTTGGAAGAAATTTCTTCAATTTTGGTGAAAACATTATCAAAATTGGGATTCACTAACTGAAAATATATTTCAATACTCAATGCATTGTATTTCTTTTTATTAATAAATATATACGCATAATTTTATGTTGTTACTATTTTCTTTTACCAAGCACATCCCCATCCCCAATGACTAGGTTCAGTTTAATCATTGACATTCTCTCAATCATCCTCAGGTTTTATCATACAAACATGTAATGAATCCGCCGCTCCCAAATCAATAAGCTACCACTGGAATTATGTTATATTCTTGTAACATATATGTTTAGAATAATCTCAACTTATACACCAATTCTTAAGGATTATTAATATTTGAAAACCTCTATACCAATTCTCAATATTGGAAAAGGATTACTAATATCTGAAAGGAAAGTGTTATAGTTTAATTCTCTAAACGAACCCAACCCTTTGGTTATGTGAGATGGAAATGGATGGTTAAGACATAGAAGAAATTACAGTGCAAAACTATTTCCAAAAAGAACATTTATTACAATTCGAACATTCTTCATAATCAAGCTTAACATTCACCACGCTTATTCATGGTCACTTTTTTTTACACTCAGAGCATTTAAATTGTGCGATTTCTTCTTCTTCAGCTCAAACCGATACTGGAGATGCAGTATCATCTAAATTAAAATAAAAAATAAATATTGTGAGACATTATTAACACTATGGCTGCTATTACACTACCAAATTATTTTTGACAAAGATCTTTTATAAAATATGTGATAGTGTTATAGTTGTATAAATTCGAGCGTATTATTCATCATCTTGCCCCCCCATCCCACTGCTGTCTAAACTTGTTCAGTATCAATTATTCCAAACTGCAATACTTCTTTCATTACACTTCTAAATAATTCACCTCATCATCCAGCCATATTACCTCCAAGGTCATTATCAAAAACATGTTTTTTATCAATACTCAGCAATTTCATCGTCGGATGTGACATTGCATAATATTTGCACACATAGCAGATACCTATTATTTACTTGTAATCAATACAATATTTGTGTAACATAAGACGCCGGATGTCAGTTAACAGCTTGCATATTATTTGCATCATGCAATATTTGTGTAATATAACACGTTCCAGGTGTTTCAAAACCATATTTTTATCATTACTCAGCAATTGCATCGTCGCCGGAAGTGATTCAGCAAGCTTGCATAATATTTGCACACTTATGCATATGTAATAACATTACACAACATATACATCTACATTGATTTATCTGCTACAATTACTGTATTACGAAATAATAATGTCACATTCTGTTGAATTTAATGTTGGTAATAATGTATGGCTTAAATTAAATACGCTAAACAAACCACTCAATTTTACTTCAAAATGTATTACATTGGAATAATAATAAAATGAGAAGAATGTATGTGTTTAATTTACAAGTGTGCCAGATTAATTTTTTTATAAATTGGCTTAAAGTACAACCATTTACGCCATAAATAATTCCCCCATTCCAATTTCAATTAACATTTTATAAATTGGCTTAAAGTACAACCATTTACGCCATAAATAATTCCCCCATTCCAATGTCAATTAACACTTGCGAATTTCCCTTACCCATTACTATTTATCAATTAAATTACTATTACATTAGAATTTTATCAAATCCCCCCCCCCATTTCCAACTTCAATTACTCCAACTTCAATTACATATTTATAACGTCGCACTTTAATCTTCTTTATGACGAATATTAATAATAATAATAATGAGAAGAAGAAGAAGCAATTACTATATTACGAACTGCTTCGGTAATAATGTATGGCTTAAAATAAATCCAATAAATGTTACTTCAAAATGTATTAAATTATTAATCAATCCAATAAATGTTACTTCAAAATGTATTAAATTGGAACCATAATAATAATAATAATAATAATAGTAATAATAATAATAAGGTGGCCATTATTCAGCACTTGCGTCTTCACCGGATGTGAATTAACAGCTTGCATATTATTTGCATCATGCAATATTTGTGTAATATGACACGTTGCAGGTGCTTAAAGAACATGCTTTTATCATTACTCAGCAATTGCATCGTCGCCGGAAGTGATTCAGCAAGCTTGCATAATATTTGCACACTTCTGCATTACACAACATATACATCTACGTTGATTTATCTGCTACAATTACTGCTCTAAATCATAATAATGTCACATTCTGATGAATTTAATGTTGGTAATAATGTATGGCTTAAATTAAATACGCTAAACAAACCACTCAAAATGTATTACATTGGAATAATATGAGAAGAATGTATGTGTTTAATTTACAAATGTGCTAGATTAATTTTTTTAGAAATTGGTTTAAAGTACAACCATTTACGCCATCAATAATTCCCACATTCCAATTTCCATTTCCCATTACTATTTATCAATTCAATTACCAGTACATTAGAATCTTAATATTTTTTATCAATTACTCAACAATTGGCTTAAAGTACATTTTTACCCCCCCTCCCCCATTTCCAACTTCAATTACAAATTTATAACGTCACTTCAGCCACATCCCGTTTAATTTACAAGTGTGCTAGATTAATTTTTTATCCATTTATGTCCCACATTCCAACACCCATTCCCCAATCAATTAAATTACCATTACATTAGAATCTTAAGAAAAAGAATGTATGTGTTTAAGTGTGATAGATTAATTCTTCGCCGGATGTGACCTTGCATAATATTTGCACACATAGCAGTTATCAAACATGTATGAACTTGTGTCTTTCACCTGAGAACAATTGCCGGATATGACTCAGCTTTATATTTGCACACATAGCAACATTGATGAGATAAACATGTATGAACTTGTCATACCACAACTTCAATTACATACCTGCACGTATGCATGACGTCACACTTTAACCTTGACGTAATTTAAGTTACGCCCCTTTCCTACGTCATAATTTAAGCCCCCCCGCCCCCTCCGTGATGTCATACTTTAAGCCCCGCCCATGACGCCATACTTTGGCCACGCCCACTATGACGTAATACTTTGGCCACGCCCACAATGACGTCACATGGGGAGCCTGTGGGAGCCTGTGGGAGCCTGCACGTGACCACCATCTCTTATCTACTCATGCCCTGACCAACTCAAACGTCTGGATTGAATGTTCCTGATCATGTCAGGTGAAGAATAACATACATATAGTTCTGCGTTGCGTAACTGTCATCCCTCTTAGCCCTAAGTATTTTCCTAAGCACCATATTCTCAAACACTCTTAACCTCTGTTCCTCTCTCAAAGTGAGAATACAGGTTTCACAATCATATACAAGAACCGGTAATATAATTGTTTTATAAATACTAATTTTCAAATTTTTTTAGAGCAGACTGGATGATAAAAGCTTCTCAGCCGAATAACACGCATTTCCCAAATTTATTCTGCGTTTAATTTTTTCCGAGTATCATTCAGGCTATATTTGTTACTGTTGCTCCAAGATATTTGAATTTTCCACCTCTTAAAAAGATAAATTTCCAATTTTTATATTTCCACTTTCTAGCATATTCTGGTCACGAGACATAATAATATACTTTGTCTTTTCGGAATTTACTTCCAAATCTATCTCTTTATTTGCCTCAAGTTAAATACCCATTTTTTTCCTAATAGTTTGTGGATTTTCTCCTAACATAGTCAAGTCATCCGCATAGACAAGTACCTGATGTAACCCATTCAATTCCAAACCCTCTCTGTTATCCCTGGCTTTCCTAAGGGCATATACTAGAGCAAAGTTAAAAAGTAATGATAATAGCCCACAGTGAATTGGAAAAGCATCTGACAGAATCTGGCCTATACGGACTCTGCTGTACGTTTCACTGAGATACATTTTAATTAATCGAGCTAATTTTTGGGAGTCACCAAATTCAATAATAATAGTACATAAAACTTCTTTCTTAACCAAGTCATATGCCGTTTTTAAATATATGAATAACTTATCTACTGTACCCTTATACTCTCCCATTTTTCTCCACTATCTGTCAATACAAAAAATCTGATCAATAGTCGACCTATTATGGTTGAGTGGAAGAGAAGGCCGAATGGCCTTAACTCTGCCAGTTAAAATAAATTATTATTATTATTATTATTATTATTATTATTATTATTATTACCATTATTATTATGCCCAGCACTACACTAACGATTCCGAATAATTTCATCTACATACGAAGTTAATTTCCTCAAAAAAGTATTGCATAAAATTTTGTACTATGTTAACAAAAGTGATATTCCTCGACAAGGTAGTCTTGTCCCCTTTCGTAAACATAGGTACAATCATTAAATCCTTCCATTGTTCTGGTACACTGACATTTAAATGTAGCCGACCTACGATTTTATGACCGTGTAAGCGAACTTTTCAACCACGGGAGAAGTCAGATCTGAAGATATAAAAAATTGACAAACTTTGAAAGAGTTCCGCTAGTTCTCAATAGGTCAAATGTTATGTTTTATTTAACGACGCTCGCAACTGCAGAGGTTATATCAGCGTCCCCGGATGTGCCGGAATTTTGTCCCGCAGGAGTTCTTTTACATGCCAGTAAATCTACTGACATGAGCCTGTCGTATTTAAGCACACTTAAATGCCATCGACCTAGACCGGGATCGAACCCGCAACCTTGGGCATAGAAGGCCAGCGCTATACCAATCGCCAACCAGGTCGACTTTCTCATAGGTGGTGCCATTATTGGGAGCCGTTAAAAAGTGTCAGAGAAAATGATTAAGCATAAGTTATTTTTCTAATGGACGATATCAGCTCTTTCCAGCCAAACTCAGTCTTGTTTTACGATCAGTACGATGGGATAAACATTGAATTCTTTAACAGGGGTATATTGACAACAGTGACTATTAACTTCGCCATCTATTCATGGAAGTAATAATTAAAGAATCCACATTTAAACCTGAAAATTATCGATTACAATCGATTAGTGAGGTCAGAAATCTTTGAACGTCAGTGTACAATTTCCTTTTCCAAAGTAGCAAGTAGAAGTTTATAAATTTCGTTAGATAATGCGCTTCCACTCTTTTGTATTCATTCTGCTGGAATTTGATCGATACCTGGAGACTTGTAGTTTTTCGGCTTTTCTATCACAATTTCAAGTTCAGAAAGTGTGAGTTCGGGTATAAATGCTTCAGCAGTTTGTATCTGAATTTCGTCCCGATCATTTCTATTTAGCCTATGTACAATTAGTAGTTGCCCAAAGTATTTTTTCCCACTGTTCAGGATTGAATGAGAATCTGCAAGCAAGTCAACTTGATCGTTGATCACATTTACTCCTGCCTGATATCCATTCTTAAATTCGTTTATGCCCTTATATAAGTATCTAATGTTTTTATACTTACTATTTGTTTCTACTTCATTCAGTTTTTCCTTCAAGTAACTTTTCTTTTTATTCCTAAGTGTACGACTTGATTCTCCAATTACCAAATAATAGTTAAGATTACAGTCTGCCCCCCTGAAGGTTCGAATGTCTACTATACTAGTATGTCTTCGTTCATCTATCAAGATGTGATCTATTTGGTTGTGTGTCAATCCATCTGGAGAAGTCCAAGTATATTTATGTATATTTCTATCAATGGGAAAATGTTCTTTTGACAATTAAATTTTTTGATGTGGAAATGTTGACTAACCTAATGCCATTATCATTATTAGTCACGTGTAGGCTCTCTTTTCCAATAGTCGGTTTAAAAATATCCTCCCGCCCTACTCTAGCATTGAAATCCCCAACATAATTTTCATGTGATACCTAGGTAATTGGTAAAAAGTGTGTTCCAGTTCCTCATAGAAGCTATCCCTATTTAAAACCACATCAAAATTTATTTCATATTCGTTTGGTTTAAGCGATCAGATTCGTGATCGCTGCCAAGTACATCATTTTACTATACGAAGAATAACAGACCACTTCATTTCTTGCTGACATGATGAGTTATAAAACTCTGAAATCGCTAATGATTTTCTATTAACAATAATTTTACTTAGGATGTATATTATACGATTCCACAACTCTACTATATCATTCGCCTTATTTTCGGTATCTCAACAATGAATTCCCCACAACAGTCTCTACTCTTGAAAATACATGGGATAGTAGGCCTACATAAATAATTTATATCTCTGATCTTCAGCGAGTAACAATAAAACTCATTGCGAGTTTATGGTCAGTAAATACGTCATTGATTGACTATATTATGCTAACGTTCTAAAGTGACCAAAATGATCTCAGCATTTACTGATATTCTAATACATCCAAAATGTAATATTTTTGATAACAATCAGCAATGATCTGAAATAGCTACAACCAGAGCAGTGTATATTGGAGAGTACCGCAATCTTTTGAGCCGACAAATGCCGACGCGACGGCCATATTTACTCCTGCTGAGACTCAGTACACCGCAAGACTTGCATAGGAACACAGGTTTCTAGTGTGATATTCCATCGTTATCTTGAAGAATGCCGTGTTGTGCAGTTAATCGATGTGTAATTAATTGCTGCTGTACTGAATTAGCATTACAGCTTATTGTCTATGCGGGTGACATGAATGTATTAGGAGAAAATACACAAACTATTAGGGAAAAAAACACGGGAACTTTACTGAAGCAAGTAAAGCGATAGGTTTGGAAGTAAATTCCGAAAAGACAAAGTATATGATTATGTCTCGTGACCAGAATATTATATGGAATGGAAATATAAAAATTAGAAATTTATCCTTCAAAGAGGTAGAACAATCATTATATCTTGGAGCAACAGTAACAAATATAGGCCTAAATGACACTCGGGAGGAAATTAAAAGCAGAATAAATATGGGAAATTCCTGTTATTATTCGGTTGAGAAGCTTTTGTCATCTAGTCTGCTGTCAAAAAATCTGAAAGTTAGAATTTATAAAACAGTTATATTACCGGTTGCTCTATATGGTTGTGAAACTTGGACTCTCACTTTGAGAGAGGAACAGAGGTTAAGAGTGTTTGAGAATAAGGTTCTTAGGAAAATATCTGGGGCTAAGAGGGATGAAGTTACAGGAGAATGGGGAAAGTTACACAATGCAGAACTGCACGAATTGTATTCTTCACCTGAGATAATTAGGAACATTAAATCCAGACGTTTGAGATGGGCAGGGCATGTAGCACGTATGGGCGAATCCAAAAATCCATATAGGGAGGGAAAAAGACCTTTGGGGAGGCCGAGACGTAGATGGGAGGATAATATTACAATGGATTTGAAGTAGGTGGGATATGATGGTAGAGACTGTATTAATCTTGCTCAAGATAGGGACCGATGGCGAGCTTATGTGAGGGCTGCAATGAACCTCCGGGTTCCTTAAAAGCCATAAGTAAGTATAATGACGTGATATTTATAATTGAAAATATCAAGGTGGCCAAAAGCGGACGTTGGAAACTATTCTAAACTGGTATAATACTGGTAATAAAAACAGTTCTTGATTTTCAAGAAATTGTCTTAATAATGGGAACTTCAAATATCTTATGCTAGATGGCTGCGCTCAGGATGCGTTAGAAAATTTAATTTCTACTGTCCGTTCCTTAAATCCAATCCCGGATGCAATAGAATTCAAAAACTGCATTATGATTCATCAGTTTTTCTTAAAAAAAAACGAAGCCTGAAAATTACGCATTTTGCGATTCTAAACAATTAGTTGAGTTTCTAGGTACAGATGTAAGTAAACCCGAAACAGAAAGGTCTGGTGAAGATGAATGTGAGCAAAAGAAATTGATATAGACTAAATTGTAATTTAACTGGAAATAGATATATTGACTCGAGTGAACAACAAGCTCTTTACTGTTAGTTAGGATCAGTTTTGTTCAAAATAAAACAAAATAAGTTATATAGTATTTGTGAAAACTGTATTTCATATCTAATAACTGATAACAGGGATGAATCTATAAATTTTATTAGCATATTTGTGACTCTCAAGTCGTACAAGGAAATGTCACTTGTATACTCTTCTAAATTCGTGTTCGATATAATTCTAAATGCAGAAAAATATGAAACGTTGGTAGAAAATGTATTGACACTAAAGTATTTGAAGTCTTTATTCATTAATACTTCAATTCATACGTTCCCAATTCCTTATAATATATTTGAAAAAGTCTTATCAGTATTTTAGGACTAGAATATATTTTTGTTAAGAAAATTGTCTGTTTATACTACAACAATCTGTTAAATGTAGCAGTCGAAGTGTTGGTACGATAATTGCAGTAGATATTGCTAAAGTTATCCTTATTGAAATGGACATAACATAAATAATAAAGTGTTATTTCTAATGAGTCATTTCACTATGACAATAATGTTTATTAATTCTTGTCTCCTGTGGTCAATAAACCACAACAACATGTATGATATCGCCTTTAATCACCATCGTTCTAGCATTACTGCTTACGCTTCTGTGCCGAGCAAGGAGTAAATATGGCCGCCGCCGTCCAGTATGCGGTACTCTCTAATATGCACTGCTCTGGCTACAACTTTACTCTCACATGAAAAAAATCGCCTATCTCCTTGACATTGTTACTTGCGTTTTCGCATTGAAACTCAAAGAAATGAAGATATCTTCAAGAAAAAGCACTTGGCATAAAATCTCTTCAGAGGGAAGTTTTTTTAAAAAGAGAAATTTTTTGACAAGGTTACACTTCATTGAGTTATTACGTTACTTTCAATGTTACATCTTTCGTGGAGTATGTTTCATTATAATGGAAAATATGTGGTAATCTGCCTGGAAAATAAATCTGAAAAATATTTATTTAAACTTCTAATGAACTTAGTTTGCAGCATTTGGTGCACAAGTCACTAGTATCATGATATAAAACTACCATTATTACAAAGTTGATATTATGTTGTTTCCTCATTAATTGTTTTATAATGTTGTTGTGCAGAAAATAACGTATGAAACACATTTTATACAGTTATTGGATTCGCCAAAATTACAAAACAAGCTTGCTTGTTTCCTAAACAATGACTCATGTGATGTAGTATAACATTATAACCTTTATTTCAAAATATCATTTTTCATTTTGCAATAGGAGCATCCGGCACTTGTTTTTAACTGATGACGTCAAAAAGTGTTAAAAAATTAAAAAAAAAAGGTGTATACCTTCGACAGACGGCCCGTTTCGACGCTATTTCACGTCATCCTCAGTGTCTCTTGAACCACTGGTGATCTTGACTCTGCGATGTGCATTTGTCGATGGTAGGGGTGGGGGTGTGTTGCTCCTATGGTGGGGGCTGGCTGTTTGTGTGTTATGATGTATTATGACGTTGAATAATGTGTGCGTATTGAACTGCAATTGTGTGTTAAGTATATATTGTGGGTATGCTATTGTATTCTTATATATTTCGTACTGTTCTAGGATGTTTAACTGTGAACGTTTTGGTGTGATGTGTAAAATTTCCACATCTGTTTCTATATAATTGTAGTCATGCTTATTGTTGATAATGTGGTCTGCATAATTTGATGTGATGTAGGGTTTGGTTATAGTTTTAATATGTTCATTTGAATGGTAGAGGCAAGGAGCACCTTTCGGTTCTTATTGCTAATAGCATCAGAGGCAGCCATGTTAAAAAGCAGAGTTGTAATTTTCCTGTGTTAGTTAATGCTAGGGCTTCTCCTTTTTTAGGTTAAACCTCCCACCAGTAAGGTGTTTGAAACAAGTTCAACTAAATTGTAAATGCTCTGATGTTTCTAGTAATGAACACAGTAACTTCACTATTTTTCATCAAAATATTAGGGGATTAAAACAAAAAACTGATGAATTGATCACTTCTTTAGCAACTCAAAAGCATAAACCTCAGATATTATGTATAACTGAACATCATATGAAGCAACAGGAAATACTACAACTGTCTTTACATGGATATGTATTAGGTTCTCATTTCTGTAGAGATGTCTTCCAAAAAGGGGGTGCCTGTATTTTTATCAGAGAGGATCTATTATTTAGTAAAATTGATATATCTGATTTTTGCCTTGAACAAGATATTGAAATAATATGTGGAATACAAATTGGTTATGAGATATCAAATTTAATTATCTTATGTGTTTATAGGGCGCCAATGGGAAATTATAAGAAATTTACAACTAACTTAGATTCATTATTGAAAAGACTTTATAAACCACATACCGAATTTGTAATCTGTGGTGACATAAACATAGATTATCTATCAGAAAGCTCACGTAAAAGAAAATTAAACTCACTTCTTGAAACTTATAATCTTAGTCACACAGTAAGTTTTCCAACCAGAACACAAGCTGGAAGTAGTACTGCCATTGATAATATATTTATAGATAAAAGTAGATTGAATTCCTATTCAACAGTACCATTAGTCAATGGCCTGTCTGATCACGATGCACAAATTCTAAGTGTTTTCAATATGAGTGAAAAATTCCAAAGTATTAATCTAAAAATAAAAAAAAGGATTATAAATGCTGAATCTCTTCATCATTTAAATACATGTCTACAAAATGAATCTTGGGAAAATGTATATAGTACCGATACCATTGATATTAATACTAAATTTAATGCATTTTTCACTACATTTACGAATTATTTCAATGAATGTTTTCCAGTCAAGGTGGTGAAAAAATGTAAAAGTAAAAACATGTGGATAACTCAGGGAATTAAAATATCATGTGCTAGAAAAAGGAATCTATATTTAATGAGTAGGAATAGTGATGATCCTCATGTTCTTAATTACTACAAGAATTACTGTAAAACTTTGAAAAAAGTTATAAAAGATGCAAAGAAAATGTATCTGAATGAAAAAATACAAAATTCAGATAATATGATTAAAACTATTTGGGATATTATTAAAAATGAAACTAATCGATATTCAAAGAGTGAAAATATTACTTGCATTAAAATCAATGATAGTAAAATAGATAACCCAAAATCAATTGCAAATCATTTTAACGACTTCTATATAAATATTATTCAGAACTTAAACATTCAAGATTGTGCAGAAGATGCTGCACTTGGTTACCTAACTGATGCATTTAACACTGAGTTTTTAGGTCTCAAATTTATTCCCACTACCGCAGCAGAAATCATGCATGTGATAAAACAACTAAAAACAAAATATTCCTCTGGATATGATGAAATTCCAAGTAAAGTTCTGAAAGCTTGTTCTGAAATATTATCCCCTCCGTTAAGCTATCTATGCAATTTGTCAATGCAATGTGGTATTTTTCCAGAAAGACTCAAATATTCAATAGTAAAACCAATATACAAAAAGGGAGATAAATGTACTATTGCTAATTACAGACCCATATCATTATTAACAACATTTTCAAAAGTGTTTGAGAAAGTTATGTATAATAGATTATATCATTACCTGGAGTCCAACAATATATTAGTTTTAGAACAGTTTGGATTTAGAAAACAAAAATCGACAGAGAATGCTGCTTTTAGTTTGGTGGATGAAATACTAAATTCATTAAATTCGAAACTACATGTAGGTGGGATTTTTTGTGACTTGGCTAAAGCATTTGATTGTGTAGACCATAGTATATTAGTAAAAAAATTGAAGTTTTATGGTATTAAAGATGAGATGTTGGGTTGGTTTACATCGTACTTATCAAATAGAAAACAAAAAGTAGAAATAAATGTACCAAATAGTCATAAAGTTACTTATTCAGAATTTAGAAATATTAAACATGGTGTTCCGCAGGGGTCAATTTTAGGTCCATTGTTGTTTCTAGTTTATATTAATGATTTAGCCTTGACCATAAACAATTCATCCCATGTAATTTTATTTGCAGATGATACAAGTGTAATTATTTCAAGCAAACAATACGATCATTTTATAAACACTTCTAATACAGTGCTGAATCTAATGAATGAATGGTTCCATGCAAATAAACTAGCACTTAATGTTGATAAAACCAGTGCAGTCAAATTTAGTACACACAATAGTGCTCAGGTTTCCTACAGTATTCGATTAAATGGAACTCATCTCAAAGAATCTATAAGCACAAAGTTTCTTGTTTAGAATTGGATAATCACTTGAACTGGAAAACGCATATAGAATGTATTACTCGTAAATTGAGCTCTGCCTGTTATGCATTAAGATCCTTATCTACTATTGGTGATATAAACTTACTTAAAATGTCATACTTTGCATATTTTCACTCTGTAATGAAATATGGATTAATATTCTGGGGTAACTCGTCTGAAGCTAAACACGTTTTTGTTTTACAAAAGAAAGCTATAAGAATAATGGCCGGTGTGCATAAAAGGACCTCATGTAAAAATATTTTCCGAAACTTAGAAATCTTGACTTTACCTTGTGAATACATTCTTTCCCTAATGATGCTGTATAACAGTCTTCAATGCACTGCCTAATTATCTTAAAGATTTGAAGAACAACGAGAAAAGGTTCAGAAAAGAATTAACCAAATTTCTACATACTCATACCTTCTACACAACTGATGAATTGTTTATGCTTGTGAATTGAATTATTCTACTTAAATGACATGTACAATTTTATATAGCTCAACTAAAATATGTTTTTATATTGACTTAATCTGTTTACTATGTATTGTATTTTTTGTTTAGCATAACTGATGAATTGTATGTACTGTAAATTGAATAGTATACTGTATAGGTCAACTGATGAATTGTTTAAGCTTATAATAAGTTTGTAAATTGAAATAATTTGATTGTATATGTTTGTATAGTTTGGCTGATGAATTGTATATGTTCTTAAAATGATTACTAGTCTGTGTAGCTCTACTGAGGAATTGTATATAGACCTACTGTAAATTGAATGGTAATATGTATAGCTCAACTGATGAATTGTTTATGATTATAAATTGAATTAATCTACTTGATATTAATTGCACAAATTTGTATAGCTTAATGAAAGTATGCTACTTTGTATTGTATATATTTGTATAGTTTTGGCCGATGAATTGTATATGCTTTAAATTGAATAGTAATCTATATAGCTCTACTGATAAATTGTTTGTGTTTGTAATTTGAAGTAGTTTGCATGATATGTATTATCAATTTCTGTATATCACAACTGGTTGAATTGTTTATGCCTGAAATTTAATTAAATTGTTTTGTATTATAATATAGCTCAACTTATGAATGATTGTTTGCGTTTGTAAATTTAATAATCTGATTGGCTATGTATTGTATACTTTTAGTAGAGCCATCGATGTAGCTCAGTCGGCAGACTCGCTGGGCTGCTGTTCCGGAGCTACGTTCGGGCTTGGGTTGGATCCCCCTTTGGACTTTGGTTTCTTCGGAGGTTTTCCACAGCCGTGGGACTGAAGCCGGATGGTCTAAGGCGAGTCCTTGGCATCAACACCTTTGATTTGATTACCCCCTTTGATTTGATTACCTGGTTGGGTTTTTCCCAGGTTTCCCCCACCGAAAAGGCAAATGCCGGGTAATATTTTGGCGAATCCTCGGACCTCATCTCATCTCACTACATCTCGCCAAAATGTAAAAAAATTGTACAACATTGTAAAAATTGTAGAAAATTACTAAATTGTAAAACTATAAAAATTTGTAAAAATTGTAATTGTAATATTGTAAAATGTTGACATGTTCCACATCTTAAAGCTTCATTGCTCATGTAAGATCTATGGAATAAAATAAATGAATGAATGAAAAAAAAATGAATTGTATCTTGTGTGAAATTTAACACTTGTTAAAGCAAGTCTAAGTAAATTTTATGTTTTAACAAAGTGTTAACGAGAACTTTAATCAATGATGACGTCATTGATTTATTTGCCGAGCCTAACCAAAGCATTCTAACATAGTACATGCTTGTGTTTCGTTTGTTAAATAAATTGCCTATGCTTTGAGGACTAAATTCGCTTCAAAATCATGGCCTCGCGGGCACAAATATAGATCCCATTTGAAAATGAAAGCACAGTATACCATAATGGCACAAGTTATGCCGTCATAATAGAAGTCATGACGTTTCATTTGGCATGGTAATATTTTAGGGCACTACACTTACACAATAATGTGACATATTGTGAATGATTGTGACTAACGATAAAGACTGTTTGTAGTGCTGATGTACAAAGAAAAAGAATGTACTTTTATTCCAAGACAAAGTTTTCATTTCGGAGAGCAGGTACTTACCAAGGGAATTTATGTTTAGATCTCGGAAGATTCTGTGACTAATAATGCAATAAAAATTGGAAGATTTTCTAATATAGTTTGTATTTGTCTGAAAGTCTCATTCCACCGTTTCTTCTTTAGTAAAAGGAAAAAAACCTGGGTCTTTACTAATAAAGAATATTATTCAGTAATATATAGTGACAAATCATTGAAACTATATCTCATTGAAATTAGTAGATAATATATTACTTTCTTTCGAAAGGTAAATTACAGTATTTACTACAATTTAAAGCCCTTGTGTTCAAAATCTGTCTCCCAGGTTTTTATATAAATTGAAATGGTGAATATACCTGATCCCTTTTCAACACAAATCTCTAACCTTTAAATCTTAAAAAAATATATATTAATTTTTCATACTTCGAAACTGTTTCCAGATTCCAACATCAGGTTTATATCACGTAATTGGAAGATTCGTCTAATCTTGAATCCGATAACTTTCATTCTACATCATTTGATACAACACTGATAATGGAGGTAGTAAATAATTCGTCAGAGATATTGAATATTAATATTCAGCTGAAACCACCGAGTTCTTTACAGCTTAGACAACAGAAGTTTAAGTTACATTCATTCATGCTAATTTTTGTGATTTTCTACTCACTGTATGATTTTATAACATTCGAGCACAAATTATTCAATATCTCAAAAGCTGGCAAGCATCCTAACAATCTAAAATGATACGTGCAATTATTTTTTAGAAACTGCGCTTCGCGTTGTTCATAGAATTTCGTATTCTCTGAGCGACTTCACGACCTGAGCATTATGAGACCGCCCACATTCTCTTCGACCCTATATTTCCACGCACAAAAATTAGATGCAATTTACAATAAATTTCAGAAACAGCCATTTTTGTTTGTTCCTTTGGAAGTCGCGCTAGAGAAAGTCGAGAAGAGTAGCACTGAAAGTTTTCCAGAGAGTTGAGAGGGCGAATGGAGATGAAAAATAGGGATGGTTCTTATTACGAGAAGGGAGGTTGGTTGTAACTACGGGGAAATTCAGGCTTCATTTGCATTGCATTTTCACAAGGGATTTATTCTGATGAGTTTTTTTTGTTATTGTTGTATCTGCTGAGGGAAGAGACTCCGTCCTAATCATGGCTTTAGCACCCTCGATATTCAACTAAGCCAGCTTACCGCAGTGCTTGCACACTGATACAAATATTACTTCTAGTAAAGGCATATGTTTAAAATAAAAATTGATTTTTTTTCAAACTCATTCTTCCTCTGTTTCGAATTTGAACGAACTTTTAATTATAGTTATTCCAGAGTTCTCTGCATAACTAGTAAGAAAAGTGTCTTCAAGGTTGTATTGTTAACTACAAAAAGTGGATTCATGCATGTACTATTTATGATATTATAATGAATTGTAATAGAAAGTAATAGGGATTATTAAATCATAATTAGGTTATTACAACAATAAACAACACAACCTAAAATAGAAAAATACCATTGCAATCCACTGTCTTTAATATTATTTTCCATCCTTAGCTTCCAAACTTTTCTCTCTTTCTAATCATCAATAGCTTATGTTTATGAAATATCATTTCACGTGAAGATTTTAGCAGGTAATTTCTTAGTCACACAACTTTTATCACTCCAGGTAACCATTAACCTTTCACTGTGATAATTCCTATAATAGGTTTGTTCGTATAGCAAGTTTGTGATGATTTGAGAACTGTTTGCAAACTGTTCCAACCTCACCTAATGCGCATGATCGGTTTGAATACCAATTTGCTGTATATATAAGTATTTTAACTTACAACAGCAGAACAAATTAATTAAAATATTGCGATACTTCAAATTGTTGAGAGAGAGTCTCTGCCACATGGCACGTTACACGGAAATAATAAATTCTCTGTTATTGTACCTAGGGATAATATGTTGAAAATAAGTTTCATTTTTGGACCTGTCTCTTTCCTCAAATAATTCCAGCAAAGCCTAATTTATCCCTACGGGATATATATTTCATATCGATATCATTAGAAGTGTTTGAATCAGACATCTGAAAAAAACAATTACAGGCCTAAATTAGCCTAACTTCTATTTAAGTAACTTCCGGAAAATAATTTTATTACAATTAATCTGGAAACGACTTCAGAATAATACTGCGTATATATATATATATATATATATATATATATATATATATATATATATATATATATATATATATATATATATATATATATATATGCCGTTATTTCATAATTGAATTATTTATTTTTGGTGCAAGAGACATCCCTTTTTATGCGCTTATTTATTTATCTATCCTTGTACACTGACATTCAAAGGTATCCAACCCACGATTTTATGATCGTGTAAGCGAACTTTTCAACCACGGGAGAAGTCAGAACCAAAGATATGAAAAATTGACAAACTTTGAAAGAGTTCCGATAGTTCTCAATAGGTGGTACCATTATTGAGATCCGTTAAAAAAAGTGTCAGAGAAAATGATTATGTTGATTAAGAATAAATTATTCTTCTAATGGACTATATCAGCAGTTTCCGTCAAACTCAGTGTTGTTTTACACTCAGTATGGTGGAATGAAAAATTGAATTCTATAACAGGAGTCTATTTATCTACGATTGGTAACAGTGACTATTATCTTCGCCATCTATTCATGGAAGTAATAATTGAAGAAACCACATTTACACCAGATGGATCACAACCGATTAGTAAGGTCAGACAGCTTTGAACGTCAGTGTACCAACAATAAAAAAAAACATGTTTTAAATTGCAGTCTTGCTACATAGTACTTATGCGGTATTCTGAATTATAACGTTAATCTTTATTAAGAGCATACTGATCATAATCACAAACTATGGATTTTGTTTTAAAAGTGAACTAAAATAAAAACATTATCTTCGTTTATACAATATATTTTATAAATTAAATAAACATAGCTTGACAAGACGTATCCAGAGAGTTAAATGTTAGAGCTATTAAATAAAAATAATAGTACGCTTATAACTTATGCAGTAAAACTTTTTAATAGTACGCACGTTTATATATAGTATTCTTTCTGAAAAATGACAATTATAACAAGATAACTGTACTAAAATACAATTGATCGTATATTTAGGGCATACTCATTTAGGTTATATTATAGCTTAAACAACATGCAGAAAGCAGTAACAAAACTATCTTAATGCGCATGTGTCATCTATAATTAGAAATTGGTTTGCATTTAATTCGCAAATCAATTGCGACTGTCAGGAATCGATTTGTGACAGTTTGACATGCTGTACGAACGCGTGACTATTAGTCAGAAACAGTCAGAATTTGAAGTTTGTCCTTTGCGAACAGTATAATCCATGTGCGCATGATCGGAACTGCTGTGCTAACGAACCTAAAATATCCTTTCTCCAACAGTGACACTCCTTACTTCCTGCTCGCCTCCTTCTCACTATAGGCTGTTAACTCTTACTCGTAAACATGGTAAAGGCAATCAGAGCCACAAGCTACTATGTGTTATGTGTTACTATGCACTGTTGCTTTCAGTTGTTTAAAGAAGTCGAATTCTAATTCCGGTTTTATTTCACTGCAAGTTATTCTACATTTAGCATGGATCATTTTCTACGGCCATAACTTTCCAACACTGATCCTGCTTCGAGTAATATAGCACAAAATTGGACATATTAGAAGAAAATGTTCTTGAAATTCTTGGCAAGTAAAGATCAATTAGATATGTGCAAAAATTAATATAAACACTAGGAAATTTAAAAAATAAGTGACAAGTAAAGTTGAGAATCCTTATAAGTCACATAAAATCAGAAATCTACTCACTTATCAGTGAATGTAAGGATTTTAATACTGTTATAGAAACCTAGGGAACAAAGGCTATTTGGGATTTCCCAGTGTCTATTCGGATCAAAAGCCTTGATAGAGCTGATATTTATCCCTTGGGAATTTCAGTGAAGTCAGGACAGCCTAATTAATCAAATTCACTCTTCTTTCCTCCACGTTGGGGCCCCATATTTACGATGCGAAAGAGAGAATGGTGTGCGGAAAGCAATAGAAAGCTACTACATTTATCTTTCCCAAGAAACAAACTTATGATTAATCTTTCCGCTATAAAAGATTAAGGACATAAATTATCTCCCCATTTTAAACGACTAGCTGGATTTAAAATGTGGACATGGAGAAGAATGGAGCGTGTGAAATGGATAGACAGAATAAGAAATAAAGCTGTGCTAGAAAGAGTGCTGAAAAATAGTAATATTAAAACTGATCAAGAAGAGAAAAAGAAATTGCTGAATCACCGACTAAAAACAAATTGTCTACTAAAAGTTGGGTGAAAAGAATTTCAATGCGACTAGCATTTATAATGGTCATATTAAAATTAATCTCAAGGACAGTCGCTCAAAGTTGCAGACATTAACTTAAAAACTCAGTGTTTTTCACATTCTCAACTATATTTATACAAAGAAGTAGAAAAAAAATTTACATATACTATCAAAAAGAAATTCAATGAAACTTTTATCATAATGCTAATATAGTATTTTTTTTTATTTTAGTAGGTTATTTTACGACGCTTTATCAACAGCTTAGGTTATTTAGCGTCTGAATGAGATGAAGGTGATGATGACGGTGAAATGAGTCCGGGGTCCAACACCGAAAGTTACCCAGCATTTGCTTATATTGGGTTGAGGGAAAACCCCGGAAAAACCTCAACCAGGTAACTTGTCCCGACCAGGAATCGAACCCGGGCCACCTGGTTTCGCGGCTAGACCCGCTAACCGGCTAATATAGCATGTAAATGTACATAAACAACGACAGAAAACTCGGTTGTGATACTACCGAAGGACGTGAATAGCCTCATGACAATTATAAGTGAAGGGCACACGGGAATAACGAACAAGGTCCATCAAAAATCGAAATTGAGTTAATAATGCCATCTGATAGTAGAAGGGGAGTACTTTGATGTGGCTGCATTGGTTTTATGTAAGAACGAAAATTGTCCTCAGTATTCGGCGTTAAAGTTTCTGTATACTTTGGAAGAATGAACAATGTCACATTCATCCCAAGAAAGAACGAACAATGTCCATTTTAAACACAGAAACTAATGCAGACAGCTGTTACAAATTTGATCTTAGAGTCATAGCACATTGCTGGTTAGTTTATTTTTACATTTGCCAATACGATCTGCATTATACAATAATAATATTATTATGACTGTATGATGTGTAGCTGTTATTCCATGTGACAATAAATTATATTAACTTTCATTAGAACTACTTGTGAGCATAATGCAAACAGCTGTACTATTCCAGTGTTCAGATGTCTGTGGTAGGGTATTGATTATTTCCTTTATTATACTTTTATGGTACATATTGTAGTGTTTGTGGTTAGTGCAATTTATTTTTATAATGTCTGACGTTAGAGAAAATGAATTATCCGGACCCATTCCACGTTCTGTAAATTCAAAGAACAGAAAAGTTACAGGACGTATTACAGATGCATAAAAAAATTCGTGCTATGAGTCATATTATGGGAGAAGACTGTAAATGTTCTCGTTTTCCGTGTTTTCAGAAAATAAGCCAAAGTGAAAAAAGCGATCTTATTAAACATTTCAATGAATTAGCATCATATGACACTCAAAATATTCACCTTTCAGGACTGTGCAAAGAAGAAGATCCAGAAAAACAAGACGAAGCTGATTTTCATAATTTTTCTTACAGATATAAAATACGAATAAACAAAGATGGGCAAAATACTGATGTTCCCGTTTGCTATAAAGCATTTATTGCTCTACATGGAAACAGGCCTCACCAAATGAAAGGAGAGATTTTACCTAAAATTTGTCAGCACATTCAATCACTTAGAGGTCAGAAAGTCCACTAATCTCGTCACGATAGCCAAAGGTTGTATCTTCCAGAGGACTTGAATATTTCTAAGCTGCATAAGTTACACTCAGAAAAATTTCCCGCGAACCCTGTGTCTTACGAGCAATACAGACTAATTTTTGTCACTAAATACATTAGCTGACATTTCACACATTAAATCAGAAATTTACAATGGTAAAGATGCAAGTAAATTGGATAATTTTGAGAAGGAAAAACAAAATTTGATTTGGAAGAATGAATTGCACAAGAGAAAAGGGCAGAAGTTTTATGAAGTAAAACGGGCTGCACTTCTAAAATCCAGGAAGTCAGAGTATAAAGAGGCTATCTGCATGAATTTCCAAAAGAATTGCCAGTTCCAAACATCAACTAATGAGGTCTATTATCGTCGACAGCTGCCCTTTTATTCTTGTAACATACATACGCTGTCGACAGGAAGATTTGTTTTCTGCATGTATGACCAAAATATTTAAAGTAAAGGCTCTGATGTAGTTTGCTCTAAGTTATGGCACCACTGTATGAATATTGTACCAAGCTGCGTTGGTGAACTCCGTATCTTCTACGATTCTTGTTCCGGACAAAATAGGACCTTTATGGTATTTAGATTTTGTCATTATGTACCTAGTATATACTAAGAAGAGGTTTGATGCCCAGTGGATCACATTTCCCACTCGTACCTGGAATGTGACAAAAACATGGGACTTGTCAAACAGAGAGCAAGGTGTGAAGTACCCGATGACTGGAGGCAAGAGATTGCGAATTCTAAGAGGAAAACAAACCATTCATCATTGTAAACTGTAAACAGCTACAAGGCAAAGTACAAGGAATTACAAATTTTGAAAAACGTTTGTTCTCCAACTGTTAGAGAATATTTCAATCTTCCTCCCACCAACGACGAGTCACAAGAAGTCAATGACAGTGAATGAGACGATTTTATAGTTCAATATATTCATTCACAGTAGCAAATTCAGTGCAGTTAGATTAGTGTGTAGATTTGTTTTTTCAATAGTTTGGAACAATGAACATTCAAAGATAAAAATATTTATAATGGGTCAACAATATTTATAACCTTTAAAAAGAAAAGCCTACACGAAAGTAAATATGTGCTACATTGTTTGAAAATATTATGCCTGATTCTATTCCCAACAAATATTCAATTAAATTGTGACATTGTTCGTTCTTCCCGTTTATAAAACGTAGCAAAGTAGACTTTTTGCAGTTTTGCATTGTTGTAATTCATAAAATCAAAACAATATTTTGTCACGTATTTGCTTTATAATGCTACATTCTTTTGTGATAAAAATAACCATAAGTTAACAATAAACTAGACATTTCAAGTCCTTAAACTTTAAATTTCATTTATCTCAAAACTATTCTCAATGGACCTTGTTCGTTATTCCCGTGTACCCTTCAAGTGTGTTACAGCGGAACTTGGAATCTTTAAAATGTGAAAACGAACATTTCAAGATAAGTATTCAAAACATAATTAATCATCAGGCTCAAATCACAAATGGAAATAATAATAGTGGTGCTATTTCAAAAAATCAATGGTCAAGAGTGGTTAGGAATGAAAATAACATCCACAAAAGCAAGTTGGCAGCATCTTCAGACTTGGGCTTATGGAGTCAAAAAACAGATTTAATGAACTAGTTAATTTGAAGACTAATGAAAGTGATATTGAAAATAATAAAGTAACAGATCAATTTGAACATAAAGTAACTCCGTCTTCCGTTTCAAAAAAGAAACGGTTGAGAATACATCTGTTTAGTGACAGTCATGATCGACAGATGGCAGCAAACATCAACTCATCTCTCAGCGATGTAGAAGTCTATGGTATAGTAAAACCTGGAGCACAGATTTTTTTTTTAATAAATTTTATTTTACAGGTGAATTTTACATTACACTGTATAAAACCAGGATATATATGGTGATTACCTTACCAAATATAATGATGTATAATAACTTATTTAGACATTGCCTTATATAAGCACAGTACGGTAACCACACAAATTGACATATTACAATGTGTACATTACAGTAGTGCAACATATTTATATAATTCACATTACTTACAGTGAAATCAAAAGTTAGAAACATAATCTTCTTTGTTGTATTTCTAGTATTATTTCAATTAACAGATTGACACTTCAATCTTTCACTACATGAATCTAATCATTAAAATTGTATTGTTTATAAACACACGGAGCTACGATATGATGTAAAAAAAGAGGAAATATTACCACTGTACTGTTCTGCATATAAATTAGAGCATATTGTCTTTTCATGATCTCATGTAAAATTTCCTCGTATTTCAGAAATTAAAATGTTGTACGTTTAGCTATACAAGATTTGAAATTGCATGTTGTTTTTAATGTTACATTCTACAGTACAGACTATTATTATTATTATTATTATTATTATTATTATTATTATTATTATTATTATTTTGTTTTTTAATTCATTCTCAAATTTATTGCACATACAAACAATGTATATAACAGGATTTTTATAAATTGTTACACCAAGTCTACTCAATTGTGTACCTTATTGCAGATTAAATTAATTCACTTATAAAGTGCATATACGATCTGAAGTAATTTGACACTATATATAATAGATATATTCCTTGATCAGGGTTGCCAGATTGGATGAAAAGTCGTGGATTGGGCTATTCCCAAGCCTTGTTTGTGACTAAATTTTACGTCAGGTGGTGTGCGAGTTTCTGGGCAACTAGAATTTTAGTGAGCGAATTTTGGGCGGATGAAAACTTATTAAATTAAAATCTTATTTTTATCTTTCGCTTATTTTTTTTTTATAGTTTGCATTACATGGGTTTTTGATCTCGAATCGATTATTTCTTCTAATAACTTATACGATAATTGAAACACACGTGAATCACCACCTATTTTAAACCATTATTAAGCCTCCACGTGTATTCTAATGGGCTTCCCCATCCCCACTCCATCACGTTAGGAAACTTCAGTGTATAGACCAGTCTTTCCCAACCTTATTAAGTTCGAGGCACCCTTGGGAATAATATTAAAAACTGAGGGCACGCTTTCTCGAATTAGAAAAAAAATTGAAGTCTAATATATTCATTTATTGAAAGGATGATATAATAAGTAACGTACATCACAACATAATACGATAAACTTTACTACAATCACTGAGTAAAAATACATCAATATAGTTTTGTTCGATTAATCATTAATGTGAAATTTGTGATTGATGCTTATAGAACAGATACGTGACACTGGGCCTTACACTTGACAAAGAAATACGCAAATCATCCTCAAGGTTATTCAGTCTATTTCTTGCTTCGCATTTTGTCACCATAGCAGAGAAGTCTTGCTCGCATAGATAGGATGTTGAAAAGGGAAAAAGTGCGTTAATTGTTTTCTTCATTAGATCAGGATACTTCTCCCTCAATCGAAGCCAAAAAGCAGCCACCGACGCCTCACTCTTGGTGAACTTACCATTGAGTGTGGAATCAGCGCAAAGATCAATAAATTCATCTTCGTTCGCATGCACTGAAATCTATTTCCTCCGCACTATCTACGAAATCAAATGGTGAGACAACCCAGTCGAGTTTCATAGTGGAAATAGATGGAAAATACATCTAGCAATCTTGATAAGTTATCACAAATGCGGTCTTTCAGCTTATCCAGATCTTTATCTCCTGCCAGATTAAGAAGAGATGGAAAGTTCGACAGATCTCCTTTCTGAACTGCAGAGCTCCAAGAACTAAGGTTTGTTTTAAAATCTTTCGTTTTATTGGAAGAGGAAATTGTTGTTTCCTGTCGACTCCGCATTGAAACAATCAGTTCATTCAGCTTATGAAAAATATCTGCCAGATACGACAGTTCCAAACATCAAGAATCACTTAGTAACAGCTCAAGAAATGTGTCTTGATTTTCATCCTTAAAAAAAAGTTTTCATCTGTTCTTTGAGTTCGAGAAACTGGTTCAATACACTAACCCATGATAATCAACTTACTTCTGTGTGAAGTAAGAAAGAGGTATGAGCTGCATCAGTTGCATGACATAATTGTTCAAAAATCCTGCATTTTAAAAGTCGAGACTTCATGTAGTTCACCATTTTCCCAACTTGGTTAAACACTGGAGCAAAATCTTCATTACATGCTTTCATGACTAATGCCTCTCTATGCAAAAAAAATAGTGAGTTATAATTATGGATGGATTTTCATTGAGTGCTCTGACAGTAAAATCTTTAAATTTCCCAGACATAGATGGTGTACCATCCGTACATATACCACAATAGTCTTTCCATGAAAGATTATGGTCCTTGAGAAAGGAATTAATAGAAAAGAGAATATCGTGGCCTGTGGTTGTAGTCTCCAGCGGTCTACAGAACAGAAACTGCTCACTAATATCTTTATCATCAATATATCTGATAAAATAAAGGAGTTGCGGTTTGTCACCAATATCGACACTCTCATCTACATGCAAAGCAAATATTCTATCAGTTTTTATTTTCTCCAAGACTTGTTCGTTGATATTGCGTGACATTTCAGATACCTGTGGCTGATTGTATTGTTGGAGAGAGGAAATTTCAAAACTTGATCAGCTGTTCCTTCTTAAAGAATTGTTGAAACTATAACTTTACATGCAGAGCCTATGATTTCCTCTCCTAGAGTATGAGGTTTCTTTTTTTTTTTTTTTTTTTTTTTTTAGCTATCAGTTCTGCTACTTTAAACGAGGCTTCAAGAGCAGTGTCAGCTATGGTCAGAAAAATACATCACACTTTCCTGTGACACACTATGATGCTTTGTTGTAAGATCCCGCTTCAGTTTGCTAGGTACAATGGCCTCATTGCTGAGTGTTTCGCCACAAACTAAACACACAGGGATAGGGTTTTTCTCCATACGCTAAGTAACTGTTCAGATATGATCTTTCCTTTCGTTTGTCTTCTTTATGTGTTGCATTTGACGGTCCGGGAGAAACTGTAGCCGTAGGAGCCGACTGTTCACTTTCACTGTTCTGGCGTTTACGTTTAACACTGAACTTAACCATAACAAAACAACTGAAAGCGGCGGCAGAACTCGTACAATTTTATATATTGTTCTGTCGAAGTCTCGGGAATGTTCGTGAGGATGCGAGTTGTCTATACTAGTATATTGAATCGGGAATGTTCGGCAGGGATTGGCTGTAATGCCATCTGCCAGACCGGATACAAGTATAATTGAAGCATCGAAATGAATCAATCTGTAGTGCATGAGAGTAATTAATTTCACTTATTTTATTTCAAGGCCTTACAAGACTTTAGGCTTAAGTAGACAGTAATTGTTTTTTTTTTTTTGGTTTATTTCAATATCTCGCGGCACCCCTTAGCCGATCATGCGGCACCCTAGGGTGCCAGGGCACACCGGTTGGGAACCACTGGTATAGATTATTACTTAGATGCAGTGCAAGTTGCAACTTGCGTTCAATTAAAATAGTTAATTTTTAAGTTTAGGCAAGGAAAACGTACAGTTGAACAGCTTTTTTACTGTACTATTCGCCATTAGGCTCAATTTGAATATAAATTAAGTTTGTTGTAACTTAGATTATAGGCTATATGGCATTGAAAATACTTTATTTGAAAGGGGGTTATAAGGGGGCCTGAATTAGGTAAATCGAAATATCTAGCTTGTTATTGATTTTTATGAAAAATTATTATATCCCGGTAACAAAACTTTCTTTAAAAACGATTTCCAATAAATATTATTCTGTGCAAAATTTTGATAGGACTGATATTTAACAACTTACACGATTTTTATGACAATGTAAACACATTTCAGCACCGCCTCAGCCTATTAGGCTATAATGAAATGGAAACAAATGACTTCGTTTGTAAGGAGCCTCACTCAACAACAAATGGAAGCTATTCATTTAAGACATTTTTATACGGATATAATTTATCGAATGATGGGAATAAATAAATGTTTATCAATTTTTAAATACAGAAAATATTTGTGTGTTTGCATGAAGTATTCTCAGAAGCTACTTAATCAATTTATATAATTATTATTTCACCATTGTGGTTTCTCTAGATGGACATGATGTTTATGCTATTACGGTAACTCCTGAATAAATCGAGGACAGGTAAGATTAAAATAGATCTTTCGCACAGAAAACTTGATATCCTGTCGCAATATTATATTACTTGATTATTTAAACTTTATTTGGTCCATATAAAATACTCTGACTTCAGTTTCTTTTTGTCCACAGAACTTAATAATATTTTTAAGAGTTTTGTCGTAAAGATGAATATTTCCTGGGACCAAAAATACAGCACATATTGAGTAAAAATTAATATTTTACCGTTGAGCTCACTGGAGCTGAGTTATTTTACAAAGGTCAAGAAATAGTGTTCCTGCGCTCACAACTTACCCATATTCGTTTCCTGTGTTTCTTAAAATAATATTCATATACCACATTAATTTTAATCTCGAAGAATTAACGAACAACGAAAGTGTATTGATTTAGAATGCAGTAATAGTACGTTAGCTTAGCATTCCATTATTTTATAATCAAAATATTAATTATGCTCATATGAATTGTATTAAAATAGATAAAATTAATATACTATGCAATAAATGCAATGCAAAAAAGTGGGTTAATGAGCCAATCAGATTATGTTGCGCTATTGTAAAAGTTATTCCTCCTGACATTCAAGAGTCCCCACAACCAAAAAAAAATATTACTTATCGGAGTACATCCGTTATCAACACACTTTTTAAATAATACCTAGGTATAAGACAGTAAAAGTAAATCAGAGGTGCTACAGCCCTTTGAAGTGCCAAGACCGACCAGTCGGCTGCCGAAACAGAAGTGGACTATCATACAACCA
This sequence comes from Periplaneta americana, assembly GCF_040183065.1. NCBI lineage: Eukaryota > Metazoa > Arthropoda > Insecta > Blattodea > Blattidae > Periplaneta > Periplaneta americana. The sequence continues at coordinate 104,937,152 of NC_091124.1, forward strand.
GAATGGAGGTATCGTGTGGTTACCACGATGATCCCCCAGCCGTTATAGCTGGTTTGCGAAACCGGATTTTCGCTACCTATTGTAGCTCCCCAAGTGCATCACGATGCTGGGTGGGCACTGGTCCCATATACTGGCCGAAATTTTGTGAGAAAAAATTTTCCCCCATGAGAATTCGAACCAGCGCGCATTAACGCGAGTCCTAGACAGGATACCTTATACCACTACGCCACTGTGCAGGACAGGTTTAAGATAGTGCAACACCTTATTTCAAGTGGCATCGTCAATTCTAAGCCATCATTTAAAGTTCAACCATAGACTTATCATTTATTTGGAAATCTTCTTTCAGCTGAGAGTAAGAGCCTTACGAGTATATTTCATTTCAGACGCTGACCAATTGTCTATTAGGTGTAATATGTATCAATCTTAAAAGTATAATTGACTGAACAACTCCAGAAAATATTGCATGATAATAACAGTTAAATTCATAGTTTTAAATACAACTTTCAAAATTATTCAGCAGCAAACGACTTACAACATACAAAAAGCTATTATTCACCAAGTAATTACAAAACTGTATTTAGATTTAAGTAAATATTTATTTGTAACAAGTGCAGAGAAGCACACAGGTGTGGCTAGTAATTACATATAATATAACACATTACAAAACCCTTTCAAAATTTGAGCTGCTTTGTTTACTTTACATGCTGGTTCTGTTACTTTCACCTTTATTTTGTGATCCCTTTCTTTAGCTACCCTGAACTGTCATACATTTAAATATAATGTTTACTGGTACTCGTATGTACCAGTTTTTTACACTTGAGCTTAATTTCTCGTTAATATTTAGTTTATACATTTTACTTAACCATACTACGATAATAATTTCCAAGACATACTGATTTCCAGAATTCTGGTTTCAACGGATCATCCCTTTTCACTTTGTGTCTAGGATATGTTAGTTTTTTGATGAATTACTTCATTTTAATTTGTGTTGTAATTATTTTTCACTTGTGTGCATTTTATTATTAATTTCTTATTTCATTTTTTTGTTTGCTTGTGGAATCCGCAGTATTTAATTTTATACCTAAAGATATATATTATTTGTTTGTGATTAATTTAGTATAGTATCATACTATTATCTTGGCTTTTTACTTTTGATTCTGTACATCAGCATTATGATCAGTCTCTATCAATAGTGATTTATTTTTTATTTTAGTATGTTATTTTACGATGCTTTATCAACATCTTAGATTATTTAGCGTCTGAATGAGATAAAGGTAGTAATATCGGTGAAATGAGTCCTGGGTCCAGCACCGAAAGTTACCCAGCATTTGCTCATATTGGGTTGAGGGAAAACCCCGGAAAAAACCTCAGCCAGGTAACTTGCCCCGACCGGGAATCCAACCCGGGGCACCTGGTTTCGCGGCCAGACGCGCTAACAGTTAATCCACAGGTGACAATCGTGCACATTTTGACACATAATTGAGAGGTTCACAACCAGTGTGAACCATGCTTAGCAACCTTCATCTTCCACAGAGTCCGTGGATATCCACAGTACCGCAGGGGCGGTTTTTCGGGTGAAGCTCGTGAAGCGGCGCTTCACCTGTTTACTAAGCGCAACTTCACTAATTTACAAGTATTTTAATATTTTATTTTATTTCACTTCAGTTTTGTCTTTTACGTTCTGCTTGGTGATATGTTCTGCACTTAGGTAATCTGCATTATGGAACACTAGTCCTATTGTCATTACTGGTTGGCGCAGAGTGGGGAAGGGTGACAATTGCAGCTATATCCCTCTTTCAGAGGTAGAGCTTCTCAATTTGCGGATTTGTTTACGGGTAACCATGGCAACGAACCCTTGTAAGATTTCTATACAGCCTGTTTGCGAGGGTACTTGAATCGCTGACAAAACATTTCTCTTGTAGCTGCAAACATTCTTATAGCCTCCTGGCTTGGCTCTTTTGAAAGGAAAATAACTGCACGCGAATACAATGAGATAAAATCCCTTGTCTTTCACAGTGTTCACACTTCTTTGTACCTGTTAATTTCAGTTTGTGAGACGTGTGAATAGAGTGACTGCGTTATGTCTTGTTGCTGAAACGATATATTAGAAGATTAAGTTAACTAATTGTTTTTAAAAGTGATGACTCAAATATTTTTATTAACAACGAGGAATGTATCCTATAAACGATATAGTGTGTAGCGTGTTACAGACACCATTTTCGCGACGGACTGAAGGTGATGAAAGAGAAACCACTGGCGTGGCTCAGTCGGTTGAGGCGCTTGCCTACCGGTCTGAAGTTGCGCTCGGGCGCGGGTTCTATCCCCGCTTGGGCTGATTACCTGGTTGGGTGTTTTTCGAGGTTTTCCCCAACTGTAAGGTGAATGTCAGGTAATCTGTGGCGAATCCTCGGCCTCATCTCGCTATCACCAATCTCATCGACGCTAAATAACCTCGTAGTTGATACAGCGTCGTTAAATAACAGACTAAAATAAAAAGAATTGTTAGCGGGGAAACCAGCACTTGTTATTAAGATATCGGAAAAAAAGCTGAAAAGGAAAGGTGCGAGATTTTACACCAAACATTTTAAAAGTGCGTGGTACAGTGAATATCAGTGGCTGTGCGGTAGTTCTTATTTGGACAAATTGTTTTGTTGGCCCTGTTTGTTACTTGGAATAAAATAATCGGCATGGAACTAGGATGGATTTTGTGAAAACAGATTAAGTTTCTGTCAGTTTTTTTTTTTTTTTAAGCTAAAGAAAGCGGTGAATTTTCAGGGCAGAAATATGTTAAGCTGTCAGAAGGTGAACTTTTTCAGAAGTACACACAATTATTTTTTAAATACGTGACGTCATTTTTATGCAAGTTAACACTAGATATCAAGACATTGAAGAGCTTCAGTTTTGCTCTTTTGCCAATACTTAAAAATTTCTTCAGTATTCGAATATTTTTCCTTCGAATACTCTTGCCACTCTACAAAAGACTTTCCCAAATTTGTTAAAAGTAAGTCGTTTCAAAACAGTACTGGAACTTCTTTATGCAGATCATGAGTACTAGAACATTTCCCCTGATACAAGCACTAAAACGTGTAAGAGAAAACAAAGACGAATTGAAGAAACCTATAGGCTCTTTTCACTTATTGTGACATTACCGTCAATAAAGCGTTTCAGTGGAGCGAAGTTTTACTGCACTCAACCGCATAAAAGACAAATCTTCGCAATTCAATGGCACAAGGGAGATTAACATCATTGGCGTGCATCTCCATTCACAAGGACTTACTACATGATCTGATTGAGAAGCAGCCATTTCATGACGACATCATTGACAAATTCTCCATTCGTAGAGCCAGAGGAATCAATTTAATCTACAAAAATAGGTAAGTCGTACATCATGTCCCTCAATAAAAGAGCTTCACCAACTTTTCAGGTTGCGAGCCGCCACTGCAGTACCGCAATCCTTTGCGCCGGCAAATGCCGACAAATCCTCAATTGTTATTCCAGCGCGCGCTATGCAGTATATAGTTGTATGGGGAAAGAATGTAATGTAAGTGCGAAAAAAATGCAGTGCTGCTATGTTCAGAACTCTTCACAGAGAACTGAAATAAGCGCACATTTGTTCTCTCTGTGACAAGGTGAAATAAATGAGGAAAAAGGAAAGAAGTGACCATAAATATAAAAAGAAATTATCCGATACCTAAGCGAGCATACATTGTGAGATTAATGAATGACTGTATTTTGATATTTGTTTTGTTTTTTTTTTTTCAAAATTTGGGCCCCAAAATATTTTTCTAAAACTAATCTAGAATTTAAGGTGTGTCAGCAATGATATTTCTACATAAAAAATGAAAATCAGGTACCAATTAGGATCAGTGTCAAATTTTTACAATATTCTCCCTTTCAAACCAAGCATTTATGAATTTAATCCTAATTACTATTTGTAAGAATGACATAATATATTAATTGTGAAAGTTCTGAACTCATTCTTGAGACAAGATCGTATTGTTTGGCCTCAGCTGTGTAAGGTTTTGGAAGTGGGGTAGGTTAATTGATTATAAATACCAAGAAGCTATATTAACTAATCCCTTCCCTACTAACGTCTTGTCAGGAACGTGATGCGCTCCCAAAGCATAGCCGTCTAGACATGACGTCTTTGTGACCCTCCGACTTTTATTGACAGTTTTCATTCAAGCTATCAAATGCAGTTTTTTCAAGCTGTCTATTTAGAGGGTTGTTGTATGTTGTAAAACGATCTTTCGTGAAGAAGAGGGGTTATTTTCCTCTAAATAGCCTATACGCGAAAGGTTTTCCAGAATTCTAACTGTTTGAATAAAAGTGCATTGAAGTTCTGTCCTGCATTCCAAGTGGAATGAACAAAGTTTAAGAAAGGGAATCAGAATCGAGGTCTTGTAAGAGTTATTGGCAGTAAAATGACATGACAGAAAAGGTCTGTCTACGAAGCACAACATTCACATGGTCAACATAAAGGAAAAAAGGGTAACAATGAAGGGAAATAAACAGTGGTGAAAACTGAAGGACGTAATAGAGTACAATAACGTTATGTTGTGGGTTGACTGTCAGGTCAGCGTCAGAATGAAGTCTTATATCCCTTCTCCATTATGGGAAAATACATTAAAAAAACTACAGAAATGTTTCTTCAATATAATGTTTATGGTACTTTTCAGCTTTTCAATGTCTACGTAATTGCATGTAAGACCGTGAATGGAAGCAAACCCAGGAAGGAAAGGATCAATACAAATCTTCGATTTGACCTGGAAGCAGGCATTTTATAGAGGGTTAACCTTGCCTAACTGAAATGTTAGTGAAAGGGGAGGGGATGCTGGAGTTACGACGACAATGTTACAAGCAAACTTTTGGGCTTATTCCCCCCCTCCCGTCATATACCTACCACCCACAGAAAAAGAAGCCAGCGAGAATCTGCAAAGTTTGTAAATCTCACAAGAAATGTTTTGTACTGGAATCTTTCGAAACTTAACATACTGCTCAAACTGTTACCAAATTATGAGTATAATATCACAATGTGTAGTAAAAGACCCATGTTTATTGCAAACGACCTCCACCTGCCTTTAAATGCCACTTACCGGACACCACCAATTCACTGTCTGCGCGTAGATTTAAATAGAGATTCCAGGCAATAAACCCGTCCTTTTAAATCTTACTGCATGAACTTAAAGGTAGCAACAAGCAAACTTTAGAAAAGAGTCAATAATGAACATTTTTTAAAGGCAGGTGTCGAATTAATTACGTTCATTCTGGTGTACTGCTTTCGTTAGAAAATATCTTAAGTTCATGGACTCAACTCGGTTTGATCCATTCAGGGTGATGGACAGAATACGTTCTGAATCAGACCTTCGATTTCAGACTGGCTTTAAAGAGGCTGAAAATGTGAATTGCAACAAATGTCAAGTGTAGCATGATGAAGTGTCCCTAAAAGAAGGCAAATTCGAAAAAAAAACGCATTTTCGATAAAATGTGGACTTAACGCGTTTTGATTCCGAGCTCCTCAAATACGTTCAATAAAGTTTCATCGTAAACATTTTTACATTACTTAAAAAAACACACACATGAGTTTTTAATTCCTGTGATTCTGCATATTTCTTTTCGTAAAATGCTCCTGCACACAATTTTAATATCTGAATATTTTTTTACACAAATTAAGTCCACAATTTCCACATCTGACATTAATTTTGGTATTGTGAACGACTTTCTTGTTAGCAGCTAGTACTTGATATAGACCTTGATTCAACCTCACTAACCACTTCGGTATTATCTTCCTCATTACCACTTTCTTTCTTCAACTCTGCCGGTAAATCAATTTCCAATAGCACTATAATATCACTTTCACCCAAAACATTAAGGCTGCTATTATATACAAAACAACTCATGTCTATGTTCTGTATCCCTGAATACAACTAGATTTGAATAAACACCAATAAAGAAAGAACAAATTTACAAACTCAAGTTTTACACTGCAAGTAAATGGTAAAGTGGAGAATTGAAACAGTAAACGACTTTAACGGCATTACAAACAGTTACAACAATGGACAAAAATCACAGAATTCAAACTTGAAAATGTTTAAAAGTGTAGGTCATATGAAATGCCAAGGGTGGGTAAAATCTGTCCACTAACAAATACTTCAAATTATTAGTCTGCTATATTTGAAATCTGAAACAGAACACATGTGTGCATAATTTATTATGTTAGAGACAAATAAAGTAATGGTGAAAGCTGTCAGATTTCATTAATTCAAAAAAATTTAGAAAATAAAAAGGGTGGGCAATTTTTTCCCAACTGTGATAATGCTAGGGTTAAGTGAGAAAATAATTATTTTATGCCCATTGATTGACGCCTTTTTTGCTCCTCTATTGACATTCGAGACAATTGATTCCTTCCATTTACTGAAGCCTTTTCTGTCTGGAAGTTGTTAAAATATACCACAGCTTTAACATTTTATGAGACATGTAATCAAGTCCTTTTAGCTTAGAAAGTTTTGAAGAACTATGAGAAAATTATTCCCTTCTGCGGAGCGACTCATATGTGAAAAATTTTAACAATATGATACACAGGAACATACTTACTAGTTAATAGTTATTATGATGCTGTAATTACTCACGTTTCGTTATTTAGGTCTAATGCACTATCCTCTGATATATGTTCGTCTGAATTGGTTTTGGAAGTGGCCTGAAGAGTACATGAACTATTGGCAATGATGTCATGAATTTCTTTTCGCCTTCTCTGTTTTTCACATCTGTCCAATCCCAGATTATCTGTTGATTTTCGTTTCAAGCAAGACTGCGCCAGAGCTTTTGTGAGTACAGCGTCTACTTTCAGATTACGACTGCTTTTTGGTTCATAATTTAGGAGTTTCTGCTTTAAAGGTACTTCGTAACTTTACTCCTCAAAATGAAGTGAACATATTCGAGCTGAAACAACATTTAGTCTTAAGATTTTTACCCCCTTTCTTTTCCCTTAAAGCAATCTATGGAATAAGTCAAACAATAAGTTTAACATGAAAATATATTTTGCAAATGAGTTGCGAAGCAAATAAAATTTAGTAACATGCGAGAAAACTCATCGTGCTGTAAATTGACTTCATCCTCCCTTCTACAATCATGCAACCATTGTCTTGCCAAGTCTTCATTCTTCGGAAACCTATAATATTTTACGTCAGATTTATATTAATAAAATAAAAACTAAAAAGATAGATATATAAATAATAATTCATTTATTCGAATTATTGTAACAGCAGCTGATGTTTTACACTCATGAACAATTCCAAGCCTTGGTGTAAAAGCCGATGAACACCAGGTCGATTAAACCAAGTTAGATTTTTAATTAATCGTTCCTTTTGTTTTTCGATTGTAACTCAAACAACCAGATACTGCACATCCAGGCATACTAATAGCATGTGTCACATTAATAGCATTACTGATACAATAATAACATTCAATATATATATATATATATATATATATATATATATATATATATATATATATATATATAAACAAAGAATTAACACCGTGCACGTACACACAACAGCTGTTTGTTTTGTTCCTCGAGCACTGCGGCGCGAATTAGCGGCGCGCTGCTGCTTCCCAAGTGACGACATGCGCAGTAGAAAACGAGTTTGAGTCAACCTTCTGCTACACCATTATATTCCCACCACGAACTTACTATACAGTTTTTATTTTTATTTTACTAAAAAAATAATCTAAAATATTTGATGCACTAAAAGTGTAAAAACAGAAAAAAAAATCAACTCGAAAGTAGAAATATTAATATAAAAAATACCTCTTATTCATATTCTGGCTGATATATATATATATATATATATATATATATATATATATATGCTGGGTAACTTTCGATGCTGGACCCCGGACTCATTTCACCGGCATTATCACCTTCATCTCATTCAGACGCTAAATAATCTAAGATGTTGATAAAGCGTCGTAAAATAACCTACTAAAAAAAATATATTATCAGGCAGTACATCTTACTTGACGATATGTGTCAGAGGAAGAACAATTGTTTTATGCATCTGAAGTCTGATTAGTGGAATATGTAGGTAATCGGTGAAGTATGCATTGGAGGGGGAAAGAAAGTGGCCACCCTACCCCATTATCTCCTGGCCTAGTTGTCTCATGAGTGATGCCTTATTTGTGTTATGAGGTTCAAACCTGTCTTCGGACAGTTGACTAAAACACTACAACAAAAAATATGACTCTTAGGTATATCTTGATAGTAAGTTTTGTTAAGAACATATTCAAAAACCTCTACAAAAAATCATACATGTAGTACAAAATCTGTAGAAAGAGTAGCATTTTTAGCAATACACATTTACAAAAATTGAAGTAGAGAAAATTGACTTCAAAGTTTGGGATGATAATAATGAACCAGGTCTCTGTCTTCTTTATTTTCCAGGCATTTTGAAACATAAACCTAGCATATCATATGCAGAACTTATTCTTATAGACACTACCACGCTATGCACACCAAACCTACACTAGTGAATAAAGATGACGACTGAAAAAAACTATATAAACTTATGAAAATACTATACTAGATAAATATTATTTACAAATTACTATAGACTGTAGATAGTATTATAACACTAACAATAAAACTGTCAGAAACTTACAAATATTTCTTATATCACAAACAAAAACCAAGCATGGAAAACACGTTGTTATGGCTACTATCAACCAAGCCCCTACACCAGTAGCTGCGCAGACCATACGGGACAGGTAAAATAGAACATTGCGCGCGACGCCATTACTGTGGCAGCTCAAGCTAGCAGACTAATAAGTTCCTAGCTACAAATATCACAAATATAAATGTCCGGACCCTTAATAATACATAAAAATATAATAAACTGTGAAATTATTTTTTATCCTTACTATAATAAAATAATAAATACATAACACGATTTATAAAACCAATAGAACTGGATTGCATTACGTCAATAAAGTTTCATACGAAGGCTTGCCTGCTGCAGTTGAGGAAATAAAGTACCTACAATATATGCTCTATAATTATATTATTTTGTCGAAAGTAACAACCCTCATGATATTCATATATTAAATACTATACAAGTGTTATTGTGACGAACAAAATGACAATAAAAACGGACAGGAATGAAGCAAATGTAGACCTAGTCTACTATTTATCCTAAAAAAAGTAAAAAGACTTTACTATGTTGAGTGCTACTAATCAATACACTAAATCTTACTTCAATAATCCCAATAGTAATAATAATAATAATAATAATAATAACATATATTTATTATTATTATTATTATTATTATTATTATTATTATTATTATTATTATTATTATTATTATTATTAGGCTATTGTGGGATATTGTAGCTCTCTATTAAATCAATCGTCAGATCTGAAAAATTTGCTGTTTACAATGCCATGCAAATTTTCGTTAATCAGATGTTTTTCCTTCAGTTTTTTAGTCAAGCTTCTTAAGTTTGATATTATAACTGCATATCTGTCACATCCTCTGACTGAGATTCTGACTGATATTACATCTACTATCAGGCAATACATCTCACTTGACGATATGTGTCAGAGGAAAAACAAATTGTTTGTATGCATCTGAAGTCTGACTAGTGTAATATGTAGCTAGTCGGCGATGTATATAATGGAGGGGGAAATGAACTGGCGACCCTACTCCATTATTTTTTGGCCTAGCTGCCTCATAAGTGGTGCCTTCTTGGTATCACTTGTGATGTTCAGACCTGTCTTCGGATAGTTGACTAAACAACAATCTGTCACATTTTCTTTTACAAGGCACATTTTCATTTTTCAAACTCCTAATCTGTTCATTCTTTTTCTATAACTTCCCTTATTCATTAATCTCAATATTTTCTTGGGACTGAGCATATAATTGTGTTCCGCACTAATAGTATCAGGGACGTGTGAACAATTCGCAATAACAGTTATATTGTCTGGTTCTGAGACTCCAGTATTTCTTTTCAGAATCCTCATAACATGTTTTTCTACCTAAAAATAATATTACACCACAAAAAATTCTACTAAATATACTACTTTTAAATGATGAAGTTCAAGCCAATGGAAATTAGGTCTATGTGAATTTAACTTGTTTCAAGAATGAACTTATTCGCATAATACAATGTTCTGGAAAATTAAAAAGGAATGAAACTGCGTGACCTTCCATTTTTTATGTGATTTCCGGAAGCAATCTTCTGTGAAATGTTCGGAATACAATTTGTGTTGTGATAATTTTTTGTTCGAATAAAATTATCTCTTCTAATGGCAGATAACCAATTGTAACAGTAATTCTGCTTCTTTTTTTAGGGGGAAAAGTAGAAATAACACATTTTCTTATAATGCCTCTATCAATTTAAAAAATACCAGAAATATGTTTGCCGAAATATTTTTAGTGTAAGCTGACAGAATAATTCAATCTACATGAAAGTGTTATTTATTGCCTACATTTATTGAACGTTAAACTATTAGATGCATTTAAATATCGTTATTTACGCATGAAAAGTGATGCTGCAGCCTTTCCAGAAGCGATTTGTGCAGTTACAAGCCTTACAAAAATGCATCATTATGATAGATTCATCAAATGCACACTGGATACACTCGCAATCACTATCACAACCACCTGTTAAATGCCACACTTGCCACAATGATTACGATGCGCGAAGGGTTTCAATTTTGTACAGCACAGCAGCGCTACGTCATTGCTAGCAACAAGTGGAATTTTCCTTTAAACAAGAGTTGTGCTCTCCTTTGTAACTAAATATTTTTAAAGGAAAGCAGCCTTTGAAGTAGGCCTAACATCTGTTGGATTCTATGAAGAAATATTTCGAGACGTCGAAAAGCTACACTGGCTCAATCGGAAATCTAATATAATAAATAATGTATGAAATACAGTGTAATTTCCAAAATGGTCGCAGAATTCACAGTGGAGGGCGTGGACAGAGCATTTAAATTAATAGGCAGAGCGCGCATCCTTTTAAAAATGTGACCCTAAACAGCTGATAGACCGGTCGTATGGCCATGGAAATTGGCAGAGGGCATCTTTAGACCATAAACAAATTTTTAAAGATAAAAAGAAAGACTCGAATTTTTTTTAACAAAAATGACAAAATCTCACATGAGTGTATCCTTGGGGACATTATGCTGAAATTATTAACTTCCATATTTTAAAGCTAAATTCACCAAATATTTATCACTAGTATATCTGGTTAATAATAACATATGTACAAAATTTTGTCCTTCTGTGATAAGTGGTTTGCATTTTATTAACAACTTAATAAAATATTGTATTCCTTTATACAAAAAAGTCCCTTGCGCCACAATTTACATTATGTTTAATTGATATTCACTTATAAGATTCTTTAATACATTGGAACAAACATTACTATTGAAATTTTCTGTACAGTGAATGGGTAAATTACTAGGAATTTTTATGATTATTAATTTTTATATTTTTTATTTATAATAAAAAATCTAGTAGTTTACTGATTAATAAAGTGCAAATTTTGTATATTTGTCACTATTAAGCAGATATACCAATGTTCAAAATTTGGTGAATCTAGCTTCGTAAGTGTGGTAGTTATTGGTTTCGCTATTGTGAGCTCTTAAAACAATTTCAGTATAATGTCCCCTTATATGCGGAAGTCGGAGAGTTTGCACGAGTAATGCAGTTGGAAATATTTAGATTTATTGTTTTCTTTATTAGCAACATTGTTGTTTTCATTTGTTACTCTTGTAATTTATTAAGTTCATGTCGCTGTAATACCTATAACTGTGAAGTTTACGAAGGAGTGTATTGAACACTTAAATGTATATTTATTGTGACAGCGACGTGAGATTCGATCTCACGACCAGCGTCCCGCAAGAGAGCAGACCGCGCGTGAGCCGACACAGGCTCCACGGAGCACTGAGGGACGGCACGCGGCGGAGAGAAGAGAGGGGAAAGGGCCTACGCGACGAGGAGAGTGCGCGCGCATCTGGTGCTGGTAGAGAGGAGAGGGCTCTGGATTGTTCTGGAGAGCTATCTCTGGAGGCGCGTCGAACTTTCGAGGCTACGTCGCTGTGATTATAAAAGAAGAAACGCCAGCGAACTCGGGCAGTTTTCAGTTGATTAGTCAGCCAGTCAGCGAGTAAGCCAGAGCAAGCAAGCCAGTCTCGTGTACCGGAGTTCGGCTCGAGTGTGCGTCCGCAACTGTTTCAGCATCCGAAGGCCTGAGTTCGAGTGTAGTGGACCGCAGTTGGAGGGACCTGAGTTCGAGTGCAGTGGACCGCAGTTGGAGGGACCTGAGTTCGAGTACAATGAACTGTCTCTGAAGGTCTGTGGTTCGAGATACTGTGAACTCAAGTGACTGAGCTAGAAGAACTGTGAACTGAGAACTGATAGTTCTGATTTGTAAATAGTGCTTTGTAAATATTGGTTAAGATTAACAGTTCATTGTTGTTCGTAATAGTCCAAGTAAATTGTCATTGCCGTCAGTGGAGTGCTATAACGAATACTGTGTTGAGTGAAAATCCTATTGTTGACGAGAGCGTTTAAGGTGAATTGTAGAAAGGAATTATTGTTGGAAGAATAAAATCCTATTGTTGAGTTAAAATAAATTTACATTATGTTATAATAATTATTAAATGAAGATTTTATACATTTGTATGTTGACTGATAATAAATAATATTGTAAAATGTAAGAATATAATTTAGACGTTTTTGCCCTTCAAACTAAAAATATCTGAGTTTTACTTTTATATATTCCTATCCCACGCGTGTCGAAAAGGAATAACAATGGCGGCCGACTCGGTGATTGCGCTACTCTAGTATTTCCACGGACTCTGACCTTCCATAGAAAATGCTTCCTTCTGTGGAGTAACAAATTAATTATGGACTTGGTTTGTTATGGCAATGAATAAATCTAAGTTTTCTTCGCCCGAAATTGTATTAATCCACAAACTGATCACTGGTGGACTTGGTCCACTCTGTTTGTGAGCCCCTCAATTGTTCCAGTGCCGAAAAATATTACCCTACCTACTAAAACGTAATGACTTCTCAACTTGCAGTGGCGAAGCTCTTAAGTGGTTTCTGAGGATTAGCCTACCCAAAAACATTTCAGCTATTACACCTAGTAACAGTAGACCTATAAGTTCGTAACATCGATGTGTCGTATTACTTGATTACACTCCAATCCTACCAAAAAAATAAGTACACTGTTGGCAGTCCTTCCAGAATGGAGAGTTCAGTGCGAAGAGCTTGTGGCAGAAGCCTCTTAAAGACGTAGGTAAGACCTTCATTCGCAAGGTAGAGAGGGAATCCGGGGAGGGGATATCCATCCATTCCCTACAATTCCGTACAAAACATCGCTAGCCTCTCCTTCACAATTTAATACGTCGCTCTATATTTGGGGCTCTGTAAATGCGCTGTGTTGTTGAGTGTTGGTTTTACTGAAAGTCCATATGTGTGAGTGTTACATATTCATTTTGTGTATTATGGCTTATAATGAGAGAACATTAAGGTCATTACTTGTAGATTTAAAAGCTAAACAGTTTTCAAGTTGGACGTATGAAACATTAACGTGCTTAGAAAGTTAGAGATCGACACCACATTTACATATTAAAATAGCGGATAGAGGAAGACTAAATAGAAAAATTCTATTGCCTTGCTGTAACAAATATGCTTGTAAGTAATCCTTGGCTGTCTGAGTGCTCTTGGTCATATAATTTATATTGTTATACCTGCATTCTGTTGGAATCTTTTTGTGGGGTATATGTAACTAAAACTATCATAAAAATGACGAGAATCGTGTGCTGTATAAAATGATAGAAGGAAAGCAGATTTTTATCATTCTACTCAGTATTGACACCTTTACTTCGCCACTGTTAACTTGTCCCTTAATGTTAATGCATATGAAACTGTTTCCTGTGCATTATTGTGGATTATTCACTCTTTCTTTGCAATTCCAACTTCCTTTGATGTACCGACAAGAGACGGATCACTTCCGAAGGCAAACCAAACGATCGGTTTGCCTTTGCTGCGACGTACACACGTTCCGATTTCAATCAGGGAATGCATTCGTTTGTCGTTCGTTCGTTGTTCGTTCGCTATGTGTGTACGCACTTTAAGAAAAATCCTAATATAAACATAAGCACGTTGCTGTCATACCCGTGATTGGCTCCCAGTCGAAACACTCACATGACGCAGGAAAATATAGTTCGTATTTGGAAACCACAATCTTGTATTATTTGAAAATAAAAAATTGAATTTTAGTTGTTAAATAGGATCAAATATATAACTTCACTCATATTTAAACGTTATGTAAAAGAAAAGCTACATTTATGTTTTGTTAAGTACTGTGAACGCGGATGAATACCAATAGTAATATCGAGGTAGTATGTTCCTGTAACAAGCTGGCGACACTTGAGCTCGTAGTTGTTGACGTAAGCACGTAGTATGGCTTCTGCATCCTCGGTGTGTGTTGTTATTAAACATAAGAGTGGAAACCCTCTCAAAAGCGGAGAGAAACAAATAGTCTTAAATGTATATACAGTAATAAGTTAAGTGAGTTTTAAATACAGTAATTATAAAGTAAATGTTTCCTAAGCAAACGAATGCAAAATAGTGAGGTGAGGCCTACTTGACGAGTAACGGGAAATGTTTAACTTGAAACAGATTGTACAACATTAGGCGGGAACACGTACTGAGAATATGGCGCCAAACAGCGGCCAATGAAGCCTCACTTCAGTCACGTGCTATTGTTTATATTAGGATTTTTCTTACAGCGAAAAGATTATAGCTCATGAATTTGTAAGAAATGTTGTTTTTAGCGAAGCACTGAAGCACTTACAACATTCTGTTCCTGCTGCGCAGACTTCTGTATAAGTACCTACCGAAACCAATGTTATTGTAAATACGTTTTACGTCAGAAAGTGTGTCTCTAGCAATAATATAACTTGTGATTTGTAATGGTGGAAAATAACTTTATACGTTTTACGTAAGGACGTTGTGCGTTTTTAACTAGGCCTATAATTAAACTTGTGATTTGTAATGGCGGAAAATAGTGTTAATGTTCTCCAGACAACCAACTTTTCAACTCTTCCATTAGAAAAAAAAAAACCTGAAATAAAGGCTCTGTGAAGACCACTTCCACTTTTATCAATTTCTCAGGATCGATTATGTAAGGGTAAATCGTTCAGGCTTCAAATTTATGAAAGAAATAACTGGATCTGTGGATGTAAAGTCACAAACAAATTGTTCTGTTCCCGTGTTTGCTCTTTGCTAAAGAAAGTGATGCTAGTTGGGTTAAAACAGGGATGTGTGATTTAAGTCATCTGATTCAAAAAATTAAAGAACACGAAGAATCTGTGGTTCATAAGAATGCAACATTGGATCTGTCAATGCTTGGGAAAACAGATATCAGGGAACAACTCGACACTGCGTTCAGGAGAAATATTGAAAGACATAATGACGTGGTGAGAAAAAAATCGGTATGCGTTATCGAAAATTATCGATTGTGTCGAGTTTTGTGGTGAATTTGAATTAGCACTGCGAGGATATGATGAAAACAACATCATCATCAAACCCGGGAATCTTTAGAGGTTTAATCAATTTCACATCTGCGTTAGACGGTGTCTTAAAAGACCACCTCACTACAGCAACTGTTTTCAACGGAACATCAAAATCGATACAGAATGATCTGTTGAGGTGCATGCTTCAAGTGTGTCGTGAACAAATATTGGCCGAAATAGCTAATGCTGATTTCGTTTCTGTGATAGCAAACGAAACGTCAGATGTGTCATCAAAGTATCAAATGGTGGTGGTGATTCGCTATGTGTTGCTGAACGAGAAACCAGTGGAAAGATTTTGGACTTTCTCGAATCCATCTGGTCATGACGCTCTTTCCTTGGCGAACTGCATCAAGGACTTCTTGCAAATATTCTCAAAACTAATAAAGAGAAACTAATCTCCCAAAGCTATGATGGTGCATATGTCATGAGTGGATCTAATACTGGAGTTCAAACCCTAGTACAACAGGATTACACTTACGCTTACTTCATTCATTGTTACGCCCTCCAATTAAACTTGATCATGGCTAAAGCTGCTAGTCAGAACATTCAGATCCGCGTGTTTTTCGCCAACATTGGAGAAATACCCTCGTTCTTTGCCGGCTCACCTCAAACGATCGCCATCCTTGATGAAATTGTCGGGAAAAGATTTCCGCACGGCTCTAATACCAAATGGAATTTTAATTCGAGAATTGTCCAAGTGGTATATGAAAATAAAGACTCTATTCTGGAGTGCCTGGAGGAAATTGAAAACACAAAAATTTAACCATAAACCAAGCTCAAGTTTTGCGGTTGAAAATGGAACTTTCTTTTAATTTTTGGTTGCAAATTTTCTACAGGATTATGACTCATGTAGATATACTCTACAACCAAATATAACAAAGCACAACTGATTCGTTGAAAATCAAGAATGCAATTTCTTCATTTGAAATAGAAGTAATGAAAATTCGAAATAGCATCGTTAACATTGCAGCTGAATATGAAGGCAAATAGACGTCGTAAAAACACCCACATCTCTCGCAACGTGGCAGCGAAAGAAGTTTGTGACGTGATTCTAAATCAGGTACGATTGAGATTTTCATTTACAAATCACATGTTGGCAGCTAATCTTTTCGACCCCAAACATTTTCCAAATTATAACAAAATGTTCCATGAGAAAAATCTGAAATCTGTAATAGAAACATATCCATTTCTTAAATTCCAACAATTGAAATCTGATTTGAAAGTGATCTACATGAGAAAAGACTTCAGAAATGTGTCCTGTGTCGTTGATCTTTTGCAATCCCTCATCGAAAATAACGTGGTAGAGTAGAAGTGTCGAAGCTCCTGAAAATAATAGCAACAGTGCCTATGTCTACCTGGGAAGCAGAAAGATGTTTTTCTACATTAAAGCGAGTGAAAACGTTTCTTCGAAGTACGATGGAGGAAGAACGTCTAACGGCCTTAGCAATGCTATCCATTGAAAAATCCATGGTTACGGAATGTGTGGATTTCAACGAGAGAGTGATCAACAAATTTTCAGCAAAAAAGGAGAGAAGGATGGATTTTCACTACAAACATTCAAAAGCAACACCATCCTCTTCCGAATTACTGCGTTAGGTCAATTTGATTTTATGCTTATTTTTTCTGAGAACGAGTTCATGTACACGAAAACAGTAATGCTATAAATTCATGTCGTGACTTATTTATGAGTACCGATATTGGATATGTGAACCCCCAACATCAAATCTCACGAGCCGCCACTGAGCGGTATTGAATGTCATGAATTCACCTATAGAATAGAAGGCGTGAGAAATTAGGTACTTCTTTAGTTTGGCCCTAAATAATCTTATGTTTTGAGTTTCATTTTTTATATCGATAGGGAGGCTATTAAAAATATTTACTTGCATATAACGCACTCCTTTTTGATAGCACGATAGACTTGCCGATGGAGTATGAAAGTCATTTTTGACGTGTATTTATGTTATGAACTGTTGAATTAGTTACAAAGTTTTCACGATTACATGAGGAAGATTATTAATGAAAAGATATACTGACAAGCCATAGGCATTATTTATACTGTAGTTTTTTTAAAATAGTCCTGAAAGATTTCCTAGATTTGGTACCTACTATTATTCTAATTACTATTTCTTCTAATAGGACTGTACTGTTACTATCTGTGAAATTTCCCCAGAATATTATTCCAAAACTCATTACCGAGTGAAAGTATGCAAAGTATATTGTTTTTAAGGTATTGATATTTACTATCTTCTGCATAGATGTAATAGCAAAACGTGCTGTATTTAGTTTGGGGGTACTATCTTTAATATGATTTTTCCAATTTAACACATTATTAGTATTTAGTATTTATTTATTTAACCTGGTAGAGATAAGGCAATCAGGTCTTCTCTGCCCCTCTACCAGGGGATTACAACTATAATATGAACAATAAAATTACAATTAATATTAAATTTACAATTACAATAAAAATTAAACTACGACAAGATTACCTGATTAATGAAAGCTAGACAATTTATCATAGATGTTAAGAACAAAAAAAAATTTTGTATTTACTGAATTACAAATTAAACCTACAATAACAAAATTCTATAGTGATGAAATTACCGTATATTGAGATATTTTGTGATAGATTAAGAGAACTATTTACAAGAAACCATGTCTGAACGAGTCTCAATTACTGACCAAGTGCCTAGTAAGTTTCCGTTTGAATTGAATTTTATTTCGACAGTCCCTGATGCTAGCAGGTAACGAATTCCAGAGTCTTGTCAGGGTTATTGTGAAAGAGGATGTGTATGAGGAGGTGCGATGGGATAGTATTGTTAGTATTGTTTCATTGCGAGAGCGTGTGTTCAGATTGTGGTGGGGAGAAAGGTAAGTGAAGCGAGACACAGGTACGAAGGAATAGAAGAGTTCAAGATTTCGAAGAGAAGGAGAAATGAAAGTAAATTTCTTTTCTTATCTAGTTTAAGGGCAACCTATTGTTTCCAGGAATGGAGTAATATGATCATATTTACTAACATTGCTTACAAAACGTGCACACAAATTATGAGCACGTTGAAGTTTCGTTTTGTTGTCGCTGGAAAAGTCAGTCAGTAAAATGTCAGCATAGTCAAAATAGGGAAATACAAGCGTCTGCACAAGGGACTTTTTTAAGCAAGAGGGAAGATGAACATCTATCCTTTTTAGCAAATGGATAATAGAATATATTTTTCTGCAGGTTTCTGTGATTTGCATGTCCCAGTTGAGATTATTATCCATGTGAATGCCAAGATATTTTACTGAAGAACTGAAAGGGATATGCACTGTACTTACTTTAACGGGGGAAATGTGAGGTGTTTTACAGTGTCGGTTTGCCGTTTGTGTCCTAATATAATTGCTTGTGTCTTTCCAGAATTTATATTAAGATGGGATTTCTTTTTCCATGTCACAATCTAGTCAATGTCTTCGTTCAGTTTGTCTATAGCGTCGTTTACTCGGTCTAAGCGGGAAGAGATGCAGCATTGAAGGTCGTCAGCATACAAGTGATAGTTACAATGCCTTACAAGATATGTAATATCATTGACATATATTGTGAACAACAATGGTCCGAGTACCGACCCCTGTGGTATACCTGATGTTATGTTAAGCCAGGAAGAGCTTCGATTTCCGGATAAAACACATTTTTGTCTTTCCCGTAAATAGCATTCGAACCAACTCACAGCAGTCTCTGACAAATACAGATTTCTCAATTTATGGGTGAGCAGGTCAAAATTTACAAAGTTGAAAGCTTTGCTAAGGTCAAGAAGTGTTAGTGTTGTTACTTTATTAGAGTCGATTGCTTCACGAATGTCTTCGGTCACTTTAAGTAGAGCAGTGCTTGTGTTGTGTCCAGCTCTGAAACCTGACTGATACTTGTCGAATAGTTTGTGTTCGTTCATGTAGTTAGTAATTTGTTTGTGTACGATTCTTTCCAGTGCTTTTGATATGGCTGGCAGGATGCTTATTGGTCTATAGTCGTTCGGGTCGGTGAGAACTTTGACTTTTTTAAGAGGAAGAACGAAAGCTTGCTTCCAAATTTTAGGGAAAATTGAAGTGATTAAGGAACTATTGAATATGTGTGCAATTGTAGGTATTACTACGCCTTGTATTTTCTGTATGAGTAATATGCTAATGTTGTCCGGCCCTTGAGCTTTCGTCTTGATGGCTTTCATTACGTCAATAGGAGTGACGTCGTTAAAATAGAATTTGTCTCCAGTTGGGGGAGCTGAGTCAGGCAAAACTGTGTCTTGTTTCGTTTTAAGATGGGGCCCTTTACAAAGTGTTCGTTCAAGCGGTCAAGTGGGATGGGAATGTCTGCTTGTTCACTAGCCCTTCCAAGTCCAATAACCTTCAGATTTTCCATAACTCGGAAGGGGTTGTGTTGGGCTCTGTAAGTTTGTGAGAATATTTGAGTTTGGCGTTTCTTATTAGTTGAGTCGTTCTATTTCTCAGGTATCGATTTTTAAGCCAAGAAATTTGGTTGTTGTTGTTTCTAACAGGGATCTATTGTTAATTATTGCGCTAGAAATTTGCGAGGTTGAATTTGGACAGGATTTAAATTGAATTATGTTAGTTTTGTTACAATTTAATACTAATTTACTGACTGAGAACCTGTCACATATTTTGAAAAGATTTTCCTCTGTTGAAGATTGGAATGTGTTGGAGTTATTGGCTGTAATTACTATACTTGTGTCATCTGCAAATAATATGGAATGACCTACATCTTTAATTAGGGGGGCAAGATCATTTATGAACACTAGAAAAAGTAGAGGACCTAATATTGATCCTTGAGTAATTCCATTATTAATAGTTCCCCATGCCGAGGCAGATTTCATAGTTGTATTAATTTCGACTTTCTGTTTCCTATCTATGAGATACGAGTAAAATCATTGGTGTACAGCACCTTTAATTCCATAATAATCTAATTTATCTGGCAGCATTTTACGGTTTATACAGTCAAAGGCTTTTGACAAATCACAGAAAAAATCCCTCCAACTTGTTCATTTTCAAGCTCATTGTAAACAGCTGTTTTGTGATCCCATAAATGTTACAGTTTTGTTCAAGATTCGGAATGCCTGCTATACGTCAGAACTACCTATAATTTGTAGGTGCATACACTCGATTAGTTGGTTTTCAAGGTTTGTTTATTAATATTATTTCTTTTGCAATAAATTAGTTATAAACATGTTTCTTTTCACTTCGTATTTACAAGATCTAAAGTTCACTGAGTTTACACTAATTAACACATACTTAATAGATAATGATGCTTTTTGTTACGTATTATGTTGAAGGCATGTTTCTTCATTTTTTTATACATCTTTATACTTGGCCTAACTATATTTACATCCTCATACTTTATTATAATATGTCAATAGTTTCCTCTGTTTACATTTTTATTTTATTTGCATAATTTACACTCTTAGCTTGTTTTCTGTAGTTATATTTATTTAAAATTATACCGTATTTTAAAAAGTTTATAACAAACAATTTAGAATAACAGTATTGTTACGGTGACTGGCCACGTTCAAGCTAAAACAGGCTTCCTGGGCATCTTAAATATTTATAGAAAAGCACACAGATAATCACATGAAATTAAAATATATATGATATCCTAGACCTTTCGTGTCAGAGGTAAAACAACATAAAGCGGCAAAACATTGTCAGTTTACTAGCCACATAACGGTTAATTGATTGGAATAGGGTATTGCGAAAGTACGTCGTTATTCTATTTATTTTTGGTACAAGTAACATTTTTTAAGTATTTATTTATTGTGCCTTGTACCATCATAAAAAACCCGTATGCTTTTAATTTTTTTAAAGTTATAAGTGGCTGTATGCAAGTACTTACGCGGTATTCTGAAACTCAAAATACCATTTCGGATTCCGTAATAAATTACGTACATCAATACACTGAATCTTGATCATACGCACTTAGTTTTGTATCAATTAATGTCGAAAATGTACATATGACAACGATATCAAAGCACTAAAACGTTAAACGTCATGCTTATTTCGCCTCCGTCTGCCTCCACTCAGCGTTTCCAATGTCGAAAAATCGAAAGAGAATTGGGAGGACAAATTTGAAAGGTATGCAAAACGCGTCTTTGCAAGGGGTTGGGGGCTGTACAAAACTAAATATGTCAGCTCCAAGCCTGTTGGCCACTAGTCTCACTCCGGGTTACGCTGCTCCACTGAAGGAGCTCTAGAAAATTTTGAAGGAGAAGCCGAAATTGGACGTAACCTCTTAGGTACCACCACAGTCTAATACTTACAGTCACGCAACTCATACGTATAAAATATGCCAACATTTGACAGCTGGCGCGACAGTAGCCCTCTAGCGGCAGGCAAGTTAACAGTGTGCACACGACATATGATAACACATCAGAAAACAGGTTTTGCGTAATTTATTTTATATTTTTATGCTATACAGTAAGTGTATATGCTCTTATTAATTTTACTTTAGAATCCTAGAAGAATTTCACACGCATTTAATCTAAAAGTTTCAGAAGCTGGGAATAAACGTAATTATTTCTGCTCCTTACAACTGAATCTTGACCCTGATCACGTATCATGTTTTCAAATAATATAATTGTTCGTACGTGGACGGTTAATTCAATTCATTCCTAAATATATTTATCAATCATTGGAACTCTATATTTTCTGTGAGAAGAGTTAAAATTAGTAGCTTCAAAATTGTAGGCCATATCTCGTAGAGTACATCGCGTGGTGAACTCCTCTCCCTATTTCCTGAGAAATTAATTATTTTCCATACCACAAATTGGGGTAAACTCGGCCGCTGAGGCAAACTTGAAAATAAAAAAGGGGCGGATTTAAACCTTAATATGACATTGATTTATGAAGTTCATTATTTTCCCATTTCTTAAGAACCGGTATTTCCTTTATTATTTTGAGTCACAAATAGTGCTGATATTATGGTGTAAATTTTTATGGCAAGTTTACCGCATTTTACATTACATTTCCAGTTTTCACATATAAGCTTAATTTTAATTTATCCTACCTATATAATACGTAATTTACATGCACTTATTGTTAATATGACGTAGGTGAGACAAATAAATGAACACACAATTTTGTTGAAAAAATTGTAACTTCAATATTAACTCCGAAAATGTAGGCCTAATTTTATTTTCAGAGCAGAAGTGGTGTAAGTCAAAAATGGGTAATGAGGGTTAAAGTAAACATTCTGTAAAATACAGCGCAAAGTAGCAGTTAATATTGAATTTATTTAAACTATTAGTAGTCAGTGAATAGCACGAAGGATATATTAATTGCTACCTTGCGCTGTATTTTACAGAATTTTTACTTTAACCCTCATTACCTAATTTTGACTTACACCACTTCTGCTCTGAACGGCTCAAATAATCACTGGGAATGTAAAATCAACACCAATAACAGTCATGCAAATTATTACAGAAAAGATTGCTTTTTATATTAAATTTAAAAAGGCTCTTTTATTTCTTGAGAACTTAATACGTCTGCCACATGAATGTACACCAACACATCAGAAATTTTATCGACACAGTCCGGATTTATTCAAGAAGTGGATATTTCGCAAAAGGATTACAATACTCCATGAATTCTTGAAAAATTAACACCATGATCCCTACTTGAATGCAATATAACATTCAACTTCTGAAAAATATAAAGAAATAAACACGAATACAAAAATTATGGAATTACTTGCATTAAAAACTCTAGATACATTATCCAAAATCGGAATGGTTACACATTTACACATATAATCTCTGCAAAAAAATAATATACTGTAACAGGTATCTACTTTGACATACAAATAGATAACTGATAACTAATAAATGTTTTATAGAACACAATACGTACGTAGGCCACCTACAACGTGGATTATTGGTTATGACTGATTTATGATTTTCTCTTGGTCTTTAGGGAGTCTGAAGAACGACAAATTCGGAGATTTAAACTTGTTGTTACTGCAATTTTCGTCATTGTACACATTGCTTTTGTTCCGACGCATGATTAAAACGTTTATAACATCTCGCATCCCTTTAAAGCACGTGCTGGCTGAACGAGATTGTATCAACCCTATTACCAGTGCCTTGCCTGCCGCTTGGGCGCTAGTGTCGCGAACGTTGGCAAAAAAAGTGTTGAAGTTGCGCGACTGTAAGTATTAGACTGTGGTACCACATACGCGAGATCACGGAACGGGGCGCGTTTCCAATGCTCCGGCTTGTAACTGAAGAAGGCTCTGCTCTGAGTGAACGCTTACCTTAACCCATTTATGCCCAGATTATTTTTTTTTTTTTTCATTTTTGTTTCACATATCATATTAAGTGAGTCAGAGGCACGTTGTAAGCATGAGGAACTATGAAAATAGTGATTTTGTTACTTCGGTAAAAATTTATGGGATGGGTCGATAACGACCCACTAGGCACTTCCTCGAGAATTTGTTCATTATAATATTTTGATGTTCTCTTGTTTTATTTATGCTTTTGCGTAGTATATAACTTGTTAAATGTATAAGTAATATATAAATAAATCATTACCATATTGGAAACACATATGATTTTTTTTAATATTTATTGAATCAGTCACTTGTTGGTTCTTCATGAAAGCTCGTTTGAGACGAGACCGAAAATAGTCATAACCTTGTGGATATTCTCGACCATGGCTTCATTAAAGATCGGACATCCTCTCTCCTTTCTTCGTGGAAGTTTTCTTCTTGTGAACTTTCTACCCGTGCTCAAGCAGGAAGGCTACACATTAAATGAGAAAGATCTCTTCCAACGAAATAGAGTTAGGAAATGATCCCAGGATGGAGGCAGCATTCCCTCACTGAACCGCTATTCCAATGCGTTGACGAAGGAAATTGATACATCTAGGATCGCCGGTACGAGATAGTAAGCGTGTACCAATTTGGGTGAGTAGATCTTTAGCGTCTCTACACCACGGACCAAAGGTCTCAACTGCAAAAGCGACGAAGATGTAATTTGATGTTATTGAATAATTTCCCTGAGAGCTACATTCACATTCGCATATATTTTACATTCACAAATCTGAAAGAAATAAATAATTTGGAACAATAAATTATGGTACATGACATAAGGTCCACACCTGTGGAGTAACCGTTAGCGCGTCTGGCCGCGAAACCAGGTTGTCCGGGTTCGAATCCCTGTCGGGGCAAGTTACCTGGTTGTGGTTTTTTTCGGGGTTTTCCCTCAACCCAATATGAGCAAATGCTGGGTAAATATCGGTGCTGGACCCTGGGCTCATTTCAGCGGTATTATCATCTTCATCTCATTCAGACGCTAAATAACCTGAGATGTTGCTTTTACGTTGCCACAAATCTTGTATCGCCGTCTTTGTTGTTGGGCTATAATTAGGTGCCCACAGTGACCCTTTCTCCGGTGTTCTTTGATGGTATCGAAGGAATGAACTCGTCTTCCACTCTTTGCAGAAGTGTCATATTTTAGGCTTGCGTTATTTCGTGGCCGAAGGCAAGTGCATCCAAAGACTTTCCATATGATCGACTGACTGAGAAGCCAATCAATGTTCATGCACACCTCTAATAACCACGAAAGCAATGGTGTGTGCCGTGTTTTCCACGTAGATCAGAAGTATATACTCCACTCCTATTACAATTATATTTACGGAAAACATAAGGCTGACGAACTTTGATTTCCTCTTCTTGTAAAGGGGCTACTTCATGTTCGTTAGACGTGATGCTCACCTTTATTTCTTTCTCGCCTTATTCTACGTGTCGGTGGTGGAGAATGCTCAATTTCATTGCTGATAAGATCTGAATCTTTTCTAATATCGGTGCCCTTTCCTCATTATAAGGCTGGACAATGTCTGGTAGCTCTGTCACTAACTCTGCTGCAGGCTTGTAGTTGAGCTCAGTCGGAGTCCTTGCAATCTTCATCTCCAGAATCTGCATCCGTTATCCTCAGACAGACCAATGAATATATCTGCCTCGTATTTTGGGATTTCGGAAGAATCAGATCTTTCCAACTATTCTAGAATTTAGATTACTATCAGACCAGTGATTGTGAAAAGAGGGAATAATTGTGATTATGGAAACTGTAGTGAAGGATCTTAGTTTTCAGATGGGGCCAGTAAGGAAGTGTCATGAAGAGAATAAGAAGCCAAAATGGGGTCATTCTGATTGTTATTCACACCCGGCTCTCATAGGTGCCGCTAGTGCCGAGAATTATGAACTGCTTAGTTCGTCAAAGACTATCCAGAGTGCATCCCAAGAGCGAAATATAACATTACACAAATAAAACAATGTTGTAAACGAAAGCGGTAATAAGCCTGAGAAATTCAGAGAAATGCTATCAGAATTATCATTCCCAAAATCTCTCCTAATCCTTACACAAACTTCTATTGAGGCAGTTGTTCGTAAAAACATCACTCAAAGAAAAATAATCAGAAAACAAAATGATTTCATAAAGAAAAGCTATGTCAAATGTAATCCTCGAATAAGTGCATAGTGGGTCGTTATCGACCCACACTAAATTCTAAGCCCTACTGTACAGCAAATAACGTAAATATTGACAAAAACATACAAGATACATGTTCTCCTGAATATTCTTGGCAGGAAACACTGATTGTTAATACAATTCACGGCTTGAACAGAGTTTTTACTCGCTTTTTCTTCTCCAAGGCAGACGGTAGTTACGTCATGTTTATTCGACAAGTTCCCGCGCAATAATGACGTGGTCTTTTGGTTTCCCGCGTGTTCCACTAGTACTCTGTACCTTTGTGCATCTAAGAAAAGTAGATACGTAGTGTTGCCGCCCTACACTAAAGCCCGGTTCAGACGGTGCGTGTTTCTGTGATGGATTCCAAGGTGGCTGCGCGGATGGGTCGCCTGCGTGGTCACTCACCGTTAATAATGCGCTCTGGTGGCTCCGTGGATGGCTAGCTTGCTGGATTTCGAGGGTAGGTTCCTTGCTATTTTACCTGCGTGCTTCTGTGCTGGTTGTTCTCGAACTAAATCTTTTTTATTTATGTATTTCTTAGTTTCTAAGGGTAGAATAATCAAGTGTAGAACTTTAGTTGTTTTAAACTTCTTGTTTAATTGCTTTGTTGCAACATCTACTATTGTTAATGTAGAATTTTAGTTGTTTTCCACTTATGGTTAGTTTCTTATTTATCATGAGTGTTAACTAGACTGTTCTGGGACCTTGGGAGCGAGAAAACAACAGTGTGGATCAACCTCGGGAAGGTTGCAGAAGCTACTATTTTAAGGGGAGAGGATGGTATTTTTGATGAAAAATTACTAAATTTTCAAAAAAAAAAATTCTTTAAAATACTCTATGATATGTGTGGATCGCCATTTTTAAACTTCCTGCATTATGGATTTTTAAATCACTCTCCCACTTTTATTGTTGTTTCCGGTAAATTAAATTTTCAAAAAACATTTTTCTTTAAAATACCCTATGATATGTGTGGAATACATTGCATAACATTTTGTGGGTATTTGTGCCCTTATCGGATGTTGAGACGTCATTTTTAAACTTCCTGCGCTATGGATTTTTAAATCACACGCCCGAGTTTATTGGTTTCCAGTAACTTCATTTTTTTTTGCTACATTGCCAGACAAAATGAATATAATTTCTGAACTATTAAAGATACATGCATGATATTTAGAACACACATTCTTTAGACTATTAGGAAACTTTTCTCTGTAACAGAATTTTGTTAATTGATTTCATTTTAAAAATACGTGCGTTTGTTTGCAAGAAAGGAAATCAGAAAATTATTAAATTTTAATTGTTTATTTTACCAACGTAGGGACTAATATCAAAATTCTGTTACAGACAGTTTGTAGAACATACTTTTGCAAATACATTGCAAAAACTGTTTGAATCTATCTTTGAAAACGGTTTAGATATATCGGTTTTAGTACAATCCTGCATTGGGTATATATTTTTTTCAAATTTGGGCCCCCAAATATATATATTTTTTAAATATTTTTAATTGGTTGAGTTGACACAGCTATGAGCTCTCTACATACAAAAAATTAATAATTTACACCAAATAGGAAAAAAAGTTTTGAAAAATACCATCCTCTCCCCTTAAGAGAGCAAGTCGAAAATTTTGATTATGAATTCCCACGGTTGGACCAAAGACCAAGTTAGAACTTTAATTGAGGTGTACAGAGAAGAAACATGTTTATATGCTATACAAACAGCATTGTTAAGACATCTTGGCCCGTATTTCTACGTAGTAACCATTTTCGGCTCCACATTCTACTCTTTTTAATTTGATCCGTCTCCTCAGCGTTCAAAGCTAGCAAAACAGCAAAGGCTGCTAAACGTCTTCTTCGTACAGCTTCACATACAGCTTCCATATTTGATGTTTACAAATCATACCGCGCCAGCATCTCCAACTTCCAAACTGGGATCCAGCCAAAGAGTTTGTAATACTTCAAACTCTTTGGATCCAGCATGCAAGGCAGCTCGCTCCGTGTGAACGAAAACCATCACCGCAGCCACCACGGAACCCAGCAGCGTAGCCACCACGGCACCCAGCCTGCTAGCAACCTTGGAATCCATCACAGAAACACGCACCGTCTGAATCAGGCTTAATTCGCGTGGAAAATAATTTTAATCAATGGATCGAAAACGACCCACCTGGGCATAAATGGGTTAAGTAGAGAAACTTGCTTTCACACTTGTCTTAAAAAATGTGTTGTAAGAAAATAATATCACTAGGCGCTACTTAAATTTCTATTTACAATAGGCAACGTCTTTATTAAATTTTAAGCATGTGTGAATAAATATGAAATAAAATTAATATAATTCACAGCTTTGATATCCAAAGAATATAAATTATATCGGGAAACATAAAAAAACCTCTTTCTACGAACCCTTTACATTATTTCTGATTTTTCCAGTACTCTGACAATAGACAAATAAATAGAACTCTGACTGCAGAGGAATATAGCGAAACTTTGGCAACTCCATAGCGAACTTCGTGTTTCTGGAGTTGGACATACTGCAGAATAGGACGTAATGTCAGTTGTCAATAGAGCATTCGAAAACGAATAAGAGTGTTAATTTTTGTGTTAATTACATTGTAATTTTGGATTCTGGCATCCGTTTTGATGTAGTGTGTATGTTAGTACAGTTTAGTGAGTTGTTATGTACAATTTTTCAATTCTGACACCCATTTTGGTGATGTGCAAGTGTTAATAAAGTTTACAATGGGAATGGTAAGTTTAACACGTCGTTACAGTGATTTTATATATTCGATTATACTTCATATTTCCAGTATTTTAATTGATATTAATATTTTATAGTGACCATGAGTTTGTAAATTGCTAAGCTGGACGTCAGAATCATCCACATCGGGAGGATACGGCGTAATTAAATAGGAGGAGGAGACTTAGTTCTGGACGAATAGTGAATTGTAGTACATTCATTCATTCATTCATTCATTTATTTTATTCCATAGATCTTACATGAGCAATGAAGCTTTAAGATGTGGAACATGTCAACATTTTACAATATTACAATTACAATTTTTACAAATTTTTATAGT
Organism: Periplaneta americana; assembly: GCF_040183065.1. NCBI lineage: Eukaryota > Metazoa > Arthropoda > Insecta > Blattodea > Blattidae > Periplaneta > Periplaneta americana. The sequence continues at coordinate 104,966,302 of NC_091124.1, forward strand.
TTTACAATTTAGTAATTTTCTACAATTTTTAAAATTTTGTACAATTTTTTTTACATTTTTTTACATTTTGGCGAGATGTAGTGAGATGAGATGAGGTCCGAGGATTCGCCAAAATATTACCCGGCATTTGCCTTTTCGGTGGGGGAAACCTCGGAAAAACCCAACCAGGTAATCAAATCAAAGGGGGTAATCAAATCAAAGGGTTGATGCCAAGGACTCGCCTTAGACCATCCGGCTTCAGTTCCACGGCTGGGGAAAACCTCCGAAGAAACCAAAGTCCAAAAGGGGATCCAACCCAAGCCCGAACGCAGCTCCGGATCAGCAGCCCAGCGAGTCTGTCGACTGAGCTACATCGATGGCTCTACTAAAAGTATACAATACATAGCCAATCAGATTATTAAATTTACAAACGCAAACAATCATTCATAAGTTGAGCTTATATTATAATACAAAACAATTTAATTAAATTTAAGGCATAAACAATTCAACCAGTTGTGATATACAGAAATTGATAATACATATCATGCAAACTACTTCAAATTACAAACACAAACAATTTATCAGTAGAGCTATATATATATATTACTATTCAATTTAAAGCATATACAATTCATCGGCCAAAACTATACAAATATATACAATACAAAGTAGCATACTTTCATTAAGCTATACAAATTTGTGCAATTAATATCAAGTAGATTAATTCAATTTATAATCATAAACAATTCATCAGTTGAGCTATACATATTACCATTCAATTTACAGTAGGTCTATATACAATTCATCAGTAGAGCTACACAGACTAGTAATCATTTTAAGAACATATACAATTCATCAGCCAAACTATACAAACATATACAATCAAATTATTTCAATTTACAAACTTATTATAAGCTTAAACAATTCATCAGTTGACCTATACAGTATACTATTCAATTTACAGTACATACAATTCATCAGTTATGCTAAACAAAAAATACAATACATAGTAAACAGATTAAGTCAATATAAAAACATATTTTAGTTGAGCTATATAAAATTGTACATGTCATTTAAGTAGAATAATTCAATTCACAAGCATAAACAATTCATCAGTTGTGTAGAAGGTATGAGTATGTAGAAATTTGGTTAATTCTTTTCTGAACCTTTTCTCGTTGTTCTTCAAATCTTTAAGATAATTAGGCAGTGCATTGAAGACTGTTATACATGAATAGCGAACTCCTTTTTTAAAACAGCTTAGACTAACAGAGGGTAGATGAAGATCTGATTTATGTCTTGTATTAAAATGATGAATGTCTTGATTAGTACTGAATTTATCTTGGTTCTTAATATACAGCATCATTAGGGAAAGAATGTATTCACAAGGTAAAGTCAAGATTTCTAAGTTTCGGAAAATATTTTTACATGAGGTCCTTTTATGCACACCGGCCATTATTCTTATAGCTTTCTTTTGTAAAACAAAAACGTGTTTAGCTTCAGACGAGTTACCCCAGAATATTAATCCATATTTCATTACAGAGTGAAAATATGCAAAGTATGACATTTTAAGTAAGTTTATATCACCAATAGTAGATAAGGATCTTAATGCATAACAGGCAGAGCTCAATTTACGAGTAATACATTCTATATGCGTTTTCCAGTTCAAGTGATTATCCAATTCTAAACAAGAAACTTTGTGCTTATAGATTCTTTGAGATGAGTTCCATTTAATCGAATACTGTAGAAAACCTGAGCACTATTGTGTGTACTAAATTTGACTGCACTGGTTTTATCAACATTAAGTGCTAGTTTATTTGCATGGCACCATTCATTCATTAGATTCAGCACTGTATTAGAAGTGTTTATAAAATGATCGTATTGTTTGCTTGAAATAATTACACTTGTATCATCTGCAAATAAAATTACATGGGATGAATTGTTTATGGTCAAGGCTAAATCATTAATATAAACTAGAAACAACAATGGACCTAAAATTGACCCCTGCGGAACACCATGTTTAATATTTCTAAATTCTGAATAAGTAACTTTATGACTATTTGGTACATTTATTTCTACTTTTTGTTTTCTATTTGATAAGTACGATGTAAACCAACCCAATATCTCATCTTTAATACTATAATACTTCAATTTTTTTACTAATATACTATGGTCTACACAATCAAATGCTTTAGCCAAGTCACAAAAAATCCCACCTACATGTAGTTTCGAATTTAATGAATTTAGTATTTCATCCACCAAACTAAAAGCAGCATTCTCTGTCGATTTTTGTTTTCTAAATCCAAACTGTTCTAAAACTAATATATTGTTGGACTCCAGGTAATGATATAATCTATTATACATAACTTTCTCAAACACTTTTGAAAATGTTGTTAATAATGATATGGGTCTGTAATTAGCAATAGTACATTTATCTCCCTTTTTGTATATTGGTTTTACTATTGAATATTTGAGTCTTTCTGGAAAAATACCACATTGCATTGACAAATTGCATAGATAGCTTAACGGAGGGGATAATATTTCAGAACAAGCTTTCAGAACTTTACTTGGAATTTCATCATATCCAGAGGAATATTTTGTTTTTAGTTGTTTTATCACATGCATGATTTCTGCTGCGGTAGTGGGAATAAATTTGAGACCTAAAAACTCAGTGTTAAATGCATCAGTTAGGTAACCAAGTGCAGCATCTTCTGCACAATCTTGAATGTTTAAGTTCTGAATAATATTTATATAGAAGTCGTTAAAATGATTTGCAATTGATTTTGGGTTATCTATTTTACTATCATTGATTTTAATGCAAGTAATATTTTCACTCTTTGAATATCGATTAGTTTCATTTTTAATAATATCCCAAATAGTTTTAATCATATTATCTGAATTTTGTATTTTTTCATTCAGATACATTTTCTTTGCATCTTTTATAACTGAATAGGTCATTAGAAAAAGGGCCCAAATCCACAATTATAAATTTTTCAGGAGAGACAAAAAAAGAATAGTGACTTTTTATAATTTTCAGAGCTCAATGATTTTTTCTCTCATAGTAGATAGGGTATCCACACACATGCATGTAATGTTTGAATGTTCTACTTGCTTTAGTTTATGAAATACATATTTATTAATTCTGAGAATTTGGGCCCTTTTTCTACTGAATTAGTTTAGACGACATAAAAAACAGAAATTGGAAAACAATTTTTTTTATTTCTGCTATCATTGAATGAGAAACAGTTAACTAACAGTTACATACAAAATATGTATCACATTTAGAAATTTAGGAACAAAAATATGCACTTATGTGCAATGAAAAAGCATCATAATGTCTTACTCGTCGTCTGCAGTAGTGTTATTGGTAGCAGTTAAGTTTGTATAATAGACAAGAGCACTTGTTTGGTAATGTACTTTGTGAGTTTAAGAATATCTTTCAGTTTATTTGCATTTATAGGTAGCATTGCGGTAAACAAAGGCTATGTTGGGATAGGTACTGTTTTAATACCAGGTTTTACTAACTGAAATTTCTCACCCTCAAGGAAAGATATTGTCATACATGCCTCCAGACAATCTTTATGTTGCTCCCTAAACACAAACTTCTTATATTTGGTTATTTGAAATTTATAAACTTTATTTGTTACAATTTTTTTGAAATACGATACACCAAGGGCTGAAACGTAATCTTTGATCATAAATCCTTTGACATCTACAACAGTGAATTTTTCATTTATCATTGTCATCCATTCTTCATAATGTTCAGTCTTGTCCACTTTCCACTGCATTCTTTCAAGGACACCGAAGTGTCGATCGCAAGGTAAATAGCTGTGTCCCTATTGGGGAAAATGATGCCTTATTTCCTAAAATCTACTGTTACGTACTTGAGACTGACAAAATTTTAACATAGTTAGATTATGGTTTTGTCCTCTGCAGCCGTCAGTAAATACAAACAACTTTTTTTACAGAATCGGGTACAAATGCTTGTATATAATGGTGATCAAGTGATACTACTTCGTTTGCCCCCCTTTTGGCTTCCGTTTCAGGCTAACAATACATAATACTTTGTGATTTTTTCCCTGAGTATATTGACACACATTCACATTTGGCATGAGTAGGTATGTTTGGATATGGCATATTCTGTTTAAAATCAAAACATATTACTTCTATGTCCCCAGTAGATTTTGCTAGTTCTGTTGCTGTTTTAAGTTCCCTATAAAAGGGTTTTGTACGTATATTATGGACCTTTAACTCATTAGTGAACTGACGTATTAAAGTTAGGTTTCATTCTAGCTCTATTTTTACTGACAGCTCTTCACATGTGGTACAAACGTCGCATCTGGGACGCCCAAATGCATAATTAATGTTTGTGTTAAAATAGTTCAAGTAAAATTTGTATTTAACCTTTGATTTTAGTTTATGTATACTCTATCTACGTTCCCCTGTTTGAGTAACAAATAGTTATCGACATCATATTTCTCTAAATAGAGTTCATACATTTTTCTTACAGGAAGTTCACTGGAGCGATATCTGCGTTTACGTCCGCAACCCTCATAATGTGCTACTTTATTTGGAAAACGTTTAATATGATCGTCAATACTTTCAATAATCCCATCAGGCTTTACATTTCCCCTTCACTGATGTGCCCCCCCCCCCATGTCCTTTGGTGATCGTGCTTCAGTTTTCAAAACTGCAACGCGTCGGATTCTTTTCACATGTATTCCATGCAAGTTAGCAAAGGCTTCTGGATAGACTACCTTGACTACCTCACCAACATTAATCTCGTAATGAAAATTCAAGTTACGTGTCAATTTATCATATTGTCCTCTCCTTCTTTCAACAGATGTTACTTTAATCAAAGATTGGTAATAGGCATCCTGGGCATTCTGATTTCCGTGAAGGTTGAAGTTCTCCAGTATACGCTGGCGCACTGGTTCAGTTATTATAAATTTCAAGCAGTTTCGTTTTACACCTAAAATAACGAAATGTGAAACTTTACTGTTAGTATAAATAAACGAACAAGGAAGAAAATAGAGATTTTATAATAGAAAATATCTGCACTTACCTGCATAGACTACCAGTACGTCTTAACAGTTTTGTATCTCCCTTTCTATTTATGTATGCTTTCCTTTCAGCCCTTAATCTTTTAGCTTTATTGTCATTCCAGGCTCAAGGATTCGCTTTGCGTTTGCCTCCCACAAACACAACATCTTCATCACACTATCCATATTGTTTTATTATTAACAGCCACCACACAATTGCCTCCTCTTTCTTCAACTGACAATAATATAAACAGTTTTGACGCTATCATCAGCTTGAGAAGAAACAATGTAATAAATAAAATTTCCCATTGCGCATGCAGACAAGTAAATTTACGCACTTGAACGTACCTACGTTTAAGATTATACATTCCTACAAATTCTTGTTTTGCAGGTATTAATAATATTATTAAGTTCACAATGAGTAAGCAATATGATTATGCAAGTCAACAATGTGGCAGCAAAAGAAGAGCAAGATAAACAACAAATATAAAAGTGAGGCGAGGGAGTGCAACGTTGAGTGAACAGAAGAACGTCCCAAATCCTGGAAATGGGACCTTCTTCTAGTCAACCCATATTTTAACAGCAATTTTAGCATGCTTAGAGTCGGTTCAGCGGGACACTTTTCCACTCAACAGATGCGCGCTTACATCCAGTACATTTATATGCAAAAAAGTGAATTTCGAAAAAAAGTGGAGTTGGGCCCTTTTTCTAATGACCTATTCAACTTTTTTCAAAGTTTTACAGTAATTCTTGTAGTAATTAAGAACATGAGGATCATCACTATTCCTACTCATTAAATATAGATTCCTTTTTCTAGCATGATATTTTAATTCCCTGAGTTATCCACATGTTTTTACTTTTACATTTTTTCACCACCTTGACTGGAAAACATTCATTGAAATAATTCGTAAATGTAGTGAAAAATGCATTAAATTTAGTATTAATATCAATGGTATCGGTACTATATACATTTTCCCAAGATTAATGAATATTAATGCAGTACTCGCAAAATGCATGTAGGTTGATTTACTAAATTACATTTTTGGGGAAAATTTGATGTAAAATTATGAAGGAACTTAAAACATTAATTAATTAATGTGTATATTTTCTTCTTCGGAGATATGTTATGGCACCACCAAAGGATAACTGGATTAGAAGATTCATTGTTTCCGATCCCAGAAAACACAAGAAAGGATTTACAGTCTACAAAGTTACATCAATTGTGAGTACATGAATAATGAGTAAATAAGTTAGTTATGCATTACAAAATCGTCTAGAGACTGAAAAGTTCTGGCAACAACGAATTCAGGTTAGGTCATGTCAAGTTGATCCTTTGTAAGTTAGGTCGGGCAAATCGCAATATAGCGAACGTGGAAGCTCCTAGTGAGTGGGTCATTCCATAGTGACACACGTAACATTTTTGAAGTAACTAACTATAATCTTCACATGATAATTAATTAAATACTTGGTACCGTAATTAGTTCATGAAAAAGACATTACTATCTTTTAACATAAGTTAAGCATTTCTAAATATAAACACACATTCTTAATGAAAAGGAAAAATTATGAAATATTGTATGGTATGACGCACGAACATTTTCTTGCCACTTGATTTGTTACCAAAATGGAAAATGTTCATATTACTGTGCCAAATGACATAAATGCATTCAGTTGTTTTCCAAACAAGACACTTGTGTAGTACATGTAACTGCTAAATCACAAACTTTAAACAAAATTAGCAGTGCCATTAAGAAATAAAATATTGCAAATATGTTGTGACACACGAACATTTCTGTCATATTGGTTACTAATTGTTTTAAATGCACTACAATACATCACTTCTTGTGAAAGACTTATAGGTCCTAAATTATGCCTACAGTTCTTATTATACAAAACAACACTAGATTACACTAAAATACACTTTTAAATTTAAAATATTCACGGTTGTTTACAACCATATGTGGTGATATTTCCTGTGTAATATCATGTGACGAATATACCAATATGTGAGCCATTTGTAGTACTTCCCTTCCTTGGACATCACAGACACTTTACATTCTTCGTCACCACAAACTTTTATAACTTCACCTGTATAAGTTAAGCTATTTGATGTCTTTTGTTTTACTTGGTCATTTAACGTCACTAGGTTATTTAGTGTCAATGTGGGATTGGTGATAGCGAAATGGTATTTGGCGAGATGAGGCGGAGGATTCTCCATAGATTACCTGACATTCGCCTTACAGTTGGAGAAAACCTCGAAAAAACCCAACCATGTAGCCTAATCAACCCAACTTAAATTCTTGAAAATACTATAAAAAAAGTTCAAAATGTATAAATATTTATATCAATAGAACAACTAATATAGATTTAAAAAGGCCTATCTTTTAGAATTGCTAAATGATACCTAGGATAAGTTAATTAATGTTATTAAATAAAACGATTTTAAATTAATATCAGAAATTTAGTACCATTTACCTAATGTGCAAATAATTATACCAATTTATTTAGGCCTATACATTAGGCCTAGTATAGTGGCTACCTACTTACCATAAAATGTACTGTATAAGCTTGTTTTTATGTGAAATAAATTAACATAAATTTTTGTAAGTTTTTAATTCAAGGAATTAAAAAAAATAATAAATATTTTATATGAACTTTAGGCATAAATTAAATGTTTTATGCTAATTTTAGCTTACAGACTACTTTCTATAATGAAAATACAGTATCAATCACTGGATGCGTACACAACTCAATGTCGAAAACATAAGGCCTGTGCAACCCATAGTTCTATACACAATTTCTGTAGCTTAAATCCAAACAATGAAATACTTCATGATCGGCTCAACTTCCTGATTCGAAAGTTATACCTACATTCTACTATTCAACTTAAATTGAAGGATCCATTCGAAATCATTTCGACGTCTACTAATGAAGTTTAATATTGGAATTCACATGAAGCACAACATTTCATCATTTTAATATAGTTATAATTTTAACAATAATGCTAGACGTAACGGCACAAACCATTGATTTATTTAACACATTATATGATCATGTGCAATACACTAATAAGCAGGGAAAGGATTTATATGTAAATACATATTTACTTATAAAGCTAATATAATTTATATTTTGCATTATCTTTATGTTTCACAATGTGTAGGGTTGAAAAATCCTACTTTTATCTTCCATATTTTTCCATATTTTAGAGTTTAGTACATATTTTCGTTAATTTCCATATATTTTCCATATTTCATATAAAACAGTCCATATTATATTAGGTTTAACAATAAAACAAAACAAAATTCCATTAACTTTTAAAAATACATTTCAACAATAGAGATTTAAACACATGTTCAGTAATCCCTTTAACATCAGAGTTATTTGAAAATTAGCAGTCCTATCAACAATGGGAAAGTAAGTTACAAAACTGTATTAATTTAATTTAAAATTTTTAACAGACTTCAGTTGTGCAGCTCAACAGTTAAATGCCAGTCAGAGTACACATAGGTTCAGTTTTGTAAATCATACTATAAAGACGGTAAATATGCCAAAAGTACGTCATTCAGTCAATTTAAAATCAAAACTAACAAGTTACATTTCAGAATTTAAAGAAGATGGTTTATCAACTGACAATAAAATATTATTTTGTAATTTGTGTCAGTGTGCAGTATCATCTACACAAAAGTTCCTGGTGCAACAACACATTACAACTAGTAAACATCAGGCCAACAAACAACTAAATTCCAAGCAGAGACAATTGTTTTTAACACAACCAACAACATCGAATGTAAGATCTGAGTTTAACATCGACCTGTGCCGTTCTCTCATCTCTGCTGATATTCCTCTCTACAAACTAAAGAATAAGGTCTTCAGGGAATTCCTTGAAAAATATACTCAACATACAATCCCGGATGAGTCAACACTTAGGAAGACGTATGCTCCATCCATCTACGATGAGACAATACAGAAGATAAGAGATGAAATTAAAGATAGTTCAATTTGGGTTTCCATTGATGAGACTCCCGACAAAGAAGGTAGACTTGTTGGTAATGTAGTTATCGGTTTGTTAAGTGAACAATATTCTGAACGAATTCTTTTACATTGTGATGTTCTAGAAAAGTGCAATAACAAAACTATAGTTAAACTGTTCAACGAAGCTATGGGTATCCTGTGGCCAAAGGGTATTATGTACGATAATGTGTTATTCTTTATTAGCGATGCTGCCCCTTATATGGTCAAAGCTGGACAAGCATTATCTGTTGTATATCCTAAATTGACTCATTTTACTTGTGTGGCGCATGCATTTCATCGTGTGGCAGAAGTGGTCAGAGACAATTTCCCTAAAGTAGATTTGTTGATTTCATCAGTGAAAAAAGTATTTCTCAAAGCTCCCAGTAGAGTTAACGTGTTGAAAGAAATGTACCCTGAAATTCCATTGCCACCAAAGCCAATTTTAACTAGATGGGGTACATGGCTAGAAGCAGTTGAATATTATGCCGAACATATAGACTCTATTAACAATGTTCTCCTTGCATTGGACTCTGAAGATGCAGTCTCAATTGATACTGCGAAAACAGTTACCTGTGACATAAGTGTGAAGAATGACTTAGCTCACATTCAGCATACATTTTCATGCATCATAAAAACGCTCAAAAGTCTCCAAAATAGGCACCTTTCACTATCTGAAAGTTTTGAAATTATAAATAGTACTGTGGAACAACTGAATCGTGGTAGAGGTAAAGTTGCAGATGCAGTAAGAGCTAAGGTGGACACTGTACTTTCAAAAAACCCTGGATATGAAGAACTACAAAAGGTTGTTGCTGTGATGAGTGGTGAATCAACAGTGAAGATTAACTTGGACTTATCCCCAGCAGACATTGTGAAATTGAATTATGTACCAGTTACTTCTTGTGACGTCGAACGCTCTTTTAGTCAGTATAAATCTATCCTCAGAGACAATAGAAGAAGATTCACTTTTCAGCACTTGAAAGAAATGTTTGTAACCTATTGTTATGGTAACAGACAATAAAAATTGTGTTTTGTTGAAACTACATTGGAAGATAAGGTACGTCCATTATATTTTTTGTTTAGTTTGATTAAAATGTACCAATATTTAACGTACATAGTCATTTTTTTTATAATTTTAAGTCCATATTTAATTCCATATTTTGGTAAAAATCCATATTTAATTCCATATTTTGGTAAAAATAACTACATATATATTTACATATTTCATATATTTTTAGTCCATATAAATCCGTTCCCTGCTAATAAGATACATTCAGAAATAATTAATCTTCAATACAAGGTAACATTTTTATATAGCCTAATTTGAACCTGTTTTAATGTCTATAATTTTACTTTTGTGTTTCTTTAGCTGTTTTAATTGTTGTTAAATTGAAGTAGATATTTATTTGGTTTTAGCCATCACACAAATAGTTCGTTAAAACAATAATTAACTCAACTGTAGTTTATTAGTTTATCATTTAATTTAATTTGTATATATGGTTTTAGTATGTTTATTTTAAGATTGTTTATGTAGTCTATATATTCAGTGGTTATTCCAATCACTGTAAAGTTAATGTACCACATGATATTATTTGAATTTGTGCCTGAAGATGCCAAATAGATGAAAACGTTAGCAGTAAATCTTTTAACTTCAATGAATTATTTATATTTATAAACATTTGTTGTTGTTTTTAAAATATTGATAAGTTATTTAGACTGAACATAGTAATCGAACAGTGCCAGTAACAAATGTGGATCCAGATAAATCTTCATCTAAACTAAATGAAGAATTAACATCAGACAAGAAGGTAGGAACTACAGCAAAGAAACGTAAGCGGTGTTTTAACTCAGGCTGGAATAAAATATTTCCATGGCTTCTTTATGACCAGGTAAAAGATGTTATCTTATGTTCTCTTTGTAAGGAAATATTTGAGTCTAAAGCTTTTAGATGCTCAAGTAAAGGAAGATGACTTTCATTGAAACAGGATTTTGTAATAATTGGAAGAAGGGCACAGAAAAACTAAAAGTACATGAAGTTTCAGCATGTCATAGGGAAGCAGTCATGATATTGAGTTCTGTAATAGCCAGAGTTAATGTTTTAACTCAGATATGTGATCAGAAAGAGAGACAAATGGCAGAAAATCGTGTTTGTTGAAATTATTTTCTTCGTTGTTATATCTATCAACTCAAGGCTTAGCTATTAGAGGTCACACTGACAATGAAAGTAACTACAATAATCGGAGAATGTTACTTATGTCCCACCCACTATAGAAGATAGGCCAGTTTTACACTAATCCTAAACATTTTGACGGGATAATAAAAACCTAAACTAACCTAACCTAAGTGCGTCGGTATCTATTCCAAAATCGGCAGAAGTCTCTCAACGCTCGTTTAACCAATATTCGTTCAGTGGGCGGTGGATACTCTACATTGACCCAATACTCTTATAAAATTAGTATGTGAAGACTCAGCTGAACTAAGAATGTGGTTTGGAAGAGAATCTTACGCTTGGTGTACTCATGAAATACAAAATGAAATGCTTGATATAATGAGTCATGCACTTCTTTGGAAGCTAATTACCGAGCTTTTTTTTTTTTTTAAACAAAGTCAACAACTTCTCACTTATTTTCTGTTGTCATCTGTGACATACTAAGTACTAAGTCGCTTTGGTTTGCATGTAACAAATTGTAGAGGTGAGTGCTATAATGGAGCTGCCAATATGGCTGAAGTATATAATGGAGTCCAAGCAAGAATATTGAGCAAAGAAAAAAGAGCTTTATACATACACTGCATAGCACATTCACTGAACTTAATGTTACAAGACAAGATACACTATCATCAGTCCCAAAATGTACAGATGCATTTAATATGGTCAAAGATATAATTAACTATGTGTGTGACTCGCATAGACTGGCATTTTTTTTTTTCAGTCTTTAAAGTGTGATGGAACACCTCACCTCCGACCACTTTGTCCTACAAAATGGACAGTCAGATACAAGTCACTTTCATCTGTCCTTTCAAAATACACACAACTGATTAATTTTTTTTCATCTGTTTCCGAAATTGATTCAACTGAATGTGGATCTAAAACTGCTTCGTTTTTAAGACTTATGAATTCATTTGATTTTTTTTCATTATTCTTAATATTTTTGTCAAACTGTTTGGGCAGATAGACTCAGTGAATTCTGCTTTGCAAAATAAGTCTCTTCATCTTGAAGAGGCTAATAGAATGGTTAAGACCCTAAGAGCAGACATTGAATTTTGTAGAAAGAGTTTCAATGGCATCTGAATAAATGCAAGAGAGAATAAACCTGCAGAAGTTCATTCGCCCATGCTGACCAGAAGGAGAAAGATTCCCAAAAGGTATGATGACTCTCAAGACAATTCAGCAAAGCCATATGACTCAGTGGAATAAAGATGCAGTAGTCTGTACTTTGAAATCATAGATAGAATTGTCAATTGTTTGACTTCCCATTTTGAAACAGAAGCTTACAATTTCTTGCTGGAAGTTGAGCAATTTATACTTGGAAGTGATGCAAGTAAAGACAAAATTCAACAATTCTATGGAAAAGGTATAGACTCTGACCGTCTCCTGGTTCACAAAGGAATGTTTCATGAAATGCTGCAGAGTGAAGGAAAAGTCGTTGAGAACAATAGAAGACCTTGTCAGTCCCTTCAAGCAAGAAGTTCATTTTGGGAATGTGCTCTCAGAACTATACAAGTTTTTGAAAATTGTGATGACGATTCCTGTGTCAACAGCAACAGCAGAGAGATCTTCCTTAGGTCTTAAAAGACTTTAGATCTATTTGCGTTCAACTATGGGACAGCAGAGGTTAAATTCTGTAAGCATTTTACATGTCTATAAGGATGCTGCTAAGGCATTAGATCTGGAGAAGAATGTCAGATGAGTTCATATAAAGAAATGAGCAAAGAATAGGACATTCCTTCAGAAAGTGTATTTGTAAATCAAATTATACTGTTGTGTTATTTTTTTTCTACTGTTAGGCCTACATATGAATATTTTTAATACATAGAAACATTCATTTTTAATATTTACTTATTCTTTTCACTCCGAAATCCAATGTTCTTTTCGAGTCAATATAGCTAAATAAATAGTAAAAGAAATAGAACTTTCCTTCAGAAAATGTATTTGGGAAGTGAGTTATAGTGTTGTGTCTACTTTTCTATTATAGGCCTAAATATGAATATTAAAAATAATAGCAATGTTCATCATATTATTTACTGTTTTCGTTTTTCCCCCTTCAAACCTCAATGTTCTTTTCAGTCAAGCCTCTTGCTTCCCAAAAATTAATTTTAAGTCGGCACCACTGAAGGGTAACAAAAGTGAGAATGAACCAATTCCAAGTGTAAGTGTCGTGAAAGCAGTCAGGAGGGCGTAGAACCTACTGGAACAGTCTGTGAGTACCAAGATAGTTATTTAAACTTTGGATTTACATTTAGTGGACCTGAAAGCTGTATCGGAATGTGTTGTGTGTGGAGAAAAACTAAGCAATGAATCCATGGTCCCTAGTAAATTGAAAAGACATCTGAATACTAAACATAGTCACTTATTTGGAAAAGATAAGAACCATTTTAGCTGATTGTTGTCATCGGAAGAAAAGCAAGCAGAAGCTGTGACACAGAGAGCAACTATTTCTGAAAAAGCACAAGTGACCAGTTATAAAGTTGCCGAATTAATAGGAGAAAAAATGCAGCCCCACACTATTGCAGAGGACGTAATTTTACCTGTCTGCAAGGAAATAGTGAAATTAATGTTAGGTGACGGCGCTAAGAAGGAAATATATTTGGTTCCATTGTCGAACAATATTATTTCCTTGTGGACTGATGACATGTCTTCAGATATCCAGTGCCATGTACATGAAAAGCTAAGCAATGCACAGTGGTCCAAAATCCATTTTTAGGAGGACGAAAGTAGAAAAATGACATGTAAAAAAATGAAATAAAACCCTTAAATTATTTTTCCTATATAACTGAGTAACACTGAATTGATAATCTTAATCAGCGGAGGTGGCTGCAGAGCAAGATAAGAAGCCAGTAACATGCCACATTTCGCCACTCAGCATTCTTACTCAGCAAGTGCCGCGAGTCTGCCATTTTCTTTGTGCTGTAACTCTGTTGTAAGTGGTCGATTCCATTCATATTTGGTATCAACATGTCAAGTAGTTCTTTAGGTATGTAACCCTGTTTGTTTTTGTTACAGTTAATGTTATTATAGCATGTCAAATTAGCATGAATGGACATGGGACAAAATATAAATGTAACCATTGAGTGCAGACTTGGCTAAAGTAGAGAAAAAGCACTCTTTGTTCCATTTCAAAATGATTTTTTTTTTCACTTCCTCGAGTATTTACCTCTATTTTAAATGAAGTCTTAAGGTGTGCTTATTTGAGGAAGTAATAAATTTTGTGCACTATTTTTTTCCATAGGCAATAGTGCAATTTTTCTTGATTACAGTTGCTTAAATATCTGTGAACCGAATCTGCTTCTGAAGTACAATTCAGGGAATTCAAGGTGGCAACTTGTTAATTATGTATCAAATAAGCTTCCCGAATGCCCAAAAGGTGCAATAATACCTAAAATGTTACTTTTTCCCCATAAGATAATTTATCGTTGGAGAGCAAGAGGATAAAGAATATGAGTTTTCTTTTTAAAGAAATGAACATTGTCTTAGTGAACTACTTATTAAATTAGGTTCTCATCGTGATAATAATGAAAATTTAGAGAAAACTTACCCCTGGAAAAAGTAGTGGCTGCCCAAGAAAACTTTTCCATTACAGCAAGTATGAGGTCGAAACAAAAAACAATTCAGAGAATTAGAGCTTGTATACAAAACAAGTTTACTACCTGTAACTACTGTATAAAGTTTCATAAAAATCTCTTAGAAGAAAAGTTACTAATTTTGTCTGAATGCATCCCTCTATAAGGGGCAGTTCCTCTTATACCCACGTAATCAGAGTTTGTACACAAAACAAATGAACTACGTGTAACTACGGTATAAAATTTCATAAAAATCTGTTAGATAGGAGAAAAGTTACTAATTTTGTCTAATTGCGCTCCCCTTCCCCCATAAGGGGTAGTTCTACTTAGACCAACATAATGAGAGTTTGTATACAAAACATATAGGCCTATGCTACCTGTAACTACTGTGTAAAATTTCATAAAAATGTATTAGATAAGAGAAAAGTTACTAATTTTGTCTAATAGCTCCTCCCTATAAAGGGTAGTTCCCCTTAGAGCAACGTAATGAGAGCTTTTATACAAAACATATATGCTGCCTGTAACTACGGTATTTCCCCTTATACCAACGTAACGAGAGCTGGTATACAAAACATATATGAAGAGTCCACTGCAAGAATGATGGATGTCACTTTCTTGTCGAAAATGAACCAAGATTGTCAGTGCATAGCTTAAGACATATAGAATGTACATAGAGAGTTATATGGCATTAACACTGATAGTCATTGTCCAGTAATGATCGGAAAATCACAGTTAAGCGTTGAGCACTAAGCATTTCAAACTTTCAATTACTTCTCCTGAAAAATGTATTTCAAATGACATCTATCATTCTTGCAGTGGACTCTTCATATGCTACCTGTAATTACTGTGTAAAATTTCATAAAAATCTGTCGGGTAGCTGAAAAGTTATTAGTTTGTCCCACTAAATTTGCATTCTGGACCACTGTGCGACGGTCGAGTATTTTCACTACAGCTCGATGAGTCAACTGATATAAGTATGAAATGTCAATTACTGAGCTACATCAGATTTGTTGATGAGGATTCGATTATTGAACAATTCCTTTCTTATATTGAGTTACCCTCAATGTCAACTGGAGCAGATGTGTATTATTTCATATCCAGTACTTTGGAACAAAATGGGCTGTCCTTAAAAATTGTCTTTCTGTTTGCACAGATGGTGCACCAGCAATGTCTGGAATATTCAAAGATTTTGTTGAGAGACTCAAATAAGATTTCCCAAATATATGGGTAGGTTCAACGCAATGTTTCATACATCATGAGGCTCTGATGGCGAAGACTATTCCAACAGAACTTTAAAGTGTTTTAGACTCCGTCGTTAACATAGTAAATTCCGTTAAGTCTAGGGCTCTTAAGACAAGACTCCACAAACAAATGTGCCAAGAAGAGGGATCTCGACATAACACTTTGGTTCTTCATACTGAGATCCGGTGGTTGTCCAAAGGTATAGATCTGCAGAGTTTTTTAGAGCTGAGAAAAGAGCTATTAAGTATGTTCAGCATCGAAAAGCCAGACTTTGCATCTTTGTTAAATGACGAGGAGTGGTGTGCAAAGGTAGCCTACTTGGCTGATATTTTTCGCCATTTAAATTACCTGAATGAGAGTATGCAAGGAAAACAAGAAAATGTGCTGATGTTAAGTGATAAACTCACCTGGTTCTTAAAAAGCTTAGAATATGGAAATTACATGTGGAAAATAAAAATCTTACGATGTTTCCTCTGACTTTCGAGGTAGATCCACACAGGGACATAACATCTGAACTCATTTTAAACCACCTCATCGCTGAGAATAAGATGGCACAATATTTTCCCTCCATCATTGTCAACAAGTATGACTGGGTGCTCAATCCTTATGCTGTGCCCCCAGAATCCACCACTGACCTTTCTCTGAAGAAAGAAGAGCAGCTCGCAGAACTTCAGACAGATTGAACACTTCAACTGAAATATAGTGAACTACCTTTCCTCAAGTTTTGGATGTTGGCAAACAAAGAGTACCCAGTAATAGGAGTGGAAGCATTTAATATCCTGTTACATTTTTCAATGACCTACTTGTGCGAGCCGGGCTTTTTGACACTAACAAACATAAAAAACAAGAAGCGCGAGAGACTTCTCTCGGTTGAACAAGAAATGTGTGTGTGTGTTTGTCTTCAATCCCACTACGAATTGAACTTTTGTATAAGAAGCAACAAGCTCAAGTTTCCCATTAAGTTAATAACTCAAATCTTTTGTTGTAAGATGTAAGTCAATAAATCGCCTGTAAAATAAATTTAAGTTCTAGAATATTATTCTCTTGTTCTTTTTTTTTAAATAAATATTGAATGAAATAATTTTTTTCGTTTTACCAGTAATATCACAAAGCCTCAGAAGTTTTGTGGCACTGTGCCGTGGCTCACCTGTTGAAAACCTCTGGGTTAGATGATGTCATAGCTAAGTGGCATTAAGCTGAGGAATGTTACAAGGGTAGAGTAGTTTAGATTAAGGGTTAGCTGAGTGACAGGAGACTGAGGACTGTGACAAAATTAGAGTGGGTTGAATGAGGAATAGATAAGTGACAGGAGACTGAGGACTTTGACAAGGTTAGAGCGATGAAAATAAGTATCATAAATCCTTCAATAACTGTGTATTTTTAACCTGATGAGTATTACAAGAATTACATTAGGTTATACACATAAAATATATGACTAGCGCTTTCGCCAATTGGATGGCATCTTCAGGTTTAATTAGTATATTATGATGCTTTTAACATAAAGACATAGATGAAATGAAACATAATGAAAAGTGATAAAATACATGACGTGAGAAAAATTACAATATTATAAATGACTACACAAACAGAAGGCAAAGTGATAATAATGACTTGAAAACAGGCATGGTGGTTGTAGTAATTCAACCTCTATGAAGTCTAGATGTTAAAATACAGAGTCTATGCCTTGAATAAAAGTCTGCAAAAACGTGTGCAGCTTATGAAATATGAAAGAGACGGTTAAAAGGGTCATATATTTTATGTGTATAACCTAATGTAATTTTTGTAATATTCATTAGGCTAAAAACAGACAGTTATTGAAGGATTTATGATACTTATTTTCATTTACATGTTAACTCGTTGGACCAACATGCCTTTTAAATAAAAAATAAGGTTAGAACGAGTTAAATGAGGAATAGCGAAGTGACAGGAGACTGAGGACTGTGACAAGGTTAGAGTGGGTTAAATGAGGGATAGCTAAGTGACAGGAGACTGAGAATTGTGACAAGGTTAGAGTGGGTTAAATGAGAGATACCTAAGTGACAGGAGACTGACGACTGAGTTAAGGTTAGAGCGGGTCAAATGAGGAATAGCGAAGTGACAGGAGACTGAGGACTGTGACAAGGTTAGAGTGGGTTAAATGAGGGATAGCTAAGTGACAGGAGACTGAGAATTGTGACAAGGTTAGAGTGGGTTAAATGAGAGATACCTAAGTGACAGGAGACTGAAGAGTGTGACAAGGTTAGAGTGAATTAAATGAGGGATAGCTAAGTGACAGGATACTGAGGACTGTGACAAGATTGGAGTGGGTTAAATGAGGAATAGATAAGTGACACAGATTGAGGACTGTAACAAGGTTAGAGTGGATTAAATGAGGGATAATAAGTGACAGGAGACTGAGAACTGTGACAAGGTTGGAGTGGGTTAAATGAGGGATAGCTAAGTAACAGGAGACTGAGGACTGTGACAAGGTTAGAGTGGGTTAAATGAGGAATAGGTAAGTGACAGGAGACTGAGGACTGAGTTAAGGTTAGAGTGGGTTAAATGAGGGATAGCAAGTGACAGGAGACTGAGGACTGTGACAAAGCTAGAGTGAGTTAAATGAGGGAATGGGCAAGTTGGTGCCACTAAAGTAACAAATAGCTTTTGTGTATTCAGTCTGCTAAAATTTGCAATCTTTTACTAATTTTAAAAACTCCAATTCTCCTCAGTTAATAATTGTATAGAGATTTACGAGTTTTAGGTTTATATATGAATAAATTTTTTTTTACTTCATCTTTGGTACTGTAAAATGTTATCTCTTTTTACATGAGTGTTCATTTTCTTTCCAGGTATTTCCTAAAGCGTCTCCAGAAGCAGTTACGAGAGTGGTAGTGTGGAAGAGATATAATGACTTTAAGAAACTTCATCAAGAACTCAAGATAAAGCATCAGAATTTATATCTACAGGACAAATTCCCTGCTTTTGCAAAAGCAAAATTCTTTGGAAGGTAGGAATTAATTGTAAAGGCCAAAGATGTGAGGTAGTAGTAGAAAATTAGTGTAAAAAGAATTATTTAATATTTTTCTCACTCTGACCATGGAAACTATATTCAAACATGTACAGTAAAATCTCTGTTAACCGGCTCCAAAGGGACCAGGCTAGTTCCGGATACGAGATTTTGCCGGGTAATTGAATAAATACTAATATATATATATATAAAAAAAAAGTTGTTATGGTGTCAAATGTTGAAATTGCAGCCATATGAAGCTTATTTCTCTATCACTTGCTCATAACTGAATAAATATAAAACCTGTATGAATTTTCTTTATTAAAACATCATACACAAATAATTCACTACTGGTAATTCTAGGTTCGAATATTCACTGAAAATTAAAGTTCGTGAGAACTTCCTAATGTGGCAACGCTGATGGCCCGGACATAACTAAATAAACATAAAAACTGTGTGAATTTTCTTTATTAAAACACATAACACAACCCAAATAATACACTAATTTTAGGTTAGAATTTTCACTGAAAATGAAAGTTTGTGCGAACTTCGTAATGTGGCAACACTGATGGCCCAAACATAACTAAATAAACATAAAAACTGTGTGAATTTTTTTTATTAAAACACATCACACAACACAAATACTACACTAATTTTAGGTTAGAATTTTCACTGAAAATGAAAGTTCGTGTGAACTTTCTAATATGGCAAAACTGACGGCCCAGACAGTGGCAATCTGGCAAATTTAAACTTTTTTTTTTTTTTTTTTGCCCAGCCAGAAGTGCCATTGTTTTGGTATTGCCGGTT
This sequence comes from Periplaneta americana, assembly GCF_040183065.1. Lineage (NCBI taxonomy): Eukaryota > Metazoa > Arthropoda > Insecta > Blattodea > Blattidae > Periplaneta > Periplaneta americana. The sequence goes on from NC_091124.1 coordinate 104,986,144, forward strand.
ATTTGGGTGCCAGTTATGAGGGATTTTTCTTTCGTTACTTTTATATAGGCCTACAGTATTTTGATATTTTATTTGGTTTCATACATTAGCAACTCTTTAATATGTTATTAACACATGTGTAAGATTACTTGAAATCACTCTTCCATATTTTTTATTTACAGCAGTAAATTAGGCGAGGGTTTCCAGGTTCTTTCTGAGAGGGTTATTAGAAGCTAACTTAAGAAATTATCACGATTTTTATCATGTGGTTTCTACTCACTTTCTGAAAAGCAGAGTCAGCTTGCACAGTAATAAGCTTACCTTAAGATGATAAAAATTAGTCATAATCACATTATAATAATTTTTAAAAGGAGAGACATCGCACCTTGAAAAGAAGAGGGCCACAAGTGTAAAAATGTCACAAATTGAGTTAAGACTACTATCTGTTAGAGAAAAAGGTTACAAATTTGTTTCTGTCGGACCACAAGTCATAAGTAAGAAAATGGAGGCATGGCAAAATTGCGTCCATATGGTAGTGAGAAATAAAAATGTACTTTCAATTCTACACAGGCACATCAACTTCATGACTGTCTTCTATTAAAATTTATATGTGATGTTCTTTCTTTTAAATAATTTTAAACGGCTATATCTGCATTGTGGCTCTTTTAGAATAAACATGTGGTATTTATCCCACAATAATAGTACAACTGGCTAGATGTTTCTGACTCCTTTGATTTAGCGTCTTTTCCTTGTTTACATAATATAATAACAGTATTTGTTGTTCATTAATATTTTCGTGTAGCAGTGTAATGACACTAGAAGATGTATAAATAAATCAAGAAGAGAGTTTATGAAAGCATTAGCAGCATCTGTGTAGAATGAGGTAATATAAATTTAAATGTATTTATTTAATGTTAATGAACACTATTATAACCGAAAATAGTATTTTAGAAACATTAAAATTGTTCGAAGATTACAAGCCATAATTAATAATTTTATGATTTTTACACAATAACTGTGATTCTGAGAGTGAATTCGACAACTGGGATATGAACAAAACCTGTAAATCTGAAGGAAGCCGTTCAAATGACGATGCTGACACTTATTATTTAAGGCAATAAAACATAAGTGGTTCTAAAACAATTTGCAAATCTGTATAGAAACTATGTTACAGACTGTAGAGAAATGAACTTGAAGTTCGGAAACTACACAGCTTACAGGAAGATTTTTTAACAGAATTCAACCTTAATTTCTTTGTTTCTAAAAAAGGACCAATGTTCTCTTTATGAATTTTGGACTAATTCAATTGATAAAGATACCTTTCAGGAAAGATAAGGCTATGATAAACACAGGAGAGAATGTGAACTTAGTACGTAGACAGGCAAAACAATGGATTCTGATCAAGCCAAACAGAAGGAGTGTATTATAGCTTGCTATGATATGCAAAGTATTCTGGGAATTTTTCTCAGTTTTATTATAAACGTAATAATAATAATAATAATAATAATAGTTTTATTTTCTCTGGCTGAGTTAAAGCCATTAGGCCTTCTCTTCCATTCAACCAGGATCAAAGCACATACAGAAAAATACATATACAAGTATTAACTTAAAAAAAAAAATGAATACATTTTAATACAATCACAAAACTAAAGGAAGAGTACAAATTGTATAATAGTATGGATTACATTGAAATAATGACAATTACCTAGAAATTGATGTTAATGAAAACAACAAAGTAATAATTGTATATACAAAAATTCTAGCTGCAAAAAACTAATTCTTTGCATTTAAACTATTCCTAAATAACCTAATTTTAAACGACTGAGAACTATGACTACCCCTGATATTCAGCGGCGGCAAATTCTAGGAGTGGGCCATGGCTATTGAGAAAGAACTTGAGTACAGAGATGTCTGATGATGTGATATTGATAGCAACAGATTGTGCTGTGAACGTTTATTAGGCTCTCAACTTATAATTTCACCAGTTACAACATTGATAGTGGCATAAGTCAATGCTTCATTTGGCATGAAAGTTAAGCCAAACATGGTCTGAATGAAATTGGCTTCTATTTAAATATTTTTCTAAATAAAAACAATTTTTTATTTTGACTGTTACACTTTTACTACATCATACTACTTTTTGACCAATAAAACAGTACGAAAGGACGTCTTTCAACCAATCATGGCTGCTTATCACACAATTTTATCATGTCCCTAGCATTTGTTTAATTTTATCGCGTCCCTAGCATTTGTTTATTTTTATCACTACCCTAGCATTTGTTTCTTTGTTTGCCAACATTTCAAACTGCATTGGTCTGGACGTCAAAAAACGGAAAATTACAAACCACTCCAGTCGATGCACAGCACTTTCAAATATGACTCGCATTGGCGTTCAAGAACAAGAATTAATAAAGATCACTGGTCATAGCTATGCATCTTCCCTGAAATCCTATTTACAAATAAATGAAGAGCACCATTCGGAAATCCTGATTAAGTTGAAGAATACACCATGTGCATCAACGAGTTCCACTTTTACGCACACGTCCAATATAACATCAACTGAACGACCAACCACTGAAACATTCAAATTTGAAAATTGTACTTTCAATAGTTGTTCCTTTTAAAATTATTCATGTTTATTTTTTATTTCAACATCGTTAATTAAAACTTTTCTTGTTTATTTCATCACTTGTTTATATTATTTAGGTTATGTTACAGCTGCTGCTATATGATATTATGAATAGTCACATGTCAGAGATTGTTTAATACTAAGATTTATTGAAAATCATCTGTCAAGTGACGTTGATTATTGGGATCCGGATAATTGCAGTGGAATGCAACTTTTTAATAAAAATGAAACTAAATCAACAAAGCCTTCTTGACTAGTAACTGTCCACAGAGTTCAATAAGATTTCATAGTTGGCACAACTGATAGCAAGAAAACAGCTAAACCGCTAAACATAACACACTACTGCCACCTAGCGTGATATTTGTAATTTAGAGATGGCACAATAATACATTTGAAGACAGTTGTATTTTCGTAAGTCAATTAATATTTTATTGTATTGGAGTACTTTGTTACCTCTAATCTTCATATACTTTCTTCTAATCGTGTAATAGTCAATTAAATCCCACTCGAGTTTTGATTTTCTCTTGATAAATCTGCTCGTGTTCCACTTGCAGATTTATCGATAAAATCAAAACCTCTAGTGAGATTACTGTTGATAATTGTATGAGCCAGAACAAAAAATGTTTATTGTTTCATTGCATGTGTATGTAGTCATGACGTACAAATTCTATCAATCACAACTTCTTAATAACTGGCCTGGCTACTAGGATGGATCGAAAATGGGCAAAAAAAAGTATTTTTTTTTTTTTATATATAATTCAAAGTTAAGTTGTGAAAAATTGTATTATGTCCCCAGTACTTAAGCACAGAGATTTACAATTTTCTATAAGCTTTTTAGCCGAAGCTCACTGGCCTTGAATTTTTAGAATTTTCGTAAAATTATTCCCATTTACTAAATAATTATTTGACAGTCCTCCATTTGACATACACTGTAACCTGAAGTTATTATGGCTCATTTAATACTGTAAGAACAGGTAATGGGCATTATTATAATTCTTTAGTACCTAGTGTTGCATGTATGCAACGTGTAATAGATGTCCATATTTTTATATTAAAAATAAAAATGAGTTGTTGTTAAATGTAATTCTTTTCTTCATTAAGTTATTAGTCTTGTACTTCAGCATGATTTTTTTTTTTTACTCTTTTCAATCTAAATTTAAATATCGAGGTGAGGGTTGGTGAAAATTCTTCAAAAAATTTTGAAAAATAATTTTAGTATGAAATGGTTAAAAATGAAGGTATGGATTCTATCCATCCCTCCCTCCCTCCCTCCCATCCATCTCTCCTTCCCATTCACCCACCCACCCAATCAGTTACCAACAAATAACATTTTTAATTACGCAGAAATGTAATAAGCATATGCACCACAGTGAAGGCCTTCTTAAGAGGTTTCAAGTTCTTGAATCACTCATCTTTTAGAGCCCACATTCGCATTAGTGTCATCGCAGCCTATACTACCAAATCTTAAAGATCTACATTGTTTTCTTTTACTTTGCTGGAGATGGCACTAACAATATTCTTGGCTGTTGCTGATCAGATTAAAGATGCATGATCATCGCCCGGTTCTTTGATTCTAGAATAATACTCTTCCATTTTCATATCCGTAACTTCCAGATATCATAAGCGTTAGGCCTTCTTCCTATCAAAATGTATGGAATGAGGCTTCGTTACATTTAACATTTCTTTACTTATTATAACTTCCGATTTTTAGCAGTCTCCTTGAATTTCGCTTATATCCATCAATTATTATGTTAGACTTTTATTTTGGCTCACTATATTGAAGTCCTCTAGAACTTCAGTAGCAATGGCTCTAATTTTTCTTGATGTGATGCTAGCTCTGTCCTTCACCTTTGCTAATGCAGGGACGAATGTCCTCATTTGTGAGGTATATCTTCCCTTCGGTTGTTTTCTTGATGGCTCTAAAGGTTATTTCCAACGAAATTCGGGATCTCTTTTTTTGTGTCTGAGGAATCTGACGAGTTAGACATGGTGTTGGCACTGATAGAGTGTTGGTCGAAAACTTCAACCAAAAATCGTTGTTTGCTTTTTTGCTCTTCTCAGTGATGTAATTTTTTTGTTGTTTTAACATGATCCCAGCGATGATCATTTTCTTATATGTTGTTTGGTCTGTTAAAAAAGTTCTTTCCATTTGAGGAACTTGTTGTTCCTGTCACAATGGCACAAATGAAATCTGGACACTTGCAAGCTGCAATATCAAACAATTTCCCGTCATTCACTTCAAATTCTAAAATCTTACTTGCCCTTTTACTTCCCCTATTTCCAATAAATTTTAAAACATTTCTTACTTTCCTGTAGTAACTGCATCATAGATATTCGATGGAGAGAAGCCACGGAAATTGAAACCTTCACCAAATATCTTCCAATTTTTTTGCTACCTTAATGGAAATCACATTCTCGATTGGTTCTTTGCTTCCGCTCCACTTCAGTTGTTGTGATCTTTCAGACTTCATAAAATCTCCTCTGCTGTCATAACAGACTTTTTCCTAGTCGATTTAGCCACCTTTTCTTTTACTTTATAATGCAAAGACATGGCAGTAGAGCAAAACAGACTGCTACACTGCGATGCACCCTCACACTATACTGCCGGCCAGGCGAATTTCATCACTGAGTCACTTCTCAAAACCACCCCCAACCCCACATCTCTTACAAGTAAAGTAATAACACCACTTCCCGAACTCTTGTAAGCTATTGGAAGGTACAGTCTATAATAAATATTAAACTAAAATTAAGCAGAATAAAATTAAAAATTTCATAATTTTTATTTTAATTATCTAAACTTTAAGTTCATTGCGCTTTGGTGAAAATTTATTCTACGCAAATAAGTTTTCGTGTGCTTCGATACAATGACATTGTGCAACTTTTTATTCCTATCCAAAAAAAAATATTCGAAAATATTTTTTTTCCGATCCACCCTTGCCACACACAGAATGAGGGAGGTCATATGCACTCACTAATTGAAAAACAGAAGAAAAAAAGTGCACTCAGGGGAGGGCCTATCTATGTCCCTTCTCATGTGTGACAATGATACAAATATCGAAGAAAACTGGTGAGTCATTTGAAATAAATGAAATGGATACAGAGAATATGTATATGATCTGAAAAATTGTACTACCCTTTTTGGATCTAATTTCAATACAAACGAAAAAAGTGAAAAAGTAAGTAGGAAATTAAAGTTGGAAAAGAAGCATCTTATATACTTAAATACGAGATCAGTTTTCAGGGTAATGAATACAGTGTTATCATTGTTCGGAGCTGGCAAAGGTGGAGATATTCTGGTTCACATGAACTCATTTCTGTCTATAGACGGGCCACAGATATTAATGGAGCAAAAGAGACATTGTAGTACTGTGTGAAGCAAATCATATCAAGTCACAGTACCATGACTTCTATAAGAAGCTTAGTTTCTGACAAGGTTAATATAAATGTTACTTTCCTGCCCATGCACACATCTATCAAAAGTTTCATGAATAATAATTTATTCATTCATAGTGATCTATCCAAGGGCAGAGCTTTCGTTGCAAACCCAGCATTCTCCAGTCTTTCCTATTTTCTTCCTTCCTCTTTGCCATGTTTGCAAAGGTAAATGCAGTAGCTTCCCGTTGCTTTCCGCACACCACTCTCTCTTTTGCATCTTAAAAGATCTCAGGTGGCCCCAGCATAGAGGTGAGGAGAGTGGATTTGACTAATGAGACTTAGCAAGTGTTAAATATCAGTTCTATTAGGGTTTTTGATCCGATCAAAGACCGGGAAATCCCAATTAGCCTTTCCCCCCGAATAACAATTGTAGGCTGTACTTGAAAGAAAAAATTTCATAGGGAGATTTTTTTTAATTTTGTATATAAGTTAAAATAATTTTATAATAGTTTTATTGTCAATGTTGTCCTGATCAAAAGTGTAGTATTTATGTTATAATCCAGTATTATGTATGATTTAAAATGGAAATTTTTTTTATTATAGTGAAATACATTTGGACATAAGTACAATATTTTATGCACATTTATTTCAGTATGGCCACAAGTGAAAAAAAACTGGTGAAATAAAAAATATTTCACTAACATGTATTACTATTCATAAAGAACACCTTTCAATGTGTCTAGCCTGAAAAAAGAAAATTAATATATAAAAATCTGAATTTACTAGACTTTTTTAAAACTTCAATTGCAAATATCTTGGAAGTATAATTTTTACACTTGTGGCCCTCTTCTTTCCAAGGTGCGACATGTAGAGATGAAACAAAGACGTCTGTCTTATCTTGTGGTACTTCTGCTCACTTTTCAACCTCTTCAACAGCTTCTTCCCTTCTTCTGTGTCGGGAAATTGACGAAACTATAAGCAATTCGTCTTCACCATTAGTTCAGCTTCTGACATTACCATTGACAAACATTTTCTCTCAGTTTGCCAGAAGTTCCTTGTAGGGCTAAAAATTATTTTTTTGGAGCAATATTGGAATAAGGTATAGATAACACTAAGCACACAATCTTAAAGAGGTTCTCAGAATTTTTTCAGCCATGAAAAAATTTGATTCACTTTTCATCAGACTTTTGCTGAAAGAAACTGTCCTCTTCTTCCCTCAGAAATGTGTTTTAATTTCACACATTCTTCAATCCTCACATCTTCATTAACTCTAATAAGTTCATATCGAGAAGCTTAGCCTGTACTTCCAAGAATTTTGAAGATGGACTCTGTTTTATCTCAATGAAAATGGCTTGAAACCTTTGTACACATTTTCCTCAAACTCAAAACATTTATCAAAGTGCTCTATAGCACGCTGCAGGTAAGCAGCTGCTTCACATTCGAAGGTTTTAATCCAATCGTCATTTACTGATTTGTAGATGACCAAAGATGCCATTGGCCCCTAAAACTGCTCTTCCTTTCTTTTCTGAAGGATCAAACAAGTCAGTAATAAACTCTTCGTTAGATTGCAACTTAGCGTTTACTGAGGCTGAATTACTACCAATGTTCACTACAAACTTGAGATATTCCAAAGATAACTCATTCTCAGAAAAGTTCCTAATCATCTTGGGTGTGTATTCCTGCAAGAGAAAGTGTGACTTTATTTGTCCAAAATTCTTCACAAGTCTCTTTGGCTGGAACCACTGAGTTGGTACATAACCATCATGTTAGTACATGTTTCAATATTTCCTGCCGCTCATTATCCATCCAAGCAAAAACTCTTGGTTCTGTTACTCTTTTTGTAGAATGATGAAACTTCTAAGTTTTTATTAGCCTGTAATAACCTCGATGCCAGTTCAAAGAGCAATAGTTGCCTGCTTTCAATCATTGTTTTAACAAGTAGCAATAACAAGCCTCTGTCATCAAGTTGGGATTTTCTTTGTGGAGCTTAATGAAGCACTTATTCTTTCCAAATTAACAGAGACACTGTTAGCACAGAAACTACTGATATTCTCCATTGGTAAAAGTGCCTTGTTCGAACTTGTTCTTTTATTCCTGTTGAAATTGAATCAGACATGTCACTATCACTAGTATAAAGTAACAACATTTTAATGCAAATACTTTCTTTGCAAGAAAATAATTCACTACAAGGGAAAATGTTTTGATTTACCCTTTATTAAACACTTCCATTGGCACACAATAGTATACCGAATTGTTCTGTTGCTGGGTTATTCGATCTTTTGAGTATGGATTAAGTACTAAAGAAACCAATTTCGTTTCCTTTGTGCGTCCACATGGGTATTTCTCAGAAATTTTCGAATTCGAAAATAACTGCGGGAATAAACTGTTAAACTGTGTACAAATACGTAACTAAACTATGACTATGCTGAACTGAATAACACAGAAAGTAATGCTTCAGCAACTATAATCTCCTCTTGCTGTACACTAGTATGAGAGATAAAATAATGGCTTACTTTCTTCTGCATATTTGAAGCTTCTAGAATGTAACTTTTATGTTTTACAGTGTTCACGTATTTATCAATGTCATTTTTGCTTCTGTGAGAAACACTAAAATATGAAGAGCACACAGTATAGTGAGTTCTATAATTGTCTTTTCCTTTTATTAACTGCGAATTTGTTTTAACCATTCATTATTAAATTACTTTGCAACTTTTGTTTCTTTTCTGGAATCTGTACTGGAGCAGTTTCAATATCTGATAATGAATCTATGTTTAAAAATAGTTCACTAAATTATAAAACATAAGTAATATATGATGTTTGTCATTATGTAAAACACGATTTAAAAAAAGCTGTCATTTTTGCCACTGAATGCACTTAAATACACACTGTTTACTAACTGTGAGAGCAGCGACTTTGTACTGATTAACCAACACTCTTATACAACTCAGAGAAATACATCTTGCAAGTAGTGTCACCTTATCGCCATCAACTGAGTTACCTCTTTTACAGTGTTGGCATTTCAGTTGGTGTATAAGTCAAAATATTGGGGAATAGGATATGCAGGCTAATTTGTTTAAACAAGTTGTGATATCTATAAAATTAAGAGTGGCTTTAATCAGAATTTGGGAATCTACCAAGGATATTTGGAGAATGGCACCAAAATCAGAATACCTGGCAACCCCGCATTGTCTATTTATTTACTTTAATAAAGTTTATTTATATTTATAGATTCGAAGACGATGTCATTGAGGAACGAAGAAAATGTGCTGTTTCTCTGTTGGAGTTCATTGGAGACCATCCACCTCTCTTCACTAGCAATGTGTTCGTCAAATTTTTTGAGGTAATTGAAAGTGAAATACAATTGTTCGGAGATTTAATGCATTGATTTCATTCATCATCAATAACTAGGCCTAATTAGTTTAACATCAACCTGTGAATTGAAATCATTTAATTGTAATAAATTTATCTGTACATGAAGTGTAAAGAATGTATTGAAATGCTGCAAAATATTTATTTCAGCATATCAATGGAAACACATACATTCAGAGAACATAGCTTCGATATTTTTAACAAACATTTCATATCAATATATACGATCTGTTTTGAATAGTTGTCAAGATACAACTGTTTGAATATAAAATTAGAAAATCTTTTTTTTTTTTCTTATCCAATTGGCAAGGATTTTGCAATGCAGTCTCAAAAATTCCACTGTCGAGCTCAGTAGCCTACATTTTTCAATTTGTGTGAGAAGTTGATGTGTTGCTTGTTGAAGATCATTGTTACTACTTCTATGGCACTACAGCCTGATATCGGACCTTGGCCTTCTAAATCAAGCTGCTCCAAGTCTGCATATCCAGCACCTTCCTCTTCCAATTTCTCACTCCTAGAATTTTCTTTGCATCCTCATCCATATCATCAATCCATCTGTTCCTTGGTCTACCTACTCGCCTCTAGAAAATTATTGTTACATTCCTTGATATCTACAACAGTATTCATTAAGTGAGCAAGCAGTTCGTCTCTTGTATTACCCTTTCCTTTTCTACACTTCACCCTTCATCCAACCTCACAAACAGAAATCTAAAGAGATGAATTTGGAGATCTTGGTGGCCAGGGAATGGTACTGCCATAACCAATCCACCGTTTAGGAAATTTGGTATTGAGATGAGCCCTCACATGATGCCAATAATGAGAAGGGATCCGTCATGCTAAAAGTACATAACACACCATGTAGCCAAGGAAACATTCTTTAGTAGTCCTAGCAGTGTACTTGCAAAAATCACTGGTACCTTGGTCCATCCATGCAGTCGTCTAAAATAATGGATCTATCAGCATGCCATCCATCATACCACACCACACATTTTTCGAGAAATTAAGTTGAAAATTTGTGTCTATAATACCATGTGATTTTTGGTATGAGTGAGACTATAAAATGATTGTTACGTGTATTACTAATTCTATTATGAGTGAATGTAGTTCCATTGGAGAATTGCAGATGCTTGGCATTGTGTCTTCTGTGAAGATTTTGCACATGTTGTAGGTGAAATGGGTACAGTCTTTTGTCATGCAGTATTGACTATAGATATGTTTGTGAAACATTGAGACATATAGAAATTCATCACATGCTATATCCAAGATATTGTAACTGTGTACCTGACTGCTTTGTGTAGTGTCAGTAATGAGAAATGTTGCCACAGTCGCCACTACACAACAGCTACAAAGTTAATTGCATGCTACAAAATCTATACTAATAATAAAACTGTAACCTAAATTTTTCTGGTAATTTTCGATTTTGCATTTATAATTGGTGTTAACATGTATAATTAATTATCTTGAGACTGACAATCGCATATTTTTTTTTTTAATTTTTGTTTGTATATCTGTGTGTCTATATATTTGTTGCCATTCTGGTCTAAAGGTTTAACAAAATTAAAACATGACAGAGATGCTGTTAGAAGGAAACTAGAAAATAAAAAAGATCCACAGGATGTAATCTCCTGGAACAGACAGCTTTATTGAAAAAAGAAATATGTACTTCAAAGAAAAAAAACATTCAATACATTCTCAGAAAATCTTGTTTATAGAAAAGATGGCTTCAAAACACATAATTTCATCAAAATCTTGGATAATAAAATGATACATCAACAAAGGAAAGAGCCTATACTTACCACATAAATTTTACATTCTGATATACAAATTGCTACAGCATTCACCAAATGTTGTACTAAGAAAAAACCCACATAACAAAAGAACAGAAACAGTATGAAAAAGAAATAAAAATGAAATTGAAGCAGTCTTTCAAAAATGAAAATGGTGTAAAAGAATTTAATGAAAAATTTACAAGACAGGAATAAATAATTGCAACTAGATTCTTGAAAAGGAAGAAACAACCTGGGCCAGATAAAATCTTACCAGAATTTATGCAACATCTGGGACCAGTTGTCATGAAAATCTGCTTACAATTATTTAATCAAATATAGGAAACTGATGTTCCTTCTGTGTGGGGGGGGGGGGGGGGAAACAATTTTAATTCCCATCTTAAGACCAAAACAACCTCCACAAAATATTTCCAGCTATTGCCCAATATCTCTCACTTGTGTTTTCGCAAAGACAATGGAGAAAATGGTACATGCAAGACTTAACTGGCATTTGGAAAATAAGAACTTGATAACATAAGCACCAGCAGGCTTCCGAGTCCGTCGCACTACTTACAACAGACACTTAAGCTAAATCAGGATATAAAAGACAACATGGATAACAAAGAGACCACATTAGCTGTTTTTGTTAACTTCAAAGATGCCTATGGATCAGTTTGGAGAATAAAATTGCTTGAAAAATTAAATAAGATGGGTATAGGTGATAAATTACTCCGATGGATATACAACTTTATTAATCAAAGATTATATTGTACAAAGTATGGAGAAACTTTATCTAAATTTCGACAGTCCAGAAAAGGTTTACCCAGGGTTCATTGTTCAGCCCAATATTATTTAATATAGTGATTAATGATCTACCTTATGAATTATCTAGTAAAAATAGATTTGTTAAATGTGCATTATATGCCTATGATCTGGTTATATGGATTTCAGGTCCCCATAATCAACAACACAAGCTAACAGAACATATTAATGATGTTGTGAAATCCTTATCAATTTTATGCGAAATTAATAAAATGATTATTTGACTATTAATATCAATAAAACCTTTTATCAGACTTTCTCCTTATGTCCTGAATTGCCCAATTTTCAATTACTAATAGATGGACATAAAATCTCTCAACAGCAAAATCCAAAATACTTAGGAGTATACTTTGATCAAAACTTGATTGAGAAAAATATGTTAAAAATACAATTCATAAAGCCAACTCAAGATGCAGTGTACTGAAAAGACTTGCAAGAACAAAGTGGGGGGTGTTCAAGATCAGTACTGAATACAACTTATAAAACATATATAAAACCACATTCTTTATGGATGTGAAAACTTACAGAATCAACAAAAACCATTGACAAATTAGAAGTGACACAAAATAATGCTATGAGATTAATCACTAGTGCAGTTAAATCTACCCCAATAACAGCAATGCAAATAATAACAAAGAACTATCCCATAAAACAGGAGATACATAAAAAATCACTGTTGCAATATGAAAGAATGATAAGATTACCACATGACACATACTGTTCAAGCTACCAATTCAGATTCAGAAAATTGAAAATGCAAAATGGGTTTCTACAGGCAGTCCAGAAACTAAGAGATATATTTAATTTTAATTTGAAACCAGAAAAGTTCCTATTACATAAATCACCATTATAATGACAATATAAATTATAATACAGATTTAATTAAGGATTTGAAGAGAGAAGAATCATCTACACTTGAATTGAAACAAGTTGCTCGTGAAACTATAAATTTAATACGTTCTACCCCAACACAGTTTGGTTACACATTTATACAGATGGCTCCAAATACCAAAATGATGAACCAGCTGGGGCTGGAATATATTCCAAATTATTCAGTTTTTATTTATCTACAGTTCTACTCACTTTGATGGTGAAATTGCAGCAATCATCAGGGCATTAACACAACTTATTCATCAAATTGGTATGTTAAAAAATGCTGTTATATTTAGCGACTCAATTTCTGCAACTCAAGCCATAGCTTCAATCAATATTGCTACAAATTCCAAAATCGCAGAAATTCAATCATCCATACTCATACTGGCAAAATAAAATAAAAACCTGTATCTCCAATGGATCCCTGCCCATTGTGATATTATGGGCAATGAGATTGCAGATTGTTTGGCAAAGAAATGAACTAAAATATTACAAGTACCCTTGAAAAAGATATCTTATCACAGTGCCAAATTGTTCATACAAACACAATTTCAAATCAAAATTCTAAAGAAATTTCAAGAAAACAGTAATAATAAATCTTGGTCAGTATTGCTTACTGAAAAAGAACATAATATACCTGATTCTCCTCGACATGATGCAGTAGCAAAATTTCGGATGCTAACTGATGATGACCTCTATTTATTTGTCTATGGCCATGACTGTTTAGCAGCACACCTGTTTAAAATTGGAATTTTTGGTTCACCAAAATACATCCTCTGTAACCTAGAAGACTCTTTGATGAATCAAGAATATTTACGAAAATGTCCAGCTTTGGTATCAAATCTTTTGGATTCGGACTCTAAGTTATACTGGGAAGCTAGAAGGCGAATGGAGAACTTCCAATAGATACTACTACTACTACTACTACTACTACTACTACTACTACTACTACTACTACTACTACTACTACTAGTACTACTACTAGTACTACTATTACTACTACTAGTACTACTACTACTACTACTACTACTACTACTACTACTACTACTACTACTACTAGTACTGCTGCTGCTGCTGCTGCTGCTGCTGCTGCTGCTGCCTTTTCACTTGATAATGGCTGAACCGATTTCTATGAAAATCGGTATGTAAAATGAGTTAGGTCCCACTTAGAATTTAGGTTATATGGTAATCAAAATACTTTCTTTAAAAATAACATTATGAAGGGGTCTGAAGTAAGTACATAAATCGGAATATCTCGCTTATTATTGACTTTTTGGAAAAATGTTACATAACAAAATTTGCTTTAAAAATGTTTCTAAAACGTTTTATTCTATGCAAAATGTTGATAGGACACATACTTAACGAGATAGCCTATATGAGTTTTAAAATAACAATGTGTTTTATGTCAGTGTTGCCTCAATCAGACTGGTAATTAGGTATAATGAAGTAAACAAATATATCTGCATTTATATAAGGTGGCCTTGCACTACAAATAGAAGATATTCATTTATCACTATTTTTATACTGATATCATTGTTTTCTATGAAATGCATGAAAATGTTTATCAATATTAATATATAAGGAGACAGTGTTTGTATGAGGTAATCTCAAAAACTACTTAACCAATCTGGATAATTCTTTCATTATTGGAAAGTATATTTCCTCTGGATGGACATGGGCTATATGCCATTGCTTAACTCCTGGGTGAATCAAGGATTGAACACAAATCCACCATGAGATAGGATTACAAGAGATTCTTACCCACAGGAAACTGGTTACACTGTCGAAACATTATTATCTAATTTTATTTTGTATTTGGGTGAGCCATGGTATGTATATGTCTAATTAAACTTTATTAGGTTGGTCCACATAAAATACTAATTTTATACTACGTTTTAATTTCTTTTTATCCACGGAACATAATTATACATATTTTTGCAAGTGCTGTCATAAAAGACAAGTATTTTCCTTGGACTAAAAATATAACAGAAATAGAGTAAAAATTAGTATTTTATTGTGGAACTCACTCGAGTTGACACATTTTTCAAAGTGCCACGAACTGGCATTGCTGTGCTCATCATTTACCCATATTTGTTTCACGTGATTCTTAAAATAATATTTATGTACCACATTGATTTTTATTTTTTTAAATTTACATAAACAATGATACTCAATGAAACCAACACAAAAAATTATTTTTATACACAATCTACACTATATTGACATTAGTTTGGAGTGATTTATTAAATAATGTATTCAAGATTAATTTAGAAACATGTTGTTATCCAATGCTGGGCTTTGGCAACGAAGCCATTAACGCTCTTGCTCTCCAATATTTCTCTGTGGTGGATCCAACAGTAGAACTTCACAGATTTGTAGATGTTCTGCAGACATTTCTTCTTAGTGGCACAGAGGACAATTAGGATTCGTGTAAATTAAACTAATTTAGAAACATGTTAAACGAATTATCCTTGCATCAAAAATGGATGCTTCCTGAACCAAATAATTGTATTTTAATTATTTGGATACGATAGCAGTTAAAAAAAAAAAACATATAAGAGGAATTATCTTTGCACCAAATGTGTGCTCCCTGAACCAAAATGATGGTATTTAATTTTTTTAATACAATTCCAATTAAGAAACGTGTTAAATGATTTATCCTGGTATCAAAATCGAATGTTCCCTAGATCAAATATCGTATTTTAATTATGCAATTACTTTATAGTTTCACGTGGTATTTTATGAGGTTGTTATAACTAAGATACCTGTTGTTAATTGTTTTTATTTATAATTCTAACAGTAGGCATAACTGCCTGAGTATATGATTCGTGCATGTGGGGTGGAATTTGGGTTTTTGGGATGGTCCACAAGTCAGTTGTGCTGAAGATGTGGCTTTGTTAATTATCCAGTATAGAGTGTTGTGCACAATACAGAACTGTTGTCTATTAAGTATATAACCTTCCCAGTAATCACAACGTGTGTCTAGAGTTATGTGTTATAATTTTGAGGTTATTTTCAATTATTTAAATATGCTTTTCTTTCCGTGTACTAGAGGACACCGCAAAATTGTTCCTTTCTCTACCAAGAATTATGGCAGACAATTTCCAGGCTCTGCTGCCTGCTAGAGGAGCGGTAATGTGTGTGGGACTTTGAATTTAGTTTATGCTTTTTTCATTTTAGTGAATAAGTATAAATTGGACATTAATCATTTTGGGTAGTATTCTCTGAAATGTTAAATAGGTAGGCCTTTTGTACTTCAAAATGCGAAGTTAAAAGTCTGAGTTATACCGAAACACTTCTGATTCAAGGCAAAACAAAATTCGGAAACTTAATAAAAGTAAGGAAAAAAGGAAGATTCATTTACGAAATAACAATATAGTCGAGAGTTAGTACTTGTGCAGCAATAGTATGTTAGCATTCCATTACTGTCCAAATATTGATTTTGCCAGTTTCAATGATTTTCAAATAGGCAAAATGAATAAAATATATAGTAAATGCAATGCAAAAAAAAATTGAGCTAATGAGCCAAACGGATTATGTTGTACTGCTGGAAAAGTTGTTCCTCCCTGAGATTCAATAACCCCCAAAATCAATTAAAAACTTACTTATAGAAGTTATCAACACACTGTTTAAATAATATAAGACAGTACAACGCGTTATTTCAAATGGGATCATTTGGTACAAAAGAAATACACAAAGGCAATTTTATGCCAACATTTAAAATTCAAGAACAGGCTTATCATTTCAGTGGAAGTCTTCTTCTGACTGTAACAGCCCTAAGTTTTTACATATAATTTGTTTCATACACTGGCCAATTGTCTGTTAGATCTAATATAGTACCAAGCTTAAAAGTAGAATTGCATTTCTCAACGAGCAACGAGATGAGTAAGATATGATTGACTGCTTGCCTGTTAACTTAGCAAAGTGCAGTAGTATATGCAGGCCGTTTTGAAGTGAACATTAAATGAGGTGAAGGATCTGTGTAAAATGGAAACCGAAAGTCTCAGGGAGATCATCAGTATTATTAATAGAAAACAGGAAGATTTACAAAAGAAAAATACATACATACATACGTGTTCTTTCACTGCAAACCCAGCATTCTCCAATCTTTTCTTTTAAAATGAGAATAATCTATTAAAAAGAAAGTGAAATTCGTAGAAGAAGAGAAAAGTAGGAACAATCTAATCTTCTTTGGAATTGAAGAGCAAGTGTTGGGACACATACGAAGTAATAGTGAATGTGTGCTGGGAGTGGTTAGGTATTGACATTGGAAATGGACAAGTGAAAGAAATGTATAGGATGGGAAACGGGAATAATAGGCCCATTTTGGTCAGACTGGCAAACTGGATGATTAAGGAGAAGCTCATTAAGATGATGATAGTAAGAAAGCCTTGAAAGACTGGAATATTAGTATAGAGAAAGATTTTGAATACGAGGTGATGTGTAGAAGAATACTGTTAGTGCCATTTATGAAAGCAGCTAAGAATAATCGACATTATGCAAAATTAATTTAGGATAAATTGAAAATTAATTGTGAGTTATTCAGTGTCGAATTTTGTTTAGAAAACTTAGTCGACAAATGAAGACAGTATAAATGAAAGAAAAAGAATACAGATAAAGGAGAGAGTAAGAAGGGTTGCAAATAAAGGTGCAATGAATAGAAGAGGTGAAGTTGCGGAAGGCATGAGGACAGTGACACGGAAGATTGCGATAGAAGGATGTCGGAAGAAATCATTAATGTCCGCTAATTCCATTCAAGTGATAATGAACTCTCTGGTGGTGGCTATGTCTTCAGGAAGACGATCAGTAATGAAGTCACCCCAAGGCCAAGTCAGAAGTGGGAAGATGCAGAAAAGTGGAGAAATAAGCAAAGTATCATATGATGACGGTGGTGACCTTGGAGTTGGAAGGCAGAAGAGGGAGTAGAATGTTGAATCAACAAAAGAAGAGAGTGGAGAAAGAGGAAGCACTGGGAAAAGAAGGGGAAATATAGACAGTGTTAATCGAGTTAGTAGTGTGAAACGAGTGGGCAATAGAGAAGAAAAAACCATATATAATCTGAGGAAATGGTGTACCAGCATAGGATAAAAATAGCAGGGTTACTGTATAATGGAAAAAAAATGGAATTGATCAGATGCAATTTCTCAAGGTTATGGAATTGTTTTGTTTAAACAGTGGATTCTAAGACCAAAGTTATCAAGCAAGTTAAACCAATGTTCACAGGATACGAGTGCTAATGTGATTATGTGTTAGAAGTGTTTCTATAGTGAATTTCATAATTTGTTTTCCTGAAATAAGTAAAAAAGAGTTAGATCTTCTGTATGAAATAAGTTTAATAGGTAATTAAGTTATTTGCAAGAAAGAAATATTTAATTATGAGTAAGGTGGGAGCGAAGTTGAATGGAAATAATTGGTATGAATAGTTATTCAGAAATAATTGGTATGAATAGTTATTCAGAAATAATTGGTATGAATAGTTATTCAGTGTAGCTGAGAGTAAGAGAAGAGAAGTAGGATAATAAGTGTTATAATTATTAGAAGGAGGGATAAATGAAAGGAAGGGGCACAAAAGACATAATTAGAGGAGATATTTAGGTCATGATACGTCAGTGTATAAAGTTTGTAAATAGTATAAGTAAGGGACTGCTAGCCCGAGTACAGAAATGTGATTAGTCAGCAGGACCGAAATATAGAGAAAAGCAGAATTGCATGTTGATAACAATTACATTAATAGTTTTAAACACAATTTTGAAAACATTTCGGGAGCAAACGACTTACAACTTATTATAATAAGTTAATTTATTATTCACTAAGTGATAACGAAGCTGTATTAATTGTAAATATAGTACATTTAAGTCAATTATATTATATTGTTTCTAACAAGTACAGTGAAGCACACAGATATAGCTAGTATTAAATAAAGAAGGTTTACAGGAATTTTACTGTAATTGTCAAGTAAATCAGTGTGTTCCTCTTCTTCGTATTTAATATTCAGGCATGTTGTTACTTTAATCTGTTACTGTTTTTTCTGCATTATATTTTAACAATTCAGTAGTGGTTTGTTTCACCAAGTAAGTCAGCATTTATATTTTACTTCTTTGAAGTTATTGCACATTAAGGAAATGTGTGTCACTGTATGTTATTGAGTTGTACAGTTAATGAAGATGAGGAAATTCTCCTCGGCAAGAGATAAAAGTCAAAGTCAAGAATCGATATTACTCAATTGAACCTTTGTTGTGCAAATGCAGTCATGTATTATTACACAGCTTACTATAAAAATAAATTTTAACCTTTGGTAGAAGATAATTCTCTATCCGAATCATTCCTTCTCTCCTTCCTTATTTCTCCCAACTCACTCCCCCATCCATATTCCTTCACAGGCAAGGTACAACGTGGATTATCGATTAAGGCACAGATCCCTCTAAATAGGCTAAAATATTACCAAATTCTTTAAGTTTCAAGACCTTAACTAATACAAGGACAAAAATCGAAATCTAGCAGAAACAAAATAAATTTAATCAAGATAAAATATGGAGATTAAACATCTGCACCCCAGTGAGCATTGTTTATAAGGATTTGGTTTGAAATTATCTATCTAAATTTGTATATGTGACATTAACAATATGCAGCATGTGCAGACTTGACCTTCATACTTGCCCAATATTCACTTTGACTTTTAGTTACTAGGGTTACTGAGGGTTACATTCATTTTTACAAGTAAACATAGATTTGAAGTATGTATTTTCAGATCCTGTGGTTTCATTTGCTCCTAGTGATGACCTTAGTGGATAATTTTCCATTTTAGGAGCACTGCCAGTTGTGTCATGATGGGAGTTACTTCCCATATTGTGCAAGAAAGATGATGATTTAGAGTCAGTTTACTTATATATATTGAATAAATTAGGCCTTGAAAAAATGTTCTTCTCATAGTGAGAAAGGTATTTGAGAAAATTTTAAATTGCTTCAAAGTACAGTAGTTTTAATAGACATTGAGTGCTGTGTCGTCATAAAAGGAGTTATTTATTTATTTTTTTTTTTTAATATTCGGATTGGGTGAAAAAAATATATATACAAATTTATCACAAACAATATTAGAGAGATCCAGAGAAAGTGCAGTGAATAAACTTTCGACCAGTTTCAGTTGAAGGAAGGCCAAGCAAATTATTTCAACAGTGTACAGATAGAAATGTAAGAGAATTAAATGTGAAATAGTCTTCATTGTGAAGTATTTAGATAACAGAAACGACACTGAAAAAAACAACTAATATAAAACTGACATTAAGTCTCCCCATCCAACCCCTCAGGTGGAGATGCATCATCTTTCGTTGTGGAAAACAATTTATCTAAACAGCAGTACCTAAATGTGAGAAAAGGTGCCAAATGTAGATTTCGACCATATGTTGTTCATATCAGCTCATCAAAGGAATAATAGAGGGATCCAGAGAAAGTACAGTGAATGAACTTTCGACCAGTTTCAATTGAAGGAAGGCCAAGCAAATTATTTCAACAGTGTACAGATAGAAATGTAAGTGAAGTATTCAGATAACAGAAACGACACTGAAAGGACAACTAATATACATCTCATAGAAGCCAGTGAAGCAAAAGAAATATCTCTTTTGTGTAGCTTTCTGGAGAATCAACAAATCTTAGAAAAACGTAATAAAAAGTGATGAGCTTAATACTTATAAATGTGTCATTTGTTTTTCTGGACGTAAATTTATCCAAAAGGAACGACTTGTGTTTATAAGCAAACCAAATTGATTTGTATATTTCGTCACTTTCCATTCCTGATCTTTTTGTTGACTTTCGTCTTTCCCTCTGGAAAGATGTCAGTAAGGATTCAATTTTTTTTCTGACTTCTGCTCCTTACATTAAACAACAAATATGTATTCACTGAAAAAGAACAAATAAACACAAATAATTTTCAAATTTTGCACCTGTTTGACTCTCTTACCTTGCAGGCCGAACAACCCTATAGCTTCCCAAGCATCATGTTTTCTAACTTGTTGTTGTATCTAGCATGCTTGAGATTCCATAAAATTTTGTGCTTGCTATATACATCAATAAGTTTGACAACTTCTTCAGTTCACTCCAGTTTCGACATCTTAGGATCAGATGGTGAAATTAAGCTAACTGTTGTGTTCTGCTACGAACTACAAACAAATGGCAAATCCCATCCACAGCGAATACAAATTTTCTTTGATGTACTGACAAACCCAATGATTGGTTTGCCTTTGCTGCATTATACACACATTCTGATTTTAGTCAGCAAATATATTCGTTTGTTGTTCACTTGCTACATGTGTATGCATGTCTAAAGGAATTGCAGGACTGAACTTAAGAAATTTCAAAGGGTGTTCTGCATAGCAATAGCAAGCGCATTCAGAACAACTCACAGTACAGCAATGGAAATGCTGATTGGACTCACCTTTATGGCATTCCACAGAATTTACTGCCAAACAACAATTCTCAACATTGAACATTTGCATCACCTCAAACTCCCTTGGTACAAAGATTTAATCAGATACTCAACATGAGAAGTGACATTGTAGAACCAAAGATTTTGTTTGACAAAAAAAAAAAAATTAACTGTCACTAACTCAGAGCACAGTGAATGGGAGAGACAGGTTAATCTGAGAACAAGAGTTCAGCCTGGTACACTGCTGGTTCCAAAACCAAGTCAGGAACTGGTGCTGGATTATTCAGAAATGGCACCAAGCTTTGTTTTAGCTTGGGCCAGTATGTCACAGTTTTTAGGCTGAGATTTTTGCTATCTTAGCTAGTGTCAAGAAAAGTATTAAGAATTGCTACAATCGTAGACATATTCTTATACTTTCAAATAGTCAAGTGGCACTTAAGGCACTTGAGGTCCCCTTAGTAAAGTCGAAACTGGCCTCAGAATGCTGCAAGTCCCTCACAGTACTGGTTGAACATGACACAGTTCAACTGAAATGGGTGCCAGAACATGTAGGGATTCGAGGTAATGGGAGAGCAGATAAGACTGCCAAGGATGGGACTGAGATCTGTGCTGGGACTGTCTTCAAGACCAGTTAAGCATGTTATCAGGTATTGGACGACATTCTTCAAAATCACTGGAAGTCAAGTGAGGGCTGCAAACACTTAAGACTTTCATAAAAGATTTTGATAAAAGCAGGTCAAGTGATATGTTAAAATTGCGCAAGAGAAAGCTCTCCTGGGCTGTTGGTTTTCTTACAGGACATTTTGCCTTCGAAAAGAACCTGCACTGGATGGGACATAATATCAACCCAACTTATACTCATTGTTCACAAGGAGATGAGTTTGTAGCTCATCTGTTAGGTGTTTGCAGTGCTCTTGCTCATCAAAGAACTAACACTTTTCAAAGATTGATGAGCTACAAACTGATCCAGTCCGTAGTTTCATTCAATTCATCAAGAACATCAAACTACTGGACTGATAATGATATTATGATGGAGAGGTGCAATAGATCTCATAGCCCCCCACCCCTTTTTAAATTCAATTCAACATAGAGTGTTTATTCCTTTGATGAGCTGATCTAAAGACTGAATGTTGTGCACAATTTGTTATGAACATTCCGTCTCATCTTCAGAGTATGAAGACATGTAATTAATTAGCAATCAACTCAACCTAATGTTTCTCTTGCAACAACTCACAAGAACTGATTCTTTGTATACGCCGACATCATTTTACAATACTTATTTTATTTGTCAACACAATTGTATCAGCTGTTTTGTAATTTTACGAACTTATGTTTCGTGATATTGCCATATTTTGTCAATGCACGGCTTAAGTTCCTTCCTTACATACAAGTTTCCTTTGATTAAACTTCTTATATCCTGCCATCACATAGTTTTATTTACTATCATATACTGATATTATTTATTGTTATAATTGTTAGTGTTCTATGTTTTTCATCAATTTTAACCAATGACATTCATCTACATTACTGTCACCTATTATGCACACTCAGTAGATATTTCACTGTTTTTACTGTATACAATGTAATCTGTAGATTTACCTATTTGATCTGAAGATGGCTCCTTCAACCCAAAAATGTTTATCTCATAATGTGTCAAATAGGATTTGTGTATTGAACTACATTTGTAATGTTAAGCTTTGACGGTTTTAATAATCAATTTGAACATTAAGGCACAGTTTTTCGGATCCAACATGGTTTTCAAATACCTTAAAAATATGCCAGTAAATATTCACTAATAAAATTCTATATTTTCTTGACATCACTAATAATAATAATAATAATAATAATAATATATTTGGGGCTAAGAGGGATGAAGTTATAGGAGAATGGAGAAAGTTACACAATGCAGAATTGCACACATTGTATTCTTCACCTAACATAATCAGAAACATTAAATCCAGACGTTTGAGATGGACAGGGCATGTAGCATGTACAGGTGAATCCAGAAATGTGCATAGAGTGTTGGTTGGGAGACCTAAGGAAAAAAGATCTTTGAGGAGACTGAGATGTAGATGGGAGGATAATATTAAAATGAATTTGAGGGAGGTGGGATTTGATGCTAAGGACTGGATTAATCTTGCTCGGGATAGGGACCGATGACGAGCATATGTCAGAGCAGCAATGAACGTCCGGGTTGTCTAAGAGCCATTTGTAAGTAATAATAATAATAATAATAATAATAATAATAATAATAATAATAATAAACAATAAATGCAGTAACATTATAGGTCAAACTATATGAGATCAAGTTTATCTTTACTGTTCAGAGCGGCACACTACAGTAGCGTGCAAATTAATCCGAACAACGTAATTACTTATGCAAAAACACTCAAACAGGATAAAAAAAAGGATCTAAGACATACCTCAGTAATCTATGTGGCCTCCCTTGTTCCTAATAACGGCTCTGAGACGATTTGGCATGGATTCCACTAATTTCCCACAAATATTCTTCATTTCTTCATTGCGAAACCATACACCAATGAGGGCAGAAATCATCTTCTCCTTTGTAGAACAATCCATTTTTTGCATTCTTCTTTTGCAAATTGACCACAAGTTCTCAATGGGGTTGATGTTGGGTGAGTTGCCTGGCCAGGGGAGTACCTGAATATTCTTCTTGTTGAAGAATTCTGTAGTTTTTCGAGACGTATGGCATGGTGCCAGGTCTTGTTGGAACACACCTCTGCCATCCGGAAATGATTTTTGCAGCTGGGGTACGATTCTGGTTTCCAATAAGTGAATATATTTGTCAGAATTCATCATTCCCTTGATAGGTATTAATGCTCCAGGCCCTTCATGTGTAAAACAACCCCAAAACATTACTTTAGGGGAGTATTTGGGTGCTTGTTGGAGATGAGCTGCTGTTACTTTTTCGGATCCTTTCCGTACATAAGAAACACAGTGGCCGTGGACCTCGAAATGACACTCATCGGAAAAAAGTACATTCTTCCAGTCATTCACTGTCCAGTGTTGATGTAATTTTGCCCACATTAAGCGTTTTTTTGCACATAACAGGGGTTAGCAGTTGCTTCTTAATAGGCTTACGAGCCCTTCGTCCAGCTTCCAAAAGCCTACGCCGCACTGTTGTCATGAATATTCGTCCCAGTGGTAGCCATTAACTCGCGGGTTAAGTCGACAGCAGTTAGTCTAGGATTTAATTTACTTTTCCTGACAATTAAACAGTCATCTGCAGGTGAAGTCTTCCTTTTCCGGCCACAGTTTCCTTTTTTCTGGGGTGTGATGGATCCAGTCTCCCTGTATCGTTTTATGATCGAATTAACAGTAGCCAAACCGATGTGACATTCTGCAGCAATTTGCCTCTGTGTCATAGAAGAATGCTCTGCTAATGTTATATAATTTTAGACCGTTTTCGTGGAGTTGTATCCATTTGTGAAGACGACAGAATGTACAGCTATCAAAAAAAAAAGTGGCCGCACTCGTGAACAGCGAATATTTTCAAAGTCCACTTCGGGTCGCAGCGATGTTACACGATGCATGTGCTTGTACAAGCAGTTCCCGAACTATGAAAGTGTTCCATGTCTGCGCCTCGTAGGCCAGCGGTAGAGTGCTTGTTTAGTGATTCAAAGGTTGTGGGTTCGGGCCTTCTTCAAGTTTTCATTTTATTTTTTAATCGTTCTTCAGCGATGTAAATGATATTCAAATTATCATTTATATTCAGTTATCGTTCTTTATGGATATCACGTTATTTATACTTTGTTATCGTTCTTTAGAGATATGAATAAAATTCAAGTCATCATTTCTATTCTGTTATCGTTTTATAACGATATGAATAACAATTTTTATTATTGTATCTCCAATGGTGGTTAGCCCTATTTTACATATGTATGTTAGGGCTATAGTTTCATACACAAAAAAGATAAGCATAAAGAGAAGTAGGAAAGAAAATTAAATTAGCTTATGTGATGTAAACAAAACAAAAACAAACCGTAAATTAGGCATTGCGATTGCAAAATAAATATCAGGTATCAATTTGAAACATACAAAAACATTAACAACACACATACGTAACACTTCTATAACACAAATATGCAGCCTTCCGTACCATACATCATAAATTAATACGCAATAGTCATACAAACACAATCAAACTATAATTACGACATTGCGACGACATCAAGCATCACATAACTGACTCACATACATAACAAATCAAGCATCCGTTACAACACATACACTTCAACATAGTAACCACACTTTTAAAAGTTACAAATTTGGCTCCAAGAAGAATAAATAGGACACTGTTACTAATTACTATTCTTCTACAATTTCTTAAATACATCTGTAATAAATCTGTGAAATTCCGATATGAATAATATTCACGTTTTTTATATTGTTATCGTTCTTTAGCGATATAGATAATATTCAAGTTATCATTTATATTCTGTTTTCCTTCATTAGCATTATAAAATAATATTCAAGTTATTTATATTGTTATTGTTCTTTCGCAATATAAATAATCTGTATTTTATGTAAGTAATTATTATAACACAAATAACCATCCTTCTTTGTAAAATAGGTTATTTTATTTAGATAATGAAATAAGTATTATATAATATCTTATATTAATTAAACAAACCGATATTTATCATTTATATTCTGTTATCGTTCTTTAGTGATACTGTATAAATAATATTCTAGTTAAATATATTGTAATCGTTCTTTAGCGATATAAATAACATAAATTTAATATTAGGTTTGGAAAAATCCAGTTGCATAATACTGGTATTAGTTTTTCTTTTTCTATTATTACATTATACTATCTTGAACCACAATAAAATGAAAAGGAGTAACGAGGAATTGAACCTGAGACGTTGACATCTAAATTTCGACGTTCGTCCGCTGAGCTACAAGGGCAAAAGTGTGGAAACATTTTCGGAAAAATTGGCCCAATCACACTCTAAGATTTTCTGATGATTCGTAGAAGCTTGTCCAGGATGTGGGGGGCATAGGCTAATTGAGATTTCCCGGTCTCTGATCGGGTCAAACATCCTGATAGAATTAATATTTAACCCTTGCCGTGACTTTCGGTGAAGTCCGGAGGGCCCAATTAGTCAAATCCACTCTCCTCATCTCCATGCTTGGGTCCCCTGGAATTTAATAAGATGCAAAAGAGATAGTGGTGTGCGGAAAGCAACGGGATGTTACCGCATTTAGGCCTATCCTTCCCAAGAAAAACTGCAAACATGAACAAAGGAAGCTTTTAATAGAAGAAGAAGGATATTCTGCGGACCTCTGGAAAAAGAACTAAGGAAGCGACTAGTGAAGTGCTTTGTGTGGAGTGTGGCATTGTATGGGGAAGGAACATGGACATTACGACGAAATGAAGAGAAACGAATTGAAGCATTTGAAATGTGGATGTGGTGAAGAACGGTGCGTGTGAAGTGGACAGACAGAATAAGAAATAAAATTGTGTTTGAAAAAGTGAGTGAAGAAAGAATGATGCTGAAACTGATTAGAAAGAGAAAAAGGAATTGGTTGGGTCTCTGGTTGAAAAGAATAATAGAAGACATTAGGATATGTGGATCATATGCGGAGACTAAGAGGAAGGCAGAAAATAGGAAAGATTGGAGATTGCTGGGTTTGCAATGAAAGACCTGCCCATGGACAGAACACTTATGTATGTATGTTCAGAATGCCTGGAATATCGTGTCTAAAAACAGTCGCTATTTGCAAAGACTAGTCAATTCCATGCCCACTCTACTGCAAGATGATCGAGATAAGAGGAAGATAGACTAAATATTGAATTGTGACTTTTTGTTTTGTTTTTTGAACGCTTAATTGTTTGAATGTTTTAAGGCCGACGCCAGTAAATTTGTTTTGGTTATGCCACGAAAGATATTTTTATTGAGAATAAAATCTTTTTTCTTTCCATTTGCAGCCACAATATCATAATGATAAAGTCATGGCATAATATATTAATGAACCTGATGTTAATTACTAAAATAATCGTAAAAGAGAAAGGAGCCATTATGTATAGTTTGTCTCTCTCAAAAACATAACAAAAAAGAACATAAAAAGCACGAGGTTGTAGTCGAACGCAGGACCTCATGAATAAGAGGCCTGAACGCTACCATTACGCTATCGAATCACAGAGAGAATACTTCAATTATAACTGTAGATATCAGGCAACGTGGTCCAACAACATGTAACATCACCTGTCTCCGAATTATAGCGAAGATACCCGAAGGGAACTTTGTTCCAGGAGAGCGGCCACTTTTTCTTTTGACAGCTGTACACAGGATTGCAGTATTAAGTCTTCAACACAACTGAAATGCTTATAAGTACAAAACGACAGGCAAAATGTCACTTATTATAAAAAAGTAATGACAGACCTTCAACAATGGAATTACACGTACTACAGATGTCAATTAAAGCGGTATGAGCAGCTGTGAGGCCAACAATGACAGAAAATGTAAAAATATGTCGTGTTCGGATTAATTTGCACGCAACTGTACTATGCCATGAGATTCACTAGGTGTGCTGTGAAACTTTCAATACTTTTCTGGCAAAAATAATTATAATAATTTCATTCAATAAATCAATTTGGTCATACTTTGAGTGGTATCCACTGATTTTGAGTACAATTATCATTATTTTAGACTTTAGAAGGATTTATATTTTCGAATGGGGTAGTGGGAGGAGGGAAGAAAGTCTCGCCCAAAAGTGGGTCACACCTTAAAGAAGTTTGGGAACTTCTGAATTAGAAAAACATATGGATTAGGTTGTGGTGTTTTAATTTCTAATATTGAGATACGTATCTATATTTGAAAAGTAGAGTAAACTATTGTATTAATTATTTGTATGGTATAGTGAAATGACACTAAGCACAAATTATTATTATTATTATTATTATTATTATTATTATTATTATTATTATTATTATTATTGTTCTTATTTTGCTTGCTTCCCAATACAATGTCATTAAGTTCTGACCACAATCACTTAATTTTGTACATTTGGTTAAATGTTCTTTGTTTATGATGGAGCCATTTGCATGACACAGAGGACACTGAAGTTGGGAGGATAGAAATTCGGTGTAAGTGGGCAGCCAAAATATAACATCTCTTTACATAACTGGAAACTATACAGTTTATTGTTTGGAACCAGAAGAGATGTTACAAAATTTGTACATAAAAATCTTAATAAAATTAGGTTCCATGGTAAATACCTTGCGAGAAATAATTATTTGTGTTATAAAAGATTCCTTAGGGATTCTTCACCACCATTTATACTTTTCAAATTAATATTTCAAACTATTCTTGTTACCATTTGATATATTCCATATTGTTTATATCTATTTTTTCAGAAATTGAAAGTTTTATATATCTTAATTTATTATTATAATTGTTAAATTCATTGTTTAAGCTATATAATTGTTGCACAATTCTTTTGTATTCTGGATCCTCATGGTCAACTGTAGTTCAACAGCAGATGAAAATTATTAAATTTTATTAGTATCATCATCATCATCATCATCATCATCATTATTAATTCCTTTTACGGTATTTATTGTGTCATTCTTGAAAGCTAATACATTTCTGTGTTTTATATGGAGTTATTTTG
Source organism: Periplaneta americana (assembly GCF_040183065.1). Lineage (NCBI taxonomy): Eukaryota > Metazoa > Arthropoda > Insecta > Blattodea > Blattidae > Periplaneta > Periplaneta americana. The sequence continues at coordinate 105,015,017 of NC_091124.1, forward strand.
GTAATATTTTGTAAATGGGACTTCCCAGGATTTTCCTGGATTTTAATAGTGTGCTTTGTGTCCTGGATTGAGTTATATTTGTCATGGAATGTCAAAAAGATTGGAAAAAATACATTTTTTGGTCATTTCTATAAAATTATTTTTAAAATTCCTTATTCAATTTTTCAAGACCTGTCCAACCTATGTTCAGTGTTGTCAATTCCTTCTGGCGCCTCCTGTCGGGTTGTATTGAAATAAAAATGATAATGTTGTAATATTTATTAGGAATTATACAATATCTTTACTCTTTACCAGTTGATTTATTATTGACAGAATTTAAACACTGTATCATGCATTTTTTGTTTTGTTTAGATCAGATTGTAATATGACTATTTTTCCAGATTTCATAAAAAAATCTCAAGGAAATTCCATAATTTAGCAAAAATGTAACAAAATTAAACGTTTAGGCCCTATGTAATTACTTGAAATACATAAAACGAATAAAATCAGTTGTATTACAGACTGAATTAATGCATATGTGTAGTCATGTTAAGGTACACAGTATCATCACCTGTCCAGGATTTCTGATGAGAGAATCTGGCAACCCTATTCACAACATCGAAGTTGAACATATTCTCTCATTATAATGTCTTCATTAATAAAGTTTTCTTTTTATCTTGTACTGTATATTTTCTGTTTGTTTAGATATTTATATAACACCTTTTTGAATAGTTGTGGTTGTTTTCTACAGTGAAAGGAAGTTTATTCATTCCGAAAAGAGCAGTGGTTTAATTTTCTGAAAAATTTGCGATAGCTTCTGTGGTCTGTTAATTTCTTGTAGTACTGCATAAGACAAACTTAAGTCGTTACCATTCATGAATGTGAATGTCCACTGATAGATATGAAAAGACATCACCTTATAAAGTGCACATTAAAGTCTTATATATTTAGTGAATGTTATAAAGAAGAAAGAGTTGTAAACTTGTAGCACATCATGTTGTGAGTCAGTAATACTGTACCATACTTTATATTCATTATTTAAGGGTGACATAACTATATTTCTGTTGTTTAGATATTTACGAGGGTCATTCAAAAAGTAAGTTACACATGATTATGGCAGGCCAAGTAACTCTATTGAGTGACACACTGCAATTCAAAGTGACACAGATACATCACACTATTTTTCAACATAGTCACCAAGTCTCTATAAACAATGGTCTGAACGTTCTACTAATCATTCAATTTCTTGATGATAGAAATCCACTCCTTGGTCATGGAGCCATCAGAGAATTTGAACTTGTTTATTGCTGGCAAATTTATTTCCACCCAGATGTTCATTTCATCGATTTTTTGAATATTGCCTTCTGTGGTCGATGTTGATGGCCTTCCTTCTCGATCAGCGTCACCCACATCTGTGCAGCCTTGCTCAAATTGTTGGCACCATTTCACAATGGCTGGACACGACATCATTGAGTCCATGCACCACCACAGGTTGATGGTGAATCTCTGTGCAATGTAGACTTTTGCCCACAAGCATCATACTGTTCCACATGGTACTTCGACTTTGGAATATGTTTTCAGTTGACGTGTCATTTCACTCTCACACTATGATGCACTTCTTATCAGTACCATAGCACAACTGTCTTTGCGGGAAGCCATGCAAACGAACTCTGCGCCACTCTTATTGCGCAGTGCTCTTATCATTAGACGACATGTGTAACTTTTTGAATGCTCCTTGTATATTTAGTCATTCTGGGTAATTGTGGATTTTTTTTAGGGAAATGAAGTGCATTACAAAAGGAACAGTAGTTTAATTTTCTGAATAATTTGCGTGATAACTTCTGTAAATATCTGTTAATTGCTTGTATATTTATTGCTTAAGACAAAATTAAGTCTTCTCCATTCATGAATGTGAATATCAATTGATACCTGTATGTCAAATAATAGCTCCTTATAAAATACACATTAATATGTTACATAATTAGCACATGTTAAAAGAAAAAGAGTGGCAAACTTGTAGTACTTATTTAGAACTTCAAATGGGGGGGGGGGGGGGGGGTTAGGTTGATTGTAGAGACTACTTATCTTCCTGAGGTATTAAGTTCATTGCCTCTGTAAGTTGAAATCTTTTGGCCACAATAATTCAGTAATTAACAAAAAATAGTTTAGTTGGTATTTAAAACTCTGTAGACCTTATTTGTTTTGGGGAATATAAATCTATCATAAGAGCTATTTACTGGAAGACTTGAGATTTTTCTTCCTAATAATTCCAATATTAAGGTGCTTAAAGTCTTCAGATAGATATTTCAGAGTACATTTAACAGCTTACCTATTGATTTCATTAGAATGCAAAACACATTTGTTACTTTACCAAAGAATAGAAATTTGTAGTAGTAATTATTTTATTAATTATGCATCTGAATGCTTTGATGTTCCTTACTCGACAATTAACACTTTTTCGGTCTTTCTAGATTTTCATTAGACCTATCTTTGTTTTGAGGGTATGGTAAAGTAAAAATCTTATCAGCATAACATTGAAATAAGATGAATGCCTTACATTGTTCTGTCACTATCATACATTATATTGCAATCACTTCTAGATTGTATATAGTGAAATGACACTGCACGTCTAATCTCAAAATATTTTATATACCTAAAATACATAGCTGAGGCATAAGAATTTATATTTCGACTAAAATCCGATCCTCGTAAAATGAAACGCATTTAACTTTTTCATAGAAATAGAATAGACAATAGAAATCAGCATTACAGTACATTCTGTTATTTATTTTTCATGGTTAACTTTTCTTGAGTTTGCTAAGAAACATGCTTTTTTACTATAGAAATGTTGTACTATTCTACCACTAACCTCTTAAATCATATTTGGTTCTTCTTTGTTGCAGTCAGGGTACACAGTGGAGGGAGAGGATAGCAATGAACCTTCATCATTTATGCCCACTCTATCCCATGCATCTGCTGCGCAGATCAGTAAGGTTCTCGAGCCCAATGTGGTGCATGCTGAACATACCACTACAAAAATCAGCAATCCTTCACATGAGGGAAGCATGGGACCAAAGTAGGTGTAGAGAATACATACTAATTTGTGTAGTAGTAACTGAATGATTTCAGCTTATCCCAGCAGATAGAGCATTATTACATGAGAATTCAATTTTTTCTTTTTGTCAGATCTGGATTGGAAGTGGATGGTCCTATGCTGAAACTGGGAGGCACATGGCAATTTCCTCAGCAGGCCGACTCCATATCCCTGAGCTCACAGAGCTCAGATGAGGGCACAATTTTTACTGATACAGACTCCACATCCGTGCTCAGTGGCAGTGGCGTGAGCTCTCCATTGCAGGTCTGTCATGTGTATTAGAAAAGTTAACATAATGCTATTGTTTCTTATAGAAAATTCTGACTCCCTCTTTTCACCCTCGATGTCTTTCAGCTTCTCTATCTCTTTATTTTTCTCTTGTCTCCTCTCTTTCTTTCACCCTCATCCTATCCTTCTTATTTTTCCACTCTCTCTCAATTACTTTTCTACTTTTCGTTTCCATCTTCATTTTCCTCTTTCTATCTGTCTTTGCTCAGATAGTATTTTCTGATGTGTTAAAAATGCTTCATTTGATACTAGTAACTATAATCATCACATAGAAATGAAGCAATAGGAAACCAATATACCTAACAGTCATTTAAGAAGAGTAACTGCAGCTGGTATTTCAAAAGTATTACTGCTAATAAGAAGTGAGATATAAAGAGTTATTATGTGTTATATTACCAGTTGTTTTGTATGGTTGTGAAACTTGGACTCTCACTTTGAGAGAGGAACAGGGGCTAAGGGTGTTTGAGAATAAGGTGCTTAGGAAAATATTTGGGGCTAAGAGGGATGAAGTTACAGAAGAATGGAGAAAGTTACACAATGCAGAATTGCACACATTATATTCACCTAACATAATTACAAACATTAAATCCAGATGTTTGATATGGGCAAAGCATGTAGCATGTATGGGCAAATTCAGAAATGCATATAGAGTGTTAGTTGGGAGGCTGTGGAAAAAATACCTTTGGGGAGGCTGAGACATAAATGGGAGGATAATATTAAAATGGATTTGAGAGAGGTGGGATATGATGATAGGGACTGGATTAATCTTGCTCAGGAGAGGTACTGATGGCGGGCTTATGTGAAGGTGGCACTGAACCTCTGGGTTCTCTAAAAGCCCTTTGTAAGTAAATAAATATGTGAGGACTTATACCGAAATATGGTATGAGCCAAAACAAACAGTACTGAAATTCCCGCACTGATACTGTGCATGTACATATCGTATCCATGATGAAGTTTGTTTATCTGAACTCATTGTTGTATTGTGATACATAATATAGTGAAGATTTGCTAAAATGGTTCTCACGACTGAGGAAAAAGTGTTTATTGTAGAATATTATTTCCATTCATATGGGCTAGGACGTGTAAATGGCCCTAGTTTGGAATAATTTCCAGATGGAGTTTCGTGAAAAGTTTAACAGCTGTGAAAATTGGTATCAGTACAATGTCCATATTATGTCGAATGTGGTGGATATGCATGTCAAATTCAGATTGGACAACATTTGAGTGATACTGATCTTCATGCCGGAATTGTGTACTGTGGTTCAGTGTTAGCTATGATAAACGAGAATCCTACATTTTTATCTAACATATGATTTAGTGATAAACGTGTAACAATATGGTGTGCCATATCTGCAATAGGTGTACTTGGCAGTGGCGGCTGATTGACTGAGGCATGTGAGGCCGGGCCTCTGTCACTTGGCTTAACTGAAATAAAATTTTGTTTTTATGTAATGTATTAGTTATTTGATTGAAGCATATATAGCTGTAGAAGCATTTGAAGCATTTGTGATGTAGATAGACCTGTTTTGCAGTAAAATTTGTTCCTGAGGCCAGGATCGCTCGTGTCGGATCTGGCTTGTGATGTCTATAGACCTGTTTTGCAGTAAAATTTGTTCCTGAGGCCAGGATCGCTCGTGTCGGGTCTGGCTTGTGATGTCTATAGACCTGTTTTGCAGTAAAATTTGTTCCTGAGGCCAGGATCGCTCGTGTCGGGTCTGGCTTGTGATGTCTATAGACCTGTTTTGCAGTAAAATTTGTTCATGAGGCCAGGATCGCTCGTGCCGGCTCTGCTTCTGGATTTTCGTTTGTCTTTGCGGGCTTTTGACGTTGCGCTTTAAATGTTGTAACTGAGGCACAATTCGTCTGGCCTGGTCAGGTTTCACTCCTCTCAACCATGGGCCGGCCTCAAGGGTAGAGTGGGGTGGGAATAGAGTGACTTGTCTTCCTAAATAGGCCATAAATAACAAACATTCCAGCTCTTTGGCAGGCAGAGACCCACACTATTCTCTCCTCTTATGTCTTAGTTTATGACTTAAGCGAGGATGTTGTACTATTGTACTTCGTGTAGTGAATCCGGGCCAATGTTGTTATGTATTTCGGGAAAATATAAACAGAAACAAATGCCAGAAATAATGGTGGTGTAGTTAATTCATTGTTGGAGTGTCCTTTTTCGAGAAGAAATAATATTGAAAGAGAGGAAGTTTTAAATAAAGAGAGAGCCGACCGAGATACCTACGACATCGCTGACAATTTTTCTGACAGATAATCTTAAAACTCAAGTTTCTATTGCATCCTGGTATGAGCAACATAAATGGTTAAGTGGTAATGTGGTGCAAAGTAAACTTCTCTGTTGGCCTTATTTGTTGCTGTCAAAGGAAAAAAATAAAAAGAAAAGAAAGAAAAAGGGAAATTTCAACACATAATATGGGTTGCTTCATCACACTGAAACAATCACTGAAACTCGCAGCATAACAGCTTATTTAGTGAGTGAAATTATTATTTTTCATTACTAGTAATAATGATATTAATAATATAACAACAATAATAATTAATATCACAAATAAACATTTTCTATCGGAGGCACTTAAACTAGTTGCATCTGGCCTCACCGAGGATTTGGATCACCGGCCGCTACTGGTACTTGGCCTTTATTTTGTGGAAAACGATGGTGGACATCCTCTGACTGTTAACCAGGATCAGTATAGGAACCTCATCATACCATTTCTGAGGGATCTGTGAAGACTTTGTCATGCATGAAACATCGTACATCATACTCAATGGTTCCAGCAAAATGGAGCCACCTGGCACACTGCCATAAACTCGCTCAGTTTTCTCCAGGAACATTTTGGTGAACACATAATTTCCCATGGAACAGAATGTGCTGTTAGACTGTATGTATCAGATTTACATTGAGGAAATGATAAATATTATTAACACTGCCAATTACATTCCTCTGCAGAGTGATGAAACAACAGACATAACCTTCTGGACCTAATTTCTTATTATTTTGTGATAAATTATGGAGTATAAACTGTTGAAAGATTTCTTTCCTTTGAAGTGGTTCATAATCGAACAGCTAATGGTCTCAGTGAAGTTTTTAAAATAGTCTACAACCTTTTAGTGTTGAAGAGAAACTCATAGTTCAAGCATATAATGGTGCCACGGTAATTAGTGGTAATGAAGGGAGTGTCTAGACTCTGATGCAGAATTCTTTTTCTTATGCCAAGTTTACTTTTTAACTTTGCTCTAGAGTATGCCATTAGGAAAGTACAGGATAACAGAGAGGGTTTGGAATTGAACAGGTTACATCAGCTACTTGTCTATGCGGATGACGTGAATATGTTAGGAGAAAATCCACAAATGATTAGGGAAAAAACGGAAATTTTACGTGAAGCAAGTAAAGAGATAGGTTTAGAAGTAAATCCCGAAAAGACAAAGTATATGATTATGTCTCGTGACGAGAATATTGTACGAAATGGAAATATAAAAATTGGAAATTTATCTTTGAAGAGGTGGAAAAATTCAAATACCTGGGAGCAACACTAACAAATATAAGTGAGGAAATTAAACACAGAATAAATATGGGAAATGCCTGTTATTATTCAGTTGAGAAGCTTTTATCATCCAGTCTGCTGTCAAAAAATCTGAAAGTTAGAATTTATAAAACAGTTATATTACTAGTTGTTCTTTATGGTTGTGAAACTTGGACTCTCACTTTGAGAGAGGAACATAGGTTAAGGGTGTTTGAGAATAAGCTGCTTAGGAAAATATTTGGGTCTAAGAGGGATGAAGTTACAGGAGAATGGAGAAAGTTGCACAACACAGAACTGCACGCATTGTATTCTTCACCTGACATAATTAGGAACATTAAATCCAGACGTTTGAGATGGGCAGGGCATGTAGCATGTATGGGCGAATCCAGAAATGCATATAGAGTGTTAGTTGGGAGGCCAGAGGGAAAAAGACCTTAGGGGAGGCCGAGACGTAGATGGGAGGATAATATTAAAATGGATTTGAGGGAGGTGGGATATGATAGGACTGGATTAATCTTGCTCAGGATAGGGACCAATGGCGGGCTTATGTGAGGGCGGCAATGAACCTCCGGGTTCCTTAAAAACCAGTAAGTAAATATGTATGTAAAATATAACTGTAACTTTTCATGCTTGGTTACCAACTACCAAGGCCTACATGGTCTTGAAACTGTTACTATCCAATTATGTAGTCGCACTGTGCATTTACAGTAATTAACTGCTAAAATTTCTGTTGTAACAGATTTCGGATATGCAGTTCTTTGATCCTTTACGGCAATCACCAACAAAACAGGCCTCATCCAGCAACCAAGCGGTGTGTGATTGTAAAAGCTCTCCTACCCAAGTAAGAAGTGTTTATAATATGTATATTTGCATGTCTTTCACTTATACTTGTATTTCTACTTTGTTGATAATTAATTTGTTAGAAGAATTATTGCCAAGTGTACTGACCTCAGTTGATTTCGGCCATTTAGTAAAGACTACTAAAGTTTATTGCTTGTATGGTGCACCAAACTTAACGATTATTATGTCACTAGTGTTAGCTGGCATTCGAACTTAGCTTCTCAACCTATAGATTTCTCTGCTGAATGTAAAACTGAATGCATCTTAGATGTTTAGCTTGTCTAGTGTTTGGTTTGAAATACGAAAGCTTTGTTATAGTTGTTAAAATGGAGCAGATTAAGAAGAGACAGGACGGCAATTTTTACGAAATATGAAGTGGAATTGGAATTAGTTGGTAGAGATTTTATATAAATATAATGACTCGGTTTCCTTAACAAATATTTAGTTCACACTTCAATACTGGGTTCAATTTTGCCACATGCCAAAAAATCAAAAGATGATGTATGTTTACTTTTTCTTGACCTCCAAAAGCATTTGATAATATAGGGCATAGTCGCTCAAGAAAAAGCCTTCTAGCTCGAGGACTCCCATCTAAACTTCGGAATTTAATAATAGATTTACAAATCAACAATACAACACACATCGCTAAACATGAAAGAAAATCAAGCCCTGTATCATTTTAGAGGGGAGTTTTACAAAGTTCTTCTTTATCTCCACTACTCTTTAACTTGGTTATTGTTCACATCCTTGGTGAACTTTCGGAAAAATCTGTATCTGTTGAATATGATGATCAATCACCAATTGAAGTTTACAGCTGTTAAGCAAAATTTTAATAATCATTATCATTGGCGCACCATACTTGTGAATTAATAGGCATTAAGTCAGCGGTTAATGGTTGTTAAAACTGAAATAATGTTGATGCACCTGGCCATTAGTGTATGGAATCCAAAGTACCATGATCATTGCCATGATCATTGCAAAATGTAAGCTGCAGTATTCTTTAACAACTTTATGTGAAAAAGCGAGATAGGTCACATTATTGATCCATATCACCACATCATTGTGTCTTTAATTTGGTGTACTACCAATGCACAGTAGATCAAATTATGAATCTGGTTGGATAAAAGTATTTTTCTTCATCATCAAAAATCATGATTTATTCCATGTATATTATTAACAAATCTGAACGTATCTCAGTGCAATATTGACAACACAGCATAGCCCCCAATCTGAGGTATCTCCATATGCGTTGTTTACACTATCTTGCAGAGTCGTTTAGAGGATGGATGTCTGTGGTAGTATTTATGTTATCTGAGTGTCTATTGTTGTAGTTTGGTATAGAGCATGTAGCTGAAAGTTTGGAAATTTATATTTTAAGTAGTTTTAGTAATTATTAACAATAGATACTCAATCATTTTAATAACATTACTTCTATAAGAAACTTAACATTTATTTCAGATTTATTGTCTTTGACGAAACTTTTAACATACTGCATCACGATCTAAATTGTGTTAAAATGTAGTTCCAGATCTCTAGTTTATGGCAACTATCAAATTGTTTGCACATTGTTGCAACTTACTTAGTTAGTTCACATTTTTGGAGATTTGTGCAGAACCTGTTATCATGCGGTTATAGCTATTTGAAGAACTGGACTCGAAGATTCTGTAAAAAGAAATGCTTACTAACTATATGAAAATAAAAATAGGAGTACAGGAATGTTCTGAAGGTGTAGAAAAATGCTTAGAAAGGAATCTTAAGGATTTTGTAGTTGATTTCAGCTGTCAGTGGAAGCAGATTCAAAGAAATAAATACAGCTTCTTCAGCCGTCAATGGAAGCAGTTTCGTATAAAATATTCTGATTGATTGAAAAAAAATGAATACAATTTTCTAAACCAGTAAATGATACAATTCTCGCTAGAAGAAACAGAAGCTGTATCTACCCTACCCCACCCCACCTCATCTCATCTCATCTGATCTCTAAGAAGATCCAGGAAGCTATTCCGTGAAAGTAATAGTAGATCTAAAAGAAGGGGAGTTCAACCTCTTGTCTTTGCATACTCGCAACAAGAACTAAGTCAGTTAAATTTATTGTTTGAAAAGGAAACTGCCTAATTGACGAGAAGGGAAGTTAGTATAATTGAAACTCAAATCACGTGTGTGTGTGTGTGACTCCTTGTGACTCTTGTACAGATTTTCAAGAAAATCTTTTAGACAGAGGAAAGTTATTAATTATGTCTACAACCATCCCCTATAAATTGGCAGTTCCTCCCACACAAACGTAATGAGAACTTGTACACAAAAAAATTTATGCTACCTGTAACTCCTGTACAGTTTCATAAAAATCTGTAACATAGGAGAAAAGTTATAAATTTTTTTCTAAAACCACCCCCTCTAAAGAGGTAGTTCTTGTAACACAAACGTATTGAGAGTTTGTACACAAACAGTATATGCTCCCTGTAACTTCTGTATAAATTTTCATGAAAATCTATAGATAAGACAAAATTAATTAATTTGTTCTAAAACCACTCTATAAAGTGGTAGTTCCCCTTATACAAACATAATGAGAGTTCGTACACAAAAAATATATGCTATCTGTAACTTCTATGTAAAATTTTATGAAAACCTGTTAGTATTAGATAGAATATAAGTTATTAATTTTGTCCAGCTAGATTTACGTTTTGACCCACTGTGCAACATAAGAAAAAATTAAGTAGTATAGAACTACTTTTTTTTAACCCATGCAATGAATTTCACTTTCTAATACTATAAGTAAGTACACTGTTAAGCTAAATGGCTAGAACATTGGCTTTCCAAGTAGAATTTGTAATTGATGATGACAGTGTTTTTTAATTTCCCTTGTCATCATTTCTTCAGTTATTATTTATCATCAATCATCACATCATCTGCCCTAAAAGGAAGTGCTCAACATTATCAGTTTGCACTGTAACATATGCACTGAAATAAAGTAAGGACTTCATTGAATAGAAAACACTTATAAAGAGAATAGAAAAAGAGAATGGCTGGCAGAAAAAAATGCAACACGTGATTTATTTATTTATTTATTTATTTATTTATTTATTTATTTATTTATTTATTTATTTATTTATTTATTTATTTGTTTATTTGTTTATTTAAGTTTAAAAAAGATATGTAATTGTCTTATTTAATCAAATTTAGCACATTGTAAATTTTTTATGGGCAAGGTTGTTGATTATGTTTTGTGAGATCATAATGCATTAGAAATGGGTTGTGACACTTTTGTGGTTTCCATTACATGATTCCTCTCTAAGCCTGGGAAGTGTTGACATCTGAAGTCGTACAGTAACGTTCATTGTCCTGCTCCTTCAGTCTTCAACCACTTGGTGGTGTTTTCCTTTCAGTGAAAAGATCGGATTTGAATCCCATTGAGCATCTATGTGACAAACAGAGAAGAAGGATCGTCCAGCATTATGCAGAAACAGCTTTACTAGTTGAGATGATGCACAAGCTGTTATATTGGTGGAAGATGGCTCAGCATTCATTATGTTGCAGGAGAGTTGGGAACTATGATGGCTTCCACAATTTTCAGAACCAAACCAAGAAATGGATTCGGAACACATCAAAATCTGTGCTTCATTGGCTGGTCATGATAATATCTTTGAAAAATATTGGAGTGCAAGAGGTCAAATGACTTTATTGTCAAACGCCTGGCATTAGAAAACAACAACAACAATTTTCAGAACTGTGTGAATGTGCAAGGAAACTGGACTCTACTCCACGAGACTAGTATTAGGGCTGAGAGAAGCAATATCTGCTGGGGATGATCTGCAACTGTCATACCACTGTCACTGAAACTCAAAATCAACTCCAGAAAGTTCGAGAGGGCAACATCAATGAGAGAACCGTCCGAAAGAGGTTTAAAGAAGCCAGTCTTCCCAGAAGACCTGCCATGGTTCAGAACTCACCCAACAGTATTCCGCAGCTTTACTTCAGTATATGAGAGGACATCATGGTTGGACAATGCAACAATGAGAGAAAGTATTCTCCATTAATGAGTCACGATTTTATCTTGGTCATAAGATGGCAAAGAAAGAGAGTGGAGGACGACTGGGGAGAGGTATTTTCTGCACATTCTTGTCCAAGACAGCTTTTCAGTGTGGTTCTTCGATGGTGTGGATGGGAATAAGTGTGACAGCAAGAATGGAGAAGTTTTTTGTGGATTATGGAACGCTTACAACACATTAGTACACGGAGGAAATCCTTCAGAGGCATGTTATGCTTTTTGCTTCATTTATTGGTTTCATACTGATACATCCTACATGTGACGCAATGTGTGCAACAATAACTGAATGGCAAGAAGAGCCATGTCATGGCATGGTTTCTCAAAGCTCGGATTTGAATTCCATCGAGCACCTATGTGACAGATAGGAAAGAAGGATCTTCCAGCATTTTCCAGAAACCCTACAGGACCAGAAAGAAGCCCTCCAAGAAGAATTGGAGCTGATTCCTGAGGAGAAGATAGCAGCATTAATCAGGAGCATGCCTGAGAGTTTTGAAGCCGTGATTAATGCAAGATGTGGTACGAAATATATAGACACACACAAATACATGCACAACACATACTCAACACTGAACTAAATTTCAGAACACACACTACCAATCACAAACACACCCTCACCTCTACCCACACTCCCTTACCAAAACACCAGGAAAGAAGACACCAGAAGAAAGTGTAAAATCTCACTAGAAGTTTGAAAATGGCATAAAGTCCCTCCGAAACTAGTCACTAAGGTAAAGTACCATAATAGTTTCATTATTTAACTCAGTGAAGTTATAAAATTTGTTAATTTAACAATTTTAACATTGTCATTAGTGATATACAAGATAGTGTTAAATGTATGTAATCAAGAATGAATGTTGTTTTAATGTTGATATATCAACAAGAATGTTTTGTTGTTATTTACACCATGGCCTAAAAGTCCAGTAACCTTTTCTTAATTTATTACGCAAAAACTACAAATGATACAGCTATCATATTTATGTCATATTAAAGTGGAAGTGAAGTGGTTTTGTTTGGATTTTAGTTCACCCATATGCTGCATTTGGCTTCTTTGTAAAGATGGCAACTTCTGGTGCAGAGCGAACTTTCTTTGTGTTGAAATTTGACAAGAATAAGAGTGCTACAGATGTGCAAAAAAAGTTCAGGACTAAGTACGGCAAAGAAGCTCCAAGCAGGAAGGCAATATATGCCTGGCACAAGTAATTTGTGGATAATGGTTGCTTGTGTCCTGACAAAAGGAGAACATCCAACGAGCTGCAATTACTACATATGACAGTGTGGAGGGTCCTACATAAAAGATTTTGTATGAGGCCATATAAATTGCAGCTATTGCAGTAGTTGAAACCAAATGACAAACAGCAGCATTATGAGTTTTGTAATGGACTGCAACAATGGATGGAAGAAGATGAAAACTTCATAAATCACTTAGTTTTCAGTGACGAAGCAACATTTCATACAAATGACAAAGTCAACAGAAATAACTGTCGAGTGTGTGGTAACCAGAATCCTCATGAAGTCATCGAACATGAGCGTGATTCACCTAAAGTAGATGCTTTTTTTTTTTTTTTTTTTTTTCATTGTCATTGCGAAAACTTTATGGACCATTCTTCTTTACTGAAAAGAATGTAACTGGACATATGTACCTTGTTATGATACAGCAATGGTTGTTCCCATAATTGCAGGACGATTCCCATAATTTTATTTTCCAGCAGGATGGAGCCATGCCCCATTACCATAATGACGTTCATGAGTATCTGAACAATGAGCTGCCTCAACGCTGGATTGGATGTGCTGGAAATGAGGATAATTTATTATTTAACAAAATGGCTCCCCAGATCCCCTGATATGACTCCATGTGACTTCTTCCTATGGGATAAGTAAAAGAGTGTGTGTATGTGCCACCCTTACCACAAACTCTAGAAGAACTCAAGCATAGGATTCGAGAAGCTGCCGCCACAGTAACAGAGGATATGTTGCAAAGGGTATGGGAAGAGTTGATTGCTGTGTGGACATCTGCCGAGTTGCACGTGGTTCTCATATTGAGTCATTGTGAAATCCAAACATTGACAACCAACCATTTGACTTCCTCTTTAATATGACATTCATATTATAACTGTAGCTGTATCTTTTGTAGTTTATGCATAATAAATTAAGAAAAGTGTTACTGGACTTTTGGGACATTGTGTACACAGTGTATTTTTATGATTGTTAGAATTATTATATAGAATTCAATTTGTATGAAAAGTCTTCAGATAATTAAAGTTATTTTAATGTAAACTTATAAATAACAACAAAACAAATAAAGTCAATAAGTGTTAATGAGTTTATTCGAATCCACAGCAAACAGCAGATCAGTATACAGTAGTGCTCCAATTTAGAGGAGGGCGGCATTTACCTTGCAAGCAGGGTTGGTTCAGTTCATGCGACGTTGCTGTCGTGTACACAATGAGTACTCGATACACGATAAAGATGTCAGGGAAGAGAACAAGACAGCCTAGAAGACAAACTGCAGGTTATTGCTGCAATAGAAAATGGTGAACAAATAAGCAAAATTGCTAAGCGATCTAATGTAATCTTATCTATTGTTTATAGGATAAAAAGTGATAGTGAAAAGATAAAATCGTTTGCAGAAGAACTGAAAAAAAGGGTAATGTAAAGAAAAGAAAATCTATGAAACTTCCTGAGAACAAGCAATTAGAGAATGAAACGTTTGAATGGTTCAAGCAAAAGAGAAGTGAAGGAATTCCTGTGTCAGGTGAAATACTGTGTGTGAAAGCTTGTGAAATAACAACAAACTTGGTGGTGATACAACATTTAAAGCTAGCAATGAGTGATGAAGGAATTTTAAAGCATGTCATGGCATTCGCCAGCTCTCAATACAAGGCGAACCGCAAAGTACTGATACATCACCTGTTTCTCAATTTGTGAAGCGTCGATATCGCAAACTATTTATTCAGTGCATGATAAGAGAAGATTTAAATAGAAATGTCCGTGAGCTCTTAAAGAAATGCTCTGTAAAAAATGCAATTGATAACATTGGAAATGCTTGGAATGATGCATCCAGGAAACTATGAAGATAAGCTGGAATAAATTAGCACAAGGTAGTCAAGTTGACTGTAAGGTATCTGAATGTTCAGAGATTATTATGTAATTAATTTTATAATTATTATGTCACGAAATAAGTGAGTTCATGGAAATATATTTGTTATTTATTCAATTTTTTGTTGAAATTATGAAAATATTATATTTATGTTTTATTCTGTTTAAAGAGATGTATATTTTATTATAGAAGGAATTTAATTTTTCTTATGACACTTAAAAAGGAATAGACTACTTTGGTATTGTATATTTAACTACATGGTAATAATAATAATAATAATAATAATAATAATAATAATAATAATAATAATAATAAAACAGGTTCATATTAATAAGGAACAGGTTCATTTTAATAGTTTTCTGTGTCCCTCTTTACTGTATCTGCACTAACATCTGAATGAATGCAGGAGTCTTGTTGCATTCAGTGCATCATCTCGGGCGAACTTAGTGTTTGCAGGTATTCCTCTAAATTGGAGTTCTACTGTACATGTTTGCGGAGGGAGCTCAGCAGTGAATTAATATTGTAGTAGAGGCATTGACACCGAGATCGCGTAACAGTGTAATAAAGGCGAATATTGAAGAACATAGCCAAGCAGTAGTAAACCTTGAAGCAAACAGAAGATCAGAGAAGAAAGAACTTAATATTTTTTTGGCATCGCGGAAAAGAAGGAGGAACAGATATTGGAAACATACGAGATTGTAATGAAAGTGTGCTGGGATTGGTTCAGGATTGATGTGAGTGATGAACAAATAAAAGAAGCATACAGAATCGGGAAAAATGGAAATAGACCTATTCTAGTTAAATTCTCAAGTATAATGGCAAAAGAAAAAATTTTGAGCAAACAAAAGTACTTAAAAAACTAAAATATTAGACTGGAACTTGATTTTGAATATGAAGTAAGATGCAGGAGAAGAATATTGATTCCTTTTATGAAGGCTGCAAGGAAAAATGGTCATTTTGCTAGATTAAACGGAGACAAATTAAAGATGAATGAGGAGATGTTTGATGTGGAATTCTGTTTGGAAAATTTGAACCATACAGAGATAGGGACAATAAAAGAGGAGATAAGGACATCATAGTAAAGCATATGATGAGAGAACTATTTGAAAAATTAGAAGGTGGAGAGGTCATCACAGGGAAAGAATAGCAAGTAATGGAGTGAATTAGTCAGCGAATCACATGAACCAGGAAGAGAGGCCAGCGACCAGAGTAATGCATTGTGCAGCAACAGCAGCAGACAAGGATGTCAACAAGCGATTAAAGAAGAAACAAGAGACTTGCACTAAAATAATGATGATAATAATAATAGTGATCAGGTAGACAGGGGAGAACAGAAGGACGGTATACAGGAGCTGAGAACAGCAAAAAGAGTGCAGTGACTCCAGCTGGAAGATCAAATATGGGTCAGCAATTACAAAAGGGATCGAGAGATGAAGAAGACACTAGGATAAGAAGTCAAGATTCTGCAAGAACTGGAAGGGATGAAGTAACATTAGCGGCACTGAATAGAGGTACGTCAGTGGGAAGAAGTAAGGGACAGAAAAGTTATAACTTAAGAGGTTGGTGCATGAGTGACAAAACATAGGAAAGTGATAAAGTGAAAATAGTATGCATGAGTGACAAAACTTAGGAAAGTGATAAAGTGAAAAGAGTGATAGTGACAGAAAAGATGGTAAGGCAAGAGAATAATAATGAAAAAGGATAAGATACAAGTAATAACCAGAAAGTGATAATAAGTAAGTAGTTATACAATAACGAAAGTGGGAATGGAAATGTAATGAAACTGTAGAAACTACTTTGTCTGAAAATGTACAGAGTAGGTTAATGGGAATAAGTGGTCAGTGAACGTTAGTGATTCAAGTGATTAAATAAGTTAACAACTATGGAAGAGTTCAACTAATGTAAACAATGTTGGGAACAATTAATAAGGAATTGAGAGAAGTGACTGTTTAGTTAAATGAGATTAATAAGAATAAGCTAGATAACTAGGAAAGGGAAGGGTAAATAGAAAAAGAAGGGAGGGAAACAGAGGTGAGTGACGTAATACAAAAGTGGTCAGGGTCATTTATATGTAGTAGCCGAATGTTTAAAAAAGTGTAAGCAGAATATTATGTATCCAAGGGAGTGATGGCACTCACTGTATGCAGAAATATGAAGGGCATCACGACCAATGTAAGCTGGTGGAATAAATATACCAGTATCATATCATATCAATGAGTTTACTCAAAACAGTGGAGGTGTAATTACCAAGTGTGTGTTACTTGTGTAATTTTTGCACATTTCATCCAAATTACTACAAAATTACTATCTTCCCCACTGCTATAAACAGGATCTAGAACCTTAAAGCTTGATATTAAACCATAAACCAATAAATATGTTCTTAAGAAATTCGCAGAAATGTAAAATAGTTCTTTTTATGTTGAAGTGTTGCATTTTTTGTGCTGGTCACTGTAGAATAAATTGTATTTTGAGACCAAATTATCACAGCTGTTGACGAACATTAACTTATGCTTATTATGTACAAATTATTGTAGGTAAACAACAGTTGGTTGCTGTCTCTGTCAACTGACTTAGGAAACTCAGCTCCTGATCTTGCTGTTAATCAAGTGGCAACTCAACAGAGTGTGGCTAACATTATTTCTGAAGAGAAGAGAACCATCACAGTAGAATCTACACACTCGGTAGCAAGTCTGGAGCAAGCACAACACTGTTTGATGAAACTTCCCATGACCCCAACATCACACACAGACTACAGCATCGAGGCAAATCCAGCATTGTCTCTGATGCAAGAGCCCTCCAGCTACATTGTAAGAGCAGCCAACCACGTGAGTCAGGCACAGCTGCATGAGGCCAAGGGAGAGTACCACATAGCCTTCGCATTCTACAAGACAGGCATTGCATGTCTGCTTAATGGTGTGCAAGGTGTGATAGTCGTACAAAATCATTAGCTGACCATAGAGATAGGTTTGTAAAATGATCATAACAGAAATACTCCCTTGTAAAATCATGGTGAGTTTCTTACTCATCGTTGTCCATAAATACACACTATAAATCAACAGTTTTATGTACCAGTGAATCCAGATTAATTATTATATTGTGGTGAAATGGCTCGTGGATTTGTGTGATTTCTAGAAGCCATAACCAGTGTCAAATTATATACAACTGTAAAAAGTGATGATTTCCAATGATCCGGATCTTGGTACTTATACCATTTTCCTTCTTGTTTCCCTATATAGACTTGTTATATCTTGCGTACTTTGTCTGTCTTTACTTCGAGCATTGCACTGAAGTAGGTGTTATGCATTCATTATAGTATCTGTGTTGCATAACATAGGTGTCCGTGTCGAATATTTTAATCCTGATCAAATGGTGTGCCAGGCAGTCATGACCTGTTGGAATCCTAAATTTGGCTACAGTGTCCTTGCGATCTAAAGAATGAAGTAGTGTTCCTTTGATATCTATATTGATCCACTGTTTTCCACTGTATGTTGTTTTGGTGTGCTTAGTATAAGTTTGATCAGGTTTTGTTTAATTTTTTGTATTATTGTGTGTGATGACTTTGATGGTTTGAGTTGTTGCGATATTTTGGTTCCTTTTTTTTTTTCCAGTTAGTTGGCCTCTTCATTTCTCGGTAATCCAATGTGTGAGGGGATCCATTGAAGTACAAGTTGCCTTCTAAGCATTGTTAGCAGTTTCCTACTTTCTGCTATTGATGGAATTTTAGGTGCGATATTTGATGCTATTGCTACTACAGCTGCTTTGGAGTCTACCAGGATGACTGCTTTGCTGAAATTATGGATTCTGGTCTTTAAATTTTGTAATCCTACTTCTATAGCTTTACATTCTCCTTTGAAGACATTTACTTTGCCTGCTGGTATGTAATGTGCGAATTCTTTGCAGTAAATTCCTGCTCCAACATTTCCTCCGGTTTCTAGTCTTGAACCATCAGTATACACTCTCCAACAATCTGGTTCAGGAAACCTCTCAGTTATTGTTGCTAGTGCTATTTGCTTTAGCTAGCTAGAGTTTGTTTTGGCTTTTTTTTTGTCAGAGAATCCTTGAAGTTCCAGTTGGCAGTTTAAATTCGGATAATCTGTAGCAGTGGTTTTCAACCTTTCTACTATTATGGACCTCTTGAAGCTCATTTCATTTTGGCGGATTCCAGAAATATTTTATATAATTTAGGCTGATGATCATATTCTACCCTTAAACATTTGCATAATGTAATGAATTAAACATCCTTTATAAATTAACAGTGATATTACATTTCAGTGTAAGCTTCTGAATATAATCTCAAAATACATAAATACAAAGTAATTTGAGGTTAGGCTATATCATGTCTCTGATGTGAAAAACGAAACCAGATTTTTAGACTTACCGTAAGATTTATCAGTGGGATGGTTGATGTCTTTGCTGTGTAAAATTAAACCTTTTTTTTTAAGATGTATCACAAGGTTATCTGTGTAGATGGCTGATTCTGGCTTGCGAAATCAACAATACATCAACAATAAGTTTACTTCTATATATTATTCTTCAAGAAGATCAGAGCAGAAAAAGTACTCTCACACAAGTATACTAATGCAAATGACATTGTGTGTTGTATTGTAATTCTGGAAACATCAGGATTATACTGTAAGTGGTGCATACAACCAGATTGCATAAGGAATGTTGTAGAAAACACTATTTTTGAAACTCGAATCAGAATATAACTAACAGCTCCTCATCTTTTTTGACGGGGAAATCTATTATTTCTCACCAAGAAGGGATTTTCATACAATTTTTTTTTTCATTACAGAAAGGATAATATTCCCTTAATTGTAATGTCAATCACTGAAGATGTTTCTATATGTACAAATATATTGGACGAGATTTAATCGTCATGTGTTCCTAAAAAGTCACTGAAAGTAGGATATGAATAGAATTCTCGATTGATTGATAACTCAGCAAGACCACAAGTTTAATTTCTTTATCATTGTTTGAGTCTTACCCTGAATGGTGAACACAGTTGAAATTGGACCTGAAGATAAGATTTTAAGAAACTGAAAATATCGGACAGGTATGCAACACTTGCAAGACAAGAGAAGTCCTCAGACGAACTCATTCTTTTTAAACTCTGTGTCTCAAAAGTCTGAGATAAAAAAAAAATTATAGCAATCTGATAAAAACCAGAGAACGTGATGAAGTTCAGCAAAGTTAAAATACTGTTTGAAAACACACCTTAGTTCCACGGACCCTTTTCAAATCACTCATGGATCCCCAGGGGTCTGTGGAACACAGATTGGGAACCACTGATCTATAGCAAGTATGTCAAGCATGGGCATATTGTACTTTTGACAAAGAGTCTAGAGACCTTCCACTTACAGAATCGCATGTATCCTTAAAAGAGATTCTGCGTCACTGTTACACCTTGTTTAAATGCTAGAAATGCCCGCACTTGACATGTTTGATCTATGGGATTGACTGGGGAAGGTGTTTTGTCTAGGTCCTGGGTAATATTGTTTTTCTCCAAGATTTCGTTTGTTACTTGTTGAAAGGATTTTTTTTAAGGGTGTTGTTTGTTGTGTGCTTTGTTTTTCCTGTCGTTTTACTGCTTGAAATCAGTTTACATCTGAGTATTGTAGCTGCCTTTTGAAATTATAGTTTGATTGGTTTGTTACTCGTGTACAATTGCATGGCTGCTACAGTTGTTATTACTGTTCCAGTTAGTATTCTAAGAATTTATTTTTGTACAACCAGTAATTTTTTTATGTCACTGTCTGATACCGTGGCAATTACTTCTCTACCATATTGTAGTATTGGTTTCACATAGGTCTTGCACATGTTATTCAGTGTTCCAGTAATGCTACCCCATTTCTTGCCCTCTACCTTCTTTAATATTAGAGCACTACTAGCATAGCTTAGGGAATAGCATATTTGCCTGCTGATCTAGAGTTGCGCCCGGACATGATTTCAACTCCCGCTTGGGCTGATTACCTGGTTTGGGGGTTTTTCCGAGATTTTTCCCCAACCGTAAAGTGAATGTCAGGTTCTCTATGGCCAGTCCTCGTTCTCATCTCTCCAAATACCATCTCGCTATCACCAATTCCATCAATGCTAAATAATCCAGCACTTGATACAGCATTGTTAAATAACCAAGTAAAAAAAAGTATTAGTAGACCACTTTTCTCTACTTCCTCGACTGTTTTCTGAATTTGATCATTCCATCTCAACTCGTTGTCTTTGTACTGTTACTTGTACTATTATATTCATTGTTGAGTTGTAGTTCAAATTCTTCTGAACAGTGTTGGAGGGAGAAGTACTGATATACTGTTTCAGGAGTATTAATTTTCATATTATTTTCTTCTGACCATGATTTAACTGTGTAGAGTATTTCTGTGATATTTTCTTCGAGTGTTTTATTGTGTTTCCTGCTGCTGTTCCTAGATGCAAACCAAAGAACGTTGTCTGCATACATTCCACACTTCACTTCATTCCTAGAATCCTTTTTATTCTTTCACTCATGTCGTTAATGTTAAAGAGATCGAACTTGATACTGCCCTTTGAGGCAGTCCTGCTTTAAGCTTCTTAAAGTTTGTTGTAATTGCAATCGTCTGTTGTACCAGAAAATTCTCAATCCATTTCATCATTTTCCCTTTAACATGTTGTTCTTGAAGTTTAATTAAGAGTTTTTTCCTCCGCACTCTGGCAAATGCATTTTGAAATCTACAAAGACTACTTGTATATGGAAAAACTCTTCTCGGGTTCTCAGCCAGGTGAGTTGGATTGTTGCTTCCAAGCTTCCGATGACTAGCTCTGCCATCTTCTTCAGGGATTGAAATGCTATGGGACTATGTCTAGCCTACATATAAACGGTCAGTAGGATTTCCCGCTTTCGGCCGATCAGGAGCTAGGTCCTAGTCCCGACTGCCTGCCGTGTTCTGGTTTGTCAAAGCTTGTTGATTGCAGGTTGTCGTGTTGTACTCAGTTGCAGACCCCCGTCCCTGTTGAAATTATTGTCATCTAGTTGGATTTCGAGGCTTCCTTGATGACCAGGTCCCAGTAACCCAATGCCTTGTCCAAGACGGTGGCATCGAAATCTACCTTGTGGCCCGTTTTCAGGTTGTGTTGTGCTGCTGCTGACTTATTGGAGTAATGTAGTCTTATGATGCTTTGGTGTTCTTTGCAGTCTTCCATAATGGTACTCACTTACTTACTTACAAATGGCTTTTAAGGAACTCAAAGGTTCATTGCCGCCCTCACATAAGCTCGCCATTGATTCCTATCCTGTGCAAGACCAATTCAGTCTCCATCATCATATCCCATCTCCCTCAAATCCATTTTAATATTATCCTCCCATCTACGTCTCGGCCTCCCCAAAGGTCTTTTTCCCTCCGGCCTCCCAACTAACACTCTATATGCATTTCTGGATTCGCCCATATGTGCTACATGCCCTGCCCAACTCAAACGTCTGGATTTAATGTTCCTAATTATGTCAGGTGAAGAATACTCGTACAATGTGTGAAGTTCTGCATTGTGTAACTTTCTCCATTCTCCTGTAACTTCATCCCTCTTAGCCCCAAGTATTTTCCTAAGAACCTTATTCTCAAATTCCCTTAATCTCTGTTCCTCTTTCAAAGTAAGAGTCCAAGTTTCACAACCATATAGAACAACCGGTAATATAACTGTTTTATAAATTCTAACTTTAAGATTTTTTGACAGCAGACTAGATGACAAAAGCTTCTCAGCCGAATAATAACATGCATTTCCCATCTTTATTCTGCGTTTACTTCCATAATGGTGCGACACATAAAAACAGAGTAAATTTTTTCCATTTATTTGGTTATTGGAAATACAAATAAACTAATATGAATCTATTCCATTTATTCTGTTATTGGAAATACAAATAAACTAATATATAAATATATTGTCCACGCAACTTATCTGGGCAGCTGGGTTCCCTAGTGCTCTCTCGCTGTCCCCTAGCTATCTGCTGGCTACCTGACCATCGCTGCAGCAGTTTTACATACAGTTACAAAAACATAATTGGGTATTTATTTTCAGTGCATTCCATTGGATATGGTAGGTGAAAGTATATGGTTTCACAAAATAACAAACATAAATACATTGCATTTTTCTTCTTCTGTGTGCAATACAGTATGATTACAACTCCAATTATTACAATATTCATATCTGGCCATGAGCTACTGATGGTAAGGGATGCATAAAGTCTTTCAAGTAGAAGCACGGGTCTGTAGTTGTTGGGTTTCCAAAAAAACTTCACTTTCACACAGTCATTATCATCCACATTCTTCTTCTTCCTCTTCCCTTCATCATCATCATCATCATCTTCGTCATCACTGCTTGTGTTGTCTAGACATATTATAAAACCCACAAATTATTAGGGGAAACGCTTGAAGCAAGTAAAGAGATAGGTTTGGAAATAAATCCCGAAAAGACAAAGTACAGGCCCTACGATTATGTCTCATGACCAGAACATAGTACGAAATGGAAATATAAAAGTTGGAAATTTATCTGTTGAAGAGGTGGAAAAATTGAAATTCTTGGAGCAACAGTAACAAATATAAATGGCACTCGGGAGGAAATTAAAGGCAGAATAAATATGGGAAATGTCCGCTATTGTTCGGTTGAGAAGCTTTTGTCATCCAGTCAGCTCTCAGAAAAGCTGAAAGTTAGAATTTATAAAATAGTTAGTATCGGTTGTTCTGTATGGTTGTGAAACTTGGACTCTCACTTTGAGAGAGGGATAGAGGTTAAGGGTGTTTGAAAATAAGGTGCTTAGGAAAATATTTGGAGCTAACAGAGGTGAAGTTACAGGAGAGTAGAGAAAGTTACACATTACAGAACTGCATGCATTGTACTCTTCACCTGTCATAATTAGGAAAATTAAATCCAGACGTTTGAGATGGACAGGGTATGTATCACATATGGGCGAATCCAGAAATGTATATAGAGTATTTGTTGGGATGCTGGAGGAGAAAAGACCTTTGAGGAAGCCGAGACATAGATGGGAGGATAATATTAAAATGAATTTGAGGGAAGTGGGATATGATTGTAGAAACTGGATTAATATTGCTCAGGATAGGGACCCATGGCGAGCTTATGTGAGGGCGGCAATGAACTCCGGGTTCCTTAAAAGCCATAAGTAAGTAAGAAAGACATTTCTCTTTCGCCTCTTGATCGCAACAAACAACCATTGACCTTATTATCTCCCTCTCCTTATTGTGTATACATATAACCTTGTTGCATCTCGTATTACTACCGGCTATTGTATAAATATGTCTTCACAGAACACAAAATTACTGTAAGTACAACGATCATACTAAGCAAGCAAATGTATTTTACCTGCCTCGTAGACCATCCTCCCCTCTCTTGCTCCGCTACCGCTACAAGCGACCCCTCTACTCCCCGCGCCTCAATCTTTTAGCTGCCCAGATAACTTTCGCGGACAGTATTTATAACTTACCTATATAAAGCATTTATTTATATTTCAAGTAATGCTTAGTTACAGTATTTAGATTTTACTTCTGTTATTTTATATACTATGTTAGAAAAATACATAAGTAACTTATTTTAGTTATATTACAAGAGGGGTTCCCGCA
The DNA here is from genome assembly GCF_040183065.1 of Periplaneta americana. Classification (NCBI taxonomy): domain Eukaryota; kingdom Metazoa; phylum Arthropoda; class Insecta; order Blattodea; family Blattidae; genus Periplaneta; species Periplaneta americana. The sequence goes on from NC_091124.1 coordinate 105,039,489, forward strand.
CTGTGGCATTTTCTCATGAAATTTCGGTCAGTGTATGGAACCAGTGCCTATCCAGCATTGTGATGCACTTGGGGAGCTATGATAGGTAGCGAAATCCAGTTAAGAAATCCAAAACGAAACAAAACAAACAACAAACAATTCAAAACGAAATTAAAAACTGGCAGTTGAATAAGCATACTATTCAGTGAATGCATATCTTGAAGATGAAAATTTTAATATTGAAACCTGTTTTTTGACAATATATAAAAATATGTTTTTCTTCTATAACATTTACTATTTTATGTAATTATACTTGAGGGGAGTGAGTGACGGTTGAAATTTTCGTCATTTTCAGTCAAAATTCGCATTTTCGTTTTCTTGTAAGAAATGAATCAACAATCGCTCTTATTTATATGTTGAGCAAGTTTCAATACTCTGTGGCGCTCGAAAGCATACAAATTACGCTGTATATAAACCTTGAACTTCAATTCCATACATATTTTACAAGCTGTTTTCTCATGCTTTTTTTTTTTTTTTCAGCACATTTCATCAGCTTCGAAGTGTAAAGGCTCTTGCAATTTTGATAATAGGAACATGAAATTTTTACTTCATGTTCTATATACTGTGGATAACAAAATATCATATGGGTTTTATGATTAAATGAATACTTTTTCAAATAAAAAATTAAATATTTGTAGTGTCAATGGAAAATTTTTATTTTTAGGTATGCGGTGGTTATAATTTTTTTTCTCTCTCTTTTGTAATAAAGATATAGGAATACTAATGTGTGATATTTTTTATAATTATGTCACTGGTCTTGCAAAAAAAAATAATGTCAAACATTTTACTGAAAATTGAGCGACATATTTAATTTTTAAATTACAAATTTTTCAGAGTATTTTTGTTAACTCAGAAACTAATTCACTCACAAAAATGAAACTTCATCACATCATTATCTATCTATTACACCATCAAAAATCAAGGATGTAGTTTGCAAAATGTAGAAAATAGAAATTTAACCTATCACCCTTCTTTAAGTGTTCCTTTTAGGAATAGCTCAAGTATTTTAAATTTAATCTTAGCCTTGTTCTGTATTTTAGATTAAGTTACTAACATTTATGTCTACTTTTTAACAAGTCGTTTGTTTTCCTCCAGTTCTACCTGAACTGACTTAATGTTACGTCATAATGTCATAATCTGGCGAGAATTTCAGATTTTTAACTTAAAATAGGAGAAATATTTGGAAAGACCATATCTTAAGACTGGATAAGTCAGAGTTAACGAGACAAGTCATGACTTACAGACCCATTGGTAGGAGAGGTGTTGGTCAACCAAAGAGACTACGGGAATACGATTTTGATTCCTGAATGAGTGGAATGGACCCAGAAGTTGCAACCCATGTAGATGATGATAAAATGTGACAATAACCTCTCTACTCTACTCGGTCTAGGACATTCATTGTATATATATATACTGTAGGGCAAACAGTGGGTCAATGTAAGCCTCAGAGTATCCCATAAGCATTGGATTCACAATTGCTATCCAGGTCACCTGTAAGACTAAGACAATCATCATTCATCACATATATAGGACGCACAGTGAGATAGTGGTAACCTCAGGGCATGCCTGTCAGCATCAGATTCATGAATGCCATCCAGGCTAGCTGTCGGACTAGGATATATCGGCACATATGAGGGTCATTTCAAAAGTTCTACATACTGGAAGATGGATTGAAAAAAACTATATATTTTACAAAATTCCTTTACAGGCCTTCAATATAATCTCCATTCTTTCTTATGACAGCTTCCCAACGTTTTGGCAATTTTTTTATTCCGGACAGGACACCTTTGTTGAGCTGTCTGATTTCTCAAATCATGTTCCGGCTCAAAATCTCGTATCCAGGTTTCATCTATGGCAACAATGTTTTTCAGAAACTGCTCTCTTTCTGTTTGGTAATGCTGAAGCAATTTTTCTACAATTCTCTTGCGACCTGCTTTCTGCTCTTCACTCAGATGATGAGGAACCCATCTGGCAGCAACGTTTCACATCTGTAAATTTTCAGTCATTATTCTAAACTGGAGTGACAGACATTCTGGCCTCATGTGCAATTTCCTCGCATGTTTTTCATCGATCCCCTTGCAAAATGTCATTAACAATAACCTCAGATGTGTAATCTCTTGCATTTGATGGTCTTCCACTTCTTGGGTTCATGGAAACAAGCAGACCACCTTGACACTATGTGAAGATCCACTACACTATCCCCACACATCTCACGCAAAGCATTGTGAAATTTAGTTGGATTCTTTCCTTGTAAAGTTTTAATTTTGATGTAGAATTGCTGACTCGGTTTCCTCTTCCATTTCAAGGCAGAATTATTCAGCACAGAACCAAGCTATCCAGCAAACATACATACAGCGTTCTAGTCTGAAGTCTGGTTCACAACTTACACAAATTTCAGAGTGATTATTCTACCATAATGGTCGCGCATGCACAGTATGCAGAACTTTTGAAATGACCCCCATTTATAGTGCACACATTGGGCCAAGGAGCTTCAGGATAAGGATCTGTCCCCAAACAGCTAAGCCATATGGTCTTACGGTCATGATTTGCTTTCAGATGATCTTGATAATAAACGAAAGCAAATTGTGCGGGAGAAAACAGCTCAATATCTCCTGCAGGCTGAAAAAATATACAGTCAACATCTAGCATCACAGTCTGCAGACCTGTCAGTGTGGAACGTAAGTATCCTTTATATATTTAACATATTTGATATTTAATTTTCAAGAAACAGGGTATCATACACTAGCTTTTGACAAAAATACATTTATAATTAAGTTAATTTTTCATTTTATCTTTAACCATATACTGTATAAACTTTCTTCATTAAACATTAATCATAACCAGTCATGTATTCATTTTATGAGGTTTACTATTTGCCCAAAGCTTTCTTAAATTCGTAATTTAGTTACCATAATAATTACTGAGACATAGATTAGCTTAGGTAGTCAGTCACTTGACAGCTTCTTATTAAAAGAACCAAATTTCATTTGCCAGCACTTGTGAGATATGTGATGAATGAAGTACATGGAGCATTTTCCTTCAAGTAATTCGGTTTCTTCTTCCATTGCTTTGATTCTGAGTAATTTGTATAATGTAAAATTATCTATCATGCTACTACTATATTTCTGTATCTCAGAGAAAAGAGGATGGAGATCCAATTTTACAGATTTTGAGGTAAGCACATCATTTGCATCAGAATTTCTTTCATCAGGTAGAAAAGGATAGAAGTGCACAAAATCCGTATTGTCTTTAAATTTGGATGTCAAAGGATGGAAGGACCATTGCTCTTCATATACTTGCTTTGGGCTTTTTTTTTTTTTTCCTTTTTTTTTTTTTATTTTTTCCTGAAAAGTTACGTTTTTGTGACTTTCATCCATTTTGCTCTGAGGTACAGATTTATTATGTGGATTCCTAATGAGTTAGCACTGTTTTGGCTAATAGCCCAGGGAGAGCATTCATCTACAGCGTCCACTGTCAGACCTGCAGTTTTTCAAGGTGCTGGGTGTTATCGGCACTGCCATGCTTGTGCTCAACACCCAGGAAGACTGCTGCTATGTTATGAAAGTACTTCACAAGTCACCATGTCCTGTATATGAACTGAAGACATCAATTGTGCCGCAAAACATCCCCTATATGGTGAAGCTACATCACTATTTTGATACTGAATCAGCAGTGTTCCTTGTGCTCCAACATGCCAGGTTTGTACCACACTTGTCAGCATATAGTGACATTATGCAAAGCAGTTTGATTACTAATGAAAGCCTCTCAGCAGGCTGAGTCCTGCATTATATGCCAGTATATTTACTAGCATTTGTAGTAAAATTCACTGAATTAGTCAAAAGCTGATAACTAGTGTTGAGAATTATATACATTAAAAAGCATAAAATGTTGAAGACCTTTGGCTGTCAGAAAATCTGGATGTTGCAGCTCATGAACCACAAACTTATTGGTTCTTTGGGTTTCCTCCATCATGTTGTAGCAGTCTTTTGGTACATAAACGGTTCTATTTCTACTGGCAGTTTCAACACACCCAAAATCACCATTGTTGGAAAGGTCTGAATGTCTCGAAACCAAACATTTTTGTTCAAAGGTTTCGATCTGGACAGAACATAATGCAGAAGTGTGAGGGATACATTCAAATTTCGATTCTGTCCAGTACAAGAATCGGACTAAATCATAATATGCTTTATAGCTAGTTTAGAAGACAACACTTTCTTGAAGTGAATAAGCAAGGATGAGGCAATCTCCAGGGAGCCCTGAGTTGCAATAGCTTCATCCCAAACAGAAATAGCCTGTTTTACGTTTCATGTTATTAATGCCAAAATTATAGACATATAGGTTTCTTTTGTAGTAAGCATCACTGACTATCAATATTGAGAATGGAAGGGCCATCTGTATATCCACGGATATCACGTACATTTCAGGATTAGAATTTGAAGAATCACGCTTCATGCATTCACGGGCTCTCTAGCTTTCCTTAACCCTTAAATTGACAAAGTATTCCATAGGATACAACAGGATAATAGGCTATATGCTATAATTTTAATAGAACAATAGAAAAAAATTGGTAGGAAAATTAAAATTTCACAATACTATAATTGTTTTCTTTACTGTCCGACAAGGTTTAATAAACTAGTGTGAGAAATGAAGTTTTGCCAATTTAAGGGTTAGATGTAGTTCATGAGTTGTGTTCAATGTTGCTTTCTTCCACTGTGAGATTTGTATCCATTTTCTTGATTTTGTGATAGTCACAATCTTTACAAGTATATTTTCTCGGTTTTTGGAAATGTAGGTTGAAGTTTGTATTAAAAATGTGATGACAGTAACGTTCCTTCAAGAACTCCCTATTGCCCTTAAGACATGCTTCTTTGTGCAAATCATACATCTTTCGAATGTTCAGAAGAAGACTCGAGCACTTTCTGTTTACATTATCATTTCGGGTGTAGTGCGATTCACTAATAGGAAAACTGTTTATATGCTGTTCAATGAAAACTATTTTATCTGGGTCTATCTTACGTGGATTAGGCTTGCGGCCTCTCAAGTCCTCATCAAGAGGTTTGCCTTCTCTGTAGTTTTTCAAAGCTCATGACAATTTCCTATCACTCACTGAAAATGTGTGAAAAAAATATTTTTTGCACGTTTCAACATTCCTAGAGCCAATATCCAGGTAAAACTTGTTGACAATAGTATTAGGCGGAGTCAACACCTGTGGAGTAACGATTAGGCGTCTGGCCGCGAAACCAGGTTGCCCGGGTTCGATTCCCGGTCGAGGCAAGTTACCTGGTAGAGATTTTTTCCGGAGTTTTCCCTCAGCCCAATATGAGCAAATGCTGGGTAACTCTCGGTGCTGGACCCGGACTCATTTCACAGGCATTATCACCTTCATCTCATTCAGACACTAAATAACCTAAGATGTTGATAAAGCGTCATAAAATAACCTACTAAAAAAAAAAAGTACTAGATGGACGACTACCATCACGAGCACAGTGCCTTGCAACAGATACTGCGTGAATGAGCCCACACAGATAAGCATTTTGTTTACAAAGTCTCCCATTTTCCAAAATATTTTGAACAATTGCTTTTGTTCATCTTCTGTAAGCTTCTGAAAACACCTTTTATGGCACATACAGTCTATATTACGAAATATCTGAGGTTATATGAGTCTACCTGAATGATCCTTGTATGATTCACCAGCGTTTTGCAAACTTTTTGTGACCTGTCGTTGATCTCCTTTATCATTTCTAATTTCCTTAGACCGTGGAACTCCAGCAGTCCCATCCATGTTTACAGTCTTGAACACACAAGTCACGTTTATTTCACAGTTTGGAACACAACCTACTATTATTAATGTTTCACATACAGACTACGTTATTTACATTTGTGAGCAACTTGCACTTAATATGAATGGTTTATACACTGGCTACGTTATTTTATTCTTGAACAACACTTACTCAATAATAAGAATGTTTGGATCACAACAGAGTAAACTATGTTCACATGTGGTGACAGCACAGAATGTATGTGCACTTGGACGTACACCATTTGACTGCCAAGACGCTCAGCAGTTTCGTTCAGTGTAATAACATTCTGCACTATTTGTGAGTGAACTATTGAACTTGGTTGGACACACACTACTTGTTGGATACACAGAACTGGATGTCTAGTAACTATAAGTGGTGTTAGTCCATTTTTCAATTTTTGTGACTTACACCACTTGGCAGCCAACCTGCCCATATGAGTATGTTATGATAGCCGATTTCCAGTCGTCTGGGATACTACAATTATTTATTGATATATTAAAAATTCGCATTGAGTACAGTATCACGGCTTCACCTCCTAATTTTATAACTTTTGTGGGAATATCGTCTGGACCGCGTGAATTTTGGTTTTGTAGTCATTTTATTCTATTCCGAACACTTTTAGCCGTTATTTCGAACATCTCTGTGCATTCACCTTCTTCGATTATAATCTGTCTGTCTTTTTTATTGAAAATAGAAATAAATTTTGAGTTCAATAAATCTGCTTTTTGTTTGTCCCTGTAATTATTTGGTGACTAGTGTCTCTCAAAACTGGTATCGTTTCCTGGTTTCCTCCTCTTCAGCACATGTAATTATAAAACCTATCCCAGTTATTTTCGCCTTCTTTCAATAAATTTTGCAAGTAGTTCTCTTCTGCCTTTTTCTTTTCCCTTTCTAATTGTTAATTGTTTGCATTGTGTTAAATATAGCCTTCAGAAAGGTAAATTACATTTCACGTATACTTCTAACAATTTATTTAACAAAAATTGGATCGTCTGTTATGTACTGACAGATTAGATTTTGACCCAGTATCGTCCACAGCATCGCAAGAATGGAATCATTGGTATAGGACTTTCCAAAATTTTATTGTGACTACTAAAGCCAGCAATCAAGACAAACTTCGTCCTCTAGATAATTAATGACGCAATTGCCATTTTGAAGAATCTATTTGTAAAACCAACAAATGAAGTATTTGAATGTCACAAACTTTGAACATGAAAACAACAATCAAGTGAGTCAATTACATCTTATCTTGAGGTATTGAAGCAACTAAGCAAAGAATGTAATTTCAAGGTGGTGACTGCAGAAATGAACAGAGACGATTTTATCCGTAATGCTTTCATCAGTGGATTGCACGAATCATATATATGCCAGAGACTCCTTGAAAGCCCAAATTTTTCTCTGAACGATGCCTTAAGTCATGCACAGGCTTTAGAACAAGCTCAACAACAATCATCTTTCTACCAGATTCCTGCACCAGTGATTCTAAATTCTGAATCCACAAACAGACATTTAAGAACACGTCAGCAGCTATTATTGTGAGTTGTTACTTCTGTGGCTTAGGAAAGCAACCATGAACTGTTTGTTCTGCTAGAGAAGCTGTCTGCAGAGGCTGTGGCATAAAAGGTCACTACAAGAAGGTATGCCAGCAGTGATCTGTGAGTAAACGAACTGCTATTACGTCTTCTTGCATAGCTAGTGTGTCCACTGGTTTATCCAGAGCTCTTGTGCCTGTTTCTCTCAATGGAAAATGTATCTCAGCCCTCATTGATACAGAGAGTTTATTAAGTTTTGTTAATGAAAAGATTGTATGTAAACTACAATTGCCTACTGTCCAGGACACTGGTATAGAAGTTTCCATGGCGTCTAGTAATCTACGATCATCTTGCAGTGGGAAATGCCATGTAAAACTGACATCCCAAGGTCACACTTATGAAAATGTTGTGTTACATATTCTTCCTAACCTCTGCTCACAAGCAAACATTCTGATGGGGGCAGATAAAGAAGTTACTTTTTTTTTTCTTTCATTATGTTAATAATGTGAAAAGAAGTGCTTATATAAATTTTGGCCACTCAACTGCAATTACAAGGGCTGTAAAAAATAAATTTGCCAGAGGCCGTTTAACTGAAAGAAAACACAATTTCATTGGAAAAATTTATTGGAACAGACACAGCAATTGTTGAGCTATTTTTCAATATATTCCCCACTGGAATTGAGATATTTGTCATATTATGGGATCGACAGAGAGGTGTAGACTGACTTCTACGACACAAGGATACAAAATTTGATCGCATGCTATGACAAATGTTTTAATTCCAGTGAGGATATGTTGACAAATAGCGCAACAATTGCTGTATCTGTTCCAATAAATCTTTCCATGCAATTGTGCTTTTTTTCTGTAAATGGCTCCAGGGAAAATCACTTTCTGAACGGCCTCATAATTGCGGTGGAGTGACCAAAATTTGTATGAGCACTTTTGACATTATGAACATAGTGGAAGAAAAAAAATTGACTTTTTTTATATCTGCCCCATCAGAATGTTTGCTTGTCAGTTACCATTGTTGGGCACGACATTCTAAAAGAACACTCTAGTGTTAGCATTCAATTTGGTGGAAACCAAGACCTTCTCATAATTTGTGCTTTATCTCAAGCACTTAAGGAGCCTTTTTCAGAACTTAATGCCAAATCTAAAACCCATTTCCATAAAATCTCGACGTCATACTCAATCAGATAACAAATTCATTCAAATTGAAATAGCAAATTTGTTAAAAGATGGCATCATTGAGGAAAGCTGCTCACCATGGCGAGCCCAAGTTCTGGTCATGTCAGATGAAAACCATAAGAGGCGTATGGCTGCAGATTATTCACAAACTATAAACTGTTACACTCATCTTGATGCCTATCCATTGCCAAGAATTGACGATTTAGTTAACAAAGTTGCTAATTATGAAGTATTTAGTACAATCGATCTCTGCAGTGCCTACTATCAAGTCCCTATTAACAAAGAAGGCAAACCTTATACAGCATTTGAGGCTTGTGGTAAATTATTTCAATTTACAAGAATTCTGTTTGGTGTTACCAATGGTGTGGCTGCTTTTCAAAGGAAAATTGACAGTATTATTACCAATGAAAATCTTAAAGCTACAGTAGCTTACCTTGATGATGTAACAGTATGTGGTAGAAACCAGGAAGAACATGATGCTAATTAAAAAAAAAAAATCATGGAAGTATCTTAAAAATACAGATTGACTATAAACAAAGCAAAGTCATGTTTTTTGTCCATTCTGTTCACTTCTTGGATTATATCATAAGCAATAGAATAATAAGGCCAGATCCAGAGTGCCTTAAACTACTCCATGAGTTGCATATACCTAAAGATATTCCTTCTTTGAGGAGAGCACTTGGCATGTTCTCCCACTATTCACATTTCATCCCTAAATTTTCTGAGAAAGTTCAAGTTCTAACACGAAGTAAGTTTCCTTTTATTCTGGAAGCAATAGAAACTTTCGATTGTCTAAAGAGGGATGTAGGAAATGTGGTGGTGTCCACTGTAGACCCAGAAACTACCTTCACTGTGGAAACAAATGCTTCGGAGAAAGCTATAGCTGCAACACTTTCGCAAGAAGGCCGGCCCGTAGCATTTTTCTCCTGTTCCCTTTCTCTGACTGAACAGCGACATGCTTTTTTTTTTATCATCGAAGCCATATGTAAATGGAGACATTACCTTATGGGTTGTCACTTTAGATTAATTACAGACCAGAAATCTGTTTCTTTTATGTTTGACTCTCGAATTTCAGGAAAAGTAAAGAACGAAAAGATTTTAAGATGGTGATTAGAATTATCATGCTACAACTATGAAATTATTTACAGACATGGCAAAGAAAATGATGTCGCGGATGCATTTTCTCGCCAATGTTCTGCCATAAATGATGTCTCTCTGAGAAGGTTGTCTGAAATTCATAGATCATTATTCCATCCAGGAGAAACAAGATTATACTACTGGCTAAAAAGTAAAAATTTACTCTATTCTCTGGAGGAAGTAAGAAGAATAATTTGTTCATGTCGTACATGCAATGAGATTAAACCATGTTTTTTCAAGCACCAAGGTCAGCTCATTAAGGCTACGCAGCCATTTGAGCACCTGAACATAGACTTCAAGGGACCACTACCATTGTGCTCTAAAAAGAAATACCTTTTGTTTATTGTTGACGAATTTTCTCGTTTTCCTTTCGCTTTCCCTCGTGTAGATTTATCTTCAGCTACTCTTATATCAAAACTGAGAGAACTCTTTTCCATTTTTGGTACTCCTGTATTTATACATTCTGACCATGGCACATCTTTCATGGCTGAAGAATTAAAACAGTTTTTAAATTCTTGTAGAGTTGCAACAAGTCGAACAACTCCTTATAACCCTCAAGGAAATGGCCAGGTAGAAAGATATGTCGGCACTGTGTGGAAGACAATTCAGTTGGCGATGAAGGGCAAAGGGATTGAGCCAGAAAAATGGCCACAAGTGTTACCAGATGCTTTGAACTCATTACGATCACTTTTGTGTACTTCAACAAATGAAATTCTGCACAAATGTATGTTTAAGCATGTGCGAAGATCAAGCAATGGTACCTCTACTCTGACATGGCTGATGACACCTGGACCAGTTTTATTAAAACGAAATATTCGCCACTCCAAGTATGAACCTCTCGAGGATGAAGTAGCCCTATTTGAAGGGAACTCTGAGTATGCACACATCAGATTGCCAAATGGACGAGAAACCACAGTTTCCACGAGATATTTGGCCCCAACTGACGAACTACTCAAAGATTCAATTGAATCAGGAGGAGATGAAAGTTCACCTGCCTCTGGGGATGTGGCCGACTTACAAGGATCTGAAACAACTATCATACCACAACCTAACAGAACCAGCACCCCCAGTCCTTCGCTTTAGTGAATGGACTCATTGCAGACCAGCCTACCTTGAAGACTATTCAAGCTAACATTTCTCAATTCAAGAGGGTTGAATTGATATGAACTGGCATTTCTTTGATTTTCAATCTCTTTACTTATTCTTTTGTTTTTATTTACATTGTCATCTATCTCGTTTATTGTAGACTTCTACGACTTATGTTGCATTGTGTTAAATAAAACCTTCAGAAAGGCAAACTACATTTCACGTATACTTCTAACAACAAGAACAGTAATTTATCATTGCCAGCTATATATAACAGACACTAATGTTTGTGAAAAGTGACCTGAACGACTCCAAACTCGGGAGATGTGTAGAACATTGTACCACAAATAATTGATTACGTTTCCAGAGAGATGGCGTACACATAGGCCCAACAGTGACGTTTCTTGTGTCACCAGCAAGGTCAGTGTTATGCCTTGTTCAGTCAGTGCAGAGCTTCCAAACGAAGTGGAAACATGTGAGTGAGTTCGAACGGGGCAGAATGGTTGGTCCCCGGGAAGCAGGTTTGTCATACCGTAACATTTCGGCTCATACAGTGCATGCTGCTACGATAGTGATGCATGTGTGGAACCAGTGGATAGAAGAGGGTCGTACACAGACGAGCAGGTACTGGATCACGTAATGTGACTACAGCACGGGATGACCGCCATCTTGTCTGCATGGCTGTGATGGACCGTACAGCTTCATCCACAGTGTTGAGTCGACGTTGGAGTACTGCAACGGGTATGGACCATTCTACGTCAACGGTTTGTCGCCGTCTTTTGAGGGCTGGACTAATGGCTCACATTCCATTGCGTCGGCTTCCATTGTCCAGAAACTACCAATGCCTCAGACTGCAATGGGCACGTGATCGCCGTCACTGGCGTGCTGAGTGGCAAAATGTAGTGTTTTCGGACAAGCCCCGCTTCAACTTGTCCTACAATGATGGCCGCATACGTGTTACACACTACTGTGGTGAACACAATCTGAGAGTCTGCATTGTTGAGCAGCATAGCAGACAAACACCTAGTGTGATGGTTTGGAGTGCCATTGGATACAATATGCGATCTCGCCTGCTACGTATTCAGGGCAATCTGAACAGCAACCGCTACATTAGGGAGGTTTTAGAGCCCGAGGTACTGCCGCTTCAGGCAACTCCACATGCCATATTTCAGCAGGACAGTGCCCGGCCACATGTGGCGAGGAGTGTGCAAGCCTTCTTTGAAGAACAATGGGTATCACTGCTTCCTTGGCCTGCATGTTCGCCAGACATGTCGCCCATCGAACATGTCTGGGATATGGTTGGTCGGCAACTTGTTCGTCATGGTTCTCCAGCACCCACTCTTGATGCTTTGTGGACTTGCATACAAACTGCGTGGAGGAACATTCCCCAGGAACATACCCACGCCCTCTTTGATTCCATGCCAGGACGCTTAGAGGCTTTGATTGCAGCGCATGGAGGCTTCACACCATAATGAAATCTCACGGTCACACATAATGTACAGTTCTGTAATTCTAATCATTTGTGTATTGCCATGTACCTAATCTGTGGTATAAATTTCATTTCAGTCACATGTATCCTTCTTGGTGTTGCAATTTCCACGAACATTAGTGTATGACTAACGTTATGAAATCACTATGTATTTCACTCTTTAAAGAATGAAGGATGGGAATATGAACAAAATATTTAAAACGTTCGAGTTAAATAAAATAGTCATAAGTTCAATAATAATTGACAGTCTAGTTACCATTAATGAATCTCATAGTCTAGAATTATTGCATAATGTTAATATTATAAAAATGTTAAAATAAATAGGAATAAAATGCGTACTAAAGGATTACATAAATTTAATTACTGAATTTTTTAATAAATTTTATAACTTTACAAATGAAAGAAAATATAGCTCATTAACATTTTCATTCTCATGGGACTCTAACATCGAAAACACATGCATAGCCAATACACCACAAGATGCAGACAGAATCATTCAATAAGGAAAACCCTGTAAAAGCTATTGTTAAAATAAAATTGATATTGTCACTTCGAAGTAATTTGTCATCTTTATTTGATTATATTATTCTTTAAGTGTATATTATTGTTTTGTAACGATGAACTTGAGCAAAATATTATGACAACGATAATGGAAGGTAATTAAAAAAAAATAAGTAATAAGCGGGGACTGAACACAGTAACTTTTGTTTCTTAGAACAGAGTAGTTTGTGTTCCAGTAAGTAGTCAAGCATTTTACCAATGATCTACTGCATACTACGGGAATAAGACTTTGCCAGTGTGCTTTCCACATGGTATGTGCAGTGAAAATCGCAGGCACCTGAAGACTTATTTGTTGTTAAATTCATGTATTTGGAAGTTTCGTGAGATATGTCATTATCTAAATCAGAGACATAACGGCAGATCAGGGTTAGGTTCGTTCTGAAGGCATGGGAGGGAAAACAGTGAGTGGAATCATAAAGATAGTATGATGCAAAATTGTGGTACAGCTGTACAGCATGACTGCTATGAAGATGTTTCTCAGTCGGGCAGTTTCCCCCCCCCCCCCCATGATTGTACATATCAAGGATTACATACCATAATAGTAACAAAAGGTCTATGATGAAGTATTATTTCAGAAGTATTTTTCTTTATTTCATTTTTTGGGCATTGTTTCGTATAACTTTATCTCCTCCTATTAATATTGAATCTTTATGACCACCTATACATATTCATCCTTTCAATTCAATACATATTCCCTTATTAAATACAGCTATTCTACTTGCATCAGGAGTTACTTAGCATGAGCTCAACATGATAGAAAATAAGTATAATCAAGCACTACGAGGATTATTTTTTACATTAATAGTAAGAAGTTATTTTAATGTACTACAAGCTTATGAATACGTAGAAGCACCTTCTACTACTGCAAATTCAGTATATGTTTCAACATTTTTCATTGCAACGAGATTTCATAGACTACACATAATTATCAGAACAACATTTTTACTTACGAAGGTTGTTTGAAAAGTTCTTGGCTTGACATAGAAATTAAACTAGGATTATTTTGAAACAATCTTTATTTCTCAACATAATTCCTCCTGAGATTCACACATTTGTTCCACTGATGCTGCAATGCTGCTATACCAGTACCCTCTTTGTACATAAATTCCTCGAGGTCTGCAAGAAAAACCTTTTGCTGCTCCAATAACCTCTTCATATCACAGAAATTTCTTGCCAGCCAAGTGAGTTTTGAGCTTTGAGAAAAGAAAGAAGTCTGAGGGTGTGAGATATGTTGAGTAGGGAGGGAGGTGCAGCAACAATTTGAACTGTAGTTCGTGTAGTTTAGCAATTGCAACTGCAGAAATTAGGTCAGCTGACTGCAAAATGGTGGACAATCAATATTGGCTTCTATTACTGCAGTAATAAATTTAACCTTTAAATTGTAATAAAGAACCGAACATGTTAAATAGTTTCGACTTCTATGATAATGACATGACATTATAATTACTAGACGATTTTAACAATAATAAACGTTGCAAAAAACCAAAACACGTATTCCACCATGATGGATCGTGCAGCAAACTCGTAAAGCGGTGTTTTGATTTGCTGCATGGTTGCTGCAGCACTTTACGTCTTGCTTTAAAAAAAACTCACGGATACTGTACAACATACTGAATAATTAGAGACTTGTAATATCTACAGATTTTCACGTCTTATTTTAGTAAATCTCTGATCAAATTAATTCACGTAACACAATATAAATTTAAATCAGGATGTACGCTTTTGTCATTGTATTTACTGAATGCACATTATGTAGTTAAATCCTGACAATACTTCTGTGTTGAGGTTATGTTTCATTACAGTATGCGATTTTTTGAGAGGTTATTGTTGGAATGGTGACAAAGCTTTTTTGTGTTTTTAATATTTTTTACGTTGACTAAGGTCTATATCAGCCTTCACTCAGCAAACGCTACGCCACTTTTTGGCATAAATATAAGTTCACCACTGGCAAAGTACTCATGTTAGGCAATAAAACTTATACTTAAAATGAATTAAAATTAATAAGCTTTAACTTGGATGTCCAACTTTAATCAATCTTCATAGTGTATCCAGCCATTTGCTGACAACACGTATTCCACTATGTTTCACTATGAATTTCCTCTTCTTACAAATGATGGGTAAAAAGCACGATGCTTGTTGTATATTTCAGCAGCCACATTCCAAAGATGAGGTGTAATCAATATGTACTGGAGAGAATTGTCCAAGGTTACAGGGATTGCAGATTTTAGATTAGTTCTATGGATGTTTGTGACAGGGCAATTTAAGAGGATATGTTCTAAATCTTCTTCGTTGTTGCACCAGCAACAACTACTAGAGTCAACAAGATTAAAACGGTGAAGATACTTCTGAGTGATAATATGGCCTGTCCTGGATCTTGCTAAGAAAGTTTGTATGTGTCTGGGAATGTTGCAGAACATTTATAAATCATTAGGTTTCTTTTGAATGTTTTGAAGTACTTGGCCTTTATCAGAAGAAAGCCATAATTCGACCCATAAATTTGTTAAATGAGAATTAACTGCAGAATATGCACTGGTTAAAGAAGTTATTTGCATAGGTTTGGGCCCGAAAGATGTTGCCTGTTTAGCAATATTACTGTATCTATAATCTCATTTCCAGTATTGCCGCAATGACTAGGTATCCATTGGAATACTATTTCTTTTTGAAGATTTAGTTTATTTAATATTTTTTGTATAGAGATTGTAATTTGTGCATAGGAAGTTGGAGTATGTTTCATGATATTTAGAATAGCTCCCATCAAGTCACTGAAAATGCATACAAGTATATCAGATAAGGTAGAGACATGTAAAAGAGCTGCCTCTATGGCCAGTAGTTCTGTTTCGAGACTAGAGGGAGATTAACATTATATATAATATTTCTCGTTATATTTTGGGATATAATACCCTACGCCTGAAAGTCCATCATCAGGATTCCGTGACCCATCAGTATAGATATGAAGAAAATTTTCATATTTGTTACAGATTACTGTAGTTCCATGGCACTAGATTTTAAAACATGTGGTGCATCATTCTTAGTATAATCGCCTGGGATATTAATATAACACTTTGGCCTTTTCCATATCCATGGTGGAGTTTCATTGACAACTAAATTTTGTTCCATCGTTAAACAAATTACATTTAAAGGAACATCTTCCATTTGTATATTATAAAACTTGCTGAAGTTGTGATCCATTATTTGAAAAAACGTACATCATCTTGACGAAGACTGAAGCTTAAGGTGAATTTTAAGAATTTTCTCACGTATATATAACCAAACAGGTTGGACATTACACTCAGTTTCTATTGCACATATTGAGATAGTTTTAGGCACTCCCAAACACAATTTTAATGCAGCATTTTGGAATGTAGTAATTTTCTTCAGGTGTGTCTTTGATGTACCACCCCAAACTTCACACCCTTATAATAATTTGGATCTTAAATAAGCTATATGAAACGCTCTCATTGTTATATCAGATCCCCATTTTTTGTTTGCAACGATTTTTAAAAGATTAAGTCTAGGCACACATCGTGTAATAATATGATTGATAAGTTATGTGCATGCCATGGGAGCTTTTCATAAAAAATAATGCCGAGAACTTTTGGAGTTGGATTATATGGGATTTGCAGATTGTTGATGAAAATGGAAGGTTTATAGTTTTTCAGACTATATCTTAATACAGTGTATTCGGTTTTTGAGTGCGATATAGATAATTTCCATTTACATGCCCAAATGTTTATACTATTATGGCTATTTAAATAGATTTTAATGCTCTGTCTGGGTCTTTATTGGTACCGGTAGCCCGTATTGAAACATCATCAGCATAAATACAAATTTTAACATCAGAAGGAATGACATCAGGTAGGCTATGTAACATGATATTGAAGAGGGTTGGACTAAGTACAGATCCTTGCGGTATACCATTGGTGATCCTTTCAACTTTAAGGCATCATGAAAATTAATTTAAGATTTGTCCAAAATTGTGTTACAGGACCGCAGTTCAACACAGTCCTTTAACCTTACTATAACTTTTTCATATAAGTTTTAACATCCCTGTTAACTGCTATAGTCACCAAACAATAATAATAATAATAATAATAATAATAATAATAATACGGTAATAATAGATGTGTTGATTTAAAGTTTATTTTCAGAGTTTTGGACATGGACAAACGCTATCCTCTTACTACACAACAGTTGGAAGAACTACATGCCAAGGATTCATCTGAATCGGAAGATCGTGATGATTCTGTTAGAGATCCTGATTTTGATTCTAATCTCTTTAGGAATGATAATAGAAAGACATTTATGTTATGTTGTAAAACTGTAGTGGTTGAATCATCTAATGAAAGTGGTGAAG
Source organism: Periplaneta americana (assembly GCF_040183065.1). Lineage (NCBI taxonomy): Eukaryota > Metazoa > Arthropoda > Insecta > Blattodea > Blattidae > Periplaneta > Periplaneta americana. The sequence goes on from NC_091124.1 coordinate 105,056,676, forward strand.
AATTAATAGGTGAAAATAATCCTAGAGCTGAAATTAACCAAGACGTCAGTCCTCATGAAGAAAGTGGAAATAATCCAAACTCTAAAATAAACCAAGATGTCAGTCCTCATGGAAAAACTATTACTAATCACAATGCTGCTATGAATATAGAAGTGCCTGAAGATAGTGGTGAAACTATATTAACCAATGAGAGTCATAGTGCTGAAGAGGATGGAAATGGCAGCAATTTAAAACAATGGAAGAAAAATGATCCATTAAAATGGAAGAGAAATGTTGCTAAGCAGAGGAGCAGTGAATCTTTGCCTTACAATACTAAGAAAGGAATTCAACCGGCAAAAACACCAAAGGTTGTTGACTGTTCATCCTGCAAATTCAAATGCCAGGAGCATTTCACAGACGAAGATAGGGTTTTAAATGACTACAAGAGACAGAAAGATTTCATCCTTGCTCATGTTACGCCTGCAGCTCACTGCTAAAACAAAGAATCGAATGGCTTCCAGGGTCTATTCCCTAGAATCAAAAGATGATAGTTACAGAGTGTGTCAAAAGTTTTTCGAGAAAAAACTCTGCCATAGTAACTGGCCTGTAAACAATGCTTTTCAGGAATGTGATGACTTCGATGCCTTCTCTGGTAGAGACAAAAGAGGCAGCAGTGTCCCTGCTAACAAGTATTCTGCAACAACTATGGAACATGTGAAGAAACACATCGAAAGTTTCCCAACAATGGACTCTCACTATTGCAGAAAATCGAAAAACAAGAAATATCTAGATAACCTGTCAATATTGAAGATGTACGATCTTTATAAATAGTAAGTTATTGCATAAAAAAAGAAATTAAAGCAGTAGAGGAAACAACTTACAGAAACTACTTTTGTAGACATTACAATTACTCGTTTTACAAACCCAAAAAGGCTCTTTGCCTGCACTGTTTCAAATATGAATCGGAGAAGGACCCAGAAAAGAAACTTTGCATGAAAAAAGACTATGGGGGAACAAATTAAAAGGGAAGAAGAATACAGTCTTGCAAAGAAACAAGATAAGATACGAGCTAAGTCGAATCCTGCTTTCATATTAGCCACTTTCGCTCTATAAAATGTCTTACACATACCATCTTCAGACGTTTCGCCTATGTATTATGCTCAAAAGCTTTTGTCTTTACAACTTGATGATATTTGAAAGCAGTAGTGGAGATGGCTATTGTTTTTGTTGGAACGAGCATCATGGAAAAAGAGGAAAGAATGAAATAGGATCAATACTGCTATTATGGTTACAATCATTGCCTCCTGAAGTCACTGAGGTATCATTGTTTTCTGACATGTGCAGTGGCCAAAACAGAAACAAGAATGTGACTGCAATGATGATGTATGTTGTTTCAAGTACTTATTTGGAAGTAATTGAGCACAAATTTCTCGAATCTGGTCACTCTCATATGGAATGTGATAGCATTCATTCTAAATTAAAAAAGGAAAAGAGAAAGAGCATTCATTCTAAATTAAAAAAGGAAAAGAGAAAGCAAATCCTTCTGGATGGATCAAAATTCTTAAAGATGCTAGGAAGAGTAGAAAACACCAGAAAGGTCCTTATAAGGTCAAGGAGATTAAGAACCAGGACTTTTATGATTAGCAAAGATTGTGTGACGACACTGTGAAAAATCCTACTGTTCCATTACTGTCACTGGGATAGCCCAGTAGCTAGCGAAACTGTACAAGAACTTGCTACCGCTCACAAAAGAAAAAAAGCAAGATCTGATGCACCTTTGTAAAAATGGCACAATACCTGAGGAGTTTCATGACTGGTGTTCTCAGCTTTCAGTTATGACCACTGTTAAAGACAGAGTACCAGAACCACACATTTATGATGAAGAAGAGGAGGAAGACGCAGTGCTAGAAGAGTTAGAAGAGCTTTAAAGACCAGTTGAAAGCTGCCTTTCACTCCCGTCCCACAAAAAACATTGTTTAACACTTTTTATAACCAAGATTGACTGTATAGTTGGTAATGAACTAAATATTTACTTGTGTTTGTTTGTTTACATAATCATTAATTCACATGAACAAGTACATACTTTTATGGAAGAAATCATTAAGTGCTCTTCAGTTAAAACACATACCCATTTCAACTTTAAATTTCTTTGTTCAGAAAATGTTGCCATGTATTGTGTATCTATGATCAATAAAGAATAGAGTTTGTGCTTTCTTGATTTTTGATAACCAAATTAATAATTTTTATGAACTCAACAACTTTAAAATACACTTTTCTGAAAACTATGTAAACTGCAGTTAGTGACTTTTTCCTTCAGACCGATGATATATTCACTATGAAAATTCAATTTTTGGCTCCACCTACATATGTGAACAGTTTTTTCGCAGATGATGTTGCTAAATCAAAACGAGATTGAGACTTACAGATGATAATTTGCAGTATCAGCTCACAATTGCAATGACTATATTATTCCAGAAAATTACACTTGTGGGATGATGAGTGATTTCATAAATTTGATATATTTGTTTTCTAGTAGCCTATGTCCTAATAGCACATTATTTTGATTTTGTTTCTTACATTCTAATAAACATTTTGAAGTATATAGTTTAAAATGTGTATGTCAAATGGGGTAGGCCTATAATATTTTGCAGTCCACCAAATACATATTGGAATGAATACGGGAATTATTTAATTTCCATTGTTTCAATGTTCACTGTTCGACACAAAAAATGAGCGATCTCCTGTAATCTGAATTTCTCTTAAGTCCACCTTCAGACCGCCTGGTTCACATGACGAGGGGAAGGATGTTTATTTTGCATCTAATTTATTCCTTGAATATATCTTTGTTTTAAATTATTTATAATACTTGATTTGTAAACAGGAAGAACAACAAAGAAACACAGAGCAGAGTCTTGCACTCATACCCTCTCTTTTATTAAACTACTACGTGAATCCTGGATTTCGAGGTAACAGTTATGTGTTCTTACAATAAGAGTCATTTGAAATGATGACAACAAATTATTGAAACTCTCCCGCTGCATAATACATTCGTTCAAGTATGAAACTAAGCTCTTATGAAAGCAAACGAAATTTTCCAAAGGGACTTAGCCTATGGCTGCCAATCATTATTTGTGTCTAAGATGATACCTTTGGTTTGCACCAGCTACCACTGGTCACATACAAAATCTGCCAGATGGCCGTACGTCACCATGCTTGACGGGTTATCGCAAACTTGGTGAAAGGCATAAATACAAAATTGAGCACAGCTGCCTTAGGGATTTGAGCACATATCTTGCGATTAATTTTTCATATGGAATAAGACGAAGTTTGTGATGTCTTGGTTTCCTCTCTTATGTTTGAACATTGCACAATACTAATCGGTACTTTGAACATATGCGGTTTTTTTAATATATTTTGTTTGATTTATTTCTACATAGATTTTTGTAAATGTTTAGTCATATTAATAACAAGAAAAATTACCTATACTCACTACTGTGCATAACTTCGCAAGATATGTGCCTGACATCCTTATGGAGCTAAAGCATAAAGGCACAGGGAGAGGAGGAACTAAGGAAAAAGGCACCAGACATATGTAAGGAAAGGTAAAGATTGAATAAACGCAAAGGGAGCTTCTGTTCTACAGAGACTCGGCAATCATTAGCTGAACATAAGGCCTTTGACCAGTTTTCAACAGACTTGGTTATTGTAGTTTACATTCTTTACTTCCATGTACTGTTGGGGTGCCTACCTATGGAGTAGGGCGAAGTTTGTAGTACACTACCTTGATATTCCCTCTCATATTGGAATGTTGCATGACACTAGAGTCCATTATTATAAAATAAGGAACAGAAATGTTACGAACTGTTATGCTTTAGAAATCCTTGTGGAAGTATGTGAAAAGTATGATAATAGAGCCTATAATATGTTTTCAGTGGTGGCAAACTGTGGGATCACGTGAGTGCATACTTCCAGTCACTCCCAGTGACTCCAGTGCACGAACTGACCATGGATAACGTTTATCTCGGAAAGAAGTTGATAGCAGGCAGCACCTCCACACATCTTCCAAACAGAAGTGATATTCAGGCTAAAGAAATTGAAGATATTTCAGTGTTCGAAGACACAGGTTCAGTTTCGAGTCAGGACAACAGTTACATAGAGCTGATTCGAGACTATACATCAACTACGACAAAAAAAATATTTGGACTCAGTGAAAATCTGTATGAAAACAGATCAACTAATATAAAGGAACAGGAGTCATCTGTTCAATACAGCAAACTGGATGATAAAGTATTACAGTATTCTTCTAGGGATAATGCGAACTTTGAACATCATGAGTGTTGTAGAGGTATTGAGAGTGACTCTTCAGGATTGAAGCTGCAGGATAACGATAGTGTAGATCATTTACCTGACAATGTTCAGTCATTTCAACAAGAAAATAATCCTGTAAACAGTCCCATGCCTGATCTCCTTTCTTCAAATCCTGGCCTCTTTTTGTCTTGGAAAAATCTTGAAACTCTGGATACAGGGAACTTAGTTGAAAATGCTCAAAAGCTCCTAATATCTGTGAACAAGACACTGCATAATAGTGAAAGTATCGCGAGTAAACTGACGACTGAGAAAATTAGTTGCGAATTGACATGGCAGGGTGTGATCTCTGGAACAAATAGTGCTGCAGAAACATGCAAAAGTGAAGTCATGAAGAACATGAACACAAACAGACCTGAAGACACGAAGTTAATATTGCGCTGTAAGTCAGAAGAAGTACCTCTCACTGTGAATTCAAAGAGAAGAGAGCGAAGGCTTTCTGCAGGACGGAGACATTCACTCACAGCACATGCAAGGACTTCATTGGAGCGTCGTTACAGTAGTGATGTGAGTACTGTAGCTATAATAAAATGTGACATAGTTTTAATGTTAAAATCCATAGAAATAAAACAAGCCACTATGGAAAATTTTGAATTTTTTTTTATTGGCTCTATCACAATTAGCGGAAAAATATGAAATTTCATGCTTTACACTATTAATCACACAGTACTGGGAATCATAATATTTCGTAAGAATTTTCATATTGTGAACAAATCTTCATATTTGTTCATATTTCGTAACACCAACCTTCCTTTGATGTTTTGGAGACTAGCTTCGATTTCCTTTAAATGTCATGTACATAACCTTAAAGCACCGATAGCATGCATCATATCAAATGCCATACCATATTAAACTTATCCAATGATAAGCAACCTATAATAATATCGGAGTCATTATACTATACAGACATTCATTTCACTTCGTGCTTTCTGTGTGTAACACTGTCTTTATCAAAATGTCAAAAGAAAGTTTAAGAGATAGGTCCTCAAGTTTAAATGCTACAGCAGTGATAGAAATATCATGTTATGCAAGTACTGTGATAAGGAGGCAGTACATTTATTTATGTATTTATTACGTGTACAGATACAGAAATAAAATTTGGAGCTCCCTTATTGACTAAGTTTACAATATACTGCGCATGTGCAGTAAACAAGAGCCTCTGTATATATCCTACTTGTGGACAGTCGTGCGAAATTGTTGCTGACATACAGTTGAATCCCATCAAGACTCATTCCAAATTTTAATTTCACATCTGTACATCAAAGAAAGTCAGTGCAAAGCAAAATGCATACATATTAAATTCAGATGGTTTTAGAACAATTCATTTTTGTTTTTTAGATAAGTCGACTATAAAGTATACAAAGAATATTCAAATTTTCAATCAAATGACTTGCCACTAGGCTGACCAGACTGTCCCTGATTTCCGGGGACAGTCCCCAGTTTTGAGTTGCTGTCTCCGGGGACCAAATGTTCCTTTTTGTCCCCAGAAGCTTTGATGTTGTTTCAGTAACATTTTACACGTAAATATTCAAGGATCATGGTGGAACTGCTGTGATTCATGCACATTTCTGAACTCTTCTCAGTATTAGACAGAAGAACCAGTGAGCACAGTATGAGATATTCTGCACTCTTTGAGAAGAACATAGCCGTCCAGTCAGTAATTCATCAGTTGAAAGACTTTTCTCAACAGTGAACTCAATCTGGACTCATGAAAAGTCAAGAAAGAAAGTTGAAACAGTTAAAGCTTTGTTAGATCTACAAGTGAACACAAACTTTTATTCCTCATTTGAAGAACTTAGTGTGAAGCTATATGGGAATGAACAGGTCCTTAAAAAAGATACCTTCTTCACACAAGTACTTGTAAAATGTGTGTGTTAGAGTTTAGTGTATACAATATTATGTGAAAGACTTCCATGCAAGTACTGGAATTGAATTCTTAGTGGCTATAATTATCTGTATATAGGAGTTACGTGTATTTATGCAATTAGTTCAAAACGTTAAGATACTCTTCAAATTTAGTGTGCAAAGTTCTATCATTGTATCAACTGTTACATGTATTTTCTCCCACTTTTCAGTGGAGAGTGACGACTAGATAAGCGTTTGTGATTTTTCTTGAAATTGCCGATGTTCCCTGCTTGACCATAAAAAATCTGGTCAGCCTACTTACCACATTTATAAATTCATTAACACCAGTTAATACCTGTTAAGTGTTAAAATTAAATTCGTATTAATGTTTTCGCCTTTTTAGAGCATTATCAGGTACATGTCATTGCAATATCTAATTATCCCAAGTTATAATATAAATACAATATTTGTTATACATCATGTTTGAGTGCAATAGCCTTATCAGACATTATGTTAGTAAAAGTAAGTACCGGTATTGATTTAATATGTTCAATTCCATGAGCCTTATGTATATGCATGTTGTATAAAATAATAATGTTCTTAATTACAGTATATATAAAACTCACGTTTATAAATTGTTAACATGCATTATATTATATTTATCTTATTTATGTTCTAAAATTGTGGATTTAAAAAGCATCACTTATTTTAGTAATAGATAACGTTAAATTCTATATTTTATGAGAGTTGTTAACAAGTAATATATTCTGTGATATTGCTCATTGTAGATTTCAAACATAATAAAGATAAATCAAAATATGCAGTATGTTTGGTTAACACTGGTCACGAATTAGGACAATGTAAGGAATCGATACCTGGCCCTGGAACAATTTTTCCTTGAAATTATTCAAATGTAAGGACATTTTGGAAATGTTAAAAGCATACAATGATAAAAAGTTCATCAACACAGCTGAAGAATATTACATCGAAAAATATTATAACAGTGAAAAAACATTTTAATCAATGAGAATTTACTGAATTTTCGAAACCCCCTGCACTCCATATGAAGGTATCCATACACAACTCACCAGTAATACACCCAACCACTGCACTGTGCACTGCAACATTCTGATAGGATAGGACCTCATACACAACACGTTCAGTACGTATATGCACATAAGTTCAGTTTGACATTAATCTTCAAATAATTTTAACATATGGAAAGTAGTATACATTAGAATTGCCATACATGAAATAAGCTTTACACAAACAAGTAACTTAACAATACATTTCTATTTACAAAATTTTTATGTAACTAATAATACAATACTTTTACAGAATATTTGCTTATAGGAAACACCATGACAAACCTTCACTTTTCAAATTAAACAAACATTAGGTAACACTTGTTTTTGGGGTGTTATCCAGCGGTAGTCTTGATTACATTTTATAAGTTTATAATCTCAGACCAGAGTGTCTTTTCCTTTCGAGTCTTCTGTGTGGTGGATCTGGTGGATATTTGAGAGGAATCTGTTGAATTACAGGGTTGATGTGATTGAGAGAAGTGTGAGGCCATAACTCTTTTGGAGGACCGTATTTACATTCAGAACACCAAGATCAGAATGAAGAGTTGAGTTTCTAATGTACCTTGGAGCATCAGTAATCAGCTGAAGACACCTGTTTTGAATGGTTTGAACTTTTGGGAAGATGTTGCTGAACCCCATATTGAACAAATAGATCTAACGAGTGTTGTATGTATTAGTCATTTATTACGAAGTGAGAGAGAAGATTTTGACAACATGATTTATTTCAGTTGATGGAGACAGGTGCAGATCTTTTAAATTATATCCGAGAAATGGTATTTCCAAGTTAGACATTGATCAAGAGTGAGACCAAGATATTTCACACACTGTGAATCTGAAGTTGGCATTGCTTTCACTGTAATAGGATGATGCAGAATATTGTGTTTGTATGTAAGTCTTACAACATTTGATTTATTGAGTTTATTACAACTCTCCAGTGGTTGTACCATGTATCTATTTTCTCACAGAAATCTTGAAGTTCTCTTATAGTTGTTTCACAAGTAGTATCTTTTTCTCAAAATTGCCATGTCATCTGCAAAATGAGCAACTGTGAGTGCATCAGAAACTAGAAATCTGCAGTGTACGTGATATAGCAGAGGGCCAAGTATGCTTCCTTGAAGCACTCCAGAATAATGGATTTTGATTTTGATTGAGCTGCATCACATTTAACAGAAAATGTGCAATTGCATAAGTATGACTTAATGATCCTGTATAGAGTTTCACATAAATGAGGTATAATTTTGAAATGAAGGCCATCATGCCATATTTTATCAAAAGCTTTCTCAGTGTCCAATATATAGCAATATAACACAAAATTCAAATTCAGAATTCAAAATTGTGTAAATAAGAAATTATTATTCATTATTGAACAGCATGTCCAGATCATTTACCTTTGAGGAATGTGCATTGCTCAGAATTGTAATATAACAATTTATAAAGATAATCTTTGCGAAAGATTATGTATGGTTAAAAAAATCTTGTCAGCTATGATGGAAAAGCAGTTTGATTTAAAACGTTGACAGTGATGAATACATGATAATTTTTCAAATAATCCTTATTTTTGCAATAAGTGTCCCAGTTTAAAAATCATATATTGAAAGGATTTTTTTCTGCTATGAAACAAACTTTGATGTTTGGAATAAACTGGAAGTTGATTTAGCTACGTGTGAACTGTGTGTGCTAAATAATTTTTGAGGTGAAAAGTGCAGTGAAATGTTTAATATATTTGTAAAAGACAAAACTTTACTCATAAGATACTTGCAGTAGGAATACCCTACATAAATACAGGGTGGTGCACGAAATGTCATACAGTTTAGATTGTTTATATAATCTTTAATATATAAAATATGTCATACAATTTTATATCACATTACTCGCCTGATTGTACATGATTAACGAGCATGCAGAACGTGTTCAGTAAGCCCATCTTGTTGGCGTATCACTTCTTCGAGATGAACCCTGATGTTTCTAACCACCCAACGACACAAGTCCTCTGTCATTCCCTGAAATAAAGTCATGATAGCCGCTCGCAGTTGCATTAGATTTCCTGGTTTATTGCGATAGATTATCTCCTTCAAATATTCCAATAAGAAATAGTTACAGGGATTGATATCCGGACTGTATGGCGAACCGCCCTGAAAACATTCTGGATATCGATGGGACATTACACGGGACCCAAACTGTTCATGCAGGAAATCCAGAACAATGTTTGCTGTATGAGGACGAGCTCCGTCTTGCATAAACCATTGTGTCTCCGTTGGTAGCATTGTTGCATAGAGTTTCGGAAGAAAATTACTGTATTTTGCAACATGTCCATGTAGCACACACTGTTAATAGTGTCGTTAAAAAAGAAAGGCCTAATGATTCCATGATTGGAAATCGCACCCCACACACCCATTTTTTCACCATAATTTTCAATTTTCTACACCGTCTTCACTTTCTGCTCAAGCATCAACTGTCAACTGCCCCTTGTCCTCCATGTTTCACAAATCTCAGTGGGAAGCACTGTGCATGTGCGACATTGACAAGTGCTGCCTTCTGCTGAACCATGCATGGACTAAGGCTATTAGTCACAAAATTTGAAAGTTCTAAACCCAAAATTAAATGTTTTATTAGATATTTTCAGTGTATGACATTTCATGCGCCACTGTGTACATCAGAGTGATAATGATGTGGCAGTTCCTGAACTCTCCTCCTCATACAGAATTTAAGAACCTTGTGAAGAAAGCTTCTATATAAATAGTTTACTAGGCACTAATTTAGTGTTTGTTTTAAATGGGGAATTCGCTGCAATACATACTAATTTTTTAATATGCAATAAGAAACAATTTAATGCTTCTTTTGCTCCCCTTGAATTAGAGTCAAATTATTTTATTCTTGGTATCTGCTCATTGTAATTTTCATAAGATTTAGAATGAAAAACCACCAGCATAACTCGGATGGTAGCAAGTTGGACTCAAGATCTGAGGTTGTGCTTGGATATGGGTTCGAGTCTTGCTTCAACTGATAACTTAGTTGGATTTTTTCCAAAATTTTCTCCACCTGTAAGGCATATGTCAGCAGATAATCTCCATGGCAAATCCATAGACTCGTATCACTGTCATCTGACTGTCATCAATCCCACTACCAAACACAATGAGCTTTCAGGCTGCAGTATGTTTTGGAACAGAGGAAAAAAAAAAGATATATACTCCAAATTAAACATTCCTTTGTTTTTATATTGCACTTCTACAACTCATCATTACCAGAAAAAAAAAAAAAAAAGTAAAATATTCAGAATTTTCCAAATAAATCAGTTTCATAGACACTGTTTTGTCTTCTAAAATCAAGCAATAATCTTACCAGTTTTTAAGCTCAAATATTGCAGAAATATTGTTATTCATTGACAGGATATATTCGATGGTCATGGGCGAGGTTTGTCTGGCAGCCTGGACCGGATGCAACAGTTCTCACGCTTGCAGGCCATGATAGATCGCCCTAAGCCATTGCTACCTGAGGCCAACATCCGTATGTGGGCAGCTGAATTAGTTGTGGCTATTGATGCATTGCACCAATGGGGTATCATCTGCAGGTATCATCTCAGTGGTCATTTCCTATAAAGTTTGTCACTTTAAGCAAATATCAGCTTTCCTCCCCCTCCTCCCCCCAACGTCACTTCTGAGTAGTGGCTATTTTTCTTTGTTCTAGAGACCTGCAGCCTGACAATATACTGTTGGGTGAGAAGGGACATCTCCTTCTTACGTACATGTGTCAATGGGTTGATGTGGATTCCTTAGTGAGCATTGAAGCAATTGAAAGACTCTATGCTGCACCAGAAGTGAATGGTATCTTCCAGCTTAGTACGGCAGTTGACTGGTGGAGCTTTGGAGCCCTCATCTTTGAGTTACTGACTGGCAAGGTATGACACTTCATAAGTTGTTTGAGAACAATATATCATGTAAAAGAAAAAGTAGCTTTACAACTTTCATTAAGTGTGTAGTTATTTACGGTGTTTTAGGATAATATCAATGTCAGGAATGCTTTAATGTTTTAAAGTTTTCTGTGAATAAAGCTTCAGTGCCACAGTGTTCCATAATAATCAAGAAAACAAAATGGCAAATTTCACAGGAGAGCAAGCTTGCTGCATATTTTCATTGAAGAAGCAAAATCAGTGCACAGATATAAAGAATTTGCTTACAGAGTATCATAAAAATCCTCCCAGCAATTTACGAATGTTTATGGAAACAGGGTATTCCCTTCATCATACTAGGAAATCTGAAAAACAAAGTAATGTAACTGTAAGTTGTGAGCTTTTCTGAAAGCCCACATAGTCAACATGACAACGCATCTCAGTAATTTAATTTGCCTGATATGGTAGTGTGGCATTACAGGGAAAAATATTACATTTGTGGGAAGCAATTGAGTACTGATTGGGACATTTGCTGTGTCACTTGAAGTGTTTGCTTAAATGTCCCTAACTTGGAAATGTTATGTAATTTTTACTAGTTGCAGCATGATCAAAAACTTAATATTGTTAATATATCTGGCCCAAGCTCATATATCCCCTGCAAATGGCTCCCTTACATAAATTATTTCGAAGTTTTTTGGAAGACGTTGATAAGATCTTTCGAAGCTCTGTTAAAGAAATGCTTTTCTTCCTGGCTGATATTCCAAATAGTATGCTGTACGCTAGTAAAAGTTGAAAGGACTTCAGTTAATACGCGCTTCTTGGGAAGCTTTTCTTCAACATTGTAACATCTGTCTATCATTAATCAGAGCAGATAATCTGCATGTTAACATGATGAGACAGATGTCGAACTCAAATCGTCATGTGATTTCCTCTGCCTTTCTTTTCCCGAAGACTTTACTAAAGCTACAATTCGAAATTTTCGAGAAGAATTGCGAGGTCGTGAATATGAATCATGGAAGACCCTTTCAGGATGGGGAAAAGGTGTTGAGATGTATAGCGAAGCAACAGCCGCCAACAGTTGGATTGCAAACAAGAAAGGACTTTCGACTAGTGAATGGATATCTAGCCTGAAAATGACAGCAAATTTAGCAGCTGTTTATTTCATTCCCGGAAGATCTCTCAACAGTACATGTGGCTGCCCGGAGATTGAAACTTTAGCACACGTCTTGGGATTCTGTGAACAGGGATTGCTCTTGAGGATCTCTAAACATCATCTTATAAGATCCAAAATTGCTGCAGCATTAAGAAATAAGGGCTGGATAGTAGAAGAAGAAATCTCCTGTCTAGCTGAAAATAGGTCAACGAGACGAGTAGATATTTTAGCGTACAATGCTGACACTAAACAGGGCATCATTGTGGATCCCACGATACATTTTGAAGTAGAATGTCATCAATCAGCCGAGGTCCACCCTGAGAAGAAGTCGATCTATGAGCCTATAGTCAACCATTTCAAGCTGAAATATGCCTTAATTCACGTTGAGGTATTCGGCTTGCTCATAGGTGCTCGAGGGACTATACCAGCTTTTTTTGAAGAATTTCGACAGCAGTTTGCTCTGCCAAGATCTCTGAGAGATGACATTGTGATAATTGTGTTAAAAAAATCCTGCCAAATCCTAATTAATCACATGGTGCCACATTAATAGCAATTGTAATTTTTCACGCCCTTTTCTTTGTTTCCCTTCTTTAAAATTTAATAACTATGTTTACACATGTATATTAATGTTTTTTGAGGATATACTGAGTCCATAAGGGCTACCCTCAATGGGGGGCAGTTCAGTAGTATTATTATTATTAATAATATGTAGTTGTAGAAAGTTGTAAAGCTACTTTTGCTACACACAGTATATCAGCTTTTGTGTCATACTGTTAACAGAATAAGTATACATACATTTTCGGTCAAAAGACTGGATTGAGAATCCTAATGAGTTCAAGGGAGGGTTTTTGCTAGAGAAAGATTCTACTAAGTCAGATTTTTTTGCAATACTTCTGTTTTTCCTTTTACTATTCACCTCTTGTATGAGTGATGCAGAAAATTAGTGTTACATTTTATAATATTCCATAATATTCTTTGTCAGCCTCAGTTACCATATTTGCCCTGGAGTCAAGAATCAGGTTCATACCTAGCTGAGAGTGATGGTTTTTAAAGGTGATAAAAATTCTTCAGAATAGAAGTAAAGCTGAGAGGCTTGTGTTGTATGTAAATATGTATGTATGTACGTACGTAAACTACCGAGTTTTCGATCAGCTATGAAAACAACTATATACTTTATTTCAATGTACAAACACATCGGAAAACCTAAATAGACCAACAAAATAAATATTTTCTCTCCCTAGCATTATGATATGCTAGAATATTCAAAATGAAATCCCTGTTTTAACCACAAATTCATAGTTGTGATAGGTGATTGAAAACTTTTGACCGATATGTATGTATGTATAGAGGATTCCACTTTAAGAAAATAGCATTGAACATATGGAGGCTGTTCCATCAACTATTTATAAGTATTTTTCTTGAGAACTGGGAATTAGTTTCATTTAATTCATAGAACATTATTTCATTGAGAACTAGATTGATTTTGTGTGCTAAAATTGTGTTACACCTCTAAAATTACCAATATTCCATTTACGAATAATGGGGTAACAGCTAAATTGATGGAATAGTCTTCCACTGTCTTGCTGAAGATCTCCACTGAAAAAATTAACAGACAAGTAGGGGTGGTACAGTTAAGGCTAAGATTTCACATTGTTAAAACACGCCTATTTGAAGAAGTACACAAAATTTAACTGTCAGCAAAACAACAAAGGCATTAGATATGTATCTTAGGTTCTTGTTTGATTATAGTGTGAAGTTAATAACGGAAAAAGTGTGCTGTACATAATCCTAAATTTGTGTTATAAGCACTTCTTAACATTTTTAATAACAGAAAAAGTGTGCTGCACATAATCTTAATTTTGTATTGTAAGTGCTCTGTAACATTTAATAACAATAAACATGTGCTGCAAATAATCTTAAATTTGTATTATAAGTGCTTCTTAACATTTAATAACAGTAAACGTGTGCTGCACATAAACTTAAGTCTGTATTATAAGTACTTCTTAACCCAATAAAATAACAGTTTATTATTAATATTATTATTACTACTACTACTCTTATTATTATTATTATTATTGTTATTATTATTATTATTATTATTATTATTATTATTATTATTCAAATACTTGGGGTGTACTATAAGCAGTAACATGAGCTGCTGTCAAGAAGTCAGAAGGAGAATAGTAACAATAGGAAGCTTTTAATAGAAAAAAGAACCTCTGGACAAAGAAGTAAGGAAGAGACTAGTGAAGTGCTTTGTGTGGAGTGTAGCATTGTATGGGGCAGAAACATGGACATTTTGACGAAATGAAGAGAAACAAATAGAAGAATTTGAAATGTGGATAGCCACGTCTGAAGTTGCGCTCGGGCGCGGGTTCGATCCCCGCTTGGGCTGATTACCTGATTCGGTTTTTCCGAGGTTTTCCCCAACCGTAAGGTGAATGCCAGGTAATCTATGGCGAATCCTCGGCCTCATCTCGCCAAATACCATCTCGCTATAACCAATCTCATCGACGCTAAATAACCTCGTAGTTGATACAGCGTCGTTAAATAACCAACTAAAAAAAATGTGGGTAAGGAGAAGGATGGAGCATGTGAAATGGACAGAGTAAGAAACGAAGCTGTGTTGGAAAAAGTGGATGGAGGAAGAATGATGCTGAAACTGATCAGAAAGAGGAAAAGGAATTGGCTGGGTCACTGGCCGAGAAGAAAGTGCCTTCTGAAGGATGCACTGGAAGGAATGGTGAACGGGAGAAGAGTTCGTGGCAGAAGAAGATACCAGATGATAGACGACATTAAGATATATGGGTCATATGCAGAGACAAAGAGAAAGGCAGAAAATAGGAAAGACTGGAGAATGCTGGGTTTGCAGTGAAATACTTGCCCTTGGGCAGAACACAATGAACTACTACTACTATTATTATTATTATTATTATTATTATTATTATTATTATTTTATAATTGCAGCAACGTTTTAGGTCCCTAAAACTATTTTAATGCCTATTTTCGATCATTATGGAGCCTAGTTGAGGTGTCTAAAAGTTGGTTAATGGCCTAAATATCCGAAGTCTAGTTATAATGTATATAAAATGTAATGTATGTTTTTGCAGGCATCATTATGGCATTAATAGGTTTTTTTTTTTTTTATCATTTCAACGGACTCAACGTACCTGTCTTGTGCGATAAACTTGCTGGAACGCTGTACGTATTAGGAAGAAAGTGAGATAGAAATACTATACCTCACTCTTTCTACTAACGGAGGCATCTTTCGGCAACAGTGTACTAGCCAAGACCCGTAAGATCAATGCTTTTTTCTTAAGGTGGAATACTCTGTATGTATGTATTTATACACACTGCAACACCCGGTGGCAGTGGGAACTTAATAATAATAATAATAATAATAATAATAATAGACAATTTATAGCACATAAAAGAAATGCCCACGTCAAAATGCAATTCTGGAGGTAACACAATGAATTGTATGGGTTCATTAAGTATACATGTGTTATTACCGTGGTGGGAAGAGTTACACATGGATCCATTTCAATGCAAAAACTCGTCCTTTACTGCGCATGTTGTTGGGACGTCATCTGGATTGCATTCTCATCCAGGACTCAATGAGATCCCACCACAACCAAGATGATGTCATTAAACATTTAGCATGTCGTAACTTGTATGATAGTCAATCAATTGCAGTGGTATTTTTAGGATTGATAGGTCAATGTCTTAAGGAAAGCATAGAAAAAAATTCCAAATCAATATCGTTTCTGAAAAGTAGGATTAAAATCGAAGTGATCTGTTCAAAATAGACATTTATGCCTTCAAAAATTGGTTAGCGGCAAACTCTTTTATATTTAACATTAGACACGGGGTCAAAGCAAGAGAAATGTTGAGAAAAAACGGAAATTACTTTTAAAAGCTGCCGCTATTCAAAATCTTTACTGGTTTCTGAATTACGAGTTAAATTGAGAATTTTCGCTTGACTTCCGTTTGCAAATGTCGAAGAACTGATAGCTCTAGAAGAGAGAACACACAGAAAAAAAAAGATGTGGGTAAAAAAGTAGAGCCTACATAGAAAAAAATAAGTGCATTGGAAACACTATTGACAGAGATGGCATTAAAAGATTCTCGGTCATTTAGGAACTTTCTACGAATTGATGAGAATATGTTCAATGAACTCCTAAACACGATATAAAACCATAATAATAATAATAATAATAATAATAATAATAATAATAATAATAATCTGTGGTGCCACAGCCCTTTATAGGCTCAGACCAACTAGTCGTCTGCTGGCCTCACGTTCACATGCCAAAGCAGAGGTGGACGATCATCCAACCAGAATGGAGGTATCGTGTGGTTAGCACGATGATCCCTCCCAGCCATTATAGGTGACTTTTGCAACCAGATTTCGTTACCTATTGTTAAAATTTTATTTTTTATTATTATTATTTTTTTTTTTTAGATTTTGATTTATTAATATTTAATTATTTTATTGAAATTTTTTATTAAATTATTATTTATTTAGCTCCCCAAATGCATTACGATGCTGGGTGGGCATCGGTCCCATACAATGGCCGAAATTTTATGAGAAAATTTCTTTCCCCATGAGGACTCGAACCAGCACACATTCCATAACCCAAGTCCTAGGCAGGATGCCTTAGACCATGATGCCATGGCGCAAGACTGTAAAACCATATTAGTGCCATAAAATTATTATATTCATAGTTAATTGCAAACAGTTATTTTAATTTAATTGACCGCATTTATATTATGATGTTATGCATCTAATCACTTCTTCAATTATATATTTTTCATGTGGTTAATTTTCATCACTTTTTCCAGATTGGGCCTGAAATACAAAAACAAAACAATACCAACTTTTACTAATCTTTTCAGCAAACTAATACTCCCTTGTGTTTTCAATGCAAAAATTATTGTGAAACTTGTACAGTATATATAATATGATCGCACAAAAATAGTATACATAATCTTTTCAGCAACCCTTGAATGTATAGTAGCTGTACTGACAAAAATGCGTTTTCAGTGCAAAAGTTATTATGAAACTTGTACAGTAATAACAAGTCCTAACAAGTATTGGGCCTATTGGCCCGTTACAATCTCAAGCCATCATTTTAAAGGTCTTCCTTTATTCTCTTCCCTCTTGGGCAGTAGGTAGAAATGTGACGAGGAATGCAGCGAAATTGTTGCTTCCAGTTCTGTAACTATAGATGTAATCCAAAATAGAAGATATTTCAAGCTGCGGAACTCTAGACCTCACAGAATCAGGTCCATGATTGACGAAGCCTTGAGGAAGAAAGATCTCATTGTACTTCAAGAAGTCCATGGCATCTCTCAAGAGGGATCCTGTCGGTGAATTGACATGCTTGCCATTCCACCAGGCTCTACATCCGCCTACATTATCGACCCTTCAGTCAAATTCAAGGCACAGGAACAACAGCCCGCTGAAATCCACTATGAAAAATGCAGAATTTATGAGCCCACAGTTCCATTCTATTTGGAGAAATATCACCTCACCTCCATTGAAGTAGTTGGGCTAATGGTTGGCACTAGGGGCACAATACCTTGCCTCTTTGTCAGTTTCTGCAAGAAGTTCCAGCTGAACAACGACTTCATTCGTGATGTTTCCCTTACTGCTATCAGAGGATCACTTGCCATTTTAAAATACCACTTATACTTTGTTTTCTAAAAAGGAAGAACTTTTGTTTGGACGTCTAATCTGTTTGTTTACTATGTTTAGGCCTATTATATGTAGGCTGTTATCCTTTCTATCCTAATTTTCCCTTTTTTTTGTTCGTTCTCTACATTACTCCTTTGTGATCTGTTTTGTTTTCACGCTGTGTGTTAGTTATGCTTTGTCCAATGAGGCAGTCCCGTTATTGCGAAAGCTGAAAGAGTGTCTTTTATATTATTAGTTCTTTATATATATGATCGCACAAAAATAGTATACAATACACATGTGTTAAATGTTCAACGAACCCCGAAACACTATAGGAAACCATATTAGTGCCGTAAAATTAATATATCCATAGTTAACTGCAAACATCATCATCATCATAATCATAATCATCATCGTCCTAACAAGTATTGGGCCTATTCGCCCGTTACAATCTCAAGCTATCTTTTTAAAGGTCTTTCTTTATTCTCTTCCCTCTTGGGCAGTAGGTAGAAATGTGACGAGGAATGCAGTTGCTGCCAGTTCTGTAACTATAGATGTAGGAGTCGCTCCGTAGCTGTGGTGGAGAGCAGACGTGTTGCTGGGTGCGTGTGTCTTGTGAAGGGGAGAATGGAAGCGCTGAAGAAGATGGTAGAGGACATGAGGGCAGAGATACGAGAAGGATTCTCTAAAGTGGACTCTGCGACAAACAAATTTCTGGATATAGAAACCACGTTGGACTCGGTGACATCCAAAGTTGAAATGCTAGAAGGCAAAATTGACTATCTGGAGAATCAGACCAGACGAAATAATATTGTAATTTTCGGCGTACCAGACGAGGAAAGAGAGACATGGGAGCAGTCAGAAGACATGGTGCGATGGGTAGTGAACCAACAGGGCATCGAACTCTGGAAGTGGGACATTGAGAGGGCGCACCAAGTGGGGCGATCTTGGAACAGAATGCCCCAATAGTTTGCACACTCGCAAATTATAAATTAAAAGCTATGATTTTGCAAGACGCAAAATACCTTCTTCGGAGTGATGTGTACATAACTGAGGATTTCAGTGAGCAGGTGAGGCGAGAGAGGGAATTTCTCAAACGCCGTATGTTCGAGGCCCGACGTCAGGGATGCCATGCTATCATCCAATACGACGAGCTCGTCATTAACGGCAGGCTGTGGTCCAGAGTCGAACTGGAGACAGTGGACAGCTTGGAGAAAGATGAAGCGAAGTCATGAGAGAGGAATGTAGAGGTCAGCCCAGAGGATACCGTGGTGGCGTCAGAAGAGAGAAATCTGGGGTCGGAGAACAATGGGAAGGAAAACAGCCCAACTGTTAGTGCCGGAATTGCTTCAAAAACGATCACTGCAGACCGGAAGAGGGAAGACAAGCAGCCCAGTGGCAGTCCGAAGAATGGGGCGACAAAGTAGATCATCTTGGAGCGCGGCAGTGGGGAGAAGAAGTGGCAGGCGAGCCTACAGACGAGGGTGGACAAGCTGCCTAGCACCAGCCCAAGGGTCGTGGCTTCGATGTCAACTATGTCGGACCGTTGGAGAGGGAAGCACGGACAGCAGCCAGCCAAGGAGAGGACTTGAGGAGCTTCACGGCACCGCAAGTAGGTCACTGGAAGAAGTAGAGACACCTCACTCCCCTCAGCATTGCAGCCTTCAATATTGAAGGTTTAAAAAAGAAAGTATCATGTGAGCAATTTATGAACATTATACAGTCTCTAGATATAGTGTGTTTCACAGAAACCTGGCTTAGCTGTAAGGATAATCTAGAATTGAACAATTTCATTAGTTTCAATAAGGGCAGGGATAAACTTGGCAAGAGAGGTAGGTGGGTGGGAGGTGTTTACATTTCAATTAAAAAGGGCATAGGAGATAATATTAAGAATTTGAACACGGATCTGGAAGGGGTTGTCGGAGTATCATTAAGGATGGGTGAATTAGATTTAGTAATTTTGGGTGCTTATAGGCCGCCTTCCGGTTTGCGGTATGTTAATCCGCACTTCTTTGAGGACCTGGTCATTGTTTTTGGGGACTTCAATTCAAGGACAGGCCGGGAGAACATTTCATTAGTAGATTGGAATATGGAACAGAACGACAAAAGGGGGCCAAATAAAAATAGTAAAGATAAGATTCTGAATGGGGAGGGAAGGGATTTATTGGCATTTTGTGACGTCTTCAATCTAGAAATTATGAACGGGAAATATGGGAGGGATCTAGAGAGACAGCTGACTTTCATAGGAGCGAACGGGGGGGGAGTGTGATAGATTACATACTGTGTAGCATGAACTTAATCGACAGGATTGCGGATTTTTGGGTGGGGGACAGGATTGAATCACAACACTCACCTGTGGTTTTGCAGATTCATGTTCAGTCAAGGGGGGGGGGGGGGAATCGGCGGAGACGCTGACAAATATTTTAAGAATGGCAGCTGGTAATATAGTGGAACAAAGGAAGAATAAGGGGAGCAAATGGGATGACTGGTATGACGACAAATGTAGGGTGGCTAAGAAGATGGCTGAAGAAGCCCTAAGGGTATTTAGACTGGCGGGGAATGATGAAAGTAGGATAACGTATGTTCAATTGAGGAGAAATTACAAAGATATCATTCAGCTCAAAAAGACTAACTGGCAACTCAGGAAAGCAGGTCAGCTGAGTAGAGTGGTAGAGAATGGGGATATATCTGAAATATTAAAAGAATAAGAGGTGAGGGATGGGTAAAGAACGAAATTACACCAGAAGTATGGCGGGAATATTTTAGGAGCATTTATGGGTAAGGAGAGATGTGGGGGGGATTAGTGATAGGACCAGAAGAATTATTGGGGTTTCCGGAGGTTCCGGAGCTGGTTGCAGAGATTTCACAGAAGAAATTAGAAAAGTGGTTTCCTCTTTGAAGAATAATAAAGCACCAGGCTGGGATGGGCTGCCGTCAGAAATATTAAGGCTGCTTTTGTCAATGAGAAATTTGTACAAAGGATGCCTGTCACTAAGTGATAGTATTCCAGGAGCACTGCAATATCAAATGCAGTCAGAATAAAAAAAACTAACAAAACGAAATTCATTCACAACAATACACAACACGTGGTCGAGTTCAATTTATTGTCATGGCAGAACCATATCAGTATTGTCATGGAAGCACTAGTACCGCAGTGAATATGCGACACCATTGCCACGACGCTGTGATGGTGGCATTAAAAACCGTTTACACAATGACACTATTCCGACATTTACTGTCATGATAGCAATGTCACGGCATCAGTGCCATTTGTGAGCATTATATACGAAGAGTCCACTGCAAGAATGATGGATGTCATTTGGAACACATTTTTCAGGAGAAGCAATTGAAAGTTTGAAATGCTTAGTGCTCAAAGCTAAACTGTGATTTTCCGATCATTACTGGACAATGACTATCAGTGTTAATGCCATATAACTCTCTATGTACATTCTATATATCTTAAGCTATGCATTGACAATCTTGGTTCATTTTCGACAAGAAAGTGACATCCATCATTCTTGCAGTGGACTCTTCATACATTATATGGTTTTTGTTTTGAGTTATCATTGAGACATTTAATTCTGTTTATCATACAATTTATTTTCATATATTTAAAGCATTCTAAACATTATACATAATGCTGAAATATTTTAGGCGGAACTGTGCAATTACAAACCCATAAATTTATAAAAAGAAATTGTTTTTTCTTAATTTTACAATAGAAAAAAAAGGATAACCACTGTAACTTTAAACATGAATCAGCACACAAAATATATTTAGAATAATATTAATTTTTAAAACATAATACCTTATGAATTTAACTTACGTATTCTGACAGTCAGTTGAGTAACTGCCAGATTGCATCGTACAGTACTGACATTCTGGAAAAGGCTCTCTTCTATGCAGTTTCATCGGCTGATCTTTTCCACGTCTGTACTGTACTGTGGTTTGAACTTTAGTACTGGAGGGCCAACACATTTAATGAAAATAAGTCCACTAGTTCGTGTTATTAACAAAGCATTCCTTTTCTTCGTCTGAATGTCATTCATAGCATCATAGCCTATCTTCCTTCATTGTATTCCTAATGAAGGTTTTGATTGTCTTGAAAGTTCAAAACACCTCTCACACTCTGATGTAGTCATAGGAATCGTGCAAATAATTCTTAAGAGTTTCAGTGATTCCTGTAAAGAGGTTCTAAATTGTTCTCATAAATGCAAGAAAGAAGTGTCATGCATTTGATTTGTAAAATCATTTCTGCCAATGCGGAACAATGATCATTCATTACAATGGAATGTGTCCGTATCAGTACCTGCTGCTCTGTTTTTAGAGAGCACTTAATGTCACTAATACAAGGCTATATTTTTTTATAATTCAGCTTTAGAAGCATATTATGTATTATAGTCATTAAATCATTCCAGCAGATTTCGACAGTGAGCAAGAAACTAATAAAGAAATAACATTAGATTAAAAAAATCATCCAGCTACTTTACTTGAATTAAAACTTAATTCTTCGTTCTTTCTACATAAACTCATTGATAATATCAATGTAAAATGCTGAATTTTTAAGTTCTTGTAGCTTCTTTACTATTGACATCAAGGCTCAGTCTTTATTGTCCTTCAGTCGATCGTTGAATGATTTAATTAATTTAGTTTAAGAACAAGTTTTTGATCGATGCTGATATGCTAGGTATGGACAAAATAATTGATGTCAACTTGTTGAGAAAATGTTGTATGGAGCTGCTTAATTTTCAGACATGCAGCTAGTTCGTAAGGATGTTTACCACAAATGGTTCTCTTATATCGATTTATATTTAAATATCGAAAATATTCCCTCCCCTTTTCCTTATGTTTGAATTTCAAGTCCGGGAGCTCTGGCATACGAAGGTTGTTTCAAATGTTTACAGCCTGACATAGAAATCAAACTAGGATTTTTCTGAAACAATCTTCATTTTTCAACATAATCCACCCTGAGATTCACACACTTGGTCCACCAATACTGCAATACTCTCCTTGTATACAGATTTCTCGAGTTTGCAAAAAAAAAAAAAAAAAAAAAAAAAAACTTGTTGCTGCTGCAATAACCTCTTCATTTGACGAAAATTTCTTCCCAGCCAGCCAAGTTTTGAACTTTTGGAAAAGAAAGAAATCTGGGTTTGCGAGACACATGAACAGCTGCCTGTTGTGATAAACTAATACTTTCTTCTTGGTCATATCCGGCCTCTTTTTCCATTTCATTTGCTGCAGGAGATTTGAATAATATTCTCTGTTCTCCCTTTTCCTAGGTACTCAATCATGATTATCCTCTTACAATCCCAGAACATGGACGACATGACTTTCCCAGCTGATTGAATAGCTTTTGCTTTCTTTGGAGGCAGAGAATCACTATGCTTCCATTGTTTCGACTTCTGTTATGCCTCTTGTATGTAATAGTGGATCCAGGTTTCATCAATGGTCACAAACTGTCTAAAAAAAATCGAGTATATTTTTCTCGAATTGAGCCAGAGAATCCCACGAAATTTGACATCGGATGTGCTTTTGTTCCAGTGTTGACAGATGCAGAACCCACTTCGCAGGGACCTTGGACATGCCCAAGACATTGACTAAGATATGGTGCACCCATTCAGTTGAGACACACATAATCGCGCTAATTTCCCGCACTTTCAGTGGACAGTCATGCAACTCCATTCGTGGATTTTTCTGCGATCTTTCACAATCTCTCAGTCATGTTTAAATAGTGCTACCCATTTTTTCACAGTCGAAAATACTGGAGCAGATTCCCCCAATGTAGCATTCATGCCTGCTTTAATTTCTGTTGGACTCATCCTGTTTTTACGAAATATTTAATGACAGCACGAAGCTCGATATTTTTCATTTTTATTAATCTGTTCGGCGCACTAACTTCAAAATGTTGTTGTTGTTGTTTTCTAATGCTAAGTCATTTGACCTCAAAATGTAGTCAACAGAAAATTATGATTTTTCGTGTTTGAACTAATGTAAAATGGCTGCTAACATGGCAGCATTGTTGACACATTTTCAAGCGCATCTTGTAGGCCTACAGTAGTTATAATTTCGCTTTTTTCACTGAAAGATCGGCATCCAAACTACTCTTCAGGATTTCTTCTATTATGCAGTTATTTTCAGACATTATACTTGTACAACATATTTTCGCATCAACCATAAAACACTACCCACTACTGTGATGGCGGTGGCGGCAGCGGCTGTCCAAGAGATTCTGTATAACTACCTTTTCGGGCCACATGACGAAAGCTAAAAGCACAGCTCTGGGCAGTAAAAGTACCATTTAGTATAAAAGGTAAAGGTATCCCCATGGTACGAGTAATAATGTTGTTAAATCTGCCATACTGTATTTTGATTTCATTTCAGTCCCTGCTGTCTTGTCATCCTGGTGGAATCCATAGCCATACAATACTTAACATTCCTGAATACATATCAGAAGAAGCCAAATCTCTTCTCAAAGAGGTGAGTATACTGAATTGTGGAATGACTTAGTTCTACAGAGGTCCTTACCATATCACTGTCATGAAACTTCGTTATTTTCTGTATAGGTGTAATGAGAATTTTTATAACAATGGAATATGCTTTGTAAATTACAGAAGAAATTATGAAAGTTGACAGGAACTACAGTTGTAGTGCCAAGAGATGACAAAGAAATTCTAGGTGTGCAGAGGGGGAAGCTGTGATGCATGTGCATAATATTATTATTCGTAGTATTGCACAGTTTCCTCCTGGTCTGGCTGAAATATTTCTCTGCCATCTCGTGGCACTACAGCAGTAGAAATCAAATATATTTTGAATAAAATTAATAACTACAAACATAATTGGATACAAAACGTAGACCGAGTGAGTGAATACAAATTATCTCTACAATTATATAGTGAGGTCTACTAGCTGAGAAGAAAAAGAAAATATGACCAAGATACAGTCAAATATCCGCCATTAAAAATAAAAAGATCTCTAAAGCCTCTGACATGGCATTCATTTCCTGAAACAGACATTTATGAAGATGATAATAATTAAACTTTGTAGAATCATCTATTGACAGATAAGGATAGTAATAGTGGTAGTTGTAGTAGTGGTAGTGGTAGTAGTGTAAGTGACCAACTGGTATTCATTTATCTCTCTCTTTGTCATATCCAAGAAAAAGGAATGCCTTTACATTTGAAGATGAGCGCTGGAAAACAATTGTCAAGGCACACCACACATTCTTCCAAGCGACATTGAAAGCTGTCCATCACTCTTGTAACTTATCGCCTGGAATAGTGTTGACTGCAGCTGTGCTGTGGCTTGGAAGACTTCTTGCTTGAGATATCCCCATAAGAAGAAATCTGCAGATGTCAGATCCAAGGATCGGGATAGCCAAGGGATGTTACCATATCGAGAAATGACTTTCTGTGGAAAGGGCTTTCACAGCAATTCCATGCATATTCTTGCCATGTGTTGACGAATGTTGGCAGTCACAACCTGATACTCGTCCTTAAAAGGAAAAACACTCATGATTTCAAAGAGAGCAGCTCCACACCATACCATAAGAAGGTTGCTGTGCAATTAATTGCTGCTGGATTACGTCACTCCAGTAAAGCATATTCTGCTTGTATAACTCGAAGTGAACTTCATCTAACATAATCAATGTCTATAAAATGTGTGAGATCACACATGGCCATGGAAAACTGTTCGTGTGCTAGCAAATCTTGGAGCTTAATTTCCTGTACGATTTGGAGTTTATAGAGATTCTGTTGCAAGATTCTCCTAAATGAGCGATCTGAAATGTTGTTGTTGTTGTTTTCTAATGCCAGGCGTTTGACAATAAAGTCATTTGACCTCTTGCACTCCAATATTTTTCAAAGATATTATCATGACCAGCCAATGAAGCACAGATTTTGAGGTGTTCCGAATCCATTTCTTGGTTTGAGTTGCACAATGGGCAGCGATCTGAAATGTATAAAGTATCAGATTCACCAAGCAGCGGTGGCGGTGGCAGCAGCAGCCGCTGCCGCTGCGATGGTGATGATGGTGACAGCAGTGGCACTAAAGGGTTCTCTTTTTTTTTTTTTTCAGCTGTTGCATTACAACCCTCAGGAACGTCTGGGCTCAGGGGTGAATGGTGTGCAGGAGTTGAAATCCCATCCATTCTTCAGTGGAATTGACTGGAACTCAGTTGCAGCTGCTAGTAATACGCTGTAGCCAAGAAGTAGTCTCAAATTCCAAGTTTATATATGTAGTCAAAAGAAAATTTAACTTTTCCAAAGAATTGTAATAAGTTTGATGTTATTATATAGTTTTTGACATGTTTTTCTGCTGTATGTTCAAGCTGGTCTGATCTAGTAGAGGTTACTTGCACTTACTGTCCTATTGTATTTAAAATCTGTGCTTTGTATTACAATGTCTGTGATTATAATCTTATTTTGAAATGTTCTTAGACTTGTTTACATTATATGCTTGATGCTTTAAAAATTACTTCATAACCATACATGCAACTTCGAAGTAGGGGATTGTAAAACATGAGGCTTAAAGGAGATAAATTCTAATAGTGAGATAACAAGCATCACCAAAGTCATTGTTCATCCTGTAATATTTCATTACATTCTGTATTGTGTCAGCATACTTATACTTAATGTCTTCTGATCTCTCTTAAGCTAATTCAGACTTGTAAATGAAGTTGCAGCTCACAGAAATAACTTCATTGGTTCCTCTTTCATACATATCGATACCTTAGAGCACAGATATTGTATGTCCATTCCTGATCAAAGTTTAGATATGGTGATACACTGGTAATATTTACATATACTTTGTCTATATTGTACATTTAGTAGCTGCTACAAATAATTTATTTTCATTATATCAAACATTGAAATATATAAAAACAGTATATAAAGTAGCAGCTCCTGCAAAAATTTCAACAAAACCAAATTTCTGCAATTGCAACTCTAGGAACTCCGTTCACATGTAAGTACTTCAAAGCTGTGCACATCAAGAAAAGTTGCGAACAATTTCTTTGATAGCTGCTACTTTCCAAGTAGTACTGCTCACACATTGCTGCGTGAGAGTTGTACAGTACAGTATTTTGTACTGCATCTCTAAAAAAATAGAGGCATTGAATGTGATAAATCTCTTGTAGTTGAATTCTCTATACAAGGGTCATCTAGGAATTAACGACCATTTGTGCATTCCTGCCGCACAGGTAAGTGTCAGTCCCCCTCTATTCAAGGTCGGCTGGTTTACCCAGTGGCAGTGCTAGGATTTGCTAGGCCCTAGGCAAACCTGTATTCAAGGTCCCATATCAATATAATGACAATAATATAATAATAGTAATAATAATAATAATAATAATAACAGAAGTAGTAGTATATAACATGTACGGCTTATAGGTTTAACATTACACACTTTTATAACTCTCGTAACAAATTCCAATAAAATATTCATATATGATTAATAGGTCTCTTGTAATTTATGAAATTTATGCTTGCAACAATGATCACATGATTAGAATGTGCAAAGATGGCGATGCGGACACCACAACAAAAAGTTTTCTGTGTTCTTGAACTGGCTGAAACGAAATCTGTGAAGCATGTACAACGAAATTTTCGCCTTGAATTTAATCTTGGGTGTCACACCGATGTTCCCTCCTATGTAAGCATTGTGAAATGGGACAGACAGTTACGAGAAACTGGTATTCGTTTGTCTACTCATGGGAAGCATAGCAAACAGTGTGTGTCTGTGGAAAATGTGGAAAGGATTCGTACAGCCTTCGTAAGAAGTCCGAAGAAGCCAATTCGTCATGCCAGTGTAGAGTTCAGCATTCCACGGTTCATGATGTAATTCACAAAAGATTACATCTTCGGACCTACAAGATTCAGTTACATTAGCAAATCTATCCTGATGACAAACGTTTGCTGCAGACATTTTAAATAAAACTGAAGAAGACAATGCTTGCCTGGATAAAGTGTGCTTCTCTGAACTTTCCACATGTGTGGGAAAGTTAACAGACATAATTATCGTATCTGGGGTAGTGAAAATCCTCGTGAGGTTCGTGAGGTGGAAATTAAATGTGTGGTGTTCATTAATGAAAACAGTGACAGGAACAAATTATTTGGATATGTTGGAAAATTACGCTGCATCTCAATTACCTCATGGAACCATTTTCCAGCAAGATGGGGCTCTGCCCCACTTTGCGATCCCGGTGCGAAAAATTTTGGATGAGTTCCCGGGACAATAGATAAGAGAGGCTGAACCACTTCCTTAGCCTCTGTGCTCCCCAGATATCACCCCCTGGACTTTTTCCTATGGGTTTTGTGGAGAACTTAGATCATTTGTGACGAAAGATTTATCAAACCATCGCCAACGTCACACTACAAATGTTACTAAATATCTGGATGGAGGTGAAGTGTAGGTTGGACATCTGCCGGGCCACTGCAGATGCACATGATGAAATTATTTGAAATATATTGTAAATGGCATGACTTTCTCTACCAGACAATATCAGTTTTTTCATTAAGTATGGCTTACTTTAAAATATATACTCTCTTACAATGTTAAACCTAAGGCCGGACACGGTGTATTAAACTACTCACCATATTATGAAGCTGAATTCTGACCATGTCTTCATTTTTAGTCTTACAAAAAATCTTCTTACACACTGACACTAAAACACAGTAATCTATTAGGTTAATACTTTTTTGAATTAACTAAAATGTTTGCACATGAAATCAAAACTCTTTTCATATTTTTACTTTTTACTGAACTGAAATATTGAGTTACACCTGAATAGTCCAAACTAGAAGCCAAGCCATGCTCAATAGAGAGAATTGCCACAAGACGACAATCTTTCTTGTTGTATTGTCGATCTTAAGTATGTTTTCATTAATTTTAATTTAGAAAACGACCTCACTGTGCTTGCAACAGAAAGGGATTGTTCCTGAAATCCTCGGTGCCACATGAATATCAGAATACACTTCAATCACATTCTTTTCAGAAATAATATTTAAACAATTCAACATCCCATCATTTGGAGACACAGTCCTAGAAAACATTCTCAGTTCTTCAAAGAGCTCTTCCCCACTTACATCAGATGACCCATCATCAAATGTGAGTACTTTTTGAAGATTATTGCAATAATGGTGGAATTCATCATATTCAAAACTTTCAATGATGAAATATTAAATAGGAAGTCAAACCTCTGTGGTGGCTGAATGGTCAGACCTTCAGACTTTCACCCGGCCCGGCCCGGCCTGTCAGGCAGTCCGGGTTTGATTCCCAGTCAGGTCTGGGAATTTTTCATTGAAAAAATCTATAGTGACACTTGTAGCGGACAAGATCGCAGTTAGGGTTTTTCCCTAAGTTCTCCTGTTTTTCCCCAAATTAGGCATTTCCATCATTCCGTCACCATTTTTCCATTTCGTTACCATTCCGTAGCATTCCCCAAACAGCGACTGGCAACGCATGGAGGGTGCTGGCCTAGGGACGAGTGGGGTTGTCTGGTCGAAACCTGGGCACACAGAGAACCTTAGTGTGGTCAGCCAGTGTGGTTTGGGAATGTGTCACCAGAGGGTCAGGTCGCAGTGCTGGGCCATAGTGCCCCCTTCCGTTAAATTCAATTCAAGTCAAAGTTACTGTGAAATCTCTTTAAATCTTGAAATCGGGATTCAGCATTTCTCCTAATTAATTGTATCAATGATCATATAAAAATACTCCTTCTTTAAAATTTTGTTTAGGATTGGCACACTTTTCATCCTGACCTTCATAGGCAAATTGAGATTTTTTCTTACGTAACTTCCTTTGTTTAAATTCTCTTGGGATGTTCAATTGGGTTGCTATCTCCTCAACAGTTAATATAGCAGCCTCAAATCCATTTTCTCTGCACTAATGTAACCATTTTAAGAATTCTTCAATATTTTTTCAGTCATGTGTAACTGCATATTGGTATTCTGCCATAATTTACTGATGACATTTATCTTCGTTAAGATTTCATATCAAATTATCAAAGTCATTAAGAACTCAAAGCTGATTATTTCGTTCTCAGTAGATAAGCACTCTCTAACAAAAGCACAATCATTACTCTCCGTTGTCATAAACTTAGCCCCCGACAATTCTGGCTTGATGATTCTAATTTTCTACCTCTCATTCTCAATGTGTTTATTTAGGTAATAGTTTTTTAAATCACAGTCTTGAATCTGTTGTAGATGTTGTTGAAATATGGGTTCAAATTTAGTATTAAACTTAAACCATTAGCGCTGAAATTATTATTTTTTTTTTATTTTAATTTTGGTTACTTTAATCTTGCTTAAAAGATGTCCGGAAATAAAAATATTTTTTATTACATTTTAATGTGTACTTTGTGGCAATTTTCCTGTTGTCATATGGCAACGCTAGGCATCTCCATGATCTTTGATCTCTTTTTAGCAATTCTTTATTATGAACTTAGTAATGGTTTTGTAAGTTTGTAATTGTTGCAAACAAATAGGTATAACTTAAAAGTATTATAAATTATGAACCCATAACAGACATTATGTAATTTGAACTGGTAATGGAAATTATGGGAAAATAGCTGAATGGATTTTAATGAATGACCCGTCCTTTTGAAGCTTGGCAACCAAGGATTTTCAGAAAAATAGTAACTTTCAGTAAAGCGTTAGTTTTCCTAATTTTCCAAAATCTGTCTTTCGTCAGTTTTGAGAAAACTAATTGCATTTCAGAATAAAACAAACACTTTAATGGTATATTGATGATATGAAAGTGAAACTCTTTGGGATTTAATATAAGTAGACGCAGAGAAAGAATATTTTAAATTAGATCTTCATTTCTATTAGATTTGTGATTGCTGCAAAGCATATTTTTTTTGTAGGGAAAATAGCAGGCCATTTCACTTCTTGCTACTGTGATGAGTAAGTTTATTTCCCGCAACTAGCAATGGATGAAACACTGAAACTGCTAACGATTTACGACAGCAATGTCAAGGTCAAGAGCACGTAGACTGTTCTACACTCACTGGTTGCAATGAATCTAATCTGCAGGCAGCAGCAGAGAATAAGAAGGGGTGAGCAAAGTGAACTCTAATGGCCTGTCACTGTAAGATGAATTAAACTGCTTTTAAATAATAGATAATGTGTTACATTCATACAAAACAACAAGAAATTAGAACATGTTTTGTAGAGTGTACCTCTCTAATAAATAGAATGAATTTAATAAAATAGTAGGCTACAATAAATAATAAACATAGCTTCTCCTTAACTTACATAGTTTCAGATAATAGCTAGAATATAATTAATTTTTATATAATTATCTAATAATCCAACTAGTATAAAACCACTGTTTTCCTGTTTTAAACTTACAAATACAAGAGTGAAAGAAATTATAGGACATTGTGCATATGGAAAAATGAAATAATAGGATTGCAACAAATAATAAACATAGTATATTTTTTTTTATCTTAGAGGTTTTAGATAATGAGGCCGACCTAATTAATTGCTATGTAACTGTTACACACTTAATAATGTAGCCTACTTATTATATGAACAGCACATTTCTAGAAACAAATTTAAATTCCTGACTTCTCGTCTAATACACAAGTGCTTTTTCTTGTTTTTGCCAACACCAACCTTCCTATGTCCGCTAAAACTATGTTTCCTGCATGCATAGCATGCTTATTATCTTCTGATAATCCTAGTATTAGTTTTGGTTTTGTGAGGTTCATTAGTGAAGAAAATTGCTCACATACATGCTTACTGCCAAATATAGAAATAATTTGCGCCACAAATACTTGTATCTTGGATATATTACCAGTCAAAGCGAACGTCCAACTTGCCACTGTTCATGCAATTCAAAGAACCTGGAGAGAACTTTTCCTCGGCTTAACCAAAGGACATCACAATGGTAAGGACCATTGTCAAACTGAAAATCTATGGATGACATATCTTCACAGTTTTTAAACAGAATTCATAACGAGTCTACACTATTAGCATCCATATTTTTTGTACTTTATTCTATAAACTTAAATGCAATCCAGCGAGGAAGAACCTCTACAGCACATGTAAACATATATTTATTACTATTTAATGTCAATAAAACAACAAAATTCCAATACATCATTATGTACAGTAGTGGCAAAAAAAAAAAAACAGACCGACCCTTGTAGCTGATTTCAGAGCCTTGTTCACTCCAGAGCATGATAGACTGGTAACTAATGCTTACGTGGTTCGAATCCTGCCTGGGAAGGAAACTTTTTTTGTTCCTTATTCAAATTTATTCCCAATACTTTTCGATTGCTGGTAAAATTCATGTTCTGGGAAAAATAAGTTAATTAAGTAGTAAAATATCGCTGCAATTGAAAAGTATTGGGAATAAATTTGAATAAGGAACAAAAAAAAGTTTCCTTCCCAGGCAGGATTCGAACCACGAAAGTCTTAGTTACCAGTCTGTCATGCTCTGGAGTGAACAGGGCTCTGAAATTAGCTACAAGGGTTGGTCCGATTTTTTTTTGCCACTACTGTACATCAATTAATAATTTCAGGAGTTCCACATTGCCCCTCTTCGTAACTAAATGCTTTCCATGTATCAGACAAAGAACATTTTCGCCTCTTTCACTCATAAGAAGACAGGAGCCCAGTCAGCGTAAAACTTACTGAACGACTTCTTACTCAATGTGTAATGTACAACCCTTGAGTTCATCAGTAACTTGTACCTGTGTGCCATACGTGCTCTGAACAGCACATACAGGCGATGAGGCACGCTTGCGCTCTTGTTGACATCACTGATTTATGATGAACAATTTTATTTAGGGTGCATATAAGATTCTACAACTCTGATATATCATTCGCCTTTTTTTCCGCATTTCCGCAATAGATTCCTCACAACAGCCTATATTGTTGAAAATATACAGGATAATACATAAATAACTTATGTCTCTAATCTTATGCAATTTACAATTCACTATGAACTTATGGAAAATTATACGTCATTGATTCAACATATGCTAACGTTTTACATGGCCAAAATGATTCCCAGTATTCACAGATACCTAATGCACTCCAAATGTTTTCTGATATTGTTGTTAACAATCTTTATGCTATTTCCTACAAAAAATGTAGGACATATATTGGCAAATGAAGAAAAAGTGCCATCTGCAGATTTAAGTTTTGCTGATCATATTGGGTTAGATTAACGGCGATACAATAAACTTACAGCATAGGACATTGCGGGTGTTATTGTCTCAATAGATGGTGAGCCACCAAAATACCGTTATGTTGTGCATGACAGAGAAGGAGAGACCAAATTAAGCTCTCACTGTGATCTAATTAAATATATTACCTCCTCTTCCCTATGAATCATAATTGCAATACAGTGCCCCACGCCAGGAAAACAAGCCTCCTAGAAAGACTTTACTTCAGTTTGTACCATTTTGGATTGCTGTTCATAACCGTTTATCACACAAATTAATCCATCAATATTTGGTAGATCAGTATTGTCTGGAGGAAGCGCAAAAATTACAGTTCCTAAGAAAAGACCAAAAGCTATTACTTGCTGATAAAATAAGAGGCCTACAAGATTTTGTAGTTTCTTATTCACCTCAGCAAGATCTCTTAGTGGGAAAAAGTGATTCTGCCCTCTACATTTTAGGGTACCGGTAGTTCAAGAAACATGCAGCAGCTATACCAAGATGCTAAGTCTTTTGCTCAAAGCATGACAAACCTTACATTATCTTAACTCTCACCTATAATCCGCAATGACCTGAAACAACTACATTACTCCCACATGAAAAACTCGCTGATCATCCTGACATTGTTACTTGCGTTTTCACATTGAAACTCGAGAACTGAAGACGGGTAGGTTCAAGGAAAAGTATTTGGCATAAATAAAACATTGAGGGAGTATGTTTCACTATTATGGAAAGAAATAACTTTCAAAATATTTGGTATTCTTCATTGAAAATAAATATGAACAATTTTTATTTGAACTTCTTATGGACTTAGTTTGCAGCATTTGCTGCACAAGCCATTAGTTTATTTAGAGTCAACTGTAGATTATACATGTATAATAATGATAAGAATATAACATTAGAATGAAATTAGTGGGAATGGAATGGAATGAAACAATCAATGCACAGACCAACATTGTATTACGAACATTGTCTTCTCACAATTGATTTGCATGAATTCCGAACACATCTTCTCATTTTCTTCTCTTCTGTGTGTTGTACAAGATGATCCAATTGATCATTTCTGACAGAATCTGATACCCGACTGTCTGGTGATGATGCTGACGAAGCGGCTGGTCTTCCAGCTGACTTCAGTAGTATCTGATACCTCTGCAGATACACATTAGCCACTTCTCTTTTGAAGTCCAGTTGGGAAATTCTCTGATTGTGTGTTTTATTGTACAACAGCCCAACTATTCTTCATGGCAATATTGGATAATCAGGTAACTAACGGCCAGTACTATTTTTCCCCCCAAATGCCAATACAGTAGCAGTTCAGATTCTGATCCATCTGATCGATGTCATCCATGTACGAATTGTACTACGCAATCAGTTTTGGTCTGGGAACCATCACATTTCGCTTTTGTTTTTGCGGAAACTTTTTCATTTGCGTAATTTCTTGGATACTGCAAGAGGTGGATATCATAGTAATGACGTGTTATCCATCCGTCGCACATACAGATTTCTGTCATTCATTTTC
This sequence comes from Periplaneta americana, assembly GCF_040183065.1. Lineage (NCBI taxonomy): Eukaryota > Metazoa > Arthropoda > Insecta > Blattodea > Blattidae > Periplaneta > Periplaneta americana. Next base: position 105,091,357 of record NC_091124.1, read on the forward strand.
ATAGTGGTCTCGAAATATCCTCGCTCTTTCTTCGAAAGATATTTTGTACTAGTCAAGGAGCACTTTTTGGGAATTCGATTTTCACGAATGGTTCCAATTGCTGTGTACCCATGGAATGTTAGAAATGAAAAGAGATTTGCAACAGAGAATAAATTATCCATGTAAAAATTGAACTTCAGGTTCTTCTTTCTAACAGGAAGTTCATCAAGTAGTACAAGTAACAGACTAGCAGCCTTGCCAAATACCTTCTCATAGTCCGGATTTGATTTAGATCCTTTTCCCCAGTACAGTTCAAAATTGATGAAATAACTGTCAGTATTTAGGCTCCATATTTTGTAGCCAAATTGAATGGACTTAACGCGGATGAACTGCTTACAGCTGTGACACCTGTAATATTTCACCATACTTTCATCATATGACAGGTGTTCTTCAGGTACAAAATTATCAGTGCACCTTTTCTCCAACATTTCCATCAGAGAACGTATTTTCCAAGCTTTGTCATTTTGTCAATTCCATTGTTGTCTGCACAGTGTACAAAGCAACAGATTTGAAGAAACTATCTCTTCGCATGGACTGAGATATAGCCGCATTTTTCATGTCATTGTTAATGTCTCAATAATTTCCCTTAGATGGCAAGGTATTGTAACCACTAACATATAAAATCGCAATGAAACACCGCATTTCATCTGCAATTATCTTCGGATCTGCAAAATTTAGAAACAATGCATACCATCTAGTTTCCTCATCTAAATATTCAATCAATTCAATAAATTGCTAAAAAATTTGAATTATTGACATATGTTCGTACATAGAATAATCTGAATTTGAAAATGTAGTTGGTTTTTAATGTCGAAATCTGCTCCTTTTACCCATCGAACATTACAATTATTTAATTCTCCTGTTCTCTCTCTGCCATCCAATTTACTCTATTTAAAGAGGTTGGAATTTGTCTTACTGCAGGTGATAGCTGAACACATTGTTGACCCGCAACAGACATTGTTATTGGTGAGTGTACCAATGAGTGACTGACATCATAATCGATACCTATTCTCTCATTATTCGGAAGTCTTATTTCTGCATTAGCCCGTAACTGCCTGGATGATAGATTGTCAATTAGTCTGCAGAAATAAATAAAATTCAATATTATAGCCTCGGAAAAATCGGCATAAGCCTAAATTTTATGGGATAAATTATTCTTCCTTAAAATTGTAACTTACCCTCCCCCGTCTTCGTCACCTGAATCCTGGTCTGTATCTACATTTGATTCTGGAGGCTCAATAAATATGTCAATATCCCCATCAATGTTGACATTATGTATAATGTCCCTTAATTCAGCGAGAGAGAGAAGCCTGCCCTAAAATGGAAAATATTGTAAATAATATCTAAATCAAACTATACAGGCACCTAGCATTATCATATGGCAATGCTGAAGTAAAAGGGGGCTTAGCTGAACCACTTTCGGTTAGAATTTTTATAATATATAATAAACATATTTATTGAAGTATACTTAACATAAAGAAGTAGAAAAGAGGAAAGAAAAAAATTATTGTACATAATAACAATGTACTTAAACTCTACGTCCATTTCTTCATAACTTGACACAGCACCATGAACCAACAATGAATATGCTAGTACTATGAACTACAGAATGAAAGTGACATCACTATGGCCTTCTAAACATGTCCACACATCGAATAAAACATTTCCCTCTTTTATATCTTGTAGTCTGATTGTTAGCAGGCTATTTCAAATTAAGGCAATTTGCACTCCCATATGGCAACACACAGTGCTAATGGGTCAATCAAGTCTAAAAAATTGCCAGTTAGACTGTTACTTAAATTATCTGTGTGACCCCTTACAGCCATGTTATGGGTAGTCAAAAATAGAATTACTGTTATAACTCTCTCTAAAATGTCGATCCACTTCTTTTTTTCTTGTCTTATTTGTTGGTCAACAGCACTATTGATTGTTTGCCCTTGTGTTAATTCTCTTCTTTCTATTTCTATCCATTTTAGAGTCAACTCATGTGTTCTGGAATATTTTGATGGTATTTTAGATGACTACTAAGGTTTTTACAGTTGTTACATCCCTGAGAAGATAATGTTGTTATTGAGGTTGGAAAAAGTCGGCAAGCAAAACAATATTCCTATATCTCGATTTTTAGAATGTACAAGCCAATGTCAGTTCTGTTTTTCTTCATTGCTTAAATCCTGAAATAGTGGATAGAAGTCAAATCGCACAAAGTTATATAAATTTTGACCTCCATATTTCTGATTGTGTTTATATTTTTTCTACCAACTCTATGGGTCTAATAAACTAACAAGTGTATTTTTATTTCCACTTAAGTCCACATATTTTTTAAATATTGCATGTTAAAATTCGTTAAAAGTGTCGCACAATGCAACATTTCAAGCTTCATATTTCTGAGGATATTGATGTTAATTTTTTTTTTAAAGGGCATTATTTGAAAGCTTGAAATACTGTCTTTTGCTAAATAATTATTAACTGATTTTAATATAATTATTAGAAATGTTTTTTTTATGATTCAATTTTTAAAAGTTAGATATTAATGTGAAATAGCCTTATTAAAAATCTAAAAAAATGCCTACAAAGTGCACTGAAGTATTCCTAATAATTGCAGAAAAAATCACAATGGGATCTCTAATAGTTTAATGGAAATTTAATTACTTACAAAACAATGTATAGAAGACTGGTGCAGCAGCAGTGGACGGGAAGTGTTGACTGCACGCTGGGAGATTTATTGGCGCTGGATGATCCAGTGAAACTGCAACATTACACCCAGTACGAATCAAGTCACTCAAGAAAACACTGCAAAGTTACACTTGTATTCACTTATTATGATATCTTCAAGTTGTGCATTGGAACAACTGCCAAGCCACAATACATCCTTTTGTAGTATATTGTCTAAAAAGTCATCAGTTGAAGACTGAAGTGTTTCTAAATTAGTGTGATGAACTGTAACCTATTATCTGCTCAATAGCCTCGATGTCAAACTGTTCTTGGATATGTTTGATTACATTGTCAGGTCCTGGCACACTTGAACATTGTTTAAGATAACAATAAATAGATGGAGGATTACAAACAATGTGTGATAGCGTATCTTTATAGTTATTGACAACTACACTAGAATTTGATGTTAGTAGTGGAATGTTTGCACCATCTATAAGTAATTTCGTGATGTGTGCCATCACATACACTGTGCATTCCATTAGCCCTTGGCAAAATACATTCTTTTGGTTTCAGTTCTGCAAATTTAGAAAAACTTTTTTTTACCAGTGGATATCTGTCCTTCAAAGACTTTTATAGGTTCTCATGATGTTTTGGCAGGATCGTAACTGTTTTTACTGGGCACCAGTTATTTTTATATATTTTGGCAGTTACATTGCCTGTAAAAAAACCCCAATTTGACCATATCTGTCTTTGGTCATCGGGTTCCTCGGACATAGCTGGGAGGATTATATAAGTAAATCCACCGACCTTCCACCATCCGCCACCTGGGGGACGTCCCTCCACACTGTGACAGGCCAGCGATTTATTAGAATATTTAATGGCATTAACCTCATTGAGTTGATACAGTTATACCGCTGTTACTCGGTCCCCATATCCTCATTCGTTAAAGCAGGATGTACCACGAGCAGGTAGAGGTTGGGATTTGGATAGGAGAGGCTATAGGAGACGAATCACTATCCCTTACACCCCAAATGCACCATCTGCAGAAGACACTGTAACCCAAAAGTATTGGAGAGCACGAATTGTAATGGCTTCATTGCTAGATGTAAGGCATTGAAACGACAACAACACTTTTATATGTTTCCTTAAGATTACATAAAATTAATCTTTTCTGCTTTCTTTCACACTAACAAAATTCTTTTTTCCAGCTATTATCTTACGCACTTTGTTTCATTTGTAGAACTCCGGCACCTTAGTCACTGTTGATAGTTCCAAAACCGAGTTTATTGTCAGGAGTGGACAAAATTCCCTTTTCTTCAGCCAGTTTCTTTGCCACCCTTATCATGTGATCAGTTGCTTCAAAAGTTTGTTTAATTTTTTTGTAGACCAACTTTTAAAAATTGTTAAAATTTGAATTTTTATCATCTTGTCATCTATTGTGTGAAAGGATTTAATCAAGTTGTTAGTAATATCATTGTCTGACTTTTCAATGGACGTCAATGCATCTTCTACATGAAAAACTTTACTTGCTAGGGTGCCTTTTACTTTTTGAATCTTTTCACATGGGTATCGTTTTTGTTGTAGTTTTCTTTTCTTGATAGGCGATTCTCCTATTGACACCAAACTCATGTTTAACTTCTCAATATTACTGATTTCTAGCGCTGTATCCATAGAACTGCTAAAAGAAGAACTGGGATTATCACTTTCTTTGTCCACAGTACTTTAATTTGATTCTTGTTCATTAATATCACAAGAACTACCGGCTTCACATATAATTTCACCTGACCTATCCGGAAGTTGGTAGACTTCTTTACGACACGAATCAAATATTCGCCACATTCAAAGACTCTGCTAAATTGAGCTTTATCAATAAATTGCGACTTATGCGAGTGTTTGTCTCAAAGTGCTGGTTTTAGTATTGGCTGTCAGTGCGTAAAATGAACAAAGAACGAAGTGCTGAGATTAGTTAAAGTTTAACAGTGTTAATAACCATATCATGACAGTATCCACAACTATATCATCTCGCCTGGATTGGCTCACCAAGCGGGTACCCATGAGCTACCCCTATAAAGGGGGTCCTACTCTCAGCATAGGAGGCCTTTGCCCAACATGGGACTTCATGGCTAGTATTCATTTATTCAGTACCTAATTGTTTTGTGTTATGGATTGTATATTTGTGTTCCAATTTTATTATCTGTTTGAATAATTTCTGTAAGAACTTACTTATCTTATAATTTTGTGCATTTATGTTATTAACTGAAATTGTGAGGAGATTTAATTTTTTTATAGGTATTGGTTAAAGGTGTGGAAGATAAGTCAGCTGTGTTAGTGGTCATGTCTAAATCTTCGTGTGCTACGAGAAATAAAACAAAATCAATTTTCAGTTTCCACGGTGTCCACAGCATCTCCATGGTATCTATAATTTTAATCTGTGGATTATTCCTATGGCTTACTTACTTACTTGCTTTTAAGAAACCCGGAGGTTCCCGCCCTCACATAAGCCTGCCATTGGTCCCTATCCTGAGCAAGATTAATCCATTCTCTATCATCATATTCCACCTCCCTCAAAGTGTATCGTGCTATCAAAAGGGAAACATAAGATTATTTACGGCCAAATTAAAGAAGTACCTAATTTCTCACGCCTTCTATTCTGTAGGTGAATTCATGACATTCAATAACACTTCATGAAATTGATACTAAAACTTTGCGTGGTACTATTAGATTATATTGTAACCTCGTGTGTGTATATATTTCATCTAGACTGTGACTATAAATTAAGACTTTATAATAGTATTAAGTTTTTTGACTTATTCCATATTTTAGCTGTGAAGCAACCTATGAATACCATGGAATGTTAATAAATACAATACATTACAATTACAACAGGGCCGGGCATGAGAGCGCTCAGTCTAGTCGGCCAGAGCTGCTCTCGCTCCGAAAGGCACTTCAATTCCAAGCCAGAGCAGAACGCTCACGCAGTGGCAGACTCACATTACAGCTACCTTCCCTGTATTAATATAACAAGAGCCACGGTTGTTCTAGTCATTCAGTCTGTCAGTACATAATAGTTTATAAGGATATTACATCAATCCATTGTACATTACAGAATTTATAACACTCTTATTAATTTAATGAAATAAACTTCGCTCTATGCACACACACAAATCATTAGGCTTATTTACATAACCCATATGCACATACTGCAACCTCGTCACCACGGTTCTACGAGACAGGCATATGGCTTCCACTTCCCCTACTTGCTGTGGACAGAGTTCATCTGCCAATATAATTAAACATCACTTGATGAATTCACCTTCGTTGAATGTTTTCAATTCCTTTGCAATTTCGTGGCAAATTTTGTAGCTAATTCTCATAGCTGATTCACTAAGTGCATTATTGTCATCCTGTTAATATATAATATAATATAATGTAATATAATATAAAATAATGTGATGCGATGTGATATATGATATGATATGATATGATACGATGTAAGATATGATATGACCATAAATTAATACAACTTAAAGAAAAAGTTTCTCAGGTACATTATATTAGAGTATCTATTCGATATTTCTATTGCATTATAAGTTATTATAGTACATTTAGTAATATATAATTTTAAATTATACAAATATTATGATATATCATAGTATAGTATATTACAGTTCATGATATATAATATGATATATATCATAAAACTTGTATAATTTAAAATTATATATTACTAAATGTATAATAACTTATAATGCAATGTAAATATCAAATGGATACTCTAATATAATGTACCTGGGAAACATTTTCTTTAAGTTGTATTAATTTATGGCGTTCATTACCAACATATTTGTCATATTCAGTAGCATGTTGTAAAGAATAATGTCGTTGGATATTGAACTTCTTAATCAGTTGGAGTGTTTTATGCCAAATTAAACACTTTGCTAATCTACTACTCTCTACTAAAAAGAACTCCTCCTCCCATGATACATTAAAAGTATTGGGAGTAGCGGTCCGCTTTAGTGTATGAGCAGAAGCTCCGTCTTCAAAGTTCGCCGTCATACTGCACAGTCAACATGGCACCGACACTGAATGACGTACAGTATGCATACATCACACCGCCCACGAGACCCACTCCTTAAAGCACACAGCGCTCATTTCTCAGAATCACGCCATCATACTGCACAGTCACCACTGCACCGACACTGAATGACGTACAGTATGCATACGTCACACCGCTCGCGAGACCTGCTCCTTAAAGCACACAGTGCTCATTTCTCAGAATCACGTAATGTGCCCAGCCCTGCCTTAGTGTAAGAGCGGAAGCTCCGTCTTCAAAGTTCGCCGTCATACTGCATAGTCACCACTGCACCGTCACTGAATGACGTACAGTATGCATACGTCACACCGCTCGCGAGAACCACTCCTTAAAGCACACAGAACTCATTTCTCAGAATCACGTAATGTGCCCAGCCCTGAATTACAAGAACAACAGTTACCAGTCTATGCCTACTGGCCGAAACCAAATGTTCCACAATTCAACTGCTCTGACCTGTTAAGATTAAGATGGCCGTGCTCAAATCCATTTTAATATTATCCTCCCATCTATGTTTCGGCCTCCCAACTAACATTCTATATGCATTTCTGGATTCGCCCATACGTGCTACATGCCCTGCCCATCTCAAACATCTGGATTTAATGTTCCTAATTATGTCAGGTGAAGAATACAATGCGTGCAGTTGTGTGTTGTGTAACTTTCTCCAATCTCCTGTAACTTCATCCCTCTTAGCCCCAAATATTTTCCTAAGCACCTTATTCTCAAACACCCTTAACCTATTTCCTCTCCCAGAGTGAGAGTCCAAGTTTCACAACCATAAAGAACAACCGGTAATATAACTGTTTTATAAATTCTAACTTTCAAATTTTTTGACAGAAGACTGGATGATAAAAGCTTCTCAACCGAATAATAACAGGCATTTCCCATATTTATTCTTTGTTTAATTTCCTCCTGAGTATCATTTATATCTGTTACTGCTGCTCCCAGGTATTTGAATTTTTCCACCTCTTCAAAGGATAAATTTCCAATTTTTGTATTTCCATTTTGTACAATATCCTCGTCACGAGACATAGTCATATACTTTGTCTTTTCGGGATTTACTTCCAAACCTATCTCTTTACTTGCTTCAAGTAAAATTCCCGTATTTTCCCTAATCATTTGTGGATTTTGTCCTAACATATTCACGTCATCCACATAGGCAAGAAGCTGATGTAACCTGTTTAATTCCAAACCCTCTCTGTTATCCTGGGCTTTCCTAATGGCATACTCTAGAAAAAAGTTAAAAAGTAAAGGTGACAGTGCATCTCTTTGCTTTAGCCCACAGTGAATTGGAAACGCATCTGACAGAAGCTGACCTATACAGACTCTGCTGTACGTTTCACTGAGACACATTTTAATTAATCGAACTAGTTTTTTGGGAATACCAAATTTAATAAGAATGTTATATATACCTTCTTTCTTAACCAAGTCATATGCTTTTCTGAAATCTATGAATAACTGATGTACCGGTATTGTACCCTTTTACTCCCATTTTTTCTGCAATATGTCGAATACATAAAATCTGATCAATAGTCAATCTATTACGCCTAAAGCCACACTGATGATCCCCAATAATTTCATCTACATATGGAGTTAATCTTCTCAAAAGAATATTGCACAACATTTTGTACGACGTCAACAAAAGTAATATTCCTCGAAAGTTACTACAGTTAGTCTTGTCCCCCTTCTTAAAGATAGGTACGATTGTGGACTCCTTCCATTGTTCTGGTACAATTTCCTTTTCCCAATTAGCAAGTACAAGCTTATAAATTTCGTAGATAATGCGCTTCCACCCTCTTGTATTAATTCCGCTGGAATTTGATCGATACCTGGAGACGTAATTTTTCAGTTTTTCTATCGAAATTTCGACTTCCGAAAGTGTGGGTTCGGGTATAAATGGTTCAGCAGTTTGTATTTCAATTTCGTCCCGATCATTTCTATTTGGTCTATGTATATTTAGTAGTTCCCCAAAATAGTTTTTCCATCTGTTTAGGATTGAATGAGAATCTGCAAGCAAGTCACCATTCTCATCCTTAATCACGTTTACCCTTACCTGATATCCATTCTTAAATTCCTTTATGTTCTTATATAACTCTCTAATGTTTTTATTTTTACTATTTGTTTCTGCCTCATTCAGTTTTTCCTTCAAATAATCTATCTTTTTATTCCTTAGTGTACGATTTGCTTCCCGTCTTTTATTGAACTAATTATCTCTATTCGCCCCAACTGGATCTTGTAAGAATTTCAGTTTTTCCTGTTTCCTTCTTTCTCCTACCATGCAACAATCTTCATCAAACCACAGTTTCTTTTTCTTAGTTTCATAATAAGCTATGCTCTGCTCAGCTTCAATTTTGATATTATCTCGGATATTTTCCCACTCACTATTAACATCTAACTCTTATTACAGTCTGCCCCCCTGAAGGTTCGAATGTCTACTATACTAGTATAGCTTCTTTTATCCATCACGAACGTCTGGATTTAATGTTCCTAAATATGTCAGATAAAGAATACAATGCATGCAGTTCTGTATTGTGTAACTTTCTCCATGGTCCTGTAACTTCATCCCTGTTAACCCCAAATATTTTCCTAAGCACCTGATTCCCAAACACCCTTAACCTCTTCCTCTCTCAAAGTGAGAGACCAAGTTTCACAACCATACAGAACAACCAGTAATATAACTGTTTTATAAATTCTAACTTTTAGCTTTTTTGAGAGTAGACTGGATGACAAAAGCTTCTCAACCAAATAATAACACGCATTTCCCATAATCATTCTCCTTTCAATTTCCTCCCGAGTGTCACTTATATTTGTTACTGTTGCTCCAAGATATTTGAATTTTTCAACCTTTTCAAAGGATGAATTTCCCATTTTTGTATTTCCATTTCGTACAATATTCTGGCCACGAGACATAATCATATACTTTGTCTTTTCGGAATTTACTTCCAAACCTATCTCTTTACTTGCTTCAAGTAAAATTCCCGTATTTTCCCTAATCGTTTGTGGATTTTCTCCTATTTTATTCACGTCATCCACTTAGACAATCAGCTGTTGTAACCCGTTCAATAGACAATCAGCTGTTGTAACCCGTTCAATTCCACACCCTCTCTGTTATCCTGGACTTTCCTAATGACTTATTCTAGAGTAATTAAAATAAAGGTGATACTGTCATGTGTATTTAATAACAAAATATTTATTTAAAGCCATCTTATGTGCAACAGAATATTATTCTCACAATAAGTAAAAGGCATCTAGATTCTAGCAGTGGCGGCTGATTGACTGAGGCAAGTGAGGCCGGGCCTCAGTCACTTGGCTTAACTGAAATCAAATTTTGTGTTTTTATATAATGTATTAGTTATTTGAATGAAGCATATATCGCTGTAGATGCATTTGAAAACTTTGTGATGTATATAGACCTGTTTTGTAGTAAAATTTGTCCCTGAGACCAGGATCGCTCATGCCAGGTCTGGTTTCTGCATTTCGTATGTTTTCGTGGGCTTTAAGGTTGTGTGCTTGAAACGTTGTAGCTGAGGCAAAATTCGTCTGGCCTCGTGGCCTGGTCAGCTTTCACTCCTCCCATCCATAGGCCGGCTTCAAGGTAGAGTGGGGTGGAAATAACAATGGTGACTTGTCTTTCTAAATAGACCATAAATAACAAAAATTTCAGCTCTTTGGCAGGCAGAGACTCACACTATTCTCTCCCCTTATGTCTTAATTTATGACTTAAGCGAGGGTGTTGTACTATTGTACTTCGTAGTACAGTAGTGCATCTGGGCCATAGTTGTTATGTACTCGTATTTCGGGAAAATATAAACAGAAACAAATGCGAGAAATAATTAATGCTGGTGTAGTTAATTCATTGTTAGAGTGTCCTTTTTCGAGAAGAAATAATATTGAAAGAGAGGAAGTTTTAAATAAAGAGAGAGCCTATCTACAACATCGCTGACAGTGTTTCTGACAGATAATCTTAAAACGCGAGTTTCTATTGCATCCTGGTATGGGCAACATAAATGGTTAAATGGTAATTTGGTGCAAAATAAACTTCTCTGTTGGCCTTGTTTGTTGCTGTCAAAGGAAAAAAATAAAAAGAAAAGAAAGAAAGGGGAAATTTCAACACATAATATGTGTTGCTTCATCACACTGAAACAATCACTGAAACTCACAGCATAACAAGCTTATTTGGTGAGTGAAGTTATTATTTTTCATTAAAAGTAATAAAAATAGACTAATAATAATAATAATAATAAAAATAATAATAATAATACAGTAACAATGATAATAATAATATAATAACAATGCACTAGTCAACAAATTTTAACTTTGAAAATTGTGCCGAAATGAAACAATGTTACTATCCACATATTTGCTATGCTGAATCCGAAAATGGAACCCATTTTTCAGCAGCACCCTCAGATTTTCAGTTATTACCTTTATTACACTTCTGAAAAATACAATACTAACTAAGCAGTTCCACATTTTTAATATCTAATGCAGAATGCATAAACATAATCTTTCACTATTATAGTGGTGTTAGTACTAAAAATAAAGTATCCTTCATGTTATAATGATGTAAATGGCTACTTACATTTACGTAGTGCATGGCAGGCATCACTTTAAAACAATTTTTGTGTGTGTTGTAGTATTTTTTTTTTTTTTTTGTATGAACCAACAGTAATCACTCATAGATGGATTCCATCTCCCTTTATAACGCTGTTCCGTCTGTAAAATGTCTTGGTGAAAGCGTTCCCTTGTTCGTCACTCACTCTACTGAGGTTTTTTGGAAAAAATGTAAATGAGAATGCAGGAAGTGAATTTTGACAGACATTCTGTATCCAAAATTCCTATAATTTTGTGGGAGACTTTGAACTAGTTCGTCATTATTTTCTTCCTTCTTGTTGACAAGGAACCCATTCACAACACTTTTAATTGACTCCCATGCTGCAAGTTCGTTTGGAGTTAATTTTTCTAAAAGAAATTGGTCATCCGTCACTTTTTTAATCTGAGGTCCAATGAATATTCCTTCTTTTAATTTTACATCACTCAAGCCAGAGAATATTCTTCGTACATATTTGAAACCTTCGCCTATTGTGTCCATACCTTTCATAAAGTTCTTCATGAGCCCCAATTTAATGTGTAAAGGATGGGGATATATTTTTTGTGGGTCAACTAAAGATGTAAATTTTACATTATGTTTTCCAGGAGTTAAATCTTCTCTTCTTGGCCATTCCTTGACTATGATGTTGAGTATCTCGGCTGTTCCAAAGTACAGAAAAAAGGATATTTAGTGAATTCACTCTACGTTCCATGTAGACTTGAAGATCATGCAAACATGCCAACAATGGTTTTCATATTTTAATGGCTTCAAGAATACGACAAATGTTTTCCTTGTTTATTTCATTGCTGCACTGTATGCTACAGATATAGAGGGAAGTTTATTGCCATTGTGTAACAAAACTGCTTTCAGACTAATTTTAGAAGCATCTATAAATAAGCACCACTCTTCAGCATCATGTGTAATACCTAGTTTTAATCAGTCCATTTACATCGCTGCATGCACAAAATCCAGAATCTGTAAATATGAAAAATGGTAATAGATCCTTATTTATGTTTTTAAATACTGAAACACACCCGAACTAAACAAAGTACAGAATGACTGTCTCTGTTTTCATTACCAGGCACCTGTAAGTCTATCTTATCTTTCAAGTATCAACAAACCATGATTCAGATGTGTCAAGTGAAGAGGGACTTGGTGTAATGGATAGAAACCAAAGAAGCGCTACATGTATACTAGGCATTAAAAAATGTGTATAAATTCTATATATACAACGCTAAATTATTGAAATTAATTTCGTGTGTACCTTGTTAAATGGGAATACGTATGCATACATCAAAATTAAACGTAGGTAAGTTACCTGTGGCTTCAACCAATTTCCTCAAGCGGCTGGTAATGGAATCCACAGTCTTCTGGAGGAAGTTACATGAGGCATTGGTGATAATGCCCCGAATCCGTGTTTCCAATTCTTTATTGTTTCTGGACGGATTGTGGCATTCCTTCCTTTCTCCATGTGGCACCACCTCTGAACGAAAACAACAGAATTCCACACTTCATAGCGTGCAGCAATCTGCGCTCGCTCACGAACAAACAGGTGATCGACCATCTTTGCTATTGTTGCGCGAACCGCCCCTCACGGCCACCATCTAGACTACGGACGCGCAAAGTTCAAACTCTACTTAATGAGCCATATGTACACACAATTTTCATTATTGGTCCATCGATATTAAAAATTCTACAGCCAATGAATAATAGCTAGTTACTTTCCGCCCGCACGGAATTTATGGCTATTCATAAAATATAACATTGTTGCAGTGCTCAGAAACCTGACATGATGTAAAAAAAAAAATCTGTTTACATATTCGTAATCAGCGCATCGGACTTGGTAATAATCAGCATTCTGTTTGTCGGCACAAAAAATGTTGACTAGTGTAATGATAATACCAAGAGCGACAATAATAATAATGATAAAAGCGACAATGACGTGAACAATAATGTTGTTAATTGTAATGTAGTGAACACTAATACCGGTACGCCTCACTGTCCCATTGAGCCTGGCAGTGTTGTCAGATCTTGAAAAAATATTTCCGGAGGTCGTAATGAAAAAAATCCGGAGATTTGTCCACAATTTCCGGAGGCACTTTTGAAAATCACATAAAATATTATTATAACCTTCTAACTATTACAATACATGAACCTATAATAAAAAGATTTCTACTTTAATTTTTCTACTCACCAATTTGATTTAGTAGTCACCACCTTCCTCTCATAGATGTTTCTCCAGACCAAATATGTTCGTTTTTATGCGTTACATATTTTATATTTAGGGAAGCATTAGTAATCAAGTTATAAAATATTAACAAAACTTTTACTATATAATGTTCATCTACCAGTTTTAATGTATGCCAGAGATTGGTTTTTCTAAAAAAATAAATAATTTCCTACATTAAAAAATCCGGAGATTACAACTTTATTTCCTATTTTTCCGGGAAGTTAAAAAATTCCGAAAATTTCCGGAAATTTCCGGAGACCTGGCAACACTGGAGCCTGGCTACTGCGCTCCGTAGGTGCATAAATACTGTAGATGTTGGCCTCACTACGTTCATATTTGGCTACGCTGCGCTCCGTTTACGTACATAGACTTACTAAATAACCGCTAGACCGCTCACTGGCGCTAGTGTTATGCTCCCAAATTGAACAGCCAACTCCCGGCCATTTGTTTGGTTGAGCTGAATAAGTATGGTTCGTTCGTGTGCTGTTTTTTAATTGCAGCAATGCACACAGATGTAAAGATAAAGAAGGAAGGAATGTTATACTGGGGACAGAACATCTAGAAGCTTGGAGACGGTTACTTTTACTGTCCGACCACCCCCTCCTCCCGCACTAGCAGGTATACGGTACCATTCAGCTGCAAAACATTTTCTGAACAGAAGTTATTGTATTGTGAGAGCGCAGCTGGATCAGTGAAAGTAGATGGTCAACGTTTTCAGTTTGTAGTGCAACGAATAATTCTGTTGTGTGTGGGTTCTTCTGTAGTGACGTCACTGAAGCCTCTAGTTGTTCTGTCCCCGGTATACATTTCACTTATTAATTAATCTTTAATTTCTACTACGATTTTTGCCCTGAATTATGTTACAGAAGGCAAACTATTATACTTATATGACTGTTTGTGCTTCAGGTTTCCTCTGAGTAGAGATTCCCTTAACCGAAAGTGGATAGGTGCAATCCGAAGAGAAAATTTCTACCCTACAATGAGTCACTCAGTGTGTTCAACTCATTTCGAAGATAGTTGTTACCTTGAAACTACGTTATTACAATATACATTGCTATTGTTCTTCATCCACTTCATATCCTTCATTTTCTTCAAACAGTTGATGTTTCAGTGCATACATGAATAATTATTCGCTGAATTTGAAGGTACAGAAATTGTATAAATTAGAAAACGTTAATTATTTAATTTGAGTGATTGAAAGTGAATTAGTTACGGATTAATGAAACAGTTTCTTATACTGCTCCTGCTGCTGCTACTGCTACTACTACTGCCACTACTACCACTGCCACTACTACTGCTGCTGCTGCTTCTTTTAATTTCATACAGCAGTTTAACCTACGGCAAAAAGTAAAACATTAATTCTTGTATTAATCGTGGTTATGAATATTCACATTCAGAGTTCCTATGAAAATGATGAAAGCCTGACAGCCTAATTGAATCCCGATAAAGCGAGTCGAGATTGATAAAAAATCCCGATTTGAGCGATAACAGCCTACAACGTTATTTAAACAAGTTAGTTTGCATTTTCTATTATCCCATATTTTTATTTATTCAAATTTAGCATTGTAAACATAGAGGTAACCCGCGGAAATTTAGTAAGTCTGTGAGGTAACCCAGCTGATTGCCGTAAGGCAACTCTACTCGCAAGATAATAGTTCCGCTAGTTCTACCTCTTTGTTGATTAATCCTTTCCGGTACTTAGTTACTGCTCTCGCAATTAATCACCATTGTATATTTTAGGTGCGTTAAGTGGCAAAAAAGATAGCGTTTTGATATGGTATTTTAAACTAATAACAGACACATACAATTCCTGCGTTGTATAGTTTAGTGAACTATGTTTAAACATGGATTCATCGTCAGATATGCTCTTGCAATACCGGTTCCGATAAAGAAAAGTTAATTTAGTAGCGAAAGGTTAAAACATATTCGTGGTTAATAAAAGAGAAAACGATTAGCCTGTAGTATTCACTCTATTGTGTCCTTCGTATTTTAGCGTTCCTCAAGGAGGCGAGTATTACATTATAAGCACGCGAACACTACTTTGCAGAAAACAACTATAAAGTGATGATCAGTCTAATGTCTTAAGTCAGCTTCTGATATTCTGATTTCTCTCGCAAAAAACGTAGCAACTCTGCTGATAGCAGAAACACGGTATTAAAGGTAAATCGCAAAGGAAGTTTTGTTCTTGTAAATAAAACCATTTAGCTTTCGGATACGCAGTACAACGCGTATTCAAATAGCGGTTTCGAAATCCCGCGCTTTTTCTACCAACAAATGGCGGCTTTCTGCTGCTTCAATTTGGGAACATATTTGTCACTTCGCTACGGCGTGGTAGGGGCTCGTTTACGTATTGTTAAGAGTTCGATAGTTGAGTTTTAACAGTTATTGTCGTGAATATCGTGGAAGTAGGGTTGCCATACGTATGGCTATAGTCGTACGCATACGACTATTTTGACTAATTGTACGAGATACGACCGAACTCTATGTCGTACCCAATTTTGTACGACTATTTTACTGAAGACATAACATTATTTTGGAACTTATAATGTTGGTCTATATAATTAAAATGAAGTTCACGGTTAATTCGTCCCTTTTAGACAATTTTTCTTCATTCAGTATGTCGTTGACTAATACGAAATAAACCTGCTTTCAAGGGATAAAAATAAATATGCTTTGATAATCTATTTGGTGATTACAGTCAGTAACTAAATTTCAAGCCGAGTGGACGTACTGTTGTGCGAGGAATTGCAGAATCAACATAGAGAGAGCAATGCTCTAAGCTAAAGTAAAAAGAGTTGTCGGGCAACAGGAACAGCAGTAGACGAAAGTAAAATGGGTGTGGATTTATATGTGTATAGATCAAGAATTGGAATGTTTAGCATAAGAAGAGTTAAAGAAGAGAGAAGATGGGAGAGTGGGGAGAAGAAAGAACTAAAATGGGCGATTGGAGCAGTCATAGTGATGATATTAATAATGGGAGGAATTGAAGTGAATCCGGGGCCAAAGAGTGTGAAGAACGAAGAGTTGAGAGAGTTAATTAAAGAAGAACTGAAGTTAGGATTCATAAAAATTAATCAGGAAATAAAACTACAGCTACAGGATTTCAGTCAGACAATCACAAATTTGAAGACAAACATGGAGAATAACAACAAAAGAATTGAAGAGCTACAACAGTTAAATAGCCAGTTGGAAAAGAGAATTAGTGATTTAGAAGATAGCCAGAGGAAGAAGAATTTGTTAATTTTCGGTATAAATGAGGACGAAAGAGAGTATGGAGAGGAAACTTACACTGCAGTCCGGAGAGTGTGTTGAGAGCTTTTCGAAGTAGATATAGATGGCCATATAGAAGAAGTTTATAGAGTGGGGAAGGGAAAATTTCGGCCAATCTTGCTGAAATTTCAAAATTTAAGGACAAAAGAAATGATTATGAACAGAGTGAAAAATGCGAGGGGAACAAAATTGCGCTTTGTAAATGACCTTAGTTACGAAGCAAGAAGAAGAAGAAAATTATTGTTACCATATCTGAAGACAGCGAGAAGTAAAGGACATTTTGCGATCATGATCGATGATAAATTGAAAATCAATGATAAAGTGTACGTTCTCGAATACTGTGAAAAGAATTGTGACAAACCAGAGTTTTGGACTGAAATCGAGCAAAGCCAGGTGAATCAAGGCGCAGTGAAACGGAGGTTCAATGAACGTGAAAATATGCGTACGTCAAGGCAGCACGCTAGGAAGAATGAAAAAATGCAAACGACACAAAACTTCAATATCAATGAAACGAGAGATGTACAATGTCGATATCTGACGCCCACTTCAAGTACGAAACAGCTGACCAGAATAAACCAAGGAGGAAAACAAAACGTGAGGCAGATACAAAATACTGCGGACGAAGAATTAGGGAAACAGCTGGAAGGGTCTAAGGTCAGGAGCATAGACAAGACTAATGGAGGAAATGCAAGAGAAGACATGATAAGAACGGGTGAAGGAACGAAGCGACTACCAGATATTAGTGATTGTGAGGACAGAATGAATAGGGCTTTGGAGAGGTTATTAGCGAAGAAGAAGAGTGCTAAAAAGTGAGTGCAAGAAAGTTAGGAGTGGCAAAAGTGTAAGAAAAGGAACAGATTAGAAAGTGTTAAGTGTAAGAAGATAGTGTACCGGTAATAAGATAAGACTATCAAACAGTGAATACAAGAGAATTAAAGTAAAAAAAAAATCTGAACAAATGAGAAGTGGAATGAGAGAGAAATTGCAAGTGTAATTAAGTGAATTAGATATTTCATGTTTTTCAATGTTATGGGTTGGGAGTAGTATCAGGGGTACTATAACTGTAGGAGTATTATAGAAATAAATTTATGGAAAGAGATAATAAAATAGGAAATTTAGGAGTGAAGCGAAGAGAATGGGATCAATACATAAATAAACAGAGGATAGAAAAAAAAAGTGATGTAAGTGTTGTAAAATAGAGTAAACGGAAAAGTTAGCAAGTAATGTAGGAGAAAATAGCTGGAAAATAATGATTAAGAGTAGGTAGGATGTGAGGGTAGAGAAGAAAATAAATAAAAAATGCAAATTATTAAGGAAGGAATATCTAATATTTAATAGGTGAGCGAGAAATGGAAGGGAGACAGCCTAAGTAGGAGGGAGAGAATAGAAGAGGATAGAGAGGGAAGGACATAGAGCAATTCAGTTATAACAGAACATTAGAAAGTAATCAAGAAATACTCGGCAAAGAATACATTAATAGAAAAGAGTTGTATGTATTAAAGGGATGGTGGATCGAAAAACAGAAATGTGAAGGTCCACCATAACTGTGAATTGTAAAGTTGACTGACAAATAAATATATCATATCATATCATATCATACCATATCATATCATATCATATCATATCATATCATATCATATCATATCATATCATATCATATCATATCATATCATATCATATCATATCATATCATATCATATCATATCATATTTGGTGATTAAGAGTTAAAAAGTCTAAATGCGCCGACATAATAGCGGTGTTGGATTTGAGTCTATTGCAAGTGGATTAATTTGATGTACAGTTTCCCTAGAAAAGAATGAGAAGATTGAATATTCCTAAGTCTCAGATGTAAGACACTGCGCATGATCGGAGACCAGAGCACTGATACACAAGATAACGAATATTGAGTTACTTAAATTCAGGCTATATAGTTTGTTATTAGCATCGTTCCGAAATTCACTTCAAAAACTGCAAAAAATATGGTAATGTGACGTAAATAATAGATGAATATATACATAAATCGTGTAATTAAATCGACATTGAACCTTCATTACTAGATCGACACTCCGCACAGAAAGGAAAACCTACGTGTCGTTTCAATAGCTCAGACGCTAAAGACTTGTGCGTGTTGTGTAGAAGATTTCGAGTTCGATTTTTAGTCTACATGACGATATTTTTTTGGCTAAATAACGTTGAAATAGCTCAATAACGTTGAAAAAGAGTTTTACAAAGTCCTGAGATTAAGTGTTAATGATCGCAAACAATACAAAATTACAAATTATAATATTATAAACGTTAATCTAATGAATGCATATGTATATATATATATATATATATATATATATATATATATATATATATATATATATATACTAAAAACTAACAATTAGAATGAAATTTAAAAAAAAACTATTCCTAAGCCACACAGACAAACTCTTCCAAAGGTTTAGAGTTCTTAGGTCTATGCCATTTGTTGAGTAATTATTACAATATTTTATTAGTAGCTTTCCCATATATGTAAGAAATGCACTCGCACAGAACAATTTTTGTTAAAAATGTGGCTTTGGACTATTTCATTCTCACCCCTTCAGTTGATTTTAACTATTTTATCTACGTTTTTGCAATAGTGTTTAATTTAATGTGCATTCAGTTTTATTCATGTTATGATTGAATGAAAAAGCACTGTTGCAGTTATTGACTAAATAGATATATTAATACTAATTATTAAAAGCATCTGTTAAATAACGAATTGTAGTATCTTTTGAAAAATCTTGAATGTTTAATTTTCAATAATAGTTATGAACTATATACTGTAAGGCGTTAAAAAAACAGGAGTCGTTTCGGTTATACAGTGGAACCGACAAGCTACTGTACTCGTATGAGCTATTGAGACAAGACAGTGACATTAGTAGCAGTCCAGAATTATCAATTAAACTCTTTTACACTCACTAATAAACAATGTACCACACTATAAGCTTGGCAAAGTAAAATTAAAATGGTAAATATTATGCTTGTTATCACCACAATGTTTTCCTCTGTTCTTACAAGTTGCTACAAAAAAAGACTGAATTATCGAAATGATCTGAAAAAATGTACGATATTTCAGGTCCAAAAGATCTGCTCTCTTACATAAATACACACTGTACAGCTGAACTACAAACTTGGCAGAGTAAAACTAAAAAGAAGTTACTAGGAAGAGTGAAAAAGAAATCGATGAGGGTAAAAGAGAAGTTGGCTCAACTTTATGAATTGCCCCTATGCTCTGACATATGAAGGTCTGCCAATATTTATGTTTTGTATTAATTTCTCCAAAAAATCGAATTTCATAAATATTTCTGGTGCATTGCTTTCTCTTTCCATAGTTAAAAGCAGGGCCTATTCTATTTTCTTTACAACGAGATTGTTCTGGATACACGAGCAAGTTAAAGGTCCCCAACCTTGACGGCAGATGACGTCACGAGCAGTGTGGCTGTTTCTGGTGGCTAGCACCTCCTATTCTATTTTCCTTGGGTAGTAGTATGTGAGAGCGAGGCAACGTTTAACTGCTGAGTGGAAGAACGTCATTTATACCACAGGATGCAAATTAGATTACGCACAACCGTGCTGGGTCATTCCATACAAAATTTTAAAATTTGTAACGTCAAGTTCTGGATTTTTTCAATATTCTAGTAAATGAATGTCATAATAATAAATAGTTAAATGGCCTAATATGAACTTCTTCTCACCAATGCTTGAAAAGTAATGAAGGATGAAATATTCGGGGAGTTGATATGTAGACTATTGTTAAAAATATTATTAAAATGACATGCTTCATTGTATCAAGGTAAAAATTGTGCCAATACAATGACGACTCTATATATTTAAACTTACTTCTGAGTTATTATGGAGTTTTACTTCGAGCATGTGTTAAAACTTACAGTAAAATAAAGAAATGTTAATATTTTAAAATCAAATATTTTTTTTACCATGCTCTATTTTTTACGGTGAGATAAACAATTTCTTAATCTATTACAAAAATTTTATGATGGGATTTCTAATACTTTGGGAAATATTAAATAAACCAGAATTGCAAATGTTGCCATTAAGGATCAAAGTCGCGTGCAGTGTATGAAGTCATGCGCTCATACCAGACATCCACACGCTCGCTTAGCGATCGATATGACAAATGCAAGATGTTGCGACATCCACTCAACTGTACGGTAATAGATTTCACGTGAGAGTTTGTTTTTTCTTTTTTCCTGTTATAAACTCAGCGCAACTTTTTCCCTTCAGTTTAGAGGGTGATTCTGTTCTGTTCTGTTCTGTCATTGTAACTTTTTCCCTTCAGTTTAGACGGCGATTTTGATCTGTTCTGTCATTGTAAGTTGTAAGTGTTCAATATGCCTAAATTAAAGACGAAATTTGGCGTCATCTGTGGTGTTGCAACACTTTCAGACTTTAAAAACAATCGTCACAAGTCTGTAAAAGAAAAGTGACAAGTAGCATGTGTAAAAGGTCCCGCTTTTAGTGGTAGGTATAATTGAACTAGCATGAACAATTGCCCCTGCAATAATTCTAATTTTTATTGAAGATAGCTAAGTCAACTGATGCTCCGGCATGGGCAATACCTCTTGCTAGTGGTGGGTAGACTGTCCAACCTGTCCCTGCACCTCTTTATTTTTTATTTTATTTTATTTTTATGTTAAAATTAATTGATTGTTTTTGTATGTGTTGTTGGATGCTATTTGAGAACGCTTTTTCCATAAGATTTCAAAAATTGAAATAATTAGTGAAGTTGCTGGGACTGAAATTAAGGTCGATAAATCAACAAGCGAAAAAGAATGTTTACAAACATAGGAGGGAAATTCAAGGAGTGAAGAAGCATATGCTCCTGAACGTAAGGAACTATAAATGTACCTATGAGAAATCTATCAGAAATATTGACGTCATTGTTACAGAGAAATTTAGTACAAGGAATGGACGACAACTGACAGGGCCAATATGATTTTAGTGAAAAGTGACTGTGTGAATTTAGTTAATAACTTCATTGGTTGGCTTAAAAAATTCAAGATTCTGTACAACTTTATTGCAAAGTCCCAAGCAAATTATTTAAAGTAGCTGAAAAGTGAAATAAAGCCTGGTGAGTTCATTATCATTGGTGATTTTTCATACAATTACAGTTTCATTATTCAGGATGCTTCAGTTGGTGGTAATTTAGAGAACCTTTGTTTTTCAGTAGTTTTGGAAGGCTTAGTTCACGATAGTGCAACAGTTCATGTCTTTAAAAGGAAAATGATAGAACATCTGAAACAAACACATACCGAAATATCTAAAATATATGATTTCAGTGAACGAATACAAGAACGAAAAAAAATCCGTTAATCTACATAATCATGAACACGATTTTCAAATACCTGCGGAGTGGCATTTCTTTGGAACTAGTCACAGTAAAGGGCCCAGTGACAGTGTAAGGGGTACAATCAAGCGAATCGCTGCAAAAGCCAGGAACTCTAATTTCACCTCCTAAAGGACTGTATGATTGGTCAAAATGCAATATACAGGGAATTATTGTGTCATTCACACCCATTGAAAAACATGAAGAAGTAGTTACAAAATCTAAATCCTCAAAGATTTGCCGGCCTCAAGACTGTTCCCGGAACAAGAAGTGTTCACTGTGTGGTTCCAGTTAATGGAAAGTTAGCAATAAAACCCTATTCTGATTCATCAGAAGTACCGAAACTAGTTGAAATCAGACGTGTGACGCACACCAGTCGTCAACGCGGAAACGCTTCTCGCAATGACCAGCAGCAGTGATGGCGCATGGCGCAGCGGCATAGATCACTCTTTACACGGCGAGTTGTTTTAATTTATAACTTCCTTATTTTTTAAGATCCCATTATGAAAATTTGACAGCCTAATGAAAATGCTCAGTAAATTATCATTTATTTTTTTCATGCGAATTGAAATATTCGATTTTATGTAATGGCGTTTTTTAAATATATTTTTTTAATTTCTTTAAACACAATTTTCAGAGCTGCACTGAATTATAGTATCTTAATAATCTATTTTGTAAGCTATCTAAGGATATCCTTTAAAATTTTTTTGTAATTATTCTTATGGTCAGAAAACAAATTTAAAATAGAGCTATGTGCTCAAATAAAAATATTTTAACTGCCCATTACATTTAAACGGTAGCCGTCGCAAACATAATTTTGTACATGATTAATATATACCACATAAAGAGTTGAATGTATAATTTTTAACAAATTTGGAGATATGAATGTTTTTCGTCATACTGTTTTGCATGGAATTACTCTGCTGCGTCTGTATGGCAAAATGTGATGGTATCCCTCGCATCAGTTGAGCTATATGAAAACAGGCCACTGTTGAGTGGAAGAACGTCGCATATACCGTGAGCGAGGGATGTGATTTAGGTTCTGCATTTGGCGACGCGCGTGTGCTTACATTCAATTTTTCTGTGTGTTTTATAAGTCCGCTATATGACATATTTTGTTAATACTAATAGTAATACTTTCAAAAAATATTTGTGAGAGCTGTGCTTTATTTATAATGATTTTTAAGTTAACCTTTAATATTCTTTATAACTGTAGGCCTAGGTCCTAAATGTGTAATTTTGCCACAACTTTCAAGCGATAGAATAGCCTAGCCTATGTGATTTAAGAATCGCAGGGAAGATTGTCGAACCGAGAACTTTTGTGTTGTTAGTAATGGTAAAACTGGCTGTAGATGTGTCGGAATGAGTAAACGTTTTTTGTGCCCTTGTTTATTATTTTCTCGTGTGAAAACTGTGTGGAATGATGCGGATTATAGTGATTTAAATAATATTTACAAATCCAGGAAACGACACAAAGACTCTGCAAGTCACAACAAGTGTGGAAAAACAACTGCATTTCTTTGGCAAAACCCTAAATATTGAATTTGCTTTAAGCGATCAACATAGCCTTTCTTTTGAAAGGCATAGTGAACTTGTTCGACGGAACAGAACAATTCTTGGCCATTCTATAAGGGTCTTGGAAAATTAGGTCCTGCATTAGAGGGCATGACGAGAGTAAATTCTCAAAGAATAAAGGCATTATTTAATGAGCTTGCAAGGCACGACAGTTTACTGAAAACATACTTAGAATATTCCAATATGTTTCGTAGCATTTCATCTTCAATTCAGAAATTTCAGAGTGACTTGATATTTTCTGTGGGCGAAGTCATGGATGATAAAATTAGGAAAGAGGATTGTAAAGCACCATTCGTAGCTTTAATTCTTTATGAGAGCTCTGACATAGTATGAAATCGCAATTATCTTCAATTCTGCGATATGTAACAGAAGATGGCAACATTGAAGGAGTTTAAAAAGGAACAGACGTCAGCATGGATAGTCTGCAAATGCTCTCCTTGAACATGTTCTCGAAGTAATTAACGCTTTTGATTGCAATGATAAACTTATTGCTCAAACCTACAATGGAGCGACTGTGATGGCTGGAGAAAATGATTTACAGCTCGCGCGAAAGGTCTGAAAGCTTGGAGATCGTCGAGATTTAAAAGACTGGTATCAGTTCCTGGTCAGGCGTAAAGTCCACTTGGAAAATATTTTCCAATCATTCGCTCGCTGATAGGTGCTTGTAGTGAATCTCTTTGTGTTACTTCACGAAAGTTTTATAAATATTCAGTGGATGCATTTATAAGTGTATATGTATTTAAACTGTATATGTAGAGTTTAAGTGTTTGTAATTTGCAATTGTAATTAACGAAATGGCTCCAGCAGTTATTTCAAAATTAATCGGGAAGAAGCTTCATAGTGAAACCAAAGAACTTATAATCGATGTATTGGTGTTTATGCCCAAAGAAGCTTCTCAAGGAAATGAAATTTCTCTACACATAGTTCAAAAGCGAGTAGTAATGACTACAGACGTGTCCTGTAGCAGTATGAAAAATGTTGCAGAAACTAAAAAATTTATAGTGGCAACGGTACGTCTTTCGAAACGCAGTATATAAAGAGAATAGTAATAATTTAAAACGAGCACGTTCGGACTGAACGCATATGACGAAAGTATAGTGCAAAAGACAGTGCACAACTTTACATAACCGAGAAACGTGTTGCAACAGTCACTGCATTTATAGTAGAATGAAACGAAAGACGCAATTGGCTTTAATAGGGCAATATTAGTCTTAGAACTCTGCTAAAAACTGGGATATTGTTGGCAGAAACGAAAACCAAGTACGTCGCTATTAGTTGAAAATCAAGATATTAGGCAAAAGTGGATACACCACCTGAGATTATTTCTAATTATCGAGCTGAGAGAAGAAATGAGGAGTAGATTTTAAAAAATCAGTTCGTTTAAAATCACAAAAATTGCTTTAATATGCCTATGATTTTTTTTATATGTAAGCTTCCATATTACGCATACGATTTTCGCATCAAAATACAGTAATTTATGCAGTTATGTACAGCTGTCAAAAAAAAAAAGTGGCCGCACTCGTGAACAGCGAATATTTTCAAAGTCCACTTCGGGTCGCGGCGATGTTACACGATGCACGTGCTTGTACAAGCAGTTCCGGAACTGTGAAAGTATTCCATATCTGCTCCTCGCAGACCAGCGGTAGAGTGCTTGTTTAATGATTCAAAGGTTCTGGGTTTGAGCCTTCTTCAAGTTTTCATTTTATTTTTTAATCGTTCTTTAGCGATGTAAATGATATTCAAATTATCATTTATATCCAGTTATCGTTCTTGATGGATATCACGTTATTTATATTTTGTTATCGTTCTTTAGAGATATGAATAAAATTCAAGTCATCATTTGTATTCTGTTATCGTTTTATAACGATATGAATAATAATTATTACTATTGTAGCTACAGTATCTCCAATGGGGGTTAGCCCTATTTTACGTATGTATGTTAGGGCTATAGTTTTATACACAAAAAAGATAAGCATAAAGAGAAATGGAAAAGAAAATTAAATTAGCTTACGCGATGTAAACAAAACATAAACAAACCGTAAATTAGGCATTGCGATTGCAAAACAAATATCAGTTATCAATTTGAAACATACAAAAACATTAACAACACACATACGTAACACTTCTATAACACAAATATGCAGCTTCCCGTACCATACATCATAAATTAATACACAATAGTCACACAAACACAATCAAACTATAATTACGACATTGCGACGACATCAAGCATCCCATAACTGACTCACATACATAACAAATCAAGCATCCGTTGCAACACATACACTTCAACATAGTAACCACACTTTTAAAAGTTACAAATTTGGCTCCAAGAAGAATAAATAGGACACTGTTACTAATTACTATTCTTCTACAATTTCTTAAATACATCTGTAATAAATCTGTGAAATTCCGATATGAATAATATTCACGTTTTTTATATTGTTATCGTTCTTTAGCGATATACATAATATTCAAGTTATCATTTATATTGTTTTCCTTCATTAGCAGTATAAAATAATATTCAAGTTATTTATATTGTTATTGTTCTTTCGCAATATAAATAATCTGTATTTTATGTAGGTAATTATTATAACACAAATAACCATCTTTCTTTTTAAAATAGGTTATTTTATTTAGATAATTAAATACGTATTATATAATATCTTATATTAATTAAACAAACCGATATTTATCATTTATATTCTGTTATCGTTCTTTAGTGATACTGTATAAATAATATTCAAGTTATTTGTATTGTAATCGTTCTTTAGCGATATAAATAACATAAATTTAATATTAGGTTTGGAAAAATCCAGTTGCATAATACTGCTATTAATTTTTGTTTTTGTATTATTACATTATACTATCTTGAACCACAATAAAATGAAAAGGAGTAACGAGGAATTGAACCTGAGACGTTGGCATCTAAATTCCGACATTCGTCCGCTGAGCTACGAGGGCAAAAGTGTGGAAACATTTTCGGAAAAATTGGCCCAATCACACTCTAAGATTTTCTGATGATTCGTAGAAGATAGTCCAGGATGCGGGGGGCAAAGGCTAATTGAGATTTCCCGATCTCTGATAGGGTCAAACATCCTGATAGAATTAATATTTAGCCCTTGCCGTGACTTTCGGTGAAGTCCGGAGGGCCCAATTAGTCAAATCTACTCTCCTCATCTCCACGCTTGGGTCCCCTGGAATTTAATAAGATGCGAAAGAGATAGTGGTGTGCGGAATGCAACGGGATGTTACCGCATTTTTGCCTATCTTTCCCAAGAAAAACTACAAACATGAACAAAGGAAGCTTTTAATAGAAGAAGAAGGATATTCTGCGGACCTCTGGAAAAAGAACTAAGGAAGAGACTAGTGAAGTGCTTTGTGTGGAGTGTGGCATTGTATGGGGAAGGAACATGGATATTACGACGAAATGAAGAGAAACGAATTGAAGCATTTGAAATGTGGATGTGGAGAAGAACGGTGCGTGTGAAGTGGACAGATAGAATAAGAAATAAAATTGTGTTTGAAAAAGTGAGTGAAGAAAGAATGATGCTGAAACTGATTAGAAAGATAAAAAGTAACTGGTTGGGTCTCTGGTTGAAAAGAATAATAGACGACATTAGGATATGTGGATCATATGCGGAGACTAAGAGGACGGCAGAAAATAGGAAAGATTGGAGATTGCTGGGTTTGCAATGAAAGACCTGCCCATGGACAGAACACTTATGTATGTATGTTCAGAATGCCTGGAATATCGTGTCTAAAAACAGTCGCTATTTGCAAAGACTAGTCAATTCCATGCCCACTCGACTGTAAGATGATCGAGATAAGAGGAAGATAGACTAAATATTGAATTGTGACTTTTTGTTTTGTTTTTTGAACGCTTAATTGTTTGAATGTTTTAAGGCCGACGCCAGTAAATTTGTTTTGTTTATGCCACGAAAGATATTTTATTGAGAATAAAATCTTTTTTTCTTTCCATTTGCAGCCACAATATCATAATGATAAAGTCATGGCATAATATATTAATGAACCTGATGTTAATTACTAAAATAATCGTAAAAGAGAAAGGAGCCATTATGTGTAGTTTGTCTCTCTCAAAAACAGAACAAAAAAGGACATAAAAAGCACGTGGTTGTAGTCGAACGCAGGACCTCATGAATAGCAGGCCTGAACGCTACCATTATGCTATCGACAACACACAGAATACTTCAATTATAACTGTAGATATCAGGCAACGTGGTCCAACAACATGTAACATCGCCTGTCTCCGAATTGTAGCGAAGATACCCGAAGGGAACTTTGTTCCAGGAGAGCGGCCACTTTTTCTTTTGACAGCTGTACAGTAAGTATGAAGTTGGTTTCGAGATTTCTTATTTACCATACAGCGTTTTTTTTTCTTTTTCAATTTTCCTTGGAAAGAAATAATGTACAAAACTGCATTTTTGAAAGTCCACTCCTTAAATATGTTATATCTCACAGCGCCTGCTACGAGTCGGAGGTGAGCTGACGTTCGTTTCTAATGGCATACTAATTTCGAAATCTGAGAAGAGATCTGGGGATTACCACTCTCAAATAATCAGAGTTAATTATGAGAAATGGATTCGAGAGAACTTGATTCAAATTTGACCCCGCATCCTGTTGTATTTGATAACACTCCTTACCATAATGTTGCTTATTCCTTACAGTGAAGATTTGTTGAAACCAACATCATACCAACTCATACAAATAATGCACAAACCCTTGTCTGTCAAATATTCCGTAGACGCCAATATATATATATATATATATATATATATATATATATATATATATATATATATATATATATACAAAGCACAAGTTATTGTTCGATGACATCACAGACCCCAATATCATAAGTCTCGTTGGTATCAGTGATGACGATAATGATGGTTCCAACTGTGACGGTGAATGGATGGGATAGCAGAACATGAGGACTCGGACTAGCAACTCAAGATAACAGGTCAATGTTTTCAATTCGATGTTTAGCGCGCGCTTGCCGTTTTCACTCTGTTCTCCCCACTCCCAAGTGAGGTAGACCAGGCTTTCAGATGTTCCGCGCGAGCTGTACATGCAAAATTTCGCAGGCACTGTAAATCAGCGGGGCAAATCGTAAAACAGCGAACGCTAAGCTCCGCCCACGACCCCTTTCCACTTTTCCCCTACGATCTCACCACACACTCTAGCGGGAAAGATTGGAAATAGGGGGGTTTAGGGTGGGGGTGACATCTAGTGGAGGAAAGTGGAACAAAAAGAGTGAATGAGGCATCTACGAAGCAAAAGAGGAACTTTGTCCTGTCTCCCTCTGTCTCTCCAGCCTTTTCTTCCCTCTTCCTTGCTTGATGTCTTTCTCTCTTTTTTTTTTCTTATGACTTTTCAGATGGTAAGATTCGATCCGTGAATGTTCCTAACGAAACGCACGCACGCACGCACGCACGCATGCATGCCTGCCTTTTGGTCACGCTTTAGTCCTCTCGGTTACCGAGGCGAGTTGGTGGTAGAAAGGAAAATGAATCTATTTATGTTCGGGACAATGACCGAATAGCGTGGGTAGAAAGTGGCGGGCTTGTGAATTTAGCTTGGTAGGGGTTGACTGCGAGGGTGGCGTAAGTGTTAACGCGCGCTGGTATTAGAGCTTCCGTGTCCAACTACGAGTACAGACGGAATGACGTGTTGTGATGAGCCGTCACGTGGCGCGTCCTGATTACAGCAAACGAGGCTCTGGTGACTATTGTGTTACTTCGAGGACAGTGCAAAGTTAACTGGTGAGTGTTGTTTTATGAAAAGTATGTGTTCGTTCGAGGAAAAAAACTTATATATGAAACGTAAATATGAAATACATGCGAGGCAGTAGGCAGTGATCCACCAGTGTTGTTTTATTCAAAGTATGTATTGTTCGAGATCCAAATGTTGTCTAATGCACATCAAGGGCATCCCACATCAATTTGGTCGTATTGTGTTGTGTTGTGTTCTAAAATATGAAATACGTGTGAGGCGGTAGGCAGTGATCCACCGAAGCGGGGCAAATAGTAGAGAGAGAGAGAGAGAGAGCGAGAGAGAAAGACGAGCGAGTTGCCGAGTGGCGAGGGTGGGGATAACTTCCCCTACTGGCGTTCGCTGTTTCACGATTTATCCAGTCAGCGATTTTTGTGTACTCTACGCGTACAGATTTATTAAACCTCGTCTTAACTCAGTCTGCCAATTTTATGAAACAAGTAAAAGTGATTTTCACTAATCTTACTGGATTTTCGAGTTTTTTTCTCTAAGTCATCAAAGTTGGGACTCAATAATGGATAATAAAGATTGTGAATGGGACCATGAAACTGTCGTTTGTGTACGAGGGCTGTTAAGTTTACTGAAGGATTTTTATTTTATTTTCTGCTAATATCATTGGCTGCAATGTTTTGACACTTTGATATTCTGTTTCAAAAAGTAACAGATGTTGATTTTTGTAAAACAAGAATTCATAATTTCGAGGAGTACAAGGAAGATTGAGAAATTACTTAGAGGAATTTTGGGAACGCATGGATGATTTTGCTGCTGAAAATTATCCTCAATCTGAACGATCATGGCTGGATGTAATCCCTGGAGAGGATAAAAGAAAAATTGTATATAGGAGGGTGTTCAATGAAATCCTGCACGTTATTAGAATTTATATTATTCGAAAGTTTGCTGAAAATTCCAAATTGAATCTTTTGAGTAGGCCTATGCTTGATCATACACAATTTACCACCTTTGCAAATATGCTCCCTGAAGAAATATTGTTAAATCTAAAAGAAAACTATGAAGCTTATTTTGATTTACTGTATTATAAACAGTCTAGTTGGTCTCGTTCTATGCACTTTTGTCTTTTGTGTTTTATATAAGCACGGCCAGGCTTCGGCCTAGTAAATATGCTTATAACTTATGCTACAAGGATATTATAAAGGAAATTTGAAAATTGAACTCAAACATTCATCAATAAACGGCTATTTCAAGGAACGTACGTAACTCTCGCATATAACGAAAACAAATTACTGTATTTTAACCATTTAAAAATCGCATCCCTATGTCAACATGTCACGCGACGCCACTGTGGACAACTTGGTTGGAACCTCATAAGTAACACCAATAAGGTTCACTCATGAGGAAACTAAGTCAGGAGATAACGGGTAGGGAGGCCAGTTCCTTTCCTCCTCCATTGAATACTGTACATCGCTGACTATCAAAATATCTCACTAATCAGGGTTAAAATGTACACAAAATTGTTCTTTCTCTGACACATTGTCAAGTGAGATATATGCTACTGCCTAACGTAATAACATGTCAGCTAGAATATTTTATTATATATTGATGTAATAATGGGTTATAAACGTTTTTATCTTAATAGATATTACAATAGTGTGCATTCAACTTTTGACAATAAGTATCTAAAACATTCTCAATCAAGGATAAAAAAAACTGAAAATGTTACAAATTCCTTAATATCTGAACAGGAAGTAACGCATTCCACTGTACATAAAAACGAATCGACGACAAGAGCATCATATTACGTAGCAGAAATTAAGCCATTTATACATTTGGAGACTGTTAAGGAGTGCCTTCTAGCTGTATGTGACATTTCATTTCCTATATCTCCAAATTAAAAACAGAGTAACTACGAGATAGTGAAATAAAACAACAACTCAATCTGCTCGTATTCTACAGAAGAGTAGCAGTCCGCCCTTCAACTTCAAAATACCACTAATAAGTGTTAGTTCTGTTACTTTACATTAAATAATAATAATAATAATAATAATAATAATAATAATAATAATAGGCCAAATAATTTAATAAATAAATATTTACGCATTTTGTTAAACTTCAATATTGATACATTGCGGATCTCGGTAAATTACTAATTCTCACTTTTGGCTCTCCTATAATTTCTAGTGAGTACCGTTGTATTAGACTGTACTATATACTTATTCAATGGTTCATACTACTCTACCGGATGAACGTGGCACCAAAATAACAGCACTGTCCGATCAGCTGTTGTAGGACAAAACATTACGCAGTGTGTATTACGAGTATTATGATAGCCTATCCTAGAATGTATTAAGTTCGAAAAGTTTTGTAGATTCTAATTTAACAACTGCCATGTTCTATTGTGCATACTGCTAGCTTGTTTTGTAGTACAACATGAATATATATATATATATATATATATATATATATATATATATATATATATTAAAGATTACTTCAATTCCTAGCCCGCCTACAACGATAAGGTTAAGGAAACAGAACAACTAACACGCATGATTCGTGTCTTGTTTCTCAGTATGAATCATTGAAATATACAGTATATCTACAGCTTAAATAATTTACCTTTATGGTGCATTTTTAAGCTTCCATTATGAATGCTTTGAAATTATTCTGTTGCAATTATTAACCAATATAAATCATAATAGTAGGGATATATCATTACAGGTATGATTTAAAATACATTAAACAGAACTTTATTAGAAAGCACAATAATTACAATTAAAATAATAGTCTCTTTTAGAATTTAATAGTAATACTTATTATACTTACACGAAAAAAGTTATACATTTTATTATAGTGTAATAAAATAATATTAAACAGAATGTGCACAAGATGCAAAATATGACAGGACCAAAAAGTTAAACATAAACATAGGCCTCACTATGAAAAAATTACAGACACTCGTTAAGGATTTTATAGTACCGGTAAATAATAATTAGGTCCACATGGAAAAAATTGGTTAGTCTAGGCCTAAACCCCATCTATTAGGTATTAAAAGCAATGTATACAAGAGACAAATTATAACAGAAACAAAAAGTTAAATATAGACCCTACTGTAAAGAATGATAAACACTATTCAAGAATATCATAGTAGGCATATATGGGAAAAAATGGTATAGTCTACAACTAAACCCCACCCTACCTAAGAAGTATTAAATGCAATGTGAACAAGAGACTAAATAAACAGAGCCAAGAAGTTAAATGTAAAATATAGGCCTTGCTGTAAAAGAATTATGGACAATCGTTTATCACAGTACATGGGAAAAATTGGTACCATAGCCTATGCCCACCCCTACCTATGAGGTATTAAACATAATGCGCACAAAATGTAAAATATAACAGAACAAAAATGTTAAATTTAAATATAGGCCCTACTGTTAAAGATTACAGGCACTAGTTTAGGGATAATCATAGGGTAATTTGAAGCAGGCCTACACCTATTTGTTTAATTTTTTGTATTTGAAACAAATATCATTATATAAGTTCATCATACGTACCGTAAAAATGGGACAGTCCCCTTTTTTGGCCTAGGTGTCCGGCGTCCCCGTAATGTTTGTCGGAACGCGCAAAAGTCCCATAATTAATCAAACTTTATTTCATAATGTAAAAATCAATAATTTCTCTGACTGATGTTTACTTCATACATTAATGTTGGGAGTATTGTTTTTATTTGTATATAAATGTTTGCAAATGTTCGATTTTGAAATCAACAAACATGAATTAACTGTGTTTGAAAGACAGGCTACGGTTAGACAAAAAGATGAGTACAAAGTACTATCAAGTGAGGTAAATAAATTGACATGAATAAACATTGTTTAAAGACAGTAGTGTTCTTTCTTTTGTTAACTCCCTTCTTTCAATCTTACTCGGGCCGTAACCAGCAGACAGCACTAAGAGTTGCTCCGAACTTCATAGGGGTTGCAACTGAACTAGGTCTTGAGCGTAGTGTTTTTTGACATTGCATATAATTGAATAAGCACCTTGAATAAAATTACTAATTTAATATTTATCTACTAATCATTATTAGTACAACAAAAATGAAACTATGAATTTTTAATATTTTAAAAGACGCTTGTAACGATGAAAGTGAAACTTAATGGATCTAAAATTAGCTGTAGTCTTTTATTCGTCTCACTGTTAAAATGTTTCAGAAACTTATAAATGTTCAAAAACATTGTCTCGTTCTTCTCGAAGCCCAACAACATCAAATTCGCTTCACGTTGACTTTTCATATTCTGTCTTGTGGTCTGTCCATCCTGGTAAGGACTGAAAAGAATCTTTCGCAGGCTGCAGTACGCAGCCAAAAATTCTACATGTAGCCATAAAATCATAAACTGAAGGAAAAGCAGCTTTCATGTCATAGTTTATTAAGAATATCAGCTTTCTCTCCCTTAAACTTACCCAAATAACGTTTTGCAACCATCATTTCTTATTTAGGTTGTATGTTCATGCCCAATTGTGCTAGACTGTGATGATATGCTATCTCTTCCTTTAAGTCTTTTGCTACATTAATAGCTGAAATAAGCTCTTGCTTATCGCTGAATCGTCTTCCAATTTTCCTAGTAACCTACTGCGCGTTTCAATTACACATATACGAGGTTAAGAAAAATTTCAAGGGTTGCTCGCAGAATAGCTATGGGTTGTTCAGCAATCCCTGGAACAGGAGGATTCCAGAGAGTTACAGCCCTATTCTTACTTAATATATTTTTCAGTAACTTCTAACTTCAATTTTCTTACAAAAGAAGTTACCAGTTAAAGTGTCTCATATTTTCATTCGGAATTTGTGACAGGCTTAATCATGAAATAATATTATCTTACTTTAATCCATTACATTGAGGTTATTAACATGCATCCAGTGTACCCGCGTATGAAATGTTATCGTGATTTGTAATTTTTCTGCTTAAAATTACACCAAGATCAAGATCTTATATTCCACTAGATGTACAGTTTCCTTAGAAAAGAATGAGACGATTGAATATTCCAAAGTCTCAGATGTAAGACACTGCGCATGATCGAAGACCAGAACACTGATACACAAGGTAACGAATATTGTGTTACTTAAATTCAGGTTATTTGGTTTGTTACAGTACTAGTATCGTTCCGAAATTCACTTCAAAAACTGCAAAGAAATGGTAATATGACGTAAATAATAGATAAATATATATACATAAATCATGTAGTTAAATCGACACTGGACCTTCATGACTAGATCGACATTCCGCACAGAATGAGCTTTCGTGTCGTTTCAATAGCTCAAGGGCTGAAACTTGTAGGCGCTAAGACTTGTGCGTGTTGTGGTAGAAGAGTGCGAGTTCGATTCTTAGTCGACCTGCTTGGCGAGTTGGTATAGCGCTGGCCTTCTATGCCCAAGGTTGCGGGTTCGATCCCGGGTCAGGTCGATTGCATTTAAGTATGCTTAAATGCGACAGGCTCATGTCAGTAGATTTACTGGCATGTAAAAGAACTCCTGCGGGACAAAATTCCGGCACATCCGGCGACGCTGATATAACCTCTGCAGTTGCGAGCGTCGTTAAATAAAACATAACATTTTTTTAACATCGATTCTTAGTGTACACAAAGATTTTTTTTGTCTAAATAACGTTGAAATAGCTAAATAACGTTGAAATAGAGTTTTACAAAGTCCTGAGATTAAGTGTTAATGATCGCAAACAATACAAAATTACAAACTATAATATTATAAACATTAATCTATTGAATGCATTTACATTATTAGAATTAAATTTAAAAAAATATTTCTAAGCCACACAGGCAAATTTTCCAAAGGTTTAGAGTCCTTAGGCCTATGACATTTGTTGAGTAATTACTACGATATTTTATTAGTAGCTTTCACATGTGTAAAAAATGCACTCGCACAAAACAATTTTTGTTAAAAGTGTGGCTTTGGGCTATTTCATTCTCACCCCTTCAGTTGATTTTAACTATTTTATCTACGTGTTTGAAATAGTGTTTAATTTAATGTGCATTCAATTTTATTCATGTTACGATTGAATGAAAAAGCACTGTTACAGTTATTGACTAATCAGATATATTAATACTAAATATTAAATTCATCTGTAAAATCTTGAATGTTTAAATTGTCAATAATATTTATATGCTATATACCATAAGGCGTTAAAAAACACGAGAACTTTCGGTTATACAGTGCAACCGACACGCTACTGTACTCGTATGAGCTACCGAGTCAAGACAGTGACATTAGCAGCAGTCCAGAATTTAGATCCCACAGCAGGCACTTACCATTCGGTACAGAGAAGCAATATTTTGTGACCCGAGCTGTGTCGTGAAATCGTGGCCTTAAATGGCTGTCTTCTTCGTGATCCTTCTTCTGGTCCTTTTCCTTGTTGTGGTCCTTGTAACAATTCTTGTTGCATTTGTTATGGTACTTATCGTGGTTTTGGTCCTTATCGTGGTTCTTTCGTATTCCTAGTCGTGAATCATATCGTAGTCGTTATAGTAATCCTTGTCGTGGTGCTCTCCGTTGTCCATGTCATCATTACTGTAGTCCTTAACGTTTTTCTCGTGATTATTATCGTCATCTTGTTGCCTTTGTTGTAGTCCTAATCATGGTCCTTGTTGTCTTTGTTATGGTTCTAATCGTGACCTTGGTGCTTGTTGTAATGCTTGTCATGGTCCTTGTTGTGTCCATGTCGTAGTCCTGATTGTTATCCGTATCGCGATGCATGTCCTGATCCTTACTGCGGTCGTTGTTATTCCTGTCTTTGTGTTCGTCCGTTTCGTGGTCCTATAATGGTCGTTGTTTATTTGTCGTGGTCATTATTGTTGTCCAAGCCATGGTGTCTTATTGCGATCATTGTCGTGGTGCATGTCATGGTCCATGTCATGATATTTATCGTGGTCCTTGTCCTTATCGAGGTTCTTATAGTGGTCCCTGATATCTTTTCCATGGTCTTTATCGTGGTCATGTTGTCTCTGTTGTGGTCATTCTCTGCTTTGTTGGGGTCCTTATCACAGTGCTTGTTTCAATTGTAATGGCCTTTTTCGATCTTTTTGTCATGTTCCCTATCGTGACCTTGGTCATTATCGTGGTCCATGTCGTGAGTCTTATAGTTAGCTCGTCTTTGTACATTTCGCGTCCTTATATTGGTCCTAGTTGTCTCTAGCATGGTCCTTACCGTGATAATTGTTGCCTTTGTCAATCAAAGTGTTTGTCGTGACCCATGTCGTTGTTCTTATCGTGTTCCTTGTGTTATTTTGTTGTTGTCATGGGTCTCAACATCGTCCTTGTCTTTGACGAAGTCCTTATGGTGATTATTCCGTGGTCCATATCATGGTCCTTATCGTGATTGTTGCCGTAGATCTTGTAATGATCCTTGTTGTCTTTGCCACGGTCCTTATCGTGGTCACTGTTATCTTTGTCATGTTTCTTATCGTAATCCATGCCTTTGTTTTGGTCATTATCATGGTCCTTATCGTGGTATTTGTTGTCTTTGTTATGATCCTTATCATGGTCTTGGTCCTTATCATGGTTCATGTCGTGACCCTTATCATGAACCTTGACCTTATCGTGGTCTAATTCGTATTTATTATATTGGCCCTTGTCTTTATCTATATCGCGTTTCTTTTATTGGTTCTTGTTTTCCTTGTCATGGTCCTTATCGTGATCCTTATTATTTTGTCGTGGTCCTTGTTGTCTTTGACATGTCCCTTACCGTGATCTATGTTGTCTTTATTGTGGTCATTGTTGTCATTTTAATAGTCCTTATCATCCTTGCTTCTTTTGTCATGGTCCTTATTAAGCATTTGTTTTCTTTGTGATAGTCCTTATCTTGGTAAATATCGAAGTCCTTATCGTGGTCCATGTCGTGGTATTTATCGTAATCCTTGTCGTGGTGTTTGTCGTGTTTCTTGTCGTAGTATATTATCATGGTCCTGATTTTTGTTCTTTTCGTGGTCCTGGTCCTTTTAATCCTCATGGTGGGTTATGTCGTGGCATAATCCTTGTCGTGGTGTTTGTCGTATTTCTTGTATGTAACCATGGTCCTGGTCTTTGTCCTTGTTGTTTTTGTCGTGGTCCTTACAATGTTCCTTGCTGTCTTTGCCATATGTCTACATTTGTCATTTCAAAATTAATATTGTTCTTGCACTTTGGCGAATGACTTTCGTGTTACACGGTATATTTCAATCTTTCATTAAAGATAAACGATCAAGGATGTAAAAAGAGACCTGCACCACAAATATACAGACAACTGACAACATTTTGCACTGGTGTGCACTTTGGAGTAGGATGAAAATAGGCCTACGCATGCACGACCAGATGTCTTCCTGGCTACATCGATATCGAGTGAACCGCGCTGTAGAGCTTTAACTTCCGACGACCAAGAATCGTCTCATTCTTTTTAAGGGGAACTGTACATGTACAGTGATCTTTCCATACTCGACGTCCATACCATACCGCTTCTTTGCCCTACATCAGCTGATTTATCCTGGTGCCACTACCCAGCAAGCCTTGTCCCTTCTATCTACTTTTATGTTCGAATGTTAGCCTTCAAAGACTATATCAAAGATTAACCGCAAAATAAATATACAATATCCATATTTGCGCGCATTCCTCGTTATTATTATTATTATTATTATTATTATTATTATTATTATTAATGTTTATTTACCTGAATATTTTTCTTATCTGGATTTCAGTATAACCTTTATAGAGCCCTAAGCCATGCAGTTACGTCAGCGCTATGAGTCCGGTGATGGGGGTACAACTCGGCGACATCATCTCTGCCAGGGTTACCAGATCGGACGATTTATCGCAATTTAGGCTACATAAGAGGGGCAATCGGAGAATAACAAATTTGTCAAATCGCCGAATCGCCCTTTAAGCTACCTCAAAATTAAAAAAGGCGAAATTAGGCTACATGTTATTTTCTTTTACAAGTTTATGGTATACATAGGCACAGCCATCTTATATTAACAAGCCATGCTGTTGTTAGAATCGGCAACGTTGAAATAGGGCTGAGTCAGACTCCGAGCTGCAGTTCGGGAGAATGATCGAAGATCGTAGTGAGACTTTAATTTAAATTAATATATAATTTTTAAAGGTGGATTTTTAACGATTTTAACCTGTCAGCCACAGATATTTAATTATTTTTTCGATATCTTTCGATTTTGTTTCTACGAGTTTCAGAGATTCGAACCGTGAATGATTACCGATGGTAGAATTCGAGCTTTTATAGCTACTGCTGTGGAACATTCTTATTCATATAATGTTACGATGGATTTCGTATTTACATTTTAAAGTAGTATTAAATACAGTATTCTAGAACCATCTGGATTCGAAGTTCGAAATTAAAAAGTACGAAAGGAAGGACCAAATGTCGCACTCTCTCAGGCAGTGGAAACAGTCATACGAACATATCACTCTAGCTTAGCGCCATGAACTATTCTCGTGAGATCCGCGAATTATAAATGTTTGTTTCTTTACTCAGACGCAATGTATCAATTAGTCCACCGAACCTGTCTATTTATTATTCTATCTGTTTTCAATCGTTATTTAAATTGAAAAAACAAGCGCTGCGAGTTAGAGAATTCCAATGACGAAAAGTATAGTGTTCACCCCTAGTTGCATTGTGCGTGATGCCTAAAACAATTAATGAACGGCTTGAGTCAGACACCCTGTATAGATCATTAATCACTTTCATTTTGGAATCGTTCATAAGATTTTTCAGTTACTACGAAGTCATTAAAAACGAAATTTTAAACATATTTCGTAAATGTGTCGTCTGCTATGTTTTCTGCAACCGGACCACTATATGCTGGAGTACCAACGTTGCCAAGTGTATGAACATGGCTTGTTAATTTAAGATTGCTATGACATAAACCTACAATTATTCATAGGTTTTAAGTCCATTTTTTTTTAATATTAAGTCATTGTTGGCAATATGCAACATAGGCTACTTCGAATTCTCTTCATCTCTATATTCTATGACCAGTATCTTACATTGTAACGTCATAATGTCATAAGACCGCAAAATACAATTATTATCGTTCGCTATTCGTTTGTTTTATGTATTTTTGTTACGATATTATTGCTCTGCTAGCCAGTGATGCCACTTGTACCATAATTATGGCTGGTACGCGTACCATAATTTAGTTGATTGTATCATGCACCATAATACTTCCATTATTGTACTCAAAAATACTCAATTGCTTAGTAGTATCAGGACGAATAGAAGAAATAGTGTATACGCACTCTGTGAGTTTACACGGATCCGTCGCAACGCGGCGCTGTTACTGCTAAGCGCGGACTCTGAAGGAATTCACAGTACTGTACTTGTTTCGCTGAATGTAGTCCTTTTTAGAAGCAAATTTCTTCCATTTAACCCGGCTATTCGTAACTTAAGAAATACTTTTATAGCCTCTTATTCATAATTAATAGTCTTCTATCAGGTACATTACTATTATGAACGTTCGTAACAGAAAATACAATGGTATCTGAAATGTTGTGAAAGCAATTATACGTTCAGTATTTAAATAATCTTTTCGTAACAAGTTGCGAATTCAGGGACAGAAAAACCTACGAAATGCTAGTAAATAAAGAGTTGAATGATATTTTACGTGCCTATAAATAATTAAATTACTCACCATGATTAGTTGCCTGCTACCTTTGAGAGTTTGGGAGATAACTTGACGGACTTACGAGCTTGTAAAAATCTTCGGATTTACTTTGTCCTGAAGAAGAATCGGCACTTTAAATAGTGGTAGACTAATTTCAGAGTAATATCGGTGATATGTTCTCTGCAACAACTTCTCCCGAAGACTGGATCAAAATAGCGTCAAGATAGATCTCATCCCACATTGCACTTGCTGAGCTAATCTTTTATTTAATTTTCAATTCTGTTTGAATAAGTACGTCA
The DNA here is from genome assembly GCF_040183065.1 of Periplaneta americana. Classification (NCBI taxonomy): domain Eukaryota; kingdom Metazoa; phylum Arthropoda; class Insecta; order Blattodea; family Blattidae; genus Periplaneta; species Periplaneta americana. The sequence goes on from NC_091124.1 coordinate 105,131,881, forward strand.
TATACAGCTTGGGAGGGATGGTTTAAAAAACTGATGTTCCTTCCTGATCGGTAGTCTTTGATTTGGGTGAGAGCTGTACAATGTTTAGACCAGTGGCGGCTCCTGCATATTTCTTAAGAGGAGGAAAGAAGTTAACAGCACGAAATGACACCTTCTTGAATGAAACATGCTACAAATTAGCCTACATGCATACATGTAAGACCAGGTAGTGTTGGGGTTGGCCTTCCCTTCTGTATAGCAATAATCTGTTCTTGTAAACTGAGTTTCCTAAATTGTCCAAAATATATTATATTTTCACTTCCATTCATTGTTGAATAATTGCGCAAATTAACAATTACAAGGAAATTCACAACCTCGTAGCATTTTTCGAGCACACTACAGCATCACACGTGTTGGAAGAGACCAGCTACTAACTCGTAACCGGAACCGTTTTACGGAAATGGAAATGGGAATGGGAAATAATCTGAGGAAAGCGAGAACACTGCTCCCACGTGGTCTGTCTTGCCACATGTACATTTTACAAGTTCAGTATCACATGCTTTTGAAGAATGTCAGTTCTTGTAAAGTCATACCATCATTATTGTTCAAAGCTGCCGGTGGCCGATTGATTTTTTATGTTAAAAATGATGTAGTTTGGAGTACCTACTTTCAGTTTCAAATATATTTGTACAAAACTGACAACTTGGCTGTTGCCCTGTCTAGTAAACAATGAATAGAAGTGAATTTCAGGGGCCAACTACGTAGAGCTACTTCCTCTTTGTTTTACATAAACCCGACTTTAACTTTCAAATATCCATGAAAGTTTCAAACCAGAATAGTAGCCTATATAAAGTGCAATGAATAATATTTTTGATTTATAATTTAAAAAAAAAAGTTTATATGGTGTCTTTCATAGCGTTGCGTTAAAACTGTTTTTGTTGTGTCTCCTCCTAGATGTGTTATAGTCTGGTTGAATGCAGCATCGTTAGGTGGAAGCGGTAGCAAGCTTGCTGCACGACCAGTCGGTTTCTATTTCCAGCCCATGACTGATTCAGAGGAGGATCTCCTCCCTCTCCGTTCATTTACTTGCTTTAAAACTCTGCTTCTTTCTCTGGCCGCTAGTGCGCTGTTGTCTATGTGTGTTACAGTGACTGTATGTGTGTTAACTGCAGTAGAGGAGGAATGGAAAGCCTTTCCTCCACACAGACAATCTCGCATCTTTCTCACAGTTTTCTACAGCACATGAGCGCGCGTCGTTTAAAACTCGATCAACCGAGTTTTTCTTATAGCTGTGAACTTAAAAATTATCGAATTTTCCTCGAATTTCAAGGCACATATTTTATTTGGTATTTACTTTTAAAAGAAGAAAATGTGAGGAGGACGTTCCTCCCTTCCCGCCCCCGAGGAACCGCCACTGGTTTAGACCTATTACATTCCTGTCGAAGGGCACAGAGGGTACACGCAATAAACTTAGAGGAATGATTTACTACATAACCGGCCACATAATACACTAAACATGTCAATCAACGCAGCAGGAGTGGTATTCACCAACTCGGGCACAGCACTTTCACAGTATTGACCATGTATTTTTTCATGAATAACATTTTTTCCTTTTATACAGGTTTCTACAGACTTCCTAACTGTCTTGTTGAGTAATTCCACATTTCGCGCTAATGTTCGGATTTGGTTCACAAACGATGTGAGTAGTTCATCATCACTTTTCGTTTCAGAGTTTCCAGCAATATTAAGAAGGATCTGCTTCGTAGTAAATGCATATGGAAAAAATCTATCGTCGAAGAATGGTCATCTGAACTGAGTGAAGACAAAATTCCGAAGTGATGTTCCAAGGGGTCTTGGGCGAGTTTCCCTGTTAGGATATATTTGTATCCTTTGCTCCGGAGCCATTTGCCCATTTCTAAGGTACTCTGCAAGGTTACTACTAAACATTGTTGTAGCAGACGCAAATGTGTTGGTTGTAGTTGTGAGACACTGAAGAAAATCAGTAAGGAATTAGTGATCAGAAGAGTCTTTATAAAGAGCCTTAGCAGAAATGTGCGAATTAAATGCGGCGGCAATACAGTTTAAATGCCTTGTAAATTCTTCAGTACCCTTACTGCCTTCGAAACCCGATGACCCTAATTCTCGATAAAATTTGAGGCCTTTGGCGACACTGTTGTTAAAGAGTTGGAACGCGAGTCTGGTGGCATCTCTTAAAGGACGAGAGATCTAAATGAGCTGTTGTCAAACTTGGGACAAACCCTACACATTCGCATATCCAGATAAGTCTTCCTTAAAAAGTCTCCTATAAAAACTAAAATTGATATTTTTCTCCTTGCAAGAGAGTTCGATTTTATCATGGAAATAATTTCTTATGCATTTCAGTGTGTGCACAAAATCTGAGAATGCCCTATCTTTCTTTTTGTCGTCGAACGGATTAGAAATAGGCCTATGGTATTATTCTGGAAATTTTTTTCCATTGATTTCTAAGACTTCCAGGGCTTTTTATTTGTTTGACTGCCATCACAAGTGAAACCGACTACTCTCATCCCAACTGCTTCTAATTGCAGTATAACTTGTATAAGAATTTTAGCGAGAATGTCACCTGGAGTAGCGTTTCTGCTAGCGTAAATAGCAATTGGTTGAATCCAATCTTGCATAAATACTAATGCATAACTCTTCAAATATAAACAAAATTCGTCCAGTAGTTCATAAGACAGACACCATAATGTTTCCTCAGTCCTATTGAAGGTGAATGTGTGTTAGTTCCATATATAGGATGAATGTAAGTAATTTCATTAATTTCAGGGGTTGTTCTTTGAGATATTTCAAGCGAAAAAGTTTAATATTTTTATGCTGATTTTTTCTCAAAGTGTTCTATATGAAACATTTCTTTGAGTGTTTTGGGAAAGCAATTTATTTAATTTCCAGTGTGCTCAGTCATTTTATGAGAGTAGTTTATTGTGATAATAAGTGACTGAAAAAATAGTTTTCTTCTTCAAATGTGCAGAAATTTCAAGCGAACTTTTAGTTCTAAAAAGGAATTTTAAAATGTTGCATATGTTCTGATCAAATTTATGCACATTTAAAGGAGAAAACTAAAATTACTTCTCTTATTTATTATCGTAATACACTGACTTAAGGAGCGTAAAAGTATGCTTTTCGAGTCCATCAATAAAAGACCTTGCTGTCACCTCTCCCTTCACATTCTTATATCAATTATTTTTTATACCGGTATCTCTAAAAATAACCCCCTGAAATCAATTATACAACTTACGGTTTACTCTGTATATTAAACTTGCTCCTTATTCTTTGCATAATGAGGACGTAAAATAGTTAATAGGGAACGAAGCTTAAATATCAAAACATTGCCTATAGGCGGCTGTAGGTTTAGGAACACTGACTATAGGATGACATCAGTTGTTTACTTTACTGAAGTATCTTCAGGTTCGTATGCAAAATGAATGACGTCTATAGATTAGCTGTTGGTAAAAATAAAAGTGTTAAACTAAAACTGAAGAGTGTTCTTGAAAAGATCCTGCACATTCTAAACTCTGTGAAGTGCAATATAAACTAAATAATGAACAGACACAAGATTATAATAAATAAAAACTATTTTAAATTCGCACCAATCACATTGTGTGATGTCTGTTTGAGTGACAGTCGAAACAGGTTTATATTTGACAATTTACGAATGTACAGGGTTGTACATTGCAACAAAATGAGTGACATTTAAAGTACACCATTATTATTGAGACTGTATCACCATTTTCTACAAAAAGAGAATGAAGTCGCTTTCCTAAATGTGTATTATAACCTACTTGTTTTAGTCACCTGATTATACCGATAAATGTTTTGATTCAAGCACAGCAGTGTTCTGTACAAGTCCCTTACTACCCTGAGTTGATGTAAACAACACGACTTGTATAAAACGCGACGTAGTTAACTTCGTAGCTTTGGTGTCTGAACTTCCATCCTTAATAAATAACTTTCACATGTGTTTACTATTACTGTATTCATAGTCATACATGTTCATATAATAATAATCCGTGGCGCTACAGCCCACGAAGGGCCAAGACCGACCAGCAGGCTGCTGGCCTCACGGCCACATGCCGAAGCAGTGGTGGACGATCATCCAACCAGAATGGAGGTACCGTGTGGTTAGCACGATGAGCCCCCAGCCGTTATAGCTGGTTTGCGTAACCGGATTTCGCTACCTATCGTAGCTTCCCAAGTGCATCACGATGCTGGGTGGGCACCGGTTTCATACACTGGCCGAAATTTCATGAGAAAATTTCTTCCCCCATGAGGACTCGAACCAGAGCGCATTCCGTACCGCGAGTCCTAGGCAGGATGCCTTAGACCACGACGCCACGGCGCGGGACACATGTTCATAATATACCAAGTTGAAATATTGTTTGTGAGAAGAATACTCGGTAATGCTGATAAATAACAAGAAGTAGGCTTAGGCAGTTGTGGAATTTGCAGAATCAATTGAAACAGAAGACTAAAAAAAGTGACGTGACGAAAAATAAATAAAGAGGAGACGTTAGAAACTTTCTAGTTCCTGCAAATCATGTTCTGTACACATATAAAAATTAAGTTACAGTGTCAGTCTACATATTTTGATTTTACAAAGTCTGAAATGTGTGTGTTCTTGGACTAGATTAGGGAATGAAAATGATTGTTTATGATTCACATATCACCTTTTTTGCAAATTATAGTATTGCTAAGGATCTGTTACACATCTTGCTTGTAATGGAGTACCATTTCTCTATTAAATTGTATACATTACAATGTGTTTTTGATTTACACGATTTTCTTGCTACGTTTTTAGTGTTTTCTTCTTCTTCTTCTTCTTCTTCTTCTTCTTCTTCCTTCACTGACGCTTATGTCAGAATGTTGTTCTCTCCCTCTTGATGTTAAAGGTCATTGCAAAATCTCACTATAAAGTTCATATCCATCAGGATCATATTTAGCACCTTCTTTATATTGCACATTTTTCTCATGAATTGAAATATTTCAATTGTATGTATGTTTAGTTGAAAGTCTGATGACTTGAGCATTGGACTTATGGAGCGTAAATGTATATTTTCGAGTCCGTCAATAAAAGGCCTTGCTGTCACCTCTGCCTTCACATTCTTGTCAAAAGACATATGTTTAAATTCATTAATTTGAAAAGATGTTTTTTTTTTTTTCACTTTTTAAACATGTCTTCCAGAGGACTCATCTGAAAGACAGTTTCTTCCATAGTAACTTTCCCATCTAGACTAAATGTTTCGGTTATTTCGGAGTTCGAGTATGTTACAGCAAATCTGCCAGATGTTGTTAAATTTATCAATTGTTATCCATATTGTTCAACCGTTATTTATAGTCATCTAGCCAAATAAGTAGTTTTATTTGAAAAAAGCCCTATCGCAGTGCAAAATGAATAACCACGAATAGGGAGTTCTATGTGGTGGTTTTGATATACAACCAGAGAACCAACACCAATCGATCACAGAGTAGGCCTACCAACATTATTCATACTTTGCATGAAGGTGACATGTGCTGCACATGTCCCGTTTTTTTTAATATTTCCAAGTATTCCTGACTACTGTCACGTTCACATGCTGGCTGTGCCACTACATGTCACCTTTTTGCATAGAATTGTGTGTCTATCTATGTACAACTTAAATCCAGTAGAAGTGAAAATGGCAAAAAAGTTACAAGTGACCTTTTTGCACCTTCCGATTCAGTTATGGACTAGGCGGTCCCTACGATGAGCCGATTCCTCATCAGGCAAGTCCGTTCACTTTTCATGTCTCATGTGTGATCCAAAAGAATTATCCCTTCTCTATAGGCACTCGCTTGTTCTGTAATATCCAGAAAGGAGGCTAAATAAGAACAAAGAAAATTTATGTGCGTATTTCTAGTTTTATTTCTTAAGTATTGAATGTCTGTAAGTTATACACGAAATTGTTCTATTTGAAAATCTGCATTACTGTGTAAACTGCGATTAGTTTTGGAAGCCCTGTTACTCAGCTCTCTACTGTATAATGGTGTAATGGTACTTCCACATTTCTCAAATGTATATCTTAAGACGACTGCAACATTCATCCTGTAAGTTTACCTCTGTTTCCATACAAAGAGGTCAGCAGGATTTCGATTTTATCTCTGAAAATAATTAAATGTTAATTTCGCTCCGTCCTTAAATTTTGGTTGATCTAAACGACACTTCTTTGATTCATTTGTTGTTGTGGCTGTTCAGCTAGATTTACATAACTAAAATTACTTCATGGCAATTCTTTTGAACCATTCTGGGTCCTTTTCAGCAGCAGAAGTAGGTCTTCCTCCCTTGTTGTAGTAGTGAAATTCAGATACTCCTCGTCCTGGTATGCCATTCACAACGTAGCGTACAAAACGTTCCACCATACGTGCCTCCCACTTCCATCCTACGTAGTGAGTGGACTCATACTCAACGAACACCTGCACAGTGTACACCGTTGAGCCTAGAAATAAATTCAGAAATGTTCTGACTAAGTAAACTGTGTAAGCTATCATATCATATCATATCATATCATATCATATCATATCATATCATATCATATCATATCATATCATATCATATCATATCATATTATATCATATCATATCACATCACATCACATCACATCACATCACATCACATCTCATCGCATCATATCGTATCGTTCGTGTCGTACAGTATCATACCATGTATCATACCAGTCACACAACACCACACTAAATTTTATTATATAGCATATTTAAAATAATATTGTCGTAACTACCAAATGTTAGTTTTTAGTAAATGGTAGATAAACAATTCAAAGCCGTATGAAAACTCCGGATTACCAAGTATCAGTGTAAGCCCTGCAGACTTTGCATTTGAACTTAGAGATATGACAGTTCTACTGTTTTATAGAGGATTAATGAAGATTACTGCCTGTAACTCAAAATTCAATTTTTGAAAGTTGCGACAATATTATTCTAGGAATGCGATGTCGTATCGTATTGTATTATATTATACTAGAGGCCTATCATATTACATTATATTAGAATCTTGAAAAAGGCTAGCCCCAAATTGAGGGGAACAGCATATCTAACGTTATATATTAGAAAGAATCTGGTGTAGAGCAGCTAAATTTGTTAAAAGTAAAAGAGGACAACGGAATGATTCAATAAAAGAAGTTAAATGGGAAACTTAGAAAAACATGTGTAGAAAATCTAGAATAACGTCATTGTATAGAGCATAATATAAGCCAAAAGGCATAGGTAGACATAACAGCTCGGTTAGAGAATCCAGCATACTGTGGTAGGAACGATTATGATTTTAAAATTTAATGTAGGAAACAAAGAACGGATGTAGGTAAATTCTCATTTTTAAATTTAACTATAACTTATTGGAATGACCTATGTGCAGCGGTATTTGAGGGCTGTCCTTCCTTGATGAGATTAAAAAAAAAAAAAACTTAAAAATTTGTGCATAAAGTGTCAATGTTACCAAAGATAACGTTACGTAACATAAATTCGATGGTGTAGGCCTACGGGTAACGGGGGTTAAGTCATTTTTTTTGTGCAAATGGAGTTTTGTTCCTCAGGTGAATACACAAGTTAAAATGTAAAAGTGTGTGTACAAAAACAAAAGACTACTAGCATTTGATGTATTTTATTTGTGTATAAAATTATTTTCAATAAGGATCCGAAGTGTAATTTTCATTTTTCTGAAAACTCATTTTTATGACTTAACTTTGCCCAAACAACATTGAAAGAAGGTGACATATATTTACTGAGCCTTACGAGTGGTTTGAATTGTAAATTAGTTAATTTATATAATTAAATCAAGAAATAACTTGTAAGAGGGTCTTAAGATAGCAATTTTATTTCGGAATATAAAGTATATAATATGCTTTCACATGTTAAGTAACTAGGTTACCTTGTTGACTAATTTCGGCCTGTGAACCATCATCAGAACTAGGTGGTCTTCGAGCCTTCTGATTTCATTTCCTGTGGGGGTGCGTTTGTATAGTGTAATGTGGAGTCAAATAGTGTGTGTTCTGAAATTGAGTTGTGTATTGAGGATTTGGTACGGGTGTGTTTTTTGTGTGTCTGTATATTTCGTATTGATCTAGTGTGTCTAGTTTCTGGTTTTTCAGTTGGAGATGTAGAATTTCCATGTCTGTGTTTATGTTGCTGTAGGTGTGGTTGGCGTTTGTGAAGTATTCTGCATATGTTGGAGTGTTTTGTGATTTGGTTATGGCTGTGATGTGTTCTTTCTAACGTGTTTGGAATGATCTGCCTGTCTGCTGTATGTAGAAGTTGTAGCTATTGCATGTGAATTTGTATTTGTTTTTATGTTGTTTGTATGTTGAGAGGTTTTTGTAGTGGGCGATGTTGTAATTTAATTTCTTGAATGAGGATGCAATCTTGTGTGTGTTCTTGATTTTGTATGTTAGTGTGATGTACAGAGTGAATCAAAAGTCTGGAACCATATAAATAACTTCCATATGCTTGATTTTCGATTATTATAGGTGTTACCAGTATTTGTAAGACTAAATGCTCTACCTATGACACATTCGATTCTAGACTTCAACTATCTCAAAAGCTGCCATTTTGGAAGCAACTTTGAAATTTTAAATGGAAAGAGAGTCGTGTAGGTACTCAAAATCATGTGAAATTTTCTGGAAAAAAAAAATACAATGGTGCAATCTGCTTTGAGATATCTCTAATCGTTTTCAAGTTATTTAAAGATAAATGTCATAATGATACAAACATTAGTTACTGCATCTAGAGCAGTGGTTCTCAATGGGTGTGCCGCGGCACACTACTGTGCCGCGAAAATTCTGAGACTTTGTGGTATTGTTGGTAAAAGTAATTAGAGTAATGTCATTCAACATTTATTTTAAGAACGAACAAAAGAATAATATTCAAGAACTTAAACTAATTTTACAAAAAATTTATTGGCTTACTCCTTACAACAAGAGTAATAAGTTATTAATCAGATATTTGAGCTTGTCGCTTCTTACACAAAAGTTCAAGTCGTGGTGGAATTGAAGACAAACACACACGCATTTCTTGTTCAACTCAGAAAAGTCTCTCTCGCGCTTCTTACTTTTTTATGTTTGTTAGTGTCTAAGCCCAGCCAATTTTGTTCCAAAATGCTGGATTTAAAATTAGGGCTATACACATTTGCTTCGGTTGACGTTGAAGGTAATTCAATACATGAAAGGAATTGTTCAATAATAATCGAATCCTCATAAAAAATCTGTAATTGACATTTTATAATTATATATCAGTTGATTCATCGACCTGTACTGAAAATACTCCACCGTCACTTATCTTTTCATGTTCATGGCACTGGATATTTGAAGATATGTCATCAATCCGCCGGGAAATGTAGTATCATTTGACAATGCAACCAAGGATGTCTCCTCCTTTGCGCCGTCACCTAACATCGATTTCATTATTTCCTTGCAGGCAGGTAAAATTACGTCCTCTGCGATAGTCTAGGGCTGCATTTTTTTCGCTACTATTTCTGAAACTTTATAACTGGGTTCTTGTGCTTTTCAGAAATAGTTTCTCTCCGTATCATAACTTTTCCTTGCTTTTCTTCCGATGACAACAATCGGTTAAAATGCATAGTTCTAATCTTTCCCAGACAAGTTACTATGTTTGGTATTCAAATGTCTTTTCAATTTACTAGGAACAGTGGATTCATTGTTTAGTTTTCTCCACACACGACACATTCTGGTGCAGGACGATTTTCAGGTCCACTGAACGTAAATACAAAGTTTAAATAACAATCTTGCTGTTCCAATAGGTTATACGCCCCCCTGTACTGTGTACTGCTTTCACTACACGTACACTTGAAACTGTTTAGTTCACACTTTTGTTAGGCCTACTATTAAAATTATTGTCACTGACTCATCTTCATTTTTTCTCTTTTCGATAAAAAATTCATCCAAACTGAAGTTAGGTTAACATAATAACGCAAATAACACACGTCAAACTAAAAATTAAACTCAAAATTTACCAGAACACGGAAAAAATGGCGTCACGACTGCAAGTCTACAAAGTCTTTTTTCAACAAGATGGCGCTCCACCCCACTATGGTCTTGCTGTTATAAACTATCTGGACGAACAGTTCCCTGGACATTGGATTGGTTGGCATGGACCAGTAGAACGGCCGGCCAGGTCTCCAGATTTAACACCCCTTGATTTTTGGGGGGTTTATATAAATGGATTGATATATGGAGAGAAAATTGAGAATGTGGAACATTTAAAGAACCGTATCATTGAAGCCTCTTATAAAGTCACCCCGGAAATGCCACAAAATATTCTGAGTGGAAAATTCGTCTACAATATGCGTCATCGAAAATGGACAACATATTGAGCACATTTATAGAATTTTCTTTTTGTGTCATTGTGACAGTTATCATTTTAATGAATTTATTGAAAACAATTAGAGATATCTCTAAACAGATTCACTATTGTTAATGCATTGAAACTGTCACAGGTTAACCAAACAGTAACGCATGAAAAGTTAATTACCAGAATTGCATAAAAACACCTTATCCAAAGCCTCCTTAGTTCTGTACCATGTTACAAAATGGCTGTAGATGCAGTAACTAATGTTTGATTCATTATGACAGTTATCTTTAAATAAGTTGACAACGATTAGAGATATCTCAAAACAGATTACACCATTGTTTTTTTTTTCTTCAGAAAATTTCACATGATTTTCGAGTACCTACATGATCCCCTTTCCATGTAAAATTTCAGAGTTGCATCCAAAATGGCGGCTTTTGAGATATCTGAGGGCTAGAATCGAATGTGTCACTGGTAGAACATTTGGTCTTACAAATACTGGTAACACCTATAGTAATCGAAAAAATTAAGCACATGGAAAATATTTATGTGGTTCCAGACTTTTGATTCATCCTGTATTTTTTGTGTTGTATGGCCATGTTTTTTTTTTTTTTTTTTTATAATTATTGTACGTTCGCTGGGAGAAAAACCAGGGGGTGGGGGCTGAATGCAGAAGGCCACACAAGTTACTGCTGTTTCCTTCGTTCCGCAAAGAATTAAATACCACATAGTTGCCAGCTCTGTAACGACTTAGAGTGTACGTAGTTTGCATTATCTATTTAGTTTTCTTAGCGTAAATTAAAATTAGTGAAATATGTGGCGACCATGGGAGTCTATAGAAGAGAGTGCATAACATAGTGATGAGTAGACATCGAGATTTTGGACCCGATAGAATAAGTTTACTAAGTCCATACTATAGGCAGCTTTGTCACTGTGATTGAGGTGGATGGGAGTCGGCACCAGGAGAGATATGTGTACATGAAACCAAGTCCAGTCTAGTCTGCTGGTGCTGTACAGTGACGTTCCAAAGAAAGACAACTAATTTATCAAACATTAAAATAAAATGAATGTTAGAGGAAAAAAATTCTGTAGGACCAAACAATTAATCTTTACGTAAATTAAAATAAAGGCCTATAATGCGAAATTTTCAAAATAAATTAATATGCATTTCCTTTCGGCTTCTTTCATAAGCACATGTGCAATATTTACACAACATACGTAATAATCATACACAATATACACAACTTATGATGTGCAACACTTGGTATCCCCACAATATATTTACAATATAATGTAATGAAACTTTATGTTCTGTTCAACTTGTTTATTTTACAGCTTTCTCTTCTAGAATACTATTTGAACTGTTACAATGTACTACAATACACATTCACAAGGTCTCAAAACTAAATTTCCTTCTGTAGTCGGCAAGACAAAGTTTATATTGGGAGAAGCTCCGCTCTACTTCACATAATGTAATTGGTGCAAAACGAAAAAAATCACTAAGTTATTGAAATCTATCTTCGCTACCCCAGCAGTGTCCGTAGACTTCTTCCCTGCTAGCATATCTTTTATGTCACAGAATATCGCATATCCGTTGTTTTTACACAAAACTGAGTTTACTTTCTGTTTAATATGATTACTAGCTGGTGTAGAGGATTCTTGATCAATTACTTTCGTCATCTCCTTAATTAATTTTACAGGCTGTGGGGGCAGAGGAACAGTGGGTGCAATTTCCTTGAATGTTAGCACTCGTGAAGTAGATTTCAAAAATATTACTTTGCAGTTAGCGATGAAACAAGCTACATCACTAAGGGACGCCCGTATCTCTTCAGCATCCCTGTGGCATCCCGGTGAAATGTGTTTTCGGGAGTTACAATGGGTCTCAATGTATCGTTTTTTGTTTCCCCTTAGTCTGACATGACACAATTTACATGTAACATAGTCCCCATTAACTTCAAAACAATCATTCCCGAACTCCTGCACAAATGAATGCGTCTTAGAGTCTTTTACTTTTAGCATATTTACTGATTCTTCGACTAGTCAGATAGATAACCACATGCACAGATCAAAACTAGACTACTATCTCCTGTCCTCTCTTCTTACAAAGTGAACTAGGTGTACTGGACTGTTTTTATTATCAGAACAGTACCTCCTGTCCTTGCCTTATGAGTATGACTGAGTAAATAAAGCACATGGGACGACAGGTAGGTCGCTACCCTCACTGCCCCCACCCACTACCGTCCTGATTTCCAACTTAAAATCGCACTGTTTTCTTCTATCGGGTCTGAAGTCTCTAAGCCTGGTGATGACAATATTGTAATGTTCTTACTTCTCCTGTTGGAAGAGATCATTCATTAAAGAGACGAGCTACACATATAAATAAATGTATACCTGTCTTTCAGTGAATAAGAAGGCAAATGTGATTCACCAATTGCTAAAACTGTTTCAAGATCATTGGCGAAGAAAATAATTTCTAACAATATAACCGAGCATAACACTCCTAAAAAGAAAACTCAGATTACATTACAAACAGTTACGAAATTCAAGAAATTTGATGATCTCGGACGTGATATAATACAACTCACCATTTATGAATGTTACAACAACCGCATATTCCCGACAATGGACATCATTTTAAATGCAGTGCAAGAAAAACCACAAAGCACATAAATTGAGAATTGCTGTATTGGTAAATATATATATATATATATATATATATATATATATATATATATATGACACAATTGCTATAGGTTATACTATTCTAAAAATTTGTGAAATTCACAAATCTATTATGTTAACTGTATAAAAGAATAAAACTATTATTATATGATTCAAATAAAATAATATAGGCCTACTTTTTTCATATTTAGAAAATGGGTCTGAAAGACCCAACCCGTGCAGTTACGAAACTTTTCATGACCCGTTCACTGACTGGTTAATAATAGTAATATGAATAATAATAATGATAATGATAATAATAGGCTAACAAAAATTACAAATATTATTAGTGAAAAAAAACATAGATCGTAAGTCAGACGTTTAAGTGAAGTACTCTAGTAGATGTTGCAACGCTGCTTCCTTAGTCGCGTGTCGAGTTGTATAACAATCATTGCCTCAGTAGCTTACTCACTTATTGCACTTCTTTCCCTGGTTTTTTCTCAGAGCGAACATACAATTATATTTTGTCTTTTTATAATGTTGTCTAATACGTTTGAGGTTGTATCCGTTTCCTTGTGCTATGTATTTGATTGTGTTGTGATAGTTGTATTTGATATAGCAATGTTAGGTAAATATAGTTTATAAATATGATCCTGCGGAATAATAAGGGTGTAATTGTTTGTTTTATTTGAAGAGTTGTATCACTGAAGAGTGCTGTGTCAGTGAAGCGTGTTGTGTCAGTGAAGTTATGGTTTATAGTGGCCACGAATAGTTTCGATCAATGAAAATTTATAGTGTCAGTGAAGTGTGTGCTATAGTGTCAGTGAAATGTGTTCTGTAGTGTCAGTGAAATGCGTTCTAAAGTGTCAGTGAAATGTCTAAAGTAGTGTTTCTCAAACACCGGGTGGCGAGATATTCTCTTGGAATTTATCATTTTACTCTTCTAAGCATTTTTTACGAATAAATAGTTTATAGTTGAAATATTATTAGGAGAATAATTGTCAAAAATCGCAGATCCAGATAACCTTTAAAACTGTAAATTCTAAAATCTTGCTATATAACTTCCGTGTAGCAAATGTCATTGATTAAACCACTCATTTTAGAATGACAGGAAAATTTTCAGACTTATAAACCTATCAACAATCAAGGAAGGGAATACCGCTGTTTATGACCAGTCGTAAAAATAATTGCCTGCAAGCCGATTACAACAATGATCGGCGAATCCTCTGTTCTCAAAACTTAACGAAATAACATGTGTTGTAGATGTCATTGACCAATTAGCTGAGGAGGGGTAGAAAAATCACTGAAATTGAACTGTATTCAGTCTCGATACTGAACAATTATAGTGAATACTGTCTCTTTGCAAGTTCGCATTGCATGTGTGTTTGTTTCAAAACCCGAGTGTTCTGGTTTCTTTTTAAGTAAAAGGCATAAAGATTTAAATATTAATATGAATAAAAGACAAGGGACTTTGCTTAATTCTGATATTAAGAAATTTCGTACTAAAGGTGTTTGTGACGTAACAACTAGTGATGCGATCATTAGGATAAGCAAAAAAATGAGAAAACTATGAGCACACAGAAGAAAAAGCTGTATTCACTCATAAGTATACGTGGAAAACTACTTAAAATTTGGTTTCATACAATGTCCTGACACTGACCAATTGCGACAACCTTATTATGTCATTTGTGATACTGCTCTGAGAAATGAAGCTATGAAGCAATCACGACTTTTTCGATATCTTAACAAAACATTCCGATTTAGTCAACAAACCAATTGAATTCTTCATGCGTAAAAGAGATGCACTTAAAATAGAAAAGAAAATTATTTCAGTCGTACTCAGATTATATAGTGTGATACAGAACTTATGTTACAGAAGAATGTGGTAGATAAAGGGTACTGTACTGAAACAAACAGTTTTCATTAATCAATGTGTGTTCTATCTCCACTGGTACGGTGCTGCACGTTTTTTAGTGTTACGACGTTTTTATAAGGTCCCTAAGACAAATAACGCCATGTATATCTTTAACGCCACCCTATTAATTTTTGTTAAAGACACCAGTTTTCGGTAGTGCACTACTGTAGCCTGCATTCGCTTGCTCTAGTGATGAAGTGAGTTACTGCTGTCCGCTGACATATAGAGTGACATGATATTGCATCATTTTCCTGATGTATGTTAATAGTGAAAGGCTGTTCTTATATCAAGGTAAGAGACAATATTTTATTTTGTGTGTTGAGCAAATAATAACTCTATTAAACTATATATTTTCGTCATCCTTAAACATTCTTCTATGCAGAGAAAGTATCTGCTATCTATAACATTTGAAAATGTTAGAGAAACAGTCGTGTCATGTTTTCAAGCACTCAATAACGCTTTAACGCGATGTGGCGTTAAAGGTCTACAGACAAAATTTTAGGTTATGTTAGTACGGTTCTCAAGTACTTAGGCTGACAGTACAGCACCAGCAGACTGTTTTGGTTAGGAGAGGTGCAAGAAAGAGCATCTGGTTCCACCTGAGCACGCAGAAAATGTCACAATAAATTTATTGTTGTATGCGCTAATGCTCTTTGTCCACCTATGGCTATCTTCAAAGGCCAGCATTTGAAGTCGGACTAGGAGAAAGATATGCCTCCTGGAACAGGGACTGTCATGAGTGCCAAGGGCTCTAAGGCAACTGCTATATTCATCCATTGCCTTGACCAATTCGCCCGATATAAGGTGGCAGGAGAGGTGGTGTTGATATTTGATGGACCATCATCTCATCTGGACGCAAACATTACAAGTGCCACTGATAATTACGGAATCATACCGTATTGCCTTCCCAGTAATATAACACATGAACTGCAACCCATGGATAAAGCGCAAGCACCAGATGGATGTGTTTTATATGTGAAGAAGGTCGCTTTGAGAACATGTCGTTATGTTCATATGATAAGTGTGAAAACATCGGGAAAAGCAGTAAGCTTTCAACTTACAAATGTTCAAAATGTGCACAGGACGCTATTGGTTCAATTGCTTATCGAAATTTAATTTTTTTTATTTTACATAACTTTTTGAATTACTTATGGGAAAATATTCATATTACCCATTTTAATCTAGCCATATGGTAACGCAGTGCAGAAAGCAATATAACTTGCTTCATACACGTCCTTAATTAATAAAACTGGAATTTTTCTTTGTGAATCCAAGCTACATGATTGGTTCTTTCTTATTACATTATGAAATTACAAATTTATTATACCAGTTGGACAAGAGCAGCTGCGCGATTTAGATGTTGCTTTCTCAGCAGCAATTTTGGAGAGCAACAAGAAGTAAGATAATTTATTTATTACTTTGATTAATTTGATTGTAATGTTTGTTGTGGTATTTTACTTATTGTTGTTTGAGTATTCATGTACATCAAACACAAGTTTACAATCCGTAACATTGTTGTGGATATAATACATTGTTCCTTACGTTACCATATGGTAACGCTAGGCTAATATGTTGTCACTCATTCTTTGTACTCTCTTGCTACTAACAGTAAGGTGGAGGAGTTGCAAGAAAGTACAAATAACAAAATGTATGTTACAAACAGGTGCGTGAAAGTGCATGAGATACTTTTGGAATTAGAAAACGAAAAATTAGAGCATTCTACATACAGCCACCAAAGCCCAACTTTGTATCTGACGAGAACTCTGGAGATGTAGAGGGTGGCAAGTTCGACAACCTAAGTGGAAGGAAACCGAGTACTGAAGCTGGGGTTATTTTTGTTAATAGCGACAGAATAGGTGCACCAGATGATATTCCTTTTATAGAAGAAGAGAAAGTTGAAGAGTCATCTGTGATAGAAAGAGAATGATACCGTAACATTGCAATGTGTGGAAATGGTGCCATCAGGGAAACGTAAGTGGATAAAACAGTTTATTATAACAGTTCAATCGATTTCTCCAGAGAGTGACTTTTAAAGACAGAGATATGACAAATTTTGTTTTCTTTATAAAAATTCGCCTTATCTATGTAAAAACTGTTTTAGCCCATTTTCACATGGTTGTTAGATGTAGCTATACAAAATGCTTGGCAGCCAAGTAGAAGATCTGGCTCACCATTGAATGAATTAGAATTCAAATGGGAGATTTGAAGAAGTCGGGAGCACCCCAAGAGGCAAGGGGTGACCGTCTACTTCCAAATACAGCGATATTGGAGCTACGAGACGTGTCCAAAAAGTAACTTTCTCTGGGGCCGTTTTCAGAAGTAAAATACATTTTTATGGAAAGATTTATTCGAACAGATACAGGAATTGTTGAGCTATTTTTTTCAACATATTTCCACCTGAATTGAGACTTTTTGTTACCGTGGTATCAACAGAGAGGTGCAAACGGCTGTCACACACTGCTTCCGATTCCAGGCGGGAAACTTCTACGTGGGACAAAAGTTGTTCCCACAGTGTTACAAATCTCTCAGTTCCGGTGAGAAATATGTTGAAAAATAGTTCAACAATTGATGTATCTGTTCCAATAAATCTTTTCATGAAACTGTGTTTTCTTTCTGTAAAGACTTCGGGTAAACTTATTTCTGGGCGTCACTCGCAGAACATCTGATTATATAAGATACAATGGAATGGAACATTAGTGATTCCGATACCCGGAAATAAAAGACAGCGATATGCTAGTGAGAATGCTCTTCCGACATACAGCTTCCTCAAAATTTGATGTAGCTCATGTATTTTGTCATATCATAAGAAATGTTTTACCTTACTACCAAAATTTGTGAAAATCACACAAAAAAATTATGTAAAACGTTATGTTTCGAAAATGTGTTTTGTTCATACGAGTATATTGCGACAATAATTCTATTATGTATATTTGTTCAGGTATTGTGAAAGTAATTTTCCTATTTTTGTATTTTTTGTATTATTTGTATGGAGTGTGGTATTGTGTGGGGCAGAAACGTGAAAATTACGACGAAGTGAAAAGAAACGAATAGATGCATTTGAAATGTGAATAAGGAGAAGAATGGAACGTGTTAAGTGGACAGACAATAAGAATTGAAGCCGTATTGGAAAGAGTGGGTGAAGAAAGAATGATGCTGAAACTGATTAGGAAGAGGAAAAGGAATTGGTTGGGTCACTGGCTGAGAAGATACTGCCTACTGAAGGATGAACTGGAAGGAATGGTGAACGGCAGTGAATGGTAAAGAGTTCGGAGCAGAAGAAGATATCAGATGATAGACGACATGAAGATATATGAATCATACGAGAAGACAAACAGGAAGGTAGAAGATAGGAAACATTGGAGAATGAAGGGTTTGCAGTGAAAGATCTGACTTTGGGCAGAACACTGAATGAGTGATAAATATATTATTTGTATGCTAATGTTCAGTTAAATTCAATAAATAAAAGATGTCATTATAAGGCAACAACTCATTCTTTAAGATTTGACAACATAATGACCTAGCGTTATCATATGGTAACGCCTGTAATTCCACAATTGAAAACAAAAGCATTGTTGTGTTCAATTACATCCATTTAATTAGTCTATAACGAAATAAACGAAAAACTTGACGAAAAATAATTCAGGCTTTTATGGGTTAAACTAAAGTAAATGCTTTTGTGATTAATAACTTTCTACTGTGTTTCATTGTCTCTTTATCTGAAAGTAAGGAGTTGCTGGAAAACATATTTTCCTAATCCATCTGGTGTTTCAGTTTCAGATCAAGAATCTTTCATTAGTATTGAGTGATTTTGTATCTTTTATTAACAGAAATTCAAATTTAGTTGTTTAGTTCAATTTGTGTTGCTTAAGAAAAATAATTAATTAATAATTATTATAAGTGTATGCGTTACTAGAAAATAGGTGGCGTTAATTGGACAAGCTGTTCCTAATAATGCCAGAGTACAAAGTTTTCCTATTTGAGTTCTAATTTTTTTTCCGGAATATAATATCACCATTTTCATTGCGCTATTTTCTAAAGATAAGATTACAGTTTCTATTTCATAATTTTCGTGTTTGTACATAACTTATTTCCAGAGAAAAAGTGATTTAAATGTTAAGGTGGCGTTATTTGGTACGTGCACCTTACATAATGAAAGCTCAGTCATCAGTCAACATAAAAAAATGAAGCGTTAGGTCCTGAGAGAATTAGCCGACGTGCATTTGGTTCTTGCATAAAAGCGCAACACCAGTTCGCAAGTTGTATGTTGTTGATTGATGAAGCAACTTTCACACGGGATGATATTTTTATCACACACAACCAGCACATTTTGGAACAGATAAATCCATATTCCATTGCAGTCAGATCTCATCAAGTGCGATTTAGTGTCAATGTGTGGTGTGCATCATTAACGACACACTACTAGGTCCAAATCGCTTAAGGGGAGAAAATTACAAAAACTTTTTGTGAAACATCCTGCCCATTTTATTGGAAGGGGGTACCGCTTGCAGTATGTGCCAGGACATGATTCCAACATGATGGAGCTCCTGCGCACTTCAATCTTGCGGCAAGGCAACAGCTGACGGCAACATTTGATGACAGATTGGTTATTAAGGTCCGGTCCCATGGCCAGTAACATCACTAATCTTAATCCAATTGACTTCCTATGGCGATATCTGAAGGGAAGTCCATCAGTTCAGTATAAGAGGAAATTTTACTTCAACTGAATGCATCAGTTGAGCGTGGCGGTCAGTTTAACACGAGCCGCAGCAATTTCCCTTCCCATCTGGTAGAGACTTTGGACTCTCTGAACATTGATAGGTATGGTTAAAAATACTGCTTTCGTAAAACTGCTAGTACCGATAAATTGATACTTGTCAGAATTTAAAATGCTCGTACCGATAACTTGGTACTTGTCAGAGTTTAAAATATTTGTTCCAACGCCAGTAATTCATTGTTTAACATCTAGGTCACTTTCTTGAATAATAGTAGGAAACCAATTCTAGTAATATTTCCGCGTCTATATCTACAAAGTAATTCTTCTATATAGGCTACTGTTTCCTCCTTTTATATGTAGGATTGGCTCTAACAGTATTCTCGTTGTCATTCATTTTGTTATAATATGTGCTAGTTTGTGTCCCAATAATGACTTGAAGAAACGAACACTATTAAAATTCAGAGAGAACGCTTTGTGGAACGCCTCAAATTCATTATTAGTTCTGTCTGATGTAACAGTATCGGAAGCCCATATTTCAGGGGGAAATAACGAAACCGGTTCTATGAAATTTGATACCAAATAATCAGTAAAGGCTGTGACACTTTCATTAACAGCTTGGTTGATAACTAAATCTTCAACAAATGCATCTCCGACTTCATTTGGAGGATAAAAATGAAAGACCGAATACCCAGAGCAGCCATTTACCGTTGTCAATATTGTTATTTTTATACTCATTAGAAAGCTCCAAGGACTGAACTTTTCTCCACCAAGCTTGACTTAAATTAAATCTGTAACCTATTATTGATGAAGATGGCCACATTACTTACGGCTTTATGAATAGCTATTTCGAAGTCAGCGACAATAAATGAAGGCTGAAATTTGCAGTTCAAAGTAGCATAAATGTTTATTAAGTCACGAAATAAATTATTCTCGTACGTAACTATTATTTTGTTTGGTAGAAGACAGAATACTAATGATGTATATTGATTGTTTCTATATACGTGAATTGTAAAGAATTGATAAAGGAATTTACAACAAAAATCAAAAGTGCCATCAACGAAAATCTTATTGTGCTCGCAAAGAAATTGCAGAGGTCTGAGTAGCAAAACATACTAATATTTAATTAACTGTTGTTAATAAGAAGCAAGTTCTCATTTCTGTTACTGAAAACTGTCGTTTGTTCCAACGCTGTGTGAACTTCACTAATAGTTCTCGAGAGTGGCGAAAAAATCGATGTTTTTGTTCTATATAAATTTTGTCGAATTCTGACAACGTCTCGCCTTGTTATATCAATCTCCGAGGTTTGAAACATCCTCCTTTATAAGTTTCAACAACCTTTCTGATAAATCAATTAATGCTTTTCTCTTAACACTATTAGAGACGATTTCTCTATTGAAATTTGCACTAACTTCATGATTTTGATCTATTTCATTACTAAAGATTAATTGTGTTGCTTGTTCATTAATATAAAATTCTTGACTTACATGTCCTTATAGTGCATCTCCATGCCACTCCTCGTTGTGTGTGTCAATCTTTGCGAAATTTATATCCCCTTATTAATATTAAATCATGCCTCTTCTCGCTTATAATATGTTGTAGTACACCGTCACAATCTATTGCCGCGTTGTTCAAATTACAAATAAATAGTGGTAACCGTTAAAAGAAATACGAGGAGCGGTGAAACAAAAACAAGAAGCTGGTGCCCAGTGTCAACGTACATCAAAGCAAAAATTCTCTACGAGCAGCGTGTTACCATACATTAAAACAAATATTCTTCACGATCAGCGTTGCTATACACTGCACACAAATTTTCTCACGCTCTACGTGTCATCTTTAAGCCTAGGGAAAATTGACCACCGCGCTAAACTGATGTATATCCAAAACTGACCCCGGGCTCAACTGATGCATTTTTAATCCTTTCGCGCTGAATTCATATACACCCATCTGAAGACCTTATTGTATGCCACATCTATAGATCATGTCGATGATTTTCTTCCACGGATTGTCGACGACTGTAACAACATACATACTAAACCTGGTATATTGAACAGATACGGCAGTCAATGCTTCGACGATGCCAGTATTGTTTACAAGAAAGGGGGCGTCAGTACGAAGCTTTTCTGGAATGCAGAAATTGCGAAGCGTCATTGTCTGTTGTTTTTCATTGAAAGCTTATTCATCAAAGAGTCAAGCCACTGGCCATTGAATGAATGATTGTCTATTAGCTACAACAATGAATCAAGTGTAGCGCCGTACCAGTGCCAGATAGGACACCCATTGCTTAATGGAAAATGTTAGTTTTAGTACTTTCTATCTACTATATTCTTCTATAACATAAGTTCTGAATCACCCTTTATTATAGAAGCAGACGATTTCAATTCACAAAACCACCGGCGTGGCTCGGTTAAGGTGCTTGCCTGCCGATCTAAAGTTGCGTTCGGGTGCGGGTTCCATCCCCGCTTGGGCTGTTTACCTGGTTGGTTTTTTCCGAGGTTTTCCCCAACCTTAAGGTGAATGCCAGGTAATCTATGGCGAATCCTTGGCCTAATCTCGCCAAATACCATCTCTCTATCACCAATCTCATCGACCAGCGTCGTTAAATAACCTACTTAAAAAATCAATTTACAGAATCCAGTCTTAGATGCTATTATCCCATATTACCCCATCCCTGGAAGCAATAGGTTGGCTTAAACTAGATAAGAAAAGAAATTTACATTCACTTCTCTTTCTCTTCGAAATCTTGAACTCTTCTATTCCTTCGTACCTGTCGTCTCGCTTCACTTACCTTTCTTCCCACCACAATCTGAACACACGCTCTCGCCATGAAACAATACTAACAATACCATCCCATCGCACCTCCTCATACTCATCTTCATTCATAATAGCCCTGCCAAGACTCTGGAATTCGCTACCTGCTAGCATCAGGGACTGTCGAAATCAAATTGAATTCAAACGAAAACTTACTAGGCACTTGGTCAGCAATTGATTACTTGTAAATAGTTTCTTTAATCTATCACAAAATATTTCAATATTCAGTAATTTCATCACTATACAATTTTGTTATTCTAGATTTAATTTGTAATTCAGTAAATATAAAATATTCTTTGTTTCTCTATGATAAATTATCTAGCTTTAATTATTCAGGTAATCTTTTCGTACTTTGATTTTATTGTAATTGTAAATTTAATACTAATTGTAATATTGTTTGTAATTGTAATTGTAAATTTAATACTAATTGTAATTTTATTGCTGATATTGTAGTTGGAATCTCCTGGTAGAGGGGCAGAGAAGGCCTGACGGCCTTATATCTACCAGGTTAAATAAATAAATAAATAAATACTACTACTAATAATAATTATAACCCACTTGAAGATGTTATTATCCTTTGAAAATTACTATTAGGATCCCAAGAGACAAAACATGTGTATTATGAACTCTTTTGTTGAACACCTAGTCCGTTCCTATGAAGAAACTCTTCAACTTCTTGAATTATAATGAAAAGACTGGAAAGTACTTTTCAGTCTATGAGTAATTCGAAATTGTGGATTAGAATGAAAAATAATTATCCACATTTGCATGAAATAGCAATCAATTTTTTCTTTATTCTTTCACTGCATATATTATTGTAAAACTGAATTTTCTGCCGTGGCTATGCTAAAAAGGAAACAAAGGAACCGACTGCAAATTTCTGACTGTCTCCCTTTGGTTATCACTTCAATTCATTCCAGAGTTAGCAAGCTAATGCATAGGAAACAGCAACGAAAATCTCACTAGCCTCGCTAAAACCTTAAAAATCCTCAGTTGTAATAAAAATAAAATAAACTAAGTACTAAGGTTAACTTTATCAATAACTTACATTATTGCTGTGTTAATGTGCTGCGTTTTTAAATTCACAATATTAATTACTGTTGGAAACAGTGTTTAGAATTGAGAAAATTGAGAAATTCATATATTTTTATATATATAAAATTATACAGGGTGTATCAAAAATACGTGTACAAACTTCAGGCATGGGTTCCTTACACCAAAAGAAGGAAAAAAGTTCATATGAACATATGTCCCATAATCCTTTGTTTCCCCGTTATTCATTTATTACTAAAAGTTTGCGTTCAACGGCTTTCGAGGTCCAACCTCAAAACTTCATTTCTTTATGCACTCATTCATAGAAGGCTGTGACTCATTGTATCAGAAATGGACTGCAGATGGCGAAGTGTTGACATGGAGACTTGTTTACATGTGTCATTTGTCATTAGTCTGTCTTCAACGTTGCAATTGTGAACGTGGAGTGAGTTAACGTGTTTCGTTCAACCATGGCAGGACGATATTCATTTCGTGAGCAGGCTGACATCATTTTTATGTATGGTCGCGCGAATGGTAATGGACGCGAGGCTGTACAGCTGTATCAGATGGCGTTTCCAGACCGAAGACAACCGAATCATCAAATCTTTGTTGCTGTGTATCGTCGCGTTGCTGAGACAGGAACCGTTGCACCACAGACTGGTGATCGAGGAAGACCAAGAATTGTTCGTACGCCGAACCTCGAAGAAGACATTTTACACTGTGCCGAAGACGATCCAGGTATCAGTACAAGACAATTGGCTGTGGCAACTGGTACATCACACAGTACAGCATGGAGCAGCTCTTGTATCCGTATCATATGCAACGTGTGCAGGGCCTTTCGCATGCCGATTATCCACCACGGGAGAACTTTTGCCGATGGTTTCTAGCACAAATACCCAATCCATTGTTTGTCTCATCAGTTTTGTTTACAGACGAGGCAAAGTTTGGGAGAGATGGAATTACCAATTTCCACAATGAACACGTATTGGCAGATCGTAATCCTCGTGCTGTATTTCAGGCTAGACATCAGCAACAATTTAGGATTAATGTGTGGGCTGGAATTGTAGGTGACTGTTTGGTAGGTCCATACGTTCTACCAGCACGTCTTACAGGTGCTATCTACAGGGACTTTATCCAAAATACTCTTCCAGAATTACTGCACGAAGATGTGCCTCTGAACATAAGACAAAACATGTGGTTCATGCATGATGGGGCTCCAGCACATTTTAGTCGCCTTGTTCGAGATACACTGACTGGTGTCTACCATGACAGATGGATAGGCAGAGGAGGACCAGTTCAATGGCCAGCACGTTCTCCCGACCTCAATTCTTTGGATTTTTATCTTTGGGGGCACCTTAAACAATTGGTTTATGGAGCAGACATCCCGGATCAAGAAACTCTTCATCGACGTGTCATGGAAGCTTGCGAAATCATTCGACATCATCCCGGAGTATTTGAAAGGGTGCGACAGTCCATGATTCGACGAGTGCATGCATGTTTAGAAGCAAGAGGAGGACATTTCGAGCATTAGTTATGAGTTTTGTGTGTTGGCACATTATTAGTGTACCAATGTGTTGAACAGTTCCTAACGGGGAAACAAAGGATTATGGGACATATGTTCATATGAACTTTTTTCCTTCGTTTGGTGTAAGGAACCCATGCCTGAAGTTTGTACACGTATTTTTGATACACCCTGTATACATTGCATACAAAAACATCTTGCCTGTGTATGTGTGATAAGTGTTTCACCGACATGTTGATACCCTTATGCTACTTCCCCTACTCAGCTGACTTCTGTGGTGAGTTACTGTGAATAATTATTCTTCCCATTATAAATTTTTTCAAACGAATATAATTAAAATCAATTTAATAATACAATGTGTGGAGGTGGCGGTGTACGATCATCCTCTCCTCCTCCACTTCTTCTTATAGTGGCTGTTTTTCGCCAGATCTATGGTACATTGGATGATTGGATGTGCGCAGTGGAAGACTTTTAGAAATAAATAGTGTGAATTTATATAACATATAATTAACAAATAATGGATAACAATATTACATGAATGATGAATGAAATAACATGTAGATATGAAATTAAGTGAATGAAAATATTACAAGTTAATCTGAATAACCAGTAAACCAATAACTAAATCGTGGAGACTTTAACTACACTGGGCGAACATACTTACAAGTCGTAATACAATCTGATACACCCATTTCTCAATAATCAGTTGCTGACCTATTAGGCATTTAGTCGTCTCTCAATATATATATATATCCAACTAGATATAAAGCTCAACATGAACGCCCAGTCAGTATGCTAACTCATAACACATGCTCTATTCAATTACAGATAACATAACATCTGATTAACCAAATTCAACGCACACATGAACTCAATATTTCACAAAGAATTTACCCAATACAAACTGTCACACGACTGATCACTATATAAATTACCAATTCCACATATGTCTCACATAAACTGTGCATATAGCACCAACAATAATCTCTGTACTTTACAATCAAACAATTCCCAAGAGAGAGAGAGATACGATAGATGATAAGTAACCGACGATAATTTCAAATACAAATAATCGTTTGAATAGCAACGGAAAGTCAATGCACTCGATTCCTGAATACCGGTGTGGAAACCAATAATAAGCAATATGGAGTACCAAGTACTAGAATAGATAACGAGGCCCATACTATTCTAGTTTATTACACCGTCTGTTACGATGTAAGCCAAGAGATCGTAATCACTACGCTATCACTAAAAACCGCCTTGGAACTTCAATACTACCTCACATATCAAAGTTATATCTCATCACGTAATCCCCCAATACAATACAACCTCACATATTACAATTACATCACTTCACATAATCGCAATAACTTAACCCAAGACGAGTGATTTCCGTACACGATCCACCACAATATCTCAAACACAAACAACCAAAAATGATAATAATATCACAACCCAAATTTGCCTACTCCAATAATGACAAAACTGATACAACTTATTGCCGCACTAAATCCCAAGATATATTTCAAACAAGGTTTCATATGATCCGTAAATTCCCAAGTGAAATACAATGATACACTATTCTCGAACAATCTAACAAGATGAACTTAAGTTACCAGTGTAGAATACAGTTCGAGCTCTATTTCCTGAGTGCACGTCGATTGCCTGAATGAAGTTGTCGGTACGCGGCCTGCCTGCTGAGTAATGTTATCTGTACTAGCTCTGACTCCTGAGTAATGCTGTCGATACGGGCTCCAGCTCCTAAGTGATGTAACATATAACTGCGCGTAGCCAAGTAAGCTCGCTTTCCCTCTCTCTTCATCTGACGTAACCAACCGGCCAATAGGATAATTTGGATAAGAAAATTAAGGAAATCGTAGCGCTATCTATAACATATCGTCTGAGAGCACTCTGTCGGGCGAAGTGACGTATTAGGTGAATAACTACGATGTCGAGCACGGCTCAAATGAATGACCAATGTTATACATTTTGTAAGTTTTTGGTGGTCAGAAAGGAATAATATGCCAATGATAATTAACATAAATTAAATAGTGAAGTTGACTTTAGGAAACTAAAACATGCTACAAAGTTCATAAATCCAATAATTGGTAATTTAAATTATTTTGTCAACACGTCATACCGTTTTCATAGTGTACGAATAGAAACTGTATAGCATGAAGAATATAAAGCTGTCTTGAGGTAAGGTATAATAAGTAAATTGTTATGATGAGTTCTGATACTTAGCTGATGATATGCCGATAAATTTTGAAAACGAGAAACCAAATAGACTGCGGTAGCGGTGCGCAGAATTTGAAATAAGAGAATAAAAGAATGCGGGGCTCGTCGATCGCTTAACCGAAGTTTCAAGGAGTTGACTCCCATATTACGACCGTAATCAGTGACTCAGGAGCGCATATCCAGAATTTTACAATGTGAAACATACATTGTATCTAAAAACGAAGTGGTATGTGGATGAATGACAATTTGTTGTTAAATCATAAACCAACACTCTGTCAAAATGGCAATTCTATACAGTTAAATGTGAGTTTAAAGAACGTATGGTGAGTTACTTTTTGCGTGATCCTCTTATCATGCTCATTTGCCCATTTTCAAAATTATACGTAGTTGACTTCGTTAACAAGAAACTCTTATCGACACGAATACACCGATAACATTTGTTCGGAGTCATCAATGATTTAATATCTTGCTAAGCTCAAATAACAAAATGTTATCATTTGTGACGAAAGTAGCAACTGTTTTCGGAATCACACTTCTGTTGCTCATGTTGCAGAAGACAGATATGATTAAACTTTGCACCCCTTCTGGAAGCTGTAATTAAGGTTAGTTGGCAACAAATTAAAAAAAGACCTCATTGAGTGATATGGCCCACAAAAATTGTAGCCATTTTAAAATTAACTGTTTTTAAAATAATATATATTGTTTACCTGCTTTGAAATTGAAGTTGTAATCAGTAGGAGGTCTTCCATTTTCTCCATATTGATAGAGCTCCAAGTCACACCATTCCAGTGGAAGAATTTCACCACTTCGAGTATAAACATAACCAGCCTCCAATCTAAATTGTAAAAAGTAGTATACCGGTAAGTTAATATATCGTCGTTCCAATGGTAAAGCTGCCAAACTGCAAAATTACAATTTTACAGTATCGGCAAAAAACACTTTTAATTGAATATTAAAAATCAGGTTTTATAGCTATACAGTTGAAACCAACGTAAGGCAAACTATTTTTTCGGCATCTTTATAATGATATCCCTTTTGTGTAACCAATTTTTAGATCTTACGCCCTAAAAAGCAGATTCGCAAATTTACTAATGTGACAAACGATATTTTAGATACAATTGTTATCTGTACATGTAATAGTAAATTTGCGAATATGTTTTAAAACTGTTGTTTTTATTATATCTATTAAAACATAAAAGCTTTAAATCCAATACACATTTCACTCAAAATTAGTGACCTATAATAATAATAATAATAATAATAATAATAATAATAGCTATACTCTTAACCAAAACAATAACACAATATTAATAGAAGTGCAAAAAATATTTTTATGTGGCATGAAAATGTCTTAAGCTATAGTGGAAAACACGATCACTCGTCACTGTGAGATTCTCCCAACGCATCAGTTACAGGTAAGACATTACGGGCATCAGACGATGATGGTAAATTTGCGTAGAAGGCATGATAATTTCTTGGAATGAGGAAATCTGTGCATAATTTTATCAGATCCCTTTTCTTCGCATGAGAGATGTTGAACCTGGGGAGTATGGATGTACAGATTGTGATGAATGTGGACTGCTCCTTGTCCTCACAAGTGCCAATTCTTGAAAGTCCTGAGCTGTGTAGTCACTTTAAATGTAGACTGTATTTTTTTCTCTTTCGATGCTGTGGCCAAACTGCATCACGGAAATTTACTTTGTCTCTTGAATTTGAGGAATTACGCCACTGAAAATATTCCTTGGTACTATTGAAGTCTTCAAAGTTGTCATGCAGAAGGGGTTAACACTTCTTAAGGTCGTGGATTTGCGCGAGCTGTTCTCATCACTTGCGCCCATCCATCTGGAGGGATAGCTTTTGACTTCTGTTCAATTTTTAAATGAGTGGAGTCACATTCTATTTGACTGTGGCCAGGTTAAAAAAATGCATGGTCAATCAGCTACATGGTGGAATGATTTCTTAGAACATGAAGACAAATGCTAGCAAAAGCGGAATTTTTCTGCTGCCCAGCACAGCGATCAGACATCATCCTAACATGTTCTATTTCACTTTTAGCCATCAAGTATTTATAGATGCAAATGGAATTTCCATACTTCCCTCTGTCTCATCCGAAGTAAAACAGTTCATATTTTGATTCCCAAGATTATATATATGGTGAGATTGTAGACGGCAAGTTTTCTCACGTAGAAAAATGGTCCAGCTGCTCCTTTGGGAGTGTTGAGAACCACTTTTAAATCAAAGTTGAATGAGATTACTTTAGAATCAATTTTGGCAGCTTCCTTTTCTTCGTTCCTGTATACACGCAGCTTCTTTGCGTTCCAAATGCTTCAAGTACGGTGTTTCTTCATAATTTTGGCCTGTCTCAGATACCATTTCTTTGTGTGCCACACTTCGCTTGCATAAGTCTTTCTTTGGCTTATGGAAACGCAGCTTGTATTCTTGAAAAATTTGCCGGTACTTTTCCCTTCCAACAGGTTTCTTTCCAGCTTCCTTACACTTTTATTTGTACATGCTATACATAGTTGATACGTTGAGCGAAGAATCTAGATACTTGTACTCTGATGCCTTGCGACGTAATGTGACTCCATGGATGGGAAGGACAGAACATGAGTTCTAATGAACTGTTCATCATCATTCTTAAGTTTTTGAGGATGTGGCTTTCTCCCTCTTTTACCCTTTTGCAGAAACTCTGATGGTGAAAGTTTGTTGATTGCACCTCTTACAAGACCTCCAGTTGTATTCAGTGTTGCCAGAAAGAATTCCCTACAAACAGCTTTATTTTCGCCAACGCAATTAAGAGTATAAACTTAATGCTCTTCCTCCTTGTGGATCCACCAGTAGTCTCTTTTGCTGTAGTATTAAGTCTAATGTTTTTCAAAACAAACTGAAGCTGTTGTTTCAGGTTTTCTAACTCACGCAATTCTTCGTAAATCTGATTTCTTTCCTTTTGTATAATAATGGTAGAGCATTGGTGATTCGGACACTTTAAACAAGGAGGATGCTTCATTGGTCTGTACCGTTTTTCCCTTCGACGTTAAATATTCTTCCCCCTTGAGTCTCTTCTTAATATTAGCATTCACGACTACCGCGGCGATACACATTTTCGAATGACAATGACATAAAAATTAATAATGCAATTAACTGTTGCCTATGAAATCACGAATCAAAATAATTAAACACATCGTAGAGAATGTATTAGTCGTTTCAGTTCTAGAAAGTACGGTATTACATTATGTGAGGTGGTTTGAAAGACATAGGTTCCTTATGTGTTTACCTTCTTTCTCACAGAACAACACATATAAATAGATTTCTTGCTCTAATTAGTGCAAAAAATGTGAACAGGATGCCTTATCTAATTAGGAAAAAAGTACTATCGTGTTGCACACTACTACCAACATGATTGAATTAAAACGTATCTGATAATAATACGTTCGCAAATTTACTGTGGGCGAAAGCTTCTGTGGTAAAGATGCGAAACTGACTATTCGCAGATTTACCATGGTTGAAGTTCCTTGTTCTCACAGTTTCGTAAAACTGTTATCGGTGATTCCAGGAACTGTTATTTTCATACACTTACGAAAATTTACCAAAGTGTGCCTTGATTAGTAACACTGAAAACAACGTTATAATTCGAATTTCCCCAAAAATGCAGATTCACAACTTTACCATTGGAACGACGATATGATAATACGTTAATTCAGTAATTAAATGTCTGTTGTGAGGATATGATCTCAATACAAACTTTCAATCATGTACTTTTTTTCTAATTAGGAACTTCCAGTCACTATAATAAATTGTTCTTACTAGTAGTACACTGTCCATTCGAATACGGAACCAATCACAGATCAATTTCTTGGACTTCTCACATCACATTTTCAAAATTAGAAATTTCAACACATATGCCCTAATTCACATATTAGAGTGGAGTTAACTGTGAACGCAGTAGATCCATGAACTTTTCCAACACTTTCTTACTAAAAAAAATTCTTAATCGGCCGTAAATCTGGAAATTTTTGCTGGTCAGTTTATTTTCTTTGCTGCATTGAAGTCTCTGTAACTGTGATCCTGATTACAATAAGTGTTAAGCGGAAAGCTCTTGTTCTGGTGATATATCGTTCAGTGTAAATTCATATTTGAATTATCTTGAACATGTGACTATTCATTGCAAGGTTCACATATCAGGAAAACATCTATAATTTTTTTTCGAAACAATTAAGTACATACCAGTATTTTAATGCTTTTGACATATTACATAATGGGATAATACTGTACTACTGTCCATGAATTATGTAATTTATTATTATTATTATTATTGTTATCCAAATATTGAAACCCTATTTTACCTTTGGTATATTAGGGTTGTAGTTTGTTACATGTGAAATACATTATGTAGTGATAATACACAATTTTAAAGAATTAATAGTAGGTGTGAATCATAGGTACAATATAAATACACTAATTAAGAGACAGTAAACAATACTAAATACGTTATGCAATAATTACTTTCAGTTAAAACAAAATGAAATAAAATTAGAAATTATAATCGAAGGTGTAGAGAAATTGCAAGATTATTACATTAATTTGTGATCTTATACATAATTTTAAGCAATATTAATGAGATAATGCACATAATTGGCGTAGTTACAAATAAAATACCTATTATATAGTTGGTTTGCGATAGTAAAGAAAAAATAAAAACAAAATTACTTATGGTTACAAACTATATACCTGTCATCAAATACTCAACAATAGTAAAATCTATAATACAAACATAGTTATTGTTGTCATTACTATTATTATGTCCCAAAGATAGACACCTTGTTTTACATAGTGCATTAGGATTTTATAACATCATTAATTTATATACAATTAACAGCTACAGTCTTGCGTGGATGTGGTGTATAAACTCTGTGAATTGTTTGTAACAACATTTTTTTCTAAGAAAATGGTAAAGGGGTGTGGAGTAATTTAAATTGCAATCCGAGATATGATATCTTAAAAAGTGTCTTTTCCTTTCGAACACTGGACAGTGAAAAATCAAATGTTCAACAGTCTGATTCTCTTTGCATATGCACAGAGATTCTTCTGCACTTTTGATCCTAAATCTTTCAAAGTAGGAACCGAATTTTCCATGGCCGGTCATAAATTGGGTGTAAAAGAAGTCGGTTGAGAACTGACTGCAACATAGTCTGTCTTGTACATTGGGAAAGAATAATTTCTTGGTCACAGAGCCTTTAACACTAGAGTTCCAGTATGTATTCCACTTGAGTGTAGTTGTGTGCTTGATCTTCTGCTTGATGTACGAAATAGGACAGGTGGAATATTTATATTCTGAGTTGGTTGAGGCCGCTTGCTTCGCTAATGTATCCGCTCTTTCGTTTCCTTCAGTACCTGTGTGGCCGCGCACCCACATTAAGCAAATACGACCTTCAAATTTAAGTATTAGGGATCTAATTTCGACGGCTATAGAATGCAAGTTG
The DNA here is from genome assembly GCF_040183065.1 of Periplaneta americana. Classification (NCBI taxonomy): domain Eukaryota; kingdom Metazoa; phylum Arthropoda; class Insecta; order Blattodea; family Blattidae; genus Periplaneta; species Periplaneta americana. The sequence continues at coordinate 105,164,595 of NC_091124.1, forward strand.
TATTTATCGTCAATGGTTTGTAAGGCAGATTGAGAGTCGCTGTGAATACATGAGTCAATCCCGTTGGTAATGCTCCATTTCACTGCTTGCAAGATGGCAAAGAGTTCTGCTTGGAACACGGAGCACATGGGCGCCAGGCGGAACGTGGCAGAGTGGACTTCAGTAGTGTTGTAGTAGGTAACAAAAGCACAGCCCACCAAGGTGACGTCGTTCTCCTTTTGCAACCGAGAGCCGTCAGTATAGATGTTGTATTCATGTCGATCTGTACATGTATTTGATGCACGGTGAAAATCTTTCGGATGACCAGTTAATTGAAAATGTGATCTTTTTTCCACCTCAAGATATGATTCTTGTTCTATAAATATCCCATTTCTTTTCACGTTAGAGATTTCAGCTTTAGCCATGGCTGTTAAAAACAATGGTGGTATACCCGCGATCACTAGGGCTGCGTCTGTCGATGTGGTTCTGTAAGCCTTCGTGATTCGTAGAATGAATCCACGCTGGATTTGTATCAATTTATTTTGAACCCACTTTTTGTGAAGTATATTTTGAAATGCCGAGACACAGTATAATATTAATGGTTCGAAAGCGCCATGATATATTGTTCGCAATATATCAGGACTAAGACCCCAGGTTGGTCTGGTGGCCCTATGCAAAGCAGATTGAAACTGGTGTGATTTAGTGACTAGTGAATCAATATGTGCCTTAAAAGACATACGTTTGTCGAGAGTGACGCCTAAATACAAGAGTGTCTCTACTATGTCGATATCCTTCATGTCCATCTGTATGTGTGGTAGGTCGTAATTTCTTTTCCTTGTAATCAGCAAGGCTTTTGTCTTAAGAGGGTTGAACTGTAGTTTGTTGTCTTTTCCCCACTTGGATATGGAAGTCAGCGTTTCATTGGCTTTGTTTTCAATACAGTTTATATTGTCAGCTGTTATTAGGACGAGAGCGTCATCAGCATATGCTATTAATTGACAATCATTTGGCAGATCCATTTGTAGCAGGTCGTCATATAAGATATTCCAAAGCCCTGGACTACAGCAGAAACCCTGGGGACATCCTTTATTAACGTCTTTCATTAGAGTAGTAGTTCCTATCGTGAGTTGTACTTTGCGATTGCTAAAGTAATTTTTGACTAGGTTATATAGGTTTCTAGGACAACCTTTTTTCTTCAGTTGAGACATAATTTTAGGCCACCAAGCGTTGTCAAATGCCCCCGAAATGTCCAGTGATATGAGTAATCCGAACTGCCGACGTCTTAGAGTTTGATTTGCCCAGTTCACAACATGAAGCACTGCATCTTCTGTGGATTTTTGCGGTGTGAACCCATATTGATTCCCTTTTAACATATTTGTATTATACAAGTTATACATAATTCTATCTATAATAAGTTTCTCCAAGAGTTTTCCCATAACAGGTAGCAGACAGATAGGCCGATAGGCGTTTGCTGTTCGGTTATGACAGTGCGGTTTTGGTATTATTTTAACATTTGCGATTTTCCAGCAGTCAGGAAAGACTTGCAATGACATACATTTATTGAAAATACTCACAAAGAGATCGGCACAGCTCGTATGTACATTTTTAATTATATTGGCAGAGATTGCATCAATCCCTGGTGCTTTTTTATCATTCAATTTTTTTATTGCCCTCTCTACCTCTTCTGCTGTGAATTGTGGTTCATCTTCCGTGTCAGGTGACAGCTCGGATTCAAGTCTGGTACGCTTGTGCACATCCGTGTCTATAGAATCATCAGGAAAGAATTTATTGATTAGGACACTAGCTGTTTCGTATGTATTAGAGGTAAACCCGTTGTCGGTTTGGATAGTATTGAGAGATCTGTTGAAGTTCTCGGGTTTTCGACACATTTTATAAATTATCCCCCATGGGTTTTGTGGACTTTGCGATGAGCAGAACTCCTTCCATGCCTTAGTTTTAGCCTGCAAAATTTTGTTTTTGTAATCAGTTTTAATGTTGTAAAATTGCTCGTATTTAATTCGAAGCGTTTCACATTTACATCGTTTGTATCGTCTGTGGCTGGCTAACACTCGTTTTCTCATTATGTTTAACTCTGCGGTCCACCAGTAGTTTTTGATCGCGGTTTGAGATTTCTTTGGCAGATGAGCTTCACATAGTTCTGTTATGTTTCTAGTCAGTTGTTCTATAGCTGAGTTAAGTGATTCCGGCGTGTTGCTATTATTAATGTTTATGGATGTTCGACGCAGTTTGAGTCGTGCTGCTCTTTGGAATCGCGACCATTTGACGTTGTTGGTTTTGTAAATGCGTGCACTTCCTGCATTAGTATATAACTTTGGTTGTAGTTTTATGTCGATTATGATTAATTCATGATCAGACATTGTGTGAAAGTCACTAACTTTCCATTCTACGATGAACGGTGTTAGAGAATGACTACATACACTCACGTCGATGAAACTCGTGGAGTTGTTGCGTCTGAAGGTAGGTTTGTTGCCAGTGTTCAGGATAGCTAAATTGTGTGAGCAACAGAAATCAAAGAATTGCTTTCCTTTAGAATCGCTAACAGGACTATTCCAAGCATGATGTTTGGCGTTGATGTCCCCTACAATTAACAGATGTTTTCCCTTAAGATCTGAGCAAATAGCCTCCAACTCATTCAGTATCTGCGTGAAGTCACAGTCCGGGTCGCAATAGATATTACAGACATATATATCTTGACCGAAAAGATCAACACATACCACTACTCTGTCTAATTTAATAAGAAAATAATAATTTAGATAATGTATAGGCCATAAGTCAAAATTAGAATACCCGCCTAATACATAGACGCTTCAAATACGCGTTTACATGCGGTTCCTTGAAGAGAATCTTGTTGGGTTTTATAATAATAATGATAATAATAATAATAATAATAATAATGATAATAATAATAGTAATAATACTAATAAACATTTTGGTGATGTGCCTTGGTATTATTTTATTTACGACTACATTCTCGATCAGCCTCATGCTTATTATTATGATTACCAATGCACAAACCTCTATTTTATTACTTCGCACGCTGCCTCACATTTATTGTCAGCATAAAATTATTAATGTAAGAAAAGTTATGATTAAGCTTAGCCAGATTTAAGAGGTGTTTCTTTATAGTTCTTTAGCTGTCTTGTAAAATATAAGAAAATATTGTAACAAAAGGACCTCTCAGAATAAGTACGCAATAAATCAACATTCGTTTAAAATGATTTAAGTTCCTCGATATACCATTCTTCGGAGTGGTTGCCATTCACTAGTTTTTTAGTGAGATAATTAAAGGTTAACAATTATTAAAACAATTCAGTTAATTGATTACTTACTTACTGACTTTTAAGGAACCCGGAGGTTCATTTCCGCCCTCACATAAGCCCGCCATTGGTCCCTATCCTGAGCAAGATTAATCCAGTCTCTATCATCATAACCCACCTCCCTCAAATCCATTTTAATATTATCTTCCCACCTACGTCTCGGCCTCTCCAAAGGTCTTTTTCCCTCCGGCCTCCCAACTAACACTCTATATGCATTTCTGGATTCGCCCATACGTGCTACATGCCCTGCCCATCTCAAACGTCTGGATTTTATGTTCCTAATTATGTCAGATGAAGAATACAATGCGTGCAGCTCTGCGTTGTGTAACTTTCTCCATTCTTCTCTAACTTCATCCCCAAATATTTTCCTAAGAACCTTATTCTCAAACACCCTCAATCTCTGTTCCTCTCTCAAAGTGACAGTCCAAGTTTCACAACCATACAGAACAACCGGTAATATAACTGTTTTATAAATTCTAACTTTCAGATTTTTTGACTGAAGACTAGATGACAAAACCTTCTCAACCGAATAATAACACGCATTTCCCATATTTATTCTGCGTTTAATTTCCTCCCTAGTCTCATTTATATTTATTACTGTTGCTCCAAGATATTTGAATTTTTCCACATCTTCGAAAGATAAATCTCCAATTTTTATAGTTCCATTTCGTACAATATTCTGGTCACGAGACATAATCATATACTTAGTCTTTTTGGGATTTACTTCCAACCCTATCGCTTTACTTGCTTCAACTAGAATTTCCGCGTTTTCCCTAATCGTTTGTGGATTTTCTCCTAACATATTCACGTCATCCGCATAGACAAGAAGCTGATGTAACCCATTCAACTCCAAACCCTGTCTATTATCCTGAACTTTCCTAATGGCATATTCTAGAGCGAAGTTAAAAAGTAAAGGTGATAGTGCATCTCCCTGCTTTAGCCCGCAGTGAATTGGAAAAGCATCAGATAGAAACTGGCCTATACGGACTCTGCTGTAAGTTTCACTAAGACACATTTTAATTAATCGAACTAGTTTCTTGGGAATACCAAATTCAATAAGAATATTATATAAAACTTCTCTCTTAACTGAGTCATATGCCTTTTTGAAATCTATGAATAACTGATGTACTGTACCCTTATACCCCCATTTTTTCTCCAATATCTGTCGAATACAAAAAATCTTATCAATAGTCGATCTATTACGCCTAAAACCACACTGATGATCCTCAATAATTTCATCTACATATGGAGTTAATTTTCTCAAAAGGATATTCGACAAAATTTTGTACGACGTCAACAGTTAATTGATTAATTAAGAAAAAAATGCTCTTTTCCAAAGTTCAAGGGAAAAATTATCCACTACTAATGCTATGGGTGATTTACTCATAATCATCATCATCATCATCATCATCATCATCATCATCATCAAAAGTAATTTTGGGAACCTGTCTTCATGCATTCGTTCAATAGGTTCTTTCCAGTCTTCTTTACATTGTAACAATTTATCATTGAGATTAAAAATCTTAAGTTCAGCACGTATGTCTTCAGATCTTTTATGATCTAAGAGAGTAAACCCCGCAACCGATCTCAAAAATCTCATCTCTGCAGCTTCTATCTTCCTTCTGTCTAATGTATGGATGATTTATTAGCTACTGTTATTCACGGTTTCGAAAATCATAGCCAGACTTTGACCACCCTGTGTGATTTGTTGAAGACTTTTGATTGCGTCTCTCATCAAACCATTATTAGTAAACTGTGGTATTATGGAATCACTGCCACTGAAATGGCCTTACTTGCAAGTTTTTAACTGATCGTACTCAACAAGTTTATATCAATGGGAAATATTTCAAATCTTCTAAAACTTGAAACTGGAGTTCCTCAGGAATTTGTTTTGGAACTCCTCTTGTTTCTTATAGTGATAAATGATTTAAATTGTAATATTAGTATTTGCCGATGACAGTACATTTTATTGTTACAGTATTGGAGATCCTAAAACTTACAATAAAGCATTATTTAGATTTCGCTAAGGAGTGATTCCAGGCTACTGGATTATCTATGAATATTGGAATTGTTATTCTTCTTACAACCTACACCTGATGCACAAACTCATGTAATGCTTCTTGATATAACATTAGATCCCAGGCTCACCTGGGAACTTCATATAAAACGGTGTGTAATGGTAAGCGTTCACTACATCGTATCGCACTCATCGGACGAATCGCACGGATCGGAAAAAGACTATCTTTGCTGTAATTGTTGTGTAACCGCTTTCACTACATCGTATCGCACGCATCGGCTCTCGGCAAATCCGTCCACGTTTCTCGGATGAGCAACTTTTCCGATGTGTGCAATCATGGCCTTCTTTAATAAATCAATTTCAATTGGTCAACTGTTACTATTATGTTGTGCCATGTTCAGTGTCGCGCCAAAATGGCAGACGGAAAACTTATTTCGCTTGCAGAAAATTGCGAAGTATTATATAATTTGAGGCGTTCCCATTACAGTAATCAAGTCGTTTCTTACATATATATTATGTAACCAATATCTCTTTCGTTTCTTCCTCTTCAATTAAGACGCATGATGCAATTACAAATTCTTATTCGTTAACAGTCATAATTAATAAACCTAACCTCAACTCCTCTGTTTTCAGCAATGTCAATATCGTACGACGTCATCTTTTAAACAGCTGATTGAGAATCCGATGAGGCGATGAGGTAGAGCCGTTGCAGTGAACGCACTGCACTTAAAATATCCGTTGCGTGCGATTCGTACGAAGAGTGCGATACGATGTAGTGAACGCTTACCTTAATAGATTATCAAGAGTGATATTGAGATGTTTAAAATGCTTAGTGCCTAAAGAATTTCTAAAATCTGCCTATTACGCTTTTTTCATAGTATTATGTCCTATGACATTCATCTACGGAGATATAATAACGTTGTATCGAAGATACTTATTTTGCAAAGAAGGTCATTCGAATTGTTACATTTAACAGTTATAACATTTATTGTAAGCTGTTATTTATTGCTGAAGACATAATTACAGTTATTAACCTATATATTTGTGCTTTATTAAAAACTAAAAACAACTTAAAATATTTTAATTGCAAGTCCAGTGAATACCGTCATTTTACAAGAACTAATCATCTTGTGCCATATGCTAGAAGCAAGATTATCCAAAAGTAACAACTGGTACAAAACTTCTGTCATCAACCTGATTAACAGGTTACCTCCTGAGGCCCATCTTTTAAAACAGTATTATGCCAGTGGATCATACTAATTTTTTTATAGTTTGAGGAATGTCATAATATTTCTGTAAATATAACATTTTAAATACATTTGACTAAAATATTTGTACATTTGACTATGTCCATAGCACCTACTTTGTGTTTGTGACAAAAAATAACTATGATTATTAAAAATGGTTATGATTGTGATTATTATTACAGTTTTTTATTTTTTTTCAAAGTGTCTTTCTCGCAAAATATAAATTGCAGACATGAAAAAAATTGTGCAGCATCTTTGACATGCATACAATTTATTAGTAGAACCAACATTTCAATAGCCTATCGGATGTATGTGACACGAAAGTCATTAAAAATTAGTTCTTCAGTTTCCCGATAATATATTTTATTTTTTACTGTTAAAGTATTTACTTTATCCAAAAACGGTTCTGTAGCTTTGTAAATTATACATTTCAGAACATGCAGTATAATTTAAACTTATTAACACGAAATTTGTTGCGAGCCTATGGCACAGTATTTGAATGTGACTAAATGTAACAAAAATGAAAGTGTGGCGAAATATCTTAAAAATGTTGATTTTCCGTCACGAGAACCTTTTTATAATTGTGAAATATAACTAAAGCGTGATCTTTTATGAATATTATGTTGATATTAATTGATCACACTACCTGATTATTTCCTAGCTAAGCTGTCTCATAAGTGGTGCCTTGTTGGTATCACTTGTGAGGTTCACACCTTTCTTCGGACAGTTAACTAAACAACAACAATAATTGTAAAGTCAATGATTATTTTTTCTGCAAAATTCGAAAATGGGTTTTTTTCTCGAAGAATGACCAAAGTTTCAACCATCTTCTCCTTTTATCGGGGGCACCAAGTATTAAGTTTTTAATTTAATATTATATAATTGCATGGTTAACAATTTAAAACATTAAAAGTTACTCTAGATATGCATTAATTAACAATATTCTAATCACTTAATCCTAATCCATTTAGAACGGTGTAATGTTTTTTAAATAAACCAGATTTCACACTACTATGTTCTATATTATATACTGTACCTGAGGCCACGGTGCCGCACTAATATAATATGAGGAAAAGTAGGACCTCATCCAAAAAGCTAAGAAACACTGGAGTAGATTGTAGAATAGAGTAACATGAAATTATGTATTAATTTAAAAGAAAATAGATTACGTCTTTATTTAATGCAAAATATTCGTACGCTTAAATATTTATAGAGCAGATTTTAAAATTATTATTATTATTATTATTATTATTATTATTATTATTATTATTATTATTATTATTAATATGGGAGAGTGCCCCTCCCCCGGTTGAGAATCACTGTAGTAGACCATAGCCAGTAATATGAGCACTAAGAAAGGAAAGTTTTACGCTGCGTAGTGTTCGTGTCCTTCGGAGCAAGCTGTATTTCGATCTGGATTTTCAACGGCGGACCACATCCAGACATTGACACAGATCATGGAAAAAACCGAGGGACACAATTTAAAATTGTATATAACCTTTTTGTGGATTACGAAAAAGCTTTCGATTCCATAGAAGGTATTCAAGAACCAGGTGTTCCAGCCAAATATATTAGACTACTTGGTGTGCTATATGAAAGAAACACAACAAAAGTGAAATTGGATGCAGAAGGAACATCATTCAACATTCAGAGAGGGGTGAAACAATGAGATTTCTTGTCACCGAAGATCTTTGATTGTGTATTGGAGGAGGTCTTTGTAAATTATCTTGGGGTCGCAAGCATGGCATATCTATTGACGGAAGAAAACTGACCAATCTACGCTTCGCTGATGACATGGTTATGTTTGCCAGATACAGGAAACGATTGGAAGAGAACTATTTATGCGAAGAAAGCGTGGCATTAGGCCTAACAATTAACACAAGAAAAACCAAAGTATTGTCTAACGACGTAGAAGGGCAGATGATCGTTAACAATGCGGGCATCGAATTTGTGACGCAATACATTTACCTTGGCAAGACCATGTCATTTCAGAACAGCATGGATAAAGAAATCTATAGACGAATAGCATCAGTATGGAAAAAGTTTTGGAGTCTGTCCTTCATCCTAATGGACAAGAGCCAGAAATTGCAGAACAAGAGGCAGATCTTCAACAGCTGCATTGCACCTGTACTTCTATATGGGGCGCAATCCTGGTCACTCACCAAGAAACAGACATTAAAATTAGGAAGATGTCAAAGAAGAATGGAAAGGAAAATACTCAGCCTGAAGGACAGAGTCAGAAACGAAGAAGTATGGCGAAGAAGCGGCATAGAGGACGTGATCACACTAGCTAATAGGATGAAATGGCGTTGGGGAGGACACGTGGTAAAAATGCAACCTACCAGATTGGCACACACGGCGACACTGTAGGATTCAAGAATTGGCTGGAGAAACCGTGGATGACCGAGAACCAGATGTGGGGACGAGTTCAAGTTGCAGCTAGGAGGACTGTGGACCAGAATAGGACGCCAAAGAACACGGTGGAAGGACGCAGTCAACCAAATTTGAGCGGCAGTAACAACCAGTGCTAGTGAAATATTTTAGACAATAAAACTAGGAATGTAAATATAGACCATCAGGTGGGCTCTTCTTATGGTCAAGACTCGAGCCACCCTACCCAAGCAGGAGGCCTTGCCCCACTGGCGATCTACGGCTTATATTATTATTATTATTATTATTATTATTATTAATATTATTATTATTATTATTATTATTATTATTATTATTATATGGGAATAAACCCGTCTTAGCCCAAACTCATTACAGATGTACAAATTGTTTATAAATGACTAAATAATGTTAATTATAACCTATAGAAATTTTGTTTATTGAGAATTCATGGAAAATCATATTTAAAAACGGACTGTAGGGGTGTCACCTGTAGGTGACATTGGGCAATAAATCTTATTGTCACATTTAATGACTGCAATATCATATTTTATTAATTGAAGAATATTTAAAATAGCATATATGTAATAATACTACTTAATGAGGCTGAATCGCTGGCTGGATGTCTGTATGGGTCTTTCCCATAGAGACCACAACATACTTGCACGATATTTCGCGGGAATTCACAATATGTCAAGTCTTTTTGTATTGCATTTCTTCTTGATGCTAACCACGCATTATGACAGGCTGAATCGAGATCAAATGAAGAATTGGGTACCACCATTTCGTTCCATGAAAGCTCACTTTTAAAGAATGAACATTTTCGTCAAATCTATCTACTCCTCCCATGTATTTGATGTACTATTCAATAACCGAAGGGCAGTCCTCTTGAATTTTGCTTCATTTCCCTGTAACAACACTGACTCGATCTGTTCTCAAAATTGGAGTTACACTGTGGCAGTTTGAAGCAAGAGTGACAATATTATTATCATGCCATCGAACAACAGCATCATCCTGTGTCACAGCGGAAGATATTGCGCCACGATTGCGCTTTTTCATGTGCTTAGCATCATTCTTCAACCACACACTTCCCCATGGGTTTTTTCTAATGCTTCCTGTTCCTCCATTTGTGTTCAGTAAAAACTGACAAGTTGAGACTTGTGAAGAAATTGCCAAAGTAAAAACTAAGGTGAAAAAGCTGCTGGTAATCAGCTTTCAAGTTCCAACACAACAGCAGCTACTAACCTATATTCTGCTTGGCCTGTTTAGCTCCTTGGTATGGTTCAAACGCAGCGAGATAGCCAAGACGTGTAGCTGCTGACCATAGTTTATATCCAAAACGCAATGGCTTTCCATGAATATGCTGATTGGCACTTTGTCTCCCATAATAGGGAATCATTGTTTCATGAATAGATTTGTGACTCGACCATACCTTTTCAAACTGTTGGCCAAAACTATCATCTAGAATCTCGAAGTATCTTCGGATTTTACCAAATTCATCATTAGGAGGAAGACTGAAGTTGTCCGAAAGATGTAAATATTTATGGATTTCTGTAAACCTACTTCTCCCCATGGTATTGGATACAAGTTCATTGTGTACATCTGATTTTGTTTCGCAAAACATTGTTATGCTTTGGGGAGACATGTAGCCCGTCAGTAAGAGAATGACAATGTAAACTTTTTATATCATTTTTGTCCAATTCAATAGAATGATTCCTTTGGAGGGCATACAATTTTGACATTTTATACATGACAGCGAGTATTTCTTCACTGAACAGGAGCTCGAAACATTAGACAGGAATAAATTTTGATTCATTATAACCTGTAAATATTTCATCTACGTCGCCTCTTCCAGATTTACAAGTAAAGATTTCTTCTTTGTCAGACCACTCTTTATTACGAAAATAAATATTGGAAGTAGTTTATTTTGTTTTTTTTTCTCTCTGCTGAAGTCTGACTAATACTAGAAATAGATTGTCTTTCATCGCGAGAAATGTTAGACTGTGTTCTTTCGTAGACCATAATTATTTCTTCCATGTATATTCATATCTGATTTCGGCAGTTTGTTTTTGTCTGTTGAAACTTGAGTGTTTGGACATTGTTATCTCGTCAATTGTTGATGGTCTCGGGTTATTTCCTTCATCATTATCTATTAGTACGTCATTGGCAGAAGTAACGTTGACTTCAAATGTAGATCTGAATATTCTTCCTGGAAGATGGTTGATGTCACTGGTAATTTCGTCACCACTTTCCTCATAGATAACTGGTCCATCAGCCGGTGGTAATATCACTTACAGACGATGCTCCAATTGTATCTTCGTCTATCATCTCCAGTATTTCATACACAGTCAGACTATACAAGAAAAATAAGTAACATAACTATACTAATATAATGAGATCAGACGTTCAATGTATCTGACCAATGTCACCTGGAGGTGACATGTCACTTTGTAGTCCCTATATACACTATATGCACCTTTTTCACTTATTTATGAAAATTGCATATAAAATATCAATAGTTTAGTAATGTATATACGGAAACAAAAATAACACTACTTAACTCATAGTTCTATTTTCACAAGCCATAATGTGAAGTGCGCACAAAGCTGAGATTCTTCTGCATCCACTCTGATGTTTTCTTCTCTACTGCTGCAGATTTACGAGCTAGTCGCCAAAAATGATTGAAATTCAGTTACCAGATGTCTAATAAGTCATTGTCGACGGCGATTTATGTTTAAATATATTTATTAGTAATTTTGGACAGCTTGTTAAGGAGCGTCACCTGTAGGTGACATTGGGACATCAAGAGTTAAAACAGGATCATTTGGTTCAGGAACATCGGTTTTTGATACAAGGAGAGTTCGTTTAACATTTTTCTAAATTAGTCTTGAATGCATCCTTTAATAAATCACTCTAAATTAATGTCAATATAGACTGGATTGTGTATGAAGATAATTTTTATGTTGGCATCACTGTGCACCTTTTTCTCTGTTTTAAGTTTATTTATACACACTTTAACATCTGTGGTCATATCGAGTGCTTAGAATCTGTGTGTATATGAATATGCCGTTTTTACTCTTGTTAAATTCCTGTTTCTGTTGTGTGTTATAGATAGCTTTTGTTCATGTAACTAATTGTAGATTTGATTAATGTTTTTTTGTATTGGTAATTGAGGCGGTGGTTAATCATGGCATGTAAATTTCCAATCTGGCATTTGGCTTTGTGACTAAGGGTACGGCCACACGAGCTACATTTGTCGCAGGTTTTCTGCTACAAATGTAGCTGCCGTAATTGTCGCAAAATGGGTATCCACACGGGCGCGACAATTACTGCTCAATTCTGCGTTAAATGTCGCTACGTGTGGCCACATGACATGCCATACGTAGCGACATTTGTAGCTAGTTCTTTTGCGTTTTATAGCACTCAGCATAAGTGTAGTCGAAGCTTTTTTCCGAGATGGATTATGAAGCCAAAGTCGCTTTGTGTGTGTTGTTAGTGTACATTATTACGTTCACACACAATTTTAATGCGCATGAGAAGAAAATTTATAGCAATGCCATAAAGATAACTTTTATTCCTGTGTCAATTTTACAACAGGCAATATTGTTCGTCAGTAACAATCGGAAGGGTTTGCTGAAAGGCTGTATGAAGACCTAATTTCTCGTGGTTCTGTAGAACGGTCATTGGGAGTTTCAACAGATTAGACATGCTCTCCCCTTGTCAATACATGAATTTCTAAAGCATCTCCAAATAAAAAGGAGTTTTAAACATGACCCAAAACACAACACAAAGAGGCAGTCTTTTTGTAACATATTTGAGAGATCTGTCTTTACCAAATGAAGTCTCTGTGAAGGGTTTACTGGAACGCTATTGTATAGATTTTATTATTGAAGGATATCTTTGGTCGAAAATGAAAGAAAGAAAAAATATGTACTCACAAAGAACGATATTTTGAAACGAGTATAAGTAAACACATCTATTATAAAAGTTTTCTTTTTTCTTTGTTTTGCAGAATGCTTATTGGACGTTGCGGCAATTTAAACTTGACCCTTATATCCCAAAATACAACTCAAAGTGGAAATGTCTTGAAAACACAATTATATATATATATATATATATATATATATATATATATATATATATATATATATATATACAGGTTGTAACAACTTTAATGTTTAGAATTTCTGGAACATGTTCCCTGACACGTTCTATGTCGATTAAACCTAACATACCTATATCCAAAGTTCTATAGGTTTGGAGTATTTGTACCCCAAAGTTAAATTTTTGAGTTTAATTTTATCACTGAATACTGAAAGAAATAACACCAATTTCCGAAAGTGACATGTCTGTATCATTATTTTTATTATCACCATATTACATTTTAATATCAACTACTTGTGAGTATGAAAGAAGCAGTGCAAAGTTGAAAAAAAATGTCCTTAAGATTCCAAACACTGTACTTCTTGCGGAAAATGTGATTAATTCTGTCTCTGCTCGAAATGTCCTCCTTGAGCGGCAATACAGTTCTCGGCTCTACGCAGAAGTCCATTTGTGGCTGATTGAATGGTACGAGGGCTGTTCTTTATTAATTCAGAAGCAGCAATGATTCTGTTCAGCAACTGTTCACGTGTGTCAACTTCTGTTGCATACACCTTAATATCACCCCACAGGTAATAATCCAAAGGCGTTAAATCAGGTGACCTTGGAGGCCATGCCTGAGGACCACCACGACATATCCAGCAATTGAAAAAATGTTCATTCAAAAAGTTTCGCACACGGAGAGAGAAGTGAGCAGGATGACCATCATGTTGGAAGTACATGTCATGTTTCACAGCCAACGGAACATCTTCCAGCAAACCTGGTAGTTCATTTCGTAAAAATAATTGATAAACTTCTCCTGTTACATTGTGATCGAAGAGGTATGGGCCTATAAGTCTGTCGTTTAGCATACCTCACCACACGTTAATAGAAAATCTACGTTGAAAATGTCTTTCTCTTATTGAATTCGGGTTTTCATATGCCCATGTATGACTATTTCGAAAATTAGTTTTGTCATTTCTGGCGAATGTAGCCTCATCAGTGAACAAAATCTTTGCAACCAATTGATGTTCAATAGTTAGCCAGTTACATAAATTCACACGAGGAACCAAATCTTGTGGCTCAAGATGCTGTACTCCTTGGTCGTGATACGGATACAAACATTTCTTATGTAGTGTTCTCCATACCTTCATATGATTTACAGCAAGCTGTGCAGCAATCCTCCGTGTACTTAACCGTGGATTTTCGTCTACAATATCAATAATTATATCTTGTACCTGTGCCTGTTCTTGTCGTTGTGCATTCTCCTTCTTCACACAAGCGCTTGGAAGTTGACCAGACTGTGAAATTTGCCAATAGGCACGTGAAAATACCTGGGCACTAGGAATCCTACGATTTGGGAACCGTGCTTGATATGCCAAAACAGCTGCTCTTGCATTGCTATCACACAGTCCATACACATAAACTATGTCGGCGTATTCCTGATGTGTGTACACAAAACGCATGTTTTAATGGTCATAACTCAATAAAAAGACTAGTCACAATACGGGTTTTTTTCCACAACTGTTATTTTAAACTGTTGTCTGTTTCGTTTCCTTAGCAACCTAAACAATTTTAATTTAATTCCTCTTAAAAGTAACATTTCCTTCATTCACTGCTTTTCAAATGTTTCTTATGTATCTCTACTTAGTAATGCCATAAAATAGGCCTTGTATAACGGTATAATGCTTGGAGCTGCAAGAAGTTCTATTTTTTACAGCTCTGTTATCTCTGTAACCTCTCAATTTTGGATATGAGTATGTTAGGTTTAATCAACGTAGAACGTGTCAAGGAACATGTTCCAGAAATTCTAAACATTAAAGTTGTTACACTCTGTTTATATAAACAATACTGATTTGTGAGGTCTGTCCTGGAAAAGAATTGTACGTTTTTTTTTTTACCAAACAAAATAGCTGTGAAGGGTTTGCTAGAACGCTTTTGTATACATTTTATTATTGAAGAATTCTTTAGGTCGAAATTGAAAGAAGAAAAATGTATGTACTTTTGAAGAAAGATATTTTGAAGAGAATTAAAAAATAGGGCAACTTAGCCTTGACTATAAATAAGGGAAGCAATATTTATTGGCACCGTATTGTTAGTAACAAAATATGTCATATAAATTGGCATCGTATTGTTATAAATCTGTCATGATAAAAATTTCCCATCTAAAAGTCAATCTCCCTCTCTACTTCACTCCCTCATAAACACAAGTTGATTCTGTTGTTATGATTACATATACATACTAAGAATTTCAACCATTAAAAAAACGGGGTCTCCTTCAAATTTGAGAATGCCTTTCTCCCATTGTATATCTTATTCAATAGAAAACAGAGTTTACGTTCTCTTAAACATGATAATCACGTTTCTCAGATTATTAAATTTCGGGGAAGGGGAAACTGAACGGTGAATCTTAGGGTATGTTACAGTCTCATGTCTCATAAAGTTTTTAGCAAACAAAAGATATTCTAACGCTATAAGATAAACGGGATGGTACAAATTGCGATATCTTATAGCTAATTCGAGAGACAAATTTCACTGAACTCATCAATGTCACTTGTTTTATTTTTGAATACATTAGACCTGAATAAAATGCCAAGGTGTTGTATGCCTAGCTGCAAATTCAATTACCAGAAGGGAATTCCGGCACACCGGCGACGCTGATATAACCTCTGCAGTTGCGAGCGTCTTCAAATAAACTTTTTTTTTAATGTTATTAAATCCAAGGGATATTTTGTACACACAGGCCACGAATAAACAGATGTAAACACAGTATCTTAGTGCGCGGGAACACTGCTTCAATGTAGAATGAATTGCTTTGACCGCAATAGTCTCTGTACCAAGCGAAGCTAGTTATGATCGCCGTACACCTAACCTAAAGTAACCAAACGTATCGCTGTAGTAGTAATAGAAATTTATGTAGGAGAAAATTACGTGCTTATTCCTAAAGTTCCAAATAAAATGAAACGAATAATATAGGCCTACTGAAAGTGGACTGAAAAGTGTAATATTCATAAAAATTAGCATTATGCACACCAAAATTGTTTTAATAGCAATATACATACGTGTATGTACTGTATAGGTACAAGTATGTCATATTAATGCAATTCGATTAAAATAATTTGTGTTAGGTATTACACTGTATTACCTACTGTATATTGTAATCAGAAAGCGCAGAATTTTTAGTAAGTAAAATTAAATTCACATCACTACCACCATCACAATCACCACCATCATTACCACCATGATCGTTATAATAGGCCTAATCAAAATCACCACCACAACTACCATCGTAATCATTATCATCATATCATTATTACCATTTCATCATCGTCGTCATCACCACTATCATCATCGTAATCACCGTCATCATCATCATCATCATCATCATCATCATCTTTAAAGTGGTAGATGAATAGAATCCGCCTTTCCGTCTTCATCCTGGATGTCCATACTACAAAACTTATTTTAAAATAGCTTAAAATGTTATTCAGTATTTGAATAACAATTTTTATTTCAATTTTGATATTTATTTGTCAGATGGGAACTTGGCTAATATAATAACAAACTTTTTCAGATTTTTCTGCAACTTAGGTACTCAAATATATGCGAAACTAACCTGGAACAGGTACAAGGCTGACAAATGACTCCAACAGTTGCCTTTGTCCCGTCTTCTAGGAAGAGCATATGGAACGCATATCTGTGCATGAGATCCCAATCTCGTCTGTTACCTGCATATAGAAATAAATCTATCTGTATGATATATCTAACCGTACAAAATAGCCTATGTGTTCACAAAATAAATGTTACAAGATAAACATACCTTTTCTATCAAAAAATTGTTAAAACAAAGATTAATTCACTGAAAACATGTAATAGGTTCGCTTATTAATTAGGTTATTTTAAGTATTATTATTCAAGAGGGTGCTTATTCTAGATGCGCAAAGGCGATGAGTTTCTCCGTTGTGCGCATGGCATCACTGTGGAGGCATGTGAGGCATGTGATGGTATAAAACAGACTTGGAGAACTGGGCGACAATTGTGGCGTTGCGTCACTCATCGGATAAGTCACTCACCCCTTCCTTCCATTCACGCGTCATTGGTCTGGTAGGGGAGGGGATTTGTATTTAGTGTCTGTCATTTGTGATTGCGTACAGGCCACAGATACGTCATTCAACGCCGGTGAACTGTGGACGGGGAGCCAACGCTTTCCCTATGCTTTCCGCCCCTCTCTCGCCAGTTCAACATCCCTGGTATAAAATGTGCAGAGCTTACTCGAAGAATGTGACAAATGGATGGTTCTATCTAATTTTGTTTCTATATATTCTTGTTATTAAAGTAGAAGCTATAGTAAATACATAGCAGAGTTAATATTTTTATATTACAGTAATTAGAATTTAATATTTTTATTTCGTTTTTCCGAGTAATTATGTGTGTTTTTACTATTGGAGGCTAGGTGGCAAAAACTGTGATATTGCGTCTTTTTTGTGTTATGTGTGTAATATATTTATAAACATCTAATTTGTGCTGTTGCTGTTTGTCAGAATTATAACAAAAAAAACTCAAGGCACTGATGTAATTTATCACGTTTTTCCTAAAGACAAAACGCTCTATGCGGTATGGGTTCATGCTTGCAAACGTAAAGACTTCATTAATGTAAAACAAGCAAGAGTGTGCAGTGTCCATTTTCAAGAAGAGGATTACGTGAGAGACTTGAGAGCAGAACTTCTGGGAACAAAAGCAAGAAAGCAACTGAAAGCCATGGCAATTCCATCCTTATTTATATCACCCAATCTCCGCATCCAGCCAATGATGATCAACCATAACTTTTAACACTTGAGAACAGGTAAATGATAGAGATTCCAGAAAAACTAAAAGAGAAATTAAGAAACGATCTCTGGGTAGAATAGAAGTTTTATCCCCAAAGAAAGAGAAAGCTAGGTGTTAGCACTGAAATAGAAAATAGTGGTTTAAAGCAGGATATATACACTAAATTGAGCGAAAAGAAAAATGAAAGCTTACAGAACCAGGTAAATAAACTTAAACAGTAGAACAAATTCTTGAATTATGAACTAGCTGGGAGCAGGAAACAGACACAGGATGTGGAATATAGATTTAAAAATAATGTTAAGGAGAGTATCTTCAAGATATTAAGAAAGGTTTTTTACTGAGACACAAATTGACAGTTTAATCAGAGGGAAAAAGAAGCAACACTGAAGAAAGGGAGATATAAGCAGAGTGCTTACCCTTCGATCAATTTCCAAAAAATGTTACACATACACTACCAGTCAAATTTTTCGATCATCTATCACAACTATGGATTTGTGGTTAAAACAGGGATTTCGTTTTGAATATTCTGTCATATCATAATGCTAGAGAGAGAAAATATTTATTTTGTTGGTCTATTTAGTTTTTCCGATGTGTTTGTGCATTGAAATAAAGTATATAGTTCTTTTCATACCTGGTCAAAAACTTTTGACCGGTAGTGTACCTCAGAAAAAATGTACCGTAGGCATTCCATTTCCTGGGTTGTCAACATTGAGAAGATGGACTTGAAATTCTTTCCACTGCCATGCAGGTATACTAAATGACGTACTAAATTTAATGATGAGTCAGGCCAAAGCTTAAGCACAAATGAAAGACTGTGGATACTTAGTTTCAATGAAATGAATGTGATTGCACAAATATGTTACGATCAGGAGGAAGACAGAATTTATGGACCCCACAGTTAAGTACAAGTGATAATGGTAAGAGGCTTATGTAAAAACTGGAAACAGCCCATATTCAGTATGATACGACAGTGACTATGCAACTGATAGAAGAAGCAATTGTGAAACTGTATGCAGTAGGCTTTATAGTACCAGTAGTGGGAGTGGTCTGCGACATGGGTGAAAAAAATTTTCGAGTTTGAAATGAGTTAGGTGTCAGTTATAGAAACACTTGTTTCAATCATCCATGTGATGTCACGAAGCGCATATGGGTATTTTGTGATGTACCCCATGCAATAAAACTTCTAAGAAATCATTTTCTTGACGATGGGTTTGTTCTTCCTAGTGGGAAAAAATCGACAAAAGAATTATAGAGCAGATAATAACATTGGACAGTGGTGAAATGAAGATTTGCCTGAAATTAAAACCTGAACATATAAACCTTTATGGCAGAGATCGACAGAGAGTGTATCTTGCTTGCCAGTTGTTTTCTAACCACTTTGCTCATGCTATTTCCTACCTTTTGCCAGAAGAAAGAGAGGCTTTAGATTTTTTTTACCTTGTCAACGACACTTTTGACATCTTTAATTCTAGAATCCTTGTCAATAAACAACGTTAAATTGCAAGTGCTATTGGTCTAAACTACATTTCCCAAGAAAATGTGCTAGCAAATTTTGTTATGTATGTGAATATATGAAGGTTGGGAAAAAGAGTGTCTTGCTTCCATTTCAGAAAGGATTTATAACCAGTATAAGATCTCTGTTGGGATGTTTTTTCCGATTTACAGAAGATTCACCATATTAATTAAGTACTTACAGCAAGACTTAACCAAGACTGTCTTGAGAATTTCTTTTCACAGATCAGGGTACTCGGACGTACATATGACCACCCACTCCCAGTGGAATTCAAGAATTGATTGCGACTTCTAATAATGAGTCGTAATGTTTTGGACATTTCAGTAAATGCGTCTTCAGTGGCAGCTGAAACTGATTCAGAGGACTACCTCACCTCTCACCTTTTCACTGGCTTAACACCCGAGATGGAGAACTTGATCAACATTTTGGATACTAATGATTATTTTAGAAGAAACTCTTATTGAAGACTTCGCAACATCACATTATTCTGAGACTTCTGAATGTTGTGCAAACGGGCTGCGATATTTAGCAGGCTATGTTGCTCACCGATGTCGCCAGATAGATTATACCTTATGAGATCCTAGTGGAGAGAATATAAATATTCCTGAAGGAGAAGAAAGTATTGACTGAATAGAGAAACTGTCCAAACGAGGTCTGATTGTTCCCTCATACGAATGGTTAGACACTGTGAAACAATTTGAAGTAGTTTTTAGGAGTTTACATGGTAGTTTCATATCTGATAAACCAACCATCATAACAACTTTTTGCAAAATTCTGTCTGACAAGTATCCGTCCCTAAATAGTTCGGTCATAAAGGTGTATGTGAGAACCAGGACTTTCATCCGAATCCGACATCTGAATACAGCCAACAAAGTTAAGAGGTTCATTGATTTACAGCGTCGAAAGGCTCGCAAGTGGCAGGTATCAGCGATTCCTTCTACATCAAACTAAAAGGTAATTGTACATTCTCTTTCATGTTTGTTTTTACAGGGAAGTGATTTAGGAATGTGGTCATTTTTTATTAAAAATTATGTTTCATTACCAACTGGTGGTATTGTATTTTTCATATGTACCACTAAATATTAAAACAAGAAACGGAAGAACATCCTTTGCCAAGTCACAATTTAGAAACACACATTGTGAATAATACCGGTGTTTAATTCAAAGATTTTTTTTATAAAAGTTACAGTGGGACTACAAGTCTTGCTCGACCATAGTGTGAAATAAATAATAATCTATGAATGTGACTTATATACTATATTTATTGTATCTGTATTTCTTGATTAGTTCAAACTTTTAAAATGCTCAGCACATTGATATCATTCAATTACATATTATGTAATTAATCAAAGCAAACGACAAACTTAAATTGAAGAACAAGAACTTCAAAGGCCCACTATTTGATAATGTATAGAACTGATTACATTGGCGCTATAATTTTGTTTTAAACCATAAATAGCTATTAATTTTTTATGATAAGTAGGGCTTAAGTAGAGTCAGCTAAGATAATGTTACAGTATTGTACTATTAAATCAAGATCGAAATTGAAGTGATTATTTTATTGTAGGAAACCCGTGTTTAATACTGAAATAAATTAATAAAACAGTCATCTTGAAAACTCGCATTATCCCATTATTTTTAAAAATATATTTTGCAATTTATTTGTTCCCCACAAGGGTTTACTCTAAAACGCGACAACATTGATCTATTACGTAATTTATTCAACATTTAAAATATGATACAAACGTTATACACAATAATACAAGGTGTTGTATGTTTATTTAGTAATAAAATGAAATCAACCCGTCAATTTGAGTAAATTACGATATTTAAGCATTTAAATTGAAATAAATATGAGATAAATCGTTTAGCGTATTTGAATACAGTGCCGCTATCAGCCATCTTCCCTCCATGGTAACGGTACACTCTGCTAGTGCTTTCTGCTACAATGGATGGCGCTATCTTTAGTCATTTCTATATACCTTGGTTATTATTATATTACACTATACAAAGGAAACAAAAAAACAGATTGAAAACCTACACAAACACATAAACAAAATACGTCCGAAACTACAGTACACACTCGAAACAGAAAACAACAAATCCATAAATTTCTTAGACATCACAATAACAAAAACAGACAACAAACACATGTTCAAAATATACAGGAAACCTACCACCACGGTAACACACATACATAATACCTGCAATCACCTTACACAACACAAACAAGCAGCATTCCGGTCCATGATACCAGACTCATCAACATTCCTATGAGCCAACAAGACTATAACGAAAAAATACACACTATCAAATACATAGTACAGAAAATGGATACAACCACGACATTATAGACAACATCATAAGAAAGACTAAACGCAAACAAGAAAACGTCACACAAACACAGGAAAGAAACAAATACGTCACATTAACATACGAAAACAAGAACACATATATCATTCAAGAAACTAAAATACAACATTGCATACAGAACAAAGAACAGACTACAAAATATCTTAAACACACAAACAAGACACACAAATAAATACAACTTAACAGGTGTTTGCAATCTATCATGCAACAATTGCAACGACTTCTACATTGGACAGTCTGGAAGATCATTTCAAATACATTATAAAGATTAAAGAACATTCCACAGCCATAACCAAAGTACACAATAATTCAACCTACGCAGAACACATCACAAACTCCAATCACAGCTACAGCAACATAGACAACGACATGAAAATACTACACATCCAGTCAAAAAACCAAAAACTTGACACCCTAGAACAATATTAAATTTATAAACATACAAAACACAACCACATCACATCCTGAACGCTCATATAAATTTCAAAATACACATCCTTTTCGACACAATAATGAACACACCACAACAAGAAACCAGAAGATAGCGCAGGATTTCCACTAGGCTTTGGACAATGAAGAACAAGACTTCGAAACTAGTCAGCTAAGGTAAATCCTAAATATTAGCACAGTAAAGAAGTTGGAAATTTAATCAGTATTATTATTAATTGTAATTATTGTGTACTTTTTAATTATTATGTATTGTACTTAATTATTGCATATTGCAATTATTGTAAATTAATTGTAATTTTTTGTATTAATTTTAATTATTGCGTGTAAATAAATTACCACTGCCACTGGATGTTTGTCCACTTGCAGTGTACATACATACATACATACATACATACATACATACATACATACATACATACATACATACATACATACATACATACATACATACATACATACATACATACATACATACATACATACATACATACATGCATACATACACTCCAGTCAAAAGTTCCCGGACACTAAGCAAAAATCTATTAATCAATTTATAACTTGTCAATTTACTTTACCACACATGTTTATGACTATTTCATGTTATAAAACAATACAATTTCATTTTGTGTACAAAGAATCCATTTGGTTTGCTGAAAAAAATATAATGAAGGTGTTTCATGAATACGTAACATTTTTCAGTGCTTTTAGAATTATTTTTAGTTTGGAATATGATTAGCTCCCACTTAAGCTCAAAGGGATATTGCTCCAGGTAGTCTGTAGGATCTAAAATAGGCTGCCTTCTGATGTTGGAGTGTGTTGACGAACCATTCTGTCAAGTTCAACCCATAGGAGCTCAATGGGATTGAGATCAGGAGACTGAGGAGGCCACTCCATGATTGCCAGATCACCAGCTCTTTGTTTTGCCCTCAGATAGTTAATACACAGTTTGGAGGTATGTTGCGGGCCGTTATCTTGTTTCATAACAAACCCTTTCCCAATTATTGCCAGTCCAGAGGGAGTTGCATGTCTGCAAAATTGAATGATATCCTTCTTTGTTCAATTTACCTTGAACTCTGTAAAGATTTCCAACTCCAATGTAGGCAAAACACCCCCACACCATGACAGAACCACCCCCGTGTTTGACAATAGGAGTTAAACAGTCAGGGTGCATTTTTTCTGAGGAAGATCGACGAACATAAACACGTCACCTCTTACCAAAGACTTAAAATTTCGATTCATCTGTCCAAAAAACTTTCTTCCAGTCATCAATGGTCCAATTTCGGTGTTCCATTGCCCACTTCAGCCGTTTCTGTTTATTTCCATGCCTCAGAAGGGGCTTTCTCACAGCCACTCTACCCCAGAGACCAGCAGATCTCAACCTCCTCTGGACTGTGCTGATTGACACCGATTGTTCATGACTTCTATTGTACTGTGACTGAATCTCTGGTGCAGTTAACTTCCTATTTCTCTTGCTTATTAATACTAGAGATGGTCTTCACTCTTCGAAATCACTCGAGGCCTTCCGCTTCGCATGCGATCCTTGTTAGAGCCTGTTTCATGGAATCGCTTAATAGCATCACTAACTGTGGAACGCTTTAATTTAAGCTTCTTAGCAATCTCTCGGATAGAAAATCCTTCATTACGAAGTGCAATCACTGCAGAACGTTGTTCAATTGATGTAGCAACAGGAGCCATTCCTTATTAAGTTATTACCTATTAAATATTTAAATTACATTAACCAATTCATAAAATTAACCTAAAAAAATATTACAAATTTCAAAATTTTAGAATACTTTCCCTTGGAGGCTGGGCGGGGGTTATAGGATACCGCACGTTTATCCATAAGTGGGAGCTAATCATATTCCAAACTAAAAATAATTCTAAAAACACTGAAAAATGTTACGTATTCATGAAACATCTTCATTATATTTTTTTCAGCAAACCAAATGGATTCTTTGTACACAAAATGAAAGTGTATTGTTTTATAACATGAAATAGTCATAAACATGTGTGGTAAAGTAAATTGACAAGAAGTTATAAACTGATTAATGCATTGTTGCTTAGTGTCCGGGAACTTTTGACTGGCAGTGTACATAATGTACATACATACGTACATACATACATGTATGGATACATGCAAACGTACATGCATGCATGCATGCTTACATACATACATACATACATACATACATACATACATACATACATACATACATACATACATACACACACACATACATACATACATACATACATACATACATACATACATACATACATACATACATACATACATACATACATACAGCTCGCGCAAAGAACGATTACTGAAAAGCAATGGTAGCGTTGCTGTCTATTTTGACGTGTGTAGGCCTATGTAGGCACGCCGACGGGGTGATAGGTGTGGGCCGATGGAAGTACTGTCTCTTTCAAGAAGGTGAACAAGTGAGGACATCGCTGTGGAAATAAAGAACGTAGCAAGAGAAAAATTCGAAGCTAATTAAACGCGCAACACACGTTTACGAATTAAATAATAATAATAATAATAATAATAATAATAATAATAATAATAATAATAATAATAATGCCGTGCGATATAAGACACGTATTCACATAAAATGGAAGAAACTAAAGTCGTAATGTAAATATCACAACGCAAGACTGATTCTATCGATGTAATTTCTCTTCCGACTGTACTCTTGAATATCATTCAAGCTATCTCGTGAACTTCCCTGTCGCCCTAACTTCCTTATCGCATTGTTTCATTCGCATTCCTTCCGTCTGTATTCCCTGCTTGCGAGACCTACACGTATACATACATTACATTACCATACATGCATACATACATACATACATACATACATACATACATACATACATACATACATACATACATACATACATACATACATACATACATACATACATACATACAATATTTTAAATTTTAAATAAATAGTTTTAGTAATACTATATTATATTACTGTGCACATATAATAATTACCATTAAATTAACAATCCTAGTCACTAATCGAGGCTTATGTTGAGGTTTCGTAACAATTTTTTTTTTTTTGCGATGTTGGGTTGTTAGCCCTTCGCCCAACAATCAAGCTGTCCGCGATTGCTCATTCAATATTCATATTAGCAGCTACCCTTCATATCTGGAAGTTTTAAGATATAATAAGAATAAAAATAATAGAGATTAATATACAGTCATAAAGAAATTTAAGAAAGGGTATCAGTCAAGAGTAAACGTTATCAAGGATGAGAATGGTGACTTGCTTGCAGACTCTTATTCCATTCTGGACAGATGGAAGAACTATTTTGTTCAACTACTAAATGTACATAGGTCAAATATAAATGTTTGGGACGATATTCAAATACAAAATGCTGAGCCACTTATTCCCGAACAAACACTTTCTGAGTCCAAATAGCAATAGGAAGCTGAAATAGTACAAGTCTCCAGTTATCGATCAAATTCCAGCAGAATTAATACAAGAGGGTGGAAGCGCATTATCTAGCGAAATTTATAAGCTTTTACTTGCTATTTTGGAAACTGCTGAGCCATTTATGCCCGAACCCATACTTTTTGAAGTCGAAATTGTGTTAGAAAAGCTGAAAAATACAAGTCTCCAGGTATCGATCAAATTCCAGCAGAATTAATACAAGAGGGTGGAAACGCATTATCTAGCGATATTTATAAGCTTGTACTTGCTATTTTGGAAACTACTGAGACATTTACACCCGAATCCATACTTTTTGAAGTCGAAATTGTGATAGAAAAGCTGAAAAAGTACAAGTTTTCAGGTAGAAATCAATTTCCATCAGAATTAATATAAGAGGATGGAAGCGCATTATCTAGCGAAATTTATAAGCTTGTAGTTGCTGTTTGGTAAAAGGAAATTGTACCAGAACAATGAAAGAAGTCCATAATTGTACCTATCTTTAAGAATGGGAAAAAGACTAATTGTAGTAACTTTCGAGGAATATCACTTTTGTTGACGTCTTACAAAATTTTGTCCAATATTCTTTGAGAAGATTAACTCCTTATGTAGATAAACTTATTGGGGATCACCAATGTGGTTTCAGGAGTAATAGATCGACTATTGATATGATTTTTGTATTCGACCGATATTGGAGAAAAAAATGGGAGTATAAGGGCATAGTAGGCCTATATCAGTTATTCATAAATTTCAAAAGGGCATATAACACGATTAAGAGAGAAGTTTTATATGATATTTTTATTGAATTTGGTATTCCGAAGAAACTAGTTCGATTAATTAAGACGTGTCTTAGTGAAACGTACAGGAGAATCCGTATAGGCCAAGTTATGTCTGACGCTTTTCCAATTCACTGCGCGCTAATGCAAGCACCTTTACTTTTTAACTTTTCTCTAGAATATGCTATTAGGAAAGTCCAGGAAAACAGAGATGGTTTAGAATTGACGAATTACATCAGCTGCTTGTTTATGCGGATGATACGAATATGTTAGGAGAAAATCCGCAAACTATTAAGGAAAACTATTGAGGAAATTTGATTTGAAGCAAATAATGAGATAGGTTGGAAGTGAACCCCGAAAAAAAAGTGTATGATTAAGTCTTGGGTTCAGAACATACCACGAAATGGAAATATAAAAACTGGAAATTTATCCTTTGTAAAGGTGGAAAAATTCAAGTACCTTGGAGCAACAGTAACAAAAATAGGCCTAAATAGCAATAGAGAGGAAATTGAACGCAATATAAATATGGGAAATTTTTGCTATTATTCGGTTGAGAAGCTTTTGTCATCTTGTTTTTATAAAAAAAAATGAAAGTTAGAATTCATAAAACAGTTATATTTTCCTTTCTTTTTTATGGTTGTGAAACTTACTCTCACTCTGAGAAAGTAACAAAGGTTAAGGATGTTTGAAAATAAGATGCTTAGAAAAATATTTGCGGCTAAGAGGGATGAAGTTACAAGAAAATAGAGAAAGTAACACAACACAGAACTGCATGCATTGTCTTCTATCTAATATAATTAGAAACATTAAATTCAGAAGTTTGAGATGAGCCGGGCATGTAGCACGTATTGGTGAATCCAGAAATGTGGAGGACCTGAGGGAAAAAGACCTTTAGGCTTAAATGATTGGATTTTTTATTAGGTTCTCTCAAATTACTCGTATAAAGCGAATTTTAGGTAATTCCTAGCGAACCCTTGGTCTTAAAGTATATCGAGAAAATACTATCTTTCTATCAGGAATTTCACGGTCTCTAATCTAGTAGCTTATAAAACTTGTTTAAGTAGCCTAACCTATTTAAAAATTTACAAACCTATAGTACATTTCGAATTTTTTATATTCTTATTTGTTTGTTTACACACATAAGCTTAAAGTTTCGAAAACTTCTTTGTAACAATTCAACATGGAAAACTAACACTTTTGTCTTACAAATACCATCCTCTCTGGTAATTTATTATTTACCGGAAGAAAGAACTTGTCCATTTCATTTTTTCCTAAGTGAGTATCATAATCCAAGTTGTCTAGTAGTTAATTCTTAATATGGCAGTATTATGCTGTAAGGTTATGTAAAATGCTGGGCCACGTCATTCAATATTATTCTTCTCTTACCGTAGCTATGATCACGAAAAGATGGCATCTTTACAGTTCGTATTTCATTCTCGATTTTAATTGTTGCGTTCAAAACTCCCATCTGCTCATAATGAGTTTGATGATCTCTGTAAAAGAACAAATATTTATGGTAGCGTGACAAATTCTTTG
The DNA here is from genome assembly GCF_040183065.1 of Periplaneta americana. Taxonomy (NCBI): domain Eukaryota; kingdom Metazoa; phylum Arthropoda; class Insecta; order Blattodea; family Blattidae; genus Periplaneta; species Periplaneta americana. Next base: position 105,192,562 of record NC_091124.1, read on the forward strand.
TAAAATCTTCTCGTATGATTTTTCAATAATTTATGATCAATTCTTACTTATAAGTGTCACTATGGCTCACATTTCTTACTTTTTAAGAGTTTCGAAGTATTCTCTTGACCACGTTTCTCTAGCTATAGCCCTCGCAACGGCTGAAGGATGCAGGTCAGTATCGTAGTTGAAATAAGGAAGGTCAGTGTTCCAATCGCCTTCGAAATTCACGTTGAACACTTTTGAAGGGTCGGACTGCAACCTATAGCAAAACAACTTGAGAAACGAGGCCGTATAGCTTGACAGTAATCTTTAAGATTTGTGTTTACATGAAGTTCATATACTGGGTGTTCAGTTCAAAGTGTGTCATGGCTCGCTGTATGTCGTCATGTGGCTAGTCGATGAGCCTAGAGAATTCAATCTTCCTACACTTCCGCAGAGGCGTATTACCTATGTGCCAGAGAAGTTGCCTAGAAAGTACGGCGTTTATTCTGAAAAGTATTACCGATACGTACGGTAACGCCGGTAGTGGCAGGAATATAAACTGTTTGGAAACACGTACGGAGGTGAGTTTTTTTGTTACTGTCGGGATATGGGGAGAGGGTTAAGACGATTACTTACGTATTTCTTGACATTAACTTCGACGGTCAACATGGACACGGAGCATTTGATTTGTGTTGTGGAATGTTGCCGTAGGCAACCGATGATAACAAATACTCTGCGTACGACTTGCCCGCGCAAACACAGTTCGAAAGAGGTTATGGTAGCACACAGACTTTACAGACCGCCATCTGTTGCTACGACGTTCAAGTTATGCCATACACATCACAGTCTAAGACATACAGTCACGCAACTCATACGTATAAAATATGCCAACATTTGACAGCTGGCGCGACAGTAGCCCTCTAGCGGCAGGCAAGTTAAAAGTGTGCACACGACATATGATAACATATCAGAAAACGGGTTTTGCGTAATTTGTTTTATATTTTTATGCTATACGGTAAGTGTATATGATTCTTATTAATTTTAATTTAGAATCCTAGAAGAATTTCACACGCAGTTAATCTACAAGTTTCAGAAGCTGAGAATAAACGTAATTCTTTCTGCTCCTTACAACTGAATCATGGAACTGTTCACGTATCATGGTTTGAAATAATATAATTGTTCGTACGTGGATGGTTAATTAAATTGATTCCTGAATATATTTATGAATCATTAGAACTCTATATTTCCTGCGAGAAGAGTCGAAATTAGTAGTTTCAAAATTGTAGGTTACATTGCGTGGTGAACTCCTCTCCCCATTTCCTGAGAAATTTACTATTTTCCATACCGCAAATTGGGATAAACTCGGCCGCTGAGGTAAACTTGAAAATAAAAAAGGGGAAGATTTAAACCTTAATATGACAGACTTTGATTTATGAAGTTTATTATTTTTCATTTCTTAAGAACCGGTATTTCCTTTATTATTTTGAGTGACAAATAGTGCTGATATTATGGTTTAAATGTTTATGGCAAGTTTACCACATTTTACATTACATTTCCAGTTTTCACACATAATGCCTAATTTTAACTTATCCTACCTATATAATACGTAATTTACATGCCCTTACTTTTAATATGACGTAGGTGAAAACAAATAAATGAACACACAATTTTGTTGAAAAAATTGTGACTTCAATTAACTCAGAAAATGTAGGCCTAATTTTATTTTCAGAGCAGAAGTGGTGTAAGTCAAAATGGGTAATGAGGGTGAAAGTAAACATTCTGTAAAATACAGCGCAAAGTAGCAGTTAATATTGAATTTATTTAAACTATTAGTAGTCAGTGAATAGCACGAAGGATATATTAATTGCTACTTTGCGCTGTATTTTACAGAATATTTACTTTAAATCTCATTACAGTACCTAATTTTGACTTACACCACTTCTGCTCTGAACAGCTCAAATAATCACTGGGAATGTAAAATCAACACCAATAGCAGTCATACAAATTATTACAGAAAAGATTGCTTTTTATATTAAATTTAAAAAGGCTCTTGAGAACTTAATACGGCTGCCACATGAATCTACACTAACACATCAGAAATCTATCGACACAGTCTGGATTTATTCAAGAAGTGAATATTTTGCAAAAGGATTACAATACTCCATGAATTCTTGAAAAATTAACACATGAGCCCTACTTGAATGCAATATAAAGTTCATCTTTTGAAAAATATATAGAAAAAAAAACACGAATACAAAGAGTATGGAATTACTTGCATTAAAAACTGTAGATACATTATCCAAAATCGGAATGGTTACACATTTACACATATGATTTCTACAAAAAAAAATAATATACTGTAACAGGTATTTACTTTGTTTTTATTTAAACTCTCCTTCCTGACATACAAATAGGTAACTGATAAGTAATAATAATGTTTTATAGAACACAATACGTAGGCTACCGGTACCTACAACGTTGATTATTGGTTATTCCTGAGTTATGATTTTCTCATGGTCTTTAGGGAATCTGAAGAACGACAAATTCGGAGATTTAAACTTGTTGTTACTGCAATTTTCGTCATTGCACACATTGCCTTTATTCCGATGCATGATTAAAACGTTATTATAACATCTCATCCCTTTAAAGCACGTGCTGGCTGAACGAGATTATGGCCAGTGCCTTGCCTGCCGCTTGGGCGCTAGTGTCGCGAATGTTGGCAGAAAAAGTGTTGAAGTTTCGTGACTGTATGTCTTAGACTGTGATACACATTCTCAAGTTCAGATTGACACTTGCGTCTAGAGCCCAACCATCAAAAGCTTCCACTTGAGTAAGTAGTTAGAATTTCACTCACCAGGTGACAGTGGGGTTACAGTTTTCGTAATGATAGAATCTTTTGGCGCTAGATGGCGGCAACACTAAAGCCGAAAATAGTGACTGTGTTTTTGTTCAAGTTAAAAGTTATTGTATTCGTGTTAAAATGAGGTGTTAAAATGGGGAAAAAATTTGTTTTCAAACTGTGCGACAGGGAGTATGATTATTATAATAACCTTAGGAAGCATGTAAATAGATCTCATCCTGGGACAGTAGACGAAATTGCTCCTAAACTGAGACAAACTGTAAATACAGGGATATATCATATCTAAAGGAAAGGGCATAAAACATCTAAAAATACAGGGCACGAACAAATTAGATATGTAATAGCCTGATCTGTGACATGATAAATATCCATGGGTACACCCTTTCAAATTTGAATAACTTTTAACATATTTGGAAAATGACTCCTTTTCGATATTACACTTCCATTTATCACACTGGTCCCTATTTTGAAATTCTACAGTATCTCTATCAACTGTAATAGAATTATTATATGCAAATTATTACATAATTCTTCTGTTGATCCACAAGTAAAATTATATGAAGGGCACTTTTTACTTTCATGAATAGCTGAGTTAGAGGGCAATCCATGAATTTTCCGCTCATGAAATGTAGCATGATATTTTTGAATAAACATTTTGTCACAATAAGAACATTTAAACTTGTATTTACTCAAGTCAGTTTGTCTCAGTTTAGGAGCAATTTCGTCTACTGTCCCAGGATGAGATCTATTTACATGCTTCCTAAGGTTATTGTAATAATCATACTCCCTGTCGCACAGCTTGCAAACAAATTTTTTCCCCATTATTTAACTGTTACGTTTGAGATGGGCACGTATGGGCGAATCCAGAAATGCATATAGAGTGTTAGTTGGGAGGCCGGAGAGAAAAAGACCTTTAGGGAGGCCGAGACATAGATGGGAAGATAATATTAAAATGGATTTGAGGGAGGTGGGATATGATGATAGAGAATGGATTAATTTTGCTCAGGATAGGGACCAATGGCTGGCTTATGTGAGGGCGGTAATGAACCTCCGGGTTCCTTAAAAGCCAGTAAGTAAATAAATATTGTGTTAAAATGAGTTGTTAACAGTTAAATATAACTGTTAACAACTCATTTTAACACGAATACAATAACTTTTAACTTGAACAAAAACAGTCACTATTTTCGGCTTTAGTGTTTCCGCCATCTAGCGCCAAAAGATTCTATTAATACGAAAACTGTAACACCACTGCCACCTGGTGGGTGAAATTCTAACTACTTACTCAAGTGGAAGCTTTTGATGGTTGGGCTCTAGACGCAAGTCAGATTGACCGCCTTGAGTAATAGGCAACTTCTCTGACATAAAAGCTTAAACTCGCTTCAAATCGCTGACTCATCAACAATGACGTCATGACACACTTTGAAATAAACACCCAGTAGTATTTTTAAAGATAGCTTTTCTTTTTAAGGAGACAGTGTTGTATCAAATATTCTTTCCGTGGCCAGAGAGTTATGGTATTTTGCACCCTGCCATATATGGAAACCAGTTCTAATATTTCTGAGCAATGCACAAGTACTATTACCAGAGAAGTTTTGTGAAAGGGCTCCAAAAGATGATTTTCTCTCAATGGTTAGGTTCCACCAAAAGATGTCTCCCTGTTCTTGCCCCTCTTGATAATCAGTAGCTCCGAAACGTTAGCTATATCTACACGTATGACATACACCACGTTGAACACCGTACAACTTTAGAATCATACTTACTAGTTTATCCATACGGCTGCTGTTACATAACCAGAAAAACAAAATGCGTCTCCTGTATGGCAGGGTATCGTAAGCATCATTTTCTAACTTAACTGGAGAGGCTGTTACGATAATTATCCGACATAGTGATGAATACGATATTCAAAGTTTAAACCAGCTTATCAGAGGAGAAAAAATTGTTAGAGCTCACGGAACTATTACATTCGATGCGCAGTGCTGGGCAATTTATTCTAAGCACCGTAATTCATTTTCGGTAAAAGTGGCACTTACGATACTTTGCCTTGCAGTGGACAATATGGAACTTTTAAATAAAGTTGGACTGTAATATAAAGATGAGAATACCGGTACCGTAAAATGGGGTGGATCCGGTATAATATTGTGAAATTGATCACTGACCAGTTTTGTTTTGTTTTTTTTGTTTTTTTTTTTTTAACAAATAACGGAGCATAGATGTCGCTGGTAAATAATTTGAAAACATTGTTGACACTCAAAAATTGATACTTAAATCACGCGCAACTCAGTAGCGAGAAGGATTCTCAGGTGTGCTAAATTTCTGTATTGGAAACTTCTTGTGGAAAACTTCACTTCACTAACTTCACTACATATTTTGTTAATAGAGTACGGTACACAATATTTAAGTTCAAGAAGCCTCTTAAGGGTTAGTGTAAGTATTAGGGGTAAAATTATTTTCGTTTTTATTTTATACCCTTTTTAATGCAGTGTCGTCGTTTTAGAAGGTTACTCCGATCACTCACGTATATAAGGAAGAAGCTGGTAATTTATGATTGGGATTAAGTTTTTTACTAAATTATGCTCCTTTATTTAATTTTCGTTACGTTTTAGGTTAAATTCAAGACCGTGAGTATATGCAAAGAAGCTAGGACAAACAAGATAGAGCAATCGAAACTCAGTGCACCTTTGTAATGTGGTTAAAGCCTTAAAATTAGGGAAATTAAGCATTAGAAAGGCTTCGGAAGAATATGGGGTCCCTTATACGGTACTGAATGACAGATTAAGCTATCAAAATAATTTGCTATTATAAGATTCCCTACTAACAAGAAAAGAATAAAATATTTCATTGGCAGAGCGGATAGAAAAATAAAAGAGGACTTGTATGAAAAGTACTTTCTCCGAAAAAAGGTGGGAGAGGGTGATACTTTTTTATATAGGTATCCTGCCACTGAAGTAGAAGATGGGCAAATAACTCGAAACGTGGTGCAACAAACCTTGCGACGTAGGGAATATAAAGGATGTCCCAACAAGAACGTCGGATTTAATGATGTGAATAAATGCAACAAAACAGATAACAGAATAGGTAACAGTGCCGCCAAACCACAAGTAAATGGCGCAATGTCCCTATAATATCTTGTTATTGTTGGAAAGCGTCAATGCCATCTGCTTTGTCATTTAATCATAGTAGTAATTTAGGCCCAAGAATATATAACAAATTTATATTTAAATATCCTAATCTTGTCAATTCTAATAGTTCTAGTATTAAATTTAAAAAGTTATGTATGGATTTTATAAAAATTTAAAAATTGTAAATTTAAATTTATATAGTACTATAATTGCATAGTAGATATAAGACAAATTGTATTGTATACTTATTAATTTCAATTCAAGAATCCGCCCCTGAGCACGAGTTCTCCTCTTTCAGGGGCGAGCTAAATTTTTTTCTGTATATATTATATGTTATGTAATACTTATCAGCAAAATAATAAATAAATAAATAAATAAATAAATAAACAAATAAATAAATAAATAAATAAATTAATTAATCTTCTTTTGTTGATTTATTCACATTATTAAATCCGGCGTTCTTGTTGGAACACCCTATACATTCTTCAATATTGCATCTACGATATTGATTAACTCATTTATGATCTTGTTATAAATATATTGTCATAAATATTGAAACATTCTTTAAAAACTTTTTTTAAAACTTCAATTAGTGATTGTTTTCACACATTCAGTTGTATGTATCCGACTTTAAATGAAAAAAAAAATAATGTGTGATCGGATCGGATTGAGGTGACACCGATGAACAATAAAGGCTTCAAAAATAAATTATAAAATAATAGAGGATATTTCCATTCGGTAGATAGTATTAAAAAAATAAATTGTTATGAAATTAAATTTGTTGTTCGCTAAGACATAACCTTATATGTTTAACGCTTAGAAAACTGAAAATTTTGATCGGATTCACCCCGTGTTGCGGTATTCTATGTTAAATTAAAGATAAATATTATTTGATTCGTAAGGCCACAATTTAAATAGAACTGTGTGAGGATTTGAGTTCAAGTTTATTACATATTCATTCAATTTTATTTCTGAGATGTGTAAGGCCATCTCAAGAATGTCACTCCAACTTCACTTTTTCTTGACTTTCTGAAGTCAAAAGTTAGATAGTATAAAATAAAGTTCCTGATCCGTATTCGGAGACAATACTTACATTTCTCTTGACAAAGTTAAATGTAAGTAAAAAACAAGTAAACTTGGTGTTCCACATCATCATATAATGACGTAGTACTTCCAGCTCATAACAGCTCAAAACGAAAAGTAGGGCCACATTTCGTTTCAAAGTTATTATTTTTAAAAACATCCATTTAAAGGTAAAGAACCGCAGATGAAGTTGTAGGCCTATATCAAAGAACTTGCTTAAATATGACGACGTGGTGAAAAATAAATCGAACGTCGTTTAGGTTTTGACAAGGAAGAAGAAATGGCACGAAATTTAGTGCACAAAAAATATAATTAATATTGATAATGTTAATTACATGAAAATTGAATTGGAGTTTTAAATTTATGTTGAGTAAAGTGTATCAATCTAAGATTAAAAGTCATTATTATTCTAAGAAAAATAATCATAGTCCATTGTAGATAATATTTTGCAAACTCTACCATGTTACATAAATATTTACAGGTTAACCATTTTTTAAAAATCAGATCTTCCTTCATAATTGATTTTCGGATGGAAATAATAATAATAATAATAATAATAATAATAATAATAATAATAATATGATAATGTAACATTCAGTACTCTTTATAACTAGAGCGCTTTCAGAATAAGAAGGCATATAAGGCGGAGCTGGTTCAAGTCGATCTGTGTCGACTCAAGATTATTACATTCAGGTTACCCACAATGCATGAGTCACTGGTATTGGCTCAGAATGGGTGACATCACACAGATACCCTCTATGTCGTCTGCTTCAGATAGCAGGACGGATTCCTACTATACGTTACTCCTTCCTTACTAACGTTTAGCTTATGACATAGCCCTACGTTGTATTTTGCTAATGTAGCCTAATACTTGACACAACTGTAACAAATAATTAATCGATATACTCACTAGTCAGCTAGAATTAAGCAAGCCGTGAGTTAATATATGAAGGAATAAATTTTACCTTAATTTGTAAACTTCTTCATTTTCCTCGTCACTTTAGGCTCCAACCTTTTCATTCTTTTCCGGCCACTGATTATCTTTTCGCCTCATTTATTTAAAAACTTTATACGACCATAATATGTCCTTACTTTGAGGAGGTTTTCACCAAATCACTATTCACACTAGGACCACTTGCACATATTAAAAAAAAAAAAACAAGTTATTCATAACTCCGACCCCTCTTCGAACTTCAGGTCGATGATAAGAGCAAAAGTGTTTCTCCATTTCCTTTTCTAAGTCTAACCATTTGGATGTCAGCTCTATAAGTCCATCACACGACAAAATACGAATCCAGGGGACCAGACAGTAAGAACTATGATCTGTTTCTTCTGTATCTGTTCGGAGACCTAAGTTGGATGAGTTTCACTATGTTTGTTTGCTATCCAACCAGCAATGTAGGCCTATCTCAAAACTTCAGCCTCCATTTCAGTTTCCTTTTCACCTACAATCCTTAAACCTGAACCTGATGTGTCATCTTCTTCTTGATTGAAGATCTCAGGAATATAATTTTCTACTAAGTCTGTACACTTTACACCACATTTACGAAGTAATTGGGATGAAAGGTATTCCTCACTAGATTCAGTATGTGCATTTTTGTGTTTTTCTATATTTCCGGCATTATTGCCAAGAATGATCATTCCCAGGCGGTATAGAGAGTTTAATGGGGTAGGATGGTTGTACAAACTACCTCGAGAACGGATCTGGGAAAATAAATTCTCAAGTGAGTCTTGGTTCAGTCGATGCGTTAAAATATATATTATTCCTAGGTTTTGTACATCGAGGAGAAGATATTTCAAGGAAGATATATATACAAGAATGGCTGTCTAAAATACCTGTTTTACTCGTTTACCCCTGGATATCATGCTATTGATAGTGTCACACATATTCTTCAAAATGTTACCTCGTTCTAATTTAAGTCCATATGCATTTTTTCTAGGAACTTTAGAATGAACTGGACTATAAGAATTCACGAGATCAAACCAATTATTTACAATTTCAATGAACTCACCCATGTTTTCAGCGATAGATAAATCGCCACTAAGTTTAAAAATGACATGAAGCAGTTGCAACACTATGTGACATTAATTCTGCAGCTTTTCTTACGTTCATTCTTTCAATTTTCCTACAATTCAAATGATTGGAATCAATTTAATGGCATGCTTTAATTTCGTGATTGTCATTCTTAATTAGAGATTTTAAAGGTTCTTTCGAGATAATTTTTCCATTAGGAAATATGTAGCCTGATCAAGGAGCCAATTTCTGATTAATTTCAAAAGGTAGGTAAGGGAAACAAATAATTCTTTCTGATGTCTAGACTTCGTTGAATTGCCACACGCAGCATGCAATCAGGTTGCCGATGTACGGTAGTATAGAGGAGGTGAGCGGCCGCCCGGTCTCGTAGTATAAGCAGTTCATTTTAAGAGTCGTGACCGGTCCAAATAGATAGAGCAGCTACAGCTAATGTATACCTACTGTATTTGGAATAGTCAAAGCTTAACATTTTTTCAGTGCAACAAGAATTCAATCAAACATACTACAATGAGAGTGTTGCTGTTTCAAATAATTGGCCCTGGAATACCCTTACCCCCGCAGACAGTCTTGACCCGTTGGGGAACATGGTTGGATGCTGTTAATTACTATGCAGAACATTATGGTAAAATAATGGAGGTAATTGATGAATTGGATAGCACAGACAGTTCCGTTGTTGCAGCTGTAAAATCATTGCCTTCTGAACAGCTATTGGAAGATATTCTGTTCATTGATTCTAATTTTTAAATCGTGTCCAAAAGCATCATCCTGTTAGAATCGTCTAAACTACAACTCTCAGAAGCCCTTAATATAGTGGATAAAGTGTAACAAACCGTTACCCAAAATAACCATTCACTAATTTCAGAAAAAGTGAAATGTAAGTTGAGAAACATTATTGCTAAAAATTCTGTCTATTCACAACTTCGTATTATAAATGATGTGCCATCAGGTCATGACAAGATATCTGAAGTTGGTGTACTAAAAAGTAGTGACTTTCCGTTCTTCAAATATGTACGTATTACATCGTGTGATGTTGAACGTACGTTTTCCCAAAATAAAAACTGTTTAAATGACCATCGGAGGAGGTTACATTGCAGTCGCTCAAAATGTACGTAACACTTCACTGCAGTACACATATTCAAGGATGATGTGAGTATCTTACATTAAATTTTAAGAGTTAATATATCTCACAATAAAATAATTGTGTATTTACATGTCTAGACATTTCCTACTTCAATGATCATTAATTATATTTCTTGAATGCAGGAGGATACAGGTTTTATTGTAACCGCAGTATACTGCTCAGTGCTTACATCAGAGGCATACTCCATCCTTTGGACGCCCCCTTCTCATACAGTCTATACCGCGTGCACAGTAAACCTTGCGATTCTCGTGGCAATTCCACGAAGTCTACTGATGTCCTTGGGTTATAGAACCATATTTTTGTTGGATTAACCTCATATTCTTTCCACAAACATTTCGCTGCACCCATGTCACAAATACAAGCTACTACTCTATATTCTATCTCTGCAAGACGCGATACTAGATTATCTAATATAATTTTTGTCATCTTTTTGTCAAACGCAACACAAATTAATTGTTTCCAGTTCTTGAAGAGACCTCTCACCATCACTGCCTGCAATCTTGAATGGGGACCCACGATTTCACCCTTCAGAGAGTCGTACTCGTATGCAGGTTTAACTCAGTAGCTACGATAGTTCACACAACGTAAGCAGATTAATAACGAAGTAACTATTCACTCACTAATAAAACAAAATTTGCACATTAAAATTAATACAACCACATGAAACTTAATGCATGTAAGTGTATTCTTTTGTTTGTATAGTAGAGTAGCAGACGACTGACCAAACGCGGTATCCCTGTGACGTCATAATCCGAATGTAGCCGGAAACTGCCGAATACAAAACTCCTTAATGTGAACAACCTGAATGTAATAATCTTGTATATCGACTAGCCACTGACAGTGAAGCGGTATTGCCTAGTTAAATCGTCGCGAAGTCTCGCTGATCAGTGGCATATTACTTTCTTGCGCAAGCGTACAACGCACAACATATTTTGTCTGGAGTCCCTCTATGTCAGGGCTGGGCACGAAGAGCAAATTCTACTCTCTCACGGGGAGCCATATGACTTCTCTTCAACCCCTTTCTTCTTCGCCAAACACCGCACAGCGTTGATTCCGTTACGGATGAATATTAAGCGTCCCCGTTTAGAGTCTGGATTCGCTCTCGGTGCCCAGCCCTGCTCTATGTAAACGAAGATAGATTCAGTTTCTTTTCAAATTCAGACGTGGACTGTTTTCTATTGTGTAATGTGTAAATTTCTGTAACAATATCGCTTGAAAGATATGTGTTTCTGGTGTTTTGTCTGTGATACGAAAAAGGAAAGTTTTACATTCACAAGCAAGGAGTATGTATTTTCTGTATATAATTTTTCAACGGGACTGGCTAATGACGCAGTGCGTGCAACTGTCAATATTTCACAAACGCAGTATCTGACTGCACAGGCGTGTGATGTAGGAGTGCATACGGTATTTCGTATTCTCGGGCAGGCCAAAGAGACAATTAAAATAGGTGGTACACCTGTATTTACCTCTCCTGGAAAATATCGTAAAACAAATAAGCGCGTTAATGATTTGGACGATTTTCAGAAGTGTGTACTTCGTCGTAAGATTTTTTAAATATATGACAACGGGGAGTATCCAACGTTGAAAAAAATTGTCGCGTTAATGAAAAAATATTCAATACCAAAGGTCCGTAACATCCATGCACACTTTATTAAAAAAAACATGGGCTTTAACTACAAAAGAACTGTAGACAGTCGCAAGTTCCTAAGGGAAAGAGGTGACATAGTCACATAATTCATAATTTTTTCGAAATTGTCACCTTCTAAATCCATTTCATCCCTTAAACTTAACTTTATCGTAATAAACAAATGTCTCATTAGTTGTTGCTCAGGAAAATTATAGCGCTAAGTGAGGTATAAGGTTGGTCTACATATATATATATACTAGCTTTTGGCTAAGTTACGACTAAAGTGTAGGTTAAGTTGTGACTCTGAATATAAATTCTGCGTTTTCACTTAAGTCGAATGTAAGTGAAAGTGAAGTTCAAGTGACGTTCCTGAATACGGCCGTAAGTGCACTTCAGCTATACATTTCTGTCTGTTAATGAAGCCTCTGAAGAGTTCGAAATGATGGAAATAACAAATTGACACTATTATTTAAATTGCTACAAATTCGCCGTTTAATGTTTTAAAATTACTTAATAAAATTCAAGAAAATGAAGAGAAAAATTATTAAATTGTACTATTTTGATTGATTTTAACTTTTTTTATCATATTCAATAGATAAATATCTACTCATTGCCAAAGAATATTTCAGTTTCATTAATTTTTTTTATAATAAGCATTAATGTTTTTTTTTAAAGCTTACCACATTTTTCCTTTGTAAACCACTTTCCATTTTTGCATTGCTTTCAAAGGCTTCAGTGTTAATCCTTCTGCACCAAATTCTCCATCTGCAGCCCCAAAAAGAACTGTATCAGGTATTCTTTCACTGCACAATAATCCTTTATCTGGAACCTGTATAAAACAACTTGTTTAATATAATACAGCTTTACTGCATGATTTAATTAACCTAGATGTTCAACTGGTTCTCAGTTCTGTACAATGTAGTTGAAATAAGATAATGAAAGAGGTTCAATAGTTATAAACTAATAAATATGGCCGAGGTCGTTCAGTGGTTCTTAATAATTATGAATAAAGATTAATGTAAAGATTAATTAAGGTTAGGCGTTTCATTCAGTTACGCAGAACAGTCCACATTCTTCTATTATTTCAATTAGATGAGCTGCTAGTCTTGCTTGGGTGCCTTCCTGTGCTGGCATATTACGCTAATCTCAAAGCTAAGAGCATAATCACTCACACCGGTAAACCATGCTAAGGTACACTGTCTGTACAGTTCCACAAGCAAGCAACCTCACATACATCCTGGATCAGACTTCGCACAGTGCTGACAAGTCGTTGGAGAAATGCTGACGAAAAGATGGAATGATGTTGATGTCTACATTGGGGAATGGAAGAGTCCCGAGAAAATCCTAACTACGACTTTATCCTCTACAAGAGTCACTATGGATTTTTCAATTAAAATTCCAGATCTCTCCAGGACTTGAATCCGGACTGCTTTACTTTCAAACGAAATGGTCCATACTAGAAGGGCCTTAGTAAAAAATAAGCAAAATGGAATTATGCATGGTATAAATCTTAACAGGGTTACCAGTGTTGCCAGACTAGCAACACTAAAATTCATTCACGTAACAACCAAATTCCATACAATTCCACACATGACTTCAGAGTACATGTTTGTGCACTGTAATCATACACAATACATAGATATGCTAATTATATAGCTTTTTACATCCGATTTGTTTCTATGTATCTGAAGTCTGTTTAGTGTAATATCTAACTAGTCAGCGATGTATTCAATGGAGGACGGAAGAAACTGGCCACCCTGCTCCATTATCTCCTGGCTTAGCTGTCTCATGAGTGCTGCTTTATTGGTGCCACTCGTGGGCTTCAAATCTATCTCCGGACAGTTGGTTAAACAACAACCGTAACCAATCCTGGTTTACCCTGTCCCTCCAATATTCACACTTTCATTATCGCTACAATACTTTTAGAAATAGGTCCGTCGTTCATTGTATTAAAGTTACTTATATAGTGTTTAAACTTATGTACGTGTTATGCATATATTATTAGATATTTATTAATATTCATTATTATTTGTTTAATTACGGTATATATTAAGCTATTTAATCTTAGGTACCTAATACAAAATACATTTGTGTCGAGTCGCACATGGAGCAGATTAAAGAAATAGGGAAAAACCAGAAAAGTGACTGAGCTTATTGTTACTTTCTCCCCACCCTCTCAACATGACTCACAGCGGTAAAAATTTGTTTTCTAACCCTACACCATCTCCCTCAAGTTCATTGTCAGGCAGTTGTCTGAGTCGTTGAGCGGTGTCCAGTATTTTCTTGTCACTCAGAACTTTGAAAGCCCGTGAGAAGTCTAATAAAGATAGGGTCAAAAACCTCCTTCAAACAAAATGACAAAACTCAAGCTACCCCTACAGATTAAGCGTGATATTGATAGTCCACCCACTCACGGTTAATCTAGAGTCAACTGTGCGTGTATTTTTATATGCACATCCTATATATATTTTGATTCACTCAAAAATTTAGTGGGTCTAGCTGTGAGAATTCCACGCAAAATCCACGCAGCCAATAATTTCACACAACAATCAAAATTCCACACATTTTGTAGAATTCCACACAGTTTTGCAAAACTGAAAGGTAGTGTCAATGTTCTATGCTAAAAATATCTCAATCAGATGCCTGGGTATCAGAGAAACAGCAGTGGAGTTCTAGATTTTCCATGCTTAAAGGTCTTCAGTCAATGACTGAGAACCTTTTAGGATATGACATTGGTAATAGCTATCGAGTAAGTTGGTAGTCTTGTTTTTATAACAACCCCAACTAAGACAACAATCTGTATAGCACTATATAAACAAAGAATCAAGCAAATCAAATAAATTTACTGTGAGAGAAATGAAAACTACGGAGGTATTAAATTTTAAGAATTGGTGGCAGGAATTAAAAAAAATGTATATCAGAAGAAACTTTAGGCTATCAGAAATGTACCAAGAGATCACAAATTTCGATTTGCAATCAGTGCTACGATGCACTTCTCTTACAACTGAAAGTTTTCAGGTTACATTATAGCAGAATTAGAAATCGATTTCATCTTCAAGCACACGATCCATCTTAGTCTACCTGACATACCAATTTTATCATTTCCCACAAACCAAGTTTATTGTACTGGTAAAGTACCTGAAAAAACATTAAGAATGAATGATAGTATAAGATTAATGCCTTTACATGATCATAAAGAGTTCTATAAGGAGATACTGAAGTGGCCTACTGCTGACTGATAGATTATATCAATATATTGTCTAGTTGAAACTAAGGTAGCTGATGGTGATATCCGTGGAGTTGTTCGAGTCCTTATGGCATAGCCAAAGCTTCAATTGTTACATACGAAGCCTTAAAATTGAAACATCCTCCACCTTCATAGCCTCTTTCCTTCCCCGTTCCGCCTTCTGGGTCAGATGTTTTGTTGACTGTCTCTCAAGACATGGTTCTTAAAGCTATACATAATTTTCCCACTGGTTCTGCGTCTCGTATTAATGGCATCCGACCTCAACATTATAAGGACCTCACATCTAAATCTGCAGGTGATTCTGGACGTCGTCTCCTTCAATCTATTACTCAATTAGTTAATTTCATGCTATCAGGCAATGTCAACAGCCATTTTTGCCCACATTTATACGGGGCCTCTCTGTTAGCCATTAATAAGAAGGCTGGAGGAATACGACCCATTGCAATTGGGAACACTATTCGTCGACTAACTTCCAAAATCGCCTGCATTTCTGTCAAAGAATCAGCTAGTACTTTATTACTTCCTCACCAGCTTGGTTTTGGCGTTGCTAAAGGATGCGAATCTATTATCCACACAGTGCGAACTTTTGTAGACATAAATAAAAACAATAATCATGTTCTATTAAAGCTTGATTTTAGAAGCGCCTTTAACTGTATAGAACGCGATTCTCTGCTCGAAATCGTTCAAAATTGTGTCCCCCAATTACATGCTTTTGTATGGCAAGCCTATCGGGAACCTTCTAACTTGTATTATAATCTTGATATAATCTCCTCTCAAACAGGCGTTCAACAAGGCGACCCTCTCGGTGCCCTTCTTTTCAGTCTTACTTTCAATCCGTAGTATCTAAATTAAACAGTCCTTTGAATCTCTTCTGTTTGGATGGTGGCATTTTAGGTGGTCCTCCGGATATTGTCTTATCTGACCTTTCAACACTTATTAATTCTTGTCAACCTATTGGTCTTGAGCTAAACCCGGATAAATGCGAGTTACATTTTTGCTCCTCACAGGATGATACTGTATTTACAACTTTTAATGCTCTCACTCCTGGAATTCGACTTTCATCCCCTTCCACTTTGACACTCCTTGGTTCCCCAATATTACTGCCAGCTGTGGAAGTTTTTATGCGTGATAAATTAGATACTATGAAACATTTATTTATTGTATATATATTGTTTTAATGTACCGAAGTACATATGATATTTCCATGCAGATATTCTGCGTCATCATACGATGAAAGAGTAATGGAACGGAGAAAAATTCTCTCCGGCGCCGGGATTTGAACCCGGGTTTTCAGCTCTACGTGCTGATGCTTTATCCACTAAGCCACACCGGATACAACTCCGACGCCGGTCAGAATCGTCTCAGATTAAGCTCCAACTTTTGGGTTCCCTCTAGTGGCCGCCCTTTGCACTACGTCATAGATGTCTATGAACGCAGGACCCAAGTCCACACATGTGCTGAGGTGCACTCGATATGAGTGATATGATCCGACGGAATAAGCGCCGTCTTAAATCACGAAGTGATTTACGCATATCATATCATATATATATATATATATATATATATATATATATATATATTATTTTAATGTACCGAAGTACATATGATATTTCCATGCAGATATTCTGCGTCATCATACGATGAAAGAGTAATGGAACGGAGAAAAATTCTCTCCGGCGCCGGGATTTGAACCCGGGTTTTCAGCTCTACGTGCTGATGCTTTATCCACTAAGCCACACCGGATACAACTCCGACGCCGGTCAGAATCGTCTCAGATTAAGCTCCAATTCTTGGGTTCCCTCTAGTGGCCGCTCTCTGCACTACGTCATAGATGTCTATGAATGCAGGACCCAAGTCCACACATGTGCTGAGGTGCACTCGATATGAGTGACTAGTTGGCCGGGATCCGACGGAATAAGCGCCGTCTTAAATCACGAAGTGATATACGCATATCATATATATATTATTTTAATGTACCGAAGTACATATGATATTTCCATGCAGATATTCTGCGTCATCATACGATGAAAGAGTAATGGAACGGAGAAAAATTCTCTCCGGCGCCTACAATCTCTTTGCACACATACAGCATATTTCCTTTTAAGAAATTGCTTTCATATACCTCGTCTAACATACTTCCTTCGCACTACCCCTCTCTGGTTATTTCCCTCTCTTCTTCTAGAGGCTGATTGTATTTTGCGAGATTGTTTGGAATCTATTCTTAATATCCAACTTGACAATCATTCTTGGTCTTTCGCTACTTTGCCTATTTCATTTGGTGGTCTTGGCATTCGCAATGTTAGCGATATTTGTGTGCCTGCGTTTTTAGCCTCAGCTCATGGAGCTCTGAATTTCGTCAAATCTACTCTCTCTCTAGTCACAGTGATGAAATAGAATCCTTCATATGTCTGAGGCCTTTGAACAATGGTCCTCCGTTACTCACATTGTGGATCTTCCAAACAGTCCAGAGTCTCAAAAATGCTGGGATCTTGTTCTTGTTTCCAAAACTTTTGACAGCCTTTTTGTGTCTTCCTCCTCAGATTTTGACAGAGCCCGTTTTCTTGCTTTACGAGAAAAAGAATCAGGATGCTGGCTTTAAGCCTTACCTTCTTCCAACATAGGAACTCCCTTAATGGATAATACGTCCTTTAAGATTGCTATTGCCTTAAGGCTTGGCATTAAAAATTTGTTTTCCCCACAAATGTATTTGTGGTGCAGATGTCGATTCTTCTGGCCTCCATGGATTAAGTTGCCTCAAAAATTCTGGACGATTTTCCAGATACGTCGTGATTAACGACATCATTAAAAGGGCCCTAATTTCCGCTGGTTTTCCTACCAACCTAGAACCCATTGGCATAAATCGTTCCGATGGCAAACGTCCAGATGGCTTAACTTTAACACCATGATCCAAAGGCAAATCACTTTATGGGATGCCATTTGTTATAACACCTTCGCTTCTTTTTATTTGCCCAAAACTTCCAAACTCGCTGGGTCAGCCGCTGCATCTGCTGTTACAATTAAACGCAATAAGTATCTCGATCTTCTGGGTAGATATAATTTTGTCGTTTTCGCCGTAGAATCTATGGGCCCATGGTGTTCCGAGACGAAGCTGTTAACTTCTGATATCGGCAAGTATTTATCAGCACTCTCGCTCTACGGCTTTCCTCTGCCAAAGAATTAGTATTGCCATTCAACGAGGGAACGCTATAAGTGTTATGGGGACTTTTCCAGAATCTAAATCGTTGGAAGAAATATTTTATTTCGTGTAGAGCTGTAGACAGTTTTTCCTATCCTTTAGTTTTGTTGCTAATTTCTAGGTGTCCCTTACGCAATTGTTTAATTTAATTTCAAAATCGAATTAAAGTTTATTTTGCATATTCGCAAAATGTGAACAAAGTAATAAAAAGTAAATAATTTTGGATATGGATGTATATTGTATGATTCAATATGGTTGCTATTTTGTGCTAATTGTATTATACTGAAGACAATATACATGCACAAAATATTTGAATATAATATACCTATTTACTTTTATTACTGTGTATTAAAAATGTACATATAGACCTATGTATGCTGACGTATTTTTGAATAAACAATTTACAGTACAAAGCAATAACAAATAACTTTCAAGTATTCTTATATGACGTATAGAACTAGTTGTTGTAATGATTTAAATAAAGTAATGTATGTAAACCTACTTTCTAGCTGCCTTATTAGAAAACCCAGTACATGCTAAAAGTATCTTAGTCAATACAATTTGATTTTTCATACGCCATTATAAGTGTTTGCATTATTTTTCTACAAGGATTACATTTCTTGCAAAGAATAGGCATAGTTTTTTTTTTTAATTTCTTTAATACTGACGGTTTTGTAGTAAAGTGTTTTTTTTTTTTTTAGTTTCTTAAAATTGGATGAGGATGACTGAGACCCTTCTAGCATGTACCGATTCAAACTACTTACTGCAAGATAGCAAAGTCCATTGATAATTCCATGTTGTCTCCTCTCTGTACCTGCTACGAAGTAATAACCAGCACTATTCGCAGCAATAAAGAACACCGCATCAAATGCCTGAAAGTGTAGGTATTAACGTTAATAAGTCGTGCAAGTAAACTGCAATCATTTAGTCATGTATTATTTCCAAACAGATATTTTTACTTCCTCCAGAAATTTTTCTATAATAATTTCCAATTTTTAATCGACTAAATACGAAGTAGTACTATTGAGGAAAATCGGAAGAATGCACTTGGATATCTCGTGAGAAGTGTTGTATGTTAGAGAAAGACTGGTAATATTTTCTTAGAGACAGTGTAACAAAACTATCTTGCAAGACTTACAACTTACTTACAAATGGCTTTTAAGGAACCCGGAGGTTCATTGCCGCTCTCACTTAAGCCCGCCATCGGTCCCTATTCTGAGCAAGATTAATCTAGTCCTACCATCGTATCCCACTTCCCTCAATTATATTAATATTATCGTAGTGAAAAAAAAATCGTGAAGTGTTCCATGTTTGGTTGTAAAAAATAATATGTAAGTATATCCAAATTTAATTCAAATAAGAAGCTTAAATTAAGGGGACACTCAACTTAAAAATTGTAGAAAAAGTGTCATAGAAATGAAAAATTAAATTTCTACACTAATTTACGTGACAGAACTAAATCAATATGCAGAATTCTTCCCCTATTCATTGAGAAGTCACAGTCAAACGCACAAAGCCAAAAATATTTCAATTAATGATTGGTTAAAAATTGAAATATTTTTTATTTTTAAAAGTATTGGATCTAATGAGCTGAGATTTTGCATGTTACTTTCCATGTGTATATTAAACTTTTTCTCCAAATTTGAAAAAGATTGGTCAAATAGGAAAAAAGTTCCAAAATATAGTTGAGTGTCCCCTTAAGCAACCAGGCAATTCCACATCTTGCCAGACTAAATGAGTTTAATGTAGTTCTGCGGAACAGCACTCAGTTTGTGTGTTATTAAATTTTCCGTTATTTGTTCATCCCTGGGTGCGCAACTCGTGCTTTCAAACTGCCAACATAACTCAGTGCAGCCGGAACCAAACCTGTGCTATAATCTTTCGCTGTTAGAATAATCTTAATGTAAACACGAGCATGTCATACCCATGATTGGCTCCTAGTCGGAACACTCACATGACGCAGGAAAATATAGTTTCATATTTTGGGACCATAATCTTTATTTATTTAAAAAATGGATTTTATTAGCTAAATACGATAAAACATAAAACTTCACTCATGTGTTATGTAAAAGCAAAGGTAATTCTATATATTTTGTAATTTATTGTGAAAGCGGATGATTACAAATAGTAAGATCAAGATAGTCTGTTCTTGTGACAAGTTGGCGTCACTTGACCTTGAACTTGTGAACGTAAACGTGTGATAGTATGCCTTCTGCATTCTGAGTGTGTGCGGTTAACGTCAGAGGAATAACAACCTTGTTCGATACCTATTGAAAATAAGCGTAAGTTTAAAATAATTATAATCGCTTACAAAGTTTAAAATGATTTAATTAATTATAAGGCAACTGTTCCTTAAGAAAACTGAAGCATAGTAAGCCTATTTTGACGAGTAACGGGAAATTTTTAACATGAAACAGAATGTACAGCAGTGGGCGAGATTACGTACTGAAAATAGGTGGCGCGAAACTGCAGCCAATCAAGTTTCAATTCAGTCACATGCTATTGTTTATTGTAGGATTATTCTAACAGCGAAAAGACTATAGCTGTAGTGTTCGGATGCGACTCCTGCAAGGCTTGTAGAAGTTCGCTCTGCGGTAAGGTGCGGCTCGATCAGATTGTTCCCTTTAGTGACGAGTGGGGGAAAAAGTACCTTCCTTTTTGTTAAGATGGCACGTAAAGCTATGTATCTTATATTTTGTTCTACACTTTCTTATCCATCATATTTCAAAATCACAAGACATTTTACAAATAGACATAGTGAATGTAAAGAAATACTGACTGGACCTGCAAGAGAGAGTTTTAAAAGAGCTAAAGAAAAAAAATGGCATATCAGCAAGGTGGGACTGATATCTGATATCGTCAGCACGTTGTGCGTGCGAGTTACAGAATTGCGCGACATATGATCGACCAGCTAAGAGAATTCGTATATGTTTCCTAATTTTCTCTTCTTTTCCTTACATTTATTGTGCTATATGAGCTGAGAAGTCCCGGGTTCGATTCCCGGTGCCGGAACGAATTTTTCTCGATTAAATGGTGATAATACACATTGACTACTTCATAGTAGTCGTGTTAATATTCAATGAGGGTGGCGAGACCTCATATAATGAATATGTGACGTATTAAAATGTTTACAGTTATCACAAACTGTTGTTGAATATGGCCATGAAGTCATTTAAATATGCGCTCCTGCATACATGACTTACATAGGTTTAAATGCGGGTAGTATGCCGTAAAAACATTACAATGAGAAGAGTTCGACCGGCACCTTGGATCGTATCCCGGTATAGCTCAGCAGTTGGAAAGAGCCCTCAGCGCGCAGGCTGAGAGGTCCCGGGTTCGATTCCCGGTGCCGGAACGAATTTTTCTCGATTAAATGGTGATTGCCTTCAATCTTGGATGTATTTAGCTCTAGTTGAGTTCAGTGCAAAAAACTTTACATAATGAATGGAGAATATTCCTCAGATATAATAGTAGTGAAGAGGAAAGAAATGAAGAAGAGAAAGGCGATCAGAAAGATGAGAGAGTTAGAAGTGCACTGAGGATAATGCAAAAGGGAAAAAAATCATTGACTCTTCGTCTGTTTTCAGATTCATGCATGTCCCAAAATAAAAATAGTGTAATGTTGGCAACTGTATCAAAATTTTTAGAGATATCCAATTTTTTTTTTCAGAAGTCCACCATTTTCCCCATATGTAGGCATAGTTTTATGGCACTTGACAGAGTGTTCGGGAATATTGAAAAGTACAGGCAGAAAGAAGAAATAATTTCTCCAACAGACTATTATGACATTTTGAGGAATCATTACAGTATGTTGTGAAATTATTAGGAGGAGATTGGTATGTGCAAGATATGAAAAAAATCAAATGCAATATTGAAATTAAAACTCCCCATTCAAATTTTCGAAGATTCGAGTGATATACTAAAATCAAGGGACGAGGGTCTGTAACTGTTTCAGTAAATAATAATTTTACTGGATTGTCAACAGACATTGAATTTTTTGACTTGGGGAAAAAAATTCTTCAGGGCTGTGGATGATGCTATTACTGGTATACTGAAACATCAGATTCATGTCAGAAAAAATAAGGGTGATGATATTAAGAAACTGGTGTCTTATTTTCAGATTCCAGTGAGTGCTAAATCAATCTCTGAAGCTATTTCCAAGAAAACAAAGAAAGCAAAAAAGAACAATGTTTAATTTATTATTGAGGACTCAGATTTTGGAGAAACTGAATGATTTAGTGTACTATGTGTCAGTCTATTTTTACAGCATTTACAGAGAGTGGATTATTAGAATCAATCTCTTGGTGTAATCTAACTGAGGTTAATATTTAAAATATTGTTTTTAATTTTTCATAAATTTAGTAGTGTTTAACAACAATTTTTCCAAAAATTATGTAAAACAATAATATAACAATCCAAGTTAATAATTTTGTACTTCTAAATTCATTAATGATACTGTTCTCCAATTTATTATAATATTAAGTGTTGTACTAAGTTCTAGAAAACAAGTTTTGAAAAAAAAAGTCAAAATATAAAGATTTGAAAAAATGTATCAGTAAATTGAAGTTAATTGCTAAATAACCTGCTAGTAGATCTCGGATAATATGATGCTATAAATAATAAAATATAAATCACTATTTTGCACCTATTAACTACTTGTCTCCATTCAATTTTTTGTTTCTCCTGAAAAATTTAGCTTTTGCAGTTAGCAAGTTTTGCATAAACGGCCCTCATTATTGCAGTGTGCAAAACTAGAAAACAGTATTCTCGAAGGTACCTTAGCGTCTGAAGATAGAGGCTGTGCAATATCCATCTCAACGGGAGAAATATGTGATTGCATGCCATAGCCAGCTTGCTTCTTCCCAGACTTCTTTCCATAAATGTTCTGCCACTGGAATACAAAACACACAAATATTTTCGTTAACTACTTCTCATCCATATTTGTCTAATTTCCGAATTCATACCTATTAATAATTATTATTTAGTATGAAATATTTTGCTCTGCATTGTTGTATAGTCGTAAGGATTCTATAACTTCCCGCTTTCCTGGATAGTGTCAGCAATCAACTTCTTGTATTCGAATAAAGTTTTTTACAAATTTGTTCCAAAGTCACAGATTTCTTTTTCTATATCTTTGTTATACCAAGCAGCACATATTTATTTTCTAATTCTGTGACTGACGATGTGTTTCCTTGTCACTGTTGAATGAAAAGTTGAGAAAAGCGTCCTACCTCATGTCAGTTATCTCATCCTTCTCCTATCCATTTTCAGATTTTATTTTATAAGAATATCTTTTCAGACGTAGCCTCCTTCCCTAGTAGTTTCTGTCTGCACATGTACGAAAGTTCCGAGAAATAAATTAATAATATAAGGATTTTAATTTGTTTGACACGTATTTACTGATAATTCTGTTTCTTGTTCATTTTCTTAAACAATGCTTGGAGTTGATAGTAGCACATGTTTCCATCAGCGAAACAATATTTTTCAGAAATAGACTATTATTCCAGATAAAATTATTATATTGAACTTGAAGAAGAGATATTTAGGTGCAAGCCGTGAAGCATTACTATCGTTTTAAATATTAAATTATAATTCAAGTACCATAAAAGTGAATTCTCTCAGTGGCGGCTGGTTGCTTGAAAATGTAATGGTACACAATGAATATAAAATATGAGTTAACATACTTTATTTTGAACTGTAAAACTGTGTATCTGAGGACGTATATAAACTAATTTAAATATAGTTTAGGTTAGTTTTCTATTAGCCGGTACTCGTTAAATATGTCGTTATTATGTTCACACAATGGTTCCTTTCTGAAAAGAATTTATATAGTTTGTTACTAGATGTCACCACCTCTTTTCTGTGTCTCTCTTTTCTTTCCCTTAATTTTTCTCACCAATTCTTCTACTGTTATTCAATTTCTCACTTTCTCAACTATTTTCAACTCCAATTTTATTTTATATTAATTTTCTTACTTTGGAAGTTCCGGGATTCGATCCAGCTTCAGCGTCAAAATTTGCTTACTATACACACGCCTTAACGATCTTGCTAACTTACCAAGCTCAACTTTAGAAACTTCATCATATGTTTAAAGAAGACAACTTCACTGGCAATAAAAATGTCAAAAAAACTCTCACCATATTTCTTGGACCAAAAAATAATGAAATTAAAGTGTTTAAAACTATAAATAATTAATAAGGAGCGGATTCCTATGTAAATAAATATTTTTTGCGTGTGATAAAACACAATTAACAAAGTTAAAAATTCCGAATATGAAGTTTCAAGCTTCCGAATTTTATTTCACATAAAAACACATCTTTTCCATATATATATATACATACATACATACATATTTTCAGGAAATCTATTATAAACACATAAATCTTGGAGCTTTTTACTTAAATAATTTTTACAAGAACTTTTAAATATTTTAAAACTGAATCAATTATATCACTCAGAAGTATTTTTTACTTCGTTATTTAATGACGCTGTATCAGCTACGAAGCATTTAGCGTCGATGGGATTTTTTTATAGCGAGATGGGGTTTGGCGAGATGAGGCCGAGGATTCGCCATAGATTATCTGGCATTTGCTTT
This sequence comes from Periplaneta americana, assembly GCF_040183065.1. NCBI lineage: Eukaryota > Metazoa > Arthropoda > Insecta > Blattodea > Blattidae > Periplaneta > Periplaneta americana. Next base: position 105,217,429 of record NC_091124.1, read on the forward strand.
ACGCTTGGGGAAAACCTCGGGAAAAAACCCAACCAGGTAATCAGCCCAAGAGGGAATCGAACCCGTACCCGAACGCAACTCCGAATCGGCAGGCAAGCGCCGTCAGAGCACTCAGAAGTACATTATATTTTTAAGAATTCTTGGTTGCTTCGTGTTTCTATGCGCTGTGTGGTGTATCTGTGAACTGTGATCCAGTTTTGTAATAGTATCGCCTTAAGTTCTGAGAACTGCTAGGCAGCATATCAATGTTATTATTAGAGAATAAATGAACATGGATAAAAAGGAGAGATCTTGCGACACATAATTATGAATGTTTATTGTTGCTGAAGTTGATTTCATTCCCCGCTTTGTTTATGAAACACAACGGATAAGATCTCGGGTCTAAACATTATTTAATTTAACCTCTTCAGACCTGAATTTATGTTTAAAAAAATTGAAAAAAAAATGGTCACATAATCATTCTGGGGATCCAAAATTCCCAAAATATGTCTTCACAGAAAATCAAATTTGGGGACAATTTTTACTCCTGGGGCTCCAAAATTTTAAATTTTATGTCTAATTCAGGTATAGAATTTTTTCAAAAATAATATTCTCCATTTCTATCACATTGAATTTTTCAAAATATTTAAAATTATCGAAGACATTCCAAAAAAGTAAAAAAGAAACAATGTACACTGTAATGTACATCGGGCCTGAAGGGGTTCAACAAATCTCTCGCCTGTCGCCCATGCCTATCAAGTGAGGCAATACATCTTGTTGTGAGTCCCCGTTATCGGGCCATACGCATAAGCTGGGTGGTGTACATGTAGTGGCGTCGCTATAGGAAGCTTTTCTCCGACATTGTCAGTCAATAGCTAGAAACATTTACATTAAGATGTGTGTCTATTAGCCTCTTAAGATGCCTAAATCAAGTCGATTTTAAAATCGCGTTTCAGCAATATGTAGATGAATTTAAAAACGTTTTTACTACCGACGAAAACGTGTTATTTTGTCAACCGTGTGGTAAATCAGTAAGTGCAGATCAGGGCTCTCAGATAACCGAAAATTTGTCTGGAAACAAGCAAGCACATTCTCTCTGCTTCACGTGTGCATTCACAGCAAGTGCTAATAGGTGAACCAGCTTCTTCCAACGTAGAACCTTCAAAATATTCCCAATATTATTTAGATTTATGCAGAGCATCTGTTGCATCTGATATTTCACTCCATAAATGAAATAATGTGGTACTTAAAAATTTCCTGATTAAATACATAAACATCGCACCCCCTGAGGAATCGACATTAACGGAACATTACCTCGCAAAACATTACTAGGAAACTTTACAGAAAATTCGGTTAGTGTGTGAAAGTGAAAAAAGTGTGGGTGAGCATTGACGAAACAGCCGATTCAAGTGGTAGAAAAGTAGGAAACGTTGTTGTTGGTGCGTTGAAGAATGACAAAACTGCTTGTGAACATTCGTTTTTGCTAGCGTGTAAAGAAATGCCTGCAGCAAACCATGTCACAGCAGCTAGATTATTTAACGAAGCTATGCATTTACTATGGCCGAGCGGGATGAAGTATGACAACGTGTTACTCCTACTTACAGATGGTGCAGCGTATATGAAAAAAGCAGCTGAAGGCCTTATAGTGAGATTTCCAAAAATGATACATGTAACGTGTGTGGTCCATTTTCTACACAGGTTATGTGAAACTATGCGAACTCTGTACCCCAAAGTGGATAAGTTGGTGTCAAATGGAAAAAAGGTAGCCTATTCGTTAATTTAATCACTCTCAAGAATTGATGTATTCTAACAGAAATATTGAGATCTTGCACTTCCTCCTTTGCCCGTGGTCGCACGCTGGGGTACATGGCTAATTGCCGTTGTATATTATGCTAACAATTTTGAAAGTTTTGCTTGTGTTGTGAATGAGCTGGAAAAAACGACGCTTCGTCAATCGATATCCTTCAAGATTTACTGAAAGATAGTTGTTTAAAAAACGATTTTGCTTTCCTATCAGCAAATCTAAGCCTTTTGTGTGACACCATAAAAAAAACTTGAAACATCCACAAACCTGTTGTCCGAAACAGTTAGGGGGTGCATGCCGTAGAAATTAAACTATACTCGCTACCAGGTTCAGAAGTACATGTACTAAGGGAAAAATTCCAGAATGTGTGGAAAAAACAGTGGATATAAAAAATGTGTAAAATTGCTCAAGTATTGGAAGATGTGCCTGTAGGTGAAATTGACGGTCTATGTGTTTGTGACATTCTTCTCTTTAAATATGTACGTATGACGTCCTGTGATGAGGAAAAATCGTTTTCACAGTATAAGTCGTTGTTCAGAGATAATCGCCATGCATTTGTGATGGAGAATTTGGAGATTACTTTTGTTGTTCACTGCAATTCTCAGACTACTAGCAACTGATACTCAAGTGTGATTGGTTAGTACCTAGTAACATTTTTTTTAAGCTAAGTAAGGTGAGCCGTGCCCACCATCATGGCCGTTCACCTAGTACGTCACTTCGTCCGTCAGAGCGCTCTCAGACGTTACATTATAGATAGCGCTATGAATCCTTTCATATTTCTTTCCAAATTATCCTATTGGCCGGTTGATTACGTCTCACGAGGGGAGAGGGAAAGTGAGTTTACCTGGTCACGGGCAGTTAGAGAGAAGATCAGTCGGGACTCGCACGCCGTAGAGAGAACATCACTGACTTAGGACTCGCTCGCCGTAGATATAAGATCACTCAAGACTCGCACGCCGGATAGATAACATCACGTGTTCTCGACAAGTCGAGCTCGAACTGTTTTCAATTCTCGTAACTTAAGTTTATCGTGATAGATAGTTCGAGAACAGTGCGTCACTATATTTCTTTGCATATTTACGCATTATATGGAAGTTTCTTTGAGATGTATATCTTGTGATTTAGCGTGCTTACTACTTGTGTCAGATTTGTATCAGTGGAGTAGGTAAATTTGCGTCGTGATATTTTTATCTTCGATTGTATGTGTTTGAGAGATTGTAGTGGATCGTACTTTGAAATATCGCTTGCTAGTGATATGTCTTGGGGGCAAGTAATTGTGATTGTGTCGAGTAATATATATATATATATATATATGAGGTATATTGTATTGAGGATCACGTGAGGAAGTATAAGTTGATATGTGAGGTTTGTTGATTGGGAATTACGTGATGATATATGATTTGAAATGTGAGTTTTTGATGTTCCAAGACGGTTTGTGTTATAGAGCAGCGATTACGATCTTTGGCTTACGTTCCATTTGACGTTGTAATAAACTAGAATAGTATGGGCCTCATATTATTGTTCTAGTATTTTCCCTACTCCATTTGGTTTATTGGCTTCCATTGCCGCTAATTCAGGAATCGAGTACATTGAGTTTCCGTTGCTATTTGAACGACCATTGAGATTTGAAATTGTCGTCGGATACTTATATAACGTGTATCTCTCTCTCTCTCTCTCTCTCTCTCTCTCTCTCTCTCTCTTGGGCATCGTTATTGTAAAATATAGAGATTTTGTGTTAGTGCAATTTGCACAGTTCATGCGAGGTGTATGTGGAATTGGTAATGTATAGTGATCAGTCATGTGATCCCTTATACTGGGTAAAGTTTTGTGTTGTTGAGTTTATTTACATATGATCAGTTTGGTTAGTCAGATTGTATGGTATCTGTGATTGAATGGGACATGTATGGAGTTAGTGTACTGACTGGGCGTTGTCTTGAGATTCATATCTAGATGGTTAAAGTATATATTCAGAGAGTGTTTTCATGACTAGATGGTTAATAGGTCAGTTATTGATTATTGAGAGATGGCCATATTAGAGTGTAGTATGACCTATAAGTATGTTTGCCCAGTCTAGTAATACTTTCACGATTCAGATATCGTTGTGTATTAGTTCAGATTAACTTATGTTATTTTAATTCACTTATTTCATATTTCTTTGTTATTTCATTTACCATTCATGTATATTGTTATTCATTATTGTTAATTATATTTGTTATACAAATTCACACTATTTATTTCCAAAAGTCTTCCACTGCGCAAATCCAATCTTTCCAATGTACCGTCCACCTGGCGACAACAGCCACTATAAGAAAGGTAGAGGAGGAGTGGATGATCGTACACCTCGTACCTCCTTCTCAAAGGTATTTTGTCATATTTAAAAATAAATATTTTTTTTTTATTTTTAGCAAATATTTTCGTATTTTTAGCATATAAAAATAACATTCGATAGCACATTGTTCAATAGTAGATTTAGCTAGAAAATAGTGAACGATACACAGATTTTGTCACAGTCATATCTTGGAACCTTCAAAGAAAGTATTTGCTCTTGAAGAGACACTGTTTTTACATTATATGGCACATCAATCGATGTGGACAATATGTCACGATCACATTCACACAAGTCTTCATTCGCTGTTGCACTTTTCATAATTCTTAATCAAAACTCCGTAGTAGAGTGGTAAACTTTCCGTTCTTTCGGGAGTTCCCCCAGGCACGCCTTCATTTCAGAACGAAGTATAGTTAAGATATAACGCACGTTGCAACGTACGTTATAACGTCATTAAAATCAACGTTCGTGTGTCCCATGCCTAAAATGAAGGAAATATTTTAGGAAACACGGCATTTTCTAAATTCTGATCCACACAACACAAACACTATGGAATTCTCACCAAGTAATGGCTGCCAAGTGAAGAGTTTGCGTACATGCCTCATTTGACAGGTGGCAGAATTTTCCTACGACATAAATAAATGTGGCCTCCTGTTTTGCCGTACCATCTTGTTTTAACCAACTCTCCCCTACCTATTTTTGTGTTAATTTAATTTATAGTAATTAATCGTTCCGCCATGTGGAAAATGGTATTATCACATCATACATTACAATCGAAATCAATTGTGGACAATTCCATGGTGTCGGACGTAAAATTCAGAATATTTTTGCATCGTATTTTTTTGTTTATTTAATAATTTCTTTGGAAACCAAGTAGGCCTAATTTTCTCACATGGACTGAGAATATCAACCCTGAAGAATTTTTTATCATTGAGTTCCCATCTAAAAATTCATTTTTACTCTCGGTACCTATAATAGAAACCTTCAGTGTCAGACGTAAAACAGAAATAGAAACCAATACATATCAGAGCTCTGTGAAGTGTAAAACTTCAGTTCAGTGAAGTAGGCTAATTTTTATTTCTAAGTTATGACTTAAAAGAAGTTACAATATGAGCACAATTCAAGGACTGAGAGCCAAGAGCCATTTTCATAAAACTGAGAAAAATTGAGGTAAAGTTAAATACATAAAATAATTCGTTGAATGCATATTAATAAGTAATTATTAATTCAATATATAAAAAAGGTATTGATGAAATTATATATATATGACATAAAAAGGAAAACCATACATTTTTGCCCTAATTATAACATCATAAAATTACACGTATTTCAAAGTCTTGGAGTTGGCCCATTAAGGCACTACATTTATCTTGGCTAAACAAAAATGTGCTAGTGGGCCATCTCCAAAAGCTGCCTCAGTGCCTGGTTTTCCATTTCTAATTTTTTTAACTGTTTCTAGCTCATTTAGAGAATAACGAAATTTCATTTTCATTGATTCAGCAGATTCGCACCACAGCCATTTAATTTTCATTCATTGGACATTGTTACCATCTGTAGTGTCTTTACACACCAAAAAATTGCATTGTGCAATATCTTTGATATTCAGGAAGTCTGACTGTTCCATTTTCTTTACAACAAAGGCTTTTTTTCTTCCACAGTGTTGCATTAAACCCACATAATCGTCTACGATACAGAGATTTTTGGCTTTGCGTTTATCTGATTCAATAGTGCTGAAGTCTCTATCATTAAAGAGGAAAGAATGCCCAAATTCTAGAAATTTATGGTCTATTTTTTAAACTGTGAATGATGGACAATGGAGGCACAAAATGAAGATATGTATTGGTTTCTATTTTGTCGTCCACACGTTATTTGAATATACAATTAAGTGGTTTGCTCCAGTATTTACAGCTTTAAGATATGACAATAGATATGATCCCACTTCAGATGCCCCCTCTGAGCAGTGTTTTCTCTCCACAAATAGCCTAACATGTTCATAGCCATGCACTCCATCGTTTTATATGCGTATTGAAGCGTTTTATATGCGTATTGAAGAACATCGTTTTGCATATTGGGTTATTAGTGTCACCGTAAAAATAAGAATTAATGTTTACACATAGGCTACTTTTATAGACATAACAATTTAAACTTGTTTCCTGGTCCAAAAATTCACCTCCTTTTGAAATATAATTTTCTAAATTGAATGAAAATTAATATATTAAATAATTTATTCTTTCATTTCATTATAAATTAATACACACTCTAACGAAGTTAGGTAAAATTGTACAGTACACCGCTAAATTAATGAAATTTTAATAGCTCATATACTCGTATAAGGTTTTCATATTAAAAGAGACAATTATTTATATAGGTACCTTGTTCATGAATATACTGCAAGTATAATTTTTGAGGTTATGGCACGTATCTTTAACTTAATATAATATACAGTGGACTCTCCTAAGTTCCACAAAACAGAATTGAAAGTTCTGTTCAATAAGGGTAGTGGGTGTGGCAGGTGAAGTGAATACAAATTCTTATTGGTTATCCATCAACGAATACAATACTGTTCTTGCATTTCCTGCCGCCCCGAGACTTGTGCATACGCTTCTACCAAGTGGGTTTCGATAGTTCCGCCTCACAAACGGCACAAATCTCAAATAGAAAAAGAAGAGCTCATTAATTTAAAATCAGTGATTAAATGTGGATGTCCTAATCTATAAAATATTCTATTTTCCTATAACAAAAGTATCACTACAAAACACAGAACCAATTCCCATTCAAATGGTAAACCCATTTATTTTCTTAGTGCCCGTATAGGGGCGTGTCTAGTTCTCCTACGTAAGCATTCGAACTATAGGAATGTCGAACTTGATTTCTGTCGAACTTAAGAGCTTCCATTGTACGCGTGAATGCTGTTCATGACTACCTTCTACATCAGCAGATCCTCTGTGCCTCTTTCTATTCATTATATGTACCATTCTGCCAGACAATAACTACAGGTACTTTCAAGAAAAGGTTGAACAATTACTTACGGACACAGTCAAATTGAAGTTATAATTGTAATCATGATTGAGTTTAATAATTTAATTATATTTAGGTATGACTATTATTATTATTATTATTATTACTATTATTATTATTATTATTATTATTATTATTACTAGCGTACCCGTGCGCTCCGCTGCACCTGTTAGAAATAAATATAAAGTAATTACATAATTAAAATAGGACGTTTGATCCAGGGAACATTCGTGTTTGATAGAAGGATAAATCGTTTAATATGTTACTTAATTTAAATTGTATTTAAATAATTAAAATGCGATCATTTTGGTCCAGAGAGCAATCATTTGGTGCAATGACGATTCCTTTAACATGTTTCTTAATTGTTATTACATGCAATCATAGTTTAATGAAGATTGACATATCATTTAGTTTTAATGTGTATACTTTATATTACTTGCTATATGTATCAGAAGTTACTGTAATAACATTGTAGAATTATGTCCATCTAGAGAAACTACACTTTCCAATGGTGAAATAATAATTAAACAATTAATTAGCTTCCGATATTACTTCATACAAAAACAGAAACATTCTCTTAGGCTATGTTTAATAGCTTTCGATTGTTGTTGTCCAAGGCCCCTTATATACAAAGTCATTTGTTTTTATTTCAGTACAGCGCCTTAGATGGCTTTGTTATGTAACTTTAAAGCTCATTTATCTCATTAAATATCAGTCCTATCAAAATGTTGTATAGAATAAAACTTATCGGAAATTATTTTTCAAGAAACTTTTGTTATGTAATATTTTTCATGAAAATCAATAATAAGCGAGATATTTTAATTTATTTAATTCAGGCCCCCTTATAACCCTTCTTTTAAATAAAGTATTTTGAATGCCATTTAGCCTAAAATCTAAGTTACAACGAACTTAATTTATATATTCCAAATTTCATATGAATCGGTTCAGCCATTATCGCGTGAAAAGGTAACAAACATCCAGCCAGACAGACAGATAGACAGACATACAAACAAAAATATAAAAAAAAGATCTTCGGTTTCAGGATGGTTAATTATACACCAATTATTTTTGGAAAATCGAAAATTACCAGAAAAATTTTGGCTACAGATTTATTATTAGTATAGATTATTATTATTATTATTATTATTATTATTATTATTAATATTATTATTATTATTATATTATTAATATTACTACATAATTATTTTATTGGTGTGTTGGCAAGATAAAAAGAATTGTTATTGTGTTATATTAATTGTGTATTGTATTGTATTAATTATGTCTTGTTTATAGCAAAGTAGTAATTTTATATCATACTGGTTGAGTGGAAGAGAAGGCCGAATAGTGACCTTTCTCTTATCTAACATTTTTATGAAATTTTACACAGTACTTACAGGTAGCATATATGTTTTATATAAACGCTCTCATTACGTTGATGTAAGGGTAACTACCCTTTGTAGGGGGCGCAATTAGACAAAATTAGTAACTTTTCTCCTATCTAACAGATTTTATGAAATTTTACACAGTAGTTACAGTAGCACATTATGTTTTATATACAAGCTCTCATTACGTTGGTCTAAGGAGAACTACTCCTTATAGGGGGGCGCAATTAGACAAATTTAATAACTTTTCTCCTATCTAACAGATTTTTATGAAATTTTACACAGTAGTTACAGGTAGCATATATGTTTTATAAAAACGCTCTCATTACGTTGATATAAGGGTAAGTGCCCCTTGTAGGGGGCGCAATTAGACAAAATTAGTAACTTTTCTCCTATCTAACAGATTTTTATGAAATATTACACAGTAGTTACAGGTAGCATATATGTTTTGTATACAAGCTGTCATTACGTTGGTATAAGGGAATTATCCTTTATAGGGGGCGCAATTAAACAAAATTAGTAACTTTTCTCTTGTCTAACAGATTTTGATGAAATTTTATACAGTAGTTACACTTAGTACATTTGTTTTGTGTACAAACCCTGATTACTTTGGTATAAGGAGAAGTGCCCCTTATAGGGGGATGCATTTAGACAAAATTGGTAACTCTTCTTCTGTCTAACAGATTTTCATGAAACTTTATATAGTAGTAACAGGTAGTAAACTTGTTTTGTATACAAGCTCTAATTCTCTGGATTGTCTTTGTTTCGATCTCATACTTGCTGTAATGGAAAACCTTTCTTGGGCAGCCACAACTTTTTCCAGGGATGTTTTCTATAAATGTTTATTACTATCACGATGAGAACCTAATTTAATAAGTAGCTCACTAAGCCAATGTTCATTTCATTAAAAAAAACTCGTATTTTTTATCCTCTTGCTGTCTAACGATAAATTATGTTATGGGAAAAATGTAACACTTTAGGTACTCTTGGATTTTTTGGGCACTCTGGAAGCTTATTTGATACATAATTAACAAGTTGTCACCTTGAATTCCCTGAATTGTACTTAGAAAGCAGATTCGGTTCATAGGTCTAGATATTTAAATTACTGTAGTCGAGAAATTATTGCACTACTGCACCTCGAAAGAATAGTGCGCATAATTTATTACTTCCGCAAATCTGCGTACCTTAAGACTGCATTTAAAATAGAGGTAGATACTCGAGGAAGTGAAAAAAAAAAATCATTTTGGGACGGAACAAAGGGTGTTTTTTTTTCTTTACCTTAGCCAAGTCTGCACTCAATGGTTATATTTATATTTTGTCCCGTGTCCATTCATGCTAATTTGACATGCTATAATAACATTAAATGTAACAAAAACAAGCAGTGTTACATACCTAAAGAACTATTTGATATGTTGATATAAAAAAATATGAATGAAATCGACCACTTACAACAGAGTTACAGCACAAAGAAAACCGCACACTCGCGGCACTTGCTGAGTGAGAATGCTAGGTGGCGAAATGTGGCATGTTACCGGCTTCTTATCTCACTCTGCAGCCACCTCCGCTGATTGAGATTATCAAATGAGTATTACTCAGTTATATAGGAAAAATAATTTAAGGGTTTTATTTATTATTTTTTTTTTTACATGTCATTTTTCTATTTTTGTCCTCCTAAATATGGATTTTGGACCACTGTGCGCCGTCTTGAATCATAAAGTGATTACTTACGCTTTATCATATTACTATGATGTACTGAAGTAGGCCTATATATGGAGTTTCAGTGCAGTAATTCAGCATTTCCATATGGTGAATTACTGCACTGAAACTTCATAGGATACAACACAATTATATATTATTACTGTTAATTGTTTTAAATTTATGTTTAAAAACAAGAAATTGCCTCGAATACCGATGAATTACTATGGATTTCACTTATTTTATTTCTTAGTTATTGTACGCGTTAGATAGTACTAGTTTTATGTGTAAAAGTAAAATTCTTGTTTTATTAATCTGAAATGCACTTTTTACAATTTCATGTATATTAACAAATTTATGATTCTGTACTTCTTCGAACCATGCAACTTTTGACATAGTCTATCTGTGTAGAAACATAAATTTAACACTTTTTTAAGGAGCAAAGAATGTTGGAATTAACTATTTTTATTCAAGTTTTTATTATTGAGATTTTCGCAAAACCAAAATTTTCACAGTTTTGTTCCTTTGCGTCAAGCCATGCAACTTTTAATAGATAGCCCACATAATGTAGTAACATGAATTTAACACTTTTTTAATTAGAAGGATGTGTCTAAAATTTCAGGTTTTATTAACATTTTCTTTGTTTAGATTCGCGGGAAAAATGTACTAACGAAATATTGTTTGTTTCTCCGCTTCAAACTCACAAACATTTGATAGATAACTTCGTAGAAACATGAATTTAACACCTTCTGAGAAGTTAGAAGACTCGGTTGAAATTTATAAATTTCATTAACATATTCGTAGTTTTGAGTGTCGCGGGATGACTATTATGACTGCTAATATTTTTTATACATCCCTTTGAAAAGAAGAAATTCCCTCGAATACAGAAAAAAGATTTCACTACTTTTATCTCTTAGATTTTGTACCCGATCATTATTAGGCTACTAGTTTTATGTGTGAAAGTAAAGTCTGAAACGAACATTTTGTTTCTTTTTAGTTTGTTTCTTTTCTTTTTTTTTTAACTTCACGTCTATTAAATTTGTGTTTCTTTGCTTCAAATCATGGAACTTTTCACAGATACTATGTAAAAACATTAATTTAAAACTTTTAAGGATATAAGAGATTCGGTTGGATTGTATAACTTTTATTCAAATTTTCACTATAGGGATTCTCGCGAAACTTAAACATTCACAGTTCAGTTTCTTTGCGTCGGAACATGAAACTTTTTATAGATACTTGTGTAGAAACAGGAATTTAACATTTGAAGGGATGAAAATGAGATAGTTCAAACCCACAATTTAACAATTTTTTTTTTTTTTTTGCGAGTTAATTTCTTACACGTATGGTAAAGCTACAATTAAGATATATTATAACATATGACGTAACTATACTCCAAATAAATTATGTTATCGTACCTAATAGCATTGCACACTAAACCTTTAACACACTTTGCTGTACAATTTTGTCTTTGTGGCATAGGACTATATCATTCTCACCCCTTAATTTGTGTAAGGAATTAGAAAAAATCGTGTGAAATAACAGATATTATTAACGTTTTCATTGTTTTCATTCTCGCTTTGAACTCTGAAACTTTGATAGATAACTGTATAGAAACGTGAATTTAATAGCCTACTTTTTGAAAAAATAATGCATTAGAAGAATCGCTTGAAATATGTAGGTTTTATTAACGTTTTCGTAGTTTTCAGTCTCGCAAGAAAGCTAAGTATTATCAGTGATAATGTTTTAAAGATATCTGTTTGAAAACAACAAATTCTTTCGAATATCGGTCGATGTATTAGACCTATGATGACTTAATATGCTCTAGGTGTTTTTATACAATTAATGCATAATGTAATAAAGAGGCACTAGGTACAGTCATAAAAAATAAATTCACATATAAAAACAAAAGTTCATTGGCTGTTCAAGTTATAGGCTTACTTCCTCTTAAGGAGGACAGTTCTGAAATATTCCTTTGCAGCAGCTAAATTACATTATAGGAAGCATTCTTATAAGGTAAGAGTGTTAAAATCTGACAAGGAAGAAATATCAGTGTGTTTGAAAGCATTCATTTCTTTTCATGGGATCTCTTACAAGCTCGTTCAGGTACTACAGAACTTTCTCAAGTCTACAGGTATGCCACCTAAAGATCAACGAGGTAAACATCATAATCATCACAACAAAAAATCTGATGATGTCTTCGAAATGTGCTCAACCACATTAAATCATTGAAGGGACGGAAAAGCCATTATGGTCAGTCAAAAAGTGATCAATATATCCCGACAATCTCAACATAAAAACAATTATAAAATTTATATTTTACAAGGTCGTTCCGATGTGTCTTATGAATACTAAATAAAGATTTTCAACACCAGATTTAACATATCATTTGGATATGCACGCTGTGACACTTGTAGTACATGTGACAAGTTTCAGGCTGATCTCAAACTTTATTAAAATAACATTGTGTCTTTTCTTCCTGTACGTGAGCGTATACTATACGCTCGTATACTCATAGAATGACACTGTATGTATTTGCTTTCTTTCTGTGTTTACGTAACAGCTAGGTCCGGTCTGCCTTCTAAGCTTCTTACAACAACGGCACATGACGCTGAATGTTCTGGCAACTCTATTCATCCTTTTTGCCGTGTACAGTTCAAGTATTATTACTGTTAATTGTTTCTGTTTAAAAACAAGAAATTCTCTCGAATACCGATGAATTATGATGAATTTCACTACTTTTACCTGTTAGTTGTTGTACCCGTTCGATATTATTAGTTTTAAAAATTGCGTTTTCTTCGTCTGAAACACACGTTTTTGCAATTTCATGTATACTAACAAATTCATGTGTCTTTGCTTCGAACCATGAAAATTTCGTTAGATTCTTTGTGGAAACGTGTACTTAACACTGTTTAAAGGAATTAGGGAAATTGATTAAAGTTCTTCACTTTTCTTCAAGGTTTCATTATTGAGATTCTCTCGAAACCTAATCATTCACAATTTAATTTCTTTGTGTCGAAGCATCAAACCTTTGATAGATATTTTATGTAGAAACATGAATTTTAACATGTGTTAAAAGAATTAGAAGAATCCGTCTGAAATTATAGATTTTATTAACGATTTAGTTGTTTAGATTATCGCGAAAACTTTACTCATAAAATTTTTGTTTCTCTGCTTCGAACCTTGAAAATTTTGATAGATAACTGTGTAAAAACGAGAATTTAATACTTTTTTATTAAATTAGAAGAAACCGTCTGAAATTATAGATTTTATTAGCGATTTAATTGTTTAGATTGTTGCGAAAACTTTACTCATAAAATGTTTGTTTCCCTGCTTCGAATCCTGAAACTTTTGATAGATGATTATGTATAAACGAGAATGTAATACCTTTTATTAAATTAGAAGACTCCGTTTGAAATTATAGATTTTATTAACGATTTAATTGTTTAGATTATCGCGAAAACTTTAGCCATAAAATGTTTGTTTCTCTGCTTCGAACTCTGAAACTTTTGATAGATAATTGTGTAGAACGAGAAATTAACACTTTTTTTTTTAATTATCAGCTGAGTCGGTTGGAAGTCATAGATTTTATTAACGTTTTCATAGTTTTGAATCTCGCGAATAAGCTAAGTATTACCCTAGATCATATATGTAACAGATTGCTCAACCCTATGTTAAAATCGGCAGCACTTTGAAGAGAACAACCGCCAGGATCGCCACCCGTCCGCCGTAAACGAACACGAGATAACAGTACAGTCGCTAATGCAATTGAAATGTGAGTTATGACGTGACTCCTTATGTAACAACTAGATGGCAGCATAGTAAACCTGACAAAAGTTGTTACCGTCAAAGCCTATAAGGCCGAACAATCTGGGTATATATGATCTAGGATATTACTTATGTGTCATTTGTTTCTTGTGTTTCAGGGAAAATGAAAAAGAAATAGTGATTTCGTTTCATGGGTGGGCTTATTAAAATATTAAAAAACAAATCTTCCCATGAGGAGAACATTTTCTTAAGGAAAGAAAAGGTTAGTGAGGAGAGTGCATGAATTTCTGACTCTCGCATAAGCGGTAAGATTTGGTTCCATTGAAGGGTAAACATGTGTCCGACAGGGATCTAGGCCCCTCGATGGAAACAACATTGAACATTCATTTCCACTTTCCAAAAGATCTGTAGGAAAGCAATAACTTAGGAATTTCTTGAAGCGACTTCCCTAACTCACCTTAAGAAACCCCAAGCAATGTTATTAGGTAGAGCTACGGGTTTTTCAAGGGAATAGTAAATTCTGTTTTTAACTTATCGGAACCTGAGCTGGAGAAAGTACATTACCAATGGATACGTTTCGTGATGTGTTTAAGAAGAGAGAAATGAGCCCAGGACTATGGTGTGAATGTGTGTGGTTTTCATCTACGGCGAACCTGGAAAAGGATATAGTAATAATCCTCGCTTTTTCCAACAGTTAGAAACTGAGAAAAGAAGAGTAGTCCGAAACATACAATAAATACTGTATTAAAATTAAAGTAGGCATATTTTTCTAACATTTTTTTAATGGATACCAGTACCGATAGTTACTTTGACATGAAAGGTATTTCTTATTATATTGGCTTAGGATAACTGCGGACCCGAGTTTAAATCCCAACAATGATGAAGTGGTAGACAATGCCAAGGTTCCTGAGAGTTTTCCTCGGGGTTCTCCGTTCCCTTCCATCACTCTCCATCTCAATAGGGCTATTCGTATTTATCGTTTGAATAGCATCTACCAACATTGTGCAGTAGAATGTAGTATTGTGACAGGAGTACGGATGGTATCCCGTCTGACAAGGCGTAGTACGACACTCAGGAAGGTGCTTATATGACTAAAAATCGACAGATGACACCACACAACTGAATCACGATATCTACAGGAAAGCGACTATTCGGACTTCAACAATAATTCCCACAAAAAGGAGTGATAAGCCTCAGACTGCAGTGCATGCCTTTGGACATCTCCTCCGTTTTTTGTTTATTTATTTTACGACGCTTCTTCAACTGTTATAGTTATCTAACGTCTGAGTGATCTAAAGGTGACAATGCCAGCGATATGAATCCAGGATTCAGACCCGGAAAGTTACCTAACATTCGCTCTTACTGGGTTAAGGAAAATCTCCAAAACCTCAACCAGATAACTTGTATCAGGCAGAATTTGAACCCAGGCCCATTCGTTTCATAATCAGGCATTCTAACCGTTACACCACAGCGGTGGACTCCCTTTCTCCGTATAAGGCTAAAAGTACATGAATCTTTAACAGAAAATAATATTATGTTTTCATTTCAAATATAATAACTAGGAATCTTAAACTCTAAAGAGTGAATATACTTATGAGGGCTGTTCGAAAAGTAATGCCCCACATTTTTACTCAGCCATTGACAAAGCTAGAAAAATGCACTTTTGAGAGCATGAAATCTGATGTTTTCTCGCGCGTGTACCGAATTGGAAGTCATTCCGACAGATGACGGAGCTGTAGTGAACTGTTAAAATGGCGTCTGCTGCAGACAAGCAGCGAGCAGTAATTGAATGTTCTGTTCTCGAAAACGAAAGTGTGTTTAACATCCATAAATGTTAGTGTGCAATGTATGGTAGTTGATAGAAGCACTGTTAGTCGGTGGATTCAGGGAGTTCGAGCGTGAGACGCGCGGATGTCATTATTTACGCGGATGAGCGCATCACGAAGCGACAAATAGCCCTACAGCTGTCGATAAGCATTGGAAATGTTTCTTCAGTTACTGAGGCTCTCGGATATTCAAACGTCTGCTCAAAATGGATTCCACGAAGTCTCATTGTAGGCCACAAGCCGCAGAAGAAAGCCATTTCTTCTTAATTGTTAGACGCTTTGAAGCCGAAGGGGAGGTTTTTTTTTTCCGGATCGTTACAGGTAACGAATCTTGATACATCAGAGGTATCAGATGCATCATTTTCAGCCGAAGACAAAAATACAGCCAATGGAGTGGCATCATCCTCTATCACCCAGAAGGAAGAAATTCAAAACAGCCTCTGCAGGAAAAGTCATTGTTACTGTCTTTTGGAATTGTGGAGGAGCCATTCTTGTGGATGTGATGCCAAAAGGAGCAACAATAAACTTAGAGGCATACATTAGTACCCTGAATAAGCTGAAGAAACGTTTCCGGCGAGTTCGGCCTGGCAAGAATCCAGCAGAAATATTGCTCCAGCATGATAGTGCACACCCTCACAAGTCTGCATACCGGAAAAAACATCACCAAAACCGTGCTGCCCTAGCTACCCTACAGCCCAGATCTGTGACCGTCAGATGCTTCACATGGGACTCATTTTGAAAGTGACAACAGCGTGATTGATGCAGTGAGGAAGTGACTACGCACGTTGGACAAGTAGTGGTATCTGCAGTGAATATATGCACTCGTTCCACGCTGGTGTAAGGCCGTATTAGTGATGAAGACTTTGTAGGAAAACATTATGTGAAAAACGAACATTCTTTTACAATGTCACTAAACTGTAACTGTTTTCATTAAATAATATATTCTGACAAAAAAAATTTGAGGTAGGGCCTATTACTTTTTTAAATCCTCGTGCAAAAAATGGACTAAAATATGTTTACCGAACAGCTACTACATTATAAACCTATAGACAAAGGAAGTGTTGGAAAAACTAAGCCACGATGTGTAATTCATATATAGAAGAAAAATAATAATTTCAATTCAATATACAAACTGTATGTTTAGATCTTCGATAATATATTATGTGTATTGTAGAACATGCGTACTTACCCGTCTCACTTGAAATACGATGCGAAATACAACATATTTGACAAGGTACCATTTTCCAGGTTGTTTGTAGACCTCACTAATGGGTAGTGGATCCTTCTGCCTGCAGAATATAATAAATGATATGAGAGCCAACACAGCTGAACACCAGAGCAACATTGTTATCACTATGCAGTGAACACACATTTCATAACTATTTATATTAGGAAGATAAGATTATGAAACTCACATGACGCCTATTGGTATTGATAAATAATTCGTCTACTGCTCAATCATTCACTTATTAAATGATACTTCAGATTGATTATATTATAATATAAGATTAACTACAGATTGGCCATAGTCTCCAAATGGCGTTGTCTTTTCAAGGATTGTGTCTTTTTTTTTTTTTTTTTCATTTTCACATAGTTATATGAGCATTACAATGAGTTCATTAAATGCCCCTAAACAAAATAACTGTGTAACAACACTGTGCAGTAACTTGTTATTGGACATAACAATTTTGAAAAGAGTTCTCTATGTGATCAGAAATCGTATGTGTTAGGTGCATATTTCGCTTGAAGATACATTATCAGAAGTATCTGACATCCAGTGCTTAAATTCAGCCGGGGTCCGGAAACATTTTTCTGTTTCGTGACTTTTACTCCGTTTACGGTAATTATATCTACATTATTGTGTTACTAATTAATATTGTTTACAGTTTCCAATTTCTATATAACAAACTCAATATCAACAGTCACCTGATACTGATAAGTGATTACTATCCTGGGATTTTAGGGTATTTGCTTTTTTGTTCCTTAAGCATTAATTTAAAAATTTTAAAATAATGTCCAAGTTTCATAGAAAACTATGAAAGTTAGTAGTTTTATAATGCTCTAAAACGTCTATTTGTGTCTTTAGTGCCTATTTCATGGTTTTAGTTCCTAAAGTGCCTATCTCCAATACATATTTTAAATATAAATTCTAAAAATGTTTACTATATTAGTGGTCACTAAATTAGGCGGGTCAGAGAAATTACGCTGTTTCCAATGTTATCTAGTAGTTGGTATAGAAATGTCCGATTGAACACACCATTTCGGAGCACGAGGCAGTTTGTTCTCTCCCGAACTCCTGATGTTATCTCCAACCACTTTAAATAATTATTATGAACTATAAAAACCTGAACAAGTAAATTTAAATCCGAAAAATCGCGTACTGAAATTTTCAGTACGCGAGAGCTTTTTTGTTTCTTCGACCAGTAAAATTTTGTCTGCGGGAAAACTGTAGAAAATCGTCTGAATTAAATTTTTTGTCGGAAACATTTTTCATAGGTTTTATTTTTCCCGGAAAGTGGCCACATAAATGTACCGGCATGTACCGGTATGTTCCAATTTCATTATTAATCTGTTTCATTTACATTAAAATAATTTTATTTTTTGTGATTTACAATATAACTTTTTACATGTTTGGAATATATTTCGAGATGTGTAATCGATGTTTTCAATCTTTTTAAGTGTTGTGTTAATATAATAATTTACCTTTCAGAGTTCTCTTTCCTGAAATAAAATTAACTACAACGAAAGCTCTATCGCTGTATTTTGAATGTTTTCTTCCAACTTTTCTTTAAATACTATATGTCGGGCTGTGTAATAAAGACAATAAAACTACTGTCAAAATTACGTTTACGTTAGATTACAGTGCATTAGGAATTTAGGAAACATTTTATAGCATCAAGGTAGTGGTGCTGAGATATATGACACGTTATGGAAGGAAAAAATGAGGATGTGCAACGGACTAGTCTCATTCCTAAAATACAGTATTAAGTTTGATTTTATAAAATGTAAAGAGATAATTAGAAGACCACATGAGAAGAACGAGGTACCGGTACGTCCCTTTTCTGCGAAATAGAGATATTGCGTTCATTGTTTCTTAGCAAGTACATATTGAAAATGAGGTTAGTCACTTGTAAAATTTACATTAAGAAAAAAGTCTACTGGAAAAGAATGAGGTAAGTCATCTTAGAACGTAACAAGAATGAAGTAAGTCAATGCAATAATTAAGTGTTGTTAATAATTAAGTGTGCAACTCCAACAATGAACTAGTACATTGTTGACAACCAGAAGGCAAAATACTGACACACCTAAGAAGAAAGGGGGAAATCATACTGAAGGAATGAGGATGTAAACAAGAAATTAAGGGTACAGAGCCACGAACCAGGCGAAGGTTGCATGTGTGAAAGTTATAAGTGTTGCAGAATGATTACTGAAGATGGAAGACTTGCTTTAGTAAAGGATTTCAACCTATTATAATCAAGGGACGAACAAAGTTCATATCTTACAGGGTTAATAACTCAAAGAGGCGCCCTCGTAAATGTAAAGACGACGCTAAATTTGCGTGACTCTTCTTTTCAATATAAAGTTCGCATAAAAAGGTATGACCTAACTGAATAAATTCCAGTGTGATCAGCTTAAGACTTAATCACAGTAGATGATTACATTAAAATATTAAGAGTACGAACACTATTATTAAATTTTATAAACGAATCTAATTTTTATGTCGTTCTTTCAATCTCAGGTCTGCTACATATTTTGAAAGAGAAATTATGAGCTTCAACATCTCAAGCGATTTGTAGGACCTGAGACTCAACAGTAGTCTATTAGTTTCGCCTTCCAAGGAAGACATAAATTAATATGTTTGAAGTATATCAGATTGAGAAAAAAATAATGTTTCCTTATCAACCCATTTAGCCTATTGTCATATGTATAGGACGCAAAAACAATACTTAATAATAATGTCTTAGGCAGTGTTCTTTCTTTGATTTTTCTAAAATTAACACTCAACAAGCACCTTGAATCTTTAAATCAACAGTCCATATCAAAAATATCGTTATTCATTAATTTCCAATCATTATTAGCTCTATTGTAGAAAGTAGCTGGAAAATAACTGCATCATTTCTGTAGATAAGAGTAGATAATTATTTATTTTGTCTCTCCTGCGTGAGAATATGAATAGTTCGCCATGTATTATAACTCCGTAGGTGTCAATTATACCATTTATATTTATTCTGGAATTATAAACGAGCCTACCGCATGAGAAGTGAGGTTATTTTATGCCGTCATATTTATAGGACATTGGGATTAAATGAGATAGTTTCTGTTTTTTTTTTTAATTCTTTCTTTCCGGTGGATTTTATGTAACCAGACACTTTTTTTTATTTTATCCTAGATCTGGAGCGGAAAATAAAGCGGAAATTTTCTACCCCGGTTGAAGCTATTGCTTATATGGAACCACTGACTGAATCAAATCTTCAAAATATCTGCCTGGATAATGAAGGCTGTATTTCACTGAATATACATATTTCCCCCACTTTCTGATGCAGCATCTGACAACGAAGATATTGATGATGATCTAATTGAAATTCCTCAAAAGCGTAATGGTGGAATTGATGATATTTCAGGAACTATAGAACTGATAAGGGTCCAAATCAGAAGATGACAGAAATGCTCAACATCCAATACGAGTGACATTACCGAGGAAATTCAGACTCCTAATATAGACAAACTCCTTTCATTGCGGTTCTGGCTCATATGTACAGTTCCCCTAAAATAGAATGAGATGACTCTTGGTGGTCGGAAGTTAAAGTTCTACAGCACGGTTCACTAGATATCGACGTAGCCGGAAAGACATCTGGTTGTGCATGCGTAGGCCTATTTTCATCCTACTCCAAAGTGCACATCAGTGCAAAATGTTATCAGTTGTCTGTGTATTTCTGGTGTAGGTCTCTTTTTAAGTCCTTGATCGTTTACCTTCAATGAAAGATTGAAATATACCGTGTAACACGAAGATCATTCGCCAAAGTGCAAAAACAGTATTAATTTTGAAATGACAAATGTAGACATATGGCAAAGACAGCAAGGAACAATGTAAGGAACACGATAAAGACAACAAGGATCACGACAAGGACAAAGATCAGGACCATGGTTACATACAAGAAACACGACAAACACCACGACAAGGATTATGCCACGACATAGACTACCATAATGATTAAAAGGACCAGGACTACGAAAAGGACTACTACAGAGTGATTTATATAGAACTGACACATTTCTTTCATTAATTGTTTCAAAACGAATTGTGCTAGCGACAAATTATTATACCTAAAATGTAGAGGAATTTTGGGAGATTATTTACCTCTATAGCAAATGTTGAAAATGTCCTCCATCCTGCATAAGGCACAACTCAACACGTCGTTCCATGTTACTGGCCACTCGTTGGAGGACTCTGTTGTCAATAGCTTGAATCTCCTGTGTGATGTTGTGCTTCAGATCGTCCAATGTCTGGGGACGTGTGGCATAAACCCTGTCTTTTAAGTAACCCCATAGAAAGAAGTCCGGCGTTGTCAAATCCGGAGATTTCGGTGGCCACAGGTTCCTGGAAATTATTCGGTCGTCACATAACCGGATAAATGGAACCATGCTTCATCTGTGAACCATGTGATGGACAATATGGCAGGATTTTGCACAATGAACGTCTGAAACCAACGACAATAATTCAATCTTTTATCCTTATCTGGTTCCCGTAGCTGATGAACAACTGTAACCCTATATGGCTTTAGGCTCTCTGACATATTGAGTAGGTGTACCCTGTCTGCGACAAACGTCTTAATGATTTTTTTGGGTGACTGCTCCAGTCGTGCTCTTACGTCAACAACAACCGTGGGAAGCCTAGATGAAAAATACTTGCCCTTTTCACTCACCAGAGATCCAGTTGTTTCCAATTTGTTTACCAGTCCCAGTATTGTGTTTCTTTTGGGAGGATTGCGAACACCAAATTCTCTCTGGTATGCCCTTTGAGTAGCTGTAATTGAATTCGTAATCCAGTATTGCTTCACAAGGAAGAGTCGTTGATTTAATGTGTACTGCATTTTCACGTTGACACAAAATGTCGAAAACAGCTGCCAACAATAGGAATAAAACATAAACATCTGCGCATCTAGTGACAAGGAATCGAAACTCCAGAACATTCTGCTTAATTTGGTGCTAAAATTGGATCAGTGCTGCCAACACTAGGAATAAAACATAAACATCTGCGCATCTAGTGACAAGGAATCGAAACTCCAGAACATTCTGCTTAATTTGGTGCTAAAATTGGGTCATTGAATGAATTTCGAACGGAATAATTAAAGAAAGAAATGTGTCAGTTCTATATAAATCACTCTGTAGAAAGACAATAAGGTCCGCGATAAGGTAAAAAATCAGGACCATGATAATATACTACGACAAGAAACACGACAAACACCACGACAAGGATTACGATAAATACCACGACATGGACCACGATAAGGACTTCGAAATTTACAAAGCTAAGGACTATGACAAAGACAACAAATACTTATTAAGGAACATGTCAATAGCAGCAAGGAGGACGATAAGGACTATTACAATACCAACAATGACCACAATGAAGACAATATAGATCACGATAAGGGACATGTCAAAGACAACAAGGACTACGACAAAAATAATGATCACGATAAGGACCAAGACAAGGAAAACAAGAACGAATATAAGAAATGTGATATGGATAAAGACAAGGGCCACGATAATCATTACGAATTAGACCATGATTAGGACAAGGTTCATGATAAGAGTTACGACATGAACCACGATAAGGACCAAGACCATGATAGGGATCATAACAAAGACAAGGATTACGATAAGAAACATGATAAATGAAACAGTGACCACGATAAGGACCGTGGCAAAGACAACAAGAATCATTACAAGATCTACGGCGACGATGACGATAAGGACAATGACATGGACCATGGAATAATCACCATAAGGACTTCATCAAAGACAAGGACGATGTTAAGACCCATGACAACAACAAAACAAATACAAGGACCACGATAAGAACGACATGAATCACGACAAACACTATAAGTATCACGATAACGACCATGACAAACATTACGATAAGGTTCATAAAGACTAAGACAGCGATAAGGAATATGCGAAGGAGAATACGGACCACTATAAGAATCACGATAAGGATAAGGACGAAGACTACGATAAGGATCACGACATGGTCCACGACACGCACCACAAGTTTAAGGATGATAAAAACTATATCATGAACCACTTTAAGGACCGCGACACTGACTATGATAAGGATCACAACAAGGACTACGATGAAGACCAAGACCATGACAAAGACAAGGAGTAAGATAAGGGCTATTACAAAGACAACAAAGATCACGGCAAAGGCAATAATGATCACGATAAAAAAACATGACAAAAAGAATGAGGATCACGATAAGGACTATGCCAGAGAACAACAAGGATCTATGTAAGAAGCGCCACATAGACAAAGACAAGAACCACAATAATAATCGCGACATGGACCACGATAAGAACCATGACAAATACAGAAAGAGGGATAAGGGTCATTACAATGACAACTAGAACCACGACAAAGACAACAATGATCACGATAAAATAATATGACAAAGGCAACAATTATCACGGTAAGGACCATGACAGAGACAACTAGGACAAATATAAGGAAGCGAAATGGACAAATACAGAGACAACTATAAGAACCACGACAAGGACAAATTCCACGATAGGGACCATGACAAAAACAATATCGAAAAAGACCATGACAATGGAAACAAGAACTGTGATAAGGATCCCAACAAAGCAGAGAATAACCACAACAGAGACAACAATGACCACGATGAAGACCATGGCAAAGAGATCAAGGACCACTATAAGGACCTCGATAAGGACAAGGACCACGATAAATATCATGACGTGGACCATGACATGCACCACGACAATGATCGCAATACAACACCATGGCTTGGACAACAATATTGACCATGACAAACAAACAACGACCATTATAGGACCACGAAACGGACGAACACAAAGATAAGAATAACAAAGACCGTAGTAAGGATCAGGACATGCATTGCAATACGGATAACAATCAGGACTACGGCATGGATACACAAGGACCATGATAAGCATTACGACAAGCACCAAGGCCAAGATTAGACAATGACAAAGACAACAAGGACCATGATTAGGATTACTACAAAGGGAACAAGATGACGATAAGAATAACGAGAAAAACGACAAGGACTACGATAATGATGACAACATAGACAACGGAAAACACCACGACAAGGATTAAAATAACGACTACGATATGGTTCACGACTAGGAATACGAAACAACCACGATAAGGAATAAAATCATGATAAGTACCATGACAAATACAACAAGAATTGTTACAAGGATCACAACGAGGACAAGGACCAGAAGAAGGATCACGAAGAAGACAGCTACTTAAGGCCACGATTTCACAAAACAGCTCGGGTCACAAAATACCATTGCTTCCCTGTACCGAATGGCAAATGTCTACTGTGAGGTGTAAATTCTGGACTGCTGCTAATGCCACTGTCTTGTCTCGGTAGCTCATACGAGTACAGTAGCGTGTCTGTTCCACTGTATAAGTGAAAGTTCTCGTGTTTTTAACGCCTTATAGTATATAGTACATAAATATCATTGACAACTTAAATATTCAAGATTTTGCGTAAGATACTGCAATTCGTTATTTAACAAATGCATTTAATAATAGGAGTAGCTCGCAAAGTTAGGAAAACTGAGCTAACCCTACCCAAGGCTAGGAGGCCTTTGCCCATCATGGGACACATTGGGCTATTTCATTTCATTTCATTTAATAATTGGTATTAATATATCTAATTAGTCAATACTGCAACAGTGCTTTTTCATTCAATCACAACATGAATAAAATTGAATGCACATTAAATTAATCACTATTGCAAACACGTAGATAAACTAGTTAAAATCAACGGAAGGGGTGAGAAAGAAATAGTCCAAAGCCACACTTTAACAAAAATTGTTTTGTGCGACTGCATTCCTTACACATATGGGAAAGCTACTAATAAAATATTGTAATAATTACTCAACAAATGGCTTAAGCCTAAGGACTCCAAACTTTTGGAAAAGTTTATCTCTGTGGCTTAGGAATAGTTTTTTTAAATTTCATTCTAATTGTTAGTTTGTAATATATATGCATTTACTATATATATATATATATATATATATATATATATATATATATATATATAGTGTAAATGTTTTCATTAGATTGACGTTTATAATATTATAATTTGTAATTTTGTATTGTTCGCGATCATTAGCACATTAATCTCAGGACTTTGTAAAACTCTATTTCATTGTTATTTAGCTATTTCAACGTTATGTAGACAAAAAAAATCGTTGTGTAGACTAAGAATCGAACTGGAACTCTTCTACATAACACGCAGAAGTCTTAGCGTCTGGGCTATTGAATCGACACGAAAGCTTTCTTTTTTGTGCGGAGTGTCGATGTAGTCATGAAGGTCCAATGTCGATTTAACTAACGATTTATGTATATATTTATCTATTAATTATGTCATATTACCATATTTTTTGCAACTTTTGGAGTGAATTTCGGAACGATGCTAGTAACAAACCGAATAGCCTGAATTTAAGTAACTCAATATTCGTTATCTTGTGTATCAGTGCTCTGGTCTCCGATTATGCGCAGTGTCTTACATATGAGACTTAGGAATATTCAATCGTCTCATTCTTTTCTTGGGAAACTGTACATTGTCGAGCCATTGATCAAACTTCCATTTATTTTATTACATTAAATATAAATTTTAAATATTTTAATAATTTAAATTAATTTAATATTTTGCAAAAAAACACAAAAAGGAAAGAGAAGGACCAGCAAATGAAGTAAAATTCGAAAATAATGACCAAAAAACTTGAAATTATCTAGAACTTCAAAAATAGAAAATATGATGAAAGAATGCGCAATAGAACCAGAGGTTCGTGTTCAGGACTTTAATATTTGAGAGCAACGCATACTGCATGAGGGAAAATGATGATATCTCATCAAAATCCGAGCCTGCTTATGACAATTATGACTCAGATTCTTCCACTGAAGAAGGCACTGATAGTGACAGTGACTTGAATACCAACTTTGGTTCTACAAACGACTACAGCAATGCTATTCTTGATTCACCTACTAGGTAGAGGTAATATGTTTAACAAGAGAACAGCAAAATTTTACTGCACCATATAGCTGACTGTATTACTTGGAATACGGTCGGTCCGGCTCAATAAACACAGGGAGTTTAAAAATTCTTCATACACCAAAATATTTTTAATAAATAGATTTATATGCGGGGTTTAATTACATAATGAAATCAACAATAATTATTTCTATACACCTAATAACATAACTAACAGATTTATATTCACATGATTAATCAGGACCAATTATTTTCTCTAAAAACAAACTAAAAACAACAAACAAAAAGTGTTCATACAATTACAAATTAATGTTCCATTCTTCATTAAATTAACAGAAATTAATGCTTCGTGGGATTTCCTTTTGCTTCCACAACTCTTGTGAGACGTCTTGACATTCATGCCACTAAACTTCTCATCTTGGAAAGCGGAATTTTATTTCATTCTTCTAACAAGGGAATTTTGTCACATTCCCGCCTCCAATTACAATAACATTTTTACAGTAGGTAACAATTAGTATAAAAAGGCCAAACGTTGTGTATTACGTTTCGCAATCGTATGTAACATATATTAATTTGCAAATCAAGATTTCAGGTATAACTCCCTGTAAAGTTGATTTGAATAATTTCGAGGGAAAAATTGTACCGGAGCCGGGTATCGAACCCGGGACCTTTGGTTTAACGTACCAATGCTCTACCACTGAGCTACTCGGGAACTCTAACCGACACCGATCCAATTTTTCCCTCTATATCCACAGACCTCAAAGTGGGCTGACAACCGTCAAGCAACCAACTTCGAGTGCAAACTAACTCCGTGTGACTTAAATTGTGGTTTTCTGTTAACGAACAGTGACGTGTATTATGCAAATCAAGATTTCAGGTATAACTCCCTGTAAAGTTGATTTGAATAATTTCGAGGGAAAAATTGTTCCGGAGCCGGGTATCGAACCCGGGACCTTTGGTTTAACGCACCAACGCTCTACCACTGAGCTACTCGGGAACTCTAACCGACACCAATCAAATTTTTCCCTGTATATCCACAGACCTCAAAGTGGGCTGACAACCGTCAAGCAACCAACTTCGAGTGCACACTAACTCCGTGTGACTTAAATTGTGGTTTTCTGTTAACGAACAGTGACGTGTATTATGCAAATCAAGATTTCAGGTATAACTCCCTGTAAAGTTGATTTGAATAATTTCGAGGGAAAAATTGTTCCGGAGCCGGGTATCGAACCCGGGACCTTTGGTTTAACGTACCAACGCGCTACCACTCAGCTACTCGGGAACTCTAACCGACACCGATCCAATGGTAGAGCGTTGGTACGTTAAACCAAAGGTCCCGGGTTCGATACCCGGCTTCGGAACAATTTTTCCCTCGAAATTATTCAAATCAACTTTACAGGGAGTTATACCTGAAATCTTGATTTGCATAATACACGTCACTGTTCGTTAACAGAAAACCACAATTTAAGTCACACGGAGGTAGTGTGCACTCGAAGTTGGTTGCTTGACGGTTGTCAGCCCACTTTGAGGTCTGTGGATATAGAGGGAAAAATTGGATCGGTGTCGGTTAGAGTTCCCGAGTAGCTCAGTGGTAGAGCGTTGGTACGTTAAACCAAAGGTCCCGGGTTCGATACCCGGCTCCGGAACAATTTTTCCCTCGAAATTATTCAAATCAACTTTACAGGGAGTTATACCTGAAATCTTGATTTGCATAATGCACGTCACTGTTCGTTAACAGAAAACAACAATTTCAGTCACACGGAGTTAGTGTGCACTCGAAGTTGGTTGCTTGACGGTTGTCAGCCCACTTTGAGGTCTGTGGATATAGAGGGAAAAATTGGATCGGTGTCGGTTAGAGTTCCCGAGTAGCTCAGTGGTAGAGCGTTGGTACGTTAAACCAAAGGTCCCGGGTTCGATACCCGGATCCGGAACAATTTTTCCCTCGAAATTATTCATATATTAATTTGTTTTAATTGTTCACATTTTGTATAGTGTTAATGCTCGGTACTTATGCAACTCTTCAATCACCGACGTACGACGTGACGTCTGTGTATACGAATAGTCTTGAACTTTCAATACTAGAATGCTCTGGTACCGTTGCAATTGTGGTAGGTCTGTATCTGCTAATGTCTTGAGACAGCAGTGTTCACATAAATGTGCAGTACAGCTATGGCTCACAGACTGTGTGGTTACAATCCCTATGCTATTGTGGAAATTCTGATTTCGCGTGATTTTGAATTCGTCAATATACAGTCATTCAGTTTTGACAGACGCATAGCTGAACAGTCGTATGACATCTTTTTGTGTTATATACAAGGTAATTGCACTGTGAATGAGGAGCAGAGCCTTTGGTGTGACAGAGAACGGCTCTTCAAATATAGAAGAAGCATCCACAGAAACAATTTCCGGAGAGGAGTGTCCAGATAGTTCAAGTTCTTATCATAAATATTCATGGCGAAGTATAAGTGAAGAGTATTAAAAAACAATGAATTCCGTATACATAGCTATGAAAGATCAAAAGAAGACTACAAATGCGATTGCAAGGAAATATAAAATTTTGTGAGAGAAGGTGCGTCAGATTAAAGGCTTTATGGATAAAGGTGGAAACAAGACAAGTAAATACAAAAAATATAAGCAATCATGTTTTGGAAGTTCTAGGAGGTACGTGATGCCGGTGGAAAGGCACATTATTGGCATTTACGAAAATGGGCAAAAGAATGCGCTATGCGAGTGATACTGATAAACTTCAAAGCATTTAGTGTATTCACACAGCCTTTTAAACGCCGTTTTAAAATGATATCAAGAATAATAATTATTACGATGTTCATTATGAAAAGTGAAGTTGTAGAGGACGTCACCATCACAAATAGAGCTTGTGTTTTTGTTCAGAAAATACAGCAATACATTGAAGAGGGCTCTGTGTTGAACACCAATCAGAGCCGTTTGGAGTACGAACTCACTGCCTATCGCACATTATCAATGATCGGAGAGAGAACTACTGAAGGAAGTGTCAGTCAGTTGCATCTACCACACATTCCTATACAATATAGCCGCTTATGACCATGTGAGGGAATTTAAGGCAAAAATTATTTGTATGCTTCCAGGAACCTAGTTGAAAAGCGAGTTGCAGAAACTGTCAAATCTCATACACCGCTGAATGTCGTTGTGATTGCAGTGGTAGTGGTCAACTGTCCACTGATCTGATTATTTCCTGGATGCAAAACGTCCTTAAATCAGAGCTGCATGGACCGTCCTTACTTCTCCTTGATTCATGGACGGGACAGACTGACGCCACGTTACCATCAAAACGTTAATCTGTTATTAAAGTAATCCTGCCAAAAACCATGCGTTACTGCCAGCCACTGTATGTTTATTTCTTCCGTCAGTACAAGTTATTTGCTCGACGAATTCAAGAAAACTTATGCAGAAAACATTTAAACTCTGGACTTTCTCCTAAAGGGAACAGGGATGACAATAGATTCTCTAAAATATATGAGACAAAGACAAATCCAGTTAAAGATATCATTACGAAATTACACCCGTCTGAAGAACATTATATTAATAAATAAAATTTAAAACTGATTTTTGTGTTCCAAAATTATCCTAATCCGACGATTTTGTTATAAAAACTCTCCTTTTCCTCCGATTTGCTACAAAAATTCCATTCTCCAAAACATTATTTCAAATAAATTCAAGGCAAAAATTATTCCGGGTATCGAACCCAGGACCTTTGAATTGGCACACCAATCTACCGACTGAGCTACCCAGGAACTTCACCGACATCTCTCATTTTTTTCCCCTTTTTATCCACGTAACTCGAGTGAGCTGACAAAACGCCAGAAACCCACATCGAGTGCACACAAATTCTGTGTTACTTGAAATTGTGGTTTTCTGTTGACTTACCTACAAGTAACGTAGGTCGCAGATCGGTATGCGGCTCCGGAACAAAATTATTCCCTTGAATTTATTCAAGTCTGCTTTACAGGGAGTTTTACCTGAAAGCTAGATTTGCATAATATTATTCCAAATAACTCTGTAACTTTCAGAATGATATTTATGAAACGTCTGGAAACAATTCATTTCATTGTACTCGTAATTTTACACCAGAAGAAGGTTTCTTTCATTAAACACTAAAATATCTCGTGTTACAAGATTTTAATGTTCAGTGGAAAACCATCTATGATGCACATCGTCTGTTTATTTAATGATAGTGAGGTGTTTGATTGTTTAACAGATGAACTTCCAATTTCTTTTTTAATTTTGACAGTTCCCGGCAATCTCTGGAGCGGAGGGGGAGGAAAGATAAACACAATAGTGTAATGTTGCGCGAAGGAATTGTTAGTGCATTATTGGGTGTGAAAGTTATAAAACTCAGAAAGCTAACTGAAATGATCTCATAAATATCTACTAGTCCACACCTGTGGAGTAACGGTTAGTGTGTCTGGCCGTGAAACCAGGTGGACCGGGTACGATTCCCGGTCGGGGCAAGTTACCTGATTGAGGTTTTTCCGGGGTTTTCCCTCAACCCAATATGACCAAATGCTGGTAACTTTCGGTGCTGGACCTCGGACTCATTTCACCGGCATTATCACTTATATGTCATTCAGACACTAAATAGCCTAAGATGTTGATAAAGCGTCGTAAAATAGCCTAATAAAATAAAAAAATATCTAGTATCATTTTGTATATTGGATGAAAAATTTATATTGTTTACATCGCCCATCCCCCGATATATCACTTTACTTAGCCTAAAAGTTTTACGGTTTCAATAATTATGTTTAATTTATTTTGCACCAAATTCTCATTAAATAAATAAATAGGTCTATTATAAAGGCGTCTAGCATTAATTTACATTTTATGAGAATGTTGGAAAACATTACTGGTTTATAATGAGATTTACACAGTCTTCCAAATGTATTTATTTATTTATTTATTTATTTATTTATTTATTTATTTATTTATTTATTTATTTATTTATTTATTTATTTATTTATTTATTTATTTATTTATTTATTTATTTATTTATTTATTTATTTATTTGGTTGTTTGTATGCTTGTTTGTTTATTCATTCATTTATTTATTTATTTTATTGATTGATTGATTGATTGATTTATTTATTTATTTATTTATTTTGCTAATAATTGTAACATAAAATATAATATATACAGAAAAACTTTAGCTCGCCCCTGAAACAGTATAACTCGTGCTCAGGGGCGGATTCCTGAGTTGAAATTAAGAAATATATAATACAATTTGTTTCATGTCTACTACGCAATAAGAATATATAAGTTTAAATTTACAATTTTTCCATTTTTATAAAATCCATACATAACTTTTTAAAGTTAATACTGGAACTATTAGAATTAACAAGATTAGTATTTTTAAATATAAATTTGTTATGGCCTAAATTACTACTATGATTAAATACTGTAGCAGTGTTGCATTTTGGTTCAAACAATCTTAAAGAGTTTATACCTTTTGTTTCATAACTATGAGAATACAATTCAAAATTGTTTCGATTTTTATGTATGAATTTTTATTATTAAAATATAATAATAAATTTGTCTTATGTTAAGAACATTAAAGTCTTAAAACAATTTTTGAGTTGAAAAATCAGTAGGTTTATGAAGACATATTTTAATTATTATTTTCTTCTGTAATAAATAAAGTGGATTAAAATTGGATTTAAATAAACTACCCCATCCTATAATTCCATACATAATTACCGATTGAAATAAAGTTAAATATATTGTACGTAATAAACTTATTGACAAGTAATTTCTCAATAAAACAAAATAATATATTATTTTAAGTAATATATTACGAAGATAATTAATGTGTTGGTTCCATTTTAAATGATTGTCAAAAATATACCTAAATACTTAACTTCAGAGGACTCCTTAATAATCGAACATTTACACTGTATTAGACAAAATTCAGAATTATGTAATTAATAATAGGAAGTTTGTTACATTTTGCAGATAATGAGAATTAAATAATTGTGGTTTTATTTTCGTTGATAGAAAGATAATTTATGTCAAACTATTTTTTATTAATTTAAGTCCATTATTGGAAATTATTACATGCATCATACCAGGTTTTTCCACCAAAATGTAAAACTGTGTCATCTGCATAAGAATAATGAACACCATTGTTTGTTGTAAGTCAATTTTAATAGGTCAGTATACTCGTATATTAAAAATAAAATAGGGCCTAGAACTGTGCCTTGGGGAAATAATTGAAGGTTCACTTGAATGATTGTCAATTTTCGTTATTTGAACTCTGTCGTTAAGATACTATTTAATTAAGTTTAAAGCATTATCTTTGATTCCTAAAAAGTCTAATTTCTAAATTAAGACATCATGTTTCACTGTATAAAATGCTTTTCTTATGTCCAGGAATATACCAAAACATTTGTAACCTTGATCAAATTTCTAACAATTTTTTTAGTAACTTGATATATTGCATTATCTGTACTAATTTTTTTCCGAAAACCAAATTGATTATCACATAATATATTATGTTTATGAAGATAATTCATTAATCGAAATTTAATATATTTTCTAATAATTTTGAAATACATGAAAGTAATGATATTGGTCTATAATTGTTCACATTTCTTCTCTCTCCTGTTTTAAAAATAGATTTCACAATTGCATTCTTAATTTATTTGGGAATTTGCCATTTAGAACATATAAAATAAAAATATGACTTAGAGGTTTGACAATATAATTTATAACCATCTTAAGTATTTTAGCACTTATGTTATCAGGATCATGTGATACTGTGCCGTTTAATTTTCGGCACCCTGTGTTTTTTTTATTGATTTTCTTTCTTATTCCTTATGTCACTTCCTGATTTTAGTTTACCTTTCCTTTTCTATAGATGACGTTGTTCTATTCGCCATTTTAGGTCTGATTGTTTTTATGTATAAGGAGCGAGTTTATTTATCACGTGATATAGGTTTTTGATTTTCATTGATGTCTTTGTTCAAATTTATTTTCGGTGATTAGCGTCCGTTTCCTGGTGGAACGGTTGACGCGAGTAAGGAGTCTCGGATCGACGCTCGAAGGGGGCGGTTGAGAACCAGCCATAGGGGGCTGGAGTTAGTTAAGCAGCGGCTTTCGAACGAGTAACTGACTATCCGGTCTGGGGAGAGACGTGGACAGCTGGAGTTTGATGGTGGCTAACTACGCATAGGCGTGCCCTGGCTTCGGGGTTTTGGAATTCTTTGATGAAGGCTACACGACGATTTGAGGAAGACGATTGATACCTGATTCCGAGACTGGCCTGCCGAGGATTGTAACAGGTTTTTCACCATTGGTGATAATATGTTTCTTTTTTATTAATATATATTTTCATTTTTCTAAAGGCTATTTGTAACTTTTACTTATTTAAAAGAGCCCGCTGACATTCGTCAGTTGTATATTTCCTATTATTGGTTTCCTTTTTCATATTGCTAGTTTATTCTACATTGTTTAATGATAGAATTGTGAATAAGTTAAATTTGCACTTAATTTCTGTTAGAGACGCTTATGCGATTCTTGTGTGTAATGGCGAATGTCAGACGAGCTTACATTATTTGGCAAGCCAGTCCCGAAAGATCAGTAGCCTTATGGTTGGGTTATATCCAGCTTTTCACCCGCTGTCTGTTTGTTTTCTTATGGAGATGTTCCCTTGGTCGATCACATTTTGTAAAGCTTTTCTTTTATATGTATATATATATATATATATATATATATATATATATATTGCAAATCTTATGTAATTTTTAATATTTCTAAAACCTAGTTGCTTTTTTATGTAGTTTATATTCTTGTTATTACCAAGTTTTAAAATTAATAAATGTTATCAGGTAATCTATTATTTGTTGTAAGTGTTTTATTTGTTCTATCTCACCTGTATGAGACAATCAACCTTATTGCACAGTTGGCGGCGAGGTTATTTACCAGAAAATGGAGGCAAGCCGTTTCAATACATTATTTTTTAAAGTTTTGGCTATATTGATTATTTCGTCGTCTGTTACAGGGTAAAAATACATACAAAAATTTACTGAAGTTACATTGCTAAGAAAATTGTTATTTTTATAGACAATACAATATTCAAACCAATATTTGTAAAATATGAATTAAATTCTGTTCCAATATGCTTTTATCACTTGACGTAGCGGGTAGATGCTATGAATGAATGTTAATGTCATAAGGTCACACACGTGGCATCTCCATTGGCTAACTCTCAAAGCACAAACGATAACACTGATACACACATATTTATACTACCCTAGTTACAAAATTAGATCACAATTTCCTGGTCTTTTAATCCCTCCATACAGGAAATAACATATGCAGGAGAGCGCATGTTTTTTTAAACTGACGTTGTAACGGTAATATTATCTATCTACTTCGCTCCAATAGATGACGCAATAGTAAGCACATACGTTTCACGGTTATTCTCCTGGTTGGAGAACAGTATTGGCCCCAGTATTTCCGCTGTGACTGCTAGTTATTGTGGAAAGGAGTCAGTGCCTCGGTCGAAATATTAATTCATAGAGATCTACTATTTCTCAAAACAAAATATTATCTTAATTCCAAAACATCTTAACTCGCTCGGTTATCGATTTTCACTTTTTTCGCGTTTTTGAAGCTAATTTGTATTCACAGAGAGAGAAGTTGAATAGTTCTGTAATAGTCCAATATTAGAGCTATTATTCTAAATTAAACTTCTCTGCTTTATCAGTATATGGTTCTGTGGATACACTTAAAAAACGCGCAAAAGTGAATATCAACATCCCAGTGAGTTATGAGGTTATGGAATGAAGATAACAATATAGAAAAAGTTCTGATCCAATCCACATTTTTTTTTACATTCGGTACTTTCCATTTTACAAACTATTTTTATTTCACAGGTGATTACGATAAGGTGATGTGTTTAATACAAGAAAATTAAGTTTTGTGATATTGTGGCATAGTCATATATGGCTCAAAACCCTTCAATTAGAATTATATTTATATTTTATTTTTTAAATCAGTGAACTAATAAATAATTTTCTTACGCATTGAAGTGTATTTAATCTAGTATTTTTCGATCATTTTTTAAAGTAGTCTTATTAAGTTTTGTTTATTAAGCTCCAGACGAAAGTTCTACAAAATAATGTTAAATTTGTTGTGATTCCTACATTATGCTCCTTGCGAGCCTGCCTCGACTTTTCTTTAATCTCTAGTTTCGCCCGCCACATGGCAAATCTTAGAGAGCAGAAGGTCGTCTCACCTTGCATTCTACCCTCGCCACCCTTGTTAAGTAATGGGAGTACAGTTTGGCCACCCAGGTAGTAGAAACCATAGACAAATAAATAGAGGTAGAAACACTTTACTCCCAATGACCGACTACTTTGGCTTGTCAATATTGCATCACCCACCCTGCCCATGCAGCCAGTGCAGCCCACACAAGTAGTTCACTTTAAAATCCACAAGAGGGCAGTAATGCGAGACCCGCATCGTAAGTGGGGGAATCGCCTCTTCCCCATTGGTCCGCGCCAATGTGACGTCACTAGTCACGTGACGGGTTGGGGGAACCAGCCTACCCACGCCTATATAAGCGTGTGCTCAAGTTACTAAGGTATTTCGTGGTTTTCCTAAGGCGTAAGATAAATGTCGGGATGAGTCCTATAAGAAATGGGCCACGGACCTATATGCCCTTCTCCATATATATTCCCCTTTTCTTGTAAACAACGTATGCTCTAGTTCAAAACCTATAAATGTCTATTAAATGTACGAGGTCACTCAATTAGTCGCAATTTGAAAGGACAGGGTCCTCCCAAATTGCAGATTTAGATTTCACGGCGCTTCTTCCCACGGCCTTCACATGCCTTGTCATCGAACAACAGATGACAGCGTCTTGCCATCCTACCGGCAAACCCCAGCCATCTCCTCCTCGCCCAGTCCCGTGATTTCTTGATCAATTCTCCGTCCCCCTCGCGTATGTGGTACCTAAGAGTTTACGTCCAATTTCGGCTTCCCCTTCAAAATTTTCTAGAGCTCCTTCAGTGGAGCAGCGTAACCCGGAGTGAGACTAGTGACCAACAGGCTTGGAGCTCACATATTTAGTTTTGTACAGCCCCCAACCCCTTGCAAGGATGCGATTTGCGTACCTTTTAAATTTGTCCTCCCAATTCTCTTCCGATTTTTCGATTACTCTGCCATCCCTGGAAAGAGGCTCAGGTAGTTCTCTTTCCAAAGCCCGGAAAGGATAAGACGAATCCAAGCAACTCCTCAGTTGTCTCAGCAAACTGGCGGAGCGGGTCATACATAGACGCCTCACTGAAGTAGTGTTGACCCAAATCAGGAACGAGCAGTTCGGTTTCCACCCTGGTCGTTCCACTACACTCCAGGCACTCCGCATGACGGAAGACATTACCTGGGCTATGAGCACGAAGCATGTAATAGCTGCAGCTTACCTGGACATCGAGCGAGCATTCGACAAGGTTTGGCATGAGGGACTCCTCGTTAAGTTACTGGGCTTGGGAGTCCCAGATTGAATGATACGCCTCCAAGGCCGTACATTCAAAACCCGTGTAGGCACTAATTTGTCCAGCCCCCGTGAAATTCACGCAGGAGTCCCACAGGGTTCCATTATCGGGCCCATACTTTTCAATATATTCATTAATGACCTCCCGTTTCGCTATATCCACGGCAGAAGAAGTCATCTGTATATCTATGCAGACGACACTGCCCTCTTGGCGATGGGCAAAACCTATAGATTAGCGTCCCGTAGATTACAGTCTATCTTAGATCACCTCCAGCCGTGGTTCCACGACTGGAGAATCAAGGTCAATGTAGAGAAATGTCAGGCCATACTCTTTTCACTAAGAGCGAGGCTCGAAGACATACCACCACCACCCACACTTTTCGGACAAGAAATGCCGTGGATGAACCAAATTAAATATTTAGGGATCATTATGGACTCTCATCTCACCTTCCGAGATCACATCCAATCCCTTCTTCGTAAGGCCAACGGGCTGATAGTTAGACACTATCCCATTCTGGCGGCCTTAACTCCTGACAATCTGGGGGTAGGACTTACCATGTATAAGGCACTCATTCGCTCTGTCATTACATTTTCCGCACCCGCATGGGGGTTTGCGGCAGTGTCCCATCTCCGTAAACTCCAAGTTATCCAAAACCAGGTGATTCGACTCATTACCCATCTCCCCCGGGTCGCCTCGAGAAGAAAGTTCCATGACGAACTAGAGTTGCCAACCATAGACGAGTTCATTGTTCGACTGGCTAGGAACCTGTATGCGGAAGCTCATGCTAACCCCAACCCGCTCGTATCTGGCCTCAGCCAGTATGATCCTAGGTTACGGCGTAGACACCAGACAGGTCCATTAGCTATACTCTTGAGACAGGAGGACAGGGAGGCTGGCGTTACTCCCAGGTTTTGGTAGCCACGACTCAACTCCATGAGACTCCTTGGATAGTGCAACCGCTTTGAAATTACCTTGTCTTAACTGGGCTAAACAAAATCCCTCCCAGACTATATCTACATTTGTTGATCGATGGAACTATCATAGAGCCAATGGGCTAGCATATATCCATCGATTCATAGAGTCATTCTACCTAAGAGCCAATTGGCTAGTCTCTGAAATTGAGACAACTCATCCTGCCTAAGGTTTTTCCGTGATTTTCCTAAGGCGCTAAGACAAATGTCGGGATGAGCCCTAAAAGAAATGGCTTACGGACCTGCACTCATATCCCCATGAGCCCCTTAATTACTCAAAATTAATTATTAATTACATCTATCCTAAATTCATAAATCAATCGACTATTACCTAAAAGCCAAATTGGCTAGTCTCTTATATTGAGACACCTCATCCTGCCTAAGGTATTCCGTGGTTTCCCTAAGGCGTTAAGACAAATGTCGGGGTGAGCCCTAAGAGAAATGGGCCACGGACCTACATTCCCTTCCCCAGAACTCCCCCTTTTCTCTAACAAACAAATTAAAGCCCTAGTTCAGAGTATATAAATTATGAAATACATGTGCAACATCACACATGTCGCAATGCGAAAGGACAGGGAACCTTTCAATTTGCAGATTAAGAATTCACGGCGTCTCTCCTTGCGGTCTTCACCTGCATTGTCATCGAACAACAGACGACAGAGTCTTCTCGACTCCTCCTGCACTGCAAAATGACAGTTCATTTCAATGTGCAGATCTACACCAGCTATCTCCCCCCTCGTCCCATCCCGTGATCATTTTGATCACATTTCCATCCCTCTCGCGTATGTGGTACCTAAGAGGTTACGTTCATTTTCGGTTTTCCCCTTCAAAATTTTCTAGAGCTCCTTCAGTGGAGCAGCGTAAACCGGAGTGAGACTAGTGGCCAACAGGCTTGGAGCTCACATATTTAGTTTCTTAAAGCCCCCAACCCCTTGCAAGGACGCGTTTTGCGTACCTTTTAAATTTATCCTCCCAATTCTCCTCTCTTTTTCGATTTTTTCGATTTCGCTAGAAAGCAGTGAGCCTCTCATCTTCAAACTAACCACTTCTCTTCTCCTCTGAGCGCTTCACTCTCTCACCTTCTCTTCCCACATTCACCCCGGCTTGGTCAACCCTAGTCCTTCCTTCAAACCCCCTGCATTGGTCGGAGTCGCGGGCCATGTTTAGCGAGCCCGATAACTGCATCCCATCTCTTCATCGGTCGGCATCGCAGGCCATGTTTGCGAGCTCGATAGGTGAAGGTATCTAGTTCACATCTCCTTCTTACTCACCATAGTCGCCTCCTTTTCTTTCGAGCAAGTTTAGTTTCACTTCTTTGCAGACACTCCCGTTACCCCTAACTTACATCTCCCGTCCTAGCTCCGTCACATCTTCAACTAGTCTCAGTCAGAATAATAGAAACATACATTTCAATATTCGAGATATTTTAACGACACTCCCGTTTCCCCTACCCACGGTCCAGTGGAGGAACTAATTATTGAAATAAATATCTGTATCTGTAACCAGAGCATTTCCTTTCAACATCGCAACATCATCCCCACACCCATACTTCGGCCTATCTTGTCTTGTCACTCCCGTTTCCCCTCTCAACACCTGCGACTACAACATTCAGCAGAGAGACATCAGCGGAGACCGGCGCACGACAATTGCCTAACATCATTCCATCATTACCCCCCATAAGTTTCGGCCCACCTTGTTCCGTCACTCCCGTTTCCCCTCTCCATACCTGCGACCACGGCATTCAGCAGACGGACATCAGCGGAGACCGGCGCACGACAAATTTATTACAAAATAAAAATTGTGTTTAATTACCATATAAAATTCTTCGGTTGTATGTACCTGTAGGAAAGTGAGAGTGCCTGAGAAACTGGCTGCGGATGTATTTTGTTCATATTTCTTTCGAATTTAAATAAACTGGCTGGTCACTTAATACTAGCGAGTAAGGTAAAGATATTCGAACTCTAATTTATTAGTGCTTTTCAAAAATCTGAATGAGAGACGTCATTTGGGGGGAGGGGACAGGAGATACAACTGTCTTCCTGAGTCCTCGACTAAAGATAATAATTGAGTAGTAAGGTTTAGGCCTATTGCTAAAGAAAAAACTGAAAATTACATTTTTAAAATAAAAATATCCCACTTTTATAACCTCTTAAAAATATACCCCAAAAGACTACTTTGCTCAAATGAAACCAAACCATTATACTCTTTGCTACATTAGTGGTTATTACCTATTGTAAATAAGAGTACTTTTTATTAATTAAAATTTCTTTATCAATAATAATGCATGTGTTCATTTGTTCGCACTTACGTCTTATTAAGAAGTGTATGTAAAGTATACATATCATATAAATAGGGTAATAAGTTAAAACTAGATCTATGTGTGGAAACTGCAAATATAGTAGTTGGATGCCACCCACACGTAAGTCAGTAAACGAGGAAATGCAGAATATCTATGTTCCATTGTTAAATTCACAAGTGCTTGCACAACTGAAACATATGGAAGAAGAACCAACAGAATTGCCTTCTGTTTCAATGACAAATGCTGCTGCTTATATCGGAGGATATTTGGCACTTGTCGTCGAAGACAATACTGTATAAAATTCGACGACTGTGTGAACAGAGTCAGTAATACACAATCTTCTTCTCCAATAATGGCCCTAATAAAAGGTAAAGATAGAGGTGGTTTACGATATCCGAAACCCATATT
This sequence comes from Periplaneta americana, assembly GCF_040183065.1. Classification (NCBI taxonomy): domain Eukaryota; kingdom Metazoa; phylum Arthropoda; class Insecta; order Blattodea; family Blattidae; genus Periplaneta; species Periplaneta americana. Next base: position 105,257,714 of record NC_091124.1, read on the forward strand.
CGTAATGCTCCTAACAAGACTGGAACGTGTAGTTGATGAGGCTCTGAAATCAATGATTGGTCAACCAAGAATATTGTGTACACTGTCAGATATGTTATTGCCATATATGAGTCGTAATCCGGTTTTGCAGTGTGGTAAAGATGTTCATTCAGAGATATTGAGCAAATTAATATTGCAAAAGTTCCTGCGATCATATATAACTAATTTCACCAACAATTTGACGGATCAGTTTCGCAGGGACTATGTTACGAAAAGAAAGGAAAATTCAGAGAAGAAGCTCTCCAGGAAAAGTGCTAAAACACTTCCTATTAATTAGGCTCAGTGGACAATCCGCGCACTTCCTCTCTTCATTACAATATTTATAATATATCAATATGAACAAAACAGTTTTCTTATCATTGTAAAATAAAGATTATGACATGAACTATAATTCTCGACGTCAAGAATCGGATGGACTCGTAGTGGTAAAGAAGAATAATTTGCAAACGTGTCATCTTCTACTCTGCTTCCATAAGAGGTCTTCATGAAATGAGGTTTGCTTGTGGCGCGTCAAGCGAAGAAATCTTGCATCGCAGCACCGACAATGTTTACATAAAGGCCACAGTCTAATAGGGATATCCTGAACTAGCACCAACAGATAGTGCACGTGTACTTTGAGGTATGCGCTTTGCGTGTGCATTTGTTTTTCGGGATATAAACATTGAGGATATACGTATTGTATTAGTACATTAAATACTCTTAAAAACAACTAAAAATGACCAATTTTTATTATGTCCCTATATGTAAAAACCAGAGAAAGCTTTTTGTCTACAATCAGATCCCAAAATATTCTGAATATATGCTTTGAACCTTAAAAAATATAAGTAATTAAATTGCGCCTCGAAAGTGCTAGCTATTAAATAAAAGTAACTACTTCAACTAAGGAATTGTTGACTACAGTTTCATTTTGGAAGAGGAAAAGGAAAAATTAATAAAAACATTGCAATCTCGACAGCGAGCTATGTTAGGTTAGATTATATGCAGTAGTTGTAGGAGTCTCCGAAGTTTACGCCTGCAGTAAACTCTCGATAAATTGGGATGTTATTTATCCAGGACGATTCGTAGTGAAATCCATTTCGTGAATGTTTTTAATGTACTGTACCCTAATTATTAAAACCATGTTTTAACTTCAAATTTTCAAAATCATCCTACATAGTATTCAAAACTGCATGTCAACCTACAAAACGCAGACTAATTGTAATAACTACTGCGATCACATTATATCTTCATATTAAAAATTGCATTTGATCTTTCTGCACTACAGAAAAAAAATACAAGGAATTCAATCTCGATAATCTTTTCCCTATAAAAAAAAACACATTGGTGGCTGCATATCCTGATTTTAGCGTACGGTTCTTAAATACTAATGATTAAAGAGGGCAATATTCACCTTCGACATAGTTCATATTTTTTCATTCGTTCATCTGATTCTCAAAGTTCTCGTTTAGGTTCATGAACATTCAATTTACTCGTATCTATATTCTGCATACTGCAGATTTCCCCACCCATCTCGGGGAATTGCTCAATATTATACAGGATTACGTTATTATTTATTGTAAATTAAATTAAATTATGAAGTAAGAAAATATTAAATTATACCAGTTTATACAAAATAATTGTAAATATAATTTTGACAAGCACAGAAAATCAACAAGCAGGAAAACGTAAACAACTGTAGCATATGGCATAACATAGCTCTACAACATGTTGCGCCGCATGGAACGCTCCTGCCATCTAGCGGTAAAACTTCGCATAAGATATCCTTATACATACAGTCCCGCAACTTCAACACATTTTTTTGCCAACATTCGCGACACTAGCGCCCAAGCGGCAGGCAAGGCACTGGTCATAAGGTTGATACAATCTCGTTCAGCCATCACGTACTTTAAAGGGATGCGAAATGTTATAATAACGTTTTAATCACAGTCTAATACATGCAGTCGCGCAACTTCAACACTTTTTTGCCAACATTCGCGACACTAGCGCCCAAGAGGCAAGCAAGGCACTGGTCATAGGGTTGATACAAACTGAATTATCTCATACGACTAGTCAAGACAAATCTTGAACATCATCGTCTGCAGTCGTATCAGTCTTACTTATCATCTCTATCTGAAGCTGATAATACTTTTTGGTACGCCACAAAGCGCATTCTGCGCGAGCCAACAGCCATCCCGACATTTCGTCTAGACTCTCAAATAGCCACAGACACAGAGTCGAAATGTAATTTGCTTCCATCTCATTATCAACATGTATTCACCCCAAACGAGAATAAAAATGAACAGACTACCTCTGAATTTGAAGAACTTATAGAAAATATTAATAAACCGACTGTGCCAGAGAAAATTTCTTATACTACTCCGCAAGAATTGTCTCACTTCATTCAAAGGCATCCAAATAAAAAATCTCCAGGTCATGATCTTATACCCAACATTGCACTAAAGAAGCTTACCAACAAAGCTCTTACTTATTTGACGATTATTTTCAATGTTGCCCTTTTAATTGGGTACTTTCCTAGAGCCTGGAAGCTTGCTGAAATCATTGTTTTTCATAAGCCTAACAAACTTAAGCAATCGCCATCTAGTTATCGACCCATTAGCTTACTGCCCACGCTATCGAAATTGTTTAAGAAGGTTATTCACCATCGCATTTGTAAATTTACGTTCCAAAACAAGATAATACCAGATTTTCAGTTTGGCTTTCGTCCGAAACACGTGTTGGAAGAGACTAGCTACTAACTCGTAACCGGAACCGTTTAACGGAAATGGAAATGGGAATGGGAAATAATCTGAGGAAAGCGAGAATACTGCACCCACCCACGTGGTCTGTGTTGCCACATGTAGCCTAGATTTTACAAATCACATGCTTTTGAAGAATGTCAGTTCTCGTAAAGTCATACTATCATTATTGTTCAAAGCTGCCGGTGGCCGATTAATTTTTTTATGTTAAAAATGATATAGTTTGGAGTACCTACTTTCAGTTTCAAATATATTTGTACAAAGTGTTCCCGTAGGCTTCCGCGGCTGGTGTACATGATGTGTGGATAAGCTTCAGGGCTTCCAGCGCGTTGTCTTGGTGTTAGTGGCTGACGTTTCGACCGCTGTGTTGTGGTCATCTTCAGAGCAGTTGTTGGATAAGGAAATAGTCTGCCAGCTCGTATATAAACAGGGTGTTTGAAAAATACGGGGCATAATTTCAGGTATGTATTTCTCACATGTAGACAATCAAAATAGTTCATTACAACATGTGTCCGGAAATGCTTTATTTCCGAGTTATGGCCTTCACAACATTGAAATACACCGGAACGTTTTTCTTTCCGCAGGTCGTTGTCATTACAGAAGATGTTCAAAATGTCCACCTCCTGCTTGAATACAGACCTCACATCGATGTCTCATTGACCTGCGAACACGATCCCAAATTCCAGGAGTATTGCGTATGTCCTTAGAACAAGCCACAATTCGATTCCGAAGGGATTCCAAATCAGGCACCGGAGACGTATAAACCAATGATTTTAAATGACCCCACAAGTAGAAATCGAGAGGGTTCAGATCAGGTGAGCGTGGAGGCCAAGCAATTGGGCCACCTCTACCTATCCATCGATCAGGAAACCTTCGATCCAAGTACCGGCGAGCCGTACGACTGAAGTGTGCAGGAGCGCCATCATGCAAGAAGTGAATGTGTTGACGATTGATCAGTGGAGTGTCTTCTAAAACATGAGGTATGGTGTTTACCAGGAAGTTTGTGTACGCCTGCCCCGTAAGTCTGTTTACAAGTAGCCTACATGGGGTCCAACTAATCGATCACCAATGATACCGGCCCACATGTTGAGGGAGAACCGCACCTGGTGATGAGATGGAACAGTTGCACGTGGGTTTTCATACGCCCATACATGATGATTGTGGAAATTTGTTATGCCATCTCGTGTGAACTGTGCTTCATCTGTAAATAATACTAAGGCAGGAAAGTTCGGATTTACACCACACTGCTGCAAGAACCACTGACAGAACCTAACTCGTGCAGGTTAATCTGCTGGTGACAGGGCCTGTACACGTTGCAAATGATAAGGATACAATTGATACTCTTTCAACAGTCTCCAGACAGTCGTATGAGGAACATTGACTTCGTGTGCTGATATAAGGAGTCATGTTCACAGCCTCCAGAATCTCCTCCTGTACTTCTGGAGTTGTAGATCTTGGTCGTCCCCTTCCCAAACCAGGAGAGTTAAATTTTCCATACTCGCACAGACGGTAATGGAGACGTACAAATGTCTTTCGATCTGGACATTGTCGCTGTGGGTACCTCTCCTGGTACAAACGACGAGCCAGCGCAGCATTGCCGTCCGCCTTACCGTACATGAAGTTTATCTCTGCCAGCTCTTGATTTGAATACATGTCGCACAGTCTAACACCTACACAACACTGAATGTAACCTTCGCCTCGGAATGAACTGTCAAAGTGCCCTCTTAATGTCTCCTTTGACGGCAACGTCCTGCGGAAAGAAAAACGTTCCGGTGAATTTCAATGTTGTGAAGGCCATAACTCGGAAATAAAGCATTTCCGGACACATGTTGTAATGAACTATTTTGATTGTCTACATATGGGAAATACATACCTGAAATTATGCCCCGTATTTTTGAAACACCCTGTTTATATACGAGCTGGCAGACTATTTCCTTATCCAACACTGCTCTGAAGATGACCACAACACAGCGGTCGAAACGTCAGCCACTAACACCAAGACAACGCGGTACAAGCCCTGAAGCTTATCCACACACCATATTTGTACAAAACTGACAACTTGGCTGTTGCCCTGTCTAGTAAACAATGAATAGAAGTGAATTTCAGGGGCCAACTACGTAGAGCTACTTCCTCTTTGTTTTACATAAACCCGACTTTAACTTTCAAATGTCCACGAAAGTTTCAAATCGTGAATAGTAGGCTATGTAAAGTGCAATAAATAATATTTTTGATTTATAATTTTAAAAACGTTTACATGATGTCTTTCATAGCGTTGCGTTAAAACTGTTTTTGTTGTGCTCCCTCCTAGATGTGTTATAGTCCGGTTGAATGCAACATCGTTAGGTGGCAGCGCTAGCGAGCTTGCTGCACGACCAGTCGGTTTCTATTTCCCGCCCATGAATGATTCAGAGGAGGATCTCCTCCCTATCCGTTCATTTACTTGCTTTAAAACTCTGCTAGTGCGCTGTTGTCTATGTGTATAACTGCAGTAGAGGAGGAATGGAGTGCCTTTCCTACACAGACAATCTCGCATCTTTATCACAGTTTTCTACAGCACATGAGCGCGCGTCGTTTGAAGTTTTTCTTATAGCTCTGAACTTTAAAATTATCGAATCTTCCTGGAATTTCAAGGCACATATTTTATTTGGTATTTACTTTCATAAGAAGAAAATGTGAAGAGGACGTTCCTCCCTTGCCTCCCCCGAAGAACCGCCACTGCCTAATACATATCCATGTAAAGACAGTTGTAATATTTCCTGTTACTTCGTATGATGTTCAGTTATACATAATATCTGAGGTTTATGATTTTGAGTTGTTAAAGAAGTTATCAATTCATCAGTTTTTTGTTTGAATCCCCTAATATTTTGATGAAGAATAGTGAAGTTACTGTGTTCGTTACTAGAAACATCAGAGCATTTAAAGTTTAGTTGAACTTGTTTCAAACACCTTACTGATGGGAGGTTTAACCTAAAAAAGGAGAAGCCCTAGCATTAATTAGCACAGGAATATTACAACTCTGCTTTTTAACATGGCTGCCTCTGATGCTATTAGCAATAAGAACCGAAAGGTGCTCCTTGCCTCTACCATTCAGATGCTGGCCATGTGATGTATATTCATACCTTCTTATAGGGCTTACATCTATCAAACCAATGTGTGATGCCCCAGGTCTCATCAGAGCCCGCTCAAGTCGCATATTCACACTCCGCACCCTCCTGTGAAGATACGGCTTGTCGTACCTGCTGAAAAGACTGAGAAATCCCACATTGGTATGGCTGCTCATTTCAATTATGTTGTTATCATCTTTCTCAATAGAATAGTTACAATCGTTATCAATACTATTACCTGGCCCGCCTATTATAACTACATGATCCCTCTTAGAAAAATCTGAACTCAATTCCATCATATCCTCAACAACATTCTTGAGAGGAGCATTAGGTTTACATACACTTGATACCTCAAACTCAACGCCCAGTTTCGATTTCAAAAATGAGGAAATACCTCTTCCTAGAAGGAAAGCTTAAAAGAATAACCTAAGCAAAATTGTCATGTACATATGACAAGAAGTCCTAGAAAATATACTGAAGAAAATGTTAATATTCCTAGGTTCTTTTAAATGCGACCCGCAAGATTGCCTATAAAATGAACGAATATGATTCGGATAATTTTATTAAATCCTTTTCCCAGTCTCTACACGTTGCAAAACTATTTATTATATCATAATATATAGAATGAAAGTAGGCCCTACCTGCAGTAAACAACCTTTACCTCCAAGCTTGTAACTTGGGTAAAACATGATCAAACGCGCTTTCAGTTTTTTTTTTTTTTTTTTTTTTTTTTTTTTTTTTTTTTTACAGCAGAGTATAACTATCGAACTGTGAACGTGAGGGCCAACAGCCGCCTGGTCTGTCTGAGCCTTTCAAGGGCTGTGGCACCACAGATTATTATTAGATATAACTGAGCATCCACGTGCAATAATGGGATAAGTAGTTACGATCATAGACAAATAAATATAGGGTACGATATATATTCATACTTACCCCATTATTGCATGCAGGTGCTCAATTGCGTTCTTTCATATCCTTCCAGTCAAAATAGTAACAACAATACGGCCTACCACAGAGTTTTGCGTTATTTTGGATGCGAGTGTCGAAATACAATTTTAATATGTTATTGCTATTACTGGGTTTGAAACGGATTTGTAGCGGTTTTATCCGTATGTACTTTAGCTTTATTACTAGCGAACCATTTATTTGGTTAATTCTTTTTCTTTTATAAGCTACAGCTCATCGTCTTCTTCTATAAGCAGTAAGGACACAAGGAGCAGAAATAAAGGATGCCGGTGTCGAAATACAATTTTAATATTTTATTGCTCCTACTTCTTACAAGCTACAGCTCATCGTCTTCTCTATAAGCAGGACGGACACAAGGAACAGAAATAAAGGATATTCATATTACATAATTTTGTTCATTAAGAAAGCACTCAACACTTAAAGATTTTTTTCTTCACAAAATATATTAATTACATATTAAATATAAGAGAAAAACACTTTTCAATAATTACAAATATAATATAAATAATACACTGCAATTACTTACGCTTTAGTTATATACAACAGAGAAACCTACACTTTTCCTCTAGAAAACAAAGATTTGTTAAATCATCGGGTAAAAAAACACGACATGGGTTAAATGGCATCCCACGAAACACAGCTTCCTATGCTCTCCACATTCAGAAGACAAAATATGACAAGGAGTAGGAGCAGGCGCGGCTCGCCGAGTGAAGGGAGTGAAGGGGCCCTTCACCTAAAATTTAAAATTAAATGCTATAAGATACATTAACGAATCGCATATGTAATATTTCATTCCTAAGTCTCAGTCTACTTGTTTATAATACTGTTGCAATGTATGTCTACTGTATTTTGTGACACTCTTTAGCGAGATATGACTTACCGAGTGAAGGGAAGAAGACAAAGAGCGAGCGAGGGTTCATCATGCTCTTTCTCTCTAGCAGTATACCTGTCAGTGGACATGAACAGAACGTGTCCTCCAAACAACGTCGTTCCCCTAACAGCTGGTTACCATGACAACGTGACGTCAAGTTCTCTCAGAAAACTGTGATTTTACTACCCGTGTGAAGGGATGTTTTCAACAACTAAGCATCCCCGCATCAGTGCTGTGGACTTCCGAACCAGTTATTAGCAAAGGCCACCCTCACAATATTGTTCGCTCCTCACCTTGACGCCTCCACCCACACCCACAGTATGGCTCTCTCTTTTTCCTTGTGCGGGTGTTAGACAGTTTTTAAGTGAAAGTTTGTTAAGCGTGTGTCTGTGATAATGAATCCAGTTAGTGATACTGTATGTGCGTTACTTGAGACACCGTTTTCCAGATGGAAAGACGAAGACAAAAAAGACATTTTGACAACAGGACGACCTACCACAGCATTAAGTATTAGTGTAAAAAAGAAAAAAACGGTAAATCTTATAATGTTAACTTCAAAAACTCTTGGTTTTCTGAATTTCCATGGCTATGCAGTAGCCCCTATTTAGAGAAATTATTTTGTTGGCCCTGTTTGCCTTTTAGCAATAATCACAATGTTTGGAATAAAGAAGGATTTTCAGATTTTAAGAACATAACGCGGGCTCTAAACAAACACAAAGATTCTGCCCAACATCTGAAATGCAAATTGCAACTCAACACTTTCCTGAAGAATAGGAATACAATTGCTGACGCCATTCGGGAAAATGCAAGGTTACATCTTGTCCATTTCAATGAAAATGTTCGCTTAAATAGGATTTTTTTCCAACTTATAATTGATTCAGTGCTATATTTAAGCAAACAAGAACTTGGATTTAGGGGTCACGATGAAAGTGTTTCTTCAATAAATCGAGGCAATTTCAAGGAACTACTTGCATTATTAATATCTAGGAGTCCGCTGGAAATTCAAAACCACTACTCTAAAATTAGCAATGTGTTCACCGGTGATTCTAAGACCATACAAAATGAAGTGCTAGACTGTATATCTGACTACATCAATGACCATGTGAAAAATGAGTTTCATAACACAACTTTTTTTGCTATTAAAGTTGATAATAGCACAGACTTTACTCAGACATCACAGTGTTCTATGATAATAAGATATGTAAATTCTGAAGGAATTATTGTTGAACGTTTCCTGGGGTTTCATAATGTTATTGCTGATAGATCCTCTGAAGCATTGTTCAGCCTTTTGGATGGGGTTTTATCAGAATTTGGTTATGAGAACAAATTGGTAGCACAGTGCTATGACGGAGCAAGCGTAATGGCGGGTCACTTGAACGGTCTCCAGAAGAAAGTTAAGGACAAAGCACCTCAATCTGTTTTCGTGCATGTTTAGCCCATCGGTTAAACTTGGTGTTGCAACAGAGTTTAGAATGCAATTCTAAATGTCGCATATTTTTTGCGAGTATCAGTGGGATTCCGTCATTTTTCCACCATTCATCAAAAAGAACACACGTAATAGATTCACTCTCAGCTAGATGTATACCAACCTTAGCAGAAACTCGCTGGTGTTCTAATTCAAAATTACTCAATGTAATTGTAGAGGATTTGGAAAACTTGAAACAAGCTTTTGAGCTAATTATGAATGACAAACTATCTGACAAGAAATCTATTCAACTTAGTAAGGGGTTTCTGAACGATATGAATAGTTTTGAATTTACCTTTCTGGCTGTAGTATTCAATGATATTTTTTCATTGACCGATGTTATACTTGATGTTCTACAGAAAAAATCGCTGGACATTACATAATGCATATACAAGATAAAAAGTACTTGTGCTGTAATAAACAATAAAAGAAATGACCAGTATTTCTCGGAATTATTTGAGAAAGTTAAAGGAATGACCAGCCTAACTCGGAGAAGAGAGTACAGTACCATGACAGAGGATGAGATTTTTCGAAATTTCAGAATTTTGTTTTTCGAGATTTTGGATACTATTTCAATGGAAATGAAAGTGAGGTTTCAAGACTGTGATAATTTGCAATTTCTCGGCCTTGTGGATACTTCAAAATTTGATAAGTATGCTAAAAATTTCCCTTCTACAGCACTAGAAAATTTACAACACTGCTATCCATTGATATTCAACAAAATTGACCGTTTGAAGAACGAACTGCGGCTACTGTATGCAGATGAGGTGAATAGGTCGTTATCTACCACGGAGTGTTTCAAATTGTGCCAAGAAAATAAGGATGTATTTGAGGAATCATACAAATTATTTGCCTTAGTTTTAACAATTCCATCTACAAGTGCATCTGTGGAAAGAAGCTTTTCGTGTTTAAATAGAATTAAGTCTTTTAGGAGGAATACAATTTCACAAGAAAGACTCACAGCATTGGCAAATATTTCTATTCAGAAAGAACTTTTGTGTGAACTGATGAAAGAGCAGCCATTTTATGAAGACATCACGGATAGGTTTGCTGCTCTCAAGAACCGGAGGATTGACTTAATATACAAGAAATAGGTGAGTTTGCATGTCCAATTTTTATAGGAGTGTATTTTTAAACTCTATTATCGTGCTATACTAACCCCATTTAGCCCTTCACCTCCTTGTTTGGGTAGGAGCCGCCACTGAGTAGGAGTCAGTTGTTGACAAGGCAGTACAAGCCATTGCTGGTTTTCTTGCACATTTACAGAACAACATGAACTCCAGATCCTCACCTACGAAACGTAAAGCTTATGATATTATCAAGACAGTGTTAATTTATTTTTTTTTTTTCAAGAAAATGCAGTTCACCGAAACTACAGTAAATAATTTAGGGACTTGAACAATAGGTTGTGTGAAACTGCATCATAAATGATAAACAAGTGTTTTGATGGAGTACTGAAAGAACTTCTAGAAATTAACAGCTCGGAGAGACACCATTTGTCTCGTTTCATATTTATTATCCACTGTTTCAACAGTTCCCTTTTTTTTTTTTTTTTTTTTTTTTTCAAAGGGAATCTGCAAGAAAAGAAAAATACTGTACACACCGCATGGTATGCCGGGCGTTGTTACACATTTATGCATGAAAAAGAAATGCTGCTAATTAACAAAACTATGAACTTAACTTCATAAAATTTAAATAAAATATGATATATCTTTTTCCTTCTGACATTGCAGTTATATGCGGCACACACAACAGGCATGTTTTTTCTTTGTTTTTTCGTAGTGCTTACCTCCGTATACACAATGTTGTAAGCAGACGAATTTTTACAACGGTGGGCTAAACGTCCATATCTGCCGTGTTTCGCGGTGGCACCGCAAAGAGCGCTGTACAGGACAACATGGCCACTCAATATTCTTCTCTTTTTAACCAACGAGTTAGTATCTAACTCGTTGTTTTTAACTCGTTGGCTTCAAGCAAAGACGTTGTAGTTATATCACAGTCTACTATATATAGTCGCGAAGCTTGAGGTGTTTTTTTTGCAAATCTCGTGATAAAGCGCTCCAAGCGGTTAGCAACTAGAAACAATAGACTGTCCATGGTCGACTTTGAACCACAGTCTAATATATACAGTCGCGCAACTTCAACACTTTTTTTGCCAACATTCACGACACTAGCGCTCAAGCGGCAGGCAAGGCACTGGTCATAGGGTTGATACAGCCAGCACGTGCTTTAAAGGTATGCGAGATGTTATAATAACGTTTTAATCATGCGTCGGAATAAAGGCAATGTGTGCAATGACGAAAATTGCAGTAACAGCAAGTTTAAATCTCCGAATTTGTCGTTCTTCAGATTCCCTAAAGACCAAGAGAAAATCATAACTCAGTCATAACCTACAATCCACGCTGTAGATAGCCTACGTATTGTGTTCTATAAAACATTTATTAGTTATCAGTTACCTATTTGTATGTCAGGAAGGAGAGTTTAAATAAAAACAAAGTAAATACCTGTTACAGTATATTATTGTTTTGCAGAGATCATGTGTAAATGTGTAACCATTCCGATTTTGGATAATGTATCTACAGTTTTTAATGCAAGTAATTCCATAACTTTTGTATTCGTGTTTTTTCTTTATATTTTTCCAAAGTTGAATGTTATATTGCATTCAAGTAGGGATTATGGTGTTAATTTTTTCAAGAATTCATGGCGTATTATAATCCTTTTGCAAAATATTCACTTCTTGAATAAATCCAGACTGTGTCGATAAATTTCTGATGTGTTGGTGTAGATTCATGTGGCAGACGTATTAAGTTCTCAAGAAATAAAAGAGCCTTTTTAAATTTAATACAAAAAGCAATCTTTTCTGTAATAATTTGCATGACTGTTATTGGTGTTGATTTTACATTACCAGTGATTATTTGAGCCGTTCAGAGCAGAAGTGTTATAAGTCAAAATTAGGTAATGAGGTTTAAAGTAAAAATTCTGTAAAATACAGCGCAAAGTAGCAATTAATATATTCTTCGTGCTATTCACTGACTACTAATAATTTAAATAAATTCAATATTAACTGCTACTTTGCGCTGTATTTTACAGAACGTTTACGTTAACCCCTCATTACCCATTTTTGACTTGCACCACTTCTGCTCTGAAAATAAAATTAGGCCTACATTTTCTGAGTTAATTGAAGTTACAATTTTTTCAACAAAGTTGTGTATCCATTTGTTCTCATCTACGTCATAATAACAGTAAGTGCATGTAAATTACGTATTATATAGGTAGGGTAAGTTAAAATTAAGCTTATGTGTGAAAATTGGAAATGTAATGTAAAATGCGGTAAACTTTCCATAAAAATTTAAACTATAATATCAGCACTATTAGCGACTCAAAATAATAGTAAAAAAATTGAAAAATAATTAACTTCATAAATCAATGTCTGTCAAATTAAGGTTTAAATCTTCCCCTTTTTTATTTTTAAGTTTACCTCAGCGGCCGAGTTTACCCCAATTTGCGGTATGGAAAATAGTTAATTTCTCAGGAAATAGGGAGAGGAGTTCACCACGCGATGTACCCTACGAGATATGCCCTACAATTTTGACTCTTCTCACAGGAAATATAGAGTTCCAATGGTTTATAAATATGTTTAGGAATGAATTGAATTAACCGTCCACGTACAAACAATTATATTATTTCAAACCATGATACGTGATCAGGGCCATGATTCAGTTGTAAGGAGCAGAACGAATTACGTTTATTCCCAGCTTCTGAAACTTGTAGATTAACTGCGTGTGAAATTCTTCCAGGATTCTAAAGTAGAATTAGTAAGAACCATATACACTTATTGTATAGCATAAAAATATAAAATAAATAACGCAAAACTCGTTTTCTGATGTGTTATCATATGTAGTATTCACACTTTTAACTTGCCTGCCGCTAGAGGGTTACTGTCGCGCCAGCTGTCAAATGTTGGCATATTTTATACGTATGAGTTGCGTGACTGAGTCTATTAGACTGTGTTTGAACCGTTGCTTACGGGATTACGTAAGCAACGGTAAGCAACGGTTTGAACTGTGTCGTATTTCTATCGAGTGCTAGCTCGTTGCGATTTCACATTGATGCTTGTGAAATGTTCGTTTTTGGTTATAATGAAAATGTTAATGGCTAAAATATAATAATTGGAATAATAATATGGGACAAGGAGGAGACTTTGTAATGCTATAAATTGTAGCAACAATAAGAGAAAGAGGCCAGAGTTATCCTTTTTCCGAAAGATTCAGAAAGGTTCCTGGGTTTCCACAAGAATGCCGTGCAGAAACAAAACTGTTAATTTGAAGTTCTTTGTGACTGTTAGAATACATTATATCCTTAAATTTCACAATGAAATGTTTCAGTCTAACCGAAAGGACATTAGATACCGGTTAAAGTTCTGTCACTTAGGCTGCTAAATTTCCAGAGAAATAAAGGTTAGGTCTACTTTTTTTTCAGAGGATATATTTTTAATTGTAGCTATTAATTTTGTTATTATTTTTATGTGTTCTTTTACTAAAGACGTAGAAAAATTAAGTTTGTTTTAATGAAATTTATTGATCACGTTTTATTTTCAATTCTGGTGGGATTATTATTGCTTAGGCCTACTTTTTTCTTCAAGGGATATGTTTTTAATTATAGCTGTTAATTTTGTTGTTATTTTTATTTGTTGCTTTACTAGAGACGTAGAAAAAGTCTGTAACAATAAAATTTATTGATCACGTTTTATTTCAAATTCTGGTGTGATTATTATTGCTTAACCTCATCCCACTTTGTTAACTACTTAAGCCTACACTACAAGTACCGGTACACGTAAGTTACTCCATTAATTCATATTTCCATTATTATTGTTGTAAAGAGAAATGCAAATTAATATTTATTGGTTTCATAGTTAATTATCGCTATAATCTTGAATGAGTGAAGATATTATAGTAAATTTCAGTTCGTTTTGCACAAACAAAAATTATATTAACTTATTTCTTTCAGGTATCTTTGAGTTTATGGTGGAATTTAATATACTTCATTAAAATAATAAATTAACTTCATGCATTTAATATTTCAATAATGGAAGGAAGGTGTTAATTTTTCTAAAAGAACACAACGAAAGTATAACATATTTTGTCGGAGAGAGCTCTGCCATGATAAGACGATTAGAGATGGCCGATATTTCACAAACCGATATTTTGTCACAGGTATTTTTTTGTCACAGATAAACCTGTGACTGATGATGCGAAATATCTGTGACAAAATATCGCTATCGAAATCTGCTCCGTATTCAGTACTCTGTGACTGTTGCAACGTCTGCGACTGATATTTTCTCCTCTACGTCGTGGGTTTGCGCATGTGCATGATACAATAACAGCAATCGGGCGGTGGTATTTGATTATTTTTTCGTGATATTTTGTTCAATATTATTTTTTTCAAAGTGATGATGTGTTGCAAAGTTATTAGCGGCATTATAATAATACAATCATGAATCTAACATTTTGTTTTCATATTAAGTCTATATGTTTTATAAATATTTTATATATTCCCCCGAGATCTTCACATTTTCATATTACTGTGAATATATATTAATGTATAAGTATTTTCCACTCAATTTTTACGCAGTAACAATATTTTTTTTAGTTATACTATTAATTACAAACAGAATAGTTACAGGAGCCTACATTATTTTAATAACTTTACATGTACTTCTGTCATTTATGTATGATCCAGTTTTAATGTATAGCTCAAACACGAACAGTGCAGGGTAGTATTCATTAAAATAATTAAACTTAAAATAAAATTATTTGTAATAAGTTCATTACCGGTATGTTTATGGTTATTAACTCTTAGGAAATCGCACAGTGCTTTCTAACATTGGTACTCGTGTGGGGTGTTATTTTACCCAATTAATAGGCCTAATCAATGTTCTAAACTTGACATTTAGTGATATTTATCTAGATATTGTTAAAATCATCAACTTGCAAGTAATTTTCAACTTTTAAATATAATAATATGGGGTATTAGCAAAAATTGTCGATTTTATAAATTCCAAAAAGATCTGACATCTAGCAGACACTGCTCCAACAAATCGTTCTCATTGCCCTTGCACACTTTTAAAATAGACCTACACTTACACATAAATGGGATAATTAATTACATTTGAAAATAAGGGGTATCAAACGTAAATCATGTTAGTTCATTCCGTATCACTGAACGTTATGCTCTTCCGAACTTTCGAAGCATTTCTCACAAGCCGACAACAGCACCTATAGAATTAAAACCGAACGAGACTAAACTAACCTTGAGGTAGTTTCCTTCGTATTACCCTTATACACCATGCATATACGAATCTGTGACAGGTTAGGTTTGGTTAGTTTAGGCTTTGTTATGCCTTAGATATACGATCAACTGCATCTCCACAAACAATCAAATTCGACGATTTTCACTTCCGAAATCACCGAAACTACCTCAGCGCTAGTTTAACCTGAGCAACTGTCTCTCCACAAAAAAATTCCTTATAAATGCAATGATTTTCACATCCGAAATTGCCGAAACTACTTCAGCGCTAGTTTCACCATCTTATTATAAATGATGTAGTGATTACACGATTTAAATAATAATAATAATAATAATAATAATAATAATAATAATAATAATAATAATAATAATAATACCATTGGTTACCAATACTTTATCTTGTGTAAAATCCTGTCTGAACAACTGTCTTGTTCTGTAATTATTTTCTATTGTTTTTCCGAATACTTACGTTTCGTTAATTTTTATTCTGACTCAATATTATAATGTTAATGCACGACTTAAAATAATTTATCGATTATATTATATACAATAAAAAGGATCAATTTTTAAAACGATTAGGATAATCACATAACCTCAATTTCTCCGTACCAACTACATTAAAAATTATCAACTGATTTCGTATCTACAATCAACTACGATATAACTTCTTGGTATATGTTAACTTTTTACATGTTACTGTTCAGTTAGATTAGTATTTATTTGTTAATGGTACATGTACATAATTTATTTGTTGGATTTTCCCATATAAACCACTGAAATGTGGCGTGTATAGAGAAATCGTATTCACATTGCACTGCTCTTCAATATTTCCTGTTAATTTTTATCGGTGTGACAAAATATCGGTATAATTCATGCATATTGTGCTTACTTAGCGATATAAAATATCGGTGTGACAAAATCACAGATAAAAGTCACAGATATTTAATTGTCACAGTCACAGTTGTCACAGATACTTGAAAATATCGTTTAAGCTCAACTCTAAAGACGATAGTAGCGATCCTAGTGGTGGGCAACTACCCATGTTTACATTTTTACTACACATTGAGCTTCGCGACTGTATATAGTAGACTGTGCTACTATATAGTGGACTGTGGTTATAAATCAAGTGATATCAAGTTACTTGGAGGTTAAGGTTGAGGTGTTGAGGTTGGCTGCTCTGCCTTGAAATCTACCAATCAGGAAAAAGAGTGCGGTATTCGAATGAAGAGGTAACGGTTATGTACGGGGTTCAGTCATCCTAAACAGACCGATTATATAAATATAGCCTATATAGTGATGGATGCTAACGAGTGATTGTGTTTGTAGCTGAATATTTACATGCGGTGTTAATTATTTCGTTGGTCACTTTTTAGACTTTCTGAATTTTTAATATGTCTGACAAAATAAAAGTTGCAGTTAAAGTTCGACCTTTGATAGAAAGAGAAGAGAGTGAAGGATTTGCTCTTCACTGGCATGTTAAGAACGACACAATTTTTCAAATTGATAACGAGGGGAAACAGAAAGGTGATACATTTTCGTTTGGTAAGTACTTAATTAAAATACCATTCAGATAGAAGTAGTACAAAATGAATGGACCTCAAAGGGGCAGAGGCCTACGTGAACTAACACTGAGGTAGTTCCGGTGATTTCGGAAGTGTAAATCGTTGAATTTGTAAGATATTTGGTGCTTGTGGAGATGCAGTTTATCGTATATGCAAGGCGTAACAAAAGCTTTCACCAAATCTAACCTGTCGCAGATTCGTATAGGCCTATGCAAGAATATAATTTACAGTTTTTAAAAGTGAAAATTCTGAAATTGTAATTAAAAATGCTTTTTGGTGCTCAGCAGTGCGGGAATCCACATATACCATCAGATCAAATATTTTCCTTTACATGTTCCAGTCACAAAAATATAATTTCTGAGAGGTGTAAGTTAGGCCTACGTATGGGACAAGTGTTTGATTACGTTATGAGACACGCTGATAGTATTAAGTTATTCTATTCAACTTAATTTTGCAATAATAACTAAAAGATTTGTTTCGAAGTGTGCCTTACATACCCAAATTTTGGATTCAGTCATCTTAATTTCATCAGCTGGAAGTGCAAATATTGATATTTATTTTATTCAGCCTTTCCACAAGCATTTCTATGTTTTCAAGATATGCACACATCGTGATCTTTGCATGATGTGGGAAATACTTCCGGTGGTCTCAGTGTTTTAAACATGGATAATCCTATTTTAAAATTATGCTTTTTTTTTTTTTTAACAAACTGTATGCCTCTTGAATTTTCACGATTAAAATACGGTTTTGTATTTTCCGCTTTCCAGATTCAAGATTTTTCACAAACATATTCCTTCTTTTCTGGTCTTACTCTGCTTATGCCTATATCTTCTGTAGAACTGTATCACTTCACTTAGTTTCTTCTTTTCCTGTAGCTCACCTATCAAATAGAGTTTAAGGTTTTCAGAAAGTATTTTTACCTTTGAAGGTAACACATTTTGAATGGTGTTGGAAAGAACATGAACTTAGTTTGTTGGATATTTTGGAAGATTGCGTTCAACCCATTTTGATAGCCTTGCCTCTTATTTGTGGTGAAATCTTTGATGTTGATGCCACTGTTATCTGAGGTTGAGCAGCTTGTAACTTTTGTCATTCTCTCTGAACTCTCTTCCTTGCTCCTTCCCAAATCCTTTCTCCATCAGTTTCTTTCTTATTCATTTTACATCTCAAGTATTTCTATATGCTCTCAATCTCTTTCCTTTTTCCTGAAGCTCTGGATTTGTTTTTCTTTGTTTCTATTTTGCCTATGGTTTCTCATTCTTTCTGCAACTGTCATAGGAGCCATACCTGACAGGTGGATAATAATGGCACACCATGAAGAGTATTACATCATATTGTATGCCTATATATAACATTTAGGCTACGTTAAATTTTGTGCCTAAACATTTTTGCTTCTTAACCTCAAAATTATGTACCGTAACAACTTATTAGTTGTGAATAAAAAAAGGGCACGCTTCCGAACAGGGACAGCGGCATTTCCCCCAAGGTTAGAGCCCAGTTTAGGCCTGTGTGTATTAATCGAAAATTAGGGGCTAGAAAATATTGAGAATAGGATGCATGTTTATATGACATTTTTTTTCGATTAACACACACACACACACACACACACACACACACACACACACACACACACACACACACACACACCTAAACTGAGCTCTAACCTTAGGAGAAATACCATTGCCTCTGTTGGAAAGTGCACCCAAAAAATAACTGAAACAAGTGAAACAAAAACTTCCTTCACAAGTTAAATTATTATATAAATTAGTTTGTCAGTCTTGAACATTGTAATTGGGCTTTGCCTGTTATGTTCAATAACAAATAGGCCTATAATGATGCCAGACAGGTAATTACATTGCTATTTATTTTCACACTGGAACTGAACAAATTTATTAAAATAACGTTAACTTAATTCAAGCAATTAATAGAACACATATCAATATATAGGCCTAGATAGCTACCAGAGAAGTCCTTGGTTCGATTTATAAGTCCTTACTTAATGGGGACAAAACAAAACTGTTTATCATGTCCACAACTTTGTAGGTCCTATTGATTGTATTCCGAATCTCAGCACTGAGCAATCTGATGGCATCACGGTGTTCCGAATTTCAATGATGACGTCACTGATGCTCCACCGGTGTTGCACTGGTTCCATCAGCTTGCAGAGGTGGTGGCAGTCTCCATCACAGCCACCATCAGTGAATCTGATTGGTTCTTGTATAGGGCGGAAATTAGCAGATGAATGACATTGTGCACTGTTGTCATGGCGGTGTTCTGCTTTGGTTCTGCTGTATTGTTTGTAATGAGCACAACGTAAAAACAATATGTTAATGGCTTATGAGCGAACATGTCAATGGACCTGTTATTACTACCGGTTCAAGAAATAAATTGTTTATGCTCTCTTTTCTTTGAACGAGATGACAGTACGGAAATTTCGCAAAATCTTGCTAGCGTAGCACAGACAACAACTTGTACAGCTACCATGATAGCCATCGAACCTTCCAGCAGTTTTGTTCCGATTTCGCAGCAGCGTGACGTCATTGTTGTCCACTGGTCCGGTGAGATTTGGAATACACTGAATGCTAATTTCAAATAATTGTGTAAGTATTGTTATTAAATTAGTTATCACTATCATCATTGCTATCTCTGTTTTTATTTCTTTTTTCCTTGTATTAGCTCGAGAGCACTATAGTGTTCTATTGACCCTGTTGACCCTCTATAGGGCTTTAATTTAATTTGTATTATTTTCATCAGTGTTTGTATTTCTTTTTTGTATTTATATGTGCTATACCTTATGGCCTTAATCCTGTCAGATTAAATAAATAAATAAGTAGGTCCTACAGAAAATCACACTTTACTTTCACTTAAAGAAGCACAGCCTTCATCACATAATGTGAGAAGTATATTTCCATTGTCGCACTTCTCATGGTACCACACTTCTCACTGAACACACTGTCCAGCTATCCCTGCTCTTCTTGTTGAAATAAAACCTTCCGCAATCACCACAATACAATTCAGTTTTATTCTTTCCGTTCGGAACTTTGGAACTTTTTATGGCTCCGGATGTTGAAGTTTGAAACAAGCTTCTGTTGAAGAGTGTGGCTTTCGCATTGAGGAACTGACGATATTTTACGGGATTTCAAACAGTTTTGTGTGTAGGAAGGAGTTTGTGAAGGGAATGAGATGATGATATGGTCAGAGTTGTTGTGTTCTTGTTTCGTGTTCTATCTCAGACTCTTGTTGTGGGGTTTCTTGAATGGTCCTAGATCTTGATGGCTCTTCTGGAGTTGGATGGTCTGAAACATTGCTTGGAGCAAATGCTGCATCAGGTATGATTTGTGGATTATAAAGATAAATTCCTGTAGATTTGAAACCTGATGCAGCATTTTTTGGAGTGGCAGCACACATCCATGTATGGGCAAACAATTTGGGGAACTGAAGCTTTTCCAAAGATCTTCCAGGATTCTTTCTTCTGAAATTATCTAGTTCTACGCTCTGGAAAACTTTCAGTGGCTTATAAAAGTTATTGTTGAATGGCTGAAGTTCATGACTGCAGTGTGCTGAGAGATTGAACAGTGGAATACTCAATTCTTGTGCAACATCAATTACAGAAAAATCGAAGTGGGTTCGATGCCTGTCTGGAAACAACAATGCTCTTCCTGGCAATCGATTGGCATTGAAATGACATAGGAATTTGCATAATTCCTCATTCGTAATGTATCCTTTCAGAGTCATGTCAATAATATTCCCATTAGGGAGATCATCTCCAAATTCATTTTTGGCATACTTTCCTTTGTAGAGGATCATTGGCGGTATCCAGTTAGATCCTGTGGCATTGGTGCAAGCCATCACTGTTACAGTTTTGCCCCTGTCACTGTGAATTGCTGTATGGAGTCGCTTTCTTTTTGGGTTAACACCAATTGATAACTGCTGTATGTCAGTTGTAACCCACTTTCATCCACATTGTATACTAAGTAACTTATTACACGAATCTAACTCAATTAGAGTTTTTTTAAGGAGGTCAAAGAAGTCTGAAACTATTTCCTTGTTAAGTCTCATCAGTCTCCTGTAACTTAAATTTTCCACTTTTCTCAGCACAATGTCTGGAAACTTTTTGAGAAAGCCGTACAAGCAATCCTTCTCAGCTATTTCATTTTTGAATAGGTGCAAGATGTTATTTTCCTCACATATTTTGCAACAGCATGATCGAACTTGCAGTCTTGTCAAACTGAATCCAACTTGCTGCAGATGAACTATCCTCTTAGTTCTAGATTGGACTAAGAACTGCATGCCTTCGAAGTTTTCTTTCTGGACTCTTATTTCTAATCATCCAGTCTCATAGTGTTCTGCTGGGGATGCTGTACTGATGGGATGCAGCAGCTACAGGCAATCCTGACTTGATTGCCTGAAGGCCAATTTAAGGTCCCCAGTTGTCCACTTAGCCCTAACCTTGGTAAACGTTTTACTCATTTTCTGTAAAGAAGAAATAATGCGTGTAAATTGCGGGATGAAATACTATTCACCAAACTTCTTATTTCTTAACTAGTTTGATGTCAGAATGAACTGAAGAAACCAATCTCACGTGAAGTTTTATAGTTCTCTCATCCAACATGGTCTATTTCACCTGTGTAGCACATGGACTTCAACAAGTTGCCGAAGAAGTGTGAAATAACTTTCCTCAAGTAAATAAGGTCATTTCTACAACAAAGAAAGTGTTTCTTAAAGCCCCACAGCGTGTGCAGTGCTACAGATATCAATTAACCAATACCCCCTGAACCAGTTCTAACAAGGTGGTGCACTTGACTTGAGGCCGTGAAGTTTTGCAATGACAATTTTGAAGCCATAAGATCTATAGTAAACTCATTTCCAAAAGAATCGGCAATTTGTATGCATGAATTGCAAGATTCCTTCAGTGAGTGAAATGTGGAAAGCTCCATTGCTTACATTCATGGAAACTTCAGTTTTATTTTATTTTTTTTTTAGACGGTTATTTTACGATGCTTTATCAACATCTTAGGTTATTTAGTGTCTGAATGAGATGGTGATAATGCCGGTGAAATGAGTCCGGGGTCCAGCACCGAAAGTTACCCAGCACTTCAGTTTTATTCCTGACAGTATAAATAAGTTAGAGACTCAGGGACTTGTGCTACAAGAGTCACTTGATATTGTGGAGGATGTCAAACAGAGACTTACTGTAGTGCGGGGAGATGTTGGACAAAAGGTGTTGAATAAGTTCCAAGCAGTTATGACAAAGGAATATAGGTATAATAAACCTAAAAAGTTATAAATGTAAAATATACCAACTGGAAAGGAATCCAGGATACTCAACTTTCACTGCAGTCTGCAGAATCCTCAATGGAGAACTTCAAGATCCTCCTGCTGATATTGTGCCAGGCAAATTCCATCTGTTGAAGTTTGCTCCAGCAACATCCTGTGATGTGGAAAGATCTTTTTTCCGCATATAAGCGCATATTGACAGACCAGCGACATAATATGACTCCTGAGAACCTCGAAAAATACCTGGTACTTTACTGCACATCAAATATGTAAAATAACTGAAATGTTGCAATTACAAATATGTTTCCAGTAAAAACAATACAAAATGAAAGTCTAACACGAACAGTAGTGATGTTAATTTTTATTACTTGATGCCTTAAATCAGTGGTCAGTAAAATGTTTATTTTATTGCACTTAACATCAATTGCAGAACATTATATAAAGCATGTGAGTATATATTTAAATCAATGAGCTGGAGCGTCATTCTAATTAGTAATTACTAATTATTATGTAATTAGGCCTACATATTGCTTACCGCTGCTTTATGCGCAGTCTTAACTAGCCTATACCTGCCAGATATTGATATTAAATATTTTCATTATTTTACATATTTTGATACATATTCAGCTTATTTTTCTTACATAAGTATGTACATATTTCACACCTTGATATTACATAAAAATCCGGTTCGTAGTTATTACGAAACTAAGAAAAGAAAGCGTGGTTTGATGAAGATTGTTGCATGGTAGTAGAAAGAAGGAAACAAGCAAAATTGAAATTCTTACAGGATCCAGTTGAGGTGAATAGATATAATTATTTCAATGAAAGACAGGAAGCAAGTCGTACACTTAGGAATAAAAAGAGAGATTACTTGAAGGAAAAACTGAATGAGGTAGAAACAAATAGTAAGAATAAAAACATTAGAGATTTATATAAGGGCGTAAAAGGATTTAAGAACGGATATCAGACAAGGGTAAATGTGATCTAGGACGAGAATGGTGACTTGTTTGCAGACTCATTGAATCCTGAAGAGATGGAAAAACTATTTTGGGCAACTATTAAATGTGCATAGGAAAAATAGAAATGATCGGGACGAAATTCAAATACAAACTGCTAAGCCATTTATAGCCAAACCCACACTTTCTGAAGTCGAAATTGTGATAGAAAATCTGAAAAAGTGCAAGTCTCCAGGTATTGATCAAATTCCAGCAGAATTAATACAAGAAGGTGGAAGCATATTACCTAGCTTGTACTCGCTATTTGGGAAAAGGAAATTGTACCAGACCAATGGAAGGAGTTCATAATTGTACCTATCTTTAAGAAGGGAGACAAGACTGTGGTAACTTTCGAGGAATCTCACTTTTGTTGATGTCGTACAAAATTTTGTGCAATATTCTTTTGAGAAGATTAGCTCCATATGTAGATGAAATTATTAGGGATCGTCAGAGTGGTTTTAGGCACTATCACGTTTACTTTTTAACTTTGATCTAGAGCCGGAGTCGGCAACCTACCACAATGAACTTCTATCCGGCCCACTGGTGAAAGGCAAAAACTATATAAATAAATTAATAACAGTTGAATAAAGAAAACTTTTTCCATTTCCCTTGTTGCAAGAGTATTTCACAAGAAGGAAGTATCACAGTTTCGCACAATAGATTTTGTGGAAAGTTAGAGTTGTTGCAGAAGGAATTTCATGCACGATTTCAGGATTTTGATACATATTCCAAGAATATTCGGTTATTTCATAACATTTTCGCCAAATAGAGACAGTATGTGAAATGTACTAACTTGAACTCATTGGCATGCAGACTAATGATGAATTGAAAGAAATATCTCATTCAAATACCAGGGTACAATTTTACAAATGTGTCTCAGTTACACAGTTTCCTAACATAAAAAAAAAAAAAAAAAAAAAAAACTTGCAGCTAAAATGTTGACAGTTTTCGGTAGCACTTATATAAGTGAGCAGATGTTTTCAATGAAATATGTAAAATCAAAATTTCGCTCAAGAATAACTGATAACCATTTCCATCACTGCTTATGTGTATCAGACACCAACTTCGAAACGGATATAAATTTTCTTGCATCTAAAATTCAGCCACAATCTTCTTATTAAAGATAAGGTGTAAATTGTAATATTTCTATTTGTACAACTGAAGCATATATTGTTTTGAGATTTTGCAGTCTACCAGTGTTACAGAGGCTAATTTACATAACTTAGATGCTACGTTGTTTAGTTATGTTATTTATTCAATTTTTAAATATGTAATAAATAATTTACGAGGGTTAGTCAAATGAAAACGAGAAATAATTTTTTTCTCTGCAGAGGAATTTTATTTCTCAAAATAATCACTGCCAGTGTTTAGGCACTTATCCCACCTCCTCACCAGATTTTTGATACATTGTTCATAAAAGTCTTTAGCTGCTGGTGGCACCACTGCCTCAATCACATCACCGTCCATCGCAAACTGGCACCCTCCCAGGTCACTTTTGAGCTTGCAAGAAAATCTGGAAGTCGCAAGGTGACAAGTCCGGGCTATGAGTGGAATGTTCGAGCACCTCCCAGCGCAGGTCCCGAATGGTATCCATGGTGTGCTGAGCATTGTCGTGTAACAAAATGACACCTTCACAGATGAAAACGAGAGATTTGCTGCCAACAATTAGTTTACATGTGGCCATGGGGGAAAATGTTAGAGTTGATACTTCTGATTGAGAGCTGTGAGGTTGGCCAACCTGCATTAGCAGGGAGTGATGCGCAGCAGCAAGACGAAGATGACATTCACAGTAACGGAGTGTCCAAGTTCTCACATTGTAGTGTGGTGCAATTTCTAGCTGCCGAAGACATTTCACCAATTGAAATTCGTCACCATATGAAGATGATGTACGTGGACAACTGCTTGTCGCACGCCCGACTGTATGAGTGGACAAAGCAATACCAACAAGAGCGAACATCATGAGAGGATGACCCTCGTCCTGGTCAATCCCACATAGTCATCACAGAAGAAAATGTTGCAGCAGACAATCGGAGGTGTACAGTGGACGAATTGGCTCAGAACCTGAATATCAGTCATGGATCTGCATACTCAATAATCCATGACCGATTGAAGTACTGTAAAGTGTGTGCAAAATGAGTGCCAAACTGTCACAGGTGAGCAGAAACAACACTGAATGGGACTAAGTTTGCAACATCTGATGCATTATGAACAGGAGAGGGAGGCTTTCTTGAAACGTATTGTGATAGTGGATGAAACATGGTGCAAGCACTACGAACCGCAGAGCAAGCGACACAGCATGCAGTGGAAGCACGGCACATCACCCCCAAAAAAGTTAAGAAATTTCACAATTGCAGGCAAAGTGATGCTCATGCTGTTATTTGACTCAGAGCGTCGATTACTCTGCCACTTCATGGAGAGAAGAATCTGTCACCACCGCTCGATACTCCAAAATCCTCTGTACTGAATTGCATCATGCTGTCAAAAACAAGCGATCTGGCTGTTTGCGTGAAACTGTCATTTTGTTACATGACAATGTGCAACCACACACAGCTCGGCGCACCATGCATATCATTTGTGACCTGTGCTGGGAGGTGCTCAAACAACTCCCTTACAGCCCGGACTTGTCACCTTGCAAGCTCAGAAGTGTCCTGGAGGGTGCCAGTTTGCGACAGACTGTGACGTGATTGAGGCAGTGCAGCAGTGGTGCCACCAGCAGCCAAAAGACTTTTATGAACATTGTATCAAAAATCAGCTCGGACTTGTTACCGTACCTTGCAACTTCCAGATTTTTGGCAAGCTCAAAAGTGACCTGGGAGGGCGCCAGTTTGCAATGGATGGTGACGTGATTGAGGCAGTGCTGCAGTAGTGTACTAGCAGCCAAAAGACTTTTATGAACAAGGAATCAAAAATCTGGTGAGCAGGTGGGATAAGTGCCCAAACACTGGTGGAGATTATTTTGAGAAATAAAATTCCTCTGCGGAAAAGAAAAAAATATTTCTTGTTTTCATTTGACTGACTCTGGTGTTAATGAAGAGAGTAATTCTGTAGATATATTTGAATAATATTTATCACTAATTTAACTGTAAATCATGTCCAGTCCAAGTCTTCTTCACTTACCATTGTGGCCCACTCTTACAAAAAGGTTACCAACCCCTACTCTAGAGTATGTCATTAGGAAAGTCCAGGATAACAGAGAGGGTTTGTAACTGAACGGGTTACATCTGCTGCTTGTCTTTGTGGATGACGTGAATATGTTAGGAAAAAATCCACAAACGATTAGGGAAAACACGTGAATTTTACTTGAAGCAAGTGAAGACTGGATTAATCTTGCTCAGGATAGGAACTGATGGCGGGCTTATGTAAGGGTAGCAGTGAACCTCTGGGTTCCTTAAAAGCCGTAAGTAAGTAAGAGGTTTTACTGTAATAATGCTATTATGTCGTGGTGCTACATCCCTTCCCTTAGTAAAGCACGTCATTCCACTCTGTTGCTTTTCTTCTAAGTCCCAGACTTCTTTTATCTTCCCTCACATCATAGTTATTAAAATAACTGTATTGTAATGGATCCTATTCTTGATCTCTATTTTTTTTAAGGGAAAGCTGATTAAATTGGTACTTTGTAAATCTTGTATTAACAGTTGTGTTTAACTAATCCATATTTTTTGTAACTTTATTTCATTTTCAGATCATGTTTTTGATACTGGAATTAATAATTCACACGTTTTTAATACAATTGCTCGACCCATAGTTGATTCTTCAGTTGTTGGTTTTAATGGAACCATATTTGCGTATGGACAGACATCATCAGGTAAGATTATTTATAGGTAGACTTATAGTATCGAATATTATTAAAAAAAAAAAAAAAAGGTATCCCTGTAACATGCCATGAAGGCACTTGGGGGGCATGGAGGTAGAGCCCCATGCTTTCCATGACCTCGGCACTAGAATGAGGTGGTGTGGTCGGCATCACGCTCTGATCGCCTTTTACCCCCGGGAAAGGCCCGGTACTCAATTTTATAGGAGGCTGAGTGAACCTCGGGGCCGTTCTGAAAGTTTGGCAACGAGAAAAAATCCTGTTACCACCTGGGATATATTTAAAAAGTTAAATTTATTAAAAATGTAAATGAGAAATTATGATATGCAAAGAGTCTCTTCTCTAGCATGCCACTTTGTTGACCTTATATAGAGTTGTGGAATTATAATCTGATACAAGTATTAGGTTTTAAATAACATGCATCACATTTTTTTGTAGGAAAAACATATACCATGATGGGAACTGACCAAGAACCTGGGATTATACCACTCACTGTGAATTACATGTTTGAAGCCTTAAATAAAATAACAGGGCGCGAATTTCTTCTCAGGTAAGAATTTTTTTTTACGTTGAAGTATTCACGGAAATAAAAAGTGGCAGCAGGAGACGTACCGGTAGTAGTGTGTTGTCCAGGAACTTGAATTGTCTCCATTCTCCTCCTCACTTCCCAATGTAATTTTGATGCTGAGTTCAGTTTCAATGTGAGTAATGCAGTGAAACAAAAAGTGACAGGCTGTTTTTTTTTTTAATTGACTGCCTAACGGTACACTTATCTGCATAAATTCAACCTGAATATGGTACATTAATACAATTACAACTAGTTTTAATGTTATGGTATTCAAGAACAGGCATTTAATGCAATTACAATAGTCCTAATGTTGTGGTATACAAGAACAGGCATAGTAATCAAGATTTAGAATGTTGAGAATCTACATTTTATGTGTGTCAGTGCTTGTTCGAAGAATAGATATTACAGATAATACTAGTATATGCCAATTACCTTCAACATTATATGCATGCATATTGTATCTCCTTTGTAGCTGAATGGATAGCATGTTAGCTTGCTAAGAAAATGTTCTGTTTGGTCCCTGGTCTTGGCTGGTTTTTTTTGTTATGGTCTGGGTATTCATTCATTCATAGTGTTCTGCCCAAGGGCAATCTTTCACTGCAAACCCAGCATTCTTCAGTCTTTCCTATTTTCTGCCTTCCTCTTTGTCTCCTCATATGATCCATGTATCTTAATGTCTTCTGTCATCTGATATCCTCTTCTGCTTTGAACTCTTCTCCTGTTCACCATTCCTTCCAATGCATGCTTCAGAAGGCAGTGTCTTCTCAATCAGTGACACAGCCAATTCTTTTTTCTCTTTCTGATCAGTTTCAGCATCATTCTTTCTTTCTTCATTCACCCTTTCCAACACAGCTTCATTTCTTTTTATGTCTCTCCATTTCATATGCTCTATTCTTCTGCATATCCACATTTCAAATGCTTTTAGTTGCTTCTCTCCACTTCGTTGTAATGTCCATGTTTCTGCACCATGCAATGCTACACTCCACACAAAATACTTCACTAGTCTCTTCCTTAGTTCTTTTTTCCAGAGGTCCACAGGAGCTGCTCCTTTTTCTATTAAAAGCTTCCTTGGCCATTGCTATATTCTCCTTTTGACTTCTTGGCAGCAGCTTATGTTACTGCTTATAGTACACTCCAAGTACTTGAAGCTATCCACTTGTTCTACTGCCTCATTTAGAATTCACAAGTTTTCCTTCTTTACTGTTCTTTATATGACCATGGTCTTTGTCTTATTGGCATTTATCATCATTCCATACTGCTCACAGCTGTCATTTAACTTCATTAGCATATCTCTTAGTATTATCTCCTCTTCTGCTAAGAACTCTATATCATCAGCAAATCTTACACACTTCATTCTTCTTCCTCCTCCTGTCACTCCTCCCATTTTCTGAAAATATTTTTTCACAAAATCCTCCAAGTAGATGTTGAACAGGGTAAGTGTATTCCTCTCCCTAATTCACTTCCTTCTGATATTTCTTCTCCTATCACGGTCTATTATTTACATCATTATTCATTAGAATTTGAACGTGTGTCACTCAGAGTTATTGTAGGTTTACTGAATACATTTTGGGAAAATTATATAGCCTTGAAAAGGGTTGTTTTTGGATGTCCATTAAATATATACACACCAATGACCTCTCTTGTCACCGACTTCTTGTAGTATAGTGGGAACGGATATACTAATTGAAGACCACCCCGGAAAAAGGATGTAACACCAAATTCTTTAAATATGTGACGTAAGTGAAAAAAATAATTTAAAGCATTTATTTGTAACAATAAATTATTGCATTCAATGGCTGAATGAACTTGTATCCTTGTTTAATCATATGGATATGACAGGAAACATAGTCCTAAAAGAAATATGCCCCTGAAATAATTTTTCTTTACCCTGAAACATGAATTATAGTTTTGTTGGTTACATCCTTATTCCAGGGAGGTCTTTCAGTTTGTTAATATTCGCGAAAGCATATCATAAGATTGAAACAGATATGAATTATTGTTCAGATCTATGTAACTGCCAGCTATAATATATGACTAACGTTATCAAATCACTTTGTATTCCACTCTTTAAAGAATGAAGGATGGGAATATGGACAAAATATTTGCAACATTAAAATACCAGTAGTTAAAAAATTTAATAATAATTTCCGTCTGTTACCATTTTCCAAATACATGTGTGGCCAAGTGCTTCATCCCTTCCTTGGCTAAAGCCATGGAGTCGAGAGACAGCTAACATGGCTTCGTTTGGAATTGTGAAATCCAGAAGAGTATAGTCCTTGTCAGTGAAGTCCTCATGGCTCCTGTAATACCTAAACTTGCAAATAGTTGTAAGCAATCCAACAAGATCCTTGCTTGGGAAA
This sequence comes from Periplaneta americana, assembly GCF_040183065.1. Classification (NCBI taxonomy): domain Eukaryota; kingdom Metazoa; phylum Arthropoda; class Insecta; order Blattodea; family Blattidae; genus Periplaneta; species Periplaneta americana. The sequence goes on from NC_091124.1 coordinate 105,287,773, forward strand.
TCAAGCTCCGGGACCACTATATCACTGCTGTGCACAGTCATGGGATGTAGAACAGCATAATAAATAAAATAAATTTTCGGCTGTAGCCTCCAAGTACATCCAAAGGCTCATCTGCAGGCCCAAAAAGCAGCCTTTTTTTCTTACGTTATTCCAGATGTGTTTTTCAAATCATTTGAGCATTAATGATTACTTATAAATATTTAACTGATTTATTTAATACTATGTCCTTACTAAATAGAGAAACTCGTGGTATATTTCCCGGTTTTCTTTTCTCTGTAAACGAAACCATTTCAGTTATATTAGGATTTACACTTATTCCCCCTCTCATGCACCATGCCTGAACCCTGCTCAGAGCTTCCTTTTGAAGCTCAAAAGCATGCTGACATTATGTCCAAGAACTAATTAGCATAAGCTTGAGTGTAGAACTCTGCCCTATTAAGATCATAAGATCGTCTATCACTACATATTTCAGTAAGAGTGATAGATAAGATCTCCCCTTGAGAGCACCCTCTTGTGACAGACATAATTATTATGCTGTCATTTAGATATGATTTAACAATTCTCTGAGTAAGTTTTTATTTATCTATTTAATATGTTTTCGATACCTCTTCTCTATAACTTGACAAATGGAGTCAAAGAATATATTACAAATGCTCTGTCGATATCCAGGAAAAACCCCAAAAGCACTCTCACCCTGGTTAACCTATTCTTCAATCCTTGAAACAGGGTGATAAAGAGTAGTATCAATGAATTTCCCAGGTGGAAAGATATATTGTCTCTGATGGCGTGAATGTGCTTCTAAGGCACTTCTTATATACCTGTTGATCAATTTTCCACTGAATTTAATATAAAAGACAAAAGACTAATTCGTCAATAGAGGTATCCTGAACTAACACCAACAGATAGCGCACGTGTACTTTGAGGGATGCGCTTTGCGTGTGCTTTTGTTTTCCGGTACATAAACATTGACAGTCTTGCTAATAAACCGTGTATAGTTTTTATACGAGACTTATGCAGAGTTGAGACAGAAAACATTACTAATAAACCGTGAATAAGCTATGGACGTATAAACAGGCTGTAACTATACAATGGGAATTGCTTTGCAGTAGTTATATACACGAAACCCCTTGTTTAAGCGTTGTATATAGGAAAAAAATGGCCGCCCCTTTAACAGCTGTTCGTATCGACTGTCATTTTATGATGATGTTTACCTTGTAACTACAGAAGAACAAACCAAAGATCATAGAATTATTAGAATAATATTGCTGTAGCTTGTACTCTTTGACAAAAATGTAGTGTGGTAATCAATTAGAGCCAGTTGTACTATCGATATTTAACACGCCACACTAGAGCGCTCTACCGGATCCAGTAGAGAACCTCAGATATTCTATTACCTTTCGTAACGAAGTAATGACGAAACTATGACGTAGCTGTGTAACAGTTATACTGTTATACACGACGTATGTAGTGATTATTAGTAAGGAATTTACACACGACTTATAAACGAGCTACTCATTGTATAAGTATAAGACAGTTAAACGTCTGTATATAGAGTTTTTATTAGTAAGACTGTGAGGATTTACGTAGTGTATTAGTACTTAAATACTCTTAAAAACAACTCAAAATGTAACATTTTTGTTGTGTTCCTATATGTAAAAACCAGGGAAAGCCTTTTGTCTTCATTCAGGTCCCAAAATATTTTGAATATATGCTTTAAACCTTAAAAATTTAACTAATTAAATTGCGCCTCGAAAGTGCTAGCTATTAAACAAAGTAACTACTTGAAATAAGGAATTGCTGGCTACAGTTTCATTTTGGAAGAGGGAAAAGAAAAATTAATGAAAACATACGCAACCTCGACAGCAAGCTATGTTAGCTTTGATTATATTCAATACTTTGTGGAGTCTCCGAAGTTTATGCCAGCATTTTACGCCTGCAGTAAACTCTCGATTAACTGGGATGTTTATTATCCAGGACGATCCATAGTGAAATCCATTTCGTGAATAATGTTTTAATGTGCTGTAGACTAATTATTAAAACCATGTTTTTACTTCAAATTTTCAAAATCATCCTGCATAGTATTCAAAACTGCATGGGCTATTCCATCTCAAATCGACCGAAATACAGAGAAAATTGACCTTGCAATTTTTAAATACAATGAAACTTTTTCTGTCCGTTGACAACTGTGATACAATGCTTTGTGCAAAGTTTGAGGCATCAGAACTTCATAGTGTTTAAATTAAAAATATTTAAATTTATCGTATTTTCATAAAATTATCAACTTTAAACTGTTGTGGCTCCAAAACCCTTTCACCCAATGATCAAAATCATGGCTTATTTTGATGCTGAAAAATTGAAGTTTATATTGACATGTAAACAGTTTTTCTTACTTTTTATGGAAATGGAGAAATTTAGATTTTTCTACATTAAGATGCCTTTGCCCACGAAAAAATATTTTTAAAATATATGGTTAGATTCCGCATTGAAAGTACAAATAAACACATATTTTTTACTGGTGCACCGTTGATAAGAAAGTATTGAAAATAGCAAATAAAGAAAATAAATAATACGCACGTGAACTAACCAGCTGACTGTAGGTAGTCGAGACAAGCAAGGCCAGGAGACAAACACGTGATGTGTCATCTAGCAGTCATGGCTGGGCTAGCTTTATCACAAGTTTTCATAAACACAGGAGTAAAATGACGCCCAAGGCTCGCTTATCTTCAGCTCTCGGCCAGTGCCTGGGGTACTGCGCTGTTCAAGTCTAGGCGTGTGAAAATAATTTATTTAATACCCTCGAAACTTATTGCCGAGCCACTAAGCAAACAATGCCGAATCCCTCTTAATAATGCAAGGTTTTTTCTCAATATTTTTTACATTTTTACAAATGGTCTAAAAGCCTAAAAGTAAGTAAAATCAGATTATCTGTCTCTCTGTATACAATAAAAATAAGTATTACTTCTTATCATAACCTACTAAATGTCGGCTTCAAAATGAGCTCCAGTTCAATGTTCTGCAGTAAATGGTTCCAGAGTTCTGAGTGCTGAAAGAGGCTTGTTTTTATAAAATACACTAAATTTGTCGCTCAATTGTACGAAAACCTTTTGACTTTCGATAGTATATTTTTGAAAATGCACTCTCCTCATTACCTTGTATAAATAGGGAAAAAATTAGAGTATTAAAAAATGCGAGGTTTTTTACTGATCGATTTCATATGGAATAGCCCGCATGTTCTTAACTACAAAACACAAGAATAATCGTGATACTATTGCAATCATATTATATCATCTTATCAAACATTGCATTTGATCTTTCTGCAACTAGAGAAAAAAAATACGAGGAATTAAATCTCGATAATCCCTTCCTTATAAAAAAAACATATTGGTGGCTGCAAATCGTTTTTTTAGCTTACGGTACTTACAATACTAATGATTAAAGAGGTAATATTCACCCTCGACAAAGTTCCTATATTATTTTTTTTTATTATTATTCGTGCACCTCGTTCTCAAAGTTCTCATTTAGGTTCATGAATATTCAATTTACTCATATATATATTCTGCATACTGCAGATTTCCCCATCCATCTCTTAAGGAGAATCACCCAATATTATACAAGTTCACGCTATTATTTATTATAAATTAAATTAAATTATGAGGTAAGAAAATACTGAAGTACATTAAATTATACTAGGTTATACAAAATAATTATGAATATAATTTTGACACGCATAGAAAACCAACAAATGGGAGAACGTAATCAACTATAGCATATGACATAATATAGCCCTACAACATGTGCCGCATGGAACGCTCCTGCCATCTAACGGTAAAACTTCGCATAAGATATCCCTATAAGTTTTGGCTTGGCCAAAGTCACTTTCCCTGCCTTTGGTATGATGTACGACCCTCACATTCCTCCAGGGTTTCTGAATGTGCATTCAATTTCATTGCAGGGATCTAAATTTTCTTAAAGTCTGTTTGATGATAATATTGAGCCCTTGTTGTAGAAGAACTGAGTATATACCATTATCACCTGCTGTTTTGAAGGATGAAATGGCAAAAATAGCCTATTTAACTCCTTCATGGGATAAAATTTCATAAACTTTTGAAGTCCACATGTCGTGGTCCCCTTCTGTTCTCTGTTTCTGGGATAACTCACTGAAAATCATTGCTGAAGAAATGCTCTTTAATTAGATGGTTTATCGACTCTTCAAGCCTAGTGATAAATTCACCACTTGAAAGAGATATAGGTCCTAGCCTAGCTAATGGACTTGGAGAGTCTTGCTGCAGGAGCCAGCACATTGATTTCCTCACAGTAGGTCTTCCAAGTTTCCTTCTTTGCCTTCCTAAGCTTATACTAAGAATTTGGAGAAAAACCAAATCTCATTAAGAAGCCTATTCAACAAAGCCAGAAGAACTAATCTTCAGTCTGACTGGGAGGCTTATAAGCCTGCCAGGAAGAATTTTAAGTAAAGCTTAGGAAGGCAAAGAAGGAAACCTGGAAGACCTACAGTGAGGAAATCAATGTGTTGGTTCCAAATTCTTGGTCCTCCAGTTTATTTTAAACTTGTTTTTTCTACGATTCTTGGACAGCATTTTTCATAAGCTTGAATGATGTTAGTAATCCTCTTAACACCAAATCTTTAATGTAGTTGAAAGCTCGAAAAATCGTCATATTGATCCTTAGTTTCTCTCGAAAGAGGCCACAATTCGCAAATCTGGGATTTCGGTAGCTTTCAAAACTAGCTTCAGATTTTGGCTTCAACAGTATACGCTGTTAATCAGGCAATGAATCAATTAGTGATTCATGCTAGTCTTGAATTTTACCTCTTAAAGCTGAGATACCTCTGATTGAGGTTTTGGCTGATATGTACAGTTGCTCCAAAAAAGATTGACCACACAATATTTTCAAAGTATCTCTTGGTCAATCTGTGCAAGTGTTACACCATCTTGATCAGTTTACATAATACAGAAAATAATATTGTGTTATTTATAGCCTTTTCCTCTGTCCCTAACTTTATTACATTATTCTGGAGAACGGAATGATTGAATGTAATTGATTGACCATTAAATTAGCTCATTTTAATCACTTATATTAAAAAATATACAGATTGCTTTTAATTAGGTATATCCGTCAATGATTAGTAGTATGATACACAGCAGCTCTACTCTTAAATATGAAAGCTTAGCATAGATGGTTAAGGCATAGAGAAACGTCTGAAGATTGCGAGTTCGAGTCCAATTCATTACTTTTTTTTTTTTTTCAACATAAATTTTTCACTTCATCTCAGCGATGGCATTTTTGATTAATGTGTTTAAAGATAATATTTTGCGAAAAGTTAATTAATGTTAATGTTTAATTCTTTAGTGTTTATTATGAAAAATGAGCAGATTTCTTTTGTGTGTTGTAATGGAATATTTGAATAACATTTAAAAACAGTGAACCTATAATCTTATGTTATATTTGTCACTACATGGCAGCAGAACTTTATGATCATTCATGAAATGGCGGAACTCAGAGAAAGGTCAGCAGTTTTAGCTCTTATGAGAGCAGGGTTTTTGGCAATTGAGGCCAGTTGGAGACATGGCGTTTTGCTTCTACAGCTAGGCGATGGGCCAAGCTTTATTGGGATAGTTTTGAATTAAATTGAATTTAACAGAGGGGGAGCACTATGGCCCAGCACTGCGACCTTGTTCAGATTTATTGCTCTAGCCCTCTGGTGACGCATTCCCAAACCCACACTGGCCGACCACACTAAGGTTCTCTGGTCCAGGTTTCGAGCAAGCAACCCCATTCGTCTCTAGGCCAACCCCCTCCATGCGTCATGGCCAATGTTCAGGGAACGCTACAGAATGATAATGAATTGGAGAAATGGTGACAGAATGATGTAAATGTCTAATTTGGGAAAAATGGGAGAACCCAGGGAAAAGCCCCAACTGCGACCTTATCTGCCCCAAGTGTCACTGTGGATTTTTTCAAATGAAAAAATCCCAGACCTGACCGGGAATCGAACTCAGGCTGCCTGTGTGACAGTCTGAAGATCTGACCATTCAGCCACCGCAGAGGTTTTATCGGGATAGTGCTCATATAGCAAAGAGGCATTCTATAGACTGCTCACGCATCTCTAATAGGGAGCAAACTGAGGCCCTCTTGGCAGCAGTTGAGGTGAACGCCTTTCAATCCCTGTCAGACAGGATTTTGTCTTCATTTCCTGGTTCGGTGCAAACTGTTTGCAACTGATTTAGGGATGCGGAACTTAGAAACCACATATGCCACAGAAATGTTGAATTTCACGTGGAAGGATGTATCTTCTCTGATGAAGTCATATTTTCGTATGGAGAGGAGGGCAGTGCGTGTATTCTGTGAATCCAGCACCAGGTATTATCCTAAATACGTTGCCACTACTCACAGAAGTGGCTGTTTTAGTATTTATTGTTGGGTTGGATGACATATCTCAGTGCCAGGATGCTACTGAGAATTCTGAGAACTCTCAATGCTGCGGTATATCAAGACCTTCTGAGTCTTTGGTTGATTCCTGCCCTTGGCCTAAATTATCCCGAAGAACAGTTTATTCACTTCCAACAGGATAATCATCTAGTTCATACATCAATGACTGTTCAGTAGTGGTTTGATGAGTAAAGGATCAAAGTGATACCTTGGTCTCCGAATTCTCCTGACCTGAACCCCATTGAGATTGTCTGGACCCTAATGAAGAAGACTACGAAAATGCTGTCACCGACTAACAACCAAGGATGAACTTTGGTTGATGGTACTCAAAGGCTTTGGGAAAAACTCACTCGCAAAGAGAATTACTTCGAAAACTTCACTGTTTCTATGCCCGATCGACTTCGAAAGATCATACAGCAGCAAGTTCGACAGACATGTTACTAATTTTTGTTTGTTTGTCTCAGGTAGAGACAGAGATCATGTCTTAAGGCTAGCATTTATTTTTTCACCTTGTTTTTTTTCTTTTTTCTTTTCTTTCTTGTATATTTCTAGAGCCTACAGCCAAAAATTAAACTTATGAGTAAAGTGTATTCATAATATTTATTATAGGCTACTCTCTTTGTATGGTATCGTCCACATTTCTCATAACGAGAAATGAGCTAAATTAAAAAAGAAAAGTTTGTTAGGAGGATGTGAACTTACGTCAGTCTCCAACTGCCACCCGTTGAATCCAATCAGTATGTACCTCTAACCACATACCTATTACACAGCTCTCTGACTTATTCTTTCTCTTTCTTCCATATTCAAATAAGATTAACGTGTAAACTTGCCTGAAATGCAGAAAACATGCTCGTGAATGTAGTGTCTGGAATCCGTCACATGCGCTATCCAGAATGCAATCATCCTTTTTGAAGTGATAGTACATTATTATACATCTCACTTGATATGTATCGGATGAAGAACAATTGTTTATATACATCTGAAGTCTGATTAGTGTAATATGTAGCTAGTGAGCGTTGTATGCAAAGGAGAGGGAAAGGAACTGGCCACCCTACCTCATCTCCTGGCTTAGTTGCCTCATAAGTGATGCCTTGTTGGTATCACTTGTGAGGTTCAGACCTGTCTTCGGACAGTTGACTAAACAACAACAAAGCCTGAGAGCAAAGAGTAAAATCAATTACTTTTTGTCTTCTATTTGTATAGAAGATTGGTGCAAGCCTCTATTAACAGTTTTGAGCACAATTAATCCAAGAAATTCGATTACAGCCCCCCCCCTCCGGGATTAGTGTCACCACTCTTCCATACATTGAGAGTTGGTGTCATAACACACTAATGATGACAGCCCCTCTCCTTCACAATATCTCGTCAGACTTGCAAATAGTTCTGGTGATGGTTCTTCTGATTTGTGCAGCAAGTAGGAAGAATAAACTTTATTTTCTCGTGAATCCTTCATAAATGAGATCAATGCATACCAATACCACACCTGTGCTACTCGGCTAACAAGAATGCATGGATTCATCTTAAGTATAGCATAGTACGAGGAACAAGATCAGATGTAGGCTTATATATTGAACCATCTGAATTTTCTATTTCTTTAACTTATCCCTTATACACCCTGGATTCTTTTATTGGAGCCATTTTCATATCTAACTCTTGGAGTCTTTTACTCAATAATCATGTAGATGCAGACCCATGCTGGAAATTGACCTGCAGAAATTGTCAATTATCCCCCCTCCACAGCCGCACTCACTCTCTTTTGCCATGGAGGAGAGTAGCCCAGTATCCCCCACAGATCCAGGCTGTGATGCTAACGGGTCCCACCTGGTACCTCGGTTGATTGAGTGTCCCTGGTGATCCCCTCCTTACTGGATATGTGCTGGACATCCTTTCCCGAAATAAGCAGACTGTCTGCCCTGCTCCATAGAAGATCATTCAGGCACCAACTTTGTTGCTCCAGGGACTGCACCATATTCTACTTTCTTCTTAGGACTCAGAAGAGTTACTGTGGCCCTAGTTGCTTTATAATAGGTCGGAACTCAATCTTCTCAAAGTAGAATATCGACTGAGAGTCCAATCCCAGGCCATTACCAAGTCCTTTAGTTTTCTCCTTGCGTTCGTAAACGTACCATTTGTAGGTTTTCACCCCAATTTAGTTTTTCTAGGACCGTGGGTTAGAGGATGTTTTCTTCCCAGAGTCCAGAGCATTGCCTTCTGCAGTTTAGGAAGCTTGGAGACTTCTACCGTTGCCAGGTTAACTTCTGTACAAGGTATGCCCACAGAATCAGCCCTGGACTCTTCATCTGCGCAAGTGACTAGTAGGCATCCCTTCTACAACTTGGTACACTTGACCTCTAGCCAAGATGACATCCTTGGGCATCCTGGTGACAACTTCCCATAGAACATCCCAGAAATCCAGGAGCTACTCCTCAGTAAACCCCTTATCTTGCTCTCTCGAAAGGTGTACTGGAGAGAAGTCCGTCCATGAATTGCACATGGGATCCTTAGATCTCTCCTGCCTCCTCACGGCTGTTTAATGGCATGTTGTGACTTAGGTAGAATGCTACTATGACGCGGTCTCTTTCTTTGGCACATGCCTTGCTTCTTGCTACTGGAAGCCTGACTACAGTTTTGTGTTCTCAAGTCTTTCAGATGTTGGAAGGTTGAAGCAGAATTCCACCAGCTGCTGAGGTAGTGGTTGCAGATTTTGCTCTCTCCCACCCATGCAGCTTCCCTTTGAAACTTTCTCCTTTTTTCGGCTCCCTTGTCTTGAAGGTTTTGTAAGGCTTGCTGGACCTCGTGGTAGGGGTCAGTTGGGAGGTGGAAGGTACTTGTTCAGCAGCTTGCATAAGGATAGGATTTTGAGTGTGCACTGAATCAGCTTTCTTCCGAGATACAAGCATATTAGGTCCCATTTCTGGGCCTGCAGGTAAGTTGTCTGCAGAGTGCATCATGGAGACTTCCTGCAGTAAGCCTTAGACTTCTTGTGCAGCCTTCTTTATTGGGGTGATTTTTGAAGTTCTTGCGACTGGTCATCAAGCACATGATTCATTACATGGTGCCATCTTATCGATTCAGCCACAGCATCCAGATGTGACGAAGTCTGCGTGAACAGGAACGCCCATCCACCTCCCTGTGATATTTCTCTGCAGCCTCCTCAGATTGTTGGCATTTGTTCGCAACTTACGTGCATGAATCTGCTGCATCCTTAACCAGAGGGACACACTGCTGTCAATTCCGCTGCTCACCAAGGTGTCATCTATACGCGAGAGCTACACATCCCCTGCCTACTGCAGTCGCTGATTGAAGCCCCTGCAGCAACTCTAGAATATGTGCAGCTCCCACAGAAAGATGAACCTGTAGCGACTTCCGGAACTACGTCCGCCATGTCCTCCTGGTCATCCTGTAACTATTAAAGATGATTAATGAAATGATGCCAATTAAGGCGAAATGAGTCCGAGGTCCAGTGCCGAAAGTTACCCAGCAATTCTGCTTCAAGTGGTTGAGGTAAAACCTCGGAAAAAACCCCAACCAGAATTTGAACCTGGGACTGCTCATTTCACGGTCAGGCAGGCTAACTATTATTCCACAGCAGTGGACTAAAGGTGGCTTAGAGCCACCCATAGGTTTGTTCACATTAGACATTCAGGTTCCACGAGTACATGGGAAATTATGTCCACACCCACAGAGCCCGTATATGGGTGCAGGGGTGAGTATTTCCAAAAATTTCCCAGGTATCTGAGGGGCACCATTAAACACGGACTTTACCCATCTGCCATTCAGCCTTCAGCACAGTATGCATAAAACTTTGGCTTAGAGGTTGGAACTAGTCGTATTCTGTGTGTTTGAAATTATATTTACGGAATTTGAAACATTTGCAGACAATGCAGTGTACCTAGTTATTTCCTTACTGCTACATGGCAATTGATCCACAGCTGTGTTATGATTGAGTTTCCCTTATGAATCTCATAGTGTGTACGTTAGTTAGGATAAAGGCCTGAAATAATAAGATAGCACAGGACAAACAGAAGATACTTGGACTCGATCCAGTCTGTATGGAAGGGACTTAAATTTTCTGCTGGATATGGCAGTCGGTAGGAGTGAGAATTTCTTTGTGATATGTTGCCTTGTTCAGGAACTTGTGTTCATGACTCAACCATCCATTTGCGTTGGTTGGAAGAGGGCTATAAAGCAGAGGAACAAATGTTGATGTCTTCATGATCAAGAAGTTCCTCCAGTGGGCAAAGAAATATAAGAACTGGACCAAGGAGCACTGGAGCAAAGTGTTGTTCTTTGATGGGAGCCATTTTTCAATTGAAGGTATCCAGGTCAAGCATGTCTGTCTGTCTGATGAAAAACTCTCGCCAAAGCACATTCACTAAACAGCTAAACATCCAATAAAGATGGTGTTTGGTAGTGTTTCCCCTGTAGTGGAACAGGATCTCTCGTCCCAATTGAAGGAATGATGAATAGTGACAAATATATTGACTGTTGTGTGCCGGTCTCCACTGAAGTCCCTCTCTGGCAGTCGTCGAGGTGAAGAGAGAGGAAATGGGAGTGAAGGGACAAGAGGGCCGAAGCTTAAAGGGGAGGTAACGATGTTAGGGCCCATGTTGGGCAGTAATTGTCATGCGCCAGTCTCTGTTGATGTCCCTCTCTGACATGTCGTCGAGGTGGAGAGAGGGGAAATGGGAGTGACAGGACAAGATGGACCAAAGCTTAAAAGGGAATGATGTATTGATGTTAGTAATGAAAAGGAAGACTTTTTTTAACAATATTTGTTTATTGAAGAATAACAGGAAAAGTATTAAATGTTTATCCCTAATTGTAGGATAGGGGAAATGGGAGAGTCGTGATAGAAATTGATAATTTAGACATTCGTCTTGAGACGCCAATGTGTGAAGAGTTACGATGAGGTAGAATTTTGTGTGTAAGGGAGACGGGTAATGGGAGTGCCTGAATAGGAGAGTTAGGCTTGCCCGGAGGTTACAGTGGGGGGGGGGGGAGAAAACAAGAGAGAGATGGAACTGAATTCGAGGTTAGTTCTCTCAATCGAGGGATCAACTAACTTTGCTTAGCAACTTTTCGACAGATAGAACAAACTCCATGGGTGTCAACGAACGACAGATAGATCAAACTCCATGGGTGTCAACGAATCAAACAGGCCTAGCTTCGCGACTTTTCGACACCAGGAGTGGGGAACTCTTCTGTCGAGGGATCAGCTACCTTGGCTTAGCGACTTTTCGACAGCAGAGGAGTTCGAAAAAGAGACAAGGGTCGAGGAAGTCGGAGTGAACATGGGGGAAATGAAGTCGGGACCGTTACAAGGGTGAGTTAGGGAGCAGAGGCTAACATCAGGAAGGAGATGTGAGTGCTTCCAAACAGTGGAAACAACTGGCTTTTCTGGCCAGCCTGTTTTATAGAGTGTCTCCTTCCCGTACTGTGACTAGTGGCATCACGCCGCGGCGAGTGGAAGAAAGTTATGACAGCATTCTATTGCAGACCTGAATTAAAAGTGTGGGGGTGGGCACTGGCAGGATGATGCAATATTGGCGGGGAAATAGTAGCATGGCTAGTTACATTGTTCCTTCTCACTGAGTGGCCAATCTTCTTTTTCTCAAACAAGGGTGGCGAGGGTGAAAGGCAGGGGGAGGAATGAATGTCTTCTCTCTAAGATTTATCATGTGGAGGGCGAACTAGAGAATAAGTGGGTAAAGGCAAGCTCGCAAGGAGCATAAATGAAGGAATCATAACATATGGTCCCAAAACTGAGAAGTGTTGAGCTGGATGGATCTGCTGTGTTTTAGAAAGCCATGTCATGCTTCGAAGAAAGTCAAATTTTTTTAAGACAATGGTATTATTGTCTTGGAGTGGCTGGGAAATTCACCCACTATGAACCCAATTGAAAAACCTTTGATCTGTCTGCAAGGGGGAAAAAACTCTGGAGGGCAGACTGCATAACAAAAGATGATTCAAACCTTGAAGTGTGGTACCATAATGAACTGAAAGAGCCCTGCTAAAACTTGATTCCATGCTAGATTGCTGGTAAAATTCATGTTCTGGGAATAATAAGTTAATTAAGTAGTAAAATATCGCTGCTGCAATCGAAAAGTATTGGGAATATATATGAATAAGGAACAAAAAAAAAAGTTTCCTTCCCAGGCAGGATTCGAATGACGAAAGTCTTAGTTATCATTTATCAGTTTATCATGCTCTGGAGTGAACAAGGCTCTGAAATCAGCTAGAAGGGTTGATCCGGTTTTTTTTTCCCACTACTGTACAGTGTTTACTGTGTGTTCGTTTTTAAAGTGGTGAAGTGGAAAGGAATGGTCAAGGGTATCTCCTTTTTTCTTTTTTCCTCCCCCTTTATGCCCAGGGCTGCTATATGCACTGATATTAAAATAGTACTGTTTTGATATACATTAGAATGTCTATTATTTATGGCTGTGGTTTCCAAAGTGTGCTCAGCGGATCCCTAACACTTATCAGGGGATCCATGGTTGGTAATATAAATTTTTAAATAAATAACATATAATACTACCATTTTCCTCGACCTATTGTACAGTACTGTACGCGACTGTACTTGTGAAAGTTAGTATATCGGCTAAGGTAGATGACCAGATCTCATCCTTGCGCTGGCCTTCTAGTTGTAACAAACACGACTTTCTTTTTGTCAGTTAAGGTAGTCAATTCTATTGAAAATTTTTGTCTGCTTGGTGAGGGTGGCGAGTTATTAGTTAGTTCTTACCTGCTTCATGTGTGGAATGTTTGCAATTTTTTCTCTCGAGACAACAGTGTAAGAATAAGTTTTTGTAACTGTGCCCAGAGACTTAATGCCTTAATAGTAAAATAAATTTGATTGACAATATTATATAGTCAGCAATAAATTTTGACACGTATTTTTAAAAACAAATTAATTTCGTTCATTGTTACTACACATTCTGTTTCTGCTACTTTTATTGTGAAGTCAGTTTTTATTCATTCAGTACGATCAGACTTATGTGAGGTTCGTATTAAACTGTGTGTTAATAACCACGTGTCTTTGATTCCGAACATAATATTAATTTAATATTAGGAATCATTTTAATTTTCATATTATAGTGTCGTCTCAATGGATCGGTGACTAATAAAAAACAATAAAAATGACATTTCTGCAAATTCAGAAACCAGTTGATCACCTTGTCATTTATCACACCCCAGTGCTGCTAATTTAAAAATGGTGAATCAACTTATAATTATGCATGTAATTAGTGAAGAAAATACACGCAGTTTATAAATATCACTGCATGTTTATAAACTCATGGCTGTGCATGGTAAATGTAACTAGTTGTGGACATAATGCCGATGTTAAATACGTACAGAATATATATATATGGAGGCATATTAAATGTATATCTATATTAATCTAGTGATTAATTTAATTCAATTTAATTTGAGGATCTGTGAATCTTTTTTTGAGTTGAAAGGGATCAGTGATCAAAAAAGTTTGGAAACCACTGATCCATGGCAATGAAGGGTGTGGACTGAATGGTTAATCGAAAAAATGTGATAATCTGTACCACAAAAAATTTTCATAAACTAGATGCATAATATTTACATTTTCGTAATTTGAAGCTCCTACCATACTGCAACCACTGATGTCTTCATATTACAAGCATGCTACACAATATTGTGCTTGTTATAACTAATAAACGTAATGAAGTACAGTAGTGAGTACTAACACTTTATCATAACTCTAATCTAATATTCTGATGCGAGAGGAGCTATAGTTTTTATCCTTTCCCAAACTGCTCAATTATTTGCTCTTTTTTTCCGATACTTAACCACAATGCATTTTCTTTTGACACCAATGGAAGACATTCTGCACAGAAGTTACACAGTACAGTTACTCGAACAGTACGACAGTGCACGAGTTTGCAATTGTGTGGGTGTTCTTGAGGTCGTTTCTTTGAAAGTAGGCAGTGACTATTTTACAAGTTGGAAAAAACACATCCTCCCACAGTAATTGTTTCCACTATCGGCAGCAGTGGCATTCTTACTACCTACTGTCTAATGGTAAAGGCTTGTAATAACCCCCTCTAGAAAAATACGTATAGTGCTAACATAATGTACAGTGTTATTTTTTTTTCTCCAGCAAAAAATCAAAGAAAAAAAAAGTGCGAGAAAGACAGTCGTATAATTTTCCGATTGGTTAGTAGGTTGACAGATAATCGGGGTTCTACTGTATGTGTTAAGTGTGAAAATAATATTTTTATGTATTGTCACCGCAATCATACAATACCCACAAAGATTCTTTAGAAAGGTATTAACATTTTCAATTTAAGTATTAAATTGCAAACACAGAGAATTTTATAGAGTTTTTGTATCATAGAATTCAATTCTAGATTCACTCTTATAGACATTACATTGGTATATAGCACAGTGAGAAATGTTGTTACATTCAGACTGAAGACATTTTATTGAAATTAACCAGCTTTTTTTTCCTTGATTATAATAGTTTTCCATTTAGTAATACTAATGGTATTATTTTGTATTTGTTTCAGAGCATCTTACATTGAAATTTACAATGAAAAGATTAATGACTTACTGCAGAAAGGGAAGACTGGTTTGAAGCTTCGTGAGGCTGTGGAAGGAAATGTTGTGATCTCTGATCTAAAAGAGGAACTCGTTCATACTCCTGCTAAGGTATATAAGTGTTCAGGAAGAATTTTTGGAAGATATCAATGAATTATGTAATGAAGACTGAAATTTAAGATAATTATACTAGATTTTCTGATATATCTATAGAGAATTAGCAGTTCAGAGTAGTGTCTTTTTTTTTTTTTTTTTTTTTTGTAGTTGTATTATTGTACGGCACTTTTTCAACTGTGATTAGGATCTGAATGAAATGGCGATGACAGCAAAATGAGTACAGAGTCCAGCACCAAAAGTTACCCAGCATTTACTTTTAATGGGTTGAGGGAAAACCCCAGAAAAGAACCTCGACCTGGTAACTTGTCCTAACCAGACCACTTGTTTCATGGTCAGACATGCTAACTGTTATTCCACAGCAGTGGACAGTGTAAGTCTTATGAGGACACTGTTATTATAATTATGCAACTAAACAAATAATTTCATTCTCTTTTCTTGGTCATCAAACATAACAAGGGAAGCATTGTTAGTTTTAACATGTTTGCATTTACAAACTCGTTTCAAGAACCAAACATACATAATGGAGACACTGTTCTATTTGTGTGTACTCTCTGCTATTTCAGTGCACCATTGTGCTAGCTGGTTCCTTTAGTATACAACAACTCTACACAAAAGTAAAACTTATCTTGATAACAAGTAGAATTCTGGCATTCCGCACTTGTCATTGAACTATTATACAGTGTGATTCATGAAGAAAGTTCGTAACTTTAGGATGACTTTTGAAGCTGTTTCAAGTATGAAAGTTCACATGAATATGGATCTGATTTCGATGGTTGCAGAACTGTAGATATTTTAATCTCCAAAAATTTCTACACTTTCACAGCTGTAAGTCATTTAAATTTACACTTATGTTCACAGCTACATAATTATGTACCTAGTGTTATTGCTGTCATAGTCAATGCTTACAGTAAATTTTGCGCTAGAATGTGAATTGCATATTGGTAGCATTACCTATATTGATATTAATTTGTTCTTGAATTTTACATCAACTGTATGAGCATGTCCTGTTATCTTAATATCCATAATACACTATCCCATACAATTGTGACAGACAAAATTTTTCAAGGAGGTCCTGATATACAATATCATATTATGGTAACATGCCTTCATTTTTACCAAATACATGGTCGTAGCTCCTTAAGCATTCGAATTCGCACCCATGATCATATGAACTTTTTTGCTCAGAACTATTTAAAGAACTCTATTCTGAAGTTAGACTTTCATCGTGAATTGCTCTGTAGGGGAAGGTGTTGTACCTTGTGTCATTCATCATTTCTCTGCCATCTGTGTTTGGAAAAATGAAGTATTACAATGAAGTTACATATTTGTACACAAGAGACCTCTCACAAATCTTGGTAATCTTCAGATGTAGTGGTTTGGTTTCTTTTTGAAGAAATATGTTTTTCATCAGAAAGTATTTTATTTGTAGTTTTTTTTTAATTAAAGAAAAACTTTTTCTACAATGATTTGCAATACAATAATTATTCTTAAAGGTTATGCTCTGCTATAAAAGCACACAAGAAACCTGTATGGCGGTTGCAATCCTACGACTGTCCTGTGGCAATAGCACAGTCTAGTATATATAGTCACGAAGCTCAATACTTACTGAATATGCATCCATAGATAGTTGCTAACCACCAGGATCATTACTATCACCTCATCACATATCCTTTCCCTAGCAGAAGATAAAAATGTATTGTACTTTCGATATCGTGTTATTTTGAAAAAATTAACACCTTCCTTCCACTATTGAAATATGAAATACATAAGGTTTATATATTATTTTCATAAAGTATATACTATATTTTATAAACTCACCTTCCTGGATCTTTTGGAAGAAGGATAACTCTGTCCTCTTTTTCTTACAATTTATAGTGCTACAAACGTCTCCTTGTCCCGTATTATTATTATTCAGACTATTGTATTTTAGCCATTTACAGTTATTACAACCGATAACGAACATTTCACAGTTTACACAACTTTTCACAACAATGCGACAACAGTGCCTTTTCGATCTAGACAGGCCGTAATGTATGTTCGAGTTTTCTATTTCAGTGTATGGAGCTCAGTGAAATGTTATATTAGAACTTTATTACGTATCATTGCTAAGTTTTATTTAGTGTAATGTGTCCATAAGTTCCGTTTATTTCTTGTTGCATAATAGGTTGCAGAAATAATTACAAAAATGTGTTATTTTAATGTGAAGAGAATTTTACATGTTAACATAATATGTTCGCATCAACATTTTAAGTTTAGAATGGAAGCTATTTTGAGGTTTAATAAAAAAGAATTTATATTGTGATGTTAATTTAGTACATCTACCTTCCTTAATTGTAGACAGAAAATTTACCATACCACTCCTATGAAATTAGTGTACGTACAATTGTGTTACTTCATCTCTTAGGTGATAGATAAATACAGTAACTCTGTACTCAATTGTAGTATTAAAATAGAGACAAATTGAATGTGCGGGGTATCATAGGCTACATGACATGTTTAATTATAATGTATAATTGCGAATATAGGAATATAAGTTAAATATAGTAAACATAACCTATAATTTTATACATTATGTAATGGCACAGCATTGGAGACCACTAAAATTAGACAGAAAGGGGCAACTGGTACAGTAAACATAACCTATAATTTTAACATATCTAAATATTTGTGCAGTGCAACTGAAAATTATTTAATCGTGCATAAATGAATGTACAAGAATTTCACAATATTTAATCGAAATAAAGGTAGGTATGACACATATGATCAACGTAATTTTCACACCAAAAATAATATTACACCTTAACTCGCAAGTGAATTATGTCTGAAGTGTCTCATAATCATTGTTTTAAATTTTATTAATGAAATTACACTACATTTTAGAGAAATATATGTTACTCTTTATGCATTCCAGCTAATTTATATGGTTGAAATGCCACCCTTCGTGATCGGGTTAAGCTAGTCACATAGTCTGCCTTATGGCCTGTATTAGATCACAAGACAGTGGCACAATCTATTGTTCCTACTACTCACAGCACTCCAAGCGGCTAGCAACTATCGTGGGAAATGCAAAATATCATCCCAAGCTTCGTGACTGTATATACAAGATTGTGGCAATAGGTAAAAGAAAATAAAAATGTTAAACTTCACACAACATATTTGAATGCCTTTTCCTTTTTAATCTTCTTATTTGGCGAGGCAGTGGAAGTTGTTGTGGGATGATATTAAGCAGGTCATTTGGATGATTAACCAGTGAGTGATGAAGTCATGTATAAGAGCAGTGCAGATTGGATTCAAGAGTAGGTATGTTCAAGTCTCTTTGTAGGTTGTCATTGCCGATGTACCAGGATGCATCCACGATTATTCAAAGGACCCGGTTCTGTATTGTCTGAATTCGTGTGATTTGGGAAAAGGATGCAGATCCCCATATAACACATACATACATCCATATAGGTCCGATCAATGAGAAATATATGTCTTTTCAAGTGTAGCAACAGAGGTGATGAGCCTTTTAATAGATGTTTAACTTGATGTAGTTTGTTGAAGTCTAAGTATGTAGATTTAATAAATCTTTTCACAGAGTAATACGTAGATTTAGTAACAGGTCTGTAAGTAGCAGTGCTGCCCTTCTTTGCTAAAGCATCTGCATTCCGTGTCCCGGAATTCCACAATGGGATGGTATCGTTTGGAATACAATTCTTTTATTGAGTGTTATTAATTGAGAGAGCATTTTAGTTATTTCTACTGTTTGAAATGAATGTGTGTGTAGAGACTATTGATAGAATAGCTACTTTGGAGTCTTGACAATATAACTGCATTCCTAAATTTATTGATGTGGCATAGAAGAGTCCTAAGACTCTCATTTATTGCAATAATTTCTCCATCAAAACCTGTTGTTCCATATGCAAGAGATCTATAAAGTGAGAAGAGACAGCACGTAACACCTTCACCTGCACCTTGTTCTCTGGAGGTCAAGGATCCATCAGTGTATAAATGAAGCCAATTTTGTGGAGGGTACCTAATATTAATTGTCTTTAAAGACAATTATTTTCAGAAGGGAGAATCTTTTACGAGCTTTTTCAGAAATGTATTTCAAATAGTTGGTCCATGTTAACTTATTGTTGAAAATAACTCCAAGATATTTGGATTCATAAGTCCTAGGATGGTGTTGGCCATTGTATTGGATATTGAATTCTCTTTCTTTTTTACCAAGTGAAAATATTGGTAGTTACTTTTGCTTAAAGGTGGCCGGGTAGCTCAGTTGGTAGAGCAGCTGGCTACGGACTGGAAGGTCCGGGGTTCGATCCCAGGTGGTGACAGGATTTTTTCTCGTTGCCAAACTTTCAGAACGGCCCCGAGGTTTACTCAGCCTCCTATAAAATTGAGTACTGGGTCTTTCCCGGGGGTAAAAGGCGGTTAGAGCGTGGTGCCGACCACACCACCTCATTCTAGTGCCGAGGTCATGGAAAGCATGGGGCTCTACCTCCATGCCCCCCAAGTGCCTTCATGGCATGTTACGGGGATACCTTTACCTTTTTACTTTTGCTTAAAAGTCCTTATTGTGGTCCATGTCATGATCCTTGTTTTATTTGTCATTGTCCATGTCGTGATCCTTATCGTGATCTTTGTCATTGTGTTAAATGTGGTCCATATCTGTGCTCCTTATTTTGGTCCATGTTGGAGTCATCGTGATCCTTGACATGGTGCTTATCGCGATTCACGCCGTGATCCTTATCTTGGTCCTTGTCGTGATCCTTATGGTTGCCCATGTTGTGATCCTTATCGTCGTCATTGTCATGAACCTTATCGTAATCCTTCACATGATCCTTATTGTGGTCCATATTGAGGTCCTTATTGTGATTCTTATTTTGAAGCTTGTGTTTCATGTTGTGATCCTTAGCATGATCTCTCTTGTAGTCCTTATCGTGTCCATATTGTGATCCTTATCGTTTTTCTTACCGTGGTTCATGTCGTGATCCTTATTGTGGTCTTTGTTATTCATATCTTTGTTCTTCTCGTGGTCCTTATGAAAGTTGGTGATATATTTGTTGTGGTCCTTATCGTTGCCCTTGTTGTCTTTCTCGTGGTCCTAGTGCTTGTCATAATCCTTATCGTGGTCTATGTCGTGGTATTTATCGTAATCCATGTCGCGATGTTTGTCTTGTTTCGTGTCTTATATTATCGTGGTTCTGATCTTAGTCTTTATCGTGGTCCTTGTTGTCTTTCTAATAATCTTTTTCGTCGTTCTGGCCCTTGTATTCCTTATCATGGTCCATGTCGTGGTATTTATCATAATCCTTGTCGTGGTGTTTGTCGTGTTTCATGTAATATGTTATCGTGGTCCTGATCTTTGTCCTTGTCGTGGTCCTTGCAATGTTCCTTGCTGTCTTTGCCTGGGTCTACATTCATCATTTCAAAATTAATATTGTTCTCCCATTTTGGCGAATGACTTTCGTGTTACACGGTATATTTCAAACTTTCATTAAAGATAAATGATCAAGGACGTAAAAAGAGACCTACACCAGAAATAGACAACTGATAACATTTTGCACTGCTGTGTACTTTGGAGTAGAATGAAAATAGACCTACGCATGCAGGACGTGATGTCTTCCTAGCTACGTTGATATCATGTGAACAGTGCTATAGAACTTTAACTTATTCTTTTTTTTGAGGAACTGTACATGAATGTGAATCATTTCGATGAAATGATAGATAACGGAATTACATACTATCATTGCTTACAAATTCAGTAAAAATGTTACAACTTATCACATTTGGGGGGGGAGGAGAGTCCGGACCCGATGGACACTCCCCCCCTCGTTGGTGCGCCCTTGCCTAAGAGCACTACTTTGTTCCTTCTTGGCAGTATAATAACTTCGTTGCTATTTCGAACAAACACCTTGGGATTTCGATTTAGGATGCGGGCTTGTTCTAAGGCATTTTGACTTTTCCCTCTTACTGTGCTCTACTTGATTCGACGGACTCACTTTCTGCGCTCGAGTCATTCAACTATTTTGGGTGATCAGTCCAACCTACCGTTTTGTTACACGTTGATTCGTTTGTCAGGTTTATAACCCAGTCTTCCCTCTCTTCAACCTTCAGCTTCCTACTTCGAGGATACACTTACAGTAAAACCTCGATAATATGTGCCCGCTTATTATGCTATCCCATGTAATAGGCTTTTTTTTTTGTCCGGTCCTGGCACAGTTCATATATAACGCCTTTATAAAATACCCCATTTGTTGCGCTCAAGTCGAAATATTACGTTTAAGTCACAACTGTGTGGGATTCCTAATGAATCAGAGAGTTGTTTCTGTTTAAGAGTACTATTATCATCGTACTTTCATAAGATTTCCAATTTTTCCGATAGAGACAGTGCTATTCATTTAACACTCATTGTAACCACACTCACAGACTCTTCAGTACACTAAAGGACAACAAACTGACCAGCAAACATTTTCAGAATTTTATTATGGCCGAGTGAGGAATGTTGTTTGTGAGAGAGGTTAGCAAGAGGGTGGGGTATTGTAACTGTATGTAGGCTTTAAGCACGCAGGTCGAATAAGAGAGCTTAAGAAGAGGTTGGCATATTGTATAGTATGAAGGATTAAGAGCGCATGTATAGGGTCGAATACCAGTACTTTTAGGTTAATGGCACCAATGAGTTCAATGGCCAATATAGTACATTGCTGAAAATTATATAGAAAATATTCCACAAAAAGATTGCCTTTAATTCAAGACTTTCCAGTAATACTTCTTTTTGCTTCTATATCGGTATCATTGTGCTCCCTGATAAGCCTGGTGGACAATTGATATGGTTGCTCCTGTATCTACTAGAGCACTTTCAGAATAGGAAGGCATATAAGGCAGAGTTAGTTCAGGCCGGTCTATGTTGACCGGCCGGTGACAGTAAAGCAGTGTTTCCTTGTTAAATCATCGCAAAGTCTCACTGAGGCATTGTCTATTACTTTCCTTCTTGCATGTACAATATTTATGGCTAGGAATGAATTTTAAGTTGTGCCATTCGATAGAGCTAAGAATTCTGAAACAAACTGTACAAAAATGGCAATTCTGTGTTCATTGGTTCACGTGTTGTGTTATCGCTTTAAGATTGAACAGAGATATCAAGCCAACAACACAAAACATATTTTGCTCTGAAGTCCTTCTCTGTATACGAAGATAGATTCTGTTTCATTTCAAATTCAGACGTGGATTGTTTCCTGTTGTGTGATGTGTAACTCGCCGTAACAATATCTCTTCAAGAGGTTGCAAATGGCTCTGGTGTTTCGTCTGTTCTACACTAAAAAAAAAAAAAAAATAGTTCTCCTTTCACGGCGAAGAATATGGTATTGTCTGTATATAATTTTTTAAGGGACTTGCTAATGACGCAGTGCGTGTAATTGTCAATTTTTCACAAACACAGAATCTGACTTCACAGGCGTGTGCATATTTTTGGGAAAGGCAAAGAGAGAATTAAAATAGGTGGTACACCAGTCTTTGGCTCGCCTGGAGAATATCTCAAAACAAATAAGGTGTTAATGATTTTGACGATTTGCAGACGTGTCTACTTACTTTGTTGTACGATTTTTAGATATATTAGCAGTATGTATTAGCAGTGTCATTATGGAATTCGGAACGAAAGAAGAAAGCTGAGAATAACAAGTACGATTTTCACTTTTCATTGTAATATTATACATAGTATAAGACGAAATATTGCATGTATTATATATTTGGTTGATATTGTAAACATAAACCTTCCTGTTCCTTTTTCGATGAATTATTATGTATAGTATTAACCAAGGAAAATAGAATGGAAGGTACTGAACAATAGACCCCTGCCGCACTGCTCGTGACATCATCTTCAACATGCCTCGTACTATGGAAAGGCCTTTAACATGCCTTATACTATGGAAAGCAATGCACCAAAGATATTTATGGCACTCATAAAAAACCATTGTAATCCCAAACAATTTTTCAATTATTGTGGGCTCTTTAGAAATTGTTAAAACACTTATTTCTTTACAAAAAGGATATGAAAATGACGCTCTAAGAAGATATTTATGGCACTCATAAGATGATCATTTTCATCCCAAACAGTTTTTCAATTATTGTAGGGTCTTTAGAGATTGTGGAGCATTGTTAAAATGCTTATTTCTTTACAATGGGGACATGAAAATAATACACAATGACTCTCTAAGAAGAATATTATGTTATTATGCTCACATTACATAGTTGGCGATTTTCTTAATTTTCTTCTCTGTTTTACAGCTAGTTGTAGACGATTTACTTCTTGTCCTTGTTGGCATTTGTTAAGAGCTTCCATGATGATGGAGTTGTGGAGTATCATTCAATAACGAATGGATTTATAGACCTACTAGAGATCTTTTAGTTCAGAATATTAGCAAATGTTAGTGCTATGTTTTTGAACTTGTTTAATGTCGTCCCATGTCACTCCTCAAAACATTTATCAAATATCTAAACCACACGAAGCCAGTAAACAGGACGAATATTTCTCCGTGAAACACACCTTAACCAATCGGATTTCTTACATTCACATTTTTTTTTTCTTCTCTATAGAAGAGTTTGTTGGCAGTATACACATACATCGGTATTTCTTCTTTCGGTACGAAAGATAACTGGCTAACATTTCAATCAATTCACTTTTTTTCATAATTATTTACTTTAAGACTTCGATTTAACTGCCATTGTTAATCCCGCCCATATATATTAAATCTTCTGATACTGCTGACCTAACACTTTTCCAGTTTCCTAAATAGATCCATTGTATAGTAAATGATTCCTCATTAGTTTCAGCATGTGCAATATATCACACAAACCTCAGATTCTACATTGAGATGTCAGATTTGAAATATGTGTCTGACTTACATTAATTCCTAATATTTTCCGTAGTTTCTGATTTTGAGGACCCATGTCACTGACGAAAACATGTACTTGTAGAGACTTGTACAGAGATTATTTTTTATAATAATGAATTCTTGATAGTACAATCAATCATATAATTCATTGACTGCTTCTATTTGCCCTTCAAACTACGAACAAGTATGACCTGGCCATAATTTTATTGCATGGCCCATACAAACAGTTGCTTGTTGGGTCATAACTCATAACGAAATAGTAATATCACTGTCTATTTTTATTCTGTCATAACACAAGACCATATTTCTCTCCATTTTAATTAAAGCCTGATGGGCACTCAGTTGTCAAAAGACGTTTATGTTAGGTACGTGCACTCAACAAGGAGTCATATTCCTTACTTATTCTGAATGTCTTTTCGAAATTGCATGAAGTGTTACAACTACTGAAATATCATTACTGTCCTAAAATTTAACACGAGCCACGAGTTGTGGTTTTAAGTTGACATTTTGAAAAGAGTTCATATTTAACAAGAAATTATTTAGATTTTGAAAGTTATTTCTCAAGTTCTGAAATTTTTTGTTCCAAATGCAATATTTTGTCATTTACTACTTGTCGTTCTTTTTGCAGTTTATCATTCACTGCTCGAATTTTAATAACTATTTAATTTATCTTCTTTTCGATATTTTCACTTTCATTACATGTATTTGATGTGCCTGGCTTCAAAACTTCACACAAAAATTTTTTCTATTGCTTAAATAAAACCTTGCATTGTGTTCGTTCTTTCGGATATGACACTGTATTACTAGGGAACAATAAATGAGGTTCGGCCGAATTCTTTAGTTTCAATTTTTGTGGTAACCCTAATAATTCTGCTTTAAAGTCGCGATCATAATCAGAATTATCGAACAAATATACGATATTTCAGGTCTAAAACTATCTGCTGTATTATATTGTATCCATCTTTCTCGAACAGCTTGTGCCTTTGGATATCGATTGTAAATTATGTTTTATCACTACAATTTTTCCCCTGTGTTATTGCACAAGTGCAAGGAATTTTTATAAATTCATTCTTTTTACACTATGAGGCATGTTAAAGGCCCAGACTTGATGGCAGATGACGTCACGAGCTGTGCGGCACGGATCTGTTGGCCAGTACCTTCCATTCTATTTTCCTTGGTATTATTAACAACATGCTTTCTTAAGATCATTAGTAACCTTATTTATAAGATGAAGCAATTTAATTTCATTTCACTTTTAAAATAAAAAGTTAATGATAATTATTAATATAAGTATAATTACAATAAATACTGTACTGGTATTATTTTTACCTGCTCCACGCTCACGCAAGGAGAACTAGACCAACTGAAAAGACCAAACTGCAAGCTCATCTGGCTCTGTGAAAACTGCAAGCCAAATCTGAAGAAACTAGAATCACTAGAAGACAAGATGGAGAAAATGTCACAAAGATTGGATTTCATAGTAGAACTGCTCACTAGCCAAATGAACGACAAAATTGGAGTAGCCATCAAGGACACGTTACAAGCAGAACTACACACTCTCGAAATCAAGACAAAGGAGAACGTGGACAAGCCGGGCTCAAGTCAAATGAAAATAGGAAAAAAGGCCACCCATACGACCAAGAAGAAGGCCGACGATCCAACAGCAGATAAAGAAATAAGGGAAGAAAACGAGCAAACCAACTCCATTAACACAAGAGACAAAGGAAAAACATAAAGGAGAGAGAGGAAGTCGAGAAAGAAACCATGATAAGAGAAAATAAGCACCAAAGAAATACACCCAGGAATAGGATAGTCTGCAACAAATCCCAGGAAGAAATGTCACCAGATAAGGAAACTAAGGAAGCAAGGCCTAGCGAGAAAACAGCAGATGAAAGAAAACGAAACACAACAGAAAGTAAACCAGCCGAGGAAGAGGAGGAAAGCGAAGCACCCTACTCCCAGGTAGTAGCCAGAAAATGACTACAGACAGCAAGAAGGGTGACAACCGGATCCAAGCCAGCAATAGGAGAAGACAACAAACTGCAAGCAGCAGTGAAAAGAGGATGGATATACATAGGAAGGTTGCATAGCAATACAACGCAAGAGAAGGTGAAAGGGTATCTGCAAAATAACGGCATTGACGGTGAAATAGAAATAGAAGAATTAAATATAATGGGAAGAAACAAGGCCTACAAAATCGGGGTGGACTTCAAACACCATGAAATTGCTGAAGACCCAACATTCTGGCCACAGGGAGTGATTGTGCGTTCTTTTCGTTTCTCAAGGCAAAGAACAGGCGTCACACTATAGAGGAAACTACAGAGGCACTATAGAGGAAAAAGAAACCAGAATAAAGACTTTGCTATGGAATATTGAAGGTCTGAAAAATGCAATAAACATGATACCAGACGACACCTTCGACACATATGACTTAGTGTCCCTCATAGAAACCTTCTTAACATCCCAATGGAGTACAGACAACTTCTACTCAGTACATTCATACACAAGCCAAGGAGAAAGAGGAAGACTAAAAGGAGGCATAACTATGTTAATAAATTCCAGACTAGCACCCTTCGAGACACTGCTAAACACAAAAAACACACTTTTAGTAAAGACAAAGCTATGCACCGTGATGAACGTATACTTCCAACCAGAATACAAAGCAGATGAAATTCTGGAGGAGATCGACCACACCCTCAGCATGACGAATGACAAAGGTACTGTGATCATAATGGGAGACCTGAACTGCAGAGTCGACGCACCCACACAAAAGACGGAGACAGTAGTCAACCACATAGAAAAAGAAGGCCTAATACTAATAAATGATAGAAAAGAAAAAACCTACTTTGGCCCAATGGGGCCAGCACTATTGACCTCGTCTTCACAAACAGCGACAGGACCCACCAGGAGATACGACGAGACCTTCCAGTAAGAAAACATATACCAGTCAGCACCTACATATATGTAAGAGATGCACACCAAGGAAAAACTCCCAACAAGCAAACAACCAGATTATCCAGAGAAATCAACAACAAAATAAGCACAGAAGCGATGCGAATTGTCTCGCAAGAAATTAAAGAAGGAAGAATAGATGAAGCACTCAGCAAGCTTGAGGAACACATAAAACAGGCAATAGTAAGGAAAGAACAAAAGAAAAGGACAGCAAAACCGTGGTTTAACCAAGAATGCTATAAAGCTAGGAAAGCCGCACTAACAGCTCTCCATAGAGCAAGACGCACA
The DNA here is from genome assembly GCF_040183065.1 of Periplaneta americana. Lineage (NCBI taxonomy): Eukaryota > Metazoa > Arthropoda > Insecta > Blattodea > Blattidae > Periplaneta > Periplaneta americana. The sequence goes on from NC_091124.1 coordinate 105,315,021, forward strand.
CAAACACAGGAAGATCTAAGAAACTACAACAAAACCAGAAGCTACAAACAAAGACTGGAAAAACGCAAAAATTCATATCAGGTGGAAGAAGAAAAGAAACTCATCAAACAGGCAGAGCAGAAATGGTACAAGGCAGCAATCCCAAAACAACCGTATTTCCCAAGAGATATCTCACTTGAAACATGGGAAAACCACTTTAAAAATGTTCTCCAGGTCAAGGAAACACGACCAGACAGCACAGACCGAGAAGAGGCAACAAAACTGACCCACCCTTTCTCAATAGAAGAAGTCAGGGAACAAATCACATCCTCAAGGAACAAAAAAGCTTGTGGACCAGACGGAATTTTCTACAAGCATCTAAAAGAAACTGCACCCGCTCTCACGGAAACATGGACAGAGCTCTTCAATGAGTGTCTGCGACAAGGAACCATCCCAAACAAATGGAGGCTAGCAACACTGAAAGTACTCTATAAGGCAAAGGAGACACGAGAGACCCGAACTCATACAGGGGGATAGCCCTGGAATGTACAGCACTCAAAATTCTGACAAGCCTACTAACCAAGAGACTAAGCAAAATGACAGCCCACGTAATTCCAGAACAACTTCACTAAAGGGAAGTCCACAATCCACGCAGTAAAATGTATACAGGAAGATATCGCGACTGCACTAGAATGCCCAAGAGGGAAGCTGCACGCAGTCTTCATAGATTACACAAAGGTGTTCGATCTATTAAACAGACAGCTAATAATGGAAAAAATAGAAAAAATTACTGGAAGGAACCAAGAATCTAGACTCATACAAAGCATCCTGTCAAAAAACCAAATAGAAATAGACAACAGAGTGTCAACATCTGACCTGGTAGAACAAACAAATGGAGTACTCCAGGATGACCCCCTAAGCCCTTTGCTATTCATAATAGCCACCACAGAAGTGCCCAGAGAAACAGCCACAGAACACGTAAAAATATATGCATACGCAGACGATATGGTCATAGTATCCCAGAACCTAGAAAACGCCCAAACAGCCTTCGACAAACTCGCCACCTGGGCCACAAAAAAACGATCTAACACTGAACGAGGACAAAACCGTAAAAATGACCTTTAGAAGAGGAAGCAGACTCTCAGCAAAAGACCATCTGCTGTATAAGAACAGACCACTGCAAAATGTCAAGCATTTTAAGTATCTAGGAATTACACTGCAAACACGAGGAGACGTATATGATCTACACATCAAAGAGCGAATTGCGGCAGCAAAGTTGACAACAAACAGCATAAAGAACCTAAGCAAACTTTCACTGAATACAGCCATCACCCTGTTTCGCCTAAAAGTGGCACCAACCATAACCTATGGACTAGAGATTATCTGGGAAAGCCTGAAGAAGAACTTGAGAGATATAGAAAAAGTGAAAGCCAGTTTTCTCAAACGAGCCTTAAGCCTGTCAAAGTATACACCATTGTGCCTCACATATGCATTAGCACAGGAACAATTCTTCATAGAAGAACTATGCGATGAGCTTCTGCTACCCTCTACTGAAAGCTACAGAGAACTACAAGAACTAAACAAGAAGAAACAAGAGATATGGCCGGACTTCTTCTCCACAGACGCGATGATCTACGGGATTGGACACAAGCCAGATACGACTTATGACACGCAGTGACTAGATTCGCGGTACATGGATTCCACCATCGCATATGCCAGACAGAGAAGTACAACGACCGATATCTATTTTGGTGCAAACAAAGGCTCACTAACAAACTTCTGCAAAAACTGAACGAAAGAAACATGCACATTGTGCAATATTCCTTCTATTATTATTATTATTATTATTATTATTATTATTATTATTATTTTTATTTGATATACAAAAATATTGCATTTCATGCCAATTTTATAATGTAAATTAGGCCTGTAGTCATACTAGGAACAAGGAGATTCTGTAATTCCAAAATTCAATTTACATTTTAAAAATTTTGCGTTATATACATAATATTTTACACTTTGTATATTTTTTAAATATACAGTTTTATGTTCAATATATTAATGATATTATTACGGTTTTCATGCTCATTTCTCTATATCTCCACTCGTAGGCTTATTCTACAAAAGACAACAGTGATAGAATATAGAACACTGGACCTCTAGGTAGGTATGAGCTAGAGGATTAAATCACATTATATAGGCTTGAAACAAAGAAAAATAATATTCAATTTCAACATGAGTTCTGAATTATGTATGAATAGATATGCTTACATTCTTATAGCCAGAATCATAGTCAGAATATTGAACCTTGGACCTCTACATAGGTATAAACTAGAGGATTAAATTAAATTAGACAAGCTTGATTTAGCAAAGAGAAAGAAAATTATCTACAGTTCTATTATGAGTACTGAATTACATATGAACAGATATGCTTATATTATATTATCTCCCAGATTCGTAGCCAGAATATAGAACCCTGGAACTCTAGAGAATTAAATTAAATTCCGGCATGGAAATATATGTACTTCGGTACATCATAATAATATGATATGCGTAAGTAATCACTTTGTGATTCAAGACGCACACCTGTGGAGTAGTGGTCAGTGTGTCTGGCCGCGAAACCAGGTGGCCCAGGTTCGAATCCTGGTCGGGGCAAGTTACCTGGTTGAGGTTTTTTCCGGGGTTTTCCCTCAACGCAATACGCGCAAATGCTGGGTAACTTTCGGTGCTGGACCCTGGACTCATTTCACTGGCATTATCACCTTCATTTCATTCAGACGCTAAATAACCTGAGATGTTGATACAGCGTCGTAAAATAACCCAATAAAATGAAATGATTCAAGACTGCGCTCATCCTGTCGGATCCCGGCCACATAGTCACTTGTAATGAGTACACCTCTGTACATAGTGCTTTGGATATTGTGCCACTGTCACATATTCTGTGACACGGTACATGAGGGTAGGCCATCAAAGGAAAAACTGAAAGAGAGAACTTAAACTGAGGAGATTCGATCCGGTATCAGAGCTGGGATTTGTGTGGCTTAGTGGATAAAGCATCAGCACATAGAGCTGAAAACCCAAGTTCGAGTCCCGGTGCCAGAGAGTGTGTTTCTTTGTTCTATCCATCCTTCATTAAATTAGATAAGCTTGATTTAACAAAGAGAAAGAAAATCTACAGTTTCAATACAAGTACTGAATTATGTATGAACAGATATGCTTACATTGTATTATCTCCAGATTCATAGCCTGCCCTTACAAACATATTGTATTTCCTTTTTTCTCTGGAGAAATAAATAGTAATAAATTCAGGATTGCTGTACAAGGAAGTCTGGACATTTTGAGTAAATTTTCTCGCTTACAGTTTTTCAGACAAGAATTTCCACATATCCGATAGTACAATACAATTTTCAATGTTACTTTTTTTTTTTTGTTTTTTTTTTTTTTTGTTTCCTCTTTGTCATTATGAAGTAAATTTCTACACATCTGTCACTCTATTTCGCATGTTAGTGACTCCAAGATCTACTCATCTATGAAGCAAAGAAATAGTAAAGAGTGGGATGGAAATGACTTCTGTAAGAGTATTTAAACAACACACACTGAAGAATCAGGTCGCTCATTGCAGCGACTGACATTATATATCCTCCTTTTCCTGTCCCAACAGTGACTGAAATGGGGAGAAGCACCATTCTGTTGAAACCAAATTGAATTGCGTGGTATGTGTGAATCTTAGAAGATTTGAATGTAGAACATGAATGGCTGGTATAAGATCATCACACGAACACTCCAAATATCGCTCACTGATAAGAGACTCATCGAAGAAATAAGGACCCATGACTCTACTTCCTATAATTCTCACGCAACGATTTTCCTTCTGGGGATATTGTGTACGTGATTCTGTTATCTAGTTTGGATTCTGTTTTGCCTGTTCATCTCTTCAATGAGGGAAAATGTAGCTTCATCACTAAAAAGAACGTTTGATACAAAGTTTGGATCTTGGTCACAGAAATTAATCATTGTCTTGCAGAACTGCAATCTTCTATCAAAGTCTTCTTCCATGAACTCTTGTCCAAGTTGGACTTTATAACGGTGATACTTACTATGATGCAATATTCTCCAAGCAGTTGTTTTCAGAATACCAAATGTAGATTCTAAATCACTGAGAGTAGAATGTGGGTTCTCATTTACCTTTAGTAAAATGTCAAGTTCCAACTCCTTGTCGGTGAATGGTCTATCAGATCTAATGTCTCTGACATGTCCTTGTTCATTGAATTTAGTTTCTAGTCACAACTGACTGACAAATAAGATGTTCGATTTGGATGGGTTTCATTAAAAAGTGTGCACACTTCCTTTTGTTGCATATGTCTTCTGTCAGCAAATCCAATCATCATTAAAATTTAAATGATCTCATTTTCTGTTAAAGCCATCTTTATTTTCAGTTCCATTAAACTGATTTCCAAACAATGATTAACAAATTTATCAACAATTAAAACGTCATAACAACATACACTTCTGTATAAAACAAATGAAGGTGTAGAGCAATAAAATCGAGGACGCTTTTTCAGAAAACGTGAAAAAAGTCATAGGTTCTAATTAAAAAAATTTATTTGATGACATCATAGCTCATGCAACAATGACTACAGAAAAGATTCACATTTACAAAATAAATCCTTTAAGAAATAAGATTCCATGTGTCTGAGCATTTTTCTTGAAAACTTTCCGTCTAATTATAAAACATTATGTTACTTTTGAAAAACCCTGTATATATCAGTAGTGTAATACTTTTAATGTATCTCTGACAAATGTTTAGTAATTATTAGGCCGGGTGCACACAGAATCTGATGCGGCATTATGCGACATTTGTCTGATGGTATAGTGAGGATCACGTAAAACCAGTTCCTAAACAGCAAATATTGCCGTCTTGTAAGTGTTGCCAACTGTTACCAGATATCACATGATCCTACGTATTGAATGACTTATTTACTTACAATACTTTACCTTTATGCTGGAAAATTATTCTAAATAATTCAATAATTAGTAACATATTTTCGTTGGCAAACTATACGAGAAAGGAATCAACATGTTTGGTATTTTGTCTGTCAATATGAAATTCATTGGTTTGACTAAACAATTGATTCACGAAACCTAATCTAAAAAGGTATTTTGTTTGACCACATAAAATTATTAGTACTAACTCCGAAAACTTACCTGACTATGAATTATAGCCACAATGCAACACATAAAATAACTGTTGTGTATTAATTTTAATACTGATATTAATTATTAGTATGTTCAAATTCCACTAGCTTCCAGTAATTGGCTCAGAAATCTAGTACAATTTTAATTTCATGGAACTTCAGTACCAACAACATTTGTCTCAGCTGCCAACATACCAGTTACAAAATCACTATCATTTGTATTTGTCAGTATCGAAATTCGAAACGAAGTTGGCAGAAGAAAATTCAACCTGCAAACTAGAAAATCACCACAATCCATTAGCATATGTAGTAATAGGGGAAAAATGGTTAGGTTTCATGCTTATACAGTGGTGCTTTGTTAGAATCAGATATATTGAATCATATTGTAAGTCAAGCAAATGTAAACAATCTGTCACACCTGTAACCAGAAAATGCTTTTCATTATGATAATTCAATAATACATGCTTTCTTATACTTAATATAATAATAATAATAATAATAATAATAATAATAATAATAATAATAATAATAATAATAATAATAATAATAACAATAACAATAATAATAATAATAATAGCCTAGTGTGTCCCTTGAAGGGCAAAGGCTAGAGGCTAGCTGTGTTTCACTAATGCGGTGAGCTACTCCACGTTAGGTTGTGTCTATTGTTTCTTTGTCTGGTTTGAGTTGATTTCGCTGTCACTTTGATTAATTTGATTTCACTAACACTTTGATTATATTGAATGCACTATCACTGAGTCAACTTGGGATGTTGTTTGTGGTTGGCACTGTCTTCATTTGTAGTCGACTTCCAATTGTTCTCCATGTTCCCCTGCTTCTTGCTATTCTGGACCATTGCTGACCTGCTTGCGTTGTGTAGAAGTCTGCCCACCTCTTCCTTGGTCTGCTTCTGTGCCGGTCTTCTGTGCGCGGGTCCCACATGGTGGCTCTGTATGTCCATCTTTCGTCTTTCATCCGCGCGATGTGGCCTCCCCACTTCCACTTCAATTTGTTTGCTCTTTGTGTGACGTTTGTTGTTGATGCCATTTGGGACAGCGACTCATTGGAAATTCTGTCTCTCATAGTTATTCCCAATATCTTTCGTTCCATTTTCCTTTGGCATATTTCTAGCGCATTCATCTGTCTGCTTGTTGTCGACCATGTTTGGCATCCATAAAGTAGTGTTGGGTAGACGCAGGTTTGTAGTACTTCGAATTTGAGTCTTCTGTTGATTGTCTTGTCCAGGAGTATGAACTGGAGGGACCAGAAGGATTTCCAAGCTAAGGATATTCTTCTTCTTATTTCTTTTCCAGTCTTGTCTTTAAAGGAAATTAGTTGGCCTAGGTATGTGTATTCCTTTGCATATGGTAGCTTTGTTCCGTCAATTGAGATGGGGATTTCTTGTCTGTTTATCATCAGCTGTGTTTTTGTCATGTTCATTGATACTCCTGCGGTTTTGCTTTGTGTACAGAGTTGTTGGAGCATTGATTGTAGTTCTTCTGGTGTTTTTGCGAACAGGACTATGTCGTCCGCGAATCTTAGGTCTGTTAGGTGTCTTCCGTTTATGTTTATTCCCTGTTGCTTGCTCCAATTCATTTTTCTGAATACATTTTCCAAAACGCTTGTAAAAAGTTTGGGACAAATTGGGTCACCTTGTCGTACTCCGCATTCTAGACGAAATGATTGGCCTTCTATTTCTGTTCTTACCTTAGCAAAGTTTTGTCTATAAATATTGCTCAATAGACGAATGTATTTGCCTTCCACTCCCTGTGTGGAGAAGGCCTGCAGAATGCTTCTGTGTTCGATTGAGTCAAAAGCTTTGCTGTAGTCTACAAAGCCTAGGTACAAAGGTAAGTTAAATTCCTCTGACTTCTGTATCAGCTGGTTTATGGTTTGCAGATGATCTGTCATGCTGAAACTTGTGCGGAATCCTGCTTGCTCGGGAGGTTGACTTTCGTCCAGGGTTTTTGTTATCCATCTTGTTATTATCTTTGAAAACAGTTTGTACAAGTTTGACATCAAGCTTATAGGTCTATAGTTGCCTATGTCATCCCTCGAGCCTTTTTTGTGAAGGAGGATAATTGTGTTTGTCTTCCATTGTTCCGGGATAGTCTCCGTTTCTATGATTCTGTTGAATATGGTACATATGATGGGTGTTAGTTGTTCTGTTTCTAGTTTAATGAGCTCGTTATAAATTCCGTCTTCGCCTGGGGTTTTTCCGTTTTTCATCTCGTTTATGGCAGCTGTAAAATTAGTCCAACAGCACCAGTATATTCTGCTATTAATATGACTTGGGAACCTTATTGTTTGAGTAATTTTAATGGTTACGGGTGTGACAACTTTATCATGAAATTTCAACTTTGTAATGAACTCACAGTTAGTACCTTTATTTATAGGCCTAGATATATTATGCGACCTAAAGTAAAACTATTGATTTTAGGTTAGATAATTATGCCTATGACATCAAAGAAAAGGTGGCAGGGTACTGTGCCAAGTTGAAAGAAGACCCAGAAAAATATCAGCAATATCTAGAGAAAGAAAGACGTGATAAGAATTGAAGGTGTAATCAGATCAACTGATCTCAACTGTAGCCAAACAAAACAACATTTAGAAGAGAAAAATGTGTGCATGGATGTTAACTGCGGTGATTTAGATGATTTAAGCAGAAAAAGGCTGAGGTTGTCAGAACTGATGAAGAGAGAGACAGGAAAAAGTATGGATGTATTCTGAAGAAATGTCATGGGAATCCAGAAAGCAGGTTGCATGTAAACTTCCAAAACCAAGAATGTTAAATAGTAGAAATCACATGAGTTTCAAACAGCTTAATTTTCAGAAATGAAGAGTTCATATTTTTATAATAGTCTGTGACCACTTTATATTGTTTATCAGTTATTAGTCTGTACATATGTAATATTGTATAGTCAATAGGAATAGTAAAATTGAATAACAGTAAAAATGTATCAGTTTATTATTGCAGAGGTCACACCCATAACCATGTCACACTTGTAACTATAATTTTCCAAATTAATATTTCATTCCATAACCTATATAATTATATTATTGTTCCATGTTCTTGATTGTTGGTGCCTTAAATGCATAAAAGAAATTTTTGTGCCTGAAAACTAAATTGATTCACTGAAATCTGACAGGGAGTGTGAGGAGTCAAATTTCCATGTCCTTTTCATGTCACACCTGTAAGCACTACATATTAATTTTATTCTGACATTTATAACAAATGAAGTTCAAATATTTTCTCACATACCCAAAGAATAACTTTAATTGTAATAATTCCCATTTTGGAAATTTTGCAAATGCGTGCAGCCACAGATTTTCATGCACATTTATTGCTGTAGATGTCATACCCGTAACATGGATTGACCGTTACAGAACTGGTTTAAATGTTTTCTTATATGCACTGCAGTGGTTCCATTATAAGATATTAGAATTTTGGATATAATTTGTTAATTTCTTATGGCTCAATTTTACTTTTTTTCATTATACGAAATGTAAAGAGAAAACATTGTGGTGTTGCAAAATATTAGATTTCCGCAGAAATGTTTTCAGCATTCCTAGTACTGTACTAAAAAAGTGGTACTATTGGGCATGTTGACTGTTGCTGTGTGTATTCATCTCTCTGTGCACAACGTTATCTCCTGAACTATTGGACAGATTTTGTTCATTTTCAGTATCTACATGTCCATTTTTGTGGGAATATTACACATTAAATATAATTATCGATATTGGTAAAAGGTTATTGGGGTATTATTTCAAATAAACACACAATAGCAATCCACTTCAGAACTGGGATAGGTAGTATTTTATTTGTGATTTTTTATATTCATTTTGAATAAATTGACAAATGAGATAGTAAGATTCGTATTAATGAAAAATAATTTAAAACGAATTGATTGTAATGTAAAGAATTATTTCTACTGTTCGTTACGAATTTTCCGAGTTTCAAAATTCTTGATATCATAGCTGGACATATAGTGGTGGAGAATATTAAATAATTACTCGTTTACATAGTGAATAGACTACTGAGAACTGAGGCACGTTTGGGTTGCTTTTTCGTGCAGGAGAAAGAATTAAAAGATTTTCAGTTAATCTTTTCAATTGTTTCAGCCTACATAGTTACCATCTTGAGGACATAGAGTTGCAAATCTTAAGAGACTCCTTATCTGTAGTACATAATCATTTATATTCTTAAAGATTACAATGGAATAACTTCTTGAAAGTGATAGCTGCCCACTCAAAGTTACATAAACAAAACAAAAACTGTTATTGTACTATTGCTTTAAAAATTAATAGTATACATAAATTAAAATATTATCTTGTTTAGATTGATCAGTAGGATGTATCTTCATTGTTACCCTTAGAAAGGCAGCTATGACTTTTTGTTAACTCTCTCTCTCTCTCTCTCTCTTTCTCTCTCTCTCTCTCATGTTTTTTATGAATTAACATATTGTGTCTTTTGCCCATGCTTGATATAATTTTTTTATGTTACTAATTATGCTATAATATTGTGTTTATGTTCAGATTATGGACCTGATGAAGAGAGGAGAAAAGATTCGCCGATTGGGTGAAACCAATATGAATGAACGCAGCTCTCGGTCACATACTATTTTTCGAATTGTAAGTAGCATATTATGGAGTGAATAATATGATGGTCATTCAAAAAGTAAAGTTCCATTTTTTTTTCTCACAATATAGGTAATGTCTCTTTTTGGCTCTTGTGTCCTCCCTAAATTTAAAGAAAAAAAAAAAACAAAAACAAATGTGAGCTGGAGAAAATGAACTATTCAATTGAAAAAAATTAATTAATAGTACCGGTACCAAAGGATTATTTTATTAATTCTATACAAAAGATAGATTATATAGAATAGATGGTCAGAAATCACAAATTTTTACACAACATACATTATGAAAACGATCATCCAAAAGTTTTTTTTGTACACAATAACATCTTTCAAACGAAGTAAAATAGCTAATAAGTTCAATAAATACTACGCTAATAAGTAATAACTAGAGTCCGGTTGTTTGGCAAAATGTCTTTTTTACTGGGTGGAAGTAAATCATTATTTTCATAGATTTAAGTATGATTTGGGGTAAATCAAAGTGATAGGGCCAATTTTTATTTTGCCTTTTTTAGGTGTTTCTTACTAATTCAATAATAAATGCCTTTTTTTTTTTTTTTTTTTTTTTTTTTGTCATTTTAAAGCAATATTTCTTGTTTATTTGCAATTTTCTAATTAATTGTAATGTAATTGATATGAAATTTAAGTATATGAAACAATAGTCGCTCTACTAACAATAGTAAATAAAAGTAATTTATTTCGTTGCTTAATTTGCTAATACTTGTGCTTTAATACTATTGATGTAATATGAATAATGATTGACAATCCACAGTTACAAATATAATGTCATGTCTTCACGATACCAACAATCAGCTTTATAATTTTAAATATTAAGTCTGTTCTCATACTAGTTGTCACGTAGAATTTTTAATTTTTTGCTTTCATATTTTCAAATCTTACTGTTACAATTTTATGCTACATGTATTTATTAATATAGGAGAAAAAAATTTGAGTTAGGAACAGTCAGTTATTGTTGGGTATAAGATTGGTTAGCTAGAATGCCTGAATTCAGTAAACCATTGAAAAGCAGACTTCATGCTTACGTTAGTGAATTTGGTGCCCATCTGTTTTCAACCGATGGAACAGTTTTGTTATGTAAGGTTTGTGAAAAGATAGTTAATCACGAAGTAAAAATGTGAGTTATGTTGGTATAATTTAAATTTATTGCAAAAATATATTATGACTTTTTAAAATTTATAATGCCTTTTTGAAAATTTATTGTGCCATTTTTTTTTTTTTTTTTTTTTTTTTACGTTTTAATTGCCTTTTTTTGCCTGCCTGTTTTAATTGTTATGCCTAAACATCCGGGTTCTAGTAATAACTATAATTTATTAATTAGCTACAAGCTCTGAAAGGGAACAAAATGTTATTGAGAAAAATTTGAAGAAAATATTAAATATACAATCCATTTTATATAACATTTAATCAAGAATTGAACATTACTATTGTATTGCATTATTGTATTTGTATTAACATTCCATGGTATTCGTACATTGCTTCACAGCTAGAATATGGAACAAGTCAAAGAACTTAATTACTATAAAGTCTTAATTTATAGTCACAGTCCAGTTGAAATATATACAGAAAAGGTTTACAATATAATCTACTAGTACCGGTACAACACAAAGTTTTAGTATCAATTTCATGAAGCGTTGTTGAATGTCATGAATTCACTTACAGAATAGAAGGTGTGAGAAATTAGGTACTTCTTTAATTTGGCCCTAAACAATCTTATGTTTTGAGTTTCATTTTTTATATCGATAGGGAGGCTATTAAAAATCTTTACTGCCATATAACGCACTCCTTTTTGATAGCACGATAGCCTTGCCTATGGAGTATGGAAGTCATATTTTTTACGCGTATTTATGCTATGAACTGTAGAATTAGTTACAAAGTTTTCACGATTACATACGAGAAAGATTATTAATGAAAAACTATACTGACAAGCCCATGGGCATTATTTGTAAATTATTTTAAATAGTCCTACACGATCCCCTAGGTTTGGCGCCTACTATTATTCTAATTACTCTTTTTGTAGTAGGAATATACTGTTACTATCTGTGGAATTTCCCCAGAATATTATTCCAAAACTCATTACTGAGTGGAAGTATGCAAATTATATTGTTTTTAAGGTATTGATATTTATTATCTTTTGCAAAGATCTAATAGCAAAACATGCTGAATTTAGTTTGGGAGTAATTTCTTTAATATGATTTTTCCAATTTAACACATTATCGATTTTTAAGCCAAGAAATTTGGTTGTTTCTATTAGGGACCTATTGTAAATTATTGTGCTTGTAATTTGCTAGGTTGAATTTGGACAGGATTTGAATTTAATTATGTTAGTTTTGTTACAATTTAATACTAATTTATTGACTGAGAACCAGTCACATTTTTTGAGGAGAATTTCCTTTGTTGAAGATTGGAATGTGTTGGAGTCATTGGCTGTAATTACTATACTTGTATCATCTGCAAATAATATGGATGACTTACATCTTTTATTAGGGGGGGCAAGATCATTTATGAAAAAAGTAGGGAACTTAAGATTGATCCTGGAGGAATTCCATTATTAATAGTTCCCCATGTCGAGGTAGATTTCATAGTTGTATTGATTTCGACTTTCTGTTTTCTATCTATGAGATTTGAGTGAAATCATTGGTGTGCAATGCCTTTAATTCCATAAAATCTAATTTGTCTAGCAGCATTTTATGACTTATAGTCAAATTCTTTGAATAAATAACAGATAATCCCTCCAACTTGTAATTTTTTATTAACTGCCCTCAGAAGTTTGTCAGTTAAACTAAATGTTGCATTTTCCATGCCTTTATTTTTCCTAAATCCAAACTGTTCTGGGACTAAAGTGTTGTATCTTTCTAGATGATATAATCTTTTATACATTACTTTTTGAGAGATTTTGGAGAAGACTGGTAGAAGTGATATGGGTCTGTAATTTTCTGGAGACTGACGAGGTGTACGATCATCCTCTCCTCCTCTACTAATAGTAGCTGTTATTCGCCAGGTGGATGGTACATTGGAGGATTAGATGTGCGCAGTGGAAGATTTTGGAAATGAATAGTGTGAATTTGTATAACAGATATAATTAACAATAATGGATAACAATATACATGAATGATAAATGAAATAACATATAAGTATAAAATTAAATGAATGTAAATATAACAAGTTAATCTGAATAAGTACCAAAGCAATAACTGAATCATGAAGAGTTTAACTACACTGGGCAAACATATTTATAGGTCGTAATAGAATCTAATACGCCCATCTCTCAATAATCAATTACTGACCCATTAATCATTTAGTCATTGAAACATTCTCTCAATAGATATATGTATATCCAACTAGATATAAAGCTCAACATGAACGCCCAGTCAGTACACTAACTCATAACACATTGCCCATTCAATTATAGATAACATAACATCTGATTAACCAAACTCAACGTACACATAAACTCAGTATAACACAAAGAATTTACCCAGTATGAACCGTCACATGACTGATCACTATATAAATTACCAATTCCACATCCGTCTCACATAAACTGTGCAGATAGCACTAACAACAATCTCTGTACTTTACAATTAAACAATGCCCAAGAGAGAGAGAGAGAGAGAGAGAGAGATACGATATGTGATAAGTAACCGACAATAATTTCAAATACCAATAATCATATGAATAGCAACGGAAGGTCAAATGCACTCGATTCCTGAATACCGGCATGGAAACCAATAATAACCAAAATGGAGTAGGAAATACTAGACTAGATAAATGAGGCCCATACTATTCTAGTTCATTACAGCGTCAAATACGATGTAGCCCAAAAGATCGTAATCACTACGCTATCACCCAAACCGTCTTGGAACATCAAAACCTCACACATCAAATAATATTTCCTCACGTAGTCCCCTAACACCAAACCTCACATATCAAATTATACTTCATCACGTAATCCCCTAATACAATACAACCTGCTATATCACGATACATCACTTCATGTAATCGCAGTAACTTAACCCAAGACGTATCATCAGCGAGTGATTTCCATACACGATCCAACCTCAATATCTCAAACACATACAACCAAAAATGAGAATATGACAACCCAAATTTGCCTACTCCAATGATTACACATCTGATACAACTAATGCCGCACTAAATCCCAAAACATATTCATTTCGAACAAGGTTCCATATAGTTCGTAAATACTCAAGTGAAATATGACACACACTATTCTCGAACAATCTACCAGGATGAACTTAAGTTACCAAAGTAGAATACAGTACGAGCTCCTTTTCCCAAGTGCATGTCGATTGCCTAAATGAAACTGTCGATACGGGCTCCGACTCCTGAGTGATGTTATGCCTATGGTCTCTGGCTCCTGAGTGATGTTATCCCTACGGCCTCCGGCTCCTGAGTGAAGTAACATAAGACTGCACGTAACCAAGTAAACTCGCTTTCCCTCTCTCATCTGACGTAATCAACCGGCCCATAGGATAATTTGGATAAGAAAATGAAAGGATTCATAGCGCTATCTATAATATGACGTCTGAGAGCACTCTGTCGGATGAAGTGACATACTAGGTGAACAGCTACGATGTTGGGCACGGCTCAAGACGTTTATCCCTTTTTGAAGATAGGAATAACCACCGACTATTTTAATCTCTCGGGGAATATACCATTGAACATTGAATAGTTACATAACTTTGTTCCCCAGCTATAATATGTGAACTCACTTTTAATATTTTGCTTGTTATTTCATGATATCCTGAGGAGTTTTTTGACTTTAGATTTTTAATAAATGCAATTATTTCTTGTTTGTTGGAAATATTTTGGGAATTTTGTCGGAAAATATTATGTTGAAGAGTCTAAACTGTTAATAACATTATCTTGGGGGATATTGAGGTTATCAGTTATTGTAAGAAAATATTTGTTAAATATATTTGCAATTTCATTTGGGTTTGATGTTTTTGTATTGTTAGATATCTTAATATATAAAAGTGAATGTGGGTATGTATGTATGTATGTATGTATGTTCTCTATACAAATCTACACGCTTTGACCGATATGTGTGAAAGTTTGCATATTTAACCTTTATAACCAGGAGAAAAACATAGGCTACATTAAAATTGTGCAAATGGACGTAAACCTTAATTTAAAAAATAAAAATAAATACGATCAAGCATTCATCTTAATATGTAAAAGTAAGTGTGTGTGTGTGCGTGTTTTTTTTTGTGGCCACTAAACATATGATTGACTGGGGATGTGAGGTTGTCAAACCAGAATTAGTGGGGAAGTGCCAACTTTCTACTACAGGATTACTAGAACTAATGGAGCTGCGGAGGGACTTTTCGATCGCATGTATATGTAGGATATATAAATATTTGTGTGCTTACTCCAAAGCAAGTTACATAATTGGCAAATGTGAAAAACACATAGGCATAGTTTTTAAATTAATGCCTGCAACTTTGAACAACTGACGAGCTTTATTTTTAGGTCTTTAGAAATGCTAGTCGCACTGGAATTGCAATTGCTTAAAATCGAAAGGCATGTTACTGAGTGTAATAGGAATAATGATAAGAACATCTTTCATTTTGCTAGTTAATATTGTATTACGTTTGCATGAGTTTTTTCACACCAATTCTTGTTCCATTGCATAATTTTGGTGGATCAGTATTTCGCAATAGAATATTGGTGATTCAATATCGAGTATCAGATTATGTGGTGGCAGTCTGTGTGGTTTCAAAGAATTCAGTTGGATAAACACACTTGCTCACTATCTGCAACTGTACCGAGAAATTCTTTAATATGGTCGTGGACTGCATAAAGATAACTTGTTGCATGAATTGTCTAGATTTTGGCCTTCATGATATATCAACAATGCTATTTAATTTCGTGTTATTTTCTCCACAGCCTTGTGAAAGTCGATGTTCAATACAACAGGCAATAATAAAGAACAATTGACTGTAGAAGATTGCATTTTAAGATTTGAAATAGGTGTGGACCAGCTGGAAGCTGTTCACTTGGAAAAGAAAACCATATATGAACCAACAATACCACACTTCCAACAAAAATATAACATAGACAACTTCTCCGTCATTGAGTTGATGATTGGAAGCATTCCAACAGTTTTTCAATTTCATTAAAAATTCCGCCATTCCAAAGCAGAACTGTTTAGATATAGCCCTTCTTGCTTTGAAAGGCTCTATTGAAATATTAAACAACTATGTATACAGTATAAACTGAAGACCAAATTTTATAGTCCTATTACAATTTTTCTCATTTTCATGTATTAGGAAGTTGAACCTTTATCATTGTTATAATATTCTATCAAGATATTTAAATTTGCTTAGTATTCTTTATCATTTAGGCAGTCTGTTATGGCAGAAAGAATGTTCAAATTTATATACAGTACAACTCTGATTATCCATCACCCTATTTACCGATCGTTGGATTGTCCGACTATCTTTCTCTCGCTTTTTCTTTCTTCCTTCCTTCCTTTCTTTCTTTCTTTCTTGCAGCAGAACAAAAGTGAAGTCAAGTACATTGTTAGTATTGTATATATTTATTGTGGAGTGGATTATTACAAGGCTTTAACATTACACACACTGTAGTAGGAATGCTGCTGCTACTGGCAAGTTAAACAGTTATTTGTCGGATGGGTTGTTTCTCCAACTTTTAAAATAGTCGTTACTTCTCTTCAAAGAAATGATTCCAAGAACTTACGATTGTAAACTCATAAACCATTCATTGTTCTACTGTTAGAGTTGGTCTTACTATATAACTTTTATGTGGAAAGTCTTCCACGGGTGTTAAAAGAAAACATGCTAAATATTTTAAAAGTGCAAATAACTGAGCAGTTTTGGAAGGGAGAAACTGTGGCTTATCTCTCATCAGAATACGAAAGTTGTGTTACAACTATGAGCGATTTAATAAGAAAACAAGTATAAGTGTATAAAGTATGTAAATCTACAACACGAAGTCTCTTCTATTTCTATGTTTCCACAGACAGGCATCACAAGGAGTTTTCTTGGCACTTAAAAGTCCATTGTTGATAACCAGGCTTAAATTAGCGAACTTTTGATCCACTACCTAGCATGTTAAACACAAGACAACGGAGGAAATTACGAAAATGCAAGTATTGTACACTTAATTTATGAAAATCATTTATGGTACAGATTATCCGATTTTTTCGATTAACCGTTCAGTCCGCCCCCTTCATTAACACGGATAATAGAGATTCTACTATACATGAATATTTGATCATATTTATTTTTATTTTTAAAATTAATTTAACTCCAATTTTTCCAATTTTAATATAGGCTATGTTTTTCTCCTTGTTATGAAGATAAAATGTGCAAACTTTGGCAAATGTCGGCCAAAGCATGTAGATTTGTATAAAAAAAGCATACATACATACATACATACATACTGTACATACATACATACATACATACCAGAGCCATCTTCAGTTACAAGCTGGAGTATGCGTACGTTTGGCAATGCTAAGAGGAGGGAAGGACAGAGACGAAATATAACATGAGGGTTGACATTATAATGCTTAGATTTCGTTGTCACGTGTACATTGTCGACATTAATTTATACAAAAGTAAGTGGATATGATCAAGATTCAGAGTATTGATGTACGTAATTTATTACAGAATCCGAAATGGTATTTTGAGTTTCAGAATACTGTGTAAGTACTTACAGTGAAACCTGTCTAAAGCGGCTATCTGAAGTTACGTTGTAAAATGGCCATTTTATCAGGTGGCCGCTTGTTTAAGGTTGCGGTTTTTTTATGAATCAGCATGAAAATATTGAATTTCACTGACATTTTAAGTCTTTGCGCGTACAACAATCATGCATATTATTGTCAGCCTCTTCCATTATTGCAACTAGTCTTTTCAAAACTCGCTTGCAGTACCTCAGTTTAAATGACTGGATAATACCTTGATCAAGGGGCTGGAGGTGTGATGTCGTATTTGGGGGAAGAAACACCAATTTCACTGATCACATTGCGATTTTGTCGTTTAATCTTGGAATTGAAATCGGATAGCTAATTCTCAAACAATGATCATGTCATCCAAGCTTTATTGTTGGCAGTCCACTTCACCTCCAATATGCCCATGTCAGCATTTTTCAAACATCTCTGTTTCAATGATTTCCCTATCATTAAGAGTGGTTCTTTTTCTCCTGCAGCATTAAAACAAAAGAGCAGGGTTATTCTGTCTTTTGCCAACATCTCTCCTTTACATTCTTTTTTCTTAAAACTTAAGTTTTGTTAGGGAGGGCCCTGAAAAAAAAAAACCTGTTTCGTGAACATTGTAAATGTCTCTGAGTTCATATACTGCAAGAATTGAAGGCAGTCTATTTTTTCCATTCTTCAGTAACATTGGTTGCAATGTCACCTCCTTCACCAGACACAGAACGAAATGCAATGTTATGCCGTTTTCTAAAGCACTCTAACCACTCATTACTAGCAACAAAATTTCTTACATTGAGTTCTCTAGCAATTTCAAGAGCTTTCTCTTGAATCATAGGCCCGCTTATTGGCAATTTCTTCACCCTCACACACTTGAACCATTCGTAAACGAAATCATTCACATACTAAACACAGATTCTCTGTTCCTCCCATTCTTTTAATATTTCATCTTTATTCGTAATTATACCGTTTATTTGTGTCCTTCCACATTTGAATATTTCTGCAATTTTTCTCACTTTCTTCAATCATTTTTCGTCTCACCTCTAAACTTAACACCACTCTAGATTTATTGTTAGACATGATTTCTCTCTCAAACTAACTTCACAGTTTCTCTGAATCAAGTGAATGAAAAGAAGAAAAATTCGTAAAAGCTGGTCCATATAGAGAAAGATAGAAAGAGGAGAAAAAAAAAAAAAAAATTCGAATGGTTAACTACCTAAAACATACTGTGACATTTTCGATAGAAAAAGTCCGTGTTTCAATCCTTAAAAAACGAGTAAGAATTTATAGCTGTGCAGGGTCGGAGTGGAAAGTGACAAAAAAGTCATAAAACAGTAACCAACTAACCCCAAGATATGGAGGGTGTACTGTTGTACACTTAGCTATTTCTTCCTGTCTAACCATCGAAAAAATAGATCAGACAGTATCCGTGAAAAGATTTTTTGTTGGACAGTGACCGTTATAGTCAGGTCCCAAAAAAATATACCCTGGCCGGCACATGAGGTGGCCGCTAAATAAAGAGAGAATTTGTATTGATCTTATGGAAAATCCAATTGGTTCCAGAGAAAATTGGCCTTTTGACCAGGTGGCCATTTAAATGAAGTGACTGCAAAGACAGGTTTCACTGTACATACAAAGACTGTGCCACTTAAAATAACTTTAAACCATTAAGCATGCGTTTTTTATTGGTGGTACAAGGGTAAATAAACAAGTACATAAATAAATTATACTTGTACCAAAAATAAATAATTCAGTAATACAACGATGCACTTTTGCAATATCCTATTCCAATCAGTTAACCAATAGGTACCTAGTAAATTGATGATGTCTTGCCGTTTTATCATGTTTCACCTCTGACATGAAAGGTCTAGGACAGTGGTCATCAGCATACTGCACTCTCAGGCTAGCATCTCTTACCGCAGGTCTCATACAGCACCAGCATGCACCCGTGGCTGCTGGCGGTATGTTGTCACCCTATCCCTTCTGCACAATAGAGCATATTTTGTTGCACTCCTTGCACTCTATCCATTTCAGCAAGTGCTGACGACCACTGGTATAGGATATCATATACATTTTAATCTCATGCTATTATCTTTCCTTTTCTATAAATATTTCAGATGCCTAGGAAGCCAATTTTGGTTTGAACCTGGCCAGTCACCATAACAATACTGTTATTCTGAATTATTTGTTATAAACTTTTTCAAATATAATAGTTTTAAATAAATATAACTACAGAAAAAAAGTTAAGAATGTAAACTATGCAAAAAAATATAAATATAAACAAAGGAAACTATTGACATATTATAATATAGTATGAGGGTGTAAATACAGTTATGTTAACTATAAAAATCTGTGAAAATGTGCAGAAACATAGTTTAACATAATATGTAACAATACACATAATTATCTATTAAGTATGTGCCAATTAACGTAAATGCAGTGAACTTTAAATCCTGTAAGTAAGAAGTGAAAAGAAACATGTTTTTAACTAATTACAATAATAATAATAATAATAATAATAATAATAAACAAACTTTGAAAACCAACAGTGTGTGTGCATTTACATATTATAGATGGTTCTGACATATAGCAAGCAAGCATTCCGAATATTCAACAAAACTGCAATATTTATGGGATTACAAAATAGTTATTTTCAATGAACTTGAAAATCAACCGAGTAACTTTATTGATATATAGCATGCGAGATCCCACAATTTGGCTGGAACAACATTTCTACTACACTATAAACCACAAGTAAGACTGTAAAAATGTAGTTTATAAAATATTTAATCTCTAGAAGAATTGTCAATCACTTTATCATCATTAACAGTAAAAATTGCCAAAGTCTGCAGCCATTTCATTTTCATTTATTGTCTTGCTTTTATCACCAATACTCACTTAGTTTATAATAAATAAACAATGAACGTTTGATATGACCTCGAACATAATTTCATTGACACACACTTGTATTATAACATTCATTTACAATGAAAATCAACATTAACACAAACATGTGCTTTTGTATCGTAGGCCTTTGCTTGACAGTTATTTACAGTGTTGCCAACATGAGGCGCCGGCTTTCTATGTAGATGGCTATGTACATACTGACCCACATTCACTTTTATATATTAAGATGTTCCAGTGTAAAAGGCACAAGAGTGAAATGAGGAAAATTGATTGAAGTACCATAAAGTTGTATAATGGAATATTACATCAAGGTAAATGAATAACTTAGCAGTGGAATAAAAAGACATATACAAAGGTATGAGGCAAATTAATGTGAAATTAATTGTGCATTTTAGTAAATAGATGAAGTAGTGTAAGTTCTGCAGGCTGGAATGTGAAATGTTGCATATATTACAGACTGGCTTAAGGAACACTTTGTGTTTAGTATGCTTGGCCTATCACCAGCACCTACATAGGTACAAATTGCGGTGAAATTTCTTGATATTGCATAGGCCTACGTGTCTAATGAGATGAATAGTTTTAAAAACTTCCTTTCATAATTTCTTGTTATATGAAATATAAATTGGAAGTATTATGTTGCTGCAAGAAATCAATTTCCAGATTTTCACATAAATGTGACTTTTCGTCATTTCCGATACCGGTACCAAAAAAAGTGGCTTTGGGTTTGTCATCTGTCTATACACAGATTTCTCTTAATTTGTTAGATTTGTTTATATGGATCACTGGAGATTCTGTTTTAAGACACTGTCTCTTGAATTAATCCTGGAATTTTCTGATGTCGCGATTCGAATAATGTCACAGTAAGTTTTGATTGATTATAATCAAATGCCATAACACTCAATTTCTTCTACATAACCCTCATGCTCAAAATGTACCTGCATGTACAACCCATTCACCAATTGTAAACTCATAAAGATATTTTTAAAAAATTTCTCATTGAATCAAAGATGAGAAAATAAACCTGTTCAACATTATTTGAAATGTAAATTGTAAATAAATTTGAATTTGAATTATAACCAAAGGTTGTTCAAGATGGAGAAGATTGATACCATGTAAGTTTATAGCATTTTAACCAATTGCAAAGGGAAATTCCCAAGATAAAAGGATATCTAGTATAAGGAGGTGTCTAAGTTGAGGGTTTTTACTATATTTCTTTAATAAAAGCCAAAAAGTATTAAACAAAGTGTTCAAAATTGTTCGAAACAAAAGTCGTCGATTAGAACAATTTTATACATAACGTTTATAGGGGCATTCCATGTCAAATCAACACAAAGTGGACTTTTCAACCCGACCACCTCAGGTTTCCATTAAATTTGGTAGGATGGTAAAGAACCTTAAGTTAAGTAATTATGTAAAATTTTAGCACTCAATAATGCACGATATCCCTACAGCAATTCTGTCAATACGAGAAAAAATGTAAAAATGTCGCATACTATGTCAACAAAAATAATTCATAACTTCTCTCCTAATTGAGATAGAATCTTAAACTTGGGCTTATTTTAAAGCTAAGGGATCATACGTTTCAATAAAAATAGGTTTGCATCAAAATAATGAATTCTTTATTGAATAGTCACGTGAAACACATTTTAACATTGAATATCTATAAATGCGGGACATAAATTTTTTCGCGAAAAATGTATGTTATAGAGGTAAGAGTATTCTCCCCTTGGTGTAAGTTTCATTTTGGAAACGTTTCAGGAATATCAGTAAAAAAATATATCAATGTATTGGTTTGTAGCACTTAACCCCGTCTTACACCAACACTGCATGTGCACGAGTTCCTACTTGTCTGATAAGCTGCGTCATCGATCTGTCAGGCCGTCATTCAATTTATACAAAACGTGCAATCTGTTTCAAGTGCAGTGTCGTTAGTTTTCGTAGTATGTGGTAGTTTTGTGCGATGTAATGGAGTCACGTTTTAAGTTATAGGCCTATGTTTACTGCAATCCCTTCGAGAAATCAGGGCACTGTAATTAGAGGAAAAATTTAAGAAGTGTTATATCGTGGATGCTTAATGTATTTCCCGATTTAAAACAGGAACAAAAGGTGTGTGCTATGTGTCGCAAAGAAATAAAAATATAATATGATGCTATTACGCAGAATCCTCATAATGACTCTAGTAATGAAGAATACATCGACTCTACAGCAAATGTAAGTTCATTAAATACAAGTCTTTTTGACCAAGGTGTGTTCCTTATTAAACAAGAAAGGCTACAACAAGAGAAATATAAGAGACAGAAATTTGAAAATATTGTAAAAGACAAAGTCTTCGATATAAAGATGCCGAGGAACCAGGACCTTTCTGATTCTGAAATTTTGTCTCAGTTGCAGGAAAATTTTCAAAATTCAGGTAAAAGTGATAAAATCACCATTTTAACACTACTACCTAAAAGCTGCAGTGTAAATAATATAAAAAAAAGAGTTTCTTTCAGCTTTCGAATACATAATTCGGAAAGCCAAAGTCCTGGCAAAGGGAAAGGGAATTTTGTGTTCACCAAATCCAAAACCTGGAAAACCCTTGCTCGCGGCTGTTGCCGGTAAAGTTAAAGAATTCTGTTGTTCTGACGAGATAAGCAGAATGATGCCTGGTAAGAAATATTTGTTGTGATTAAAGAATCGGGGAGTAAATCACATGAGCAGAAATTAATTATATGCAGTGTTTAAAAATTCTAACCCTGAACAAGAAATTGTATTCTAGCTGGAGTTAGTGGACTATACTGTCTGTGTTTGTGTCCTATCAGAATGTAAAACTTATGCCGGAAGCAATTTATTAAAGTTTCAGGTCTACGTGGATTTCAAGAAAATTTTTCTTTATACTTTCCAACTTAACATTTCTTGGCTACTATGGTGTGCAATCCTCCTCATATAAATTGCTTGTTCAGGAAATGTACAGAATGTCCTGAACCATTCAAAATAAGAGAGGGTTTAGAGAAATGTTTCGTATAAAACTTCAGTGAATCAGTGACCTACAAGCAGTGGATGACGACTGACCGATCAACGCTTGAGACTATAATGAAACCCACAGACAAATTTTTCGACTGTCTCTTGGAGAAACTTGGTGATTTACTGACTCACTCATTTATATCATCTGAACAAAGTAAGTTTCTACGTGACATGAAATCATTTCTACAGCCATGCCTGCTTGTTGTGTTATGCGACTTCGCTGAAAACTATTATTTCGTAATCCAAGATGAAATTCAGTCATATCACAGGACTAATGTGCAGACAACCATTCATACTTTCGTAATATATCATAACGAATCGTCATCCGATACAGTCTCTATTAAAATTCTGGTAATAATTTCACACTGCCCGAAATATGACACTACAGCTGTACATCTGTTTCAAAAATATCTAATGGAGTCATTAAAACAAACATCTGTAATTCACCACAAAAATTATGTATTTCTCCGATGGATTCTCTGCTCAGTATAAAAATAGAAAAAAATTTCCTGAACCTCACATTTCATGAAGAAGATTTTGGATTTCCAACAGAATTGCATTATTTTTGCATATCGCATGGCAAAAGAGCATGCAACGTTGTAGGTGGGACACTTAAAAGGTTTGCAGCTTGTGCTAGTTTGCAGAGACCATCCGATAAACAAATAACTACACCTAGGGAATTGTACGACTGGACAAGGCATCATCTCCCAAACATTAATACCGTTTATGTGACTAAAAAAGGCTATACTGAAGAGGAAAAAATGCTTGCTCTTCGATTTGCAAAATCCACCGCAGTGCCTGGAACACAAGTTTCATACAGTCCTGCTGTTTAGGATGGGTATTATACTTGCTAAGCAGTTTTAAAATGCAGTTGAAACAACGCAGCATCCTGTCTGGAAAGATGATCAGGCTATTTCATCTCAGAAATGAAAGGTAAGCATTTCTTACAGAACTTCAGATTTAAGAAAATCCATTTGAGAATAATTTATTTCAGGTAATAATTAAAAAAATTCGAATTATGTGCTACATGTTAAATTACATAGCGACATTCAAGAATATGATCAAATATAATTAAATACAACAAATGTGTGGGACATAATTATCGCGACTTATACGGTTAGCTTACGCTTGCTGTGACATAATAATTTTTATCTTTATAACCTATGAAGATTACAAGTTGAAACTTATCAGTTCATTATATCACTAATTGAGGCGTACTGTATATTTTTTTCGTTAAAATAGAACCCCTGCATTTTTAAATATGAATATATGAAAATTGTTTCACCATGTTTTTTTTAGTGTAATTGAATACATGCAGAAAACAATATAAGTAATAAAAACTATCACATATTAAGAATGTATCACCCAATTTTTGTAAATTTATCTGGAGACGTTGTTGAGATATATAATTTTAATTGAAGCGGCGTGCTTACAAAAATGTGATTTTTCTTCATGTTTGAAACGCCACTGACAGAAAACGAAAAGCACAGGACATGTGAAACTCGGCAGTTTTAGTTAGCGCGGCAGGTCAAACAAACCCTCAAATTTTGAAAGAAATCTGAGTCGGTCGGGTTGAGTGCCTTGTTGATTTGATATGGAATGACCCTCTATGATATTCATTTTTAAGCCCACAGAATTCTCTGTTATGTTTATATTTCTCTATTAATAAACGACATTTAAAGTTATCATTTCGTACAAGTTATTTCTCTCGTTTTCTGGTTCTTTTATTTTATCGTAATTGTTTACAATATAAAATCATACTTGCCTTCTATTTGGGCCTTTAACAGTTTATGAATTTACAGTGTTGCTCCTGACTTTATGGAGCCAAACTTTGACTTTTTCGAAACAAACATTATTATTAGTAAGGAATTGTTTTAGGATATACAGAGCAAACAATCTGAATGCTGATATCTGCATAGGCCTATTGTCTAAAGCAGGTTTTATTACACAGTAAAACTTCATTTATACATTTTTATGAGAGTATGAAGAAAAAGTTTGCGAGAAAAACATATAACTGAAATGGAATTCAATTACATCTGAAATAGCATTAATAACTAATAATTTGTGATTATTTTACAAAAAAAATACAGTTACAAATACACTTCTCTTTCTTCCACTCATTTGGAATTCAAAAACAAATCGGCAATCTTCTCGTCATATCAGGTTGAGTCTCTTATCAGAATATTTTCAGTTTGGAGAGATGTTAGAATAGTTGTATTCAGTGCTGTCACAGGTTTACACCTGGACCTTCATTGTTTAAAATGTTCCATTTTTTCCCTTTGCACATACATTTTCGTTCCCCTCTCTAAATTGATTCTCCCATTGGTACTTAAACGATTTACTGAAGCTAGCACGTGCGGAGACAAAATTGGGCATCTTCGAATTTTCAGGAATTTCAAAGCCGGCCACATTTTAACATTGAACGCATATTGTACCTTATTTACGTGATTATAATGCATACAGGCTACACAAAATGACATCTTTCTTGAAAACTGGAGTGCATATTATATTCGCACTCACCTAGACTCGAACAAATTAAAATTAACGCTCTATATATGTTACGAAATGTGATGGGGAAACAACTGACAGAAACGGCCACTGCGAGCTCGTGTTTTCTCTTTTGTTGCGCACTTTTCATTCGTATTTCTTGTTCATTTCTGACAACAGTCACTAATAAGAATAATATTTTCAACTAGGCACTAGAATGACTTAATAACATTTCTTTCGTTTATTGTGACATTTTATTAATACAATTCACAACAATTGCGCGTTTTAATTAAATCAATAGACTTTACAAATAATTACTGACGAAAGAGTAACATGACGTTAGTCATTGTCAATCAATGTTCTGACAGCAGCCCAGATCTGTTGACCGGAAATTTTAGTTCTAACACTGCAAATGAGGATGAATGTGATGTATAGCTAGAAGTAAGGGAGTGCCTTTATAACCTGTCTTGACATTTTAATCATGAGTTGTTTTTAGCACAGATGCGTATTATATTTGCCAGTTTATTTTTTTCTGGATTTTAGGATAAAAAAAATTGGTGTGTGTATTATATTTAATGACGTAAATACGGTATTTTTGCGTTCCTACATTTTCACAGTGAATCTAATTTCGAGCAAAATTTAATTAGAATGTATAAATTAAGTTTTTTACCTCTCCAGATTTAAAATATGATCGTATAAGTGTGAAAAATGTATAACTGAAATAAACTAACTTGAAAGTATAGGAATTTTGCCGGGACTAAATAAAAAAAAAAGTTATGAGTGAGAAACTGAAAATCCATTGAAAATGATATAATTTTAAGATTTTTATAAATTATTCTAGTCTTCTCTACTTTTCTAAAGTTTTGCTTAAAATCTTGGATGAAAAACTGAGCTGTAAAATAAAAGTTGAAAAGTACCACAAGGTACGAATTTTTTCTGTTCCGCTTAGTCATTAAACCACTTCTATTTCTTGAAATGTTTTGGTTGTTCAGTGCATGAAAAACACATGCCAGTTCGGCAGCTTTTTCTATGGTACAAGTAATCATTTGATCATGATCACTTGCTCACTAATTGATACTCGATAGTGACATCATAAGATAGCAGAAATCCGGACATTCAGTTTGATTGGAAATGTGCCTTTGCGTTTCTGTTTTGTGGTTCAAGTAATAAATAGTAAATTCAAAGTAATCTGTGTTTTAATTGAATCACTTATTTATGAAAGGCCCGTTGTCCAAAAACATATTTTTGTGGAAAATTAAAAAAAACTGTTTATTGGAAATACTAAATATTTAAAAAATCTGAAAACATGATATGTTATACTACAAAATAAAGGGAACATGTTAAGGAAATTTTCAGTTACTATCATCAAAATTGTCAAGCATACAGCTTTTTGAAAAGGTTGGACAAAGGGCCTTTCTTAAATAAACACATTTTTCCATTCTCCAATGAAACCTTTAATACAAAAATAAGCAGTAAGCATGAGATGTAGGCCTGTGTTTCATTATTTTTTACCCTTTCCCTCCTGTGTTTATTCCACTTGTTCCTATTTTGCTTTTTGGCCATGAAGATGTGAGAGTGCGGAACAATTCGCTTTTGTCTTCAGGAATGTCGGGCAAAAGTGATTTCAGGTCACGAACTTTGTCCTCTGTAATTGGTTGACAACCAGTGTAAGCCTTTTGGTTTGGCAAAGCTATTTCTGCTCCAAATGCAAATAGAAAATGTTTGGTTTGTAATCCTCCAATGTAAGGTAATGCCTCTACGTATCCATTTCTTTCTTTGTCCAGATGAACTCGTGGTAGGAGTTGATATTGCAAAGACTTCTCTTTCCTTTCTTAGAATTCTTCAATCTGTGAACTTGGCTTCCTTCTGATACAGGAGATTTCTTATACATATTGGAGCAACAGGTTTGGAAGTCCAAGATGTCTTCAATTTTAACAAGCCTAACACGAAATTTGTGACTTGCACTTGCAATAATTTCTATCACATCTCTGACTGTATAATGTCTATCCACTTTGTTTGGGCTGCGCTTCACAGTACCAAAATCCCAGTCATTTGGCAGGTGTATTGGTAGTCTGTACACAACTCATGAAAAGCGACCCGTATGCACAAGTGTCATCAAGAAGCAAATCGTGGAATGATTTTTGTTTTGCTTTGCTGCGTTATCAATGTAAATGTACAGTTCATCGATGTTGCTTGACACTTCTTCCCTCACATATGTGAGCAAGAAAGAGCACACATCACTACTCCCTTTCCTTGCAATGCCTTCATGACATACAAAAAAGTAGGCCTCACCAGACTTAACATTGTAAATAGAAAATACATTGTGACATCGGCTTTAAGTAAAACACTTGCTGGATGGAATATGAGGCCGATATATTTTTTGCATATAATCAATCGTCAAACATAAAACATTGTTTTATCCTTGTAATATTCCTTCATTTGCTTCGTCGGTCTGGTTGGCGCAGTTGGTATAGCGCTGGTCTTCTATGCCCGAGGTTGCGGGTTCAATCCCGGGCCAGGTCGATGGCATTTAAGTGTGCTTAAATGCAACAAGCTCATGTCAGTAAATTTACTGGCATATAAAAGAACTCCTGCGGGACAAAATTCCGGCAGACCGGCGATGCTGAAATAACCTTGGCAGTTGTAAGCGTCGTCAAATAAAACATAACATTTTTCATTTGCTTCAGTGATGCATAAAATTAATTGCTTCTCCTTTTGTGAACAATTAGTTGAGCTTCTGCCACTCTCCTAGCAGTTTCATTAAGAGTGAAGCTCCTCGCATTCACAGTATGTAGCCTATCTATCTGCAGTCTACCAAACCTGTAGTCAAAATGCTTTTTAAAAATGTTATAGTAAAAACTGTATTTTACAGAACAATCAGAATATTTTTCCTTAAAAAGAGTATACATTTTTTAAATATCTAACTTTGCATCAAGGTAGTTTAATGACTTGTTTTCGGGAAAACTTGCAATGTGATCTTTTACTTGCATCACTGTAGTGATTGGAATAGTCTTCTGGTTCTGTTGTTCACCAACCATTACAACTCAAGTTTATTTATGAAAGCTCTTTACTCCAGGTCCCAGGACATAGGGCCATTCGTAAATAAACAGTTATTACGAAACCCCATATTACACACACAATGAGTTGGATATGCGGCCTTTCTTGCCTATACGAAGCACCTTGGTATAAGGATTCCATCCATACAATAAAATGAAAATGCCTATTTTGTGGACAAAGGGCCTTTCTTAAATAAGCGATTCAGTTATGCTGTCTAGATATTTAGGGATGCGAAATTCTGATAAAGAGGATCCTCCATTAAAAAAAAAGTGTTTATTTAAAGAGGTGAGAAGATATTTATAATTGGTTTGTTTCCACGCAGAATAATCCCTCTTAAGCTCACAATGAACCACAAATGGTCAAAGAGAAGGAACAGGTATTTGATTCACTGTTTTAGTGAAATCAGAATTACAAGCTTGTGCCAATTCAAAACTTGACTCTCAAGTTTTTTTATGATGTTGTAAAAATTATTTCTCACTGTTAATAGGTGCTAGCTAGATCTTCAGAGAGCAATGAAACTGAGTTAAATTTGAAAATATTATTTTTTATGAAAGTCACCATTAAGTTTCATAACTTTTTTTTTAGTTAGTAGAATATTAATTTTATGAATAATCGGGAATTTTGCTGATTTTTACAATACCCTACATATAAAACGTGTTCAGATTAAAACATCTATGTTAGGTTTATCATTTTCAACAATTAAACGATTAATTAACTCAAAATATCAAGGTGTACCATTCCCACGAAATTTCAAATAATAAAATATGGGAAAGTCTCATGGTGATTTGGAAGAACGTATTTATTTCATTTTTTTTTAAATTATTTTATTGGATTATTTTATAACGCTGTATCAACATCTAGGTTATTTATTTCTTCCTTAGCTGCTAACAGACCAATAAATTTGGAAGAAGCATTGCAAGAAACATCTTTGGTGGTATTGGCCCATTAAATGATTCACTAACTTAGAGATCTGATTTCCCTCCTATAATAATATTTATTCCTCCATTAATCAGTCATTTTACATACATTTTGTGTATTGGTGGGTAGTTCATATATTTTGATTCATCATAATGTTACCTATATGAGATTCAGGCATGCGATGTTTTGTATAATAGGCCTATATACGCAATATTAAAACAATATTGCATATCGATGGCTAAGAAGTGATATCTCGTATCTGTACATTTGCAGGTAAATTAAGAATAAAACTGTTCTAAAATTATTTTCTCAAAATAGACAAACTTTTCATAAAAGTTTCCTTTGCAGGAGCTTCTACTTGAGAAAAAAAATATTAGTACACTGTTTAGTTTTGTGAGCACAATAATAATGTAGTTAATCTAAATAATAATAATAATAATAATAATAATAATAATAACATAATAATAATGTAGTTAAAGTAAATCATTTTTGTAGATACAAGGTATCTGTTCTTAGCCATTGATATAAGGCTACTTGATTACATATTTATTTACTTCTGAGCTGCTGCCAAGAAGTCAAAAGAATGATAGCAATGGCCAAGGAAGCTTTTAATAGAAAAAGGAGCATTTTCTGCGGACCTCTGGAGAAAGAACTAAGGAAGAGACTAGTGAATTGCTTTGTGTGGGGCAGAAACATGAACATGACTCACATCAGTCTAGCAGCTGATGTTAACTTTTCAATTTTTCACGTTCTATTGCGTCACTTGTGAAATCCAAGGATGCTTGGTTAACGATCCAATAACTAGTGGCCTGTTAAACATCTCTTCTGCAATCCGACAATCCACTAACTTTAAAGGTCCACTAACCAATGGAGGAATACGTTATTTATAAGTCTGTTTTCTTGCAATCCAGCGTCAGTGTACAAAATGGAATTCCTGAGTATCCAAGGAAAAGTGCATTTGCATCCTTTCGATTACGCACAGGGCATGCATGACTTTGTCAAAACATTTGAACAAAATTGGAATTTTTTTTTTCTCTGCCACTTTGTCCATTGTGCTATCGTCAGAAGGAAATGGATGAGAATCGTAAGTCCAGCCCTTTCCTCTAAAACCACTTTGGAGAGCAAGCGAGTTAATGGCTTTGTTGCCAAAGAACTCAGCATTAGTTAATGACAACATATTTGTAAAATACACTATTTAAAACAAAGAATTTTATGTGTGCGTGCGTGCGTACTGTTTTTTTGCCAACCCTGATAAAAACTGATCTTATATTATTCCTGTGAGAAAATATTTACTAATATTATATACAGTGCCCACTACAGTAACTTTCTTTTTTGTGATTATCTCAGAACTTCATGGACTTTTCAACAAGAACTGATTCAATTAAGAAAGGAAATTGTATTTAAATCTATGACATGACTGTATTCAAATTCTGAAGAAGTTAATACTGTATACTAGAAAAGTTGCTGAAGTTGGTACAGTATGTACAGCCTTGGACACAAACAATGACCGGCTGCCATATGCTAAATCTCCTTCAAAAGACTTTGGTTGATTCTATGAGAGCATAGGTTTACACGTGAAGGAATTTCTTATGCATGATTCTGCTCTGTTTTTCCTTTGTTTTATTTGTTTATTGCTTTTTCTCTCTGTTTATAGGTAAAGTGTTATCAATAATCTATAACAAAGATATATTCAAGGAGTAAATTAAGTGCAAAATAAACATCCCTTCCCTAGTCGTGCGAACCAAGCTCTCTCCGAAGTGGACTACGACAAATTCACACTACAGTAGATCAGTCATTTTTTGTGTCAAAGGCTGTACATTGAAAGGAACATTCTGGAATTTACCATTGTATGCCCTTAATAGTGTTGGTAAAATGTAGGTTTGTGTTTTTGTACCATGTGTCAGATTATTGAGAGCCGTGTACCCAATGATGGGGAAGATGGTGCTGTGCAAGTGTCTCACTTGAATCTCGTGGATTTGGCTGGGTCTGAACGACTGGACCAGACTGGAGCTAAAGGAGATCGCCTGAAGGAGGGCTGCTCCATCAATCGCTCCCTCTTCATGCTGAGTCACGTAATCTCACAGCTAAGTGAAGGCCAAGAGTAAGTGAGACGTAAAGTCATTGAATTAATTACAAGGAGTTTGATGCGATTATGACACTGTTTTATAAATTAATGGTAGTGGTTTGTAGATACAATATCAAGGATGAATTTTTATTTGACAGTTGAATGTTGTATAATATAATACAGGTTGAGTAAAAAGTTTCAGGGCACACCTTTATTTTGGAAACAGAAGGGAAAGTTAAAGATTGGAGTATTGTACCCTATGAGGGGGTCAACCTTAGCTGGTATTTCCGAAATGTGGCTGCTGTCTTGGATGTTTTGAATGGGAAGTGGGTAATGCAACATATCAAATAAGACCGAGATTGATTAATAGTGTAATAAAATTATTATGAGTAGGTAACTTAATCTTATTAATTTTAATGCAGTAAAAAGAAATTGAAGAAATATACAATTACTGCATGTTCCCATTTTTAATCAACAATATCGGTAATAAAATATTCACTTTTAATACAAATGTTTAACTTATTTTTAATGAACACCTCAATTCCTGCAGCTTGGAAAAAAGCAATCATTGTACCGTTAACAAAAAAGGGAAACCTGCTCATGATGTTAATAGTTATCGACCAATAGCACTATTAAGCATGATGGCAAAAACTATGGAGTCAATGATCTCCAACAGATTAACTTGGTATTTAGAATCCCAAAATCTTTTATCACCAAGACAAGCCGGTTTTAGACAACTACTCTACTAAAGAACAAGTCATATGCCTCAGCCAAGAAATAAAAGACAGTTTTAACAATAAAGAAGATACCTTGGCAATATTTATTGACTTTCAATTAGTATATGACTCTGTTTGGAGAAATAAATTATTACTAAAACTTCAGAAATTAGGTATCTCCAGCAATATGTTCAGATGGATATCAGAATTCCTTAGTCAAAGATTCATTGCTGCTAAATTCAGTAACTCACTTTCTAGTTACAGACAAACATATCGAGTCTACCCCAGGGCACTGTCCTCAGCACAACTTTATTCAATATTTATATAAATGACTTACCCTCCCTATTAGAGGAATCAAACATGAAAACAGCACTATTTGCAGGTGATATAGTTTTGTGTACTTCTGTATCTCACAGAAATAGAGAAAAAATTCGAAATTCTGCTCTTAAAGTTCTAAATCAACTACATGAATGGAACACATCAAATTTGATGACACTCAATTTAAGCAAAAGTAACTACCAAATATTTTTACTTGGTAAAAAGGAAAGAGAATTCAATACCCAATACAATGGCCAACACCTTCCTAGGACTTATGAATCCAAATATCTTGGAGTTATTTTCGACACTAAGTTAACATGGAGCAACCACTTGAAATATATTTCTGAAAAAGCTCGTAAAAGATTCTCCCTTCTGAAAAGACTAGCAGGAAAGAAATGGAGATGCTCTAGAAATACTTTGAACACTACATACAAAATGTTTATACAGCCAGTGCTGATGTACTGTGGAGAAATTTTAATTACTTCATCTTTCACAAACAAAATAGAACATGTTCAAAACCAAGCTCTCAAGGTCATTACTGGTGGAATCAAAACAACTCCAATAGATTCTGTAAGATTCCTCACTAATATTAACAGCATCAAAATGACAATAGAAGAAAAAGCACTGATCCAAAATGAAAAACTTATCAGATTACCAGGAAACAATTGGCATTCATACAGTCCTCTCTGTAGATTAAAAACTAAAAAAAGTTTCATGTCCATGGTTCAAGAATTAAAACAGAAAATCAACATCTCGAATTTAAAAGAACACTTACAAATTAAACCAAACCCTTTAACTCTATTAAATATAGAGTATAATCTACATTTAACAGAAGAAATACTGAAATCAGAAGTAAACAATGAAATAATGAAATAATTGTCTTTAGAGACAATTAATATTAGGTACCCTCCACAAAACTGGCTTTATTTATACACCGACGGATCCTTGATCTCCAGAGAACAAGGAGCAGGTGCAGATGTTACGTGCTGTCTCTTTTCACTTTATAGATCTCTTGGATATGGCACAACAAGTTTTGATGGAGAAATCATTGCAATAAGTGAAAGTCTCAGGAATCTTCTATGCCACATCTATACATTTAAAAATGCAGTTATATTGTCAAATTCCAAAGCAGGTATTCTATCAATAGTCTCTAAACACACACCTTCATCTCAAACAGCAGAAATAACTAAATGCTCTCTCAATTAATAACATTCAATAAAAGAATTGTATTCCAATGGCTACCATCCCATTGTGGAATCCTGGGAAACGAGAATGCAGATGCTTTAGAAAATAAGGGCAGCACTGCCACTTACAGACCTGTTACTAAATCTACGTATTAGTCTGTGAAAAGATTTGTTAAATCTACACACTTAGACTTCAACAAGCAAAATTTGATAACACAATCGCAAGGGAAAAAATGGTACTCTCTTCATCATAATCCACAGTTAATTCCCGATTTACCATGCAAATCGTTTGTAGCTGCATTTAGATTGGCAACATGCCAAGCACCTGCATAGAATTGGAATATATCAGTACCCTAACTGCCCATTGTGCAATTCAAATCAAGAAATGGATTCGGAACACCTCAAAATCTGTGCTTCAGTAGCTGACCATGACAATATCTTTGGAAAATATTGGAGTGCAAAAGGTCATATGACTTTATTGTCAAATGCCTGGCATTAGAAAACAACAACTTATTTTGAATTCCCTTGTATTCTTCACCTGACATAATTAGTAACATTAAATCGAGACGTTTGAGATGGGCAGGGCATGTAACACGTAACACGTATGGGTGAATCAAGAAATGCATATAGAGTGTTAGTTGGGAGGCCAGGGGAAAAAAGACCTTTGGGGAGGCCGAGACATAGATAGGAGGGTAATATTAACTGGATTTGAGGGAGGTGGGATATGGTGATAGAGACTGGATTAATCTTGCACAGGATAGGGACCGATGGCGGATTTATGTGAAGGGGGAATGAACCTGCGGGTTTCTTAAAAGCTATATGTAAGTTGTAATATTTTTCTTTATCTTCAGACTTAATAAGTTTGTGTTTTGTTTTGCATTGTACAGCACAAGTAGGCATAGTGGGATTTGGCAAAATAAATATAATTTTACAGTGCTCAATTTGTTATAGTAATCTTCATAGAGGGTACACTCATTCACTTCATGTGTTACTCTGATTATATGGTACACGAAAGCTACTGCAAATGCAAGGCTTTTAAAGTCAATTGTAAAAGAGTCTAAATGAAGCGAATGATCATTCAGACTTCAAGTATGCCATTTCTGCAGCCTGTTTGGCAATATGTGCACTATAAATCTATAATATTGCTATGTCCCTCCTTCAAACCAGCTTCAAGTTATTGCATGACAAGAGTCTCCTGTCCCTTCCACATCTTTGGAATCTTGCACACGGCTGGCTTGCGTGCTCAGAGGCGCACTTACTGCCTCGAAAGAGCACAGATGTTCACTTCCGTGGTCAATGGATTGACTGTTGTAGTCCTGTGGAATGGCGATCCAGATCACCAAACCTCACACCACTAGACTTTTATCTATGGGGTCACCTTAAACAACTTGTGTACCAGTAACCTGTGAAAATCAGCAACATACACTAACGTGAACAATGTATCCTGGAGGCCTGTCACACCATTTCTTCAGATATTGTCGTACAAATGCATAATAATTGGATTAAATAACTTCAGCTCTGTGATCACTGATCAGCATAATGAAGACATCAAGTGACTGCACATTAGTCTTCCAGCATCAAGTTTGTGTTAATAATTTTTAAATAATAACTTCTGAACCTCAACATATAATTATGTCAAATCTAATTTTTAATTACAGAACATTATTATTTAGCAAAACATGTAAACAAATTAGGTATATCTATACAAATCCAAATTGTCCCCTGTGCAACAATGAAGAGGAAATGGCTGAAGAACATCTTCAAACCTGTGAAGTACTACCTGCCGGATCCATCACAGAGAGATACTGGAGAGCGAGAGAGCTAATGGCTTCATTACCAGAGTCAAGCATTTGATAACAGCAATTTTATATAAGAATAATTGTTGCGCTAACAATCTTCTAACAATAGGTTATTGAAGTTAGGTCTACATAATGAAATTTCTTTAATAATGCATTATACGACTAAGAATTGTTATTAATTACTACCATATTTGTTTCCTTAAAATACACGTATTGAAGGAAATTACTACCATATTTATTTTTTAAAATACGCATATCAAAGGTAATATATATGGTAATATATATATATATATATATATATATGGTAGTTAATAATTATTTTTATACTGGGTGCGCCAATAAAATATAAATGATACATTACTTCCAAACTATTCAAGATTGATGTATCATATGGATATATACTTACTTACAAATGGCTCTTAAGGAACCTGAAGGTTCATTGTCGCCCTCACATAAGCCCGCCATCGGTCCCTATCCTGTGGAAGATTAATCCACTCTCTATCATCATATCCCATCTCCCTCAAATCCCTTTTAATATTATCCTCCCATCTACATCTCGGCCTCCCCAAAGGTATTTTTCCCTCCGACCTCCCAACTAACACTCTATATGCATTTCTGGATTCGCCCATACGTGCTACATGCCCTGCCCATCTCAAACGTCTGGATTTAATGTTCCTAATTATGTCAGGTGAAGAATACAATGTGTGAAGTTCTGTGTTGTGTAACTTTCTCCATTCTCCTGTAATTTCATCCCTCTTAGCCCCAAATATTTTCCTAAGAACCTTATTCTCAAACACCCTTAATCTCTGTTCCTCTCTCAAAGTAAGAGTCCAAGTTTCACAACCATACAGAATAACTGGTAATATAACTGTTTTATAAATTCTAACTTTCAGATTTTTTGACAGCAGACTAGATGAGAAAAGTTTCTCAACCGAACAATAACAGGTATTTCCCATATTTATTCTGCGTTTAATTTCCTCCCGAGTGTCATTTATATTTGTTACTGTTACTCCAAGATATTTGAATTTTTCCACCTCTTCAAAGGATAAATCTTCAATTTTTATATTTCCATTTCGTACAATATTCTGGTCACGAGACATAATCATATACTTTGTCTTTTCGGGATTTACTTCCAAACCTATTGCTTTACTTGCTTCAAGTAAAATTTCCGTGTCTTTCCTAATCGTTTGTGGATTTTCTCCTAACATATTCCCGTCATCCACATGGACAAGAAGCTGATGTAACCCGTTCAATTCCAAACTCTGTCTGTTATTCTGAACTTTCCTAATGGCATATTCTAGAGCGAAGTTAAAAAGTAAAGATGATAGTAGTGCATCTCCTTGCTATAGCCCTCAGTGAATGGGAAAAGCATCAGATAGAAACTGGCCTATACGAACTCTGCTGTACGTTTCACTGAGACACATTTTAATTAATCGAACTAGTTTCTTGGGAATAGCAAATTCAATAAGAATATCATACAATACTTCTCTCCTAACCGAGTCATAAACCTTTTTGAAATCTATGAATAACTGATGTACTGTACCCTTATACTCCCATTTTTTCTCAAATTTCTGTCGAATACAAAAAATCTGATTAATAGTCCATCTATTACGCCTAAAACCACACTGATGATCCCCAATAATTTCATCTACATACGGAGTTAATCTTCTCAAAAGAATATTTGACAAAATTTTGTACGACATCAACAAAAGTGATCTTTCTCGAAAGTTACCACAGTTAGTCTTGTCCCCCTTCTTAAAAATAGGTACAATTATGGACTCCTTCCATTGTTCTGGTACAATTTCCTTTTCCCAGAGAGCAAATAGAAGTTTATAAATTTCGCTAGATAATGCCCTTCCCTCCTTTTGTATTAATTCTGCTGGAATTTGATTGATACCTGGAGACTTGTACTTTTTCAGATTTTCTATCGCAATTTCGACTTCTGAAAGTGTGGATTCGGGTATAAATGGCTCAGCAGTTTGTATTTGAATTTCGTCCCGATCATTTCTATTTGGCCTCTGTACATTTAGTAGTTGCCCAAAATAGTTTTTCCATCTGTTCAGGATTGAATGAGAGTCTGCAAGCAAGTCACCATTCTCATCCTTGATCACGTTTACTTTTGCCTGATATCCGTTTTTAAATTCCTTTATACCCTTATATAAATCTCGAATGTTTTTATTCTTACTATTGTTTCTACCTCATTCAGTTTTTCCTTCAAGTAACCTCTCTTTTTATTCCTAAGTGTACGACTTGCTTCCCGTCTTTCATTGAAATAATTATCTCTATTGTCCTCAACTGGATCCTGTAAGAATTTAAATTTTGCCTGTTTCCTTCTTTCTACTACCATGCAACAATCTTCATCAAACCACAGTTTCTTTTTCTTAGTTTCATAATAATGTATGCTCTGCTCAGCTGCAATTTTGATACTATCTCTGATATTTTCCCACACGCTATTAACATCTAACTCTTTTTCAACTTCGTTGGAACTTCCTAAAGTGGCAAACCTATTCAAAATTACATATCTGTACAGGAATTGAGCAGACAAACTGCTCAATTGTTGAAAATTGAATTAGGTTTTTCTTCATGCACATCGTCTTTCACATAGCTCCACAAGAAGAAATCTAAAGGATTCAGATCCAGTGAATGAGGAGCCCAAAGGAAGTCGTTTCTTCTGGAGATGATCCGCACCGAAAAGTTCATGCACCAGCACCATGGTTGGATTAGCAGAATGTAGTGTGTGGAGTGGCACCATCTTGTTGGAACCACTGCAAATCAATATTCCTATAGTTGGCTAAGTCAGCAACGAATGAGCTGATGACATTCTGATAGTGCTCCTAGTTGATTGTCATAGTATTCCCATCCTCATTGAGAACCATACAGGACCAATAATGCCCTTAAACACTCAGAACATACCATGCAGTACATTTTGGACTGTAGAGAGGCTGTTCCATTCCCACTGGTGGATTTGAATCTCAAAACCCCACATTCTGGCGATTCACTAATCCATTAAGATGGAAATGAGCTTCGTCTGTAAACCACATATTGTTCACTCATTCCTCATTATCTTTCATTTTTTCGATTAAAATCACTGCACATTTCAACACATTCACGCTTGTCTTGAACTGTTAGTGACTGTTTCACTTGCAATTTATATGGGGTCAGTTTGAATTCTTCTTTCAAAGTTCTCCTGATGGACGTTGGACGCTGCCTCAGTTCTCTCGCACGTCTTCGGTATCCTGTTTCTGGGCTTTGATTGACTGAGAATTGTACAGCTTCAATATTTTCTTGTGACCTTGCCGTCCTCTGTCTTCCTGAATTTCCTTTGTTAAGGTTAAGATCAATCCCTTTCTCATTGGATTTCTTTGATATTAGAATTGCTGTAATTGGCAATTAAAGTGATTCTGATATCCATATTGTGTCTCTATCACTGATATTGTTTCTAAATAAAATGTAGTAATTTTAATTCTCTCTGCCATAGTGAAAACCATCATGAATTTTCCAAAGCTTCCACAACAATTACCAAAAAACAAAAGAACAATATTGTACCAACATAGGGAAATATAAAATATTAAAATCGGGTACATTTTATTCGTGCATCCAATATAAAGGTGACAACATAATTGAAGCATATTCAAATTTCCTATATATTAAACTCTTATAAAGTAATTTTAAAACATGTTCATCCTTAAAATATTTCTTGAATTACTAAAATTAAATTCTGGATTTAGAATGTAGGCTTTCATGGCCAGTGTCATTAGGATTGGTATTTTCTGGGCTAGAGAGGCGTGGTCTGTTGGTAATGCAACCAAACGTTTCGTCCACTACTCTGGTGGACATCTTCAGTAGTGTGGTACACGTAAGTGGAGAGATCTGCTGTGGATATCAAGGACGTCTGGTACTGAGACTGATAGCACATCAATATTTAAGCTGTGGGAGGGTTGTGGCTTGTTGTTATCCCCACAGTCTGCACCAGTGGCTTCGGTGTTCTGATTGGCTGCCATAGTGTTCAGTTGTTGGAGAAAGGGTTTGATGTGTGTGCTTCTCAGGGCCGGGGACCAAGCTTTTTTGACCTTGAATCCTTCTTCCTTATGATTAAAGTTTTTTTTTGTGTTTGTGTATTTCAATAGCCTCTCATTATAACCTGGCATAGAAATGTGGCATATCACTTAGGATGTTGGTGTCTTTGAACCTGATGTTGAGATTCCCATCTTTAAAAGCATGCTCGGCTATGTCTGACTTGTCCACATGACCTAGGCAGCAGTTCCTTCTATGCTTGGTGATTCGGGTCTTGAAGCTATGCTGTGTTGTACCTATGTACACTGACCCACAGGAACACAAGATTCTGTATACTTCAACTGATTAAAGTTGGTCAGTTTGTCCTTGGCCGACTGTAACCAGTTGCGAGTCTGCCAATTCGTAGGTTGGGCTGTTATATGGCCTGCCGAAGATCCACAAACCGGAAGTACCACTCCACCCCATTGTCAACAGTACAAACCTTCTGAAGCAAGACGAGCTCCTACATCAAAGACTCTAACTATTTCATCAAGAGACTCAAGATGCTAGTTGTCGAATCACAGGACATATTAGTGAGCTGTGATGTGGTATCACTGTTTACTAGGGTACTGGTCAGCAACACCATAGAACTATTAGGTAACATCTTTTCTGAAGACATTGTGGCTCTCTTCTGACACGTTTTGACTACCATATATTTTCAGTGGTCACAGATTTTCTACAAACAGACAGACGGAGTGGCCATGGAGAGACCCCTCAGTCCTGTAGTTGCTAATTTCTACATGTAATCCTTTGAAGAAGTGACCTTGGAGTCTGCAGCACTTAAGCCTGCCTGTTGGTTCAGATACGTGGACGATACATTAGTCATCTGGAAGCACGGGAAATAAGCCCTTGAGGTCTTCCTAATCCACCTGAAAAGCCACCACACACAGATCCAGTTCATCATGGAGACAGAGAAGGATGATCAGTTACCCTTCCTTGATGTGATGGTCTCCTGGAAGGAGAATGATTCCCTCAGCCACAAGTCTTCAGGAAACCCACTCACACTGACAGATATTTACACAATGACTCTAACCACCATCCCAGACAGAAGCAGGCGATGATAAAAACTCTCTTTGACTGGGCCAAACGGGTCTCCGATTCACAACAGCTGAAACAAGAAATCGATCACCTCATATCTACACTGGAGGCCAATGGCTACTGCACAGGGGAAATTAAAGGAGCCTTAAAACCAAGCCTGCAAACACCACCTGATCTGAGACGAGGCCAAACCAAGAGAGGCACGGTTTTTCTCCCGTACTACAGACCGTATCAGCAAGATACTACAGCAACACAACGTGGAGAGAATCTTCACATCTACTAGGCAGACTCGCAACTGGTTACAGTCAGCCAAGGACAAACGTGACCGACTTTCATCAGCTGGAGTGTACAGAATCCCATGTTCCTGTGGGTCAGTGTACATAGGTAAAACACAGCATAGTTTCAAGACCTGAATCACCGAGAATAGAAGAAACTGCCGTCTAGGTTACGTGGATAAGTCAGCCATGCCGAGCATGCTTTTAAAGATGGGGATCACAACATCAAGTTTGAGGACACAAACATCCTAAGCGGTATGCCAGGTTACATCGGGACGCTATTGAAATACCCAAATTTATTTAATGTATTGTTACCTGATGTTGTTCCACCTGAGGTAAAAATAAGTATCTATGCAGATGATGTTACAATATGGGCTACAAACAACGATCCAAATGAAACATTGAGTCATACAAACAGCTGTAAATAATATCAGTAATTGGGCATCCAATTGGAATCTATCTCACAATCAAGAATTGAATATACTGTCTTAACAAGAAGATACAGCTTTAAAAACTATAAACCTTACATTTATTTGAATAATCAAGAAATTCACTACAATCCAGCTCCTAAGATCCTAGAATTAATTTTTGATGAAAAACTTTTATGAAAAACACATTTAACCAATGTTGCTTCGCAGTGTCTACCACGATTAAATCTCTTGAAGATCATAGTTAATAAGGAATGGGGATCAGATATCAGGACAATGTGTCTGTTTGATAATACATATATACAATCAAAATTGACCTATGGATGTGAAATATGGGGAGGAGCATTAGCAACTCATCTACAAAAAATTTCTGTTCTCCAAATTCAGCCTTATGATTATGCCTAGGAGTACCAAAAACTACATCAACTGTTGCCCTATAAATTGAATGTAATATTCAATCCGTCAGACACTATGTATTAAAAAAAGATTTATTCAATTATCTGGCAAAATTTCGTATCAGGAACTAGTCTGGTCCCTTTGGTGCTGGATACATGGGATTCTACTGTGGTAGGTTTCCTTCCACTTTTGGTGTGTTCACTCGAAAATAAGCTACATAGTTAACAATGTGGGAAACACCAAATTTCTAAGTTGTCTGGAACTTTAAGTAACTGCCCTTGAACTTTATTTTAATATAGTCATTACAAATTCTAATCATACTGAAATTTATTGCAGTTGCTTAAAATCGAAAGGCATGTTAGTGGATATCATAGGAATACATGGCATAAAAATATCTTCTCCTTTCACTTTGCCAGTTAATATCGTCACTTTTATGTTTTGCGTGAGTGTTTTTGACAGCAATTCTTCCATTGCATAATTTTGGTGGGTCATTATTTCTCATTAGTACTAATGGTGATTCAATATTAAGTATTGGACGGCATAAAGATACTTATTGCATGAATTTTATAGATTTTGACCTTCATGATGTATCAACAATGTTATTTAATTTGTTATTTTTTCCACGGCCTTCTGAAAGTCGATGTTGAATGCAACAGACAATAATAAAGAACAATTGACAGTAGAAATTGCATTTTAATATATACCACAGTATAAGAAGAATCAGTAGGGACCTTTGATGTTGTTGGTACTAAAATCAAGCTCAGTAAAGTCTAGCTCTCAATGAATCCAACTATGTCACTAGTATTGGCAGAGCTAACAGCTGATTTTAGCGATCAGCTGTTAAGACCACATTCAGACGTGTTAAACTTTTAGATGAAACTTTGTATTAACAGTTGTACTCGCTTGTTCTATAGTGATGTTTGTGTCTTATAATGTAGGTCTAATGAAAACTCACTTTTTCTTTTCAAATTGCATATAAAATTGCAGTGTTCATGATTGAAATAAAATATACTATTAGCGAAGTGCTTACCATTTTATTCTGTATCTTCATATCCATTGCATTTCGTCTTGGATCACAATATGTTGTAAAATACATACACCAGGGAAACATTTAATAAATAAACAAGAATTCGGGGTATCCTGTTACAATTAAAAATGTGTTCACTATATATCTGATATAGGAGGCTAACTACCTAGGTGTACAAAGAGGGCCTAGTAATTATTTACCGCATCTTTTATCACATAACTACGTAATCCTTAAATCAATATGGAGTGCTACACTTGGTGGGCAATGCTGGCAACTTCTTTCACTTTTCCTTTGCTGTAATAAGCTACATTTGAATTAACAAATTCTTACCTTCTTTCATTCTCGTGAAGGATTTTTTGCAGTCAGTAATACAAATTCTTAACTCATTCATAGCTAGACACAAGAATCCTCCACCAAATCCTAATTACGTCTTATAACTTTATAAAAGTCTTACTCAGGAAATAATTCCCTTACAAAGTTGGCTTATTACTATGGGCAAGAATCATTATGTATGTAAATTTTGACATTTTTAACTCCTTCAAATGCATACTAATTACTTATCTCTATACAAGCCTCGAACCCAGGAAATAATGCACTCGCGGAGTTCAAACTACTACATGGGCAAGGCTCATATCAATTTTTGTATCTTTTCAATCACTCTTTCATAGCTAGATCCAAAAGCTAGCTATACACCAACGTAATCGGGTAATTATTATGTGGCCGAGGTTATATTTTCTTTCACTTATTTAGAGACATTCTATTCAACTGATACAGTTAGAAATTTTAATGTGTATGTTAATTCCAATTTGGAAACCAAAATCAATACGAATATACAAAATATTACTGTCAATAATAGGAATAATCATGTAGGCCTAAGTATAATGTTACTGGTATGAAATAATATC
The DNA here is from genome assembly GCF_040183065.1 of Periplaneta americana. Classification (NCBI taxonomy): domain Eukaryota; kingdom Metazoa; phylum Arthropoda; class Insecta; order Blattodea; family Blattidae; genus Periplaneta; species Periplaneta americana. The sequence goes on from NC_091124.1 coordinate 105,359,122, forward strand.
CATCACTAATATAATGTTATTAGCTAGTCAAAATTTTATTATATCCATTGTTGACATCGTAACTTCATCGAAATGAATGTCATGATCTATGTAGCGAGTGGTTCAATATTACATTACCAACCTCAGCATCTACCAGTGACTTTAAAATTAGCGTCAATTAGTGAATATTTTCAATATGTTTACATACGGAAGTAATTATTAAAATGATTATGTTGCTATTCCTTTGCCTCATGTCTTTCAAATTGTTAAAAGATGAGTAAAATTTGGACTCAGAATAAATCCAGACAAATCACAAGCCATAATAATGGGCTACCAACGAACATTAAACAAAATAGATCTAGCCACTGTATTGTAACGGGACCCTCTTGGTTATCTCCGCCGTAAATCATTGGATAAGGTTGACCATCTCGCTGGGTGAGGATAATAAGATAAACACTACAAAAATTACAATTTACCTGATAACATTTATTCAGTAAAAATCAGGTAATAACAATATAAACTATATTCCAAGAAAACAACAAGAATATAATTATGAATCTATATATAATATGAATCATATAAATATAAATAAAGTGACTTGAATGTAAATGGAATCAGAAAATGAAGCACCCAATGAAAAACAATAAATGACTGACTAGAGCCAGACAAAAACGTGAGATATCAGTCTAGTTTCCCCACTGGAAACTGACTTGCCGACTAATATGAACCTCGCTGACATCCGCCATTACAAGTCATAAATAAGAGTAACAGGCTTTAGACCAATTTCATATTAAATAACTAACACTCAATTCTACTATCAACTGAGCCAAAACCAAACTTAACAAAATTTAAAGAAATAAATAAGTACCAATTAGTTTTAAGTTAGCAAGTGTCAGCGGAAATTACTAAGCAAAGAAAAGTTAATAAAACATTAAATGTAGGAAAATCTATTAACAGAAACAAAGATCTCACAAATGGCCAAATCCAACTTGTAGTCATCGACAGGGCAGTTTCCGGTTCAACTTCAGCTCATCTTTCCCGTGCGTGTCACCAAACAGATAGCTCCAACATCACGTGAGTTAGGCACAGCACACTCCAAAACCCACATCGTCAGGCAATAGACAAAACAATTCCAAAAACCTGGATCAGGCCCCGTCTGTCCATACCGAAGTCACTATGCCAGGTCGTAATGTATATCAGCCGCGACTCCGCTGCAATGATGTCCCACAGGCTAACTTCCGAACATCCTCATTTGGTCGCTGATCAGTCACTGCCTGGCTGACTTAGTCCTGCCAGCTCCCATGACTGGCAACCAACCTCTTCACTCGAGTGCCGAATAGTCACTAGTCCATGGTCCGCGTGTCCCGGTCAAATCCAAAGACGACCGTAACAGACAAATATTTCAATAATAAAACACCAATGACAAGCAAGAAATATTAATCCACCAATGCAAGGATAGTTCATGGAAGTAATACACTCGCTCTTTATATAAGGAAGAAGTTCGACAGAAAATGGTGTATAAAGGAGTGCCATCTATGAAAGGAAATAGAAACTAAAACAAGGAAGTGAAGAAAATAAGGAAAAGGAGAAAAAATCAATACAGAAAAGACAGGGTGCCGAAAAATAAATGGCACAGTATCAAACAGAAAAATAAATAATACCACAGTAACATTATAGTAAGACGTAAAAAATGTAGGAGTATATTTAGATTCAAATTTAAATTTTCAAAGTCAAGTGACCTACATACCGTATGTAAGAAAACTTTTTCCATAATTCATTCCCTCAGACACTTAACCGTTTTACCTCTCAGCCTTAGAAAGAACCTGATCCAAATTTTAGTGATGCCCCACTTTGATTATTGTGATTCTCTATTCACGAATCTAAATACTGATCTTGCCCATACATTACAGCGTGTTCACAATATCTGCGTTCGTTTCATTTGTAACATTAGAAAATTCGATCATGTAACACCATCACTAGAATTGTTGTCTTGGAATCCACTTAAAGAAGATTCCTCAACTCCCTCTTATTAGTATTTAAAATCATTCACGCCTCCACACCCTATTACCTAGCATCTCGTTTTGTTTACCTTTCACTACCTCGAACCTGGAACATGTACCTCCTTTGTATTCCTCTGCACAGAACATCCTTTTACTCATCATCTTTCAGCATATCGATTCCACGCCTCTGGAATTCTCTCCCTGAGCATGTCAGAGACTGTCGGACAATATCAAAATTCAAATTTAAATTTAAAAATCACATTCTAGTTCATGGAATTGCTTGTTGAACACCTGTCAGGTTGCGCAACTTTGGCTTAACCCATGACATATAGTAAATATTGTAACTATGCTGTTGTAAAATTGACAATTAATATGTAATGTATTTATTATTATTATTATTATTATTATTATTATTATTATTATTATTATCAGTTATCACTATCATCATTGCTATCTCTATTTTTCTTTCTTTTTTTTCTTGTATTAGCTCGATGAGAGCTCTATAGTGTTCTTTTGACCCTGCTGACCCTCTATAGGGCTTTAATTTAATTTGTATTGTTTTCATCAGTGTTTGTATTTCTTTTTTGTATTTATTTGTGCTCTCTGGTAGGATGGAAGAGAAGGCCTTATGGCCTTAATTCTGTCAGATTAAATAAATAAATAAGTAAATAAATAAATGTTTTCAGCTCATGTTAAATTATGCCAGCGCTGTAGTAGATGGAGAACCATCTGGTGTAGGTTCCAGATATTACACCCAGTTTCGTGACAAGTGCACTCAGAATTCGTTCCCACGAAATGGGCTAATTGCCCCTACTGATTCTTCTTATACTGTGATTATACATGAATGCTTGATTGTATTTATTTTTATTTTCAAATTTTAAAATTAATTTAACGTACATTTGTCCGATTTTAATGTAGCCTATGTTCTTCTCCTGGTTACTTACAAATGGCTTTTAAAGAACCCTCAGGTTCATTGCCGCTCTTACATAAGCCTGCCATTGGTCCCTGTCCTGTGCAAGATTAATCCTGTCTTTATCATTATATCCCACCTCTCTCAAATCCATTTCAATATTATCCTCCCATCTGTGTTTCAGCATCCCCAAAGGTCTTTTTCCCTCCAGCCTCCCAACTAGCACTCTGTATGCATTTCTGGATTCGTCCATGCATGCTACATGCCTGCCCATCTCAAACGTCTGGATTTAATGTTCCTAATTATGTGGACAACATTTTGTACCACGTCAACAAAAGTGATATTCCTCGAAAGTTACTACAGTTAGGTTTGTATCACACTAGGATGCCACTGCAGCTCTGCTGGCATTTGTAGTGTCTGCCACCTCAGATGCCACACTCTCAAAATGGATGTTGAAGTGTTAATACTTATTGCCTCTATTCGTCGTCGTCGTTTAAGTAAAAAGAAAGGGAAAAGGTTGTGGGTGCATTCTTAAGTTTTTCAATTACGTGAGAATGTCAGTGACATCTTTTGATGAGCTGTTAAAGAATTAGAGAAGCCACACCATGTGCATTCTTAAGTTTTTCAATTACGTGAGAATGTCAGTGACATCTTTTGATGAGCTGTTAAAGAATTAGAGAAGCCACACCATGTGTGTCTTTCAGCTGTGCTGAAGGTCTCCGTGCAATCATGGATGTTAGGAGAAGATCAGAACACAGGATGGCGGATATTTTGAACACTTACTATGAAGAGTGTATGTACATTAACAACGTATAAAGTTCTCAGAAATTACCATTTTTGTTGATTTGTGAATAAACAATAAAAGTTAGAAAAAAAGTTTAAGTAAAAGTTATTTCTTTTTAAAGATAGTATGCAATGGCACCTTCAATGACCCATGTTTTCATTTGAAATTTCGAAGTTGACCACAGGTACCCGTACTTCTGGTTTCTTATGGGAAATGATACTGTACATAGGTTTTGGTTATTAAATTTTTTTATGAACAACCAGTATCATATAGTTTTCGAGAAAAAAAAGGCTGATACAAGTGGTTTGAAACACCCGGTATATGACTCCCATAATTGATTCGGTAAAATATTGAAGTAGTTTTGAGTTTAGAAGGAAAAAAAAAACAACTTAGAAATCCGGTTCCTATTGATAATATAAAATATGTTTAAAAACTCTCAGTATTGTAGAATAAAGTAAATCAATTTGAAAAGTTCGTTTTTCTCTGCACTCGTCAAGTTCTTCCCTCCAAAAATATCCACTACTTCTTCCCAGCATTTCTTCTTCAACTCGCGATTGCTATAATCATCAGATGATGACTCCCATGTTGCTTGTCTGTTTTGTATCTCTATAATGAACTTTTCCATATCAAAATTGGTCATTTTGCACAGCACTAGTGATGCAATTGTAATGACTAGCACCTCTGCTGGGATCGGAATGTGAGACTCCTTATCTAATCTCATATGTTTTGATGGCCGTGCAGTGCTGCCAGTAAACAAGTTGTTTTGGTTTCCTGACTGGCAGCTATGCCAGACTGGCAATGATGCCAAGTGTGAGATGCGCCATTAGTTTCTGTGTTTTGTTCTTGGCATCCATGCCAGCAGAGCTGCCATGGCATCTTAGTGTGATACGAGCCTTAGTCTGGTCCCTCTTCTTAAAAATAGGTACAATTGAGGACCGTTTTTGCAAAACTTGCTAACTGTAAAAACTAAATATTATAGGAGACACAAAAAACTGAAATAACTGCAAGTTTTGCTATAACTCTCACATAGGAGAAAGCAAGTTTTGAAAAAACGGTCACACTTTTAACACACCACTGAAGGAAATAATAAGATTTTCCTAAGAAGCTTTTAACATCATGTAGAGGCCTGTCTTATGTTAACTAATCCACCAAAATCTCAATTTTGAAAATTTTGCAGTTAGCAAGTTTTGCAAAACCGGTCCTCAATTATGGACTCCTTCCATTGTTCTGGTACACTTTGCTTTTCCCAAATAGCAAGTACAAGCTTATAAATTTCGCTAGATAATGCGCTTCCACCCTCTTGTATTAATTCTGTTGAAATTTGATTGATACCTGGAGACTTGTACTTTTTCAGATTTTCTTTCGCAATTTCGACTTCTGAAAGTGTGGCTTCGGGTATAAATGGCTCAGCAGTTTGTATTCGAATTTCGTCCCGATCATTTCTATTTGGCCTGTGTACAGGAGTAGCAAAAGAAACCGGACCAACGGAATAATCAAAGTCCCCGAAATGAGCCACTCGCATGCCACGCCCACATTCACAAGATAGTGAGTAATCTATTGAAATTGTTGTAGTTTCGAATGCTGACGTAGCCCATTTGGAAAGCCATTAGAAAATAAGCTGGGAATAATAAGTTAATTAAGTAGTAAAATATCACTGCAATCGAAAAGTTGGGAATAAATTTGAATAAGGAACAAAAAAAAGTTTCCTTCCCAGGCAGGATTTGAATGACAAAAGTCTTTAGTTACTAGTCTATCGTGCTGTCACTGTGAACAAGGCTCTGAAATCAGCTATAAGTGTTGGTCCAATTTTTTTGCCACTACTGTACATTTGGTAGTTGCCCAAAAGAGTTCTTCCATCTGTTCAGGATTGAATGAGAGTCTGCAAGCAAGTCACCATTCTCATCCTTGATCACGTTTACCCTTGCTTGCTTAAATTCCTTTATACCCTTATATAAATCTCGAATGTTTTTATTCTTACTTTTTGTTTCTACCTCATTCTGTTTTCCTTCAGTTAATCTCTCTTTTTACTCCTAAGTGTATGACTTGCTTCCCGTCTTTCATTGAAATAATTATCTCTATTCACCTCAACTGGATCCTATAAGAATTTCAGTTTTGCCTGTTTCCTTTTTTCTACTACCGTGCAAAAATATTCATCAAACCACGGTTTCTTTTTCTTAGTTTCATAGTAACCTATGCTCTGCTCAGCTGGAATTTTGATACTATCCTGGTTATGAAGGTTAAATGTGCAAACTTTTGCAAATATCGGTCAAAGTGTGTAGATTTGTATTGAGAAAAAAACACACACACATATTCACTTTTATATAATAGATTGTGAAGATTAAATTATAAGTTACAAAACATGCATGTATTATTACTAAGCACATGTAATTACTGAAGAAATTTAAAATCTATAAAACGTAAAGGATTAACATTTTTCGTAACATGTTTTTCAAATATACAGTTAATGTGACAAAGGAAAAAACCATCTGGAAATGGTAGCTAGTTTGTTACTATTTTTGTGACTTTTTTCCTTTTTGTGGAATTAAATAATATGTATTTTAATCAGTCTGTTAATAAAATATTACGTAATGATACTATATTCAAGTTTCATTACTAAAGGAATTTACGAAAAATTTCTAAAATATAAGACTGGGTAGAGCCCTCAAGATGTCACTGTATCAGAAAATCATAGCTGTTGCAGTGAATGCCTCTGTAAAAGACAACTTTTCCGCGCTATTACAGTTCTCAAATCATATAAAAGTTAAATTGTCTGTATTTTTCGTCCACCCTACTGCTTATGTCTGCCATGGTGTGATGCACTGAAATCATGCCTGACCTTGAATGCTGTGCTGCCTGAATATCTAGGGCAAGAGCCAAATGAATATTATTGCCAATTCAACTACCTGTTAAAATAACGTCATTCATTGGCAATACTGAATAAGTATAAGAGGGGATGTCTTGACCACTTCATAGTCTGATTTACTTAGTGAGTTTGTTTCTGAGGTGTCTTAAAATTCCACATTTTCTTAGTTTGTGACTTCTTTGGAGGCATAACTTTGCAATTGTTGCTAGTTATCCAGTTGTCATGTTAAGCATTAAGTTAATGTGGTTATTAGGATTTATGCTTGCTAATAATATTTAATTTTTGTGTATGTTTACCTGTCAATTTAGCAGAGTATAGAAATAACTTTTGCCTCATCAGTCAAACTTAATATTTTTAAGGTATTTTAAAGATAACACTACCCAACAAAAATAATTTTTGTCATACCTCCGCGAGAAAATAGGTTATTCTTAACAAAAAAATTGCGCTGATTTTGAAAATCACCATATAAATCTCATATGACGTCAGGTTAAAAAGGTATAAACACATTTAGAATCTCACATATGCGATTTTAGATAAAATATTATGTTAGTTTAATTCTTATGATATAATGACATATTCATACTAAGTTAAGATTAATTCACAAATGTAGTTTTATATGTATGAAATAATATTTGGCCCATATTTTAAGGGAACATACCTGTAACTTTGCTTCAAAGTGTTTGGTAGTATGTGACTTTCTTTTGTACTCCTGCCTGTTCTCCCTCACAAGAAACCAACAATAATCTCCCATCATTACTGGATCCTTACAACCTTGGTACCTCTTCTCCATGACGGAAATGTCTTGATGAAACTGTTCCCCTTGTTCATCACTAACATCACTCAGATTTACCAGAAAAAAGTTTACATGTGAATGAAGGAAATGGATTTTCAATGACATTTGACAACCCATGATTTTGTAGCATTTCAACAAATTTGACACAAAATTTTTATATTTTTCTTCGTTTGTATTTCCGAGAAAACAACACACAACCCTTTTAAATGATTGCCAAGCTGCTAATTCAATCGTTTGTAAATTTTTCTCAAACATTTTGTCCTCCATAAGTTTTCTGATTTGAGGTCCAATAAAAATGCCTTCTTTCTGTGGAAACTTGCGTTGTAAATATGCAAACCCACTACCGTCCTTGTTGAGTGCCTTAACGAAATTCTTCATTAGCCCAAGTTTTATGTGTAAGGGAGGAAGAAGAATTTTATCACGCTGAACCAATGGTGTTTCTTTTACATTATTTTCCCTCGGAACATATTCCTGCTGCTTGTCTCACTGTTGAGTCATTCCATGTCAAATCGCACAAAATTATACAAATTTTGACTTTCATATTTCTGATTGCGTTTATATTTTTTTTTACCAACTCTATGGGTCTAATAAACCAACAAGTGTATTTTTATTTCCTCCTAAGTCCATATGTTTTTAAAATATTGCATGTTAAAATTCGTTAAAAATGTCGCACAATGCAACATTTAAAGCATCATATTTCTGATGACATTGATGTTAAAAATTTTTTGAAAAATGCATTTCAAAAGCTGAAAGTACTGTCTTTTGTTAAATATTTACTAACTAATTTCAATATAATTATTACAAATTTTTTTTTTTTTAATTTAATTTTTAAAAGTTAGATATCAATGTGAAATATCCGTATTAAAAATCTAAAAAAATGCCTACTAGGTGCACTAAAGTATTCTTAATAATTCCAAAAAAAAATCACAATGGGATCTCCAATAGTTTAATGGAAATAATTACTTACGAAGCAATGTGTAGCGGTTGGTGGAGCAGCAGTGGACGGGAAGCATTGAAGCGCGCTGGGAGGTTTATCGGCGCTGGATGATCGAGTGAATGTTCAACATTACACCCAGTACGGATCAAGTCACTCGAGGAAACACTGCTAATTTACTTGTTACGATGTCTTCAAATATTTGTACATTATGCTTTTTAAATGTTTGTTTTCATTCACACTACACTTTAAATTTTCATTCGTCTATCTTCTTTCTCGAAAGAAATTTGTTTTACTAAATCTTCAGTTTCTGACAATGTAGTGAAAGAATGTAATTTTAATGTACCAGTTATTGGTTTTAGATTATGGTATCTGGCCTGCAAATTTTCAGTGTAGTTTTTGTGCTTATTCAATGGACAAAATATGACACGTTATAATTTTTTTTTGTGACCAATCAAACAGTTTTTTTTTTTTTTGTTTGTGTTGTTATAGGATCTTGTATAGGCTGGCTCTAGTGGCAAGTTGATTAACAGTTCCTCCAATGCCATAACATTGATCTTTACCATGCGACATTGCAAAGAAGTGTCATTCAGCACTAATTCCATAATCGTCTTCATGTAAGCAGTTATTTTTAAAATTATTTTTGTTTTTGTATTGTGAACCTGATCCATCAGAAAAGTAGATGATTTTTTTTATATCGTTAAATTCTTAGTTTAAAAAATTGATTGCTTCAGATTGAAAAAAGTGAAAGGAATCGGTGTCCTGTTTCATGCTTTCTGAGATGACAACAATACTTTTGTGACGAATTTCTGTATCTCCTTTGAAATATACTACAAAAGGATGTATTGTGTCTTGGCATTTGTTCCAATGCACACTTTGTACTGAATCTTGTATTGCAAATGAATAATTTACAGAAAAGTCTGCAATAACTATGTAATTTTCAGGTTGTACATTTTCTTTGCATTCCGTCAAAAATAAAATATGGCCGACTTTTGAAGGGATGACGATGCATCTTCTACATGAAAAACTTTACTTGCTAGGGAACCTTTTACTTTTTGAAACTTTTCACGGGGGTATCGTTTTTATTGTAGTTTTCTTTTCTTGATAAGGGACTCTATTGACATCAAACTCTTGTTTAATTCCTCAATATTACTGATTTCTAGCGCTGTATCCATATAATTGTTAGAAGAAGAACTGAGATAATCACTTTCTCTGTCCGCACTTTCATTTGATTCATGTTTATTAATATCACAAGAACTACTGGCTTCACATATAATTTCACCTGACCTATCCGGAAGTTGATAGATTTTTTATGGAAAGAATCACATAATCGCACATTCAAAGACTCCTTTAAATTGAGCTTTATCAATAAATCGCGACTTTCGCGTCTTAGTGTACTTTTCTTTTTAAAAGTGTGATTAGGAAGGTCAAATGGATTTAAACACTTGTTATACATTACACGATCTTTGCTGTCACTAATGTTGTATAGAAGTCACGTCACTCCATGAAATTCAAACCCTGACTGATTATTTTTCTCTTCTATATTTTGTCCCCTGCCATCTGTTTACTGTCGTAAAGTTTACTGCCTTACCCAGCCTTGCTATCGTTAAACACTTGGCTATATTACAGTATAAACTTACAGCATTGTGAAGGGCTCCCCCTCTTAGCTGAGCTGACAATAATAAAATAACTTTAGATATTTACTGTTCCTTAAGGTATTAATCATTTGATGAATGAATGAATTTTTGTAGTTTGGTGATATCAGTTATTACTGTATATGCAACGGGGAATTTCGTAAAACTTTCCATGGGCAGCCTTCTAGCCCACGGCCACAAGCAGTTCATTAACTGGGGATCGCGAGAGCATGCATGCCTCCGGAAAATAAATTGTTACAAATGTATGTGTGCAGATCCCACATTTCTAAATGCAGTAGTTTACAGATAATACAACAGGGTACAAGTCTATATTTTTTTCAGATTTTTAACTTGGCTATATAATATAGTAATTTTGCTTTGAAAAATAAATGATTAAAAAATTGGGCCAAATTTTAAATTTATTTTGATAAGACTAAAGTAATAAAAAGTGTTGTATTTAGTCCTTCAAATCGCAAATCTCAATTATTTGTAGACACAGAGTTCCAAGTGAGTTTATGTAATAGTGCGCGCATAATTTGCGTAATTTCAGGTAGTCATAACTATACAAATAATTAATAATTGTGAAAATAAAACAATACGGGTCTCTCTATTTGATGTCTGGAATTCATGAAAAAAAAATTCGACCATTTTCGAGAAGGTCGTGTTTTATTGCTGTGCGATTTGATATGGAATGACTCTGTTGTATCACATAATGTTTTTCTATAGCACGGTTGTCCCACAAACACAAAAATACAACCATATTTTGTGAAGCCTTCTTGCAAACCAAGCAGCAAACCAATTACTTTGTCACCACATATCTTCCACCAATGAGTCTCATATTTTAAAACACACACAATCTTAGCATACTTTCATAAATTTCTTTGAGAATTACAGAATGGAAAATCAGAACAGATGGAAATTCATTACAATTATGAAGTAACACTGCTTTTAAGCTAAACTTAGATGAATCTATAAACAATTGCCAATCATCTAGATTATGCTCAACCCCTAGTTCACTCATTAAATCATTAACGTCTACATAGAAACACATATTCCCACATAAGTCACGTTTTATGCAGGAAATAATATTACTTTACAATCACATTAGAAGTGACAGACTGGTGTCTACCTGGATTTACCTCTTTGCAGTATCTACTTCTAGAAGAAACGACAAATTTATTACCGGTATCCTGATAACTGACAAAGGCTTGGTTAGATGGTATAACAAATAACACATTTTCATCTTTACATTTTGTAAGTATGTAAGTAATCATGCAGGACAGAGGTAGTCAACATATGACACATGTGTTAATAGATGGCACGCGAACTCATTTTCGATGCAGGATATCTAAAATATCTAAAAATTGTGACGTGATGTGACATTTTAAGCATTGTTTTCAGAATCTACGCGTGAAAATGGACTAAAAACATGTATTACCTTCACAGAGGTAAATTTCATGTTGGGTAGTGTAATTTGTAGGTTATGAAAATTGTAGTCCTAATCATCACTGCACTTGCTTTAGATACCCCTTGAAATGGACCATTGAAGGTTTGTCTTTGGAAACTGAACACACACTTTATATTTTTTAAATCTAGTGGCGGGTACTTGATTATTCATCATTCACACATATGAAGCCAGTGGTGACCAATTTGCTGACAGTTGTTGCCCAGAAAGTGCCATAGGAGACTGGTCTACATATGACACCTATAATGAGATGAGATGGTGATGGAGATTTGTTGGGATGCCACAGGGAAACCAAAACTCTTGGAGAACACCCATGTTACTTGGACCAAGGCTTGCACAACACAAATAATAAATTAGGGGTATGCTGGGGATTGAATCCGGGGCCACATGATTATGAGTGCAGTGGTCTGTCCACTGGAGAATATAAAAGAGAGTGTTAGGTCTTTTGGCTTTTAAGGTTTCATTTAGATTTCCAATAAAACCCGTGTATAGGACCACTGTGTGCAAGATTCATAATAGACAGGCATCTAAGATTCTGGAACCTAGTAATGGCAAGGTATTTTCCGTTCTTCAACTGCTATCATTGTTGTGAAGTGTTGCAATAGCCTTTTAGATTCTGTGGTTTTATTTTATGTTTACTGTATATTAAGATTATTATTTTATTTTGCAGCCAATATGTGAACTTCAGAGATAGCAAGCTTACAAGAATCTTGCAATCATCACTTGGAGGAAATGCACACACTGCTATTATCTGTGCTGTTACACCAGCTTCAGTTGAGGAGACTGCAAGTACTCTTGGGTAAGTGCAATGTGAGCTATTGTGGTTTTGGATTTCATGATGCATCACTGTATTGAAATTTCTTGTTTTTCAGGTTTGCATTAAGAGCTACCCACATAAAAAATAAACCACAAGTTAACGAAGTTTTATCTGATGCAGCTCTACTTAAGCGTTATGCTCGGCAGATAACGAAGCTGCAAGCTGAGCTGGAAGTGAGTACATCATCCATTGAAGTAAAGTATAAACTGTATATTAGGATATATATTTTTTTTAAATTGGTTATTTAATAACGCTGTATCAATTACTGGGTTATTTAGGATTGGTGGAAATGGTGATTATGAGATATTATTTGGCGAGATGAGGCTGATGATTCGCTATAGATTATCTGACATTCGTCTTATATTTGGGGAAAACCTCGGAAAAGCCCAGCTAGGTAATCAGCTTAAGCGGGAATCGAACCCATGCCATAGCACAACTCCAGATCAGCAGGCAAATGTGCTACTGCCTTAGCTGTGTAGTTGGCCTAGGATAATTGTTGCAAAGGCACTAACTATTGTGGGTTTTCTCAGTATTCTCTCTCAAACTGCTTGTATTGAAAGAACCAGGTGGTGATGTTTGTATTTTATAAAAATTATTATTTTGGGCTTTCAACCATGTTTTGAAATTTCATAGAAATTCAAATTCAAGTTCAAATTTATTCATAATTTTCATTTGAATGGTATGAATAGTTGCCCAAAATGAGCATGTGCTCATGCTTGGGTACAGTCCATTAGAGCCTACATAAATTTTACAGATATTAATAATGTTGATGATAGTAGTAGTAATAATAATAATAATAATAATAATAATAATAATAACAATAATAAAATAATAACAGTAATATTGATAAAATAAATATAAAAACCACATAACGAGAGTTAATACAATTTATATAAAACATAATAACCAGAAAAAAGATTCGAAGTCTGTTAAAAAGTTTCTTGTATCTCAGACGATAGCATCTGCCATATTGATGTATTATGTTATGCATTATCGGGAGGGGGAGGAGATGGAGCCGAAAATATATGTCCGAATATCCTCTTTGAATCTTCTAACATACAACTAGAGGAAGTTTATGCTGAAAAACATAATATCTATTAGTCAAACTGTTCATTATTTCCAGGATAAATACAGTAATGATATTAAAAATATATTAATCAAATTTCAGTTATAGGTCTCTCTTTTAGTGCTAGAGGTATTACATAAAAATATTTTTTTTGAATGGCAGGGAAAATATAAATTTTGAGAAATCTCTAGAGACATGGATAGTGGCAAATACAATCAAGTGTATCTGTGGCTATGCTAAGAAATTGTGTGGAAACATACACTTTTATTAATTAAGAAAAATTAATTTACTGTAGAATTCTCGTATCCGGCAACTGTGGGACAAAGCCAGTGCCGGATAACTGATTTTGCAGGATAATTGAAAAATACGTTTATAGGTAGGTATACGCGGTCAGTTATGGTCGAATGTTACAATAAAAACAATTAACATACGTATTTCAGTCATAACATCATACAATACCACATGAAAATATGAAGTAATTACATTATTGAAATACGACTGTTTGGTCTAGGGAGCATCTGTTTTCATTGCAAGAATAATTCGTTTAACATGTTTGTAAATTAGTCCTGAATACGTTGTGCTGCTGGAAAAGTTTTTCTTCCTGAGATTCAAGAGCCTGCACAACCAATTAAAAACTTGGATAGGTACTTATAGTAGTACATCCGTTATCAACACATGTTTCAAATAATATAGGGCAGTACAACACCTTATTTCAAATGGTATTGTTTGGTGACAAAGCTTCTTCCAGCTGAGAGTAACGACCTTCAGTTCTTAAAAATATATTCTATTTCAGACGCTGTTTGGTCTAACATAATACCAAGCTTAAAAGTAGAATTAATCGAACAACTCCAAAACCTATTGCATAGTAATAACAGTTACATTCATAGTTCTAAATACAACGTTGAAAGTAATTCAGAAGCAAACGATTTATAAGTGATAATAAATTAATTATTCAATAACAATAACAAAGCTGTATTTGGAAATATAACAGATTTAAGTCAGTGATATTTATTTATAACAAGTGCAGCAAAGTGCGCAGGTATGGCTAGTTCTTTAATAATTCTTGAAGTTACATTCATAATAGTGCCATCTGTACTCATGTTATTTCGGAAACTAAACTGCTTTTTACTAATAGATTTTTTTCTCTAAAAAATTAATTAGCCTGTGTTTAATACATTTTTCTAATAGTGTAGAGAGACTTGGCAAGAGTGAGCTGGGTCTGTAGTTATTGAGATTGCTTCCGTCACCGGATTTGTATATAGGTATTACTACAGCACATTTTAGATAAGATGGAAATACACCTTGTGATAGGCACAAATTAAAGACATGGGTTAGTGATTTAGATATAGGTTCAATAATCGTTTTGCGTGTTATAGTAGTGATACCAGAGTGGTTAGAATAGAAAGTGACGATACTTCCACTAGCCCAGCAGTTCGTCGCAGAGCGGCGCTAGCTGTGTTCTTCGACTGCAGTTTCAGGAGCACTATTCGGGTCAATACAAATGAATGGTGAATTTGCCAAACGACTTAAGTCCACATTTTGGGGGTTTTGAGTTGAGAGCATGATTATGTTACTGTGTGCAAGGGGCATCGTTTAGAAGCAGAATGACTTTAATCCACGACTTTTGTATAATTTTTCTTAGCAGCAGAATGTTTGGTTAAGTGGTAAAACGACTTTAGTCCTGGACTTAAGTTGTTTTGACTGTCAAGTACTGAAGAAATTTAGATAATATGTAATTTTAATCATACAATCAGCTGACAAAATATTTTTTGTCCGTTGTCATTGGTAATTCTTTAGTTGAGAAAATTTATTACGTTTGAAGAACAGAGCATGAAAATGAAAAGCAATATGCTCAGTAATCGTGCTAAACTTGTAGCTGAAGTATTGCAAAATGGAGCCAAGTTAAGCATCGAGAGAGAGGATTTTCTTGCTGTCACATATGACTACATGAAAAATGTATGCTTGCCTAAACACCAGTTAAAGATATGTACTACTATTGCCAACTTTCTCTGTGCACAACATGAAAACTAGTGAAATGTCCTTTCGTGTCTACCATGAGGGACAGGCCAAGAAAAGTCTTAATGAGGTATGTAATTTTTACCTGCACACTACTTCAGTAACTGTGTTCCATCCAATATATTAAAGAACTGTGGTTGTTTTGCGACACTTGTCCAGGACAAAATAAGAACAACACACTAATCAAATTCTTAATGGCAATAAGTGCTCAGAAACATTTCTTCAACATCATATTTTTCTCAATCAGAGGTCTGTGCTCTTGTGATTAAAAAATTGTTCAAAATAATGTTGTTCAACAATTACAATAAGGTTATTTTATGATTTTGGTATAAATACATTTAATTAAACATGTTTATGTGTCAGTAACCTAATCTAATAATTATGATGCAGGATTGAAGCTAATTTGCAGAACAATTTAAGTCCTGAAGATAATTAAATTTTTTGCGACCTGAAGAAGAGTATAAAAGTATGAATTTTTATACTAAAACTATTTCTCTTACATATAAAAAATTATATTGTAACAATATATAGTTCAGCGAGGCCAAGAACAGTTTTCTTTAATTTTCTCAAAACTACTTCTAGGCACTTAAGTTGTTTTGCAAATTCACCATTCAAATGTTTATGTAATACTACTACATTAACTACTCTTGAGTTATATTATACACTCCTGAATCGTAAATACGAGTATAATAATCAACAGCAAACTGGAACATTCTGCCAGCTTCAGATAGAAGTACGCAAAAAAAAAAAAAGTAGAACTTCGCAAAACTGAACATTTTTGTGACGTAAATACATTTTTACACAGAATTATAGTTTTTGATACACAAGAAAGCATAATATAATATATCAAATGGGACACTATATTTTCACCACTACTTTTTTACTATTGTTTATGTATTAGTTTCAGTTGTATCTGATTTATTCGTAATCCAAGGGGAACAATAAATATTACGTGAAACTCAGACTTACAAATCAAGGTTCGATATTATATCTATGCCAATGCAAGTTTTGAACTTTTAAGATACTGTATCTAAGTTATTTTTGTTTTGTAAATAAAAGTAATTTAATAGCATTACGTTAACTAGTTGTATGCCACTTATTGGAGAATATTAAATTAACTATGTCTGCGTTATTACATTCTCATATGCTCGATTAGAAACCTCTTGTGTTGTGGAAGTGTAATAAACTAACTTAATATAATTATAAACCAGATTCAACTGTACACATAAAGCAGAATTACACTTGTTAGATTATTAAAATAAGTTCTATATTAATTACAACTAAAGTGTTATTAAAAAATAAAATACTAATTAAACATGTACCTTTAATGAAGTAGAAGCTAGGTGCTTGCGACTTTTGAGAGCTTGCGGGGTGATTTCGGCATTTTTGATAACTGAAATTCTTTCCGAATTTCCTTGGCCTGAAAAAAAGAAGCGATACTTCAAATAATGGAAAATAAGCTTAGGAACTATTTCCATGGCATGTTCATTGCATCCTAATGTTGGCACTTGAAGTTTGTACTCGATAAGGCTGTCCAGCGCATCATAAAAAATATCACCCCACACACTATAATTTGACACCAACTATTGTCTCAGTTTGCATTAAAACATTCATAACACCTTCAGAAGGATGCGTTAGAAAAGAGTTCGAGCTTCCATAATCTTTAATTTTAGTGAAAGCAAAGACATTATGCACTCTGAACCTTATTTACGCAAAACAGAGTCAGTAAATCTGGTTGCTTTATTTATGATATAACTCGCTAAATAATATACTCTTTTGCTAATTTGTCACTCTGTGTAAGAGAAGGCAGATTACTTTTCCAATCATACATTTCAACGGGATTATCATCAACTACCAACTTATTACTGATTTTCTTCAAGGCGGCTGCTTTACACTTCTTATTTGTTTCTTCTGTAGCTCTCGCAAGGATGTGCGTTTGATTCATAAAGGAATAAGGGAAGGTTCAATTAGGGGTTCACAATTTGCACTTGAAGAGAGTACATTTTTAACTGGAACATAGATTGAAGCATGTGCAGATGTAGAAAATCTATGGTAGACGTATGGTCATCACAAGATAATGATCTTATATAGTTTGACAACTTCAAGTGAAACCCCGTAAAACACACCAACTTCTGGAATCTCTCTCTTTCTTTCTTCTCTCTCCCTCGCTCCTCGTCATTCAGTCACCAGTCACCACGTAAATATCTGAGAGGGTGTGTGTGGGCATCGCGACCAATAGAAGAACCACTCTCCAGTATTACCACAATAATGGATTGTTCATTTTTGCCTCGACTGTCAGCTAGGAAGGTTCCATTATGCTAGCATTGCAGGCAACTAGTTAACCTTTTAATGCTTTTGTTAGCAGGTTTGACAAACTGTGAGTGGACCTGCAAGTACATAGTGCATAGTGATCTCTCCTTTCCCGCGTGCTTTCTCACTTGCTCCTCCCCAAGACAGCCAGCACTCACGTAGTAACTCGGTCAGGGTTTCAGTTCGATTTGTCAATCTATAATTCCGAAATGTTGCACTAGAGGGTCTTGGTTAAATTTTGCTGCCAGAATATATTTAAATCCACAATTCCATAAGAAGTCTGATATTTCGAGAGTGCTCTGAATTGTTACTCTGAATAATTCAAGGGTTCTTTCTGAGGCGAATGTGTTCTTTTTACTGTCAGTTATGTGTAATATATTTCCTAAAATTTTATGATGGAAGGATCCTTTGTACAGGGCAGAGGAGGGAGTCTTTGAGTTTAGTGCATCTGCAAGGTCGTTCATTGGCCTTGTGAATTCTTCTGTACCTTCACTTTCCTCAAACCCATTACAGTTTATGGCCCAAAAAAAGTATGGACTTTGCCATGCTCGCACTAAACACCTGGAATGCTAGTCTTGCGTTCATTTGCTGGAAGGAAGTAGGGTCACTATGACTAGACGTAAATTTGGGGCATGACCTATGCCCTGAAAATTCAGGAGACATGTCTTTAAAATATACCCGTCTATAAACATCAAAGTTTGTCTCCTGGTTACAAAATTGTCCTACGCCCTTATCATGAAAGTTATTTCTGATACATTTTAAAATACGAGGATTGGATAAAAAGTAATGGCAACAGTTCAATATTTCTGACATGGCTTTATTCACAGGAGTACAACATTTACGTACCTTCAATATAGTCGCCGCCCCTTATTACTTTTTACCAGATGTTTGGAAAGTGTCGTACACCATCAGCGTGTCCATCTTTGTTGATGTTCCGTATTGACCGCCCTATAGCACGGATAAGTTCATCTCTGGTATTGTACTGGGTCCCTCACAGTGGTTCTTTCACTTTGGCAAAGAGATCGTAATCGCATGGACTCATATCGGGTGAGTATGGTGGATGTTCCAGAATCTCCCATTGCCAACTACGCAAGAGGACCTTGACAGCAGCAGCGGTGTGACTCCTTGCATTATCATGAAGAATGATGGGGTTCTGTACCACCAAGTGTCGTCGTTTTCTCCTGAGGGTGGACGAAAGTGGTACTGCAAGAACCTGCAGTAGTAGTCTGTGTTTACCGTCTGCCTTGAGGTACAGCATGGTGCAGTATTACCTCATCATTGTCATATGCCACAGTGAACATCACCTTCACAGCACTTTGTGTAGGGCGCACTTTCTTTGGACGAGGAGAACTGGGATGCTTCCATTCATTTGATTGGTGTTTCAAGTTTGGTTCCTATGAGCAAGCCCAGGTTTCGTCCATAGCGACGATTCGTCCAAGAAAGTCGTCACCTTCCCTTTGATAACAGTCCAACAAGGCCTGTGCAACTGCATAGCAGTGCCATTGTTGCACCTCGGAAATTTCATGGGTTATCCAACGTACTGCAATTTTGTGTTAACCCAGAATGTCGTGCAGAATGTGGAGCACAGTTTTATGACATACTCCGACTAACGCTGTTAACTCACGCGCAGTCTATCGGCGATCAGCATCCAACAAGGGAAGCAAGGAGTTGAACTGTGCTGTCCTCCACATGGGGTCGTCCTGTACGGAGGTTGTCCTGGACGGCATCCCTGCCTTCCCGGAATGCTTTAAGTCATTGTGCCACTGTGCGATATGCCAATGCTGCATCACTACATGCTCCACGCAGTCTTGAAAACATTCTTGTGCTCTACGACCTCGTGCCATTTCAATTTTGATCCAGGAACATTGCTCTAGTTTGTAAACATGGTCTTAGGGCACTTACACTATCCCTATGAAAGTCAACTTTCTACACACTGCAGTAGATTGACAGAGTACTGTCACCGCTGGCTGCACTAACTCATCTAACAGTCCTTGTTCATGTCCACACAGCTGGCAGCTCTCGAATGCACCATCATCATGTGACAGCAGTGTTGCCATAACTTTTTATCCGTATCAGAAAACGCCCATAATTTTCTTTTCTGGTCTATGGTGTTAGGAATTGAACAATTAACTTTTCCATTTTTTCTAGATATGCCAAGACATTTCCAAGCGGTTTTTGTTTGTCTGGCTCCCATCAGATGTGAATTCAATCACCTTGACACCAGCTTGTTCTAGCTGAATAATTACTTGCAAAATTATTTTTTACAATGTGTCTTCAGAGTAGCATTTCTGCTTGCGTATACTGCAACAGGTTGTACCCAGCTCTGGAGTAATTGCACATACATGCATACAAGCACATGATTAGCTAAGGAGTTCCTCTGATTTTCAGGTGTCATGTCTTCCAAGTTAACAAACCCTTCCACCTTAGTTAAATACTATTAAATGCTACCTCCTCGTGTAACTTCACCACATCATAAATTAGGATTTCCATTTTTTTTGTTTTCGTCAGTTTCATCAGCTAAATGGTTTTGTAATGCGATAACTGCCTGCCTATTTACACCATATGAGCATTTCATGCCTTTTAAGAGGTGCTTTAAATGATCTTCTGAAGGAAGTGGTAAGAATTCATGGTTCAAACAATGCCTATAACCTTTTGGGTACTTTATTTTGAACAATAAACTTTCTAGAAGAAATTCACTGTCATAACGCATGTTTCTTGCATCCTTGACCTGGCACTTCTTTACCATGGTATCAATTATTAATTTTTGTTTCTTGCTCAGGAACTTGCAATTGCATTTACATTTCTCTTTACTTTTCTTAATTTCATTAACTTCCTTCTCTAAGAGAGTTATTTTAGCCTTGCCTGCACTAAATAGATTTTTTAATTGTAGTTAAATTTCTATTGGCTGATTTCAATTTTGTACTTAATACAATAATGTTCTGTTTTATAAATGTTCGCAATGATTATCGGAAGCATGTATGTTTATAAGTTCATCAGGACTTGTCACTGTTGAAGTATGGGCGTTGTTTCTTACAGATAAGGGCACATTTCTATGAGAAGGGATTGATGTCCTTTTGGTTGGGGATTTCCTCCTTTTTGCTTTTTTTGTAAGATATCAAGGCAAGTTAGGGAAAATATGTGGTATGACATCGGGTGTTAGTCGCCAGTTTTTCTGTGGAAGTTCTACCTCCTTGCCATCAATAATAAACTTGTCAGCTTTTATGTTAAAATCCTCAGAAAAATGTATATCACAGACATAGGAACGAGCATGCAGTTTTCTGTCTTTTTGTGGAATTGCTTTACACCACTTCTGGAAAATAGCCTTGTCTTTGTGTGGAAAAAAGAAATGCCTTACCTCCTTACAGGTTATATAACCAGATTTACACCCGCGAACAAAACAATTAGGCATATTTCTACTCAATAACTCACATAAACGGCACAAATAAAGTTCACTTGAATACAAGAAATTTCTCTTTAACTTTGCAGCAGAGCGGGTTCTATCAGCTCTGTCCACAGTACGAAGAGAAAAACTGCGGCTTTAAAAAGATCGTCATGCCTAAGTTTTGCTCAGTTGCCGCGGCAACAGCATAGGGTTTAAAAGTCCCATTAGACTCTAGCAGAATTACCATACTTTCTCTTCTACCTGCTCTGGTGATACTATGAATACCAGGAGCCACATTATTTTTTTTTTTAATTTAGCCAGTTATAATTTCTTTAGTACTTACGGGAAACATGAACATTGATAATGGTGGTATGATGATGATGATGATGATGACGATGATGATGGATAAGAAAAGGAAGAAGAGAGCCTTGTGTTTTTGTTTATTGCTGATGCTATATTGTGTCCTATGTTTGTAAAATGAGCATTAAGTTCGTTCACAATATCATAATGATTCTTAATAATTAAGCCATCTTTATTTACTATTTCCATAACATATTATTTTTATGTGTTGAAATGTTGATAGTTTTGTTAATGGTCTGCCAAAATCTTTTGGGGTCATTCCTATTGTTGACAAATTTCTCTGAGTAGTAATTAACTCTCATATTTCTTCTAACACAAGTCAAGATATTTCGATACTTTTTTGTACTTTTTTTTTTATAAATCTTCATTCAAAGGTTCACATTTTACTTGTTTGTCTAGTTTATCTCTTGTGCTTATTGATTTAACAATACCCAAAGTGATCTAGGGTTTTTTTCTTTTTTTTTTTATATTTACTGGGGACATTATTACTAGTATGAAAGGTATATTTACTTACTAGATCGCGGAGTATTTTGTAATAATGTTGAAAACTAAGTTCAGCGTTTAGGCAATCGAAAATTGTTTCCCAGGTCTCAGAATTAATATTTGAGACTAAGCTTTTGTAATTAATGTGTTCCTTGCAATTATGTGGATTTACGATGGGATTCTTAATAATACTTTTAGAAGTAATAGTGACTACCGGTAAGTCAAATATAATGGTATGTACTGTAATTGCACTATTGTATACTCCAGATTTAAAATCGAAGTTATTAGCTGTTTTGAAGAAGGCATGCATTATATCGAGTAGGAGGATTTACATCAGCTGCTTGTCTATGCGGATGACTTGAATATGTTAGGAGAAAATCCACAAACGATTAGGGAAAACACGGGAATTTTACTGGAAGCAAGTAAAGAGATAGGTTTGGAAGTAAATCCCGAAAAGACAAAGTATATGATTATGTCTCGTGACCAGAATATTGTACGAAATGGAAATATAAAAATTGGAAATTTTTCTTTTGAAGAGGTGGAGAAGTTCAAACATCTGGGAGCAACAGTAACAAATATAAATGATACTCGGGAGGAAATTAAACACAGAATAAATATGGGAAATGCCTATTATTATTCGGTTGAGAAACTTTTATCATCCAGTCTGCAGTCAAAAAATCTGAAAGTTAGAATTTATAAAACAGTTATATTACCGGTTGTTCTGTATGGTTGTGAAACTTGGACTCTCACTTTGAGAGAGGAACAGAGACTACGGGTGTTTGAGAATAAGATTCTTAGGAAAATATTTGGGGCTAAGAGGAATGAAGTTACAGGAGAATGGAGAAAGTTACACAACACAGAACTGCACGCATTGTATTCCTCACCTGACATAATTAGGAACATTAAATCCAGACGTTTGAGATGGCCAGGGCATGTAGCACGTATGGGCAAATCCAGAAATGCATATAGAGTGTTAGTTGGGAGGTCAGAGGGAAAAAGACCTTTAGGGAGGCCGAGACATAGATGGGAAGATAATATTAAAATGGATTTGAGGAGGTGGGATATGATGATAGAGAATGGATTAATTTTGCTCAGGATAGGGACCAATGGCGGGCTTATGTGAGGGTGGCAATGAACCTCCGGGTTCCTTAAAAGCCAGTAAGTAAGTAAGGAGGATTTAAGTATTTCAAAAAACCATATTCATGCATAATATGCAAATATCTGTTGCCAAAATTATCTAAATTGTTTTCTAAAATTTGAATATTAATATTACTTAAAATAATATGATTTTTAACATTTTTAGTTCATATGGAGATTGTTCAAAGCTATCCAAGAAATCAATTTTGCAGAAATTTGGAAATCTGTAAATTGCTGTTAGAGAAATGGGAATATAGCCCATAGAAAAGTCAAAATGAATAGAGTTGCAGTGATTAAATTCCACGTCTTTTAAACAGACAGTAATATAATCTTTAAAATATACTACTCTTCCATCACATTTATTATATTTATTTATTTAAACATATTTTTATAGCCATTTATAGTCTCGTTATTTTGGAATTGCAGTAAGATGTGATATAACAAACTCGAAAAGATTAGAAATGAGGAAATAATATGTTCTTAAATGCATGCTTTCAAAATGTAACACTATATTCTATTATTGAGAGTAAACTTGATAGATAATTTTTACTCTCACAACCCATCTAAAATATTTGAAGATATTACACAAAATTAAATTTTTCTTCTTCTTCTTCTTCTCCTTCTTTTTTCTCCCCCCAAGAAAAGTGTCACAATCAAAGTAGAGTAAGAAGTAGCCCTCTGAAGGCGTGACTAATAGGATAGCACACAAGACTTTTTAGTTTTGCCAGTTTTCTAAGAGTACCATCAATATGTATAATGTTTCCAATGTGGCAGAGATTATCGAAATAATTGTTGTGACACATCACTATCAGGGTAAGAAGTCAAATATGCTCTGACTGTGACGCAGGTAGCATTATCTTCAACTTTATTCCTGTTCCTGCAATGTTGTTCTTGATTGTCAGTGTGAGTAACAATGATCTCCAAAATTATCTTGTTCAGCAGTCACGAGATCAACAGCAATGAAGTCATGGAAATCGATGCTGACACTTTCACTCTAGACTCACCAGCATTATGGATGTCTTCAGAAACGGCATTGAGTTTCTGTTTTCAGGGCAATAGAACAAGACCTGGGGGTCACAAATTGACAAGGTCACAGAAAAGGGCAAATTATGACGATTTTTTCTAGCTTAAAACACGAGTACATAGTTGTGTAGATTCAAGACACAGAACACAAATAAATTCTGGGTTAGATATAAAGCTTTCACAGCAATTGTGTTCAGAAGAATTAATATTTTGCGTTTTTAACAATGTTTTGAGATTTACTAACTCAGTGAAAAGAAGTACAGTGAAATGGCAGTATAATGAACTCGAAGGGGTACTGTAATTATTTTCGTCATAGTGAAATTTCATTAAACCGAAAACTGATTAAATTTGCCTACAAGTTATGTCCTATATTATGGAATAATAGATACTGTACCTGGGTTAGGTTATACTGTATATTCATATTATATTACAACTTCAATAAAATCGGTAGGCCTACCATAATGATAATTACACATATTCGACAACTGAATGAGGTAATTATGAAGTTTGACTACTTTGGGCAAGTTTTTCCAAACTACCATTTTCGCCTTATTTTACCATCGTAAAAACGATAGAAATATTTTCATTTGTCGGAAAGAACTACAACCTAAATTAACCAAACCTAACCTAAGAACTGCTATTATAGATCATTTCCGACAATTGAAAGTATTTCTGTCGTTTTTACGACGGTAAAATAAGGCGAAAATGAAAGTTTGAAAAAAAAAAGTCCAAAACCCATTATTACCAGTGAATATAATAAGCTCTGCAACTTACCAATTAGACGTGAAGTGGTGAACATAGGGTCTCCCAATCAGCTTTCAAAATATTTACAGTATTCCCACACGCACAATTATCAGATAACAAACCATGATTATTCTTGGTAGGACTTGGTTAATAAAAAATCTAAACTAACGAAACCTAACCTTCGTATATGCAAGATGTACAACCATGCTGCCATTGCATCAGTCGTCCATCCACTGACATCTAAGATCCAAATCAAAAAAACAAAAAACAGTCTCGAATACTGCAATCGATCGATCAATCGAACTCCACCCCATTCAAACCCCTAACCCTTCTTTGATACCTAAAACACTTCCTCTTCCAATCTGCTTTCAAAATATCTCCACAAATGCCACACGCACAACTATGAGATAACACACTATGATTAATTAAGAACTCACGCAATTCTTCTTCCTTCAATCTAATGAACTGTACCTCACTTGTTCTACATCCCGTGCACAAGACATGATCCACTTCGATCCAAGTCTTCCACACAAAACACAGATCCTTCAATACTCCAATCAATCGACACCATGATTAATTAAGAACTCACGCAATTCTTTTTCCCTCAATCTAATAAACTCGCCAATCGATCAACACCATGATTAATTAAGAACACACACAATTCTTCTTCTCTCAATCTAATAAACTCTACCTCACATCCCGCACACAAGACACGATCCATTTCGATTGAAGTCGAGACAATACTGCAATCGATAGACCAATCGAACTCTCCACCCAGCAGCCAGTCACAAACCCCCCATGCAAACCGAGCCACCAATCACCACAAAATCCACCGAATTGAACTGTATAAATCGTAATAAATTTATATTAAAAAAAAAAAAAAACACAAAAAAACATAAAAACATGTTCTCATCATTTCCGACAAATAAAAAGCAAAACACTGTTTTCATCTTATAAAACTACCCTATAATCAAGAGTTCTTATTGAAAAATCTGCATAGTAGTCAAACTCCATAATTACTCTGAATAATTATTCTTGCATATTTTACAATATTTTTCATTCAACATGGCCTTGTTAGGACCAAAAATTAAGTTTTACACAGCAAAAGTACGTTGAAAAGAGTTATATAGGTTAGGTGTTGTTATATTTACAGCCATCTTGTTGACTCGATTTCTCGAAATATTACGATCTACGAGATTGGGTTCTGAATCGATCACTCGACATATTAGCTGTGAGATTGATACAGTAATACCTATTATTTTAACAGTTTGACTTACCCTATGTGAAGAAGTCTGTAATTTTCTTCTGTGATGATTGCTGGACTATTGTCCTTTCAGTATATTCCTAAAGAATTTCACTCAAGCGCTTGGTCCAGCACATGTTTCTTGCTCATGACAAAGTGTTGAAGCTTTTGTGTCATGTTCACCGCTTCTATCAAAGTTATTTTTTCAGTTTCTTCACTTTCACCATTCCTTTCTTCAATAGACACACTGTTTTTAGATTTCACTATTTCTGACACAATATCGTCATCTGTAATATATTATGTGACACTAGTTTCTATATCTGAATTAACAAAGTCGTCAGCTTAACTTCTTCATAAATTTTAAACACAACTCCTGCCAGTTTCTTGTCATATCAGGATCTACAGTTAGACATTCCACTTCCGGTGCAGTTACACAATCTTCCTTCAGTATACCTGCTTTACGGAAACAATTCACAATTGTTGCTGAATTTAATGTCTTCCATGAAGCAGTGAACATCTGAATGATTTTAGATTACAGATTTCTTTTCTTAAGCGGTAGGGAGAAAATGTAAATGGAATCAATAAAAAAGATCGCGAATTACCTGTGAAGCAAATTAATCCACACGCAAATTGTCTGGAGTTGACTGTACTGTTTGTGGGGAACAAATTGGTTAAGAATTGCTATCATAATTATCTCAATCTCTTCTAATGTCAGGTGTTTGACAAAGTCATTTGACCTCTTGCACTCCAATATTTTTCATGACTAGCCACTAAAGCACAGATTTCTTGGTTTGAATTGCACAATGGGCAGTTAGGGGACTGATATATTCCAATTTTTTGCAGGTGTTTGGCCAAACAGTCATGGCATGTTGCTAACCTAAATGTAGCTACAGACTATTTGCGTGGTAAATCGGGAATTAACAGTGGATTATGATGCAGAGAGTTCCATTTTTTCCCTTGAGATTGTATTATCAAATTTTGTTTGTTGAAGTCCAAGTATGTAGATTTAATAAATCTTTTCACAGAGTAATACGTAGATATAGTAACAGGCCTGTAAGTAGCAGTGCTGCCCTTCTTTGCTAAAGCATCCACATTCTCGTTTCCCAGGATTCCACATTGGGATAGTATCCATTGGAATACAATTTTTTTATTGAGTGTTATTAATTGAGAGAGCATTTTAGTTATTTCTGCTGTTTGAGATGAAGGTGTGTGTCTAGAGATATTGATAGAATAGCTGCTTTGAAGTCTAACAATATAACTGCATTCTTAAATTAATTGATGTGGCATAGAAGATTCCTGAGATTTCCACTTATTGCAATGATTTCTCCATCAAAACTTGTTGTTCCCTATCCAAGAGATCTATAAAGTGAGAAGAGACAGCACGTAACACCTGCACCAGCACCTTGTTCCCTGGAGATCAAGGATCCGTCAGTGTATAAATGAAGGCAGTTTTGTGAAGGGTACCTCATTAAATATAAATTTAACCTTAACTTGATCTTCATTCTGAATCCCATTTTAATACTACTTGAATGAATGAATCAGCCTATTTTGTCCTGTGAAGGGCTAAGGCCTCCTAGAAAGGGAGGGCTCGGTTTAGAACTCATGAGGTGAGCTACTCCGCAAGAGTAATATGTTTAGTTCACACCTGTAGTAGTTTCCTTTCTTATAGTACACTTTCTTATGATCTTTGAACTATTGCTACAATAATATTGTGTAGCATTAAGTTGTTGTTGTTTGCTAATGCTGAATTTCTGACAACGAAATCATTAATTCTCTCGCTCTCCAGTATTTTTCACTTAAGGACACCAAGTTGATAGTGGCAGGGCAGTGTTGGAGATGATTTTGAAGAAAAAAAAAAAATGTTATGTTTTATTTAACGACACTCGCAACTGCAGAGGTTACATCAGCATCGCCAGGTGTGCCGGAATTTTGTCCCGCAGGAGTTCTTTTACATGCCAGTAAATCTACTGACATGAGCCTGTCGCATTTAAGCACACTTAAATGCCATCGACCTGGCCCGGGATCGAACCTGCAATCTTGGCATAGAAGGCCAGCGCTATACCAACTCGCCAACCAGGTCGACGATGATTTTTATCCATTTCCTCTTGAAGATCACATAAGGGGTAGAGTGGTGAAGGAAATATCCCAATCCTGTGAAGATATTTGGCCAAGCAGTCATGGCCCATAAACAGTCTAAAAATTGCAACTGCATTCTTCCTTGGGTATCCAGGGACGTTTTGGGTTGAAACAGATTTCCAACTTTTATTTTTGGAAATTTGGAGATGATGATTTGTTATAATTTTGTAGTATTGTGAAGTAATCATTCTTTTTGTTGTATAAAAGGATAATTGTGTAGCTGGTTTCTGAATAGTACCACAGCATTAAGTAAATATAGATAATTCATTTTACGAGAAATGCCGAGCATAACGGCAGCGCGACACACATTCACTGTGTGACAATAGCGTCACTGGCCACATGCTGTATGCCATTGCTGCTGCTAGATTTCAAATTCGAAATATTGTGTACTTTCCAATTACTTCAGATACTGCTGAAAATGACCTCCTGCATGAGACATGCCCTTCATCTCTTAAATTATGTGACACATCCTGCAGTTCAGCTTAAGTAATTTTTGTCACTTCCTGTCATTGCATCCTTCAGTTGTTCTGAAGTTTGAGGGTTATTTTTGTACACTTTACACTTGAAGTTTCCACAAAGAAAAAATTCACAGTGACTAAGATCTGCTTATTATCCAGCCTTCAAAAACTTAATTTATGGTGTCCATTGAACATTTGGCAGTATGTTACAGACGAAAAACAATACGTTATTTTCAACAGGATAATGCTATCATTGATGCTATTGTCATGCAGTGAATGTGTGCCACGCTGCTGCTAAGAATTCTCGTAAAATGAACTATCTGTAGCTGTACAAGTAATTTTAATCCATTGTTAGTGAGGAAAAAACAGTGAATAATACCAATAGAAAAAAAAAACAAATAATATTGTTGTATGTTTTCAGAAAACAAAAAGTAGCAACAGGGCATTTGAAGTCGAGAAAATGGAAAGTAAACTTCAAGAACAGCAAAAGCATAATGAGCTGCTTCAGGAGCGCATAGATCTTTTGAAGGAGAAGTTGTTGGGATGTTCTGCAACAGATGTGCTGGCAATAGACGTAAGTATTTTTGGTATGTGGAGACAAATGAACCTGGGAAAGAACTGAGAATTTTATAGATAAGATTAAGAATGATGGTAATTCAGAATAAGTGTATCATGGAGAAAAGTAATGAGTTCCCTGTTATATCATTCTAATTTCTGATAGTGAAGGAAACTTTCTTCAAAGAAGTCTATTGAATGTAATTAGTGAACTATTATTCATTGAAAGGAATTTTAAGTATACAATGACGAAAGATACCCAGCAAAAAAAAAAAAAAATAATAATAAAATCTGGAGTGGGCATGATCTTAATTCAATGATCAATGATCGATGAAATGAAATAGGTATTAATAGGTATTTCATTGCATATAGGGGATGGTCTGTAATTTACTTAACCTTTTATCAAATGAGTGCTGAGGTTTTTTTTATGATGGTAAAGTAAATACAACATAGCACTGAATTAGTCTAATGTTCAGTATTGTTCAGTAATGCAGGGGATACAAATTTTTAGTTTGGATGAAATGTGTAGAAGAAATAATGTCTTGAGGGCTTATTTGCATTGACATGTCAAAACAAGTTCTGCTGTTTGAGTACCATTATCAAATGTAACATAAGTTAACTGTATTAATTTCAAAGGCATATTGGTTCCGTTAAGTTCAATATTAATTGAAAAATGAGTTCTATTCAGTCAATACTTAACATATGTTAAGTTATGTTATGTTAAGTATTGACTGAATAGAACTCATTTTTCAATTAACTGTATTAAGTTTATGTTTTAAGTTTATTTAGCTAATTTAAGCTACTCCCTACTATTTTTATGAAATTTCATTTTAACATCGAAATTTATGAGGTGTATGAAATACTATGTATCACTATTTACATAGGACGCCACTTTTATGACATCAAGAATGAGTTTGAATTGTCACATTAAAAAAAAAAATCAAGAGAATGGGAACCACTAGAATTCTATATATGTGGCCCGTTGTGCGAAAAGGGACCTAAAGTCGTGAAAGAAAATTTTACAGGAGAAGAAAATAACGAATTTGCAGTGTAAAAACTGCATTTCTATGTTTGACATCTTGCGCTACCTGTAGGCTTTTTTACATACTAAACTAGGACGTAGTTTTACACAGTACTTCTTAAATACCAAAATCTTTCTTATAGTTGCTAAGAAAACAAATGAAAACTTTAATTTGCATTTTTCTCGAAAAGTGCATAATGTAATAGCAATATTCAATAAGTGATATATTAAAAACTATAGCACCTAGAACCATGATTTTTTTTAATGTTCAGTATTACATCCTCTTTTTGAAACCACAAAAAAAAGAAAAAATGAAAAATCCGACTTTAGGTCCCATTTCCTGCAACTAGTCACATATTCAATTGCTATCAACTACATTTAGACAAATGGCAATCATTATACCGATGCTTAAATACTTCAATTTAGATTTCTTCTGGTTACAGTTCATGAGGTCCTGGATTCGATTCTCTGTTAAGCACAGGAATTTTTCCGTGAAGGAAATTATATTCCTGTGGTCGTCCATGGCCTGGAATTTAGGTTAAGTTTAGGTTTAAGATCTTTCCTGGGGCCACATAATCATGATTATCCTATCATATCATTGAGGTAATGTAACTCCGCCTTCCAGGTGCCCCAAGTCAGAAGTGGGTTACACCTAAGCCACTGTCAGGAGAGAAAACTTGAAATGTCGAAAGACAACCTGTTGGCATTGTCAAAAAAAAAAAAAGTTCGAAACTTTCTTAGTATTTAATTCTTTTTATGAACTATGAGAATGTCCAGAATGGGATGGTAAAAGTGTACATGAAAAATAAAATAAAACAGTGGAATTGAATGATGTGTTAATAATTCATTGTCAATTAAAATGAAGCCAAGACACATCACCACAGTTACAGACTTCAACAAAATTGACTTGAAACGATTCTGGTTCTGCCTTCAAGTGTGTAGTACAGAATAACATTCAAACTTGATTTTTTTTTAATGTGAAGAGGAGCATGAAACTGAAAATGTGCAAGTGCTTGTATTCTAATGAATTTAATTCTGGATCAGTTATGAATAGAGTACTTCATAGTGATTTTGTATGATGTGGTTGAGTGAGTCCCTTGCATTTTGCTAGATTAGAATATGTTTGATCAGTAATTGAATGTCAGAAGGCATTTTGCTCACGATGAAAGTTTTGTCTTTAAAGTTACTCCAATTGTCAATCTGAAAACTTAGTTATCACCAATTGGAGACACAAATATGTCTTCATTGGCACACTGTTAGCTGAATGATTGTAGTGTCTGCTTGTCATGCTGATAACCTAGGTTGAAATTCTGGCAGGTCCAGGTGGGATTTGTGATGAACAAAGACGGTGCTTGGTGGTAGGTTTCACTGTAATTCCATTTCCCCACTGCATTCCACCATTGCTCCATCATCATCATCATCATCATCATCATCATGCAGTGCTATGTAGTTTTCCTTGCACAATATACCGAGGACAATGCTTATGCCAGCAAAGAGAACTACTGCTTTGACACAATGCTCACAGTTTGAGTATGCTTTAGTCAGTGACTCAATGTCAAGTATCCGCCATTTGGGAAGGGAGAAGGAGAGGATATCTTTCATAAAAATCATCAAATAAGTTTTCGTTATGTTGAAACTGATTTGTCCATGGGAATGAATAATGGTCTGATGATTTTATTTAGGGAAACATTCGTGAATGAAGACTTAAACATTTTTTCTTACAATGTACGTTAAGAATGTAATTATTAAATATGCTCTGATCAGCATTCATAACTAATGTATTATCTGTTCAGGCTATGAATGGTACATCATGTAAAGAAATAATGGGGCTTGGAGTTTCGTAATACTGTAATAGGGTATCTTCTGCATCTATGTAAAGATTATTAATTTTTGGTCCTACAGAATACATCTGTTATGGTAACAATTAATATTAGAGAAAAAAAATTCGCTCTGGTGCCGGGGATCGAACCTGGGTCCTTGGTTCTACGTACCAAGTCCTCTCACCATTGAGCTACACCGAAGTTCAATCCACAGCACCAGATCGAATCCCTTGCCTCCAGTGTTTTTCCCTTTGTGGCCTGACTCCAAGTTGGGCATGTATACTGACATTTTATATTAAGTCAACTGCCATTATACAAGAAGCGCACTCAGTTGAGTGACTTGGTGGCCGGGATTCCACAGTAATATGCCCAATAATCTGTACAGTAATATGCACTGTTGCTCGAAGAATCTATGTAAAGATTATTATTTTTTGGTCCTACAGAATACATCTGTTATGGTGACAGGGCACAAAGGGAAAAACACTGGAGGAAAGGGGTTTGATCCAGTGCTGTGGATTGAATTCAGCGTAGCTCAATGGTGAGAGCACTTGGTACGTAGAACCAAGTACCCAGGTTAGTTCCCCGGTGCCAGAGTGAATTTTTCTCCTCTAATATTAATTGTTATCTGCTGTGTGTTTTTACAATACAAGTCAGTAGTAAATTCTATATGTTGAATGTGTAGTTCAGGCTCCATCATTGCAGTACCCTCTCAGGCTTCTGCTACTTGCCTTGCTGCCCTCGTGAGCTGAACAAATCAATGTCAGGCATTATAAGACATGATGCTTCTTAATGCTGCAGTGTATTTGTTGCAGTGGCAGCTTTGTAATGTACATATGAACCTGGGGCTTTCTGTTTATTTTAATAAACATTTATCAGAACCTATAATATGAGCATGTGTTGCTGTTGGTATTGGTGGTGGTGATGGTCACGAGATGGTTTAAATAATAATAATAATAATAATAATAATAATATTATTATTATTATTATTATTATTATTATTATTATTATTATTATTATTATTATTATTATTGTTATGCTGATAATGACATCAATACTGTAACAGTACACAGAGATAGTAACATTTTACTATAAACGAAAATAATTACCATGAATTTGAAGTATCAGATAATTTTCGTATCTTTTAAATAAAAATATATTAATATAGCATGACATACACAAAATTTCAGTGATTCAGGCGCAAAATGTAACACAATAACTGCTGTAGTTCAAAGCACTGTAGGATACTTGGTGTGTGTGCGTGCGTGTGTGTGTTTTTTTTAATAAAACTTGTATGTGTGTTCTTTTTAATAAGATGTGTGTGTGTTTTTTTTGACAAGTTCCTGTGTGTATGTTTTTTATGTCTCCCTATGTCTGTGTGGTTTTTTTTTTGTCCCCCATGTGTGTGTGTGTTTTTATAAGTCTTCTATGTGTGTCTGCGTGCGTGCGTGCGGCAAACAGAACAGAAATGCGTCATATCATAAGGTGATCAGAAGTCCTATATTAGTCAGGACAGTCCCTATTTTCGAGTCTGTCGCGACTTGTTTAAATGTAAACCAAAATGTCAAAATGTCTGCTTTTTGTGAAAATGATTTATTGACAGAATTGCAGTAACATGAGACATCGGAATGTCTCACCACATGTTTGGTACGGCTACTATGTCAGATGGTAAAGGCGATGTGGATTTGATCAAGTTGCACAGTGGAAGCATACAAATAAGTAATGCTGGATATTAAATAATATAACATGCAATTAATTAAATATGTAAAAGAATACAAGTATATACAATGAGGTTAACTGACATAAGAAAACAAAGAATTAATAAAATGGAAAATATGTAACACTATTAAAGTAAATGAAATAATCAAAAGTGAAAATTAATGACCGATAAATAATCAGTACAATATAGGGTAAACCATATAGTTATTGGCCACCTTACAGTTATTGGCCACTTGAACTTTGATATGTTATAATAAGACAGGATGTGCAAATAATTAATTAATATTTTGCCAGATGGTAGTAGCATGTTTTCTTATTTGGTAGTTACTTTAATTTTCAACAACAGGTAGCACTGCGAGATGAAAAAGATGTTTTTGCAAAACACACGTTCCCAGGCTTTGGTTTCTTGTGAAATTCTTAAGAATGGGGTTGTGGTTGAATCGTAATAATTACTGTTTCTTTTAACTGGTATTCATTATTATTCCAATTATGAGGTAAGTACATCTCTATTTTCATTTTACACTTATAAAACGTAATCAAATACAATCCCTAAATTTTGAAAATTTACTGGCTAATAACTGTTTAATTATAACGCATTTTTCAGTTATTGGCCACCTCGGCCAATAACTGTAATTTTGAAATAATATTAAAAATCAATTATTTTCCTTCATTTAACTTATTAAATGCCACTATTTCACTAGTATTTTTATTTTGAGTCCATTAAATGTGTGCATAGTTATTAGCCACGTGGCCAATAACTGTCTTAGTGGGTGGCCAATAACTATTCTTATTTATTTTATACCCTGGTTAGGTTATTTTTAAGATTCCAAAAAGGGCTGACTATAAGCCAAAGGCGATGAAGGTAACATTGGAAGAATTGGAAACTCAGAGGACTTCAGTTAGAGTCATTGCTAAAGAAACGGTGTTCCTAAGGCAACCCTAAAGATCAAAATAAAGAATGCTAAAACGGAAAGGTGATTTGAATCTTATAGCTTAGAAGAAAATTGATAATGAGCGTTCTGAAAATGTCATTTCATATCGAACACTGGATGCAGACAAATCTACAAGGTTGTTTCTGATCTCTGAAACGAATTTGAATGACATCATGTGCGTCAGGAGTCACACGACAGCTGAATTGTGGCGCGAGATGATAAACCAGTAGGCCTAGTGAGTG
This sequence comes from Periplaneta americana, assembly GCF_040183065.1. Classification (NCBI taxonomy): domain Eukaryota; kingdom Metazoa; phylum Arthropoda; class Insecta; order Blattodea; family Blattidae; genus Periplaneta; species Periplaneta americana. The sequence goes on from NC_091124.1 coordinate 105,393,945, forward strand.
ATCTCATAGTCAGAGTGCACAGCGACTCACAGCAGAAATTCCCAAGAACATCGAGCCTTTTGGGAGGGGTACATAACAACTCTTTCCGGTGTCAAGTACAGTTAAGTGAAAATAAAAGAAGCTTGTAATAAACGAGGTTTCGTTATTTCCAAGAAAGGCATCTTCTGTACACTTAATAAGATTGGTAAAGCTCGAATGGAATTAATTTGTATCATCTCGTGGGGTGCGGCAACTTGTGACGGGGGGGGGGGGGGGGGTTAATTTGCTTGCTTTTTCCACTCTGGAATTAATCCCATCCGAGCTTTGCCAGTCCTATTAAGTACACATAACATGTCTTTCTTGGAAATAATGAAACCACGTTTTTGCAGGCTCCTATGATTTTCATGTAACTGTACTTGGCATCAGAAAGAGTTGTTATGTACACCTCCCAGAAAAGTTAAATTTTCTTGGGCATTGCTACTGCGATACACCGTGCACTCTGATTATGAAATCACTCACTACTGGTCTGTCACCTCTTGCTGCAATTCAGCTGTCGTCGGTGTGATTCCTGACGCACATGACATCATTCAAATTCGTTATCAGAGATTGGAAACAACCCTGTACTCAATAAGAAGTTTTGGCTGACAATATTGACAATTACACCTATTATAAAATGCAAGAGATGAACCTCGGAATCTGACTCTCCATGACAATTTTTTATATTTTGTATTTTTTGTTGGCTATTTAACAACGCTGTATCAACTACTAGGTTATTCAGCGTCGATGTGATTAGTGATAGCGAGATGGTATTTAACGAGATGAGACCCAGGATTCGCCATAGATTACCTCACATTTTCCTTACAGTTGGGGAAAACCTCGGAAAAAACTCAACCAAATGATCATCTCAAGCGGGAACAAACCCACGCCAGGGCACAAGTCTTGATCGGCAGGCAAGTGCCTCAGCCGACTGAGCTACGCGAGCCGACTCCCCATGGCAACACTGTACATCAAGTGTGAATGCAGGTAGCAATAGTCAACATTCTGGTTGTGGTAACATATGTAAGTGAGAGCCACCGGCATAGCTCAGTCAGTTAAGGTGCTTGCCTGCCGATCTGGAGTTGCGTTCGGGTGCGGGTTCGATTTCTAGTTGGGTTTTTTTCCGAGGTTTTCCCAAACTGTAAGGGAAATGTCAGGTAATCTATGGGGAATCCTCGGCCTCATCTCGCTATCACCTATCCCATCGACGCTAAATAACCTCGTAGTTGATAGAGCGTCGTTAAATAACGAAGTAAAAAGAACATAAGTAAGAAAATATCTTCCATGCTCAAAAGAGTCAAGAATACATCAATCGGCAAGTCTCTGGTGTGGCCAGAGACACCTAAAAGAGAAGGCAAACATGATATAGAAAGATTGCCACTTTCGATAATATCACAGAGCTAGCAGGATATGCGCAGAAAGAAGCGCAAACAGAAAGTTGTTCAAGAAAAGAAAAAAGAAAGAGAAAACGTGAAGTTGCGAAAGAAAGAAAAGATAAAACACAAATGACAAAACGAACACTTTTCAGAGAATTGCAAAATGAATCAAGTCCAATTTCTGACATTTGCAGGAAGCTTTCAGAGAAATTTGATGTGAAGATTGTAAAAAAGTATTTTATGTAAATTACATTTCACGTAAACACAGACAACACATTCCTGAAAAAGATGGTGATATCTCCCTATGTCACTCATTTTTATAAAGGAGAAGATTCACATAACAGTATGGACCTTAAGGGTAGTTCGGAGGATGATGATTTCCTTGAAGAACTTGATAAATTAGCAACATATAAATAAGGGTCTATAGAGCAAAGAGACATGTGGATTTATATTTTACATAAAACTGGTATTAGGGCAGTGCAATGCATGTGTAAATAACTAATATAAATAATAGCAACAGTTTAAAATAATATTTGCAGCCAAAACAAAAATAAATGTCTCTTATAGTTGATAATTGTGAAGTGGCCAATAACTATACAGTCAGTGGCCAATAACTGTCAAGAAGTGGCCAATAACTATAATTTCATACATATTAATTTCATTTGGTCACTAGTATCACGCAGTATTATTGATTCCATTTTTGTAAGAGTGATTTGAATAAAGAAATAATTGACAATTACAGATGCACAGACAGTTCCTTCTTACAATATAATGCATTGAAATCCTCGACTTTCAAACATAAAACTTTCCTTAAGTGGCCAATAACTGTATGGTTTACCCTACTGTAATACGTTACTTCAGGCTCAAAGTCGTATTCGATCTTAGTTCGGCTAGGTACCAATTCATTATAAACACATATCTGTACAACATTAAATTATTATAAACATACCGAACATACCGTAGACTAATGAGAGGAGGAAATGTCTCAAAGAATTTAGAAAACAGCAAGCTAATACTTTACCAAACAGGCGAATCTTTCAATACCCAATACATCTTACAACAATCTGGATCCGTCCAGAACAACTCATTGTAGCCAATGTACAATTTCCGCTTTCTCGACCCTTCAATACAAATCCAATACTAAACTCCGTGGCACAATTTCAAACCCTCTTGTCTACATCTCTACACAAAGCCGAATCTCTGAGTCTACATGTTTAGGCAAAAACAAATTTCGAGTGTAACTTGTCTACATGTCTAGGCAGAAGGCGAATTCCTGAGTCTCGATAAGTAATACTGAATAAATGGTCTACATGTCTAGGTAAAGGCGAATTTCCAAATGTAACTTCTCTACAGTCTACATGTCTAGGTAAAGGCGAATTTCCAAATGTAACTTCTCTACAGTCTACATGTCTAGGCAGAGGCGAATTCCCAAGTGTAACTTATCTAGGCAAAGGGAAGTTTCCGAGTGTCGTAGCAATACTAATCACCTAACCAAGAAACCTCTTATTTACCTCTCTCTCATCTACCCATAATTCCTTGCTGCTATTAGGATAGATCATTCGGGAATATACCAATAATATAGGTGGCACTAGGTGCTGAAGAACTGCTTGAGCGATCAAGCCGACGTGCATGGGTCAAACAATACACCTCTACTACTTACTGTGTCATTTTGATAAAGACTTTCAAAAGTGCTGTCAATAATGCATTTATTAACAGCCTGTTCCTGCAGCTATGTGGAATGGGGAGATAAGAACCAACTGATGTACTGACTTTCTGCTTTCATCACTCTGAACAGGTCGTTAGATCTTTAGTTGAAGTTTTGGTGACAAAGATATGAAAGTACCAGTTATTGAAGGAGCATTTGCACATAGCCCAGTACAACCTATCCTTCAAGTCCATAGATTGTAGTTCTAGGCTTATTCAGTGTATTTGTGAAGCAAAATTTGTGTGTCATTAGTAAAGATGAGGAATTGTACTAAATGTTTTAACTGCATTTGCAGTTTCTGAACTAGAATCTGATTTACAGAAAGCTAAGTGATTGTGTTTATTTTTCTCTTGAGTTATAGTGCAAGGCATAAATTACTATAAATGGAAACACTATTCACAATGTGATATAAAATCTTAATTGCTAGAAAACACGTAAAATAATATTCTACATCTTGATTACACAACTTATTTATATACTGAGTGGTGCAAAAGTCACTGTCTGTTATGAATTGCCACTAACTGCAGGATTGGGACTTGTTCGCGATCTGAATGTTTGAAATTGGTGTTGGTGTTTAGTCAACTGTCCGAATATAGGTCTGAACCTAGAAAGTGAGTTATTGAATTTAGTGGCAATGAATCTTTGACTAAGGAATTCTGATATCCATCTGAACATATTGCTGGAGGTACCTAATTTCTGGAGTTTTAGTAATAATTTATTTCTCCAAACAGAGTCATATGCTAACTGAAAGTCAATAAATATTGCCAAGGTATCTTCTTTCTTGTTAAAACTGTCTTTTATTTCTTGGCCGAGGCGTATGACTTGTTCATTGGTAGAGAGTAGTTGTCGAAAGTCAGCTTGTCTTGGTGATAAAAGATTTTGGGATTCTAAATACCAAGTTAATCTGTTGGAGATCATTGACTCCATGGTTTTTGCTATCATGCTTAATAGTGCTATTGGTCGGTAACTATTAACATCATGAGCAGGTTTCCCTTTTTTGTGAATTGGTACAATGATTGCTTTTTTCCAAGCTGCAGGAATTGAGGTGTTCCATGATAAATTGAAAATGGATAAAAGTACAGACTTGGCGTTTTCCTCCAGATGTTTAAAAAATTCGGAATGAATGTTGTCGGGGCCAGGAGATTTCTTGGTTTTTAAATGTTGTATAGCTAGAGTTAATTCTTTGGAAGTAAAATTTTGATGAAATATTTCAGGTTTTGTACTAGTAATATTGTTTTTATTATTTTTATGTAATTCGCTTTTGATAAATTTGTCAGTTTTTTTGATGTTGGGATGTAATCTGTGAGAGTTTGAGTAGTGTTTATTAAATGCGTTTGCTATATCTCTACTATCTGTTAGTGTTTTGTTATTATGAATAATAGGTTCGCTAGTATTTTCCTGTGTATTGGAAATATTCTTCAGAAATTTATGTTTTAGCGCTATTGGTTCTGTAATTAATATTTTCAATAAATTTATTGAAACTGTTCTTTTTTATTGTTATGATTGCTTTTTTAAGAATGGCGGTCTTCTTCCTCCAATCTTGAGTATCTTCTGGTGTTTTGCTATGTTCTGCTTTGGTTCTTGCTTTATCTGTATCTTGTTTAAATAAATTCAGGTTTTCTGTCCAGAATGGGGTGTATTTTTTTGGTTTGCCTCTTGGAATGTGCTTTTTTGCAATTTTAAGAAGAGATTCACAGAAATATTTGTTCAATCTATCTGAGTTTGTATTTTCCATTAGTGGTGTGTTGATCTTGAGGTGTTCGTCGAGTTTTGTTGTAAAAATAGTTTCCAATTCGCTTTCTTAAAGTTCCATGTTGTTTTGTTATTGTAGGGTTCTTTTCTTTGGTTTTGGTGGAGATGGATAGAAGCAATGATGACTCTATGGTCAGACTCTCTTGGTTTCGTGATGGATATCTGATGTTACTAGTAATAAGTCTGGATTTGTACCAGAACCAGAAGAATGAATGAAAGTAGGGGGATCTTCTTTTCTGTAGACAAGTTCTGCGGTTGTAGTATTTAGGAGGTCCATGATTATTTTTCCAGGTTGGTTTACATTATCGTAGCCCCAAAGTTGGGAGTGGGCGTTAAAGTCACCAATTATGATAGTTTTAGGTTGTATATCGAACAAAGTTAGATCAAGGGGATTATTAGGTGGGTTATAGGCACTGTAGATTTTGAAATGTTGTTGATTTTTCCATACTTCAATTTTTATTAGTTCTAATTTGTCTTGATTATCCATTTCTTCTATGATTTGAAAATTTGTAATTAATTTCTTTGATGTACCTGCGAGAATTCCACTACTGATCTGTCTACCTTTGGGTATCAGTTCCATATTAAAACCTTTAAAATTAAAATATTTTAATTGGTCAGCATTAAGGTTTGCTTCTTGAATAAGGAAGATATCTATATTATTATCTGAGAGTATATTGGCTAGTTCAGTCTTCTTGGCTGATGTTATACCGCCAGCATTCCATTGTAAGATGTTTAGTTGATTCTGTACCATTAAAGTAGTCCCTGCCCGGAGATCCGATTGGGAGACTATTTTACCTCCAGATAATTTTACCTTAATGGTTCTCATTTCATATTGGAGTGAAAATGGCAAGTTGTAGCCGTTTTAAGTGAACACCATATTTTAATGTTCTGCCTACTACTTCATTCACACATAACCCCCAGAATGTCTGGAGGACCACACCTACCGCTGGTCGACGGGTCCATTGGACGTAGCTGGGGGAGATCTTGTTGATCACCAGCTTTCCCTCCTCAAGCCACTGGAGGACGATTTTAGTGCCATAGCAGGTCAGCACTAGGAACAGAAAAGTAGAAAGAGGAGGAAGGAAAGGGAAATGAACCCCCTAGGCCTCGAATGCTCTAATGCCGTCGGGGTCGAAGAAAGTAAGAGTTCAGTCAGAGGACTGGATAGGAAAGGGTAAAGAGGGAATTAGGTATTGGATAGAGGAAAATTATACCAAATTCAGTCATTAACTCATCAAGCTGACCAGTGCTAATTGATGAGTAGCCCCTCCCTTTAGTTCAGCTTGTAAAATTATGCTTACTAACAGCTGCACCACGGGAAGGTAGGGATGGGACATACGGTATTTGTCCAGGTTGGTTCCTTAAAGCTTTCAATGGGAAGGATTAATGGCTCTCCCCCCTGTATCTGACAGATATCCTTTTGCAGCCGCCACAAAACTGTAAAAGTGGACTTAGGCATTTTTTGCATTTGGGCCTCCAAATTGTCTCGTTATTTTAACACAACACAACACAATTGTACATACCGGTATCCTGAAAACCATTACATTACACTTGAAAGGCAAATGAACCAAGTATTACAAATTTGGGTGTAATTTCATGCCGCATAATATTCGGATCATAGTGTTTTTGATGGTGCTGGTCAAAATTATCTGGAAATGTAGTCAATCTGTTCGAGAACTACAGATGCATTTCAGGAATTTTAATTCTTGTACTTCCAATATGGCAGTGCTTCACTGAACTATGCTGCTGCTTGCAGAATTACATCGAAGTTTTTCGTGGGAAAGTCATTGAAAGAAAAAAAATTGTTACCGAGGTCTCCTGGGCTTATGAGGATTTGGGGGGGGGGACGCTAGTCAAAGACAAATTGTATATATACACAAAGCCAAGAATACCAGACGACCTTAAAGTGTCCATCAAACAAGCCTGTATGAAATTGACCTAGCCTGACAATTGTCCCGAACTTTTTGTCTCAATATTCCTGGGCACCTCCAGTTATATGTCAGTACAGAGGGAAGAAAATTTGAACATAAAAATGTACATAGCATTCCAGCAAAAAATACTGGTATATTCATTGGCTGCTACACAGCACTGGTGGTTGAGCAACTGCTGGGCAGTGACTAGTCAGTCTCAGATTGGAATATGTAGAGAGGAGCCGTGTTGTGTCATGCTGTGCCGCTCATTTAGTTACCATGTGGAGATTGCATAATGGTGAGATATTCTGTGCTTGAATGTACAATAAGGTTAAAAAAGAATTGGTCGGCAACAAATGTCTAAGTTCTAGAAACAGAACAGTGTGCACGCCTGTCTCCTTCAAGCTCCAGTTCACAAGATGACACAATTAAACTATGTAAATGTGCTGTATTTTGTTATAAAATAAAACGAAGGGTTTATTCTAGCTGCATCAGGGCCTCTGAAGAGTGAAATAGCAATAAAATTGATAAATACTAAATCTATTAAAACGAGGTACAAAATTTATTGAAACAAAGATGAATGAGAAAGCTGCATAATATGCTGGATTAAAGTATGAGCCATTGTAGCATAAGTGGCTTAAGCATGAGTCTAAATTAGATAGCATTGGTTGTAGCCTAGATCATATATACTAACAGATAGCTCTTTTATATAGGCTTTAGGGTTTGCAGTCGAGGCCGGCTTGATGTAGTTCAATAATCGTCAACAGATGGCACAATGACCAACACCATCACGAGACACGAACTCTGAACCGGTCTGGTCGGTCTAAATCGATTATTTCTTGCTTACGAGATATTCTCGTAAGCAACGGTATGTACTGTCGACAATTGATGACCATGGATAAATATTATTGGCCTATATGACCTAGGCAAGTTCGGTACGAGGGAGTTCTAATTATAGTTGTCACGTGGGCGAAGCGGAGAGATAAGATAAAGTACGCCTTTCTATTGAATAGAATACAATGCAGAGTCTCGCGCAAAGCCAATCTACCTAGAATTTTTAGACCATGTTATAAAGTTATCGGTGGGCTAAATTATGATTCGTTATCTCTTCTGTTTTTATACATTTGTCGTGAATATTATTTATATTATCAACTGAGTGTATAACATAATTTATCCGTTAATTGATATTTCACTAATGATAAATCCAAAGAACAATGGGAAATAAGGGACTAAACACTGAAAAATAAATAAAATAAGAGAATTTGACGTTCATAATTATAATGTTGTCGGAGTTTTGTTATACTTTACTTTGAATTATTTTAATTTGCACCACAAAAACTTATGAAAATTAATGTTAACATTACCTATTTAGTTATGATAGTAGTATATTGGAAAATTTGTGCATATAGCCTGATTACAATATATAAGTAATCCTATCCTAACCTAACCAATGGTAGTCTTGTTTATTTCAGACATGTTCGTATAATTATACAAAAACAAGAATAATCTAGTTTGCAGCCTGTGATATTGTCTCGTTTACAGTATTATATAATATACATATTACGATATTTACTAGGTACTTTAACAATATATAGTTAATAATATTATAAAATATACAGGCCTAATCCATTACCAAGAAATAGCCCTTCCCTCACATGTTCAATACTGTTTACCTCAAAAGGCCTTCAAACCTTAAAAACTATTAGAAACTGGATTAAAATAGTCATGTTGATGTAGCCCTACAACATTACATTTTTTGTCACTACTCCTGATCCCATTCTAACAGTTTCAGGTTTTGTAATTTGTAACAATACTAACAATACTGATGGGTCATTCCATAGTCACACACGTAACATTTTCGAAGTAACTATGATCTTCACAGGATACTTAATCAAATACTTAGAGTTCATGAAAGACACATCACTGTTTTTTAACGTAAGCATTCCAAAATATAAACAGAAAATCATAATGAAAAGGAATAATTAATAATGTAAAAAATATTAAATATTATATGGTGTGACACATGAACATTTTCTTGCCACTTAATTTATTACCAAAATGGAAAATGTTCATATTATTGTGCCAAATGTCATAAATGCATTTAGTTGTTTTTGAAACAATTAAGACATTTGTGAAGTACATGTAACTGCTAAATCGCATACTTTAATAAAAATAACAGTGCCATTAACAAATAAAATATTACAAATTATATTGTGACACACGAACATTTCTGTCAAGTTGATTACTAATCTTTTCAAATGCATATAGAGATTTACCGTATACACTGTGCCTACAGTTCTTATTATACAAAGCAACACTTGATTACACTAAAGTGTCCACACCTGTGGAGTAACGGTCAGCGCGTCTGACTGCGAAACCAGGTGGCTCGGGTTCGAATCCCGGTCGGGGCAAGTTACCTGGTTGAGGTTTTTTCCGGGGTTTTCCCTCAACCCAATACGAGCAAATGCTGGGTAACTTTCGGTGCTGGACCCCGGACTCATTTCACCGGCATTATCACCTTCATATCATTCAGACGCTAAATAATTTAGATGTTGATACAACGTCGTAAAATAACCCAATAAAAAAAAATTACACTAAAGTACACTTTCAGATTTAAAATATCCACGGTTGTTTACAACTATATGTGGTGATATCTCCTGTGTAATGTCACGTAACAAATACATCAATATAGGCTATCCACTTTTTCTGCCATTTGTAGTACTTCCCTTTTTTTAACAACACAGACGCTTTAAATTCTTCGCCACTACAAGCTTTTGTAACTTCCTCTGCTTATCTGACGTCTTTTTTTAAATTGATTATTTAACGATGTTGTATCAACTACTAGGTTATTTAGCCTCGATGGAATTGATGATAGTGAAATGATATTTGGCGAGATGAGGTTGAGGATTCGCCATAGATTACATGACATTCGCCTTACAATTGGGGAAAACCTCGGAAAAAACCTCAACCAGGTAACTTGCCCCAATCAGGATTTGAACCCGGGCCCACTCATTTCACGGTCAGATGTGCCTACCATTACTCCACAGCAGTGGACCGAACATGGGTTATGTACATTAATTCTTTTGACTTTCGGTTAGCTTTCTTAAGAATACGCATAAAGAAATGTAGTGTTTTCCAGGCTATCCTTGTAATATTAGTGACTTATTTCAACCAGTTTGTTACTAAAATATATACAGTACCTAAGTGTTTACTTGTGACACTGGTGATCCATTTAATTGGTATATGAGACGAATTTAATTTTATGTTTTACAGACGGATACATATTGATTTACTTTTGCTCACATTGATTTTAATTTTATTTGTTGTAGTCCAGTTTTCAATAACGTCAAGCTAGTTTTGCAAGGCGGTGATATAAGATTTATCACTAATTTTTTCTGTATATTATACAGTCATCCACGAATAACCTTGCCTGAGAAGTGACATTTCTATTCAAATCCTACAATAATTTTCAGTAAATATTTTGCACCGAGAAGCTATTATACATTTAATTTTACTTCTGAGACCAGTGAAATATATGCCAATTTTATTAGAAAGGTGCATGTATAATTATCCAATAGCATGATATTATCTGCAACAAAAACTAAAGGGCATGAAAGAAAAGAAGAAAACATTAATGCTGTGGTTCTTAGAGTTCCATTAGAGTTACACGTTCATTGTCCACTGAAAGTTGTATTTCTCTATTGAAGTGTAAAAGAGAAACTCTCATAAATTATGTCAAGAAACAAAGAAAGGCACCACCCAAATATGTGGGATAATTAATTTAATAATGTTATTACCGGGACTTGAAAAAAGCAATCATATGTAATGGGTGGGGAAAAAAATACTTTTTAATCGCGCTTCTATAGTTCGACAATGCTGACTATTCAGAGTTTTGCCTGACAGGTGAGCTACCATAAATTCCTTGAAGTCCTAGTTATTACTGAAGCCAAATGTGTGTCTCTTGTCAAGAGTCCATTTTATTTATACTTGTTAAGACATCATTCATAGACTATTTACCGCTTTCAGTTTTGATACTACATACACTGAAATTAATCTATTATTATTCGTCCTATTTATACATTTATATTGAATGATTCGGTCTACCTTCATAACACATCTCATCAACAGTACTCGATAAGAGTTGAATTAGCTTCCATGCTGCGTTGTATTTATTTTGTCATGTTCCTATAGCAGGAATATTAAATAGGAATTCCTTAAAACAGATTTATATTCACTCCTATGCCTTTATATAGAATACCAGTACATATACTGTATTTCTTAAGATTTGGTTACTTTATAAACAGTATGTTAGTGCAAGAACTCTTTTTTTTCATATTTAATAATTCTGGCATGTGTCAATAAATATGCTTCAGACCTCTGTCTCTCTGAATTACTCTTTACTAACTGGAAACATATTCCAAATTTATATTTTAAAAAAGTATTAAAATATCCTCACAATTTAGAGCATAACAATTCCCGAAATAATCATCCTACATTAAATTATTAAGATAAAAATGATTCAATCTATCGCTTGTAACAATACCTTTATGGTCCTAATAAATTAAGAAATAATTTACATCCAACAGATTTATTTTAAAATGGCCTACAGTTATTATTTTGAATTTTATTGTACCTTAATAAATTGAGTTAAGGTACAATAAAATTTCATCAAGTTTCAAAGTAATTCCATCTTTCCAACAGGGGGACAATAAATACTTAAAGTAATGCTAAACTCGAAAAACTTATTGATGCAACTTAATTTCATATTCTATACCACTAACACCAAAAAAAAAAGTGTCCTATTGTTCACACTGATTCAAGATGAATAGTTTCTTAGTGTTTGTCCATTCCACTTTTTTTATTGTCCTTCCCATTTCTATTTCTCTCATTTTTAGTAGGTACTTCACATGTAGTATATGTTTTATTTTAATACATATAATGACCATGAAGATATTTGGATATGTCTTGCAAAATTCTTGCTGAAGACCAATGTGGTAATATTCTGCCGCATCTGTAGTTTGTACATTTCGAAATTTTCGTGCTTCAGCCCAGAATTCAGGCGGGGGGAGGGGAGGTTGATGTGCCAATGTAGTTTTCCAGAATATAATAATATTCAAAACATTCTCTAATAGGAGGGGCCTCTGATATTAGCTCTGCAAAAAATCTGATATCGGTACTTCTGTTGCTGGTAAATAAGAAAGAACGAAATATAAAAATTTTTAACCACTTTCGAATTTCAGGTGCTTTGTGTCTCAGCTGCTGGTTTGATATACTGTTTGTTTCCTTTAATTTTCCAGAGCAAAAACTGTCCTAAGCGAAATTTACACTCTGTAATTTTAACACTGGGAACATTTATTTTGGCAGCATTGTGTGATGCTATTTCATAATATAACAAGAGCTTTGAAATGATTAACTGCTAACTACTTACCTGGGTGAAGCGGTTCCTGTGATTTCTGAAGTGAAAACCGTTCAATTTATAAGGAATTTTTTTGTGGAGATGCATTTGATTGTATATGCAAGGTGTAAAAGTGCCTAAACTAACTGACCCCAGTGCTGTCATGGAGGCCACACGAGGCCATATATCGTATGGAACCTACAATTTTTTTTAATTAATCTTATGGGGAAATGAAAATTTTGTCTGTAAGGAGCCATACGGCATATGGGTGCCTAAGTTTTGTACGTGGAGATCTATATAGATCTTAGATCATCTCTTCCTGTTCCTACTGTACCTACCGCCTATTTTGTTTGATGTTCATAAACAAAAATTATCCACCTCTTCAGCACTGGAATCCAGAATTATATAAAATAATGGTTGAAAAACAAGAAGTGCTGCAAATATACACTCCAAGATTCATCGAGACAAGTGTGCATCTATGGCGGTGCTACATGGTGTATTCTTTAAATCAAACTTGTACAATTAAATTGTAAAGCAAAACAATTTCTTTACTTCTTCCTTAATATTAAAAAAAATAATTAAATGACAATTGGAGAAATAGAGAGAGGAGAGTAAAATATATTTCAAGGGAGAAAACAAGAGGTGGGGTGTATGGCCAAGAAAAAAATTACCATGACAGCACTGACCAAACCTAACCTGTTACAGACTCATGTATGTAAAGTGAATAAGCTGAGTATGAAGGAAACTACCTCAGCGCTAATTTAACTCTTATAGATGAACTGTATAAAGAACTTCAAGTGTCAATATTGTCTCAAAGGTTTCTGTGTAACAAACTTCATTTAGAAATGTCCATCTGCGATTATGTTAACTGTAGAAGAAGGAAGAAATATTGTCGTCATATGAAGTTACTCAAATTTCCAATTAAGGACAAGGAAAGGCTACAAAAGTTATTTTTGATTTCACCCTTATAAATTGAACGATTTTCACTTCAGAAATCACCGTAACTACCTCAGCACTAGTTTCAGTAATTTAAGGACCAATATAAAGTAAGTTTGATTAAAGTGAGAAAGAAATTCGTAAGGGAGGCGGTCAGGAGGGATTGAGGTTTTCTACTAATTCGTTGCAAACAACTATTATAGGCTATTTCATTTGACTAACGATGATTTGTAGAGAGCAAAATACCTACAGTAGGGTAAAGAATCTAAATCAGTACGTTTATGAGAACGGATATAAAAGTGTCAGGAAAATAAAAGAATTACCGTATATTGCAGTTAATTCTGCATTGGCAGAGAAACCGCACAGGGTATCGTAAATATGCTGAAAATTAGAAAATTGTGTAAAAAATGCATTCAGAGCGAATTTTCCAGCCTGATATCATCTCGCCCACGTTATGGACATAATTCAATACCGTAAGACTGATATGAAACGAATACTAGAACAATTTGTTAACCAAAGACGATGTTCAGTAGTTGTTTAACAACATACAGAGCAAATAAAAACACAAACGCATATTCTAGCAATAGTTCAGATGAAAAGAAAATGATTAGTACGACCGCTTATTCGTAAAAAGAACATTGCCAGCTGTGTAGCCTACATGAAGCAATATATCAGGCCTACGTTATGAACACGTTGAATTTAATGTGGACGAGAAACGTACAGTTATTATTTATCTGCTTCCATATCGCATCATATAATACACCTGTAAAATGAAAACATGTAGGCCTAGCAAAGAGGAAACATGTTTGGGTGGGAGGGAGTTGTAATTCTTCCCCTATCGGATAAATTTCAGAAGAGGAATACCTGCTTTTCCTTCATATTAAAAAATTGTAATCTTGTGCACACAAAATAAATTAGTGCCTTTTCGTGAGCATGATGATGTGCATTCAACAAACGCAGACAAATCTGTTCTTTTTAGTATTTTGTGTTAATTGTTGCTAGTGAGGTATTGTATACTGAAAATTAAAAACAATTAGATATCGTACATCAAATGATGACAGATTATATATTGAATGCAAACAACATTATATCAGCCATGTACCAAAATGTCATCAATGTTGATGAATTTGGGTAAAACAAGTTTCTGTATGCTACAATCTAGCGACACATCAAAGTAACATAACCTCACATTACAATGAGAAAGAAATTTGGAGGTGGCAGGACGTAAAAAAGTCATCCCACAGTCGTATTACTCTATGTACTGTTCAGGTACTCTGCCATCTAGTGTTTGTTATTGCAAGCTCATTTCTCGACACTAGCGACGCATAGCGTCCGTTATTTTCCAGTTGCGTCTAAATTTAATATAAGCTTGGTCAATCTGTTTTATATATGATCTAGGGTTGTAGTAGGTTCGAATTTCCGTTAGTCTTAATTTTTTACATTACAAATTTACCATAATAAGTTTTTATAAACACCATTTACACAAGTACGAAGTGGTGACATCACCTGGAAGTGATTGAATGTTTAGTCCCTCCCCCGTGCAACACTTCTATCTATTAATAAAACCCTCTGCATTTATATCTGTTTTATAGCTTTTAAAAAATTTGTTTAACTACAACATTAAAACATGTTACCATTGTACTCCATAAACATAGAATTTAGTTCTATTTGTTTTAATAATGGCAATACTGAAGTGATATTCTTCACCATCTTCAGTTCATTTTGGAGTTTAGCTTTCTGTATTTTTTGTTTACCTATATTCTTCAACAGGGAGCATTGACATTGTTGTCATTCTGTCTCATCATTACTCTTCAGGATGGCAGATAGAGCAGATAGACAGCAACAGCATCAACAACTCATTGCTCTCGTTCACGTAGGTTACTCCGAATCGAGTGCAGCAAGAGAGATTGGAGTCCCTTTGGCAACTGCTAAGAAATGGGCAAAATTATTTCTTGAGAACAATGAAATTTCGAATCGTCCAATTCCTGGTCGGCCGCTCATTCCTACAAGGGAAGAGGACGCCATCTTAATCAAAGAAGTTGAAAATTACCCTTTTCGAAGTGTCTTTGACTTGAAGATGGCGTCCAACTCTCCGGCTCCCCACTAGCCATGAGGAGACATTTTAGAGACTGTGGTATAAGGTCTTGTCGAATTGCGATGAAAGAATATTTTAAAATAGATCATGTCGTGAACCATCTAGCTTATATTAACTTACTGTCTGGCAGGACTTCGACTGGAGATATGTAATTTTCTCTGACAAAGTAGTTGTAGCACTTATGGTCTTGCCCATGTGTATTGTATGGATAGCCACCGATAATGATCAATACTTCATGGGACGACTTCACAGGTCTGGTCGTGTGAGCATTGCGTGTTGGGGGTGAATGTAATATACTGGGGCAGGGCCTCTAGAACGCATCTATGGTCGGTTTATGATATAAGTATATGAATACATTTTGGCAAATGTAATGATTACTTCTGCTTGAGAATGATATTCAAATGGAACACTTGTGTTCGAGCAGGACAATCGCCCGGTACATACTGCCAGTCGCATTGAAAGATGGTTTACAAGGAGGCCTGATGTCGACCTGCTCGAATGGTCTCCAAATTCGTCTGATATGAATTTGATTGAAAAGGATCCTATGCTCTAATTGGGCAGAATCACCTGTACAGACAGCAGACGAATTGTAAGACAGAGTACTAGATGCGTGGGAGAAGGTGGCCATTGATGTAGACCTATTACATAATCTTATGGACTCCATGCCGCGTAGAATGAGGGCAGTTGATGCATGTGGTTTGTGGATGAAATACTAGTTCCTACCACAGGTTTTTTTTTATTTAGTTTTTTTTTTTTTTTTTTTTGCGTAATTTTTGTTTATATTTGATGTGCTTCAGATTTTTGAGGAAGCAAATAAATTATTAATTTTGTATACAGGCCAGGTCATGCCTAATAATAACCCACCAATGATGGGCTATATGTCTGCAACACTTGCATAACCAAGTTCATTAACAAATTTCATTAACACTTGTCATTAGAAATATAAAATAATACAATAAAACATCAACCCTGTCAGGAAGTGAACTTGAGCCTCTGGTTCCGAAATCAGAAACCTTACCCTTATGTTACACCACCTCGTAGTACTTGCTGCATTGTAGACAGATCACTATCAAAGAATCAACTGGAACAAACTTCACAGCATTACTCTCGAACCTGACTTAAAAATTTTACATCAAAATTACCAAGTGTCGCCCCATTCTTTTTGAACCCAATTGTACATACATTGTGAAAACTTATTATATGGAAAAAAAATCATGTGGCGAAAATATAGAAATCGTTTTCCAGGCCACCCAGTTCCGATCAGGAGGGCAATAAAACAATTACTGAAAAAGTTTATTGAAACAAGTTGTGTAATTGAGAGAAAAAACAACCACAATCTCTTGCACTTACAGAAGAAAAAATTGACGATGTTGGAGCTGCTTTGGAATGTACACCTGAAAAGTGTCTGAGACATGTAGCACAGGAGACCGGAATGTCAAAAACATCTGCCCATCAAGCAACAAAAAAATTACAATTGCCTTTATAATAACTAATTCATCAATTACTTTCCTTTGTTTTAATAGAAGACTTAATTTTTTGTAACTGGATGGTAGAATAAGTTCATAATGACGAAATTGATCTCAGATCAATTTTTTTTTGTTATGAATCATAGTTTTTTGTTAATGGACATGTATCATCGCGTAATAACAGGCACTAGGCAATAGAAAAACCTCAACATATGATAGAGATTCCACAGCATGGACAAAAAATAGGAGTGTGGTGTGCCATCAATGGCCACAGAATTATTGGACCTTTCTTCTATGAAGAGACAATAAACAGTGAAAGATATATTTGCCTTTGTTTGGGACCATTGTGTGAAGAACTGAAATCATGAACTGTTAATGGGGTATTTTCAACAGGATAATGTGATCACTCATACTGCCAGTGCATCTATGACAGAGTTCAGCTATATCTTTGGGCTGAGAATTATCAGTAGAGGGTTATGGCTGGCTTGTTCCTCATATCTAACACCATTAGATTTTTATTTGTGGGGAACGCTAAAACAGAGTGTATGCAAATAATCATTGCACAATTGAACAACTGAAAGTTAACATTCGTGACGCAATTAGACAAATCAATGCAGTGAAACTCATGAATGTGAACTCTATTGCGCAAAATGGTCTGCACTTTCAACAGCTACTGTTATGAGGGTGAGTATAAAATTCTGTACTTAATATAACATACAGGTATAATAATTACTGTTAAATACAACATATTGTAGTTAGTAAGTATTCATGTAAGTTTTAATTCAATGAAGCACCGTGAGTTTAACGCCCAGTTGCTGGCGGTCGCTCAAGCACCATGCTGCCTGGTAGCCAAAGAATAAACTGGTACTTATTGCTGGAATGTTCTATAGCTGTAAATCAATGTTGACTAATAAATTGGGAAGTTGTAATAATAATTGGATAGTGATTGTAGCAATAAATGATTACTAACTTTTGTGACACACTGTATTGAGAAATGTACTGTTTTTATGACAGTGTGTGTTTTTTTTTTTTTTTCTATTTCCAACCTTGCTTTTTCATGCATAATTTTGTAATTTTTTGTCATATTAAATGGGACATCTCTCGATCTCTTCAGTGAACTGCTGGTTTTGCAACAATGCACTTTTTTATACTTACTAGATTGGAGAGTGTCTAGCAGCAGAACAACTATATTAGTATTTGTGTTCATTCTCGTTGACTAAAGTTACATCATTGAGTCGTGTTTACTGAGCCGACATTGACTTGATAGTGAGTCAGAGATTAAGTGATTCATATGTGCAAGACTGAATAAATAATTAAATTATTTCTTTCAGAAACGAAGAGCTCAGCGTCGGAGAACATGGTGTGGTAGACCATCTAGATTATCTATATTTCCTTCTTCATCATTAGAAACAATTGATGAATGGCTTCCAGACAGTTTTGATGATATAAAAGAGGAGTATTTTTCCGACTCGGTACACGCCCTCACAAACAATAGTAAGTATGACATTTGATTTCTAGTAAACTGTAGTAAAGTACACACAAACATTTTATATTTGGGGATATGGAAATACAGAAGTTGTTTAATTCAGATTCTTTAATGCTTTATGGTGGAATTTTATAATATATTCATTCATTCAGATTTGAGGGAGGTGGGATATGATGATAGAGACTGGATTAATCTTGTGCAGGATAGGGACCGATGGTGGGCTTATGTGAGGGCAGCAATGAACCTGGTTTCCTTAAAAGACATTTGTAAGTAAGTAAATTCATTCATTCATAGTGTTCTACCCACTTTCTTTTAGTCTCCGCATTTGATCCATGTATCTTAATGATGTTTCAGTTTTTCTTGGGAAAGATAAATGCGGTGTCTTCCTGTTGCTTTCTGCACATCACTCTCTCTTTCGCATCTCAAAAGATTCCAGGGGATCACAGCTTTGACGTGAGGAGAGTGGATTTTACTAATGAGACCCTTCACTTTTCTGATAATATATACACGTCTCAGAAGAGATTTTGAAGAATGACCTTGATCATCATATCCAAGCAGCGAACCTAGCCAATCTCGCTTATGTAGTAAATCCCCTCCACTTACGTGACCGTACCAAAACAATCTGTTCATTTGCTCAGACTACGTCAGCATACTGTCCCGGAAATATTTTTGTGTGATGCAGATTCGAGTGTTACTAGTTTGTAATTGTGATAATTTATTAATTCATTATGATTTCTATAGTTTCCAAATTGAAAGGAAAAACACTGCGGCCCGCACCTGTGGAGTAACGGTTAGCGCGTCTGGCCGCGAAACCAGGTGGCCCGAGTTCGATTCCTGGTCGGGGCAAGTTACCTGGTTGAGGTTTTCTCTGGGGTTTTCCCTCAACCCAATATGAGCAAATGCTGGGTAACTTTCGGTGCTGGACTCCGGATTCATTTTACCCGCATTACCACCTTCATCTCATTCAGATGCTAAATAACCTAAGATGTTGATAAAGCGTCGTAAAATAACTTACTAAAATAATAAAAAAAACACACTGCTCAGTCAAAGCTGGAAGATTATTGCTAACATTTACAATAAAATTGCAGGAAGGACGAGGCAAAAGAAAGAGACAGATTTTCACCCGAGTTTTTTAAAGAAATGAGTCAAATCCAAGAAAGAATTAATGCAGCCACTGAAGTGTCACACAGTTCTGGTTACAGAATTTCACAAGACAGAGAAAAGCATGAAGAGGGAGGAAGGTTTTTTGGCACTCCTGGAAAGGGACATAACATCCCAAAAAGAATCACTGACATAGATGAATTCGAAAAATGTGTAATAGTCGCACTATACAGTGTGTTTCAAAAGTCACACACATTTTCTGCTACATCTAAATGGAAATGTTTTTCGAAAAACGCTCAAACAACCCAAACAGTATATTTTAAAAGACACTTTTTCACAAAATCAGACCATTGTTGATATCATTGTTCTGCGAGTTGTGATGTCATTGGAAACATTTTAAATGACAGCCTGTATTTTTCTGTATACCATTTGAAAGATTTTATTATTGTCCATGGTTAAACAAGTTATCAATTGTTTTATACAACGAACATTGCTATGATAACAAAATAAATAGTTGGATTTCCTGGTGTTATGGAAACAGTTTATTCTTAGAAATTAACAGAAAATAACGATGTTATTAAGTGAAAGTGAGAGAATTGAGATTTTAATGATGATTGGAGACTTGGAGACTGCTACGTTGTAATAAATATCATCTTTATAAAGTGCAGCCCTTGCAGGAGCTAATGGAAGATGGCGGAGACAGAAGATTGCAATTCTGTGAGACAATGACCGACCTCTGTGATAGAGACCCCAATTTTGTATCAGTCGTGCTTTTCTCTGATGAATCTACATTTTGTCTGAATGGAGAAGTGAGTAGACAAATTGGAGGTACTGTTCAGAAACTAACTCATGCAGGATGATATAAACTCACACGCAATTTCCCCAGAAGATAAATGAATGGGCAGAGATTCTAGGTTGCAGAGTTGTGGGCCCATACTTTTTTGATGATACACGTAATGGGGACCGGTATTTCGAGCTTTTGCGTGAAGAGTTAATACCAAACCTTGCCGTTCTTCACCCATACATCCAGGATCTAGACTTATCTAATGATACCATCTGATATCAGCAAAATGGGGCTGCACCTGTACTGCAATATCTAAATGAAGTATTTCTTAATAGATGGGTCAGAAGAAGAGGATTTGTAGAGTAGTCTGCAAGATTGCCGGATCTGTCTCCTCTTGATTACTTTCTATGGTGTTACTTGAAATGTAAGGTATTTGCTAGGAAGCCTACTGATATTGATGAGTTGAAAAGAATAATACGAGTGGAGTGTAGAGAAATATCATCAGCGATCATTGAAAAGGTTAAACAGAAATTTGTTCTGAATATTTCACATTGCCAGATTGTAAATGGGCAACATTTTGAACATTTAATTACTTGAACATTTGCTTCTGTAACATATTTTAATTACTTACTTTGTTAGCATAGCAGTATTTGTTGTATAGAACAATTGATAGCTTACGTAACCATGGAGAATAATAAAATCTTTCAGATATACAGAAAAATACAGGATGTTATTTAATAATGTTTCCGATGACGTCACAACTGTCACAATAATAATATCAAGAATGGTTTGTCTTTGTGGAAAAGTGTCTTTTAAAATATACTGTTTGACGTGGCCGAACATTTACATTTAGCTGTAGCACAAAATATGCGTGACATTTGAAACACACTGTATACAATTTCTATGTGGAAGAAAAGTGTGCGCCAACAATAAGAAGACTGCTATAGCAACTGAAAAACACTATTAATTTTCAAGATAAACCCTCAAGTTTCAAAACAATAATCAACAACTTGGCTTTTGGGGGGGGGGGGGAACCAACTGAAGTGTTCTAATTGAAAGACACATTATTCGTTCATTTCGTGAGAACATATGACTTCTTTACGAAAATACAAAGCTGAGGGACGGCCAATAGTGTATGAAGACGAGATGTACAGCTGTCAAAAGAAAAAGTGGCCGCTCTCCTGGAACAAAGTTCCCTTCGGGTATCTTCGCTATAATTCGGAGACAGGTGATGTTACATGTTGTTGGACCACGTTGCCTGATATCTGCAGTTATAATTGAAGTATTCTCTCTGTGATTTGATAGCGTAATGGTAGTGTTCAGGCCTCTTATTCATGAGGTCCTGCGTTCGACTACAACCTCGTGCTTTTTATGTTCTTTTTTGTTATGTTTTTGAGAGAGACAAACTATACATATTGGCTCCTTTCTCTTTTACGATTATTTTAGTAATTAACATTAGGTTCATTAATATATTATGCCATGACTTTATCATTATGATATTGTGGCTGCAAATGGAAAGAAAAAAGATTTTATTCTCAATAAAAATATCTTTCGTGGCATAAACAAAACAAATTTACTGGTGTCGGCCTTAAAACATTCAAACAATTAAGCGTTCAAAAAACAAAACAAAAAGCCACAATTCAATATTTAGTCTATCTTCCTCGTATCTCGATCATCTTGCAGTCGAGTGGGCATGGAATCGACTAGTCTTTGCAAATAGTGACTGTTCTTAGACACGATATTCCAGGCATTCTGAACATATCCACATACATAAGTGTTCTGTCCATGGGCAGGTCTTTCATTGCAAACACAGCAATTTCCAATCTTTCCTATTTTCTGCCTTCCTCTTAGTCTCCGCATATGATCCACATATCCTAATGTCTTCTATTATTCTTTTCAACCAGAGACCCAACCAATTCCTTTTTCTCTTTCTAATCAGTTTCAGCATCATTCTTTCTTCACTCACTTTTTCAAACACAATTTTATTTCTTATTCTGTCTGTCCACTTCACACGCACCGTTTTTCACCACATCCACATTTCAAATGCTTCAATTCGTTTCTCTTCATTTCGTCGTAATGTCCATGTTCCTTCCCCATACAGTGCCACACTCCACACAAAGCACTTCACTAGTCTCTTCCTTAGTTCTTTTTCCAGAGGTCCGCAGAATATCCTTCTTCTTCTATTAAAAGCTTCCTTTGTTCATGTTTGCAGTTTTTCTTGGGAAGGATAGGCCTAAATGCGGTAACATCCCGTTGCTTTCCGCACACCACTATCTCTTTCGCATCTTATTAAATTCCAGAGGACCCAAGCATGGAGATGAGGAGAGTGGATTTGACTAATTGGGCCCTCCGGACTTCACCGAAAGTCACGGCAAGGGTTAAATATTAATTCTATCAGGATGTTTGACCCGATCAGAGATCGGGAAATCTCAATTAGCCTTTGCCCCCCGCATCCTGGACTATCTTCTACGAATCATCAGAAAATCTTAGAGTGTGATTGGGCCAATTTTTCCGAAAATGTTTCCACACTTTTGCCCTCGTAGCTCAGCGGACGAACGTCGAAATTTAGATGCCAACGTCTCAGGTTCAATTCCTCGTTACTCCTTTTCATTTTATTGTGGTTCAAGATAGTATAATGTAATAATACAAAAAGAAAAACTAATACCAGTATTATGCAACTGGATTTTTCCAAACCTAATATTAAATTTATGTTATTTATATCGCTAAAGAACGATTACAATATAAATAACTAGAATATTATTTATACAGTATCACTAAAGAACGATAACAGAATATAAATGATAAATATCGGTTTGTTTAATTAATATAAGATATTATACAATACTTATTTAATTATCTAAATAAAATAACCTATTTTACAAAGAAGGATGGTTATTTGTGTTATAATAATTACTTACATAAAGTACAGATTATTTATATTGCGAAAGAACAATAACAATATAAATAACTTGAATATTATTTTATAATGCTAATGAAGGAAAACAGAATATAAATGATAACTTGAATATTATCTATATCGCTAAAGAACGATAACAATATAAAAAACGTGAATATTATTCATATCGGAATTTCACAGATTTATTACAGATGTATTTAAGAAATTGTAGAAGAATAGTAATTAATAACAGTGTCCTATTTATTCTTCTTGGAGCCAAATTTGTAACTTTTAAAAGTGTGGTTACTATGTTGAAGTGTATGTGCTGTAACGGATGCTTGATTTGTTATGTATGTGAGTCAGTTATGTGATGCTTGATGTCGTCGCAATGTCGTAATTATAGTTTGATTGTGTTTGTATGACTATTGTGTATTAATTTATGATGTATGGTACGGAAGGCTGCGTATTTGTGTTATAGAAGTGTTACGTATGTGTGTTGTTAATGTTTTTGTATGTTTCAAATTGATACCAGATATTTATGTTGCAATCGCAATGCCTAATTTACGGTTTGTTTATGTTTTGTTTACATCGCGTAAGCTAATTTAATTTTCTTTTCTATTTCTCTTTATGCTTATCTTTTTTGTGTATGAAACTATAGCCCTAACATACATATGTAAAATAGGGCTAACCACCATTGGAGATACAATAATAAAAATTGTTATTCATATCGTTATAAAGCGATAACAGAATACAAATGATGACTTGAATTTTATTCATATCTCTAAAGAACGATAACAAAATATAAATAACGTGATATCCATGAAGAACGATAACTGAATATAAATGATAATTTGAATAGCATTTACATCGCTAAAGAACGATTAAAAAATAAAATGAAAACTTGAAGAAGGCCCAAACCCACAACCTTTGAATCACTAAACAAGCACTCTACTGCTGGCCTACGAGGCGCAGACATGGAACACTTTCATAGTTCGGGAACTGCTTGTACAAGCACATGCATCGTGTAACAACGCCGCGACCCGAAGTGGACTTTGAAAATATTCGCTGTTCACTAGTGCGGCCACTTTTTTTTTTTGACAGCTGTACGTAATAGCAGTTACACTATTCCGAAGAGTTGGTCTGATGACAGCAGCTCTGGTTTGATGTCTCCTGTATCTCAAGTGGAGTGACTTATAATTGTCCATGCAGGTGGAAGATTTGAGTATATACCAAATGCTCTCCTCATTGATAGGGCTAATTTTTAGTAGTTAATACATGAGCGTGAAGCTGAGGTGGGCTTGTAGTCAATGGAAGTGGTGTAGCTTGTTGACCAGTCCCATTAGTGCATTGTTGCTGCTTTGCGCTTCTTGGGCACATTTACGAATAAAATATTTGTAAACTCTAATAAAGACAGGAAAACTATGTGAATTTTTTTTACCCAAATATCAGTTTCTAAATTGAGGGGGTGAGAAAATTATGCGAGTAAATATGGTATTTTACTCACCTAATTTATTCAAATAGGAGTTATTCCTTTTCTATACATTTCTGATACTGGTTTAAGAAATTCTCCATCATTAAAGATCACATTGTGATAAGGAGGCTATTTTCTATTGTATGGCTTGTTTTTTACACTATTTCCTTCATTGTGCTTCTGAGATAATAGATGCAAAAGAAGTCCTAAGTTAGAGATTTGTGGTATGCCGGAGTTACTAATAAAATGCTCAGAATGCTCATTGCGGAATATTACTGTTTCCTAGTATTGAGATATGAGCAGAATAAATTCGTTAAATTTATAGAAAACCAAATTTTATTAACTTATATACAAAGATTTTATGACTTACTTTACTAAATGCTTTAGAAAAATCAGTATATGTGTATAACATCAGTTTTTTTTGCTCATGTCTAGATTATTGTGTATTTCTTGTGTGAAACAAAACAGATTTGTAACAGCTGATTTCTTTAGGCATAAAACCGTGTTGGAAGCTAGATAATTCTGATTTTACATGGACAAATATCTTTTCATATAGGATTTGCTCAAATACTTTTGCCATAGAATTTATTATAGAAATTGGCCTATTGTTGCATATGTTACCACTTTTACTAATATTTAAAATTGGTATAAATGAAAATAATTTTCATTTTTCTGGAAAACAACATGGACAACTCATCATAAAGATCTAACATGCAGCAAATGGTGTGATGCTTTGAAGATGGCTGGTAACGTAGCAGCAGTTGTGCCATGGACACGGGAGGACCAAGGAGAACAACCGCTGCAATCATTGTGACAGTGAGCTAGAAACTGTCCCACACATCCTTGGTTCTTGCCCATATGGCAAGGTTTTGCGCATTACCAGACACCATGAAGTAAGAAGCGCCATCGCTCAAGCACTGCGTAATACTGGGTTTACTGTTTTCGAAGAGATTCGTGGTCTATCAACCACCGGCAGCACTCATAGATAGATATGATCACCTGTCAGGACCATCGGAGAGGTTTTATAATTGACCCTACAATTTATTTCAAGACCTGCAAGAGCCACCCGCAAGATATCCATAATGAAAAACAAGTAATCTACAAGCCAACAATCCCGAGAGAAATATCAACTACAACAGATAGAAGTAATAGCCTTGATGGTCGAAGCAAAAGGATCCATCCCCTAAACAGTTTGTTGATTTTTGGAAGACTTTTCATTTGCCATCATCTATAATTACCAATGTTTACTTGCATTGAAAGATCCGATTCCATTGTTAAGAAATAATCTCAGATAAGACATTGCACTATACAATGAAACCTCGACTCTGGTTTCTCAGGGGACCGGATAAATAATACTCAGAATCGAGAAAAACCCAAAATTGAAAAAGACACACATCAACATATTTAAAAACTAATTTTTATGGTCTAATCTCAACTAAAAGAACAAAAATGCTTTAAAGAGCTTCACAACATTAAGTACATTGGTTGGTTGCATCAAGTTTATCTGCCACTTCTGGAAGAAATCAAGAATGGATATCTGTTTTGCTGGACATCTTTGGTGGAGGAAGAGTAACTCCCTTTTCACCTAGTTTCACCTGGATTCATCAATATTGAAGCTACACATGTATCTTCATACAACTTCCAGTCCTGCTACCATTCATCGATGCAGTCTTTTTCATTCTCCATGATGTCACCAATGACAGCCTTCATAGAGACTGCTTTTCTGAAGAATTTGGTGATGGTGGCTGTTGACACTTCCTCTCATGCACTGCAGACCATATGCATGGCAGTGAGGATGGAGATTTCGAAAACAGAATCTCCAGTTTGTCTGTCCACAGCAGCAATCTGTTTTTGCATCAGTGAACGTCTATACTTCCCCTTGAGGGCATGAATTACACCCAAATCCAGGGGTTGGAGACACTTATACAGTTAGGTAGGAAGAAAGCAATCTTCATTCTTCAGGAATGATGTATCAGGGGGATGTGCCAGACACTTACCCACTAAAAGAATTATCTTCCTGTTTGCAGCTCCAATTTTCACGTCCAGCTGTCTCAGATAGCTGCTAAAAATGTCCATCGTCATCAAAGCAGTCCTGTTGTTCTTGTAACTGCATGGCAGTGTGCGCACATTTTTAAAACACCTGGTTTTTCATATTTGCAAATTACCAAGGATTTCAACTTCTCGGAATCATCTGCATTTGTACAGAGAAGAACAGTGAGCATCTCCTTACTTTTCTTCCCACCATGGCAGGTCTCTCCATTTATGTGGAGGTTCTCGCCAGGGAGTAGAAGACTCCCATCTCATCAATATTAAAGATATCTTTGGCATTGTAGCCTTCAATGAGACATGGAAGCACATTGTCTTTCCGATGATCCACAGACTCATCTGGAACAGTTGCACTTTCATCACACACTTTTTTGTATGTAATGTCATGCTGCTTAAAGTGATAGAAGCTATTCATTAGAAGGCATAAAATTGTCCACTTTCTGTCTTAATGTGATGCTTTGTTGTGAATTGATTCTCATGCACCGCAACACATGATTAACACATGGTTTCTGGCACTGTGTTGTGTCAGGTATCTCACCTGGGTACGCATGGTAGATAAGGAGAGGTATAGGAACTGTTACTGAAACGACCTTGGACAAGGAAGTAAGTGTTTAGGGCTGAAAAAACGCACAATCGAAGCTAATTTGCTTTGTTGGGACAAAAAATTTGTTTCTTAAATGTGGGTGAGACACTAAATCAAGAAACATTAAATCGGGGGGTAAAAATAGCATTGCGTATATGGGACTTCTGCTGGGACCGCAAAATAAGAATGCAAAATCCGGGTAGATCTTAAATCGAGGTTCCACTGTAATTTCTTTTTCTCTTTCTTGCATTGGATTTATATTCATATCAAATTATCCATGTAATATGTACTATTCAAAATTTTGTTTTTGTAAGTGGTATACTTTGTCTTTTAGGCAATTCCTGTTTAGGGAAAGTGTTTAATAATAATAATAATAATAATAATAATAATAATAAGATAAATTAAAAATATTTGTTAATTGATTTGATATAATATCAAGACACCCATACATACTGATACATACATTCAAATTGTAACTTACCGGTATACTCATAGGATAGAATTATGGCAGAACAAGTTGCAAATCCATCTGTCATGAAACGTAAACAAGGGAAGCCACTTGAAAGTGGAGAAAATATTATATGTATTACAACGTACAAACTACCTGAAGTGCATAATTTATTAGTTAAGTTGTCTGCCGCAAGATAGCAAAGTGCTATCAAACAGACAATGTTGTGGATAGACTTACAGTTACTATGGTGAGTGATTTTTCCAGTGATAGCAACTCATCCAGTGACTCCGAATCTGATTTAGTGACTAAGTTATTTATGTAAGTTCTATGATTTTAGTCTAATGCCTTCATGGCATGTTACGGGGATACCTTTACCTTTTTTTTTTTTTTACTAATATGCTGACCATAATCTAAATAGTGAAACTTTTTTTTTCTAATGGCAGTTACTTGACTTCATCATTCATCCATATGAAGCTAGTTGTGTAGACCAATTTACCAACAGAGTCGTTGCCCATGGTGTGCCATTGGAGACCTGAATCATAATGGTGGTTAATGAATAATTTATAACTTCATTTATATTTATATCTATAATTTATCCTTGTTTGTAATTATATCTTTTATACTGTTTTTTAAATGCACATCCATTTTTAACACTGACCTGCTTGTACTGTACTGCGTGTTACCACGCCCAGAAATGTTATGTGTGAATGAATGATCACGTGCCACAGTGTGTAATTAGTCTAGCCGGCCAAAAATCATTTCTCGAAAACTAATCGCTCAATTTTCATAAAATTTGGTATGTACCTTCAATTATTGAAGTGGATAAGTTTTTAATAATGAAAATGAAAATAGCAACTATTTTTACTGAAAATAAAATTAGTAATATTGTACAAAGTATTCGATTTGAGTGAAAAAATAAATTAGTGTTCATAATGTGGAATGCGCTTAAAATTGAAAGCGTAAGACGAAGGAATATTGCTACATATCATACTTGCTCACACGTCAGCTGCATCCCCATCAGAATCTGTATCCTCGCTGCTAGTCTCTCCTTCAGCAGCACTGAGTAATGGAGGCTCGAGGACAACTGCAGCACTACTATTAAAATCGAACGTGATTTTCTCTTCTTAATTTCTTTAAGCTGGTGATCTAAGGGTCCAAAGAAATACGTAGCCTAAGTAAAAGATCGGTATTTGTGTCTTTTTTGATGTTTTTCTTGCGAAGACTTCTCTGAAAAGTCTAATATAGTATTTGTTCCTCGTTTCCTGAGCTTCCTCAGATAGTTTGCCAGTAAGTTTAATAGTATCCTGTGACCTTCTGTCCATGAGCCAAGAGTTTGTGAAGGGTTGTAGGTATATAATACTATTTGTGCAAGCATAAATATAATTCCCTTGTCTCCCTTGCATACATGTCAAGTGCCCGCTCATCAGTATTGCAAAACCGCAAGAAAAAGGTTTCTGATATTATGTGTGTAAACGACTTATTAGATTTCCATCTATTCCCGTAATATATGCGAAAGTGGAAACCTCCCTGAAAAATATTCTTGCGGTATTTACATCGTTTTTATTGCGACTGCTTTGTTTTATCATGTCAACAAGGTAGTCCCCTTTCCTGCCTGAATCTATCCTATCTTCAATGTTTCGCAATAAATAAAACGGTGGATCTAAATTAACTGTTACAAGATTTTGCATTTCCCTTAATTCTTTATATTGATTAGAGGTCAATTGTAAATCAGTAATGAAAGAGAGATCCTTATTAGGTGACAATTGTTGGTCGTTCCTGCAAAATCAATTTTCACGTTCTTTTTCTCCATTTTGTCGCACGTTGAAGTGATGCAAGTGAAAGCTCTCCTACAATATCGGCCGCATCTCTTTTCCTAGAAGTTCTGAAACTCATATGGGCAGCAGAAAGCTTTTCTTCTGGCGATCTTTCTTTAAAAAGTGGACTAGTTTTTTTCCGTTTTGATCTTTCGTTCAGTTCTCCGAGAACTTTACGTGGACGTCCTCGAATGCTTGTACTGGCAGACTCAAATTGGAATTGTTTTGTATTAGATGGCAAAGTATTATATATTTTATTCTCAGACTTTTCATCTTGGTTCAAACATAGCATAACATAAACATTTTAAGAAATTTTTCTGATTTATGCTGTATTTTTCTCACTGTAATCGAATTTTCGAGCATAGAAATTTAATTAATTTTTTTTATTGACTGTAAAATGTCTTCAGAATAATCTTTGAGATCAAAATGTTCAATTATATTTGAGAATTTCACTTTTCTCTCGCTCTTGTTCCACATCTGGAAAACAGCTCTCCGGATTACGGAGCGCATGGTGTCTGGAAATAATTAATAGCTACTCTGTATGCATCTGTTTGCAGAAAAAAATCACGACGTCTTATTCAGAAAAGTATAATGAATATCTCTACAAAATTTTATCGAGGTGATAGAGGGCTACACCTTTTAAGTCAATTCGAAGTCATATAATAAGGTAAAACTCAAACTCTTTGCACATGTTTATCTAGACACTTATTCTAGACAATAAGATAATAATTTTTGTCACGAAAATTAGCTTATATGTAAGTACATACCTTCTTATAATATATCCACGCTCTGTATTAGAAAAAATACTGTACTAACTTCACCACTTTGCACCATCCAAATACAAACTGCACGCCTGCTTCTGCAGCGTAAATGATCTTATCGGAGACATGCAACTTTCGCTCTGTTGTGAGGGTCCCCTAAGAGATGTAAGCATCTGTCTACACTTGGATAGTATACTTTGGAGTGTTATAAACACGTCTATATAAGAATTTAGCATTAGAGATAGGATGTGAAAATTGATTTTTGGCTGGCTAGCTGCTTGAAATTACACACTGCGTG
This sequence comes from Periplaneta americana, assembly GCF_040183065.1. NCBI lineage: Eukaryota > Metazoa > Arthropoda > Insecta > Blattodea > Blattidae > Periplaneta > Periplaneta americana. The sequence continues at coordinate 105,424,286 of NC_091124.1, forward strand.
CTTTTGTTGATTTGAGCAACAATTCTAAGAGCGTACCTAGTATAGTTATTCCTTTAGTTAATATATAAAGTGACAAGTATAATGAGTAAGTATATGCACTTTTACATTACCCTGTTTAAATTTCAAGACAAAGTAGTATAATATCTTTCAGATATTTATTTTGCTAAATTTTTATTTTCAGCATTGTTTGAAACCCCTCTGGAAGAGTTTGAATTACAACTGATTGATGCTGAAAAGAGACTGTCGGAGGAGAGCCTGAAGTTGCCAGATCAACTTTCTCACATTACTCATCGTAAGGATAAAGGACATCATGTAAAATTTGAGGATCAGATTGAGTCTTTCAAACCTGACACCTTTTCTGGCAGTGGGTAAGCTAAAATGTTACATTTTCAGTATATCCCAGACAATACTTGTGGTTTTATATTGGACATTGACGTTAGAACCTATAAGGGCGGTGGTACGATCATCCACTCCTCCTCTTTATCTTTCTTATATTGGCTGCTTTCGCCAGGTGGAGGGCACATTGGAAAGGATTGGATGTGCGCAGTGGAAGACTTTTAGAAATGAACAGTGTGAATTTGTAAAACAAATATAATTAATAATAAGTAACAATGTACATAAATGGAAAATGAAATAACAATAATATGAAATAGGCGAATGAAAGTAAAACAAACTAATCTGAAATGGTATCCCCAGAATATGTAAATCATGAAAGTATCACAAGGCTGGGGCCAACACACTTATAAGTGATAAACATCTAATATGGCCGTCTCTCGATAATCAGTAACTGACCTATAAACCATATGTTCATGAACCACTCTCTAAATATATACATTTTAACTATCTGAGTATGAATCTAAACAGAACACCCAGGCAGCACATTAACTTAATACATGGTCCATTCGACCATAGATATCACTCAATCTAACTAAGCAAACTAAAGGTACATGTAAACTCAATAACAGACAAACTGTACCCAGCATAAGGCATCACATAACTGATCACTATACATTACCCATAGCACATATTGCTCACATAACCTGTGCCATTGCACTAACACAAATCTCTGCACTTTACAAAATGAATACCCAACGGAGAGAGAGAGGGATGGAGACAGATACACGTAATAAGTAAACGGATGATAATTCCAACCTCAACGATCATTTAAATAGCAATGAACTCGACGCATATGATAACAAAATAGCGGCGAAGGAAACCAATAATCAAATGGAGCAGGGATTACACTAAAACCATATGTGAGACCGTAATCGCTGCCTTATCACTCTAACCGTCTCGGAACATGAACATACGTTTCAAATCAAATCTCCTTACATAATCCCCAAATACAATTTACCTCAAACACATATATATCTCACAAATATATTACTTGATGCAAATACAGACTTGCCCCCAAGACGTATCACAAGCAAACGATGTTTCAAACTACGATCCACTAAAATCCCAAACACACACGACGCAATTTAACTACTCCACTGATCTATCTCAAGCGCGTACAAAGCGCGAATAACGTTGTCTATATCTGCCGCATACGAAAATGCTAAGTCTTGTGAAATGTTTATGTCGTGTACGAGAGCCTAAGTCTTGCTAAGTGTATCTGCCGTGTACCAGAACCCGTGGTGGGAATATAATGGTGAAGCAGTGCGCAGTCTCGCCTGTTCTCCTACTACGTGATGACGTCACGCGGGAAGCATTGCAGACACTCTCGCAGCTTGCTAGCTTAGCTTAGCTCAGCTCGGCTCCGTAAGGTTTTGGAAGTGGGGTAGGTTAATTGATTATGAATACCAAGAAGCTGTATTAACTAATCCCTTCCCTACTAACGTCTTGTCAGGAACGTGATGCACTCCCAAAGCATAGCCGTCTAGACATGACGTCTTTGTGACCCTGCGACTTTTATTGACAGTTTTCATTCAAGCTATCAAATCCAGTTTTTCCAAGCTGTCTATTTAGAGGGTTGTTGTATGTTGTAAAACGATCTTTCGTGAAGAAGAGGCGTTATTTTCCTCTAAATATACGCGAAAGGTTTTCCAGAATTCTAACTGTTTGAATAAAAGTGCATTGAAGTTCTGTCCTGCATTCCAAGTGGAATGAACAAAGTTTAAGAAAGGGAGTCAGAATCGAGGTCTTGTAAGAGCTATTGGCAGTAAAGTGACATGGCAGAAAAGGTCTGTCTACGAAGCACAACATTCACATGGTCAACATAAAGGAAAAAAAGGATAACAATGAAGGGGAATAAACAGTGGTGAAACTGAAGGGCATAATAGAGTACAATAACGTTATGTTGTGGGTTGACTGTCAGGTCAGCGTCAGAATGAAGTCTTATATCCCTTCTCCATTATGGGAAAATACGTAAAAAAAAACTACAGAAATGTTTCTTCAATATAATGTTTATGGTACTTTTCAGCTTTTCAATGTTTACATAATTGCATGTAAGACCGTGAAGGGAAGCAAACCCAGGAAGGAAAGGATCTATACAAATCTTCGACTGGACCTGGAAGCAGGCATTTTATAGAGGGTTAACCTTGCCTAACTGCAGTGTTAGTGAAAGGGGAGGGGCTGCTGGAGTTACGACGACAATATTACAAGCAAACTGTTGGGCTTATTCCCCCCCCCCCCCGCCATATACCTACCACCCACAGAAAAAAAAGCCAGCGAGAACCTGCAAAGTTTGTAAATCTCACAAGAAATAAGCGAAACAACATGGGAGTGCAAACAATGTTTTGTACTGGAGTCTTTCGAAGCTTAACATACTGTTCAAATTGTTACCAAATTATGAGTATAATATCACAATTTGTAGTAAAAGACCCATGTTTATTGCAAACGACCTCCACCTGCTTTTAAATGCCACTTACCGCACACCACCAATTCACTGTCTGCGCGTGGAAATTTAAATACAGATTCCAGGCAATAAACCCGTCCTTTTAAATCTTACTGCATGAACTTAAAGGTAGCAACAAGCAAACTTTAGAAAAGAGTCAATAATGAACATTTGTTAAAGGCAGGTGTCGAATTAATTACGTTCATTCTGGTGTACTGCTTTGGTTAGAAGGTATTTTAGGTTCATGGACTTAACTCGGTTTGATCCATTCACGGCGATGGACAGAATACGTTCTGAATCAGACCTTCGATTTCAGGCTGGCTTTAAAGAGGCTAAAAATGTGAATTGCAACAAATGTCAAGTGTAGCATGATGAAGTGTCTCTAAAAGAAGGCAAATTCGGAAAAAACGCATTTTCGATAAAATGTGGACTTAACGCGTTTTGATTCCGAGCTCCTCAAATACGTTCAATAAAGTTTCGTCAACATTTTTACATTACTTAAAAAAAACACACACATGAGTTTTTAATTCCAGTGATTCTGCATATTTCTTTTCGTAAAATGCTCCTGCACACAATTTTAATATCTGAATATTTTTTACAGAAATTAAGTCCACAATTTCCACATCTGACATTAATTTTCGTAATGTGAACGGCTTTCTTGTTAGCAGCTAGTACTTGAAATAGACCTTGATTCACCCTCACCAACCACTTCTGTATTATCTTCCTCACTACCACTTTCTTTCTTCAACTCTGCCGGTAAATCAATTTCCAATAGCACTATAATATCACTTTCACCCAAAACATTAAGGCTGCTATTACCCACAAAACAACTCATATCTATGTTCTGTATCCCTGAATACAACTAGATTTGAATAAACACCAATAAAGAAAGAACAAATTTACCAACTCAAGTTTCTACACTGCAAGTAACTGGTAAAGTGGAGAATTGAAACAGTAAACGACTTTCACGGCATTACAAACAGTTACAACAGTGGACAAAAATCACAGAATTCAAACTTGAAAATGTTTAGAAGTGTAGGTCATATGAAATGCCAAGGGTGGGTAAAATCTGTCCACTAACAAATACTTAAAATTATTAGTCTGCTATATTTGAAATCTAAAACAGAACACATGTGTATATATTTTATCATGTTAGAGACAAATAGAGTAAAGGTGAAAGCTGTCAGATTTCATTGATTCAAAAAAAAAAATTAGAAAATAAAAAGGGTGGGCAATTTTTTCCCAACCGTGATTATGCTAGGGTTAAGCGAGAAAATAATTATTTTATGCCCATTGATTGACGCCTTTTTTGCTCCTCAATTGACATTCGAGACAATTGAATCCTTCCATTTACTGAAGCCTTTTCTGTCTGGAAGTTGTTAAAAGATATCACAGCTTTAACATTTTATGAGACATGTAATTAAGTCCTTTTAGCTTAGAAAGTTTTGAAGAGCTATGAGAAAATTATTCTCTTCTGCGGAGTGACTCATATGTGAAAAATTTTAACAATATGATACACAGGAACATACCAGTTAATAGTTATTATAATTATATAATTGCTGTACTTACTCACGTTTCGTTATTTAGGTCTAATGCACTATCCTTGATACATGTTCGTCTGAATTGGTTTTGGAAGTGGCCTGAACAGTACATGAACTATTGGCAATGATGTCATGAATTTCTTTTCTCCTCCGTTTTTCACATCTGTCCAATCTCAGATTATCTGTTGATTTTCGTTTCAAGCAAAACTGCGCCAGAGCTTTTGTGGGTACAGTGTCTACTTTCAGATTACGACTGTTTTTCGGTTCATAATTTAGGAGTTTCTGCTTCGTAACTTGACTCCTCAAAATGAAGTGAACATATTCGAGCTGAAACAACATTAAGCCTTAAGATTTTTACCCCCTTTCTTTTCCCTCAAAGCAATCTATGGAATAAGTCAAACAATAAGTTTAACATGAAAATATATTTTGCAAATGAGTTGCGAAGCAAATAAAATATTTAGTAACATGCGAGAAAACTCATCGTGCTGTAAATTGACTTCACCTTCCTTCTACAAGCATGCAACCATTGTCTTGACAAGTCTTCATTCTTCGGAAACCTATAATATTTTACGTCATGTCCTTTTGTTTTTCGATTGTAACTCAAACAACCAGATACTGCACATCCAGGCATACTAATAGCATGTGTCACATTAATAGCATTACTGATACAAGAATAACATTCAATATAATCAGTGGCGGCTCCTGCATATTTCTTAAGAGGAGAAAAGAAGTTAACAGCGCAAAATGACACCTTCTTGAGAGAAACATGCTACAAATTAGCCTACATGCATACATATAAGACCAGGTAGTATTAGGGTTGGCCTTCCCTTTTGTATAGCAATGATCTGTTTTTGTAAACTGAGTTACCTAAATTGTCCAAAATATAATATGTTTTCACTTCCATTCATTGTTGAATAACTGCACAAATTAACAATTACAAGGAAATTCACAGCCTCGTAGCATTTTTCACGCACACTACAGCATCACACGTGTTGGAAGAGACCAGCTACTAACTCGTAACCAGAACCGTTTTACGGAAATGGGAATGGGAAATAATCTGTTAGGAAAGCGAGAACACTACACCCACTCACGTGGTCTGTGTTGCCACATGTACATTTTACAAGTTCAGTATCACATGCTTTTGAAGAATATCAGTTCTTGTACTCTCGGCTCCACAAGTAAAGAACCCTGGCCTCACACCACTTCTGCACAGATGACAGTAATTGACAGGCCAGTTAGGGGAAGCTGTTGCCACGTTTGCTCTTGGCTGGACTCTTTAAATGTATTTTCTTTTGCAACTGGTGGATTCTTTCAAAAATGGAAAATTCACAACACAGCATTCTCGGCTGTCTCCTGGCGGTATCTTTGTCCACAGTTTCACTAATTGGGGGAGCGTGTCAGTCAGATTTATGGCTTCCTGAACCCAACCCTGCAACGAAGGTTCTTTACTTGTGAAACCAAGAGTAAAGTCATATTACCATTATTGTTCAAAGCTGCCGGTGGCCGATTAATTTTTTATGTTAAAAATAATGTAGTTTGCAGTACCTTTAATTTCAAATATATTTGTACAAAACTGACAACTTGGCTGTTGTCCTGTCTAGTATACAATGAATGAAAGTGAATTTCAGAGGCCAAAAAGATATGTGATACTAACTTAGAACTACTTCCTCTTTGTTTTATATAAGTCCAACTTCAACTTTCAGATATCCTCCGTAAGTTTCAAATCATGAACATAGCTTATATACAGTAAAGTGCAATGAATAATATATTTTGATTTATAATTTAAAAAAAAAAGTTTATATGGTGTCTTTCATAGCTTTGCATTAAAACTGTTTTTATTGTGTCTCCTCCTAGATGACGTCTGGTTGAATGCAGCGTCGTTAGATGGCAGCGGTAGCAAGCTCGCTGCAAGACCAGTCGGTTTCTATTTCCCGCCCATGCACTGATTCAGAGGAGGATCTCCTCTCCTCCGTTCATTTACTTGCTTTAAAACTCTGCTTCTTTCTCTGGCTGCTAGTGCGCTGTTGTCCATGTGTGTTAACTACAGTAAAGGAGGAATGGATTGGCTTGCCTCTACACAAACAATCTCGCATCCTTCTCACAGTTTTCCAGCAGCACATGAGTGCGCGTGGTTTAAAACTCTATTAACCGAGGTTTTCTTATAGCTGTGAACTTAAAAATTATCGAATCTTCCTCGAATTTCAAGGCATATATTGCATTTGGTATTAACTTTCAAAAGAAGAAAAATGTGAGGAGGACGTTCCTCCCTTCCTTCCCCCGAGAAACCGCCACTGAATATAATATATATAAACAAAGAATTAACACCGTGCACGTACACACAACAGCTGTTTGTTTTGTTCCTCGAGCACTGCGGTGCGAATTAGCGCGCCGCTGCTGCTTCCCAAGTGACGACATGCGCAGTAGAAAACGAGTCTGAGTCAACCGTCTGCAACACCATTATATTCCCACCACGCCGGAACCCAAGTGTCGTTCCGTGTATCTCCGTTAAAACAGGTAAACTCTCTCCCCCTCTATCCTCGTGAGACTTAATGAACCGGCCAATAGGGTTATTTGGAAAGAACAAATGAAGGGATTGATAGCGCTATCTATACTGTGACGTCTGAGAGCGCTCTGACGGATGAAGTGACGTACTAGATGAACGGCCGTGGTAGTAGGCACGGCTCAAACCTTTGTTATGTTCGTTATTTGTGGAAAAAATAGCTCATTTTGTTACAGTTCATATGATTTCTTATTTTAATACATAATTTCTTCACTGTCCTGAATTCAGTTTGTGAAAATTGTGTGTGTGCGGTGGCGGTGGCGTGTGTTTTTTTTTTTTTGCTCTGGATTTAACCCTGAAGTCATCATCCTTCTTGCTTCCCAATATTTTGATGGAAGGTCCACCAATGTCCTAAGAGTTTCACAATTAGCCAGGTTTTTTTTGTGAAAATAGTAACATTCGTTTAATCGGGCCCTAATTTAAAATTCTTTCGCTATGTATCTTAAATAGTAGAGTACAATCATCATTGTTTATTATATTGCGTGATTTTTTTTAATGAAATTAGTATGATTGTACACTTCCCATAAAAAAATTTCCAGATATAACAATCAATTGAAATTAAACATTGGCCTTGATGTTTGAGGAGACACTAACATCTATCAATAATATTGACAAGTAAAATTCTGCTCACTCTCATATGATAATCATGTAAGTGTGACAATGTCTGTTGCATCTCTGTAGCTACTGTGGTAACATTGTAATGTACTGAATAGTAACAGCTACCTATACAACAAAGAGTAGATAAGTATTATTTTTAATTATGACTATAGGGAAAATTGTGATATATTTGCATGTTTTTTTGTTCAGTGATCAATTCTACTTACCAGGAGCATGCTACTCCAGTGGTCAACAGAACCAAGTTACATACACAGTACTGCATTCTTTTGATCTGGTGAAATGTCTCGTAGCAGCCATATCTGAAGATACTATTACACAATTTCAAATTTAAAGTGAATAAACGTTGATTTTTAATTTATTGTTTTTGCATATAATTTAATTGATTATAATTACCGAGCATATGTTGTAATTTATGATTACAGAAACTTTGAACAAATAACAGATTTAAAAACTGGGAAAAAGAAACTATAGTAGGCCTAATTGCAGGAGCTACCATATTTTCGCGATATAGCAATAAGAATAATGAAAAAGAAAAACTTAACTATATAGAAATATTGTTTTTTGTACATAAACAAATTAATTACGTGGCTGTAACCAAACGGTAGCCCTTGTTAAACGGTAGCAGCTATCCCTTTCTGAATTTTCCCTCTCCAACCTGAAAGTATCTTTTAAAATACACAAAAATGTTTAACCATGAAATGGGCATGATGCACATATTTATGAATACTGTGATTACGTTGTCGAAATTAATATTTCTGGCACTAGAATTAATAATAATAATAAATAATAATATCATGGCATCGAACTCACCAGATACAAATTAGGCAATGAGTGGTTTACGTCATGTTTTCTTGCAGTAATTTCGTTGATCACTTGGTAGTCTAGTCGCTGGGTAATGTCAGAATTCATGGAGAGGATGGCATGACTTGATCTTGCGACATAGATAAAATCGTAAATAATTATGTTTTTTGAGGAGTGAGAAAGAAGGTTCAGTCGAACAATTGGTTGAATCAGTTCAGAAGAATATAATATGTAATGCAATTTCTAAATCAGTGAACAGCTCCTGAATATGGCTTTCAAGTAACATGTTATATCAGGGCCACCCTTATCAATTGACGGACATCACTTGAGCAGGGTGGGGGAGCTCAGCCTGATTTTTAGCTATCTTTTAAAGAAAGGAATTTAGATTCTTGTAAGGAAAGGAAGACACAAAATATTCACAAAAGTTTATTTTTTATTTTTTCATGAGAGAAGAATTCTGTTAAATGTATTATTGAAATAGTAATGTTTTCAACAAGTTTTAAGAAGTAGGTTACTGTTGAATGGTTAAGATTAAAATAGCCTGCTTCCCAAGAGTTTCCATAAATTTAATGTAATGTTTGAATTCAACAATTAATTAGACTACACTATACTTACCTTTATAGGCCTATCTGCATATTATTTTTTTTTAAATACAGTATGTTTTTAATATTTTCACTAAAGTAGTCTTAGATTACATTGATTACTGAACATGTTTATAAGCTTTTTATTTTTGTTGCATAAATAATATTTCGATTTCAGTAACACACAAGATTGCTAGACATTGTTGTTTGTTGTTTTAATACTGTATTTAAATTATAGGGTTTCAACATCCATTAAAATATCGGGGAGCAAAGAAGTCCCTAACAAAATGTGTTTTTGAAGGGGTCCACATTTGCTATGGGTGGCACTGTAGTGCATTTGGAAGGATATTTTTATTTCGTTTCCTTAATATATGCCTTGAAATTAATAATTTTATCGCTAAAAATTCTTTCTAAGTCTTGTTTGTAATGCTCTTTCAGAGTTATAGTTCATTGCTGTCTCCTGTTTCCTATTAATCTCTTCCAGTGATGTTTTCCTTTTCTCCAATTCAGAGTGCAATCTGTCTATTATCAAAAAAATATATTCTCCAGAAAATCTTCCTGTTCTTCAAAAGTATTATCAAACTCTGCCATTTCGTCCAGTTTCAATTGTCTTGACCCTTTTTGTGACTGTTTTGAACATGTTTACCTTACTCTTTTCGATGCCAGCATTTTCTGTATCATACATCAAACGACTCTCTCGAACATATTTAAATAACGAATTATGCAAGTTTATTTCAGTCCCAATATCGATATCAACACTTTGCACAATTTATTTGTAACATTGAATCTCTTCGAGATTTCTGATGAAAATGTTATCACCACCACTATAATTATCTAAACATTGTATGTATGTATTTATTCACACTGCAAATGGGTAAATATCCGGTGGCAGTGGTAACTAATTACACTCAATAATGACAATTAATAATAATAATAATAAATAATAGTATAATAATATTAATAAGGAGTATCCTAAATTAAATGAAGCACGATCGCTTAAAATAACATTTAAAGTACCGTAAATCTAATTTGTATCTTAACCCTAAGTTCGAACTAAAACCCACCAGTTTATATGACATGTTTATACATGCACAAGTACCTTTCAGCACTACACTCATTTTGCTCTCAACTCACTCACTGCACTGGAACTACGACACATTTCACTGTTCAAATACTTTGTACCGGTACTACCACTACAGTGAAATACCATTATAACGAGCTTCAGGGGGTACTGCAATTATTTTCGTTAGAGTGAAATTTCGTTAAACCGAAAATCGATATAATTTGCCTACAAATTGTGTCCCATATTATATAATAACAGATATTGTACCTGAGCTAGGTTATACTGTATAGCCATACTACTCTCGGCTCCACAAGTAAAGAACCATGGCCTCACACTACTTCTACACAGATGACAGTGATTGACAGGCCAGTTAGGGGAAGTTGTCTTGCTAAAACTTTCAGCTGTTGCCACGTTTGCTCTTGGCTGGACTATTTAAATGTATTTTCTTTTGCAACTGGTTGGATTCTTTTCAGTATACTTTCTATTTACGAACAAATTAAATCAGTTGCATAATAATAATAATAATAATAATAATAATAATAATAATAATATACTATTATTATTATTATTATTATTATTATTATTATTATTATTGTTGTTGTTATTACTACTATAACAACAGGTCATCACCGATCATCAAGTGGTTAGCATGCCTGTCATTAGATTAAGAAAAGTAAACAGTATCTGCTGTTGTGCCATTGTGCATTAAAATATTTATATTCAGTTTACTCTATATGCTGTAGGCTAGGCCTAACTAATTTAGTAAACAAGATTAGGTTCTAGTTCTATTATAACTTAAGTTATTTGCTGCATAAAAGTAACACTGAAAACTGTGATAAGGTGCATTGTCACATACTATTACAGAGGGCTCCTGTAGCATTTTCAGGACACTATTTTCGAACCACTCTTCGAAAACTGCAGAGTTTTGTGCCATGATAATCTGCAGGCGAATCTGCCATTTTCTTGTGAGTAACAGTGAGAGCACCATCTATGAAACCGAAACGCCCCCCACAGTGCACAATAACAATTCTGTCATCCTCTGCACCTGATATCGGTACTACAAACTTTTCGGAGTCGTCTGTTCAGTTTTTCATGCGACACATTATGACTGTTGTACCAGGTTTCGTCTAAATACACATCATTGTAGCCTTGTAAACTCAACTCTTATCTGTTCGAGATACGAGTACCTCCAGGCAATGATGTTACTGGCTTCAACTCTAGTGGGTTTTCTTTGCACTGTCTTATGTAAGAACCCCATACTTCGGAGTAATCTACGAACAGTACTTTTCCCATAAGGAAATTCGTAGTCAGTGCCACTAGTATTCTCCCGCATAGTATGCATTACGGACTCTACTGTCGATGTCGGTGACATTCCGCTCTTGTAGCACTCGTACACTGTTCGTCACACAAGATCATGTGTAAAATCATCGATTTTTTTTTTCCAAAAGGATGGTTTCCCTTTCTTACTTTTCTTCCAGAATGTGATAAGTAGATCGATCTTCAATATTTGATATTCTCTTTATACTGCTTAAACTAAGACCTGTTGCCTCTTTCACCAATTGATTAATATTCCTCCCTTTCAAAACTCCACCATTTTGAATTATTCTTCTAATAAAGTTCTTAACATTTTGTACTACAAGTACACTTTGTTTTCGTAACTTCGTTCCCTTTCCTATTGGCGATTTATTACAATTCTTACGTTTAGACGGCGTCACTTCAGAAGAAGGCCCTGGTTGTGGCTGTGGAGAACTTCACTATTATTATAGTTTATCCACAGTCGAAATAAATTAAACATTGTAAATTCACTGAGAACCACAACGCGCTAAGACACAACTGAAACCGTAATGCAGTGGCAGGGATATTCTTTCAAAAATGGAAAATTCACAACACAGCATTCTCGGCGGTCTCCTGGCGGTATCTTTGTCCACAGTTTCTGTCAGATTTATGGCTTCCTGAACCCAACCCTGCAATGAAGGTTCTTTACTTGTGAAACCAAGAGTATATTGCAACTTCAGTAAGAATTAGTATCATAATGCGTATTCAACAACAGAATAATTATTCTTGCATATTTTACAATATTTTATTATTCATCATGACCTTGTTAGGACCAAAAATTAAGTTTTACAGAGCAAAAAGTATGTTGAACAGGATTATATAGTTTCAGTGGCATAGTGGTCCGATAAGCGGATACAGTAAAATAAAATAATTAATTTATATACGGTTCCGTCAGTTGCTTATCTTTAATATATAAAAAGTGAAAACATGATCTAATTATACAAACTCAAAATAGAACTCTGGTGGGGGTGTGGACAAACGTCCTTTGTTAGATGGTAAACACTAAATGAACACCTTAGCATATCAGGTTATCTTGGAAATACATATATACATGGAGGTACTGCACATTGAAAACATTGGCAGTACACGGCGCATAGATATAATAGCTTTCAAGGAATCTACAAGATCTGGATTCATAATTGATTCCACTGTGTGTTTCGAAACGAATGAGGAACAGCCAGCAGAAGTGGATAAGGAAAAAAAGAATATCTACAATCCTACCATTCCATATTACCTCCAAAAGTATCAGCTAGAAGAGCTTGAAGTAATCGGACTTCTGGTTCGAGCAAGAGGTACTGCTACTCTCTTCATGAAAGATGTGTTTAAGAGGCTTGGGATACCTACATCTATTATTCCGATTGAAAGGATCAATTGCTCTCCTGAAGCATCACCTGTATTAGAAATGAAACCAAGTTCATTAGCATTCTTTACTTTTTTGTAACACTTGACTCTCTCAAACTAGGTATATTTCCACCAATCACAAACTGTATTTGCAGCTATGTACTTGTAGGTGTTTCATTGTCAAAACAAAATTAATGGTTGACTGAACTTGTAAACATTTATATGGTTAAGTACTCTTTGTCCCTTGTGGCAGCTCACGAATAGTGAGAAGATTTCTAAATTTCAGTATATAAAACTACAAAAAATGATTAGCCTCTTAAAAACATGACTATTCTGTGTAGTGAGATATTACGTTAAATAGTCTTTGTACTGTGTTAAAAAGTTGCCTTGCATAGTGGTACCAGCCGTGCTAACCTAACCCATTCGCGTAATTGCGTGCTGACACGTGTGTGGAGGAAAAATCCTGAAATCACAATAGGGTGTGACTTTAATGACCGGTATTCTAATAAAAGTAACTATGGATGAGAACTGTTGTAGAGAGTTACACTGTAGAAGACAGTACTTACGTGGATGTCAGCTGAGTGAGGTAGCCAACCAAGTGGACACAATGCAATGGCGTGACTGGGTCTTACAATACAAAGCAGGCGTTGCAGCTAGGAAGATGGTGAACCAGAAGAGAGTGCTAGATCAACCAGGAGTTTGCTTTATCGTGATTTTAAATAGGGGATTATTTAAGTTGAGTAATTGTTGTTAAGTAGTGGTGTCTTATTATTGAAGTGTCTAGCTATGTGGTACTCTTCTGTTGTGTTCATGTATCTATTGTCATTAACTGTTCTGAAGATTTGCAAAGTATCTTTGATGTTTGTGAATTCGTGATTGTTTTAATTAAATAGGTCGCGTACTTGGATTTGTTCCTGATGTGTTTAAAATCTGCAATGTGTTCACTGTAGCGGGTTCTGAAGTTCCTTCTGGTTTGCCCTATATACTTGCTATGGCAATTGTTACAGTTCAACAAATACACTCTGCTGTTGGAGAGACTTTCTTTTTTATGCGTGTTAATAGGGATGATATTGTTCAATTTATTGTTTGTTCTGAAAGCTATGTTAATTTTTTCTTTCTTAAGGAAATTGTGTAGTTTGTTAGAGACGTTGCCAAAATTTGTCATTGTTTTCCAATCTTCTATTTTATCTGCTCGTTCCATTTGAGTTAATGTAGTGTATGTATTGGTTCTAGATTTAAATTTGGTTTTCTGTTTCCTGATCATGTTGACTATGGTCTTTCTGTTGAAGCCATTCTTCCGTGCTAATTTTACAATATAATTGTGCTCGGTTTTGTAATTATGGTTGGGTGATTGGATGTGTAATGGATGGAATGGCTTGTGGTAGTTGGTTTTCTGTAAATATTATATCGCAGTGTGGAGCCTTTTATGGTGATATTTAGATCTAGGAAATTTTATTTACCTTTTGTTTCCAACACAGGTGAATTTTAATTGACGGTGTAGATTGTTAATGCTTTCAACAATTTATTGTGTCATGTATTGGTTTTTTACTCTTATAAATAACCAGTGTATCATCCACATAGCGAACGTAGTGCTGTATATTAAACTGCGTCTTCAAATTCTGAACATGATTGTTTTCCATATCCTGTAAGAAAATCTCAGCTAGAAGTCCTGAGAGCAGGTCTCCTTTCCTTTGTTGGTAGGTAGTGTTTTTGAAGAAGAAATAATTTTGTTTTAGTGTGACAGAGAGTAAATCGGCAATTTGTTTCATGACATTGTCATTTGTGTTTAGTTGTGTTAACCTATTTTTTTAAATTTCTATGGTTTCATTTATGGATATGTTGGTGTACAGGTTCTCAATGTCGAGGGATATCACTTTTGAATCATTGTTGAGTTTTATTGGTTTTAATGTGTTGATAAGGTGTATGGTGTTACCAACTGTGTATCTATTTTCTAATTGTAGGGTCTTCTTTAAAAAGGAATGTAGAAATTTATTAATTTTGTGGTTGGGAGCTTTCATGCTGTTGATCACAGGTCTCATTGACAGTTCTTTTTTTATGGGTTTTCGGCGATGTTCTTAAAATGGGGGTGCTAGGATTTTGTATTATATATTTTTGCATACTATTGTGTGGATGACATCGGGGGGCTAACTTTATAGTGCGTTTTATTTGCTTTTGGAACGTTTCTGTAGGGTCTTTTTTCAATTCAACTACATCGTTTTTGTTGATAGAGTCTTTGACTTTATTAATGTACTCCTCTTTATTCATTAGAACTATGACGTTACTCTTGTCTGCCTTCATGTATACAATATTATTTTCTTTCAACTTTTTACCTAGTTTCTTTGTTTTAAAGAATTCAGATTTTGCTAGTTTAATTTGTGTTTTAGTAGTGAGGTTGTTAACATAATTTTAAATAATTTAGGCTGTCTGGTATCTCAAGTGTTCTTTGTTTTCGTGTGCACTGTTTTGTATTGCATATTCAGTTTCTATTGACAAGTCTTCAATAACTCTGTTGGCATCATGCACTGCATAGTTGTGTTTCTACCCTTTACTTAAAATGAGTGTTTCCTCTTGCTTGAATTCCATGTTGGTTAAGTTTACAATGTTGTTACATGTGTTCGCAGTCGTTTTTTGGTTTGTTGTGGGGTTTTGTGTTGAAATTAGTGCATCAAGCTTTTTGTTTAGGGTCATATACTCCTTTTCTATAATGCTATTGATTTTCTCGGTACAGGTTGCATATGCAGTATCCCCAAAATCTCCCAGAATTTTGGAAAGCTGTAGATGGTGATCGTACAGTTTTTTATTTAGACTGTCTTTCTTCAAATACTGGAATTTTATTTCGTTTATTACCCATTGTATTTGAGCGCAATGCTTAGTTCTTTGAGCCGCTATGGTTTTGTTGTGCAAAGGTAGTGTGGTGTATAATTTTATTTTAGAATTATATAGGTTAGGTGTTGTTACATTTACAGCCATGTTGTCAAATCGATTTCTCGAAATATTATGATCTACGAGATTGGGTTCTGAATTGATGACTACTTTCGTAAGTTCGATTTTATTAAACTGTTTCATTTAAGTATAAATTCAAACAACAACAATTGCGTCTATGGGAGTGCATTCAGAAAACTCGCTGAAACCAAGGGTAACTGATGCCTAGCATGTATTTTATTTTCTTTCGAATTTATTTTGAGTAATTTTTAACTGCTTATTAGGCCTAATTTCGTTAAAATAACATTATATTATTACGTTAAACTGAATAGTTACTTATGCGTTCTTTAAACTGAACTTTTTTAACATGTAAATTAATAGTAAAATGGCCGCGACTAAAAAATTATTTTGTTATTCTGAAAAATTCGTAATTGCGGCATTCGTAACAGCAGCATTTCACTATATAAACTATAAATCTTCACTGACACAATATACTTCTTCACTGATACAACATTTGAAATAACAAAATATCAATTACACCCTTTAAATAGTGTGCATAATATACTACATCTATTAGTAAAGTCCTTAAGCCCATTTTTAAATACATTTTTGGATATTGGTAAAGCCTTTAGTAAGTCTGCAGATAAAGAAAGCATTCAAGTCCCTGATAGTACAATTGAGAAAACAAAACTTTCCACGTCCGTCCTCTGTCTTCTTTCCCTCAATTTATGTGAGTGGTTGTCCTTGAAGAGTAATTTGGCGGCTGCAACCTATTTTTTATTTCTTTCCAGGCAGGCTCACCTCTGTATGTTTTGAACATTGCACATAATCGAATTCGCTTTCTCCTGTCTGTGAATGTATCCCATTTTAATGTTGAATTATTACGACAGTGCTTGAGAGCCCCCGTTTTTTAATCTTTTCCAACTTGTAGACTGCACAACAATCCAATCGCCTCACATCTTACTGTTGCCTTTTGAAATTCGTCATTTTGAATAACTTCCAAAGCTGATATTTCTGTCCAATTAATATTCATACTATAGCAGGTTATCCTCTGATTGAGGTTCTGGCTAATATGTACATCTATTACTAGGCAGTACTTCTCACTTGACGACATATGTCAGAGAAAGAACAATTGTTTGTATGCATCTGAAATCTGATTATTGTAATATGTTGTTAATCGGCGTTGTATTCAATGGAGGGGGAAAGGAACTAGCCACCCTACACCATTATCTCGTGGCCTAGTTGCCTCATGAGTGTGGTGCCTTCTTGGTATCACTTGTGAGGTTCAGACCTGTCTTCGGACGGTTGACTAAACAACATCAACAACTATAGCAGGCATCATGACATCTTGACCAGCATGTTTCTAAAGACCATTTTATGGAAACTGTACTATTTAATTTTAATTGCAAAATTCCCAACAGCTAGCAGAAGCAAAAGATAGGTGTGAATTTGTTGTAATGGAAGGAAAAGTGAAGCTGTTTTAGAACAACACTCTGTTTCACAATACACTACTAAGTTAAGCGAGTGTGCTGCACATGGAAAGAGATTGATTTGTTTAATTCTAGCCTGCAGACCAAAATATATACTTGCCATATTGCTCGTTTTGCCATATGATTGACCCATGTATAAATCAATTATAAATTATATTTCTTTAATAAACTTTTACTAGTTAATTCTCCTGATTTTTGGCTTGGTTTTGATACAAAACATATAGATATTTGAACAAGAAAGCCATGTTTTGGTAAATATCTTACAACAAAAGATAGTTGCTCTACATGTGTAATATATGGGGGATGGAGTCTAATATGATGAGAAAAGTTTAGTTTTCTTCACTTCATTTACAATATACCTCACCACTTCTCTATCAGAATAGAGAAACCACCCTTTCTAATCTGCCGCTCTAGGCCTACGCTTACACCTATTTATTAAAATTAAACAAAAATGTGTTTTATGCCATTTTGTATTGTATATTATTGCCCATGACACATTCAATCAAGAGATCGTCCCTCATTTACGTAATTTTAATTTAATGTTATTTTATTTAATATTTCAATAACAATATGGCCGCTTTTACAACGGAAGAAGATGTGACTTGATGACGTAAATAAAAGACAACTGACTGTAGAATAGGCCATTTTAATATCATACATACCCTATTTCTTTCTGATTTTTATTGTTTTCAATAATTTAACGTCCATCTGTCCAATTTTAATGTAGCCTATGTTCTTCTCCAGGTTATGAAGGTTAAATGTGCAAACTTTGGCAAATATTGGTATTGAGTACATACATACATAGCCACATTGACTTTTATATATAAGATATAAGGATCAAGACACATTCTTGTAGATTATACTACCAGCGTACGAGAATTTGTGTTGTGCAGTGCAAAATTGAAAGTAAAAAATCTAAATAATCCAAGACCAGGTCACTCCTGTACATTGAGTCCTTACATAATAATTGGTTGTGATTATATTTCAACCAAGACTGGGTCCAACTCATATCATTGTTTTGTCTATAAAGTACTTATGGAAACAACCCACATGGGTGATATGTACCAAATAGCTTTCAGAGATTAAAAGAATGGTGTAGCTGCATATGTAGGCGTAGGCGTAGGCCTAGAGTGGCAGATTAGAAAGGGTGGTATGTTTTGTATCAAAACCAAGCCAAAAATCAGGAGAATTAACTAGTAAAAGTTTATTAAAGAAATATAATTTATAATTGATTTATACATGGGTCAATCATATGGCAAAACGAGCAATATGGCAAGTATATATTTTGGTCTGCAGGCTAGAATTAAACAAATCAATCTCTTTCCATGTGCAGCACACTCGCTTAACTTAGTAGTGTATTGTGAAACAGAGTGTTGTTCTAAAACAGCTTCACTTTTCCTTCCATTACAACAAATTCACACCTATCTTTTGCTTCTGCTAGCTGTTGGGAATTTTGCAATTAAAATTAAATAGTACAGTTTCCATAAAATGGTCTTTAGAAACATGCTGGTCAAGATGTCATGATGCCTGCTATAGTTGTTGATGTTGTTTAGTCAACCGTCCGAAGACAGGTCTGAACCTCACAAGTGATACCAAGAAGGCACCACACTCATGAGGCAACTAGGCCACGAGATAATGGTGTAGGGTGGCTAGTTCCTTTCCCCCTCCATTGAATACAACGCCGATTAACAACATATTACAATAATCAGATTTCAGATGCATACAAACAATTGTTCTTTCTCTGACATATGTCGTCAAGTGAGAAGTACTGCCTAGTAATAGATGTACATATTAGCCAGAACCTCAATCAGAGGATAACCTGCTATAGTATGAATATTAATTGGACAGAAATATCAGCTTTGGAAGTTATTCAAAATGACGAATTTCAAAAGGCAACAGTAAGATGTGAGGCGATTGGATTGTTGTGCAGTCTACAAGTTGGAAAAGATTAAAAAACGGGGGCTCTCAAGCACTGTCGTAATAATTCAACATTAAAATGGGATACATTCACAGACAGGAGAAAGCGAATTCGATTATGTGCAATGTAACTCAACTTTCAGCATGCTATCAGGAAATGGTATATATGGCTTCTTAACCATTCCTGCAGTACAACTTTCTTAGAGGGAAGACACAATTGAGGGACATTATTTATTTAATTCTACATTGTGATAGAATGGGTTATCTATCACAAGTACACTTTTTTCAGGAAGATAAGAGGTTAGTTTTTCTTGGAGCCACTTCATGTAGTTTTCAGAGCTCATTTCGTTATGGTAATCCCCTCTTGATTGTGCTGACTTCCACATTGTTAAGCAATTCTTTATGAAGCCCATCTCCCCTCCTGCATACATTATGATGAGCCTCCCACCTTTAGAAATAGGTGTAAACATATCTTCAGTTGACTCATTTGACCATGATTTGCAAGTGACATAGATAGAATGAATATATATCTCATCCATGTAGACCACAGGCCGCCCTTCTAATCGTAGGAAATTATATCTTTGAAAAGCAATGTGTGTGTGTTTTTTTTTTAATGAGAATGTACCTGTTCCTGATTTTCTTCCACTTGTAACCCAAATCTTTGAGAATTGTTCTTAGACTTGTTTTGCTACCCTTTAACCCTAACCCTTCACCAACTTTACATGCAGTTTAGATATTGTTGGAAGACATTTTTCCATAAGATGGAAGTGTTGATCACTGTCCTTACAACACTTTTGTCAAAATTATTAAGACCCGTCATTAGTTTGTTCCTTTTCCTTTTCTTATTAGGAGTTTGGAACACAGTGGTTCACCTTCACTTCTTTCCCTCTTGGCCTCACGACTTATCCTAGTTAGTGTCATCTTAGAAACTCCTATTGCTGCTGCCGCCACACTTTCCCACACCTTCTTAACATCCATGAGAAATATCCCGGCTTCACTTTCTTCTTTCATGAATTCCATCACATTATAAATCACCTTGCGAGTTTGACTATGGAGAACTTTGCCCAATAATGTACTACTCATCATAATAGAAGAAATACTTTTATCACAAACGACAGCCACACACAGACATGTTCTTGCACAGAATACAATCTTCGCAACTGTTATTAGAACTGAGCTGTACCATTCTAGTCTATAGTGCATAGCAGTAGGCAGACAGTGGTAGGGCAGAGTGATCTATACGCCTTTGCTAACGAGACAGCTTGCTAGTTTGAGGCATCTGTATGTTTACATTCTGAACGAACTAATTTCAGTTTTTCTTGCACAGAAATTACTGTATAGCCAGTATTTGAAATATGAAATAAAAGAATAACATTGCTTAATGCTAGTTACATTTCGCACACTAAGTTAGACCTAAATGAATTGAGTACAGTATTGCTCGAAATATTCTTGCAGTTGTTGTATTGTTGATTTTGTTATTTGTGTTCAATATTTGGTTTCTCATCTGTTATCAGTTGACTTTCTTTGTGTTTCGGCCATCCAGGTGCTCTGTGATTCAGTTAATTTAGTTACTAGTAGGATTAGTAGGATTTGTCAAAAGGGTAATTCACATCCTGTGGATAGAGTTCATGTGTAAATCTGGTTAACTCCTATCATTTGTGGTTTCTATTGTAACAAAAGCTTAAAAAACATGTAGTCACCTTACATGTTTAGATTTGTGTCTTTTTTACCAACATTTCTTATTTCCTGTTCAATTTGTTTTAGGTATCCGTCAAATTCTGTACAGCAAAATGGTGCTGAAACACCACCTGCTAGGTTGCGTGAGCGTGTTGCTTATCTCTCACGGGAATATGATGAGCTAAGAGAATTCACGACTCTTGAAAGACAAATATACAATCATCAATCTTACCAAGAGGTATGTAACGTTATCATCCTTCCTGAAAGAAGTGAATGGGAAAGCTGAAAGAGTGTCTTTCTAAATAAATAATTTATATATACAAGGTGGCCCACATAAAGTGTTACAAGCTAATATCTCTTAAATGAATCAATATAGGTAAATGCTGACTTTCCCTTCAGTTTTTGGAGTAGAGGATCTTCATGATAGTTTCATGGACAACATTTCAGCGTGGCCAAAAATGGGATTTCAGGGAGTAACTTCAGAATTTTAAATTGAACGATGATATAACTTTTAAATATTTTCATTGTCGTAAACAAATTAAGCAACTGTTAGAATAACTCTTCTTGGGTTCTCAGCCAGGTGAGTTGGAGATTTGCTTCCAAGCTTTTGACAGCTAGCTCTGCCATCTTTTTCAGGGAATGAAGTGACGTGGGACCATGTCTAGCCAGTATATATGCAATAGTAGGGCTTCCCGCTGCAGGCCAATCAGGAGCTAGTTCCTAGTCCCGACTGCCAGGCGCATTCTGGTTGGTGGAAGCGGTAGCCAATCAGGAGCTAGTTGCTGGTCCCAACTGTGCTGGTGGTCTAAACGTATTGATGGCAGGTTTCCATGCTGTACTCAGCTGTAGACCCCTGACTCAGAAGGGCCTTTTCGGACAAACCACCCACCGAGGAACAAGAGGAGATGAAGGGCATGGCATACATCCCGTTCTATGGTCCCATCTCGGGCAAGATTGGCAGACTGCTAAGAAAACACGGGATTAAGACCAACCATAAGCTGCCCACAAAGCTCCATAACTTGCTGAGACCAGTTAAGGACGACCTTGGTCTTAGGACACCTGGTGTCTACAAAATACCTTGTGAGAGTGGGAAATGCTACATCTGGCAGGCGGGACGCACCATTATGGAACGCTGCAAGGAACATCAACACAGCTTAAGACTATATTACCCCGATAAATCTGCAGTATGATATAATATTATATGATATATTATATCATATTATATTGACTATCTGAATATTTTTCATCATGCTTTCTAAGATAAGTCTGCAGTAGCCCAACATAGCCTAGAAACTGGTCACAAGATAGAGTTCGGCGCCACCACCATCTTGGACAAGATATCAGGTTACTGGGACTTGGCTATCAAGGAAGCCATCGAAATCCAGCTAGATGGCAATAATTTCAACAGAGACAGAGGTCTACAGCTGAATACAGCATGGAAACCTGCCATCATTATGCTTAGACCACCATCACACGGCAGACAGTCGGGACCAGCAACTAGCTCCTGATTGGCTACTGCTTCCACCAACCAGAATGTGCCTGGCGGTCGGGACTAGGTACTAGCTCCTGATTGGCCCGCAGCAGGAAGCCCTACTATTGCATACATACCGGCTAGACATGGTCCCACATCACTTCATTCCCTGAAGAAGATGGCAGAACTAGCCGTCGAAAGCTTGGAAGCAAATCTCCAACTCACCTGGCTGAGAACCCGAGAAGAGTTATTCTACATCAAATGCCGGGAAAGCCTCAAGTCATAAGCAACTTTTGTTTAAAACATTTTTTTCTGTCCTGAAATTCTGAAATGGTATAGGGTGTTTGAAACGAGACATATCCAATACAGATAAATAATAATAAACCATGTTATGACTTTACATAATTTTATTAATTGCTCAAAATAACCTTAATAAACATCTAAACACATTGTAAATCTTTTCTAAAAAAATTTCAGTTCCGTTTATTTCAGTATTATGATTTCAAAACCACTTCAACTCTTAAAATATATGGTCACAGTATAAAGAAGATACAGTAGAGACAATTAGCACATTTCGTGGGAACAGATTAAAGTGTGCATGTCACGAAACAGGGTCTAATATCTGGAATCTCCTCCAGATGGTTCTCCATCTACATAAGGAATCTGACAGGGCTGACATAATTTAATATTAACTGAAAACATTTATTATTCATGTTTTAACAATTTGAAAGACATGAAGCAAAGGAATGGGAATATAACCATAATAATAATAATAATAATAATAATAATAATTACTTTCATATGTAAACATTATGAAAATATTCGCTAATTGATGCTAATTTTAAAATCACTGGTAGATGCTGATGTTGGTAAGATAATATTGAAATATTAACTACGTAGATCATGACATTCGTTTTGGGAAGTTATGACGTCAACAATGGATACAATAAAATTTTATTGACTAGCTAATAACATTATATTAGTGATGGATATTACTTCATGCCAGTAACGTTATACTTAGGCCTGCATGATTATTCGTATTATTGACAGTAATATTTTATATATTGATATTGATTTGGTTTCCAAATTGGAATTAACATACACATTAAAATTTCTAACTGTATCAGTTGAATAGAAAGTCTCTCAATAAGTAAAAGAAAACATAACCTCGGCTACATAATAATTACCCAATTATGTTGGTATAGCTAGCTGTGAAGGAGTTATTGAAAAGATACAAAAATTGATATGAGCAATGACCCTTGCCTATGTAGTAACATGCCGTAGTTTGAATTTCGTG
Organism: Periplaneta americana; assembly: GCF_040183065.1. Taxonomy (NCBI): domain Eukaryota; kingdom Metazoa; phylum Arthropoda; class Insecta; order Blattodea; family Blattidae; genus Periplaneta; species Periplaneta americana. The sequence goes on from NC_091124.1 coordinate 105,447,736, forward strand.
AGTGCATTATTTCCTGGGTTCGAGCCTTATATAGAGATAAGTAATTTGTATGCGTATGGAGTTTAACAAAATGTCAAAATTTACATACATAATGATTCTTGCCCATAGTAATAAGTAGACTTCGGATTTTAGGTAAAGCCTATTTCAGTTCTTAAAAGATAAGTTCATGAAAACTTGGAAGTACACGTTTCATATAAAACTATGCCTAAAATTGGTATTTTAATAGCTCCTACAAATGCCTATTTTGATCTATTAAGTAGGCTATATTTTATCTCTAATAGGTTAAAACACCTATTCTTATTTCTAAAATTTGTATTTTAAATTCCAAATGTGTTGGAAATAAAGTACGGAATAAACTGAAGCAATTTCTGCAGAGAAATGTAAGACTGAAGGACCTATGTACTGCTTCAGATATCTTAGCAGGGAAGAACACGGATTTACAATGTAAATTCCTGTCCAACTAGTGTCAAAATTGAAATATGCTCCTGTTATTTCAGTGGATGTGGAGCGTTCATTTTCAGCATACAAATTTGTGTTGATTGACAGACAGTATTGCTTTTTAGTTGAAAATTTAGAAAAAATATTAATTTATTGTGATGCTAATTATGGACATTGACGGACAAGGCTTGGTAAAAATTGATTATATTTGACTTGTTTGTGTACTGAATTTATGTCTAAAACTTATTTTTTACATTTAATTGTTTAGTTTATGTATAACTAATTTAGGTAGATATTGTTGTTCTTGTACATCTAGTAGTAGTGGTGGTAATGGTGTATAAGCATTTAAAATTATTAAATTCTGGAAGTGATGATTTGGAACATGTTTTTAAAGAAAACATTATTTATTGTTAGAGCCTATTTTCAATTCTTTAGAGACTATTTCCCACACTTCTAAGCTATTTTAGGCTCCAAAATTACATTTTAACGACCTAAAAATCCGTACCCTAGTAATAAACCATTATTTCAACTTTGTAAGGAAATATTTCCTGAGTTCGACTTACAAAATTATAAGAAGTAATTAGGATTTGGTGTAGGGCTCTTGTGTCTAGCTATGAAGGAGTTAAGAATTTGTATTACTGACTGCAAAAAATCCTTTTCGAGAATGGAAGGAGGTAAGAATTTGTTAATTCAAATGTGTTACTGCAATATATCTTTTACGAAAATGGAAGAAGATAAGAATATTGTAATTCAAACGTAGCCTATTACAGCAAAGGAAAAGTGAAAGAAGTTACCAGGATTTAATTGTTGCCAGTTAAGCATTCCCCACCAAGTGCACCACTTCAAATTGTTTAAGGATTAAGTAGTTATGTAATAAAAGTTCCGGTAAATAATTATTAGGCCCCTTTGTACACCCAGGTAATTAGGTCTACAGCCTATATCAGATATACAGTGAACACACATTTTTAATTGTAACAGGTTTCCCCGAATTCTTGTTTATTTATTAAATGTTTCCCTGGTGTACCGTATGTATTATACAGCATCCTAGACGAAGTGCAATGAATATTAAGAAACAGAATAAAACGGTAAGCACTTTGCTAATAGTATATTTTATTTCAATCATGAACACTGGAATTTTATATGTAATTTGAAAAGAAAAAGTGAGTTTTCATTAGACCTACATAATAAGACACAAATATCACTATAGAACAAAGGAGTACAACAGTTAATACAAAATTTCATCTGAAAGTTTAACATGTCTGAACAGCTAATCGCTAAAATCAGCTGTTAACTCTGCCAATACTAGCGACATAGTTGGATTCATTGAGAACTAGACCTTACTGAGCTTGATTTTAGTACCAACAACATCAAAGGTGTCGACAAGAGTTGTCCATACTGTATCTTCTTTATACTGTGATATGGCTGGCCATGTTGATTGTTTAGTGTAGCTTTTCTTGATTCAGAAATATGGCAGTTTATGATGTGGAAGTAAATATGATATTAGTGCTAGGTGAATGCAGGAGAAACTATAGAATTGCAACGGTAGTGTTCAATGAAAGATATGGGATGCAAATGACTCATATGAATTCAAACAACTGGAAACATGGCTGCGTAAGAATGGAAGTATAAAGAACGAGAATTACTTGAAGGTAAAATCAAAAGTGGATGAAAATGCTATCAATATTCTTGCCGCTGTAGAAGTAAATCCACAGATAAATCAATGTGAATTGGCCAAAGACTGTGGGATTAGCCGCACTTCAGTGCAGGAGATATTGAAGCATCACCATTACCATCCTTGTGATATGTGAATGCATCAGGACCTCACACAAAGAGATTTTCTGCTTCGAGTTGTTTTTTGAGAGTGGCTACATAATGCTATTATAGAGAATGGTTCATTCTTGGCAAACATATTATTTTCAGATGAAACGACATTCTCAAATACTGGACATGTTAATAGATATAATATGCATTATTGAGCACCTGAAAACCCCCAATGGATGAGAATTGTGCCTTTTCAGCATTGTTGGTCACTGAATGTTTGGTATGGAATCCTTGGTAACTTTGTCATCGATCCTTACTTTGTTGAAGGCACAGTTACCACTGACTCATATTGCCATTTTCTCAACCATGAATTATCTCCCCTCTTGGAAAACATTCCCTTGAATTCGAGAAGAGAAATGTGGTATCAGCAGGATGACGCACCACCACATTTTGCAATATGTACACGTGAACTATTAAATGAAAAACTTGGTGACAGGTGGATTGGACATGCTGGACCTGTTGCATGGCCACCTCGCTCACCCAATATAACACCATTGAACTATTTTTTTTGGGGTTACGTAAAACAAAAAGTCATGTTTACACCACCTATAACAAAAGAAGTTATGAAATGTCGAGTAAGTGAAGTTGTTGCACTATTAGCCCCTGCATGTTGTTAAAAGTTAGAGAAAACCTTTCCACAAGAATCACCAAGTGCTTAGATGTTAATGGAGGCTACTTTGAACTCTTAATAACATAATGTAAAGTAAATACCCTGGTATTTATTGATTTCCATATTCATTTTGTAATCTTTTCTACTGCTGTATGCTTCAATGAAAACACTCTGCAACTGCTCAACAATTTATTTGTCAGAAAATATTTCAATAAAAGTTGCTTAGTTTATTGAGGGGAACAAAAATATAAAAAAATAATTCCATGGTTTCATTTAAAAATATGAAGATGCACTCTGGCACCCCCTACAGGGGTCCCTGGGAAATATTGCCCATATCACAGTTTGGAAGACCCCTTCCCCCAATAAAATTTAGAAGACAAAGCATTTGGTTTTATCTATTCATTTAAGAGATATTAATTTGTAACACTTTATGTAGGCCAACCTGTATATGCTAACGAAATTTTTCTGACCTATGATTATTGAAGTGTGAAATCCTAGTGGAACTGAAAATAGTGCAGAAAATCTTTTGTTTTCCGAAGTCATGTGTGTTTGTTATCAATTTAAAAATTGTCTCTTTAAAATTCCTGTTACTGTTCCCTTAGGAGAACGTAGTTTCTAATAAATACTGTATTGCTGAATTGACTCTTACCAGCACTTCTTGCCATATCTCGAGCTTCGACAGCATAATTTACAGTACAGTAAAATTTAGTCCTAGCAGCTGATAATGATTAAATGTGCTTATTAGAATGGTCATGATTAACAGTTTTAATGCTATAATGGGTGGTAGTGATAGTGAACTGCATCTTAAAAATGACTATTTCTGAGCTGCGTCTTCCTTTTGTATTAATAAAATCGTTAGTCTCACCTTGAAGTTTATCAGCATCTCTGCCCTTTCCATGCTGAGATGCGGCTTCTGTGTCTGAATTAATAAAACACAGAAATGTCTGACATTTATGAGACATGGCTTACAGTTTCATAAGCCACCTCAGTAGGTGTCTCAGCACAAGAGAATCATATAGTAATGGTGTTTGTTTTCTCAACGGAGAGGAAAGATTTGTAAAAGACGTAGGAACTCTGACATACGAAACTGTAAGAGACTGTATGGATTTATAAAACAACACGTAGAGTGGCTTATTTTGGCACTATCTTACCGAAATAGAAACCAGAGTATAGTCCTCGGAGGGAATGAAAAGATGTGAAATTTTTGTAACATCAGGATACCCCGAGTTTCAATATAGTGTTACAAATTATATTCGGTGAATGTATTTCAGAGTACAGTGTCAAAGACTTTTGGAAGTTCTGACTGCAGTTAAAGAAAAAGTCACATTGGATCAATTTCCTAAGACTACTGCTGCATTTCATGCAGATAAAATCAAATGGCTAGAATACTATACATTTCCTGATGCCATTGGGGCAGTGGACTTCATGCATGTGCTAATAAAATAAAAAACACATGCACATGGTGACGAATACATTGCTAGAAAAAGAGTAACCATCTTTAGTTCGACCTATGTGCACTGCAGTCAATAATATGTTTGCTAGTGTTGACTTAAATTGGCCTGGATTGGTCCAAAATTGTAGGATATGTTGTCTACAGAATTATGGCTGGCAAAAATTGCTATGTATTATTTCCTGAAGTACAAAAGGGCTCATATTCCTTACTAGGATCCCACTATTGCAGAACAGACAGCTTAGAACATAATCATGACAAAGTAAAGTTTCATCATTTAACAATGTTTCAGTCAAGTGAAGCAGTATTTTCCAAAACTTTAGTGAAAAATAAAATTAACTTTGGCAGGAGGTTATTATGCTCTTTATGATTCTGCGAAATGTGTTAAAACATCTCACTTTGTAATTCCTGAGGTATACTGGCCGAAATTTCACGAGAAAATTTCTTTCCTCATGAGGATTCGAACCATCACTCATTCAGTAACGTGAGTCCTAGGCATGATGCCTTACACCACGATGCTGCAGCACAGGATAGTGTCCTTCAATTTACTGATTTGAAATGCAGTATGGGTTAGGGGAGGATCTTGGAAGCGACACTAGACTCCCACAACCTGGACCTCCTTGGTTGTATGGTCAACACGTTGCAGGGCCACTGCAGAGACATTACATGACAAATGGAAGATAAAGGACAAACATTCAGTTTCATAAAATATTAAAAATATCAATCCACGCTGAGAATTGAACTGTGGATCACTTAGTTGGGGAGTGTGGCACTATACATTAAAACAAAGTGGTAGACTTGTATCATTATGATACACAACGAATATTATTTATCATTACTATTATTATAGAATTGTTAAATGTACTCTATTATTCATTATTATTAATTGCAACACAACTTTTTATGGTATCATTATCATATGTGTAATTAATGTAATTAATATTATTATAAACTAGTTCGCTTAATTAAAATGTGTCTCAGTGAAACATACAGCAGAGTCCGTATAGGTCAGTTTCTGTCAGATGCGTTTCCAATTCACTGTGGGCTAAAGCAAGGAGATGCACTATCACCTTTACTTTTTAATTTTGCTCTAGCGTATGCCATTAGGAAAATCCAGGATAACAGAGAGGGTTTGGAATTGAATGGGTTACATCAGCTGCTTGTCTATGCGGATGACGTGACTATGTTAGGAGAAAATCCACAAATGATTAGGGAAAACACGGGAATTTTACTTGAAGCAAGTAAAGAGATAGATTTGGAAGTAAATCCCGAAAAGACAAAGTATATGATTATGTCTCGTGACGAGGATATTGTACGAAATGGAAATATAAAAATTAGAAATTTATCCTTTGAAGAAGTGGAAATATTCAAATATCTGGGAGCAACAGTAACAAATATAAATGACACTCGAGAGGAAATAAAACGCAGAATAAATATGGGAAATGCGTGTTATTATTCGGTTGAGAAGCTTTTATCATCCAGTCTGCTGTCAAAAAATCTGAAAGTTAGAATTTATAAAACAGTTATATTACCGGTTGTTCTTTATGGTTGTGAAACTTGGATTCTCACTTTGAGAGAGGAACATAGGTTAAGGGTGTTTGAGAATAAGGTGCTTAGGAAAATATTTGGGGCTAAGAGGGATGAAGTTACAGGAGAATGGAGAAAGTTACACAACACAGAACTGCACGCATTGTATTCTTCACCTGACATAATTAGGAACATTAAATCCAGACGTTTGAGATGGGCAGGGCATGTAGCACATATGGGCGAATCCAGAAATGCATATAGAGTGTTAGTTGGGAGGCCGGAGGGAAAAAGACCTTTGGGGAGGCCGAGACTTAGATGGGAAGATAATATTAAAATGGATTTGAGGAAGGTGGGATATAATGATAGAGACTGGATTAATCTTGCTCAGGATAGGGACCAATGGCGGGCTTACGTGAGGGTGATAATGAACCTCCGGATTCCTTAAAAGCCAATGAATAAGTAATATTATTATAATATATTAATGAATACATGTCATTACTATTATTAGTTTATTACAAATAAACTCTCTTCGAGCTCTATTGGAATGCCAGAGAAATAGTGAGCCGACACTCGACCATTGCCATAGGAACAACATTACAAAAAATTGAAATAGAAATTACACAGTCACTTAGTTCATCTCTATTCTACTCCTGTCTTTATCTTTGGTTCATTCGACAGTAACTGGCATTACATTCAGACACATTTATGAAATTATTAGACATACTAAAAAAAAAAAAGTTTTTTTTTTTTTTTTTTTTTTTTTTTTTTTTTTTTTTTTTTTTTTTTTTTAGGATTCTTCATGTCATGACAGTAATCAGTAATCGGGCATCAGTATTTCACGTTGCACAAAAGAGACATTCAAACAAAAACAATAGCATTACTTCAAATCTCTCTGAAAGTAAAAGCCTTGCATGTTTCCAGTTTTATCAGTATTACTGTTTATTATATAAATTATAAGAATAACACATTTCCAGAAGAAAATATATTCATGTTGTGAAAGTTAACGTATTGGACTTGAGGAAATGTGGAAATTTCAAACAAAATTATAATTTTAAAATTCATTACTTTTGCCCTTAATTTCGTGGAATAACCCCATTTCTCCCACATCTATTTATTTGTTTGTAGTTTTTATACAGCACTTCTTTTTGCATTTTGTAAATTCTCTTCTTGCATTGTGAGCACTTTCAACTGTTTTAACATAAATCATCTCGTTCTTGTCATCCCTCTGGTGTTTTCAGTTTCAAAACTTTCTTTTCCTTACATGTCTTCAGGGACACCTCAAGATTCACGTCAGACATCGAACTGTGACTTGGTATTGATATGTACTCCATCTATTTGGGTACCAGGTTTGCAGAAGAAAGTCTTGGATAATAGACCGCAATTGCCAGGGCCCATAAAATAACATAGCCAGATTTGTAGATCCACGTTCATTGTCATTCACTGTGCTGAGCAGGCAGTGCAGTGGGCTTCGAAGCCCAGTGCGATGGGTTAGGAAGCAGCTGCGCAGGCTAAGTTGGTCTTGAATGGGCTGAGCTTCTGATGCGTGGAGGCTAGTAGTGCTGAGCTGTGAGCTACCATGCATTGCTCTTGATTCACATGCAGTGAAACTGAAACTAAAACTGTAATGTAACTATCACAACACAAAACTGATTCTATCGATGTCGTTTCTCCAATTCTACTCTTGAATATCATTCAAGCTATATCATGACCTTTCCTGTCGCATTGTTTCATTCGCATTCCTGCCGTCGGTAATCCCTGTTTGCGAGACCTATACTTGTCCTATAATGTCTTCACGGTGGCCCTTCAATGTGCTGACCATATGATCAAGGAGGCCCAGATTGTGAGAGTCTAGTTTTGGTTCCAAGACCTTCTTATCCCACATTGGATTTTAAGTCTGTAAAAAGGACATCTCCCAGCATAGTGTCGTGGCTTAAAGCATCATGCCTAGGAATAGTGTTACGGAATGAGCATTGGATCAAGTCCGCATGGTGGAATAAATTTTCTCGTGAAATTTCGGCCAGTGCAACTCAGGAATTGCAAGTATCATCCTGGATATGTGTTATCACACTTTGCAGAAACATGAGGGCACAATGACTGAATGACTAATCTCATTTTTGACTGGATTTTTGGAAAATCTTGATCGAAACATTGTTTATTATGATGCTTTACTTTGTGATGCTTATGCTCTAAGCGGTTTGTTTCAGTAGTGGTATTGTAGTAAAGAGATATGACCCTGGTGCACTTCTGTATCCCACATCCCCAGAAAACAATGTGAAGCAATTATTGCAGCTCATAATTCTGTAGACACCATATTCTAGAATTTTGGACTGATCCAGGCCAATTTACATCAACACTAGCAAACATATTGATTGCACTGTACATAGCATGAACTTTAAAGGAGGTTACTCTTTTTCTATCAGTTTGTTCATCACATGTGCGTGTGTACTTTTTTTTTTATTATTGACACATCCATGAAGAAGTGCACTGTTCCTATGGTATCAGGGAATGTGTAGTGTTCTTATCATTCAGTTTTACCCCCACGAAATACTGCAGTAGTACTAGGAAATTGGATCCAATCAGTTGCTTTTCCTTTCATTGCAATCAGAACTTCCCAAAATTCTTTGGCACTGTACTCGGAAGTATATCTACCGATTATCATTTGCCGTACTATAATGAAAATCAGGGTATCCTATTTGTCACAAAAACTTCTCATTCTTTCATCCCTACTTAGGCTTCCATCTCTGGTTTCTGTTTTGTTCAGACAGTGTCGATTAAGTGACTCTACAAGTTGTTTTCTAAATACATACAGTCCCTTAGAGTTTCTTAAGTCAAAGTCCCTGTGTCTTTTACAAATCTTTGTTGGGAAAACAAACTCCATTACCATAGAATTCTCTTGTGTTGAGCCACCTACTGAGGTGACTTAAGAAACTGTAAATCGTACTTCGTAAATGGGAGCCATTCTTCTATTCTATTAATCCCGACACAGAAGCTGTGCCTCAGCACAGGAGCAGCTGAGATGCTGATAAACTTCAAGGTCGCATTTTAGACACACTCACTTTTATTTACCACCCATTAAGTTCCTACTGAAAACTGAGCATGATATTTTATAATGACTGTACAGTGCAGTGAAATCCGATGGTATCTGTACAGTGATAAATATTGTCCATGTGATTCATTAAGTAATTCACTTCCAAGCTACCATCAGCACATCTCACACGTCAAGAACACTGCATCTATAACAACCTCTAGTAATGTCGAGATTGATAGGTATGCATGTTTGCAGCGAGACTGTGAAATGTAGGCAAACAATATTGAATGATAACAGTATCCGGTTTCCCCAGATCTAGTGCAGACAGATGTTATATCTAGAACGTTTTTGTATATTAAACATGTTCGAAACTTGTATTTGTATGAAAATCTCGAAATTTACTTCTCTTCATACTGTACTTTGAATAATGACAGGATAAAAATTAACATCTTTTCAAGAAAGTAAGGAATACTTTTGGTTTATTGCATGAGAGGAAGAGAAGAAGATTGATCATGTTATTGATTCGTGTAAATTTGATGTGTTCTTTTTTTGTTTCAGTTCAACTGCATGGAGAAGGAGAACAAATATCTTAAAAAATCTGTAAGTGATCTAGAAAAAATGCTCCGTGATGTCCGTTATACAAATTCTTTACTTCAAGATGAAAACACAGCTTTGAAAGAAAATCTTAGAATTCAATCAGAAAAATGTTCTGAGTTTGCTAATAATCTTGTTCCCTTGCACAGGCTGGAAAACAGTCTCAGTCAAAGTGAATCAGAAATAGCAGGCTTGAAAGAGAAATTGGTAAGTTTGTGCTAATTTTTCTTAAATTAATTGCCTATGACCAGGGCCAGATTTTTTTGTTGAATGTGATTTTTTCTCCCCTACGCAGTATAATGTGATACACTCATACACAATCTTAATTAGCTATAATCTTATACACTGCATTGTATTTGTAATATTCATGGCGAAATAAAACTGTTGCTAATAATAATAATAATAATAATAATAATAATAATAATAATAATACTTTCAAATGGTTTTGCCGCCCTCACATAAACCCGCCACCAGTCCCTATCCTGAGCAAGATTAATCCTATCCCTACCATTATATCCCACCTCTCTCAAATCCATTTTGATATCATCCTCCCATATACACCTCGGCCTCCCCAAAAGTTTTTTTCCCCTCAGGTCTTCCAACTAATACTCTATATGGGCTATTCCATCTCAAATCGACCAAAATATAGAGAAAATTGACCTTGCAATTTTTAAATACAATGAAACATGTTCTGTCTGTAGACAATTGTGTTATAGTGCTTTGTGCAAAGTTTGAGGCATCAGAACTTAATAATGTTTAAATTAAAAATATTTAAATTTATCGTATTTTCATAAAATTAGCAACTTTAAACTGTTGTGTCTCTGAAATCCTTTCACCCAATGATCAAAATCATGGTTTATTTTGATGCTGAGAAGTTAAAGTTTATATTGACATGTAAACAGTTCTTCTTACTTTTTATGTAAATGGAGAAATTTAGATTTTTCTTCATTAAGACGCCTTTGCTCACGAAAAAATATTTTTAAAATATATGGTTAGATTCAGCATTGAAAGTACAAATAAACACATTTTTTACTGGTGTTACGTTGATAAGAAAGTATTGAAAATATCAAATAAAGAAAATAAATAGTACGTGCGTGAACTAACTAGCTGATTGTGAGGCGGGAGATAGCCGAAGCAAGGCCAGTAGACATATACACGGGAAGTGTCGTCTAGCAGTGCATGGCTGTGCTAGCTTTATCACAGATTTTCTTAAACACAGGAATAAAATGACGAAAGAAAGAAGACTGCATCCAAACATTTACTCACCAAATGTTGCTATTTCTTGCAAAGGACTTCCATGCCCCCTTCTGCAGAAGAATATTTTTTGTCACAAGTTTTGACTTGGAGACAGGAATGCAGGAAGTCCCTTGTACTGTGCGTGCGCATTCGAATCTAGGCACCAGCTCCTTAGCCTCCCTTGCATAATCTTCTCTGCTGATGTAGCAGAATGTTATTGTGGTCAAATTCGCTGCTGCCCACTGAAATAATTCAAACGGAGTGGTGATTTGGTTATGAATTGGACGTTGGAGACTGACTCTGGCTGCCTGTCATTTTATTGTTCCTCCAATTCCGTCACACGATCCCTTTCCATGAGAAGTAGCAAAGAAGTGCCACTCTGCCTTTATACCAAACTCTTCTTCATGATAGCACAGATTGATAAAGTTCTTTTTGTTTTTATATTGAGAAGGAGCACCGTCACTGAAGTAGAATATTTTCTCCACCTTGTCATACTTCTGTTTCAAAAAATTAATTGTTTTTGAAAGAGATGGACTGCAATAGTATCATGTTTCAGGCAATCGGATATAACTACAAAAGAGTCACATTTCTCAGTGTCATTGTTACTATGATAAACTACAAACGGATGTACCGTTGCCTGATTGTTGTTCCAATGGAAACCAGGTACTTCATCTTGAATAATGAAAGCATGATTTTCAGAGAAGTCTAGTGTCACTAAGAATTCCCAATGCTTTAGATTAATTTTTGTTTCTTCATAAAACATTCTTTGTTGCCTCGGAATAAATGAATGTTTCTTGAGTGCATCCAACTTTCCAATTAACACATTTATAAATTTATCTGTAGACTTTTCCAGGCTTTCTAATGTTGTTTTGTCTGTAGCTACCCACTGTTTGCATGAAATTGAGTCTATCAAAGCTTTATCAAAAACAGATTGCAATTGTGTTTCTAAATCTAATGTTCCGGGACACTCAGCACACTTATCAAAATAACATGACAGTTGTGGTGGATTGCAAATGATTCTTGCAATACAATCTCGGTAGGATTTTATAGGTAGACCTAATTCTCCACTTTTGGTTAGTTCTGGAAGTTTTGCACTATCATTAACTTTACATTCTGATGCAGCATGCAAACGCAAACAGTATGTGTACCACACGAACCGCCTTAATTTGGCGAATTTAGAAAATCCAATTTTAACACCAGGATGTTTGTCCTTGAAGTTTCTGTAGAGTTCCGAAAGATTACAAAACACCAATTGTTTTTGTACCTGCTTCTTTTTCCATGTTCTCTAACTGTTACAAAATCCATTTTTTCCTGACATAGTTCTACTAAATTTTTCTGATTCGTAAAACTTTTGAACTAATTTTGTTGTCATGACCGGAAGTCCGTGACTTTTTTGCTTTTTGGAGTACACATAATTAGACCTCTTATGTTAAAGTCCTTCGCGATGGAAATCATATGTCTGGTTGCTGCGAAGTTATTCTGGATCTTCCTAATGGACCACAAAGAAGGGAGAGTGGTGAGGATTTGAATTTTGGTTTTTCTGTCCTGGGCCAGGCAGAACGCTGTTTTAAGGTTCTCCAGGATTTCATTATCTGGTTCGTTTGTAGAATCACTACTTGTATCACACTGATGGAAAACCTTTTCTTTCAGTGACATCTCTGTCTGTTTTAGTTTAGTTTGGGGATATTTTTTCTGATAAATTTTCTTCTTTTTCACCGGACTCACGCCAATCACAGTGAGTGTTTCGTTTAAAGTAGTGAGGGTTGCCTTGTCAACACATTCCGTTTCACTCTTACCCGATTCTTCATTATTATTGTTGCTGTTATTACCACTACTCTCAACTTGAACACTTTGAATACTACAAGTTGGTTGAACATTTTCTTCTATGACTTCTCTCGATTGAACTGTGTTATCTAAAGAATGTGATTTATTTACTTTCAATCTGCAATATGTACATAATCGAATTATGTTTTGGTACTTTTCAGCTATGCCAAATTTTTCTGCAATCGAACGGGATACTTTCCGAAGCCCTTTAACATTGACCCTTTTGTGACGTGTAAGTTGAAGGGATTGAAGCAGCTGTTACCTGAGTAAGATTTGTCCTCCATTTTAAGCAGCCTGTGAAATAAATTTTGTTACAATGTAGAAAATGTTTATATTACGGAAGCACTCACGAAAGACACGCATTTAACTCAATAATTTCATCGATATTGTTTTGAAATACTTTATCTTACCACAATGGTTTCACAAATATGCATTAACGAACACCTTATATTAATAAATATAAACCTGAAAATACTGGGTCACAACACTTGCACTTATAAAATGCACACGTAACTTGACTACTTTTGCTCGCGTACTGGAGACTAAACATGTCACATCGTTGTCTCAGAGGGTGGCATGACTCATCCTCCCAACACTTGCTTATCATCATCTCTCAGCCAGTGCATGTGGTACTGCGCCGTTCAAGTCTAGGCATGTGAAAATAATTTATTTAATACCCTCGAAACTTATTGCCATACCACTAAGTAAACAATGCCAAATTCCTTTTAATAATGCAAGGTTTTTCTCAATATTTTTTTACATTTTTACAAATGATCAAAAAGCCTAAAAGTAAGTAAAATCAGATTATCTGTCTCTCTGTACACAATAAAAATAAGGATTACTTCTTATCATAACCTACCAAATGTCAACTTCAAAATGAGCTCTCATTCAATGTTCTACAGTAAATGGTTCCAGAGTTCTGAGTGCTGAAAGAGGCTTATTTTTCTAAAATATGCTAAATTTGTCGCTCAACAATAAGAAAACCGTTTGACTTTTGATAATATATTTTTGCAAATGCACTTTCCTCAGCACCTTCTATAAATAGAGAAAAAATTAGAGTATAAAAAAAATGCGATGTTTTTTACTGATCGATTTCATATGGAATACCGTCAACCGGGTATACTTTACACAAGGGGGGTAACATTACACATTTGTAGAAAAATGGTGTATAACGGTTTTAATAATGGCACACACTTCAGTCTACCACACATATGTGCTGTTGTCACATAGAATCAGTTCCACGGAGTTACTACACATTGTCTGTAATGTGCTGCCTTCTAAACATTTTTCTAGAAATGTGTAAAGTTACCCCCCTTGTGTAAAGTATACCTGGTTGACAGTAGCCCATATGCATTTGTCGATTCATCCATACATGCTACATGTCTGAAATGTCTGGATTTAATGTTTCTAACTGTGTTAGGTGACAAATACAATGCATGCAGTTCTGTGTTGTGTAACTTTCTCCATTCACCTATAACTTCATCCCTCTTAGCCCCAAATATTTTCCTAAGCACCTTATTCCCTAATGTCCTTAACCTCTAATAATAATAATAATAATAATAATAATAATAATAATAATAATAATAATAATAATAAAATACTACCACCACCACCAGCCTTATTGTTGCTTAACTTACAAAAACTCAGTCATCAATGTTTCTGTATGAAGTTAAAGAGAATAATAGATTTTCCAATTAATATGTCTTCCTATTCTTTTGTAGTCAACACCCTCAAAACAAATGTACTTTATTTCTTTAAAATGAGTTTTAAAAACTGCCCTTTTTTGTTTTTATCGGAGAAATTAAGATCTCTTTTAAGAAGCAGACAATTTTCGCGAAAATTCGTTACAAATTACTCAATTATGAATCAGTCACATTTATGATAAAACTGCATATACTTGTGGTACCACTCTCTCACATTTCACGTTTATCACTAATACTTAAAAAAAAAAAAAAAAAAAACCGATCTTGTCTGTAGCTATACTGAAGTAAGGAATTTATTATTTTTGAGACGTATGTGTTATTGCTGTTTTACTAGTTTAAAAACTATAAATAATTTGCGCTAAACTCTCATGTTCAATAGTCGTAAGTTATAGTTGTATGTATAGTGATTATTTGTTTAATCGCTTAGTGATTTAAGATGGTGCTTATTCCGTCGGATCCTGGCCACTCATTCACTCATAAGGAGTGCACCTCTGCAGATGAGTGTGGACATGGTCCCACTGTCATACATCTGTGACGCAGTGCGTGAGGATAGGCCACTAGGGGGAACCCAGAGGTGGAACTTAAACTGAGAGGATTTGATCCGACATCGGGATGGGAATCCAGTGTGGCTTAGTGAATAGAGCATCAGCACGTAGAGCTGAAAACCCGGTGCCAGGGAGAATTTTTCTCCATTCCACTCATCTTTCATCATATGATCTCCATTAGCACAATCCTAAGAAGAGTCTACCTATCAATGAATATCATTTTCATTGTTTTAATTAACTGACTATTGTATTTAACACCTTTTCACCCAGAATCAGTTCTTCAGCAATTGTTTTTGATAAATATGAAGGCTTTCTTTTTTTCTTGATTACCATGTTAGCAAATGTGTTCCTTCAAAAATAGGTCAAACTGGGAAATTAGTTCAAGGATTCCAAAGTAATTACTATTATTGTGCATTCCGTCTTATTATCTTCATGAAATGCTAATCCTCGCACGCGCGCGCGCGCACACACACACACACACACACACACACACACACACACACACACACAAATTGTATGACTGCCACAGTTCGTTTCAATACCTCGCCCCAATATTCTGATTCTAAAAGTTATCTGTTGAACTAACCTACTGTCAACTTGCGAGGAAATATTTTTCCTTAACAGCCAAGAATTAATAGCATTTCTATGTTCTGTGCTATTTTCATGGCTTATGATAGCTTCGTCTGTTTTTTTCCAGTTACAAAAACCAAGCCCAAGAAATGTGGAATTAAATTTATTAATAATTGATTGAATGGCGATCTTACTCGTGTTAATTGTGTAAGTATGTGCGGCTTACAGCTGTTTCGGTGATTCTTCTCACCATCCTCAGAGCCTACTAGATCTCGGCGTCATCTCAAACTTCGCTGCCTGTTGTGTGGGTGCATTCGATTGTTGAAATGTGGTGTCAAATAGTGTGTGTGTTCTGAAATTGATCTGTGTGTTGAGAATTTGATCAGGGTGTGTTTTAGTGTATCTGTATATTTCATATTGTTCTAGTGTGTTGAGTTTTTGGTTTTTGGGTTGTATGTGTAGGTTTTTCCATGTCTGTATTTATGTTATTGTATGTGTGGTTAACATTAGTTATGTGTTCGGCATATGTAGATGTATTGTGTCCTCTGATTATTGCTTTAATGTGTTTTATGTATCGAGTTTGGAATGATCTGCCTGTCTGTCCAATGTAGAAACTGTCGCAACTATTGCATGTAAGTTTGTATACGCCTGTGTGGTTGTATTTATTTGTTTGTGTGTTGAGATGTCTTTGTAGTGTGTTTTCTGTTCTGTATGCTATGTTGTATTTCTGTTTTCTGAATGAGTATGCGATCTTGTGTGTGTTTTTGTTTTCGTATGTTAGTGTGATGTATTTCTTGTGTTTGTGTTGTGTTTTGTGTGTTTTTGTGTTTGTTGAGTTTTTGTTTAGTCTTCCTTATGATGATGTCTATTATGTTTGAGTTGTAACCATTTTCTTGTGCTATGTATTTGATTGTGTTCACTTCTTCATTGTAGTGTTGTTGGCTCTTACGAAAACAAAAACACACACAAGATCGCATCCTCATTCAGAAAACAGAAATACAACATAGCATACAGAACAGAAAACACACTACAAAAACATCTCAACACACAAACAACACAAACAAATAAATACAACCACACAGGCGAATACAAACCCACATGCAATAGTTGCGACAGTTTCTACATTGGACAGACAGGCAAATCATTCCAAACTCGATACAAAGAACACATTAAAGCAATAACCAGGGGACACAATACATCTACATATGCCGAACACATAACTAATGCTAACCACACATACAATAACATAAATACAGACATGGAAATCCTACACATACAACCCAAAAACCAAAAACTCAACACGCTAGAACAATATGAAATATACAGACACACTAAAACACACCCTGATCAAATTCTCAACACACAGATCAATTTCAGAACACACACACTATTTGATACCACATTTCAACACTTTTCAACAATCTAATGCACCCACACAACAGGCAGTGAAGTTCGAGATGACGCCGAGATCTAGTAGGCTCTGAGGATGGTGTGAAGAAACACCGAAACAGCTGTAAGCCGCACATACTTACATAATTAACACGACTAAGATCGCCATTCAATTAATTATTTATATTCAAGTGTTAAAAGTAGTGTACGAAAGATTCAACATGGATAAATTTATTAGTTGAAAATAACTTGCAGTGGCAACAATACACTTTCCCAGTAGATGGAATATGTAAGCAAGAGACGACCATTTCCAGAACGCCAATAAACAATAATTTTCGAGATTCATAACAATAAGCAGCAGACTTAGACTGTTACCTGTAGAAAAAGACATTGTTTCCAATTCAGCAATAACAGTTTCTTCAGAAGTTGAAGCATTTGTATAGCTCCTCTTAAAAAACGAAGATATTTGACAACTTTCCCACTTGTTCCAACTTTTGTTCTTTTAATTTCTGTTTTTCGGCGCCACTAGCATATTTTCTGTCCATCATCCTAAGAATCACGAATTTATAACTGCCGAATAGGGTTGCCAATCTTTCAGCGTGACAGGATCACATTATTGCTTCAAATTTTCCACTCTCCTGGAAGTGCCCGCCTGTATGCTGTGTGCTTGGTGAGTGAGTAATCATTTTGTCCTCCATGTGTGAATATTCATACGTATATGAAGGTGGAGTTGGGTCCCTTTAATATTGGGGGCCTGGGCTGCAGCCCCTTTAGCCCCACCCCTCAACCCAGCCCTGGTTGCAGATGTTGTAATAAGTGCTTCACTAAAGACCAAAATATAGTCTATTATCATAATTTTTCTCATGGTATCATGTATTAGCAAATTTATCCTTTGCCACATCATCACTTTGGAATGGCCGATATAGTGTTCAACACTGATCTTTAACATCCACATGTGGTAGTTGTTAAATGCTTTAATATATTAATCTCTGTCTTTTTTTCAGTTACTTTGTGTGATTTTTTCCATTATAGCTTGTGATCAAACTGTACTTCTAAATATTTACAATAGAGAAAAGTATTTGGAAATCCTTTCTTGGAAATTAAATCCATAAAACTAGATCATCTGCAAATGACGTTTGAATTCCTGATATTTGTTGCAATTTACAAGTAAGGTCATTAATCATAATGTCAGATAGTATCGTTTGTAATACTGAACCTTGAAGTTACTGTCTTGATCACTTATATTTCATATTTGTTTCCAGTTTTGGTTGTATGAAATCTTTCATTTGTAAAATTGTATATCCTTCCTTTGACATGTAGATTTTACAGCTTTTCTAATAGTTTTAGTCTCCATTTTGAATCATAGGCATTTTTTAAAATCTACTTACACTGAAAGTAGTGTTTCTTTCCTATCCAATGCATCCTTAATATTTTAACTAAGTAAGGCAACCTGTGGACTTGTTGAATATTTTCGAAAACCAGCTTAACATTTTGAAAACACATTTTTAGCTTCAAGGTACAAATTGGATCTATTTCAAATATGATTTTTTTTTTCAGTGTGGTCCAACTCTCTTTAGATGAAGGGTCAGATGATGCTTTCAAAATTAATTCGTGAACCAGAATAAAATAAAGCTCAAATTATTAGAAAATGAAACGAAATATGACATATCATACTATATTGATTTACATTGTACAAACTCAAAGAATACAGAGAGAGCAATCAAGTACACTAATTGGCAAATTGAGCATTGTGTTACTTTACTATAGATTCAGTAGCCATTTGATTTATGTAGTGACAAGCTACTGTGACGATTTCAATAAATCTTGTTATAACTAGTTTCCATGCTTAATTTTTAAGAATGAAATGATGGAAAATGTACATTCAGATGAACATGTGGTACCAAACATGGATTGTAATTATTTGAAAACAAAATTTCGCAAGTTTGGATACTGTTCCTTGTTAACTAGTCTCTAAATCTCAGTGGGCTGAAAATTTGTCATTGATATAAGAAAATTGTCACTTTGTATGTCATATAGCCCCATCTGCCCATCTCGATTCTCATCAGTCGGATATGCTTCCATAGGTTGTTAAACAGAAGAAATCTATGTCGTAGTTCATAAAAATCATAAAATCTTGTTTTTAGAGATATCTTCTTTAAAGATTAATACCTTTTTCCTGAACGAAACAGTGTGACTCAAGCTCTGTGATGTTCTGTTTCTTACTGTAACATGTCAAATTAAGAATGTTCAAAATTATGTTCTGTAAGGTCAGTCAGAAAAGCTAATATGCACAACCACTGCAACTGTTGTTCGTAATCAAAAGTTTCAGTTGTTACAGGTTCTTGCAAAAATTGAGGTAATTCCTTCCTGGGATTAAAAAACTGGTTCAATTCTTTTTCAGGCACTAAGTCAGTGTATTTCAGAATAGAGGGAAATGTCAGTATACATAGTATCCAAGTCTTCGAAGAATTGTGCCAGTTTCTGGTGACTTTGTGCTCGAGAGGCCATTTTATTACCGAATATGAGCTGGATGTGGCCTAGGGATCACCAGTTGGACCTCACTTTTTTAGTTAATACACTTGTTAGAGATATATAGCACTATAGTATGAATACTTTCAGGAGACTGTATAAGTTTTCTGATTGGAATTATGAGTGCCTCCTTCCATATTGCAGGAAGTTGTGTTTGCCAAAATTGATTAAATATTTTGAGACATACTTTCAAAGCATTATTGCCAAAATATCTGCTACAGTCAAATCAGTACCTGGACTCGTCTGATAAGCCGACGACATTACTTCTACTTACTTGTATCGATCTCCCTTCTTTTCTCTTTCCTGGTCTCACTTAACCTCTCGTTTCCTTCCATCCTGATGGTATTACATTTCGATGGCTGAGGTATATTTCCTTTGTTCTCTATTTTCTATCTTTTACTTGATCTCTCTAAACTTCTGGATGATTTGAACAACCTATTTGCAAGTCAGAAAAGGTGTCGAATTCAAAATAGTCCACAGTCTTTGCTCAATGTTTACATATAGACGACACCTGATAATTTCGTTTTTAGTCCATTTGCTCTTTTTTTTTTCAGCCTCTTAAGAAATTTGCGATCTAAAATTAAAAAACAAATTAACAATCAATCCTCTAAGAAATAAAAAAAAACATTACTTTTGTTAAACTAAAAGTGTCTCATGATATTTTGTAAAACTTATGTTTCTTGTTTTAAGTTTCTATCCCACTCCAGTACTGTATGATATTGTAATGTTCGAAAATGTTTTGCACTGTTTCACATTTGCACTTGATTTTGAAGTGTATTTTAGAATTCAAACCTGTGATAGTAACTTTTATTGGACTTCAAATAATACTAAAAAAAATTTTCCAGATAATTTGCGTTTTTCGATATTTTGCGGAAGTTTGCATATCAATTACCGCGAATTATCGGGAGTCGACTTATGTATGATGAGTTCCCTTTTAAGACAAGATTCCGAACATAATCTAGTCCCCAATTTGGATATCTGAGAGAGGACTCTTCATAGATGCGATTTGGATGTTCGAGAGAGGACTTTTTGTAAGAGCTCTAATCACACATAGTTCAAAATTCTACAATGAATCCTTACAATGATATCTATTATTGATCTCTTGTATATTTATAGATATCTCTGTGTTGATAAAATCCATTTGTAATTTTTAAAGAATTTTGCTAACATGATTGTGTTAGTCTTTCTTCACTGTCATTTATGTTTTCTCTTCCAAAAGGACCCACGAATTCATTATTATTCATTTTTTTTTTTTTTTTTTTTTTCCATTTCTGCCATTAAAATCTCTCATCACGTAATAAGTCCCTTGAATGACCAATTTCATTTGTAACATTATTCAAATATCCATAAAAACACAATAATTTTTCTCTTATGTTGATATTTATTTTAATGTTTTCATATGCAGCATCCCAGTTACTTGTATATTTCTTCAATTTCCCTTTAATCAAATTATCTCTATCAGTGCTTGCTTATGTTTTTCAACTCTGCTGTCTTGAATTTCTGATTCACTCTTTTCTTTTTTTGTGTCTGTCAATGCAATATCTTGATTTAGTCTGATTTCCTCCATTATGTCTACAATTTTATTTCTTAACCACTATGCATTCCATGTTTCAATAAAAATTATCCATTTTCTTTGCTTTCGTCGTCTTCATTTAATTCCATTTGGCTTTAATCCTCTAGGTTTTTTAGCAGTGTTTTTTTCTCTGATGAAAAGGGGGCAGACCTACTGCATCAATTCCTAACTTGGAGGACAAGGAATCTTTTCAGGAGTCCATCCTAGACTAGTTGCTTTTGCTACTGGTCCAACCTGGAATTTTATTTCGGGGTTACCAACCCCTAGAACAGTTGTTTGCACTAAAATTCATGAGCCCATTTTCTTCTGTTGTTTGGTCAACATCAGTTACTCGATTTCCGTCCTACCTATCATATCTGAGGGACATTTCTCTATCTAGTACCTGGGCATGTCCTTTATTTGTGTAGACATTTAAAGTCTCTGAACAAGTTCATTATGTAATGGATTGCAAACTTTCTCGTTATCCAGAAATTAATGCATATAAGATCTAGAATATTATTCTTCTAATGGAGACTTCCAGTTCTGAAGACTGGAGAATCAGATGTTCAAAATGAAGCAGCTACTGTATGTTACTCAATGCACAGTTTAATTGAACTTAATCCCCCTTATTAGAATCAAAGAAAGTATCAACAAAGAGGAAAAACCATTCTCATAGAGATGTATTTTTCTGAAGAATGTTCTCATTAGATAATACCTAGATAGTGGAGACGGGAGATGAGAGTGAAGAGTGGTTAAGGAAAAGTTGAGAAAGTATATCACACAAATCTTTTCTCTTTTTTTCTATTTCAGAGGCTTGCAGAGCAAAGAATAAAACTTCTGGAAAATGAGAAGAGAGATGCCAATATTATACTAGAACTTAGTGAAGCCAAACATAAGAACAGAATAGAAGAACTAACACAGAGCTTGGAGGTACGTTAATTTATGTGTAGAGATCATATACTTCGTAGCAACCACAAGTGCGCATTTTTGGCAGATCATTCCTTAATTTTTGTTGTTTTCTAATGTCAGGTGTTTGACAATAAAGTCATTTGACCTCTTGCACTCCAATATTTTTAAAAGATATTGTCATTGTCAGCCACTGAAGCCTTAGTATAAATGTTGTTTTTTTTTTTTATCCCAGAAGATCACTTCATGAATTTTGCTTCTTTTAAGTCTCTCACTATTTCTGTGTGTGGGGAAGGTTTCCCTTTCATTGATATTTTTCATAGATTTTATGTCTTGTTCTAATCTCGTTAGTGCATTTTCTCGTTAATGTAAGTAATATGGCTTCTCCAGAATGACGACAAACTATTTTGTTTTTATCAGGTACCTTGCTTCATCATGTGTTAACGTTTCTTCAGATGAATGTCCCATATGGCAGTCAAGTTAAGCTATTTTATATACCTTCCCCCCCCCCCCCCCCCCCAGAAATTCCCACATAGGAGGGATGTAGTTGATTTTAATGGTTCTCAGATAGTCTTTGTACTTCTTCCATTATCTACAGTGAATAACACTAAGATTGTCCATTACTATCTAAATTTGTTTCGGAATGTGTATTATATGTCTTTCTCTTGGCGCCAAGACAACAACAACCAGTTCTGAAGAAGGCCCATACAAGGCCGAAACATGTTAAGCAGGTACAATAGAATTTAACACAAAGACATATAATACACATTCCGAAGTGATATAGTGTTAAAAGTTGTGTAATCAAGATGTAAATTTGTTTGTTACTTCTTTCAACAGACTTTGAAGAATATAAATTTGCTTGTAATTCTGCTCTGAAGATGGAACTGTTACCTAGATTTCTCTTCTTTAATCAAAATTTTCCTTGAAAATACCTGTACCACTATCCAGGTTTCCCAGATCTTGCAAGTGAAAATAGGGACTTGAGTATGAATGTCATAATACTTGCGCAACAAGTATGCAATTCCACAGATAATTGAAGTGACTACTCAAAGACCCAACTAGCAATTTTTTCAGAAATCACTTTTTCCATTTTATTGTAACTACTTCTTTAGAAAACACATTGCTCAGAACAAAAAGGATCCCAGTCATAATTATAATTCCAGCATAAAACACATATTGGTAGAAGAAAGGCCCAATTATTGTTTTTGGGAAAGGCAGTTGTTGCATTGATCTGGTCGTGATTTTCTATTGGCTCATATTTAATATCTTTTTGAAGTGTTTGAGAGTTCTGTAGTGATTATTTTTCTTGAATTGTGTTGTGAAAGTGATTATCTTTTCATGTTAATGTTAAGAGAGAATACATACTGTATTTTTAGAATATTTTAGTGCTTTTATTGCCGTTCTTGCTAACTATCTTGAAATTATTTATTCTGCATAGCAACACATTATTTTTTAATCATATGTAGAGATACAGTACGTCTAAATTAACTTAATATATTGAGACTCCGTGCTTTATAGGATTATATAACATTCTTCCTGGAAGATTTTCAAAAAGTGTGATATAACATTTGTTCTGTGCTATGTCTGATCCACGTGATGGGAAAGATAGATGTGATTATTGCGGAAAGTACTCTTAGAGTGTAAACATTCATTTAAGTAAAGCACATCCTGAGGAATACATGACTAATATTGGAAAACGTTATAATGGTGAACATGAAAATGTAAAAGTTGTTGTTGTTGTTTTCTAATGCCAGGCGTTTGACAATAAAGTCATCTGACCTCTTGCACTCCAATATTTTTCAAAGATATTATCATGACCAGCCACTGAAGCACAGATTTTGAGGTGTTCTGTATCCATTTCTTGGTTTGAGTTGCACAATGGGCAGTTAGGGGACTGATATATTCCAATTCTATGCAGGTGTTTAGCCAAACAATCATGGCCTGTTGCCAATGTAAATGCAGCTACAGACGATTTTCGTGGTAAATCGGGAATTAACTGTGGATTTTGATGCAGAGAGTTCCATTTTTTCCCTTGGGATTGAGTTATCAAATTTTGTTTGTTGAAGTCTAAGTATGTAGATTTAATAAATCTCTTCACAGAGTACTACGTAGATTTAGTAACAGATCTGTAAGTAGCAGTGCTGCCCTTCTTTGCTAAAGCATCCGCATTCTCGTTTCCCAGGATTCCACAATGGGATGGTATCCATTGGAATACAATTCTTTTATTGAGTGATATTAATTGAGAGAGCATTTTAGTTATTTCTGCTGTTTGAGATGAAGGTGTGTGTTTAGAGACTATTGATAGAATAGCTGCTTTGGAGTCTGATAATATAACTGCATTTTTAAATTTATTGATGTGGCATAGAAGATTCCTGAGACATTCACTTATTGCAATTATTTCACCATCAAAACTTGTTGTTCCATATCCAAGAGATCTATAAAGTGAGAAGAGACAGCACGTAACACCTGCACTGGCACCTTGTTCTCTGGAGATCAAGGATTTGTCGGTGTATAAATGAAGCCAGTTTTGTGGAGGGTACCTAATGTTAATTGTCTCTAAAGACAATTGTTTCAGTATTTCGGTGTTTACTCCTGATTTCAGTATTTCTTCTGTTAAATTTAGATTATATTCTATATTTAATAGAGTTAAAGGGTTTGGTTTAATTTGTAAGTTTTCTTTTAAGTTCAGGATATTGATTTTCTGTTTTAATTCTTGAACAATGGATATGAAACTTTTTTGAGTTTTCAATCTACAGAGAGGACTGTATGAATGCCAATTGTTTCCTGGTAATCTGGTAAGTTTTTCATATTGAATCAGTGCTTTTTCTTCTATTGTCATTTTGATGCTGTTAAATTAGTGAGGAATCTCATATTGGCGTTGTTTTGACTCCACCAGTAATGAGTCTGAGAGCTTGGTTTTGAACATATTCTATGTCGTTTATGAAAGGTGAAGTAATTAAAATTTCTCTGCAGTATGTCAGCACTGGCTGTATAAACATTTTGTATGTAGTGTTCAAAGTATTCCTAGAGCTTCCCCATTTCTTTCCTGCTAGTCTTTTTAGAAGGGAGAATCTTTTACGAACTTTTTCAGAAATGTATTTCAAATGGTTGCTCCATGTTAACTTACTGTCGAAAATAACGCCAAGATATTTGGATTCATAAGTCCTAGGAAGGGCCATTGTATTGGATATTGAATTCTCTTTCTTTTTTACCGAGTGAAATATTTGGTAGTTACTTTTGCTTAAATTGAGTGTCATCAAATTTGATGTATTCCATTCATGTAGTTGATTTAGAGCTTTAAGAGCAGAATTTTGAATTTTGTCTCTGTGTCTGTAAGATCCGGAAGTCCACAAAATTATATCATCTGCAAATAGTGCTGTTTTCTTGTTTGATTCCTCTAATAGGGAGGGTAAGTCATTTACATAAATATTGAATAAAGTTGTGCTGAGGACAGCGCCCTGAGGTAGACCTCGATATGTTTGTCTGTAACTAGAAAGAGAGTTATTGAATTTAGTGGCAATGAATCTTTGACTAAGGAATTCTGATACCCATCTGAACATATTGCTGGAGATACCTAATTTCTGGAGTTTTAGTAATAATTTATTTCTCCAAACAGAGTCATATTTAAAAGTAACTACTGAAGAAGTCCTATTATAAATCCTCACTGAATAAATTTTCTACGGATATACAACAATAGGAAAATTTGATACTGATCCTGAATTGGTAAATGATTTTAATACTCAAGTGAAAGAGTTTCCTAATTTGTATCTGAATCTATTCATTTCTTGCCAGGACCAAAGCATCCTGCAACTAAATACTATCAGCTGTGGAGAAACAAGGAGGCTTTTCATGTCGAAAGATCATATAAAAACAGCACAAATCCAAAAAGGGCGTCCAAGAAAGATAAACAGAGAAGAAGATAAAAGTATATGTATCAATTGACACAGTTCTATTATCACAATCAGCGGAGGAAAGCAGTGCACATGGTAACAGATGATAAGCAAAAGATCTGTACTATTAATAGCAATGACATCTTTTGTTACTATAGTGAAAAATTTGGAGAAACTAATGATAGTGTGCTACAAAGTTATGATCAACCACAATTTGAGGAACTGAGGAAAGTAAATGATGTGTATCAAACTATTGTCACAAAAGAAGAAATGCAATCATCTACAAAATTTATGAAGATAGATACTGCACCCAGAACAGATAAAATTCTGATGAGAATGGTAAAACATCCTGATGTGTACGCTGTCATATCGACAATTGGATGGATTCCAGAAAGGTTTAAAGAAGCTCGAACACTTCTTATATATAAAGATGGTGATGAGAAGAATTTGCAAAACTGGCAACAAATATCCATCTGTTCTGTTCTTCATCGAGTTATAGAGAGAGTATTTGAAAGATGACTGAGGGAGTATGTGTCTTTCAATGAAAACCAACGAGGATTTACGGCAACTCCAGGTATACAGATTAATTCATCTATTCTTAATTGTATTTTGAAATATGCCAAGGGAAAAAAGAAAACTTTAACTATATTTTTCCTTGATATTAGTAAGGCTTATGACAACATTGGACTAGATCGTTTAAAGTCTGTAATACGTTCCAAACCTATCCCAGAGAAATTACAAGATGTTATCATTAATCTATAAGAGGGAAATAAAATGCAAACAGAATTAAATAACCAGAAAACTAAGACAATCCATTTAAAAAAAATGCTGATGCAGGGAGCTCCACCTTCTCCTGCGCTGTACAACTTGACAATGAATAATATTTTGAATGAGTTGTCGGAGCACACGATAAGAGACCAATATGGGTACAGTTTACAAGAAAATTTGCCTAATCTCACTGTATTAGGCTTTGTAGATGACACAGTTTTAATTGCAAACAACTTAAATAGTGCTTTAGCCCTATTTATTATGGCAAGAACTAAATTTCAGGATATTGGCTTAAATTTAAATGTTGTTGTTGTTGTCTAGTGCCTTGCATCTGGCAATGAAGCCATGAGCAGTCGTGCTTTCCAATACTTTTGAACTGTAGTTTCTTCTGATCTTAATGCTTCACAGGTCTTCAAGTTAAATTTAAATGTTCAAAAAACTGAAGTACTAAATATTTGTAAGGGGAAACTAACAAAAGTACACTTGGAGCCTGACTTCAATATTGAGTCGATAAACAAAAATGAAAACTTTAATTATTTAGAAATCACTTACAATGATGAAATAATTTTAGATACAAAAACAAATTCGATACTGAAAATTTTTCAAGAATGATTACAAAGATTAGTTTCTTCTCCATTACTTCGAGCAGATCAAAAATTAAACATAATTAATTATTCAATATGGCCCTCATTTATAAGATGCCTAAAGTATTTTTAAAGGATACTGATATGCTTCTGAAATCGTCTTTGAAACAAATTTTAGGTCTGCTGCATGACACACCAGATCACATGGTATATAGTTCCCCTAAAGTTAGAGACTTGGGATTATTTGGAGCTACGTGGGAAGCATACATTCAATGATATAATAACTGCCTTATGTTGCAAACCATTAATAACTGTCATGTTAATGCATCAAGCATAACTGTCTTAATAAATTGGGCGTAAAAAGAGAACAATTGCTTGCAGAGACTAAAAGAATAACTAGTACAATGCTGAAAAATATATTAAGAGATGAGGAATGCAAGAAATGGTGCACACTCAAGCAGAAAGGCAGAGGTGTGGCATTATTTCAGGGATACATGCCAGCTAACCGTTGGATAACAAGAAGTGATGGCCTGCCTGTATCCAAGTGGAAAGAGGCAATTAAAATGATAGGACAAGTGTCAACCATGCGTGCATGCCAGGTCGGTCTCAGGATGGCTCTCAGTGCAGACATTTCACTGAGATAGAAACCTTACCTGGGATTCTACCAACATAGAACTCTCGTCCGGAATACTAGACACCATGCAATACAAGAACTTATTGCTAAAAGTCTTCCTTCCTTCCTTCTACGAGGTTCACCAAGAAGTCCACTTCCTTGCAATAGATGGAAGTTCTCAACGAGTTGACATCATTGCCATTGATAGAAGAAATGACAGAACAATTATTATCGATCCCATCGTGCGCTCTGAAACTGCAGTTGAACAACCTGTAACAATACATGAAGAAAAGAAGACCATCTGTGAGTCTATGATTGAATACTTTAGGGATTATTATCATATGCAAGGACAGATTGAAGTCTTTGAACTATTGTTCGGAGCAAGGGAAACAATTCCAAAATTCTCAGTTGAATGTTTTAAGTCTTTTGGAATTCCTTTAAAAATTTTGAAAATTATTGCTATACACGTAATGAAATATTCTGTTCAGATTTTACATAATCACCTATACATCTAAATTACTTTATATTGTATCTGATCCCTAATAATAATTATTGAATAAGCGTAACTTCCCAAGGGTAGTTTCCATTTGAAAATAATAATCATAATACTGATAATACAAATGTTTATTTTTATTTTTATTTGTTCAGTATCCTGTGTATTTTGGCATCCCTTACTGAAAGGCAACTACCCTTGTGGGATTTATATATGTGTGTGTATATATATATATATATATATATATATATATATATATATATAACACCGTACTTCAGTATGTAAAAAAGTCCCTGTCATTTATAGTTTATTTCATTAATATGACTGAGTAAATTCACATGATAGATTTTGTAGTTTTGAGTTCCATTTGTCTTAGTATGTCGTCTCAAAAGGATTTAATAGGAATTTTATTTCTAAAACAGTAGTATTGTACAAAAAGGGTCCAGTTCTGTTATTTTCTAATTACAATTGGACAGTGATATGCATCAACTGACTAAGCGCCACTTTTTAAAAAATTGAGATTTTGATCCCAGCTGCTGTGCTTGAGGATGAACTAAATGTATGCACACTTTTGTCACCTTTCCTTGAAATATACCCTTATTATTAAAAAAAAATGTACGTGCCATTGCTCGAATCCGAAATTACAAGTTTAGCATCAAATAGCTATGCACCTAAATCTATATAAATGCTGAACGTAGTTCTGCATCAACCAGCTAAGTGGTATGTTCCTGGTACTTACATTGTTGATGCATCTCTGACATAGGCCTACTTTCAATTGTGGAGTTCGTCACTTGTATAAAGTCGTCTAGAAGATCATCAAAACTTTGTTAATTTTATAGGTATTGAAGTGTAGTCGCTGGAATACAAATTTCTAAACTAATAATGACAAGCAGAGCACAAAATATTATAGACATGTTAATTAAGAATCTCCCTGGAACTGAAGAAGAGACTTCCAGCTCATTACAAGTATATAAAAGTGGTGTTCATACCCTCATAAAGGAAAAAGTGTTGAATTATTTTCAGAAGTACCATCTGCCAATGCTTGGATTATTAAAAAGCAAGGTCTTTCCTGTTCAGAGTGGAGAAATATAATGAAAATTACAGCCATGGTAGCGCCAGTTCAAACTCTTCCAGGACGTTCCACAGGCACATCCCACTGCAGACACTGTAGTGAGTTTGAATCCCTACCTCATGTGCTTGGGAGGTGTCCTCAGGGAGAAATCTTAAGAATAAAACGACATAACATAATTCGTTCCCTTCTTGCTGCTGCTCTCTGAAACAAAGGTTTGGAAGTTTATGAAGAAGTTCATTGTTTGGCTGATCAAGATAGCGTACGGAGGATTGACATCATCGCCATCAATAGGAAAAAATCTGTAGCAGAGATCATCATCGACCCTACAATACCCTTTGAACAGTCCAAAGCACAACCTAAGGATATTGATAAAGAGAAAAAAAGAAATATACAAGTCAACAATACCTTACTTCCGTAACAAATACAACATCCAGAGTATCACAGTGACAGGTCTGCTGTTGGGGTCCCAAGGAACAGTCCCTAAATTTTTTGTGACGTGGAAAGGGAAATATAAATTAGGCAAAGATATTCAAGATGAAATTGTCCGAAACATAATTAAATATTCAGTTGCCATCTTAAAAAATCACTTATATGGTAAACATTCCACATAATTGTTAAAATTATATATTTGTGATTGAAACTCTGTATTTTTATCTTTAACTTTTATCTATATATATATATATATATATATATATATATATATATTTTTCATGTGCCCATTCATGTCAACCATTATTGTAAATTGTGTTATTCTGTGTCTATAGGCAAGCTTTGGAAGGTCAGATAGTAAAAATAAAAAAAATAAAAATATATATCTTGATTACACAACTTATAACACTGTATCACTTCGGAATATGTATGATAAGAACTTTCTTATGTTAAATATTATTAACATACCTTGTTAACATGTTTCGACCTATTTTCGGTCATCTTCGGAACTCCCGAACTTCCGAAGATGACCGAAAATAGGTCGAAACATGTTAACAAGGTACGTTAATAATATTTAACACGAGAAAGTTCTTATCATACATATTCCGAAATAAAAATAGGTATGAATTGACATAATTTTCTGTTATGTGAGGCACAGAATATGAATTGGGATCTACTTTGTTTACTAGGAGAGCAGAGTAGGATGGGTTAATATGCACTATGACCTGTGCCACCGTATCGTAATTGTTAATGCGATCATTGGCAGATTTTAGGAATGCGCCAGGATATTGTAATACCACACTCTAGTATATACAGTTACGAAACTTGAGTTGTCACGGTACTAGGAACAATTGACTGTGCTGGTACTTTTCCGCATTGTCTGTAATGAGGCGATATTAGTGATCCTAGTGGTTAGCAACTATCTATGGATGCATATTTACTATGTATTGAGCTTCGTGACTGTATATAAGGTAATTCCGGGAGAGTTGCCCCACTTAAAGTTTTTATCGTTTAAAAATTAAACAAATCAAACCAGATATTTCATTCATGTGTTATAGCAAGTGAAATACATTAAAGTTTTATGTAAAATATCAAACAATCGATAATTCGCACACAATAAGTGGTAAAATAAAAATTAATCAGATACGATATCACTGTAATATACACACATATAGGGGAGAGATGTCCCGTTGTGGTAATTCCCAAATTAAACTATTAATTTGATAAATAACACTCTAAATAATGTTGCTTATTTTATTTTTGCAATAAGTTCATTTTCTGAGCTCGTTTTTCAGTGCGACCACACATATGGCACTTAGCCCTCATGTTATGCAACTTCTTGCAGAAAGTCACTGAATCCAATCAAACACTTCCTTCATTTGATAAAATGTTCAAGACACTCAACAAAGTAGGAACTATCTACTTTGTTTCATTTGACGACACTCTCTTCATATTTTCCCCAAAAGCGTCTTCTATATCTACTAGATTTTGAAGAATTTGACTTTGAGCTTTTTGGAACTAGGAGGCTTTCAAAGATGGTGTTTCCATTTCTATCTCCACCTGTAACGCGTTCTACCGATCGCTTACTTTTCTTCACAGCAAAAGATATTGCTGGCACATAGTTTATTTCATGAAGGGATTTGAAAGGAGTCGTCGCTGAATTTGCCATTGTGGCACTTGAGCCGAAATTACAACTTCTTATCCCGTTATCATTAGAACTTGTAGCCGATAAAGTTTTCTCTACTTTGAGATTTCCTGAAGAGGCACAGAAAGGAATTCTTACAGCTTTGTTGTTGATTAATGCATCATAAATACTGAAGAAGTGCTCAGGAACTGCATCTGGATTGAAAGGATAGAAACCTCTGGCTCGAAATCCAAATGACCTCTATATTACTACCAACGCAGCTTTCTACATGTGTAGTCAGGCTTGCTTTTTATAAGCTATCCATTGCTGTGATTCTGTTCTTGAAATAATGCTTGAGAGACTTAAAATGTTAGCGATCAAGAGATTGAATTGCCTGAGTTGCAAACAATTGTGATTCATTATCCCCATTCTAGCATTTTATGTTATCTAAATGTGCTGAATGTTCATCCAAAATTAAGAGAATCTTGCCAGGATTCTTTTTTGGAGTAAAATTTTCCTTCAATCGCTTCATAAATAATTCTGATGAAACATAGGACGATTTTGGATTCATATAAACCCCCGTTTCTGCTAAGAATCCGTCAAAAAACTTCCATTTTTCCTCTCAAACATTGCCAGTGGAAGAAATGTTCCCTCCGAATTGCAACATGTTATGACAGAATCACTTCCACCTTTTTCGCTTGAAGTTAGGACTTGAACATCTTTGGATCCCTTTTTCTCAACCACTTTTCCTTGTAGATTTGTTTAGTTGGATGCCACTTTCCTCTATGTTATGTGGCTTTCCTACAAATTGCCTTCACATAGAGTTGTTTCCAGTAGTCAAAATACTACTTGTCTCAACATGCCTTGACCTCTTCAGAGAGATGGATGATCCTTCTGACTGCATGAGAGGTAACTCAAGGTTTCGCTCCAGGAAGAAATGCAGCCATTGGATGTTTCTTGAAGACTCCACAAGATTTCAGTCGGGGATTGTTCTCTAAATGATTCCATAACAATGCGATGCTTCATTAATTCCCAATTCCCCAAAAAGTTACAGTAAGATCGAAGAAATCTCTGGGATTGCATTGACTAACGTTTGGTCGTGAAATGTGTCTTTCAAACACAACTTTGGACATCCCTTAAAATTTTGAAGGCCCTCAACTTTGGGCACCTATTGAAAATGTCGCTGCAACAAATTTAGAATACCGGTATTCCTTAAAATGTTCATGGATTTCAACTTTGGACACCTCTTGAAAATATGTGATCCTCTAGCAAGTTTTGGTCACCCTTTAAAATTATTGGCCTCTAATATACAATAATTCTATACTAATATAATAAATCAATTAAAATTCCAATAAATTCAGCAAGGACACTAATAATAATTAGTTATGTACGGTAATATCACTCTTAAGTACATGGGGCGTCTCTCCCTCAAACAGGTGGGGCATCTCTCCCTTTAGCATGACCATTACGCCTTATGTATTTAAGGGTAACCGTAATGGACAATTACTTAATTTTTTTTTCTAGAATGGAGTACAATGCATGTACTTGTCAAATATATTGGATTAAGCAACATATACATAGCCATTATCCCAATTACGAATTTTGAAAAAATATAAATATTATAACAAAGCCTACGAAAAACAGCATTTCTTTTTCCTATTCACTTTTCACACACAAAAAAACCGTCACAAAGATTGCACTGCTTGCCTTCGAGGGTGGTATACGAATTAAACAAATGGTCCCAAGGTCGATTCCTTAGAGGTTTTGAGATAAGGAGAAAAGGAGGGTGGGGCGACTCTCCCCGTGGGGCATCTCTCCCGGAATTACCTTACTAGACTATGGTAATACTCTAGAATTCGACAGATTAATTTGGCGGCTTTAATCATGCATGTATTATTTCTCCAACACTGAATTGTTTTGGATCACGGATGAGTTCTTAAGAAATTTCATAACTAGCCAGTAATAGTCCATCATGTCTGCATTTATTTGCTTGAATTGTCTTGCATTTCTTAAGATTAGTAAAGAGATTTATAGGTCCTGGAACTAAAAATAATTACAAAAAATCATATTATACACTTTATATTTATACATTTTCTTAGGAAATAGTACATACAAACAATATTTAATTTCTCATACCTCTTAATTCAGCATGTTCTGTATGTCATAAGGAGTACCGTAATATAGTTATATATTATTAAATTTATTAATGCCCAGAATGACTTTCGAGTATACAAACAAAAGAACTCTTCCTCTCATTCCACATGGTATAGTCATTTTTAACTCGTATGTACACACTACTTTGATAAGCCATGTGTCACCACAGATATTGAATATTCTAATCTGACCACACCTATTGTTTTATGAGGTCCTTAAATGACACACCAATGTAAAACTCATGGCTGGATGAATGCAATAAGAGATAAGCCTAACGTAGAAAAGAATGGGTTGCGAGTGACACACATATTAACATCGTCTTTAGCGCAAATCGGATTGAATAAAATTACTTATGCATAATAGCCCAATTGGTGCCTCACTGGAAATGTCATTGATGTAGGATTTCGTAGTATTTAAAACTGATAGTAATACATACTACTACGATTATGTTGTTTTAGCGGAAATGAAGAAAAATAGAGTGTACAGTTCGTTAGAATATAGTGTGGAAGTTGCGGAAAATATTTCATTTATAGGCCTATCAAAAGTTTGTTTATGAAATTGTTCACAATATTGTCCCATCAGTATTATTGTTCCAATTACTTTGTATAAAGCTTATTGCATTATTAAAGTGCATTTGGGCATTAATTTATTGTTTATATACCTAAGTATAGTGCATAATGTTTTCTTGGCATTTAAATGACTGGTGTGTATCAAAATTTGCCACAGTAATATGCATCAACAATGGAAGTGCTGTATCTTGGCACTTAACCAATTGATGCGCAACTGTAATGTGATAGTTTCTATTTCAAAAGCACATAGAATAAAGTTATATCATATATTCTTGAAAGTGCTTTAAATAATGTTTGATGTCAAAGAATTGATTTTATATCTGTATTTGGTACTGAGATATTCAATTTTTGTCCCTCCTGTAAAATTTTGAAATGACGAGTTTGGTCCTTCTTTGAATAACCTCTTCAATTGCATAAAGTAATAATCAGGGCCCGGATTCCGATGACATGTCATCTTTTTTTCCTTCTATCAGAGACATTGCTCGTTTGTTTGTAAATTCCATTTGTGACATCCACATTCTAAAAATCTATAATTTATAGGCCATATTTTTATCATTTTTGCCATTTTCTGGTTTTAGGTCATTTTCAAAAGCTATACGTCATTTCAGGTCTTTTTTCAAGTTTTGGATCAATATTTTCATCATTAACGGGATTTCATAAACGCAATCTGCTTTCTGCATTATATTTGTCGTATTTACATTGATCTACTGGAAGAAATGAACAGAAACATACGGTAATTTATGTATGACATCGTGTCGAGTTTTCATCTGCTTACTGTGAACGGAAACGAAAGAACAAAAATGGCCAATCTACAATGTGATTGGCTCCGAAAATAAGAGCGACGCGACTATAATGCACGAATTTTTGTCTTATGACAGACTTTGCAACAATTAAATTTATAATTTACAACAATGAGATTTATTTCTTGTTATGCGAACGCGATTATGAAACAGTTTAACCTTCAGTTGCAATAAAATTTTCAGTGAAGAAAGTTCCAGTCACAATATTTTAGTTACCGGTACTGTTAAAAAAAAGTATTTTAAAAACTAACACATTCCAATATTAACATTATTATGCCTAAGATTAAACCTTCCAAAGCATAGCATTAAGACAACTTGTTTCAGAGTTCAGTGAGGAAATTCTCTACAGATGATGGAATTGTATTTTGCAAAGTGTGTGAAGTTAAAGTATCGGCGGATAAGCGTTTCACTGTGCAGCATGATAAACATGTACGCGCTATTCAGAATGTGAACAAGAAAACATCTTGGCTGCTAATTGGACAAAGTATATCTGCAACTACAATTGCATCTTCCATGTTTTTCACCTATTTTGAATAGACAACTACTACTAGTACAGTGGACTTTATGTTGTCAGCAAACAGCTGGATACATTAAGAAGATTGATTGATTGATTGATTGATTGATTGATTTTCTTGCTTCAGCTAATATTCCTTTATGGAAATTATCGAACATAAATTCAAGGATTTTCTGGAGCAGCATACAGATCATTCCATCCATGACGAATCCACTTTGAGAAAGAACTATGTACCTGTATGCTATGATAACAACTTTGACAAGAATCAGAGATCAAGTTGACGGAAAGAAGACTTTTGTTAGAGTTCGTCAACCATTCCACTATTTTTCGACTTTTTGACAAGTCCATGTTTCTTGTATGGCCTGATGGTATACAGCACGACGACCTCCTGATCTTCGTCACTGATGCTGTGCCATACAGGTCAAAGCAGCCAAGTCCATCCTGTCGTTTTATCCTAAGATGATACATGTAACATGTTTGGCTCATGCGTTGCACAGAGTAGCAGATGAAATGAGGGGACACTTTTCTGAAGTTGACGACCTAGTCTCGAACGCAAAACAAAATCTTTGTGAAGGCCCAATTGCGAAGGGAACTCTTTAAATCCCTAGCTCCGAATGTTCCTTTGCTGCCAGAACCCGTGATCGCACATTGGGGTACTTGGATTGATGCTGCATTTATTATTGTGACAATTTTGAAATTGTTAAAACAGTTGTCGATGCTCTTAAATCAGAGGATGCAAAGTCTATTCAAAATGCCCAAGAATTGTATTCAAACAGTGAACTGAAGGGTAAATTAGCATACATCGTCACATTTTGGATTTATATCACCAGCTGGCTATAGCACAACTTCAGAAAAAAGGGATGGCTCTAGTGGATTCAGTGGCACTTGTAAAGAAA
Source organism: Periplaneta americana (assembly GCF_040183065.1). NCBI lineage: Eukaryota > Metazoa > Arthropoda > Insecta > Blattodea > Blattidae > Periplaneta > Periplaneta americana. The sequence continues at coordinate 105,483,864 of NC_091124.1, forward strand.
ATAGAACTCGATATGGACAGTGGATTAGATGAAGTTGGAAAAATGGTAGCAAGTAAGTTTAAGTATGTAAGTTCCAAAGAGGAAAATTATGCTCTGAGACTGTAGATTTTAATTAATTATTCAAATTACCTAATTAATTCAATTAATTCGTTAATTTTCTTCTTGTTTACAACTTATGTACAGTAGTTTAATCATCATCATCATCATCCTTCACGAATTAGGCCTCTGTAGACCTGTTTCGGCCCCATCTAGCAGTCTTCTTAACGGTCTTCCTGGTCGACGATGTCCTCTAGGTTTATATTGCATCATAATTTTTGGGATTCTTGAATTTTCCATTCTTCTTACATGATCTAGCCAATTGAATTTGTATCTGGTGATTTTTTCTTCTACTGACTCTACTTCTAATTGTTCTAAAATTTCTTCATTCCTTTTTCGGTCTAAAAGAGTATATCCTGCTGTTCTCCTGAAAAATTTCATTTCCGTTGCTTTGATTCTGTTCATGTCTTTTTTCTTTAATGTCCAAATCTCGCTTCCGTATAGAAGGGTGGGTAATGCTAGTGTATTATATATTTTTATTCTTGTAGATTTTTGTACTAATTTAGCTTTTAATGTATTGTTTATTATTCCTAGAATTTGTGTAAATTTGGTAATTTTCTTATTCACATCTTTTTCATTTTGATAAGATATTTCACAACCCAGATAATTGAAATTTTGCACTTGTTCGAGGCATTGGTTATTGTGTATTATCTTACTTCTCACTGGGTCTTGTCCTAAAAATGCCATTACTTTTGATTTTTGTGCTGAAATTTCCATCCCAAAATCTTTTAATATTTCATTTAATGTATACAATCCTCTTTGTAAATTATCCTCTGAATTGGAAATTATGACTTGATCATCGGCATAGAGTAAGGTATTTAATGTTAGAGCACTGGTTATTTTGATTCCTGATGTGTAGATTTGGTTCCATTTTAAAATAATAAAGTAGTTTAATATAAGCCATTATTAATTAAAATAAAAATTCCAAATTTTTGGATCATTTTTTGTAATTATTAATAATAATAAGTTTTATTTTCCCTGACAGTTAAGGCCATCGGGCCTTCTCTTCCACTCAACCAGGATCAAGGCACATACAGAAAAATACATACCGGTATATCAGTATTAATTTAAAAATAATAATAAAAACAGAGAGATTGAACACATATATGAATATAATCACAAACAGGAAAATACATTCTGGTATACAAGTATTAACGTGAAAAAAAAAAAAAAAAAGAAAAAAGAAAAGAAAAAGAAAGACAGAAAGAAAGAAAAAAAAAAAGAAATTAATACATGTTAGATAATTTTCATTAAATTTTAGAGTCATTTTTAGATCATCAAAATCCGGGCCCTAGTAGTAATATTTATTGAAGTAGAGCATAATTAAAACCAAGCGAAAACATACCTTATTTAATTCCATTTGAAGTAAAATTTGACACTTTAATATTTATTTTTTCTACAAAATGAAATTAAAATTTTATTGAACAAATTGAATAGTGCACATCTATACTAGTAATAAACTTGCAACCAAAATTTTTCTGCTAATTTTCGTTTTTGCAAAAATAATTGGTTTTAACATATTGCATAATTAACTATCCTGAGACCAAAAATCGGTTTTTTTTTTACATGTCTGTCTATGTTACCTTTTCACACAATAATGGCTGAACCGATTTCTATGAAAAGTGGTATCTAAGATGAATTATTTTCCATTTAGATTTTGGGCTGTGTGGCATTCAAAATACTTTCTTTAAAAGGAGGATTGTAAGGGCATCTGAAGTCATTAAATCGAAATATCTCGCTTATTATTGATCTTTTAGAAAAATGTTAATGTTACAAAAGTTGCTTTAAAATTATTTCCGACAAGTTTAATCCGATGCAGAATTTTGATTGGACTCATATTTAACGAAATATGCGAGTTTTAAAATAACAATGCATTTTATGTCAATGACACCTATGACTAATATAATGAAATAAAAACAAATGACTAGGCATTTATTTAAGGCGACCTTGTATAACAAACGGAAAATATTAATTTAACACCATTTTTATATGAATATATTTGTATTCTAGGGTAAATATATATAAACGTTTATCAATATTAATATTTAAAGGGAGTGTGTGTATTTGTATGAGGTAATCTCAGAACCTACTTAACCCAATTGGATAATTCTTTCACCATTGGAAAGTGTACTTTCTCTAGATGGACATTTGCTATAATGCCATTACAGTAACTCCTGAGTGAATCGAGAAGTGAGTACAAATGAGCTATAAGGTAAAATTAAAAGAGGTCCTTACACACAAAAAACTTGATATACTGTCGAAATATTGTATTACTTAATTATTAGTATAGATTATGTAATTGAGTGAGCCACAGTAAAATATAGGCCTGCTTAAACTTTATTTTGACCACATAAAATACTAATTTTATACATTTCGATTTATTTTTGTCCACAAAACATAATCGTATTTTTACGAGTTTTGTCGTAAAGCACGAGTATTTTCCCTGGACCAAAAATGCAATAACTTACATATGGAGTAAATTTATCGTTGAGTTCACTAGTGCTGAGTCATTTTACGAAGTGTCACGGAATGATGTTCCTGTGCTCATTTATCCATGTTTATTTCCTGTGTTTCTTAAAATAATGTTTATGTACGAGTATAGTAGACGAAGTAAGACCTATCTTGTGATCCCATCATGCAATCACCAGTGGGTATGGAGAGGGAAGATAAGGTTTTAGTCCGAGTTGAACTTCCATGTCTGCAGATTCGTGTAATTTAACGACCATCACGCCTTACACGCGAAATTCTTTTTCTGATCGCCAAATCATCATCTTGCGCAACTCACATGCCATTACTCCTGAACTATACCATGTTCAGTGTTATCTTTTAATTTACATAAAAAGAATTATGCACAGCGAAGCCAGCACAAAACATTATTTTTGTATACAATCCTCCTATATTGATTTTAGTTTGGCATGATTTATTAAAGGATGTATGCAAGATTAATTAAAAACATTAATGTTAAACGAATTACTCTTGCATCAAAAACAAATGTTCCTGGAACCAAATGATCCTATTTTAATTATGTACATACAATAACGTTAAGAAACATGTTAAATGAATTATTCTTGCACCAAATGTGTGCTCTCTGGACCAAAATATCGTAGTTTAATTACTTAAATACAGTTTCATTTAAGACACATGTTAAATGATTTATTCTTGTACCAAAAATGAATGCTGCCTGGACCATATGTCCTATTTTAATTGTGTGATTACTTTATTGTTTCATCTGGTATTGTTGTTATGGCTAGGGAATGGATTTCTAGGTACCGGTACTAAAAACGAGAGATTTAGGACTTCGTTGTTTAATCAACCGTCCAAAGACAGGTCTGAACCGCACAAGTGACACCAACAAGGCATCACTAATGAGGCCATTAGATAATGGGGTAGGGTGGCCAGTTCCTTTCCCCCTTCATTGCATACATCGCTGACTAGTTACATGTATTAGACTTCAGATGTATATTTAGGACCTTATAAAATCCAATTTAGAACTTTCAGGAGTTTATATAAGATTAACATTTAATAATTTTAATTTAGTAAATATTCCATTTTAGGTAGAATTTATGTACAGTCTTAGAGAAAACTGGTGCTGACAATGAGTGCTTGAATATTCAAATTCTGTCATTGTCAGTGTAAGAGACTGATTGCAAATTGGTCAGTTCCATTTCGCATAACAGGATTGCACTGACAGAAAAGTAATTTGTAAGCACTTGCCTAACTTGAACAACCTACCACTCCTTTTATGCTAGGATGGACTTTTCCAAACGAACTTCATTCCAGGAAATTAGGCAAATTTTTCCTTTGTTCTGCTTCTAAAATCAGTATGGAACAAACTTACCAGACAAGAATTTGTCTGTAAGAGAATTCTTGTACATTTTAAAAAGCATTTTTGTAGTGCTTTTGGGCATTTTTGCATTTGTAGTACTAGTATTTTTATTTTAAATGCCTATACACAAACCTAATTTTTAGGTATTTATAGCAGTATATGGTTCATTTAGGTGTTTTTAGGTCCTATAGAATTTTAACACCTGTATACATGAAATGTAGAGATATCTGAATAACATACGTCTAGGACGCAGCAAACAAAGTAGGTACGGAACTAGAAATCAGTTCCCTAGTTATGACTGAGATATGTATTGTTAATTGTAGACCGTAAGTAATCATGCATGTAAGGACTTACACACAGTGAGGTGAAGGTCGGGGTTTGGGATGGTCCACAAGCCAGAAGTTGTGCTAAATATGTTACTTTGCTAATTATCCAGTATGGAGTGTTGTACATTATATAGGAATGTTACATATTAAGTATGTGACTTTCTCAGTGACCATAGCGTGTCTCTAGAGTGGTGTATTATAATTTTGAGGTTATTTTCAATTATTTAAGTATGCTTTTTCCCCCATGTGTGGTGTGGGAGAATATCAAGTTGCACCTTATTTTATAGTGTAGGCTGGACATTAATAAATTGTGTGTCCCATTTTAAATGTTTTATACACTAGATGACTCTGTGGAGTTGTACCCTACTTTACTGAGAATCATGGCAGACAGGATCCAGGCTCCACTGCCTCCTAGAGGAGCAGTAGTGCGTCTGGGGCTATGAATTCGACTTGTACTTGGTTCATTTTAGTGGATAAGTATAAGTTGGACATTAACTTCGGGTAGTATTCTCTGAAAAATGTTGTAACCATTAACATTAGACAGGCTTATTGCTTTTTATATAGTACATACTTCAAAATGCCAAAATAAAAGTCTCAGTTATCCCAAAACATTTCTGACTCAAGGCAAAACAAAATTCGGACATTTAATAAGCGGGAGAAAGAGTGGAAGATTTGTTTACGAACTAACAATGGAATCATTTCAGCAGCTTGGCTAAGGGAAACTAACATTGAACACTTTGATCAACTTGCCGATAACAGGATTCGAATTTATCGGACTTGAGAAAAAGAAAACAGCACTGAACATTCTCAGAGAATTAACGAACAACGAGAATGTATTGATTTACCATTATGATCCAAATATTGACTGCACTCATTTGAATTGTGAATAAACTATGCAATAAATTTATTGCAAAAGGTGGGATGAGCCAAACGGATTATGTTGTGCTGCTGGAAAAGTTGTTCTGCTTGAGATTCAAGAGCCCTCACAACCAATTAACAACTTACTTATAGAAGTACATCTGTTATCAACACACTTTTTAAATAATATAAAACAGTATAATGCCTTACTGTATGTGTCATCGTTTGTTGCAAAAGAAATGCATGAAGTCAATTTCATGCCAACATTTAAAGTTGAAGCATATGCTTATCATTTATACATCTTGATTACACAACTTTTAACACTGTATCACTTCGGAATATCATTTCATTGCAAGTCTTCCATCTGAGAATAAAACTCCTCAGTTCTTACTAGTATATTTTGTTTCAGACACTGACCAATTATCTGGTCGGTTTAATGTAGTACCAAGCTTGAAAGTAGAATTGATTGAACAGCTCTAGAAAGTATTGCTTGGTAATAACTGTTATATTCATAGTTTTAAATACAACTTTGAAAATAATTCAGGAGTAAACGACTTACAACATGCAAGTTATTTTTCACTAAGTAATTACAAAACTGTATATTTGAAAATATAATACATTTAGTCAGTTATACTTATTTCTAATAAGTGCAGCAAAGCGTGAGGATATGGTTAGCATTTTAATGAAACTGAAATTGCTATTGAGATTCTCTATTTTACATACACCATGATCCTATATGGTGCATTTGTTGCTAGCAATCAGCAGTTTTTTATGCTCGACAAGATTTTAACTGTGCTGAAAGGACCTTGTGCTATTAAAATTCATCAATGTAGAACAATTTATACGTAAATGATAATACAGATAAGACTTTTTATACATTTCGTACATAATGTTTTTCACACTTATACATCATTTTCTTCAGTCCTGATAAAATTCCTATACTTCATATTAATTTATTTCAGTTAAACAATTTTCTTTTATTCTATATATTTTTTTTTTTTTTACACTTACACGATCGTATTTTAAACTCCCAGGAGATACGACATGTCATTTATACATTATAAATGAGTTTTGCTCGAAATCACGATTGCCGTGAAAATTAGAAGCTGCCCTTGCTTGCCTCCAACAATCTTGTGTCCTTTAATGACGCTGTTACTGATTGAGAAACAGTGAAACAATTCGTAACACACCATGATATAACTGAACAAATTCTGGAACACATCACAATTTGAGGGCATGGTTTATTCCTTAGCAGCAAGCAGTCCAAAATAACTGATCTTTTTCTTTAAAATAACCCATATTATTATTAAATTAAGATCACACAGGAAGAACCAAGATAAGACACGTTACAGAATTTTCTGAATTGGTGTTTGAAATGTAATATATCAACTAGAATTGGCTTAACTCGTTCTCCACAGATGATCTTCAATTGCTATTTCAGATGTTATTTATTAAATTTAATGTAATTTCAGTACACATTTTTGTCACGCGGTTCCCCCCCCTCCCCCCTCAGGCCCCATAAAAACGTATAAATGAAGTTTTATTATGCAATTAAATGAAAACGTTAAATTATTTTGAAGTGACCATGGTAATTTTACTTTAGCCTACACCAGAGATCGACAAAAATGTAATCGTGATCACTAACAATAGTGACATCACAGGGGCAGTGCTATAAACTGTCTTTGCTTCACTCCCATCCAACTCCCCTACAACTCCAGTTCACAAGCATCTATCAATGGTGGGTTATGTGCTTACATTTGGATTGCTTCTTTCTCAAAACCTTCGTCTGTTCAGAAACATGTGTTTAAGGAAGAATGGGAGGAATAGTATCTGTTGTGCACATGGTGACAATGTAGATGCCTCTTGTGTTCTAAAATTCTAATAGGCAATCATAAATCAAACACTGAGCGACTTTACAACACATGTCATAATGATTATCATGAAATCATAGGTAAGCATGAACATATCCAATGTAATTGTAAACGGAAATGTATGCAGTAGAAAATAAGGATAAAATTTGTTTTCTTTTCCTAGGATTGGATGGAGCAAAGCAATTAAAACATAAAAAAAAAGAAACTGAATGCAAATAATAGTTCCGGTTCTGAAATATGATTAAACAAGATATGAGTCAAGGGGAACTCGATGCCAGTTATGTCATTGCTTTGGAAATCGCAAAATCATTGAAGTGCTATAATGAAGGAGAGTTCATTAAAACATGTCTGAATAAAGTTGCTAACATTATTTGTCCCAAATAATCTGATGTTTTTAACAGTATGAAAGTATTCACACTAACAATACAAAGTCAGATAAGAGATTTTGAAACACTAGCTCAATGAGAAATAAAATCAAAGCTGAATCAAACTGGTCATATCTCTCGCTTTACTTCGTAAGACACACCTAGATAAGCAGTTTTAACTATGTTTGTTAGTGCTTTTAAATGCTTATTTTGCAAAACGTTTTTGCTTGCTTATTTTACGATTTTAATTAAAACAGCATATTTTATCCAAAACTGTAATTTTAAAAGAGCAAATTTCACTCATTTATCACTGATTCCCTGTTTTTTATTGGCTAATAAAAAATTAACTACAGTCGAATGCATAAGAAAACAATGCTAGGGTATGACCCAGGATGTTGTGAAATAATACTGCATAGTTCTAATTAGGAGAGAACCTTCGGATTTCCCGCCAAGCTTCTGCAACTAGGCAGGTCAATTGGTTATTGCACTTATTGCGTTATCAGAATAATGTCATGTGCATGGATGGTGAATCCCCGAGTTCCAAGCTGCAGTGTGCAAGTTGTGCAACACGCTTTGGTTCAATAAGGTGCGTGAGATTGCTCACTGTTGTAGTTAAGGAATGCCACCCTCAAAAACCTCTCAATCAGCATTCTTACGCAAATGAGTAAATGAGTTTGGAAGTAAAATTTTCTGTGAGGACGGCAGTGTCTTATTTTGTTTGGTGTGTGAAAAGTGTGTTTCTGCGAAGAAAAAATAACATTGTTCAGCATATTAATACAACGCGGCATAAGGAGAAGTTTAAGAATAAATTTCAGTTAAACCAGCAACTGATTAAAAGCAATGTGGGTGAACAATCGAGTTCTAGTGATACATTTTTCAAAGACTTGTGTTTAGGATTAGCAGGTTCCGACATTTCGTTGTGAAAATTGAATAATGTGCAGCTTCAGGTATTTTTAGAAAAATATACAAACAAAAGTGTGCTGGACGAAACTACATTGCGCAAAAACTATATGCCACAGTGTTTTCAAGAAGTAATTTGTAATATTCGGGATAAACTGAAGCACAAAAACATATGGATTTCTATTGCTGAAACCACAGATGCACCGGGACAATGTGTATGTAGTGCTGTAGTTGGTGCTATGAAAGCAGGAAACAAATCATTTCTTTGTAATATACAAATACTTGACCGAGTAAATCATTCCACTGTTGCAAAATTTTTCAATGATTTGTTACTATTCTTGTAGCCAGAAGAGGTTCAGTTTCCATGTATTCGATTTTGCTTATTTTGGTGGTTATTTTTACCATTTTCATGCTTATTTTACTGTTTCTGTGTATTTTGCTTATTTGGGTACTTATTTTCACCATTTTTCGTGCTTATTTGCTTGTTTATTTTACTGTTTGATTGTGCTTAAAAATTTGGGCTTTACGGTAGTTATCATGTACATACTTGTACAGTAAATTCACTTGATGATCCTCTTCTTTTGCAAACCGATCAATTAGGTCACAACATACTGAATTTGTACTACTAGAAGAAACTAGAAACAAATCTGAATTTATTTCAGAACTATCAATATTTAATGTGCTGTTTAATGAAGTATATCTCGTAACACAAAACAAAAATAATAGGAACACCCGCAATAAAAGACAAAAAATATCTGCGAACATAAAACAAAACTTTTACACAGGGAGAGACACATGACACGATTTTCTAAAGCAAAGAAGAAAGAGAGTTTGCCAATATAGTGGAAAGCAGCCGAGACTAATGATGCACTTGTCAGTGGTGAGTAGGATTTCTCCAAATCGCCTTCTCTCCCGGCTTTTAGTCATGTTTAAACACTCTGCTATACAGCTATTTTATTGATTGAACTGGCGTTGTCATGGTTACCAGGAAGGAGAGTCATATAGTTGTCTCCACTGTCTTGCTCTTGTATAGACACTGCAGGTTGCTTGATGTCAATTGTACAGGTTACAGTGCTGTTTTCTTTTGGTACGAATTATTTGTACTATCAATAGTGAGCGGACATCACCAACTGGATGTGATCGATTTGACGTAACTTACATCTTAGTAATATTGAATAGTAAAATTAATACACTGCTCAAAAAAATCTAAAGGACAAGGACATTATTTCCTTCAGTTTATTATTCATAGTAGTGAAATGGATATTACCTTATCTAATGAATAAGTTACCTTGACTAACAAACAAATCAAGTAAACTTAAAGGATTATTTTTATTTTTATTATGTTGAAGACTAAACAATAACTGAAATGCTGAAGTTGAGTAAAATGTCAGAAACATCTTAACAAAAAGAAAAAATTAATAATTCCGTACAGATTGAAATGAAACAAGTTGTTAGTAATGTGTATGACTTCCTCGTGCATTTAACACTGCTTGGCATTGCCTCAGCATGCTTGAAATCAAATGTTCAATGTCTTCTTGCAGAAGATTATCCCAAGCCTGAATTAGAGCAGTGGAAGTGTCCAACGTCTTCTGTATTCTCTAAAGTTGATTCCATGCATTTTCTAGGGGATTAAGATCCGGGGACTGAGCAGATCAAGACAGTACAGAAATCTCTTTTTGCTGAAACCATTTACAAACCACTCGAGCAGTCTGAGTGCAGGCATTGTCATGCATAAGAATGAAACATTCTCCTTGCTTATTAGCAAATGGTCTCACAATTGGTTGTAGAACAGAATTTAAGTACACATTATGATTCATTGTCCCTTCCAGCAAAACGAGCTGTGTCCTTTTGTCCATCATCACTCCTGACCACACCATGACTGAACCATCTTTGTAGCTATGGACTTCCTGAACCGAAGTCTTTCTGCTGACCTAGGTTGACATTAAACCCTGATACACCTTCCATCAGGATGAAACCAGAATCTAGAATCATCACAAAACATAACATAGACCATTCTTCATAACCCCAATTGACATGTTCTTGTGCCTATGTAGATGTGCTGCCCGGTTGTTTCTCCAAAAGTCTGTTACTCTGAAAGGGCATCAAGAAGAGAGTGATGCTTCATGAAGTCAGTTTCTTATAGTCTGATCACTTACAACAACTCCATGAGTGTCCTGGAGGACAGATATAAAGATATAACTGACTGGCAGTCACAATCCTCTGACAGTGTTCAGAACCAGAAATCGATCCTGCCATGCTGTTGTTTTCCTTTCTCGGTCTTGATGACATTTCTTAACCTCACCTGTGACTTAATAACATAGCCATAATCGGCTAATAACACTCCATGATGTGTTCAACACTCGAGCAACATGAGCCTGGCTTTGACCACCTTCCAACAGCTCTGAGCATTTCAGAAGTTGTGAGATGACGACATTCCATGATTAAATAAGATGACTTCGTATGATTCCAGTCAGAAAGCATATGTTGAAGAATGAAGCATAAAGACCGTAGACAGGATAAAATCTATAAAATAAACACTTAATTGTTTAAAATGTTGTCATGGCAATACCAAGGAGTAAGAAATGTGGTACAAATTATAATTGTCCCTTAGACTTTTTGAGCAATGTATAAAAGGAAAAAGTCTGTCATTTGCTATAACTTGCCTATGATCTTACTTCAGCTAAAATTAATATTGTCATATTGTATTCTGGACAAATATTAGGGGAGGCACGGCCACCCTTGCCTCCCCTGAAAATTCACTGCTGCAAAGCAGTTTTACCACAGTCTAGCATATACAGTCACGAAGCTCAATATGTAGGGGATATGCATCCATAGATAGCTAACCACTAGGATCGCTACTATCACCTCATTACAGACAATGCGAAATTCCTAGTACTTTCAACAACTCAAGCTTCGTGACTGTGTATATACTAGACTGTGGTTTTACTATGTTGATGATCTGGTAATTATAATTGGCAGTTTCGTATACTTTGTTGGTAAAGATTTAAAGTAAATCAGTCCATGATACACAGTTTATAATATGTACCATGTTTTGTTTCAGGATGCTCACAAACAGCTACAAGAAATTCCATCTCCAAATATTGTATTCATGAAAGATGAGTTTGTGAACAAGAGACGTATGGAAGGTGCAGTAGACATTGAAAGACAAGAATATTCAACAGTGAAGGAACAATTTGATATAATGAAAGGAGACTTGCAAGTTATTTCTCAGCACAATGAAGAAAAATATGTGCAGCTTTCAGAGAACGAGAACCTTGAAACACATCTGCAATTGCAGAATAAAAAGTGTAGGGAATTGGAGATAATGTTGGATCGTCTGCAAATTGGATTGAATACCAAAAATACTGATTTGGAGAAAGATTCGTCATCCATCGAAAAAATAAATTCACTTCTCTCTGAAGAAAGACAATTGTGTTGTGAACTGAATCTGAGTCTGAAGAAAAGTTCTGAAAAATTAGAAAATATGAAAATAAGAAAATCAGATATAGAAAGCGAGATGAAAACATTAGAAAAAGAGCTGACAGCAAAGGAACACGAACTAAACCAGGAAAGAGATTGTAAGGAGATATACGAGAAAGAGCTGGGAAGGTTACAGACAGATCTAATAAAAATACAAGAAGAAAAGAGAATTCTGGAGGTAAATGGTCCACATAATTTTACAATATTGGAACAAGAAAATACTGATCTTGTAGCCAAGGTGCAAGAATTGGATATGAAAATACGAGACTTTGAAGAATTGAAACTGACATGTGAGGAACAGAGCGAAGTTATAATGAAGCTTAGTTCTGAATTAGAAAAAGAACGCAGCAAGGTGGAAATATTGCAGAGAGAAATTCGTGAACAGATCGAAAGTAATGCTGAAAAAGACGGACAATTACACAGTTTACAAGAAGAACAATGCGTTTTACAAGATAAGATATCCTCACTTATTCAAGCTGTGGCCACTGAAATTGACAAAAAAAGAATTGTAGAAGTTACACTTGAGAATGAGAGAAAGGAATATTTGACAGTGAAGGAACAATTTGATAAAATGAAGGGAGACTTGCAACAAATTATTGCTCAGCATGAAGAAGAAAAATGTGTGCTACTTTCAAAGATCCAGCATCTTGAGTGTCTGCAGTTGGACAATAAAAAGTGTCAAGAATTGGACCGTCTACAAATGGAATTAAATGCCGAAAATAATGAATTGGAGAAAGATTCAGTCTCCATCGAAGGAACAAATTCACTTCTCTCTGAAGAAAGACACTTGTGTGGCAAACTGAATCTGAGTCAGATGAAGAGTACCGAAGAGTTAGAAAATCTAAAGATAAGAATACTAGATACAGAAAGCAAGATGAAAGCATTAGAAAACGAGCTGGCAGCAAAGGAAGAAGATCTGAACAGGGAAAGGCATTGTAAAGAGGTGTACGAAAAAGAGCTACAAAGGTTACAGACAGATTTGATAAAAATGGAGGAAGAAAAGATATTTCTGGAGGAAGATCGTTCTCAGTGTTTTAAAATGTTAGAACACGACAAGATTAATCTTGTAGCCAAGTTGCAAGAATTGGAGATGAAAACACGGGACTTTGAAGAATTGAAACTGACATGTGAGGAAGAGAAGGAAATTATAATGAAGCTTAATTCTGATTTAGAAACAGAATGCAAGAAGATAGAAATACTGGAGAGAGAAATCCGTGAACAGATCGAAAGTAATGCTGAAAAAGACGGACAATTACACAGTTTACAAGAAGAACAATGCATTTTACAAGATAAGATAACCTCACTTATTGAAGCTGTGGTCACTGAAATTGACAAAAAAAGAATTGTAGAAGTTACACTTGAGAATGAGAGAAAGGAATATTTGACAGTAAAGGAACAATTTGATAAAATGAAGGGAGACTTGCAACAAATTATTGCTCAGCATGAAGAAGAAAAATATGTGCTACTTTCAGAGATTCAACATATTGAATGTCTGAAGTTAGAGAATAAAAAGTGTCAAGAATTGGAGACAGAGTTGGACCATCTACAAATGGAATTGAATGCCGAAAATAGTGAATTGGAGAAAGATTCAGCGTCCCTTGAAGGAATAAATTCACTTCTCTCTAAAGAAAGTAACTTGTGTTGCGAACTGAATCTGAGTCAGAAGAAGACTACCGAAGAGTTAGAAAATCTAAAGATAAGAATACTAGATACAGAAAGCAAGATGAAAGCATTAGAAAACGAGCTGGCAGCAAAAGATGAGGAACTGAAAAAGGAAAGGCATTGTAAGGAGGTGTGCGAAAAAGAACTGCAAAGGTTACAGACAGATTTGATAAAAATGGAGGAAGAAAAGAAAACTCTGGAGGAAGATCGTTCTCACTGTTTTAAAATGTTAGAGCACGACAAGGCTAATCTTGTAGCCAAGTTGCAAGAATTGGAGATGAAAACACGGGACTTTGAAGAATTGAAACTGACATGTGAGGAAGAAAAGGAAATTATAATGAAGCTTAATTCTGATTTTGAAACAGAATGCAAGAAGATAGAAATACTGCAGAGAGAAATTCGTGAACAGATCGAAAGTAATGCTGAAAAAGACGGACAATTACACAGTTTACAAGAAGAACAATGCGTTTTACAAGATAAGATATCCTCACTTATTGAAGCTGTGGCCACTGAAATTGACAAAAAAAGAATTGTAGAAGTTGCACTTGAGAATGAGAGACAGGAATATTCGACAGTGAAGGAAGAGTTCGATAAAATGAAGGGAGACTTGCAACAAATTATTGCTCAGCATGAAGAAGAAAAATGTGTGCTACTTTCAAAGATCCAGCATCTTGAGTGTCTGCAGTTGGAGAATAAAAAGTGTCAAGAATTGGACCGTCTACAAATGGAATTAAATGCCGAAAATAATGAATTGGAGAAAGATTCAGTCTCCATCGAAGGAACAAATTCACCTCTCTCTGAAGAAAAACACTTGTGTGGCGAACTGAATCTGAGTCAGAAGAAGAATACCGAAGAGTTAGAAAATCTGACGATAAGAATACTAGATACAGAAAGCAAGATGAAAACATTAGAAAACGAGCTGACAGCAAAGGAAGAGGAATTGAATAAGGAAAGGCATTGTAAGGAGGTGTACGAAAAAGAGCTGCGAAGGTTACAGACAGATTTGATAAAAATGGAGGAAGAAAAGAAAACTCTGGAGGAAGATCATTCTCATTGTGTTAAAACATTAGAAGAAGAAAAGGCTGATGTTGTATCCAAGCTGGAAGAATTTGAGGTGAAAATAAGGGACTTTGAAAAATTGAAACTGACATGTGAGGAACAGAGCGAAGTTATAATGAAGCTTAGTTCTGAATTAGAAAAAGAACGCAGCAAGGTGGAAATATTGCAGAGAGAAATTCGTGAACAGATCGAAAGTAATTCTGTAAAAGACGGACAGTTACAGAGTTTACAAGAAAAACAATGTGTTTTGCAAGATAAAATATCCTCACTTATTGAAGCTGTGGCCACCGAAATTGACGAAAAAAGAATCTTAGAAGTTGCACTTGAGAATGAGAGACAGGAATATTCGACAGTGAAGGAAGAGTTCGATAAAATGAAGGGAGACTTGCAACAAATTATTGCTCAGCATGAAGAAGAAAAATGTATGCTACTTTCAAAGATCCAGCATCTTGAGTGTCTGCAGTTGGACAATAAAAAGTGTCAAGAATTGGACCGTCTACAAATGGAATTAAATGCCGAAAATAATGAATTGGAGAAAGATTCAGTCTCCATCGAAGGAACAAATTCACCTCTCTCTGAAGAAAAACACTTGTGTGGCGAACTGAATCTGAGTCAGAAGAAGAGTACCGAAGAGTTAGAAAATCTGACGATAAGAATACTAGATAGAGAAAGCAAGATGAAAACATTAGAAAATGAGCTGGCAGCAAAGGAAGAGGAACTGAATAAGGAAAGGCAATGTAAGGAGGTGTACGAAAAAGAGCTGCGAAGGTTACAGACAGATTTGATAAAAATGGAGGAAGAAAAGAAAACTCTGGAGGAAGATCATTCTCATAGTGTTAAAAC
This sequence comes from Periplaneta americana, assembly GCF_040183065.1. Lineage (NCBI taxonomy): Eukaryota > Metazoa > Arthropoda > Insecta > Blattodea > Blattidae > Periplaneta > Periplaneta americana. Next base: position 105,499,150 of record NC_091124.1, read on the forward strand.
ATTAGAAGAAGAAAAGGCTGATGTTGTATCCAAGCTGGAAGAATTTGAGGTGAAAATAAGGGACTTTGAAAAATTGAAACTGACATATGAGGAACAGAGCGAAGTTATAATGAAGCTTAGTTCTGAATTAGAAAAAGAACGCAGCAAGGTGGAAATATTGCAGAGAGAAGTTCGTGAACAGATCGAAAGTAATTCTGTAAAAGACGGACAGTTACAGAGTTTACAAGAAAAACAATGTGTTTTGCAAGATAAAATATCCTCACTTATTGAAGCTGTGGCCACCGAAATTGACGAAAAAAGAATCTTAGAAGTTGCACTTGAGAATGAGAGAAAGGAATATTCGACAGTGAAGGAAGAGTTTGTTAAAATGAAGGGAGACTTACAACAAATTATTGCTCAACACGAAGAAGAAAAATGTGAGCTACTTTCAGAGGTCCAGCGTCTTGAGGAGTGTCTTCAGTTGCAGAACGAAAAGTGTCGAGAATTGGAGACAGAATTGCATCATCTACAACTGGAATTATATACCAAAAACAGTGACTTAGAGAAAGATGCAGCATCCATCAAAGATATCAATATACTCTTGTCTAAAGAGAGACAATTATGTTGTGAATTGAATCTGGATCTGAAGAAAAGTAACGAAAATTTGGAAAATCTGAAAATAAGAAAGCTAGATATTGAAAGCAAGAAGAAAGGTTTAGAAAACGAGCTGGCTGAAAAAGAAAAAGAACTAAACAAAGAAAGAGATTTTAAGGAATTGTACAAGACCGAGCTTGAAAATCTACAGGCACATCTGATAGAAATGGAGAAAGAAAAGAGAATTCTGGAGATGAACGGTTTCCATTTTGTTGAAATGTTAGAGGAACAAAATTGTGTTATGTTAGCTGATGTACAAAAATTGAAAGCTGAGGAAAAACTTAAACTTGAAATAAAAGATTCCATACCTGAAAATAAGGCTACAAATATGTGTGAAATAAGAGAGAATGATGCATTACTGTGTGAACTTCAAAGTGAGTTGGGAAAATTATGTAGTGCAACAGAGGTGCTAGAAAGACATAGTCTAAAACAAATTGAATTTAATAGTGAAGGAGTAACAATCTCGAAGCTACAGAAAGAAATTCCAGAGACTCCAAAAGAAATACCCTTAAATTTGAACATTTTGAAAGTTGATGAGATTAAAAATAATGTGGAGTTGGAGATTCAAGAATCTGGTACAGTGCTCCCAACTTGTAGTAAATTGACTAATCTCCTCACTCCAGAACTGAAAGAAGGTCGTTTTCCTAGACACATTTTTCCGAAGTGCAAATCTAGCTATGAATTTCCATCCCGAGATGGAAATGTAAGGGAAAGTATTACTACCTCAGTGTCTATTGTTAAACTGCAAGAGTTAACAGGAGGTGACGAAATAAATACTACATCATTAGATGATGTAGATCTTTGTACATTACAGAAGGAAGACCATTCCTCAACACTTGAAAGTGGAAAATCTGAGGAGCAACAACTTTTACATGTTGGGAATGAAAATCTGACACCAGGTTTAAGTACACTTGGTGGTAAGCATGAGAATTTTGAGAAATTGTCATTGGAAAACAATGAATATGTGAAGCGAATATCATCAGATTTAGAAACTGCAAATCGTAAACTGTCAGAGTTATTGTACGAAATACAGTCTTGCCGAACATCTATTGTGACTGAAATAAGGAGTCTTAAACCAAGTTGTAACATGGAATCTTTAGGAGACTGCTGTTTACTCGAATTATTTAACATATTTCTTACATATGTAATGGAAAAGGAAGCAGAAATTTTCTTGGATATGCAAGATCAGCTTAAGGAAGGTCGTACACAATCTGTTGATTTGATTAGAAAGCATTATAACAACGAAGAACATGGAATTAGATGGGTTGCAGAACTTGAAGGTGAAGTGGAACATATGAAACTAAGTGTATTAGAGCAAGAAAAAAATACTTCAGACTTGGATCATTTACAGCTACAAGAAGAGAAAATAGCTCTTAATGACAAAGTGAGACATTTTGAAGACAAATTATCTACAGCTCTTCTTGAGGTAAAACATCTGAAGTACAAATTTTTAGAAAAATATTCCAGTTTGCAGGAAGAATATAATAATGAGCAGAAAGACTCAGAATTGCGTATTGAATTTGAAAATGAAAGCAAAAGAATGAAGATACTAGATAGACAACTTGCACAACAAAAAGCAGATGTTGAGAAGGATTCGAAATTGCAAATTCTGGAGTCAATGTCCGAGCTACAAGAAAAAATTTTATCACTAATAAATAGACATGAGAATGAATCTAAAAAGAAAGAAGAATTGGAAATTATGCTGGAGAACAAAAGAGAGGAATGTATGGTAGAGAGAGAACAATTTGATACAAGAAAGAGAGACTTGGAAAATATTTCCCAATGTAGTACTGAGAAGAATTCATTTATGTTAGAAGGGCAACACCTTGAAGAAATCCTGTTGTTAAAGAGGCATAATTGTCAAGAATTGGAGAGACTGCTGAATTCTCTTCAAAATAAATTAAGTGCTATAAATAGTGAATTTAGTAAAGACTCAGTACCCATTGAGGAAGAAAATTCATTTCATTCAAAACAGTTACTATTCTCTGGTCAAGAAATTCGAAGTCTGACAGAGAATATTGGTGCTAATGATTTGGGACATCTCAAAAGGAATTTACATGTAGAAACCAAGAAAGAACGATCTGATGAAGAGTTGCCTGTAATGGAAAACGAAGTGACGAGGGAAAGAGATTGCCTGAACATTTACGGTCGAACCAAAGTGATGGAAGAAAACAGAATTCTGAAAGTAAATGATTTTCATTGTGTTAAAACATTAGAAGAAAAGGCTGATCTTGTAGCCAAGCTGCAAGAATTTGAGATGAAAATAAGGGACTTTGAACAATTGAAACTGACATATGAGGAACAGAGCGAAGTTATAATGAAGCTTAGTTCTGAATTAGAAAACGAACGCAGAAAGGTGGAAATATTGCAGAGAGAAATTCGTGAACAGATCGAAAGTAATTCTGTAAAAGACGGACAGTTACAGAGTTTACAAGAAAAACAATGTGTTTTGCAAGATAAAATATCCTCACTTACTGAAGCTGTGACCTCTGAAATTGACGAAAAAATAATCTTAGAAGTTGCACTTGAAAATGAGAGACAGGAATATTCGACAGTGAAGGGACAGTTTGATAAAATGAAGGGAGACTTACAACAAATTATTGCTCAGCATGAAGAAGAAAAATGTGTGCTACTTTCAAAGATCCAGCATCTTGAGGAATGTTTGCAGTTGGAGAATAAAAAGTTTGGAGAATTGGAGACAGAATTGCATTGTCTACAAATGGAATTGAGTACCAAAAATAGTGAATTGGAGAAAGATTCAGAGTCTATGAAAGAAATAAATTCATTTCTATCTAAAGAAAGACAGTTGTGTTTTGAACTGAATCTGAGTCTGAAGAATAGTATCGAAGAGTTAGAACATCTCAAGATAAGAAATTTAAATATAGAAAGTAAGGTGGAATCATTAGAAAACGAGCTAGCTGTAAAGGAAGAGAAACTGAACAAGGAAAGGAATTGTAACGAGGTGTACAAGAAAGAGCTGGGAAGATTCCAGGCAGATCTGATAAAAATGGAGGAAGAAAAGAGAATTCTGGAGGGAAATTGTTCTGAGTGTGTTAAAATATTAGAACAAGAGAAGGTTGATCTTGTAGCCAAACTGCAAGAATATGAGATGAAAGCAAAGGAATTTGAACAATTGAAACTGACTTTTGAGGAAAAGAAGGAAGTTATAATGAAGCTTAATTCTGATTTAGAAACAGAGTGTAGCAAGGTTGAAATATTACAGAAACAAATTCGTGACCAGATCGAAATTTGTGCAGAAAAAGATGGACAATTACATAGTTTAGAAGAAGAAAAATGTTTTTTACAAGACAAGATATTCTCACTTACTGAACGTGTGGCCATTGAAATCAGCGAAAAAAGTTTGTTAGAAGTTACACTTGAGAATGAGAGACTGGAATATTTGATAGTGAAGGAACAATTTGATAAAATGAAGGGAGACTTGCAACAAATTATTGCTCAGCATGAAGACGAAAAGTGTGTACTGCTTTCAGAGAAGAAACATTTTGAAAAATCCCTTCAGTTGCAGAATGAAAAGTGTCGAGAATTGGAGACAATGTTGGATTGTGTACAAATGAAATTGAATGACAAAAATAATGAATTGGAGAAATATTCAGCATCAATCAAAGAAACAAGTTCACTTCTATCTGAAGAAAAACAATTGCATTGTGAACTGAGGCTGAATCTGAAGAAGAGTACAGAAGAGTTAGAGAATTTGAAGATAAAAAAATTGGATATAGAAAGCAATAAGGAAGTATTAGAAAAAGAGCTGACTGCGAAGGAAGAGGAACTGAAGAGGGAGACAAAATGTAAGGAGGTGTACGAGAGAGAGCTGGGAAATCTACAGGCAGATTTGATAAAAATGGAGGAAGAAAAGAGAATTATTGAGTTCAATGGTTCTCATTGTATTAAAATGTTAGAAGAAGAAAAGGCCGTACTTGTAGCCAAGGTACAAGAATTAGAGATGAAAGTAAGGGACTCTGAACAATTGAAAGTGACATGTGATGAGAAAAATGCAGTTATAGTGAGGCTTAGTTCTGATTTGAAAACAGAATGCAGCAAGGTGGAAATGTTGCAGAGAAAGATTCGTGAACAGATTGAAAAGAATGCTGAAAAAGAAGAGAAAATACACAGTTTGGAAGGAGAAAAACTTGTTTTGCAAGAGTCCATATCTGCAAAGAATTTGGAAAATGTTTGTGTCGGTGAGGCATCAGAGATAATAGTATTGAATCAACAATTAGAGGAATGTACTATGGAGAAATGTAGATTGGATGATGAAAATGAACAGCTAGCATCTCGCATTGTCGGTCTAGAAAAGTTTACACAAAAAATTATATTGGAAAATGTTAATTTGAATAAGATGGTTGAACATTTAGAGAAGGTAAATAAAGAAAAGAATTTACCTTCATCCACAAAAAAAGATCAGCATTATGAAGTAGCTCAGAAACTGAAAATTTCTAATGATTTTGAGGATACAAATATGAGAAATACTGGTGTGGGAAAAGGACAAAGGTGTTTGGAATGTGAGTTGGCAATGGCAAGGAGTTTGAGAAACATTCTTGAAAATGAAGTTACTTGTCTTCGAAAGGAATGGGTAAAATTGAGGGAACAAAATACTGTTGAAATAAATGATTCTGTAAACGAATTTACTCAGAAGGTTGAAAATCTACAAAGCCAACTGAACAGGTTTTTGTATGAGAGTAGTACTGTCAATGAAAATTGTAAACACTTGAGAGAAATACCAGAAAAAACTATATTGAATGAGGAATTTGAAGGGTGCACTCAAGAGAAGCGTTTGTTTGATGTTGAAAATGAGCAGGTGGTTGATCTTGAAAGACTGATAGAAAAAATTTCATTAGAGAACGAAAGTTTGAAGGAATCAGTAAAAAGATTAAAAATGGAGAAAGAAAGTCTGGATCTCAAGCCCTGCATTGCAAAGGAAGGATTCTTGAAGAACGTGGCAACAGATACAGGTAAGATGTAATTTGCACCTGTTTGCGCCTTTTACATGCTTCTAGGTAGATCACCTAACTTTATTTATATAACCCTTCATATTCCAGTAAAACTTAATTTATACGTTTTTGTGGGCATCTGAAAAGGCATTCAATTACAAATATACCCACTGGAATTCAAAAATCACTTAGCAACCTTCTCGTCCTATCAGGTTGAGTTTACTATCAAAATATTTTCAATTTGGATAGTTGTATTCAGTGCGGTCACAGCTTTGGACCTGGATTCTCATTGTTTAAAATGTTCCATTTCTTCCCTTTGTGCATACTTCTCTCCCATCTCTGAATTGATTCTCCCACTGATATATAAGCAATTTACTGAAGCTGGCACATGTGGAAACAAGAATGAGGAGCTTCGAATTTCCAGAAATTTCAAAGCCAGTTTCATCTTAACATGATAATACTCCAGAAGAGATGTGTGAAAAATTATAATTATAATAATAATAATCATAATCATTGTGGTATGCTTGATAATAATCCTTATACCTTCCTCATTGAAAATGATTTTATTATATTTATTATCATAGGACCCTGCAGAGAGTGCCAAGATCTGAGAAATGTTATATTGGAGCAGAAAACAGAAATTTTGGAGTTAAAAATTAAGACAGAAGAGCTTCCCCACCAGCAACAATTAACAGAACTGGAAAATAAGATTTCCTTTTATAAAAGTAAGGTAAGAATGAGATGATTTTACATTAAAATAAAATATTGTAACATTGGAATAGCATTGTTTTCCATTGAAGCTTTTTAATTTTGATGATTTCTATCATTCATTAGAATAAAATAATGTTGAAGTCAAGACGGAAAGTTATATTGCTCCTTTTGATGAAATATATGCTCTAAAAACTATAGGTTTTCTTTGTATAAACCCAGTGCCAGAACTTAGAAGTCATAGCTGTAAGAGGCATATTGTTTCCAATGCTGTTCTGTTTACAATGATTATAAATTTAGACGTTAAGTTGGAATTTAAATTTTGATTTGATTAACAGTTATATATGAGTAGTATCATAGCAAAACTGGCCAACTCCAAAAAATTAAAATTTTCTGGTAAACACTGAATATTATAGTACAAGGGACTCTATCATTGGATGATATGAGGATTTGAAAACCTTGACCACATCCCATAGTAATTGGGTCTTGAAAATGGCTTGTTACAGCAAAAGCGCCCAACTCCAATGTTTGTGTCACAGCAAAATTGGCCAACTCCAATATGTCTCTGTGTTACAGCAAAACTGGCCAACTCCCTTGTCTCCTTTATGGATGTTATGATGCGACACTTTTGGCCGTCTCCATTTGTAATTTCGTGGTTTCATCTCCTCTTTTATGACGTTTTTCGTAATTAAATATGTTACATTGTCAGCATTACAAGATTATACAACGTTTTAAGATTAGTATAAATCATAATTTAATAATACCTAAGCTAATTGTGATTAAATTTTAATTTGAATGAAATGTCATTTTTATTTAACAACCCAATCGAGGTTAATTACGTAATTTTGAGTAAATTTTTTTAGGAAAAATTCGCAACAATGAGTATGAAAACCATAATGGCTCTCCATTGCACTGACAGTCATCTGTGTGGTGGACAACTAAGCAGAAATTGTCTTGCTCACATCTAGATTCTGTGGTGATGTGGTAATATTAAAATGAGTGAGAACAATGAAATACTCTCAACATTGCACAAGAGGGGGAGGAAGAAGAAAGTGGCTGACCGAACGAATTGGAAGCATTCTGTTGAAACGGCGAGCAGGTGATTCGAATTGGCACCCATTCGTGATCATTATGCAAAATATATTAATTTCAAGTTAAATAATAAAGCGAATTAGTGCCATTTCAGTCAATTTGATACAAATGCTTGCTACATAGATGTACTAAGTCCGTATTTTTGTCTGTTCAAAAAACACTCCCCACTTTCAATGTGTTGTCACCCAGATATCTTAAAGGAAAAGCTGCAGTGCCAAGATCTTAGAAAGTTGCAAAATTTCATGTTGTTTTACTCCTCAACTTTACAGCAAAAACAGGATTTTTCATTCTGAAAACTAGCACAGTGTACTACATGTGACATCGTCCAACAACATCAGTGGAACATCCCAACAAATTTCCATGCCATGTTTTTGTTAGAAAGACCACAGGTGAGATAGTAATGTATGCCAGTAGCATATTTGAAAATTTTTGGCTTAACAGAACACAGAGTGCAGATGTTGGAAGCAGTTTCTGTTGACTGGTGTTCCCAGGAAAGAAGAATGGGGAGGTGACGGGATTAACTAAAAATTTAATGAAAAACTGAATTCGATGAGACCGTTTTTGTCCAAGTTGCGAAGTCGTGAAAGTCACTACTAGAGCAAAAAAATTATTCATGTGTATTTAGACAATACACTATCTGTTGAATCACTTTGGGAAATGTACAAGAAGAGTGTCGATGCATGCCTACACGTATCACGTATATTCATCCATAATACTTTTGCGAGAATTCAACATCAGCTTTGCCACTCCCTGTACAGATCAATCAATCTTCTTAATGTATCCAGCTGTTTGCTGACAACATAAAGTCGACTGTAGTCTATTCAGTTCTTGTTTTTCATGAGAAATGAGGGGTATTTTGATCAGTGTTCATTATAGATGCTTGTTGCTAGTAGCCAGAGTTGGGGTGTAGTAAATATATACTGCAGGGCTGTGTCTTCTGCAACTGCTACTGATGATTTTAATTTACTTCTTTTGTGGTTTATGGATGGACAGTATAGAAGAATGTGTTCCAGATCTTCATCATGATTATTACACCACAGACAAGTAGGATTATCAGAAATGTGAAATTGGTGTAGGTACAATTGAGTGACAATGTGACCTGTTCTGGGTCTTGTTAAAAATGTTTGAATATATTTGTACATTTCCAGGTCATTTGGTTTCTTTTGTACAGACTGTAAAATTTTTCCTTTGTCAGAAGAGAGCCAATTGCTGATCCATAGGTTTGTAAAATGAGATTTTCCTGAAGCAAAAGCACTGCATAGAGACATCACTTGAAGAGGTCTTGGTTGCAAATATGTTGCTTGTTTTGCGATATTATCGACTTTCTCGTTTCCATGTATACCACAATGACTAGGTATCCATTGAAATGTTATTACCTTTTGGAGTTCTTAGTTGTTTCTGAATTGGAATAATTCTATGTGCATGTAGGTTTGGTACATATTTAATTATATTAAATATAGCCCCCTTGGAGTCGGTAAGTATGCAAATAGATTTTTCAGAAATTTGAGTAACACACTGAAGAGCAGCATCAAGCTAGCAATTCAGTGTCAAGACTGGAGGAGGATGAACATGGTATGAAATAACTTTCTTGATATTTTGGAATGTAATACCCTGCTCCTGATGTCCCATTATTAGGATTTAGAGATCCATCTGTATAAATGTGAAGGTGATCCTTATATGTGTTGCAGAGTAGTTCCATGGAATCTAACTTAAGAATGTATGGAGGATCATTTTTGGAATGATTTCCTGGAATTTGTATGCTATGTTCTGGAATCACCCATTTCCATGGAGGAATTTCGTTCACAACTGGAGTTTTAGCAATGAGTGTGTCTGTGATATAGATTGGTATTTCTTCTTTTTTTATTTTATAGAAATTACCCTCTTGTGGGTACTCACCTTGTCGTGATGAGGGGGCTTAAACTTGTTGTTTAAGCTAACAAGTAACAAAGAGGTACCGACATAAGCTGCATTAACACCAATGCAGTCCCACTATATTTTTCACTGCTTATGGTTCATGGAGTCCCTCAGTGTAAAATTCTCCCTGTACAGATGTTTGTTGAGATTGCATTCGATTTTATAGTGGCATTAAAGCTGCAAGAACACTTTATGAAACGGTGATAGTGATGAGAATGAGAAGATGAGCACGTCATGCATCTACCAATTTGAGCACAGCAGTGATGTAAAATAAATGTTTACATGATTAAAAAAACACAGGCTTAGAGTCGGACTTGTGATATTCCCTTTTACAGGATGGTAGCCTATGCAAAATACAAAATATTATATAAAGAAAACAGTCAAATACGGTAAATTTTCGACTTGGAATGTCTGTCAAATCAGGTTTTCGATTGTGGTGTCACAGCAAAACCAGCCAACTCCACACTTGTCACATCAAAACAGAACAACTCCAAACATTTTTATTCAATTTCCACGAAACTGTAACACTATGATTTTTGCTATTAATCCTGCTGTTACTATTACACAAACACATCTAATTAAAAGAAATACCAAATTCACATATCAAACGGGATGGATGCAGTAGATTATTTGCGTTTTTCTCAAAATTGATTATGATGGAAATGGCCGGTTTTGCTATGATGCTACTCATATGCAGATATTATTAAGAATCTTTTTACTCCTGTCTTAACAGATGGAATATTAATATTAAAATATAATTGTCTATTTGGACTTCCATATGAGATTCCTAATAACATTCTGATTGCTCTCCTTTGTAACACTTCCAGTTCTTTAATTAATTTTTTGTTTATATGTTCCCTGAAGTAGATTCAGTTAATTAAAATGGGAATTGCCCAGTACATATTATGTCCTTTTAGTTGTTCCTTTCTGAATATCCCTTTTTACCTATTCGTGACAGCTATAACTGGGATAATAGCTAGAGCATATCGAAAATGACTGAAAAAAAAATCTTTCCTGAAATAAAAAATGTAAGAGTTCGCAAAAGTTTTATAATACTGCCAATGTTTCACACGAAAAAAAAAAAATTGACTTAGAAGCACTTTTAACCAAGTTGTAGAGAGGTTCTTTTTTTCCAAACATAAGTATGTTTGCAGATCTTCGCTTGATGTAGACTGCTATGATTTCTTACTATTGAGAGATAAAAGAGAAGAATTATTATTTTTAAGTTCCAAGAGATGACAGGAATGCAAAATAAAAGATACAAATATATTACAGGCTGCATCAACCCAGAACTAACCATGGCGAGATGGCTGCTAATGAATTCCATCCATTCACCCATCTACTACTATTTATTTTTATTGTTTGTTCTATTTTTATTTTCATTTTGCTCTCTGTGAAAAAATCTGCCTTCTCATAGAATTGGAGTTGCTTTCTTGTGGACCTGGTAAAAGCGTTTCTTTTTCACCACAAACTATAGCTCAAGCATAGGTGACTATCTTTACCTGTCTCACTCGATTGTGTGTGGCATGGGAGACAAGGAATTTTTTTTACAGAAAATTTCTGATCATACACCATACTCTGTAAATCTTTAGTACTTAAATAACGGAGGTTCTAGTATAATGAATTTCATAAGAAGGGAAAGACAAAATGTGAGTTCTTACTGCTAATCTAGGCTGTCTCTCTTCAGTAAATAAATTGCACTTCATTTAATTCTTCCTCACTCTTCTTATGTTTCAAAGTATGTTTTTCTGTTGCTGAGGTGTTTCGTAATATTTGGTCTTTCATTCTGAATGACGTGTCTAAAAAATTTCTCGGGCTTATACATTGTGCTGAGAAAACACTGTTTGACCATTGATCTCAAAATTCTAATCGTGAATAATATTCCTTTATTTTTTTTAAACCATTTTCCTTTCTAAGTGTGATGATTTTTACTTTTTCGCCAGTGGCATATTTTGCTATAGATGCAACTGTTTTATCGTGAGTACCAAACTCCCAGTATTCTGAAATTATATAATTTTTCAGAGCCAGATTGCATTAAGTGGTTTAATTTTCCTAGCATTAATATGAACGTTTGATTGCCCTGTATTTGAAAGACGTGTTAATTCTATGCACACTGCTTTTGCCCATGGGCGTTGTGAAGAACTGGCTTCAGCTTTGCCATTGCTCATACAAGAAAGTTCAAATTCATCATTGGAAGGTGTGTCCACTGCAGTTTGGGGGAACAGTTCAAAATGTATTCTTGTTGTAGATCTGAACCATTGTGAGAGACTTTAGTAATAGCTGGTTTTCTTCTGTCTTATATATTAATTCCTCCAGACTGCATTCACTTTCTGATCATGGGCTATATGTTTTGTCTTGATTGCTGTCATTGGGTTGTTTCGTGATTTTTATCGGCTGTATTCCTCCAATAATATATTATCTGGCAATTTTCCCTAGTTCGACTGGTGGTGACTGCGGTGTAAAACATTCACCTATAACAAATTAAAATTTTGTAGGAATTCAATGTATTCAATATCCTTCATGTATTGTTATTATTACAGTAGAGCCCCGGTATTTTGCGGTTCCGTACAATTCGAGCCGGTCTTAAGAAAATTAAAGTTTTACATAAAACTAGAGTGAATTCCATTTTTATATGTTGTTGGCATATACGTTTTTCGCACTTCCGAATGTGTTACATTTTGAATTTTCTTTCAATTTTCCATGTACAGTATAGGTAAAATTGTCCCACTTAGGGCATTTCGTTCATAATGCACAGAAATAACCCTGGCCTCAGACTGCTGATGCATTTCTATTACAGATCAACAGGTACCGTTAGGTTTCAAGGAGTGCGCTTACTGTTTCTTTGTTGTCCGTTCACTAATTGGGATTGTGCATCAATCAGTTGTACAGTGCATACCATCCCTTCAGAAAAATATTGTTACAGTACAATAATCCCTACTCAGCGACAGTGGTCACTAGAATACACTGAAGTAGAAATACACATTTTAAAGCAGTAACAGGCTGACTGTTGTAAACGGTACTATAGTGAGCGTACCTGTATGTTACTTTTAAAATGTTTTACGGTAACTGTGTGTTCCTTAATGTTTTAATTGTGTACATTACAATGAGTGGCAGGAGTAAGAGAAAATTTGTGCCATTGAATGTGAAACTGGAGGCTTTGAAAAGACTAGACAGAGGAGAAACATTAAAAAAACTTGCTGCTGGGTATGAAGTCGGTGAAGTGACAGTTGGAGATTGATGTAGAAACAGAGACAAAATTCAGAAGTTTTCATCTAACAAGTGCTCAGATATTTCGTCGTTTGAACGTAAGTCAATGAAGAAATCCGAGTACGAAAAAACGAGTAAAGCTTTGTTCTTTTGGTTTACTCAGCAAAGACAAAAACGAAATTTAATTTCAGGGCCTATTCTGGAAAAGCATTATTTTTTAGGAATGAGTTAAAGGAAGGTGAGGACGATTTTACTGCAAGTTCAGGATGGTTAGATAGGAGGAAGAAGCGATACGGCATAAGGCAGCTTGAAATTTGCAGTGAAAAAGTTCCTGCAGATTCTCAGACTGTTACACAATTTTGTGAGAAATTTAAAAAAATATATATACAAGAAGAAAACCTTACTCCTGATCAAGTGTATAATTGTGATGAAACAGAACTAAATTATAAAATGCTTCCATTTAAAACTCTAGCCTCAAGAGAAGAAAAGGCTGCCCCAGGTTAGAAGAAATTTAAAGAGAGATTGATAGTTCTTGCTACATCGAATGCAAGTGGAGACCATAAACTGAAGCTACTGGTAATAGGCAAGTCTGCTAAGCTTTAAAAATATATCACTGTGTCTGCATTGCCTGTTACATATGTCCACCAAAAATCCACTTGGATGGACAAAAATATTTTTAAGAAGTGGTTTTTTTGGAGATTTTGTTCAAGAAACCAAAAAAACCTAAAGAAAAAGTACTTGCCTTCCAAAGGAATCTTAACACGTGACAATGCTGGATCACACCCTGACGAGGAAGAATTACAATGTGACGGTATTCGCACATTGTTCTTACCTCCGAACATGACGAGTTTAATACAGCCCATGAACCAAGATGTTTTACAATGCTTGAAAAAAAAAATATTGTCGTTTTCTTCAGAAGCTTCTACAAACAACAGAAAGTGAAGGAACAATCAAGGAACTCGGTTCTATTGGTGTACGTGCTTGTCAGTGGAGCACCAAAGTTACTTGATTAACCATAGCCGTTATCGGTCAGTTCAAACAGAGTTCACGTGTTTCCCTTAGTTCTAGCAGACAACAACGTAGGTACTATTGTATTTAAATATTTTCTGCTGCAGGACAAATTATTTCCTTATCCCCAAGGCAGGCTGAAATTCTAGTATTGAAGAGGAGTTCATCCTATTATATGACCTGTCAAGTGGGCCTAATGAACACTGACAGTCTGAACATATTTTTGTACATAATAATAATAATTGTATTATTTTTTATTATTATTATTATTATTATTATTATTATTATTATTATTATTAAAGTCCAGGATAACAGAGAAAGTTTGGAATTGAACGGGTTACATCAGCTCTTTGTTTATGTGGATTACGTGACTATATTAGGAGAAAATTCACAAACTATTAGGGAAAACACGGGAATTTTACTTGAAGCAAGTAAAGAGATAGGTTTGAAAGTAAATCCCGAAAAGACAAAGTATATGATTATGTCTCGTAACCACAATATTGTACGAAATGAAAATATAAAAGTTGGAAATGTATCCTTTGAAGAGGTGCAAAAATTGCAAATATCTTGGAGCAACAGTAACAGATATAAATGACACTCGGTAGGAAATTAAACACAGAATAAATATGGGAAATGCGTTTTATTATTCAGTTGAGAAGCTTTTGTCATCTAGTCTGCTCTCAAAGAAGCTGGAAGTTATAATTTATAAAACAGTTATATTACCTACCGGTTTTTCTGTATGGTTGTGAAACTTGGACTCTCACTTTGAGAGAGGAACAGAGATTAAGAGTGTTTGAGAATAAGATACTTAGGAAAATATTTGGGGCTAAGAGGGATGAAGTTACATAACGCAGAACTGCACGCATTTTATTCTTCACCTAACATAATTATGAACATTAAATCCAAATGTTTGAGATGGGCAGGGCATGTAACATATGGGCGAATCCAGAAATGCATATAGAGTATTAGTTGGGAGGCTGGAGGGAATAAGACGTTTGGGGAAGCCGAGACGTAGATGGGAGGATAATATTAAAATGGATTTGAGGGAGGTGGTATATGATTGTAGAGACTGGTTTAACCTTGCTCAGGCTAGGGACCGATGGCGGGTTTATGTGAGCACAGCAATGAACCTCCAGGTTCCTTAAAAGCCTTAAGTATTATTATTATTATTATTATTATTATTATTATTATTATTATTATTATTGTATTAGAGTGTTTGATTAATATTGAAATATGTTAAAAAAGGAAGTGCATTATATTTTTTCTATTTGTGTTTATTGGATTTTTGTTATCTCATCAGTCATCATTTTATTTCTATTTATTTCTACGAATTATGTTACCTAATTACTTTAATTTATCAATGATATTACTCTTCACAAGTGCTTTAGGCAGTGCTTCATGGAGCCTGTTTCTATCTTCTTTTTACTTAGCTGCAGCTTTTAACTTATACGTCACATGTTAATTTATTAGCTGTTAGTATTATAAATTATTTTATCAATTTTATTTCGTCTGCTATATATAACAACGCTGGAAGTTAAATAGGCCTTTCATATAAAATAACTCTGCAAATAGTTGTAATCACGCAAATAAAATTTGCAACCGCCATTTTGCAATGAACAGAAGCACGTTTTTTTCTCGTCAATTGGCAAAGCAAAAGCGCTTTACTTCAATGCTTTTAAAACACACTTGGTTTCACTTTCAAAGTACGTTCTAAAATCGACTCAATGTATCTAAATTTTAAATCTGCCGCCACAAATTTGTACTTGGTACTGTACTCGGATCAACCGAGTAATGACGCCACAGTAAAATAACTCCGCAAATAATTGTAATCACGCAAATAAAATTTGCAACCGCCATTTTGCAATGAACAGAAGCACGTTTTTTTCTCGTCAATTGGCAAAGCAAAAGCGCTTTACTACAATGCTTTTAAAACACACTTGGTTTCACTTTCAAAGTACGTTCTAAAATCGACTCAATGTATCTAAATTTTAAATCTGCCGCCACAAATTTGTACTTGGTACTGTACTCGGATCAACTGAGTAATGATGTCACAGTAACTACTCTGAACCAAACTGCTTCGTCCCCAGCCCTATTTCTGGCTACAAGAAAGAAAATGAAATTAATATCTCAACTACAGACTTCTGAATCTAGTCAGGATGGCTTTACTATCTAAATAATGAACACAGAATTCTGAGGAAGTGTATAGGCCTTAAATGATTAATGAAACAACATGACTGCTTTAATTACAATTTAAGGGAGTCAAGCACAAAATAATAATTATTATTCAAGATGGCTTAGTTCATTTCCTAAAACTGTAATCATCTCTGAGGGAAGAAGGTATTAAACCATTTCTGTGAATCTATTTAAAAAAAAAAAAAAAAAAAAAAAAAAAAAAAAAAAACACACACATTCCACGAGGCAAACCAAAAAAAAACACCCTATTCTGGACAGAAAACCTGAATTTATTGAAACAAGATAGAGATAAAGCAAGAACCAAAGCAGAACATAGCAAAACACCAGAAGATACTCAAAATTGGAGGAAGAAGACTGCCATTCTTAAAAAAAAGCAATCATAACAGCAAAAAAGAACAGTTTTAATAAATTTATTGAAAATATTAATTACAGAACCGATAGCGCTAAAACCTATAAATTTCTGAAGAATATTTCCAATGCACAGGAAAATACTTGCCAACCTATTATTCATAATAACAAAATCCTAACAGATAGTAGAGATATACCAAATGCATTTAATAAACACTACTCAATCTCTCGCAGATTACATCTCAATATAAAATACTGACAAATTTATCAAAAGAGAATTACAAAAAAATAATAAAAACAATATTACTAGTAATATCACAAAACCTGAAATATTTCATGAAAATTTTACTTCCAAAGAATTAACTGTAGCTATACAAAATTTAAAAACCAAGAAATCTCCTGGCTCCAACAACATTCATAAAGAATTTTTTAAACATCTGGGGGAAAAAGCCAAATTTGTACTTTTATCTATTTTCAATTTATCATGGAACACCTCAATTCCTGCAGCTTGGAAAAAAGCAATCATCGTACCAATTCACAAAAAAGGGAAACCTGCTCATGATGTTAATAGTTATCGACCAATATCACTATTAAGCATGATAGCAAAAACTATGGAGTCAATGATCTCCAACAGATTAACTTGGTATTCAGAATCCCAAAATCTTTTGTCACCAAGACAAGCTGGCTTTTGACAACTACACTCTACTAATGAACAAGTCATATGCCTTGGCCAAGAAATAAAAGACAGTGTTAACAAGAAAGAAGATACCTTGGCAATATTTATTGACTTTCAATTAGCATATGACTCTGTTTGGAGAAATAAATTATTACTAAAACTCCAGAAATTAGATATCTCCAGCAATATGTTCAGATGGGTATCAGAATTCCTTAGTCAAAGATTCATTGCCACTAAATTCAATAACTCACTTTCTAATTACAGACAAACATATCGAGTCTACTCCAGGGTGCTGTCCTCAGCACAACTTTATTCAATATTTATATAAATGACTTACCCTCCCTATTAGAGGAATCAAACATGAAAACAGTACTATTTGCAGATGATATAGTGTCTATTACTAGGTAACAATAAATAAGGTTCGGCCGAATTCTTTAGTTTCAGTTTGGTGGTGGTGGTGGTGGTGGTAGTGGTGTCAGCAGCGGCGGTGGCAATGGTGGTGGTGGTGAACCTCGTACACCTTAAATATAATACCTTGAGATTGGTTATGTGAAACAAAATGTTTTTGTCATTACTAGGGCCCAGATTTCCATACACTATCAAATCTTAAAACAAGCATGCATTTATGCATTGTCATGTGATAAAACATGTACTATTAAAATTGAGTTATACATTATGTTTCATTTTTATTTTATTTCCAAACAATGTACTATAACTAATTTCTCCAAATTTTCTTCACTTATGCTAATGTGTTAATCTGACAGCATGTTCTTGAATACAAAAAATGATCTTTCTACATCACGAGAAGTGAAAGGTGTATACTTAAGCGAAGAAAATTGGGAAAAGTGAGGTCGAATTGTAAGTTTCTTTCATCAGTATGATCTCTTCAGGAATCAACCTCGTGACCTTCTGAATTTGCAGTGTTACTCCATAACCTCAATGCTACCACGTGCCCTCAAATACATAAGTACTTACAGTATATCTTTATTACATCAATCACCATGAACTACATCACCGTCTGTCTTCAGAAATCCCTTTCCCTTAATCCATTTAGACACGAGATCTCTTCTTGCAGTTCTAATAGGAGCCGTAACATCACTTCACAGTTCAACACATATGTATACTAAATTGCAGTTTGCAAGCATACTGCTTCTGTCTTCCTTTCTTCCAAAATTTTGGCCTCAGGCTTGTGACAAGTGATAATTGGAGGCTTGAAATTCCAGTGTAACAAAGGAAGAGGATTTAATTAGGATTGCCATATTTTGATAAGCAAAAAGAGGACACTTTATCGACACCTATTTCCGAACAGATTGCTATCATAGATCAAGTACAATACTGATATATTTATAGTATGTAGACTATTGAAGCTGAGAAATATTGCTAGTAGTAATTTTTCTTAATCTTAAATAAACAAAATAATACAAATAAGTGAATTTATTATAATTTAATCTTTATAATTGAGTGTAATTATAAATCACAAAAAATCAATAAAAATAACACACAATTTCAATACTTTGGTATCCTATATTATTTCAAAAAAGTTACTTTATGATCTGTCACTTTGAGGTGCACTTTGTCCATCTTTCTGACGCTAACTGGCCCAAGCATGTTTATTTGTAAATCTGATTTTGTTCAATAATTCCTTATTAGATAGTTCTGAAATTTTTTGCAAGTAACATGCTTATAACACATACTGAACTAGCAATATACTACGCACTGATTCCACAGATAAGTTTCCTCATTCTTTGCTCCACTGACTTTGCATGAAAGAGAAAATGCGTTCCACATTTGCATTATGTGATGCAATAGCAAACATAAACTGTGCAATCTTCAAAAGTTCTGAGTGGCACACAATATTACAGGACTCAAAATACTTGGTACACTTCTGATGTGCCTGAAGATCAGCGAACTCATCTTTGTGTTTTCACAATTCAGATGTTCTTGCAAATCAACTTCTCCTTTCTTCGACACACACAAATGTACTGGCTTTATGTACCATGCATTCACCTTCGAAATCATCTCTACCTCTTGGGAAACAAGGATATTTCTTCTGTAACTCGGCGGAAAATTTACACTTTTTTTGGCATTTCTTCTTGTACAAACTACAAGCATGCACAGCATAGCAAAAAACCGTTGGTTGGTGGAATCACTTGACTGGGACAAGGTACAATCTTCCGTCAAATTTATTATGAATAACGACGTCTCTGTAGATGATGTGAAGTGTTTTGATCAATTTTGCAACCTCAAGAAATTTGGTAGGCACCCCAGCGTATAGATAATTATACAGTATGGATACTTCACGTCGGTTCCTTTGATGTAGCAGGACTGATTTCAATGACCTTCAAACCAGCTTGAGCGTGAGATTCTGCTTTCTCCCTAGAGTTGGCACTGACATCACACCAGCTAGCAGTCGACACAGCGAAAATATAACACATACAATTAATACAGCTATGTACATTATGTACTCAGATGAAATAAAATGAACCCTGAAATAATAAATCCGTCATTAACTGTAATGTCTAGACTCTAGACTTCCTTTATATTGAGAGTTGAGATGTTGACTCTAACAACAATTAAAATATGTAATGATTTGATAGAGCTGAAAATGGAAAAACAAAACTCCTGTGAGAAGTAAAACCATATACCTATATTATATTGTATAGAAATAACTACTGAAGCTTCCTGGCGACGTGATAATTCGAAATTTTCTCGGGCTTCCAACCAGGTCATAAGTTGGTGATCCACCGACGTTTCGAGGATGTTCATCTTCCTCATCTTCAGGGTTAAGTGATACCCTCAGATATCACTTAACCCTGAAGATGAGGAAGATGAACATCCTCGAAACGTCGGTGGATCACCAACTTATGACCTGGCTGGAAGCCCGAGAAAATTTCGAATTGTATAGAAATATTAAACGAATTTGATACATAATTTTATAATATACTATGTTATTTTATAATATAATTTATTATATATAAAACATAAAAAAATTATTATTACAACTAGTTTGTCACTGAGAAATAAGGAAAAGCTGGTAACGTGAATTTATTGGACGCAAAGCGTTACTGGATTATGCAATAAGGTAGGCGATGTTTGGATCCTGTGTCTCAACTCTTATATTCAATTATTATCTTACCGTTGCTCGATTACACTAACCTCTAGCACTTGAAAGTGGAACTAAACGCCGGCACACAGAGAAATTAAACAGGAAAATTCGCTCAATGTCCATTCTATGTAATCCCTATTCGCTGGGCACCCGGCAACCAATAGTAACCAGTAGACGACATATAGCATTGCCACCTAGGCAAAAGTTTTAAACACAAGACGCAAGCTTCCAAACATTACAAAAATAAAATATCGATAATATCTCGGTCAAAGAGTACAGAAAGGGAAGTTCACGAAAGCATTTAAAGTGGGGTGGACTAAAGCGTTACTTACAGTACACGTCACATAACTTGGCGGTCGGCCGTGCCAAAAGAGAAAGAGCTATGTTCAGCAATGTTGCTGTATCAGTGAAGTTAGCAGGTTGAAGATAAAGGTCGTAATGTTGGAATAAGATGTGAATACAAGAAGTTGGTTAATACGACATGATGTCATTGTCGATGCCATGATGCATCTTGCCCGAACCGCCAAGTTACGTGACGGATACTATAACTGTAATGATTAGAAGGTTCCAAGTTAAAACAAAGTAACTGTTGCAGATGTTTAAGACATTTTCCTTCACAAAGTCGTATTTTAAACTTAACCTAAAAACCCGGACAATTAATCAAAATCTAAAAACCTGCCTGGACAAAAAATTTAACCCTAAAAAAGAGGACATGTCCGGGAAAACCCGGACGTATGGCAACCATAATTTAGTGGAAAGTCCAAAGACGCTACTGTAGTTGTCAGCTAGGATCCCACGAAACAATAATAGTTTTCTTTAATTATTTTTTCCCCTCAATAGACAACATGAAAATATCAGGTTCTAGTGGTGCAGTAGGACAGAAAGAGGGACCAAGATTAGTGAATAAGCATATGATGTGTATTTGTTACAGTTACGTGTCTGGGCAGTGCAGGATTTTATAACAATAGCTCTCTTGATACAGAATTGAAATTCATTGTTTACTTATTGTGGACAAAGTGTGTTGACTATAGTGGTGATAGCAGTACTTTCCTAGGAGCGTTTAGCAAACAATATGATTGTTTCTGTTGCAAGCTGACTTCTGACCTACCTACCCCCCCCCCGCTCTCTCTCTCTCTCGCTCTCTCTCTCTCTCTCTCTCTCTCTTTTTTAGTATACTTGTAACCCCTATAACATGCCAGCCAAGCATTCTTGTCTACATATGAGGAATCCTTACCTGAAAGTTTGATCACCATTTTCGATACACTTTGTATATTTGAGGTTTGCTGTCGAGTATAGGCAGTATTACATATTTATACCGTAATTCATTTTCTTTTAACCACATAAGAATCAAATTAGGTCAAGTTGCATCCTACTTAACATATTATCTACATTTCTGTCCACATAAAAGATAGCAATCAAATCTTCAAATAAAGCAATGATTTTACTATTAACTGTAAGTTCTTCAATACTATTAATATATAGGCTGATTCAAGAGTTTAGGACATAACTGCTTAGATCGATTGCTGAGATCAACTTGATCAAAATAGCTGTTATGAACATTCGTTCTATTCTCAGTTATTATGATGCTACAGCCAAAACACAATTCAAATTAATGGTTCTTATAAATTCCTCATTTACCAAGAAACCTCGCACTATTATAGAATCATATGATGACACACTGCATAATGTCTTTACCAAAATCATCTATTTCCATTGGTCTTTTTAGAACATGTTTCTTGTCTGGTGTTTCGAAATGATGGTGGTACACACACGATCACTTTGGCAGCTGTTGAAAACAATTTTACTTTGATTGTTGTTGTAAGCCATTTTAAAAGCTGCGAAGAAAAGTAGTCTGTTCCTAATAGTAGATGAACATTTGTAAATCTTGCAGTAAAATATGACGATGGTAAAGAAAATTTAAACTGCATAATGAAAAAAAAAAATCTTCCGCACAACGATTCAAACCCTCAACCTTCTGGTCATATTGTACTGCTCGCGTTCATTTACTGAGTAGCTTTTCATCATTAATTTGACCTTACTTTCAGATTAATTTCGTGCTTCTTGCATTGGTTGTGAAAGTATACCTTACTGTAAAACTGTTAAAATAATACTGGGTTGAAAACCATTGTTCAGTCATATTATTATTATTATTATTATTATTATTATCATCATCATCATCATCATTATCATTATCAGAGGTGTATAAACATTAATAGTCGTTATGTCTGTCCAAGTGGTGGAGCCATGGCTTCAACTACTTGCTCTGATCCAAAATGGCTTTTCAGCTTCAGAGGCGAGCCGTAGACTGGGTGTTTCTCGTTCTCATCAATATAAGAATCATGGGGAGATCAGTAGACGTCCTGATTCTAGATGTCCGGGTGTTTCAACCAGGAGACAGAATGAAGCCTTGAGCAGGGGATGTTTTGAGGACTCCCTCTGCTCTGATCGTCAACTGAAGCCATTGTCTCGCTTTCCAGGCTGTTTATGAACGGTTATTAACCATCTGAGGACAGATTATATTAGATGCTGCTTAAGTGACGAAAGCAAAGATGACTGAGGACCAAGCTGTAGACTGCCTCGCCTTTGTAACAAGCCTAGACGACGGTTTTGATTGGTCATTTTCTCCGATCAAACTGCCATCTCGACTGATTATAGAGCAATTAAACGAAAATGTCATACTGAGGTGAATTTCTTGAAATTGATGTAGGACTATTTTTGTTGAAGAAATATGTTTCTTTATACTTTAAATCACCTTATTTCGTAAGATAATGTTTAAAATATTCTTTCTTTTAGTCTATAACTTGCTGCAGATCTTGTCATATTCCAAACGCTTAAAAAACACGTATAGATACTTATGTTTCGTGTCACAATTTGGACACGTAAATTTGTTTTATTTCGAGCCGTCTTTTTTGTATACTATATTTTGGTATTTCCTTGAAGTAAATATGTAATTAGTTGAAGTACCCTAAGATCCTAAATAACTTAAAATCATTATAATTATTTGTACTGTAAGTTACGGTCAGTCCGTCACAAGAAACATACAAAAACTCTTCCACACAGCACAATAATTGACAGATTAAAATTTCCTTTGGTATTCTGCGTTATTACTACATGACCAATAAAAAATTATTAGAACATTTTCTTCTAAAGTGATTTCGTTTTCTGCAGCGGCATTGTGAGTAACTGACATGTCGCGCTCTCAGCTGTTATGTTGTTCATTCGCACAGTGTGCTTAATTACTTGGAAGGCCTTGGTGAAATTATACGTGAACTGGAGATAAGTGTGCAGTAATTATACCTGAAAAAAGCAAAATGAGATTCAGGCAGCTCATTGGAGCAATAAGCAGGTCTCAACATTTGCTGCTGTTGCCTGGTTTAAACAGGAAGGTGACATGGAAGTTCAGAAGAAATCCTTTGCATTAGTGTCAGATTATGTAGCGCATGACAAATATGCAGTGGATGTTTGTCTATGAAAAGTGTTTTCGGAAATTTTGGCGATTCTTCCGAACATTGAGGTGATAAAAATATTTTCAGATGGAGCACAGAGTCATTTTAAACAGAAGTATACATTAAGCAATGTGACATTACTTGTTCGCATATTTGGATTTAACATAGAATGGAACTTCTTTCAGTCACACCATGGCAAAGGGGCCGTGGATGTGATTGGAGGCCAAGTAAAAAGGATGACATGGATGCCTGCGAAATCGGGGAAGAAGATACAAAGCGCTACAGAATTTTGTAACATTGTAAGCAATAAAAACATCCAAATTATTGTTAAGGAGGTAGCACAGATTGAGATAGACTAACGAAAAAAATATCTCGAAAAACGATGTGAACATCTTACACCTATTCCGGCATCTCATGGAGTTCATTACGTGAAAGTGTTAGATCCCTATGTTATAAAATATGTACAACTGTCTTGTGAACAATCAGTGCGAAAGGTCCACAGGTTCCGTGTGTGAAAAGAAACTAAAGTTTGTTCAGATAACAAGTGACATATTGACACTGTTCCTGCAGTACATACTTGTTAGACTAAATAAGTGAGTCAACGAGTGCCGTGGAGTGCTTCTACATGTTTAATTCCAGTGGTTCAAATTCAATCTAAAAGTAGAACTCAACATTCTAATCTGTTATTATGAACATAATATATAACAGCCATAGGCATGGGAAATATAAACTGTGATCTGCGTCACCTTATCGTAATCGATAAGGAGGTCAGTGCCAGATGATTAGGAACGCGCTTGAATAACGTAAACTACTGTCTTACGCTGGGGAGTTGATGCCAGAGTGATAAGCGCTGTCAAGGTTGCTGTGACACTCTTATAGTCCTAAAATTAAACACCAATGCATATGGCTTGTATATACAGTATTTAATCACAGAGAAAGAACTATATATGTTATTAAGTAGGCCTATGTAATACTTGTATGTGCATTAATTTGTGTCATTTAAGATGCATGGTTAAGCAAACTAATTTTTGTATTCTGGAAAACATATTATTCATTTAAATTAATCGTTATGTTAATTTACTACTTATTAAGTTTCATATTATTTTGTATTATTTACGGTTCTGTAAGTGCAACTTCATTTTAAAATTCAGAGATGTCAGTCAGTTACAGAATGAGGTCAGTCAGTTACACATCACTTTTTCGGCCATAACTCCATTACTAAACGTGGTTTGGAGGTCGTTTTCAACTTAAACTGAAGATTACAATTTCCTTTCCGAACTGTATTTTGCAAAATTGTATCAGGAATGACAATTCAGAGAAATCTGTGGAGAACCATGTTCACCCGAAGAGAGAGTTGACATTTATGTCAGTCTTTTACATACATTTTGGACGTAAATAAATAGTATACTTTTCCTATTAAAGACGTTTATTTTTATATGTATCTTAAGTGTACATTTCCCTCTATAACATCCTGCGGTGACACAGTCTAATTTCAACCCATTACACAATTTAGGCAGACATTTTGCTGTCAAAGTGTACTGTAAATGTCAGTCAGTTACACGTGGAATTGCTCTATAGCGGACCTGTTGGAGTCTATTGGGAGCCTGGCCACAGGTATGATCCGTGATATGTGAACCAATGTGGCAGGTCGGGATGCATTAGTGTGTCATGCTGGAGCTGGATATCGGGCTGAGCCAGGTGTCTTAGAAAGGATGTATGGCCACTTGAATTTGGCGCAATATAGATAGATACTTTGGAGAATGTTTCTCCCATCTGTCCAGGAATGTTTTCTCCAAGGAACATTATTGTTGCAGCAGGACAACTTTTCAGTGTACACAGCACAGGCTGTTCAAGTCTGGTTCTTGGGGGGGCTCGAAATCGAAGTGTTAGCCTGGCTGCCTAAGTCGCCAGATTTGAACGTAATAGAGAATGTCTGGGCAGAGTTGAAGGAGGGGAGGTGCGAGTTTTTCTAAAATGAGTCCCCCTCAAAATCATAAGCGACCTATGGGGTCAAGTTCTCAATGTCTGGGAAGACCTCACCCACGATCGGGGCTATTTTCATTAGCTCGTCAATTCCATGTTTCTTAGGGTCAGAGCAGTTGCAGAAGTAGATGGGTGGTGGATGAGATATTAAGTTCACCTTTTTTTCCCGTTGTTTTGAACACAGCATTTGTGTGCACTCAATGTTGGTTGCCTGATGGTTGTCAGCCTACTTTGAGGTGTGTGGAGGACAAAGGGAAAATTGAGTCGGGGTCTGGTAGAGTTCCTGGTTAGCTCAATTGGTAGAGCCTTGGCGCGTTTAGCCAAAGGTCCCGGGTTCGATACCTGGCTCCGGAACAATTTTTCCCTTGAAATTATTCAAATCAGCTTCACAGGGAGTTATACCTGAAAGCTAGATTTGCATAATACACGTCACTGTTCGTTAACAGAAAACCACAATTTAAGTCGCACAGAGTTTGTGTGCACTCAATGTTGGTTGCTTGACGGTTGTCAGCCCACTTTGAGGTCTGTGAATATAAAAGGGAGAAATTCAGTCCGGGTCTGGTAGAGTTCCTGGTTAGCTCAGTTGGTAGAGACTTGGCGTGTTTAGCCAAAGGTCCCGGGTTCGATACCCGGCTCCGAAACAATTTTTCCCTTGAAATTATTCAAATCAGCTTCACAGGGAGTTATACCTGAAAGCTAGATTTGCAAATTGGATCTTCCAATTTATTTTTGTTTTATTCTCTACAGGATTAAGCTAAATAAAATCCCACAAGAGATGGGAAATTATTATTTCACATACGAAAACAAACAAAATGAAACTTTGGTCTCAGGTGTCTTAACAAAAACTTATTTAAAAAAAAGCCTGCTGCCAATGTGAGCCGAACCCATATGCTTCTGCACGACAGTCAGGCAACATAACAGCCTGAGCTATTACGAGACAGAAACCCTCGATGATCCGGGTCCAATATTATACTGACAGGGAATGTTCTGAATTGCACTCTGTAAGGATGTAAGATTCTGCTCAAATACTGTTTTAACAACATATATTGTTGTATATATGTACATATATTTTGTCTTTAAGGAAAAGTTTGGGAGATATAGAATAGAATATCTTTGCGGTAATAAAATTGCTGGTAATGTTCTCGCCTAGAATACCATACATAAATTTTGATGTACAGAGAGTTGACTGTATGTAGGTTCTTGATGCAAGCAGGCATTATGAAAAAAATTCAAATTAACCACAACATACTAGTGCAGAAGAATGATTTATACATAAGATTAATCCACGAAATTGTATGATGTTTATTTTAAATTCTGCTTAATGTATCTTGCACTTTTCTTATTATGACATTTTTGCATAGTGTCTGAACCAGCAATGTGGCCTGCGCCGCTTGCAACATCAACTGCAGGATGGAAGTCTGAAATGTGAGAGCTGCATTAGACGGGAGTCCTTGTCTCACAGCCATGCTTTTACACAGACCGAAGATCCTTCTTCAATGCCTGCACATGGCAGTGGAATTGTAAGGGTATGTATTATTCTATCGTACAATATTATTTTTTTACTTCTCTCGTAAAGGCTCAAATTATATATATGAAATTATATATTATATACAGGTGATTCAGTGACTGTGTTACAAACTTTTAGGGATGATAGAGCAGATAATTATGAATAACTTTCATATAGAAACTATGTCTGGAAATGTTTCTTTTGGTAGTTACAAGCCTAGATATTATGTTAGTCAGTGTAACCAGCTAGAATCGAACTGTGACTCATTTAACCTTGCAACTTGCTCATTCGCATTTCATTTGCACCTCTAGAATAATACTGTCGTAATTCCCAAAAATTGAATTTTGAGTTACAGGCAGTTTTGTAATCTTTATTTAATTCTCTATCAAACAGTAGAACTGTTGTACCTCTAAGTTGACGTGCAAAGTCTGCAGAGCTCATACTAGGGTTGCCAATTTTTTTTTGAAGAAAATACGGGAGACTAAGGACTCGATAAAATTTAACATAGAAAATTGACAAATTATTCGGTTCAGTTACTGAAAAACAGCTTTATTTTACACTTTGGCAGCAAGGCTTAAATGAAGAGTATTTTGAGACAGATTTTGTCTCGCATAATAGTTGAATCGACTGCAGTTTGAAGCTCTGATTTGATTAGACGTGTCATGTTACTGTTTCGATCATCTGTCCAATTATTGTTCTTGAGGTAAAACACCCTCTTTGTATGAGCATTACTACTTGGTGTGCTTAGAACAGAACTCGCCAGTTTTTCCAAATTTATAACATTAACATGGTTTGATTTTAAACAGGTTAGCACTAAAACCCATTTCTGGCAAGCATTATCTTATACAAAAGCTGCACATTTTAATGCATTTCTTGAACAACAAAATTCATCATATAGATCATCATTCATGGTAAAATCAAATGTTTAGAATAAAGACTTTTATATTATGCAAAAATAAGGGAGAAAAATGTTCGAAGAGAAGAATAATACAGGAGCTGGGAGTATGTTAAAAATTAGGGGCAAATACGGGAGATCTCGGGAAATACAGGAAAGTTGGCAACCCTAGCTCATACTGATACTTGGTAATCCTGAGTTTCCATACGACTTTGAAAGGTTTATTTTGCATTTACTCAAAACTAACTTTTGGCAGTTACGACAATATTATTTTAAGGGGGTGCAATGTATAGAAGAGCAAAAGTAAATGCAAGGAAAGCTGCAAGGTTTAATCAGTTAAAATATCATTCACGATGTCAACCAGCTTATCTTATATTTATGAGAAATCACCACTGTTTTCAAGAACAGGTCGTCTGCAACCAAACTTCAAAAGGATGGCCTTGAGTTCGATTCTTGCTGGTTACACAAACTAACTTATCTAGGCTTGTAACTAGCAAATGGAATGTTTCTGGACATAGGTTCCTATATGAAAGTTCATAATTGTCTCCTCTATCATTCCTAAAAGTTTGTAACATAGTCACTGAATCACCCTTATGTTATATTATGCTGGATCATCCATTTATCATCTGACCAGAGCTGCGGCAGGGATTGTGCCAGCTGAGCTATTGTTTCCCACTGGCTGGGCAATACATAAGTCCATGGTTTAGTGGTCACTTGTTATACTAGAGCAGTGTTCTGCAACAATTTTCTACCCGTGGCACACCCTAGACGGGCCTAGACTCAACATGGGACACCAAAATGTTAATCCCCACAAAAACATATGGTGTGACTCTTAATATCAGTATGTAATGTAATCAAATTTTTTATTGTTGTTATTGTTATTATTACTATTTTGTTATCATTATTATAACACAGAAATTGACTCTTGCATTTATTAACAATTTATGAATTTTAATTCACTGTAGAAAATACATATTTCTGTTACTAATATTAAAGTAAATAACTCGACTCATACCTTCAATGTGATACTTGTCCCTGCTTAGCTGCACACAGGTGGCTGATTTGTGGCGGAATTGTGCAAGCTTAATTTCTTCATCGATGGATTTGAGTCTCTTCCTCTTTGATGTTTTAATTTCAGTTAACATCGACAAGCCCAGTTCACATAATATATATATATAGTTGAAAATGGCAATAACATAACTCATCTCGGAGATAGCCAGGTATTGACTCCTTATTGACAACCAAAATGTTTCCAAAGGTATTTCGAGAAGTTTTAATTTCGATGTTCTGTCTGCTTTTAAATCTGTCAATTCCTCTTGTACGAGTATATTATTCGGAAGATGTTTTGAATCCACATTGAATGGATCACGGATCCAGTTGATATCTTGAACACTCTTTTCAAAATAATTCTTGAACTTCTGCTGCAAGATTACTAAATATCCTTTAATTAAAACCATTAACTCTTTATTAACGTCAGCAAGGGGCCATAGAGTTGGGAATATCTCAAACGACCCATTTTCAATAATCTGTATTCACAAATTCAGCTTACTCACAAATACTTTAATCTTATTCATACTAATCAGAATATTTTCTTTCCTACCTTGCATTTTTCTGTTAAGATCATTCAAATGTACGAAAATATCGGGAAGTTATGCCAACTTAGATACCCATTCATCATCTGCAAATAAATTTGTATACTCATGCCTATCAATAGTAAAAAATGCAAGTACTCAAACATTCGCGCCAATACTTTACCTCGTGATAACCATCGCACTTCTGTATGTAGCAGGAGTGTAGTGTGCTCTGATCCCATTTCCTGACACAAAACTGGGGGGGGGGGGGGGGAAACCGCGTATTTAGGGGCCGCGATATGATCAAGTTCACGACTTTTACTACTTCGTCTATCACAATTTTCAGAGGAGATGGCAAAGACTTAATGGCTTTGCGATGAATGAGACAATGGTTGCTCTGTATGTAGGATTTACTTCACTTACTTTAGCTATGAATGCTTTCACTCGGCTTGTCATAGAAACAGCTCCATCTGTACAAATACTAACGCAATCCTTCCATGTTAATTCATTACGGACCACATATTCATTAGTTCTACGAAATATTTCTTCACCTGATGCTTGCTTGGTCAGTTCTTTGCAAAAAAGAAATTACTTGCAATTACATCCCCATTAATGTACTGAATATAGGAAAGAAGTTGTGCGTGACAGCTAATATTGGAGGACTCGTCGATCTGAAGTGAGAACTTCTGACTGCTCTTTATTCTCTTCCTTCATAATATCTTCGATATCACTGGACATGTCACTAACTCAGCAGCTGATTGTGAGAAATTTTTTTAATTTCTGTATGTAGCAGGAATTTTTTTAATTCACTAACAGCTTTTGAATGCAGGATTATTTTCACTATTTCTTTACAAGCAGGCATGAACAACGTTTCAGCTATTGTGTGTGTTTTTTTGGCCTTTGTGATAAGTTTGGTTACTGAAAAGTTAGCTTCCTGTACATTTTGCGAAATACATACTGATGTCATGAGCGTCACTTGTTTTTTATTTTGTTCCAGCAATTGACGAAAATAATTCACATCTTTGCTTGACATAAAGGAATGTTTTGTTAACAAATGTCGTTTCAATTTACTGCGAAACTTAGAAGCATTAGTGAGTTTTTCACCACATTGGGGATTGGGCATGTTTAGTCACCACACCAAGAAAACCCGTAAGATAAATAATTGAAGGGTTGGCAGGAAGAACGATGAGGGTCCATAAAATGACATTTTTTACGATGAAAGAGTAGTGGAATGGAGAAAAATTCTCTCTGGCGCTGGAATTTGAACCCGAGTTTTCATCTCTATGTGCTGATGCTTTATCCACTAAAGCCACACCGGATTCCCATCCTGGTGTCGGATCGAATTGTCTCGGTTTAAATTCTACCTCTTGGGTTCCCTCTATGAACGTAGGACAGTGTCCACATATGTGCAAAAGTGCACTCGTTATGAGTGACTGATTGGCCGGGATCCGACGGAATAAGCACCGTCTTAAATCACAAAGTGATTTATGCATATCATATTATTTAATGTACCGAAGTACATATGTGGACATAATCCTACATTCCTAGATATCTATGATGTAGTGCAGAGGGCAGGCCACTAGAGGGAACCCAAGAGATGGAACTTAAACTGAGACGATTCAATTCGTTACCGGGATGGGAATCCGGTGTGGCTTAGTGGATAAAGCATCAGCACGTAGAGCTGAAAACCCGGGTTCAAATTCTGGTGCCGGAGAGAATTTTTCTCTGTTTCACTACTCTTTCATTGTACAATGACGCAGAATATCTGCATGGAAACATCATATGTACTTCAGTACATTAAATAATATATATGAAATTTTTTAGTTAGAGGTGCCATCTATTGGATTATGTTGAGAACTAATATAGACTTACAAGTTTATTACAAAATCTCCAGGTGCAATAAAAAAATTAAAAGCAAATGACATTATGCATACGAATTAAAGCAGAGTGTTCTAGAGATTAAAATTAATTTTTCTCTAAAGTTTGTCATTTGGACCCTCATCGTTCTTCCTGCCAACCCTTCAGTTATCACTATGTACTAATTTTAATTAATTTTATTAATTTCTTACAATAATAGGTACAAGTTTGCATCACACCTTTTACCTTATGAAAGCACACCAGTTGCGGAACACTGTGCTAGAGTGATTCCCTAATAAATTCTAATGCACTTTAACAGTATATTACGATACAAGGTTGGGAGTGCTTTTCCTCGATTTTGTAGTCCACTTCATAAACGTGTATTGTACAACATTTTTTGCACGATCATATTTTTAAAACTGCAATACAGTATGTTTTGCATTGAAAATTTAGAACATTATTATTCCAAAATCTTCGCAAAACTGCACTGTAATGGTAACTAAGTAACAGCAAGTGCACTGTATGGGTCTATTTCAATATAGTTTTGTGTTATGAAGAATGGTTTCCCTAGCAACAAGTTTCTATTTGGGAATTCTAACTTTCAAGGCTAACAATAGCTGTAAATACAGCAAAAAACACGATCGTCCAAAAAAGTTATGTTACTCACACATGGAGATGCTGGAACTGCCTGCCTCCATTTTTCACACAATTGTGACATCTGCTTAGGAACCTACCCATCACCTTTCTTAGTTCTCTGTGAGAAATTGAATTGATCTCTTGGCAGATGTTATCCTTCAGTTCGTCTAAAGTGTGTGGATTCATCTTCTACACTTCCTGTTTCCCGAAATTTATTAACTACGAGGTGCTACCCAAAAGTTCCTAAAATGTCTCAATAAATGGAATTACACCATACCTGGACTTTATGCACCACCATCACCTTCGAAATAGCCCCCTTGTGAGTATATATACCACTCCCAGTGCTTTTTCCAAGTATTGAATGCCATCTGAAAGTCCTTTTTTGAGAGCTTGTTCAGTACCTCCTGCGATTTTGCTTGAATTTCCTCAACTGTCTGAAACCTTAGACCTTTCAAGTTGATTTCATTTTGGGGAACAAAAAGAAGTCGCAAGGGACTAAATCTGGCGAATATAGTGGATGAGGAACGGTTGTTATTTTGTTTTTCCCCAGGAAGTCTTGCAAGATGAAAGCTGTATGCAGCCTTTCATTGTCGTGATGGAGAAACCAATTACCCATGTGCCACATTTTTGGACATTTTCTCCTCATGTTCTTCCTCAACCACCTCAAGATGTCACGATAGAACACCACATTCACTATCATAGGAGGAGGGACAAACTCCTTGTGGATAATCACTTCAATGTCGAAAAAACACACGAGCATGGAGTTCACTTGACGGGCTTTTTTTGGGTGGTGTGAAGATGGACTTTTCCATTGAGAACACTGCTGTTTGGTTTCGGGGTCGTAGCCATAAACCCAACTTTCATCACCTGTGACAACTTTGGAAAGGAAGTCTGGGTCATCATGAAGTTGATTCTGAAGATCCCTGAAGACTTCCAAGTGATGCTGTCTCTGCTTAGCGTTCAGTAGTCGCTGAACGAACTTTGCCAAGTCCTTCTCATGTTGAGTTCATCAGACAATTCTCTGGCACGTGCCATATGATAGTCCAACAATGTCACAGACGTTATGGATGATCTGTCTGCGATCTTGCATGATCACAGCCCGAATAGCAGTGACATTTTCGGGTGTAAAGCCAGTTGATGACCATCCAGAATGATCGTCATCAACCAATGTTCGGCTATTTTTAAATGTTTGAACCACTCGTAGGTTTGGGTCTGGCCTAGAGCATCGTCTCCAAATGCTTGCTTTAATATTTGATGTATTTCTGCAGACGTTTTCCCAAGTTTGAAACAAAACTTTATGCAGATGTGCTGCTTCCTCAAATCTGTCATTGTGAAATCGCATAAGCAACGTGTAACAATTGAAAAACGCTCACAAATACCAAATGCGTCCACTCAGAACAAAGCCGCTTGGCACACTCACTCAAGAGATGTATGTGTCAAAACAATAAAACAAACCAACCATACTACAATACACAAACAAATTTAAGAGACTCATTACTTACCAAATTATCAAATGAGATGTTGAAACTGCCCGCCTTCATTCTCCACGCATTTTTCGCATCTCTTTAGGAAATTATTTATTATTCGCTGTAGTTCATTTTGAGAAATCCGGACAATTTCCTGACGAATATTATCTTTGAGTTTTTGAATGGTGTATGAGAAATTTTGTAGGAGAATTTTCTAAACGATTACGAATGTCATGTAATCTTTTTTCGATAAGAACCCTACGTTTTTTGGTTTCTTAGGCTGAACACTTTCAGTTTCCTGAAATTTATGGTAAAGATTATAGACTGTTTTACAGTGGCATTGCGTGACATTTTGACATAGAGATGCGATTTTTTAAATGGTTAAAATACAGTAGTCTGCTTTCGTTATATGCAGGAGTTGCATTCCTAGAAATATCCGCTTATTGATTAATGTTTGAGTTGAATTTTCAAATTTTCTTTATAATTTCCTTGTGGCATAAGTTATAAGGATATTTACTGGGCCAAAGCCTGGCCGTGTTTACATAAAACACGAAAGACGAAGGTGCATAGAACAAGACTGACTATACTGTTGATAATACAGTAAATAAAAATAAGCTTCATAGTTTTCTTTTGGATTTAACAATATTTCTTCAGGAGCGAATTTGCAAAGGTGTTAAATTGTGTATGATCGAGCATACTCAAAAGCTTCAATTTGGAATTTTCAGCAAACTTTTGAATATTATCAGTTCTGATAATGTGCAGGATTTCATTGAACAGCCGCCTATATACAGTTTTCTTATCCTCTCCAGGAATTGTATCCAGCCATGATCTTTCAAATTGAGGATAATTTTCAGCAGCAAAATCATCCATGCATTCCCAAAATTTCTCGATCCTTGCTTGTACTCCTCGAAGTTATGAATTTTTGTATTACAAAGAGCAACATCTGTTACTTTTTGAAACAGAATATCAGAGTATGGAAATAATGCAGCCAATAATATTAGTGGAAAATAAAATCAAAATCCTTCAGTAAACTTAACAGCCATTATGCACAAATGACAGTTTCGTGGTCCCATTCACAATCTTCATTATCCATTATTGATTCAAATAAACATTCCAACTTTGATGATTTAGAGAAAAAACTCGAAAATCCAACAAGATTAGTGAAGATCACTTTTACTTGTTTCATAAAATTGGCAGACTGAGAGTTAAGACAAGGTTTAATAAATTTGTACGCAAAGCATACACAAGAATCGCTGACTTACAGTGGCTGCGAAATTTTGCATGTAAATCATTATGTTCTCCCGCCATCACAGCTGTTCCGTCGTAGCTTTGAGCAATAATATATATTATAATTATAATAATGTACTGAAGTACATATGATATTTCCATGCAGATATTCTGCGTCATCATACGATGAAAGAGTAATGGAACTGAGAAAAATTCTTTCCGGCGCCGGAATTTGAACCCGGGTTTTCAGCTCTACGTGCTGACGCTTTATCCACTAAGCCACACCGGATTCCACCCCGGCGTCGGAAGAATCGTCTCAGTTTTAAGTTCCAACTCTTGGGTTCCCTCTAGTGGCCGCCCTCTGCACTACGTCATAGATATCTATGAACCTAGGACCGAAGTCCACACATGTGCTGAGGTGCACTCGTAATGAGTGACTAGTTGGCCGGGATCCGACGGAATAAGCACCATCTTAAATCACGAAGTGATTTACGCATATCATATATATTATAATAATGTACCGAAGTACATATGATATTTCCATGCAGATATTCTGCGTCATCATACGATGAAAGAGTAATGGAACGGAGAAAAATTCTCTCCGGCGCCGGGATTTGAACCCGGGTTTTCAGCTCTACGTGCTGACGCTTTATCCACTAAGCCACACCGGGTTCCACCCCGGTGTCGGAAGAATCGTCTCAGTTTTAAGTTCCAACACGTAGAGCTGAAAACCCGGGTTCAAATCCTGGCGCCAGAGAGAATTTTTCTCCGTTCCATTACTCTTTCATCGTTTGAGCAATAAGTTTATCATTGCAGTCAAAATCGTTCAAGGAGAGCATTTGCAGACTATCCATGCTGATGTCTGTTCCTTTTTAAACTACTTCAATGTCGCCATCTTCTGTTATATTTTGGCAGATAAGTGCAATGGATTTAGAATCTTTGAATAGAGATTTATTCTATAGATAGTATTTATGTTGAAGGAGGTTTTTAGTTTATTTATTATTTTTATTTATCGCAGCATTGAAGATAATTGCGATTTCATGCTATGTCAGAACTGTAATCCAGAATTAAAACTACGAACGGTGCTTTACAATCCTCTTTCCTAATTTTATTATCAATGACTTCACTCACTGAAAATATTGAGTCACTCTGAAATTTCTGAATTGAAGGTGAAATGAAACTAAATATAGTGCAGTATTCTAAGTATGTTTTCAGTAAACTGTCGTGCCTTGCAATCTCATTAAAAAAATTGCCTTTATTCTTTGAGGATTTACTCTCGTCATGCCCTCTAATGCAAGACCACACTTGTTGTGACTTGCAGAGTCTTTGTGTCATTTCCTGGATCTGTAAATATTATTTAAATCACTATAATCTGTATCATTCCACCTAGATTTTTCTCTAGAAACCTGCTCATGATGTTAATAGTTATTGACCAATAGCACTATTAAGCATGATGGCAAAAACTATGGAGTCAATGATCTTGGTATTTAGAATCCCAAAATCTTTTATCACCAAGACAAGCCAGCTTTCGACAACTACACTCTACTAATGAACAAGTCATACACCTCGGCCAAGAAATAAAAGACAGTTTTAACAACAAAGAAGATACCTTGGCAATATTTATTGACTTTCAGTTAGCATATGACTCTGTTTGGAGAAATAAATTATTACTAAAACTCCAGAAATTAGATATCTCCAGCAATATGTTCAGATGGATATCAGAATTCCTTAGTCAAAGATTCATTGCCACTAAATTCAATAACTCACTTTCTAGTTACAGACAAATTTAATAACCTCGTATTATGCCAAACTGATATTAACAGTCACAGTAGTGTAAGTTGTTACGGCATTGGTCTATTGAACAAGTAGATAGTAGTAACTCAAGGTTCGAATCTCCCCCAATCTTCTTTTTTTAATTACAAATTTGCCATCATATGTGTCTCGCAAAGCTATAATTATGCGGTGATATCTCTTAGAATATGCCCAAACTCTAATAAATAATAAACCTCCCTCTCTCTTTCAAGGAATACTGCTATCTGTTAATACAACGTTCTGTCTTGTCATTATGCTTGAAGATAGCACAGAAACAATAACTCATTGCCCTGGTTTGCATAGGTATTCTGCATATGCTACTCTCCAACTGGACTTCGATTGCAGAAATGTCATTTTCTCTGACGAGGTAATTGTCTCCAATAGCAACGATAGTACTGCCCTAGTTTATTGTATGAATGGCCACCGATACGATGAACACTTCGTGAGACAAATTAACAAGTCGGGTTGCGTGAGGGTGACGTGTTGGAGTGGATGTCATACGATGAGCAGGACTTCTGGAATCCATCCACGGACAGTTTACGGCAGAAGTCTACGAACTCATTTTGGCAAATGTAATGATCCCTTCCACCCAAAAACGATATCCAGAAGGAACACTTTTCTTCCAGCAGGATAATTATCCGATACACACCGCCAACAGGATTCAAAGATGGTTTACGAGGAGACGTGATGTCGACCCAGTCAACTGGCCTCCAAATTCACCAGAAATGAATCCGATTCAAAATTTGTGGGCTGCAGTGAAAAGGATCCTACGCTGTAACTGGGCAGAACAACCACCCATTTGGAGACCTGAGGAATTGTGGGACAGAATTCTAGATGCATGGGAGGAGACGGCCAAGAATTTAGACCTGTTCCATAATCTTGTGGACTCCATGCCGTGCAGAATGAGGGCAATTGTTGACGCAGGTGGTTTGTGGACGAGATACTAGTTCCCACCACAAGCCTTGTTTTGTTAATATATTAAAAAATTTATGTTTTTGTTAATTTAATTTATTTGTGTTTGATATGCGTCCGGTTTTTTAGGATGTGAAACAAGTATTTTTGTTTATATAGCCCAGGTCTCGCCTATTAATAGCCAATAGAACTTTGCATTTCTATTGACCAAGAGTCAGCCCATTCTTTTTGCCACTAAGTGTACATGTACATGGTTATATCTGTGGTGTTCGGGTAAAGGGGGCTAAGTCTTTTTTGTTTTGTGCAGATGGAATTTTGTTCCGCAAATGAACAATCAGAGATATGGAAAACCCTTTAGAGATGTATAATGATCAACAATTTAAGAGGAGATACCGTTTCAACAAGAACACTGTTGTGAATATTCTGGTGCCTGTCATTGAAATTCACAATACAACCATGAGGCTTACCGATTTCGCCACTGCTGAAAGTACTGGTTGCTTTGAGATTTTATGATACAGCAGCATTTCAGGTAGATTTAAGCGGCATTTCCCCCCCCCCCTCCCCCGAAAAGTATTCACGTCCCAACAAAGTGTCATTTGCATTTTTGTTTGTATTCTACCCAAGGAATAAGTTAAAATTTGCGTCTTTGTTTAACATAAAAATAACTGAAAAATAAATTAAAATGATTTACTTACAGGAATATTTCCGGAGTTTGCATTAAACTCAACTGCAAATTTATTCCATGTCAATTTCTTCTTTTGGAGAGAACAATTATCAATTTTTTTTACTTTCGACGATATCTCCATATTTTATAGCTCACTTCTTTGCTTTCTGGACATCTTATATAATTTTTAGCTCTATAATATTTACTTCTGTATTTGTGTATTACAATAATGCCGATTTAACAATTTGAAGGTGCTGGAAAACAATTGAATGTAGGAAAGCGCTCACATCTAGCCATGTTGCCATATTTCGTTCGATGTCAAGGGAATGCTCAGGGCATATGAAAGAGTAGCGTCTCTGCAATACGATCTGAAATAAGTGCTAAGGAAACGCTCATTACTTAAGTGTTTCCTCATTTTATAAGTGACGACTATGAATTCGATCCTTAGAAAAGAAAGAGAGTCCACTCAATGTTTGGAAAAATATTTTACATTCTTTAATAACTGATACACTCTGCTGTAGAACAAGATTTAGGACATGGGCATAACAATGGGTGAAATTCATGAACTACTCATTCTATGTGAGTAAATAAACCATCTGCTGTTCTATCAGTACTAATGTCTACAAAGCCCAAGAATCTTTCATAGACAGTATTGCCTTTTACATAGCGGAGAATTGTAGATAGTTAAGATTTATTTCTTATTTTACTATATCAGTAATAGCTCTGATGATATCATCTTGAATCAATAGAGAAGTTCCTCGAAACACTATGGACGAATTTAGGTGATTTTCTAAAAGTAAATCATATTTTTTAACACATTCAGTAATTCTAAAAAATTGCCTTTGTTCAAAGAACTATCTGATTCGTCATGGCCCCATAGAGGGAGCTCCTGATTAGCCAGAAGACAAATAGCGTCAATGATTCGTATCAACACGGCTCTATTTTTCTTTATCTCTTTGTTGTGGTTACTGGTACCAGTTCTTACTTAATCATCAAGTAAAGTATCAATTCACTGTTTGCCGAAAAGTTTTGATTTCAGGAAACATTGTACATGAGTTTTAAGATTTTGAATGTTTTTGCTGTGCACTAGGCAAGTGATTTAAGTCAGCAAATCCATGCTTACTCCAAACCTCATTTTTGTTAGAAAATAATAAGCATGGCCAGAAAAATAATCTGTATGAAGTTTCACAACCCGCTAACCATTCTAAATTTGCATATTGTGAAATAGAAAAATGTCTAGTGTATTGTTCGCTTTTTGTTTTATATTGTTGCACTAAATTCGGAAGTGGCGGGGTAGGTCTACCCTTATTCACTATAATATGTAATTTCTCTTCTATTTGTCGAGAAGGGAACGGTTTTTGCAAAACATCTTTTACATTATACATTTCCAAGTGCTGTTATCATTAAATAAGCAATTTAAATTGTTCATCTGTGCTGGCACACACCTATGAACTCTAATAAAACTTAAACACAGTAATTTCATTCACACAAACAGTGAAACACACATCAAACGCAATATTTTATAATGCTACAATTGACAAGCTGAGCTGCTTGTATACTGGACGACTTAGGAGCTTGAGAAAAGCAAGTATCTCCACCATGTCACCATGTGCGCGCAGAGAATTATAGCAGTAACTCTCAACCGAAGATGTCTTTTGTAAGAGCAGGACAACCAGACCAGATATCTCATTCCACTTCGTCAGGCAGAGCGTATGTTATAAAACAAAAGCCGTTCTGGGGATGGTGTGCACATCAAACCAGCAGGTATTTAAAATATTTAAATGGTAATAAATTAAAATTAGTCTTGAACTATATACGTCAACTTCCAATGAGATTACCGCTCATTTAAATTGTGATAAATTGAAATTATTGTTGCATTATATAAAACAACTTCAAATAAAAAAAAAATATACAGTTGAATCTCCGTATAACGATCATCGTTACAACGATAAACCCCTCTATTAGATTAAAAGTGCAGTTCCCGGAATAACATGTATTCCTTCAATGTAAAAATTCTCCCGCTATAACAATATCCCCTATTGCGATATATCTCTATTGAACAATACACTTTAGTAGTCCCCAGTGTAGTATTTTCTCTCTCTCTATTATGATAAAGCCTGGTAAAATGAAATGTTTGTTGCTAAGCGTGTGTGTTAATTTCCGTGAAGGGAGCTCTGAAATAAACTGATGGAAGTGATTTCTTTCAAAAAATACAGGACATTACAATGAGCAGTTTGTGAATCACCTCAACAGTTCCTGTCTAGTGTTAGTGATGTTCCAGAAGAGTAGACATACAGTATTTAGTGTCTTTGGATTTAATAAGATCTTTATGTGTAACAATTTCCATAAAGAGAGCTCTGAAACTGTCTTTTTTTTTTTTTTTTCAGTACAATGGACAGCGTATAAATCACTTCAACAGTTCCTATCTAGTATTAATGATGTTCCAGAAGAGTATAGTATTTAGTGTATTTGGATTTAATAAGGTCTTTATCTGTGTCAATTTCCGTGAAGAGAGCTCTGAAACAAATTTACATAAGTGATTTATTTTTAAAAATGTAGGTCAGTACAGTGGGCACCATATTAAGAGGGTTCATTGATAATTTTAACACTTTGCACCATAATATAGGCCTACACACAAAGTAAGCTGATTAGAAAGCCTCTTACCAATTTAACTCTTATTTTTAAAACTCTCCTTATAACAATATTTTTCTTTGTTCCCCTAAATATCGCTTATAGAGGTTTGACTGTATTACAGAATTTACAGGGTGTCCAGTGCACACCTTGAACATCCGTAATATATGCCCTGGAAATGACGTCACTGACTGATCTGCAATTGGTTGAAAGCCAAAGCCAATATACACTATAAAATGTAGTCCGTAAATATTTAATTGTAACTAACGTTTTTACACATATTATGTCAATTCAAATCAATGTAATTAATCATCATACAAGATTAAAATAAACCTACATTAACTCTTCTGTTACCCAGAGGGATAATAGGATTACCCCACTGATGTTTCAATATTATTTTCATTTTTCTCCATATTTCTGTTTGAAATTTCATGTATTTGTCCGTTATATGTCTACTGTTGAAGACTAATCTTAGAACCTGACAGGAATGCGACGCGACCCTACAGTTCATGATAGTGACTTCTATTAGTAATGCTAGCCTGCTACCAGCTGTCTAAAAATTGTGTTCTGTTCCTACCTCACAGCAGAAGCAGCTGAGGAAGTCATGTCGGCATCACATTCAGGTGCAGTGTCACTGTTTTCACTACTCCTACTGCCATCACTGTCATCAGTATTACTAATGTTATCACTATCACTACCACTGTCGTAAGCCTCAACAAAACATTCCTTTCTGTCAAACAAAGAAGTATATTATTATCATCGGTTGTTGGAACAAAATAAAAAAACAAGTGACACTCATGACTATGTCGGTACAGATTTCACAAAAAGTACAGGAAGCTAGCTATAAAGTAGCCGAACTTACTTTGGCCAAAAAAAAAAAAACACACACATAATAGCTGAAACGTTGTTAATGCCTGAAAATGGGTTGTTTGAGAAGATGTTCCCAACTATGGCCCCTTGTTGACGGTAATAAAGTATTTAAAGTGTTGATGGACTTAAAGAACATTTAGTAATCTGCAGCAGAAGTTAAAGAATTATTTCGGAGAGAGTGTTCAAGATTTTTACTGGGTTCATGATTCATTCATTGTCAATTCAAAACAACTTCCGAATAATATACTTGTATAAAAGGAACTAGCAGACTTAAAAGCAGACAGAATATTGAAATTAAAACTTCTCGAAGTGCCTTTGGAAACATTTTGGTTGTCAGTAAGGAGTGAATACCCGGCTATAATAATAATAATAGATGTAATTACATTACGTAATTATATTAATAGAGTCACATCATATGTTTTTGAGTGGATTAATATTTTGGTATGCCGTGTTGAGTCTAGGTCCATCTAGGTGTGCCGTGAGTATAAAAAGGTTGCGGAACACTGCTCTAGCATGCATAAACAGTGTACCTGCTGAATAATAATGCCGAAGGTTGAAGGTTCTCAGGCGCATATTTTTGAAGTGGAATTTGGTGAGAGTTTTGAACTGAATGACAGGAACATTACATGTAAATTATGTAATACAAACATACGAGGTGACAAGCGATGTTATATACAGAGCCATTGTAGCACAAGAAAATAAAGGAGGAAACTCAAACCCACGAATAATTCTATGATAATTATTCTGCACATAACGAAAGGTATATCTTTGTAATGTTATGTAGCATATATTTACTTTTAGACCTGTCCAGATTTGCACCTTGTAATTCGTGTAATCGATTGCAGGACCAAGTCAGTGTCCTTGTACTAGCTCACGTCCCTGACTATGTACCATACTGCAATCAACTTATATAATCAGTCCCTAACATTACAAGCCTAATTATTTTATAAATCATATATGATTGGAGTCCATGTTTTTCACAGTACCCTATTGTTTTTCTTTATTTTCAATGTGTCTACAGAATTCTTCTCAGTGTGAACACTTACACTCTCATTTTGTCAACATTTTCGAAATATAATATTGCTATTTATCTCGGTATAAAATAAAACTGATTGTCCCTTGCTCCGGAATTCATTTATTTACACCAGATACTAGTACCTCGATCTCCAGTCTATGATAGGTGAAATTATTTGCAGAACATCTTGCAATATTGAACACGTGCAATGATGATACACAAGCCTCAGTATGTTATCTGTTGTTTTTGATTCCCCGCTTCACTCCACTACTTCACTCTGCAAGTTCCAAAATTGGAGTCTTCAACAGTACTAACAATTTACATTAAGAATTACATAAATAATTAATCCTCTTTGAGTTGTAATTCATATTATTCATGTAAGATGACCTTATTACCCCTTAGTAGTCTTGTCATGAAAATTCCAGGATA
Organism: Periplaneta americana; assembly: GCF_040183065.1. Classification (NCBI taxonomy): domain Eukaryota; kingdom Metazoa; phylum Arthropoda; class Insecta; order Blattodea; family Blattidae; genus Periplaneta; species Periplaneta americana. The sequence continues at coordinate 105,541,905 of NC_091124.1, forward strand.
TAAAATTCAATCTGGCTTAATTTTCTTCATTTCTGAGTTTGTCTGCTTCTAATTTTTTTTTTGTGTTATTTAGAACAATTTTTATATTGTTATTTATATTATCATGATCTATTGTTCCCAGTTTTTTATTTTTTATTTCTGTGTGTTAGGTTTCCTAAAAGCGATTTTCTTAGAAATAATAAATTAGTGGAGCCTTTTTTCAAAATGCCTATTGTAGTATAGGTGGTGTTCGAATAATTGAATTTCAACAAAGACATATAATTTATTTTATTAGGTTTATATATTTATTTACTTTTAAAACGTAAAATAATTGTTTATTTTTATTTTTTATTTTATTGTAAACAAATATATTTTAGGTGCTCGTGGTTGTATAGAAGGTATTCGAATATTTAAATTTCAAGAGTAATTGAAATGATTTCCAATTTATGTTATATTACTGTGGCTTTCTTTACATGTAAATGTGTTTTCTACCATGTCAGAACTATATAACGTTGAGGAATTTGTGTTGAAATGGAAGGGAGGCAAATTTAAATTTATTCTATATGTTACCTCAGAGTGTCACCAGTAACAATCGTGAGTTCATTAAATTTGGTATACGTTTTCAACGAAATGGAAAAGGACTTTTGAATCACCTTGTATTTTTTAAATAGGATGATTATTTTATGTTTTTACACTTTTTATAAGTCTATAGTCAATAATGCATAAATTGTTTATATTCAAAATGCGTAACAGAGGTCGGTATACGATTTTGATGGGAGTAATTGTATTACCTCCCTTGGTAGTATAGTAAGCTCTGAAAATCCTTGGTAGCAGGAGCAGTGTACTTGATTTTTTTCTGTTTATCACAGCGTAGTGATAAATTAGCATGGTTTTTGGCTTGGATAGATAATAGACTTTATTGGGAACACACGATTAAGAAATTCCGAATTCCTTACAGCAGGAGTTTTTAAACTTAAGGGTCGCTGTGGCTTTCAGGATGGTTGCTGCAGCCTCCTGGGGGGGGGGGGGGGACATTAAAAAAAGTTAAAGTACTTAATTTAAATTATAAACCTTTTCAGAACTACTACATTCTCACAAACAATAAAAACACAATGTCTGCAGATTGAAAAGTAACAATTGGTAGCAGTTGTTTTCAGTATATTGTATTATTACAAAAGTACTGTTTAATTTCATAATAGGCATGTGGATTGCGAAAATTGATTGCCTAGTTCAGGGATGTCAAAGTGCCTGTATTACTTGCTCATACTACAAGCAATACAATACAAATCCAACAAGATTCACTTTTCAGCAAGATAAAGTACAATCATCGCTCTTAAGGAAATGTTGTGCAGGTTCTTGATAGCACACTCTGCAGGTGCTTTGACATTCCTGGCTTAGTTTTATTTTGGGGTCTTGGCCGAAAAAGGTTAGGAACCCCTCCTTTACAGTAAGAAGTAAATATTTATTTTTCTTGTATGTAACTTTCGGACTCCCAAATTTCTTTCTGAAAGTCTGAACTAATTTGGCCAATCTTATTGAAATAAAATAATGATGCTGTCGATTTTATCCTTAATAAATCAGGCATCATGGAGCATGTTGACTCCATACCAATCTCACAAAGCTGTTGTTTGTTATGGACTTAGGTAAAAGAGAGTAGTAATATTTAAGTAGTGAGTGTCATTTAGGCCTACATATTTTTCAATTTTGCACGAATGTTTCGTATCGATTTCTTTCATTACATAAATTCCTCGAATAGATTTACTTTGCTTATAAATAATCATGTAGTATGATAAAACTTCACATGTTATATCTTTACATTTTTTCCAGAATTACTAAATTGGCCGTGAAGTGTCAATGATCTGTAGGGTAATGCTTCTATGATTTCACTTGAAAAACTGTTCCTCTGTATTTGGCCACAATTCTTCTCTACTTCATATTGTATCAAACTTTCAAGTTTTAAGTTTATTGCACCACATGGCTGGCCATTTACAGTGTGTATGTTGGTGGAGATTAAATATTATTTGTAAATTCTTTTGTTTGCTATAGGAGCACATGCTGACATCATTGAGAATAAAAGTTCATAAGCTGGAAACCAAAAATGAACTACTTAAAAATTTGTGTAGGTTCAGGAATAAAAAAATATTACACCTGGAAGAACAATTGCAGAGTTTCAAAGTTAATCTAGGCCTACAAGATTTGAAGAAAGAGCAAATTTCCAGTTCTTCATCTTCAACAATATGTGACATAGACAAAGGTGACTGTTATATAGCACCAGTCAACGATGAGAACTCCCCAGATCCCAGCAGGTCCATGCAGATACAGAGAAAAACTGTGGAGAAGCACAGCTTACAGCCAAGGAGGTAAGTCTCCACATAGTTCATTAGCGTTTGCAGTCTGCAATCTGGTTGCTATCACATGATTACAAAGTTCAGTTGTATGATACAGAGAATCTATTTTACAGGGTGAATTAAAAGTCTGGAACCGTATAAATATCTTCTATATGCTTGATTTTCGATTACTATAGGTGTTACTAGAATTTGTATGATCAAATGCTCTGCTAGTGACACATTCGATTCTAGCCCTCAGCTATCTCAAGAGCCGCCATTTTGGATGCAACTTTGAAATTTTAAATGGAAAGGGGGTCATGTAGGTACTCAAAATCATCTGAAATTTTCTGAAAAAAAAAAAAAACACTATGGTGCAATCTGTTTTGAGATATCTCTAATCGTTTTCAAGTTATTTAAAGATAACTGTCATAATGACACAAACATTAGTTACTGCATTTACAGGTATTTTGTAACATGGTACAGTGCTAAGGAGGCTTTGGAAAAGGTATTTTTATGCAATTCTGGTAATTAACTTTTCCTGCTTTACTGTTTGGTTAACCTGTGACAGTTTCAAGCACCTACAGCCGAGGCTGCACAGAAGTTTAGAGTAGGGACAAATTGAAGCTTGGGTCTGCCACCATGTTTTGAGAGAAGCACCGGTTAGAAGACAGCTGTACTATGCAATGTTGAATGTTTAACATATATGTTTGGTGTATCTTATAAATCAATCTGAATGAATGAAATCCTATTGACATTAAAACAACCACGTTATGGACATAATTCAAGTTTAATTCCTGTTTGACATGAAATGAAAGAAGACTGGAACAATTTGATACCATAACCAAAGACGTATAGTTATTTGACAATATTGACAATATACAGAGCGAACAGAAATACAAATGCATATTGTAGTAATAGTTCAGATGAAAAGAAAATTATTAGTATTTGAAGAAGTACATGGTCTCTCCGTCACTAGCAGTACACTGCGCATAGATATAATAGCTTTCAAGGAATGTACACGATCTGGATACATAATTGATCCCACTTTGTGTTTCGAAATGGATGAGGAACAGTCAGCAGAAGTGGATAATGAAAAAAAGAATATCTACAAGCCTATCATTCCCTATTACTTCCAAAAATACCAGCTAAAAGAGCTTGAAGTAATCGGACTTCTGGTTGGAGCAAGAGGTACCGCTAGGGTTGGAGACGAAGCGGTTCAGTTCGAAGCAGTTACTGTGACGTCATTACTCGGTTGAACTGAGTATAGTACCAAGTACAAATTTGTGGCGGCAGATTTAAAATTTAGATACATTGAGTCAATTTTAGAATGTACTTTGAAAGTGAAACCAAGTGTGTTTTAAAAGCGTTGTAGTAAAGCACTTTCGCTTTGCCAATTGACAAGAAAAAAAAATGTTCTTCTCTTCATTGCAAAATGGCGGTTGAAAAATTTCATTTGCGTGGTTACAACTATTTGCGGAGTTATTTTGAATGAAAGGCCTGTTTAACTTTCAGTGTTGTTATATATGACAGACGAAATAAAATTAATAAAATAATTTATAATACTAACAGCTAATAAATTAACATGTGTGGTAAACGTTAAACCAGGGGTCGTCAGCACAGAGCATGCTGGGGCTAGTCTCTCTTACCCGCGGAAAACGCAGTGCACTATAGTGCTCTCATAGCTGCTAGCAGGTATGCTCTCTATCTCTCCCTAATGCACGACGGTGCGCACGGGACCGCACCGTGTACCCATTGCACATTTCAGCGAGTGCTGACAACCACTGCATTAAACACTGTAACTAAGTAAAAAAGAAGATAGAAATGGGCTCCATGAAGCGCTGCCTAAAACACTTAAAAATAACACACACTATTATCTACTATTACGGAAAGTGGATAAAATAATCAAAATGTGGAATCTTAAACTGAAGAACATAATGTTTATTTATTTTATAACATTACTAGCCTTCAATACAGCCATGTTCTCTTTGGTGAAGAGTAATATTATTGATAAATTAAAGTAATTAGGTAACATAATTTGTAGAAATAAAATGATGACTGATGAGGTAACACAAATCCAATAAACACAAATAGAAGAAAAATATAATGCAATTAATCAAACACTCTAATATTATGATGATGATGATGATGATGATGATAATAATACTTAAGAATTTTAAGGAACCCAGAGGTTCATTGCAGCCCTCACATAAACCCGCCATGTCCCTATCCTGAGCAAGGTAAATCCAGTCTCTATAATCATATACCACCTCCGTCAAATCGGCCTCCCCAAAGGTCTTATTTCCTCTGGCCTCTCAACTAACACACTATATGCAATTCTGGATTTGCCCATACGTGCTATATGCCCTGCCTATCTCAAACGTCTGCATTTAATGTTCCTAATTATGTCAGGTGAAGAATAAAATGCATGTAGTTCTGCGTTATGTAACTTTCTCCATTCTCCTGTAACTTCATCCCTCTTAGCCCCAAATATTTTCCTAAACATCTTATTCTCAAACACCCTTAACCTCTGTTCCTCTCAAAGTGAGAGTCCAAGTTTCACAACCATATAGAAGAACCGGTAATATAATTGTTTTATAAATTCTAACTTTCAGTTTTTCTGAGAGCAGACTGAATGATAAAAGCTTCTCAACCGAATAATAAAAAGCATTTCCCATATTTATTCTGCGTTTAATTTCCTCCTGAGTGTCATTTATATTTGTTACTGTTGCTCCAAGATATTTGAATTTTTCCAGCCTTCAAAGGATAAATTTCCAACTTTTATATTTCCATTTCGTACAATATTCTGGTCACGAGACATAATCATATACTTTGTCTTTTCGGGATTTACTTTCACACCTATCTCTTTACTTGCTGCAAGTAAAATTCTCGTGTTTTCCCTGATTTTTTGTGGATTTTCTCCTAATATAGTCACGTCATCCGCATAAACAAGGAGCTGATGTAACCCATTCAATTCATACTTTCTCTGTTATCCTGGACTTTAATATTAGTATTATTATTATTATTATTATTATTATTATTATTATTATGTTGTTTTCTAATGCCAGGCGTTTGACAATAAAGTCATTTGACCTCTTGCACTCCAATATTTTTCAAAGATATTATCATGGCCAGCCACTGAAGCACAGATTTTGAGGTGTTCCGAATCCATTTCTTGGTTTGAGTTGCACAATGGGCAGTTAGGGGACTGATAATTTCCAATTCTATGCAGGTGTTTGACCAAACAATCATGGCCTGTTGCCAATCTAAATGCAGCTACAGACGATTTTCGTGGTAAATCGGGAATTAACTGTGAATTTTGATGCAGAGAGTTCCATTTCTTCCCTTGCGATTGAGTTATCAAATTTTGTTTGTTGAAGTCTAAGTACGTAGATTTAATAAATCTCTTCACAGAGTAACACATAGATTTAGTAACAGGTCTGTAAGTAGCAGTGCTGCCCTTCTTTGCTAAAGCATCCACATTCTCGTTTCCCAGGATTCCACAATGGGATGGTATCCATTGGAATACAATTCTTTTATTGAGTGATATTAATTGAGAGAGCATTTTAGTTATTTCTGCTGTTTGAGACGAAGGTGTGTGTTTAGAGACTATTGATAGAATAGCTGTTTTGGAGTCTGACAGTATAACTGCATTCCTAAATTTATTGATGTGGCATAGAAGATTCCTGAGACATTCATTTATTGCAATGATTTCACCATCAAAACTTGTTGTTCCATATCCAAGAGATCTATAAAGTGAGAAGAGACAGCACGTAACACCTGTACCAGCACCTTGTTCTCTGGAGATCAAGGATCCGTCAGTGTATACTCGTAAATGAAGCCAGTTTTGTGGAGGGTACCTAATATTGTCTCTAAAGACAATTGTTTCAGTATTTCGGTGTTTACTTCTGATTTCAGTATTTCTTCTGTTAAATTTAGATGATATTCTATATTTAATAGAGTTAAAGGGTTTGGTTTAATTTGTAAGTTTTCTTTTAAATTCGGGATATTAATTTTCTGTTTTAATTCGTGAACAATGGATATGAAACTTTTTTAAGTTTTCAATCTACAGAGAGGACTGTATGAATGCCAATTGTTTCCTGGTAATCTGGTAAGTTTTTCATATTGAATCAGTGCTTTTTCTTCTATTGTCATTTTGATGCTGTTAATATTAGTGAGGAATCTCATAGAATCTATTGGCGTTGTTTTGATCCCACCTGTAATGAGTCTGAGAGCTTGGTTTTGAACATATTCTATGTCGTTTATGAAAGGTGAAGTAATTAAAATTTCTCCGCAGTACATCAGCACTGGCTGTATAAACATTTTGTGTGTAGTGTTCAAAGTATTCCTAGAGCATCCCCATTTCTTTCCCGCTAGTCTTTTTAGAAGGGGGAATCTTTTACGAGCTTTTTCAGAAATGTATTTCAAATGGTTGCTCCATGTTAACTTACTATCGAAAATAACTCCAAGATATTTGGATTCATAAGTCCTAGGAAGGTGTTGGCCATTGTATTGGATATTGAATTCTCTTTCTTTTTTACCGAGTGAAAATATTTGGTAGTTACTTTTGCTTAAATTGAGTGATATCAAATTTGATGTATTCCATTCATGTAGTTGATTTAGAGCTTTAAGAGCAGAATTTTGAATTTTGTCTCTGTGTCTGTAAGATCCGGAAGTCCACAAAACTATATCAACTGCAAATAGTCCTGTTTTCATGTTTGATTCCTCTAATAGGGAGGGTAAGTCATTTATATAAATATTGAATAAAGCGCCCTGAGGTAGACCTTGATATGTTTGTAACTATTATGTACAGTCATATGTTCAGACTGTCATTGTTCATTAGGCCCACTTGACAGGTCATATAATAGGATGAACACCTCTTCAATACTAGATGCCTTTCAGTCCACCTTGGGGATAAGGAAATAATTTGTCCTGCAGCAGAAAATATTTAAATACTACAGTTTCTACGTTGTTGTCTGCTAGAATTAAGTAAAACACGTGAACTCTGTTTGAACGTTTGAACTGACTGGTAACGGCCACGGTTAACCGAGTAACTTCAGTGTTACACTGCCAAGCCCATAAACCGATAGAACCGAGTAACTCAACAGTTCTACCCGCTCTGTCCTCAGCTCTAGGTATCACTACTCTCTTCATGAAAGATGTGTTTGAGAGGCTTGGAATACCTACATCTATTATTCCGGTTGTAACCTTAGCTGCATTGAAAGGATCAATTGCTCTCGTGAAGTATCACCTATATTCGAAATCAAACTAAGTTCATTAGCATTCTTTACTTTTTTGTAACACTTATCTCTCTAAAACTTATCTCTCTCTTATATATTTACACTAATCTCAAAATGTATTTGCAGCTATGTACTTGTAGGAGTTTCATTGTTAAAACAAAATCAATGGTTCAATGAACTTGTAAACATTTATATGGTTAAGTACTTTGTGTCCCTTGTGGCAGCTCACGAATGGTGAGAAGATTTATAAATTAATTAACAAAACAATGCCAGCTATGTAAGGCATTACATTAGGCCTACATTGTAAACACATGTTTGCTTTGATGTGGATGAGAAACGAACAATTATTATATTATCTGCTTCCATATCACATAATATACACCTGTAAAATAAAAACATACCGTACCAAATGTTTTAGTTTGAAATATAATTAAGCCTACCATGCATTAGCTTATTATCACAGCTGTAGAATGGAATAAGCGTCACATGCATTAATTAGTCATATAATAGAAATCGGGCCTAGTGTACAGAACATCTTACCTATTGATTCATTATTATTGTTGTTGTTATTATTATTATTATTATTATTATTATTATTATTATTATTATTATTTTTATTGACTTCGTTAAATGTTGTCTTTCAACTTCTTTATGTAAAGTCGTGTTGTACCGGTAACCTTAAGCTGTGTGGTGACATCTGCGCTTTATGTAGTACTGGTACTTTCTTTTAGTTGTTATTTAACGACGCTGTATCAACTACTAGATGATTTAGAATCGATGGTAATGATGATAGCGAGATGGTATTTGTCGAGACGAGGCCATAGTTTACCTGACATTCACCTTACAGTTAGGGATATCGGAGGGGGGGGACCCAGCCAGGTAATCAGCTCAAGCTGGATTCGAACCTGTGCCTGAGCACAACTACAGATCGGCAGGCCTTAGTCGGTTGAGCTATGCCTGTAGCTCTTTATGTACTTCTGTGGTCACTTTAACGAGTTTAAAATGTAATTCTCGGAGGAATCTTGGGACCCATTTCCTAAAATGTTTCTGTAGCTGTAGAAAGATTGTACAAACGTTCTACTGTTAGATCACATTGTTTTTCACATGATGTAAGAGAGACCCTTTGGTGGTAATATATCATTATTCTCTGTCAAAATCTTTCACTTAAACGGCATATTTCTATAATCTGAGATGATAGTATGACAAGACTCACATAATTCTTTCGTTAAAAAAAAAGAGAGAGAGAGAGATTTTGTTTGCTGCTGGTACATACCATAAATTGAGTCTTTAAATTTATTACCTCATATTTTCTTAATGATTTAACAACAAAGCCAGCGATGTATACAATCACATTTTCACTATATTGTCATTGAAAATGATGTAAGAATGAGGGAACTGTAATGAATGTCTGCAGTTGAAAGTTCTAAAGAGTCATATCACCTCTGATTCTCAAAACACTGAGGATTATTATTACAGTGTGTTATGTGTTTGGAAAATGCCATTGGGTATGTAGGCATCTTTTTAGCGGACATCCCCCTCTTTGTAACATAACTTAAATAAGTTATTCACGTACTTTCTAACGTATATAAAATAAGTAAAAATATTCCATGTATTCGGTCATTGGAAATAGAAATAAACTAATAAGCCTATTTATGAGCAAAATAAAGCCTTTATATTTAAAGCAGTGCTGAGTTACAATATATAGATTTACTTATTACACGTTCGAAAATATGTAAGCAAGTTTAGTTGTATTATAATGAAGGGGGATGTTCACTAAGAAAACGCCTATATATCCAATGGTATTTTCTAAATTGCGAATCCTTTATAGAAACAATCATTTGTGCTCCTGAAACATGATGTCATGCGAACCTGCGCGAGAGGTTTCAAATTTGTACAAGACACTAGCGCCAATTGTGTGTCTAGATATATAACTACAACGTCTTTGGGCAGTTTCAGTGCATTAACAATGGTGCAGTCTGTTTTGAGATATCTCTAATCATTTTCAATTCATTAAATGATAACTGTCACAATGACACAAAAAGAAAATTCCACAAATTGTGCTCAATATGTTGTCCATTTTCGATTATGTACATTTGTAGACGGATTTTCCACTCAGAACATTTTGTAGCATTTCCAGGGTAACTTTTGCACAGGCTTCAATGATACAGTTCTTTAAATGTTTCACATTCTCAATTTTCTCTTCATATACCAAGCTCTTTATGCAACCCCAAAAGAAAAAATCAAGAGATGTTAAATCTGGAGACCTGGCCAGCCATTCTATTGGTCCACGTCGACCAATCCAATATCCAGGGAACTGTTCGTCCAAATAGTTCCGAACAGCAAGACCATAGTGGGGTGGAGCGCCATCTTGTTGAAAAAAAATGGGAATTCACCTCCTTCAGGAGGTTTTCTTGCAACATCTTCAAATAAGAAATGGCACTCAGGTTCTCCTCAATAAAATACGGTCCAACAACACGATTTCCCCAAATTCCACACCAAAACATTATTTTACCAGCACCTTGCATTTTCATAGGATCCATCCAATTTGGGTTTGTGTCTGTTTACTTCCCCCTTTATATAAAAGTTTGCTTCATAACTAAAAACTATCTTGAATGCAAATGTCGGATCCTGTTTAATTTGTTGTTGAGCCCAATCACAAAATTGAAGACATCAGAATCACCTTCACTGAGATGATGGAGCATTTGAATCTTAAATGGATGCCATTGATGCTGATGAAGCACTCGTAAAATAGAGGCCTGGCTTGAACCACACTCCCTTGATAGGCATTGTGTACTCTTCTTAGGGCTTTTTACCATTGCAACTAGTATCATAATCGACGACAATTCATTTGTTGCTGTTTTTGGATGTCCACTTCTCCTTTTATCAGCTACATTCCCTGTGACTTTAAATTTATTAATAAGTTTTGTTACAGTACTGAGACTGATCGGTTCAAGTTCAGAGTGGCAGAGATTGAAGTCTGCTGCAACATTTCTGTGGCTTATCCCACCAGAATGAAGAATGATATCAATTCTTTCCTCTTTCGATAATGCCATGAAAATCAAGAAATTTGTTATAGGAAAGCTTCAAATAATCATAACAATGCATTGAAACTGTCATAGGTTAACCAAACAGTAAAGCAGAAAAAGTTAATTATCAGAATTGCATAAAAATATCTTTTCCAAAGCCTCCTTAGTACTGTACCATGTTACAAAATATCTGTGGATGCAGTAACTAATGTTTGTGTCATTATGACAGTTATCTTTAAATAAATTGAAAACGATTAGAGATATTTCAAAACAGATTGCACCATAGTGTTTTTTTTTTTTCTCAAGAAAATTTCAGATGATTTTGAGTACCTACATGACTCCCTTTCCATTTAAAATTTCAAAGTTGCATCCAAAATGGCGAATTTTGAGATAGCTGAGACCTAGAATAGAATGTGTCACTGGTAGAGCATTTGATCTTACAAATACTGGTAACACCTATAGTAATCGAAAATCAAGCATATGGAAGATATTTATATGGTTCCAGACTTTTGATTCACTCTGTTTATTGGGGAATTGTGGATTTTCCAAAAATTTGTTTATCTCTGTATGCTGTTTTATGAATTCGTATGTTCTACTGTACAGGCTGTCTCAAAAATAGACCGACAGATTAATTGTGGTAGTAGCTACAGAGCTACAGAGTAAAGAAATATGCCACAGTCCCATTTTAAATATTTCTCCAGGTATCATTTTATGATTTGTTAAAGCCTGCTCCCAATAATGAAAGGCCTAATTGTTACTTGTAGGAAAGGCATTCCCAATGTTTTGTTTATTTTTGCTCAAATGATTTTCATTATTTTATTGGGTAAAGTTATGCACACTCTACCTAACTCAGAATTATTAGGCGTATATGGGAAGCTGCTCTCTGATTCTGCTCAGTTGAACAGTTTGATGCTAAGTAGTAAATAAATGTCCAATACGTATGATGTACACTTAACAGCAAAAAGAATGGCCCGACTCTTGGTCGATAGAAATGCTAAGTTCTATCACGCGGTTCACTCGTGTAAATGCACTGCACTTCAAGGCATTGCTGTGGTGTTTCTTCATTGAAGGTCGTCCATCTACAATGTAGTCAATCTTACGAGCTGTGTGTAGCCCAGTGGTAAGATGTCTGACACCCATACCAGAGGTTGTGAGTTCACCTCCCTATACAGTAAAATGATTTGTTTTTATTTTAGTTTTTAATTAATTTATTAGTTTAAATGTGAAATTACATTTGTTCATAAACTTCGTTATGCCTGCCTTGTAAAAATATTATTGCCCATCACTTGTGGGCTATTAATAGGCGAGACCTGGCCTGTATAAACAAAAATACTTGTTTCACATCCTAAGAAACCGGATGCATATAAAACATAGATAAATAATTAAATAAACAAAAAACAAACAATTTGTTAATATATTAACAAAAAAAAAGGCCTGTGGTGAGGACTAGTATCTCGTCCACAAACCACCTGCAACAACTGCCTCATTCTGTGTGGCGTGGAGTCCACAAGATTATGAAACAGGTCTAAATTCATGGCCACCTCCCATGTATCTAGAACTCTGTCCCACAATTCGTCAGCTGTGTGAACGGGTGGTTCTGCCCAATTAGAGCATAGGATCCGTTTGACTGTAGCCCACAAATTTTCATTCGGATTCATATCTAGTGATTTTGGAGACCAGTCGACCAGGTCGACATCAGGCCTCCTCGTAAACCATCTTTGAATCCAGTTGGCGATGTGTAACAAGTGATCACCCTCAAACAACTAATAATGTCACTTTGTAATACCACATTCATGCCATGTTGTTCTAGTATTAAGCATGTTTAATTGAATCAATGAATGATCTGATGATGGCATATCATGCCGAAAAAGTTTATCATAACAATAAATATGTAATATAGTTATTAACACTATTTACCATTTTGATAAGCAATAAGACTGCCTTATATACCAAAACTTAAAGTTATCCCTGCTTATCGGCCAAGACTACCTTCAACATGAAAATACCAAACGATAGTCAGGCAAAACTGTTTAATACATTCTTAAACACCAAATTAAAGATCTGCAAAGCCAATGCTAATATCTGGTTCAACAAGCAATGCCTTGCACACTGAGTTATACCAAAATACGTGATTACAAAAAATAAACCCTATTCATATGCAGCAAAAAGATCTAATCAACAGTACCAATTAATATGCTCCAAAATGAAATCAAGTTCTTGCACAAAAAGAAAGACTTTCTAAACAGAAAGCTCTACGAAACCCACCTCCAGTTAGCAGTCCTTTTTGATCAATTATGGAATTTAGCTTATAATAACTGCACCGACATGATCAACAACATTATGACAGTCAAATACAATACCCTACGGAAGAAATTAAATGCACTGATAATCAGCTCCCCACAGCAACACAAAAACAATAATAAGCCCTCAACTCAAGATAACAGAATTGTAAACTTAACAAACCTTCAACTGAATAAACAAGAAACTGAAATCCTGCAAAACAGATATAAACACATTTTTTCCCCCAAAAAATATTCACAGTTTAATAGATACGCTTGCAATAGAAACACAACACATAATCTCAAAAAGTAAGCACGAAAACAAAGAATTTCTCAGTTACAGTGCAGCGAATATTATTGAAAATTATATCGCAGACCCCAAAACCAAAAGAGACCTAAAATTAGCTAAAACCAATCACAACAACATACTGAATCTTAAACGAAAACTAGAAGATAACAATATTACTCACATCAAAGCTGATAAAAATGACGCAGTAGTTCTCAGGTATAAAACAGAGTACATTGAAAAAAAAAAAAAAAAAAAAATACTTTTCTCAACAATAATCATATAACAGAATTGAAAGCAGACCCAACCGACACATATCAAAAACAAATAAAACAAGCAATTAAGAATTCCCCCCAGACTTTATCCCACCAAACAAGAGTAACAATGTCATCAAAAAAAATCCAAGGGCCCCTACACTGAAAACCCTTCCAAAAACTCATAAAACCGAACTTTATATGAGACCAATAGTAAACTGCAGAAATGCCCCCAACTACAAACTTAACAAATATCTGCATAACTTTCTAAAAAGAACTCTCATTCAAGATAACGAACATACAATAAGCAACACAAAACAGCTCATAAAAATACTATTAAAATTAAAAACCACGAAAGCAACAAAATTATTATCCTTGGATATAAGAAATCTATACACAAACATCCCAATCATTGAAACAATAGCAATAATCTCTTCCACAATGAATGATCTACAACTTAACAGTAATCTAATAAAACAAGTCACCAACATATTCGAAATTTCCTTAAAACAAAATTATTTTAAATTCAATAACAAAATTTATTCCCAACACCAGCGCTTAGCTATGGGCGACCTCTTATCCGATTTTTTGGCGAACATATTTTTACAAAACTTGGAAAAAGTACACATTAATGCCCTGTCTAATAAATTTAACATCTCAACATACGTTCGATATGTTGATGACACACTGATAATTTATGATAACAATACAGATCAAACTGATTCCATTACGGATGAATTCAGTACATTACATCTAGATATGAAATTTACACATGAAGTAACCACCAATGGTAATATTAACTTTTTAGATTTAAACATCAAGCTAAAACCTCCCTCAGTAATATTTCAAATGTACAGGAAACCAACAGCTACAACCCATTCAATAGATAAAAATTCTATTCATCCAACAACTCATAAAATGAGCAAGTTCAGATACCTAATTGACTGGATGATTACAACCCCCCTCAATAAAGAAAACTATAACAAAGAATACAAATACATTTAAAATCTGGCAACTGAAAACGGCTTCGGGAAACAAATAATTAATAATTTAATTAACAAAAGAAAATCAGACTTATCCATAATGAAATCTACTACACTTTCCCCTGAGAGTTCACAAACCAAAAAATTGTGGCAAGGAATGACATATTTTGGTAAAATTTCTAAAAAATTAAATGATTTCTTCAAAAAACATAATATTCATATCACCCCCAGAACCAACGATAAATTGCACAACATAATATCCAATAGAATGAATAAAACTGAACCCCATCATAATAGCGGAATCTACCAATTAAATTGCAAAAACTATCCAAAAACATATATAGGTCAAACATGCCGAAACATTAAAATCCGATACAATGAACACATAACATATTTCAAATACAACTGCAACAAATCTAAATTTGCCACACATCTCATAGACGAAGGCCACAAGTTAACAAATATCAAAGATGCCCTAAAAATTAAAAAAATCATCAACGATAATAATTTAATTGACATCTCAGAAAAGTACTGCATTTCAAAAACATTTAATCGAGGCATACCTATCTTAAATGAACAAAGTAGTAATACCACAAATCCCTTATTCAACCTATTCAATTAATATCTGTAAAACAATCTCCACAAGCATTCGCACAGGTCCCCCTACCCCCTCCCACACTTCCGGTACCGCCTGACGTACATTAGCATAAGTTTATAACATGTGAGCACATCCCGGGTCTCAGTCACAGCCGAGCAGTCGACAAGTACACATCAACTTTAATAAGCTACAACTTCACGTAAGTCAATATTCTTACAACCATCTAACCCAAGACAGATTAAAAATTTTGAAAATTGATTCATTTTCATTTTCATGTGTTTACAGTATGCTTGGCAGATTGAACCTCGAGAAGTGACATCTTCTCTTTGGAGAATTTATACTACCAACTTTGTACTTCACGTCGATTTTATTCATTTTAAATATTTAATTATTTTTTAACTTAAATTTTAACATATCAAGCTATTGTACTATTTGACATCCACTCCAATTTAATATTGTGTACATCAGGATACAACCAACATTAATGATCACTCTCAAACAACTAATAATGTAACCATGATTGTCACTTTATAATACCGCATTCATGCCATGTTGTTCTAGTATTAAGCATGTTTAATTGAATCAATGAATGATCTGATGATGTCATATCATGCTGAAAACGTTTATCATAACAATAAATATGTAATATAGTTATTAACACTATTTACCATTTTGATAAGCAATAAGACTGCCTTATATACCAAAACTTAAAGTTATCCCTGCTTATCGGCCAAGACTACCTTCAACATGAAAGTACTCCCCTTTGATAGCATGATAAATTTGATGGCGTATGAAAATCATTCTTTCTGCGGGTATTTATACTATGTAAGGCTGAATTAGTTGGAAAATTTTCTTTATTACATAAGAGGAAATTTATTGAAGAGTATATGTATTGATTTGTTAAGTTCAGAATCTCTAATTTTTTTAAATAATCTACATGATTCTCTACCCTTTGCTCCAACTATTATTCTAATGGCTCTTTTTTGTAATAAGAATATATGTTTACTATCTGCAGAATTTCCTCAAAATATTATTCCGTAGGACATAATGGAATGAAAAGAGGCAAAATATATTTTCTTTAAGATACTGCTGTTTAGAAATTGTTGTAACGACCTAATTGCAAAGCATGCTGAGCTAAATTTGGGGGTTATTTCTTTAATATGATTTTTCCCATTTATTGTATTATTAATACGCAAACCAAGAAATTTGGTTGTTGATTTTTCTAGTAGGGGTATATTGTTGATAGTTGTGTTTAATGTTTCAGAGATTAAATTTGAAGTGGTTTTAAATTGAATTATGTTATTTTTATTAATGTGTAATGCTAGTTTATTGGTTGTAAACCAGTCATAAATTTTAAGGAGAATTGTTTCTGTTTTATATTTGAATGTGGCAAAGTTCTTGTCTGTAATTATGATACTTGTGTCATCTGCAAATGGTATAGATAACCTATTCCTTTTATTATGGGGCCAAGGTCATTTATAAAATGCAAGTATGTGCAAAGGGAAGAAATGAGGATCCAGTGCTGTGACTGCACTGAATACAGCTACCCTAACACCCCTCCAAACTGAAAATATATTGACAGTAGACTCAACCTGATAAGACGAGAAGGTTGCTGATTGGTTTTCATGATTGTGACATTGATTTTTATTTTATTTTATTGGGTTATTTTACGACACTTTATCAACATCTAGGTTATTTAGTGTCTGTTGTGACATTGATGAAGATGACTGTGAAGATAGTGATGTTCTTGTTGGGACATCAGGGTTCATTTGATGTCTATATGAATGTGGATATAAACGTAATCACCAATGAAGCCATGACAATCTCCGAAATTGTTGAAGACATTCAACAAGAGTTCTGCGAGGAAGATGATGATTGCTGTTACTGTTGTAGAAACAGTGAAACTTTTTGTAACACAGCATGATCTAACTGAACAAAGTATGGAATAGTTATCACAATTTGAGGGCACGATTTATTCCTTAGCAGCCAACAAAACCAAGCAGTCCAAAATAACTTACTTTTTTGTTAAATAATAACATGTTATTAATCGTTAATGCTATTTCAGACTAATTAAATGCCATTTTGTTATACTTTTTCCTCACCTATACGTTTTTTCCTTCAGATCTCTATCAAAACGTATCAATGAAGTTTCACTGTATTTTGTGATATTAATTGTTTATGAAAACATTTCTCAATAACCACTTTTTATTGTAATCATTGCAGGCTCCGTCCCCTTAATGAAGCTGCATTAGACTTGGAAGAGACGAATTTATTTTCAACCTGAAAAATGTGGTGTTATGATTTTCCAGAAAATACTGAAAGAATTCTATACTTTTAGAAACTATGTAAGTTATTCCCATCTGTAGCATAATTTTTTTTATGTTTGGTGTACTTTGTAAAATACTAACATTGAATGTCTATAATACTTGTCTTGTACATAGAGAAAATGCATATCACATTGTTTTAACATTTTATCTTCTGATTTTCCTGGAAATAAAGAGAAAATGCTTTTTTATGAACACTGTTTGTAGTAATTCACATAGTGCATGATACAGAGGTTTATATTACATTTTTCTTCTTAGTCCTGTTCTGAAAATGTTCCATATCTAGATCTAGTGTACAAAGGACTCAAAGGATAATTTGAAAGTGACATACTGCAACTGGAAATGTTTGGTTTGTACTGTTGTGGCAGAAATTATCATTTCGGATTATGAAGAAAACATCATTTGAAATTTTAAAAGTGCTTGTAAATTTTGTTTTTAGATCAAGATTCTTTTAATTAAATGTTCAGATTCACCCCACAGTATGCTGTATGCATGGTTTCTATGCAGTAGCACCAGTAGAATCAGGCTAAAATAAAAATTGTATTATTACATGTGCAAACTTAATGGATAAGGCAGTGTTGCTGCAAAATTTTTGTAACGAAATTTTCAAATAAATAAGAATTGATGTTTGAATGAAGATGTTGTTGTTATTGTTGTTATCTTGCATCTAGCAATGAAGCGATTAGCATTCATGTTCTCCAATACTTCTGGGCTACAGTGTCTTCTGCAGATAGTGCATGTATTGAATGAAGATGTTATTCATATTATTATACTTTGAAACAAAATGATGGAAAATTATTGTCAGCTATGAATCCAGTAAAATACTTAGGCGTGATTTTTAATATTAAACTTACTTGGAATAAACATGCAGAATAATATATAACACGAAAAGCTAAAAGGTGTTAATCATTTATAAAACATTTGTCAGGCATGAAATGAGGGTGTTTAAGAAAAACTCTTACTACTACTTATAATATAAAACCAGTAATTGAACAGCAAACCTTAAAAATATAAAACAATTGGAAAATAAAACTCTCCTATTAACTATGGGGCTGTCAAATCTACTACAATACCTGCAATGCAATTAAGAGTTCACCAGTCTCCTATTGAATATGAACTAGAAAAGGATGCTATTATTCACTACCAAAAATTGATCAGACTTTTAAGCAATTGAGAGCTAAGAAAGTTCATAGTGAACTTTAAATCTCAGGAAAGCTTACTCTCTGAACTAAATAAAATGAAGATAAAGATAAATCTTCCAACAAGTAAAGAAAATCTTATTCATAAAATTAACTCTACGCAAGCGATAAAAATAGAGTATTATCTGGACTTGGTTAAAGATATCAAGAAAAGTGACACTCCAAATCAGCGGTTCCCAACCTTTTTTGACTCGAACCCCTTCCACAACGATCTGAGTTGGGTGAACCACTGATTTTTAAATATACATACAGCAGACATGCATAAAATTTAATTCCAAGCAAAAGGATTAATAACCTTAAATTAACTTAACCCTTAATGGTTAAAACCTATAGTTACTCTAGTTACGGCTTCAAAGTTACATAATGTGTAGGCCTAGTTGCAATAATAAATAAAAGTTTTCATTGTAATTACTCACCCCTTGGAATTCAGTGAGAAGGTTGCGCCTGCTTTCCATGGCACAGAGCTTTGAAGCCAGGAACCACAGAAGTTAAATAAAGTCTCAAATCACTTTCACCACAAAGTCTGTTTCTGTATTTATTTCTTAAATATGCATATGAAGAAAACGACTTAGCACAAATATGTGGACGAAAAGGGTAATAAAGCCATTATAGCTTTATTCGCTAACACTGGGAACTCCTTTAAACTCAACCAAAAACCAACTAATGACAGAGATTTAAGTTATAACTTTTCTGTAACTGAAAATCAGTGGAAATTTTAAGAAGCTGCTCTTTTTCATCTACGCTTAATATGGATTCTAAAATTGTTGACTCTTCAAAGGGATTGCAAATCCAATTATTATTGGACGTAGCAGGGGAATATTCTCTGAAGGTTTTTCTAAGTCCCTTCAATGTTTTTTAACCATGTTCTTGACATTTTCGTCCAAAGAAAGATGATTTTCCACCAGGAAGTCGTGAAGGGAATCAAAGCACTCGGTTTGATTGCTATTGACACATGTTTCCCAAAAATTAAGTTTTTTAATGCATGATTTGATACGATCTTGCACAATATAAACGTTTATATTTGACCCCTGGAGAGATAAGTTAAACTGTTAATTTTTTAGCAAATGTCTGCCAAATAAGCTACAGTCTGAAGCCAGATTTCATCTTCCATGCACTTTGCTTGGTGAAAGGCATGGCTGGTGAGAAAAACGTAAACTTTATCTTTAAGCTCATACAGTCTGGAAATAGTTGACCTCGAGATAGCCACCTAACATCAGCGTGAGACAATAAGCACTTATAAATGCTTCCCATTTCCTCACAAAGCACTGCAAAGATGCGGGAATTTGTAGGGCAAGCCTTAATAAAATTAATTATTTTCACTGCATTGTCCAGCACACATTTCAATCCATCAGGCATGCGTTTAGAAACAAGAGCCTGTCTATGAATGCAACAATGTGTCCAAGAAGCATTCAGCGCTACCAATTTCACTTTGGCAACAAAAATAACACCCTCTCATAGATTTCGCATCATCTGAACAAATGCCTACACAGCGAGTCCAGTATTGAATTTTCGCGAAAGTATTCGTCGGTTAACTTAAATGTATCTCCTCCTGTAGTTCTCTCTTTTAAGGGTTTGCAGAATAGTAACTCCTCTTCTACAGACTCCCCATTAATATAAAGGACGAAAAGTAACAAAATGGCTAAATTGGCAACATCAGTCGATTCGTCAAGTTGAATCGCAAAAGAAGGACTGGCACGAACTCTTTCCAAAATTTCATTTTCGACATAATTTGCCATGTCTTTAATCCGGCAGTTGATTGTATTGTCGGACAATGGTACCATATTGACTTTTTTTGTGAAAGATTCTCCAAGCATGCACTGTGCTACATCATTTATACATGGCCACACTAAATCTTCAGCTATTGAATGAGGTTTTGCAGTTTTAGCAATTCTGTAGCTAATGCGATGAGACGGTTCAAGACCATTCCCAATGTCACTGTTTGCAGTGGATACAAAACTAGTTAAATCATTTTTCCACTCATTAGCTTTTCGTGTAAAAAAATTAGATTTGTTTACATGGGTGGGGTGTTTAGTTTCTAAATGGCGTTTAAGTAGAGAAGGTTTCAGATTACTGTTAGCAAGAATGTCGCCACAAACAATACACTGTGGTCTTGGACAGTCCTTGTCACCTATATATGAAAATCCAAACCTAATGAAATTATCATCGTACTTTCTTTTCTTTACACATGGTTCATTTTTGTTGGATTGACAAACATCACTAAAAGCTGAATGACCTGTTGACACAACATTAACTTGCGATTTTGTTAAACCCTGCTTCCCTTTCAAACTTCCACTTTTCAACCAGTTATCCATTTTAACCCTTCTCCGGGCAACCAGGGTCTGTCGGGCCCTGGCACTACTATTTTTGTGAATAACATTAAAACTATAATTTCTACCTACTTTAAATTTCATGACTTTGTTTATTTCTGTGTTTTTTATAGTTAGTGAGAAGGAAAATATTGTAGTATTTTGCACAAATGTTCTAGAACACTTTTACTTCTTTAAAGTCTTAACCGGGCATGCAGGGTCTATTGGACCATAGTATATTTTATTGGCGTTTCTCACTTCGTAACGAGGTTTCATTCTTAGAAACCATTCAGTGATAATCTGACGGCAATGGAATGTTGGAAAAATTAATTCCGAAGCTCAACAACAATGACATTTAAAAGAATGGACCAATTATGCATTATAATAAATATAAATAAGTTTGTGTGAAGTTATGCTAGCCATAATACGGTGTAGGTTATAATAGAAAAAGTGACAATCTCTCACCTTTACTTTATTTTTATATGGGAGTAATTATTATGGAAAAGCAGAAGAAAGTCAAAGAAACAAAGGTACGGTCTTTAGATGTTACAGTATATTTGAATGCATCTTAGTTATGCTGTTATACCGAAGAGTTGTAATTAGGTCAAATATTCTGACAGACTGAGCGTAAGTACTTGTGTGAAGAATCCATTCAGGATTTGCTTAGAGAACCTGACCTAAGAAAAGATGATCCAGATGATAACGCCGATAATAGCAAATCTGATCATCAGAGTGAAGCATCAGAAGTTAGTAATCATCATATAGAGCCACCATATGACCCTGAAACCCCTCGTGATGAGGATCTATCTATCAATGAGAAAAGCAGTTATCACCAATGTGATCCACAAGAAGTTAGTGTCGACCGTCTAGAACTAGGATATGGGGGGAAGCATTTATTCAAACTGCTAATTTCTTTGGTAAAGATGGCACCACATGGAACTCTCAGCCTTTTCCGACAGGCCGAGCTAGGATTCACAATATTATCAAAAGGTCAATAAATAAAGTCACTCTTTCACCTGGGAAATCTATTGATGCCTTCAATTTGTATACTGATTCAGTTATAAGTGACATAGATAATAATCAAGAGGCTGAGGGGCTGTGTTTAGAAAGAAATGTTGCACACCCATGGAAGTGTTTCAACGACACTGAATTGCGGCCATTTTTTGGTCTACTAGTAACTGCAGGACACCTCAAAGCAAATTACACTAATTATGACATTCCATGGAACAGCTTGTATGGTGTGCTAGAAATGAGAAAAATCTAAAATTTGTGTAAATGTGTGTGAGTTTTACGACGAAAGTAAAAAAAAATTGTAGATCATACACTAAACATGTTTCTTTTATTGCATGAAAAACCTACTACAATTATATGATTTATGTATATTATCATGGATATTTTGGTCACTATAATAATATTATTATTAAAGAAGATTAATATCGTGTACAATAAAATGATTTTCTTCTGTCAATGTATTAAAATGACATGTGGGTCCGACGGACCCTCCTTGCCCATTAACGTTACAAAAGTAGGTTGCCCGGAGAAGGGTTAATGTGAACAGAAACGATTCTGATACACAACTGACAACGTACTGCATTTGCCATGAGGTAAGAAGAAGTAGGCTATTGTTGAAAATACAAAATTAAATATAAGTTTGTTGAAATTCCACATTAACATCTAAAATCAAAGGCCTGACCTCCATGTAACCGTTCCTTAGTCAGGTCGTGGTACTGTTGTTAGTATTGTTAGAACACAAAGAAGCTGGCAGACTAGATTCCCATTGTAGTGAAATCAAATTGCATTCCTAATGTTGTTACATAACTGTAAATCAGGCATTCACGGTAAATATTAATTTATTGTGGAAATAATGTGATAAATATGTAACAAGGGGCATTATAGGGTTTATTTAATTTTAAAATTATTATTATGACAATGCCGCAGAAATGAAGGAAACAATAATAGGCCTAACCTCGAAACCCGCCATTATGGAAAAGTTTTGATGAACCCCTTGAAATAGCGAACCACAGGTTGGGAAACGTTGCTCCAAATGATATCCTAAAATTGCTAGCATTGGAAACTATTCATGATAGATTCCC
Source organism: Periplaneta americana (assembly GCF_040183065.1). Taxonomy (NCBI): domain Eukaryota; kingdom Metazoa; phylum Arthropoda; class Insecta; order Blattodea; family Blattidae; genus Periplaneta; species Periplaneta americana. The sequence goes on from NC_091124.1 coordinate 105,564,796, forward strand.
TAACAAATAATGGTTTCATATTTTTACCAATGAATCCTTACTATCCAACCGAGCTGAAGCAGGTTCTGGTGCTGTATGCCTACTTTTCTCGTTTTATAGATCCTTGGGTTATGGAGCTACAAATTTTGATGGAGAAGTTGAAGTCCTCTGTTCCAGTGGTTCTCAAATTTTTTAAATCTTGGGACCCACCTTGAAGGATATTAAACTTCACTCGACCCATAAGTTAAATTAGTACACTCTAATTACTGAGGAAAAAGTATGACTGTATGTTAATAAAAAAAATACTATTATATTATTTTAATTGAGCACATGTTGAAATTTTGTACTCGCTGAACTAATGGGAGATATTAATAAAAGGAAGTTACTCAAGAATCTGAGCATTGTCGCTGTTTGATATTAATAATAAGATCTTGCTCATGTTACTCGCCGAGGTCGTGCTCAATCACCTCGGCCACAGAGCAAGTGCTCATGTTTTGATATTAATAAAGCAGAGATCATGCTCATTGTTACGAGCAAATGCTTACGATATCCTGAGGTAGCTTATTAGCAGACTCAACGTACTCGAGAGACGTTTATAAACGTGATGGCAACATTCATGATCGTGATTCCTGATCGAAGAAGAAAGATTTATAAAAGACGAGGGACTCTGATGTGCATAGTTACTAAGATTTGTACAGATTTGAACGGGAAAATGATGTGTAGTGGCTTACGGAACATTTCTTACCCGAATCGAATGAAACAAGGGGTGGAACACTAAGGAATGCAGAAAAAAAAAGAGAATATTTCTAAGGTGCGTAGGAGACCCTGGTTTTCAGGTTGGTGTAGTTGAAGATATTGGTATTTCACAATGGACTGTGTCCTTAGAATTCTGGGAAATTATCTGTGCAATTAAGGAAAAAGTAGACAATTGGATACAATTACCAATGCTGCTCTTGAGGCAGCTAAAATTCAATGGTCAAACAAGTGTACATTCCCTGATAAATTTTTAAATTATGGTTTATTTAACGACGCTCGCAACTGCAGAGATTGTATCAGCGTCGCCGGTGAATTTTGTCCCGCAGGAGTTCTTTTATGTGCCAGTAAATCTACGGGTACTGACATGAACCTGTCACATTTATGCACACTTAAATGTCATCGACCTGGGCCGGGATCGAACCCGCAACCTCGAGCGCAGAAGGTCAGCACTATACCCACTGCGCTACCGAGGTCGACACATTCCCGATGTTATAGGGGCAGTGGACTGTACCCACGTGTTAATAAAAAAAACTATACATGGGGATATATATAAATAGAAAAGGAGTCCCCAGTATTAACGTGCAGGCTACGTGCAATGGAAATGAGAGATTCACCAGCGTTAACGTCAGGTGGCCTGGTTCCATGCATGATTCCCGTATATGGTTGTTCTTGTTTCCAGTCCTTTTTAGGTCTGTTTTCGATTTCAATCGGCTTCTCATATTATTAATATTTTTCATAATCTGGTTTTGTATCATTTCCATGCCAAATTCCTGCTTTATTACTTCCCTGATGGATTCGACAGCTAGGGGAAGTCCATGTAATTTTGACCGGCGCACAGTGGGGCCAAACCCACTTATTCTTGGCAAAAAATATTTTATTGTCTCAATGTCATTTACATAATAAGAAAAGTAGTTTTTTGTTTTTGTAAAGCTATTCTATCAACGAAAAGTGCGATTTCAAATCACAAAGCAGAAAATTAGGACGTAATTACAAAAAGCTAACATCGGGACTCTTCAGCCTCGTTTGCACTGTCAGTGTCGTCGCTGCTGTCGTGTACTGCAGAACGAACATCCGGTGCCCGAAGCATGTCCAGGACCTCCTTGTCAAATTGCGCGGCTTTTTTCTTCGGCATCTTCCTGAGAGAAAAAATAATCGGATCCGAGGATATCAACAGCAGGTTGAGGACATCTTCATTTGTTTTTGTTCGGGACACCTTCCGGGAGAAACCTTCTTGTACTTTTAAATTCCTTATTTCTAGCCTCTTGGACTTCCTCACTTAGTTGACCAATGGGAACTATAGCGTGACGGATAATTTCTGGACCATGGATTAGGATTTTATGAATTGTTGGAGGCATGACGTACAATGAGTATTTCCGTACAAAGAGCTGGGCTGTCTCGAACGCATACGCGCGAACTTTTCCACATCTATTTCATGGCCACAAGAGATCACTTGCAAAATTATATTGAATCTTCTGATGATTTCAATGTCAACACCAGTGATGCTTGCAGATAATGCCGGATTCTCAAAAAAATCACCTTGATGTATTCCCATCATTTGTATTTCCGAAGCCTGGTTTTGGCTTGTCTACTAGCAATCCCATATCTTTTTTAAATCTATCTTGAATGGTTTTCTTTGTGTTTGAGACAACATTCTTCTGCTCGATGCCCCGAGCTTGCCATTTCTCAAGGGGAAGTTTATATGCAAGATGGAGCAAACACTCAAAGAACCTAATGCGTGTGTGAAGGACGGAAAAGCCGAAGCTGAGTCTAGATGTATCGACTATCTCCGTAGTCAGCACTTTCTCCAGATTGTTAAGTCTTTAGAGGTGCTTCGTTGGTGGACTACAACATCTTTTGTAAGCTTCTTGATATTTCGAAGGTCGCATTGGTGATGTTGCTGTCACATCTTTTACCATTTTTGAGGCTTTCACTTTGCCAGAAGAGCGCAAGCTCATTTCAGCGACAAAGGAGAGCTCATCACTTGAATATGTGGCTCGCAAGTTTTCTGTTTTCTGTCGTTTTGTCCTATCAGATGATTCATGGAAACTCTTCGTAGGTCTACCCATACATTTTCTAGTAGCGTCCCTATCGTAGTTTCGAAACCTCACTGATGAGTCTAACCAGTCCTTGTTCTTCTCTAAAAATATTTCTTCTATCCTACGAGCTTGCTGCCATCTCTTCTTAAAATCGGACACGAGAAATGAAATTTGCTTGTAGAGAGCCATAAGATATTCGTCTGTGCATTTTGTCTTAATCCGGACGAAGTCTTTCATAACCGTAACTTGCTCCTGTAATTTTACACGTTCTGTATCATAAAGTTCTCTTCTAGTTATAAAAACACCATCGTTGCAACCCGATCCTGCAAAGAAGAAAATGTATACGAATGCTTTGGGTGTTTAGGTCAAGCGTATTTGGCTATCTAATTTTTAGAAGCTGTCAATTTTTTAACCGCTGCTGTTCCAAAATGAGCAAATATGAGCAGGGTTTGTTTCCATTTACGGCAAGTATAATGTGTGAAATAAACATAAATGTCAAGATGGAGAACATGATATGCCCTGATATACACTAAAACCTTAAAAAAACTTACCCCTTTTTCACATTTTCGGTTCATTTCTTTATCGTCCCATAAACCACTACTAAATCCACAAAACCTATATGTAATTGCATTAAAATGTTCTTACCTGATGGTAAAGACATCATGTTAAGCCACACTTCGTAGTTCCACCAGCACACGACAATATAACGCATTTAACTACTTCCCGTGCACAAGCTTCCCTCTCACTGACTCAGCTAGGCTCAGGTTCTGACATCCGCCGTGACGTCAGCTGCACCCCAGTGACCTTGTCACTATCAAAAACGTATAGTTCAGGGATTTATCTATCGTTAGAATATAAAATATTGCTACTTTTGTAAGATTCGTTTTTTGTTTTTTTGCCAAGAATAACGCTGTTTGGCCCCACTGTGCGGCGTGTAATTTGAATTGATTTGGATTTTGGTATTTGCAAGTTTGGTCAACTCCTGTCTCAGGCAGGAATAGCAAGACCGTTGAGAGTAACTTTCTGCATGCAAGTTATTTTGCTGTTACATTCAAAGGTGAGGAGTGAGAAGAAAATAAATTTATTAATCACAATCCTTAAAACCTTACACTCTGTCGAGATTGAGTGCTGTGTAGTTACTATTTAGATGTTTTGCTTGTTCAAGGATTGCAAAAATATAAAGATAACTTATACCATAGCTGCATTCGTCTATTTACAATATTTTTGTAATATTTGTTTATAAATGGAATATTTGCACGGTGTGTAATTTGAACCGACCATGAGTGTGTAATTTGGACCATTGAAGCAATATTTTAATTTTTGCTCTAGAAAAGGTTTCTTTATTTCTACAGTGAAAATGTAGTGTTTTAATATTCTTAAACTATATAAATTTGGATGGTTTTACCTGTGATTCTGAGGACGATATTGAATAAAAGCCTTTAATATTTGACAGAGAGATAAATATTATATAAAGACATATACAATAACCCCATAATTCTGCTTTATATTCACAAACTTAGATACAGTAAGTTTCTTATATTGAAATAGTCTCTAATAAACACGAATGTAAAAAACTTTCGCCCATTTTTAATTTGTTCTGGAAGTCTGGCTGTGGACCTCGCAGTGCAATAGTTGTAAAAAGCAAGCCCATGAAGACTGTGCCGAAATTCGGGATGAACTATATTATTATTATTATTATTATTATTATTATTATTAAAATATTTTAATATGATTTATTTAACCACGCTCGCAATTGCAGAGGTTATACCAGCGTCGACGGTGTGCCGGAATTTTATCCCGCAGGAGTTCTTTTACATGTCAGTAAATCTACTGACATAAACCTGTCACATTTATGCACACTTAAATGCCACCGACCTGGGCCGGGATCGAACCCGCAATCTCGAGCACAGAAGCCCAGCACTGTACCGACTACGTTATCAAAGCCGACTATTATTATTATTATTATTATAATTATTATTATTAATATTATGCCACGTGTGCAAAGGTACGTACAATGTATCATAATGTTCCATTTTATCGTTTAGAATTACTTAAGTAAATTAAATTTCATTACGGCAGTTTATATATACCAGTCCAAATTACATGGAAACACATTTTATTATAAACATTGTTTTTAAACAATTTATGACAATTATACCGGTATTAAGGCGGCCGGGTAGCTCAGTTGGTAGAGCAGCTGGCTACGGACTGGAAGGTCCGGGGTTTCATCCCAGGTGGTGACAGGATTTTTTCTCGTTGCCAAACCTTCAGAACGGCCCCGAGGTTCACTCAGCCTCCTATAAAATTGAGTACTGGGTCTTTCCCGGGGGTAAAAGGTGGTCAGAGCGTGGTGCCGACCACACCACCTCATTCTAGTGCCGAGGTCATGTAAAGCATGGGGCTCTACCTCCATGCCTCCCAAGTGCCTTCATGGCATGTTACGGGGATACCTTTACCTATACCGGTATTAATGTTTAGTTTCACCAAAGCATTTACTGCACTATACTAAATTTTGTTTATAAAATTTATAGAGATTTCATTGAAGTGGATGAAGTAATAAACGATTTAAGTCAAGTGATCTAAATTGCATGGACGTTTCCTACATGTTTTTTGCCCTTGCTGTCAGGAAGTTGTGATTTCTGAAGCACTTTTTTTATGGACTTCAATAATTTGTACAAAACGTTTTTGTGCTTTCCTCCATTGTGGAACGTAAACTAAATTTTTAAGTCACCCCTCAGACCGAACACGTTGTGTTTGTTAAGATAGCCTACCTACTATTGGCAACCCTCTGATATGAAATAGAGTCGGAAGTGCGGAAGGATGTAAATAAAGAAAAAACAAAAGTTGAACGAATACAGAGCAAATGCTCATGTCGCTGATCTTTTGCTCTGCCATTTGAAGATGTTTTTATTAATACAAACTAACGATGCTGTGCTCGTGCTCATCAGGTCTTACTCACTAGGAGTTTCTCAGTTTTATTAATATGTCCCAATGTGATGGATAGGCTTGTTGTTTGCATAAGCTGGTATATGTTGGGTTCAAATGCAGTTAACTTGAGTTGTAAATCAGAGTATGCATCAAGTTTATATCTGTACTTGCTTTTCACTTCAACTGAAGAGGAAAATCCCTTTCCACAAAGATATGATGTTGCCAATGACATGAGCAACTTTAATGCCCCATTCGAAAGTTCAAGATATTCACGCCTTAATGGTATCTAAAAAGTTATATGTGAGTATACAAATTTAGTTTCAATGTCAGAATCACAGCTAATATCACACAACTGTTTTCTTAGTTTCGACAAATTTGAACTTTCGAAATATAGGAATCGATTTCGAATCTAATTGAATTCACTGTAATTTTCTGGAAAATAACTTTCAATCTCATTATTGAGAGCAGAGAGATGGGATACTACAGACTCACAAAAATCAGAAGATAAAGAAAAATCTCACTTGAAAAATAATCTAAGGTTGGAAAGGCAGACAAGTTATTACGTTTGACACATACTCTAACCACATATTGATTTTTTTTTTGGGGGGGGGGGGGGGAATGCCTTGACTTGGACCTTGAAGGAACAAATTGAGTTCATCTAGTTTGGAAAATATGTCTGCCATATAAGCCAATTGTTATCTGAAAACAAAGCCACGTACTCATTCTTACAGTCATTCAAAAATAGTAAACCTTCTTGCCTAAGCTCGAAAAGTCTTATAAGAACTTTACCCCTTGAAAGCCGCGCACTTCTGTGTGAAGCAGGAGGTGCATTTAAGTTCACTACCAATTTTGTCGCAAAGCACAGAAAAAAGTCTCACATTCAATGAGCGGCTTTTATGAAGTTTATCACTTTAACTGCAGTGTCGTAAACTGTTTTCATATTACTCAGCATGGTCTTATTATCCAATGCTTCCCTGTGAATAAAGCAGAGTAGCGAAATCACATCTAGTGCCACTTTATGAACATGCACAAAAACACCACTGTGCCGTCCACACGTCACTCAACATTCGTCGGAAGTTAGCTCAACACATTTTTTCCAGTCAGTGCTATGCTTAATTACATATGATTTAAAAACTTCGAAAATAGATTCTGCTGTTGTATGCATGGATAAGTTTTCACAGAAAAGAAAATCTTCATTGACGGTACCCTGATATACCTAATGAAACAAATGAGATGAGAAGAATTAATCATGTCTATTGATTCATCAATAATTTGTAATGCAAAAAATCTACTTCCTTTATTATCATGATCAGTTCATTTTCTGTGTTACTTGCCGCCATTTCATTGATACGGTGGTGCACTGTATCATTAGACATGGGAATTAAATCTAACTGCTTTGCTTCTGTTTCACCAAACATAACTTTAACAAACTCCTTAACCACAGAAAGGATTAGTTCCCCACCTATAGAATGAGGTTTTCCAGCTTTAGAAATACGCACACTAGCCAAATAATATAATAATTCCAAAGCCTTTGAATTCAATCATCCTACTTTAGATATAACACATTTTGTCACGTTTAAACCGCATTAATGTGCAAGCAAAATATCCTTCACTTTTATTTTTAACATCTGAATGTTTTATTTCTTCGTAAGTGCCTTCGTAATTTATTTGGTTTCATGGAAGCATTTGAGAGAACTTCGTAACATAATACATGCTGTGGTTTGGGTTCGTCTTTATCACCACACCACGTAAATCTCAACCTCAAATAGTTTGCGTCATATTTACGCTGATATTGCTTCTTTATTTTTGCATAAATCGCCGAACTAGTCGCACTTATGTCAGAGCTCGAAGCAGGGACACTTGATTCACTATCACTTCTGGGATTATTAGTTTCGCTCTAGTGTACTTTTCTTTTTAATATTCCAGATTTAAGCCATGCATCCATTGTTAAGTATTAAGGCAGCGGAAACACGCTCACTAAATCTTGAACGAAGGCTGACAGAAACTGAGTGTGAATAATAACAGAATTATTATTATTGATGGTTGGAAACAAAAGAGACTGGCCCGAAGAAATTATTTTGATATCTGTACTAGCAACAGTCACAGTTATTCACAAATCTGATTGTCGGCAGAACATATGACACATCATCACATGTCAACTTCTTTGCAGTAGCTTCAAAGGGTGCCACCTGTCAGCCATCATAGCAGTTTTATTTTGTTGCGAAAACTAACTAATTTTATATAAAATCACAAGCACAAGAAGAGAGAGACAACAGGAGACTACTGAGGAATAATTTAATTTTATTAGCAGTAACTTTTATTCCCCATTATTAGATTTAAATTTCAAACTCATTAACACTCACTTTCGTCGATTATAATTACATAATACAAATACACTGCTACCTTTCTCAATTAAATTAAAACGAGCGAATGCATTCATATCACCCATTTTACAAGTGTGCTATATTAGTTTTGTTTGCAGTCTCGTATTCACTGGAAGCAGACAGGTTTCCTACTCCCATGTTCACTGCAAGCTTGAGAAGTTAATTGAATGTTGATAATGATAACTTTTAAGAAATGTTTCTTAGCGTTGCGACCCATAATTTGAGAAACGCTCTCTATTCGGCACTTCAAACTCTGTTCTACCATCTCTTATTTTCAACAAGCTATTATATTCAGTGATTCTAAAACAGCTATTACTGTTATAACAACCAATCTGTCGCTTAAAAATAAAATAAAAACTGATTATTGGGGAGTTATACACTATCTGATGAAGCTTAACAAAAGGATAGTTCTTCATCATTCTATATACATTTTCAACACTTACAATAGTCACTGATTAACTTTATAACTAAAGTAGAAGAATGCATCGAAACTAGTCAGCCAGGTAATATCCTCATATTAACAGAGTGAAGAGCTACAAAGTTAATCAGTGAAAGGATAGTTTTCCAATGGATACCGGCACACTGTGCATTATCTGATAATGAAGCTGCTGACCATCTTGCTAAGAAGGTAACTAAAATTTTACAAAATCCCATGTCAACTAGATCATTTTCAACAGTAAAAAATTACTTACTTACAAATGGCTTTTAAGGAACCCGCAGGTTCATTGCCGCCCTCACATAAGCCTGCAATCGGTCCCTATCCTGTGCAAGATTAATCCAGTCTCTATCATCATATTCCACCTCCCTCAAATCCATTTTAATATTATTCTCCCATCTATGTCTCGGCCTTCCCAAAGGTCTTTTTCCCTCTAATCTCCCAACTAACACTCTATTTGCATTTCTGGATTCACCCATACATGCTACATGCCCTGCCCATCTTAAATGTCTAGATTTAATGTTCCTAATTATGTCAGGTGAAGAATACAATGCGTGCAGTTCCGTGTTGTGTAACTTTCTCCATTCTCCTGTAACTTCATCCCTCTTATCCCCAAATATTTTCCTAAGGACCTTATTCTCAAACACCCTTAATCTCTGTTCCTCTCTCAAAGTGAGAGTCCAAGTTTCACAACCATACAGAAAAACCGGTAATATAACTGTTTATAAATTCTAACTTTCAGCTTTTATGACAGCAGACTAGATGAGATAAGCTTCTCAACTGAATAATAACAGGCATTTCCCATATTTATTCTGCGTTTAATTTCTTCCCGAATATCATTTATATTAAATTTGTTACTGTTGCTCCAAGATATTTGAATTTTTTCACCTCTTTGAAGGATAAATCTACAATTTTTATGTTTCTATTTCGTACAATATTCTGGTTACTTTGTGTTTTTGGGATTTACTTCCAAACCTATTATTTTACTTGCGTCAAGTAAAATTTCCGTGTTTTCCCTAATCGTTTGTGGATTTCCTCCTAACATATTCACGTCATCTGCATAGACAAGAAGCTGATGTAACCATTCAATTCCAAACCCTTGTCTGTTATCCTAAACTGTGCATATTCTAGAGTGAAGTTAAAAAGTAAAGGTGATAGTACATCTCCTTGCTTTAGCCCGCAGTGAATTGGAAAAGCATCAGATAGAAACTGGCCTATATGGACTCTGCTGTGAGTTTCACTGACACACATTTTAATTACTCGACTAGTTTCTTGGGAATTCCAAATTCAATAAGAATATTATATAAAACTTCTCTCTTAACCGTTTTTTTGAAATCTATGCATAACTGATGTACTGCATCCTTATACTCCCATTTTTTCTCCAATATCTGTCGAATACAAAAAAATCTGATCAATAGTCGATCTATTACATCTAAAACCGCACTGATGATCCCCAATAATTTCATCTATGTACGGAGTTAATCTTCTCAAAAGAATATTGGACAAAATTTTGTATGACGTCAGCAAACGTGATATTCCTTGAAAGTTACCACAGTTAGTCTTGTCCCCCTTCTCTTTAATTTTTTTTACTTGGTTATTTAACGATGCTCTATCAATTACGAGATTATTTAGCGTCGATGGGATTGGTGATAGTGAGATAGTACTGTATTTGGCGAGATGAGGCCGAGGATTCGCCATAGATTACCTGGCATTTGCCTTACGGTTGGGGAAAACCTCGGAAAAATCCAACCAGGTAATCAGCCCATGCGGGAATCGAACTCGCGCCCGAACGCAACTCCAGATCGGCAGGCAAGCGCCTTAGCCAACAGAGTTACACCGGTGGCCTTCCTCCTTCTTAAAAATAGGTACAATTGTGGACTCCTTCCATTGTTCTGGTACAATTTCCTTTTCCCAAGTTGCAAGTACAAGTTTATAAATTTCGCTAAATAATTCGCTTTCACCCTCTTATATTAATTCTGCTGGAATTTGATCGATACCTGGAGACTTGTACTTTTTCAAATTTTCTATCGCAATTTCAACTTCTGAAACTGTGGGTTCGGGTATTAATGGCTCAGCAGTTTGTATTTCAATTTCGTCCTTATCATTTCTATTTGTCCTATGTACATTTTAGTAGTTGCCCAAAATAGTTTTTCCATCTGTTGAGGATTGAGTGAGAGTCTGCAAGCAAGTCACCATTCTTATCCTTGATCACGTTTACCCTTGGCTGATATCCATTCTTAAATTCCTTTATGCCCTTATATAAATCTCGAATGTTTTTATTCCTACTATTTGTTTCTACCTCATTCAGTTTTTCCTTCAAGTAATCTTTCTTTTTATTCCTAAGTGTATGACTTGCTTCCCATCTTTCATAGAAATAATTGTCTCTATTCTCAACTGGATCCTGTAAGAATTTCAATTTTGCGCGTTTCCTTCTTTCTACTACCATGCAACAATCTTCATCAAACCACGGTTTCTTTTCCTTAGTTTCATAATAACCTATGCTCTGCTGAGCTGCAATTTTGAAACTATCTCTGATATTTTCCCACACGCTATTAACATCTAACTCTTTCTCAACTTCGTCGGAACTTCCTAAAGTGGCAAACCTTTTCGAAATTTGGACCTGATAATGTTGCTTAGTTTCCTCGTCCTTTAATTTCAGAATATTGAATTTACTAATATTAACTTGTTGCTCTACTCGCTTGGCTACTGATAGTCTTTCTCTTAAATTCTCCAATTAGCAAATAATGGTCAGAATTACCTTCTGCCCCTATGAAAGTTCGAATGTCTACTATACTAGTATGCCTCCGTTTATCTATCAAGATGTGATCTATTTGGTTGTATGTCAATCCATCTTTAGAAGTCCAAGTATATTTATATATATCCTTATGGGAGAATGTTGTACTTTTGACAATTAAATTTTCTAATGTAAAGTTGACTAACCTAACTCCATTGTCATTACTAGTTACGTGTTGGCTCTCTTTTCTGATAGTTGGTATAAAAATATCCTCCCGTCCTACTTTAGCGTTGAAATCCCCAATAAAATTTTCATGTGATATCTAGAAAACTGATCAAAAGTATGTTCCAATTCCTCATAGAAGCTATCCTTTATATCATCGTCTTTTTCTTCTGTAGGGGCGTGAGCATTTATAACTATGATATCGCACTATCTAAATATGATAACCTGTCACTGATGAATTCGACCTTTTGTACTGCTGATTTTATTCTTTTATGAACAAAGAATCCTGTTCCTAATTGGTGATTACCAGGGAACGGATTTATATGGACTAAAAATATATGAAATATGTAAATATATATGTAGTTATTTTTACCAAAATATGGAATTAAATATGGATTTTTACCAAAATATGGAATTAAATATGGACTTAAAATTATAAAAAAATGACTATGTACGTTAAATATTGGTACATTTTAATCAAACTAAACAAAAAATATAATGGACGTACCTTATCTTCCAATGTAGTTTCAACAAAACACAATTTTTATTGTCTGTTACCATAACAATAGGTTACAAACATTTCTTTCAAGTGCTGAAAAGTGAATCTTCTTCTATTGTCTCTGAGGATAGATTTATACTGACTAAAAGAGCGTTCGACGTCACAAGAAGTAACTGGTACATAATTCAATTTCACAATGTCTGCTGGGGATAAGTCCAAGTTAATCTTCACTGTTGATTCACCACTCATCACAGCAACAACCTTTTGTAGTTCTTCATATCCAGGGTTTTTTGAAAGTACAGTGTCCACCTTAGCTCTTACTGCATCTGCAACTTTACCTCTACCACGATTCAGTTGTTCCACAGTACTATTTATAATTTCAAAACTTTCAGATAGTGAAAGGTGCCTATTTTGGAGACTTTTGAGCGTTTTTATGATGCATGAAAATGTATGCTGAATGTGAGCTAAGTCATTCTTCACACTTATGTCACAGGTAACTGTTTTCGCAGTATCAATTGAGACTGCATCTTCAGAGTCCAATGCAAGGAGAACATTGTTAATAGAGTCTATATGTTCGGCATAATATTCAACTGCTTCTAGCCATGTACCCCATCTAGTTAAAATTGGCTTTGGTGGCAATGGAATTTCAGGGTACATTTCTTTCAACACGTTAACTCTACTGGGAGCTTTGAGAAATACTTTTTTCACTGATGAAATCAACAAATCTACTTTAGGGAAATTGTCTCTGACCACTTCTGCCACACGATGAAATGCATGCGCCACACAAGTAAAATGAGTCAATTTAGGATATACAACAGATAATGCTTGTCCAGCTTTGACCATATAAGGGGCAGCATCGCTAATAAAGAATAACACATTATCGTACATAATACCCTTTGGCCACAGGATACCCATAGCTTCGTTGAACAGTTTAACTATAGTTTTGTTATTGCACTTTTCTAGAACATCACAATGTAAAAGAATTCGTTCAGAATATTGTTCACTTAACAAACCGATAACTACATTACCAACAAGTCTACCTTCTTTGTCGGGAGTCTCATCAATGGAAACCCAAATTGAACTATCTTTAATTTCATCTCTTATCTTCTGTATTGTCTCATCGTAGATGGATGGAGCATACATCTTTCTAAGTGTTGACTCATCCGGGATTGTATGTTGAGTATATTTTTCAAGGAATTCCCTGAAGACCTTATTCTTTAGTTTGTAGAGAGGAATATCAGCAGAGATGAGAGAACGGCACAGGTCGATGTTAAACTCAGATCTTATATTCGATGTTGTTGGTTGTGTTAAAAACAATTGTCTCTGCTTGGAATTTAGTTGTTTGTTGGCCTGATGTTTACTAGTTGTAATGTGTTGTTGCACCAGGAACTTTTGTGTAGATGATACTGCACACTGACACAAATTACAAAATAATATTTTATTGTCAGTTGATAAACCATCTTCTTTAAATTCTGAAATGTAACTTGTTAGTTTTGATTTTAAATTGACTGAATGACGTACTTTTGGCATATTTACCGTCTTTATAGTATGATTTACAAAACTGAACCTATGTGTACTCTGACTGGCATTTAACTGTTGAGCTGCACAACTGAAGTCTGTTAAAAATTTTAAATTAAATTAATACAGTTTTGTAACTTACTTTCCCATTGTTGATAGGACTGCTAATTTTCAAATAACTCTGATGTTAAAGGGATTACTGAACATGTGTTTAAATCTCTATTGTTGAAATGTATTTTTAAAAGTTAATGGAATTTTGTTTTGTTTTATTGTTAAACCTAATATAATATGGACTGTTTTATATGAAATATGGAAAATATATGGAAATTAACGAAAATATGTACTAAACTCTAAAATATGGAAAAATATGGAAAATAAAAGTAGGATTTTTCAACCCTACACATTGTGAAACATAAAGATAATGCAAAATATAAATTATATTAGCTTTATAAGTAAATATGTATTTACATATAAATCCTTTCCCTGGTGATTACTGTTTCCTTCCCCATAATACAACAAGTAATCTCCTATTTGTGGTATTGTATTTATTAACCTTCCATGGTATTCATACATTGCTTTACAGCTAGAATATGGAAACTAAGCAGTGACGTATGTCTTCTGTTGTCATTCTTCGCCTGCGTAGCTTTGTAGTGCGAAAAACTTCATTCTACGTCACAAGAAGTAAGAGGGGCTTGCACAAAAGCTGTGAGCTGTTCTATAGAAAATTTTGTTGGTTTTTGGGGTTTTTTTCCTTCGAGAACATCTTGAATTTCTTTAAGTTGATAATAGCCAGGGTTTTTGGAAAGAATATTTGCTGTTTTCTCGTTCACTTTATCTCCTGTGGAACTGATGTTAAACTGGATATTGTTGTATCGAAATGTGCTAAAGACTGCAGTAAAGAAATACCAATTGCTAACTTGAGAGGCTCCCTATGAGGGCGTCATCGTTACGTTCAAAATTCATAAACATAAATTAGTCGTGTTTACAAGGTTACACACTTTTAAAAATGAGGGAAAGACAAATAAACATACAGGGTGGCACATGAAATGTCATACCATTTAATTATCACATTAAAATTTTAATATTGTAGTTTCGATGTTTCTACCTGCGCTAGTGAATGCCAAAATTCATGGAAAATCCGGTAGGTAGCAACACAATTCGGATGTAACCATAGCTACGAGCACAAACATAAATGTTTGAAATGGCGGACAACGGGCGATTGACTGTTGAGCACAACGTTGAAAGTTGTTTTGTGCTGTGAATAAACAAAACTTTCGATTCTGGGTGAGGGACCCTCCTTGCATACTGCATGAAAAAGAAATGTTTGGGGCAAAAGCTTCTGTATGGGCCGCAATTTCGAGCCACGGAATCATCGGTCCAATTTTCTTTGATGAAACTCTCAACCAAGTTCGATACAAAACCATGTTGGAAAGCAGTTTTATTCCCCAACTCATGTCAAAAGGTCTCACTATGGAAACTGTGGTTCATGCAGGATGGAGCCCGTCCACACACTGCAAACACCGTTCTGGATTACCTGCACGAGATGTTTGATCTTCGTGTGATGTCACATCGACATGGGTGCAGCAAAATGTGGCCATCTCATAGCCCGGACATTAATCCGTGCGATTTCTTTTTATGGGGATTCCAAAAAAGAGAAGGTCTACCAAAGGAGGCCAGAAAATGTGGTGCAGCTCAGAGCCCTTCTAGTGGAGTTGTGCCGTGCGCTATCTGAAGACTTGTGTCGAAAAGTGGTGACGAATGTAAGGGTTCGTTTGCAAGAAGTGAGGCAAAATGGCGATCATATGGAACATGTTCTGCATTAGAGATAAAATTCCAAATCCTAATTATTAATTCTGTATAAGTTTGTAAAGCTTTAATACAAATCAATACGTGTTATGTGTAAAATAAATTGTATGACATTTCGTGTCCCACCTTGTACATAATGTGCAGTTTCCCTGCATAAATGTTAAAATATGATGCTTTTATAAGTAAAGGCAAAATATCCACTTTTATGCACAATAAAAGTAATATCATTTTATTCAGAAATTTGCGATTCATGTAGATAATCTTTCAGCATATTCACACAACGATAGAGAACAAATATGCAAATGCATGAATTTTCTTTCCCTAGCCATAATGTAAGATTGAAATAGATTCTTACTCACAGAAAGCTTGATATACAGCACTGACGAAACTTCATAAAATTAATAAGAGATATATATATATAGTTAAATTTAATACTATTTGAATGCAATACAATTTGTTATGAGTTTTCGAAAAGATACCACGATTAATATTGTGTCTTAAATAGGCTGACCAGATTTTTTATGGTCCAGCAGGGGACATCAGCAATTTCAATAAAAACCACAAATGCTTACCTAGTCACTCTCCATTGAAATGTTAAAAAAGTACATGTAACAGTAGATACAACGATTGAACTTTGTACATTAAACTTATAGAGTATCTTAAAGGTTTGAATTAAATGCATAAACACAAGTAACTCCTGTATCTAGATAATTATAGTTACTAAGAATTCAATTTTAGTACTGATGCATGCATGGAAGTCTTCCACGTGATAGACCTATTGTACACACTGAATTCTAACACATATTTTACAAGTACTTGTCTGAAGAATGTATCTTTTTTAGGATATGTTCATTCCTATACAGCTTCACACTCGTAAGTTCTTCAAATAAGGAATAAAAGTTTTTTTTTTTTTTTTTTTTTTTCACTTGTAGATGTACCAAAGCTTTAACTGTTCAACTTTTTTTTCTGACTTTTTATCAGTTCAGATTGAGTTTATTGTGGACAAAAGTCTTTCAACTGATGAATTACTGACTGAAAGATACATGATTAATGACATTATTTTGAGAAGATTTTCAAAAGGAATGGATTTTTTCTTCAAATGTTGAAAAATATCATACCACTTTTCACCTGTTGGTTTGTCACAAAATTTCTCATTTTTGAACTTCTTACAAGTGGACGCTGTGGTAGTTCTAATGCCTCCACGCAATGCGAATGTTAAGATGACCAAATATAAGGATGCTATGTTCTTCTCAAAGAGTGCAGAATATATCATACTGTGCTCGCTGGTTCTTCTGTCTGATACTGAGAAGCGTTCAGAAATGTGCTTGAATCGCAGCAGTTCCATCACGATCCTTAAATATTTATGTGTAAAATTTTATTGAAACAAAATCAAAGCTTCTGAGGACAAAATTAAATTCCGGGGACATTTGCTCCCCAGGGACAGCAACTCAAAACCGGGGACTGTCCCCGAAAATCGGGGATGTCTGGTCAGCCTAGTCTTAAAGGGAGGGTATGGTGAAATAATTATGACGTAAATTATAAACTAATAATGTTAAAGTTTTGGTTTTTTGTACTCATTACTCACATGTGTTGTAATAATCTGTATTAATCTCAGATTGATATATCTGTTGTTGTTGTTGTTTTCTAATGCCAGGCGTTTGACAATAAAGTCATTTGACCTCTTGCACTCCAATATTTTTCAAAGATATTATCATGACCAACCACTGAAACACAGATTTTGAGGTGTTCCGAATCCATTTCTTGATTTGAGTTGCACAATGGGCAGTTAGGGGACTGATATATTCCAATTCTATGCAGGTGTTTGGCCAAACAATCATGGCCTGTTGCCAATCTAAATGCAGCTACAGACGATTTTCGTGGTAAATCGGGAATTAACTGTGGATTTTGATGCAGAGAGTTCCATTTTTTCCCTTGGGATTGAGTTATCAAATTTTGTTTGTTGAAGTCTAAGTATGTAGATTAATAAATCTCTTCGCCGAGTAATACGTAGATTTAATAACAGGTCTGTAAGTAGCATTGCTGCCCTTCTTTGCTAAAGCATCCACATTCTCGTTTCCCAGGATTCCACAATGGGATGATATCCATTGGAAAACAATTCTTTTATTGAGTGATATTAATTGAGAGAGCATTTTAGTTATTTCTGCTGTTTGAGATGAAGGTGTGTGTTTAGAGACAATTGAATAGAATAGCTGCTTTGGAGTCTGACAATATAACTGCATTCCTAAATTTATTGATGTGGCATAGAAGGTTCCTGAGACATTCACTTATTGCAACGATTTCACCATCAAAACTTGTTGTTCCATATCCAAGAGATCTATAAAGTGAGAAGAGACAGCACATAACACCTGCACCGGCACCTTGTTCTCTGGAGATCAAGGATCTGTCGGTGTATAAATGAAGCCAGTTTTGTGGAGGGTACCTAATATTAATTGTCTCTAAATACAATTGTTTCAGTATTTCGGTGTTTACTTCTGATTTCAGTATTTCTTCTGTTAAATTTAGATGATATTCTATATTTAATAGAGTTAAAGGGTTTGGTTTAATTTGTAAGTTTTCTTTTAAATTCTGGATATTGATTTTCTGTTTTAATTCTTGAACAATGGATATGAAACTTTTTTGAGTTTTCAATCTACAGAGAGGACTGTATGAATGCCAATTTTGGCTGCAAAAGGGTATCTGTCGGATACAGGGGGGAGAGCCATTAATCCTTCCCATTGAAGGCTTTAAGGAACCAACCTGGACAAATACCCAATGTCCCATCCCTACCTGGTGCAGCTGTTAGTAAGCATAATTTTACGAGCTGAACTAAAGGGAGGGGCTACTCATCCATTAGCACTGGTCAGCTTGATGAGTTATTGAATGAATTTGGTATAATTTTCCTCTATCCAATACCTAATTCCCTCCTTACCCTTTCCTATCCAGTCCTCTGACTGAACTCTTACTTTCTTCGACCCCGACGGCATTAGAGCATTCGAGGCCTAGGGGTTCATTTCCCTTTCCTTCCTCCTCTTTCTACTTTTCTGTTCCTAGTGCTGACCTGCTATGGCACTAAAATCGTCCTCCAGTGGCTTAAGGAGGGAAAGCTGGTGATCAACAAGATCTCCCAGCTAGGTCCAATGGACCCATCGACCAACAGCAGGTGTGGTCCTCCAGACATTCTGGGGGTTGTGTGTGAATGAAGTAGCCACCAAAACGTTAAAATATGGTGTTCACTTAAATCGGCTACAACTTGCCATTTAACTCCAATATGAAATGAGTAGATTGATATATCTTCAGGTTTTCCTCTAACAACATTATAAATACACTGACGGACAAAACATTTTACTTTGTAAATGCATTTAATATGTCACCAGTATGATTTAAATGGTGATTAATAAGATTATAAACGTAACACACTGAAAACGAAATTGATCATGACTTCATACCACCAACAATTACCAACAATAACATAATAATCTAGATTTGAACAAAATTTTGCTTATACATATTTCTGAATGTTATGTTCATTGTTCACACATTCAATTGTTTTTCAGTGTGATTTGTTCTGAAGATTCATCACATAATCCAAGAGATATGAGATCTGAAAACATTTCAAAGGCAGTAGTAGTTCTTAGTGAGGATAGCCACAACATCCGATACATCTCTAATGTGTGGGGTGTAGCAAGAAGCATAATAAATTATATCATTAGGCGATACAGTGAAACTGGCCAGTATACAAGAAGACAAGGTTCGGGCCGACCACGCTGTACAAATGAATGAGATGACAGATTTGCTGTCAGTACTGGCATTTGCCAGCAACAATTGTTTCTCGTCGCCTGGTGGAAGTACGCAATGTGATCATGTCTACTAGAACAATAAGGAGAAGATTCCATGAGAACAAACTGATTTCCAGGAAACCTGCCACATAGCCAGAACTTAGTGCAGAACATCGAGTAGCACGCTTTCACTACGCTTGTTATCATTATCAATTGGACCATAGCGGATTGGGAGTCTGTTCTGTTCACAGTTGAATCCCGGTTTGCCTTGCGTTCAGCAGACAGACGACACTATGTATGGAGAAGACCTGGAGAGTTCTATGCACCATGTACAATGTCACTTAGGATACCTTTCAATGGAGGCTCAGTAATGATGTGGGCAGGCATTTCTATTGTAGCTCGCACAGAGCTCGTTTTCATAGAGAATAGCACAATGAACGGGGATCAGTACATTGAAGAGTGTATAATTGCTCACATTATGTCTTATGCTCAATTTATTGGTAATGGCTTTCTCTTAATGCATGATAATGCATGCGCACATACAGTAAGTATCGTTTCAGATGTTTTGCATGAGGTTGAAATTAATGCTATGGATTGGCCAGTCCTTAATCCGATAGAACACATTTGAGCAATTCTTGGAAAGAGAGTTCGTAGGAGAGCTGTTGTTCCAGAAACACTAAATGAACTTCGGGCACACTTTCAACAAGAATGGGACTCTATTCCACAAGAAGACACAGCCAGAATCATGAGAAGCGTGCCACGTCGCCTGCAAGAGATCATCAGAGCCCAAGGTGGCAATACACAGTATTGAACATGAATGCAGCTTAATAAAATGTAAAAAATTTCAAGAAATTTTTAAAGGCAGAGTGTAGTTGAAATGCAGAGTGTGACAACAACGGCCATTATTGTTGTAATTGCTGGTGTTATGAAGTCATGTTCATTTTCTTATTTTGTATAGTAAAATTATAGATATTAATCACCATTTAAAACATATTGATGACATATTAGTAGTAGTAGTAGTAGTAGGTTACTTTACGGCGCTTTTTCAACATCTTAGGTTATTTAGCCTCTGAATGAGATGAAGGTGATAATGCTGGTGAAATGTGTCAGGGGTCCAGCACTGATAGTTACCTAGCATTTGTTCATATTGGGTTGAAGGGAAAACCCCGGAAAAACCTCAACCAAGTAACTTGCCCCAACCGGAATCGAACCTGGCTCACCTTGTTTTGCGGCCAGACGTGCTAACCGTTACTCCACAGGTGTGGACTTGGTGACATATTACATGCATTTAAAACGTAAAATTCAAGCGTCCCAAATTTTTGTCCGCCAGTTTATTATTATTATTATTATTATTTTTTTTTTTTTTTATTATTTATTTTTTGTTACAGAATGTACATATTAAACACGGTTAAAAATTTAACATTTTTTATTAATTTTTTTTTTACAACAGGCTCCATATAGGCCTACTCTCTGGAACCAATCTTGCTATTTTCTTGTCTTAATCTTTAATCGTTTTTTTTTTTCTTTCAATAGCCAAGCGTTCATTGAAAAAAAATAATAGTACAGATGTGGACAAATTATTAGACTAAAACATTTTCTTGGAAACATAATATAATTCGTCATGTCAACTATCAGTATAATTCACACAGTCTCTATTGTTGTAAATATAATTGTTTACATCTCCTGTTATATTTTTCCAATGGTTAAGTATCTTTGTTTATGGCTATGTTGGTACTACTGGTGTTTTAATTATATACTGCAGAAGATATTCTCCCATGGCCTGCAAGAAGACCGGGCATGAACGAAATTGAAAATCTGTGGTCTATACTGAAGAAGAAAGTGAACAAAAAGAGGCTTACAACAAGCACAAGCACTGTCTGATATCTGGCTAAATAATGCTGATATTCAAAGAAAGTGTCAAACTTTGGTTTCCAGCATCCCAGACAAAATCAAAGTGTTAATAAAGAATAAGGGAATGTTCACAAAATATTAGTAACCTCCAGACTCAATTTTCTGTTCATTATTTCTGTGCAAAATACATTTTTGTTCATTATTTCTGCCAACAAATACAGCTTCGTTTAACATACAATTAATTTAATCTAATAATTTGTCCACGTCTGTATTTACACATTTAAACAAATTTTTTCTCAAATATCTGAAGTCATAGCAACATTAAAATAGCAAGTTATGTGGCACACATATTAGACAAGTCCCAAAAAAAGCTTTCTAGCTTCATTTTTGTGGGAATTGATACATTTTGTACATGGCAATGAGCAACAAAAATGAAAAGTCGAGAAACGGGCGGTTAATTTTTACTTACAATTTTGCCGGAAATAGGAACCTTGATCACTTCTGGAATATTAGAAACGGCCAGCCTTTTATGTTACTCCTTCCGTTTGCCTTGTAGCTTCTTCCAGTCTCAACCTAGCAAGTTTCACAGCACGACGGACCTTCTGGAATGTTACTGAATGTTTTTCTTCACAGTCAAGGAACGTCGACAGTCTCGTTGTCTAGTCTGTTTAATGCTCTTAGCACAGTTGACACACCAGCAGCAGAATATGTATCTGATAAAGTTTTCGTAGTCCCCATATTGTATTCACAAACTGCCTGTGCTACAGCCACTTCTACTCGTCGCGTGTCGCCTCGACTCGAAACTTTCCTTCGGGCATTTCTTCCATATCTGAGAATGAAGACTCTCTCTTTCATTCGGTGTTCTTCCTCTTAGACACCTCTCCAGAAGACTATCAGAAGCAAGCCTCTTGACATATAGGCATGATTTTAGCTAAATGGCCTTCTGTTAAAAATGTCCCAATCATTCCCTTATGGGGACATGGCTGCTTATCTTCTGCTATGGCTGTCTATTAGAAGCACAAGGATGTGGAAGCAAGAGAGCATTTAATGTGCTGGGGCTTCTCATCAGTTGATATGATGTGCGAAAATATTGCACACTTCATTGCAGGAAGATCTCTCTTGTTTTCCAGGACAGCATTCTGGTAGTAACGAGTTAATTTGGCGATGGTATCCCGTTTCAGTGCATAATGCCTTTTACCACTAACGTTACCCCTTAGGACTTCCAGTGTGACACAACACCACGAAGAGTTGTTCCCAGACATTTACTCACGTGATTCACACACTCTTCCTTCTGTATCTCTATGCCATCGCCATATGGTTTCACAGGTTTTTGAATCACCATCGGACAACATTTTTGTGTACCGTAAACTACATTCTTCAGAGCGCTTCCACAGAATTACTGCTGCATCCTTCTCCATTACCCCAGAAGAACCAGAAATTGAAAATTGTAATAAAATTCCTTCATTTAAAGAGCAAAGGAAACCTAAAAATAAGTAAGAGGGCGTGTAGTGCAGCACTTTAAAGGGCAAGCTGAACGTAGCACTTTAAAAATGGCGACGAAAACAGCTTAGAGGAGCCGTATGGCCCTAAAAATTCTGGAGTGATTGACCAAGCTTGCACATTATTGTTACAAAGCAAAAATGTAAAAACCGTGTATTTTGACCAAAATGAATATATTTGTTCATCTTGCCCTCCCCTTTAGTGAATATTTCATACAAAAGTAATAAAAATGCTGATATAAAATTAATATTGCGTCATATTGATGGATTTCAGAAATAAAACTGCAAGACTCTTTTGATTATTATATTTTGGTCTTTATTTGTGCTTTGGTTTTTATCCAAGAAAAGTTTATTTATAAAATATACGTTATAGTTGAGATTAGTAGAGTAACATTAATAACGACAGATGGAACATGTATTCGTGAAGCCATCCTGTGATGGTCCCGACATTAAAACAATTTTATACAACTTCCTTCTTCTGTCTGGTAAGTAATTTAAAAAACAACTTTTAAACGTCACTACATTGAGCGTAGTTCAGACGTTCAGACAGTGCTCTTTTCCTTGCTGACCAGCAAGATTGGTGCTGAGCTAGCTACGCTGCTGGCTCCCATGTTTGTTTCTGTGATGGTTACAGTTCATACCAACGATCACAGAAGACATACGCAGCTTGGAGGTGAAGCCGCGCGAATGTCTAAATGCAGTTCCTCCTTTGAATGTGTTTACAGAATGTCGGAATATTTCTTGGATAAAATTTTTCCAGAAACACATTAACCCATTTATGCCCAGATTATTATTTTTTTTAGTGTTCGCTTTCCACAACATATTAAATGAGGCAGAGGGACGTTGTAAGCATGAGGAACTATGAAAATACTGATTTAGTTACTTCGGTAAAAATTTATGGGGTGGGTCGATAACGATCCACTAGGCACTTCCTCGAGAATTTGTTCATTATGATGTTTTGATGATTTCTTGTTTTATTTATCCTTTTGCGTAGTATGCAATTTGTCAAATTTAAAAGTAATGTCTAAACAAATCATTACCATATTAAAAATGCATACGATTTTTTAAAAATACTGAATAATTTCCCTGAGGGCTATATTCACATTTACAAGTATTTTACATTCACGCATCTGAAAGGAAACCTTGTACTGGAAGAAATAAATATTTTGAAACACACAATAAATTATGGTACATGACGTAAGGTCCACACCTGTGGTTAGCGCGTCTGGCCAAGAAACCAGGTTGCCCGGGTTCGAATCCCGGTCGGGGCAAATTACCTGGTTGAGGTTTTTTTCCGGGTTTTTCCCTCGACCCAATATGAGCAAATGCTGGGTAACTATCGGTGCTGGACCCCAGACACTTTTCACTGGCATTACCATCTTCATCTCATTCAGACACTATGGTCTGTCCAAAACAACTTCCGACCTGACAAATGGCGCCTTTAGCATGCTACCATGGCAACCATTCAAATCAACCAATCACAAGAGACGCGTAATCATGGTAACGGGACGGTGTTGCCTTGTCTATGTTTACAAGTTGCACGTGAATACCAGGGCCTAGTGGTCAATACAGTGGCCGGAATGACTGAGTTGGCTGGTTAATGCGTGCTTTGTGCGAATTAAAAATATTATTTAGTTGTATTATTATTTTAGTATATCGATAATTATTGTGTTTAAATTATATTACACTATTATCTTCGTTGTTATTGGTGGAGTGTGTGTTTTCTAGTTTCTGCTAGAGTTTTTAAATAGATGACTTGTGCAATGTCGGAAGGAAGGAAGGAAAGGCAGGCGGAGAATAAAGAATATTGGACAAGGTGCCCCGTTAAAGAGTCAAGCGCGAGAGATGGTGTGTTATGTAAGAGAGTATTTTGACAGGAGAATGGCGGGCCTCTTTTACCTTTGGCGCAAGTCGTAATGAGAACTGTTGCTTGTGTTAAAATTAACAAGAGCACTGTTACCAATATTTGAAAAGAAAAAGTCTGTGCAGATTTTTAATTATAAATATTTTTACAGTTTACAATTTTTTCAACGCCTTTCTAACAATATTACATTGAAGAATACCAACACTCATAAAAGTAGAGGCTTTGTATTAAATTAAAACTGTTTTTACAGTTTACAGTCCTTTCGACGCTTTTCTAACGGTATTTACATTGAAGAATACCGGTGCTACTACTACTACTAATGATGATTATTATTATTATTATTATTCTATTATTATAGGCTAATAAAAATAATAATGTACACAAATTTTAATGCTTAGTATTCAACAAATTGGTTAGAAATGTATGTGTTCATGTCATTACTGCACTCTATCGGCAGCGCGCTCGCTTACACGAAAGATGGGCAACATGCCAACATTGCTCCCCCTTCTCTATAAGCTGTCAAGTCGGAAGTAGTTTTGGTCAAGATATAAATAACCTGAGATGTTGGTACAGCGTCGTAAAATAACCTACTAAAAATACCTGACGTAAGTCCTTAGTTCTACTCAAGATATGGTGAATCTCTGACATGCTTTTACATTGTCACAAATCTTGCATCGCCGTCTTTGTTGTTGGGCTATAGTGCCCACAGTGATCCTTCCTCCGGTGTTCTTTGATGGTATCGAAGGAACGAACTCGTCTTCCACTCTTTGCAGAAGTGTCAAATTTTAGGCTTGCGTTATTTCGTGGCCGAAGGCGAATGCATCCAAAGACTTTCCATATGATCGACTGAATGAGAAGCCAAGCATTGTTCATGCACACATCTAATAACCACGAAAGTAATGGTATGTGTAATTTTTTCCACGTATATCAGAAGTATGTACTCCACTCATATTGCAATTATATTTACAGAAAACATAAGGCAGACGAACTTTGATTTCCTCTTCTTGTAAAGGGGCTACTTCATGTTCGTTAGACGTGATGCTCACCTTTATTTCTGTCTCGCTTTATTTTACGTGTCGATGGTGGGGAATTCTCAATTTCATTGCTGATAAGATCTGAGTCTTTTTCTAATATCGGTGCCCCCTTCCTCATTATAAGGCTGAACAATGTCTAGTAGCTCTGTCACTAACTCTGCTGCGGCTTGTAGTTGAGCTCAGTCGGAGTCCTCGCAATCTTCATCTCCAGAATCTGCATCCGTTATCCTCAGGCAGACCAATGAATATGTCTGCCCCGTATTTTGGGGTTTCGGAAGAACCAGATCTCTCCAACTATTCTAGAATTTATATTACTGTCCGACCAGTGAGTCTGAAAAGAGGGAATACTTATGATTATGGAAACTGTTATGAAGGATCTCAGTTTTCAGATGGGGCCAGTAGAGAACTCTCATAAAGATAATAAAAAGACAAAACGGGGTCATTCTGATTGTTATTCACACCCGCCTCTCATAGGTGCCGCTAGTGCCGAGAATTATGAACTACTTAGTTCGTCAAAGACTATCCAGAGTGCCGAGTGCATTCCAAGCGGTGAGATATATCATTACACAAATAAAACAATTTTGTAAACGAAAGCGGTAATAAGCCTGAGATATTCTGAGAAATGCTATCAAAATTATCATCCCCAAAAGCACTCCTAATCCTTACACAAACTTCTATTGAGGTAGTTGTTCGTAAAAACACCACTCAAAGAAAAATAATAAGAAAACAAAATGATTTCATAATGAAAAGCTATGTGAAAGGTAATCCTCGAATAAGTGCTTAGTGGGTCGTTATCGACCCACACTGAATTCTAAGCCCTACTGTACAGCAAATATCGTAAATATTGACAAAAACATATAAGATACATATTCTCCTGAATCTTCTTGGCAGGAAACACTGATTGTTAATAAAATTCACGGATTGAACAGAGTTTTTACTCAATTTTTCTTCTCCAAGGCAGACGGTAGTTGCGTCATATTTATTCGGCAAGTTCCGGGGTCAATAATGACGTGGTCTGTTGGTTTCCCGCGTGTTCCACAAGTGCATTGTACCTTTGTGCATCTAAGAAAAGTGGACACGTAGTGTTGTCTAGACTAATTCGCGTGGAAAATAATTTTAATCAGTGGGTCGAAAACGACCCACCTGGGCATAAATGGGTTCAGGTTTATACGGTTGATTTCAACAATGTATGTAAGGGTTAGGTGCCATCATAACTATTAACGTGGATTATAATAGCAAAGTGCATAAGAAAATCCTCAGACAGTATCTGTATAAAACTGTTTTGTTTGAGAATAAATGAAGTGATCATGTAATTTCCATTTTGTACATTATGTACTTCTAGTTTGTAATTGTATTAAATGCAGACAAATTGTGAAAATATGGTTGATGGCCACCAATTTACTATTTACTACTATTATCACCAGCACTAACACCACCACTATTAATAGTACGCCTACTACTACCAATACTAGGCCTACTATTACCACTACTACTAGGTCTACTAATACCATCAATACTAGGCCTACTAATACTGCCAATACTATTTACTACTATTATCACCAGCACTACTAACACCGCCACTACTAATAGTAGGCCTACTAATACCACCAATACTAGGCCTACTATTACCAATACTACTAGGCCTACTAATACCAACAATACTAGGCCTACTATTACCACTACTACTAGGCCTACTAATGCCATCAATACTAGGCCTACTATTACCACTACTACTAGGCCTACTAATACTGCCAATACTATTTACTACTATTATCACCAGCACTAACACCACCACTACTAATAGTAGGCCTACTATTACCACCAATACCAGGCCTATTACCACTACTACTAGGCCTACTAATACCACCAATACTAAGCCTACTATTACCACTACTACTAGTCCTACTATTACCACTGCTACTAGGCCTACTAATATCACCAATACTAGACCTACTATTACCACTACTACTAGGCCTACTATTATCACTACTACTAGGCCTAGTATTACCACTACTACTAGGCCTACTATTATCACTACTAATAGGCCTAGTATTACCACTACTACTAGGCCTACTAATACCACCAATACTAGGCCTACTAATACCACCAATACTAGGCCTACTATTACCACTACTACTAGGTCTACTAATACCACCAATACTAGGCCTACTATTACCACTACTACTAGACCTACGAATATCACCAATACCGGTACTAGGCCTATGAATACCATCAATACCGGTACTAGGCCTACTATTACCACTATTACTAGGCCTACGAATACCATCAATACCGGTACTAGGCCTACTATTACCACTATTACTAGGCCTACTAATACCACCAATACTAGGCCAACTATTACCACTACTATTAGGCCTACTAATACCACTACTACTACTAAGCCTATTACTATTACTGCTGCATTATAAAGCCTGTACTGACCTCTAACCTGGTGGTCATCACTATACAATTAATAGGTTGTTTTATGGTAAAGTTTATTCTCATTATATTTTAAATCAGTGTTTCGATAAGTTTGATGATCTCATATTTCACCACTACTTAAAACAATACTGGTAATACTGAAAATTCATGTTGGCATTGTCATCATTCAATATTTAATTTACTTATCCCGAGTATATATATATATATATATATATATGGGTGATTTAATTTAATGTTTATAATATTGGAAAAAGTTAATCATATAATACTTCAATAAATATAGCGCTCCTCTACCATTCATCTTTATTTCATCACGACCCATCCTTGGTAAAAGATGTTTAAAACAGTGTCTATTACCAGACTACGTCAATGTATTGTGGTACTATTTTCGAATTTCGCACCGCAAACACTCCCTTTAATGGCGGATGCTAGTCGGTTCGATATGTGACATTTTCCTTGCCTGCCACACGCGGATAAGTGTCTCTAGTAAGTATTAAAAACTCTTTGGATACTACCAAACATTAACTCCTGCTTAACACATGGGCAATTAACTATTGTGTTGTATCATCGTTTTTTATTGGTAGCTCAAAGAATTTACTAGGTTAAAGGAACAGATAATACTATGATTAATAATAGATTTCAAAAATTTAGAAGACATATCATTATAACCTCCTCTATCTGAACTCTTCATTTTCTTAACAATATTAGCAACTTCTTCTACAGTTTCTTCTCTCCACATTAAATTTACATTTATACACTTAGAGGCCTTTAATGTTTATAAATTTAGTTGATCTTGGTACCGTATTTGAGACTTTATCTACTCAGTAAATTCAACAAAATAAGTATTAGGCCTAAACTGGTTGGGAGATACAGTCGAAACCGTTTATAGCGACATCACTTTTAACGACCTATTGGCTATAACGGCGAAATCTAACGGTCCCGTCTATATAAACAGTGTTTTTAAAAAATCGCTTAGTACAACATCGCTTATTACGACCTATCGTATAAAACGACGTATTTTTGTCACATTTTCGGATAAATTTTTCGGGTATAACGTCCTATGTTGATTTTTGTTTGTTACGTATTTGGGGATTACTGACAACAATATAACTCTTATTTTCAAACTCTTGTTTTCAATTGGATTGTAGACTGTTTTTGTTGTGATTGTAGAAAACCAGAAAATTAAATTCCAATAATGTGTTATTTTTTCTAAAGTAAGCAGTGGAATAATAGCGTTTTCGTTATTGATGTTTTGTGGTTATTGTGTTGGATTTTTCTAATGTATAAGGTACAGGACATCACATTTGTACATTTTAAAAAGAAAAACAGGAGAAAGCGTAGGCCTTCGTGTAATTTATGTATAGAGTATGTACTCTGTTTTCATTTTTGTACTGTTAATTACGTAATTTTTATAATATAGTAAGTAACTGGAACGAGGATGTGATATTCATGACTATTATACTAATTATATCGCACTTACAGTAGGCTAAGTTTAAACCATGCTCAACATTTTTATCTCATTCACTTATTATAGATTTTTATATTTTGCTGGCATATTTTATTACTGTGTGTACTATAATCAACAGAAGAAAAATTCCTCTTCAGTCTCTCTCCACAAATACTCTACTTACTATATTTCTATTACCGTACTTTTTTATTTTAATTTTATTTTGTTCATTAATCACGTAAGTGTGCAGCCTAAAGTTTACAGGATATGAAATTTTTAGCAAAAAAAAAAAAAAAAACAAAAACAAACAAACAAAAACAAAACTAAAAAGAAAAACCCGGTTTGTGCGTCTATCAGCTACAACGACCGTAAACTGGCGGTCCCTTCGGAGTCGTTATAACCGGTTTTGACTGTATTTCGAACTCTACATCGTCAGCATAATTAGATAAAGTTTTTGATTTGATTAATTTCGAAGCAGCTTTGCATGAATTTTTAGAATTTGAGGTATATGCTGCATTTGCCTCCAATTTACCTTTGTTCTTTATATATTCCAATTCCTTAGTATATTTGAAATGCATTCATTTATATTCATAGGCATCTTGAATCTTACTATAGGAAAGCAATGATTGAAAAGATCTAAAAATGTACTAAAACACTTCAAACATATAAAAATGAAAGTTATAAGCTTCATTAAATATACTTTCCCAATGAATATGTGTTAATTCAAAATTAAACTTACTATATTAATATATATTTTAATGTACCGAAGTACATAATTATGATATTTCCATGCAGATATTCTGCGTCATCATACGATGTAAGAGTAATGGAACGGAGAAAAATTCTTTCCGGCGCCGGGATTTGAACCCGGGTTTTCAGCTCTACGTGCTGACGCTTTATCCACTAAGCCACACCGGATTCCACCCCAGCGTCGGACAGAATCGTCTCAGTTTTAAGTTCCAACTCTTGGGTTCCCTCTAGTGGCCGCCCTCTGCACTACGTCATAGATATCTATGAACCTAGGACCGAAGTCCACACATGTGCTGAGGTGCACTCGTAATGAGTGACTAGTATAACTGTATGCGCACATAGATTGTAAAGAGTTTTCTTCAGCTTCAATAGCAGAAAAAAAAATAAATTGAAAGGTTCTGCGGTATCCTTTTGACAAACACAAATAAGTTAAAACTAAGAAACGTGCATATTTTTAAATATTACTGTAATCGATATTGTGCTATTTGTATTATAATTATTTTGCTGGTTTATTTTACGACAGTTTATCAACTTCTATGGTTATCTAACGTCTGAATTATATGAAGGTGATAATGCCAACGAAATGAGTCCGTAGTCTAGCGCCGAAAGTTACCCAGCATTTGCTCGTGATGGGTTGAGGAAAAACCTCGGAAAAACATCAACTAGGTAACTTGCTCCGACCAGGATTTGAACCCGAATTCGCTCGTTTCACGATCAAGCATGATAACCGTTACTCCATAGTGGTGGACTTTGTATTATAATTAAAAACATAATTTATATTATTTAATATAAAACGTTCCATGAATGAATGCTGACTTCACACCTCAAAAAATTGCGCTAAAATTTATCGTTTCCAAGTTCCCGTATTTTTATGATCAGAATTTGGTCACCCTAAGCTACACTCTACTCCTGGGTAAGCCTTTTTTTACTGAAATTTTTAAAATTAAATGACATTATGCAAATTATTATTAACTTACAATAATGGAATTGTAACCTCAGAAACATAAGTATTGTTTAAATTCTCCGGCTAAAGTTCTATTAAAAATAAACGCAATTAACTATTAGGCCTACATATTAATAAAAAATCATCATTTGGAGGATGTCTGAAGAAACACATATAGAACCTGAAGTTGTTAATGAAATAGGAAATGAAATGAGACCATGCGTGAAAAGAGTTGACGATGAAGTGCCAAGAGAAACTTGCAGTGTTGGGGAGACAGACATAGAAGATGATACAAATGTCAGAATAAGGAATATAAATAGCGAAGCAAGTAGTAGTGAGTTACTTGATAATGAAACCGTAGGAATAAATGATGCATTAAATTCAAAGTATAAGAGTGATACTGCGGTTTTAGAGATGCCAAAAAGCACTTCACAAATGGAAGCCCTGGTTATCTTACATCCTGATACAACACTTATTGATGAAACAGTAAGTATGTTACGAAATTTTTCCTAGTACCCGGTACTCGTTACATAAGCAGTTAAGTCAGCCATTATTGTATATTCATAAAATGTGTATATTTTCCCTGGACCAAAAATATATTGCAAACTGACTAAAATCACATCCAATAACAAATTATTAAAATTCTTTTCAAAAAGGAACCACTGTATAAACACAAAAATGACTTATATGTAATGAGTACCGGGTACTAGGAAACTACCGTTCCTACATTCAAAGTTGGACAATAGTTTTTAAAGTATAATTTAACCGTATTCACTGTAAAAGTTATTTTTGGTTCGTGACGATATTCTGTTATGGAATTATCTTATTCATACTCACGTACATTTTCTAGTACATTCATTAGGATGGTATATGAATCCTCTAGATTCAAAACCCCCTAAAGACCATTTTATTCATAATTTAGTTATGCCCACATATTGCTTGCTAAGAATTAATTCTTATGATTTATATAGTTCGAATTCGAAAAGCCATTAAATTTAAAGAGAAAGGCTTGTTAAAAGTCATTGTTAGGTTGCAAATTCTCTCTATTTGCCACTAGTTACTGTCAAAATTCTTCAATTTGTGAAAATGGATATAGGGGATTTTGAATCTATAGGATTCATATATATACCGAATTGAGAGGGAGAGAAAGAGAGAGCGAAAACATCTCATTTTGTAAGTTGGCCACCTATATGAAAGAGCAAAAACTGAAATTTTGGCCAGAAATGACACTGCAATTATTTTGTTGTCATTCTCATAGCAAACACATACGACTCTTCATACATGCTTTATTTTATATAATATGTTAATGTTAATGTAGCTTGATCACTTGCGGTTTTGGATGTATAAAATAACTATAGGGCAGTTTTTCTCTGAGTACTTCGTTTTCATTTTACATTATCATTCCCATCTACCATTCTTCCTTTGGTCCACTAACTCAGGATAACCCTGAATTGAAATTGTATTGTTTTATGAAAATGACTGTTTTCACATAGATTAAAGTAAACGATGTCTTATTCCACAAATAAGCAAAATCATACCAGTATAAATAATAACAATAATAATAATAATAATAATAATAATCCGTGGTGCTACAGCCCTTTAAGGGTCAGAAGACCAGCCGGCTGCTGTTCTCACGTCCACATGTCGAAACAGAGGCTGACGATCATCCAACCAGAATGAAGGTATCATGTGATTAGCACGATGATCCTCCCAGCCGTTATACCTGGTTTTCGTAACCGTATTCCGCTACCTATCGTAGCTCCCCAAGTGTATCACAATACTGTGTGGAGACCGGTCCCATACACTGGCCGAAAATTCATGAGAAAATTTCTTTCCCCATAAGGACTCGAACCAGCGTGCATTCTGTAACATGAGTCCTGCAAAGGATGCCTTAGACCATGACGCCATGGCGCGGGACCAAAATCATACCACTAGCTTTCAGAAAGCAATCTTAGATATTCTTACGAGCCTACTATTTCGTACAATAGAAGATTTTGAGAAACGTACAATTAAGGTGCCATTGTATTTGAAAACGAGAAACAGTGGAATTTGTTATGTCTCTTGGACAATGTGTACATTCTTAGGCTCATTACACAATCATGCATGTGCTACACACTATGAACTAAGGATCCGTATGAGTTTGTTTTTACTGTCTTGTGTAGCAAATCCGTAACAGATTAGTAAAATTACAAAACCCGTAGCTACTGTGTAGATTGAATTGTTCCAAATGAATTAGCTTCAAGCTAAACTTTTAGCTGCATATTACATATCTTTGTCAAAAAGAGGATATAATAAACAATACTGTGTTCATCACCTATTTATTAAATAAAACCCTTAGGCGGTCGTTTATGAATCTATACAGTGATTTGCGAACCACGAAAGAAAGCTCTTTAAGCACTTTCATGCGTATATTCTATCATTCAGTAAACTGAATGGGAAAATTACATCCAGATTATAACAGCGCAACTTGAAAAAGATCACCATATACCCTACAGAATGCTTCGTAGTCACCATGAAGTAAAGAAAAAAATCTAATAAAGAAACCTATTCGAACCTACGTCTGTGCGTAGCTTCTAATCAATGCGAAAATGCTATACCCTCTGAACTACGGTGGTGGTCATTTTGTATGTTAATAAAATCAGTACAACTAAGAAATGTTATCTATAATGTAAAATGAGCAGGTAGAATAGATAGTATAAATGAAAATTACCAAATAACATCTAGGATTTCATTTTTTTAGATTACTTGAATTTTCTCTCTCTCTCTTTTTTTTCAATACAAAAATTTCGATGACATCATCTCAAAATTGGGCTGAGACTGAAAGCGCAGTTTTTCAAGTCGCTTATTTTCTATGTTCATCAAGGCAAAGGATGATAGTCTTACACATGAAAATTATATTTCGACAGAATAGCTTGTTACAAGTATCGTCATAATTAAAATGGTTAGTTTGACAGTTTTGTGGAAACACTGTGAAAAGTTCCATTGTTCTCATATAGTGATGCATTTGGACAACACTCTTTTTCAAATGTGGTTCACCATAAATCAAACACGATTCACGTTTTAGTCCAAGGAAATTAAATAAAAACACCTATAATTGCCTTTTAGGCATTCAAACACCTCGTCCGAAAATATTTTTTGAAAATTACAAAACTGTGTATGATTAACACGAAAGAGAAATTTTAGTTTTGAAATTTCACGGAACTCTTGCCATACGCTTTGTCTAATATTATCGATGGCTTCAAAGAATAAACGACTATAGATAGATTTCAGATAGGCCTACGCTGTCAAGGCGAATTTTTTAGCATGTTGAGTTTCACTAGTACAATTTCATTTCAGGCTTCTCAAATTCATTCCTATAAATCTGTAGATACCATTAATTGAAATTCGATAACATTCTGTTACAATTCGATAACATTCTGTGGAGAACACATAAGTTTCTTGGTCCCTTTCGGAATTTTCATTCTTGACTTCATTCACTCAAATAAAAGTTTCTTGGTCCCTTTCGGAATTTTCATTCTTAACTTCATTCACTCAAATAAATGCTTCACATCAACCGACACTGTTACAACGAGACAACTCTGAAAATTGCATGGAGTCTGAGAGACCGAAGTAATTCCTTTCTTCATGTTATGCTCATCTAAGAAGTGAACTCTTATTGTCGATCAAGGTTGCCAGATAAAGAAATCGCAACCGTTGTACCAACTTATGAAAACTGTCGTACATTTCTCAGATTCCTAAAGCTGCATCTGCACGGTTCAGTTTTCCATGAGTGTACGCATGCAATCTGGGAAGAATATTGAAAGAATTAAGTTTAAAATGCATGAAGATTTTGAGTCTACATGGTGCGCCGTTTTATTTGTTCTTTTTTTTTTTTAGCTATATCAACTACGGGGTTATTTAGCGTTTATGAGATTGGTGATAGCGAGATGGTATTTGGCGAGATGAGGCCCAGGATTCGCCATAGATTACCTGGCATTCACCTTATGTTTGGGGAAAACCTCGGAAAAAAACCTACCAAGTAATCAGCCCAAGCGGGGATTGAACCCGCCCTCGGGCGCACCTTCAGACCGGCAGGCAAGCGCCTTAACCGACTGAGCCACGCTGGTGGTTTCATCAGCTTCACTACATGTGTTTACCGTATCAGTCTTTTTTCTCGAAAACTATGTGATACTGGTTGTTCATAAAAATAAATTTGATAACCAAAACCTGTCGATTGGTGATAGTACCATTTCCCGTAACAAACCGGAAGAAGGGGTACCTGTGGTCAACTTCGAAATTTCAAATGAGAACAGGGTCATTGAAGGTACCATTGGAAACTACTTTTAAAAAGAAACAACTTTTACTGCAATTTTTTTTCTAACTTTTATTGTTTACTCACAAAGTAACAAAAATGACATCTTCTGAGAAATGTTGTATGTTGTTTATGTACGTACACACTTCATAGTAAATGTTCAAAAGTATGCCACTCTGTGCTAAATAAGGTTCTGATCACCTCCTAACACTTCAGCACAGCTGAGAGACCCACAGGCTTGTCTAATTCATTGTTTCATGTATTCTCTACTCTAGGTGTTGGACGCACCTGTTAGAACATGTGTTTAATTCTCTTATATATATATATATATATATATATATATATATATATATATATATAGTAAATATCGCATGCATTGCTTGAATGCGTAAAGTTGAAAGAAAAATTGAACCCTGTAGATGCACTTTAATATATATATTCTAGTCCACCGATGTGTAGTAATGGGTTAGCATATCTGATTGTGAAACGAGCGGGCCGGGGTTAAAAATCCTAGTTGAGACAAGTTACCTGGCTGAGATTATTTTCGGGGTTTTTCCTCAACCCATTAAGAGCATAT
Source organism: Periplaneta americana (assembly GCF_040183065.1). NCBI lineage: Eukaryota > Metazoa > Arthropoda > Insecta > Blattodea > Blattidae > Periplaneta > Periplaneta americana. Next base: position 105,600,568 of record NC_091124.1, read on the forward strand.
GCTGGGTAACTTTCGGTGTTGGACCCTTGACTCATTTCGCTGGCATTATCAGCTTCATGTCATTGACGCTAGATAACCATCGTAAAATAAACCTATAAGCTATACAGTATATTATAAATGTCTACCAGTAAATTTTAGTTCCAATTACGAATATTACTATTTATTGTTTACATCCACAAAGACATTCAGTATTGAAACAAACCATCACCCATATTTTCATCGTCAACAGTCATCGCTGTAAAGCGTGCACGATGACGCTTGGTTAGAAACAACTTTATTATATTCAAAGTCTGCATAATTTGATCTGCAGATATTTTAATACCAATCAGTGTGGTGGCTGAAAATTATATCTAATTCATCTATAGTCGACTCAACCCTGACACCTCTATATTGTCGGCGCGTTTAGACTCTTAATGCTACTGCAGTACTATTTCATTCATAAAAGACTTCCTTTGCCGAACAAACAAGGAAGTTAATATTATTTAATTAAACTTGGACTACTTAGATATAACTGCACCGTATACGTGAAACCTACAGCTCAAGATGACAAATTATGACTTGCATGGCAAGCATAGGTACCAGATCGATTTTCAAAGCATTTCCCCTCCTTAAAAGCATGGAAATGCTGAATGAAGAAAACTTGTCTAAAGGGACGAATTAACCATCAATTATTATTTTAATTATAAACCAACATTATAAGTTCCAATTTTTCCCCCTTCAATAAAATAGTCGTAGAAAATTGCGTACGACATAGAGTGCGGTCGTACAGTACCTCGTTACCTCGTAAATTAATCAAAGTAGTCGCATGCGTATGACTATAGTCGTACGTATGGCATCCCTGTTGTCGATTTAGAAAAAAAATATTCCAAATGCCGTCAGTGAAACAAACTTCTTTGATGAAGCTACTTGACCGTAACGTTATAGTACGTTCGAATTCCACATTAACCACCCGCAAGCCATTGATTTAGCGACAATGGAAATTTAGTCCGCCAGGCTTCCTTTGTGTTCTGAGTCAGCTATCGCGGCGCGACTAAGATATAGACATTAGAGACCTGCAAAACAGCGCATACAACTTGTTTAGATTCGACCGGTCGGAGCTACAACCGCCTAGGATGAACATCGGATCGGATATTCGGTTGTCGAGCGGTTACGCCTGATGTATTGCAGAGTAGACAGAACATCGCACTTCCTCGGTCGGAACAAGTTACCTGGTTGAGGTTTTTTCCGGAGTTTTCCCTCAACCCAACACGAGCAAATGCTGGGTAATTTTCGGTGCTGGACCCCGGACTCATTTCACCGGCATTATCACCTTCATTTCATTCAGACGCTAAATAACCTAGATGTTGATACAGCGTCGTAAAATAACCCAATAAAAAAAAACATCGCACTTAGGGGAGACCCGGGCAAAACCAATAACCCGGGCAAAGAGAATAATGCCTATTTCTTAGAAACGCCAACAGATGGCGTTTTCTGCTATATTGGGGTAGAATCCCAATCTTATTTTGCTGCTGCAACTGACTTGTCGTCTTTCTAGCTAGTGACAGAAGAAGTCAGCGTGTGTTTGAAGAAAATTTACTGTTTTCTTAAAATATTTCAAGGTAAGAGAAACATATACAACATATAATACTGCAGAAACTCTTTGTTATGTGATAGTAATATATAGGCGATACGATTACTTCTAAAGTGCCGTACTTACAAAAAAGATTATTGACATTTTTGTTTGTATAATTTTAAATGAAAAGCGAAATGGCGTCTGCGGGCAAAGTGGATAACTTATCCGCTTTGCTCTGCCACCTTTATTTGACTATATAAGTATTAGCTGTATTTTTATGTATTTGTCTATTGTAATAAAGTGTGTTAGATTATTTTACATAGTGGAGGCATTAAGTCACACTAATTAAATTATAAATCAGCAACACTGATCTTAATTTTTACTTTAAAAGTTCGTAATGTGTTTTCAGATGGTTTAATTTTTCAAGAGGAAGATGGAACAAGCCAAATGGTCTGAAGAAGCCATGAAGAAAGCACTTGAAGAAATAAAATCTTCCAATCATTGGTTCTGCTATCTGGCCATGCAACCATAATGTGTTTGTTGATGAAGATTTTGCTCCAGATCAACTTACAGATCGCCCACTTGAGACAGAAATCGGCGAAACGACAGCTGGCTCAGATTTAACAAATTCTGCGGTGCCAGCGTCTTCAGTGGCTGAAGAAATAGTTAATGCTCACTCAGAATCAACTACCTCTGTGATGTCTTCATCTTCAGAGATTGAAGAAATATTGAATACATCAATACACTCAGATTTTCAGTTCCGTTACACCAAAACCTTCAACATCGTCAGCAGGAGAACCCAAGTCACTTCTTTTCATTTAGACTAGTGCCAAAAGTGGATGCTCGAAAGATACGAGGTAAACGAAAAAAATGTCAGCGCTCTGAAACTTTTACATTTATACCGATTAAAAACGTCGAAAGAGAACTAACTTATGGACAGGAGGAAAAGCAGAAGAATTCCAAGTCTTCAGTGCCAGTGAAACGTCGATTTGTTCAAATGTGTATTTGTACTAATCTAACGTCCAGTAAAGGGTTGTAATAACATTTCTCATCGTTTCATATGACTCATTAACATCATGTTTATGTGTTGATTTAATTTTATTATCAGTGAATGAAAATTAAATAGAAATGTGAAAATATTATAGGGATATTCACTTTGCCCGGGTTAATTATTCGCTTTGCCCGTGTACCCGGGCAAAGCGAATAATTAACGACATTTTCTTTCTCAAATCAAATCACTGTCCGTAGGTATGGGAAACGAATTGCTGTTTTTTTAGATATGTGGACAACATGTGTCACAACCAATGTCATGAAGTTTTTATTTCGGGAGCACTAAAATACAGCCAGTGGCATTGTTTATTCTTAGCTTATCTGCTTTGCCCGGGTTTCCCCTACATGAAACTAACGTTTTTCGAGTACACAACTGGACTAACAAGGAAATTTACGTTGTATTATTGAAAAAAAATTGCTAATACTCTTACAGTTCATTCGACACTATAATACATATATTTTCTTTATTATTTTGAACTTGCAGTAACTTTATAAATATTGTTTATATTTCAAACTTTTAGAGTTTTACTAATGAAAGTTGCTTATAGATATGTCAAACAATGTTACAGTTTTTCACAGAACAAGACGTGCACAAGCCATGTATATTTTTCTTACCAATAAACGCTATATTGCTGGCGTTTTTCTATACTATTGTTAAACAGTATACATCATAACTTCATCATTTCATTACGTCGTAACTCTTTCTCGTCACATATTGACTGAATCTTGTTCGATTTGTATAACTCAATAATCGATATTACATAAGTTCATGTAAGATCGCAAATTATTTAGAACACAAATCTCACACAGAAATAAATGGTAAGGAGGAAGAAAATACGATCTCCAAATAACACCAGGTACATTTCATCATACAATAACTCTTTAACATTTTCTCAGTATACAAACAGAGTAATAATATTGAAGGATATTTGTTTTGTTTAATTACAAAAATATGTTTGCTTCAAATAGGAAGACAAATAATTTGACACTTTAATACATTTATTTTTGTATTTCGAACTTGCAGTAATTTGACTAGTAACAAATAAATGAACAATGGACAGAGTGACATCGAAGGAAATAGACGTAATGTATAATGTGAAATATCATAATGTAAACATATTCAAAAATATAATTACAATTCATTATAAAACAAAATAGGAAATAAGTATATACAGTCCATTATGACGTTTGTGCTTTAAACTAAAAAAAAATGTATAGGCCTACCTTTAAAACAATAGTTGCATGCTTTTTAATTATTCTAAGCAGTTGCAATATGATTTATTAAGAAATTCATTTAAAAAGATAAACATTAATGTTATTTTCAACAATACGATTACTTTCGCTCCCAGTGGTTGTTGTTCTGTACAAAATAAGTATAATTTACACATTTCTAAACTACGAATAACAAAAGAATAGCAAGTTTTAGAAACAAATCATTCTATATAGAAAAGATCTACTTCAGAGAAAACAAGTGTCATTCAAAGAACTATCTTATTACACACGTGCTAATATTAACTATTTGATGTTCACAATTATTATTAGGGCCTGTTATCATAGACTACATGATCAGAGTTGACTTCTTGTGTTTATGTATTAATAAATCTGTTTTACTAGTCTAAAGTTACGCTCGGTGGAAATACTTATTCATGGAATGGCCAATATTCGTTTCACAAGTGTTGCTAGAGAGGCTAGAGTTGTTTGGTGATCTTTCCACCAATGTAGTATGTAGAAAATGAAATAAGCATAATGTATAATGTGAGATATAATAAGTAAATAAATCCAAAATAGAATTACAATTTAATACAAAACATAAAATTAAATACTGTAACTATATAATTTCATTATAACTCTAAATGCATTCCTCCAAAACAGTAGATATTCATATACAGGGTAGAAGTGAAATAACCCTGCAGATTTTACGGGGCGATAAGGTTCACTTAAATGATTGGAAAACCTATATTACGTTTTGTGATTAAATGCACGGTTATTAGAAAATTGAGTTGGAAGTTTCAGCTGTCTGTCAACATCGCCGCTAGTTGCACACTGCTTTTTCTTCTTGTAATACAGATGTAAGACGTCAACGAACTCAGGTCTGTCTCCCTAGGTCAAGCATGTCAAAATGGACCATGTATAGTATTTGTCATAGCTGTGGTTCGACTTTTCTACAGTGGCCAGATGATTGACAACTCACTGAGAGTTCAATTGCTAGAAAATTAGTTGCTAGACTCTTGTCATAGTAAACATACTAAAAGCATTGGTTGTAGTATGTTTCAGAATATATAAAGTTGTTTTTGTTTTAGTTTTACTATTGATTAAGTTTACTGTTTTTTAAGTGTGTCATTATTGTAATATTATAATTCAGTTTTCTAGTGTAAGCAAAAATTACAACGTTGGTAATTTGTGGATACCGAAAGTTTTTTTCTGCAATTTACGCTTTACAACGTCTCTAGTTTCACGCTGCATGCTGTTTGTTCCTCTTGATGATCCGCATTTATAATATCTGATGGTTCACTGTGATCTTCCTTTTACACGCCAGAGCCGTCCACCCACAGAGAGATCGAATCAACTCGAATACTCGTTAAACCGAATACTGAGGCAGTACGCAAGCAGATGTACTTCGCATACTGCCTATAACGCCAGGCGTTCAGTAGCGCTATGTAGGGTTTCTTCGGTTACAACCGGTTTTGCAGGACTCTAATAGACATACAGTTGTTGTTACGGCCACTCTCTTCTCATCCCATTCTTAGTTATTAAATACGTATTTTACATACATTCTGGCAACATGTACTCCACGTGTTCTGTTAAAATAGCTAAAGTAATATGCGCTCCCATTGGGTTGAAATCGGAGCTTCCTTTCGATCTTACCGCCTTTAATTAACATTTGGCTTCAAGGCGGTCTTGCCTTTGATTTTAGATGTTAATGTAGAATTCGAACTAACTATACAAACATTGAATTAATGGGCGTGGCAGTGAACAAATATATTTTATTTTACTTACAATGCTCTAATAATTTGGCTTGAAGCCTCTGTATTCATCCACCATAACAGCAGCCCCATTGTATGTTTGGGCTTTCCTGCTTCCCTGCACAGGGCAATTAATTTACTGTAAGCTCACTCATAACATAATGCAGGAGAGATTAACTTAAATTTTTATCCGACTTTTCATCTCTAAAGAAAGTGAAACTTCTTCAACACTTTCTTCCAAATTTAAATAACGAAAGATAGTTGATTTAATGCTCAAATCAGAAGATTATTCCAATATCGGAGAAACAAAGGGGGCTTCTGATATTTCCATCTTAATTTCACAGATTAGAAGCGTGATGATAGTTGAAATAGGTAATAAATTCTGGATATGTGGAGAAGATACTCGAAATACAGTAGAGTTTTCAATGCATTCTTTAAGAGACGAGTCGTATCTAGTAACGTAATTTAATTTATATATTAATAAACTCCAATCTGATAATCTTTCGCTGTCGTGATGGCCACGAAATGCAAGGTCTTTTTTTCCCAGAATACATACAGCAGCCCGTACAAATTAAGATTGTCATTAATTCTTTTCCTTTAACTTGTTTATTATGTAGCTCAATTCAAAGTTTATGCTGGTTACTTAAACTATTCTATTCTTTGGTTGGTTTTTTCCAAATAGTTCTTCACATATGAATACCTAGTTATGTTTTTTTTTACCGTTTTATAAGTATTATTTCAACCTTCATAGGCAATTATCCTCTGATTGAGGTTCTGGCTGATATGTACCGTACATCTATTATCAGACAGTACATCTCACTTGACGATATGTGTCAGAGGAAGAACAATTGGACACTAGTGTCTTGCAGGCAAATTCATATCAGTGGCAAATAAATGTAAACTCTTTCTTAAAAGATGTGGCAATTTAAAAAAAAAAACTATAAAAGCAAATTTAGACAGCTTTCAAAAGGTGACTTTAACTTTCTTCTCACGTTCAATGGATGTAGTAGCTCACATGAAATCAGTCAAATACGTCTCTAATGTTCGGAATGACTAATCTTCGTAAAAAGCAACTACTTTTTTTTACTAAGAAAAACGCAACTACCAGTGATACTTACTATACAGTTGAAGGAACATTTACTTTCCATACAGTTCTAAAACCTCACAGCTTTTGATCTATGGTCTGTACAAGCAAATTACAGAAAATGTTATTTAAAGTCTCTGATAATACTTAACGAAATTCACGTGCACATATTAAGTGTGAAGTAATAATTAATTATTCGATACTTTGTCCCCTTGTATGGTGGGTCCGTATCACCACAGCATTGCACGTCCTCATGTTGCGGATAGAAGAGACGGCCTCCATATATGGGGGGTAGCTGCGAATTTATTGAATAAGCAGTCGCGGACAACCGGTAAGGGGTGGTCCTCCAGCGTGGGAGTTGGACAAAGGGCTAACAACCCATCACCGTAAAAAAACAGCTCCTTATGAAAACCAAAAATAAGCCTCGGGATGAGACTGATTCTCTGGCACGACCACAGTAAAGAAATAAGGTTATGATATTTGATACTTGAAATGTAACAAGTCTATATAGAATAGGAGAGGTAACATTAGTAGGAAAAGAACTAGCTAGATATACGAGGGTCACTCCAAAAGTAATGCACAAAACTTTTTTAAGTTCATTTTTTATCCTAAACATTTGCAATTTATGGAGGTTATAGATACAGCCTTCCCGCTTGTATTCAAATTCAATTTAAGTCGTTCCCGTGAGTGGCGCCATGATAGCACTCTTTCAAGATGGCTGCTGTACTTGACATTCGTCAGAATCAACGTGCTGTTATCGAGTTCCTGTGCTGTGAGAACAAGACAGTGGGAAATATTCACAAGAAGTTGAAAAAAGGTGTATGGAGATGCAGCTGTTGATTGTAGTGCGGTTAGTCGGTGGGCAAGCAGATTATCTGGTCAAAGAAGACACGCCAATATTCTGCAGCGGCAGACCGTGCACTGCACGAAGTCCTGACAATGTGCAGCGCGTTAACAACGTGGTTGTGGCTGACAAACGCGTAACAGTGAAAGAATTGTCACTCCAAGTTGGAATAGGAGAAGCAAGTGTGTGCAGAATATTGAAGCACTTGGGGTTAAAAAAGGTTTGTGCCAGGTGAGTTCCGCGGATGTTGACAGAAGACCACAAAGAAACCCGAAAAACAGCGAGCAGCGAACTTTTGAACCAATATGAAAACGGTGGAGATGACTTTCTTGCAATAATTGTGACAGGAGATGAAACATGGCTCCACAATTTTGAATCGGAGACAAAGAGGCAGACAATGGACTGTCATGGAAATTCTCCAAAGAAAAAGAAATTCAAAACTGCGCATTCGGCGGGAAAAGTTGTGGCTACTGTGTTTTTTGATTCGGAAGGACTCTTGTTTGTGGACATCATTCCACACTGAACCACCATTAATTTTGACTCGTATGTGGCAACTCTCAAGAAACTTCAAGCTCGACTGAGTCGTGTTCGACCACATCGGAAGAAGCAGGATGTTCTACTATTGCACGACAACGCACGGCCACATGTCAGTCACAAGACCAGAGACCAGATCGGAAAATTTGGATGGATAACACTAAAACATTCGCCTTATAGTCCTGATATGGCACCATGCGATTACCATCTCTTTGGTAAACTGAAAGAATCCCTTCGCGGAACGAGGTTTGAAGATGACGACTCCCTCGTGCACGCGTCTAAAGTGTGGCTCAGATGTGTTGGTCCAGATTTTTACTGTGCAGGTATATAGGCCCTCGTTTCAAGGTGGCGTAAGGCAGTTGAAAGGGATGAGATTATGGGAAACAGTGATATTTTGTTCCTAAATGATGTAGCTACATTCTGCGAAAATAGCACAGCTGTAGGATAAAAAAAATGTAATTTTTAAATAAAATTAATGATGTGCATTACTTTTGGAGTGAGTAGACTTTGTGAGAGTACAGGAGGTTAGGTTAGATGGAAGTGGCATATATAAATAGGAGATTACTTGTTGTATTGTGGGTAAGGAAACAATAATCACCAAAATTAGGAACAGGATTCTTTATCCATAAAAGAAGAAAATCGGTAGTAAAACAAGATCGAATTTATCAGTGACATATTATCGTATTTAGTACTTACGGGTAGATGGTGCTACATTATGGTTATACACGCTCACGACCCTACAGAAGAGAAAGGCGACCATATAAATGATAGCTTCTATGAGGAATTGGAACACACTTTTGATCATTTATCTAGATATCACATGCACATTTTATTGGGGGATTTCAATGCTAAAGTAGGACGTCAGGATATTATTAAACCGACTATTAGCAAAGAAACAATACACGTAACTAGTAATGATAATGGAGTTAAGTTAGTCAAGTTTGCAATATAAAAAAATTGAATTATGAAAAGTACAACATTCCCCCATAGGGATATACATAAATATACTTGGATTTCTCCAGATGGATTGACACACAACCAAATAGATCACATCTTGATAGATAAACGGAGATATACTAGTATAGTAGACATTTGAAGCAGACTGTAATTCTGATCATTTATCGGTAATTGGAGAATTAAGAGAAAGAATATCAGTGGCCAAGCGAGTAGAGCAACAAGTTAATATTAGTAGATTCAATATTCCGACATTAAAAGACGAGGAAACTAAGCAACATTATCAGATCGAAATTTCAAATAGGTTTGCAGCTTTAGGAAGTTCCGACGAAGTTGAGGAAGAGGTAGATGTTGATACTGTGTGGAAAAATATCAGAAATACGGTAATATAAAAATTGCAGCTGAGCAGAGCATAGGCTATTATGAAACTAAGAAAAATAAACCGTGGTGTGATGAAGATTGTTGCCTGGCAATAGAAGGAAGGAAACAGACAAAATTGAAATTCTTACAGGATCCAGTTTTGGCGAATTCTTTCAATGAAAGACGGGAAGCAAGTCGTACACTTAGGAATAAAAAATAGAGAGTATTTTAAGGAAAGACTGAATGCGATAGAAACAAATATTAAGAATAAAAGCATCCGAGATTTATGTAAGAGTATAAAGAAATTTAAGAACGGATAGGGTATCAAGCAAGGGTAAACGTGGTCAAAGATGAGAATGAAGACTTGCTTGCGGACACCCATTCAATCCTGAACAGATTGAAAAACTATTTTGGACAACTACTAAATGTACATAGGTCAAATAGAAATGATCGGAACGAAATTCAAATACAAATTGCTGAGCCATTTATATCCGAACCCACACTTTCTGAAGTCGAAATTGCAATAGAAAATCTGAAAAAGTACATGTCTCCAGATATCGGTAAAATTCTAGCAGAATTAATACAAGAGGGTGGAAGCGCATTATCCAGCGAAATTTATAAGCTTGTACTTGCTATTTGGGAAAAGGCTATTTTACCAGAACAATGGAAGAAGTCGATAATTTGTACCTATCTTTAAGAAGGGGGACAAAACTAACTGTAGTAACTTTCGAGGAATATCACTGTTGTTGACGTCATACAAAATTTTGTCCAGTATTCTTTTAACTCCGTATGTAGATGAAATTATTAGGGATCATCAGTGTGGTTTTACGCATAATAGTTCGACTATTGACCAGATTTTTTTTGTATACGACAGATATTGGAGAAAAAAAATGGGAGTATAAGGGTACAGTACAGCAGTTACTCATAGATTTCAAAAAGGCATATGACTCAGTTAAAAGAGAAGCTCTATATAATATTCCTATTGAATTTGTTATTCCCAAGAAACTAGTTCGATTATTTACAATGTGTCTGAGTGAAATGTAGAGCAGAGACCGTATAGGCCAATTTCTGATGCTTTTCCTATCCACAGAGGAATAAAACAAGGAGATGCACTATTAAATTTACGTTTTAACGTACGTAGCTCTATTATACACCATTAGGAAAGTCCAAGATAACAAGACAGGGTTTGGAATTGAACGGGTTACATCAGCTGCTTGTCTATGCGGATGACGTGAATATGTTAGGAGAAAATCCACAAACGATAACTGAAGACACGGGAATTTTACTTGAAGTAAGATAGGTCTGGAAGTAAATCTTGAAAAGACAAAGTAAATGATTGCGTCTCGTGACCAGGAGATAGTACGAAATGGAAATGTAAAAATTGGAAATTTATCCTTTGAAAAAGGTAGAAAAATTCAAATATCTTGGAGCAACAGTAACAAATATAAATGACGCTCGGGAGGAAATTAAACGCAGAATAAATATGGAAAATGCATGTTATTATTTGGTTGAGAAGCTTGTGTCATCCAGTCTGCTCTCAAAATATCTGAAAGTTAAAATTTATAAAATAGTTATATTACCGGTTATTCTATATGGTTGTGAAATTTGGATTCTCATTTTGACAGAGGAACAGAGATTAAGGTTGTTCGAGAATAAGTTGCTTAGAAAAATATTTGGGGCTAAGGTGGATGAAGTTACAGGAGAATGGAGGAAGTTACACAGTGTAGAACTGCACGGATTGCATTGCTCACGTAATTAGGAATATTAAATCCAGACGTTTGAGGTAGGCAGGGCATGTATCACGTATGGGCGAATCCAGAAATGCATAAGAGTGTTTTTTGGAAGGCCGGAGGGAAAAGACCTTTTGGGAGGCCGAGACGTAGATGGGAAGATAATATAAAAATGGATTTAAGGGAGGTGGGATATGATGGTAGGGACTGGATTAAACTTGCTCAGGATAGGGATCGATGGCGGGCTTATGTGAGGGCGGCAATGAACCTCCAGGTCCTTTAAAAGCCATTTGTAAGTAAGTAATTTTAATGATTAATTTGTAAAAAGATCTACTCTATTTCGTAATTTTGTCCTTCCTTTTGCAAAAATGTTTCCATTTCGCATTCAGTATTTTATCACTTGGGAAACAAAAATATCTTTTGTCAGGGACTTTGGTCCCTTATATAATATAAATAACCATTAATTATTTTATTTCATCCTTGCACAGCGCAATAATTGTTCATGCTCATGAAGATGCCGTTGCAAAACAAAAGGAAACTCCAGATGTCAACGCGCAATATAATAGTATAGTCGTGTGATATCCATTACTATAGCGATATACAAAACACTATCGAATGATTAAATAAGGAATGTCAACGAAATGCTGATAGCGAGAAAGAACATCATAGTTTCAACCATAACTTGTTATTGTTTTAGACGAGCTTAGGCATTAGGCAACGACTGAAAGTGGTGCATTATTTTGCTTCTCCAGAAAGACAATAAATAGTTCATTAAAATAGTGTGACTTCTGTAAGAGTCACGAATTGCAGTGATAAGCGGCAATTAAGTCGGCAGTCGGTGTACGTATTTCCTAACGATAACAAGCCGAGTCCCGGTGTTCTCGTTCCCGAGAATGGCAGTCTCGATGATACGATTCTCGGAACTGGCGTTATCGGCCAGCTAATATCGCCTACGAGAACGATCGGAACTAAGAGGCTGTTTGCCCGGCTCTAAATTTCCAAGTTTTCAGGGGCCTTACATTTACTATATGAAATTGAGTATCGCCAAAATTTAACTTGAATTCAACATTGAATTTTACATATATACATACATACATACATACATACATACATACATACATAAGTGTTCTGCCTATGGGCAGGTCTCTCACTGCAAATCCAGCATTCTAGTCGACCTGGTTGGCGAGTTGGTATAGCGCTAGCCTTCTATGCCCAAGGTTGCGGGTTCGATCCTGGGCCAGGTCGATGGCATTTAAATGCGACAGCCTCATGTCAGTAGATTTAGTGGCATGTAAAAGAACTCCTGCGGGACAAAATTCCGGTACATCCGGCGACGCTGATATAACCTCTGCAGTTGCGAGCGTCGTTAAATAAAACATAACATTTTATTTAACATTTCCAGCATTCTCCAATCTTTCCTATTTTCTGCATTCATCTTAGTCTCCGCATATGATCCACATACCTTAATGTCGTCTATCACCTGATATCTTCTTCTGCCCCGAACTCTTCTCCCGTCCACCATTCCTCCCAGTGCATCCATCAGTAGGCAGTGATCCAACCAATTACTTTATCTCTTTCTGATCAGTTCCAGCATCATTCTTTCTTCACCCACTTTTTCCAACACAACTCCGTTTCTTATTTTGTCTTTCCATTTCATACGCTCCATTCTTCTCCATATTCACATTTCAAATGCTTCTATTAGTTTCTCTTCATTTCGTTGTAATGTCCATGTTTTTGTCCCATACAATCCCACACTCCACACAAAACATTTCACTAGTCTCTTCCTTACTTCTTTTTCCAGAGGTCCGCTTTCAATAGCTTCCTTGGCCATTGCTATCCTCCTTTTTACTTCCTGGCTGCAGCTCATATTACTGATTATAGTACATCCCAAGTATTTGAAGCTGTTCACTTGCTCTACTGTCTCATTTAGAATTCGCAAGTTTATCTTCTTTATTTTTCTTGCGACAACCATGGCCTTCGTCTTATTTCCATTTATCTTCATATCATACTGCTCACAGTTGTCATTTAGCTCCTGTAGCATATCCCTTAGTATCGTCTCCTCTTCTGCTAACAACGCCATATCATCAGCAAACCTTATACACTTTATTCTTCTTCCTCCTACTTTTACCCCTCTCATGTTCTGAAAACAGTTCTTCACCAAATCCTCCAAGTAAATGTTTAACATGGTAAATGATAAGAAGTCGTACTCCTCTCCCTATTTCACTTCCTTCAGACATTTCTTCTCCTATCCTGACTTTGACCCGTTGTTTCATATATATGTTACTGAACAATCTCCTTTCTTTCCAATCCACTCTTATTTTCTTTAGGATGTCCATCAATTTGTTCCAATCCACTGTGTCAAACGCCTTTCCTAAGTACACAAATACATTATACACTTATTTATTCTTCTCTAGGTATCGTTCATGGATTGTTCGTAGTAGTCCAGTTGCACCCCTTGTACCTTTTCCTTTTCTGAAGCCAATCTGATCTTCTTCCAACTGTCCTTCCATCTTAGAATACAGGCCTAAACGTCGATTCAGTATTGACAAGAGAATCTTTGCCGAGTTCGATATCAGGCTGATAGTCATGAACTCCTTACATTTCTTGGCATTATTTTTCTTCGGTATTGGAATCAACACTGTCTCCGTAAAATCTTTAGGCCATTCGCCTTTCTCATATATTTCGTTGCATAATGATAGAATTTGCTTCTTGTCTTCACCCAAGCATTTCACTAACTCAGTAGGGATTCCATCAATTACTGTTGCTATCCCATTCTTCATTTCCCTAAGCGCTTGTTCAATTTCTATTCTTAACACAGAAAATCCTTTTTCGTCTTCTGATACGGTTGCTTCATCTTCTATGGTTAACTTATCTGGACGTTTCTCTGTCTCACATAACACTTCTACATATTTCGTGTTCAATATTCCTCGTTATTTTATTTCATTTCCTATTTCGTCTTCTATCAACCCCGTGGATTTTCAGTCCTTATTTGTGAAGTCCAAACATTTAACTTCGCGGTACATGAAATCCTTTTGTTTCTAGATCCTCTACTTCTTCACATTTCTCTTTCATCCAATATTCCTTGGCCTTATCAGTTTCTCTTCTTAGTTCGTTGTTTAGTTTCCTGTAGTTTCTTCTATCTTCTTCCGTGTTGATGTTTTTCCATTTTCTTCTTTCCTTCATCTTCTCCAACATTTTCCTGTGATCCAAGGTTTCTTCGTTCTCACTCCTTCTCTGTATCCAATTGTTTCTTCTGCTGTTTTCTGTATACAGCTTTTTAGATAAATCCAGTACTCATTATTATTCTCAGGTGTGGATTCTAATGTAGGGGCTTTCTTTTGAAAATTTGCTTCAAATTTTCTTTTTTCCTCTTCGTTCTTCAGTTTTTCCACGTCAGATTTCTTCGTCGCCTGTCTTTCTCTTATTTTCTTCAGACAAATATCTACTTCGAACATAATGTGAGTTAATATCCGCTCCTGGTAAAATCTTTGCATTTTTAAGCAATTTCAGAATTTTTCCTGTACCAATATATAGTCCATCTGGTATCTGCTTTCGTCCCTTGGGCATATCCATGTATATCTTCTTCGTTTATGTTGAAATAATGTATTTCCAACAATCATTGAATTTCTTTTACATAAATAAGAAATTCACCAAAGACTCTCCTCTGTCATTTCTTTTTCCCAATCCATAAATTCCAACGTTCTTCCATCTTGTTTTTCTCCTACTACTGCGTTCCAGCCGCCCATTAGGATTACGCAGGCTCCCTTCTTCTCCTTCTTAACTATTTCTTCTATCTTGTCATAGCTTTCTTCCACTTCTTCGTCTGCTAGTCCCCTATGTGGCATGTAAATTTGCACAAGCACCAAGTCTATTTTCTTCCCCTTCTAGTCTCAGCATTATCATCCGGTCATCTACATAACGCAGTGATATCACTTTATCTTTCACACGAGTTCTTAATAATACACCAACATCATAACTTCTTTTGCACTCACCACTTAAATAAAACAACCTAAATTCATCACTCACCAACTCACCACTATTTTCCCCATTCTAATATTCCTATCACATCCACTCTATTTCTTCTCATTTCTTGTTTCAAGTTTTCCAACTTACCTGCTTGCAAAAGAGTCCTCACATTCCACGTTCCAATCCTCAATCTTCTTTTCTTCTCCCTGATGGGTTGCTTCATAATTTGTCCCTCCCCAGCATCCCCCTCCCGGACATCCGAGTGGTGGTGGGAGAGTTTACTTCCGAAACCTTTTACCGTGGAAAGACTCAGCATGACATGTTTTTGCAGTTTTTCTTGGGAAGGATAAATGCGGTAGCTTCCCGTTGCTTTCCGCACACCACCCTCTCTTTCGCATCTGAATTGATCCTAGGGAGGTCCAGCGTGGAGGTGAGAAAAGTGGATTTGACTAATTGAGCCTCCGGACTTCACCGAAATTCACCAAAAGTTTTAATATAGTTCTATCAGGAGTTTTGACCCTATCAATATATACACCCGTATCAGCCTTTTTTCTCGAAAACTATATGATACTGGTTGTTCAAAAAATTTTGATACCAAAACCTATGTAAAGAATCGATTGGTGGTAGTGCCATTTCCCGTAACAAACCGGAAATAGGCGTACAGATAGCTCAAGCTAGGAAGCTGCCTGGAGAGGAGAGGTAGTATAGCTAAAGAAGGGGCCCACCTACGCTCCGATACCCGTGTATAGTCATATTATGTGAAAAGTTGACTTCCTGGCAATGTACTGAAGTTGCATCCTCCCTATAATAATATATTGAGCAGTGCTGTAATACATAATAATTCGTTTAATGTTATTGGTGTTAATTATTTATTTTCTAATTACAAAGGTAGGCTATATTCATTAGTATAATATATGATTGGCCTAAATGTTTCATCATTGTTCTAGTTATATGTGCCCAAATTATAGATTATAGCGTTTGACTACGGAGAACTTTGCCTGATAATGTAATACTCATCATAATAGAAAAAAATACTTCTATCACAAACGACAGCCATATATAGAAACGTTCTTACACAGAATACAGACTTCTCACTGTTATTAGAACTGAACTGTACCGTTATAGTCCACAGTCCACAGTACAGAGCAGTATCCGGACAGTGGTAGGGGAGATGTGCTCTATGCGTCTGCGCGAACGAGACAGCTTGCTAGTTTGAGGCATTTGTGCCTATGGTCAACTTCGAAATTTCAAATGAGAACATGGGTCATTGAAGATACCATTGGAAACTACTTTTAAAAAGAAACAACTTTTTACTGAAACTATTTTTTTTTTCTAAATTTTATTGTTTACTCACAAAGTAACAAAAATGATATATTTTGAGAAATGCTGTATATTGTTTATGTACGTACACTCTTCATAGCAAGTGTTCAAAATGTACGCCAACCTGTGCTATACAATGTTCTGATCACCTCCTAACATTCGTGATTGCAATTCAGCACAGTTGAGAGACTCACAGGCTTCTCTAATATAATCTTAATGTCGTCTACTATTTGATATCTTCTTCTGCCCTGAACTCTTCTTGCATTCACCATTCCTTCCAGTGCATCTTTCAATAGGCAGGTTCTTTTCAACAAGTGATCCTACCAATTCCTTTTTCTCTTCCTAATCGGTTTCAGTATCATTCTTTCTTCACCCACTTTTTCTAACACAACGTCATTTCTTATTCTGTCTGTCCACTTCACACGCTCCATTCTTCTCCACATCCACATTTCAAATGCTTCTATTCGTTTCTCTTCATTTCGTTATAATGTCCATGTTTATTTCCCATAATATGCCACACTCCACACAAAGCACATCACTAGTGTCTCCCTTAGTTCTTTTTCCAGAATTCTTCAGAAGATGCTCCTTTTTCTATTACCGGTAAAAGTTTTCTTTGCTCATGTTTGCAGTTTTTCTTGGGAAGGATAATTGCGGTAACTTCCCGTTGCTTTCCTCACATCACTGTCTCTTTCGCATCTTAATAGATCTCACGGGGTCCAAGCGTGGAGGTGAGGAGGGTGAATTTGACTAATTGGACCCTCCGGATTTCACCGAAATTCACTGCAAGGTTTAAATATTAGTTCTAGCAGGATTTTTGACCCATCATAGATCGGGAAATCCCAATAAGCTTTTGCCCCCTGCATCCTGGACGAGCTTCTACAAATCATCAGAAGATCTTGGAGGGGGATTGGGCCAATTTTTCCGCAAATGTTTCTATACTTGTGCCCTCGTAGCTCAATTTGAAGAACGTCAGAGTTTAGAGATCAACATCTCAGGTTCAATTCCTCGTCACTCCTTTTTATTTTATTGTTTCAAGATAGTATAATGTAATAATATAAAAAAAACCTAACACCAGTGTTATTGCAACTGTATTGTTCCAAACCTAATATAAATTTATGTTATTTATATCGCTAAAGAACGATAACAGAATGTAAATAACGTGAATATTATTTATATCGCTAAAGAACGATAACAGAATATAAATAACTTGAATTTTATTTATACAGTATCACTAAAGAACGATAACAGAATTGATAAATATCAGTTTGTTTAATTAATATAAGATATTATATAATATGTAATTAATTATTTAAAAAAATAACCTATTTTACAAAGAAAAATGGTTATTTATATTATAATAATTCCTTATATAAAATACAGATTATTTATATCGCGAGAGAACAATAAAAAATAGAAGTAACTTGAATATTATTTACAAGCTAAAGAACAAAAACAGAATAGGCCTATCAGTGATAACTTGAATATTATTTATATCGCTAAAGAACGATAACAGAAAATAAATGATAACTTAAATATTATTTATATCGTTAAGGAACGATAACAGAACAGATCAGAGCAAAAAAAGTGGTAAGTTGTATATTACTTATAACGCTAAAAGCGATAACAGAATATAAATGGTAATCTGAATATTATTTATATCGCTAAAGAACGATTAAAATAAAATGAAAACTTGAACAAAGCCCGAACTCACAACATTTCAATCATTAAGCGAGTACTCTACTACTGGTCTACGAGACGCAGAAATGGAATAATTCCATAGTTCCGGAACTGCTTTTACAAGCACATGCATCGTGTAACATCGCAGTGACTCGAAGTGGACTTAGAAAATATTCGCTTTTCACGAGTGCAGTCACTTTTTTTTTACAACTGCACATAAAGAGCTACTGACGTAGCTCAGTAGACTAAGGTCTGCCGATCCAGAGTTGCGCTCGGGCGCGGATTCAATTCCCGCTTGGGCTGAATACCTGGTTGGGTTTTTCCGATATCCCCAACTGTAAGGTGAATGTCAGGTAACCTATGGCGAATCCTTGCCCTCGTTTCGCCAACTATCATCTCGCTATCAATACCATCTATGCAAAATAATCTAGTAGTTGATACAGCGTCGTTAAATAACCAAATAAAAGAAAGTAAAGAGCAGATGTCAGCACATAGCTTAAAGTTACAGGTAGGCCTACAACACGACTTTACATTAAAAAGTGGTAAGACAACATCTAACGGAGTCAATAATAATAATAATAATAATAATAATAATAATACTAATAATAATAATAATAATGAATCAATAGGCAAGATGTTCTGTACACTAGGCCTGAGTTCTATTATATGACTAATTCATGCATGGGACGTTTATTTCATACTACAGCTGTGATAATATGCTAAGTAATGGTAAGCCTACTTACGTGGTGTTTCTAAACAGTTCGGTGAATGGTGTCATATCTGAACGGCAACTTGGCGCATGTGTTTGCGCATGCGCATGGTTCTTCAGAGACTTGGGGAGAATCGATACACAGCATGCAATGCATGTGACTAGCAGTGTAAACAGACTGTGACCAGTTGAACGTAGTCAGTGTGAGAGGAAGTGTCACATCGCAATGGAGCAACGTGTAAACATCAAGTTCTGCTACAAATTGGGGAAGACTGCAACGGAGACACATGGAATATTGGTGCAGGTGTACGGGAGGGAAGCTGTGAGCAGAACATGTGTTTACGAGTGGTTTAAACGCTTCCGTGAAGGGAAGGAAACAATTGAGGATGAGCCACGTTCAGGTCGGCCATCGACAAGCAGAACCCCAGAAACGATCGAGAAAGTGCGACAAATGCTGGCACAAGATCGGCGACTGACTCTAAGATTGATTGCGGAGGAATTGGGCATTAGCAAGGACAAGATGCACACCATCGTCCGCGATGATTTGGGAAAGCGGAAGATCTGCTCCCGATTTGTGCCGCACAAGCTCACAGACGAGCAGAAAGCAAAACGGATGGAAACTTCTGGTGATTTCATTTCCATGTGTGACCAGGATCCATTGCTTCTGAAAACCATCGTCACGGGAGATGAGACCTGGTGCTACCATTTCGATCCGGAATCAAAACGGCAATCGATGTCATGGTGTTCACCGACTTCCCCGCGACCAAAGAAAAAAGCCATCTGCAAAAATCCAAGGTAAAAACACTGTTGATCGCCGTCTTCGACAACAACGGCATCATCCACAAGGAATTTGTTCCTGCAGGTCAAACCATTAATGCTGCATTTTACCAGTCCGTTTTGAACCGATTGCTACAGCGTACCCGGAGGGTTCGGCCAGAGTTGCACAAGACTGGAAAATGGATGCTGCTCCATGACAATGCCCCTGCACACTGTGCGATCCGTGTTCGCCAATTCCTGGCTCAGAAGATGGTAACTGTTCTTGAACACCCTCCGTACTCCTCTGATCTCGCCGCCTTCAAGCGGGGAAACAGGAAAAAGTCCGCAGGAGCCAGATCAGGGGAGTACGGAGGATATTCAAGAACAGTTATCATCTTCTGAGCCAGGAATTGGAAAAGTTCGGTGAATGGTATCAGAAAGCAAAAAAAAAAAAAAAAAAACAAAGATACAAACAAATTTTCTTTATTGCCCTTCAAAATAGTCGCCACCCGCTACAATACACTTTTGACAACGTTCGTACAGCTTCTGGAAACTATCAGCAAAAGCCTCCTGTGGAATCGATCGCAGAACAGCTGTCACACGATCTTTGATGGCATTCACATCCGCAAAACGTTCACCTGTCATGGCCGCCTTCAAGCGAGGAAACAGGAAGAAGTCCGCAGGAGCCAGATCAAGGGAGTACGGAGGGTCATTGTCATGGAGCAGCATCCATTTTACAGTCTTGTGCAAACTCTGGCCGAACCCGCCGGGTACGCTGTAGCAATTGGTTCAAAACGGACTGGTAAAATGCAGCATTAATGGTTTGACCTGCAGGAACAAATACCTTGTGGATGATACCGTTGTTGTCGAAGAAGGCGATCAACAGTGTTTTCACCTTGGATTTTTGCAGACGGCTTTTTTCTTTGGTCGCGGGGAAGTCAGTGAACACCATGGCATCGATTGCCGTTTTGATTCCGGATCGAAATGGTAGCACCAGGTCTCATCTCCCGTGACGATGGTTTTCAGAAGCAATGGATCCTGGTCACACATGGAAATGAAATCACCAGAAGTTTCCATCCGTTTTGCTTTCTGCTCGTCTGTGAGCTTGTGCGGCACAAATCGGGAGCAGATTTTCCTTTTACCCAAATCATCGCGGACGATGGTGTGCACCGTGTCCTTGCTAATGTCCAATTCCTCCGCAATCAATCTTAGAGTCAGTCGCCGATCTTGTGCCAGCATTTGTCGCACTTTCTTGATCATTTCTGGGGTTCTGCTTGTCGATGGCCGACCTGAACGTGGCTCATCCTCAATTGTTTCCTTCCCTTCACGGAAGCGTTTAAACCATTCGTAAACACATTTTCTGCTCACGGCTTCCCTCCCGTACATCTGCACCAACATTCCATGTGTCTCCGTTGCAGTCTTCCCCAATTTGTAGCAGAACTTGATGTTTACACGTTGCTCCATTGCGCTGTGACACTTCCTCTCACACTGACTACGTGAAACTTGTCGCAGTCTGTTTACACTGCCAGTCACATGCATTGCATGCTGTGTATCGATACTCCCCAAGTCTCTGAAGAACAATGCGCATGCGAAAGCACATGCGCCAGTTGCCGTTCAGATATGACACCATTCACCGAACTTTTTAGACACACCACATATATTTCAAACTAAAACATTAGGTACGTGTTTTTATTTTACAGGTGTAGATTATGCGATACAGAAGCTCATAAATAATAATAGTTCGTTTCTTGTCACATCAAAGCAAACATGTGTTTACAGTATGGGTCTAATGTGTTTTGTTAATAATAGTTAATATTAATAATTTTCTTTTCATCTGAACTATTACTACAATATACATTTGTGTTTTTCTTCCTCTATGTTGTCAAATAACTATACAACGTCTGTGGTTACGGTATCAAATTACTACAGTTTTCTTTTGTTCCATGCCAAACTAACGGTAACTAAGCTTGATTATGTCCATAACGTGGTCGCTTTAAATGTTGATCGGATTTTCATTCATTTATCCATTCAGATTGATTTATAAGATACACCAAACATATATATTTAACATTCATCTTTGCACAATACAGCCGTCTGCTAGCCGGTGCTTCTCCTAAAGCATAGCGGCGGACACAAGCTTAAATTTGTCCTTACTCTAAACTTTTGCGCAGCCTCGGCTGTAGGGGCTTGTTTGATTCTGAGACAAAACAAGCCTTATAATCATGATTGTAAATAATACAAATTAAGATTTATTTTTCAAGTTTTCAATATTATTTTCCTTCCAATAGCGAAAGATACACAGAGTACAACTATTAAAACCATAATATACTGGTCTGCCAAGTATTGTAAATAAAAGTATAATACAATGCCTAATATTTCAGGTTTTGTTTCATAATCACTAATATAAGGAATGTAGGAAACAATATATTACCTACTGTTGCAGCACCATTAGTTCCATTAAGTAACTTAATACATCAATAGCCTACCCACGAGAGTTTGGATCCATTATTCTTAACTCTTACCATAACATGTAAAACTGACTGAACTGAAGCACTATCCCCTAGTTCAGGAAAAATTCTCCAGGCTGTGCAGAAGTATCCAGATGGTGTTGTATTCCTCCAAGGCTTCTAAAAATATAATTCTTGGTATTCCTCTAAGTAAAAGTGGACTTGGTACTCTTTTAAAAGCATGTAACTTCCGGGATTATTGATGTAGGACATAACGTTCTATACCCCTACATAAGTGAAAGAAAGAAAACAAATATGGATATGTAATTATCCCATTTCGGTAAAAATGTGCATAATGCCCTATACCTCCGATGTACACATGTCTATCTATCTATCTATCTATCTATCTATCTATCTATCTATCTATCTATCTATCTATCTATCTATCTATCTATCTATCTATCTATCTATCTATCTATCTATCTATCTATCTATCTATCTATCTATCTATCTATCTATCTATCTATCTATCTATCTATCTATCTATCTATCTATCTATCTATCTATCTATCTATCTATCTATCTATCTATCTATCTATCTATCTATCTATCTATCTATCTATCTATCTATCTATCTATCTATCTATCTATCTATCTATCTATCTATCTATCTATCTATCTATCTATCTATCTATCTATCTATCTATCTATCTATCTATCTATCTATCTATCTATCTATCTATCTATCTATCTATCCATCCATCCATCCATCCATCCATCCATATACCTATCTATCTATCTTGGGAGTGGATGTCGTAATTGAGGTTGGTCCTCATTCGATGACGATGCTACTGATGATGCCCCTTCACTCGCACCAGCCAGTAGGTCCACGGCTGCCAGCAGTCGTCCGTCGAGAAGCGCGAATAGGGTCGGCAAATTTACTATTGTTTTAAGTAGTGGGCGCCAGCCCACCCAATTTCGACGCTCGGTGTAGCATGGGATCCATTCGGGGTAGCCGAGGTACAGTTGTGGAGTAGGATGATGTCGGGAATAATACCAAATCGACTACTTAGAGAAAAGGCAGTGTTGATTTCGAAACTATAAGTTTATTGGCGTATTCAACTAATAAACCCTTGAGGATGTATTTCCGGCTGAACTTGTAATTTAATAGTTGGTCGTACTTCTATACCAACTCTATGACAGCGCTGAATATGCTCTATTCAATACTATAAACTCGTTCCTCTGTCCAATACTCTATACTCGAAGTTCCTAATCGATTACTATTTTCTTCAATAATACGATTGCGTATCTACAATGCACCTTTCTACAAAACAACACCGTCTGTCTAATAATCCCTCTTCTGCTTCCGAATTCCGATTCTCCTATTGTTTCCCGGTAGTGGAGCCGATAGTAATGCCTCACTATTCAATAAGCTGATGCACTTCGGTCACTCCGCTCTCTCTATCCGAACAGTTCCCGATGGTAATGCTCATGTCTAGCCTCGTCAATAATAATGGTCTGTCTGTCGTGTCTTCGCCGAAAGAAAAACTAGTATATAGTGCCGTTGACAAGAAAAAGCTCGTCTCCGCGCTTCGTCACCCTTATTTATTAAAACCTATCCTACGCTAAAACTAATTATCCTATTGGCTAACAACTACGTCATTTAACCGACCTAAAATCTATTTTCTATTGGTCCAAAGTGACCTCATATGCTGAACCGAGATCTCTTCTCATTGGTCACGAAATACGTCATCTGTAAATTTAGACTTGAACTTCCCACAACATCATAGTATTTAGTAGAATTTTCGGCAATACCAATTCTTTTGGAAAACCCCGAGCTTTGCGATTGCTTTCCCACGAGTCTTGTCCAACTTCCGGATTCTACGCCTGAATGCGCCTCTATACGAACCCCGCACAAGGTGGCCGTAAATCTGTCCGATGCTGCTAAATGACTCAGTACGACGAAACACCTGCGTGGGAAACTAATTCTGACAAAGTCGCTAAAAACATCCCCGCGAATTCATGTAACTAAAATACGGTGATATGAATCTCGCTATTAAATCTGTCTCTCCGTCTCCTAATTACTGCTTCAAATGCCCATCTACATAGCCATTGGAAATTCCCGAAGAAGTTTCCAATGTTATGAGATGTCCCCGCTTTCTGCCTATAAGTAGCCTCATAGTTCCCCTTCGCGGTCAGCCGGTGATACATTATTTACGATACAACCTGATTATAATACCACTACAAAACAATTACAATAAATAGTACATATATCTTCAGAAGCCTTTCTAAGTACACAACTTTCACACAATAAGCGCAACAATGTACAATTTATATTCACATTTACGTATGTACAACCTCATTCATTCACATATTTACATTCATTTATTCATTGATCGATTACACACTCTGCGTACTTGGTTGTACCAGTCGCACTATACATTTGTACCTGGCTGTACGCGTGAGACTAACTAGCCTTATTCTTTCTCATTCCTGCCTCCTTGTCTCTCCTGTTTAAAAGGCCTCAAGAGTTGCTTGTGGTACATTCCAACAGGTTTACTTTTTCCCCTTTCTACCAATTCAAAAGTTTGGTCTCCGTATTTATTTTTAATTTCGTAGGGCCCCTTGTACAGTAACTCCATGCATGAGTAACGTCCTCTAAGGGCGGAAGATAACTTCACGTCCCTTAGCAATACCAAATCGCCTGTTGCAGGCTCCCATTTGTGCCGATATCTTTTAACTTTACCGAGTGTATACTCAGCCTTTTTCCTGATTCGGTCGAAAGCTATTTTACACAGTAGTTCCGCACTAGGAGGCTCACCCTCCTGTATTGCCTGCGGCAAACTCTTTATCATGGGATCAGGATCGATCCCTAACATCAGTTTGATCGGAGCTATTCCGGTCTTTGGATTGATAGAGTGGTTCATGTCTCTCTCTATCACCTCACATTGCCTAAACCAGTCCTTATGGTTTTGGTGACAAAGAATACGGAGGTACAATGATATATTCCCTAAGCGATCTTTCGCAGGGATTACCGCTCGGAAATTATGCGGAGCAATTGTATAGCTTCACGCCCGCATCTTCCAGCCTTTTGCAAAACACTTTCGATTTATGTACCGACACATTGTCACTGAGCACCGCTGTTACCGGACCGTAAGTCGGTATGTAGTCTCTAACCAGCTTATCAGCACACAACTTGCTAGAGATATTTCTTAGAGGGTAAATCTTTACAAATTTTGTAAATACATCGTACGTAACAAATATGTACCTGTGTCCGAAGGACGATGTGGGCATTGGACCGTGTTCGTCCACTGCTACAAGTTCATTCTCTTTACCCCTGATAATGACCTGTGGTACATTGTCATACCTTACATTTAGAGGTTTCGCCATCTGGCAGACCTCGCAGCGAGATATTACCCTTCTGACCTTCTTTGCCAGTTGCTTAATATAAAACGATTCTGACAGAGTTAAAATAATCCTATCACTCCCAGAGTGACACATAGATAGGTGAAAGTTATTTATAAGTTCATTCTCCATACACGCAAGTATGTATATCTTCCACTTCTGGATATCCCTACCATAAAATTTATACAAGATACCAGAGTGCAATCCATACACTTCATCTTTCACCTGTGAGATTTCTCTAGCTTTGTCCATTAAAGTCCTTATCGTGGAATTCTCTTGTTGCAAATCTGCAATTCTCCGAAATTTTCCCATCAGAGCTCCATTCCTTGTGGAATCAATTCTCATCACGGCAATTTCGTACGCGGGGGCGGTGATGGTTTCCGGTAGCCCCGATTTCGAATTCAAACGTGAGAGACAATCACCAAAGATATTGTCTGCCCCCGGAATATGTCTAATCGTCACATCATGAGCCAAAATTTCATGCACGTATCTAGATATTCTAGAGTTCGTCAGTTTGCATGTACTCAGAAACGCTAGGCTGACATGGTCAGTAAATATGATGATCTGCTTTTTGAAGATATGCTGACGGAACTTCTGTAGTGCGAAGTACACAACAGAAATCTCTAAGTTCCGTGATTGATGCGTTGCTTTCGGTACGCGACAGTCTCCTAGAAGCTGTGGCAATCACATGTCGCTTGTTATCTTCATCTGTCTGACATAGAATTGCTCCATATCCATATGAAGACGCATCAGTATAAATCTGAAAAGGTAAGCTGTCGTTAGGCCTTTCCAACAGAATTGAGTCGGCGAAAAGCAGTTTCGTTCGATCAAATGCTTCCTGCTCTGCCGACCCCCACCTAAAGGGTGTATCCTTCTTCAATAATGCTCTGAGTGGAGCTACACGCTTAGCAAAATTGACGAGAAACCGATTCTGGTATTGTAGGATACCCATATATCTACGAACATGTTTCCGGTTCCGCGGCGGCGGGATCCTCAAAATGCTCTGAATTCTCTCCTGGTCCGATCTAATTCCGTCAGACGAAATTACGTAACCCAGGAAAACTGTCTCAACTTTAAAACACTGCTGTTTTCCCCAGTTTTACTGTCATACCAGCCTCTCTCAATTTAGTAAGTACAAAATCAATATCTCTAATATGCCAATCAACATTATTGCCATATATCAGAAAATCGTCAATGTACTGTGCAAGAAAACCTTTCGTCGAATCACCAAAAATTATGTCAAGTGCCGTTAGTAGCGCAGACCCAGAACCCGCGACGCCGAATGGCCATCGGGTATAATGATAAACTTTCCCGTTATGTAAGAACGCTGTAAATTTTCTTGAGTCCTCGTCCAGTGGAATCTTCCAATATGAACTGGTCAAGTCCAAACTAGTGAATATAGAACAGTCACTGATACGGCCTAACAAAGTGTCCACTGTCTCCGTCCTGAAATTATCTTTAACTGAAAACGAGTTAACGTGTCGGGCATCGATCGTTACTCTTAAGCTCCCATTGGGCTTCCTTACCCAACACAATGCATTTACGTAAGGCAAGTCTGATACTTCCATAACTCCATCTTTTAATATATCAATTATGACTTCTTCTGCCTGATGCCGTAAAGATAGGGGGATGGGTCTACATTTATGCCAAAATTCCTCCATTTCTACCACCTTAAATTTGTGTGTATACACTCTACACAGATCCGGCGCATCTGAAAAGATATTTAAATGGCTTCCTCCAACATCCATTAAGTGTTTTCTTTCACTCTCACTCAGGCCGTGTGCCTGGCTAACTTTATCTCTTACTATTTCGAAGGTACCTGTCCTATTGCTAAACGCGTCTACCTGCCTAAGATCGCCACGCGAACCCTCATTACAATAGCTGGCTCTACAGCTAATGTGATTACGTCCTATTTGTCTCGCCTGAACTAATTCGCCGATACACAACTCGCATTCTCCGCAGTCTACCTGACACACTCCCCTAGTTACCTCGTTACCTTCCCACGGGTTAACCTCTATAATTACATTCTTACAAATTTTGAATTCGTCTACGAAAAATAACTCTTCGTGTAATTCTACCTCTTCCGCAGTCCTCTCGTCTACCTCCGGTCGAGTACTATCCCTACTGTATGGGACATGTTCTACACTGCCGTCACCTGCCGTAACCCCTAGTCTGTTTTGCCTGAAATCTAATAGTGCGTGCCATTCATGGAAGCTTTCTACTCCAATTATGATGTCGGTAGTCAACCTTTGTATCACAAGAAAAATTGCATTTAATTTCACGTCTCCGCACTCTAACTCGAACCATACTTGATATTTCACCTCTTCCTTCTTCTTGCTTAGGGGGCCTGCACAGCACAGTGAATATATGGGTAAAGTTTGCAGTTTTATTCCTGAATCCCTAACTTTTTTAAAAAATGCCAAGCTGCATACATTATTTGTGGAGCCCGAGTTCAACAACACACAACACTTTACCCCAAATATTCTAGCAGCTATATACGGCAATACATTAGTCCCATTATTTTCTAACTCTGGGTTAGTAATCTCGCTCTGTCTCTTTACGCTTACCGCGTTGGTGGATTCTTTTGATAGTGACTTACTGCACTTAGCTACAGAAATCTTCGAACTCTTAACACCTCTGTCTAGCAGTTTCCCGAGTGAGATGCATTCGGCTCCACTGCTATCTAATATCTATTTCTGCTATTTATAGGCTCCCGGCCCGTATTCATTCTGACCGGACTTTGCTGACGTCCGTTCATGTCTCTATTCCTACTTTGTCCCGCATTACACTGTATATGTGGCCTATTGCACCCTTGTGAAGCCATTTCTCATATGACGTCTCGTCTACCTCTCTCCTGCTCTTGCCTCCTCCAATCACCTCTATTTTGCTGTCCCCTGCTAAAGTTAGGCTGCCAGAATCCCTGTCTCTAATTTCTGTTTCGAAGCCAATGTGGTTGGATTCTAAGCCTACTATTTCCGGTTTCTTGTCTTCCCGTGTACCATCTTATGTGGTTAACCCTACGCACGGGACCAACACCTCCTCTATTGTTTCTCATCCTGTTATAATTGCTCTGATTATTCCTAATATTATTGTAAGGACCCCTAAAGGGCGGGTCACTCCTTCTCTCCCTGTTGGGACTATGCCCTCCGTTCTGACCATTACTGTATCGGCTATATACATTGTTGGGGCTCCTGTCACAACCCCAACTACTCTGCTTTTGGTCTCCTGTCCTTGGGGATGAAAAGACTGTACTTGCCCCCTTTCCCCGCTTTCTGGTCGGTGGGGCTTGAACCTTTTCTTTTGCCATGTTTATAATCTGCCTGTCCACTACATTCATAGTGTGTGGCGTCAGAACTATCCAGCGCAGTCAATAAATCTATTGTTTCCCCGAAGTCTCGGGGCCCTGCTACGATCAAATTATATCTGATGTTCTCTGGATACTGTGAAATCACAGTTTGGATCAACTCTGAATCCGGTATTGGTGGATTTAGGCTTTCCCCTTTCTCAACAAGTTCAAGAAAATAATCTATCATAGAGACGCCTCTTCCCGCGTCAAACCTGCTCTGATTAAGTTCCTTCCTAATTCTTTGTTGTCTTTGTCCCCAGTATCTCTCCGAAAATTTTTCTCTGAATTCCTCATATGTGACATTATCCCCTAGGGCCACTAGCGCCCAGTTGAGTGGTCGGCTCTTTAGGCTCTTTCGTACTACAGTCATTTTTAGGTCATCCGGCACCCCTCTTACTCTAAAGTACGTTTCCAGCTCACTTATGTAATTATGTGGGTTTGGAAATTCAACCTCATCAAAAATAGGGTAACCAATCTCATTCATAATGTGCGTGGGGTACTGAGGACGGCTTAAATATGCCTTGTCGTTTACATTCATCAACTCACTACGCACATCATCCCTTGAAGTCTGACATTCCTCACCAATACTATTGTTGACATGTCTTATATTTATGTTACTATCTGATGCCGGGCTCTCACTTGTGCCCTCTTGTGTAGAAACTGCACGGTCCGAGCTGCTATGTCCGCTTAAATTTGAGGGACTACCCCCATTTAATATGTCGTTTATCGAGTTCAGTTTACTTCTTAATTCTACCAAACATTCGTTATCCGCCCTTTCTTTATTCTTTATTGCTCGCTTGAGACCGTCCACTTCCTGATCCATCTCACCTATTTTCTCTTCCACCGAATTCTGAATTTCCCGAACCTTCTCCACTATCGCTTCCTCAACAGCTTATTTTAGATCGCTATTCTCTCTCATAGCGCTATCTCTAACTCTGATTTCTAAATCCTTCATACTTTCTGACATCCTGTCCATAGCTATCTTCTGTTGGTTCTCCATTCCGATCCCATTCTCGGCTAATTTCCCCTCTAGCTTCTCTATTTTGTCCTCCATCTTGTTTCCTCTTTCCGCTAATTTTGCAATATGATCTCTAATCTCTCTCGAACTTTCCCCCAATCTATTCTCCGTTTGTTTTATTTGATCTCTACTTTCTCTTGAGTTGTTGTCTAATTTATTTTCCATTTCCTTTATTTGTTCTCTACTTTCCCTCAGAATCTAGTCTCTACTTTTCCTTGAGTTATTTTCCATGAATTGTCTCATCTGCTCCCATAACTGTTCTAGCGTCATTTCCCCTTTGCCACTTTCTCTCCTCTGTTGCTTTTCCACCGTTCGCTCTCCCTCTATTTCCTGTCCTACGTTATTCTCGACCTCCTCCCTGATTTCCATAATTTCCTCGTCCTTTCTTTGCTCCATAGTTCCGTTGTTTCTATTTCCTCTTCTTTCTCGTATTTTCCTAACTACCTTACTCCTATAGCTACGTAGTATCATCTATATGCTACTCTGTCATCTATCCGACGCTTGCTTTCCCAATACTAGTCTAACTAGGCCTGTATTTCCACTCTACTCACTTCCAACAAATTACGCAATACACTTATTTCACTCTTTCCCCCAAAATATAACACACAATAAAAAGTATATATATGTATATATATATATATATATATATATATATATATATATATATACATATATATATATATATATATATATACCCAAAATATTACACCAGAAATTGAAACATATACATTTTATAATTATTCCCCAAAAATATCATATACATATATACACTTTTATACATCCTACCTTCATATTTGCCACCGCCTCTCCGAGTTGCCTTCTCTGGTGGTCTCCGTGTTGCCTTCTCTGGTGTTGTCGTGATGTCGCGATGGCCTGGTTCTATTCCCGCCTTCCAGCGTCGTTCCTCGTCTATTCAGGGCTGAACTGCTCCGTCCGGTCCTCCGCGTTGTTTGGTGCTGTATTCGCACCCGGGTCCTGTCACTGGAACAGCTGTCTTCCTTCGAGCCCCACGTTGGACAGCGCCATTTGGGGGTGGATAGGTCGTAATTGAGGTTGGTCCTCATTCGATGACGATGCTACTGATGATGCCCCTTCACTCGCACCAGCCAGTAGGTCCACGGCTGCCAGCACTCGTCCGTCGAGAAGCGCGAATAGGGTCGGCAAATTTACTATTGTTTCAAGTAGTGGGCGCTTGCCCACCCAATTTCGACGCTCGGTGTAGCATGAGATCCATTCGGGGTAGCCGAGGTACAGTTGTGGAGTAGGATGATGTCGGGAATAATACCAAATCGACTACTTAGAGAAAAGGCAGTGTTGATTTCGAAACTATAAGTTTATTGGCGTATTCAACTAATAAACCCTTGAGGATGTATTTCCGGCTGAACTTGTAATTTAATAGTATGTCGTACTTCTATACCAACTCTATGACAGCGCTGAATATGCTCTATTCAATACTATAAACTCGTTCCTCTGTCCAATACTCTATACTCGAAGTTCCTAATCGATTACTATTCTCTTCAATAATACGATTGCGTATCTACAATGCACCTTTCTACACAACAACACCGTTTGTCTAATAATCCCTCTTCTGCTTCCGAATTCCGATTCTCCTATTGTTTCCCGGTAGTGGAGCCGATAGTAATGCCTCACTATTCAATAAGCTGATGCACTTCGGTCACTCCGCTCTCTCTATCCGAACAGTTCCCGATGGTAATGTTCAAGTCTAGCCTCGTCAATAATAATGTTCTGTCTGTCGTGTCTTCGCCGAAAGAAAAACTAGTATATAGTGCCGTTGACAAGAAAAAGCTCGTCTCCGCGCTTCGTCACCCTTATTTATTAAAACCTATCCTACGCTAAAACTAATTATCCTATTGGCTAACAACTACGTCATTTAACCGACCTAAAATCTATTTTCTATTGGTCCAAAGTGACCTCATATGCTGAACCGAGATCTCTTCTCATTGGTCACGAAATACGTCATCTGTAAATTTAGACTTGAACTTCCCACAACATCATAGTATTTAGTAGACTTTTCGACAATACCAATTCTTTTGGAAAACCCCGAGCTTTGCGATTGCTTTCCCACGAGTCTTGTCCAACTTCCGGATTCTACGCCTGAATGCGCCTCTATACGAACCCCGCACAAGGTGGCCGTAAATCTGTCCGATGCTGCTAAATGACTCAGTACGACGAAACACCTGCGTGGGAAACTAATTCTGACAAAGTCGCTAAAACATCCCCGCGAATTCATGTAACTAAAATACGGTGATATCAACCTCGCTATTAAATCTGTCTCTCCGTCTCCTAATTACTGCTTCTATCTATCTATCTATCTATCTATCTATCTATCTATCTATCTATCTATCTATCTATCTATCTATCTATCTATCTATCTATCTATCTATCTATCTATCTATCTATCTATCTATCTATCTATCTATCTATCTATCTATCTATCTATCTATCTATCTATCTATCTATCTGTCTATCTGTCTATCTGTCTGTCTGTCTGTCTGTCTGTCTATCTGTCTGTCTGTCTATCTGTCTATCTATCTATCTATCTATCTATCTATCTATCTATCTATCTATCTATCTATCTATCTATCTATCTATCTATCTATCTATCTATCTATCTATCTATCTATCTATCTATCTATCTATCTATCTATCTATCTATCTATCGATCTATCTATCTAATCTAATCTATCTATCTATCTATCTATCTATCTATCTATCTATCTATCTATCTATCTATCTATCTATCTATCTATCTATCTATCTATCTATCTATCTATCTATCTATCTATCTGTCTGTCTGTCTGTCTGTCTGGCTGTCTGTCTGTCTGCCTGCCTGCCTGTCTGTCTGTCTGTCTGTCTACCTACCTACTCCCTGTCTGTGTGTCTGTCTATTCATGCATTCATCCATTTATTTATATATTTATTTATTTATTTATTTACTTATTTCAAATAACTTGTGAAAATGAAACCTTTTTGAAATCGAAATGATTGCTGCAATTGTGAAAATCTTTAAAATATTCATGCACAAAGTTAAATCAGTTTGTAGTTATGTTTTTTTTTATTATTATTTTAACCGAACAAATTAATTGGGTAACCAGAATTCAAACATGCACATAACTTTTTAAATTTATGAATTCACACTGTCAACGTCTTGGATAAAATAGTGACATGTCGAATGCATCTTTGTTACAGTTTCGATATTTGGGTACTGATTTTCCCTAAATTCTTTCTTCAACAAGTTCTTTACACCTCTTTTCTTATTAGCGTTTATTTAATGCTGTAAGAGCAACTTATTAAGTTCTACAGTGTTAGGATTCTTTCCTGTCTTGAAAGGCTCCAATTTTTCTGTGCATGACTCAAATTTGTAATTTTGCATACTTTTCACATTGCAAGTTAAGTTTTCGTTAAAAAGTAGTCTTTGTTATGTATATACGTACGCTTGAAGTCTTGAATACCAGGCACCTTTTCATACACATTTTGTAGTATTTTTGGGCTATATCCCATAGCTTCCAACGCTCTCCTAGAATTCGTACATTGCCAACCTGAGAATACAAATCTAAATATTCTCCCTTCGTGACCACTACAGGATGTTTTCTTAGATTTTTTTTTCCACCCTTCCAAAGACTCTATCTGCGGCTAGGAAGCCATACCCCCTGACTGGATTTGTCAGAAGTATCTCTTTCACATTACATGGTGACTGTCTTAGGAGCTAGTAGCAAAGCGCGTGAATTATAAGTGCATTTTTGTTATGGCCACCGCA
The DNA here is from genome assembly GCF_040183065.1 of Periplaneta americana. Taxonomy (NCBI): domain Eukaryota; kingdom Metazoa; phylum Arthropoda; class Insecta; order Blattodea; family Blattidae; genus Periplaneta; species Periplaneta americana. The sequence continues at coordinate 105,634,061 of NC_091124.1, forward strand.
GCCATCACAAAACAAACGAATTAATAACATCCCGTCAAAATTCCTTGATTCTAAATGGGTTAGTAATGCAGAACCTACTTCTGTGGAATCCCATCCAGCTTCATTTTCCGTAGAGCAGTAGAAATATGGACATTTTGTTAGCATGTCGATATAATAGAGCGTGTAAAAATTGATTTGCTTTGCATAGAAGGCGTCCTAAATGGAAGTACGAGAAAGATGCTGAACTTATTGCATATCAAAGCAAAACACAAGACAATCATCAGCAGAGATAGGAAGTACCAAAACTGTTAAGTTGTGTGAGTTTTGACTATATCTCTACCGAATGAAAAGTCTAGTAGCGCAGCTCTCAATGTCAGAGAACCAGAACGAGAAACATGTAGTACAGCCGGGTGGTAACCAAACATGTGCTCCAATTGTCCACGGCCTTAGAACAAGAAAATAATAAACGAATAATATAAAAAAAACAATAATTTGTAACTATAAACTTCGTAACTCCCAATCTAAAACAATTTACCCATACATATAAAAATAACATACAAAGTATACAATATTATAATTCTGTCATCATTATAACAAATGACAATGAAAATTTTCATTTTATCAAAAGAAATACTCCTTTTATGTTCAGAAAAAATGAAAAACAATATTTATACTCTGAAAATATTCATTTCACGTCACAAGAGCAAATCTGAAGTGTGATACAGTATTTCTTACTCTCATCAGGTGAATAACTACTCTGTGAATCTAATAGTGTATCTCTTATGTTGTTTTCAAGAAAATTTTTCATTTCTATTGTAATGACAGCTAGGAAGTTCGTATCGTAATTCCGATGTTAAACTTGGACTGTAACGCAACCAAATGCATAGCAGCACGAGACGTCAACATTTAACGAAGAATAATCCGGGAAAAAATCAACGTGTTACACGCTTCCGTTTGCATAATTATTTAATAACAGATGAGTTTACTTTTCTTGAATCATGTATAATATGAATATTACGTAAATAATACAATAATAACAGAATAGCTCACTTTATTCAAAACCCAAATTATTAATACAAATTAACAATATTCTTCAAACTTTTCACGTCTGTACACAGCTCCACAGAATGCTCATAGATCTATGTGTTGTTTGTGAACTGTGTATCGTCTGTAGTAAACGGAAACAGGGCGAGGCGCGGGTGACATCTATACTTCTAGCTGTACTCAACTGGAATCTACTGTTTTTGTACGAACTTCCTAAGTATGGTCATCAGGCTGTTCCTTAATTAGTTCATAGAAAGCATTTTTCCTCATTCTGTGTACGCGTAGTCGAGTCATCAGTGTTATTTTTTTGTGCTGGAGTCTTTTTCATTTGAAATCTGATTTTTCAGCGTCACACACACACACACACACACACACACACACACACACACACACAAACACTACAGCAATCAGATGAGGGAGTAGAAAATCCTATATTGAAGTCATTAACAAGCAACCTACGAAACATTGGGTATTTAACTTTGTGTCTCATCCACAGTGTTATTATACATTTTGTGCAATGTGGTGTGTATGTTAAGGTCATAAGACAAATAGATTCTCTTCGACTTATTCCGATTGTAATGACTCTCTTTAGCAGACAACTTCTATATTAAAGCCCTAACATGACCTCGTTTCTCAGCAGATTTTTCTGATTTCCTGTCTCCTCCCATTTTATCTTTTGGTATATCCCCGCCGAATATAACCTTTGCGTTGTTATTGACTGTTTTTATAAACCCAGAGACACAAGAAAGAACTGCTGACACACCGCAACAGAACCTGATTTTGAAGTGGACATCTAGAACAAAGTTCGTATTTATGTCAATATGAAACTTAATTTACGTTATAAAATAAATCTCACTTTAAAAACGTATTAGTATATAATACATTAAAACATAAGGATATTATTAGGGCGACTTACGTATACGTATTACCGAAAGTGCGAGGCTTGCTCTTCCCCGGGCGAGCTTTTCCCGAGGGATGTCTTGATTGAGCGATTGGAGAAATCATTCTTGTTAAATAAACATCCTGAACTTTCTTTCCGATCTTCATTATGTCAGTCAAGGTTACTTTGGAACATGAATATCCTTTACTCTTGTGAGAACAGGTCCTCTTGAAACCATTAGGGTAAGGGTAGGATCAATATCTAAACAAAAAAAAAGCTTACTATTAACTATCTCTGCACCTGGTATTGTTATCCATTTCACTTAATATTCACTTTGTATGTAAGTCGAAACAATCATGCAACAGAACACCCAGATAGAGAATGAGCAAAACAGTAGTTATAGTCACTCTCTGACATGAAAGTACGCGGGTGTAGGTACGTAGCCTATACAACCGAAACACAAAGAGATTTAAAATGAATATTTTTCTAACGTAAGAATTAACAAAGAAAAATTGTTTCACGTGATGTCGCGTTCATGTGTGATATCATCACTCTTGCACATAGAAGTGTAAATGACTTATTTTGAATGGACTGGTAATCCCAACACATAGGCCTACGAAGTTCTGGAAATGTCCAGTTTTGATACAAGAAGAGACTGAAAGTAATGGCATTAATATTATGTGGAATTATCCGGTTTTTAATGAAAATGCCAACTTTAACATACTGTATCTCATGGAAATAATCGAGTTAGAATGAAAACAGTAACATATTCTGAAAACTGCCTCTCTAAACATACCGAAACCATAATAACACCTTTATTGTTTTTGGTGGAAATGACCGATTTTGTTCGCAACCTCCACAGCTGTTTTAATTCTTTTATCTTAATACCTGAATTAGCATACCTCACTGGCTTAGATAAATATGTCTATGAATAAAATATTATTTGTTTAGTAAGCTTAGTTCTTTCTAGGACACTTTATCAACTACTATGGTTATCTAGCTTTTGAGTGAGATGAAGGTGATAATGCTAATGAGATGATTTAGGATGACTTTTCTCGTCCAATTCTTTAAATTAGAAATCGCTGGTATGGATATTTTTGTTTTGAGATATCTGTAAGCACGTGGACCAGCAAAATATAAAGATAGTGCTTTATATATAATCAAAACACTATTTTACACGTATGGTTCGATTAATTTCAATATTTTTTTGTCATTTTTTTTAATTTGGACAGAAATAAATATTTTTTCACATTATCTAACTTGCTGCTTAGTTCATAATTTTCATATTTGAGTTGAGATATCAGCGCATTGTAGTTTGGTTATATTTATTTCCTATTGTATTAATGCTATTTTATTCAGCTTCTGCACGTTTTCTTGGTTGTATCAGGTGGCAATGAATTCGTAGTATTGATGCAAATTTCTCCAGTAGTATCTATCGATACTGAAGGTTCATCCGATAGCATTTCTCTTACAATTGTCTTCCTTTCTCCTCACTTCGAGCGATTCTCTTGGCAGTCGGACATTCATTCCATTCAATACTCAATTATTTCCTAAAATCTCCTTACTGATTTAATGTTTGGATTGTTTTATAGAATTGTTTGTAAAATGTTAATTGAATTGTATGAAACTATATGACGTTCAAATTACGTTATTTTTTCCTTCTTAATATTGAAAACAAGTTCCTCACAGTTCTACTGCAGACATTTTTCAAATAAAGCAGTATATTTTTGCCATTGGAATAATTCAAATCAATACTTTTAACATTCAGTTATTCTGATCTTGTGCTACCTGCCTGAACATCAGACCCCACAGTGCAGAGAATCTGAAGTATCGTGCTCCAACTTAACGATTCAAACCGAATGGACTTATTCATTTTATGCTTCATATGCTAATAAGAAGTTTATTAATTCGCCTTTCATAATAAAGAAAGATGTTTAGATATTTTTGTAGAGTCCTAAGAGAAACTACAGAAGACACAGAAGTCGAATTTGCTTTGAATGGAGACAGCAACCTGTATAACATTGAAAAATAACTGCAGAAATTTGTTTGGAAATTATTAATCATACCTTGTAGTTACCTGCTCATGTGTGTCATAATATAGCAGCTTAAATGGAACTCTCCATTCTTTCGTTATTTCAGAATAGAATAGCTAATGTGTTTATAGAAGGATACATTTACTGACAAAGATTTAGGTTTTATAGACATTTAGAGCACAGAATTTCATTTGTAAAATAGAAATAGCTCGTCATTCGTTATTTAAAATATGCAAAAATCACGTTTGGAATAAAATGTTTTCTAGAAACAATATTATTTTTAGAAATACAATTACAAAGAAGAACGATTAAAATTTAAAGAATAAGTAATTACAGAATTATTAAATTTGTATACAGTTATGTATTATATTTTTTTTTATATTTTTGCACTCATTCCATGAAAGGAGCTCAATTTATTGAGAAATGTGCTTAATAGTGTTCTTTTTTAGCTAAAAATTTCTTCAGTGAATTTCACTGACTTCGGCCGCAAGGAACTAAGTGCTCATATCCAATTATTAAGTAAAGGTTTCTTTAGAATTCTTCGTTTTTTACACTCGAGTATATTCTTCGATTACACTACTCAACAAATTTGAACTTTTTTTCCATAACATTAATAAAATAGGCTTATATTAACTAATTTGCATACGCTGAACACGAAAATGACAATGAAAAGTTCGTAACACGTCACGTTTTTGTGTTATAGATACTTACTTGATACATTGAAAAATCAGGATTTTTGACCTACTAAAAATTATTTGATTTTTATTTTTTGTGTGAAAATTTCCAATGGCAGCTCAGATATGATAAAACTGATACATCAATAACTGAGCAGCTATTAAGACTTACGAAAACCACTCTTCATGCAATTAAAAAGAGAAAGATAAAAATATAACTTCATTTTTTTCTCTTATGAGAACTGGAATCTTCCTTTTTTAAAAACTAGCAATAATCGTCCATCATCGCTGGATCCCATATTCCTTGATACTGTTGCTCCATTGTAGCAATGTCTTGGTGAAATCGCTCTCCCTGCTCATCACTTACAGTCCCCAAGTTCTCAGGAAAGAAGTCCTAATTGTGAATGTAAGAAGTGGATTTTCAGTGACATACTGCAGGCCATTTTTTTTTTTTTTTTTTTTTTAGTTTCTTAGTAACATCTCTATTAATTGGCGATAATTTTCTTCCTTGTGATCCCCTAAAAGCCCTTTGACGTAAAAGATGTCCATGCTGGTAATTCCTTCGGGTTAAGTTTTTTTTTCTCAAAAATGCTATTCTTAAAAAGTTTTCTAATTTGTGGACCTACAGATATGCCTTTTTAATTTAGCAACACTGATTTTAGGGAAAAGAGTCTTTAAGTGTTGAAAGGCTTCTCCACTCTTATCTAGAGCTTTCACAAAATTTTTCATTAGCCCTACTGTAGTTTTATATGCAGTTGAGGAAGAAGTAGTTTTTCACGTTGCACTAGCGGAGGATATTTAATATTATGCTCACCAGGAATATAACTTTGTATGATAGGCCAGTTCTTCACCACATAATGTTGTGCTGTTGCTCGACTGTCCCACAAACATAAAAAACAACATAACTTAGTAAACCCTCATTGTAATCCAAGCAACAAAGCTATTACTTTTAAATCTCCACAAATTGCCAAATTTACTGCATTCAATATTAGTGACATGTTTTCATAAGTTTCTTTCATAGTGACTGAATGAGTCACTGATGGAAGGTTTTGTATTGCCATTGTGTAATGAAACTGCTTTTAAGCTTAGTTTTGATGAATCGATGAACAGTCTCCATTCTTCTGAATTATATTTAATATCTAATTCATTCATAAGCCTGTTCACATTTTTGCAGGCACAAACAGAATTTTCCATTACAAAGTAACTAGTCAGTTTATCGTTTCATTTTCTGAACACGGAAATCTTAGTATCTTTTGCTTGTGTAATCTAGAACCTAATAGTTCAGCGTGTTGCTTGGAAAGACCTGAATCCCTAACTAGGTCATTAAGTTCTGCCTGTCGTATCAGATGTGGTATTCTATGATGTTCGGGAATATAGGTGGGATCTGCGGAAGTTGAAGGTAGTCTGAGGATTCTGATAGTTCGTGTTCCTCTGGAATGACATAATCTTCCCCACTGGGCGGAGGGATAGAGATAGAAAGTTCAGGAGAATGTGGCACGGGTATTATGACTGATGGGAAATTAGGATACACAATTTTATCTTTAGTTTTCCTTGAAAATCCCTGTGGTTTGATAATGCAGAAGTAACAATCTTCCAGATGATTGGTGGGCTGTCGCCAATTCATTGGAACAGCAAAAGACATTTTGTTATTTTTGCCCCGCAACCACTCTATTAACTTCACGTAACATGTTACACAACACGTGTGGTGCCCAATTTTTGTCTAGTTCACCCACTTTATAGCCAAAATACAAGTAATATGTCTTTTTTACATTGTCTGTTATTTAGCGACGTTGTGATTTCAAAGTTAATTCCCTACAAATATAGCAGAAACTATTTGGAAACTTTTTACAGGAACGACGATTGTTATCCATTTAACACAAGTACAGAATAACTAGTACCGCTCACAACACTTCCACAATCAGAACTAATCGCTAAATTATTCATTTCTTGTCTAAGGATACAACAGCGACCGTATTTCCTCCTTTCCTTTAGTCAGTTATAGCCAGATGTGACCTACCCTCCGTGCAGCTGCATAATAAGGGTAATAAAACAATAAACCATCGCTAAGGGTAACACTCATTCAACCCACAAAAGTGACAGTATGTTTCAAATGGTACCTTAAAAGAACGGAAATGCTATATATTTGTGTAGAAGATCTACGTTAAAGAAAAGCACTTCTTTCAAAATGGCTAGGTTTTAACACATTTTATACGATTCGCTAACTAAAAAAATATAAGTTTGTGAAAAAATGTGACGTGTAGGCACTTTTTCAATGTCATATTCGTAATCAGGACACGTAAATTACATAAAAATAGTTAGGGGAGAGTTGGATAAAACAGGATAGTATGATAAAACAGGATACCCGACTTATTTCGTTGGAAAGTGCTGCAAGTTACCGAATGATGCGAGGACTTTGTTCTTAGACTAGAAGGGGACATTATGCAGTGCTCACATGCAGAACGAACACGTTAATTTTTGTTGTGTAGAGAAAAGTTTAAAATCAGCTGCTTAACTGAATTGTTTCGACTGATTTTAATTGGCACATTCTGGGATTAAATTCGCAGAGTTGAAGAGGTAAGTCTCTTATACAAATAAAACATTATTAGTCTTTAATTCTTTGTAAAGAAAACCGCTGTAGCTTTTACCGTTTTGTTGTGACGCCATGTTTTTCTTTACAACTCCTAGTCGGACAAAACAGGATACCCTATGGTTTGGCAAAACGGGATATTATCCCGTTATCCCGTTTTATCCAACATGCATTGCATATGTGGGATTTCACTTTAAATTCTGAATTGAATATGTACTCGCTGTGACAACCAACAATGACAGTGGTTAGGAAGAAGAGGATGAAGACAACGACGAATTCTCTAATTCAAAACCTGAAGAGGGATGATGAAATAAGTGTATTCAATGCCAAGAATGGGCTCATCAGGCGTGCAATAGTATAGAATCGGAAGACTGCGAATAATTCTACTGTAGCTTTTGTAAATGAAAAATTCTGCATTAGGAATATGAATCAATGTCAACAAACAGGATAGACCTTACATATAATAATTTGATATTCTTCATTTAAACCCTCATACATATTTTAGTACTACTGATACATCAAAAAAAGTTTTGCATCACCTGTAGAAGTGGTATTTACACTCCACTTCAAGAAATATCCATAAAACATTTTGAAAGCTATCCTTTTAACTGTCTGAAAAACGTAAACAATGTTGAGAAACAGTAGAAGTCTATCCTAGAAACCGACTGAAAAAGTAAACAGATGTAAACAGAAGTGCAAGAAATCTCATCTCTCAGCGAATAACTCTGGGTAAAACAGTTTTATTTCATTCTAAAGAGATTGAACAATAGCAAGGCGGTCAATTATGAACTTCTACCGTGCGAGGATTGTTTCTCTGTCAGGAAGGACTGTCTTCAAGGGAAGTAGCGAGAAGCTTAGGATTGAACCTGAGTGATGTGGTACGAACCTGGAATCGCTTCCGAAACCCAGGTATTGTCGACGACATGTCTCGTAGTGGTCGTCCACGTGCAACAACAGAATGTGATAACCGATGTCTGCGAATTATTGCCACGAGAAACGCTGAGAATGCTGCTGGCATGATTAACAATGACTTTCAAACTGCGACAGGGAGATGCGTATCCAATCAAACTGTACGAAACCGATTACATGATAGCAGACTGCACTCCAGACGTCCATGGCGAGGCCCAACTTTTACACCTAGGCACCATGGACAACGTTACACCTTTGCAAGAAATCATCACCAATGGACTGTACAAAACTGGCAGAAAGTTCTATTCACGGACGAATACCGAATATGCCTTGTGCCAGATAATCATCGACAACGTGTGTGGAGAGAATCAGGTAATGCTGCACGACTCAGACACCCCTACAATCAAATGCAGTAAGGTAGTGGGTCAGTGATGTTTTGGGGTGGCATTATGTGGGGTCGCGGACAAAATTGGTGTCGATCCAAGGAATGCTGAGGGCTCCACAGTATAGTGACAACATTCTTCAAGTCATAGTAGCACCGTTTAATCAGCACTTCGGAAAAGGATTCATGTTTATGGACGATAATTCCAGAATCCATCGTGCGGCTGTTATCAATGACTTTCATAATCGTGAAGGAATTGCCAGGTTTGAATGGCCCGCATGTTCTCCAGACATGAATCCAATTGAGCATGTCTGGGTTCAACTAAAGAGAGCCATTCTTGCGCGCCCTGACCCCTCACGCAATCTCGAAGACCTATGCAGAGTTGCTGTTGAAGAATGGGACAGAATGGATCAACAGTTGATAAATGTGGTGTTAGACAGCATGCCACGAAGAATCCAAGCATTATCAATGCAAGAGGAAGCATTACTCTCTATTGAAGTACTCCAGCCAATACTCAATTTCCATTTGGCCATCCACACCATTTCTATAATTATATCAACAACTGTTAAAAATAAATATATTTTCATTCCTTAGCTTTCCTTCTTTTTATCTTTTATTGAAGGTATGGTTGACAGGTGATGCAAAACACTTTTTGGTGTGTTTATTATGCATTATAATAAAAACACACACATTTTTTCAGTTCCTTAACAATATTTTCTTTATTTTAAATAAGTATCCTGTTTTACCCAACTAGTCGGCCAAAACGGGATACTTGCGCACTTTCCAAGAAAATTGTTTTCCCAGTGTAGCTATATCATTAGAAGTGAAAATCAAAATGTATTATGAAAGTACATAGAATAGTGGATTCATAAGTAAAAATTGAATTGTTTCCTATCACTTCAACAGGAAATATACATGATTCCGTGTTAAGTATCCCGTTTTGACCAACTCTCCCCTATTCTTGTCCATGTTATGAAAACCTTGTTGAATACTATATAACGTCTTTGGTTGAATAGTGTTATTAAAGCTTTATAACAGGTTATTTTTCTCTGGAATTTTACACATATGGGACAAAAATAGAACAATATACTGTATAGGAATTACAATCTACTCTTATTATAAATGAAGTTTGTTAGTTACAGTAGTTGTACACCCTAATAAAATAATTATTATTTTTCTTACAAGCAAATTGATCCAGTCATTGAAGTACTAAGTGATTACGGAATCTTTGGAAAGGAGAGACATGCGTTCCCTTTGCTCATGGATCCAGGAATTGATGGTGCAACTTATGATTCTACAGGTAAAACATTTTATATCCTTTATCCTGCATTTTCCAGTGCTCAGAAATTGCTTGTGGACTACCGCCTTATGAACATGAAGAAAACTGTTAACCATAAAGGCGGCCGTCCATGTTAACTCGGCGGCTGCCCAGAAAAATAACATTATTGTGAATTCTGAAATTTGAAGTCCATATTCGTCTTTAGTGCTCCAAGAATGGCATTGACTTCCGAACTTATCAGACAGATTCTCGTAAACTATTGGGAGCTGCACTACCAGCTTTTGTAATCTGATAGAGAAGCCTTTTGTTATTTAAGATTCATTAAGAATCCGAAAATAGCAAAAAAGGACGCCCGCCCTTAGTTAAATAAGGTATTATCTTAAATAATAATAGTGTTGTGTGATTTATGAACTTATTTTTCACATTTAAAGTATTTCCATTTGAAACCGGAAGGTGTTTGAAACTTTTTTTTTTCTATTTAAATTATTTCTAACTTCACAGTTGAATACTGCATTGCTATCATAAAAGTCACTACATTAACCCTGGGATACTAACTATGTAAATTTTACGCATACTTTTCATAAATTGGCGCGTAAAATTCGTAAAATGCAACGAAGCTCTGTTAACGGATATATGTGCTATTATTGTTTAGTCTGCTTTCGAATGCCAGTGGTTCAGTTTGTGGTTTTATCTGTAATTTAAAGGGATTGTTAAGAAATACGGTGGGTAAATCTTACTCATGATTAGTATTACTTGAATAAAAATATAGTGAGTATACTTTACATATGGTTAATATTATTAAAATGTTTTTAAAACTAACACTTTATGTTCGGTACACTCATGCATTCAGTACATAACGTCCATTTTATTGTAGATGTCGAATATGGATAAAAAAAGAATATGGATAAGAAAAAGAATATCCCAGTTATTGATAGTGACAAAACTATGCAGATTTTGATTGAGGACATGTCTGAATCGGACTATGAATATTTGCTAAAACTCGATGACCATGATGACGATAAAGACCCAGCTATTTTGCCACCTTCGGACTATAATGAACTTGAAGGTATTGAAGAAATAATAATCAATAATATTAGGGACACTAAATGTACCGAAGAGTTACCTGTGCCAAGTACCAGTAAGAGAACTAAAATCGTGCACGTTCCTGTACCGCAGCAGAAGAAAGACAGAGGAAAAACAATTGAAGATCTACCATTCTAAACATGCTAAGTGTCAATTTTTCAAATTTCATTTTATTCAATCTAAGGGAGGGACATCCATATGAGAATATGATACTAAATTGTCTTTGTTGTAGCTCAACTGCAAGTGACTCATTCGTGCGCCAAAAGGTGGTGTTGTAGATACCTCATCATGGATTTTGCAGTGTGTTTTTCATCAATATCTCAGAAAGTTTTTTTTGGCACTTAGCACATGTAGAATGTTAGCTAACCATGAGTAAGATTTACTCACCGTATTTCTTAACAGTCCCTTTAAATCACAGATAAAATCACAAACTGAACCACCAGCAATGGCATTCGAAAGCAGGCTAAACAATAATAGCACATATATCCGTTAACAGAGCTTCGTTGTATTTTACGAATTTTACGCGCCAACTTATGAAGAGTATGTGTAAAATTTACGTAGTTAGTATCCCATGGTTAATGTAGTGACTTTTATGATAGCAATGCAGTATTCAACTGTGAAGTTAGAAATAATTTAAATAGAAAAAAAAGTTTCAAACACCTTCCGATTTCACATGGAAAGACTCGAAATGTGAAAAGGTAAGCTCATAAATCATACAACACTATAATTATTTAAGATAATACCTTATTTAACTAAGGGCGGATGTCTCTTTTTGCTATTTTCGGATTCTTAATGATTCTTAAATAACAAAAGGCCGCTCTATCAGATTACAAAAGCTGGTAGTGCAGCTCCCAATAGTTTACGAGAATCTGTTTGATAAGTTCGGAAGTCAATGCCATTCTTGGAGCACTAAAGACGAATATGGACTTCCAATTTCAGAATTCACAATAATGTTATTTGTGGAACTTTAAATATGCTCCTTTTTCATATATACCATAAAATTGAACCAGTGATTTGGCGACATAGGTACAATTTGCGCAACACACCATAATTGCGAGAAAATATACACATCCTCGTGTGTACGTTATATTAAAACACGATAATAATGTTCCCGGCAGAGTATCTTAATACGATTAATAAGTATGGACCAGTTATTTTGTTGAAAAGTTTTGGTGTCGTTACTAAAATATATACCAAGAATTTTAAGTTAATTTACAATTTCAAGGTATGGTATATGGTGAGTATTGTCCATGCTCCTATCAGCAAAGTGTATGATTTGTCCATATTATTTTATAGACCCGGTATGTTCTTAAATTCTGTTAATAATTTGTTCCAAGTTATGTATGTATGTTATGTTAACTATAATAATAATAATAATAATAATAATAATAATAATAATGTGACAGCGACGTGAGATTCGAACTCACGACCAGCATCCCGCAAGAGAGCAGATCTCGCGGAGCACTGAGGCGCGCGGCGGAGAGAAGAGAGGGGGGGTGTATTACGTCAACGCGACGAGGGGAGAGTGTGCGCGCAGCTGCTACTTACGGAGTAAAGGGGGACGGACCCTCCCGAATCTTCTAGAGAAGTCCGTCCGAAGTGGAGATAGCCAGATAATTCGAGAAGTCGTACTTTCCAGAAACTGTGGTGTGAGTATAAATTACGCGCGCAAGTGAACGCGAGGCAGTTTCAGTTGATTAGTCAGCCAGTCAGTGAGTAAGCCAGAGCAAGCAAGCCAGTCTTGTGTACCGGAGTTCGACTCGAGTGTGCGTCCGCAACTGTGTCAGCATCCGAAGGCCTGAGTTCGAGTGCAGTGGACCGCAGTTGGAGGGACCTGAGTTCAGTGCAGTGGACCGCAGTTGGAGGGACCTGAGTTCGAGTACAGTGAACTGTCTCTGAAGGTCTGTGGTTCGAGATACTGTGAACTCGAGTGACTGAGCTAGAAGAACTGTGAACTGAGAACTGATAGTTCGGATTTGTAAATAGTGCTTTGTAAATATCAGTTAAGATTAACAGTTCATTGTTGTTCGTAATAGTCCAAGTAAATTGTCATTGCCGTCAGTGGAGTGCTATAACGAATACTGTGTTGAGTGAAAATCCTATTGTTGACGAGAGCGTTTAAGGTGAATTGTAGAAAGGAATTATTGTTGGAAGAATAAAATCCTATTGTTGTATGATGTGTCCATATTATTTTATAGACCCGGTATGTCCTTAAATTCTGTTAATAATTTGTTCCAAGTTATGTATGTATGTTAACTATAATAATAATAATAATAATAATAATAATAATAATAATAATAATAATAATAATAATAATAATAATAATTATTATTATTATTATTATTATTATTATTATTATTATTATTTCTGCATTCTGACTAAGAATAACACTTACATCGTCCGCATAAGCCTTGACAGCCATTGTTTGATTACCTAAGGGATACCCTTTATATTATTCTGTATTTTGATAAGCAATGGATTAATCGCTAACACAAATAAAATCATAGAAGCCGGACACCCCTGACGAATGGATTGTTTAATTGGAATTGTCGATGTAAGAAACCCATTTATCTGTACCTATCATTACTTCTATGTCAGAATATAGGATAACATTTGCATATATGTATGACATAAAAGTATTACTAAAACCATACCATCGAAGCACCTGATTTAAATAACTATGTTGAATACTATCAAATGCACTCCGAAAATTCAAAGACGCTAGGACTGAACTAATTTTAATTATGTTTACAATATGTAATATAATCGTGGGCGAACTACTAACCTCAAATATATTATGATAGTCTACATTACAAGTTTGTGCTGTGTGTATTAATTTGGCAAAAGAGGTTTTAATCTATTAACAAAAATCCTTGCTAGTATTTTCTAATCATAATTCAAAAGAGAAATAGGTCGGTATGCATGTATAGTGTTATTACCGGACTTCTTCGGTATGTGAAGAACACAACATTCCTTTTCGCATAGTGTTACTTAATATTTGTGTTAGATCATCTGCAATATGTTCCCAAAATACCGAATAACACTCCTTTGGCAGTCCAGCCCAATATATGGTGTTTTTAAATTTTGACCTTCATGTATGGCTTTATATATCTCTTCTTTTGTGATAGCCTGTTCTAACATAATATGATTTTCCTGTTGACTAATCGTGTAAGACAGAAGTACATGGTGTCCCATTCAAACATCCCTTATTTCAATTAATCATTGCTAACAAGGTATGCGGATTTATGAAATGAGACTGGTACTAAAAGGAAGAGAAACTCAAATAATTTGTATTTCATTTGTTTGAAGTTGATTGTCTTGTGACTACATTGCGCAACAATCGCAAAAGAAAAAATGGCGACACTACAGCAACGCAGGCAAACGGTGGTGTGGTATGCGGAGACGAAATTCGTGATTTCAATGCAACGAAATTACAGAGTTGTCGGAGGCACATTGAGTTGCCTTGATGCCTAGCGAATGGATTTACTCGGACTTCCCTGAAATCCCGCTCGAATTTCATCCACCTTTTCTTCTGTCATGGGATGCCGAGCTACACTAGATTGTTTGAGGACACTGCCGGTCGTAAGAAACTTATTGAACCAGAGTCTAATTGATTTTGCATCAGATGCAATTCCTCCGTACACTCGTTTGTAATTTCGTTGTGTTGAAATCACGGATTTCGTCTCCGCATACCACAACACCGATTGCCCACGTTGCTGTGGAGTCGCCATTTTTGCTTTTGCGATTGTTGCGCAATGTAGTGACAAAACAATCAACTTCAAACAAATTAAATATGCATTCTTTGAGTTTTTCTTTCTTTTAGTATCAGTCTCATTTCATAAATCCGCATACCTTCTTAGCAATGATTAATTATTGAAATCAGGGAGGTTTGAATGGTACACCTTGTAGATTAAACTGATCTATGATATGAGTCTGATTTGCAATAGAACTAACTATTTTTGTATAGTATGAGTGAAATTCTTTACTAATGTCTTGCTGCTTTGTTAAAATTTCTTCATCATCAGTATTGATTTTCAGAATCATATTCGACTTACGTTGTTTGGTGTAACTTTATTAAATGATATAAATTAACTTTTTCATTATGAACATTCTGGCTATTTCTACACTGAATTTCGATTCTTTTCATACGCTTTCTTTATATAGTCAAAATTTCTCTTTCAGTAATTCCAAACGGCTTTATTTTCAGCTGATTGTTGATAATTTTAATAAGATCAGAGACACAGCGGAAGCATAAATTAATTAAATATTCCTCATCACGGTAATTTCCAAAAGAAAGTTGCTTAAATAGTGTTTTAATACGTGTTTAACTAAATTATCCCACCACAAAACAGTACCATTACATAGCCTTTGTTGACTTTTTCCATTTCCTCCATTCGTTTATAAATATGTTACGTACATCATTGTTTTCTAACAGTCTTACATTCCATTTACAGTACGTACGACCTATTGATATAAATGAAATATCAGTCTTGAAACAGCTGCGTGATTGCTAAAATGTTTGGTATAACTTCTATTGCTTGTATACTGTACATCACATTTTATTGATTGTGATAGCCTACATAAAATCTATCCCACCACAAAACAATAACATTATATCGCCTTTGTTGACTTTTTATTCCCTCCATTCGTTTATAAATATGTTACGTACGTCATTGTTTCCTAACAATCTTACATTCACTTTACATTACGAACGACCTATTGAGATAAATGAAATATCAGTCTTGAAACAGCTGCGTGATTGCTAAAATATTTGGTGTAATTTCTATTACTTGTACTGTATCATCACATTTTATTGATTGTGATAGCTTACGTAAAATTTATCCCACCACAAAAAATATCATTATATCGCCTTTGTTGACTTTTCTATTTCCTCCATTCGTTTACAATTATGTCACGTAGGCAACATCATTATTTTCTAACAGTCTTACATTCAGTACGAACGACCTATTGAGATAAATGAAATACCAGTCTTGAAACATCTGCGTGATTGCTAAAGTGGTTAGTATAACTTCTATTGCTTGTACTGTACATTATCTTTCATTGATCATAACACGTAAAATCTATCTAGCCTTGCAGCTGAATTATAAGCAAAATATGTAGCCTATATTGTGTTTGTTTTCGCTTAAGAATCCATGCATCGTACATGTTAATGTGTTCGATAAGAGTGTGTAAAGTATTAAAAGGTCGATATTGTCCAGGTCTGTTTACACAAGTACAACTAATAAAAAATGTTTGCGGTAGTCGTCTAAATATATAAGGAACATCATTCTGGAAAAATATATTCCGTTCATTATTTTTGTTATTCCCAGAAGGTGCATATTATATATTTATAAAAATATAATCCCCATAAATTCCACTAATTCCTCTAGCGAGGACAATTTTTCAATAGATTGTAATACAATGCCAGATTTAGTTAATATTACCGTCCATAGACCATAGTACCAATATTAATATATGAATTATAATTCAATATTCTATCAAATTGTTCACCAATACTTCCTGTAAAAAAATTATCAATGTCGTGTAATTACATTAAGAAATTTTTTTAACATCAACATTTTGACAGGTGAAAAACTACTATTAAAGTTAAGTGTCACTATTGTAAGTGTGATAGCCATTATAACACTGATGATAAAACTCATAGCTAATATATATATATATATATATATATATATATATATATATATATATATATATATTTGTCTAATGGCTAGTACATGATATTTACAACCATTGACTGAGGGAAAAACAAGAAAGTGATGAACAAAACTATGCATTAAGTAATCAAAAACATTCGGCCTCTGGCTTCCCAGTAGCGGTCGACTTCCTTGGAGGATTTCAGAGCAAGGCATTTTGCAAGATTGTCTGTCCATGTCTTCCTGTTGATGGCACAAAATGCAGGCTGGTGATGGCAGGATGCTAAGATGATTGAGGTGTTTACCCAGGATGTCATGTTCAGTGTTAAGGCGAAAGCTTGCAACTGCTACTCTTCTGGGTTCAGGAGGTATATCCTTCAGTAATTTCCTACATTGTTGCGAAATGTTATGTCCAATTCTTGTTGGTGATTATTTTTTGAAGTTGCTTGATATATGGTTTTCTGAGCTAAATGACAAAGGTTTGCGTGGATTGATTTTGAGATTGGGACACATCTTAGCTAATGTGTCAGCCTCTTCATTCCCATGTAGATTACAATGTCCTGGAATCCATTGTAACACAACTATTTTGTCATGTTCTTTTGAATTTGCAAGTATTTTGTGACAATTATTGATTTGTTCTGTGTAGGGGTAGTCAGTTATATTTATGTACAAGATGGCTGCTTTTGAGTCCGAGAGGATGACGGCGTTTGTGAATTTATCCATATGGAGTAAAAGTTGATTTAAGGCAACATGTATAGCTTCAATTTCTCCATCATAGGCAGATAGATTGTAACCAACTGGGAGGTAGAAGCAAAAAGGATTACTAAAAATATCAGCTCCTACATTTCCTTGAGGGTCTGTTTTTGAGCCATCGGTATAAATTCTTTTCCAATAGTCTTCGGGATATCTGGTGACGTTTTCAAGGGCCATTTGTTTTAAATTTTCTTTATTGTGTTGACTTTTGATGATTTGTTCAACGGTGTCTACTTCTGATTTGATTATATCTATCTGAGGTGGGTTTTGTGGGAGCATTAGAGGTTGGAGGAGATTGGGTATATGAGTCATTCCACGTCAAATCGCACAAATTTAACCTCGAATTGACTTTCATGTCTCTGATTTACATTGGTTGAAAAAATAATTACATGTTTTATTATTGTTATCTATATCGATTATTGTAGTAGATATGTGTTATCAAAGATTCTGAAATAGTTCGCGCATCATTATTGTTAAACACGATTATCTCCACTAATAATCACCACAGAGATTTGCTCTTTGTCTCAATTTGAAGGTGACAGTACGTACTTTGTTCTTCGCATAATAATATAAAAATATATGTTTGTTAACTTTGTCTTAAAAGACATTTATACACTTAAAATATATTTTAATGACAGCTGCTTACTTTAAAATTACAGAAAACATCTTTAAATACCTTGAAATTATTTTAACCACCCATAAAAAAAATCAGAATGCTATTCTGAGCCGTTGCAGAATAATTAAATGACTCACCAAGCTGCGCGTCTTGAGTTCGCGGGCTGCATAAGTACTGTTGCAAATGATGTGCAGGTGCAGCTCTGGATGAGAGTCGTGTGACCACTTTACACTGTTCTACGGTAAGAATATCACTCTTTCACGTAATTTATGTAATATAGTACTGTATTTAAATATTGTTTTTGTAAAATATACACTTGTAAGAATGATACCTACAGTTTACACAACACTGCATTTTTAAAACTAATCACCTACACCAATTCTATTTAATGTCCACCACTTTACGCTCACTTTGAAGTGAATAGTTCTTTATTATGACCTGAGATTTTGTCAGTGTAACAAAAGAATGAAGTTGTAAGATACCTTGTACCACTTTTGCCTGTTGGTACCTTGAGTAGAAAATATGGTTATGTTATTTGTATTCACTAATGGTAAAAATTTAAAAGGAATATTGTAAATAATATTATTAATTCCAGCAAGCATTAATTTAACATTTTCATGATGAACATAGACTCAAACTGAATGCGTGCCACTTGTTCCAGGAAGTACACATTCCATTGGTGTGAGTTTGAAAATTTTTGAAAACCCTATTTTGATATACGGATATTGCTCTTTGAAACACTGGTAAGTTTTCTTAAGATTACACAGTATTAATCTTTTCTGTTTGTGAACTCTCTTTCCATCTTCTTTAACTGAAACACAATTCTTTTTTTCAGCCATAACCCTCCTCACATCATTAGAATTATAAAATTGAACAACCTTCTCCACTATAAATGTTCCCAAACTTTTCCCAGTTTAGGATTAGGAGTAGCCAAAATCCCCTTTTCTGCCCCTACTTGTTTAGAAATTCGTATCATGTGAATGGTGATATTAAAATGCTGTTGAGTTTTACTATAGGACCAACTTTAAAAAATTGTTAATATTTGTCTTTATATATTTCTGTCGTCTGTTTCATGGAAGAAGTCTATCAGTTTCTGTATTATATCGGAATTATTTGAATTTTCAGCTGAAGTTGTGTCTTCTGTGATATGAAATATTTTATGTTTAAGTGTATCTGTAACTTTCTGCATTTTTTGTTTTGGATATATTTTTAGATAATTTTGTCTCCTTTATTGGCGATTCTCAATCATCACTAAGCTCCCACACATCTTCAATATATTATTTTTAAAGTTATTTCTTACTCGAAAGCAATCTGAAATCAGCGTAGTTCTATGTAAAATATAATAGATTATAATTTTTTGTGCATTTTTAAAGTAAGCTGTTATAAAAAAAATAATTGTTTAAAAAGTGACCCTCTAAACCAACCCCATCAATAAATCAATTAATATAATATTCCATTTGTTCCCATTTCAAGTGATACCAACACTCAACGTCTATGATGCATAGAATCTTAACAATGAGCATTTTCATATTGCGTTGCGCATGAATTTTTCATATAATTAAAAGAGTATAAATAGTAAAATATTAAAGTATGATCCCAGAAAAAATTACAGACCTCTTATTTTGATCTGCAGAACATATTTTAGAAGACTTAAGCCAATGCTAAATGGTCACGTTTCGTATACAGGTGTTTAATTTGACGTGGAATGACTCATATGCACACAACACAACACGGTACCTACACCGAAAGACTTAGGAATTATTGTTAGATAAATTAAAGGGAAACTGCTACGTGTTGAAGGGACATTACGTGCTTTTAGAACTAGAAGTTATCTCATTATTTACGTATAGTAACACCGCACCACTGATAATTAGAGACCGGCAAATCACACAAGACTCACGCCTGTACCCGGTTGCCGTCAGGCTTGGGTTCCGGTGACGCTACAAAGCAAGTTAACTTTTAGCCTGAACCCATTGAGCCCGGGTTTTATAGCTTCAGTCCAGGCGGGACCCAAGAAAGCCTGCCTGTTTGCTCGTATTATAAGATAGAGTGACTTGCATTCACGGAAGCCAGTCTGCGCTGGTTAAGATGAAACAGTACTAATTTGAAACCTAAGTTCGTTGGCTATTTAGTCACTTCAAAAAATCTTTATCTTATGGTCCAACACGGCAGATATTTCTTGATTAAAGAAACACAGTTTTACGATTTATTGCGCTACAGAATTCATAAAGTAATAAGACAATATTATACATTTCATATTCCTGCAAAGTGCATCTGAATCAACAAAATAGTAACATTCCGTAACTTGTGACTAGTTGAGAGGAGAGGAGAGGAGAGGAGAGGAGAGGAGAGGAGAGGAGAGGAGAGGAGAGGAGAGGAGAGGAGAGGAGAGGAGAGGAGAGGAGAGGAGAGGAGAGGAGAGAAATATTTGATAAGATATTGGTAACAATTATTATGAGTATCAACAGCTATTATAGAAAAATATTTCATTTTAACTTTTTCCTTATCAACAATTAAAAGCCTCATGAATACCTGTAAACTGTATAAAAGTTTTTCGTTCTTCAGAATATTGATTTGCTATTTAAATTCTCAGGGACAGATTTCTTTTTATTTATGAAGCTGAAAGTTTGAATGGTTTGCATTAAATTTATATTACGACGATGAAAAGGAAAGTGCAAGTAATTTATAATAACTGTTGGCATTTAATGGATATTATGTTGACGAGAAATAGTTTTCTTTGTCGGCTTCTTGTCAGGTTTGAATGACTTGGTTCATATTTATCATGCATCTGAAAGCAGCAGTCTGCTGCAGGTCGGCAGAACCCAACAGGCCTTTCGGGTCACTCTTAGAACTGTTCGGGAGTCACGTGCAACCACACTGCCTGCCTGCTTGAGAGGGAAGGTTGCAGGCGAGCAAACGATACGAAGCGTAAGCCCGCTCACGGACGTAAACAGTTATGGGCAAGCCTGATCGACAGTTTGCCGGCCTCTACTGGTAATGTATTACTCCCTCTCGCTGCGGCTATCACAACTGTATGCTCCGGCGCGCGGTCTCACTCAATCCGACTCGAACACACCACAGCGCGGTTCACTCGATATCGACGTAACGATACATACCACGACAAATAGTACAAGAATTGTTACAAGGACCACAACAAGGACAAGGACCAGAATAAGGATCACGAAGAAGACTGCCATTTAAGGCCAGGATTTCACAACATAGCTCGAGTCACAAAATATCATTGCTTCACTGTACTGAATGGCAAATGCCTGCTAAGGGATCTACATTCTGGACTGCTGCTGTGACTGTCTTGTCTCGGTAGCTCATATAGTAGCGTGTCGGTTCCACTGTATAACAGAAACGTCTCGTGTTCGATCCCGGGTAAAACTATATTTTATTGAGGTGTAATTAATTTGTTCAGAATTCCTCGACTGTCTAATTTGTCGAAAAATATGGAATAATTTATGCCCAATTTCTGTGTCTTACAAGTGGGCTGAACTTCGTAAAAAAAACATAAATTTTACTTGGAAGTTAAAAGTATTCTTCCTCAAACAAAAATCACAAGAAACAAAAAGAGACCTGTTAACTTAAAATCTTGTCCACATGCCATCAGCTTCTATTACAGCTCTAAGTCGATCCGGCATGGATGTCACGAGATTGTGGCATAAGTTCTGATCCCCGGCGAGATCTTTCCAGGTGTCAACAACTTGATCCCACAATTCGTCTCGATTTCGAGGACGTCGGTGGGCATAGGTGGCTATCCTTCTCTTTTTCAATTCCGCCCATAAATTTTCGATGACATTCAAATCAGGTGACTTCGGAGGCCAATTAATTATTTCGATCTCGGGTCTCCTTTGAAACCATCTTTGAATGCTTGCAGCATAGTGCATTGGATGGTTATCCTGCTGGAACAGCAATGTTCCTTCGGGAAAATGTTCTCGGGCGGAGGGAAGGAATATATTTTTCACAATGTGCTCGTAAGTTCCCCCATTAAACCGGTCATCGATGCGTTCTATAACGCCAGGTCCTCGTAAGACATCCAACCCCAACACGATATGCTAAAGCGCCCCGATCTTTCACGTCGGTGCACATAGCGCTGCTCATGTCGGAGACCATCCTCACGATAGACACGGACAGGACCTTCGTAATCACTCGAAATGGTTGTTTCGTCGGAGAAAATTACATTTCTCCAATCGAAATCCACTCGATTGGTAGCGATGGCAAGACGGTCGACAGCTTGTGTTTCCCCCAATATTTCCATTTGCGCAGCCCTACGGCTCCTAATACTGCGGTACCTCAACCTGCTGATCACAGTCTGTGAAGAGCCGGGAAAGTTAGATGCTGCTCTTATTTCGTTAGCAGTCAGAAAGGGGTCCTGTCGAACTGTCTCAAATAAGAGAGCATCCTCTTCCAATGAAGAAATCCGGGGACGCCCAGGAATAGGGCGATTTTCGACCTCCCCTAAATTTTGGTAACGATGAACCCACCTCGCGGCTGTACTTCCAGGAACACCGACCAAACGGCCAGCAGATCTAGCCCTATATCCAGCCTCAACTAGAGCTATAACTCGCTGTCTCATGTCACGTCGGTTCGCCATTACGATGAGAAATGACGGATGACGATAATACTTTAGTGTAGACAATGATTATTTAACGTGATATAGAATTATTGAAATAACAGGCATCTTGCATAGTAAGAGTTAATAAATCAACCCTAAATTAAATATCTAAATAACAGGATATAACAGGAAGTACAATTGTTGCGAAACTAATCAAATTAAATCTAATTACATTAAGTAAACAAACCCCAAGTTATGACACCACATTGCTACAGCTAAATTGTAGGTTATTAACATAAGGATTGAATAGGTCCGTGGTTGTGCGTTGGACGACAAAACCATCATCGAAAGTTCGAATCTTGCGGAGGAATGTAACTTCTTGCTTTTTATAATGTAAATCAGACTTCTAACTGCAATCATTCATATTGCTTACTTTATTTATTAATATTTATAGCCAACATTGAATTTGTAAAGAAAAGACTTTAGAAATCTCATATGGAATTTGTGATCTGTAGTGACATAAACATAGATTATCTCTCGGAACTTTTCCGTAATAGTAAATTAAATTCACTCCTTGAAACTGGAAACCTTAGTCGCAGAGTCACTTTCCCACAGCATACAGGCTGAAGTAGCACAGCCATTGATAAATGTTTTGTACACAGAATTAGACTGAATTCCTATTCGACAGAACCTATAATCAATGGCTTGTCTGAACATGATAAACAAATCCTAAGTGTTTCCAATGTCACTGAACAATTTCAAAATATTAATTTAAAAACTAAGAAAGGATCGTAAATGCTATATCTAGTGATTATTTACATTTATGTCTACAAAATGAATCTTGGAAAAACATATATGATACTGGTACTACTGATATTAAGAGTAAATGTATTGAATTCTTCACTTAATTTCATAATCACTTCAGTGGATGTTCTCCACTCAATCTTGTGAAAAAATTCAAAAGTAAAAACATGTAGATAACGCAGGGACTTCAAAATCTCATATATTACAAAGAAGAATCTATATGTAATGAGTTGCAATGTAATGATCCTCATGTTCTTAAATACTGCAAGAAGTACAGTGTAATTTATCAAAAATTATGAAAGAGGGAAATAGAATATATTTGAATAGGAAAGTACAAAATTCAGATAATGCAATTAAACCTATTCGGAATATTATTAAATTTAAACTTGTAGATATCCTAAGAAAGAAAATATTTTTTCATTAAAAGCAATGATTATAAAGTAGAGGATCCCAAATCTATTGCAAATTCTTTTAACGTATTATAGTATATAGTGCAGAAATATTATTGACAACTTAAACATTCAAGATTTTGCAAAAGATACTTCAATTGGTTACTTAACAGATGCATTTTATAATTAGTATTAATATATGTAATTAGTCAATAACTACAACAGTGCTTTTTCATTCAATCATAACATGAATAAAATTGAATGCACATTAAATTAAACACTATTGCAAACACGTAGATAAAATAGTTAAAATTAACTGAAGGGGTGAGAATGAAATAATTTAAGGCCATACTTTTAACAAAAATTGTTTTGTGCGAGTGCATTTCTTACACATATGGGAAAGCTATTAATAAAATATTGTCATAATTACTCAACAAATGACATAGCCTAAGGACTCTAAACCTTTGTACAAGTTTGTCTATTGTTATATATATTTCTTTAATTTCATTTTAATTGTTAGTTTTTAATGTATATGCATTTACATTGTATATGTGTGTATAAATGCATTCATTAGATTAACGTTTATAATGTTATAACTTGTAATTTTGTATTGTTTGCGATCATTAACACTTAATCTCAGGACTTCGTAAAACTCTATTTCAACGTTACTTAGCTATTTCAACGTTATTTAGACAAAAAAAATCCGTTGTGTAGACTAAGAATCGAACTCGCACTCTTCTACACAACACACAGAAGTCTTAGAAGTTTTACCGTCTGAGCTATTGAAACGACATGAAAGCTTTACTTTCTGTGCGGAATGTCGATCTAGTCATGAAGGTCCATTGCCGATTTAACTACACGATTTATGTATATATTTATCTTTTATTTACGTAATATTATCATATTTTTTGCAGTTTTTGAAGTGAGTTTCGGAACGATGCTAGTAACAAACCAAATAGCCTGAATTTAAGTAACTCAATATTCGTTATCTTGTGTATCAGTGTTCTGGTCTCCGATCATGCGCAGTGTCTTACATCTGAGACTTAGGAATATTCAATCGTCTCATCCTTTTCCAGGGAAACTGTACATATTCATGTAAGAAAAATAAACTGAATATGTACCAAATATGTAAAATCATGAAAATATTTAATATCAGTATCTGGCAGGTATAGGGTAGATAAGACTCTCCAGTTGTGATCTCATAGAGCACCCGACTTTTTTCCGCACACTTGACACATTACTATTTTTCCATCTGTAGTGAAAGCTTCGTCCATCGCAATCCATGATTCTATTTTTGTCGTAAGGGTTGAAGATACAGGGGCCATTTTAGTTATTTAAAAGCAGTAGATAAACTCACTTGCACTTTATACCGTAAGTATTAAAACTAGAAAACTGAGTGAAATGAATGACACAACAGAACTGCAAGCACTGTTTCGCTTTACTGGATTAGGAGAAAATAAGAGGAGATGTGGGACACATGCATTTTAGCTGCTCCCTGTAAGAAACAAAGTACTACCTACTAAAACCTCAAACTATAGGCATTTACAAATTGTTGTTTGAAAAGTGACATTCCTGTCTCATTCAGAAGGGTAGGATTATTCTAGCCGAGAACTATACTTCCTAATTGCTCGGAAAATCCCATTTCCGTATAGATCTACTAAATTTAAAGTAAAGAGGTCAAGCAATAACCTGAAAAGCTATTTCTTTTAATCTTTGAACATCTTTCAAGTTTGTTCCTTTACTCCAGCTTCTTTTCAAAAGTCGGCTAGGCCTACTTTATTGCAGCTCATGACAGATTTGATACGGGTTTTCCCTGAATGGATTAGGAAGAGGGTGGGTAAGTTGCAAATTGCATGGGAACGGCTTGTTAAGACGTGTGCAGAACAATTACAATTCGAGACAAATCATGTCGTCCTCGTCCCACTCCAACGCATGAAATCAACGCTACTTTCTGAGCGATTTTTACCATACAAAGTAGTTGGATGAGAAAAGTTGCCTTTTGTTCACTCATATTTACAGTGGCCGGTATGGGGTGAATACCTCTATTACTTCCTGGAACTAAAGACGTTATGTTTCGTCCCGAAATATATCCTTTCTTGGGTAGGTAAAAAGGCTTCCTAAATCTATGTATTTGAAGTTGTAAACTTCCCCAGCAGAATTTGTTTTTTCTTTTAGAGAAGTAAAAATGAATAAAACCCCTAAATATGTAGATTTATGTAATACCAAGCCATAATATCTAATATGGGGTAAATATGTAAAAATATGTAGTATCAAATTTTAATATATTAATGGTAATTACAAGAATCGCAAAGATTTGTTATTTATATACGGTTAGGTTGAAAGGAATAATAATATATAATTACATAAAAATCCGGTCCCTAGATATCAACTTAAATATAGGAAACACTGTATCACCTACAAAGTTGTTTCTTAGCGCTTAATCAAATTTTGAGAAAGAAAAAGTGGCCTTGGACCATTTAAGCTCTTAATGTTTTTCATCATGAAGAAGAATCAACTAGGCACAATGGCAAAATGTGTGAATAATGGAAATGTTGTTGGTTCTTTGCAAGAAAATCAACGAGTCTGTTTTTCCACAACTCAGCTCATCTCTAATCGACTTTGAAGGACACATCGTCATCCGAGAGCATAATCATTTTGGTAGACCATCGACCTTGTGACTGCTTCTGTCCGCAACTTTTTGAAGTGGTTTTAGGCCACTGGTTCCATTAGTTGGATGAGTCGTAAAAAATACATCATATCTGTCTTCTTCGCTATGGTCTGCTCTTGGTGCTGTGTAAAGGGGATCTTGCTGTCTCACAAATTTAGAATCTGGCTTACATATGAACTTACTTACTTACTTACTTACTTACTTACAAATGGCTTTTAAGGAACCCGAAGTTTCATTGCCGCCTCACATAAGCCCGCCATCGGTCTCTATCCTCTGCAAAGGTTAATCCAGTCTCTATCATCATATCCCACTTCCCTCAAATCCATTTTACTATTATCCTCCCATCTAAGTCTAGGCCACGCAAAGGTATTTTTCTCTCCAGTTTCCCAACTAACACTCTATATGCATTTCTGGATTCGCCCATACGTGCTACATGCCCTGTTCATCTCAAACGTCTAGATTTAATGTTTCTAATTAAGTCAGGTGAACAATACAAGGCGTGCAGCTCTGCGTTGTGTAACTTTATTCATTCTCCTGCAACTTCATCCCTCTTAGACCCAAATATTTTCCTAAGAACTTTATTCTCAAACAACCATAATCTCTGTTCCTCTCTCAAAGTGAGAGTCCAAGTTTCACAGCCATACAGAACAACCGATAATATAACTGTTTCATACATTCTAACTTTAAGATTTTTTTTTTAAACAGCAGACAGATGATAAAAGCTTCTCAACCGAATAATAACAAGCATTTCCCATATTTATTCTGCGTTTAATTTCCTCCCGAGTATCATTTATATCTGTTACTGTTGCTCCAAGATATTTGAATTTTTCCACCTCTTCGAACGATAAATCTCCAATTTTTGTGTTTCCATTTCGTACAATATTCTGGTCACGAGACATAATCATATACTTTGTCTTTCGGGATTTACTTCCAAACATATCTCTTTACTTGCTCCAAGTAAAATTTCCGTGTTTTCCCTAATCGTTTGTGGCTTTTTTCCTAACATATTCACGTTATCCACATAGACAAGAAGCTGATGTAACCCGTTCAATTCCAAACCCTCTCTGTTATTCTGAACTTTCCTAATGGCATATTCTAGAGCAAAGTTAAAAAGTAAATGTGATAGTGCATCTCCTTGCTTTAGCCCACAGTGAATTGGAAAAGCATCAGATAGAAACTGACCTATACGGACTCTGCTGTAAGTTTCACTGACACATTTTAATTAATCCAACTAGTTTCTTGGAAATACAAAATTAATAAGAATATCATATAAAACTTCTCTCTTAACCAAGTCATATGCCTTTTTTAAATCTATGAATAATTGATGTACTCTAGTCTTATACGCCCATTTTTTCTCCAATAACTGTCGAATACAAAAAATCTTATCAATAGTCGATCTATTACGCCCAAAACCGCACTGATAATCCCCAATAATTTGATCTACGTATGGAGTTAATCTTCTCAAAAGAATATTTAACAAAATTTTGTACCACGTCATCAAAAGTGATATTCCTCGAAAGTTACCACAGTTAGTCTTGTCCCCCTTCTTAAAGATAGGTACGATTATGGACTCCATTCATTGTTCTGATACAAATTCCTTTTCCCAAATAGCAAGTACAAGCTTATAAATTTCGCTAGATAATGCGCTTCCACTCTCTTGTATTAATTCTGCTGCAATTTGATCAATACCTGGAGACTTGTAATTTATTAGATTTTCTATCACAATTTCAACTATTGAAAGTGTGGATTTGGGTGTAAATGGCTCAGCAGTTTGTATTTATATTTCATCCCGATCATTTTATTTGGTATATGTACATTTAGTAGTAGCCCAAAATAGTTTTTTCATCTGCTCAGGATTGAATGAGAGTCTGCAAGCAAGTTACCATTCTCATCCTTGTTCACGTTTACCCTTGCCTGATATCCGTTCTTAAATTAATTTAAATTCTTATATAAATCTCGAATGTTTTATTCTTACTATTTGTGTCTACCTCATTCAGTTTTTCCTTCAAGTAACCTCTCTTTTTATTCCTAAGTGTACGAATTGCTTTCCGTCTTTCATTGAAATAATTATCTCTATTCTCCTCAAGTGGATCCTGTAAGAATTTCAGTTTTGCGTGTTTCCTTCTTTCTACTACCATGCAACAATCTTCAACAAACCACGATTTCTTTTTCTTAGTTTTATAATAACCTATGCTCCGCTCAGCTGCTATTTTGATACTATCTCTGATATTTTCCCATACGCTATTAACTCTTTCTCAACTTCGTCGGACCTTCCTAAAGTGGTAAACCTATTCGAAATTTCGACCTGATTATGTTGCTTAGTTTCCTCGTCCTTTAATTTCAGAATATTGAATTTACTAATATTAGCTTGTTGCTCTACACGCCTGGATACTGATAGTCTTTCTCTTAATTCTCTAATTACCAAATAATGGTCAGAATTACAGTCTGCCCCCCGAATGTTCGAATTTCTACTACACTAGTATGTCTCCGTTTATGTATCAAGATGTGACCTATTTGGTTGTGTGTCAATCCATCTGGAGAAATCCAAGTATATTTATGTATGTCTTTATGGGGGAGTGTTGTACTTTTGACAATTAATTTTTTGATATCGCAAAATTGATTAACCTATCTCCATTGTCATTAGTAGTTACGTGTAGTCTCTCTTTTCCAATAGTTGGTTTAAAAATATCCTCCCGTCCTGCTTTAGCGTTGATCCCCCAATAAAATTTTCATGTGATATCTAGATAACTGATCAAAAGTGTGTTCCAATTCCTCATAGAGGCTATCCTTTATATGGTCGTCTTTCTCTTCTGTAGGGGCGTGAGCATTTTTAGCTATGATATCGCACCATCTACCTTTAAGTACTAAATATGTTAACCTGTCACTGATAAATTCGACCTTATTTATTTCTGATTTTATTTTTTTATGAACAAAGAATCCTGTTTCTAATTGGAGATTATTGTTTCCTTCCCCATAATACAACAAGTAATCTCCTATTTGTGATATGCCATTCCCACCTAACGTAACCTCTTGTACTCCCACGAAGTCTATTCTATATCTAGCTAGTTCTTTTGCTACTAATGTTACCCCCTCCTTTTCTATAAAGACTAGTTACGTTCCACGTACCCGTACCAAATCTCATAACCATATTCCTTTGCTGTGGCCGTGCCAGAGAATCAGTCCCATTCCGATGCTTATTGTATGGATTCGTAATAAGCTCTTTTTTACGGTGATGGGTTGTTGCCCTTCGTCCAACTCCCAAGCTGGAGGACCACCCCTTACCGGCTGTCCACGACTGCTTATTCAATATATTCGCAGCTACCCTCCATATCTGGAGGCCGTCTCCTCTATCCGCAACCTGAGGACGCGCCATGCCGTGGTGATAGGGACCCACAATACATGGCTTAGATATGGACACTTTCGAGAAATCTATTTTTAAACTGCGGAGTCCAACGTTCTATTCGTTCGCACCTCATTCACCTTATTTCCAACCACTTAACTTATTTGCTATATCGATCTTCTTTCTGTTGACTATGATTTTCCCAATTTTTTTGGCACGTAAAATATCTGGTGTTGTACTTTGATTACATTCAAAGGATTCCTAATCTACGCATTCTTTATCTCTTCAACGCAGTCTTTAGGTGTACATATTTATTTATATTTATGAAACTTTGAATTTTTCCCCTTTCTAATTTATATGTTGTAAATTTAGAATTGCATAATTGTAAATAGGCCTATGTACAAAAATTACACAGACACAAAATACGGAATATATAACAATAGAAATAGAATAAAATAAATAATACATAAAATAAAAAGAGGGCAAAATAATATTAATAATGAGAGGATATTTTCGTGAGCTTCACTCTATGACACCAAAATGTCGATCATTAGACGGAAGTGAGTGGCGACAAGAGGAATTTTTGGTCATTTGTGTCTATCTTTTTTATTGGTTTATTTTACGACGCCCTATCAACTGCGATATTTATCTAGCGTCTGAGAGAAATGAAAATGATAATGTAGCAGCCAGCTCTACGTTTCCATTTTGTCCTGTACATGAGTCTGAGTAGAGATTTACATGAGTATGGTTTTTGGTTTTATGTTTGATATGTTTCACGAGGGCGGGCGCTACCCCTTGGGATCCTCTGCGACCTTCGGTTTCGTTTCACACGTACCTGTAACCATTCTGATTGTTTAAATGAGTCGATACCGAAATTATATATATTCATATTCATGTTGTAGTTCGCTAAGGATATCGTCAATTAGGGTACGGGAGTGCTAATTCTACGTCAAATGTGGGAATGTAGCACGTGTCTGATACTGCAGCTTCATCAGTTTTAAGTATATTTATAACTTGCTTAGCTTTGAGCAGGTGCAAATTTTTCTAATCCTGTAACTTTTCACGCACATCAGGATCACTTTCGTCTTGTATGTTGAGTTCCATTTAGTCACATGGACTAAATGTATCCTAGCAGGACGTTTAAAATGTAAATTAAATTTGCATGGAAAGATATGATAGTTAAGCTTCAGAGGCTCTTTGCATCCACTCTCGCAATTTCTACAGTACAAATAGCACATTTCTCTCATATTCAAATTTATTTTGAGATACTTTCTGTCATGATTATTTTTCCTGCTGTAATGGTTCTGAAAGACCAAACAAGATTTTGTATTTGCCACTATGTCCGAATCATCAGTTTTATTGTTAAGGGTCCTTTTCACCTGATATCTAAAATACCGTGGACCTGAGGTTTTGAAATTCGTCGGCAAATCCCACCAAGGTTAACATGAATATCAAGATGATACTGGAAAGACAGAACCCTCTTCTCAATCAGAATCCACCTTCAAATTAAAAATTTATAATATAGAAATACCTGTGATAATAATTGGTGCAACGCTTTAGTGACTTGATCCACTATGGCTCGGAAATTTCTGGACAAATATTCTGAGGCAAAGGTGACTGCTGCCATTTACTGACGAACTCTTTAAATTAGAACTTGATCCACTACGCCTCGGAAAAGATGCAACATAAAGTAGTCAGAAAATGAACTAAACTCGATTATTTTAAATTTGTGACTTGATCCACTTTAGCTATGAACGCCTCATATGTTTTAGCGACCAGTTTCCTGAGACAAGCTCCTAAATGACGACCAAGCTCATGTTGTTATACTTTTAGCCAAAGATGGTGCAACACGACTAGTAGGAACAATGAGGTCCCAGAATCTTTCAACATGTTCTCAGTGCTAATTCAAAGGAGTCACAGAATCTAATACAATTGATGATGATATTTAGCACGTATCTATTATTGGCTACGGTACTTTCTGGTTGTGAAGTTCAATGTTTCTTCTATTGGCACCGTCCAATTGAGCAGCAATATTTAGGGGAAACGAGGGCAAAGCGGATAAGCTAAGAACAAACAATGCCACAAGCTATATTTTGGTGCTCCCGAAATAAAATCTTCTTGACATTGGTTGTGACACATGTTGTCCACATATATAAAAAACAGCAATTCGTTTCTCGTACCTACGGACAGTGATATGATTTGAGAAAGAAAATATAGTTAATTATTCGCTTTGCCCGGGTACACGGGCAAAGCGAATAATTAACCCGTGCAAAGTGAATATCCCTATAACATTTTCACATTTATATTTAATTTTTATTCACTGATAATAAAATTAAATCAACACATAAACACGATGTTAATGAGTTATATTAAATAATAGGATATGTTATTTACAGCCCATTACAGCACGTTAGATTAGTACAAAATACAAATTTCAACAAGTTGACGTTTCACTAGCACTGAAGACTTGGATTTCTTCTCCTTTTGCTCCTGCCCATAAGTTACTTCTCTTTCAACGTTTTTAATCGGTATAGATGTAAGAACTTCAGAGCGCTGACATTTTCTTCGTTGAACTCGTATCTTTCGAGCATCCACTTCTGGCACTGGTCTAAATCAAAAGAACTGACTTGGATTCTGTTGCTGACGATGTTGAGGGTTTTGGTGTAACCGGAACTGAAAATCTGAGTGTAATTGATATATATATGAATATTCCTTCATTCTCTGAAGATAACGACATCACAGAGATGGTTGATTCTGAGTGAGCATTAACTGTTTCTTCAGCCGCTGAAGAAGCTGACACCGCAGAATTTGTTAAATCTGAGCCAGCTGTCGTTTCGCTGATTTCTATTTCAAGTGGGCAATCTGTAAGTTGATCTGGAGCATAATCTTCATCAACAAACACGTTATGGTTATATGGCCAGATAGCAGAACCAATGATTGGAAGATTTAATTTCTTCAAGCGCTTTCTTCATGGCTTCTTCAGGCCATTTGGCTTGTTCTGTCTTCCTCTTGAAAGATTAAACCATCTGAAAACACATTACTACCTTTTAAAGAAAAATTAAGATCAGTGTTACTGATTTATAATTTAATTAGTGTGACTTAATGCCTCCACTATGTAAAATGATCAAACACTCCTTATTACAATAGACAAATACATACAAAAATACAGCTAACACTTATATAGTCAAATAAAGATGGCAGGGCAAAGCGGATAATTTATCCACTTTGCCCTATTCACTTTGCCCGCAGACGCCACTTCGCTTTTCAATTAAGGTTATACAAATATAAACGTCAATAAATTTCTTCGTATGTATAGCACTTTAGAAGTAATAGTATCGCCTATATATTACTATCACATAAAAAAAGTTTCTGCAGTATTGTGTGTTGTACATTTGTTTCTCTTACTTTGAAATATTTTAAGAAAACAGTCAATTTTCTTCAAACATACGCTGACTTCTTCTCTCACTAGCTAGAATGACGACAAGTCAGTTCCAGCAGCAAAATCTGGTTGGGATTCTTCCCCAACATAGCAGAAAGCGCTACCTATTGGCGTTTCTAAGAAATATGCATTATTCTCTTTGCCCGGGTTATTCGTTTTGCCCGGTTCTCCGCTACATTTCCCATGAGGGATAAACTAAGAACATTTTTTACGTGGGTTAACGATGCCTCGTGTTTCTTAACCCTTTCATTTAGATGATGCACATTAATCATTCCTGTTTTAGTCCACACTTCTTCGCCACCAAATAACAGACTTGGAAAACAAAGTAGAGCATTCTTGACATCGCAGCTGCACAACCAGTCATGTTTTTCGAACGTATTAGCATTAAAAAGTTTGTTAAAAGTCCTACTCTTCGTAGAAATTGTTTGCGAAAGCTTAATAGGAGGTGTTGGTCTACCAAGCCTTTTTATTTCTATTTTCACCTCCAATGACCTAGATGAAAATGGTTGTAAACTACTAATGAAATTCATTTCTGTACACTAGCAATTACTTTCTTATAATTAACATTTTTAACAACACAACAGAAAATCACACAACATACGAAGCATAAAACGCGATATAACGTACCATATAGCAATATGATGGAGAAGGCAGTGATTTCAAGGCGCGAAGCCTTGCGTCAAGCGAAATGTGTATACCAACGAATTAGAAAGAGATTATAGAGTGGCAAGTTGTCCTGTACAGCGCTTTTTGCGGCGCCACCGCGAAACACGACTGCTTACAACGTTGTGTATACGGAGATAAGAGCTAAGAAAAAAACAAAAATAAATAAATAAATAAATAAATAAATAAATAAATAACATGCCTGTTGTGTGTGCTGGATATAACTGCAAAATCAAAAGGAAAAAGACAACTGATATATCATATTTCAGGTAAATTTTATGAAGTTAAGTCCATAGTTTTGTTAATTAGCAGCATTTTTTCATGCGTAAATGTGTAACAATGCCCAGCATACATACCGTGTGTACTACAGTAATTTTCTTTTCTTGCAGATTCTCTTAAAAAAAAAAGGAACTGGTTGAAACAGTGGATACTAAATATGAAATGAGACAAATTGTGTCCTTCCGAGCATAGCTTTTTGTTTTCACGACACTTCTTGTGTCCTTCCTAACTGCTTATAGAAGAAGACGATATGCTGTAGCTTATAAAAGTAGGCCTATTTCGAAGACAAACGATTAACCAAATAAATACTTCACTAGTAATGTACTTAAACTAAATACGATAAAATCAGTATGCTACAATTTCGTTGCAAACCGAGTGAAAAACTAATAGCAATAAAATATTAAAATTGTATTTAGACACTGGCATCCTTTATTTCTGTTCCTTGTATCCTTACTGCTTATCTAAGTAGACGATGAACTGTAGCTTATAAAAAGTAGGCCCATTTCGAAGATAAACGATAAACCAAATAAATGGTTCACTAGTATGAAATTAAACTAAATGCGGATAAAACCACTACAATTCCGTTTCAAACCCAGTTAAAAACTAATAGCAATAAAATATTAAAATTGTATTTCGATACTGGCATCCAAAATTCCGCAAAACTCTCGGGTAGGCCGTATTGTTTTAGTATTTTGATTGGAAGGACATGAAAGAACATAATTGAGCACCCACGTGCAATAATGGGATAAGTATGAATATTACACGGAGGTGCTCAATGTGCCATAGCCCTTAAAGGGCCGACGGACCAGCCGGCTGTTGGCCTCACGTTCACATTTCGATAATATTATACACTACTGTAACAACAAAAATATAACTGAAAGCCTGTTTGGCCATGTTTTATCCAAGTTACAAGCTTGGAGGTAAAGATTGTTTACTACAGTTAGGGCCTACTTTCATTCTATATCTTATGGTATAATAAATAGTTTTGCAACGTGCAGAGACTGGGAAAACAATTTAATAAAATCATCCGAATCATACTCGTTTATTTTATAGGCAATCTTGCAGGTCGCATTGTAAAAGCCTAGGAATATTAACGTTCTCTTCAGTATATTTGCTGGAACTATTATCATGCGTACATGAAAATTTTGCTCAGGTTATTCTTTTAAGCTCTCCTTCTAATAGCTGAAGTGTTTTTAAGTTAGCGTACATAAGTTATTTATTTTAGATTAAGTTACTAGCACGTATTTGGCGAAACACTAGGTTTTTCCACTTCGGTTTAACTGATTTATACAAACGATTCCAACCTTATTTATCGCCACGCTCACTTTGTTTTGAGCGCTTAAGCTAATGGCGGATGATGGTTCAATTTTCTTCAAACATGACGGCGTAAGGTCATTTTATAATCTCTTTCTAACTGGTTGGTGTATACCATAGACTTACTAAATAACCGCTAGACCACTCACTGGCGCTAGTGTTGTGCTCCCAAATTGGACAGCCGACTGGCGGCCATTTGTTTGCTCCGTGTTATGTTACAGAAGACGAACTATACGGCTGTTTATGCTTCAAGTTTCCTCTGAGTAAAGATTCCCATAACCGAAAGTGGATAAGTGCAATCCCCAGAGAGAATTTCTACCTTACAATGAAACATTCAGTGTGTTCAATTCATTTCCAAGATAGTTGTTACTTTTCAAACTACGTTAATACCATATAATTGTTATTATTTTTCATCCACTCCATATCCTTCATTTTCTGCAAACGGCTATTGTTTCAGTGCATACATGAATAATTATTCGCCGAATTTAATAATATAATAACTGTAGGCCTATAAATGATAAAAAGTTAATTTCTT
Source organism: Periplaneta americana (assembly GCF_040183065.1). Classification (NCBI taxonomy): domain Eukaryota; kingdom Metazoa; phylum Arthropoda; class Insecta; order Blattodea; family Blattidae; genus Periplaneta; species Periplaneta americana. The sequence continues at coordinate 105,669,926 of NC_091124.1, forward strand.
AATACGACTGATTGAAAAAAAGTTTTGTCTTAGTTACGGATTAATGACACAGTTTCTTATACTACTACTGCTACAACTACTTTCTGCTGCTGCTGCTCCTGCTGCTGCTGCTTGCTACTGCTACTACTACTGCTACTGCTGCTGCTACTGCTGCTGCTTGCTACTGCTACTGCTACTACTACTACTACTGCTGCTGCTTGCTACTGCTATTACTACTACTGCTGCTGCTTGCTACTGCTACTACTACTACTGCTGCTGCTGCTGCTTGCTACTGCTACTACTGCTACTGCTGCTGCTTGCTGCTGCTTGCTATTGCTACTACTACTGCTACTGCTGCTGCTGCTTGCTACTGCTACTGCTACTACTACTACTGCTGCTGCTGCTACTGCTGCTGCTTGCTACTGCTACTGCTACTATTGCTGCTGCTTGCTACTGCTTCTACTACTACTACTGCTACTGCTGCTGCTTGCTACTGCTGCTGCTTGCTACTGCTACTGCTACTACTACTACTTCTACTGCTGCTGCTGCTACTGCTGCTGCTTGCTACTGCTACTACTACTATTGCTGCTGCTTGCTACTGCTTCTACTACTACTACTGCTACTGCTGCTGCTTGCTACTGCTGCTGCTTGCTACTGCTACTACTACTACTGCTGCTGCTGCTTGCTACTGCTACTACTGCTACTGCTGCTGCTACTGCTGCTGCTTGCTACTGCTGCTGCTTGCTACTGCTACTGCTACTACTACTATTACTACTGCTACTGCTGCTGCTGCTATTGCTGCTGCTTGCTACTACTGATGCTGCTGCTGCTGCTGCTACTACTGCTGCTACTGCTGTTTCTGCTGCTGGTTGCTACTGCTGCTGCTTGCTACTACTACTGCTACTGCTACTGCTACTGCTGCTGCTACTGCTGCTACTGCTGCTGCTGCTTGCTACTGCTGCTTGCTACTGCTACTAGTACTACTACTACTACTACTGCTGCTGCTGCTGCTACTGCTGCTGCTTGCTACTGCTGCTGCTTACTACTGCTCCTGCTACTGCTGCTACTACTGCTACTGCTACTACTACTGCTGCTGCTAATTATTATTATTATTATTATTATTATTATTATTATTATTATTATTATTATTATTATTATGCTTTTTGATTTTATACAGCAATTTAACCTACAGATTAAATTGAAAAGCAGACATTAATTATTCTTTTATTAACCGTGGTTATGAATATTCACATTCAGAGTTCCTATGAAAATAATACAAGCCTGACAGCCAGAGTTGCTGGGTATCCCAATTTGGGTGGGAGTCTCCCAATTTCCAGGTTGAATCCCGATAAAACGAATTGAGGATTGATAAAAAAATCTCGATTTGAAAGATAATAGCCTAGCACGTAATTTAAACAAATTAGTCTGCATTCCCTATTATTCGATATTTTTATTTATATACTGACTCAAATGGTAACATTGTAAACATAGAGGTAACACGCGGAAATTTAGTAAGTCTATGAGATAACCCATCTGATTGCCGTAAGGCAACTTTACTCGCAAGATAATAGTTCCCCTAGTTCTACCGCATTGTTGATTAATCCGTTTCGATACCTAGTTGCTGTTCTCGCAATTAATAAATATTGTGTATTTTAGGTGCTTTGAGTGGCGAAAAAAATAGCGTTTTGATATCGTATTTTACACTAATAACAGACACATACAATTGCTGCATTTTATAGTGCAGTGAACTACGTGTACGTTTAAACATGGGGAAGTTGTCGACACTTTCGGTCATCATGCTCTGAACTGTGTCAAGAGTAAGGGACGTTTTTTTTTAGACATTCAGCAATTAACAACATAATCAAGAGAGCATTAACATCTTCTGGTATCCCTGCTATTTTAGAACCCACTGGGATTAGTCGCACGGATGGAAAGCGCCCTGATGGATTAACTTTGGTCCCGTGGAGCAGAGGAAAATCGCTAATATGGGATACGACATGCGTGGATACCTTATCTCCTTCCCACTTGCCATAAACTTCTAAAATCGCAAGCTCTGCAGCAGAATCTGCCGTACGCGGTAAACGTCGTAAATACGTACATCTAGTAGACAATTACATCTTCATTATCTTTGCTGTCGAAACAATAGGTTCCTGGTGTAAAGAAGCAAAAGACCTAGTTTCCGAAATTGGTAGAAGTTTGGCGACTGTTACTGAAGACTCTCAGTGCACCAATTACCTACGGCAACGAGTAGGAATAGCCATCCAACGTGGAAACGCAGCCAGCATTTTGGGAACCTCTCCAGACGAAAATTCTTGGATGAGATTTTGTTTATTTGGATATCTGAAAGCAAGACAAAGGTGAAGTAAGAAGCCCCGTGGGATGATGATAAAACTCCACTCATGACAAGAATCGAAACCCGATCAATTTATCATCTTAAACACTCTAGATCACTAGTTCCCAACTTCTTGCTTGTCACGGACCCCTTGAATTTCATTTATAAACATTGCAGAATAAGTGTTGATGGCTTTTTAATAATTCGGGCTCAAAAGAGATTTCTGTTCACACAAAAGAACTTCAACTGTCACTCTTGTTATAAATTGTTAGAAAACTAATAGGTAATGTTAATCAAACAGCCTTGAATGGACCATGTACTTAAATGATGTAATATGTCACAAATTATTACAATTTTTACAAATTTTTACAATATTTTACAATTTTTACAGTTTTACAATTTAGTAATTTTCTACCATTTTTTACAATTTTCTGCAATGTTTTACAATATTTTGGCGAGATGTAGTGAGATGAGGTGAGGTCCGAGGATTCGCCAAAAGATTACCCGACATTTGCCTTTTGGAAAACCTCGGAAAAAACCCAACCCACCCAAAGAGGTGAAATGAAGTGATGCCGAGGACTCGCCATAGACCATCCGGCTTCAGTTCCACGGCTGGGGAAAACCTCGAAGGAAATCATTCAATGAGACCAAAGAGGGATCCAATTCATCAAGTTCGCCGGCAGCAGCCGTGCAGTGTACATCGTTCCGAGTGACTAGGAAGCGGAGCGGTTGTTGTGATAAGTTATAGTTCGATTGGTAATAGCAATATAATGGCAACTAAAATAGTGCGTCAACATGCATTGAGAGCAACATTTGACAAAGAACAACAACGACCTACAGCTTTAGATGTGCACCGTTGGATAGACGAAGTATTGAAGATAAAGGATGAAGAACTACAAACCATTCAGCTTGTTGGTAAGCAAAATGCAGCATATTTAAAATTTACATCCTCTGCAAGTTATGAACGCTACGTACAGAGACATACCGGTACATCAGTAGTGGAATTACTTAATGGTGCTACGACGACAGTGACAATTACACCAGCTGAAGATGATTATGTTTCCGTCCGGGTTTTAAATATTCCACCGGAAGTTCCCAATGATAGGATCCGTAATACTTTACAAAATTTTGGGAAAGTGCTTCAAATAGAAAATGAAAAATGGTCTCATAGATATCGTTACAAAATAGATACTGGCATACGAGTAGTGCAAATGGTGATCAAACAATCTATTCCCACGAATCTAACAATTGCCAATTATGAAGCGTATATCACTTACCCTGGGCAAGAACAAACTTGTTTCTTGTGTGGTAGTTCTAGTCATTTGCGGCATACTTGCCCTAACAGAAGTGTCAAAATGCCGATAAGCACCGTACCTCGTACGCGACTGACATTTAGTGACATTCTCCAGACACATGTTAATGTAACTACTGATGTGAACTTCCTTCAGCTGATATGCATGGAAAGCAGAAGACAGAGGACACGAGAGGAACAGAAAAGCAAATGGGAACCAAGTTGAATAACTCTGCCATAGGAAAGATGCCTAAGAAGAAACAAGACAACAATGCTTCAACAGCTAACACAATGAAAGAGTCCGGTGATTTGAGCAATTCTCCTGACAATATTCAAAACATCAGTAGCCTACAATCTGGTTCGATACCAACATCTACCTCGAAGAACCTGCAGCATACGGAGGATTGGTATCAACAAATGGAGCAGGATGACACGACTAACACACAGTTTGAAGACAAAGGTCAGCAAAATGTAAAGAAAACAATTACTGTTACTAGACACCGTACACATCCTTATAAGGGGGAAAGTAGTAAATTGGGGTTCCCCTTGTTAAAACACAATGAGTAATTTAACTGTTTATATATCATGTTAAGACTGTGCCCGATGTTGTATTTACCGTATTTAAGAATTTAATAGATTCAATCTATGTACAATAGATGTCAAATTAAGTTTTGTATATCAAGTACAAAAGAGTAGAGATATTATAGATTATTGTTATAATATTGTATATATTTTTTATAGAAGAATATGTTACTTGCTATTATTACTTTACAAATGTCACTTGTAGCTATAGTCGGAACACTAAATTTTCACGGAAATTCTTCGCCTGTTAAAATGAAATTGCTGAATATTTTCTTACGAACAAATGATGTGGATGTGCTCTTCCTCCAGGAAGTTAAAACAAATGATTTCTCAGATATCTATGGTTATACAGCTTATGTCAATGTTGGGTCAGAATCTTTAGGCACTGCTATTTTAACGAGGAACGGGATTGATCTTCACTCTGTTGAAAAACTTCCATCAGGGAAAGGTATCAGTGGTATCTATAAAGACTATATCTTTTTAAATTTATATGCACCTTCGGGGTCTAATAAAAGGAAGGCTCGTAACTTGTTCTTTGCCCAACATGTGCCATATCTTCTTCGGTCCCTACCAAAATTTCTAATCATGGGTGGAGACTATAATTGTGTTTTAAGACCAGTAGATACGACAGGGCATTATCTTCCCAGTAATAGTTTACAGACATTAGTTACCGACTTTAAACTTTCAGACGCTTGGATATTAAAAAACAATATGGTTCAATATACTTTTTTCACTGGGAATTCGGCCTCTAGATTAGACAGAATGTATGTAACACCGTTATTAACATCGCACATTAGTTCCATAGAAACGGTTCCGGTTCCTATTTCCGACCACTCTGCTGTGTTATTACATATTCGTTTAGATGTTCCTTGTCCTGTATTTGGAAGGTCATATTGGAAGTTAAATGTTTCCTGCCTTAGTGATAAATCACTACAACAAAACTTTATAGAACAATGGCATCAATGGCTGACAAGGCAAACTAAATATGATGACTTAGTGGATTGGTGGGAAATTTATGTTAAACCAAAGATTCGTACATTTTTCAAACAATATACCTACCTTAAGCATCAGGATGAGGAAAGACTGATTAATTTTTATTATCGTTGTATATTAGAAGTTCAAAGTAATTATATACCTACTCCTGAGAGTAAGAAAATGATATCCAGATGTCAAGCTAAGATATTGTCTATTTATCGAAAACGTATGCAGGGCCTTATGGTTAGGAGTAGGGAAACGAATTGCACTAACAATGAAAGAAGTAACTTATATTTTCTGTCCAAAGTAGTCAAACGACGTCAACAAAACACGATTCTTGCGATAGCAAATAGAGCAGGCCGGATTGTTACAAATAAATCTGAAATATGTAAAGCAGTGAGAGAACATTATAATGACATTTTTGTAGAACATAAGCAGTTAAATGGGTCTATTTCTAACTTGAAGCTACCGGCTCAAAAACAGATTTCAGAAACTGAGAATAAAAAATTAGAAAGTTCTGTAGCACAAAAGGAAATTTTTATATCTTTACAGCAAGGGAAAAGATCTAAAACACCAGGAGAGGATGGGATACCCCATGAGTTTTATGCGGTTTTTTGGGAGTGTATAGGACCCACCCTGACAAAAATATTCAATCAAATGTTATGTAAAAAAAAAACTAGGTCCTTCTCAAAGACGTGGAATTATAGTACTTATTCACAAAGGAGGGGATAAAACGGAAATTAATAATTATAGACCGATATCCTTGTTAAATTATGATTACAAACTACTTGCAAGGGTTTTAACAAATAGAATTAAACCTCTGCTTTCGGATATAATACACCCCTCTCAAAATTGTGCAGTATCTGGGAGATCAATATTTATCGTAGTATGTCAATTAAGAGACGTTGTAGCAGCTAGCCTACATGGTAAATCCCAAGGATATCTCGTTTCTTTAGATTTCCAACGTGCCTTTGACTGTGTTAGTCACAAGCATCTATTTGAAGTCTTAGCTTGGCATGGGCTCAATCCAACATTTATTGGCTATTTGAAATGTCTGTATACTGATATCAGTGCTGTTATACAAATTAATGGGTTTCTTACTGCTGCTTTACCTATTACAAAATCTATTCGACAAGGATGCCCTGCTTTTATGATTCTATTTGCCCTTGCACTAAATCCGCTCCTATATTTATTACATGAAAAACTTTCAGGATATAGGATCGGAAATTCTAGGCTAGTAGCGACAGCGTATGCTGATGATGTAAGTGTAATTATTAATAATGAAGAGGATAAAGCTCAATTGGAGAAAGTATTGAAACCCTTTGCAGCAGTATCAGGGTTAGAAATCAATAAAAGGAAATCGACTCCCTTGCCCATGGGGGTGTGGACAGAGGAACCAAGTTTTGAAAATATAAAAATTGTTGATCAACAAAAAATACTTGGTATATATTTTCATCGCCTTCCCAATACTATCATCATCATCATCATTGGCATTACGGCCCTTATAGTTTAGCCTTAGCCTCCCTCAGAACATCCGACCAATCACTCCTGTCTAATACTCGTGTTCTCCATCTTCTAATTCCAACTTTTGTTAGGTCAGCCTGAACGTCATCCAGCCATCTCAATTTAGGTCGTCCGACTTTCCTTCTTCCTACCGGTAATGCATCTAGTAGAGCTTTGGGTGTGCGATTGTTCTCCATCCTGGCTACGTGTCCCAGCCACTCTATCCTTTTGAGTTTTATGTCAACAACAATGTTGTTATCTTTATATAATTCATATAACTCAGCATTTGTTTTAATTCGCCAAAACCCTTGCTCATAAGTAGGCCCAAAGATTTTCCGTAATACTTTCCGTTCCCAGGCATTTAAGATCTTAATTGCCCTTTCAGATAGAGTCCAGGTTTCACTTCCATATACTACTATTGGTTTAATAATAGTTTTATATATTCTTATTTTAGCTTTTCTTGAGATACACCTAGACTTCATAGTTTTATTCAATGCCCAAGACCTCGATTCCCAGCTGCAATCTTCTCTTTTATATCAGTCATAACATCATTATTGTCTTTCACCATGGAACCCAGATACTTAAAACAGGAAACTCTATCAAAATCAGTATCATTTAAATTAATCTTATTAGAATTGTCATTATTCATATTATACATGTATTTAGTTTTATCATTGTTAATTTCCAGACCGGCTTTGATTGCTTCAGCTTCTATTTGTTTGAGTATTTCATCCATTGTACTTACATTGCGTGATAAGATAACAATATCGTCTGCATATGCCATATATTGTGCCGTTCTATTGATGATTGTACCTCCTGGGTTTATGGTTATATTTTGAACAATTCTATGCAATCCAACATTAAACAACATAGTTGATAAGGCATCACCTTGCCTAATGCCATTAAAAGTTATAAAGCTTTCAGAGAGTTTATTCTGAATTTTAACTTTATTTTGAGTTTGTGTTAAAGTTATTTTAGTTAAATTGATCAGTTTACTGGGAACTCCAATTTCGCCTAAAGTTTCTAGAATATAATCTCTGCTAATGCAGTCAAAAGCTTTTTTAAAATCAATATATAATTGGTGCAAAGGTAAATTAAATTCACAAAACTTCTCTAAAATTAGGCGTAAAGAAAATATTTGATCTGTTGTTGATCGACCCTTACGGAAACCGCACTGGTATTCTCCAAGAGCTGCTTCTATGTATGGTTCTAAATACTTAGCTAAGATATTAGTGAAAATTTTATATATAGTATTTAGCAGTGATATGCCTCTATAATTCTTACACTCCAGTTTATTGCCCGTTTTATGTATAGGGCATATGACAGCTACACTCCAATCACTAGGCATTTGTTCCTGATTCCATATATCCACAATCAGATTATGAATACATTTCCACAACTCCTTTCCACCCTTTTTGATTAACTCTGCATTAATCGAATCTTCTCCTGGTGCTCTATTGTTTTTCATTTTCCTTATTGCATCATATACCATAGTATTCGTTGGTACTGGCATGTAAGGGTCAGGTCCAAAATAGGATACGTTTACATTTATATCTTCTTGTCCTCCAGAACTCAAGAGATCATTGAAATATTCAGTCCATACTTTTAGTACCTGTAGTTCTCCAGTAATTAGGTTTCCATCTTTGTTTTTACATATCATCGTTCTTGGTTGGAAGCCCTTCTTCTGCCTTCTGACACTTTCAAAAAACTTTCTGCTTTCATTTTTTCCAAATTTTTCATCTAAGTCGTACAATAAATTTTCTTCAAACATTCTCTTTTTCATTTTACAAATATTTTTAGCATTTCTCCTTCCTTCTTTGTATTTATCTGTTGCTGCTCTAGTTTTCTTTTGTAGCATAACCGCATAACCAGTCTGAGTTCATTTCTCTTATCTATCATTTCTTTGCATTCTTGATCGAACCAAGTGTTCCTATTTTTATTCTGCGTGGTCTGAATGATCTCTGAGGCAGATGAATGTATATTTTGTTTAATGAAGGACCATTTCTGTTCAATATTCATCTCCTGTATGTTCTGTTTATGAATATTATCTGTTATAGTTCTTCTATACTCATCTGCTATTGTACTATCCTCAAATTTATTAATATTAAATTTTATGCACCTGTTATTTACAAAAGTTGCTAATCTTGATAATCTAGGTCTATATTTAACTCTGACTAGAAAGTGATCTGAATCGCAGTCCGCTCCCCTTAGAGATCGAACATCTAAGATGTCTGAGGCATGCCTTGCACTTACCATGACGTGATCAATTTGATTAATTGTAAAGCCATCAGGTGATATCCATGTTTGTAGGTGTATATTTTTGTGGGGGAACCGTGTGCTGGAGATAACCAGATCTTTAGCAACCGCAAAATCATATAGTCTTTCCCCATTATCATTAGATATATCATGTAGTGTATACCTACCAACATTAGATACCACACTTGTTTTACCAATTTTGGCGTTCATGTCTCCTAATATAATTATAATATCATGCTTAGGTATTTGTTGGTGTACTCTATCCAAACGTTCATAAAAGGCATCCTTAACAATTTCATCTTTTTCTTCTGTGGGGGCATGCACTGATAAGATGGTGGTATTAAAAAATCTTCCTTTGATCCGTATACTACATATATGTTCATTAATGGGTTGAAAATCAATTATATTACTTTTAACTTTCTTGTGGACCAGGAAACCCGTTCCAAAATTATTTCGGCCATCACTACCACTATGGTATACCAAATAATTACCGGACATGAACATTTCCGTCCCTCGCCATCTTATTCCCTGCACTGCCGCAATCATTATATTATATTTGTCAAGTTCCTGTATCAAATCTCTCAGGGCTCCAGGTCTAAATAAACTTCTTACGTTCCATGTAGCCAAATACATATCCTCATTCCGTTTGCCTAGTCGTCTCCGATGATCAGTCCGGCTTGCTTCTTTGGGTTTCTCAACGTCAAAATTTTTCCGGGATTGGGTTGTCAACCCAAAGCCCAACCCCAACCTGGAGGACCAGGGAACCTTCTGTTAGGGTTACCATTCCTTAGCCGAAAAAATCCCGTTTAGGCGCCGGATATTCGCCTTGAGTCTTCGTAAAGAAGACCTACTGGTTTTCTTTTAGTGATGGCCATTCCCGAGATTTAAAAATTCACCTATTCGGCTTCAGTGAATTCTTCAGGACTACTACCAGCTGTTTCTCACCGGTTTCTCATGTATTGTTGTTAAACATGCCGGGGTTATTTATCGACTAGCCAGGTCTAGATCCGCCATGTTCTGTATAAGCAGGGCCACCTCTTGCAGGATGTGGTTCTTCACCACGCATGGACGGTCTTGGCTAGAGCGTCCTCGGCAAAAGATCTTGCATATGCCTCAGCTTAGCCCTGGGTAGACGAGGACCAGTGCTGAGTCAACCCCATGCAAAGGTACTACCTCTGTCATTCCCTTGACCCCCTTCCCAATACTATGCAGAGTATAAATTGGAGTAAGGTTGTCCAAAAAATAAAAAGACTTACACAGATATATAAATGGAGGGATTTCTGTCTTTATGAAAGAGTATGCTTTGTTCATACTTTTATTTTATCTGCCTTATGGTATTTGGCACAAGTATTTCCAATTATGGTGAGTCATAGCAGACAAATCACAAGTGTCATGTTATGGTATTTATGGAAAGTATGTATATTTAAAGTACCACTATCCACCTTGTATCGTGCTACTGACGAAGGTGGGTTAGGGTTACGGAATGTAACTAAAAAATGTACAACGTTATTTCTTTATCGAAATCATATTCTTCAAAATAATACAGATACAATATCAGCGGTGTGGTTTCAACAATGGAGACAAAAGGTCGACCTTAGGAATCCACCCGATTTACGAAACATACCTTCCATGTTAAAATATTTAAGATTATACATGCAGGAAGGGAGTTACATAAATATGTTGGATGTGGGAAATACTTGTCCTACAAAAAGGGAAATTTATGGACACCTACAGCAATATGGGGAGTTGGTAACAATGCGGGTAGTCAACATCCTCCTTGTAGGAGTTAATCTAGTGCAATTGTGGGAAAATATCACGAATAAAATACTAGATGCGCCGGTCAAATCATCGTGGTACTTAGTTATTCACGATTTAATAGCCGCCAGATACAGGCGTTATAGGATAAAATTGTTAAATGATCCAAATTGTGAGTTTTGTGGTGAACCTGAAACGTTGACTCACATTTTTGGACGATGCACCAGAACACATGCTATTTGGCAACGTATGGAATACTATTTACAGGGATTGAAAATTGATCGATACCCGTGGTTTAGTCCTTATATACTAACGAGGCCAGATTTTAAAGTAGTCTCTAAGTTTAAACAGGACGCTTGTATTTGGATTCTTGGAAACACGGTGCATTATATTTTACAAAATGAAATATGTGATTGTGATGGCTATGAATTGTACATGAAATATAAAAAGAGTCAAATACGAGTGAGCAGGAACAATGCAAGAATTATACACTATCTTTGCTGTATGTGGGGGGGGGGGGAAGAAAAGTACCAACAAACTTTATCATAGTATTAGTTTGTATGTAAATACCTATGTATATGATGTAACATAGTGTGTAAAAAAAAGGGTTCAAAACCACGGTGAAAAAAAAAAACTCAAGCCCGAACGCAGTTCCGCATCAGCAGCCCAGCGAGTCTGCCGACTGAGCTACATCGATGACTCCTAAAAATGTACAATACATAGGTCTAATTGGTATAAAATCAAATAGAAGATTTTTAATGTTTTCAAGTCGTTGTTATGAATTAATATTGATAAAAATATGATATGTTAATTAATTGTTTTCTGATTTATGTACTTTATATTACTTACTGGGCAGCTAACCTACTATTTAATTTGTAACACTTCTCATAATTTTATTCAAGTTCCTGCCAAGAAATGGGATGAAGTGGGCATTGAACGGTACAAGAACATCTGCAAAGATACAGGTGCAGCACCAATTGGTCGATTAATGCATGCACTTACTACTACTTGTATGGATCTCAGGGTAAGAAAATTCTTATATTATTTGGAAATAGTGAATACGGAACTTATTTCTATCAAGTATTGTTTTTGCAGTTATTTTCTGCCAGTATGTCTATCAAATATGGTATGTTCTTTGGAAATAAATTATTTTATACATTTTTAACTTTGTAGGCTACTTGAGGTTTGTAACCAAGTATGTTGACAACTGTTATAATGCTTTAATATATGAAAGGGGAGATCTAACTTCGTTAATCACGATGATAGCATTCAATAGCCGCAATGTTAGGCATAAATTTAACACTGCAAATGCGAGCGTATCGCATGCCTGCTAATGTGCGTAACACTCAAGGCCCATTCACAATGAAGACGTTATGCAAGAACGCAAAGGTTACAAAAACGTAATCAGTTGAGCAGAACCACCTTCAATTACAAGCGTCCACACCTGTGGAGTAACGGTCAGCGCGTCTGGCTGCGAAACCAGGTGGCCCGGGTTCGAATCCCGATCGGGGCAAGTTACCTGGTTGAGGTTCTTTCCGGGGTTTTCCCTCAACCCAATAGGAGCAAATACTGGGAAACTTTCGGTGCTGGACCCCGGACTCATTTCACCGGCATTATCACCTTCATATCATTCAGACGCTAAATAACCTAGATGTTGATACAGCGTCGTAAAATAACCCAATAAAATAAAAAATAAAAATAAGAAATGAAATAAAAATCAATTACAAGCTGGAGCAGTGGTACGTTAGGCAACGCTGAAAGGCGAAATAGAGCACGAGGTTTGAATGCGGTATTCAGAATTTCACATTAGGCCTATAGTGCTTTCGGTTTCGTTGTCACATGTACATTTTCCACATTAATTTATGTAAAAGTAAAGTGGATATGATCAAGATCCAGTATTGATATACGTAATTTATTACGTAATCCGAAATGGTATTTTATTTGAGTATATACGTATATATATATATATATATATTAGTTGGTTATTTAACGATGCTGTATCAACTAATACGTTATTTAGCGTCGATGAGAGTGGTGATAGCGAGATGGTATTTGGCGAGATGAGATCGACGATTTTCCATAGATCACTTGGCGTTCACCTTACGGTTGGGGAAACCCTCAGAAAAAAATCAACTAGGTAATTAGCCCAAGCGGGGATCGAACCCACGCCCGAGAGCAACTTCAGCCCAGCAGGCAAGCGCCTTAACCGACTGAGCCAAGGGTGTCCCATTTATCTTGTGCACCTATTATAACATTTTTGTTGCGATAGGTATTGGAATTTTTGTTTTTGAGTGTTATGTTAGAACGAGGAGCTAACATGAGTTTGGAGATTTGGTTCATGTAACTACATTATGGTACAAGATACACGTGACGTCGTAAATTTTTGAAATAGCACTACAAACTTTAATCGTGTTACACTGATTACACATGAAGAGTCCACTGCAAGAATGATGAATGTCATTTGGAATACATTTTTCAGGAGAAGCAATTGAAAGTTTGAAATCCTTAGGGCTCAAAGCTTAACTGTGATTTTCCGATCATTACTGGACAATGACTATCAGTGTTAATGCCATATAACTCTCTATGTACATTCTATATGTCTTAAGCTATGCATTGATAGTCTTGGTTCATTTTCGACAAGAAAGTGACATCCATCATTCTTGCAGTGAACTCTTTACATATTAAGACGAGTTCAAAAATGTATCACAATGTCACCTTCCTAATCAATAACAAAACGAAACAAAAACGTACTCCCAATGTGATAATATTATGCTTTGAGAGTCACAGATGTTCCAAATGGTGACCATCACATTAATGCACATTCGAAGGCGTTCCCCGAAAGACTGCATGACTGCCCGGCATGTTGCTGGTTGAATGAACACACAAGCCTGTCGAATGCGTTGCTGCATGTCATCTGGTGTTGTCAGAATATTCTGGTACACACTGTCCTTTACAATTCCTCACAGGAAGAAGTCGAGTGGCGACAGGTCCGGAGAACATGCAGGCCACTGTACGTGGATTGTGGCGTCGACAGTTGTTGTGATCTGTTTAATTGTTAGACAGCAAACACATAACACACGACGTGTACGGACGTCAGCCGTTTTTCGTTTTGTGTAAGTTAATGCACAAAATGAATGGGACACCACAACAAACGATACATTTTGATGGCATTCATTTTGTATTTTGTTGTTATTGATTGGGAAGGTTACATTGTGATACATTTTTGAACTTGTCTTAATGTGTGTAATCAATGTAACATGATTAAAGTATGTGGTATTATTTCAAAAATTTACGACGTCACGTGTGTCTTGTACCATAATGTAGTTACATGCACCAAATTTCTACACTCATGTTAGCCCCTCGTTCTAATATAAATTTCAAAAACAAAAATTCCAATATCTATCCAAACAAAAAAGTTATAATAGGTGCACAAGATAAATGGGAAATCCTGTATATAGGATGGTGATTCACAAGGAAAGGTAAAAAAAAAATTAGGATGTGAATTCTGAAGTCATTCTGAGTCAAAAAGTTCTTATGAATATGGGTCTGTTTTCGAACGGTTACGGAGATATGGCTCTTTGATGACACAAAAAAAAATTCTGGGATTCCATTGTACGAGGGGTGTTCCGAAAGTAAGTTTCGTATTTTTTTTAATGTGAAGATGGTACAGCAGGGAAACAAACATTAACCATAAGAAACTACACATGTTGCTGGTTCAACGACGGAATGGCGTCAGCGGAGGAGGAATGACGCATGCGCAGATCGCCGAGAAAGACAGCGTAGCAGTTGAACGGCGTGCCCAAGGGTATTCGAGTAAAAATCACGATGGGAGACAGACGTTTGCTGACAACATGGTTGCCAATGGAAGTGCGTGCTGTTATCCGGTATGAATGGGCACGTGGGAGTAGTGTGTCCGTCATCCATGAACGCCTATAGACCGTTTATGGTGAAGAGGTCGTGTCTCGTCAAATGGTTGGTCGCTGGTGTTGCATGTTCAGTGAAGGAAGACAAAGTGTGAAGGATGAAGGTCGAAGTGGGCGTCCCTCCACATGCACAAATGAAAACATTGCCAGAGTACAGGACATGGTGTTAGTGGACAGGCGCATAACGGTATCAGAGATGGTGTCCACATTGAATATTGGTCGTGCTCAGGCACATCACATGCTCCATGATGTGTTGGGTTACCGAAAAGTCTCTGCAAGATGGGTGCCGAGAAACCTGACCCCGGGTCACAAGAGTGCAAGAATGGGAATCAGCCTCGATCACACGATGCGGTACGCGTGAGAGGGAAATGAGGTCCTGTTCAGAGTCGTCACAAGCGATGAGATATGGGTGCAACACTTTACCCCAGAAACCAAGACCGCCTCAATGACGTGGAAGCATCCCACTTTACCTCCGCAGGAAAGGTTATGGCCACAGTGTTTTGGGACGCAAAAGGAGTCATTTTCCTGGATTTCCTCCATGAAGGGACCATCAATGCGGCACGCTACTGCAACACCTTCATCAAACTCAGGTCCGCCATTCGACGAAAGAGACCAGGGCTCTTGAGTGAAGGTCTTGTGCTCTGGGACGACAACGCAAGACCACACACAGCAAGACTCACACAAGATTACCCTACCCAGTGACATCAGAGACTGTCGGAATTTAGTAGCGTTCAAAAGCAAACTTATTAAGTATTTTCTTACTGCGTAGAGTAGGTTTAATTTTTACTTAGTTAATAAAAATTTCTGTCTTCTTAATTTTTACAATGAACTGTCTAGATTTTATTAATCTGTTAATTCTTTTAGTATTTTGATTTTTATTGTATTTGTAAATTCAATATTAATTGTAATTATAATTGTAATTGTATTCTTTATATTGTAGTTGTAATCCCCTGGTAGAGGGGAAGAGAAGGCCTGATGGCCTTATCTCTACCAGGTTAAATAAATAAAAAAAAGATCACATTCGTCGTTTCGAATGAGAGAGATTGGATCACCCGGCGATGCAAGAAATTGTCGCACAGCCTGCTCCATCTCATCATTCTTTTGGAAGTGACGTGCCGAAAGTGCAGGGAACAGGTGAAAGTCCAATGGGGCAAGATCGGAGCTGTAGGCTAGAGCTAGAATGTTGTAGGGTATATTTCTATTCTTCTGAAAAGCCATCTGATAATTTGGGATAATATTGGCAGCATGGATAAGTAGTCTAGAGAGAATTATTCGTTCCAACACTTTGCCATGAGTGTCTAATAAACTAATTGGACGTCTATTCTGAGATATTGTAGGATCCTTTCTCGCTTTGGGTATAGTTATTACACTCGAATGCTTCCATACTGTTGGAAAAGAATGAAGTCTGAAAGAAACATTAAACATTTTGGTAAGATGAAGAATTGCTTTGCTGGGCAAGTTTTTTAGAGCGATATTTGGAATTTTGTCATGACTAGGCGATTTCGAGGATTTTAGACGTTTGATGATTCTTGAAACTTCTGAAGGTGATATGGGTTGTATGACTGCTGTTGGTGTTTGAAGCAGAAAGTTGTTGACTTCACTAATTATCTATTATTCTGTTGAGATCAGGAAGGATGGACTGGAGCTGGTGAAAATTGTGACTTCAAATGCTGCGCAAGAACTTCAGATTTGCTTCTGGGATCGTAAATTGGCCCGTTAGAACTTTGAATAGGTTTTTGTCTGGAGTGCTGAGAGGGTTTTGTAAGCCTCTTGCTTATACGCCAGATGTTGTTTGAAGAAGCCGAATCTCTGACATCTTTTTCAAATTTGTCTAGTCCTTGGCAGAGAGCAAGCCTGTGGACCCTGTTTTTGGGATTATTATATAGATTTTTTGAAGCCTCAGAACGGGTATGTTGCCACATTTTCCTTGCTCTGCGTTTTGATTTTATTAATTCCGAGAGATCCTGATTACATTTTGTTCTGTTGGTTGGCAATTCTTTAGAAGTACAGATACTAAGAGCATCTTGAACTGTACTGATATACGAGTACATTCCAACAGCTAGGTTAAGATCATTTACATTTGCGATAGATGGATTATAAGAAAGTGAACTGGATAAGTAGTCCCGATAATGTTTCCAATTTGTAGTGGTCTTCTCAGTCTTTCGAAAAATTGTAGCTGCAGGAATATGGTCCAGGATTAAAGGTACAGGATTACTATCTGACGTTAAAGCAGATATAGATGCAATAAACAGAGGAGTAAGGTTGCTATTAATTAGAACAATATCAATTATATCTGGTCTATGCTTCTTATTGTAAGGATAATGGGTAGGGTTGTATGGCGCTATCACAATATACCCATTTTGTGTTGCGTGGGATTCTAGGATTTTGCCTTTAGTAGTTAACTGAGAGTTCCAGAGCGTATTATTGGCGTTAAAATATCCGGCGTGTACATAGTTAGCAGCAGATTGATGAAGAATTTTAAGATCAGAAGGTAAGAGAGACTTAGAAGGAGAAACATATATAGATCCAAGTTGAAGCGTGGTTACATCATTCACGGGCATTAAAATAAATGTTCCCTCCATTTCAGTAAATGGAGGCGTCGAGACGGAGGTATGATGTAAACTCTGTTTCATGATAACTGCTGTACCCCTAAGAGGCGCACGCGGTCCATCATTCCTATATGTGACCTAATTTCGTAGACTAAGTTTCTTGTTTGGTGTTAGATGAGTTTCATTTACAAGGAGAGCATCAACGTCATATTCTTCTAAAAACATTGGAAGAATGTCTATAACTCTAAAAATGCCACTGGCGTTCCAAAATACAATACGTAATGGTCTATTAATGGAAGCCATTTTAGCATTTCTAATTATCAAAAAGAGAGGTACATCCTTCTAGAATAGCACTGAATTTACTTAAAGTGTCAGTTTGATTATCCACTTTAACCATGATATTCTTAAGTTTTTTGAAGAAAGGAATAATATTAAGTTCCTTAATGAATGACCAGGTTTCTTTTAAATCTTGCATAAAAGAATTCGAACCAGCAGGTTGATTATCGGTATATTGTTCAAATCTTGAAAAACCCAGAACAGTTTGGTTAGTTGCTGGAAGACGCGGAAAAATTGTTGAGTTTGCGATGTCTGGACGACGTTTAGAGCGATCTTTGTTACGCGCATTGCCATTGACGTACACTTGTCGCTTTATACATGTTCGAGAGTTTGCTGTATGATTCCCGTCGCAATTTGCACATCTACGTAGTTGATTTGAAGACCTTGTACATTCACTGGATAAGTGTTCACCACCACATTTCACGCACTTAGGAGACACGTAGCTCGCGATAGCTTTATGTCCGAAACCCTGGCATTTGTAACATTGTAAACTGACATAATCTTCAATTGTAACTTTAATATGAAATAAACCAGTTAAGTTAAGAATGTTTGGGAGCATGACGTAAACAGAAACTACCCATAAAGGGAGAGATTCATTATACCGCTGGTCTGTATCTGTAATTTGAGTTCACTTTCAATATCTGATGTAGTAATGTCTATAGGAAGATCCCTAATCACTACTTTACGAGTCTTCGGAGGTGCAAGAGGAAAAGTATAGAATTGATAACTATTATCCTTGAGGTAGGAAACCACAGTTAAATAGTCACATTCTGATAAAGTATACATTTTTATACCTTGCGGACAATATTGAGCAGTTACTTCGTCCTTTAGTTGAGACTTTAGATTTTGTCGTACTGTAAAATAGTTAAACTTTGAAACAACTGTTATTGGAGGCGGATTCTTCTGTGCAGATTTGTTGTTGCCCGATTTGATAGTTGCAGATGTCGTACGAACATCCGTTGAGTTTGTGGAGATAGTGTTCGTATTTGGACTAACGCTAGCTTGAGTAATAGTTGTAGTAAGTTCCGTTGAAAGTTCCGTTGAAATTCTAGTTGTAAGAACCTGAAATCTATTGGTAGCTGGAATATTATATTCTGTCACGACATTCGCGAGATTTTTAGACAAGTCCGTTTTTATTGATTTCTTTGCTGGCTTGCATTCTGATTCCGATTTCCTGATCCGTGGATAAGTTTTCATACCTGAAGATAGTTTCTGATGACGAGCATGACCAGATTCATGTGACGAGTCCTCTTCGAGATCAAAATCCATTTGTTCAGATGACGTTGGGTGAAGAGAATCTTGAAGATCGCCTCGACGATCTGTATTGGAGTTATTCGTAGTGAAACCACTACGAAGTAGCACTGAAGATAAACAAGAAAAGGGTTATGAGGTAGAAAAATCTCTTCTCACGACCGCTCACTATGAGGTCCAAGCGTCTTTTGGGTCTCTTCTGATATCTGCCCAATCGCTAAAGACTGAGAGAAATTCTAGAGGACCCATGAGCCATAATTTTATGTACCGAAGCGTGCATGTAGAACCATGAATAGTGTTATAGTTAAATATCACGAATTGCATTTGCCCAAGCATCAAATTTCTCTGAGCCGACGTCCAGACCACAAGACAATACAGCACATTTATCTACGAGCTCCTAATTCAGGCCTGAAGTTGATGCGACTTTCTGGGGGTTTTGAAAGAAGCGACGGGCTGTGTTCCCATTATTTGAAGTTCCGCTGCCAGTTTGTCTCTGCTCACCTAACTCGGCCTTCATGGTCTTTGGATTTCTTCTTTCTTCCTTTGTATCGTTTTCTGGAATTGAAGTCGTGAGATCAATAACCATTCAAGTCCATTTACACAAGTTTCGAGAAAAATGCAAAAAAAAAACGTTTTTTATTTCTTACCTACTTATTATTTTTGCACGTAATATTTATGGTTGTTTTAAAGCTCAAGACAAAGTAGTATAGCAATTTTTAAAGTCGTAACACTTGTGGAAATATTCAAAATTTAATTTCATTTGCAAAAAATGAATGGCCAAAAGTGAACTTGAATGGTTATTGATCTCACCGCTTCAATTCTTTCCCGCGCACCTGCAACCTTTGGAGATCTAATGTGTAAACCTATAGAGCCGGTAAACTGCGTGCTCGATGATGAGCCTCGGTAATAATTTACTTTCACGAAAACGAGCAAGTTTTGTTTATTGATTCTAAAAAAGGAGCAATTGAACTACTTATGGAAAAAGAAACCTGAACGGCAGAGGGTGACAATCAAATTAAAACTCTTACAAAAATAACCATGAAACCCTCACTAGTACAAAGACACACAAGAATAGGCTTGTATAAAACCTTAGCACAGCCAGTATTAAGCTATGGTAGCGAAGCGTGGACTGTGAAGAATAAAGATGTCAGTAGAATAACAGCAAGTGAGATGAGGTTTATGAGAGCAACAGCTGGATATACTCGCTGGGATCATAAAAAAATGAGGACCTAATGCAAGAACTTCAAATAGAACCCATTATGCAGTTCATCAGCAAATATCAACTTCAGTGGAAGGGTCATCTCGAACGAATGAATCGATGCAGAATTCCAAAAGCACTGCTTCATTACCATCCATATGGCAAAAGATCTCTAGGCCGTCCAAAGAAGAGATGGACTGAAAATTCTAGTTTGAGACCGTAACAGGCCACTTGGCCTAATACTTGTTAGGAAGATGATGATGATGATGATGATGATGATGATGATGATGATGATGACAAAAATAACAAAATTACATAAAATATTTGATCACAATCTACTTCCGTGTAAACATTTATACAACAGTAAATTTAAATGGAAACAATTCGGAGTATATAAAGAAATGTATTGAAAAAGTACTTACTGGCTTTTGAGTCTTGGAACTTCGCAGTTGCTAACTTGAAAAACACAGATAATTGTGGCGTTCGAATGACCTTTCACTTCTGAAGTCTCTGTGGAACTAAGAACTGGGAATTTCATGATTACCCAGATAGTTTAGAATATCCCAGGCCATTGCCTCCTTGGATAGCTATCTCGGTGACAGGTTTTACCACGTTCGTATTTTGAGGTTTTGGCCAGGTTTTCGGAGTCTCTCAATCACTGTGCACTGGAGTAACGGTAGCAAGGAAGATAAGATCCAGCAATAACTGGCGGTCACCACTTTTTAAAAAGGGAAGATTCCTGATCACATAAGAGAAAAAATAAAAAGTTTCTAATTCTATGTCATTAGGCATAGGGAGAACTTTATGTTTATTTATTATGTGCGTTTAGCAAGTTCTACTGGATAGTTTGTTATTGTTTTAACAGTTTTCATCATAGCATAGCTGGCTTTGGTAATATACAGAGACATCATTTTATTTTTACTTCAATTTTTATTGTACCTGAGTTTTTTAATGTACATCACTCCCACCCCTTCTACTAATGAAGTTACAACTGTCCTTCAGACAGAATCAAGGCTGCACTGAGTTAGGGAGTATAGTACGTTCCAGAAATAAGTTCGAGTTTTCCAGTGACGAAAGAGCTTTCAATATTGAACCATATTTTCGCACAGGTACTGTTCCTTTGCCTACGTCGCATCTCGATTTCCCCCACCTGCTGCTGCACGCCCTTCTGTAAAAGCTGGGCTGACTTAGCTCTTTCCTGAAAACATTAATTTCTCTTACGAATTGGACGTTTACATAATATTATACAACTGTTAAAAATAACTTAAATAAAAGGGCCTCGTTAAGTAATTAACTGCCACGTGATTTCCCACCTTTCTACGATCCTGCGGCATAACCACTTGGACGGACAGTAGATAGCATGTCTGAGTAATTTTATCTGTGCGGGTCGGGCAGAAGTGAAGATTGAATTTACAGTACATAAAGTACTTTTTGTATAGAGTAGGTACAGAATTATTTCAACATGAGTTACTAGTACGAAGAACGAAACTGGCAATTAGAATTAGATGTAATAGTCTATAGTGCGATAATATGCACAAAAGAACTGAAGCCTGTATCGAAATGAACGGCCACCATTTTCAAAAATGTATTTAAATATCCATATTATGATTATTTTTCAATTGAACTTCATTCCCTATATTGTACGCTAATGTCCTGTAAACAGTATAATATACACTGCATAATGAATACGTTCGCATGGATAACTCAGTTCGTGAGTAAAAACACTTATTCTTAATACAGTACTGCATTTTGATTAAACAAAAACCTAATGAAAATTATCGAACTCAAAATTGCGACATTTTACTAGTTTACGTAAATGGACGAACTACTTTTCTTCCCTCCTATACCTAGTAAAGTGATGTGTTTGTGTTTTACGCCAGTATCATCGAACTCCAGTCGTGGAAGGGGTAGGGAGCGGTGTTTCCGGTTCTCTAAAGGTATAGACAGGTTAATATTATAAATTTTAGTAAAAATAAAATGATGTCCCTGTACAAACAAGACTAAGAAAAGTATAATTCTTTTTTAATATATAAAAAGTTTAGATTTTCAAATTAAAGAGCCATACTTACCTATAACAGAAAAAAAACGTGATATGTTGGAAACTTTCCCACTGTCATTATCGTATTCAGCAAGGGTGAATTAAGTAAGATCAGCTAATTTTATTCAAGATATGACACTTACATTCTTTTAGCAAAACCTCTTACTGTCGGTACTAACTTCACTGTCACATTTGTTGGCTTATTTTACGTATTACAAAAATATAATCTTCTTCTGAATGTTTGAATGAGTCGTTACATTACTTATGTAGGCTATTAGATTTCAATTTAAAGCTCACTGACTTTTCGAATGTAATTGCCTGATAAATTAACTGATTATGCGTGTAGGTCTGCTAAATATGAAGAAAATGCGTTATCAGAGATTTCTGTACACACAAATAATAATAATAATAATAATAATAATAATAATAATAATAATAATAATAATAATAATAATAACTTATTTATTTATTTATACTGGCAGAGTAAAGGCCATAGTGCCTTCTCTTACATTCTACCAGGTCACAAACTGTAGAAGCAGTGAAAATTTAACAAAAAGTTAAAGATCAGAATGCTAACATTTTACAAATAATAATAATAATAATAATAATAATAATAATAATAATAATAATAATAATAATAATAATAGCATAACAAAATCGACACTGAACAACATGAAAATAATACCATAATAGAAAAAAAGAAAGTAAAATACAGATCTAAAGATTGGAATATAACAAAAGCAACTCAGTTAGTACAAATAGTTAATAGGGAAAACGTAAGGAAGAATACAACAAAATGAAATGTAATAAAATAATAATAAAAAGAAGAAAAAAATACGAAAATTAAATAAAATCCACAATAAAAAGTGTATGATAATAAATTCATCTGGTGATCAAGAGAACAATAAAGGGGAAAGGAAGTTTTTACAAAACTATCGCAGAGAAAAAGGGCTTATAATTGAAAGGAATCTGAGTTGAAAAAGTACAATTTTAGTTTATTTTTGAAACTAGACAATGTCCGACAGTTTCTGACATGTTGTGGTAGAGAGTTCCAGAGATGAGCTGCAGACACAAAGACCTAGAGAGAGACAAACGACATACCAAAAACAACTTTTTCGGCATCAGGGTTGTTCAAAAATTGTATTTCCGTCAAATCTTGAAATTACCTTTTTCAGCACCACGGTACTATCTGCTTATATTTAAAAAATGGCAGTGTCAAAAACAGTAACATTGGAAAAGATTGTGAAATGTAGTCTACTGCACAGGCCTATTATAGGGTGAGGACAAAAGTGGTTCAATAATAGGCCTATTGACCTATCACTTGTGGTGTTCATGTGAATTGTTTTTGAAGTTGGTTATTTAACTACGATGTATCAACTACTAGGTTATTTAGCGTCGATGGCATTGATGATAGAAGTACAGGGTGTTTAAGAATTCAACCGAAGAAAGGTTCTAGAGAGGTTCTAGGTAAGTATTTTCAGATAGGGAACTAGAAATCCACGGGTTCAAACTTGCACGTAATGGCGTGAAATATTTTGGGCCAACACGCCACTGATTTAATCTGCACGTGGCTTAGCGATGCATTTGGAAATGTGTCGGATACAATATCGTCGGCTTAGAGTGTAAACCTGCTAAATCCATTTTTTGTCTAAAATGACATTTTACTACCATTCGAAAGGGAACGAGACGACGAATCGTGTAGGAAAAATAGCTATGCACAATTCAACTCGTAAGCGTATATAAACGCGTGATGAGTAAAACAGTCAAATCCATTTCGTTCAAAGCTCGCTGCTAACTCCATAGCGACTGTTAATGTGGATAGTGTGTTCGATCTTTGCGCGTATCTTCGTGTAATCAAACAAGTTTTGAGTGTTTATTGCTGTTATTGAAGCTTTTAATGACTGAAATATTGCAGAGGTGTGTATAATTATGATTGTTCTATTACTCTTTAGTGTCAAAGTAATTAGAAATTCAGTTCGTTTTAGATTTCAATTTTTTAATCTTCTAGGTACTGAGATTAGTAGTTTTTTCGGTACATTTCGATACTCAGCAAATATTTTTCATGATGTTTCCCGCTACATATTTTATTACTAATTTTATTAGTTTGTTTAATTTACATTACCTGCGATACGAAAATGGATTTTCTATTGTTCTAGATGTCTTCAAACAGTTATAACCATCTTTGGCAAGGCAACGTCGTTATAGAACAAAAGTTCTTTCAGGTTGAACATACCCAAATGGAAGCAGACTGCATCCATTCCACATTTGAACGGGCTCTTAAAAACAAAAACATCAGTGTATCAGCAGATTACATAGAAATCTGCAGATCAGCCAAAAAAAAAACACCGTTCATATGACGTGACATACTTAAGTCATGAATTCTTATAACAATTCGATGAGGTTAAATTTTATAAGAGCATTCGTCCTGGTCGTAATAGAGGCGATCCTAAGATTACTGACATACGAGCACTTAGCTACACTTCAAATGGTGACATATTATTAAAATTGAGTTTCCCATATGATTGGAAAATATATAATACCGCAAAGATAATCGACATCAAACAGACTTACAAAATCTTCACCAAAACAGAAAGGAGATCAGTGTAAGAAAATTTGAAGACTTACAGTATTTAAAGAATATTTTACAGAAGATTACCTCCAGTATTATGACCAATTGCATCACGATTGAACTAAATGGAGACTGGAAAGAACTTAGAGTTAACGAATTAGATAACTTACCTATTATTCATGTGTTTTAGTTTGACTTTTTTACTTTTATGTAATATTTTGCATTTTGAATATTTTGAGAATTAGAATAGGAAAGAAGGACATTTTCAGTTAATTTTTAAGAAAGAGTGTTTGATAACAATAGAAGAGAATGCAAATCTAGTCTTTCAGGTAAGGCTCCCTGTAAAGCAGATTTGAATAATTTCAAGGGAAAAATTGTTCCGGGGCCGGGTATCGATCCCGGGACCTCTAGTTGAATGTACCAGCGCTCTGCCACTGAGCTACCCGGGAACTCCACCCGACACTGTGTACGTTAACAGAAAACCACAATTCCAAGTCACACAGAGATTGTGTGCACTCGATGTGGGTCTCTGGCGTTTCGTCAGCCCACGCGAGTTGTGTGGATATAAAAAGGAAGCGTTGGGACGGCGTCGGGTGGAGTTCCCGGGTAGCTCAGTGACAGAGCGCTGGTACGTTCAACCAGAGGTCCCGGGATCGATACCCGGC
The DNA here is from genome assembly GCF_040183065.1 of Periplaneta americana. NCBI lineage: Eukaryota > Metazoa > Arthropoda > Insecta > Blattodea > Blattidae > Periplaneta > Periplaneta americana. Next base: position 105,695,128 of record NC_091124.1, read on the forward strand.
CCCGGAGCAATTTTTCCCTTGAAATTATTCAAATAAAAGAGAATGTTTATTAGCCGTTGTATTTTCCTTTCAATTTTGTTAAGTATGTCTGGAATAGAAGCTGTTTTTTTTAAGAAAGACTGAAAGAATGTCAAAGATAAGTTAGATGTGTGTAAATTATTTATTTGTACGGCTTATTATATGTTAAATTATTCGTTTGAAATAATAAAAATACTGTAATAAATAAAACAACGGTTTTCATTAATTTCCTTAATTTTCTTGAAAAACCTGCTAACTCCATACTTTAAAAAATTCCTAGCTGCAAAAACCTGCTAAATTACAAAAATGAATATAAATAAAAATACATTATATTGTAACATTTCTTTTTTATCTATTAATGAACAGAACCAAAATATGTACTAACTGTACTTTGGATCTGGTCCTAAAGTTTCAGTGTTAATTTTAATCAGTTTTTTTGTTTCTCCTGTAAAATTACCTTTTTGTTAGCAGGTTTACACTCTAAGCCGACGATATTGCTATGTGTATGTGGCACAACTATTGTACAGTAGATGGTTTCTGTCAGAGAGTAAGATTGAAAGTTCAAATTTCAATAGGTACTTTTTTAACTTAAAGTATGGTACCGGTATGTAAACTTAAACTAGTGTTGTAACATTAAAAAGCAAGCTCTAGTTATTTTTTAATGTGCGTAATAATGGCAATGATTGTTTAAAAGGGTGAAAAAGGAAGGTAGTTTGAGAAATGCATATCCATTACTCTGAACAAGTCACAATATGTGTATCAATTAACTTTTAGTGTACATAAATTGAACCAGTGAGTGGAAAAAGGGAATAACTACATTTTTTTGCTAAATTGAACTGAGATAGCCATTTTGTTCCTCATTGATAGACCCATTGGATGAGCTGAAAAAGGGAATATTACTAACATTCTTACCCACGTAAAATCTCATGTCTGTTCTGTGTGGAGTGGAAGAAGGAAATAACTTCTGTAGTAGTTCCCTTTTTCCACTCAATACTGTTCTATTACAGCTAATATTGGAAAATTTTTATAATAAACTAATAATGAGCTACAGAAAGTAACTGATACATGTAAGCATGCAGAACTTGTCACTTTCCTTTATTCGTGTACAGGAGATGTTTTATCTTCACAAGCTTTGGGTATACGTACATACAGTATTCTGTATTCATAATCTTTCTAACAATAATGCATTGAAACTGCCACAGATTAACCGAAGAGTAAAGCAGGAAAAGTTAATTACCATAATTGCATAAAAACACCTTTTCCAAAGCTTCCTTAGTACCGTACCGTGTTACAAAATATCTGTAGATGCAGTAACTAAAGTTTGCGTCATTATTACAGTTATCTTTAAATAACTTGAAAACGATTAGACATATCTCAAAACGAATTGCACCACTGTTTTTCTCAGAAAATTTTAGATGATTTTGAGTACCTATATGACCCCCTTTCCATTAAAAATTTCAAAGTTGCATTCAAAATGGCGGCTTTTGAGATAGCTGAGAGCTAGAATCGAATGTGTCACTGGTAGAGCATTTGGTTTTACAAACACTGGTAACACCCATAACAATCGAAAATCAAGCATATGGAATATATATATGGTTCCAGACTTTTGATTCACTCTGTATATTTTTTTCCATACAATTGTAATGTGGAAGTCGTTATTAACCTGTTTAATCATCTATATACATTTTTAAAGAAGGAAAGAACTGGAGGAGAGGCTAGGAAGCTAATAAAGTTTATGTATGATTATTGAGTGGAAAAAGGAAATAAGTTTTAAAATTTAAAACAATTGTATACGAATATTAACAAGGCATAGAGCAAAGTTTGATAATAATATATATATATATTACAAACAATAGTGAACATTTTTACTGTTGACAACATTTAAATCAAACTTAACAGAAAAGCTGTAGAAAGTTTTTTTTGTTTCCTGAAAAGTTCGGTTCAAAGTAGTTATTCCCTTTTTCCACTCACTGATTCAATTGTGCATACCAGTATTCTGTTTAAGAGAAAATATCTTAACAACTTGATAAATGAGGAAGGAAAGAAATTTATACTCACTGTCAGTTGGAAGACAAGTTATAGAAATTGTTCAAAGTACAGTATTTTTCTGCAACGAATTAAGTAGCACTTTTTCTAAAGCTTATTAATTATTCTGGCATAACCATTAGAAATTACGAACAACGAATTTCATACAACTCAAACATTAAAATGGTACAAAAATGCATGAAAAAATTACACAGAACACAAAAGGTCATGCAATCGTCATATTTGCAAGCGAACGCCAGCGTGTTTGCAATAACTAATCAGTCTCCATAGGAGGCCAAAACGACTGACTTGATCTTAAGTGAACTGTAATGAACCAATGGCTAGTACTATGCAGCATACTCTTGCCGAAAGCTTCATAAACAAATACTGCAATATTATATATTTCGGTGGTTCAGAAAAGAAAGAATTCAGATACTTCATCAGTAAAATAAGAGATATTGGTATTAAAAAAGAACTACCACCTCATATTCGAACATACGACCTTTTGGTCTGATGTCTTGTCCGTTGTCAGATACACAGATCCTCATGTCGATAGTTCCATTTTAAAATAAGTGCAATAGGCCTAACGAAAAAGAATGAGGGTGAAACAAGCAGTGCAGTGGCGTGCAGTCTCGTTATTTACAGGCAAGGTAAATTTTCAGTTCTGTGAATATTAAACGCGGTTGATTAAATTTTAACAGGTAGGCTTCATGCATTCCCTAATAAAGTCCGAAACCATCACATGCCATTTCATATCTCTATTCCATTTTAATACTGAAAAATGAGTGTCAAATATAAACATCTTTAACAAATTTTTAACTCCGATGTTTTTCGTCGGAGACATTGGGTTCCTTATGTAAAATTGCCATAGATTACCTGACATTCGCATTACGGTTAGGGGAATCCTCGAAAAAAAAATCCCAAGCAGGTAATTATCTCAAGCAGGAATAAAACCCACACCCAAGTAAAATTCCAGATCAGCAGACGCTCCTGCCGTCTGAGCTACGCCTGTGGCCTCTGAATTGTTACATCAGTACAAGACAATTCCCTATTAGATAAATATACAGCCTTGGAATGGTCATTTTGTAGCCAATGTCATTGAGCTCTGAGATCACTGGTCAATGTTTGGGTGAGATGACACCTAGCTGACAAAAGTGGTATTGAAAGCGCCGTTTACTAAACAAAATTAGAACTCCGTCCTATCTCCCTCGTTCAACACTCTCTCACTCTTTTCCAGGTACCACCACAGTCTAGTATATACAGTCACGAAGCTCAATACTTACTAAATATGCATACTTAGTTTAAATATGCATCCATAGATAGTTGCTAGCCACCAGGATCGCTGCTAGCGCCTCATCACAGACTCTTTCCCTAGCAGACGATAAAATGTATTGTACTTTCGATATCGTGTTCTTTTGAAAAAATTAACACCTTCCTTCCATTATTGAAATACGAAATACATCAGGTTCATATATTATTTTCATAAAGTAGGGTAAAGTTGCCTATTTCCGTGATACCCCTAATTCCGTGATACGTTTTTAAAATTTAATGTCAGTCAAAGTTTTGCCGTTCGACCATAGCGCCAGACATCTTTCGCCTAATTTTGAGACATCGGTGAACTTCGTAGCAACATACCCAATCCCGTGACATTCAGTGAAAAAAACGTATCACGGAATTAGGCAACTTTACCCTATATGCATTATATTTTATAAACTCACCTTCCTGGATCTTTCGGAAGAAGGATAACTCTGACCTCTTTTTCTTAGAATTTATAGTGCAACAAACGTCTCCTTGTCCGATATTATTATTCAAATTATTGTATTTTAGCCATTTATAGTTATTACAATCGATAACCGATAACAAACATTGCACAGTTTATACAACTTTTCACAACAATGCGAAATACTGCACAGTCAATGCCTTTTCGATCTGGGCCGCCGTAACGTATGTTTGAGTTTTCTATTTCAGTGTATGGAGCTCAATTAAATATTATATTATAACTTTATTGTGTATCATTGCTAAGTTTTATTTAGTGTAATGTGCCCATAAGTTTCGTGTACTTCTTGCTGCATAATATGTTGCAAAAATAATTATAAAACTGTGTTATTTTAATGTCAAGAGAATTTTACATGTTAACATAATCTGTTCGCATCAACATTTTAAGTTAAGAATTGAAGCTATTTTGAGGTTTAATAAAAAAAAAAAGAATTTACATTGTGATTTTAATTTAGCACATTTACCTTCCTTAATTGTAGATAGAAAATGTACTATACCACTCCTATGAAATTGGTGTACATACGATTGTGTTACATCGTCTCTTAGGTTGTAGATAAATACAGTAATTCAGCCTCAATTGTAGTATTAAAATGCAGACAAATTTAATGTGAGGGGTATCATACATGGCATTATGTTTAATTATAATGTATACTTGCGAATATAGGAATATAAGTTAAATATAGTAAACATAACCTATAATTTTTATACAACATAATATACCGGTACATATGTAATGGCAGGGTATTGAAGACCACTAAAATTAGACAGAAAGGGGCAACTGGTACAGTAAACATAACCTATAATTTCAGCATATCTAAATATCCGTGCGGTGCAACTGAAAATTATTGAATCGTGCATAAATGAATGTACAAGAATTTCGCAATATTTAATCGAAATAAAGGCAGGTATTACACATACGAACACCGGAATTTTCATACCAAAAATAATGTTACACCTTAACTCTCAAGTGAATTATGTCTGAGATGTCTCATAATCATTGTTTTAAATTTTATTAATGCAATTACACTACATTTGAAAGAAATATGTGTTACTCTTCATGCATTCCAACTAATTTATATGGTTGAAAAGCCGCCCTTCGTGATCGGGTTAATGGAGTCACATGGTCTGCCTTACGGCCTGTATTAGATCACCATGGCAATGGCATAGTCTATTGTTTCTAGTACTCACAGAGCTCCAAGCGGCTAGCAACTATCGCAAGAAATGCAAAAAATCATCCCAAGCTTCACGACTGTATATATTAGACTGTAGTACCACCTCTCTCTCTCTCTCTCTCTCTCTCTCTCTCTCTCTTTTACTTTCTTTCGCTCACGCTAGGATTTGATCTGCCGAACTTGCCAACAAAACGCACACAGACTATTGGTAACGCCCTTTAGACTACTCGGCTAGCAGATGACTTGCTGGAAGGGGGGGGGGGATGAATCTACTTAATTATGTTCAATGGGGACTAACATAATGTGTTGTAGAAATGTAATGTTTTCCCAAACCAACCTCTCCTTCACATGGCGGGTTATGATTAATGTAAACGAGGCTCTGGTGACTAATGTGCGGGAATACAATCGAAGTGTGGGTCTCCGACAGTGTTACGTTCGCAAGTGAGCGTTGTGTTATGCCAAATTTTATATGTGCATTCTACACTCACATATTATGTGAGTGTAGAATGCACATTTGGCTTCCCGCACATTTTATTTTGGTTTGTTGTGTTTTGTATTATGCTAAATACGTCGTATGTGTATTTTATTTGGTTTGTTGTACGTTGTGTCGAATGGACACTTCAGAATGGCTAGGGAATGAGCCCCCGGAGCTGTGGTAGACAGTAGACAGAGAGAGCAGCTGCCTTATGGCGAGCATGCGGCGATAGTGGGGATAACAAACTTCCTCTACTTTTTTCTAAGATTTAGCCAGAATTTGTATACTTAATTTGAGGAATGGAAGCACTGTAACGTTTCTTTTGTAACAGCCTGTACTCATGTGTTAGAAGTCTGCAGGTGATCAGGCCGCCACTTGGAGATGTATGAATAACATACTGCACAACTATGCAGAAAAAAGAAAACTGATCTCGGTATAATGTGTAAACTTAAAGATGAGATTAAATAAAATAGAATTTACATTTCATATGATATCTTCAGCAAGGTACGCTTCGTATAAAAAGTTTCTGTTGGCACTGTTACGTAGTTTTATTGATGTATGCATGTGTTTTGTGCGAGAGAGAGAAAAAGAGGGAGATTGTTTTAAGTTATGCCCTATTATAATTTATAGTAGACTTACCCCATTATATGGGGATTCTATGGTTTTGCTTGGCCCCCCCAAGGAAACGGTTCCCTCTCCGCCTATGCTTATATAACACTCGTTTAGGAGAAGAGATCATTTCTTTCGTACTAATGTGTTGTGTAGTGCTACGATTTGAACACTTCTGGATTATAATTCAGATATGTACCACTTGCTCGTCAGACCAACTTTGTATCAAGTTCTAACAAGTATGCAATACTGTTGTATGTTTTTGAACTTAGGACTTTCTTGAATAGTAATCCAAGACTAATTAATCAATAATGCTAACTGTAGGTGTCATCTTGAGAGCGTTATAATGCCCACTTCTTTTTCGAATAAGAAAACTATGGATTAACACAAGAAAAATAGACGCTAGTTAACCTCTGAGCGACCATGCTAGTTAACCTCTGAGTGACTATTAGCTATCGTAGCACACAAATAATAGAGAATTGTGGATTATCTTAAGAAAACAGATGCTAGTTAACCTCTGAGCGACCATGAGCTATCGTAGCATACAAACAATAGAGAATTGTGGACTATCTTAAGAAAACAGATGCTAGTTAACCTCTGAGTGACTATTAGCTATCGTAGCACACAAACAATAGAGAATTGTAGACTATGACTAAATACTTAAAAGGTCAAAATACAACAGTGTTCACAAGTGGAGATTAAAAATAATGGAAATAATTATTACAGTTGTCTGAACACTATTTATTGATAAAATAAATAAAATTGGTTAGAAACCATACATGTTTCGGGGGCTATGCTCCCCCATCTTCAGTGGTTGTACCACGACTACGGTGTAGATGTTCTACCGCGTGTCGTATCTTTAAGATACATGTATGGTTTCTAACCAATTTTATTTATTTTATCAATAAATAGTGTTCAGACAACTGTAATAATTATCTCCATTATTTTTAATTGTGGACTATCTTAAGAAAACAGATGCTAGTTAACCTCTGAGTGACTATTAGCTATCGTAGTACACAAATAATAGAGAATTGTGGACTATCTTAAGAAAACAGATGCCAGTTAACCTCTGAGCGACCATGAGCTATCGTAGCATACAAACAATAGAGAATTGTGAACTATCTTAAGAAAGGAGATGCTAGTTAACCTCTGAGTGACTATTAGCTATCGTAGCACACAAATAATAGAGAAATGTGGACTATCTTAAGAAAACAGATGCTAGTTAACCTCTGAGCGACCATGAGCTATCGTAGCATACAAACAATAGAGAATTGTGGACTATCTTAAGAAAACAGAGTCTTTGAGCGATCATAGTTATCACCGGGCACAAGCAATATAATATAAAAATACTTATATCCTAAAGATTTTAGCGGACACTCTTCTGATCACATCTACGTTTTCATATGATTGAACTCATCCCTCCCACGCCGTAAGAAAACGGTAGAAGGTTGCGTTGGAGCTTCCGCCGAGGAACACGTAAGAGGAGACTACAATACTTCACTCATATATATATATATATATATATATATATATATATATATATATATATATATATTACATTCTCACGTTAATAATTGGACTTTGTTTCTAGACGTCGAGCTGCACACCTCTAACTCCCTAAATTAAAAGAGGAGACTACAATACTTCACTCCCATATATATATATATATATATATATATATATATATATATATTACTTCTTATTACGAAAATAGGCTATAATTATATAGACGCTGTTAGGAATATGATTGAAATAACGATTTTGCTTCAGAACTATGGTGTGAACTCTCGTGGAATGCGTGCTGTAGCTGAGGCACTGTCCCTCAATAGAAATGTCAAAACTCTTGATCTGGAAGGCAACTTGCTGACAAGAGATGCAGCTTATCATTTGGGTGAAATGCTAAGAGAAAACAATACCATTACTCGCTTGAACTTGGCGGGATGTATGTAAGTATCACAATATTTCATTTAAACTTGAAATGTTGTAATAATAGCCCTAAAAATAAGGGGTGTAGCATTAATAACAATTCGTATTATTAAGAATTACCATATCGAATTCATTTTACGATGAGTGTAAGTAGAGATTGCCGCGTGGAAGTCAACTCCGCCGACAGAAACGCCATTAAATCTTTCTTTAAACAAAGCCTGATTTATGGTAGTACTTCACAAAAAATTAAATTGTGACAACAACAACAACAATGATATTTATTATTAATAGTAATGAGCTAAGTAACAGCGATTAGTCAATAATAGGATATCACAAGGATTACTATAATAATAATAATAATAATAATAATAATAATAATAATAATAATAATATTATTATTATTATTATTATTAATAGAATAATATTGATAATATTCGTAATAATAATGCTTACAATGACATTAAAATTATACGTATTGTGATTTTTATTTCCACAGTAATGTTACTTTTATTTACAAAAATAATGGCTTTCTATTTCTGAATTTAAACACTGCCTTCAACAATGGGTATTCCACTCCACACAGCAACACAGTATTAGTTATTGCACTCCACAGACGACAATGACAATTCACGTGGATCATTGAAAACAACAATGTACTCCTAATCTTAACTAATGTTCACAAAGCACTATTTACAAAACAAAACTGTCATGTCTCAGTTCACAGTTCGTTTGCCTTGGCTGTTCTTCTAGCTCATTCACTCAAGTTCACAGTATATCGAACCCAAGACTTCCAGAGACAGTCCGCTGAACTTCGAACTCAAGACTTTCAGATAAAGTTCACTGCACGCCGAAGCCAAGACTCCCGGACGCGTTGCTTCCGCCTGGACGCTGCCACAGGCACTTAAGCTCACTTCACGTCGAACCAAAGACTCCCGGACGCGTTGCTTCCGCCTAGACGCTGCCACAGTTACTCAGCTCACTTCACGTCGAATCCAGAACTTCCGGACGCGTTGCTTCCGCCTAGACGCTGCCACAGTTACTCAGCTCACTTCACGTCGAATCCAGAACTTCCGGACGCGTTGCTTCCGCCTGGACATTGCCACAATTACTCGTGTTCACTCGCGTCGAACCCCGATCTCGAAGGCTGGCTTCCTTGCCCGTTCGCTGCTGCTTCACTGGCTAGCTGACCAAACTAAAACTGACTCTGGCTCTCTTGGCTCTTCTATTTATTACTAAATCACACTTCTAGAATGTACTACATAGAATAGCTTCCACCTATCGGCTGTGCTCGCTTTGGGAGCTTCGAGAATCATCTGTTTCTCACTGCTTCTTTTTCCCCTTCACCTCGCACAGCCCAGTGCCCGCCGAAGTCCTCTCGTAGCTTTTCCTCTCCCCTCCGCGCCCCGCGGAGCTCGCCTCGTCTCTCGCGCCTCCTTCCTTCCCGCGCTCCCTCCTTTCTGCCGGACGCGTGCTCGACTCCCGAGGCCACAATATGATAAATATACTAATTACGGGAATTCGAAATCATAATGTAAATGGATCAGATTTATTGCTATACAATTTGAAAGTTTCAATCCAACTGGAACCTGAGAAAGAGATTCAGAATTTGTACTGTAGAAAAGATTTTGACATCTCGTGCCTTCGTGAGAAGGTTAACATTAATTCTGAAATAATCATAAATTACGAGTATATTACTTTTAAAAACTTGAATAAAAACAAGGCTTCTACATCTTTACACTTGAAATAAAAAATGTGACAATTCAATAAATCGTAATTTTCCTCATAACTATTCTTCGAGTACTTGAGCAGAAATATATCGGAATATAACGACATTAATTTGCATTGAATACTTTCTAATTTAGTCCAGTCAGTGTTTGTAACAGAATTCTAGACTAACGCAAATTCAAGTTTCGATCTCACTAATATTTGTATTTGTATTTAACGTCAATAACTGCGATACAAATTATGATGTGCCTTCATATTTTTGTACTTGCGTCATACCACATTACCTACTTACATTTTCCTCTAATTGTTTAATATCCCGAATATGAGCTTACTGCTAATTCTCCGATGACAATAAACTGATATTGATACTGATGTTACCATTAAAATTAACTCGACCTGTAAGCAATATCAATCACACTATTATTCGCCCTCTCAAGAACTTCATATTAATATCTCTCTTAGTTAAAACTCTGCTAATGTTCATTTTTGTATTCTCTTTACTCCAAAATAATTACAACCATATTCACCGACCTTTACCCGTCTCCTTATAAAATACCATGCTCAATTTCTTATTTTAACACTTCACAGTCTCCAATAATTTATCTCGCCTATATAATTACACTTTCGTCTTAACTAATTGAATGCCTCTTCGTAATATACTTGATAAACAGTTATTTCATTTGCACAATATCGGTACTAAAATAATCACTGCCTACAATATTCTCAACTACCCCTACCTAATACCTTATTTCTAACTTTCCATATACGAGTATTAGGCAATTTGTCAGTTCATTCTTCTTTATAGACTGAAGATCCAGTTTATTTAGATCCAGTTTTTTTTTTGTCACTCATCACTTTTGCCTTTCTGACTTAGTCACGTTGCACATCACTTCAATCAATCTAACACCATTGTCTAATATATTCTTTGTTATTCATCTCTTCCATTGTCCGTTTGCGTCCTTCCATCGACGCTCTCACAACCTCTTCTCCTCCCTTTCTCGAATACTTCTGCGCGAACCTCTTTCCTCTTCTGCTTCCCTGGGTGCTTTCCCTATTCTATCTACCTCCCTTACTTCATTCTACATTGCCGCTTTGATTCCTGACATTTTACTACTTAGTTTATTCATCTCTTTCTCTACACGCTCCACTATGTTTTTATGTACTTTCTCAAATGGCTTCTCAATATTACAAGTGGTTCTGCTTTGGATATCTATTTCATCTATCTACGATTTCCTCCTACGTGTGTGTATCTAACCTCACCTTTCTTCTTGTTTCGTATAACATTCATTTCCTTTCACTCACTGATTCTGACCTCCGCTCATTGCCTACACGCGTCTCCGCACTCCCGTAACATTTTCTCTTGGCTCTGCTTCCTTGTTGATAACGTCATCTATCCTCTACCTTATCCATTCGCTCGGTTCGTTGACTCCCGCTGTCTGCTGTCTTCCATTTACTGACTTAGTTATAATCCGTACGTTGACATTCCTCAACTCTGATTCTTCGTGTTCGATTATTCAGATTTGTTCCATAACTCAGAATGATCACAATACGTTTCACAGTATTCTAAATCGTGCATTATTTTAGTTATTTTCTAAATGCCCTTTACGTCTTGCTGTTTTCAGAAATGGTAACAATATATTTTCATCTTGTCTCATAATTGAAGACCTCCCTCGAATAAGGAAGTAAGCAACAAATCTATAATACATATTTCAGGAGAAAAGAAAATAATTTCATGGGCATATTTTGTTACACCCACGAGTATATTTACTAGCAGAACCATTTGATCAATTAAGGATACAATTTTATTCAGCTATTAAATGCATTCATTTATTGTTATAAATGAAGGCGCTTAAAAATTATTTTTTCCACCGAAGTCACAAATTTCATTAATCTGATGTTAGACCCTTTTTCGAGGAAGGTCTTCAATTAAAATCCTACCCGATTCTCAATTTTTTATCCCTTCAAGTTCTTCAATTTGCTCAAAATCACTTCTCTTCTTCTTAGACTTTAAAATTTTACTAGTATTGGATGCCTGTTGTTACCTAATCTGTATGTTTCTTCTACTTATCCTTTCATATCTACTTTGAATAACTCCCAACACACTTTATTCACTGCTCCATACGTTTCTCCCCCATATTCTCGTCTATCTCCTCTTAATCCGAAGATTATCAAGTTCTTTACCTTTGGTTATCTTCAAGATGTTTGATTTTATTCTCTCGCTGCAACTCTTCAATTTGTTTCGATCTTTAATTTCATGTTCGCTATTCACTGGCTGAATTCTTGTAAATTGTTTTTTAACTGATGGTTGATTTTTATGAATACCACCTTGACTTCTCCTCTAATTATTTTCTTCAATTTTTCACTTACGTCATTCGTTGGCCTCGAATTCATCTCAATTCCTCCAATTATTAAAAGCATTACTACTCGTAAGATTGTTACTACAGCTTCAGTTCTTCCTTCTTACAGAATTCATATCTTCCGTCGTCTCTTTTTCTTCTTATTCTTCTACTATTGAAACCCCAATTCTTGCCTTACACAACTTAATATGTACTGCACATCCATTATTGCATTAGAATGCACTTATAATTCATTCTTCTTAGGGTATTGTTCTCTCTACACTGATTACTGCTAGTCAGAGCTACACTTCTACATGTTCGTTCACCTTCGCTTCTAGTTGATTATTCATTCCAATAATACAGTATATGGTAGGCCTATTAAATGTTGTTCATGCGTACAGAAAGAATGTTACTGACCGTATTAGATCCAAAATTTAAATTTCATGCTTATATACAGACTGTTACTGAAAGGCCGCGTAATTCTTAAGGTTATTAATTAATTCCCTTAATTTATATATCTTCTCACCATTCGTGAGCTGCCACAAGGGACAAAGAGTACTTAACCATAGAAATTTTTACAAGTTCATGAAAAACCATTGATTTTTGTTTTAACCAGCGTGGCTCACGTACCATGTTGGATGCATTTTGTAGGCGTTTCATTTGGGGTAAAAGTCACACTCAAGGTTTATTTTCTTTGATGTTTACTGTAATAGTTTCGTCATAATATGTTCTGTTGTTAATGGATGCCGCAGTTTATAGTCATTGTCTGCTATAAAATCACGATAATTAAGGGTGGGTCTTATATTGATTTGAAACTGCATTAAAAGTTTCTAATAAGATACAAAACTATTTTATTACCTTTATAACACATCATACATTGAGCTTCCACTGGATCTGGGTGTGATGCTCACAGACATATCGGGGTAAACTATATTGTACTGGAGTACGATTCCAGTGTTGATGAATTTATTTTCAGCTGACGAAATTATTTGCGCGTAATAAAATAATAATGCTGTTGGAGAAACCGTGCTACATCTCATTACAATAGACTACTCCAGTCTGAAAGTGATTTTCGCCAAACTCTTGTACCAACTGTTGTTTGTAAGGATGCCACTTATTTCCTATTTCTTTGGAGAATTCGGTGAATGGACGTCTTAGAGATTCCTACATCTGCTCTAGTCTATGTAATGCTAACGTGAGGGTTTTCCTTGAATAGAACTAGGATATATTCTTCACACCCATCAACAATAGGCTTTATCCTCGGTATATGAATGGAACTTAGAATTTCGTGCGTCTCTAATCTGAGAACGATGCACCGGGAGACATGTTGTGAACGCATACGATGACGTGCAAACTGTTGTTCATACAACGTCCTTGCAACAGAGAAGTTCCTTCCACTTCATTAACTATCTGTATCATTGCTGTATACTCTCTGTCTGATACATCTTCGTACAGGCTATTTGTTTCTGTATTATACGAGGCACTCTTTGGGATAAATTATTAATTATTTCCTGCTATTTCTATAATATCCGAATGGTATTACAATCTCGAAACGTACTGTTCTAGACTGACAGAAGATAGTCTGCTTCGGGAAACATCTAGAAACATCACAATAGATTTTATAATCTTGTGGTTTATGTTTAAAAATGTATTTATTTGCGATGGAATCGAACACTGGACTACTTCGGTTGATGTCCACTGGACATTCATACACAATGACAGCTACCAAGGTAATGCCAAATTGTATACGTAACAGATAATCTTGAGAGTTAATGGCTCAAGTACTACTACTAATACTGCTGCTATGTAATATATTTTTGTATTATTTACTGAAGAAAATGAGCAGCCATTTAACATAATTATTCAATACTAGTCGTACCCGTGCGCTCCGCTGTACCCGTTAGAAATAAATATAAAGTAATTACATATTTAAAATAGGACATTTGATCCAGGAAATATGTGTTTGATAGAAGGATAAATCGTTAAATATGTTACTTAATTTAAATTGTATTTAAATAATTAAAATGCGATAATTTTGGTCCAGAGACCAATCATTTGGTGCAATGACAATTACTTTAAGATGTTTCTTAATTGTTATTACATGCAACCATAGTTTAATTAAGATTGATATATCTTTTAGTTTTAATGTGTAGGCCTATACTTTATATTACTTGCTATATGTTTCCATTGAATTATGATAATAACTTAATTTTAACCCTTGTTTTCTACGTCTTCAGTAAATGGCGCTTGGCCCACTATGGTTCTGAACCCTTCAAATAACTTAAATAGTGATACAGCATATATAGTGATATGTAATTATATTTCTTTCTTTCGAAAATGTAAGAATTCACGATCTCATATGTACCATTGCCATGGAATGAATAAATGTGTTTTTTCTTCCTACTCAAAAATTTTATATTTTGTACATAGGAGTTATTGCAGGAACAACAATGCTATAATCTGAGGCGGCGGTGAAAATGTTTTATATTGTTATTTTAAAAGTCTTGTATATCCTTAAATATCAGTCCTATCATAATTTTGCATAGAATAAAACTTATCGGAAATCATTTTTAAAGAAACTTTTGTTATGTAACATTTTTCACAAAAAGAAATAAGAAGCGAGATATTTCGATTTATTTAATTCAGGCCCCTTTAAATGAAGTAATTTGAATGCCACATAGCCTAAAATCTAAGTTACAACGAACTTAATTTATATTTCAATTATCATCGAAATCCGTTGAGCCATTATCGTGTGGAAAAGTAAAAAAACATCCAGACTGAGAGACAGACAGACAGACTAAAATTTCAAAAAAGAAATTTTCGGTCTCAGGATGAATTTATACATGTTAATACCAATTATTTTTGGGAAAGCGAAAATTACCACAAAAATTTCGGTTACAGATTTATTATTAGTATAGATTATATTATATTATATTATATTATATTATATTATATTATATTATATTATATTATATTATATTATATTATATTATATTATATTATATTATATTATATTATAATTCACAAAGAAATTGCTAATTTCTTAGATAATCCTATAATATGATAATAGGGGAAAATAAATATGCTGTAAGTTCACAGGGCTAACGGCTTCGAAGCTGGATACCTGGTTCTAATGAAATGCATAGGTAGCAATATAAACATGGGGGCATGAGATAGTTACTCTGCCTGCCATAATAAATTCACTCCAATTAAATTCCCCAATGTAAAATATATATTATATTATATTATATTATATTATATTATATTATATTATATTATATTATATTATATTATATTATGTTATGTTATGTTATGTTATGTTATGTTATGTTATGTTATGTTATGTTATGTTATGTTATGTTATGTTATGTTATGTTATGTTATGTTATGTTATATCATGTCATGTCATGTCATGTCATGTTATGTTATGTTATGTTATGTTATGTTATGTTATGTTATGTTATGTTACATTATATTATATTATATTATAATATATTATATTATATTATATTATATTATATTATATTATATTATATTATATTATATTATATTATATTATATTATATAAAAAGCAAGTTTTTAATTTGTTATGGGGGCTCTTGAATCTCAGAAGGAACAACTTTTACAATAGCACAACATAATCTGCTTGGCTCATTACCAAATTTTTTTGCATTGCATTTATTGCATATGTATTTTAAGAAGATTCAATTGAGCATAGTTAAAATTTGGATTACAAAGTAAAGGAATGCTAAGCTAATATACTATTACTGCATACTAAATCAATACACTCTCGTTGTCCGTTAATTCTCTGAGATGAAAATGAATGTGTACATAAACATTGTTTTAAGAAATACAGGAAACGTATATATAGAATAGCCTATCAAGTTTTCTGTGCATAAGAAGCCATTTTAATCGTACCTGTCCTCAATTCACTCAGAAGTTACTGTAATAACACTATAGCATTATGTCCATCTAGAGAAACTACACTTTCCAATGGTGAAATAATAATTATACAAATGGTTAATTAGCTTTCGATATTACTTCATACAAATAGAGAAATATTCTCTGTAGGCTATGTGTGATAGCTTTCGTTTGTTGTTGTCCAAGGCCCCTTATAGGCGAAGTCATTTGTTTTTATTTCATTACAGCCCCTTAAGATAGCGTTGTTATTGTAATTTTAAAACTTATTTATCTCATTAAATATCAGTCCTATCAAAATCTTGCACAAAATAAAACTTATCGGAAATTATTTTTAAAGAAACGTTTGTTATGTAACTTTTCACGAAAATTAATAATAAGGGAGATATTTCAATTTATTTAATTCAAGCTCCCTTATAACCCCCCTTTTAAATAAAATATTTTGAATGCCATATAGCCTAAATTCTAAGTTACAACGAACTTAATTAAATACTTCAATTTTCATATAAATCGGTTCAGCCATTATCGCGTGAAAAGGTAACAAACATCCAGACAGACAGATATACAAACAAAATTTTCAAAAAAGAGATTTTCGGTTTCAGGATGGTTAATTATATATGTTAGGACCAATTATTTTTGGAAAATCGAAAATTACCAGAAAAATTTCGGCTACAGATTTATTATTAGTATAGATAATGTATAATTACAATAACAATGTCAATAACCATGACCCACTGTGAATCATTACTAAATATTACATCTCCCTTCACCAGATAAAAATTACAATCAATTAAAGAGTATCGTAATCTATCACGAAGCTTAACTTTCCCACCGGAACGACTTGTACTGAAGTTTCTCTCGAAATTCTTCTCACAGTAAGTACACTGACGTTCAAAGATATATGACCCTACTAATCGATAGTGATCGATAAAATTTGTTAATGTAAGTGTGGATTATTTAGTTATTACTTTTATGAATGCATGGCGAAGGTAATAGTCACTGTTGCTAACAGTAGATAAATATACGTGTGTTATAGAATAACAGTTTTTCATTCCACTCTAGTGGTTGTAAAACAACACTGAGTTTGGCTGGAAACCGCTGATATTGTCTATTAGAATAATAATTTATGCTTAATCTACATAATCATTTTCCCTGACACTTTTTAACGGCCTCCAATAATGGTGCCACCTATTGACAACTAACGGAACTCTTTCAAAATTTTTTTTTTTTTTTTTTTTTTTTAATTCGTCAACTTTTGGATACAGTATCGAAATCTTGGATGATCTCCCGACTGTTCCTAATTACTTTTACTTATTGCTGAGAGGTAGTTCATTTATGATGCTGCACTCCCGTCATAACCAGGATGAACAGCATGAAAACAAATTTGACAGATAACTATGAGAAGAGGAACAAAGGTGTACGATGTCTTGTGTAGTACTGAGGGTTATAAGTTCCTAGTTTTGACACATACACATTTTGGTGGGAATGTGCCAGTTTATAAAATGTTTCAGCGAATCTCCTAATGATAACTGGGATACTTTCCACTTTTAGATCTTGATGTATCTCTTCGTTTCTTGTGTACCATCCGCTGTTATGAATTACACGTAATACTTTATTTTGTACAACTCGAATGGATCTAATGTTGTCTTAGGTGCGTATCCCCATACTGTAGAACCATACAAAAGCACTGATCTAATCAGCAATTTATAAATTGTTACTTTTTTAGATGTTGACAATGCACGTGTTTTTAAAAGGGGATACAGTTGTACCATTCTTGCTATTGTTCTTGCTCGTGTATTTGCAATGTTGGTATGCCATAACAGACGACTATCCAAATGGATTCCAAGATACTTAACAGAATCCTGAAATTCAAGGGCAGTACCATACAGTGTGAGTTTAGTTTGTGGTACACTTCGAGTTCTACTGAAGGCTATGACTTGACTCTTCATTGTATTTACAGTTAAGCGCCAATGTTGGAACCATTCTTCTATAAGGTGGACATGCCGTTGAAGTCGACCAATGGCTAGATCGGCATTACGATGTGTAGTGTATGCTAGTGTATCATCTGCATATAAGGCTAACCTGGTGACGTCAGTTTCTGGAAGATCTGAAGTATATGCACAATATAAGTAAGGGCCCAGTACTGAGCCTTGCGGAACTCCTCCTTGAATTTTCTTTTGTCTTGATAAACAGCCGTCTTCCTTAACACAGAAACGTCTGTTCCGAAGAAAATCAGCAATAATATGAATCAGTGCATCAGGAACCTCTGATTGGATTAATTTATAAATTATACCAGTATGCCACACAGAGTCAAATGCACTTTTGACATCGAGAAATATTGCTACGGTAGTAGCTCTGTTGTTGAAACCGATAGTTGTTTGTTCAACAAGACGCAGCAGTTGGTGTGTTGTAGAGAGACCTTGTTGATATGCAGCCTGATAGGGTGGAATAAGGTTTGGTGCACTTTGTAGAAGTCTGGTCATAAGAATTCGTTCGAATACTTTGCCAAGGGCATTAATCAAACTTATCGGTCTGCGATTTGCTGGAACCTTTGGATTTTTCTTTTGTTTGGGAATGGCAGTAATATATGCAAGTTTCCAAGCATCTGGAAAATATCGATGAGCTATACACTGATTGAAAAGCTTGGTAATATACATAAGTCCCTTTCTAGGTAAGTTTTTAAGTTCCATGTTGTTAATTTTATCAGGACCTGGTGCCTTTTTTGGTTTAAGGCGTTTAATAATGGTTTTGACTTCTGACGGGCTCGTTAAACAAATGTACTGGGATACGGGATATAGTAGGAATGTGCTGACAGTTTCCTCGACATGGCGATAATGTTCAACTAAGCTGTCACATTCATTAGCAGGTTTAAATTGGTTCTCAAAACAATCGGCTATCAGTTCAGCTTTTTCACAAGACTTATAAACTGGGCCATCTTTGCCATGTAAAGGTTGATTTTTAGAGTAGGAATCATGTTTGGTTAACCGTTTGGTGATTGTCCAAATTTTATTTGACTGTCCTGCATCAGCAACATCTTTTTCAAATTTCGAAACTTTGATTTCTAGTGCCATTTTGTGCACTCTATTTTTCATAATGTTATATACGTTTTTGTCAATTTGTGATCTAGTTTTTTGCCAGCGCTTACGAGCTCTCTGTTTAGCCATTCTTAGTAGACGTAAATTCGAGTTTTGATGGAGATAACTTTGTATTGGTTCTTTCTCTAGTGAAGCATATTTTGCT
The DNA here is from genome assembly GCF_040183065.1 of Periplaneta americana. Lineage (NCBI taxonomy): Eukaryota > Metazoa > Arthropoda > Insecta > Blattodea > Blattidae > Periplaneta > Periplaneta americana. The sequence continues at coordinate 105,714,348 of NC_091124.1, forward strand.
GCTTTCAAAGTATTTTCAAAGATTTTAATTCCTTCATCAATGTCTTCTTTTGTTGTAATCAATGGATTAGCAGAAATTGATTGTGAAATATATCCCCGATAGGACGACCAATCCATGCTGCTTAAGAAAGCTTGAGGAAATAGTCTCTCAGTAGTTGCCCTTTCAATGATTAAAACAACAGCGTTATGATCAGAGGACAGTTCTTGTAAAGTGTCTATAAACAGGGGTACAGTATTACATCTGAAAAGAAATCCATCAAGTACATCTGGTTTATGATTTGCATTTTGAGGGTAGAAAGTAGGTTTGTTAGGAGCTAAGATTTGATAGCCGTGCTTGTCAGCATGTTTTGAGAGTATGCGACCTCTGGTTGTTGTTACGCGTGAATTCCACTCAATGTTCTTAGCGTTGAAGTCACCGCCAATTATAAAATTATTTGATATACAGGATATTGTATCAAGTTCTGAAACTAAGAGAGGCTTATTTGGAGAGCAATACATCGATCCAATTAAAATGGTTTCGTTATTGTACTGAATTTCAATTAAAGTTATAGATATGTGTGTAAGCTGGGGTGATTGTATTCTGTAATGTCTAATACAATTTTTAATTAAGATAGCTGTTCCACCAAAAGGGCCATTACTTCCATCAGAGCGATACACTGTATAATTTTTAACGCTGAGTCTCTTATTAGGTGTTAATTGAGTTTCTGTGATTAAAAACACATCTATATCATGCTGATGTAAAAAGTCGTCAAGTACATTTTTATCCCTAGTCACTCCATTGGCATTCCAGGTCACTATTTTTAGTGGCTTGTGTAACTTTTGTCTGGGTTTATTTTGTTCCATTTCCAAACAGACTAGAAACACCATCAATGAACACTGATATTTTATTAAAAATATCATTTTGTTGCTTCACTTGCAAGAAGGTTTGATGTAAACATCTTAAATAATAACTGATATTGAATGTTTTTAAAAAGTTCCACCATTCTCTCAATTCGTGAAAAAATTGACTAAAAGATGAACTGTCAGCAAATTGATCTGGTGCCTGTCGAGTATTATTATCGATATTTACCTTTCGGAATCCTTTAATAACCTGTTGAGTGACAGGAAGTGGAGGAAAAGACTGGGCAGAAAGATCTGGCTGCTTCTTATGGGTAGGATTCCTGGTTTTCACTCCATTTACGTAAGCTTGGTAATTTGGACACTGTCTAAAATTAGCAGGATGATCCCCTCGGCAATTTGCACATTTTGCAGGAATAGAAGTAGGTTTTTGACAAGAATATGATTCATGGTTCTCACCACATTTAACACATCGTGGTTGGATGTGGCATGAATGAGTCTTGTGGCCAAACCCTTGACACTTGTAACATTGAATCGCCCCTTGCCGGGAGATGTAATCTTCAATTTCCACTCTAAGATGGCAAAGACTGCGTAACTGACGAATATCGGGTTTGTCTTGTAATTGATTTACTGTCAGGACCCAAATTGGCATAGGCAACCATGTCATTAAGCCTGTGTTTTCATCTTGGACTTTTTTTCTTAATTGTCGAACTGACTCAATAGGATAATTTAAACTCCGAAGTTCAGTTAGGATTTCTTCAGACGAGGATTCATTTGGAAGTCCTTTTAGAACAATTTTCAATACTTTTGAAATGTTATAAGGAAAGGTATAGAAATTATATTTTTGCAGAATCAAATAATCTTGTAATTTCTCAAAATCATCTTTTGTTGAAACATATAGTTTCAGACCGACAGGACTAAACTTCCCTTCTGCTAATATTTGAAGCGAGTTCTTCAAAGTTTGTTGCAACTTAAAGTAATCAACTTTACTTGTTACCACAATAGGGGGTGGTGGCTTATGTTTCCGACTTCCATTTTGGGAATTTGCAGATTTTTCTTCTGTGGTGGAAAAATCCATTTGTGATGTAGGTTGTTGACTTATAGAATTATCTATTTCAATTTCTGGATCTTCTAATAGTGGTTGGAAAACATTGTTACTTTTCACCGGAACTGTAGTTCCCATTTTCTTATACAAACGAGTAGCTGAAGTTCGGGGAAGAACTCCCTTCATTTTACTATGTACTGACTTGAATTTAAATTCATGTATGTCGGCCTCTCTAGGTGAGGACATTTTTCCGACTTTACGCCGTGTTCCAGAAGAGTTATGAACTTCATCAATATGCGAAGAAATGGCATTCTTTTCCAGTTGTGGATTTATAGCAGCATCATAGATGTCTGAATGAACCTGAGCAGTAGTTATAATTTCACTGAAATCACTCGAATTTTCATTAGAAGTCATATTGAATAAACAACACAATGGGTCCGTCTACAGACGGCCCAAAAACGAAGAGAATGTAACTCAAATAAATATAATAATTGTAATTAACACACAAAAATTAAGAACTTGCTTTCAGCACAAATTTTAAATAATCTGAACACTAGTGAAAGTTAAACACAATGTGAGCACTGTACGCAAAAAGACGCAGCTACTAACTGACTAGGACTGCTCTCCACCGCGTACCACAGCCAACTGCTTTCAAAATTTGTCAAGTTTTTATATCTTTGATTCTGACTTATCCCGTTGTTGAGAAGTTCGCTTACACGATCATAAAATCGCAAGTGTACACTGTCGATAATTTGTTGGTTTAAGTGTGGATTATTTAGTTATTATTTCTAGGAACAGATGGCGAAGATAATAGTATTGCCAATCATACATAACTATACCCTCATTACAGAATTAAATATTTCATACCACTCTACTGATTATAAAACAACACTGGATTTAGCTGGAAACCGATGACATTGTCAATTAGGAGAATAACTTATGCTTAATCTACATAATTATTTTCTCCGACACTTTTTTAACCGCTCCACCTACTGAGAACTAGCGGAAATCTTTCAGAGTTTGTCAATTTCTTATATCTTTGGTTCTGACATCCCATGATTGGAATGTTCGCTTATACGATCGTAAAAACGTAGATGGAATATCTTTGAACGTCAGTGTTCAAGATAGGTAAGTAAAGAACCTAAGTCCTTCAAACAACTTAGGACTGTCAATACTAAGTTTAACATTAGAGGAAACCAGGAGTAATGTCTACCTCTAAGTACAAGGACCAAACCTGTCATTTTGACGGCTGTGTTTATTAATTTTTCTTTACAAATATTTAATACTTTTCAATAGGAATATCTGTTTTAATTCTGTTTATATATTGTAATGGAATATAGATTATTTTTAAATAGAATATGAAATTCTGCACAACTTAAAACCTATTAAGTTCTACTCTGAACAATTTCAGATCAAATGAAGAATTAAATATTTCACATTCAAAATACATGCCATTACAATTTAAGAAAATATCAACTAACAACACACAAATAATAATCGTCCATATTGTTTCATTCAAAGTCATCGGCTACATCATAACACTTTACATAGGTATACTGGGCACTTGTTAAGTATGGCCCACAGACATACATGCTTCCCTTCTTCTCTCTCTCCATCTTGCAATTTGACATGTCTTCTGAACTTTGTTCTGTTGTGAAATTCTTACAGGATAAAGGTCTTGTGGCTGCGCATCTGGCCGTTATACTGCTTCTCATGCAACTTACTAGTAGTTCATGGAGGGCGCAGCTTTTTAGCCGACCAAACCAAGGCGAGTCATTCGCGCTTAAGCAATGTTTTCTGATCGTATTGTCAAGACTCAGTCGCTGTTAGTGGTGGTAATTTAAATATTACGTGTACCCAAACAAAATATTCTAGTCTTGAAGAAAATGAGACGCATATGAACGTAAGAAAAGCATTATAAGTTAGTTCTTCTCCCAATTTGAATATGAACTGGTGCCGAGATACTGTGTCACCTGTTACCTCCTTGTAGAGTCCGTGTATTGATTGCTGCCAAGTGCAAAGCATTGAGAAAACGTGCATGTGCCATCTACGGAATTTATATTTCAGAGTATAAAGTGGAGTCATTTAGTCTATGACGTCGACACTATATTTGATTTCATCATAGAAAACTACCGTCTGGAGTAGCTTTTAGGGTGCTGCTGTAACGTGCACATTTGGTTCTTTGCTGCAGTTAACATATTTTATAAAAATATTTTACTTTTCCTGCAATCTTTACATTGAATAAAATAATACTTCAGGCATTGTAAGTCACTTATATTGATATTGTTTCAATGACTAAATAATATTATAAATTATCGATTGTAATCCAGCTTTATATAATATCCACATGATTATGGTCTGTGTGAGTTCTGATACTTAATAACTTAAATGGTGAAAGATACTGTCAGTTTTGTAGAGAATATCTTATAGGTTTTTAAAATTCAGGCAAGAAAATCACTTCCAGAACAGATTATCTTCATACAATACACAAATATCTATTAAAAATCAACACGCAAATCAAAATGTTAACTCAAACATTTCATCTGCATCAAACTCTGATGGAGACATAATTCAAACTAACAAGACTAGAAACATGAATTGTAAAATGGTTACTTGTCTTCAATAAAGATATGACAGATCTTGAATTTAGCGAAAATGTTTTCCCCTTCTTTAAATTTTTAGCTGCAGCTATTGATCTCTTACCTGGCTCTGAAAATTAGTCAGGTCATCGAAACATGCTTTAGATCAGACATTTTTCTCATTAGAAAACAATAGACAGAGCCAGCAAAACAATTTTTGTAATTTACTACAACTACATAACCACGATGTTGAATCGTACATTTTCATATTAAAGTGGCGCGTAATTACTTTACGTCCTTTTTGTTGAATTTCTAGTTTAATATTACCCAAGGGCCTATCTCTTTGAATAATATTCACTTTATTTTGGTAACGTAATGAATTGAAACTCTTCTGTTCAATAAGATGGTCAACTGAACAGCAGAGAGAGGAAGGCGAAGTGAGAGGGGGAAGTGAGTTACTGCTACATGCTGTAAGCCCACGGCCGACATCAGAGCTTCCTGCGTCCGTATCAAACTACACTGATAACTTGAATTCAGAAGAAGTCAGTCAACACTGCGATATGAATAGAATCGGTGAAATCATCTTAATGCAAAGTTCTTAATTTCAACACGCAAACATCTAAATAACCACGAAAGTAACACTTTACATAGCACCAAGGCAGATGCGAAGTGAGGTGGGTTAGCAGTGGCGGATAGGAGGAATGCAGGGAGACGCGGGCAGTGGTGGTGTGAGTTGGATTAGAAGTGGCTGCTCGGCTATCTTACCGGTCTCACTCTACACTTCATTCCACGAACGAAATCCATCTTTAACTGAAATAGACGCAATTCCACAATGAGAGAATTATGTTATTGGACAAATCATAAAATAAAAAAGTAAATAAAATCGTCAGTATTAAAAAGCAGACGAGGAAGCGCCGCTTCCAGCGCGTCTATGGACGCTTCGCCACTGTTAATTAAGTTCGTAGAACTGCATTCCTGTAAGTATCGTGAGTCGCTGTGTGATACCATCTATCGATTCAACTACACAACACTCGGTTCCGACGGAATCCGTGATTAACTCCAATATTTCCCCCTGATACTTCTTTTGTGTCCTCAAAACGATACCATCTATGTACAAGTTAAAGTACATTCTGCTGCATGCTGCTGACCGGAAACTATTGAATTATGAAAGGTAAATTTCAAATGACTGATGACGAAATGAGTCCGAGGTCCAACGCTGAAAGTTACCCAGCAATTATGCTTCAATTATTTGAGAGAAAACCTCAGAAAAAAATAACCAGGCAACTTGTCACAACTAGGATTAGCCGAGCCCTCTCGTTTTACAGTCAGACATACTAACAGCGATGGATCACACGCCAGTATTACGCAGTACTTCGAATAATACCTCTCACTTGGTTACAGAAATTTCCCCGATGTTCTTCACGCATTTCTTCTCAAAACTTGGACCAGGCTAAATAGTTCAAGAAGGGCAGCATAAACATTACTGAATTGTTAGTCTCTCCTGAATTGTGTAAAAACAGTTTTCTCAATAATATACTGCGCGTTAATTGATAATACCGATACGTTTAAATTGCAATTTGGTCTTATTAGTTAGTGGGGTTTAAAAAGGGCGCGTCAGCTACTATGGCTATTTGCGCCCTTATCTAAAATCATTCACTAAACACAAACATAACACAATAACCAGAATGCTTAAAAGAACTAAAAAGCGTTGTCACGGTTAAAACGAGGCAAACAAATGCAGTTTCAACAAGGTGAAGCATAAAAACCATAAAAGTGAGAAGTTCGCAGTCCCTAAGTAGTATTTAAAAAGTAACAACAAAACAATAAAACAAATGCCACCAGAAATAAATTGTATGGAGCATTTATAAAATGCACGGATGTAAAAGGTCCGAATGTCAAATTTGTTAAAATAATATACTAAAAATGTAACCTCCGGATGTAAAGAGTCCGGAGGATAAGTAAAACGGGTCATTAAAAAACTACATCACCTTGGCAAGTCCTGTATTCGATAAAAATCTCAGAACTGCACTTGCACAATTAAAATCATTTCCAAGAGCGTCACGTAGAGTCGGCCGAATTCCATACTGCCGACGGGCACGGTCGTATTTTCGACACTGTAATAAAAAATGTTCCACGGTCAGTGGGACATGGCATAGATCACACTCCGGCTGAGGCTCGCCACGTAGGAGATGGCCATGCGTCAGATGACAGTGGCCAATCCTCAACCGGGTGAGTAAAACTTCTTCGTGTCGTGACGCTCTTGTGGACGAATCCCAAACGCGAACAGTATTCTTTATTCTTCGTAATTTATTTCCCTCTTGTGCAGACCATTCGCCTTCCCATTGCTACCATAATATTGGTCTTGTTTTAAAAATAACTTGCGAATCAGTTAATCATTTCCTTTTTGACAATACTTATCATAATATCTTGAAAATAATTGAAACTTCATTGAAACCTTGTTATTGCCTTATACAGGATTGGTGCAAAGGGGGCTGCCAACCTAAAAGAAGGACTCATGCTGACACAATGTCTCAAGGAGCTCGACATCAGCAGAAATCAGCTCAGAGACGATGGTTTTCAAGTGCTCTCTCCAGCCATCGTGGAGAACTGCACCATTACGTATCTCAACCTGAGCAATAACGAGCTTGGCTTGGGTACAAGTTTCTTGCTTGGACCCACGATGGAAGAGAACTGGGGCATTGTACACCTCGATCTGTCACATAATTTCCTTTATTCAAAGGATGGTATGTAAAATGAAACCATTGATATCCTTTTTTCTAACTTAAACCACTCTCTTGATATAAATTAAGTTTATTGCCCACTGATAGAAAAATTTTTGTACAATCTGGGATTTAAGATCTCTGGAAAATTGTGACAATAACCACCATCTCGTGCAATTTCTTTACAGTTACATTTAAATACTAGAAGAGAAGATTATTAGTGTAAATGAATAGGCGTTCACGTTGTATTAAACAAATTCTTAACTACTCTCACATTTATTACAGGGTCTCTTTTTCTGCGGTGCCATTGTGTTTTAGAACCATACCACTCCTCAATTTCATCAAATAATAATATTTGAGACCTGTAACATTTTCTCCAATCTTCCTTTACATTATGACAAGTCATATTCAAATTGATGAAAGGGAAGTACAGTTCTAAGAAATTAATTACTGTATTTTCCTCAACCATTCATTCAAAGTTTTCCGCCCAGGGGCAGATCTTACGCTACAAACACAATTTCTCCAATCTTTCCTATTTTCCACCTTCATCTTAGTCTCCGCGTACGAGCCATATATTTTAATATTGTTTATCATCTGATATCTCCTTCTTCTCCGAACTTTTTTCCCGTCCACCATTACTTCCAGTGCATCTTTCGATAGGCAGTTTCTTCTTAGTCAGTGTCCAAATCAATTTCTTTTCTTTTACTGATTATTTTCAGCATTAGTCTCTCTTCACCTACTCTTTTTAGCACAGTTTAATTTCTTATTTTGTCTGTTTATTTCACACACTTCATTCTTCTCCATATTTACATTTCAAATACTTCTAGTAGTTTCTCTTCACTTCATCGTAATATCTATATTTATGTTCCATAATATGACACACTCCATATAAAGCACTTCTCTAATCTTTTCCCGACTTCTTTTTCTATTAAAAGGTTCCTTTGCCATTGCTACGGTATTTTTGACTTCCTGGCAGCAGCTCATGTTAATACTTATAGTATAACCCAAGTATCTGGAATCTGTCCACTTGGTCCCTGCCTCATTTCGAATAAGTACGTTTATCTTCCGTCTTTTTCCTCCGATAACCGTCATATTCGTCTTGTTTGGATTTATCTACATCCCACTGCTCACAGCTTTTAAACCCAATAGCATATCGTTTATACAGCATAGAGGTGTCCCATTTATCTTTTGTTTCGATAGGTATTGGAATTTTTCTTTTTGAGGGTTATGTTAGAACGAGAGACCAACATGAGTGTGGAGATTTGGTGCATGTAACTACAGTATGGTACAAGATACACGTGATGTCATCAATTTTTCAAATAGCACTACATACTTTAATCATATTACATTGATTACACACATTAAGACGAATTCAAAAATGTATCACAATGTCACCTCCCTAATCAATAACAACAACAAAACGAAACAAAAACGAGTAACGTTACTAAATGCAGAGTAGGTACATGCTTGTAACGTTGAAATCCTTGCGGTAGAATGAAAAGATTCGCAAACGCGAAAGCATTTATTTATTTATTTGGTGGTGTCAATAAAGACACATGTCATTACAAGTTCCAGGTCACATGGACGCTTGCCTTAACAAGAATATTGCTTAGTATAATATGTGTACGTAAATGAAGTGTGACCATCTTCTCCATCAGAAACGGAGATTGGTAAGCTGGATACGTAGGCAAACTTTCAGAGTCAATGATTTTTGGAGAAAAATTAACATTACTTGATTGTTCACTGAATTCTATGTGTAACTATAGTTTAATAAGTGGATTAGGGTGTGTTTGTAGTTTCTGAAGATAATTTTTGCGTAAGTGGTGCACGTAGTCACTAAATAAAATGATTTCCAGGTCACTGTACAATTGTGCGTTAATAATGTAAAAATCAGCTCCTGTGGTGGTTCTGTACACAGCTCTTTGGATTGCATCGAGTTTCTTGATGTGGCGGGGATGGGTTTGAGCCCAAATTTCTGACGCGTAGGACATGTATGATCGTATAAGTGATACGTACAGCAATAGTTTGGTTTTGAGGGGAATGAAGCTTTTAAGTATTGGATATAATGCTAAGAATCTTTGAAAAGCTCTGTCTCGTACTAACTGTATATGTTGTCTGTATGTCAAATGACTGTCCAGTACTAGACCAAGATATCTGACCGTTGTTTTGAAGGGGATGTGTTGATTCTGAACAGAGAGCGGTTGTAATAATCGTGGAAATCTCCTTGTAAAAACTACTGCTGTACCTTTTTCACCATTAATTTTCAGTCGCCATCTTGTAGACCATTGGGTGAGTAAGTCCAAGGCTTCTTGCATCTGTTGTAAAGCACATTTTATGTCGTAATGTTTTGTATATACGACTGTCTCATCCGCATATAAAGCGTGTCGGCAGTTGGTGTGATTGGAATGTCATAAACATATGTAGCATAGAGAATTGGACTCATAATAGAGCCTTGAGCAACTCCTGCTTCAATTTGTCTTGAACTGGAAAGATAATTACCTTGTCGGAGTCTGAATGATCTGTTTCTCAGGTAGTCTGCAATAAAATGTACGTATGCGTCAGGAACTGAAATTTTCTGTAATTTGTAAAGAAGATCGTCATGCCATACTGTGTCGAATGCCTGTTGTATGTCCAGGAATGTTGCTATTGTGTGTTCGAAATGTTGATATCCATTGTTTATGTAGTGAGTGAGGATATGAAGTGGATCTCTTGTGCTGTGCTTGGATTTAAAGCCGAATTGTTCATGTTGAATTCTATCTGGCTCTTTTAGAAGTGGATCTAGGCGGGCTAGTATTAGGCGTTCCAGAATTTTGCCAAGGAAATCAAGTAGACTTATCGGTCTATAGTTGTTAGGAAGTGTGGGGTCTTTTCCTGGTTTAGCAATTGCGATAATTGCTTCTTTCCACTGTGATGGGAAGTGTAAAAATTTCAGACAGGCATTATAAATTTTGGTTAGATGCATTAATGCCCGTTTGGGCAATCGTCTGAGGGCTAAAAAGAAAATAACATCGGGACCAGAAGTTTTATGGAGAGGTAATGTTTTTATGACGTCCTTGACTTCTTTTGGCGAGGTATTTGGAATTTGTTGAACAGGAATTTGTTGAAGATATTGGTTTACTTCATCTGTTACTTGTTTGTTGAAGGCTGTATCAGAGTTAACATGATGAGGTTGGAACCGCCAGAAAAGGGAGTCTGCAAATGTTTATGCTTTGTGTTGTTGATCATACACCATCCGATGTTCTGCATTTTCTAAAGGTGTGTTCTTAACTAGAGTAGATTTGTCTAATAAGTGATTTGTGATTTTTCAGAATTCTTTTCCACTTGGTTGAAGTGTTTCAACTTCATCTGCAAAAGAGTTAATTTTTTTAAGTTTGTGTTTCCGTCGTATGGCTCTTTGATACCGGAAGTAGACCCTTTTTCCTTGTGGATCTTGAGTATTTTGCCACTTTTTACTGGCTTCAGTTTTGGCTTTGAGTAGATAAGTTAACTCATTTGGATTTTCCTCTGGAGGAGACGAATAAGATGTTGTGGTGACGGAGTTCAGGGTTGTGGTAATTGTGTCTGTGAAAATCTTAACTGCAACGTCTATATCGGGTGATTGCAGAAATTGAGGATTCACTGTTATCGATGCATGAAGATGTTTGGTATATTCATTCCAGTCGGTTATTCTGGTTGTTGTGATAGATTTTTTATATTTAATAGCTGGGATCTTGAATATCAATAGTACTGGTACATGATCTGAGTCAAGCGCAGATACTTTTTTTGTGTCACAGGGTATGTTTTTGTCTTAATCAGGCAGATATCGAGTACATCAGGTTGGTGTGTCGTTGACCAAGGATATCGTGTAGGGTCTTCCGGTCAAGTGACAGAGTACTGATTTTTAATGGAATGTTCCAGTAAAATTTTTCCTCGTGCGTTAAAGTCGCCACATATTATGAAATCGGTGTGAAGAGAAATAACAGAATCTGCTTCATTTAGTTGTCTATATGGTGAATGGTATGCCGCTGCGATTAGGGTTTCTGTGTTGTCAACCTGTATATATAGACACCAGTAGCTTCCAAAGTTTTAAAATGGGGCATAATTGCTTGTCGATGAGGAATGAGTGATTTAATTAATATAGTGGTCCCGCCTCCGTGTCGTTCTAGCCGGTGTGAACGGTATATTGTGTAGTTGCATATCTTGAATTTTGTTGCAGTTGTTAGGTGAGCTTTAGACAGGCATGCAATATCAACATCATATAATGTGAGAAATTCTTGTAATTCAAATGTTTGATTAATAATTCCGTTTGCATTGAAATTCATTAATGTTAGATCTCTACGGACCATTTGTTGCTTGTGTGAAGTCGGAGAAGGCTTCCAGAAGTATTAACATTTTTGATAGGGGCTCTTTTGCTGCAGAGAGTCGTTGAAGTTTTGAGTTAATTATACGAAGTATGTTTTTTATGTCGAAGCTTTTAAGCATAGCAACAATTTCTTTGAGCGATTCTGTGAGAGATTCAGAATCTGAGGATAGTTGAGGTTTGTCTCCATTACCATATAGATTTTGAAATGATGCCAAGTCATTCTGATGAGGTTTTTGAAGGTTTGGGAATTCAGAGCTATGAAATGTAAAGTTATTTTGGCGCTGTGTAGTGAAGTTGTTTTGTTTTTCTCTCAATTTAAGTTGTAGTGCTGCTCGCTGTTCTTTTTGTATGGGACACTGACCGTAACTGGCAGTGTGCTGTCCTTGGCAGTTAATGCATTTTGGAGGATGTGTTGGGCTTTTCGATAGACAATCCGAAAAGAAATGATTCTGTCCGCATTTGACACGAGTTTCGATATTACACCGTTTGGAGTTGTGGCCAAAACCTTGGCACTTATGGCATTGTATTACATGAGGAGTTGATTTGTAAGATTCAATTTTTACAAAGTGATGGTTAATGTCCTTTAGTTGGTAGATAGTCTGAGAAAGTTCATTGTTTGGGAGAGTTACCACTCAGACTGGAAGATTACGTCTGGTGTGTGTGCCGTCCGATTGTTGGTGAGGAGCTGACATTTGTCATACATGTTGAATTGAGAAGTTTAGTTTTTCTAGTTCCTCTTTCAGAGTTTGAGAATCAACGGAAATGGGGAGACGTTTAACAACAATCTGGAGTAGCTTTTTTCATGTGGTTCATGAGAATAGAATTCTATGTTTTCATTCTGCAATGTAGAATAAGGCTTATTATAGTCAGATCTGCAAGCTGTGTAATAATTTGATGCCTTCATTATAAAGTTAATTTTGACTGGTTCACTTAGTAGTGATTGTTAATTTATTGTTTTGTGCGAAGAAAGTACCTTCAAGTAATTAATTTACAGTTATTGGTAGCATTCTTGTACGTACTGGACGTGAAGTTGTAGTAGCTTCATTAGTAGTAAAAGTAACTTGATCCATTAAAGTCGAATCCTGTTCCATATCATTTGTGAGAGATTCGAATCTGTTGTGTAATTGACATCAGGATGAACTGAGGGCATAACAGGAGTTATTTTAGTGATGGTAGAGTTATCAGAAATGTTTATTTTTTTATTTGAAGGTTGTTGTGACGTATTTGAAGACTATACACTTTCTGTCCTACTGTGTTTAGATTAGCCGTCGTCTGAGTTTTGTGAGGTGAGGAAGCTGGAGTAGCATTGGTTTTAAGTCGTGAATAGGTTTTCAATGTGGCAGGATTGAGAATGAAATGTTTACCCATATCAGACACATTAGAGATGGGTTCACCATTATTGGTACCGGTATATGAATCATTACATGACGATGTTTTAGAGTTCAAGTTTTGTGGCCCTGGGACCATTTTTACACTTACTGACAAACAAAATATGAACACACACAACACAAATAACTATAACACAATGAACACAACGCAATTAAATTATTAAACCTCTTATAAATTGAAATAATTTACTAGATAACCAAGCTGCGTATCTATCAACGACATCAACAATCGAATCTAGACATGTTAGTTATGCGAAAGCATAGTGAAAGTCTTAGTAGTACACCATCTGTGATTGAATTTTAAAACTAAGATCGTAACGAAAGTAATCAGATTGAAAAAAAAATGTTAAAGAGGCAGAAAACAAAATCGATGGATGCGTTTCAGAGCTCAACGTTGCGACACAAGCAGTCGATCATCTTGTATCTCTAATGAAATACGTATTTTCGGGTTATGTTATAAGACAAGAATTATATATGAAAAGTACCAAATATAGTAACTTAATTAAGAATGTTATCGCGCGAGTTAAAATAAAAAAATGCTTTGAAACATACGATAAATTAAAGATGTACAACCAGAAAACTTCGTAATTGTGTGAATAAACTTTTCCTTAGTCCTGAATGCAAGAAATTCAGGTTAGAAATTCCAGATTCTGGTCAAAATGATAATAGTTTAGATTTTTAAATTGTTGCGATTAAGGAAATGTAAGCAAGGTTTCCCTTTTATCATTGAAATGAAGTTTTGGTTGTTAAAATAGCCTGCAGAGTTGAGTGTCGAGAAATAAAAAAAAATAATTTAAGAGGACATTTCAGTGATAAAGTTGATATGAATGAGTTATCAATGGAATGGATAATATTTTTACATTAAAATAAACACTTGCATTACTTTTCGAAAAGGGAATATATTATGTTCCTCCCATTCCACTGCAGAATCGTACACAACACTGAATGTAACCTTCGCCTCGGAATGAACTGTCGGAGTGCCCTCTTAATGTCTCCTTTGACGGCAACGACCTGCGGAAAGAAAAACGTTCCGGTGAATTTCAATGTTGTGAAGGCCATAACTCGGAAATAAAGCATTTCCGGACACATGTAATGAACTATTTTGATTGTCTACATGTGGGAAATATATACCTGAAATTATGCCCCGTATTTTTTAAACATTCTGTATTTTAAGCTATATTAGCTGCTGCTAATTATGTTATTTAACATATTATGTTATAATATATCTCATTGTGCGAATATTTAAATTATATCACTGCTCATTCACTTCATTTTACAAAATGAAAAACTTCAGATCGGTTTTATTACTCTCGTCAATCCAGGGCTGAATAATAAAATCTCTTAAAAAAAAGTGCCCTACCTTTTCATGATTGACAAAGTAGACACGGTTGTCTGTGAATGTGGCAGTCAAAGGGATATAAATCATGTGATAGTAGAATACCGATTACTCAAAGGTGAAATCACTAATTTTGTACAACAGGTAACAAAAATTAGTTACGGCCCATGGCACTTATAATCTATAATTCAAGATACGCAACCAGAAATTATATTAAAGCGCTAAAACGTCACTCATATAACATGGAGTTAACATTGGCAATATGAAGCCATCAAGACGTAAAAGAAACTGAAGTGAAGTGAAATACAATTTACTTGTGATCGGAACTAAAAACTAACTGGAGTTCGAAACAAATTTTGGGACAATAAAGTTTTGAAACAAGAGTGATGAATGTTAGGTTATTATTTTCATATGTTATCGTAACGTGCAGGTGCAAAGTACAACAGCTAACAGGAGTTCTTTATTGGACCGTGTTTGTAATGATTTTACTTTTTTCTCAATAGGTGTGAAGACCTTATTCATTGGTATGGCCAAGAACAAGAGTGTGGCCACACTTAAAATGGCTTGGAATGCACTTAGCACAAAGTCTGCTGGGAGATCCATACAGTATTATCTATTAAATAGTGATGTCATACAACACTTGGACTTGAGTTGGAATCGGTCAGTTTAAATTTTATAATTTTTTTCCTTAGGGCCGAATTCATAGTCAACACTTATCGTAAGGAAACACTTAAGAAGTTGCTTATAATAATTTCCAATTCATAAATCCCACTGAAGTGAACACTTATTCAAATAAGGTAGCTTGTCAGTTTACTCAAGTGTTTCCTCATATGCATTGTAATCAGCTGATTCGGTATACAATAGATGATGATTATGATTTAATTTAATTTATTGAGTTCTGTAATTAAAGTGAAAATGACTTTCGGTAAGCAAAAAATATATCAGAGATATGGAAAACCCTTTAGAGATGTATAATGATCAACAATTTAAGAGGAGATACCGTTTCGACAAGAAGACTGTTGTGAATATTCTGGTGTCTCTCATTTAAATTCACAATACAACCATGAGACTTACCGATTTCGCCACTGCTGAAAGTACTGGTTGCTTTGAGATTTTATGATACAGCAGCATTTCAGGTAGATTTAAGTGTGATTTTTTTCTAAAAGTATTCACGTCCCAACAAAGTGTTATTTGCATTTTTGTTTGTATTCTATCCAAAGAATCAGCTGTTAGAATTGCGTAATTATATCATTTCCCCTTTGTTTAGCATAAAAATAACTAAAAAATAAATGAAAATGATTTATTTACAGGAATATTTCCGGAGTTTGTATTAAACTCAACTGCAATTTTGTTCCATGTCAGTTTCTTCTTTTGGAGAGAACAATTATCAATTTTTTTTTTCGACGATATCTCCATTCATAATTAGTTATCTTAGCTCACTTCTTTCTTTTCTGTAAAATGCTTTCTGGACATCTTGTATAATTTTAGCTCTATAATATTTACTTCTGTATTTGTGTATGACAATAATGCCGATTTAACAATTTGAAGGCGCTGGAAAACAATTGAATGTAGGAAAGCGCTCACGTCTAGCCATGTTGCCATATTTCTTTCGATGTCAAGGGAATGCTCAGGGCATATGAATGAGTAGCGTCTCTGCAATACGATCTGAAATAAGTGCTAAGGTAATGCTCATTACTTAAGTGTTTCCTCATTTTATAAGTGACGACTATGAATTCGACCCTTAATTTCTACTTAAGTGAAGTATGTCTAAGATACGACATCTCTGCTGTACGTCATAATATGTTGTGCTGCCTGTCAAAATCGGGCACCTCAAGTGAACACAATAATAATAAGCAGGGAACGGATTTATATGGACTAAAAATATATGAAATATGTAAATATATATGTAGTTATTTTTACCAAAATATGGAATTAAATATGGATTTTTACCAAAATATGGAATTAAATATGGACTTAAAATTATAAAAAAATGACTATGTACGTTAAATATTGGTACATTTTAATCAAACTAAACAAAAAATATAATGGACGTACCTTATCTTCCAATGTAGTTTCAACAAAACACAATTTTTATTGTCTGTTACCATAACAATAGGTTACAAACATTTCTTTCAAGTGCTGAAAAGTGAATCTTCTTCTATTGTCTCTGAGGATAGATTTATACTGACTAAAAGAGCGTTCGACGTCACAAGAAGTAACTGGTACATAATTCAATTTCACAATGTCTGCTGGGGATAAGTCCAAGTTAATCTTCACTGTTGATTCACCACTCATCACAGCAACAACCTTTTGTAGTTCTTCATATCCAGGGTTTTTTGAAAGTACAGTGTCCACCTTAGCTCTTACTGCATCTGCAACTTTACCTCTACCACGATTCAGTTGTTCCACAGTACTATTTATAATTTCAAAACTTTCAGATAGTGAAAGGTGCCTATTTTGGAGACTTTTGAGCGTTTTTATGATGCATGAAAATGTATGCTGAATGTGAGCTAAGTCATTCTTCACACTTATGTCACAGGTAACTGTTTTCGCAGTATCAATTGAGACTGCATCTTCAGAGTCCAATGCAAGGAGAACATTGTTAATAGAGTCTATATGTTCGGCATAATATTCAACTGCTTCTAGCCATGTACCCCATCTAGTTAAAATTGGCTTTGGTGGCAATGGAATTTCAGGGTACATTTCTTTCAACACGTTAACTCTACTGGGAGCTTTGAGAAATACTTTTTTCACTGATGAAATCAACAAATCTACTTTAGGGAAATTGTCTCTGACCACTTCTGCCACACGATGAAATGCATGCGCCACACAAGTAAAATGAGTCAATTTAGGATATACAACAGATAATGCTTGTCCAGCTTTGACCATATAAGGGGCAGCATCGCTAATAAAGAATAACACATTATCGTACATAATACCCTTTGGCCACAGGATACCCATAGCTTCGTTGAACAGTTTAACTATAGTTTTGTTATTGCACTTTTCTAGAACATCACAATGTAAAAGAATTCGTTCAGAATATTGTTCACTTAACAAACCGATAACTACATTACCAACAAGTCTACCTTCTTTGTCGGGAGTCTCATCAATGGAAACCCAAATTGAACTATCTTTAATTTCATCTCTTATCTTCTGTATTGTCTCATCGTAGATGGATGGAGCATACGTCTTCCTAAGTGTTGACTCATCCGGGATTGTATGTTGAGTATATTTTTCAAGGAATTCCCTGAAGACCTTATTCTTTAGTTTGTAGAGAGGAATATCAGCAGAGATGAGAGAACGGCACAGGTCGATGTTAAACTCAGATCTTACATTCGATGTTGTTGGTTGTGTTAAAAACAATTGTCTCTGCTTGGAATTTAGTTGTTTGTTGGCCTGATGTTTACTAGTTGTAATGTGTTGTTGCACCAGGAACTTTTGTGTAGATGATACTGCACACTGACACAAATTACAAAATAATATTTTATTGTCAGTTGATAAACCATCTTCTTTAAATTCTGAAATGTAACTTGTTAGTTTTGATTTTAAATTGACTGAATGACGTACTTTTGGCATATTTACCGTCTTTATAGTATGATTTACAAAACTGAACCTATGTGTACTCTGACTGGCATTTAACTGTTGAGCTGCACAACTGAAGTCTGTTAAAAATTTTAAATTAAATTAATACAGTTTTGTAACTTACTTTCCCATTGTTGATAGGACTGCTAATTTTCAAATAACTCTGATGTTAAAGGGATTACTGAACATGTGTTTAAATCTCTATTGTTGAAATGTATTTTTAAAAGTTAATGGAATTTTGTTTTGTTTTATTGTTAAACCTAATATAATATGGACTGTTTTATATGAAATATGGAAAATATATGGAAATTAACGAAAATATGTACTAAACTCTAAAATATGGAAAAATATGGAAAATAAAAGTAGGATTTTTCAACCCTACACATTGTGAAACATAAAGATAATGCAAAATATAAATTATATTAGCTTTATAAGTAAATATGTATTTACATATAAATCCTTTCCCTGATAATAAGCATACAATGAAATATCAGTGCAGCCAATGACGGTAAGGTAAACGTAAGTAGGCCTACCACGAGGAAACATGGCCCACTTATACCGTACTCTTTCCTCAGCAGATTCAACCTACATTCGTCCAATTTTGAACTCAGGTCTTTAGCAAATAAATGAATGTTGTTGTAAATGTGTAACACTTGCAGTTATATATTCGTGTCTCATTTAACAGCTTCGATCCTATCTTTTATGAATGTATTTTGCTTAGAGGCCCCATATTTTTATGAGATGAATACTTTTATAATAATAGCAGGATAATAGTAAGCAGTTAGTCTCATTTAAGGTAGGCGCTCTCTTACCGGAACGGATTCGATCGGCGCGTTCGGATTTTAATTCTTTGCATCATTTTAAACGGAGCTTCGCCCACTTGGCCGTATCGCTTCTGTCCGCATGACCGGATTCCGTCCAGAATTCTGGCCAGAGAATTCTAACGGATTTCGGTATGGTCCAAGATCGAAATAAAGAATGTCATAGCAAATATATCGATTCAAGGCCTCCAATCACGGTAATATTGAAGGTATAATGAAATTAATGAAGCGAAACTTATTTTATAAAGTCCAACAGTATGATGATAAAAACGATTTTTCGAAAATTACGTAATTTTGTATTATTACTTTTAAATTTATTGTTATTGTCAACATTTATACCAGTTATGGTGTACCAACACATTTCTGTATACGGATTCTACCATAACTAAATTTCATAATTTATCATCTTCCGAAACTAGATTTCTGGATGTCCGGGGGAAAAAAGAATCGGTTATAGCTTCAGCCTCCCTAAAAGTCTTTTTTCCTCAAGTGTCCCAACTAATAATCTATACGCATTTCTGGATTCACTCATACGTTCTATATACCCTTCCCATCTCAAACGTATGGATTTAATGATTTTAATAATTGTGTTAGATGAAGGATACAGTACGTTGTGTAACTTTCTCCATTTTCCTGTAACTTCATCCCTCTTAGCCCCAAATATTTTCCTAAGCACCCTATTCTCGAACACCCTTAACCTCTGTTCCTCTCACAAAGTGAGAGTCCAAGTTTTACAACCATATAGAACAATCGGTTCTATAACTTGCTTATAAGTTCTTTCACTTTTTTGAAAACAGACTAGATAACAAAAGCTTCTCAACTGAATAATAGCAGACATTTCCCATATTCATTTTGCGTTTAATTTCCTCTCGAATGTCACTTACCCGTATATTTTTTTCTGTTCCTCCAAGGTATTTGAATTTTTCCACCTCTTCAGAGGATAAATTTCCAGTTTTTGTATTTCCATTTCGTACTATATTCTGGCCACGAGACATAATCATATACTTTTTCTTTTCAGAATTTACTTCCAAACCCATCTCGTTACTTGCTTCTAGTAAAATTCTCGTGTTTTCCCTAATTGTGAATTTTCCCCTGACTTACTCATGTCATCCGCATAAACAAGCAGCTGATGTAACCCGTTCATTTCCTCGGTTTTGGTGAGTTTAGTCCCATTTACCTTAATCCGTATCTCTTTGGTCCCAGCAAATGTATCAATTTAGTCCCATATACCTGCAGCCCCTTAGCGTTACACACGATGCAAGGCGGGGAGGTGTGCTGTATGACCTCCCAAAAATATTGTTTCTTGTGAATGTCTAAAAGTCGAAAATCTTCATATTTCAGTAGTTCCTGAACAGTATGTAATTCTCACTCTGTAGGCTATATCTTTCAGAAGCTCGATGAAACAGTATATGTTTTGGTGTGCGTTTGTTACCAGTATATTTAATTTGGAGTGAAAAGATTCGCAGTTGTTTGTCGTGCGATTCAAACTGCTTGAATGTTGTGCCCACATATGGGGAGGAAACGTTGCAGTGGGATTTACATAGGTTTCTAAATTGTAGTCGCAAAATGCTATGGGCTTTTCGTTTCCAGCAGGAAGTATCGTCATCAAGTCATCTGAAAAAAAAAAATTGTCCACTTCCTCAGGCCTCAAGAATGGAAGTCCGAAAAATAATTTCCGGAAATTATTTTCTTCAGAACTTGAAATATAAATCTACGAAGTCCCAAGGAAGGCAACCTACGGTACCAGCTTTGGCCAAGATGGAAACGGCACCCAACGATTTTTCCTTGACTCCATATTGAGAGTGCAGCAGTGTGTATTGATATCTCAAAATCGACAAATATTCTCGTAACTGCACCTTACCTGGACATCGACATTCAACAAGGTTTGACATGAGAGCTTCTGGTTAAGCTACTGGATATAGAAGTTCCAGATTGAATGGTGTGTCTTATTTCGGTACATCTCCGAGATTGTATACTGGCTCGCAAAACTTTTGTCCTATGAAATAATGTGAAAGTGAACTCTGTGATATATTGTGTTGGCAATATGCCTACATAGCCCATTCCACTTGTCGTCCTGGGAAGGGAGTATTTGAATTCTAAGTTGCAGGTATATACCGAGCTAATCGAACCAAAAACAATCTTCTAGAGCAATAACGGTATATGTAACCTACAGAAATAAGACATTGAGTCCATTTTGCACCGAGATGTTTAAAACATACTGTTTATTTCTCTTGATTATTTATAAAATATTCTAGGAGAATTTTTCATTTTCACTGCACATATAGGCCTAAATGCCATGCTGGATCATAAACATAGAATAGATCGCATCGCGTTTTCACAATAATATTTTGAATATCCATGGGAATATGTGATATTTTCAGATTAAAGAAATTTTCTCAAACACCAGTCATGGGCTTATTCAGGTATTTCGTCCTAATGGGTCCACAAGGTTCCAGTCAGAATAATCAAGACAACGCAGTGGATATATTTCTGTTCCTGTTTGAGTATGAATTTCGAGGCTAGGAGGAAGAACTGGATGGAAAATTGAAGAGAATTTGACTTCCCAGCAATATATTCACATACTGGAGAAATATAATGCTACCCAGTGGCGCAACCTAATGGAATTATATTTTTTCAACAGGACAATAATCTTCCATCCACACATCTTTGTTGTGTCAGAGGTAGTTTCAGATTCATGAAGGTGATATTTCACTCTTCTCTTGGGTTCCAAAAAGTCCTGATCTCAACTCGTTGGGAAATGTTTGGGCTGAAATACAGTGCACGGTGAACGATATCCTTGAACACATAACACCCTTTACGTCACAACAGTTACGGGAAATACAGCAGAATGCTTTGGATAATGTAGTCACGTCTTAACGATATATAATTGAGTTGATTTCTATGAGGAGGAGAATGAACAACAACATACGATAAGATGGTAATTGGAGTGGTTACTGATAAGATTAATCGAAACAAATAAAAACAAAGAAAACAGTATATCATTTATTTGCTATCATCCTTCATTACAAACATTTCCTTTTAATAACACTTAAGGGTATATGTATGTGAACGACTACAAATATTATCAGAAAATGCAGGTTCTAAATTTCTGAAATTTTATAAGAAAATGAACTCTCAATTGGACAAAAATTACAAGGTACCACAACAAGATTTATTAGAACTTAAATATCTGATAAAAGTATAAAAAAGATTACTAATAATATTTTTCAAAACCAGTTTTATCAGAGTATGAAAAATAGAAACAAAGAAATTTTACACTTATATAAGTTGGTAACCATAACATTGTTATTGTCTCTCTGATATCTTTCATATTTTTCCTGCATGTAATAAACACTTATTTCTGAAAAGTAGACTACTCTTAGATATGGAGAGCTGTTTATTTTAATACAATCAATGTTTTCTTTGTCCTATATAAAATATATTAAAATGTACATACTGTTTTGGGACCTAATTTTTCTGTTTTCAAAGAAATGGCATTATTGTAGTCTACCTTTTGCATAAATTCATGTTAAATCAGTGTACAAAATTTCATAATTCTATCTCTAATGGTTGTGGAGTTATGAAATATTATGTGTGAAAATTTTCAAATTTTGGAAAATTTAATTTAAAGTAAAAAGTGAATTCTTAAAAATATTATTAGTAACCTTTTTTATACTTTTGTCAGATATTTAAGTTCTGATAAGTCTTGTTGTGATACCTTATAGTTTTTGTCAAATTGTGAGTTCATTTCTTTATAAAATTTTAGGAATTTAGTGCCTGCATTTTCTGATAATAATTGTGGTCGTTCACGTACATATATCCCTAAATTGGTGAAAATTCAATTTTCAAATAAATGTCATAAACCCTGTTGGAGTGCAAAGAAAACAAATAATGAAATTGATCTGTTCTTAGTTGAAACTTTATGTTGTGAGGGGGGGAGGTGTTTGTTACCTGCGGTGAGGCTATCTGTCGCCTACGCTACTGTCCTGGGATGAGTAAAAATATCAACTTAAGAACGAGAAAAAGTGTACAGTATATCGGACCAAAGTTTTGCGAGCCAGTGTACGTAGGCCTACAAGACCAGAATAGGTACTAGTTTCTCCATGTCTTGCGAAATTCGAGCAGGAGTCCCTTAGGGATCTGTCATAAGGCCCTCACTGTTGAATATATTTATCATTGACCTCCACTTTCATTAAATTTACTGCAGAAGTCATCTGCGGGCTATATCTACGCACTTCATAGTGCTCTCATAGCGATAAGCTATACCTACAGATTCAGCGTCCCTAGAATACAGTCGATCTGTGACTGGAAGATCAACACCAATGTGGGTAAATATTGGGCCCAACTCTTTTCCTAAAAGCGAGGATCGAAGATATAGGCTTACCATCACCACCCACATTTGTAGGCCAACCAATGCCGTGGATGTAGCAAATTAAATATTTAGTATCATCATGAACTTTCACCTCACCTTCCGAAATTATAATATTCAATCTCTTCTTCGCAAAGCCCACATAATAATAGTTCGACTCTATCTGATCCTGACGGCCTTACCCCCAGACAACCTGGGGGTAGTAAACCTGGGGGTAGTAGTGAAACTTTGTTTTACCAGGAAAAGTTAAGATCAAAAGGCCTTCTCTTTTACTCATCCAGGTTACAAAAAAATATGCACGGAATACATTAAATGGACAGCTTATTTCAAAACAGTGATAAGTCAAACAAAATTACTAAAAATAATGGAAGCAAGTAATATGAAACATGAGATTACATGAACATTAGACTAACTAAACAATATTACAAGTACCACTTAACAGATTATTATTATTATTATTATTATTATTATTATTATTATTATTATTATTATTATTATTATTATTATTATTATTATTAGACACAAACACAGAAAACGGAAAGAACGAATGTAATGTGAGACCTTAATAAAATTATGTATAATTGAAGGAGCTAGAGAGTGATGTAGGTACATAATTAATATAGAAATATAGGCCTAGGCACGGGATATTTAATCAAAATAAAGAATATTGTAATAACAGCTTTTTATTTCTGTTCAGTAATACTATTTTCCAGCAGCAAAGGTTAAAAAACTTTTAGACCTCCAACCGTTCCTGACATCTTGTGACAAAGAATTCCAGGTCCGGGCTGTGGCTATTATAAAAGAGAGAGAAAAGAGAGATGTTTCATGGTTAGGTATTGCTAGAAGTAAATTATAGTGCGAGTGTGTGTGAAGCGAGAATCCAGATAATTACGCGCGGAAAAAAATTATTAAAATTTGATACAGCAGGGGTTAGGGGAAAAACGTAATACGGCGAACGCAAAGCTCCGCCCACGTCCCCTTTCCACTTTTCCCCTACAAGCTCACCACACACCCTAGCGGGAAAGAGTGGAAATAGGGGTTTAGGGTGGGGTGACATCTATTGTAGGAAAGTGGAACAAAAAGAGTAACGACATCTACGAAGCAAAAGAGGAACTTCGTCCTTCAGTGTCTCTTTCTCTCCAGCCTCTCCTTCTCTGTTCCTTGCTTCAAGTGTCTATCTCTCTTTTTTTTCTTACTACTTCGCAGGAAGGGAGATTCGATCCGAGAAAGTTCGTAACTAACCCTAAACGCACGCTTTTTGTTCACACTTTAGACCTCTCGGCTACCGAGGCGAGTTGGGGGTAGAAGGGAAAATGAATCTATTTATGTTTAAGGGAACTGCCATAACGTATTGTAGAAGGGGACAATGACCGAATAGCGTGGGTAGAAACTGGTGGGCTTGTGAATGTCGCTTGGTAGGGGTTGACTATGGGGGTGGCATAAGTGTTAAGAAAATAACCACAAAAGAAGTAAAGACGGCCATATACAGGGGGAAAAAAGGAAAAGCAGCAGGCCCGGACAACATCCACATAGAACACCTAAAATCGTCACAAGAACACTTAATACCATTATGGACAGACATATTCAATCAATGCATGCAAGCAGGCGAAATCCCAGAAGCATGGAGAACAGCAACGATAAAGATGCTATACAAGGGAAAAGGAAACGCAAACAGTCCAGACTCCTACAGAGGCATAGCACTCGGAAGCAACGTATACAAAACTTTCGCAAAAATACTAGCACAAAGATTATACGCAGAAATAAATCCACATATTCCAGAACAACAGTTCGGTTTTAGGAAAGAGAAAAGCACCATACAAGCCGTAACATACCTGATAGAAAATATAGAAGAGGCACTGAGACACCCAAATGGAAAATACTACGTACTATTCGTAGACTACAAAAAAGCGTTCGATCTCGTCAACAGGGAAACTCTCAAAGCAAAACTAAGACAAATGATCGGGACACAACCCCTCACAACTGTGATCGAGTCAATACTGGAATACAACCTAATAGAAATATACGACGGAGTAACCACATCTGGAAGGATAAGGCAAACAAACGGAGTCCCACAAGGGGACCCATTAAGCCCCCTGCTATTCAATGTGCTGACAGCGGATGTCACAAGCATATTGCAAGAATGCCCATCAACCATTCTAAGCATGTACGCAGACGATATGGCACTAGGCTCAAAATCAAAGACAGAACTACAGACCGCACTAGCAAAACTAGAAAAATGGGCAGGAGAAAATAACCTCGAGATAAATAAACAAAAAACAATGCAGATGGTATTCAGAAAAGGTGGCAGAACATCAGCAAACGACGAATTAAAACTGGAGAGCCAACCGCTAGAAATAGTAAACAAATTCAAATATCTGGGTGTAACACTACAGCCAACCATGAAATCTTTCAGCAACCACATCTTGGACAGAACGACAGCAGCAATCAAAGCAATGCATAATATAAAGAACATAACGTTGCTATCCCTAACAACGGCCATGAAATTATTCATGACCGCAATCAACCCCATAGTCACATACGGCATTGACCTAATATGGGAAAAATTATCAAAGACGGATCTGCAAAGGATAGAAAAAGTGAAGGCGAAATACCTCAAAAGAGTGCTAGGAGTTGGAACAACTGCTCCAAGTCGACTGGTATACGTCCTAGCGAGAGAGAACTACTACGTCGAAGACTTGAGAATTGACACTACCAAACATCAAAGCTTGCCAAACACTGCGGGAGGAGCTAGAAAGGAAACGAGCCGAGATTGACCTGGAATTCTATGGAGTCGACGCAATGATAGAAAGAAACTGGACCAAAGAAAACCAACAGCAGAGACATACAATCACCAGATACGCGATCCATGGATTCCACCACAAGATTTGTGCAACGACGAGATTCCATAGCCCAGAGGAGAACTGTGTATGTAGTTTGTGCAACGACAAATGTGACAGATATCATCTCCTGAAGTGCAAGAACAGGAAAAAAACACTATCCGAATACAGCAAAGAGTGAACAATTTCAAATACAAATACTCAATCGAGTGAACCTTATTATTATTATAAGTGTTAACGCGCGGAGCTTCATTGTGTCCTTGTCCAACTTCGTGTACAGACGTAACCACGTGTAGTGATGATCCGTACCGAACACGTGTACTTCTTCCTGAAAATGTCCGGGGAGAATTTGAAGGCGGATACGGTAAGATACTGTGAGGAGCATGGACTACTTGCTAGTCATTACGAGTGTCCAACCTGTGGGAAAAAAAGACTATTGTGTTACTTCGAGGATGTGCAAAGTTAACAGGTGAGTGTTGTTTAATGAAAACCACATTACATTGTGTTGTGTTGTGTTGTGTCAGTACATGTTGTGGACAGTTGTCTAATGCGTATTGCATTGTGGTTGTGGACAGTTGTCTAATGCGTATTACAATGTGGTAGGCAAACCACATTACATTGTGTTGTGTTGTGTTGTGTCAGTACATGTTGTGGACAGTTGTCTAATGCGTATTGTCTAATGCGTATTGCATTGTGGTTGTGGACAGTTGTCTAATGCGTATTACATTGTGGTAGGTAGTGATCCATCGAAGCGGGACAGATAGTAGAGAGAGACAGTAGAGAGAGAGAGCATGCGAGCGATGTGCCGAGCGGCGCGGGTGGGGATAACTTCCCCTACTGGCGTTCGCCGTAATACGTTTTTGCCGGGGTTAGGACCTAGCATGTATAAAAATTTCATTCAATCTATCATAATACTCATAACCTATGCCGCACCCATATGGGAGTGGCTCACATCCGTAAACTGTACATAATCAAAACCCAGGTGATTTGAATCATTATCCATCTCCCTCGAGTCGCCGCGAGAGAGAAGTTCCATGATGAACTAAATTTTTGCAATCATTTACAAATTCACCGCTCGACTTGCTAGGAACCTGTACGCGGCAGCTCGTGCGAACCTCAACACGCACATATCTTGTCTCAGGGAACGGAGGAGACCTCAGTAAGGTCCGCTAAATATTCTTTTGTTATGATACAGTAAGATAGGGAGGCTAGCGTTGGCTCCAGAAGTAGGTTGGTGATCAATTCATTACATTTGCGATGTAATTTACACTACATCCATCATCATTTAAAGCTAAAGCTTAAGCCACATCTTCGGGCCGCATTATTTATAAAATATGTAAATACTTCATTTACACTTGAAATTCACATAACATAACATAACATAACATAAACAACAAGAAATAACCATAATAAAACACAAAATGATAGTCTACAAGAAATACTTTCTACACATAAACTTAACACATCTTGATTACACAACTTTTAATAATATATCACTTCGGAATATGTATTATATATCTTTCGCGTGTTAAATATTATAGTACCTGGTTAACTAGTTGCAGCCTGTTATGGGCTGAACCAGTTCTGAAGATGACCTATAACAGGCTGCAACTAGTTAACCAGGTACTGTAATATTTAACACGCGAAAGATATAACACATATTCCGAAATAAACTTAATATTGGATAACAGTAACTTGTTTATACTTGTCAATGGCAGCAGAATACAGTATATATTGTATTGCTCCAACTTGTTTGAAGTGAAAATCTGACATATTATGTGACCTGTGAATAGGTTAGTTTCCATACCTATCTAATGATGCCGAAAATCCAAATTATTAGTTAAAGATGCACAAATTTAAAATGTGAAATCGGTTGACATTAGAACGAACATACCAATCAATTTTGTGAGTGCATGAAATTGTAATTAAAGAGGAAGTGAAAAAACTCTTAACAGTGCATTTAACTTAGTCATTCATACATATGGTAAAAGTACAGTACCGCTACCTATCACTATTTTAGCATTTCTTACTTATATTAAATCTGTGTACTGCTGCTAGTTGTTCTCTGTAAGCCCATAATTTACTATAAAATTTGAAACACAATATTTTTGTTATATCACTTTCTAAACATTTCAGTTATTGTAGTTTTATTTTTGAAAATATAATTTAAAACTTTGAATTTTCTTAACCAAAAGGCTGGATGATCCTGCAATTAATATGATAAAAAATGGTGCATCAAAAAACCAGACGCTATTGACTTTGAAGATTGGGAACAATCCATTATCACCAGATGCAGCAAATTTATTTCTAAAAGCTTTCATTAACTCTCCATGCCCACTGAAGGAGGTTGACATGGAAAACATATGGGTCAACAAAGATTTCCTGAAGGTACTGTAAAATGTTACGTAATTCTCTGAACAGTAATTTATCACAACAGAATCATGATGTAGCTATTATAAGAACGTATCTGACAAAACTGATTAATTACTATTGTCTATCTCTTAATCAGGAAGTATTGCAAATCTAAATGAGATGTTATCTGTAGTTGTTAGGACTTTAAATTTGTTCAGTATATTTCTTAAGATTATTTACTCTAGGCCATGTATTGTGGGTCCCTATCACCACGGCATGGCCCGTCCTCAATTTGCGGATAGAGGAGACGGCCTCCAGATATGGAGGGTAGCTATGAATATATTGAATAAGGAGTCGTGGACAGCCGATAAGGGGTGGTCCTCCAGCTTGGGGGTTGGGCGAAGGTCTAACAACCCATCACCGTAAAAAAAAGTTTGTTACGAATCCATACAATTAGACTCAGAATGGGACTGATTCTCTACCACGACCACAGCAAAGAAATAGGGTTATGAGATTTGGTACCTTACGTGGAACGTAACTAGTCTTTATAGAACAGGAGGGGTAACATTAGTAGCAAAAGAACTAGTTATATATAGAATAGACTTTGTGGGAGTACAAGCGGTTACGTTAGATGGGAATGACGTATCTCAAATAGAAGATCACTTGTTGTATTAAGGGGAAGGAAACAATAATCACCAATTAGGAACAGAATTCTTTGTTCATATGGAATAAAATCAGCAGTAAAAAAGATCGAATTTATCAGGGCAGGTTATCGTATTTAGTACTTCAGGGTAGATGGTGCGATATCGTAGTTATAAATGCTCACGTCAATACAGAAGAGAAAGACGACCATATAAAGGATAGCTTCTATGAGGAATTGGAACACACTTTTGATCAGTTCTCTAGATATCACATGAAAATTTTATTGAGGGATTTCAACGCTAAAGTAGGACGGGAGGATATTTTTAAACCAACTATTGGGAAAGCGAGCCTACACGTAGCTAGTAATGATAATAGAGTTTTAGGTTAGTCAACTTTGCCACATCAAAAAATTTAATTGTCAAAAGTACAACATTCCCCCATAAGTCTATACATAAATATACTTGGACTTATCTAGATGGATTGACACATAACCAAATAGATCACGTCTTGATAGATAAACAGAGACATGCTAGTATCGTAGGCATTCGAAATTTCATGGGGGCAGACTGTAATTCTGACCATTATTTGCTAATTGGAGAATTAAGAGAAATACTATCAGTAGCCAAGCTAGTAGAGCAGCAAGTTAATATTAATAAATTAAATATTCTGAAATTAAAGGACGAGGAAATTAAGCAACATTATCAGGTCGAAATTTCGAATAGGTTTGCCACTTTAGGAAGTTCGACGAAGTTGAGAAAGAGTTAGACGTTAATAGCGTGTGGGAAAATATCAGAGATAGTATCAAAATTGCAGCTGAGCAGAGCATAGGTTATGAAACTAAGAAAAAGAAACCTTGGTTTGATGAATATTGTTGCATGGTAGTAGAAAGAAGGAAACACAAAATTGAAATTCTTACAGGATCCAGTTTAGGGGAATAGAGATAATTATTTCAATGAAAGACGGGAAACAAGTAGTGCAATTAGAAATAAAAAGAGAGGTTACTTGAAGGAAAAATTGAATGAGGTAGAAACAAATAGTAAGAATAAAAACATTCGATACTTATATAAGGGTATAAAGGAATTTAAGAACGGATATCAGGTAAGGGTAAACGTGATTAAGGATGAGAGTGGTGACTTACTTGCAGAATCTCATTCAATCCTGAAGATATGGAAAAACTATTTTGGGCTACTACTAAATGTGCATAAGCCAAATAGAAATGTTCGGGACGAAATTGAACTACAAACTGTTAAGCTATTTATACCCGAACCCATACTTTCAAAAGTCGAAATTGCGATAGAAAATCTGAAAAAGTACAAGTCTCCAGGCATCGCCCAAATTCCAGCAGAATTAATACAAGAGGGTGGAAACACATTATCTAGCGAACTTTATAAACTTGTATTCCCTATTTGGGAAAAGTAAATTGTACCAGAACAATGGAAGGAGTTCATAATTGTACCTATTTTTGGGAAGGGGGACAAGACTAATTGTGGTAACTTTCGAGCAAAATGACTTTTGTTGACGTCGTACAAAATTTTGTCCAATATTATTTGGAGAAGATTAACTCCGTACGTAAATGAAATTATTGAGGATCATCAGTGCGGTTTTAGGAGTAATAGATCGACTATTGATCAGATTTTTTGTATTCGACAGATATTGAAGAAAAAATGGGAGTATAAGTGTACAGTACATCAGTTACTCATAGATTTCAAAAAGGCATATGACTCGGTTAAGAGAAGAGTTGATACTTAATCATCCACTGTTAACATTATAAAAAAGCAGCTGTGTAACTTCTTGACACCTGCTTCCAACTTACTACCCCATAATAATAATAATAATAATAATAATAATAATAATAATAATAATAATAATAATAACAATAATACAATTAGATACACACAGCAATTAGAATACACAATACAATAAATACTCGAAAGTTACAATTCATAATACATAAAAGAACCTAATTAATAAGTGAACCAAATTTTACATTTCATCTCATATATTTACACTCTATATAAGTTTCACATTGGTACTGATAATAATAATCTTTCACTTTACTGTCATCTCACTCACTATACTGGCACTATGACACATTTCACTGACACTTTAGAACACTTTTCACTACTGACACTACATAACACATTTCCCTGACACTATAGAATAAATTTCATTGACACTATAAATTATCACTGATTGGAACTATTCACTGCACTGTAAAACCATAACTTCACTGACTCACCCACGCTTCACTGATACAACAGTTCAAATAAGACAAACAATTAAACCCTTATTCATACTTATAAACAGAACTACATTTAAACTAAACATTTCTAGTCTAAGATCCTCTTACAAGCTATTTTTGAATAATTTACAACTCAAACTAAGGGAATAACTCAACAGGCTAGATAAATACATGCCACCTTAAAAATAAATGTTACCTTAATTTTAATTTACACTTTATACACAACGTTTAACTTATTCTTGAATCTCCTTAAGGAAGGACTGCCCTCAAAAACCGCTGCAGGTAGGTCATTCCAATTATTTATAGTTCGATTTAAAAATGAGAATTTACATCCGTTTTCTGTTTCCTACATTTGATTTTAAGATCATGATCGTTCCTACCATAGTACGTTGGCTTCTCTAACTGAGGCGTTATGTCTACCCATGCTTTTTGACCTAGACATGCTCTATACAATGATATCTTTTTTTTTGTTATTTTACGACGCTGTATCAACATCTAGGTTATTTAGCGTCTGAATGAAGTGAAGGTGATAATGCCGGTGAAATGAGTCCGGGGTCCAGCACCGAAAGTTACCCAGCATTTGCTCGTATTGGGTTGAGGGAAAACCCCGGAAAAAACCTCAACCAGGTAACTTGCCCCGACCGGGATTCGAACCCGGGCCACCTGGTTTCGCGGCCAGACGCGCTGACCGTTACTCCACAGGTGTAGACTCTATACAATGATGTTATTCTAGTTTTTCTACGTCTGTTTTCCAATGTTTCCCATTTAAGTTCTTTTATCGTATCATTTCCGTTTTCTCTTTTACCTTTAACAAGTTTAGCTGCCCTATACTGGATTCTTTCTAAGGAATTTTTCTGACATATTCTATAGGGATCCCAACATGTAGTTCCGTATTCCATTAACGGTAGCACTAAGGTTAGATATGCAATTTCCCTCGATTTGGGGGTAGTCTTTTTCAAGATTCTCATAATAAAGTGAAGTGCCCTCCATCCTTTACCCGTAACATTGTCAACATGCTCTCCCCAAGAAAGTTTGGAATTTGAAGACACTCCTAGGTATTTACAACATTGCTCTTACGGAATTACAACACCACTGAATTTGTAATTTAGACTAGTTTCCTAGACTAGTTATAGATTTACTTTTACAACAATTTATTTTCATTCTATGCATTAATGCCCAGTTATAAATTTTGTTCAAGTCCGTTTGAATAGCATCCACATCTGAATTATTTCTAATCTTTCTGCCGATAATGCAGTCGTCTGAAAATAGCCTCACATTTGATGTAATATTCTAGCATAAGTCATTTACGTATATTATAAAGAGTAATGGCCCCAGAACGCTACCCTGTGGCACCCCTGAACTTACATTCCCAATTTCCGATATTTCGTGACCTACTCTGACTCTCTGGGTTCTACCTTTTAATAATTCTTGGATCCATAGCACCACTCTTTTATCCATTCCTAGTCTACTTAACTTATCTATTAATATGTCATATGGCACCAAATCAAATGCTTTCGAAAAGTCAATCACAACTGCATCGATTCTTCCGCCTCTATTTAGCTCTTCGGCTAGATCCTGAACCAGCGACGTAATTTGACTATCACATGAGAAGCCTTCCCTAAAACCATGCTGGCGGTTGTAAAACCAGTCTTTCGCATTTAGAACACGACGAATATAATCCAATATGGAATGCTCCATACGACAGATGTAAGGCTAATCGGTCTGTAGTTTCCTACATCTACTTATACAGTATTTCCGCCTTTATGTATGGATACCACTGTAGCTGATTTCCAGTCACATGGAATAGCTGCATTGTTTATGGAAACATGAAATATACGCATTAAGTGTGGAATTATAGCCTCGGAACCTAATTTAAGAATCTCTGTGGCAATATTATCTGGTCCTCGTGACTTCCGATTTTTTAATTTCGTTATTCTCTCCCTAGCTCCTTTGGAAGTTATTTTGAAAGTCGAATTTGGTTCACATTCACATTCAGTTACACAACCACCCCTATCAGCATTATTATTATTATTATTATTATTATTATTATTATTATTATTATTATTATTATTATTAAAAACCGAAATGAAACATGAATTTAATAAGTCGGCTTTTTCTTTGTCATCACTTATAGGCTACTTTCTCCAATTTGATTTCGTAAAAGCATTACCCATTCAATTTTTCCTTTTCTCCTGCGTAGGGATACATAATTATGAAATAGTTTTTAGAAAATTTTCCTGAGCTATCCTTTTTTCGCACTCAAGTTTTTTAATTAATTCGACATATTTATCCCAATGCTCATAACTTCGCTTACGTTTACTAAATGCATGCCTTGTCTTTTTCTTTAAGTAACGAATATAATTAGTGTAATATTCTGGATCCGGATTTTTCTTAAGTATTTTAGAAGGTACACATTTTACTAATGCCTCAAAAATTATACTCTTAAATTTATGCCACACATTCTGCATATTTCCTTCAGTCCTTAGAAAGTCATCATCAAAGGACGGATCAGAGTGACTGTTCTTACAAGTTTACTAACCATTTACTATAGTCTGTTTATGTTGAAGCAGAGACGGTGACTCCAGAAGTACACAACGCGCGCGTACTTGCAATGTCCGTACAGTTGTACCAAAAAAAAAATGCGTACACTGTGTTGTACATGACGGCTGTGAATTTGTACTCCGCTATAAAACACTACTTGTATTTACGTGTAAAGTGAATACTACATAGTCTATGCATTGCAGTGGACAATACTGTACATGCGGAGATTGTCGAAAGTGAACGTTCTGCGTCTCTCACTTAAACAAAAGTTATATCGTGAGAAACTTCTTTCGACATCGCAAGACGTAATAGGTGCATACGAATAATATGATATATCAGGAATATCAATATTAATGTCTGATATATTTCTTTCACTGTTTGATCTCGAGGGCTCTATTTGTTTTTTGCAGCAACATAGCTCGCACGCCACACATGATTGAAAAACCATTATTTTTTGCTAACACATTCTGAAGTTTCTCGTTCACTTTTTTCGTAACTTCCGGCTTTGGTTTCCTTAAGTTTTACAGATATTTCTTCTACATGTTTATAGCCTTTGGCATGTGTAAATCAGATGTTTGTAACAACGTTCTGGCTTTCGGTAAGTGATAAAAGTTATTCTCTATGAAATCTAAATTGCTCGCAAGATCATCTGAAATTAGAGGTTTTGCTATTTCAATTACATGTGCCTTTGTAGAATCTGAACTATTGATCACTTTCACAATTTGAACATAATATGTGGCATAATGGAAGGCAGTCTCCAGTCAACTACCCCGTCTTGTTATTACGGGGTTTGGTGGAAAGGGAACCCTGGGAGCGATTTCCTTGAATTTTTGTATTCAGGAAGGTTCTTTCAGAAAAATTGTCTTAATATTGCCTATAAAGCTATCGACGTCACCATAAGAAGAGCGAATTACTTCCGCCACCCTATGGAGTCCATGTGCTAAGCAAGTAAGGTGAACCAACTTAGGATACATTATTTTTATGTCCTTGGTCCCTTTATCATACAGGACGCAGCATCTGTGACTAAAAGAAGTACATTATTATACCTGATACCAGTAGGCCACAAAATACTCATTGCATTAGAAAATACAGTTGCCATTGTTGTGTGGTTCACATTTTCTATCGCCTCACACGTTAGTACATATTTCTTTCCATTAGAGATAGGTATAAATTACATTTGCATCCGATGTTGACGGATTCTCTTGTATGTATTCCCTGTGATGTCTGCTGTTACAATGCCTTTCTAAGTGCCATTTTTTCGTAGCTCTTAACGTCACTTTATATATATTACACGTAATTATTTCTCCTTCACTTCTGAAGATATTACCTCCGAACTGGTGTACAAGCGTTCACTCTTTCACTTTGTACACGTATTTCTTTAGGCATTCTGACAGTTTATAAATGACAACAATAGCACACGTTTGTTCCTAACTGCTCTGTTTAACTGTAGGCCCACTACTATGCGTAGTTCATAGGTTACCTCGTATTCTCAAATAATAACTTCTCATTTGCTTTCACTAGTAATAGCATACGCCACCTGTTTGCGAAGCGGAACGTGATGTTCTTATTACATACTGTATAATTCTTTACCCACTGTCTGTACCTAGGAAACACGTGCCGCGACATTCTGCTCTCTGCATCAGTAACATGAAGCCACGGAACCTAGTCACTCTGATCCGCCCTCTGGTCATCATGGTTCTGTCATAGAAACGTTTGTAATTCATGGACATCGGGGATGAGCAAATGCTGAGTAACTTCCGGTGTTGGACCCCGGACTCATTTCACCGGCATTATCACCTTCATCTCATTCAGACGCTAAATAACCTTAGATGTTGATAAAGCGTCGTAAAATGAACTACTACTGGACATCGGTTTTGTTCAAGTTCCAGACAGACACTGGACTTGACCTCGGATTTACTGTGTTTTCCCAGAAGATTTCTAATAAGACGCTATTGTGATCACTTACTTAATGAAGACTTTCAGAGTTGACAAAGTGAGAGACAGGTCTTTGTAAGTAAAGGCTGGTATTCATAGTCGACACTTTATATCACCACTTTGCAAAGTGACACTTTTGACGAAAGTGGCTCTTTAATATTAGTGGTATTCATAGACGATTGAAGAAGTGCACTTCACAAAGTGTCACTTTACGCCAGCAAAGTATAGAATTACAATTTGGTTGGTAATAGAAGTCCCAAAATGCCTTTCAAAACAAGTGAACAAACAATAACAAATTAATGACGTATAACCTACAAATTACAATGCTTGTGATTTGAATTGGGAGCCTATTGATCGCGCGAGGAAGAAAATATATATTTAAAGTTGTTTTATTTCAGTTTCTAGTTTTTGTTGCCGATAGTTTAGATTATTTCAGTCAGTTCAGATATATAACATTTTATTAAATAGTTAGTGATACTGCTGGTGAAATTAGGTTAGGTTTTGTACAGTACATAACTGATCCATTAATTTATATAGTTAGATTAGATTCTGTACATATCTTTTTCATTGATTTATGTCGCTAAGTTAGATTTTGTATGTATCCGTTCCACTGATTTATACAGTTCGGTTAGATTTTGTAGCCTACATATCTTCTATTAGTTTATATAGTTAGGTTAAGTTGGACTGAGTAGGTTAAGTTTTGTGTATATATATCATTAAATTTATATCGTTAGGTTAGGTTTTATACGTATCTGCTTCATTGATATATCGTGTTATTTCCGTTATTTTCATTTTTGTCTTTTTCGTGAATAGTGACTAGAAGTAAAAAAAGAATGAGATAAACACATTACTACTGCTATTATTATTATTATTATTATTATTATTATTATTATTATTACTACTACTACTACTACTACTACTACTACTACTACTACTACTACTACTACTACTACTACTATTTTCTCTCTCTCGTTTCCATTATTGCCTGCTCTTCAGGAATATTTTGAATGCCAAATGTTTCTATAATGCAAAACAAAATAGGCCTAATAGTATGAGATCTCTTTTCATGGTGAGGTTATGACTGCACATGAACTAGAGACAGTAGATGCATTGCTTACCGGCGTGAAAATATATATTACCGGTATCAAAACAGTAATGATTATATCAACATCAAGATAAATCTTATCTCAAAATACAGGTAGTCAACAAAAATCAAAATCATTTTAAACCCAATATAATTATGGAATCTGCTTAGAAGGCAGGCACGTGAGGTCTCTCAATGATAATTTAAAATAATTATGCCTACATTAGATTGAAGTTAGTTTAATATTATTTAAGTTAAAAAATTCGTTTCATTAATAAAAAATAGGTTATATAGGCATATCTACCTACATATCACTTCATCGAATTGAGGTTATAAATATACGAATGTTACTACATAAATACCTGAACTATAATATTATATATATTAATGTATGGTACATATCCGTAGCATAGAATTTTAATGCAGTCAATAATTGTATTATTGGAGGCACTGGCAAACGTCTATTATTCGTTTTTGTCAACCAGTCATCGAAAATATAAGCAATCTCAATAAGTTTCTTTATCAAATCGGAACCGTTTTTTTAATTCTATATCATTATAAAATTCCACGGGATTGTCTTTAGGCCTATCTCTAATTTGTACATTGTCCACTAATTGTGCCATCTCTTCCCCACGTTCTAATAATTCGACAACTTCCAAGACGTCCGCCATTTTTATACAAAGTGCCACTTTCGGCTCAAAGTGTGGTCGGAACTACACTTTCATCCAAAGTGTTCCTTTGCACCAAAGTGTCGACTGTGCAACGGAAAAGTGATACTTTGCGTCTTCCAAAGGACACTTTAATCGAAAGTGTCGACTATGAATACTTGCCAAAGAGGGCACTGTCACGCGTCGGGCCATTTACTACCTGCTTGAAACCGTTAAGCCAGATCAATTCATTAACAAAATATACGCATACGCATACGCAGACAATATGGTCATCGTCTCCCAGAACCTAGAAAACGCCCAAACAGCCTTCGACAAACTCGCCACCTGGGCCACAAAAAACATCTTACACTGAACGAGGACAAAACCGTAAAAATGACCTTTAGAAGAGGAGGCAGACTCTCAGCAAAAGACCATCTGCTGTATAAGAACAAACCACTGCAAAACGTCTAGAATTTTAAGTATCTAGGAATTACACTACAAACACGAGGAGACGTATATGATCTACACATCAAAGAGCGAATTGCAGCAGCAAAGATGGCAACAAGCAGCTTAAAGAACCTAAGCAAACTTTCACTGAATACAGCCATCACCCTGTTTCGGCTAAAAGTGGCACCAACCATAACCTATGGACTAAAGATTATCTGGGAAAGCCTGAAGAAGAACTTGAGAGATATAGAAAAAGTGAAAGCCAGTTTTCTCAAACGAGCCTTAAGCCTGTCAAAGTATACACCATCGCGCCTCACATATGCATTAGCACAGGAACAATTCTTCATAGAAGAACTACGCGATGAGCTTCTGCTACCCTCTACCGAAGGCTACAGAGAACTACTACAAGAACTAAACAAGAAGAAACAAGAGATATGGCCGGACTTCTTCTCCACAGACGCGATGATCTACAGGGATTGGATACAAGCCAGATACGACTTACGATACGCAGTGACTAGATTCGCGGTACATGGATTCCACCATCGCATATGCCAGACAGAGAAGTACCACGACCCGGAAGACAGGTGCAAGTGCAAACTATATGGATTGAACTGTGACCGATATCATCTATTTTGGTGCAAACAAAGAAACAGCTCACTAACAAACTTCTGCAAAAACTGAACGAAAGAAACATGCACATTGTGCGATATTCCTTCTATTATTATTAACAAGGGTCTGTGCGTCTGAATTTGTACCTGAAATCCCGTTCCAGTTAATTTTTGGGAGGTTTAGATCCCCAGCAATTACTACGTTTCGGTCTTCTGATACTGTATTAAGATATTCATTAAGTTTGTGCGAAATTAAATTGTTAAATTCACTGGGTGGTCTGTAACATGCTAATACATCTAAGATTTCCCGCCCATTTCTTATCTGAATATTTAATATTTCAACTTCCTCATGTATCCACAGAAGATTGCTACTTATTTCTATCTTAGTACAAACGAAAACTCCTCCCTTCTCATTTCTATCCTTTATGAAGACCCTATAATCCGACCTAAAAATTTCCGAGTCGTTTATGTCTTCCCTAAGCTATGATTCCGTCCCAATTATTACATCTGGATTATAAACATCGTGTAAGTTCCAAAGTGGAATGTTTATTTCTCATACTTCGGCAATTAACCTGCAGTAGTCTTAATAGGTCTGTCCTTATTTGTCAAATAAGACATAATATGATAGTGTTCTGAAGTGATTTTAGCAAGAAATGAAATAAAGCCCTTTTTAAATGATTGATTCAATTATTGTAATGGTTCTTGTGAAAAGTGAATTTTTGTTGTTTGAAAAAAAAACACTGCCAGGTCCTTTAACTAGCCAGCCCTCTAATAATTCATTAGTGAGCTACTCTTTTCTAATTTGTTGAGTACATTTCTGAACTGTAAACTTCATCTTACGATGTTGGATGACGTATATACGTCCGTTGATGTGACATATTAATGATTTTTTAAATACTTATATAGTCACAATCATGCCATCGTATCAAAAAAAAATTTCACAACCTCGAGCGGGATTCGACCGGAATACAGGAAGTCGCAGGTTCGAATCCCGCTCGAGGTTGTGAAATTTTTCTTTCATACCATGGCATGATTGTGACTATATAAGTATTTAAAAATCCATATTTCTGAACTGTTTCTTTAGGTATTCTTACACGGTTCACTGTTGTCAATACTTAACAAAAATAATACCAGTGTGACGCATTAAACTAACACGAACACTGCACCTTTTAAGACTTGAAACGAACACGAGTACTGACTGTGACTATTGAGTGAGAATTAATTAGGCCTACTAAAGCAGAAGTAAGATCTTGTTGTTGCGTTTAATTTATCAGAAAAATGTTTTCTTTGATAACTGGCTGCTTTAAGCATTTGCTTTCATTATTTGTAATTTGACTGATCAAAATTGTCATGTAAGTGGTGTTAAGAAAATTGGTTTAACAATCCACGCGGCAACAGAAAAATTTAGATTTAAAATTTAATACGGAAATATTTCCGTATTAGCCGTACCCGTGCGCACCGCTGCACCTGTTAGAAATAAATATAAATTAATTACATAATTAAAATAGGACGTTTGATCCAGGGAACATTCGTGTTTGTTAGAAGGATAAATCGTTTAATATGTTACTTAATTGAAATTGTATTTAAATAATTAAATTGCGATCATTTTGGTACAGAGAGCACTCATTTGGTGCAATGGCAATTCCTTTAACATGTTTCTTATTTGTTATTACATGCAACCATAGTTTAATGAAGATTGACATATCATTTAGTTTTAATGTGTAAACCTTATATTACTTGCTATATGGTTCCATTGAATTATGGTAATAACTTAATTTTAACCCTTCTTTTCTACGTCTTCAGTAAATGGCGCTTGGCCCACTATGGTTCTGAAACCGTCAAATAACTTAAATAGTGATACAGCATCAACAGTGATATGTAATTATATTTCTTTCTTTCGAAAATGTAAGAATTCACGATCTCCTATGTACCATTGCCATGGAATGAATAAATGTGTTTTTTCTTCCTACTCAAAAATTTTATATTTTGCACATGGGAATTACTGCAGGAACAACAACGCTACAATCTGAGGCGGCGGTGAAAACGTATTGTATTGTTATTTTAAAAGTCTATCAGACCTACCAAATTTTGCATACAATAAAACTTATCGGAAATCATTTTTATAGAAACTTTTGTTATGTAACATTTTTCACAAAAAAGCAATAATAAGCGAGATATTTCGATTTAATTCAGGCCCCGTTAAATGAAGTATTTTGAATGCCATATAGCCTAAAATCTAAATTACAACGAACTTAATTTATATTTCAATTTTCATGGAAATCCGTTCAGCCATTATCGCGTGAAAAGGTAACAAACATCCAGACAGACAGACATACAAACAAAAATGTCAAAAAAGCAATTTTCGGTCTCAGGATGAATAATTATACATGTTAACACCAATTATTTTTGGAAAAGCGAAAATTACCAGAAAATTTTCGGCTACATATTTATTATTAATATATATTATATTATATTATATTATATTATATTATATTATATTATATTATATTATATTATATTATATTATATTATATTATATTATATAAAAAGTGCGTTGATAACGGATGTACTCCAATAAGAAAGCTTTTAATTTGTTGTGTGGGCTCTTGAATCTCAGAAGCAACAACTTTTACAACAGCGCAACATAATCTGCTTGGCTCATTACCCAATTTTTTTTTTTGCATTACATTTATTGCATATATATCTATTTTATGTATTTTAACACGATTCGATTGAGCATAGTTAAAATTTGAATTATAAAATAATGGATTGCTAAGCTAACGTATTATTACTGCATACTAAATCAATACACTCTCGTTGTTCGTCAATTCTCTGAGATTAAAATGAGCGTGTACATAAATATTATTTTAAGAAATACAGAAAACGAATGTACAAAAAAGCCTATCAAATTTTCTGTGCATAGGAAGCTATTTTAATCTTACCTGTCCTCGATTTACTAATACGTTACTGTAATAACATTATATCAGTATGTCCATCTAGAGAAACTACACTTTCCAATGGTGAAATAATAATTAATTATACAAATCGGTTAATTTAGTTTCCGATATTACTTCATACAAACACAGAAACATTGTCTGTGGGATAAGTTTATTAGCATTCGATTGTTGCTGTCCAAAGCCCCTTTTTCGATTGTTGTTGTCCAAGGCCCCTAATAGACGAAGTCATTTGTTATTTCATTGCACCGTCTTAGATGGCGTTATTTTAATTTTAAAACTCATTTATCTCATTAAATATCAGTCCTATCAAAATTTTGTAAAGAATAAAACTTATCGGAAATCATTTTTAAAGAAACGTTGGTTATGTAACATTTTTTACAAAAATCAATAATAAGCGAGATATTTCGATTTATTTAATTCAGGCCCCCTTTTAAATAAAGTATTTTGAATGCCATATAGCCTAAAATCTAAGTTACAACGAACTTAATTTATATTCCAATTTTCATATAAATCGGTTCAGCCATTATCGCGTGAAAAGGTAACAAACATACAGACAGACATACAAACAAAAATTTCACAAATGCGATTTTCGGTTTCAGGGTGGTTAATTATATATGTTAGGACCAATTATTTTTGGAAAATCGAAAATTACCAGAAAATTTTCGGCTACAGATTTATTATTAGTATAGATTAGTATAATTCAGAACGTTTTATTCAGTAGCGGTCGATGACCGAAATCGTCGATGAGGCCTCATATAATTAGTTTAAGTACCTTGTATACAGCAGAATGTTTATTATTCATGATAGTAATTATTATACTATTATTACTAGCCATACCCGTGCCCTTCGCTGCACTTTTTAGAAATAAATATAAAGTAATTACATAATTAAAATAGGACATATTGTCCAGGGAACATCCATGTTTGATAGAAGGATAAATCGTTTAATATGTTACTTAATTGTAATTGTATTAAAATGATTAAAATACGATCATTTTGGTCCAGAGAGCATGTTCCTTAATTGTTATTATATACAAATAATTAAAATAGGATCATCTGGTTTAGAGAACATCCGTTTTTGGTGCAAGAATAATTCGTTTAACATTTTTCTAAATTAGTCTTCTCTGCAACCTTTAATAAATCACTCCAAATTAATGTCAATATAAAGTGGATTGTGTGCGAAGATATTTTTTTATGTTGACCATATTGTGCATCTTTTTTTTCTTTGTTAAGTTTATTTATACACTCTTCAACATCTATAGTCATGTCGCTTGTTTAGAATGTGTGGATATACGAGTAGGCCGTTTTTACTCTTGTTGAGTTCCTTTTTCTATAGTGTGTTGTAGATGGCTTGCGTTCATGTAACTAATTATAGATTTTGATTAATGTTTATGGTATTAGTAATTGAGACGGTGTAAATTTCCAATCTGACATTTGTCTTTATGACTAAGGGAAACCATGAAAAACCCCAGTCAGATTGGTCGGCCACAAAGTTTGAACCCGTGACCTCCAGAATGCGAGTCTCAAACTCTACAGTCTGAGCCAACTCGCTCGGTTGTGCATCATCGTTTATGTAGATAAAAACATGAAAATGAATGTGGTATATAAATATTA
This sequence comes from Periplaneta americana, assembly GCF_040183065.1. Classification (NCBI taxonomy): domain Eukaryota; kingdom Metazoa; phylum Arthropoda; class Insecta; order Blattodea; family Blattidae; genus Periplaneta; species Periplaneta americana. The sequence continues at coordinate 105,757,271 of NC_091124.1, forward strand.
TTTTAAGAAACACAGGAAATGAATATGGGTAAATTATGAGCGCAGGAACGCCATTTCGTGACACTTTTTAAAATAACTCAGCTCCAGTGAGCTCAATGGCAAAATACTTATTTTCACTCCGTATGTGCTGTATTTTTGATCCAGTAAAAATACTAATCTTTACGACAAAACTCTTAAAAATACTATTATGTTCTGTGGACAAAAATAAACTGAAGTGTATAAAATTAGAGTATTTTATGTGGACCAAATAAAGTTTAAATAATCAAATTTTTTGTCCGTAAGGATCTATTTTAATTTTACCTCAGTCCTCATATAGCATTACGTCCATCTAGAGAAGCCATAGTTTCAAAATAGTGACGGAATTATCCACATCTGAGAATGTTAGATGTTATGTTTTATTTAACGACGCTCGCAACTGCAGAGGTTATATCAGCGTCGCCGGATGTGCCGGAATTTTGTCCCCCAGGAGTTCTTTTACATGCCATAAGTCTACTGACATGAGCCTGTCGTATTTAAATGCCATCGACCTGGCCCGGGATCGAATCCGCAACCTTGGGCATAGAAGGCCAGCGCTATACCAACTCACCAACCAGGTCGACTCACATCTGAGATTACTTCATACAAACACACAAACATTCTCTGTATATTATTATTGATAAACATTTATATATTCCCATCATAGAATACAAAATATGTCCGTAAAAAAATAGTATTAAATGAATAACTAGTGGCTTGTAGCAACAGCTCCTGCTTGATAGAGATTGAAGACCACAATAAAATGATCTGCTTGTGATGATGATGATGATGATGATGATGGTGGTGTGGTGATGATGATGGTGATGATGATGATGATGATGATGATAAATAAATAAATAACACATGTACCTTGAATACGAACTTACAACTGTATCTAGCTTCTCCGAGTTATTCTTAGGATGCACATAGGATGGTGTAGAAAAAATGCTACTGATACTAATGGTAGAGTCTTCATACTTCAGAATAAACCACATTTTTGGTATAATAGCCATCATGTTCGGCAGACTGCCCCTGCTGTGATCTTGTAACCATTTTTAATTTCACATCTTTTGCTCCTTTTACTCTGCTGAAGGCAACATATAACTGTCCATGACTGAAGACGCACCTAGATAAATAAATTCCTAATTTATCAAATGTTTGCCCTTGTGCTTTATTTATATGCCCTTTTGATTTATTTATAGTCATTGCAAAGGCAAGACGTACAGGAAATTGTTTCCGTTTAAATGAGAAGGGAAGGTTAGTGTCAGTTGTTATTAAATCAATTCTGGGTAGAAAAATTATCTGACCTCTAGCTGCCCCTGTTAGTATTTCTAGTTTCAACAGATTGTCAAACATTCCTCTTACAACCATCCTGACACCATTAACCAGTCCAAACCCCATATTCATATTTCGGATAAGCATGACAGTTGCACCATTTTTAAGCGCAATATATGAGGAGGCATGCCGGCAGATATAATAGAATTTAAATACTCTATTGGCATATCGTTTATTGAATTATTGTCAATTTCTAAAGTATCAATGCTATAGTATTCTTTGGAATCCGCATTTGTCAGCTGCAGAACTTCTTCGTTCAAAGGGCATTTATTGCTTTGTTATAGTAAGAGGAATTGTTACATTCTATGACAGTACCAAAAACATCTTCTATAAGAGAATCATTGCTTATGAAATTGTCAGGAATTCTTATCAAGTCATTACCTAATTCGCTTGAAATTTCATTATTACCTAGCTTCAAGAGCCATGATGCAAATTCATTCTCTGATGGTTCTGTTCGCATAGTAATTGTTAAATGTATTATATTTATTTTTGGCCAAATCTTAGATGATAATATTGAAGACTCAATTATTATAACTTTACCAGATCTTCGTACCACAGGTAAAACTTGTCTGAAATCACCTCCAAATATGACTACTTTTCCTTCTAATTCCTTGTCGCACATCATGAGGTCTCTCAATAAGCGGTCTATGCAATCGACAGCATGAGCAGGAATCATAGATGCTTCATCTATAATAATAACTGTAGCTTTACATAAAATATCAGCCTCGGAAATGTTACCTTTTATAGAGGACACTGATATTTCTGGTAAGGGAACAGGTAACCCAAAAGTTTTGTGAACGGTTTTATCATCAGGTAATAACAATGCTGCGATGCCAGTCCATGCAGCAGCTAAAGCCACTTCTCCTCTACTTCGTATTAGACCCAGAATATACGAATATACAAAGGTTTTACCGCATCCTCCTTGGGATTCTAAGAAATAAATGTTATTGCTGTGCGACCCAGAAATTGCACTTAGTATTTCATTAACTACATTTTTTTGTTCGGAGTTTAACATTGTATACATCTGGCTCATCTGTTCTTGCAAGTCTTGAATAGAACTGATCATAGGATTAGTTGGTACAGGCAAATCATTATTGTTAGCTGGTAAACCTATCTTCAGGCATGACAAACCATTAGCTTTTAGAATAGTATCAATGTCATTGAGTGCTAATTGTTCAGTACTTAAGTCATCGTGAAATTGTAGAAAGTCTTCAATGAAATATGGTTTAAAAGAATTCCATAATTCTAAAGGTGACGATGGCTGGCAAAAGCAGCATATATATGCAAACAAATGGCGCAATTGTTTTGGCATTTGAAAGGAAACCATTTCTATTAGGCAGTTATGCCACTCTCTATCATCATTAACCAAACACAGTGCAACCGCTGCATCTCGAAAAGTGGTGTGAACTATATGATTTACAGTTCGTAAACTTTCAAAACTTGTTGCACCCTTAACATGGAGTAACAGGAGCCGTATGAAGCAGCGTTCAGGATCATTTGGTGCAACTGCATACATTCTGCCTATAACTTTATCGCCATCTAGTTTCCGTTTTTTCCATGTATTGCGGGAAAAAATGTAGCTATTAGGGATGTCAGAATAATAAGAAAATTTAGCTTCTTCATCAACAGAATTAAGATGGAACCAAGCTGTCAGTGCTGTGTGTCTATCTGTGGCAAAATTAACAGCCTTCTCTTCGTACCCACGTTGAAAATAAACATTCTGATTATTTGGTTCACGGACAGCAAGACGTATTATAGTATGGGATTGCTCTTACATTACATTTTCAAATAACCTCAAACAGCTTTCATGAGCACTTAGATATCTCATATTTACATAACTCAGTATTTCATCATAATTTCCAGTATCATTATTAAAAAATGCCATTGTAGCAGCATCAAATCCCTTATATACATATTTAAAAAGGTATTTAACACTCTTAAAGCTGCTGCAAATTTCTACATTGATATGTGCATTGTATTTAAGCATTAAAAATCTATTGTAAGGGACAATACCTCTATTATCTATTTTGCTATTGTTTTTAAAGCATACAACATTATTATCACGCCGTCTGTAAATAGGATAGCCATTTGCATTCTCTAAAGTATTGTTTTGAAATTTTTTTGGATAGGCTTTGCAGCAAGTTCCATGTTTCATGCAAGGTGAATTTGGACCATGAACCATGCATGATATTACATTATCATACAGTCTTGGATAAAGTTCTCTATTTGGTATCTCGACACACACAAAATTATCCATATCTTTTGGCTCTCTAAACTTATCACTTTCTTCCAAAATTAAAAGCATATGACAATGAGGCAATCCTCTTTTTTGAAATTCAATCTCATATATGTAAGCTACGACTTTGCCCATAACATTGTTTCTAAGTATATCATCTTTTATTTCTTTTAATTTCAAGGCAAAAACTCGTGAAACTATATCAAATCTGTCACATGGCTCTTCGCCAGGTCTTAGGGAAGAACGTATGTCAGGCCATTGAGGGTTGCATGTAAAAGTAAGAAAAATATCTGGCTTGCCGTACTTCCTCACTATTGCCATAGCATCTTGATAACGCTGCTGCATATTTCTTGGACTCCCTTGAAATGTGGAGGGTAAGATAACTATCCTTCCTACCATTAGGTCATCATGATGAGCACGATTAACAACAAAATCTTGTAGGCCTTGAAACTGTTCGACTCGCAAGTTTTACTGGTTTTGTCGCAAATATAGCAGTCTTTGTGCTTCAACTCTACTATACTGATCTACTATATATTGTTGGAAAAGTTTTTTTGATTGATGTAAGTGTGAATAATCTTCCCTAACTGCAATTCTATATCAAACGAACTGAAGTAGATTTAAGTTAGTTCTAGTCCTTTGATGTCTAACACCGTTGTTTTTTAGTTTTTTTTTTCCCCCCCCAGCCAGGTTCACCAAATGGGAAAATTAATGGGTAAATCATTGGGTCACAATGTGGACTATAAGTAGACAACAGTATAGGGCCTCCTTGTTTACCATGAGCGACTACATATCGATTAGAAGGTGGTTCACCATTCTCAGAAACAAAAACCCCAGCTATCTCATCAGCAGTTGGTCTATTATACCGGCGCTGGTCTTCAGTAATACGGTCAACAAAACGTAAGTCAACTGAACGCGGCCCACTGGAAGATAATTCTTGCTGTAATATATCTCCGGCTGCTTTATAAGATGTTGCATACGTGGATTAGTATTTAAAAATGTTAGAAAGTTATTGTAATGTTTCCAATTTTAGAGAAGAATTTCTGGGATGTTCACCTCTAAGGAGATTAGCCAGGGCTGAATCTATAACGTAAAGTTGACCATAAGATGGTAAGCAATTTTCACGTGGCAATAAATCGGATATATATCTATGGATTTGCCCTTGGATTTTAAAACAGTAGGGTCCTAGTCCTGGAATTTGAATTTTATTTTGCAGAAAATGATGCAAATGCCATAGAACTGTTGTATTCTCTAATGTTTGTTAATGAAATTTTTATCATTTGACATGAGTTCTTCGAGTTCATTATTTGTACTTGGCTCAGGGAAGGAAATTAGACCATTATGGCAGCATAAATTATAATGCCCATTAACGATCTCTCCCTTAAAATGAAAGGCGGCACAGATGCATTATAGGGGCCAATCTCCTTATTGGTTGAATGGTATGAATGCTACTACCGATATATATTGTTGTTATAATCGACATAAAATATATTGCCAACTTCTAAATTAACAGTCGGTTTTATTTTGTTGACTTGTAGCCTACTTTGCTGGGAGACATCGTTAGATATAAGCCACTCTTACACTAAACCTGGAGTAATTTAAGCTTATTAATCAAATATGATTCTACTTACTATTTTTATATGCTCACCTGTATGTAATTTATATTTTATACATATTTCATTGTTATTTTCCATCCGAAGATCATTAAGAACGATAAATATTACTTAATATCTTCTATATTTCTTCAAATAGTGTTTATATGCCATGTTAATTTTCATTTGTTTTCATACGTTAACAATGATGCATATATAAGAAATTATTTTCCTACACAATCGACGCTATATTCACGTTGTTTTGAAATGATTAATTGAAGATGGTTTGCTTATTGTTTATTACACGCACATTTGTATGTAATTTCTATTCCATACGTTTTTTTCTATCCCAAGATTATTAAGAATGGTGAATATTATTGATGCTTATTTCTTGTATTTCTTAAAATAATGTTATGTGGCATGTTAGTTTTTATTTATCGTTATTTACGTAAAATGATGCGCCAAAAAATAAAAAATAATAATAATTTCGTACTCACTCCACATTCTATATATTCACATTTGTTTTTCAGTGATTTATTAAAGAATGTACCGGTATTTAAAAGGCTAATAATTTAGAAACATGTTACATAAATCATCCTTGTGCCAAAAGAGAATGCTCCCTGGACCAAATTATCGTATTTTGCAGTGGTCGTCAGTACTCGCTGAAATGGGTAATAATATAATATAATTATGTTGTATGTAGGAAGCGGGGTAGTCCCGACGATGATCTGACGTGTAGCACATGATGCAAAAAGTGGGGTATCGGGGCTGCAAGCCCCGATGATGATCCGACGTGTAGCACATGATGCAAAAAGCACATGCACATGATCCGACATGTAACACATGATGGAAAAAAAGCGGGATGTCGGGCACTGAAAAGTGCCTTTTCGAAAGCATAGTGATGCGCATTTGACAAACGCAGTGTACGTGCTTGCTAATAATCCCTTTCATTTGTCGTTATTTACGTAAAAATGATACGCCAAAAAATAATAATAATTTCGTACTCACTCCATTTCCTATATTCACATTTGTTTTTCAGTGATTTTTTAAAGAATGTACCGGTATTTAAAAGACTAATTTAGAAACATGTTACATAAATCATCCTTGTACCAAAAGAGAATGCTTCCTGGACCAAATTATCGTTGAGATATCTATTGTCAATTGCTTTTATTTGTCAGTAGGCATTGACTGACGGGTATGTAAGGACTGGCGCTCTTAGGGGTGGAGGTCGGGGTTTGGGATGGCTCACAAGCAACAAGTTATACTAAATATGTTTAGGATTAGTATAAAACTGGCCTATGTCTCCAATAGTGGGCGGGACATAAGTAACATTCACCCAAAAATATAAAACAAAGTGACTAAAATCACATCAGTAGTAACAAATTGTTTAAATTTTTTATTTAATTTTTTAATTTGGTAGCATTTAATGTTTATGGAATATCGAATGCTAAAAACGCTAATCGAACCATTACTTCCGCTGACCTTTTTTTTTTTTTTGCGTATAATGTGTGATGGGTGGCCCCTATAATGCATCTGTTCCTGAAAGGCTTAACAAAAACTACATTTTTCGTTCATTGGACCAACATCGTAGGCCTAATATTTATACTGTCTTCATACATAATTTCATTTCTTGAAACGTTGTTACAAACAAAATTATTTCTACAAAGTCATTTATGAGTTCTCGATGTAGTTACATTTCTAAAAGTTCTTCCACGTTTTCTTGGTCGACCAGCTACACTCATAGTAATGAACTAATAAAGAAGAACTAAATTCACAATGTAAGAACACGATTACTTTTCAAGTAACACCAGATTATAAAAACACGCATATTGAAACTCGAAAAAAATATGTGACAATTGAAAGATGAACAAACCATTATTATCGAGGTCTCGGAAAGCATGATATTATGACGTCAACATCTCGCGTGTACAGAAGGCTTCGATAACTATATTTCTGATCGTTTTAAGGAAACTCTATGTTTTATTGTTTTAAATTTCATTATTTGAACCATAACCTTTAATATACACAAAATCCCACATTGCTGAGACTATTCATGTCCTTCGAAAACCTAACACAGCTATATTAATAACTCAAATGACGATAAAGTACATTTAAAGCCCATACGTGAACCACGGCCTTCTGCACAACACTACGAAATGAACTGCAATATAATATGTCCTACATTCATAATAATTAACTAATAAAGAAGAACTAAATTCACAATGTAACAACACTATTACTTTTTTAGTAAAGGAGACACTTATATTGAAACACAAAAAATACGTGACAGTTGAAAGACGAAGAAACCATCATTATCGAAGTCTCGAAAAGCATGATAATGTGACGTCAACATCTCGCATGTACAGAAAGCTACGGTATATGCTTTGCTTGCGATAGACGCACATATTTTTTTTTTAAATTTAAGGCTTTTTATGAACTTCGCTACAAACCATTTAGATTTTCCCTAAATATTAATATTAATAGCTTTCCATTGAGACATCACACAACCTTGCAGGATGTATAATTTTCATAAAATTATCTGCCACAGTTCAAATTAAATATGTAGATAGAAGATAGATATTCTCCGTTTGTTGTGAGCATGGCCGCCTTAAATAGACGGAGTCATTTGTTTTACTTCAGTATAGCCTATTAGCCTAAGGATAAAACGTATTGTTATTTTGAAACTCGTGTATCTTGTTAAATATCAGTCCTATCAAAATTTTGTATAGAATAAAACTTATCGGAAATCGTTTTTAAAGAAACGTTTGTTATGTAACATTTTTCATAACAATCGATAATAAACTAGATATTTCGATTTGTTTAATACAGGCCCCCTTATAACATCCCTTTTAAATAAAGTATTTTGAATACCATGTAGCCTAAAATCTAAGTTAGAACGAGCTTAATTTATATTACAATTTTCATAGAAATCGGTTAAGTTATTATCGCATGAAAGGTAACAAACATCTAGATATACAAACAAAAATTTCAAAAATGCGTTTTTCGGTCTCAGGATGGTTAATTGTACATGTTAACAATTTTTTTAGAAAAGCGAAAATTACCAGAAAAATTTTGGTTACAGATTTATTATTATTATTATTATTATTATTATTATCATTATTATTATTATTATTATTATTATTATTATTATTATTATTCGTAATGAAAAATATTGTCAATCGCCAAATAAGTTGCTATGATGTAATGATGTAGCTTTGTTTCAGTGACTTATGCTCAGCTGAAGAAGTGTGTTGAAATTCCTGTGGAAATATTTTTTCAGGTCTCTGAAGCCTTCAGTAGACACACTGTTTTTCTTCTTTTTTTTTTTTTGACAGCAACAAGCACGGCCAACAGAAAAGTTTATTTCGCACCACATTACCACGTAACTATTTATGTTGCCCATACGAGGAAGCATTGGAAGATCGTTTCTGAAAAATTGTCAGTGATGGCATAGGTATCTCTTTATGTAAAACTTCCCTTCTTTCGACATTATTTGGTCTCGAAAAGGGATATTTTAACAACAAATTTTATATCATCATTATTTCTCGCATCTATTTCAGTTTCCATTTTCCCGAAACACATAACACTACAGGATCATACTCACTAATCACTACTGTCCTACGAAGTACAATAGTACAACACCTTCGCATAAGTCATAAAACTAAGAAGGGGAGAGAACAGGTGGCTACATGCCTGCTAGACAGCGAGAATTTTTGTTATTTATGGCTTATTTAGGAAGACAAGTCACCACTGCTATTCTCACAACACACTGCCCTTGAGACCGGTATATCTATGGGAGAAGTGAAAGGTAACCAGACCACGCAATCAGTTACAGCTTTTCAAGTGCAACCTCAAAACCGGCGAAAACAAACGAAATGCAGAAGCGAAATGCGGCCAGAGCGCTCAGGCCTAGGGAACAAATTTTACAGCAAGACAGGAATTAATTCCTCACTAAGTACTACTACAACGCTAAGTGCTTCATTCAAATAACTAATATATTATATAAAAACACAAAATTTGAGTTCAGTTAAGCCAAGTGACTGAGGCCTGGCCTCACTTGCCCCAGCCAATCAGCCACCACTGGTTTTATTGCATTTTTACGTAACTTTTGAAGAGTCTTAGTAACTTCTAGTTTTTTAAGTACATCGGAAATATCTGAAAGGAAGACTGAAGTCCTATATTGTAATGTTGTTCACTTGGTGGGCGGGGTGAGGGAGTTGCATAGATATTATATTTATATGACAATGACATGGTATTAGTATTGTGGCGATATCGCATGTTTTTCATCACAGTTAATGGGCGTTAATTGCAAACTCTAAAGGCATCTTTCCTGTTTGGTTCCTCTCGTTTCCTTCCCAACCTTCTCAGTATCTCGTTATGACCTCTGCTGGTGTCTAGTAAGGCTTCATGAATAGCGGGTATAATCGCCCGTCATTTTAGTTTTTTCGTTGCCGTTCGCAGCAAGCAGACGAGAACGATCTTTACCACACCTTAAATATTATCAAGTCGTAGCTCCTATGAGAGTGAATCAATCGCGCTGTAATTTTTAGGATTCATAGATAAATGTCTAAGGAAACACAAAAAAAATTCAAATCAACATCTTTTTTGCAAAATGAGAAAGAAAATACTAACTTCGAAGTGATCAGTTCAAAATAAAGATTGACACCTTCAAAAGTTCGTTAGATAGAATGTAAATTACTTACAAAAGTGGCTGCTACTCAAAATCTTTACTGGTTTGCGAGTTAAACAAAGGAACGTTCTGGCTTGACGGAGGATTGAAGACTCAATTTTGTCTGTTAAAGGAGAAAGGGCAGTTACTTCTTATAGAAATCTTCACGCTGCTTTCAATGTTCACAAAATCGTAGGCTGAGAAAGTCATGGTTATGTTTGATATTTTTGGTGAAAATGAATTTTTTTATCGAAATGGATTATACCTTTCATGTATGTTTAACACAGAGAATAATAGTATTATTCGTTATTTTTGCTCCAATTAATATTAAGACAAAGTTCTATTTGAGTTTTCACGTTATTTGAGAAATACAAGGTTCCATTTCAATCTTTCTTTCATGGGTAAGGTGTGTAACAATACAAATTTTAATTCCACACTCTTTTACGTGCATTTGATAAAATTACATAATACCCGAAGACTTTTCCTACATATTTCATGCATTAAAAGTATTACCAAGTTATTGTTGTAATAAAATAATATCGGCAAACTGTGTCCGCCTTGAAAGATCATACATTGACCACTAGTAGGCTACTTACAACATACTATACATTGGGTACATTATTTTGCATTGTGAGCTTATACACTTCCCACATAAATCGTACTTAAATTGTTCTTAAGGTTTTGGCAAGTAATATTGTATACCAAATACTATCTGAATACTGCTGTACTCATAAAATATCTGATTGAATCTGTCAAACCATTGCGTAAGTAGTTGTATTTTCCACTCTCTGAAATAATTCATCCGAACTCTTTTTTTTAACCTTTCTTTGACCTATCGTATAACTTTGACCTATCTTAGAACTGTAAATTATCTCTGTCACATACTATTTTAAAGTGCATGAGAAGGAGATTCATAGCAGTGCATAAAGAAATCCCTTATTCCTTTGTGCAAAAGGCAATAAAATTGTTCGCCACTAACAGTCGGGATTTCATAGTGAATGGAGGAACTGCTAAACATAAATGTGTATCCAATGCCTACCCACTTCACTTGAGTGATTCTGTTCCGCATATTGCGGATAAATGTCAGAAATTGTGACCCATTTTCAAGTTGTACACCACTTCGCGGGTCACACTATGCATGATGTGTATCTATGGAGACTTATGTTATGTAGACTTACTAGAATGAGTGTAAGTTAACGGGTAAGTGTAGTGTAGGGAATGGTGAGAATGATGATGAAGATGAAAGAGGGAGAAGGGGAAACCCGGTGCCGGCACGTAGCCTATTCCTGTTGAATAGTTCCAAGGGTTTCACCAGGCTTAGTAAAATAACATGTACAAAAATACATAATTCTTCCCTGAAGGAGTAAAAAGTCATGCTCCGGGAGTTATCTAAACATATACTTACCAAAAATAAAGATAATTATTTGACAAAAAGTGGGTCAAGGAAAAAAAGAAAAGAAAGAAAAACGTAGGGATAAATTAACTTTAAAAAATACAATTTCAATTTTAACAATTTGACTCATACAAATACATATACATATTAAACCAATATTTATTCTTTAAAAATTAAATTTCTAATGCTGTTTTTTAATTTTTCGATACCAAAATGTTCTAAATTTGGGTACTTTTAAATTATTTTATTATATAACCTTGGACCAAAGTAGCTACCATGGCTAACAGATGTGCCTTTGAAACACTTTTATTCCTCTAATCGTATAAAATCGGATCTTTTAGTTTCATATTTATGATGATAAAATTTGAATTTATTGCGATGTGTTAACATGTATAATTAACCATCCTGAGACCAAAAATCGTAATTTTGAAATTTTTGTTTCTCTGTCTGTCTGTCTGTCTGTCTGTCTGTCTAAATGTTTGTTACCTTTTCAGGCAATAATGTCTTATCCGATTTATATGAAAATTGAAATATAAATTAAGTTCGTTCTAACTTAGATTTCAGGCTATAGGGCATTCAAAACACTTTATTTAAAAGGGAGGTTATAAGGGGGCCTGAATTAAATAAATCGAAATGTCTCATTTATGATTGATTTTATGAAAAATGTTACATCACAAAAGTTTCTTTAAATACGGTTTTCGATCAGTTTTATTCTATGCAAAATTTTGATAGGACTGATATTTAACGAGATACACGAGTTTTAAAATAACAATACGTTTTGTCAGCGTCGCCTCAGACTAATAGGCTATATGAAATGAAAACAAATGATTCCGTCTATTTAAGGCGGCCTTGCACAAAGCAAACGGGAAATATTATTCAATTAACATTATTTTTATACGGATATAATATTGTACTGTATTTTATGATGGGAATATATAAATGTATTTAAATGTTTATCAATATTAATATACAGAGAATGTTTGTGTGTTTATATGACGTAATCTCAGAAGCTACTTAACCGATTTGGATAATTTCTTCACTTTTTGAAAGTGTAGTTTCTCTTGATGTATATAATGATATTATGTCATTTCGGTATCTCCTGAGTGAATCGAGGAATGAAGTAAGATTAAAATAGATCCTTACGCACAGAAAACTTGATATTATGTATTATTTGATTATTTATTTAAATTTTATTTGGTTCACATAAAATACTCTAATTTTATACACATCAGTTTATTTTTGTCTGCAAGACATAATAATATTTTTAAGAGTTTTCTCGTAAAGATAATTTTACTGGAGCAAAAATGAGTATAACTTATTATCGTTGAGCTCACTGGAGTTGAGTCACTTCACAAAGTATCACGAAATGGCATTCCTGCGCTCATAATTTACCCATATTCCTTTCCTATGTTTCTTAAAATAATGTTTATGTACCACATTCATTTTAATTTTTTTATTTACACAACCGAGCGAGTTGGCTCAGACTCGCATTCGGGAGGTCACCGATTCAAACTTTGTGCCCAACCAATCTGACTGGGGTTTTTCATGGTTTCCCTTAGTCATAAAGGTAAATGCCAGATTGGAAATTTACATGCCATGACTCATCACCGCCTCAATTACCAATATGATAAATAGTAATCAAAATCTATAATCAGTTACATTAACACAAGTCATCTACAACACGCAATAGAAACAGGAACTCAACAAGAGTAAAAACGGCACACATTCTAAACATGCGACATGACCACAGATGTTGAAGCGTGTATAACTAAACTTACCAGAAGAAAAAAGATTCACAGTGAGGCCAACATAAAAAAATATCTTCGTACACAATCCACTCTATATTGACATTAATTTTGAGTGATTTATTAAAGGATAGATTCAAGACTAATTTAGAAAATGTTAAATGAATTATCCTTGCACCAAAAACAGATGTTCCCTTAAATAAATGATCCTATTTTGAATTATTTTCATATAATAACAATTAAAGAAATTATCCTTGCACCAAATGAGAGCTCTCTGGACCTAAATGATCGTATTTTAATTATGTAAATACAATTTAAATGGAGTAACATATTAAAAGATTTATACTTCTATCTAACACGGGTGTTCCCTGGACCAGATGTCCTATTTTAATTATGTAATGCATACTGAAGAAGGCATGATTTTTATTGTTCTTTTCGTCATTCAATTTTATTTGAAATTTTGTATCAACACCAGTCTTCCTAATAAGTAAATAAAGAACAAAATCTGGCATATGTGCTTCTATATATTAGGCCTACTTTAAAAAATGACAACACCATAATTTTCAAAAATGTGTACAAACTAGTTTCTAACACAAGTAAACACATCTATTATAAAAGTTCTAAGTTCTCTTGCTCTGCAAAATGGTCATTGAAAGTTTACAATAGATTAGACATTCTTTTCCATTGTCAAGACATAAATTTCTACACCATCTCAACAATGATTCAAAAAGAGTTTTAAACTTGATCTTTATGCCCGAAAATACAACTCAAAGAGGAAATGTATTTATAAGAATATTTCTAAACAATACCGAGTTGAGATATCTGTCTTGTAAAAAAATTGAAGGGGTTAGTGGAATAAGGGGGTATCCCACATTTTGGTAAAAAATGAACTAACTCCATATTATGAAAACTGAGTCCATCTACTGTTAGTTTAATGTGCTATTTAATTGACGAATAGCCCCATTTTAAAATAAATATGAACATATGAAAGGGCTTTGTAAGTCGTATTAAAATTCTGAATGGAATAAGGAGGTATCCCACAGTTCTTTGAAATCTTGTTTCTGACTGGCCAGATGTTTACCTAACTGACCAATGGGAGAACTACTTTGATACAATAAGTTTCCAAGCAACATGGCGGATGTTGACAGTACTAATGTTTTTATAAATGACGAAATGCTGAAAATAAGACAAATAATAGCAAAAAGAGGAAAAGAAATCCAGAAAATGGAAAGACAGCAGAAAGAAGGCACGAAACAGTGGACAAGAAAATATTACACGCACAGACAAAGTAATGTCTGCTAAAGTGTTCACTAACATACAGGCAAAGAAAAGCCACCAAATGCAGGGTGTTAAAAATATCCAATATTTTAGGAAGTGATAGTGTGCATCAAAACAAGAAAATAATGTCTAATAAACATAGGTCCTACAACACATAAGCTCACTTTCTGAGATCTGAGGTCAGGGCTATAGAAGGAAGGGCTGCTCATAGCGAGTCGGAAAGTGATGCTGTCCTCCCAGCCGCTGTGACGTCATCACGGTACACAGCAAGTCCGCTCACAAATATAACGTAAAACTCCGTTGCAATAAGTGCTGGAATTATCGACCAAAAATAGGGCTAAAATCAACACCCCTCAATAACAAGTTATAAAATTAAACCCTAGGCATATGGCCTGTTTCATTCAATATTTTATAAACGCTAGTTGTCTTTAAAGACTTCAGTTTTAACAATTTCGTCGCTTTTCAAACTGATGTGCCTACTGAGCTATTGCTTCTTTCTTAAATATTTTGTGGTAGACTTTTATTTCCTTTCACGTGTCACATTTCCCTGCTGATTAAATTTTATATCCTAGGTCAAGGAGAGGCATTCCTTCATACATGGACAAGGTTGCTATATAGTATGGGACATGTGGACTGAAGCTGCGCGCCAGAACACATCAATGACGATAATGATAATTAGACTATTATTATAATATTAGTATTGTTAAATATTATATTATATTATGTATTATAATCATATTATAAATATACGTGACTGCTGGGTTTGCAGTGAAAGATCTGCCCTTGGGCAAAAAATCGATCAAGAATGAATATTATATCTGGAATGGAGCGTATTAAATGGACAGACAAAATAAGAAATGAAGCTGTGCTAGAAAGAGTGGATGAAGAAGAATAACGCTGAAACTAATCAGGAAGAGAAAACGAAATTACCTACGTCACTGGCTAAGAAAACTGCTTACTGAAAGAAGTAAAGCTTTGGACAGAAGATATCAGATTATAACATTAAGATATAGGGAAGAGACTAAGAAGGCGGAAAATAGGGGAGATTGGATAATTTTGGGTTTGCAGTGAAAGATCTGCCCTGATACAGAAAACTCTGAATGACTGTATATAATTATTATTATTATTATTATTATTATTATTATTATTATTATTATTATTATTATTATTATTATTATTATTTCGATAACCAATAATTTCACTCCTGGTGGAAGTGCATGAAATCAAAGGGTTTTAAATAATCAGTTAACTACATTATATGGAAATAATGGAACAAATGTTTACCTTTTGCTAAGTAATAGTTAAAGATGTATATTGGTGGCAGAGTAATCTATTTTCATAAGATTGGTAAATTATCAAGTACATTGAATGACTATAATGATTCAGCTTATTTTATTTTTTCACTCATCTAATGAAGTTGCTGTTTTCTAAATGACTTCATCCACTTGGCATTCTTCTTAGCGCTGTTCCTCAGGAATTCTGCTCTCTGCCCCCGATTCAAGGACCTTAATCTCACAAATATTCTCACACGTGCATATAGTTTGATAGCCTCGGAGCACACGTTTGAAAACTTAGTTTCTAGCAATATTTTGAAACGTTGTATTACTTGTTGCTCTTTGTCAATGGAGTTCCCGTGCATAGTTTTAAATTCAACTTCAAACATTTGTATAAAATTAAAATTAATAACAAGATTAGTTTAACGACTAGGATAACAAATCAAGGCGTAAAACAAGGTTGTCCACGTCTCCTTGTTTATTATATATATATATATATATATATATATATATATATATATATATATATATATATATTAATGCACTTATTAAGGATTTGCAAATTGATTTGGCCACACATTTTATGATCGATAACAAACCCCTTAATACTCTGCTCTACGCAGATTATTTAATTATTATATTAGCTAACACCGAAGACAACTTACAAATGGCAATTCATAGGCTATATCAAAAAGAAAAAGAGTACAATTTAGAAATTTCTATACACAATACAAAAACCATGGCCTTTATTGGTAAAAATTCTATAAGAACTGAAATAGTTATCAATAACTTAGGAGTAGAGCAAGTAAATAATTTTACTTATCTTGGCTGTAATCTCTCCTATATTCATTCTCCAGATATAGATAATAAATTAGCCAAATTTCAACAGCTGCTAACAACAATTGAGGAGTTTGCCGGAAGAAGGGCGTATACGTCAATATGGCGAATTGAGATATATGCAATCTAAAATTTTAAAACGCACCTGAATAAAATGTTATACACGCACGCAGCCCTGTCCTGCAGGTATGTACAGTACAATCAAAACAAAATTTCGCTACTATAATTATTCACTTCATTTTAAACCATTTTCCCGAAGAAGGGCGTATAGGTCTATCCGCCTTTCTTCCGGCAAAGCCCTCAATTAGAAATACACTGTTTAAGAAGATCCGGCAAGACACAATTTTGAAATTCTACAAAACAAAGGCCATTCCAACTTTGCTATATGGATCAGAAGCTTGGACTCTAACAACTAGTCAACTGAAAAGAATAGAAGCAGCTGAGATGAGATTACTAAGACCGCTAGCAGGCTACACTATGACCATAAATATAATGAAGGCATCTGACAAGAACTAAATATCGCAGCCATTACAGAGACAATCGACAAGTATCGGAGCAACTGGCATGAGCATGTTCTACGGATGCCGAATGACTGACTACACAGGAGATTATTAAATTACAGACCCCTTGGATACAGAGATCGTGGACGCCCGAAGAAGCGATGGAGAGACGAGCTTTTCACCTGAGTCGGAACAGGCCAAATGACCTAATCCTGATAGCTATTGATGATGATGACATTTGTATAGTTTTTTTCCACTCTTCGGAAGGTTTAGTTAATCCACCGTAAGACAAAATCCCTACCCAAGTGTTTATAAAAAAATAATTTTCTTGTATGTAAGAACCAAACCAGAAGATTTATTACCAATAAGAAATCTGAGTGCAAGGAGTAAGCAGGAAATAATTAAAAAATATGCAGCTGAGAGAAGTAAGCTTGTTTTTCAGTATTTTATTGCTTGACTGCAAAGTTTAAACACTGTATTCTAAAACATTTACCTTTCTCTTCAGTAAATAAATTTGTTTTCCGCGTTCATCACACTTCAGACAATGTACTTCAGACACTACAGACGTTTCTTCAGATCCCTGTGTAATATTTACATATTCTGAGCTGCCGGTACTAGGTTCTAATCTTGGCTTCTTTGGACTCAATGTCTGAAGGTGATTAAAAGCAGCTTTTCGAATATTTCTCTTTCGATATCTATCTTCTCGGTTTGAGTCACTTGCAGCCTTGGAACTTGGAATATTTAGAGATGGGAGCGCATTTTTCTTCAATATCTTCCTTTCTTTTAACCCCAAAAGCCTGTTCTTCATATCATCTTCATAATCGGTCACACTTTCGAAATGATCACTACAGATACGTGCACACTTAATATTCACTTGGTCCTGCCTATGACACTTGCTTTCCCACTCTTTAGCTAAAAGCACATCTTTCGGAAAACAGTGATAAATTACTTCGTGAGTGTGACGAGAGTCATTCGAACAGTTCGCTACAGCACAATTCACCATTTTTAAACTTAAAATACTATCATTAATAATTTTATTATTATTATTATTATTATTATTATTATTATTATTATTATTATTATTATTCAATACATAAAGAACTGTAATATACGCTAATTACACAACCAAATAGGCCTATATTACGAAACGGTGCACGTGAACTTGAATTACATTCAACACTCGTGACTCTGCAACCCTCACCGAGACCAACTGTACCACAGTGACGTCAGAAAGTGGTGGGGTGGCTAGAGGGAGAGACTCAAGGCGGCAAGCTGAACAACAAAGCATTGAGCCAGCCCTTCTTTCTATAGCCCTGGTCTGAGGTGCTCAATGTAACGTACACACACACACACACACACACACACATATACTAGTAGGTTATTTTATGACGCTTTATCAATATCTTAGGTTATTTATGAGATGAAAGTGATAATGCCGGTGAAATGAGTCCGGGGTCCAACACCGAAAGTTACCCAGCATTTGCTCATATAGGGTTGAGGAAAACCCCGGAAAAACATCAACCAGGTAACTTGTCCCGACCGGGAATCGAACCCAGGCCACTTGGTTTCACGGCCAGATGCGCTAATCGTTACTCCAATGGTGTGGACACGTCCATTCATGGCAATGAATCTCTCTTCCCTACAATACAGCAGACTACCAGAAAATCATACAGTAGTTGACACTCTTGACATGAATAATGATACGTCGCAAGGAATACTGAAAACAAAAGTCTGGTTGCGAATATGAGCGGGGTTCAGCAGAGATGGTGTTGTGAATTTTCGTAATCAGCATGTGTGGGCTGATGAAAATTTCTCATGCAGTTAAAGAAACGAGGCATCAGCACCCATTCTCAATCAACGTATGGGCAGGCGTTCTTGGTGAAAGATTAATAGGCCCATACGTGTTACCACAGAGACTTTTAGGACTTTCTTATTAACGTATTGCCAGCCTTGCTGGAGAATGTGCCATGTCAGCAGGACTACAGATGTGGTTCAAGCACGATGGCGCATCAGCACATTTTCTCCGCAATGTGCGTGAATACCTGACGCTGAAATTTCAGGACCGCTGCATTGGTTGGAGAAGCCTCACACCTTGACCTCCTCGTTTCCCAAACCTAAATACCCTAGACTTTTGGTTATGGGGACACATGAAGGAACCAGGTCAATTTCAAAGAGTGTGTGATTCCTTACGCCAAAAGGCAGAGGAATACATTGCTATGAATGGACGTCAGATTGAGCACCACCTATGAAGAAGTGCTCAGATCACAGAAAGTGTGTGTTGTAGGACCCAAGTTTATTAGACATTATTTTCTTGTTTTGATGCATACTAGCACCTCCTAAAATATTGGATACTTTTTTCAACACCCTGTATAGCAGACACAGTTATGGAACCAAAGCACCCCCATGGAATGCCCATTAAAGCTGCTTAGCGTCCTGACATACTGTCCATATTAAAGTTCATACCTCCAATTCATCATAATTTTTTATTTAAATTTAAAATCAGAAAATGTTTTTGAAGTAGAGAACAATGATCATAACCCATTATCTCCTGGTCTAGTTGCCTCATAAGTGGTGCCTTGTTGGTATCACTTATGAGGTTCAGACCTGTCTTCGGACAGTTGACTAAACAAACAAACAAACAAACAAACAAACAAATGAATCTTATTTAAGTATCTTTTGATTAATATCTTTCATAGTTTGTTTGTTTCTTTGTTGTAAAATATAGTATAAGTGAAATTTTAATATAATAATAAAAAAGATATTATGCTCTACATTTGCAGAAAGTTAGTGCAATACCTATCTAACACATTACCCAAAAGACTTTGTGATTCTTATTATTTACCTTAAGTTACAGAGAATCTAACAAAACGCTAAATATCTCAAAAACATACTTTTGAGGGATACCCCCTTCTTCCACTAAGCCCTTCAATTGTATGTTATTTGTACCAAATTAAATTGCTATGAAGGATTTACCATAATTCTTTTGTATACATTTTATCATTGAAAAATATTTTAGATCGAAATTGAAAGGAAGAAAAAATTTACTTCTGAAGAAAGATATTTTGAATAGAGTTAAGACATGGGGCAACTTTACTATACAAAACTATACAAGACTATACAAAAGCGAAATAATATTCATCAATACCACACTGTTAGTAGCGATAATAAATTTCACGATAATTTTCCCTCCTAAAGTCAATATTTCTTCTCTCTCACACACACGCACACACACACACACACACTTTATTTCATTCTCTCATAAACACAGGTTGCTCCTATTGTTCTGAATGGAAAAGCGGTTTTTCCTTCAAATTTTAGTGTACCTTCCTCACAATGTACATTTCATCCAATAGAAAACAGAGTTTGAATTTTCTTAAACTTATATATTTCTAATGATTCTGTATGTCTTGTTTCATATTTGCATTCTTGATATGATTCTTGGAGGTTAGTGACTAGTGGCATGAGTGTATTTCGCATATTGGTTTTGTAAATATGCATAAGTGAACAGGATTTATTGTAGTGCCCCGTACTATAATAGTACTGCAAAGAAGTGTCTTTGGAATTTTCCACCGACATAAAATTGAAAGACGATTGATTGATGGCACTGGCTCAGTGAGAGGGTGTTTTGAGGTAACCCCCCCCCCTCAGAGCCTCCCAGAAGAAAAAAAAGAAAAAGAAAAGGAACGCTGTTCAAGCTGTGCAACGTTATAACTAGACTTCGGATTTTATGTAATTACCAGCGCATTTTCGTTCCCAAACAAGTTAGGAAAGTTATCGGTTAGTATATCCTGGAGTTTCAGGGTTCAAACTGTAACCTTAAATGCTTATGTCAGGATGCTACGAAAGGTAAAACCTAGTTCGGTGCATAATAATATCTGTCCAATTACTTTTTAACCATATAAACGCACTAACATTGCGAAACTAGCCTCTACAAAATATTAGTGCTACATATGGCAGGAAACATAATTAGGTCGATGATAATACTGAACTAGTATATTATGTAATATATTATAGAATATAACAGTAAACATGATACAAATTCACTTATATACTCTATAATTGCAATATATGTATAGAGTTAATTCATTTAACAAAATGAGTTCCGTTACAGTAAACAAAAACATAGGTCTGAGATTATGAAATCATTTATCTTTTACCATAACTGTCAGTAAAAACTATTCGACCATTGTACGTTTGGGAACGAAAATGCGCGATCTAGTTATGAAATAAGTTAAACTTGATCAAATCAAGGGAACTCTTGACTTATGTCAGTTTTAATCTAAAAATTAATAACGTTTATGAAACATTGGCTAACGAAGTTACAGAAATGCAGTGAATTTGCGCCCAAAAGCGTTACTTGCGAAACATCATGGGTTGCTTTGAATTTTATAATCTTGAATTCAAAAGGAGCTTTCGTTTTCGTAAAAGGTTTTGGAATCAATACTTCCGAAAGTGGAAAGAACACTTGCAAAACTGAGACAGCGAGGTTTGCCAGTTCTTCTAGTGTTACTACTTCTTGTTCGCTTGAGATTTTATACACGGAAAACTTTGAAATAAGTTTAATGTTCTTAAAATATAGCCATAACTCAGTCTGTAATATACTGTATGAGGTATTCAATATATCGGTGAGGTTAGGTTTTTTAATATGCATGAAATTTCAGTATTACTAAGATTAAATTCTCTTATCCAGTCAATTTAAATTAAATTATTATGTATTAATAAAATAAATGGAAAACAAAGCCTTCTTCCTGTCATACTTACTAACAAATGGCTTTCAGTGAACACGGAGATTCATTGCCGCCCTCACATAAGCCCGCCATCTGTCCTATTCTGAGCAAGATTAATGCAGTCCCTAGCATCATATCCCAACTCCCTCAAATCCATTTTAATATTATCCTCCCATCTACGTCTCGGCCTCCCAAAAGGTCGATTTCCCTCAGATCTTCCAACTAACACTTTGTACACATTTCTAGATTCACCCAAACGTGCTACATGCTCTGCCCACCTCATTTTATGAATAAAGAATCCTGTTCCTAATTGGTGACTGTTGCCAGCTAATATTTTTGTCTCTGAGATTTTCTTTCTAATTCTTATATGTTCTTAACGTATAATAATATTAATAATAAATGTTTATCTACAATCAAGTTATATTGTTTCTAGACACAAACAAGTGTACAGAAGGTACGGAATTTGATCATCAAGATTGGTGGTGTTTTAAGTAATTACGCAACTAAAGGTCCTGATGTTAAGCAACTTCTGTTCGCTCGGGCTAATTTTGAAGCACAAAAGCCCAAGTCTAAGAGAAAGAAAAAAGACTTTGGGTAAGTTAAAATAAAATTATGTAACTAATTAAGCTACAATAATTTATATCAAAAAATTCCATGACTTAAAGTGAGAGTGGATTAATCCACTTAAGCAATATTTACCATCTTATGAAGTTTATTGCATCAAGAACGCAATGATCTCAATTTTACGAGAGAAATAATCATTAATTTGAAAATTCTTGTCATGTCTCACACATAAGCCTATTTTAAAGTATAAGTATATTTACGAGTACTTAATGATGAAAATATGATTTGAAGTTATTTTCACATTTCAACTTTTGTTTACCTTACCCTGTAATGAAATATTCAACAGTAATATAGTGAAATGAAGTACCTACCGATTAGCTTTTTACCAGTCAGGGTACCTTTATAACACATACATCCCAAATTCGTTTCAAGTGATTCGTATTCCATCTGTTTACAAAATGTTAGTCTTGACTAAAAGTTGTCTTGAATAATCGATTTTAATTTTTACACCTTATTAAAATGTGAAATTACTGTACAGCTTGATTTAAGAATTTTGGCCTTTGCAGAAAGTAAGTAGATAGACTAAGAGCGAGTTACTCATCCATCATAATTGACGCAGCACGGACGGGCTGGGTCGCACAGTCATAACACCTAACATTTTATTCTTATCATGTCGTGGTACACTCCGTCTTAAAAACACAATATTCTTCCACACGTCTCGTTACTGACCACTACGTCTGTCGACTAAACAATGTCATGATGACTTATATTTTCTTGACATGGAGTGTCTCTCAGTTACGAGCATAGATATTATTTTCATTCTTCCTCTCTCCTCTTCCCCTCCTATACACGTTTGCAATTAAATTTATTTCTTATGACGCAACACACAGCTCGCTCACTAGCCAAAAAGGCAAGGACACGGGCCAAGATCGTTGAATCGAGCTGTAACTGTTTGTTCCCTTAGACTTGCATTGAAGAACCAGAGTTCGAATCAAGCTCCTTCTTGGGGGGGGGGACATTCAACCAATTTCTCATGTATCGACATTCTTCGTACACTGAAATCTTTTAAATAGGCTAAATGGCATTTCCTCGTTTATATGAACGAAAGGCTTTACTAAACACTGTAATATAGGAATTAGACAAATAATATTCACCGTTTTAATACGTAGTACATTCATTAAGTTCTGAGACTGAGGGCATAGTGGCGGTGTGGTGCACTAGAACGGATAGGTGGCGCCGTGATATGGTACCTTGTCAGTTAGTCTCTCGTCCCAGCATCATACAGTTACGTGCATATAGTGTAAGCAGAACTACGGTCATTGTTGTGACGGTGATTTGAATGCGCGCGTCGGAACTCGAGTATGTTGCAGTTTGAGCAACGGGCAAACTTCAGGTTCTGTCAGAAATTATGCGAAACTGCTATAACCGATCATAACTGGAGACGAAACATGGTGTTTCCTTTACGATCCGCAACTGAAGCGACAATCCGCCACCTGTAAAACGCCATTATTTCCACGACAGAAAAATCCGCAACAAGACAGGTCAAAAGGCAAGGTGATGCTTTAACAGTTTTTTTTTATTCAAATGGAATTGTTCACATAGAATTCATCCCACAATGTGCAACTGTAGACAAGATCCTCTACAAAGAGATTCTTGGCCGTTTACGCAATTCAATTCGTCGTAAGCGTCCTGAGCTTTGGCATAGGAAGAATTGGCTGTTGCTACACGACAACGCCCCTGCACATCGCTCCATCCTTGTCCAAGAGGAACTTGCAAGGCAACAGGTCGCTGTTTTGCCACACCCTCCGTACTCACCTGATCTCGCACCATGCGATTTTTTCTCTTTCCCCTCAAGAAATCAATCCTACGTGGGCGTAATTTTTATGCGGCCGAAAAGGTCATGACTGCCACAAGAGAAGCCATACGGCATCTTCCTGCCAACATCTTTCAGCAGTGCTTCCAGCAGCTACACCAACGTTGGCAGACGTGCATAGCGGCCAACGGCGACTAGGCTATATGGAGGGAGGATGTCGATCTGTTTAAGTGTACGCCGTATCACGCGGCATCTTCTGCGACATCCAGATTCTTGTGGGTGCCTACCCTTCAGGCGTCAGTGTCAGAACTTAATGACTGTACCACGTATATACATTTCTCATAATATAAAAAGTATACAAAAGACAAACAATGTAACTAACAATCAATGAAGTACATTACCTTAATTAAATAAATAATATTCTTGCATGAGATGATGTATTTGAAGTTTCATGTTGATGAGATGTCTATGGCAGAGTGGTGGCTCCTTTTAACCAGTCAGCTGCAAACCGTTTTGCCGGAAAATCTTCTAAAACAAGTCCATTTATTGATATAAACATCAGAGATGTTAGCGACTGAATATGCGTTCTGTTTCTTAGTTTCGTCCATGTATTGTTCATTATGCTGAACCCTCTTTCACACTCTGCTGAAGACACAGGCAGCACTATAATTCTGTTGAACAGCTGCTTTAATTTCTTATCTACATATTCCTGTTTTTTAACATCCTTATACGAACAAAATTCTTTAATAGTTTCAGAGGTAAGAGAGTCATCATAATTTGTATCACAGATTTGTAATGAATTACAAAGTTATTCAATTTTGTCTACACCAAACAGAACAAGTTCATTGTACTTTGTAGGACATAAGCTTTGGTTTAACACTTCACAGTCTTAAAAAATGTTATTAGAATTTGAGAATATTGCACTCAGATTATCAATTAGGCTTAGGCCTAGGCCTTGTAAGAACTATCGTCTAAAGTTTTTTAAGTGTCCTTGCTTCTATCGGATGGTTCTTTTATATATTGACCTTGATACTTTCCTGTTGTTGAATATTCAACAAATGCTGTTAATTAAATCTCTTCAGCTCCTTTCATTGCATTAAAGGAGTTGATACACACACTTATCTCAGATAATACAGAGAATGCTTCTGAGTTGTGTGATTGAAAATACAGTGAAAGTTGTTCCAGAACTTCTGAAGTGTCTCTGAATAATGCTAGCTCTACAAAAAAAAAAAAAGGACCATGTTGTGAACTTTTCTAACAATCTTTGATATTTTGCTTTATTTCTTCCATGTGAAGAGACACATTTGGTTTGGAAGCACTGGAATAGTGTTGAGTAACTTGTCATTACAGTTTTTACAGCACTGCAAGATGATGCCACTCGAATGTTCGAGCATTTTCCCTATTTTTTCTAAATTCACATCCCAAAGTAGTAGCAACTTCTTCTATTTCTCTCTGACTTTCTGGACTGATTGAAAAAATTCCATATAGGCCTAAAGAATCTACAAATGACTTAAAATGAAGAGGGATTGACATTGACTTAATAACATCATTTACAGCGAGTTCAAGTTTATGATTTGAGCAATGAATAACAATCAAATCTCTGTTACATCTACTCTTCAAGAATGTAATTATACCTTTATATTATACTCCTTGAAGATTGACTGCACCACCTGATGCAAGTCCAATTAACTGTTTGCATAACATTTCACCTGTAATGCCATGTTTGTTGAAACAAACAGAAATGCTGTCAGAAACTGACTCACCTGTCAGAGAAGTTAATTCTATTATATCAAAGAAATAATTATGTGGCTCATCTCTAAACATACATCGAACGTACAAAATCAAACATGATTTATTTGAAGTAGTAATGCTTTCATCAAGATATATACTTAATACACAACCTGATCCAATTAAATGTTGCGTTGACTTCGACATTTTAATGCTTATAAATTAATAATGTTGGCATAACTGTGATCTGAATGAAGCATTTTCCCACACATTACTACCATTCAGAAATTGCAGTGTACATAAATCTTCGTAAAGTGTGAATGGCTCAGCTCTTTTGCAAACTACGTGTCCCGTACGGAAACTACTTGCGGGTATCTCAAGTTTCTCTTCATTTTTTTCCTTCCCATAGTTTACATTTCGTTGTCAATGCTGCTTGCAGTCTTTCGCTTTTCTTTGTTCTAATGTTTCAAAATATTTTAAGTGAAGCTTACTTCTCCCATAACTACTGATTTTGTCATTCAATTTTTTACTTTTTTAACTTCCACTCTTTTGATGAACGCTGTTTCAATGTGTAATTTGCTGCCCTTTAAGACACTCTGCTTTTGCACATCACTACAGAAGGAACAAATTATCTCACCAGAGGGTTTGTACGAAAACCACGGTCTGTTTCACTTCTCAAATTGTTCCAACTTGATACAGCCATCAATTAACTTAATATGAATATTACAGCCGTCTACAGTAACTCCATTACCATGCAGCGAATTAGTTTTTTTTTTCTGAACAGATATGCATAAACTCTTTCAAATCACCGTTAGTACACTAACGTTCAAAGGTATCCGACCTATGATTTTATGACCGTGTAAGCGAACTTTCCAACCTTGGGATAATTCAGAACCAAAGATATAAAGAATTGACAGACTTTGAAAGAGTTCCGCTAGTTCTCAATAGGTGGCACCATTATTGGAGACGTTGAAAAGGTATCAGGGAAAATGATTATGTACATTAAGCATGAATTATTCTCATAATTGACAATATCAGTGGTTTCCAGCTAAACACAATGTTGTTTTACAATCAGAAGAGAGGGATGAAATATTGAATTCTATAATGAGGATAGTGAGCTCTATACTAAACTGAAGGCACAACTCAATGCTTTAAAATCGTGACGCGAATGCTGAGGGCCTGAGCGTATTGCTGTCTCTTTCTAACATAGTGTTGTCCTTCTCTTTCTTTAAGTGAATGCTATCGTACATAATAACGGTATTTTTATTGCTTACTGCGCATGTGCAACATGAAACTCACGAACGATTCATTGAAACACATTAGTTAGAAAGAGAGAGCAATACCCTCACTAACATCGCGTCTACAGTCACGCTTTCAGACAGAAAAGAACATTGCTGTGGAACCTCCAGTTTAGTATAGAGCTCACTGAATGAGGGCATATTTCTTTACAATTGGCAACACTGACTATATCTTCGTCCTCTATTCATAGAAGTTAAAACTAAGGAAGCCACATTTACACCAACAAATCATCGACCACAATCGATTAGTAGGGTCAGATATCTTTTTTTTTATGTTTAATATTGGTCGACAAGCAAACTTGCTATACAGACCACTGTTAAATTATGGAATATCACATGCAGAATATCATGCTGAGGTTGGCTCTAAAGGCTCCTCTAATTAATTTAAATTAATTAATTAAACATTTTTGTGAATTATGTGAACAAAAATATGATGATTTTTTGTATTAAGTTATGAAGAGTCGTCAGTATCACTAAGAAGGATGTCTTGAGGGAGTTTCCTTTTAAGTCGAGATGGCTGACAAGATCTTGCTCCAATGTTATATGTCACAGCTCCAGGAACACCAGGAAGTTTGTTGAAGAAAGATTTTGACATTGAATGGATGTACTGTTCTAGTG
Organism: Periplaneta americana; assembly: GCF_040183065.1. Classification (NCBI taxonomy): domain Eukaryota; kingdom Metazoa; phylum Arthropoda; class Insecta; order Blattodea; family Blattidae; genus Periplaneta; species Periplaneta americana. Next base: position 105,784,890 of record NC_091124.1, read on the forward strand.
GAAGAATTCCCAATTCTTGATGCAGTTGTTGATTTCTTACAAACCAGGGGGCATTTGTTGCAGTACGCAGGAACTTGTTCTGGAGAACTTGTAGGCGATGCATGTGTGTCTTATTTGCTGTCCCCCACACTGGCGCTGCGTAAGTTAAAAGAGGTCGTACAAGCGAGGTGTAGAGTAGCATTGAACAGTCCAATCCAATTTGTGAACGTCTATTAACCAAAGGGTATAATTTTCGAATTCTAGAAGAGGTTAGTGTAACAATGCGAGTTATATGGTCATTCCATGTAAGTTTCGTCTCTAATAGTATTCCCAAATATTTGACAGCTTCTTGACTGGAGAGCCATGTAACTTGTTCATTTAGAAGAACCAAAGGAGGTGGATTATGAATAGGCCTTAAAGAGAAGATTTTAGCTTCTGTCTTGGTAATGTTGAGTAGTAATCTCCAGTCAGAGAACCATTTAGACAGCTCCTGTAAGGATGTCTGAAGAGTGCTGATTGCATTATTTAGGTTACTATGAGAATAAAAGAGAACTGTATCGTCAGCATACATAGCTATGTGTGACGGTTGTAAACATGGAGTGTCATATGTGAAGATATTGAAGAGAAGTGGTGACAGTATAGATCCTTGTGGTACTCCGGCTAAAACTGGACGAAGCATTGATTTAATGCCATCTATACGTACTGAGAACTGACGCTCAGATTAAAAAACTTTTCACGATGCGTGTGAGATAGTCAGGAAAACCAATTCTATATAATTTTAGCATTAGACCATCATGCCAAACAGTATCAAATGCTTGGGCAATATCCAGAAACACAGTGGCAGTATACTGTTTTTCTTCAAAGCCTTTTATAATGGATTCTGTGACTCTTTGCAGTTGGTGTGTTGTAGAATGTTTTGGACGAAAACCAAACTGAAAATCTGGTATTATCTTGTTTTGGAACGTAAATTTACAAATGCGATGATGAATAACCTTCTCAAACAATTTCGATAGCGTGGGCAGTAAGCTAATAGGTCGGTAACTTGATGGCAAGTGCTTAGGTTTGTTAGGCTTATGAAAAACAATGATTTCAGCAAGCTTCCAGGCTCGAGGAAAGTACCCAATTAAAAGGGCAGCATTGAAAATTATCGTCAAGTAAGTAAGAGCTTTGTTGGTGAGCTTCTTTAGTACAATGTTGGGTATAAGATCATGGCCTGGAGATTTTTTATTTGGAAGCCTTTGAATGAAGTGAGACAATTCTTGTGGAGTAGTATAGGAAATTTTCTCTGGCACTGTCGGTTTATTAATATTTTCTGTAAGTTCTTCTTCTAATTCAGAGGTAGTCTGTTCATTTTTATTCTCGTTTGGGGTGAATACATGTTGATAATGAGATGCAAGCAAGTTACATTTCGACTCTGTGTCTGTGACTATTTGAGAGTCTAACTGAAGTGTCGGGATGACTGTTGGCTCGCGTAGAATACGCTTTGTAGCGTACCAAAGAGTATTATCAGCTTCAGATAGAGATGATAAGTAAGACTTTCTTCCGCTGCCATGGTTTCCTCTCTCGTTGCCATTGTCTACGAATACGATGTTTTTCCTTAATTAATTGGAGTATGGAAGATGGTAAGTAGTAGCGCGTTAATGGCCGCTTGGAGTACATTGTAGAATAATTTATACATGAGCATATTGTGTCCGTAAAATGTTGAACATCATTGTCAATATCTGTTGCTGTTAGTGGATGATATTCTGTGACTAACATTGAGTCTAGAGTCAACTGAAATTTATCCCAATCAACAAAACCATTAATAAGGCGTTGCACTTTAGGTGTTACATTAGGAGACAATTGGAAAGTAATCAACACTGGACAATGATCTGAATCAAGTGCTGTTAATGATGCAATATAAGTTGGTAAATGCATATTCTTTTGAATTCCGATGTCAAGAATATCAGGAAGATTGGCGGGATTATATGGATAGTGTGTTGGTTCAGTTGGTGCGAGAATATGGAGACCAAGGTTGTTAATGCAGTTGTAAAGACGATGTCCATTTGGGTTCGTTACTCTGCATCCCCATGATGTGTGTTTACAGTTTAGATCGCCCACAAGAAGTGTTGAACCGACTGAGGGAAATAAAAGAGCAAGGTATGCAGTATTTAGCAGATATTTTGGGGGCTTATAAGCACAAAATAAAACAAAATCATGGTTATTTTGACACTTAATTTTGATTCCGACTGTTTCTATATCAGACGTGTAAGGAAGAAGGACTTGATTATGTGTAATATTTCGCTTAATTAAAATGGCAACACCACCAGATGCAGTTGAAGCATTCCTATCATATCTATATATTTTATATCCTGGAACAGTGAAGACTTCGTTTGGAAGAAGGTGAGTTTCTGTGATACAGGCTATCATAATATTATGTGTTGACAAAAAGGCAATCAGAGAAGATCGTTTCATTCTAATACCATCAGCATTCCAATTGATTATAGTGAGTTGATGAATAGAAATTTTATTATTTGCTGCCATTCTGGAAGTAAGATGACAGAGAAGAGATAAAGTAATCTTTAATTTCTGACAAGAATGGAGTCAATAAAGTGATAATGTGCGGAATAACCTTAGAGAGTAGATCGGTTAAGAGAGATGAAGTGGAAGATTCTGGAGCAGGTTGACTTATAGGGCGACGGTGACTCTGCTCAAAGGATCCTTTCACTGCATTTGCATACGTCTTAGATCGAGAATTTGCTTGAAATTTTTACGTAGATGGTTGAGACATTGAAGGATTTACTTGATGTTGGGAATCTTCTGTGCGTTGAAGTAATGGTTGCGAAGATTGGTCAGATATCTTTGAACACCAGTGTACACTGACGTTCAAACATATCCGACCTATGATTTTATGTTCGTGTAAGCGAAATTCCTAACCACGGTATAAGTAAGAACCAACGAGTTAGAAAGAGATTAAAGAGTGGCCAAGTTGTCCTGTACAGCTGTCTTTGCGGTGCCGCTGCGAAACACGGCAGATGTGAAATAAGGGCCTACCGCTGTAAAAATTCGTCTGCTTACAACGTTGTGTATACGGAGTTAAGAGCTACGAAAAAAAAATATATATTCCTCTTGTGTGCTGCATATAACTGCAATATCAAAAGAAATAAACAACTCATATATCATATTTCAGGTAAATTTTATTAAGTTAAGTCCATAGTTTTGTTAATTACCAGCATTTTTTTCATGCATAAATGTGTAACAAAGTCCGGCATATAATACTGGTGTACAGATTCCCTTTGGAAAAAAAAAAAAGGAACTGGTGAAACAGTAGGTAATAAATATGAAACGAGACAAATTGTAGCCCTCCGAGCATAGCTTTTCTGTTCACGACACTTCGAACATAAATATATAGTGAACAACTCGATGAAGACGATGAGCTATAGCTTATAAAAAGTAGGCCTATTTCGAAAACAAACGATAAACCAAATAAATGGTTCACTAGTAATGGACGTAAATTAAATACGGATAAAATCACTACAATTCCGTTTCAATTAAAAGCTAATAGCAATAAAATATTAAAATTGTTTTTCGACACTGGCATTCTTTATTTCTGCTCCTTGTGTTCTCACTGCTTATACAAGAAAACAATGAGCTGTAGCTTGTATTTTGAAGACAAGCCATAAGTTAAATAAATGGTTCAATAGTAATGGACTTAAACTAAATACTGATAAAACCACTACAATTCCGTTTCAAACCAGTTAAAATCTAATAGCAATAAAAAATTAAAATTGCATTTCGACACTCGCATCCTTTATTTCTGCTCTTTGTGTCCTTACTGCTTATAGAAGAAGACGATAAGCTGTAGCTTATAAAGAATAGGCCTATTTCGAAGACAAACGATAAACTAAATAAATGGTTCACTAGTTGGCCTAATGGACTTAAACTAAATTCGGATAAAACCACTACCATTCCGTTTCAAACCCAGTTAAAACCTAATAGCAATAAAATATTATAATTATATTTCGACATTGGCGTCCAAAATTCTTCAGAATTCTCGGATAGGCTGTAATGTTAGTATTTCGTCTGAAAGGTTATGAAAGAACATCATTGAGCATCTACGTGCATTAATGGGGTAAGTACGAATGTATTTCGCAATTGCTTAACCCATTATTGCACGTGGGTGCTCAATTATGCACTAATAATAATAATAATAATAATAATAATAATAATAATAATAATAATAATAATCTTGGTGTCATAGCCATTGAAGGGCCCAAACAGACTAGCCGGTTGTTGACCTCACGTTCACATTCAATAATTATACACTACTGTAACAAAAAAACTAAGAGCTTGTTTGGTCATGTTTTACTCAAGTTACAAGCTTGGAGATAAAGATTGTTTTTACAATTAGGGCCTACTTTTATTCTATATCTTATGGTGTAATAAATAGTTTTGCATCGTGTAGAGACTGAGAAAATAATTTAATAAAATCATCAGAATCACACTCGTTCATTTTATAGGCAATCTTGCAGGTCGCATTTAAAAAACCTAGGAATATTAACATTTTCTTCAGTATATTTGCTAGGACTTCTTGTCATACATACATGAAAATTTTGCTCAGGTTATACTTTTAAGCTTTCCTTTTAGGAATAGCTCAAGTGTTTTAAATTTAGCGTACATAAATTCTTTATTTTAGATTGAGTTACTAAGACGTATATGACGAAACACTAGGTTTTTCCACTTCAGTTTAACTGATTTACGCAAACGAAATTTTGACAGATTCCAATCCTACTTATCGCCACGCCCACTTTGTTTTGGGCGCTTATGCTAATGGCGGACGGTCTTTCAATTTCCTTCAAACATGGCGGCGCAATGGCCACTTTATAATTTCTTTCAAACTCGTTGGTAAGAACCAAAGATATGAAAAATTGACAAACTTTGAAACATTTCTGCTAGTTCTCAATAGATGGCACCATTATTGGGATACGTTAAAAAAGTGTCAGGGAAAATGATTATATAGATTAAGCATAAATTATTCTTCTAATAGATAATATGAGCGGTTTCCAGCCAAATTCTGTACTGTTTACAATCAGTAGAGTGGAATGAAAAATTGAATTCTACAACACCGGTATATTTATCTACGATTGGCAACAGTGACTAATATCTTCGCTATATATCCATAGGTTCGTTCCAACAACAGTCAGGAACCGTCCGTAACTATCGTGAGTATGCGCAGTACAGAAAAAGCGTTCCAACCAACGAGCTAGATACTATAGAGAGGACAAAGACCTCAGAAAGTTGAAGACAATTGAACATTGGTCCGCCATGTTTCGGTTAGTCAAAACAAAGGGGCGTGGCTCGGATGTTGTAGGAAATGACTGTGATGAAGTTAGTATTATTGTGAATTGAGTTACATATTAAGACTATGTTAATAAGTAAAAAGTAAAATACACACAAAACTTTACGTTTTATAACAGCTGTAGACCTATGTTTATTAGTTTCACTAAATATAGCCCAGATATTAAATGACAAGCTATACTCGATGCAACCAAAGCAAAGCACCTAAAGACGGATGAATTTAATCGGCAGAAGAAAAATAAATAATTTTTTGACTTCGTCACAAATTTAATTACCTTACAGCTCTTCTAACCTAATATGAAATCATGTAATTCAGTGCTCACCAGGTGATTTCAAGAGAGACGACGTATGTAACTAGGAGGAGTAAAATAGAGGAAAGGTAGTGGCGAAAATTAAAAAAAAAAATCCAATAATTAAGTTATTGAGAAAAATTCATTTGACATTGGAATTAACACAGAGAACTTTTGAACACTGCAATTATTAAAACTACAAATAACCTCTTAGCATGCAACATAATAATTAAAGAATGACACTAATAGAAAGTTGCTCGTGATCATAACTCACCACATTTATTGAAACGATAAGATACTTACGATTAACATTGTTATCAGAAACAACAGGAGCCACAGCTAGGTACACTTCTTTTCGCATGATGGAGACATCATGTAGTCTAATATAATTTGAAACAAATATTGTCGCGTGATGGAGACATTGTGTAGTCTAATATAATTTGAAACAAACGTTCTCACACGTGTCTCGCAACTAGGCAGAGGCTTTTGCATCACACACAATTTGTCATTATTTTGAACAATAATGACAAATTGTATGTGATGCAAGTGCTAACTCTCCTCTTTGTTAACAAAAAGAGCCCTACGCATTAATAAAAAGAAAATTGGAGTAGGCCCTATAAACACAATAAATACTAAACTCTTGATGGTACAAACTTATTAATACAGATATTTCGCTTATGCTCAGTCCGTCTTATCTTATAATTCTCTGCGGCAATGGTACCTGTATTGAGAGGGTTTAATTATCCAGCAACGAATATTATGATTTACGGTACATTTAATTTAAATCCGAGGGAATGAGACATTTTTGGAAATTTTAAAGTCTTAATTATTACTTTTTCATTTATAAATCAGCTTTTTACAAAACCTATAGCGAAATGTTTAAGTTAAATATTCATGTGTCTGAAGAATATAATACATGTACAAACTCGTTGCAGTGTACCTTTGATAAGCACTCCTTGCGGAGGCTGGCGGTGCTATAGACCGCCATGTTTTTTAGGAAACGATCCATAGTACTGTTGGCCTCCGCAGGGAGCGCTTATCAGAAGTCTTCAGCCTCTCTATAGTATCTAACTCGTTGGTTCCAACACAATCCGAACCAGTCCTGAACCGGAAACATGTACTGCAGTCGGGCGTTCCAACCAACGAGCACAGAATGCATAGAGTAGATATAAACAGCTTGGAGGTGAAGCCGCTTTTGTGGACAGTCGCCATTATGATGCTACCAAAACATTGGGCTCCCTGTTAGCACATGGGCAGTTGATTGTGATGTTGCATCGTTGTTTTAATTAATAACTAATTTCAATATGCCTACATGTTCTGCGTATGGCTGCACAAACAGGTTTTCAAAAAAAATTCCTGGAATAACTTTTCACAGGTAAATATGCATGTGTGAAATATACTTATTACGAGTAGGCTAGATACGGTAATGAATGATTTAGCCTAAGTTAGTCGGTTAGATTCGTATTGTTTACGTATTAGTTTGATTAAGATAAAGGATTAGTGTATTGATATTATTGTAATTAATTTTTATAATCACTAAATTAGACTTACGCTTTGTACACTTAGCATTTACGAGCGAAGCTAACCTAACAACCCAAGTTGGAAGTTTGTGTCGAGTGCTATAGAAAATGGGCGTACCAAGGTTTCTCTTCAACCGAATGCACGTATTCGTTTGATGAAAAAGAAATATTGCATTAATATTATTGTAATTAATGTTTATAATCACGAAATCAGACATGCTTTGCAGACTTAGCATCTACGAGCGAAGCTAACCTAACAACCCGTGTTGGAAGTTTGTGTCGCGTGCTATAGAAAATGGGTGTACCCAGGTTTCTCTTCAACCGAATGCACGTATTCGTTTTATGAAGAAAAAGAAATAGTGTATTAATATTATTATAATTAATTTTTATAATCACGAAATCAGACTTATGCTTTGCAGATTTAGTAGCTGCATTAACTCCATCGTGATCTAACTTGACCCGCTTGGTAATAAAACTTCACTTTTGTTCGCCGTTATAATCTAATTATATACTATAAACGAAGAGCCTATCAAATATTATATGGTTAAGAGCATTCCACTTTTTCTCTAAACAAAAATCGGGACATCTATACGAAATACTGGCAAAAGGAAGAGAATGATAATTTGCGTTAAGAAGCAAGTTGCATTATTAAATCGAAGCAAATGGATCAATCTATGAAAGTACTTATTATAGGCTAGCATTTTTATTTGGAATAGTAGCAAAATAAGGTCAAACTGTTATCTTCCTTTTTTTATCATTATTGTTTGTTTAACTTTCCAGAGTACCTATTAAATACCATACTGCAATTTGAAGAGCTGTCAATTTAAATATGTATATATGTGATTTATCGATTACAGTTTTGCAATATTTGCTAAAAATACGTGCCTAGGGATTCTGTATTACGAAACAAACAAGGAAGTGTGAGTCATCTAGGAAATTAGGGACATATGGAATTCCTATTATCATAAGATCTTCTGTAACGTAATAGCTATTTTGCAATGTTTTGGTAGCAACAAGATGGCGTCAGGCCCATCAAACCGGCTTCACTCCGTCCAATGGTATTAAGATGCTAGTGTCTACTCTATGTATTCTGTGCTCGTTGGTTCCAACAAACTTTTGACACGGGTTCGGAACGGTCAGAAGTAGTCAATGGATTGAGGCATGTACGGAAGAGTCATGCGCATAAGCTCACCAACGTCCTGGATACTGAAGAAAGACATGATCGACTGTTCACATCAGTGAGGTATTAATTAGAGGAGCCTTTAGAGCCAACCTCAGCATGATATTCTGCATGTGATATTCCATAATTTAACAGTGGTCTGTATAGCAAGTTTGCTGGTCGACCAATATTTAAAAAAAAAAAAAAAAAAAAACATCAGTGAGGTTAAGATGAAAAATGACAGTGCAGACAAATAATAAAACTAGAGATTTAATTTAAATTTTCGCCAAAAAGAAAGGGAATGGAAATTATTTGGGTATTGAAATAGTTAAGTACAATTTCAACATGCAGCTTTGATTAAAAGTATAATAAATAACGCACATAAATTAATAATTAAAAAACTAACTATTTTTAGATGAGAATCCCTCAGTACACGACACTGAATTACCGGAATTCTTGCCTTCCATATTTTTCGTCATCTTTTTTTATAGAAAATGATCGAAATTCTATTTTCTGCAATTAGAATTAGCTGCGAAACGATAATAATGAAGCATCTCGTTCTTGGCAAAGATGATCACAATTATAGCATCTCTGGATTTAGTACATAACGATCCGTGAAAGCGTTCCAACAGCGTCCAGTCCAGTTTCAATCCCATAGCAGATGCTCAACTAACGCATGCGCTTAAGACGGTACAGGAACCATACATGAACTGATCCATGAACCGCTTGTTGGAACGAACCTCATAGAAGTAATAACTAAGAATCCACACTTACACCACAGTCTAATATATACAGTCACGAAGCTCAATACTTACTAAATATGCAAACATAGTTGCTCATCACCATTATCGCTACTATCGCCTCATCACAGACTCTTTCCCTAGCAGACGATAAAATGTATTGTACTTTCGATATCGCGTTCTTTTGAAAAAATTAATACCTTCCTTCCACTATTGAAATATGAAATACATAAGGTTTATATATTATTTTCATAAAATATATATTATATTCTATAAACTCACCTTCCTGGATCTTTCGGAAGAAGGATAACTCTGACCTTTTTTTCTTACAATTTATAGTGCTACCACGGCCGACTTGATGTTCCCTTCGCTTTTTTTTTTTGTATACGGCCTTGACAATAGTAATCTCTTACTGAAATTGGTTAATTTCTCAATTCCACCACGAGGCGCTGTCTGCCAAGCTTTGGTGTCCACAGAAGAAATTTTCAATATCAATTAAAATAAATGATTAAAGAGTAATAATAACAAGTATAAATGATAAGTATTGTAATGTTTAGTTCTGTTAATTATGGTAAAAGAGTGAGTTTAAAAGCAGGGAAGGTAACACATAGTAACCTGTTCAGTTTAAGTAACATGATGACAGAGGCGTAATTTTGTAGTTCGTTCGCAGAGTAGCACCCCTAGGCTAAACTGCGATGTTTCAAAGTAATCACTTGGGTAATTACTTACAATAACTTGTACTAAGTTTTATAATTTCACTCACTGCACTGATACATTCTACTTGATATTGCAGAATCAAAAATCATAGTTTCAAGATTTTGCGACTCAGTGGATTATAAGCCGCATTCTTCGAAGGAACAAGCTTTTCAGTTAAAGCTGCTGCAATGTTATCTAGAAGTGGCCTAACAAATTTCACAGTAATGATATTAGCAAGTCGTTTTTGGCCGTCTTCATCACAAATTGGCATTGCAAGAGAGAGCATCTACACAGTAACGGCTCAATTTCTGTACACAAATTTTCTAATATATTCTTGTTTGGTATTCTCTTTCGATGATTAAGCAGCTGAACTAGAATCAATTTTGCATGAATACTGCCTTCATCGGCCTCTTTTCTTACATTTTCCAGTTCTTTATGTAACGGACCTCTTTCATATAGTTGAGTTTTTTGGTTGTTTTCGTTATCTCATCTTGCTTCTCTTGTAACACCTGATTAAGTTGTGTAATTTTCACTTGCAATCAGTTAATTATTTCTTTTTAGCTTCATAAAGTAGACAACGTCTGTTTGCGTCGCTTTATGGTCATTTTCAACTGGCAGGAAGGGAATGTCATTAACTGATACTGAGCCACTTTGAACATCTTGTTCAAATAGTGAATTACTAAAAGATTTGCGTTTCTTGTGTGGAGGGAGATCACTTTCAGTAACTGTTCGTCATGGTCTTCTGATATCTGTCACTTTATACCTAGGAAAATGAGGGAATATTGTTGGCACAGCATTTGGTTTTAATAGTCTAAATTTCCCATTATTATAATAATGTTCTTCCCTGAAATGTAAACTACAAACGACTGAACATGGGGAGTTGCTTTAGGAACAAAGTCTTGGCGTGAAATCACTTTAAGCCATTTTCGCATCTTACCCTTACTTACTTACTTACTTATGACTTTTAAGGAACACGGGGGTTCATTGCCGCTCTCACATAAGCCCGCCATCGGTCCCTATCCTGTGCAAGATTAATCCAGTTCCTATCATCATATCCAACCTCCCTCATACATTTTAATATTATCCTCCCATCTACGTCTCGACCTCCCCAAAGGTCTTATTCCCTCTGGCCTCCCAACTAACACTCTATATGCATTTCTGAATTCGCCCTTACATGATACATGCCCTGTCCATCTCAAACGTCTGGATTTAATCTTCCTAATTATGTCAGGTGAAGAATACAATGCGTGAAGTTCTGTGTTGTGTAACTTTCTCCATTCTCCTGTAACTTCATCCCTCAAATATTTTCCTAAGCACCTTATTCTCAAACACCCTTAACCTATGTTCCTCTCTCAAAGTGAGAGTCCAAGTTTCACAACCATACAGAACAACCGGTAATATAACTGTTTTTATAGATTCTAACTTTTCGATTTTTGACAGCAGACTAGATGACAAAAGCTTCTCAACCGAATAATAAGTGGCATTTCCCATATTTATTGTGCGTTTAATTTTCTCCCGAGTGTAATTTATATTTGTTACTGTTGCTCCAAAATATTTGAATTTTTGTCCACACCTGTGGAGTAACGGTTAGCGCGTCTATCCGCGAAACCAGGTAGCCCAGGTTCGATTCCCGGTTGGGGCAAGTTACCCGGTTGAGGTTTTTTCCGGGTTTTCCCTCAACCCAATCAGCAAATGCTGGATAATTTTCGGTGTTGGACCCGGACTCACTTCACCGGCATTATCACCTTCATCTCATTCAGACACTAAATAGCCTAAGATGTTAATAAAGCGTCGTAAAATAACGTACTAAAATAAAATAAAATATTTGAATTTTTCCACCTCTTCGAAGAATACAACTCCAAATTTTATATTTCCATTTCGTACAATATTCTGGTCACGAATCATAATCATCTTTCCCTGTCGCTCGGAAATTCGTGGAATGATATTGCTCCTCCGCTCTTTTTTTCTATTCGAAGTACACAATGGTACACAACAATACGTTTTTTTTTTAATCATATCGCAATAAACTCACATACCAGTAGAAAGAAGCGTAATATAACTACGTATAATCGTACAAGAAACCATACACACATTCCTCAGTGAACCTTGGGAGTCAGTGCCATCTGGCGGGAATTTCATCCTATTTTGGATTACAGCTTTAACACAGGGATCAAAATGAATTGTCAAGGCCGGTAAAGGAAAAGCGAAGCGAACATCAAGTCGGCCGTGGTGCTACAAACGTCTCCTTGTCGCATATCATTATTGAAATTATTGATTTTAGCTATTTACAGTTATTTACAATCGATAACGAACATTTCACAGTTTACACAACTTTTCACAACAATGCGAAATACGGCACAGTCAATGCCTTTTCGATCTAAACCGCAATGTACCATATGTTCGAGTTTTCTATTTCAGTGTAGGGAACTCAGTGAAATATTATAACTTTATTGCATATCATTGCTAAGATTTATTTAGTGTAATGTGTCTATAAGTTCTGTTTACTTCTTGTTGCATTATATGTTGCAGAAATAAATAATTACAAAACTGTGTTATTTTAATGTGAAGATAATTTTACATGTTAACATAATCTGTTCGCGTCAACATTTTAAGTTTAGAATGGAAGTTATTTTGAGGTTTAATAAAAAAGAATTTATATTGTGATTTCAATTTAGCACATGTACCTTCCTTAATTTTAGACAAAAAAAAAATACCATACCACTCCTATGAAATTAGTGTACAGTACGTATGATTGTGTTACTTCGTCTCTTAACTAGTAGATAATTACAATAATTCAGTACTCAATTGTAGTATTAAAATACAGACAAACTGAATGTGCGGGGTATCATACATAAAAATGTGCTTAATTATAATATATAATTGTGAATTTAGGAATATAAGTTGAATATAGTAAACATAACCTATAATTTCCATATGAATGGCAAGGTATTGGAGATCACTAAATTTAGACAGAAAGGGGCAACTGATACAGTAAACATAACCTATAATTTCAACATGTCTAAATATCCGTGCGGTGCAACTGAAAATTATTGAATCGTGCATAAATGAATGTACAAGAATTTCGCAATATTTAATCGAAATAAAGGCAGGTATTGCACATATGAACAACGTAATTTTCACACAATAAATAATTTTATACCTTAACTCGCAAGTGAATTGTCTGAGATGTCTCATAATCATTGTTTTAAATTTCATTAATGGAATTACACTACATTTTAGAGAAACATATGTTACTGTTTATGCATTCCAACTAATTTATATGGTTGAAACGCCGCTCTTCGTGATCGGGTTAAGCGAGTTACATAGTCTGCCTTAAGGCCTGTATTAGATCACGATGACTGTGGCACAGTCTATTGTTCCTAGTGCTCACAGCGCTCCAAGCTGCTAGCAACCACTGCGAGAATTGCAAAAATCATCCCAAGCTTCGTGACTGTATATCAACGAGTTAGAAAGAGACAGATATAGAGTGGCCATTGCGCCGTCATGTTTGAAGAAAATTGAACGACCGTCCGCCATGAACTTATGCGCCCTAAACAAAGTGGGCGTGGCGATAAGTGACATTAGAATCGTCAGCTGACAAAATTTCGTTTGTAAAAATCAGTTAAACTGAAGTGGAAAAACCTAGTATTTCGTCAAATACGTGCTAGGATCTTAATGTAAACTTATGTACGCTAAATTTAAAACATTTGAGCTATTCCTAGAAGGAATGCTTAAAAGAATAACCTAAGAAAAATTGTCATGTAGTATGACAAGAAGTCCTGGCAAATATACTGAAGAAAATGTTAATATTCCTAGGTTCTTTTAAATGCGACCTGCAAGATTGCCTATAAAATGAACGAGTATGATTCGGATGATTTTATTAAATTGTTTTCCCAGTCTCTACACGTTGCAAAACTATTTATTATACAATAAGATATAGAATGAAAGTAGGCCCTAACTGTAGTAAACAACCTTTACCTCCAAGCTTGTAACGTGGGTAAAACATGACAAAACACGCTTTCAGTTTTTTTTTTTTTTTTTTCCCCCAGTAGAGTATAAATTATTATCGAAATGTGAACGTGAGGCCAACAGCCGCCTGGTCTGTCTGAGCCTTTCAAGGGCTGTGGCACCACAGATAATTATTAGTGTATAATTGAGCACCCACGTACAATAATGGGATAAATAGTTACGAAATATATTCATACTTACCCCATTATTGCACGTGGGTGCTCAATTATGTTTTTTCATGTCTTTCCAGTCAAAATACTAACAACAATACGACCTACCCCAGAGTTTTGTGTTATTTTAGATGCGAATGTCGAAATACAGTTTTAATATTTGATTGCTATTACTGGGTTTGAAACGGAATTGTAGCGGTTTTATCCGTATTTAGTTTAACTTTATTACTAGTGAACAATTTATTTGATTAATCGTTTGTCTTCGAAATAGGCCTACTTTTTTATAAGCTACAGCTCATACAGAAGGAGCAGAAATAAATGATGCCGGTGTCGAAATACAATTTTAATATTGTATTGCTATTTGTTTTTCACTGGGTCTGAAACGGAATTGTAGTGGTTTTATCCGTATTTTGTTTAAGTACATTACCAGTGAATCATTTATTTTGTTTATGCCGGGCGTTGTTAGGGGAGAGTCGGGTAGTATCGGACATCGGGTAATATCGGACAGTGCGTTTCTTTCATCTACCACCATATTGTACTTGAATGACATGGTTCGTTTCTCTATGCGACATCACAGAAACGTAACCATGTCAATCAGGTACTATCATCGTGTGGTAGATGAAAGAAACTCACTGTCCGATATTACCCGATGTCCGATACTACCCGATTCTCCCCTACACATTTATGCATGAAAAAAAAATGCTGCTAATTAACAAAACTATGGACTTAACTTCATAAAATTTACATGAAATATGATATATCAGTTGTCTTTTTCCTTTTGACATTGCAGTTATATGCAGCACAGGCATGTTTTTTCTTCGTTTTTTCGTAGCTCTACCTCCGTATACGCAACATTATAAGCAGACGAATTTTTTACAACGGTGGGCGCTTAGTTCATATCTGCCGTGTTTCGCGGTGGCATTGCAAAGAGCGCTGTACAGGACAACATGGTCACTCTATAGTCTTCTCTTTCTAACTCTTTACTGTATATTTTAGATTTTTTTCTTTTTTTAATATTGGTCGACCAGCAAACTTGCTATACAGACCACTGTTAAATGATGGAATATCACATGCAGAATATCATGTTGAGGTTGGCTCTAAAGGCTCCTCTAATTAATTTAAATTAATTAATTAAACATTATATTTTAGATTGTGCTTAAACCAACAAATTATTGATCATTATCGATTTGTAGTGTCAGATATCTTTGAACGTCAGTGTAAGCGAACTTTCCAACCACGGGATAAGTGAGAACTAAAGAAATAATTTTTTTTTTAAATTCGTCAACTTTTGGATACAGTATCGAAATCTTGGGTGATCTCCCGACTGTTCCTAATTACTTTTACTTATTGCTGAGAGGTAGTTCATTTATGATGCTGCACTCCCGTCATAACCAGGATGAACAGTGTGAAAACAAATTTGACAGATAACTATGAGAAGAGGAACAAAGGTGTACGATGTCTTGTGTAGTACTGAGGGTTATAAGTTCCTAGTTTTGATACATACACATTTTGGTGGGAATGTGCCAGTTTATAAAATGTTTCAGCGAATCTCCTAATGATAACTGAGATACTTTCCACTTTTAGATCTTGATGTATCTCTTCGTTTCTTGTGTACCACCCGCTGTTATGGATTACACGTAAAACTTTATTTTGTACAACTCGAATGGGCTCTAACGTTGTCTTAGGTGCGTATCCCCATACTGTAGAACCATACAAAAGCACTGATCTAATCAGCAATTTATAAATTGTCACTTTTTTAGATGTTGACAATGCACGTGTTTTTAAAAGGGGATACAGTTGTACCATTCTTGCTATTGTTCTTGCTCGTGTATTTGCAATGTTGGTATGCCATAACAGACGACTATCCAAATGGATTCCAAGATACTTAACAGAATCCTGAAATTCAAGGGCAGTACCATACAGTGTGAGTTTAGTTTGTGGTACACTTCGAGTTCTACTGAAGGCTATGACTTGACTCTTCTTTGTATTTACAGTTAAGCGCCAATGTTGGAACCATTCTTCTATAAGGTGGACATGCCGTTGAAGTCGACCAATGGCTAGATCGGCATTGCGATGTGTAGTGTATGCTAGTGTATCATCTGCATATAAGGCTAACCTGATGACGTCAGTTTCTGGAAGATCTTAAGTATATACACAATATAAGTAAGGGCCCAGTACTGAGCCTTGCGGAACTCCTCCTTGAACTTTCTTTTGTCTTGATAAACAGCCGTCTTCCTTAACACAGAAACGTCTGTTCCGAAGAAAATCAGCAATTATATGAATCAGTGCATCAGGAACCTCTGATTGGATTAATTTATAAATTATACCAATATGCCACATAGAGTCAAATGCACTTTTGACATCGAGAAATATTGCTACGGTAGTAGCTCTGTTGTTGAAACCGATAGTTGTTTGTTCAACAAGACGCAGCAGTTGGTGTGTTGTAGAGAGACCTTGTTGATATGCAGCCTGATAGGGTGGAATAAGGTTTGGTGCACTTTGTAGAAGTCTGGTCATAAGAATTCGTTCAAATACTTTGCCAAGGGCATTAATCAAACTTGTTGGTCTGCGATTTGCTGGAACCTTTGGATTTTTCTTTTGTTTTCGAATGGCAGTAATATATGCAGTTTCCAAGCATCTGGAAAATATCGATGAGCTATACACTGATTGAAAAGCTTGGCAATATACGTAAGTGCCTTTCTAGGTAAGTTTTTAAGTTCCATGTTGTTAATTTTATCAGGACCTGGTGCCTTTTTAGGTTTAAGGCGTTTAATAATGGTTTTGACTTCTGACGGCCTCGTTAAACAAATGTACTGGGATACGGGACATAGTAGGAATGTGCTGACAGTTTCCTCGACATGGCGATAATGTTCAACTAAGCTGTCACATTCATTAGCAGGTTTAAATTGGTTCTCAAAACAATCGACTATCAGTTCAGCTTTTTCACAAGACTTATAAACTGGGCCATCTTTGCCATGTAAAGGTTGATTTTTAGAGTAGGAATCATGTTTGGTTAACCGTTTGGTGATTGTTCAAATTTTATTTGATTGTCCTGCATCAGCAACATCTTTTTCAAATTTCGAAACATTGATTTCTAGTGCCATTTTGTGCATTCTATTTTTCATAATGTTAAATACGTTTTTGTCAATTTGTGATCTAGTTTTTTGCCAGCGCTTTCGAGCTCTCTGTTTAGCCATTCTTAGTAGACGTAAATTCGAGTTTTGATGGAGATAACTTTGTATTGGTTCTTTCTCTAGTGAAGCATATTTTGCTGCTTTCAAAGTATTTTCAAAGATTTTAATTCCTTCATCAATGTCTTCTTTTGTTGTAATCAATGGATTAGCAGAAATTGATTGTGAAATATATCCCCGATAGGACGACCAATCCATGCTGCTTAAGAAAGCTTGAGGAAATAGCCTCTCAGTAGTTGCTCTTTCAATGATTAAAACAACAGCGTTATGATCAGAGGACAATTCTTGTAAAGTGTCTATAAACAGGGGTACAGTATTACATCTGAAAAGAAATCCATCAAGTACATCTGGTTTATGATTTGCATTTTGAGGGTAGAAAGTAGGTTTGTTAGGAGCTAAGATTTGATAGCCGTACTTGTCAACATGTTTGGAGAGTATGCGACCTCTGGTTGTTGTTACGCGTGAATTCCACTCAATGTTCTTAGCGTTGAAGTCACCGCCAATTATAAAATTATTTGATATACAGGATATTGTATCAAGTTCTGAAACTAAGAGAGGCTTATTTGGAGAGCAATACATCGATCCAATTAAAATGGTTTCGTTATTGTACTGAATTTCAATTAAAGTTATAGATATGTGTGTAAGCTGGGGTAATTGTATTCTGTAATGTCTAATACAATTTTTAATTAAGATAGCTGTTCCACCAAAAGGGCCATTACTTCCATCAGAGCGATACACTGTATAATTTTTAACGCTGAGTCTCTTATTAGGTGTTAATTGAGTTTCTGTGATTAAAAACACATCTATATCATGCTGATGTAAAAAGTCGTCAAGTACATTTTTATCCCTAGTCACTCCATTGGCATTCCAGGTCACTATTTTTAGTGGCTTGTGTAACTTTTGTCTGGGTTTATTTTGTTCCATTTCCAAACAGACTAGAAACACCATCAACGAACACTGATATTTTATTAAAAATATCATTTTGTTGCTTCACTTGCAAGAAGGTTTGATGTAAACATCTTAAATAATAATTGATATTGAATGTTTTTAAAAAGTTCCACCATTCTCTCAATTCATGAAAAAATTGACTAAAAGATGAACTGTCAGCAAATTGATCTGGTGCCTGTCGAGTATTATTATCGATATTTACCTTTCGGAATCCTTTAATAACCTGTTGAGTGACAGGAAGTGGAGGAAAAGACTGGGCAGAAAGATCTGGCTGCTTCTTATGGGTAGGATTCCTGGTTTTCACTCCATTTACGTAAGCTTGGTATTTTGGACACCGGTCAGCGCGTCTGGCTGCGAAACCAGGTGGCCCGGGTTCGATTCCCGGTCGGGGCAAGTTCTGTGGTTGAGTTTTTTTCCGGGGTTTTCCCTCAACTCGATATGAGCAAATGCTGGGTAACTTTCGGTGCTGGACCCCGGACTCATTTCACCGGCATTATCACCTTCATCTCATTCAGACGCTAAATAACCTAAGATGTTGATAAAGCGTCGTAAAATAACCTACTAAAAAATATATATATTTTGGACACTGTCTAAAATTAGCAGGATGATCCCCTTGGCAATTTGCACATTTTGCAGGAATAGAAGTAGGTTTTTGACAAGAATATGATTCATGGTTCTCACCACATTTAACACATCGTGGTTGGATGTGGCATGAATGAGTCTTGTGGCCAAACCCTTGACACTTGTAACATTGAATCGCCCCTTGCCGGGAGATGTAATCTTCAATTTCCACTCTAAGATGGCAAAGACTGCGTAACTGACGAATATCGGGTTTGTCTTGTAATTGATTTACTGTCAGGACCCAAATTGGCATAGGCAACCATGTCATTAAGCCTGTGTTTTCATCTTGAACTTTTTTTCTTAATTGTCGAATTGACTCAATAGGATAATTTAAACTCCGAAGTTCAGTTAGGATTTCTTCAGACGAGGATTCATTTGGAAGTCCTTTTAGAACAACTTTCAATACTTTTGAAATGTTATAAGGAAAGGTATAGAAATTATATTTTTGTAGAATCAAATAATCTTGTAATTTCTCAAAATCATCTTTTGTTGAAACATATAGTTTCAGACCGACAGGACTAAACTTCCCTTCTGCTAATATTTGAAGTGAGTTCTTCAAATTTTGTTGCAATTTAAAATAATCAACTTTACTTGTTACCACAATAGGGGGTGGTGGCTTATGTTTCCGAGTTCCATTTTGGGAATTTGCAGATTTTTCTTCTGTGGTGGAAAAATCCATTTGTGATGTAGGTTGTTGACTTATAGAATTATCTATTTCAATTTCTGGATCTTCTAATAGTGGTTGGAAAACATTGTTAGTTTTCACCGGAACTGTAATTCCCATTTTCTTATACAAACGGGCAGCTGAAGTTCGGGGAAGAACTCCCTTCATTTTACTATGTACTGACTTGAATTTAAATTCATGTATGTCGGCTTCTTTAGCTGATGACATTTTTCCGACTTTACGCCGTGTTCCAGAAGAGTTATGAACTTCATCAATATGCGAAGAAATGGCATTCTTTTCCAGTTGTGGATTTATAGCAGCATCATAGATGTCTGAATGAACCTGAGCAGTAGTTATAATTTCACTGAAATCACTCGAATTTTCATTAGAAGTCATATTGAATAAACAACACAATGGGTCCGTCTACAGACAGCCCAAAAACGAAGAGAATGTAACTCAAATAAATATAATAATTGTAATTAACACACAAAAATTAAGAACTTGCTTTCAGCACAAATTATAATAATCTGAACACTAGTGAAAGTTAAACACAATGTGAGCACTGTACGCAACAAGACGCAGCTACTAACTGACAAGCACTGCTCTCCACCGCGTACCACAGCCAACTTAAAGAAATAAAAAAATGACAAACTTCGAAACAGTTCTCCTAGTTCTCAATAGGTGGCACCATTATTGGGGCAGTTAAAAAAGTGTCAGAGAAAATGTTTAAGTAGATTAACCATTAATTATTATCACAATTGACAATATAAGCGGTTTCCAGCAAAACACAGTGTCGTTTTACAATCAGTTGAGTGGGATGAAAAATTGAATTCCATAATGCGAAATTGGCAACAGTGACTATTATCTTCGCCATCTATCCATAGAAGCAATAACTAAAGAATTCACATTTACAACAACAAATTATCGATCACTATCGATTAGTAGGTTGGCGCAGTTGATATAGCGCTGGCCTTCTATGCCCGATGTTGCGGGTTCGATCCCGGGCGAAGTCGTTGGCATTTAAGTGTGTTTAAATGCAACAGGCACATGTCAGTACATTTACTGGCATGTAAAAGAACTCATACGGGACAAAATTCCGGCTGATACAACACACAGAGCCATGAATACTGATGCGCCCTTTAAATAGGTTATATCACTATCACTGTAACTAAAGAATGGGTATCACAAAGGTGAAACACGCTTCCTCATTACTCGAAGGGTACCGTACTTTTTACAATTCAACTATTCTATCATGTTCAGGGCCGGATTTAGATATAGTGTCGCCCCTAGGAAATGCTAAAATCTGCCGCCCCCAACTCCCACAAACAGTTTATGAGCATCATTATACAGGTCATGTTTCGTTTAAATTAGTTTTAAATGAAATGTTACAATTTAGAAAACGATAAATAATTACTGAAATCACAATACATGCTTCTTACTTGTGAATTATAAAGATTTCCTTCGAACTTTCTTCACAGAGAAAGCATTGATGATGTCATCAAGTCGATCTCACGAAGCACATCAAACTCGATGGAAAGAAAAATATTCAAACTTATTCATTGTTGAAACAAAATTGATTTGTGAACGGCAGCATTGGTTTTTTGATGGTATAATTATTAGTAGGACCCTGATTTTTTATGTCCTGAAAACTTAAAAATATTTATTTTTTATGTGCAAAAATAAAAAAAAAAATATGTGAAAATGAAAGCAAAAATATCAGAAAAGATTGAAAAGATCAATCCGTGATGGTGATTTTACAAAAACTTTTTTTCGTTGGACACTAACTTGTCCACATTAGGATAAAAGGATCGGATTGTTTCACACAATCTATGCAGGGCGTGAACAACACACTTTACATTAATCATATTAGGGTAACGTACACAAAGACCTTCCGCAGCTTTCTTCATAAATGCCTTGGAGCCAGTAAGCAGAAGCAATACACTGTCATATTTCACACCACTCGGGTACAAGATCTCTAAAGATTGATTAAATAGCCTAACTATTGTTACATGATTTGCAGTCGGTATTTCTTTACAGGCTAGCAAGAAAAATTGCTTGGAAATTATTTCGTCATTTTTAAAAACACCTACACTTTTCGACCACTGGCATCGGTAGTTCCGTCTATACTTAACCAGATTGTTTGATTTTCACATATTAATAGACCTAATGTTTTGTAATGTTTCATCGTAGCACTTTGGAAGATAATTTTTCCTTAGCGTCGACTCACAAGAGACTTATGTTCGTAAATTTGGTAAGAAACTTTCTGAAATCGGGATTGTTCACCTTATAAAGTGGAATGTCAGCTGAAAGAAAGGCTTTACATAAATCTGAATAATAATCTGAGTGTTTTTGAATGTTGGAAGATGAGGATGGCGTTGATTCGCCTATAAGAAATTGTCTTGACGAAACACGCGATGCAGCTGCGATGTGCTTACTTTCTGAGATGTTGCATTACCTGGGATCATTGGTCTGCACTTAATGAGTTCGCACATGGCTGGCAAAATAATATTTTTCCATCGGTGGTAAAAGTCTTTTTAAACTCTAGTACGTAATGTTGCAGACGCTCGCTTACACACGATTTCATTTTTGGCATTTTTAATTCACACAGCTACACTTCACAAAATAAACCAACTACTCTAGTAACCTGATTCTAACTAACAAACAGGTAAGAATATCCGACTCACTGCATTGTATGACGTAGTCACGAGATTGGATTCTGTTCTTCTCCGATTAAGTACGTGCAAGTGAATCATTCTCACCTGAAGCGGAAGTACAGCATTCTTATTGATTTCTTTCGAGATATAGCAAATCTAAACTAATAATAAATCTGAAACCAAAAGGTTTCTGGTAATTTTCGCTTTTCCAAAAATAATTGCAATTAACATGTATAATTAACCATCCTGAGACCGAAAATAGCTTTTCTGAAATTTTTGATTGTATATCTGTCTGTCTGGGTGTTCGTTACCTTTTCACGCGACAATGGCTGAACCGATTTATATGAAAATTGGAATATAAATTAAGTTCGTTCTAACTTAGATTTTAGGCTATATATCATTCAAAATACTTTATTTAAAAGGGGGGTTATAAGGGGGCCTGAATGAAAATGAATCGAAATATTATTATTGATTTTTATGAAAAATATTACATATCAAAAGTTTCTTTAAAGACGATTTCCGAAAAGTTTTATTCTATGCAAAATTTAGATAGGACTGATATTGCTATGGTGTACCGAAGTACATAATGATATTTTCGTGCAGGAATTCTGCATTACCATATTATGGCGAGATATATCTGTTTTAATATAACAATACTTTTTATATAATTGCCGCCTCAGATTAATATACGAGTAATAAAGATAGAACAAATGACTCTATATTTATTTAAGGCGGCCTTTGGCAGTAATCGGATCAATATTTAACAACCCTTATTATATGGATGATAATCACGTGTTTATAATATACTAAATATTATTATTAATAGAGAGCGTTTGTGTTTGTATGACGCAATCTCAGGAAACTATTTAATAGATTTAAATAATTCTTTCATCATTGGAAAGTGTAGTTCCTTTAGATGGACGTAGGCTTTATGTCATTACATAAGCTCATGAGTGAATCGAGGACTGGGCACAAATGCTTATAAGGTAGGACTAAACAGAACCTTACGTACAAAAAACTTTATATACTGTCGAAACTAATAATTAGCAATATGTACTATAGTTAAATTTAATGTACCGTACTGAAATTTGATGCCTGATTTGAGTTGCGTATTTTATGAATAAAATTAAAGTCAGAGATGGAATAATTTTACAAATAGACACGCGGCACATATGAAGTATTAATTATCCAATAACATAACAGTACATATCTTTATTGCTTAATTACGTATTTGGGTGAGCTACGGTAATGTATATTTAATAGGTAACAGTTCTATGTAGTGCACAATATTCCATGCTGAATAATAAAATTAACAAACCACCTTGGCCTTGTAAGCCATCTCAAACCCCGAACTCTGAGCGCGAGATCTTATATACTCGGTCAGTTATGGCCGTACTTTAACATGTTTGTAAATTAGTCTTGAATACATTGCGCTGCTGGAAAAGTTTTCCTTCCTGAGATTCGAGAGCCCCCACAACCAGTTAAAACCTTAGGTAGGTATACTTATAGTAGTACATCGGTTATCGACACACGTTTTAAATAATATAGGGCAGTACAACACCTTATTTCAAATGGTATCGTTTGGTGACAAAGCCTTCTTCCAGCTGGGAGTAACAACCTTCAGTGGTTACAAATACATTCTATTTCAGACGCTGTTAGGTCTAACATAACACCAAACTTAAAAGTAGAATTAATCGAACAACTCCAGAAACTATTGCATGGTAAAAATAGTTACATCCATAGTTCTAAATATGACTTTGAAAGTAATTCAGGAGCAAACGATTTATAAATGATAATAAATTATTCACTAATAATAACAAAGCTATATTTGGAAATATATCAGATCTAAGTCAATTATATTTATTAATAACAAGTGCAGCGAGGCGCAGCGGTATGATTAGTTTAAAAATAAACTCCAACTCTTTGCGGAATAAACTTTTCATATTATCGAATTATATAGTGCACAAGCTTGAAAGTGATTAAATAGTAGGCTTATTGTTGACGTTATATTATATTGAAAATGTAACTGAGAGTTGTAGTTACTATTTACAGCGATAAGCGACGCTGATATAAAATTCGGCAGTTGTGAGTGTCGTTAAATAAAACATATTTTAATTTAACTTCATAGCAATAAATAACATACATACATGCAATTTTATTTTCAACAATGCATTCTTGTTTATACAAGCAGTTTCATAGTATAATAACGTGATACCATCATTACAATATAATTATGCAGGTGCACATTTTCCTTTTACTCTCGCCGCGACCGCGACAATGCGATAACAAAACTATATCCGACTTCCACAAGAACAAATTCCAGAAAAGATTTACTAACAAGTGTTTTAAGAAAAAATGTCACTGTAAAATACAAATGAAAAAAGAGAGAGAAAAAAGGAAAAGAGAGAGAGAAAATGCCGCCCCCCCTGGAAATTGCCGCCCTAGGCGACTGTCTAGGTTGCCTAGGCCTAAATCCGGCACTGATTGTGTTGCCAGTTTTAGTACCGCTTACAGCAGGAATATCAAAGCGCCTATATTACGTGCTCGCAAGCAATACAGATCCAACAAAGTTCACTTTTTAGCAAGATAAAGTATAATCATCGCTCTTAAGGAAATGTTGTGCGGGTTCTTGAGATCACACAGTGCAGACACTTTGCCATCCCTAGTTTACAGTTTATTTTCTCGAATTATTATTCAAGAAATATATATGTAAATTAAATAATTTAGTATGTACACAAATGAAAAGATAACTTTCCGTTTTCTGGATTGCAAGCAAAATTAGTTCTAGAATGGATTAGTAGCTGTCTATGCTATGGCGGGTACTCGTTTGCGACTGTCTTAATTGCCCAGTAGTTCAACGTCTCAAGAACCCTTGCAAGGACGCGATAAATACCGTATACTTTTAAGATAAACAACCTCCTTTCTAACTCTCTGATGTATTCATTGATTCATTGATTCATTCATTCATTCTGCATTCATTCATTCACTGAGGATAGTGACTTTATTTATCTGGCATTGGAGCCTATTCGAACTGCGACTATTAAAAAAATAAATACAAATAACTTTTCATAGGCTTATACTAATTAAATTTTTTAAAACATGGTTTACACAGCGAGCAATTCATTTCATGTATTTTCTTCATTTCATTCACGATACAAAAAGTAAATTTACTAAAGAAGCAGTGAGCCGATTTTTAATTCATTACAATTTTGTGGTTTCCAATTAGTATTATTCAAATAAATACTTTTTTACTGAAGTTACTACACTTCATGTACGAGTATGTCATTCCCGTATAAATACAATCGTAGACACTAAATATGAATAAAATCCGTCCAATAGTTTAGAGAATATTGTTGTATACTGATAGAAAGGCAGACAGATGGCACACTACATTATTAATTTCTTTAAAACATGGAGAGTCGGTTGACACAGTCTGCAAATTATTTAATTTATTTCTTCATATTATTCACTAAATAAACTTTTAAAAGAACATTGGTCCGATTTCGGCTTTATCGCAAGAGGTAATGAAAATGTGCACTTATTTCCGTTAAAATCTCGAACTCTCTTTCTTACACGATCACAATACTATTTCTAACTGGAATGTGTAGAACAAGACAATTAAACAAAATTATAAAGTTATACGAAGCTACTTTACTCCCACATAGTTATCCCAATTCACTCTATTTCAAGTACAAAAAAATGTCTATAGATGGATAGCATTTACAGTATATTTGTTATGTAGAGTTGTAGAATATAATTTTAGGTGAGGGAAGCTTAACCTACTAAGACCTATTGTGCAAAAGATCCGTGCTAAAGATTTAATGATAAATTCTGTAGGCTATATGTAACTGTTATGTAGAATAAATCCATCTATCTACTAAAATACTACTGCTACCACTACTATCACTACTACCACTAGTTTCCTTTAGTTGTAAATTACCACTATTAGCTCTGTATCCAAGTAAGGAACGCAAATTACAGTCTTTCCTTAGGTGTCACTAATATAGCTGTCCAGAATCAAGTTTACTATTTTACGGTGTTTGTTTCCTTGTATGAATTATATTACGTATTTTCTTTTTCTATTTCCAATAACATCCACTTTCTTTGGATATCAGTCTGATTAATTACACCATCGGTTTTTTACTGATTTGTGTTTTTATCTTATCAGCATTCAACTTTCAATTTTTGTGATACTTAAAATACGTATGCAGTTTAAACAGTTTCTTGTGTTTTCAAGACAGTAAAAACTTTTCTTACCAAAGATCGTATTGCCTGATAATGTCCTTTAGGGGAGACCCGGGCAAAGAGAATAATGCATATTTCTTAGAAACGCCAACAGTTAGCGCTTTCTGCTATGTTGGGGAAGAATCCCTATCAGAATTTGCTGCTGGAACTGTCTTGTCATTCTAGCTAGTGAGAGAAGAAGTCTGCGTGTGTTTGAAGAAAATTGACTGTTTTATTAAAATATTTCAAGGTAAGAGAAACAAATGCACAACACACAATACTGCAGAAACTTTTTGTTGTGTGATAGTAATATATAGGCGATACGATTACTTCTAAAGTGCCGTATACGAAGAAGATTATTGACGTTTATGTTTGTATAACCTTAAATGAAAAGCGAAATGGCGTCTGCGGGCAAAGTGAATAGGGAAAGGTGGATAACTTATCCGCTTTGCCCTGCCACCTTTACAGTATTTGACTATATAAGTGTTAGCTGTATTTTTGTATGTATTTGTCTATTGTAATAAAGCGTGTTAGATCATTTTACATAGCTGAGGCATTAAGTCACACTAATTAAATTATAAATCAGTAACACTGATCTTAATTTTTACTTAAAAAGGTCGTAATGTGTTTTCAGATGGTTTAATTTTTCAAGAGGAAGACGGAACAAGCCAAATGGTCTGAAGAAGCCATGAAGAAAGCACTTGAAGAAATAAAATCTTCCAATCATTGGTTCTGCTATCTGGCCATACAACCATAATGTGTTTGTTGATGAAGATTTTGCTCTAGATCAACTTACAGATCGCCCACTTGAGATAGAAATCAGCGAAACGACAGCTGGCTCAGATTTAACAAATTCTGCGGTGCCAGCTTATTCAGCGGCTGAAGAAACAGTTAATGCTCACTCAGAATCAACCACCTCTGTGATGTCGTTATCTTCAGAGATTGAAGGAATATTCAATACATCAATTACACTCAGATTTTCAGTTCCGTTTACACCAAAACCCTCAACATCGTCAGCAAGGGAATCCAAGTCAGTCCTTTTGATTTAGACCAGTGCCAAAAGTGGATGCCCGAAAGATACGAGGTAAACGAAGAAAATGTCAGCGCTCTGAAGTTCTTACATCTATACCGATTAAAAACGTTGAAAGAGAAGTAACTTATAGGCAGGAGCAAAAGCAGAAGAAATCCAAGTCTTCAGTGCTAGTGAAACGTCGACTTGTTCAAATTTGTATTTTGTACTAATCTAACGTGCTGTAACGGGCTGTAAATAACATTTCCTATCGTCTAATATAACTCATTAACATCGTCTTTATGTGTTGATTTAATTTTATTATCAGTGAATAAAAATTAAATAGAAATGTGAAAATGTTATAGGGATATTCATTTTGCCCGGGTTAATTATTCGCGTTGCCCGTGTACCCGGGCAAAGCGAATAATTAACTATATTTTCCTTCTCAAATCATATCACTCTCCTTAGGTACGAGAAACGAATTGCTGTTTTTTATATATGTGGAC
Organism: Periplaneta americana; assembly: GCF_040183065.1. NCBI lineage: Eukaryota > Metazoa > Arthropoda > Insecta > Blattodea > Blattidae > Periplaneta > Periplaneta americana. Next base: position 105,812,606 of record NC_091124.1, read on the forward strand.
AACATGTGTCACAACCAATGTCATGAAAATTTTATTTCGGGAGCACCAAAAAATAGCCTGTGGCATTGTTTGTTCTTAGCTTATCCGCTTTGCCCGGGTTTTCCCTATACTTTATTATGCATTGCGATACTCAGCGTTCATTGATGTTTCAGCCAGTGGAAAGGGGTAATATCTGTCAAGGTTGTAGTCAGTGAAACGTATCGGCTTACGACAGTTACAAGAAAATAAGCGCGGTTCCAACGCGTTACTTAAAGAAGAGGCTAGTTAGTATTCTTCACTTAGAAGTTGAAATTGAATTGTGTGTTGAGCTTAGTTAGCCAGTTCTAATCATGTGGCGAACTTGGGTATTCCTCGGCATATCTCAGTTGGTAAGACCATTGAGCTCGTAGAGTTGAAGACTTGGATTCGATCCCCGACGTCGGAGGGAAAATTTTCCTAAAATAACATATGATACGGTAACAGAAAAAATTTGTAGGGATATGATATATTATATGGCTAATAGAAATATTTAGTCGTGCAACAGTATAAACTGCTAAACAATACGAAAAATTTTGGAATATCTCGGCCATCAAAGTCATTTATATAAATAATGCTCTCCAGTGTGGTGACGTCTAAAGGCGTACTATGACATAATGTCATAACATGGAGTAAGACCAAGGGGAAACAGAGGAAAAATTCGAGCAGGTACTGTGGACGGGCCCCCGGAATTTCTCATTTTATAAGAACATTCAGCGCGTAGAGCTGAAGTTATGGGTTCGGTCCTCGGTGCCGGAGCGAAAATTTTCTCGCTAAATAACATAAACATATGTTAACATGACTGAAAATTTCTGAAAAGTAAATTGATTTCTGTTTATGTTCAGTTTAATGACATAATATACTACAGAAGATTATAGAACACAAAACAATTCGCAATTGTTACACGAATTCATGATGTCTCTTAGTTAATATGGGTTATCATTACACAAAATCCTATTACAACTCTCTATATAAGGGTTCAATACATAGATTTTATTGTTCTCTTTTATAATTAATTTTCTGACATTTGGGAGATCTCGAGCCCACTGTTTTTCACTTGTTATTGACTTGGCGTCGTTCTCCATTGTCGAGTGTTTACCATTCTTATCATTGTAACCCAAGTTTGTGTATTCAAAATAGGTCGTGGGCGATAGATTTTAAAGGAGGTATAGGCCTAAATCCTTTACATGTTTTCCTTCACAAAGAAGCAAACATGGGGTTTCATGATTTATGGGGAAAAAAACCTCTTATAGGCGACTTCAGTAAAAATTTACCGGCCGCTTCTCGCCCACGTGAAATTGAAAGTTGCATAATGAGCCGATCAGTGGCTTAATTATTCGTGAGCTTATCTCACTTTCCAAGTACAATCCATATTAAATACATCATAAACCTGACTCATATCTTTACATAATACTTCTGACACAATTATATAGGCTATTTTTTGCAGTTGGTAAATCCTTGTGCTCCAGAATAGGCCTGTAGGAAGGGAATCAATTTCCTTTACTTCACTTTCAAACATAGGCCTATGATAATTATTGCTTTATGTCTTATACAATGAAAATGTGTCTAGAACATGATGTAATATACAGGGACATTATTTTATTTTTACTTCAATTTTTATTGTACCTAAGTTTTTTAATGTACTTCACTCCCACCCCTTCTACTAATGAAGTTCAACCGTCCTCCACACAGATCCAAGACCGCATATATAGTCATAGTAGCCTTACGGTCATAGTAAACAGTACGTTCCAAAAATATGTTCGCGTTTTCCAGTGACGAAAGAGCTTTCAACATTGCATCATTTTCCATTTGCCTACATCGCATCCCGGTTTCCCCCACCTGCTTCTATTCGCCTCTTTGTAAATGCTAGTGGCTGGGCTGTCGTAGCTCTTTTCTGGGAACATTAATTTCTGTAGGAATTGGACGCCTACGTAATAATATACCCATTCAATTGTTTAAAATAACTTAAATAAAAGGGCCTCGTTAAGTAATTAACTGTCACGTGATTTCCTCCCTTTCTACGACGCTACGATGTAACCACTTGGACGGACAGTAGATAGCATGTCTGAGTAATTTTATCTTTTCGGATCGGGCAGAAGTGAAGACTGAATTTACAGTACGTAAGGTCTCTTTTGTAGAGTATGTACACAATTATTTCAACATGAGTTACTGATACGAAGTACGAACCTGGTAATTGGAATTACATAAAATAGTCTATAGTGCGATAATATGCACATTAGAACTGAAGCCTGTATCGAAATGAACGGCCACCATTTTAAAAAATGTGTTTAAATATCCATATTATGATTATTTTTCAATTTAACTTCATTCTCTAAATGGTACGCTAATGTGTTGTAGACAGCATAATGTATATTGCATAATGAATACGTCCGCATGGAAAGCTCAGTTCGTGAGTAAAACACTCATTGTTAATACTGTACTGTATTTTGATTAAACAAAAACCTAATGAAAATTATCAAACTCAAAATCGCGATATTTCCTCGTTTACGTAAATGGATGAACTACTTTTCTTCCCTTCTATACCTAATAAAGTGATTTGTTTGTATATTACGCCAGTATCATCGAACTCCAGTCGTGGAAGGAGGTAGTAAACGGTGTTTCCGGTTCTTAATCGTTGATCCAAAGGTATAGCCAGGTTAATATTAGAAATGTTAGTAAAAATAAAATGATGTCCCTGTATAATTTTCATATTGTCCTGACAATCGAAAGGTTAGTTTACGACACAATTTTCAATTTGCGTGAAAATGTGACGATAGTGTCGAATCCTACTAAGATACAATATATATATATATATATATATATATATATATATATATATATATATATATATATATATTCATTTATTCTGGTGTAGTTAAGGCCATGAGGCCTACATAGTATGTATACATGAATTATACATGTTAGTTTGTATTTATATTTCGGTTTCGAGGAACATGCAAGCCTTGTACATAGTTGATGGGATTCTTACCATTCATACTTGTACATCTATGTACTTTTAAAATATAAAAATTGAGCGCAGGAAAATCTAATGTTTTAGATTCTACTATCAAGTATATAATGATATTCAATTTTCTTTCAGCCATTTTATCCTTAAGTTGGAAAATGAAATGATAAAGAGAGACAAATTTGAAGCGTTATTCAAAAATGAGAAGCTTGAAGTAAATGAAAATCTCATAAAAGAATTAATGAAGAACTTTGCAGGACCAAACAAACGAGTAAATCTAATAACCATGAAGGAATATTACCTCAAATTATATCCTGGCACTACATTTCCTCTTCAAAGGAAGGATATGATGAAAGATAAAAAAGGAAACAAAACAAAGTTGGAAGACGTATATCCAGAGATTTCGCCGTCTGCGGTTACAAGGCGGAAGTCACTGCCATCTCTACCGCAAACAGCCTCGAAAAAAAATCTGCAAGCAGCATCTCAGCTTCTGTGAGCTCATGCTCCATTACTCCACCACTCCACCTGTCTCATCAGGTGCGCCACCATATGAATCTGATTCAGCTTCACGCCCACACTTAACATCATTGTCAAAGTAGTTCGACAAACCAACTTCTTTAACATTATCATCAGAAACTTTGAGATATTAGATTAGAATGTCGACATAATTGAGATAAAGGTTCGTTCGTGATTATAAAATAAAGAAATACTGTACTTTAATATTATATAAAATTTACATACAACTAACACTGTATATTTCTGTTAGTATAATTTGAAAAAATATTTAATTTTATTTAATAAATTATGATAATTATTTTCAGTTTATACTAGTCACTTGTGTTGCTGGAGCTGCAATGTTATACACTCCCTTGACGTAGGTAAATTACTTTATACTATATTTACTTTTTATCTTAAAAAAATCCACTACAGTAACATTATGTAAATTTTTCCTTAATTTGATTATTGTGCTGCGAAATGCCTTATATGCAAGAGGCCGTGAATATTGAAACATAGATTATTATCATACACCGCAGTGAATTTTCCTTTCGTTACCTCAGAAAGTGGAAACTGCATTAGCAACATGGTTTACATACTTTACTGTACACAATGCTTTTATTTCATAGTATGTCTCATTTCACTAATTTATGGTCTCACAAAATGGCCGACAAACATAACATTAATTCACAACGGGACGTCGCTATCGCCAACATATGAATAAAGTCAATAAACCATGGCAAACTTCATTAATAATTTCAAAACTAAATAAGTAAGGTATCAATAAAAAATATACAGACAAATCCTTCTTATTTACCACAGTATAATACCAAGACCATCTCCAATACTCAGACCTTAATACAGAAACAAATATGGCCGCCGCTGCGGTCCAAACATTTCTTCATTTCCATATAATTATATAGAGTGAGTCGGGGGGAGATGACTATAGGGGGAAAATGCTTATTTCTTTGTAGTTTCACATTCTTTCAAGAAAGAACGCTGCCCGCATGTCTTCATGATCACTGAGACAGTTGAATGTCTCTAGAGTGGAAGCTAACTTATTTTGTCACGTGTTATGAGAAGAAGAAAAGGGAGAAAACAGCTCATTTTTCTGGTATAAAATAATTTCAAAGGCGTGTTAAAAGTTTAATACATCCTTGAATTCGTAATAACTGTCAAACCTTTGTTATGAATATTGTAGTAAAGGTTCTAAAGTTTGTATTGTTAACAACCAACTACCTTGTTCCGCCATCTTAGGTTGCGTCATAACACTAGGCATCTTACCCCGATATTTGGGGAAGATGATCACTTTTTTCGGGGTAAAATGACAACTTGTTGCAAGAGTTTTATTTTTTGTTTTATTGCAGGGAATGTGTAAATATTAAGTAAGATCCTTTGATAGAAGTCAGTGGATTGAGGAAAGTCTTCAACTTGCGATGGAACATGTTATAACAAAGGGTATGAACTGTTTTAGAACATCACAATCATACGGGATTCCTTACCGTACCCTTAAACGCCGCCTAAAAAAGAATGATGACAAAAAAATTACTGGACTGAATTCATTGTGTGCAAGAAGTGATTTCACGTGTCTTGCATACGGCGATAAAATATGTGCACTGACTGTGTTGATAAGTAGTAATAAGCGAGTGAGAAAGTGTCCATGAGCTTCTGATTAAGTCATTTTATTATATACATGTATCAAGCCATGTTCAGGTAAAATACATATATCAGTAAATGTGTTAATTGCATTTGCCATCTTACCCGACTATCGGGGAAAGATGCCTACAGTGCAGGCAAGAAGAAAATCTGTATCTATAAAGAAGGTAATTAATGTTTCCTGTTTTGTACCAAAAATATAGTTTCAAAATAGCTTCCAGACATTGATATTTCAACATGAAATTCAAAACTAAATGAACAGTATCTTAAATTTTGAATCAAAGAAAAAGTCGGCATCTTCCCCCCCCCCCCGATCCACTCTAGACGGTTTCGCCATATCCTTATGTCAAAATTGTTATATTTTTCATATTTATTAAGTCGAATTACTAAATTTTGTCTTAAATAGACGTCCAGCGATAATTTATGAGCAATGTTAGGTTCAATTTCAAAGGCGAGACAACAAGATAAGTACGGTACGAGTAGAAACACATTGCTATAAAGTTATGAACTTGACAGTGCAAACACAGCCTGAAAATAGTTTTCAATAAGTTGAAAATCTTACCCTGAACTCCGTATAAATTTCTGCAGTAAATGCAAACGTTCACTAATAGTGTTGTTGGGCATACAAAAGGATAACACATACTACCCAAAATCAATAACACAATTAAACAAGGTCAGCCAATATTAGGCCCACTAGGTCTATTAATACGAGCCTTACCACGCCGTAGCGGAGAATTGAGAAATGTGTTCCCAAATTCAAGCAGCGGAAAACCGCCATTTGTTTGGAATAAAACGCGCGGGATTTCGAAACCGCTATTTGAATAACTTTATAGCAATGTGTTTCTACTCGTACCGTACTTATCTTGTTGTCTCGCCTTTGAAATTGAACCTAACATTGCTCATAAATTAACGCTGAACGTCTATTTAAGACAAAATTTAGTAATTCGACTTAATAAATATGAAAAATATAACTATTTTGACATAAGGATATGGCGAAACCGTCTAGAGTGGATCGGGGGGGGGGGGTGGGGAAGATGCCGACTTTTTCTTTGATTCAAAATTTAAGATACTGTTCATTTAGTTTTGAATTTCATGTTGAAATATCAATGTCTGTGTATCCGAAAGCTAAGTGTTTTTGATACTTCCTTTGCGAGATACCTTTAATACCGTTTTTCTGCTGTCAGCAGAGTTGCTAGGTTTTCTGCGAGGGAAATCGGGATATCAGAAGCTAAGTTAAGACATTAGACCTATCAAGACTTTAACATAAGATTTATAGTCGTTTTCTTCAAAGTAGTGTTCACGTGCTTTTTAATGTAATATTAGCTTCCGTGAGAAACACTAAAATACGAAGGACACACAATACAGTGAATACAGTAATCTTTTTCTTTTATTAACCACGAATATTTTTTAATTATTCGCTACTAAATTAACTTTGCAACTTTTCTTTTTCGGAACCGGTGCGGCAACAGTTTCACTATCTGACGGTGAATCCTTGTTTAAACGTAGTTCACTAAACTATAAAACACAGTAGCTACTTGTGCACGCGGTATAGACTGTATGAGAAGGGGGCGTGCAAAGGCTGGAGTATGCCTCTGATGTAAACACTGAGCAGTATACTGCGATTACAATAAAACCTTTATCCTGCATTCAAGAAATATAATGAATGATCATTGAGGTAGCAAATGTCTAAACATTTAAGTACACAATTATTTTATAGTGAGATATATTAACTCTTAAAATTTAATGTAAAATACTCACATAATCCTTGAATATGTACATTACAATGAAGAGCTACGTACATTTTGATCGACTGCAAAGTAACCTCCTCCGACGGTTATTTAAACAGTTTTTATATTGGGAAAATGTACGTTCAACATCACACGATGTAATACGTGCATATTTGAAGAACGGAAAGTCACTGCTTTTTAGTACACCAAATTCAGATGTCTTGTCGTGACCTGATAGTACATCATTTATAATACGAGATTGTGAACAGACAGAATTTTTAGCAATAATGTTTCTCAACTTACATTTCACTTTTTCTGAAATTAGTGAATTGTTATTTTGGATAATGGTTTGTGATACTTAATCCACTATATTAAGGGCTTGTGAGAGTTGTAGTTCAGATGATTCTAACAATATGATGCTTTAGGACACGATTTTAAAATTAGAATTAATGAACAGAATATCTTCCAATAGCTGTTCAGAAGGTAATGATTTTACAGCTGCAACAGCGGAACTGTCTGTGCTATACAATGCATCAGTTACCTCTATTATTTTGCCGTAATGATCTGCATAATAATTAACAGCATCCAACTACGTTCCCCAACGGGTCAAGACTGGCTGCGGGGGTAAGGGTATTTCAAGGGCAATTATTTGGAACAGTAACATTCTCATTGTAGTATGTTTGATTAAATTCTTGTCTGCACTGAACGAATGTTAAGCTTTGACTATTCCAACCACAGTAATGCAAAAACAAGTGCCTACATAGGTAGAGCATTAGCTATAGCTGCTTCGTCTATTTGGACCGGTCACAACTCTTAACATGAACTGCTGCTACTACGAGACCGGGAGGTCCCTCACCTCCTCTATACTACCGTACATCGGCAACCTGATTGCATGTTGCGTGTGGCAATTCAACGAAGTCTAGTTATTAGTGTAAAATAGTGAAGTGCCACTTCGCCTATTTACGTGTAAAACACGATTTTATCTCTTATTAATCATTAATTCTAGTTAACTTATTCCCGGTACCGTATTTCTAAAATTAAAAAAAGTTTTCTTTTCAGTCGTTATGAACAATGTTTAGTTCTATAAACAGTACCTGTAACCGTCCGCTGGATAGAATAATGTCAACTGTTACGAGCGCTGAGCGGTGTCTATTGGAACTTACAATATTGTAGAGGTGAAATTATTTGGGCTCCCATTCTCATACAGCACTTGGTTTCCATGATAACGTGACGTCACGCACTAAAGAAAGATTGTATGAGTGAAGTACGTTTCTGAGTCTTACAGTTACAGAGAAATGCAAAAGAGAAGGGTTGAAGCTGGTCTCCAAGGCCGGGGGCTATTATTTAAGGGCTGTGAATTTTGCAGTACTACAGTATGTACTACCTGACTAGAGAATAATATCCTCATTCCTTCTGTCCAAGCAGCCACCCCTGCAATGGTAAATTAGCTGACTCTATGTTATTTTGTCAGGAATACACCCCACATACATTCGTGACATGTATTATTTCTTCTCATGAGTTCATGAACTTGCCAATTTTGTTCCAGGTCTTGTATTTGAAAGTTTAACGCGCATTAAAAGCACACATGTAGTTTAATACCGTGTACGTATGTAGCCTATCAAATTATTATTTAATGTATTTAGAGTGTATTAGTGATAAGTGTATATAGTGTATTAATCCTACATCATAGTGTATATTATATGTTCAATCACTATAGTGCTCTCAATCTAATGTCTGTCCTCTCAGCCCACTCTCTGTCGTCTCATTTCACTCTCTGTCCTCTCAGTCCAATTTCTGTCCTCTCAGTACATTTTCTGTCTTCTCAGTCCAATCTCTGTACTCTCAGTCTACTCTGTGTCCTGTCACTACACTCTCTGTCCTACCAGTCCACTCTCTGTCCTCTCAGTCCACTCTCTGTCCTCTCAGTCCACTCTCTATCTTCTCAGTCCACTCTATGCACTCTCAGTCCAATCTCTTCATTTCAATCCACTCTTTGTCGGCTCAGTCCACCCTCTGTCCTCTCAGTCCAATCTCTGTACCCTCAGTCTACTCTCTGTCCTCTCAATCCAATTTCTGCCCTCCGAGTCTAATCTCTGTCCTCCCAGTCCACTCTCTATCTTCTCAGTCCACTCTATGCACTCTCAGTCCAATCTCTTCATCTCAATCCACTCTTTGTCGGCTCAGTCCACCCTCTGTCCTCTCAGTCCAATCTCTGTACCCTCAGTCTACTCTCTGTCCTCTCAGTCCAATTTCTGCCCTCTGAGTCTAATCTCTGTCCTCTCAGTCCACCCTCTGTCCTCTCAGTCCAATCTCTGTACCCTCAGTCTACTCTCTGTCCTCTCAGTCCAATTTCTGCCCTCTGAGTCTAATCTCTGTCCTCTCAATCCACTCTCTGTCCTCTCAATCCACTCTCTGTCCTCTCAGTCCACTCTCTGTCCTCTCAGTCCAATCTCTGCACTCTCAGTCTACTCTCTGTCCTCTCAATCCACTCTCTGTCCAGTCCAGTGTTTGGTCGTAGGTACGAAAGTACTCCCCCCATCGAGGCTACTATATATATACGAGCTCGCAGACTATTTCCTTATCCAACTGCTCTGAAGATGACCACAACACAGCGGTCGAAACGTCAGCCACCAAGACAACGCGGTTGAAGTCCCGAAGCTTATCCACAGACCAAAACTTATCTTGCTTTCGTCTTTCAGTTCTTGTTTGCTTATCATCAAATCTAATCAAGGACAGAAGTTCTCCAAATCGAATACGACTCATTGGGCCATGTGAATAAAAAGTAGCTTTTGCTTTTGGTAACAGTTTTCAAGCTAATGCTAGTATTTTTGTGAATAAAAATTAAGCTTAAGCTTTTGCTGGAAAGCTTTAGTTGTTTGCTCTAGCCAAAGACTAAATTTTCCAGTGTTTACTTTAAATTCTGTGAATAAAAACTAGCTTTGGCTAAATTTTACTAGCTTTAACTTCTAATTTTTCAAGTGTTCTTCTGACCACACTAGAAATCCACTTTATTACTGAATGTCAAATGAAATGGCTGCATTTATTAATCTACGTGCTCGTAAATGTTATCGGAAACGAATTACAACACGTGAAGAAGATTATCACAGTTTATTTAGGTTCAGAGAAGAAAATGTTGAGTGGTTAGCTGAACATTTCCTTGACGAAACAACTGAAACAAGAGGCGGAGATGTAAGTTCTAAACGAAGAATGGAAATATATTTACGTTTTGGAAATGATCCTGGTTTTCAGACAGACATTGGAAAAGAGTTAGGTGTTCATTGTTCAACCGTCTGCAAGACCATAAAAACAGTATCAGCGAAAATACTTGACAAAGCACATTTGTGGATTAAATTTTCAATGTCCTTTGATGAAATAAACGCAGCAAAATTGCAATGAAATAAGGGCTATAATTTTTCCTTTGCAATTGGTGTCATAGATTGTACGCATGTGCCAATTGCGAAGCCCCAACTATATGGTGATGAATATGTCAACAGAAAAGGCACGTGCTCAGTAAATGTGCAGTGTACCTGCAATGCTAAAGAGGAATTTACAAGCACTGATGCCCAATAGCCAGGGTCTGTCCATGACAACAGAATTTTGAGAAGATCAGATTTATTTCTCCAGATGAACCGGTAGAGAAGTGATACTATATTACTTTGGGACAGTGGATATGGTATTACCTCCTGGCTACTCGCTCCTTATAGGAATCCTCATGTCCTCGAGGAAAGAGAATACAACATCTTGCTTAAGAAGGAACGAGTGATAATCGAGAGATGCTTCGGTCAGCTTAAGCGGAGATTTCCTTGCCTCAACTATCTCAGAGTGGATTTGACAAAAGTGCCTTCTGTGATAATTAGTTGTGTTGTTCTCCATAATGTTGCCAAATACTTAAAAGACCCATTACATGAAGAGAAGTATGAAGGATATGAGGATGATTACCTGGAAGTGGAAGATGGACAGGATGTTGATGCAGCAGAAATGAGATGCAGAGGTCTTCAGAGACGGGAGGAAATAATGAATATAATTCATGCAGGGTATAATGTTCAAATGTCCAAGCGATGTTTTTTCAGATACTTTATTTGAACTTGAATATACAGTTGCGCGCTTTTTAAAGTCTTCAGAAAAAGGTATATATTGGCATTTCTTCATTTTCCTGGTTATTTTTGTCACCAGAACTAGACTGAAGGCGTCTTATTATTAGTTCTTCCTTCTCCATCTGAACTCTTATTAATTTTAATTGCTCCAAAAGAACCAGTCTCTGCAGTTCAGAAGTAGATAGGTTTTTGGTTTCATCTGGCTCTGGAAGTAATTACTTAATTCTTTTTGGTGGCGGTGGCGGTGGTAATTGTGACTGATTTGGACTCTCAGCAGGATGGCCTGATGTTCCAACAATTAAGGCTGCTATGAAAAAAAGTATTGTGAACTAAAGTAAATTTAAGTTTGACCCTATTTCACTTTTATTTCTATTTTATATATTCTAGATAGGCATTAGCTTAAAATGGGAACTTACGAAAATATTTCGTTAATTTTTTTGTTTTGGAAAAAGTAATTAATTTCAAATGGTTAATTTCGCCTTGTTAACCTTTGTGAATTTTTAAAACTGTAACTCCTAACTATTATACTCTTGGTGACTTACCTGGATCTTTACAGAATACCGGGTTTTCTTCTGCTGATAGATGTTCCATGAAATGTTTTTCCCACTCCTTGAGCATAATTTTTTTGTTACCTGTCGCATTTTTATGTCTTCCATTTTAAATAATTTTCCATATTTTGAATTTTTTCCTCAGTTGTTTTTCACTTATTTCTTTACCGAAAGTTCTTAAGTACTCACTCTTCAAAACCAACAGAAATTTTTCTTTCGAATGTTTAATGTTAGGCACCTGTGATTTATTAAACAAAAGTTTGAAATTTTGTAGCAGTGACACAAATTTAAATTGCACATCATTTGTTACATCGCGTTCATGATCTGACTCGTGTTCGAACTCTGAATCAGACGTCTGTTTCTTTTTAAGTACACTCACAAACGTTACAATTCCTTGCTTGCTCCTTTTCATCTAACAACAAATCTGATATGAAATCAATTCAGTTGTTGAAAATAACATTTTAAGTCAAAAATGAAGGAGATTCATAAAACACTTGTTCTAACAATGAAATATTATATTAATAGGCATACAGGTGTTCACTAATCTCAAGCGAAAGCTGGAATTTTCCAGCTTTAGCTTTCTAGCAAGAGCAATATTTTATTCACACAATTGCTAGCTAAAGCTAGTGCTAATACTGAAGACTAGACAGCTAAAGCTAGTGCTAATACTGAAGACTAAAAAGCTAAAGCTAGTTTTTATTCACATGGGCCATTGGGCCATGTGAATAAAAACTAGCTTTTGCTTTTGGTAACAGTTTTCAAGCTAATGCTAGTATTTTTGTGAATAAAAATTATGCTTAAGCTTTTGCTGGAAAGCTTTAGCTGTTTGCTCTAGTCAAAGACTAAATTTTCCAATGTTTACTTTAAATTCTGTGAATAAAAACTAGCTTTGGCTAAATGTTACTAGCTTTAGCTTATAATTTTTCAAGTGTTCTTCTGACCACACAAGAAATCCAGTTTATTGCTGAATGTCAAATGAAATGGCTGCATTTATTAATGTACGTGTTCGTAAAATATGTTATCGGAAACGAATTACAACACGTGAAGAAGATTATCACAGTTTATTTAGGTTCAGAGAAGAAAATGTTGAGTGGTTAGCTGAACATTTCCTTGGCGAATCAACTGAAACAAGAGGCAGAGCTATAACTTCTAAACGAAGAATGGAAATATATTTACGTTTTGTAAATGATCCTGGTTTTCAGACAGACATTGGAAAGGATTTAGGTGTTCATTGTTCAACCGACTGCAAGACCATAAAAACAGTAGCAGCGAAAATACTTGACAAAGCACATTTGTGGATTAAATTTCCAATGTCCTTTGATGAATTAAATGCAGCAAAATTGCAATGGAATGAGGGCTATAATTTTTCCTGTGCAATTGGTGTCATAGACTGTACACATGTGCCAATTACTAAGCTCCAACTATATGGTGATGAAAAGGCACGTGCTTGCAATGCTAAAGAGAAATTTACAAGCACTGATGCCCAATGGCCAGGGTCTGTCCATGACCACAGAATTTTGAGAAGATCAGATTTATTTCTCCAGATGAACCGGTAGAGAAGTGATACTATATTACTTGGGGACAGTGGATATGGCATTACCCTCTAGCTACTCACTACTTATAGGAATCCTCATGGCCCCGAGGAAAGAAAATACAACATTTTGCTTAAGAAGGAACGAGTGATAATCGAGATATGCTTTGGTCAGCTTAAGCGGAGATTTCCTTGCCTCAACTATCTCAGAGTGGATTTGACAAAAGTGCCTTCTGTGATAATTAGTTGTGTTGTTCTCCATAATGTTGCCAAATACTTAAAAGACCCATTACATGAAGAGAAGTATGAAGGATATGAGGATGATTACCTGGAAGTGGAAGATGGACAGGATGTTGATGCAGCAGAAATGAGATGCAGAGGTCTTCAGAGACGGGAGGAAATAATGAATATAATTCATGCAGGGTATAATGTTCAAATGTCCAAGCGATGTTTTTTCAGATACTTTATTTGAACTTGAATATACAGTTGTGTGCTTTTTAATGTCTTCAGAAAACGGTAAATATTGGCATTTCTTCATTTTCCTGGTTATTTTTGTCCCCAGAACTAGACTGAAGGCGTCTTATTATTAGGTCTTCCTTCTCCATCTGAACTCTTTTTAATTTTAATTGCTCCAAAAGAACCAGTCTCTGCAGTTCAGAAGTAGATAGGTTTTTGGTTTTATCTGGCTCTGGAAGTAATGACTTAATTCTTTTTGGTGGCGGTGGCGGTGGTAATTGTGACTGATTTGGACTCTCAGCAGGATGGCCTGATGTTCCAACAATTAAGGCTGCTATGAAAAAAAAGTATTGTGAAGTAAAGTAAATGTAAGTTTATCCCTATTTCACATTTATTTCTATGTTATATGTTCTAGATAGGCACTAGCTTAAAATGGGAAATTACGAAAATATTTCGTTAATATTTTTGTTTTGGAAAAAGTAATTAATTTCAAATGGTTAATTTCACCTTGTTACTTTTGTGAATTTTTAAAACTGTAACTACTAACTATTATACTCTTGGTCGACTTACCTGGATCTTTACAGAATACCGGATTTTCTTCTGCTGATAGATGTTCCATGAACTGTTTTTCCCACTCCTTGAGCATAATTTTTTTGTTACCTGTCGCATTTTTGTGTCTTCCTTTTTAAATCATTTTTCATATTTTGAATTTTTTCCTCAGTTGTTTTTCACTTATTTCTTTACCGAAAGTTCTTAAGTACCTGCTCTTGAAAACGAACAGTGATTTTTTTCGCATGTTTAATGTTAGGCACCTGTGATTTATTAAACAAAATTTTGAAATTTTGTAGCAGTGACACAAATTTAAATTGTTACATCGCGTTCATGATCTGACTCGTGTTCGAACTCGGAACCAGACGTCTCTTTCTTTTTAAGTACACTCACAAACGTTACAACTCCTTGCTTGCTCCTTTTCATCTAACAACAAATCTGGTATGAAATCAATTCAGTTGTTGAGAATAACATTTTAAGTCAAAAATGAAGAAGATTCATAAAACACTTGTTCTAACAATGAAATATTATATTAATAGGCATACAGGTGTTCACTAATCTCAAGCGAAAGCTGGAATTTTCCAGCTTTAGCTTTCTAGCAAGATAATTCTTCTGTGTTTGTAAGTTTTAGATTCCTAATACTAGCTTCTCCGTTAGTATGATGCACAATAATGTTCATTATTTCAGGAGTTATATACTTTTTGAAAGAATCTAACGCATTGGAGGTCAAACCTTCATTTATCAAACCTTCATGATAACTCACTATATTCTGTACTCATTTGCGGACTTGCCTTGGAGGTACAGTAGTATATTCTCCACCGCTTCTTGCTATAACAGCGATGTTAGAAGTAGACGCGTGCTGCTCATCAGGTGATGAACTTCGCGAACTTGAGTCACTTTCAATTTCTCTGTGATATTCAGTGTCACTGTCGTATGTCACAACATTATCATCTTCTTCTGGATCACTTGCATTATCTACATTATCTTCGTTTACCATAGCTGTCACCTCTTTTTCTGTGAGAAAACTCTGAGACATTTTGACACTCTGATTATTACGAGACATTTTCACACAACTAATTTCCAACTGTTCCGGTTTGAATAACAAGACAGTTATTATTTTAAAAGCAACAATGCCAACATAATTTGAATTAAATTTGTATATCCAGTGGTACCAACAATCAAACAATGTATCTTTTTTCTTCTGATTATTGATAAATATTTTCAGACAGAAAAATTGTCACACCCATGTCTAAGGGGAGGAGGCAAAAATTGCCCTCACTAAAAATAAAGATTGTAGGCAGATTTAAATAATCCATAAAAATAATAAATCTATGTCAATACTTGAGATATTAATCTACAACTACCTAAAATCTTGCTTCTTCAGTTCAACAATTACATATATTACACAAATAAAACCAATAGTGCGGGCAATTTTGCCCCCCTTAGCAGTGCTAGGGGTAACGACCGGCAGATCAAAGAAAAGGTTAACAACAATAACAGACCTGTCGATTGCATACTGTTCTAAAGCGATGTTGTCGCGTCTTTTTCAAACTCCAGGGCGTACAAACGAGAAACACGATTATTTTATAACTAATATTATATAATAATAATAATAATAATAATAATAATAATACTTTTATGCTATCTAACTGCATTAATTAAATAAATATGTAAATTACAGTTATTAATTACCTGACATCCTAGCTCTCATCCGAACTGTCACTGTCACTGTCACCTACCCTTATAATGAACGAGTCACTGTCACTGTCAACTACGCTTATAATGAACGAGTCTCTGTCGTTTTCAGAATCGCGAACAATATATTGGCGTTCTATGTCTCTTGTCCTGTTAACACACTTTGTCCACAATTCCGACTTTATAAGTTCAACACATTCTCGTATAGTTCTGCATACACTGTCACTACGTGATTGAGTCTCAGTTCGTTTTCGAACTTCATATTTTAAGCGCACTCAAATAAGTTCAATAGCATTTAAATTACAGTGATATGGGGGCAACCGCAATTTTGTCAATGACAAACTCTCTACTGATGTCAGCTTCTTTTATAAGTTCAAGCAATCCAGATATAGTGGGGAGTGGATTGGGTACTTCTAGATTGTGTTGCACCATGAAGCTAATAATATCATAGGCCTACTTTCTTGTGGATCTATTTGGTAGCCTAAACTGTGGCCTGGAATGATAAGCAGCGTTATCCGTTACAATTATACATGGAGGGCTCGTTGGAAGATTTTTCATTAATTTGTTTGTAAACAACTGCTGAGCCATTTATACCCGAACCCACGATTTCAGAAGTCGAAATTGCGATAGAAAATCTGAAAAAGTACAAGTCTCCAGGTATCGATCAAATTCCAGCAGAATTAATACAAGAGGGTGGAAGTGCATTATATAGCGAAATTTATAAACTTGTACTTGCTATTTGGGAAAAGCAAATTGTACCAGAACAATGGAAGGAGTCCATAATTGTACCTATTTTTAAAAAGGGGGACAAAACCAACTGTGGTAACTTTCGAGGAATATCACTTTTGTTGACGTCGTACAAAATTTTGTCCAATATTCTTTTGAGGAGATTAACTCCGTACGTAGATGAAATTATTGGGGATCATCAGTGCGGTTTTCGGCGTAATAGATCGACTATTGATCAGATTTTTTGTATTCGGCAGATAATGGAGAAAAAATGGGAGTATAAGGGTACAGTACATCAGTTATTCATAGATTTCAAAAAGGCATATGACTCGGTTAAGAGGGAAGTATTATATGATATTCTTATTGAATTTGGTATTCCCAAGAAACTAGTTCGATTAATTAAAATGTGTCTCAGTGAAACATACAGCAGAGTCCGTATAGGTCAGTTTCTATCTGATGCTTTTCCAATTCACTGCGGGCTAAAGCAGGGAGATGCACTATCACCTTTACTTTTTAACTTCGCTTTAGAATATGCCATTAGGAAAGTTCAGGATAACAGGCAGGGTTTGGAATTGAACGGGCTACATCAGCTTCTTGTCTATGCAGATGACGTGAATATGTTAGGAGAAAATACACAAACGGTTAGGGAAAACACGGAAATTTTACTTGAAGCAAGTAAAGCGATCGGTTTGGAAGTAAATCCCGAAAAGACAAAGTATATGATTATGTCTCGTGACGGGAATATTGTACGAAATGGAAATATAAATATTGGAGATTTATCCTTCGAAGAGGTGGAAAAATTCAAATATCTTGGAGCAACAGTAACAAATGTAAATGACACTCGGGAGGAAATTAAACGCAGAATAAATATGGGAAATGCGTGTTATTATTCGGTTGAGAAGCTCTTGTCATCCAGTCTGCTGTCCAAAAATCTGAAAGTTAGAATTTATAAAACAGTTATATTACCGGTTCTTCTATATGGCTGTGAAACTTGGACTCTCACTCTGAGAGAGGAACATAGGTTAAGGGTGTTTGAGAATAAGGTGCTTAGGAAAATATTTGGGGCTAAGCGGGATGAAGTTACAGGAGAATGGAGAAAGTTACACAACACAGAACTGCACGCATTGTATTCTTCACCTGACATAATTAGGAACTTGAAATCCAGACGTTTGAGATGGGCAGGGCATGTAGCACGTATGGGCGAATCCAGAAATGCATATAGAGTGTTAGTTGGGAGACCGGAGGGAAAAAGACCTTTAGGAAGGCCGAGACGTAGATGGGAGGATAATATTAAAATGGATTTGAGGGACGTGGGTTATGATGATAGAGACTGGCTTAATCTTGCACAGGATAGGGACCGATGGCGGGCTTATGTGAGGGCGGCAATGAACCTTCGGGTTCCTTAAAAGCCATTTGTAAGTAAGTAAGTATTTGTTTGTAAACCAGTCCTCGAAAATTGCAGAATTCATTTCATCGTGTGAATCTGCTTTGGAGTCACCTATACTTCCAGCTGAAAGGAACAACACTTTGGAACCCAGCCATCACTACTACCTGCGTGCTAAACCATAATTCGTTTCCCGCGAGATCAGGGGCATTGAAGGCACATGAGCAAATCCCATCATTCCAACCTTTTTTTAGGAACATCATGGGTGTCATACCATGTCTCGTCCAAAAATATAATTTTATGGCCTGCCGATCTTTTAGAACGAAGTGTGTTCAAATATATGTACCTCCACGTTACTATTCTCGATGACTCCATTATCACGCGTCTTTTGTTAAGAATTCGGAACCTGAATTCTAACTTTTTCAATAATTCTCTCAGTGTTGTTTCTTTGTAGGGAAATTCACACTTGTTTTAAAGTTCTATTAATATTTCACTAACTGTTGGCGACTGTCCATTTTTTTTTTTAAATCTTACACCGTTCGACGAACCAGATCGCAGGTGAAGTTATCAGCTTTTTCAAATTTCTGTTTTTTATTTTTACATTTTTTGGGTGTTTTAGGACCTCTTTCTACAACTTTGCTTACGGCTTGCCTACTTAATCCAACAGCATTTGCGGTCTCTGTATTCGGTCCCTTGCCCAATTTATTACTTCTGACGTAGGCATACACATTACAAATTATTTTTGAGACTGTTTATTCAATGTCCCCATATATTTGCTTCATGTAATTATCTTACTTCTACTAGTTGAAGTAACACACGCATTTACATTACTTTCAACTTCATCATCGCCTTCCCACGGCCTCCACATCTTAAAATACAAACTTATAACTCCCACTTGAAATGCTTTACTAAACTGAACGAACATTTGTTATTAAAAGTGGCAACCTTGGTTCTTACTCCACGTGGATTTGATATGTACACGTCAAAATTCAATCCTGGATTGCCATTGGCGGCAACAGTTTTTTTTTTTTTTTGTAGGATATGATTGGAGCGGTGGGACTAAAAGAACCACAATCACAAGCGACAAACAATGACTTATAAATATGAAAGCCTCGTCGGTCATTACTCCGGCTGGCGCAGCGATTATACAACTTATTGGCTTTTCAAATATATGATAGCAGCCTTTCTTTCATCGCTAAGTGGTGTAATGTTGGCTGCCATCAACGAGCTAGAAATAAGAATATAGAGAGGCGTTCAGTCCGCATCAACGAGTTAGATACTATAGAGAGGCTGAAGACCTCTGATAAGCGCTCCCTGCGGAGGCCAACAGTACTATGGATCGTTCCCTAAAAAACATGGCGGTCTATAGTACCGCCAGCCTCCGCAAGGAGTGCTTATCAAAGGTACACTGCAATTAAAACTTTAAAATGTCCAAAAATGTCTCATTCCCTCGGATTTAAATGAAATGTACCGTAAATCATAATATTCGTTGCTGGATAATTAAACTCTCTCAATACAGGTACCATTGCCGCAGAGAATTATTAGATAAGACGGACTGAGCATAAGCGAAATATCTGTATTAATAAGTTTGTACCATCAAGAGTTTAGTATTTATTGTGTTTATAGGGCCTACTCCAATTTTCTTTTTATTAATGCGTAGGGCTCTTTTTGTTAACAAAGAGGAAAGTTAGCACTTGCATCACACACAATTTGTCATTATTGTTCAAAATAATGTAAGAACAGTTTTATTCTGAAAAAGCCTCTGCCTAGTTGCGAGACACGTGTGAGATCAATGTTTGTTTCAAATTATATTAGACTACACGATGTCTCCATCACGCGACAATATTTGTTTCAAATTATATTAGACTACACGATGTCTCCATCACGCGAAAAGAAGTGTAGCTAGCTGTGGCTCCTGTTGTTTCTGATAACAATGTTAATCGTAAGTATCTTATCGTTTCAATAAATGTGGTGAGTTATGATCATGAGTAACTTTCTATTAGTGTCATTCTTTAATTATCATGTTGCATGCTAAGAGGTTATTTGTAGTTTTAATAATTGCAGTTTTCAAAAGTTCTCTGTATTAATTCCAATTTCAAATTAATTTTTCTCAATAACTTAATTACTGGATATATTTTTTTTTTTAATTTTCGCCACTACTTTTCCTATATTTTACTCCTATTAGTTACATACATCATCTCTCTTGAAATCACCTGGTGAGCACTGAATTACATGATTTCACATTAGGTTAGATTAGCTGTAAGGTAATTAAATTTGTGACGAAGTCAAAAAATTATTTATTTTTCTTCTGCCGATTAAATTCATCCATCTTTAGGTGCTTTGCTTTGGTTGCATCGAGTATAGCTTGTCGTTTAATATCTGGCCTATATTTAGTGAAACTAATAAAACATAGGCCTACAGCTGTTATAAAACGTAAAGTTTTGTGTGTATTTCACTTTTTACTTATTAACATAGTCTTAATATGTAACTCAATTCACAATAATACTAACTTCATCACAGTCATTTCCTACAACATCCGAGCCACGCCCCTTTATTTTGACTAACCGAAACATGGCGGACCAATGTTCAATTGTCTTCAACTTTCTGAGGTCTTTGGCCTCTCTATAGTATCTAACTCGTTGGTCCGCATCAACGCTCTTCGTGGTACTAGCTTGAACTACCGGCCGCCATGTTTTAACTGGTTAGCTCGCTTTAGCAGAAGGAGACGTATAAGCACGTGGAGATTTTTAAATCTCGTAATTAAGATGCCTCTTTTGTGCTCTGCTTATAACTGTAGCTCATTGGCTGCCATGCATACATGCATAATTTCATTCACGTAATAGCCTTGCGCTCGTCCGCCATCTCGCCGCGTATAGAGTGAGATTCGGCAATATCGAGTTAGAAAGAGAATCTCTTTCTAACTTGTTGTCAACGAGTTAGATACTATAGAGAGGCTAAAGACCTCTGATAAGCGCTCCCTGCGGAGGCCAACAGTACTATGGATCGTTCCCTAAAAAACATGGCGTCTTTAGTACCGCCAGCCTCCGCAAGGAGTGCTTATCAAAGGTACACTGTAACGAGTTGGTACATGTATTATATTTTTCATATACATCAATATTTAATTTAAACATTTCGCTATAGGTTTTGTAAAAAGCTGATTTATAAATGAAAAAGTAATAATTAAGACTTTAAAATTTCCAAAAATGTCTCATTCCCTCGGATTTAAATGAAATGTACCGTAAATCATAATATTCGTTACTGGATAATTAAACCCTCTCAATACAGGTACCATTGCCGCAGAGAATTATAAGATAAGACGGACTGAGCATAAGCGAAATATCTGTATTAATAAGTTTGTACCATCAAGAGTTTAGTATTTATTGTGTTTATAGGGCCTACTCCAATTTTCTTTTTATTAATGCGTTAGGGCTCTTTTTGTTACCAAAGAGGAAAGTTAGCACTTGCATCGCACACAATTTGTCATTATTGTTCAAAATAATGTAAGAACAGTTTTATTCTGCAAAAGCCTCTGCTTAGTTGCGAGACACGTGTGAGATCAATGCTTGTTTCAAATTATATTAGATTACACGATGTCTCCATCACGCGAAAAGAAGTGTACCTAGCTGTGGCTCCTGATGTTTCTGATAACAATGTTAATCGTAAGTATCTTATCGTTTCAATAAATGTGGTGAGTTATGATCATGAGTAACTTTCTATTAGTGTCATTCTTTAATTATTATGTTGCATGCTAAGAGATTACCGGTATTTGTAGTTTTAATAATTTCAGTTTTCAAAAGTTCTCTGTGTTAATTCCAATTTCAAATGAATTTTTCTCAATAACTTAATTACTGGATATTTTTTTTAATTTTCGCCACTACCTTTCCTATATTTTACTCCTATTAGTTACATACGTCGTCTCTCTTGAAATCACCTGGTGAGCACTGAATTACATGATTTCATATTAGGTTAGACTAGCTGTAAGGTAATTAAATTTGTGACGAAGTCAAAAAATTATTTATTTTTCTTCTGCCGATTAAATTCATCCGTCTTTAGGTGCTTTGCTTTGGTTGCATCGAGTATAGCTTGTCATTTAATATCTGGGCTATATTTAGTGAAACTAATAAAACATAGGCCTACAGCTGTTATAAAACGTAAAGTTTTGTGTGTATTTTACTTTTTACTTATTAACATAGTCTTAATATGTAACTCAATTCACAATAATACTAACTTCATCACAGTCATTTCCTACAACATCCGAGCCACGTCCCTTTGTTTTGACTAACCGAAACATGGCGGACCAATGTTCAATTGTCTTCAACTTTCTGAGATCTTTGTCCTCTCTATAGTATCTAACTCGTTGCTTTTGTTCGGCAATCTCCAACGAGCACAGAATACATATAGTAGACAAAAACAACTTGGAAATGAAGCCAAGATTGCGGAAATAGCCATCACGATGCTACCAAAAATTACCTCCCGCTTAGCATATGGATAGTTGATTATGGTGTTAAATTGTCGTTTTTATTCATAAATTAACTAATTTCAAGATGCCTACATATACTGCGTATGACTGCACAAACAGATTTCCAAAGAAAATTACTGCAATAACTTTTCACAGCTAAATATGCTTGTGTGGAATGTACTTATTTACAATGATTTAGCCTAGGTTAGATTCGTATTGTTCATGTATTAATCTAATTAAAAGAAAGGATTAGTGTACTGATATTATTGTAATCATTTTTATAATCACGACACCACAAAATCGAACTTAAGCTTTGCAGACTTTAGCATTTACGAGCGAAGCTAACCTAACTTAACCCAAGTTGAAAGTAAGCCAGCATTGGGTGTACCGAGGTTTTCCTTCAATCGAATGCAATAAAAATATAAATAATAAAGGTGAAACTACCGTATCTCCTCACACTACACAATTCCTGAGCCTCATATCGATTAAATAATCCCCTCAACTAATCCATTAACCTTGTCACATACTTGGCTTAATGTCACTTAACTATCACCTCATATAACAAATGAAGAAACTTAAATCAGACTTCAGTCCGGTGTGTGGTGTGCCAGAATAAGTAATCATATTACAAACACTCGAGATGATATTGTTTTACATAAATAAATCATTCAAAAGTCATTAGCATCATACTTGTGATATTCATTAATGAGTATTACATTACATATACAGTACCGTGGAACTGTTATTAAACTGGAAACGATTATATTATTAAATAATAAATAACAGTCAAAATCAAGTAACTGAAGATGACGACATACTTCCGTCAAAACGATCCTCCTACCCATACAGGTAGGTGTGTTATATTCGATTTTAGTTATTTCTATATAATATATTTTATTTTACATAGATACTAATAGAAAGAATTGCAACCAGCAGTAGAAATTAATTTCAATATTTGTGAAAGCTTTTATTTCATACGTTATTTTCATTCGCAAACATCAATAATAATGCAATAATTATGGTAACATTTTGTATTTTGTACATAATGAAGTTGACAATAAAAAAATGTTATAGCAAAACAATTTTAACGAAGATCCTATCAATTTTTATATGGTAAAGGAGATTCTATTTTCTCTATACAAAACCGGGACATCTACATGAAATACTGGCAAAAGGAAAAGAATGATAATCTGCATTAAGGAACCAGTTGCATTATTAACTCAAAACAAATGGATCAACCTATGAAAGTAATTATTGTAGGGTTAGCATTTTATTTGACTAATGGTAAAATAAGGTCATAGTGTTTTTTTTTTCTTTCCAAACTATTTAATACCATACTGCATTTTGAAGAGCTATCAATTTAAATAGGTTGTATGTATGTGATTTATCAATGACAGTTTCCAACTTTTGCTAAAAATACGTGCCTAGCGATTCTGTGTTACGATAGAAAAAAGAAACTGTGATTTCTCCAGAAAATTAGGGACATATGGGGTTCCTATTATCATAAGATCCTCTATAACGTAGTAGCTACTTTGAAATATTTTGGTAGCAACAAGATGGCGTCAAATTCATCAGAGCGGCTTCACTCCGTCCAATGGTATTAAGATGTTACCACAGTCTAGTATATACAGTCACGAAGCTCAATACGTAGGAAATATGCATCCATAGATAGTTGCTAAACATTAGGATCGCTACAATCGCCTCATTACAGACAATGCGAAATAGTACCGGCACACAGTTACCACAGTCTAGTATATACAGTCACGAAGCTCAATACCAGGAAATATGCAATCATAGATAGTTGCTAACCATTAGGATCGATACTATCGCCTCATTACAGACAATGCGAAATAATACCGGCACAGTCTACTGTTCCTAGTACCCTCACAACTCAAGCTTCGTGATTGTATATACTAGACTGTGATGCTACTGTCTACTCTATGTATTCTGTGCTCGTTGGCAATCTCATCCAAAGAGTTTGTAATACTTACCAGAGAGACATACGCGTGAGTGGCAGGCGAGAAAAATGTCACATATTGAACCGGCTAGCATCCGTCATCAAAGGGAGTGTTTGCGGCGCGTCATTTGAAAACAGTACCGTCATTTCCCATAACTATGGTTCAAGCACCCAACCATGGTCCAAAATGCATTACATAATACTTAGTCCCTCAGTAGTTCGGTGTTTGCCATTTGAGGCGCCACTGTAATGGGATTATGTCCCCCATAGATGCTTCCTTCTACCATTACACGTGGCAATGATATGGATGCTTAGCAAGGTCAGTGTGCATCGTTCTATTGAATGTGTGAAGACACGAAATCATTCAGTTTGTGTTTGTCTGTTTTATTAAGCTCTCTTCTGTAGAACCGGTAAGTTATAGATATGTGATTGTTTGTACAATTAAACCTGACTATATAGTGTTTACTTTCACGTAATAATTAGACTGGCAGAGGTTAAGGACTCTGCGAGAAAAATGTTTAACCTCAAGGCTAGAAGTCAGTCCTCAACACTATGTACCACAATTTTTCGTGGACCATACTTGTATTTCATTTTGAAATATTTGTTTTAATAAAATGTGATCAATGTGATTATTTACTTCTACAAATACGGTATCTCAGTATATTCTAAAACACCATTTAATATTATAGTCCAGTAAATAAAGAAACAGGCTGTTCCAGCATCAATGGTACTAGCACGAATGATGGTCCGGTAAAACGAAAACTTCAGTGTAGAAGGAAAACAACCGTCCCTGTAAGTGACTATGAGAGCGATGAAATTGAATTGGATACAGATTATGATGTTTCCGGTGTTCTCTCCTTATTTACAGACAGTGAGTCAGATGTGGAAAAGAAGACGAAATCTGTTAAATTAATGCTAAAGGCACATAGTTATATGGTAGTTAATTATAAGGAGGAATTGTGGCCAGGGAAAATTTTGGAAGTGAAGAACAATGGAGTTGTTGTTTCATGTATAGTAAGAAGCGGCAATTACTGAGGTGGCGAGAAATTGAAGACATTTTATTCTATAGAAAGGAAAACATAATAAAACAAATTGAAGATCCCAAATGCGTCCAGAAAAAAGAGAGATCTATTTTCAATTTCAGAATTGCAAGAGGAGTGGAGATTCAAAAATTCGAAATAAGCCTACTGAATGTAGTTCTCAGTATGGTAAATAAACATTATCAGTGAATTTATTTGCATAATATTTTGCTAAGAATGTTTTAGTTTATTTTGATACCGTACTTTTGTTCTTTAATATACACTCACGGGCAAAAAAAAAAACCGGGCCAACTACATTTTCTTTAAAATGTATGAAAATTGTGGGATTTTTTAAATAATTGTAGGTGTGCTGAGGTTCATTTAGTTATTCATTTATTTTGTGATACGTAACAATGTAATACTGAATACGGGTAATATCCTAGAAGACGGGCAAAATCCAACATGGCTGACGAAAACTATCAAAAACATTCTACCAACTATGAAGTTCAAATGTCACCAAACATCACAAAATCAAAGGTGGAAAATCACATATTTATATTTTAAAAAACAACAAGCCCTCCAAAAAATGAAAATATATTTAATATTTCACCTTCGTTTTTTTGGCGTTTGGTGGCATTCGAACTTCATAGTTGGCAGTACATTTCTGGCAGTTTTCGTCCGCACTTTATCCCCAAAAGTCAATAAAACACAAAACAAAACATAATAATTTATCACCTTATCAAATAAAATTCAATTCTCATCGACGTTTTCAACGACAACCACTTCACTTCCAGTTATATGACACAGGCTTTAAAGCAATGTAAACTTAAACCATGCAGGCAACGAAGAACTAAACCAACACTTTGTCGTACAATCAACTTTGCATAAATAAAGTGTATATTTACACTAAATGAAATTCTCTTGGAACACTTGTTACACCGTCACTTATACAGAAAATTCAGTAAATAATTCCTTTAAACCACAGAAAACAGTTTTTTCCTCAACATTCAACACAATTCTTATCCACCAGCGAAAGAACTAAACCAAAATCGACACAAAATTTAATAGATAAATTTCAGAACACGGATTCCTTCCTTTCCCTCGTACTTCAAAATTCCAACCTTGTGCACACAAAATAAATTATTGGCACTGAAAAGTGCTTTTCGTAAGCATGATGATGCGCATTCGACAAATGCAGACAAATCTACAATATACCACCACTCACTTCAAACAACCAAGAACAACTGACAACGTCATTATCCATTCAAAATTAACGAAAATTCTATAACAAATGACAACTATAACCAATCACATCCAAAGAAAATCACAAAAATAATAAAATCACAAATTTTCAATAGCTTTAGCCATCAGACACAACATAACACCACTCACGTCAAACAACCAAGAACAACTGACAACGTCATTATCCATTTAAAATTAATGAAAATTCTAGAACAAATGACAACTATAACCAATAAAATTAAAAGAAAATCACGGCGACACCTAGTATAAAAACTTAGAACTAACATATAAAATTCACTAAAAGATCACTAACATTTAACTCTGAAATAAAAAAGTTGGTAATACTTACTACATTCAACCAATTCTATGAATTTACCGAATATGTAATAGCCAACAATGATCTGAATAGAAGATTCATTCTTCTTGCAATATTGTGTCTAAACTTCTCGAACTCATTTCAAGCTAAGCTAAGAAGTCTACAGACTGGTAAGCTCTTTTGAAGCAGTATTGGAGTACTTCATTGTATACAGCACTGGTTGCGTACTTCAGCAGCAAAAGTAAGCTCCGTATTTGTTAAACAATTCAGAGGTAAAACGGTATTTTAATTGGAAAATATTAATATAAACTAAATATTTAACTTTTTTCCTACAGTTACATATATAAATTTCATAAATACGTAAAAACTAAAATAGTTATAATTGAATATTAGTTACTGGACTCCCAATCAGCTGATCCGGCCGCCATATTGAAATTGAATAGTATCTGACCAGTGCAAAAGCCACTCTGACTCATTGTCACAATAGTAATTAATTGTATTTTTGCTGTACACATTTATATTTTATAATATTGAACTGCTGTGAAACTACTTGTAAAGAGCAAAATATATTAGGTAAGCGGCGAAGTTAAATGTAAGAATAATTTCGTGTGTTATTATAGTCTAGGCCTAATTTAGTTTAGTATAGTAAAGCTTAGAAGTGTTTGTGATAGTATCGTGTGCCGTGTGAATAATAAAAGTAAAGTGAAGTGATATATTAAGAGGTAAGGTTAAATATAAGAATAATACAACTTCGTGTCTTGTTATAGTTTAGGTCTAATTTAGTTTAGTATAGTAAAGTCAAAAAGTGTATGTGCTAGTGTGAGTAATAGAACATTAATGAAGTGAAGTGAGTGAAGTGAAAATGTGCATTATGTCAGATAAGTGTGGTGCATGTCGAAGGAAAGTGTGTCAAGGTGTAAACTGTATACAATATAATATATGGTTTCATTGGGACTGTGCAAATACTAATGCTGAAGATGTAAATAGTCAATGGAAATGTAAATATTGTATACAATTAGATATTGTAAAGGAACAGGCGGAAACCATCACCCATTTACGCAGACAATTAGAGCTTGCTAATGAGGAAATTGCAGCCTTGAAATCTATAAAGCCTAAAGTTAGAAGTAAATCACCAGAGTTTAAGGTGGTCTTTAATCAGAAGCGTAAAGGGAAGAGTTCCAGTGTCCCTAGTACTGCCACTGCTACCTCTAGCACTGAAGTGGAACTGAGCAACAGATTCTCTTTTCTGGATTCTCTAGAACCTGAATCTGATGCTCCTTCCAACTCAGTATCGGAGCCCAAGCGTAGGAAGAAGATACTTTTGTTAGGTAGCAGCCATGGTAGAAAAATAAGTCAACGGCTCCAGGCTTCATTGGGTGAGAAATATGCTGTTACCAGCTTTTTCAAACCCAACGCTTCTCTGTCCAATGTTGTCGGGGATCTATCTGCGCTTGCTAAAGATCTTGATAAAGAAGATCATGTAATTATAGTGGGGGGGGTGCAGGAAACAGCCTAGACAGGAACCTCAATTATTCATTTGATGGAGATATACACAACAATGCACGGAAGAGTGGCCATACGAATGTGGGTTTTGTAAACCTTTTCCGGAGGCATGACAAGCCGTGGATGAATAGGAGGGTTGAGAGTGTAAATCTGCGGATTGACTTGGCTCAGTTGGAGAGGGACATGGCCCACATTAATATTATAGACACATCCTCCATTGTAAGAAAGGAATACACTAATCATGGACTGCATTTGAATTCTCGAGGCAAGGACTCGCTAACGCGTCTCATTGCTGACAGTCTTCAATGTGACCATGGCAAGTGTGAAATTAAATTCCTGTTGTAATCCGTCATAGGTCTTGTCCTTTTTTTAGGGTAAATAAAAAAAGTCAAAATAACAATAATAATAATAATAATAATAATAATAATAATAATAATAATAAACAGAATCAACAAATCGTAATACAATCAACATTCAGTGTATTCCATCAGAATATAAGAAGTATAATAAATAAGACTGATGAACTCCTTGCATCCTTAGTTTCCGAACATTTAAATCCGAATGTGCTATGTATTACCGAACACCATATGAAACAGCAGGAAATACTGTCTCTCTCACCGGAAGGATATCAATTGGGTGCTAGTTACTGCAGACAAACTCTTGAGGATGGAGGCGTGAGTGTATTTCTCAAATCTGACCTTAATTTCAAAAATATTGATCTTTCACATTTTTGCTAAGACAGGGATTTAGAAATTTGTGCTGTTGAATTAGAAAATGAAACATATAATTTCATTATAATATATCTAAATAGAGCACCATCTGGAGACTACGAAAATTTTATTCATTTATTGGAAAAGGCATTAGAATACTTACAGAAACTGAAACGTGAATGCATTATTTGCGGAGACATCAATGCCGATTATCTAACAGAAAGCAATAGGAAAGATCAACTAAATTCATTGCTAGCTTCTTTCAATTTAATTTACACAGTAAACTTTCCGACCAGAATACAAGGGGATTCAGCTACTGCAATAGACAACATATTCATCGGAAAAGAAAAAATAGGAATATCTTAAACAACCCCAATAATTAATGGTCTTTCGGATCACGATGCTCAACTCCTAAGTATAAATATTAACATATCATCCAAAAAAAAAAACAACTAAAGTGAGATTCAGAAATATACACAGGGAATCATTAAATAATTTTTTTAATAAATCTTAAAAATGAAACATGGGAATCAGTATATACAGTCAAAGTGATATGAACAGTAAATTCAACGAGTTTCATAAAACATTTCTAAATAATATTTTTGAATCCAGTTTTCCTGTAAAGTATAAAAATGAAACAATATGTAACAATAAATGGATTACACAAGGTATTAAAATCTCATGCAAAACCAAGAGATCATTATACATACAGAGCAGAAATAGTAATGATACAAACTTAAAACAACACTATAAAAATTATTTAAAAATATTACACAAAGTAATTCAAAAAGCTGAAGAATTACACTATAATACAACAATACAAAACTCTGATAATAAAATCAAAACAACTTTGAACATAATTAAAAAAGAAAGTCGACGATCAAAAAGTAAAGTAACAAACTATACCCTTATATCTAACAATACAAAAACGTCAGACCCAAATGAAATTGCAAACATATTTAACAAATATTTTCTTAGAATAACTGATAACTTCAACATCCTCCAAGATAATGTCACTAACAGTTTAGATTCTTTAACACAATATTTTCCGACAAAATTCCCAAATATTCAAATATTTCCAACAAACAAACAAGAAATAATTGCAATTATTAAACATCTAAAATAAAAAAACTCCTCAGGGTATGATGAAATAACAAGCAAAATATTAAAAGCGAGTTCACGTATTAGCTGGACCATTAAGTTATTTATGTAACTATTTAATGTTCAATGGTATATATCCCGAGAGACTAAAATGTTCAGTGGTTATTCCTATCTTCAAAAAGGGAGAAGTAATGTATAAAAGATTATATCATCATCTAGAAAGGTACAACAGTTTAGTCCCAGAACAATTTGGATTTAGGAAAAATAAAGGCACAGAAAATGCAACATTTAGTTTAACTGACAAACTTCTGGAGGCAGTTAATAAAAAATCACAAGTTGGAGGGATTTTCTGTGATTTATCCAAAGCATTTGACTATATAAATCATAAAATGCTGCTAGATAAATTAGATTACTATGGAATTAAAGATTTCGCACACCAATGGTTCCACTCATATCTCATAGATAGGAAACAGAAAGTTGAAATGAATACAACTATGAAATTCGCATCGACATGGGGAACTATTAGTAATGGAATTCCTCAAGGATCAATATTAGGTCCTCTACTTTTTCTAGTGTTTATAAATGATCTTGCCGTCCTAATAAAAGATGTAGGTCATCCCATATTATTTGCAGATGACACAAGTATAGTAATTACAGCCAATAACTCCAAAACATTCCAATCTTCAACAGAGGAAATTCTCTTCAAAATATGTGACTGGTTCTCAGCCAATAAATTAGTATTAAATTGTAACAAAACTAACATAATTCAATTTAAAACCTGTCCAAATTCAACGTCGCAAATTTATAGCGCCATAATTAATAATAGATCCCTATTAGAAACAACAACAAAAAAATTTCTTGGCTTAAAAATCGATAATGTGTTAAATTGGAAACATCATATTAAAGAAATTACCCTCAAACTAAATTCAGCTTGTTTTGCTATTAGATCTATGCAAAGGATAGTAAATATCAATACCTTAAAAACAATATACTTTGCATACTTTCACTCGGTAATGAGTTTTGGAATAATATTCTGGGGAAATTCCACAGATAGTAACAATATATTTCTATTATGAAATAGAGTAATTAGAAAAATAGTAAGTGCCAAATCTAGGGAATCGTGTGTAGGACTGTTTTCAAAAAACTACAAATAATGCCCATGGCTTGTCAGTATATCTTTTCATTAATAATCTTCCTCATATGTAATCGTGAAAACTTTGTAAATAATTCAACTGTTCATAGCATAAATACACGTCAAAAATGACTTTCATACTCCATCGGCAAGTCTATCGTGCTATGGAAAAGGAGTGTGTTATATGGCAGTAAAAATTTTAATAGCCTCCCTATCGATATAAAAAATGAAACTCAAAACATAAAATTATTTAGGGCCAAATTAAAGAAGTATCTAATTTCTCACGCCTTCTATTCTGTAGGTGAATTCATGACATTCAATAACACTTCATGAAATTGATACTAAAACTATGTGTTGTACTAGTAGACTATAATGTAAATCTCGTCTATATATATATATATATATATATTTCATCTAGACTGTGACTATAAATTAAGATTTTATAATAGTATTAAGTTTTTTGACTTGTACCATATTCTAGCTCTAAACATGTATGAATACCATGGAATGTTAATAAATATAATACAATACAATAAAAATGTCACTAAGTCCTACCGATTCAGCAAAAGTGGTTGCATTGAAAGAAGATGGGAATAGTCAGCGTTATGTGCCTGCAGTTCTTGGGATTCCTCGATCGACCGTACAACGAGTGTACCATCGCTTTAGAGAGACAGGAGGTTATGCCAGGAGACCCGTTCAGGGAGAAAACGAGTAACTTCGGCTCGTGACGACCATTTTATTGTCCTAAACACATTAAGAGATCGCCATTCCACAGCTATTGAGACCAGAAGAGCCTTCCAGAAAATAAGGCAAGTTAACGTGAGTGAGAGAACTGTAAGAAGACGTCTGGATGAATGTGAACTGAATTCCAGAAGATCTGCTAAAGGCCCAGAATTTCTCCAGCAACATCATGTTGAACGATTACGTTTTGCTCACGTCATGCTAATTGGAACCTGGGGGAGTGGCGACGAGTGCTGTTTACAGATGAATCGAGATTTAGTTTACAGATGGACGTGAAAGAGTGTGGAGAAGAGAAGGAGAACGTTTTTCTTCATGTACCTTCAGTTCACGTGTCAGTTTCCGAAGTGGATCAGTAATGGTATGGGGTGGCATTTCGTATGAAGGTCACACAGAACTTGTTTTCATTAATGGAGGTGCTTTGACTGCTCCAAGATACATCGAAGAAAGTCTAATTTAACATGTGGTATCATAAGCCCCACTTATTGGTGAACCGTTCCTGTTAATGCATAACAATGCTTGCCCTCATGCTACAAGAATCGTGGATGAGTTCCTCCACGACGTTGGATTGAATAGGATGGCATGGCCAGCAAGAAGTCCTGATTTAAACCCTATTGAACATGTGTGGGGAATGCTAGGGAAGTGAGTTAGAAGTCGTCTAACTCCTCACAGCAACTTATAGCAGCTCCGAAATGCTCTAAGTAAAGAATGGAATAGAATCGACCAGACTGACATCCAGAATCTGATCGAAGGGTTGAATCGGCGAATGGTAGCAGTCATACAGTCACGGGGAGGCAATACCCGCTATTAGCAACAACTGGGTGGCCACAAAATCAGTTGAACATTTGGAAGAAAATTGATACAATTTGTAAGTTGTTACACCTTTTAATTATATCCATTGTTTGGCGTTGAAAATAATAGCGCAATTGACAATAAAAAGGGTTTTTTTTCTGGGAAGCAATGTTTTCTTCATTTCTTAATGGGTTTTCTGATTCTCACCTCATAAAAAATTGAGAAACTTTTGGTGGCCCGGGTTTTTTGCCGAGTGTAGTTGTTCATTATTGCAGAAAAATGACTTTCAGATTTCACTTGTTTATTGTGTGTTTATGCAATGTGTACTAATAAAAAGAATCCATATACTTTTAATTTACTTTTAATATTTCTGTGCTAGATTATGTATCTACCTTTAAATTAGAAACTCAATGTATTGATTTACGAATAATTACAGCTCCAGCTATAGTCCATTCATGCTTTCAAGCATGAATATATAAGTGGACCATAAGTTGGGCAACTCAGAATACAACTATGTACCAATGCTTATTATTTTTTTAACACTTGAAATTAAATAAATTCAAACACATATGTCAATATTTATTTAATATACCTACACTTACAAGAGTCCGAAGCCAAAATTTCACTTAATCTGGATGAATAGTACTGAATATACAAAGAAAAATGTGAAAAATGTGGACCATAGTTAGGGAAAACTACGGTACCACACTACATTGATATAGTCTGGTGACAGATACTATTTTAAACTTCTTTTACCAAAGATGGGTCGTGATGAAATAAATATGAATGGCTGAGGAGTGCTATATTTGTTGAAGTATTATATGACTCATCTTTGGCAATAATATAAAATAAATAAAATCATCCATATATATACTTGGGATAAGTAAGTGAAATACTAAATAATGGCAATGCCAACTGAATTTTCAGTATTACCGGTATTGTTTTAAGGGCATAATATTATATGTACTGTAATAAGGGGAAGAGGAAGAGAAGAAACCAAAGGTAGGAAAGTATGAGAATTACATAACTAAAAGTGAATATTAGGGATATTGAGAGCAGAATACAAAGTGTTTTTGATAGGGAAATGGAAGAAATGTGAAGAATTTTGAGAACATAATACTTAGTGCTGTGGAAGTAGCGATGAAGGAAAGTGAGAAAAACTGAGTACAAATAAGACAGGGGTGAAAAAAAGGTGATAGAATAATCACAGAGGCGGTGACAAAGAGAGAAGTAACTGTAAGTAGTGAAGTGAGATTGATGTGGAAACAAGATAGAGGATAAGTGATGAAGTATAAAAAAAATGAATAAATATGGATAAAAGGTTAGGATGGAGAATGTAATAAAAGTGGTTGTTAAGAGAAATAGTGATATACCTCGATACTGAATAGGAATGATAGAAAGTAGTAGGCAAATTGTAGTAAAGTAGAAATATAGAATAATATTAGAACAAGTACTAAAGTAGAGACTAGAGTGTAGATAAGGTATCAGGGGCGTATTTTGCGGACTACCGGGGCTACCGGCGGTAGCCCAAGGAAATTACAAAAGAAAAAGTTTATAATATAACATAATGTAATAATTTTGTATTATTAGTTTTACCATAGTAATTAAAATTAAAGTAATTGTTAGATTTATATGCGCTCTCTGCTCTCGAAAAGAAACAAGTTGTCAAGGCGGCATCGCTGGAGAAACCGCTTGCTACGTGAGGTAGCCTGTGACCGTACCGCGCACGCTGTCCTGTCGCACAACTGCCCGTCCCCCCCGCTCCCTTCCGTTTCTATCGTGCAGTGTAGGCGGGTGAGTTGCCGCTCTCGTGATCGGTTTCTTCGAAGGCGCAAAGCAGCAATACGCTTAATACGCTAGCAATTGAATGTGATTGTGTTCTTGCAGTGCATTATTTTAAATCTGTGATTTGTTCGAGTGTCTAAGAGTTATATTAATTGTGAATTATTAAGTTTTTAATTTCCCAATTAAGTGATATTGTGAAAAATATGGCAGAACAAGTTTCTGGAGAGGTTTGTGTTGAAAATGACTGTGTAATAGAAGGTTTATTAAAAGTGTCTTTTAACCGTCGTACATAACAACGAGAAAGTTGAAATTGTGAAAATGGAAAGACCAACTCCTGAGTTAAATTTGTCCATGGACGTAAAAGAAAAACAGCGTGAGTACACACGCCATTTCACTTCAACATCATATGGTAAGTGGAATTGGTTGTGTGGTACTTCTAAACTGTCTAAACTATTTTGCTGGCCATGTTTGTTATTTAGCCGCGAAACTAATGTGTGGTCAAAAGAGGGGTTTTCTAATATGAACTCCCTTCGAACGGCGGTCCTAGAATACGACAAATCAAAAGCTCATATTTGTAGTAGCATGAACTTTGCAAACTTTGGGAAGACAAGAATTGATTTACAGCTAGATAAGCAAAAAGCTCTACACATCAACCAACACAATGCTCTTGTGAAAAAAAAATCGAGAGATTTTACTGCGTCTTATTAACGCAGTCTGCTTTCTAGGAAAACAAGAATTGGTTTTCGGGGTCATAACGAGAGTGTGGAATCAGACAATATATGAAATTATATTGAATATTTAAGTTCCTTAAGTGAATTTGACCATTTACTGGCCAATCATCTTGAGAGTTCAACAGTATTTCGTGGTACTTCTCTCGCAATTCAGAATGACTTAATATTTGCTATAAGTGGGGTTATGATAAAGAACATAAAACCTTTTGTGGCCATTGTTGTTGATGAAACAAGTTACTGCTCTAATCAGAGTCAATTGTCCACTGTTTTAAGATACGTCGACAGTACTGCCAATGTTCAAGAACGGTTTATAGGATTTACAAATGTCAGTTCGGACAAAACTGCTGCTGCTTTGTTTCAGCATGTGGAAGGTGTTATAGCAGAATACAATGTCGGCAATAAGTTAATTGCACAGACATACGATGGTGCTTCAGTTATGGCGGGAAATATTAATGGCTTAAAAACAAAAGTTCAAGAAAAGTATCCTCAAGCACTATTTGTCCATTGTTACAGCCATGTTCTCAATTTAGTTTTGCAACAAACTACTTCATCCATTCCAGAATGCCGCATTTTTTTCAAAACACTGTCGGGTTTAGCTGCATTTTTCTCATCATCTCCTAAAAGATCAGAAAACTCAAGGAATTTATGAACAAGAAACTCCCAAAAATAGCACCAACTAGATTGAATTTTACATCTCGGCTTGTAAATACAGTAAAGGAATACAGAGAAAAACGGACTGCTTTCTTTAAAAATATCATTTGTAATGACTCTGAAGAAAACTGGGATGATGCTGTAAATGTGTAGGCTCAAGGATATTTGAATTTTTTCACACAGTTTCAGAATATATTTCTTCTTGAAGTCTATGCTAGAGTGTTCGCACATACAGATGTGCTGTACAATATTCTTCAGACAAAAAGTCTAGACATAGCATACGACTTGCAAGAGATATCAAAGTTAAAAAAAAAAATACTATATCCGAGTTCAGACGTAGTGGGTTTCCGTCCATATGGAATAATATGGAAAATGAAAAGTCTTTAGCCAATACAATGGAACCACAATTAAAGCGAAGAAAAGGAGATGATGAATTGAAATACAGGCAGCTGTACTACAGCATACTAGATCGTATGCACATGGAAATTACTGACAGATTTTCTGATTATGGAAAGCTTCAGTTCACACATCTTCTAGATTCTCAAAAATTTTCTGCTTATAGAGAAAACTTCCCGAATGAGGCACTAAACAAATTATTTCAGTCCTATAACAGTCACTTTGATCAAGTACGTTTGAAAAATGAATTAAGTGTAATATATTCAGCAGAAGTCTTTGATTTTTCGAACAAACCTATCCATGAAATATTATCAGCCATATATGAAAACCAGCTGAACCAAGTTATTCCTGAAGTCCTTAAATTGGCAACATTAATTGTGACAATACCAGTTACGTCAGCATCGGTAGAAAGAACATTTTCTGCGTTGAAGAGAATAAAATCCTACTGTAGATCAACTCATACACAAGAACGTTTATCCGGCTTGGCACTAATATCCATTGAAAAGTCATTTCTACAGAAACTTTGCAAGTGGCCCAACTGTAATTTCAAGGACGAAGTCATCAACGTATTTTCGTCCCAATCAAGACGTCTGTAATTCACATAAATATGTTAGGAATTTTATTATAGGGATTTTAAAATATATTTTGTGTAATAATAGGGTCAGTGGTAGCCCAAACCCTTTAACCAGTATACGCCACTGTAAGGTATAAAGGTTAAAGGATATGAGTACAGAATCTGAGATGGGGTTGAAGTTGAGAAACTAGAAGGGAAGAGGATATAAATTTAATGGGTGAAATACAAATGAAATGTTAAAATGATAGTAATACAAATGCAAACAATAAATTGTGTTGATCAGGGTGCGAATTAACGGGGGGATGGGGAATTCCTCCCCTTGTTGGAAAGTTATCCCCCTCTCATAAATTCATATTAACATCCCTGCCAGGGATAACTTCTATTCCCCCCTCAGAAAATATAATTTAATTGTTTTAATACGAAAGTATAAAGTACTCAAAGCCTGGTTCAGACGGAGCGTGTTTCTGTGATGGATTCCAAGGTGGCTGCACGGATGGGTCGCCTGCGTGCTGACTGGCTGGCTCCCTTGTTGCCTACGGTGATGGTAGTTGTTCACACGGAGCTGGCTCTTTTCACAGTTCAAATTGAAAAAACATCTGCTGTTTCATCTGTTGCCAACACTCATGGTCAAAAAGAAACTAAACCGTGAGTGGAAAAAACTAAAGTCCTACATTAACAGCAGTATATGTCGTAATAAAGTAATTAAGCCATAAGTGCAAAACAGCTAAAGTCCGATATTTAATTGTTGTTTCTTAGAAACTAAGAATATAGAAAAAAAATAGGTTTAGTTGGAAAACAACGAACATGGCGACATGGTTTCAGTGGTGATATTATATGATCATCTTTGATTTCCAGTCTGCAAACCATCACGAAATATAGCAAGGAACCTACCCTCGAAATCCAGCAAACTAGCCATCCACGGAGCCACCAGATGGCATTTCTTCCGGTGAGTGACCACGCAGGCGACCCATCCGCGCAGCCACCTTGGAATCCATCACAGAAACACGCAACGTCTGAACCGGGCTTTAATATTGATGTATTATCATCACCTGCAAGCTGAAAACAATCAATAACTTAGGAATTACACATCTTATCTTAAGCCTGTTCATGGATATAATTATTATTATTATTATTATTATTATTATTATTATTATTATT
Organism: Periplaneta americana; assembly: GCF_040183065.1. Taxonomy (NCBI): domain Eukaryota; kingdom Metazoa; phylum Arthropoda; class Insecta; order Blattodea; family Blattidae; genus Periplaneta; species Periplaneta americana. Next base: position 105,850,711 of record NC_091124.1, read on the forward strand.
AAGATGCAAAACAAGCAACTCAGTGCGACCAAGCATTGAACTGTATCGAATGAGGATAATAATAATTTTATATACGGTATTCTCTATCTAGGATTCTATCCCCCCCTCGCAGAAATCTTAATTCGCACCCTGGTGATGATGACACCAAATATAGAACTGTGAGGGCCACCACTACATGTAGATATATGAAACAGCTGTTGACATTCATATGTACTGTGATATATATTTAAAGTAATATATAATTCAGTCCTTTCATGCAAGGGAAGAGGAAAATATATGATTTTAGGAAATGTTTACTGGTGAATTATGAGATTATCAAAATTCGAGAAACACTGAAAATAAATTTAGCTAATCATAAAAAATCTATTCATTGTACAGTTGATGACCACTAGGTTAGAGGTTAGTTCAGGCTTTTTAATGCAGTAGTAGTAGTAGTAGTAGTAGTAGTAGTAGTAGTAGTAGTAGTAGTAGTGACAAAGAGTAAATTGGTGGGCGTCAGCTATATTTTCACTAATTTGTTTGCATGTAATACAACCAAAAACCAGAAGTAATGTACAAAACGGAAATTACTTAATCAATTCACTGATTCTGAAACATAGTCTTATACAGATGCTGTCTAACTTTTGGTGCACTTTACTATTATAATCCACTGCAATATGATGACACCTAACCGTTACATACATTGTTGAAATCAGCCATATAAACTTGATTAAATTGTTTTCTGGAAAAAACTTTATCCGAGAAATGATCTGATATTTCTGTAAACACATTCAAATGAGAAATTGCATTAAGAACACTCTTCCAAATATTAAGAGATGCATGCTTTTCTGGTTCCGGTAATCTTATAATAATGAGCTATGTTCGAACAATTTGGTGCGGCGCAGTATTTCACCATTGTTTTACTATTTCCCTTCAAGTGTACATATATTTATTCATATGCCTCTAATAAGTAGGAACTGCTCGCACTCCCGGCGAAGCATAACTCTCTTTAATGTCGGCCAAACAGTGGTTCAATTTTGTACGCTACACTAGCGCCGTTGGTGTCCCTACTGTGTAACCACCAGCTCAGCGTCCCTGGCTGGAATGCGGCGACTACCTGCTAGTAAGACAAGGACAGAGGTTTGTTGAGGTGAAACATGCGTGCTACTACCAAAATAGAAAATATTACTCACATTATATTGCTCATGGCGAAAGTGGTGTTGCTAGATCCGATAGGTCCGACATGCGCAGATGTGAAGAAGTTTGATCGTCACTTGTATCATAGTTATCATTATAGTCACTATCACTGTTATTCTCACTATCACTATCAGTGCTGAAACCGTCTCCAGAAATGATAATGCTGTCGATAACATCAGGTAGTCTTCCATCTGTTTCCCAGTATGAGTCCTCCAGTTTCTTCACGTGGTCACAGCAGCGTTTCCAATCGTCTTTCGTTATGGACGCTATTGCATATTTTGCAATATTATTCAGCGCCTGTAACGACAAGTCGCCTGTAACATTATTTTCTCGCACTATGCGCTTCATTTGTGCCCAAATGAGTTCAATTGCACTAAGTTCACACATCGTCTCTCCTGTGGCAAACTAGCGAAAGAGAAAATAAGCGCCCCTGCACTTAAGATCTATATTGTACTTAGTACAATATAGACCTTAAGTGCAGGGGCGCTTACTTTCACTTTCGCTAGTTTGCCAGAGGAGGGACGATCATGTAAGGGGGTAGTCGCAATACAGTATGACCATGTGAAGCAAGCATGGTGTCTATTTTATAGGATTTCTGCGCTGGTTTGTTTGCAAGAACTAACTTGTAAAGGTCTTCCTTCCGCATGGATGTCACAGTGCACATTTTTGTTCTACAGCCATGTTATAATATCCTGTTTCACAGCACACCGTGATGGAACTTTGTCAATTTGGATACTGTGATATGGAGCGTTATCCATAATCACTACAGCTTGGGAAGGGAGATTTGGAATTAGTTTTTCCGTAACCCACTTCTCGAAATTAACATGGTTCATTTAACCATGATAGTCACCAGTAGACATACCTGCCTTATAAATCAACTCAGCATTTTGAATGAAACCGTTGCTACTGCCCGCATGAACAACGATTAACCTGTTTTTGGCATTTACGTCCATATGAATACCTATATCACTATCATCTTGCCAACATTTCCTGAAAGTCAAGTTACTATCGATCCAACTTTCGTCCAAGTAAACCAGCTCACGACCAACTTCCCTATAGCCCCGAATTTGAACTAAATATTCTTGCCACCAACTCAGAATATCAGGTCTCTCTAATAACACTTTACGTTGACTTCGACATTTTTTTCCACTTAAATCCCATCCTCTTCATAAGAGTTTGGAGAGATGATTTACCCCCTTGGAAAGTGTATTTTCTGTCGAATAATGGGCAGCAGTTTCGGCACGGTTGGAACTTTCTTCTCTTTTAAGTAGGTGTCGTGTACAGTCCTGCGAATGACACATTGATCGAAGTCATCTACTTGCATTGTCGTATGAGGTGGTCTAGTTTTGCGTTTCTTTCCTGGAGTAGACAGAGGTTCATTAGGAGAATTTATTTCTCGTAATTTATTCTCTTTACGTATATTTTAAATTATAGTTTCCGATTTATTGCAATATAATGCTGCCCTTTTTGTTGCCTGATTTATAGGAAATGAAAGAGCATTATTCCTAGCTTCTTCATCGCACTGCTTAATAACGAAACTAATAATTTCGCGGCCTTCGGAATGGATCACTTTACGCTTCTTTTCTGGCGGCATTTTAACATTACACCCTTTCAATATAGCTTACTATTTTATTTATAAGTCACAATCACAAATAAACACAAGAAGAGAAAAGAGAAAATGAAAATACACACACTAAGAACAACACTATCGCTATACAGCACGCTGGCCTACTGGTTGAGCAAGTGTTTTTGCACGAATACTACAGTCACCCCTACCCCAGCTAACGGGACTGATAATCTACCCCTTACTTCCCCAGCTCTCAGAGGTGTCGAGATGCTGGCCAGACAGTAGTTATATACAAGTCCCTACAGTCTCGGCTGCGCGGAACGGGAAACCGGGGCAAATTGAACGTTGCGCTTGCCGCCATGATGATGGAGAGCAGACGCATAATAGCAGTAAGTAAATCACACAATTTAACGCTGTGATGATCTAAAATTGATAGATTATGTCCATTTTCGACGTTTAACGTAAAATTAGGACGAAATAAATATATTCAAAGTTTCATTAATATGCATCAGAGCATTAAAGGAAAGAAAATACGTACGTAGCAATTGACAGAAAACATACTCATAGATCCATAAATAAGCCTACACAATACACATTATAGAATGTATAATTTTACGTTAATCAGCATATTGTTAGGTTTCAGAGAATCGAAAATTACATTAACATAATTATATTATTTTTAGATCACAGGACATAAATATATGCATCTTTATTACACAAGTTCTTATTCTAATCAAATTCTTAAGTGAAATAAATATGTGATAATCAGTATAGACCTGTTGTTAAGTTTTATGTATTCATTTCCTTACATCTGAAACATAGCGTGTTCTCCAACAAGATGAAACTCACGGCTGGCTAATTTATTAATCTAGTTAGGCCTAGGCCTTTTGATCATGAACCCTGAACCATAAGTTCACAAAGTAGGCTTAGCTATTATAGCCATTTATTTATTTATTTATTTATTTATTTATTTATTTATTTATTTATTTATTTATTTATCCACATAGAGATTTTGAATCGATGTTTATTATCCTGCAGATAAATTATTTTACATAATAAAAACAAAAAGTTATCTTTCCACTAATTGTGTTGAATATCTAATGTGTAAGTAAGTCTAAATAATTCACTCAGTGGGATTTCTCTACAGTCTGATATACTTGCACTAACAATTAAGTATTCTTTATTGTCGTAAACTACTGATTGATTTTTAATGATATTGATAGTGTAACAACAGAGATAATATATCGTTCCTGTTGCAAATGGCTTAGAAAATTAAACAGGGATGGTACAGCATCATCTTTCAAAATTCTATTGTCATTACTTTTCCAAAAATCTATGTCTTTAAGGGGGAATGGAAGGCAAAATTAAAAAAAAAAAATTCTTTCAGTTTTTATGGCATTAAATACTACATTCTTTTCTGTTTAATTTTATATATATATATGAAGACCTCCCACAAAGAAGATTGTAAATCATATGAAAAAGTAGGCCTATATGATATACAACCTTCATATATATCATTATTCTATCTTCTTTCTAATCATTTCTAAAACATGTGTCAATAAGGTCTTGGAATGTACTAATAAGTTTAGTGTATTCTTTAAAGCTTATTTTCTGAAATCAAATTAATTTATTAGTACATCAATATTATTATTATAATTGTACATATAAGTAGATATTAATTTCTTTAAGATTTGTTGTTTTTTATATATTATTAAAGTGATCACGTAGGATTAAAAATATTATTTTGGACTTAAACCACTAGTATAAACAAAATGATGAGCATGCTTTCTTTAATTGAAATTAGTTTTGTAGAAAAAATATTGTTATTTAATTGTTTTCGGCCAAATTTTGATTATATAGATAGATCATTTAACACAGCGTCATGGAGTAGAGAAATATATAAATTAGGTACCCATATGAAAGAAAATAGTGTATATAGAACAACAAATTTGCAACATTTCTGCAACTTATATCGCCTGCACATAGTACGCGTAGACTGACATTCACTATATATATATACAATCTGTGCATAATAGAAGTTAGAGCAAAACCGGGGTATGGCCAGACCTCGGTCGCCTACTTGTGGCTCATATGGCGAGCCTGCGGGTGTCTGTAGTTCGCTCTTGAAGGGTTAGCATCTAACCAGTGACATGGAGTGGGTTTGATCACTGGTTCCTCTCTGTTCTCTTAGTTCCTTCTCTATATCCTTAGTGCTCCATCTATCTCAGTCTACTCTCTCTCCACTCTCTGTTCCTTCAGTTCACTCACTGTCCTCTCAGACTACTTGCTGTTCTCTCAGTCCACACCTTGTCTTCTCAGTCCACTCTCTGTACTCATAGTCCACTATCTGTCCTCTCATTCCGCTTTGTCATCAGTCCACTCTCAGTCAAATCTGTCACCTCTCTTCCACTCAGTCCACTCTGTTCTCTCAGTCCACTCCCAGTTCCTTACTCCACTCTTTATCCTCTCAGTCCACTCTATGTCCTTTCAGTACACTCGTTCCTCTCAGTCTCCTCTCTGTCGTCTCAGTCCACTCTCTGTCTTCATTGTGTCCTCTAAGTCCACTCTCTGTCTTCTCACTCCATTCTCTGTCCTCTTAGTCCACTCTCGGTTTTCTCACTCCAATTTCTGTCCTCTCAGTTGATACTCTGTCCTTTCAGACCACTCTCTGTCCTCACTCCACTCTCAGTCCAATCTCTGTCACCTCTCCGTTCATTCAGTCCACTCTCTGTCCTCTCAGTCAACTCTCAGTTTCTCACTCCATACTCTGTCCTCTCAGTCCACTCTCTATCCACTCAGTCCACTGTCCTCTCAGTTCTCTCTGTCTCCTATCAGTCCACTCTCTGTCCAATCTCTGGTCTCTCAATCTACTCTCTGTTCACTCAATCTACTTTCTCTACTCTCTGTCCTATCAGTTCACTCTCTGTCCACTCTCTGGACTCTCAATCTACTCTCTGTCCACTCAATCCACTCTGTGTCCTTTCAATCTACTCTTTGTCTCCTCTCTGTTCTCTCAGTGCGCTCAGTTTATTTTCTATCTACTCAGTACGCTCTCTGACCTCTCAGTCAACTCTCTGTCCTATCAGTCCACTCTTTGTCTTCTCAGTCCATTCTGTTCTCTCAGCCCACTGTCTGTCTTCACTCTGTCCTCTGAGTCCACACTCTGTGCTCTCAGTACATACTCTGTTCTCTCAGTCAACTCTCTATCGTCTCTGTCCACTCTCTCCTCTCTCAGTTTACTCACTGATTCCTCTCTGTTCTCTTAGTTCCCTCTCTATCCTCTCAATTCTCCATCTATCCTCTCAGTCTACTCTCTCTCCACTCTATATTCCTTCATTTCACTTTCTGTCCTCTCAGTGCTCTCTCTGACCTCTCAGACTACTTTCTGTTCTCTCAGTCCACTCCCTGTTCTCTTAGTCCACTCTCTGTACTCACGGTCCACTCTCTGTACTCTCAGTCAACTCTCTGTACTCTTAGTCCACTCTGTGTACACTCAGTCCACTCTCTGCACTCTCAGTTCATTCTGTCTTTTTTGTGCCTTCTCTGCCCTCTGCCTTCCCTCTGTCCATTCTCTCTCGTCTCAATCTTCAGTTCATGAAAGGATAGAGAAGACTGAGAATGAAACAATGACTGAGAAGATAGTTATGACTAAAATTTAGTGGAAGGGGTTTATTATGCAAGGTTTTTCCAGCATATCCTTCATACCCACATTAATGTATTTTAATTGTAAAGGGTTCGAACTATGGAGATAACACGCTCACTAGGTTCAAGCTACAGTCCTATATTTAATGGAGGAAGTTCATTATGTGTACAAGTTTAATTTTTTCCTGCAATTTTTTATTCCTACAATAAACAATTATACATTTTCGCGGCTCGAACTCAGGAAGTAATTCCGTCATTGGGTTGAAACTACAGACTGTAATTTGGCGGAAGATGTGCATTATGTATACAAGTTTTAAATTTTTCTTGCAATTTTTTTATGCCTCTAATAAAGAATTATGAATTTTCGGGGCTCAAACTCAGGAAATAATGCCGTCACTGGGTTCAAACCACAGACTGTATTTTGGCAAAAGATGTGAATTGTCTTTACAAGTTTATAGATTTTTCCTGCAATTTTTTATGCCCCTAAGAAAGAATTATACATTTTCGGTGCTCGAACTCAGGAAATAATACCGTAACTGAGTCCAAACTACATATTGTAATTTCGCGGAAGTCTAGCATTGCAGTGTATATGTTTTTGGACTTCTTCTGTAATTTTTTATACTTATAATGATGAATTATATATTTTCGGGGCTCGAACTCAGCCTTAATTGGTTTCTATGTTGGCGGTTCCATAGATGAACCGTTCCTACTACAAACACAATATTTGTAATAAGACAGCAGTCTTTTATACTCTTTGCGCGTCTTGTACTCTCTGCTCGACCTGAATTGGTTTTTATCGAGTGGAAGATTGGCATAAGTAACAACTTTCGTTACAGTGGAGGCAGATGAGTTAAGGTTGGTAGCGCAAAAAGCGCAAGAATTATGTTGGCACTCCTTCAGATGTTAGAGCGGGACAAATACTGCAGTTGAGCCGATGACAGCAGTGCTAATTCAAATAATGTGAACGAAAATTACGTTCAAGGCTCACAAAAACGTACTGTGTTTCGTAAATATGAAGTGATGAATACTTGCAATATGGCTTTACGCGGCGTGTAGATGAATATAAACAAAATCCCGAGTGTCTTATATGCGGAAATGTTTTATCAAATCAGTCCTTGGTGTCAAATAAACTAAAAAAAACATTTAGAAAGTAATCATTCTCCTGTAGCTTTCTAGGTGTAAATCAATGATGCGAATGGTAGAGCTTCAAGACTAGCTTTTTTATTGAGGATGAAAAGCCAGAGTATGTTATACTTTTGGAAGATAATTTTTTGTATGCGAGACTAGCATATCTTGTCAAAACTTTCGAGAGACTGAATTCTTTAAATACAAGCATGCAACACAAAACAGAAACTATTATTTCACCCACAAACAAAATTAAAGTATTTTACAAAGAAAAATTGAAGTTTTAGGAGTCTTCGATTATTGCGGGTAAATTATTGGCCTTTTCTTTAGTTGAGAGTTGAAAATCGACTTGCTGAAAATGAAAAGGAATATATGAAGAAGTTAATAGCAGAACACCTAAATGTGTTACAAAGTTCCGGGACCTTTTTAGTGCATTTTTCTTCATGGAACCCAAATATATGTGAATAACTATGTTTTAATATATTTTTTTAAATTCCACTTAGACCTTGAAAGACTTAGTTGGGCGAAAAGGAGGTTAAAAACGACAAAATTCTCGTGCAGTGAATAGTAATTATCTTCTCGAACGCTATAAAATAACCTACACAGAATTTCACCACATTTTCTCTTAAATAAAAGCACTGGTTGTTATTATTAACAGGAACAATAAGTGTGTCGCAATATCGTGGGCGTTCAGTAAAGTGTGTCGTCAGTCAAAAAAGGTTGGAAACCATTGTTTAACCTTCAGTAAATATAGCTAAAAGTTCCATGTTTATGCTGTAACTTTAAAAGGAATATGAGTGGATTCTGATAACATCTATTTAAAACTTGTTGAGCATTGAAGAGTTATTACGGAACAACAGTATATGTTGAAAAAGATTTTGAAAAAGCAAATCCTTTTGGATGTCTCTGTAGCAAGTCAATTTTACATACATACGAATAGCCACTTAAACCACATTATGAAATCAATGAGTTACTAATAAATGCTAATGACAATTCTTCTCTTGACATGGTGCAGATACCCGAATAAATCTGACCACTGTTTGATCTCGTTTCATTGCTCTTCAGTTGATGCTCGGTTGAAACCGGAACTCTTCAGGTGTTGTTTCTCTAGCATATATTTACAAAGTCTTCTTTCTTTATAACAGAAGAAAAGACTTTACCATCTTGTCAGCCTCTTGTTTGCTTTTCAATGCTTCCTCTAAGATCTGTAGGACAGGATCATGCCCAAGAAGTAGAGAACTGAAATTATGGTTCCAAGGATCTGGAAATAATAGAAACTGAAATAAACAAAGTAAATGTTATATTCTTCCTTTAAACAAACATACTGGGTTGCTATTGAACAAACAATACTTCATTGCACTGGAAGCAAAAAACTTTAGTCACGCTGACGCCTGCTCAACACTGAATATTGCTTGTGCCGAGTGCGAAACCTTGAAAGTGCTGGCGTATGTGATCACGTTTACAGACGACGCAAACGATGCTATCACCGCACTTCACTTTGTAAGCAGGCACTCTATATTTACGCACCTTCTGTGTCTATCACTGAAATGTTTTGCGCAGTGAAATTTTCATTACAAAATGTTACCGGCACCACATATTACAGGGAAGGAAAATAAACTGTTTCAATGGGATAACCTTTTTTTGTCTCCAAAGATATGATTTATATTTTCTTATACCGACTCTTCTGAGCAAATAATTTCTAAAAATGGGTAAACAAAAATAAACAACACTAAAATGATTTATTTAACTTACTGATAATGACACTCCTACTCTGTTTATTACGGAATAAAATAACGTATAGTAGTAGGTGAAAGACTATTCTAAGTTTCAACCCGGTCTACACAAAATATATGGTTGCTAGGTTTTTAAAGCAAAAACAGGAATACTTACAAACAAAACAATGCTTCCATTAATAAATTCAGTTACATATTTTCCCTTGTATTCATGCGCGAAGAGAACAGTCTCTGAACACAAACATTCGACTCTATAATAATCATGACAACGCACAAAACAAGTTCCTAAATTTGGTAAATTGATTCCTTCAGCAATACGTTCAGGAAATATTCGAACCCATTTTTATAAAAATTATCAGAAAAATGAACGTTACAAAATAATCTTCATACAACGGAACTGATTACAAAAATTATCCCCATTTAATTCTAGTTCAAACAACTGAATAATATTTCATTAATAGTATATTATGAAACAAGTTTATAATGTTGTAGTTTATTAACTGAGTAAATGTTATGAAAGTAAGTTCATTTCATAACTTTTACTAATGTAATAATTGTACAACTTCATAAATGAGTTTCATACACTATTTTTGTATGACAGCATTATAAAACAATTAATAAAATATAAGAAAGAAACAACATGAGATTTGTAATGGTGGGAAGTTGCTATGACAAATTGGCAAATCGTTTCATAATGTTAATTTTATGATATAAGCTACGCCTTCTTAATAGCAGTCATAATGTTTTAGTTGTCATGGTAATTTTATGGCACTAATTCGATATATAGCATATTATGTACGCTTGTAACTAACGATAATACAGGGCGGTCTATGACATTCTCTACGGCACTCGGCGACAAGCGGGCACGGCATCAGCGCTTGTCATTCCCTGTAAACGGGGTCCGCTGCAGTCTATCTCTCTCTTTCCCTGTCTTCAAGGACACAACACATGGTCACATTGCAACTGATAGCTGCTATTCAGTAGCCTATGAGCTCTGTTGACTTTTGTATTGATGTACGTACCCCTTAGTTTGAAGATCGTGGCTTAATTTGACAGCACAGAAGTTTAAATTACAACAAAGGATTTATCTTGTCGTGTGTTACTTGATAACGAAGAATTGTGGAACAGTGCCACGACCTTTTGCAACGCAGTTTCCTGGTGTTCTCGTTCCACATAGGACGACTATATCAAACCTCGTAAAAATGTTTAGAGAAATAGGATCAGTTCTGAGTAAACGTGAAAAGAGAAACCCAAGTGTACTTACTGAGGAAGAACTGGATGAGATAGGAGAAAGGTTATAATATTCTCCTCGAAAATCTCTCCGCCGTCTCTCACAAGAAAACCACAGTATTTAGAGCCACTAACATTTTTAAATTTAAGCTCTACAGAGTGACAATACTGCATGAATTACAATCTAGGGATAATGTGAGTCGTGTGAATTGTCTAACTGGGTTTTAAAAAGTGTTGCCGATGGCGTTTTGAATCCTATAGTAATTATTGTCACAGATGAAGCATGGTTTAACTTGCATGACCATGTTATAATGCAAAACAATAGATAGTGGAGTAGTGCAGTATAGAAAATCCTCATCTCATTCATAAAACTCCTTTACATTATGAGAAGATTGGCGTATGGTGCGCTAGCCTATAACTGCACATAGGATTATAGACCCTATATTTTTTGACGATACAATCAATGGTGACAGATACAGAACACAAACACTCAACCCATTTTTTGCACAGTTAGCCGATATTGAGTGTCAGAGTGCTTATTTCCAGCAGGATTCAGCAACTGTCCATATAGTAGCCGAAACATTGAATTTGATAAGCAAAATATTCGAGGACAGGGTTATTAGTAGAGGATTATGGCCTTCTAGGTTCCTCGATTTTTCAGCCTGCGATTTTTATTTATGGGGAAATCTAAAAAAAATAAATTATACAAAGATAATCCGCACACAATCCATGAGTTAAAGACAGTATTGTACGAGAAATCGGGAGAATTACAGAAGAGGAACTTGCACGTGTAAATGCCAATTTCCTTTGGAGATGTCAGGAAAGTGTTGCAGCAGAGGCAAGGTTAGTAAACAATATGAATACTGTAACTTTAATAGCCGACTCTAGCGGCTCGGCTGTAGCGGACCCTGTTCATCGGGAATGACAAACGCTGACGCTGGGCCCACTTGCCACCGAGTGCCGTTGAAAATGTCATAGACCGCTCTCTAGTATATTAAGAAACAAGTTTATAATGTTACACATTATGGTGTGAGTCAATGTTTAGGGAAAGAGCGGAGAGAGTTTCCTAATTTTGACGAATTCATTATAAACGTGTTTCATACATTATTTTTGTACGACAGCATTATAAAACAATTAATAAAAAAATAACATCAGATTTGTAATTATGGGTAGTGCGTGATAACAACAATGATGTATTAAATATTATAGCATGCAAATTCTTTCATAATATTAACTTTATGCCACAAGTTATGCCGTCATAATAGAAGTCATGACGTTTTAAGCCCGGTTCAGACGGTGCTTGTTTCCGTGATGGATTCCAAAGTGCTGCGTTGATGGCTACCTTGCGTGCTCACTTGCTGGAAGTAATGCGCTCTGATGGCTGGTTTGGTGGCTAGCTTGCTGGATTTCGAGGGTAGGTTCCTTGCTATTTTTCGTGTTGGTTTGTAGGCTGGAGCCAAAGATCATGATATAGTATCACCAATGAAACAATGTCGCCACGTTCGTTGTTTTCCAACTAAATCTGTTTTTTCTATATGCTTTAGTTTCTAAGAAACAGCAATTAAATTTCGGACTTTAGCTGTTTTGCACTTATGGCTTAATTACCTTATTACAACATTTATTATTGTTAATGTAGGACTTTAGTTGTTTTCCACTCACGGTTTAGTTTCTTTTTCACCATGAGTGTTGGCAACAGATGAAACAGCAGATGATTTTCCAATTTCAACTGTGAAAAGAGCGAGCTCCGTGAGAACAACAACCATCACCGTAGCCAACACGGGAGCCAGCACCGTACCGACCACGGCACCCAGCATGCTAGCTAACAAGGAAACACGCAGAAAAACAAGCACCGTTTGAATCGAGCTTTAGTTGGCATGGTAACATCACAGTCTAATAGGTACAGTCACGCAACTCATACGTATAAAATATGCCAACATTTGACAGCTGGCACGACAGTAGCCCTCTAGCGGCAGGCAAGTTAAAAGTGTGCACACGACATATGATAACACATCAGAAAACGGGTTTTGCGTAATTTATTTTATATGTTTATGCTATACAATAAGTGTATATGGTTCTTATTAATTCTACTTTAGAATCCTGGAAGAATTTCACACGCATTTAATCTGCAAGTTTCAGAAGCTGGGAATAAATGTAATTCTTTCTGCTCCTTACAACTGAATCATAGCCCTGATCACGTATCATGGTTCGTGCGAGGTCGGTTAATTCAGTTCATTCCTAAATATATTTATGTATCATTGGAACTTTGTATTTCCTGCGAGAAGAGTAAAAATTAGTAGCTTCAAAATTGTAGGGCATATCTCTTAGGGTACATCGCGTGGTGAACGCCTCTCCCTATTTCCTGAGAAATTAACGATTTTGCATACCGCAAATTGGGGTAAACTCGGCCGCTGAGGTAAACTTGAAAATAAAGAAAAGGGGAGGATTTAAACATTAATATGAAGTTCATTATTTTTCCATTTCTTAAGAACCGGTATTTTCTTTATTATTTTGAGTCACAAATAGTGCTGATGTTATGGTTTAAATTTGTATGGTAAGTTTACCGCATTTTACATTACATTTCCAGTTTTCACACATAATGCCTAATTTTAACTTATCCTACCTATATAATACGTAATTTACATGCACTTACTGTTAATATGACGTAAATGAACACACAATTTTGTTGAAAAAATTGTAACTTCAATTAACTCGGAAAATGTAGGCCTAATTTTATTTTCAGAGCAGAAGTGGTGTAAGTCAAAAATGAGTAATGAGGGGTTAAAGTAAACATTCTGTAAAATACAGCGCAAAGTGGCAGTTAATATTGAATGTATTTAAACTATTAATTGTCAGTGAATAGCACGAAGGATATATTAATTGCTACTTTGCGCTGTATTTTACAGAATTTTTACTTTAAACCTCATTATCTGATTTTGACTTACATCACTTCTGCACTGAACAGCTCAAATAATCACTGGGAATGTAAAATCAACACCAATAACAGTCATGCAAATTGTTACAGAAAAGATTGCTTTTTATATTAAATTTAAAAAGGCTCTTTTATTTCTTGAGAACTTAATAAGTCTGCCACATGAATCTACACCAACACATCAGAAATGTATCGACACAGTCTAGATTTATTCAAGAAGTGAATATTTTGCAAAAGGATTACTATACTCCATGAATTCTTGCAAAATTAACACCATGAGACCTACTTGAATGCTATATAACATTCTTGAAAAATATAAAGAAAAAAACACGAATACAAAAATTATGGAATTACTTGCATTAAAAACTGTAGATATATTATCCAAAATCGGAATGGTTACACATTTACACATATGATCTCTGCAAAAAAAAAAAAATAATATACTGTAACAGGTATTTACTTCGTTTTTATTTAAACTGTCCTTCCTGACATACAAATAGGTAACTGATAAGCAGGGAAAGGATTTATATGTAAATACATATTTACTTATAAAGCTAATATAATTTATATTTTGCATTATCTTTATGTTTCACAATGTGTAGGGTTGAAAAATCCTACTTTTATTTTCCATATTTTTCCATATTTTAGAGTTTAGTACATATTTTCGTTAATTTCCATATATTTTCCATATTTCATATAAAACAGTCCATATTATATTAGGTTTAACAATAAAACAAAACAAAATTCCATTAACTTTTAAAAATACATTTCAACAATAGAGATTTAAACACATGTTCAGTAATCCCTTTAACATCAGAGTTATTTGAAAATTAGCAGTCCTATCAACAATGGGAAAGTAAGTTACAAAACTGTATTAATTTAATTTAAAATTTTTAACAGACTTCAGTTGTGCAGCTCAACAGTTAAATGCCAGTCAGAGTACACATAGGTTCAGTTTTGTAAATCATACTATAAAGACGGTAAATATGCCAAAAGTACGTCATTCAGTCAATTTAAAATCAAAACTAACAAGTTACATTTCAGAATTTAAAGAAGATGGTTTATCAACTGACAATAAAATATTATTTTGTAATTTGTGTCAGTGTGCAGTATCATCTACACAAAAGTTCCTGGTGCAACAACACATTACAACTAGTAAACATCAGGCCAACAAACAACTAAATTCCAAGCAGAGACAATTGTTTTTAACACAACCAACAACATCGAATGTAAGATCTGAGTTTAACATCGACCTGTGCCGTTCTCTCATCTCTGCTGATATTCCTCTCTACAAACTAAAGAATAAGGTCTTCAGGGAATTCCTTGAAAAATATACTCAACATACAATCCCGGATGAGTCAACACTTAGGAAGACGTATGCTCCATCCATCTACGATGAGACAATACAGAAGATAAGAGATGAAATTAAAGATAGTTCAATTTGGGTTTCCATTGATGAGACTCCCGACAAAGAAGGTAGACTTGTTGGTAATGTAGTTATCGGTTTGTTAAGTGAACAATATTCTGAACGAATTCTTTTACATTGTGATGTTCTAGAAAAGTGCAATAACAAAACTATAGTTAAACTGTTCAACGAAGCTATGGGTATCCTGTGGCCAAAGGGTATTATGTACGATAATGTGTTATTCTTTATTAGCGATGCTGCCCCTTATATGGTCAAAGCTGGACAAGCATTATCTGTTGTATATCCTAAATTGACTCATTTTACTTGTGTGGCGCATGCATTTCATCGTGTGGCAGAAGTGGTCAGAGACAATTTCCCTAAAGTAGATTTGTTGATTTCATCAGTGAAAAAAGTATTTCTCAAAGCTCCCAGTAGAGTTAACGTGTTGAAAGAAATGTACCCTGAAATTCCATTGCCACCAAAGCCAATTTTAACTAGATGGGGTACATGGCTAGAAGCAGTTGAATATTATGCCGAACATATAGACTCTATTAACAATGTTCTCCTTGCATTGGACTCTGAAGATGCAGTCTCAATTGATACTGCGAAAACAGTTACCTGTGACATAAGTGTGAAGAATGACTTAGCTCACATTCAGCATACATTTTCATGCATCATAAAAACGCTCAAAAGTCTCCAAAATAGGCACCTTTCACTATCTGAAAGTTTTGAAATTATAAATAGTACTGTGGAACAACTGAATCGTGGTAGAGGTAAAGTTGCAGATGCAGTAAGAGCTAAGGTGGACACTGTACTTTCAAAAAACCCTGGATATGAAGAACTACAAAAGGTTGTTGCTGTGATGAGTGGTGAATCAACAGTGAAGATTAACTTGGACTTATCCCCAGCAGACATTGTGAAATTGAATTATGTACCAGTTACTTCTTGTGACGTCGAACGCTCTTTTAGTCAGTATAAATCTATCCTCAGAGACAATAGAAGAAGATTCACTTTTCAGCACTTGAAAGAAATGTTTGTAACCTATTGTTATGGTAACAGACAATAAAAATTGTGTTTTGTTGAAACTACATTGGAAGATAAGGTACGTCCATTTTATTTTTTGTTTAGTTTGATTAAAATGTACCAATATTTAACGTACATAGTCATTTTTTTATAATTTTAAGTCCATATTTAATTCCATATTTTGGTAAAAATCCATATTTAATTCCATATTTTGGTAAAAATAACTACATATATATTTACATATTTCATATATTTTTAGTCCATATAAATCCGTTCCCTGCTGATAAGTAATAAATGTTTTATAGAACACAATACGTAGGCTACCTACAACGTGGATTATTGGTTATGACTGAGTTATGATTTTCTCTTCGTCTTTAGGGAATCTGAAGAACGACAAATTCGGAGATTTAAACTTGTTGTTACTGCAATTTTCGTCATTGCACACATTGCCTTTATTCCGACGCATGATTAAAACGTTATTATAACATCTCGCATCCCTTTAAAGCCAAAGACGTTGTTTAAAGCACGTGCTGGCTTATCAACCCTATGACCAGTGCCTTGCCTGCCGCTTGGGCGCTAGTGTCGCGAATGTTGGCAAAAAAGTGTTGAAGTTGCGCGACTGTACGTATTAGACTGTGGTAACATTTTACGGCTCTGGTACAACAATGTGGCATATTATGTACGAATTTTCACTAACGATGAAGACTGTTTATAATGCTGGA
Organism: Periplaneta americana; assembly: GCF_040183065.1. Lineage (NCBI taxonomy): Eukaryota > Metazoa > Arthropoda > Insecta > Blattodea > Blattidae > Periplaneta > Periplaneta americana. Next base: position 105,867,263 of record NC_091124.1, read on the forward strand.
GTAGAAAATAGACTGTTTATATTGCTGATGTACAAAAAAATATTTTTCTCTTTAGAAAAGGAAAACAAAGGCAAGTTCTGTAACAATTAAAATTCTTATTTAAAAAGGATGAAACGAGAGATGTACAATGTCGATATCTGACGCCTACTTCGAGACGAAACGGCTGACCAGAATAAACCAAGGAGGATAACAATACGTGAGGCAGATACTAAATACTGCGGACGAAGGATTAGGGAAACAGCTGGAAGTGTCTGAGGTCAGGAGCATAGATGTGTTGATGTTTATTGACTTTACTGGCTTTGAGCCAGAGGCCGTTTTAGGGTCTTATACGCGCAGGATGCCCTCTCCAGCCATTGTACATAAATAACCATAAATATATATTTACATTCTGTATATGACACTATTTCTGGCATAAGTGCCAGTAGGTGTGTGAGTGCGGTGATTGGCTTTATATTAATTTTATTTTATTTTTTACTTTATTTTTTTTTATTATTTTGGTGTAGGCCTAATTTGTTAATTTGGGATGCTTAAGGAATGGTGACTGGGACAAGAGTTCGGGGAAAAAGATATCAGTTGATAGACAGCATTAAAGTATTTTATGGGGAGATTAAGAGGAAAGCAAGAAAGGGAAATGCTGGGTTTGCAGTTAAAGACCTGCTCTTGGGCAGAACACTGTGCATACATACATACATTTTTAAGTTTCCCCTTCCGGTGGCAGAAGCGTCTGAATCGTTATGGAGACTTTCATGGTGTGGTGTTATTTTATTGATCTGCCTCTCTGTTGCTGTCGTGTGTCCTCTCAGACAGTATTCAAATTTCCAACAGTGTTTGCGGTTTTGTTTGTGTGTTTTAGTTTGGTGGTGGGGGCTGGTGGTAGTTGTAGAGGAGTTTCTCCAGTGTTGTTCTGTTGTTTGTGTTCGGGGGATTTGCGAAGATGTATTGTGTATATACGCGATTTACTGCCGAATGTGTGTATTTCCTGTTTATGTTGTTTAGGTGTGTGAAGAGTGACTTTGTTTTTGTCGTAGTGTAAACTGTGTTATTTCTGGTCCGTCTGTGCAGGTGGAAGATTTGGCGGAGAATTCTTCTTTCGCGTGCTTCAAATTTCGATAGGAGCATAGACAAGACTAATGGAGGAAATGCAAGAGAAGACGTGAGAAGAACGAGTGAAGGAATGAAGCGACTACCAGATATTACTGATTGTGAGGACAGAATAGATAGAGCTTTGGAGAGTATTAGCGAAGAAGAAGAGTGCTAAAAAGTGAGTGCAAGAAAGTTAGGGTTGGCAAAAGTGTAAGAAAAGGAGCAGCGAAGAAAGTGTTCTATAACCGTAGGAGTATTATCGAAATAAATATATGGAAAGAGATAATACAATAGGAAATTTAGGAGCGAAGCGAAAAGAAAGAGATAAATATGTAAATAATCAGAGGATAGAAAAAAAATAAAAATAAGTGATGTAAGTGTTGAAAAATACAGTAAACGGAAAAGTCAGCAAGTAATGTAGGAGAAAATAGCGAGAAAACAATGATTAAGAGTAGGTAGGATTTGAGGGTAGAGAAGAAAATAAATAAATAACGCAAATTATTAAGGAAGGAATATGCAATATTTAATAGGTGAGTGAGAAATGGAAGAGAGACAGTCTAGGTAGGAGGGAGAGAATAGAAGAGGATAGAGGGGGAAGGACATATAGCAATTCAGTCATAACAGAACGTTAGAAAGTAATCAAGAAATTCTCGGCAAAGAATACATTAATAGAAAAGAGTTATATGTAGGAAGGGATGGTGGATCGAAAAACAGAAATGTGAAGGTCCACCATAACTGTGAATTGTAAAGTTGAATGACAAATAAATATCAAATATCAAATATTTAAAAAGGAAGGAAGTGCCATAAAATTCAGTGAACTATTGTAAGTTTGCTTTTTACTTTAGTGCCTATTAAATTCGAAACTTTATGAGCAGGACCTCTAAAAAAATTTCCCATTTTATTTATTTATTTATTTATTTATTTATTTATTTATTTATTTATTTATTTATTTATTTATTTATTTATTCATTCATTCATTCCTTCATTCCTTCATTCATTCATTCATTCATTTATTTATTTATTTATTTTTTTTTTTTTTGCTTTCAGGAGTACAAAATACTGATAAGATTTAGAAGATTAGATTTAAGAACAAAAGTGTGGATTATTTTTATTTGTAGATCTACAATAATATCACATTTGTTCGTTAAATCTAATCTTCTAATACTTACCAGTATTTTCTACTTCTAAAAGAAAAAAATAGAAGACGTAAGGTGGGCAAGTAGCCTAAAGGCAAATAACCTGTAGTAGGGTAAACTAGGATCTGTTGGACAGTCGGGCATGTTGGACACTCTGTACTTTAACGTGTTACCTCGCCACTTGTGGGCACCACATTCTGCTAGAAGTCAATGACGGAAGTAGCCATGAGTGGGGCTACTTCCGTCATTGACTTCTAGCAGAATGTGGTGCCCACTAGTGGCGAGGTAACACGTTAAAGTACAGAGTGTTCAACATGCCCGACTGTCCAACAGACCCCAGTTTACCCTATTACTTTAAATAGTAATATGCGTTACAAGAACGGTATGTTGAAGTTTTCATATTCGAGGAAAAGTTTGAAAAAGCGAAACGTAGTTGAGCTTTTTTAATTTCCGAGAATTGAAAGAAAACATACCGCTCGTGTATCGTACATTATTTTGTGCGAAGATCGTTTATTACATACCTGAAAGAGGAATTTCTAATTAGTTGCAATGAAATCTCCATCTTGGTTTCTGTTCAATGACGGCAAATTTGGAAAACAAAAATATCTATCTTCAACATTGTTGCTTTAAAATGTTTTCTGTGTTTACTATACTCCAGCAGGCCGTGATATACGTCTGTCTTTTTTCCCCCCAGTCTATAAATGCGAACTTAAAACTAACGGTAAGGTTATGTAATGATTTAGAGTTTACTTAATTTTTGTAAATATTTAAAAACAATAATTAACAATGCAATTTAGGTGAAATTGCAGTGGTAAGTTTCCAATTTATAATTATTACTATATTGAACGTCTCTAAATATAATATGTTAAAAGCCTAAAGCAGTAAAATCAACATGTCACTTAAGCGGTAAGAAGAGGGAAATTGTTATATGTGTTAGGTTGGGAATACTGAATGTGGAATTTTATACTTTCCGCGGATTGGTTTTGTGGAAACCAAGCAAATACGTACGATCTCGCACAAAATAATATTTCACCGATTGTATGTCTTTTTCCACATGTACAGTATTCTTTCTGACATACGAATAGATAGCTGATTACCAATAAGTGTTTTATAGAACATAATATTGCCGTGTTGGTTATGATTATGAGTTATGACTTTATGACCTCTCTTGTTTTCAGGGAATCTAAATAACTACAGACTCAGAGAGATTTTAGTTTGTTGTTACTGCAGTTTACAGCACTATACACATTTATTTTATTCAGAGACAGTATTAAAAGTTATTAACAACCCACACCCTTTTCATAAGAACGTGCGGGCATTAGCAACATTGGTCTTTGGTAGCAATCCTATGTATTATTGCTTCACCTATTGCTACAATTTATATGTTAATTGAAATTAAAATTTATTCATCAAACCTGTGCATTCATTTGTTCGCACGTACGTTATATTAGCAGTAAGTGCATGTAAATGTACGGTATAAGTAGGATAAGTTAAAAGTAGGCCTATGTGTGGAAACTGGACATGTATTGCAAATTGCGATAAACTTACCATTAAAACATTACCCCTATTGTGGTTTAAAATAATAAAAAATATGTCAGTACTTACGGAAATAAAAAAAGTTAACTTCAAAATATATTCAGTGCATCTCATATGGGTTAAATCTCCCTTCATCCGGTTTACATCAGCCCCAATTTATGGTATGGAAAATAGTTAATTTCTGAGGAAATAATGTGGAGTACGCCACTCGATTAAGTTCTGCCATAAAAGCTATTGTCCCTCCCCCTAGACTAAGACTGAAATGAAGTCCTTACTTTTGAGGCTACTAATATTGATTTTTCTCACAGGAAATATGTAAAGTGTTCAACTGATGCATAAATATATTTAGAAATGAACTGAATTCGCTATTCTTATACGTAGGCCTACTATGATTCACTTGAAAGTAAGAAGCAGAAGGATTTAAGCTTATTCTCAATTTCTCGAACTTATAACGTTTTCCAGATTAACTCGGTGTAAAAGTCTTGTAGGTTTCTAAAATAAAATTAATAGGAACCAGTGGCGGCTCGTGAGTTGTAGGCTAGGTGGGGCCAGATTAAAAATAAACTCATGTCTTATACCATATGTCTCTATAGGCGCCTCTCGATATGCCGTTATAGTTACATCACAACATACCAATTCATATTATCAATCGTTGGACTAGAAGAAATACTTCAGAATAAAACATGCAAATTAAAATATTTCTACACAATAATTAGTACATGCATAATTAATAAAACAATAATCAAGTTAAACAAATCAACAAACTTACAGTGACCGTTTATTTGTTCAGCTATGCTGCTTTTCTATTCTTCTGATGCGCAAATTTATCAATCACTTTCGAATTATAGTTCCTTATTTTGTGAATGTAGTCCTTGTCAATAGGAAGAACAGCCAGTGAATTTAATCTTTCTTGTATCATAATGTTTCTCAAAAAAGGTTTTATGCACTTAAGGATACGTTCCGCTTCGGCAGTAGCCACAGGGCTTCCAACAACTTTGTTACTTCCTGGAGTGTGTCTGTAAGGTCATTTTCATTGAGTAACAACATTAACGCACTAGAGATAGGTACGTTCCTGAACGTGGAATTAGAGTACACTGCACTTGGTTCATTTCTAAGTATTTCCTTATTCAGTATATTGTATTGCGTAATAATGGTTTGAAGCAGTGACTCAGGGAAATTATCACAATAAACAGGGAATTTTTTTAGATAAACCATCGAAAATGTAGAAAAAATTCCCGAACGTTGGAATCTGTCACTTATTTGACACGTTATGATGTCACACGCTTCTTTTGAATTGACACAACACCTAAAGTTTTTTAACCTGTAGCATTGTTAATGTGTGTTGTAGAATTTTCATGTGATTTTACTGTCTCAGACAAAATTGCTCTAATCTGTACACTCCTTTTTAGTTCACAGAGTTTCGACCCCAAATAGCAGACAATGAAAACAATATAACGATTTTCATTTCTCACATGCCGTTAACCATTCCTTCTTTTCAAACCACTCAGAACAAAATTCTCTACATTTCTTTCCGTCCTGTTGAATGATATTAATACTTTTAGTTACAATGGTTATTGAAGGAGGAAAATTCACTCCGGCGCTGGCGGTCCTACGTTCTAAGGACTCAGGTTCGATCTCCGACGTCAGAGGGAATTTTTCTCCTTTAATAATTCACTAGGGAACAACTGTTCTGCGGTAAAAAAGAAAGTTGGTTACTGGTATGGAAACCGATGCCCTCAGTTCGAAAATAATTTTGTTTTTTAGTTTTGTCGCAATTTCATTTTTTCGATAAGTATCACCGCGCAGTATTCACTATACGTTAAGACGAGGTGCCTCCTCGCAGATGGCACTAAATATCCACAACTAAATATTTTTGTTCTAATATTTATCTCAGAATGATGTTTCATCATCCCATGCCCTATTACCTCATCCTCATTCTCATTTTCCCGGGAAGTTGTTTACAGAAAACACTAACAATTATATAGTTGTTAAATCTTGTCGGTTGAGCAGTTGGCTTACTTCAGTGAACACGTGTGAATTTTGTTACAGTGTTGTCCCTAGAATCGTAGTGCAAAAGCGTGATTTTAAAAACTGAATATGGCGAGTTCATCAGGATTGCGTACGAGACAGTGTGTACAAAATCCTCAGACGTTTTTCTATATTTGTGAGTGTTATATATTCGAAAAGTAGAGTGGATCGGGAGAAGATGCCTGACTTTTTCTTTGGTTGAAAATATAAGATACTGTTCATTTAGTTTCGATTTTCATATTGAAATAGCAAAGCCTGGAAGGTATTTTGAAACTATATTTTTGGTACAAAAGAGAAAACAGCAAGTTTTCTTCTTGCCTGCACTGTAGGCATCTTTCCCCGATAGTCGGGTAAGATGGCAAATGCTATTAACACACTTACTGATATATGTATTTTACCTGCACTTGGTTTAATACATGTACATAACATAATTGACTTAATCTAAAGCTCATGTACACTTTTTCACTCGTTTAACACTACTTAGAAACAAAGTCATTGCACATATTGTGACAGCGACGTGACATTCGAACTCACGACCAGCGTCCCGCAAGAGAGCAGATCGCGCGTAAGTCGACACGGGCTCCACGGAGCACTGAGGGACGGCGCGCGGCGGAGAGAAGAGAGGGGAAAGGGCCTACGCGGCGAGGGAGTGTGCGCGCGCATCTGTTGCTGGCAGAGACGAGAGGGATCTGGATTGTTCTCTGGAGTGCTATCTCTGGACACGCGTGGAACTTTCCAGGCTACGTCGCTGTGGCTATAAAAGAAGAAACGCGAGCGAACTTCAGCAGTTTTCAGTTTATTCAGCCAGTCAGTAAGCTAGCGTTGTGAACAGAGCAAGCCAGCCAGTCTTGTGTACCGGAGTTCGACTTGAGTGTGCGTCCGCAACTGTGTCAGCATCCGAAGGCCTGAGTTCGAGTGCAGTGGACCGCAGTTGGAGGGACCTGAGTTCGAGTGCACTGGATTGTCTCTGAAGGTCTGGGGTTCGAGATTCTGTGAACGCGAGTGACTGAGTCAGAAGACCTGTGAACTGAGAACTGACAGTTCTGATTTGTAAATAGTGCTTTGTAAATATTAGTTAAGATTAACAGTTCATTGTTGTTCGTAATAGTCCAAGTAAATTGTCATTGTCGTTTGTGGAGTGCAATAACGAACACTGTGTTACTGTGTGGAGAGCAAATCCTATTGTTGAGTAGTAATAAAATTTACAATATTTTGTTACCGTGTGCAAGACTCGTGAAATCACTGCACACAATGAATTCAATACAGTATTTTTTTTGTAATCAGTCTTTTTAGGCGGCGTTTAAGGATACGGTAAGGAATCCCATATGCTTGCGATTGTCCAAAACAGTTCATACCCTGTGTTATAACATGTTCCATCGGGAGAAAGGAGAAAGTTCAGCACCGCATCGACAGAAGACTGATTGACGTCACCAAGAAGGACTGCTTTCCCCTTCCACGAATTGACGACACTTTGGACATCCTGGCCGGAGCAGAGTGGTTCTCGACGTTGGATCTCAAGTCAGGATACTGGCAGGTGGCGTTACATTCTCAGGACAAGGAGAAAACGGCATTCTCTACAGGCCAGGGACTATGGCAGTTCACCGTTATGCCGTTCGGCCTCTGCAACGCCCCGGCTACATTCCAGAGATTACTGGAGTCCGTAATGAGAGGCCTGACATACGACACCTGTTTGCTGTACCTTGATGACGTCATCGTGGTCAGCAAGACTTTCGGTGAACAACTGTCCAACCTGAGGAAAGTGTTCGAGAGACTGCGACAAGCCAGGCTGAAGATGAACCCGAAGAAATGTCATCTATTCCAGAAGAAGGTCAGCTACCTGGGGCACGTAGTAGGGGCCAACGGAGTGGCCAATAGGGGCCAACGGAGTGGCCACAGACCCGCAGAAGCTACAAGCCGTCAGAGGATGGCCGAGACCGAGGGACAAGCAGGAGCTGCGCCGCTTTCTCGGCCTCTGCACTTATTACAGAAGGTTCGTAGCTGGGTACGCCAAAATCGCTAAGCCTCTAACCCAGCTGACTGAGGAGAAACGACAATTCTAATGGACGGACGAGGCGGAGTCATCCTTCCAGTCACTGAAAGAGGCGCTCTGCACTGCTCCTGTACTGGGACACCCCATCCCTGGAAGGAAGTTCACACTTGACACCAACGCTAGCAACGTAGGCATCGGCGGAGTACTCTCTCAGGAACAGGACGGGCAAGAGAGGGTGATTGCCTACTTCAGCGGAACATTATCCAAGGCTGAGAGACACGTAGAGAACTTCTTGCCATTGTGGAAGCCCTGAAGCATTTCCACAAATATTTGTATGGCAGGAATTCCATCTGATGACAGACCATTCTGCACTCACCTGGCTATTAGGCTTCAAGAATCTGGAGGGGCAGACCGCCCGTTGGGTTCAACGTCTGCAAGAGTACAACTTCACCTCTGAACACCGCCAAGGGAAGAAACATTCCAACGCTGATGCCTTATCACGACGCCCGTGCCCGGATGGCTGCAAACAGTGCCTGAAAGTAGAAGAGCGAGATGGCGCCCACGCAGTCCGAGCAATTGCCGCCCAGCCGAGCCCAGGATGGAGCTGGAGGACCCAAACATTGGACAGCTACTACGTGATGTGGAGTCCGGCCAGAGACCAGTATGGGCCGATATCGTCAACCGTAGCACCACTTACAAGAGCTACTGGGCCCAGTGGGAATCCTTCACTGTCAAGGACGGTATCCTGAAGAGGATTTGGGAGTCGGCCGATGGAAAGGCCCGCATAGAACAATTTGTCCTGCCCAGGAGCAAGGTGAAGGAAGTGCTGGAGGAGACTCATGCTGGAATGACTGGAGGCCACCTGGGAGCCAACAAGACGCTGGACAATCTAAGGCAGAGGTTCTATTGGTTGCATCAGAGAACCGACACGGAACAATGGTGCCGAAGATGCGACACCTATGCGGCCAGTAGCGGACCAAGGACACGCAGCAGGCGAGCCATGCACCAGTACAACGTGGGAGCTCCCTTTGAGAGGATCGCCATCGACGTTGCTGGACCGTTCCCGGTCACGGATCGTGGGAACCGCTACCTGCTAGTCGCCATGGATTACTTCACAAAATGGCCAGAGGTGTACGCGATTCCCAACTAAGAGGCTTCGACGGTGGCCGACGCGCTTCTTGACAACTTCATCTGCCGATTCGGGGTGCCCCGGGAATTGCACAGCGATCAGGGACGCAACTTCGAATCCAACCTGATGGGAGAATTGCTCGAGCGTCTGGGGGTGTATAAAACCAGGAACATTCCCCTCCACCCACAGTCTGACGGCATGGTGGAACGATACATCAAAATCGTGGAGGAGCACCTGCGGAAGGTGGTGTCCAACCATCAGCGAGACTGGGATGCCAAAGTTCCACAGTTCCTCTTGGCCTACAGAGCTTCGGTCCACGATACATCAGGGATGACACCGGCAAACATGGTCTTCGGGAGAGAGCTGCGCCTGCTCTGTGATCTGCTGTTTGGCACGCCACCCAGCGCCGACCACCAGCAACTGACTATGTGGCAGAACTCACCGAGAAGTTGAATGGAGTCCACCAACTGGCCAGAGAGCACCTCAAGATGGCCAGCGACAGGATGAAAGTGCGCTACGACAGATTAGCCAACTCTGCAGGATTCCAGGAGGGCGACCTGGTGTGGCTGTATCGACCTACCAGGACCAAAGGAAAATCACCAAAGCAGCAGCGTGCCTGGGATGGACCATACCGCGTGGTGACCCGGATCAACGACGTGGTGTACCGCATCCAGCGACAACCCCGAGGGAAGATGATGGTGGTGCATCTGGACCGACTAGTAGCCTACCAAGGGACTGCCCGGGACGAGCAGCCCTAAGGAGGGAGCAATGTGACAGCGACGTGAGATTCGAACTCACGACCAGCGTCCCGCAAGAGAGCAGATCGCGCGTAAGTCGACACGGGCTCCACGGAGCACTGAGGGACGGCGCGCGGCGGAGAGAAGAGAGGGGAAAGGGCCTACGCGGCGAGGGAGTGTGCGCGCGCATCTGGTGCTGGCAGAGACGAGAGGGATCTGGATTGTTCTCTGGAGTGCTATCTCTGGACACGCGTGGAACTTTCCAGGCTACGTCGCTGTGGCTATAAAAGAAGAAACGCGAGCGAACTTCAGCAGTTTTCAGTTTATTCAGCCAGTCAGTAAGCTAGCGTTGTGAACAGAGCAAGCCAGCCAGTCTTGTGTACCGGAGTTCGACTTGAGTGTGCGTCCGCAACTGTGTCAGCATCCGAAGGCCTGAGTTCGAGTGCAGTGGACCGCAGTTGGAGGGACCTGAGTTCGAGTGCACTGGATTGTCTCTGAAGGTCTGGGGTTCGAGATTCTGTGAACGCGAGTGACTGAGTCAGAAGACCTGTGAACTGAGAACTGACAGTTCTGATTTGTAAATAGTGCTTTGTAAATATTAGTTAAGATTAACAGTTCATTGTTGTTCGTAATAGTCCAAGTAAATTGTCATTGTCGTTTGTGGAGTGCAATAACGAACACTGTGTTACTGTGTGGAGAGCATATCCTATTGTTGAGTAGTAATAAAATTTACAATATTTTGTTACCGTGTGCAAGACTCGTGAAATCACTGCACACAATGAATTCAATACAGTATTTTTTTGTAATCAGTCTTTTTAGGCGGCGTTTAAGGATACGGTAAGGAATCCCATATGCTGGCGATGGTCCAAAACAGTTCATACCCTGTGTTATAACATGTTCCATCGCAAATTGAAGATTGTCCTTAATTCGGTGACTTCTATCAGAGAATCTTACGTAATATTTACATATTTCCTGCAATAAAACAAAAAAAAAACTCTTGCAACAAGTTGTTATCTTACCCTGAAAAAAGTGGTCATCTTCTTCAAGTATCGGGGTAAGATGCCTAGTGCTGTGACGCAACCTAAGATGGCGGAACAATGTAGTTGATTGTTAACAATACAAACTTTAGAACCTTTACTACAATATCCATTACAAAAGTTTGACAGTTATTACGAATTCAAGGGTGTATTAAAATTTTTACATACCTTTGCAATTATTTTGTAGCAGAAAAATGAGTTGTTTTCTTGCTTTTCTTCTTCTGACAACAAGAACACGTGGCAAAATGAGTTAGCTTCCACTCTACAGACATTCATCTGTCTCAGTGATCATGAAGACATGCCCGAGGCGTTCTCTCTTGGAAGAATGTGAAACTACAAAGAAATAAGATCTTCCCCCGATAGTCATTTATCCCCGATTCACTCTATGTAAAATAAATTAGTTTGTAAAGAAGCTATATTTTGCGTACTTCAAAGTAAAAGTTGTTGACATGGATAAATCCTTTGCACCTCATAATGCGTGTAACAGTCGTGTAGAAGATTATGTTACTGGTATGCAGGAAAACGAAAAGCAATGGCATTTGCTATACCAATGGTATGGCGTGAGCAGAGGAATCACTACGATGACTTTTATTTTTGTATGTGTAATGTTACTGGTTACAACAAGGAGAACAAGAAATCAATTAAGTATCCAAATCTTCAATCAGCTTTGAGGCCTGTTCCTAATGGGCCCGACTTACTTGTACCTACACCACCAACAAACTTAGATGACAGTGAATCTGAAAGCATTTCTCCAAATGCAGATACTAAGATGTCTTCTGATCTAGACGAATTTGAAAATTCACCGAAAAAAAAATTACCCAACCCGAGCTGAATGATTTGGTAAGGGAATTAGGACTCACCAAAAAGAAAAGTGAATTACTAGACTCTAGACTGCATGAGAAGAACATGTTGGTAATTATAGTTACATTTTCGTGGTACAGGAATCGTGAAAAATTTTTCCGGAAATACTATACACAGGAAGATAGACTGGTATATTGTACAGATGTGAGAAATCTATTAAAACGGTTGGGAGAAGAAGTATATGAGCCCAAAAGTTGGAGGCTTTTATTGATTCTTCGAAAAGAAGCCTTAAAGCAGCATTGCTTCATAATGACAATAAATTAGCGTCCATACCCCTTGCACATTGTACAGTACTATCGCAATCATACGAAACATTAAGGTTGGTTCTTGAAAAAATTTAATATCATGAACATGAGTGGCAAATATGCAGTGACCTGACGTTTGTTGGTTTACTATTGGGACAACAGGTAGGATGCACTAAATTTCCATGCGAGTGGGACACCAGGGCCAGGAACAAACATTGGAATATTGTATACTGGCCTGAAAGAAAGAAACTAACGCCAGGAGACAAAAATATTAACAATGTTAAGTCTCGTTGCTCGTAAGAAAATTATACTCCCTCCGTTACATATAACACTGAGAGTTATGAAGCAGTTTGCCAAGGCACTAAAAAAATCTTCCTTGCTTCCAGTACTTATGTACGAAGTTTACTTCTTTGTCACATGCTGAAATCAAGGAGGGAATATTTGATGGCCCACAAATTCGAAAGCTGATGATGGACCACAATTTCACCAGTAAAATGGACGAAACAGATGAAAGTGCATGGAACGTGTTCAAAGAATTTGTGAAGAAATTTCTTGGTAACGTGAAGGATCCACGGTACAAAGAAATTGTAGGAAACATGCTGGACAAGTTCAAAGTGCTCGGTTACAACATGAACCTAAAGCTTCACTTTCTATTGGCTCATATACACTAATGCGAATTTCCTGCGAATTTAAGAGCCCTAAGCGAAGAGAAAGGTGAAAGGTTTCACAGGATCTAAAAGAGGTAGAGCGACGCTACCAGGGACGTTGGGATGTAAATATGATGGCCGATTACTGGTAGAGTATTGCACGTGATGACTCTTCCAGAGAATACTCGAGGACTTCACACACACTAAAATTCAATGGAAAGAGAAAAAGAGAAACCGAGGACGTCTAACATACATTCTGAAGATAAGCTTTCTGCTCTTATAATTTCGTTCAGTAAGATGTTTTCCTTGTATATGGGCCTAATGTTTCTGTGAATTCTTAACTGTTTCTTTTATTGTTATACAACATAGAAAAAAATAGATGGACGTGTTAACGAATCAGATACACAAAATAATTATATGATTTCAATGAACACGCTGTAACTTATAATTTTATTTTGTGGCAAAATAATGTTTTGCTAAATTGCCAAAAAAAACCTGACGTGATACGGCAAAACAAAATACATTTTTGAATTCAGCACACCGAAATTAGTAAAAGTGCCATATTTATATTTATACAGCAGAAAAAAAGTTTCCATTTATTCCCTAGTGTAACCATTGTTACCATAACATAAAGCCTGTAGAACCAAAAATTAATCTTTACGTAAATATTTTTAGGCTGAAAAGGTCCTGGAGCTTAAATTGTCAATTCATCTTCTAATTTTAACCGCGAGAACGGAGTTTCAATCAAACTGTCTAATGTATTCATTCTTTCAAACACTTTTGCACACTTTATAGTAGTTTTACTTAATGGTGTATTCTTATACACACTTTTGCAAACGTACCTATCCACATCAAACGCTGTACATACACTCACACGCACTTTACGTTGAACTTAATGTATTATAGAACTTCAATTTTAACTCAATACTACAACTCAAGTAACGCTGCAAGGCTTTGAGGGTGGTGGGGAAAGGGGCGGGGAAGAACTGCTAGTGTGTTACTGTCCAACTTTTAATGGCAAAATGAACTACGTACAGGGCGGGCTCTCACCGGCCCAGTCAGTCCATTCTCTCGCAGAATTGCGTCAATCCATAATATTTTTTTTGTATTGAAAACGCATTAAGAAAGATGACTTTAATATGAAACATACTGCATTATATTGTAATTTACGTTCTCAAAAATGGGGACCGGGGCCGGGCCCCATTGGCCCTTAAAGAGGATCCATCCCTGATAAGAACCATATACAGTCACTGTATGGCATAAAAATATCAAATAAACTACACAGTATTATTTCTCTGCTGTGATAGCATATGTACTCATATGTACTCCACACACATTTAACTTGCCTGCCGCTGGAGTGCTACTGTCGCGCCAGTTGTTAAATGTTGGCATATTTTATACGTATGAGTTGCGCGACTGTGGTCTAAATAGAGCGGCCTTGAAAACTGCTTTCGCTGTGTAAATACCCTGCACAGAGAACTCGCATATACTGTTATCTCTCATTATTTGATTACAGCTACTCTAAATTATTCAGCTGAGTTGAACTTTTTCTTTAACTCTCGCGAGAGAAGAAGTAGAAATGGCGGCCAAGAAACAATGGAGTGTGAAGGAGACGAAGAGATTGATTGAAGTACATGAATTCGAAAGTTCTTTGTGGAATGTGTTTGAGAATAATCACAAGAATAAAGACCTGAGAAATCAGCCATTGTCAAAAACTGCTGAGACGGTTCAGGCAACAGTGGAAAAGGTACAGCGAAAGCTCCATAACCTCCGGTAAGTATACGAACTATTATTATTATTATTATTATTATTATTATTATTATTATTAGTATTATTATTATTATTATTATTATTATTATTATTATTACATTGGTCATTCAATGTTTAGTGGCAACAATGTTTGTATGAGGTACTATCAGCGGTATATGATGCAAGCTGATAACATTGAGAAAGAAGAGCATCTGATGTGAATTTGAAGGCAATAATGTCATTTATAAGATATTTGTAGTGAGTTGGATTTGTAGACTGTTATCTGTAGTGCTCTAAAATGTTTAGCAAATACGAACAAAAATGCTTCATTAAAATTCAGATTGCAAGAGGCAAGAATGCTCGACAATGCGATACAACAATACTGGAAGCTTGTGGTAGAGAGACTTCACCATATCGTACCGTGGCTAGGTGGGCACATGCATTTCGCAAAGGGAGGGAAGATATTCATCAAAAACGTGGAGCTGGCAGACCGCAATCGGCAAGTGATGATGTGCATGTGAACGCTGTAAGAGCGCTGCTGGAAGAACACTGTTGTTGGACTTGTATTGAACTAGCAAGGCATTCTTCACATACTTCTGGTACGATTCTTCACATACTTAAGAAGTTAAAGATGAGGAAAATCTGCGCTCGGTGGGTTCCACACCATCTTAAACATGTGGCAGAGAATGGAAACGGCGAGATTGCACTTAGAACGCTATGGACGTGAAGGCGAACGTTTCCTTCGACGTATCATAACTTTAGATGAAACCTGGGTTCGTGCTACCAACCAAAATTGAAGAGACAATTGTTCGTATTTGCTAAACATTTTAGAGCACCACAGATAACAGTCTACAAATTCAACTCACTACAAATATCACATCGGATGCTCTTCTTTCTCATTGTTATCAGCTTGCATCATTTATCGCTGATAGCGCCACATACAAACATTGTTGCCACTAACTATTGAATGCCCCATGTATTATTATTATTATTATTATTATTATTATTATTATTATTATTATTATTATTATTATTATTATATTGAATCGACGTTTATATTCTAAGATGGAAGGACAGTTGGAAAAAGAGTAGTTTGGCTTCAGGAAGGGAAAAGGTATGAGAAATGAAACTGGACTGCTACGAACAATCGGCGAAAGATAGGGCCTACCTACAGAAGAATAAAGAAGTTTTGCTGATGATGTGGCGTTTTGTTAGCAGTAGAGGAGACGATACTAAGGGATATGCAAGTGGAACTAAATGACATCTGTGAGCAGTATGGGATGAAGATACATGCAACAAAAGGAAGACCATAATTGTCGGAAGAACAATAAAGAGCGTAAACGTGCGAATACTAAATGAGGCAATAGAGCAAGTGGACAGCTTCAAATACTTGGGGTGTACTATAAGAAGTAACAAAAGCTACTGTAAGGACGTCAAAAGAAGGATAGAAATGGCAAATGAAGCTTTTAATAGAAGAATAAGCATCTTCTACGAACCATTGTAAAAGAAACTAAGAAGAGACTAGTGAAATACTTTGTTTGGAGTATGTCATTCTATGGAGCAGAAACATGGACATTACGACGAAATTAAGAGAAGCGACTAGAAGCATTTGCAATATGGATATGGAAAAGAATGGAGTATGTGAAAAGAACAGACAGAATAAGAAATTAAGCTGTGTTGAAAAGAGTGGGTGAAGAAAGAATGATGCTGAAAATGATCAGGAAGAGAAAAAGAAATTGGTTTGGTCACTGGCTGGGAAGAAACTGCATACTGAAGAATGCACTGGAAGGAATGGCGAACAAAAGAAGATTTCAGATGATAGACGACATAAAGATTTATGGATCATATGCGGAGACTAAGATGAAGGCAGAAAATAGGAAAGATTGCAAAATGCTGGGTTTGCAGTAACAGACCTGCCCTAGGGTAGAAGGCTATATGTATCTACGTATTATTCATAACTTCTTGTATTAAGAACAATAAAATCATGTGTTTAAGGTATAAACCTGTTGCTAGGAAACGTAATGTGACCAACAATCTTTCCTGTATACTAATGGTAATGCTCATATTTTTGTCTTTTTTGCCATTTGGAGGTCCAATCAAAATTATTGTTTCTTCTATTTTTGATGTGACATCCTAAGAATATTTCTTAACCGAATTGGATCTTCCATCCACAACTCATTGACGAGGGACGTGTAAGCGCCATGCGTGTTCCGACATGATATCAAAGATTTTCCCCAGATAGTTCTATTTCTTTTCTGCCTTCTCTTCAGAAGAATTATT
Source organism: Periplaneta americana (assembly GCF_040183065.1). NCBI lineage: Eukaryota > Metazoa > Arthropoda > Insecta > Blattodea > Blattidae > Periplaneta > Periplaneta americana. The sequence continues at coordinate 105,883,721 of NC_091124.1, forward strand.
GCAATAACTACAGCCACAGCAATACGTTATGCTTCTGACATGGTTGTTTTCTCTAAATGCTCTCTCTCAGCACTTTCTCTCACTCTAAACTGTCTGCACCATGTAAACGGTCTGGAGAGTAATATTAGAATTTAGAATTATATAATTTATTCTAATGAGAGCTCTCTAATGGGTTTAGGGAAACTATGTTCTATCACCGTGTAAACACCCTGTTAGGTAGCTTTCCTGATACTTTACACCTTTTCTAGCTCTAAACTGTCGCCGTGTAAACGTAGAATAATAAGTAATAAATGTGCAATGCTGCCATATTTATCCATATCCATACAAAATTAGGCTACCAATAGAAGGAAACATTTTTACTTTAAGTACAAGCAAAATGAGGGTGAACACGTCAAATATGGAAGGCATGGCAACCCTAGCAAAATGTTTTTCCTACAATCGAAAATGGTTTCCAAAATAACAATTATATAAACATAATGAACTAAAATTATTATATGTTCTTTTCATCAATATCATTACTAGGGCTCTGATTTGTATGTAAAAAAAAGATTTTTTATTCTAACATGTACATTCCTAAAATAAAGTTTAATATCCATATCGAGGTCCGACAAACGTAAATTCCAAATTTTATTTTACATAAAAAAGCATATTTTACAAAAAAAGTTATATGAATAAATATTTTCGATATTTTCTTCATAAATACATATTTTAGTACTTTTCCTCATTCTCCTTTAACATTTTACAACAAAAATTTGTATCTCAAAAAAATTCACTTCCGCTCGAGGTGAGAATGATTCACTTGCACGTGCTTAATCGGGGAAGAACAGAATTCAATCTCAAGATTACGTCATACAGGGACCTCTATGTTAATGTGCGTGCTGTTTTTACTTCTGTAAACAGTGACTCATTGCAGTGAGAAGGATATTCTTACCTGTTTGTTAGTTAGAATCAGATCACTAGAGCAGTTGGTTTATTTTGTGAAGTGTAGCTGTGTGAATTAAAAATGTCTAAAGTGAAATCGTGTGTGAGCGAGCGTCGCAACAGTACCTACTACAGTTTCAAAACACTTTTACCACCGATGGAAAATATTATTTTGTGAGCCATGTGCAAAATCAGTAAGTGCAGATCAACGATCCCAGGTAATACAACATACTGTATGTCAGGAAGTAAGCACATTGCAGCTGCATTGCGTGTTCTTATAGGAGAACAAACGCCATCCTCATCTTCCAACATTCAAAAACACTCAGATTATTATTCATATTTATGTAGAGCCTTTCTTCCAGCTGACATTCCCTTTTATAAGGTGAACAATCCCGAGCTGAGAAAGTTTCTTACTAAATATACGAACATAAGTCTCTTGTGAGTCGACGCTACGGAAAAATTATCTTCCAAAGAGCTATGATGAAACATTACAAAACATTAGGTCTACATGTGAAAACAAAAAAAAAAATCTGGTTAAGTATTGACAAAACTACCGATGCCAGTGGTCGAAAAGTGAGAAATGTAATAGTAGGTGTACTTAAAAATGACGAAATAATTTCCAAGCAATTTTTCTTGCTAGCCTGTGAAGAAATGTCAGCTGCAAATCATGCAACAATAGCTAGGCTATTTAATCAATCTTTGGAGGTTTTGTACCCGAGTGGTGTGAAATATGACAGTGTATTGCTTCTGCTTACTGACTCCACGGCATGTATGAAGAAAGCTGCTGAAGGTCTTTGTGTAAGTTATCTTAATATGATTCATGTAACGTGTGTCGCTCACTCCCTGCATAGATTGTGTGAAACAAACCGATCATTTACCCTAATGTGTACAAGTTAATGTCCAACGGAAAAAAAGTCTTTGTAAAATATCTATCATGGATTGATCGTTTCAAAAAGATAAATCCTGATTTTCCATTGCCTCCTATACCTGTAGTCACGCCTTGGTGCACCTGGCTTAATGCCGTGTTGTACTCGTATTATGCAGGTCATTTTGAAGCATTTACATCTGTACTACGGTAAGTGAACTGGACAAAGATGATGCCTCTGCAATTGAGATTATTCAGAATGTAATAGGGGAGATGGAGGCAGGTTGGCTACAGAGGCACGTTGGCATACAAGTTTTATTTCGGTAGTTATGCGACGGATTGCAGCACCACGCAGACATTATGATTCCTGCTTTATAAAGCATGCTCCACGGAAGCGTCAGACTTTCGTGGCAAGCGGTAGAAGAGGAAGCCATGAAGTTGTTTTTGCAGCAAGATAAGTAAATTTTCACCATCTCGTGATTCTTTTTTTTTTTTTACAAGGTACATATGTAATATTAGGTGAAGTTTAAATACATCGTTGCAAAATGCAATCAATTGGCTTTGTTTCGTGTTAATTTCATTTCGCATTCATTACTCTAATTCGTAATTTTAACACAAATCAAATATCCACACGAGAGGCAAGTTGGCACAGTTGTTAGGGGGCAGATTGGCACGATGTTTAACCTACCTCGCTGTGTTACTTTAAATGATTTTATAAATTATACAATACGTAAAACACTTATTCATATAATTTGTTATTATATAAGTTAAATTTAATTGATTGTAAATATAAAACATATATGTTCATTGCAGTAAATGAGAAAATGAAGACTTCAAAAACCTGATAGAGCAACTACGAGCTGTCAGTGCTGTAAAGTTAGAAAACAGAAATGTGGCCAAGGGGCCAAGGATTTTAATATCCAATTCCAGTCTCCCACTCAGTATTGTAGGTAAGCTACGGATGAGAACATGAGGGAAAAATTGTCTATTGCGATATTTACTGACTCTCCAGGAGGAGAAGATATCGAAAAAGGATAATGAATTTGTTCAGCAAAAATACAAGAGGGGACTTTAGTAGTGAGAAAAGGAATCTTAAGCCCAGTCGAAAGACAAAGAATAATTCAAGAAGGGAAAGTAACGAAGAAGACAGAATGACATATTGCCTGTATTATGTTAATTCTTACTCAGAATGTGCACTAGGTGACAGTGCCTGGAGTGTAAGTTATGGTAGATAAAAATTTTACAGATGGAAATAGAAACTTTGTATGCATAAACTCCTTCTCAGATATGTATGTAGTCATTTACAAGTTCAAAATTAATTTTTCTACCTGATTTTCTAGGATTCAGTTCTTCTTTTATCTAAGTGTTTAACTTCATGGGTATATATTTAGCCTATGTGCGTCCATCATATTAAATCATTTGTCTATATAAACAAATAAATTTTAAATTTAAAAAAGTCTAGTCTTATATGCAGTTTGCCTTTATTTAACATGTAGCCAATTTACCCCATACCATGTGTCAATCTGCCTCTAGGGCGAGGTAAGTTTATTCAATCTGCACGTTTCAAAATAATACAAAATTTCAAATTTAAATCGTGATGAAATCTAAATTCAAATATCTCTCCACATAGCCAAAGAACCATGCAGAACGACCATCTTTGAGGATTTCATAAAATGCTATACAAATTACGGAAAAAAAAAATGAAACGTAATATTTGAGCTATCCTGCTCCCTTTCCCCTATGTGATACTACTTTAAAATATGACTTGGCCTTCATATCTGCTAATTTTAGTTTCTTGAGTCACTCAATAAAGAAACAAGAAACTACTGTAGATTTATTGAGTAATCCAGTTAAATAAATATAGTATGTTGAAAGGCAACCTAACGCTATCTCAGGTTCGAAAATAGAAGTTCTAAGAAAAAAAATTTAAGGGTCTATGTTTGAGAAAAATAGTGGCTACGAAACCTTCTGCAAAGTCGCTCAAGTTTTGGAAGGCCAAAACATAAGTGAACTTGATCGCACGTGTGTTAGTAATATACCCCTCGTCAAATATGCAAGGTTAACATTGTGTGATGTAGAACGTTCCTTTTCTCAATATAAGGCATTGTTCTCTGATAATAGGCAAGGATTTGCGGTCCACAATCTGGAGATATTTGTTGTGCACTACAAGTCCAGTCAGCATTTTACATCTGATGTTTAACTGCAATTGGTGAGTTTCAATACAATTTTTTCTTGCAAGTTACGAAACATTCTGAGGTTTTTTTTCATTTTCAGAAAATATTTCTCTAGTTTTAACACATATTTTTTCAAAATTTTTAGCACATAAAAATAAATATTTTTAAGTTTTTAGCACATAAAAATTCGGGCCCTAATCACTACTGTGACACAAAATGTTACCATACTTTCTTAATATGATGCAATTCTTAATAATAGCGAATATCAGAACATTTTCATGTATTTTTTTACGTCGAAGATATACACAATTGCGCTACCGAATACATCTAAAATCATGGATGAAGAAAAAAAATACTTTTTTCATAATTTTTAGAATGTTACACGCAAAATGCACTTCATGTAAATTCCGACTTCAGTTACATCAATATCATTATGCATTAACTTTACTCCTCACGTAAATATATAGCAGCAGTGATATACACACCCCAACAGCCAAGAAGAGGTCGTAGTAGTAACCGTACTTGTATGACTAAATGTCTCTCTCCTTTATGGAAAGAATCAGCGTTATGGATGCAGGCAGGTACAGCGCGAACGCCATGAAGTTGTATAAAACTCCCTATAACACAATAATAGAAGATAAATCAGTACTCTCGGCTTTTGTTTGAAACCTTTTTAAAAGAAATAAAGAGAAAGGAAACGGAGAAAGAAAAGAAAGTAAGAAAGAAGGAAAGAAACAAACAAAGAAGGAAAGAGATAAGAAAGAAGGAAAGAGATAAAGAAAAAAGGAAAGAAAAGAAAAAGAGAAGAAAGAATGAATTTGAACAGAGCTCTGATTTTGAAGATTTCGAAAATTCAACATTAGCCTACTAGTAAACTTCAGTTTCTGTTTGTAATAATGAAGTTCATATTAATATTGCCCCATTACAAGGCCCCTAGCGATTACCTGTGTTTAATTCTGGCTTAGTAACTTTATTTTTTTAATTTATTTCCAACCGACATTCCAATAGAACGGAGATTGGCGAACTGTTCATTCTGAATGTATATTTTTTACTACAATTTTATGAAGTTAAAATAATAAAACATACAACCTACTGACACAGAAAGGAACACACCACATCGGTTTTATGACTTACTGCAACAAAAGTAAGTAATTATTATAGGACATTTAAATGCCAGAGTTGAAAACAATAAACTATTCTAACTCAAGATTGTAGATAACATTTGATGAAGATATAATTAATGGTAAATGAAAATAATTACGGAATTGTGCAATAGTTGAAACATATGAACTGGAAGCACAATCACTAGCAAGGAAATGTAGCCTAATGTGCTATATAATATGAATGATCAGCTCAAGGAAATATATTATTGATAAACTGTGTCACTGCGAGCAGGAAAGTTCAGTTATTGGGCATGAAATACACAGATCAGGCTTTGAGTTTAAGCCATACACGAAATAAAAGCTATGTTAAAGGGATCTTTGTTTGAAGTGCACATTTGCGAAACACATACTTATAATATTATTACCGACGCAAAAGATAACTCATGCTTGAATCTAGATATTATTTTGCAATGCTTGGGAAAAGTGGCATAAGTCAGTTTCCACAAACTTTTTTTATTAATTTATTGACAACTTACGGAACATCTGCTCGCTTGGGAAAAGAGACGTAAGTATTACTCCATTACAATAATTCATACAGAAGAAAATCAAATCGATATAAATCAGTGTGAAGGCAGTTATTTTTTCCTTCTCCTGTAAAATTAACATTTTTGACTTGTGCCACTTTTCCCGAGCGCTACAGATTTAGCTCCCTACTTATTTATTTACAAGAGTGGAACTGTATTACACATCACTTTATGGTACACGCTTGTAATATCTACCTTATAACAAAAATAAACACACTCTTTTTTTAATTTAGTTATTGCTTGTAATAATAGTATGACAAATCTTAAATATTAGACAAAGAGGGAGATTATATTAGAGCAGATTCCGAATATCTTTATCTTTCAACAGTACATTTCTTATATCTGATACAGATTCCTCCTCGATGAATTGACGTTTAGATATTGAATATGAACGAATTTACGTAACCAGTTTGAAAGAAAAGGCTGAAAGCAATATGCAGCATGTTAAGAACAACTTCTCAGATAAGACAGATTCTCAAAGTGCTCATTCCTTTGACAAATCTTCCTATAATGATTAAGCTAAATTGTAGACTGCTAATAGGCTGCGAAATCCAGTGGCTTAATTAAGTACCCAGGCACCCTCCCCAATATCGTCCAGTTTCGAAGATGCCTCGAGAAAAAAAGAGAATCGAAGTGGTATTCAGATAATAGGTGGAGACTATCGATATTCAAAAGTAGTTTCCATATTATCACATAGCATAGGCGGAACTGGAGAATTTCATTAATGGGCGCTCCTCATACCCCAATTTTTGTGACCTGGAACTATACCTGGGCTTTAATGAAAAATGCCCCGTTTTCTTACATATTGCATATTGTATTTATTAATTTTTATATCCAACAAATAAGAAAAAAGTTATATTTTCAATAGGCATTTTCAAAGGATAGCATCAGCAGCCTCTTACATTCAAAGAAAAATACCTAAATATTTGTTGTACCTAGTTATTCTATTACTGTCTGCATTACTTGAAACATGGCATCACCAGTGATTTTATTGTTTTTATATTCTGAGGTCAAAGTATAGATACCGGTACCTATAAAAATCGGTAAATTTAGTTACATTATTTTATATTGGGTGTAAGACAATTAAACTTGTGACAAAACCAAAAATTATACAATTTTAATGGCGAATAAATCTTTCTAGTTCAAAATATATGTTTCTGTTTACTACCAGTACTACACTACAGTATATGTTTAAAACTCTATGAATATAATTGTGTATTTTTCTTGTATCTTATTTAACTTTTATTTTAATTTAATCTTTACTATTCATAACCTATATTTATCCTCATCGAGAGTAGTGCATGTAAATATGTGGCCTAGATAAGGCAAGAGATTTCTTTTATATACTGCATTTGTCTCTGGTTTTCATATTTTCATATTGGTACGGTAGTATTTTTTTAAGTTAGAAGTAATGTAGAGCACATTATATACTTAATTTCATTTAAGATGTTTACGTAAAAGTTTAGAGAATTCATAGCTCATATTAAATTAAAAGAAATAGTTCAAGATAACCCACAATATAAATAATTTCAATACGCATACACGGACTTGGGAGGTAACATCATTGTAGCAACTGTATTAGAAAGAGAGAAAGATTCCCTCACCAACATGGCGACGCGCGAACCTAGTGGCACGATATTTTAACATACGGTGTTTCCTCCATTTTAGTATAGAGCTCAATGGTCATAACTAGGAACGAAATTGAGCAATAGGAAATGATAAGGGTCGAAAGAGGTGACGTAGTGTATCGAAAGACGTTAGAAGATGACTTCGAAAAATTTATTTAAAAATTTACGTTATCTAACAATTCCAATTTGACAAAGGGTATAACAAAACCGACCCATGATGATGATGATGATGATGATGATGATGATGATGATGATGATGGTGGTGGTGGTGGTGGTGGTGGTGGTGATGGTGATGACCATAGCTGTATTGGTAGTTGTGGTTGAGTTCATGATAATGGTAGTGATGGTGCTAATGATAATGATGATTGTAGTAGAGTACTACTGCTGACGGTAGAATTTTCATTTTCCTTCGTGAATGTTTTATTTTTATAAAAGTTTTTTTTTTAATTTTCCATTTTTCAAATTAAGCCTATTCTCTCCGCAAATGTTTGCGTGTTTGCGTTCGAAATGGTTTTAAAAGTTACAAAGAATATTATGAGAAACTTACATAACTTAAAATTGTACTTCGACATTTACGTATATTTAGGTTCTCCACAGCACATATCCAATTTCTGTACAGAACCGATATGAATATACAGGATGTTTGAAAAGGTTGTAAAAACCTTCGTAGGGTTGTATGACAGGACATTTGTAGCAGTTTGAGATAGGAAATGCATGTTCGCCAAATCCTCCTTTCATAGCTGCGTCATTGTAAACGTGCTAACTCCTGCAGTCAGACAAGCTGCTTGAAATTAAAACCCTTTTGATGCCTAGTAACAGTTGACGCCGACTTGTAAAATATATTGGGGGTGGTCACTCAGAAAAGGAAAACCACTTTCAAGTTATATATATATATATATATATATATATATATATATATATATATATATATATATATAAAATTTATGTTGAAACTGTTGCAACAAACGATATTGTTAGTTGGTAAATATAAACACTGTTCATAGTTTGTATAATCAATAATTATTTCATTATTAACAACACTACGATTTTTCATGATGATTAATAAAATCTTAACATGTACCACAGAAGGGTGGCCCTTTTGCGAATTACGTTTTCATGTTTGCTTGCAAATTTCATTTCTAGTGATGATCTCATTTGCTATTCCATCCAAATCTAAATGCAGAGCTTCTTACTCTGAGAATGCATGATAACTACATCATTCATTCGCTATTGACCCATGGTAGACTTAACGTAGGATGTAAGTCTACGGAAAGAGGAGAATGATCGCTCAGCAGTAGAGGTAGACACTAGTATTGTAAGAATAGTCTTATGAACTAACAAGTTCTGGTAGCATGTCACGAAGAAAAGCTTCTTTCCGAAAGAGATCAAAAACAGTCTGCAAATCTGTGATGTGGTGCAGTTTTGATCTTGCAATATCTAATAACATGTCCCTGTGTAAAAGTAGTTTCTCCTTGTCCAAGTCATCTCCATGAAATGAGAGAATTTCTTCCTGTTCCTTATTATCGTCATTCAAACCACCAATTAGAAAATTCTCACTCTTAACAAGAAAATCTGCAGTAAAAGTGTCAGTGCGATCATCCAAGAAGTTCACAATATTGTCAAGAACTTCGTAAAACTATCTACGATACAAATCATCAGGAGATGATAGTTGTGGGAACTGGGAAGTCTGTATAGAAGAATATTGGGGACCCCCAGTAATTATTTTGGGGGTGCTCAAAATGCAAAGCATCCCCAAGTCGGTGCCAATGCTAGTAACTGTATCCGTGTTTCAAATAGTTAAAAAATACTTCGATGGGTTGTAGGGCAGAACATTTGGAGCCAATTGAGAAGTGAATGCAATACGCCGAAGCATGTCTATGTATTCCCGCCACGTATATCGTTCCATGTTATTGGGATGAGTTCATTGTGCACTGTCAACTAGTGTCCTGCAATGTTCCAACATGAGAGAGGCAACCAATGTAAAATTCGTCTTATTCCATATAAAGAACTAATCTCAACATATGTGCCAATATCCTTAAGCAGTTGAAACATGAAAGGATGGATATGGAGAACAGCGACTATTTTAAAAGAAGGCCGAACAAACATGACAGGTCGCCTTCTGTAGAGCGAACGTCGGCGAATATTGAACTTGGCCATACTCGACAAACTTGAACCGAACATAGCGTCTGTAATGTATGATGCCGTCAACTACAACTCAATTTATGAAATATGAAACAAATTTTAAGTCTCCCAGTTCGTAACAAATTAAATGTAAACAACTCACCATGTTTCGCTGTTCTCTTGTCGCCGCTCCATTAGTTATTGATCTGAAGGAGGAACAGCAATGATGATGCGTTAAATGTGCACTGTCAGCAAAGACCACAACTCAGGTAAGAAACGACGAGGTCATATTACCCAACTTTCGACTCACGGGGGAATGCTAATTGCCTCCTACAACCAAAATGTATCTAATTCTCGACCTCAGTATTGCTTGCTTATTATTTTCCACACGGACACAGTTACTAGGTACCAATTAATTCATAGTTTTCTGCCAAAGGGCAGACCCAGCATTATCCAATTTTTCCTATTTTCTGCCTTTCTCTTAGTCAGCATATATGATCCATATATCTTAATGTTGACTGTCATTTGATAGCTGATATTATTTAAGACCTTTAATTTCAAGTAACTTGTCTTCTGTGGTTATCACTTTTACAACGACGTAGCTCTGAAAGGTGGCTTTGACGGACATGCATTCCCTATCTCAAACGCCTTCAAATGTCCTACCCTACAACCCCACGAAGGTTTTACAATCTTTCCTAACACTCTGTATGCAATATTGAAGGTATCTACAGATTCGTAAGATGTTGGTCTGCAGAGGCATTTATCGGTAAAACAGTAAGCTTGTTGGGCGAGAAATGGCTGGTACACAGAGTGGTGTTTACTCACGTAGACAGTCTTTGACAGGAAAGTGGCCGTATTGAAGGAGAGCACGCACGACAGCAGCACGCAGAGCGTGTTGAGCAGGAAGGTGGTCACCACCAACAAGAAGAACATGACGGGCTTCCACACGTCCAGCTGATCCTTGCTGAGGACGAAGTTTATCCACTCGGCGGCCTGCGCGGCGGGCTTCCACATGCCCAGCTGATCCTTGCTGAAGACGTTTATCCACTCGTCGGACTGCGCTTCCAATTCATAGTAATAGCGGCTCCCGTAGAATCCCACGAGGCCCAAGCACATAGCTCCCAGCACCTGTACACAAAGAAACACATGGTATTGGCTGTCATCTAGAATCACAGATTTATCCAGCACGTTCAAAAATGTCGGTAGCTTCCAATAAATGAGTTGGGATTATTCGAAAAACAAAATCGACGGATAGCGATACTACCACAATTCCGAACAATACCGTTACCTCGAAACATAACACTCAATACTATACCCACAATTCCACAGTCAAATGTTCGTGGTTTCCAATGTTTGATACAGGTATATCGCTTTTGGTACTGGTTACAATGATCGTCATTACGCTCGAAGTTACCCTCTTTTCAGCTCAGTTGGCAGAGCGTTGGTTTATGAAGACCACGGAACCGAGTTTAAACCTCGGCGATATCGGAGTTATACCTATTTACGGTGGACAAAACTAAGGTGGCTATTGTTTTCTTGGCGTTCTCCCATTTTTCTTTCGTCATTCCAGCAAAACTTGTCCCAATTCCCTCTTTTATCATTTGTATCAAACAATAGGACACTACTTATATTTGTGTGACGACGAATCGATCACCCACCATAGTGCGTGTTCCTCGCGGTTTGTAAAATGATGATAGATGATATTTGCACAAGTGGCACCGAAAACCCCCCCCCCGGTTCTTAGTTATCTGACAGGAACATGACGACCAACGAGTTAGACCTCTGATAAGCGCTCCCTGCGGAGGCCAACAGTATAGGGAAGACCAGGTAACTTGATACTCTAAGGGTGAAACCTAACCATTTTTCCCCCATTACTACAAATGCTAGTGGATTATGGTGATTTTCTAGTTTGAAGGTTGAATTTTCTTTTGCCAACTTCGTTTCGAATTTCGATACTGACAAATACCATAAATGGTAGTGATTTTGTAACCGGTATGTTGGCAGCTGAGGCAAATATCGACAATATTTGCCGGTACTGGAGTTCCATGAAATTAAAATTGTACTAGATTTCTCAGCCGGTTACTGGAAGATAGTGAAATTCGAACTTATTAATAATTAATTAATATTAGTATTAATATTAATACATAATAGTTATTTTATGTGTTGCGTTGTGGTTATAATTCAAGAATAGTCAGATAAGTACGAATGAATATAATATACTTGGGCGTGATAATGCACGTGGGTAATGGATAGAAATATTATTTCAAATTTTAATGAATTTCTTTCGTGTTTAGATTTTTATTACTATGTCAAAAAAATGAAATAGTGTTGCAGTGACTCCTCCAAGGAAGAAAATGTGTGGCATTCAGAGTACGCTTCAGAAATCTGTCACGTGTATAATGAGTTGAAGAAAGAAGATAATGAAGAAGGAATTATGCTAACGGAGACAGCAATTACAACCAGAATAGGACAATTATTAGGAGTAAGTATTCTTAAGCATACATTTCAAAGTGGTATTCAGTTTTAGGAGTTTGCACTAATAATTTCATGATTGTGGTCAAACAAAACAAATTTTTAGGTTAGGCCTACATGTTTAATCAAGTCAGTGATTTTCATATTGCCAAACTAAATACATTTAAGATACTGTAATACTGCAGTAGGTGATAGCTTAAATACATTTACAAATTAGACGAACAAGTAATCAAACAGCACGAAAGTAAATTTCCAGTTTTCTCTTTTGGTATTAAATTAACCGTTCAGATCACAATTTACATGCCACATCGGCCGAAGAAAATACAAGTCATATTGTAATTATTAACTTGATATTGCAGCAAATATTACATGAATGTTGGCCTGTTATGGTGCTTAAAAATAATTCAATTTTATATAATAACTATATAACATACTCTATAAAGCATAGGAACGTTGACTCTGGCTGAATAATTTATTCATGACTGGTCTAAGTAATATTAAATATGGTGTTTCTTCAGAAAAGCTACCCCACCCAACGTACTTGTTAAGATATAACACTCGAGAGGACGAGGACGCACTACTGGGAAACTAACCATTTCTCTTCGTCCTGGACCTCTCGCATGTTATATTGGTAATTAGTAACACGTTTGAGGGAGGGACTACAACAATGCATTAGAATATACAGGTAAATGTCAAAGGATTTTTGTGCTGAAAGTATTTGTGGCTGTGCACTAAAACCACGTGTTCATCACTATGTAAATATCACAGAAATCAATTAAACAAAATAAAATTATGCCTTCTTTGATGTAGCTTTTCTGGAGAATTACCTAAATATTAGCCTACTTAAACCTATCGTAGATCCAACCTAACATGTTGATCATTTTCTATTCATATAGCTGTAAATGTTGGTATCATGCATGAATTTTATGATATAACAATTTTTAGAAGTGTTATGTTATTGTTTGTTATTACAGCTTTGGTTTTACTACAGCCACGAAAGTGATAAATTCACAGAAGGGGACCCCACTTGTGACACCAGGAAAACATAGACTACGTAAACATCCAGTGACTGATGCTGATGATTTTACGAAAGATGCAATTGCGAGATTTATTTATGACAAGTTACATAAAGGTAGGGAAGTTACAGGAATTATTGTGTTGATTTATGCAATGTAATTCTGATATTAGTCATATGTATAAAAATATGGCATAATTTTCATTTACTGTTACAGGGGAAGTACTAACAGCAGCAAAAGTTCTGGAACTTATGAATGATGATTATGAAACATATTTATTTAGAGTATCCTTATCATCGGTGAAAAAATTTTTGAAAGAGATGAAATTTCTATGGAGCAAAGGGGATCCTTATACACATGTACGAGAAAGTGATGTTATTCGTTTTTAAGAGAATAAATAAGAAATGTGGAGCGTGAGAACCCTAAACCCGTAGTATTCTTGGATGAGACTTGGATTTTTATGAATGGTAAATTTCAATGTATTGTGAGACATTGAGTGATTGAATTTTGTACTAACAAATAGGTTAACACTTATGTGGAATATGAAATTGCAATTAATATAGGCTACTAGTAATGAATTCAGGTGGGAACAACATGTTTTGCAATTAATAGTTTCATATTATAACTAGAGGCTAGTTATAAAATTCTTGAACGGTTTTCCTGTCTTTAAAATTTTTGTGTCTCTTAGAGTGTCAATGTGAATTGCTTTTCTCTCTCTGTTTTTTTTAAGTAGGATCACCCACTTATTCATGAAATAAACCAGGTGAAGTTTCCAGTGACATGAATGGTGTTATTCGTAGACCAACAAATGAGGGTGGAAGATTAGATGCCAGAACGAAAGGTGGATTTATACTCGGTAAGTTATATTGATTTATATTTTACATAAATTTGGCAAGAGTAATTTTTTAAATCAGGGTACAAAAATATAAAAATTGGTGACTAAATAAAAACGTGGGAAAGCCTTTCACCAAAGAGGATCTCATGTCATGTCATGTTATGTTATGTTATGTTTTATTTTCTTTATTTAAATGCTGTGAATTCATGTGACGTAATTATATGCCCAGGTATAATTTTTATTGCAGGTGCTGATTTAATTTTTTCATGCAATTGAAAGAAATGTCAGGACTACCATAGTGCTATGAATAGCCCTGTAGTTGAGAAGTGGGTGCAAACACAGTTGTTAACCTGAGAACATTAGGGCAATGCGTTATTGTCATGGATAGTGCTGCATATCATAGCAGACTTGTGAAAAATCAGCCAACAACAAAATGGAGGAAAGAACAGCTACTGGTGATTGCAACTGAATATAATAGATTTGTTGTACTAAATGATAAGAGTTGATGGTGTGAAATCACCTTTTGATATTACATTGCAATATTAATTTCCATACTTTACAGTCATTATTATTATTATTATTATTATTATTATTATTATTATTATTATTATTATTATTACTACTACTACTATTACTACTATACTATTACTAATACTACTACTACTACTACTACTACTACTACTACTACTACTACTACTACTACTATTGCAACCGTTTCTCTTATTTCTCATAATTAGGCATACTTATAGATGCTACTTTTTTCTTTCAGGTGAAATTGAATCTACATAAGAATCCTAAAACAACAGAGCCTTGCCAATTACTGTTCTGAAGCGGCCTTGTCTTATGTGTTGTGTCTATATACAATTAATTCTTTCAGTTTTTTTTCCCCTTTAATGTAATGAAGTTGTTGGTTGATTGATACCAAGTGTTCAGCAGTTGATGTCATTTGTTATCTTGCACTCCAATATTTAACCAGATGATTGAAAGCTGTGTAAAGTTAAACAGTCAAGACAATGATCCATATCTTCATTGAGATTTCAGAAATGGCATGGGGAGATTCTGAAATATCAGTTCTTTGTAAATATTTGAGACAATCATGGCCTGTGATAATATGAGTACTGCCACTGTAGATTTTCATAGAAGTTCAGTTATTAAATTAGGTGTATTATTTTTACTATGTAGTGTACTATATTTTTGTTTCGCTTAATTGATGAATTATATATGCTGTAAATTGAATAGTAGACTGTAGGCCTATAGCTTAACTGATGAATTGTATGTGCTGTAAATTAAATAGTAGGCTGTATACCACAAGTGATGAATTGTTTATGCTTGTAATGTGAAGTAATTTGCATGATATTTATTATCAATTTCTGTATATTTCAACTGATTGAAATGTTTATACTTTTAAATTGAATTAACTTGCTTGCTATGTATTATATTTTATAGCTTAACTGATGAATAATTGTTTAGGTTTGTCAATTTAATAATCTGAGTGCCATGTACTTCATATTTTTAGTGGAGCCACCAATGTAGCTTAGTCGGTAGACTCGTTGGCCTGCAAATTCAGAGCTGCACTCGAGGGTAGTTTGGATCCCCCATTTGGTCAGATTAGTTGGTTTCTTCTGAGGATTTTCCTCCATCGTGGAGTGGATGCCTATTGCAATTTTTTCATTTGCTTTAGAATCATTCCGATTTTTGTTACCACATTGTCATGTTCTGATCTTGTTTGCCTATTGCAATTTTTTCATTTGCTTTAGAATCATTCCGATTTTTTTTACCACATTGTCATGTTCTGATCTTGTTATTCTTTTAACAGTGTGGTAAGATGCAGGTATAGATAACCTTACAGTAATTTTGCTACCTTTCAGCTACCTCATTACCTCCCACTCCATAAAGTTCATGGATCCACGGAAGTACCAGTCGTCGATGTAATTCGACCATTTTGCTTAAAATATTAAAACACTGTAAAATATTGAGATTTCATGCTGTTACGTCCAATACTGCAGCAAGAATATCTGATTTTGAATCTGATAGTATGACAGCCTTCTCAGATTTATGAAGTCGATACTGGAGATTTTGTAAGCTTAAAAGTGTATCTAAATTTTCACTATCAAAATTAGTCAGTGTTTGAAGTTAGTTAGTTAGTTAGTTAGTTAGTTAGTTAGTTAGTTAGTTAGTTAGTTAGTTAGTTAGTTAGTTAGTTAGTTAGTTAGTTAGTTAGTTAGTTAGTTAGTTAGTGGCGTTTAAAAAGGGCGCGTCAGCTACTATGGCTATTTGCGCCCTTATCTAAAATCTTTCACTAAACACAAACACAATACAATAACCAGAATGTTTAAAAAACTAAAAAGCGTTGTCACGGTTAAAATGGGGCAAACAAGTGTTTGAATATAATTCCCTGTAAAAGGGAATATACTGGTATTGTACTACAACACCACTACATCTATGGCTTGGTAAACAGGATCCATCTATAAAAAAAATACTGTATGTAGTCACTCACTGACCAGATCATTTATCGTTTCTAATGATTTTTAAAATGTCTGGAGAAGTATCACATTTCTTAACATCATCTGTTAAAGTTAACTTATATACTATTCATTTTGAAATAACTTGGGATTGTGTTTTATTAGTAAAGTTTCCCTTAATTGAGCAAGTTTGAGTTCTCCAAGTAGAGTCAAAAAGTCTGTTGTGATTTTGGCTCAGTTTATTAATATTTGTGGACTGTGATTTTTTGTTCTAGAGAACCATATTATCTGCAAATGATGAGATTATCACAAGATCTATTTCTTTAGTTAGACCATCGACATTAATATTGGAAAATGTATTCCTGAAAACAACAATGTGGGAAGCCCAGATGAATCTGTCTCTATTTACATATTTGTGACAATGAATCAAATAATCAAGTCACAGGCCCAGTGTAACACTTTATCATGGACACCCTAAGTTTGCAATTTCTTAAGTGATTTATATCTACAGAGCCATATGATCCTTGAAAATAAATTAAAATTGTTAAGGTGTTTTGTTTTCTGTTTAAAATATCTTTAATACCTTGACTAAAATTTAAAATCTGTCCATTTGTTGAATGCAATTCTCTAAAGTCAACTCAATAAGATGAAAGTTAGTTACTAGATTCCAGGAACCAATTCAATCTATGAAATCATCTCTTCCATAATTTTGGCTATCATACTAGTAAGTGGTATCTGTCGATAACTCGAAAAGATATTAGTTGAATAATTGCTTTTCAAAATTGATGTTATGATAGATTTTCTCCAGACAGATATTGTATTTCAGATGAGATTACAAGATAAAAGTAGTGAGTTTGCTTGTTTGCCAACATGTTTAAGAAAATCAGCATGTGTATTGTCTGGACTTGGAGATGTTTTGGGTCTTATGTTATTAAATTAATAGTAATATTCAGTTCTTGATTAAATATTGTTATATAAAGTAGATTGTAGATTTAATATTTCTTTCAGTTTTTCCTTAATAGTCTGACGTACACAGATAAAACTAACAACCACACCACCAACTAATCTAATAGAAATTAAAATATAATTAAATGTAGAAAAAGTAATTAAAATTATAAATACACGTAATAAACCATAACCCCCTAATTTCAACAATATACTATTTTATTCCCTTTTACAGCTTGTAGATAATTATTAATTATAGTTATTACTTATTAGCATAATATTTATTGAACTTATTGGCTATTTCACTTCGTTTGAAAGATGTTATTGTGTACAAAAAGCATTTTTTGATGATCGTTTCATGCTGTATGTTGTGTATAAATCTATGATTTCTGTCCATCTGTTCTGTGTAATCCATCTTTTGTATAGAATTAATAAAATACTCTTTTGGTAGTAATTGTTTTATTAATTGAGTATTTAATTTTCACCAGCTCACATTTCTTGAATCATTTGTTTTTTCTTATTTAAATTTAGGACACAAGAGCCAAAAAGAGACTTCACAGTTATGTATCATACATTTTTTCAATGACAGACGTGGAGTTGCAGAAATAATAAGTGTAAGTGTAACATTATTAAGCAATTTACAAACAAATGAAATCTTTAAAAAGGTATCCAGAAGTGAAATTACTTATGGCTTTTAAGGACCAAAATTATTTTTGTAAGTTGATTTATTATTATTTCAGTTTTAGCCTAGTTGTATTATCCATTTCCTTACTAATTTCAAAAGATAATCAGAAGTTCATTCGAATTCCAACCAAAACTCAATTGGCTATTAATTTATCTACCTTTAGGAAGTACAGTATATGTACGCTGGAATCTTTGAAGTGAAGTGACAATAATTTAATTGGTCTTGGAACAGATTTGATTCTTGAATATTATATACTATACTTTGTTGTATATTTACGTATAGTAACCTATTAATGCTAATACTAATAATAATGTAAAGGAATAAAAGAATAGAACATAGCAATACATTTCTCATTATTATTATTATTATTATTATTCTCATTATTATTGAAACTATTTAGAATAACCTTCCAACATTAAGGTAAAGTACGATGAGTAAAGAAGTCATTCAGTACATAGGATCGTGATTTTACTACATGTGGTGATATCTGGTAACAGTTGGCAACACTGACAAGGCGGAAATATTTGCTGTTTGGGAACTGAACTTACGTAATCCTCACTATACTATGGATCGTTCCCTAAAAAACATGGCGGTCTATAGTACCGCCAGCCTCCGCAAGGAGTGCTTATCAAAGGTACCAGCCAGAGCAGTGCATATTAGAGAGTACCGCATTCTCGGCGGCGGCAGCCATATTTACTCCTGGCTCGGCACAGAAACGTAAGCAGTAATGCTAGAAGGAAGGTCATTAAAGGCGATATCATACATGTTGTTGTGGTTTATTGAATACATGAGACGAGGATTAATAAACATTATTGTCATAGTGAAATGACTGATTAGAGATAACACTTTATTATTTATGTCATGTCCATTTCAATAGGGATAACATCAGCAATTTTCTATGCAGTTCTCATACTAACACTTCCGCTACCTAGCAGATTGTAATGCATTTGCTATAACAGATAATTTTCTCAACAATAAATACATTCTAGTTCTAAAATACAGTGATAAGACTTTTTCAAAAATATGACAAGTTGGGAACTTATGAGTTGAAGTGTTAATGAATAAAGACTTCAAATCCTTTAGTGTCAACTCATTTTCTACCAACGTTACACATTTTTCTACATTTAGAATTATATCAATCACAGATTTACAAGGGTATACAAGTGACATATCCTTGTACGACTTGAGAGTCACTAATGTGCTACTAAAATTTATAGATTCATCCCTGTCATCAATTATTACTATTAGAGATGAAAAACAATTTTCACAAATACTATATGCCTATAACTTATTTTGTTTTATTTTTTAACAAAACTGATCCCAACAAGTAGTAAAGAGCTTGTTGTTCACTCAAGTTAATATTTCTGTTTTCAGTTAAATTACAATTTAGCCTATATAAATGTCCTTTTGCTCACATTCATCTCCACTAGACCTTTCTGTTTCGGGTTTACTTACATTTGTACCTAGGAACTTAACTAATTGTTCAGAATCGCAAACTGCGTAATTTCCATGCTCCGTTTATGAGAAAAAAGTGAGAAATCGTAATGCAGTTTTGAATTCTTTTGCGTCCGGGATTGGATTTATGGAACGGACAGTAGTAAATAAATTTTCTAACGCATCCTGCGTGGATCTATCTAGCATAAGATATTTGAAGTTCGCTTTATTATGACAACTTTCTTGAGAATCAAGAACTGTTTTTGTTACCAGTATTATACCAGTTTGGAATGGTTTCCAACGTCCGCTTTTGCCCACCTTGATATTTTCAATTATAAATATCATGTCATTACTTACGGCTTTTAAGGAACTCGGAGATTCATCGCCGCCCTCACATAAGCTCCACATCGGTCCCTATCCTGTACAAGATTAATCCAGTCTCTATCATCATATCCCACATCCCTCAAATCCATTTTAATATTATCCTTCCATCTACGTCTCGGCCTTCCCAAAGATCTGTTTCCCCTCCGGCTTTCCAACTAACACTCTATATGCATTTCTGAATTCACCCATACGTGCTACATGTCCTGCCCATCTCAAACGTCTGAATGCAATGTTCCTAATTATGTCAGGTGAAGAATACAATGCGTGAAGTTCTCCGTTGTGTAACTTTCTCCATTCTCCTGTAAATTCATTCCTCTTAGCCCCAAATATTTTCCAAAGCACCTTATTCTCAAACAACCTTATCCTCTGTTCCTCTCTCAAAGTGAGAGTCCAAGTTTCACAACCATACAGAACAACCGGTAATATAACTGTTTTATAAATTCTAACTTTCAGACTTTTTGACAGCAGACTAGATGACAAAATCTTCTCAGCCGAATAATAAGAGGCATTTCCCATACTTATTCTGCGTTTAATTTCTCCCGAATGTCATTTATATTTGTTACTGGTGCTCCCAGGTATTTGAATTTTTCTACCTCTTCGAAGGATAAATTTCTAAGTTTTATATTGTATTTCCATTTCGAATAATATTCTGGTTACGAGATATAATCACATACTTTGTCTTCAGGATTTAACTCCAAACCTATCGCTTTACTTGCTTCAATTCCCGTGTTTTCTCTAATAGTTTGTGGATTTACTCTAACATATTTATGCCATCTGCATATACAAGAAGCAGTAACCCGTTCAATTCCAAACCCTCTCTGCTATCCTGAACTTTCCTAATGGCATATTCTAGAGCGAAGTTAAAATGTAAAGGTGATAGTGCATCTTCTTGCTTTAGCCCACAGTGAAAATATTATGTCGTTAAGAAATTAATCAATGAAGTATATTCCTCCTTTTGTTTGTGAGTTAATGCTAATTTTGTACATCGACAAATGATTACACATTGATTAACTGCACAACAACACGACATTCTTGAAGATAACAATGAAATATCACACTAGAAACCTGTGTTCCTACGCAAGTCTTGCATTGTACAGTCTCTCCGCAGGAGTAAAAATGGCCGCCGCGGCGGCATTTGTCGGATCAAAAGGATGCGGTACTCTCCAATATACACTGCTCTGGTACCAGCCTCTCTATAGTATCTAACTCGTTGAAAGGTACACTGCAACGAGTTGGTCAACGAGTTAGATACTACTAGCTGCCGTACAATGTGCAGATGGACATGTCAATATATTTCATTACAATAAAATTCTTGATCCGAATAAATATTATGAAAACAAATAGTCCTTTAACACCACCTTAAACTTATTACAAATATGAAATTATGTCAAGTATTAATTTGGTTATAAGGTAGCAAACGGAAACAACGGGAGACTTTGAATAGTAAGGTGTCCCGTAGTTTCCAATGAATACTTTATTTCATATTCTTGTATGATACAGTTTCAATAATAATATTTCGCAACATATCTAATATTATTATTATTATTATTATTATTATTATTATTATTATTATTATTATTATTATTATTATTATGTATTTCTATTAATTGTAGACTTGGGTCAGTGGAAGAGCACGCCTTAACTCTGCCACGTAAAATAAAATAAATTATTATATTTTTCAGATACATGAATATTTAATTTAAACATTTCCCTATAGGTCTTGTAAAAAGCTGATTTATAAATGAAAAAGTAATAATTAAGAATTTATAATTTCCAAAAATGTCTCATTCCCTCGGATTTAAATGAAATGTACCGTAAATCATAATATTCGTTACTGGATAATTAAACCCTCTCAATACAGGTACCATTGCCGCAGAGAATTATAAGATAAGACGGACTGAGCATAAGCGAAATATCTGTATTAATAAGTTTGTACCATCAAGAGTTTAGTATTTATTGTGTTTATAGGGCCTACTCCAATTTTCTTTTTATTAATGCGTAGGGCTCTTTTTGTTAACAAAGAGGAAAGTTAGCACTTGCATCACACACAATTTGTCATTATTGTTCAAAATAATGTAAGAACAGTTTTGTTCTGCAAAAGCCTCTGCCTAGTTGCGAGACAGGTGTGAGATCAATGTTTGTTTCAAATTATATTAGACTACACGATGTCTCCATCACGCGAAAAGAAGTATGCCTAGCTGTGGCTCCTGTTGTTTCTGATAACAATGTTAATCGTAAGTATCTTATCGTATCAATAAATGTGATGAGTTATGATCATGAGTAACTTTCTATCAGTGTCATTCTTTAATTATTATGTTGCATGCTAAGAGGTTATTTGTAGTTTTAATAATTGCAGTTTTCAAAAGTTCTCTGTATTAATTCCAATTTCAAATGAATTTTTCTCAATAACTTAATTACTGGATATTTTTTTTAATTTTCGCCACTACCTTTCCTATATTTTACTCTTATTAGTTACATACGTCGTCTCTCTTGAAATCACCTGGTGAGCACTGAATTACATAATTTCATATTAGGTTAGATTAGCTGTAAGGTAATTAAATTTGCGACGAAGTCAAAAAAATATTTATTTTTCTTCTGCCGATTAAATTCATCCGTCTTTAGGTGCTTTGCTTTGGTTGCATCGAGTATAGCTTGTCATTTAATACCTGGGCTATATTTAGTGAAACTAATAAAACATAGGCCTACAGCTGTTATCTAACGTAAAGTTTTGTGTGTATTTTCCTTTTTACTTATTAACATAGTCTTAATATGTAACTCAGTTCACAGTAATACTAACTTCATCACAGTCATTTCCTACAACATCCGAGCCACGCCCCTTTGTTTTGACTAACCGAAACATGGCGGACCAATGTTCAATTGTCTTCAGCTTTCTGAGGTCTTTAGCCTCTCTATAGTATCTAACTCGTTGATGACGACCCATTTAAATACGTGAAGTATGGCAGACCGCCACCAAAGGTATGGTATATGAATTTGAAGGCTGAAGAGGAATGCGTAGTGTGGAGAATGGAGGAAGATGGAGCAGACTTACCTGGACAGCAGACTTACCTGGACAGCAGAGTCGACACGCAACTCATTCCATCACAGATGTGCAAAAAAGCCTATTTGGACAGAAAACTTAAGGATGCTCTATGTCCCGCCCGACAAGCAGCTCTATACCTCTATATTTCCGAATTTCGCGGATTTAGATCCGGCAGATAGTGACGGTTATTTTATTGTTATTACAGCAGCTCTTTCAGAAGCGATGCAAAACCTGGAGGTCAGCCGTCCTCGATGGTGTAGGGGTTACATGATTGATATTGGACTATAAGATAATGATGAATTTTTTAGAAGAGAAAGATAGCCAGAATTGTTTCCTTCGAAAGGGGTGGGGAACAATATTTTATACGTCGTAAATTTATGAAGCCTATGTAAAAAATTTTTCCCGAAAATATTTACCAGCAGCTGTTTCTGATTTAAAAAGCGCCTTGATTTTGAGAGTAGATGTGTGTGAACGAAATTCTGGATTCAAATTGCAGATGACTTCGCAACACAATGTCTCGTGAGACAGAGTATCTATCGAGGACAAAGCGAGAAAAAACTACAATACACAATAGGTGTTCCAAGTGCTCGAGGTTTCGTCAGCCCGGAAGGATTCACCACTGTAAATTATATTTAGATTTAGAATACTCGCATAATATCGAAAAATAGAAATAAACACAACAATAATTTTCCATAGTAAGAGTTGGGGCACATATACGTCAATGTAATACATTTTATGTGTACATACTGCCCCCCCAAAAGAAAAACAAAAACAACTAAAATGAAAACATATCATTGCCAAATTGTTACACTTTTCTCTCTCTTCATTTCTCATTTTGTTCCAACAAGAATTTATCCCTCTTTACTCAACCCTTTCGTGCACTGTAGCTAATCAGAAGTGACTAAGTTTTGCCTAAGTGACTACTCTTTCTTTACTGTTCAGTCCTTCTACCCTTCGCGGCATGTTTCTTATAATTTCATTGAGAACTTCCTGTGGCTGGCACAATAACTTACTGAAAAAAAGTGAAGTAGATATGGACGCTAAAAAATTTCCTTCTTAAGTGGCACGTATATTCGACAAGATTTATGTCGGGCGATTGGGCAGGTCAGTCCACCCAGAAGGTGTTATTTTGTTGAAGATAGCATAGGACATCCGTGACAACGGGGTATAGCATTACCGTAGTTAACATGAAATTATTCCCCATTCGTATTCTGAAAATATAATAGGTAGGTACTGGAATCCTTATAACTTATCGTGGACCATTCAAGTTGCCAACGATAGGAATTAGGGATTTTCGGCAACTCATCTTGATTCCACCCCAGAACATGTAAGATCCATTACGAAATGGATCGACTTCTTGCACTGGCTGTACTGATGGCGGCGCCCAGATTGTCTCCAAGCCCTAGTACGCCTTGTATCATGCCTTAATGATACTCTAATTTCGTCACAGAATAAAACTTTACGCCACTCTTCCATCATCCAGTTTTGGTGAGCTAGAACCCAGTTCCTTCTATGGATCCGATACGCAGGAGCAGTGGAACACTACTATGGGTCTCCTTGAGTGAAAACTCACTTAGTGAAATCTTGTGCGTTTAGTTTGATCAGAAAATTTCACGTGGGCCGGGCGAGATCACTCTGTAGATATCTGGTGGTGTGGCTGTGGAGTGTGTAGCTCTACATGCTGCGATCTGCAGGCAGCAATGTTGCAGTAGTGTTGTGATGGGGGACGACCTGTCCGAGGTCCGTCATTCACACTGTGGGTCTGTGCTTATCTTCTCAATATCTGGACACATCAGTTTAACATTAACCCCATGAGCAATATTCTACCAGGTATAACCAGCCTATAGCAGAGAAACTGTATTGCAAACCATACACTGTCAATAATACTGTCAGCATTAACAAATAAAAACAACATACTGACAGTAATACTGATCATGTGTGGTTTGGAATGACGGCAAATATTGAAGGAGATCCGGATTTCCTAATATCGAGCATCAGTATATAATTTACTTTATTCCATAACGAGTATTTTGTCAATTGTTACACAATTACTGAAAACATGCAATAACTTTTACTCATTACCCATCTTCAATCGCTTGCCACGCCCAAGTACAAGAGTTGCATATAATCCAAATGTAATACATAAGCATACATGAGCTTTTCCAATGTGTATTCCGATTTTACCTAGCTTTTAATAATGTTTAAAAATTGTCGTACAATTTGTTAAGCTTTGCTTATGGAAGAAGACTGTTACGAAGTCCGCTACGACATCATCTGGGCCTACAGATAAGATACAAGCATCATGTTGGCGCTTCGCGGAGTGCATACGCGAATATAGGCACCGTGCAAGCTCCTCTGGTGGCGACTGTTGTTACTAACTGCGGGACAGCAGCGATAGAGTTGTGCTTGAAGCGTATGAATATACTTAACATCTCAGGTTAAATGATTAGAAATATGGATGATCCTAAAAAGCGGAAAGGTAACGCAAATTGCTGTGTTCTTGAGTGTAGTAATGCTTATAGGAACACACCAACCGATATTGATTTTATTCATTCCCAAAACAGAAAACTGAAGCGCAACGACGCTAATTGTGGATCTATGCAGTACGCAGACGAAAATAAATAAGGCTACACTGCTTGTAATCATAGTATTATTATATACTAGGCCTGATATAAAAAATAGAATGCACTGTATATAGTATTATGTTTATAAATAACCATTAAGTTAACAACAACAGGAATTTATCATTTAAATTTCAAAAAGTACATAATTACTGAGTTCTTTACATATACATTATGTGTAATATTAGCAACAATAAAAATAATATACTTATTTTTAAATGTATTCATATCGATATTTAATTCTTGATTTCAAGTGCTGATGGTTCACCTTGGAAACCAACACCCGCAGCACGAATTTGCGGTATTCATTTTATTGGGAACGAGATCAGAACACCCCCAAAACTAGCGTAACGTTCCCAGTATTTTTATAAAAGATTACACGTCGACCTGGTTGGCGAGTTGGTATAGCGCTGGCCTTCTATGCCCAAGGTTGCGGGTTCGATCCCGGGCCAGGTCGATGGCATTTAAGTGTGCTTAAATGCGACAGGCTCATGTCAATAGATTTACTGGCATGTAAAAGAACTCCTGCGGGACAAAATTCCGGCACATCCGGCGACGCTGATATAACCTCTGGAGTTGCGAGCGTCGTTAAATAAACCATAACATTTTAAAAAGATTACATTACATGCCGAACAGAAGTCACATAAGAAATGTTATGACAAGCGTTCAGGAATAGATGATATGTTTAATGAAATGCGAGGTTTCCGAAATTATTCTACAATAAAATATGGGACAGAACTACCAGACTTAATGGGAATGACATTTGTGGTTTCGAATATATTGTTAAAATTGCTGCCAATTGAAACACAATCATACCCGTAGAATCATAAGAAATATTTCTAATTCTATCATTTAACCCAAAAATAGCTACCATAGATAGTCGAAACGCCCCAAGATGTAGACCATACATATTATTTTTGCCATTTTTATTAGTGAATTTCACATCGAAAGCTTTCGAAAAATTCTGTCCAAGAGTAGGATTAGTAATAAAAATCTTCTACTCATATTTTGCAATTAAAATGAAAACTGGATTGTCGTATTCTGCTATGAGGGTGATGTTCGGAGTTAATCGTACCATTAAAATTATGATGTACAGTTACCCTTAAAAAGAATGAGACGATTCTTGGTTGTCGGAAGTTAAAGTTCCACAGCGCGGTTCACTCGATATCGACGTATAACGATAAGTACCATGACAAATAGAACAAGAATTGTTACAAGGACAAGGACCAGGATAAGGATCACGAAGAAGATAGCCATTTAAGGCCACGATTTCACAACATAGCTCGGGTAACAAAATATCATTGCTTCTCTGTACCGAATGGCAAATGCCTGCTATCGGATCTACATTCTGGACTGCGGCTGTCACTGTCTTGTCTCGGTAGCTCATATAGTAGCGTGTCGGTTCCACCGTATAACCGAAACGTTTCGTGTTCGATCCCAGGTTAAACTCTTTTTTTATTGAGGTGTAATTAATTTGTTCAGAGTACCTCGACCGTATAATTTGTTGAAAAATATGGAATAATTTATGCCCAATTTTTTGGTCTACAAGTGGGCTGAACATCGTCAAAAAATAAATAAATCTTACTTGGAAGTTAAAAGTATTCTTCCTGAAACAAAAATCATAAAAAAACAAAAAGAGACCCGTTAACTTAAAATCTTGTCCACATACCATCATACATTTCTCCAATCGAAATCCACTCGATTGGTAGCGAAGGCAAGATGGTTGACAGCTTGTGCTTCCCCCAATATTTCCATTTGCGCAGCCCTCCGGCTTCTAAAACCACGGTTCCTCAACCTGCTGATCACAGTCTATGAAGAACCGGGAAAGTTAGATGCTGCTCTTATTTCGTTAGCAGTCCGAATGGGGTCCAGTCGAACTGTCTCGAATAAGAGAGCATCCTCTTTCGACCTCCCCTGAATTTTGTAACGATGAACCCCCTCGCGGCTGTACTTCCAGGACCACTGACCAAACGGCCAGCAGATCTAGCCCCATATCCAGCCTCAACTAGAGCTATAACTCGCTGTCTCATGTCACGTCGGTTCGCCATTACGATGAGAAATGAGGGATGACGATAATACTTTAGTATAGACAATGACTATTTAGCGTGATATAGAATTAGTGAATTAAGGGGCATCTTGCACAGTAAGAGTTAATAAATCAACCATAAATTAAATATTTAAATAACAGGATATAACAGAAGTCCAATTATTGTGGCAAAACTAATCAAATTAACTCTAATTACATTAAGTAAACAAATCCCAAGTTATGACACCACATTGCTACAGCTAAATTCTAGGTTATTAACATTAGCATTGAATAGGTCCGTGCTTATGCGTTGGACGACAAAACCAAACGACGAAAGTTCGAATCTTGCAGCGGAATGTAACTTCTTGCTTTTTATAATGTGAATCAGACTTCTAACTACAATCATTCATATTTCTTACATTATTTATTAATATTTATAGCCAACATTGAATTTGTAAAGAAAAGACTTTAGAAATCTCATATGGAATTTGTGATCTGTAGTGACATAAACATAGATTATCTCTCGGAACTTTTCCGTAAAAGTAAATTAAATTCACTCCTTGAAACTGGAAACCTTAGTCGTAGAGTCATTTTCCCACCAGCATACAAGCTGAAGTAGCACAACCATTGATAAAAGTTTTGTACACAGAATTAGACTGAATTCCTATTCGACAGAACCTATAATCAATGGCTTGTCTGAACATGATAAACAAGTCCTAAGTGTTTCCAATGTCACTGAACAATTTCAAAATATTAATTTAAAAACTAAAAAAGGGTCGTAAATGCTGTATCTAGTGACTATTTACATTTATGTCTACAAAATGAATCTTGGAAAAATGTATATGATACTGGTACTACTGATATTAAGAGTAAATGTATTGTATTTTTCACTTTAATTTCAGAATCACTTTAGTGGATGTTCTCCACTCAATGTTGTGAAAAATTCCAAAAGTAAAAACATGTAGATAACGCAGGGACTTAAAAAGCTCATGTATTAAAAAGAAGAATCTATATGTATTGAGTTGCAATGTAATGATCCTCATGTTCTTAAATACTACAAGAAGTACGGTGCAATTTATCAAAAATTATGAAAGAGGGCAATAGAATACATTTGAATAGAAAAGTACAACATTCAGATAATGCAATTAAAGCTATTCGGAATATTATTAAAATTAAACTTATAGATATTCTAAGAAAGAAAATATGTTTTCATTAAAACCAGTGATTATAAACTAGAGGATCCGAAATCTACTGCAAATTCTTTTAATGTCTTATAGTATATAGTACAGAAATATTATTGACAGCTTAAACATTCAGGATATTGCAAAAGATACTGCAATTGGTTACTTAACAGATGCATTTAATAATTAGTATTAATATATGTAATTAGTCAATAACTGCAACAGTGCTTTTTCATTCAATCATAACACGAATAAAATTGAATGCACATTAAATTAAACACTATTGCAAACACGTAGATAAGATAGTTAAAATCAACTGAAGGGATGAGAATGAAATAATCCAAAGCCACACTTTTAACAAAAATTGTTTTGTGCGAGTGCATTTCTTACACATATGGGAAAGCTACTAATAAAATATTGTAATAACTACTCAATAAATGACATAGCCTAAGGACTCTAAACCTTTGTAAAAGTTTGTCTGTGTGGCTTAGGAATATTTTTCAATTTCATTTTAATTGTTAGTTTTTAATACATATGCATTTACATTGTATGTGTGTATGTAAAAGGCATTCATTAGATTAACGTTTACAATATTATAACTTGTAATTTTGTATTGTCTGTGATCATTAACACTTAATCTGAGGAATTTGTAAAACTCTATTTCAACATTATTTAGCTATTTCAAAGTTATTTAGACAAAAGAAATCGTTGTGTAGACTAGGAATCGAACTCGCACTCTTCTACACGAGACGCAAAAGTCTTAGCGTCTGAGCTATTGAAACGACACGAAAGCTTTCCTTTCTGTGCGGAGTGTCTATCTAGTCATGAAGGTCCATTGTCGATTTAACTACACGATTTATGTATATATTTATATTTTATTTACGTAATATTATCATATTTTTTGCAGTTTTTGAAGTGAATTTCGGAACGATGCTAGTAACAAACCAAATAGCCTGAATTCAAGTAATTCAATATTCGTTATCTTGTGTATCAGTGCTCTGGTCTCTGATCATGCGCAGTGTCTTACATCTGAGACTTAGGAATATTCAATCGTCTCATCCTTTTCTAGGGAAACTGTACCTATTTTACCGCCACTTTAATGTTGTTGACATCCACAATGGTTACTGTAATTTTGGGTTTCGGCCTAGAAGAGAAAGTATTCAGGAAACAATGCCTGCAATATTGAAAAATGTAGAGTGACAATTAATTGTTCAGAAGTGGAACAGCCACCCAACGCGGATCAGATGGTGGCCTTGAAATCTAAATGCTACCGTGGCAGATCGAGTGACACATTCATAACAACTGATTGCGTATTATTGACTTTATTAGAAGGTGGTGATGAAGTCAGGTTTTCCCGGAATAATAACAAACCTCTCCGATAAAGGGAGCATTGTTGTTACTCCACCGTATCTGCATGATGGTAAATTAACAGCTGAAGTAGTCAAAACTACTTACAGCGTTGCCAGTGTTCGAATTCATGTTGAAAGGTGCATTCAGCGAATTAAAATATACAGTTTAACATTTTACACAAATTATCAATTGAACTGCTTCCGCATGTTGATCATGTTGTTTATTCAACTGCCCAAAGAGAAGTCTGAACCTCATAAGTGATACCAACAAGGCACCACTTATGAGGCAACTAGGTCATAATATCATGGGGTAGAGTGGCCAGTTCCTTTTCCCTTCCATTGCATATATCGCCGACTAGCTACAAATTACACTAGTCAGACTTCATATGCATACAAACAATATTGTTCTTCCTCTGACACATATTGTCAAGTGAGATGTACAGCCTGATAACAGATGTACATATCAGCTAGAACCTCAATCAGAGGTAGTATGTTGATATTGTTCATATGTGTTGTGTTTTAGAGAATTTGCAGTCGCCCATTATTCAGGAAGTGTAATTAAGACTACTTTTAGAATTAAATCACATTAAAATACGTACGTAATTTATAGAGACATTACACACACAAATATTACAGACGTCATGACATAAAATATAAGTATATTAATGTTTACGTAATATGACTGTTCACCCTCATTCAATGGTCTGAAATCTGATTTAAATGCCAAACAACTTCACTGATATTTCAGGAAATTTGTGGTTTCATTTTTACACTCCTCTAGCAGTACTGAACTTTCCACTGAGTCTGGAGATTGCTGGGTTTGCAGTGAAAGACCTGCCCTTGGACAGAACATTATGAATCAATGAACCCATTCTTACTAATATTACAACTTTTTTACGGCAGAAAGCCGCATATAATTTCTATATCACACATGACTAGTGAATGACTGAGAGCCTGTAGTTAATTAGGAATTGAGACACAGCGCGGCGCCACCAGTACGATTTTGAGACCCATGCACGGTGCCTATAGGCCTATTGCAATCTATACTAATAATAAATCTGTAGCCAAAATGTTACTGGTAATTTTCGATTTTCCAAAAATAATTGGTGTTAACATGTATAATTAACCATCCTGAAACCGAAAATCGCTTTTTTGAATTTTTTTTTTTTTTGTATATCTGTCTGTATGTCTGTCTGTCAGTCTGCTAACTGTCCGGATGCTTGTTACCTTTTCACGCAATAATGTCTGAACGGATTTCGATGAAAATTGGAATTAAGTTCGTTGTAACTTATATTATAGGGTATAATATGTGATTCAAAATACTCTATTTAAAAGGGGGTTATAAGGGGGCCTGAAATAAATAAATCGAAATATCTCGCTTATTATTGATTTTTATGAAATATATTACATAACAAAAGTTTCTTTAAAAACTATTTCCGATACTGATGAGAGAGAGATGGAACGGAGAAAAATTCTCTCCGGCGCCGGGATTTGAACCCGGGTTTTCAGCTCTCCGTGCTGATGCTTTAACCACTAAGCCACGCCGGATACAATCCCGACACCGTTGAGAATCGTCTCAGATTAAGCTCCATCTCTTGGGTTCCCTCTAGTGGCCGCCCTCTGCACTACGTCATAGATGTCTATGCACGCAGGACCGAAGTCCATACATGTGTAGAGGTGCACTCAGATGAGTGACTGGTTGGCCGGGGTCCGACGGTATGGGCGCCGTCTTTAAATCACGAAGTGATTTATTACGCATATCATATGTACTTCGGTACATCAAAATAAATAAATAAATATTTCCGATACGTTTTACTCTTTACAAAATTCTGATAGGACTGATATTTAATGAGATAAATGAATTTTAAAATTGAAATACAATGCCATCTAAGGCGGTGTAATGAAATGAAAACAAATGACTTCGTCTATAAGGGGCCTTGGACAACAACAATCGAAATCTATGAAACATAGCTTACAGAGAATGTTTCTGTGTTTGTATCAAGTAATATCGGAAGCTAAATTAACCGATTTGTATAATTAATTATTATATCACCATTGGAAAGTGTAGGTTCTCTAGATGGACATAATGCTACAATGTTATTACAGTAACTTCTGAGTGAATCGAGGACAGATAAGATTAGAATAGCTTCTCATGCACAGAAAGCTTGATAGGCTATTCTGTACATTCGTTTCCTATATTTCTTAAAATAATATTTATGTAATATTCATTTTCATCTCAGAGAATTAACAAACAACGAGAGTGTATTAATTTAGTATGCAGTAATAGTACGTTAGCTTAGCAATCCATTATTTTATAATTCATATTTTAACTATGCTCTATTGAATCGTGTTAAAATACATAATATATATATGCAATAAATGCAATGTAAAAAAATTGGGTAATGAGCCAAGACAGATTATGTTGCACTGTTGTAAAATTTGTTCCTCCTGAGATTCAGGAGCCCCCACAATATATTAAAAATTTACTTATCGGAGTACATCCGTTATCAACACTCTTTTTTATATAATATAATATAATATAATATAATATAATATAATATAATATAATATAATATAACATAATATAACAATATAATATAATATAACATAATATAATATAATATAATATAATATAATATAATATAATATAATATAATATATACTAATAATAAATCGGTAGCCAAAATTTTTCTGGTAACTTTCGCTTTTCCAAAAATAATTGGTGTTAACATGTATAATTATTCATCATGAGACCGAAAATCGCTTTTTTGAAATTTTTGTTTGTATGTCTGTCTGTCTGTCTGAATGTTTGTTACCTTTTCACGCGATAATGGCTGAACGGATTTCGATGAAAATTCAAATATAAATTAAGTTCGTGGTAACTTAGATTTATATAAGGGTATAAAGGAATTTAAAAACGGATATCAGGCAAGGGTAAACGTGATCAAGGATGAGAATGGTGACTTACTTGCAGACTCTCATTCAATCCTAAACAGATGGAAAAACTATTTTGGGCAGCTACTAAATATACATAGGCCAAATAGAAATGATCAGGACGAAATTCAAATACAAACTGCTGAGCCATTCATACCGGAACCCACACTTCCTGAAGTAAAAATTGCGATAGAAAATCTGAAAAAGTACAAGTCTCCAGCAGAATTAATACAAGAGGGTGGAAGGGCATTATCTATCAAAATTTATAAACTTGTACTTGCTATTTGGGAAAAGGAAATTGTATCAGAACAGTGGAAGGAGTCCATAATCGTACCTATTTTTAAGAAGGGGGACAAGACTAACTGTAGTAACTTTCGAGGAATATCACTTTTGTTGACGTCGTACAAAATTTTGTCGAATATCCTTTTGAGAAGATTAACTCCATATGTAGATGAAATTATTGGGGATTATCAGTGTGGTTTTAGGCGTAATAGATCGACTATTGTTCAGATTTTTTGTATTCGACAGATATTGGAGAAAAAATTGGAGTATAAGGGTACAGTACATCAGTTATTCATAGATTTCAAGAAGGCGTATGACTCGGTTAAGAGAGAAGTTTTATATAATATTCTTATTGAATTTGGTATTCCCAAGAAACTAGTTCGATTAATTAAAATGTGTCTCAGTGAAACTTACAGCAGAGTCCGTATAGGCCAGTTTCTATCTGATGCCTTTCCAATTCACTGCCGGCTAAAGTAGGGAGATGCACTATCACCTTTACTATTTAACTTCGCTCTAGAATATGCCATTAGGAAAGTCCAGGATAACAGAGAGGGTTTGGAATTGAACGGGTTTCATCAGCTGCTGTGTATGCGGATGACGTGAATATGTTAGGAGAAAATTCACAAACGATTAGGGAAAACACGGGAATTTTACTGGAAGCAAGTAAAGAGATAGGTTTGGAAGTAAATCCCGAAAAGACAAAGTTCAAATGCATGAACTACTGCAAGCGACCTGTCAAACGACCGAGAATTTTTTTTCTCATACGTAACAAACGTAGACATAAAGAGAGCTATGAAACGGAAAGTACAAAAGCTGAAGGAGTTTACTCCATCAGCATTGTTCTACTGAGTAAAATCATTGACGTAATATTGCCAATTGTGACACACATCTTTAATGTCTCGCTTATGACCTTGACATATCCGACCCTATGGAAGAAAACTTATGTACATCTCCGTCATAAAAATAATAATCCTTCAAACCCAAACGATTATCAGCCTACCCTTCCTGTCCACCTTGTCTAAAGAATTGGAACGCATTGTTTTAGTAGGTTATTTTACGACGCTTTATCAACATCTCAGGTTATTTAGCGTCTGAATGAGATGAAGGTGATAATGTCGGTGAAATGAGTCCGGGGTCCAGCACCGAAAGTTACCCAGCATTTGCTCATATTGGGTTGAGGGAAAACCCCGGAAAAAACCTCAACCAGGTAACTTACCCCGACCGGGAATCGAACCCGGGCCACTGGTTTAGCGGCCAGACGCGCTAGCCGTTACTTCACAGGTGTAGACGGAACGCATTGTTCACAAACAATTGACGGACTTATTGATTGAAGACAATTTACTTGACGACTATCAGACAGGCTTCAGAAACTGGACATAAGACAAATAGAGCATTATTTTAAAGTTACGGAAGATATACGGGAAGCCTCCGACAAACAAAATTTGACCATTTTGACACTTCTGGACTTCAACAAAGCCTTTGACTCAGTTCATATAGATCTGTTACTATGCAAGCTCCGAGCCCTTAATCTATCAGAAAATTCAGTTTCGTGGTTCACTTCCTACCTTCAAGTACGCCAACAATGTGTGCGAGTCTGCGATCGGTTTTCTTCCTGGCGTACCGTGGGTGCAGGTGTACCACAGAGTTCAGTTCTTGGACCTCTACTCTTTACGATCTATATAAATGACATCTCACAATCTATTAAACACTGCAGACATCTTATTTGCTGACGACTTACAAATATATATATATATATATATATATATATATATATATATATATATCTGCACCTACACCGGTCAATAAATTACGCAATAAATGAAGTTAACAATGACCTAAAATCAACTATTTCATGGAAGAAAAAATTTTTACTAAAATTGAACTTGGAGACATCGACATCGAAAGATTGCAGTCTGGCTTCTCACCCACCAAGAAGAAGAGAAAGTACTGTATCTTAATACAGATGTCAGAATTTCTAGGATTGTGGAACGCTATGAGAATTATAAGAATAGTGAATTTTCTCGTGACGAAAACCATCATTATTATTTTATAATGTACCTATTTGCCCAACGTGACCAAAACACGCAGTGTGAACTATGATTGAAACAATATGTCTATCTGTAGCCTACCGTGGTGAAAACCCTTAGACCCGACATCATACCATTGTTAGAGGGTGGTCTTCAATTGTACAGTCCCAGAATTAAAAAAATGGCCCGACTCTTGGAGCTCCTTACAGAGCATGATTCACAACACAACGATTTAACTATTTTCAACGCATTATTATTTGAATAGCATTACAGGAAGATATTTCACAAACCTGAAAATAAGATTAAATGATTGCCTAAGAGTTATTAAACAAACACGATAGATAAACCAAAAACCCGATTATGACAATTCATCGTAATACAAAGGATAAATTGTGACGGTGTCGTGTATGGTTCCTAGGGTAGCTCAGTCGGTAGAGCATTCGCGCGGTAAGCGAGGGGTCCTGGGATCGATACCCGGCCCCAGAACATTTTTTCCTTGAAATTATTCAAACCTGTTTTACAGGGAGCTATTACCTGAAAGCCAGATTTGCTTAATAAATTCGTTACTGAGATACGTTAACAGAAAGCCACAATTTAAGTCACACAGAATATTATGTGCACTCATAGTTGAATTCTGGCGTCTTGTCAGCTCACTTGAGTTGTGTGAATGCAAAGGAAAAATTGTGACGGTGTCGTGTATGGTTCCTGGGGTAGCTCAGTCGGTAGAGCGTTCGCGCGCTAAGCGAAGGGTCTCTTGATCGACACCCGGCCCCGGAACAATTTTTCCTTCAAATTATTCAAACCTGCTTTACAGGGAACTATTACCTGAAAGCCAGATTTGCATAATACATTCGTTACTGAGATACGTTAACAGAAAGCCACAATTTAAGCCACAAAGAGTATTGTGTGCACTCATAGTTGAGTTCTG
This sequence comes from Periplaneta americana, assembly GCF_040183065.1. Classification (NCBI taxonomy): domain Eukaryota; kingdom Metazoa; phylum Arthropoda; class Insecta; order Blattodea; family Blattidae; genus Periplaneta; species Periplaneta americana. Next base: position 105,919,738 of record NC_091124.1, read on the forward strand.
GCGTCTTGTCAGCTCACTTGAGTTGTGTTTATACAAAGGAAAAATTGTGACGGTGTCGTGTATGGTTCCTGGGGTAGGTCAGTCGGTAGAGCGTTCGCACGCTAAGCGAAGGGTCCCGGGAACAATACCCGGCCCCGGAACAATTTTTCCTTGAAATTATTCAAACCTGCTTTACAGGGAGCTACTACCTGAAAGCCAGATTTGCATAATTCATCGTAATAATTCCGATAGCTCTGTGCTAGCGTGTTTGCCCGCAGACTACAAAATTCAGGGTTCGGATACTATTGAGGAAAGATTTTCTAAATTAGTTATGCAGATTAATTTCCTTTACCATCATTCTATTTTACTGCACGATTTATAAATATTTACCTACTATTAAGAATAGATCCATTTTCATCGCATCTTTTCAAATGCCTTTCGGGTTACAACAATGGATTTAAAATGAATTTTAATAACTGCCAAAGCGATCTCGTGTGTACCACAGCTTTGAAACATTGAGCATGCGCAATTCAAGCTGTCATTTTTTTTTCTCTGGAAGTGTACATTAACCTAACCTTAAAATGTTATCTTCTACTTGATTATATTATCTTATCAAAAGAACCAGAAATATATTTTTAGAGTGATTGTAGCATTATATTCCGGCGCTGATTTCCGTGAATCGAGGTTGGTCCTGTAGTTAGAGACAGAGAATCCTTTTCAGTCTGTTAAGGAAGCTGTTATATGGCGATTGTGAAGGCAAACATGACGAATACTTCTCTACATCTAACCAAAAATGCGTTTGGGCGGCTCGATATTAGCAAGCAAAGGTCCCAGCCGCCTGACTTGGTACCTGCGGTCTGTAATGATATTTTAAAGAATTCTTTGCTTTCAACTTGATAGTATTCATTCTGTGAGAATACTTTCATCCATCAGTAAGGTAAGGCAATGGCCTCACATCTAATGTCTGTGTAGGAAGCACAGTGATAAAGTTCACCGAATCTATTTGGATAAATGTAATTTTTAATGTAACGTGAAACATCCTTGTTCTTTTATCAAAATATTTCTGAATATGGGGTGAATCTGCTGCTCTACTACGACCTGGGCGCATTATTATCTACACCGATCGACTGCGCTAATGTGTGCTACGTAACCATGGTTCTATGCAGGCAGCCCAAATGCCTCCTGGACTAGTCTCCGGCCAGTGACCGGAGGAATGCTCATGGAATGATAATGCAATGAAGAAATATTTTTACAGAATGATGAACTATATATTGGGAAAACGGGAGAATCTCGATAAAATAAATCGACAGGTCCATTGCTTTACTATACTGTATATCTTTACATACAGCTATGTGAGGATGTAATCACCATCTGTCGAAGATGCATAGCATTACTATGCTCATTTGATATTTACGTAGAAGAGGTTATTGAAGAGGGCGAGAAAAAAGGAGAGGGGAACATAAAGAGAACAACGGAAATTGAAGAAGTACAATGAGAATAAGGGTAATACAAAGATAGAACAAGGGTAATACAAGGAGAACAAGAGGGTTACAACAAGAACAAGAGGGATACAAGGAGAACAAGGAAGATACAAGGAGAAGAAAAGGAATACAAGGAGGACAAAGGAAAGGCAATGAGAACATGGGGAAGACAATGAGAATATGGGGAAGATAATGAGAACATGGGGAAGACAATGAGAACATGGGGAAGACAATGAGAATGTGGCGAAGACAATAAGAACTTGGGGAAGACAATGAGAACATGGGGAAGACAATGAGAATGTGGGGAAGACAATAAGAACTTGGGGAAGACAATGAGAACATTGGGAAGACAATGAGAATGTGGGGGAAGACAATAACTTGGGGAAGACAATGAGAACATGGGGAAGATAATGAGAACTTGGGGAAGACAATTAGAATATGGGAAAGTAAATGAGAATATGGGGAAGACAATGAGAACATGGGTTAGACAATGAGAACATGGGTTAGACAATGAGAATAAGGAAAAGATAAGGATGACAAGAGAAAGACAAGGAGAACAAGGGAAAGACAAGGAGAGCAAAGGAAAACAAAGGAGAAAAGTGGTACACAAAGAGAGGGAGGCAGATTGGCTCAAATTTTACGTTTCATTTTTTTTTTCTGTACTTTGCATAGCATTTTATGAAATCCTCAAAGATAGTCGTTCTACGTGGTTCTCTGGCTATGTGGAGAGATATTTGAATTTAGATTTCATCACGATTTAAATTTGAAATGTTGTATTATTTTGAAACTTGCAGATTGAGTCAACTTATCTCGCCCTGGAGGCAGATTGACACATGGTATGGGGTAAATTGGCTACATGTTAAATAAGAGCAAACTGCATATAAGACTATTTTCACTCTACGTCCTCACAGTCCACTCTCTGTCTTCTCAATCCACTCTGTGTCCTCTCAGTCCAATCTCTGTCCTCTTAGTCCACTCTATGTCCTCTCAGTCCACTCTGTATGCTCTCAATCCAATCCATGTGCCCTCAGTCCAATCTCTGTTCTGGGACTACAATCTCTGTGATCTCAGTCCACTCTCTATTCTCTCAGTCCACTTTATGTCATCTGAGTCCACTCTAATGTCCATTCAGTCCACTGCCTGTCCTATCAGTCCTCTCTATGTACCCTAAGTCCAGTCTGTGATTTGTCATTACACTCTCTGGCCTCAAAGTCCATTCTATGCATTCTGAGTCAACTCTCTGTCGTCTCAGTCCACTCTGTGTCTTCACTGTCCGCTCCTCAGTGCACTCTAAGTGCTCTCAGTCCAATATTTGTCCTACCAGTCCAGTCTCTATCCTCTCAGTTCTCTCTATGCCTTCTCAGTCCACCCTCTGTCCTCTCAGTCGACTCTATGTGCTCATAGTCCAATCTCTGTTCTGTCACTACACCCCCTGTTCTCTCTGTCCATTCTCTATACTCTCTGTCCATTCTATGTGCTCTTAGTCTAATCTCTGTACTGACACTACACTCTCTGTCCTACCAGTCCAGTATCTGTCCTCTCAGTCCACTCTACGTCCTCTCAGTCGACAGTATGTGCTCTCTGTCCATTCTATGTGTTCTCAATTCAATTTCTGCTCTGTCACTACATTCTCTGTGCTCTCAGTTCACTCTCTATCCTCTTAGTCCATTCTGTGTCATCTGAGTCCACTCTATGTCGTCTCAGCCCATTGTCTGTCCCCTCAGTCCACTCTATGTGCTCTCAGTCCAATCTCTGTCCCCTCAGTCCACTCTATGTGCTCTCAGTCTAATCTTTGTTCCTTCACTACACCCTGCGTCGTCTCAGAACACTCTGTCCTCTCAGTCCACTCTATGTCCTCTCAGTTCACTTTCTGTCTTCTCAGTACAATCTAAGTGCTGTCAGTCCAATCTCTCTCCTGTCACTACACTCTCTGTCCTACCAGTCCAGTATCTGTCCTCTCAGTCCAGTCTCTCTCTTCCTATTCCACTGTATGTGCTCTCAGTAAAAATCTCTGTTCTGTCACTCTACTCGCAGTCCTACCAGTACACTCTCTTTCCTCTCAGTCCACTCTATGAGCTCTCAGTCCAATCTCTGTCCTGTAGCAACACTCTCTGCACTATTAGTACACTCTCAGTCCTCTCAGTCCACTCTGTGTCGTCTCAGTCCACTCTCTGTAACCTCAATCCAATTTCTGTACTTTTACTACACTCTCTGTCCTCTCAGTCCATTCTCTGTCTTCTCAGTTCACTCCATGTCATCTGAATACACTCTGTCCCCTCAGTCTACTCTATGTGATCTCAGTCCAATCTCTGTTCTGTCACTACACTCTCTGTCCTCTCAGTACACTCCATGTCATTTGAGTCCACTCTATGTTCTCTCTTTCCTCTCTATGTCCTCACAGTCCAATCTCTATCTTCTCAGTTCACTCTATGTGCTCTCAGTCCATTCTCTGTCCTGTCACTACAGTCTCTGCCCCACCAGTCCAGTGTCTGTCCTCTCAGTCCACTCTATGTCCTCTCAGTCAACTGTCTGTGCTCTCAGTCCACTCTATATGCTCTCAATCCAATCTCTGTTCTGTCACTACACTCTCTATGCTCTCAGACCACTCTCTATCCTCTCAGTCCACTCTATGTCATCTGAGTCCCCTCTATGTCGCCTCAGTCCACTCTCTGTCCCTCCAGTCCACTCTAAGTGCTCTCAGTCCACTCTCTGTCCCCTCAGTCCACTCTATGTGCTCTCAGTCCAATCTCTGTTTTTTTTCACTACACCCTCTGTCCTCTCAGTCCACTCTATATCATCTGAGTCCACTCTATGACGTCTCAGTCCACTGTATGTCCCCTCAGTCCACTCTCTGTCTTCTCAGTCCACTCTTTGTGCTCTCAGTCCAATCTCTGTCCTCTCACTACACTCTCTGTCCTAGCATTCCAGTATCTGTCCTCTCAATCCACTCTATGTCCTCTCAGTACACTCTCTCTTCTCAGGCCACTTATGTGCTCTGTGTCGAATCTCTGTCCTGTCACTGCACTCTCTGTCCTAGCAGTTCCAGTATCTATCCTCTCAGTTCACTCTATGCCCTCGCAGTACACTCTATGTTTTCTAAGTCCACTCTATATGCTTTCAGTCCAATCTCTGTCCTGTCACTATACTCTCTGTCCCACCAGTTCACTCTCTTTCGTCTCAGTCCACTCTATGTGCTTTCATTCCAATATATGACCTGTCACTGCACTCTTTGTCCTATCAGTCCACTCTTAATCATCTCAGTCCACTCTGTCCCCTCAATCCAATCTCTGTACTTTCACTCCACTCTCTGTCCTCTCAATCCATTCCATGTAATCTGAATCAACTCTCTGTCCCCTCAGTCCAATCTATGTGCTCTCAGTCCAATCTCTGTTCTGTCACCATACTCTCTGTCCTCTCAATCTTCTCTATGTGCTCTCAGTCCACTTCATGTCATCTGAGTCCACTGTCTGTCCTCTCAGTCCACTCACTTTCCTCTCAGTCCCCTCTATGTGCTCTCAGTCCAACCTCTGTCCTGTCACTACACTCTCTGTCCTACCAGTCCAGTATCTGTCCTCTCAGATCACTCTATGTCATCTCAGGTCACTCTGTCCTCTCAGTCCACTGTCTGTGCTCTGTGTCCACTCTATGGGCTCTCAGTCCAATCTCTGATCTGTCTCTGCTCTCTCTGTGCTCTCCGTCCACTCTCTGTACTCTAGGTCCACTCTATGTCATATTACTCAGTCCATTCTATGTGCTGTGAGTCCAATCTCTGTTCTTTCACTACACTGTCTGTCCTCTCAGTCCACTCTCTGTACTCTCAGCCCAGTCTAAGTCTTCTGAGTCCACTCTATGCGTCTCAGTCCACTCTATTCCCTCAGTCTACTCTATGTGCCCTCAGTCCAATCTCTGTTCTGTCACTACACTATCTGTCCACTCAGTCCACTCTATCTCCTCTCAGTCAACTCTATGTTCTCACATCCACTCTCTGTCTTCTCAGTCCACTCTATGTGCTCTCAATCCAATCTCTTTCCTGTCACTACACTCTCTGTCCTTCCAGTCCAGTATCTGTCCTATCAGTCCAGTATCTTTCCTCTCTGTCCACTCTTTGTCCTCTCAGTGCACTGTCTGTGCTCCGAGTCCACTCTCTGTGCTCTCAGTCCAATCTCTATTCTGTCACTACACTCTCTGTGCTCTCAGTCCACTCTCTATCCTCTCGGTCAACTCTGTATCATCTGAGTTCACTCTATGTCGTCGCAGTCCATTCTCTGTTCCCTCAGTTCACTCTATGTGCTTCCAGTCCAATATCTGTTCTTTCACTACACCACCTATCCCCTCTGTCCAGTCTCTGTCCTCTGAGTCCACTCTATGCCGTCACAGTCCTTTCTCTGTCCCGTCAGTCTACTCTATGTGCTTTCAGTCCAATCAGTGTCCTGTCACTACACTATCTGTCCTCTCAGTACATTCTCTGTCTTCTCACGACACCACAGACATCATCACAAAACAAAACTACTTCACATACAATAACAATATCACACACAAACCGAAGGCCTACCCATGGGATCACCCATTTCCAGCATACTAGCTGAAATATTCTTACACCACATAGAACAGACATACATACTAAACAAAGACAACAACAAACACGCAGACAACATCATATATTGGCACAGATACGTAGATGACATACTAATACTATACAAAGGAAACAAAAGACAGATCGAAAACCTACATCAACACATAAACAAAATACAACCAAAGCTACACTACACATTAGAAATTGAAAACAACAAATCCATAAATTTTCTAGACATCACAATAACAAAAGTAGACAACTAACACACGTTCAAAGTATACAGAAAACCCACAACAACAACACACATACACAACACATCCAACCACCCCACACAACACAAACAAGCTGCATTCCGAACAATGGTACACAGACTACTCAACATACCAATGAACCAACAGGATTACAACGAAGAACTAAACACAATCAAATACATAGCACAAGAAAACGGATACAATCCCAACATAATAGACAACATATTACGTAAGACAAAACAAAACCACAAAAAACAGAAGAATACAACACAAACACAAGAACACAAAAAAATACATCACACTAACATACGAAAACAAAAACACACATAAAATTGCAACCTCACTCAAGAAATTAAATTACAACATCGCATACAGAACAAATAACATTCTCCAAAAACATCTCAACACACAAACAACACAGACAAACAAATACAACCACACAGGCGTATACAAACTCAAATGTAACACCTGCAACAACTTCTACATAGGACAGACAGGCAGATCATTTCAAACACTTTACAAAGAACACATCACAGCCATAACAAAATTACAAAACACCTCCACATATGCAGAACACATCACAAATGCCAACCACACCTACAGAGACATCAACACAGACATGGAAATACTGCACATCCAACCAAAAAGCCAGAAACTCAACACACTAGAACAATATGAAATATACAGACACACGAAAACACACCCCAACGATATTATCAACACACAACTCAATTTCAAAACATATACACTCTTTGACTCTACACTTCTAACGCACCCTCACAGGAAACAAGAGGCGCCAAGACCAACAACGACCAGTTCTGAAGATGACCCAAAATAGGTCGAAACATATTAACAAGGTACGTTAAAATTTAACACAAGAAAGTTCTTATCATACATATTCCGAAGTGATACAGTGTTAAAAGTTGTGTAATCAAGATGTGGAGAATAAATTATGTTATACACTCAGTTGGTAAAATAAATAATATTCACGACAAATATATAAAAACAGAAGAGATAACGAACCACAATATTGCCGACCGATAGCATTATGACAGCATTGTCTACGTATTCTAGTTACATTGGCTTCGTCTGGCCAGTCAGTGGCCGAACTCTGAATTCTATTCAATAGAAAAGCGTACTTTATCTTATCTCTTCGCTTCGCCCACGTGACAACTATATTTAGCTGCCTGCAGACTCCACTCGTTCCGAACTTGTCAAGGTCATATAGGCCCATAATATATTTATCCATGGTCTTCAGCTGTCGACAGTACATACAAACGAAATAATCGTTATAAACCGACCAGACCGGTTCAGAGTTCGTGTATATCGTTCGTGATGGTGTCATTGAGCTCTATACTAAAATGGAGGAAACACCGTATGTTAAAATATCGTGTCACCACAGTCTAGTATATACAGTCTGTTTTAAGTCAATACTTAATAAATATGCATCCATAGATAGTTGCTAACCACCAGGATCGCTACTATCACCTCATCACAGACTCTTTCTTTCCCTAGCAAACGAAAAACGTATTGTACTTTCGATATCGTGTTTTTTTTTTAATTAACATCTTTCTTCAACTATTGAAAAATGAAATACATAAGGTCTATATATTAATTTCATAAAGTATATAGTATATTATATTTTATAAACTTACCTTCCTGGATCTTTCGGAAGAAGGAAATCTCTCACCTCTTTTTCTTACAATTTATAGTGCTGCAAACGTCTCCTTGTCCCATAGTATTAGAGGTGGGGAAAAAATAACGTAACAGTTATTTTGGAAACTGTTCCTTGTTTGGAACTGTTCCAAAAAGTAACAGCACCTTGGAACACTATGTTGGAACTGTTCCAAAAAGTAACAGCACCTTGGAACACTATGTTCCAAAATAACAGTGTTGCTCTGAGCTAGTACGAAATACTTGCGGTTACAAATACTCATTTCACTTTGGAACTACATTATGACAACGCCTGTTCCACAGAACGGAACATATTTAGTACTATTGAAAGCAGTGACACCAACTTTTGGAAAACAGTGGGTGGGCTCAAACATTTAACGAGCCTTAAAATCTCACAACACGACAAGCCCATATAAGTTGGCGCTACTGTTTGAAAGCAGAATTGGGAATCATTTCGTTGTACTGAAATACATGTTGGAAACTAAAGTAAAAGATAAATAGTAAAGATACGAAGATCGTCTTTAAAAAATGTACACATTATCTTGGAATTGATGTTAATTGAGTATAGGATTCTATCAAATAACATAATGCCTGTATTATAGTAACTACATTGTGAATTTTATCAAGGGAGATGAAAATATATAGGTTATGTTTCATTTCCAAATACTTTACAGTTTTAGTTTCATTACCAATTCCTAAAATTAAACTAAAGTCTGTTGAAACATGACTGTATTATTGAAGTTCTTTTGTTAAAAAAAAAAGTACAACGGTAAATTTTCATATTTCATTACAATGAGATTATTATTCTTCATGACGGTACATTATTAATATGAAGTTTAGCGCGGCCGAATTGATTATAGCTTTTATTTATGCATTTTTGGAGAAATTGAACACTATTGTCACCGTTAGCTAAGCAGAAGAGGAAGAATAGGTTAGGTTTTATTTACCACTTGGATCCATTTCGATTTCGTGACCAATTTACAAATAATTTAAAATTACATTACATTTCCTGCTTCGAACAAACCTGATCTACGAATTCAATTTAGCATTAGAAAAGATTTCATTTCCAGGAATTCACATCTCGACTCATTATGACATCGTACTGCATCACATGGCATAGAGGGAAGTATGTGATCATTTAGCGTCCTAAACACCACTGTTATATTGCATACTAGTCGTACGTACGTAAATGTTCCTAAATGCCACTGTTACATTACGTACTAGTAGTACGTGAGCTCTATGCTCACTGGCCTGTTCCAAAATAACACTGTTACATTAAATACTCCTGTTATACAAAATACTTGCTGTTACAAAAATACTCGATGTTATGGAACTGCATTATGAGTTATGGTTATGACTATAAAATAACATAACGGCCTGTTCCAAAATACCACTGTTACATTATATACTAGTAGTACTGTACCTGTTATACAAAATACTTGCTGTTACATGTTACAATATACTCGATGTTATGGGACTCGGCCGACTTGATGGTCCCTTCGCGAAGCGTGTCGGCCGTGTATGGAACTACATTATGACAACCGTTGCTGCAGTGTTGTCAATTTAGCGACTTTGTCTCTAGATCTGGCTACTTTTAACAATTTTCAGGAACAAAATCAATACCAACTTTTAATCCTGAACTGGCGTCATGCATAAATATAACGTAACTGGTTTCGTGGTGTCAATACTGGACTTTCTCATGGCCCTCGACTTATACTTTTGCCTTTTTTACCCAAATGTTTGCATAAACTACTTTGACTAAAGGGTTTTAACATAAATAAATTGTGTCACACGCTTCACAGAATGACAGAACTGAATTTAGGGACTTGACTCTGGAGGAGTTTCGTTCATTCCTGGTGTGTTTTATTTTGGTGCAGTTTCCAAATTAAATTAAATTATATATATATATATATATATAATGTAAAAATTAATTTCTGATCCTACAGAATTTATCTGTTATGGTAACAACATGGAGTCAGGCCACAAAGGGAAAAGCACACTGGAGGAGAGGGATTCGATCCGTTGCTGTAGAGCGAACTTCGGCGTAGGCTATATAATATATTGTGGTACTGTTATTTTGGAACTGTTATTTGGAACCTATTATTTTCGTGGAACTGGAACAGTTGGAACTGTTACGAGAAAATAACAACTTTTCCCATCTCTACATAGTATTATTCAAATCATTGTGTTTTAGCCATTTATAATTATTACAATCGATAACGATCATTTCACAGTTTACACAACTTTTCATAACAATGCAAAATACGGCACAGTCAATGCCTTTTCGAGCTACGCCAGGCCGTAATGTATGTTCGGGTTTTCTATTTCAGTGTATGGAGCTCAGTGAAATATTATATTATAACTTTATTGCGTATCATTGCTATGTTTTATTTAGTGTATTGTGTCCATAAGTTCCCTACTTCTTGTTGCATAATATGTTGCAGAAATAATTACAAAACTGTGTTATTTTAATATGAAGAGAATTTTACACGTTAACAAAATCTGTTCGCATCAACATTTTACGTTTAAAATTGAAGCTATTTTGAGGTATAATAAAAAAGAATTTATATTGTGATTTTAATTTAGCACAACTAGCCTACCTTCTTTAATTGTAAACAGAAAATTTACCATATCACTCCAATGAAATTAGTTTACGTACGATTGTGTTGCTTGATCTCTCAGGTAATAGATACATACAATAATTCAGTACTCAATAATTGTAATATTAAAATACAGAAAAATTTAATTTCCGGGGCTTCATACATGACATTATGTTTAATTATAATGCATAATTGCGAATATAGGAATATAAATGAAATATAGTAAACATAACCTATAATTTCCATTATGACGTAATATACGTATGTAATGGGAGGGCATTGGAGATCACTAAAATTAGACAGAGAGAGGCAACTGGTACAGTAAACATAACCTATAATTTCAACATATCTAAATATCCGTGCGGTGCAACTGAAAATTATTGAATCGTGCATAAATGAATGTACAATAATTTCGCAATATTTAATCGAAATAAAGGCAGGTATTACACATACGAACAACGTAATTTTCATATCTAAAATAATATTCCTCGCAAGTGAATTATGTCTAAAGTGTCATAATCATTGTTTTAAATTTTATTAATGCAATTACACTAATTTTAGAGAAATATATGTTACTCTTTATGCATTCAAACTAATTTATATCGTTGAAACGCGAGTCACATTGTCTGCCTTACGCCCTGTATTAGGTCACGATGGCGGTGGCACAGTCTATTGTTCCTAGTACTCACAGCGCTCCAAGCGGCTAGCAACTATCGGGAGAAATGCAAAAAAAAAAATCACCCCAAGTTTCGTGACTGTATATAGTAGACTGTGGTGCCACTGGATTCACGCGTCACCATGCTGGTGAGGGAATCTCTCTCTCTCTTTCTAACACAGTTGCTACAATGATGTTACCACAGTCTAGTATATACAGTCATGAAGCTCAATACGTAATAAATATGCATCCATAGATAGTTGCTAACCACTAGGATCGCTAATATCGCCTCAATTACAGACAATGCGAAATAGTACCGGCAGAGTCTATTGTTTCTAGCACCCTCACAACTCAAGCTTCGTGACTGTATATACTAGATTGTGATGTTACCTCCCAAGTCCGTGTATGCATATTGAAATTATTTATATTGTGGGTTATCTTGAACTATTTATTTCAATTTAATATGAGCCATGAATTCTCTAAACTTGTATGTAAACATCATAAATGAAATTAAGTATATAATGTGCTCTAAATTACTTCTAACTTAAAAAAATACATACTGTACCAATATAAAAATAGGAAAACCAAAGACAAATGCAGTATGTAAAATAAATGTCCTGCCTTATCTAGGCCATATATTTGCATGCACTACTCTCGATCAGGATAAATATAGATTAGGAATAGTAAAGATTAAATTAAAATAAAAGTTAAATACGATATAAGAAAAGTACACAATTATATTCATAAAGTTTTAAACATATACTGTACTGTAGTACTGGTAGTAAACTGAAACATACATTATGAACTAGAAACATTTATTCGCCGTTAAAATTGTATAATTTTCGGTTTTGTCACAAGTTTAATTACCTTACACCCAATATAAAATAATGTAACTAAATTTTCCGATTTTTATAGGTACCGGTATCTACACTTTGATCTCAGAATATAAAAACCTGTTATACTTAATGTATGTAATATTAGAGCTGAGTTTCCTTTAAAATTTATTCCCTTGTTAACAGAAATTCACTAAAGTAAAAAAGCCAAGTATAAGCATAATAAATACTAAATAACGGTACATAAACACTAGAAGAAAAATTCATTACATCAATTTATCAAAATAACAATACACTCAAAATATTACATCATACGGTACCGCACCAAAAGATCAATAGTTAAATATGAAATATATCAATATTATATAAGAACAGCGGTGAACTTCTGCCTAAGCAAACCAGGCAGCTGCGTAGGGCTCTAAGTAGGAGGGGGTGCCGGCCAGGAGTAATAGTAGTAGTAGTAGTAATAATAATAATAATAATAATAATAATAATAATAATAGTGCTATTTGCTGTGGCAAACTTTTGCGTGGCAATAAATCTTGTTATAAATTGTTCTTTAGTCAACTGTCCGAAGACAGGTTTGAACCTCATAAGTGACACCAATGAGGCATCACTCATGAAACAACTAAGCCAAGAGATAATTGGATAGGGTTGTCATCTCTTTTCCCCCTCCATTGCAGTCATCGATGACTAGTAACATATTTCACTAATCAAATGTATACAAAAAATAAATTGTTCTTCCTCTGACATATAAGTGATGTACTGCTATTTATTAATATATATACTGTATATATATGTGTGTGTGTGTGTGTGTGTGTGTGTGTGTGTGTGTGTATACACGTATCAGCCAGAACCTCAATCAGAATTAATCTAGTAATGATAAATATAAAAAAGTATAATTGGTACTTGTTTATTTCATTTCTAAGTCTGCTTGTCTATTTTCTAAATTCAAATTACGTTAAATAAATCCCACTCTGTTAACTGCCTAGGGTCTCTGGGTCTCTATGTTCAGGCTTGTTTGGAAAAATAAAGTACAATATGTATATATATATATATATATATATAAAATAATGTACGCCTATATGTCATTTCTTTGTTACTCAGTCTTATGTACGGTACAGCCGTATGCTACATAATATTTCACCATTATAACGGCAAAATTAAATAAATATAATTAATATACATTAATTCTTTCAACAAAACAACCATTTCCCATGTGCGTTAGAAAGACAGAAAGATACGCCTCAGGTGTGCCAATAGTACGGAACTTACACGGCACTTTTTTTCACCATTTCTCTACATCTCACTTGACGATATGTGTCAGAGGAAGAACAATTTTAATGTTTGTTTGCATCTGAAGTCTGATTAGTGGGATATGTAGCTAATTGGCGAAGTATGCATTGGAGGGAGAAAGGTACTGGCCACCCTACCCCATTATCTCCTGGCCTAGTTGTCTCATGAGTGATGCCTTATTGGTGGTACTTATGAGATTCAAATCTGTCTTCGGACAGTTGACTGAACAACAACAACAACAAATATGAGTGTTAGGTATAATCTATGTTTTCATAAGTTTACATAGTTTTTATTCATTCGTCATCTTTATTTACTAGTTTAGGTTAGGTGTGCACAGCGTGGTAGTGCATATAAGGGTAAGTTCTTCATATAATTATCCTAGGTCTATACGTTTCAAAATACTTAGAAAATAAAAAAAAGACAGAGACCTGGTTCATTATTATCATCCCAAACTTTGAAGTCAATTTTCTCCACATTAATTTTCTGCAAATTTGCATTGCTAAAACTGCTACTCTTTCTACAGATTTTGTTCTACATCATGATTTTTTGTGCATAGATTTAGTGTTATTTTATTTGCAACATTGTTTTAATTTGTTACTTGTAATTTATTAAGTTCTTGTTGCTGTAATACCTACAACTGTGACGTTTATGAAGGAGTGTATTGAACACTTAAATGTATATTATGCTGTTATAATATTAAATGAAGTTTTTTTTTACATTAGTATGTTAACTGACAATAATGTTCTATAATGTAAGATGATCCTTTAGAAGTTTTTTCCCTTCAAATTAAAAATATCTGAGTTTTACTTTAAATATTCCAACCCCCAGCGTGTTGAAAAGGAATAATAATGGCAGCCGACTCGGTGATTGCGCTACTACAAAGAGTTTGTAATACTTACTAGAGACACATACCCGTGAGTGGCAGGCAAGAAAAATGTCACAAATTGAATCGGCTAGCATCCGCCATTAAAGGGAGTGTTTGCGGCGCAAAATTCGAAAACAGTACCACAATACATTGATGTAGCCTGGTGATAGAGACACTTTTTTAAACATCTTTTACAAAGGATGAGTCGTGATGAAATAAACATGAATGGCAGAGGAGCGCTATATTTATTAAAGTATTATAATGGTTCATCTTTGGCGATATTCTAAAAAATAAATTAAATCACCTATATACACTCGGAATAAGTATGTGAAATAGTGAATAATGGCAATGTCAGCATTAATTTTCAGTATTACTAATATTGTTTTAAGGACATAATAATGGATATTTACTGTAATATTTCAAGTGATCTATATTTCAGTCCCTTCATGCAAAGGAAGAGGAAGGTATATGGTGCTTAGAAAATATTTAGTGGTGAAATATGAGATCATAAAAATTCTGGAAACAGATTTAAAATATAATGAGAATAAATTTTATCATAAAACAATCTATTCATTGTGTAGTTGATGACCACCAAGTTAGAGGTCAGTACAGACTTTTTAATACAATTAGTAGCGGTAATAGTAGGCCTAGAAGTAGTGGTAATAGTAGGCCTAGTAGTAGTGGTAATAGTAGGCCTAGTAGTAGTGGTAATAATAGACCTAGTAGTACCGGTAGTGGTAATAGTAGGCCTAGTATTAGTGGTAATAGTAGGCCTAGTTTTTGTAGTAATGGTAGGCCTAGTAGTAGTGGTAATAATAGGCCTAGTAGTGGTAATAGTAGGCCTAGTACTAGTGGTAATAGTAGGCCTAGTAGTAGTGGTAATAATAGGCCTAGGAGTAGTGGTAATAGTAGGCCTAGTAGTAGTGGTAATAGTAGGCCTAGTAGTAATGGTAATAGTAGGTGCAGTAGTAGTAGGTCTAGTTTTTGTGGTAATAGTAGGTCTAGTTTTTGTGGCAATAGTAGGCCTAGTAGTAATGGCAATAGTAGGCCTAGTAGTGGTAATAGTAGACGTAGTAGTAGTGGTAATAATAGGCCTAGTAGTAGTGGTAATAGTAGGCCTAGTATTAGTGGTAATAGTAGGCCTAGTTTTTGTGGTAATGGTAGGCCTAGTAGTAGTGGTAATAATAGGCCTAGTTTTGGTGGTATTAGTAGGCCTAGTAGTAGTGAGATCTAGTTAGTAGTAGTGGTAATAATAGACCTGGTAGTAGTGGTAATAGTATGCCTAGTAGTAGTAGTCATAGTAGACCTAGTAGTAGTGGTAATAATAGGCCTAACTAGGCCATCAGCTATATTTTCACTAATTTCTTTGCATTTAATACGACCAAAAACTAGGAGTACATACTGTGCAATACGGAAATTACATTATTAATTCATTTATTGTGAAACAAAACAGTTTTAGACAGATATAGTCTGAGGATTTTTTATGCACTCTGCTATTATAATCGACTGTAATGTAATGGCACCTAACACTTACATACATTGTTGAAATCAACCTTGTAAACCTGATTAATGTGTTTCTGGAAAAAAACTTTATCCAAGAAATATTCCGACATTCTGTAAACACATTCAAAGGAGGAACTGCTTTTGGAAGATTCTTCCAAATATTGAGATATGCATGCTTTCCTGGGCATCCTACAATAGTAGCTATGTTGGAACAATTATTTGCGGCGCAGTATTTCACCATTTTCTAATTATTTCCCTTCAAGTGTACTTATATTTATTCGTACTCCTCAATAAGCACGAACTGCTCGCACTCCCGGCGAAGCATCAACTCCCTTTAATGGCGGCCGAACAGCGGTTCAATTTTGTACGCGAAACTAGCGCCGTTGGTGTCTCTAGTTATATATTACAAACTCTTTGCGCTACTCTGGTATATCCACGGACTCTGGGATGGTGTTGGTCATTGTGCCATCTGTTGACGATTATTGAACTACTCATAATTGCTAACTCCTAAACCTATACAAAAGACTCATCTGTATAATTCTATGACCTAGGGTTCTAGTTACAACAGATAAGATAGGAATAACATCATTCATACCGTTTCTGCAATCTGAATGATGCCGGAACCGCATGACATGTAGCTCCCATTGCAGACTCTGTGCGAAGATTGCGAACTGGTGAACCTGAATGTATTGGTGACTACCTGTGCCATCCTCACTCACAAGAACTACAATTCCAGCACGGTTCGGAATCGATTCTGAACTGCCTGCCCATACGCAATAGCCCAATGTGTGTTCCAACAAGACTAGAACTGATTTTGAACCGATACTGAACTCCCAGTCCCTTGTTCCAACGTGCTTCAGAACGAGTGAAATTGGTTCTCGATTAAGAGCACAACTGGGAATCTGCTAACGCATGCGCAAATGGTTCAATCTGAAGTTACGGTTAAAATGCTTCGAGATTAGGCAGGTTAAAATAGAAAATAGTCCATCATGATTGCTTTGGAAGGTGATAGTAATATATTTTATGATGAATTAAGTTCGGAAGATGAATGTATGGATAATTTTAATATGAGAAGAAACTCCGAAAGCCTTGCCATAACAGTTCAAGAAACGTTCAAACGACGTAAAATCCCATATAGTTCTGACACCGTACACAACTGGCACATGCGTCGAAAGAAGTTCGGTATTAGTTCGGAACGCGTTTCGAATTGCTTGCTGGAACAAACCTATTACCATTTCACAGAAGTCGCCACACGACTGGGGGATTTCACGTTTTGTGTCTTATCTCTGCGCGATACACAACTGTCGTCTGCAAGATCGTATGAGGCCAAAGCAACGAGTTAGATACTATAGAGAGGACAAAGACCTCAGAAAGTTGAAGACAATTGAACATTGGTCCGCCATGTTTCGGTTAGTCAAAACAAAGGGGCGTGGCTCGGATGTTGTAGGAAATGACTGTGATGAAGTTAGTATTATTGTGAATTGAGTTACATATTAAGACTATGTTAATAAGTAAAAAGTAAAATACACACAAAACTTTACGTTTTATAAGAGCTGTAGGCCTATGTTTTATTAGTTTCACTAAATATATCCCAGATATTAAATGACAAGCTATACTCGATGCAACCAAAGCAAAGCACCTAAAGACGGATGAATTTAATCGGCAGAAGAAAAATAAATAATTTTTTGACTTCGTCACAAATTTAATTACCTTACAGCTAATCTAACCTATTATTAAATTATGTAATTCAGTGCTCACCAGGTGATATCAAGAGAGACGACGTATGTAACTCAGGGGCGTATTTTGTGGGCTACCGGGGCTACCGGCGGTACCCAAGGAAATTACAAAAGAAAAAGTTTATAATATAACATAATGTAATAATTTTGTATTATTAGTTTTACCATAGTAACTAAAATTAAAGTAATTGTTAGATATATTTTGTGTAATAATAGGGTCAGCGGTAGCCCAAACCCTTTAACCAGTATACGCCACTGATGTAACTAATAGTAGTAAAATGTAGGAAAGGTAGTGGCGAAAATTTAAAAAAATATCAAGCAATTAAGTTATTGAGAAAAATTCATTTGAAATTGGAATTAACACAGAGAACTTTTGAAAACTGAAATTATTAAAAATTCAAATAATCTCTTAGCATGCAACATGATAATTAAAGAATGACACTAATAGAAAGTTACTCATGATCATAACTCACCACATTTATTGAAACGATAAGATACTTACGATTAACATTGTTATCAGAAACAACAGGAGCCACAGCTAGGTACACTTCTTTTCGCGTGATGGAGACATCATGTAGTCTAATATAGTTTGAAACAAATATTGTCGCGTGATGGAGACATCGTGTAGTCTAATATAATTTGAAACAAGCATTGATCTCACACGTGTCTCGCAACTAAGCAGAGGCTTTTGCATAATAAAACTGTTCGTACATTATTTTGAACAATAATGACAAATTGTGTGTGATGCAAGTGCTAACTTTCCTCTTTGGTAACAAAAAGAGCCCTAACGCATTAATAAAAAGAAAATTGGAGTAGGCCCTATAAACACAATAAATACTAAACTCTTGATGGTACAGACTTATTAATACAGATACTTCGCTTATGCTCAGTCCGTCTTATCTTATAATTCTCTGCGACAATGGTACCTGTATTGAGAGGGTTTAATTATCCAGCAACGAATATTATGATTTACGGTACATTTAATTTAAATCCGAGGGAATGAGACATTTTTGGAAATTTTAAAGTCTTAATTATTACTTTTTCATTTATAAATCAGCTTTTTACAAAACCTATAGCGAAATGTTTAAATTAAATATTGATGTATCTGAAAAATATAATACATGTACCAACTCGTTACAGTGTACCTTTGATAAGCACTCCTTGCGGAGGCTGGCGGTACTATAGACCGCCATGTTTTTTAGGGAACGATCCATAGTACTGTTGGCCCCCGCAGGGAGCGCTTATCAGAGGTATTTAGCCTCTCTATAGTATCTAATTCGTTGGGCCAAAGAGTGGCTGCAGACTATCGATTTTTCAGTCGATCGATTGTTTGTCGAGTCACGCCAAAGAGTTAGAAAGAGAATATAGAGCGGCCATTGCGCCGCCACGTTTGAAGAAAATTGAACGACCGTCCGCTCACGGCCGACTTGATGCTCGCTTCGCTTCTCCTTTACCGGCCTTGACAATTCATTTTGATCCCTGTGTTAAAACTGTAATCGAGAAAATATGAAATTCCCGCCAGATGGCACTGACTCCCAAGGTTTACTGAGGAGTGTGTGTATGGTTTCTTGTACGATTATAATTAGTAATATTGCGCTTCTTTCTACTGGTATGTGAGTTTATTGTGATATGATTCAAAATGACGTATTGTTGTGTACTATTGTGTACTTCGAATAGAAAAAAAGAGTGAGGAGCAATATCATTCCACGAATTTCCGAGTGACAGGGAAAGATGATTATATTTCGTGACCAGAATATTGTACGAAATGGAAATATAAAAATTGGAGTTATATCCTTCGAAGAGGTGGAAAATTTCAAATATTTTATTTTATTTTAGTAGGCTATTTTACGCCGCTTTATCAACATCTTAGGCTATTTAGCGTCTGAATGAGATGAAGGTGATAATGCCGGTGAAGCAAGTCCAAGGTCCAACACCGAAAGTTACCCAGCATTTGCTCATATTGGATTGAGGGAAAACCCCGGAAAAAACCTCAACCAGGTAACTTGCCTCGACCGGGAATCGAATTCGGGCCACCTGGTTTCGCGGCTAGACGCGCTAACCGTTACTCCACAGGTGTGGACAAAAATTCAAATATCTTGGAGCAACAGTGACAAATATAAATGACATTCCGGGAGAAAATTAAACACAGAATAAATATGGAAATGTCTCTTATTATTCGGAAGAGAAGCTTTTGTCATCTAGTCTGCTGTCAAAAAATCGGAGTTAGAATCTATAAAGCCAGTTATATTACCGGTTGTTTTGTATGGTTGTGAAACTTGGACTCTCATTTTGAGAGAGGAACAGACATTAAGGGTGTTTCAGAATAAGGTTCTTAGAAAAATATTTGGGGCTAAGAGCGATGGAATTAGAGGAGAATGGAGGAAGTTACATAACGCAGAACTGCACGCGTTGTATTCTTCACCTGACATAATTAGGAACATTAAATCCAGAGGTTTGAGATGGACAGGGCATGTAATATGTATGGGCAAATTCAGATATGCATATAGAGTTTTAGTTGGGAAGCCAGAGGAAATAAGACCTTTAGGGAGGCCGAGACGTAGATGGGAGGATAATATTAAAATGGATTTGAGGGAGGTGGGATATGATGATAGGGACTGGATTAATCTTGAACAGGATAGGGACCAATGGCGGGCTTATGTGAGGGCGGCAATGAACCTCCGTGTTCCTTAAAAGCCATAAGTAAGTAAGGGAAAGATGCGAAAATGGCTTAAAGTGATTTCACGCCGAGACTGTTCCTAAAGCAACTCCCCATCTTCAATCATTTGTAGTTTACATTTCAGGGAAGAAGATTATTATAATAATGGGAAATTTAGACTATTAAAACCAAATGCTGTGCCAACAATATTCCCTCATTATCCTAGGTATAAGTGACAGACAGAAGACCATGACGAACAGTTACTAAAACTGATCTCCCTCCACCCAAGAAACGCAAATCTTTTAGTAATATTGGTTTTTCATTATTTGAACAAGATGTTCCGAGTGGCTCAGCATCAGTTAATGACAGTCCCTTCTTGCCAGTTGAAAATGACCATAAAGCGACGCAAACAGACGTTGTCAACTTTGTGGAGCTAAAAAGAAATAATTAACAGATTGCATGTGAAAATTACACAACTTAATCAGGTGTTACAAGAGAAGTAAGATGAGATAACGAAAACAACCGAAAAACTCCAACTAACTGAAAGATATCCGTTACATAAAGAACAAGAAAATGTATGGAAAGAGGCTGATGAAGGCAGTATTCATGCAAAATTGATTCTAGATCGGCTGCTTAATCATCGAAAGAGAATACCAAACAAGAATATATTAGAAAATTTGTGTTCAGAAATTTAGCCGTTACTGTGTAGATGCCCTCTCTTGCAAAGCCAATTTGTGATGAAGACTGCCAAAACGGACTTCCTAATATAATTACTGTGAAATTTGTTAGGCCGCTTCTAGATAATATTGCAGCAGCTTTAACTGAAAAGCTTGTTCCTTCGAAGAATGCGGCTTATAATCCTCTAAGTCGCAAAATCTTGAAACTATGATTCTTGACTCTGCAATATCAAGTGGACATATCAGTGCAGTGAGTGAAATTATAAAACTCAGTACAAGTTATGGTAAATAATTACCCAAGTGATTACTTTGAAACATCGCAGTTTAGCCTAGGGGTGCTACTCAGCGAATTAACTACAAAATTACGCCTCTCTCATCATGTTACTTAAACTGAACAGGTTATTATGTGGTACCTTCCCTGCTTTTAAACTCACGCTTTTACCATAATTAACAGAACTAAACATAATAATACTTATTATTTTCTTATTTATTATTTATAAGTGTTATTATTAAGCTTACTCTTTAATCATTTATTTTAATTCAAATTCTTCTGTGGACACCAGAGCTTGACAGACAGCGCCTCGTGGTGGAATTGAGAAATTATCCAATTTCAGGAAAATATTACTATTGTCAAGACCGTATACAAAAAAGCAAGGGAACATCAAGTCGGCCGTGATCCGCTATAGGGATATCCTGAACTAGCACCAACAGATAGCGCACGTGTACTATGAGGGATGCGCTTTGCGGGTGCATTTGTTTTTCGGTATATAAACATTGAGGATATACGTAGTGTATTAGTATATTAAATACTCTTAAAAACAACTAAAAATATGGCAAATTTTTGTTATGTTCCTATATGTAAAAACCAGGGAAAGCTTTTTGTCTTGAATCAGGTCCCGAAATATTCTGAATATATGCTTTAAACCTTAAAAAATATAAGTAATGCAATTAGGCCTCGAAAGAGCTAGCTATTAAATAAAAGTAACTACTTCAAGTAAGGAATTGTTGACTATAGTTTCATTTTGGAAGAGGAAAAAGAAAAATTAATAAAAATATATGCAACCTCGACAGCGAGCTATGATGCAGTAGTTGTAGGAGTCTCCGAATTTTACGCCTGCAGTAAACTCTCGATAAACTGGAATGTTTATTATCCAGGACGATCCCTAGTGAAATCCATTTCGTGAATAATGTTTTTAATGTACTGTACCCTAATTATTAAAGCCATGTTCTAAGTTCAAATTTTCAAAATCAACCCACACAGTATTCAAAACTGCATGTCCTTAACCTACAAAACACACTACTAATCGTGATACTATTGCGATCATATTATATCATCCTATAAAAAATTGCATTTGATCTTTCTGCAACTACAGAAAAAATACAAGGAATTCAATCTCGATAGTCTCTTCCCTATAAAAAAAACACATTGGTGGCTGCATATCCTGTTTTTAGAGTACGGTTCTTAAATACTAATTATTACAGAGGGCAATATTCACTTTCGATATATTTCCTATTTTTATATTCGTGCATATTGTTCGCAAAGTTCTCGTTTAGGTTCATTCACATTCAATTTACTCGTATTTATATTCTGCATACTGCAGATTTCCCCACCCATCTCGGGGAATCGCTCAATATTATACAGGTTTACGTTATTATTTATTGTAAATTAAATTAAATTATGAGGTAAGAAAATATTATATTATATTAGGTTATACAAAATAACTGTAAATATAATTTTGAAACGCACAGAAAACCAACAAGCGGGAAAACGTAATCAACTGTAGCATATTATGACAAAACATGGCCCTACAACATGTTGCACCGCATGGACCACTCCTGCCATCTGACGGTAAAACTTGGCATAAGATATCCCTATTAGCTTAAGTGCCCAAAACAAAGTGGGCGTGGCGATAAGTAAGCGTTGGAATCGTGAAGCTTTCAAAATTTTGTTTGCATAAATCAGTTAAACTGAAGTGGAAAAACCTAGTGTTTCGTCAAATACGTCTTAATAACTTAATCTAAAATAAAGAACTTATATACGCTAAATTTAAAACACTTGAGCCATTCCTAGAAGGAAAGCTTAAAAGAATAACCTAAGCAAAATTGTCATGTAAGTGTGACAAGAAATCCTAGCAAATATACTGAAGAAAATGCTAATATTCCTATGTTTTTTTAATGCGACCTGCAAGTTTGCCTATAAAATGAACGAGTATGATTCGGATGATTTTATTAAATTGTTTTCCCAGTCTCTACACGTCACAAAACTATTTATTACACCATAAGATATAGACTGAAAGTAGGCCCTAACTGTAGTAAACAATCATTACCTGCAAGCTTGTAACTTGGGTAAAACATGACCAAACACGCTTTCAGTTTTTTTTTTGTTACAGTAGTGCATAATAATCGAAATGTGAACGGGAGGCCAACCAAGTAAGTATAACGTCATTGATGCCAACAGCCGGCTGGTCTGTCTGGGCTTTCAAGGGCTGTGGCACCACAGATTATTATTATTATTATTATTATTATTATTATTATTATTATTATTATTATTATTGTTATTATTATTACTATTATTATTAGTAGTAGTAGTAGTAGTAGTAGTAGTAGTAGTAGTAATAGTAGTAGTAGTAGTAGTAGTAAAAAAAGGTAAAGGTATCCCCGTAACATGCCAAGAAGGCACTTGGGGGGCATGGAGATAGAGCCCCATGCTTTCCATGACCTCGGCACTAGAATGAGGTGGTGTGGTCGGCACCACGTTCTGACCGCCTTTTACCCCCGGGAAAGACCCGGTACTCAATTTTATAGGAGGCTGAGTGAACCTCGGGCCATTATGAAAGTTTGGCAACGAGAAAAAATCCTGTCACCACCTGGGATCGAACCCCGGACCTTCCAGTCCGTAGCCAGCTGCTCTACCAACTGAGAGGAGTAGTAGTAGTAGTAGTAGTAGTAGTAGTAGTAGTAGTAGTAGTAGTGGTAGTAGTAGTAGTAGTGTATAATTGAGCATCTACATGAAATAATGGGGTAAGTAGTTACGAAATACATTCATACTTACCCCATTATTGCACGTGGGTGCTCAATTATGTTCTTTCATGTCCTTCCAGTCAAAATACTAACAACAATACCGTCTACCCCAGAGTTCTGCGGAATTTTTGATGCGAGTGTCAAAATACAATTTAAATATTTTATTGTTCTTAGTTTTTCACTCGGTTTGAAACGGAATTGTAGCATACAGGTTTTATCCGTATTTAGTTTAAGTCCATTACTAGTGAACCATTTATTTGGTTTATCGTTTGTTTTCGAAATGGGCCTACTTTTTATGAGGTACAGCACATCTTCGTCTTCTATAATCAGTAAGAAACGACACAAGAAGTGTCATGAACACAAAAAGCTATGCTCGGAGGGACACAATTTGTCACATTTCATATATATTACCCATTGTTTCACCAGTTCCTTTTTTTTTTTAAGAGAATCTGCAAGAAAAGAAAAATACTGTAGTATACACGGTATGTATGCCGGGCTTTGTTACACATTTATGCATGAAAAAATGCTGCTAATTAACAAAACTATGGACTTAACTTCATAAAATTTACCTGAAATATGATAATATATCAGTTATCCTTTTCCTTTTGATATTGCAGTTATATGCAGCACACACAACAGGCAGGTTTTTATTTTTTCGTAGATCTACCTCTGTACACACGACGTTGTAAGCAGACGACTTTTTACAACGGAAGGCGCTTAGTTCATATCTGCCGTGTTTCGAGGTGGCACCGCAAAGAGCGCTGTACAGGACAACATGGCCGCTCTATATTCCCTTTCTAACTCGTTGTTGGGCGCTACATTTATTGTTTAATACTATTTATTTGTCTATGCTAGTGACAGACTCAACGAGTTACAAAGAGAAGACTATAGAGTGGCCATGTTGTCCTGTACAGCGCTCTTTGCGGTGCCACCGCGAAACACGGCAGATCTGAGCTAAGCGCCCACCTTTGTAAAAATTCGTCTGCTTACAATGTTGTATAACGGAGGTAAGAAGTACAAAAAAACGAAGAAAAACATGCCTGTTGTGTGTGCTGCATATAACTGCAATGTCAAAAGGAAAAAGACAACTGATATATCATATTTCATGTAAATTTTATGAAGTTAAGTCCATAGTTTTCTTAATTAGCAGCATTTTTTTTTCATGCATAAATGTGTAACAACGCCCGGCATAAAAAAAAATAAATGATTCACTGGTAATGTACTTAAACTAAATACGGATAAAACCAATACAAATCCGTTTCGGACCCAGTCAAAAACAAATAGCAGTACAATATTAAAACTGTATTTCGACACCAGCATCCTTTATTTCTGCTCCTTCTGTCCTTACTGCTTATACAAGAAGATGATGAGCTGTAGCTTATACGAAGTAGGCCTATTTCGAAGACAAACGATTAATCAAATAAATGGTTCACTAGTAATAAAGTTAAACTAAATACGGATAAAACCGCTACAATTCCGTTTCAAACCTAGTAATAGCAATCAAATATTAAAATTGTATTTCGACACTCTCTTCCAAAATAACGCAAAACTCTGGGGTAGGTCGTATTGTTGTTAGTATTTTGACTGGAAGGACATGAAAGAACATAATTGAGCACCCACGTGCAATAATGGGGTAAGTATGAATATATTTCGTAACTACTTACCCCATTATTGTACGTGGGTGCTCAATTATACACTAATAATTATCTGTGGTGCCACAGTCCTTGCAAGGCTCAGACACACTAGCCGGCTGTTGGCCTCACGTTCACATTTCGATAATAATTATACTTTACTGTAACAAAATAACTGAAAGCGTGTTTTGTCATGTTTCACCCACGTTACAAGCTTGGAGGTAAAGGTTGTTTACTACAGATGCGCCTACTTTCATTCTATATCTTATGGTATAGTAAATAGTTTTGCAACGTGTAGAGACTGGGAAAACAATTTAATAAAATCATCCGAATCAGGCTCGTTCATTTTATAGGCAATCTTGCAGGTCGCATTTAAAAGAACCTAGGAATATTAACATTTTCTTCAGTATATTTTTTTAGGACTTCTTGTCATACTACATGAAAATTTTGCTTAGGTTATTCTTTTAAGCATTCCCTCTAGGAATAGCTCAAGTGTTTTAAATTTAGCGTACATAAGTTTAGATTAAGTTCCTAGCACGTATTTGACGAAATACTAGGTTTTTCCACTTCAGTTTAACTGATTTATGCAAACGAAATTAAGACAGCTGACGATTCTAATGTCAGTTATCACCACGCCCACTTTGTTTTGGGCGCATAAGTTCATTACCGACGGTCGTTCAATTTTCTTCAAACATGGCGGCGCAATGACCACTCTATATCTTTCTCTTTCTAACTCGTTGGACAGACTACAGTCACTAATCGCGATTATCGACCTATCGCGATCGGGGTTGTATGTGTCACCGTCCCGATCGCGATCAGGAGCTTAAACTGCGGTTTGTTTGCGTCGATCATCGCCGGGCGCACGTCGCTGCTATTGTCGTTTGGAGTTGCTAGCAGTTAAAATCAGCGAGTTATAAAGAGAATATAGAGCGGCCATTGCGCCGCCATATTTGAAGAAAATTGAACGACCGTCCACTATTAGCACAGTCTAATAGATATATATTAGACTGTGCTATTAGCTTAAAGCTACGGTTTGTTTACGGCGATCATCGCCGAGTGCACATCGCCGGGAAGTGGTTTCTTTATTGACGCACATCGCTGTAGATTCTCATTGGTTTATTCGTTCATCTACTACATATGGTCAAGTAAATTAATGTAGGCCAAGGACATAACCAAAAAATAATATGAATAAATCCAAGATAATGAAGTTGCTATTTATTCTAGAAGACGAAGATGACGATATCGGTATCGAATATGCGTATTATAAAAGGAAAAAGCTACAGACTAATGAAATATTCAGGAATAGGTTTACAGAAGGCTGTTTTAACACATTCATAATGAGACATCTTTATAACAACGCTACAAAATTTAAGGAATATTTCAGACTCTCACCAGACCAGTTTGATTATTTTTTGAGCTTAATTGAAAATGACATTGTGAAATTATCTACAAGTTTTGTTCAGACCCCAGTAACTCGAGCTGAAAGATTAGCAGCAACATTAAGGCAAGTAACTCAGGTTATGAACTGATTATTATTATTATTATTATTATTATTATTATTATTATTATTATTATTATTATTATTATTATACTGTATTACATTACATGGTGTATTCCAAACAATAATTAAAGAGACTCCATGTATTGTGGGTCCCTATCACCACGGCATGGCGCGTCCTCAGGTTGCGGATCGAGGAGACGGCCTCCAGATATGGAGGGTAGCTGTGAAGATATTGAATAAGCAGTCGCGGACAGCCGATGAGGGGTGGTCCTCCAGCTTGGGGGTTGGGCGATGGGCTAACAACCCATCACCGTAAAAAATAGCTTGTTACGAAACGTCCAAATAAGACTCGGAATGCCACTGATTCTCTGGCACGACCACAGCATAATAAGGTTTTCAGATTTGGTACCTGGAATTATACAAGTCTATATAGAACAGGAGGGGTAACACTAGTAGCAAAAGAACTAGCTAGATATAGAATAGACTTTGTGGGAGTACAGGAGGTTAGGTTAGATGGGAATGGCATAACACAAATAGGAGATTATTTGTTGTATTGTGGGGAAGGAAACGATAATCACCAATTAGGAACACGATTCTTTATTCATAAAAGAATAAAATCAGCAGTAAAAAAGGTCGAATTTATCAGTGATAGGTTATCGTATTTAGTACATAAAGGTAGATGGTGCGATATCGTAGTTATAAATGCTCATGCCCCTACAGAAGAGAAAGACGACCATATAAAGGATAGCTTCTATGAGGAATTGGAACAGACGTTTGATCAGTTACCGAGATATCACATGAAAATTTTATTGGGGGATTTCAATGCTAAAGTAGGACGGGAGGATATTTTTAAACCGACTATTGGAAAAGAGACCCTACACATATCTAGTAATGACAATGGAGTTAGGTTAGTCAACTTTGCCACATCAAAAAATTTAATTGTTAAAAGTACAACATTCCCCCATAAGGATATACATAAATATACTTGGACTTCTCCAGATGGATTGACACATAACC
This sequence comes from Periplaneta americana, assembly GCF_040183065.1. NCBI lineage: Eukaryota > Metazoa > Arthropoda > Insecta > Blattodea > Blattidae > Periplaneta > Periplaneta americana. The sequence goes on from NC_091124.1 coordinate 105,947,687, forward strand.
AGACAGATCACATCTTGATATATAAAAGAAGACATACTAGTATAGTAGACATTCGAACCTTCAGGGGGGCAGACTGTAATTCTGACCATTATTTGGTAATTGGAGAACTAAGAGAAAGACTAGCAGTAGCCAAGCGAGTAGAGCAACAAGTTAATATTAGAAGATTCAATATTCCGAAATTAATGGACGAGGAAACTAAGCAACATTATCAGGTCGAAATTTCAAATAGGTTTGCCGTATTAGCAAGTTCCGACGAAGTTGAGGAAGAGTTAGATTAATAGCATGTGGGAAAATATCCGAGATAATATCAAAATTGCAGCTGAACAGAGCATAGGTTATTATGAAACTAAGAGAAAGAAACCGTGGTTTGATGAAGATTGTTTCTTGGTAGTAGAAAGAAGGAAACAGGCAAAATTGAAATTCTTACAGAATCCAGTTGAGGTGAATAGAGATAATTATTTAAATAAAAGACGGGAAGCAAATCGTACGCTTAGGAATAAAAAGAGAGATTACTTTAAGGAAAAACTTAATGAGGTAGAAACAAATAGTAAAAATAAAAACATTCGAGATTTATATAAGGGCATAAAGAAATTCAAGAATGGATACCCGGCAAGGGTAAACGTGATCAAGGATGAGAATGGTGACTTGCTTGCAGATGCTCATTCAATCCTGAAAAGATGGGAAAACTATTTTGGACAACTACTAAATATACATAGGCCAAATAGAAATAATCGGGACGAAATTGAAATACAAACTGCTGAGCCATTTATACCCGAACCCACACTTTCTGAAGACGAAATTGCGATAGAAAATCTGAAAAATTATAAGTCTCCAGGTATCGATCAAATTCCAGCAGAATTAATACAAGAGGGTGGAAGCGCATTATCTAACGAAATTTATAAGCTTCTACTTGCTATTTGGGAAAAGGAAATTGTATCAGAACAATGGAAGGAGTCCATAATCGTAATATCTTTAAGAAGGGGGACAAGACTAACTGTAGTAACTTTCGAGGAATATCAGTTTTGTTGACGTCGTACAAAATTTTGTCCAATATTCTTTTGAGAAGATTAACTCCATGTGTAGATGAAATTATGGGATCATCAGTATGGTTTTAGGCGTAATAGATCAACTATTGACCAGATATTTTGTATTCGACAGATAATGGAGAAAAAATGGGAGTATAAGGGTACAGTGCATCAGTTATTCATAGATTTCAAAAAGGCATATGACTCGATTAAGAGAGAAGTTTTATATATTCTTATTGAATTTGGTATTCCCAAGAAACTAGTTCGATTAATTAAAATGTGTCTCAGTGAAACGTACAGCAGTGTTCGTATAGGTCAGTTTCTGTCAGATGCGTTTCCAATCCACTGTGGCTAAAGCAAGGAGATGCACTATCACCTTTACTTTTTAACTTTGCTCTAGAGTATGCCATTAGGAAAATCCAGGATAACAGAGAGGGTTTGGAATTGAACGGGTTACATCAGCTGCTTGTCTATGCGGATGACGTGAATATGTTAGGAGAAATTCACAAACGATTAGGGAAAACACGGGAATTTTACTGGAAGCAAGTAAAGAGATAGGTTTGGAAGTAAATCCCGAAAAGACAAAGTATATGATTATGTCTCGTGACGAGAATATTGTACGAAATGGAAATATACAAATTGGAAATCTATCTTTTGAAGAGGTGGAGAAGTTCAAATATCTTGGAGCAAGAGTAACAAATATAAATGATACTCGGGAGGAAATTAAACATCGAATAAATATGGGAAATGTCTGTTATTATTCGGTTGAGAAACTTTTCTCATCCAGTCTGCTGTCGAAAAATCTGAAAGTTAGAATTTATAAAACAGTTATATTAACCGGTTGTTCTGTATGGTTGTGAAACTTGGACTCTCACTTTGAGAGAGGAACAGAGATTAAGGGTGTTTGAGAATAAGGTGCTTAGGAAAATATTTGGGGCTAAGAGGGATGAAGTTACAGGAGAATCGAGAAAGTTACACAACACAGAACTGCACTCATTGTATTCTTCACCTGACATAATTAGGAACATAAAATCCAGACGTTTGAGATGGGCAGGACATGCAGCACGTATGGGCGAATCCAGAAATGCATATAGAGTGTTAGTTGGGAGACCGGAGGGAAAAAGACCTTTAGGGAAGCCGAGACGTAGATCGGAAGATAATATTAAAATGGATTTGAGGGAGGTGGGATATGATGATAGAGAATGGATTAATCTTGCTCAGGATAGGGACCAATGGCGGGCTTATGTGAAGGCGGCAATGAACCTACGGGTTCCTTAAAAGCCAGTATGTAAGTAAGTAAGTAATTAAAAAGACTGGCTAAACTAGTGCTGAGGTAGTACTCTTCGTAATCCGCTTATACACTTTACATGTACGAAAGTGTGATAGATTAGGTTTGGTTCGTTTAGGCTTTAGTATGTCTTGTATATACGATCAACTACATCTCTACAAGAAAAAATCCGCTATATTTCAGAATACCGCGTAAGTACTTATGTCCGAAGACTTTGCAAATTAAAAATAATTAAAAACATGTTTTTATTGTTGGTACAAGGTACATAGCTAAATAAACAACTACACAAAAAGAGATAGTTAAAACACATGTAAAATCAATTTTAAAATGTGTGTGTACATATACCCTAATGTAACAAAGTCTACCTTTTTTCTTTTTCTGATGCATATCTCTAAGACTTTTCCAGCGTTCTTGCATTCGGTACCTGAAGTGTAATAATAATAATAATAATAATAATAATAATAATAATAATAATAATAATAATAATAATAATAACAATAATAATAATAATAATAATAATAATAATAATTAATATTGATATTTTCTCTAATTTCAGGTACTGGAGAATCATTCCGCTCTTTGGCATTTGGTTTCCGAATTTCGCATTGTCATATTAGTCAAATAGTTAGAGAAGTTTTGAGATCCCTTTGCGAGAAGCTGGCTCCAATATTTCTACCAAATCCTACGAAAGAACGTATTAAATCTGTGGCCTCTGACTTTTATGAGTTATGGGATTTTCTTAATTGTTGTGGTGCAATTGATGGCAAACACTGTCGCATTGTGTGTCCCGATGTAAGTTGGTCTTTATTTTTCAATTACAAGTCATTTTATTCTATAGTACTGTTGGCATTAGTTGATGCAAGATACAGATTCATTGCAATAGATGTTGGTTCGTACGGCAAAGAGGGCGATAGGGGCATATACCATAAATCGAATTTTAAGAATGTAATTCCCCTTCTGATGCCTGAGGACTCTCCACTACCAGATAATATTTTACCTCATGTAATTGTCGGCGATGAAGCCTTTCACCTTTCCAAGAATTTAATGAGACCATATCCTAAATCGCAATGCTTTATCGATAACAGCAAGCATATTTTCAACCAACGACTATGTCGAGCCCGTAGGACAGTTGAGAATGCATTTGATATCATGAGTAAGAAATTCAGAGTATTCTATACACCGATTGCAATAAAACCAGAAACAGCTGATTTACTTATCACAGCATGCTGTTGTCTACATAATTTGATGAGAAGTTCAAATTTGAGAGAAGAAGAGGAAATATTACTTCCAACAGAAAATTGTTTACCACTAACTAGAGTTGGAGGCAACTGTACGGCAGAGGCTTTCAGAATTCGAGAGGAATTAAACAATTATTTCTGCAGTAGAGAAGGAAATATCAAGTGGCTTGAATAAAAAAGCCCTATTTGTAATGCAGTACACACTAACCTCAAATTTAATAAGAGTTCAACGACGGATCTCTCTGGTGGGGATGGGAGGGCCATTCGCAATAAATGCTCTTTAATAAACATTGAAGAGATATAAGTATAAATATTGTAGGCGTATTTATCGCTGAAGTGCGCTTTACGATTAATGACAATTCTTCATAATTTCCTTCCCTCTCACTCCCCCCCCCACCTCCAAATGCCAGAGGCACCCGAAGTTCAACTTTAGAGATCCCTTTACGATCACTGTTTCATCAAATGTAAAAGCTCAGGATTGGAATTAAACATTCGAGAACTTGTTAAATATGCATATTGATTTATGTATTGAAATTGAGTACATATGCATATTTGCATAATTTTTTATAATCATCATATCGATGGTGTTTAGGTAAAACGACTTATCCCACATAAGAGACATGGGATTTTTAGGAACAACAAAAATTAAATTTTAACACATTATTATGTTACCTACAGTAATATGAACGAATGTAAACATAATTGTCAAAACCATATCTTCACATTTTGTAATTAAATTTTAACTAATTACGGCAAAAAGTTGACTTTAAAAGAATAAGGGTTAAGACATTTTACCTAAACTTCATCGATTATGTCTGTAAAATTTGAAGTTATGGCAACCGAAATCTAGTGCAAGGGAACTGGTGGAAAACTTACAGAAGAGAGAATTTCCCCCTTACCCAGCATTCAACGGAACCTTCTGGGTGTGATAAAAGTGTAATCTGTAATGTAAAGGAATGATAATTTGTTTATTAATTCACATTTAAGACACTAGTTTTCTTTAAAATTTGACGAAGTCCTTGCCACATAAATTCTTCGCCTATGTGTTTTTATATTCCTTCAAGCTCATATTAAAAAGAGCATTATGTTGTGACACATATCCAATAATAATTTCGTCTTCAGACCGCAAAACATTACAAAAGTCTTGATTTGTTTTGCAGCCATAACGTGCAGACGTGATTAACGCGTACAGATTAAATATTCGATATTACAACATGACCTTCTCTAAATATTGAATCGATTATTGAACACGAATGCGGAGATGTGCGTCCTGAATTTGCTTCAGAAGCAACCTCCAGCTATCTGCGTCGCGTCCAACGAACTGCGTTGGCGATCTTCGCTGTGAAGAAACCGTGCGCATTCATTTCAACTGCTAGCAACTCAGGCGACAATCGCTGGCGATGTGCGTCCGGCGATGATCGCCGTAAACAAACCGTACCTTAAGCACCCAAAACAAAGTGGGCGTGGAGATAAGTAAGCGTTGAAATCGTGAAGCTGTCAAAATTTCGTTTGCATAAATCAGTTAAACTGAAGTGGAAAAACCTAGTGTTTCGTCAAGTACGTCCTAGTAACAATCTAAAACAAAGAACTTATGTACGCTAAATTTAAAACTCTTGAGCTAATCGTAGAAGGAAAACTTAAAAGAATAACCTAAGCCAAATTGTCATGTACGTATGACAAGAAGTCCTGGCAAATATACTGAAGAAAATGTTTATAATCCTAGGTCTTTTTAATGCGACCTGCAAAATTGCCTATAAAATGAACGAGTATGATTCGGATGACTTTATTAAATTGTTTTCCCAATCTCTACACATTGCAAAACTGTTTATTATACCATAAGATATAGAATGAAAGTAAACCCTAACTGTGTTAAAAATCTTTACTTCCAAGCTTGTAACTTGAGTAAAACATGACCAAACACGCTTTCAGTTTTTTTTATTACAGTAGTGTAAAATTATCGGAATGTGAATATGAGGCCAACAATCGGCTGGTCTATCTGGGCCCTTCAAGGGCTGTGGACCCACAGATTATTATTATTATTATTATTATTATTATTATTATTATTATTATTATTATTATTATTATTATTATTATTACTAGTAGTAGTAGTAGTAGTAGTAGTAGTAGTAGTAGTAGTAGTAGTTATAATTGAGCACCCACGTGTAATAATGGGGTAAGTAGTTACGAAATACATTTATACTTACCCCCTTATTTTACGTGAATTATGTTCTTTCATGTCCTTCCAGTCAAAATACTTACAACAATACGGCCTACCCGTGAGTTCTGCGGAATTTTTGATGCGAGTGTCGAAATACAATTTAAATATTTTATTACTACTAGTTTTTCACTGGGTTTGAAACGGAATTGTAGCATACTGGTTTTATCCGTATTTAGTTTAAGTCCATTACTAGTGAACCATTTATTTGGTTTATCGTTTCTCTTCGAAATAGCCCTACTTTTTATAAGCTACAGCACATCTGCTTCTTCTATAAACAGTAAGGAAGGACACAAGAAATGTCGTGAACACAAAAAGCTGTGCTCGGAGAGACACAATTTGTCTCATTTCATATTTGAACCGTTCAGAGCAAAAGTGGTGTAAGTCAAAATTGGGTAATGAGGTTTAAAGTAAAAATTCTGTAAAATACAGCGCAAACTAGTAATTATAGTCCCGTCGCTCTAATTTCCGGCAGCCAATCGCGTTGCAGGTCGGCTACATTTAAACGTGTACGTCTTGTGATTTGCTGATTCATTTCTTAAAGCTCGATAAATACTTAATATAATCGCCCGCCATTTTAGCTCTTTTTTTGGCGTTCGCAGAAAACACACGAAGACGTTATTTGCCGCTCAATTATTTGCTGAATTACATTGCGTTTGATTTATTATCATAGGAGCTACGACATGATAATGTTTAACGGTGCGGCAAACAGATTCCTCGTATGGTAGCTCGGCAATGTGAGAACAAAAATGGCGAACGATACTACCTACCTAGACTTCATAGAGCCTTTACTTTCTACGACGTAAGCAAAGGGGCGGAGTTACGCCGGAAATAACAGCGTCGGGACTATAATATGGCCTTCTTGCTATCCACTGACGATTATAGGTATCCTACAAGCAAAACTCAGCTCTACTCCTCGCGCCGTGCGTGCTATACCCTTCTTACCCCCCTGCAGTAGGCGGGTTCTTTAATAAGCGGCTATTGGTATAGCTATAATGGCTATGGTTGCGGACATGTGCACTCAAAGAACAGCTGTAACAATAACCAATAAAGTGAATATAACATTACAAGATGTCAAAATCGTCTCTTTCTAAGTCACAATCGGTATCTGTCTTCACTGGAACTGTCCTCATATTTTAATTTTAAATATTTAATTTAAATTAAATTAATATTTAATGTAAAAACGCTATGTGACTCCCTGACTCTGTAGCAAGTACACGTGTTCAGTTCAGCACAAGAAGATAATACGTGCGCATGCGCATAGTGTCGGTGGTGTGATTGGAGACGGGGAGCATGCTGGGAAGGGAGCATACGTCATATGCGCGAGACAGTCACGCCCGCTGGTTTCTGCGCACTAAGTTTTGTTTGTTGGATGCCTACAATAATGTGGCGGCAGGCAGGAACATTCTGGCCTCGTCGGGAGTGTACGCGCGCGTCAAGCGGAAAGGAAGGCGCGGGAGGCGAGGCTCGAGCTTCCATGGGCGCTGGGACGCGACGCGGAGAGAGGAGAACAAGGCTACGGGACAGCGCGACGCGGCAAGGGAGAGAGAGCTGCGGGCCCGGCGCGGAGTGGAGGGGACTAACGTAAGGAAACGTCTGGAAGTAGAATGTTATGGAAACCTGGAGGCTTCGCGACACAGAACATACGAGAACGTGTGATTTAATAAATAAAAGCGCGAGCAGCCTTCGAGTTTAGTTTAGTTAGTTAGCTGCGAGAGAGCTAGTTAGCGGAGGCATATCAGTGGATCTGAGTTCGAGGTGCAGTGAACTTGAGTGAGTAACTGTGGCAGCGTCAAGGCGAAGGCAACGCGTCCGGAAGTCCTGGGTTCGAAGTGCAGTGAACTGCATCTGGAAGTCTTGGGTTCGAAGTGCAGTGAACTTGAGTGAGTGAGCTAGAAGAACTAGCCAAGGCGAACGAACTGTAAACTGATAACTGACAGTTTTGTTTTGTACATAGTGCTAGTCCTACGTGAACATTTGTTGAGATTAGGAGTACATTGTTGTTCTTCTCAATAATTCACGTGAGTGTCATTGTTGTTCTGTGGAGCGCAATAACGACTACTGTGTTGCTGTTTCGAGTCGAATGCCCATTGTTGACGGGTCTGTGGTTAAAGTCAGAAATAAAAACCCCATTATTGTTGGATAAAAGTTACAATAGTTTAAATAAATTGAATATTAATTGTTACTTTGCGCTGTATTTTACAGAATGTTTACTTTAATCCTCATTACCCATTTCTGACTTACACCACTTCTGCTCTGAACGGCTCATTTATTACCACTGTTTCACCAGTTCCATTTTTTTAAGAGAATCTGCAAGAAAAGAACTATAGTACACATTGTATGTATGCCGGGCTTTGTTACACACTCACGCATGAAAAGAAAATGTTGCTATTTAACAAAATTCTGAACTTAAATTCCTAAAATTTGCCTCAAATATGATATATCAGTTGTATTTTCCTTTTGATATTGCAGTTATATCACAGTCTACTATATACAGTCACGAAGCTTGGGATGATTTTTTGCCAACGAGTTGCATTTATCGCGATAGTTGCTAGCCGCTTGGAGCGCTGTGAGTACTAGGAACAATAGACTGTGTCACTGCCATCGTGACTCGTTTAACCCGATCACGAAGGGCGGCGTTTCAACCATATAAATTAATTGGAATGCATAAAGAGTAACATATATTTCTCTAAAATGTAGTGTAATTGAATTAATAAAATTTTAAAAAATGATTAGGAGACACTTCAGACATAATTCCTTACGAGTTAAGGTGTAATATTATTTTTGGTGCGAAAATTACGTTGTTCGTATGTGTAATACCTGCCTTTATTTCGATTAAATATAGCGAAATTCTTGTACATTCAATAATTTTCAGTTACACCGCATGAATATTTAGATATGTTGAAATTATAGGTTATGTTTATGTTGCCCCTTTCTGTCTAATTTTAGTGGTCTCCAATGCCCTGCCACTACATATGTATGTTATGTCATATGGAAATTATAGGTTATGTTTACTATATTTAACTTATATTCCTATATTCGCAATTATAAATTAAACATAAAGTCATGTATGACACCCGTCACATTCCATTTGTCTGTATTTTAAATCTACAATTCAGTACTGAAGTATTTTATTTATCTGCTACCTAAGAGACGAAGTAACACACTACTACGTACACTAATTTCATAGCAGTGGTATGGTATATTTTCTGTCTACAATTAAGGAAGATAGATGTGCTAAATTAAAAATACAATATAAATTCGTTTTTATTAAACCTCAAAATAGCTTCCATTCTTAACTTAAAATGTTTATGCGAACAGATTATGTTAACACGTAAAATTCTCTTCACATTAAAATACAGTAGAACCCCAATTATCCGTTACCTTATTAACCGATTGGCGGATTATCCGGTTGTTTTTGTTTCGCTTTTATTTCAGTAATAATTTACATCAATTACTGTTTTGTACATTATATTAGCACAGCCCTGATATAAGACAGGAAGTTAAAGGAACAAAAAAACACCCACGCCCATGTCCTTTTCGCATACACCGCCTTATAAACAAATGCAGAGTAAGGTTCTGTGCATCAGTGGTGGATTTTAGACGACCAGCGAGAGCCGTAAGTTTGTAAAAGCCTGATACAATCCGTCACTGACTTCCTCTCCGCTCGTGCCGTTCCAAAACATAACCGTCTCAGCCGGAGAAGGTGGAGTGGGAGTTAAAGGTGATCTGCAGTGACACAATCGAGTTAATAACGCCCAGGTCTGTATTGGTACGTATTTTTTCAAGAGAGAATTATTACAATCCCTTATCGTTACACAGTATGGTCTACTGTTCGAATTGCCTTGCTGTATAATTTTTATTTTCTTTTAATTGTTTATTTTACGACGTTTTATCAACTCCTTATGTTATTAGCATCAAAATAAGACGGTGATGTCAGCGAAATGAGTCCAGGATCCAGCGCCGAAAGTTACCCAGCATTTGCTCTTAATGGGATGAGGGAAAATAAACCTCAACCAGGATTTTAACCCGGGCCCGCTCGTTTCACTGTCATGCATACTAACCGTTACTCTACAGCGGTGGACCTACTGTATAACTTGTATATAAAATGTCTTCCACGTGCGTCAAGAGAAAACGTATCGAAAAACGTGGAAATAATTGAATGGTTTGAGAAAGGGAAACTATGGCTCATCTCGCATCAGAATACGAGATTGGAGTTATAACTGCGATATTTAATAAAAAAAAGAACAGAGTGCATAAAGTATGTAAATCTACAAATGAGACCTCCATTATTCTTATTTTTCTGTAGACAACCATTACAAAAAGTTTTCTTGCCCCTTAAAAACCCGTCGTTGACAACCAGAATAAAATTAGTGAATTGTCCACTACCTAGCGTCTTAAACACAACACCACGGAGAAAATTACGAAATAATATTTATGGTACAGATTATCCGATTTTTTCGATTAACCGTTCAGCCCACCCCTTTCATTACCACGGATAATAGAGGTTCTACTGTAACACAGTTTTGTAATTATTTCTGCAACATATTATGCAACAAGAAGTAAGCGGAACTTAATGGACACATTACACTAAATAAAGCTTAGCAATGATACGCAATAAAGTTATAATATAATATTTCACTGAGCTCCATACACCATACACTGAAATAGAAAACCCATTTACGGCCTGGTCTAGATCGAAAAGGCATTGACTGTGCCGTATTTCGCTTTGTTGTGAAAAGTTGTGTAAACTGTGAAATGTTCGTTATCGGTTGTAATAACTGTAAATAATTTGAATAATAATATGGGACAAGGAGACATTTGTGGTTCTATAAATATTGTAAGAAAATGAGGTCAGAGTTATCCTTCTTCCGAAAGATCTAGGAAGGTGAGTTTATAAAATATAATATATACTTTATGAAAATAATATATAAACCTAGTGCTGCTTACGATTAGGTTTTTCTCCGGAGCGGTTGTTTGCGCGCTTTCATTCGGAGACCTCCGGTTACCTCCGATTGATGCCGCGCAGGTTGTATATGTGCTGTGGCGCAGATATACACTTTCCGCTGAGCATTCCTTTAATCGGATCAGGTAGTTATTCGAGTCCGCTGACGTGGCACAAATTTTACCAATAATACACCAAATTACCAAATCAAACTCCCATAAATTTACAAAACTTATTACTGCGAACAAATAATAAATTAAATAATCATTAAGAAAAAAATAACTAAATCACGCAAAAACTTATATGTAAAATAATAATTTAAAAGCTAATAAATAAGTAAGAATAAAACTCTCCTCGTATCTTTCAAAATAAGTGTAATTTTTTGTTGTTTGTTTTTTGTTGTTTATTTTCTCTTTTTTATTTATCTCTCTCTCTCTCTCTCTCTCTCTGTCTCCCTTTTTTCGGCTCTTCTTTTTTTCTTGTTTTGCTTGAAGTGCTATGTTAGTTGATAGATTTTTTTTTCTAGTTTCGAAATTCATAGTATATGAGACGTCTAGAATCAAAACCCTCCAAGTCCATAAAACAAAATTTGTGGGAAAATGGAAAAAACTGTTTCCATATAAATAAACATTCTTGGGATATAAACAATGCTTTTATCAAGTATTTTATTATCATTAGATACATTCAAACAAATTACAGGATTGTCCCTTCATTGAAACTAACAAATTCGTGAGGTTAAAATAGCACCTAACTGATTTTGAAACTGAAAAGTGTATTTGGAGGCTTTTGAAAGTAAGAGAATTAGTTCTAAGCATAAAAATGTGTCAAAAAGGGAAACATTTTAACTTAAACCTTACAAATTATGTAGGTAATGAAACCCAGACATGAAGTATGATTATGCACACGCTTTAAACATAACAGCAGTATAAATTTGAATATATGTTACACTTTTTAAGTTCATACAGATTTTACACAATATTGTCACATTCCTCTTCCCCCAGATTAACAGTTTCTTCTTCTTCTTCTTCTTCACGTTCAGTGGTATTTCTTGAATTTATAATCTCCAAATAAATTTCAATGCTCTTGCCAATCAGGCCCAAAGTGCTTCTCCAAAAGTTTGGTCACGCCTTTTACCTTAAGTGAGTTCAAAGGCATTGCAAGGCTTAGAATATCAGGATCAATCATTTTGAAATTCTATTGTTTTTTCTTATTACTACCTTTGCAACAACGGTATCAGTTTTATAGTTAAACTCATCTTGCACTGTTATCTGTTCTTTCAATGCAGAGCATCTTAAAATAAATCTTTTACAGGGACTGAACTTAAAATAGCAGGAGATCTTAAAATTATATCTGGCCTACATCTTCACTTCCAAGATTAAAGACTGTTCCATGTTTGCCAATAACATCTTTATATTCTTGAGGATCTACAAGCACTTCCTTATTTCTTTTTCGATTACTCCAAATATGCGATCGAGAGGGAGAAATGAATGCCCAACCACAGGAAATGTAATTTACACTTTTTTAATAGTTAGAGGTGCTTCAGTGAGTAGCCATTTAGTGCACAAGCTGGTATAGCAGGAGGGCCACAAGAGGAGTACCGACAAAATTATGTAATTAATTATTAATTGGTAAGAATAGGCCTACAGTATGTTATAATAATTTAATACTGTACATAATATTTATATTCATCATATTATGTTTTCTATGTGATGAAAATATAATTTCAACCACACATACCTTTCTTTCCTTTTCATTTCTCTTTTCCATTTCTCCCTATTTAGTCTTTTTACAGGAGCTTTTCTTTGTGAACATTTTTGTAACTCACTGGTCTTTCTATCCACCATTTCACTGAATATTATTAGAGCAGAAATTAAACTTAATAAGGTTTAACAAGAGCTTAACCACACAAATAATAAATCAACATCGCACAGCTGAGGAATGCTGGGTAAAGCACTTTCACAACCTGATTGGTAGAAAGGGACTTAGAGGTTTTTGAAACTAATAATGGCCGAAATTCAGTTGGATCTAGCGGATATTGAAACTAACCCTAACTTTTGTCCAGCATTTTCAGAGGAATCCAGCGGATATTTCAGAAAAATAATGCCAGCATCGGATTGGCCATGTGAAGATACACAGAAAAATAACTTTAACTCATTTTTTTTCTTCGATGGACTTGGCGGATTTTGATTCTAGACGCCTCATATGTGGAAAGGTGTATTAGTTTTATGTCACTTATCAAATTAATAACATTGAAACTAACTGAAAACTAACGAAGAAGTAAAGCTTTTCAGTAGCTAATGTAAACATTTATAATTTTCCTGGAAACACTCGTTTATTCACAAAAAGTTTTTGTCAATTATTATTCTAATCGGTTTAGTTTAACGTAAAATATATTAAGGAGTTTCAGAAAGGAACAAAAGAAACGTGTGGTATCAACGGATTAAAGTTTACTGTCCAAAATAATTTATTCAGATTCTTCACCAGACAGGGTTGTGATCATTGTGTTAAAGGGTGCCAGTATTTGAACTCTCTCTTCTAAAACGCGTCACTCTTCCTCTGTTGTAAAAATATAACCGGATATCAACTTAAGGATAATTGTAATTATATTATTACCACACGTTTTTTTAGTTTCAGAATGAAACTCAATATTTTAATCTAAACAGTAAAATATAACTCAAGTTGCCTTTTAAATATTCCATGTAAGGTATGTATGTTTTTTATTGTCTCGAAAGTTACGTTTTATAGAAATTTCAAGACTTTTTTTCTAGACTGTGGACCTTTGGAACAATAGCACTAAAGTAGTTTAAAAAAATCGTATCAAATGTTTTGCGTAATTTTAAAACTACGAAAACGATGATATCACTAATTAACCGTCAATATATATCTGAATGGTAATCATTTATTTTTGACAGCAAGTACGAGTACCACAACCGCGCCTCTTAATGTTAGCCTAAACACTTAGGGCCGTATGCATAGACATTTCGCAGCACGCGCTACGAGCGTACTAAGCTAGCCCCGGTTATCCACTGGTTACTTGTACAGAATTCAAATCATATCCTATTGCTAACACTGGTTTATGAATACGAAAAACGCTGATCATCCACCGGAAGCCCGCGCTAAAAATGTCTATGAATACGGCCCTTACATACCTACATTTTTAAATTTAGACCTACTCAGCGAATCTATCTAACCTGGTCCACGCCATAGAGATTTCCAAATACGGACCGGTTAGCGTCCTAGGAGCGTTTGGCTTTTCTGGCAACACTATCACCAACTCAAATATCATTTCAAGTAAGCGGCTCATCATTGAAGTTTGGAGTTTCATCTCGTAACAATATGTTTGATCAATCTTAGAGGGTCCTTTTTTTTCTGAAATTCTTCTGCTTTTCAGTTTTTCATTCGCAATGTTACTCTGTCTGCACAAAACCACGAAATTATTTAGTAGAACTTTTATCTCCATATCAAAGTAAACACGCTTTTTAAAAGAGTTCAAAAGTGTTTTGAACAGTTAAATTTACTTACTTGAAAAAAGTGACGATTGCCGAAAAGTGAGAGAGGAATTCACCCAAATCTGGGATCTTATAAATTCCTACTTTCACGGTAAGGTTCGATGTGCGTACCACAGCCTAGATGGCAAAGATTTCATTTTTTGACGGCAGCAACTATATTTGGGGCATTGTCTGTGACAGTGGCAGAAACTCTGTCGTTTAGTCCCCATGAATTAATGACATGAATTCAACCAGCAATTTTGTCGGCTGTATGACTTCCCTTGATGACATAAGTCCAAAGAACAGAAGTTAATTGGTAACCTGTCACGTAGTGACCTGCTACCTTTCAAAGTACATTGTTATTGTCCTTCACCTACTCCATATCCTTCATTTTCTGCAAACAACTGTTGTTTCCGTGCATACATGAATAATTATTCGCCGAATTTAATTATACAGAAACTGTATAAATTATAAAAGTTAATTTCTTAATACGACTGATTGAAAGTAACTCTTGTCTTAGTTACGGATTAATGAAACAGTTTCATATACTACTATTGCTATTGCTACTACTACTACTACTACTTATTATTATTATTATTATTATTATTATTATTATTATCATTATTATTATTATTATTATTATTATTATTATTATTATTATTATTATTATTTACTTTCAAAGTTCCTATGAAAATAATGCAAGCCTGATAGCCAGAGTTGCTGGGTATCCCAATTTAGGCGGGATTCTTCCAATTTCCTGGTTGAATCCCGATAAAATGAATTGAGGATTGATAAAAATCCCGATTTGAGAGATAATAGCCTAGAACATAATTTAAACAAATTAGTCTGCATTTCCTATTATCTGATATTTTTATTTATATATTGACTCAAATGGTAACACTGTAAACATAGAGGTAACCCGTGGAAATTTAGTAAGTCTATGAGATAACCCAGCTGATTGTCGTAAGACAACTCTACTCGCAAGACAATAGTTCCCCTAGTTCTACCGCATTGTGGATTAATCCGTTTCGGTACCTAGTTGCTGTTCTCTCAATTAATAGATATATATTGTGTATTTTAGGTGCGTGGAGTGGCAAAAAAATAGCGTTTTGATATCGTATTTTACACTAATAACAGACACACACAATTGCTGCGTTTTATAGTTCAGTGAACGATGTTTAAACATGGATTCATCGTCAGATATACTGTTGCAGTACTGGTTCCGAAAAAGAAAAGTTGCAAAGTTAATTTAGTAGCGAATGGTTAAAACATATTCGTGGTTAATAAAAGATAAAACGATTAGCTTCTAGTATTCACTGTACTATGTGTCCTTCGTATTTTAGTGTTTCTCAAGGAGGCGAGTATTACATTAAAAGAACGCGAACGCTACTTTGCAGAAAACAACTATAAATCTTATGATAAACTGATGATAAGTCTTATGTCTTAAGTTAGCTTCTGATATCCCGATTTCCCTCGCAGAAAACTAGCAACTCTACTGACAGCAGAAACACGTTATTAAAGGTATATCGCAAAGGAAGTATTGTTCCTGTAAACAAAAACATTTAGCTTTCGGATACGCAATACAACACGTACCTATTCAAATAGCGGTTTCGAAATCCCGCCGTTTTCTACCAAACAAATGGCGGCTTTCCGCTGCTTCAATTTGGGAACATATTTCTCACTTCACCGCTACGGCGTGGTAGAGAATCGGATTTACATTGTCGTGACAATGGCCTTGCAATTTCTCATACCAATAAGTTCGACTTATTTGTATACACATAAGTTACACTTATTTCATTTTTTTTTTTTTCATTTATTATATTCCATAGATCTTACATCAGCAATGAAGCTTTAAGACGTGGAACAAGTCAAAATGTTACAATTTTTACAGTTTTACAATTTTGTAATTTTGTACAATTATTTACAATTTTCTGCAATTTTTTACAATATTTTGGCGAGATGTAGTGAGATGAGGTGAGGTCCGAGGATTCGCCAAAAGATTACCCGGCATTTGCCTTTTGGTTGGGGAAAACCTCGGAATAAACCCAACCAGGTAATCATACCAAAGGGGTGAAATGAAGTGAGGCCGAGGACTCTCCATAGACCATCCAGCTTCAGTCCCACGGCTGGGGAAATCCTCGGAAGAAACAAATCAATGAGACCAAAGGGTGATCCAACCCAAGCCCGATCGCAGCTCCGGATCAACAGCCCAGCGAGTCTGCTGACTGAGCTACATCGATGGCTCTACTAAAAATATACAATACATAGCCAATCAGATTATTAAACTTACAAACGCAAACGATTATTCATCAGTTGAGCTATATGTATAATACAAAACATGTAAGTTAATTCAATTTAAGGCGTAAACAATTCAATTAGTTGTGATATACAGAGATTGATAATACATATCATGCAAATTACTTCAAATTACAAACACAAACAATTAATCAATAGAGCTATACAGATTACCATTCAATTTAAAGCATATACAATTCATCAGGCAAAACTATACAAACATATACAATACAAAGTAAGCAGATTAATTCAATTTAGAAGCATACTTTCATTAAGCTATACAAATTTGTACAATTGATATCAAGTAGATTAATTCAATTTATAATCATAAACAATTCATCAGTTGAGCTATACAGACTACTATACAACTTACAGCATATACAATTCATCAATTGAGGTATACAGACTACTATTCAATTTACAACATATGCAATTCATCAGTAGAGCTATACAGACTACTATTCATTTTAAAAGCATATACAATTCATCAGCCAAACTATACAAACATATACAATCAAATTAATTCAATTTACAAACTTATTTTCGTTAAGCTATACAAAACTGTACAATTCATATGAAGTAGATTAATTCAATTTATAAGCTTAAACAATTCATCAGTTGGCCTATACAGTCTACTATTCAATTTACAGCACATACAATTCATCAGTTATGCTAAACAAAGATATACAATGCATAGTAAACAGATTAAGTCAATATAAAAACATATTTTAGTTCAGCTATATAAAATTGTACATGTCATTTTAGACAGAATACGCGTAATTCAATTCACAAGCATAAACAATTCATCAGTTGTATAGAAGGTATGAGTATGTAGAAATTTGGTTAATTATTTTCTAAACTTTTCTCATGGTTCTTCAAATCTTTAAGATAATTAGGCAGTGCATTGAAGGCTGTAATACATGAATAGCGAACTCCTTTTTTAAAACAGCTTAGAATAACAGAGGGTAGATGAAGATCTGATTTATGTCTTGTATTAAAATGATGAATGTCTTGATCAGTACTGAATTTATCTTGGTTCTTAATATACAGATCATTAGGGAAAGAATGTATTCCCAAGGTAAGGTATTAAGATGATTGGAATATAAATATTTCAGAATTTCCCAAATTATTTATGCCCAAATTATTTTTTATTAAAAATGTTGGTGTTTCTTATATATTCCTACTTATTGACACATAAGAAACAAAATAAGATGATTATTGGTCCTCTCAAATCATTTACGCCGTAAATAATGCATGTTCCCATTTGGGAACAGTGGGAGTAAAGGGGTTAAAATGTCATACTTTGTATATTTTATTAAGCTATATGAAAATATGCAAAGTATGACATTTTAACCCCTTTACTCCCACTGTTCCCAAGTGGGAACATGCATTATTTACGGCGTAAATGATTTGAGAGGACCAATAATCATCTTATTTTGTTTCTTATGTGTCAATAAGTAGGAATATATAAGAAACACCAACATTTTTAATAAAAAATAATTTGGGCATAAATAATTTGGGCAATTCTGAAATATTTATATTCCAATCATTGAAAGTGTCTTGGGATCAAATGGGTTAAGTAAATTTATATCACCAATAGCAGATAAGGATCTTAATGCATAATAAGGTATATCAATTTTGGAAAATATTTTTACATGATGTTCTTTTATGCACACCAGCCATTATTCTTACAGCTTTCTTTTGTAAAACAAAATAAGTGTTAAGCTTCAGACGAGTTCCGCCAGAATATTAATCCATATTTCATTACAGAGTGAAAATATGCAAAGGATGACATTTTAACCCCTTTACTCCCACTGTTCCCAAATGGGAACATGCATTATTTACGGCGTAAATGATTTGAGAGGACCAATAATCATCTTATTTTGTTTCTTATGTGTCAATAAGTAGGAATATATAAGAAACACCAACATTTTTAATAAAAAATAATTTGGGCATAAATAATTTGGGCAATTCTGAAATATTTATATTCCAATCATTGAAAGTGTCTTGGGATCAAATGGGTTAAGTAAATTTATATCACCAATAGCAGATAAGGATCTTAATGCATAACAGACAGACCTCAATTTACGAGTAATACATTTTATATGCGTTTTCCAGTTCAAGTGATTATCCAATTCTAAACCAAGAAACCCTGTGCTTATAGATTCTTTGAGATGAGTTCCATTTAATCGAATACTGTAGGAAACCTGAGAACTATTGTGTGTACTAAATTTGACTGCACTGGTTTTATCAACATTAAGTGCTAGTTTATTTGCATGGAACCATTCATTCATTCATTAGATTCAGCACTGTATTGGAAGTGTTTATAAAATGATCGTATTGTTTCCTTGAAATAATCATACTTGTATCATCTGCAAATAAAATTACATGAGATAAATAGTTTATGGTCAAGGCTAAATCATTAATATAAACTAGAAACAACACTGTACCTAAAGTTTACCCCTGCGGAACACCATGTTTAATATTTCTAAATTCTGAATAAGTAACTTTATGACTATTTGGTACATTTATTTCTACTTTTTGTTTATTATTTGATAAGTACGATGTAAACCAACCCAACGTCTCATCTTTAATACCATAAAACTTCAATTTTTTTACTAATATACTATGGTCTACACATTCAAATTGTTTAGCCTAGTCACAAAATATCCACCGACATGTAGTTTCGAATTTAATGAATTTAGTATTTCATCCACCAAACTAAAAGCAGCGTTCTCTGTCGATTTTTGTTTTCTAAATCCAAACTGTTCTAAAAGTAATATATATATATATATATATATATATATATATATATATATATATATATATCCGGGGTTCGATCCCAAGTGGTGACAGGATTTTTTCTCGTTGCCAAACTTTCAGAACGACCCCAAGGTTCACTCAGCCTTCTATAAAATTGAGTACCAGGTCTTTCCCGGGGGTAAAAGGCGGTCAGAGCGTGGTGCCGACCACACCACCTCATTCTAGTACCGAGGTCATGGAAAGCATGGGGCTCTACCTCCATGCCCCCCAAGTGCCTTCATGGCATGTTACGGGGATACCTTTACCTTACTTTATATATTTATATATATATATATATATATATATATATATATATCAGTGGCGTAGCATGAAATTTTGAGCAGGGGAAGCTAACTCAAGTTGTCTTTCATGCAATATGAGAAAACGTATTACAAAAATATAGTCTTAAAGTAAATAATAGTCAATATCAAGTCAGCAGTCCGAGAATTGGTTGGAACCTCGTAACACCAATAAGACATTACTTCAAATGGTACGGTATGTAGTAAAATATGATTTCACGATTTATACATATCTCTAACAAATAGACACGTATACGTATAACATTAGCTCACTCCCTATCATAGTTAGAGGAATCACAATATTAACGGTCAATAAATACAGTACGCAAGTATGCGTCTGTCTCTTGAGTGTGTCCTTCAGTGACAGCAAGGGAGTCGGTCATTTGTTTTTTAGATCACAGCTATGTTCGTAAGTCAGTCTTGATAATAGAATTGTCCTAAAAATCCAAGTAAATTGGTGTCAGGAACTGTTACTTCACTCATTATTTATTATATCACCCACACTGCACACTAACACTTCAACTAAACACAATTTACGAAAAGGGATAACCCAGAAACTACTTATTTTCAATGTAAAAGCTAGCTTCTTGCTAGCCTTGCGACCAGGGTAGTTTAGTTAGAAAGGGATGGAAAATCTGCAGGGTGGGTTACACAGAAGAATGAGTGTAAGAAACCAGTTTGCTTGGAAGCTGGTGTGTGCAGGCTTCTTGTTTACTGCTGCATCACAAATCATCCTGAGCTGCCGCATCACAATATTTAACGCGTAAATATAAATTCTATTAAAATTAATAAATAATTTTGTCCATAAACTGCAGGTTTATTATGAAATTATTATTAACTGGGGAACTGGGGAAGCTGAGCTTTTTAGCTTACATTGACGCTACGCCACTGATATATATATATATATATATATATATATATATATATATATATATATATATATATATATTGTTGGACTCCAGGTAATGAATGAAACTTAATAAAGTACGACTTATTAGCCGACTATGAATGCCGTAATAATATAACTTATACTTATTGGAAAATCTTAACTTATATGATTATGGTATTCATAGTCGGCTATTAAGTCGTACTTTGCTAAGTTTTATTTAATAAGACGTGTGACTTATATGTATACAATTAAGTCGAATTTATTGGTATGAGAAATTGTGAGGCCATTTTCACGACAATGTAAATCAGACAGTCGATTTTCTTTTGTCTCTAAAGTTGTATGCATATCTTCAGTAGGATAAAATAAAATTATTAAGGTCTGAGATTTTTATGATTTTTATGCATCACCCTGTTGAAACTGCATTTGTGAACCTCGTTTTAACCGTGACAACGTTTTTTTTACTTCTTTTAAACATTCTGATTATTGTATTGTGTCTTTCTTCTGTAAATAATTTTAGATAAGGGCGCAAATATCCATAGTCGCTGACGCGCCCTTTTTAAACCCCACTAACTAACTTTTCAATAACAATATCGCAACATGTACAGTCCATATTACATCGCCCTGAACCCGAAAATGCACTTCACGTACGACCACAAGAAATCAAAGACCATAATTCGAAATCTGGCACCGAAGAAGACACCAGGTCCGGATAAAATCACACCAGCCATATTGAAGAAATTACCAAAAAGGGCCATAACACATTTAACGAAGAGATTCAATTCATGTCTACATAATAATTATTTTCTAACAGCATGGAAAACAGCACATATTATAACAATAGTTCAACCGGGAAAAGATCCAACATTACCCCAAAGTTATAGACCAATCAGCCTAACCAACTTCCTTGGAAAAATTTTTGAACGTATCATTCTGCCACAACTAAGGTCATATTTAACTGCACCAAACGCCATCCACCATGAACTGTTTGGATTTAAACCTCACTATAGTCCCAGAGAAGCACTTCACATATTAATAACACCTAACCAAAGAGGATTTCAACTTGGACAACATACAGTAGCTACATTTATTGACATTCAGCAAGCTTTTGTTACTGTCTGGCACCCCGGTTTATTATATGAACTTCACAATCTTAACATTCCTGTAAATTATATTCAAATTATCTCCAGTTATCTTACAGATAGAACCTTTCGTGTTCAAGACGGACGCTATCTCTTAAAAGCTCACATCATAACCGCAGGAGTTCCTCAAGGATCGGTTATAAGTCCAACACTGTACTGTGCATATGTCCGTGATAAACCAATTCATCCCAAATGTAAACTTACGCTATACGTTGATGATACTGTCATTTATACTAGGCACATAAGCATTCATTTTGCTTGTCTACAAATGCAAGAAGCCTTAAATATCATAACCCAATGGTCCACAAAATGGCGTCTTAAGATAAATGGCTCCAAGTCGCAAGCAGTTTTCACAAGAAGATTTCCGCAGCAATTTCAGCCCTTCACCATCCAAAATGAAAATATATCTTTCACAACTACCGTCAACTATCTTGGAGTTCTTCTTGGTAAGAGACTTTACTTTTAAACATCACGTCACACATATTCGTGAGAAGGCCTTCTAACGATATATGCTTCTTTACTCATTTTTCAAGAGTTGCATATCTTTAAATGGCAAAACAATGCTGTACAAAGTTTTATTTTGATCTTACATGGCATTATGTTGTGAAATATGGGCTCAAGCAAATACACGACATCTTCAACAACTAGACGGACTTCAACGAGCCATCTGTAGAACCATCACTGGAGCGGACTATCTCATCCGAAATAGCCACCTGTATGACGATCTTGGCATACTCTACTTCTCAGCTTATATCAAAACTCTTCGTACAAAATTTCTAGCATCCCTCCACAACCATCCAAATCCGCTAATAAGTAAAAATATACCTGTTCCTCTTACATGACATTATCAATTTGCTCACTCTACTATTGGTAGAGTTACGTTGCCATGAAATATTTTAATTTCTAACTTGCAATATGATCTCCTACATTTCTTTTAAAAGGAAAGGGTCAAATTCGACCTGGTACTTATGAACAAAAATCATCGAAAGAGAGAAAAAAACATAATATTAATATAGCATTTGTAATACTGATGACAGACTAGAGTCACTAATCGCGATCGCGTTTGTAATGTGTCACCGTCTTGAGGCCTGTTTCACAATGTTTACAATCTTTGTAAATTGTAAACTTTGCTTGTAAATTGTAAACTTCTGTTTCATAATCTTTGTACAAACTTTAAAAAGGAAATCAAATCTTTACAAATTAAATTTTGCTCACTTTACAAGTATTCTGTTTCACAATGAATGGTAATTTTACAAACGTGTAAACTTTACTTGTAAAGTTAGCACATTTTCTACAATACCTCTGAGATGTGTAAAGTTTGATATTGCAACAAATTATGACTAAATACAATAAAGATTTATTTATTAAATTAATTTTTGAGTAACTGGGTAATATTAAGAATTATACTAAAGCAGGTTTGATGTTATAAAGTAGTTCTAATGATTCAAACAAAGATATTGAATGTAGGCCTAATCAAACAGAGACATACTTAAAATTTTCCGGCCAAGAATTAATATTACGTTCGTATCATTGTACGAATTTAATGAAAGGCTTCGAATGAGTCCCACGCTATGCTTCAGAATATCGCGTAAGTGCCTATTTATATACGAAGACTGTATATAATAAAAAATACTCGCACTTAAAAAAGAAGTTCCCTGCACCAAAAATAAATATTTCAATAATGCAATACCGACACCAACGCGGTATTCTGAAGCCGTTTCGCTGGAATCTCTCCTACAAGAAATGGGACATCACATCCAAAATGGAAAAGTGGTGCCCTAACCTCAAAGCGAGAACTGTATTGTTTTGCATTGGTCATTACCTTGACCAAAACTACTTCCGACTAGAGATGGGTAAAAAAATGCTGGAACAGTTTTTTTGAAACTGTTTCGCAATTGAAACTGTTTCGTATCGAAACAGTTTGTTTCGTATCGAAACAGTTTCGTGAAATAACCTGTTCCAACCAAAGACGTGTTATAGTTTAACCTAGACTCACTACGAGCGCTGTTCCTCGACCCAAAATTGAACACTTTCGCGCATCGCCATTTTGAGGTCAAGAGATATGTGCTGCATGTTTACATCACGATCCCGTCGATTTCAAATAATATAGAATGTTATTTAATGATATTTAATATTATTTAATGTGTTAGGAGTAAGTGTGTATTAATTTAATCAATAGAGGGTGTGTATACAGTGCTTATATAGTTTATTGTAATCGTTATTTTGTGTTATATGTGAAACTGTGGTGCACTCTTGTGCTGTATATAACCACACAAATAGTGTTTATATACGATAGTTTATTTTAATCGGACTTCTGTGTTAAAGTGTGTGCTCTTATGCTGTATACAACTGTACAAAAAAGTGTTTATATAGTTAATTTTAATTTTACTTCAATGGAGTACGTGAAATCATGTTATATTCTCGTGCTTCATGGCTTACAACTGGATGAATTGTGTTTATATAATTTATTTTCTTTGTACTACTATGTAAAACTCCGTACGTGGAATAATATTGCATTGTTGTGCTGCATATAACTGTACAAATCGACGTAAGAAGGATTCGGGAATATCTTTTCACAAGTAAATTGGTCACATACTGTACATGGTATTAGGATATTGTAAAATGACTGAAAACTATTTGTACATTTTTATTGTGATAATAAAATGGAGTGTTTTGTAGGAATAAGCGCAAACTTGGAATTTATTTTTATATTTCCACTGCAAAATCATGAGCTTCTCAGCAAATGGTTATGTACTGTTAAACGCGACAAATTTATACCATAGGCTTTGCTCTTTTCATTTCATAGAATCGTGTTTCTGCAATTCTAATTGTTGTAAAAAGTTACTGAAAAGTTGACGCAATTTCATCAGTTTTTAATTTTCCACCCCATCTCATAAAGGTAATCATAAAACATGATCACACGCCTACTCTAATTAGAATTTCAACAATTTGAAATAATTATATATTCTATTATTATTTATTAATATATATATTTGAAGTACGGTATTGAAAGTTACTTATAACAGATATATATTTTGAAATTCATCATAACTAAAATGTTCATAAGTGAATGTTTTGTACGTGATGAAATCTATTTCCAAATTCGCATTCTTACCACTTTTAATGGTATATTAATATGGTACAAGGTTGGGAAGTGCTTCTTACAAAATCGAGGAATAGTTTGAAGAACA